>NC_091980.1:25888773-31084129 GCF_044704955.1 Pristiophorus japonicus
GGGGCCTTCTGGTGTCCTCAGCCATGTCTGAGGCTGCAGGTCTGGGCACAGGAGATTGCACAGCTCCCTGAGGATGGCATTCCTGAATTGGAACCTGCAGAAACATTGTTCATCTGTGAATTCCATGAAGGGAAGCTGGTGCCTGTAGACCCTTGCACGATCGGGCCCTCTGTCCCCAACTCTATGCTGGGCGTCTCATATGGCAGCTGGCTGAATGCCTTCTCCCTTATCCTCTTCATGCTCCTCAGTCTTTGCAGGCTGCTTCTGGCAAGCATCTGCCTCATCGCCCACTATCTGGTGCAGGGGCTCAGCGTACCTGACCCTCCTCCTCACACCAGCTCCTTCCTAGCCAACTTCTCTGCCTTGAGGTCTGTCGCCATTTCCAGGCCCTTCTCTATGTTGAGTAGCCATGTCTGCTGCCTCCCTTGCCCGCTGCCTCCCTGCCATGCATTGCGTCTGCGGGCTCAACCTTCACTATGAGACCTCTGGGGAGTACAGATTGATACTCCCAGGCCACTAGTATTCAATGCCAATCTCAAAAGGAAGAGTGAGAATGTTTTCACAAGTCCTATAAAGTTTTCACACGTCCGAAAAAGTTACAAGTCCGAAAATGTTTTGACCAAAAATATGGCGATTCACGCAACACTCCTTTCACCTCCGCTGGTGGTCCTGAGCCGGCTGGCACAGTGCTCCGACGCAAAAAGCTATCGGGGGCATCGTCAGGAGGCAGGTCAATTTTTTACAATAAATATAGCCTACGGGCGGAGAGGCAGCGGGTCGCGCTCTGATGACGTTTTTAAGGCCGCATCCACAAGACCGCGGCAGAAGTTGTGGGGGTGGAGCGGAAGGGAACACTGCTGCAAAAACCCCCTGTGGTGAATTTCGCTGGAGGCGGCCATTCGACCGCAAATCGGCGGCCACTCAACTCCGTTCCTTGGCCGCCACTTTCCGGCAGGAGGGGGTGAATTTCAGCCCCTGGTGTCCAGAGACAAATAATTTCTGGAAATATTGACACAAAGGACATTACACCATTGATCTCATCCCTCCATGGCCTTGCCCCTCTCTATCTCTGTAATCTCATTCAGCTCCACAACCTCCCCCGCTCCCCCACCCCGCCCCCGTAATATCTGCGCTGCTCTAATTCTGGCCCATGGAGCATCCTTGAGTTTACTTGCTCAACCATTGGTGCCCGTGCCTTCAACTGCCTGGGCCCTAAGCTCTGGCATTCCCTCCCTAAACCTCTTCTTTCTCCTAAAAGATGCTCCTTGAAACCTACCACTTTGACCAAGCTTTTGATCATCTGCCTTCATTTCTCCTTTGTGGCTCGTGTCAATTTTTTCTTTATAACACTCCTGTGAAGTTCCTTGGGACATTTTATTTCTATTGTGTTCCGAACACAGATGAGGTTGCACACAGGGAGCTTAACGTAACAGTGACCTTAGTCTTTATTAAGACACTCCAGAGTCAGGAACAGGCCGTGGGGCCAGCTTATATACAATGCTCCCAACGGCTGCTGGGATCCCTTGGGACTTCAGGGGATGTGCTCCCTAGTGGTGGAACATGGGAGTGCATGCTTTACAGATACACAATATCACTCCCCACCTAAAGTCAAAGTAAAAACTATTTACAAGGTGAGGCGGTCGGGAGCCTTTCTTTCCCTGGTGGACCGCCTCGGTACAAATATCTGTTCTGGTGTGTTGGCTGTGCCCTCGCTGGGCTGGCGTGTTGTTGGCCCAGCAGGTCTGCTGGGTGGGCCTGGCCTTGCTGGGCTGTTGGGCGTGATGAGTTCAATTTCCTGGTCCGGGGTGGTGTCGTTGATCCTTTGGGTGTGTGTTGTGGGCTCGAAGAAGGTGGTGTCTGCTGTGGGTTGTTCAGGGCAGTCTGTGAACTGCATCCTCGTTTGGTCCAGGTGCTTTCTACAAATTTGTCCATTGTCTAGTTTGACTACAAACACCGTACTCCCTTCTTTAGCTATCACCGTGCCCGTGATCCACTTGGGACCATGTCCATAGTTTAGCACATACACAGGGTCATTCAGATCAATTTCCCGTGATACAGTGGCGCGACCATCGTTTACATTTTGTTGCTGCCACCTGCTCTCTACCTGATCATGCAGGTTGGGATGAAACAGCGAGAGACTGGTTTTAAGTGTCCTTTTCATGAGTAGCTCAGCCGGGGGCACCCCTGTGAGCGACTGGGGTCTCGTGCGGTAGCTGAGCAGTACTCAGGACAGGCGGATTTGGAGTGAGCCTTCTGTGACTCGTTTGAGGCTCTGTTTGATTATTTGTACTGCCTGCTCTGCCTGCCCATTGGAGGCTGGTTTAAATGGGGCCGAGGTGACATGTTTGACCCATTGCGGGTCATGAATTCTTTAAATTCAGCACTGGTGAAACATGGCCCGTTGTCACTGACCAGTATGTCAGGCAGGCCGTGGGTGGCAAACATGGCCCTCAGGCTTTCAATAGTGGCGGTGGCTGTGCTTCCCGACATTATTTCACATTCAATCCATTTTGAAAAAGCATCCACCACCACCAGGAACATTTTACCGAGAAACGGGCCCGCATAGTCGACATGGATCCTCGACCATGGTCTGGAGGGACAGGACCACAAACTTAGTGGTGCCTCTCTGGGCGCGTTGCTCAACTGAGCACATGGGCTGCATTGCCGTACACAGGACTCTAAGTCAGAGTCGATACCGGGCCACCACACGTGGGATCTGGCTATCGCTTTCATCATTACTATACCCGGGTGTGTGCTGTGGAGATCTGAGATGAACGGCTCCCTGCCCTTTTTGTGCAGCACTACGCGGTTACCCCACAACAGGCAGTCTGCCGGAATGGACAGCTCGTCCTTTCGCCGCTGGAACGGCTTGATTAGCTCTTGCATTTCAACGGGGATGCTGGCCCAGCTCCCATGCAGTCTACAGTTTTTTACTAGGGACAGCAGAGAATCTTAGCTGGTCCAAGTCCTAATCTGGCAGGCCGTGACAGGTGATTTATCATTTTCAAATGCTTCCATGACCATCAACAAGTCTGCGGGCTGCGCCATTTCCACCCCCATGGTGGGCAATGGTAGCCGACTGAGAGCATCCACACAGTTCTTGGTGCCTGGCCTGTGGCGGATGGTATAGTTATACGCTGATAGGGCAAGTGCCCAACTTTGTATGCGGGCTGAGGCATTCGTATTTATCCCCTTGTTTTCAGCGAACAGGGATATGAGGGGCTTGTGATCGGTTTCCAGCTCAAATTTGAGGCCAAACAGGTACTGATGCATTTTCTTTACCTCGAACATACACACTAATGCCTCTTTCTCAATCATGCTGTAGGCCCTCTCGGCCTTCGACAAGCTCCTGGAGGCATAGGCGACAGGTTGCAACTTCCCTGCTGCATTAGCTTGTTGTAATACACACCCGGCTCCGTACGTCGATGCATCACATGCTAGCACAAGTCTTTTACACGGGATATACAATACAAGCAGCTTGTTTGAGCATAAAATGTTTCTGGCTTTCTCAAAAGCAATTATTTGTTTTTTTTCCCCATACCCAATTGTCACCTTTACGCCATAACACTTGGAGAGGCTCTGAAAGGGTGCTTTACCCTGGTAGGAAGTTACCAAAATAGTTGAGGAGTCCCAGGAACGACCGCAGCTCCGTGACGTTCTGTGGCCTGGGCGCATTCCTGATAGACTCTGTCTTGGCGTCTGTGGGCCGAATGCCATCCGGCACGATCTTGCTCCCCAAAAATTCCACTTCTGTTGCCACGAAGATGCATTTTGTTCTCTTCAGCCGCAGCCCTACACGATCTAGTTGCTGGAGGACATCCTCCAGGTTTTGTAGGTGCTCGGCGGTGTCCCGACCCATGAGCAATATGTCGTCCTGAAAAGCCATCATGTGTGGTACCGACTTGAGTAGGCTCTCCATGTTTCTCTGGAAGATCGCTGCAGCCGACCGAATTCCAAACGGGCATCTGTTGTAGATCAACAGTCCCTTGTGCGTGTTGATGCAGGTGAGGCCCTTCGTAGACTCCTCCAGCTCCTTCGTCATGTAGGCCGAAGTCAGGTCGAGCTTGGTGAACATCTTGCCTCCTGCCAGCGTCGCAAGTCAGTTGTCTGCCTTAGGTAGCGGGTATTGGTCCTGTAGCGAGAAACGATTAATAGTTACTTTATAATCGCCGCAAATCCTGACCGTGCCATCACTTTTGAGTATTGGAACAATCGGGCTGGCCCATTCGCTGAATTCCACTGGGGAGATGATGCCCTTGCGTTGCAGCCTGCCCAGCTCGATTTCCACTCTCTCCCTCATCATGTGAGGTACTGCTCGCGCCTTGTGGTGAATGGGTCGTGTCTCTGGGACCAAGTGAATCCACAACTTCTCCCCGGAAAAGTTTCCAATGCCTGGCTCAAAAAGGGAAGGAAATTTGTTAAGAACCTGGGTACATGCGGCCTCATCGACATGTGATAGCGCTCGAATGTCATTGCAATTCCAGCAGATTTTGCCCAGCCAGCTCCTTCCAAACAGTGTAGAGCCATCACCTGGGACAATCCAGAGTGGCAGTTCATGCACCGTGCCCTCGTAGGTGACCTTGCCCATGGCGCTGCCCAGGACAATGATGAGCTCTTTGGTATACGTTCTCAATTTCGTGTCAGGGCTGGTCTGAGTGCCTTATTGCACCACAGTCTCTCAAACATCTTTTTACTCATGATGGATTGGCTAGCGCCAGTGTCCAGTTCCATGGCTACGGGTAAGCCATTCAATTTTAAATTTAGCATTTTAGGTGGACATTTTGTCGAAAATGTGTACATCCCACATACTTCAGCATCTGCCGCCTCTCTCTGAAGCTCGAAATTGCTTTGATCCACCATGGACTGATCTTCCTCTGCCACGTGGTGGTTAGCAGGTTTTGCAGAGCTTACAGCTCGTCTGTAAGCTCATTGGAGGTGCCCCATTGTTCCACAGCTCTTGCAAACATACCCTTTGAAGCGGCATGAATAGGCTGAATGGAAGCCTCCACAACGCCAACAAGGTGTCAATAGCTTTGCATTCATCCTTTGTTACGGACTCTGAGTCATCTAGGTCACCTGAGGCCTGCTGGCAGTTGCAGACTCATGGTTTTTTTCTCTGTACATTTCTGCTTGCATACACAGTTCCAGTTAATTTATGAACATTGCTAGCACTTGTGTGCTGAGAGATTTGTTTGGTGTTATCACTGGTGGACATAAACACCTTACGGAGGGTCGGTGTCTCTACAGTAAAATGTTTTCGTAAGATGGTCTCATGGCCAATGCCAAGTACAAAAAAGTCTCTGAGCATCTGCTCCAGGTAACCATCAAACTCACATTGTCCTGCAAGTCGCCTTAGCTCGGTGACGTAGCTCGCCACTTCCTGACCTTCAGATCGCTGACACGTGTAGAACCGATACCTCGCCATCAGCATGCTCTCCCTCGGGTTAAGATGCTCCCCAACCAGTGTACTTAGCTCCTCATACAACTTATCTGTGGCTTTCATTGGAGCCAGAAGATTCTTCATGAGGCTGTAGGTCGGTGCCCCGCAGACGGTGAGGAGGTGCTTTTTGCAGCACTTTCTTCTCCATCCAGCTTGTTGGCTACAAAGTACTGGTCTAGCCATTCGACATAGGCTTCCTAGTCCTCACCCTCTGAGAACTTATCCAGGATGCCCACAGTTTTCTGCATCTTTGCGTTGGATTCGTATACTCGTCGCCGGTTATTGATGAGACTGCACACAGGGATGTTAAAGTAACAGTGACCTCAGTCTTTATTAAGACACTCCAGAGTCAGGAACAGGCCTGGGATCCCTTGAGACTTCAGGGGATGCGCTCCCTGGTGGCAGAACATGGGAGTGCATGCTTTACAGATACACAACAACTTCATTAAAGCCACTATATACATACAAGTTGTTGTTGGACTAACAATGTTTTAACAGACCTTTTTAGGATAGATATAATGAATTCATACCTTTGTTGGAGCTTCGCACACTAAGAGTTTATATCAGGATTTCCTGTGTGGCGGTCAGTGAATTTCCTTCACCATCAATGGTTGGAAAATGCTTTGGGTTCCGCTGACCTGCACATCTAAGTTTAAGGGAGAATTGGATTGACATTAGAGAGAGTGGGGGATTAAGAGCCATCAGTGTGTGGGACTGGCCAGATGGACTGTAACGTCCTTTCCCATCCTTTATTTACCCATGTTCCTGTGTCATTGCAAAGTTTTAATGATGTTACCAATAACAGATGAGATTAAAGTAATAAGGAATAAATTGAAATGAACCATCACCCGCGGCAGTAATTCTAATTGAATTTATTCCCTTCCATTACATGTTCTCTGCGTCTTTCTCATTCTGATTGTTTTTACATAGTTGAGCGAGATCCCCGCTATCAGTTTATAGGCAGTGACGTTGCACTCAGCTGTAAAATCTCCAGATTCCCAGATACCGCCAATCTTCAATGGAAAGAGAGAAACACATCTCAGCAGAACAGGAGGACGATCAATGAGCAGGTTGAGTTGAATAACACAATCTATCTGATGGTCCAGGATTTCCAAGCAGATGATGCAGAACGATATGCATGTGGAATACAAGTTAATGGAAGAAATGTTCTCACTGTTTATATAGAATTGTACTTCAGTTGGGGTAAGTGCAAAGTTTATCTTACAGTAAAGATTAGTTACTGATGTGTCACTTTGCAAAGAGTTTCTGTAAAGTACCTTGGGCCCAAAATTCACCACCATTTAGCTCTATTTTTTTTTTGAGCGAACTGTTTTTTGGAGCTAACTTAATTTTGCAAGTTTTGCCAATGGTATAATGCCATCCTTAACAGACAACGGCCGATTTTTAAAGTACCGTTTTTCTGACGTCACTCGGGGTCAAACGCACCCATAACACCATTTTTGCCCATTTTTGCGAGTTTCATCAATAAGGATATTTTTAGGGACAGCGCTAAGGATCACTTTTTAAAACCTTGCCTTACCAAGTCGGAGTCCGATTGAAATCAACGTTAACGAGGGGACCTCGGCCATTACCCCGGGGCTTAGAATTGATTTGTTGTGTTGATCTGTATTTATTATATTCCTATTGAATGTAGTGATGCAATATTATCTTTGAATTAATTCATTATAAAAGATAGTTATTTTATTTTTAGGACTTAATATTTACTGTGATAAAACATTCGGTGGGGCCATTTGGCCAGAGATAGGGGCGGTTACATTATTCCATTTGGCCAGAGATAGGGGCGGGTGTGATGGGACAATTTGGATGAGGATAGGGGCGACCGCGATGGGCCATTTGGCCCGGGATAGGGGTGGGTATGGTGGGCCACTTGCAAGCCGTCGGCAGGGTCTGGCGCCTCGGAAGGGGAGTTCACATTTCAGCATCAGAGCACTCCCAGGGCAGGTACAACACGGGCTAGCTACAGAGTAAAGCTCCCTCTACAAATTATATTAAAGCAGCCCTCAGCCCACATTTCCTTCCTCCCACGCCCGAGAATCGGAGAGAGACAGCTCATTCCCTGCTTCGCGTTACCCTGGAAACCTAAATGCCCGCAGAACAGGCTTCACTTTTTCGCTGCAAAAAATTAGTTCCACCCTCAAAACAAGTGGTGATTCTGCGCTGAGCCAAAATTTAAAATAATTTTGCCGAATTTTCGGACTTTTTTTGGGGGGCTTTACTTCAAACTAAAAAAATGGCCGTTAATCTGAAATAACACCAAAAAATGGCAATGTGGAATTTTGGGCCCCTGAGGTGAGAAGTGTCCAAGATGTGCCTTACAGGCCAAAACCTTGCACAAGCTCAGTTAACCCTCCCTGCAGTTCTTTCCTTCTGTTTGTGCATGTGAATATTTCCCTGAGCAGCTCAAACTCCCAATATCTGGAGGATTAGACAGTTACTTCCTGATTTGTCCATTTTGATAAACAATTAAGCAGCATTTTTGCACCAATCAGGAGTTCCGGGAGGTGCGTGAAGGAGCAGCCTATAAAAGGCTCAACATATCGGTGAGGCATGGCTTGTGCAGCTGCAGCAGGGAGAGAAGGCAAAATACAAGCAGAAAGAAATCGAAAGTGACATCACAGCCAAGGGGATAAGTGATTGGCTGGTGATTGGTGAGTAGTTTTTCGTTTTCTTTACTATATCAGTAAGTAACCTTTAGCATTGTTGTTGCCAATTTAAGTTAATCTAAGGGTTAAGTCATGGCAGGAGAGCTCGGACACGTGTTATGCTCCTCCTGTACTATTTGGGAGGTCAGGGACGCTTCCGGTGTCCCTGACGACTACGTATGCGGGAAGTGTATCCGCCTCCAGCTCCTGACGGACCGCATTGCAGAACTGGAGCTGAGGGTGGATTCACTATGGAGCATGCACAATGCTGAGAATGATGTGAATTGCACGTTTAGTGAGTTGGTCTGACAGCAGGTAAAGGGTCCACAGCCAGATAGGGAATGGAAGACCAACAGGCAGAGCAGTGCAAGGAAGGTAGTGCAGGGGTCCCCTGCGGTCATCCCCCTGCAAAACAGATACACCGCTTTGAGTACTGTTGAGTGGGATGACTCATCAGGGGAGGGCAGCAGCAGCCAAGTTCATGGCACTGTGGCTGGTTCTGCTGCACAGGAGGGCAGGAAAAAGAGTGGGAGGGCAATTGTGATAGGGGATTCAATTGTAAGGGGAATACATAGGCGTTTCTGCGGCCGCAACCGAGACTCCAGGATGGTATGTTGCCTCCCTGGTCAAGGGTCAAGGATGTCTCGGAGCGGGTGCAGGACATTCTGAAAAGGGAGGGTGAACAGCCAGTGGTCATGGTACATATAGGTACCAACGATATAGGTAAAAAATGGGATGAGGTCCTATGAGATGAATTTAAGGAGCGAGGAGTTAAATTAAAATGTTGGATATCAAAGGTAGTAATCTCAGGATTGCTACCGGTGCCACGTGCTAGTCAGAATAGAAATCGCAGGATAGCTCAGATGAATATGTGGCTTGAGGAGTGGTGCAGAAGGGAGGGAATTCAAATTCCTGGGGCATTGGAACCGGTTCTGGGGAAGGTAGGACCAGTACAAACCGGATGGTCTGCACCTGGGCAGGACCAGAACCAATGTCCAAGGCAGAGTTTTTGCTAGTACTGTTGGGGAGGAGTCAAACTAATATGGCTGTGGGATGGGAACCTATGCAGGGTGACAGAGGGAAATAAAATGGAGTCAGAAGCAAAAGATAGAAAGGAGAATAGTAAAAGTGGAGGGCAGAGAAACCAAAGGGAAAAAAAAAAGGGCCACATTACAGCAAAATTCTAAAGGGGCAAAGTGTGTTAAAAAGACAAGCCTGAAGGCTCTGTGCCTCAATGCGAGGAGTTTTCAGAATAAGGTGGACGAATTAACTGCGCAGATAGCAGTTAACGGGTATAATGTCATTGGCATCACGGAGACATAGCTCCAGGGTGACCAAGGCTGGGAACTCAACATCCAAGGGTATTCAGCATTCAGGAAGGAAAGACAGAAAGGAAAAGGAGGCGGGGTGGCGTTGCTGGTTAAAGAGGAAATTAATGCAATAGTAAGGAAGGACATTAGCTTGGATGATGTGGAATCAGTATGGGTGGAGCTGCGGAATTCCAAAGGGCAGAAAACGCTAGTGGGAGTTGTGTACAGACCACCAAACAGTAGTAGTGAGGTTGGGGACAGCATCAAACAAGAAATAAGGGATGTGTGCAATAAAGGTAAAGCAGTTATCATGGACGACTTTAATCTACATATTGATTGGGCGAACCAAACTGGTAGCAATGCGGTGGAGGAGGATTTCCTGGAGTGTATTAGGGATAGTTTTCGAGACCAATATGTCGAGGAACCAACTAGAGAGCTGGCCATCTGAGACTGGGTGATGTGTAATGAGAAGGGACTAATTAGCAATCTTGTTGCGTGAGGCCCCTTGGGGAAGAGTGACCATAATATGGTAGAATTCTTTAGTAAGATGGAAAGTGACACAGTTAATTTGGAAACTAGGATCCTGAACTTAAGGAAAAATAACTTTGACGGTATGAGGCTTGAATTGGCTAGAATAGACTGGCAAAGGATACTTAAAGGGTTGATGATGGACAAGCAATGGCAAACATTTAAAGATCACATGGATGAACTTCAGCAATTGTACATCCCTGTCTGGAGTAAAAATAAAACTGGGAAGGTGGCTCAACCATGGCTAACAAGGGAAATTAAGGATAGTGTTAAAGCCAAGGAAGAGGCATATCATTTGGCTAGAAAAAGCAACAAACCTGAGGACTGGGAGAAATTTAGAATTCAACAGAGGAAGACTAAGGGTTTTATTAAGAAGGGGAAAATAGAGTACGAGAGGAAGCTTGCAGGGAACATAAAAACTGACTGCAAAAGCTTCTATAAATATGTGAAGAGAAAAAGATTAGTGAAGACAAACGTAGGTCCCTTGCAGTCAGATTCAGGTGAATTTATAATGGGGAATAAAGAAATGGCACACCAATTGAACAAATACTTTGGTTCTATCTTCACAAAGGAGGACACAAATAACCTTCCGATTGTACTAGGGGACAATAGGTCTAGTGAGAAGGAGGTACTGAAGGATATCCTTATTGAGCGGGAAATTGTGTTAGGGAAATTGATGGAATTGAAGGCCGATAAATCCTTGGGGCCTGATAGTCTGCATCCCAGAGTACTTAAGGAAGTAGCCCTAGAAATATTGGGTGTATTGGTGATCATTTTCCAAAAGTCTATTGACTCTGGAACAGTTCCTGTGGACTGGAGGGTATTTAATGTAACACCACTTTTTTAAAAAAGGAGGGCGAGAGAAAACGGGTAATTATAGACCAGTTAGCCTGACATCAGTAGTGGGGAAAATGTTGGAATCAATCATTAAGGATGAAATAGCAGAGCATTTGGAAAGCAGTGACAGGATTGGACCAAGTCAGCATGGATTTATGAAAGGGAATTCATGCTTGACGAATCTTCTGGAATTTTTTGAGGATGTAACTAACAGAGTGGACAAGGGAGAACCAGTGGATGTGGTGTATTTGGACTTTCAAAAGGCTTTTGACAAGGTCCCGCACAAGAGATTGGTGTGCAAAATCAAAGCACGTGGTATTGGGGGTAATGTACTGACGTGGATAGGGAACTGGTTGGCAGACAGGAAGCAGAGAGTCGGGATAAATGGGTCCTTTTCAGAATGGCAGGCAGTAACGAGTAGAGTGCCGCAGGGCTCAGTGCTGGGACCCCAGCTCTTTACAATATACATTAACGATTTAGATGAAGGAATTGAGTGTAATATCTCCAAGTTTGCGGATGACACTAAACTGGGTGGCAGTGTGAGCTGTGAGGAGCATGCTAAGAGGCTGCAGGGTGAATGGACAGGTTAGGTGAGTGGGCAAATGCATGGCAGATGCAATATAATGTTGATAAATGTGATGTTATCCATTTTGGGGGCAAAAACACGAAGGCGGAATATTATCTGGATGGCGACAGATTAGGAAAAGTGGAGGTGCAACGAGACCTGGGTGTCATGGTTCATCAGTCACTGAAAGTGGGCATGCAGGTACAGTAGGCAGTGAATAAGGCAAATGGTATGTCGGCCTTCATAGCGTGGGGATTTGAGTATAGGAGCAGGGCCTTAGTGAGGCCTCACCTGGAATATTGTGTACAGTTTTGGTCTCCTAATCTGAGGAAGCATGTTCTTGCAATTGAGGGAGTGCAGCGAAGGTTCACCAAACTGATTCCAGGGATGGCTGGACTGTCATATGAGGAGAGACTGGATCTACTGGGTCTTTATTCTTTGGAGTTTAGAAGGTTGAGAGGGGATCTCATCGAAATGTATAAGATTCTGATGGGACTGGAGAGGTTAGATGCGGGCAGAATGTTCCCGATGTTGGGGAAGTCCAGAACCAAGGGACATAGTCTTAGGATAAGGGGTAGGCCATTTAGGACTGAGATGAGGAGAAACTTCTTCACTCAGAGAGTTGTTAACCTGTGGAATTCCCTGCCGCAGAGAGTTGTTGATGCCAGTTCATTGGATATATTCAAAAGGGAGTGAGATATGGCCCTTACGGCTAAGGGGATCAAGGGTATGGAGAGAAAGCAGGAAAGGCGTACTGAGGGAATGATCAGCCATGATCTTATTGAATGGTGGTGCAGGCTCGAAGGGCCAAATGGCCTACTCCTGCACCTATTTTCTATGTTTCTATGTTTCTATGTGGTAATTGCTGAACATGCAACATCAGTACCTCATTTCTGCTTTCTCGCCATACCCCTTGATCCCCCCTCGTAGTAAGGACTACATCTAACTCCTTTTTGAATATATTTAGTGAATTGGCCTCAACAACTTTCTGTGGTAAAAAAATTCCACAGGTTCACCACTCTCTGGGTGAAGAAATTTCTCCTCATCTCGGTCCTAAATGGCTTACCCCTTATCCTTAGACTGTGACCCCTGGTTCTGGACTTCCCCAACATGGGGAACATTCTTCCTGCATCTAACCTGTCTAAACCCGTCAGAATTTTAAACGTTTCTATGAGATCCCCTCTCATTCTTCTGAACTCCAGTGAATACAAGCCCAGTTGATCCAGTCTTTCTTGATATGTCAGTCACGCCATCCCGGGAATCAGTCTGGTGAACCTTCGCTGCACTCACTCAATAGCAAGAATGTCCTTCCTCAAGTTAGGAGACCAAAACTGCACACAATACTCCAGGTGTGGCCTCACCAAGGCCCTGTACAACTGTAGCAACACCTCTCTACCCCTGTACTCAAATCCCCTCGCTATGAAGGCCAACATACCATTTGCTTTCTTAACCGCCTGCTGTACCTGCATGCCAACCTTCAATGACTGATGTACCATGACACCCAAGTCTCGTTGCATCTCCCCTTTTCCTAATCTGTCACCATTCAGATAATAGTCTGTCTCTCTGTTTTTACCACCAAAGTGGATAACCTCAAATTTATCCACATTATACTTCATCTACCATGCATTTGCCCACTCACCTAACCTATCCAAGTCACTCTGCAGCCTCATAGCATCCTCCTCGCAGCTCACACTGCCACCCAACTTAGTGTCATCCGCAAATTTGGAGATACTACATTTAATCCACTCGTCTAAATCATTAATATACAATGTAAACAGCTGGGGCCCCAGCACAGAACCTTGCGGTACCCCACTAGTCACTGCCTGCCATTCTGAAAAGTACCCATTTACTCCTACTCTTTGCTTCCTGTCTGACAACCAGTTCTCAATCCATGTCAGCACACTACCCCTAATCCCATGTGCTTTAACTTTGCACATTAATCTCTTGTGTGGGACCTTGTCGAAAGCCTTCTGAAAGTTCAAATATACCACATCAACTGGTTCTCCCTTGTCCACTCTACTGGAAACATCCTCAAAAAATTCCAGAAGATTTGTCAAGCATGATTTCCCTTTCACAAATCCATGCTGACTTGGACCTAGCATGTCACCTCTTTCCAAATGCGCTGCTATGATTTCCTGAATAATTGATTCCATCTTTTTACCCACTACCGATGTCAGGCTGACCGGTCTATAATTCCCTGTTTTCTCTCTCCCTCCTTTTTTAAAAAGTGGGGTTACATTGGCTACCCTCCACTCAATAGGAACTGATCCAGAGTCTATGGAATGTTTGAAAATGACTGTCAATGCATCCGCTATTTCCAAGGCCACCTCCTTAAGTACTCTGGGATGCAGTCCATCAGGCCCTGGGGATTTATCGGCCTTCAATCCCATCAATTTCCCCAACACAATTTCCCGAATAATAAGGATTTCCCTCTGTTCTTCCTTCTTACTAGACCCTCTGACCCCTTTTATATCCGGAAGGTTGTTTGTGTCCTCCTTAGTGAATACCAAACCAAAATACTTGTTCAATTGGTCTGCCATTTCTTTGTTCCCCATTATGACTTCCCCTGATTCTGACTGCAGGGGACCTACGTTTGTCTTTACTAACCTTTTTCTCTTTACATATCTATAGAGGGAGGGTTTCGGCTGGGCCAATGGTCTGGCACCCAAGATGGGATGCCGAACTGCCTGTTGGCGGCTCAGCCGAACCCGGGGACATAAACTTGCGGCTGCGACAGTGTGCCTTCCCCTTTAATGGAGGCCGCACCGCCATTTTACACACACTGCAAACACAGTGCATCGACGGAAAATACTGTCGGGGACACCAAGCAGTGGCCGGAAGATTTTCTATGGTGAATTCTGCTTGCAGGGAGGGCCATTAGCGGTGCGCGATTTGATAATTCACTTCGGAGGGTTCAGCAGCAGTCGGGCAGAAGTGGCGACCGCCGGGAAAACCACCAGGGAGAATTTTGTGAATGGCGGCTTCTCGAATACAAGTCAGCGGCTATTCGACACAGTCGCGTGGCCGCCGCTTTCAGGCAGTAACAGTCCTTACCGGGAGGCTGAATTTCAGCCCCAGTATTGGATCAAAGGAAGGCTTGTAATGTTGCCAAAGAGCAGTAAACCTGAGGATTGGGCAGATTTTAGAATTCAGCACAAGAGGCCAAGAAATTGATTAAGAAAGGGAAAATAGAATATGAGAGTAAACTAGCGAGAGACATAAAAACAGATGGTAAAAGCTGCTATAGGTATGTAAAAAGGTGAAGATTAGCCAAAGTAAATGTGGGTCCCTTACAGACAGAGACAGGGGAAATTATAATGGGGTATAAGGAAATGGCAGAGAAATTAAACAAATACTTTTTGTCTGTCTTCACGGAAGAAGACACAAAAAACCTCCCGGAAATAGTGGAGAACTAAGGGTCTAGCGAGAATGAGGAACTGAAAGAAATTAGTATTAGTAACAAAATAGTACTGGAGAAATTAATGGGACTGAAAACCAATAAATACCCTGGAGCTGATCACCTACATCCTAGGGTACTTAAAGAGATGGCTATAGAGATAGTGGATGCATTGGTTGTCATCTTCCAAAATTCCATAGATTCTAGAATGGTTCTCGCAGATTGGAATGCAGCTAATGTAACCCTGCTATATAAGAAAGGAGGGAGAGAGAAAATGGAGAACTACAGAACAGTTAGCCTGACATCAGTTGTAGGGAAAATGCTGGAATCAATTATTAAAGATGTGATAACAAGGTACTTAGAAAATAATAATAGGATTGAGCAGAGTAAGGGAAATAAGTCACTTTAATCTTTAGCCCCCGTAGCAGTAGTTACACTGTAGGACAGAGTATAAATCAAAAAATAATGGATGCTTGTAAGAAAGGTACTGCAATAATCCTGCATGATTTTTATCTTCATATTGATTGGCCGTATCACATTGGCAAAGGCAGCCTTGAGGAAGAGTTCATAGAGTGTATTCGGGATGGTTTCTTAGAACAATTCATTGTGGAACCAACCAGGAAGCAGGCTATTTTAGATCTGATAATGTGTAATGAGCTAAGATTAATTAATGATCTCACAGTAAAGGATCCTCTCGGGAAGAGTGATCATAGCATGGTAGAATTTCAAACTCAATTTGAGGGTGAGAAAGTTGGGTCTCAAGCTAGTGTCCTGAACTTAAATGAAACCAATTACAAAGCTATGAATGCGGAGTTGGCTAAAGTGGACTGAGAAAATAGGTTAAAGGGTAAGATGGTAGACAAGCAGTGGCAGACATTTACGGAGCTATTTCATAACTCTCAGCAAAGATACATTTCAGTGAGAAATAAAGAGTGTAAGAGAAGAATGAATCATCCATGGCTAACTATGGAAGTAAAGGATGGTATCAAATTGAAAACAAAGGCATACAATGTTGCGAACACTAGTGGTAGGCCAGAGGATTGGGAAACTTTTAGAAACCAGCAAAGGACAATTTAAACAAAAGAGAGAGCAGATAGATTATGAGAGAAAACTAGCAAGAAATATAAAACCAGATCGGCAAATAAAAAGGAAGAGAGTAGCTAAAGTAAATGTTGGTCCCTTAGAGGATGAGTCTGGGGAACTAATAATGGGAAATGGAAATGGCAGAGACTTTGAACAAGCATGTTGTATCGATCTTCATGGTGGAAGACACTAAAAGTATCCCAATAATAGATAATTAAGTGGCTATAGGGAGGGAGGACTTTAAACAATCACTACCACTAGAGAAAAAGTACTCGGCAAACTAATGGGACTAAAGGTGGACAAGTCCCCTGGAACTAATGGCCTGCATCCTCGGATCTTAAAAGCAATGGCTGTAGAGATAGTGAATGCTTTGGCGGTAATCTACCAAAATTGCCTGGATTCTGGAGGGGTCCCAGTGGATTGGAAAACCACAAATGTAACACCCCTATTTAAGAAAGGAGGGAGACAGAAAACAGGAAACTATAGACCAGTTAGCCTAACATCTGTCATTGGGAAAATGCTGGAGTCCATTATTAAGGAAGTAGTAGCAGGACATTTAGAAAATCATCATAGAGTCAAGCTAATTCAGCGTGGTTTTATGAAAGGGAAATCATGTTTGACAAATTTGCTGGAGTTTTTTGAGGATGTAATGAGCAGGGTGGCTAAACGGGAAGCAATAGATGTAGTGCATTTGGATTTCCAGAAGGCATTCGATAAGGTGACACATAAAAGGTGACTGCTCAAGATAAGAGCTCACGGTGTTGGGGGTAATATATTAGCATGGAAAGTCGGGATAAATGGGTAATTTTTAGGTTGGCAAACTGTAACTAGTGGGGTGCCACAGGGATCAGTGATGGGGCTTCAACTATTTACAATCTATATTAATGACTTGGATGAAGGGGCTGAGCATAATATAGCCAAATTTGCAGATGATACAAAGATAGGTGGGAAATCAATTTATGAGGATGACACAAAGAATCTGCGAAGGGATATCGATAGGTTAAGTGAGTGGACAAAAATTTGGCAGATTGAGTATAATGTGGGAAAATGTGAGCTTATCTACTCTGGCAGGAAAAATAAAAAAGCAAATTATTATTTAAATGGCGACAGATTACAAAATGTTATGGTAAAGAAGGATCTGGGGGGTCCTTGCAAATTAAACACAAAAAGTTAGCATGCAGTTGCAGCAAGTAATTAGGAAGGCAAATGGAATGTTGGCCTTTATTGCAAGGGGAATGGAATAGAAAAGTAGAGAAGTCCTGCTACAACTTTACAGGGCGTTGGTGAGACAACACCTGGAGTACTGCATACAGTTTTGGTCTCCTTATTTAAGGAAGGATATATTTGCATTGGAGGCATTTCAGCGAAGATTCACGAGGTTGATTCCTGAGATGAAGGGGTTGTCTTATGAAGAAAGGTTGAGCAGGTTGTGTCTATACTTATTGGAGTTTAGAAGTATGAGAGGTGCTATTGAAACGTATAAGATTATGTGGGGGCTTGACAGGGTGGATGGAGAGAGGATGTTTCCCCTCGTGGGGGAATAAGGTCTTGCTCTTTTAAAACGGAGATGAGGAGGAATTTCTTCTCTCCGAGGCTCGTTAATCTTTGAAATTCTCTGCCCCAGAGAGCTGTGGAGGCTGGGTCATTAAATATATTTAAGGTGGAGATAGACAGATTTTTGAACGAAAAGGGAGTCAAAGGATTTTGGAGAACAACAGGGTAGTGGGGTTGAGGCCAAGATCAGACGAGCCATGAGCTTAATAAATGGTGGAGCAGGCTCGAGGGGCTGAATGTCCTACTCTTGCTCCTCATTCTTATGTTCTCAGGTTCTTATGTTCTTAATCTGATACCAGAAAGTAACAAAAAACACACAGCTGCTTGTGAAAAGTATTAACTTCTTTTTTTCATTTCCAAAGACAAATGGAAACACAATCAACCAATGTCAGCCTGTGTCATACAGCTTCTCACAACTTTAAAAACCTGCAGATCAGTAGAAAAGAGACTTCCCTTTTCTTCTTTATTCCATCATAAACTGATTTATCCCTTCTTGTTTAAACCAATTTTCAATTTCTGATGTTTTCTACTGAATCCCATTCTGTACTGATTCAAAATTTCAAGCTCACAGTCACTGTCCTCAACCAAGCCTGTTACCTCATTCACAATTCTTAACACTATTCTCTGGTGTATGGGAGGTGTGTACCGACATAGAGGAAAGGTTGAAGGGAATGCTAAATATTCAGTTGAGAGTCCAAACCCTTTTTTCAGTTCACCCTTTGGAACTGCTATAACTGTCTCTCTCTCAACGTTTTCAACATTCTAACCTCCGACCTGTATCCCTTTAGACCATGCTTACAACTCACGTATTTTAGCTTTGCACTGAACATCTCATCAGTTCTGAGACAACCCATTCCTACAGAAACTTAGGGCTGGATTTTTGGCTTTTAGGATTGTGGGGTGTTAATGACGTGATCTTGATACCTCCTGGAACAAATTTGTGCCTCAGTCAGCAAAATTGGGCAGCTGGGCCCTGAGTGTGGGGTGGAGTGGTAAGGGACGCATTGCACAACTCTCAAGGTGCTAGACTGGCTGAGCATGCGAAAATCCTGAGCTAAAGAGCCGGCCTGGGAGCGCTGTGAGAGAGGTCTGGGAGAAAAAGAACCCTGAAACCACCCCACCAAAAACATTCCCAATACATAGACCATGCCACCACAACATAATTCACAAAAAAAATAAACGAAAAAACATTGACACTTACCTGAGGTCGACATTACTTACATCACTGCAGCCGCTACAGCTTGGAATACCTGCTTTCTCAGGCGTTCCCACCAGGACGCGCTGCGGGGCGCTTCGTGTTGGGCAGCAGTCAAAAGTCGAGCCGGTGTCACATCCGGGGACGTTGCACACTGGCTCGCCTCTTCCGGGCGGTAATAAAACCCCGGTGGGGCACTGGAAGCTGGCTACCCACCCAGAAGGGCTCACCACCATCATTGCCATCCCTCTGAGGCAAAAACTAAGATAGACAGCAGTGGAAAATCCAGCCCTCATTGCTTCTGAGTAAGCTTCTCCCACTCCTTTCATCTCTAACTGTTTCCGTACCAGTTTCCAAGGCTTCCTTCATCGATTTGATGAGCAACACCTCATACTGTTCATTAGTACAATGCCACTGCTTCTGTTCCAGTTTCTGTATTTGTTTCTGTTTCTGTAAGCACACTATTTCCAGTGTGTTTTCTAATTGTAGTCTTCCCACATCGACTTCTAAGCTGTGCTCTTTATCTTCCAATTCCACTCTCTCATCGCACATTTACACCACAGCATCGTGACAAACCAGCAAGGAATTAATAGCTTGCACAGTATGGTCCCTGACCGCATCAAACTGCTCTTTAAGCTTCACTATTTCTGCTTTCAAGACCCTATTTTCAGCCTGTGTCTCAGCATGCTTTCTTCACAAAGCACAGATACCCAGACAAAGGTGTCATGTATGTAACCAGCATAGTACTGTAACCCTTATACAATTGTAACCCTCATGTAACCACTACATACTGTACATACTTACTAGAAATGCACACCTTGACCACAGGGTGTGTACCTGTGGGAGACACTCCATACTTGGAGATTCAGGTATATAAGGGGAGGTCCCTCACAGGGCCAGCACTCCTTGGTGCAGGTAATAAAGGTGAAGGTCACAGAGTGACTGCCTGCAGTACGTGCCTCGTGTGATTATGTTTAAGAGTTAAGGACTCAACACCTGGAAACGGGAATCGCTGAACCCAGAGGATGGCCACCGGTAGCTCAGAGGAACGTTACTGTGTGGGTGAAGACTGGGATGATTTTGTGGCGAGACTGCAGCAGACCTTTGTCACGAAGGACTGGCTGGGAGAGGATGCGGCTGACAAGCGGAGTGCGCGTCTACTAACAAGCTGCGGGACATAAAGGTATGCGCTGATGGAGGACCTGCTCGCACCCCACAAACCGGCCGACAAGTCTTTTGAAGAGCACAGCCAGCTGATCAGCAAACACTTAAAACCGGCGAGCAGCATACACATGGCCCGGCACCGGTTCTACACACACCGACGTTGGGAAGGGAAAAACATCTCGGACTTCGTGGCAGACTTGCGGCGCTTGGCCAGCTTCTGTAAGTTCTCAGACACCTGCAGGGGGAGATGTTAAGGGATTTTTTCATTGAGGGCATTAGCCATGCTGGGATCTTCAGGAAGCTCATAGAGACCAAGGACATAACTCTGGAATAGGCAGCATTGATAGCTCAAACTTTCATAGCAGGGGAAGAAGAGACCAAGCTAATTCACGTGAGTAGTTCTGGGTCCAACGTGGCAACGGACCAAGGAATTAACATGATAAACGCGGCTCAAGATCTCGCAGTCAGGCACAGGCATTTTGAAACTGCAGCAGTCAGACAAAGGCATTTTGAAACTGTCCAAGCTGAAACCGACTCTAAGGTGGTCCCCCGCCAGGGACAATGGAGAGGGGAGTGGCAATTCACGCCATTAACACCCACCATCAGAGTGTTTAGAAACAACCAAAGGAACAATCAGAGAGGAATGTCTGCTAACAGTCCTTTTGTGAACAACGATCTCAACCAATGCTGGAGATGCGGGAGCAGACATTATACGAAAAGCTGCAAATTTCAGCAGTTCATCTGTAGGAATTGTAATGCCAGAGGACATTTGGCTAGGGTTTGCAAACAGCCGGTAGTGAGGCTAATCTATGAAACAGAGGAATCAGGCGAGAGGCTTGCAGTGCAGGACAATGCCTGGGGTAAAGCCATGGATGCTGAAGTTCAGCGGGTTCATATGACTGATGTCCACAGCTCATACACCAAAATGCCACCCATGACGATGAAAGTTTTATTGAATGGCATCCCGGTGTGCATGCAGCTGGATACGGGAGCTAGCCAGTCCCTCATGAGTGCACAACAATTTGAGAAACTATGGCCACACAGAGCTAGCAGGCCCAAACTGGAACGAATTAATACGCACCGACGGACGTACACCCAAGAGATTATTCCAGTGCTAGGCAGTACAAACGTGGTGGTAACACACAATGGGTCACAGAACCGGCTGCCACTCTGGATTGTTCCGGGAAATGGCGCTGCGCTTTTGGGAAGGAGCTGGCTAGCTGAGATGAACTGAAAATGGGGGGATGTGCACGCCATTTCATCTGTGGAGTGAAGCTCATGCTCACAGTTACTACAAAAATTTGGGTCACTGTTTCAACCCGGTGTCGGAACGTTCAAGGGCACAAAAGTAGTTATGCACATTACCCCGGACGCCAGACCAGTGCACCACAAAGCCAGAGCGGTGCCATACGTGATGCATGAGAAAATTGAAAGTGAACTGGACAAGCTGCTTAGTTCAATTCAGTGACTGGGCAAGTCTCATTGTTCCTGTCCGTAAAGCGGACGGCTCGGTTAGGATCTGCGGTGACTACAAAGCCACCATCAACCGGGTGTCCCTGCAGGACCAATACCCGCTCCCGAGGGCAGAGGACCTTTATGCCACATTGGCAGGTGGCAAGCTGTTCACTAAATTCGACCTCACTTCGGTCTACATGACTCAGGAACTGGCTGAAGAATCCAAGCTTCTGATCAGCATCATGACACACAAGGGTTTATTCATCTACACAAGGTGTCCTTTTGGCATCCGTTAGGCAGCCGCCATCTTTCAGAGAAACATGAAAAGCATGCTGAAATCCATTCCCGCCACAATTGTCTTCCAGGACAACATCCTAGTAACGGGTCGAGACACCGACGAACACCTCCACAACCTGGAGGAGGTGCTATGCCGACTGGACCGGGTAGGCCTGCGGCTGAAGAAGGCCAAGTGTGTGTTTTTGGCCCCAGAGGTCGGGTTTTTGGGCAGGAGGGTTGCCGCAGACGGGATCCGGCCTACCGAATCCAAAACAGAGGCGATCCGTCGTGCACCCCGGCCCAGCAAGACATCGGAGTTGTGATCGTTCCTGGGACTTTTGAACTATTTCGGGAACTTCCTGCCGAACTTAAGCACATTGTTGGAGCCCTTACACATGCTCCTGCGTAAGGGTTATGAATGGTTTTGGGGGGACTGTCAAGAACAGGCTTTCAACAGGGCGTGGAACCTGCTTTGTTCTAACGAACTGTTAACGTTGTATGACCCATGTAAAAAACTAGTTTTAACAAGCGATGCATCATCATACGGGGTTGGATGTGTGTTGCAGCAGGGTAATGGAGACTGACAACTCCAACCGGTGGCTAATGCCTCCAGGTCGCTCTCCCAGGCAGAGCGTGGGTATGGCATGTTCGAAAAGGAAGCACTCGCTTGCTTTTATGATGTGAAAAAAATGCACCAATACCATTTCGGCAGATCGTTCGAGTTAGAAACGGACCACAAGCCGTTAACTTCTCTGTTGTCTGACAGCAAGGCGGTCAATGCAAATACGTCAGCTCGCATACAGCGATGGGCTCTCACGCTGGCTGCGTATGACTACACCATACGGCACCGGCCAGGCACCGAAAACTGCGCTAATGCGCTCAGCAGGCTTCCCGTGGCCACCACCGAGGGGGCGGCGGAGGAAAGTGCTGAGATGGTCATGGCCGTTGAGGCTTTTGACACTGCAGGCTCCCCCATCACAGCCCGCCAGATCAAACTCTGGACCAACAGGGACCCCCTCCTATCCATGATAAAGTAATGTGTCCTGACGGGGGATTGGGCGCCCACACACGGGGCGTGCCCCGAGGAGGTCAGACCGTTTCAGAGACGGATGGATGAACTCTCCATCCAAGCCGACTGCCTGCTATGGGGCAGCCGAGTGGTCATGCCCCAGAAGGGGAGGGAAGAATTCATCAGGGAACTCCACAGCGAGCACTCTGATGAAGGTCATTGCCCGGAACACTGGGTTCGCAGGTGCACGATGTGTGCCAAGCTGGGCAACGTCCCCAGGGAGGCCCCGCTCAGCCCGTGGCCCTGGCCCACCAAGCCTTGGTCACACATTCACGTGGACTATGCGGGCCCGTTCATGGGAAAAATGTTCTTGATAATTGTCGATGCATACTCGAAATGGATCGAGTGCATCATATTAAACTCGTGCATGACATCCATCACCGTGGAGAGCCTTTGCGACCCACAGCTTACCGGACATTCTGGTCAGCGACAATGGCCCATGTTTCACCAGCCATGAATTCCAGGAGTTTATGTCAGGTAATGGCATCAAACATATCTGGACGGCGCCGTTCAAGCCGGCTTCGAATGGCCAGGTGGAACGTGCGGTCCAAGTTATAAAGCAAGGCATGCTCAGCATCCAAGGTACGTCTCTGCAGCACCATCTATCGCGCCTCCTGCTGGCTTATAGGTCCCGGCCACACTCGCTCACGGGAGTTCCGCCGCCAGTGGAACTCCTCATGAAACGTATACTCAAAACACAGCTGTCCCTCATCCACCCAACCCTGACAGACATTGTTTAGGGCAAGCACCAGTCCCAAACCGAATGCCACGATCGTAACTCAAGGGAGAGGTGTATAGAAATGGATGATCCGGTATTTGTACTTAATCATACATTGGGACCCAAGTGGCTGGAGGGCATCTTAATTGGTAAAGAGGGAAACAGGGTCATAGTGGTCAGACTCAATAATGGGCAGATATGCCGCAAACACTTGCACCAAGTAAAGAAAAGATTCAGCATAGACACTGGTGAACGTGAAGAAGAGCATGAGACGTCAACCACACCACTGCCAGTGGACCAGCGACAAGGACAATCACCAGCATGCACAGTCTCTGTGGCCAGACGGACAGGCCGGAATCACCTCAGGTGACAGAAACGCATGCCGAGCCTCAGCCACCAGAGCCTCAACTGCGGCGCTCCATGAGAGCGCGTCGACCACTTGATAGAGTTAACCTTTGAGTCAAAAAGACGTGAGGGGGGAGGTGATGTCATGTATGTAACCAGGATACTACTGTAACCCTTATATAATTGTAACCCTCATGTAACCACTACATACTGTACATACTTACGAGAAATGCAAACCTTGACCACAGAGGGTGTACTTGTGGGAGACACTCCTTACCTGGAGATTCAGGTATATAAGGGGAGGTCCCGCGCAGGGTGAGCACTCCTTGGTGCAGGTAATAAAGGTGAAGGTCACAGAGTGACTGTGTCTGCAGTACGTGCCTCGTGTGATTATGTTTAAGAGTTAAGGACTCAACACCTGGCGACGGGAAACGGGAATCGCTGAACCCAGAGGATGGCCACCGGTAGCTCAGAGGAACATTACTGTGTGGGTGAAGACTGGGATGATTTTGTGGAGAGACTGCAGCAGACCTTTGTCACGAAGGACTGGCTGGCAGAGGATGCGGCTGACAAGCGGAGTGCGCATCTACTAACAAGCTGCGGGACAAAAAGATATGCGTTGTTGAAGGACCTGCTCGCACCCCACAAACCGGCGACAAGTCTTTTGAAGGGCTCAGCCAGCTGATCAGCAAACACTTAAAACCGGCGAGCAGCATACACATGGCCCAGCACCAGTTCTACACACACCGACGTCGGGAAGGGAAAAACATCTCGGACTTCGTGGCAGACTTGCGGCGCTTGGCCAGCTTCTGTAAGTTCTCAGACACCTGCAGGGGGGAGATGTTAAGGGATTTTTTCATTGAGGGCATTAGCCATGCTGGGATCTTCAGGAAGCTCAGAGAGACCAAGGACATAACCCTAGAATGGGCAGCATTGATAGCTCAAACTTTCATAGCAGGGGAAGAAGAGACCAAGCTAATTTACGCACGTAGTTCTGGGTCCAACGTGGCAACAGACCAAGGAATTAATGTGATAAATGCGGCTCAAGATCTCGCAGTCAGGCACAGGCATTTTGAAACTGCAGCAGTCAGACAAAGGCATTTTGAAACTGCCCAAGCTGAAACCGACTCTAAGGTGGGCCCCCGACAGGGACAATGGAGAAGGGAGTGGCAATTCACGCCATCAAGGGGACCATTAACACCCACCATCAGAGTGTTTAGAAACAACCAAGGGAACAATCAGAGAGGAATGCCTGCTAACAGCCCTTTTGTGAACAACAATCTCAACCAATGCTGGAGATGCGGGGGCAAACATTATACGAAAAGCTGCAAATTTCAGCAGTTCATCTGTAGGAATTGTAATGCCAGAGGACATTTGGCTAGGGTTTGCAAACAGCCGGTAGTGAGGCTAATCTATGAAACAGAGGAATCAGGCGAGGGGCTTGCAGTGCAGGACAATGCCTGGGGTAAAACCATGGATACTGAAGCTCAGCGGGTTCATGTGGCTGATGTCCACAGCTCATACACCAAAACACCATCCATGATGATGAAAGTTTTATTGAATGGCATCCCAGTGTGCATGCAGCTGGATACGGGAGCTAGCCAGTCACTCATGAGTGCACGACAATTTGAGAAACTATGGCCACACAGAGCTAGCAGGCCCAAACTGGAACACATTAATACGCACCTATGGACATACACCAAAGAGATCATTCCAGTGCTCGGCAGTGCAAGCGTGGTGGTAACCCACAATGGGTCACAGAACCGGCTGTCAGTCTGGATTGTTCCGGGAAATGGCCCTGTGCTTTTGGGATGGAGCTGGCCAGCTGAGATGAACTGGAAATGGGGGGATGTGCACACCATTTCATCTGTGGAGCGAAGCTCATGCTCACAGGTACTACACAAATTCGGGTCACTGTTTCAACCCGGTGTCGGAACGTTCAAGGGCACCAAAGTAGTTATGCACATTACCCCGGGCGCCAGACCAGTACACCACAAAGCCAGAGCGGTGCCATACGTGATGCATGAGAAAATTGAAAGTGAACTGGACAGGCTGCTCATTTGAATTCAGTGACTGGGCAAGTCCCATTGTTCCTGTCCATAAAGCGGACGGCTCGGTTAGGATCTGCAGTGACTACAAAGCCACCATCAACCGGGTGCCCCTGCAGGACCAATACCCGCTCCTGAGGGCAGAGGACCTTTATGCCACGTTGGCAGGTGGCAAGCTGTTCACTAAATTCGACCTCACTTCGGTCTACATGACTCAGGAACTGGCTGAAGAATCCAAGCTTCTGATCACCATCACGACACACAAGAGTTTATTCATCTACAACAGCATCCGTTCGGCGGCCGCCATCTTTCAGAGAAACATGGAAAGCTTGCTGAAATCCATTCCCGGCACAATCGTATTCCAGGACAACATCCTAATAATGGGTCGAGACACAGAGGAACCCCACCTCCACAACCTGGAGGACGTGCAACGCCGATTGGACGGGTAGCCCTGCGGCTGAAGAAGGCCAAGTGTGTGTTTTTGGCCCCAGAGGTCGGGTTTTTGGGCAGGAGGGTTGCCGCAGATGGGATCCGGCCTACCGATTCCAAAACAGAGGCGATCCGTCATGCGCCACGGCCCGGCAAGACATCAGAGTTGCGATTGTTCCTGGGACTTTTGAACTATTTCGGGAACTTCCTGCCGAACTTAAGCACATTGTTGGAGCTGTTACACGTGCACCTGCATAAGGGTTGCGAATGGTTTTGGGGGGACTGTCAACAACGGCCTTTCAACAGGGCGTGGAACCTGCTTTGTTCTAACGAACTGTTAACGTTGTACGACCCCTGTAAAAAAACTAGTTTTAACATACGATGCATCATCATACGGGGTTGGGTGTGTGTTGCAGCACGATAATGGAGACGGACAACTCCAACCGGTGGCTTATGCCTCCAGGTCGCTCTCCCAGGCAGAGCGTGGGTACGGCATGGTCGAAAAGGAAGCACTTGCTTGTGTTTACGGTGTGAAAAAAATGCACCAATACCTTTTCGCCAGACTGTTCAAGTTAGAAACGGACCACAAGCCGACAGCAAGGCGGTCAATGCAAATGCGTCAGCTCGCATACAGCGATGGGCTCTCACGCTGGCTGCGTATGACTACACCATATAGCACCGGCAAGGCACCGAAAACTGCGCTAACGTGCTCAGCAGGCTTCTTCTTGCCACCACCGAGGGGGCGACGGAGCAAAGCGCTGAGATGGTCATGGCCGTTGAGGCTTTTGACATCGCAGGCTCCCCCATCACAGCCCGCCAGATCAAACTCTGGACCAACAGGGACCCCCTCCTATCCATGATAAAGAAATGTGTCCTGATGGGGGATTGGGTTCCCACACACGGGGCGTGCCCCGAGGAGGTCAGACCATTTCAGAGACGGATGGATGAGCTCTCCATCCAAGCCGACTGCCTGCTATGGGGCAGCCGAATGGTCATGCCACAGAAGGGGTGGGAAGCATTCATCAGGGAACTCCACAGCGAGCACCCTGGCATTGTGCTAATGAAGGCCATTGCCCGGTCACATGTATGGTGACCATGGATTGACTCAGACCTGGAACACTGGGTTCGCAGGTGCACGATGTGTGTCCAGCTGGGCAACGTCCCCAGAGAGGCCCCGCTCAGCCTGTGGCCCTGGCCCACCAAGCCTTGGTCACACATTCACGTGGACTATGCGGGCCCGTTCATGGGAAAAATGTTCTTGATAATTGTCGATGCATACTCGAAATGGATCGAGTGCATCATATTAAACTCGTGCATGACATCCAATACCGTGGAGAGCCTGCGCCCGGTTTTTGCGACCCACGGCTTAACGGACATTCTGGTCAGCGACAATGGCCCGTGTTTCACCAGCCATGAATTCCAGGAGTTTATATCGGGTAATGGCATCAAACATGTCCGGACGGCGCCGTTCAAGCTGGCTTCGAATGGCAAGGCGGAACGTGCGGTCCAAGTCATAAAGCAAGGCATGCTCTGCATCCTAGGACCCTCTCTGCAGTACCACCTATCGCGCCTCCTGCTGGCCTATAGGTCCTGGCCACACTCGCTCACGGGAGTTCCGCCACCAGCGTAACTCCTCATGAAACGTATACTCAAAACGCGGCTGTCCCTCATCCACCCAACCCTGACAGACATTGTTTAGGACAAGCGCCAGTCCAAAACCGAATGCCACGATCGTAACTCAAGGGAGAGGTGTATCGAAATGGATGACCCGGTATTTGTACTTAACCATGCATTGGGACCCAAGTGGCTGGAGGGCACCGTAATTGGTAAAGAGGGAAACAGGGTCATAGTGGTCAGACTCAATAATGGGCAGATATGCCGCAAACACTTGCACCAAGTAAAGAAAAGATTCAGCATAGACACTGATGAACGTGAAGAAGAGCATGAGACGTCAACCACACCACTGCCAGTGGACCAGCGACAAGGACAATCACTAGCATGCAAAGTCCCTGAGGCCAGCCGGACAGGCCGGAATCACCTCAGGTGACAGAAACGCATGCCGAGCCTCAGCCACCAGAGCCTCAACTGCGGCGCTCCACGAGAGCGCGTCGACCACCTGATAGAGTTAACCTTTGAGTCAAAAAGACGTGAGGGGGAGGTGATGTCATGTATGTAACCAGCATACAACTGTAATCCTTATACAATTGTAACCCTCATGTAACCACTACATACTTACAAGAATGCACACCTTGACCACAGAGGGTGTACTTGTGGGGGACATTCCTTACCTGGAGATTCAGGTATATAAGGGGAGGTCCCTCACAGGGCCAGCACTCCTTGGTGCAGGTAATAAAGATGAAGGTCACAGAGTGACTGTGTCTGCAGTACATGCCTCGTGTGATTGTGTTTAAGAGTTAAGGACTCTTGCAATAATTATGTTCTCTGTCACCTGTTATTTTGTTTCTGCTGAAACAGGAACATTTTCTGTCTATGATCTTTTTGTCTCTGCAGACACACATTCTCCAGAGTCTGCTCAATCTCCTCCCAGCTCCCATTTAAAATATCCTTGAAAACCCTGTAAGGAGCCCCCTTGATTTTGGCCCAGTCATAAATTTTCAAAGAGACAGACTTGGTCGAGAGAGCATCTACTTTGTCTGATTCCATCCTATTCCCACAATCATGATTCCCAGGAGCTGGTTATACCCACTATCAATAATAAATCATACTCGCTGTCATATAACTCACATTTCAGTATATAACTGTATCTTACTATGCTATACATAACTGTAACTGGATATGACCTGTAACAATAAGCATACCTTACCACCAGGGATGCACTTGCAGGAGACACTCCATACCTGTCCCACTGAGGTATATAAAGAGAGGTCTCAGGAAAGTGCAGCACTGGAGAGCTGGAATTAAAGGTGCAGGTCCAGAGTGACCTTGACTTCAGCATGTGTCTCGTGTAAGTCAGTACATTAGAGTCAGGACATAAAAGTGGGGACGAGTTACGTAAGAACATAAGAATTACGAACAGGAGCAGGCCATCTAGCCCCTCGAGCATGCTCCGCCATTCAACAAGATCATGGCTGATCTGGCCATGGACTCAGCTCCACTTACCCGCCCGCTCACCGTAACCCTTAATTCCCTGATTGGTTAAAAATCTATCCATCTGTGACTTGAACACATTCAATGAGCTAGCCTCAACTACTTCCTTGGGCAGAGAATTCCACAGATTCACAACCCTCTGGGAGAAGAAATTCCTTCTCAACTCGGTTTTAAATTGGCTCCCTCATATTTTGAGGCTGTGCCCCCTAGTTCTAGTCTCCCCGAACAGTGGAAACAACCTCTCTGCCTCTATCTTGTCTATCCCTTTCATTATTTTATATGTTTCGATAAGCTCACCCCTCATCCTTCTGAACTCCAACGAGTAATGACCCAGTCTACTCAATCTATCATCATAAGGTAACCGCCTCATCTCCGGAATCAGCCGAGTGAATCGTCTCTGTACCCCCTCCAAAGCTAGTATATCATTCCTTAAGTAAGGTGCCCAAAACTGCACGCAGTACTCCAGGTGCGGACTCACCAATACCCTGTACAGTTGCAGCAGGACCTTCCTGCTTTTGTACTCCATTGCTCTCGCAATGAAGGCCAACATTCCATTCGCCTTCCTGATTACCTGCTGCAGCTGCAAACTAACTTTTTTTGGGATTCATGCACAAGGATCCAAAAAGAGTTTCATGCACAAGGACCAATCCAAAAAGAGTTTCATGCACAAGGACCAATTGTGGAGCAGTGGAGGCGTGTCCTGCACAGCAGGCGCTGTGAGCAGTGAGGAGAGCTGCTATCAACTTGAGCTCCTGCCTGGAAAGCCCTGAGACCAGCCCAGGAAGAGAAGGAAGGAAGGGGCTTCACCACCAACTTTTCACCCAGAGGGAGAGGAGGAGAACAGAAAACATTTACCAACTTTTAACATTCTGCAAAGAGTTGGAGAGAGGGGGAAAGACCAACAACATCCAGTGTGGAAGGAGGGAGACTCTACTATTTCTACAGGTGGGTGTGGGTGCATTTCCCAAAAAGACTTTGTTGAATCGGTGGGGGGAGGAAAGAAGACCACTGAGGGCTGGAACATCGCGGGGGGTGTGTGTGTGTGGAAAGTGTGTGTGGGGGCCTTGCTTACAACGAGGCCCCCCACACAATTGGAACCCCCCCCCCACCCCCCCACATTTGCCTAGCCTGGGATAGCTGGAGCTACCAGGCTGAAGATTTTTCTTAATCACCCTATTAACATCGTTAGGAGTGTGTGCCTGGTGGCTCTAGCTGCCCCAGGTGAAGACGTCTTCTCCCCCCACCTGAAGACCACCCCAAAGACTGTGTTTGTGTGTTTTGCCATCTGGGATTGCACCCACCCACAGCTGCGAGGGGAGACCTGCCCTCGCAGTTCCCCCCCCCTTCCCACCCCCCTCTCTCTTTCTCTATTACTCTGTTTCTCCCCTCTCTCTCTGAGGCCTCTTTCTTCCTAATTTTTTAAAAAAACAATTGAGACAACTGAGCAGAGGGAGCAAGGCCTCTCCCCAATTGCCAACTAGGGGAGAGGTGCCTCGTTAAGGGCTCCTCTGCTCAGTTAATATACGAGGCCAATAAAGACCATTAAGGCCTGTGACTTTGGGGTGGGTGTAGCCCTTAAAGGGACCCCGTGATGGCGACCCCATCCACGCCGGTGGCAGGGCCAGCGAAGACGTATGCGCAGGTGGCAACCGCTTCCACGGCAACTCCTGCGCCACCCGCTGCCCTGCCACCTTTCAGATTAATTACCAGAAAACACGGGGTCAAGAGCTACACTCACCCCACAATGAGCATTGAGGAGTGCGTGCGGGCGATGGCTGGGGTAGTCGGCCCCTCGGCCATTGTCGCGGCCTCCAAGATGTCTGGGTTGGCTGTTTTCTTCCTGGGGTCGGAGCAGGCGGTGTCCCTGGCCCTCGAAAAGGGGCTCACGGTGGGCGGGACGTTCCTGCCGGTGGACCCTCTCGAGGCCACCGCGCAGAGGGTCATCGTTTCAAACGTCCCGCCCTTTGTTCCCGCTGAGCTCCTCCTCCCTCACCTACACCAACTGGGGGAGGTAAGGTCAGGGATCAACCCCATACCGCTCGGCCTCAGGGAGAACAGCCTGCGCCACGTGTTCTCCTTCCGCCGCCAGCTCTTTGTCCGGCTGGCGCGGGAGGAGACGACGGAGGGGAACTTTAATGTGGTGCACGAGGGGACTGCCTTTCGCGTCTTTTGGACGTCGGACGGCGTGCGGTGCCATGCCTGCAGAGAGGTGGGGCACATTCGCAAGAACTGCCCCGCCTCCAAGGCCGCCAAACCACCGAAGGCGGCCAAGGCTGGCGCCGCCACCACCACTCCCCCTAGTTGCGTCCGCGTGCCGGGAGCCGTAGGTGCGCGGGCATCGTCGGAGGCCTTTGTTTTCGGGGCCTCCGGCGGGGGGGAGGGAGAGCGTCCGAACGGAAAGAAGGCGCGGAACAAGGAGAAACATCTAGAGGCGGGTCCCCTCAGTGCGCCAGAAAGATTGACCACCGCGCTCGGCCCAACCCAGCCACCGGCGAGCGCGGGGTGCCCTGAGCCCGTGCCCGAGCCCTTGAACAACACCGCAGAGGGGCCCGGGCGTGGGCAAGAAAAGAAAAGGGGGGGCGGAGCGGGAGGCCTCGGCAGACATGGAGGTCTCCCTGCCTCAGCGCAACTCCAGCAACAAAAGGAGGCGCCGCTCCGTTGAGGCGGAGGGGGAACAACATCCCTCCGCGGAGGAGTCGGTGCCCGCCGCGTGTCCCGCGTCCCCCACCAGCGCCCCCAAGCAGCGCCGTAGGCGGGAGGAGTCTGTCCCCGGGGAGGATGAGACAGTCGAGGCTGCCCAGCCTCTGCCTCCCGGGGATGGCGTGCAAGATCTGCCTGTCGTGGGGGGCGTGGGGACCGCGGAGGAATGCATTGCCGCCGGGCCGGGCGTCCCGGGGACTGAGGCGGGTGGGGCCGAAAAGGCCAAACCTGAGCCCGCCCAGCCAATACCCAACTTCCCCCGGGAGTCGCTCGACCCGGCAGAAACCGAGACAAATGTTTATAATGACACTGTAGATGCTGGGCCGGGGGGTGGCAGCGGGGAGGGGGAGGAACACCCACCCTCGCCTCTTGCTGTGGAGCTGGAGCACTTGGAGAGCCTGGGGATTTCCTATGGCCGGGTCTCTCCTTGTTCCCCGGTTCCTGGGGCGGAGGGGGAACCCCTTCCGTTGACATTTCACGACCCAGCACCATTTTTAAAGAGCCCAGTGGGGACTCCTCTGCCAACGATCCTGGGGGTGGGATCGGGGCAGAGCCAGGGCCGGTTGGAGCGGCCGGTTCATTTGCCGTACCTTGTGCGGTCGATGGGCCGGCTGCTGGCGGCCACCTCCCGGAGGAGGACGGGGACTCGGTGGGGGACGCGGGTGAAGACCTAGAGACCACCGCCAGCGAGGCGGTGGATCAGCTCGCGGCCGCCGCCGAGACCATCCTCATTCCTGCAAAGGAACTCCGGGACTTTTTGGCCCAGAGCCGGGGTCGCCGCGACCAAGCCCGACTGGCCCTGCAAAAATGGTCCCAGCCAGAGCTGATCAAGGGGTCCGTCCGCGCCGCCGTTAAAACCTTGGCCGCCGGCGGGCCCTTGACAAAGGCGCAACACCTTGAGCTGCGCGAGCTCGAGGGACTCCTCGCTGGGCTGCGGAGGGAGCGGAGTTCAACAAAAGACTCCGCTCCCTCCCCCACAATAGGTTAAGGTAGAGGTTGCACTATGCTTTTGCCATGAAGATAACCATAGCCAGCCTCAACATCAACGGCGGCAGAGGGGCACGCCGTAGATTTGACAATTTTTCGCTCCTGCGGGAGGGGAAATATGCGGTGTGCTTCCTGCAAGAAACCCACACCGTTCTGGGAGACGAAGCCACGTGGCTCCTGGAATGGCAAGGAGAGGTCCGCATGAGCCACCTCACCGCCATTTCTAGTGGGGTGGCCATCTTGCTGGGCCCGCATTTTCAGCCGGAGATCTTGGGGGTCGAGGAGCCCGTGCCAGGCCGCTTGCTGCACGTAACGGTTCGCCTGGGGGACGTGCCGCTCCATCTCGTGAACGTGTACGCCCCTCAGCCCGGCCCACAGCAAACGCGCTTCTTTGAAGAGGTGTCCGCTCTTCTTGGCTCCGTCGACGTCGGCGACTGCATTGTCCTCGGGAGGGATTTTAACTGCATCCTCGAGGCGAGGGACCGCTCCGGTGCCCCGCAGTGCATGACGGCGATGGAGAAGTTGAGGGACCTGGTCGGGTCCTTCGACTTGGTGGACGTCTGGCGAAATCTCCACCCCGACTCCAGCGCCTTTACTTGGGTGAGGCCTGGAGTAGGATGGTCCAGAGTCGACCGCCTTTACGTGTCTCGGGCGTACGTTTCCTGCGTCCCGGCGGTCTCCATGCGGCCGGTGCCGTGTTCGGACCACCACCTGGTGTGGACGGAGCTCGCTTCGCTCCACGCGAGGACGGGGTCCGCGTACTGGCACTTTAACAACCGGCTGCTGGAGGACGTGCGGTTCCAAGACTCGTTCCGTCGATTCTGGTCCGACTGGAGAAGGAAGCAGGGGGGCTTCCCCTCCTTGAGGCTATGGTGGGACGTGGGCAAGGCTCACGTCCGCGTCTTCTGTCAAGAGTACGCGAGGGGGTCGACCAAGAGGCGGGCGGCCAGAGTCGGGCGCCTAGAAAAAGAGGTGCTCGACCTGGAAGCCCGTCTCGGTCAAGTCATCCAGGACCCGGCCCTGCGGACGGTGTACGAAGCGAAGAAGGCCGCGCTGAAGACCTGCAGCTCGTCGGGTCCCGAGGCGCATTCGTGAGGTCGCGGATCTGGTTCCTGCGGGATCTGGACCGCGGCTCCCCCTTCTTCTACTCGCTGGAAAAAAGGCAGAGTGTCCGTAAGCAGCTCTTGACGCTGCTGGCCGACGACGGCTCTCTCGTCTCGGATCCGGAGGGCGTCAACAACAGGGCCCGTGAATATTACGGGGCTCTGTTCTCTCCGGATCCGTCCAGCGAGGAAGCGCGTAGAGTTTTGTGGGAGGACCTGCCGAAGGTCAGCCCAAGGGCGCCGAAAATCTGGAAGCTCCGCTAAGCCTGGCGGAGCTGACCGGTGCCCTCGCCCGGCTCTCGAGGGGAAAATCCCCGGGGCTGGACGGGCTGACCGTGGAGTTCCACAGGGCGTTCTGGGACGTCCTGGGGAGCGACTACGCGTGGGTCCTGGGGGAAAGTCTGGCGACCGGGGAGATGCCCCTCTCTTGGCGCAGGGCAGTCATCGTCCTGCTGCATAAGAAGGGCGATCTCCGCCTCCTTAAGAACTGGCGCCCGGTCTCCCTCCTCAGCACGGACTACAAAATCTTCGCCAGGGCGATGTCTGCTCGCCTTGGTGCCGTGCTGGACCACATGATCCACCCCGACCAGTCCTACACGGTCCCGGGCTGGACAATCCACGATAACATCCATCTGGTCCGGGACCTCATCCATTGTTCCCAGGAGGCTGGTCTGTCGGTCGCCTTCCTATCCCTCGACCAAGAGAAGGCGTTCGACAGCGTGGATCACGACTATCTGCTCGGAACTCTGCGCGCTTTCGGGTTCGGGACGCATTTCGTCGCCCGGATCCGACTTTTGTACGCCGCCGCGGAGTGTCTGATTAAGGTTAACGGGTCCTTGACGGCGCCCCTTCACTTTAGGAGAGGGGTGCGCCAGGGATGCCCCATGTCCGGCCAGTTATACGCCGTTTGCGTGGAGCCTTTCCTGCGCCTCTTGCGGACGAGGTTGACGGGACTGGCTCTGCAAGGGCCGGGCGTGGAGGTCGTCCTCTCGGCTTACGCCGATGACGTGCTCATCGCGGTAGAGGATCCCGCTGACCTGCGGAGGATGCGTGAGTGCCAGGAGATTTAATCGGCCGCGTCCTCCGCCAGGATCAACTGGGAGAAATGTACCGGACTCCTGGTGGGTCAGTGGCGGGTGGACTCCATGCCGGAGGAGCTCAGGCCTTTTGCCTGGAGCACGACCCATCTCCTCTATCTGGGAGTCTACCTTAGCCCCAACGAGGGAGCCTGGCCGGCGAACTGGCAGGAGCTGGAGGCCAAGGTCGCCGCTCGCCTAGGGCGCTGGACAGGACTGCTCTGAGTGCTGTCCTACAGGGGTCGAGCGCTAGTCATAAACCAGCTGGTGGCCGCAATGCTGTGGTACCGGCTGGTCACTTTGACCCCTCCCCCTGCGTTTGTCGCCAAGATACAGAAGAAGCTGGTGGACTTCTTCTGGAACAACAGGAAGCACTGGGTCTCTGCCGCGGTCTTGAGTCTCCCGCTTGAGGAGGGCGGTCAGTCGTTGGTGTGCGTCAGTGCCCAGCTCGCGACTTTCCGTCTTCAGACCCTGCAGAGATACCTTTACGTCAAGCCCCCTACTAGGTGGTGTGCTCTGGCGAGGTATTTCTTCCGCCAGCAGCGCGACCTCAATTATGACACGCAGCTCCTGTTTGTGAACTTGCGGGGTGCCAGGACCGCCCTCCGGGAGCTGCCTGTCTTTTACAGGGAACTCATCAGGGTCTGGAACAAAGTCTCCACCAAGCGCAGCTCTCCGCCGGCTGGAGTGGCGGCTGTCCTGCAGGAACCGCTGCTCGGGAATCCGTACCTCCACGGCCGAGGTTTTATGTGGCGGTCGGAAGAGAGGGCTGTGGCTGGTGAGGTGACCAGGGTCAGGGACCTGCTCGATGGCGGAGGAGTGGGCTGGATGGCGCCAGAGACGCTGGCGCGGCGCCTAAACTCTGCCAACGTCCGCCACGCGGCCGATGCCATCGAGTCGCTAAAAACAGCTCTGGGCCCTGACTCCGTTAGGTGCATCGAGGAGGCTCAAGCACGCGGGGAGATCCCGTCCGAACTGACCCCCGTCCGGACGGAATTCCTCATCGGCGCCAAACCCCGGAACCTCCCTCGGGGGCCCGCGCCTCACAACTTGAGCCGCCTCGGGGAAATCCCCTCCGTGCCTTTCAGTTCCGCGCGGAGGGGTTTCCTGTACGGGCTGCTCCTGCACACCCTCAACTTTGCCATCCTCGCCGGCCGTCCGGACACGCCATGGCGTACCATCTTGCCGTCCGAAGGAGGCGGGGGTCCCCGATGGAGGGCACTCTACGCAGGCGTCCTCCCACTATTCATCGGGGACTTGGCCTGGAGGGTGGTGCACGGAGCAGTGCCGTGCAATAAATTTTTAAGCCGGTTCACGGACTCCCAGGCTGCCTGCAATTTCTGCGGTCTGGAGGAGTCCGTGTTCCATGTTTTTATTGAGTGCACGAGGTTGCAGCCCCTGTTCCATTATTTGAAGGGGCTGCTCCTGAAATTCTGGCTGCACTTCAGTCCCACTCTCCTGATCTTTGGACACCCTGTGCGGAGGGGAGCGGGTAGGTCCGAAGGCCTCCTCGTAGGACTGCTCCTGGGCACGGCCAAGGGTGCCATCAGCCGGTCCACGCAGCGGGCGGTCGAGGGGGTCATTCAACCTGACTGCCTGCCTCTCTTCCGCTCTTACATCCGGTCCAGGGTGTCCTTGGAGATGGAGCACGCGGTTCCACCGGTACGCTCGCGGCCTTCCGCGAGAGGTGGGCACCGGAGGGACTGGAGTGCATCATCACGCCCGGTAACCAAATTTTAATTTGATTTTACGTTTTAAAGTTTAATTTGTTTTCATTGCCGGTGCTTTTAGTGTCCCCCTCCCCTTTTATAGGGGGCACTGGAAAAAATTTGATTTTAGCGCCCCAAAAAAAACCAAAAAAAAAAAAAAAGGGGCCTTGAAAATGTCTGCTGTGTCACCCAGGCGGGTGGCATGGTTTTAATGTTTATGTTTATTTTCAGGTAAACTCAAAAGAGTTTCATGCACAAGGAACCAATCGTGGAGCAGTGGAGGCATGTCCTGCTCAGTAGGAGCTGAGCTGCAGAGAGAGGAGCAGCTACCAACCTTAGCTCCTGCCTGGAGAGCCCTGAGACCAGCCCAGGAAGAGAAGGAAGGAAGGGGCTTCACCACCAACTTTCACCCAGAGGGAGAGGAGGAGAAAAGAAAACTTTTTAACAACTTTTTTACCATTCTGCAAAGAGTTGGAGAGAGGGGGAAAAACCAACAACAAACATCCAGTGTGGAAGGAGGGAGACTCTACCATTCTACAGGTGGGTGTATTGGTGCAGTCCCAAAAAGACTTTGTTGAATCGGTGGGGGGAGGAAAGAAGACCACTGAAGGCCGGAACATCGCGGGGGTTGTGTGTGTGTGGAAAGTGTGTGTGGGGGCCCTGCTTACAACTAGGCCCCACACACATTTGACCCCCCCCCAATTGCCTAGCCTGGGATAGCTGGAGCTACCAGGCTGAAGTTTCTTTTAAATCACCAATTGAATATCGTTAGGAGTGTGTGCCTGGTGGCTCTAGCTGCCCCAGGTGAAGACATCTTCTCCCCCCACCTGAAGACCAACCCAAAGACTGTGCTTGTGTGTTTTGCCATCTGGGGATTGCACCCACCCACAGCTGCGAGGGGAGACCTGCCCTCGCAGTTCCCACCCCCCTCTCTCTTTCTCTGTTACTCTGTTTCTCCCCTCTCTCTCTGAGGCCCCTTTCTCCTAATTTTTTTAAAAAACAATTGAGACAACTGAGCAGAGGGAGCAAGGCCCCTCCCCAAATGCCAACTAGGGGAGAGGTGCCTCGTTAAGGGCTCCTCTGCTCAGTTAATATACGAGGCCAATAAAGACCATTAAGGCCTGTGGCTTTGGGGTGGGTGTAGCCCTTAAAGGGACCCCGTGATGGCGACCCCATCCACGCCGGTGGCAGGGCCAGCGAAGACGTATGCGCAGGTGGCAACTGCTTCCACGGCACCTCCTGCGCCACCCGCTGCCCTGCCACCTTTCAGATTAATTACCAGAAAACACGGGGTCAAGAGCTACACTCACCCCACAATGAGCATTGAGGAGTGCGTGCGGGCGATGGCTGGGGTAGTCGGCCCCTCGGCCATTGTCGCGGCCTCCAAGATGTCCGGGAAGGCTGTGTTCTTCCTGGGGTCGGAGCGGGCGGTGTCCCTGGCCCTCGAAAGGGGGCTCACGGTGGGCGGGACGTTCCTGCCGGTGGATCCCCTCGAGGCCACCGCGCAGAGGGTCATCGTGTCGAACGTCCCGCCCTTTGTTCCCGCTGGGCTGCTCCTCCCTCACCTGCAACAACTGGGGGAGGTAAGGTCAGGGATCAACCCCATACCGCTTGGCCTCAGGGAGAGCAGCCTGCGCCACGTGTTCTCCTTCCGCCGCCAGCTCTTTGTCCGGCTGGCGCGGGAGGAGACGACGGAGGGGTCTTTTAATGTGGTGCACGAGGGGACTGCCTACCGCGTCTTCTGGACGTCGGACGGCGTGCGGTGTCATGCCTGCAGAGAGGTGGGGCACATTCGCAAGAACTGCCCCGCCTCCAAGGCCGCCAAACCTCCGAAGGCGGCCAAGGCTGGCGCCGCCGCCACCCCTCCCCCTAGTTGCGTCCGCGTGCCGGGAGCCATGGGTGCGCGGGCATCGCCGGGGGCCCTTGCTATTACGGCCTCCGGCGGGTGGGAGGAAAAGCATCCGAACGAAAGGAAGGCGCGGGGGAAGGCAAAACATCCAGAGGCGGGTCCCCTCGGTGCGCCAGACAATTTGTTTACCACGCTCGGCCCAACCCAGTCACCGGCGAGCGCGGGGTGCCCCGAGCCCGTGCCCGAGCCCTTGAACAACACCACAGAGGGGCCCGGGCGCGGGCAAGAAAAGGAAAAGGGGGGGACGGAGCGGGAGGCCTCGGCAGACATGGAGGTCTCCCTGCCTCCGCGCGCCCCCAGGAACAAAAGGAGGCACGGCTCCGATGAGGCGGAGGGGGAACAACATCCCTCCGCGGAGGAGTCGGTGCCCGCCGCGTGTCCCGCGTCCCCAACCAGCGCCCCCAAGCTGCGCTGTAGGCGAGAGGAGTCTGTCCCCGGGGAGGGTGAGACAGTCGAGGCTGCCCAGCCTCTGCCTCCCGGGGATGGCGTGGAAGATCTGCCTGTCGTGGGGGGCATGGGGATCGCGGAGGAATGCATTGCCGCCGGGCCGGGCGTCCCGGGGACTGAGGCGGGCGGGGCCGAAAAGGCCGAACCTGAGCCCGCCCAGCTATTAATCAACTTTCCCCGGGAGTCGCTCGACCCGGCAGAAACACAAATGAGTGATTTTAATGAAACTGTAGATGCTGGGCCGGGGGGTGGCAGCGGGGAGGGGGAGGAACACCCACCCTCGCCTCTTGCTGTGGAGCTGGAGCACTTGGAGAGCCTGGGGATTTCCTATGGCCGGGTCTCTCCTTGTTCCCCGGTTCCTGGGGCGGAGGGGGAACCCCTTCCGCTGTCATTTCCCGACCCAACACCATTTTTAAAAGAGCCCAGTGGGGACTCCTCTGCCGACGATCCTGGGGGTGGGATCGGGGCAGAGCCAGGGCTGGTTGGAGCGGCCGGTTCATTTGCCGTACCTTGTGCGGTCGATGGGCCGGCTGCTGGCGGCCACCTCCCGGAGGAGGACGGGGACTCGGTGGGGGACGCGGGTGAAGACCTAGAGACCACCGCCAGCGAGGCGGTGGATCTGCTCGCGGCCGCCGCCGAGACCATCCTCATTCCTGCAAAGGAACTCCGGGACTTTTTGGCCCAGAGCCGGGGTCGCTGCAACCAAGCCCGACTGGCCCTGGAAAAATGGTCCGAGCCAGAGCTGATCAAGGGGTCCGTCCGCGCCGCCGTTAAAACCTTGGCCGCGGGCGGGCCCTTGACAAAGGCGCAACACCTTGAGCTGCGCGAGCTCGAGGGACTCCTCGCTGGGCTGCGGAGGGAGCGGAGTTCAACAAAAGACTCCACTCCCTCCCCCACAATAGGTTAAGGTAGAGGTTGCACTATGCTTTTGCCATGAAGATAACCATAGCCAGCCTCAACATCAACGGCGGCAGAGGGGCACGCCGTAGATTTGACAACTTTTCGCTCCTGCGGAGGGGAAATATGCGGTGTGCTTCCTGCAAGAAACCCACACCGTTCCGGGAGACGAAGCCACGTGGCTCCTGGAATGGCAAGGAGAGGTCCGCATGAGCCACCTCACCGCCATTTCTAGTGGGGTGGCCATCTTGCTGGGCCCGCATTTTCAGCCGGAGATCTTGGGGGTCGAGGAGCCCCTGCCAGGCCGCTTGCTGCACGTAACGGTTCGCCTGGGGGACGTGCCGCTCCATCTCGTGAACGTGTGCGCCCCTCAGCCCGGCCCGCAGCAAACGCGCTTCTTTGAAGAGGTGTCCGCTTTCTTGGCTCCGTCGACGTCGGCGACTGTATTGTCCTCGGGGGGGATTTTAACTGCACCCTCGAGGCGAGGGACCGCTCCGGTGCCCCGCAGTGCATGACGGCGATGGAGAAGTTGAGGGACCTGGTCGGGTCCTTCGACTTGGTGGACGTCTGGCGAAATCTCCACCCCGACTCCAGCGCCTTTACTTGGGTGAGGCCTGGAGTTGGATGGTCTAGAGTCGACCGCCTTTACGTGTCTCGGGCGTACGTTTCCTGCGTCCCGGCGGCCTCCATGCGGCCGGTGCCGTGTTCGGACCACCACCTGGTGTGGGCGGAGCTCGCTTCGCTCCGCGCGAGGACGGGGTCCGCGTACTGGCACTTTAACAACCGGCAGCTGGAGGACGTGCGGTTCCAGGACTCGTTCCGTCGATTCTGGTCCGACTGGAGAAGGAAGCAGGGGGGGCTTCCCCTCCTTGAGGCTATGGTGGGACGTGGGCAAGGCTCATGTCCGCGTCTTCTGTCAAGAGTACGCGAGGGGGTCGACCAAGAGGCGGGCGGCCAGAGTCGGGCGCCTAGAAAAAGAGGTGCTCGACCTGGAAGCCCGTCTCGGTCAAGTCGTCCAGGACCCGGCCCTGCGGACGGTGTACGAAGCGAAGAAGGCCGCGCTGAAGGACCTGCAGCTCATCGGGTCCCGAGGCGCGTTCGTGAGGTCGCGGATCCAGTTCCTGCGGGATCTGGACCGCGGCTCCCCCTTCTTCTACTCGCTGGAAAAAAGGCAGAGTGTCCGTAAGCAGCTCTTGACGCTGCTGGCCGACGACGGCTCTCTCGTCTCGGATCCGGAGGGCGTCAACAACAGGGCCCGTGAATATTACGGGGCTCTGTTCTCTCCGGATCCGTCCAGCGAGGAAGCGCGTAGAGTTTTGTGGGAGGACCTGCCGAAGGTCAGCCCGGAGGGCGCCGAAAATCTGGAAGCTCCGCTAAGCCTGGCGGAGCTGACCGGTGCCCTCGACCGGCTCTCGAGGGGAAAATCCCCGGGGCTGGACGGGCTGACCGTGGAGTTCCACAGGGCGTTCTGGGACGTCCTGGGGAGCGACTACGCGCGGGTCCTGGGGGAAAGTCTGGCGACCGGGGAGATGCCCCTCTCTTGGCGCAGGGCAGTCATCGTCCTGCTGCCTAAGAAGGGCGATCTCCGCCTCCTTAAGAACTGGCGCCCGGTCTCCCTCCTCAGCACGGACTACAAAATCTTCGCCAGGGCGATGTCTGCTCGCCTTGGTGCCGTGCTGGACCACATGATCCACCCCGACCAGTCCTACACGGTCCCGGGCCGGACAATCCACGATAACATCCATCTGGTCCGGGACCTCATCCATTGTTCCCAGGAGGCTGGTCTGTCGGTCGCCTTCCTATCCCTCGACCAAGAGAAGGCGTTCGACAGTGTGGATCACGACTATCTGCTCGGAACTCTGCGCGCTTTCGGGTTCGGGACGCATTTCGTCGCCCGGATCCGACTTTTGTACGCCGCCGCGGAGTGTCTGATTAAGGTTAACGGGTCCTTGACGGCGCCCCTTCGCTTTAGGAGAGGGGTGCGCCAGGGATGCCCCATGTCCGGCCAGTTATACGCCGTTTGCGTGGAGCCTTTCCTGCGCCTCTTGCGGACGAGGTTGACGGGACTGGCTCTGCAAGGGCCGGGCGTGGAGGTCTTCCTCTCGGCTTACGCCGATGACGTGCTCCTCGCGGTAGAGGATCCCGCTGACCTGCGGAGGATGCGTGAGTGCCAGGAGATTTACTCGGCCGCGTCCTCCGCCAGGATCAACTGGGAGAAATGTTCCGGACTCCTGGTGGGTCAGTGGCGGGTGGACTCCCTGCCGGAGGAGCTCAGGCCTTTTGCCTGGAGCACGACCCATCTCCTCTATCTGGGAGTCTACCTTAGCCCCGACGAGGGAGCCTGGCCGGCGAACTGGCAGGAGCTGGAGGCCAAGGTCGCCGCTCGCCTAGGGCGCTGGACAGGACTGCTCCGAGTGCTGTCCTACAGGGGTCGAGCGCTAGTCATAAACCAGCTGGTGGCCGCAATGCTGTGGTACCGGCTGGTCACTTTGACCCCTCCCCCTGCGTTTGTCGCCAAGATACAGAAGAAGCTGGTGGACTTCTTCTGGAACAACAGGAAGCACTGGGTCTCTGCTGCGGTCTTGAGTCTCCCGCTTGAGGAGGGCGGTCAGTCGTTGGTGTGCGTCAGCGCCCAGCTCGCGACTTTCCGTCTTCAGACCCTGCAGAGATACCTTTACGTCGAGCCCCCTCCTAGGTGGTGTGCTCTGGCGAGGTATTTCTTCGGCCAGCAGTGTGACCTCAATTATGACACGCAGCTCCTGTTTGTGAACTTGGGGGGTGCCAGGACCGCCCTCCGGGAGCTGCCTGTCTTTTACAGGGAACTCATCAGGGTCTGGAACAAAGTCTCCACCAAGTGCAGCTCTCCGCCGGCTGGAGTGGCGGCCGTCCTGCAGGAACCGCTGCTCGGGAATCCGTACCTCCACGGCCGAGGTTTCACGTGGCGGTCGGAAGAGAGGGCTGTGGCTGGTGAGGTGACCAGGGTCAGGGACCTGCTCGATGGCGGAGGAGCGGGCTGGATGGCGCCAGACACGCTGGCGCGGCGCCTAAATTCTGCCAACGTCCGCCACGCGGCCGATGCCATCGAGTCGCTAAAAACAGCTCTGGGCCCTGACTCCGTTAGGTTCATCGAGGAGGCTCAAGCACGTGGGGAGATCCCGTCCGAACTGACCCCGTCCGGACGGAATTCCTCATCGGCGCCAAACCCCGGAACCTCCCTCGGGGGCCGGCGCCTCACAACTTGAGCCGCCTCGGGGAAATCCCCTCCGTGCCTTTCAGTTCCGCGCGGAGGGGTTTCCTGTACGGGCTGCTCCTGCACACCCTCAACTTTGCCATCCTCGCCGGCCGTCCGGACACGCCATGGCGTACCATCTTGCCGTCCGGAGGAGGCGGGGGTCCCCGATGGAGGGCACTCTACGCAGGGGTCCTCCCACTATTCATCGGGGACTTGGCCTGGAGGGTGGTGCATGGAGCAGTGCCGTGCAACAAATTTTTAAGCCGGTTCACGGACTCCCAGGCCGCCTGCAATTTCTGCGGTCTGGAAGAGTCCGTGTTCCATGTTTTTATGGAATGCACAAGGTTGCAGCCCCTGTTTTATTATTTGAAGGGGCTGCTCCTGAAATTCTGGCTGCACTTCAGTCCCACTCTCCTGATCTTTGGGCACCCTGTGCGGAGGGGAGCGGGTAGGTCCGAAGGCCTCCTCGTAGGACTGCTCCTGGGCACGGCCAAGGGTGCCATCAGCTGGTCCAGGCAGCGGGCGGTCGAGGGGGTCGTTCAACCTGACTGCCTGCCTCTCTTCCGCTCTTACATCCGATCCAGGGTGTCCTTGGAGATGGAGCACGCGGTGTCCACCGGTACGCTCGCGGCCTTCCGCGAGAGGTGGGCACCGGAGGGACTGGAGTGCATCATCACGCCCGGCAACCAAATTTTAATTTGATTTTACGTTTTAAAGTTTAATTTGTTTTAATTGCCGGTGCTTTTAGTGTCCCCCTCCCCTTTTATAGGGGGCACTGGAAAAAAATTTGATTTTAGCACCCCAAAAAAAAAACAAAAAAAAAAAGGGGCCTTGAAATTGTCTGCTGTGTCACCCAGGCGGGTGGCACGGTTTAATGTTTATGTTTATTTTCAGGTAAACTCAAAAGAGTTTCATGCACAAGGACAAAGAACAGACAGATAGTCTGGGTTTAATATCCCATTCACCTCTGACAATGCAGTGCTCCCTCAGTATTGCACCTAAGTATCAGCCGAGATTGTGTGCTCAGGTCCTGGAGTGGGGCTTGAAACCACAACCTTCAAAAATAAGTGAATCATTTCATGGAATCATAGAATGGTTACAGCATGGAAGAAGGCCATTTGACACATCGTGCCCGTGCCGTTGGACTGCAATGTATCACCAAGTCTGTATCAACGTCGACAGAGATATCAATGATATCTTGTCACAATGTCTGTCATGCATAAAAAACTGTGCTCATGAACCATCTTAAAATGGAGTTTGTTTATTAGAATGCCTGAAATTTATAAGGAAAGCTGAATGCATTTTATTGGTGATTTCTGTATGAACAGGTTTGGGAAATCAAAGACAGAAACCTCTACAACCAGGAGAAAATATAGAAGATGCATCTACACTTTATTCAAATTCTAATGAAATACAGCAAATGCAAGGTAACATTTAAATACCAATAACATAGTCGGAGTTTTACAAGTGCTGTGCTCCATTTGTTCATGGCAATTATGAATTCCCCTTTGTAAATTTCAGTTACACTTAAAAGACACTCAAACACAGAAAAGTGTTTTATTCTGTTACATCCAAGTATCCTGTAGAATGCAAGTTCAATTTATTATCCTTCATAATCACTTCCCATTTTAACTGTTAGGTCTTCATACAGATTTGTTTTGTTTGTGTACTTTCTTAAGCTTAGATCCTAGGATGCTGTGGGACACAGATGACTCAAATATCACAATTATCAGCTCTTTCTAAACAACACCCAGAGTAAGATTACTGCTGGTGAGACGAGTCACAGTTACCCATCCAAAAACCTGTTGAAGCTCATTCATTGAGAGCAACTGAAACCTTCTACAATGTCGTTCAAAATTATTTTATGTCATGTTGTGATTTCCATTATTATCATATTTCATATGCATGACATTTTACAACAACAACATGTATTGATATAGCGCCTTTGATGGAGTGAAATGTCCCCAGACGCTCCACAGGAAAGTTATCAATCAAAATTTGAAACCAAGTGACACAAGGTAGGGTAGATGACAAAAAGCTTGATCAAAAAGGAAGGTTTTAAGGAGCATCTTGAAGAAGGAAAGAGAGGCAGATGATTAGAAAGGGAATTGCGGGGTTTAAGGCCTTGGCAGCTGAAGGCGTGGTCACCAATGGTAGAGTGATTAAAATCGGGATGCTCAAGTTCCCAGAATTGGAGGAGCGCAGAGATCCCGGAGGGTTGTAGGGCTTATGGGGATTACAGAAATAGGGAGGGGCGAGGTCATGGAGGGATTGCAAACAAGGAGGAGAATTGTAAAATCAAGGCATTATTTAACCAGGAGCCAATGTAGCAAATTTTAACATATTTTAATCTTCATTTGGAGACTTTCAAACCATTAACATTAATAAACCACAGCACACATCAATCAGCTGTGCTCATTTAAATCTCACTTATCCTGTTATAGTTTGCTGTGGATCCCAATTCACAGTGTGATTAATAGCTGCATTCTGAGTCCTTAACACTTCCCCTCTAAAAGAGTGCTCATACATTTCCTGATATTTTACCCTACCACCATTTGATGCCTCCAACACATGTCACAAATACACTAGTTTTCCTAAAAATACTCATGACAACAATGCCAGAGATTCAGTATATCATGGATATCTTTTTTAGACAGTAATGTTTTCTCTGAAGGACCGGGTCCCACTTTCCTGATCATTCCAATATATCTCATTAGCAATGGAGCAGTTTTTGTACAAATTCCTGATACAGCTTTCTGAAAATCCGACCATGCCAATATCTTAATCAGAAAGATATATTTTCCAGGAGATAACGAGATGCCGGTGCCTGAGACAAGTCGTTTTGCTGAATATGCAACTGTCAATAGAAAGGCAAAAGAAGACGGTAAGTAGATGAATCATATTATGTGGCTCTCTCTGTGTAGGTATTGTTAACACAGAAACTGTCAGATTTCATTGAGTTAAAATGTTGGTTCGAGGAGCTCTTCAGATATGTAATGATAAATTCTGAGATATTTTAACAATCTTTAACAAAGTAGATCTTTGGATGCTGGTCCATTATAAAAGGCTTCAAGCACAATACAGAAACCTATTTATTCAGTCATTTTAGTCATCATGTATATCACAAGTTTGCAACAGGAATGATTGTTTGGAAATAATATGAATCAATAAAACAAATTAAACAATTAGCAACAAGTGTGGATATCAGGATCACGCTTGGCTTTGAGACTCCACATGATCCTATAGCTTCCCAACACTTCATATCCAGGCTCACACATGAAGAATGAACATTTAAGTTATATACTGCAGGTCTGTCAGTACTTGTGGAACCAGAACCCAGTGAGAGTCAGGAGGGGTGGGAGAAAAGAGAATAAAGAGTAATGTGGAAAAAGATAGGAGTCACAAGCAATATTTTTAACTTACATTGTTTAGTAAATCTGCACCAACAGATCTACGGTGTTGATTCTCCAATTTATGAGTTAACTAGGCAGCACTGTCACTTCAGAGGCAGAAAGTTGTGGGTTCAAATCCCATTTCAGGCCTTGAGCATATACTCCAGACTGACACATCACAGGAAGTACTGCATTTTCAAAAGTGTTGTCTTTCAGTTCAGGCAAGATATCATCGTATCATTTGAAGGAGAGCAGGAAGTTGTGCTGACAAAAATTCTTCCCTTAACCAACACCACCACAAGATTTAACTGGTTGTTATCTCAATTCCTGCTTTTGGGACCTTGAACGGTGTTTGTTTACCTGATAACAGTACTTTCACTTTCAAAGTAATTCATTGCTTGCTTTGGGATATGTTCAGGCATGATATGTATAGATGATAATTCTTTATTTCTATCTTATTCTCTGCAGACACAGAAAGAGAAGATATTCAGTACGGATCTATTGCTTTTCCGAAAAAATCACCAGGTAGTGAAATCTAAAAAAAAATTGTGTTTTTTATTTTGCATTCTTCAAGTCAAGGAATTTTAGAGGTGGATAATAAAACTTATTACATTTAGGCAACGAATGTCAGCCTCGGAAACTCCTAAAGTAAAGATCCTCATGTTCTGCCCTGTCAAAGTACCCCATCGCCAACCTCAGATGATCACCCACTGATGCCCCAGTGGGTCATTTTTCCATTTGCCACTCATATCCAACTTGGGCTCTCTCAGAGTGAAATTGTCAATAATGTTGAATTAGAGAAAATATTGTGCTGTAAATCTGTTCCTAGTAGGAACTGATTTGAGATTACAGAACCAGAAACAACAAGTATTAAAGTAACAACAGTCAGACACATTATTGTGGTGACTTCACTACTGGAATAAAAACCGGAAAGTCATAAGTTCCAATCCTACCATGGTATGTTGTGAAACTGAAACCAATAATTTTCATAATTTCTCAGCTAGTACCAAGGAAATTTAGGTAACTGAGTTTACTAATGCCCCTCAGGGAATGTCACCAGCCTTGTGGCTTAAATGGGTCTCTAATCCACACTATGCTTATTGCTCTCTGAAGTATATAGTTGCTTCAAGAAGAATGTCCACGGCCTTCTTAAGGCAACGAGGATTGGGCAATAAATGTGACTCTGATCAGGGTCATCCACATCCTGAGAACAAACATATAAACTGGTGTAGGATGTCGTCGGGCCCTTATGACCAATGCATTCTCCTGCACAGACAAAAAAGCACGGTAACTATTGGCGATATTGCAAACTTTCCGATTGGAACATTTTCTAGAAAAAAAGTTGATGTGATAATTAGCCACTTTATTGTAACTGTTGTTTCATCTGAAGAGCAAGCACTTCCTACAGAATTTGAATGAGCTAGCAGTGGGTCATGCGATCTCCCAAACATTATGGAAGGCAGAACTAAGCCTTGTGACTGATGGTCAACAGCCAGAAAGCCCCGAGACCTGTGGCCCATCCCATGGTTTGAGATGTGGTTTGTATTCTGTCTGTTTCCCAGGGGACGGCTCTTCTAGGACCTGGGTCTGTAACAGTAGTTCAATCTGACCAGGCTGATGACCTGGCCAACAGATTAAGACACTCTGAGGCCTGGACAGGCAGATCCCACTTTGTGTCTGCTCCACCTGTGCAGCACCCGGGCAAGGAGGGACCAGGAAAATCAAGCCCCACATCTAATATAGCATAAATTGTAAATGGGGATTATGAAAGATCAGTGGGAAAAGGCAGGAAATGGGATTAGAACAGGGAGCTGCAGAGGAACAGCGAGCACCAGCCGAGCTGCAATGGGCCAAATGGCCTCTTGCTGTGCTGTAAACATAGAAACATAGAAAATAGGCACAGGAGTAGGCCATTCGGCCCTTCGAGCCTGCACCATCATTCAATAAGATCATGGCTGATCAATCACCTCAGTATCCCTTTCCTGCTTTCTCTCCATACTCCTTGATCCCTTTAGCTTTAACGGCCATATCTAACTCCCTCTTGAATATATCTCATCTGAGTTATAGGGTTGTTGGTTCAAATCCCATCTCAAAGATTTGACCACAAAAATCAAATCTGATAGTCCCATTCTTTGCTTTCTGATGCTGCAGAACCAATGCAACTCTCAAACTCTGCAGGGTAGTGTAAGGAGCTTTGTTCATTTATGACCATCCCTGTGGCTCACTGTATAAATAAATGCAGGGCTCAGTGTGAATCTGAGTCATACAGAGGACAACTGGGTTCACTGTCAATCAATATTTTGCTGATCATTGGCTGTACCAGTGAGATGCAGTCAGTTGAGAACATTTATTTACCATTAGTCAGGTTTTATTGTTAGTGCAATCCATCAATGTTATTCTTTAATTGTTATGTTTGCAGTTATCACAGGGTCCAGACATGGTACGCAGTGCAATAAACATTCTTCAGATACTGTAAGTATATCCAATTCTATTGGTGAAATCACACAACCTACAATATTAATATCTGCAACAAATTTGTAAAGTTGTTATCTGATGTAAAGAGATGCAATAATAGATCCCATTACTAAGTGACTAATTTCTCTCTTGCAGAACATGGCTCCTTCAAAGGAAGATGATTCATCTGTCATCTATGCACAAATAGCACAAGAAAAATATAAATGAGCTGCACAGGACAGAGAAGAAGAGCTTTGAGTTTGATATGTGGAATATAACATTCTTGGTAATTTATATTTTTACCTGAGAACAGATATGTCGCTTTCATCTTAAGAATCTGCTCTGATTTAACACAATCATTGGATCACGCTTTTCAAACATGAAAATAACTTATCAATGGTAACTTGCAATAGAAATGGTTCTCTTAATATTGCTTCAACAATCCTTGCACAACTTCTGCAGATGCTATGTGAAAAATAAATTGGATTTTACATGTAATGTTGTTGCCCACTTAATTAATATCTCAAAAGTGTAATAACCAACAATGATGATTCAACTATGCAACATATCGCTTAAGCTTGAGATTTCCCGACACTGACTGGGTCAATTTGGGTGAATTCCTCCCTCAATAGCCACTAGCATTTAATTAATTCTCTCAATGATGCACCTACTGCTCTCATTATCCTTGCGTCAGCTGTGGCTCAGTTGGTAGCACTATTGGGGTCAAGTTTCGGTCTGAGTTGCTCCTAATTTTTTGGAGCAACTGGTTTAGAATGCAGTATCTTAGAAATTGCAATTCTCGGCATTTAGTTTGCTCCAGTTCTAGTCAATGAGAACAGTTTCATTTTAGAACAGATTTTTTTTTCAAAAGGGGGCATGTCCAGCCACTTACACCTGTTTTGAAAGTTTAGGCAGTGAAAACTTACTCCAAACTAACTTAGAATAGAGTAAGTGTAGATTTTTGTACGCTCAGAAAAACCTTGCCTACACTTAGAAAATCAGGCGTAATGAAGAGAGATGGCGGGGGGGAATTTACAAACACGAAACACTTCACTTTTACAAATAAAGAGCCATCATCAATAATAAATGATAAATAAATCAATAAAGCAACCAATAAATGAATGAAAAAAAATTTTAAAATTAAAAATCAATAAATAAAAAATTAAGTTTCTACTCACTGACTGCAGCACTGGGAGCCCTCCAACAGCATGCTGGGATGCCCCCCTCAAAGTGCATCTCTCTCTGTCAGTGTCTCTCTCTCTCTCTCTCTCTGTGTCAGTATCTCTCTCTGTCTGTCAGTGTCTGTGTGTTTGACAGCGGGGGGAAGAGGAGAGAGAGGGAGGGGGGGGAGAGGAGGGGGGGGGAGAGGAGAGGGGGGAAGAGAGAGAAGGAGGGGGGGAGGAGAGAGAAGGAGGGGGGAGGAGAGGGAGGAGGGAGAGGGAGGGAGGGGGGAGAGGAGAGGGAAGATAAGAGAGGGAGGAGGGAAAGGAGAGGGAGGAGGGAGAGGAGAGGGAGGGAGGGGGGCAGGAGTGAGAGGAAGGGAAGGAGGGGGTGAGGAGAGGGAGAGAAGGAGAGGGAGGGAGGGGGAGGAGAGGGAGGAGAGGGGGGGAGAGGAGAGGGAGGGGGGAGAGGAGAGGGAGAGAGAGGAGAGGGAGGAGGCTGAACGGGCCCAGCCAATGAGAAGAAGCCGGGCCGAAGACTTCGAGCGGGGCCCACCCCCCAGCAAGATGCCGGGCAAGTGGGCCATGCTGAAGACGTGAAGAGGGAGCAGACCGGAGCTGAAGGGGAGGGGGAGGTGCGCGGAGGGAGCCAGAGCTGCGGGAGCTGCGGAGAGGCGGGAGGGAGCGGAGGCAGCAGAGCGGCAGCTGGGGGCGGAGGTGGGGGGGGCAGCGGAGCGGGAGCTGGGGGGGTGAGTGGCGGGCAGCGGAGCTGGAGCTGAGGGGCGCAGGCAGTGGAGCGGGAGCTGGGGGGGGGGATGGGTAGCGGAGCAGGAGCTGGGGGGGGCAGGCAGCGGAGCGGGAGCTTGGGGGGGGTGTGGTTTGTGGAGCAGGAGCTGGGTGGGAGGGGAGCAGCAGGCAGCGGAGCAGGAGCTGGGGGGGCCGGTGGGCAGCGGAGTGGGAGCTTGCGGAGGGGGGGCGGGAGAGAGCCAGAGGGAGTGTGAGCTGAACACGGGGGGAGCCACAGCCAGAGCAGGAGCTGGAGGAGGGAGGTGCAGTCCGATCTTCGCCGCCCGTGAGCCCATTCGGCCAGGGCTAGGGGCGGAGTGCTTCGGGCCACTCCCACACAGTTTCAAGCGCCTGGAGCTACTGCACATGCGTGCACACTGTAGAGCGCATGTGCAGAGGTCCCGGCACTGTTTTCAGCATCGAGGCCTGGCTCCGCCCCCCACAGCTTGTGCTGTGCCTCACCGAGGGCCTGGATCGACCTGAGGGAGTGGAGAATACCGAGGTAAGTTTTCGGCGCGGTTTTGAGCGCGGAAATTAGGCGTGGCTCGCGGGGCTGCACCGTTCTAGGCACGGCCCGAAACTTGACCCCATTGAGTCTGAGTTATAGGGTTGTTGGTTCAAATCCCACCTCAAAGATTTGACCACAAAAATCAAATCTGATATTCCCTTGCAGTACTGAGGGTGTTCTGCACTGTGGGAGGTTCTGGCTTTTGGATGAGACTTTAAACCGAGCTCCCGTCTGCTCCCTCAGATGGATGTAGAAAATCCTATTGCATTATTTCAAAAAGAATAGGGCCCTGGTGTCTTGGCCAATATTTATCCCTCATTCAATGTGACTAAAGCAGATCACCTGCTCATTATCAAATTGCAGTATGTGGGAGCTTGCTGTGGACAAATAGGTTGCTGCATTTCCTACATTACAAACGATGACTACACTTCAACAGTGCTTCATTGGCTGTACAGTGCACTGGGATGTCCTATGGATGTGAAAGGCGCTATATAATACAAATCTTTCTCATCATTATTTTTTTCCTTGGTTACCAGTGTGAGTTCCATCTTAGACGGCCATTTATCAGTCCCTGCGCATTAAACACTCCAAATTATAAATCAACTTCATGCATGCTCTGTGTTATTCATTATATTTGGTAATGCTACAAGTGCTTTTCAGCAAAAACAAATGCCATAATGTGATCAACACAGATACTTAAATACTTGGAATGATGACTCTTGGAATCAGGCTCATATCCATGGGTGAAAATGATTGACAGCATTGATGCACATATTATCGCGTGTCGTGGATTCCGGGTCACTGAGCAATTTCCTCATGTTGCACTGGAGATGATATAATGAAATTCGACCATTAAACCATTACCCAGACTTAACTTGGGTCTAATGGTGGAGGTTTATTGGCCGGAATTTTGCCAGCGCTGAGAGGGCGGGTTTGGAGGCAGGTCTTCTGCCAAAATAGAACAGATTGACAGCCGGTCGGCAGCCTTGGGGGCACAAGAGGTAACGCTGCGGGAGCAGGAGGAGAAGTTGTTGCAGCTGATTCTCTGGCTACGATTAGATCGATAAGAATGGAGCCAGCCGAGGGTAGTCCCGCCCAGCTGGACAACGGTGGAGAGGCGTTGGAGAAGGATGGAGTGGCCAACCATATCAACGGCCGCAGACAAGTCAAGAAGGACAAGGAAGGATAGTTTGCCTTTGTCACACTCAAAGGATATTATTTTATCAGGATGGTTTGGGATTTGTCGGTCTTTCTGGTAGTGTGACAAATTTTCTTTGAAGATGTTGGTCAGCTTTTCATCAGTTACAATGTATTTTTGTCTTGAATTCAGCCATCAGAATCAGCCCCGCATCCAGACACAGGGGCTCGGGGCTTGGCTGCAAAACAAGCCCGGGGAGCGGGGGAGGGATGTGCCGATCGGAAGGGTTCTGCACTAGGCACAAGACTGCAACAAAAATATATTCCATGAGAAGGAAAGACTGTAAGAGAAGGGATAACCATCCACGGCTAACTAAGGAAATAAGGGAGAGTATCAAATTGAAAACAAAGGCATACAATGTGGCCAAGACTAGTGGGAGGCCAGAGGATTGGGAAATTTTTAAAAGCCAGCAGAGAATGACAAAAAATGATTGCGAGGGAAGATAGATTAGGGATTCAATTTTCTACAAGCCCATTTTCTGGCCTATTGCCAGAATTACGCCCATTTTTCTAGGCCAGAAATTCGCCAGAAATATTGTGCCAAAGTTTCCCCAATATAAAATTCGAGTTTGGCACCACGCAGTGTGTCCAGGCGCCTTGAGGGGGGGCAGGGGTGGAGCCTGCTGTCTGTGCCACAAAACAATATTGCACCTTCTGCGCACACGCGGGGTACAAAAGTTATGCTTTTGACGTCGTTCTAATGGACGCGCATGCTCAGTACAGCTCGGATTTGGCAACCGGCCATTTTTAAAGAGCCAGCTGTGTGTGTTACAAGTGCTGTGTGAGAGCATTGGAAAAATCGCAGCTGCAACTCTACAAGATGCAAGGCAGCGCAAGGACCAAGACTATTTTACAGGAAGAAGTGGAGGCATTAGTTACTGTGATTGAGAATGTATGGCAGGAGCTGGACACCAGCAGAGGTCACATAAAAGTTCCAACAAAAGAAATGAAGAAACGCTGGAACTAAGTTGCAGAAGATTACTGCACAGTGGTGAATGCCTCGAGATCTGGAGGCCAGTGTAAAAAAAAATGGCAGGACCTTGGTCAAGTAGTTAGTGTAAGTAATACTTTCATTTATTCAATGCAATTGTAAATGTTACCAGCTGTATATGTCCAACCCAGCTGGTCACATTTACAAATACACCATCTCTAAAAAATTGCATTTTCATCTTTGCAGCGGAAAATGGCACACAACAAAAGGGAAAGAACTTGAACAGGAGGAAGCTCGGCAAATCTGCACCCACTGACAGCCTTGGAAGAGAGGGTCACTGCTTTGATGGGTCCTGCCTGGAGAAAAGCAATCAGTACAGCACAAGCTGGGCCCACACTTAAGGGAGAGTGTAAGTCCTGCAACTTCATCGTGGCCCTTCAATCAACCTGCTGCCTGGCCTGCGATGTATGAGCCTACTCATGCCATCCATCCTGCCCCCTCCTCTGCTGCTAACCATTTGACTGTTCTGTTATATTTTGAAGAATTTGAGGCCAATCCTGACGATGCAGAAGAAGATTCAGACGGGGACGAGCCAGAAGAGGAGAACATCTTCCAATCCATCCATGGGGGTGAGGGTGAGTGGATGGAGCTGGATCAAGCTCCCACTGTTATACTGACTTTGGAGGAGGTTCCGCTCATGGAGTTGATAGCACCTTCCATGACTAGTGGTTTGAGTGTGGGTGTGACATTCCATGGTTTCACACCTTTCGAGGTTGCGGGTCCCAGTGATGTGGTGCAACGAGGCACACCCAGGGCCCCACCTTCCAGGGTTGCGGGTTTCAATGGTGGGGTGCAGCGAGGCACACCCAGGGCCCCACCTTCCGGTGTTGCAGGTTCTTCTAGTATGGTGCGAGCCATGTGGAGAAGGGGAAGGAGAGCTCGACCACGCTCTCCTGAGATGCAGGATCTAACAGATATGATTCAGATGATGTCATTGAGTGTGGAGAGCATTGACCTTACGTGATCACTCCATTACACCATCACTGGGGTGAGTGATGAGGTAGCTGGATTGTCGGGAGAAGTAACAACACTCTCATGAGAAATGGGAATGATATCTGGGACTATTAGTGAGGGAGTAGTGGCCATGAGGGAGGGAATGTCAGAGGTAGTGCAAACCACATCACTGGCCATGAGAGAGGAAATGTCGCAGGCCATTGAGACACTGTCAGGGTGCATGAGGGACGGCATGTTGGAGTTAGCTGCTGCAATAAGGGAACACGCCCAGACCCCGCACCCTTTGACAGAATCAACTGCCACTCCCACTCCAATCCCCACACCAGCCTCTGAAGAGCCCAAGGCCGGGCCCTCCAACTTGCCACCTGGGTCCTCCAACTTGCCGCCTGACGCTGATGCCCCCCATCCTCAAGAGGTGCTCAGTACCCGAGATGTTAGAAAGAATAAGCTTGGTATCAAGCCCAGAAACACTGTGGGCTGGGTGGTGGAGTGTTCAAGACCAAGCGCAGCAGACCGTCTTAGAATAAGGGGGATGAGAGATGGTGCAGCCTTTCTTTGCTGCTGTTGTTGTTATTATTGTTACTGTTATAACTGTTCTCAAACTAAGTTTTTGTAAGTTATCTAAAGTTACAAGCTTATAAGTGATCTTAAAGTTTTTAAGTGATCTTAAAGATTGATCTTAAAGTAAAGTTTAATACAAGAATAATTTTATTAAAGTTAAGTTATTGTAAACGTTTGAATAAAATAAATTTTACATTAAAACTGAACCATGTTCCATTAACACAACACATTATAGAACAACTTCAAACAGTAAACATGTCCATGTGGAATAGTTGTCGCTGACTTAAATTTAATGTTTGAAAGAATCTCTAAACGGCAGGAAAGCAGGCAGCACAGGTTCGCAGTTGTATCTCTCCAGGTCTGTACGGATGAACCACACTTAAAGGTCTTGTGACTTCTCCTCTCTCCCTCCACCCCCCTCCCACCCCCCGGCCCCCGTTCCTTTGAATCTTGTGACTTCTCCTCTCTCCCCACCCCCCCCACCCACTCCTTTGAGTCTTGTGACATCTCTCTCTCTCCCTCCCGCTTGCTGGGCTCCAAGCCTTCTGATCGGCACCTCTCTCTCTCTCTCTCTCTCTCTCCCCTCTCTCTCTCTCCCTCTCCCTTCCCGGGCTCCAAGCCTTCCGATCGGCACCTCTCTCTCTCTCTCTCTCTCTCCTCCCCACCACACCACGGCTTGTTTTGTAGCCGACCCCCAAACCGCTGTATTCGGGCATGAGGTCGATTATGCCGGCCAAACCTACAACCCTCCAGGTCTTCTTCAAGATGTTCGCTGGTGGCGTGTGAGTAAATAAAAAACTGAGAAAACTTCTGAAATCCAACCAATTTACACTTCTACATTGACAGGTTAAAAAAAAGTTGACCTTTACTATTGATTTTGACAGAGTCCTTGACTCACTCCAAAATCTTCAATTTAAAAACAATGGCATCTTTCAGCATAGATTTGTGAATGAGCGCTGTTTTTTCTGAACTCACCAGAAGGTTTTTCGTACAATTGTTGTAGTTCACCCATGTGGTCTCTAAATGTCTGCCATTGCCCATCTACTGTCAACCCCTTAAGTATCATTCGCCAATCTATCCTAGCCAATTCACGCCTCATACCTTCAAAGTTACTCTTCTTTAAGTTCTTGACCATGGTCTCTGAATTAACTGTTTCATTCTCCATCCTAATGTAGAATTCCACCATATTATGGTCACTTTTCCCAAGGGGCCTCGCACAACGAGATTGCTAATTAATCCTCTCTCATTACACAACACCCAATCTAAGATGGTCTCCCCCGTAGTTGGTTCCTCGACATATTGGTCTCGAAAACCATCCCTTATGCACTCCAGGATATCCTCCTCCACCGTATTGTTTCCAGTTTCGTTAGCCCAATCTATATGCATATTAAAGTCACCCAGTATAGCTGCTGCACCTTTATTGCATGTACCCCTAATTTTCTGTTTGATGCCCTCCCCAACATCACTACTACTGTTTGGAGGTCTGTACACAACTCCCACTTGCATTTTCTGCCCCTTGGTATTCCGTAGCTCCACCCATACTGATTCCACATCATCCAAGCTAATGTCTTCCCTTACAATTGCATTAATTTCCTCTTTAACCAGCAACGCCACCCCGCCTCCTTTTCCTTTCTGTCTATCCTTCCTAAATGTTGAATATCCTTGGATGTTGAGTTCCCAGCCTTGGTCACCCTGGAGCCATGTCTCTGTGATGCCAATTACATCGTATCCGCACAGTTAATTCGTCCACCTTATTCCGAATACTTCTCGCATTGAGGCACAGACCCTTCAGGCTTGCCTTTTTAACACACTTGGACCCTTTAGAATTTTGCTGCAAAGTGGCCCTTTTTGTTTTTTGCGTTGGGTTTCTCTGACCTCCACTTTTACTCATCTCCTTTCTGTGTTTTGCTTCTGTCTCCATTTTGTTTCTCTCTGTCTCCCTGCTTTGGTTCCCATCCCCCTGCCATATTAGTTTAACTCCTCCCCAACAGCACGAGCAAACACTCCTCCTCGGACATTGGTTCCAGTCCTGCCTAGGTGCAGACTGTCCGGTTTGTACTGGTCCCATCTCCCCCAGAACCGGTTCCAATGCCCCAGGAATTTGAATCCCTCCCTGCTGCACCACTGCTCAAGCCACGTATTCATCTGAGCTATCCTGCGATTCCTACTCTGACTAGCACGTGGCACTGGTAGCAATCCCGAGATTACTGCTTTTGAGGTCCTACTTTTTAATTTAGCTCCTAGCTCCTTAAATTCGCCTTGTCAGACCACATCCCGTTTTTTACCTATATCGTTAGTACCAATGTGCACCATGACAACTGGCTGTTCACCCTCCCTTTTCAGAATGTTTTGCACCCGTTCTGAGACATCCTTGACCCTTGCACCAGGGAGGCAACATACCATCCTGGAGTCTTGGTTGCGGCCGCAGAAATGCCTATCTATTCCCCTTACGATTGAATCCCCTATCACTGTCGCTCTCCCACTCTTTATCCTGCCCTCTTATGCAGCAGAGCCAGCCACGGTGCCATGAACTTGGCTGCTCATAGCTAAAATTCTCCAGTCCAGCAACATCCTCGTAAATCTCCTCTGGACCCTCTCTAGTGCAATCACAGCTTCCCTGTGTGTCAAGTGTCAGTTTGGTTTCTGTACTCCAACCTGCTTTCACTGAACATTTAAATCAACTGGGGTATATATTTGACTTGTGCATTAACAGGCAATAGCCCATCGACAGCCCATTTCACAAGTTGCCCGATTAGTCTTTTACATTGAAGTCAATGGTTAAGAAAATGGTTCCGTGTAAAAGTGGCTGTTAATGTGCTCTCCTGCCCAAGACTAATCCACAATGTTTTTACATCCACATTTATTGAATTGTGATGGCTTTAGTAGATCTACACGCTGGACACTTGACTCCCGACTTGAACTTACAAGTGTCAGGGCTGCACTTCACTCCATTTGTTGAGCTTCAGGTGGCTGAGCTTTGCCTGCTTCTAGCCAAGCTCCCAGATTGAGTGGCAGGAGATAGAAAAATGTTCCATTTGGAAGAGAAGAGAGGGGAATAAAAAAACACAAATAAGTCTTTCATATTCAATTGCATCTCTTGATGGCTGTTCTGGGAGAAGGATTGACCGGTTAGATGAAACGCTCTGTGATTAAGCATTGTGCCTTCCTAGAGGAGACAGTTCATGGTGGCTAGTGGTCTGCAATGGAAGGAAACCAGGAGAAGCTGCTAACTGTAGAATGAGAGGAGCATTACATTGAGGCCAGACCCGAGCGTAAGAGTCAGTTTCTGGTAAGGCCTCTGAGAATTTGCCCCATGGAGTAGATGGATGTGAGTAGCTTGTGCTGGGTCACAGTTTGGGGAGATGGAGTTCATTTGTGGGAGATGATGAGAGGCCATTCATTTTTCCCGATGTGGTTACTTGCATAGTAAATGGAAAGATTCCCCAAAGAAGGAGGAGCCTAGTGGAATTACTGAGAGTTTCTCAGTGGAAGCCCTGTGTTCTAGGTGCTGTTTGAATGTCGACGAATATTGCTCTAGTTTGTCGTTTTACTCAATAGTTTGCACTTGACAGAACATTTATTGAATTCTATTTGTTTCATGTGAAATGATATTGCTTTCTGAGAAGATAATGGTGACCTGATACCATTGATCGATACTGGCAGGTAGACATTCTGTTTTGAAGCTAATTTCGGCTCAGCCCAGTGAAGGTGTTTCATTGTAAGCCTTTATAGAAATATGGATTGTACAGGAATGAGGGGAACTTGTGTATGTCATACTGGAAATAAATTCTACATTGTACATATGAAATTCAACAATTTTGAGACGTAATTCATGATATCATTCCTAGCTACCGATTAGCTGTGAAGATCGACCTTCTATACTTCATTACCCCCAAGGTTTGTTGCTGTTTTAGGGTCAAAGGATAATAGTATCTTCCCCTTTCTCATCTAGTTTTTTCATTGTTTAAAATGTTATTCTTTCCAAGGTTTCCGCTATCAGTCTCCTCCTGGACCCATGCCATTGTCTCAGGTTGGCTCGATTGTTGTTGAACCTCTTACTTCAGTTGCTCCAGTGTGAAGGGCCTCGATCCCTCCCTTACTGACATCACCTGAGAGTTTGTCTTTGTCTGAGCAGTGAGTCAACTCTCCTGTTATCACCCAATGTCACTGGGCCGATACTTGTATCACAATTCTTACTTCATGGCAGCAGGATTTCCACACTTGATGGGCGTGTTTCCAAAGATGTTATCATTCAGTTTTAGTTTTGGAAAACAAGATCTATTATTTTGGCTAAACATGTCTGCATTTGTGTTAGAATCCTCGAGCACAGAAGGAGGCCATTCGGCCCATCGTGCTTGTGCCGACTCTTTGAAAGAGCTGTCCAATCCGTCCCACTCCTCTGCTCTTTCCCCATAGCCCTGTTAATGTTCCCTTTTCAAGTGTATATCCAATTCCCTTTTCAAAGTTATTATTGAATCTGCTTCCCCGCACTTTTCACCAATGCATTCCGATCATAACAACTTGCATCGTTAAAAAAAAATTATCTTAAAATGGTACCTAGTGCCGGCCTTTATCATGTATCTCCTGGTTCAGTTTGAGGATACTCCTGAAGGTGAAAGATTCATGTTCTATAGTCTTAAAAAATGTCCTCTGTAGTGAATCACTACCTGGGTGATAAACTTTTTTTTACTTCTGTGGCTGAAGTGAAAGAATGAATTGAGATGCATTGTGCAAATAGCTCTATCTGTTCGGTCGTGTTTGTACTGTTTCCTCTATCTGTAAGAAATTTGCTGTATTGCTCACTCCTTATTTGGGCATCACCATTCTGTAACACACTATCACGCCTGTAGTTACACACTTCTACCACTAGATGGAGCTTCATGCGGTCCAGAGGTTGCAGATCCCCATTCCTATACCCACAGCATCACCAATGCACTGAGGGAAATCTCGCTTTGTCCTGACTTTCTGTGGGCAAAGCCATTAGATATTTTGAAATATCGAGTGGAATTTCCCAGTGGCAGCGGTCATAACTGATAGACGAGGGCACCGCCAGTGGCGAGAGCATTATTGAATTGTTTAAATCTGTTGCTGGCGGAATCCAGGCATTCTACAGCTGAAACATGGAGCATTGTTAATGCACATGGGAAGGATGGTGAGATGGTGCATGAACTTCCAAGTATTGCACTGGTAGTGAGGAGCCTCGTTTGACCTGAGCCCATACTTGGAAAATTTAAGCTCCTCAATGAGTGGGGCTGTGTTCCATTATCTTTATTATCTCTTCTACTTTGTAAAATGAAAATCTGCCCTGATTTAATATAATCAACACCAATGAGCTAAGAGGATGGATAAATGCATTCAAAAATTATACAGTAGGAATATAAGAAAATGATCAGTTCACTCATCCCCTTGAGCCTGCTCTGTCATTCGATTAGATCATGGCTGACCTGTACTTCCAGTCCATTTATCCGCCTTAACTCCATATCACTCGATGCCCTTACCTCACAAAAAGCTATCAATCCCAGCCTTGAAAGCGTTGATTGACCGGGCATCCACAGCCTTTTGGGGCATAGAATTCCAGATTTCCATCACACTTTGTTTGGAAAAATTGTTTCCCGATTTCCTTATCTCTGAAATGAAATTATCTGCCAAAAATTCGGGTTGTTTGTGCCTCCCGTTAACGCCCCCTTTATTGAGGGGAGGTCCCTTTCCACGTGGCAGTGCTACGTGTCCCACCGTGTAGCGCTGCGCCCCTCTCGGATTCCTTCCACCCCGCTGGTGCTCCACAGCAAGTGGAGTGCGTTAGTTTACGCTCCACCTGCTCTCGGGGGCAGTAACCCCAATATCCCGAGCGGGGAAGGACCTCCGGGCCTGGCACACGTAATCCCACCGCGCGGCTGTTATTGCCCCAAACGGGGCGCTACGCAATTTCCCCCCTTTGGAACCACCCACTGGAGAATTTCCCTCATCCCATTTATTGCACTCTGCTGACATGATCCTGTCTCATCCCTAGAAAGCAACAGGAAATGGTGTAAAGTAACTTGTTTTGCTGACCAGTTAATACTGCGATGTTTAATTCTTATGTTCAGACGATCTGAGTGTTGAAGGTAACTGTCCCGCTGAGTTTCTGTGCATCTTTGTGCTTTTTGCTCCGCTTATTGTCTTTGTGCCCATTTCCTTCCAGCGACGCCTACGTGCTCGGAGAACGCTCTCAATGTTCTTTGTAAGTCCACCTGTGCTACTGTCTGACAGCAATACGGCCGCAAAGCTAGATTGTTATTCTCATGGGGGAAATTGCACATGGCGACATTAGTATATTAACATGTTAATGTATCCGTATACTAATATCATATAGTGTGACCTCACCCCATCGGAGATGGTATCTTCATGTCCCTGATCTGGTCGGAAACCAGAGATTATTTATTAGTTCAGTTTTGTTTGTGGTTCTGTTTTGTTTGATGTGTGAAATTTCTCCACGGTTGGGCTTTCAAGGATTAGGCCTTGAACATAATGCTCTCCTGTTTAATAAGAAGTGATGAATTAAGAGTGGATGGGAAGCTCCTTATTGCTTCCTCAGCTCGAAGTAGCCACCCAAAACTGTGGTATGTTTTCAGCCATTTTGAATGTTTTGTCTGTCATGTGGCTGCAGAAGGACTCGTGCCAACATAGGAAGTGCTAACAGCAGGAACTTTCTGTTTTCAGATACATCATCTCCCGAGCAGAGAGTCGGTAGCAATAGTCACATGTTCTTTGAACACATGGACCAACTGGGGATGATTTCCAACCACAGATTATTATTGTCACAATTAAATTCCACCCATACTTCTGGCCCTACCAATCAACTTTGGGAGGAGCAAAGTCATGTAGGACCCTGAACCCCAGCTGATACACTTCCCTCTCTCTTGTAAAGATGTCTGGACTCATTCCATGCATGTTCTGCTTTTTTGAAGAAACACTTGGGTTAACTGTGCAGAAACTAGGTGTGGCAGTATGGTGGAACATTATAATTTCACTGCTGGCACCTGAGGTTACATTGAGCCACACTGATGGTCAGAAGCTATGCTTTGTCTGATGAAGAACTGCGATACAAGTGTGTCATGGCACTGTCATTGCCCTGGACTTGGCCTCTTAAAAAAGAAAGAGTTGAGGGTTGGATTCCCTCTATTTCTCCTCTTTGCTCCATGCTCCAGAAGGAGTCAAGATGATGAACAGCCAAAGCATGAGAGAGGTTTTAACACTTGTTTTAAAAAATCTCTGTGTACCAGACCAATGGAGCCATGTTATGCCCTTGTCGGGATAGTTATCCAGCTGGCCTATCTCAATCTTTTATATTGCTTGGTTAAGTTGGCCCCTTGGAGAAGCATCGCAGGTAATGATTGCTCTATGCAGAACTTCTAAAAAAGAATGATTTTACAATCTTTAAAAATAATCTTTTAATCACATCCCTGGTGCCTAGGGATGAAATGGAGCAGCAAACTGGCAGTGAAGGAGCTGGGTGGGTTCGTGGTGGTGTGGCTGGGTGTGGGGATTTGTTGCATGTTTGGGGGCACAGACCCAGATCTGGCTGGGGTTCAGCCTCGTGGAAGCCCTGGTACTTTTCAGGGGCAGCCTCATAACCAGGCAGGCATATTATAATAGAATTCAAATCCAGGAAATACAGCAAGTGAATTTCTCCCTCATTTCCACTCTCAGCAATGCCTGTGAGTCCCCGACAACCAGCATTGCTGGGACAGTGGGGAGGGAGTTTCCAAATACAAAGGCTGGCAGAGGGAAGAAACAGACAATAGTGGCAGGGAATTTGCAGTCAGGATGATGGTGAACTGACAGCGTTCGCCGTCATTCCGCCTTTGGAACTAACCACAACTTCGGGGTTGACGCACACGCAGACACATGCGGAGTCCCGAGGTTGCGGTCTGTCAATGACAGCTCCAAAACAGGTTGCGCTGTGCCCCCCCTCCCCCCAACCCTGCTTCCCTTCCCCCCCGCACTCCTCCCCCAGCCCAGAGCCGGCAATCAGTGAGATCTCATAAGTCATCGAACATGATGAAAATTTTAGCTCTTCCACAGTAAATGCGCTATTAAATTCCCCACTAAAAGTTAGACGCAAAGTGATTAGGTGCAACTGGAGTTTTAAAAGCGCATTGATTGCTAAACAAATGTTAAGGATCTGGAAAACAAAGTTTGAAATTTGTCCATTTTAGTAAAAATTACATCATTTAAGAAACTTTAAAAAAAATTCCTTTTTTTTGTGTTTGTCCATTTTTATTTCAGGTTTGCCTTTTCCCCATGTGAGAGGCCCAATTTTTCTTTTGCTCTCTCTAACTTTATAAAACAATTAACATTTTAATAGGCTTGCTCGCTTCCTTGTTCACTGTGAGGATTCTGCCTTTGGATTGGCTGCTTAGACAGCTTGTTGATGTCACAGCAGCTCGCACAAGGGGATTGCCTTTAAGTTCCGTTGAATTGAATTGTAGATCGGAAAACCGAAAGTTCTCGACCCAGGGATTGCGAGATCCTTGTGCGGAGCGCACTTCGGGGCTTCGCTGTTGACTGCAAATTCCGGGCCGTTAAGTATTTTTGCTCCTTCCCAGAGCTTCAGATTGGTGTCACATCGGGATTTCAGATGGAGTCAGTAATCGCTATTAGCGGACGGGTGGAAGTTCCACTCTATTCCAGATTCTCGTGCAACAGGGTATCAAACACCCCCCACAAATATCACCCCCCCACTCATCCCTTCCCCCCACAAACACACTTCCCTTTGCCCATACCAGGAATTTCAGGGCCAGTGTGTTTAACTGTAAATGCAGTGGACAGACTGATAGCAAATCGAACTATGATCCCAGAGAGAATCTGTGGGTCAGGGGATGCTTTCATTGGCTGCTTTATCTCCCAATGTTCATTGTGCTTATGGATGGCTAAGAATTTATCAAGCGTGTTCTGTAGCAAAGTTTTAACCACTTTGCTCCTTGCATGATCTTGTACGTTGCATGCCTGCATATGGTAAATGACATTGATAAGAAAGGCAACTAAACCTTTAGCGAATGGGATAATATCCTGAGGCAAAGTTTACTTTACGCCAGCCTTTCTGACTTCGCCAACTTGTGCATCAACACTGCTTTTCTTCCTTTCAGCCAATGAAGACACAACATGACCTGTTTGAGCAGCATCAGAAGGATGTGAATGCCAATGAGAATGAGAATGAGCATGTATATGATGAGGTGCAGGATGTTAATGCGATGTTGTCGATGAACCAGGAGAGCAGTCCAGCGGACCCCATGCCAATCCTGGTGACGCAGAAGCAGAAAAACTTAGTGACAAGCTTGCCAGTGCAGAGTTCAGCCATTCACAGAAAGAATGAGCCTCAACATGACATCACCAGGTTAAAATCCATGGTGGATATTCCAGAAAGTTACTGAGCATAAACTGTCTCATCGTTTCTCACTGTCGTGTGATGTGGACCAGAATGACAATACCGTAGTCATGGAGATAACAAATCCCAAATGCTTGAAATTTGACAATAACAGGAGAGGTAACTGTTATGTATGTATGTAGACCCTACCCATATGTAAGACTTGCCACCAGGGGGCACACCTGTGGGAGACCTAAAGGTCACCTATGCACACTGGGGCAAGCAGGTATAAAAGGTGACTCACCATGCTGCTTCCTCACTCTAGAGTCTGAAATAAAGAGACCAAGTTCACAACAATTTGGGCTTGCGATATAGTCCTGTGGATTTATTCTGAACATAATAATTTGTCGACGAGTAACGGATCACGAACTTTCACGCGGTAATGGCTGCTGTTGGTATTCTTGAGAGATTTATTGAGGGTGATGATTGGGAAGCCTTTGTTGAGTGCCTTGACCAGCACGTTGTGGCCAACGAATTGGACAAGGCTAAGATGGAGGCCAAGTGCAGGGCAATTCTCCTCACCGTATGTGGGTCATCGGTATATGGCCTCCTAAATAACTTGCTGGCACCAGTCAAAATAATGGACAAATCTTATGCAGATCTTACGCTAGCTAAGGAACATCTCAAGCCAAAGGAGAGCATCCTGATAGCCAGGTGCTGCTTTTGCACGCACAGTCACTCCGAGGGCCAGAACGTGGCGAGTTTTGTTGCTGACCTAAGACCTAAGGGGGCAGTGCAACTTTGCAGGATCCTTGGGGGAAATGTTGCGGGACATTTTCGTGCTTGGAAATGGCCATGAAGTCATATTTCGCAAACTGCTGTCTGCCAAATCCATAGATATGAGCAAGGCCATCACGATAGCCTATGCCTTCATATCCATGAGCGATAACACGAAACAGATATCTTTGCAGAATCGAAGCTCACCGGCGAGCACCGTGCACAAAATAATGTTTGCAGCAGGCAGAACGGCACAGGGCAGTAGGCAGAATGGCACAGGGCAGGGCCCACATGGTTGCAGAGGCCAGACCTAGGCCTAGAGTGACTCAGAGTCTGCCATGGAGCGTGAATTCGTATCAATTAGCACCATGTTGGCGCTGCGGGAACAGCCATAGAGCTCATCAATGTCCATCCAAGCACTATGTGTGCAAGGGCTGTGAAACAATGGGGCACCTCCAGCGAATGTGCAAACGATCTCTGACTCATCACATGGCAGAGTCAGGAGATGACGACCGATCCAGCGAGGATCATGATTAACGAGTAGAAGAGGCAACTGAACCTGAGGATGAAGAGGAAGAATATGGGATACACACCTTCACCACCAAAAGCATTCAGATAATGTTAAAAGTTGAACTTAGCGGCACTCCAGTCTCCATGGAACTAGACACGGGGGCAAGTTAATCAGTCATGAGCCAGAAGGCTTTCGAGAGGCTGTGGAGCGACGAAGCCAAGCGACCCGAGCTGATCCCAATTCAGGCAAAGCTGCGCACCTACACCACGGAACTGATACCAATTATTGGTAGTGCGGACATAAGAGTATTCCATGAGGGAGCAGTGCATGAATTACCACTGTGAATTGTTTCAGGTGATGTGCCAATGCTGCTTGGCAGGAGGTGGATGGGGAAGATTCGATGAAACTGGGAAGACCTCTGCGTACCCTCTCTGGCGAACGAGGCCTCCCTTTCCCAAAGGCCGAGCAAACCCCCTCTTCCAGCTGAACCAGGCATCGAAGTGTAGATCCATTTGCAGATCCCCGAGGCACAGGCCACTCATCACAACCACGAGGTGACAAAGTTCAACCGAGCAGAGGTACAGGCGCGCTACCCACCACCCGAAGCCGACGACCCCTTTGTGATGATGGAAGAGGCTCCAGGTTGACCATGCAGAGTGGGACTCTGGCCAAAACGATCCGAATGCGTCTTCCCGACACCAGAGGAAAAATACCTGGGGAGGAAGATCACAGCTATTGGTAGCACGGACACGGATGAGAGGGCATCCAGACCATGGGACGAGAAGGCATCCAGACCATGGGACGAAGGTGCGTCCAGACCACAGGATGAGAGAGCGTCCAGACCATGGGACGAGAGAGCGCCCAGACCTTGGAAGGTCGCCACAACAAAACGGAGGAATGTGTCGCCCAGCAAGGAAGACGACTGTGTTTGGGGCAAAGGTACAGGGGCGGCTGTGGTGAAGGCCAGGAACCCACCACACTCAAATAAATTCTGTGCACCATGTAACCTGTGCGAGCGGTCTTTCGCGGCCAATCATCATCATCATAGGCAGTCCCTCGAATGAGGATGACTTGCTTCCACATAAGTTCACAGATGCTTCAATGAAGGACCCGATGTCCCAGTCCTGAACTCCAATTGAAGGGTAGAGGATGCCTGTGCGTGGATTTTTTTAACGTGTGGTGATCGTTGCACATCAGCCACCAAACGGGTTTGACAGAGCTAGGCCATTATCCAGTGGCAAGGGTTAACCAGGACACCTCTGCTGCACAGACCGAGTGCGCACACATATCGCAGTGTGGGTTGGTTCCCCTATCCCCCATTTACTGGTGCCCCTCCCTATCACCCATTTACTCGTGCCCCTCCCCTATCCTCCCCATTTACAGGTGACCCTCCCCAGTAAATGGGGGTTAGGGAAGGGGCACCAGTAAATGGGGGATAGGGAGGGGCACCAGCGTGGCCAATGATATACCATTGTATGGGGTTGGGGGTACCTTACAAGCCAAAGTAGCGGGCGAACATCAACCGGTCGTATATGTATCTGACAAAGTACTTGTAACAAGTGATGTGTTATCAGACAGGGTTGGGTGTGTTGTACAGCAAGCCAAAGTAATGGGGGAACTTCAACCAGTTGTATATGTATCTAACAAAGCAATCGTAACAAGTGAGATTTTACCGCACGGGGTCGGGAGTAAGCAAAAGTAGCAGGCGAACCCCAAACGATTGAACATGTATCAAATAAGTTAAGCAAAGCAGCAGCTAATGTTTACGAGACTAAAGAGACGTACCAAAGAGTGTCCCAATCTGTGCTCGAGTCAGACAAGCTGTTCATCACACAAGCTTGGGAGAGCAGAGGCACCATTATCGATGCGTTGTTTCGAGAATGTCCAACACTGTCTATGCACTGTAACATTATCCGCCACGGCCAGGCACAGAGAGTGGCACCCATGCTCTCAGTTGGCCACCGTTGTCCACCCCCGGGGTGGAAACGGCGCAGCCTGCAGACCCACTCGCAGTCGTGGAAGTGCTAGAAAGCGAGGACTCAACCGTAATGGCCCCCCAGCTTAGGACCTGGACCAGCCCGGATCCCATGTTACTGCCTGCCAAAGGTGAACTGCTAGTTGAGATGTGGCATCTGATCGTTGCATAGCAACGCAGGGCAGCTACAGGCAGTCGGTGGTCCGGGGCCTCCATACTACCGCCCAATGTCCACGGGGACTGTTATGCCTCAAACAAAGCAATGTGACTGAGTACTGTAGACTTGAGTAAGTGTGACCTTAGTCTCTTTATTCTGACTCCTGAATGCTGGCACAACATGAGAGGCCTACTTATTTGCAGTGCTCCCATGGGATGCTGTGATCCCTTTGGACTCCAACAGATGCACCCTCTGATGGTGGTAGAATGCTGGTTACAAGATGTTGCATACATAACATTACTTCCCGCCCTCCCCCCCCCCCCCCCCCCCGCCCCACCAAAGTTAATAGTACACTTAATTACAGGGTGAGACGCTCTGTGGCTTTCCGTTCCCTAGTCGATCGTCTCGGTACAAACACAGGTGCAGGTGAGTTAATTGGCCCTTCGCTGGGTTGTTACGCAGCTGGCCTTGCTGGGCTGCTGGGGGTGATGATTTCAGCTTCGTGGTCAACCGTGATGTCGGTTGCCACTTTTGTGTGTATCTGAGGGTCGAAGTTGGTCCTGTCCTCTTCAGGTTGCTCGTGGCTGTCTGTGAATCACATTTTTGTTTGGTCCAAATTTTTTCTGCAAGTTAGTCCATTTGGAAGTTTGACCTCAAAACACACTACTCCCTTCTTTGGCTACGACAGTGCCAGCAAACCATTTGGGACCATGTCCATCGTTGAATACAAATACAGGGTTATTGACTTCAATATCGAGTGTCAAATTTGCGCGATCATGGTACATGCTTTGTTGATGCCGCCTGCCCACGACATGATCATGGAGATCAGGGTGGACTAGAAAGAGCCTTGTTTTGAGTGCCCTTTTCATGAGCAGTTCGGCAGAGGGAACCCCGGTGAGCAAGTGGATTCTTATGCGGTAGCTGAGCAGGACTCGGGACAGGCGGATCTGCAGGGAGCCTTCCGTCACGCGTTTCAAGCTTTGCTTGATGGTTTGGACTGCCCGTTCTGCCTGGCCGTTGGATGTGGGCTTGAAAGGGGCAGATGTGATGTGCTTGATCCCATTGCGGGTCATGAATTCCTTGAATTCAGCACTGGTGAAGCACGGCCCATTGTCGCTGACAAGGACATTCGGCAGGCCATGCGTGACAAACATGGCTCGTAGGCTTTCGATGGTGACAGTGGACGTGCTTACAGACATTAGTACACACGCAATCCATTTTGATTAAGCATCCACAACAACCAAAAACATTTTGCCGAGAAACGGTACAGCAAAGTCAACATGGATCCTAGACCACAGTTTGGAGGACCATGACCACAGACTTAGTGGTGCCTCCATGGGTGCATTTCTCAGTTGAGGTGCACGCAAGAATCCAAATCTGTATCGATGCCGGGCCACCACACATGGGATCTGGCTATAGCTTTCATCATTACTATGCCTGGGTGGGTACTGTGTAGTGTTGTGTATGTATAATATAAGTATACACCCTGTACACTCAATGTACAGTTACATAAGACTACTGGATATATCTTCACACTGTATACACTATGCTTGTACCACCAGAGGGTGCAACTGGTGGAGACCTAGGGGTCACCTGTACACGACAGGTAACCAGGTATAAAAGGGAGCTCACCAAGCTGTACCCTCATTCAGGAGCTGTAATAAATGGACTAAGGTCACCACAGTTCAAGTACAATACCTTGCCTCAAGGAGTCATTACTAGAGTGCTTACAGACAGACTAACTGGCGACAAGATTACGAACTTATGGCTAACCGTGGCACGTTTCAACCATTCGCCGATGGGGAACATTGGGAGGCCTTTGTGGAAAAGCTCGAACACTTTTTTATTGTGAAAGACGTGGCGGGAGACAACCCAACCGCGCTGGCTGATAAGCTCAGAGCTATCCTGCTCAGCAGTTGTGGGCCCACCGTCTATGGCCTCATCAGGGACTTGCTAGCCCCAGGGAAGACAACAACCAAAACATAAGCGGAACTCGTAACAATGATACAGGAACAGCTCAAACCTAAAGAGAGCATCCTCACAGCCAGACAGCGGTTCTACACCCACCGGCGGCCCGAAGGCCAAGAAATCGCAAAATATGCTGCAGACCTCAGACGATTGGCTGCGCTGTGTGATTTTGCCGACCACCTCACCGAAGCGCTGCAGGACATCTTTGTTATTGGAATCGGCCACGAGGGCCTTCTCCACAGACTGCTCTCTGCGGACACCACGGTCACCCTGCAGAAGGCAATTAACATGAGCCAGACATTCATGGTCTCGGTCTCTGATTCCAAGCAGATGACTCACCCCCAGGACATGAACCCAGCAAGGACTGTGAAGCAACTTATGCCTCTTAGAGGCAAGGCTGCTGAACGCACTCTCTCTCAGGGTAGAGAGAACAGAACCCTGAGTCCCGCAACCCTGAGTCCGCCACTTGGGGCCAATCGGCTAGCACCATGCTGGCGCTGTGGAGGAAATAACAGGGCCCACCAGTGCTGCTACAAAGACTATACTTGCAAAGGCTGTAACAGGGGCCAGTGAATGTGCAAGAGAAATTGTACTCACTGAGTCGATGAAGAGTTGCCTGATCATCTGGACTCCAGTGACGATGAAAAGAGAGCCCATGAGGCAGCTCAGCCCCACGATGAGATGTATGGGGTGTTTACCTGTACCAGCGAGAGCTCTCCGTTGAAAATGGAAGTCGAACTCAACAATGTTCCAGCCACGATGGAGGTGGACACAGGGGCGAGCCAATCGCTGATGAATCAGGCGGCCTTTGAGAAACTCTGGGACAATCCAACCGAACGACCTAAAATGACCCCGATCCAAGTGAAACTGCTCACCTACACAACAGACACCATCCCAGCCGTTGGCAGCGTGAATGTCCAGGTGTCCCATGGCGGCGCGATTAACAAGTTACCTTTGTGGATCATTGCTGGTGATGGTCCAACGCTGCTAGGAAGAAGATGGATGAAACAAATCCGTTGGAGCTGGGAAAACCTCCAGCCTCCGGCCCTGAATTGGGATCTAGCACAATACCTGAGAAACCAGCCATTCAACTCGACTGCGTGGAGACGACACAGACCACTCAATTCAATGATGATCCAGCACAAACGACCCGACTTCACCTTCCGGGCTCCAGTGGCAGGATTCCGGAGGAAGAAAATCGGTGCAGAAGACAACTTCCCTACTTCCGTGGCAGAACCTGGGGAAAAAAGGATCATCGCAGCCTACCTCGGGAGAGAAAGAAGATGGCACCCACACCACGAGGTGAAGCACCTGTAGTAAAGATGGCACCGGCCAGACCACGAGGGGCAGTGTTGAGGGAGCAACACGTGATGCCGAGCAGCGAACTGGATTGGGGTAAAGATTGCAAGGCCCTTTTAAAGGAGACCGGCAACCCATCACAATTAAATGGACAGTTCCACTCCTTATACCGCGATGCCGGTGATACATATGTAAACGATGTAACTGACAAATGCAAGTATGTAAATGTAACTAACCATGTTAAGTTGGGCGATCACGGTCAGAACCAATGTATCATGACAGTAAATGAAGTAATGATGTGCGATGCCGGGTTCTACATGTACGCCGACAAAACCAAGGGCAACCTCCTGTCAGAAGCACCCGGGCTACCCGACCATGCAGCCTGCGCCTCCGGGACCAATGTGATGCCCCAGGGAGTGTGGCCACATACAGTGGGAGCATACCAGCTGCAGGGTCAGCGATCATTGTACGGCAAAGGCACCACTACCGGTTGCCTGCTCCTGATCAGCTCTACCTCTCTGACCAGGGCCAGTACCGGGAGCAAGAGGCTAGCACCCTCCAGCTGTCCCAATGGGACCTGGGATGACCAGGCTCCCGCTATCGCTGAAGGGCAGCAGGGAGACACCGCAGCCCTCAAAGGAGGATAGGGAGGCCACTCACTCCTGTGGCTCTGCCCACCAATAGGCAAAGGCAAAGGCCCTGAGACTCAGCCAGTTGAGCGATCCGAGCCCACCCAGCTGGCAGGGGGTTCATCGCCGCCATCAGACAACCTGGACACGGTCCGGTCACTCTCAATCTATCGTCCTCACCCATCTGCACACACACAACCCAGGGGCAAGACTGTGATACCATGTATGTACCTGACCTGAAAAATTTACTTTTTCCACCACTGCACAAACCAAACCGTGATGTAATTAATCCTATGTCTTTTTTTGTTCTTTCTTTCTATACATGTATGCACATGCAGGTGTGGAGTCACACATGGTCTATGTTTGCAGGGGAAAATAGATGTATGTAGCCATGGACAGATATGGATCACACCCAGAACCCACTCAACCCCCACTGCAAATTCTAACTATCCACTGCTGAACATTTCCCAATGTTGTGGCAATAAGGACTTGGGGGTCAACAGGGAGAAAGCCAAGCCAAAGCATAGACAAGGTGCAAGGGCTTTGGGCACTCAAGTCTAGGGCCTGAGCACACAATGCAAAGGCCAGTGGCACAAGACTTAGGGGAGAGTGATGTTGTGTATGTACAATATAAGTATACTCCCTGTACACTCAATGTACAGTTATATAAGACTACTGGATGTACCTTCATACTGTATACACTTTGCTTGTATCACCAGAGGGTGCAACTGGTGGAAACCTAGGGGTCGCCTGTACACGACAGGTAACCAGGTATAAAAGGGAGCTCACCAGGCTGTACTCTCACTCAGGAGCTGAAATAAATGGACTAAGGTCACCACAGTTCAAGTACAATACGTTACCTCGTGGAGTCATTACTAGAGTGCTTACAGACACAATCGAGTATGAAGGTTTCCCTGCCTTTCTTCGGCAAAACCATGCGATCACCCCATAAAAGACAGTCTTTATGCAGATTTCGTCTTTGCGCCGCTGGAACAGCTTGATCTCTTCATGCATCTCCACTGGGACGCTGGACCAGCTGCCATGGAGGACACAGTTTTTTACAAGGGACAATAAAGGATCCTGGCTGGTCCAGGTCCTGATCTGGCAGGCCGTAACGGGTGACTTTTCATTTTCAAATGCATCCATCACCAAGAGCAAGTCTGCAGGCTGTGCCATTAACACCTCAGTGGTGGGCACTGGTAGCCGACTGAGAGCATCAGCGCAGTTTTCTGTGACTGGCCTGTGGCGAATTACATAGTTATATGTAGACAGCGCGAGTGCCCATCTTTGGATGCGAGCAGAGGCATCGGTATTAATACCTTTGCTCTCTGAGAATAGTGATATGAACGGTTTATGGTCAGTTTCTAACTCGAACTTAAGCCCAAACAGATACTGGTGCATTTTTTTTCAGCCCGTAAATGCATGCAGAGCTTCTTTTTCAATTATGCTGTAGGCCCTTGCGGCCTTGGACAAACTCCTGAACACATAAGCGACCGTTTGCAATGTTCCCGATTCGTTTGCTTATTGTAACACACACCCGACACCGTATGAAGGTGCATCGCAAGCTCGCACTAAACGTGGGTCATACAGAACAAGCAGTTTGTTGGAACATAACAGATTTCTGGCTTGCTTAAAAGCAATCTCTTGTGATTTCCTCCATACCCAGTCATCTCCCTTGCATAGCAACACATGTAGAGGTTCTAGCAAGGTGCTTAACCCGGGTAGGAAATTACCAAAATAATTGAGGAGTCCCAGGAATGACCGCAGCTCCGTCAGGTTTTGTGGTCTCGTCGCATTCTTGATGGGCTCCGTCTTGGCATCGGTGGGTCTGATGCTGTCTGCCGCGATTCTTCTCCCTAAGAACTCAACCTCTGGCGTCAGGAAAACACACTTCGAGCATTTTAACCTGAGTCCCACATGATCTAGCTGACTTAGAACCTCTTCGGTTCTGCAAGTGTTCGATGGTGTCCCAACCTGTGATCAATATGTCATCCTGGAAACCATGGTGCACGGAACCGACTTTAGCAGACTTTCCATGTTCCTTTGAAAAATAGCCGCGGCTGATCGAATCCCAAACAGACCTTTGAACAGACCTTTGTGCGTGTTGATACAGGCCTTTCGAAGATTCCGCCAGTTCCTGCGTCATGTAGGCCGAGGTCAGGTCCCACTTGGTGAATGTCTTTCCTCCTGCCAGCGTCGCAAATATGTCGTTTGCCTTGGGTAACGGGTACTGATCCTGCAGCGAAAAACAGTTAATCGTTACTTTATAGTCCCCACAAATTTTGACCGTGTCATTGTCCTTGAGAACCGGAACAATCAGACTGGCCCACTCGTTGAACTCAACCGGCGCGATGATTCCCTCTCATTGCAGCCTGTCCAGCTCGATCTCCACTTTCTCTCGCATCATATATGGCACCGCACGTACCTTGTGGTGGATGGGTTGTGTCCCGGAACCAAGTGGACCTGCACCTTCGCCCCAGAGAAATTTCCGATGCCTGGCTCAACAACGACGGGAACTTACTCAAAACCTGGGCACATGAGGCGTCGTCGATGGATGAAAGCACTCGGATGTCATCCCAGTTCCAGCAGAATTTTACCAGCCAGCTTCTGCCGAACAGTGTGGGGCCATCTCCTGGTACAATCCATAGTGGTAGTTCATGCACCGCTCCATCATAGGAGACTTTTACTGCTGCACTGTCAATTACAGGGATCAGCTCTTTAATGTAAATTCTCAGCTTGGTATGAATAGGGCTCAGTTTGGGCCTTTGTGCCTTGTTACACCACAGCCTCTCGAAGGCCTTTTTGATCATGATAGACTGACTCGCACCTATATCCAATTCCATGGATACTGGAATTCCATTCCGTTCAACTTTTAACATAATCAGTGGAAATTCCATGCTAAAGGTGTGTACCCTGTACACTTTTGCCTCCTCGGTTCGAGTCTCTAGTTCAGTTTGATCTGCCATGGATCGGTCTTCCTCTTCAATGTGGTGGTTTGCAGGGTTTGCAGCTCGTCTGCACATTTGCTGGAGGTGTCCCATTGTTCCACAGCCTTTGCACGCATAGTGTTTGAAGTGGCATTGATGGGCTCGATGATCACTCCGCAGCGCCAACAAGGTGTTAATTGTCTCACATTCACACTTGACTCTGAGTCATCTGAGGTTGTGCAGCTGCAGGCGTGTACGTTCTGCCATATGCATTCCTGTCTGAAAACGACATTACTTTGTGTACAATACTTACCGATGCATCTTTATGCTGTGAAATTTGTTTGATGTTATCGCTGGTGGACATAAATGCCTGGGCTATCGTTATGGTTTTGCGCAGGTTCGGTGTTTCAACAGTCAATAGTTTGCGAAGGATAACCTCATGGCCAATGCCAAGCACAAAAAGGTCTCTTAGCATTTGCTCCAGGTATCCACCGAATTCGCAATGTACTGCAAGGCACCTTAGTTCAGCGATGTAGCTCGCTATTTCCTGGCCTTCAGACCGTTGACATGTATAAAATTGATATCTTGCATCAGAATGCTCTCCTTCGGATTTAGGTGCTCCCGGACCAGCGTACACAGTTCTTCATACTATTTGGTTTTTGGTTTCACCGGAGCAAGAAGATTCTTCATGAGGTCGTAGCTTGTTGTCCCGCAGGCGGTGAGGAGGATCGCTCTTTGTTTGGCAGCGTTCTCATTCCCTTCCAGCTCGTTGACCAAGAAGTATTGGTCGAGTCGCTCAATGAAGGCTTCCCAATCATCACCTTCTGAGAATTTCTCCAGGATATCAACAGTTCTCTGCATTTTCGCATGATGTTTCATTATCTATTACTCATCGCCAGTTGTTATGTCTCAATAAAGCAATGTGGACTGAGTACTGTAGACTTGAGTAAATGTGACCTTAGTCTCTTTATTCTGACTCCAGAGTGCTGGCACAGCATGGGAGGCCTGCTTATATGCAGTGCTCCCAAGGGATCCTGGGATCCTTTGGGACTTCAACAGATGCGTCCTCTGGTGGTGGTAGAATGCTGGTTACAAGGTGTTGCATACATAACAGGGACCATCAGTAGGCCTCCCACCACGACCGAAAGTCTCAAGGCCGTTGCGGCCATCCTGGGCTTGCCAGACCTCAGGGTCAGCACCCAAATCACTAAACCTAGTACCACGCGAGCCATGGTAAACTCCCTGCCGACCCGGCTATCCTGGGTGTTACGCAATCACTAGACTGAATCACTCAGAACCAAGCCTTCTGCGTGCCATCAGCAGAGAATGCACCATACGTGCCCTCTACGCGACATCAGAATAAGTGATGTAGGCCATGTTCAGGGCCCCAGTTGGGCCGCTAGCACCGCTTTAGCCAAGGGGGGGAATGGAGTGTATGTGATGAAAGCGGAGTATTTGATTGTGAAACCATTAAAGTAGTGGGACGAAACCAAACTACAAATGACAGATAACCAGGAACCATACTTTAAGGACCTGGCCCCCAGCAAGCCACCAATATGATCAACTTCGCCGTCAACCACCAGGACGAACCCACCATGTCAAGACTTCAACCCAGGCGATTGACCCGGGAGTGCGGGGTGCCATATCACCTCAATTTGCAAATAACTTGCACAATAAGACTTTGGGGGGGACTGATGATATGTATGTATGTAGACCTTACACAAATATAAGACTTGCCACCGGGGGCACACTTGTGGGAGACCTAAGGGTCACCTGTGCACTATGGGGCAAGCAGATATAAAAGGTGACTCATTTTAGGGGGTGATGTGTGAGGTCACGTTCACCTCTGACCTTCTGAGCGGTTCGAATCGCTTGCATTTCCTGGGTTCTCGACTCTGGATTTATTTGGGGGATGTGATAACATGCAAGAGATAACTGGTTAGTGCAAAAGGACTTTGATTTTATTAAAGACAAGAAAATACAATGTCAAACTTATAATCACTCAAGTAAAGAACAGTACATCACACATTGAAAGGGGTTACAGTGAATAATACACCTCCCAACTCCCAATGCCTAACACTGATTAAGTTAAACTCCAGGGCAAACAGGGACTATGCTCACCAATCCTTTACTGTTAGTTGGCAGTGGTTCGCGATTTCGGGATTCGCTGGATTCTGTTGGTTCTGCTTGCCATACCCCGAACATCGTAGAAGACTTCTTACTGCGTAATCTTCAGTTGGGTGTCCGCTGTTGCGGCAGGGCGCATTTTGGATTTATGGGGTAAGTACCCACTTTCTTTCATTAGAAATAGGTTCAAAATCTCTTTTGGCAATGTTTTCACCTGTTGGTAGTCAGGCCTAGGTTGTCGAGTGGAAACTTTCAATTCTTCGGTTTCTTCCTTGCGGAGTTTTGTTTCGAAGTTGGTCAATCGCGGTGTTTTTGGCGGTACCACGTTGGCTGTGGTCGGTTGTTGTCACGATGGTGATGTTCTTCCTTCCTTTCTGATTGCAGGACGTCGAGGCTGGAGAAGCTAGTTAAAACTGCTGCGGTAGTCTTTCTCCTTTCTTGATGCTCTATGATGCTATGCTGCTGTGTGCATACCTTCTGTTAAACATTGCATACTCTTTGTTAAAGCAGGGCCGTTATACTTTTGGAGCTAGTCTAATCTTCGCGCCAAATCAGCCCTGGGTCTTTGTTTAATTTTGGCGGGCTTGATATTTCTTTGTCATATTTTGGTGGGCCCATTAAATGTTAACCTGTCTCGGATGTGTCGATTTTTAAATCTGTTTTGTTGAAGGAAATATTAGCTTTGGTATTTGCAAAGTCTGTCTGTGCTTGGATTTTCCATGCGGGCTGGATGTGCCATTGTTATTATGTATGTGCTGGAATGGTTTTCCAGGTCAGGATGATGGTTAGCTATCTCTGGGTTAATTGTTGCTATGTTAATGTCTCATGGGGAGAAGGTTTTCGAATATCCACAATTCTCCAGACAATTTGCTTTAGCTTCAATACCCCAGACAATTTCAAAACTCAAAATGGCTTCTTTGAAGGGTAGATCCTTTAGTTCTTAGCTCTGCCCACACAGACCCAATCTGCCTTGTAAAATCCCAAATTCGATTAAAGTTCGTAGTTTCTTCCATGTGCACTTTAGGATCTCAAACCTTTGGCAGATAGTTCCAAATTAAATTTCCTTTCCAATGAGTCCAAACACTGGCGGGCGGCGGTTGGGGGGGGGGGGGGGCGGGGGGGTGGTGGGGGTTCCTCACGAATTTTGCAACATTACAGTCCTCCCTGTGACACTCTACATACTTTGAGTGTCATGCTAGATGAGCAAAATTCCTGATCTCCCGAGAGCCAACCTTCCCTGTATTTACCTAACTAAAACTTTAACGTGCATCCTCCTTTGAAATGCATTGCAGTTTACAGGCAAATACAGTCATTTCAATTCTGTTACAGCATAGAGAGGGTCCAACACCCCTCCATTATTCCATTTTTACAGTAAAATAAAGGTACATAGTCAAAGGTACATTTTTAAGTAACATTCTTACAACACTCGGTTTCTGCATTTTTCCAGCAGGTAAAATGAAAACAAATCAAAAATGGTAGCATGGTGTCACCCCTCCCTGTGCGATCTCCAAGTTTGGCCAGGAAGCGTACAGCACCCTTAGGTGCCTAACCTGATGGCCTCTGTGTTTCACTCGACAAGTAAGACTCCATAAGTAAAGAATAATCGCGAGTTGACAGACAACTAAAATGTCGGAAGCTATTCTGATCCCGGCTGGAAGTTCTGTATTTCTGAAAATGTCCCACCAAGGTAGAATTGTGATCTCTAGAATCTTTCTCTCTATCTCAATTGTTTTCTGTTCCAGAGTATAGAAATGTTTTTGTGAGATTACCGCAGCTTCTAGTAGAGCGGTAAGATGTTCAGGTAGAGGGGGAATTTCATAGCCAAAATGTACAACATTTGTAATGTTTTCCCTCACAGTGAGGTGAACAGTAGACGGTTCAGGAATGGGGACATTTCATTCCTGGGCCACTTGAACTGATGCCTCAGGTTTAAAGCAAAAACTGCTGTTACTCACCGGACAGCAGAAGTGTCCATGCTGGTAGTGGGGTGCACTGGTGGTGACACAATATGTCCCAGCCCCTATGTATGCTACCTGTGGAGGGACAAGATCTTGTGCCATTACCTCCATGGTACAGTTAATAGGCTGTGCGCCAGCAGCTTTAAACCCGCACTGGTTTAGAATAGGCATTCAAGTGCTGGGGACACAGTATTATGTGTGCACCCGGCTCTGGCACCCGGCGAGGTCAGTACCCGTTACAGCATGTTCCCACTTTATGACATACGGTGGGACCGCTGTGAAATGAATGTGTGCACCTCCTTGAATGACTCCAATGTTCTCCACCCTGTATGCGGTGCGGGTCGGACTGTCCCACCCATGACCGGCATCCTTAATACTATTCCCATGATGGTGTGATTAGTACACCCGCAATCTACTGGGACACGGTAGGCTTCAGAAGCTAGGCGGAGCTGGCATGGGCTTAGTGAATTACTGTATGGGTGGAGGGCTGCGAGGTGCTTGTTACTGATCTAGGAGGGGACTAAACCTTGTTGTAAATCCTCCAGGTTGTTGCAGGTCTCGCCCAACAACCATGCCCCATACAGCACGCACACCTCGTTCTGTGCAGCCTGGTCGGAAGGATTTCTATCCTCCCGTATGAGTGCATTCACTGTCTGTGCAAGTTTTTCCAGCTCAGCCACAATTTCTTTTAAATGGACCGTCATAGCCTGGTCCTTGTGTAGCTCTGAGCCTACTACTGTGTTTTCCTCTTTCTGGATCTTTCTCAGTTGGTTCCTTAGACCATTTATCTGTGTTTGCAGTTCTATATCCTCCAGGCTATTTATCACAGAGGACCCTGTATTATATGCAGTAAAAATGTCGTTCAAGGTTCCCCTTCTAGGTCCCCCCATGCCCATGGTGTCCCTAGCATGTAGTGTTATATAAATCTGCTTTGTCTTCATTCCCAAAGTCTAACTCGTAAAATTTCTTAAACATTTCTCTAAGTAGGGCCTGGTTTAGCACCATGCAGGTAAGTGCAACTCGGTAAGGTTTAAGATAACTGAAGCTACTGCATAGTGTAACCCCTGGTATAACACCTTTTCAGTCTGTACCAATACTAATCCATTCCCTGGTCCCTTGGTGGTGGTAGGACACCTTTCTTTTATTGTTCGCACTGGCGGAGTCGTGGGCAGGGGTTTCTTAATGTGTGCTCTAAGTTTGGTGGCGTTAATTGGGAGTGGGGAGTATGGGACCGCACACCCAGGTAGGCTGGAATCCTATCCCATCCCTTCCCCCTCATGTTGCCATTGCCTAGCGAAGGCGATGGATATGCCTGCGGGGCAAATCTTCTCTGACCCCCACATGCAAATGTAAATTCCCTGTTCAGACTCCCACTACTTGTTCCAACACACCTTTAGTCTTCCCCGTATCCTCATGATGGTACGGTACATATCGTTACCGAGTCTTTGCCAGTCAGATTCCTGGTCCCACGCATCCTTGCTCAGCTTCTTGAGCCATCACCATCTACTCAGGGGAATCTGTCCTTTACAAGTCAAACACACACGTTTTCCCTCCGTAACACTGACCCGCGCAGCAACGACCCTGGGGCATGGAACTGAGGCCTCTCCATAGGTAAACCCTTCCTGGCTGGAGTAGCGGGTGGAGTTAGACCCCATCCACCCTGGCCACCTTCCTTCGTGGCCGTAAACGGCGAGCTCTTCCACACTCTGTGTGCCACCCCCGGCGATTACGATCGGTGCTCTCTCTCCTGAGCACCCATAAATGAGGGATTCTTCCACGTCTCCTCGGCCACCGCTGCTCATCCTTATCAGGGCGAGCAGGAACAGGATCCTTTTCATATTGTTCTCCTTCCTGTCGGGGCACATAAAACAGATTGTCCAGCCCTGAGAAAAGCTCTCTGGCTTGACATAAGGTGATCGAGTTCCAATTTGGGCTCATTTCTTCTCAGAAGCATAATAAAGTCTTTAATCGACTGGCTGTCTTATCCAGTTCCTGTCGGAACTGATGTCTGTTTTTGACTTTTGTGTCATAGCCATTTTACTCTTATCGTTCTTGTAGTGCTCCTTTTACTGCCGACAAGGTGGGAACCTTTGCTTTCCCCAATAACTAGTACATATGTCACTATTTAGTCACCGGCTGTCGACTGAAACTCTTACATTCTATATTCATCTGAACATTCTTATCCTATTCTACTCGTTTCACTCCTTCCATACGTGTGGTTTCTTTTCGGTCGTAGTGACCTGAAATCATTGCACACATAATCTACACTATGCTAGATTCTTACTAAACATACCTTAACTCATATCGTATTATTTATGTACATCTGCCACCCATCTCCGGGTGGCCAGGTTAATTCCTGTCCTTCTCTTTTTTTCTCTGGCCTCTGGGTTTACAGTGGGGCCGGTAGTAAGTCAGCCTGTACCACAGGACCCGGAGTGTCCTGACTGGAGCTGGATCTGAGTCCCACACTATTGGGAGAATGTCCCCTCCAGTGCTACAGCACACCGCTCCTTTGGAGGTGGCTACCCAGTTCATTTCACCCCTTGGGGGCTGCGGGCTGGGGACTCCCATTTGGAGGCTGGTCCACCACCATCTCTTCTGGGGGTCCTTCATCGCCCGAGGCTTACCGGCTGGGTATCCCTGCTCGCAGGCTGGTCCCTGATCTTAGGCACCCCTTTGCAGCTGGTCCCGCTCCCGGGCTGAACCACTTAAATTGGGGCACTTGTGACCATGGTGTCTGAGGTCGTGACATGCGGAGAGTCCTCCTCAGGGCTCTGACTACCGGGGTGCGTCCGAGGCCCTAATGATTGGGGGGATAGCTCCTCCAGTAACACAGTCCACCACTCCTCTAGGTGCAGTCTGTGGGTCTGCCATGTCCACTGTGGGTTTTCCACAGTTGGGGTCTGCTGTCTGAGGATCCCTGTTTTTAGCACGGTTCCTTGTTTCTGGCTGTCCTTTACACTTAGCTGCTATCCCGGGGTTGAAAAGTTTGCACTGATTTATGTGGAACCACTTTGTGCGGCGGGGCATTTTCACAGCATAGACCATGGACTTGCCTGGTTGAAAATGTGATACAGGCCTATGTATAGTGCCTCAAAAACTCCTACTCGAGCGTAGTTCCTTATCATGACCTGGTCCCCTACCTCCCCTTCGTGGTGTTTGCGGGATTCTAGCAGCATTCGGTTGCTCAGATGCTGTTTTCCCATGTTGTTAGCAGCCTGCCAGTGAATCTGTTTATTGTATTCAAACAGTTTTGTGAAAAAGTTGTCCCGGTTCGCTTCCCTTAGCTGACCTTCCGTGAGCACCGGGGCTAATACATGGGTAGGGATTCGCATGGCTCTGCAGGTTATGAGCTCGTACGGGGAGTACAATGTGCTCTTTGAATGGCTGGCTCGGATCCCCATGAGGACCAATGGTAGGACCTCTACCCACTTCTTGGGTGAGTCCCCCATCTCCTTATGTAATCTTTCCTTTATAGTGCGGTTTAAACGCTCCACAGGCCCGGATGACTATGGGTTGTGGGCGACAAGCCATTTCCCCTCGATGCCGAGCACCTTAAGGGTTTCCTGCATCACCTGCCTGGTGAAGTGACTTCCTTGGTCGGACTCCACATACTGGGATAGTCCCCATCGGGAGAACACCTTCCTTACCAGGATCTTAACTGTTCCCAGGGCAGTGGCTGTTTGGCATGGGAAGGCTTCCACCCATTTGGTGAATACATCCACTAACACTAGGCAGTGCTTGTAGCCTCCCTGGGCAGTGGGTAGGGGCCGGATGTAATTGACCTGGATCGACAGCCAGGGTCCCTCTACCCTCCTGATATGTCCTATAGACACCTTTCTTTTCTGGGGGTCGTAGTTGTTGGCAGCGCACACCAGACAGCTGGCGCAGAACTCACGGACATCTTCCCTGAGTCCCAACCACCACCCTGCCTGTTCCAGCTGTTGCCAAGTGGTCTCAGGTCCGGGGTGTCCTGCTCCTGGATCCTCGTGGGCCAGCTGGAGGAATTCTCTCTGGTGTTGTTGTGGTACCACCCATTGCCCCCCCCTGAACAGCATGCCTTCTTTAATGGCAATTGCTGCTGCTGTACAGGCCCGTCTACCCTTTCCCCTTTTGCTAATGTATTTAGGACAGTTTTGAGGACGGGGTCTTGGGTCTGAACCGTCTTCAGGTCCAGCGGCAATGCTACGCCTGCCCTCCCTGTCATACCAATCCTGCCCTAACTGCTGAAATGGGGCCTCGGTTGTACGGGTCCCAGAGCTTGCCAGTGCAGGCACCTTGCTTGGCCAACATGTAGCCTGCTGGTTTCCCTCGCTACGGGGTTTCGTGGTGGAATGTGCCTTCACTTTGTGTAAACAGACCTTCCCTTCCTCCCCCACGGCTGTCATGATCTTTTCCAGTAAAGGATTAATTGCCAGGGGTCTCCCGTCTGCTGATGTGTATCCGCGACGGGACCAGATAGCCAGGTACTCCATACATGAATTGCATGTGAACATACTGTCCGAGCAAATCGTGTATGGGGTAGGGAATTCACCGGGGTGTGCTGACAGTTCAGCGTGCTGGGCGCTCATAGTACTGGGGAGTTTAATCGCCAGGGCAATGCCTGCCTCGGGGTCATAAACTCCACAGGCTGTGAGTCGTTTGCCCCAGATACCGTGCTTGAACCGTCCACATAGATCTCGCGGCCTGTGAGGTGTAACCCGGCCCGAAAGCATATGTTAATTTCCCATACCCCTTCTACGGAACACCGGTGGGCTGTCCCTGGATTGATCATGTTGGCTGCGAGCATTGGCTCACAGAGACCCTTTACCCTTAGGTCTATCTGAGAGAGAAGTAGGGTCCAGCGAGCAATGCGGGCACTGCTCACCAACCTGTCCTTGATTCTCCTGTCCAGGAGCATTTGGGCGGGCGTATGGTAGGTAAGGAGTGTGATAGGGGACCCCCCTGTGAAGATCAGTGATCTTTTCACAGCCCAGTGAGTGACTAGAAGGTGCCACTCACAGTTGGAGTATCCCTTCACCACGTCTGTGAGTAAGCTGGAGGAATAGACCACTGGCCTCAGCCGGCCGTGCCGCTCTTGGAGCAGTTCTACGCTCAGGCTGTCCCCGCTGGCTACTATTTCCAGGAAAAACTCTTTACTCCCATCGATAGCCCCTAGAGCTGGAGTGGTCTGCAGGTCTTTCTTGAGCTGGATAAATGCTGCCTTGCAACCTTCGTCCCAATCCCACTCCACTCCCTTGTGTAGGAGTCGGAGCAGAGGGGTTGCTGTGGCTGCATAATCCTCAATGAAATCTCTGCACTACCCGGTTAACCCAAGAAAAGATCTTACTCCTGTTACTGTGTTGGGGGCTGGTAACTTCTGCACTGCTTCCCTTCTAGCTTTGTCAATGGCTCTTTCCCAGCGTGCACAGCCAGTCCCAGGAATTTTACTTCCTTCAGGCCGATCTGTGCTTTCTTAGGATTCACTTTAAACCCTTCTTCTTTCAGCAGCTCCAGCAGTTCAGCCAACAGTGGGCCATGTTCCTCCCCCTCATCGGTGAACAGGAGTAGGTTGTCCACAGACTGTACAAGCTGCTGGGGTCTGTTGAAGTTCTTTAAACAGTTGGCCATACATTGGTGGAAAATGTTAGGGCTGTTGTGGAAGCCCTGAAGGAGACAGTTCCAAGTGTATTGCTGTCCTTTAAAGGTAAAAGTAAACTTGTACTGGTCTTCTCTTCGTAAAGGGATGGACCGGCAGCAACGGTGGGTGTACAGGCGGGGATGTTGCGGTTGAGTACTCGATAGTCCACCGTGGCCCTCCAGGAGTTGTCCGGTTTCTTAACTGGCCGCAGTGGAGAGTTCACATGGGTAGCTATTGGTCTCAATACCCCCTGTTTAACCAACGAACCCAAGGCTGTTTCCATGTCTGCCTCCGCCTCCCTGGGGAAGTTATACTGTTTCTGTGGTCGGGTCATGGGGTCCCCATCTATGCTAACCTCAACCCCGTTTATCCTTCCACAGTCGTGTTTGTTAGTGGCAAAAGCTGCGAGGTTTGCCCTCACACACTCTTGGTACTCCATTGGAGTGTTACTGACCAGTGATTCAAGGTCGTAACCCTCCTTTGGCTTTATGGTGCACACCGTCCCTTTTCCCCATTGTTCTAGGATAACCACCACCTCACTCTCCTGTCCCGTACAGACTGCCCCCCAAAGACAGTGGTTTTTTAAGTCCACTAGGATCCATGGCCGAGAATGAAGTCAGCCCCCAGGATCCCCCTCCCTTCCTGTTCCCACTTCATCAGGACACAAGTCCACTTGGTGTGGAGTGTTCCCAAATGAATAAAGAGCGGAACGGAGAATGAGCCATCCTGCTCGGTGCCTGTGAAACCCAGCAAGCTGTTGGGACCCCGCTAGACAGAGGTGAGGTGGCGGGGTTAGCTGCATAGACAAGGGTGCTTGATGCACCGGTATCCAGCAGATAAGTCCCCTTTACCTTTTGCACTTCCATCTGTACGGTCGGTCTCCCCCACGCATCATACTCGAGGGAACACAGGTGGACAGGCTGTGCCTGTCCTAGTCACTGTTTTGGCTGGGATGGGGCAGATGGGATTTTGGTACTGGTGGCAGCGGCTACCCTCCCAGGGCCATCTAGCATTGTTCAGGGCACAGTCATGAATGTATCAAATGTGTGGGGAGGGACTGGCTTCTCGGTCTCGGTCTTTTGGGCAGGGGCTGGAGAATTCTTCCCTGCGCTACTCTTCCATGGATTTCTGCAATCCTTTCTCCGTTTTGTTTCGGAGGGGTTGCCCACCTCCTGGTGCCATTCCCTCTTATCCTGACTAGGTCTGATTTCGTGGACCCTTCCCTTGGGTGTGTGCTCTTCCGTCCCCTGCCGTTCTGATAGGCTAGGGTCAGTTGACTGTTCGGTGGCCTGGGGATCTCTTGGGTAAAACCAGGCCTCAGCCTTTGCTCTTATTCATGGCGAACTGTTTGCCACCAGGCTTCAGAGCCAGTGGGCTCTCTCGTCCCGGTTTAGGTGACCCCAGTGACCACTGCAGGCGCTCTGGTACACAGGCCACAGTCTGTCTGCGAAAGCCTGTAGGGTTTCCCCTGTGAGCTGCACTGTTTTCTCTACTCTGGAGAAGGGACTCCCGTCATTACAGCCCATGGCTTCTAGAATGTCTTCCTGGGCGGTGGCACATGTACTCTGCCCCCTTTTGCTCTCAGCAGAGAGGGACTGGTACAGCTTGCCATCCAGTGAGAGGAGGAGCATCTTTGCTATCTCGGCATCATCATCCCCGTTAATATCCCCTGCCTGTTCTATTTCCATAAGTGAACAGAGGGGTCTCCCTTTGGAGTGAGCTTTCCCAGGTGGCTTATCATAGCCCTAAGCTGCTGGATAGTGTGGGGAACCACAAATTAATTTTCCAGGGGCCCCTGACCCCCAGCACCGTTTGGCGGGCCGAACTTCTGCTGCCGGACCGGGCACATTGGCCCCGGCTCTGGCTCTTCCTGCTCTGGCTCGCCTACCGCTCCCTGCTGCCAAACCGAGCTGAACCTTGGCGCCACAGGTGGTGGTCCGTTATCCCTATCTGCCCCTCAACTCGTTCGTCCCTCCTGCTGCCGAACCGGTGTAGTCACCGGTGCCACAGGAGGTGGTTGAACCGTTTCCTCCTTCTCTTCCAGGTTTACCTGACCATACCTGGGCTTATTAGCCATACCATGCCTTTTGTCTTGGATAGAGCAAGGGTTAAACTTTTGATTTGTTGCTGGCAGGGACTGTGGTCTCCTGACTTAAACCCATTCGTGCTAGCTACTTTATAAACTGCCTATACATTTCTTAAATTCTCCCCCAGCTCTTTCACTTGAGGGGTGAGGCGAGTATTTTCCTCCCGCAGTATCTTTTCATTATTCCTAACCTCGGTAACCGGACACTGAAAATAGTCCTGACTGTTCTTAAACCTTTCCATTAACTGTGCCTTTCCTTGTTTTAGCTCCCCATAACCTTTCTCATGCCATAGCCCTTTCATGTCATGTCTCTGCACATTCCTATAGTTCTGCCTGTAGTGACTCGTTGGTTTTATCTCGGAGTTGGACCTGTCGCTGTAGACAGACCAACCAAATTGGCTTTTCTACCGACTCTTTATGGTCCTTGCTGCTGTCCATTGGGCCGCAGCGTCTTCTGGACTCTCAGAGCGCAATAGACCAAGCACGCATTCTTTAGTGACATTCACTTTCTTATACACATCGGGGGAAATCCTCTCTTCCATCTTGGTTCTTTCTTTGAAAACAGCATTCTCTGCATCATATCCCTTATACCAAAGTCCCGCCGTGGTCGCCATTTGTTTAGCGGGTAGTGTGTGGGGTCAGGTTCACCTCTGATCTTCTGAGCGGTTTGAATTGCTCCCACTCCCTGGGTTCTAGACTCTGGATTTATTTCGGGGATGTGATAAAGTGCAAGAGACAACTGGTTTGGTGCAAAAGGACTTCGATTTTATTGAAGGCAAGAAAATACAATGTCAAACTTATAATCATTCAAGTAAAGAACAGTACATTACACATTCAAAGGGATTACAGTGAATAATACACCTCCCACCTCCCAATGCCTAACACTGACTAGGTTAAACTCCACGGCAAACAGAGATTATGCTCACCAATCCTTTACGGGTAGTTGGCGGTGGTTCGTGATTTCGGGGTTCGCTAGCTTCTGCAGGTTCTGCTTGCCGTACCCCGAATGTCGTAGAAGACTTCTTACTGCGCAATCTGCAGTTGGGTGGTGTCCGCTGATGCAGTAGGGTGCGTTTTGGATTTATGGGGTAAGTACCCACTTTCCTTCATTAGAAATAGGTTCAAAGTCTCTTTAGGTAATGTTTTCATCTGTTGGTAGAGACCTAGGTTGTCGAGAGGAAACTTTCAATTCTTCGGTTTCTTCCTTGCGGAGTTTTGTTTCGAAGTTGGTCAATCACGGTGTTTTTGGCGGTACCACGTTGGCTGTGGTCGGTTGTTGCTGCGATGGCGATGTTCTTCCTTCCTTTCCGATTGCAGGATGTCGAGGCTGGAGAAGCTAGTTAAAACTGCTGCAGTGATCTTTCTCCCTTCTTGATGCTCTATGATGCTATGCTGCCTTGTTCATACCTTCTGTTAAACATGGCATGGCATCGCATTGCATACCCTTTGTTGAAGCAGGGCCCAGTTATACCTTTGGAGCTGTTCTGATTCTTCACGCCAAATCAGCCCTGAGTCTTTGTTTAATTTTGGCTGGTTTGATATTTCTTTGTCATATTTTGGCGGGCCCATTAAATGTTAACCTGTCTCAATGTGTCAATCTTTTAAATCTGTTTTCTTGATGGAAATATTAGCTTTGGTATTAGCAAAGTCTGTCTGTGCTTGGGTTTCCATGTGGGCTGGATGTGCCATTGTTATTATGTATGTACTGGAATGGTTTTTCAGGTCACGATGATGGTTAGCGATGTTAATGTCTCATGGGGAGAAGGGTTTTCAAGTATCCACAATTCTCCAGACAATTTGTTTTAGCTTCAATACCCCAGACAATTTCAATACTCAAACTGGCTTCTTTGAAGGGTGGTTCCTTGTGTTCTTAGCCCTGCCCACACAGACCCAATTTGCCTTATAATATCCCAAATTCGATTGAAGTTTGTAGTTTCTTCCATGTGCACCTTAGGGTCTCAAACTTTCTGGTAGCTAGTTCCCAATTAAATTTCCTTTCCAATGAGTCCAAACACGGGGGGGGGTTCCCACGAATTTTGAAACTCTACATTACCATGCTGTTTCCTCACTCTAGAGTTTGAAATAAAGAGCCAAATGACAAAACAAAAGGGTTTGTACAAAAAATGATATTCTTAGCAGCTGGTATAGATCTCAGCTGATCATGTGACCATCATTTGTCATATTTATTGCGTCATCTAAACTCAATTGTCTTATGATTTTGGTTGTACTTCCCTTTAATGGCTTGCTCATGAGACAAGAGTTTAATCAAGGGGAAGTTCCAAAATGGCTTTTGTGGTTTGTGTGACAGTCTACCATGTGATGTCCTTAATCAGTGCTGGTCCGCTTGTATGATGATATAATTGGGGCAAGATGTGCCCAATGTGCTATAGGTAACAATATTACAAACGTATTTAAAGAGACTGGCTGCCAATTTTAGATACACAGAATGCACAGTCGAAATCTTCAGAGTTTTGACAGGAGACTGTTGCACACTCTGTGGGCTTTCACCCCACAGTGTCTTTTATCCTTGACTTAACTGTTCCACTTTTAACGCACAGTGGGAGATGCTGGTGTAAGGAGTCTTTCATTGGATCCTTTTAGTGCTTGGCATCGAGTTCTTAAAGCTCATTTGATGCACATTTCATGACCACCTACACTGGGCCTTTTAGTAGTTTCCAACCAGATTCCTACAGTACAGTTCCTTGACATCTAGGCACTGTGGGCTGTCAGTAAAGTGTTTTAAGGAGAAAAAGAACCTAACTTATGAAACAAAGCATGCACCTGTTTCATGCCGTATTATTTCAGTATCCAGAATCCTTAACCAACTCTATCTTTTTCCTTTCACCTCATAGCGGCAAGATTGTCACAAATGAGGCTCTCAACTGACATTCTTCTAACAACCCGCTCCCTATAATGACACATTATTGCCCAACAGTAATACAGCGATGCTTTCTTTGGGAAAGGGTCTTCATTTCTCAGCTTCCCTTCTACCAACTGCTGACCAAGTGACAGTCCAGCTCCCCAACACCATCTGTCATTTCTCAGCACCTGCAAGTGAGGATGCCAAGTAATATTTAGGTGAAAAAATAATGCAGCTATTTCAAAACCCCACTAAGGTGAAACAGTGGGAGAAAAGACAAGAAATAGTGGTTAGATGAGGCTGACCCTGGGTTTTAAAAGCTCAAAAATGGGAGTTCGGGAAATAAGGAGTTTGATGGTTTTGAAATACTGGAAAACAGTGAGTGAGAGTTGGATGTCGTGCAACAAGTCTTGATTTAAACAGAGACTACATGAAGCATGTGTATGGACCACACATTTGTACCTGTGAACGATAGTACTAAAGCTGGCTGTAGGCATCTAACACTAAACCGACCACATAATTGGACAGTTGTAATGTTTTTAAGCTGTGGTGTTTCTACTTTCATTATATTAGACCAGTGTTATTGATGCGAGTACCAGCTCTTGCCTCTCGATCACCCATGTGGATAGCATGGCCCTGCTCAGCCAGTTTGAGTTGTTGGCGGGGAAGCAGGAGAAGGATTCGAACGTTAACCATGATCCTGTTGTATGAGGAACCGGCAGTGGTCAATGCAATGCTGTCAAGAAACTCGAGCTAATTATAGTGACACACGCCAACAGATCTCACTTGTAACCTCAGCAGTTTGTGAAAGGGACACCTGCTGGAACTGAGTACTGACATTCAGAGAAGGATCAAGTCTCAATAAGACTTTGGCAAATTCTAATATCGCTTTTAGTTTGCCGCAGATGAAACTTGCATCTTTCTTCAGCTCGGTAAAGCTTCTACTTTCAAATCGAACATTCACCGGCAGTACGTAAAACATTAATTGTTCTTTTATCTAGGCCACACCTCAAATCTCAGTAGACCACATATGCTCTGGTCATTATTTATACTGTATTCCATAATCTAAATCTATACAATGTTTGAACAAGCATGACATTTCCATTCCCCTGGTTTCAAGCTACTGTTGAAGAGAGTAAAAATGGATTCTCTTGTTTCCTTATTTCATCCATCAGCTCGAGCGAGAGGAGAAGTGGGTGACTGTGTTGTGGGAAAGCTGTTCTAATATTAAACAGAAACTGCTTTTATTTGTACCCCTGAGTGAGACCTCACTCGAATGCTGTCGCTAGTTTTGAGGCATGATACTTACTAAAGGACATAGACTGAATGGAAAGGGCTCCGGTGCACTTTTGGCAAAGTTATGGCGGCGGAGCGGGAACAGCTCTGGGGAACTTCAGGTTCTAGGTTTTTTAACGAGATCTTTCTGACCTTGGGAAATCTGACAACTTTGTTTTGGGGTTACCATGACTGCACCAGACCTGTTGGAAGCTGATGGCACTGGCATAGCACAAAACCCCTTAGGAACAGGAGTAGGCCATTCAGCCCCTCCAGCCTGCTGCACCATCCAATTAGATCATGGCTGATCAGCACCTCAATTCCACTTACACACGTTACCTCCTAATCCCTCGATACACTTACCTAACAACAATCTATCGACCTCAGTCTTGAAAGCTCCAATTGACCCAGCATGCACTGCCTTTTGGGGGAGAGAATTCCAGATTTCTCACGACCCTTTGTGTTGGAAAAGTGCTTCCGGATTTCGCCCCTGAACGGCCTGGCTCTAATTTTAAGATTATGTCCCCTTGTTCTTGATTTCCCCTACCAGAAGAAATAGTTCCTCCATATCTACCTTATCAAATCATTTTAACATTTTAAGCACCTCAATCCGATCACCCCTCAATCGTCTATGTTCAAGGGAATACCAACCAATATAAAAACAGCTCGATTTACATTGTTAGCTGGCAGTCTTACTAAAGTTGCCATGAACATATAGACTCAGATATCATGGTCTCTATAGCAAGAATGCTATTCAAAATGTCTCCAGGTTTCTCCCCTCCTCTCCTGAGGCACTGACTCTTGCTAGGGTACTGTTCCTTGGGTGCTGGTAGCGCACTGGATCCTCACTCAAGTGACTACTCATGTGTGAGATACACAGTGATCATCAACAGGCTATTTATTCTTGGGAGGAGGAAGATATAACAGCTGAGCATGGCCATATTGTCACCTGACGTTCACACAGCTACACTTTCAGGCAGATGTTACAACCATCGGGGCTGGCAACACCGGCCTCAATGACCCTGAGATTATTGGTGGCACCTGTACCAAGGCTTATTGTGCACTTCCTTTCTTGGCTAGGGTGTCTGTTGTCATCTGCCTCCCCCACAACTGAGCAAGAGAGGAAGTATCAAGAAGACAGTCTCGCCAGTGACCCATATGTCTGTGCACTTTACTGAAGAGATGTTTTAAAAAAGTCAGTTTCTCACAAAGTTCAGGTGAAAGTTTGCAGGGATATGGGGACAGAGCAGGAGGAGCGGAACTAATTGGAATATTCTTTCAAAGAGCCGGCACAGGTGCGATGGGCTGAATGGCCTCCTTTGGTGCTGTACGAGTTGGTGATCTTGTACCGACGGCTTGGTCTGGCAGAATATCGTGGATTTACCAACTGCTACCTTTTCCTCCATTGGCATTGACAGTGGGAAAATGCCAGGCAAATGCACCCGTGATTCTCCGATAAGCTGCTTCCTGTATCGTCAGAGGCCCTTGGCAGTGGTGCAGGGCCACGAGAGATTCTCCCCCATAAGAACATAAGGAATAGGAGCAGGAGTTGGTAAGTTGGGCCTTCAAGCCTGCTCCGTCATTCAACAAGATCATGGCTGATCTTCTACCTCAACTCCACCTTCCGCACTATCCTCATATACCTTGCTTCCCTTAGTTTCCAAAAAACAATCGATCTGTGCCTTGAAAATACTCAATGATTGAGTATCCACGGCTGTCTAGGTAGAGAATTCCAAAGCTTCACAACCCTCTGAGAGAAGAAATTTCTCCTCCTCGAAGCCCTAAATGGCCAACCCCTTATTCTGAGACTGTGACCCCGTATTCTAGATTCCCCAGCCAGGAGAAATATATCTGTAACTACTCCCGAGCTTTGCTGCCTTCCTGACCTGAATGTGAAATGATTAACACATCCTTTATACTTGGGAGTACAATTTGGTCACAAATATCAAATGGAGCAAAACTGGCCCCTTTGTGGTAAAGCTTGGACTTATTAACAAGGGCATGGGGTAGCTTTTATGTACATAAGAACATAAGAAATAGGAGCAGGAGTAGGCCATTTGGCCCCTCGAGCCTGCTCCACTATTTAATATCATGGCTGATCTGGTTATGGACTCAGCTCCACATTTTATGCTTGCAGACAGTTTACTCAACATCTACACCTGGGTGACTGATAGAGGTGCTTACAGATCGCCCTCGAGAGCAGAGACACCAATTGTTGAAGTTCACTGATGTATGCTTAATGCATTTACATTACATTCTTGTGTGTGCGTACAGGTCAGCGTCTGTGTAAAAATAACCTGCACCAAAGTGTTTGCGCACCTGTAATGTCTGTAAGCTTGTAATGTTTGTGGCTCCACACTGTGGATGTGGATGTATTGTGTACTGCAACGGCAGAGTAAATAAGAAACAGAACCAGGCAGATTCCGGAGGCTTCCGAGAGAGCTGCCTGCCATGTTAGAAGCTGCTGGTGCTGTGCTCTTATCACCTTTGGTGATGAGATGGGATTTTTCGGATGATTTAAAGCTTAAATTTTGTTGGGAAGGATTCAGCCAGCCGACAGAGAGACTTTGGAAGTTTCTGTCTTTGGAAAAAAAAAGCTACAAAATCCGAGGTAAAATACAGCACATGGTGTGAACAGCGAGAGATTAAAATGGCAGGTGTAATCGGACTTTTGGGGGAATACAGACACAAACAGGAACATTTTAAAGCATATGTGGATCGGCTAGAAATGTATTTCACTGCAAATAACATAATCGAAGTTCCAGACAATGCAGTCCAGAACCGGGCTGTGTTGGAACGTAAAAAAGTGATCTTCTTATCGGAGGCGGGTCCAGTATTGTACGAAACCCTTGTAAATCTGCTCGTGCCTGACGAGCCAAAGGACACAATGCTTAAAGAGATTTTAACGAAGTTGGAGCAACACTATAATCCCAAACCGATTATCTCTCATTACTTTGAGAGGAAGCTGTTTGTTTCCATTTCCTGCTGTTTATTTAGTTTGTGTAAAGCTTTTACCCCTGAGAACTCCTCAGCATTGACTGACTGCTGCTTAAGCTGAAGGCTATTGAGCTGTTTGAAGCAAAGTTTCAGGTAGATACGCGCAGAATACAAGCTTGCTTTATCTCGCGCAGATAATCCTGGGCAGAAGATTTCAAAAACTTGGATTTCTGTGCGAGAACTCATCGCACGACAGGTTGGAAAAGCCGGTTTTCAGCGCATGCGCATTGTGCGCTGAAAACCGGCTTTTCCGACGCCTTCCCAGGTCCGTAGGAACTTCGTACGGACCCGGGACATCAGAATTGCAGGGCGTTATGCTTCTTCTTGGAAACAAATTGAGGAAATGGGTACCATTACCACTTCTTGTGGTTTGGAATACTTTGTGTCTGTCTGTGTATACATCCACATATATATATTAGTCACAGACAAAGGAACAAAGAGACTCAGCTTGGGGTATTCATCGGAGGAACATGTCTGTTGGTTTGATGTTATGTTTCCTTGTCTTCCTACTTCAGTCTGCTTTGGCACAAAGTAAGTAGCTTTTTCTATCAGAATCACCATGTGCAAACAATCGAATTCAGAATAAGCCAAAGCTAAACGATATTATGAATGGTGTAGGGTCGTGAACAATGCTGAAAGATAACATGCAGCTACAGCTGGCAATTAGGAAAGCAAATGGTATGTTAGCCTTTATTACAAAGGGATTGGAGTATAAAAGTAAAGAAGTCTTACTGCAAGTATACAGAGGCTTGGTGAGACCACACCTGGAGTATTGTGGACAGTTTCGGTCTCCTTACCAAAGGAAGGATCTAATTGTTTTTGCGGAATTGCATAATGGTTCTGTTATGTATGTAATAACTCGATAGACTGAATACTGTAAACTAACACAGGTACAAACCTGGCTCTGCTTTATTAGGCCCCAAAGTGATTACATTATATGATGGCTTGCCTTTTATACCTGGGCTGCACACACGTGCGTACAGCCCAATGACCTCCGACAGTGGCTACACCTGGTGGCTAGTAACCCCAAGCATACATACATGACAATATCCCCCTTTAAGATATTAGTTACTGTCTTTTTACAAATTAAGACGGTCTGGGGCTTTCCGGTCCCGAGTTGATCATCTCAGTTCAACTCCAGCCTTGGGCGAGTGTTCTGAGTCTGTTATGCCTGGGGGCTGGGTAGCCGATCTGATGGGAGTGGCAATGACAATGAAAGTCCAGATTCATTGATGACAGCGGAGTCCTCTGATGACTGAGGGTAGGTTGGTTGGTCACTGATTGTGTCTTCCTCAGACTGTTCCGGTTTATCCGTGTGCCGCAGCTTTATCTGATCAATATGTTTCCTGTATGTTTGCCAATCTTAAGCTTGACCATAAACACTCTGTTGCCCTCCATGGCCATAACAGTACCGGTGATCCACTTGGGACTTGACCACAATTTAGTTCATACACAGGATTGTTAACAGAAATGTCGACTGACAAAGCAGCGCGATCATGATAACACTGCTGACTTTGACGTCTGTATTCAACATGATCGTTCAAGTCAGGGTGGACAAGAGAGAGCTTGGTCTTGAGGTCTCTCCATCACTAGTTCAGCAGGGGGGACCCCGGTAAGCGTGTGGAGTCTTGTCCTGTAACTAAGCAAATGCACGACAAGCGAGTCGGCAGTGAACCTTGAGTTACACGTTTCATACTCTGCTTGATGGTTTGGACAGCACACTCTGCTTGACCATTAGATACGGGTTTGAATGTAGTTGACCTCACATGTTTGATACCACTGAGTTTCATGAACTCTTGAAACTCCTGACTAGTGAAGCAAGGTCCTTTGTCGCTTAAAACGATGTCGGGCAGATCATGAGTGTCAAACATGACACGAAGGCTCTCAATGGTAGCTGTGGATGTGCTGGATGATATGATTATACCCTCTATCCACTTGGAATATGCATCCACCACAACTAAAAACATCTTCCCCAGGAAGGGACCTGCAAAGTCAATGTGGATCCTGGACCATGGTTTAGATGGCCACGACCACAGGCTCAGTGGCGATTCTGCTGTTGCTTTACTTAACTGCATGCAAGTGTTGCACTGATGCACACATGATTCCAGATCAGAGTCAATTCCAGGCCACCATCCATGAGACCTGGCAATGGCTTTCAACATGACAATACCGGGATGAGTGCTATGTAGATCATGTATAAATTTCTCTCTGCCTTTCTTCGGCATAACAACACGATTACCCCACAGTAAACAATCCAACTGAATGGATAGTTCATCTTTGCGATGGTTGTAAGGTTTCATCACCCATTTGCTTGGGTATGGTAGACCAATCCTCACTAAGGACACAACATTCACAACCGATAATATCGGGTCCTGGCTGGTCCAGGTCTTAACTTGTTGAAACGTGACAGGGGTTCCTTTACTTTCAAAAGCATCCATAACGAACAGTAGGTCTGCAGGTTGTAGCATCTCCACCTCCGGTGTGGGCAACGGCAGATAGCTCAGTGCAACCATGGTCCAGGATCCACATCGACTTTGCAGGTCCCTTCCTGGGAAAGATGTTTTTAGTTGTGATGGATGCATATTCCAAGTGGATAGAGTGTATAATCATGTCATCTCTGTGCCATGTCTATGGCGAATGACATAGGCAGATAATGTCAGCGCCCCCTCTGGATGCGGGACGATGCTTTGGTGCCTATACCTTTGCTTTCTAAAAACAATGAAATGAGTGGCTTGTAATCTGTTTGAGGTTAAAACCGAAGATCAAACGGGTACTGATGCATCGTTTTAACCCCATACACAAAGGCTAATGCTTCTTTTTCTACCTTTGACAAACTTTTAGAAGCATATGCAACAGGTTGTAGTTTACCCGACTCATTAGCTTGTTGGAGCACGCAACCAACTCCATATGACGAAGCATCACTGGCCAATACTAGATGCTTACATGGATCATAATGTACCAGCAGCTTAAGAGAGCAAAGCAGATTAGTAGCTTTCTCAAAAGCTCTAACTTGAGATGCACCCAAACCCAGTTGTCGCCTTTTCTTAGCAGCATGTGCAGTGGCTCTAATGAAGTGCTCAATCTAGGTAGGAAATTACCGAAGTAGTTGAGTAGACCAAGGAACAAATGCAACTCCGTCGCATTCTGAGGCTTGGATGCATTTTTGATGGCCTTGGTTTTCGAGTCCGTAGGTCTGATGCCGTCAGCAGCAATTTTCCTCCCCAGGAATTTGACTTCCGGTGCCATGAAGACGCATGTCGAACGTTTCAGTCTGAGTCCCACTTTGTCCAGACAATGTCGAACCTCTTCCAGGTTGTTCAGATGTTCAGCGGTGTCATGACCTGTGACCAGGATTCATCTTGGAACACGACGATTCTTGGGATGAACTTTAGTGGACTTGCCATATTCCTCTGAAATATGGCTGCAGCCGAGCGAATTCCAAAATGACACCTGTTGTAGATAAACAGTCCTTTGAGTGTTAATGCACATAAGTTTCTTCGAAGTCTCAACCAGCTCCTGTGTCATGTAGGCCGACATCAGATCCAGTTTAGTGAACTACTTACCCCATGCTAGCGTTGCAAACAGGTTATCAGCCTTCAGTAACGGGTATTGATCCTGTTTCAAAACTCAGTTGATCGTAACCTTGTAATCTCCACAAATCCTGACTGCCATCACTTTTCAACATGGGAACAATGGGGCTGGCCCATTCATTAAGTTTGACCAGTGATATGACCCATTCATGCTGGAGTCTGTCCAGTTCGATTTCAACCTTCTCCCTCATCATGTACGGAACCGCCTGAGCTTTATGATGGACGGGTCTTGCATCCTAGTCCATGTGGATCTGCACCTTAGCTTCCATGAAATTGCGGATGCCTGGTTCAAATAACGAGGGGAACTTGCTCAGCACTTGAGCACATGGAGTATCACCCTCCGACGACAACGCTTTGATATCGTTCCTATTCCATTTGATTTTTTTCTAGCCAATTCCTGCCGAACAGCATTGGACCATTGCCTGGAGCAATCCATAATGGTAAATTATGATCTGCACCATCATACGACACCTTGACTACTGCACTACCAATCACCGTTATGAGTTCTTTAGTGTACGTACGCAACTTGGCATTGACTGGACTCAGATTAGACCTCACAGCCTTAGTATCCCACAGCCTGTCAAATGTCCTCTGGCTCAGTATTGATTGACTCGCACCCGTGTCCAATTCCATCGATACTGGCACACCATTAAGTTTCACATTAATCACTATCGGTTGGCTCTTTGTTAGGAATGAATACATTCCATACACTTCCTCCTCTGGTATCTCGGATTGCTTAACTGGATCCGCGCTATACTGGTCATCATCCTCCATGTGTTGTTTCGCAGAATGCTTGCTCAGTTGCGGACACCTGCTCTGAAGATGCCCCAGTCTCGAACAGCCTTTACAAATGTACTGTTTAAACTGACTCTGATGAGGCTGATGATTGCCCCCACAATGCCAACACGGTGAAATTGGATTAATTCCCGTTGGTGGACTTTGGGCAACCACAGGTTTTGCTTACAGAGTAGAGTGGGCCCTGCCATATGCAGCTCTGCCAAACGATGATACAATCTTGCTTACAGTACTTGCCGAGTTTCGATTTTTCAATGATACCTGCTTTAAGTTTTTGACGGTCGTCATGCATGCTTGGGCAATCGTGATGGCCTTGCTCAAATCCATCGTCTTTGCCGCCAGCAGCTTACACAGGATCACCTCGTGGTTGATGCCGATTACAAAAATGTCACGCAGCATGCCTCCCAACGTGTTTTCAAACTTACACGGTCTTAGGTCAGCAATTAATTCTGACACATCCTGGCCCTCAGAACGGACATGCATGTAGAATCGATATCGTGAGATGATGATGCCTTCTTCTGGTTTGAGATGGTCACGTACCAGAGCACACAATTCCTCATAGTCCTTGTCCATTGGACTTGCAGGTGAGAGAAGATTCTTTATAAGTCCATAGATTTTCGGACCGCAAACCATGAGGAAGACCGCCCTGCGCCTAACTGCGTCAGTGGGTTTCTCCATTTTGTTGGCCACGAAATACTAGTCCAGGCGACCTACAAAATATGCCCAGTCCTCTCCCTCCATGAATCGCTCCTAATTCCAATTGTGTTCATTTTTGCATGCGAAGGCTTAAGTTACCTCCTCGCCAAATGTTATGTATGTAATAACTCGATAGACTGAATACTGTAAATTAACACAGGTACAAACCTGGCTCTGCTTTATTAGGGCCCAAAGTGATTACATTACATAATGGCTTGCGTTTTATACCTGGGCCGCACACATGTGCGTACAGCCCAATGACCTCTGACAGTGACGCCACCTGATGGCTAATAACATCAAGCATACAAACATGACAGGTTCACTAGACAGATTCCTGGGATGAGCTTCTATGAGCAGAGGTTGAGTAGGATGGGCCTGTATTCCCTAGAGTTAATAGAATGAGGTATCTGGAAAAAATATTTCTCCTGGCTGGGGAGTCTAGAATCTGGGATCACAGTCTCAGAATAAGGGGTCGGCCATTTACTTAACATAAGAACATAAGAAGTAGGCGCAGGAGTAGGCCATACGGCTCCTCGGCCCTAGTTCGCCATTTAATACGATCATGGCTTATCCAATCATGGACTCAGGTCCACTTCCCTGCCCGCTCCCCATAATCACTTATTCCCTTATCATTTAAGAAACTGTCTATTTCTGTCTTAAATTTATTCAATGTCCCAGCTTCCACAGCTCCCTGAGGCAGCGAATTCCACAGATTTACAACCCTCTGAGAGAAGAAATTTCTCCTCGTCTCAGTTTTAAATGGGCGGCCGCTTATTCTAAGATTATGCCCTCTAGTTCTACTCTCACCGAACAGTGGAAACATCCTCTCTGCATTCACCTTGTCAAGACCCCTCATAATCTTATACGTTTCGATAAGATCACCTCTCATTCTTCTGAATTCCAATGAGTAGAGGCCCAAATTACTCAACCTTTCCTCATAAGCCAACCCCCTCATTTCCAGAGTCAAACTAGCGAACCTTCTCTGAACTGCCTCCAATGCAAGTATATATATCCTTTCACAAATATGGAAACCAAAACTGCATGCAGGTGTGGCCTCACCAATAACCTATATTGCTGTAGCAAGACTTCCCTGCTTTTATACTCCATCCCCTTTGCAATAAAGGCCAAGATTCCATTGGCCTTCCTGATCACTTGCTGTACCTGCATACTATCCTTTTGTGTTTCATGCACAAATACCCCCAGGTCCTGCTGTACTGCCGCACTTTGCAAACTTTCTCCATTTAAATAATAACTTGGTCTTTGATTTTTTTCTGCCAAAGTGCATGACTTCACACTTTCCAACATTATACTCCATCTGCCAAATTTTTGCCCACTCACTTAGCCTGTCTTTGTCCTTTTGCAGATTTTTTGTGTCCTCCTCACACGTTGCTTTTCCTCCCATCTTTGTATCATCAGCAAACTTGGCTACGTTATACTCGGTCCCTTCTTCCAAGTCGTTAATATAGATTGTAAATAGTTGGGGTCCCAGCACTGATCCCTGCGGCACCCCACTAGTTACTGATTGCCAACCCTAGAATGAACCATTTATCCCGACTCTCTGTTTTCTGTCAGTTAATCAATCCTCAACCCATGCTAATATATTACCCCCAACCCCGTGAACTTTTATTTTGTGCAGTAACCTTTTATGTGGCACCTTGTCAAATGTTTTCTGGAAGTCCAAATACACCATATCCACTGGTTCCCCTTTATCCACCCTGTTCGTTATATCTACAAAGAATTCCAGCAAATTTGTCAAACATGACTTCCCCTTCATAAATCCATGCCGACTCTGCCTGACCGAATTTTGCTTTTCCAAATGTCCTGCTACTGCTTCTTTAACAACGGACTCCAACTTTTTCTCAATGTTAGGCTAACTGGTCTATAGTTTCCTGCTTTTTGTCTGCCTTTTTTTTAAATAGGGGCGTGCATATCTGCTAGGACCTCCCCAGAATCCAGAGAATTTTGGTAAATTACAACCAATGCATCCACAATCCCTGCCACTACTTCTCTTAAGACCCTAGGATGCAAGCCTTCACGTGCAGGGAATTTATCTGACTTTAGTCCCTTATCTTACTGAGAACAACCTCCTTAGTGATTGTGATTGTGTTAAGTTCCTCTCCCTCTTTAACCCCTGGACTATCCACTGTTGAGATATTGTTAGTGTCCTCTACCGTAAAGAATGATACAAAATATTTGTTCAGAGTTTCTGCCATCTCCATGTTCCTCATTACTAGTTCCCTGGTTTCGTCCTCTAAGGGACCAACATTTACTTTAGCCATTCTTTTCTTTTTTATATACCTATAGAAACTCTTGCCATCTGTTTTTATATTTCGTGCTAGTTTACTTTCATAGTCTGTCTTCCCTTTCTTAATCATTTTTTTAGTCATTCTTTGCTGGCTTTTAAAAGCTTCCCAATCTTCTGTCCTCCCACTAGTTTTGGCCACTTTGTATGCCCTTGTTTTTAATTTGATACCATCCTTTATTTCTTTATTTAGCCACGGATGGCTATCTTTTCTCTTATACCCTTTCCTCCTCACTGGAATATATTTTTCTTGAGAGTTGTGAAATATCTCCTTAAATGTACCACTGTTCATCAACTGCAACCATCCTATACTTTAATCAATTTTCCCAGTCCAACCCTGCCCTCATACCTTCATAGTCTCCTTTATTTATGATTAGTACTCTGGTTAGAGATCCAACTTTCTCACCATCCATCTGAATTTTGAATTCAATCATGCTTTGATCACTCATTCCAAGGGGATCCTTTACGAGGAGATTGTTAATTAATCCTGTCTCGGACTAATTTAGGACTGAGATGAGGAGAAATTTAATCACTCAAAGGGTTGTGAATATTTGGAATTCTCTAGATTTTTGGATACTAAGGGAATCAAGGGATATGGGGAAAGGTCGGAAAAGTGGAGTTGAGGTAAAAGATCAGCCATGATCTTTCTGAATGCCAGAGCAGGCTCGAAAGGTTGAAAGGCCAAATGGCCTACTCCTGCTCCTATTTCTTTTTGCTTATGAAATCACACTGCCAATTGTGTGAGTTGAAACCTCAGTTTCTGGAGTATGTGTGGAAGATCGTGGTCTCTGCCTCACTTCCTCTTTTCACTGATCCCAGCTGTTTTGAGAGTTGGGGTGTTGCAACCAACTTCTGTGCCGGCAGATTCAGGAAGGGGAAAATCAGACACAGTTTGTCTCCCTGATTGCTGTCCTTATAACCATCTGATATTCCTTTTTAAGATCACTTGCCAGATCTTTCCTATCAGAGCTGTAAAGCCCGATTTTCTCCACTCGTTCCTAATAACTCAAGCCACTGACACAAGAAACCAGCCTCGTGACTCTTCACTGCACTGCTCTGTGTCTGAACATCTGCTTTGTTTCTTGGTGACTGGAGCACTGATCAGTTTCAGACTTCCTCTAACTTATGCTTTACCATTTTGGCTATTGTCGTTCAAGCAACTGTTGACCTTGTTGATTGCTGCTTGTATAAAACATTGAGGATCGAGTCCACTACGATTCTCTTCACCTCTTCCTTAGCTATTTCATGGCATACGTGTGCCACCCATCTCTCTAATTATCGGCAACACTTTACAATTATCAGCAGTGAGTTTCATCTCTCACTATTCTGTCCACATATATATTTTGTCCAACTCAATCTATAATTTCTGAGCAGCCTCCTCCGATTCCACTCCTGCTTCTAGTTTGGTATCATCTGCAAACTTGGCTAATCTGGAATATTAAATATTAAATATTTAAGCTGGCTTGGGACTTCAAGATGCATTACAACTCTTCGGCAAAGGTCCCCTTCACCAAGTTGGCGAGTTGTTTGAGTAATGTATGTGGTTTGGAGCACCCATAATAGAAAAGACATAAAAGCTGTAGACAGCACACAAAATAGATTCACCAGGATGATGCCAGCAGTGAAAAACTGCAGGAATGAGGAGCAAAACAGAAACAATTTCCACAGGAACAAAGAAGGCTAAGGGTATTTATGTTGTTCGTTATGGATATCAAGGGGTATTTACTTGATTGTAAAGTGTTCTGAGATGTCCTGAGTTTGTGGAAGGCACTAAATAAATGCTACAGGTATGTTTGAGGGAGAGACAATTGCATGTTTAAGGGAAATTTGGATAAATGTTTGAAGCAGGGTAAGATTTAGGGCTATGAGAGCGAGTGGGGCAGTGGGATTAGATTTTGGATTGTTCTAGCAAAGTGTTGGCACAGACACAATGGGACAAATTCTTCTGTGATGTAATCTTCAATGTCTCTATAGAAAGGAGGGATGGCATTGAAGATTATATGCGCAATGAGCAATTATCATTGTATCCATCAGAGAGAGCCTAATCCTGGAACTAATCATTTACTTGTTATGATTCTGCCTGAGATGTAGAGAAACGAAAAATGCTGCTGAGAGAATAAACACAAAGACAGAGATCTTGTGGAAGGAATGTTCCTCCAACTTCATTCCAGCCCATTTAGACACTCACACACACACACGTCTGTTGCAGGCACACATTAGAGAGAAATAATTCGTATTTATACACAGAGCTTGACTTCGAGTCAGCATTTAACTATGTGTGGCACCAAGGAGCCCGAGTAAAACTGGTCAATGGGGATCAGGGGAAATACGCTCCAGTGTTTGGAGTCAAACCTGGGACAAAGGAAGAGGGTTGTGGTCATTGGAGGCCAATCATTCCGACCTGAGGCCATCGCTGCCCACCATTTTGGTAGCTTAGGAAGCCATTTTGTGCCCATTAAACAGGGCTGCATGGTGTGATTTCTGGACTTTCAGTCCCAGCCTCAGGATAGACAGCTTCCAACTCCAGGCTGCTGATTTGAATCATATACAATCTCAACATAAAGAATTGACTTGCTTAATACAGAGTGCACCAACCTGAGGGAAGATTACCAAATAGCTCACACAAACAATAAGGAAAATATGTTGGTGCACAGGTGTGATCATAGAAACATAGAAACAAAGAAAATAGGTGCAGGAGTAGGCCATTTGGCCCTTCGAGCCTGCAACACCATTCAATAAGATCATGGCTGATCATTCACCTCAGTCCCCCTTTCCTGCTTTCTCTCCATACCCCTTGATCCCTTTAGCCGTAAGGGCCATATCTAACTCCCTCTTGAATATATCCAATGAACTGGCATCAACAACTCTCTGTGGTAGGGAATTCCACAGGTTAACAACTCTCTGAGTGAAGAAGTTTCTCCTCATCTCAGTCCTAAATGGCTTACCCCTTATCTTAAGACTGTTCATTGTTTTCAGAAAACAAACGTATCAATACCAATGCATTTTCCCGCACCCAGAGTTGGGTGTTGACATTGTCTGCCTATGATTATGTTAATCGTCATAGACCTGGCACTGAGAATTGTGCTGATGCACTGAGTCTTCTGCCGTTGCCCACACCTGAGGTAGAGACACCTCAACCTGCAGATCTACTGTTAGTAATGGATGATTTTGATAGTGAAGGAACTCCTGTCACTGCTCAACAAGTTAGAAACTGGAGCAGCCATAACCCTATTTTATCGGTTGTGAAATGTTGTGTCCTCAATGTTGATTGGTCTGCAATACCTATGGAAATGTGTGATGAGACTAAACCTTACAACCGTCGCAAAGATGAACTGTCCATTCAGTCAGATTGTTTACTGTGGGGTAATCGTGTTGTTCTGCTGAAGAAAAGTAGAGAACAATTTGTACGTGAATGACATAGCACTCATCCTGGTATTGTCATGATGAAAGCCATTGCAAGGGCTCATGTATGATGGCCTGGAATTGACTCTGATCTGGAATCATGTGTGCATCAGTGCAACACTTGCATGCAGCTTAGTAAAGTACCAGCGGAATCTCCACTGAGTCTTTGGTCGTGACCATCTAAACCATGGCCCAGGATCCACATCGATTCCTGGGAAAGATGTTTTTGTTGTCGTGAATGCATATTCAAAGTGGATAGAGTGTATTATTATGTCATCCAGTACGTCTACCGCATCTATTGAGTGCCTTTGTGTCATGTTTGCTACTCATGGTTTGCCTGACATCGTTGTGAGCGACAACGGATCTTGCTTCACAAGTCTGGAATTTCAAGAGTTCAATGGTATTAAACATGTGAGGTCAACCGTATTCAAACCTGCTTCTAATGGTCAAGCAGAGCGTGCTGTCAAAACAAGCAAGCAGAGTCGGAAACATGTAACTCAGGGTTCACTGTAGACTCGCTTGTCCTGTATACTGCTCAGTTACAGGACCAGACCTCATACGCTTACTGGGGTCCCCCCTGCTGAACTACTGGTGAAGAGAAATCTCAAGACCAAGCTCCCTCTTGTTCATCCCGATTTGAATGATCATGTTGAAAACAGACGTCAAAGTCAGCAAGGGTATCATGATCGTGCTGCTATGTCACGTGACATCTCTATCAACATTCCGGTTTATGTATTGAACTGTGGTCAAGGTCCAAAGTGGATCGCGGGTACTGTTACAGCCAAGTTACAGGAGTATTCGGAATAAGGTGGACAAATTAATTGCTCAGATAGCAATTAACGGGTAAGATGTAATTGGCATCACGGAGACATGGCTCCAGGATGACCAAGGCTGGGAACTCAACATCCAGGGGTATTCAACATTTAGGAAAGATAGACAGAAAGGAAAAGGAGGCGGGGTGGCATTGCTGGTTAAAGAGGAAATGAATGCAATAGTAAGAAAGGGACATTAGATTGGATGATGTGGAATTGGGATGGGCGGAGCTACGGAATACCAAGGGGCAGAAAACGCTAGTGGGAGTTGTGTACAGACCAGCAAACAGTAGTAGTGAGATTGGGGACAGCATCAAACAAGAAATAAGGGATGTGTGCAATAAAGGTAAAGCAGTTATCATGGGCGACTTTAATCTACATATTGATTGGGCGAACCAAACTGGTAGCAATGCAGTGGAGGAGGATTTCCTGGAGTATATTAGGGATGGTTTTCTAGACCAATATGTCGAGGAACCAACCAGGGAGCTGGCCATCCTAGACTGGGTAATGTGTAATGAGAAAGGACTAATTAGCAATCTTGTTGTGCGAGACCCCTTAGGGAAGAGTGACCATAACATGATAGAATTCTTTATTAGGATAGAGAGTGACACAGTTAATTCAGAAACTAGGGTCCTGAACTTAAGGATAGGTAACTTCGATGGTTTGAGGCGTGAATTGACTAGAATGGACTGGGAAATGATACTTAAAGGGTTGACGGTGAATAAGCAATGGCAAACATTTAAAGATCACATGGATGAACTTCAAAAATTGTATATCCCTGACTGGAGTAAAAATAAAATGGGGAAGGTGGCTCAACAGTGGCTAACAAGGGAAATTAAGGATAGTGTTAAATCCAAGGAAGAGGCATATAAATTGGCCAGAAAAAGCAGCAAACCTGAGAACTGGGAGAAATTTAGAATTCAGCAGAGGAGGACAAAGGGTTTAATTAAGTGGGGGAAAATAGAGTACAAGAAGAAGCTTGCCGAGAACATAAAAATCTACTGCAAAAGCTTCTATAGATATGTGAAGAGAAAAAGATTAGTGAAGACAAACGTAGGTCCCTTGCAGTCGGATTCAGGTGAATTTATTATGGGGAACAAAGAAATGGCAGACCAATTGAACAAATACTTTGGTTCTGTCTTCACGAAGGAAGACACAAATAACCTTCCGGAAGTACTTAGGGAATGAGGGTCTCGTGAGAAGGAGGAACTGCAGGATATCCTTATTAGGCAGGAAATTGTGTTCGGGAAATTGATGGGATTGAAGGCCGATAAATCCCCGGGGCATGATAGTATGCATCCCAGAGTACTTAAGGAAGTGGCCCTAGAAATAGTGGATGCATTGGTGATCATTTTCCAACAGCCTATCAATCCTGGATCAGTTCCTATGGACTGGAGGGTAGCTAAGGTAACACCACTTTTTAAAAAGGGAAGAAGAGAGAAAGCGGGTAATTATCGACTGGTTAGCCTGACATTAGTGGTGGGGAAAATGTTGGAATCAATTATTAAGGATGAAATAGCAGCACATTTGGAAAGCAGTGACAGGATCAGTCCAAGCCAGCATGGATTTATGAAAGGGAAATCATGCTTGACAAATCTTCTGGAACTTTTTGAGGATGTAACGAGTAGAGTGGACAGGGGAGAACTCATGGATGTGGTGTAATTGGACTTTCAAAAGGCTTTTGACAAGGTCCCACACAAGAGATCGGTGTAGAAAATCAAAGCACATGGTATTGGGGGTAATATACTGACGGGGATAGAGAACTGGTTGGCAGACAGGAAGCAGAGAGTCGGGATAAACGGGTTATTTTCAGAATAGCAGGCAGTGACTAGTGGACTGCCGTAGAGCTCAGTGCTGGGATCCCAGCTCTTTATAATATACATTAATGATTTGGATGAAGGAATTGAGTGTAATATCTCCAAATTTGCAGATGACACTAAACTGGGTGGTGGTGTGAGCTGTGAGGGGGATGCTAAGAGGCTGCAAGACGACTTGGACAGGTTAGGTGAGTGGGCAAAAGCATGGCCGATGCAGTATAACGTGGGTAAATGTGAGGTTATCCACTTTGGGGCAAAAACGCGAAGAGAGAATATTATCTGAATGGTGGCAGATTAGGAAAAAGGGAGGTGCAACGAGACCTGGATGTCATGGTTCATCAGTCATTGAAAGTTGGCATACAGGTACAGCAGGCGATAAAGAAGGCAAATGGTATGTTGGCCTTCATAGCTAGGGGATTTGAGTATAGGAGCAGGGAGATCTTACTACAGTTGTACAGGACCTTGGTGAGGCCTCACCTGGAATATTCCTTTCAGTTTCGGTCTCCTAATCTGAGGAAGGACATAGAAACATAGAAAATAGGTGCAGGAGTAGGCCATTCGGCCCTTCTAGCCTGCACCGCCATTCAATGAGTTCATGGCTGAACATTCAACTTCAGTACCCCATTCCTGCTTTCTCGCCATACCCCTTGGTATGTTATTGAGGGAATGCAGCGAAGGTTCACCAGACTGATTCGCGGGATGGCTGGGCTGACATATGAGGAGAGACTGGTTCGACTGGGCCTCTATTCACTGGAGTTTAGAAGAATGAGAGGGGATCTCATAGAATCATACAAGAGTCTGACGCGGCGGGACAGGTTGGATGCCGGTAGATTGTTCCCAATGTTGGGGAAGTTCAGAACCGGGGACACAGTCTTAAGATAAGGGGTAGGCCATTTAGGACTGAGATGAGGAGAAACTTCTTCACTCAGAGAGTTGTTAGCCTGTGGAATTCCCTGTGGCAGAGAGTTGTTGATGCCAGTTGATTGGATATATTCAGAGGGAGTTAGATATGGCCCTAATGGCTAAGGGGATCAAGGGGTATTGAGAGAAAGCAGGAAAGGGGTACTGCGGGAATGATCAGCCATATTGAATGGTAGTACAGGCTCGAAGGGCCGAATGGCCTACTCTTGCACATTTTCTATGTTTCTATGTTTCTATGTTTCTATGTTTCTACGTTTCTATGTTTCAAGGAGGGTAACAGAGTGTTTATTGTCATGCTCAAGAATGTGCAAACATGCAGGAAATATGTTGATCAGATAAAACTGCAGCACACGGACGAACTTGAACAGTTTGAAGAAGATGCAGTCAGTTACCAACCAACCAATGTTCATTCATCAGAGGAGTTTGCTGTCATTATGGAAACTAACCTCCAGTCTCTGATGTAGTCATTACCACTCCCATCAGATCGGTTACTCAGCCTTCAGTCACAACTGACTCAGAACGCTCGCTGAAATGAGATGATCAGCTCGTGAGCAGAAAGTCCCAGACCGTTTTAATTTGTAAAAAGACTGCTATTAAGATCTTGAAAGGGGATGTTGTTATGTATTTATGCTTGGGGTCACCAGACATCGGGGGGCACCACTGTTGGAGGTCATCGGGCTGTACGCCCGTGTGCGCGATCACTGGTATATAAGCGTGGGTACCATGTCACACGGGTTACTTTGGGCGTGAATAAAGTTGGATCAGGTTTGCACCTGAGGCAGTTTACAGTAACAAGTCTCTTGAGTCATTACATTCATTGCAGAGGTGATGGTGTTCCCATGCACTGGCTGTACTTGTCCTTCTAGGTGGTGGAGGTCGCAGGTTTTGGAGGTGCTGCGAAAATGCCTTGGCAAGTTGTGCTGTGCATCCTGTTGATAGGACACACTGCAGCCACGGTGCACAAGTGGTGGCAGGCAGGAATGTTTAAGGTAGCTGATGTGTTGCCAATCAAGCAGACCACTTTATCCTGGATAGTGCCAGCCCTGATCCCCTGCTGCACAAGCTCAAGACCCACAGCAACCACCTCCCTCCTCTCCCAGGGTTCCTCGATCAAAACACCAATCCTGCTGGGAGCCGCAATAATTATGGAAATGATGCCAACCTCAGGAAATTCCCTGGAGTTCACGGTTTGGGAGGACAGGCGGGCACGGAGTCTGCCTCGCTGACCTACAGGCAGATTATGGCCAAGTGGAAAATCCTGCCTCCCTTTGTTATAGGTGCTCCTGTGGGTAGCCTGGTCACTGGTGGTCCAGGGGAACCAACAACGTACTGTGCATTGCACAAGAGGAGGGGAGATCACTTTTGGAGATCGCTCACCTGATTTTTAAGCATGAAGTGATATGACTGCACCAGTACTGTATTCAGTGTTAGGAGAATACTGATTATTATGATGTTATTTCAAATTTCTTAACAATATGGGAGTAATGATTCCCCTTCCACATTCCCAGTAATTGCTGGAAATACATATTGTGAAATTGATCACTGCAGGCCCACGAGGTCAGAGTGCAGAGATTCACCCTCTAATGTCCTAAAGTATCAGTGGATTAGGCCAGATTGTCCCAGACAGACAGCTCTGCACCGGGGTGTGCATGTGTCATTGCTGAATCCGTTGTATATAAAATATAACTGTAAATAAATGAACTCAAATATTAATCATTACAAACATGGGATTAAGGATTTGTAATTTGATAATAAAATGCTTACATTGTTCCTCTTTCTAACAGGAAACACAAATCATATTTATTTTTCGGATGAGGGAGATAACATTCTATTAAAAGGACCAGACAATCCTGGGAATGGCCCTGTTGTCTGGGAATGGAAACCACACTCAGGCCAAGAAATCCAGCAGATGGTTACTTTTCACAAGAGCAGTTTGGGCTGGTGGGGCCCACGATGGAGCAAGCACTTGACATACAGCAACTTGTACCGGATGATACGACGGGATCGTGGTACCATCAATCTGAGAATTAGAAATCCCACATTTAAACTTGCGGGATCATTCATCTTAACCCAAACACTGCCGAGTAATAAAATCCTGAAACAGTACGAAATATTTGGGATCAAAGGTGAGTGGGACAAAGCCTAGAAAAGGGTCAATAAAATTAAGCTGGGTAAATAATTCCACATGTATTGATGAGATTGCCAGGATCACATGAGATTTATATCACACAGTGCAGAGAGCAGGTCTCATTAAACCAACCGGGGAAAGATTTTGTTCATTGTTTCCCCTGAAATGGTCAACATGAGAAAAATGTGTTGATAATTCTACTGGAAATAGCAAACTGAGGAATCTGCCCCACAGAGATTATTATGGTCTGTAGACTGGTGCACACTCTTTAAGATGTAATGAATTCTGTTACCACACCAATAGATGACTTGTAGTAACAGGCCTCAGCACTGTGGGACAGGTATACGATTGGCCAGTATCACTGCTCCTGATTGCTATCCAGTGAACCTGTGAGATGTGTCACTTGGTTCAGGTCCCAGAGGATTTCGAGTGTCCGTGGAACTTGTACTCTGCCAAAGTTAACGACTTCAGGAAAGTGGGAAGAAACATGAGGAGGATAAGAGATACATTGGGGGAATTTTAACCGAATAACATGGGTTGGTTTTGAGAGTGGAAGGTAGTTAGAATGTGGGATTCCGACCTGATTACGCCTCCAACCCGCCCACTTCTGGTTTTAACGGAGGCGGGACAGGGTGGGACAGAGGCAAGACTGGGTGGGACAGGGTGGGAAAGGGCGGGACAGAGACGGGAGGGGCGGGGCAGAGGTGGGACGGATTGGGATAGAGGCAGGATGGGGTGGGGCAGAGGCAGGAAGGGGGCAGGACAAAGATGAAATGGGGTTGGACGGAGGCTGAACAGAGCGGGACAAAGGTGGGATGCGGTGGGATAGAGGCAGGACGGAGCAGGGGGAAGGCAGGAAGGGGGCGGGATAGAGGTGGGATGGGGTGAGGCAGTGGCAGGACAGAGTAGGGAGGAGGCGGGAAGGGGGCGGGACAGAGGTGGGACGGGGGCAGGAAGGAGGAGGGATGGAGGAGGGACGTAGGAGGGAACGGGTTTGACGGGTGGGATGGAGGTGGGGTGGGGCAAGGGCGGGGCAAAAGCTGGAGAAGGGGGGGTGGGACGGGATTGGGGCGGGCTGGGAGTGGGCTCGGGGCGGGGATGGGGGGGGCGGGATGGGGCGGGGCAGGACGGGGCGGGGCAGGATGGGGCGGGGACGGGATGGGGGCGGGGATGGTGGCGGGGCGGGATGGGGTGAGGGTGGGGCAGAAGTGGGCGACCAAACCGCTCCCAGGGCAGGGGGGTGGAGAGTCATCAATTTAAATATTATAATGAAGCACGAAGCTTCATTTTTAACTTCCATTTTGTTTGTAACTGCATGTGGACGGTTTCACACGATTCGTGAAACCCCGCAGTTACAGCAAGGCAGAGACTGCTGGATCCAGGAGCTAAGTGTCTTTATACATGCCTCCTGGAACTAAGGTCTCTACCTGGCTCATTGTGGGATTGTGGACCCCTTCACGAGGCCTCCAATCACCCCCTCCAGGGCACTCCCCGCCCCCCCACCCACCAGCGATGATGCTGAGGCCGGCCACGATCCTCCTGTGACCGGCCCCGAACTTCTCTACACCCACCTCGATCATCCGACCCCGATCTCTGCCTGACCACATCCCCCCCACGATCGTCTGCCTGACCCTCTCTCCCCGATGATTTTAAATGCCCTCACGCATAACCCGCCCTCCCCCCTCTTCAGCCGAAGGGCTACCCGCCGACAGCCAGCGAGCCTCTCAATCGGGCAGGTTGTGTGCGGGAAAATGAGGCCTTGCCTGAAAATCAGGCCCTACCGTTAAAGTCTGCAGGGCCTGCGGGAAACCGGCCTCCTGACTTTCCCCGACCACCTCGGAGCCCCCCGTCCCCAAACTGCCTTTCTCCACAAAATCCTGGCCATGCATTGGAGAGAGTTTTGACCCCAAAATTTTGTGGCTTGGGGTCAGGTGGGAGGTTACAGAGATAAAAATCTGGATCCTGGCCCCAACTGGCCTCCATTCCGACCACTTCCGGTTTTATCGGAGGCGGGACAAGGGTGGGCTGGGAGCAGGCAGACAATCTGCTCACAGGAGCCGTGTTGGCATTTTAAATATTACAATGAGGTTGGATGCCTCATCGTCATCCATCATTTTAAATGTAACTCTGGGCAGGTGGGTTTCCCAGGCCTCGGGGAACCTCGGGGTGCCGAGGGATGCTGGATCTAGGAGGTAAGTGCCTTTCCACTCATCTATTGGATCCAGCGTTTCTGCCTCACCAACTACACACGATTGGATAGCCCCCTCGATCCTTCCGATCTCCCCCTTTCCTACCCTCACGAGGGCTCCGATCTCTGATGCCCTTTCTGTTTCCAACCTCCCGCCGGACTCCGTACCCCCGTTGGCTTCCGATCTCCCCTCCGGTCTTCCAACGCCCTCCGATCTCCAATACGCCCTCCGATCTCCAATACGCCCTCCGATCTCCAATACACCCTCCAGCCTCCGATCTCCCCTCCGGCCTTCTGACCCAACCCCCACCACCCCCTCAAATCTCTGATACATCCTCTGGCCTTCCGATCTACCTCCTCTGGCTTTCTGACCCCTCTCTGATCTCCAGCTCCCCCTCCAGCTATCTGACATTGTTCCTCCGGTCCTCCAACACTCCTTCGATCTCCAATACTCCCTCCGGTGTTCCGACCTTCCCCTTCGGATCTGATTCCCCCCTCCGGCCTTCCGACCTCCCCCATGTAGCCTTCCAACACCACTATTGGTTTTCCCCACCATCCTCTTTATGGCCTAGTGCTGCAGGCCTACACATTAGGGTGAGTACTGCCATACGGGGGTTTGAGTATCTGCTCCCCATGTGGATCCGACAAGTTTCAGGATTAACTTGACCCTACACTTTAGTCTCTTCCCAAGGTACTGAAGTTGTTGTCTAAATGGTACTGAAATCAAACGTGTCTCCTAAATAGGAGGGTGATTGGCATGGTTTACCTCTGCGCCGCAAAAGGGGACTTTAAAAGCTTGGTTTGCTTGATGTGTGTTGGGGTGGAATGTCGAGGTAATGGTTTTTGCGGGTTTGGCCAGAGTCGCCATCGGCAGAAGTAGGCCTCCATCCTCTGTAAATCACTATTCAGGGTCTCCTCGGTGATGGACAGATTTGTGTTTTGCATGGCCAAGGCAAGTCATCAGCGTATATGAACTTGCGGAACTCTGCTTCGGGCAGATCACTGGTGTAAAAGTTGAATAACATGGGTGCCAGAACAGAACCCATTGGGAGTTCATTGTTCAATGTCCTATATCTGCTCTTCTGGGTGCCAGATGTAATGGGAGCTTGGGGTGTAGGTTCGAATCCCCACTCCCCTTGGGTTCTGTACGTGCGATTTATGAGGGTGGGTGAGTAATGAGGCACCAGACACAGTGGGTAAGAGTACAAAATGGCTAATGTTGTTTATTTAGAAAAGCAAACACAAAGATAGAGGGCATAGGAAGAGGTCATAAAATCTCATTCAACAACCCGAAAAATCTCGCAACAGGGAAGGGGAAAACAAGAGGTTAAAACATCCCACTCACACACAACCACACCTCCCACTCCCACCCTTCCTACCAATTCCTATCCTAAATTGAGTCTGTGAGGGGCTTTGGGCTATACTCACAACCCTATCAACTCCAGGGTTCTGTCGCACTTATTTCAGCTCAGGGTCCTTCTGGGATGGGTTTTATATCATTGTTCGGTTTTCCTCTTCAATGTTGCGTCGGTTTCTTCTATCTGCCTCTCGGTTTTCGTCAGACTACAGCTGTGAATCCAGGTTATTGAACCAGGTGTCCAGGTCTGTACAGCTCTGCATGCCCCAGCCTGATGCTTTGGCTATTCTCACCCTATTTGCACCTCCCCTTTAGGAAAAGGGGAGGAGCAAAGAGACCTGGGTGTCATGGTACATCAGTCATTGAAGGTTGGCATGCAGGTGCAGCAGGCGGTTAAGAAAGCAAATGGCATGTTGGCCTTCATAGCAAGGGGATTTGAGTACAGGGGCAGGGAGGTGTTGCTACAGTTGTACAGGGCATTGGTGAGGCCACACCTGGAGTATTGTGTACAGTTTTGGTCTCCTAACCTGAGGAAGGACATTCTTGCTATTTAGGGAGTGCAGCGAAGGTTCACCTGACTGATTCCCGGGATGGCGGGACAGACCTATCAAAAAAGACTGGATCAACTGGGCTTGTATTCACTGGAGTTCAGAAGAATGAGAGGGGACCTCATAGAAACATTTAAAATTCTGACGGGGTTAGACAGGTTAGATGCAGGAAGAATGTTCCCAATGTTGGGGAAGTCCAGAACCAGAGGTCACAGTCTAAGGATAAGGGGTAAGCCATTTAGGACCGAGATGCGGAGGAACCTCTTCACCCAGAGAGTGGTGAACCTGTGGAATTCTCTACCACAGAAAGTTGTTGAGGCCAATTCACTAAATATATTCAAAAAGGAGTTAGATGAGGTCCTTACTACTAGGGGGATCAAGGGGTATGGCGAGAAAGCAGGAATGGGGTACTGAAGTTGAATGTTCAGCCATGAACTCATTGAATGGCGGTGCAGGCTAGAAGGGCCGAATGGCCTACTCCTGCACCTATTTTCTATGTTTCTATGTTTCTATGTCCAGTGTGTTCAGGGCTAACAGCAGCACCTGTTGCCACTTACCAACCAGGAGATTGGCTCGTAGGTTTTTAGTCTCAACCAAAATCGAAGTTTGCAAAACTCTCTCAGCTCCTCCCCCCACAGCAGCCAGCAGCCCTTTCAAGAACTGACCCCAAACTGTTTTTCTCCACAACTCCTGCAAGTCTTTTCCTCTCCACATCTTTCCTCCCCTGTGAACTCTGCCCAGCTCCTTTTTTCCACAACTGCTTTTCTCCACAACTGTTTTTCTGGTGGTTCTGTGTCCTATATTTGTATCCAATTCAGTTCTGGTCTTTTCACGCTCAAACCCAGTGGGTGGTCTATTGTGTAAGTTTGGGCGGGGAGATAGCTTTGAATATTTAATCAGAAGATGTCACAGGTACACGCAGGTGTGAGGACCAGGGTATTGTTACGGGGCACATAGGTGCCTGAAAGTCTGTGGGTCCTTTGTTATAGTCCTGGGAGTCAGTGGGCCATTCCTGCAGTGATTCATAGTTTTGATTCAGAGCTATTGTCCATATTAATTAGGTAGATAATGGCCTGCACACATTCGTAGTTTGATTTGCGCGTGGAAGTCATTTTCAAACTGGGCCGGGAAGTCCTTATTGGTTGAAGATTTCCCCACCTCAGGCCCTACTCAACCCCTGATTGGCCTGCCAGAATGCACTTTTCCCCCATTGCCAGTGCCTCTGTCTTGCTTGTGAGCCAGACTCCACAATGTCTGTATCCGCCCACACGCTTTCCCAGCCTGCTTTTACTTGACCAAAAATGTTCATTTAGTGCATGGAACGATCCCATGTTAGTTTTCTTGTCCTTACGGTGTTTCAAATGGATTTTCAAACCTTACACTCCCCCATTAAAACACTCTGTCTCAGGGTGTTTTCAGAATGTGGAGCAAAACCTTTTCCCTCTCACAGAGCCAATCTTCCCCAAATCTTACCTAAACCCACGATAAACATTGAAATACACCAATGGTATTCAGACATTTGGAATCAATACAATGCTGAAAATGTAAAATCTCAACCAATATCTTTCACCAAAATCATAATCGCACATAATATCACACATCATAGTATGACACTGGTTTTTTGTTGTTGTAGGGTGAAGTAATGTTTCTGGGATTTTGTACTGCTTTGAACAGATCTGTCAGGTGCTCTGGTAAAAAAATATGGAATATGGTATCCGAAATGTGCTACATAATTGTCCATGCTATTAATCATTGATGCCCCGGTGTTGAAACCGGTAAAAACATCATTCCAGATCCCTCTTCTGTGTCTTTTTGGTTTAATTTTGTCTCTGGGTTGTAGACTGTACAGCAAAGTCTTATTCAAATAGCCAAAATCGAGCCTGTAGAATGTCCTGAACATTTCTCGAAGGAGAGCCTGGTGGAGGCGTTCTGTCTCTTTTGGGCACCACTCAGGTAGGTGCACCTTGGTAAGGTTTAGGATGACGGAGGCCACGGCGTAGTGGATCCCCTGGTATAGCAGCTTGTCCGTGGGAATCAAAACCAAACCGTTCTCTGGTCCCTGGGTGTTGGTAGGGCATCTGTCCATGTCAGTTGGTTCGGTCGAGGCTGTGGGCAGGGGCTGTCTGGGGTGTGCACTTAACTCGATGGCGTGGATGGAGCTGGGTGGTTTACTATGCATGCGACCATGCTCCGGTCCCATCCCATCCCCTCCCCTTCATCCCGCCACTGTCGGGAGAACGCTATGGAGATGCCTGCCGGGCATATCTTCTCTGATCCCCACCTGCACAAATACACTCCTAACTCTGCCTCCCACCATTTATCCCAACACACACTCCGCCCTGGGTGCCCGTGATGGTCCGGTGGGTGCTGTTGTCCAGTCTCTCCCAATCTGCTGTCGGATTTCCCATGTCCTTGCTCAGCTTCCTGAGCCACCACCACCTTCCCACCGGGATGTGCCCCTTACAGGTCAGGCAAACCCTCTTCCCAACCACTACCCTAACCCGGGATACGGTCACCTCAATGTTGGGGCAGGAGACTGATGCTTTCCCATATGTGAGCCCGGGGTGGCTGGAGTATCTAGTGGAATTGGACCCCAACCACCCTGGCCACCTTCCCCTATGGGTGATGGTCGGTGCCTGTCCCTCTGAGCATCCAAAAACAATGGCTCCTTCAGTCTCTCCCCGGTAGCCGATGCACATTCTGATATAGGTGCACAGGAGCAAGATTTTCCTCATCGACCTTTCCTCTTCTGAAAGACAAAATCTCTTTTGGTTTAAAGACCCTGAGCTCATCTATCCCCCATTTTCCCCTCTGTCTGCACCTCACTGTACCCCTGCACGGGTTGAAACTGTGTGTGCTTATTTTTGCTGTGGAAGTCAAGGCATTTCAAATAATTGGTCTAACCGTAAACCGCAACAAATAACCTTACACAAAAGAGGAAGTGAGAAAGAGTCAAGAGGTTTCAGGCTCCCCCATCCTATTGGCTCAAAAGCCTCACTGTTATACTCCCTACATTGCAGAGGCCACCTGAGCCCCACGACACCAGAGAAAACTTTATATATATATATATATATATATATGTACACACCGACTGCTCTCCTTTTTAACCTGCTTGCCACCCTTCCCGGGTGGCTGTGCTAATCTCTGGGATGCTCCTTGGTTTTCCTTTTATGCGGGGGAATGTAGGGGGGAGACCACCTCTCCTTGGGCCGGACCGACCTCCGCGGCCCCTCTGTCTCCCCTGCCAAGGTGTTCCCCTGAGCTTCGGGTGCTGCTTACTGGGCTGGTACAGCCCCTCACCCCCTCCAGGGATGGCTCACTGTCCTCGGGAGCAAGAAAATTCCCCCAGCAGGCTCCTCACTGCTGGGGACTCCCGTATCCTCTGGGGGCTTTGGGTTGTACAAGGGTTCCACCCAAAACCACTCGCAGCTGATACTCTCACAGCGTTTCCTCTGCTCTTCCAGGGACCACTCACTACTGGGACCCGCCGCCACCCTCTCTCCTGCAGGCTCTGGGCTGTCTGCACCGAAGGCTAGGCCAGCCCCGACAGGTTCCTCACCGTCAGCGGCCCCTTCCTCCGGTACAACCCCTTCCCCGTCAGGAGACCTTGGCTGTGGGGTCACGTCCAGTGACTGGCTGCCTGCCCTGTACAGCCTTTTTCCCCTAGTATATCTCGGGAAATTAAAACAAGCTACAAGGGACGGTGGCACCCTTGGCTGCGGAGTCCGAGCAGATCTCCTAACGGGTGGAGGTGAGTCCTTGTCCCATATCTAGGGTGGGAATCCCCCTTCCTGTGGGTCCCAAATCTGTGGGTAGTTTGTACCTGTGAAGCAACTCACTGCTCCTTGTGGTGGGATCGGTGGGGCTGCAGTGGTGGTCTGGGGGCCTGGGCTTCCCGTCGGGATTATCCCTCCGGGCTGCCTTTTCCCACGAGGTTTTGCCTTGTTGGAGTTAAACAGTTTACATTGGTTAATGTGAAACCATTTAACCCGGTGGGGCATCTTGACCGCATATACCATGGGGCTTGCCTTGTCGACAATGCTGTAAGGCCCCATGTATAGTGGCTCAAAGACTCCCACCCTGGCAAAGTTTCAGACCATGACCTGGTTCCCCACCTGCCACTAGTGGTGTTTGCTCGGTTCCAGCAGCAATCGGTTGGTCTGATGCTGCTTCCCCATGTTAGTGGCCGCCAGCCAGTGAATCTGCTTGAGGTGCTCCAAAAGGCTCTTGGTAAAGCGGTCCCTATTCACCTCGATTACCTGAAATTCCGTCAGGACCGGGGCAAGTACATGGGTGGGGGTTTGCATGGCTCTTCCAGTCATGAGCTCATATGGGGAATACCCCTTGCTTTTCGACTAGCTGGCCCGGATTCCCATCAAAACCAGGGGCAACCTCTCCACCCACCTCTGCAGGGAATCCCCAGTCTCCTTCCTGAGTTTTTCTTTCAAGGTCCTATACATATGCTCCACTAGCCCCGAGGACTGGGGGTTGTAAGCGACATGCCACTTCCCCTCAATCCCCAGCACCTTGAGGGTTGCCTGCATGACCTGTCCCGTGAAGTGGCTCCCCCGGTCGGATTCCACGTACTGTGGAAATCCCCACCTGGAGAACACCTCCCGAACCAATATCCTGGTGGTCCCCACTGCTGTGGCTGTTCAGCAAGGGAAGGCTTCAACCCACTTTGTGAAAGTGTCCACCAAAACCAGGCAGTACCGGTACCCTCCCTTAGCCACAGGTAGGGGCCCTATGTAATCGATTTGTATCGATTGCCATGGTCCCTCTACCCTCCTTGCGTGTCCTAGAGACACCTTTCTTTTCTGGGGATCTGAATTATTGGTTGCACAGACAAGACAGTTCGTGCAAAATTCACGCGTGTCTTCCCGGAGCTGGGCCCACCACCCGACCTGTTCCACCCATTGCCAGGTGACCTCCGGTCCGAGGTGTCGAGCTCCAGGGCCAGCGTGGGCCAGCTGAAGGATCTCCCTCTGGTACTGCTGGGGCACTATCCACTGCTCTCCTTTAAACAACATCTTCTCCCTAACATGGATGCCTGTGCCTCTGTACGGTTCTTCGATCTTTTCTCCCGCAGTCAGCTTGTCCATGACGGACTTGAGGACGGGATCTCGTGCCTGTACCTGCTGGAGGTCCGGGGCCAAAGCCACCCCTACGCTCCCTTGTGTCCCCTTTCCGCCCCGGATAGCTGCTATGGGGCCTGCCTCGAGCGGGTTCCACATGGTTCCTGTTCGGGCTCCCTCTTTGGCCAGCTGATCTGCCTTTTGGTTCCCTGCAGCCCTGGGCTCATGTTTGTTATGGGCCTTTTACTTTGTGAATGCAAATATCTGCCCTGGTCCCTACTGCCTGCATGATGTGCTGCAGTAGGAGTTTTATGGCCAGGGGCTTACCGTCTGCAGATATATACCCGCGACGGGACCAGATGGCTAGGTACTCCGTGCAGGCATTGCAGGTGAACATACTATCTGAACAGATAGTATAGGGCCATGGGAATTCGTCGGGGTGGGTGACTACATACATGACTGCCAACAGTTCAGCATGCTGGGCGCTCATGGTGGTTGGGAGCTTTATGGCCCTGGCAATGCCTGCCTGGGGATCATAAATCCTGCACCCTGTGAGCCTTTCCCCCGCCACCACCGTGCTGGACCCATCAACACAGATCTCCCGCCCGTGGATCCCCGCCCGGAGCCCTATGTCCACGTCCCAGACCCCCTCAATGGAGCAACAGTGGGCTTTCCCCGGGGTACAGCATGTTGGCTGCCAGTCGGGGCTCACACATCCCTTTTACTCTCAAATCCATCTGTGAGAGCAGGAGGGTCCAGCGAGCAATGCGTGCGCTGCTCACTGTCCCATCCTTAACTCTCCCGTCCAGCAGCATCTGAGTGGGGGTGTGATGAGTGAGGAGGGTGATTGGGGACACTCCTGTAAACACCTGCGACTGCGTCACAGCCCAGTGGGTGGCCAACAGATGCCTTTTACAGTTTGAGTAACCCCTCTCACCCTCAGTGAGGACCCTGGAGGAGTAGACCACCGGCCTCAGCTGGCCGTGCCACTGTTGCATCAGCACAGCACTGAAGCTATCCCCGCTGGCTGCTACCTCCAGGAAAAATTCCTTGCCCTCATCTACCGCTCCCAGGGCCAGAGCTTTCTGCAGGTCTCCCTTGAGGTGGGTAAACGCTGCATCACAGTCCTCATCCCACTCCCACTCCACGCCTTTGCACAGGAGCCAGAGTAGGGGGGCTGCAATCACTGCGTAATCCTCAATGAAGTCCCTGCAGTAACCGGTCAGACCCAGGAACAACCTCACCTCTGTAACTGTAGTCGGAGCCAGTAACTACTGAACTGCCCTCCTCTTAGCCTCATCAATGGCTCTCTCCCCTGCCCGCACAGTCAGCCCCAGGAATTTTACCTCTGTCTGGCCGATCTGTGCCCTCTTAGGGTTGACTTTAAAACCCTCCTCGTGCAGCAGTCCCAACAGCTCTGCCAGCAGGGGACCGTGCTCTTCCTCCGAATCAACCCCATGGCCTCCAGGATATCCTCCTGGAGAGCGGCCACTGTTCGCTGACCCCTCTTTCTCTCAGCAGAGAGAGCCTGACACAGGGCTGGGTCCAGTGAGAACAGGAGCAGTTTGCTCCGTTCGGCCTCATCGCAGTCATTTATGTCTCCTACCTGCTCTACTTCCATAAAGTGGACAGAGGGGTCTCCTTTTCGGGTAAGTTTATTCACATGGGCCACCATCTGCCGCAGCTGGGTTGCACTGTGGGGAAGCACGTACTGGTTCTGTAGGGGACCCTCAGCCTGACCCACTGCGGGTGGTCCGAATCTACTTTGCCTGATGGGGCACATTGGGGCTGGTCCCAGAGGTTTAGATTCCAGCATCTCACCCTGCTGCTCCTCCGGTATCCCCAGTAGAGCTGTGGGAGAGGGCCTGTAGGATTCTTCCTCCCTACAACCTGTTTCACTATGCTCCCCCTACCGTACCTCAGCTGGGCTGATAAGGCACACCACTCCTTCACTGGGTGCCTTGCTTTCAGCCCAGCCAAGGGCTTTTGCCTCAGCCATGGCCAGAGCTTTGGTGTCGGGCTGGGTGGGGATTTGAGTCTCGGGCACTTCCAGAGCTTTTGCTCCAGCTAGAACAAGGGCTGCTTTGGCTTCAGCCAGAGCCAGGGTGAGCCGATCAATTTGTTCCTGAAAGGAACGATGATCCACCTCTGCCCTGCTGTGGCACACCTGAAGTGCAGCCTGTAGCTGGAGACTCTTACCCTCCCCCAACCTTCCCTGGTTCTGAGCCTGGGCAGGTTCCTCCTGCAGTTCCCTGATGTAACCTTTTCCCTCAGTTACCTGGGACTGAAGGTACTCCCTGTGGTTGCGATAGCTTTCTCCATCCCTCTCTCTCTTTCCTACCTCTCCCACTTTAAATCCTGATCCAGCTTTTCCCTTTCTTTGCTGGTCTTTACTAGCTCCTCTCTCTGCTCAGCTAACTCTGTCTGCAAGATGTCTACCTGCCTTTCCAAGACCTGTATTTGCTTCTAAATGCAAGTCAGCCACACAGCCTTTTCCACTGATCTTTTATGATCTTTACTCTGGGTCCACCTGGCTGCTGCGATCTCAGGCCGTTCAGCCCTCAGCAGCGCCTGCACCCACTTCCTTGAGCAGTTTATCCTTGTTGTTACATACCTAGCAATCCTACCCTCCATTTTATACTCCTCTCCACCAAGACTGACTGTCTCTTCACCCTCACTCAACGCACATCCCTTCGTGGTCGCCATTCTGTAAGGGGAGCTTGGGGTGTGGGTTCGAATCCACACTCCCCTTGGGTTCTGTACGTGCGATTTATGAGGGTGGGTGAGTAATGAGGCACCAGACACAGTGGGTAAGAGTACAAAATGGCTAATGTTGTTTATTTAGAATAGCAAACACAACGATAGAGGGCATAGGAAGAGGCCATAAAATGGCAGTAATGGCAAAATCTCATTCAACAACCCGAAAAATCTCACAACAGGGAAGGGGAAAACAAGAGGTTAAAACATCCCACTCACACACAATCACACCTCCCACTCCCACCCTTCCTACCAATTCCTATCCTAAATTGAGTCTGTGAGGGGCTTTGGGCTGTACTCACAATCCTATCAACTCCGGGATTCTGTGGCACTTATTTCAGCTCAGGCTCCTTCTGGGGTGGGTTTTATGTCATTGTTCGATGTTGCGTCGGTTTCTTCTATCTGCCTCTCGGTTATCGTCAGACTACAGCTGTGAATCCAGGTTATTGAACCAGGTGTCCAGGTCTGTACAGCTCTGCATGCCCCAGCCTGATGCTTCGGCTATTCTCACCCTGTCCAGTGTGTTCAGGGCTAACAGCAGCACCTGTTGCCACTTACCAACCAGGAGGTTGGCTCGTGGGTTTTTAGCCTCAACCAAAATCAAAGTTTGCAAAACTCTCTCAGCTCCTCCCCCCCAGCAGCCAGCAGCCCTTCCAAGAACTGACCCTAAACTGTTTTTCTCCACAACTCCTGCAAGTCTTTTCCTCTCCACACCTTTCCTCCCCTGTGAACTCTGCCCAGCTTCTTTTTGGTCCACAACTCCTTTTCTCCACAACTGCTTTTCTCCACAACTGCTTTTTCTGGTAGTTCTGTGTCCTATATTTGTATTCAATTCAGTTCTGGTCTTTTCACGCTCAAACCCAGTGGGTGGTCCATTGTGTAAGTTTGGGCGGGGAGATAGCTTTGAATATTTAATCAGAAGATGTCACAGGTACAGATAGGTGTGAGGATCAGGGTATTGTCACAGGGCATATAGGTGCCTGAAAGTCTGTGGGTCCTTTGTTATAGTCCTGGGAGTCAGTGGGCCATTCCTGCAGTGATTCATAGTTTTGATTCAGAGCTATTGTCCATATTAATTCGGTAGATAATGGCCCACATTCGTAGTTTGAATTGTGGGGGGGAAGTAATTTTCAAACTGGGCCGGGGAGTCCTTATTGGTTGAGGATTTCCCCACTTCAGGCCCGACTCGACCCCTGATTGGCCTGCCAGAATGCCAGACCCCCCATTGGCCAGTGCCTCTGTCTCGCTTGTGAGCCAGACTCCACAATGTCTGTATCCGCCCACACATTTTCCCAGCCTGCTTTTACTTGGCCAAAAATGTTCATTTAGTGTATGGAACGATCCCATGTTAGTTTTCTTGTCCTTACGGTGTTTCAAATGCGGCCGTGGATTTTCGAACCTTACACAGAGTACACACGGAAGCATCAGTTGCTAAGCATGTAGTTGAGAAGATGCTCGTCCTGTGTTTCTAGACACGGTTTGCCCCGCCAAGTTGATAGCTGCAATGACTTCAAAATATGGATTTTGTGCACAGGCTCCCGGTGCATGTGTTGGGTGGTCTTACTGAAGTGTGCTCGGCACATTGAGAACTGATTAGGATGGAGCCTTTTCATGTGCGATAATATGTGTTATTCTACTGTTTAAATGCACTGTGTGTAATCTGATCTGACTGTTTAATGCAGCAAGCTACAAGTAGAAACATAGAAATCTACAGCGCAGAAGGAAGCTATTTTAGACCATCATGTCTGCGCCGACCGAGAAAGTGCCACACAGCCCTCGGTCAGCAGCCCTGAAGGTTACATATAAACCTATGAACAATGAACAATCGTGGAAAGGTAAAGATCACCCAGCCCAACCAGTCCACCCCATACAACTGCGACACTCCTTACACTGAAACATTCTACACTCCATCCCAACCAGAGCCATGTGATCTCCTGGGACAGGCAAAAACCAGATAAAAACCCAGGCCAATTGGGGAAAAGAAATCTGGTAAAATTCCTCTCCGACCCATCCAGGCGATCGAAACTAGTCCAGGAGGTCATCCTGGCATATTTGATTCCCTGCAGTACTTACCATCGTATCTGCGCCAGCCAACAAGAGGTTAACCAGTCTAATCCCACTTACCAGCTCTAGGTCTGTAACCCTGCAGGTTAGGCACTTCAAGTGCCCATCCAAGCACCTCTTAAATGTGGTGAGGGAATCTGCATCCACCCCATCTTCCAGGCAGCGAGTTCCAGACACCCACAACCCTCTGCGTGGAGAAGCCTCCCCTCAAATCCCTTCTAAACCTTCCACCAACCACCTTAAAACTATGCCGCCTCATAATTGAACTCTCGACCAAGGGAAATAGGCCCTTGCTATCCACTATATCCAGGCCCCTCAAAATTTTATACACCTCAATGACGTCTCCTCTCAGCCTCCTCTGTTCCAATGATAACAAACCCAGCCTATCCAATCTGACCTCATAGCTAAGATTCTCCATTCCAGGCAGCATCCTAGTAAATCTCCTTTGCACCCTCTCTAGTGCAATCACATCCTTCCTATAATATGGCGACCAGAACTGCATGCAGTACTCCAGCTGTGGCCAAACCAGGGTATTATAAAATTTAAGCATAACCTCCCTGCTCCTGTATTCTATACCTCGGCCAATAATGGCGAGCATTCCGTATGCCTTCTTAACCACCTTATCCACCTGGCCTGCTACTTTCAAGGATCTGTGGACAAGTACTCCAAGGTCCCTTTGTTCATCTGCACTTTTAAGTGGCCTACTGTTTAATGTGTATACCCTTTCCTTATTAGCCATCCCCAAGTGCATTATCTCACTGTCCCCGAATAAATTCCATTTGCCACTGTTCTGCCTACCTGACCAGTAGATTGATATCCTCCTGAAGTCCATGACTTTCCTCTTCATTATCAACCACACAGTCAATTTTAGTGTCATCTGCAAACTTCTTAATCATACTCCTATATTCAAATCGAGATCATTGTTGCATACCACAAAAAGTAAGGGACCCAATACTGAGCCCTGCAGAACCCCACTGGAAACATGCTTCCAGTCACAAAAACATCCATCAACCATTACCCTTTGCTTCCTACCTCAAAGCCAATTTTGGATCCAACTTGCCACTTTGCCCTGGATCCTATGGACTTTAACCTTCGTGACAAGTCTACCATGTGGGACCTTATCAAAAGCCTTGCTAAAGTCCATATACACTACATTGTCCGCACTACCCTCATCGACCCCCCTGGTTACCTCCTCAAAAAATTCAATCACATTAGTCAAACATGATCTTCCCTTAACAAATCTGTACTGTCCCTAATTAACCCTTGCCTTTCTACATGTAGATTTATCCTGTCTTTCAGGATTTTTACCAATAATTTTCCAACCTCTGAGGTTAGGCTGACAGGCCTGTAATTACTCGGCCTATCCCTTTCTCCCTTCTTAAACACGGATACCACATTAGCATTCCTCCAGTCCGAAGGCACCATGCACATCAAAGAGGACTGAAAAATGATGGTCAAGGCCTCTGCTATTTCCTCTTTTACTTCACTTAACAGCTTGGGAAGCATTTCATCCGGGCCTGGGGACTTTACTTTCAAAGCTGCGAAAACCCTTAATACCTCCTCTCTCACTATGTTTATTTCATCCAGAATTTCACACTCCTCCTCAATAACAGTATCTGCATTGCCCCTTTCCTTTGCGAAAACAGACGCAAAGTATTCAGTAAGAACCATACCAACATCTTTCGCCTCCACACAAAGATTACGCTCATGGTTCTAATAGGCCCTATCCATTCTTTAGTTATCCTCTTGCTCTGAATATATTTATAGAACATCTTTGGGTTTTCCTTAATTTTACTTGCCAAGAATTTTTCAGGCTCTCTCTTAGCATTCCTAATATCCTTTTTAATTTTACCTCGAAACTTTCTATTATCCTCCAAAATTTCTACAGTATTTAGATGTCAGTATATAACATAAGCGTCCTGTTTTTCCCTTTTCCTCCCCTGTAAGTCCCTAGACATCCAGGGGGCTCCAGAATTGTTATTCCCACTCTTTTTCTTTAAGGGCACATGTTTGGCCTGAACTCTCTGGATCTCCTCCTTGAATACCTCCCACTGTTCCGACACTAAGTTACCTACAAGTAGCTGTTTCCAGTCCAGTGTGGCCAAATCACTCCACAAATGAGTAAAGTTAGCTTTTCCCCAATTTGGGACTTTTATTCCTGGTCTATCCTTGTCCTTATCCATAACTAACTTGAATCTGACTGAATTATGGCCACTGGCACCCAAGTGCTCTCCCACGAATACCCCTTCCACCTGGCCAGCTTCATTCCCCAAAACTAAATCCAAAACTGCACTGTCTCGTGTTGGGCTTGTTACATACTGACTAAAAAAGTTCTCTTGAATGAATTTTACCCTTCACACTATAATTATCCCAAACAATATTAGGATACTTAAAATCCCCTACTATTACTGCCCTATGGTTTTTGGAATTCACAGAAATTTGCTGAGATATTTGTTTCTCTATCTCCCTCCCACTGTTTGGGGGTCTGTAATTAACGCCCAAGTGCGAAAGATGGGCACATCCTAGGTCAGTTAGAACCTAATCATTGGATTGTACATGTCACAACTTACACTAAATCTTATTGATTTGTTTTTCACAGTTGAGTCAAGTCCACAGAGTGCTGTGGTGGGCAGTGACGTTACACTCAGCTGTACCATCTCCAAACTCTCAGATACAGTCAGTCTTCAATGGAAACAGAGAGACTCATCTCAGCAGAACAGGAGGAACACTGATCAGATCCGACTAAATAACACAGTCTATCTGATAGTCAGACATGTTGCAGTAGAGGATCAAGAGTTGTATGTGTGTGAAGTGCAGGAAAATGGATCCATTATTCTCACAGGAAAAGCAAATTTTTCTGTGACCCAATGTAAGTGCAGTTACCTCACAGTAGATATTAAAGAGTTACTAATATAAAACTGTTACATATAAAGTGGAGTCATACATGTCAACCATCAGCACTTCCTGCTTACAGTCAGCATGTGGGGGCCTGGTGCACATATCAGCATTGAACAAAAAACTGGCCTCTCTCCTCTCAATGCCACTTCTAATCCAGTTCTGCTGCTGTTGGAAATGATTCCAGCCGCACCATACTCTCGGCTTCAAATAAGCATTGAGCTGGGAGCAGGACTAAGGGAAGAGGGAAGGGCAGGGAATCAATGGCCATGAACGGGAGAGGGAAGGATGGAAATGATGGGAATGTAGAAGAGAGATGGTGGGCAGAGGGAAATGGCAGAGGCTGGGAGTGAGGCTTTGGGGGAGGAAGAGGGGAAAAGCTGAGAGTGGCACTTTGGAGCAGAAGATAAGAATTTGTATTTGTGTGAAGTGTAGAAAAAATACTCTGTTATTAAAATAGCATAAAAACGATTGATGTGGATCAGGGTAAGTCCAGAACTACCTTACAGTAGATATTAAATAGTTACTGAAATAACACTGTTACACACTGTTACAGGGAGCACAGAGACAGCATATGCTTTTACTACAGACTGGAACCTTATTTTCTCCTTGGAGAATATAACATTGCGATACAGTGGGCAAATATCAACAGCCAGGTGTTGATGGATCGGACAATAAATAGCTAAAGGGTTGAAGGTGGACATAAACATTCTCACACAGCTCATCAGTGACCAAAACACAGAGACAATTATTTTCCAAATATGGTTCACTTTACTCACTGCAAGGGCACAGCATTAAAGTCCAGACCTGAATATCTACTCAGTGCTCTCCCAATACACACACATTGGGGACAATACTGAGTGACTTTGGTTGAAAATCATTGGTAGTACAAGAATTGTACAGGCAGTTGTGTTGCTCTGTGATTTGTCAGCATCTGATATCAATAGATAGGGAGTGGAGGGAGGGTGGGTGGTTATAATGTGGCCTGGTTCTGTACAGGTAACTGAGTGGGGAACCACTTCACCAGCTGTCGAGAGGCAAGTGGGGGAGAGGGACAAGGCTGCAGCCAATATTTGTTTTACTTGTCTAGAGTTGTCAAAGTAAGTGAAGCAGTTCAACATCAGAAGGTAGAAAATCTGAATTGCAGCATGTTTTTTATAAGTGGTACTGGAGATAAAACAAAACAGCAAATGCTTTCATTAACAGCATCTTGAAGAAAGAAAAAAATACACTTCACTGAGGAAGAATGAAGCAATGTCAGTACTGGTGAGAAAGTTCAGAGAGGTGACTGAAAGCTCGGTAAAAGTGATAGGTTTTCAGTGTGTGTATAGGCACAGCAAGAGGGGGAGGGGTTTAGGGAGGGAGTTCCAGTGGTTCGGGCTGAGGGAACAGAAGGTTTTATCAACAATGGTGGAATAGAGGGAGTGGACAGTGAGAGCATTACAGGGAATGTGAAAAGAGATCATTCTGCAGGAAATTGAAGAGGTAAGTTGGGGTGAGGTTGTGGAGTGATTTGACAAAAATGATGAGAATGTTATATTCTATGTGTTGAGGGACAGGGAGTGAGTATGTGCCAGTGAGGATGGACGAGGAGGACTTAGTGTGAGAGAGAATGCGGATGGATAATTTTGACTTTGTGCGATAGTAAGTCATCTTTGTGAGATGTAAAAGGTGTAGTGTATGGAGAAAGAGTCAGACTGAACACTGTGGGCTCAAAGTAAAGTGTGACCTTTGTCTTTTACTGCAGGTCTCCAGAGTGCCTCTCCAACCTGTGAAGAACTCTTAAATGCCTGTGCTCCCAAGGGATTATGAGATCCCTTGGGACTCCGGGGAATGAGCCCTCTGGTGGCTGTACAGAGTACATACAAGTCCAGATACATAACAAAAGGTGCTGCCAATTCGCTCTCGCTATCGCACAAAGCCAAATTACCAATCCCCTCCCCACCACAGTGTTTGTGTAAAAAAGCATCCTGATTGCTTCCTGGACAATAAGTGAAAGATAAGTAAATCCTAACAATTTTGTCTCCTGCCAAGTTATATTGCAATAGCAATTCAAAAGTCGCTCGGTTAGTTTTGATGAGAAAATGTGAAGAAAGAAAGAAACAAGACAGACAGAACATGCCGAGGTATAAAGTATGTGCAGAATGTCCAATACAGATGTTCACTGTGAGAAACCTACAACTTGCCCCCAATTCAAACAACAGCGACTGCACTTTAAGGATTCACAACAAGCGGAAAATTCTAACACGTTGTTCTCTGTCTCTCTATCGCAGATTTATATCAACAGAGTTACACACTTTATCGGTCAGGCACAGATCACAGCGAACTCCACCTGATTTGCTCTACTTATTATGTTAATTATTTCAACACTGCTGCATGGACCTGGAGATCACATCGTCTTCAAAATCAGGAGGACAAAATAGCATCTGCTTCGATATCTCAGCTCATCAATGTAAACAGGACCTACTTTGGGAATCGACTGGAACCCACAGACGGAAATATTAAATACGATCACTTCAGTGTGAGGATTATCCCCGTACTGTTTGACGATGCAGGAGTTTACACATGTTCTCTGGGATCAAATATACTTGTGACCATTAAACTAATCACAGTTAAAGGTAGGAGACAGAATGTTGCCGTTGTTTTCAATGATAAAGTCATTGTTTAAAATCTAAATGATTTTCCTGTTTCCACAGTCACAGCTGAACCATCTGATGCAGTGACTGAGGGAGACACTGTTACCCTGACCTGCTCTGTCTCTGATGTCACTGAATCAATGAGACTGGTTTGGATCAATAGTGATGGCAAAACTGTTGGAGAGAAAACATTGAATGGACAGAATGGGGAAGAGAAATCACTGAGACTGATTATTCAGAAAGCTGACAGAGACAGAGGGAACTGGAGATGTGCTTTGTTTTATCAAAACCGGCCCCAGATTTTAGTCCCGTACTATCGAGAGCCCAGTGGTAAGTGACTCAGGGTTTGCTCTTTAATCCTATAATCTCGATAGAAAATTCTTGTCACTTATTGTTCTTGTTGCCGGGAGTAACCCCTCCTTTATATCCTGTGTGTGAGGCGCTACAGTGATGTAGAGCCTCAGGAAATCTACCCTGAGATAACTCAGCACAGCCTGGGATCGAGCTTGGAACTTTCCTGGTCTGTGTGTCTCAACTACGCTCTTGGTAAACTCACTGAGACAGGGCAAGCATTTAATTTGACAGCAAAATGGAGCCATTTCCAATGGTTTTCTGACCCAGAATCAATCAGAATCTTTACGCAGACTGTTAACAATAAATCACTGCAAAGAGCAATTCCTGGCTGCAAAAATTGCAATTAAAAGTCTCCACTCTTCAGACTCAGAGAAACTTTTCTTCTCTGCCTGTCTCCACTGATCCTGGAAAAATCTGTGCCTCATCCCTCTCATTCTAACTGAGGGCGAGTGCATTGTGAGTGCAAGAGCAGGAAACTCCAGGCTCTGGGTGGCCGCCTGAAACAGGCATCTTGCACATGCACTTCTGGGTCCTAATGCCCACTGGAGGACCGTGTTTGAAATTTGTGTACAAATGGGCAGAGCTTATGCTGTGCAAGCTCTAGCTCATTGTACCAGGTTTTGAGTGGATGAACCAGTGGTGCTGAACAGGATTGTTGGAGGCTACTCAAGAAATGGCCAGAAAACCTTTCAACAGTTACATTTCTGTGGAGCCAGGCAGAGTTGGAGTGCTTCCCCTGGCTCCACAATAATACTGGGGTCTGGGATTGCCACCTAACCCCACAGGTTCAGCTTCCCCAGGGACCTAACTGTAGGCCAGTGCAGCATCGAAGCTGGCCGGAATTCACCAGGCCCCCACCGGCGACCTCCATCAGGATGCCCGATTGGCGACTGCAGGTCGTCTGTTTAATTGAAATGACCCTCAGACCCGGCAGATTTAAAAGCAGAAGAATGAAAGGGGACCTTAAAGAGGTTTATAAGACAATGTATGGAACACAAAATATTGGTCTGAAGCACAATCTCTCGACTCGTGTAAGAGGCAGTTGGATCCTGCGTTGAGGAGACTAAGTTTACATGACAGGATTAGCTGGAGGGACCGACTTATCTTCCATCATCCCTTGTCTTTATTTATCCTTATAATAACACGGTTGAGTCCATGAGGGTTCTGCCGGAATCTTGGCTTTTATTGCAAAGGGAATACTGTATAAAAGCAGGGAAGTCTTGCTACAGCTATACAGGGTATCGGTGAGGCCACACCAGGAATACTGCGTGCAGTTTTAGTTTCCATATTTATGAAAGGAGATACTTGCTCTGGAGACAGTTCAGAGAAGGTTCACTCAGTTCATTCTAGGGATGAGGGGTTGACTTATGAGGACAGGTTGATTAGGTTGGGCCTCTACTCATTGGGATTCAGAAGAATGAGAGATGATCTTATCGAAACGTATAAGATTATAAGGGGGCTTGACAAGGTGGATGTTTCCATTGATGGGGGAGACTAGAACTAGAGGGCATGATCTTAGAATAAGGGGCCACCCATTTAAAACAGAGATGAAGAGAAACTTCTTCACTTAGTGGGTTTTAAACCTGTAGAATTTTCTGCCTCAGAGAACCGTGGAAGCTGGGACATTGAAAAAATTTAAGACAGAAATAGGCAGTTTCTTAAATGATAAGGGGATACGGGGTTACAGGGAGCAGGCGGGGAAGTGGAGTTGAGTCCATGATCAGATCAACCATGATCTTATTGAACGGCGGAGCAGTCTCGAGGGGCCGTATGGCCTACTCTGCTCCGATTTCTTATGTTCTTATGTAAAATGAAAAGCGAAGGTATTTTGTTCGGAGATTTAAATCAGTCAGGAAAGATTAAAAGAGGGAATTAGCATCAATGGAACATGCTGAAATAAAGAATAGAGGGAAAAGAAATAGAAAGAAGCATCAGCTATACTCGGTGAAACTAACTCACAACATTGAAGGAAGCAAAAGCCTATGAGACCGTTAAACTCACTGTGACTGCAGCTCTATCACCAACGTTGATTGTGCCAGATTCTCTCACAGGTCTTTTGATTCATTGAGCAGTGGGAATTCCTGCAGAGTATCTGTGATAGGCTCCAGACAGCAATTCACCACCTCAACAGCACCTGTACGCAAACTGAGTGTTAATAATAGGCTCCACAATATTACAAGGCAAGGTTTCACAACGAGCAGCTCAGTGCATGAATCCTGCGTTAGCTCCCACACCACAAACCCCACCAGAGCAGTTTGGGGTTGATGTGTACTATCGGATGTCTGACCAGCTGAGCGGGAGGGCGATGGACAGCCGCCCGATGGTGCTGACGGCAGGCCCGGTCCATGTTGACAGACGGGCCTCATTAGCATCGCATCGGCAGGCCTTGGGCAGAAATCGATGGGTCTACTGCCTGACTCTGACCTCCTGGGGCTAGGCCTGGGAGAAAATTGCCGCGGCCACAGTGACTTCAGGAATGTGTGTGAAGGGGGCTGAGCCATTCCCAGTCATTTTCTGGGACATTACGATCCTGATTCTGCCGGGCGGGAGGCCTCAAAATCCAACCGCTCACTCCCTGAACAGTGGGATTTGGGTCATTGAGTACAAAGTACATTGAGGCTTGCAAGCCAGATATTAGAGAAGAAAAGTACATTGAGATGGAGATCAAACTAAAGACAAATGATTATGGGATAACACGGTTGATCACATACAAAGACTGTTTAATATTTTATAATTAGGTTTGATAATCTTGACCAGGACCAATGCCAGGGGAGATCGCCCAGCTGAGAAACTTTGTACTGGGTGTCTGTCTACTGATCAAATTGTCCATTTACACATGTACTTACCTCAACTAGTGTACAATATTTCATGAATTAAAATTTTGAAATAAAATATTAAATTAAATGTACCGTAGATAAACATTGCAAGAACACACGGAACTTTAAAAACACTCATGATCGCACCGGGAGATATTAACAGTTCCAACAAAATTGCACCTTGTCACAATAGGTGTTTTTTAGTGAATGCCAGTTACAGATATGTGACTGTCTCACACTTTGACCGTTAGTGTCTCGCCAGACAGCACAGCCGAGATTGGGAACTCGCCACCTGGGGAATCTCAGGTGTGAATCTGTATTCTGCCACTCTGCTCAACACAACACTTTTACATCCAGTTTATGCCGGTTTAGATAATGAATCACCCAATTTTGTGTTTATTCACTCCCTGTCCATTCCCTCAGAGCTGCTCACTTTAATTTAAAACCATTGCACCCACAAGCATCTGATAAAAATAGTCAAATCCAGACACATAAAATGGGATAAAAAGAACACAACGTTGACTTGGCCTTGATGGAAATATTTGGCCCTCTGGCTCCCAGTGTTTAAAGCAGAATGTTTTCACTTTCCACATCTTTTATAGAATGACTGGCAGGAGTATTTAAATATTAAATGAGATGGAGAGTGAAATTGAAAATCTCTACTTTGTCCTTCACAGTGAGAGCGAGACCACTTCCGGACATTTGGATCGTCACAGTTTCGGGCTACTTGTTGGTTAAACTGGTCGTTGCTGTTGGAGTAATTTGCTGCTTGAAGAGGATGAACAGAGTAAGAATTTCTTTAAGCTTTCCAGTAAATCAGGAATTAGTGCCGAGCTGTTATTTGACACTGAGAAAACTGATGTTCTTTGAACAGATGTTAGTCACAAACTGTATTTTTAAATTTCATTTAAATATTGTACGTTGTACTGAATATAAAGGAATCATCAATTGGCACATTTAAAGAAAGCAATTGTTCAAAATTGGGTGAAATCTTACAGCTTTGAATATTTTTCCTGATTCAAACAGCAATAACTTCCCTGCTCCCACTTTCCATCAGGCTCATTGGTGAGCACCTCAAACCAGCGAGTAGTATACACATGTCCCGACACCGATTCTATACGCACCGACGTCGGGAAGGGCAGAGCATACCGGACTTCATTGCGGACCTTCGGCACTTGGCCAGCCTCTGTAAGTTCACAGACGCCTGCAGGGGGAAGATGTTATGGGATTTCTTCATTGAGAGCATTGGTCATGCCGGGATTTTTAGGAAACTAATTGAGACCAAGGACTTGACCTTGGAAGCAGTGGCGTTGATGGCTCAAACCTTCATGGCCAGAGAGGAGGAAACCAAGATCATATACACGCGCAACTCTGCTCCCAACATGGCGATGGAGCAGGGAGTTAACATAGTAAACGCGACTCAGAAACCCGCAGGCAGGCAAGGACAATTCGATACCAACCAGGCAGTAACAGACTCTAGGGTGGGTCCTTAACAGAGACAATGGCAGATTGAACACACATTTACACCATCACAAGGGACAATACGTCCCGGGATGGGACCATTGACACCCACAAACAGAGTGCTCAAGAGTAATCAAAGAGACAATCAGAGAGGAATGCCTGGTAACAGCTCTTTTGTTCACAACAATCTCAGCTCCTGCTGGAGGTGTGGGGGCAGACATGCTGCGAAGACTTGCCGGTTTCAACAATTCATCTGCAGAAATTGTAACTTGACTGGACATTTAGCCAGGATGTGCAGGAAGCCTGCAGCGAGCCTGTTTTACGAAGTGGATGAACCATAAGAGGGGTCTGCAAGGCAGGGGTATGCCTGGGACACAGCAATAGATGCTGAAGTTCAGCGGGACCAGGTGGCAAACATCCACAGCTCATACACAAAGACACCACCTATGATGATGAGAGTACTGTTAAACGGCATCCCGGTACGCATGGAGCTGGATACAGGAGCCAGCCAGTCAGTTATGAGTGTCCAACAATTCAAGAAACTGTGGCCACTCAGAGCTAGCAAATCCAAACTAGAACGCATTGACACGCAATTACGGACGTACACCAAAGAGATCATCCCAGTGCTAGGCAGTGCAATTTTGGTGGTCACACATAATGGATCTCAGAACTGGATGCCACTTTGGATTGTCCCGGGAAATGGTCCCGCGCATTTGGGGAGGAGCTGGCTAGCCGATATGAACTGGAAATGGGGGATGTGCACACCATTTCATCTGTGGAGCAAAGTTCATGCTTACAGGCCCTACAAAATTTCGAGTCATTATTTCAACCTGGCGTCGAGACTTTCAAAGGCACAAAAGTAAGGATACGCATCACCCTGGACCCACACCAGTGCATCACAAAGCCAGAGCTGTGCCGTATGTGAAGTGGGAGAAAATTGAGAGTGCGTTGGACAGGTTGCTAAGAGAGGGCATAATTTCAGCCGTTGAATTCAGCAACTGGGCAAGCCCCATCGTTCCTGTTCTAAAAACGGATGGCTCGGTCAGTATCTGTGGCGACTATAAGGCCACCATCAACCGAGTGTCCCTTCAGGACCAATACCTGCTTCCGAGAGCGGAGGATCTTTTTGCCATGCTGGCAGGCAGCAAGCTGTTCACCAAGTCGGACCTCACTTCGGCCTACATGACCCAGGAACTGGCCGAGAATCCAAGCTACTGACCACCATCACCACGCACAAGGGGCTGTTTGTCTACAACAGGTGTCCATTTAGCATTCGTTCAGCAGCCGCTATCTTTCAGAAGAACATGGAAAGCCTGCTCAAATTCATCCCCGGAACAATCGTATTTCAGGACGACATCCTTATCACGGGTCGAGACACCGAGGAACACCTCCACAACCTGGAGGAGGTGCTACGCCGACTGGACTGGGTAGGCCTGTGACTAAAGAAGTCCAAGTATGTGTTTTTGGCCCCAGAGATCGAGTTTTTGGGCAGGAGGGTTGCCGCAGACGGGATCCAGCCCACCGAATCCAAAATGGAGGCGATCCGTCGTGTGCACAGGCCCGGCAACACATCAGAGTTGCGTTCATTTCTGGGACTATTGAACTATTTCGGGAGCTTTCTACCGAACTTAAGTACATTTCTGGAGCTGCTACATGTGCTCCTGCGTAAGGGTTGCGATTGCTTTTGGGGGGACTGTCAGGAACGGGCTTTCAATCGGGCGCAGAACCTGCTTTGTTCTTATAAGTTATTGATCCTGTACGACCCTTGTAAGAAATTGGTTTTGACATGCGATGCATCATCCTATGGGGTTGGGTGCATGTTGCAGCAGAGTAATGATGAGGGCCAACTCCAACCTGTGGCTTGTGCCTCCAGGTTGCTCTCCCAAGCAGAAAGGGGGTATGGGATGGTTAAAAAGGTAGCACTCGCATGTGTCTACGGGGTGAAAAAGATGCACCAGTACCTTTTTGGCAGAAGGTTCGAGTTAAAAACAGACCACAAGCCGTTAACATCCTTGTTATCCGACAGCAAAGCTGGCAATGCCAATGCGTCAGCTCGCATACAGCAATGGGCTCTCACGCTGACAGCGTATGACTACACAATACGGCACCGGCCAGGCACCGAAAATTGCGCTGAAGCACTCAGCAGGCCTCCACTGGCCACCACTGAGGGGGCAGCGGAGCAAAGCGCGGAGATGGTCATGGCTGTCGATGCCTTTGACAGCGCAGGCTCCCCCATCACAGCCCACCAGATCAAAACCTGGACAAACAGAGATCCCCTCCTATCTCTGATTAAGAAATGTGTCCTGACTGGGGATTGGGTGCCCGCACATGGAGCATGCCCTGAAGAGGTCAGACCGTTTCACAGATGGATGGATGAACTCTCCATCCAAGCCGACTGCCTACTATGGGGCAGCTGGGTAGTCATGTATGGTGGCCGGGAATTGATGCAGACCTGGAACACTGTGTTTGCAGGTGCACGACGTGTGCCCAGCTGGGCAATGCCCCCAGGGAGGCCCCACTAAGCCCGTGGCCCTGGCCCACCAATCCATGGCCACGTATTCACGTAGACGACACAAGCCCTTTCATGGGAAAAATGTTCCTATTGTTGTTGATGCTTTCTCGAAATGAATCGAGTGCATCATATTGAATTTGTGCACGACATCCACCACAGTGGAGAGTCTGCGTGCGGTCTTTGCGACCCACGGCTTGCCGGACATCCTAGTTAGCGACAACGGCCCGTGTTTCACTAGCTATGAATTCCGGGAGTTCATGTTGGGTAATGCCATCAAACATGTCAGGACAGCACTGTTCAAGCCGGCTTCCAATGGCCAGGCGGAACGTGCGGCCCAAATCATAAAGCAAGGCATTCCGGATTCAAGGACCCTCCCTTCAATACCGTCTATCACGCCTCCTGCTGGCCTACAGGTCCCGACCGCACTCGCTCACGGGAGTCCCGCCAGCAGAACTACTCATGAAACGTACACTAAAAACTCGGCTGTCCCTCATTCATCCAGTCTCGTCAGACATTGTTGAGGGCAAGCGCCAGTCCCAAAATGAGTGCCACGACCGTAACTCAAAGGGAGATGGATAGAAATCGATGACCCTGTATTTGTTCTTAATCAAGCTGTGGCGTCCAAGTGGCTCGAGGGTACTGTAATTGGTAAAGAGGGGAATAGGATCATAGTGGTCAGACTCAACAATGGGAAGATATGCCGCCAGCATCTGGACCAAGTAAAAAAAAGGTTCAGCATGGACGCTGAGGAACCTGAGGAAAATCATGAGATGCTGCCCACACCACTGCCAGTGAACGAGCAACAAGAACCTTCAGCAGCATGCACAGTCCCTGCCGTCAGCCCGGGCGAGCCGGAATCACCACAGGTGACAAAGATGCATGCCAAGGCTCAACACCCAGAGCCACAACTGCGGCGCTCCACGAGAGAGCGTCGACCGCCTGAAAGACTCAATCTTTGACCCAAAGACGTGGGGGGAGGTGATGTCATATTTGTAACCTTCACATAACTGTAACCTTTCTGTAACAACACTGTACACTGTATACACCTGAGAAATGCACACCTTGACCACAGGGGGTGAACTTGTGGGAGACACTCCTCACCTGGTCAGACAGGTATATAAAGGGAGGTCCCACGCAGGGTCATCACTCCTTGGTCCTGTGAATAAAGATACAGGTCACAGAGTGACCTTGTCTCCAGTATGTGCCTCGTGTTGATTTGCTGTAGTGTGTAAGGACACAACTCCTAGAAATGAATTTGTCGCTCTGTAAACCATGTTTGGTTCATCTGGTTCAGCCCAGCTGGTCTATGTCGGTGCTCATGCTCCACACGAGCCTCCTCCCACCCTACTTCATCTCACCCTACCGACATATCCTTCGATTCCTTTCTCCCTCTGGCAGAAGCAGAGTTATAATGTCAAGGAGGTAACTTTACTGTTGAGGTCAGTCAAGCACAGGGAGCACCTCTTACAAAGGTGTAAACTTATTTTACATTCATATATTCCGAGTGGGAAACATTTTCCACAATATCTTCTATCAGTAACTGGAGTTAGTTTATCATTTTAATCAGGTCTGCTTCTTCCATTTACTGAACCTTTAATTGTTGAAATTATCTCATTAACACTGAGCCAGTGGTGTGTGGGTCATAATCTGTTCTGTTCCCCGTTTGTAAAATTACTCCTCTATTTGACTTCCTCTTTATCCATCACTTCCAGTCCAGTGTTTATTGTTAAACTCTTCATTTAAAACACATTTCTTGTCTTTTGTCAGATATCGAACAGCGGGCATCCACACAAGGCGACAGGAAATGAAACAGATGATTCACAAGAAGCTGTCGCATTACAGACCCTGAACCCTGACACTAATCTGAGACCATAGAATGACTGATACAGCACAGAAAGAGGCTATTTAGACAAGGCCAGATTAAACCTAGACTAATAAGTCTCATATCTTTTAGGCCCTCGATTTCAGGCACTAATTTTTATATCATTAACCCTAAATCTTTGTCACAAGGTTGGTTAAGCAATATCATATATAACTGCACAATTATATCTTCAGAGGTGCAAAATATTGCATCCTTATGGCTCAAAGTGTGTTTAAAATTCTGTGACAATCTTGAAATATGTATAAATATCCCCAAAAATTTCACCCAGAGAGTTATGTACGCTGTTCATAGGATAAATGCATAAATAATATCACGTTTGATAATTGTGAATGCTTACAAAAGGATGAAGAATTTTCATTTATCTTTTGAAAGTGGAAATGTAGATGTCAAAGTCAAATATCAAAAGTATTTAGTCGAGTATGTATGTCCTCATAGATACCCCTAGATATCCCTCATAGATTCCCCTAGATATCCCTCATAGATTCCCCTAGCTATCCCTCATAGATTCCCCTAGATATCCCTCATAGATACCCCTAGATACCCAACTAGAAAATACTAGGGGTAAAACAGGAATATTCCAAATTAAATCTGAAAGACTATATTGGAATTATGCATTGTTTTTTGGTGGAGGGCAGCTTCAATGAGCCGTTGTGACCTTTAGCTGCTCTCTTTTTCCGATATTCTTATGTTATTATAACTTGTGTTCTCATATTAAGTCATTTTTGAGCCAAGATCGTCATCTCAAGGGTGTTTTCTTTGGGAAAAACTCATTCACTAAAATACCTGGCTTTCTAAATGTTAAATTTTCCAGTTCATGTAACGATGTAAGGATTAGACTTTGCCATCCCCTCGTTTTATCAACTTGTCAGTATTTGTCCTCATAACATCATCAGAATGATAACACATTATTTACTGTTAGGTTATTCATATATGTGTGCCAAACAAACCATTTTTATCGTTTTTTAAATATATTTTGAGCATCTATTGAGAGTGAAATTGTCAGATCTTGAAATGTTGATGATATTATTCATGACTTTATGACAGCTATGGCCAGGAAAAAAACAGTCTTTGTTTGAAGAGACACATTCAGAGAATTTTTTGTTTGATAGCATAGTTTAAGCAAGGAAGCAACCAATCTCTGCTTGAACTGTCTGCTGTTTGTGATGTCTTTTTAAGGTACATAGTGTCATGTATTTAACCATCTTGCAATGACATAGTCATGTAACTGTAACTCATGTACACTGTACCTGCACCCTAGAAATGCACACCCTGACCACAGGGGGTGAACTTGCAGGAGACACTCCTCATCTGCGTTTCCAGGTATAAAAGGGGAGGTCCCACCCAGAGTCCACACTCCTTGGTCCTGGCAATAAAGGTGAAGGTCACAGAGTGACCGTGTCTGATATATCCATGCCTCATGTGAATTTGTAGTAAGGTGCAGGGACACTACATTTGAAGACGAGAAACGGGAATCACCGAACCACGAGGATGGCCACCGGTGGCACAGTGGAATGTTACTGTGTGGGTGAGGACTGGGACGACTTCGTGGAAAGATTCCAGCAGAGCTTTGTCACAAAGGACTGATTGGAAGAGACAGCGGCTGACAAGCGGAGGGTGCATCTACTGACCAGCTGTGGTCCACAGACGTATACGCTGATGAAAGACCTGCTCGCACCCAAAAAGCCAGCGGACAAGTCTTTTGAAGAGCTCAGCCAGCTGATTAGTGAGCATCTCAAACCAGCGAGTAGCGTACACATGACCCGGCACCAGTTCTACTCTCACCGGCGTCGGGAGGGACAAAACGTCTCGGACTTCGTGGTGGAACTGCGGCGCTTTGCCAGTCTCTGTAAGTTCTCTGATGCCTGCAGGGGGGAGATGTTTCATCGAGGGCATTAATCATGCCGGCATTTTCAGGAAGCTCATAAAGACTAAGGACTTGACTTTAGAAGGGGCAGAGTTGATAGCCTGAGCTATCAACGCTGCACCTTATGGCTAATTTACGCGCGTAGCCCTGGTCCAAATGTGACGACGGACCAGGGAATTAACATAGTGAACGCAGCTCAGGACCCCGCAGGCAGGCAAGAGCATTTCGAAACCGCCCAGGCAGCAACAGGCTCTAGGGTGGGCCCGCAACAAGGATAATGGAAAGGGGATCGGCAATTCACGCCATCTCGAGGAACAATGCGTCCCGCGATGGGATCATTAACACCCACCATCAGAGTGCTTAGAAACAGCCATCAGCAATCAGAGAGGAATGCCTGGTAATAGTCCTTTTGTTAACAACAATCTCAATCTCAGCTCATGCTGGAGGTGCGGGTATAGACACACTGCGAGAAGCTGCAGGTTCCAGCAATATACCTGTAGGATTTGTAGTGTCAGTGGACAGGATGTGCAAAAAGGCAGTAGCAAGGCTAATCTGCGAGACAGAGGAACCAGATGAGGGGTCTGCAATGCAGGATGAGGCCTGGGGTAAAGCCATAGATGCTGAAGTTCAGCAGGTTCATGTGGCTGATGTCCACAGTTCATACACTAAAATGCCACCCATGATGATGAAAGTCTTACTGAATGGCATCCCGGTGCACATGGAGCTGGATACGGGAGCTAGCCAGTCACTCATGAGCGCCCAACAATTTGAGAGACTATGGCCACACAGAGCTAGCAGGCCCAAACTGGAACGCATTGAGACGCAGCTACGGACGTACACCAAAGAGATCATCCCAGTGCTGGGCAGTGCAAAGTTGGTGGTAACACATAATGGATTACAGAACCGGCTGCCACTCTGGATCGTTCCGGGAAATGGCCTCGCGCTTTTGGGGAGGAGTTGGCTAGCTGAGATGAATTGGAAATGGGGGGATGTGCACGTCATTTCATCCATTGAGCGAAGTTCATGCTCACAGGTCCTGCAAAAATTCGGGTCACTGTTTCCACCTGGTGTCTGAACGTTCAAGGTCACGAAAGTAGTGATACGCATCACTCCGGACGCCAGACCAGTACACCACAAAGCCAGTGTGGTGCCATATGTGATGCGTGAAAAAATTGAAAGTGAACTGGACAGGCTGCTCAGTGAGGGCATAATTTCGGCCGTTGAATTCAGCGACTGGGCAAGTCCCATCGTTCCCGTCCTCAAAGCAGATGGCTCCGTTAGGATTTGTGGCGATACAAAGCCACCATCAACCGAGTATTGCTGCAAGACCAATACCCGAGAGCGGAGGACCTTTTTGCCACACTGGCAGGTGGCAAGCTGTTCACGAAGTTGGACCTCACTTCGGCCTACATGACTCAGGAACTGGTTGAAAAATCCAAGCTTCTGACCACCATCACGACGCACAAGGGATTATTTGTCTACAACAGGTGTCCATTTGGCATTCGTTCGGCAGCAGCCATGTTTCAGAGAAACATGGAAAGCTTGCTCAAATCCATTCCTGGAACGATCGTATTCCAAGACGACATTCTCATAACGGGTCGAGACACCAAAGAACATCTCCACAACCTGGAGGAGGTGCTACACCGATTGGATCGAGTAGGTTTGCGACTGAAAAAGGCCAAGTGTGTGTTTTTGGCCCCAGAGGTCGAGTTTTTGTGCAGGAGGGTTGTCGCAGACGGGATCCGACCCACTGGATCAAAAACGGAGGCGATCCGCCGGGCGCCCAGGCCAGCAACATGTCGGAGTTGCGATCATTCCTAGGACTTTTGAACTATTTTGGGAACTTTCTGCTGAACTTAAGCACATTGTTGGAACTGTTACACATGCTCCTGCATAAAGGTTGTGAATGGTTTTGGGGGAACTGTCAAGAATGGGCTTTCAATAAGGCGAGGAACCTGCTGTGTTCCAACAAACTGTTGACTTTGTATGACCCCTGTAAAAAACTGGTCTTAACGTGCGATGCGTCATCCTACGGGGGTTGGAGTGTGTTGCAGCAGGGTAATGATGATGGCCGACTCCAACCGGTGGCTTACACCTCCAGGTCACTCTCCCAGGCCGAGCGTGGATACGGCATGGTCGAGAAGGAAGCACTCGCGTGTGTTTACGGTGTAAAAAAGATGCACCAGTACCTTTTTGGTAGACAGTTTGAGCTAGAGACGGACCACAAGCCGTTAACATCCTTGTTGTCTGATAGCAAGGCTGTCAACGCCAATGCATCAGCTCGCATAAAGCGCTGGGCCCTCACGCTGGCTGCGTATGACTGCACCATACGGCACCGGTCAGGCACCGAAAATTGCGCTAACGCGCTCAGCAGGCTCCCACTAGCCACCACCAAGGGGGCGTTGGAGCAGAGCCCCGAGATGGGCATGGCCGTTGAGGCTTTTGACACTGCGGGCTCCCCCATCACAGCCCGCCAGATTAAACTGTGGACCAACAGGGACCCCCTCCTATCCATGATTAAGAAATGTGTCCTGACTGGGGATTGGGCGCCCGCACACAGGGCATGCCCCGAGGAAGTCAGACTGTTTCACAGACGGATGGATGAGCTCTCCATCTAAGCCGACTGCATGCTATGGGGCAGCCGGGTAGTCATGCCCCAGAAAGGAAGGGAAGCGTTCATCAGGGAACTCCACAGCGAGCACCCTAGCATCGTGTTAATGAAGGCCGTTGCCCGGTCACATGTATGGTGGCCGGGGATTGACTAAGACCTGGAACACTGGGTTCGCAGGTGCATGACGTGTGCCCAGCTGGGCAATGCCCCCAGGGAGGCCCCACTCAGCCCGTGGCCCTGGCCCATTAGACCACGGTCACGTATTCATGCTGACTATGCGGGCCCATTCATAGGGAAAATGTTCCTGATCGTTGACGATGCATAATCGAAGTGAATCGAGTGCATCATATTGAACACGTGCACGACATCCATCACCATGGAGAGTCTGCGTACGGTTTTCGCGACCCATGATTTGCCGGACATCCTGGTCAGCAACAATGGCTCTTGTTTCACCAGCCATGAATTCCAGGAGTTTATGTCGGGAAATGGTATCAAGCACATCGGACAGCGCCATTCAAGCCGGCTTCCAATGCCCAGGCAGAGCGGGCGGTCCAAGTCATAAAACAGGGCATGCTACGCATCCAAGTACCCTCCCTTCAGTTCCGCCTATTGCGCTTCCTGCTGGCCTACAGGTCCCGCCCGCACTCGCTCACGGGAGTCCCGCCAGCGAAACTCCTCATGAAACGTACGCTCAAGACTCAGCTGTCCCTCATTCCCCCAGCCTTGGCAGACATTGTTGAGGGCAAGCACCAGTCCCAAACCAAGCTCCATGATCGAAACGCAAGGTATAGAAATAGATGACCCGGTATTTGTTCTTAAGCATGCTTTGGAACCCAAGTGGCTTGAGGGCACCGTGATTGGCAAAGAAGGAAACAGGATCCTGGTGGTCCAACGAAACAATGGGCAGATATGCCGCAAACACTTGGACCAAGTAAAGAAAAGGTTCAGCATAGACACGGAGGAACCTGAAGAAGAGCATGAGATGGCACCCACACCACTGCCAGCGGACGAGCAACAAAGACAATCCTCAGCATGCACAGTCCCTGCGGCCAGGCCGGACAGGCCGGAATCACCTCAAGTGACAGAGACACATGCCGAGGCTCAGCCACCAGAGCCACAACTGCGGCGCTCCATGAGAAAGCGTCGACCACCTGACAGACTTAACCTCTGAAACAAAAAGACTTAAGGGGGGAGGTGATGTCATGTATTTAACCATCTTGCAATGACATAGTCATGTAACTGTAACTCATGTACACTGTACCTGTACCCTAGAAATGCACACCCTGACCACAGGGGGTAAACTAGCGGGAGACACTCCTCACCTGGGTTTCCAGGTATAAAAGGGGTGGTCCCACCCAGGGTCCACACTCCTTGTTCCTGGCAATAAAGATGAAGGTCACAGAGTGACCGTGTCTGATATATCCATGCCTCGTGTGAGTTTGTAGTAAGGTGCAGGGATACTACACATAGCTTTGATTTTTGTAATTTGTTTGGCACAATTAAGGCCAGGAAATGACCAGTCTTTGTTTGAAAATATGTATTCAGAGAATTTTTGGTTTGATTCCCAGTTTAAAGCCAGGAAGAAACCATTCTCTGTTTGAATTGTATGCTGTTTTTTTAATGTACATAGCTTTGCTTTTGGTAAGTTGTTAAATTTGGATAAATATCATAAGGTTCTGCAAAACCAACCACGGAGACATGTGGCAGGGAGAATGGGAAGATGCCATGTTTAAAATGACCAACTGCAGCCAACAGCCTGTAAACCGCGGAGGATGGTGGGACTCTGGCCACCCTGAAAAGTAACAGACAGTGTTGCAGGGGCACGGAACCGGACAGGGGTGAGCCAGCTACCGTAAGGGGGAAGAGTGTACATTCAGTTATTCCAGGAAAATGGATACAAAGCAACTTTATATTTTAAAAGAACATTTCTCCAGCTTTTCGTGTAAAACCCTCACAGAAGAGGCAACATGTCCAGGCAAAATCTCCCCAGTAATACACAAGGCAGCACAAAGGGTATCAGTTTGAATAATTAAACAAAGGCCCACAGGTCTGATGCAATCATTTTGGCCAGCCCAGACAGAGTGGCACCTCTGTTGAGATAGTGAACAATCATCTTCATTCACCCCATCAGCGAGCGACGGGATACAGGAGGTGTGGCTAATCTCCCATTCCAGACAGATCGATACACATCAAACTGCCATTCACACCCCATTTTATTCAAGGAAGACGCAAGACAATGGCATGCAGTTTTGGTGTGAAGATGAACGGACTATAAGAAAAGCTGCAAAAACACACAAAGGGGTTGGAGGTGTTAGAGGTTGGGAGTTGGAGGTTGGAGGTTGGAGTCAGCTTTTGCATTGAGTTGTAGAGTTGAGTTAAGAAGGTGGGAGTCAGTTTCCGTTGTGGTTGAGTTGAGTTAAAGGGGAGTTGAGTCAGCTTTTCACAGGGCGCTCGCTCTGGGGAAGGTGTGCTTAACTCCAGCAGCCTTTTGCTTAGGAGCCAACCGAGAGGCAAATAGAAGAAATCGACGCAACATCGAGGAGGAAAACTGAACCGACCAACAACGTAAAACCCACCCCAGAGGGACCCCGAGCTGAAATAAGTGCCCCCAGAACCCCGGAGTTGATAGGATTGTGACTATAGCCCAAACCCCCCTCACAGACTCAATTTAGGATAGGAATTGGTAAGAAGGGTGGAAGTGGGAGGTTGGGTTGTGTGTGGGTTGAATGTTTCAACCTCTTATCTTCCCCTTCCCTGTTGCGAGATTTTTTTCGTGTTGTTGAGTGAGATTTTGCCATTACTGCTATTTACGACCTCTTCCTATGCCCTCTATCTTTGTGTTTACTATTCTAAATAAACAACATTAGCCATTTTGCACTCTTAGCCACTGTGTCTGGTGCCTCATTACTCACACACCCTCATAAATCGCACGTACAGAACCCAAGGGGAGTGTGGATTCGAACCCACACCCCAAGCTCCCCTTACAATATACAATTATGTTTGTTTGATGATTTTATGAATTGTATGCAATATATAGTATGTATAGAGGCCCTTCCCTCCTATTAGCTTTAGGCCCCTCACAGCCTTAATCCGGCACTGCATTCAGCCCATCATGCCTCTGCCCTTTGTGGAAACTAAATCGATCAAACTTGGAAACTTTAGAAATAGATTTGTGCTTTTATTCTGGATTTATTTTGTGGTAATTTTTTATGTAGCTGAATTGGTTTATATCCCAAAGTTTACATTTCAAAAGTTCCCAATCTCAGTATCTGTTATTTTACTTTACAAGTGCTAACTTTCCAGGTCACTGTATGAAATTGCAATGGGTGGAAATGCATGCGGACATTTGGCTGAATTCCTGATCTCCACTCGTGACCGGTGAGGCTCCACGCTGGGGGTACAGTTTTCTCTCTCTTAGGCAGTCCCTCAGAGTCGAGGATGACTTGAAAGGGTGAAAGTTGCCTGGGCGTGAATTCCCTTAACGAGGGGTGGCAGTTGCACACCGGCTACCACACGGGCTTGACAGAGCAAGGTCTTGTCCAATGGCCGAGGATACAAGACGATTGGGGACCAGGCTCCGCTGCATGGGCCTAGTACACCACACACACACACACACACACATATTCCTACTGCCCTCCTCCCTCCTTCCCACAGCTCCCACAGTGCACAGTTTTATAACTGTAGGGATTGACAGTGACCCCGTGGTACAGCCGTGTGTGGAGCTCGAAGTGTTGGGATGTGGATTTGTGACTGTGGGTCCCCAATGAGTGATCTCAGCTGGACTCTCTCTGCAGAGGAGCTGAATGGAGCTGAGCTGCTACAAATGAGAAGGAATGAACCTCACTGAGTAAATATGGGCGTCTCCCATGCATCTCCTAGCACCTGTTCACACAACGAGATAGCGGAATCTCCCAGGGAATTGAGCGCGAGTAAAGTATTAACAGAAAAGAAACAGTGTGAATAAAAGTTGTGGAAAAGTAAATATGCTAATTTAAGTGGGAATGATTCCAGCTTTGGGATTGTTCTATTAATTTATACTTAACAATCATTTAAAAGTCCTGATAATCAATAGTTTGCTGATTGCACTGATAGATTGTGATGAAGAGATTGGTTCGGAATAGAATGGGTAAGTATTTCCTTTTGTCATTGAATCACTCCTGCCCTCCACCCGAGCACAGACCTTCCCCTTTGTTCTTTCCACACCCTTTTCCCTGGCTCACTACTTGCTTGAAAACTGTAAAATCTCTAACATCTTCCAGTTCTGTTGAAAGGTCAACAACCTGAAACATTAACTTTGTGTCTCTCTCCACAGATGCTGCCTGACCTGCTCAGTGCTTTCCAGCGTTTTCTGTTTTTATTCCTCTTTACCCATGTTGCAATAATGGGGAGAATACATTTCCCTTTCCTTTGGACTCCATTGTTTTAACTAGTTACGGGAATGCATCCAAGGCAATGGATCTGTGTAAATAAAAAACTAGCACTTCAGCCAGTCCCACTCCCCCGCCCTTTCCCCATAGCCCGGCAAATTGTTGTCCTTCAGGTACGTATCCAATGCTCTATTGAAAACCACGATTGAATCTGCCTCCACCACCCTGTCAGGCAGTGCATTCCAGATCATAACCACTCGCTGCGTAAAAACCTTTTCCCTCATGTCGCCTTTTGGTTCTCCTGCCAATCACCATAAAGCTGTGCCCTCTGGTTCTTGACTCTTCTGCCACTGGGAACAGTTTCTCTCTATCTAGTCTGTCCAGACCCCTCATGATTTTGAACACCTCTATCAAATCTCCTCTCAACTTTCTTTGCTCTAAGGAGAACAACTCCAGCTTTTCCAGTCTATCCATGTAACTGAATTCATTCATCACTGAAGCCATCTCTTTTCTGCACCATCTCTAAGGCCTTCACATCCTTCCTTATGTGCGACGCGCAGAATTGGACACGATACTCCAGTTGAGGATGCATCATAACTTCCTTGCTTTTGTACTCTATGCCTCTAATTATAAAGCCCATATTCTTTCTTAACCATTTTCTCAACCCACCCGGCCACCTTCAACGATTTGTGCACATATACCTCAGGTCTCTCTGTTCATTCACTCCCTTTAGAATTGTACCTTTTAGTTTATATTGCCTCTCCTCGTTCTTCCTCCCAAAATGTATCACTTCAGTGAAAAGACCTCCATGTGTCTCTCACTGGACTCTGACATAACCAGAAGGGAAGATTCACTGGGTTATGGATCCTTCCTGTTTCTATACAGATCTTACCGTTTTTAACCAGCTTCCAGGGTTTCCTTTTGACACGGACTATTTTGAAATAAAACCTACAAAAATCTGACTACATTTAAAATCATTCCTTCGAATTCTACATGTGTAATTCCCATCTTTAGGAAGGATAGGGAAATGGGAAGGTGAGAAGGTGAAGCCTTATCGATTAAAGATACTATTAAAATATTAGTAAAAGCAGAAATAGATAAGGGAATGCAAGCAACGGTTACTCTGTGGTTAGAATTGACCAATAAGAGAGGACTTCAAACTGTAATGGGAGTTGCCGGCCCGTTACCTTCCCGGGCTGGAAGGCCACAACAAACAGGTTGGTGTGGGCCCCAAGCCGAGGCGGCGGGAGGAGTTTTGATCCAGGGGTGGGCGGGGGTGGTGGGGGGGGGGAGAGTTTTAATCCGAGGGAGTTGGTGGCGAAGAGTTTTGATCTGTGGGGGGGGTAGAGAGTTTTGATCCGGGATGGCGGGGAGGGGAAGAGTTTTGATCTGGAGGGGAGAGTTTTGATCTGGAGGGGAGAGATTTGATCCTGGGGGTGAGGGGATGGGGGGGCGGGGGGAAGAGTTTTGATCTGCAGCATAGAGTTTTGATTCCGGGGGTGGTGGGAGAGAGTTTTGATCTGGGGCAGCGGGGGGGGGGGGGGGGGGGAGAGTTTTGCTCCAGATGGGAGAGTTTTGATCCGCTGGGAGAAGGGGGGGTGAAAGGTCAAAATTCACGGGAACCACCCCCCGCCCCGCTCCCCCTGCCCCTGTGTTTGGAGTCATTGAATAGGAAATTTAATTTGGGACTATCTACCGGAAAGTTGGAAACCCTAAAGTGTTTATGGAAGAAACTACAAACTTTAATTAAATTTTGAACTTTTACAAGACAAATTCAAATCTGTGGGCGGGCCTGAGGAACTAAAGGAGTCAACTTGATTATTGGAACTGTCTGGGAGTTTGAACTAAAGTAAATTGTCTGGAGAAATGGATATTCGAAAACCCTTCTCCACAAGAGACCTTAACATTACAACAATAACTCAGAGATGACCAGCCATCAAACTGAACCGAGAAAAGCCATCTTCAGCATGAGTAAGAAAAAAGGGCCTACTCCAGCCTGTATGCAAAAACCAAGCACAAAAGGACATTGCGATTACCAAACTAATATTTCAGGAAACAGATTTAGAAGAGCAACCCACCCAAGACATATTAACTTTTAACGAGTCCACCAAAATATTACAAAGAAATATCAAGCCTGCCAAATTTAAACAAAGAATTCGGGACTGATTTGGCATGAAGATTAGGATAACTCAAACTGTATAACTGGCCCCCTGTTTTAACAAAGGGTATGCCATACTGCAACTATGCCATCAAGAAGGGAGAGAAACCAACGCGACAATTGAAAACCAACTTCTCCAGCCTCGAAGTCCAAAAGGAAGGAAGAACATCACCATCGCGGCAGCAACCGACCACAGCCAACGTGGCACCACCAAAACCACCGCGATTGACCAAACTCGAAACAAAACTCCAACAGAAAGAAACCGAAGAATCAAAAGTTTCCACTCTACAAGCTGATCCTCAGCTACCAATGGGTAAAATATTACCTAAAGAACTGTAAAAACCTACTTCTAACGAAAGAAAACGGGTACTTACCCCACAAATCCAAAACGCGCCTTACCACATCAACCCAACTGAAGATTGCGCAGTAGGAAGTCTCCTCCGACGTTCGAGGTATAGCAAGCAGAACCTACAGAATTCAACGAACCCCAAAATCGTGAACTACCCTTAACTGACCAGAAAGGATTGGTAAGCATAGTCCCTGCCTACCCTGGAGTCTAACCTAGCTAGGATTAGGTATTGGGAGGTAGGAGGTGTAATTTTACTGTAACCCCCTTTGTGTGTAATGTATTGTTCCTTTTTAGAGTGATTATAAGTTTGACATTGTACTTTCTTGCCTGTAATAAAATCAAATTTCTTTTGCATCAAACCAGTTGTCCTTTGCCAGTTTATCACAACCCCCAAATAAGTCCAGAGTCTAGAACCAAAAAAAGGGGGAGTGATTCGAACCGCTCAAGTAGGTCAGAGGTGAACCTGACCCCCGGGACCACCCTTTACAAAATAGCGACTGCGCCAGGACACAGGTCCAAGGGGTGTGATGTGGACAGTGCTGGTTTGGGGGAAAGAACCAAGATGGAAGAGAGGATTTCCTCCTATGTGTATAAGAAGGTCAATGTCACTAAAGAATGGGTGTTTGGTCTATTGCGCTCTGAGCGTCCAGCGGACGCTGCAGCCCAGTGGACAGCAAGCAAGGCTAACAAAGAAGCAGTAGAGAAGGCAATTTGGTTGGTCTATCTACAGTGACAGGTCCAACTCCTAGACAAAACTATTGAGTCACTACAGGCAGAACAATGGGAATGCGCAGAAGCCCAACAAGAAAGGGCTATGACAGAAGAGAGGTTATGGGGAGAACTCCGTAAGTTAAAAGAGGGAATGACCCAGCTAATGGAAAGGATTAAAAACAGTCAGGACTATTTTCAATGTTAGGTTACTGAGGCAAAAAATAAGGAAAAATTACTGGGGGAGGAAAGCACTCGGCTCACCCTACAAGTAAAAGAGCTCCAGGAAAAATTAAAAGCTGTGCAAGCAGCGTATAAAGTAGCTAGCACGAATGGGTTTGAATCGGGAGACCACAATCCCTGCCAGCAACAAATCAAAAGTTCAAACCTTGCTCTGTCCATGGCAAAAGGCATGGTATGCATAATAAGCCCAGGTCTGCCCCAGGTAAACCTGGAAGAGAAGGAGGGAACTGTTCGACCACCACCTGTGGCACCAGTGACTACACCGGTTCAGCAGCAGGAGGGGCGAACGAGTTGTGAGGCTGACAGGGATAGCGAACCACCACCCCCTGTGGCGCCGAGTTTCAGCTCGGCCTGGCAGCAGGGAGGAGGGGTAGGCGAGCCAGAACAAGGAGAGCCAGAACCAGGGCCAATGTGCCCGGTCCGGCAACAGAAGTTTGGCCCACCCACCAGTGGCGGGTGTCAAGGGCCCCTGGAAAGTCAGTTTCTGGTCCCCCACACTCCCCAACAGCTTAGGGCCATGATAAGCCACCTGGGAAAGCTAACTCCAAAGGGCGACCCCTCAGTCCACTTTATGGAGGTGGAACAGGCAGCTAATACTAATGGATGCGATGATGCAGAAATGGCAAAGATGCTCCTCCTATCCCTGGACAGCAAGCTGTACCAGTCCCTCTCTACTGAGAGCAAAAGGGAATGGAGAACATTTGCCGCCATCCAGGAAGACATTTTAGAAGCCATGGGCTGCAATGATGGGTGTCCCTTCTCCAGAGTAGAGAAAACGGTGCAGCTCACAGGGGAAACCACACAGGCTTTCGCAGACCGACTGTGGCCTGTGTACCAGAGCGCCTGTGCAGGGGACCTCGACCGAAATCACTTAAGCCCGGACGGGTTAGCCCAATGGAAAGAGCAATTTGACAAAGCTAGAAGGGAAGCAGTGCAGAGGTTACCCGCCCCCAACACAGTAACAGGAGTAAGATCTTTACAAAGCCTAACTGGGTATTGCAGCGATTTCATTGAGGATTATGCAGCCACCGCAGCCCCTCTGCTCCGAATCCTACACAAGGGAGTGGAGTGGGAATGGGACAAAGATTGCGAGGCAGCATTTATCCAACTCAAGAAAGACCTGCAGACCGCGCCAGCTCTCGGGGCCATAGATGGGGGTAGGCTCGTGGACGTGGAGAAGGGATACTCCAACTGTGAGTGGCACCTCCTAGCCACTCACTGGGCTGTGAAAAGATCACTTATCTTCACAGGGAGATCCCCTATCACACTCCTTACCCACCATACGCCCACCCAAATGCTCCTGGACGGGAGAATCAAGGACGGGACAGTGAGCAGTGCCCGCATTGCTCGCTGGACCCTGCTCCTCTCTCAAATGGACCGAATGGTAAAGGATCTCTGTGAGCCATTACTCAAAGCCAACATGATTTATCCAGGGACAGCCCACTGGTATTCCGTAGAAGGGGTAGTGTAAATTAACATAGGCGTTCGGGCTGGGTTACACCCCATAGGCCAAGAGATCTATGTGGACGGTTCAAGCACAGTGACTGCGGGTGAACGACTCACAGGCTGCGAAGTATATGACACCAAGGCAGGCATTGCCCGGGCGATTAAGCTCCCCAGTATTATGAATGCCCAGCACGCTGTTCTGTCTGTGGTGGTGTAGTAGTCGCACATCCCAAAGAATTCCCTACCCCATATACATTTTGCTCAGACAGTATGTTCACATGCAATTCGTGTACGGAGTACCTGGCTATCTGGTCCCGTCGCGGATACACATCCGCAGACGGGAGACCCCTGGCAATTAAACCCCTACTGAAAAAGATGATGAAAGCCACAGGGAAAGAAGGGAATATCTATATACATAAGGTGAAGGCACATTCCACCACTGAACTCCATAGTGAGGGAAACCAGCCGGCTGACGTGTTGGCCAAGCAAGGAGCCCGCACGGGCAAGCTCTGGGATCCGTACAACTCAGGACCCATCGCGGCAGTCAGGAGCAGGATGGGGACGGCAGGGAAGGCAGGGATAGCTTTTCCCCCGAACTTAAAAACGGTTCAGACCCAAGACCACGTCCTCAAAACAGTCCTGAACACGCTAGAAAAAGGGGAAAGGGTAGACGGCCCGTACGACACCGCAGCAATTGCCATTAAAGAAGGCATGCTGTTAAGGGGGAGCAATGGTTAGTACCGCAACAACACCGGAGAGAATTCCTCCAGCTGGCCCACGAGGGTCCAGGGGCAGGACACCCCGGACCTGAGACCACTTGGCAACGAGTGGAACAGGCAGGGTGGTGGCCAGTACTCAGGGAAGAAGTCTGTGAATTCCGTGCTAGCTGTCTGCTATGTGCGGCCAACAACCCCGACCCCCAGAAAAGAAAGGTGTCGATGAGACATATCCGGTGGGTAGAGGGACCCTGGCAGTCGATCCAATTCGATTACATCGGGCCCCTACCCACTGCCCAGGGAGGCTATAAGTACTGCCCAGTGTTGGTGGATGTATTCACCAAATGGGTGGAAGCCTTCCCATGCCGAACTCCCACTGCCCTGGGAACTGCCAGGATCCTGGTCAGAAAAGTGTTCTCCCGATGGGAACTACCACAATACGTGGAGTCCGACCAAGGGAGTCACTTCACCGGGCAGGTGATGCAGGAGACCCTTAAAATGCTCGGCATCAAAGGAAAATGGCATGTCGCCCACAACCTGCAGTCATCCGGGCTTGTGGAGCATTTAAACCGCACCATCAACGAAAGGCTGCACAAAGAGACAGGGGACGCACCCAAAGGGTGGGTAGAGGTCCTACCACTGGTCCTCATGCGGATCCAGGCCATCCATTCAAAGAGCACGGGTACTCCCCGTACGAGCTCATGACCGGCAGAGCCATGCGAACCCCGATCCATGTATTAGCCCCAGTACTCAAGGAAGGTCAGCTTAGGGAAGCGAACGGGGACAGCTTTGTCAGGAATCTGTTTGAACACCTTAAACAGATTCACTGGCAGGCTGCTAACAACATGGGAAAACAGCATCGGAGCAACCGACTGCTGCTAGAACCCCGCAAACACCACGAATGGGAGATAGGGGATCGGGTCATGGTGAGGAACTAAGCTAGAATAGGGGTCTTTCAGGCACTGTACATGGGACCGTACCACATTGTCGACAAGGCAAGCCCCATGGTCTATGCCATAAAATTGTCCCGCCATACAAAGTGGTTCCACATAAATCAGTGCAAACTTTTCAACCCAGGTACTAAAGATAGGGACCCCCAGCCAGCAGCCCCCGACTGTGGAAATCCCACAGTGGACATGGCAAATCCACAGACTGCACCTAGAGGGGCAGAGAACTGTGTTACTGGAGGAGCTGTACCCCCAATCATTTGGGACTCGGACGCATCCCCAGTAGCCAGAGCCTTAAGAAGGACTCCCCGCACACCACGGCCAAGGACACCGTGGTTACCAGTGCCCCAATTTAAACGGTCCAGCCCCGGGAAAGCGACCAGCCGCAAAAGGGTACTGAAGGATAGAGACCAGCCCGCGAGCAGAGACATCCAGCCGGTAGCCTCGGGCAACAAGGGACCCCCAGAAGAGATAGCGGTGAACCAGCCACCAAATGGGCGTCCCCAGCCCGTAACCCTCGACCAGGCAGAACTGCCAGGGGATGAAACGAACCGCGCGGCCACCCCCAAAGGAGCAGTGTGCTGCAGCACTGGGGGGGATGTTCCCCCAATAGTGTGGGATTCAAACCCACCTCCGGTCAGGACACTCCGGGTCCTGCGGTACAGGCCAATCTACTATCGGCCCCGCTGGAAACCCAGAGGCCAGAGATGGCAGGAGAAGGGCAGGAATTAACCTGGCCACCCGGAGACGGGTGCCAGATGTACATATATAGTACAATATGAATTTAAGAGTGTCTAGTGAGTAATTTAGAGTAGTGTAAGATTCGTCTACGTAATGACAGTGATAAATGTATTAGTTACTGGGGTAAGGAAAAGAATCTACCTGTGCAGCTATTAAAAGAGGCACAGGCCGGGTAACACCGGGGAGTAAGAGAAATCTACCGGTATAACTATTAAGGGAAGCACCGGTTAGATAACAAGCAAAACGGCTCTGAGATAAAAGTTAGAAGCAGACATCAGTCCATAAGGAACTGAATAAGACAGCCAGTCGATTAAAGACTATACTATGTCTGAAAGGAAGAGAGCCCAAATTGGAACTCGGTCATCTTTGTCAAGCCAGAGAGCTTTCTCAGGGCTGGATGATTTGTTTTTGTGCCCCAACAGGAAAGAGAACAACACGAGAAGGTCCTGTTCCTGCTCTCCCTGATAAGGATGAGCAGCGGCGGCCGAGAAGACGTGGAAGAATCCCTCATTGATGGTGCTCAGGAGAGGAAGCACCTCATTGATCGTGACTGATGGGGGTGCCACACCAGGCATGGAAGAACTCGCCGTTTACACCCACGAGGGAAGGTGGCCAGGGTGGATGGGATCTAACTCTACCCGCTACTCCAGCTGGGAAGGTTTTACCTACGGAGAGGCCTCACTTCCATGCCCCCGGATATGGATCATCGCTGCCCGAGTCAGTGTTACAGAGGGAAAGATTTGTGTTTGACTTGCAAAGGAAAGATTCCCCTGGGAAGATGGTGGTGGCTCAGTAAACTCAGCAAGGATGCATGGGACCAGGGATCGGACTGGGAAAGACTCGGTAATGATACGTACCGCACCATCACGGGGACACGGGGAGGAGTAAAGTGTGTTGGGACAAATGGTGGGAATCCAAACAAGGAATTTACGTTTGCATGTGGGGATCAGAGAGTATTTGTCCCGCAGGCATATCGACCGCCTTCGCCAGGCAATGGCAAGATGAAGGGGAAGGGATGAGGTGGGATTCTAGCCTACACGGGTGCGCAGTCCCACACTCCCCACTCCCAATTAACGCCACCGAACTAAGAGCACACATTAAGAAACCCCTGCCCACAACCCCGCCAATACGCACAGTAATAGAAAGGTGTCCCGCCAGCACCAAGGGACCAGGGAACGGATTAGTATTGGTACTGACCGAAAAGGTGTTATACCAGGGTGTACATTATGAAGTAGCTTCAGTAATTTTAAACCTTACCGAGGTACACCTACCTGCATGGTGCCCGAAGGAAACAGAGCTGCTATACCAGGCCTTACTTAGAGAAATGTTCAAGAAATTAGACTTTGGAAATGTAGATAAAGCAGACCTATACACCCTAAATGCTAGGGACACCATGGGCTCGGGGAGACCTAGAAGGGGAATCATAAACGACGTTTTCACTGTCTACATTACAGGATCCTCTGTAATAAATAGCCTTGATGACATAGAATTGCAAACACAGATAAACGATTTAAAGAAACAATTGAGGAAAATCCTGAAACAAGAGAACACAGTAGTAGGCTCAGAACTACACGAGGACCAGGCTATGACTGTCCGTTTAAAAGGAATAGTGGCTGAATTGGAAAAACATGCACAGATTGTGAATGCACTCATACGGGAGGATAGAAACGCTTCGGACCAGGCTGCACAGAACTGTGGATATCTGAACGAAATATATGGAATTAAGGACAGTAAAGTAAACGGGATATATGAAAATGTATAAGCCATGGAAGAATAGCTGGGAGAATGTCAGATTGCAAATAGTGCAACATCAGCATAGCTAACAGTCTGTCTCAAGGTTTCAAGTCACTAATCCTGCCAATAATATATAATTGTAACATGAAATACATCTGCAGAATTGCAAGGTCTCAGTAAATAGTCACACCATTAGATTGAAACATTTGGAGGCAATACTTGAGCTTTCAAGAAGAACATCTCATATAGATTGACTAATGAGTGGCTGAGTTAGACTGTCAATCCATTTGTATTTTGTTATCTGATTTCAAAACTGTATAACTGTTAACGCTTTACGATGTAACTTCACCTATCCGTAGGGAGTGTGTACGCTCTATCCAGAGAGTATATCTTCTGTCTGACAGGTCTTACTGGCCGGTAATAAAGACTGCTTTGTTCAAAGCACAAGAGGTATTCGACTCAGTCATTTTACTGAACCAGATTGAAGTAAAAGAATCCAGGAATTAACATTTGGTGTCAGAAGTGGGATCTCAACGGACGACTGCCGAAAACTTGCGAATTAAGAGCCAGACTAGCCTTGGACGAGACGAGGGGAAAATGGCCACTGGAGTGAGTATGATTTCAATACTGCTCCAGTTTCCCCCGGTTTCAAAAGTCTGAGGAAAGTTTAGCCACTCGCTGGTTCTCAGGTAGTGTCTGAACGAGATCCAGGACAATCTGGCGAATACCTTTCAAACTTAGAATAGGGATAGAGATAGGGAAATTGCGCGATGACGCAAACCAAGCGGCGACTTGGAAAGATAGTTAGAGCTAGATAGGGATAGATGATCAATCATGGATCCAAAAAAAAATTAATTGGAAAGAAAAGAGACTCTTGTGAATGTCTGTTTAAATGAGAAATGCTTCTGTGACTTTTACTGTAAAAAAAAAGCCGGGGAGTTGTGGTTTGTTTTATCTCAAACAGAATGAAAGTTTGTTTTAACCCTTCGTAGTGTTGTCCTGTATGTGGGAAGTTTAAGAGTGTGAACCTTATTGAATTACGTATATTCGGATGATAAGTTGCGGAGCCAGGAAATGCCCAAAGGATAGATTTGTTAAAAAAAGAAAAAATTACATGGTCCCGGTGGTTAAAAAAAAAAAGAAAAAAACTTGTTGAAAGCAAACATTCAGAGAAGGCACAGCAAAACAACTGAGATGGATTCAAAAGGATTTTAAAAAAAAAATTATATTAAATAACACGACCTTGAGGCTGGAACAATTGAGATAACGAAAAGCAGTCCACAGCCTACGTGCCAGACTTCTCTCTAGTTATAAAAAAAAGTAACGTACTAAATAGGTGCTGAAAGAAAAAAAATGTTCTGAGATTTTAAATTATGAAAAATATAAAATCACTCCTGTCCAATTGGCAGAAAAACTCCATTAAATTAGGGCTTTCATTGACTGATTGAATTTAAACTGCGCAGTAACGTGAAAGGATAGGGAAATTTGGAGACTGAAAGAAATTAATTGAGGCTCATAAGAAATCAAAATTAGAAAATTAGGCTCACAGGGAATAAAATGGGGATTTAAATAGAAGATAGGTGTTCAACTCAGGTACGACGTCGACCTTGTATATCACTTGGCCCGTCTAGGCTCTGATTGAATTTAAAAAAAAACCCCCGCAGCAACTCAGAAGGTAGGGCCGAAGCGAACGCGCAGTGACGTAAACGCGCAGTGAAGCGAACGCGCAGTGACGTCAACACGCAGTGACGTAGACGCGCGGTGACGTAAACGCGCAGTGACGCCGACGCGTAGTGACGCAGAGGCGCAGCAACGCGAATCGCGAAAGTCAGTGCTAATGGCAGTAAGTCTGTAAGTCTTAAAGTGTTTAGAGTTTTAAGTAAAGTTTTAAGTATTGAAATCGCGCGGCGACGCGAACCGCGCGGCGACGCGGGTAAGTGTTAGAAGTCTTTGTCTATTTTGTAAATCGCGCGGCGACGCGAACCACGCGGCGACGCGGGTAAGTGTTAGAAGTCCTTGTTTACCTTTTAAAGTTAAAGTATCTTAACTCGCGCGGCGACGCGAGCCACGGGTCGACGTGGATTGCGCGGCGACGTGAACTGCGAGGCAACGCGGATTGCGCGGCGACGTGAACTGCGAGGCGACGTGGTAGTTTAGTATTGAAATCGCGCGGCGACGCGAACCACGCGGCGACGCGGGTAAGTGTTAGCATTAGTAAAGTTTGGTTATTTGGAGTTAGTTAAAGTCCGTGTTAGTTCTGTAAAGTCTGTGTCTATTTTTAAGTTTGTTTAAATTGCATGACGACACGAACGCGTAGCGACACAGTAATACGAGGGGCAGTGTGAAAATGGGTAATCAGTTAGATAAAACCACGGATGCGGATAATCCGCTACAAAAGCTATGTGAGGAATTCCCTGAAAGAGCTGAAGACTTTAGAAAATTATCAGGAGCCCTGAACAAATTATTAGGGGATGACCAGTGGCCTCTAAGTGACACTAGAAGCGTAGAGGTAAAAAAAAAAGCACAGGGATTAATTTGGAGAAGGGGACGAGGAAAAGAGGATAAAAAAATTTAATTGCAACCTGGCGACATTATTGTAAGAAATTAAAAGATGCATCACTTCTATCGAGTTGGCAAACAAATGCTATTAAATTAGGACTTGCATTGACAGAGGGAACACATGTTAAAACTGTAGACGTCTTTAAAAAAAAAGAATGAATGTGCGCATGAGAAACTTGCTAAGAGATCCTCTGGGACCTCTGAGAAAGGTATTGATCAACTACAAGTTAAAATGGCTGGCTTTGTGTTAACCGAGGCTGATGATGAAATTGATGAGTGGCCACTGACTCAGCGCCCAACGGCGCCTCCCACACCCCCTGGCCTCTTGCTCCAGTCCTCTTCCCAACACCCTCCACCTAACACTCCGGTAAAAAGAGTTAGGAACAACCACATATCACCAAAGCAACAAACCCAAACTGACTCCTCATCCTCTGATAGCGATTCGGATCCCCAGTTCACAGGCAATATAGCCGAAAGGACCAGATCTCACACTCGAAAGGGCAGAACTATATCTCAACATCACAAACAGTCCCGTAAATCTTCTAGTCAACCTACCAGTCCAAGTTGTGAAAGACATAGCAAACACCCCCGCCGATCGAGACGCAGAACTGTCAAGCAGTCAGACAGCTCTGAAACATCCTCCGGCCTAGAAATGATTTCCAAGATCCCAAAGTCCCAACACCAATTCCCTGTCAGACCAATGCCAAACTCTGATGCACAACAAGCTGCAGACCACCTCTCTATAGATGTCTGTGATCTTCAAACAACTATTTGATTGCTCACGCTATCCGGACAGATGGAAAGGGCAGTTAGATATTATTGACAGAAAAAGAAAGGGGAGGGGGGAGGTGCACCCCCAACCCGGGTCAAGACTAAATACGTGACTAGAAAGGAAGAGCCATCTCGGGAGGAAGGATCAATAGAACCGTAGTGTGGCATACAGGATTGGATGGATAAGCAAGGATACGGTTATACTAAACAACCAAACGGCCCGAGCCCTGCTAATAAACCTCCCTATTGTCCCTGGCATGGTATGAGAAGAGGCCGGGACTGGGTAAGAGGAATTGACTGTTTTAATTGTGGGCCGGAAGGACATTGGAATAAAAATTGCCCCTACCATCAGCATGGAAAAGGAAGAGGAAGAAGAGGAGGGGGGCAAGGGGGGAGAGGAGGATCTTACACTAACTTCTCCCAGAACAACCCCTTTGGTCAATTGTCCCCCGATTGACTACGCAGCTTGATTGTGCAGGGATCCTCCCCGGACGATGAACCCATTCTGAATGAGTGGCAACCCTTTTCGATAGATACGGGAGCCTTCATGTCTTCTGTACAATCAAAGCTTAAACTCCCTGCTTCTACTGAAACACAGGAACTTTCAGGATTCCTGGGACAAATCTCGACATTCCCGGTGTCAGAACTAGTTAAAGTGAGTTACCAAGAAGAATTGGTAGAACATTGATTTGTCATCACTACCAATCTGGACTGTAACTTGATGACTAGAGACCTCCTTTGCAAATTCCAGTTGCATTTGGAGTATGGAGATTATTGTAAAACAGGAAAACCTTAAGCGGCAGTATTATACCACTAGAACCCCTCAGTGGTGGTCTCTGGACCTGCCGCAGGCACCCTATCACGTGACCCTAGCATACGATCCCAGTGGAAAGAATCAGGACCTGCAGAACTTTTATCAGGATCACGAAGGGGAAGTGAAGGGATTTCTATTAAGGGCTAGAGTGACTGGACTGGAAAGAGAGGCAGATTTTGTGGAAGTGGATAAGAATCTGTGGAAACAGCCCCTAACAATGGCACCGCATATTGCTCGTGAAGTATTAGCCCCTCACTATGCTAAAGATTTGGGAGTTATGGTACGCAAGGCCATAGATGAGGCTGACCCTACCAGCCGGGATGTGCAAATTGTAAAACATGGCCGAACAGTCCAATTTCATGGGGACCCCGAGAAGGTCTTAACGACTCTACAGCATCATACTGGCTCCGGCATACCTGACTGTGTGGATCCTCATGTGTGGGCAGAGAACCCCTCCCAAGTGGATTATACTCCCATTGATCCGATTGAGATCTCAGTGCAGGGCAATCCGACAGAACCCACTGAAATCACAGGCAATCCTAAACTGACTTTTTGGCACTATACTGCAATTAATCCGGCCTGTTTTCTTACTGAGCCACCCCAAGATGAGGAAGAACCCAGTCATGATTGTTTATGTTTGTTCACGGAAGTACTTCTATTAATCCAGAAGATACACGAATCTCAGGATACGCCATAGTAAACCAGGAGAATCAGGTCTTGGAATCTGCTGCTTTGAAACCGCCTATTCTGCTCAACAAGCTGAACTATTCGCCCTCACCCAAGCCTGTATCTTGGCCAAAGATCTCAAAGTCAATATCTATACCGACTCTAGGTATGCCTTTGGGGTGGCGCATGATTTTGGACAATTATGGAAAAATAGGGGATTCCTAACCTCACAGGGGAATGAGATATCTCATAAACAGCTAGTATCTGATTTGTTGCAAGCCCTCATGTTCCCCAAACGCATTGCCATTGTCAAATGTACCGCCCAACCTACCGGAAATTCTTTGGTTGATATAGGGAATCGTTGTCCTGACCAAGAGGCCAAACAGGCCTCTCGTGACCAACAGATGGTAGTGCCCAAAATTATGAGTCAGACTAAAAATCCTGCGAAGGATAAGTTAGCCTCGGAAAAACCAATGCCAACCATCCAAGATGTTATAAAAGCACAGGGGGACGCTCCTGAAAAAGATAAACTGTTGTGGAAATATTATGCATGTACTTATGACAATGTTTCTAAACTCTGGACCACTCCCGCGGAACAGACTTGCATGTCTGACGAGTTGGCTCTATGGGTTATTGAATGTATGCATTTTGCTATTCATTGAGGAGCAAGGATCACGAGTGACACACTTTTGGCTACTTGGTGGCACCCTAAACTCCAGGCGCTCACCCAGAACATCAGTAATCGTTGCCTGGTTGGCCAGCAACATAATCCAGGGAAGGGAGTCCCCTGTGATTGGGGTAAAACGCCCCTACCCGAAGGTCCCTTTGAGACATTTCAGTTGGACTACATTGAGTTGCAAAAAGTTCAGTGTTACAGATATGTGTTAGTAATAGTAGATGTGTTTAGCAGATGGATTGAAGCCTACCCTAACCTGGACAATAAGACTCAGACTGTTGTTAAGGTGTTAATGAGGGAAATTGTTCCTAGATATGAGATCTCAGCTAGACTGATGACCACCTATGTTCTTTCTCTGACTCAGGCTCTGCGACTAGTTCACAACCAGGTTCAAGATGCTCACCTCGACCTCCCAGTTTTACCCGAATTGTCCCTCGTGGCACCAGGGAAGTATGGATTCAGAAGGGATTAGAGCCACAATAGGAGGGGTCTTTTTAGGTGTCACTCACTACCCCCACTGCAGCCAAGGTTGAGGGGAAAAGTGCCTGGGTTCACCTGCACCACTGCAAGCTCATCACCATTTAAACAAATTTTGCTGGTTAGTCTAATTCCTGTTTCTGTTCCAGATCTCCTCCTCCCTATAGCTGAACAAGGCAGTTGAAGGAGGATCAGTTTGAACTCTTACCTGTCAGACAGCCAAATACACTGACGGAGACCTGAAGGGAAATGTGAAAACAGAACTCTTTTTATCAGCTAAATAATTGGACTATTTATAAGATGAGACTGTGTCTGTATGCTACTGTCTGCATAATAGTGTTGATATATGACAGTTTTGGTGCACGGGAAGGAAGACAAAGGCGAGAGCTCCATGTAAACACCTTTTTGTATATGTCTTACGTTTATGCGGAAAAAGGGCACTTCACTAGATGCTGGGTGTGTTCACATATCCCTATACATTCCAAAGGGGGAATTCCTTTGCGCACCGTTCCCCTGACCCTAACTGAGACTGTTAGATGGATTCAAAGAAACGATATTGGAACAGGTAGCTAACCGCACTGCTGAGGCTCTGGAGGGCATCACAGCTGAAATGGTAGCGATAAGGACCGTAGCATTACAAAACCGAATGGCCCTCAATTACCTGTTAGCTGAGAAAGGGGGAACGTGTGCCCTGATAGGATCTGAATGTTGCACTTACATTCCTGATAGTTCAGAAAACATAACCCACCTTGCCGATCACATAAGGAGGGAGGTGAAAAAGTTATCCACACCAGCAAAAGAACTTAGCAGGTTTGATTGGTTTCTGGGTGGATCTTGGAGATCCTATCTAATACATGGGGCAATTGTTCTCATCATAATAATTACCTACTATTTGATTGTTGGTTGCCTTAACCTCTGCTGTAAAGCAATGACAAGGTTAGCAGACCCTCTTGTGGTCAAGGGTTCCCGGGTTATGATCCAACAAACTAGAGAACTACTCAACAATGCAATACTCATAGAATGATCCTAAATGTTATCATAGAATGATAAAAGGGGGGATGTGGATATCTGAACGGAATATATGGAATTAAGGACAGTAAAGTAAACGGGATATATGAAAATGTATAAGCCATGGAAGAATAGCTGGGAGAATGTCAGATTGCAAATAGTGCAACATCAGCATAGCTAACAGTCTGTCTCAAGGTTTCAAGTCACTAATCCTGCCAATAATATATAATTGTAACATGAAATACATCTGCAGAATTGCAAGGTCTCAGTAAATAGTCACACCATTAGATTGAAACATTTGGAGGCAATACTTGAGCTTTCAAGAAGAACATCTCATATAGATTGACTAATGAGTGGCTGAGTTAGACTGTCAATCCATTTGTATTTTGTTATCTGATTTCAAAACTGTATAACTGTTAACGCTTTATGATGTAACTTCACCTATCCGTAGGGAGTGTGTACGCTCTATCCAGAGAGTATATCTTCTGTCCTGATAGGTCTTACTGGCCGGTAATAAAGACTGCTTTGTTCAAAGCACAAGAGGTATTCGACTCAGTAATTTTACTGAACCAGATTGAGGTAAAAGAATCCAGGAATTAACAGAACGAGGTGTGCGTATTGTATGGGGCATGGTTGTTGGGCGAGGGCCGCAACAACCTGGAGGATTTAAAACAAGCTTTAGTCCCCTCCTGGATCAGTAAGAAGCACCTCGCAGCCCGCCACCCGTACAGCAATTCACTAAGCCAGTGCCAGCTCTACCTAGCATCTGAAGCCTACCCTGTCATAGAAATATAGAAACATAGAAAATAGGTGCAGGAGTCGGCCATTCGGCCCTTTGAGCCTCCACCACCATTCTATAAGATCACAGCTGATCATTCCCTCAGTACCCCTTTCCTGCTTTCTCTCCATACTCTTTGATCCCCTTAGCCATAAGGGCCATATCTTACTCCCTCTTGAATATATCCAATGAACTAGCATCAACAACTCTCTGCCGCAGGGAATTCCACAGGTTAACAACTCTCTGAGTGAATAAGTTTCTCCTCATCTCAGTCCTAAATGGCCTACCCCTTATCCCAAGACTATGTCCCCTGGTTCTGACTTCCCCAACATCGGGAACATTCTTCCCGCATCCAACCTGTCAAGTCCCGTCAGAATCTTATGTTTCTATGAGATCCCCTCTCATTCTTCTAAACTCCAGTGAATAAAGGCCCAGTTGATCCAGTCTCTCCTCATATGTCAGTCCAGCCATCTTGGGAATCAGTCTGGTGAACCTTCGCTGCACTCCCTCAGTAGACTGTGGGAAATCTAACCACACCATTATGGGAATGTACTAAGGATGCCAGTCATGGGTGAGACAGCCCGATCCACACCGGAAAACGGGAGGAGAACATTGGAGTTATTCAGGGAGGTGTACATATTCATTTTGCAGCGGTCCCACCCTATGTCATAAAGTGGGAGCACGCTGTAACGGGTACTGACCTCTCCGGGTACCGGAGCCGGGGTACACACATAATACCATGTCCCCAGTCCTTGAGTGCCCATTCAAAGTCACAGTGTGGGTTTAAAGATGCTGGGGCATAGCCTATTATCTGCACCATGGAGGTAATGGCACAACACCACGTCCCTCCACAGGTAGCATACATAGGGGGTAGGACATATTGTGTCACCACCAGTGCACCCCACTACCAACATGGACACTTCTGGTGCCGGGTGAGGGCCAGCAGTTGTAAGGGGGTGGTCCCGGGGGTCAGATTCACCTCTGACCTATTTGAGCGGTTTGAATCGCTCCCACTCCCTTGGGTTCTCGACTCTGGATTTATTTGGGGGATGTGACAAAGTGCGAAGGACACTGGTTTGGTGCAAAATAACTTTTATTTTATTAAAGACAAGAAAATACACCATCAGAACTTATTACCTCTCTAAAAAGAACAATACATTACAAATTAAAAGGGGGGTACAGTAAAATTACACCTCTCACCTCCCAATACCTAATTCTAGCTAGGTTAGACTCCAGGGCAGGCAGGGACTATGCTTACCAATCCTTTCTGGTCAGTTAGCAGTAGTTCACAATTTTGGGGTTCGTTGAAATCTGTAAGTTCTGCTTGCCGAACGTCGGAGAAGACTTCTAGCTGCGCAATCTTCATTTGGGTTGACTCCGCTGATGCGGTAAGGCGCGTTTTGGATCTATGGGGTAAGTACCCGGTTTTCTTTTTTAGAAATAGGTTCAAAATCTCTTTCAATATTGTTTTCACCTGTTGGTAGTCAGGCCTTAGATTGGAGAGAGGAAACTTTTCAATTCTTCGGTTTCTCCCCGTTGGAGTTTAGTTTTGAGTTTGGTCGATCGCGGTGGTTTTTCGTTGATACCACGTTGGCTGTGGTTGGGTGCTGCCGCGATGGTGATGTTCTTCCTTCCTTCAGGACTTCAGAACTTCGAGGCTGGAGAAGTTAGTTTACAACTGTCGTGTTGGTTTCTCTCCACTCATGATGACACAAGCGCAATATAGTACTTGGCGTAGTGTGGCATACCCTCTGTTAAAACAGGGGGCCAATTATATCATTTGAGTTATTCTAATCTTGGCGTCAAATCAGTTCAGAATTCTTTGTTTAAATTTGGCGGGCTTGACTCTTCTTTGGAATATTTTGGCGAGCTTGTTAAAAGTTATTCTGTTTTGGGTGGGTTGATTTTCGAAAACTGTTTTCTGATGGAAATATTAGCTTGGTAATCACAATGTCCTTTTGTGCTTAGTTTTTCGCATACAGGCTGGATTGGGCCTCTTTGTAATGTATATGCTGAAATGGTTTTCCAGATTCAGGTTGATGGTTAGCTATCTCTGGGTTATTTGTTGTATGGTTACTGTCTCTTGTGGAGAAGGATTCCCGAATACCCATTTCTCCAGACAAGTTAACTTAGTCCCAACACGCAGACAATCTTAATAATCAAGTAGGCTTCTTGTGTTCCCTCGGCCCACCCACAAGCTTGGATTTGTCTTGCAAAAGTCCAAAATTCGATTAAAGTTCATAGTTTCTTCCATAAGCACTTTAGGATGTCAAACTTACCGGTAGATAATCCCAAATTAAATTTATTTTCGAATGAGCCGAAACACTGCGGGGGTTCTCATGAACTTTGCATCCTTTCAGTCCCCCCTGTTGACACTCCACACTCTTGAGTATCAATCAAGGTAAGTAAAATTCCTGCTCCCGACAGTCAACCTTCCCTGCCTTTATACTAGCTAAACATTAACATGCAGCCCCCGTTGAAATGCAATGCAATTTACAGGCGAATACAATCATTATAATTTGGTTATTGCAAAGAGAGGGTACAATGCACCTCCTTTACTCAGTTTTCACAGTAAAATAACGGTATACAGTCAAACACAACTTTAAGTTCAGTAAAAATAAAGGTACATAGTCAAACACATTCTTAGGTATTCACTTAAAAATAAAGGTACCGAGTCAACACATTTTAAGTAACATTCTTACAACACTCGATATTTTGCGGTTTACAGCAGGTACAATCAAACACAAATTAAACATGGTAGTATGGTGTAACCCCTCCCTGTGCGATTCCCAAGTTTGGCCAAGGAGTGTACAGCACCCTTTGGTGTCTGACCTGACACATTCATTTCATTCAGCAAGTGAGACAACATAAGTAAAGAATAATCGCGAGTTGACAGATAACTAAAGTACGGGAAGCGATTCGGATCCAGACTGGGATTTCTATATTTCTAAAAAGGTGATCTCGAGAATCTTTTTCCCTATCTCAATTGTTTTCTGTTCTAGAGTGTAGAAGTGTTTTTGTGAGATAATTACAGCTTTCAGCAGAGCGGTAAGATGTTCGGGTCGAGGGGGAATTGCATCGCCAAAATGTACAACATAAACCTGCAGGTTTGTAATATTTTCCTTCACAGTGAGGTGGACAGTGGAGGGTTCAGGAATGGGGACAATCCGTTGCTGGACCACTTGAACTGATGACTCAGGTTTGAAGCAAAAACTGCTATCACTCACCGGACACCAGAAGTGTCCATGTTGGTAGTGGGGCGCACTGGTGGTGACACAATATGTCCCAGCCCCTATGTATGCTACCTGTGGAGGGACAAGGTCTTGTGCCATTACCTCCATGATACAGTTAATAGGCCGTGCGCCAGCAGCTTTAAACCCACACTGTGACTTAGAATGGGCACTCAAGTACTGGGGACACAGTATTACATGTGCACCCCGGCTCCGGCACCCGGAGAGGTCAGTACCCATTACAGCGTGCTCCCACTTTATGACATAGAGTGGGACCGCTGCGAAACGAATGTGGGCACCTCCCTGAATAACTCCAATGTTTTCCACCCGGTATACCGGTGCGGGTCGGGCTGTCCCACCCATGACCGGCATCCTTAGTATGATTCCCATAATGGTGTGGTTAGATTTCCCACAGTCTCCTGGGACAGGGTAGGCTTCAGAGGCTAGGGGGAGCTGGCCCTGGCCTAGTGAATTGCTTTACTGGTGGAGGGCTGTGAGGTGCTTGTTCCTGATCCAAGAGGGGACTAAATCTTGTTTTAAATCCTCCAGGTTGTTGCGGCCCTCGCCCAACAACCATGCCGCATACAGTACGCACACCTTGTTCTGTGCAGCCTGGTCCGAAGCATTTCTATCCTCCCGTATGAGTGCATTCACTGTCTGTGCATGTTTTTCCAGCTCAGCCACTATTTCTTTTAAATGGACAGTCATAGCCTGGTCCTCGTGTAGTTCTGAACCTACTACTGTTTTCTCTTCAGGATTTTCCTCAATTGGTTCCTTAAACTGTTTATCTGGGTTTGTAGTGCAATATCATCTTGGCTATTTATTGCAGAGGATCCTGTATTGTAGGCAGTGAAAACGTTTATGATTCCCCTTCTAGGTCTCCCCGAGCCCATGGTGTCCCTAGCGTTTAGGGTGTATAGGTCTGCTTTGTCTACATTTCCAAAGTCTAACTCATGAAATTTCTTAAACATATCTCTAAGTAGGGCTTGGTATAGCAGCTCTGTTTCCTTCGGACACCATGCAGGTAGGTGTACCTCAGTAAGGTTTAAAATTACTGACACTACTGCATAATGTACCCCCTGGTATAACACCTTTTCAGCCGGTACCAATACTAATCCGTTCCCTGGTCCCTTGGTGGTGGTAGAACACCTTTCTATTACTGTGCGTATTGGCGGGGTTGTGGGCAGGGGTTTCTTAATGTGTGCTCTTAGTTCGGTGGCATTAATTGGAAGTGGGGAGTGTGGTACTGCGCACCCGTGTAGGCTAGAATCCCACCCCATCCCTTCCCCTCCATCTTGCCATTGCCTGGCGAAGGCGATTGATATGCCTGCGGGACAAATATTCTCTGATCCCCACATGCAAACATAAATTCCTTGTTTGGATTCCCACCATTTGTCCCAACACACTTTTAATCCTCCCCGTGTCCCCGTGATGGTGCGGTACGTATCATTACCGAGTCTTTCCCAGTCCGATTCCTGGTCCCATGCGTCCTTGCTGAGTTTTCTGAGCCACCACCATTTTTCCAGGGGAATGTTTCCTTTGCAAGTCAAACACAAATGCTTTCCCTCTGTAACACTGACTCGGGCAGCGATGATCCATATCCGGGGGCATGGAACTGAGGCCTCCCAGTAGGTAAAACCTTCCTGGCTGGAGTAGCGGGTAGAGTTAGATCCCAGCCATCCTGGCCATCTTCCCTCATGGGCGTACACGGTGAGTTCTTCCACGCCTGGGGTGCCTCCCCCGGCGGTTACGATTGGTGCCCTTTCTCCTGAACACCCGTAAATGAGGGATTCTTCCACGTCTCCTCGGTCGCTGCTGCTCATCCTTATCAGGGTGAGCAGGAACAGGATCCTTTCCATACTGTTCTCTTTCCTGTAGGGGCACATAAAACAGATTGTCTAGCCCTGAGAGAGTTCTCTGGCTTGACAAAGGTGACCGAGTTCCAAATTGGGCTCTCTTCCTTTCAGACATCGTATAGTCTTTAATCGACTGGCTGTCTTATTCAGTTCCTTGTGGACTGATGTCTGCTTCTAACTTTTATCTCACTTCCGTTTTGCTCTTATCTTATCCTTAATAGCTATACCGGTAGATTCTTCCTACTCCCGGGTGTTACCCGGCCTGTGCCTCTTTTAATAGCTGCACAGGTAGATTATTTTCCTTACCTCAGTAACTAATACATATATACTTATCCTTATACAGATAACCTTACACTACTCTAAATTATTCACCAAACATTCTTAAATTTATATTGTTCTATATATGTACATCTGCCACCCGTCTCCGAGTGGCCAGGTTAATTCCTGCCTTCTTTCTTTCTTCTCCTTCGCTGGGTGTCCAGCGAGGTCGGTAATAGGTCGACCTGCACGACCGGACCTAGAGTGTCCTGACGGGACATGGGTTTGAGTCCCACATGATTGGGGGAACGTCCCCTCCGGTGCTGCAGCACACCGCTCCTTTGGGGTTAGCTGACTGGTTCATTTCTTCCCCTGGGAGTTCTGCCTGGTTGAGGACTACGGGCTGGGGACTCCCGCTTGGTGGCTGGTCCACCGCTATCTCTTCTGAGTGTCCCTCGTTGCCCAAGGCTACTGGCTGGGTGTCCCAGCTCACAGGCTGGTTTCTGACCTTAGGTGCCCTTTTGTGGCTGGTCCCTTTCCCGGGGCTGAACCATTTACATTGGAGAGCTGGTGACCACGATGTCTTTGGCCATGGTGTGCGGGGCACCGTTCTTAAGGCTCTGGCTGCTGAAGTTGCGTCTGAGTCCCAAATGATTGGGGGGACAGCTCCACCGCCCCTCTAGGTACAGTCTGTGGATCTGCCATGTCTCCTGTGGGATTTCCACAGTCGGGGGCTGTTGGCTGGGGATCCCTGTCTTTAGTGCGGTTTACAGTTTTTTGCTGTCCCTTACGTTTAGCTGCTGCCCCGGGTTGAAAAGTTTGCACTGATTTATGTTGAACCACTTTGTTCAGCGGGGCAATTTTATGGCATAGACCATGGGGCTTGCCTTGTCGACAATGTGGTACGGTCTCATGTACAGTGCGTCAAAAACCCCTACTCTAGCGTAGTTACTTACCATAACCTGGTCCCCTATCTCCCATTCGTGGTGTTTGCGGGGCTCTAGCAGCAGTCGGTTGCTATGATGCTGTTTTCCCATGTTGTTAGCAGCCTACCAGTGAATCTGTTCAAGGTGTTTAAACAGATTCCTGACAAAGCTGTCCCGGCTCGCTTCCCTAAGCTGACCTTCCATGAGCACCGGGGCTAACACATGGGTGGGGTTCGCATGGCTCTGCCTGTCATGAGCTCGTACGGGGAGTACCCCGTGCTCTTTGACGGCTGGCCCGGATCCCCATGAGGACCAGTGGTAGGACCTCTACCCACCCTTTGGGTGAGTCCCCTATTTCTTTGCGCAGCCTTTCTTTGATGGTGCGATTTAAACACTCCACAGGACCGGATGACTGCGGGTTGTGGGCGACATGCAATTTTCCTTTGATGCCGAGTACCTTAAGGGTCTCCTGCATCACCTGCCTGGTGAAGTGACTCCCTTGGTCGGACTCCATGTATTGTGGTAGTTCCCATCGGGAGAACACTTCTCTGACCAGGATCCTGGCAGTTCCCAGGGCAGTGGCTGTTCGGCATGGGAAGGCTTCCACCCATTTGGTGAATACATCCACCAACACTGGTCAGTACTTGTAGCCTCCCTGGACAGTGGGTAGGGGCCCAATGTAATCGATTTCGATCGACTGCCAGGGTGCCTCTACCCTCCTGATATGTCCCATAGACACCTTTCTTTTCTGGGGGCTCGGGGTTGTTGGCCTCGCACACCAGACAGCTAGCACAGAACTTGCGGATATCTTCCCTGAGTCCTGGCCACCACTCTGCCTGTTCCACTCATTGCCAAGTGGTCTCAGGTCCAAGGTGTCCTCCTGGACACTCGTGGGCTAGCTGGCAGAATTCTCTCTGGTGCTGTTGCGGGTACTACCCATTGCTCCCCCCTGAACAGCATGCCTTCTTTAATGGCAATTGCTGCGGTGCCGTACGTCTATCCTTTCCCCTTTAGCTAGCGTGTTCAGGACAGTTTTGAGGATGGGGTCTTGGGTCTGAACCGTTTTTAGGTTCGGGGACAAAGCTATTCCTGCCTTCCCTGCCATCCCCATCCTACCCCTGACTGCTGCGATGGGTCCTAGGCTGTACGGATCCCAGATCTTGCCTGTGCAGGCCCCTTGCTTGGCTAACATGTCAGCCTGCTGGTTTCTCTCGCTATGGGGTTCAGTGGTGGAATGTGCCTTCACCTTATGTATATAGATATTCCCTTCTTTCCCTGTGGCTTCCATGATCTTTTCCAATAGGGGCTTAATTGCCAGGGGTCTCCCATCTGCGGAGGTGTATCTGCAGCGGGACCAGATAGCCAGGTACTCCGTACACGAACTGCATGTGAACATACTGTTCGAGCAAATCGTGTATGGGGTCGGGAATTCTTCAAGGTGTGTGACTACCTACACCGCCGCATACAGTTCAGCGTGCTGGGCGCTCATGGTGCTGGGGATTTTAACCGCCAGGGCAATGCCTGTCTCGGGGTCATAAACTCCGCAGCCTGTGAGTCGTTCATCCGCAGATACCGTGCTTGAACCGTCCACATAGATCTCTCGGCCTGTGGGGTGTAACCCAGCCCGAGAGCCTATGTTAATTTCCCATACCCCTTCTAGGGAACACCAGTGGGCTGCCCTGGATAAATCATGTTGGCTGCGAATCTTGGCTCGCAGAGATCCTTTACCCGTAGGTCCATTTGAGAGAGGAGCAGGGTCCAGCGAGCAATGCGGGCACTGCTCATTGTCCCGTCCTAGATTCTCCCGTCTAGGAGCATTTGGGTTGGCATATGGTGGATAAGGACTGTGATAGGGGGCCCCCCGTGTGAAGATCAGTGATTTTTTCACAGCCCAGTGAGTGGCTAGGAGGTGCCGCTCACAGTTGGAGTATCCCTTCTCCACGTCCGTGAGTATCCTGGAGGAGTAGACCACTGGTCTCAGCCGGCCGTGCCACTCTTGAAGCAGTACTGAACTGAGGCTGTCCACACTGGCTGCTACCTCCAGGAAAAATTCTTTACCCCCATCGATGGCCCCTCGAGCTGGCGCGGTCTGCAGGTCTTTCTTGAGTTGGATAAATGCTGCCTTGCAACCTTTGTCCCATTCCCACTCCACTCCCTTGTGTAGGAGTCGGAGCAGAGGGGCTGCTGTGGCTGCATAATCCTCAATGAAGTCTCTGCAGTACCTGGTTAGCCCTAGAAAAGATCTTACTCCTGTTACTGTGTTGGGGACGGGTAACTTCTGCACGGCTTCCCTTCTAGCTTTGTCAATGGCTCTTTCCCAGCGTGCACAGCCAGTCCCAGGAATTTTACTTCCTTCAGGCCGATCTGTGCCTTCTTGGGGTTTACTTTAAACCCTTCTTCTTTCAGCAGCTCCAGCAGTTCAGCCAGCAGTGGGCCATGCTCCTCCCTCTCAGCAGTGAACAGGAGCACGTCATCTACATACTGTACTAGCTGCTGGGGTCTGCTGAAACTCTTTAAACAGTTGGCCATACACTGATGGAAAATACTGGGGCTGTTGTGGAAGCCCTGAGGGAGACAGTTCCAAGTGTATTGCTGTCCTTTAAATGTAAAAACAAACTTGCACTGATCTTCCCTTCTTAAAGGTATGGACCAGAACCCGTTGGGAATATCCAGCACCGTGAAGGTGATCGCGGAGGCTGGGATACTTCCAATGAGGTTAGCGACAGCAGCAACGGTGGGTACACAGGCGGGGATGTGACGATTGAGTACTTGATAGACCACCGTGGCTCTCCAGGAGTTGTCCGGTTTCTTAACCGGCCACAATGGAGAATTCACATGGGTAGCTATTGGTCTCAATAACCTCTGTTTAACCAGCGAACCCAAGGCTGTTTCCATGTCTGCCTCCGCCTACCTGGGGAATTGTACTGTTTCTGTGGTCGGATCATGGGGTCCACATCTATGCTAACCTCGACCCCGTTTATTCTCCCACAGTCGTGTTTGTGAGTGGCAAAAGCTGCAAGGTTTTTCCTCACATATTCTTGGTATTCTAGCGAAGTGTTACTGACCAGTGATTCAAGGTTGTAACCCTCCTTTGGCTTCATGGTGCACATCGTCCCTTTACCCTGTTTTCCCTGGATAACCATCACCTCACTCTCCTGTCCCGTACAGACTGACCCCCAAAGACAGTAGTTTCTTAAATCCACTAGGATCCCATGGCCTAGGATGAAGTCAGCCCCCAGGACCCCTCTTCCTGTTCCCATTTCATCAGGACACAAGTCCACTTGATGTGGCGTGTACCTAAATGAATGGAGAGCGGAATGAAGAATGAGCCAATCTGTTCAGTGCCTGTGAAACCCACCCAGCTCTAGGGGACCCCGTTAGACAGAGGTGTGGCAGCGGGGTTAGCTGCATAGACAAGGGTGCTTGAATTACCGGTGTCCAGCATGTTTTCCACTTCCACCTGAACGGTCGATCTCCCCCACGCATCGTACTCGAGGGAACACATGTGGACAGGCTGCGTCTATACTAGTCACGATTTTGGTTGGGACGGGGCAGATGGGATTTCAGTACCGGTGGCGGTGGCTACCTTCCCAGGGCCATCTAACATGGTTCGGAGTGCGGTTAGAAAAGTATCGAATGAGTGGGGAGGTACTGGTTTATCCATCTCAGCCTGTTTGGCCGGGGCTGGAGAACTCTTTCCTGCGTTAAACTTCCAGGGATTTCTATAATCCTTTCTCTAGTGCCCACTTTTTCTGCACCCGTCTTATATCAGGTAAGTCTTATATCGGAGGGGTTGCCCCCCGCGTGGCACCATTCCCTCTTATTGGCTAGGTTAGATTTCGTGAAACCTTCCCTTTTGTGGGAACTCTTCCATCCCTCTGCTGTTTCTGTAAGCCAGGGTCAGTTGCATAAGCACTCCCTGTTCGGTGGCTTGGGGATCTCTTGGGTCGAACCAGGCCTCAGCCTTGGTTCTTATTCGGGGTAAACTGTTAGCTACTAGGCTTCGGAGCCAGTGTGCTAACTCGTCCGGGCTTAAGTTTTCTCTGTCTATGTCCCCATTACTGGTGCTTTGGTACACAGGCCACAGTCTGTCTGCGAACGCCTGTGGTGTTTCCCCTGAGAGCTGCACCGTTTTCTCCACTCTGGAGAAGGGACTTCCGTCATTGCATCCCATAGCTTCTAAAATGTCTTTCTGGTCTGCAGCAAATGTTTTCTGTCCCCTTTTGCTCTCAGTAGAGAGGGACTGGTACAGCTTGCTGTCTAGGGATAGGAGGAGCCTCTTTGCCATTTCTGCATCGTCGCACCCATTAATATCCCCTGCCTGTTCCACCTCCATAAAGTGAACTGAGGGGTCTCTCTTTGGAGTTAGCTTTCCCAAGTGGCTTATCATAGCCCTAAGCTGTTGTAATGTATTGTTCTTTATTAGTGATTATAAATTTTGAAATTGTATTTCCTTGTCTTTAATAAAATCAAAGTTCTTTTGCACCAAACTAGTTCTCACTCAGTAACTTTTCATTACATTTGACCTCGGTAACCTGACGTTGAAAATAGTCCTGACTGTTTTTAAACCTTTCCATTATCTGGGCCCTTTCCTGTTTTAGTTTACGGAGTTCTCCCCATAATCTTTCTTACGACATAACCCTTTCCTGAAAGTTCTCTGCGCATTCCCATAATTTCGCCTATAGTGTCTCATCGGTTTTGTCTAGGAGTTGGACCTGCCGCTGTAGACAGACCAACAAAATTGCCTTCTCTACTGCCTCTTTGTGATCCTTGCTTGCTGTCCACTGGGCTGCAGTGTCAGCTGGATGCTCAGCGTGCAATAGAACAAGCACCCATTCTTTAGTGACATTGACCTTCTTATACACATAGGAAACCAGCACACTCCGCATCACATCTCTTGTACCAGAGTCCTTCTGAGGTCGCCATTTTGTAAGGTGGTGGTCCCGGGGGTCAGGTTCACCTCTGACCTACTTGAGCGGTTCGAATCGCTCCCAATCCCTTGGGTTCTCGACTCTGGATTTATTTGGGGGATGTGATAAAGTGCAAAGAACAACTGGTTTGGTGCAAAAGAACTTTGATTTTATTAAAGACAAGAATATACAATGTCAAAACTTATAATCACTCTACTAAAGAACAATACATTACACATTCAAAGGGGGGGTACAGTAAAATTACACCTCCCACCTCCCAATACCTGATCCTAGCTAGGTTAGATTCCAGGGCAGGCAGGGACTATGCTTATCAATCCTTTCTGGTCAGTTAACGGTAGTTCGTGATTTCGGGGTTCGTTGAAATCTGTAGGTTCTCCTTGCCATACCCCAAATGTCGGAGAAGACTTCGAGCTGCGCAATTATCAGTTGGGTTGAGTCCGCTGATGTGATAAGGCGCATTTTGGATCTATGGGGTAAGTACCCAGTTTTCTTTGTTAGAAATAGGTTAAAAATCTCTTTCGGTAATGTTTTCACCTGTTGGTAGTCAGGCCTTAGATTGTAAAGTGGAAACTTTTCGATTCTTCGGTTTCTTCCCGTTGGAGTTTAGTTTTGAGTTTGGTCGATCGCAGTGGTTTTTCGTTGATACCACGTCGGCTGTGGTTGGTTGCTGCCGCGATGGTGATGTTCTTCCTTCCTTCAGGACTTCAGGACTTCGAGGCTGGAGAAGTTAGTTTACAACTGTCCCGTTGATGTCTCTCCCTTCTTGATGACACAATCGTAGTATGGTACTATGCGTAGTGTGACATAGCCTCTGTTAAAACAGGGGGCCAGTTGTACCGTTTGAGTTGTTCTAATCTTGGCACCAAATCAGTTCAGAATTCTTTGTTTAAATTTGGCGGGCTTGATTCTTCTTTCTAATATTTGGCGGGCTCGTTAAGAATTAATATGTTTTGGGTGGGTTGATTTTTGAAAACTGTTTTCTGATGGAAATATTAGCTTGGTAATCGCAATGTCCTTTTGTGCTTAGTTTTTCGCATACAGGCTGGATTGGGCCTCTTTGTAATGTATATGCTGAAACGGTTTTCCAAATTTTGGTTGAAGGTTAACTATCTCTGGGTTATTTGTTGTAATGTTAATGTCTCATGTGGAGAAGGGTTCCCAAATACCCATTTCTCCAGACAAGTTAACTTAGTCCCAGCACCCAGACAATCCTAATAATCAAGTAGGCTTCTTGTGTTCCCTAGGCTCGCCACAAGCTTGGATTTGTCTTGTAAAAGTCCAAAATTCGATTAAAGTTCTTAGTCTCTTCCATAAGCACTTTAGGATTTCAAACTTTCCGGTAGATAGTCCCAAATTAAATTTCCTTTTGAATGAGCCCAAACACTGTGGGGGCTCTCGTGAATTTTGCATCCTTTCAAAGTTTTTGCTTCAAACCTGAGGTGTCAGTTCAAGTGGCCCAGGAATGGATTGTCCCCATTCCTGAACCCCCGACAGTCCACCTCACTGTGAAGGAAAACATTACAAACCTGCAGGATTATGTTGTACATTTTGACGATACAATTCCCCCTCTACCCAAACATCTTACCGCTCTGCTAAAAGCTGTAATTATCTCACAAAAATACTTCTACACTCTAGAACAGAAAACAATTGAGATAGGGAAAAAGATTCACGAGATCACCATTCCGCCTTTCGAAATATAGAAGTTCAATCTGGATCTGAATCGCTTCCCACACTTTAGTTATCCGTCAACTCGCGATTATTCTTTACTTATGTTGTCTCACTTGCTGAGTGAAATGCAAAGGCCGTCAGGTCAGGCACCAAAGGGTACTATACGCTCCCTGGCCGAACTTGGGAATCGCGCAGGGAGGGGTGACACCATACTACCATGTTTAATTTGTGTTTGATTTTACCTGCTGTAAATCGCAAATATCGAGTGTTGGAAGAGTGTTACTTAAAAATCTGTTTAACTATGTAACTTTTATTTTTTTTTCTGTACTTAAATTTGTGTTTGACTGTATACCTTTATTTTACTGTGAAAACAGAGTACAAGAGGGCATCAGACCCCCTCTATGCTGTAACCTAATTGTAGTGATTGTATTCACCTGCATTTCAAAGGCGGATGCACTTTAATGTTTAGCTAGTATAAATGCGGGGAAGGTTGACTCTCGGGATCAGGAATTTTGCTTATCTTGCTTGACACTCAAGAGTGTAGAGTGTCACAGGGCGGACTGAAAGATCAAAATTCATGGGAACCCCCACTTCCTCCTCCCCCTATTGTTTGGGCTCATTGGAAAGGAAATTTAATTTGGGAATATCTACCGAAAAGTTAGAAATCCTAAAGTGTTTATGGAAGAAACTACGAACTTTATTCGAATTTTGGACTTTTACAAGACAAATTCAAGTCTGTGGGCGGGCCTAGGGAATAAAGAGCCAACTTGATTATTGGAACTGTCTAGGTGTTGGGACTAAAGTAAATTGTCTGGAGAAATGGAGATTCGAAAATCCTTCTCCACAAGAGACATTAACATTACAACAATAACTCAGAGATGGCAGCCATAAAACTGAACCGAGAAAAACCATCTTCAGCATAAATAAGAACAAAAGGCCCACTACAGCCTGTATGCAAAAACCAAGCACAAAAGGACATTGCGATTACCAAGCTAATATTTCCATCAGGAAACAGATTTAGAAGAGCAACCCACCCAAGACATATTAACTTTTAACGAGTCTGCCAAAATAAAGAAATGTCAAGCCCGCCAAATTTAAACAAAGAAATCGGGACTGATTTGGCGCGAAGATTAGCACAACTCAAACTGTATCACTGGCAAAGGGTATGCCATACTGCAACTATGCCATCAAAAAGGGAGAGAAACCAACGCGACAGTTGAAAACCAACTTCTCCAGCCTCAAAGTCCTGAAATCCAAAAGAAGGAAGAACATCACCATCATGGCAGCAACCGACCATAGCCAATGTGGCGCCACCAAAACCACCATGATCGACCAAACTCGAAACAAAATTCCAACAGAAAGAAATCGAAGAATCAAAAGTTTCCACTCTACAAGCTGTTCCTGAGCTACCAATGGGTAAAACATTACCTAAAGAACTGCAAAAACCTACTTCTAACGAAAAAAAAACGGGCACTTACCCCACAAATCCAAAACACGCCTTGCCGCATCAGCGGACTCAACCCAACTGAAGATTGCACAGTAAGAAGTCTCCTCCGACGTTCGATGTACGGCAAACAGAACATACAGAATTCAACGAACCCCGAAATTACGAACTACCATTAACTGACCAGAAAGGATTGGTAAGCATAGTCCCTGCCTGCCCTGGAGTCTAACCTAGCTAGGATTAGGTATTGGGAGGTGGGAGGTGTAATTTTACTGTAACCCCCTTTGAATGTGTACTGTATTGTTCTTTATTAGAGTGATTATAAGTTTGACATTATTTATCTGTAATAAAATCAAAGTTCTTTTGCATCAAACCAATTGTCCTTTGCACTTTATCACTACCCCCCAAATAAATCCAGAGTCGAGAAACCAAAGGGCGTGGGAGCAATTTGAACCTCTCAAGTAGGTCAGAGTTGAACCTGACACCCGGGACCACCCCTTACAGATGTGATAACTGTGTAGCCAGTAATTTTAATAAGCTTACTCAAGACTTTCCTTAACCCTGTTGATGAAAATACTTTCCTAACCAAGTTAATAAAAAATACTTTCAAATACATCATAATCATTTCTTGAACATTAGATTTGGTGGAATAATTTTGCTTGAATTTTCAAAATATTTCAAAACATAAAACAAACAGTAAATATTCTGGCTATATGGTATAAAATATGTCTATGATGGTAGGTGAGCTTCGATGGCTGGGAGAACAGAAGAACATAAGAATTACGAGCAGGAAATACTTTATTTTTTATTTGGATATTTTGAAAACATTATGTAAATATGTTTTGTCTCTTTACTTCTTTTATTTTTGTAGTTTAAGCTTCCATGACTGCTTCTATTGTATATTAAATTAACTTTGCGAAGTTTGTCATATGATGTCCTGTATAGCTGTTTGATCCTATTCACATTCTTTAGTCAAGTCATTAAGTTCTGCTGGCCTTCGATGTACCTACCTGCACTGATTTCTTAACTCTCCACAAGGGTTTTCTGTGCAGCCACAAATGGCCACATACGTTGGCCTAAGTTAGTTTGGAGTAACTATTAGCCGTCCAAAGTGGCCTAAATGGCCAAAATAGACGTAGATGGCTGGTAACGACCACTTTTGAAAAAAACTAAAGTAAACTAAAAAAAATTCTAACTAACTCACTTACACTGGCGCAAATTGAATGTGAAAAATGGGGATTTTTAAGATACTCCAGAAAAATTAAGTTGCTCCAAAAACAGCAACTCCTGGCCAATTTTGAGACCATTGATTCTAGATTTTGATAAATCCATCTTTAACGGGATAAGGGAGTGACTAAAAACAAGAAACTGGTCAAAACTGTCATTGGGTAAAATTAGGGAGGATCAGTGGGAGATGTTCAAAAATCATTTAGCTTAATGCAGAACCAGGATATGGGCCCAAAATTCCACATGGGCTTTTGTTGGCGCAGTTGTAGAGGTACGTCAGATTTTTTAGTGGCTCGACTTCACCAAAAAAAAAGTTCCAAGTTTCGCCGACATAACCTTTCATTTTGGAGCGGCGCAGATTGCCCTTAAGCTCTGTGGGTGGAGCTTAAGGTCTGCGCTGAAAAACTGAGGTTGCCAGGGTAACGAGTGATGCTGAAATTATCCTAGAGTGTCATTGCTAATTTTTCTCTCCCCAAGAACTTCTATTTTCAGAACAGTTGTAAGCATTCCAAGAGTCCAATTTAAAAAAATTGATTTTTCTCTTTGTAAACTCAACCATGACTCCGTGATGCCCCCACCCGCCCACCCCCACCCCGTGCCACCGCACCTGGTGCCTGCCGCTTCCATTCCGGGTTAGAAGGCCCCTGCACTGGCTCACTTCTAATCCGGGCTGAAAGGTCCCCTCATCGGCCCACTTCTATCCCGGGCCCCCTGCACAGGCCTGCTTCTATTCCGGGCCCCCCCGCACCGGCCCACTATTATCCCGGGCCCCCCGCACCGGCCCACTTCTATCCCGGGCCCCCCGCACCGGCCCACTTCTATCCCGGGCCCCCCGCACCGGCCCACTTCTATCCCAGGACGAAAGGCCCCTCCTCACCCTCCAGTGCTGTGTCTTCAGCTCCGCAAACAGTGGCATCTACTTTCCGCCGATTTTCTCTTCTCTGCGGCATATTTTCTGAAGTGTCGGTAAGGTTTTTTCAGAAAGGTGCACTGTGCCATTTTACAAAAAATTGTACTTGGCCAAACTCGCTTAAATGGCCAGAAATGGCGCACCCGGCAGGTTCCGCCCCCTGTGAGATAAAAAATCGGGTAGAAAAATAATCGGATGTAGCTAATTTAGAATGCTGCAGAAACTTTGCCGAAATTTGCAGATTTTAATCTGCTCCAAAAAAAAAACAGCACAGGCCAAAAAAACGGTGCAGAATGGTGGCGAAAATTCAGCCCTATAACCGTAAGGAGCAAGAGCTCTCCTTCCCAAATAAAACAGCCCTGACCGATAAAAGAGCTGAGAGATAACATCAAACTAAAGGAAAGAGCATACAGATGTGCAAAGAATAGTATAGATCCAGGGGACTGGGAGATATATAAAGAACAACAATGCAGACAAAAAGATAGTAAGAGCTACAACAAGGGACTATGAAAAGAAAGTTGCAAGGGATATCAAGATTAACACAAAAATTTTTATAATTATATTTGAAGATAAAAGGGTAGTCAAGGTTAATGTGGGCCCTTTAAAACAGATGCAGGTAATATTGCAAATGAAATGAAGTAATGGCAGATTACTGCTCTCGCTGCACCCTGAGATCCACACTCAACGCTATGTACCGCTACATGTACGCTCTCGACCTCTCTCTTCAGCAACACCGACTCACTCTATCTCTAAGCAGTCCTGGTACGCATTGCCATTTCATCCTTCGCCTCATCCGGCGCTTTAACCAAAAACATTTTTCCTTCCTTTCAGCTGTCAAGGATCGTAAACTTCAAAAACTCTTGGATACCAACACCCCTTCGGAACCTTCTTCCCCTTCACTACCCTCTGATCCCATCCCTTCTTCCAATCTCACCCCCTGCCGTGTTTTCACTATCCACTCTGACCTTCCCCTCTCTGACCCTGAATGATCAGTCCTCAGCAAAGGCCTGAGCTTCATCCCCTTACCACCCCCAACTCAATGAATTTCGAGCTTGGAACGATGCTGAGCTCTTTTTCCCCCGCCTTCACCTCCATGCCCAAGTCTTCGGCCAGGAGTCTTCCCCCCCCCCCACAGCTGACCCTTTCTCCCGTTTTCAGAATTCTCGCTCTACCTGGATCCCTTCCTTTGGCCTCTTATCCTCTCTGGATCTCTTCATTACAAACTGTCGATGGGACATCGGTCGTCTCTATTTCTCTGCTCCGTTCACTCACTCCTACCTACCTCTCTCTGAATTTGCAGCACTCCGCTCTCTCAGATCCAACTCCAACCTTGTCATGTAACTTGCTGTCAAGGGTGGCGCTGTTGTTGTTTGGCGAACTGAACTCTACCTTGTAGAGGCTGATCGCTAACTCTCTGACTCCTCCTCCTACCACCCCACTACCGAACATCATCCATTATTTCCCAGACCGTCACTGACCTCATCTCATCTGGAGATCTTCCCTCCACAGCCACCAACCTCATATTTCCCCAATCCCCACACTGCCCTCTTCTGCCTCCTTCCTGGTAGATCCATCGTTTCAGCCTGTTCTTGCCCCACGGAACTTATTTCTTCCTCTCTCGAATCTATTTTTCTCACCTGGTTCACTTTCCTCCCAATTTCATCCATGACTCTTCCGACGCTCTCCGCCACTTTAACAGTTTTCACTTTCCTGGCCCCAACTGCCTCCTTTTCACTATGGATGTCCAATCCCTCTGCACTTCCATGACCCACTTCCACCCCCATCAGGATGATCTGAGGGCGCTCTGCTTCTTCCTCGAGCAGAGGCCCAACCAGTCCCCATCCATCACCACCCTCCTCTGCCTGGCTGAACTTGTTCTCACAGTGAACAACTTCTCCTTTAACTCCACTCACTTCCTCCAAATTAAAGGTGTTGCTATGCGAACCTGCATGGGTCCTAGCTATGCCTGCCTTTTCATGGGATATGTGGAACATTCTTCATTCCAGTCCTACTCGCGTCCTCTCCCTCACCTCTTTTTCTGGTACATTGATGACTGTATCGGTTCCGTTTCCTGCTCTCACCCTGAACTAGAAAATTTCATTCATTTTGCATTCAGTTTCCACCCTTTCTTCACCTTCACATAGTCCATCTTCGACTCCTCCCTTCCCTTCCTCAACTTCTCTGTTTCCATTTCTGGGGCTAGAATATTGACAAACATTCTACTATAAGCCCACTGACTCCCACAGCTACCTGGGCTACACTTCTTCCACCCCCACATCCTGTAAGGTCCCATTCCATTCTTCCAGTTTCTCCGCCTCTGTCGCATCTGCTCTGACGACGCCACCTTCCAGACCAATGCCTCTGACATGTCGGGTCCTCAACAGAGGATTCCCCTCCACCGTGGTTAACATGGCCCTCAACCGTGTCCGTTCTATTTCCCGTACCGCTGCTCTCACCCCTTCCACTCCCACTCAGAACCACGAGAGAGATCCCCTTGTCCTCACCTTTCACCCCACCAGCCTCCATTTTCAATGGATTATCCTCCGCCATTTCCGCCACCTCCAGTGTGATCCCACCATCAATCATGTCTTCCCCTCCCCTCCCCTCTCAGCTTTGCGAAGGGGCTGCTCCCTCCGTGACATGCTGGACCATTCGACAGTCACCCCAAGCAACCTCTCCCTTTCCCACCGCACCTCCCCGTGTAAGCACAGGAAATGCAACACCTGCCCTTTTACCTCCTCCGTTCCCACTGTCCAGGGTCCCAAATACTCATTCCAGTTTAAATAGCAATTTACTTGTACTTCTTTCAAATTAGTATACTGTATTTGCTGCTCCAGTCAGTCCGTAAGCAGAGCTTCCGGTCGCCTGTCACTTTAATTCCCTTCTCCATTCCCATTCCGACATCTCTGTCCTCGGCCTCCTACACTATTCCAATGAAGTGAAATGCAAGCACGAGGAACAGCATCTCATCTTTCGTTGGGCACTTTACAGCCTTCTGGCCTCAACATCGAGTTCAACAATTTCAGACCCTAATCTCTGCCCATATTTTGCTCTATTTCCTCCTTTTATTAACCCCCACTACCCCCCTGATCTTATGTATTTTTTTCGCTCTCTGTTTCCGATGACAGCTTGTAATTATTCCGCCATTCACACCCACTCTAGACTAATCTTTTTCTAACTTCTGCCATCACCATCTCAAGTCGGCCCATTATCCTTTTTCTCTCTCAAATCTCTCCTGTCGTCCACCCTATCACAGACCTTCCCTTTTATTCATTCCTCCCCTCACCTTTTCAGTGCTCGTTAAGAATCTGATCATTTCGAACATTCACCAGTTCTGACGAAGGGTCATCGACCTTAAACATTAACTCTTTCTGTTAACATTTTCTGTTTTTATTTCAGATTCCAGCATCCACAGTATTTTGCTTTTATGTTCAGTGATGACAGACTTGTTGATTAATTACTTTGTGTCAGTTTTTACAGCAGAGGAATAGGATAATATAACTGACATTCCAGGCAAACTAATAAAGTATCAAGGAGCGGAACTCCCTAAAGTTAATGTAAGCAAGAAAATAGTATTAGAAACAATAATGACACTAAAGAGCAACAGATCTCCAGGACCCGGAGCCAGCAGCAGTTTCATGGCAAGCCATGAACATCCGAGGTAGGCAACATTCCGGCCAGCGTGACTGAGCACATGGAGAAATGTGAGCTGATTGGAGAGAGCCAACATGGATTTGTAAAGCCTTTATCATTTCTAACAAATTAATTGCATTTTTTGAGGAAGTAACTAACGCGGCAGGCTGAGGAATGTCTATGGATGTAGTTTATATGGACTTCCAGAAGACATTGGATAAGGTAAGGGGAAGGCTGCAAAGTCCAAGAAAACATCGTTTGAACAGCTAAGGGACATCAAGAGGCAACATGCAATCCTCATTGGGGACTCCATGATCAGGCACATAGACAGCACCCTTTGTAGAGGTAAGGCTCTGACTAGAGCAGTTTTCTTTTTGCAAGGTGCCAAGGCAGCTGATCTCCGGGATCATGTGCATAAACTGATGAAAGGTGAGTGTAAAGATACTGTAGTAGGCTTATATATTGGCACTAATGATATTATGGATAGAAGACCATTTGTTTTACAGGATACCTACAAAAGCCTCATTGATGCCCTTCAGAAAAAGGGTGCAAGGGCAGTAGTCTCTGGGCTATTACCGGTCATGTCCAGATCGATGGAGAGGAATAGCCGAATCGTGGGATTCAACATCTGGCTTCGGGACCTCTGCAAAAAGAAGAAGCTTCACTTCATGGATAATAGGGAGTTGTTCGCTGAAAAGGGTAAGTTGTTTAGAGGGACGGCCTCCATCTTAACTTCGTGAGAGCAAAAAGGCTGGCAGAGGGTGTTGAGCATGCTTTCAGAAAGCATTTAAACTAAGTCAGAACGGGGATGGTGCGGATCAGTTTAAAGTTAGTGATAACTACATAGATGCTAAGCATGAAGATGTATCAGGTAGGAAGAAAATAAGAATGAATAACACAAAGAAATTAGATGGGAGACCTCTAAGTTGCTTTCATGTAAATGTAAGGAGTGTTAGAAGCAAATTGTTGGAATTGCAATCCTATGCAGTGGTGGAGAATTTAAACGTATTGTGTATTTCTGAGACATGACTAGATGCCAATGATACCACAGAAATTCACCTAAAGGGCTACAAGGGTTTGAGAAAGGATAGGGTAGGTCAAAGGGGGTGTGGGGTTGCTATTTTTATCAGTGAGAATCTAACAGCTAGAGAGAGACTCGATATTGCCTCATCAGGCTCAGCTGAAGCTATCTGGGTTCAAGTGGACCAAGTTCACGGGCAGGGATTAATTATTGGTAATTTTTATAGGCCCCCAGATCCGACACTTGAATGTGAGGAGTTATTATAGAAACAGATCACTGATGCTTTTAATATCAAATGCCACCTTTGTCTGGTGGGTACTTTTAATTTTCCTGGCATTCAGTTGCACGATGGTTTACCAGTTGTTGTGGTGGGAAGTGCAGCTGAAAAATGTATTGACAATATACAAGACTGTTTCCTGATTCAACATGTTAATGAAATAACTAGGGAAAATCATATATTGGATCTGGTTTTAGTAGTGAGCATGACCTCATATTAGGCTTCTATGTGGAGGGAACATCTGGGCAACAGTGATCACAACATTATACGGTTCCAATAGACTTGTAGAACTAAAGGTACTGAGAATCTGCAACTAGTACCGGATTTCAGAAGGGTGTAAGAATAAAAGTGTTTACTAATGATTAAAATTTATTCTGTATATGTATAAATGTGAAAAGGAAAGGCCTGTTGTGTTGAAACAAAAAGAAACCCCACAGGTTGCCAGCATGAGCTGAGTTTTGAAACAAAATAAACAAAATTAAAGCCCCCACAGGTTGCAGCATGGGTTTTGTGTATTGGAAAGGCATTTAATCTAATCAAGAGATGGCTAAGCCAGGCCTGACAGCCACATGTGTGAGGAGAGCCAATAAGGAACTGCCCTGGAACCAAGGTCTAATTGTGAGGCTTTCGGAGGGACAATCGTTTTGAGAGGTTTAAAATAACTCAGCCAAAGACTTTTCTCTCTCTCCTGAACCAGCCACCCAAAGGGAAGTAATGTATATCACTCTTTATTATAACCTCATTGTATTTGTTGTAACTAAGGTGGATGTGTATGTGTGTGTGTCTTTTTAATAAACTGTTCCAATTGTTTACAAAGAATCATCTCACTGTTGAACTTAAATGCCAGAGACTTCGAAATCTTACAAGGGCAAACTTTTCCAAAATGGCAGATGATTTGGAACAGGTAAATTGGTAACCCTCCTCGGTGGTGCTGCGACCAATGTTGATTATAAATGGAAAGTTTTTAAGAATCAGATTAAAAATGATGAAAACAAACATTTCAAAAGAAGGAAATGTGGTAAGAAAAAGCCAAGGTGGCTGACTGGAAATATTAAATGGGTACTTTGAATCAGTATTCACCCTTGAAGATGATGCTCAAAAATTAGAATTTAATGATACTAGTTTTATCAGTAACATTAACACAGATAAGCATATTGTTTTAGAAAGATATTAAGAACTTCAAAATAGATAGAGCAGCAGGGCCGGATGATATCCACCCGAGGGTCCTCCAGGAGATGAGATATGTGCTGTGCAAGTCCCTGGCCTGTATTTTAAGTAGCTCACTGCATTCTGGAATGGTTCTTGCAGATTGGAATGAGGCTAATGTAGTCCCCATTTTTAGAAAAGGTAACATATAACCACATCAATTTAACATCAATAACAGGGAAGATGCTTGAAAGAATCATAAGGGCTGCAATATGTGAATTCTTGGATAGGAGGGACATATTAAGGACAACTAACATGGCTTCATAAAAAAATAGGTCATGGCTCACATGTTTTGAAAAAGTTACAAAGTTGGTGGATGAGGGAAGCCCAATAGACACTGTATAATAGATTTCCAAAAATCTTTTGACAAGGTACTGCACAAGAGGCTTCTCTATAAGATCGGAGCCTCTGGTATTAGTGGAAATATATTGATCTGGATACAGAACAGGCTGGCAGGATGCAGGCAAAGAGTAGTTATAGATGGATTTGGATCTGTTTGGAGACTGGTCACCAGTAGTGTCCCGCGGGGAACAGTGTTGGGACCGTTGCTTTTCACTATATTTATTAATGATCTGGATTTAGGGGTTGGCGACACAATTTGCAAATTTGCATATGACACCAAGATCTGTGCGCGTGCTAGAACTATAGAAACATAGAAACATAGAAAATAGGTGCAGGAGTAGGCCATTCAATGAGTTCATGGCTGAACATGAAACTTCAGTACCCCATTCCTGCTTTCTCGCCATACCTCTTGATCTCCCTAGTAGTAAGGACGACATCTAACTCCTTTTTGAATATATTTATTGAATTGGCCTCAACAACTTTCTGTGGCAGAGAATTCCACAGGTTCACCACTCTCTGGGTGAAGAAGTTTTTCCTCATCTCAGTCCTAAATGGCTTACACCTTATCCTTCGACTGTGCCCCCTGGTTCTGTACTTCCCTAACATTGGGAACAATGTTCCAGCATCTAACCTGTCTAAGCCCATCAGAATTTTAAACATTTCTATGAGATCTCCTCTCATTCTTCTGAACTCCAGTGAATACAAGCCCAGTTGATCCCGTCTTTCTTGATATGTCAGTCTCGCATCCCGGGTATCAGTCTGGTGAACCTTCGCTGCACTCCCTCAATAGCAAGAATGTCCTTCATCAAGTTAGGAGAACAAAACTGTACACAATACTCCAGGTGTGGCCTCACCAAGGCCCTGTACAACTGTAGTAATACCTCCCTGCCCTTGTACTCAAATCCCCTCGCTATGAAGGCCAACATGCCATTTGCCTTCTTAACCGCCTGCTGTACCTGCATGCCAACCTTCAATGACTGATGTATCATGTCACCCAAGTCTCGTTGCACCTCCCCTTTTCCTAATCTGTCACCCTGCAGATAATAGTCTGTCTCTCTGTTTTTACAACCAAAGTGGACAACCTCACATTTATCCACATTATACTTCATCTGCCATGCATTTGCCCACTCACCTAACCTATCCAAGTCACTCTGCAGCCTCATAGCATCCTCCTCGCAGCTCACACTGCCACCTAACATAGTGTCATCTGCAAATTTGGAGATACTACATGTAATCCCCTCGTCTAAATCATTAATGTACAGTGTAAACAGCTGGGGCCCCAGCACAGAACCTTGCGTTACCCCGCTAGTCACTGCCTGCCATTCTGTAAACCACCCATTTACTCCGACTCTTTGCTTCCTGTCTGACAACCAGTTCTCAATCCATGTCAGCACACTACCCCCAATCCCATGTGCTTTAACTTTGCACATTAATCTCTTGTGTGGGACCTTGTCGAAAGCCTTCTGAAAGTCCAAATACACCACATCAACTGGTTCTCCCTTGTCCACTTTACTGAAAACATCCTCAAAAAATTCCAGAAGATTTGTCAAGCATGATTTCCCTTTCACAAATCCATGCTGATTTGGACCTATCATGTCACCATTTTCCAAATGCGCTGCTATGACATCCTTAATAATTGATTCCATCATTTTACCCACTACTAGTGGCTACCCTCCACTCCATAGGAACTGATCCAGAGTCAATGGAATGTTGGAAAATGACTGTCAATGCATCCGCTATTTCCAAGGCCACCTCCTTAAGTACTCTGGGATGCAGACCATCAGGCCTTGGGGATTTATCGGCCGTCAATCCCATCAATTTCCCCAACACAATTTCCCGACTAATAAGGATTTCCCTCAGTTCCTCCTTCTTACCAGACCCTCTGACCGCTTTTATATCTGGAAGATTGTTTGTGTCCTCCTTAATGAATACCGAATCAAAGTACTTGTTCAATTGGTCTGCCATTTCTTTGTTCCCAGTTATGACTTCCCCTGATTCTGACTGCAGGGGAGCTACGTTTGTCTTTACTAACCTTTTTCTCTTTACATATCTATAGAAGCTTTTGCAGTCCATTTTGATATGCCCTGCAAGCATCCTCTCGTACTCTATTTTCCCTCTCCTAATCAAACGCTTTGTCCTCCTCTGCTGAGTTCTAAATTTCTCCCAGTCCCCGGGTTCACTGCTATTTCTGGCCAATTTGTATGCCACTTCCTTGGCTTTAATACTATCCCTGATTTCCCTTGATAGCCACGGTTGAGCCACCTTCCCTTTTTTATTTTTACGCCAGACAGGAATGTGCAATTGTTGTAGTTCATCCATGCGGTCTCTAAATGTCTGCCATTGCCCATCCACTGTCAACTTCTTAAGTATCATTCGCCAATCTATCTTAGCCAATTCACGCCTTATACCTTCAAAGTTACCTTTATTTAAGTTCTGGACCATGGTCTCTGAATTAACTGTTCCCTTCTCCATCCTAATGCAGAATTCCACCATATTATGGTCACTCTTCCCCAAGGGGCCTCGCACAATGAGATTGCTAATTAATCCTCTCTCATTACACAACACCCAGTCTAAGATGGCCTCCCCCCTAGTTGGTTCCTCGACATATTGGTCTTGAAAACCATCCCTTATGCACTCCAGGAAATCCTCCTCCACCGTATTGTTCCAGTTTGGTTAGCCCAATCTATGTGCATATAAAAGTCACCCATGATAACTGCTGCACCTTTATTGCATGCATCCCTAATTTCCTGTTTGATGCCCTCCCCAACATCACTACTACTGTTTGGAGGTCTGTACACAACTCCCACGAGCGTTTTCTGCCCTTTGGTATTCCGTAGCTCCACCCATACCGATTCCACATCATCCAAGCTAATGTCCTTCCTTACAATTGCATTAATTTCCTCTTTAACCAACAATGCCACCCCACCTCCTTTTCCTTTCTGTCTATCTTTCCTTAATGTTGAATACCCTTGGATGTTGAGTTCCCAGCCTTGGTCACTCTGGAGCCATGTCGCCGTGATGTCAACCACATTGTATCCGTTAACTGCTCTCTGCACAGTTAATTTGTCCACCTTATTCTGAATACTCCTCGCATTGAGGCACAGAGCTTTCAGGCTTGCCTTTTTATTACACTTTGACCTTTTAGAATTTTGCTGTAAAGTGGCCCTTTTTGTTTTTTGCCTTGGGTTTCTCTGCCCTCCATTTTACTCATCTCCTTTCTGTCTTTTGCTTCTGTCTCCATTTTGTTTCCCTTTGTCTCCCTGTATTGGTTCCCATCCCCCTGCAATATTAGTTTAATTCCACCCCAACAGCACTAGCAAACACTCCCCCTGGGACATTGATTCCGGTCCTGCCTCGGTGCAGACCGTCCGGTTGGTACTGGCCACACCTCCCCTAGAACTGATTCCAATGCCCCAGGAATTTGAATCCCTCCCTGCTGCACCACTGCTCAGGCCACATATTTATCTGAGCTATCCTGCGATTCCTACTCTGACTAGCACGTGGCACTGGTAGCAATCCCGAGATTACTACTTTTGAGGTCCTACTTTTTAATTTAGATCCTAGCTCCTTAAATTCATCTCGTAGGACCTCATCCCTTTTTTTACCTATATCTTTGGTACCAATGTGCACCACGACAACTGGCTGTTCTCCCTCCCTTTTCAGAATGTCCTGCACTCGCTCCGAGACATCCTTGACCCTTGCACCAGGGAGGCAACATACCATCCTGGAGTTTCGGTTGCGGCCGCAGAAACACCTATCTATTCCCCTTACAATTGAATCCCCTATCACTATCGCTCTCCCACTCTTTTTCCTGCCCTCCTGTGTAGCAGAGCCAGCCACGGTGCCTTGAACTGGTCTGCTGCTGCCCTCCCCTGGTAAGTCATCCCCCTCAACAGTACTCAAAGCGGTATATCTGTTTTGCAGGGGGATGACCACAGGGGACTACCTTCCTTGCACTGCTCTTCCTGTTGGTCTTCCATTCCCTATCTGGCTGTGGACCCTTCACCTGCGGTAAGACCAACTCGCTACACGTGCTACTCACGTCATTCTCAGCATCGTGGATGCTCCAGAGTGAATCCACTTTCAGCTCCAATTCCGCAACGCGGTCCGTCAGGAGCTGGAGGCGGATACACTTCCCGCACACGTAGTTGTCAGGGACACCGGAAATGTCCGAGCTCTCCTGCCATGACTTAACCCTTAGATACACTTAATTTGGCGACAACACTTAACAGGTTACTTACTGATATAAAAAAGAAAACAAAAGCTACTCACCAATCACCAGCCAATCACTTACCCCTTTGGCTGTGACGTCACCTTTTGATTTCTTTTCAGAATGGCAGGCAGTGACTAGTGGGGTACCGCAAGGTTCTGTGCTGGGGCCCCAGCTGTTTACACTGTACATTAATGATTTAGATGAGGGGATTAAATGTAGTATCTCCAAATTTGCCGATGACACTAAGTTGGGTGGCAGTGTGAGCTGCGAGGAGGATGCTGTGAGGCTGCAGAGCGACTTGGATAGGTTAGGTGAGTGGGCAAATGCATGGCAGATAAAGTATAATGTGGATAAATGTGAGGTTATCCACTTTGGTGGTAAAAACAGAGAGACAGACTATTATCTGAATGGTGACAGATTAGGAAAAGGGGAGGTGCAAAGAGACCTGGGTGTCATGGTACATCAGTCATTGAAGGTTGGCATGCAGGTGCAGCAGGCGGTTAAGAAAGCAAATGGCATGTTGGCCTTCATAGCAAGGGGATTTGAGTACAGGGGCAGGGAGGTGTTGCTACAGTTGTACAGGGCATTGGTGAGGCCACACCTGGAGTATTGTGTCCAGTTTTGGTCTCCTAACCTGAGGAAGGACATTCTTGCTATTGAGGGAGTGCAGCGAAGGTTCACCAGACTGATTCCCGGGATGGCGGGACTGACCTATCAAGAAAGACTGGATCAACTGGGCTTGTATTCACTGGAGTTCAGAAGAATGAGAGGGGACCTCATAGAAACATTTAAAATTCTGACGGGGTTAGACAGGTTAGATGCAGGAAGAATGTTCCCAATGTTGGGGAAGTCCAGAACCAGAGTTCACAGTCTAAGGATAAGGGGTAGGCCATTTAGGACCGAGATGCGGAGGAACTTCTTCACCCAGAGAGTGGTGAACCTGTGGAATTCTCTACCACAGAAAGTTGTTGAGGCCAATTCACTAAATATATTCAAAAAGGAGTTAGATGAGTTCCTTACTACTAGGGGGATCAAGGGGTATGGCGAGAAAGCAGGAATGGGGTACTGAAGTTGAATGTTCAGCCATGAACTCATTGAATGGCGGTGCAGGCTAGAAGGGCCGAATGGCCTACTCCTGCACCTATTTTCTATGTTTCTATGTTTCTATGTTTCTCCTTCTTTTTTGCTTTTTCTCCCGGCTGGAGCTGTACAAGCTGATCCTTTTGTAGGGCTCACCAACGCCACGAACTCCCGCCCCTGACTGCCAACCCCTCTCTCTGCCGCTGGGCCTTTATAGGCCTCCCGACACCACGCACTCCCGCCTCTCGGACTGCGGCTCGTCTGATTCAAGCAGATCTTTATGGGCTTTAACCTCCACTTTTGAGCTTACTACCCAAAAATGGGCTTTAAAAAAGGGTTTTCAGATTACCGGCTTTTCACCCATACTCAAAACATCTCGTTTACATTTTTGAAAATGGGCGTTACTGCAAGCGATATCAAAGGGGTGGTAGTGTTAAATTTTTCTGACCTTCTGCCATAAAGTGTGGCTGTTATTAGTAATAGCATGGCAACGTTCGATTTCTGCGATTCAGGAGGTCAAGGGTCATCATGACATACGCAGAAGAGGAGACAGAGAGAGAGGGTGCTCAGAGGCACTGAAAGCGTGTGTGGCTGTCGTGTGTGCTTGTTTTGCTGTTGTGGGAGGAACGACGGAGTTTCACAGGCAGCAAAAAGCCCACTCAGCACCAAGAACATAGTTGGCACCGAGCTTTTGTCCAACAAATAACATAGCCAGGAACACTGGCGGCAGAGGGCTCCCAGTGGTCCCGAAGCACCGCACTGCACCCCAAGGTGATGCACCCCCATTGGCGTCCACACATGCGAGCCAGCAGCAACATCTTGCTTATGGCTCGGAGCACGCTCCCAGCTCAGGACCGTCCTCTCCCGTATCTGTCCAAGCAGCGCCTCGGCTGTTGTTTCCCCCCCCACCCTATCAATGAATCATCGCCTGAGGACCTCCTCGGCCAGGTGGCTTGGAGTCAGGAGGGTAAAAGGAAGGGATAGAGGTGGGGGGGGAGAAGCGGGGGCGGGAGCGGGGTGTGGAAGGGTTGGTTTTCTGCAGAAATACTGATGATTTCAGACTAATGTTCGGTTTAACTGTTTTTTATTTAACAAAACCTTGCAGCACATTGGCTCAGATAGCTGCACCATTACACGCTGGTGATTGCTTAACATTAAAGGGTATAATCACATTTAACTTCAATCAACTTAAACTTTAACTATCACCAAGGTGATGCCTACCATTGATGTATGACCTGCACATCCAGCAGTGCATCAGCCTTGTAAATAACACCAACGTTCTTTCAGGCAAAGCAATCATTGATGAGCTCCTGACGTAAGGCTTTTGCAGCTATCATGCCACCCATGCACCCTTTCATACGGTCTACAGGGGGGCGGGGCATGGCTTCAGATTGTCTGGCCCGATGTCAGCGTCTGTCTCCTCGTACTCCTCTTCCTCTCTCTGGTGAGGTGGACTGTCAGGCTCATCAGGAAAATCTTGACCCCTCCTGATAGCCAAGTTGTGTGGCATGGAGCAGACCACCATGAATTGGTGGTATTGGAGCTCGCCTTCTGTGTGATCCAGACATCTGAAGCTCTGCTTCAGCACTTCAGTGGTTTTCTCAACGATATTGCGAGTTGCTCTGTGGCTCTCATTGTATCGCCTCTCGGCCTCAGTGTGGGTGTCATGCAGGGATGTCATCAGCCAGGTGACGAGGCCATATCCTTTGTCCCCAAGCATCCAGCATTGACCTGTGGCTCATTGTTAAACAAGTCAGATACAGTGCTCTTACGCAGAATGTGCGCATCATGGAAACTGCCCGGAAATTGAGCTTTCACAGCCAATATAATTTGCTGGTGGTCAACAACCAGCTGGACTTTCAGGAAGTGGAATCCATTGTGGTTCCTGAAAGCATCAGAATCCTGAAAAGGTGCCCTCATCGCGATGTGCATACAGTCTATTGCTCCCTGCACCTTGGGGAAGTTTGCAAATCTGGAGAAACCTCGATCCCTCTCACTCTGTGCCTCCCTGATCATAGGGAAGCTGGTCAAGTCCCTCCTGCATATGTACAGGGCTTCAGTGACCTGTCTAATGCAGCGATGTGTGGCATGCTGAGAAAGTCTGCAAATGTCGCCAGCTGTGGCTTGAAAAGAACCTGAGGCATAGACCGACAGTGCTGCAGTGACTTTGACCTCGACGGACAGTGCAGTTCTGTTAGAGCTGGCAGGCTGCAGATTTGCCCATATCAGCTGGCATACCTCAGTGATAACCTCTTTGTGGAAGCGCAGTCTCCGAAGGCAGGTGGTGTCGGACAGGTCGAGGTAAGAATGCTTCTCTTTGTACTTGCAGGGGCTGTAACGTCTAGTCCTCCTCATCTGCCTGTCAATTCATTCATTGGGCATGTAATGCAGTGCAGCGTTCCTTTGGCGATGTCGAGTCTGCTGCATGTATTTGGTCAGCAAGAGGTGGTGAGAAAGGACAGGCCCCATTGCAGTAGTTCTGTTTTCCACCGATTGCACACAAACAAGGAATGTCCCAACAAACACACCTCCTCAATTCCAGTCGGTCACAGTGTGGTCAAGATGTTTTAGAAATGTTCACATCAACTCCAACGACCTGCAGAGTACATCCGAACTCCGTCGTGGTTGAAGCGCAGCAGCCTTTTACAGGATGCGACATGTGATCTACAACATGGCGTCCATAACGCTGTGATTCATCCCGGTTAGTGGCCGTTTTTGTGGGTGTTTTTTTGAGTGAGCGATATTTTGGGCAAAATGTGTGCGATGGGCGATCTCCATGGCCGCTAGTTTGGGTAAATATGCTATTTACGACAAAAAACAGGCGGCGGGCGTTAATATTGAATCTCGGCATTAATTCCGTGTGGAAAGTAACCCTGGGCGATATTATGGCCGTTGAATTCGCCCACCCTGCTGATTCCGTCCAAAAAAGTGGGCGGACGGTAAGATATTTTTTTGGCATGGTGAAAGTAACGCTCGCCGATAAGTTTCTGAAAAATGCCCGGCAGTTTCCAAAATGGGTGATATATGGGCATGTACATCATTTCAGCGGTAAAATCGGCGTTAAGTGGGCATTAAGCAGGCAATAAACATGGAGGTTCTAGCCCAATGAGTTGGGCGACTGGGCTCAAGACTGGAAAATGATGTATAAATTAGATAAGTGCAGTCTTATCCATGTAGACAGGGCAAATGGTCAACGTTCATACACCCGCCAGGGAAAGGCATTAAAGATGGTGGAGATAGAAAGAGATTTGTGCATTCTAGTGCATACATCCTTAATGGTACACAAGCAATGTCGTGCAGCAATAACTAGAGCAAATAGGGTGTTGGGGTGTATCCATAGGACAATTGAGTATAAGACGAGGCGTACTGTTTTGTCCTTGTACAAGACCTTAGTCAGGCCGCTCTTGGAATATCGTGTCCAGATTTGGTCTCCTCACATGGTGGGTGATATTGAGGCTCTGGAAAGGGTGCAGAAGAGGGCCACTAGACTAATTCCAAGTCTAAAGCATCTTAGTTATCTAGATAGGTTAAACGACTTGGGACTCTTTACCTTAGAGCAGCATAGACTTAAGCAGCGGGGGGATTAGGGGTCGGGTGCCGGGGGGGCGGTGGTATGATTGAGGTTTATGATAATGAAGGGAATAGACAGTGTTCCAGCTGACAGTTTATTTCAATTAAATACGTCAGACAGGACCCGGGGACACAAATTTAAGTTGTATAAGGCAAGATCTAGGTTAGATGTCAGGAGGTGGTTCTTTTCACAGAGAATAGTAAACCTCTGGAACAAGCTGCCCTCTCATGTGGTGGATGCAGACTCACTGAATTCCTTCAAGCAAAAGCTGGATTTGTTTCTGGCTGTGGCGGAGAGTAACTCTTACAGAAGGTGGTGTGGGAGCGCAAGCCTGTATTTCTAAACTCTTTGCTTCGGCGCAGTCTGGAGATCGAAAGGGTTAAAAGTTGGAAGATTCAAGATTGGATTAAAACAGGCTGCTGGACGATTTAGCCATTGAAATGTTGGATATTTGAGTGGAACTTGTTACGATGCGAATAATAATCTATACATGGAATCAAGAAACTCCTCTGCTGAACATCTTAGTTGTGTATAGTAATTCATGATATTGTTTGTATTTGAGTGTACCTTGTTACTATTTGATGACATCGTCTGTATGTTAAACGATTCCGAAAGCAGTTAGCCGTGATTGTCTAAATGGAAAGAAATAAGAGTTCAAAGGCTTTTTTGGTACAAGAGATGGAACTAGTTTTTGTCACACACACACACATGGACACCTGAGACACTGGAATCTCGGAAGGTGTGTCACAAGCAGCCACGGGACTCGGAGCAAGCTAGAGCTGCCTTTGTGAAATATCTCAGTAACTTCCACACTGGGTTTCTTTATTATGAATGTCTAAATAAAAGACCCGATCCTGCCTTTACTACAACTGAGTGTGTGCGTAATTCGATGTTTAAAGCAACGAAGCGAATAGAGCAAGAACAAGTTACAACAGTAGGTACTGCAAGGAATTTAATAGCCAAAGTGATCTCCTGGTCTAGTTTCGATCGCCTGCATGGGTCGGAGAGGAATTGCACAGATTTTTTTCACCGAAATTGGCCTGGGTTTTTTAATCTGTTTTTTTGCCTCTCCCAGGAGATCACATGGTTTTGGGGTGGGGTGGAGTGTATAAGTTGTGATACACAAGGTATCGCAATTGTGTGGGACCGGATGATCTTTACCTGTCCGTCATGGTTTGTATGTTCGTAGGTTCCAAATATGTTAGCTACATTTAAAGTTCATGGAACTGAAGGTAAATTATTGACCTGGTTCAGAAATTGGTTTTGCGGTAGAAGAAGAGAGTAGGGATAATGGGCATATACTCAAATTGGATCAAAGTGAATAGTCTGATCCGACAAGGAGCATTGCTAGGGCCTCAACTATTCATTATGTTTATTAATGACATGAATAAAACAAGAGAGAGCCATGTATCCAAGTTGACCAATGATACAAAGATTGCTGGTATAGTAAGTCATGTAGGCGGGAGCATAAAATCACAAAGGGACATTTGTAAATGCAATGAGTGGGAAATACTGTGGAAGATGGACTTCCATGGAGGCAAGTATGAGGTAAGAAAGTGTAAGGGGTGGTTTTCAGGGGGTCAGCTTTCCCTTCTGACCTTATATGAGCGGTTCCGAATCGCTCCCACACCCTTGGTTCAAGACACTGGAATTATGAAGGGACTGTGACAGACTTGGACAGACAATCGGTTTCAAGGTAGGAAGCAGGTATGGCTTTATTGTGTTTAAAAAGAAGTAAAAGGCACACCTTTAATAACACACACAGACCAATACACACTGAAGGGTACAACACATTGAATAAATTGTCCAATTACAGTCTGTGGGGAAAATAATACAGCTTAAACTCTAAATGGGGTAAAGAGGCGAATGCAGATACATTTACACAAGTTATCCCAGCCTCCCCCCCTCCCAATTCCCCTAACTAACTAAGTTATAGCTCTCAGGGTTCAGGGGCTATGCTCACCAATCCCTTTAGACAGTTGCCGGTGAATCGCGGTTTCGGGGTTCGCTGCACTTGGCCTTCTAGGCGAGCCATACCCCGGATGGAGGAGAGGACTTCGGACTGCGTAGTCTTCGGTTGGGGTGCGTCCGTTGATGCGGTAAGTTGCGTTTTGGATGTATGGGGTAAATACCCACTTTCTTTGGTTAGGAATAGTTTTAGTTAGTCCTTTTTGGTAATTTCTCACCCGTTGGGTCATTCAGAAGTAGATTGTAGAGTGGTTGTCAATTTGGTTCCTGACAACCTTCCATTTCGTGCGCCTCGTGCTCGGTCGGTCCTTGACGATTTCTTGTAGTTTCCTTCACTACTCCATTTCTTCACTCCCCAGCTCCAGCTGCTTGTTTCTGTCTGTGTTCAAGTCTGTGCGAGTTACAGTCTGTGTTCTGCTAGCTTTCCTTGTTCTGCTAGTCTGCGTGCTGCTCCTTTCCTTGTAAAAACTGGGGGATAGATATATCCCAAAAAAAGGCTCCGTTATCTCCCATCAAATCTCTTGGGCTCTGTTTAAACTGTCTGTCCATTGATTTTCAAATGTCTCCTTTGTCAGCAATTACTCGATTAGGGTGTGAGAATGTGCTATCACTGGTTTTGCATTGTTTTAGGATTGTCCAGTTTCTTGACCATGATTTCCATTGTGCTTGATTGGGTAATTCAATTATCTCTTAGAGGGTGAATAGTTCCCCCAGACTTTAATACACAAATTTGCTTCAGATGTTGGCTCCACCTCCTGTATTTGGTAACTCTTTTTCGCAGCCAAAATGTTGTAGAATCTTAAAATTGATATGCTCCTTCCCATAGATGTTTAGGGGATCTCAAGCTTCTGTAATTTAGGTCCATTTTGAATTCCCTTTCTTATGAGTCCAAACACTGCGGGAGGGGTCTCTATGAATGTATCCCCTTTGATCCCCCGCAGGCTTCGTCTGCCCCTTTAAACTCATTTTAAAAGCCCAGAAAGGGATTTTTCTCCTCTGTAGGGGAAAGGTACCTGGAATCTTTGCGAGATATTGGTAAATTCTACATTCCCCCCTGTGATACCATATCACTTATGGTATCATTCTTCGAGGTGAGCAAAGTTCCTGACTCCCAAGAGATAACCTTCCCCGTAAATTAGCTAAACTAATACCCAAAATGCATTACACTTATGCAACATCACCATAGATGCACACTTTTCCCTTTACAGGTACAAACTTTTTACATTTACACCCTCCCAGCTTGGAGGGGGTTCAATCACTACAATTGCATTTCAGCACAGTTACATTTCATTTCAGTTACATTATATCCACCAGCATATAGGCAATGTACAACCACATTACAGAAGGAAAAAACCGAGATTAAAATTAAACAACATCAATTGGTCTCCTGAGGTTTGTCCATCACCTGGTAATGTCTGGATCCTGCCCTTGAGAACTGCTCTCAGGCTGGCTGACACACAAGACAAACTCAAAACAATCACTTAAACATTACTGCAACATTACCCTTAATTCTAAACTGAACCTTAAAATATAAAATGGTGCAGTCAGCTGCCTTAAACTAAAATTAGAGCTATGTACAACCGCCACCCGTCTCTGGGTGGCCTGGTTAGTCCCTGTCAGGCCCATGCCTTGTGCGGCCTGATAGCCGCCTGGATGCTAGGGTTTCCCCGCAGCCGGTGAGCTGGAGACCCTTGTCTTTGGGACAGCTTGTTGCTACTGCTCCTGTGAGTCCCTCACCGCTGGAGGCATCTGGCTGGGGGTCCCTACTCTGAGCGGCCTCTGTACTTCTGACCTTCGGCCTTTCCTGTCGGGCTGCCCTTCTCCTGGGGTAGAATCGCTGAGGCTCAGATGCCGGTGACCACGGTATATTTGGCCGTGGTGTACGGAGGGTCCTTCTCAGGGCTTCGGTTACTTGGGGTACGTCCGAATCCCAAACGATGGGTGGGATAGCCCCTCCAGTACTGCAATTCACCGTCCCTATAGGCACGGTTTCTGAGCCTGCCACATTCCCTGTGGGCCCTCCACCATCGGGGGCGGCCAACGGAGGATCCCTGTCCTGAGGACGGTTCACCCCTCCCGGCTGCCCTCTGTGCTTGGCTGAACCTGGGTTGTACAGCTTGCACTGCTTGATGTGGAACCACTTAGTATGGCGGGGCAGCTTTATGGCATAGACCATCGGGCTTGCCTTGTCGACTATGCTGTATGGCCCCATATATAATGCTTCAAAAACCCCGACCCGAGCATAGTTCCTCACCATGACCTGGTCCCCGATCTCCCATTCGTGGTGTTTGCTGGGTTCTAGTAGCAATCGGTTCCCCTGATGCTGTCTGCCCATGTTACTAGCAGCCTGCCAGTGAATCTGTTTGAGGTGTTCAAACAGGTTTCTGACAAACCGGTCCCGGTTCACCTCTCTGAGCTGACCTTCTGTGAGCACCGGGGCTAGGACATGGGTGGGGGTCTGAAGGATCCGGCCAATCATGAGCTCGTATGGGGAATACCCCATGCTCTTTGACTGGCTGGCTCAGGTCCCCATTAGGACCAACGGTAAGACCACCACCCACTTTTGGGGTGAGTTTCCCGTTTCCTTCCGCAGCCTTTCTTTAATGGTGCGGTTTAAACGTCCACAATACCAGATGACTGTGGATTGTGGGCAACGTGCCATTTCCCCTCAATGCCGAGCACCTTAAGGGTTGCCTGCATTACCTGCCCGGTGAAATGGCTCCCCTGGTCCGACTCCACATACTGTGGGAGACCCCACCGGGAGAACACTTCCCTCACTAGAATCTTAGCTCTCCCTAGTGCGGTGGCTGTTCGGCAGGGGAAGGCCTCAACCCATTTTGAGAACACGTCCACCAGGACTAGGCAGTATTTGTAGCCTCTCTGGGCAGTGGGTAGGGGCCCGATGTAGTCAATTTGGATTAACTGCCATGGTCCCTCTACCCTCCTGACGTGTCCTAGGGACACCTTCCTTTTCTGGGGGTTAGGGTTGTTCGCAGTACACACCAGGCAGTTTGCACAGAACTCGCGGACGTCCTCCCTGAGTCCCGGCCACCATCCTGCCTGTTCCACCCGTTGCCAGGTGGTCTCAGGCCCGGGGTGTCCCGCTCCTGGACCCTCATGGGCCAGTTTTAGGAATTCCCTCTGGTGCTGCTGTGGCACGACCCATTGTCCCTCTTTAAACAGCATGCCTTCCTTAACGGTAATGGCTGCTGTGCCGTACGGACCTTCTACTCTCTCTCCTCTAGCGAGCGCGTTCAGGACAGCTTTCAGGACTGGGTCCTGTGCCTGAATTGTTTTTAAGTCCGGGGCCAAGGCTATCCATGTACTCTCTGCTGCCCTGCACTTATTCTTGACCGCTGCTGTGCGGCCGGTGTCATAGGGGTCCCAGAACTTTCCCGTGTGGGCACCTTCTTTGGCCAGTTTGTCAGCCTGTTGGTTTCCCTCTGCACGGGGTTCGGTTTTTGAATGGGCCTTCACCTTATGTATGTAGACCTTTCCTTCTGCCCCCACCACTGTCATGATTTTCTCCAGCAGGGGCTTGATTGCCAGGGGTCTCCCGTCAGCGGACGTGTATCCGCGACAGGACCAGATAGCCAGGTACTCTGTACATGAATTGCAGGTGAACATACTGTCCGAGCAAATCGTGTACGGGGTAGGGAATTCCTCGGAGTGGGTCACCACATACATTACGGCAGACAGTTCAGCATGCTGGGCACTCATGGTGCTAGGGAGCTTGATTGCCAGGGCAATACCTGCCCTTGGGTCGTAGACTCCACACCCAGTGAGTCGTTCGCCAGCAGATACCGTGCTGGACCCGTCCACGTAGATGTCCCGGTCTGTAGGGTGTAACCCCGCCCGAAGGCCAATGTTCACCTCCCATACCCCTTCTATGGAGCACCTGTGGGCTTTCCCTGGATAGATTAGTTTGGCTGCGACTCTGAGGTCCATCTGGGAGAGGAGCAGGGTCCAGCGAGCAATGCGGGCACTGCTCACCGTCCCGCCCTTAATCCTCCCATCTAGGAGCATCTGAGTCGGTGTGTGGTGGGTTAGGAGTGTTAGAGGCGACCCTCCCGTGAAGATCAAGGATCTTTTCACTGCCCAATGTGTGGCTAGGAGGTGTCTCTCACAGTTGGAGTGCCCCTTCTCCACATCTGTGAGGATCCTGGAGGAGTAAACCACCGGCCTCAGCTGGCCGTGCCGCTCTTGAAGCAGCACTGAGCTCAAACTGTCCCCGCTGACTGCCACCTCCAGGAAAAACTCCTTCCCTACATCTATCGCTCCTAAGGCTGGCGCGATCTGCAAGTCCTTCTTGAGCTGATTAAATGCTGCCTCGCAACCCTCATCCCAGTCCCACTCTACCCCCTTGTGTAGGAGCCTGAGCAGAGGGGCTGCGGTGGCTGCATAATCCTCAATCAAGTCTCTGCAGTACCCGGTGAGCCCTAGAAAGGATCTTACCGCTGTCACTGTGTTGGGGGCTGGTAACTCCTGTACTGCCTCCCTTCTAGCCTTGTCTATGACCCTTTCCCCAGCGCGCACAGTCAGCCCCAGGAATTTGACTTCCTTCTGGCCGATCTGTGCCTTCTTGGGGTTTACTTTAAACCCTTCTCCTTTTAGCAGCTCCAGCAGCTCAGCCAGCAGTGGGCCATGCTCCTCCCCCTGATCGGTGAACAGGAGCAGGTCATCCACAGACTGCACCAACTGCTGGGGTCTGCTAAAGCCCTTTAAACAGTTCGCCATGCATTGGTGAAAAATGCTGGGACTATTGTGGAAGCCTTGGGGAAGACAGTTCCACGTGTATTGTTGGCCCTTAAAGGTAAAGGCGAACTTGTACTGGTCCTCCCGTTTTAAAGGAATGGACCAGAACCCATTTGAAATGTCCAGCACCGTGAAAGTGGTCGCGGATGCTGGAATACTCCCTATGAGATCCGCTACGGCTGCTACAGTGGGTGCACAGGCAGGGATATTCTTATTTAGTACTCGATAGTCCACGGTGGCCCTCCACGAGTTGTCCGGTTTCTTAACCGGCCACAGTGGAGAGTTCACATGGGTTGCTATCGGTCTTAACACCCCTTGCTCTACCAGTGATCCCAGCGCCGTTGTCAGGTCTGCCTCTGCCTCCCTGGGGAAGTTATATTGCTTTTGTGGTCGGGTCATGGGGTCCCCTTCTATACTAACTTCTACCCCCGTTACCCTACCACAGTCATGTTTGTGGGTGGCAAATGCTGCAAGGTGTGCCCGTACATATGCCTGGTACTCCACTGGGGTGTTACTGACCAGTAATTCCAAGTCATAACCCTCCTTTGGCTTCACGGTACACAATGTTCCCTTGGCCCCTTTTTCTGGGATCACCGCCACCTCACCTTCCCTGTCAGTCACTATGGCTCCCCATAGACAGTGGTTCCTGAGATCCACTAGGATCTGGTGGCCAATGATAAAATCAGATCCCAGGATCCCTTTTCCCTTCTGCTCCCATTTCATCAGGACACACTTCCATTTGGTTTTGAGTGTCCCTAACTGAATGGTGAGCGGGATGGAAAATGAACCAGTTTGCTCATTGCCTGTGAACCCCACTAGACTGTACGGGACCCCGTTCGATAGAGGTGAGGTAGTTGGGTTATCTGCAAATACAAGGGTGCTGGAAGCACCAGTATCTAGCAGGTAGGTCCCTTTCACTTTCTCCACCTCCATCATAACGCACGGTCTCTTCCAGGCATCGTACTCTAGGGAACACAGGTACACAGGCTGCGCTGGCTCTAGTCATGCATTTGGGTAGGTTGGAGCAGAGGGTTTTACCGTACTGGCTACTTGACCGGTTGCGATGGCTACTGCTCCCTGTCCGTTTATGAGTGTCTGTAGGGCAGCTGCGAGTGTCTCATATGAGTCGGGTGTTCCTGCCCCGGCCTTACGGGCTGGGGCTGGAGTGGCCTTTCCCTTAGTCTCTTTTCACGTGTTCCTACAGTCCTTCGTCCAGTGCCCACTTTTCCCACGCCCAAAACACTCGCCCCCTTTGTGGGGAGGGTTCCCACCTTCCTGATGCCACTCTCTCTTGCCTTGGCTGGGTTTAATCTCATGGACCCTCCCTTTAGAGGAGGGCTCCTCTGTCCCTCTACCGTTCCAGTAAGCCAGTGTCAACTGTCTGACCACTGTCTCCTCGGTGGTTCTGGGATCTTTTGGATCAAACCAGACCTGGGCTTTTGCCTTTACTCCAGGTAAGCTGTTTGCCACCAGGCTGCGGAGCCAGTGAGCAGCTCGTTAGGGTTCAGGTGGGCCCAATGAAGAACCCCACTACCTGTCAGCGAAAGCCTGTGGAGTCTCCCCATAGAGCTGTACTGTCTTCTCCACTCGGGAGAAAGGACTCCCGTCGTTCATACCCATGGCCTCTAGAACCTCCTCCTTAACCGTAGTGTACGTGTTTTGCCCCTTTCTGCTGTCTGCAGAGAGGGAATGGCACAGCTTGGTGTCTAGCGAGAAGAGCAACAGCTTAGCCTGCTCTGAATCATAGCACCCGTTAATATCCCCTGTGTGTTCCACTTCCAGCAAGTGTACCGAGGGATCCCCCTGTTGGGTGAGCTTACTTCGGTGGCCTATCATTGCCCTCAATTTTTGGGTGTCGTGGGGGACTACGAAGTTGCTTTCTAGGGGTCCTGCTGCCCCATTGGCATCAGGCGGGCCAAACTTCTGCTGCCGGACCGGGTGCATTGGCCCTGGTTCCGGCCCTTCTTGTTTTGGCTCGCCCTCTTCCCCCTGCTGCCAAACAGAGTTAAAACTCGGAGCTGCCGGTGTTGGTAGTTCGCAATCCTTGCCTGCCCCGCACTCTGGCTGACACCCCTGCTGCCCCGGACCATTCCTGGGAGCTGCAGGCAGTGACTGAGGGGTTTCTCCTTGCCCAACCAGGTGTTCCTGGGCTAAACCCGGGTTTATCAGGCACACCATGCCTTTAGCCTGGGATAGAGCAATATTCAAGCTTTGGATCTGCTGTTGGCAGGGGCCATGGTCTCCTGACTCAAATTCCCTGGTACTGGCTACGTTATAGGCTACCTGAATGTCTCTCACCCTCTCCCCATACTCTTTAACATGCTTGGCGAGGCGGGAATTCTCTTACCGCAATGCCAGTTCGCTATTCTTGGCTTCAATAATCTGACACTGTAAAAGGTCCAATTGGGATTTGTGCCTTTCTTTAGTGAGCTCTCTACTTTCCTTTAACTGTCCCACCTCTGTCCACAGCCTTTCCCCGACTGTGGCCCTTGCGCTGGACCTCTCTTCTGCCTGTCTCAATACTTCCTTTAATTTCTCATTCTCCTCATCTAGAAGCCGGATCTGTTGCTGAAGGCAAATTAGCCAAATGGCCTTCTCTATCGACCTTTTATGGACCTTGCTCTCGGTCCATTGAGCTGCAGCATCTTCTGGATGCTCAGCATACAATAGATCGAGCACCCACTCCTTAGCCACATTTACCCTCTTAAACACATACGAGGAAATCCCCTCTTCCATTTTGCTTCATTTCCTGAAACCAGTCTCTCTCTTATCACGTCCCTTGTACCAGTGTCCCATCTGGGTCGCCATTATGTAAGGGGTGGTTTTCAGGGGGTCAGCTTTCCTTTCTGACCTTATATGAGCAGCTCTGAATCGCTCCCACACCCTTGGTTCTAGACACTGGAATTATGAAGGGACTGTGACAGACAATCGGTTTCAAGGTAGGAAGCAGGTATGGCTTTATTGTGTTTAAAAAGTAAAAGGCACACCTTTAATAACACACACAGACCAATACACACTGAAGGGTACAACACATTGAATAAATTGTCCAATTACAGTCTGTGGGGAAAATAATACAGCTTAAACTCTAAATGGGGTAAAGAGGCGAATGCAGATACATTTACACAAGTTATCCCAGCCTCCCCCCTCCCAATTCCCCTAACTAACTAACATGCGCCTCGTGCTCGGTCGGTCCTTGACGATTTCTTGTAGTTTCCTTCACTACTCCATTTCTTCACTCCCCAGCTCCAGCTGCTTGTTTCTGTCTGTGTTCAAGTCTGTGCGAGTTACAGTCTGTGTTCTGCTAGCTTTCCTTGTTCTGCTAGTCTGTGTGCTGCTCCTTTCCTTGTAAAAACTGGGGGATAGATATATCCCAAAAAAAGGCTCCGTTATCTCCCATCAAATCTCTTGGGCTCTGTTTAAACTGTCTGTCCATTGATTTTCAAATGTCTCCTTTGTCAGCAGTAACTCGATTAGGGTGTGAGAATGTGCTATCACTGATTTTGCATTGTTTTAGGATTGTCCAGTTTCTTGACCATGATTTTTATTGTGCTTGATTGGGTAATTCAATTATCTCTTAGAGGGTGAATAGTTCCCCAGACAGTCTGGGGTCTTTAATACACAAATTTGCTTCAGACGTTGGCTCCACCTCCTGTATTTGGTAATTCTTTTTCGCAGCCAAAATGTTGTAGAATCTTAAAATTGATATGCTCCTTCCCATAGATGTTGAGGGGATCTCAAGCTTCTGTAATTTAGGTCCATTTTGAATTCCCTTTCTTATGAGTCCAAACACTGATGGGGGGGGGTCTCCATGAATGCATCCCCTTTTATCCCCCGCAGGGTTCGTCTGCCCCTTTAAACTCATTTTAAAAGCCCAGAAAGGGATTTTTCTCCTCTGTAGGGGAAAGGTACCTGGAATCTTTGTGAGATATTGGTAAATTCTACAAAAGGATAGATCTGAGTATGTTTAAACGGTGACAATTTAGGTCAGGGAGGTCCAAAGAGATTTAGGGGTCCATGCACAAAGATCACTAAAGTATAGTGGTCAGGTACAAAAAGTAATCAAAAAGGTTAATAGAGAGACTGAATGGCCTGCTCCTGTTCCTATGTTCCTAACCCGTGTGATTCTGAAATGCAGACAGTCTAATTCTGCTAATTCGGGACATTTTATGCAGATTCCAGAGGATGCAGCAGGGCTTGATCCTAAACAGGAGCAATAAGACAATAACCTTCTAATACTGACCCATCATGTGACCTGTCCTGGACAGTAAAAGCAGCCCATGATGAAGTCTGCGTTACCCTCCCTGTGGGAAAGAACCTTTATTTATATAGTGCCTGTCACTGCTCGGGATGGTCACAGCACTTTACAGCCAATGATTTATTTTTGAAGTGGGTTCACTTGATCCTTTTTGTGGGCACATGTGACAGCTGATTTTCCCACAGTGAGGTCCCACACACACAATCAGATAAATATCCAGTTAACCTGTTGTTGTTGGTGTTGGTTGAGAGATAAATATTGGCCAGGTCACTGGGAGAACTCCTCTGTTCTGCTTCAACTCAAAACTTTTACATCATCTGACAGATGGAAACTCCAACAATGCTGTATTCCTTCAGTATTGTACGGAAGTATAAGCTTAGATGATGTGTACAAGCAGCGGAGGGAGTCTTGAACCTACGACCATCTAACTCAGAAGTGGGAGTGCCACCACTGAGCCCAGGTGGTAACTTAATGGTCCTTATATGAAATATTTTAGCCCAGATATCAGAATTTAATTTGGTAAGTTTTAATTATAACTCAGGATACACAAATGAATAGTCACTAACTCAAATTGAAGATAGGAACAGGGGTAGGTTATTCAGCCCCTTGAGCCTATTAACTGCCATTCAATTAGATTATAACTGATCTCTACATCAGCTCCATTTACCCACCATTGCTCCATATCCGTTGATACACTTACGCAACAAAGATCTTCCATCCTCAGCCTCGAACATTACAATTGAACCAACGTCCGCAAACTATTGGCAGAGTGAGTTGCACATTTCCACTACCCTTTGTGTAAAAAAGGGTTTGCTTGCAGTAACATATGTTTTATAAATGATGCCTCTTTAGCAGAGGAAGTGCTCCTGACAGGTTTCAGAGAAAAGCCAGCACATTGTGGTTGAGAACTCAGCATTGCCACAAACAGAAGACCACATTAGTTATTTTCAAAGATTGTGAAAGTCTTGGTGTATTCTGTAACATCAGGGTCGAAGTACAATGGAAGATGCACGAGGAAAGTGGATCCTTTTAAACATGAATAATTTCCCCAATTTCCCACTTGTGAACTCGTCGTCATGAAGTGACTGACCTCCCCCTCCCTTCCCCCACCTCTTCCCACACCCTCCCCCACCCCCTCTCTCCCTCTCCCCTCCCCCACCTCTCCTCTACTCAACCGCTCCCCCACCCCACCCTCTCCCCTCGCCTACTCCTGACCCCACCAGTCCCCACCCCCTAACCCACACCCTCCGCCACGCCCACCCCACCCATTTTCCCCACACCCTCCCTCACCTGACCCCAGCACCTACCCTCCCCACCCTCTTCCCACCGCTAAACCCTCATCCTCCCCACCCCATCTGCACCCCACCCCCTCCTAATCCCCCATCTCACTGCCTCTCCCACCCTAACCCCACTGCTTCCCCTCTGCCTCCCGCATCCGCTCCCCCACCCCACCCCAATAACCTCCCCAACCTTCATCCCCTCCCCAACCCCCACCCCACTGCTCCTCGTGTTACTGCCCGCCATTACATCTGATTGGCAGCTCCTTCTCCACACACACTCTTTGGTGTTGTCATGTATTTAACCATCTTGCAATGACATAGTCATGTAACTGTAACTCATGTACACTGTACCTGTACCCTAGAAATGCACACCCTGACCACAGGGGGTGAACTTGCGGGGGACACTCCTCACCTGGGTTTCCAGGTGTAAAAGAGGAGGTCCCACCCAGGGTCAGCACTCCTTGGTCCTGGCAATAAAGGTGAAGGTCACAGAGTGACCGTGTCAGATATATCTATGCCTCGTGTGAGTTTGTGGTTAGGTGCAGGGATACTACAAGTGTCAGTCTAATGTAACTGGCAATTGGTGCCTGAGACCAGGTGTACTGATGTTCCTGGTGTTTTTTTTTTGTATCTGCTTCTTAATTAATCCAATTTAAAGGAAATTAGACCCACAGCAATGTGGTTGACTCTTAACTGCCCTCTGAAATGGCCTAGCAATCCATTCAGTTGTACACAACAGCTACAAAAAACAATAATAAGAATAAAACTGGATGAACCACCAGGCATCGATCTCGGCACTGGCTATGGACGACAATGGCACACCCAGCCTAATCGACATCTGGGGACTTGCGCCAATATTGGGAGAGCTGTCCCACAGAATTGTCAAGCAACCGCCTGACATAGTCATACTCACAGAATCATACCTTTCAGCCAATGTCCCAGACTCCTCCATCACAATCCCTGGGTATGTCCTGTCCCATCGGCAGGACAGTCCCACCAGGGGTGGCAGCACAGGGGTATACAGTCGGGAGGGAGTGGCCTTCGGACTCCTCAACATTGACTCCGGACACCCAATTAGGTCTCATGGCTTCAGGTGAAGAACGTGCAAGGAAACCTCCTGCTGATTGTTACCTACCGTCCTCCCTCCTCCCTGTTGAACACCACTTGGAAGAAGCACTGAGAGTAACAAGGGCACAGAATGTACTCTGGGTTGGGGACTTCAATGTCCCTCAAGATTGGCTCAGAAGCACCAATACAGACCGAGCTGGTGGAGTCCTGAAGGACATAGCTGCCAGACTGGGTCTGTAGCAGGTGGTGAAAGAGCCAACACGAGCGAAAAACCTACTTGGCCTTGTCCTCACCAAACTACCTGTCGCAGATACATTTGTCCACGACAGCATTGGCAGCAGGAACCACCGCACATTCATTGTGGAGATGAAGTCCCATCTTCACACTGAGGATAGCCTCCATCATGTTGTGTGTCACTACCACCGTGCTAAAAGGGATAGATTCAGAACAGATCTAGCAGTTCAAATCCGGGCATTCATGAGGCGCTGTGGGCCATCAGCAGCAGCAGAATTGTATTCCACCACAATCTATAACTAGCATATCCCCTCACTCTACCATTACCATCAAGCCTGGGGACCAACTCTGGTTCAATGAAGAGTGTGGAAGAGCATGCCAGGAGCAGCACCAGGCATACCTGAAAATGAGGTGCCAATGTGGGGAAGCTGCAACACAGGACTACATGCATGATAAAAAGTAGAAAGACCATGCTATAGACAAGACTAAACGATGCCTCAACAACAGATCAAATTAAAGCTCTGTAGTCCTGCCACATCCAGTCATGAATGGTGGTGGACCATTAAACAATTAACGGGAGGAAGGGCTCCATGAATACCCCCTCCTCAATGATGGCGGAGCCAACACGTGAGTATGAAAGAAAAGACTGAAGTGTTTACAACCATCTTCAGCCAGAAGTGCCGAGTGGATGATAAATATCGGCCTCCTGCTGAGGTCCCCACCATCACAAAAGCCAGTCTTCAGTCAATTCGATTTACTCCAAGTGATATCAAGAAACGGTTGAACGCACTGCATACAGCAAAGGCTATGGGCCCCGACAATATCCCAGCTGTTGTGCTGAAGATTTGTGCTCCAGAACTACCCGTGCCTCTTCCCAAGCTGTTCCAGTACAGTTACAACACTGGCAGCTATCCGACAATGTGGAAAACTGCCCAGCTATGTCCTGTCCATATAAGGCAGGACAAATCCAATCCAACCAATTATTGCCACGTCAGTCGACTCTCAATCATCAGCAAAGTGATAGAAAGTTTCATCAACAGTGCTATCAAATTCTGGTCTTGCCAGCGATGTGCACATCCTGTGAACGAATAAAAAAAACATTATTTCATGTAGATGAGATAAATTTTTTGCTAATTTTCTTTTCATTTTAACAATAAATAGCAATATGAGCAAAAAGTCTTAAGATTGACAATAACAGCTATGTGCAGGGAATGAAGTTAAACTAGTATTTTCTGTCCCGGCCCCACACCAGCCATTCTGGACAGCAGCCTGGCTACCATGAACGTGAGAGCTGGGCTCAGGATTCCCTCAGATCCATTCCACTGCCTGTTGTTCCTTCTTCCCCTTTGTTTTACTTTCTCAATCCCTCCTCTCCCTAGGAATGTTTCCAATTCTCTCTTCATCCCGTGTTTACCATCTGTATTCAATGGTCTTCCCTGGTATCTGATCCCACCGCTAATATCATTTCAGTGAAAACATTCTCCCTGCTCTCCCTTCCTATGCAAATTTGTGCCACCTGGTATGTCACCCTCATCATACGGAGCAACTTGTACAGATCAATTCTGTCTGCTCTCTTATGATCTTGAATATTTCCGTCTGACAACCTCCAGGTGTGACTTCCTTAACCTTTCCTGATAAATTACACTCCTGATCTCCAAATCATCTTTCTTGCTCATCTCTGTAATCTTCTGTGGGTAATAATATCCTTCCTATAATTGGGTGACCAAAGATGTGCACAGTAGTGCAGAAAGGGTCTTATAGATTTGTGTCCGTATGATTTAAGTCCTTCTGAATTTGATTATAATGTTCCTGATTTTCCCTCTCTCATCTTCTGCTATCTGGAGCCGTCGTCTCCCGATCCTTATCTCCTGGAGTGGATCAAGGGGGAATCATATATTAACCTTACAGGTGTGATGTAATTACCCAAATGTGCAAATGGACCCATCCCCGTGATTTGGGACGGGGTCAGCGCTTATGTCTAGAGATGGCCGGGAGTTCTGTCCCTATATGTAGTGGAGCTGGAACCCCAGAATTCCGACTCCGGCACCTCATGGTACAACACTCCTTTCATTATAACACAGCAGATTCTCTGATTTACAATGAGCTCTGTCATTTGAGATCCTCCAGTAACATTTAAATTACCAAGACTGAACACTTTGCCTCCCACCCTGAAATGTTTTTGAGCTTGATAAGTTCCCATTTTGAGCTACCCTCTGTTTTATTTATTGAGCCAATATCAGCTCGAACGTGCACAACACCAATGATGTCCGAACCCTGAGCTGGAAGGGAAGAGGAAGCTCGCCTGTCCTGTGGTTTCACAAGAGACAAGATCAGTTACTTTGTTCAGAGTAATGCCTGAGAACCTCAGGGTGTTGTGTATCGCTGTGCTGGGAGCTTTGCTGCTCAGTCTCCGGACTCCTTCACTAGTCTCTTCCTACAAGGTAGGCAATCTTACTGCAATCATACTTCTTTTCAAAGGATTGATGTAAATGTGGTTTTAATAACTGATCACATTTGGACATTGCTCAAAGATCTTGTCCCTTTTTGATATTTCACTCTTTCACTGTTGCATCCTGTTCCTCTTTCGACTAAACAAGGGCATCAAGTGCTTATTTATTTGGTTTTGTTTCATTTTTCATAAAGCTCCAAGAAAGAGGTTTCTTACAACTAAATGACTGTCAACTTTTGTCCAAAACTCATGTCTTAAATCTGAACAAAGCAAATTACAATGGAATGAGGGGCGAGTTGACTGAGGTAAACAGGGAACTACATTAAAAGATTTGATGGTAGTTAAGCAATGGCAAACATTTAAAGAAATAATTCACAATGAATATAAATTCGCTTAAGGAATAAAAACCCTACAGGAAATGAGGCCCAACCGTGGCTAACCAGAGAATTTAAAGATAGTATTAGATTAAAGGAAGAGGCTTATAACGTTGCCAAAAGGAGAAGTAAGCTTGAGGTTTGGGAGAATTTTAAAACTCAGTAAAGAACACCAAGAAAAAAAAACAAGAATTTTAGGCGTTGCTTAACTGGGAGGCAATGTAGGTCAGCGAACACAGGGGTGATCGGTGAGCAGGACTTGGTGCGAGTTGGGACACTGCAGCAGACTTTTGGATGACCTCAAGTTTACGGAGCATAGAACGTGAGAGGCTAGCCAGGAGTGCGTTGAATTAATCATGTCTAGAGGTAACAAAGGCATGGATTAGGGTTTCAGCAGTGGATGAGCTGAGGTAGGGGTGGAGTTGGGTGATGTTCTGTAGGTGGAAATAGGTGGACTTAGTGATAGCACGTTCAACTATATGAAGGACACCACCACTAGCGCTATTTAAAATGATCATAAAATACTTGCAGGTTAGTTGCTGAATTATTTCTCCTATCTTGCTGAAATTCTATGGTTTGGATGTTTTTCATACTGGTTAAAAGCTTCAATATTCGACATGGAGTGGTCTGTCTGGTGCTGAATTACTTTTTGGTGACTTAAAGGCTTGTGCACAAACCAGTTGCTTCCAGGCATGAGTGGCCCAGTAGGGCTTCCTCTTGGCATTGAGCATGACTAGGAGAGTGAGCAGAGGCCACGCAGAGCAGGACGTCTGCTGGAAGAGGGTGGAGGGTGGAGGGAGGGAGAAGTGCGCTCAGCAGGAAGCCATATCTGCAGAGAGGCATTAGGGTGTAGGTCTGTTGATGAACAAACTTCTGGAGTGCAGTGATGCCCTGGAAGGCTCTTTGAACCTTGGTATCTATGGCCACGATGGCAGCAGTCTGAGCTTCCATGAGAGCAAGCTGAGATTGCATGACAGCAGTCTGAACCTCCACTGCAGCACTCAGACGTTGGGTGGATGCTGTTTGTGCTGCAATGGAAGCTGAGACATCGGCCATCAGATGTTGCATCCTGGTTGGTTCCACAGGTGTTCTACCACCCGTTCTATGTAGGAAATGATGGGCCCCAAGCTCTGCGCAAAACCCTGTGCCAAGTTAGTGCCTGAGTCGTCCATGCTCCTTAACATTGAATGTCGGCTTACTGGCAGGCTTTCCAGTGCACCAAGCATTTTGTGTGTCCACCTATCAGCCTCTTGTGTAGCCTGGCCCATCAAAGTCATTAGCTGAGTCCTCTGCATCAGAACTAGTGAGTGACCTCAACCTCCGGCGAGCTGGTACCAGAGCTCTCGTTTCCCCCTGCCCTGGCTGCAGCGCACTTGTGCCCGATGTCTCACCGCTTTCAGATCCCGCCTCTTTCCCATCGAAATTACATACAATGTCAGTATGTGAGCTGGTAGCTATGACTGTGAAATCGAGTGATGGTGTGTCTTCATCTTCACGGTCTTCCTGCTCTTCCTCCACTGTCAGGGCAGGTTGTAGTTCTTGGGTATTTGAAATGAAAAGGGACACGCGTCGGGTTGTGGTGAGGGGAGAGGAGAAAGTAAGAAGTGCTTGCTTACACCATCTGCAGCGTCTCAGTCAAAAAGGATTGTGGGATGGGGCAGAAGTGGGACAAGAGAAGGAGGATTAGGTATGCGGATACCCTTATCTTCAATGGCCAGCATCGTACCGCCATAGAGGTTCGAACATGCAGGCGCGCCTCACCCCATCCGGTTAGTTCCTGCTTCGTCCAGTTGTGCATTATCTTCTCCGGCATGAAAGAGGGAAGTGTGTCAGTGAGTAATGTGCAATCTATTCAGGTGATGTGGCTGTCATGGTTGAATAGCTGTCCAACTGCAGTTGTTGGGACATGGCATTTGAAGATGCATTCACTAGCCTTGAACATTCGTGTGAGATCATTAAACTAGTTCCTGCAATGTTCCGCTAATTTGTTAGGTGATTGATAGGGATGTGGTGAATTGAGCAGTGTCTGAGGCTAGTGCATGCTATAAGTAAGGACACACTGCAGTTGGTAGGTTATGGCATTTGAAGATGCATTCGCTGATGTTGAACACACAAGTGAGGTCATTAAACTTCTTCCTATACTACAATCATTTTCTTGGAGCTATACACCTGGCATTGACCTCTGCGGCTATCTCTTGCCACTGCCTTTTGAACAAGTGCCTGAAGGATCTCCTGCCCCCCTGAAGATAAAAGACATTCTCCTCTGCTCCACCTCTTCAACCACAACCACCAGTGCAGTGACTGAAAACCTTGGTACACGCTCTCTCCCATGGATTGTTGATTGTTGCACATAGCACTGTTCGGAGTTTAAGTATTCAGTCTATTGAATTACTGCATACACAACATTTGGCGACGAGGTAACAAGAACCTTCGCATGCAAAAATGAGCATAATTGGAATTCTGGAGCAATTCATGGAGGGAGAAGATTGGGCAGACTTTGTAGCCCGCTTGAACCAGTACTTTGTGGCCAACAAAATGGAGAAAGAGGCAGGCGCAGTTTAGTGCCGGGCGGTCCTCCTCACGGTTTGCGGTCCGAAAATCTATGGACTCATAAAGAATCTCCTCTCACCCTTAAGTCCAACGGACAAGGACGATAAAACATTGTGTGCTCTGGTACGTGACCATCTCAAACCAGATGAAGGCATCATCATCTCAAGATATCGATTCTCGACGCACGTTCCTTCTGAGGGCCAGGATGCAGCAGAATTCGTTGCTGACCTAAGATATCTAGCTGGACCATGTAAGTTTGAAACTGTGTTGGTAGACATGCTGTGGGACTTCTTTGCAATCGGCATCATGCGTAAGCTACTGGCGGCGGAGACTCTGGACTTGAACAAGGCCATCATGAGCAAGGCTGGAAGGGCCGAATGGTCTACTCCTGCACCTATTTTCTATGATTACCCAATGATGCATGATGACGGACAAACGCTTAAAGCAGATATCATTGAAAAATCGGAACTCGGCAAGTACTGTAAACAAGATAGTATCGTGGTTTGGCAGAGCTGCATATGGCAGAGCCTATCTGTCTGCGTATGCGAAACCTGTGACTGCTAAAAGTCTGCCAACGGGAAAGAATCCGATATCAGCATGTTGGCGTTGTGGGGGAAATCATCTGCATCATCAGTGTCGGTTTAAACAGTATATTTGTAAAGGCTGTTCGAGAGTGGGGCATCTCCAGCGCATGTGTCCGCAACTGAGCAAGTGTGCTGCGACACACCATGTGGAGGATGATGACCAGTCTAGCCCGGATCCGGATATGCAATCCGAGATACCAGAGGAGGAAGTGTATGGACTGCATTCGTTCCTAACAAAGAGCCAACCGATAATGATTCATGTAAAACTTAATGGTGTGCTGGTATCGATGGAATTGGACACGGGAGTGAGTCAATCAATAATGAGCCAGAGGGCATTCGACAGGCTGTGGGATACTAATGATGTGATGCCTAAGCTGAGTCCAGTCAATGCCAAGTTGCATACGTACACGAAAGAACTCATAACGGTGATGAGCAGTGCAAGAATCAAGGTGTCGTATGATAGTACGGTTCACGATTTACCATTATGGATTGTTCCAGTCAATGGTCCAACACTGTTTGGCAGGAACTGGTTAGAAAAAATCAAATGCAACTGGAATAAGATCAAAGCGTTGTCATCGGAGGAGGATACTCCATGTGCTCAAGTGCTGAGCAAGTTCCCCTCGCTGTTTGAACCAGGCATTGGCAATTTCACGGGAGCCAAGGTGCAGATCCACGTGAACTTGGATGCAAGACCTGTCCATCATAAAGCTTGGGCAGTTACATACATGATGAGGGAGAAGATCGAAATTGAACTGGACAGACTCCAGTGTGGAGGGATCATATCACCGATCGAATTTAATGAATGGGCCAGCCCCATTATTCCAGTGTTGAAAATTGATGGCACTGCCAGGATTTGTGGAGACTACAAGATTACAATCAACTGAGTTTTGAAACAGGATCAATACCCGTTACTGAAGGCTGATGACCTGTTTGCAACGCTAGCTGGGGGGAAGTCGTTCACAAAACTGGATCTGACATTGGCCTACATGACACAGGAGCTGGTCGACACGTCAAAGAAACTTACATGCATCAACACTCATAAAGGACGGTTTATCTACAACAGGTGCCCTTTTGGAATTCGCTCGGCTGCAGCCATATTTCAGAGGAATATGAAGAGTCTACTGAAGTCGGTTCCCAGAACCGTCGTGTTCCAAGATGACATACTGATCACAGGTCATGACTCTGCCGAACATTTCAACAACCTGGAAGAGGTTCTACATCATCTGCACAAAGTGGGATTCAGACTGAAACGCTCGAAGTGCGTCTTCATGGCACCGGAAGTCGAATTCCTGGGGAGGAAAATTGTTGCTGACGGTATCAGGCCTACAGATTCGAAAACCAAGGCCATCAAAAATGCACCCAAGCCTCAGAATGTGACAGAGCTGCAGCCGTTCCTTGGTCGACTCAACGACTTTGGTAATTTATTACCTAGATTGAGCATCTTATTAGAGTCACTGCACATGCTGCTAAGAAAAGGCGACAACTGGGTTTGGGGTGCATCTCAAGATAGAGCTTTTGAAAAAGCTACTAAGCTGCTTTGCTCTAATAAGCTGCTGGTACATTATGATCCATGTAAGCGTCTAGTATTGGCCTGTGATGCTTTGTCATATGGAGATGGTTGCGTGCTCCAACAAGCTAATGAGTCAGGCAAATTACAACCTGTTGCATATGCTTCAAAAAGTTTGTCAAAGGCAGAAAGAGCCAACAACATGGTAGAGAAAGAAGCATTAGCCTGTGTGTATGGGGTTAAAAAGATACATCAGTACCTGTTTGGTCTTCGGTTTGAACATGAAACAGATCAGAAGCCACTCATTTCATTGTTTTCGGAAAACAAAGGTATCAATACCGATGCATCGTCCCGCATCCAGAGGTGGGTGCTGACATTATCTACCAATGATTATGTCATTTGCCATAGACCTGGCACTGAGAATTGTGCCGATGCATTGAGCCGTCTTCCGTTGCCCACACCGGAGGTGGAAACGCCACAACCGGCAGACCTACTGTCAGTCATGGATGCGTTTGAAAGTGAAAGAACCCCTGTCACGGCCCAACAAGTTAAGACCAGGATCAGCCAGGACCCCATATTATCGGTTGTGAAACGTTGTATCCTTAGTGGTGATTATTCTGCCATATCCAAGCAAATGAGTGAGGAAACCAAACCTTACATCTGTCGCAAAGACGAACTATCCATTCAATCAGATTGTATACTGTGGGGTAATCGTGCTGTTATGCCCAAGTAAGGCAGGAGAAATTTGTGCATGATCTACATAGCACGCTTCCCGGTATTGTCATGATGAAAGCCATTGTCAGGTCTCAACTATGGTGGCTTGGAATTGACTCTGATCTGGAATCATGTGTGCATTAGTGCAACACTGCATGCAGCTTAGTAAAGCATAGAAACATAGAAAATAGGTGCAGGAGTAGGCCATTTGGCCCCTCGAGCCTGCACCACCATTCTATAAGATCATGGCTGATTATTCCCTCAGTACCCCTTTCCTGCTTTCTCCCCATACCCCTCGATCCCTTTAGCCGTAAGGGCCATATCTAACTCCTTCTTGAATATATCCAATGAACTGGCATCAACAACTCTCTGCGGACGGAATCCACAGGATAACAACTCTCTGAGTGAAGGTGTTTCTCCTCATCTCAGTCCTAAATGTATGTATGAATATGTATGAATATAAAGGGGCTGCAGGAGGGGTCAAAACTAAAAATCATGGTTTAAAAACTAGTATTAAAACAATTTACCTAAACGCACGCAGCATTCGAAAAAAAGTAAATGAGTTGACGGCATAAATCATTACAAATGGGTATGATTTGGTGGCCATTACTGAAACGTGGTTGCAGGGTGGCCAAGACTGGGAATTAAACATACAGGGGTATCTGACAATTCGGAAAGATAGACAAGAAGGGAAAGGAGGTGGGGTAGCCCTGTTAATAAAGGATGATATCAGGGCAGTTGTGAGAAATGATATTGGCTCCAATGAACAAAATGTTGAATCATTGTGGGTGGAGATTAGAGATAGTAAGGGGTAAAAGTCACGGGTGGGCTTAGTTTACAGGCCCCCAAATAATAATTTCATGGTGCGGCGGACAATAATCAAGGGAATAATGGAGGCATGTGAAAAAGGAACGGCAGTAATCATGGGGGATTTTAACCTACATATCGATTGGTCAAATCAAATCGCACGGGGTAGCCTGGAGGCGAAATTCATAGAATGCATGCGGGATTGTTTCTTAGAACAGTATGTTACAGAACCTAAAAGGGAGCAAGCTATCTTAGATCTGGTCCTGTGTAATGAGACAGGAATAGTAAACGATCTCCTAGTAAAAGATTCTCTCGGAATGAGTGATCACAGTATGGTTGAATTTGTAATACAGATTGAGGGGGAGGAAGTAGTGTCTCAAACGAGCGTACTATGCTTAAACAAAGGGGACTACAGTGGGATGAGGGCAGAGTTGGCTAAAGTAGACTGGGAACACAAGCTAAACGGTGGCACAATTGAGGAACAGTGGAGGACTTTTAAGGAGCTCTCTCATAGTGCTCAACAAAAATATATTCCAGTGAAAAAGAAGGGATAACCAGCCGTGGATAACCAAGGAAATAAAGGAGAGTATCAAAGTAAAAACCAATGCGTATAAGGTGGCCAAGGTTAGTGGGAAACTAGAAGATTGGGAAAATTTTAAACGACAGCAAAGAATGACTAAGAAAGCAAGAAAGAAAATAAGATAGTTGCGGAAGTAAACTTGCGCAAAACATAAAAACAGATAGTAAAAGCTTTTACCGATATATAAAACGGAAGAGAGTGACTAAAGTAAATGCTGCTCCCTTAGAAGATGAGAAGGGGGATTTAATAATGGGAAATGTGGAAATGGCTGAGACCTTAAACAATTATTTTGCTTCGGTCTTCACAGTGGAAGACACAAAAACCATGCCAAAAATTGCTGGTCACGGGAATGTGGGAAGGGAGGACCTTGAGATAATCACTATCACTAGTGGGGTACTTTTGGACAGGCTAATGGAACTCAAGGTAGACAAGTCCCCTGGTCCTGATGAAATGCATCCCAGGGTATTAAAAGAGATGGCGAAAGTTATAGCAGATGCATTCGTTATAATCTACCAAAATTCTCTGGACACTGGGGAGGTACCATCAGATTGGAAAGCAGCTATTGGAAGACCTCTGTTTAAAAAAGGGGGCAGACAAAATGCAGGTAACTGTAGGCGAGTTAGTTTAACATCTGTCGTGGGGAAAATGCTTGAAGCTATCATTAAGGAAGAAATAGCGGGACATCTAGATAGGAAGATTGCAATCAAGCAGACGCAACATGGATTCATGAAGGGGAAATCATGTTTAACTAATTTACTGGAATTCTTTGAGGATATAACGAGCATGGTGGATAGAGGTGTACCGATGGATGTGGTGTATTTAGATTTCCAAAAGGCATTCGATAAGGTGCCACACAAAAGATTACTGCAGAAGATAAAGTTACGTGGAGTCAGAGGAAATTTATTAGCATGGATAGAGAATTGGCTGACTAACAGAAAGCAGAGAGTCGTGATAAATGGGTCCTTTTCATGTTGGAAATCGGTGGTTCGTGGTGTGTCACAGGGATCGGTGCTGGGACCACAACTGTTTACAATATACATAGATGACCTGGAAGAGGGGACAGAGTGTAGTGTAACAAAATTTGCATATGACACAAAGATTAGTGGGAAAGCGGGTTGTGTAGAGGACACAGAGAGGCTGCAAAGAGATTTAGATAGGTTAAGCGAATGGCTAAGGTTTGGCAGATGGAATAGAATGTCGGAAAATGTGAGGTCATCCACCTTGGGATAAAAACAGTAAAAGGGAATATTATTTGAATGGGGAGAAATTACAACATACTGCGGTGCAGAGGGACCGGGGGGTCCTTGTGCATGAATCCCAAAAAGTTAGTTTGCAGGTGCAGCAGGTAATCAGGAAGGCGAATGGAATGTTGGCCTTCATTGCAAGAGGGATGGAGTACAAAAGCAGGGAGGTCCTTCTGCAACTGTATAGGGTATTGGTGAGGCCGCACCTGGAGTACTGCGTGCAGTTTTGGTCACCTTACTAAGGAAGGATATACTAGCCTTGGAAGGGGTACAGAGACGATTCACTAGGCTGATTCCGGAGATGAGGGGGTTACCTTATGATGATAGATTGAGTAGACTGGGTCTTTACTCGTTGGAGTTCAGAAGGTTGAAGGGTGATCTTATAGAAACATTTAAAATAATGAAAGAGATAGACAAGATAGAGGCAGAGAGGTTGTTTCCACTGGTTGGGGAGACTAGAACTAGGGGGCACAGCCTCAAAATACGGGGGAGCCAATTTAAAACCGAGTTGAGAAGGAATTTCTTCTCCCAGAGGGTTGTGAATCTGTGGAATTCTCTGCCCAGGGAAGCAGTTGAGGCTAGCTCAGTGAATGTATTCAAATCACAGATAGATAGATTTTTAACCAATAAGGGAATTAAGGGTTATGGGGAGCGGGCCGGTAAGTGGAGCTGAGTCCACAGCCAGATCAGCCATGTTGAGTGGCGGAGCAGGCTCGAGGGGCTAGATGGCCTACTCCTGTTCCTAATTCTTAAGTTCTTATGTTCTTATGTAAATGGCCTACCCCTTAGCCTAAGACTGTGTCTCCTGGTTCTGGACTTCCCCATCATCAGGAACATTCTTTCCGCATCTAACCTGTCCAATCCTGACAGAATCTTATAAGTTTCTATGAGATTCCTTCACATTCTTCTAAACTCCAGTGTATAATGAGCCAGTTGATCCAGTCTCTCCTCATATGTCAGTCCTGCCATCCCGGGAATCAGTCTGGTGAACCTTCGCTGCACTCCCTCAATAGCAAAAACATCCTTCCTCAGATTAGGATACCATAACTGAACATTATATATGAGGTGAGGCCTCACCAAGGCCCTCTACAATGCAATAAGACCTCCCTGCTCCTATACTCAAATCCCCTAGCTATGAAGGCCAACATACCATTTGCCTTCTTCACCGCTTACTGTACCTGCATGCCAACTTTCAATGACTGATGGACCATGACACCCAGGTCTCATTGCACCTCCCCCTTTCCTAATCTGCCACCATTCAGATAATATTCTGCTTTCGTGTTTTTGCCCCCAGAGTGAATAACCTCACATTTATCCACATTATCCTGCATCTGCCATGCATTTGCCCACTCACCTAACCTGCCCAAGTCACCCTGCAGCCTTTTAGCATCCTCCTTACAGCTCATACCACCACCCAGTTTAGTGTCATCTGCAAACTTGGAGATATTACACTCAATTCTTTCATCTAAATCATTGATGTAAGTTGTAAAGAACTGGGGTCCCAGCACTGAGCCCTGCGGCACCCCACTAATCACTGCCTGCCATTCTGAAAAGGACCCATTTATCCCGACTCTCTGCTTCCTGGCTGCCAACCAGTTCTCTATCCACGTCAGTACATTACCCCCAATACCATGTGCTTTGATTTTGCACACCAATCTCTTGTGTGGGACCTTGTCAAAATCGCTGCTGAGTCTGTGGTCGTGGCCATCTAAACCATGATCCTGGATCCACATCGACTTTGCAGGTACCCTTCCTGGGAAAGATGTTCTTAGTTGTGGTGGATGCTTATTCCAAGTGGATAGAGTGTATAATCATGTCACCCTGAAACATTCACAGCTACCATTGAGAGCCTTCGTGTCATGTTTGCTACGCATGGTCTGCCTGACATTGTTGTAAGCGACAACGGATCTTGCTTCACCAGTATGAAGTTTCAAGAGTTCATGAATCTCAATGGTATCAAACATGTGAGGTCAGCACTATTCAAACCCACATCCAATGGACAAGCAGAGCGTGCGGTCCAAACCATCAAGCAGAGTATGAAACATGTCACTCAAGTTTCACTGCAAACTCGCTTGTCACGCATATTGCTTAATTACAGGACCAGATACCATACGCTTACCGGGATCTCCCCTGCTAAACTATTGATGAAGAGAGGTCTCAAGACCAGGCTCTCGCTTGTCCATCCTGACTTGAATAATTGTGTTGAATACAGACGTCAAAATCAGCAAGGGTATCATGATCGCACTACTGTGTCACGCAATATTTCTATCAAAGATCATGTGTACGTACTGAATGATGTTCAAGGTCCTAACTGTTACGGCCAAGGAGGGTAACAGAGTGTTTATCGTTAAGCTCATGAATAGGCAGACATGCAGAAAACATGTCGATCAGATAAAGCTGTGGCACACTGATGAACCGGAACATTCTGAGGAAGGCACAATCAGTGACCAACCAACCTACCCTCAGTCATCAGAGGACTCCGCTGTCATCAATGAATCTGGACTTTCAATCCCTGACATGGTCATTGCCAGTCCCATCAGATCAGCTACCCAGCCCCCAGTCATAACAGACTCAGAACACTCGCCCAAGGCTGGAGTTGAACTGAGACGTTCAACTCGAGAGCGGAAAGCCCCGGAGCGTCTCAATTTGTAAAAAGACAGTTACGAATATCTTAAAGGGGGATATTGTCATGTATGTATGCTTGGGTTTACTAGCCACCAGCTGGCGCCACTGTCGAAGATCATTGGGCTGTGCGCACGTGTGTGTGGCCCAGGTATAAAAGGCCAGCCATCTTGTAATGCAGGCACTTTGGGCCCTAATAAAGTAGAGCCAGGTTTGTACCTGTTCGGAGTTTACAGTATTCAGTCTATTGAGTTATTGCATACACAACACGCACATTCTCAGGGGTTATTCAATTTAACTCCTACTAACTTTAAGGAATTCTGTTTGGGAATCTATAAACAGAAGGATTACTTCCCATTTACAGTTATCTGGGCCTTGGCAGTTCAGTGAAGGATGTAAATGTGGTTAATCCGAAACAGTGACACTGAGATAACTATCTGTTGCTTTGGGTCGCTCACATGACTAAGGTCAGGACCAATTAAACAGGCCCACGAACATTTCATTATTGTCCGACTTTTTAAAGATTCATAAGAAAAAAATGTAGCTTGTGTTTCGGAGTTGGTATTATATGTTCTATTTGTAACGCTAAATATAAAAATGATTTGTTTCACATAACTTTCAGACACAGGTAAAGGGTTGGAATTTGGTCGTGCCTCTGTTGCAGCATTAAACCAGGCGGAGGGGAAATTTTAGCGCCTTGAAAAAGTTTGCGCCTCCTGCTGAGAAATTTGTCGGAATTGGAAGAAGAGCTGAAATGGGGCGCTAAATCAGCTGTTACACACCTCACCTGGGGGGATGGGGGGGGGTGGGGGGCGCGAGCAAAAACGCTGGTGGTAACTTTTGCTGAATGATTGCCCGTGCTCCATCATGCGTAGCGCTGATGACGTCATGACGCATGTGCGTCACCACATCTCTCCCCTTCACCAAGGGGAGAGCTGCTGCGAGCTCTGCAATTAATTTACTTAGGTCCGCTGGACCACCAGGGAGGGTTTCGGCTGGGCCAGCGGCCTGGCACCCAAGAAGGGATGCCAGGCTGTCTGTTGGTGGCCAGGCCAAACCCGGGGCTATAATTGTCCACCTGATCTGGCAGTCGGCCGACAATAAAAATAAAATGATGTCCACGGCAGTGCGCCCTCCCCTTTAATGACGGCCGAACAGCCTTGTCGTAAACACTGCAAACACCGACAGAAAAAGCTGTCGGGGGCACTACTCGGCAGCCTGAAAATGTTTTCCCCAGAATTTAGCTGAAGGTGCGGGAGATTGGCAGTGCACGCTTTGATGACGCCCTTAGGAAGGGTCACCAGCAGCGGGGTGTGAAGTGGGGACCACCAGTAAATGCACCTAGGAGAATTTCACGAGCCGCGTCCATTCGACTCCACCGCGTGGCCGCCGCTTTCTGGCATTAAAAGGCATTTTCGGGAGGTGGAATTTCAGCCCCCAGTGTCTCTTCAACCTTATTCCATCCTAGTTCCACACACGCACTCCACATACACATTAGAAAGAAACTTATACTGCGCTTGATATCAAGACAGCATTTAACCAAGGGCAGCAACATGTCGCCCCAGTTAAATTGACATCAATGGGGATGAGCAGGGACGATGGTTGTGGCAATTTCAAGCCAATCATCTCAATCCTATGACATCGCTGCCCACCAAATTGGATGATTAGGAATGCATTTTGTGCCGAAAAAATGGGCACTGCACGATTGAATTTCTCGGCCTATGAGTTTCAGCCTCAAGATAACTTCCAACTCCAGGCTATTTCCGGTATATTGATGAATGTATCAATGTCGTTTCCTGCTCTCACCCTGAACTTGAAAATTTCATTCACTTTGCATCCAATTTCCACCCTTCTCTCACCTCCACATAGTCCATCTCCGACTCTTCACTTCCCTTCCTCTTATTCTGTCTCCATCTCTGGGCATAGGCTTTCGAACAGTATCCCCATAAGCCCACTGACTCCCACAGTTACCTGGACTACACTTCCTCCCACCCGGCATCCTGTAGGACTCCATTCCATTCTCCCAGTTTCTCCATCTCCATCGCAGCTACTCTCACAATGCCACCTTAGACACTAGTGTCTCTGACATGTCTTCCTTTTTCCTCAACCAAGGATTCCCCTCCAGCATGGTTAACATGGCCCTCGAATGTGTTTGTTCTATTTCCCACACCTCTGCTCTCAACCCTTCCCCTTACTCTAAGAGCCATGACAGGGTTCCCCTTGTCCTCACATTTCACCCCACCAACTTCCACATTCAAGAAATCATCCTCCGCCATTTCCACCACGTCCAGCATTATCCCACCACCAATCACATCTTCCCCTTTGCTCTCAGCATTCCGAAGGGACTGCTCCCTCCACGACACCCTGGTCCACTCTGCAGTCACCCACACGACCCCCTCCTCTTCCCACGGTGCCTTTCCATGCAAGCGCAGGAGATGCAACACCTGCCCTTCTCCCTCCTCCCTTCCCACTATCCAGGGCCCCAAATACTCCTTCCAGGTGAAACAGCAATTTACTTGTACTTCTTTCAATTTAATATACTGTATTCGCTGCCCACGATGTGGTCTCCTCTACATTTGGGAGGCCAAGTGTAGATTTGGTAACCGCTTTGCTGAACACCTCTGTTCAGTCCATAAATGTGACCCAGGAGCTTCCTTTCGCCTGTCACTTTAATTCTCCGCTCCACTCCCACTCTGAGATCTCTGTCCTCGGACTCCTGCATTGTTCCAATGAAGCTCAACACAAGCTCGAGGAACGGAACCTCATCTTTCGTTTCGGCACTTTACAGCCTTCTGGACTCAACATCGAGTTCAACAATTTCAGAGCTTAAACTCTGGCCATCTTTGGCTCCCTTCTGCCCCCTCCTCCCTCCAACTTATGTTTTTTTTACTTCTTTTCTTTGTCTTTAATAGCAGCTGGTCATTACTCGGCCATTCACACCCTATCCAGATTAACCTTTTTCTAAATTCTGTCATTACCAGTTCAATTCGGCACATCATCACTTTTGTCTCTCTAATCTCTCCTGCCTTCCACCCTATCACAGACATTCCCTTTGTTCTTTCTTCCCCTCCCCCTTTCAGTGTTTCTTAAGAATATGCTCTTTTCGAACGTTCGCCAGTTCTGACGAAGGGTCATTGACCCAAAACTTTAACTTTGCTTTTCTCTCCACAAGTGCTGCCTGACCCGCTGAGATTTCCAACTCCAGAATGTTTATTTGATACAATCTCATTTACAAAGAGTTTCATTGGTCACTGCGGAGAGCACCAATCTGAGGGACGGCTGCCAAATAGATCACACAACTGAGATGCAAAATGTAGCAGTGGACAGGTGTGATGGAACTCAGTTGACTCTGATTTGGCTCAGTGTTAGTGGTGATCACACTCAGGGCTAGAAATTTGGTTCTCAGCAAAAACGGTATTTTTTTCACCAAAATTACCGTTATCACTTCACTTTCGCTATCAGGCCGTAAATTCAAGCTTTATTTTGCGCAGCGGTAAAGTTTTGCCGTCGAATGAGGATTCTCGGCGCAAACTGCAATCCTTGCCAACTTTAGTCCGAGTTGGGCCTTGGGAGGGTAGAAAAACACCAAAAAATAAATTGGAAAAAAGAGACACTCACAAAACAATTACAAGACACTTATCTATCGAATCGCTGAAAAAGAATTACAAAATAAAAACCTGAACTGACCTTTTTGCGGGTCTTCATACTTACTGCTGGCAGGGCTGCTACGACAGGTTTTTCCCTGTTGGAGCGCAGAATACGGGTGCGGGGGGATAAAAAATGTTAGCGAAAGCGCCATTTCGGCTCCTGCATGGCGGCGCTTCTCTTTCCAGCAGTACGTGTAAAACATCACCGAGTTTCCCACTGACCAGGTTTTTGCCAAATGTGGTAAAATATCGGCAAAAGCACGGTCGCAAAGTCGCGAATTTCTAGCCCAAGTCTTTCCTTTTGCGAACTACTTTTTATAACGCTCATCCTGACCAGTAGTTTATGTTATATTACAGCAGTTTGTGAGATGGTATCCTGCAATAACTTTTCACTGGGGTGCATAACAGTCTGGTAAAGGTCTTTCAAAAAGGCACAATAAACTTTTTTATTCATCATTTATTCTCGGGATATGGGCGTCGCTGGTAAGGCTGGCATTTTTGCCCAACTCTAGTTGCCCTTGAGAAGGTGGTGATGGGCCTTCTTCTTGAACCGCTGCAGTCCATGTGGCAAAGATATTCCTACAATGCTCTGAGGTAGGGAGTTCAAGAATATAGACAGGATGACACGAGACTCGGAGGGGAACTTGGGGGTGATGGTGTTCCCATGCATGAGGAAATAATTTGGTCAGCAGTTTTATCTTGTTTCTTTTCTTCACAGTCTGAAGTGTTAAACATATTGAAGAAATGTGCCTCATTTTTACTTCTGGAGGTTTTCTGGTACTATATCTATGTGTATATTTCTTATAGGGAAAGAGAATGAATCTGTGAAATGTGTCGACGATTTTTCTGCAGCAAAATGCCAGCTGGTTTGATGTTCAGTTTCTTTGTGTTTCTACTTCCGTCTGTTCTCACACAAAGTAAGTGCCTTATTTCCACCAATCACAGTCATATTGTTTTATTTTATCAGAGTGTTTAATGAATTCATGCACTTTGTGTTCAGGACGTACCTAAGGTTTTTATTTTCATGTCCCTACTCCATTAGATTCAGAGAATCATAGAGGGTGAAATTGGCGAGTGCCCCGTTTGGAGGGCTAACTTTCAAAAGTTTGAAAATTTAGTGCCAGGCGCTAATGATTTCAAACTTTTACAACATTCGGCATTGCCCAGTGTGCAGCACTGCTCCACTTCCTTCCTGGAGTGCAATCGGCAGCAGATGGGGCGGTGAGTGGAGCAGCGTACACACCGGGCGGTGCAGCGCTGCCGTGTTGAAATGCTCCTTCCCTCCCTTAAAGGCAACGGTCATCACTGCAGGCTCTGCAAAGAAAAAACTTACCTTCTCCACGATGGCAGCCGTGATCCCGCCCAATCAGCCCGGCACTCAAGCAGACTATATATATCAAAGAAGCATTGGTCCTAGTACCGACCCTGGGGAACACCACTGTGTACCTTCCTCCAGTCTGATAAACAACTGTTCAGTTGAACTTCTCCCTTCAGCCGGTCGGTTAGTGCTTAAGGCCCCATTTATCGCCCCCCAGAGGTAATAACGGGAGGCGCTAAGGTGGCCAATTTCGAGACCGATGTGTTTAAACTTCACCGTGTGTACATTGAGCATGGAGCCCTTTTATTTTTGGTAACTGTGATTTAATCTAGAGTCTCAGATAAATGGAATTTATCACTTTAGCTAAGTTCATTTATGAAAAAGTAAATTTAAAAAATGGTGACAATGAGGATTTTACGGGAAACGGACACGGAGGCACATCAGGGCTCACTGGAAGGAGCACTTCAAAGATCTCCTCAATCGAGACTCTGCTTTTGACTCGAGTGTCCTTGTCATGTATGTATGCTTGGATTTACTAGCTACCAGGTGGCGCCACTGTCAGAGGTCGTTGGGCTGTGCGCACATGTGTGCGGCCCAGGTATAAAAGGCCAGCCATCTTGGTAACGTACCCACTTTGGGCCTTAATAAAGTAGAGCCAATTTTGTACCTGTTCGAAGTTTACAGTATTCAGTCTATTTAGTTATTGCATACACAACATTTGGCGACGAGGTAACAAGAACCTTCGCATGCAAAAATGAGCATAATTGGAATTCTGGAGCGACTTGTGGAGGGAGAAGATTGGGCAGACTTTGTAACCCACTTGAACCAGTACTTCATGGCCAACAAAATGGAGAAAGAGGCAGACGCAGATCGGTGCCGGGTGCTCTTCCTCACGGTTTGCGGTCCGAAAATCTATGGACTCATAAAGAATCTCCTCTCGCCCTTATGTCCAACGGACAAGGACTATGAAACATTGTGTGCTCTGGTACGCGACCATCTCAAACCAATGAAGGCATCATCATCTCAAGATATCGATTCGATACGCACATTCGTTCTGAGGACCAGTATGTATCGGAATTCATTGCCGACCTAAGACATCTAGCTGGACCGTGTAAGTTCGAAACTGCATTGCCAGACGTCCTGCGGGAATTCTTTGTAATCGGCATTAGCCACGAAGTGATCCTGTGTAAGCTACTGGTGGCGGAGACGCTGGATTTGAGCAAGGCCATCGCGATTGTCCAATCATGCATGACGACGGATAAAAGCTTAAAGCAGATATCATTGAAAAATCGTAAACAAGATAGTATCGTCGTTTGGCAGAGCTGCATATGGCAGAGCCTACCCGACTGCGTACGCAAAACCTGTGGCTGCTCAAAGTCCGCCAACGGGAATGAATCCGATATCACCGTGTTGGCTTTGTGGGGAAAATCATCAGCATCATCAGTGTTGGTTCAAACAGTGTATTTGTAAAGGCTAATCGAGAGTGGGGCATCTCCAGCACATGAGTCCGCAACTGAGCAAGTGTGCTGCGACATACCACGTGAAGGATGATGACCAGTCTAGCCCGGATCCGGATAAGCAAACCGAGATACCAGAGTTGGAAGTGTATGGACTGTATTCATTCCTAACAAAGAGCCAACCGATAATGATTCATGTAAAACTTAATGGTGCACCAGTATCGATGGAATTGAACATGGATGCAAGTCAATCAATCACGAGCCAGAGGACATTCGACAGGCTGTGGGATACTAAGGCTGTGAGACCTAAGGTGAGTCCAGTCAACGCCAAGTTGCATACATACACTGAAGAATTCATTATGGTGATTGGCAGTGCAGTAGTCAAGGTGTCGCATGATGGTGTGGTTCACGATTTACCATTATGAATTTTTCCAGGCAATGGTCAAACGCTGTTCGGTAGGAACTGGTTAGAAAAAATCAAATGGAACTGGAATGAGATCAAGATGTTGTCGTCGGAGGAGGATACTCCATGTGCTCAAGTGCTGAGCAAGTTCCCCTCACTGTTTGAACCAGGCATCTGCAATTTCACGGGAGCCAAGGGGAATCGGATGCAAGACCCGTCCATCATAAAGCTCGGGCGGTTCCATACATGATGATGGAGAAGCTCGAAATCGAACTGGAGAGACTCCAACGTGAAGGGATCATATCGCAGGTCGAATTTAACGAATGGGCCAGCCGCATTTTTCCCGCGTTGAAAAGTGATGGCACTGTCAGGATTTGTGGAGACTGCAAGGTTACGATTAACCGAGTTTCGAAACAGGATCAATACCTGTAAAGTCCTGTCCCCTCAGTACAGATTCACACAAGGCATGTAGTGAAGTCAAGGTCACTCTGGACCTGCACCTTTATTTCACAGCTCTGGAATGCTGCACTTGTCCTGAGACCTGTCCTTATATACCTGTCTCTTGCAAGTGCACCCCTGGTGGTAAGGTATACTGGTGGTTACAGGTCATATCTTATTACAGTCATGTATAGCATGTTAGGATAGAGTTATAAATAATAATGTAAGATACATGACAATACCTGTTATCGAAGGCTGATGACGTGTTTGCAACGCTAGCCGGGGGGGACGTCGCTCACAAAACTGTATCTGACGTTGGCCTACATGACACAGGAGCTGGTCGACACGTCGAAGAAACTTACGTGCATCGACACTCATAAAGGACTGTTTATCTACAACAGGTGCCCTTTTGGAATTCGCTCGGCTGCAGCCATATTTCAAAGGAACATGGAGAGTTTACTGAAGTCCGTCCCTAGAACCGTTGTGTTCCAAGATGACATACTGGTCACAGGTCGTGACTCAGCCGATCATCTGAACAACCTGGAAGAGGTCCTACATCGTCTGGACAAAGTGGGACTCAGACTGAAACGCTCAAAGTGCGTCTTTATGTCATCGGAAGTCGAATTCCTGGGGAGGAGAATTGCTGCTCACGGTAGCAGGCCTACGGACTCGAAAACAAAGCACATCAAAAATGGACCCAAGCCTCAGAATGTGACGGAGCTGCATTTGTTCCTTGGGCAACTCAACTACTTTGGTAATTTATTACCTAGATTGAGCACTTCATTAGAGCCACTGCACATGCTGCTATGAAAAGGCGACAACTAGATTTGGGGTGCGTCTTAAGGTAGACCTTTTGAGAAACCTACCGCTCTACTTTGCTCTAACAAGCTGCTGGTACATTATGATCCATGTAAGTGTCTAGTATTGGCCTATGATGCTTCGTCATTTGGAGTTGGTTGCCTGCTCCAACAAGCTAATGAGTCGGGCAAATTACAAACTGTTGCATATGCTTCAAAAGTTTGTCAAAGGCGGAACGAGCCTACAGAATGATAGAGAAGGAAGCACTAGCCTGTGTATATGGGGTTAAAAAGATGCATCAGTACCTGTTTGGTCTTCGGTTTGAACTGGAAACAGATCACAAGCTACTCATTTCATTGTTTTTGGAAAACAAAGTTATCAATACCAATGCATCGTCCCGCTTCCAGAGGTGGGCGCTGACGTTATCTGCCTATGATTGTGTCATTTGTCATAGAACTGGCACTAAGAATTGTGCCGATGCATTTAGCCATCTGCCATTGCCCAATTCGGAGGTGGAAACGCCACAACCTACAGACCTACTGTTAGTCATGGATGCTTTTGAAAGTGAAGGAATCCCTGTCACGGCCCAACAAGTTAAGACCTGGATCAGCCAGGACCCCATATTATCGGTTGTGAAACATTGTATCCTTAGTGGTGATTGGTCTGCCATACCCAAGCAAATGTGTGAAGAGATCAAACCTTAAATCTGTCGCAAAGACGAACTATCCATTCAATCAGATTGTATACTGTGGGGTAATCGTGTTATTATGCCCAAGAAAATCAGAGAGAAATTTGTGCATGATCTACATAGCACACATCCCTGTATTGTCATGATGAAAGCCATTGCCAGGTCTCATGTATGGTGGCCTAGAATTTAAACTGATCTGGAATCATGTGTGCATCAGTGCAACACTTGCATGCAGCTTAGTAAAGCACCAGCAGAATTGCTGCTGATTCTGTGGTCGTGGCCATCTAAACCATGGTCCAGGATCCACATCAACTTTGGAGGTCCCTTCCTGGGAAAGATGTTTTTATTTGTGGTGGATGCATATTCCAAGTGGATAGAATGTACAATCATGTCATCCAGCATATCCACAGCTACCATTGATAGCCTTCGTGTCATGTTTGCTACGCATGGTTTGCCTGACATCATTGTAAGCGACAACAGATCTTGCTTCACCAGTATGGAGTTTCAAGAGTTCATGAAACTTAATGGTATCAAACATGTGAGGTCAGCACCATTCAAAGCCACATCCAATGGACAAGCAGAGCGTGTGGCCCAAACCATCAAGGAGAGTATGAAACATGTAACTCAAGGTTCACCGCAAACTCGCTTGTCACGCATATTGCTTAGTTACAGGACAAGACCCCATCCGCTTCCCGGGATCTCCCATGCTGAATAATGATGAAAAGAGCTCTTAAGTCCAGGCTCTCTCTTTCCACTCTGAGTTGAATAATCGTGTCAAATACAGACGTCAGAGTCAGCAAGTGTATCATGATCGCAGTACTGTGTCACGCGACCTTTCTATCCATGATCCCGTGTATGTACAGAATTATGGTCAAGGTCCCAAATGGATTACTGGTACTGTTTGGCCAAGGATGGTAACAGAGTGTTTATTGTTAAGCTCAAGAATGGGCAAACATGCAGGAAACATGTCGATCAGATAAAGCTGCGGCACACGGATGAACCGGAATAGTCTGAGGAAGACACAATCAGTGACCAACTAACCTACCCTCAGCCATCAGAGGATTCCACTGTCATCAAGGAATCTGGACTTTTAATCACTGACATGGTGAATGAATCTGGACTTTCAATCACTGACGTGGCCTTTGCCACACACATCTGATCGGCTACCCACCCACCAGTCATAACAGACTCACAACGCTTGCCCAAGGCTGGAGTTGAACTGAGACGTTCAATTCAGGAGCACAAAGCCCTAGACCGTCTCAATTTGTAAAAAGACCGTTACTAATATCTTAAAGGGGGATATTGTCATGTATGTATGCTTGGGTTTACTAGCCACCAGTTGGCGCCACTGTCGGAGGTCATTGGGCTGTGCTCACGTGTGTGCGGCCCAGATATAAAAGGCCAGCCATCTTGTCATGTAAGCACATTGGACCCTAATAAAGTAGAGCCAGGTTTGTACCTGTTCGGAGTTTACAGTATTCAGTCTAATGAGTTATTGCATACACAACAGTTCTCGACTCCATTCTACAGCATGCTACCTGCCACGACCTCAGTGAGATCCCAACACTGTACGAGGTAGAAAAAGCCAAAAGGCAGCTAAAAAACAACAAGGCTATGGGAGCAGATAGAATCTCTGCTGAGGCACTGAAGTATGGTGGAGAGGCACTGCTGGGGTGAATACATGACCTTATCTCTCGTGGCTGGAGGAAGGAGAGCATGCTGGGAGATTTTAGAGATGCAGTGATCGTGACCATCTTTAAAAAAGGCGACATGTCCGACTGCGCCAACTACAGAGGAATCTCCCTGCTATCAGCCACTGGGAAAGTCATCGCTGGAGTCCTCCTCAACCGTCTTCTCCCCGTGGCCAAGGAGCTCCTCCCGGAGTCACAGTGCAGATTTCGTCCGCTCTGGAGCACAACAGACATGATTTTTTCAGCGCGACAGCTGCAGAAAAAATGCAGGGAACAGCGCCAGCCCTTATACATGGCCTTCTTCGACCTTACAAAGCCCTTTGATACTGTCAATCGCGAGGGTCTATGGAGTGTGCTCCTCCATTTCGGATGCCCGCAAAAGTACGTCACCATCCTCCGCCTGCTCCATGACGACATGCAGGCCGTGAACCTTACCAACGGATCCATCACAGACCCAATCCACGTCTGGACCGGGGCCAAGCAGGGCTGCGTCATCGCCCCAACCCTCTTCTTAATCTTCCTCGCTGCCATGCTCCACCTCACAGTTGACAAGCTCCCAGCTGGAGTGGAGCTAAACTACAGAAACAGAGAGAAGCTTTTCAACCTTCGCTGTCTCCAGGCCAGGTCCAAGATCACCCCAGCCTCTGTCATCAAGCTATAGTACACAGACGACGCCTGCGTCTGTGCATGCACAGAGGCTGAAATCCAGGACATAGTTGACGTATTTACTGAGGCGTACGAAAGCATGGGCCTTACGCCAAAGATCAGTAAGACAAAGGTCCTCCACCAGCCTGTCCTCGCCGCACAGCACTGCCTCCCGAGACATCAAGATCCATGGCGCAGCCCTGGACAACGTGGACCACTTCCACTGTCTCGGGAGCCTCCTATCAACAAAAGCAGGCATTGACGATGAGATCCAACACCGCCTCCAATGCGCCAGTGCAGCCTTCGGCCACCTGAGCAAAAGAGTGTTTGAAGACCAGGTCCTCAAAACTGTCACCGATCTCATGGTGTACAGGGTCGTAGTAATACCTGCCCTACTGTAGAGCTCAGGGATGTGGACCATGTACAGTAGACACCACAAATAGCTGGAGAAATACCACCAATGATTTCACCGCAAGATCCTACAAATCCCCTGGGAGGACAGACGCACCAACCTTACCATCCTCGTCCAGGCCAACAACCCCAGCTTTTAAGCACAGACCACACTTCATCAGCTCCACTGGGCAAGCCACATAGTTCGCATGCTAGACACAAACCTCCCAAAGCAAGTGCTCTACTCGGAACTCATCCACGGCAAACGAGCCAAAGGTGGGCAGCGGAAACATTACAAGTGTCATGTATTCAACCAGCATTGTAACCCATGTATAATCTGACCTAAGTTGTACACTGTGAGAACAATGACCATAAGGTGGTGAACTTGTGGGAGACACTCCTAACCTGGACCTTCAGGTATAAAAGGGGAAGCTCTACCCACTTCCATCACTTGAGTGCTAAGGAATAAAGGACAGGTCACAGACTGACCTTCTCTCAAGCATGGGCCTCGTATGCATTTATACTGTATAGTAAGGACGTATCAATGGCGACAAGAAACTTGGATTTAAACCACGCGAGCATGGTCACTAGCAGAACAGACGAGAGGTACTGTGTTAAGGAATGGTTGGGACAGAGATTCAACATTGTTAAAGCAGCACACAGTTCTCCAGGCAGACAAGGGCAATCAGGCATGCCCCAACATGTAGTCGAACCCAGAGGGGGAGTTCAACAGAGACAATGGCAAGCTGAATGGCGATTCACGCCATTGCAAGGGACAATGCGGCCAGTAATGGGGCCATCAACACCTGTTAATGGCACACGCAAGGACAGTCACAGGGGCAGTCAGGGACGATCGACTGACAAGGGACCTTTTGTTTCCAACAACAGCTCATGTTGGAGGCGTGGAAGCACACACACAGACGAAGGTTGCAGAGATGAGCAAAATACCTGCAGAAATTGCAGAAATGAACGCTGGGGGAAATTGCTGGAAGCTGAAGTTCAGCGAGTTCATGTGGAGCACGTATACAGTTCATACACCAGGATGCCACCGATAATGATGAAAGTGCTCCTCAATGGCATCCCAGTATCAATGGAGCTAGACATGGGGGCCAGCCAGTCCCTGATGGGTATCAAACAGTTCAAAATGTTGTGGGCGTCCAAGGCCAGGAGGCCAAAATTATCGCCGATTGATGCACAGCTACGGACATACACAAAGGAGATCATTCCGGTGCTAGGCAGCGCCACGGTAGTCATGACCCACAAAGATTCGGAGAACAGTTTGCCACTCTGGGTTGTCCCAGGGTACGGTCCTACACTACTGGAGAGGAGTTGGCTTGCTGTCATGAACTGGAAATGGGGCGATGTCAATGCAATTTCCTCTGGAGCGAGTATCATGCTCAGAGATCCTGGACAAATTTGACTCATTATTTCAACCCGGCATTGGCACTTTCATGGGGGCCAAGGTAGTGATTCACATAAACCCGGACGCCAGGCCAGTACACCACAAGGCCAGAGCGATGCCGTACGTGATGCGGGAAAAGATAGAAGGCGAATTGGACCGCCTGCTGAGGGAAGGCATCATCTCGCCAGTCGAATTCAGTGACTGGGCGAGCCCAATTGTGCCGATGCTCAAGACGGATGTGTCGGTCAGGATATGTGGCGATTACAAGGCCACCATCAATCGGGTGTCACTCCAAGACCAGTACCCGCTACCGAGAGCAGAGGAACTCTTTGCGACGCTATCCGGTGGCAAACCTTTTTCAAAACTGGACCTGACCTCAGCTTACATGACCCAGGAGCTGGCGAGTGAGTCAAAGAAGCTGACCACCATCACAACACACAAGGGGTTGTTTGAGTACAACAGATGTCCGTATAGGATTCGCTCGGCCACCTCGATCTTCCAACGAAATGTGGAAAGCCTCCTCAAGTCGATTCCAAGGACGGTGGTTTTTCAGGACGACATCCTCATCACAGGTTACGATACTGAAGAACACCTCCACAACCTGAAGGAGGTGCTACGCAGACTGGACCGGGTAGGTCTGCGACTTAAAAAGGCGAAGTGCATCTTCCTAGCTCCAGAGGTAGAACTCCTGGGGATGAGGGTAGCAGCAGATGGGATCAGCCCTATTGTGTCCAAGATGGAAGCGATCCAGAGAGCACCGAGACCCCGTAACACGACGGAGCTGCATTCGTTCCTGGGGCTCCTGAACTATTTTGGTAACTTTCTTCCCAAATTGAGCACACTGCTAGAGCCGCTACACGTGCTCCTACGCAAAGGTCGTGAATGGGTCTGGGGGGGCAGCCAGGAAAGGGCTTTTAATAGAGCACGCAATTTGTTATGTTCCAACAATCTGTTAACGCTATATGACCCATGTAAGAAACTTGTGTTAACGTGCGATGCGTCGTCCTATGGTGTCGGGTGTGTGTTGCAGCATGTCAATTCCAAGGGTCAGCTTATGCCTCCAGAAGTCTGTCCCAGGCAGAAAGGGGCTACGGGATGGTAGAAAAGGAGGCGCTCGCATGTGTATATGCTGTAAAGAAAATGCACCAGTACTTGTTTGGCAGGAAATTTGAGCTGGAGACAGATCACAAACCCCTAACGTTCCTTTTGGCCGACAACAAGGCCATAAATGCAAACGCATCGGCCCGCATACAGAGGTGGGCACTCACGTTAGCCGCGTATGACTATACAATTCGGCACAGACCAGGCACCGAAAACTGCGCCGATGCACTCAGCAGGCTCCCACTAGCCACCACTGAGGGGGCTACCGAGCATGCTACTAAGATGGTCATTGCCGTTGAAGCTTTCGGAAGCGAAGGCTCACCCGTGACAGCCCGTCAGATTAAAGTCTGGACAAATAGAGACCCGCTATTGTCTCTAGTCAAGAAATGTGTCCTGAATGGGGACTGGGCAGCCACATACAGGGCATGCCCTGAGGAATTTAAACCATTTCACAAGCGCAGGGATGAACTCTCGATTCAGGCTGATTGCCTATTGTGGGGAAACCGCGTAGTCGTGTCCCAGATGGGCAGAGAGATGTCCATCAGATAAGCCCACAATGAGCACCCGGGCATTGTCATGATGAAGGCAATTGCCAGGTCACAAGTTTGATGGCCAGGGATAGACGCAGATCTGGAACTTTGTATTCGCAGTTGCAACACGTGTGCCCAGCTCGGCAATGCGCCCAGGGAAGCCCCCCTTAGCCCCTGGTCCTGGTCCGCCAAGCCTTGGTCATGCATCCATGAGGACTACGCAGATCCTTTCATGGGAAAAATGTTTTTGGTTGTGGTAGACGCCTACTCCAAATGGATCGAGTGTGACATTTTAAATTCAAGCACATCCTCTGCCACGGTAGAAAGTCTACGTGCAATGTTCGCCACCCTCGGTCTACCGGACATCTTGGTCAATGACAATGGCCCGTGCTTCACAAGCACTGAATTCCAGGACTTCATGGCAGGCAATGGAATCAACCATGTCAGAACGGCACCGTTCAAGCCGGCCTCAAACGGGCAGGCAGAACGAGCAGTGCAGATAATCAAACAGGGGATGCTCAGAATCCAAGGGGGTTCCCTACAAAGCCGCTTATCACACTTCCTGATTGCCTACAGATCCCGACCACACTCGCTCACAGGGGTTCCACCCGCAGAGCTGCTAATGAAAAGGACACTCAAAACCCGGTTATCCCTTATACACCCCACCATGAGAGAAATTGTCGAGAGCAGGCGCCAGTCACAATATGACTACCATGACAGGAATGCAAGGGCGCGATGTATTGATGTAAATGATCCTGTTTTTGTCCTCAGCTATGCTGCAGGGCCCAAATGGCTTGCAGGCACTGTGATTGCCAAAGAGGGAAATAGGATTCTGGTAGTTAAACTTACCAATGGACAAATCTGCCGCAAACACGTGGATCAAACAAAAAGGAGGTTCAGAAACTCCATAGAAGAAGCAGAGGAAGAACACGACATAGAGTTGACTCCACCACAGGAGAGCCCAGTCACTGTGGGCAGTCCGGATAGGCCTGAGGCACCGCAAACAGCAGACACTCAGGCCAGCGCCCAACAACCGGAGCCCCAACTCAGGCGCTCTACAAGGGAGCGTAAACCACCAGAGAGACTCAACCTGTGATCCCAATAAGACTTTGAGGGGAGGTGATGACATGTATTCAACCAGCATTGTAACCCATGTATAATGTGACCGAAGTTGTACACTGTGAGAACAATGAGCACTAGGTGATGAACTTGTGGGAGACACTCCTAACCTGGACCTTCAGGTATAAAAAGGGAAGCTCCACCCACTTCCATCACTTGAGTGCTAAGGAATAAAGGACAGGTCACAGACTGACCTTCTCTCAAGCATGGGCCTCGTGTGCATTTATACTGTTTGTAAGGACGTATCAATGGACACCCTCAAAGCTTCCCTGATAAAGTGCGACATCTCCACTGACACTTGGGAGGCCCTTACTAAAAACCGCCCTAAGTGGAGGCTCCTCAAGTATCGTCGCCGAGAGCATGCAGAAATCAAGTGCAGGCAGCGGAAGGAGCATGCGGCAAACCAGGCTCCCTGCCCACCCTTTCCTTCAACCACTGTCTGTCCCACCTTTGACAGAGACTGTGGTTCTTATATTGGACTGTACAGCCACCTAAGAACTCATGCTAAGAGTGGAAGCAAGTCTTGCTCGATTCCGAGGGACTACCTATGATGGATGATGATGATGATATCCTTGAGTATCCAATCATATTTGTTCACTCCTGTACTTGGAGTGAAGGCACCTAATGAATCAAAGGTGAAAATGCAGTCCAGTGATTGGTAGCGATGAACGATTGGCTGAATGATGTGACCACTGACACCAGAGGCCACCTGGAAGTATCGGAATGCATTAACCTAAAGTTCATTTGTCACCCTCGCAGCCACAGTTGACCAGGAATCATAACGGTAGCAGAGTGGTTATGTTACTGGACTAATAATCCAGAGGCCTGGGTCTGGCCTACATGTGACTCCAGACCCATCGCAATGTGGTTGACTTTTAACTTCCCTCTGCGGTTCAAGAAGGCAGCTCACCATCACCTTCTCAAGGGCAATTAGGGATGGACAATAAATGCTGGCCTTGCCAGTGATGCTCATATCTCAAGAAATAATTTCAAAAACATTTTTACAATTGCTGAAGTACAGAGAATAGAAAGAATAATCATTGGCCACAATTATATAGAAATACTTTGGGGGAAAGATTGCCCTTTGTGCCCTGATTGGGGGCAGTAACCTTCTGAGGCCGGGACTTTTGCGCCCGCAATTGCCCCTCAAAAGAAGCGGAACGCAATCTCACGCGCTGCACTTCCTTTGGGGGTGGTACCAAGAGCACTATTGGGGCACTGAAGGAAGCTCTATGCAGATGTTCCACGCAGTGCTGACACGCTTCAAAGCCCCTCCCCTTGCTTTCTGCAAGGCCTCTGATGTGGTTGACTCTTAACTGCCCTCTGAAATGACATAGCAAGCCACTCAGTTGTAACAAACCGCTACAAAAAACAATAATAAGAATAAAACTGGACGGATTACTTGTCATCGAACTAGGCACCAGCTGTGCACACAACAACGGCACACCCAGCCCTGCAAAATACTCCTCACGCACATCTGGGGACTTGTGCCAAAATTGGGAGAGCTGTCCCATAGACTTGTCAAGCAACAGCCTGACATAGTCACACTCACAGAATCATACCTTTCAGCCAATGTCCCAGACTCCTACATCAACAGCCTCGGGTATGTCCTGTCCCACCGGCAGGACGGACCCACCAGAGGTGGCGGCACAGTGTCATACAGTCGGGAAGGAGTGGCCCTGGGAATCCTCAACATTGACTCTGGACCCCCATGATGTCTCATGGCTTCAGGTCAAACTTGTGCAAGGCAACCTCCTGCTGATTACCACCCATTGCCCTCCCTCAGTTGATGATACTGTAATGCTCCATGTTGGACACCACTTGGAAGAGGCACTGCGAGTAGCAAGGGCACAGAATGTACTTTGGGTGGAGGACTTCAATATTCATCACCAAGCGTGACCACTACTGAGTGAGACGGCCAAGTCCTGAAGGACATCGCTGCCAGACTAGTTCTGTGGTAAGTGGTGAGAGAACCAAGACAAGTGAAAAAACTACTAGACCTTGTCCTCACCGACCTACCTGTCGCAGATGTATCTGTCCATGACGGCATTGGTAGGAGTGACCACCGCACAGTCATTCTGGAGACAAAGTCCCATCTTCACACTGAGGACACCGTCCATTGTGTTGTGTGGCACTATCGCCTTGCTAAATGGGACAGATTCAGAACTGATCTAAAAGCTTAAATCTGGGCATTCATGAGGTGCTGTGGGACATCAGCAGCAGTATAATTGTATTCCACCACAATCTGTCATGGCCCGGCATATTCCTCACTTTACTATTACCATCAAGCCACGGGACCAATCCTGGTTCAATGAGCTGTGCAGAAGAGCATGCCAGGAGCAGCAGGCATACCTAAAAATGAGGTGGTAAACTGTGAAAGCTGCAACAACATGCATGCTACACAGCAGAGACAGCACACTCTCAACAGAGCTAAGCGATCCCATAATCAACAGATCAGATCAAAGCTCTGCAGTCCTACCACATCCAGTCATGAATTAAACAACTGGAGGAGGAGGCTCCATGAACATCCACATCCGCAATGATACCAGAGCCCAGCACGTGAGTGCAAAAGACAAGGCAGAAACATGAGCAACCATCGTCAGCCAGAACTACCGAGTGGATGATCAGCCTCCTCCTGAGGTCCCCACATCAGAGGTGCCAGTCTTCAACCAATCCGATTCACTCCACGTGAGACCAAGAAACGGCTGAGCACACTGGAGAGAGCAAAGGCTATGGGACCCGAAAACATCACAGCTGTCATGCTGAAGACGTGCTCCAAAACTAGCAGCACCTCTAGCCAAGCTGTTCCAGTACAGCTACAACACTGGCATCTATCCAACAACGTGGAAAACTGCCCAGGTATGTCCTGTCCACAAAAAGCAGGACAAACCAATCCGGCCAATTACTGCCCGATCAGACTACTCTCAAGGCTTTTTCGGCAGCAACTCGCAAATCCGCGACAAGTGCAGGAGGTGCATAGGAACACCATCCCCTGCAAGTCCCTCCAAGTCACACACCGTCCTAACCTGGAAATATATCGCTGTTCATTCATCGGCGTTGGGTCAAAATTTTGGGGAGGCTGAAATTGCCCTCTCCGATAAGGCCACGTGCCAGCGCGGAATGGCCGCCGAGTCTCAGCCCAGGCGCCACCATTTTAGAAATTGATGGTCACTCTGCCCCACCCACACTTCCACCACCATGATGATGCCACTTCCGCCCCACTCCATAAAAATCCCCGAAGTGCAGCATTTCGACGGTTAGGCTGCCCCGTGTGTTGGGGCGCCCAGAACACATCGAAAACAGTTGGTGCGCCTTGTTTCGGGCAGTGGGAAATTTCGTCCCCTGGAACCCTCTCCCGAATAGCACTGTGGGAGTACATTCACCTCATGACTAAAGCGGTTCAAGAAGGCGGCTCACCACCACCTTCTCAAAGGCAATTAGGAATGGGCAGTAAATGCTGGCTTTGCCAGCGATGCTCACATCCAATGAATAGATTTTTTGAAAGGAATATTTGACACCTTTATTCCCTGTAACCTGGTATGAACCATGCCCTCGCTTTTTATATGATTATCGTTTGTAGTAATGATGTGTGTTCTGATAACTCTCGTAATAGATACACTAAATATATAATGGAATTGTTCTGTTTTTCTCTGTAATAGTGACTGCAGTGAAGGAAACATGATCAGTTGAATTTCAAAATATAACTGTAAATAAATGAACAAAAATATAAATAATCACTAACATTGAATTAAGGAGATGTGATTTGATATTATAATGCTGACATTGTTTCTCTTTCCAGCAGGAAACACAACTCATATTTATTTTTCGGATGAGGGAGATAACATTCCATTAAAAGGACCAGACAATCCTGGGAATGGCCCTGTTGTCTGGGAATGGAAACCACACTCAGGGCAAGCAATCCAGCGGCTGGTTACTTTTCAGAAAGAGAGTTCAGGCCAATGGGTCGGATTTTGGAACTGTTGGACTGGAGACAAGGACACGTATAATAAAACAGTGCAGGATGGTGATAACATTGACCTGGAAATTAGAAATCCCTCCTTTAAACTTGCGGGATTGTTCACCTTGACTCAAACACAGCTGAGTAATAAAACCCTGAAACTGTACGAAGTATTTGGGGTCAAAAGTGAGTCGGACAAAGTCTGGAAAAAGTTCAATAACATGAATCTTCGTAAATAATTTCATATGTAATGATGAGAGAGTGCCAGGACCACGTGAGATTTATATCACCCAGTGCAGAGAGCAGCTCTCATTAAACCAACCAGGGGAAAGATTTTGTTCATTATTTCTCCTGAAATGGTCAACATGAGTAAAAATGTTTTGACCATTTCACCACAAATAGCAAATCGAGGAATCTACCCGAAAGGGAGTATTATGGTCTGTACACTGGCGCACTCTCTGTGAGATGTACTGAATTGTGTTACCACACCAAAAGATCACTTAGAAACATAGAAACATAGAAAATAGGTGCAGGAGTAGGCCATTCGGCCCTTCTAGCCTGCACCGCCATTCAATGAGTTCATGGCTGAACATGCAACTTCAGTACCCCATTCCTGCTTTCTCGCCATACCCCTTGATCCCTCGAGTAGTAAGGACTACATCGAACTCCTTTTTGAATATATTTAGTGAATTGGCCTCAACAACTTTCTGTGGTAGAGAATTCCACAGGTTCACCACTCTCTGGGTGAAGAAGGTTCTCCTCATCTCGGTCCTAAATGGCTTACCCCTTATCCTTAGACTGTGACCCCTGGTTCTAGACTTCCCCAACATTGGGAACATTCTTCCTGCATCTAACCTGTCTAAACCCGTCAGAATTTTAAACGTTTCTATGAGGTCCCCTCTCATTCTTCTGAACTCCAGTGAATACAAGCCCAGTTGATCCAGCCTTTCTTGATACGTCAGTCACGCCATCCCGGGAATCAGTCTGGTGAACCTTCGCTGCACTCCCTCAATAGTAAGAATGTCCTTCCTCAGGTTAGGAGACCAAAACTGTACACAATACTCCAGGTGTGGCCTCACCAAGGCCCTGTACAACTGTAGCAACACCTCCCTGTCCCTGCACTCAAATCCCCTCACTATGAAGGCCAACATACCATTTGCTTTCTTCACCGCCTGTTGTACCTGCATGCCAACCTTCAATGACTGATGCACCATGACACCCAGGTCTCGTTGCACCTCCCCTTTTCCTAATCTGTCACCATTCAGATAATAGTCTGTCTCTCTGTTTTGACCACCAAAGTGGATAACCTCACATTTATCCACATTATACTTCATCTGCCATGCATTTGCCCACTCACCTCACCTATCCAAGTCGCTCTGCAGCCTCACAGCATCCTCCTCACAGCTCACACTGCCACCCAACTTAGTGTCATCCACAAATTTGGAGATACTACATTTAATCCCCTCGTCCAAATCATTAATGTACAATGTAAACAGCTGGGCCCCAGCACAGAACCTTGCGGTACCCCACTAGTCACCACCTGCCATTCTGAAAAGTACCCATTTACTCCTACTCTTTGCTTCCTGTCTGACAACCAGTTCTCAATCCATGTCAGCACACTACCCCCAATCCCATGTGCGTTAACTTTGCACATTAATCTCTTGTGTGGGACCTTGTCGAAAGCCTTCTGAAAGTCCAAATATACCATATCAACTGGTTCTCCCTTGTCCACTCTACTGGAAACATCCTCAAAAAATTCCAGAAGATTTGTCAAGCATGATTTCCCTTTCACAAATCCATGCTGACTTGGACCTATCATGTCAGCTCTTTCCAAATGCGCTGCTATGACATCCTTAATAATTGATTCCATCTTTTTACCCACTACTGATGTCAGGCTGACCGGTCTATAATTCCCTGTTTTCTCTCTCCCTCCTTTTTTAAAAAGTGGGGTTACATTGGCTATCCTCCACTCGATAGGAACTGATCCAGAGTCAATGGAATGTTGGAAAATGACTGTCAATGCATCCGCTATTTCCAAGGCCACCTCCTTAAGTACTCTGGGATGCAGTCCATCAGGCCCTGGAGATTTATCGGCCTTCAATCCCATCAATTTCCCCAACACAATTTCCCGACTAATACGGATTTCCCTCAGTTCCTCCTCCAGACTAGACCCTCTGACCCCTTTTATATCCGGAAGGTTGTTAGTGTCCTCCTTAGTGAATACCGAACCAAAGTACTTGTTCAATTGGTCTGCCATTTCTTTGTTCCCCGTTATGACTTCCCCTGATTCTGACTGCAGGGGACCTACGTTTGTCTTTACTAACCTTTTTCTCTTTACATATCTCGAGAAAATTTTGCAATCCGTCTTAATGTTCCTTGCAAGCTTCTTCTCGTACTCTATTTTCCCTGCCCTAATCAAACCCTTTGTCCTCCTCTGCTGAGTTCTAAATTTCTCCCAGTCTCCGGGTTCGCTGCTATTTCTGGCCAATTTGTATGCCACTTCCTTGGCTTTAATACTATCCCTGATTTCCCTTGATAGCCACGGTTGAGCCACCTTCCCTTTTTTATTTTTACGCCAGACAGGAATGTACAATTGTTGTAGTTCATCCATGCAGTCTCTAAATGTCTGCCATTGCCCATCCACACTCAACCCCTTAAGTATCATTCGCCAATCTATCCTAGCCAATTGACGCCTCATACCTTCAAAGTTAGCCTTCTTTAAGTTCTGGACCATGGTCTCTGAATTAACTGTTTCATTCTCCATCCTAATGCAGAATTCCACCATATTATGGTCACTCTTCCCCAAGGGGCCTCGCACAACAAGATTGCTAATTAAACCTCTCTCATTACACAATACCCAGTCTAAGATGGCCTCCCCCCTCGTTGGTTCCTCGACATATTGGTCTAGAAAACCATCCCTTATGCACTCCAGTAAATCCTCCTCCACCGTATTGCTTCCAGTTTGGTTAGCCCAATCTATGTGCATATTAAAGTCACCCATTATAACTGCTGCACCCTTATTGCATGCACCCCTAATTTCCTGTTTGATGCCCTCCCCAATATCACGACTAATGTTTGGAGGTCTGTACACAACTCCCACTAACGTTTTTTGCCCTTTGGTGTTCTGCAGCTCTTCCCATATAGATTCCACATCATCCAAGCTAATGTTCTTCCTAACTATTGCATTAATCTCCTCTTTAACCAGCAATGCTACCCCACTCCTTTTCCTTTTATTCTATCCTTCCTGAATGTTGAGTACCCCTGGATGTTGAGTTCCCAGCCCTAATCATCCTGGAGCCACGTCTCCGTAATCCCAATCACATCATATTTGTTAACATCTATTTGCACAGTTAATTCATCCACCTTATTACGGATACTCCTTGCATTGAGACACAGAGCCTTCAGGCTTGTTTTTTTAACACCCTTTGTCCTTTTAGAATTTTGCTGTACAGTGGCCCTTTTTGTTCTTTGCCTTGGGTTTCTCTGCCCTCCACTTTTACTCATCTCCTTTCTGTCTTTTGCTTTTGTCTCCTTTTTGTTTCCCTCTGTCTCCCTGCATTGGTTCCCATCCCCCTGCCATATTAGTTTAACTCCTCCCCAACAGCACTAGAAAACACTCCCCCTAGGACATTGGTTCCGGTCCTGCCCAGGTGCAGACCATCCGGTTTGTACTGGTCCCACCTCCCCCAGAACCGGTTCCAATGCCCCAGGAATTTGAATACCTCCCTGCTGCACCACTGCTGACGCCACGTATTCATCTGCGCTATCCTGCGATTCCTACTCTGACTAGCACGTGGCACTGGTAGCAATCCCGAGATTGTTACTTTTGAGGTCCTACTTTTTAATTTAGCTCCTAGCTCCTTAAATTCGTTTTGTAGGACCTCATTCCATTTTTTTACCTATGCCGTTGGTACCAATGTGCACCACGACAACTGGCTGTTCTCCCTCCCTTTTTAGAATGTCCTGCACCCGCTCCGAGACATCCTTGACCCTTGCACCAGGGAGGCAACATACCATCCTGGAGTCTCGGTTGCGGCCGCAGAAACGCCTATCTATTCCCCTTACAATTGAATCCCCTATCATTATCGCTCTCCCACTCTTTTTCCTGCCCTCCTGTGCAACAGAGCCAGTCACGGTGCCATGAACTTGGCTGCTGCTGCCCTCCCCTGATGAGTCATCCCCCTCAACAGTACTCAAAGCAGTGTATCTGTTTTGCAGGGGATGACCACAGGGGACCCCTGCACTACCTTCCTTGCACTACTCTTCCTGCTGGTCTTCCATTCCCTATCTGGCTGTAGACCCTTCACCTGCGGTACGACCAACTCGCTACACATGCTACTCACGTCATTCTCAGCATCGTGGATGCTCCAGAGTGAATCCACCCTCAGCTCCAACTCCGCAACACGGTCCGTCAGGAGCTGGAGGCGGATACACTTCCCGCACACGTTGTCGTCAGGGACACTGGAGTCGTCCCTGAGTTCCCACATGGCACAGGAGGAGCATAACACGTGACCGAGCTGTCCTGCCAGGACTTAACCCTTAGATAGGCAACAACAATGCTAAAGTTTACTCACTCTTATAGAAGAGAAAAAAGAAAAGCTGCTCACCAATCGCCAGCCAATCACTTACCCCCTTGGCTGTGACGTCACCTTTCTGTTTCTTTCTACTTCTTTTTTGCCTTCTCCCTGTAGCTGCACAAGTACGCCTTTTATAGGCCTCACCAACGAAGTCCAGACACTTCTCCACGCATCTCTCGCTGACATTGGGCCCCGGACTCCCTGCTGTGCCTTTTATAGGCCTCACCAACGAAGTCCTGACGCCTCTCCACGCACCTCTCGCTGACGCTGGGTCCCGGACTCCCACTTGTAGTAATAGGCCTCAGCACTGTGGGGCAGGTATACGTTTGGCCAGTATCACTGCTCCGTTGAAACTGTTAGATGTGTCACTTGCTAGAGGTCCCAGAGGAAGTCAAGTGTCTGTGGAACCTTTACTCTGCCAAAGAGTTAATGGGGCTGAAATTGGCCTCCGCCCGAAACGGAGCGCACCGACTGATCTTTAATGTTCCATCCACACCAATTCATGGGGCGGACAATCCGGGGAAATTCCGCTCTTTGTTTTTTGCTTGGAGCGGGGCGGATGTGGTGTCTTAAGCGAGGCAGAAGTGTGGGCGGGTCGAAGTAGACATCGTCAGCGGGGCAGAAGTGCAGGCGGGTCAGAACTGCCGTGCTCCGAGTCATCAGCGCCGCACTGATGATGTCAGCGTGATGCAGACATACCATCTTGCATTGACTTGTCACAACGTCCCTCCCCTTCAGTTAAAGCGGAGGGCCACTGTGAACTCTGCAGCCACTTTAGTGGCAAACACTAGGCCACCAGGAAGAGTTTCGGCCGGGCCACAGTCCAGGTATCAAAGAGGAGGGACCGGGCTGCCTGTTGACGGCCCGGTCAAACTCGTGGCCACCATTGTCGGGCTGATCTGGCTGTCGGCTGACAATTAAAATAAAATGACGGCTGCGCCAGTGCACCTTCCACTTTAAGGGCGGACGCGCCTCCCAGCCACAAGAAGCTTTCCGCCGGGGAAAGCCATCGGTGACATCGAGCGGCGGCCGATCCACTCCCGTGGGACAGAAACGGGATCGCCGCCGCTCGGTAAGGGGTCAACAGGGCAGCAACACGAGCTGAGCAGAGTTGTCCTCCGCCAGGAAAATTCACGGGGGCAATTTTCAAAATGGTGGCCCCTCCGCGCTGACCGAGCGGTGAGTGCTTACCGACCCGTGGCCGGCTCTTGGTTCTTATAGAAAGGGGCAATTTCGGCCCCGATGCCTTCAAGGGAGCAGGGAGAAACACGATAGAGCAAAGTAGATACATTGGGGCCAAAATTGCCCTTCCTGATAAAGCGTCTGGCCGCCTGAAAGCGTTGGCCAGGGGCCGCGTGGGATGTCCACGACTCTCCATAGAATGGCTGCCATTTTGTAAATTGCACTTCATGAGTTTTGGAGCAGTGTCCGGGATCGCTCCGTCCATTTTCTTGCTGCGGCGTGCACGCGCAGACACCTTACCGACCAACGGGGACCCCCTCGTCAAATTGTCTCTCAGGAAATGGCCCCTTTCCCAGTATTGCCTCATTGGAGTAGCCCTTCTGCCGATCGGTGCCCCCGATAGCTTGTTGTTTCGGTGCACTCTCTGTGGCTTTACAGCACGGGCGCGTTTAAAGGGTGGGCGCACTGCCATGGCCGCTATGTTGTATATTTTTGTCGCCGACTGCCAGGTCGGCCCGACAATTATGCCCCGGGTTCAGCTGAGCCGCCAACAGGCCGCCTTGCACCCTCTCTTGGATGTCAGGCCGCTGGCCCAGCCAAAACCCTCCCTGGTGGCCCAGTGGACTTAAAAGAATGCAGAGCTCGTAGCGGCCATCCCCTTTAACTCAAGGGGAGAGATATTGTGACGCGATAGCGCGACACGGCACATCCATGTGGCGCTGACGTCATCAGTGACGCGCTGACATCATCAACATGGCGCTGATGATTGGTTAGGGCGTCGGACCCGCTGTAAGGGCACTTGCGTCTCTCAGCCGTCACGACTTCCACCCTGAGCCCAATAAAACTACAAAGTGTCGAATATCGACGGCATCCTCATTTCAGGGAAGTCAATTTTTACCACATTGTGTCAATTCAATGATATTAAAAATCTTTAGTATAAATTCTGCCAACAAAATGTGTTGCTAAACAGTTGCATAGCCTGGTTGGTTGATGTGTTTAACATCTAAATCAGGCTAAGGTCACTGTCAAATGAACTTGATACAAAATATCATCCAATCCTGAAAGGTCATAATGGCCTGACTGATCTAGCCTTGGAGCATTACATAGGATAACATCGGATATACAGAACAGGAACAGGCCATTCGGCCTGACCAGGCATGCCGGCAATTATACTCCACTTGAGCCTCCTTCCGGATTTCCTCATCTAAATCTATCAGCAAAACCCTCTATTCGCTTCTCCCTCCTTTGCTGATCTGAACTCCCCTTAATGCATCTACATTATTCGCTTTAACCGCTCCCTGTGGTAGTGAGTTCCACATTCTCACTACTCTCTCGATAAAAAATTCTCTATTGGATTGCTTGGTGACTATCTTATATTGATGGCCTCTAGTTTTGCTCTTCCCCACAAGTGGAAACATTCTCTCTGCATCTACTCTATCAACACCCTTCATAATTTTAAAGACCTCTATCAGGTCACCCCTCAGCCTTCTCTATTCAAGAGACAAGAGAAAAGAAAATTGCTCCTGAGGTGTTGGCTCAAACTGCTCCAGAATGAGTTGACCATAATCGAAAGTCAACTCATTTACATCTTTTAGTGGCACTCATGGTACATAGTGTGTGGTACACGGGGAATGCCACATGGTTCAGGCACCAGAGTGTTGGATGCCAGCGGCTAATGGGTGCCACCATTTTTCAGGCCTGGCATTGGAAATAAAATCCCTGTTGAAGATGTGATTTTTACTTTTTGTGTTGTAGGTGGGACTGAACATCAGGGTGGGCATTTTTAGAACAAGTGTCTCCTGAAGTTCCATTGCTCATCGACACTCAATAATTGGAGCCCTGCTCAATTGCATTCTGGGAGCATACTTATTTACATAACATCAGGGACTATAATGACTTTTGATGTGGGTTTTGTGTGCTAGGCACATTGAGAACAGAGTAGGACTGGAGCCTTCTCCATGTCTGATAATATTTCCATCACACCCTCCTCTGGTGAGATTCCATCATCTATCCATTGTGGTATCGCCATTCCCAAATACCATACAAACTGTGTAACCTTGACCTGACCCCAGATACTCGAGCAGGGTGAGGAGTAAAGTTCACCGACCCCATTCTGCCTCACTTACATTGGTGGAGCAGGACCGAGAAATTTCAGGTGTAATATTATACTGATTAAAATGCACTGTGTGTAATCTGCCCTGACTCTTTAATATAGCAAGATACAAGTGCTGGTGATGGGCACATTGTACGGTCGGTTAGAACTTAATCATTGGATTGTACATGCCATTACTTACACTAAATCTTATTGATCTGTTTTTCACAGTTGAGTCAAGTCCACAGAGTGTTGTGGTGGGCAGTGACGTTACACTCAGCTGTACCATCTCCAAACTCTCAGATACAGTCAGTCTTCAATGGAAACAGGGAGACTCATCTCAGCAGAACAGGAGGAACACTGATCAGATCCGACTGAATAACACAGTCTATCTGATAGTCAGACATGTTGCAGTAGAGGATCAGGAGTTGCATGTGTGTGAAGTGCAGGAAAATGGATCCATTATTCTCACAGGAAAAGCACATTTTTCTGTGTCACACAGTGAGTGCAGTTATCTCACAGTAGATATTAAAGAGTTACTAATATAAAACTGTTACATATAAAGTGGAGTCATACATGTCAACCATCAGCACTTCCTGCTTACAGTCAGCATGTGGAGGCCTGGTGCACATATCAGCATTGAACAAAAAACTGGCCTCTCTCCCCTCAATGCCACTTCTAACCCAGTTCTGCTGCTGTTGGAAGTGATTCCAGCTGCTGCATACTCTCGGCTTCAAATAAGCATTGAGCTGGGAGCAGGACTAAGGGAAGAGGGAAGGGCAGGGAATCAATGGCCATGAACGGGAGAGGGAAGGATGGAAACGATAGGAATGTAGAGGAGAGATGGTGGGCAGAGGGAAATTACAGAGGCTTGGAGTGGGGCTTTTGGGGAGGAAGAGAGGAAAAGCTGAGTCTGGCACTTTGGAACAGAAGGTAAGAATTTGTATTTGTGTGAAGTGTAGAAAAAATACTCTGTTATTAAAATAGCATCAAAACTATTGATGTGGATCAGGGTAAGTCCAGAACTACCTTACAGTAGATATTAAATAGTTACTGAAATAACACTGTTACAGGGAACACAGAGATAGCATTTGCTTTCACTACCTTATTTTCTCTTTAGAACATTGGTGTAAATATAACATTGCAATACAGTGGGCAAATATCAACAACCAGGTTTTGATGGATCTTACAATAAATAGCAAAAATTTGAAGATGGATAGCAACATTCAGTGACCAAAACACAGAGACAATTCTTTTGTAAATATGGTTCACTTTACTCACTGCAAGGGCACAGCATTAAAGACCAGCCTTGAATATCGACTCAGTGCTCTCCCAATACACACACATTGGGGACAATACTGAGTGACTTTGGTTGAACATCATTGGTAACCTAGTGGACTACTGATCCAACTAGTGGACTACTGTGGTAATGCAGCTACTCACGTAAATACAATAAAAGCATCATGTGACAAGGTCTTCTGACAAGTTCCTCTCAAACCATCTTGTGTATGTGTGTGTTTGTGATGCCATAAGGAAGATATAACATTAGTGATGTAGGATGGGATTTCTGGATTCGCTAGCTGAAATTTTTGTTGGTGGATGTTCCAGCCAACCAACAAAGAGAGTTTGAGAGGTTCTTTGTTTTGCAGCACAGCTAAAAATCCAAGGTAAATTTCAAGCACACTGTTGACATTGCCAGAATCCAGAAGGCCGTGCCTATGGGAATAATAGGGTGCTTGGGTGAGTTCCATCATGACCGAAAAAGTTCAGGAGCATATTTGAGTGGCTTGAAATGTTTTTCACCACGAATAGTATCGTCAAAGTCCCCGATGACAAAAACTGTAACCAGGTTGTGTTAGAAAGAAAGCGGGCTATTTTTCTGACTTAATCAGGCCCTGAAGTGTACAAAACCCTGAAAAATGTGTTTGTTCCTGACAAGCCAAAGAACTCGCCACTGACGGAGATTCTAAGCACTAACAATCCTGAGCCCCTGGAAATTGCTGAAAGTTAATGTTTTGGAATATGAGATCAATTCATTAATGAGAGTATCAGTGAGTACATTATAGCTTTAAAAATGCCATCCGTTCACTTTCATTTCAGAAACTTTCATGACCAAGCATTGCATGACTGCTTCGTTTGTGGGATGAAAAATGAAGCAATCAGAAGAAAGTTGTTGACAACCACTAACTTGATTTTTGATTTAGCTTGTCAGACAGCTATGTTGATGGATATGGCCGACCAATCAACCCGAGAATTTCACGCCATTTCCAGTCTTCAGACAGCCGAGGTAAATCGATTTCAAGCTAGAAGTAAAAGGCAGTTGGGCCCAAATGCCTCCGCAACTGGAAACAGCGCATTGAAGTCATGCTATCGGTGTCTGGAACAACACCTTGCTCAAAATTGTCCATATGTGAAGGCAGAGTATTTCTTCTGCAAGAAAACTGGGCATCTTGCGAAGGCATGCCAACTGAAGAATAAATGGCTGTTCAATGCAATAAATAGAAATCGCCAGAGTTTACATAGCATTGAACAGAAACAACAGGATGAGGAGGTTCTGGAGATACACGTCATCAGGAGCACAAGGGTACCTAACAACGTTTCGTGAAGTATCGCTATCCAAGTAGATGTTGCAGGAACCAGGATACCCATGCACTGGTACATCATTGGCCGCGAAAGACCGCTTGCATGGGTTACATGGTGCACACAATTTATTTGAGCATGGTGGGCTCCTGGCCTTCCACGTGGCTGCCCCTTTACCTTTGCCCCAAACCCAGTTGTCTTTCTTGCTGGGCGACACATTCCTCCTTTCCATTGCTGTGACCTTCCGTTGTCTGGACACTCTCTTGTCCCGTGGTCTGGATGCACTCTCGTCCCGTGGTCTAGATGCTCTCTCGTCCCGTGGTCTGGACGTTCTCTTGTCCCGTGATCTGGATGCACCTTTGTCCTGTGGTCAGGACACACCTTCATCCCGTGATCTGGACGCCTTCTCGTCCAGTGGTCTATGCACCCTCTGGTCCATGTCCGTGATGCCTCCTCCCCAGGTACTTTGCCTCTGGCATTGGGCAGACGCATTTGGATCGTTTCGGCCGGAGTCCCACTCTGCATGGTCGACCTGGAGCCTTTTCCGTCATTGCGAAGGGGTCGTTGGCTTCGGGTGGTGGGTAGTGCGCGTACCTCTGCTCGGTTGAATTTTACATCCTCGTGGTTGTGATGAGTGGCCTGTGCCTCGGGGATCTGCAAATGAATCTTCACTTTGATGCCTGATTCAGCTGGAAGAGGGGGTTTGCTCGACCTTTGGGAAAAGGAGACCTCGTTCGCTGGAGAGGGTATGCAGAAGTCTTCCCAGTTCCATCGAATTTTCCCCATCCACCTCCTGCCAAGCAGCATTGGCCCATCACCTGAAACAATCCACTGTAGTAATTTATGCACTGCTCCCTTATGGAATACTCTTATGTCTGCACTACCAATAACTGGTAATCAGTTCCTTGGTGTAGGTGCGCAGCTTTGCCTGAATCAGGATCAGCTCGGGTCATTTGGCTTTGTTGCTTCACAGCCTCTCGAAAACCTTCTGGGTCATAGCTGTTTGTGTCGCCCCCGTGTCTAGTTCCATGGAGACTGGAGTGTCGATAAGTTCAACTTTTAACATTATTGGAGGGCTTTTGTTGGTGAAGGTGTGTTTCCCATATACTTCCTCTTCATTCTCAGGTTCAGTTGCCTCTTCTGTTTGTTCATTGTGATCCATAGAAACATAGAAACATAGAAACATAGAAAATAGGTGCAGGAGTAGGCCATTCGGCCCTTCTAGCCTGCACCGCCATTCAATGAGTTCATGGCTGAACATGCAACTTCAGTACCCCATTCCTGCTTTCTCACCATACCCCTTGATTCCCCTAGTAGTAAGGACTTCATCTAACTCCTTTTTGAATCCTCGCTGGATCGGTCGTCCTCTCCTGACTCTGTCACGTGGTGAGTCAGAGATCGTTTGCACATTCGCTGGAGGTGCCCCATTGTTGCACAGCCCTTGAACACATAGGGCTTGAGTTGACATTGATGAGCTCTATGGCTGTTCCCGCAGCGCCAACATGGTGCTAATTTATACGCATTCACGCCCCACAGCGGACTCTGAGTCACTCTAGGCCGAGATCTGGACTCTGCAGTCAGGTGGGCCCTGCCCTGTGCCGTTCTGCATGCTGAAAACATTACTTTGTGCACGGTGCTCACCGGTGAGCTTCGATTCTGCGAAGATATCTGTTTCGTGTTATTGTTCGTGGATATGAAAGCTTGGGCTATTATGATGGCCTTGCTCAGATCTCGGGATTCGGCAGACAGCAGTTTGCGAAGGATGACCATGTGACCAATTTCAAGCACCAGACAGTCCCGCAACATTTCCCCCAAGGATCCTGCAATGACGCACTGCCCCGCAAGGCGTCTTAGGTCGGCGACAAAGCTCGCCACGTTCTGGCCCTCGTAGCGACGTTGTGTGTGAAAGCGGTACCTGGCCATCAGGATGCTCCCCTTTGGCTTGAGATGTTCTTTAGCCAGCGTACACAGCTCTGCGTAAGATTTATCCGTTACTTTGACTGGTGCCAGCAAGTCTTTTAGGAGGCCATATACCGATGACCCACATTTGGTGAAGAGAATCGCACTGCGCTTGGCCGCCATCTCAGCCTTGTCCAATTCATTGGCCACAAAGTACTGGTCGAGGCGCTCAACGAAGGCTTCCCAATCATCATCCTCAACAAACCTCTCAAGAATACCAATGGCAGCCATTACCGCATGAAAATTTGTGATCCTTTACTCGTCGCTAAATTGTTATGTTCAGAATAAATCCACAGGACTATATCGCAAGCTCAAACTGTTGTGCACTTGGTCTCTTTATTTCAGACTCTATAGAGTGAGGAAGCAGCAAGGTGAGTCACCTTTTATACCTGCTTGTCCCGGGAGCATAAGTAACTCTTAGGTCTCCCACAGGTGTGCCCCATGGTGGCAAGACTTACATTTGGTAAGGTCTACATACATATATAACAGCACTTATCAGCCCAAGCCTGAATGTTGTCCAGGTCTTGCTGCATGTGGGCATGGACTACTTCCTTATCTGAGGAGTTGTGGACAGAGCTGAACACTGCAATCATCAGTGAACATCTCCACTTCTGACCTTATGATGGAGGGAAGGTCAATGATAAAGCAACTGATGATGGTGGGCCGAGGACACCACCCTGAGGAACTCCTGCAGCGATGGCATAGTATTGAGATGATTGATCTCCAACAACCACAACCATCTTCCTTTTTGCTATGTATGACTCCAGCCAGTGGAGAATTTTCCTCCTGATTCCCATTGACTTCAATTTTAATGGTACTCCTTGATGCCACACTCAGCCAAATGCTGCCTTGATGTCAAGGGCAGTCACTCTCACCTCACTTCTGGAATTCAAGACTGTAAGGTCTGGAGCTGAATGAAAACGTGAGCAGGTTATTGGTTGGGCTGCTTGATAGCACTGTAGACAACACCTTCCATCACTTTGCTGAAGATTGAGAGTAGACTGATGAGGCGGTAATTGGCTGGATTGGAATTGTCCGCTTTTTGATTGTAGGACATACCTGGGCAGTTAACCACATTGTCGGGTAATTGCCAGTGTTGTAGCTGTACTGGAACAGCTTGACTAGAGACGTGGCTAGTTATGATAATCAAAACACAAAATAGCTTTATATAATTGTGGCCAATAATTATTCTGGCTTTTTTCTCTACCTTAGGAACTGTTAAATTCTAACACGTTGTTCTCTGTCTCTCTATCGCAGAATTATATCAAAAAAGTTACACACTTTATCGGTCAGGCACAGATCACAGTGAACTCGACCTGATTTGCTATTCTGTTTCTACTAATTACAAAGCTGCTGCATGGACCTGGATTTCACATAATCTACAAAATCAGGAGAAAAACATAGCAACTGCATTGAAATCTCAGCCTATCGATGTAAACAAGACCTACTTTGAGAGTCGACTGGTGCCCACAGTGGGAAATTTTAATGGCATGAACTTCAGTGTGAGGATTGTCCCTGTACTGTTTGATGATGCAGGAGTTTACACATGTTCTCTGGAATCAAGTACATATGTGACCATTAAACTAATCACAGTTAAAGGTAGGAGACAGAATGTTGCTGTTGTTTTCAATGATAAAGTCTTTGTTTAAAATCTAAATGATTTTCCTGTTTCCACAGTCACAGCTGAACCATCTGACGCAGTGACTGAGGGAGACACCATTACCCTGACCTGCTCTGTCTCTGATGTCACTGAATCAATGAGACTTGTTTGGATCAGTAGTGATGGCAAAACTGTTGGAGAGAAAACATTGAATGGACGGAATGGGGAAGAAAAATCATTGAGACTGATTATTGAGAAAGCTGACAGAGGCAGAGGGAACTGGAGATGTGCTTTGTTTTATCAAAACCGGCCCCAGGTTTTAGTCCCGTACAATCTGGAGCCCAGTGGTAAGTGACTCAGGGTTTGTTCTTTAATCTTATAATCTCGGTAGAAAATTCTTGTCACTTATTGTTCTTGTTACCGGGAGTAACCCCTCCTTTATATCCTGTCTGTGAGGCTCTACAGTGATGTAGAGCCTCAGGAAATCTACCCTGAGATAACTCAGCACAGCCTGGGATCGAGCTTGGAACTTTCCTGGTCTGTGTGTCTCAACTACGCTCTTGGTAAACTCACTGAGACAGGGCAAGCATTTAATTTTGACAATCCAGTGGTGTAGAAGTCATTTCCATTGGTTTTCTGACACAGAATGAATTAGAATGCCCAAAAAAATCACTGCAAAAAATAATTCGCAGCTGTAAATATTGCAATTGATTCTCTCCACTGTTTAGGCTCAGAGAAACCCTTCTTCTCTGTGGGTACGGTAGCAGAATGGTTATGCTACTGGAGTAGTAATCCAGCGGCCTGGACTAATGACCAGAGATGGCTGCTGAGGAATTTAAATTCATTCAGGAAGAGCCATATAAATTGGCCAGAAAAAGCAGCAAACCTGAGGACTGGGAGAATTTTCGAATTCAGCAGAGGAGAGCAAAGGGTTTAATTAGGAGGGGGAAAATAGAGTATGAGGGGAAGCTTGCTGGGAACATAAAAACTGACTACAACATCTTCTATAGATATGTGAAGAGAAAAAGATTATTTGAAGACAAATGTAGGTCCTTTGCAGTCAGAAACAGGTGAATTTATAATGGGGAACAAAGAAATGGCAGACCAACTGAACAAATACTTTGGTTCTGTCCTCACGAAGTAAGACACAAATAACCTTCTGGAATTACTAGGGGACCGAGGATCTTGCTAGAAGGAGGAACTGAAGGAAATCCTTATTAGTCAGGAAATTGTGTTAGGGAAATTGATGGGATTGAAGGCCGATAAATCCCCGGGGCCTGATAGTCTGCATCTCAAAGTATTTAAGGAAGTGGCCCTAGAAATAGTGGATGCATTGTTGATCATTTTCCAACAGTCTATCGACTCTGGACCAGTTCCTATGGACTGGAGGGTAGCTAATGTAACACCACTGTTTAAAAAAGGAGGGAGAGAGAAAACGGGTAATTATAGACCGATTAGCCTGACATCAGTAGTGGGGAAAATGCTGGAATCAATTATTAAAGATGAAATAGCAGCGCATTTGGAAAGCAGTGACAGGATCAGTCCAAGACAGCATGGATTTTATGAAAGGGAAATCATGCTTGACAAATCTTCTGGAATCTTTTGAGGGTGTAACTAGTAGAGTGGTCAAGGGAGAACCAGTGGATGTGGTGTATTTGGACTTTCAAATGGCTTTTGACAAGTCCCACACAAAAGATTGATGTGCAATATGAAATTGCATGGTATTGGGGGTAATGTATTGACGTGGATAGAGAACTGGTTGGCAGACAGGAAACAGAGAGCCGGGATAAATGGCAGGCAATGACTAGTGGGATGCTGCAGGGCTCAGTGCTGGGACCCCAGCTGTTTACAACATACATTAATGATTTAGATGAAGGAATTTAGTATAATATCTCTAAGTTTGCAGATGACACTGAGCTGGGTGGTGGTGTGAGCTGTGAGGAGGATGCTAAGAGGCTGCAGGGTGACTTGGACAGGTTAGGTGAGTGGGCAAATGCATGGCAGATGCAGTATAATGTGGATAAATGTGAGGTTATCCACTTTGGTGGCAAAAACATGAAAGCAGAATATTATCTAAATGGTGGCAGATTAGGAAAAGGGGAGGGGCAACGAGATCTGGGTTTCATGGTAAACCAGTCATTGAAAGTTGGCATGCAGGTACAGCAGGCGGTGAAGAAGGCAAATGGCATTTTGGCCTTCATAGTTAGGGGATTTGAATATAGGAGCAGGGAGGTCTTACTACAGTTGTACAGGCCCTTTAGCCGTGAGGCCTCACCTGGAATATTGTGTTGAGTTTTGGTCTCCTAATCTGAGGAAGGACATTCTTGCTATTGAGGGAGTGCAGCGAAGGTTCACCAGACTGATTCCCGGGATGGCAGGACTGAAATATGAGGAGAGACTGGATCGACTGAGCCTGTATTCACTGGAGTTTAGAAGGATGAGAGGGGATCTCATAGAAACATATAAAATTTTGATGGGACTGGACAGGTTAGATGCAGGAAGAATGTTTCCGATATTGGGGAAGTCCAGAACCAGGGGACACAGTCTAATGATAAGGGGTAAGCCGAGATGAGGAGAAACTTCTTCACTCAGAGAGTTGTTAACCTGTGGAATTCTCTACCGCAGAGAGTTGTTGATGCCAGTTTGTTAGATATATTCAAGAGGAAGTTAGATATGGCCCTTACGGCTAAAGGGATCAAGGGGTATGGAGAGAATGCAGGAAAGGTGAATGATCAGCCTTGATCTTATTGAATGGTGGTGCAGGCTCGAAGGATCAAGTGGGCTTCTCCTGCACCTATTTTCTATGTTCTATGTTTCTATATTTAATTAAATAAGTCGGGAATAAAATGCTACCATCAGTAAAAGTGACTGAAACTATTGGATTGTTGTTGGAAACCTACCTGGTTCACTAATGTCCTTTGGGGAAGGAAATTTGAGATCCTTACCTGGTCTGGCCTACAGGTGACTCCAGACCCACAGCAATGTGGTTGACTCTTAACTGCCCTCTGAAAAGGCCGAACAAATACTTAGTTATACAAACATCGTTGCAGAAAACAACAGTAAGAATAAAACCCAATGGACCAGCTGGCAGTGACCTAGCCACCAGCTTTGACCATGGACAGCAGATGAGCCCAGTCAACCCTGCAAAGTCTTCCTCCCTCACATTCAGGGAATTGTGCCAAAACTGGGAGAGCTGTCCCACAGACTAGTCGAGCAACAACCTGTTTTGCAGTACTCTCACCATGTTGTTAGGGAGTTCCAGGATTATGGCCCAGTGACGATAAAGGATCGGCAATATATTTCCAAGTCAGGATGGTGTGTAACTTTGAGGGGAGGTTGGAGGTGGTGGCATCCTTGTGCATCTGCTGCACTTGTCCTTCTAGGCGGTAGAGTTCACAAGTTTGGGAGGTGCTGTCGAACTTAAAATCAAACTTAAATAAACAAAAATCTAAAATGAATTCTAATTTAGGGCTTGTGCATTGTGAGATCAAAAGCAGGGAACTTGAGGCTGCAGAACCAGTGGCTCTCATTATACTATATGTAAATGAGCTCATTTGGGAACAGGCAGATTGTGGGAAGGGGGAAAATGGTCAAGGGGCATACATGGGGATTAACGTTGATATGGAAAGTAAACAACTTCTTCCGCATTTCACTGTCAGAAACATTTACACTGTGAGTGCGGAATTGCTGAGTTTACTCTCAGAGTCAGTGAGCACTGGTTGGGAGGTCCCTCTCAGGTACAAATCTCTTCACCTGTGCAGTGTTCTGAAAGCAGATATAGAAGAGACATATGCTGGCATTGGGAAATGCAAAGACAAGGCCACCCTGGAAACAAGCCTAGCTTCCACCGTTTGTGAGTCTGTGAACACACAGTATACAGATATCTTGTGTTAGCGGTGTGCTGGATTTTACAATGTTTCTGTGCTTTTTGGAATTGGGTGAACAGTTGCCAGAGAGCTGTGCATTTTCCAACCTTGATGCTCCATCAAGCTTGCAGTGAAGTACTGATAGCCTGCATTGGAAGGTCAGATTGTAAAAGAAGGCAAAATGTGAGCACAGTTACCTGAGCAACCCTTGGGAAATCAGCAAATGTCTTCCTCATCTACTCCTAGAATCACTAAGCAGTGTGTAAGATGGGGGAGAGGAAGGAGCAGAGAAGGCAGAGGCTGCCTTGATTTTGGATAAAAAATTGTCAATGAAATTGCACAACAACAATAACAACAACAACTTGTATTTATAGAGCACCTTTGACGTAGTGAAACACCCCAAGGCGCTTCATAGGCGTATTATGAGACGAAAGATTTGACAACGAGCCGCATAAGTAGAAATTAGCGCAGGTGACCAAAAACTTGGTCAAAGAGGTATGTTTCAAGGAGAGTCTTGAAGGAGGAAAGAGAGGCAGAGAGTCGGAATGGTTTAGGCAGGGAGTTCCAGAGCTTGGGGTCTAAACAACAGAAGGCACGGCGACCAATGGTTGAGCGATTATATTCAGGAATGCTCAAGAGAGCAGAATTAGAGGAGCACAGACATCTCGGAGGATTGTGTGTCTGGAAGAAATTACAGAGATAGGGAGACCATGTAGGGATTTCAAAATAAGGATGAGAATTTTGAAATTGAGGTGTTGCTTAACGGAAGCCAATGTCGGTCAGTGAGCACAGGGGTGATGGGTGAGTGGGACGGTGCGAGTTAGGACACGGGCAGCTGAGTTTTGGATTACCTCTAGTTTAGGTAGGGCAGAATGTGAGAGGCCAGCCAGGAGTGCTTTGGAATCGTGAAGTCTAGAGGTAACAAAAGCTTGGATGAGGGCTTTAGCAGTGATTATCATAGATGACGGGGAGGCTTTGGGAAGGTGGGTCTGAAGAGGTGGTACAGGTTCGACCTCCCAAATCCGAATTCCAAATTCCGGCATGTTCCAAAATCAAGACATTGCTCTGATCCATGGAGGAGTCGTCCAGAATACGGAAAATGTTCCGAAATCCGGACATTTTTTTAAATGGTTATCAGTATTTTTTCGCCAAAATTACCGCTAATCACTCCACTATTTTTTAAAGGCCCAGCGGTAAAAATTAACGGAAACTGCGGTCCTCGCCAACTTAGTCCGAGGCCAATTACCGCTGCGAGTTGGGCCCAGGGAGCGGGGGAAAACGCAAAAAAAAATTGCAAAAAACAAAAAATTAAAAATCGCAAAACATTCACAAGCCAATAAATCTTTAACTTACTTTTTTTGCAGGTCTTCATACCTATCGCTGTTTTTGGGGCTGCAACGCAGGTTTTTCTCGGGCTTTTTTTCCCCCACAATATGGGCGCGCCAAAAGTAAAATTTCGGGATGTTGGAAATGCGTGCTGTGTCCTGGGGCTTGCTGCTCCTCTTCACCCCACTGCCTCCAGTGTTCCCTCCTCAGTCGGGTCGGCGCACTGTGTCCTGGGGCTAGCTGCTCCTTTTCTCCCTGCTGCCTCTGGTGTTCCCTCTTTGGTCGGCTCGGCGCGCTGTCGGAAAATACAGGTACAGTTGCACAAAAGTTGGCCCAAGGATTTCCGGATTCGGGACTTAGGATTTCTGTTCTGAAATCTTGAAATACCCAAACATCGGCCCAGGCATTTCCGGATTACGGACGGCAGAAATATGTTCCAAAATCCGGAAATACCCGAAATCCGGAATGGCCTTATTCTCGTGGTTTCCGGATTTGGGAGGTTGCACCTTTAGGTGGTGGAGGAGAAAGAGTTTGCAGGGGTCCAGCATGACCCTGGAGTGTTCGGGATATTTGGTCACAGGGCGATGCCATGAAAAAGTCCAGAATGTGCTGCCCACCATATGGAGGGTAAACATAGAAACATAGAAACGTAGAAAATAGGTGCAGGAGTAGGCCATTCGGCCCTTCGAGCCTTCACCACCATTCAATAAGATCATGGCTGATCATTCCTTCAGTACCCCTTTCCTGTTTTCTCTCCATATCCCTTGATCCCCTTAACCATAAGGGCCATATCTAACTCCTTCTTGAATATATCCAATGAACTGGCATCAACAACTCTCGGCGGCAGGGAGTTCCACAGGTTAACAACTCTCTGAGTGAAGAAGTTTCTCCTCATCTCAGTCCTAAATGGCCTACCTCTTATCGTAAGACTAGGTTCTGGACATCAACATCAGGAACAATCTTCCCGCATCTAGCCTGTCCAGTCCCGTCAGAATCTTATACATTTCTATGAGATCCCCTCTCATCCTTCTAAACTCCATTGAATAAAGGCCCAGTTGATCCAGTGTCTCCTCATATGTCAGTGCAGCCATCCCTGGAATCAGTCTGGTGAACCTTTGCTGCGCTCCCTCAATAGCAAGAACGTCCTTCCTCAGACTAGGAGACCAAAACTGAACACACTATTCCAGGTGAGGCCTCACTAAGGCCCTGTACAACTGCATGAAAACCTCCCTGCTCCTACATTCAAATCCTCTAGCTATGAAGGCCAACATTCCATTTGCCTTCTTTACCACCTGCTGTATCTGCGTGCCCACTTTCAGTGACTGATGAACCATGACACCTAGGTCTCGTTGCACCTCCCCTTTTCCTAGTCTGCTGACATTCAGATAATATTCTGCCTTTGTGTTTTTGCTCCAAAAATGGATAACCTCACATTATACTGCATCTGCCATGTATTTGCCTACTCACCTAACCTGTCCAAGTCACCCTGCAGCCTCTTAGCGTTCTCCTCACAGCTCACATCGCCACCCAGTTTAGTGTCATCTGCAAACTTGGAGATATTGCACTCTATTCCTTCATCTAAATTGTTAATGTACATTGTAAAGAGCTGGAGTCCCAGCACTGAGCTCTGTGGCACTCTACTAGTCACTGCCTGCCATTCAGAAAAGGACCCGTTTATCCCCACTCTCTGCTTCCTGTCTGTCAACCAGTTCTCTATCCACGTCAGTATATTACCCCCAATACCATGTGCTTTGATTTTGCACACCAATCTCTTGTGCGGGACCTTGTCAAAAGCCTTTTGAAAGTCCAAATACACCACACACTGGTTCTCCCTTGTCCACTCTGTTAGTTACATCCTCAAAAAATTCCAGAAGTTTCGGCAAGCATGATTTCCCCTTCATAAATCCATGCCGACTTGGTCCGATCCTGTCACTGCTTTCCAAATGCGCTGCTATTTCATCCTTAATGATTGATTCCAACATTTCCCCACTACTGATGTCAGACTAACCGGTCTATAATTACGTGTTTTCTCTCTCCCTCCTTTTTTAAAAAAGTGGTGTTACATTAGCTACCCTCCAGTTCAAAGGAACTGATCCAGAATCGATAGATTGTTGGAAAATGATCACCAATGCATCCACTATTTCTTGGGCCACTTCCTTGAGTACTCTGGGATGCAGACTATCAGGCCCCGGGGATTTAACGGACTTCAATCCCATCAATTTCCCTAACACAATTTCCCGCCTAATAAGGATATCCTTCAGTTCCTCCTTCTCACTAGACCTACTGTCCCCTGGTACCTTCGGAAAGTTACTTGTATTTTCCTCCGTGAAGACAGAACCGAAGTATTGGTTCAATTGGTCTGTCATTTCTTTGTTCCCCATTATAAATTCACCTGAATCCGACTGCAAGGGACCTACATTTGTGTTTACTAATCTTTTTCTCTTCACATATTTATAGAAGCTTTTGCAGTCAGTTTTTATATTCCCTGCAAGCTTTCTCTCGTACTCTATTTCCCCCCTCCTAATTAAACCCTTAGTCCTTCTCTGTTGAATTCTAAATTTCTCCCAGTCCTCAGGTTTGTTGCCTTTTCTAACCAATTTATATGCGTCTTCCTTGGCTTTAACACAATCCTTAATTTCCTTTGTTCGCCACGGTTGAGCCACCTTCCCAGTTTTATTTTTACTCCAGACAGGGATGAACAATTGCTGGAGTTCATCCATCTGATCTTTAAATGTTTGCCATTGCTTATCCACCGTCAACCCTTTGAGTATCGTTTGCCAGTCTATTCCAGCCAATTCACGCCTCATACCATCGAAGTTACCTTTCCTTTGTCACTCTCCATTTTAATAAGGAATTCTACCATATTATGATCACTTTTCCCCAAGGGGCCTCACACAACAAGATTGTTGATTAAATTTGACAGAAATAGAGAGTTTCTTAAACAATAAGGGGATAAGGGGTTATGGAGAGCGGGCAGGGAAGTGGAGCTGAGTCCATGACCAGATCAGCCATGATCTTATTGAATGGTGGAGCAGGCTCGAGGGGCCATATGGCGTACTCCTGTTCCTATTTCTTAAGTTGCTTTGTTCTTATGTTACCCTTCTCCTTTGTGAAAACAGAAGCAAAGTATTCCTTAAGAACCATACCCTCTTCGTCCATTTCCGCACACAGATTACCTTTAAGGTCTCTAATAGGCCTTACTCTTTCTTTAGTTATAATCTTGCTCTTAATATATTTATAAAACATCTTTGGGTTTTCCTTGATTTTACTTGCCAAAATGTTTTCATGCTCTCTCTTTGCTTTCCTAGCTTCCTTTTTAATTTCACCCCAGCACTTTCTATACTCCTTTAGGGTTTCTGCAGTATTGAGCCCTCGGTATCTGTCATAAGCCTCCCTTTTTTTCTTTATCCTACCCTGTATGGCCCTTGACATCCAGGGGGCTCTAGATTTGCTATTCCCAGCATTTTTCTTTAAGGGAACATACTTGCTCTGAACCCTCAGGATCTCCTCCTTGAAAGCTTCCCTCTGCTTTGTCACTGATTTACCTCCAGTAGCTGTTTCCAGTCCACCTTGGCTAACTCACCTCTCAGCTTAGTAAAATTGGTTTACCTCTAGTTGAGAATTTTTAATCCATCTATCTTTGTCCTTTACCATAACAACCCAAAATTTCACTGATCAAGGGCGCTAACGTTGGTGTGTCTGTCCTCCCAGAGGATTTGCAGGATCCTGCAATGGATTCGCATCCTCGACCAGGCCAACATCCCCAGCATCGAAGCACTGACCACATTCGATCAGCTCCGTTGGGCTGGCCGCATTGTTCGCATGCCTGACACAAGACTCCCAAAGCAAGTGCTCTACTCGGATCTCCTACACGGCAAGCGAGCCCAAGGTGGGCAGAGGAAATGTTTCAAGGACACCCTCAAAGCATCCTTGATAAAATACAACATCCCCACCGACACCTGGGAGTCCCTGGCCAAAGACCGCCCTAAGTGCAGGAAGTGCATCCGGGAGGGCGCTGAGCACCTCGAGTCTCGTCGCCGAGAGCATGCAGAAAACAAGCGCAGGCAGCGGAAGGAGCGTGTGGCAAACCAGTCCCACCCACCCTTTCCTTCAATGACTGTCTGTCCCACCTGTGACAGAGACTTTAATTTCTGTATTGGACTCTTCAGTCACCTAAGAACTCACTTTTAGAGTGGAAGCAATTCTTCCTTGATTTCGAGGGAGTGCCTATGATGATGAAATTTCCCTGAATTATGATCACTAGCACCAAAATGCTCTCCCACTGTCAACTGCCCGGCTTCATTCCTTAACACTAAGTCCAGAACCACTCCCCTCCCTTGTTGGGTTTGCTACATACTGGCTAAAAAATTTCTCCTGAATGCAGTATAGAAATTCTGCACCCTCCATACATATCACAAAACATTTATCTCAGCTAATAGTAGGGTAGTTGAAATCCCCTTCTATTTCTGTCCTATAGATTTTGCACTTCTCAGAAATTTGCCGACATATTTGCTTTTCTATCTCCCTCTGACTACTTGGGGATCTATAGTATACACCCAGCAGTATGATCGCATCTTTTTTGTTCTTCAATTCAACACATATGGCCTCCTGATGATCATTCTAACATATCATCCCCCCTCAGCTCTGTAATTGTTTCTTTAATCAATACTGCTACCCTTCCTTTTCTCCCCCTCTCTATCCCGTCTGAAAACCCTGTAACCAGGAATGTTGAATTGCCATACATGCCCTTCTTTCACCCATGTCGCAGTAATAGCTATAATATCATACTCCCAAGTGTCTATCTATGCTCTCAGCTCATCTGCCTTATTCCCTATATTCCTTGAATTGAAGTATATACAATGTGAAACTGCCACACTCCCTTGCTGTCTATTTTCACTCCGTTTCCGCTGCCTTCTAAATTCACTTCCTATTTTCTGCTTTCCACTTCCAGCTTTCCTTCTCTGCCTTCTGAATCTACTTTCAGGTTCCCATTTTCCTGCCAAGCTAGGTTACACCCTCCACCACAGCAGTAGCAACCCCCTGCCCTCACGCGAGGATATTGGTCCTGGCTCTGTTGAGATGTAACCCGTCCGGCTTGTAGAGGTTCCACCTGCCCCAGAAACAGTCCCAATGCCTCAAGAATCTAAAGCCCTCCTTCCTGCACTATTTCTCCTGCCACGCATTCATCTGCTCTATACTCCTATTTCTATACTCACTTGCACGTGGCACTGGGAGAAATCCAGAGATTACTACTTTTGAGGTACTGCTTTTTAAATCTCTCTCCTAACTTCTGAAAATTTCCCTGCAGGACCTCATCCCTCCTTGTACCTATGTCATTTGTGCTGAGCTGGACCACGACCTCTGGCTGTTCACCCTCCCCCATCAAAAGTCCTGTAGCCGCTCGGTGACATCCTTGACCCTGGCACCAGGAAGGCAACATACCATCTGGGGTCACGTCTGCCGCCGCAGAAATGCCTGACTACTCCCCTAACTGTTGAATCCCCAACCACTATTGCTCTTCCACTCTTCTTCCTGCCCCCCTCTGCAGCTGAGCCACCCGTGGTGCCATGGACTTGACTCTGGCTGCACTCCCCAAAGGAACCATCGCCACCACCAGTACTCAGAACAGAATACTGGTTGGAGAATGAGATGCACTCAGGGGACTCCTGCACTATCTACCTGTTCTTCCTCTTCTGTCTAGCAGTTACACATTCCCTTGCTGCCTTCACACTCTTAAGCTGTGGGGAGAGCATCTCCTGAAATGTGCTATCAACAAAGTTCTCAGCCTCCGGTGTCGGGCCTCCTCTGCCGCGCTCCTTTCTGGCCACTCCACCTTTTTTCACGTCCCGCTGCTGCTCCCTCACAGGTTCGCCTCCTGCTCTTGACTTTGTGCGATCGTGTAAAATGGGTGATAGCGAGTAGGCAGCCTGTTTTACATCTCTCTCCATTTTTATTCCCATCCGATTTACACTATCGCACTGAGACAGGATCTACCTCCTGAGTTCAGTTCTCATCCAAATAGCTGTTATTCAACAAAAACCTGGACAATCAGTTTCATTCACCGATTGTAGAGCGGAAAGCATCACAGCTGAATCAGACCCTTTACTTACACGTTATCTGCCCACATCTCCATTCCAGAAGGATTCACCAGATTGAAACCAGGAGCTAGAACCCTGTGTGACTTTCCCCCTGTCCCTAACTGAAGGGCAGTGAGGACAGTTGTAGCTCCAATGTTCCTGAGTGAGGTCAGTGAACTTGGATCAGGAATGAAACCTGGGACCTTCTGGCCTGTATGGCTTAATGGTAAATCAGGCAGTAGGTTTATCCACTGGGTCATTAGGGGAGCTTATTTTTGTTTAAGAAGTTAATCTATAAACTAAATATGAAATCTATGCTTATTCTTCTGACAGATGATTACACTTTTAAACCCACCAATGTTGTTATTTTCGGGAGTCTGGCTCTTCTCCTGATCATTATCCTCGCAGTGGTGCTGTGTCTGAGAAAGCGCAAGGTTGCAGGTAGGATATGGAAATTGCTGCCAACTATTTTGGATTTCAAACATGTAATAAAATGTGAATGTTGCACGTGATTCCAAAAATTAGGAATGACAATTATATCCTTGTGTGAACTTAAACAATTTAATCCATTAGGATTAGATTAATCAATGTGTTTGCATTTCTATGTGTCAAATATTCTAGGGAGGCAATAGTTCCTGAAGTGCCAGAATGATGGGAGTTCGAGACTGGGTTATCCAACTGGTCACAGATAAATAACAACAACAACTTGCATTAATATAGTGCCTTTAATGTAATAAAACCTCAGAAGGCATTTCACCAAAGCATTATAAAATAAAATTTGATAGCGAGCCACATAAGAAGATATTGGGACAGGTGACAAAAAGCTTAGACAAAGAGGTAGGTTTTAAGGAACATCTTAAATGAAGATAGACAGTTGGCACGGCGGAGAGGTTTGAGGAGGAAATGCCAATGCTTAAGGTCTAGGCATGGCCGCCATAATGCAGAGATGATAATTGGGGATACGCAAGCGGCCAGAATTGGAGGAGTGCAGCGATCTCGGAGGGTTGTAGGGCTGGTGGAGTTTACCGATGTCGGAGGGGCGAGACCATGGAAGGATTTGAAAAGAAGGATGAGAACTTTAAAATCGAGGTATTGCCAGACTGGACATTGCATAGGTTACAAGATTTGACGGGTATTCTGGATATTTTCTCAGTTATCTTTGAAACTAGGGGAAACATAATTTGGGATATTTAGTTAGTTGGCTGGATTTGACACTGAAACCGTCTGCACATGGTCTACCGGAGGAATGGGTTTAATGGGCTGAATGATCCTCATATTATCTTTGGCACTTATTTTGGTTATATCTGGTAATGAAAAGATTTGTATGGCACTGGAATAAACCAATATATTATAATATTCTATCTAGCTCTATTCATTTTCTGACTGTAGGAAGTTGATCCATGAGATGTAGAATGTTGCCTTGAATAATGTTGATTATGTCCGAGAGTTTTTCATGAAATGTGTGGATGGGCACGTTTGTAGAGAAGAAGATTGGGCTCAACTGTGAGGCACCCTGATAACCTTGACTCTCCAGGTTCACACATGAAGGCTGGTTGCTGAGTTGAACAGGATCCCTGGTGAGAAAGTGGAAGCACACAGGGGTCAAAATTGGTTATGGCCGTTTTTGAGACGGTGTCACTGCCTGAGTGTTGATTTTAGCGCTGGACGTTAGGCGCAGCCTCAAAGTTCTAAATTCAGTTTTTACGTCGAAGGATGAGAAAGTTCCGTTCACAAGTGGTGTTGCACACTCATCCTCGGGTGGCAGTTCAGGAGGCCGACTGAATTTCCCGACGGGAGGCTGCCGCTGTGCTGGAAAAAAAGGAAAAAAAAACACGAACATTTCTGCGATCCACGCACACACTTTGCCACTCTTCAAACTAATGAAAACATGTAGAAATGAATAAAGATTCTACCCGAGATCCACTCTTTTATGACCACTTTTTCCTGGCTGTACGGCCACCTCCTGTTACGGCAGCTGTACAAAGCAACTCTCGCAACAGAGGCAAAAAAGAGGTATTGTACGCTGGATGACGTCACTACGCGGGTGACGTTAGCCGGTGCAGCGTTGCCTCTTGGCACCTCTGTCAAAGAGCTGACTGAATTTAGGGTGAGGCGTCAACGCTGCTTGCCGTCGAAGGTAGCCCTTTGCCACCCGTTAGTCGCCTAGCACCGGGTGCTAACGGACAGCGTTATTAAATGAGTTTCACGCTGTTGTGTTCATACTCTATTTGTTTGTTACACGAACCCTGACTAGACAGGCATTAGGACCCTGCGGGAGTTATTCACACAATGCTGTAAACATGCTGGTTTTGGGGCACCGTTTCGGGAGTTGCTATAAAGGACACAGTTAAGTTACATTACTCCTATTTCAGTTAGTCTGTTATTTATGTACACAACACACTCCTATACTATTGATTCATTCAAAAGGAGATTCATTTCAGAAAATAACATTTTGTGATGCAGTATGTAATTTGAGACGTAACATCTGGTAAGTTTAGCATGCTTGGGAGGAACTGGTTACCTTGGACCTGTGGCTCCCAAAGTTCTCAACCACTGGGGTTCTCTTTACCTCATGTCTGTTGCAGACTAATTGATACAGATTGATTTCTATGATCAGTCAACAACTCCATTATTGGTAACCCATGGCTCCCAGGCTAATAGGTGAGCTAGATGTGCCTATATTCTTACCTTAGGTATTGTAGGACTGATTTCATCATCAGAAGCAACAGTAAGCACCTTCAGGAAAGGGAGATCTATAAAAACATGAAGGCTGATGCTTATAACTCACATTTATATAGCATCATATAAAATTATAACTCTCAGGATGTGGATGTCGCTGGCATATACTGCCCATCCCTAGCTGCCCACGATACAATGAGTGGAATACTAGGCCACTTCAGAGGGCACATAAGAGTCAACCAAGTTTGTGGGGGACTGGAGTGACATGGACCAGACTGGGTAAGGATGGCATGTTTCCTTCCCTGAAGGACATTAGAGAACCAGTTGGGTTTTTACAACAATCCGATAGCTTCTGTAAGGGATGGTTTGCAGGGGGTCAGCTTTCCCTTCTGACCTTATATGAGCGGTTCCGAATCGCTCCCACACCCTTGGTTCTAGACATTGGAATTATGAAGGGACGGTGACAGACTTGGACAGACAATTGGTTTCAAGGTAGGAAGCAGGTATGGCTTTATTGTGTTTAAAAAGAAGTAAAAGGCACACCTTTAATAACACACACAGACCAATACACACTGAAGGGTACAACACATTGAATAAATTATCCAATTACAGTCTGTGGGAAAAATAATACAGCTTAAACTCTAAATGGGGTAAAGAGGTGAATGCAGATACATTTACACAAGTTATCCCAGCCTCCCCCCTCCCAATTCCCCTAACTAACTAAGTTATAGCTCTCAGGGTTCAGGGGCTATGCTCACCAATCCCTTTAGACAGTTGCTGGTGAATCACGGTTTCGGGGTTCGCTGCACTTGGCCTTCTAGGTGAGCCGTACCCCGGACGGAGGAGAGGACTTCGGACTGCGTAGTCTTCAGTTGAGGTGCGTCCGTTGATGCGCTAAGTTGCGTTTTGGATGTATGGGGTAAATACCCACTTTCTTTGGTTAGGAATAGTTTTAGTTAGTCCTTTTTGGTAATTTCTCACCCGTTGGTCGTTCCGAAGTAGATTGTAGAGTGGAAATAAATGTCGATTCTTTGGTTTTTGCTGAGTTGGTTTCGGTTGGTCGTTTTGCTGGTTGTGGTGGCCCGGGTTGTCAATTTGGTTGCTGACAACCTTCCATTTCGTGGGCCTCATGCTCAGTCAGTTCTTGATGAGTTCGAGTAGTTTCCTTCACTGCACCATTTCTTCACTCCCCAGCTCCAGCTGCTTGTGTCTGTGTCCGTGTTCCAGTCTGTGTGCTGCTCCTTGCTGGTCTTTTTGTAAAAAAACTGGGGGATAGATATATTCCAAAAAAAGGCTCCATTATCTCCCATCAAATCTCTTGGGCTCTGTTTAAACTGTACTGTCCACTGATTTTCAAATGTCTCCTTTGTCAGCAGTAACTCGATTAGGGTGTGAGAATGTGCTATCACTGATTTTGCATTGTTTTAGAATTGTCCAGTTTCTTGACCATGATTTCCATTGTGCTTGATTGGGTAATTCGATTATCTCTTAGGGGGTGAATAGTTCCCCCAGACAGTCTGGGGTCTTTAATACACAAATTTGCTTCAGACGTTGGCTCCACCTCCTGTATTTGGTAACTCTTTTTCGCAGCCAAAATGTTGTAGAATCTTAAAATTGATATGCTCCTTCCCATAGATGTTTAGGGGATCTCAAGCTTCTGTAATTTAGGTCCATTTTGAATTCCCTTTCCTATGAGTCCAAACACTGGGCGGTGGGGGTCTCCATGAATGCATCCCCTTTTATCCCCCGCAGGCTTTGCCTGCCCCCTTTAAACTCATTTTAAAAGCCCAGAAAGGGATTCTTCTCCTCTGTAGGGGAAAGGTACCTGGAATCTTTGCGAGATATTGGTAAATTCTACACTTCATGGTCACTCTTATTGATACCAGTCTTTTATTTCCAGTATTTCCTTTTAAGAACATAACATAAGAAATAAGAGCAGGAGAAGGCCATTTGGTAACTCGAGCCTGCTTTGCTATTTCATCATCATAAGCAGACCCATGAACGAGGATGACTTGCTTCCACACCAAAAGAGATGAGTTCACAGATGTTTCAATGAAGGACCCCAGTCCTGAGCTCCAATTGAAGGGTGGAAGATGCCTGTGCGTGAATTTTTTTAATGTGTGGTGACCGTTGAACATCAGCCACCACACGGGCTTGACAGAGCTAGGCCTTTATCCAGTGGCAAGGGTTAACCAGGACGACTGGATACCAGATTTGCTGCACACATATCGCAGTGTGGGCTGGCCCATGCTGCCCCTGGGCCCTCAGCTCTTCTGGGGCCCATACCCGCAGCTCCGCCAAGATCTCTCGCCGCATCTCCACCACAAACCATATGCTGCTTCTCTGCCAAGATCTCTCGCCTCTCTGCCGCCACAAAACATTCGCCGCTCCTCCGCCACAAACATTTGCCGCTCCTACTCCACGATCTCTCGCCGCTCCTCTGCCACGATCACTCAACGCTCCTCTATTCCGATTTCTCACCGCACCTCCACCACGATCTATCACCGCACCTCCGCACCAAACATTTGCTGCACCTCCGCCGCGATCACTCGCCGAATCTCAGCCACGATCCCTCACCGCTCCTCCACACCGATCATCCGCCGCACTTCTGCCTCGATCTCTTGCCGCTTCTCCACCTCAAATGTTCGCCGCTCCTCCGCCAAGATCTCTCCCCGCTCCTCCAACATGATCTCTCATCGCTCATCCACCCTGACCTTCCCCCTCCTCCGCTGTACCAGGGCCCCGCCGATGTTCCTGCCCACGCTCCAAACTGCAACCTGGGTTTGGTGACGTCATCCAGTCGCCCACTTTGAAGCCGTCGCACATTTGGAGCGGCTCACGCTGGACATTGCAGTGGCTCCAGCTATTTCATCCTCCCGACCCGCGGTGGGGTCCTCTCACGATGTTCCAGGGCCCGCACTCCATTACAGCAGTGACTGCGCTCGAAAAGTATTTCATTGGCTGTGGGATGTGCTAAGGTGGGTTCAAAGTGGGGTGACCCCCCACACTCACACACACTTGCCCACAGTACAATTGAGTGCAGAGGTCACAGTGCCAGCCACTGACCCTCTGCTGCCACCACTCTCCCCGCTACCACCACTCATTCACTGCCTCGCCGCCCCACCTCCCGTCAGGCTCTGCTATTTAATAAGATCATGGCTGATCTGATTTTGGCCTCAACTCCACTTTCCTGCCTGTTCCAGATAACTCTTGTCTCCCCTATCATTCAAAAATCTGTCCATATCGACCTTAAATATATTCAATGACCCAGCCTCAACGGCTCTCTGCGTAGAAACTTACAAAGATTTATGACTCTCTCAAAAAGGAAATGACTCCTCTTCCCCATTTTAAATCAGTGACGCATTATTCTGAAACTATGCCTCCTATTTTCAGATTCTGCCACTGGTTGGCAGACAGGAAGCAGAGAGTCGGGATAAACGGGTTCTTTTCAGAATGGCAGGCAGTGACTAGTGGAGTGCCGCAGGGCTCAATGCTGGGATCCCAGCTCTTTATAATATACGTTAATGATTTCGATGAAGGAATTGAGTGTGATATCTCCAAGTTTGCAGATGACACTAAATTGGGTGGCGGTGTGAGCTGTGAGGAGGATGCTAAGAGGCTGCAGGCTGACTTGGACAGGTTAGGTGAGTGGGCAAATGCATGGCAGATGCAGTATACTGTAGATAAATGTGAGGTTATCCACTTCGGTGGCAAAAACAAGAAGGCAGAATAATATCTGAATGGTGACAGATTAAGAAAAGGGGAGGTACAATGAGATGTGGGTGTCATGGTACATCAGTGATTGAAAGTTGGCATGCAGGTACAGCAGGTGGTGAAGAAGGCAAATGGCATGTTGCCCTTCAGTAGCATAGTAGCTTGAGTACAGGAGCAGCGAGGTCTTACTGCAGTTGTACAGGGCCTTGGTGAGGCCACACCTTGAATATTGTGTACAGTTTTGATCTAATCTAAGGAAGGACATTCTTGCTATTGAAGAAGTGCAGTGAAGGTTCACTAAACTGATTCCCGGGATGGCAGGACTTACATATGAAGACAGACTGGATCGATTACGCTTATAGTTACTGGAATTTAGAAGAATGAGAGGGGTCTCAAAGAAACATATAAAATTCTGACAGGATTAGACAGGTAAGATGCAGGAAGAATGAACCCGATGTTGGGGAAGTCCAGAACCAGGGGTCACTGTCTAAGGATAAGGGGTAAGCCATTTAGGACCAAGATGAGGAGAAACTTCTTCACTCAGAGAATTGTGAACATGTAGAATTCTCTACCACAGAATGTTGTTGAGGCCAGTTCATTAGATATATTCAAAAGGGAGTTAGATGTGGCCCTTACAGCTAAAGGGATAAAGGGGTATGGAGAGAAAGCAGGAATGAAATACTGAAGTTGCATGATCAGCCATGATCATACTGAATGTTGGTGCAGCTGCGAAGGGCTGAATGGCCGACTCCTGCACCTATTTTCTATGTTTCTATGTTTCTATCACCTCTCATTTTTCTAACTCCAATGAGTATAGGCCCAACCTGCTCAACCTTTCTTCATAAGGCAACCCCTTCATTTTAGGAATCAATCTCGTGAACCTTCTCTGAACTGCCTCCAATGCAAGTACATCGCTCCTTAAATAAGATGACCTCATTAACGCCCTTTACAGTTGTAGCAGGACTTCTCTGCTTTTATATTCCATCCCCTTTGCAATAAAGGCCAACATTCCATTTGCCTTCCTGATTACTTGCAGTACTGCATTTTAACTTTATGTGTTTTGTGTACAAGGATCCCCAGATCCCTCTGTACTGCAGCATTTTGTAGTCACTCTCCATTTAAAAAAATATATATTTTTATGCTTCCAACCAAAGTGGATAAGCTCACAACCTTTTAAACTGAATTCAAGTTCTCAAACTGCCATTCTGGGATTTCAATGCACGTTCTCTGGATTATTATTCCAAGTTTCTGGATTCCTAATCTCAAAAGATACTATCAGTTCCTTAAGATGTCCTGTAGCACTTCACAGCCAATACATTGCTTTTGTTGTGTAGTTACTGTTGTTATTGAGGCAAACAAAGCAATTAAATGGAAATAATGAAGATTCTGCAGCAGCAAATGAAAGGAATGATCACTTAGTCTGTTTCTTGGTGCTGTTGGGTGATGAAGAAATTTTGGCCGGGACACTGGAAGAATTCTGTGCACTCGTCTGCCCCCTCAGGTGGACGTAAAAGATCCCATGGCACTATTTCGAAGAAGAGCAGGAGAGTTCTCCCCGGTATCCTGGCCAATATTTATCCCTCAATCAACATAACAAAAGCTGATTATCTGGTCATTATCCCATTGCTGCTTGTGGGAGTTTGCTGTGTGCAAATTAGCTGATGTGTTTCCCACATTACAAGAGTGACTACACTTCAAAAGTACTTCATTAGCTGTAAAACCGCTTTGAAACATCCGCTGGTCATGAAAGGCACTGTATAAATACAAGTCTTTCATTTTTTCTTTCTTTTGATCATTGACGTCCAACTGAACAGGCGGACAGAGTCTCGGTTTAATATCCTATTCACCTCTGACAATGCAGCACTCCCTCAGTATTGCACTGAAGTATCAGCCTAGATTATGTGCTCATGTCCTCGGGCTTGAACCAAGTCAAGTAGCTCCAAGTCTGTGTCAAGTGCCTCCAGAGATATTTATTATGTCTTGTCAGGATATCTCATATCTGTACTAATGGTCAAATGGAGTTGATTTATTAGAATGTCTGAAATTTATAAGGAAAGCTGAATGCATTTTATTGGTGATTTCTGTATGAACAGGTTTGGGAAATCAAAGACAAAAACCTCTACAACCAGGAGAAAATATAGAAGATGCATCTCAGCTTTATTCAAATGCTAATGAAATACAGCAAATGCAAGGTAACATTTAAACACCAATAATATAGTCGTTTTACAAGTGCTGTGCTCCATTTGTTCATGGCATTTATGAATCCCCTTTGTAAATTTCTGTTACATTTAAAAAGTCACACAGGCACAAACATGTTGTGCTTTTGTGCTGTTACATCCAAATATCCTGTAGGATGCAAGAGCATTTTCTTATCCTTCATAATCACTGCTCATTTTATTGTTAGTTCTTCATTGCAAACTCTTGTTGTTCAGATACTTTCTTAAGCTTAGATCCTAGGATGCTATAACATTAAAAAATCATAGAAATTTATGGTACAGAAGGAGGCCATTCGGCCCATCGTGTCAAAAAAGGAGCTATCCAGCCTAATCCCACTTTACAGTTCTTGGCCCTTAGCCTTGCAGTGTACAATACTTCAAGTGCATATCCAAGTACTTTTTAAATGTGGTGAGGGTTTGTGCAAATTAGCTGATGTGTTTCCCACATTACGAGAGTGACTACACTTCAAAAGTACTTAATTAGTTGTAAAACCGCTTTGAAACATCCGGTGGTCATGAAAGGCACTGTATAAATACAAGTCTTTCTTTTTTTCTTTCTTTTGATTATTGACGTCCAACTGAACAGGCGGACAGAGTCTCGGTTTAATATCCTATTCACCTCTGACAATGCAGCATTCCCTCAATATTGCACTGAAGTATCAGCCTAGATTATGCGCTCATGTCCTGTGGTCGGGCTTGAACCAAGTCAAGTAGCTCCAAGTCTGTGTCAAGTGCCTCCAGAGATATTTATTATGTCTTGTCAGGATATCTCATATCTGTACTAATAGTCAAATGGAGTTGATTTATTAAAATGTCTGAAATTTATAAGGAAAGCTGAATGCATTTTATTGGTGATTTCTGTATGAACAGGTTTAGGAAATCAAAAACCTCTACAACCAGGAGAAAATATAGAAGATGCATCTCAGCTTTATTCAAATGCTAATAAAATACAGCAAATGCAAGGTAACATTTAAACACTAATAATATAGTCGTTTTACAAGTGCTGTGCTCCATTTGTTCATGGCATTTATGAATCCCCTTTGTAAATTTCTGTTACGCTTAAAAAGTCACACAGGCACAAACATGTTGTGCTTTTGTGCTGTTACATCCAAATATCCTGTAGGATGCAAGAGCATTTTCTTATCCTTCATATTCACTGCCCATTTTATTGTTAGTTCTTCAGTGCAGACTCTTGTTATTCAGATACTTTCTTAAGCTTAGATCCTAGGATGCTATAACATTAAAAAATCATAGAAACTTATGGCACAGAAGGAGGCCATTCGGCCCATCGTGTCTGCGCCGGTCGAAAAAGGAGCTATCCAGCCTAATCCCACTTTACAGCTCTTGGTCCTTAGCCTTGCAGTGTACAGCACTTCAAGTGCATATCCAAGTACTTTTTAAATGTGGTGAGGGTTTTTCCTCTACCATGCTTTCAGGCAGTGAGTTCCAGGCCCCCACCACCCTGGTTGAAAAAAAATTCTCCTCAAGTGCTCTCTAATCCTTCCTCCAATTCATTTAAATCTATTTCCCCTAGTTATTGTTCCATCTGCTAAGGGAAATAGATCCTTCCTGTCCACTCAATCTAGGCCCCTGATAATTTTATACACGTCTGTTACAAAGAAAGCAACCCCAACCTATCCAACCTTTCCTCAAAGCTAAAATTCTCCAGACCTGGCAAAATCCTCATAAATCTCCTCTGCACATCATCATAGGTCGTCCCTCGGAATCGAGGAAGACTTGCTTCCATTCCTGAAAGGAGTTCTTTGGTGGCTGAACAGTCCAATACGAGAGCCACAGATGCTGTCACAGGTGGGACAGATAGTCATTGAGGGAAGGAGTGGGTGGGACTGGTTTGCTGCACGCTCTTTCCGCTGCCTGCGCTTGATTTCTGCACGCTCTCGGTATTGAGACCACTCTTTAATGTAATCACATCTTTCCTGTAATGTGGTGACCAGAATTGTATTGTATGCTGTACTCTAGTTGTGGCCTAACTAGTGTTTTATACAGTTCAAGCATAACCTCTCTGCTCTTATATTCTATTCCTCAGTTAATAAAGAAAAGTAACTCAAAGATCACAATTACAACTGGCACAGGCATGATGGGCCGAATGGACTCCTTCTGTGCTGTATCATTCTATGATTCTATGAACAGCTTTTCCTAAACAACACCCCAGAGTAAGACTGGTGGTGAGACTAGTCACAGTTACCCACCTAAAAACCTGTTGAAGCTCATTCATTGAGAGTAATTGGAACTCAAATATGGGAATTAATCTGGAATCTTGTACAATGTAATTCAATATTATTTTATCTCATGATGTGATTTGCATTACTGTCATATTTCATGCATGACATTGTAACATATTCTAATCTTCATTTGAAGAGTACATAAAAACATAAGAACATAAGAAATAGGATCATAGCTGATCTTCAACCTCAACTCCACTTTCCTGAACTATCTCCATATCCTTTAAGTTCCTTGATATCAAAAAATCTATCGATTTCTGCCTTGAATATCTTCTAATTCTTAGGCAGTCCCACAAAGTCAAGGATGACTTGCTTCCACATTAAAATGAGTTCTAAGGTGACTGATGAGACCAATGCGGGATCTACAGTCTCTGTCACAGGTGGGGCAGACGCTGGTTGGAGGGACGGGTGGGTGGGGTGCTTGATTTCTCGTACACTCCGTCTGCTTTTTATGCTTGGTTTCCACGTGCATCCAGCGAAGCGACTCAAAGTGTTAGGTGCCTTCTCGGATGCTCTTCGTCCACTTTGGGTCTTTGGCAAAGGAGTCCCAAGAGTCAGTAGGGATGTTGTATTTTTTCAAGGAGGCTTTGAGGGTGCCCTTGAAATATTTTCTCTGCCCTCCTGATGCTCGCCTCCTGTGACGCAGCTCGGAGTAGAGTGCTTGCTTCGGGAATCTAGCATCGGGCATGCAGACGATGTGGCCCGCCCAACGGAGCTAGCCGAGTGTGGTCAATGCCTCGATGCTGGGGATGTTGGCCTGAGAGAGAATGCTGATGTTGGTGCGCCTATCCTGCCAATAGATTTGCAGGATCTTGCGGAGACAGAGTTGATGGTACTTCTCCAGTGCTTTGAGGTGCCTACTGTACATAGTCCATGTCTCTGAAGCATAAAGGAGGGTGGGTATCATTGCTGCTCTGTAGACCATGAGCTTGGTGCTGGGTTTGAGATCCTGGTCTTTGGACATTCTTTTCCTCAGGCGGCTGAAGACTGCACTGGCGCACTGAAGGTGGTGTTGGCCTTCGTCATCGATGTCTGCCCTTGCTGATAGTAAGCTCCCAAGGTATGGGAAGTGGTCCACATTGTCCAAGCTCTCATCACGGATCTTGATAACCGGGGAGCAATACTGTGTGGCAGGGGCTGGTTGGTAGAGGACCTTTGTCTTACTGATGTTTAATGTGAGGCACAGACTTTCTTACGCTTCAGTAAAGGTGTCAACGATGGTTTGGAGTTCGGACTCTGAGTGTGCACAAACGCAAACATCATCTGCATATTGTAATTCAATAGCGGAGGTTGGAATAACCATGGATCTGGACTGGAGGCGTCGAGGGTTGAACAATTTCCTGCTTGTCCTGTAGATTAACTCCACGCCAGCGGGGCACTTGTATTGGGCCTGTGGTAGATCCGTTGGTCAGGATCACAGCTTGCATGTCATCATAAAGCAGGCGGAGAATGGTGATAAATGTTTGAGGACAGACAAATTTGAGAAGGACACTCCATAATCCTTCGTCGTTGACAGAGTCAAAGGCGTTTGTGAGGGCAAAGAAAGCCATGTACAGAGGTTGATGCTGCTCCCGACATTTTTCTTGGATTTTTTGCGCGGTGAAGATTATGTCCGTTGTGCCCCTTAGTGTGCGGAATCCACATTGCGACTCTGGGAGGAGCTCTTCAGCCATTGGGATGAAATGATTGAAGAGGATTCTTGTGATGATTTTCCCTGCGGCAGACAGCAGGGAAGCTCTTGTTTAATTACCGCATTCAGACTTGTCCCCTTTCTTCAATATGGTCACAATTACGGCGTGTCTGAGATCCCCTGGCATGCTCTCCTCCTTCCAGATCAGAGAGAGGAGATCATGGATTTTCACCGAGTACTTCTCTGCTTTCAACTTCGGCACAGATTCCATCTGCTTCTGAGGCCTTGTTGTGTTTCAGTTGTCAGATGGCCTTTTCAACTTCATGCCAGGCTGGGATTGTGCTGAGGTGGTGATGGGTAGCATGTTGTGGGATGGAGTCAAGGACACTCACGTCAAAGACAGAGTCTTGGTTGAGAAGATCCTCAAAGTGCTCTTTCCAGTGGGCACTGACCTTTGTAACCTTGATGAGCACCTCTCCTTGGCTCTCAGTGGAATAGGACCTTGAGTGCTTGGGCTATAGGTGGACTTGACTGCACTAAAAAATCCACGCACCTCGTGATTTTCGGCTAGATGCTGGATCTCCTGCGCTTTTTTCACCCACTGTTTGTTCTTTAGGTCACGAGTTTTTCATCGGACCTCGGCTTTCAGTTGTCTGTAGGTTTGCTTTTTTTCGCTCGAGTTGTGGAGTCGTTTCCAATTCACAAATGCCTTGTGTTTGCGGTTTATTAGCTCCTGGATCTCCTGGTCGTTCTCATCGAACCATTCTTGATGTTTTCTGGTAGAGTAACCAAGAGTCTCTTCGCAGGTGCTAATTATGGTGGACGAGGGCAGACCAGGCACTGTGGACACTCTGTGGCTCCGGTTCATTGGAGGTCACCAGGTTGTCTATGAGGCATTGGCTGACTAGGGCTTTCTTTGCAGAGTCTTTGAGTGCTTCAGTATTGATCCTTTTGCGGCAGTCTTTGAGTTGCCGCCGGCATTGTGAGGCTACATTGATGGAGATATCGGAGTGGATTAGCCGGTGGTCAGTCCAGCAGTCGTCAGCTCCTTTCATGGCGCGTGTGATGCTGATGTCCTTGCGATCCCTCACTCAGACGATGACATAGTCTAGCAGATGCCAGTGCTTGGCGCGAGGGTATGGCCAGGAGGCCATGTACTTACCAAACAAGGTGTTGATTATGACAAGCCCATATTCTGAGCATTTTGTCAGGAGGAAGATACCATTAGAGTTGTTTTTCCCTACCCCTTCCCTGCCAAACACCCCTCTCCATAGGTCTGTGTCCTTTCGAATTCTGGCATTAAAATCACCAAGGCGAATCAGATTGTCGCCCGTTGGGACTCGGGACAGGGATTGTTCAAGGCTGGAGTAGCATTCCTCTTTGGCCTCGTCCATAGCTTCCAGGGTTGAGACATATGCACTGATGACCGTAGCACACTGATTCTGGTTAGGGTGAGCCGAAGGTCCATGAGGCGTTCGTTTATCCCGTAGGGGGAATCTCTAAGGTAACAAACTAGCTCATTTTCGAAGGCGAAGCCAACGCCATGGAGACGGTGTTCTTCTTCTGCTTTGCCTTTCAAGAAGAAAGTGTATCCACCACATTGTTCCTTGAGCTGACCTTCTCCTGCCCGCCGTGTCTTGTTCAGGGCAGCGATGTCTATGTCGTAGTATCTGAGTTCCCGGGTAATGATACTAGTATGGCGTAAGTCTTGGAGTACGGATGGCGGTGGCCCCAAGCTGGTGGCGGCCAAACGAACGAGTGTCCCCAATCCAATGACATCAGGCGGCGAGGTACGAGGAAACCTGTAAAAAATGCGGCACCGGGAGCCGGTGTGCCATGGGCGGTGATAATCGCCGTGCGGCAGGAATTGGAGAATCGGCAGGAATCGGTGGACGACGAGGGGCGGAGGTTCAGCAGGAATCAGCGGGTGGCGAGGAGCGTAGGATTGGCGTGAATTGGCAGGCAGCAAGGAGCGGAGGTTCGGTGGCAATCGACGGGTGGCGAGGAGCGTAGGATTGGCGCGAATCGGCAGGCAGTGAGGAGCGGAGGTTCGGTGGGAATTGGCAGGCAGCAAGGAGCGGAGGTTCGGTGGCAATCGACGGGTGGTGAGGAGAGGAGGATCGGTGAGGATCAGCGGGTGGCAAGGAGCGTAGGATCGGCGTGAATTGGCAGGCAGCAAGGAGCGTAGGATCGGCGTGAATTGGCAGGCAGTGAGGAGCGGAGGTTCGGTGGCAATCGACGGGTGGCGAGGAGCGTAGGATCGGCGTGAATCGGCGGGTGGCGAGGAGCGTAGGATCGGAGGGAATCGGCGGGTGGCGAGGAGCGTAGGATCGGTGTGAATTGGCAGGCAGCGAGGAGCGGAGGTTCGGTGGGAATTGGCAGGCAGCGAGGAGCGGAGGTTCGGCGGGAATCAGCGGGTGGCGAGGAGCGTAGGATCGGCGTGAATCGGCGGGTGGCGAGGAGCGTAGGATCGGTGTGAATTGGCAGGCAGCGAGGAGCGGAGGTTCGGCGGGAATCGGCAGGCAGCGAGGAGCGGAGGTTCGGTGGCAATCGACGGGTGGTGAGGAGAGGAGGATCGGTGAGGATCAGCGGGTGGCAAGGATCGCCAACAGTGAGGTGGGAACCCAGGAAAGACTCAGCGAGGGCCATCAGCGAGGTCAGGAGGCTGAGGCCAGCAGCAAAGTCGGGACTCAGGGAAGGCTCAGCACGGACCAGCAGCGAGGTCGGGACACGAGGCTAGAATACGCGTGGTCACTAGCAAAGACCTAACGGCCAAAGCGTGAGCGGCTGGAGAGAGTGGAAAAGCGCATGAGAGCAGTGCGCTGGAGCTGCAGCCGGTGGGCCCAGGGCACAATGTCTGTATTTTATGGACAAATTCACAAGCTGCTCCAAGCGTTCACCTACACTGCGATTTCTGAAAAGCAGAGAGAGAGGACCTAAGGGTGGGTGGGAGGGGCTCAGTAGGAATGTAGGCCAGGCTCACAGTAGGAGTATGTTTGTTTTTGTGTACTAGGCTGATGTAGCAGAGCCTGGTCTCCAATTGTGTTGGATCCCCTTGCCATTGGACCAAGACCTTGCTCTGTCAAGTTCATGTGGTAGCTGATGTCCAAAGGCCACCCCACACTAAAAGAATTCACGCACAGGCATCGTCCACCCTTTAAAATGAAGTTCGGGACCTGGAACATCAGGACCCTCATAGACATCCCCAATAGCGACATACCAGAATGTTGTACTACTATCACTGTCTTGAATATACTCACCGACTGAGCCTCCACAGCCCTCTGGGGTAAAGAGTTCCAAAGACTCACCAACCTCTGAGGGAAGAATTTGCTCCTCATTTCAGGCCTAAATGGCTGACCTCTTATTCTGAGTCTGTGACTCCTGGTTCTAGACTTCCCAACCAGGTTAAACATCCTCCCTGCATCTACCCTATCAAGCCTGGTAAGAATTGTGTATGGTTCAATGAGATCACCTCCCATTCTTCTAAACTATAGAGAATATCGGCCTCGTCTGTTCAATCTCTCTGCAAAGGACAATCCTCCCATCCCAGGAATAGTCGAGTCAACCTTCATTGCTCTCCCTCTATGGCAAGTATATTCTTCCTTAGGTACTGAGATCAAAACTCTACACAATACTCCAGGTGTGGTCTCACTAGAGCTGATTTAAAAAATACTTCCTTATATTTCATGTTAAAGTGGATAACATCACATTTCTCCACAATATATTCCATTTGCCATGTTCTTGCCCACTCACTTAGCCTGTCTATATCCCTTGAAGCCTTTTTGAATCCTCCTCACAACTTACATTCTTACCTAGCTTTGTATCTTCAGCAAACTTGGATATATAACATTTAGTCTTCACATTCTAATCATTGATTTCAATTCTGAATAGCTGGAGCCCAAACACCGATCCTTGTGGTACCCCACTAATTACAATCTGCCAACCCGAAAATGACACAGTTATTCCTGCTCTCTGTTTTCTGACGGTTAACCAATCCTCAATCCATTTGAGTATATTACTACCCGCAATGCCATGAGCACTAATTTTGTTTAATAACCTCTTGTGTGGCAACTTATCGAATGTCTTCTGAAAATTTAAATACACCACATCCACTGGTTCCCCCTCATCTATTCTGCTAGATACAACCTCAAAAAAACTCTAGATTTGTCAAACATGATTTCCATTTCATAAATCCAAGTTGACTTTCCCCAATCCTATTAATATTTTTTCCGAACCCTGTTACTATATCCTTAATAATAGATTCTATATTTTTCCCTACTACTGATGTCAGGTTAACTGATCTGTAGTTCCCCGCTTTCTCTCTCGTTTCTAAAAAAAATGGGGTTACTTTGTATAGATTCTAGAATCTATGGAATCTTGGAAGATGACAACCAATGCATCCACTATCTCTATAGCCACCTCTTTCAAAACCCTAGGATGTAGGCCATCAGGCCCAGGGAATTTATTGGTTTCCAGTCCCATTAATTTCTCCAGTACTATTTTGTAACTAATATTAATTTCTTTATGTTCCTTATTCTCGCTAGACTTTTGGTTCTCCACTACTTCAGGGAGGTTTTTTGCGGCTTCTTCTGTGAGGATGGACACAAAGTATTTCTTTAATTTCTCTGCCATTTCCATATTCCCCATTATAATTTCTCCTACCTTAGCCTGTAAGGTACTCACATTTACTTTTGCTAATCTTTTCCTTTTTACATACCTATAAAAGCTTTTACAGTCTGTTTTTATGTCTCTCGCTAGTTTACTCTCATATTTGATTTTCCCTTTCTTCACCAATTTCTTGATCCCCCTTTGCTGAATTCTAAAATCCTCCCAATCCTCAGGTTTACTGCTCCTTTTTTGATCTGATACTATCTTTAACTTCTCTTGTTAGCCACGATTGGACCACATTTCCTGTGGTGTTTTTGTGCCTTACAGGAATGTATATTTGTTGTAAATTATGTATTAATTCTTTAAAGGCTAACCATTGCTCATCTACCATCATACCTTTTAATGTAGTTTCCCAAAATACGTTAGCCAGTTCGACCCTCATCCCGACGTAGTTTGCTTTGTTTAGACTGAAGACTCTAGTTTCGGATGTTACGAAATCACAATCAAAATTAAATTAAAATTCTATCATATTATGGTCTTCCCTAAGGGCCCTTTTACTACAAGGTTATTAATTAACCCTTTCTCATTGCACAAACCATAAACATTCAGAAATCACATCATACAACAATGCAACCTGCATTCGTTTAAATCGCACTTATATTTAGCTGTGTATCTGAATTAATATTCGGATTAATAGCTGTATTTTGAGTCCTCTTCCCCTCTAAAAGCGTGGTCACACATTTACTGAGCTATCACGCTACAACCCTTAGATGCCTCGAGCACACGTCACAAATACTCTAGTGTTTCTAAAACCACTCGCAACAACTAACGCCAAAGATTCAGTATAACTTGAATATCTTTTCTCGGCAATATTGTTTTCTCTGAAGGACTGATCCCACTTTGCTGATCATTCGAATCTATTAGCAATGGAGCAGGTTTTGTAGAAATGCCTGATGCAACTTTCTGAAAATCAGGCCAAGCTACTGTCTTAATCAGAAAAATATATTTTCCAGGAGATAACGAGATGCCGGTGCCTGAGACAAGTCATTTTGCTGAACATGCAACTGTCAATAGAAAGGCAAAAGAAGACGGTAAGTAGATAAATCATATTATGTGGCTCTCTCTGTGTAGGTATTGTTAACATAGAAACTGTTAAAGTTCATTGAGTTAAAATGTTGGTTCCAGTTTAATACTTTGACTTGGAAGCTCTTCAGATATGTAATGTTAGATTCTGAAATACTTTAACCATCTTCAGTAAAATAGATCTTTGTGATGTTGGTCCAGTATAAAAGACTTCAAGCACAATACAGATCTATTTATTCAGTCACTTTATTGATTGTGTATATCTCAAGTTTGCAATAGGCATGGCTGTTTGGAAATAATATGAATCTTTAAAAGAAAGTAAACAAGTAGCAACAAGTGCAGATGTCAGGATCACATGCGGCTTTGAGATTCCACATGATCCTATAGCTTCCCAACACTTCATATCCAGGCTCACACATGAAGAATCCACATTTGTTGGCCTTCATTGCAAGAGGGATGGAGTACAAAAGCAGGGAGGTCCTGCTGCAACTGTATAGGGTATTGGTGAGGCCGCACCTGGAGTACTGCGTGCAGTTTTGGTCACCTTACTTAAGGAAGGATATACTAGCTTTGGAGGGGGTACAGAGACGATTCACTAGGCTGATTCCGGAGATGAGGGGGTTACCTTATGATGATAGATTGAGTAGACTGGGTCTTTACTCGTTGGAGTTCAGAAGGATGAGGGGTGATCTTATAGAAACATTTAAAATAATGAAAGGGATAGACATGATAGAGGCAGAGAGGTTGTTTCCACTGGTCGGAGAGACTAGAACTAGGGGGCACAGCCTCAAAATACGGGGGAGCCAATTTAAAACCGAGTTGAGAAGGAATTTCTTCTCCCAGAGGGTTGTGAATCTGTGGAATTCTCTGCCCAGGGAAGCAGTTGAGGCTAGCTCATTGAATGTATTCAAGTCACAGATAGATAGATTTTTAACCAATAAGGGAATTAAGGGTTACGGGGAGCGGGCGGGTAAGTGGAGCTGAGTCCATGGCCAGATCAGCCATGATCTTGTTGAATGGCGGAGCAGGCTCGAGGGGCTAGATGGCCTACTCCTGTTCCTAATTCTTATGTTCTTATGTTCTTATATTGAACTTATGGAACCAGAGCCCAGTGGGAATCACGAGAGGTGGGGTAAAGATAATTAAATTGGAAAAGACATTATGATTCGTGAGCTATGTTTTTCGTTTACATTATTTAGTAAATCTGCAACCACAGAATTATTGATTCTCCAATTTATGAGTCAACTTGGCAGCATTGTCATTTTGGAAACAGACATTTATGGGTTCAAGCCCCACTTCAGACTTTCATAGAATCATAGAATCATAGAATGGTTAAAGCACATAAGGAGGACATTCTGTCCATCGAGCCTGTACTCTTTACTGACACTTCAGGGGATTTTTGAAAGTGCTGTCTTTTAGTTGAGACCTTTTTTGGTGAATGTTAAAGATATCATTGTATCTATTGACGGTGAGCACGGTGTTATCCTGACAAAATTCTTCCCTCAACCACCATCCCCACAAGAGATTAACTGGTTGTTGTCTCATTTCCTGCTTTCGGGACCTTGAATGGTGTTTGTTTATCTGCCAACAGTACTTCCACTTCGAAAGTAATTCATTACTTGCTTTGGAATATGTTCAGCCACGATATATATAGATACACATTCTTTATTTCCTTCTTATTCCCTGCAGGCACAGAAAGAGAAGATATTCATTACGGATCGATCGCTTTTCAGAAAAATTCACCAGGTAGTGAAACCGAATATTGCAATTTTTTTTTTTCTTATTTTTGTGTTCTTCAAGGTGACGAATGTTAATGCTGGATAATAAAACTCATTGGGCTATATTTTCAGTCCATTGCCACCTCTGTTTTTGCCCCGGAGGGATGGTAATGGTGCAGGAAGCATTTTCGGGCAGACGGCCATCGTCCAGTGTCCCATCGGGACATTTGGAGCCTGGGTTGTGGGGGCGCGGAGCAGTACCTCCCGCGAGAGGCGAGCTGGTGTGCAACACCCCTGGTTGCAACACCAAGTCTAAATTTGAACCTTGCCCGATCTGTAGCGCCCCACAGTGCCCCCTAGTGAGATCGCCTGTGAAAGCTGGCGGTTCCAGCTGTATCATCCGCAGTGAGGGAAGGAATGTCTACCTGAGGTAAATGCGATTGTTTTAATTTTCTTATTTTTGCGAATCATGTGGATGTGGCGTCAGTAAAATACTGGGACTGTTTTTGGTATTTCTTTTCAGATTTCTTTTCCCACTGAATCCTCTCTAAGAGTGCTCAGAGGCCAACTGTTTACCTCGGGATTTTCATTTGCTCAGCCCAAAAAGAATTATGGAACGCCTCCCTTAGTGCTCCGCTCCACACTCAGGGCTCAGCTGGTGAATTTTGCGGCTGGGGACGCAAACCATTTCCCGGTTCAAACATTTACTGCTCCTCTTCTTCTTAGGCAATCCATCGGAAACGAGGATGACTTATTTCCACTTAATATGAGCTCTCAGGTGACTGATGAGTCCAATGCGGGACCTACATTCTCTGTCACAGGTGGAGGAGACAGTAGCTGGAGGGAAGGATGGGTGGGGCTTGGATTGTCGTGTGCTCCTTCCGCTGTTTGCGCTTGGCTTCGGTGTGCTCCCGGCGAAAAGACTTCCCGGATGCTTCTCCTCCATTTTGGAAACAGACATTTGTGGGTTCAAGCCCCACTTCAGACTTTCATAGAATCTTGGGCCAGGGATTCCCAGTGTCGGTGGGGATGTTTCACTTTTTCAAGGAGGCTTTGAGGGTGCACTTGTGGTGTTTCCTCTGCCCACCTGGGGCTCTCTTGCCGTGTTGGAGCTCTGAGTAGAGCACTTGTTTTGCGAGTCTAGTATCGGGCATGCGGACGATGTGGCCTATCCATCAGAACTGAACTAGCGAGGTCAATGCTTCGATGCTGGGGATGTTGGCCTGAGCACCTATCCTGCCAATGGCAGCATTGGTGGTACTTCACCGGTGCTCTGAGATGCCTGCTGTACATAACCGATATCTCTGAAGCATATCGGAGGGTGGATAACACCACTGCTCTGTAGAGCATGAGCTTGGTGCTGGGTTTGAGGTCCTGCTTTTGAAGCACTCTCTTCCTCAGGTGATCGAAGACTGCATTGCCACACTGAAGGTTGTGTTGGACTTCGTTATCTATATCTGCCCTTGTTGTCAATAGGCTGCCGAGGTGTGGAAAATGGTCCACATTGTCCAAGGCCTCGTCATAGATCTTGATAATCAGGGGGCAGTACTGTGTGGTGGGGACAGGTTGGTAGAGAACCTTTGTCTTACTGATGTTTAGTGTATGGCCCATACTCTCTTATGCTTCGGTGAAGGTGTTGACGATGGTTTGGAGTTCGACCTCCGAGTGCACAAATGCAATCGTCATCTCCATACTGTAATTCAATGAGAGATGATGGGATGACCTTAGACCTGGACTGGAGGGGACGACGGTTGAACAGTATCCCGTTTGTTCTGTAGATTATCTCCACTCCAGCGGGGAGCTTATTGAGGTTGAGATGGAGCATTGCAGCAAGGAAGATTAAGAAGAGCATTGGTGCGATGACACAGCTTTGCTTGACCCTGGTCCACTCGTGTATTGAGTCTGTGTTGGATCCGTTGGTCAGTATCACGGCTTGCATGTCATCGTGAAACAGCTGGAGGATTGTGCCGAACCTTTGAGGCCAGCCGAGTTTGAGGAGGACAATCCATAATCCCTCCCAGTTTGTGAGGTCAAAGAAGGCCACGTACAGAGGCTGGTGCTTCTCCCTGCTCTTTTCTTCAATTTGGTGCACGGTGAAGATCATGTCCATTGTGCCCCTTAGTGGGCGGAATCCGCATTGCGACTCTGTGAGGAGCTCTTCAGCCATTGGGAGAAAGCGATTGAGGGGGATTCTTGTGAAGACTTTCCCTGTGCCAGATAGCAGAGAAACTCCTCTGTATTTACTGCAATTGGACTTGTCACCTTTCTTGAAGATGGTCACAATTACAACGTCTCTGAGATCCCCTGGCCTACTCACTTCCTTCCAAATAAGATAAATTAATTCATGGAATCACGCCAATAGTGCTTCTCTGCCATGCTTTAATGCTTCGGCGGGGATTCCATCTGCTCCTGAGACCTTGATGTTCTTCAGTTGTCAGATGGCTTTTTCAACCTCATGCCGGGCTGGGGTTGTGCTGACGTGGTGACGGGTAGCGTGCAGCAGGATGGAGTCAAGGCCACTCACGTCAAAGACAGAGTCTCGTTTACGGATATCTTCGAAATGCTCCTTCCATGGGCACTGACTGCCTCTCTGTCCTTGATGAGTACCTCTTCCTTCTTGACCCTCAATGGGGTAGAACGTTGGGTGCTTGGGCCGTAGGTGGTCTTGACTACAATAAAGAATCCACGCACGTCGTGGTTGTCGGATTGTTGCTGGATCTCCAGCTCTTTTTCCACCCACCATCTGTTCTTTAGGTCGCGACTTTTAAGTTGAAACTTGGCTTTCAGACGTCTATGGAGCTGCTTTCTTGCTCTTGAGTTGTGTGGCTGTTTACAGTTCAAGAATGCCTTGCGCTTGCGGCTTATTAGCTCCTGGATCTCTTGGTTGTTTTCGTCAAGCCAGTCTTGATGTTTCCTGGTGAAATGACCAAACGTCTCATCACAAGTGCTAATTACGGAGGCCTTGAGGGCAGACCAGGCACTGGACCCAGGAGCGAGGTTCGGAGGGCCAGCAAGGTCTGGTCCCAGGAGCAAGGTCAGGACCCAGGAGGGAGGTCAGGATCCAGGAGCAAGGTCGGGACCCAGATGCGAGGTCGGGACCCAGGAGCGAGGGCGGGACCCAGGAGAGAAAGCAGGACCCAGGAGCAAGGTCGGGAACCAGGAATGAGGTCAGGACCCAGCAATAAGGTCGAGAGGAGCATCGAGGTCGAGACCCAGGAGTGGCGCAGCCTGGACTAGCAGTGGGGTCGTGGCCCACGGAAGAGCGAGATCAGGAGTCCTACACTGCGTCCTATGAAAGCCAGGGAGAGAGGACCTGTGGGAAAGAGGAAGGAGGACAGAAGGAGTATGTGTGTTTGTGTGTACTAGGCCCATGCAGTGGAGCCCAGTCTCCAATCATCTTTAATCCCCTTGCCACTGGACCAAGACCTTGCTCTGTCAAGCCCGTGTGGTAGCTGGTGTGCAAAGGCCACCCCACGTTAAAGGAAATCACGCACAGGCATCTTCCACACTTTAAAATGAAGTTTGGGACCTGGAACATCAGGACACTCATGGATAACACCAACAGCGACAGACCGGAATGCCGTACTGCTATCGTTGCCCGGGAACTCAGACAATTCGACATAGACATTGCTGCCCTAAGCGAGACTCAGAGGGCAGGGGGAAACCAGCTCCAGGAACAAGGTGATGGTTACACCTTCTTCTGGAAAGGTAAACCCGAAAAAGAACACCGCCTCTATGGGATAAGCTTTGCCATGAAAAGTGAGCTAATTGGGCATCTCAGAGAATCCCCTTGCAGGATAAACAGACGCCTCCTGATCCTTCAGCACACTCTAGCCCGGAACCAGTGCGCTACAGTCATCAGTGCGTATGTCCCAACACTGGAAGCTACAGACGAGACCAAAGAAGAATTCGACACCAGCCTCGAACAATCCCTGACCCGAGTCCCACCCGGTGACAGCTGATCCTCCTCGGCGACTTTAACGCCAGAGTTAGAAAGGACACAGACCTCTGGGGAGGTGTGATCGGCAGAGGGTAGGGAAAGCCCAACTCCAACGCTACCATCCTCCAGACCAAATGCTTATAACATGCTCTTGTCATATCCAATACCTTGTTCCATTGGAGTGACAAGTACAAGGCTTCATAGCAACACCGTCGTTCCAAGCACTGGCATCTGCTAGACGACATCATCATCTGAACGAGGCACGGCAAGGATGTCCACATCACCCACGCCATGACATGAGCTGACAACTGCTGGACTTACTACCGCCTGATCCGTATTGTCATTTCCATCAATGTAGCCCCAAAATAGCGGCGGCAACAGAAATGCTGCCGTAGGAAAATCAACGCTGGAGCACTCAAAGACCTTGCTAAGAAAGCCCTATTCAGCCAGCGCCTCACAACCAACCTAATGACTTCCAGTGAACTGGAGACGTAGCATGTCCACAGTGCCTGGTCTGTCCTCACCTGGATTAACGCCGCAACAGAGGCGTGACCGAATTTCCAGCCCATTACATTTCGGCATGTAATGTCAGCCTCAGGCACTCCTCGTGTAAAGCTCCTCATAATGTCAAAGTGCCCCATCACCAACCTCAGACGATCACCCATTGATGCCCCAGTGAGCCATTTTTCCATTTGCCACACACATACAGCTTATGGCGTCTCTGAGTAGATTGTCAATTATTGTCAAATTAGAGAAAAAATTGTGCTATCGGTCTGTTCCTAGTCGGAACTGCTTTCAGACTGCAGAACTAGAAACAACAAATATTAAAGTAATTCAACAGGCAGAAACATTATTGTGCTGACTACAGTACTGGACTACCAGCCTGAAAGTCATGAGTTCCAATCCTACCATGGTATGTTGTGGAACTGAATCTAATAATCTCATAATTTGTAGGCTAGCACCAGGGAATTCGAGGTAACTGGGTTTATTTCAGGGAAAAGCACCTGCCTTGTGGCTGAAATGAAACTCTAATCCCCACTGTGGAGTTAACGCTACTGCTCTCTGAATGTACAATTGGTTCAAGAAGAATGTCCATGGCCTTCTTAGGGCAACTAGGGATGAACAATAAATGTGATTCTGATCAGGGTCATGCACATCTTGAGAACAAACATATAAAATGGCGTAGGATGGTGTCGGGCCCTTATGACCAGAGCATTCTCCTGCACAGACAATACAGCACAGTAACTATTGGTGATATTGCATACTTTATTCATAGAATAATTGGTAGTGTCTTTCCAATTGGAACTTTAAAATAAAAATGTTGTTGTGAGAGGCAACCACTTTATTGTAACTAATTTAGAACTAAAGGTTGACGTTATTAACAATATGGAACCACAGCAAGAAGAAAACATCGACATTTTGAATCATATCACATCAAATATTACACAGGTGGTGTAGAAAGAAATTTCTTCCAGCCTCCTGTGGGCCAGATTGGCTCAGGGGGAGCACTCTCACCTCTGAGAAAGAAGGTCATAGGTTCAAACTTTGTTTGCTGCAATCCACGCTGAGGGCGTGTTTCATTATTGGAGGTGCATTACCTAGAACAATGCCTAAACATAAAAGTGTTTCATTTGCTTCGGATTTCCTGAAGATGTGAAAGGCACTGTGAAAATTCTTCTCAAGTTGATATAAGTAAAGCTGATTTTCCTATCAGTGGCTATGAAAACAATTATTCCCTGGGCCGAATGATAGAAAAAGGGGAGATGATCTGTTACAAGGGACCTCCATCCCTTTGTGTTGCCCGCATGCATCAAAGGTGATAAGACTGGAGGAGCAGTTCGCTCTTCCTCCAGCCTCACTCTCTGTGGTTTTAGCATCCACTTACAAGAGCACCTGAACAAGCTAGCAGTGGGTCATGCAATCTTCCAATCATCACAGAAGGAGCTTTATTCATTAATGACCATTCCTGTGGCTCACTGTGTAAATGCAGGGCTCAGTGTGGATCTGAGTCATACAGAGGACAACTGGGTTCACTGTCAATCAATGTCTTGCTGATTATTGGCTGTATCAGTGAAATACAGTAAGTTGAGGACATTTAGTTATCATTAGTCAGGTTTTGTTGTTAGTGCAATCCATCAATGTTATTCTTTAATTGTGATGTTTGCAATTATCACAGGGTCCAGACATGATACGCAGTGCAATAAGCAATCTTCCGATACTGTAAGTATATTGAGTCTGATTGGCAAAATCACACAACCTACAATATTAATATCTGCAACAAATTTGTAAAGTTGTTATCTGATGTAAAGAGATGCAATAATAGATCACATTATTTTAAATAGTTAATTTCTCTCTTGCAGAACCTGGCTCCTTCAAAGGAAGATGATTCATCTGTCATCTATGCACAAATAACACAAGCAGAATATAAATGAGCTGCAAAGGACAGAGAGGAAGAGCTTGGAGTTCGATATGTGGAATATAACATTTTGGGGAATTGATATTTTTACCTGAGAACAGATATGGAGCTTTATTTCTATGTATCTGCTCTGATTTATCACGCTTTTCAAACATGAACATAACTTATGAATGATAACTTGCAATAGAAATTGTTCTCTTAATAGTGTTTCAACAATCCTTCTGCAGATGCTATGTAAACACAAAACATCAGCTACATTATGAAAATTAATTGGACGTTACATGTAATTTTGTTGCCCACTCAACTAATATCTCAGAAATGTAACACCAACGATGATGACTCAACTATGCAATGTATTGCTTAAGCTTGAACTTTTCTGTCTCCGACTGGGTTAATGTGGATAAATTCATCCCATTAATAGCCACCAGCATTTAATTAGTTCACTGAACAATGCATCTACTGCTCTTATCCTTGTTTACCAGTGTGAGTTTGATCTAATGCGGCCATTTTTCAGTACACCGTGGCTAAACACTCGAAATTAAAAATCAACTTTTTATATAGAATTACATAGAATATTCAGCACACAAACAGGCCATTCAGTTAGACTCCTCCTCAATCGTATTCTCCCCGTGGCTGAGGAGCTCCTCCCAAAATCGCAGTGCGGATTTTGTCTCCTCCGGGGCACAACGGACATGATTTTTGCAGTGCGACAGCTGCAGGAAAAATGCAGGTAACAGCGTCAGCCCTTATACATGGCCTTCTTCGATCTTACAAAGGCCTTTGACACTGTCAACCCGAGGGTCTATGGAGCGTCCTCCTCCGTTTCGCATGCCCCAAAAATACGTCACCATACTCCGTCTGCTCCACGACGACATGATCCTTATCAACGGATCCATCAGAGACCCAATTCATGTTCGGACCAGAGTCAAGCAGGGCTGCGTCATCGCCCCAACCCTCTTCTCAATCTTCCTCGCTGCCATGCTCCACCTCACAGTTGACAAGCTCCCCGCTGGAGTGGAGCTAAACTACAGAACCAGTGGGAAGCTGTTCAACTTTCGCCGTCTCCAGGCCAGGTCCAAGACAAATCCAACCTCTGCCATCGAGCTACAGTACGCGGATGATGCCTGCGTCTGTGCACACACAGAGACTGAACTCCAGGACATAGTCGATGTATTTACTGACGCATATGAAATCATGGGCCTTACGCTAAACATTAGTAAGACAAAGGTCTTACACCAGCCTGTCCTCGCCGCACAGCACTGCCTCCCAAACATCAAGATCCACGGCATGGCCCTGGACAACTTTATCAGACAACTTTATGCATCATCTGTATATATTTGGTAATGCTATAAGTTCTTTTCAGAAGAAACAAATGGCATAACCTGATCAACACATATACTTAACTACAAAGAATATTGTATATTGGAGTCAGGCTCATATCCATGGGCGAAAATGATCGACAGCACTGATGCTCAGATTATCATGTGTAGTGGATTCTGGGTCACTGTACTATTTCCTCATGTTACATTGGAGTTGACGAAATGTAACTCCAAAATTAGACCATTCCCCAGACCTGCCTTAGCTGATGGTCTATTGGTGATGCAGCATTGTGACAACTCCAATCTTAGATGAGGCAATAGCACAATGCTCCATGAGTTTTCATCCCTTATTGTCCCATTTATCCCCAGACCTACCTTAGTTCCAAATGGAACAAGGAGGGTTGGATAAATCATATTTCCATGAATGTGGTGTGAAATTTCATCTAATTAGCAGGCCATAAAGATCTTACCAGGCATTGCCTGGGCTGAAAATCATACGAGGGCTGAAATTCCTGGGGGCTCCTCCCCCTGATGGAAGTACAGGGGGTGGGATTTCCCATTGTCAGCATGGCCCAGCATTGACCCTGTTCCAAGGGCCTGTACTATTTACAGCTCCTCGTGGGCATCCACCCCACATGGTGGCCGGAAGAGAGAGAGGGGCACCTTCCCACTCTCTCGGGTTGCTGGCCCCTACAGCCAAGGATATATTTTATTCAAAATTATCCTCAGATTTCTCCATTTTTAGATGTAAAGAAAAATCAATGCTCATTTTCACTCTAGAATCTAAAATTCTGAAAATTGGATAATGGTCAAAAGATCTTGTGCTTTCTAAACTTGTGCCTCTCCTAAAATTTCATAAACTTCTGATTTTCTCTTTCAACATGAGTAATAATTTTGGGTGCACTTTGCAGCATAAATTACAACACACATTGCAAACTCACATTCGGGGTGGTTTAGGAGTTGTCGCTCTTTCTGATGGTGTGCCAACTTTCTGTTGAAGCTGTTGGTCAGTTTCTCATCAGGTACAATGTATTTATATCTTGACTTCAACACATTGAGGACGTGAGTAAGAGGCAGATTGAGTCAGATGGCAAATGTGTAACTTCGGAGGAACCAGAGAGAAAAGCTCAGAGAAGCATTGACTGCAACAGTATGATTGAGATAGAAAGACAAGAAATGTTGCAAAGGGGTTTCAAAGTTGGGGTCTATGCTGGCCTTTGGATTTCCCATCAATGCTGCAAGAATGTTTGCTACTTCTGATAAGTGTTTGTTCCCAAAATCCAGGTCTGTACCATCATAGAAACATAGAAACATAGAAAATAGGTGCAGAAGTAGGCCATTCGGCCCTTCGAGCCTGCACCGCCATTCAATGAGTTCATGACTGAACATACAACTTCAGTACCCCATTCCTGCTTTCTCGCCATACCCCTTGATCCCCCTAGTAGAAAGGACTACATCTAACTTCTTTTTGAATATATTTAGTGAATTGGCCTCAACAACTTTCTGTGGTAGAGAATTCCACAGGTTCACCACTCTCTGTGTGAAGAAGTTTCTCCTCATCTCGGTCCAAAATGGCTTACCCCTTATCCTTAGACTGTGACCCCTGGTTCTGGACTTCCCCAACATTGGGAACATTCTTCCTGCATCTAACCTGTCTAAACCCATCAGAATTTTAAACGTTTCTCTGAGATCCCCTCTCATTCTTCTGAACTCCAGTGAATACAAGCCCAGTTGATCCAGTCTTTCTTGATATGTCAGTCCCGCCATCCCGGGAATCAGTCTGGTGAGCCTTCGCTGCACTCTCTCAATAGCAAGAATGTCCTTCCTCAAGTTAGGAGACCAAAACTGCATACAATACTCCAGGTGTGGCCTCACCAAGGCCCTGTACAACTGTAGCAACACCTCCCTGCCCCTGTACTCAAATCCCTTCGCTATGAAGGCCAACATGCCACTTGCTTTCTTAACCGCCTGCTTTACCTGCATGCCAACCTTCATGTCTGTGTACATGTTATTCTAGCAGGCTGGTAAAAACTGACTCAGCCCCAAAATAGATGACCGCTCCAAATAATGGCCTTGTGACCTGTGACGATGAGAAGTTGGATTGAAAGTGAAGTGGGACACAGGTCTATCATAACTTAAACAACATCTCCTTTAATGTAAGAGAAAAGCAGTGATGGATTTAACAATTTACCGAAGGGAAATACAAGTGTTCTGGACATGTGACTTTGGGGGATTTTAACTTGGAGCATGTTTCTAACAGGCAGGGGCAGGGCGAGCATCAAACCCTTCCCCCACGCCCACCCCTCCACACACCTCCGATTTTAACCTCCGGGCCTCATATACATCTCACCAGCCAGCTGCCCACCAGCAATGAGAGAGCTGGCTGCCCACTGGCAGGTGAAGATCGCGTGGCCTAGAGACAACCCGCTGGTTGAGCAAAGTTGCAAGGGAAGGGTGGCGGGGGTTCCGTGGGGTATAATGGGTTAGAAAAGCAGAGCCCAGGACATCAGAGGCCTAGACCTGCCTCCTAAAGATGAGTTAAAATCGATTTTTTTAGGGCTTTTGCTTCTTCCTCAAGAATGGTTCACTGAGCTGACTCATACCTATAGATTTTGTGCTTTCAGCTGTCGAAAATCGTAACCATTTGTTTTCTCCAAAGCCACTGAGCCTTGCTTCTGATGCAAATTTTTGCTGTGAAAAATATTAACATTATATCTGAGTTTACTCAGGACAGTAACTGCTCCATTTTCATAAAACAATTCTTTTAGAATTTGACCATGATTGAATGTAAAATTCTGAGGTTTAAATTGTTTTTCTGTTTAGTATTTGGGCTACAGGAACATTATGGGGTGCATATTGCAGTCCATGACTCTGTAGTGCTTCAGAGGTCAACGTGGTTGACTCTTAACTGTCCTCTGAAGTGGCCTAACGAGTGACTCAGTTAACGGCAGCTAGGGATGGGCAATAATTGCCGGCCTTGCCAGCGACGCCCACATCCTGAGGATGAATAATAATTAAAAAATGTCACCAAGACCAGGTATAATTAGGGGTGGAGATCTAGCCTACTGTGCACCCATTTCGAATGCAGACAGACAAAACTTAGCGCACTAGAAGCCTGTGAACGGACTGTGTGCATGGCTCTTTAAGATCTCACTTATTATTTAAATTAGGCCAAAGCCCTGGAGCAGTTCTCCATTGGAAACAGGGGAGGCCTAACATTAAAATTAACATGTTGCCCTTGGATGTCTCTATCCTTCTAATACAGACACCCTTTGTCTATGTATCTTACTATGCACCATTACCTCTACAGTTCCACAGGCATCTATTCTTGGCCCCTTGCTGCTTCCCATCGACATGCTGCTGCTCAGCGACATTATCCGACGACATGGGGCTGGATTTTTAGCTTGTGATGCACCTGGTTTTGCCACGGAGGGGTGGCAATGGAGGCGGTAAGCTCTTCCGGGTGGGCGGCCAGCTACCGGCACCCCACCGGGATGTTCAGGGCCATTTTCGGCGGGGTGCGGAGCATTACCACCCGGAAGAGGTGAGCCGGTGTGCAACGCCCCTGGTTGCAACACCGGCTCGATTTTTTGCTGCCGCTCGATCTGTAGCACTCCGTCGAGCTCCCTGCTGGGACCGCCTGTGAAAGCGGGCAGTCCGACCTGTAGCAGCAGCAGTGAGGTAAGTAAAGTCAACCTCAGGTCAGTGCCTTTGTTTGTTATTTTATTTTTTTTGTGATTTACGTTGTGGTGGCGTGAGTTATTTATTGGGAATGTTTCTGGTGGGTTTTTCAGGTTTTCCCCCCGCTGCAGGCCTCTCTTAGAGTGCTCTGAGGCCGACTGTTGAGCTCAGGATTTTCACAGACTCAGCCGGCCTAGTGCCCTAAGTGAGGTGTTCAAGCCTCCCTCAGCACTCCGCCCCAGACTCAGGGCCCAGCTGCTGAATATTGCCAACTGAGTCGCAAACTATTCCCGGGCGCAAACTTTACCGTCCGCTACCATTACTGCCCCTGTTAAATCCTGAATCTAATGTACTGACTTACACGAGACACATGCTGCAGTCAAGGTCACTCAGGACCTGCACCTTTAATTCCAGCTCTCCAGTCCTGCACTTGCCTGAGACCTCCCTTTATATACCTCAAGGTATGGAGTGTCTCCTGCAAGTGCACCCCTCGTGGTAAGGTATGCTTATTGTTACAGGTCATATCCAGTTACATGTATAGCATGGTAAGATACAGTTATACACAGTAATGTGAGATGCATGACATCACCCTCCCCCAAGGTCTTATTGCCTTTATAGATTCTGTCTCTCAGGTGGTCTGCGCTCTCGCATGGAGCATCTTAGTTGTGGTTCAGTTGTTTGCCTTGGAGCCTGTTTTTCGTTCGGTGTGATTGCTGCTATCTCGCCTCGGCTGTCTGTTGAGACTGCCCTTTCCTCAGGTTGTTCCACCTGTCTGTACATCAGGTGTGGTGTGAGTTCCACATTGTAGTCTGCTTCTGGTTCTTCGGTGTTATCAGTGAATCTACTTTTTGCTTGGTCTACATGCCTTCGGCAGGTTTGGCCATTGTCCATTTGTACAACCATTAGCCTGTTTCCCTCTTTGTCTGTTACGATCCCTGCAAGCCATTTGGGACACCTGCCATAGTTTAGCACAAGCACTTTGTCCCCTATCTCATTCCACCTCCTCCTCGAATTTCGGTCATGGTACTCAGTTAGCTTTTGACGCTTAGCCTCAACAATTTCATGAATGTCTGGGAGGATTAACGAGAGCCTGATCTTTAAGGTTCGTTTCATCAATAGTTGCGCGGGGGGAACCCCAGTCAAGGAATGCGGACAAGATCTGTATGCCATCAGCAGTCGCGACAGGCGGCTCTGCAGCATGGGACCTTAGATTCTGAGCATGCCTTGTTTAATGATCTGCAATGCTCGCTCTGCCTGGCCATTGGAGGACGGCTTGAAAGGTGCCGTCTTAACGTGATTTATACCGTGGTCAACTATAAAATCGTGAAATTCTGCGCTGGTGAAGCACGGACCATTATCACTGACCAATATGTCAGGAATGCCATGCGTTGCAAACATGGTTCTCAGGCTCTCCACAGTGGTGGAGGTGGTGCTCGAGTTTAAAATGGTGCATTCGATCCATTTTGAAAATGCATCACGACTACAAGGAACATTTTGCCCATGAATGGGCCCACAGAGTCTACATGCACCCGCGACCACGGTTTGGTGGGCCAGGGCCAGTGGCTTAGGGGGGCCTCCCTGGGGAGTTAGGCACGAATGGTGCACCGCCGGACGCAGAGCTCCAAGTCCGCGTCAATGCCAGGCCAGCAGACATGAGATCTGGCTATGGCCTTCAGAAGGACGATCCCCGGGTGCTCGCGATGGAGCTCCCGGACAAACGCCTCCCTGTCTCGTAAGGGCATAACTACTCGGCTGCCCCACATCAGGCAGTCTGCCTGTAGTGAGAGTTCATGCATGCGCCTATGGAAGGGTTTGACCTCCTCAGGGCAGGCATCGCGAGCCTCTGCCCAGTCACCGGTTAAAACGCATCTTTCAACTAGAGATAACGTGGGGTCGCTGGTCGTCCAGGCTCTGATTTGGCGAGCCATCATGGGCGAACCTGTGGATTCAAAGGCATTGATCGCCATGACCATCTCACAGTCCTGTTCGTCAGACCCTTCCGTGGTCGCCAGGGGTAGCCTGCTAAGCGCGTTGGAACAGTTGTCTGTGCCTGGTCTGTGCCTTATCGTGTAGTCGTAAGCCGCCAGCATGAGTGCCCACCGCTGATTGCGCGCCGAGACGTTGGCGTTGATTGCCTTGCACTCGGATAGTAGGGATGTGAGGGGTTTGTGGTCGGTTTCTAATGCAAACTTGGCCCCGAAAATGTATTGGTGCATCTTTTTGACACCGTACACGCGAGCGCCTCCTTCTCAATCATACCGTACTTGCGCTCCGCCCGCGAAAGTGACCTGGAGGCATAAGCAAGGGACTGCAATTTACCCGCATCATTGACGTGCTGTAAAATGCACCTGACCCCATACGCTGACGCATCACACGTAAGGACTAACTTTTTACCTGGGTCAAAAAAGGCTAAAACACTCTTGGAACATGGAAGGTTGCGTGCCTTATTGAAGGCGCGTTCTTGGGCGTCCCCCCAAAACCAATTGCACCCATTTCTGAGTAGCACGTGGAGAGGCTCCAGCAGCGTGCTCAAGTTCTGCATAAAGTTCCCAAAGTAATTGAGTAGCCCGAGAAAGGCGAGCAGTTCCGAGACATTCCGGGGCCTGGGTGCCAGGCGAATCGCTTCGGTTTTGGATTCGGTTGAACGGATTCCATCAGTGGCAATCTTTCTGCCCAAAAATTCAACCTCAGGCGCGAGAAACAGAACTTGGATTTCTTAAATCTTAGGCCTACCCGATCCAATCGACTTCGTACTTCTTCAAGATTGCGGAGATGAGAGTCGGTGTCCCTGCCCGTGATGAGTATGTCATCTTGAAACACAACCGTCTCCGGGATGGACTTGAGCAGACTCTCCATGTTGCGCTGGAATATAGCAGCTGCCAACCTGATGCAGAATGGGCATCAATTGTACACAAAAAGGCCTCGATGTGTGTTGATGGTGGTGAGCAGCTTAGACTCTTCGGTTAGTTCTTGCGTCATATACGCAGATGTGTGGTCAAGTTTCGCGAAAAGTTTTCCTCCAGCCAACGTGGCAAATAGGTCCTCCGCTCTGGGCAGCGAGTATTGGTAGCGGGTAGGGAGACTCTGTTTATGGTAGACTTGTAACCCCACAGATTCGCACGGATCCATCAAGCTTCATGACGGGGATGATGGGGCTTACCCAGTCGCTGAATTCTACGGGAGAAATTATGCCTTGCCGCAGAAGCCGGTCCAGTTCGTTTTCAATCTTTTCCCTCATCACACAAGGCACAGCTCTAGCCTTGTGATGGACCGGTCTGGCATTCTAACTTTAGCCCCTTTGAAGGTGCCCACACCTGGCTGAAAGAGATGTTCAAAACGGCTCAGAACTGTTGAGCAGAAGGTCCGTTCCTCTGATGACATGGCGTGAACAGCATCCCATTTCCAATTAAGTTCTGCTAGCCAGCTTCTCCCCCAACAGGGCTGGGAGATCCCCGGGGACAATCCACAGGGAAAGTCGGTGCACCATCCTTGTGTGTGTGACTGAGAGCATGGCGCTGCCAAGGACTTGGACGATTTCTTTAGTATAGGTCCATAGTTTGGTGTCAATCTTTGTGAGTTTTGGTCTGTTGCTTTTGTGCGGCCACAGCTGTTCAAATTGTTGAACGCTCATGAGGGATTGACTGGCCCCCGTGTCCAGTTCCATGTTGACGGGTATCCCGTTGAGTAGAACCCTCATCATAATTGGAGGTGTCTTGGTGTAAGAACAGTGGACATTGATCGTGTTAACCTGCTGTACCTCGGCGTCCCGTGCCCTGTTCCAACCGCCTTCTGGTCTGCTTTCTGACCCTTCCGATTCGTATACCAGCCGAGCTGCTGTTTTTCTGCACATGCAAGCCAGATGCCCTGCGTTTCTGCAAACGGCATGCTGAAATCGACACACCCTGGTTGAGTGCCTTCCCCCACATCTCCAACACAGACCGTTTCCGTTGTTTCCGAAGGATGAGCTGCGTCTGGCTGGAATCCCTTGAGCTTCTTTCAATCTGTTGTTGATTGCTCGCATTGTGGGTTGATGAGGTGTGATCGGCCGTTCATGTGACCCTTGATTTTGATGGCTTCTGGTGCCACTTCTGCTGTTGAAGGCCTGCTGTCCTGCCTTTGTCTGTGTGTAGGGGTAGCGATTTGTTTCACAATGTGAACCCCTTGTTCTGATGCCTCGTTGGTTGTCGTACCCGAAGTATAGGTTTGCCTCGTTTCTTTTCGCCTGCCAAGAACGTCTGTGCGACCAGTGCTGCTGCCTCTAGTGTCAAGTTTTTAGTCTCTATAAGCTTTCAGAATATGCCTGCGTGGCCTATTCCTTCAATAAAAATGTCTCTCAGTACTTCTCTCCTTAGTTCATCGGGGAACTCACATGAACTAGCCAGCCTTCGAAGTTCCGCCACGAAGTCGGTATGCTTTGGCCCACACAGCGTCTGTAGTTGTAGAACCTGTGTCTGGCCATGTGTAGGCTGCTCACTGGCTTCAGGTAGTCTCTCACCAGTGTGCTCAACTCCTCAAACGACTTGCTTGCTGGTTTCTCGGGCGCCAGCAGGTCTTTTATTAAAGCGTATGTTTTCGAGCCACAGCTGGTCAAGAGATGGGCTCTTCTCTTCTCTGCCTTATCGTCGCCCAGCCAGTCTTTGGTCACAAAGCTTTGATGGAGCCCTTCTATAAAGTCATCCCAATTGTCTCCAGCATTGTATTTCTCATCTGAGCTTTTGGTAGCCATTCTGTGGATTCTGTGAAAACGTAAATGGGTCCTTTTTGGGGGGTTGGAAATCAATGGTTCGTGGTGTGCCTCAGGGATCGGTGCTGGGACCACAACTGTTTACAATATACATAGATGACCTGGAAGAGGGGACAGAGTGTAGTGTAACAAAATTTGCAGATGACACAAAGATTAGTGGGAAAGCGGGTTGTGTAGAGGACGCAGAGAGGCTGCAAAGAGATTTAGATGGGTTAAGCGAATGGGCTAAGGTTTGGCAGATGGAATAAAATGTCAGAAAGTGTGAGGTCATCCACCTTGGGAAAAAAAACAGTAAAAGGGAATATTATTTGAATGGGGAGAAATTACAACATGCTGCGGTGCAGAGGGACCTGGGGGTCCTTGTGCATGAAACTCTTTTTGGAAAAAATGCAGTGCTCCCTCAGTACTGCATTGGAGTGTCAGCCTAGATGTTTGTGCTCAAGTCTCTGGAGTGGGATGTGAACCCACAACCTTCTGACTCCGAGGCAAGAGTGCCAAAAAGTTAGTTTGCAGCTGCAGCAGGTAATCAAGAAAGCGAATGGAATGTTGGCCTTCATTGCGAGAGGGATGGAGTACAAAAGCAGGGAGGTCCTGCTGCAACTGTACAGGGTATTGGTGAGGCCGCACCTGGAGTACTGCGTGCGGTTTTGGTCACCTTACTTAAGGAAGGATATACTAGCTTTGGAGGGGGTACAGAGACGATTCACTAGGCTGATTCCGGAGATGAGGGGGTTACCTTATGATGATAGATTGAGTAGACTGGGTCTTTACTCGTTGGAGTTCAGAAGGATGAGGGGTGATCTTACAGAAACATTTAAAATAATGAATGGGATAGACAAGATAGAGGCAGAGAGGTTGTTTCAACTGGTCGGGGAGACTAGAACTAGGGGGCACAGCCTCAAAATATGAGGGAGCCAATTTAAAACCGAGTTGAGGAGGAATTTCTTCTCCCAGAGGGTTGTGAATCTGTGGAATTCTCTGCCCAAGGAAGCAGTTGAGGCTAGCTCATTGAATGTATTCAAGTCACAGATAGATAGATTTTTAACCAATAAGGGAATTAAGTGTTACGGGGAGCGGGCGGGTAAGTGGAGCTGAGTCCATGGCCAGATCAGCCATGATCTTGTTGAATAGCGAAGCATGCTCGAGGGGCTAGATGGCCTACTCCTGTTCCTAATTCTTATGTTCTTACGTAACTCGTCGCCACTTTTATGTCCTGACTCTAATGTACTGACTTACACGAGACACATGCTGAAGTCAAGGTCACTCAGGACCTGCACCTTTAATTCCAGCTCTCCAGTGCTGCACTTTCCTGAGACCTCTCTTTATATACCTCAGTGGGACAGGTATGGAGTGTCTCCTGCAAGTGCATCCCTGGTGGTAAGGTATGCTTATTGTTACAGGTCATATCCAGTTACAGTCATGTATAGCATAGTAAGATACAGTTATATACAGAAATGTGAGATATATAACAGCGAGTATGATTTATTATTGATAGTGGGTATAACCAGCTCCTGGGAATCATGATTGTGGGAATAGGATGGAATCAGACAAAGTAGATGCTCTCTCGACCAAGTCTGTCTCTTTGAAAATTTATGACTGGGCCAAAATCAAGGGGGGTCCTTACAGGGTTTTCAAGGATATTTTAAATGGGAGCTGGGAGGAGATTGAGCAGACTCTGGAGAATGTGTGTCTGCAGAGACAAAAAGATCGTAGACAGAAAATGTTCCTGTTTCAGCAGAAACTAAATAACAGGTGACAGAGAACATAATTATTGCAAGAGTCCTTAACTCTTAAACACAATCACACGAGGCATGTACTGCAGACACAGTCACTCTGTGACCTTCATCTTTATTACCTGCACCAAGGAGTGCTGGCCCTGCGAAGGACCTCCCCTTATATAACTGAATCTCCAGGTAAGGAATATCCCCCACAAGTACACCCTCTGTGGTCAAGGTGTGCATTATCGTAAGTATGTACAGTATGCAGTGGTTACATGAGGGTTACAATTGTATCAGGATTACAGTAGTATGCTGGTTACATACATGACATCACCTCCCCCCTCACGTCTTTTTGACTCAAAGGTTAAGTCTATCAGGTGGTCGACGCGCTCTCATGGAGCGCCGCAGTTGAGGCTCTGGTGGCTGAGGCTCGGCATGCGTTTCTGTCACCTGAGGTGATTCCGGCCTGTCCGGCTGGCCGCAGGGACTGTGCATGCTAGTGATTGTCCTTGTCGCTGGTCCACTGGCAGTGGTGTGGTTGACGTCTCATGCTCTTCTTCACGTTCATCAGTGTCTATGCTGAATCTTTTCTTTACTTGGTGCAAGTGTTTGCGGCATATCTGCCCATTATTGAGTCTGACCACTATGACCCTGTTTCCCTATTTACCAATTAAGATGCCCTCCAGCCACTTGGGTCCCAATGCATGGTTAAGTACAAATACCGGATCATCCATTTCGATACACCTCTCCCTTGAGTTACGATCGTGGCATTCGGTTTGGGACTGGCGCTTGCCCGAAACAATGTCTGCCAGGGTTGGGTGGATGAGGGACAGCCGCGTTTTGAGTATACGTTTCATGAGGAGTTACGCTGGTGGCGGAACTCCCGTGAGCGAGTGTGGCCAGGACCTATAGGCCAGCAGGAGGAGCGATAGGTGGTACTGCAGAGAGGTTTCTTGGATGGGGAGCATGCCTTGCTTTATGACTTGGACCGCACGTTCCGCCTGGCCATTCGAAGCCAGCTTGAACGGCGCCGTCCGGACATGTTTGATGCCATTACCCGATATAAACTCCTGGAATTCATGGCTGGTGAAACACGGGCCATTGTCGCTGACCAGAATGTCCGTTAAGCCGTGGGTCACAAAAACCGGGCGCAGGCTCTCCTCGGTGTTGGATGTCATGCACGAGTTTAATATGATGCACTCGATCCATTTCGAGTATGCATCGACAATTATCAAGAACATTTTTCCCATGAACGGGCCCGCATAGTCCACGTGAATGTGTGACCAAGGCTTGGTGGGCCAGGGCCACGGGCTGAGCGGGGCCTCTCTGGGGACGTTGCCCAGCTGGGCACACGTCGTGCACCTGCAAACCCAGTGTTCCAGGTCTGAATAAATCCCCGGTCACCATACATGTGACCGGGCAATGGCCTTCATTAGCACAATGCCAGGGTGCTCGCTGTGGAGTTCCCTGATGAATGCTTCCCACCCCTTCTGTGGCATGACCACGCGGCTTCCCCATAGCAGGCAGTCGGCTTGGATGGAGAGCTCATCCATCCGTCTCTGAAACGGTCTGACCTCCTCGGGGCACGCCCCGTATGTGGGAACCCAATCCCCCATCAGGACACATTTCTTTATCATGGATAGGAGGGGGTCCCTGTTGGTCCAGAGTTTGATCTGGCGGGCTGTGATGGGGGGGCCTGCGGTGTCAAAAGCCTCAACGGCCATGACCATCTCAGCGCTTTGCTCCGCCGCCCCCTCGGTGGTGGCAAGAGGAAGCCTGCTGAGCACGTTAGCGCAGTTTTCGGTGCCTTGCCGGTGCCATATGGTGTAGTCATACGCAGCCAGCGTGAGAGCCCATCGCTGTATGCGAGCTGACGCATTTGCATTGACCGCCTTGCTGTCGGACAACAGAGAATTAACGGCTTGTGGTCCGTTTCTAACTCGAACAGTCTGGCAAAAAGGTATTGGTGCATTTTTTTCACACCGTAAACACAAGCAAGTGCTTCCTTTTCGACCATGCCGTACCCACGCTCTGCCTGGAAGAGCGACCTGGAGACATAAGCCACCGGTTGGAGTTGTCCGTCTCCGTTACCGTGCTGCAACACACACCCAACCCCGTATGATGATGCATCGTATGTTAAAACTAGTTTTTTACAGGGGTCGTACAACGTTAACAGTTCGTTAGAACAAAGCAGGTTCCACGCCCTGTTGAAAGGCCGTTGTTGACAGTCCCCCCAAAACCATTCGCAACCCTTACGCAGGTGCACGTGTAACGGCTCCAACAATGTGCTTAAGTTCGGCAGGAAGTTCCCAAAATAGTTCAAAAGTCCCAGGAACGATCGCAACTCCGATGTCTTGCCGGGCCGTGGCGCACGACGGATCGCCTCTGTTTTGGAATCGGTAGGCCGGATCCCATCTGCGGCAAACCACCTGCCCAAAAACCCGACCTCTGGGGCCAAAAACACACACTTGACCTTCTTCAGCCGCAGGCCTACCCGTCCAATCGGCGTAGCACTTCCTCCAGGTTGTGGAGGTGGGGTTCCTCGGTGTCTCGACCCGTTATTAGGATGTTGTCCTGGAATACGATTGTGCCGGGAATGGATTTCAGCAAGCTTTCCATGTTTCTCTGAAAGATGGCGGCCGCCGAACGGATGCTGTTGTAGATGAATAAACCTTTGTGTGTCGTGATGGTGATCAGAAGCTTAGATTCTTCAGCCAGTTCCTGAGTCATGTAGACCGAAGTGAGGTCGAATTTAGTGAACAGCTCGCCACCTGCCAATGTGGCATAAAGGTCCTCCGCCCTCGGGAGCGGCTATTGGTCCTGCAGGGGCACCCGGTTGATGGTGGCTTTGTAGTCACCGCAGATCCTAACCGAGCCGTCTGCTTTACGGACAGGAACAATGGGACTTGCCCAGTCACTGAATTCAACTGAGCAGCCTGTCCAGTTCACTATCAATTTTCTCATGCATCACATATGGCACCGCTCTGGCTTTGTGGTGCACTGGTCTGGCGTCCGGGGTAATGTGCATAACTACTTTTGTGCCCTTGAACGTTCCGACACCGGGTTGAAACAGTGACCCGAATTTTTGTAGTACCTGTGAGCATGAGCTTCGCTCCACAGATTAAATGGCGTGCACATCCCCCCATTTCCAGTTCATCTCAGCTAGCCAGCTCCATTCCAAAAGCGCGGGGCCATTTCCCGGAACAATCCAGAGTGACAGCCGGTTCTGTGACCCATTGTGGGTTACCACCACGTTTGCACTGCCGAGCACTGGAATGATCTCTTAGGTGTATGTCCGTAGGTGCGTATTAATTTGTTCCAGTTTGGGCCTGCTAGCTCTGTGTGGCTATAGTTTCTCAAATTGTCGTGCACTCATGAGTGACTGGCTCGCTCCCGTGTCCAGCTCCATGCACACCGGGATGCCATTCAATAAAACTTTCATCATCATGGGTGGTGTTTTGGTGTATGAGCTGTGGACATCAGCCACATGAACCCGCTGAACTTCAGCATCCATGGCTTTACCCCAGGCATTGTCCTGCACTGCAAGCCCCTCGCTTGATTCCTCTGTTTCATAGATTAGCCTCACTACCGGCTGTTTGCAAACCCTAGCCAAATGTCCTCTGGCATTACAATTCCTACAGATGAACTGCTGAAATTTGCAGCTTTTCGTATAATGTCTGCCCCCGCATCTCCAGCATTGGTTGAGATTGTTGTTCACAAAAGGACTGTTAGCAGGCATTCCTCTCTGATTGTTCCCTTGGTTGTTTCTAAACACTCTGATGGTGGGTGTTAATGGTCCCCTTGATGGCGTGAATTGCCACTCCCCTCTCCATTGTCCCTGTCGGGGGCCCACCTTAGAGTCGGTTTCAGCTTGGGCAGTTTCAAAATGCCTTTGTCTGACTGCTGCAGTTTCAAAATGCCTGTGCCTGACTGCGTGATCTTGAGCCGCATTTTTTCACGTTAATTCCTTGGTCTGTTGCCACGTTGGACCCAGAACTATTTGCGTAAATTAGCTTGGTCTCTTCTTCCCCTGCTATGAAAGTTTGAGCTATCAATGCTGCCCATTCTAGGGTTATGTCCTTGGTCTCTATGAGCTTCCTAAAGATCCCAGCATGGCTAATGCCCTCAATGAAAAAATCCCTTAACATCACCCCCCTGCAGGTGTCTGAGAACTTACTGAGGCTGGCCAAGCGCCGCAAGTCTGCCACGAAGTCCGAGATGTTTTTCCCTTCCCGATGTCGGTTTGTGTAGAACTGGTGCCGGGCCATGTGTATGCTGCTCGTCGGTTTTAAGTGTTTGCTGATCAGCTGGCTGAGCCCTTCAAAAGACTTGTCGGCCGGTTTGTGGGGTGCGAGCAGGTCCTTCATCAACGCATATCTTTTTGTCCCGCAGCTTGTTAGTAGATGCGCACTCCGCTTGTCAGCCGCATCCTCTGCCAGCCAGTCCTTCGTGACAAAGGTCTGCTGCAGTCTCTCCACAAAATCCTCCCAGTCTTCACCCACACAGTAACGTTCCTCTGAGCTACCAGTGGCCATCCTCTGGGTTCAGCGATTCCCGTTTCCCGTCGCCAGGTGTTGAGTCCTTAACTCTTAAACATAATCACACGAGGCACGTACTGCAGACACAGTCACTCTGTGACCTTCACCTTTATTACCTGCACCAAGGAGTGCTGGCCCTGTGAGAGACCTCCCCTTATGTACCTGAATCTCCAGGTAAGGAGTGTCTCCCACAAGTACACCCTCTGTGGTCAAGGTTTGCATTTCTCTATGTATGTACAGTATGTAGTGGTTACATGAGGGTTACAATTGTATAAGGGTTACAGTAGTATCCTGGTTACATACATGACATCACCTCCCCCCTCACGTCTTTTTGACTCAAAGGTTAAGTCTATCAGGTGGTCGACGCGCTCTCATGGAGCGCCGCAGTTGAGGCTCTGGTGGCTGAGGCTCGGCATGTGTTTCTGTCACCTGAGGTGATTCCGGCCTGTCCGGCTGGCCGCAGGGACTGTGCATGCTAGTGATTGTCCTTATCGCTGGTCCACTGGCAGTGGTGTGGTTGACGTCTCATGCTCTTCTTCACGTTCATCAGTGCCTATGCTGAATCTTTTCTTTACTTGGTGCAAGTGTTTGCGGCATATCTGTCCATTATTGAGTCTGACCACTATGACCCTGTTTCCCTCTTTACCAATTAAGATGCCCTCCAGCCACTTGGGTCCCAATGCATGGTTAAGTACAAATACCGGATCATCCATTTCTATACACCTCTCCCTTGAGTTACCAATGTGGCATTCGGTTTGGGACTGGCGCTTGCCCTAAACAATGTCTGTCAGGGTTGGGTGGATGAGGGACAGCTGTGTTTTGAGTGTACGTTTCATGAGTTGTTCCACTGGCGGCGGAACTCCCGTGAGCGAGTGTGGCCGGGACCTATAGGCCAGCAGGAGGCGCGATAGATGGTGCTGCAGAGACGTTCCTTGGATGCGGAGCATGCCTTGCTTTATAACTTGGACCGCACGTTCCAGCTGGCCATTCGAAGCCGGCTTGAACGGCGCCGTCCAGATATGTTTGATGCCATTACCCGACATAAACTCCTGGAATTTGCTGATCAGCTGGCTGTGCTCTTCAAAAGACTTGTCGGCCGGTTTGTGGGGTGCGAGCAGGTCCTTCATCAACGCATACATTTTTGTCCCGCAGCTTGTTAGTAGATGCGCACTCCGCTTGTCAGCCGCATCCTCTCCCAGCCAGTCCTTCGTGACAAAGGTCTGCTGCAGTCTCTCCACAAAATCATCCCAGTCTTCACCCACACAGTAACGTTCCTCTGAGCTACCGGTGGCCATCCTCTGGGTTCAGCGATTCCCGTTTCCCGCCACCAGGTGTTGAGTCCTTAACTCTTAAACATAATCACACGAGGCACGTACTGCAGACACAGTCACTCTATGACCTTCACCTTTATTACCTGCACCAAGGAGTGCTGGCCCTGCAAGGGATCTCCCCTTATATACCTGAATCTCCAGGTATGGAGTGTCTCCCACAGGTACACACCCTGTGGTCAAGGTGTGCATTTCTATTAAGTATGTACAGTATGTAGTGGTTACATGAGGGTTACAATTGTATAAGGGTTACAATACTATGCTGGTTACATACATGACACCTTTGTCTGGGTATCTGTGCTTTGTGAAGAAAGCATGCTGAGACACAGGCTGAAAATAGGGTCTTGAAAGCAGAAATAGTGAAGCTTAAAGAGCAGTTTGATGCGGTCAGGGACCATACTGTGCAAGCTATTAATTCCTTGCTGGTTTGTCACGATGTTGTGGTGCAAATGTGCAATGAGAGAGTGGAATTGGAAGATGAAGAGCAGAGCTTAGAAGTCGATGTGGGCAGACTACAATTAGAAAACACACTGGAAATAGTGTGCTTACAGAAACAGAAACAAATACAGAAACTGGAACAGAAGCAGTGGCCTTGTACTAATGAACAGTGTGAGGTGTTGCTCATCAAATCGATGAAGGAAGCCTTGGAAACTGGTACGGAAACAGTTAGAGATGAAAGGAGTGGGAGAAGCTTACTCAGAAGCAATGAGGGCTGGATTTTCCACTGCTGTCTATCTTAGTTTTCGCCTCAGAGGGATGGCAATGATGGTGGTGAGCCCTTCTGGGTGGGTAGCCAGCTTCCAATGCCCCACCGGGGTTTTATTACCGCCCGGAAGAGGCGAGCCAGTGTGCAACGTCCCCGGATGTGACACCGGCTCGACTTTTGACTGCTGCCCAACACGAAGCGCCCCGCAGCACGTCCTGGTGGGAACGCCTGAGAAAGCAGGTATTCCAAGCTGTAGCGGCTGCAGTGATGTAAGTAATGTCGACCTCAGGTAAGTGTCAATGTTTTTTCGTTTATTTTTTTTGTGAATTATGTTGTGGTGGCATGGTCTATGTATTGGGAATGTTTTTGGTGGGGTGGTTTCAGGGTTCTTTTTCTCCCAGACCTCTCTCACAGCGCTCCTAGGCCGGCTTTTTAGCTCAGGATTTTCGCATGCTCAGCCAGTCTAGCACCTTAAGAGAGTTGTGCAATGCGTCCCTTACCACTCCACCCCACACTCAGGGCCCAGCTGCCCAATTTTGCTGACTGAGGCACAAACTTGTTCCAGGAGGTATCAGGATCACGTCATTAACACTCCACAATCCTAAAAGCCAAAAATCCAGCCCTAAGTTTCTGTAGCAATGGGCTTTCTTAGAACTGATGAGATGTTCAGTGCAAAGCTAAAATACGTGAGTTGTAAGCATGGTCTAAAGGGATACAGGTCGGAGGTTAGAATGTTGAAAACGTTGAGAGAGAGACAGTTATAGCAGTTCCAAAGGGTGAACTGAAAAAAGGGTTTGGACTCTCAACTGAATATTTAGCATTCCCTTCAACCTTTCCTCTATGTCGGTACACACCTCCCATACACCAGAGAATAGTGTTAAGAATTGTGAACGAGGTAACAGGCTTGGTTGAGGACAGCGACTGTGAGCTTGAAATTTTGAATCAGTACAGAATGGGATTCAGTAGAAAACATCAGAAATTGAAAATTGGTTTAAACGAGAAAGGATAAATCAGTTTATGATGGAATAAAGAAGAAAAGGGAAGTCTCTTTTCTACTGATCTGCAGGTTTTTAAAGCTGTGAGAAGCTGTATGACACAGGCTGACATTGGTTGATTGTGTCTCCGTTTGTCTTTGGAAATGAAAAAAAGAAGCTAATACTTTTCACAAGCAGCTGTGTGTTTTTTGTTACTTTCTGGTATCAGATTAAGAACATAAGAACCTGAGAACATAAGAATGAGGAGCAAGAGTAGGACATTCAGCCCCTCGAGCGTGCTCCACCATTCATTAAGCTCATGGCTCGTCTGATCTTGGCCTCAACCCCACTACCCTGTTGTTCTCCAAAACCCTTTGACTCCCTTTTCGTTCAAAAATCTGTCTATCTCCACCTTAAATATATTTAATGACCCAGCCTCCGCAGCTCTCTGGGGCAGAGAATTTCAAAGATTAACGAGCCTCGGAGAGAAGAAATTCCTCCTCATCTCCGTTTTAAAAGAGCAATACCTTTATTCCCCCACGAGGGGAAACATCCTCTCTCCATCCACCCTGTCAAGCCTCCACATAATCTTATACGTTTCAATAGCACCTCTCATACTTCTAAACTCCAATAAGTATAGACACAACCTGCTCAACCTTTCTTCATAAGACAACCCCTTCATCTCAGGAATCAACCTCGTGAATCTTCGCTGAAATGCCTCCAATGCAAATATATCCTTCCTTAAATAAGGAGACCAAAACTGTACGCAGTACTCCAGGTGTGGTCTCACCAACGCCCTGTAAAGTTGTAGCAGGACTTCTCTACTTTTATATTCCATTCCCCTTGCAATAAAGGCCAACATTCCATTTGCCTTCCTAATTACTTGCTGCAACTGTATGCTAACTTTTTGTGTTTAATTTGCAAGGACCCCCCAGATCCTTCTTTACCATAACATTTTGTAATCCGTCTCTATTTAAATAATAATTTGCTTTTTTATTTTTCCTGCCAGAGTAGATAAACTCACATTTTCCCACATTATACTCAATCTACCAAATTTTTGCCCACTCACTTAACCTATCTATATCCCTTCACAGATTCTTTGTGTCATCCTTATAAATTGATTTCCCACCTATCTTTGTATCATCTGCAAATTTGACTATATTATGCTCAGCTCCTTCATCCAAGTCATTAATATAGATTGTAAATAGTTGAAGCTCCATCACTGATCCCTGTGGCACCCCACTAGTTACAGTTTGCCAACCTAAAAATTGCCCATTTATCCCGACTTTCCATGCTAATATATTACCCCCAACCCGTGAGCTCTTATCTTGAGCAGTCACCTTTTATGTGTCACCTTATCGAATGCCTTCTGGAAATCCAAATGCACTACATCTATTGCTTCCCGTTTAGCCACCCTGCTCATTACATCCTCAAAAAACTCCAGCAAATTTGTCAAACATGATTTCCCTTTCATAAAACCACGCTGAATTAGCTTGACTGTATGATGATTTTCTAAATGTCCTGCTACTACTTCCTTAACAATGGACTCCAGCATTTTCTCAATGACAGATGTTAGGCAAACTGGTCTATAGTTTCCTGTTTTCTGTCTCCCTCCTTTCTTAAATAGGGCTGTTACATTTGTGGTTTTCCAATCCACTGGGACCCCTCCAGAATCCAGGCAATTTTGGTAGATTACCGCCAAAGCATTCACTATCTCTACAGCCATTGCTTTTAAGATCCTAGGATGCAGGCCATTAGTTCCAGGGGACTTGTCCACCTTTAGTCCCATTAGTTTGCCGAGTACTTTTTTCTCTAGTGGTAGTGATTGTTTAAAGTCCCCCCTCCCTATAGCCACTTAATTATCTATTATTGGGATACTTTTAGTGTCTTCCACCATGAAGATCGATACAACATGTTTGTTCAAAGTCTCTGCCATTTCCATTTCCCATTATTAGTTCCCCAGACTCATCCTCTAAGGGACCAACATTTACTTTAGCTACTCTATTTCTTTTTATTTGCCGATCTGGTTTTATATTTCTTGCTAGTTTGCTCTCATAATCTATCTGCTCTCTTTTGTTTAAATTGTCCTTTGCTGGTTTCTAAAAGTTTCCCAATCCTCTGGCCTACCACTAGTGTTCGTAACATTGTATGTCTTTGTTTTCAATTTGATACCATCCTTTACTTCCTTAGTTAGCCATGGATGGTTCATTCTTCTCTTACACTCTCTATTTCTCACTGAAATGTATCTTTGCTGAGAGTTATAAAATAGCTCCATAAATGTCTGCCACTGCTTGTCTACCGTCTTACCCTTTAACCTATTTTCTCAGTCCACTTTAGCCAACTCTGCATTCATAGCTTTGTAATTGGTTTCATTTAAGTTCAGGACACTAGCTTGAGACCCAACTTTCTCACCCTCAAATTGAATTTGAAATTCTACCATGCTATGATCACTCTTCCCTAGAGGATTCTTTACTGTGAGATCATTAATTAATCTTAGCTCATTACACATTATCAGATCTAAAATAGCCTGCTTCCTAGTTGGTTCCACAATGAATTGTTCTAAGAAACCATCCCGAATACACTCTATGAACTCTTCCTCAAGGCTACCTTTGCCAATGTGATATGGCCAATCAATATGAAGATAAAAATCACGCAGGATTATTGCAGTACCTTTCTTACAAGCATCCATTATTTTTTGATTTATACTCTGTCCTACAGTGTAACTACTGCTATGGGGGCTAAAGATTAAAGTGACTTATTTCCCTTACTCTGCTCAATCCTATTATTATTTTCTAAGTACCTTGTTATCACATCTTCAATAATTGATTCCAGCATTTTCCCTACAACTGATGTCAGGCTAACTGTTCTGTAGTTCTCCATTTTCTCTCTCCCTCCTTTCTTATATAGCAGGGTTACATTAGCTGCATTCCAATCTGCGGGAACCATTCTAGAATCTATGGAATTTTGGAAGATGACAACCAATGCATCCACTATCTCTATAGCCATCTCTTTAAGTACCCTAGGATGTAGGCCATCAGCTCCAGGGGATTTATTGGTTTTCAGTCCCATTAATTTCTCCAGAACTATTTTGTTACTAATACTAATTTCTTTCAGTTCCTCATTCTCGCTAGATCCTTAGTTCTCCACTATTTCCGGGAGGTTTTTTGTGTCTTCTTCCGTGAAGACAGACAAAAAGTATTTGTTTAATTTCTCTGCCATTTCCTTATACCCCATTATAATTTCCCCTGTCTCTGTCTGTAAGGGACCCACATTTACTTTTGCTAATCTTCACCTTTTTACATACCTATAGCATCTTTTACCATCTGTTTTTATGTCTCTCGCTAGTTTACTCTCATATTCTATTTTCCCTTTCTTAATCAATTTCTTGGCCTCTTGTGCTGAATTCTAAAATCTGCCCAATCCTCAGGTTTACTGCTCTTTGGCAACATTACAAGCCTTCCTTTGATCCAATACTGGGGCTGAAATTCAGCCTCCCGGTAAGGATTGTTACTGCCTGAAAGCGGCGGCCACGCGACTGTGTCGAATAGCCGCTGACTTGTATTCGAGAAGCCACCATTCACAAAGTTCTCCCTGGTGGTTTTCCCGGCGGTCGCCACTTCTGCCCGACTGCTGCTGAACCCTCCGAAGTGAATTATCAAATCACGCACCGCCAATGGCCCTCCCTGCAAGCAGAATTCACCTTAGAAAATCTTCCGGCCACTGCTTGGTGTCCCCGACAGTATTTTCCGTCGATGCATTGTGTTTGCAGTGTGTGTAAAATGGCGGTGCGGCCTCCATTAAAGGGGAAGGCACACTGCCGCAGCTGCAAATTTATGTCCCGGGTTCAGCTGAGCCGCCAACAGGCAGTTCGGCACCCCATCTTGGGTGCCAGACCATTGGCCCAGCCGAAACCCTCCCTCTATAGATATGTAAAGAGAAAAAGGTTAGTAAAGACAAATGTAGGTCCCCTGCAGTCAGAATCAGGAGAAGTCATAATGGGGAACAAAGAAATGGCAGACCAATTGAACAAGTACTTTGGTTCGGTATTCACTAAGGAGGACACAAACAACCTTCCGGATATAAAAGGGGTCAGAGGGTCTAGTAAGAAGGAGGAACTGAGAGAAATCCTTATTAGTCGGGAAATTGTGTTGGGGAAATTGATGGGATTGAAGGCCGATAAATCACCAGGGCCTGATGGACTGCATCCCAGAGTACTTAAGGAGGTGGCCTTGGAAATAGTGGATGCATTGACAGTCATTTTCCAACATTCCATAGACTCTGGATCAGTTCCTATGGAGTGGAGGGTAGCCAATGTAACCCCACTTTTTAAAAAAGGAGGGAGAGAGAAAAAAGGGAATTATAGACCAGTCAGCCTGACATCAGTAGTGGGTAAAATGATGGAATCAATTATTAAGGATGTCATAGCAGCGCATTTGGAAAGAGGTGACATGATAGGTCCAAGCCAGCATGGATTTGTGAAAGGGAAATCATGCTTGACAAATCTTTTGGAATTTTTTGAGGATGTTTCCAGTAGAGTGGACAAGGGAGAACCAGTTGATGTGGTATATTTGGACTTTCAGAAGGCTTTCGACAAGGTCCCACACAAGAGATTAATGTGCAAAGTTAAAGCACATGGGATTGGGGCTAGTGTGCTGACATGGATTGAGAACTGGTTGTCAGACAGGAAGCAAAGAGTAGGAGTAAATGGGTACTTTTCAGAATGGCAGGCAGTGACTAGTGGGGTACCGCAAGGTTCTGTGCTGGGGCCCCAGCTGTTTACATTGTACATTAATGATTTAGACGAGGGTATTAAATGTAGTATCTCCAAATTTGCGGATGACACTAAGTTGGGTGGCAGTGTGAGCTGCGAGGAGGATGCTATGAGGCTGCAGAGTGACTTGGATAGGTTAGGTGAGTGGGCAAATGCATGGCAGATGAAGTATAATGTGGATAAATGTGAGGTTATCCACTTTGGTGGTAAAAACAGAGAGACAGACTATTATCTGAATAGTGACAGATTAGGAAAAGGGGAGGTGCAACGAGACCTGGATGTCATGGTACACCAGTCATTGAAGGTTGGCAAGCAGGTACAGCAGGCGGTTAAGAAAGCAAATGGCATGTTGGCCTTCATAGCGAGGGGATTTGAGTACAAGGGCAGGGAGGTGTTGCTACAGTTGTACAGGGCCTTGGTGAGGCCACACCTGGAGTATTGTGTACAGTTTTGGTCTCCTAACTTGAGGAAGGACATTCTTGCTATTGAGGGAGTGCAGTGAAGGTTCACCAGACTGATTCCCGGGATGGCGGAACTGACCTATCAAGAAAGACTGGATCAACTGGGCTTGTATTCACTGGAGTTCAGAAGAATGAGAGGGGCTCTCATAGAAACGTTTAAAATTCTGACGGGTTTAGACAGGTTAGATGCATGAAGAATGTTCCCAATGTTGGGGAAGTCCAGTAAGCCATTTAGGACCGAGATGAGGAGAAACTTCTTCACCCAGAGAGTGGTGAACCTGTGGAATTCTCTACCACAGAAAGTTGTTGAGGCCAATTCACTAAATATATTCAAAAAGGAGTTAGATGTAGTCCTTACTACTCGGGGGATCAAGGGGTATGGCGAGAAAGCAGGAATGGGGTACTGAGGTTGCATGTTTAGTCATAAACTCATTGAATGGTGGTGCAGGCTCGAAGGGCCGAATGGCCTACTCCTGCACCTATTTTCTATGTTTCTATGTTTCTATGGTGGCCTAGTGGATTAACTTTAAAAACTGCAGAGCTCACAGTGATCCTCCCCTTTAACTGAAGGGGAGACGTGTTGACGCGGCAGTGCAATGATGTCACCAGCCCTGTGCTGATGACTGACAGTGGCGGACACTCTGCCCGCCCTCACTCCCTCCCCTCTAATGAAGGACTCTTTGATCCCGCTCCCACTTCCACCCCTCTTATGATGTACATGCTGATCCCGCCCCCCACTCCCACCCCTCTAATGATGGATACTCCGATCCCGCCCCCATTATGACCGACTTCGGCCCCTCTCGAAAAAAACCAAAGAGCTGAATTTTGCAAGATGGGCCGCCGCATCCATTGCAGCCAAAACAGAAGAAAAACGGTAATTGCGACCCGTTTTTGGTGGGGGTGAATTTCGGCCCCACTATCTTTAAGTTCTCTTTTTAACATGGATGGACCACTTTTCCTGCGGGGATTTTGTGCCTTAAAGGAATGTATGTTTTTTGTAAATTATGTATTAATTATTTAAATACTAGCCATTGCTTGTATTTTAATGCAGTTTCCCAATCCACCTTAGCCAACTCGCCCCTCCTAATAACGTAGTTTTCTTTGTTTAGATATTAGACTCTAGTTTCGGATTTAACTGAATCACTTTCAAACTCAAAATAAAATTCTATCATATCATGGTCAATCTTCCCTAAAGGCCCCGTTACTACATAGAAACATAGAAACATAGAAAATAGGTGCAGGAGTAGGTCATTTGGCCCTTCGAGCCTGCACCGCCATTCAATAAGATCATGGCTGATCATTCCGTCAGTACCCCTTTCCTGCTTTCTTTCCATACCCTTGATCCCCTTAGCCGTAAGGGTCATATCTCACTCCCTTTTGAATATATCCAATGAACTGGCATCAACAACTCTCTGCGGCAGGGAATTCCACAGGCTAACAACTCTCTGAGTGAAGAAGTTTCTCCTCATCTCAGTCCTAAATGGCCTACCCCTTATCCTAAGACTATGTCCCCTGGTCCTGGACTTCCCCAACATCGGGAACATTCTGCCCACATCTAACCTCTCCAGTCCCATCAGAATCTTATACGTTTCGATGAGATCCCCTCTCAACCTTCTAAATTCCAATGAATAAAGACCCAGTAGATCCAGTCTCTCCTCATATGACAGTCCAGCCATCCCTGGAATCAGTTTGGTGAATCTTCGCTGCACTCCCTCAATAGCAAGAACATCCTTCCTCAGATTAGGAGACCAAAACTGTACACAATATTCCAGGTGAGGCCTCACTAAGGCCCTGCTCCTATACTCAAATCCCCGAGCTATGAAGGCCAACATACCATTTGCCTTCTTCACCGCCTACTGTACCTGCATGCCCACTTTCAGTGACTGATGAACCATGACACCCAGGTCTTGTTGCACCTCCCCTTTTCCTAATCTGCCGCCATCCAGGTAATATTCTGCCTTCGTGTTTTTGCACCCAAAATGGATAACCTCACATTTATCAACATTATACTGCATCTGCCATGCATTTGCCCACTCACCTAACCTGTCCAAGTCACCCTGCAGCCTCTTAGCATGCTCCTCACAGCTCACACTGCCACCCAGTTTAGTGTCATCCGCAAACTTGGAGATATTACACTCAATTCCTTCATCTAAATCGTTAATGTATATTGTAAAGAGCTGGGGTCCCAGCATTGAGCCTTGCGGCACTCCACTAGTCACTGCCTGCCATTCTGAAAAGGACCCGTTTATCCCGACTCTCTGCTTCCTGTCTGCCAACCAGTTCCCTATCCACGTCAGTAAATTACCCCCAATACCACGCGCTTTGATTTTTCACACCAATCTCTTGTGCGGGACCTTGTCAAAAGCCTTTTGAAAGTCCAAATACACCACATCCACTGGTTCTCCCTTGTCCACTCAGTTACATCCTCAAAAAATTCCAGAAGATTCGTCAAGCATGAATTCCCTTTCATAAATCCATGCTGACTTTGTCCGATCCTGTCACTGCTTTCCAAATGCTTTGCTATTTCATCCTTAATGATTGATTCCAACATTTTCCCCACTACTGATGTCAGGCTAATCGGTCTATAATTACTCGTTTTCTCTCTCCCTCCTTTTTTAAAAAAGTGGTGTTACATTAAATACTCTCCAGTCCACAGGAACTGTTCCAGAGTCAATTGACTGTTGGAAAATGATCACCAATGCACCCAATATTTCTAGGGCTACTTCCTTAAGTACTCTGGGGTGCAGATTATCTGGCCCTGGGGATTTATTGGCCTTCAATTCCATCAATTTCCCTAACACAATTTCCCGCTCAATAAGGATATCCTTCAGTACCTCCTCCTCACTAGACCTGCTGTTCCCTAGTACAATCGGAAGGTTATTTGTGTCTTCCTTTTTGAAGATAGAACCAAAGTATTTGTTCAATTGGTGTGCCATTTCTTTATTCCCCATTATAAATTCACCTGAATCCGACTGCAAGGGACCTACGTTTGTCTTCACTAATCTTTTTCTCTTCACATATTTATAGAAGCTTTTGCAGTCAGTTTTTATGTTCCCTGCAAGCTTCCTCTCGTACTCTATTTTCCCCCTCTTAATAAAACCCTTAGTCTTCCTCTGTTGAATTCTAAATTTCTCCCAGTCCTCAGGTTGGTTGCTTTTTCTAGCCAAATTATATGCCTCTTCCTTGGCTTTAACACTATCCTTAATTTCCTTTGTTAGCCATGGTTGAGCCACCTTCCCAGTTTTACTTTTACTCCAGACAGGGATGTACAATTGCTGAATGTGATCCATGTGATCTTTAAATGTTTGCCATTGCTTATCCACCGTCAACCCTTTAAGTATCCTTTGCCAGTCTCTTCGAGCCAATTCAAGCCTCATACCGTCAAAGTTATTTTTCCTTAATTTCAGGACCCTAGTTTCTGAATTAACTGTGTCACTTTCCATCTTACGAAAGAATTCTACCATATTATGGTTACTCTTCCCCAAGGGGCCTCGCACAACAAGATTGCTAATTAGTCCCTTCTCATTACACATCACCCAGTCTCGGATGGCCAGCTCTCTAGTTGGTTCCTCGACATATTGGTCTAGAAAACTATCCCTAATACACTCCAGGAAATCCTCCTCCACTGCATTGCTACCAGTTTGGTTCGCCCAATCAATTTGTCGATTAATGTCGCCCATGATAACTGCTTTACCTTTATTGCACACATCCCTTATTTCTTGTTTGATGCTGTCCCTAATCTCACTCCTACTGTTTGGTGGTCTGTACACAACTCCCACTAGCGTTTTCTGCCCTTGGAATTCCGCAGCTCCACCCATACCGATTCCACATCATCCAAGCTAATGTCCTTCCTTACTATTGCATTAATTTCCTCTTTAACCAGCAATGCCACCCCGCCTCCTTTTCCTTTCTGTCTATCCTTCCTAAATGCTGAATACCCTTGGATGTTGAGTTCCCAGCCTTGGTCACCCTGGAGCTATGTCTCCGTGATGCCAATGACATTATACCCGTTAACTGCTATCTGCGCAGTTAATTCGTCCACCTTATTCTGAATACTCCTTGCAATGAGGCACAGAGCCTTCAGGCTTGTCTTTCTAACACACTTTGCCTCTTTAGAATTTTGGTTTAATGTGGCCATTTTGGTTTTTTCCCTTGGGTTTTTCTGCCCTCCACTTTTACTATTCTCCTTTCTATCTTTTGCTTCTGACTCCATTTTATTTCCCTCTGTCTCGCTGCATAGGCTCCCATCCCACAGCCATATTAGTTTGACTCCTCCCCAACAGTACTAGCAAAAACTCCGCCTCGGACATTGGCTCTGGTCCTGCCCAGATGCAGTCCGTCCGGTTTGTACTGGTCCCACCTTCCCCAGAACCGGTTCCCATGCCCCAGGAATTTGAATCCCTCCCTTCTGCACCACTGCTCAAGCCACATATTCATCTGAGCTATCCTGTGATTTCTACTCTGACTAACACGTGGCATCGGAAGCAATCCTGAGATTACTACCATTGATATCCAACTTTTTAATTTAACTCCTCGCTCCTTAAATTCATCTCATAGGACCTCATCCCGCTTTTTACCTATATCGTTGGTACCTATATGCACCATGACAACTGGCTGTTCACCCTCCCTTTTCAGAATGTCCTGCACCTGCTCCAAGACATCCTTGACCCTTGCACCAGGGAGGGAACATACCATCCTGGAGTCTCGGTTGCGGCCGCAGAAACACCTATCTATTCCCCTTACAATTGAATCCCCTATCACAATCGCCCTCCCACTCTTTTTCCTGCCCTCCTGTGCAGCAGAACCAGCCACAGTGCCATGAACTTGGCTGCTGCTGCCCTCCCCTTATGATTCATCCTCCTCAACACTACTCAAAGCGGTGTATCTGTTTTGCAGGGGGATGACCGCAGGGGACCCCTGCACTACCTTCCTTGCACTGCTCTTCCTGTTGGTCTTCCATTCCCTATCTGGCTGTGGACCCTTTACCTGCAGTAAGACCAACTCATGAAACGTGCTATTCATATAATTCTCAGCATCGTGCATGCTCCATAGTGAATCCACCCGTAGCTCCAGTTCCGCAATGCGGTCTGTCAGGAGCTGGAGGCGGATACACTTCCCGCATTTGTAGTCGTCAGGGACACTGAAAGCGTCCCTGACTTCCCACATAGTACAGGAGGAGCATAACACGTGTCCGAGCTCTCCTGCCATGACTTAACCCTTAGATTAACTTAAATTGGCAACAACAATGCTAAAGGTTACTTACTGATATAGTAAAGAAAACGAAAAACTACTCACCAATCACCAGCCAATCACTTATCCCCTTTTGATTTCTTTCTGCTTGTATTTTGCCTTCTCTCCCTGCTGCAGCTGCACAAGCCATGCCTCACCGATACGTTGGGCCTTTTATAGGCCGCTCCTTCACGCATCTCCCCGAACTCCTGATTGGTGCAAAAATACTGCTTAATTGTTTATCAAAATGGACAAATCAGGAAGTAACTGTCTAATCCTCCAGGTATTGGGAGTTTGAGCTGCTCAGGGAAATATTCACATGCACAAACAGAAGGAAAGAACTGCAGGGAGGGTTAACTGAGCTTGTGCAAGGTTTTGGCCTGTAAGGCACATCTTGGACATTTCTCACCTCAGGGGCCCAAAATTCCACATTGCCATTTTTTGGTGTTATTTCAGATTAACGGCCATTTTTTTAGTTCGAAGTAACGCCCCCAAAAAAGTCTGAAGTTTCGGCAAAATTATTTTAAATTTTGGCTCAGCGCAGAATCACCTCTTGTTTTGAGGGTGGAACTAATTTTTTGCAGCGAAAAAGTGAAGCCTGTTCTGCGGGCATTTAGGTTTCCAGGGTAACGCGAAGCAGGGAATGATCTGTCTCTCTCCGATTCTCGGGCGTGGGAGGAAGGAAATGTGGGCTGAGGGCTGCTTTAACATAATTTTTAGAGGGAGCTTTACTCTGTAGCTAACCCGTGTTGTACCTGCCCTGGGAGTGCTTTGATGCTGAAATGTGAACTCCCCCTCCGAGGTGCCAGACCCTGCCGACGGCTTGCAAGTGGCCCACCATACCTGGCCAAATGGCCCATCGCGGTCGCCCCTATCCTCATCCAAATTGTTCCATCATACCCACCCCTATCCCCGGCAAAATGGCCCATCGCACCCGCCCCTATCTCTGGCCAAATGGACTAATGCAATCGCCCCTATCTCTGGCCAAATGGCCCCACCGAGTGTTTTATCACAGTAAATATTAAGTCCTAAAAATAAAATAACTACCTTTTATAATGATTTAATTCAAAGATAATATTGCATCACTACATTCAATAGGAACATAATAAATACAGATCAACACAACAAATCAATCCTAAGCCCCGGGGTAATGGCTGAGGTCCCCTCGTTAACGTTGATTTCAATCGGACTCCGACTTGGTAAGGCAAGGTTTTAAAAAGTGATCCTTAGCGCTGTCCCTAAAAATATCCTTATTGATGAAACTCACAAAAACGGGCAAAAATGGCGTTATAGGTGCGTTTGACCCCGAGTGACGTCAGAAAAACGGTACTTAAAAAATCGGCCGTTGTCTGTTAAGGACGGCGTTATACCATTGGCAAAACTTGCAAAATTAAGTTAGCTCCAAAAAACAGTTAGCTCAAAAAAAAATAGAGCTAAATGGTGGTGAATTTTGGGCCCAAGGTACTTTACAGAAAATCTTTGCAAAGTGACACATCAGTAACTAATCTTTACTGTAAGATAAACTTTGCACTTACCCCAACTTAAGTACAATTCTATATAAACAGTGAGAACATTTCTTCCATTAACTTGTATTCCACATGCATATCGTTCTGCATCATCCACTTGGAAATCCTGGACCATCAGATAGACTGTGTCATTCAACTCAATCTGCTCATTGATCGTCCTCCTGTTCTGCTGAGATGAGTTTCTCTCTTTCCATTGAAGATTGGCGGTATCTGGGAGCCTGGAGATTTTACAGCTGAGTGCAACGTCACTGACTATAGACTGATAGCGGGGATCTCGCTCAACTATGTAAAAACAATCATAATGAGAAAGACGCAGAGAACATGTAATGGAAGGGAATAAAATCAATTAGAATTACTGCCGCGGGTGATGGTTCATTTCAATTTATTCCTTATTACTTTAATCTCATCTATTATTGGTAACATCATTAAAACTTTGTAATGACACAGGAACATGGGTAAATACAGGATGGGAAAGGACGTTACAGTCCATCTGGCCAGTCCCACACACTGAAGCCTCTTAATCCCCCACTCTCTCTAATGTCAATCCAATTCTCCCTTAAACTTAGATGTGCAGGTCAGCGGAACCCAAAGCATTTTCCAACCATTGATGGTGAAGGAAATTCACTGACCGCCACACAGGAAATCCTGATATAAACTCTTGGTGTGCGAAGCTCCAACAAGGGTATGAATTAATTATATCTATCCTAAAAAGGTCTGTTAAAACATTGTTAGTCCAACAACAACTTGTACTTATATAGTGGCTTTAATGAAGTTGTTGTGTATGTGTAAAGCATGCACTCCCATGTTCTGCCACCAGGGAGCTCATCCCCTGAAGTCCCAAGGGATCCCAGCATCCCTTGGGAGCACTATATATAAACCGGCCCCTAAGGCCTGTTCCTGACTCTGGAGTGTCTTAATAAAGACTGAGGTCACTGTTACTTTAACATCCCTGTGTGCAGTCTCATCAATAACTGGCGACTAGTATACAAATCCAACGCAAAGATGCAGCAAACTGTGGGCATCCTGGAGAAGTTCTCGGAGGGTGAGGACTAGGAAGCCTATGTTGAATGGCTAGACCAGTACTTTGTAGCCAACGAGCTGGATGGAGAAGGAAGCAATGTAAAAAGGAGAGCGGTCCTCCTCACCATCTGCGGGGCACCAACCTACAGCCTCATGAAGAATCTTCTGGCTCCAGTGAAAGCCACAGATAAGTCATATGAGGAGCTGTGTACACTGGTTGGGGAGCATCTTAACCCAAGGGAGAGCGTGCTGATGGCGAGGTATCGGTTCTACACGTGTCAGTGATCTGAAGGTCAGGAAGTGGCGAGCTACGTCACCGAGCTAAGGCGACTTGCAGGACAATGTGAGTTTGATGGTTACCTGGAGCAGATGCTCAGAGACTTTTTTGTACTGGGCATTGGCCATGAGACCATCTTACGAAAACTTTTGACTGTAGAGACACCGACCCTCCGTAAGGTGTTTATGTCCACCAGTGATAACACCAAACAAATCTCTCAGCACACTAGTGCGAGCAATGTTCATAAATTAACTGGAACTGTGCATGCGAGCAGAAATGTACAGGGCAGAAACCATGAGTCTGCAACTGCCAGCAGGCCTCAGGTGACCCAGATGACTCAGAGTCTGCAACAAACAATGAATGCAAAGCTATTGACACCTTGTTGGCATTGTGGAGGCTTCCATTCAGCCTATTCATGCCGCTTCAAAGGGTATGTTTGCAAGAGCTGTGGAGCAATGGGCTACCTCCAATGAGCTTGCAGACGAGCTGTAAGCTCTGCAAAACCTGCTAACCACCACGTGGCAGAGGAAGATCGGTCCATGGTGGATCAAAGCAATTTCGAGCTTCAGAGAGAGGTGGCAGATGCTGAAGTACATGGGATGTACACATTTTCGACGAAATGTCCACCTAAAATGCTAAATTTAAAATTGAATGGCTTACCCGTAGCCATGGAACTGGATACTGGCGCTAGCCAATCCATCATGAGTAAAAAGATGTTTGAGAGACTGTGGTGTAACAAGGCACTCATACCATCCCTGACCCCATCCACACGAAATTGAGAACGTACACCAAAGAGCTCATCATTGTCCTGGGCAATGCCATGGTCAAGGTCACCTACGAGGGCACGGTGCACGAACTGCCACTCTGGATTGTCCCAGGCAATGGCTCTACACTGTTTGGAAGGAGCTGGCTGGGCAAAATCTGCTGGAATTGCAATGACATCCGAGCGCTATCACATGTCGATGAGGCCGCATGTACCCAGGTTCTTAACAAATTTCCTTCCCTTTTTGAGCCAGTCATTGGAAACTTTTCCGGGGAGAAGTTGTGGATTCACTTGGTCCCAGAGACACGGCCCATTCACCACAAGGCGCGAGCGGTACCTCACATGATGAGGGAGAGAGTGGAAACCGAGCTGGGCAGGCTGCAACGCAAGAGCATCATCTCCCCAGTGGAATTCAGCGAGTGGGCCAGCCCGATTGTTCCAGTACTCAAAAGTGATGGCACGGTCAGGATTTGCGGCGATTATAAAGTAACTATTAATCGTTTCTCGCTACAGGACCAATACCCGCTACCTAAGGCAGACGACCTATTTGTGATGCTGGCAGGAGGCACGACGTTCACCAAGCTCGACCTGACTTCGGCCTACATGACGGAGAAGCTGGAGGAGTCTACGAAGGGCCTCACCTGCATCAACAAGCACAAGGGACTGTTGATCTACAACAGATGCCCGTTTGGAATTCGGTCGGCTGCAGCGATCTTCCAGAGAAACATGGAGAGCCTACTCAAGTCGGAACCACACATGGTGGTTTTTCAGGACGACATATTGCTCATGGGTCGGGACACCGTCGAGCACCTACAAAACCTGGAGGATGGCCCACAGACGCCAAGACAGAGGCTATCAGGAACGCGCCCAGGCCACAGAACGTCACGGAGCTGCGGTCGTTCCTGGGACTCCTCAACTATTTTGGTAACTTCCTACCGGGGTAAAGCACCCTCTTGAAGCCCCTACATGTGTTATTGTGTAAAGGTGACAATTGGGTATGGGGAAAAAAAACAAATAATTGCTTTTGAGAAAGCCAGAAACATTTTATGCTCGAACAAGCTGCTTGTATTGTATAACCCGTGTAAAAGACTTGTGCTAGCATGTGATGCATCGACGTACGGAGCCGGGTGTGAATTACAACAAGCTAACGTTGCGGGGAAGTTGCAACCTGTCGCCTATGCCTCCAGGAGCTTGTCTAAGGCCGAGAGGGCCTACAGCATGATTGAGAAAGAGGCATTAGCGTGTGTGTGTTCGGGGTAAAGAAAATGCATCAGTACCTGCTTGGCCTCAAATTTGAGCTGGAAACCGATCACAAGCCCCTCATATCCCTGTTCGCTGAAAACAAGGGGATAAATACGAATGCCTCAGCCTGCATACAAAGTTGGGCACTCGCGCTATCAGCGTATAACTACACCATCCGCCACAGGCCAGGCACCAAGAACTGTGCAGATGCTCTCAGTCGGCTACCATTGCCACCACGGGGGTGGAAATGGCGCAGCCTGCAAAATTGTTGATGGTGGCGCAGCACGCAGACTTGTTGATGATCATGGAAGCATTTGAAAATGATAAATCACCTGTCACGGCCTGCCAGATTAGGACTTGGACCAGCTAAGATCCTCTGCTGTCCCGAGTAAAAAACTGTATACTGCATGGGAGCTGGGCCAGCATCCCCGTTGAAATGCAAGAGCTAATCAAGCCGTTCCAGCGGCAGACTGCCTGTTGTGGGGTAACCATGTAGTGCTGCACAAAAAGGGCAGGGAGACGTTCATCTCAGATCTCCACAGTGCACACCCTGGTATAGTAATGATGAAAGCGATAGCCAGATCCCACGTGTGGTGGATCGGTATCGACTCTGACTTGGAGCCCTGTGTATGGCAATGCAGCGTGTGTGCTCAGTTGAGCAACGCGCCCAGAGAGGCACTACTAAGTTTGTGGTCCTGGCCCTCCAGACCATGGTCAAGGATCCATGTCGACTATGTGGGCCCGTTTCTCGGTAAAATGTTCCTGGTGGTGGTGGATGCTTTTTCAAAATGGATTGAATGTGAAATAATGTTGGGAAGCACCGCCACCGCCACCATTGAAAGCCTGAGGGCCATGTTTGCCACCCACGGCCTGTCTGACATACTGGTCAGTGACAACGGACCATGTTTCACCAGTGCTGAATTTAAAGAATTCATGACCCGCAATGGGTCAAACATGTCACCTCGGCCCCGTTTAAACCAGCCTCCAATAGGCAGGCAGAGCAGGCAGTACAAACCATCAAACTGAGCCTTAAACGAGTCACAGAAGGCTCACTCCAAATCCGCCTGTCCCGAGTACTGCTCAGCTGCCGCATGAGACCCCAGTCGCTCACAGGGGTGCCCGCGGCTGAGCTACTCATGAAAAGGACAGTTAAAACCAGTCTCTCGCTGTTTCATCCCAACCTGCATGATCAGGTAGAGAGCAGGCGGCAGCAACAAAATGTAAACGATGGTCGTGCCACTGTATCATGGGAAATTGATCTGAATGACCCTGTTGTATGTGCTAAACTATGGACATGGTACCAAGTGGATCGCGGGCACGGTGATAGCTAAAGAAGGGAGTAGGGTGTTTGTAGTCAAACTAGACAATGGACAAATTTGTAGAAAGCACCTGGACCAAACGAGGATGCGGTTCACAGACTACCCTGAACAACCCACAGCAGACACCACCTTCTTCGAGCCCACAACACATACCCAAAAGATCAACGACACCACCCCAGACCAGAAAATTGAACTCATCACACCCAACAGCCCAGCAAGGCCAGGCCCACCCAGCAGACCTGCCGGGCCAACAACACGCCAGCCCAGCGAGGGCACAGACAACACATCAGAACAGACATTTGTACTGAGGCGGTCCACCAGGGAAAGAAAGGCTCCAGACCTCCTCACCTTGTAAATAGTTTTTACTTTGACTTTGGGTGGGGAGTGGTGTTGTGTATCTGTAAAGCATGCACTCCCATGTTCCACCACCAGGGAGTGCATCCCCTGAAGTCCCAAGGGATCCCAGCATCCGTTGGGAGCACTGTATATAAGCTGGCCCCTAAGGCCTGTTCCTCACTCTGGAGTGTCTTAATAAAGACTGAGGTCACTGTTGCGTTAAACTCCCTGTGTGCAGCCTCATCTGTGTTCGGAACACAATAGAAATAAAATGTCGCAAGGAACTTCACAGGAGTGTTATAAAGAAAAAATTGACACGAGCCACAAAGGAGAAATGAAGGCAGATGATCAAAAGCTTGGTCAAAGTGGGAGGTTTCAAGGAGCATCTTTTAGGAGAAAGGAGAGGTTTAGGGAGGGAATGCCAGAGCTTAGGGCCCAGGCAGTTGAAGGCACGGGCACCAATGGTTGATCAAGTAAACTCAAGGATGCTCCATGGGCCAGAATTAGAGCAGCGCAGATATTACGGGGGCGGGGTGGGGGAGCGGGGGAGGTTGTGGAGCTGAATGAGATTACAGAGATCGAGAAGGGCAAGGCCATGGAGGGACGAGATCAATGGTGCAATGTCCTTTGTGTCAATATTTCCAGAAATTATTTGTCTCTGGACACCAGGGGCTGAAATTCAGCCCCCCCGAAAAGACCCCCTCCCGCCGGAAAGTGGCGACCAAGGAACGGAGTCGACCGGCCGCCGATTTGCGGTCGAATGGCCACCTCCAGCGAAATTCATCGCGGGGGTTTTTTTGCAGCAGTGTTCACTTCCGCCCCGCCCCCACAACTTCTGCCGCGGTCTTGTGGATGCGGCCTTAAAGACGTCATCAGAGCGCGACCCGCTGCCCCTCCGCCCGTGGGCTATATTCATTGTAAAAAATTGACCTGCCTCCTGACGATGCCCCCGACAGCTTTTTGTGTCGGAGCACTGTGCCAGCCGGCTCAGGACCACCAGCGGAGGTGAAAGGAGTGTTGCGTGAATCGCCATATTTTTGGTCAAAACATTTTCGGACTTGTAACTTTTTCGGATGTGTGAAAACTTTATAGGACTTGTGAAAACATTCTCACTCTTCCTTTTGAGATTGGCATTGAATACTAGTGGCCTGGGAGTATCAATCTGTACTCCCCATAGGTCTCATAGTGAAGATTGAGCCCGCAGACGCAATGCATGGCAGGGAGGCAGCGGGCAAGGGAGGCAGCAGACATGGCTACCCAACATAGAGAAGGGCCTGGAAATGGCGACAGACCTCAAGGCAGAGAGGTTGGCCAGGAAGGAGCTGGTGTGAGGAGGAGGGTCAGGTACGCTGAGCCCCTGCACCAGATAGTGGGCGATGAGGCAGATGCTTGCCAGAAGCAGCCTGCAAAGACTGAGGATCATGAAGAGGATGAGGGAGAAGGCATTCAGCCAGCTGCCATATGAGAGGCCCAGCATAGAGTTGGGGACAGAGGGCCCGATCGTGCAAGGGTCTACAGGCACCAGCTTTCCTTCATGGAATTCACAGATGAACAATGTTTCTGCAGGTTCCAATTCAGGAATGCCATCCTCAGGGAGTTGTGCAATCTCCTGTGCCCAGACCTGCAGCCTCAGACAATGCTAAAGACAGCTCTGAGTGTGGAAACCAAGGTAACCATTGCACTAAACTATTATGCAACTGGCTCTTTCCAGTCTGCAACTGCAGACATCTCTAATATTTCTCTGTTCTCTGCCAATCGCACCAAGTGACAGATGCTCTCTACAAGAGAAGTCTGGAATACATTTATTTCCCGATGACCAGGGAGAAACAGATGGAGTGGCAGACCGGGTTTGTGTGGATTGCGGAGTTCCCCAGGATGCAGGGCGCCATCGACTGCATACACGTCGCACTGAGGGCGCCACAAACCCATGCGGAGACGTTCATCAACTGAAAGGGATTCCACTCCCTCAACGTGCAGCTGGTGGGCGACCACCAGCGCAGGATCGTGGCAGTGGATGTCCAGTATCCAGGCAGCAGCCACAGTACCTCCATCCTGCGCCAGAGCAGTGTGGCCGCTATATTCCCAGGCCCAAACCAAGATTGTGGATGGCCACTTGGTGACAAGGGATATCCACTGTGTCCTTGGCTGCTCACTCCCCTTCGCAACCCCAGGACTGCTGTGCAACATGCCTACAACTCTCTTAAAGTAAACAAAACAAACATGAGATCAAGTGCCCCCCAATCTGGGGGACACTACAAACATTTCCCAAGGCCCTTTTTTTTGTATTTTTGTAGGTTTTTTTTGTGTTTTTTTTGGGGCTCTAAAACCATAATTTACAAGTGCCCCCTATAAAAGGGGAGGGGGACACTAAAACCGGCATTTAAAACAAATTAAACTTTAAAACATATAAAATCAAATTAAAATTTGGTTGCCGGGGGTGACAATGCACTCCAGTCCCTCCGGTGCCCACCTCTCGCGGAAGGCCGCGAGTGTACCGCGTGCTCCATCTCCAAGGACACCCTGGCCTGGATGTAGGTGTGGAAGAGAGGCAGGCAGTCGGGCTGAACGACCCCCTCGACCGCCCGCTGCCTAGACCGGCTGATGCAACATGCCTACAACAACTCTCATTCCGCCACCAGGTGCATAATTGAGCAGTGTATCGGGATCCTTAAGCAGAGGTTCGTTGCCTGGACCGCTCTGGTGGAGTTTCAGAACTCGCCTGAGCAGGTCTCCCTATTCGTGGTCATCTGCTCCATGCTTCACAATCTGGCAATCATGAGGGGCCAGCCGCTGGAAGTCGATCCAGCAGTAGCAACTCAGGAGGAGGAGAAGGAGGACCACGATACGCGTCGCGCCATTTAGGAGGCATCATCGCCATCCCAACGCTGCAAGGGAACTGCAGACGGTCTCATTGCTGCTCGTTTCTGATGAGTTAATGCCCATATCACCCTCCATCTTTGCATTTCCATGGCCATCCCAATGAATCCTTTCTCCCATCATTGCCCACAGACACCTGCCCAGATATAGCAACACAATATAAAGATTTATTACAGAGTAAAGAAAGGTGCAAAAAACATACACATAATCATTTCTCACCCTTGTGCATCTCCTTATAACCCCTCATAAGCAAACCTATTCTACTAATACGTCACAGTGTCTCCCCTGTGGCTGCCTCATGAGTCTGGGAAGGCTGCTGTGTTTCCTGTGTGGAAGCGATAGATCCTGCTCGGACACTCTCAAACAGCTCTGGCCCAGGAAGGGCCGGCTGTAGACTGGTCAGCACCCTCCTCGGATGGTTCAGTCGGTCTTGGATCAGGCGACTGCATACTTGGGGGCAGTATAGGAGTGACAGGTCTGGGGCCAGAATTGGTGTGATCCTGAGAGACCATGTCTGAGGAGCCTGTGCTACGCCCTGACACATTACCGCCGGCACCAATCTGAGGGAGCTCAGGTCGGTGCTGTGCACCACACCAGAAGGCCCCCATGGCCTGTTGTGGACCCAGCCATAAAGGCAACACTGAGGTGTCACGTGGCATCAGCTGCATGAGAGCAGCCACAGTCTCAAAGCCACCAGACATGACAGCAGTAAGACGCTCCGTGGCCTGTTGCCCAGAGTGCATGAGCATTCTGAGCATCCAGGGCCATGGCCATCCTCTCCAAAGCAGCACTGAGATGCTCGTTCACTTGCACCTGTGGTATAATACCAGCTGCCACATCCCCAACGAGGCCCGGCATCACAGCTGGATCTTCACGGTCTCTCTGGGAGTCCACCATCGCCTGCACACTGGCAATGATGGGTTCCATGGTGTGCGCAGAGCTGTCGACAATGCGGGAGGTGGACTCCTCCATGCTCCTGATCACTTCCAACAGCCTCTCTGGCACACTTGCCACTGCGCCCAACATCGGGGAATGCATGGCCTCCACCCTTCTTTCATAAGCCCCAACATCGATGGGCTCATCTGAGTCTTCTTCAGCAGAACTCCCATGCGCACTCGCCCTCGGAGAGATGGCACCAGAGATTACCTATACCAGTCACCATGTTACAGCCCACTAGACCCCAGTGGAACACCCAGTGCTATGTCTGCTATGTCTAATTGATCCGACCGCGTACTCCCAGTATCTGAGCTGGCGTGTGTGACTGTAGGAAGCAGTGACGCAGTATCCCCCTCTTCCTCCTCCTCATCTGACATGGTGCCAGCAGATGGAGCAGGCTCCAGGATATCATCCAGGCTCGCGCCCGCAATGTTCTCCAGGGTGTCAGGATGACCATGGCTGTCATTTCTCTCTTGGCTGTCCTCCAGACTTGGCCTCTCATTGTACACATCAGCCTCTCCCAGGCCTCGGCTGCCACTGCCCTCAAGGCTGTTGTCCTGCCTTGCACTCCCACTCGCACCAGCTCCAGGACTCCTCGCCTTGGCTCTCACTCGGCCTCTCATCTGCAAGCATAAATGGCACAAATGCTGCCGTGAGGCGAAGGTACGGAGTTGACGCATGGAGGCTGCAACTTGCACACTTTCAGAGGAAAAGCACAGTAGGCGCTGGTGCTTTCAGGGAGACATAGCATTAAAGGAGGGCCTTCACTTACCCATGGTGCACACAGTGGGATCGTCAGTTCCAGAGGCCATGGGAAGGCTGCATGTCTGCCCACTAGCTCCTGGACTCTCTTCCAATGATGTGAGAACCTGTATCTCAGCCTCCCCACCACCAGTCCTCCTTAGCTCCTTACCGTTGTGAGCAACCTTGGCCTGCAAAACAAAGAATGGTTACTGAGTAGCAGTGTCATGAGGCATCAGAAATGAGTGCACGAGAGAGTGTCCCTGACATGTAGCTGTAACTGTGACATGAACGGGAGCCTCCATTGCGAGAAGACCCACATTTATATACAGGCCTCAACAATGAAATGCTGCTTCAGTGACTGCATAGTGAAGGTGGGAAATAAGAGAAGGGTGAAGGAGAGGCTCGCAGATGGAAGGTCAGCAGTTAGTGGAACAGGTATTCACTTTCATCAGACGAATGATGTCTTTCATCCTTTTCCGGCATTGGGCGGCGGTGCGATCATGAATGGAGGTCCCTGAGACCTTCAGAGCTATCTCTCTCCAGGCATTAGCAAAAACTTCCCGAGTCGGTCTGCCTGCATCGGGGTACAGAACACGCCTCCTTCCCTCCACAGCCTGCATGACTGTCTCAAGTTCGGCATCAGAAAATCAGGTTGCCCTCCTTGCTACTGGTGCAGCAGCCATGGCCTTAACTGAAAGGCCTTCCCTCCCCAGGGACCAGCTGGCTTGTTAGCAGCTAATGTCAAGTCAGAGAAGGCCACTCCCTGCTCCCCACCCACACCACTGAAAACTGCCAATTCCCGCCAGACAATACCGCTGGCTGCCTTTTTGTTTACTAAAAAAGCTGAATTTCGATTGAATGGCGGCCAAAAAGCACTAGGTGCTCCCTGTTTCAGGCAGACCTGAATTTCTACCTCAGATGTATTTCTAAGCTGAAAACTCTACATAATAGGAACCCTCTCTTTTTGGAGTGGAAGCAAGTCATCCTCGATTCGAGGGCCGAAGAAGAAGAACAGAGGAAGGGCGAGGCCATGGAGGGATTTGAAAACAAGGATGAGAATTTGCTCCTTCATATCTTTCCCACCATTTGGTGGTCTATAGATTACACCGAGTACTGTAATGGCACCTCCATTATTTCTTAACTCTTGCCATATAGATTCTGCCCTTGAACCCTCCAGGACATCCTCCCTCTCCAGCACTGTAAAATTCACCTTAACCAATACTGCCATATCACCTTCTATTATTACTTCCCTATCTTTCCTGAACACCTTATAACCAGGAATATTTAATACCCAATCCTGCCCTTTTTTGTGCCAGGTCTCAGTTCTGGCCACAACAACATATTCCCATGTGGCTATTTGTGTCTGCAGCTCGTTTGCTACACTTTGTGTGTTCATATACATACATTGTAAACCCATCTTACATAAGAACATAAACATAAGAACATAAGAATTAGGAACAGGAGTGGGCCATCTAGCCCCTCGAGCCTGCTCCGCCATTCAACAAGATCATGGCTGATCTGGCCGTGGACTCAGCTCCATTTACCCGCCCGCTCCCCATAACCCTTAATTCCCTTATTGGTTAAAAATCTATCTATCTGTGACTTGAATACATTCAATGAGCTAGCCTCAACTGCTTCCTTGGGCAGAGAATTCGACAGATTCACAACCCGCTGGGAGAAGAAATTCCTTCTCAATTCGGTTTTAAATTGGCTCCCCCGTATTTTGAGGCTGTGCCCCCTAGTTCTAGTCTCCCTGACCAGTGGAAACAACCTCTCTGCCTCTATCTTGTCTATCCCTTTCATTATTTTAAATGTTTCTACAAGATCACCCCTCATCCTTCTGAACTCCAACGAGTAAAGATCCAGTCTACTCAATCTCTCATCATAAGGTAACCCCCTCATCTCCGAAATCAGCCGAGTGAATCGTCTCTGTACCCCCTCCAAAGCTAGTATATCCTTCCTTAAGTAAGGTGAACAAAACTGCACACAGTACTCCAGGTGCGGCCTCACCAATACCCTATACATTTGCAGAAGGACCACCCTGCTTTTGTATTTCATCCCTCTTGCAATGAAGGCTAACATTCCATTCGCCTTCCTGATTACCTGCTGCACCTGCAAACTAAATTTTTGGGATTCATGCACAAGGACCCCCAGGTCCCTCTGCACCGCAGCATGTTGTAATTTCTCCCCATTCAAATAATATTCCCTTTTACTGACTCTCTGCTTTCTGTTAGCCAGCCAATTCTCTATCCATGCTAATACATTTCCACTGACTCCGCGTACCTTTATCTTCTGCAGTAACCTTTTGTGTGGCACCTTATCGCATGCCTTTTGAAAATCTAAATACACCACATCCATCGGTTCACCTCGATCCACCATGCTCGTTATATCCTCAAAGAATTCCAGTAAATTAGTTAAACATGATTTCCCCTTCATGAATCCATGTTGCGTCTGCTTGATTGCACTATTCCTATCTAGATGTCCCGCTATTTCTTCCTTAATGATAGTTTCAAGCATTTTCCCCACTACAGATGTTAAACTAACTGGCCTATAGTTACCTGCCTTTTGTCTGCCCCCTTTTTTAAACAGAGGCGTTACATTAGCTGCTTTCCAATCCGCTGGTACCTCCCCAGAGTCCAGAGAATTTTGGTAGATTATAACGAATGCATCTGCTATAACTTCTGCCATCTCTTTTAATACCCTGGGATGCATTTCATCAGGACCAGGCGACTTGTCTACCTTGAGTCCCATTAGCCTGTCCAGCACTACCCCCCTAGTGATAGTGATTGTCTCAAGGTCCTCCCTTCCCACATTCCTGTGACCAGCAATTTCTGGCATGGTTTCTGTGTCTTCCACTGTGAAGACCGAAGCAAAATAATTGTTTAAGGTCTCAGCCATTTCCACATTTCCCATTATTAAATCCCCCTTCTCATCTTCCAAGGGACCAACATTTACTTTAGTCACTCTTTCACATTTTAAAAATCTGTAAAAGCTTTTACTATCCGTTTTTATGTTTTGTGCAAGTTTACCTTCATAATCTATCTTTCCTTTCTTTATTGCTTTCTTAGTCATTCTTTGCTGTCGTTTAAAATTTTCCCAATCTTCTATTTTCCCACTAACCTTGGCCACCTTATACGCATTGGTTTTTAATTTGAATGTTCCTTTATTTCCTTGGTTATCCACGGCTGGTTATCCCTTCTCTTACTGCCCTTCTTTTTCACTGGAATATATTTTTGTTGAGCACTATGAAAGAGCTCCTTAAAAGTCTTCCACTGTTCCTCAATTGTGCCACCGTTTAGTCTTAGGCCATCGCGTATTGTCTTAGTTAGACCCCACCTAATACCTTACCATTTATTACTTTAGAGCCCTCTGCCTCTCCCAATTCTTTGAGCACTTTATTATCTCTTTATAATGTTACACCCTGGTGCCCATCCCCCTGCCAAATTAGTTTAAACCTTCCTCAACAGCACAGCAAACCTCCCCGCAAGGATATTGGTTCCAGCCCAATTGAGGTTTCCAGGACAGAGGAAGTGTCCTGGATTTCCCACATGGCACAGGATCTGCATTCCATGGTACTGAAATGCCCTACCGTGCCTTTATATATTCGACTATTAAGTAATGTTACAGCAACTTAAAGCCTGTCCAAGTCTAACCTCCCCCAGAACCGGTCCCAATGCCCCAGAATCTGAAGCCCTCCCTCCTGCACCAGCTCTCGAGCCAAGCATTCATCTGCTCTATCCTCCTATTTCTATACTCACGTGCGCGTGGCACCGAGTAATCCGGAGATTACTACCTTTGAGATCCTGCTTTTTAATCTCTGTCCTAGCTCTCTAAAATCTGCCAGCAGGACCTCATCCCTCTTACCTATTGTGGTACCAATATGGACCACAACCTCTGACTGTTCATTCTCCCCGCTCACAATGTTCTGCAACCACTCAGTAACATCCTTGATTCTGGCACCAGGGAGGCAACATACTATCCTGGAGTCACATCTGCCCCCGCTGAAATGTCTGTCTGCTCCCCGAATTATCGAATCCCCTACCACTATTGCTCTCCCAATCTTCTTCCTCCCCCCTGTAAAGCTCAGCCATCCGTGGTGCTGCAGAATTGGCTCTGGCTGTATTCCCCAGAGGACCCATCGCCTTCACCTGTGCTCAAATTGAACACTGGTTGGAGGGAGAGATGTACACAGGGGACTCCTGCACTACCTGCCTGGTCCTCCTTTTCTGTCTGGCAGTTCCCTCTCTGCCTGCGCACTCCTTATCTGTGGGGTGACAACCCCTTGAAACGTGCTAACCATGAAGCTCTCAGCCTCATGGATGCACCGCAGTGACGCCAGCTGCTGTTGCAGCTCCGAAACACAGAGCTCAAGCTCCTCCAGCTGACGACTCCTCCTGCGCATGTAGTTGTCCAGGATATGGGAAGTGTCTTGGAATTCCCACATGGCACAGGATCTGTATTGCATGGTACCGAACTGCCCTGCCATGCCTTTCTTTATTCGACTATTAAGTAACTTTACAGAAACTTAAGATACGATGTATCTAATTCAAGATATTAATATAATTTAGCATTAGCAATTACTAATTTATATAGTATTAACGGTTACTCATCTCCAAGCTTCTGCTTTATCACTAACTGGCTGTTTAACCCCGGCCTCTAACTTGAAAAGAAGAAAAATGGTGAGAAACCCTCATCACATTTAAAACTTTCTTGGATGTGCACTTAAAGAGCTGTAACCCACAGGGCTACTGAAATAATGCTGGAAGTTGGGATTAGACTGGGGAGATCTTTTTCGACCGGCACGTACGCTATGGGCCAAATTTTGTGTCGTAATTTTTCAATGATTCTATGATTCTATACACCACATCAACTGCATTGCCCTCATCAACCCTCTCTGGTACCTCTGTAGCATTGGAACTCCTGACTTTCTGGTTTTTAGTCCAGCACCGAAATCACCACAATAATGTGTCTGACTGCTGAGGTACTTCAATATTTGTTGTTTCTAGTTCTACAGTCTCAAAGCAGTTCCTACTAGGAACAGACCTACAGCACAATACTTTCTCTAATTCATTGGTGACAATTTCACTCAGATGTACATGTGTGGCAAATGGAAAATGTCTCACTGGTGCCCTTCTAAAGATGTAAAAAGCGATTTATTTGTGAAAAATGCAATATGAGAAAGAACAACTGAAGCACGTTGCCCCAAGCTATCTACAGATCTGGTCTAAAATGACTGGTCGCTTACCTTGTGTGAAAACAGACCCATGTCGCAGAACTAAGCAACACATCATCAGCCCTCCCAGCATTGTGCCGCAGGTACTCTGAATCTTTGCTTGTTGCTGTCTTTGTCTACAACAGCTGTGTCTCGACTGGTGGGAAAACCTGTAACGGCCAGGAAACCCACAAGAACAAACCTTTTACTTCACTTCCTTATTCCATTCAACACATCAGCATAATACTTTTCTTGTAATTGCACTGACATAAACTGTCAATTCAAGATTATTAGTCCAAGTGTCCGAACTATTCCATAGCTGAGTGAAGAACATTGTGCACGTCCATTAGAGAACCGAGCAGCCCTCGTCGATGGATGCAGCCTGTAAAGTATGTTGCCTGCATCTTCTAACTGACTGCAGCGGCTTTGGGGGAGCCATAAAAGCCACAGTTATAGTCATTTGCAGCACGTCTGATCGTTCCACGTCTGAGGCGATAGACCTTTACTCACAGATGGTGAGCAAGATCACAACCAGAGGGCTGGATTGTTGAACTTGCCACTAATAGACATTAGTTAAACTTGAAGCTTGCTCTTTCCACCTAGTATGCCATCTGGAGTTGGTATCTCGGTTCCTCAGACAAATTGTCCAAACAGAATTGTCCTGGAGCTAAAATGTGCTTGCTGGTTTAAACACATCTTTAATCAGGGTAGATGCGGCATGTCTTGCGCTTTAAGGCCAGGTTATCGGTCCTGTAGCATGTATTGTTAGACACATGGTCAGTTCTGATAAAAGGTCACTGACCTGAAACAATGGCCCTGAATTCACGGCCCCTACTGGAGCCCATAGGGGCCCCGCAAGTTCCGGGTTTAGGCACGCATTGCTCATGCACCTAAACCCCGATCTGTCAACAATCGTCTCGACAGATCGCACACATCCGAAAGTAAAGGGCCTCCACGGGCGGAGAGTTGGGCTATTTGCCTAATTTCTGCCCAGCGAATGACCGTGAAATTCTTACGACTGATGAAAAGCAGACGCAAGGCTTGCTTTTATCAGCAAAAGACTTTTAAAGGACAGAAAACTATATTTTTTCAATAATTTAAACATTTAAAAACCTGCAAAATAAGATAAGTTTATTTTTAGACCCTTTAAATATGTAAATTTATTTTTCAAAAAAATTAAATTTTTGTTTTAAATAATTAATTACATTACATTTTGACTAATTTTAAATAAGTGTCTTAAAAAATGTTTATTTTATGTGTTTGTGTATTTGTGGGGGTACTCACCACAGTATGAATGGGAATAGCCCTGCTTTTATTGGTTGGGCTGGCCCACATGATCCCAGGGATTCATGCGAAGTTCCTACGTCCCTGGGATACGTGGCCTCTAGCAGGCCTTCACATAGAGGCTCAGGAACCCAAGTCTCCGAACCTCCCAGACCAACCAGCTAAATTTATAGATATTTTTCAGGTCGGAGGCACCCGATCATAAATTCTGTACCGTTAACTCTGTTTCTCGCTCCACAGGGGCTGCCCGACTTGCTGAGTCTTTCCAGCATTTTCTGTTAGACTAAGGAAGAATCTGGATGCAAGGGGCCTTTAGAAGCCTGAAGAGGATAGGGGAATTCAGTGTCCTCCGACCAGAAAAGCCACAATGAGCCAGAAAATGCTGATCTTCAGAAGAAGAAGATCCCGTGGTTCATGTGGATATCAGTCAAAGTGACCATAAGTCGATGTCATTTGATGTAAGCAAATGCAGAGAAGGTTAGCGAGCAACTAACTCATCCTGTCATTGAATAAATAATAAATAATCAAACTCAGTGATTCCCGCTGTCCTTTAGTAATTGAGAATCAGACATTATCTATCTTTAATTACTTTTGCTAATTGCATGAATTTATAAAAGGCCAATGAGAAACAAAGACCAGCTTACAACTTTAGTGAGAAAATTGAGAGGAACTATAAATTATTAGTTAACCAAGAACTGTTTCACTATCCCAGACTGTCTCAACTGCTTCAACCTCAATCACATGTAAAGGCAAACTGCACTGCAAACAGATTGAGGGACATGCCTTTAGCTGGAGGTGCTCAGTGACAGTCTGAACCTCAATTCAGCTAATCAATGCTGATGCATTTAATGCTCCTGGACTAGTAATGTAACTGGACTAGTAATCCACAGGCCTAGAATAATGATCCAGAGACATGAGTTCAAATCACACCACGGCAGCTGGGGAACTTAAAATCAATTAATTAAATACATCTCAAAAGGAGTGTTGTACCATGAAGTACCTAGGGTTGAAATACTCAAGGTGAAATAGGGCACAACATGACTCCTTAATGTATCTTGCCACGCACACTGATCCTGTCCCAAATCCCAGGGGATGGGTTCATTAGCATATTTGGGCAATTGCATCACACCTGTAAGGTTAATCTGTGATTCCCCCTCGATGCACTCCAGGAGATCAGGATCAGGAGACGACCATTCCAGATAACAGAAGATGAGAGAGGGCAAATCAGGAACAAATTCAGATGGACTTAAACCTTATAGGCACAAATCTATAAGACATTGAGTAGAACTCTTTCTGCACTGCTGTGTACAGTTTTGGTCACCCAGTTACAGGAAGGATCATTTTGCCTTTGCACGATTAGAATGCAGAGCAACGCAGATGATTCTGGAAATCAGGAATTTAATTGATCAAAAGTTAAGCAAGTCACGCCTGGAGGTGTCAATATTTGAGGCTGAGTCAGTTTTTACCAGCCTGCTAGAATAACATGTCCACAGACATGATGGTACAGAGCTGGATTTTGGGAACAAACTCTTATCAGAAGTAGCAAACATTCTTGCAACATTGATGGGAAAGCTTGATTTTACAGCAACCCAAGCCTTGAATGGACCAGAATTTGAATCTCCTCATTCTCCTTTGAGTACAGTTTTGGTCTCCTTATTTAAGGAGTGATATACTTGCATTAAAGGCAGTTCAGAGAAGGTTCACTAGGTTGATTCCTAAAATGAAAGGGCTGTCTTATGAGGAAAGGTTGAGCAGGTTGGGCCTGTATTCATTGGAGTTTAGAAGGGATGAGAGATAATCTTATTGAAACATATTAGATTCAGTGGGGGCTTGACAGGGTAGATGCAGACAGGATGTTTCCCCTTGTCGAGAACTAGGGGGCATAAATTTAGAATAAGGAGTCGCCTAAATATGACGGAGATGAGGAGGGATTTCTTCTCCCAGAGGCTTGTGAATCTTTGGAATTCTCTATTCCGGAGAACTGTGGAAGCTGAGTCATTGAATATATGTAAGGCTGAAATAAGCAGATTCTTTAACTATAAAGGAGTTAAGGGTTATGGGGAATAGGCAGGAAAGTGGAGTTGAGGCCAAGATCAGATCAGCCATGACCTTATTGAATGGTGGAGCAGGTATGGCCTACTCCTGCTCCTATTTCTTATGTGCTTATGTTAACCTTTCTTGTCTTTCTATCTTATTCATATTGTTCTGTTTAATGCTTCACTGAGCTTTTCTCTCTTGTTCCTCCTAAGGTACAAATTTACCATCTGACTCATTCAACCTCTTATCCACATCCTCAATGAGTTGAAGTCAAGACAAAAATACATTGTTACTGATGAAAAGCTGACCAACAGCTTTAAAAAATGTTGTCACACCATCAGAAAGACCGGCAATTCCCAAACCACCCTGAATGGAAGTTTGTAATTTGTGAACACTTGTATTTAATGCTGCAATGTTGCCAAAATTATTACTCATCTTGAAGGAGAATAATCAGAAGTTTATGACTGTTTTAGGAGAGGTACAAGTTTAGAAGGCATGATTTGACTTTTTGACCCTTGTTTAGTGCATTTTTGAGCATTTTTGATTATTGAGTAAAAATGGGCATTGAATTTTTTACATCGAAAAGTTTAGAAATCTGAGGATCATTTTGAATATAATATATCCTTGGCTGTAAGGGCCGGCACCACGAGAGAGTGGGGAGCTGCCCCTCCGATTCTTCCAGCCACCCTGTGGGGCGGATGCCCACGAGGAGCTGTAAATAGCACAGGCCTGTAGGGGGTGGTGGGTTTGTCAGCCTTTCCTGACCTTGACAGTTCAAATCGTCCCACTCCCTGGTTCTAGGGCGTGGAATTATTTAGTGGATGTGATAGATGTAGACAGACAACTGTTTGGTGCAAGAACAACTATCTTATTTAGAAAATAGCACACCACACTAATTAACTTAATAGCATAGAACAAAATGTACAGAAAAAGGGGGAAAACGTATACGTAATGGGTACAGAGGTTTTACAGTGAAAACAAACCACCTCCCACCACTACACTAACTACGTTAGGCTCTGAAATTGCAGGGACTATACTCACCAAAGGATTTCTCCAAAGTTTAGACCAGTTGCACACTGCTTTCTCACTCCTCAATCTTGTGGATTCTTTGGCTGGTTGCGGTGTCTTCGGTATTAGCACTGGTCGACGTTTTGATGGTAAATAAGTTTTTTCCTTGAGTCAGCGCTGGATGATTATTGGTTTGTCAGTGACTCCGAGGCTTCATGTTAGCCGTCTTCTTGTTGCGTTGCTGTTACCTCGTGTGGCAAGTTAGATGTTTCAAAGCCAGAGTCAAAGAGCCCAGAGTCCTAGTGCTTTTCCAGAGTGTTCTCCGGTATGTTTCTTCAAAAGTGTTTCCTCGGCCCAAAGTTTACCCCACAAGCTACCAGCAAGGCCCCCAGTTATACCTGAGAGGCAGCTGAAACATTCGCGCCAAAACTTGGGTGCACAATTGATTTTTGATGATTGCTTTTGTTTGATTTTGGCAGGCTGATCAACTCTAATGTGATCCCTTTGTGAGAAATTTGGTGGCCTGATTGAGCATTAGCAAGATACAAGATTCCCAAAGGTATTGATGGGATTTTCGAATGGTGCTGTTAGAATGTAATCAGGTCTTGATACTGTCCATTGTGTGTTTTGCTGATGCCGGGGTTTTCTGTAGCGCTTTTTAAGAACTATTAAAATATGCATGTAGCTGGGTCCCTGGTAAGTGGGCTTTTGTTAGACTACTAATGTCTCCCTGGGGCCTGCCTCCCAGGTGGGTTAGCAGCCCTATAAGGATCCCATTTCGCTATGCAGACCCAGCATACAATTTAAAATGTCCAAACTCAATCTAAAAGGCCCTAGTTTAGTCCAAAGGTGCCTAATAGTGAGATATTTCTGTCCACATTTCTCCTCCAAAAGTCGAACACAGTTCCTTTTAAATTCCAGACACATATCCATTGAGTAGGGGGTCCCAGAATTTTGTGAAACCTACAGTCCCGCCTGATAAGTCCTTACGATATAGTATAAATGCACACGAGGCCCATGCTTGAGAGAAGGTCAGTCTGTGACCTGTCCTTTATTCCTTAGCACTCAAGTGATTGAAGTGGGTGGAGCTTCCCCTTTTATATCTGAAGGTCCCAGGTTAGGAGTGTCTCCCACAAGTTCACCATCTTGTGGTCATTGTTCTCACAGTGTACAACTTAGGTCAGATTATACATGGGTTACAATGCTGGTTGAATACATGACATCACCTCCCCCCCTCAAAGTCTTATTGGGATCACAGGTTGAGTCTCTCTGGTGGTTTACGCTCTCTTGTAGAGCGCCTGAGATGGGGCTCCGGTTGTTGGGCGCTGGCCTGAGTGTCTGCTGTTTGCGGTGCCTCAGGTCTGTCCGGACTGCCCACAGTGACTGGGCTCTCCTCCACTTGGTTCCTGTGTTCGGTCACCTGTGGAGGAGTGAACTCTACATCGTGTTCTTCCTCTGCTTCTTCTATCGGGTTGCTGAAGCTCCTTTTTGTTTGAACCACATGTTTGCGGCAGATTTGTCCATTGGTAAGTTTAACTACCAGAATCCTATTCCCCTCTTTGGCAATAACAGTGCCTGTGAGTCATTTGGACCCTGCAGCATCGTTGAGAACAAAAACAGGGTCATTTACATCAATACATCGCGCCCTCGCATTCCTGTCATGGTAGTCACATTGTGACTGGCGCCTGCTCTCGACAATTTCTTTCATGGTGGGGTGTGTAAGGGATAACCGGGTTTTGAGCGTCCTTTTCATTAGCAGCTCTGCGGGTGGAACCCCTGTGAGTGAGTGTGGTCGGGATCTGTAGGCCAACAGGAGGCGTGATAAGCGTCTTTGTAGGGAACCCCCTTGAATTCTGAGCATCCCCTGTTTGATTATCTGCACTGCTTGTTCTGCCTGGCCGTTTGAGGCCGGCTTGAACGGTGCCGTTCTGACATGGTTAATTCCATTGCCTGCCATGAAGTCCTGAAATTCAGTGCTTGTGAAGCACGGGCCATTGTCGCTGACCAAGATGTCCGGTAGACTGTGGGCAGCGAACATTGCCCGTAGACTTTCTACCGTGACAGAGGATGTGCTTGAATTCAAAATGTCACACTCGATCCATTTGGAGTAGGCGTCTACTACAACCAAAAACATTTTCCCCATGAAAGGACCTGCGTAGTCCACATGGATGCGTGACCATGGCTTGGCGGGCCAGGACCAGAGGCTAAGGGGGGCTTCCCTGGGCGCATTGCCCAGCAGGGCTCACATGTTGCACCTGCGAACACAAAATTCCAGATCTGCGTCTATCCCCGGCCACCAAACGTGTGACCTGGCAATTGCCTTCATCGTGACAATGCAATGCCCGGGTGCCCATTGTGGAGTTCTCTGATGAACACCTCTCTGCCCATCTGGGGCATGACTACGTGGTTTCCCCACAGTAGGCAATCGGCCTGAATCGAGAGTTCATCCCTGCGCCTGTGAAATGGTTTAAATTCCTCAGGGCATGCCCTGTATATGGCTGCCCAGTCCCCATTCAGGACACATTTCTTGACTAGAGACAATAGCGGGTCTCCATTTGTCCAGATTTTAATCTGACGGGCTGTCACGGGTGAGCCTTCGCTTCCAAAAGCTTCAACAGCCGTGACCATCTCAGCAGCATGCTCGGTAGCCCCCTCAGTGGTGGCTGGTGGGAGCCTGCTGAGTGCATCGGCGCAGTTTCTGGTGCCCGGTCTGTGCCGAATTGTGTAGTCATAGGCAGCTAACGTGAGTGCCCACCTCTGTATGCGGGCCGATGTGTTTGCATTTATGGCCTTGTTGTCAGCCAAAAGGGAATTTAGGGGTTTGTGATCTGTCGCCAGCTCAAATTTCCTGCCAAACAGGTACTGGTGCATTTTCTTTACCGCATATACACATGCGAGCGCCTCCTTTTCTACCATCCCATAGCCCCTTTCTGCCTGGGACAGACTTCTGAAGGCATAAGCTACCGACTGTAACTGACCCTTGGCATTGACATGCTGCAACACACACCCGACACCATAGGACGACGCATCGCACGTTAACACAAGTTTCTTACATGGGTCATATAGCGTTAACAGATTGTTGGAATATAACAAATTGCGTGCTCTATTTCCTGGCTGTCCCCCCAGACCCATTTGCGACCTTTGCATAGGAGCACGTGTAGCAGCTCTAGCAACGTGCTCAATTTGGGGAGAAAGTTACCAAAATAGTTCAGGAGCCCCAGGAACGAACGCAGCTCCATCGTGTTACAGGATATGGGTGCTCTCTGGATCGCTTCCATCTCGGACGCAGTGGGGCTGATCCCGTCTGCTACTACCCTCATCCCCAGGAATTCTACTTCTGGAGCTAGGAAGACGCACTTCGCCTTTTTTAGTCGCAGCCCTACCTGATCCAGTCTGCGTAGCACCTCCTCCAGGTTGTGGAGGTGTTCTTCAGTATCGTAACCCGTGATGAGGATGTCGTCCTGAAAAACCACCGTGCCTGGAATCGAATTGAGGAGGCTTTCCATATTTCGTTGGAAGATCGCGGCGGCTGAGCGAATCCCGAACGGACATCTGTTATACTCAAACAACCCCTTGTATGTCGTGATGGTGGTCAGCTCCTGAGTCATGTAAGCTGAGGTCAGGTCCAATTTTGAAAAAAGTTTGCCACTGGATAGCGTCGCAAAGAGGTCCTCTGCTCTCAGTAGCGGGTACTGGTCTTGGAGTGACACCCAATTGATGGTGGCCTTGTAATCACCACATATCCTGACCGACCCATCCGCCTTGAGCACCGGCACAATCGGGCTCGCCCAGTCACTGAAGTCGAATGGCGAGATGATGCCTTCCCTCAGCAGGCGGTCCAATTCGCCTTCTATCTTTTCCCGCATCACGTACGGCACCGCTCTGGCCTTGTGGTGTACTGGCCTGGCGTCCGGGTTTATGTGAATCACTACCTTGGCCCCCATGAAAGTGCCAATGCCGGGTTGAAATAATGAGTCAAATTTTTTCAGGATCTCTGAGCATGATACTCGCTCCACAGAGGAAATTGCATTGACATCGCCCCATTTCCAGTTCATGACAGCAAGCCAACTCCTCCCCAGTAGTGCGGGACCATCCCCCGGGACAACCCAGAGTGACAACCTGTTCTCCGAATCTTTGTGGGTCATGACTACCGTGGCGCTGCCTAGCACCGGACTGATCTCCTTTGTGTATGTCCGTAGCTGTGTGTCAATCGGCGATAATTTTGGCCTCCTGGCCTTGGACGCCCACAACTTTTTGAACTGTTTGCTACCCATCAGGGACTGGCTGGCCCCTGTGTCTAGCTCCATTTTGATACTGGGATGCCATTGAGGAGCACTTTCATCATTATCGGTGGCATCCTGGTGTATGATCTGTATACGTGCTCCACATGAACTCGCTGAACTTCAGCTTCCAGCAATTTCCCCCAGCGTTCATTTCTGCAATTTCTGCAGGTATTTTGCTCATCTTTGCAAATTCTGCTGAGTTTGTGCCTCCACGCCTCCAACATGAGCTGCATGAGTTGGAAACAAATATCCCTTGCCAGTCGATCGTCCCTGACTGCCCCTGTTATTGTCTTTGAGTGCGCCATTAACAGGTGTTGATGGCCCCATTACTGGCCGCATTGTCCCTTGCAATGGCTTGAATCGCCGTTCAGTTTGTCATTGTCTCTGTCGAACTCCCCCTCTGGGCTCGACTACATGTTGGGGCATGCTCGATTGCCCTTGTCTGCCTGGAGAACTGTGTGTTGCTTTAACAATGTTGAATCTCTGTCCCAACTATTCCTTAACACAGTACCTCTCGTCTGTTCTGCTAGTGGCCATGCTCAATCCCAGTTTCTTGTCGCCATTGATACGTCCTTACTATACAGATTGAATACATGACACCGCCTTTGACACTATTCCCTTATAGTCTCACCATTGGTGAACAAAATTCCGAACATCCCAGAGCCAAACCGTCCCTCAATTACCTAGTTAAAAAAAAAGCTCTAAACATTACATTTCCCTCACGAATACAATACATCAAGTATGTCTTTTGTGTTACAATTTCCATTGGCAGAGGGGATCCAACACCCCTCCTCCTCAACTCTTAACATGTCATATATTCAATACATTTTAAGATTCTTCAAGGTACATTGCAAACTTTCAGAGTCGACTCAAACATTACAAAATTTTAAAGTACACTCCGCTAGGCGTATCTTACAGCTGGGAGGTCAATCACACATTAACCAAACATTCAGGTTACGCACCACTTCTATACAAAATAAAATTCAGCACTTTATACAGAAAAAACAAAATAATACTTAAACGCCCAATATTTCCCTTTTAACCCAAACCCCTGAGCTTGTACAGCAGGTGGTCTGGGACTTTAAATTGAAATAGAAATCCCTGCCATTGTACTGCCGTACCTCATATCTCTGTTCCATGTTTTACTCCCTCCCTCCACACACATGTCTCGCAGCCTATGCAGGACTCATCGAATACCCTGTGGTGCTGGGATCGGTGACCTTTTTCCCTCTTCCTGCACCTAGTCCACAGTAAATACACTACAATGACAAGCTGACACAAAACAAGAGTATGGGAGGCAATCCGAATCCATGGAGGGACTTCTATGTTCTCCATCAAATCCCACCAGGGTGGAACTTTTATTTGTGTGATTTCCCTCCCAACTTGCACTGTTTTCTGTTCTAGCATGTAGAAATGTTTCTGGGACACTTCCACTGCCTTGAGCAGAGCGTTGAGATGTTCGGGCAGAGGGGGGATTGTATACCCGAAATGTGCAACATAATTTTGCAGGTTTGTTACATTGCTCCTGACAGTGAGGTGATAGTTGATAGGCCATGCGCCAGCAGCTTTAAACCTGCAATATAATCTTGCATAGGCGTTCAAGTGCTGGGGGCACAGTATTACATGTGCACCCCGGCTCCGGCACCCGGAGAGGTCAGTACCTGTCATAGCGTGCTCCCACTTTACGACATAAGGTGGAACCACTGTGAAACGAATGTGTGCTCCTCCCTGAATGATCCCCATATTCTCCACTCTGTAACCGGGTGCTGGTCGGGATGTCTCACTCATGACTGGCATCCTGACCACTACCCCCATAAGCATATGGTTGGACCATCCACAGTCTACTGGTACAGGGTAGGCTTCAGATGCTCGACGGAGCTGACACGGACTTAGTGAATGACTATACGGGTGGAGTGCTGCGAGGTGCTTGTTACTGATCCAGGAGGGGACTTGACCTTGGCTCAAGTCCTCCAGGTTGCTGTGGCCCTCACCCAGCAACCATGCCCTGCACAGCACGCACAGCTCATTCTGTGCAGCCTGATCCGAAGCATTCCGATCCTCCCGTATCAGTCCATTCACAGTCTTTGAGTGTCTTTCCAGCTCTTCAATAATATCTTTTAAATGGACTGTCATATTTTGGTCCTCATGTAGCTCTGAGCCTACCAGTGTATTCTCATCCCCCATATTTTGCGTAACTGATCCTTAAGTCTATTAATTTGAATCTGGAGTTCCACATCATCCATGCTGTTGACGACTGAGGACCCAGCGTTATAAGCTGTAAAAATATCGTTCCACGCACCCTTCTCTGCCTCCCTGTACCACTATTTTGCTCTGCGGGGAAACTGTACAAATGTTCTTTATCCACCTCCCCAAAGTCTAGCTCGTAGAAACGTCGAAACATTTCTCGAAGTAGAGCTTGATACAATCGCTCTGTCTCCTTGGGGCACCATGCCGGTAAGTGGACTTCTGTCAGATTTATTATTACTGATGCCAGTGCTTGCCAATGTACCCCCTGATATAGGATTTTTCATGTAGGTATTAAAACTAGCTCGTTCCCTGGTCCCTTGGTAGTTGTGGGACACCTCTCTAGTATGGTCTTAGCTGGCGGGGTGGTCGGTGGGGGCCTTCTCGGGTGTGCGACTAATTCCGTAGCATTTATTGGGGTCGGGGGACGTGGGATTTCACAGGCGTATAGGCTTTGGTTCCACACCATCTCCTTCCCTGAATCCTGCCACTGTCTAACGAACACTATAGAGATGCCTGCTGGACAGACTTTCTCTGATCCCCACATGCACACATAAATTCCTTGCTCTGACTCCCACCATTTATCCCAACATACTCTCACTCCATCTGGGGCACTCGTAATGGTCCGGTAGGTATCATTGTTAAGTTGTTCCCATCCAGCTTCCTGGTTCGCCGTGTCCTTGCTCAGCTTTCTGAGCCACCACCACCTACCCAGGGGAATCTGTCCTCTACAACTCAAACACACTCTCTTTCCTTCCGTCACCCTAACCCGGGAAGCAACAATCTGTACCCTTGTGCATGGGAGGGACGCCTCCCCGTAAGTAAACCCGGCCTGGCTGGGGTATTTGGTCGAATTGGACACCAGCCATCCTGGCCACCTTCCCTCGTGGTGATAGATGGCGACCTCACTCGCGCCTCGAGTACCATCCCCGGTAGTAACGATGGGCGCTCTTCCACCCGAGCACCCAAAGATCCGGGACTCCTTGACATCACCTCCCTTGCCGGTGCTTGCCCCCAGTTGGGTGAGTAGGAACAGGATTCCTTCCATTATTTCTGGCTTTCCTGGAGGGGTCATATAACAGACAGCCTTGCCTTTGAGAAAACGTTCTCTGGCTTGGCTACAAGTTAATCTTATTCAAATTTAAACTTAAAAGCTCTCAAATCCAAAACCAAACCACTAACTTAAAACTCAAAACCCCTTTAACTTAGATACTAACTTAAACCAAAGCTATATACAACACCACCCGTCTCCGGATGGCAAGGTTACATCCTGGATGTCCTGTGCCTTCTGTGGTATCTGGGCAGCATTTGTACCGGGGACCATGGCATCCTAGGCCATGAGACTCGGTTACTCCTTCTCACGGGGTCGGTACGCGGGGTTTTTTCCGAGTCCCATACAATAGGTGGGATGGCCCTTCCCTCTATGCAGTGAACAGGGCTAAACCTAAAGCTAGTGGGACTACTCTCTCCCCTGTTGGTTCCCCATAGTCAGAACCTATGTCCGGTGGGGCTGCTACTTCCTCCACAGGCTTCCCATAATCAGGTACAGTGCCTGGTGGGGCTATACCTCAGTTGTGGGCTTGTTCCCTTCAGAGGCTATGACCGGTGGGGCTGCTGCCTCCCCTGCCGGTTCCCTACAATCGGGCACTGCAGGCCTGGGACCTTTTGCCCGTAAATGGTCTCCCGCAGTCTTTGCTTCCTGGAGTCCCTCTCAGGATGGAGCAGTCTGTATCGTAACGTAGGGGACCATGGGAACCTGAGCTGTGGGGTGCGGAAGGTCCTTCTGAGGCCTTCGCGTACCTGGGGCTTATATGAGTCCCAAACTATTGGTGGGACAGCCCCTCCAGTAATGCAGCTCATGGCCCCTACTTGTACAGCCTGTGAGTCTGCCCCAACTTCCCCTGCAGTTCCCCCATAGTCGGAGGCTGCCGGCTGGGGGCCCTTGTCCTGAGGACGGCTCAACCCTCCCGGCTGCCCTTTGTGTTTAGCTGACCCTGGGTTGTACTGCTTGCACTGGTTGATGTGGAACCATTTCGTCCGGCAGGGCAATTTGACAGCATACACCATGGGGCTTGATTTATCAACAATATTGTATGGCCCCATGTACAGTGCTTCAAAAACCCCTATCCGTGCGAAGTTCCTTACCATCACCTGATCCACTACCGCCCATTCGCGGTGTCTACGGGGTTCCAACAGCAATCGGTTACTCCTGTGCTGCCTCCCAATGTTACCAGCAGCCTGCCAGTGAATTTGTTTCAGGTGCTCAAATAGATTCTTCGTGAAGCTGTTCCGGCTCACTTCCCTGAGCTGGCCCTCAGTAAGCACCGAGGCTAGCACATGGGTGGGAATTCGCATGATCCAGCCAGTCATAAGCTCGTGTGGGGAATACCCCGTGCTTTTTGACGGGCTGGCCCAGACCCCCATTAGGACCAACGGCAAGACCTCCACCCATGCCTTGGGTGAGTCTCCCGTCTCCTTTCACAGCCTCTTTATAGTCCAATTCAGTCGCTCCACAGGACCCGATGACTGCGGGTTGTGTGTGACATGCCATTTCCCCTCAATGCCAAGCAACTTAAGGGTGGCCTGTATCACCTTCCCTGGTCAGACTCCACATACTGTCGAATTCCCCACTGGGAGAACACTTCCCTAACTAAAATTCTAGCTGTCCCTAGTGCGATCGATGTGAGGCACGGGAAGGCTTCCACCCATTTGGAGAAAACATCTACCAAAACCAGGCAGTATTTGTATCCTCCCTGGGCGGTGGGTAGGGGCCTGATGTAGTCGATCTGAATCGACTCCCATGGTCCCTCTACCCTTCTGATATGCCCCATGGACACCTTCCTTTTCTGGGGATCAGGGTTGTTGGCTGCACACACCAAACACTCCAAGCAAAAGAACCTGAAATCCTCCTCGAGTCCCGGCCACCCATTGCCAGGTGATCTCAGGTCCGAGGTGTCCGGCTCCTGGACCCTTGTGGGCCAGTTGGAGGAATTCCCTTTGGTGCTGCTGATCCACTGATCCCCATGGAACAACATGCCTTCCTTTACAGCCACTTTAGCTGTGCCGTACGGACCCGCTACTTTCTCCCCCTTGGCTAGCAAACTCAAGACAGATCTCAGAGCGGAGTTCTGCACCTGAACCATTTTAAGGTCCGGGGCTGTGATATCTTCACAGAGCACAAGCACACACTGCTCCTAAAATGGCATGCAGCTCTCTCAGAAGCCTCCGGAAATCTGCCAGGTTCTGTTTAATTATTAACTGTGCAATTGCATTACACAATACGTCCACATCCACAGTGTGGAGCTACAAACATTACAAGTTTACAGACATTACACTTCTCCCCCCTTAATGAAGAAGCCATCATAACAAACACCATACATAACTTCCATGTTTATACATAACACCGGATATAAACTTATATTTTTTCCATATTTACAAATTTAACTTTATCACTTGTTTTCTGTTTTGAAGAGGATACTGTCGCTCTCGAACAGAACCTTCCAAACCTGGTGTCAATTTCACACTCATTCAAGGCTCATCCTGAGGAACATTTTCCTCCACGGAATTTCCTTGATTTTCATTTGAACTCACTCTAACTTCAGGCTCTTTGTTTTTCTGACTCGGACTCAGACTTTCATTCTGATTCTCTCCTGGATTTGTTTCCAGTATATTGGATTTAGGATTTGCTACTGGTGTATCAAAACTATCTGATGAGTCAGAAATAATTGTATCATTCCCACCTTCAACTCCTTCGATGTCTGTAGGTAAAATATGATCAATATGAATAAACCTAACCTGTCCATTATCAAACATCTTTACCAAATATGTGCGAGGACCACATATCTTCACCACTCTTCCTGATAACCACTTTAACCATTTATGATGATGGTTCTTCACTCTCACCTTCTGGTTTCATTTCATACTTCTCTCTTTTACTCTACCTCTATCATGATTCTCTTTCTGTCTTAATTGTGTCTCTTCTACGGACTGTGCCAAATTTGGCTTTAACAACGAGAATCTGGTTCGTGGCTGTCGTTTGAGAAACAACTCTGCTGGTGTTCTACCAGTAGTTGTATGAGGAGTATTTCAATATGTAATCCAAAAATTAGCCAATTTGTGATTCAATGAGAACTATCGTTTCCTTGGATTTGGATCTAACATTTGTTTTATGAGGGCATGTTTTACAATTTGTACAGAGCGCTCTGCTGCACCATTCGAAGCAGGATGGTATGGTGGAACCTTGATATGTTTCACACCATTTTTGCTCGTGAATTGTGCAAATTCTTCTGAACGAAATTGTGGTCCATTATCCGAAACATAGAAACATAGAAACATAGAAAATAGGTGCAGGAGTAGGCCATTCAGCACTTTGAGCCTGCACCGAGATTCAATAAGTTCATGGCTGATCATTCCCTCAGTACCCCTTTCCTGCTTTCTCTCCATACCACTTGATCCCCTTAGCTGTAAGGGCCATATCTAACTCCCTCTTGAATATATCCAATGAACTGGAATCAACAACTCTCTGTGGCAGGTAATTCCATAGGTTAACAACTCTCTGAGTGAAGAAGTTTCTCCTCATCTCAGTCCTAAATGGCCTACCCCTTCTCCGAAGACTATGTCCCCTGGTTCTGGACTTCCCCAACATCAGGAACATTCTTCCCGCATCTAATCTGTCCAGTCCAATCAGAATCTTATACGTTTCCAAGAGATCCCCTCTCATCCTTCTAAACTCCAGTGAATAAAAGCCCAGTTGATCCAGTCTCTCCTCATATGTCAGTCCTGCCATCCCTGAAATCAGTCTGGTGAAGCTTCGCTGCACTCCCTCAATAGCAAGAACGTCCTTCCTCAGATTAGGAGACCAAAACTATACACAATATTCCAGGTGAGGCCTCACTAAGGCCGTGTCCAACTGCAGTAAGAGCTCCCTGCTCATATACTCAAATCCCCTAGCTATGAAGGCCAACATACCATTTGTCTTCTTCACCGCCTGCTGTACCTGCATGCCCACTTTCATTGATTGATGAACCATGACACCCAGATCTCGTTGCACCTCCCCTTTTCCTAATCTGCCGCCATCCAGATAATAATCTGCCTTCGTGTTTTTGCACCCAAAATGGATAACCTCATAGATATCCACATTATATTGCATCTGCCATGCATTTGCCCACTCACATAACCTGTCCAAGTCACCTTGCAGCCTTGTAGCATCCTCCTCACAGCTCACACTGCCACCCAGTTTAGTGTCATCCGCAAACTTGGAGATATTACACTCAATTCCTTCATCTAAATCATTAATATATATTGGAAAGAGCTGGGGTCCCAGCACTGAGCCCTGCGGCATTTCTTCAAGAAGGCTAAATGAAGAAAATAATTTTTTTAAATGTCCAATGTTTTACTTGTTGTTATTTTCCACATTGGAAACACCTAAACCCACTTCGAATGGCTATCAATCACAATGAACAATTGTTGTCCATTAACTCAGCAAAATCAATATGTAGCCTTTACCACACCCAGGGAGGCCATTTCCATGGCTGTAATGGTACTGGTGGTGGTTGCTTGTTTACCGATTGACATGTTGTACACTGACTCACAATGTACTCGGATATCTTTATCAAGACCTGGCCACCATAAATAACTGCGTGCAAAACTCTTGGTCAAGCACATTCCCAGGTGCTGGTCATGGAGGTCTCCTAATAATTTGGACCTGAATTTATTTGGTATAACCACTCTTGCACCCCACACGATGCAATCATTATCGACTGATAATTCATTCCTACAAATGAAGAATGGATGTGTATCTTTGTCTGTTACCTGGTTTGGCCATCCATTTGCAATATACTCATACACCTTTGACATCACTGGATCACGTTTGGTTGCTCTACCAATCTCTTCAGCTGTGACTGGCCGTTCATCAATGTATGAAAAATAAAACGCTTCTTCCCTATTGGGTGTAACTTGTGATGGGGAAGGCAATCTGGAATTGCATCAGCATTACTGTGATCAGCTGATCGTCTGTATTCAATATCATATGTATATGCTGACAAAATCAAAGCCTATCTCTGCATTCGGGCTGCAGCTAATGTTGGAACTGGGGACTTTGGATGGAGGATTGCTGTTAGGGGCTTATGGTCCGTAACGATGCTAAATTTATGACCATACAAGTATTTGTGAAACTTCTTGACCCCAAAAATTAATGCCAAAGCTTCCCTTTCAATTTGTGCACAATTACTTTCACTGGCACTGAGAGTGAGTGAAGCAAAAGCAATTGGTCTCTCCTCCCCACTACGTGATACATGAGAGTTCACTGCCCCAACTCCATACAGAGAGGCATCACATGCTAGCTTAATCTCCTTAGATATGTCATTTTAAACTAACATGGTGCGCTCTACCAATTTGCTTTTACAGCCCTTGAATGCTCTATCGCATTCTTTTGACCACTTCCAATGGACCTGTTTTTTCAAAAGTTCATTCAGTGGATGTAATACTGTAGCCAAATTTGGTAGGAACTTCCCATAATAGTTCAAAAGACCCAAGAATGAACGAAGTTCAGTGACATTCCTGGGAGTGGGTGCATTTCTAATTGCATCCAAATTTTCCATGGTTGGATGTAAACCATCTTTGTCTACTCTTTACCCAAGTACTCCACTGAATTTTTAAATATCTCACACTTATGAGCAGACACACATACTCTGTGCTTCTCTAGCCGTTTGAGGACTTCATTCAATATGTTATTATGAATTTGCTTATTTGGTGCTGAAATTAGTATGTCATCCAAATAACATACTACCCCTTCAATACCTTGTAAAATCTGGTTCATCACCCCTTGGGATATGGCAGGGGCGGAAGACACTCCAAACGGTAGCCTATTAAATTGCTATAGGCCTAGAGGAGTATTTATAGTCAAACATGACTTGGACTCCTCATCTAGTTCAAGCTGTAAGTAGGCACTCGTAAGATCCAGTTTTGAGAAGATCTGACCATCTGTCAGTGTTGTGAACAAATCTTCTATATTCGGCAATGTATTGGGGACATTACCCTCTAGAACCTGGTTTACGGTTACTTTATGATCACCACACACTCTTACCTTACCATCGGACTTAGGTACAACAACAATGGGTGTAGCCCAATTACATCGATCTATCTTACAAATATTGTTCTCAGTCTCTAGTCTTTTGAGTTCTTGCTCAACTTTCTCCTTGAGTGCATATGGTATGGAACATGGCTTGTAGTAAACCGATCTAGCGTCCTTCTGTACCCTGACACTCGCCTTGAAGCCTTGGATCGGACTGCCCATTTCGCAAAACACCTTCGAATACTTCTTGATAACCTCATCCACACAGAAAATCTTACTCCAATCCAGCTTCAGTGAGCTCAACCAATTTCTTCCTAGCAAGACAGACTTGTCTCCTTTCACTACTATAAGAGGCAAGTTCTGAAATTGATCTTTATATTTCACCGGTACGGTGATACGACCTACCACAGGAATTTTCTCTCCCGAGCTCTATCTTGGATTTCTCTAGTTGAAAATCCCGCAATTTGTTGAGGTACAGCAACTCCGGCACTACATTCACGGATGCACCCGTGTCAATTTCCATCGGTATCTTGAATCCCGCAACATCTATGTGGATTTTGATGTTTTCCAAATCGCTGTCCGTTAACCTTGAGTTCCTGATAACGTGTAACTCTAACATCTCCTCGTCCTGTTGTTGTTCTTCCATGCTATGTTGTCTCCGAGGATTTCTACTCATAGCTTTGAACACTGGACTCATAGCTTTAGAAACCGGTTTACCCTTCAGTCGGCATGCCTTCGCAAGTTGGCCAGTCTTTCTGCAGAAGAAACACTCTGCCTTCACGTATGGACAACTTTGAGAGCAATGTGTTGTCCCAGGCACCTATAGCACGACTTCAACGCTCTGTTAGAATTTCTAGTTTCTGAGTCTTTGGGCCCCCACCATCTTTTACTTTGAACCTGCAGGTGATTTACCTCAGTTGACTGACGACCGTTAATTATTATTTAATTCTCTGGGCCATCCCCATCGACCTCGCTGTCTGACAAGCAATCTCAAAAGTCAAGTCTTCTGTCATTAATAACTTCCTTCTGATCACATCATTTTTCACCCCACAAACAAAACGAACACGTAATGCTCGGTTTTGAAAGTTTCCAAAATTACAGTGCATTGATAGCTTTTTTAATGATACGATGTAATCACTGCAAGTTTCATCAGTCTTTTGATTCCGAATCCCAAAACGATAGCTTTCAGCAATTTCTAACGGTTTGGGGTTGTCGTGCTGCTCCAGCTTCATTAAAATCTCTTTAAGCGTTGTGTCCTTTGGCTCGTCAGACACAAGCAGATTTACAAGGGTTTTGTATAATGCCGGATCTGCCATCGATAAGAAGATCGCTTTCTTATGTTCCAACACAACCCGGTTCTGGACTGCATTGTCTGGAAATTCGATTATGATATTTGCAGTGAAATATATTTCTAGCCGATCCACATATGCTTCAAAATGTTCCCAGTCATGTCTATATTCCCCCAAATGTCTGATTACACCTGCCATTTTAATCTCTAGCTGTTCACAACATGTGCTGTATTTTACGTCGGATTTTGTAGCTTTTTCCAAAGACAGAAACTGCCAAAATCTCTCTGTCGGCTGGCTGAATCCTTCACCAACAAAATTTAAGCTTTAAATCATCTGAAAAAAATTCCATCTTGCCGCCAAATGTGATATCTTCACAGAGCACAAGTCACACAGCTACTAACATGGCAGGCAGCTCCCTCGGAAGCCTCCGGAAATCTGCATGGTTCTGTTTAATTATTAACTGTGCAAATTCAGGACACAATATGTCCACATCCATAGTGTGGAGCTACAAATTTACAAGCTTACAGACATTACAGGGGCTAATGCTACCCCTGCTCTCGCTTGTGTCCTGTCTCTGCCCCTAATTGTTGCCACGGGTCCTAAATTGCACGGCTCCCAGAAACTGCCCCTACAAGCACCTTCTTTAGCTAGGGTGTCTGCCCGCAGGTTACCATCCCCACGAGGTTCGGCCTTTGAATTGGCCTTTACCTTGTGTGTATACACCTGCCCTTCATGCCTATAGCCCACATGATTCTCTCCAGCAATGGTTTGGTTGCTGGGGGTTTCCCATCCGCAGATGAATACCCACGCCAGGACCAGATGGCCAGGTATTCTGTACACGAATTGCAGGTAAACATGCTATCTTAACAAATCGTGTACAGGGTAGGGAACTCTTCGGGGTGGGTCACAATGTACACCACCACTGACAGTTCGGCATGCTGGGCGCTCATGGTGCTCAGGAGCTTAATCGCCAGGGCAATGCCTGCCCGTGGGTCATAGATCCCGCAGCCCGTGAGTCGCTCGCCTGCCGACACTATGCTGGAGCCGTCAACATAGATTTCGCGGCCTGTGTGATGTATTCCGGCCCGAAATCCTACATCGGCATCCCATACCCCTTCTATGGAACATCTATGGGCCACCCCTGAGTAGATCATGTTGGCCGCTAGTCTATGCTCACAAAGACCTTTCACCTTTAAGTCCATTTGGGAGAGAAATAGAGTCCAGCGAGCAATGCGGGCACTGCTCACTGTCCCATCTTTAATTTTCCCATCGAGGAGCATTTGGGTGGGCATGTGATGGGTGAGGAGTGTAATTGGAGACCCCCCTGTAAAGATAAGGGATCTTTTTACCGTCCAATGAGTGGCGAGGAGGTGTCTCTCACAGTTGGAGTATGCCTGGAGGAGTAGACCACCGGTCTGAGCTGGCCATGTCGCTCCTGAAGCAGCACTGCGCTCAGGCTATCCCCACTGGCTGCTACCTCCAGGAAAAACTCCTCATCCCTTCAATAGCCACTAAAGCTGGCGCGTTTGCAGGTTTTGTTTTAATTGATGAACGCCTCCTCGCAGCTTTTATCCCAGTCCCAATCTGCTCCTTTGTGAAGGAGTGGGAGTAGGGGGGCTGCTGTGGCTGTGTAGCCCTCAATGAAATCCCTGCAGTAACTGGTAAGCCCTAGGAAAGATCTTACTCCAGTAACAGAACGAGGGGCTGGCAATTCATGCACTGCTTCTCTCCTGGCCTTGTCTATAGCCCTCTTGCCTGTGCACACAGTCAGCCCCAGGAATTTTACTTCTGGCTGGCCAATCTGCGCCTTCTTTGGGTCGACTTTAAAACCCTCTTCCTTTAGCAGTCCCAGCAGTTCAGCCAGCAGTGGGCCATGCTCCTCACCCTTGTTGGAACAGGTCATCTGTCATGTATGTAACCACAATGTAACACCACTGTATTACTGTATACACTAAACCTAGTTGCACATCTTGACCACAAGGGGTGAACTTATGGGAGACACTCCTTACCTGATCACACAGGTATAAAAAGGGAGGTCCCACACCGGGTCATCGTCTTTGCAGTCCTGTGAATAAAGAGTTAAGGTCACAGAGTGACCCTGTCCCCAGAATGTGCCTCGTGTGGTTTCATGCTGTAGAGTAAGGACTTTACATTGGCGACGAGCAACGGGAATTCACGACCTACGAGAACGGCCACCGGTAGCACTGAGGAATGGTATTGTGTTGGGGAAGACTGGGACGATTTTGTCGAGAGGCTTCAGCAAAGCTTCGTTACGAACGAATGGCTGGGGGATGCAGCGGCCGACAAGCGAAGGGCTCATCTTTTGATCAGCTGCGGACCAAAGACTTACTCGCTCATGAAGGACTTACTAGCACCCGAAAAGCCGGCGGACAAAATCTTTGAAGAATTTAGCAAATTGATCGGGGAGCACCTCAAACCGGCGAGTAACATACATATGGCCCGACACAGATTCTACACCCACCGACGTCGTAAAGGACAGAGCATACTGGACTTCGTAGCGGACCTCTGGCGTTTGGCCAGCCTCTGTAAGTTCACAGACGCCTGCAGGGGGGAGATGCTAAAGGACTTCTTTATCGAGGGTATCGGCCATGCGGGAATTTTCCGCAAATTAATTGAGACCAAGGATTTGACCTTGGAAGCGGCGGCGTTGATAGCTCACACTTTCATGGCGGGGGAGGAAGAGACAAAAATAATATACGCGCGCAATTCTGCCTCTAACGCGGCGATGGATCAGGGAGTCAACATCATCAATGCGACTCAGAGCCCGGCAGGCACGCAGGGGCAGTCAGACAGTCCCCAGGCAGCAATAGACGCCAGAGTAGGACTTCAGCAGAGACAATGGCAGGCTGAACGGACATTCACGCCATCACAGTGGACAATGCGGCCCGGGATGGGGCCATTGACACCCACCAATAGGGTACTTAAGAGCAGTCAAAGGGACAGTCAGCGCAGAATGCCTGGCCATAGTCCCTTTGTTCCCAACAATGGAAACTTTAACTCATGCTGGAGGTGTGGTGGAAAACACTCAGCTAGATCTTGCAGATTTCAACAGTTTGTCTGCAGAAACTGCAATCTCAGTGGTCACTTAGCTCGAATGTGCAGGAAGTCTGCAACCAGACTAATATATGAGGCGGATGGACCAGAAGAGGGTTCTTTGAGGCAGGATGACTTTTGGGGCAAATCGATGGACGCCGAGGTGCAGCGGATCCATGTGACGAATAATCACAGTTCATAAACCAAAACGCCACCAATGATGATGAGGGTCTTATGAAACAGTATCCCAGTACGCATGGAGCTGGACACTGGGGCCAGCCAGTCACTCATGGGCGTTCAGCAATTTGAGAAGCTATGGCCACTTAAAGCCAGTAGACACAAATTAGCACATATTGAGACACAATTACAGACTAACACTAAAGAAATCATTCCGGTGCTCGGCAGTGCGATGTTGGCTGTCACACACAATGGGTTAGTGAATTGGCTGCCGCTCTGGATCGTCCCGGGCAATGGTCCTGCACTGTTGGGAAGGAGCTGGTTAGCCGAGATGAACTGGAAATGGGTGGATGTTCACGCAATGTCATCTGTAGAACGAAGTTCATGCTCACAAGTCCTACAACAATTCGATTCACTATTCCAACCTGGTGTCGGGACTTTCAAAGGCACTAAAGTAGTGATACACATGACCCCGGACGCCAGGTCAGTGCACCACAAAGCCAGAGCGGTAACGTATGTGATGCGGGAAAAGATCGAGAGCAAATTGGATCGGCTGTTGAGAGAGAGCATCATCTCGCCTGTTGAATTCAGTGACTGGGCGAGCCCCATTGTTCCCGTCCTAAAAGCGGATGGCTCTGTCAGGATCTGTGGCGACTACAAGACCACCATCAATCGGGTGTCCCTACAAGATCAATACCCGTTCCCGAGAGCGGAGGACCTCTTCGCCACGATGGCAGGTGGCAAGCTGTTCACCAAGTTGGACCTCACTTCAGCCTATATGACCCAGGAACTGGCCGACGAATCTAAACTACTGACCACTATCACCTCGCACAAGGAACTGTTCATTTATAACAGGTGCCCGTTTGGCATTCGATCAGCGGCCACGATTTTTCAATGAAACATGGAAAGCCTGCTTAAATCAATTCCTGGAACGATCGTATTCCAGGATGACATCCTCATCATGGATCGAGACACCAAGGAACATCTCCACAACATGGAGGAGGTGCTACGCTAACTGGACCGGGTAGGCCTGCGACTCAAGAAGTCTAAATGTGTGTTCTTAGCTCCTGAGGTTGAGTTTCTGAGCAGGAGGGTTGCTGCAGATGGGATTCGGCCCACCGAATACAAGACAGAGGCGATTCGACGAGCACCCAGGCCCTGCAACACATCGGAGTTGCGTTCATTCCTGGGACTGTTAAACTATTTGGGAACTTTCTGCCGAACTTGAGCACGTTGTTGGAGCTGCTACACGTGCTCCTGCGTAAGGGTTGCGATTGGTTTTGGGGGACTGTCAGGAATGGGCTTTTGATCGGGCGCGAAACCTACTTTGTTCAAACAAGTCGTTGACCCTGTACGACCTCTGTAAAAAATTGATTCTGACATGTGATGCATCGTCCTATGAGGGTGGGTGCATGTTGCAGCAAGGCAATGCTGAAGGTCAACTACAACCTGTGGCTTATGCCTCCAGGTCGCTCTCTCAAGCAGAACGGGGATATGGGATGGTTGAGAAGGAAGCGCTTGCATGTGTCTATTGTGTAAAAAAATTGCATTATTACCTCTTTGGTCGGAAGCTTGAATTAGAGACAGACCACAAGCCATTAACATCCATGTTGTCAGACAATGCCAACGCATCAGCTCGCATACAGCGATGGGCCCTCACGCTGGCTGCTTATGACGACTCCATCCGGCACTGGCCCGGCACTGAAAATTGCGCAGATGCGCTCAGCAGACACTGAGGGGGTAGCGGAGCAAAGCGCCAAGATGGTCATGGCTGTCGATGCCTTTGACAGCGCAGGCTCCCCCATCACAGCCCGCCAGATCAAAATCTGGACAGAGATCCCCTCCTATCCCTGATTAAGAAATGTGTCCTGACTGGGGATTGGGCGCCCGCACACGGAGCATGCCCTTAGGAGGTTAGACCGTTCCACAGACGGATGTATGAGCTCTCCATCCAAGCCGACTACCTACTATGAGCAGCCAATTAGTTATGCCCCAGAAGGGCAGGGAGGCATTCATCAGGGAACTCCACAGCGAGCACCCAGGCATTGTGCTGATGAAAGCCATTGCCCGGTCACACGTTTGGTGGCCTGGAATTGCATCAGACCTGGAACACTATGTTCGCAGGTGCACAATATGTGCCCATTTGGGCAATGCCCCCAGGGAGGCCCCACTCAGCCCGTGGCCCTGGCCCACCAGGACATGGTCACGCATTCATGTTGACTACGCGGGCCCGTTCATGGTTAAGATGTTCCTTATTGTGGTAGATGTGTAGTCGAAATGGATCGAGTACATCATTCTGAATTCATGCACGTCATCCACCACTGTGGAAAGCCTACGTGCGAACTTTGCAACCCATGGCTTGCAGGACATCCTGGTTAGTGATAATGGCCCATGTTTCACAAGCTACAAATTCCAAGAGTTTATGTCGGGCAATGGCATCAACCACGTCAGGACTGCACCATTCAAGTCGGCCTCCAATGGCCAGGCGGAACGTGCGGTCCAAATCATTAAGCAAGGTATGCTCAGGATTCAAGGATCCTCCCTACAATGCCGCTTATTGCGTCTCCTGCTGGCCTATAGATCCCGACCGCACTCGCTCACGGGGGTCCCGCCCGCAGAGCTACTAATGAAATAGACACTCAAAACTCGGTTGTCCCTCATTCACCCAGTCCTGACCGACATAGTTGAGGGCAAGCGCAAGTCACAAAACGAGTACCATGACCGTAATTCGAAGGGGAGATGTATAGAAATAAATGATCCTGTGTTTGTCCTCAATCACACCATGGGGCCCAAATGGCTTGAGGGCACAGTAATTGACAAAGAGGGGCATAGAGTCATCGTGGCAAAACTTAACAATTGTCAGATATGCCGTAAGCATCTGGACCAAGTAAAAAAAAGGTTCAGCATGGACACGAAGGAACATGAAGAAGACCATGAGATGGAGCTCACAACACCACCAGTGAACGAGCAACAAGAGCAATCAGAAGAATGCACAGTCCCTGCGGTCAGCCCGGACAGGCCGGAATCACCACAGGTGACAGACACTCACGTCAGTGTCCAACAACCAGAGCCCCAACTGCGGCGCCCCACGAGGGAGCGTAGACCACCTGAAAGACTAAACCTATGATCCCAATAAGACTTTAGCGGGGGGGGAGGTGATGTCATGTATGTAACCACAATGTAACACCACTGTATTACTGTATACACTCAACCTAGATTCACACCTTGACCACAGGGGGTGAACTTGTGGGAGACACTCCTTACCTGATCACACAGGTATAAAAAGGGAGGTCCCACGCAGGGTCATCGTCTTTGGAGTCCTGTGAATAAAGAGTTACGGTCACAGAGTGACATTGTCCCCAGAATGTGCCTCGTGTGGTTTCATACTGTAGATTAAGGACTTTACATCATCCACATACTGTACCAACTGCTGGGACTTGCTGAATTGTTTTAGACGATTGGCCATGCATTGGTGGAATATACTGGGGCTGTTATGAAACCCCCGGGGAAGGCAGTTCCCCGTGTATTGCTGGCCCTTGAAGGTAAAAGCAAATTTGTATTGGTCCCCTTTCTTTAACGGGATGGACCAAAAACCGATTGAGATATCCCGCACCGTGAAGGTGCACGCGGATGCCGGTATGCTTCCAATTAAGTCGGCGACTGCAGCGACCGTGGGCATGCAGACTGGGATATTGCGTTTGAGGACCCAATAGTCCACATTGGCTCTCCGCGAATTGTCCGGTTTCCTAACCGGACAAAGTGATGAGTTCACGTGGGTGGCTATCGGCCTCAACACTCCCTGTGTGACTAGGGAACCCAGGGCAATCTGCAGGTCTGCCTCCGCCTCCTGAGGGAAATTATACTGTTTTTGGGGCCTGGCCATGGGATCCCCATCTACGCTAATCTCGACCACTGTTACCCTTCCACAATCATGCTTGTGGGTGGCGAATGCACTGAGATTTGCCCGCACAAACGCCTGATACACTCTGGGGGTACTGCTTACCAGTAACTCGAGGTCATATCCTTCTTTTAGCTTTACCGTGCATAGGGCCTCTTTGCCTTGTATCCCCGGGATCACTACAACTTCTTTTTCTTCCCCCGTGCACACCGCTCCCCATAGACAATGATTTCTAAGATCCACTAGGACCTTGTGGCCAATAATGAAATCTGCGCCTAGGATCCCTGTTCCCTCTTTCTCCCACTTCATTAGGACACACGTCCACTTGGTGTGGAGTGCTCCTAAGTCAATTGATAGTGGAATGGAGAACAAGCCAGCCTGCTCGTTACCTGTGAACCCGACCAAGGAATACGGGACTCCGTTCGACAGAGTTGAGGTGGTTGGGTTATCTGTATAGACAATGGTGCTGGATGCACCAGTGTCAAGCAGATAGGTCCCTTTAACCGTCTCCTCCTGCATCTTCATGCAAGGCCGTTTCCACTCATCATATTGTAAAGGGCACAGGTATACAGGCTGTGCTGGCTCTAGTCATGGATCAGGATTAGGTGGGGTAGATGGGGTTGCACCAGTGGCTACAGCTACCTTCCCTGAGCCCATTATCATAGTTCGGATCACGGCCACAATCTCATCGAAACTGCCAGAGGGATTGTGTGCCACAGGTCCGGATTTTTGGGCAGTGGCTATTAAACCTTTTGTGGCAGTGGAATCCTTTAAGGGTGGGGATTCCTTTCCTGCCTTATCTTTCCAAAGATTTTGGCAATCCTTATGCCAGTGTCCACTTTGTCCGCACCCATAGCACGTACTCTTTGAGTCAGAAGGGCTCCCCCCCTTCCTGGTGCCATTCTCTCCTGGAATTACTGGGCCGGATCTCATGGACCTTTCCTTTTTGTGGGGCCTCAACTGTCCCTCTGCCATTCCGGTAAGCCAGGGTTAACTGTCTCACCACTGACTCCTCGGTAACGGTGGAATCTCTGGGGTCGAACCACAGCTTGGCTTTAGCCTTTACTTGTGGCAGGCAGTTAGCCACTAGGCTGTGAAGCCAGCGAGCTGTTGGTTCCCGGTCCAGGTGTTCCCGGTCAAGATCTCCTCCACGTGCTCTCTCATAGACGGGCCACAGCCTGTCTGCGAAAGCCTGTGGAGTTTTGCCTGCCTGTTGCTGGGTTTTCTCGACCCGGGATAACAGACTTCCATCATTTAGGCCCAGAACCTCTAACACCTCTTCTTGGATCGCAGCATATGTGCTCTGCCCCTTCTTGCTATCTGCAGAGAGGGCCTTGTATACCTTGCGATCCAAGAAGAAAAGCAGCATTTTAGCCTGTTCGGCCTCATTGCAGCCGTTTATACCGGCTGCCTGCTCTATGTCCATAAAATGGACTGAGGGGTCCCCTTGAGGGATTAACTTTTCTAAATGAGCTACCATTGCCCGGAGCTGCTGGGTTCCATGGGGGATTACAAATTGGCTCTCCAGGGCCCCTTGTCCCTGACCACCGTTGCCGGCACCTTACTTTTGTTGTCGGATCGGGCACATCAGCCCTGGTCCTGACATCCCTTGTATTTCCTTGTTGCCACGCTCTCTCTGTACTGCCAGGTTTAACTTTGGTCGGGCTACAGGCGGTGGTTGGATGCCCCTTTCTGCCACTCTATCCCTTTCCCCCTCTACTCCCCCTTGCTCCTGCACATCTCCCTGAGGAGCTCTTGGGCTTATCAGGCAAACCATCCCCTTAGCATTAGATAGGGCCTGGGTTAAACTTTTTATCTTGGCTTCACAGGGCCCGTGATCCTCCACCCCAAAGCCCTTGCTGCTGGCTACTTTATCGGCAGCCTGCACATCCCGTATCCTCTCCTCCTGTTCTCTTATTACTTTTGTTAGGCGAGCATTTTCCTCCCGCAACGCTAGCTCATTCCCCTTTGCCTCTGTTACTTGGCATTGGAAACAGTCCTGCTTATTCCCGTGGGTTTCCTCTAGCTGTAATCTGCCATGCTTTTGTTTAGTTAATTCCTCAAACATTTTCTCCCCTACGGCTGAGTGCTCTTCAGATTCCCGAAGCTCTGCTACCAATTTCTTGACCTTCCTATCCAGCAACTGGATCTGTCTTTGGTAGCAGACCAGCAAATGGCCTTCTCTATTGTCCTTTTATGGTTCTTGCCCTCGGTCCACTTAGCAGCTGCGTCCACTGGACGCTCAGCCCGTAAAAGGCTCATGACGAACTTTTTGGTAATATTTACTTTCTTAAATACATATTCGGAGATTCTTTCTTCCATTTTTGTTCTTTCCACCAGAACTGAGCCTACATCCTCACATCCTTTGGACCAAGCTCCTACCTGGCTCGCCATTATGTTGGGGGTGGTGGGTTTGTCAGCCTTTTCTGACCTTGTCGGTTCGAATCGTCCCACTCCCTGATTCTAGAGCTTGGAATTATTAAGGGGATGTGATAGATGTCGACAGACAACTGTTTGGTGCAAGAACAACTATTTTATTTAGAAAATAGCACACCACACTAATTAACTTAATAGCATATAACAAAATGTACAGAAAAAGGGGGGAAACTTATACGCAATGGGTTCAGAGGTTATGCAGTGAAAAAAAACACCTCCCACTACTACACCAACTAAGTTAGGCTCTGACAATGCAGGGACTATGCACACCAAAGGATTTCTCCACAGTTTAGACCAGTTGCACACTGCTTTCTCTCTCCTCAATCTTGTGGATTCTTTGGCTGGTTGCGGTGTCTTCGGTATTAGCACAGGTCGATGTTTTGATGGTAAATAAATGTTTTCCTTGAGTCAGCGCTGGATGATTATTGGTTTTTCAGTGACTCCGAGGCTTCGTGTTAGCCGTCTTCTTGTTGCGTTGCTGTTACCTCGTGTGGCAAGTTAGATGTTTCAAAGCCAGAGTCAAAGAGCCCAGAGTCCTAGTGCTTTTCCAGAGTGTTCTCGGCTACGCTTCTTCAAAAGTGTTTCCTCGGCCCAAAAGTTACCCCCCAAGCTACCAGCAAGGCCCCCAGTTATACCTGAGAGGCAGCTTAAACATTCGCACCAAAACTTGGGTGCACAATTGATTTTTGATGACTGCTTTTGTGCGATTTTGGCAGGCTGATCAACTCTAATGTGATCCCTTTGTGAGAGTTTTGGTGGGCTGATTGAGCATTAGCAAGATACAAGATTCCCAAAGCTGTTGATAGAGTTTTCGAATGGTGCTGTTAGAATGTAATCAGGTCTTGATACTGTCCATTGTGTGTTTTGCTGATGCCAGGGTTTTTCTGTAGCGCGTTTTAAGAATAATTAAAATATGCATGTAGCTGGGTCCCTGGTAAGTGGGCTTTTGTTAGATTGCTAATATCTCCCCGCGGCCTGCCTCCCAGGTGGGTAAGCAACCCTATAAGGATCCCATTTCCCAATGCAGACCCAGTATACAATTTAAAATGTCCAAACTCAATCTAAAAGGCCCTAGTTTAGGCCAAAGGATCCTAATAGTGAGATATTTCTGTCCACATTTCTCCTCTAAAAGTCTAACACAGCTCCCTTTTAAATTCCAGACACATATCCATTGAGTAGGGGATCCCAGAATTTTGTGAAACCTACAAAATCAGGCCAGTGATCTCCAAAAGTGATCTCCTTTCCTCTTGTGCAATGCACAGTACATTGTTGGCTCCCCGGATCACCACTGACCAGGCTACCCACAGGAGCACCTATAACAGAGGGAGGCAGGATTTTCCACTCGGCCATAATCTGTCTGTAGTTCAGCGAGGTAGACTCTGTGCCCGCCCGTCTTCCCAAACCGTGAACCCCAGGGAATTTCCTGAGGTTGGCATCATTTCCATAGTTATTGTGGCTCCCAGCAGGATTGGTGCTTTGATCGAGGAACCCTGGGAGAGGGAGGGAGGTGGTTGCGGTGGTCTTGAGCTTGTGCAGCAGGGGATCAGGGCTGACACTATCCAGGACAAAGCGGTCTGCTTGATTGGCAACACATCAGCTACCTTAAACATTCCTGCCTTCCACCATTTGCGCACCGTGGCTGTAGTGTGTGCTATCTACAGGATGCACAGCCCAACTCACCAAGGCATTTTCGCAGCACCTCCAAAACCTGCGACCTCCACCACCTAGAAGGACAAGTGCAGCCAGTGCATGGGAACACCATCACCTCCAAGTTCCCTTTTCAAGTCACACGCCATCCTAACTGCTCCTTCATTGTCGCTGGGTCAAATTCCTAGAACTCCCTACCTGAAGGAATTGTGGGAGTACCTTCACCACATGGACTGCAGTGGTTCAAGAAGAAGACCCACCAACATCTTCTCAAGCGCAGCTGGTGATGGGCAAAAATGCCAGCTTTACCAGCAATGCCAATATCTCAAAAATAATTAATGAAAGAAAGTCTTTGTTGCACATTTAAAAAAACCTTTACAAGGCTGTTTAGCCCTGCAGTGAAAGGATATTGCAGGACACCAGCTTCACAAGGGCATTTAGGAACAGATAATAAATGCTGGCCTTACCAGTGACACACACATTCCGTGATTGAATAAATTAAAAAAATAACATCTTGATGAACAATAATATAAACTACAGGTCAGGATTAGAGTTAAAAGAATGGTCCAAAAATTGCAGACTTGCACACGCACCCGGTGAGGCCTCGCAAAAGCCGTTCTCAGAGCACGATGTACATGAGCCGAGAACCGGCTTTTGTGATCTGTCAAAATTTATTTAGACATATCCCCGCATCCCCGCAGGAAGGACATCCGTGGGGCAGTGATTGGACTATTTGCCCAACTCTTGCCCAGCGAATGTCCTTCAAACTCTTACGCCTTGAATAAGCAAGCATATAGCTTACTTTTACCAGCATAAGAGTTTTAAAAAATTGAAAAATTAATTATAATTATACAGTTGTACATTAAAAATCGTGTCCATTAAGGTAAGTTTATTTTTAACCCTATTAAAACACATTAAAGCAAAATTCCCCCAAATATTTTTTTTTCGAAAACATTTAATTTCATTCAAGTTCAATTAATTTTAAATATGTGAGGTGTCTTCTTTTATTTATTGTGTTTTTTGTTTTAGGGATATTCTCATTGATAGTAATGGGAGCTTGTAAAATCAGAGCTCCCATTATTATCAATGAGAATACTAGATAATGATTGGTGGTCCCGGCCCACGTTATCCCAGGAAACATTTATGTATCTTGAGGACAGGTCCCCGTACACTGCCTCTGACCGGAATCCTACGTTCCTCCGGGACCACCAGGTATTTTTGTAGATTTCTTTCGGGTTGGAGGCGTTCGTCCAAAGGAAGCATCCAACTGCAATTTTCCCCCCATTAAGTTACCAAAAGATGTGTTATCACAAACACTGAGCCAAATCAGGGTCAACTTAATTCGATCACACCTGTGCACCAACATATTTTGCTTGTTGTTTGTGTGAACTATTTGGTAATCTTCCCTCAGGTTGGTGCACTCTGTATTAAACAAGTCAATTCTTTATAATGTGATTGTATATGATTCAAATCAGCAGCCTGGAGTTGGAAGTAGTCTATCCTGAGGCTGGGACTTATAGTCCAGAAATTCCACCGTGCAGCCCCTGTTTTATGGGCACAAAATGGCCTCCTAAGCTACCAAAGTGGTGGGCAGCGATGGCCTCAGGTCGGAATGATTGGCCTCCAACGACCACAACTCTCTTCCTTTGTCCCAGGTTTGACTCCAAACACTGGAGCGTATTCCCCCTGATCCCCATTGACCAGTTTTACTCGGCTCCTTGGTCCACACACCGTTAAATGCTGACTCAAAGTCAAGCACAGTATATAAATACAAATTATTTCTCTCTCATGTATGTCTGCACACACAAACATGTGTATGTGTGTGTGTGTGTGTGTAAATGGGCTGGAATGAAGTTGGAATGAAGTTGGAGGAACATTCCTTCCACAAGATCTCTGTCTTTGTGTTTATTCTCTCAGCAGCATTTCTTGTTCCTCTACATCTCAGGCAGAATCATAACAAGTAAATGATTACCTCCAGGATTAGGCTCTCTCTGATGGATACAACGATAATTGCTCACTCTAATCATCAATGCCATCCCTCCTTTCTATAGAGACATAAGAACATAACTAGTAGGAGCAGGAGTAGGCCATACGGCCCCTCGAGCCTGTTCCACAATTTAATATGATCATGGCTGGTCCGATCATGGACTCAGCTCCACCTCCCTGCCTGCTCCCCATAACCCCTTATTCCCTTATTGTTTAAGAAACTGTCTGTTTCTGTCTTAAATGTATTCAATGTCCCAGCTTCCACAGCTCTCTGAGGCAACAAATTCCACAGATTTACAACCCTCTGAGAGAAGTAATGTCACCTCATCTCAGTTTTAAATGGGTGACCCCTTATTCTAAGATTATGCCCTCTGGTTCTAGTGGAAACTATGGGCCCAAGTTTGCACCCACAGTTAGGATGGTGCACCTCCTTGAGGTGCGCCGACTTTTTAGAACAGAAACCTATGTATTCTCCACGCAGCAGCACCGATGTAGGGCCCTGGCGGAGCGCAGAAGAACATGTCGGGGGCGGAGCCAGGTCCCGGTGCTGAAAACAGTGCCGGGACCTCTGCATATGCGCACTAGAGTGTGCGCACATGTGCAGTAGCTCCTCGCCCCCAGATTCTGTGTGCATGTGCTGCAGGCTGTGTGGGAGGGGCCCGAAGCACGCCGCCCCTAGCCCTGGCCCAATGGGCTCCCCGCCATGACCTGCAAGGGAACAGACGGCAATGTCCCCCTCCTCTTCTCTCGCCTCCTCCCCGCTCCCTCCTCCCCTCTCCCCTCCTCCCCTCTTCCCCTCTCCCTCATCGGCGGCCCGTTGCCTTCCCTTCACATAAAGGTAGCACTTCTTTTTTTAATTATTATTGATTGATTGATTGCTTATTACTTTGGTCTTGGTGCTTTAGGTGCAGGGTTCCTTCTATTTTTTATTTGTTAATTAATTGCTTATTACTTTTTGTGCTTTGTTTAGTGCTTTGTAAGTCTTGGTGCTTTCCTTCTATTTTTTATTTGTTATTAAATGCTTATTTTTGTGCTTTGTATAGTGCTTGGTGGTTTAAATGTCCTGCTTTGTTTAGTGCTTAGTGCTTTAAATGTACTTATGCTTCTTTAATGTTGTTGTAAAGGTGTTTAGTGCTTTGGACGATCCTCTAACTTTAATTCCCCACCCCGCCCCCTGACCCCGCCAGCCCCCCCCCTTATCTCTGGCTACCTGTGCCTGATTTCTAAAGTGCCTGCAAGGTTTTTCTGAGCATAAAAGTGGACACATATGCTGGCCTAAGTTAGTTTGGAATAACTAGTGGCTGTCTAAATGACCAAACGAGGCGTAAGTGGCTGGTGACGGCCCCTTTTGAAAAAAAACTGAACAAAAAAGAAACTGAACTAACTCACTGAAACTGGAGCAAACTAAATGTGGAGAATTGCGATTGAGAATTGAGAAATGTGGAAACTTGGCCCCATCCTCTCCACATCCACCCTGTCAAGCCCCCTCATAATCTTATACATTTCCATAAGATCACCTCTCATCCTTCTGAATTCCCATGAGTAGAGGCCCAACCTAATCAACCTTTCCTCATAGGTCAACCCCCTCATCTCCGGAATCAACCTAGTGAACTTTCTCTGAACTGCCTCCAAAGCAAGTATATCTTTTCGTAAATATGGAAACCAAAACTGCACGCAGTATTCCAGGTGTAGCCTCACTAATACGATGTATAACTGTAGCAAGACTTCCCTGCTTTTATACTACATCCCCTTTGCAATAAAGGCCAAGATTCCATTGGCCTTCCTGATCACTTGCTGTACCTGCATACTATCCTTTTGTGTTTCATGCCCAAGTACCCCCAGGTCCCACTGTAATGCAGCACTTTGCAATCTTTCTCCATTTAAGTAATAACTTGCTCTTTGATTTTTTTCTGTCCAAGTGCATGACCTCACACTTTCCAACATTATACTCCATCTGCCAAATTTTTTGCCCACTCACTTAGCCTGTCTGTGTCCTTTTGCAGATTTTTTGTGTCCTCCTCACACATTGCTTTTCCTCCCATTTTTGTATCATCAGCACACTTGGCTACATTACAGTCAGTCCCTTCTTCCAAGTCATTAATATAGATTGTAAATAGTTGGGGTCCCAGCACCCTGCGGCATCCCACCAGTTACTGATTGCCATCCCGAGAATGAACCATTTATCCCGACTCTCTGTTTTCTGTTAGTTAGCCAATCCTCTATCCATGCTATTATATTACCCCCAACCCCATGAACTTTTATCTTGTGCAGTAAACTTTTATGTGGCACTTTGTCAAATGCCTTCTGGAAGTACAAATACATCACATCCACTGGTTCCCCTTTATCCACCCTGTTTGTTACATCCTCAAAGAATTCCAGCAAATTTGTCAAATATGACTTCCCCTTCATAAATCCATGCTGACTCTGCCTGACCGAATTTTGCTTTTTCAAATGTCCTGCTACTGCTTCTTTAATAATGGACTCCAACATTTTCTCAACCACAGATGTTAGGCTAACTGGTCTATAGTTTCCTGCTTTTTGTCTGCCTGCTTTTTAAAATAGGGGCATTACATTTGCAGTTTTCCAATCTGCTGGGACCTCCCCAGAATCCAGGTAATTTCGGTAAATTACAATCAATGCATCTACAATCCCTGCCACTACTTCTCTTAAGACCCTAGGATGTAAGCCATCAGGTCCAGGGGATTTATCTGCCTTTAGTCCCGTTATCTTCCTGAGTACCACTTCCTTAGTGATTGTGATTGTGTTAAGTTCCTCCTCCCCTACAGCCACTTGACTATCTACTGTTGGAATATTGTTAGAGTTCTTTACTGTAAAGACTGATACAAAATATTTGTTCAGAGTTTCTGCCATCTCCATGTTCCCCATTACGAATTTCCCGGTCTCGTCCTCTAAGGGACCAACATTTACTTTAGCTACTCTTTTCCTTTATACATACCTATAAAATCTCTTGCTATAAGTTTTTATATTTTGTGCTAGTTTACTTTCAAAGTCTATCTTCCCTTAATCATTTTTTAGTCATTCTTTGCTGGTTTTAAAAGCTTCCCAGTCTTCTGTCCTCCCATTAGTTTTGGCCACATTGTATGGCCTAGTTTTTAATTGGATACTGTCCTTTATTTCTTCAGTTAGCCACGGATGGCTATTTTTTCTCTTACACTCTTTCCTCCTCACTAGAATATATTTTTCTTGAGAGTTGTGAAATACCTCCTTAAAAGTACACCACTATTCATCAACCGTCCTACACTTTAATCTATTTCCCAGTCCACTTTATCCAACTCTGCCCTCATACTTTTATAGTCTCCTTAATTTAAGATTAGTAAGCGAGTTAGAGATCCAAAGTTCTCACCCTCCATCTGAATTTGAAATTCAATCATGCTATGATCTCTCATTCCAAGGGAATCCTTTATTAGGAGATTGTTTACATCACAAAAAAATTTGTCCGATGCAGGAAGAATGTTCCCAATGTTGGGGAAGTCCAGAACCAGCGGACACAGTCTAAGGATAAGGGGGAAGCCATTTAGGACCGAGATGAGGAGGAATTTCTTCACCCAGAGAGTGGTGAACCTGTGGAATTCTCTACCACAGAAAGTTGTTGAGGCCAATTCACTAAATATATTCAAAAAGGAGTTAGATGAAGTCCTTACTACTAGGGGAATCAAGGGGTATGGTGAGAAAGCAGGAATGGGGTACTGAAGTTGCATGTTCAGCCATGAACTCATTGAATGGCGGTGCAGGCTAGAAGGGCCGAATGGCCTACTCCTGCACCTATTTTCTATGTTTCTATGTTTCTATGTGTCTGTACCAGCACTTTGCTAGAACAACTCAAAAACCAATCCCACTGCCCCACTCACTCTCATAGCCCTAAATCTTACCATGCTTCAAATATTTATCCACAATTCCCTTAAATATGCATTTGTCTCTACCTCAAACATATCTGTAGCATTTATTTAGTGCCTTCCACAACCTCTGGACATCCCAGAGCACATTACAATAAAGTAAATACCCTGTGATCCATAACTAACAAAATAAATACCCATAGTACTCTTTGTTCCAGTGGAAATAGGTCCTGTTTTGCTCTTCATCCCAACAGTTTTCCATTGCTGGCATCATCCTGGTGAATCTCTTTTGTGTGCTATCTACAGCTTTTATATCCTTTCTATAAGGGGTGCTTCTAACCACATACAGTTCTCGCAGAGTAGCAGTGGGGTAAGTGTAAACCACAAGTTGATAGGAAGGGACAATGTGTATGAATATAAAGGGGCTGCAGGAGGGGTCAAAACTAAAAATCATGGTTTAGAAACTAGTATTAAAACACTCTACCTAAACATACGCAGCATTCAAAATAAAGTAAATGAGTTGACGGCACAAATCATTACAAATGGGTATGATTTGGTGGCCATTACAGAAACATGGTTGCAGGGTGGCCAAGACTGGGAATTAAACATACAGGGGTATCTGACACTTCGGAAAGATAGACAAGAAGGGAAAGGAGGTGGGGTAGCTCTGTTCATAAAGGATGATATCAGGGCAGTTGTGAGAGACGATATTGGCTCTAATGAACAAAATGTAGAATCATTGTGGGTGGAGATTAGAGATAGTAAGGGGAAAAAGTCACTGGTGGGAGTAGTTTATAGGCCCCCAAATAATAACTTCACGGTGGGGCGGGCAATAATCAAGGGAATAATGGAGGCATGTGAAAAAGGAACGGCAGTAATCATGGGGGATTTTAACCTACATATCGATTGGTCAAATCAAATCGCATGGGGTAGCCTGGAGGAGGAATTCATAGAATGCATACGGGATTGTTTCTTAGAACAGCATGTTGCAGAACCTACAAGGGAGCAAGCTATCTTAGATCTGGTCCTGTGTAATGAGACAGGAATAATAAAAGATCTCCTAGTAAAAGATCCTCTCGGAATGAGTGATCACAGTATGGTTAAATTTGTAATACAGATTGAGGGTGAGGAAGTAGTGTCTCAAACGAGTGTACTATGCTTAAACAAAGGGGACTACAGTGGGATGAGGGCAGAGTTGGCTAAAGTATACTGGAACCACAGACTAAACGGTGGCACAATTGAGGAACAGTGGAGGACTTTTAAGGAGCTCTTTCATAGTGCACAACAAAAATATATTCCAGTGAAAAAGAAGGGCGGTAAGAGAAGGGATAACCAGCCGTGGATAACCAAGGAAATAAAGGAGAGTATCAAATTAAAAACCAATGCGTATAAGGTGGCCAAGGTTAGTGGGAAAATAGAAGATTGGGAGAATTTTAAACGACAGCAAAGAATGAATAAAAAAGCAATAAAGAAAGGAAAGATAGATTACAAAAGTAAACTTGCGCAAAACATAAAAACAGATAGTAAAAGCTTTTACAGATATATAAAACGGAAAAGAGTGACTAAAGTAAATGTTGGTCCCTTAGAAGATGAGAAGGGGGATTTAATAATGGGAAATGTGGAAATGGCTGAGACCTTAAACAATTATTTTGCTTCGGTCTTCACAGTGGAAGACACAAAAGCCATGCCAGAAATTGCTGGTCACAGGAATGTGGGAAGGGAGGACCTTGAGACAATCACTATCACTAGGGGGTAGTGCTGGACAGGCTAATGGGGCTCAAGGTAGACAAGTCCCCTGGTCCTGATGAAATGCATCCCAGGGTATTAAAAGAGATGGTGGAAGTTACAGCAAATGCATTCGTTATAATTTATCAAAATTCTCTGGACTCTGGGAAGGTACCAGCGGATTGGAAAGCAGCTAATGTAACGCCTCTGTTTAAAAAAGGGGGCAGACAAAAGGCAGGTAACTATAGGCCGGTTAGTTTAACATCTGTAGTGGGGAAAATGCTTGAAACGATCATTAAGGAAGAAATAGCGGGACATCTAGATAGGAATAATGCAATCAAGCAGACGCAACATGAATTCATGAAGGGGAAATCATGTTGAACTAATTTACTGGAATTCTTTGAGGATATAACAAGCACGGTGGATAGAGGTGTACCGATGGATGTGGTGTATTTAGATTTCCAAAAGGCATTCGATAAGGTGCCACACAAAAGGTTGCTGCAGAAGATAAAGGTACGCGGAGTCAGAGGAAATGTATTAGCATGGATAGAGAATGGTCTGGCTAACAGGGAAGGCAGAGAGTCGTGATAAATGGGTCCTTTTCGGATTGGAAATCGATGGTTAGTGGTGTGCCACAGGGATCGGTGCTGGGAGCACAACTGTTTACAATATAAATAGATGACCTGGAAGAGGGGACAGAGTGTAGTGTAACAAAATTTGCAGATGACACAAAGATTAGTGGGAAAGCAGGTTGTGTAGAGGACACATAGAGGCTGCAAAGAGATTTAGATAGGTTAAGCGAATGGGCTAAGGTTTGGCAGATGGAATACAATGTCGGAAAGTGTGAGGTCATCCACCTTGGGGAAAAAAACAGTAAAAGGGAATATTATTTGAATGGGGAGAAATTACAACATGCTGCGGTGCAGAGGGACCTGGGGGTCCTTGTGCATGAATCCCAAAAAGTTAGTTTGCAGGTGCAGCAGGTAATCAGGAAGGCGAATGGAATGTTGGCCTTCATTGCAAGAGGGATGGAGTACAAAAGCAGGGAGGTCCTGCTGCAACTGTATAGGGTATTGGTGAGGTCGCACCTGGAGTACTGCGTGCAGTTTTGGTCACCTTACTTAAGGAAGGATATACTTGCTTTGGAGGGGGTACAGAGACGATTCACTAGGCTGATTCCGGAAGTGAGGGAGTTACCTTATGATGATAGATTGAGTAGACTGGGTCTTTACTCGTTGGAGTTCAGAAGGATGAGGGGTGATCTTATAGAAACATTTAAAATAATGAAAGGGATAGACAAGATAGAGGCAGAAAGGTTGTTTCCACTGGTCGGGGAGACTAGAACTAGGGGGCACAGCCTCAAAATACGGAGGAGCCAATTTAATACTGAGTTGAGAAGGAATTTTTTCTCCCAGAGGGTTGTGAATCTGTGGAATTCTCTGCCCAAGGAAGCAGTTGAGGCTAGCTCATTGAATGTATTCAAGTCACAGATAGATAGATTTTTAACCAATAAGGGAATTAAGGGTTTTGGGGAGCGGTCGGGTAAGTGGAGCTGAGTCCACGGCCAGATCAGCCATGATCTTGTTGAATGGCGGAGCAGGCTCGAGTGCTAGATGGCCTACTCCTGTTCCTAATTCTTATGTTCTTATGTTCTTATGAACAACTCATCAACTTGGTGAAGGGTTTAGGACCTTTTCCAAAGAGTTAGAAGGTTGTGGGACTTCATTGCTGATTGTGGGATCTTCCCGTGTGTAAAATGGCCACCATGTTCACCTACATAACAGTCGCTGCACTGTAAAGTATTGCCAGAAACAAGACTCCCAAAGCAAGCGCTCTATTCAGAACTCCTTCACAGCAAACGAGCCAAAGTTAGGCAGAGGAAACATTACAAGGACACCCACAAAGCCTCCCTGATAAAGTTCACCATCCCCACTGACACCTGGAAGTCCCTGGCCAAAGACCACGCTAAGTAGAGGAATGGCATCCGGGAGGGCGCTGAGCACCTCGACTCGAGTACTTAAGGAAGTAGCCCTTGAATGGATGCATTGGTGATCATTTTCCAACAGTCTATCGACTCTGGATCAGTTCCTATGGACTGGAGGGTAGCTAATGTAACACCACTTTTTAAGAAAGGAGGGAGAGAGAAAACGGGTAATTATAGACTGGTCAGCGTGACATCAGTAGTGGGGAAAATGTTGGAATCAATTATTAAAGATGAAATAGCAGCGCATTTGGAAAGCAGTGACAGGATCGGTCCAAGTCAGCATGGATTTGTGAAAAGGAAATCATGCTTGATAAATCTTCTAGAATTTTTTGAGGATGTAGAGTGGACAAGGGGGAACCAGCGGATGTGGTGTATTTGGACTTTCAAAAGGCTTTTGACAAGGTCCCACAAGAGATTGGTGTGCAAAATTAAAGCACATGGCATTGGGGATAATGTACTGACGTGGATAGAGAACTGGTTTGTAGACAGAAAGCAGAGAGTCGGGATAAACAGGTCCTTTTCAGAATGGCAGACAGTGACTAGTGGGGTGCCGCAGGGCTCAGTTCTCGGACCCCAGCTATTTACAAGATAAATGAATGATTTGGATGAAGGAATTGAGTGTAATGTCTCCAACTTTGCAGATGACACTAAGCTGGGTAGCGGTGTGAGCTGTGAGGAGGACGCTAATACACTGCAGGGTGACTTGGACAGGTTAGGTGAGTGGGCAAACGCAATGCAGATGCAGTATAATGTGGCAAAATTGGTGACAAAAACACGAATGCAGAATATTATCTGAATAGCGGCAGATTAGGAAAAGGGGAGGTGCAACGAGACCTGGCTGTCATGGTACATCAGTCATTGAAAGTTGGCATGCAGGTACAGCAGGCAGTGAAGAAGTCAAATGGTATGTTGGCCTTCATAGCTAGAGGATTTGAGTATAGGAGTAGGGATGTCTTACTGCAATTGTACAGGGCCTTAGTGAGGCCTCACCTGGAATATTATGTTCAGTTTTAGTCTCCTAACCTTCGGAAGGACGTTCTTGCTATTGAAGGAATGTAGCGAAGGTTCACCAGACTGATTCACGGGATGGCAGGACTGACGTATGAGGAGAGACTAGATCGACTGGGCCTTTATTCACTGGAGTTTAGAAGGATGAGAGAGGATCTCATAGAAACATATAACATTCTGATGGGACTGGATAGGTTAGATGTAGGAAGAATGTTCCTGATGTTGGAAAAGTCCAGAACCAGGATAAGGGGTAGGCCATTTAGGACTGAGATGAGGAGAAACTTCTTCACTCAGAGAGTTGTTAACCTGTGGAATTCCCTACCGCTGAGAGTTGTTGATGCCAGTTCATTGGATATATTCAAGAGGGAGTTAGATATGGCCCTTACGACTCAAGTGTTCAAGTGGTATGGAGAGAAAGCAGGAAAGGGGTACTGAGGTGAACGATCAGTCATGATCTTATTGAATGGTGGTGCAGGCTTGAAGGGCCGAATGGCCTACTCCTGCATCTAATTTCTATGTTTCTATGTTTCTGTGTGTCATCGCCGAGAGCATGCAGAAACCAAGCACTGGTAGCATAAAGAGCGTGCTGCAAACCTATCCCGCCCACTCTTTCCCTCAATGACTATCTGTCCCATGTGTTACAGGGACTGTGGTTCTCGTATTGGACTGTGCACCCACCTAAGGATTCATTTTAAGAATGGAAGCAAGCCTTCCTCGATTCCGAGGAACTGCCTATGATGATGATGATGATGAATATATTGTATGTGAGAGATGTGATAAGTTGCTACATAAACATTACCCTATATTTCTTACAGAATTTTCCATTTAAAAACAAATGAAATGCATCTTGAAGTCCCAATCCAGCTTTAATATTTAATATTCCAGATTAGCCAAATTTGCAGATGATACCAAACTAGAAGCAGGAGTGGAATCGGAGGAGGCTGCTCAGAAATTATAGATTTAGTTGGACAAAATGTATATGTGGACAGAATAGTGACAGATGAAACTCAATGCTGACAATTGTAAAGTGTTGCTGATAATTAGAGAGATGGGTGGCACACGTATGCCATGAAATCGCTAAGGAAGAGGTGAAGAGAATCGTAGTGGACTCGATCCTCAACATTTTAAACAAGCAGCAATCAACAAGGCCAACAGTTGCTTTTACAACAATAGCCAAAACGGTAAAATATAAGTTAGAGGAAGTCTTGGTCACACTGATCAGTGCTCCAGTCACCAAGAAACAAAGCAGATGTTCAGCCACTCAGAGCAGTGCAGCGAAGTCACGAGGCTGGTTTCTTGTGTCAGACGCTTGAGTTATTAGGAACAAGTGGACAAAATAGGGCTTTACAGCTCTGATAGGAAAGATCTAGCAAGTGATCTTAAAAAGGAATATCAGATGGTTATGAGGAGAGCAATCAGGGGGACAAACTGTGTCTGATTTTCCCCTTCCCGAATCAGCCGGCACAGAAGTTAGTTGCAACACCCCGATTCCCAACACAGCTGGGATCAGTGAAAAGAGGAAGTGAGACAGAGACCACAATCTTCCACACAAACTCCAGAAACTGAGGTTTCAACTCACACAATTGGCAGTGTGATTTCATAAGCACATACAAAATAGGAGCAGGAGTAGTCCATTTGTCCCTTCGAGCCTACTCCACCATTCAGTAAGATCATGGCTGATCTTTTACCTCAACTCCACTTTTCTGACCTTTCCCCATATCCTTTGATTCCCTTAGTGTCCAAAAATCTAGAGAATACAAATATTCACAACCCTTTGAGTGATTAAATTTCTCTTTATCTCGGTCCTAAATGGCCGACTCTTTATTCTGAGACTGTGATCACTGGTTATAGAATCCCCAGCCAGTGAAACCATTTTTTCCAGATATCTCATTCTATAAACTCTGGGGAATATAGGTCCATCCTACTCAATCTCTGCTCATAGAACAATACCCTCATCTCAGGAATCATTCTAGTGAACCATTGTGCAATCCCTTTAAAGCAATTAGATCCTTCCTTTGGTAAGGAGACCGAAACTGTTCACAATACTCCAGGTGTGGTCTCACCAAGGCCCAATATAATTGCAGTAAGACCTTATTTACTCTTCTACTCCAATCCCTTTGTAAGAAAGACTACATATTATTGCTTTCCTAATTGCTAACTTTACTTGCATGTTATCTTTCAGCATTGCTCACGCCCTTACACTATTCAGAACAGCTTTTAGTTTTGGCTCATTGTGAATTCGATCGTTTACACATGGTGAATCTGATAGAAAAAGCGACTTACTGTGTGACAAAGCAAACTGAAGCAGGAAAACACGGAAACTTAACATCAAACCAACGGACATGTTTCTCCGATGAATACCGCATGCTGAGTCTCTTGGTTCGTTGGTCTGTTACACAAGAAGAGGTGATGGTAAACATTTCCTCAATTTGTTTCTGAGAGCAAACGTAACATTTCCTTACAGTTAATCAATGACTGTTTTATGTGAAATCTATTAGAAGTGAATGATCGCCAGAGCAAAACAACCCGGAGCAGTCCGGCTCCTTGCTAGCATCCACCTCAATCTTACAACTGAAAATAAAACAATTTGAGGCGGGAGGGAAAGCGAATGAATAACAGAAAGTGCATTTGTAAAGGATATTTGACAAAGTTATTTCTCTCTCTCTCTCTGGCCACCTGGGCTTGGTGTCGGAGAGCAGTTGGCATCTGTTGAACTATATACTCGTCTAAGGTGTTTGACAGGAACAGTTATATAGTAGTGATGTTACTGGACTCGTAATCCAGCATTCAAATCCCAACATGGCATCCGGACAATTTCAATTCAATTAATTAAATAAATCTGGAATAAAAAGCGAAACAGTAATGAGCTAATCAGCTAGTATCGTAAAAATGTATCTGGTTCACTAATATCCTAGGGAAGGAAATCTGCCTTCTTTACACGGTCTGGCCTATATGTGATTACAGATCCACAGCAATGTGGTTGACTCTGAACAGGCCTCTGAAATGGCTTAGCAAGCCACTCAGCTGTACCAAACCGGCAGCTCATCATCACCTTCTCCAGGGCAATTAGGGAAGTGCAATAAATGCTGGGCTTTCCAGCGACGCACACATCCCATGGATGAATAAAAAAAATCAGCACCTTCTGGAGAGGAGGAAGAAAATTGTGAGGTGGGTGAGGTTTGTATATATTCTCAGCTACAACAACAAAATTGCATTTTTTTAGCAGCTTCAACATAATAAAATGCCACAGGAGCATTATCACAGATAATATGACATTCTGAGGCTTTTTCTGTCGCATATTGAATCGATTTATTGAATAGCACAAGTTCAAACCAGCATTTACAGTTTCTTTGACCACATTTCCAACCTTTTAGTAAATGCGCAAAATTAAATCAGCCAAACACAGCAGGAAGGCTGACATAACCACTTTGTAATACAAAATGTAACTGTACAGTATTTACAAGAAAATCAATTTATGCAGTGTACACTGGTATTGAAAGTGTGTAAATATTTTACTGCAAATTCAACTTCATTACATTTAAAGTTAAGAAAAATTATGAGGAGTTATATTATAAATGATATTTGTGTGCATAAACACTGTGCATAGGCTTTACAAATAATAAAAAAGACAATATATATATAGCATACATAGCATGTTTTTACATATTTGACTCACACTTGAACTAGATCATCCATCATTTACAAGGGTATAAACTGCCGTCTGGGAAAGTTAGTGCACAGACACTTTGGTGCAAGTTATTTTTACACAGATGCTGACCTGTATGCACACACAGGAATGTAATGTAAATGCATTAAGCATACATCAGTGAACTTCACCAATGGTGTCTCTGCTCTAGAGGGTGATCTATAAGCATCTCTATCAGTCACCCCAGGTGTAAATGTTGAGTAAACTGTCTGCAAGTGTAAAATGTGGAGCTGAGCCCATGATCAGATCGGCCATGATATTAAATAGTGGAGCAGGCTCAAGGGGCCAAATGGCCTACTCCTGCTCCTATTTCTTATGTTGTTATGTAGATAAAAACTACCCCATGTCCTTGTTAATAAGTCCAAGCTTTACCACAAAGGGGCCAGTTTTGCTCCATTTGATATTTGTGGCCAAGTTGTACTCCCAAGTATAAACGACGTGTTAACCATTTCACTGCAGGTTGGGAAGGCGGCAAAGCTCGGGAGTAGTTACAGATATATTTCTCCTGGCTGGGGAATCTAGAACACAGGGTCACAGTCTCAGAATAAGGGCTTGGCCATTTAGGACTGAGATGAGAGACATTTCTTCTCTCAGAGGGTTGTGAATCTTTGGAATTCTCTACCCAGAGAACCGTGGATACTCAGTCACTGAGTATTTTCAAGACTCAGATCAGTAGATTTTTGGGAACTAAGGGAATCAAGGGATATGGGGATAATGCGGGAAGGTGTTGAGGTGGAAGATCAGCCATGATCTTGTTGAAGGATGGAGCAGGCTCAAAGGCCATACCGGCCGACCCCTGCTCCTATTCCTTATGTTCTTATGGAGGGGGCAATCTCTCGTGGCCCTGCATCACTGCCAGGGGCCTCGGACGATACAGGAAGCAGCTTATCGGAGAATCACGGGTGCATTTGCCTGGCATTTTCCCACTGTCGATGCCAATGGAGGAAAAGGTCGCAGTTGGTACACCCGCGATATTCTGCCAGACCAAGCGGCGGTACAAGATCACCGACTCATACAGCACCAAGGGAGGCCATTCAACCCATCGCACCTGTGCCGGCTCTTTGAAAGAACATTCCAATTAGTCCCGCTCCCCCCGCTCTTTCCTCATATCCCTGCAAACTTTCACCTGAACTTTGTGAGCAACAGACGACTCTTAAAACATCTCTTCAGTAAAGTGCACAGACATACGGGTCATTGGTGAGACTGTCTTCTTGATACTTCCTCTCTTGCTCAGTTGCAGGGGAGGCAGAAGACAACAGATACCCTTGCCGAGAAAGGAAGTGCACAGTAAGCCTTGGTACTGGTGCCACCAATAATCTCAGGGTCATTGAGGCCGGCGTTCCCAGCCCCGATGGTTGTAACATCTGCCTGAAAGTGTAGCTGTGTGAACGTCAGGTGACAATAGGGTCATGCTCGGCTGTTATACCTCCCTCCCCCCCAAGAATAAATAGCCTGCCGATGTTCACTGTGTATCTCACACATGAGTAGTCACTTGAGTGAGGGTCCAGTGGGCTACCAGCACCAAGGAACGGTACCCCAGCAAGAGTCAGTGCCTCAGGAGAGGAGGGGAGAAACCGGCAGACATTTTGAATTGCATTCTTGCTGTAGAGGCCATGATATCTGAGTCTACATGTTCATGGCAACTTGAGTGAGACTGCCAGCTAACAATGTAAATCGAGCTGTTTTTATATTGGTTGGTATTCCCTTGAACAGAGACAATTGAGGGGTGATTGGATAGAGGTGTTTAAAATGTTAAAATGATTTGATAGGGTAGATAGGGGATAAATATTTCCTCTGGTGGGGGAAATCTAGAACAAGGGGACAGAATTTTTAAATTTGAGCTAGGCCATTCAGGAGCGAAATGAGGAAGCACTTTTCCAACACAAAGGGTCGTGAGATATCTGGAATTCTTACCCCAAAAGACAGTGGATGCTGGTCAATTGGAGCTTTCAAGACTAAGGTTGATAGATTGTTGTTAGCTAAGGGTATCGAGGTATTAGGAGGTAAAGTGTGTAAGTGGAGTTGAGGTGCCGATCAGCCATGATCTAATTGGATGGTGCAGCAGGCTGGAGGGGCTGGATGGCCTATTCCTGTTCCTAATGGGTTTTGTGCTATGCCAGTGCCATCAGCTTCCAACAGTTCGGGTGCAGTCATGGTAACCACAAAGTAAAGTTGTCAGATTTCCCAAGGCAGACCACTAGAAAGACCTGGTTAAAAAACCTAGAGCATGAAGTTCCCCAGAGCTGTTCCCGCTCCGCCGCTATAACTTTGCCAAAAGTGCACCAGAACCCTTTCCTTTCACTCTAAGTCCTTTAGTAAGTATCATGCCTCAAAACTAGCGACAACATTCGAGTGAAGTCTCACTCAGGGGTACAAATAAAAGCAGTTTCTGTTTAATATTAGAACAGCTTTCCCACAACACAGTCACCCACTTCTCCTCTCGCTTGAGCTGATGGATGAAACAAGGAAACAAGAGAATCCGTTTTTACTCTCTTCAACAGTAGCTTGCAACCAGGGCAATAGAAATGTCATGCTTGTTCAAACATTTTATAGATTTAGATTATGGAATAAAGTATAAATAATGACAAGAACATATGTGGTCTACTGAGATTTGAGATGTGGCCTGGATAAAAGAACAATTAATGTTTTACGTACTGCCGGTTAACGTTCGATTTGAAAGTAGAAGCTTTACCGAGCTGAAGAAAGATGCAAGTTTCATCTGCGGCAAACTAAAAGCGATATTAGAATTTGCCGAAGTCTTATTGAGACTTGATCCTTCTCTGAATGTCAGTACTCAGTTCCAGCAAGTGTTCCTTTCACAAACTGCTGAGGTTACAAGTGAGATCTGTTGACGTGTGTCACTATAATTAGCTCGAGTTTCTTGGTAGCATTGCATTGACCACTGACACTTCCTCATACAACAGGATCATGGTTAACATTCGAATCCTTCTCCTGCTCCCCCACCAACAACTCAGACTGGCTGAGCAGGGCCATGCTATCTATTGTGTATGTAGGCACCTTTTGTAATGACTCCACGAGGCAAGGTATGGTACTTAAATTGTGTAGACAGTAGTCCTTTATTTGCAGCTCCTCGAGTGAGGACACCAAGCTGTGAGCTTCCTTTTTTACTGGGTTATCTGCAGTGTGCAGGTAACCCTTAGGTCTCCAGCAGCCTCTTGTGTACAGGTAAGGTGTGTACAGTGTAACGTACATTCAATGATCTCGACATCATATAACAAAACAAGCATGCATACATAACAACACTCCCCGCTAAACATCTTTCAAGTCCTTATTGTAATGACCTGGGGAGGTGATCAGTGGTGGGCTATGGGAGGTTGTGGTGAGGGTTGTGTGGGTGCCAGGTGTGATCCCTGTACTTGAGGCTGGCCTCATACATTTCCCCTCACTCCCTCACCCACTGACCATGTGGGCGTCACTGTTGTGGGATCCCTCAGTGGGTAGCCATTGCACCAGTGGGTAGGGTGCATAATCTGTGATGTGGGTAATTGTGTGGTGGTGGGCAGGGCCAAAAGACTGTGTGGGCTCCTTGTACTCCAATTGGGATGAGAGTCTGGTCATCCCAGGGTTTGCCAGGAAAGCTGGAGGGTATTGGCCTATCGCTCCTGGTTTTGGCCCTGGTGGCTAGGGTGAGTAGGGCTGATCTGGGGCAGGTTGACAGTGGTGGATACTGTGCACCCCATTGACCACTGTCCCTGTAGTGGGTCTGCTCCCACTGGGTGTGTGTGTGTGTCCTTCCTGGGGCATCACACATGTTCCAAGGTCCAGGCGACAGTGTCTGATAGCCAGTTGGACCTGGAGGTCTCCCACGGGGGGGCTTCCTCTAGCATTTGCATGGTCCCTGTAGAACCCAGTGTCCTTTAACAGTGTCCTACCTGTATATATGACACCATGGCTCTGATCATACATAGTCGTGTCTACATTATTGACCGCCTTTACATTGTTAATAACAGCATTTGCATCACTTTTTTGTATCATGGTCTCACCAGACATGTGTCGAAATCTCGACCTCCGAAAAGAATGACTCCGACACTTACAGCTCCGGTAGAAGTTTCCTTTTTAATTTACTTGCTCGCAAGGGGTAGGTCACACTCAGTCAAGGGCTAAGTGAACACCTCCGAAATGGTTCAGTTTAACAAGATATTTATACAGTAAAACCAAAGTTCTGGCCTCTCCCTGTGTATTGCTCTGTCTCACAGTCAGTGAATACAGATAAAGAGTTAATTACTATATCCTGGTCCTGACATGGTGTCCAGATATTTCCTTTTGTCAGGGTTATCAGAAAGCCAAACGGCCATTACTCCATGAGTCATAGGTAATGGGCTATCACCTGTCTTGTATTGTGTCAGGATTGTTTCAATTTCCTGGTCAGTTTATCTGTTTGCATCAAATGGATGAGGTCTCGGAAAGAGATAATGGCTAGAAGATAAGGGTGGGGTGACATGGAACTCCTGTAGTGTAGACAATAGGAGAGCACCATGGGGGGTAACTTGTCTCAGCATGACTTGTCTCCTAGCTGTCTGATGGCCATCAGCCATCTCACAGCAGGTTTAGCTGTTTATGCAAGCTGACTGCTAAAATGCAGAAAGTTCTGGAAGGGCCAGGACTCCATTTTAATCAAAAGGCACACAAATACCGTATGGTATCAGCTTAGATAAAAATACTTTCCACATTCCCCCATTTTGTCCTTCACAAGGACAACTCAATCCATTCTGATCTTGTACAGTCTCTCCATTTCCATTTCTACGCAAGAGCCTTCAGCAGTTGTTGCTACCATAACTCTAGCCGTGGTCTCGGTAGGTAACATAGTTTCTCCCACCCTGGCACAGCAACACTTAATGACGACAAATAATAGATACAGGGCGAAGACTATCAGCAGGAATATGATCAAACCCTGTACCACAGATTTCCCCAGGGCTCCCAACCATCCTGATGCCCAACCCCACAAGGTGATACCGTCCTGGCCAACTGTCTGTTTATACTCTATTACCTTTTTCCTGATGTTTTCAGCTAGACTGCCGATATCTTCTGATTTATCTGGGATATACGTACAGCATTCTTCACCTATTAATGCGCATGTCCCTCCCTCCTTGGCTAGGAGATAATCTAAGGCCATACGATTTTGGAGAGCCACTGTTCGAATAGCTACCATTTCGTCATTTATCCCTTCAAAGGCTTGGGAAGTTGCGTTGGCTACTGATTCTACTAAGTTAGCCAGTTCCCGTAACTGCCATTCGGTCGATGCTATTCCATAGGGTGGCACCATTACCTTGAATATTCCGTTTAGCCACGTCAAATCCCGTTTAAATCTGTGGCTTCCATAGGCCTCCCTTAGAGTCCTTACTGATCTGATAAGAGGTACCACATATCCTAAGTAACAGGACCCTGTCCAGTTGGCTGGTAACCATGGGTAGGCTTTATGGCCACAAATAAAGTAGGTGCAATTATAGGACATCAGCTCCTGGTCCTTTCGCACTGTCCCTACTCGAGTGGTCTCACCTTCCCACCCTTTACCTGGGGCTTTGTTATGGACCGTTGTCCAGCCAACGGTTGCTATCTTTCTCTCAGTGGGATTAGTTGTGGCTTGCCATTTAATCATTTGGGAACACTTGCTGTGTCCCATTTCTGGGCCTTTAGTTTCATTACTCACTAGGCATATTATACCTTCAGGATTTCCTATTCTGGGAGTAATGCTTAGGAAGGGAGGCTGATGGTTATTATCATAATTGGGCTGGTACCATCCCTGGAAGGCTGTAAGTTTATACTCTGCCGACCTCCATTCTGTTTGCTCCTTCGTTTCTGGCCCCTTAGTTAGTTTTGGCCTGTTTTGCACTGTCAACCATTCTACCATTTCTGATTCGTTGAAGGGGACAGATCTCAGGGGAATACCTCCCCTGGAGTGGACAGGTACATGGGAACATATCCAACAACTCGACAAGTTTCTTTCTTGAGCATACCAATGACTCAGTGCCATAAATACGTTTACGTGCAATTCCCTTCGGTGGTGGGTCTGTACCCCTGGTGTAATCAATAATGTGAAGTAAAACCCTGTCAAGCCCAGCACCATCAGTCCCCATAGTCCATACAGTTCCTTATTCAGTCTTCCTTTTTCTGTTCCTCTGATTCCTTCGTCCCCTCCTCCTGGTCGGGTGCCTGTTTGCAATGGGATGCGTGGATCCATGTTGGTCTTTCCTTTACCTTGATTGCAGTATTGGTCACCAGCAAGACCTGGTATGGTCCTTCGAATCTTGGCTGTAGACTGCTTTTCCTTTTAAAAATCTTGATGTAAACGAATTCCCCTGGCTCCAGGTTATGACACTTCCCTTCCGCTGGCTTGACTTGGGCTTCCTTTACCTGTGAATGAAAGCTGGAAATACATTTGATTAGTGCAATACAATAATTCAACATATTTTCCTCCATTTTGTGGATGTCCATCTGTTTTGCAGTAAATGGTGCTGTAAAAGGTAGTCGTTGGGGACGTCCCATAACTATCTCATGCGGTGACAGGCCTGTTGTTCTGTTGGTTGCAGATCGCAATATCATCAAAGCTAAGGGCAGCAGTTCTGTCCATTTCAGTCCAGTGTCATTGCATAGTTTTGCCAGCTTATTTTTAAGCATTCCATTATATCTTTCAACAAGTCCAGCTGATTGTGGATGATAACTGCAATGAAAACGTTGATTAATCTGTAAAGCTTTACACATTTCTCTTATAACAGTTCCCGTGAAATGTGACCCGTTATCACTGGAAAGCTTAGCAGGGATTCCGAAGCGCGGTACAATTTCTTTTAACAAACATTTAGCAACAGTAGTGGCATCGGCCTTTTTACATGGAAAGGCTTCAATCCATCTAGAGAACACATCTACAATAACTAATACATACTTGAACCCCATACACATAGGTAATTCAATAAAATCCATTTGTAAATGTACAAAAGGCCCGACTGGATTTGGGTGGGAGGCAGATTCTACTTTTTCCGTCTTACCCGGATTCATTGTCTGACAGGTAACACAATTTTCACAGATTTGTTTTGCAATTGCCGAAATACCTGGTGCATACCAAGTTGCCAAAATATTATCTGCCAATCCCCCTTTGCCTGCATGTGTGAATGTATGAACACATCGGGCAATCCATGGAAGTAAGGATTTGGGGGCCACCACGCGGCCGTCATGGTGAACCCATATTCCTTCTGGATTTTTATAACATTAATCCTTCGTCCAGGTCAACATCTCCTCCGTACTGGCCTGTGTCTGAAAGGCCAGCACGTCATTAATAGTGGGTGGCGGGTCTGAGCAATTATTTTTCCTTAGTGGGAACAATGACACCTGCATCCCCCCTTTCGACAGAGCTGCTGATTTAGCTGCATTATCAGCTCTGGCATTCCCAAGTGCCACCTCATTCGACTGGCCTGTATGTGCTTGGCATTTGATAATGGCAAGTTTCAAAGGGCATTGAATGGCTCGCAAGAGATTTTCCACTTGTTCTGCATTTTTTGATAGGGGTTCCTGAAGAAGTCAGGTACCTGCGAATCTTCCAAATTTGTCCATAGTCATGTGATACCCCAAAAGCATACCTGGAGTCAGTGTAGATATTAACTGTGTGTCCTTCAGCCAGAATACAGGCTCGAGTTAACGCAAACAATTCGGCTTGTTGGGCTGAAAAGGAGTCTGGAAGAGAGGCTGTTTTGACAACATTAAACTGAGTTACAATTGCATAAGCCGCTCTCGGTTGGCCCCTATCATTTCGTAAGGCTGATCCGTCAACATAGTACACTAGATCAGGATTACACATTGGTACATCTGTTAGATTGATACGTGGTTTAGTCACTAATTCGGTTACCATTTCACATGAATGGGGTTCGCCGTCGTCTTCCGTGGGGAGTAGAGTGGCTGGATTTAAGGTAGTGCATCTTTTGATGATTAGATTCGGATTTGATAACAGTTCGACCTCGTATTTAGTGGTTCTTGCGGAGGTTAGGTGTTGGGTGGCACATTTAGTAAGTAAAATCTCGACAGAGTGTGGGATATACAAAATGGTCTGATGATTTAGAGTTATTGTCTGAGCCTGTTGCATAGCATAATAAGCTGCTGCCAACGAAGGAAGACATCCTGGTAGTCCGCGTGCCACTGGGTCTAGTTGGGTACTGAAATACGCTACCGGTCGCTGCCTGTCCCCATGTAACTGAGTCAAAACAAATTGTGCAAAACCCGACTTGTGATGCACAAATAAGTTGAATAGCTTAGTGTAATCTGGTAATCCCAAGGCGGGTGCTGAAGTGAGGGACTGTTTAAGGTTCTGAAAAGCATTCCGGGATACCTCATTCCAAATCAACTTCTCTGGTAGTGCGGGCATGGACATGTCTAACAGTGGTCTAACAATCTCGGAATAACTCGTAACCCATTGCCGGCAGTATCCTGTCATGCCGAGGAGGTGTTTCATTTCTCTCTTGGTTACTGGTAGTGGGGCAGAGCAGATTGCTTTTACTCGGTCTTGTGTCAATTGTCTCGTATCTCTGACCAATTCGTGCCCTAGATACCGAACCTTTTCTGAGACAAATTGTAACTTTGCCTTTGACACCTTGTGTCCTTTCGAGGCCAGAGCTTTTAATAACACAAGGGAGTCCGTTTCGCAGGCCAATTTGGAGGGTGAGGCGAGCAATAAGTCGTCAACATACTGCACAAGTGTAGAACCTGCTGGTAAAATTACATCTTCCAGATCCCTCTTTAGGCATTGTGAGAATATGGTAGGGCTCTCGGTAAATCCCTGCGGGAGTCTTGTCCACATATATTGGCGTCCTTTATACGTGAAGGTAAATAGGAATTGGGACTCTGGGTGAATGGGTATTGAGAAAAATGCTGAACACAGATCAACTACTGTGTAATACGTTGATGATGCCGGAATACTGGCAAGTATAATTGCCGGGTTGGGTACCACTGGATAAGTTGGGAATACCGAATGATTCACGGCTCGTAGGTCTTGGACAAATCTCCATTTGTCACTATTGGGCTTCTGCACCGGAAAGATCGGTGTGTTACATGGACTTCTAGTTGGAACGATTACTCCCTGGGCCAGCAGGGACTTAATGACTGGCTCAATACCTTGTTCTGCGGCTGGGGACAAGGGGTATTGAGGCTTCTTGGGGAGCGGGGCGGTTGAATTGATCGCTACCTTATAGGGTTGTGCGGTGAGCATCCTTCCTACTTCATTAGCGTGTGTAGACCATAGTTGCTCTGGAACTTTAGCAAGAAGCTCTGCTGTGCTTTGTCGTACTGGGAAGCTAGTGGCTTAGAGCATCCTTTCTTCTAAGACAGCATCGAAGTATATTTTCCCATTCAACTTGACAGAATAACCTCCCCCCCTTTCATGTTGCCCCAAAGTTCCATTACGTGTGTGCCATTCCTCTTGTACTGGGGATCCTTGCATTCTTTTAACCATTCGTCCTAAATCCTGGGGTTTATACGTGCCTGCAACTGCAAGGGTGCAGTGTGGAACGCTCCCTTTAACCCTAAACAAGCTCTGACTGTGGGAGGATAATTCAACCCCTGCCGCTGTCCCTTCGGGTCCGATAAAGATTTTTTCGATCATCAATTGATGTTTCTGGTGCAGAAATGGTTGATAAAAGATTTGTGCTGTAGCGTCTGATCCCGTTTTGTCACAATATGCTGTGCAGTGTAATGTTTCGTACCACTTGCCCAAGGTTTGAGATTTGAGGTAGTCTGTGATTAACCTTGTTACACACCAATATGAACCAACCAAATAGGATAGGGTTTTGCTTAGTGTGGGGTCCAAATTTTCCCAGGCATACAATATGGGAGTTGTGGGTTGAAGTAGTGGATATGCGCCACATTTATCGATGGGGACTCGAACCTCCAGACCAGCTGGGGAACAGAGGATCGTGGCATTCATTTTACATAACAGGTCACGTCCACACAGATTCACTGGAACCTCCTTAGACAGTAGGAATGAATGACTATCTTCGTAATCCTCTAATTGTACATTGATAGGGTTGGAGAAAAACATTTGCTGTGCGTGTCCAGATAGTCCAATCACTGAGGTTTGATTAGTGGAAGTGGGAATTCCCCTCGTATCCTCCCTTGAAAGGACCGAATAGGTGGCACCAGTATCCACTAGGAATGGGACATCCTTTCCTTGTATTCATATTTTTACTTCAGGTTCTCCTATGGCATTTAACGAAACGACGGGTAGCTGTTTGTTCGCAGCACTCGGGTCTGGGATTGGGCGTCATTGATCATTATACGGGCAATTTGGTGGTTGGCCGAATTGCTTTTGATTCTGTGATCCAAATGGATCTTGCACAGAGAAATTAGTCTGAGGTCTAGCATGTACCTGGACTTGGGTCGCATACGGGTTGGGTTTTGAAGGGGGAGGGTGTGCTCTATTACCTGCCTGTTGAGTCCAATCATGATTTGGTTGTTGCTGTTTTGCCCGGCAAGTTCTAGCCCAGTGTCCAATCTGACCACAATTGTGACAGGTATCATATTGTTCCTGCCCTGCACCTCCTCTCCCTCTTCCCCTGTAATATCCTCCTCTGGCTCGCCCTCTTCCTCTACCCTGGGGGGGGGCGTAGGACGGTGTCACCGGGGTGGGTGTTATTGGAGCTGCTTGTCCTACAAACATGGTGACCTTGCTTCTAGATTCTCTATTTCGCTCTTGAATGTCCTTTAACATAGATACAACCTTGGATAGCGATTCCTGTCGCCATCCGAGACAAACTAGTTTAAAGGGATCTCTGAGTTCGGGCCGTAGCCCGTTTACCACGGCGCTGATCATAGGAGCTTCTACCTCCTCCATTTTCATGCCTGAACATTGGTTCATGATCTCTCGCACTCTTTCTACATAATCCTCAACATCCTCCTCCTTTCTTTGTGTAGTTTCCATAATTTTGGACCAATTCGTTTTCCTCGGGAACACCGAATGTAAGGCTTCCCAACATCTTCCCCAGAACCCCTCTCCTGGCTTCGTGCTGGGATCTGCATCCGGAGCCTCTCGATGGGTTTTAAAATCTTTGAATTTTATCTCAAGTTCGGCAAATTTTGTGTCCTTTAACCATGCTTTCAGTAAGATTTGACCATCTAATATACTGGGTTCGTGGCACAAGATGATTACTTTTAACTGGTCTATGGCCTTTTCAATATTGGTTTTGGGGTCTGCCAATCCTTCCACAATTATTCTTAATTCACTTGGTGACCATGGTTGATAAATAGGGACCGGAGCCCCCCCAGAGAGTGGACTGGGAAAAAGTCTTACTGGGTATGCAGATGATGATGGCTCCAGGGCAACGGGCTCTGGTCCACGGGTATGACTTCGTGTGCCCCCTGCAGGGCCGTCACGGTATTGATTCCCTTGTGACTGACTTATATTTCCTGCAGCCGCACCTGTATTGTTGGGAGCGGGTGTTACCCCGTTTCCCTGTACTCCGGCCCGAGGATCGTCTCCTCCTTGGCCTGGAGCACCCCCCGGGGATGGAACATACGGCGGTGGTCGATGGCTGTAGGGAGTCCAATCCTCATCCCAGTCCTCATCCTCATCCTTATCCCAACCCTCAGGAGCCCTAGGTGAGTGTGCCTTTGTCTCTTTAGCAACCATAACGGATGGTTGTTTGTTATGTCGAGGGCGATTCACCTGCTCTACCCGTTCATCCCCCTGCTTTCTCCCTCTAGTACACTGCTTGCTAACTCTTAGGCTCTTCTCGTGTCGTTCCTCAGCTTCCCTTTTCCAATCTCCAAACGCTGACCAATTCACTTTTTTTTTTTCTCTTCTACCTGGGTCTCTGTCTATAAGGCATTCTTCTAGACAGGTTATTCTCTCTAAATTGAATGAACCATCGGGTGGAAATGGCCTGTTTTCACCCTTAGTCCACTTTACCGGTTTTTGTTTCTTTGGTCAATTAAAGCTGACCACAATTCTGGAGCATGACATAGGCTGGTGTGCCTTTTGTGGTGTTTTAACTTGCTCCGGCACCCATTCTGGATGATTAAGATTTTCTACAGTTTCTGATCTCACAATCCTTTCGGCCAACTGAGTTCTCTACGCCCACTTCTCCTGGCCGTTACGTGGCCTGAAAAGGCTCTTAATTCGGGCTCAGTCTGGGTGTGTGAGATATGTTGGCACGAACCAACCGTAGTTGATCAATCAGTCACTGTTTCTTTTCTTAATCAATCCTTGTATGGCAATGACTCACAAAGGTATTGCACACAACAGTAATACAAGGACAACAAACAATATTCCCGTGAGTACACAAATCATAACCTCTAAACAAATTCTCAGTCTGCGTTGTACGCCACTACAGACCGAGTCCTTAACTTATCCTAATAAAAACTGATAAAACTTAAGGTTACATACCCAAACTCTTTGATCGATTGCGCTCTTTTTTTTTATAGTCTTATCACATAAGAACCCCTTCCGAATTAAAAACAATAAAAAATCTTATCACATAAGAACCTTCGATCGATTAGCGCTTTCTTTTTTCTTTTTTTTTTAATAGTCTTATCACATAAGAACCCCTTCCGAATTAAAAACAATAAAAATCTTATCACATAAGAACCTGGAACCCTTTTCGATCGACTAGCGCTCCCTTACCTACTGAAACCTTCCCCGGGCTGTCTCGAGGTTTTTTCCAGAACCTGTTCTCTTCTGCTGGCGAGCTGAGAAAGAAATGGTTATAAAAAAATACCTTTAACTTTTAAATGCCGAGTCTTGTAGATGCAGTACCTCAGCTGTGGACAACAGATTACATCTGCGATTCAACAGTGAAGAAACCTCTTGTGAGCAAAGGCTCACCTTGTTTGGCCACTGAAGCCTTTCACTGGAGAGGCACTATGCCTGTATCCGTTTTACTCACAGGACAGAGAGTATGCATCTCGGTGGAACCTCCAATAACTGTCGAAATCTCGACCTCCGAAAAGAATGACTCCGACACTTACAGCTCCGGTAGAAGTTTCCTTTTTAATTTACTTGCTCGCAAGGGGTAGGTCACACTCAGTCAAGGGCTAAGTGAACACCTCCGAAATGGTTCAGTTTAACAAGATATTTATACAGTAAAACCAAAGTTCTGGCCTCTCCCTGTGTATTGTTCTGTCTCACAGTCAGTGAATACAGATAAAGAGTTAATTACTATATCCTGGTCCTGACATGGTGTCCAGATATTTCCTTTTGTCAGGGTTATCAGAAAGCCAAACGGCCATTACTCCATGAGTCATAGGTAATGGGCTATCACCTGTCTTGTATTGTGTCAGGATTGTTTCAATTTCCTGGTCAGTTTATCTGTTTGCATCAAATGGATGAGGTCTCGGAAAGAGATAATGGCTAGAAGATAAGGGTGGGGTGACATGGAACTCCTGTAGTGTAGACAATAGGAGAGCACCATGGGGGGTAACTTGTCTCAGCATGACTTGTCTCCTAGCTGTCTGATGGCCATCAGCCATCTCACAGCAGGTTTAGCTGTTTATGCAAGCTGACTGCTAAAATGCAGAAAGTTCTGGAAGGGCCAGGACTCCATTTTAATCAAAAGGCACACAAATACCGTATGGTATCAGCTTCGATAAAAATACTTTCCACACATGGTTACATTAGGCATTTCAAATTCTCTGTCATAATCATCACACATAACAAGCTTGTTCTTAACCTTACTTACACAAGTATTCATTTCATTTTTCACATTAGTTACACCAACATCACAATTAATGGTTACATTATCATACTTGCAACCTTTAAACATAGAAACATAGAAACATAGAAAATAGGTGCAGGAGTAGGCCATTCGGCCCTTCGAGCCTGCACCACCGTTCAATATGATCATGGCTGATCATGCAACTTCAGTACCCCTTTCTTGCTTTCTTTCCATACCACTTGATCCCTTTAGCAGTAAGGGCCATATCGAACTCTCATTTGAATATATCTAATGAACTGGCCTCAACAACTTTCTGCAGAAGAGAATTTCACAGGTTAACAACTCTCTGAGTGAAGAAGTTTCTCCTCATCTCGGTCCTAAATGACTTACCCCTTATCCTTAGACTGTCACCCCTGGTTCTGGACTTCCCCATCATCGGGAACATTCTTCCGCCTCTAACCTGTCCAATCCCGTCAGAATTTTGTATTTTTCTATGAGATCCCCTCTCATTCTTCTGAACTCCAGTGAATACAAGCCCAGTCGATCCAGTCTCTCCTCATATGTCAGTCCTGCCATCCCGGGAATCAGTCTGGTGAACCTTCGCTGCACTCCCTCAATAGCAAGAGTGTCCTTCCTCAGATTAGGAGACCAAAACTGAACACAATATTCCTGGTGTGGCCTCACCAAGGCCCTGTACAACTGCAGTAAGACCTCCCTGCTCCGAAACACAAATCCCCTAGCTATGAAGGCCAACATTCCATTTCCTTCTTCACTGCCTGCTGTACCTGCTCCCCAACTTTCAAAGACTGATGTATCATGACACCTGAAGGGTGCAAAATTCACGGAGAACCCCACCAGTGTTTGGGTTCATTCGAAAGGAAATTTAATTTGGGACTATCTACCGGGAAGTTTGAAATCCCAAAGTGCTTATGGAAGAAATTAAGAACTTTAATCGAATTTTGGATTTTTAAAAGACAAATTCAAGTCTGTGGGCAGACTTAAAGTACTAAAGAAGCCCACTTGATTATTGGAACTGTTTGGGTGTTGAGACTAAGTTAACTTGTCTGGAGGAATGGACATTGGAAACCCCTTCTCCACAAGAGACATTTACATTACAACAATAACTCAGAGATGGCCAGCCAATAAACCAAACTGAGAAAAGCCATCTTCAACATGAATAAGAACAAAGGGCCCACTATAGCCTGTATGCGAAAAACTAAGCACAAAAGGCCATTGCGATTACCCAAGCTAATAATTCCATCAGGAAATAGATTTAGAAATGCAACCCACCCAAGACATATTAACTTTTAACGAGCCCACCAAAATATTACAAAGAAAATTCAAGCCCGCCAAATTTAAACAAAGATATCTGGACTGATTTGGTGCGAAGATTCGATCAGCTCAAATCATATAACTGGCCCCTGTTTTTAACAGAGGTTCGTTGCTAGGTAGCTACAAGGTTGCTACTACCTCAGGGGAGACTGGATGCCATACTACACTAGGTGCTATACTGCGAGTATGCTATCAAGACAGGGAGAGAAACCAACGCAACAATTGTAAACTAACTTCTCCCGCCTCGAAGTCCGGAAGTCCTGAAGGAAGGAAGAACATCACCAGCGCGGCAGCAACCGACCAAAGCCAACGTGGTACCAACAAAAAACCATCGCGATCGACCAAACTCGAAACAAAATTCCAACAGGAAGAAACCAAAGAATCGAAAGTTTCCACTCGACAATCTAAGGCCTGACTACCAACAGGTGAAAACATTACTTGAAGAGACTTTCAACCTATTTCTAATGAAGGAAACTGGGAACTTGCCCCATTGATCCAAAACGCACCTTACCTCATTAGCGGACTCAACCCAACTGAAGATTGTGCAGTAAGAAGTCCTCTCCGACATTCGGGGTATGGCAAGAAGAACCTATAGAATTCATCGAACCCAGAAATCGTGAACTACCGCTAACTGACCAGAATGGATTGATAAGCATAGTCCCTGCCTTCCCTGGAGTCTAACCTAGCTAGGATTAGGTATTGGGAGGTGGGAGGTGTAATTTTTACTGAAAACCCCCTTTGAATGTGTAATGTATTGTTCTTTATGAGAGTGATTATAAGTCTTACATTGTATTTTCTTGTCTGTAATAAAGTCAAAGTTCTTTTGCACCAAACCAGTTGTCCTTCGCACTTTATCACATCTCTCAAATAAATCCAGAGTCTAGAACCCAAGGGAGTGGGAGCGATTCGAACCGCTCAAGTAGATCAGAGGTGAACCTGACCCCTGGGACCACCCCCTTACAAAATGGCGACTGCAGCAGGACTCTGGTACAACGGGTGGGATGTTGAGAGTGCTGGTTTGGGGCAAAGAACCAAGATGGAAGAGAGGATTTCCTCCTATGTGTATAAGAAGGTCAATGTCACTAAAGAATGGGTGCTTGGTTTATTGCGCGTTGAGCGTCCAGCTGATGCTGCGGCCCAGTGGACAGCATGCAAGGATTACAAAGAAGCAGTAGAGAAGGCAATTTGGTTGGTCTGTCTACAGCGCAGGTCCAACTCCTAGATAAAACTAATGAGACACTACAGGCAGAGTTACGGGAATGCGCAGAGAACTATCAGGAAAGGGTTATGGCAGAAGAAAGGTTATGGCGAAAACTCCGTAAGCTAAACCAGGAAAGGACCCAGATAATGGAAAAAGTCAGGACTATTTTCAATATCAGGTTACCGAAATGAAAAATAATGAAAAGTCACTGAGGGAGGAAAGCACTCGCCTCACCCTACAAGTAAAAGAGCTCCAGGAAAAATTAAAAGATGTGCAGGCAGCAAATAAAGTAGCTAGCACTAATGGGTTTTGTGATATATTCACAGAGCACAGCACACAAAGCTTCCTAACATGGCAGGCTGCTCTTCTGGAAAACTCCGGAAGGTGCCTGTTCTTTTTAATCATTACTCTGCAGTTGCAGTACACAATACGTCCATATCCACAGTGTGGAGCTACAAACATTATAAGCTTACAGACATTATAAGCTGACAGACGGTATCCTCTTCAAAACAGAAAACAAGTGGGAAAGTTAAATTTGTAAATATAGAAAAAAAATAAGTTTATATCCTGTTATATTAATGAAGAAGCCATCATAACAAACATCATACATAACTTCCATGTTTATACATAACACCGGATATAAACTTATTTTTTTTCTATATTTACAAATTTAACTTTCCCACTTGTTTTCTGTGTTGAAGAGGATACCGTCGCTCTCGAATAGAACCTTCCAAACATGGTCTTGAATCTAAACTCATTCGAGGCTCATCCAGAGGAACATTTTCCTCCACGGAATTTCCTTGATTTTCATTGGAACTCACTCTAACCTCAGGCTCTTTGTTTTCCTTACTCGAACTCAGACTTTCATTCTAATTCTCTCCTGGATTTGTTTCCAGTACATTGGATTTAGGATTTGAAAATGGTATATCAAAACTATCCGATGAGTGAGAAATAATTGAATCATTCCCACCTTCAACTCCTTCTATGTCTGTAGGTAAAATATGATCAATATGAACAAACCTAACCTGTCCATTATCAAACATCTTTACCAAATATATGCGAGGACCACATATCTTCACCACACTTCCTGGTAACCACTTTAACCATTATGGTGATGGTTCTTCACTCTAGTTTAATTTCACACTTCTCTCTTTTACTCTACCTTCATCACGATTCTCTTTCTGTCTTAATTGTGTCTCTTCTACGGACTGTGCCAAATTTGCCTTTAACAACGAGAATCTGGTTCGTGGCTGTCGTTTGAGAAACAACTCTGCTGATGTTCTACCAGTAGTTGTATGAGGAGTATTTCGATATGTAATTAAAAAATTAGCCAATTTGTGATCCAATGACAATTGTCGTTTCCTTGGATTAGGATCTAACATTTGTTTTATGAGGGCACGTTTTATAATTTGTACAGTGCACTCTGCTGCACCATTTGAAGCAGGAAGGTATGGTGGAACCTTGGTATGTTTCACACCATTTTTGCTCGTGAATTGTGCAAATTCTTCTGAACAAAATTGTGGTCCATTATCCGAAACAATTTCTTCAGGGAGGTGAAATGCAGAAAATAATTTTCGTAAAATGTCCAATGTTTTACTTGTTTTCTTCCACATTGGAAACACCTCAACACATTTCGAAGGCTATCAATCGCAATGAACAATTGTTGTCCTTCTAACTCAGCAAAATCAATATGTAGTCTTTGCCACACCCTGGGAGGACATTTCCATGGCTGTAATGGTACTGGTGGTGGTTGCTTGCTTGACGATTGACATGTCGTACACGGACTCACGATGTACTCTATATCTTTATTAAAACCTGGCCACCATAAATAACTGCCTGCAAAACTCTTGGTCAAGCACATTCCCAGGTGTTGGTCATGGAGGTCTCCTAATAATTTTGACCTGAATTTATTGGTATTACCATTTTTGCACCCCACATGATGCAATCTTTATTGACTGATAATTCCTTCCTATGAATGAAGAATGGATGTGTATCTTTGTCTGTTACCTGGTTTGGCCATCCATTTGCAATACACTCATACACCTTTGACGTCACTGGGTCATGTTTGGTTGCTCTACCAATCTCTTCAGCTGTGACTGGCAGTTCATCAATGTATGAAAAATAAAACACTTCTTCCCTATCGGGTGTAACTTGTGATGGGGAAGGCAATCTGGACATTGCATCAGCATTACTGTGATCAGCTAATCGTCTGTATTCAATATCATATGTACATGCTGACAAAATCAAAGCCCATCTCTGCATTCGGGCTGCAGCTAATGTTGGAACTGGGGACTTTGGATGGAGGATTGCTGTTAGGGGCTTATGGTCCGTAACGATGGAAAACTTACGACCATACAAGTATTTGTGAAACTTCTTGACCCCAAAAATTATTGGCAAAGCTTCCCTTTCAATTTGCGCATAATTACTCTCACTGGTACTGAGAGTGCGTGAAGCAAAAGCAATTGGTCTCTCCTCCCCACTTCATAATACATGAGAGATTACTGCCCTAACTCCATACGGAGAGGCATCACATGCTAGCTTAATCTCCTTAGATATGTCATAGTGAACTAACATGCTGCTCTCTACCAATTTGCTTTTATAGCCCTTGAATGTTGTATCGCATTCTTTTGACCACTTCCAATGGACCTGTTTTTTCAAAAGTTAATTCCGTGGATGTAATACTGTAGCCAAGTTTGGCAGGAACGTCCCATAATAGTTCAAAAGACCCAAGAATGAACAAAGTTCAGTGACATTCCTGGGAGTGGGTGCATTTCTAATTGCATTCAATTTTTCCATGGCTGGATGTAAACCATCTTTGTCTACTCTGTACCCTAAGTACTCCACTGAGTTTTCAAATAACTCACACTTATGAGCAGACACTCGTACTCTGTGTTTCTCTAGCCGTTTGAGGACTTCATTCAAAATGTTATGATAAATTTGCCTATTTGGTGCTGAAATTAATGTCATCCAAATAACATATTACCCCTTCAATACCTTGCAAAATCTGGTTCATCACCCCTTGGAATATGGCAGGGGCGGAAGACACTCCAAATGGTAGCCTATTAAATTGATATAGGCCTAGATGAGTATTTATAGTCAAACATGACTTGGACTCCTCATCTAGTTCAAGCTGTAAGTACGCATTCGTAAGATCCAGTTTTGAGAAGATCTGACCACCTGTCAGTGTTGTGAATAATCTTCTATATTCGGCAATGTATTGGGGACATTACCCTCTCGAACCTGGTTTACGGTTACCTTATAATCACCACACAATCTTACCTTATCATCGGACTTAGGTACAAGAACAATGGGTTTAGCCCAATTACATCGATCTATCTTACAAATAATGTTCTCAGTCTCTAGTCTTTTGAGTTCTTGCTCAACTTTCTCCTTGAATGCATATGGTATGGAACATGGCTTGTAGTAAACCGATCTAGCGTCCTTCTGTACCCTGACACTCGCCTTGAAGCCTTGGATCGGACTGCCCCTTTCACAGAACACCTTCGGATACTTCTTGATAACCTCATCCGTTGATGAAAATCTCGCTTTCACACAGAAAATCTTACTCCAATCCAGCTTCAGTGAGCTCAACCAATATCTTCCTAGTAAGGCCGGATTGTCTCCTTTCACTACTGTTAGAGGCATGTTCTGAAATTGATCTTTATATTTCACCGGTACGGTGATACGACCTACCACAGGAAGTTTCTCTCCCGAGTAGCCTCGCAGCTCTATCTTGGATTTCTCCAGTTGAAAATCACGCAATTTGTCGAGATACAGCGACTCCGATACGACACTCACAGATGCACCCGTGTCAATTTCCATTGGTATCTTGAATCCCGCAACATCTGTGTGGATTTCGATGCTTTCCGAATCGCTGTCCATTAATCTCATGCTCCTGATGACGTGTAACTCTAACATCTCCTCGTCCTGTTGTTGTTCTTCCATGCTATGTAGTCTCTTGGGATTTCTACTCATAGCTTTGAATGCTGGACTCATAGCTTTAAAAACTGGTTTACCCTTCAGTCGGCATGCCTTCGCAAGATGCCCAGTCTTTCTGCAGAAGAAACACTCTGCTTTCACGTATGGACAACTTTGAGCAATGTGTTGTCCCAGGCACCTATAGCACGACTTCGACGCTTTGTTAGAATTTCTAGTTTCTGTGACTTTCGGCCCCCACCGTCTTTTACTTTGAACCTGCAGGTGATTTACCTCAGTTGACTGACGATCATAATTATTATTTAATTCTCGGGAATATTGTTCGGCCATGCTCAGCGACCTCGCTGTCTGACAAGAAATCTCAAAAGTCAAATCAATATGTAGTCACACACCCCGAAGAATTCCCTACCCCATACATGATTTGTTCGGACAGCATGTTCACATGCAATTCGTGTACGGAGTACCTGGTTATCTGGTCCCGCCGCGGATACACATCCGCAGACGCGAGACCCCTGGCGATTAAGCCGCTATTAGAAAAGATTATGAAAGACGTAGGGGAGGAAGGGAATATCTACATACATAAGGTGAAGGCACATTCCACCACTGAACCCCATAGCGAGGAAAACCAGCAGGCTGACATGTTGGCCAAGCAAGATGCCCGCACGGGCAAGCTCTGGGATCCATACAACCGAGGACCCATCGCAGCAGTTAGGGGCAGGATGGGGACAGCAGGGAAGGCAGGGATAGCTTTGCCCCCGGACCTAAAAATGGTTCAGACCCAAGACCCCGTCATCAAAACTGTCCTGAACATGCTAGCTAAAGGGGAAAGGATAGATGGCCCGTAAGACACCACAGCAATTGCCATTAAAGAAGGCATGCTATTCACGGGGGAGCAATGGGTAGTACCGCAACAACACCGGAGAGAATTCCTCCAGCTGGCCCACGAGGGTCCAGGAGCAGGACACCCCGGACCTGAGACCACTTGGTAATGAGTGGAACAGGCAGGGTGGTGGCCAGGACTCAGGGAAGACGTCCGCGAGTTCTGCACTAGCTGTCTGGTGTGCGCGGCCAACAACCCCAGCCGCCAGAAAAGAAAGGTGTCTATGGGGCATATCAGGAGGGTAGAGGGACCCAGGCAGTCGATCCAAATCGATTACATCGGGCCCTGACCCACTGCCCAGGGAGGCTACAAGTACTGCCTAGTGTTGGTGGATGTGTTCACCAAATGGAAGGAAGCCTTCCCATGCCGAACAGGCACTGCCCAGGGAACAGCTAGGATCCTGGTAAGGGAGGTGTTCTCTCGATGGGGACGACCACAATACGTGGAGTCGGACCAAGAGAGTCACTTCACCGGGCAGGTGATGCAGGAGACCCTTAAGGTGCTCGGCATCAAAGGGAAATGGCATGTTGCCCACAACCCGCAGTCATCCGGGCCTGTGGAGCGTTTAAACCACACTATCAAAGAAAGGCTGTGCAAAGAGACAGGGGACTCACCCAAAGGGTGGGTTGAGGTCCTACCACCGGTCCTCATGAGGATCTGGGTCAGCCATTCAAAGAGCACAGGGTACTCCCCATACGAGCTCATGACCAGCAGAGCCATGCGAACCCCCACCCATGTGTTAGCCCCGATGCTCATGGAAGGTCAGCTTAGCGAAGCGAACCGGGATAGCTTTGTCAGGAATCTGTTTGAACACCTTCAACAGATTCACTGGCAGACTGCTAACAACATGGGAAAACAGCATCGGAGCAACCGACTGCTGCTAGAACCCCGCAAGCACCACGAGTGGGAGATAGGGGACCAGGTCATAGTAAGGAACTACTTTAGAGTAGGGGTCTTTGAGGCACTGTACATGGGACCGTACCACATTGTCGACAAGGCAAGCCCCATGGTCTATGCCATAAAATTGCCTCACCGGACAAAGTGGTTCAACATAAATCAGTGCAAACTTTCCAACCCAGGGGCAGCAGCTAAATGCAAGGGAGAGCTGAAAACTGTAAACCGCACTAAAGACAGAGACCCCCAGCCAACAGCCCCTGACTGTGGAAATCCCACAGGGGACGTGGCAGACCCACAGACTGCACCTAGAGGAGCGGTGGTCTGTGTTACTGGAGGAGCTGTCCCCCCAATCATTTGGGACTCGGACGCAGCTCCAGCAGCCTGAGCCTTAAGAAGGACTTCCCGCACACCACGGCCAAAGACACCGTGGTCACCAGTGCTCCAATTTGAATGGTTCAGCCCCGGGAACCCGGGAAAGAGACCAGCCGCAAAAGGGTACCTAAGATCAGAGACCAGCCCATGAGCGGGGACACCCAGCCGGTAGCCTCGGGCAATGAGGTACCCCCAGAAGAGATAGCGGTGGATGAGCCACCAAGTGAGAGTCCCCAGCCCGTAGCCCTCAATCAGGCAGAACTCTCAGGGGAAGAAACGGACCAGGAACAACCCTCAGGGGAAGAAACGAACCATGCAGCCACCCTCAAAGGAGCGGTGTGTTGCAGCATCGGAGGGGATGTTCCCCCGATAGTGTGGGACTCAAACCCACCTCTGGTCAGGACACTCAGAGTCCGGCGGTACAGGCTGACCTATTACCCACCTCGCTGGACACCCAGTGGAAAAGGAAGAAAGAAAGAAGGCAGGAATTAACCTGGCCACCCGGAGAAGGGAGGCAGATGTACATGTATAGTATGATATGAATTTAAGTATGTCTCGTGAGTAATTTAGAGTAGTGTAAGATTATCCGTGTAATGATAAGTATGTATGTATTACTAACTGGGGTAAGGAAAATAATCTACCTGTGCACTGATTAAAAGAGGCACAGGCCGGGCAATACCCGGGAGTAAGAAGAATCTACCGGTATAACTATTAAGGGAAACACCGATGAGATAACAAACAAAACGGCTGTGAGATAAAAGTTAGAAGCAGACATCAGTTCACAAGGAACTGAATAAGACAGCCAGTCGATTAACGACTATACTATGTCTGAAAGGAAGATAGCCCAATTTGGAACTCGGTCATCTTTGTCAAGCCAGAGAGCTTTCTCAGGGCTAGACCATCTGTTTTATGTGCCCCTACAGGAAAGAGGACAACATGAGAAGGATCCTGTTCCTGCTCACCCTGATAAGGATGAGCAATGGCGACCAAGGAGACGTGGAAGAATCCCTCATTTACGGGTGTTCAGGAGAAAGAGCACCGATCATAACCGCCGGGGGAGGCACCCCAGGCGTGGAAGAACTCGCCGTTTATGCTCACGAGAGAAGATGGCCAGGGTGGTTGGGATCTAAATCTACCCGCTACTCCAGCCAGGAAGGTTTTACCTATGGGGAGGCCTCAGTTCCATGCCCCCGGATACGGACCAGCGCTGCCCGAGTCAGTGTTACAGAGGAGAAACGTGTATGTTTGACTTGCAAAGGAAACATTCCCCTGGGAAGATGGTGGTGGCTCAGAAAACCCAGTAAGGACGCATGGGACCAGGAATCGGACTGGGAAAGACTCGGTAATGATACGTACCGCACCATCACGGGGACACGGGGAGGAGTAAAAGTGTGTTGGGACAAATGGTGGGAATCCGAACAAGGAATTTACGTTTGCATGTGGGGATCAGGGAATATTTGTCCCGCAGACATATCGACCGCCTTCGCCAGGCAATGGCAAGATGAAGGGGAAGGGATGGGGTGGGATTCTAGCCTACACGGGTGCGCAGTCCCACACTCCCCACTCCCAATTAACGCCACCGAACTAAGAGCACACATTAAGAAACCCCTGCCCACAACCCCGCCAATGCGCACAGTAATAGAAAGGTGTCCTACCACCACCAAGGGACCAGGGAACGGATTAGTATTGGTACCGACCGAAAAGGTGTTATACCAGGGGGTAGATTATGCAGTAGCTTCAGTAATATTAAACCTTACCAAGGTACACCTACCTGCATGGTGCCCGAAGGAAACAGGGCTGCTCTACCAGGCCCTACTTAGAGATATGTTCAAGAAATTTAATGAGTTAGATTTTGGAAATGTAGACAAAGCAGACCTATACACCCTAAACGCTAGGGACACCATGGGAATCAGGGAGACCTAGAAGGGGAATCATAAACAACGTTTTCACTGCCTACAATACAGGATCCTCTGTAATAAATAGCCTAGATGACATAGAACTGCAAACACAGATAAGCAGTTTAAAGAACCAATTGAGAAAAATCCTGAAACACGAGAACACAGTAGTAGATTCAGAACTACACGAGGACCAGGCTATGACTGTCCATTTAAAAGAAATAGTGGCTGAGCTCGAAAAACATGCACAGACAGTGAATGCACTCATGCGGGAGGATAGAAACGCTTCGGACCAGGCTGCACAGAACGAGGTGTGCGTACTATATTGGGCATGGTTGTTGGGCGAGGGCCGCAACAACCTGCAGGATTTAAAACAAGATTTAGTCCCCTCTTGGATCAGTAACAAGCACCTCGCAGCCCTCCACCCGTACAGTAATTCACTAAGCCCGTGCCAGCTCCGCCTAGCCTCTGAAGCCTACCCTGTGCCAGTAGACTGTGGGAAATCTAACCACACCATTATGGGAATCGTACTAAGGATGCCGGTCATGGGTGGGACAGCCCGACCCGCGCCGGTATACCGGGTGGAGAACATTGGAGTTATTCAGGGAGGTGAGCATATTTGTTTTGCAGCGGTCCCACCCTATGTCATAAAGTGGGAGCACGCTTAACGGGTACTGACCTCTCCGGATGCCGGAGCCTGGGTGCACATGTAATACTGTGTCCCCAGTACTTGAGAGCCCATTCTAAGTCACAGTGTGGGTTTAAAGCTGCTGGCGCACAGTCTATTAACTGCATCATGGAAGTAATGGCACAAGACTATGTCCCTCCACAGGTAGCATACATAGGGGCTGGGACATATTGTGTCATCACCAGTGCGCCCCACTACCAACATGGACACTTCTGGTGTTCGGTAAGTGACAGCAGCTTTTGCTTCAAACCTGAGGCATCAATTCAAGTGGCCCAGGAATGGATTGTCCCCTTTCCTGAACCCTCCACTGTCCACCTCACTGTGAAGGAAAACATTACAAACCTGCAGGATTATGTTGTACATTTTGGCAATGCAATTCCCCCTCTACCCGAAAATCTTCCCGCTCTGCTAAAAGCTGTAATTATCTCACAAAAACACTTCTACACTCTAGAACAGAAACCAATTGAGATAGAGAAAAAGATTCTCGAGATCACCATTCCGCCTTGGTGGGACCTTTTCAGAAATATAGAAGTCCCAGTTTGGATCCGAATCGCTTCCCACACTTTAGTTATCTGTCAACTCGCGATTATTTTTTGCTTATGGTGTCTCACTTCCGAGTGAAACGCAGAGGCCGTCAGTTCAGGCACCAAAGGGTGCTGTACGCTTCTTGGCCAAACTTGGGAATCGCGCAGGGAGGGGTGCCACCATACTACCATGTTTAATTTTTTATTTGACTTTACCTGCTATAAACCGCAAAATATCGAGTGTTGTGTTACTTAAAATGTGTTTGACTATGGACCTTTATGTTACTTGAGAATGTGTTTGACGATGTGCTTTTATTTTACTTTACTTAAGGTTGTGTTTGACTGTATACCGTTATTTTACTGTGAAACCCGAGTAAAGGAGGACATCATATCCCCTCTATGCTGTAACTGAATTGTAGTGATTGTATTCGCCTGTAAATTGTATTGCATTTCAACGGAGGATGCACGTTAACATTTAGCTAGTTTAAATGCGGGGAAGGTTGACTCTCGGGATCAGGAATTTTGCTTACCTTGTTTGACACTCAAGAGTGTGGAGTATCAACAGGGGGGACTGAAGGGTGCAAAATTCATGGAGAAGCCCCCCCCACCAGTGTTTGGGCTCATTCGAAAGGAAATTTAATTTGGGACTATCGACCGGAAAGTATGAAATCCCAAAGTGCTTATGGAAGAAACTACAAACTTTAATCGAATTTTGGACTTTTAAAAGACAAATTCAAGTCTGTGGGCGGTCCTAAAGAACTAAAGAAGCCCATTTGATTATTGGAACTGTCTGCGTGTTGAGACTAAGTTAACTTATGTGGAGAAATGGACATTTGAAAACTCTTCTCCACAAGAGACATTTACGTTACAACAAAGGCAGAGATGGCCAGTCATCAAACCAAACTGAGAAAAGCCATCTTCAACATGAATAAGAACAAAGGGCCCACTATAGCCTGTATGTGAAAAACTAAGCACAAAAGGACATTGTGATTACCAAGCTAATGTTCCATGAGGAAATAGATTTAGAAATGCAACCCATCCAAGACAAATTAACTTTTAACAATTCCGCCAAAATATTACAAAGAAAAGTCAAGCCTGCCAAATTTAAACAAAGAATTCTGAACTGATTTGGTGTGAAGATTAGAACAGCTCAAACCGTATAACTTGCCCCTGTCTTTAACAGAGGTTGGTTGTTAGTAAGCTACAAGGTTGCTACTACCTCAGGAGACACTGAATGCCATACTACACCAGGTGCTATACTGCGACTATGCCATCAAGACAGGGAGAGAAACCAACACGACAGTTGTAAACTAACTTTTCCAGCCTCGAAGTCCTGAAGTCCTGAAGTCCTGAAGGAAGGAAGAACATCACCATCACAGCAGCAACCGATCACAGCCAACGTGGTACCAATGAAAAACCACTGCGATCGACCAAACTCGAAACAAAACTCCAACAGGAAGAAACCGAAGAATCAAATGTTTCCACTCGAAGAATTGAAAGGCCTGACTACCAACAGGTGAAAACATTACCGAAAGAGACTTTCAACCTATTTCTAATGAAGGAAACTGGGTACTTACCCCATAAATCCAAAACGCACCTTACCGCATCAGCGGACTCAACCCAACTGAAGATTGCACAGTAAGAAGTCTTCTCCGACGTTCGGGGTATGGCAAGCAGAACCTACAGAATTCAACGAATCCTAAAATTGCGAACTACCGCTAACTGACCAGAAAGGATTGGTAAGCATAGTCCCTGCCTGCCCTGGAGTCTAACCTAGCTAGGATAGGTATTGGGAGGTGGGAGGTGTAATTTTTACTGGAACCCCCTTTGAATGTTTAATGTATTGTTCTTTATTAGAGTGATTATAAGTCTGACATTGTATTTTGTTGTCTGTAATAAAGTCAAAGTTCTTTTGCACCAAACCAGTTGTCCTTTGCACTTTATCACATCTCCCAAATAGATCCAGAGTCTAGACCCCAAGGGAGTGGGAGCGATTCGAACCGCTCAAGTAGGTCAGAGGTGAACCTGACCCCCGGAACCAGCCCCTTATACACCCAGGTCTCGTTGCACCCCGTCTTTTCCTAATCTGCCGCCATTCAGATAATATTCTGCCTTCGTGTTTTTGCCCCCAAAATGGATAACCTCAAATTTATCCACATTATACTGCATCTGCCATGCATTTGCCCACTCACCTAACCTACCCAAGTCATCCTGCAGTCTCTTGACGTCCTCCTCACAGCTCACACCACCACCCAGTTTAGTGCCATCTGCAAACTTGGAGATATTTCACTCAATTCCTTCATCTAAATCATTAATATATATTGTAAAGAGCTGGGGTCCCAGCACTGAGCCCTGCGGAACTCCACGAGTCACTGCCTGCCATTCTGAAAAGGACCCGTTTATCCTGACTCTCTGCTTCCTGTCTGTCAACCAGTTCTCTATCCACGTCAGTACATTACCCCCAATATCATGCGCTTTGATTTTGCACACCAATCTCTTGTGCGGGACCTTGTCAAAAGCCTTTTGAAAGTCCAAATACACCACATCCACTGGTTCTCCCTTGTCCACTCTACTAGTTACATCCTCAAAAAATTCCAGAAGATTCATCAAGCATGATTTCCCTTTCAATAATCCATGCTGACTTGGACCGATCCTGTCACTGCTTTCCAAAACTTGGACCGATCCTGTCACTGCTTTAATTGATGTAATTGGGATTACGGAGACATGGCTCCAGGGTGACCAAGGCTGGGAACTCAACATCCAGGGGTATTCAATATTCAGGAAGGATAGACAGAAAGGAAAAGTAGGTGGGTAGCATTGCTGGTTAAAGAGGAGATTAATACAATAGTAAGGAAGGACATTAGCTTAGATGATGTGGAATCTGTATGGGTAGAGGTGTGGAACACCAAAGGGCAGAAAAAGCTAGTGGGAGTTGTGTACAGACTACCAAACAGTAGTAGTGAGGTTGGGGATGGAATCAAACAGGAAATTAGTGATGCGTACAATAAAGGTACAGCAGTTAACATGGATGACTTTAATCTACATATAGATTGGGCTAACCAAACTGGTAGCAATACAGTGGAGGACGATTTCCTGGAGTGAATAAGGGATGGTTTTCGAGACGAATATGTCAAGGAACCAGCTAGAGAGCAGGCCATCCTAGACTGGGTCTTGTGTAATGAGAGAAGATTAATTGGCAATTTGTTGTACGAGGCCTCTTGGGGAAGAGTGATCATAATATGGTAGAACTCTTTATTAAGATGGAGAGTGACATAGTTAATTCAGAGACTAGGGTTCTGAACTTAAAGAAAGGTAACTTTGATGGTATGAGACGTGAATTGGCTGGATAGACTGGCAAATGATACTTAAAGGTTGACATTTAAAGATCGCATGGAGGAACTTCAACAATTGTACATCCCTGTCTGGCATAAAAATAAAATGGGGAAGGTGGATAAACTGTGTCTAACAAGGGAAATTAGGGATAGTGTTAAATCCAAAGAAGAGGCATATAAATTGGCCGGAAAAAGCAACAAACCTGAGGACTGGGAGAAATTTAGAATTCAGCAGAGGAGGATAAAAGGTTTAATTAGAAGGGGGAAATAGAGTATGAGAATAAGCTTGCAGGGAACATAAAAACTGACTGCAGAAGCTTCTATAGGTATTTGAAGAGAAAACGATTAGTGAAGACAAATGTAGGTCCCTTGCAGTCAGAATCAGGTGAATTTATAATGGGGAACAAAGAAATGGCAGACCAATTGAACAAATACTTTGGTTCTGTCTTCACTGAGGAAGACACAAATAACCTTCAGGAAATGCTGGGGGACCGAGGGTCTAGCGAGAAGGAGGAACTGAAGGAAATCCATTGTAGTCAGGAAATTGTGTTAGGGAAAGTGATTGGATTGAAGGCTAATAAATCCCCAGGGCCTGATAGTCTGCATCCCAGAGTACTTAAGGAAGTGGCCCTAGAAATAGTGGATGCATTGGTGGTCATGTTCCAACATTCTGTAGACTCTGGATCAGTTCCTATGGATTGGAGGGTAGCTAATGTAACCCCACTTTTTAAAAAAGGAGGGAGAGAGAAAACAGGCAATTATAGACCGGTTAGCCTGACATTGGTAGTGGGGAAAATGGTGGAATCAATTATTAAAGACGGAATAGCAGCGCATTTGGAAAGCAGAAAGTGACAGGATCGGTCCAAGTCAGCATGGATTTATGAAAGGGTTGAAAAATCTTCTTGAATTTTTTGAGAATGTAACTAGTAGAGTGGACAAGGGAGAACGAGTGGATGTGGTGCATTTGGACTTTCAAAAGGCTTTTGACAAGGTCCCACACAAGAGATTATTGTGCAAAATTAAAGCACATGGTACTGAGGGTAATGTATTGACGTGGATAGAGAACTGGTTGGCAGACAGGAAGCAAAGAGTAGGAATAAACGAGTTATTTTCAGAATAGCAGGCAGTGACTAGTGGGGTACCGCAAGGTTCAGTGCTGGGCCCCCAGCTATTTACAATATACATTAATGATTTGGACGAAGGAATTGAATGTAATATCTCCAATTTTGCAGGTGATACTAAGCTGGGTGGCAGTGTGAGCTGTGAGGAGGATGCTAAGAGGCTGCAGGGTGATTTGGACAGGTTAGGTGAGTGGGCAAATGCATGGCAGGTGCAGTATAATGTGGATAAATGTGAGGTTATCCACTTTGGTGGGAAAAAAGGGAGGCAGAATATTATCTGAATGGCGACAGATTAGGAAAAGAGGAGGTGCAACGAGACCTGGGTGTCATGGTACATCAGTCATTGAAGTTTGGCATGCAGGTACAACAGGTGGTGAAGAAGGCAAATGGCATGTTGGCCTTCATAGCAAGAGGAATTGAGTATAGGAACAGGGAGGTCTTACTGCAGTTGTACAGGGCCTTGGTGAGGCCACACCTTGAATATTGTGTACAGTTTTGGTCTCCTCATCTGAGGAAGGACATTCTTGCTATTGAGGGAGTGCAGCGAAGGTTCACCAGGGATTCCCGGGATGGCAGGACTGACATATGAAGAAAGACTGGATCGACTATGCTTATATTCACTGGAATTTAGAAGAATGAGAGGGGATCTCGTGGAAACATAAAATTCTGATGAGATTGGACAGGTTAGATTCAGGAAGAATGTTACCGTTGTTGGGGAAGTCTAGAACCAGGGATCACAGTCTAACAATAAGGGGTAAGCCATTTAGGCCCAAGATGAGGCAAAACTTCTTCACTCAGAGAATTGTGAACCTGTGGAATTCTCCACCACAGAAAGTTGTTGAGGCCAATTCGTTAGATATATTCAAAGGGGAGTTAGATGTGGTCCTTACGGCTAAAGGGATCAAAGGGTATGGAGAGAAAGCAGGAATGGGGTACTGAAGTTACATGATCAGCCATGATCATATTGAATGGTGGTGCAGGCTTGAAGGGCGATTTGGCCTAATCATGCACCTATTTTCTATGTTTCTAAATTTCTATGTCTCAAATTGTTGAATTTCATATATTCAGTTTAGAATTTATTTCCAGTAAGACGTACACAGGTTCCCCTTTTTCCTGTACAATCCACATTTCTTTTAAGGCTTGCAATGAAACCTCTTCACTGGGCTGAGCCTGTAATTAGCTTCAAAACAGAATGTCTACCTGCCAGTATCGATCAATGGTATCAGGTCACCAACTTCTTCTCAGAAAGCAATATCAATTCACATGGAACAAATAGAATTCAATAAATGTTCTGTCAAGTGCAAACTACTGAGTAAAACGACAAACTAGAGCAATATTCGTCGACATTCAAACAGCATCCAGAACACAGGACTTCCACTGAGAACCCCTCAGTGATCCCCAGTGAGTGGACTGCACCTTACTAGGCTCCTCCTTCTTTGGCTAATCTTCTCATTTACTGTGCGAGTAAACACATCGGGAAAAATGAATGGCCTCTCACCATCTCCCACAAATGAGCTCCATCTCCCCAAACTGTGACCCAGCCCAAGCTACTCACATCCTTCTATTCCATGGGACAAATTCTCAGAGGCCTTACCAGAAACTGACTCTTATGCTCGGGTCTGGCCTCAATGTAATGCTCCCCTCATTCTATAGTTAGCAGCTTCTCCTGGTTTCCTTCCATTGCAGACCACCAGTCACCATGAACTGTCTCCACTAGGAAGTCACGATGCTTAATCACAGAGCGTTTCATCTGACCAATCAATCCTTCTCCCAGATCAGCCATCAAGAGATGCAATTCAATAAGGGTGACTTATTTGTGTTTTTTATTCCCCTCTCTTCTCTCCAATGGAACATTTTTCTATCTCCTGCCACTCAATCTGGGGGCTTGGCTAGAAGCAGGCAAAGCTCAGCCACCTGAGGCTAAACAAATGGAGTGAAGGGCAGCCCTGACACTCGTAAGTTCAAGCCGGGAGTCAAGTCTCCAGCGCGTAGATCTACTAAAGCCATCACAATTCAATAAATGTGGATGTAAAAACATTGTGAATTAGTCTTGGATAGGAGAGCAAAGCAGGCATTACACATTGACAGCCCCTTTTACACAGAACCATTTTCTTAACCATTGACTTCAATGTAAAAGACCAATCGGGCAAAGTGTGAAACGGGCTGTCGATGGGCTATTGCCCAGTATCACACAAGTCAAATTTATACCCTGGTGGATTTAAATGTTCGATGAAAGCAGGTTGGACTGCAGAAACCAAACTGGCACTTAACACACAGGGAAGATGTTGTTAGATCTCTTAATTCTCAATGAGATGCAAATTCCGGTCGTAGATTTAACGTAAGTTTATTCCAGCAGCAGCAACAGAACCTTGGCAGGGTTCCAGCTCTTTGTTCTGAAGCACATGGCTTAAAATTGCTGTACTTATACCCAGATTAATTTACAATTGCGAGCTCGCCCCCTTTGACCTCATTGGCTCAATTGGTGTGTTGTTAGCCGATAATTGGCTCCCTGCCCAAAGTCCTGAAATGTCAAGCGTGAATGGTAGCTCAATGCAATATGCTAGCTCTCACGTAGGCAGGGGTCTGTGACAAGGATCTGTATTTTCTCAACTTTGCAGCCTGCTTGAATTCTCTATCAGATGTGATTGCACTAGAGAGAGACCAGAGGAGATTTACGAGGGTGTTGCTAGACTGGAGAATTTTAGCTATGAGGAAAGATTGGGGTTGTTTGCTTTGGAGCAGAGGAGGCTGAGAGGAGACCCAATATTAAATTATGAGGGGCCTAGATAGAGTGGATATGAAGGACCTATTTCCCTTAGCAGATGGGGTCAATAACCAGGGGGCATAGATTTAAAGTAAGTGGTAGAAGGATTAGCGAGGATTTGAGGAAATTTTTTTACCCAAAATGTGGTGGGGGTCTGGAACTCATTGCCTGAAAGGGTGGAAGAGGCAGAAACCCTCATAACATTTAAAAAATATATGGATGTGAACTTAAAGTGCTCTTCTCAATCTTTCTTGCCACCATGCTCCACCCCACAGTCAACAAGCTCCCCACTGGAATGGAACTAAACTACAGAACCAGTGGGAACCTGTTCAACCTGCGCCGTCTCCAGGCCAGATCCAAGACCACCCAACCTGTGTCTTCGAACTACATTACGCGGACGATGCCTGCACCTCACACATACAGAGGCCGCACTCCAGGACATAGTCGACGTATTTACTGAGGCGTACAAAAGCATGTGCCTTACGCTAAACATCCGTAAGACAAAGGTCCTCCATCAGCCTGTCCTCACCGCACAGCACTACCCCCCAGTCATCAAGAACCACGGCGCGGCCCTGGACACCGTGGACCACTTCCCATTTCTGGGGAGCCTCCTATCAACAAGAGCAGGTATCGACGACGAGATCCAACACCGCCTCCAGTGCGCCAGTGCAGCCTTCGACCGCCTGAGGAAAAGAGTGTTTGAAAACCAGGCCACTCCAAACTGCCACCGAGCTCATGGTCTACAGGGCTGTAGTAATATCTGCCCTCCTGTATGGCTCAGAGACATGGACCATGTACAGCAGATACCTCAAGTTGCTGAAGAAATATCGCCAAAGATGTCTCCGCAAGATCCTACAAATCCTCTGGGAGGACAGGCGCACCAACATCAGCATCCTCACTCAGGCTAACATCCCCAGCATTGAAGCACTGACCACACTCGATCAGCTCCGTTGGGCAGTCCACAAAGTTCACATGCCAGACACGAGACTCCCAAAGCAAGTACTCTACTCGGAGCTCCTTCATGACAAACGAGCCAAAGGTGGGCAGCGGAAATGCTACAAAGACACCCTCCAAGATTCCCTGATAAAGTTCAACATCCCCACTGACACCTGGGAGTCCCTGGCCCAAGACCGCCTTAAGTGGAGGAAGTGCATCCGAGAGGGTGCTGAGCACCTCGAGTCTCAACACCGAGAGCATACAGAAAGCGCAGACAGCGGAAAGAGCATGTGGCGAACCAGTCCCACCCACCCCTTCCCTCAACGCCTATCTGTCCCATCTGTGACAGAGTCTGTGGCTCTCGTATTGGACTGTTCAGCCACCAAAGAACTCACTTCAGGAGTGGAAGCTTCCTCGATTCCGAGGGTCTGCCTATGATGATGACGAACCTACAAGGCTAGGGACCAAGAGCTGGAAAGTGGGATTATGCTGGGGAGCTCTTTGTCGGCCGTGGTGGCAACAAAAATGTACAACTAGTGTATTCAGGAAAAATAATTTTCCCCGGTGTTACTCTTCGCAGCCTTAGCGGATTTTTGGGTGGCAATCGGGCACTGATGGGCTTTGGGGAAATTCTAGCCCTCAACATTTAATGCGTGGCTGAAAGAGTGGTGCGAGAGGCAGGAGTTTCACTTCATGGGGCACCAGCACCAGTACTGGGGAAAGAGGAAGCTGTTCCATTGGGACAGGCTCCACTTAAACTGGGCTGGGATCAGTGTTCTGGCAAATTGCATAACAAGGGCGGTAGATAGGGCTTTAAACTAATGAAGGGGAAGGTGGGAGGATTCAGGAAAGGGTAAAGTCAAAAGCAGTAGGAGAAATGTCAAGATTGCAGAGCAGAGTAACGATTTGACTAAAAATAAGCAGACTGGGTCAGGGTGTGACAGGGATCTTAACAAACTTAATAAAGCAATAACGACTAAAGTGACTTCATGGAAGATAGAAACAAAGTTAAAGCTAAAGGCACTATATCTGAATGTGTGAATGGCGAGGCCACCTCCTGCGTGGCACCAGAACCTCCTCCTGCTCCTTCTCCTCTTCTTGAGTGATGACACCCAGCTCTACCTCACCACCACTTCTCTCGACCCCTCCACTGTCTCTAAATTGTCAGACTGCTTGTCTGACATCCAGTTCTGGATGAACAAAACTTTTCTCCAATTGAATATTGGGAAGACCGAAGCCATTGTTTTCACTCCCTGCCACAAACGCTGTTCCCTAGCCACTGACTCCATCCCTCTCCCTATCTTCTATCTGAGGCTGAACCAGATTGTTAACAATGTTGGTGTCATATTTGACCCTGAAATGAGCTTTTGACCACATATCCGCAGTATAACTAATACTGTCTATTTCCACCTCAGTAACCTCGCCCATCTCCATCCTTGCCTCAGCTCCTCCGCTGCTAAAGCCCACATCAATGCCTTTGTTACTTCTAGACTTTACTATTCCAACGCACTCCTGGCTGGTCTCTCACATTCTACCCTACATAAACTAGAGATGATCAAAAACTCAGCTGCCCGTATCCTAACTCGTACCAGGTCCCGCTCATCCATTACCCTCCTACATTGGTTTCCAGTTAAGCAATGCCTCGATTTCAAGATTCTCATCCTCATGTTCAAATCCCTCCATGGTCTCACCCCTCTCTACCTCTGTAATCTCCTCCAGCCCCACAACCCCCCGAGATGTCTGCGTTCCTCTAATTCTGCCCTCCTGAGCATCCCTGATTGCAATCACTCAACCATTGGTGGCCGTGCCTTCTGTTACCGAGGCCCCAAGCTCTGGAACTCCCTGACTAAATCTCTCTGGCTCCCTACCTCTCTTTCTTCCTTAAAGTTTAACACTTTGACCAAGGTCCTGTGCTAATTTCTACTTTCGCGGCTCGGTGGCAAATTTTTATTGCATAATACTCCAGTGAAGCAGCTTGGGACACTTCACTACTTTAAAAGCACTATATAAATACAAGTTGTTGTTGTTGTTGTTGTTCCTCTTCCTCAGTTGCTATGGCTACGTTGTCGGGCAATGCTGTGCCCTCATGATTGCCATGTTGTGAAGCATGCAGCAGACGATGACAAATATTTGTAAGTAATTGGGCGACATCCATTGGGCTCAATTTTCCCCAGACATTTGCGCGTTTTTTGGTGTGCACAGTTTTTTCTGGCGTATTTATTTTTTTCAAACTTTCCCCCTGCGATCTGCGCTGGCGTAACTGACGAAGTTACGATTTTTCGAGGCCAGTTCTTTTTGACGTTTCCTCATGTCTGCGCCGGTTTTTTTAATTGTTCTCAGTTTGGCCAACATTTTTTCTCTTAGGTCGGCGTATCTGGCAAATCCGGAAAAAACTTCTGGTGAGTTAAGAAAACCAGTGCTCATTCACAAATCTGCGCTAAAAGACGCCATTGTTTTTAAATTGAAGATTTTGGAGGGAGTCAAGAACTCTGTCAAAATCAATAGTAAAGGTCAACTTTTTTTTACCTGTCAACGTAAAAGTGTAAATTTGTTGGATTTCAGAAGTTTTCTCATTTTTTTAATCACTCACACACCACCAGCGAACATCTTGAATAAGACCTGGAGAGTTGTAGGTTTGGCGGGCAGAATTCGCCTCACGCCCAAACACAGCGGCTCAGGGTTCGGCTACAAAACAAGCCGTGGTGTGATGGGGGTGGGGAGAGAGAGAGAGCGAAGTGCCGATCGGAAGGCTTGGAGCCCGGGGAGGAAGAGGGAGAAACATAGAAACATAGAAAATAGGTGCAGGAGTAGACCATTCAGCCCTTCGAGCCTGCACCGCCATTCAATAAGATCATGGCTGATCATTCACCTCAGTACCCCTTTCCTGCTTTTTCTCCATACCCCTTGATCCCCTTAGCTGTAAGGGCCATATCTAACTCCCTCTTTAATATATCCAATGAACTAGCATCAACAACTCTCTGCGGCAGAGAATTCCACAGGTTAACAATTCTCTCAGTGAAGAAGTTTCTCCTCATCTCAGTCTTAAGTGGCCTACCCTTTATCTGAAGGCTATGTGCCCTGGTTCTGGACTTCCCCAACATCGGGAACATTCTTCCCACATCTAACCTGTCCAGTCCCGTCAGAATCTTATACGTTTCTATGAAATCCCCTCTCATCCTTCTAAACTCCAGTGAATAAAGGCCCAGTTGATCCAGTCCCTCCTCATATGACAGTGCAGCCATCACTGGAATCAGTCTGATGAACCTTCGCTGCAATCCCTCAATAGCAGGAACATCCTTCCTAAGATTAGGAGACCAAAATTGAACACGATATTCCAGGTGAGGCCTCACCAAGGTCCTATACAATTGTAGTAAGACCTCTCTGCTCCTATACACAAATCCCCTAGCTATGAAGGCCAACATACCATTTGCCTTCTTCACCGCCTGCTGTACCTGCATGCCCACTTTCAGTGACTGATGAACCATGACACCCAGGTCTCGTTGCACCTCCCCTTTTCCTAATCTGCCGCCATTCAGATAATATTCTGCCTTTGTGTTTTTGCCCCCAAAATGGATAACCTCATATTTATCCACATTATACTGCATCTGCCATGCATTTGCCCACTCACCTAACCTGTCCAAGTCACCCTGCAGCCTCATAGCATCCTTCTCACAGCTCACACCGCCACCCAGTTTAGTGTCATCTGCAAACTTGGAGACATTACACTCAATTCCTTCATCTAAATCGTTACTATATATTGCAAAGAGCTGGGGTCCCAGCACTGAGCCCTGCGGCACTCCACTAGTCACTGCCTGCCATTCTGAAAAGAACCCGTTTATCCTGACTCTCTGCTTCCTGTCTGCCAACCAGTTCTCTATCCACGTCAGTACATTACCCCCAATACCGTGTGCTTTGATTTTGCACACCAATCTCTTGTGTGGGACCTTGTCAAAAGCCTATTGAAAGTCCAGATATACCACATCCACTGATACTCCCTTGTCCACTCTGCTAGTTACATCCTCAAAAAATTGCAGAAGATTCGGCAAGCATGATTTCCCTTTCATAAATCCATGCTGACTTGGACCGATCCTGTCACTGCTTTCCAAATATGCTGCTATTTCATCCTTAATAATTGATTGCAACATTTTCCCCATTACTGATGTCAGGCTAACCGGTCTATAATTACCCATTTTCTCTCTTCCTCCTTTTTTAAAAAGGGAGAGAGAGAAGTCATAAACAATTAGTAAAGGCTGGTGGGGGCAGGTGGAGGGTCCGGGGCGGGGGAGAGGAGAGAGAGAGAGAGAGATGCCGATCGGAAGGCTTGGAGCCCGGCGAGTGGGAGGGAGAGAGAGAAGTCACAAGACTCAAAAGGGGTGGGGGGGCGGAGGGGCGCAGCTGGGGGAGAGAGGAGAAGTCACAAGACCTTTGAGTGTGGTCCATCCGTACAGACCTGGAGAGATACAACTGCGAACCTGTGCTGCCTGCTTTCCTGCCGTTTTGAACTTCTTTCAAGGTTAAATTTAAGTCAGCGACAACTTTCCACATGGACATGTTTACTGTTTGGAGTTGTCAGTTTTAATGTAAAACTTACTTTATTTTACAATAACTTAACTTTAATAAAATTATTCTTGTATTAAACTTTACTTTAAGGTCACTCTTTAAGATCACTTAAAAACTTTAAGATCACTTATAAGCTTGTAACTTTACATAACTTACAAAAAATTAATTTGAGAACAGTTACAACAGTAACAATAATAACAACAACAGCAGCAAAGAAAGGCTGCACCATCTCTCATCCCCCTTATTCTAAGACGGCCCGCTGCGCTTGGTCTTGAACACTCCATTACCCCGCCCACAGTGTTTCTGGGCTTGATACCAAGCTTATTCTTTCTAACATCTCGGGTACTGCGCACCTCTTGAGGATGGGGGGCATCAGCGTCAGGCGGCAAGTTGGAGGACCCAGGTGGCAAGTTGGAGGGCCCGGCCTTGGGCTCTTCAGAGGCTGGTGTGGGGATTGGAGTGGGAGTGGCAGTTGATTCTGTCGATGGGCTCGAGGTCTGGGCGTGTTCCCTTATTGCAGCAGCTAACTCCAACATGCCGTCCCTCATGCACCCTGACAGTGTCTCAATGGCTGCAACATTCCCTCTACATGGCCAGTGATGTGTTTAGCACTACCTCTGACATTCCCTCCCTCATGGCCACTATTCCCTCACTGATGATCCCGGATATCATTCCCATTTCTCGTGAGAGTGTTGTTACTTCTCCCGACAATCCCGCTACCTCATCACTCAGCCCACTCATGGTGCAATGGAGTGATCACGTAAGGTCAATGCTCTCCACACTCAATGACATTATCTGAATCACATCTGTTAGATCCTGCATCTCAGGAGAGCGTGGTCAAGCTCTCCTTCCCCTCCTCCCCATGGGTGTGGCTCGCACCACACCACTGGGACCCACAAGCTCGGAAAGTGGGGCCCTGGGTGTGCCTCACTGCACCCCAGCACTGGGATCCGCAACCCCGGAAGGTGGGGCCCTGGGTGTGCCTCACTGCACCCCAGCACTGGGATCCGCAATCCCGGAAGGTGTGAAACCATGGAATGTCACACCAACACTCAAACCACTCGTCATGGAAGGCGCTATCAACTCCATGAGTGGCACCTCCTCCAAAGTCAGTACAACAGTGGGAGCTTGATCCAGCTCCATCCCCTCACCCTCATCCCCATGGATGGATTGGAAGATGTTCTCCTCTTCTGGCTCGTCCCCGCCTGAATCTTCTTCTGCATCGTCAGGGTTGGCCTCAAGTTCTGCAAAATATAACAGAACAGTCAAATGCTTAGCAGTAGAAGAGGGGGCAGGATGCATGGCATGAGTAGGTTCATACATCGCCGGCCAGGCAACAGGTTAATTTGAAGGGCCACGATGAATTTGCAGGACTTACCCTCTCCCTCAAGTGTGGGCCCAGCTTGTGCTGTACTGATTGCTTTTTTCCAGGCAGGAACCATCAAAGCAGCGACCCTCTCTTCCAAGGGTGTCAGTGGGTGCAGATTTACCGGGCTTCCTCCTGTTCAAGTTCTTTCCCTTTTGCTGTGTGCCATTTTTCTCTGCAAAGATGAAAATGAGAGGGTGTCTTTCTTTTTTTTGTCATTCTCTGCTGGCTTTTAAAATTTACCCAATGCTCCCACTAGTCTTGGCCACATTGTATGCCTTTGTTTTCAATTTGATACTCTCCCTTATTTCCATAGTTAGCTGTGGATGGTTATCCCTTCTCTTACAGTCTTTCCTTCTCATTGGGATATATTTTTGTTGCAGTCTTGTGCCTAGTGCAGAACCCTTCCGATCGGCACGTCCCTCCCCGGGCTCAGTGCAGAACCCTTCCGATCGGCACATCCCTCCCCGGGCTCAGTGCAGAAGCCTTCCGATCGGCACGTCCCTCCTCGAGCTCAGTGCAGAACCCTTCCGATCGGCACGTCCCTCCCCGGGCTCAGTGCAGAACCCTTCCGATCGGCACATCCCTCCCCGGGCTCAGTGCAGAACCCTTCCGATCGGCACGTCCCTCCCCGGGCTCAGTGCAGAACCCTTCCGATCGGCACGTCCCTCCCCGGGCTCAGTGCAGAAGCCTTCCGATCGCCACCTCCCTCCCCCCACCCCGGGCTTGTTTTCCAGCCAAACCCCGAGCCCCTGTGTACGGGTGCGGGGCCGATTCTGACGGCTGACGCTGTAACCCTCCAGCCCTGCTTGAAGACGTTCGTTGGTGATGTGTGAGTAAAAAAAATGAAAACTTCAGAAATCCAAGAAACTTCCATGCACTTCTTTGAAAGGTGAAAAAAGTTATACTTTATTATGGATATTTAAAATGTTCTTGTCTCCCTCCAAAAACTTTGATGAAAAAAGATGTCTTCTTTCAGCGCTGATTTCTCAATGTGCGCTGCTTTCTCTTAACTCACCAGAAGGTTTTTCGGGAGTGGCCAGGTACGCCGACATAGGATTAAAATTTTGGGGGCAACCTGTGAAAAATGATGAAAACTGGCGCAGACATGAGGGAACGTCATATGACGGCAAAAAAACCTAACCTAGAATAATCGTAACTGAAGCAGTTACGCTGGCACAGATTCCAGAGGGAGACTTTGAATTGAATACTTACCCAGAAAAAACGGCGCACGCCAGAAAAACGGCACAAATGACCCTGGAAAATTGAGCCCAAGATAACCAGATTCAGAAGGACTTAAATCTTATGGGCACAAATCTATAAGACACTGAGTAGAAACCTTTCTACACTTCTGTGCACAGCTTTGGTCAGCCAATTACAGGAAGGATATTATTGTATTTGGAAGATTACAGAGATGAGCAACAATGATGATTCTGGTGATCAGGAATGTAATTTATCTGGAGAAGTTAAGGAAGTCACACCAGGAGGTTGTCAGTTTTTGTGGCTGAGTCAGTTTTTACCAGCCTGCTAGAATAACATGTCCACAGACATGATGGCACTGACCTGGATTTTGGGAACAGACTCTTATCAGAAGTAGCAAACATTCTTGCAGCATTGATGAGAAAGTTTGATTTTACAGCAACCCAAGCCTTGAATGGACCAGAACTTTGAATCTTTCTCATTCCCCTTTGCAATCTTTCTTGTCTTTCTATATTATTCATATTGTTCTGTTTAATGCTTCTCTGAGCTTTTCTCTCTTGTTCCTCCGAAGGTACAAATTTGCCATCTGACTCATTCAACCACTTACCCACATCCTCAATGTGTTGAATTCAAGACAAAAATACATTGTAACTGACGAAAAGCTGACCAACAGCTTCAAAGAAAATTTGTCACACTACCAGAAAGACCGACAACTTCCAAACCATCCTGATAAAATGATATCCTTTGAGTGTGACAAAGGCAACCTATCCTTTCTCGTCCCTCTTGACTTGTCTGCAGCCATTGATATGGTTGGCCACTCCATCCTTCTCCAACGCCGTTCCACCGTTGTCCAGCTGGGTGGGACTGCACTCGCCTGGTTCCATTCTTATCGATCTAATCGTAGCCAGAGAATCAGCTGCAACAACTTCTCCTCCTGCTCCCGCAGCGTTACCTCTTGTGCCCCCAAGGCTGCCGACCGGCTGTCAATCTGGTCTATTTTGGCAGAAGACCCGCCTCCAAACCCGCCCTCTCAGCGCCGGCAAAATTACGGCAATAAAACTCCACCATTTGACCCAAGTTAAGTCTGGGTAATGGTTTAATGGTCGAATTTCATTATATCATCTCCAGTGCAACATGAGGAAATTGCTCAGTGACCCGGAATCCACGACACGCGATAATATGTGCATCAATGCTGTCAATCATTTTCACCCATGGATATGAGCCTGATTCCAAGAGTCATCATTCCAAGTATTTAAGTATCTGTGTTGATCACATTATGGCATTTGTTTTTGTTGAAAAGAATTTGTAGCATTACCAAATATAATGAATAACACAGAGCATGCATGAAGTTGATTTATAATTTGGAGTGTTTAATGCACAGGGACTGATAAATGGCCGTCTAAGATGGAACTCACACTGGTAACCAAGGAAAAAAATAATGATAAGAAAGATTTGTATTATATAGCGCCTTTCTCATCCATAGGACGTCCCAGGGCAGTTTACAGCCAATGAAGCACTGTTGAAGTGTAGTCATCATTGTAATGTAGGAAATGCAGCAACCTATTTGTGCACAGCAAACTCCCACAAACAGCAATTTGATAATGAGCAGGTGATCTGTTTTAGTGACATTGAATGAGTGATAAATATTGGCCAAGGCACCAAGGCCCTGTTCTTTTTGAAATACTGCAATAGGATTTCCTACATCCACCTGAGAGAGCAGACGGGACCTCGGTTTAAAGTCTCATCCAAAAATCAGAACCTCCCACAGTGCAGCACACCCTCAATACTACATGGTAATATCAAATTTCGTTTTTGTTATCAAACCTTTGAGGTGGGATTTGAACCAATAACCCTATAACTCAGAGTCAATAGTTCTACCAACTGAGCCACGGCTGACACAAAGATAACAAGAGCAGTAGGTGTATCACTGAGAGAATTAATTAAATGCTAGTGGCTATTGAGGGACGAATTTACCCAAATTGACCCAGTCGGTGACAGAAAATCTCAAGTTTAAGCGATATGTTGCATTGTTGAATCATCATTGTTGGTTATTACACTTCTGAGATATTAATTAAGTGGGCAACAAAATTACATGTAAAATCCGATTTATTTTTCATAAAATAGTTGATTTTTTTTACATAGCATCTGCAGAAGTTGTGCAAGGATTGTTGAAGCAATATTAAGAGAATCATTTCTATTGCAAGTTATCATTCATAAGTTATTTTCATGTTTGAAAAGCGTGATGCAATGATTGTGTTAAATCAGCAGATTCATAAGATGAAAGCGACATATCTGTTCTTGGGTAAAAATATAAATTATCAAAAATGTTATGTTCCACATATCAAACTCCAAGGTCTTCCTCTCTGTCCTAAGTAGCTCATTTATATTCAGCTTGTGCTATTTGTGCGTAGATGACAGATGAATCATCTTCCTTTGAAGGACCCAGGTTCTGCAAGAGAGAAATTAGCCATTTTTAGTAATGTGACCTATTATTGCATCTCTTTACATCAGATAACAACTTTACAAATTTGTTGCAGATATTAATATTGCAGGTTGCGTGATTTCACCAATAGGATTGGATATACTTACAGTATCTGAAGATTGTTTATTGCACTGCACACTATGTCTGGACCCTGTGATAACTGCAAACATCACAATTAAAGGATAACATTGATGGATTGCACTAACAATAAAACCTGACTAATGGTAAATAAATGTCCTCAACTTACTGCATCTCACTGAGTACAGCCAATGATCAGCAAGACATTGATTGACAGTGAACCCAGTTGTCCTCTGTATGACTCAGATCCACATTGAGCCCTGCATTTACACAGTGAGCCACAGGGATGGTCATACATGAACTCTGCAGAGTTTGAGAGTTTCATTGGTTCTGCAGCATCAGAAAGCAAAGAATGGGACTATCAGATTTGATTTTTGTGGTCAAATCTTTGAGACGGGATTTAAACCAACAACCCTATAACTCAGATTAGATATTTTCAAGAGGGAGTTAGCTATGGCCCTGACAGTTAAAGGGATCAAGGGTTATGGAGAGAAAGCAGGAAAGGGATACTGAGGTGATTGATCAGCCATGATCTTATTGAATGGTGGTGCAGGCTCAAAAGGCTGAATGGCCTACTCCTGCACCTATTTTCTATGTTTCTATGTTTACAACACAGCAAGAGGCCATTTGGCCCATTGCAGCTCGGCTGTTGCTCGCTGTTCCCCTGCAACTCCCTGTTCTAATCCCATTTCCTGCCTTTTCCACTGATCTTTCATAATCCCCATTTACAATTTATGCTATATTGGATGTGGGGCTTGATTTTCCTGGTCCCTCCTTGCCCGGGTGCTGCACAGGTGGAGCAGACACAAAGTGGGATCTGCCTGTCCAGGCCTCAGAGTGTCTTAATCTGTTGGCCAGGTCATCAGCCTGGTCAGATTGAACTACTGTTACAGGCCCAGGTCCTAGAAGAGCCGTCCCCTGGGAAACAGACAGAATGCAAACCACATCTCAAACCATGGGATGGGCCACAGGTCTCGGGGCTTTCTGGCTGTTGACCATCACTCACAAGGCTTAGTTCTGCCTTCCATAATGTTTGGGAGATTGCATGACCCACTGCTAGTTCGTTCAGGTGCTGCTGGAAGTGCATGTTCTTCAGATGACACAACTGTTACAATAAAGTGGCTAACTATCACATCAACTTATTTTCTAGAAAATGTTCCAATTGGAAAGTTTGCAATATCACCAATAGTTACCATGCTTTTTTGTCTGTGAAGGTGAATTTACTGGTTTTAAAGATCTTACACCATCTTACAAGATTTTATATGTTTGTTCTCAGGATGTGGGTGACCCTGATCAGAGTCACAGTTATTGCCCATCCCTCGTTGCCCTAAGAAAGCCGTGAACATTCTTGAACCAACTGTATACTTCAGAGAACAGTAAGTATTAACTACATAGTGTGGATTAGAGACCCATTTAAGCCACAAGGCTGGTGACATTCCCTGAAGGGCATTAGTAAACCCAATTACCTAAATTTTCTTGGTACTAGCTGAGAAATTATGAAAATTATTGGATTCAATTTCACAACATACTATGGTAGGATTGGAACTCATGACTTTCCGGTTTTTAGTCCAGCAGCATAGTTACCACAATAATGTGCCTGACTGTTGTTACTTCAATATTTGTTGTTTCTAGTTCTGTAATCTCAAACCAGTTCCTACTAGGAACAGACCTACAGCACAATATTTTCTCCAATTCAAAATTATTGGCAATTTCACTCAGAGAGGGCACAAGTTGGATATGAGTGGCAAATGGAAAAATGGCTCACTGGGGCATCAGTGGGTGATCGTCTGAGGTTGGCGATGGGGACTTCGACAGGACAGAATATGAGAATCTTTACCTTCGGAGTGCCCGAGGCTGACATTAGTTGCCTAAATGTAATAAGTTTTATTATCTACCTCTAAAATTCCTTGACTTGAAGAATGCAAAATGAAAAACAGAAATCTTTTTTAGATTTCACTACCTGATGATTTTTTCTGAAAAACAATAGATCCGTACTGAATATCTTCTCTTTCTGTGTCTGCAGAGAATAAGATAGAAATAAAGAATTTGCATCTATGCATATCATGCCTGAACATATCCCAAAGCAAGCAATGAATTACTTTGAAAGTGGAAGTACTGTTATCAGGTAAACAAACACCGTTCAAGGTCCCACAAGCAGGAAATGAGATAACAACCAGTTAATCTCTTGTGGTGGTGTTGGTTAAGGGAAGAATTTTTGTCAGCACAATTTCCTGCTCTCCTTCAAATGATATGATGATATTTTTAACATGCACCGAAACATGCCTGAACTGAAAGACAACACTTTTGAAAATGCAGTACTCTCCGTGAAGTGTCATTCTACAGTATATGCTCAAGCCTGAAATGGGATTTGAACCCACAACTTTCTGTCTCCGAGTGCTGCCCAGTTGACTCATAAATTGGAGAATCAACACTGTAGATCTGTTGGTGCAGATTTACTAAACAATGTAAGTTAAAAATATTGCTTGTGACTCATTATATCTTTTTCAACATTACTCTTTATTCTCTTTTCTCCCACCTCTACTGACTCTCACTGGGCTCTGGTTCCACAAGTACTGACAGCCCTCCAGTATATAACTCAAATGCTCATTCTTCATGTGTGAGCCTGGATGTGAAGTGTTGGGAAGCTTTAGGATAATGTGGAGTCTCAAAGCCAAGCGTGATCCTGATATCCACACTTGTTGCTACTTGTTTACTTCGTTTTAGTGATTCATATTATTTCTAATCAGTCATTCCTGTTGCACACTTGTGATATACATGATGACTAAAATGACTGAATAAATAGGTTTCTGTATTGTGCTTGAAGCCTTTTATAGTGGACCAGCATCCAAAGATCTACATTGTTAAAGATTGTTAAAATATCTCAGAATTTATCATTACATATCTGAAGAGCTCCTCGAACCAACATTTTAACTCAATGAAATCTGACAGTTTCTGTGTTAACAATACCTACACAGAGAGAGCCACATAATATGATTCATCTACTTACCGTCTTCTTTTGCCTTTCTATTGACAGTTGCATATTCAGCAAAACGACTTGTCTCAGGCACCGGCATCTTGTTATCTTCTGGAAAATATATCTTTCTGATTAAGATATTGGCATGGTCGGATTTTCAGAAAGCTGTATCAGGAATTTGTACAAAAACTGCTCCATTGCTAATGAGATATATTGGAATGATCAGGAAAGTGGGATATGTCCTTCAGAGAAAACATCACTGTCTAAAAAGGATATCCATGATATACTGAATATCTGGCATTGTTGTCGTGAGTAGGTTTAGGAAAACTAGTTTATTTGTGACATGTGTTGGAGAAATCTAATGGTGGTAGGGTAAAATATCAGGAAATGTATGAGCACTCTTTTAGAGGTGAAGTGTTAAAGACTCAAAATGCAGCTATTAATCACACTGTGAATTGGGATCCACAGCAAACTATAACAGGATAAGTGAGATTTAAATGAGCACAGCCTATTGATGTGTGCTGTATTTTATTAATGTTAATGGTTTGAAAGTCTCCAAATGAAGATCAAAATATGTTAAAATTTGCTACATTGGCTCCTGGTTAAGTAATGCCTTGATTTTACAATTCTCCTCCTTGTTTCCAATCCCTACATGACCTTGCCCCTCCCTATTTCTGTAATCCCCATAAGCCCTACAACCCTCCGGGATCTCTGTGCTCCTCCAATTCTGGGAATTTGAGCATCCCGATTTTAATCACTCTACCATTGGTGACCACGCCTTCAGCTGCCAAGGCCTTAAACCCCGCAATTCCCTCTCTAATCATCTGCCTCTCTTTCCTTCTTCAAGATGCTCCTTAAAACCTTCCTTTTTGATCAAGCTTTTTGTCATCTACCCTACCTTATGTCACTCGGTTTCAAATTTTGATTGATAACTTTCCTGTGGAGCGTCTGGGGACATTTCACTCCATCAAAAGCGCTTTATAAATACATGTTGTTGTTGTAAAATGTCATGCATATGAAATATGATAATAATGGAAATCACAACATGGCATAAAATAACATTGAACGACATTGTAGAAGGTTCCAATTGCTCTCAATGAATGAGTTTCTACAGGTTTTTGGGTGGGTAACTGTGACTAGTCTCACCAGCAGTAATCTTACTCTGGGTGTTGTTTAGAAAGAGCTGATAATTGTGATCTTTGAGTCATCTGTGTCCCACAGCATCCTAGGATCTAAGCTTAAGAAAGTACACAAATAAAACAAGTCTGTAATGAAGACCTAACAGTTAAAATGGGAAGTGATTATGAAGGATAATAAATTGAACTTGCATTCTACAGGATACTTGGATGTAACAGAATAAAACACATTTCTGTGTTTGAGTGTCTTTTAAGTGTAACTGAAATTTACAAAGGGGAATTCATAATTGCCATGAAAAAATGGAACACAGCACTTGTAAAACTCCGACTATGTTATTGGTATTTAAATGTTACCTTGCATTTGCTGCATTTCATTAGCATTTGAATAAAGGTGAGATGCATCTTCTATATTTTCTCCTGGTTGTAGAGGTTTCTGTCTTTGATTTCCCACACCTGTTCATACAGAAATCACCAATAAAATGCATTCAGCTTTCCTTATAAATTTCAGGCATTCTAATAAACAAACTCCATTTTAAAATGGTTCACGAGCACAGTTTTTTATGCATGACAGACATTGTGACAAGATATCATTGATATTTCTGTCGACGCTGATACAGACTTGGTGATACATTGCAGTCCAACGGCATGGGCACGACGGGCCGAATGGCCTTCTTCCATGCTGTAACTGTTGTGTCCTTACACACTACTATAAATTCACACGAGGCACATTCTGCAGACAAAGTCACTCTGTGACTTAACCTTTATTCACAGGACCAAGAAGTTATGAAGGTGGGTGGAGCTTCCCCTTTTATACCTGAAAGACCAGGCTAGGAGTATCTCCCACAAGTTGACCCCCTGTGGTCAAGGTGTGCATTTCTTAGGTGTATACAGTGTACAGTTTTGTTACATCAAGGTTACAGTTACATGAAGGTTGCATACATGACATCACCTCCCCCCCAATGTCTTTGGGTCAAAGATTGAGTCTTTCAGGCAGTCGCGCTCTCTCGTGGAGCGCCGCAGTTGGGGCTCTGGTTGTTGAGCCTTGGCATGCGTCTTTGTCACCTGTGGTGATTCCGGCTCGTCTGGGCTGGACGCAGGGACTGTGCATGCTGCTGAAGGTTCTTGTTACTCGTTCACTGGCAGTGGTGTGGGCAGCATCTCATGATTTTCCTCAGGTTCCTCAGTGTCCATGCTAAATCTTTTTTTTACTTGGTCCAGATGCTTGCGGCATATCTGTCCATTGTTAAGTCTGACCACTATGATCCTATTCCCCTCTTTACCAATTACAACACCCTCAAGCCACTTGGGCCCCAAAGCGTGATTAAGAACAAATACAGGGTCATCCATTTCTATACATCTCCCCTGAGTTACGGTCATGGCACTCATTTTGGGACTGGCGCTTGCCCTCAATAATGTCTGACAGGACTGAGTGAATGAGGGACAGCCGAGTTTTAAGGGTGCGTTTCATGAGTAGTTCCGCGGCGGGACTCCCGTGAGCGAATGCGGTTGGGACCTGTAGGCCAGCAGGAGGCACGATAGACAGTATTGAAGGGAGGGTCCTTGAATCCGGAGCAAGCCTTGTTTTATGATTTGGACCGCACGTTCCACCTGGCCATTGGAAGCCGGCTTGAACGGTGCTGTCCTGACATGTTTGATGCCATTACCCGACATGAACTCCCAGAATTCATAGCTAGTGAAGCACGGGCTGTTGTCGCTAACCAGGATGTCCGGCAAGCCGTGGGTCGCAAAGACCGCATGCAGACTCTCCACTCTGGTAGATGTTGTGCATGAATTCAATATGATGCATTCGATCCATTTCGAGTACGCATCAACAACAATGAGAAACATTTTCCCCATGAACGGGCCTGCATAGTCTACGTGAATACGTGACCATGGCTTGATGGGCCAGGGTCACGGGCTGAGTGGGGCCTCCCTGGGGGCATTGCCCAGCTGGGCACACATCGTGCCCCTGCGAACACAGTGTTCCAGGTCTGCACCAATTCCCGGCCACCATACATGTGACCGGGTAATGGTCTTCATTAGCACAATGCCTGGGTGCTCGCTGTAGAGTTCCCTGATGAATGCTTCCCTTCCCTTCTAGGGCATGACTACCCGGCTGCCCTATAGTAGGCAGTCGGCTTGGATGGAGAGTTCATCCATCCGTCTGTGAAACGGTCTGACCTCTTCAGGTCATGCTCCGTGTGCGGGCGCCCAATCCCCAGTCAGGACACAGTTCTTAATCAAGGATAGGAGGGGATCTCTGTCCATGTTGTGATCTGGTGGGCTGTGATGGGGAACCTGCGCTGTTGAAAGCATCGACAGCCATGACCATCTCAGCGCTTTACTCCGCTGCCCCCTCAGTGGTGGCCAGTGGAAGCCTGCTGAGCGTGTCAGCGCAGTTTTCGGTGCCTGGCCGGTGCCGTATGGTGTAGTCACATGCAGCCAGCATGAGAGCCCATCGCTGTATGCGAGCTGACGCATTGGCATTGACAGCTTTGCTGTCGGACAGCAAGGATGTTAATGACGTGTGGTCCGTTTCTAACTCGAACCTTCTGCCAAAAAGGTACTGGTGCATCTTTCTCACCCCGTAGACACATGCGAGTGCTTCCTTTTCAACCATCCCATCCTCATCGCCAAATGTTGTGTCCTTACACACTACTATAAATTCACACGAGGCACATTCTGCAGACAAAGTCACTCTGTGAGCTAACCTTTATTCACAGGACCAAGAAGTGATGAAGGTAGGTGGAGCTTCCCCTTTTATACCTGAAAGACCAGGCTAGGAGTGTCTCCCACAAGTTCACCCCCTGTGGTCAAGGTGTGCATTTCTTAGGTGTATACAGTGTACATTGTTGTTACATGAAGGTTACAGTTACATGAAGGTTACATACATGACAGTAACCATTCTATGATTCTATGAAATGATTCACTTGTTATTGAAGGTTGTGGTTTCAATCCCCACTCCAGGACCTGAGCACACAATCTCGGCTGATACTTCGGTGCAATACTGAGGGAGTGCTGCATTGTCAGAGGTGAATGGGATATTAAACCCAGACTCTATCTGCCTGTTCAGTTGGGTGTCAAAGATCAAAGCTCACAGAGTTCTTCCAGTGTCCTGGCCAAAATGTCTGCATCAACCAACAGACTAAGTGACCAAGAAACAGACTAAGTGATCATTCACCTCATTTGCTATAGCAGATTCTTCATTAGATCAATTTGATTGCTATGTTTGCCTCAATAACAACAGCAACTGCACTTCAAAAGCAATGTATTGTCTGTGAAGTGTTATAGGACATCTTGATGACCTTAACGTGTCTTTCTGGACTAGTAATCTGAAGGCTTGGACTAGTTAATCCAGCGAACACAACTTCAAATCCCACCATGGCAATTTAAGAATTTGAATTTAGTTTAAAAATGAATACTGGAAATAAAAAGATGCTATCAATAAAAATGACCATAAAGCTAACGGATTGTCATAAAAAGCATTAGCACAGTTTTTTATCTGTATGACAGACATTGTGACAAGATATCATTGATATTTCTATCGACGCTAGTTAAAAACTGGTTTACTGATGTCCTTCAGCGAAGGAAACATGCCATCCTTCCCCAGTCGGGCCTGTGTAACTCCAGACCCCACAGACTTGGTTGACTCTCAACAACCCTCTGAAGTGTCCTAGCAACTGGGGATGGGCAGTAAATGCCCGGGATCTCCACATCCTGAGAATTATTATTTTTAAATATAATGCTATATAAATGGAAGCTCACATTTTCCTTTACTTCACGTGTGATAAGATGTTGTATTTTCCTTCCCCGATTATAGGAGTACAGTTCCATGAGCAGTAACAGACTGTTGCTCCCTCTGTGGGCATGGACGATGTGCATCGTTGGATCACTCTTCTGTGGACAACAGCACAGCTGAGGCTAATTGTTTTCTCATCAAATATTATCATCGACACACATCCACCAATCAGAAGCACTTCTCTTCCCGAGGAAGGCAGGAGATGGGAGGAGACCACTCTGGTGATACACCCACAGCATGACATTGCAGAAAACATGTTTCAAAGACAACTGTCAATATTAGAGTAAAAACCGTTCCAGACCAACAGCGTTGATAAACATCATCCTTCACATGTAATTTTTTTTCTGAAAGTGCTTCCTGTTGGTTCCATGGAGGAGATCAGCCCTTCAATACCTGACATAGGAACAGCTGGACTAAAAAAGAACAAACTCCATTCAGATCACCTTGTACCATTCTGGGAGTCAGATGATCCAGCAATGATGGAGTTGTTCAATAATCACAGGAATCAATCTCTATCAATTAGTCTACAACAGACCGAGATATGAGGTGCGGGGAACCCCTGTAGTTGAGAGCTGTGTGAGCCACATTCCCAAGATTAACTGTCCCTCCCAAGGACACTACACTTACCACATGTTATATCCCAAATTACTTATATATTACACCCGGAAATGATATTTTCTGAAAGGTATCTATTTAATTTGCATCTGAATGAATCAACACTATCTGTTTCCACTATCCCTCGAGGAAACCTGTTTATCTAAGGAACCAGGCTTCATGTGGGCATCTCGAGAGTCAAGGTTGGTCGGGGGAATCACAGTTGTGCCCAATCCTCTTCACAACAAATTTACATAGAATCATAGAACCATAGAAATTTACAGCACGGACAGAGGCCACTTCAGTCCATCATGTCAGTGCCAGCCAACAAGAGGCTATCCAGCCTAATCCCACTTTCCAACTCTAGGTCCATAGCCCTGCAGTTTATAGCACTTCAAGTGAACATCCAAGTATTTTTTAAATGTGGTAAGGGTTTCTGCCTCAACCATCCTTTCAGGCAATGAGTTGCAGACTCCTATAATCCTCTGGGTGAAGAAATCCCCCTCAAATCACCTCTACATCTTCTACCCAAAGACTTTAAATTTATGCCCCCTGCTTGTTGACCTTCTGCAAAGGGAAATAGGCCCTTTCTATCCATTATTTCTAGGCCCCTCAGACTGACGTCTCCCCTCAGCCTCCTCTGTTCCAAAGTAAACAAACTCAGCCTATCCAATCTGTCCTCATAGCTAAGATTCTCCACTCCAAGCAACATCCTCGTAAATCTCCTCTGCATCCTCTCCAGTGCAATCACATCCTTCCTGTAATGCGGGGACCAGAATTACATGCAGTACTCTAGCTGTGGCCTAACTAGTGTTCTATACAGTTCAAGCATAACGCCCCTGTTCTTGTATTCTATGCCTCGACTAATAAAGGCAAGCATTCCAGAAGCCTTCTTAACCACCTTACCTACGTGGCCTGTTATCTGAAGGGATCTGTGGACATGCACTCCAAGGTCTCTTTGTTCCTTTGCACTACTCAGTGTCCTACCATTTAATGTGTATTCCCCTTCCTTGTTAGCCCTCCCCAAATGCATCACCTCACACTTCTCCTGATTGAATTCTATTTGCCACTGTTCTGCCCACCTGACCAGTTGATTGATATCTTCCTGCAGTCTGCAGCTTTCTTCTTCATTATCAACCACACAGCCGATTTTAGTATCATCTACAAACTTCTTAAACATACCCCCAACATTCAAGTCTAGATCATTGATGTATACCACAAAAAGCAAGGGACCTAGTACTAAGCCTTGTGGAATCCCACAGTAAACAGCCTTCCAGTCACAAAAACACCTATCAACTATTGCCCTCTGCTTGCTGCCTTTGAGCCAAATTTGGATCCAACTTGCCACTTTGCCCTGGATCCCATGAGCTTTTACTTTTGTGACCAGTTTGCCATGCAGGACCTTATTAAAAGCCTTTCTAAAATCCATATACACTACACCAAATGCACTATCCTCATCAGTCTTCCTTGTTACCTCTTCAAAAAATTCAAACTAGTGAGCCAGACACGACTTCCCTAAACAAATCCCTGCTGACTGTCCTTGATGAATCGTGTCTTTCTAAATGAAGATTTATCCTGTCCTTCAGAATTTTTTCCAATAATTTTCCCACCACCGGGGTTAGGCCGACTGGCCTGCAATTACTCGGCCTATCACTTTCTCCCTTCTTAAACAAAGGTTCCACACTACCAGTCCTCCAGTCCTCTGGCACCACACCTGAAGCCAGAGAGGATTGGAAAATGATGGTCAAATAGCCTCGCTATTTCTCTTTTGCTTTGCTTAACAGCCTGGGATACATTTCATTCTGGCCTGTGGACTTATCTAAGGATGTCTCAAAACCAATGACATACTTTTTAAATATCAGCACTCTCGTAAAGTAAGAAATGCAGCAAAGCTGCTAAACCCCTTTACACCACCTCTCTCACTATGTTTATTTCATGTAATATTTCACACTCCTCCTCCCTGATAGCAGTGTTTGCATCTCCCCTCTCTTTTGTGAAAACAAACGCAGACATATTTACAAATTTTCCAGCACAGGTTACAAGATAATAAGCAAGGATCGGAACTGCTTCCATCAATACCTCAGGGTTTGGACAAGACTTGAGTACAAAATCTAGGCTGACACTCCAGTGTCGTATTAAGGGAGTGCTGCACTGTTGGAGGTACCATCGATTGAATGATATGTTAAATCGAAGCCCCCTCTGCCCTCTTAGATGGACGTAAAAGGTCCCATGGCACCATTTGCAAAAGAGCAGGGCAGTACTCCTAGTACACTGGCCAATATTTATTCCTTAATCAATACTTTGCTTTTTGCAGGAGCTTGATGTGTGTAAATTGGCTGCCGCCTTTCCTACTTTACGACAGTGCTGATATTTAAAAAGTACGTCATGGGCTTTGAGACATCCTTAGATAAGGAATAATAAGGGGAAGAAGTTGCTGATGGGCATAGTCTATAGGCTCCCTAACAGTAGCTGCACTGTTGGATGGAGTATACATCAAGAAATAATGGAGGCTTGTAAAAAAGGAACGGCAATAATCATAAGAACATAAGAACATAAGAATTAGGAACAGGAGTAGGCCATCTAGCCGCTCGAGCCTGCTCCGCCATTCAATAAGACCATGGCTGATCTGGCTGTGGACTCAGCTCCACTTACCCGCCCGCTCCCCATAACCCTTAATTCTCTTATTGGTTAAAAATCTATCTATCTGTGATTTGAATACATTCAATGAGCTAGCCTCAACTGCTTCCTTGGGCAGAGAATTCCACAGATTCACAACCCTCTGGGAGAAGAAATTCCTTCTCAACTCGGATTTAAATTGGCTCCCCCGTATTTTGAGGCTGTGCCCCCTAGTTCTAGTCTCCCCGACCAGTGGAAACAACCTCTCTGCCTCTATCTTGTCTATCCCTTTCTTTATTTTAAATGTTTCTATAAGATCAACCCTCATCCTTCTGAACTCCAATGAGTAAAGACACAGTCTACTCAATCTATCTTCATAAGGTAATCCCCTCATCTCCGGAATCAGCCTAGTAAGTCGTCTCTGTACCCCCTCCAAAGCTAGTATATCCTTCCTTAAGTAAGGTGACCAAAACTGCACGCAGTACTCCAGGTGTGGCCTCACCGATACCCTGTACAGTTGCAGCAGTACCTCCCTGCTTTTGTACTCCATCCCTCTCGCAATGAAGGCCAACATTCCATTTGCCTTCTTGATTACCTGCTGCACCTGCAAACTAACTTTTTGAGATTCATGCACAAGGACCCCCAGGTCCCTCTGCACCGCAGCATATTGTAATTTCTCCCCATTCAAATAATATTCCCTTTTACTGTTTTTTTTCCCAAGGTGGATGACCTCACATTTTCTGACATTGTATTCAATCTGCCAAACCTCAGCCCATTCGCTTAACCTATCTAAATCTCTTTGCAGCCCCTCTGTGTCCTCTACACAACCCGCTTTCCCACTAATCTTTGTGTCATCTGCAAATTTTGTTACACTACACTCTGTCCCCTCTTCCAGGTCATCTATGTATATTGTAAACAGTTGTGGTCCCAGCACCGATCCCTGTAGCACACCACTAACCACTGATTTCCAACCCGAAAAGGACCCATTTATCCCGACTCTCTGCTTTCTGTTTGCCAGCCAATTCTCGATCCATGCTAATACATTTCCTCTGACTCCGCAAAGCTTTATCTTCTGGTTGATGTTAACCTTCATATTGATTGGACAAAGCAAATTGGCCAGCGTAGCCTTGAGGAAGAGTTCATAGAGTGTATCCGGGATAGTTTACTTCAACAGTACATTGCGGAACCAACCAGGGAGCAGGCTATCTTGGATCTGGTACTATGTAATGAGACAAGATTAATAAATGATATCCAATAAAGGATCCTCTAGGAATGAGTGACCATAACATGGTTGAGTTTCAAATTCAGCTGGAAGGTGAGAAAGTTGGATCTCTAACCAGTGTCCTAAGCTTAAATAAAGGAGACTACGAAGGTATGAAGGCAGAGTTGGCTAAGGTGAACTGGGATAATAGAGTAAAGAGTGGGATGGTTGATGAGCAGTGGCAGATATTTAAGGAGATATTTCATAACTCTCAACAAAAATATATCCCAATGTGAAGGAAAGACTGCAAGAGAAGGGATAACCATCCTTGGCTAATTAAGGAAATAAGGGATGGTATCAAATTGAAAACAAGGGCATAAAATGTGGCCAAGACTAGTGGGAGGCCAGAAGATTGGGAAAATTTTAAAAGCCAGCAAAGAATGACAAAATAAATAATAAAGAGAGGGAAGATAGGTTATGGAAGTAAACTAGCACAAAATATAAAAAACAGAGTCAGAGTTTCTACAGATACATAAAAAGGAAGAGTGGCTAAAGTAAATGTTTGTCCCCTAGAAGATGAGACTGGGGAATTAATAATGGAGAATAGGGAAATGGCTCAGACTTTGAACAAATATTTTGTATCGGTCTTCACAGTACAAGACACTAAAAACATCCCAATAGGGAATAATCAAGGGGCTATAGGGAGGGAAGAACTTAGTACAATCACTATCACTAAAGAAGTCGTACTCAGTAAAATAATGGGACTAAAAGCAGACAAGTCCCCTGGATCTGATGGCCTGCATCCTAAAGTCCTAAAAGAAGTGGCTGCAGAGATAGTGGATACATTGGTTGTAATCTACCAAAATTCCCTGGATTCTGCAGAGGCCCCAGCGGATTGGAAAACTGCAAATATAATGCCCATATTTAAAAAAGTAGGCAGACAGAAAGCAGGAAACTATAGACCAGTTAGTTTAACATCTTCGTTGGGAAAATGCTGGAGTCCATTATTAAGGAAACAGTAGCAGGACATTTAGAAAAATATAATTCAATCAAGCTGAGTCAGCATGGTTTTATTAAAGGGAAATCATGTTTGACAAATTTGCTGGAATTCTTTAGGGATGTAATGAGCAGGGTGAATAAGGGGGAACCTGTGGATGTGGTGTATTTGGATTTTCAGAAGGCATTCAATAAGGTGCCACATAAAAGGTTACTGCACAAGATAAAAGTTCACGGGGTTGGGGGTAATATGTCAGCATGGATTGAGGATTGGCTAACTAACAGAAAACAGAGAGTCGGGATAAATGGATCATTTTCCGGTTGTCAAACTGTATCTAATGGTGTGCTGCAGGGATCGGTTTTTGGGCCTCAACTATTTACAATCTGTATTAATGACTTGGATGAAGGGACTGAATGTAATGTAGCCAAGTTTGCTGATGAAACAAAGATGGGTGGAAAGCAATTTGTGAAGAGGCCACAAACAATCTGCAAAGGGATATGGACAGGCTAAGTGAGTGGGCAAAAATTTGGAGGATGGAGTATAAGGTAGGAAAATGTGAGATTATCCACTTTGGCAGAAAAAATAGAAAAACAGATTATAATTTAAATGGAGATACATTGCAAAGCACTGCAGTACAGAGAGACCTGGGGGTCTTGTACATGTGGCACAAAAAGTTAGTTTACAGGTACAGCAAGTAATCAGGAAGGCAAATGGAGTGTTTGCCTTTATTGCAAGGGGGATTGAGTGTAAAATCAGAGAGGTCCTGCTACAATTGTACGGAGTATTGGTGAGGCCACACCTCGAGTACTGCGTGCTGTTTTGATCTCCATATTTAAGGAGGGATATATTTGCATTGGAGGCCGTTCAGAGAAGGTTTACTAGGTTGATTCCGGAGATGAGGGGGTTGACTTATGAAGATAGGTTGAGTAGGTTGGGTCTATACTCATTGGTGTTCAGAAGAATGAGAGGTGATCGCATTGAAACTTATAAGATAATGAGGAGGCTCGACAAATTGGACGCAGAGAGGATATTTCCACATAGGGGAAACTAAAACTTGGTGGCATAGTCTCAGAATAAGGGGCCGCCCATTTAAAACTGATTTGAGGAGGAATTTCTTCTCTCAGAGGGTTATAAATCTGTGGAATTCTCTGCCCCACAGAGCTGTGGAGGCTGGGTAATTGAATATATTTAAGGCAGAGATAGACATATTTTTGAGCGATAATGGAATACAGGGCTTTGCAGAGCGGGCAGGGAAGTGGAACTGAGTCCATGTTCAGGTCAACCATGTTCCTATTAAATGGAGGAGCAGGCTTGAGGGGCCAGGTGGCCTACTCCTGCTCCTAGTTGTTATGTTCTTAGGTCATGAAAGGTGCTTCATAAATGCAAGTCTTTCTTTTTGTACAGCTCAGACAACACAATGAACACACTGAGTCACTGGGTAGATAAAATAATGGCCCGGATTTTGCAGTCAGTGGTGAAGAAATGGCACTCGCAATCCACCTCGAAACTTCTGCCCAGAGAGTTTTTGCGGCGGTGGAGCACAGACTGCCTCCTTTCCAAAGCCAGTTTGAAATCAGCGCCCTCTACTGGGGATCTGAGGTGTCTGTGAGGAGGGAAAGCAGCAGGGGGGGGTTGATCAACCAATCAGATTGAAGAACCCTCATCGACAGCAGAGTAGGAAGTAAAAAAAAGAAATATAATTTACATTTACATCATTGTACAGAAAGCAAAATAAAGATTGGGACATCCACGTGGGATGAAGGGAGAAACTTGAATAGAAAAATGCAAAAAATGTAAAAATTATTTTAATTTAAAAATAAATCTGCAACATTAATTTTATTCTCAGGTATGGCACTCTATATTTGTAAAATTGTTTTTTCAGCACCAGAAAGTTTGTTCAGCAATAATTATGACATTCTACGCTATGTTAAAACTCAGTTCATCTGATTAAATAAGGTTGGGGGGAAATTCGGGTAATTTCCGCCTCCCATTAGTGCCCCAGCAGAGGGGCGGGGTGGGGGGCTGCTAGCGGGGTACAAGCGACTTTTTACCCAGACGCCCTGCTCCCTAATGGTCCAGGGATGCACCCGTTACCCACCCGCAGAGTCGGAAGCTTGGCATTCCCCTTTAATGATGGAGAGCTCCCTATCTATGCAGCACCACTACATGTCACACCACGTAGCACTGCGACCTTCGCGGAGTCCTTCCGACCCGCTCGTGCCCCATAGCGCAAGTGGAGTGCGATATTTTGCTCTCGGGGGCGGGATCCAAATATAGGTCGTGGGTCGCGACTTCTGCGCCTGGCGCAGGAATTCCCACCTCGAGGCTGTTACCGCCCTAGCGGTACGCAATTTCGGCCCATTAATCTTTTCATCAGTCTTCAGTGCGATACTATTGGGTAATTAGCATACGTTCATGCCACGACAGTGACCTTTGTGCAAAGTCCACCGGCGAAGACTGCAACAGCGCACCCTGTGGAGGAGCAGGATATCTCTGACAGCAACTTTGGATTTCCGTGTTTAACTGTGCATGTGTGGACACCAGAAGTTGCAGTCAGTTTTAACCAGCAATAATGGCAAGCGTTGACAACCTCACCTTTATTAGTGCAGCAAAATCAGGGCCATTAACATTTATACACAAAGATTTTTAAAAGTACAGAAGTCATCTTCATCATCGGCGTTCCCTCGAACGAGGATGACTTGCTTCCACACCAAAAGGGATGAGTTCACAGATGTTTCAATGAAGGTCCCAATATTCCAGTCCTGAACTCCAGGGGTGGAAGATGTCTGTGAATGAATTTTTTTAACGTGTGATGACCGTTGCACATCAGCCACCACACGAGCTTGACAGAGCTAAGCCTGTATCCAGTGCCATGGGTTAACCAGGACGACTGGAGTCCAGCTCTGCTGCACGGACTTAGTGCACACACATATCGCAGTGTGGGTGGATCCATGCTGCCGCTGGCCCCTCGGCTCTTCTGGGCCCCATACCCTCATTTGCCGCACCTCTGCGCCAAACACTTGCCGTACCTCCGCCACGATCACGATCAGAAGAAGTGGTCATTCAGGGAATCAAGTTTCCTCCATTCAATGCTCTATTTACAGGTTGTACTCCCTTGAACATTCTCAAATTTATTTTGCCTCCCTCTCTCGAGCTCAAGATCAATAACCACAGGTAAATTTCTAAGGAAAGAGAACTGAAATACCTTCAAGGCAATCTGGGGAAAAACTCTACGACATAATCAACATTATTCAACTCAACATCTTACCTTTCAAGGTTAGAAACATAGAAACATCGAGACATAGAAAATAGGTGCAGGAGTAGGCCATTCGGCCCTTCTAGCCTGCACCGCCATTCAATGAGTTCATGGCTGAACATGCAACTTCAGTACCCCATTCCTGCTTTCTCGTCATACCCCTTGATCCCCCTAGTAGTAAGGACTTCATCTAACTCCTTTTTCAATATATTTAGTGAATTGGCGTCAACAACTTTCTGTGGTAGAGAATTCCACAGGTTCACCACTCTCTGGGTGAAGAAGTTTCTCCTCATCTTGGTCCTAAATGGTTTACCCCTTATCCTTAGACTGTGACCCCTGGTTCTGGACTTCCACAACATTGGGAACATTCTTCCTGCATCTAATCTGTCTGAACCCATCAGAATTTTAAACGTTTCTATGAGGTCCCCTCTCATTCTTCTGAACTCCAGTGAATACAAGCCCAGTTGATCCAATTTTTCTTGATAGGTCAGTTCCGCCATCCCGGGAATCAGTCTGGTGAACCTTCGCTGCACTCTCTCAATAGCAAGAATGTCCTTCCTCAAGTTAGGAGACCAAAACTGTACACAATACTCCAGGTGTAGCTTCACCAAGGCCCTGTACAACTGTAGCAACACCTCCCTGCCCCTGTACTCAAATCCCCTCGCTATGAAGGCCAACATGCCATTTGCTTTCTTAACCGCCTGCTGTAACTGCATGCCAACCTTCAATGACTGATGTACCATGACACCCAGGTCTCGTTGCACCTCCCCTTTTCCTAATCTGTCACCATTCAGATAATAGTCTGTCTCTCTGTTTTTACCACCAAAGTGGATAACCTCACATTTATCCACATTATACTTCATCTGCCATGCATTTGCCCACTCACCTAACCTATCCAAGTCACTCTGCAGCCTCATAGCATCCTCCTCGCAGCTCACACTGCCATCCAACTTAGTGTCATCCGCAAATTTGGAGATATTACATTTAATCCCCTCGTCTAAATCATTAATGTACAGTGTAAACAGCTGGGGCCCCAGCACAGAACCTTGCGGTACCCCACCAGTCACTGCCTGCCATTCTGAAAAGTACCCATTTACTCCTACTCTTTGCTTCCTGTCTGACAACCAGTTCTCAATCCATGTCAGCACACTACCCCCAATCCCATGTGCTTTAACTTTGCACATTAATCTCTTGTGTGGGACCTTGTCGAAAGCCTTCTGAAAGTCCAAATATACCACATCAACTGGTTCTCCCTTGTCCACTCTACTGGAAACATCCTCAAAAAATTCCAGAAGATTTGTCAAGCATGATTTCCCTTTCACAAATCCATGCTGACTTGGACGTATCATGTCACCTCTTTCCAAATGCACTGCTATGACATCCTTAATAATTGATTCCATCATTTTACCCACTACTGAGGTCAGGCTGACCGGTCTATAATTCCCTGTTTTCTCTCTCCCTCCTTTTTTAAAAAGTGGGGTTACATTGGCTACCCTCCACTCCATAGGAACTGATCCAGAGTCTATGAAATGTTGGAAAATGACTGTCAATGCATCCGCTATTTCCAAGGCCACCTCCTTATGTACTCTGGGATGCAGTCCATCAGGCCCTGGGGATTTATCAGCCTTCAATCCCATCAATTTTCCCAACACAATTTCCCGACTAATAAGGATTTCCCTCAGTTCCTCCTCCTTACTAGACCCTCTGACCCCTTTTATATCCGGAAGGTTGTTTGTGTCCTCCTTAGTGAATACCGAACCAAAGTACTTGTTCAATTGGTCTACCATTTCTTTGTTCCCCGTTATGACTTCCCCTGATTCTGACTGCAGGGCACCTATGTTTGTCTTTACTAACCTTTTTCTCCTTACATATCTATTGAAGCTTTTGCAGTCCATTTTAATGCAAGCTTCCTCTCGTACTCTATTTTCCCTGCCCTAATCAAACCCTTTGTCCTCCTCTGCTGAGTTCTAAATTTCTCCCAGTCCCCGGGTTCGCTGCTATTTCTGGCCAATTTGTATGCCACTTCCTTGGCTTTAATACTATCCCTGATTTCCCTTGATAGCCACGGTTGAGCCACCTTCGCTTTTTTATTTTTACGCCAGACAGGAATGTACAATTGTTGTAGTTCATCCATGCGGCCTCTAAATGTCTGCCATTGCCCATCCACAGTCAACCCCTTAAGTATCATTCGCCAATCTATCCTAGCCAATTCACGCCTCATACCTTCAAAGTTACCCTTCTTTAAGTTCTGGACCATGGTCTCTGAATTAACTGTTTCATTCTCCATCCTAATGCAGAATTCCACCATATTATGGTCACTCTTCCCCAAGGGGCCTCGCACAACGAGATTGCTAATTAATCCTCTCTCATTACACAACACCCAGTATAAGATGGCCTCCCCCCTAGTTGGTTCCTCGACATATTGGTCAAGAAAACCATCCCTTATGCACTCCAGGAAATCCTCCTCTACTGTATTGCTTCCAGTTTGGTTAGCCCAATCTATGTGCATATTAAAGTCACCCATTATAACTGCTGCACCTTTATTGCATGCACCCCTAATTTCTTGTTTGATGCCCTCCCCAACATCACTACTACTGTTTGGAGGTCGGTACACAACTCCCACTAACGTTTTTTGCCCTTTTGTGTTCTGCAGCTCTACCCATATAGATTCCACATCATCCAAGCTAATGTCCTTCCTAACTATTGCATTAATCTCCTCTTTAACCACCTCCTTTTCCTTTTATTCTATCCTTCCTGAATGTTGAATACCCCTGGATGTTGAGTTCCCAGTCCTGATCATACTGGAGCCATGTCTCCTTAATCCCGATCACATCATATTTGTTAACATCTATTTGCACAGTTAATTCATCCACCTTATTACGGATACACCTTGCATTAAGACACAAAGCCTTCAGGCTTGTTTTTTTAACACCCTTTGTCCTTTTAGAATTTTGCTGTACAGTGACCCTTTTTGTTCTTTGCCTTGGGTTTCTCTGCCCTCCACTTTTCCTCATCTCTTTTCTGTCTTTTGCTTTTGTCTCCTTTTTGTTTCCCTCTGTTAGAAAATGAATGGAGCTCTATGGAATATTATAATATATTGGCTTATCCCTGTGCCCTTCAAATCTTTTCATTACCAGATGTAACCAACACAAGTGCAGAAAGTATGAAATATGTAGATCATTCAGCCCATTGAACCCATCCCTCCTGTAGACCATGTGTTGGCTCTATTGTTTTCATCCACTTACTTACGAAATGTCTCAAATTATGTTTCCCCTTGGTTTCAAAGATAACTGGAAAATATCCAGAACACACATCTAAACTTGTAACCTATATTATGCTCAGTTTTGCAATGCCTTGATTTTAAAATTCTCATCCTGGTTTTCAAATCCCTCCATGGTCTCGTCCCTCTCCATCTCTATAACCTTCACCAGCTCTATAACCTGCCGAGATCTCTGCGCTCCTCCAATTCCGTCCTCTTGCACATCCCAGATTTTCATTGCTCCTTTGGCTGCTAAGACCCTAAGCTCTGGAATTCCCTCCCCAAACCTCTATCTCTCTTTCCCGTTTAAAAGGTTCCTTAAAACCTACCTTTTTCAGCTGTTCTCATATCTCCTTCTGTACTCGGCGCTAAATTTTGTTTGGTAACGGTCCTGTTAAATGCCTTGGGAAGTTTAACTAGTTTAAATGTGCTACATCAATGCAGGTTGTTGTTGCTATTGAACTGTGACCCTGTAGCATATGCTAGTATAGCAGGGGTTCTCAACCAGGGGTTCATGACAAGGTTTCAAGGGGCTTGCCTTAAATAACCTCCGGGGTTTAAAAACTATCAGGTGTAACGTTTCTGGCCGTCTGTGCGATGACGGGGACAGCTGCTGAGCACCAGGCCCCCACTCACTGAGAAGGGAGAGAGGCTGCAGTCACTGAGTGCAGGTCCCCTGGCTCGAGCTCTCCGCCCTCCTCTCGCCAGCTCCCGCTCTATATTTCATCCCCCACATTTGTCCTAACACCACGCTGTCGCGATTGTCAACTGAAGCAGGGGCAAGGCTCGAGGGGGTCGTTCAGCCCGACTGCCTGCATCTGTTCCACGGTTAAGTTCGAGCCAGGACATCCCTGGAGATGGAGCACGCGATGTCCACCGGTACGCTCGCGAGCTTCCGCGAGAGGTGGGCGCCGGAGGGACTTGAGTGTATCATCACCCCCGGCAACCAAATTTTAATTTGAACCATTTATGTAAAAGTTAATTTGTTTAATTTGTTGGGAAAAAAAAAGAAGGGGCAAGATGCGGCAGCTGCAAGGAGGAAAGGAGCTGGTGGGGTCAAACAGTGAGCCACTGCCTTTGTGGGAGAATAAGAGTGGAATGTGTCAACATCAGGAAATGTTCCAACCTGAGCGGATTATAGTGTTTAATTTCAAAACATGATACAATTGTCATTCCTAATTTTTGGAATCACGTGCAACATTCACATTTTATAACATGTGTGAAACCTGAAATAGTTTGCAGCAATTTCCATATCTTACCCTCAACCTTGCGCTTTCTCAGTCACAGCACCATTGCCAGGATAATGATGGGAAGAAGAACCAGACTCCCGAAAATAACAACATTGATGTGTTTAAAAGTGTAATCATCTGTCAGAAGAATAAGCATAGATTTAACATTTAGTTTATAGATTATCTTTTTGAAAAAATAAGCTTCGTTAATGACCCAGTGGATAAACCTACTGCCTGATTTACCATTAAGCCATACAGGCCAGAAGGTCCCAGGTTTCATTCCTGATCCAAGTTCACTGACCTCACTCAGGAACGTTGGAGCTACAACTGTCCTCAGTGCCCTTCAGTTAGGGACAGAGGGGAAATCACACAGAGTTCTAGTTCCTGGTTTCAATCCGGTGATTCCTTCTGGGAAGGAGATGTGGGCAGATGATGGGTAAGTAAAGGATCCGATTCAGCTGTGAAGCTTCCCGCTGTACAATAGGTGAATGATACTGATTGTCTAGGCTTATACTTGAATAACGGTTATTTGAATAAGAACTGCACTCAGTGGGGTAGATCCTGACTCAGTGCGATAGTGTAAAACGGATGGGAATAAAAAGAGAGAGATGTAAAACAGGCTGCCGACTCGCTATCACCCGTTTTACACTGTCGCACAAAGTCAGGATCTACCCAACATGGGAGAAGAGGGAAGGGGAGAAAACAGACAGAAAATTTGTACAATATATTCCTGGCCATAATTTTGAACAAGAATTAATCCATGACAGTGCTTCCTCATTAATGGCCCCACAATGCATATTAGAGCAGCAAGACACAACCATGGAATGAGATTGTGACCATGATGTGTCACAAACCAAATATACGATCTTTGTCCAGGTTTCAGAAGGAGGTGGGAAAAGTGTGGATGAGCATTCCCCAGGGAGCATGAAAAGATACAGCGACTACAACTCATCTCATGCACCTCCCTGTGGCAGGTTGGAGGGCACCTTTGTAAGGGTCCTGGAAATAGGCTAACTTTACGCACTATCACAGGTAGGACATGTGCACAAGCTGGGATACCAAAAGAAAAATATTTCCAAACATTTAAGGGGTGATTTGACTGCACTTAGCATTGAAATACATAGAACATAAGAAATAGGTCTAGAAGTAGGCCATTTGGCCCCTTGAGCCTGCTCCACCATTCAATAAGATCATGGCTGATCTAATCTTAGCCTCAACTCCACTTAATATGGAAACATAGAAACATAAAAAATAGGTGCAGGAGTAGGCCATTCGGCCCTTCGAGCCTGCACCACTATTCAATAAGATCATGGCTGATCATTCCCTCAGTACTTCTTTCCTGGTTTCTCTCCATACCCCTTGATTCCGCTAGCCATAAGGGCCATATCTAACTCCCTTTTGAATATATCCAATGAACTGGCATCAACAACCCTCTGCGGCAGGGAAATCCACAGGTTAACAACTCTCTGAATGAATAAGTTTCTCCTCATCTCAGTCCTAAATGGCCTACCCCTTATCCTAAGACTGCGTCCCCTGGTTCTGGACTTCCCCAACATCGGGAACATTCTTCTCACATCTAACCCATTCAGTCCCATCAGAATCTTATATGTTTCTATGAGATCCCCTCTCATCCTTCCAAACCCCAATGTATAAAGGCCCAGTTTCTCCTCATATGAGGAGACAAGTGTCTCCTCATATGTCAGTCCAGCCATCCCGGGAATCAGTCTGGTGAACCTTCGCTGCACTCCCTCAATAGCAAGAACGTCCTTCCTCAGATTAGGAGACCAAAACTGAACACGATATTCCAGGTGAGGCCTCACCAAGGCCCTGTACAACTGCAGTAAGACCTCCATGCTCCACTCCTATACTCAAATCCCCTAGCTATGAAGGCCAACATACCATTTGCCTTCTTCACCGCCTGCTGTTCCTGCATGCCAACTTTCAATGACTGATGAATTATGACACCCAGATCTTGTTGCACCTCCCCTTTTCCTAATCTGCCGCCATTCAGATAATATTCTGCCTTTGTGTTTTTGCCCCCAAAGTGGATAATCTCACATTTATCCACATTACACTGCATCTGCCATGCATTTGTTCATTCACCTAACCTGTCCAAGTCACCATGTAGCCCCTTAGCATCCTCGTCACAGCTCACACCGCCACCCAGTTCAGTGTCATATGCAAACTTGGAGATATTATTCTCAATTCCTTCATCTAAATCATTAATGTATATTGTAAAGAGATGGGGTCCCAGCACTGAGCCCTGCGACACTCCATGAGTCACTGTCTGCCATTTTGAAAAGGACCCGTTTATCTCGACTCTGTGCTTTCTGTCTGCCAATCAGTTCTCTATCCACGTCAGTACATTACCCCCAATACCATGTGCTTTGATTTTGCACACCAATCTCTTGTGTGGAACCTCATCAAAAGCCTTTTGAAAGTCCAAATACACCACATATACTGGTTCTCCCTTGTCCAATCTGCTAGTTCCATGTTCAAAAATTCCAGAAGGTTTGTCAAGCATGATTTCCCTTTCATAAATCCATGCTGACTTGGACCGATCCTGTCACTGCTTTTCAAATGCGCTGCTATTTCATCCTTAATAATTGATTCCAACATTTTCCCCATGACTGATGTCAGGCTAACTGGCCTATAATTACTGTTTGCTCTCTCCCTCATTTTTAAAAAGTGGTATTACATTAGCTACCCTCCAGTCCATAGCAACTGATCCAGAGTCGATAGACTGTTGGAAAATGATCACCAATGCAACCATTATTTCTAGAGCCACTTCCTTAAGTACTCTGGGATGCAGACTATCAGGTCCCGGGGACTTATCGGCCTTCTATCCCATCAATTTCCCTAACACAATTTCCTGCCTAATAAGGATATCCTTCAGTTCCTCCTTCTCACTCAACCCTCGGTCCCCGAGTACTTCCGGAAGGTTATTTGTGTCTTCCTTCGTGAAGACAGAACCAAAGTATTTGTTCAATTAGTCTGCCATTTCTTGTTCCCCATTATAAATTCACCTGAATCCGACTGCAAGGGACCTATGTTTGTCTTCACTAATCTTTTTCTCTTCACATATCTATAAAAGCTTTTGCAGTCAGTTTTTATGTTCCCGGCAAGCTTCCTTTCGTACTCTATTTTCCCCCTCTTAATTAAACCCTTTGTCCTCCTTTGCTGAATTCTAAATTTCTCCCAGTCCTCAGGTTTGCTGCTTTTTCTGGCCAATTTATATGCCTCTTCCTTGGATTTAACACTATCCTTAATTTCCCTTGTTAGCCACGGTTGAGCCACCTTCCCCAATTTATTTTTACACCAGACAGAGATGTACAATTGTTGAAGTTCATCCATGTGATCTTTAAATATTTGCCATTGCCTATCCACCGTCAACCCTTTAAGTATCATTTGCCAGTCAATTCTAGCCAATTCACACCGCATACCATCGAAGTTTCCTTTCATTAAGTTCAGGACCCTAGTTTCTGAATTAGCTGTGTCACTCTCCATCTTAATAAAGAATTCTACCATGCTATGGTTACTCTTCCCCAAGGGGCCTTGCACAACAAGATTGCTAATTAGTCCTTTCTCATTACACATCACCCAGTCTAGGACGGCCAGTTCTCTAGTTGGTTCCTCAACATATTAGTCTAGAAAACCATCCCTATTACACTCCAAGAAATCCTCCTCCACCATATTGCTACCATTTTGGTTAGCCCAATGAATATTTAGATTAAAGTCACCCATGATATCTGTTGTACCCGTATTGCACGCGTCCCTTATTTCTTGTTTGATGCTGTCCCCAACCTCACTACTACTGTTTGGTGGTCTGTACACAACCCCCACTAGCGTTTTTTGCCCCTTGGTACTCCGTAGCTCCACCCATACTGATTCCAAATCATCCAAGCTAATGTCCTTCCTTACTAATGCATTAATTTTGTCTTTAACCAGCAATGTCACCCCGCCTCCTTTTCCTTTCTGTCTATCCTTCCTAAATGTTGACTTGTCCTGGATGTTGAGTTCCCAGCCTTGGTCACCCTGGAGCCGTGTCTCCGTGATGCCAATTACATCATAACCGTTAACTGCTATCTGCGCAGTTAATTCATCCACCTTATTCTGAATACTCCTCGCATTGAGGCACAGAGCCTTCAGGTTTGTCTTTCTAACACACTGCCCCTTTAGAATTTTGCTGTAACGTGGCTTTTTTTTGCTTTTTGCCTTAGGTTTCTCTGCCCTCCACTTTTACTATTCTCCTTTCTATCTTTTGCTTCTGCCTCTATTTTATTTCCCTTTGTCTCCCTTCATAGGTTCCCATCCCCCTGCCATATTAGTTTAACTCCTCCACAACAGCACTAGCAAACACTCCCCCTATTACATTGGTTCTGGTCCTGCCCAAGTGCAGACTGTCCACTTTGTACTGATCCCACCGGCCCCCAGAACTGGTTCCAATGTCCCAGGAATTTGAATCCCTCCCTTCTGCACTACTGCTCAATCCATGTATTCATCTGAGCTATCCTGCGATTCCTACTCTGACTAGCATGTGGCACTGATAGCAATCCTGAGATTACTGCTTTTGAGGTCCTACTTTTTAATTTAGCTCCTAGCTCCCTAAATTCGTCTCGAAGGAATGCATCCTGTTTATTACCTAGATTGTTGGTACCTATATGCACCATGACAACTAGCTGTTCACCCTCCCATTTCAAAATGTCCTGCACCAGCTCCGAGTCATCCTTGACTCTTGCACCAGGGAGGCAACATACCATCCTGGAGTCTCGGTTCCGGCCGCAGAAACGTCTATCTATTCTCCTTATAATCGAATCCCCTACCACTATAGCTCTCCCAATCTTTTTCCTGCCCTCCTGTGCAGCAGAGCCATGAACTTGGCTGCTGCTGCTCTCCCCTGATGAGTCATCCCCCTCAACAGTACCCAAAGTGGTGTATCTGTTTTGCAGGGGGATGACCACAGGGGGCCCCCTGCGCTACCTTCCTTGCACTGCTCTTCCTGTTGGTCACCCATTCCCTATCTTGCTGTGTACCCTTTATCTGCCGTAAGATCAACTCACTAAATGTGCTATTCACATCATTCTCAGCATCATGGATGCTCCAGAATAAATCCACCCGCAGCTCCAGTGCCGCAATGCGGTCTGTCAGGAGCTGCATGCAGATGCTCTTCCCGCACATGTAGTCGTCACTTCCCTGCCCACTGCCCATAACCCTTGACTCCCTCATCATTCAAAAATATGTCTATCTCCACCTTAAGTATTTTCAATGCCCCAGCCTCCACAGCTCTCTGAGGTTGAGAATTCCATAGATTTACAACCCTCTGAGAGAAGAAATTCCTCCTCATCTCTGTTTTAAAAGGGTGACCTCTTATTCTGAAACTATGCCGCCTCATTTTAGATTACCCCATGAACGGAATCATCTTAACTGGATCTACCCTGTCAAGCCCCCTCAGAATCTTATACATTTCAAAATGATTACCTCTCATTCTTCTAAACTCCAATGAGTATAAAACCAACCTGCTCAACCTTTCTTCATAAGTTATGAAATATCTTCTTATATGTTTGCCACTGCTTATCTACCATCTTACCCTTTAATCTATTTCCCAAATCAACTTTAGCCAACTATGCCTCTATACCTTTATAATTGCCTTTATTTAAGTTCAGGATACTAGGTTGAGACTGAGCTTTCTCACCCTCAAACTGAATTTGAAATTCTACCATGCTATGATCACTCGTCCAAGAGGATCCTTTACTATGAGATCATTAATTAATCCAGTCGCATGACACATTACCAGAAATAGCACCTGAGAAATGGGCACCATGCACAGGAACAATGGATGCAAATCCTGTGCTACTGTTTTGTACCTGAATAGCACTGCATCTGAATTTCCTGAAATAAAAACAGAAAATGCTGGAAATACTCAGCAGGTCAGTCAGCATCTGTGGAGCGAGAAACAATGTTAACGTTTCAGGTCAATGGCCCTTCGTCAGAACTGGAAAAAGTTAGAGATGTAACAGGTTTTTAAGCAAGTGTAGGCAATTTGTTGCATGGATTTTCAGAGAGTTGGCCCTGAAGGTTGTTGACCAATATAGGTTTCATGCAACTGAGTGTGGGAGTCCGGTGCACTCAGATTCCCGACTCTATTGCTGGGTGCAATTCAGGGCAAATTTACTGCAAAACAAGAAACCTGGAGCTGCAGCTTCCAGAGCTATAAAGTTAAAATTATCAAAGTAAATGGCAAGCAAATTCTTTCTGCTCCCTTCCCAGTCTGATTTCACATGGATCTGGGACAATATGTCAGCTGGACAGCCTTTTCTATCATTCCCCGACCAATCATTCTCTGACTAATGTTTCCCATCGTATCATTCCTGTAGAAAATTGCTGCCGCTTCCAGGATTTCGATCCAGAAGTGACATTGGTCAAGTGTGGGTCACATTCAAGTAAGTGCCAGCGACAGAGTGACATCATGCATCACATTTTCCATCATCACCCACAATAGCAACACTGGATGTAAAAGAAAACCGCTATGTTACTGGCATCTATCTTAATATAGTGGGCAAGTGGGCATTACAGATTTAAAAGGTTCCTTACAGGAGTGGAATGGACCCCAATGAGATTTAGTAAGATATGTTGTCCTCTTCAACTCCTATCCATTGCTTTGAGTTGTATATTCTGACTTTTGTGAACACTTATGATTTTGAACTCTGAGTAACGTGGAGTGCAATAGGATATAAAAGGTTTTCATAATTAAAGGAGCTGTAAGTGACAAGAGCTTTCTGTGGAGGATACAAAGAGAAAAACCTGAGATACTTACTGTTAATCTTCAGATAATATGGAATTAAAACTTTGGGTGTGTTTTGATAAAACAAAACACATATCCAGTTCCCTCTGCCTCTGTCAGCTTTCTGAATAATCAGTCTCATTGATTTCTCTTCCCCATTCCGTCCGTTCAATGTTTTCTCTCCAACAGTTTTGCCATCACTATTGATCCAAACAAGTCTCATTGATTCAGTGACATCAGAGACAGAGCAGGTCAGGGTAACGGTGTCTCCCTCAGTCACTGCATCAGATGGTTCAGCTGTGACTGTGGAAACAGGAAAATCATTTAGATTTTAAACAATGACTTTATCATTGAAAACAACAGTAACATTCTGTCTCCTATCTTTAACTGTGATTAGTTTAATCATCACAAATTTATTTGATCCCCAAGAACATGTGTAAACTCCTGCATCATTAAACAGTACAGGGACAATCTTCACACTGAAATTCCTGCCGTTAAGATTTCCCACTGTGGGCACCAATCGACTCCCAAAGTAGGTCTTGTTTACATCGATAGGGTGAGATCTGATAGCAGAAGCTACTTCTTTCTCTTGATTCTGAAATTGACTTGACCTCCAAGTGCATTTAGTTTCAGTGGGCTCAGAAAGAGCTTCACAAATCAGGTCGAGTTCACTGTGATCTGTGCCTGACCGATAAAGTGTGTATATCTTATTGTGTAAATCTGCGATAGAGAGACAGGAAACAAGGTGTTAGATTTTTATAGCTGCTGAGATATAGATGTTCTGAATTCCCACATGGATAAACATCGCCCTCCTGGCACAAGCCAGCTGGGAGTGCAGCACAGGGACAGGGGAATCGGCTGGGACTGGATACACTGGCTGCCGGCCCAGGCTGCCTATTGTTTAAACGCCGGGTTGTGGTACAAAGTCCATCTGCCCCAACATGGTCGCATCAAAGTGATGTTGTTTCCCCATGGGCTGTAGATAATAACCAATTTGTCAGCAATCGATTATCAATAAATGCCTCAGACCCATTGTGTTGGGCACCTCTGGTTCCCTCGGGTTGTTAACAGACGGAGACATAGGTCGACAGGCAGGTCAATCAAAGGGTGCAACGTCAGTCAGGTTTGAAACAGAAAGTTGCAAGGGCAAGCTTGGCCAGGCTCAAAGGGTTAGTACGCAGGAGGGTAGTTAGGAGCTAATTTGGTTTTGTTAAGTAGTTGACCCAATGGTGTGGGAAAGTACAACGTTTTCATTATTTTAACATTATACACAAAGACAAGTGAGACTCAGTGAATCTGATCACAACTGTGAACTGTAGTTCACTTGCTGTGAAATAAGCAGTTTAACAATTTATTACTGGCATTGTCTCACCAATGGGTTTTATGTTCCATCTTCAAAGAGACTGTAGAATTAAACTTGCGATGGACACAAATACCCAGTTCAGATCACAAGGGGGTCTTAGTCTTATACCCTTAGGTTATGCTGTCATATACAACAACATAACTTGTATTTATATAGCACCTTTAACGTGGTAAAATGACCCAAGGCACTTCACAGGTGTGTTGTAAGATAAAAATTTGACACCGAGCTACATAAGAAGAAATTACAGCAGATGACCAAAAGCTTGGTTAAAGTAGTAAGTTTTAAGGAGCGCCTTAAAGGAGGAAAGATAGGCAGAGAGGGGGAGAGGATTAGGGAGGGAGTTCCAGAGCATAGGGCCTAGGCAGCTGAATGTACGGCCACTGAAGGTTAAATGATTATAATCAGGGATGCTCAACAGGGCAGAATTTGAGGAATGCCGATATCTCGGGATGTTGTGGGTCTGGAGGAGATTATAGAGCTAGTGAGGGGTGAGGCCATGGAGGAATTTGAAAACTAGGGTGAAATTTGGAAATTGAGGCATTGTTTAACTGGAGCCAATGTAGGTCAGTGAGCACAGGGGTAATGGGTGATCGGGACTTGGTGCGAGTTAGGGCATGACCAGCCGAGTTTTGGATGACCTCAAGTTTATGGAGGGTAGAATGTGGGAGGCCAGCTAGGTGTGCGTTGGAGTAGTCAAGTCTAGAGATAACAAAGGCATGGATGAGGGTCTCCACAGCAGATGGTCTGAGGCAGAGGCGGGGAGAGACAATGTTAGGAGGTGGAAATAGACGGTTTTAGTTATGCTGTGGATATGTGGTCAGAAGCTCATTTCAGGGACAAATCTGATACCAAGGTTGTGAACAGTCTGGTTCAGCCTCAGACAGATAGTCAGATATTAGGGAGGATGCAATAGTCAGATATTGGGTAGTGTGAGATCATCCTTAAATGTAAGACACTCAGAGCAGTTTTGTGAGTGAATAGCACCCCTGTACCCAAGAGAATGTCTCAGGAAAGATTCTAGTCATAATACCCATGTTGGGTGTATAGAATTTGTTTGTATTTCTCGATTCCAATATAGTCTAGAAATTGCTTTTCTTGATTGATGGATTTTGTTTTTTTTGATTCATACATGTGAATCGAAATGAATCCATTGAGTTCACCTGGTTGGTTACATCAGCTCTTAATGTCACTATTTTAGATTTACACCCAGGGCAAAAACAAGGACCACATTCTGCAGTAAAAGCCCACAGGGTGCCTGTGCTTGCTGTACTTTGTGTGTAACAGTTTTATATCAGTAACTATTTAATACCTACTGCAAGGTAGCTTTGGACTTACTCTGATCCACATCAACATTTGTGTTTCCAGTGAGAACAATGGAGTCATTTTCCTGCACTTCCCATGTATACAAATTCTGATTTTCTGCTCCAATGTGTCTGACGATCAGATAGACTGTGTTATTCAGATGGATCTCATCAGTGTTGTTCCTCCTGTCCTGCTGAGATGAGTCTCGTGATTTTCAGTGAAGGCTGACTGTATCTGAGAGTCTGGAGATGGTACAACTGAGGATGACGTCACTGCCCATTACAGGCCTCTGTGAATCTGTCTCAACTGTAGAAAAAAAAAGACTTGCATTTATATACACCTTTCATGACCACCGGACATCTCAAAGTGCCTTACAGCCAATTAAGTACTTTTGAAGTGTAGTCAGTGTTGTAATGAAACTGAAAACAGATAAATGACATGTAACATAGATTTCTATATGCTTTCTGTACTATTGCATTCAAAATGATCTTTTTGGAATTTTCTACACCAAAGATGCTCAGTCGTTCAATTTATTTAAGACAGAGATCGCTACATTTTTGATTTTGAAAGTAACTAAACTGTATAGGGATAGTGCGGGAAGATGGAGTTGAGGTTGAAAATTGTCCATTTTATTGTTGAGTGGTGGGACAGGTTCGAAGGCCCAATGGCCTACTCCTGTGAACCGACAAATGCTAACCAGCCGTGCTTAGTGCTGACTATCTACATTTCCCAGATAATGTTCACTTGTTCCCTTTGATCCCTTCATCTTCCTCACCAACATGCTGCTCCTTGACAGCATCACCAAAGACTTTGGCCGTGATTTTGCTGACCTTGACGGGTCCGTGGCAGGCGACATAGGTGGCGTGTCTCGACCCCGCTGCTGGCTCCATCCCGCTCTGTAAAATTAATTTCCCTTGATGCGACTTGTTAAGCCCATCCAGCGCATTTCATGGGCCAAATAGAGGAAGCGTGATGTCATTTGATAATGCGTCATCAGCTGGTTTCCTTAAAGGGACCATGTACATATTTATTTGGACAGTTGTGCTGTGAGTGTTTTACAGCATTGAGGCGCTGCAAACACTGACAATGACTGCACAAAAGCATAGGGCTGCACCCAGGCTCTCCCATGACTCCCCTCATTTGCTTATGCAGGGAGTCATAGTGCACAGGGAGATCCTTTTCCCTTCCCATAGGTGGAAGACCCCTTCACAGAAGATCAACGCAGCCTGGTTGCACATTGCAGAGGAGGTCACAAGCAGGGATATGGTCAGGAAGACTTGGGTGCAATGCCGCAGATGTTTCAATGATCTTAGTAGATCATAAAACGTTAGGACAAAGTCACACTCAGCCACATCCTGGTGTGCCTCTGATTACATCCCCATCACTCTGCCTTCCCTTAGTGAGTTGCAGGGACTGGTGAGACATAACAGTACCCCATGCAATACTGATGAATGTGAAAGGAATATCTTGGGCATTGTAGGGATGCTTTATGTTGGTGGTATGGGGTGATGCCAACCTGGCACAGTGTCAAGTGAAGTAAATCTGGCCATGGTGAGGCCATCCCTGGTGTCCCAGGAAGCAATGTGCTTGGGTTCTGATGTCCTGTGTCCTGTGCAGCATCAGTTGATTGCTGTTGGTCGGTGTTGTTTTGGTGCTGCTGATGACACTGGTGCTGCTGGTATTGGGGATTCTGAGGACAAAGTTGAGAGAGTATAAAGCACACCCATGCTGATGCAATAGATGGCAGGTGAAGTTGAGATGACAGAAGCAATCTGTTGATGGTGAGAAAGGTTGTTCCAATGAGGTGACACTGGATAGAGAGTTTGCTACAAACATTTGCAACCTGCATAAAGCTCAACCTGTCTTCGAAATGCAATAAGCAACAGCTTCTGAAATTGCAAACTGAACAGCTGTGAGGTGGGAGCTTTTGTTACACATTTAAAGCTGTCAGGTAATCAGCTGTTTCAATGGCCATTCATCTCCTGCCTCAACTTAACAGACGTGATCCTCGAGCAGCGAGGACCCCATGGGCAAGCACTTAAAATCAAAAGATGAGTTCAAATGTGTTCTCAATGATCTCTAAACAAGATCATAATTGCCTGAATTCGATTCCCCGCCGCTGTGTGTCGGGTCTGCTCAGTGCTGACAGACGCGACATTGGGAAAGGCGCGTGGCGGTGGTTTCATTTGCCACCTGACCCGCCATCGATCGCGCACACTGACCCCACTGAAAATTCCAGCCATTGGGTCAGATACCACGTGTGTATTCAGGACACTCAGCTCTACCACTCCACCACCTCTCTCAAAACCTCCACCACCTCTGTGCTGTCAGATCGATCATCTAACATCTAGTCTTGGATGAGCAATAATTTCATCCAGTTAACGATTTGGAAGATCGAAGCCATCGTCTTCGGCCCTCGCCACGAATTCCATACCATCAGCGCCAGCTCCATCCTCCAGCATGGCCGTTGTCTCAGGAATTTTAGGAGGATGGATGACAAATTTACGAACAAGTGTTAATGCTAACAATCAAAATGACTCGTCCTTAGTGCATGCACTATTTCTAATGCACAGAGGATATTTACCCACATGGCTGAGTTTAAAAAGAGATTCAGTCTCACGTGGGTGATAGAACTGGAGGGTCATGACATCATCTCAACATTTGGTTCAGAATATTTCTGGAATTACTCACAAATAATCATATTATTCAACCCTTTCCAGTCCTTGTCCAACTTACCTTTGATCCCAAATACTTCATACTGTTTCAGGATTTGCTTACTGGGCTGTGTCTGAGTCCAGGTGAACAATCCCGCAAGTTCAAAGGTGGGGTTTCTGATTCTCAGATTAAGGGTACCCCAGTCCTCACAGATCCTCTGAGAAATGCCTGGTATATTATTGTACTCAGCGCTCCATTTTACGGCCCACCGCTGACCTTCTCTGTGAAAAGTTCCCAATTGCTTTGTAATTTGTTGCCCTGAGTGTGGTCTCCATTCCCAGACAATGGAGCCATTTCCAGGATTGTCTGGCCCTTTCAATACAAAGTTACCTTCCTGATGGAAAAAATAAATATAATTCCGGCTTCCTGCAAGAAAAGAGAATAAACACTTTAAAATCAGATAGAAACTTCCCAATCCGATCTGATTTTTTTCAGTAAGTTGTTAGTTATGACTCAGAAGTGACACGGCACACACACACCAGAGTAATATACTGTATTGCTGAAAGACCAAAACTCACTTTCCTATCGTTACAATTATTATTCTCAGTCACCAACGATTTAACAAAAAAAACGTACATTTATATAGCACTTTTGATGAATAAAACATTCCAAGACACTTTGTAAAGAGTGGAAAAATGCAAAAAGAATTTAAAGGGAACAACAATTTGAATTTATATAGCACCATTTACATGTTAAAACATCCCAAGGTGCTTCACAGGAGCATTATCAAAGAGAATTTGACACCAAGCCGGAAAGTAGATATTAGGACAGGTGAGCAAAAGGTTGGTCAAAGAGGTAGGCTTTAAGGAATGTCTCAAAGGAGCAGAAATAAGTAGAGAGGTGGAGAGGTTTAGAGAGGGAATTCCAGAGTTTAAGGCCGAGGCAGCTGAAGGCATGGCCGCCAATGTTAGAGCGATGAAAATCAGGTGTGCACAAGAGGCCAGAATTGGAGGAGAGCACAGATGTCAGAGGGTCACAACAAGCAATGATGTGTGAGTAGGCCGACTGAATAATCAAAAAATGGGTTTGGAGAAGGCTTTTAAAGCAGCACGGAGAAATGAAAAGGAGGAGAGATTCTGTGGTATTTTCAGACAGTGTCCGAAGGCTCTCCCACCACTGGTAGTGATGGGTTTGATGGATGTAGTGGAGAGGGAGAGCTGGGTGTCCTCAACATACGTATGGCAGTGACCCTATGCATGATGTCACCGAGGAGCAGTGTGTAGATAAGGAAGAGGAAGAAAAAATATATTTGGAAACAACCAGCAAACTTTTAAAACATAGTCTATTTTTTTGCTTTTCCATAGGGCGCAAAATTCACCACAGCTCCATTTTTTGTGGGCTAAATGTGTTTTTTGGAGCTAACTAATTTCAGGCGATTTTGCTAGTTTCACCAATGGAATAACGTCTTAACAGGTAATGGCCGGTTTTTTTAAGTACCATTTTTCTGACATCACTCGGGGTCAAACCCAACCATTATGTCATTTTTGCCCATTTTTTGCAAGTTTTGCTAATAAGGCTTTTTGTAAGGACAGCGCTAAGGACCACTTTTTAAAACCTTGCCTTACCAAGTCGGAGTCCGATCGAAATCGATGTTAACGGGGGGACCTCGGCCATTACCACGGGGCTTAGGATTGATTTGTTGTGTTGATCTGTATTTATTATGTTCCTATTGAATGTAGTGATGCAATATTATCTTTGATTTACTTCATTATAAAAGAAAGTTATTTTATTTTTAGGACTTAATATTTACTGTTATAAAACTCTGACACTTCAAAATCATTCTGTATGTAGCTGGTGATGTCAGTTGTGCAATGTAATTGTGTTGATACAATATAATTCTTCCTATACCAATTCACATCTTAACAGGGACTGAAGGCAACCGATTCCTCTGACGGCGCGGCCAGGGATAGGTGCGGGTGCGGTGGGCCATTTGGCCAGGAATAGGGGCGACCGCGGTCGGCCACTTGGCCAGGGATAGGGGCGACCGCGGTCGGCCACTTGGCCAGGGATAGGGGGCGGGAGAGGTCGGCCACTTGGCCAGGGATAGGGGGCGGGAGAGGTGGGCCATTTGCGAGCCATCGGCAAGTCTGGGAGCTCGGACGGGCATGAAAACACTCCCAGGGCAGATATAGCATGGGTTAGATACAGAGTAGAGCTCCCTCTACACAATTATATAAAAGCAGCCCTCAGCCCACATTTCCTTCTTCCCAGAGGGAGACAGCTCATTCCCTCCCATTGTGCCTCGCGTTACCCTGGAAAACGAAATACTTGGGCATGCGCAGAAGAGGTGTCATTTTTATGGCAAAAAAAAATTAGCTCAATCCTAAAAAAAAAGAGCTATTTCTGTGCTGCTCTAAAATGAAAAATAATTTTGGCGAAACTTCGGCCTTATTTTTTGGCGTTATTTCAGAATAAAAAGACGGCCATTAATCGGAAATAATTTCCAAAAACAGCAATGTGGAATTTTGGGGCCCTAGTTTGTTTATGTAACCAGGGAAAAGGAAAGATCCAGAACTTTAAGTGGACTTTCTTGCCCTTCATTTAGTGAGAATCACATTCTGGACCATTTCCTGACATAGCCCTGTGACCAAATATCCCGAACACTCCAGGGTCAGGCTGGCCTACTGCAAACTCTCATCCTCCACCACATACCATCTCTCCAGACCTCTGTTCCCACAGCCTCCATTGTGATAATTGATAACTAATGCTTGGGGCTAGAAATTGGTCTTTTGGTGATAGCGATATTTCCTCGGCATTTTTCACCAAAAATACCGCTAATCACACTGCCATTTTTTAAAGGCCTAAAATTGGCAAAATAATTCGCCCAGCGGTAAAAATCAGAAACCGCGATCCTCGCCAAATTTAGTCTGAGGCCGATTACTGCTAAAAAAAACAGGCCCTGGGAGGGAGGACAACACAAAAAAAAATCGCAAAAAGCTATAAAATAAAAAATCACAAAACATTCGCAAGACCCTTAACTAAGTAATCGCTGCAAAAAAATTAAAAAATATAAACGTATCTTTTTTGCAGGTCTTCACTGTTTCTGGGGCTGCAATACAGGCTTTTCTCGGGTGTTTATTTCACCCAGAATATGGGTACAGCAACCGCCAATTTAAAGCGACAGCATTTTTTTCCATTGCACAACGCTGGTCCCCTTTTCAGCGATATTCCAAAACCGGCGTGCAAGACTTTGGCCAATTTACCTGATCTCCTTTTTCCGTCAAAACAGCAAAATATTGCCAAAAAAATGGGCGCAAGGCTGGCCTATTTCCAGGCCAAAGAGTTCATGGATGTTTTGGTCCAAAATCAAGGCAGCCTCTGGCTCTTCTGCTCTCTCCTACCCCCCATCTTACACACTGTTTAGTGATCCTAGGAGTAGATGAGGAAGACACTTGCTGATCGCCCAAGGGTTGCTAAGGTAAGGGAGCTCACAATTTGCCTCCTTTTACAATCTTATCTTCCAACACAGACTATCAGCACTTCATTGCAAGCTCGATGGCACACCAAGGTGGGAAAATGCACAGCTCTCTGGCAACTGTTCACCCACTTTCCCAATACAAAGAAACACTATACAATCTAGCACACTGCCAACACAAGATATCTGCATACTGCATGTTCACAGACTCACAAATGGTAGAAGTTAGGCTTGGCTCTCTGGTGGCATTGCCGCTGCTTTTCCCAATTCCAGAAAATGTCTCTTCTATATCTGTTTACAGAAGCCTGCACAAGTGAACAGATTTGTTTTTCTTTTCAAATCCACTCCAAAGTTAATCCCCATGAATGCCCTTGATCATTTTTCCCCTTCCCACACTGTGCCTGTGGTGTTCCCAAATGAGCTAATTTACATATATTATAATGAGGGCCAGTGGATTTGCAGCCTCGAGTTTCCTGCTTTTGCACTCACAATGCACTTGGCCTAAGTAAGATTGAATTTTTGAATTTTGTTTATTTAATTTTGATTTAAATTTGACAGCACCTCCCAAACCTGTGACCTCTACCGTCTAGAATACAAGGTCAGCAGATACTTGGAAATGTCACCACCTCCAAGTTCCCCTCCAAGTCACACACCATTCTGACTTGGAAATCTATCGCCGTTCCTTCATCGTCACTGGGTCAAAATCACAGAACTCCCGCCCTGACAGCACTGTGCGAATACCATCATCACACGGACTGCAGCGATTCAAGAAGGCGGCTCACCACCACCTTCACAAGGGCAATTAGTATTGAACAATAAATGCTGGCCTTGCCAGTGATGGCCACATCCTGTGAATGATTGTAAAAAAAGTGAAGTGGCACAGATGTTTCCAGGATCAGTGGAGAGAGACAGAGAAGAAGAGTTTCTCTGAGCCTGAACAATGGAGACTTTCAATTGCAATGTTTGCTGCTGGGAATTATTTTTTGCTGTGATTTTCTGGATATTCTGTCTCGGCATTCTGATTGATTTTGGGTCGAAAACTAAACAAAATGGCTTCTGTAGCACTTTGTTGTCACAAAAAAATTGGTTTCAGTGTCTCAGTAAATTTGCCAAGAGCGTAGTTGAGACACACAGACCTGGAAAGTTCCAAGCTCGATCCCAGGCTGTGCTGAGTTATCTCAGGGTAGATTTCCTGAGGCTCTGCATCACTGTAGAGCCTCACACACAGGATATAAAGGAGGGATTACTCCTGGCAACAAGTGTAAGGTTACTAATCTTCAGAAAAACGCAGACCATGAACTAAAAATTGATTGATACAAGCTTTGGACTTAAACTAGACAATTAAGGACATCCTGTGGTCAGAAACCAAAACTGACTTCATGCATAACAACAATGGAGTTGTTACGTGAGGCCCTGAACTTGATTGACCAGGGTGGGGAAAACAAACCCACTGGAGACACCAAGTTTGTAAAAGGACTGGACAACAAAGGATCACATGGAATGCAAATAAGGAAATATCTTTTGCATTGTCGACTCCATGTGCAAATTAGTAACCTTTCAAACCCACCACCACAGCCAGTTAAACAGATCATCACCTTGGTAATCGGATTTTGGAAGCAAAAATCTTATTCTTACTATGGACATAAATATTCAGAAACAGAGACACACAAGCAAAAGCAGGAGGAAGAACACAGGAAGAAACAGCAAGCAGGGGCATGGAAGGAAAGGAACAGAAGCTGTAGCGAACGGCCAGAAGATGAACCAACAGGTCATGGAATCAATGACCATGAATCTCTGGTGATGGTATGTCTAAAGTCACACTTCTCTCAGCGGTCTAGTCCTGTAGTTTTAGTCAGTTTTTGTTGCGTATAAAACAGACACTGGGTTAAGCCTAAAATTTTGTGCCACATGTTGTCCTTTCCCACTATAAGTTCTGAGGTCTAAGAACCAGAGTAGAGTGAACAAAATAAACACCCTACACAAGATTACAAGATTATTAGTCCAAAATAACGCCAAAAAAATAAATAGAAAGAACAAACCCTGAGTCACTTACCACTGGGCTCCAGATAGTACGGGACTAAAACCTAGGGCCGGTTTTGATAAAACAAAGCACATATCCAGTTCCCTCTGTCTCTGTCAGCTTTCTGAATAATCAGTCTCAATGATTTCTCTTCCCCATTCCGTCCATTCAATGTTTTCTCTCCAACAGTTTTGCCATCACTATTGATCCAAACAAGTCTCACTGATTCAGGGACATCAGAGACAGAGCAGGTCAGGGTAATGGTGCCTCCCTCAGTCACTGCATCAGATGGTTCAGCTGTGACTGTGGAAACAGGAAAATCATTTAGATTTTAAACAATGACTTTATCATTGAAAACAACAGCAACATTCTATCTTGTACCTTTAACTGTGATTAGTTTAATCGTCACAAGTTTATGTGATCCCAGAGAACATGTGTAAACTCCTGCATCATCAAACAGTACAGGGACAATCCTCACACTGAAGTTCTCGCCATTATAATTTTATGCTGTGGTCACCAGTCGATTCCCAAAGTAGGTCCTGTTTACATCGATAGGCTTAGATGTCGAAGCAGAAGCTATTTCTTCCTCCTGATTTTGAAGATGATGTGACCTCCAGGTCCATGCAGCAGTGTTGTAAGTGTGAACATAATTATCATAATAATCATAGCAAATCAGGTGGAGTTCACTGTGATCTGTGCCTGACCGATAAAGTGTATAACTTTTCCTATATAAATCTGCGATAGACAGAAAGAGAACAGCGTGTTAGAATTTTACGATTGCTGAGGTGCAGAAAAAAGCCAGAATAATTACCGGCCACAATTAGAGAAAAATACTTGTATTTTCATCATCATGACTTCATTTGATCAAGTTTCTCAGGGCAGTGTCCTAGGCCCAACCATCTTTATCAATGACTATCCCTCCATCATAAGGTCATTAGTGGGAATGTTCTCTGGTGATTGCACAGTGTTCAGTTCCACTCGCAACTCCTCAGATCATGAATCAATCCGTGCCACATGCAGCAAGACCGAGGCAACATTCAAGCTTGGGCTGATAAGTTGTAAGTAACATTGGCACCACATTGTTGCCAATCAATGACTACCTCTGACAAGAGAGAGTCTAACAACCTCCCCTTAACATTCAATGACATTAGCATCATCGATTCTCTCACCATCAATACCCTGGGGGTCAGCATTGACCAGAAACTGGAACAGCCACATAAATACCGTGGTTACAAGAGCAGATCACAGGCTAGGTATTCTGCAGCGAGTGAACACTGAGTAGATATTCTGTGCTGGACTTTAATGCTGTGCCCTTGCAGTGAGTAAAGTGAACCATATTTAGAAAATAATTGTCTCTGTGTTTTAGTAAATGGTGAGCTATGTGAGAATGTTTCTGTCCACCTTCAACCCTTTAGCTGTTTATTGTCCGACCCATCAACACCTGGTTGTTGACATTTGCCAACTGTATTGCAATGTTATATTTACAGCAATGTTCCAAAGAGAAAATAAGATCCCAGTCTGTAGTAAAAGAATATGCTGTCTCTGTGCTCCCTGTAACAGTGTGTAACAGTGTTATTTCAATAACTATTTAATATCTACTGTAAGGTAGTTCGGGACTTACCCTGATCCACATCAATAGCTTTGATGCTATTTTAATAAGTCATTTTTCTACACTTCTCACAAATGCAAAATTCTTATCTTCTACTCCAAAGTGCCAGTCTCAGCTTTTCCCCTCTTCCTCCCCCAAAGCCCCACTCCCAACCTCTGTCATTTCCCTCTGCTCACCATCTCTCCTCTACATTTCCATCGTTTCCACCCTTCCCTCTCCCGTTCATGGCCACTAATTCCCTGCCCTTCCATCTCCCCTTAGTCCTGCTCCCGGCTCAATGCTTATCTGAAGCTGAGATTCTCATGTATCCTACATGGTTACTGTATGCACTATTACAAGTTGTGTCACCAGAGGGCACAGCAGTGGGAGACTTGCAAGTTACCTGTTCAGGTGTGCTTGGCCTGGTATAAAAGGCAGGCCACCAGGTGTGATCCTCACTCTGGAGTTATCAATAAAGGACTAAGGTCACTCCAGTTCAAGTACAAAACATTGCCTCATGGAGTCATTAGCAGAGCATCCTAGGACATAACAGAGAATATGCAGGAGCTGGAATCACTTCCAATAGCAGCAGAACTGGGTTAGAAGTGGTCTTGAGGGGAGAGAGGCCAGTTTTTTGTTCAATGCTGATATGTGCACCAGGCCCCCACATGCTGACTGTAAGCAGGAAGTGCTGATGATTGACATGTATGACTCCACTTTATATGTAACAGTTTTGTATTAGTAACTCTTTAACATCTACTGTGACGTAACTGTACTTACATTGGGACACATAAAAATCTGCTTTTCCTGTGCGCATAATAGATCCATTTTCCTGCACTTCACATGCGTACAACTTCTGATCCTCTATTGCAACATGTCTGACTATCAGATAGACTGTGTTATTTAGTCGGATCTGATCAATGTTCTTCCTGTTCTGCTGAGATGAGTCTCTCTGTTTCCATTGAAGACTGACTGTATCTGAAAGTTTGGAGATGGTACAGCTGAGTGTAACATCACTGCCCACCATAGCACTCTGTGGACTTGTCTTAACTGTGAAAAACAGATCAATAAGTTTTAGTGAAAGCACAAAATCCACATCAAAATTCATTACAGTCCCTGAAGTTATTTAAATGAGTTGGCTCTCAATATGTTCCTGATCAGGGCTCCAATCATTGAGTGCCTTGAGCAATGGAACTTCAGGAGTTCCTTGTCCTAAAAATGCCCACCCTGACTTTCAGTCCCACTTACAACATGACAAGTAAGAATCAAATCGTCAACAGGAACTTTATTTCAAATGTCAGGCTAAAAAACTGGTGGTTTAGTGAGTTGCAGTGGCTGGTGAGACATAACGGTACCCCCCATAATGGTGATGACTTTGAATGGAATGGCTTGGGCATTGTAGGAATGCTTTATGGTGTTGGGTTGGGGTGGCGCCATCTTGTGGCAGCCAGGGTGCACAGCGTCAAGTGAAGTAAATCTGGCCATGGTGAGGTCATCCCTGGCCTCCCGGGCAGCAATGTGGTCAGGTGCTGATGCCCTGCGTCCTGTGCAGCATCATGTGATTGCGGAGAAGATTGATGTTGTTGTTGGTGATGTTGGTGTGCCTGGTGATGCCGGTGTGCCTGGTGATGCTGGTGTGCCTGGTGATGCTGGTGTGTCTGGTGATGTGGTGTGTCTGGTGATGCTGGTGTGCCTGGTGATGCTGGTGTGTCTGGTGATGCTGGTGTGTCTGGTGATGTTGGTGTGTCTGGTGATGTGGTGTGTCTGGTGATGTTGGTGTGCCTGGTGATGCTGGTGTGTCTGGTGATGTTGGTGTGCCTGGTGATGCTGGTGAGCCTGGTGATGCTGGTGTGTCTGGTGATGCTGGTGTGTCTGGTGATGCTGGTGTGTCTGGTGATGCTGGTGTGCCTGGTGATGTTGGTGTGCCTGGTGATGCTGGTGTGCCTGGTGATGCTGGTGTGTCTGGTGATGCTGGTGTGCCTGGTGATGCTGGTGTGTCTGGTGATGCTGGTGTGCCTGGTGATGCTGGTGAGCCTGGTAATGCTGCTGTGCCTGGTGATGTTGGTGTGTCTGGTGATGCTGGTGTGTCTGGTGATGTTGGTGTGTCTGGTGATGCTGGTGTGTCTGCTGATGCTGGTGTGTCTGGTGATGCTGGTGTGCCTGGTGATGCTGGAGTGTCTGGTGATGCTGGTGTGTCTGGTGATGCTGGTGTGTCTGGTGATGCTCGTGTGTCTGGTGATGCTGGTGTGTCTGGTGATGCTGGTGTGTCTGGTGATGCTGGTGTGTCTGGTGATGTTGGTGTGCCTGGTGATGCTGGTGTGCCTGGTGATGTTGGTGTGCCTGGTGATGCTGGTGTGCCTGGTGATGCTGGTGTGTCTGGTGATGTTGGTGTGTCTGGTGATGTTGGTGTGTCTGGTGATACTGGTGTGCCTGGTGATGTTGGTGTGTCTGGTGATGCTGGTGTGTCTGGTGATGCTGGTGTGTCTGGTGATGCTGGTGTGCCTGGTGATGCTGGTGTGTCTGGTGATGCTGGTGTGCCTGGTGATGCTGGTGTGTCTGGTGATGCTGGTGTGTCTGGTGATGCTGGTGTGTCTGGTGATGCTGGCGTGCCTGGTGATGCTGGTGTGTCTGGTGATGCTGGTGTGCCTGGTGATGCTGGTGTGTCTGGTGATGCTGGTATGTCGGATGATGCTGGAGTGTCTGGTGATGCTGGTGTGTCTGGTGATGCTGGTGTGCCTGGTGATGCTGCTGTGTCTGATGATGCTGGTGTGTCTGGTGATGTTGGTGTGTCTGGTGATGCTGGTGTGTCTGGTGATGCTGGTGTGTCTGGTAATGTTGGTGTGCCTGGTGATGCTGGTGTGTCTGGTGATACTGGTGTGTCTGGTGATGCTGGTGTGTCTGGTGATGTTGGTGTGCCTGGTGATGCTGATGTGCCTGGTGATGTTGGTGTGCCTGGTGATGCTGGTGTGCCTGGTGATGTTGGTGTGCCTGGTGATGCTGATGTGCCTGGTGATGTTGGTGTGTCTGGTGATGCTGGTGTGTCTGGTGATACTGGTGTGTCTGGTGATGCTGGTGTGTCTGGTGATACTGGTGTGTCTGGTGATGCTGGTGTGCCTGGTGATGCTGGTGTGTCTGGTGATGCTGGTGTGTCTGTTGATGCTGGTGTGTCTGGTGATGCTGGTGTGTCTGGTGATGCTGGTGTGTCTGTTGATGCTGGTGTGTCTGGTGATGCTGGTGTGTCTGGTGATGCTGGTGTGCCTGGTGATGCTGGTGTGTCTGATGATGCTGGTGTGTCTGGTGATGCTGGTGTGTCTGGTGATGCTGGTGTGTCTGGTGATGCTGGTGTGTCTGGTGATGCTGGTGTGCCTGGTGAAGCTGGTGTGCCTGGTGATGCTGGTGTGTCTGGTGATGCTCGTGTGTCTGGTGATGCTGGTGTGCCTGGTGATGCTGGTGAGCCTGGTAATGCTGCTGTGCCTGGTGATGTTGGTGTGTCTGTTGATGCTGGTGTGTCTGGTGATGCTGGTGTGTCTGGTGATGCTGGTGTGCCTGGTGATGCTGGTGTGTCTGGTGATGCTGGTGTGTCTGGTGATGCTGGTGTGTCTGGTGATGCTGGTGTGCCTGGTGATGCTGGTGTGTCTGGTGATGCTGGTGTGTCTGGTGATGCTGGTGTGTCTGGTGATGCTGGGGTTGGGACTGATCGTGGTGGGATTCTGAGGACCAAGGTGAGAGAGTTTCAAGGGCACCCATGCTGATGGAATAGACGGCAGGTGAAGTATAGATGACAGAAGCAATCTGTCAATGGTGGCAAAGGTAATGAGGTCAGACTGAATGGAGACTTGTGTAAAGATGTGAAGCATCCTGAATCTGTCGTGGAAATGCAGTTTAGAGAAGCTCGTGGTTAAGGGAACATTTCTCAATCAGCTGGGAGCTGTGACTTGATATTTGAATCTGTCAACTCATCATCTGATTCAATGGCCACTGACCTCCCGTCTCAGCTTCACAGATGAGGTCTGGGTACAGTGGGAAACCAGTGTGCAACCTTTCAAATTCAAAATTCTGGGAAAAAACCATTGATAAATAGCTGTGAACAAGTCACTCATGATTTTAATTGCCTCGCTCACCGCTGTGTGTCGAGTCTGCTCAGCACTGACAGACCTGACATTTGGTAAAGGTGTGTGGTGGCGGGCTCACAGCGGGGTCCCGAACCGCTGAGGGAGAAAACCACATTCCTACCGACCCGCCACCGATCGTGCCTGCTGATCCCCGCAATATCCAGCCCTTTACTTCCAATCCTAGGCCAAATAAATGGTGACTTACATTTGCTGCCCGACCCATGTGGCTTTCCCCGTGTATCATGCACTATGTGCCATGAGTGCCACTAAAAATATAGATGAGTTGACTTTTTTTTATGGTCAGCTTATTCTGGTACAGTTTGGGCCAACACCTCAGGAACATTGGTCCAGGGACAGTCCAGTCACGATCATATTTTTGCCACTGCAATATTTCAGGATTGGATTATATTTTGTTGCAAGTTCATTTGACAGTGACTTTAACGTCATTTTGATGTCAAACACATCAACCAACCAGAAAGTGCAGCAACATCCTTCCTTGGCACAAACTAAAGATTTTGATTTATTTATGCTAAAGGTTTTAAATATTTTGAGTTGACACATTGGCTGGAATTTTAATTTGGAAGTAGGTAGAGAGCATCGGGGATGAATTTAGCAGCAGTGCCCGATTAACATTTTGAATCTCTGTTCCCTGCCCACAGCCAGCCGGAAGGAGGGTCTATCGAGTGTGTAGGCCTGCGGCACCAGGCCACAGAGAGGAGGGAGGGATCAGTGGGGGCGTCAGAAGGCTGGAGGAGGAAGACAGAAGACTGGAGGGGGCATTGGAAGCCTGGGGCAGTCGGAATGCCAGAGAGGGTATGAGAGTTCGGAGGAGGGTCTGAAGATTGGAGGTGGGATGGGGGGCAAATCGGAAGCCAGAGTGTGGATTGGAGACCGGAGGGGTGACGGAAGGCCGAAGGGGTGGTCGGAAGGTTGAAGGGGGGCGCGGAGGCCTCCTGGATCCAGCATTTCGCGTCACCCTTTAGCTGGCGGATTCCCTGAGGCCTGGGAAATCCCCCCGCTCACAATGGTGGATCACTGTGAGGCACCCAACCTCATTATCATATTTAAGGTGACAACCCACCACCTGCAAGCGAGTTTTTTTTAATATATTCATTCAAGGGATGTGGACATCTCCCCCATGCTCGACATTTATTGCCCATTCCTAATTGCCCTCAAGAAGGTGGTGGTGAGCTGACATTCTTGAATACAACTGAGAGACTTGCTGGGCCATTTCAGAGGGCAGTTAAGGGTCAACTACATTGCTGTACGTCGGGAGTCACATATAGGTCAGACTGGGTAAGGACGGCAGATTTCCTTCCCTAAAGGACATTAGTGAACCAGATGGGTTTTTACAACAATCTAGAAGTTTCATGATCACCATTACTGATACGAGCTTTTTATTCCAGATTTATTTAATTATTTTTTACTTAAATTCCCCAGTTGCCGTGGTGGGATTTGAACATTTGCCTCTGGGTCATTAGTCCAGGCCTGTGGATTAATCGTCCAGTAATATAACCATTATATCACTGTATCCAGTTGGCTGCCTGTCCCCCATCCCACCTCCGTTAAAGCCGGAAGTGGGCAGGTTACGGTAGAGGACACAAACAATATTCCAACAGTGGATAGTCAAGGGGCTATAGCGGGGGAGGAACTGAACTCAATCACAATCACTAAGGAGGTTGTACTCAGTAAGATAATGGGACTAAAGGCGGCTAAATTCCCTGGACCTGATGGCTTGCATCCTAGGGTCTTAAGAGAAGTTGCGGCAGGGATAATTTGGTTGTAATTTACCAAAGTTCACTGGAGTCTGGGGAGGTCCCAGCAGATTGGAAAACTGCAAATGTAACGCCTCTATTTAAAAAAGGAGGCAGACAAAATGCAGGAACTGTAGACCAGTTAGCCGAACATCTGTGTTTAGGAAAATGTTGGAGTCCATTATTAAAGAAGTAGCAGGACATTTGGAAAAGCAAAATTCGGTCAGACAGGGTCAGCATAGATTTATGAAGGGGAAGCCATGTTTGACAAACTTGCTAGAATTCTTTGAGGATGCAACGAACAGTTGGATAAGGTGGAACCAGTGGACGCGGAGTACTTGGACTTCCAGAAGGCGTTTGACAAGGTGCCACATAAAAGGTTACTGCAAAAGATAAAAGTTCACGATGCTGGGGGTAATATATTAGCATGGATAGAGGATTGGCTAACTAACAGAAAACAGAGTCAGGCTAAATGGTTCATTCTCGGGTTGGCAATCAGTAACTAGTGGGGTACCGCAGGGATCATTGCTGGGACCCCAACTATTTAAAATGTATATTAACGACTTATAAGAAGGGACTGAGTGTAACATAGCCAAGTTTGCTGACGATACAAAGATGGGAGGAAAAGCAATGTGTGAGGAGGACAGAAAAAATCTGCAAACGGACATAGACAGGCTAAGTGAGTGGGCAAAAATTTGGCAGATGAAATATAATGTTGGAAAGTGCGAGGTCCTGCACATTGGCAGAAAAATTCAAAGATTAAGTTATTATTTAAATGGAGAAAAATTGCATTATGCTGCAATACAATGGTATCTGGGGATAGTTAAGTATGAAACACAAAAGGTTAATATGCAGGTACAGCACGTGATCAGGGAGGCCAATGGAATCTTGGCCTTTATTGCAAAGGGGATGGAGTATAAAAGCAGGGAAGACTTGTTACAGTTATACAGGGTATTGGTGAGGCCATAGCTGGAACACTGCGAACAATTTTGGTTTCCATATTTACGAAAAGATATACTTGCTTTGGAGGCAGTTCAGAGAAGGTTCACTCGGTTGATTCCGGAGATGAGGGGGTTGACTTATGAGGAAAGGTTGAGGAGGTTGGACCTCTACTCATTGGCATTCAGAAGAATGAGAGGTGATCTTATCGAAACATATAAGATTATGAGGGAGCTTGACAGAGTGGATGCAGAGAGGATGTTTCCACTGATAGGGGAGACAAGGACTAGGGGGCATAATCTTAGAATAAGGGGCCGCCCATTTAAAACTGAGATGAGGAGGAATTTCTTTCTTCAGAGGTTTGTAAATCTGTGGAATTCGCTGCCTCAGAGAGCTGTGGTAGCAGGGAATTTGAATAAATTTAAGACAGAGAGAGACAGCTTCTTAACCGATAAGCGATTAAGGGATTATGGGGAGCGGGAAGACAAGTGGACCTGAGTCCATGATCAGAGCAGATGTCATCGTGTTAAATGGTGGAGGGGCCGTATGGCCTACTCCTGCTCCTATTTCTTATGTTCTTATGTTCTTATCTTAGAGCGGGGTTGAGGTCGGAATTCAGATTTTTAACTCTCTAACGTCCCACCCGACACCCACCCACCTGTTTCATTGGATTAAAATTCCCCAGCATATCTATATTTCTCTGCCATGTTTCTCCCTGTTTTCCTGGAGGTGTTAATTCCTTGGTTTATTTACACTAAAGATTACTAAAGAGCACATGTTCCACAGACACGACATCCTCTGGAATCTGAACCAAGTGACACATCTAACAGGTTCACTGGACAGCAATCAGGAGCAGTGATACTGGCCAATCGTATACCTGTCCCACAGTGCTGAGGCCTGTTACTACAAGTGACCTATTGGTGTGGTAACAGAATTCACTACATCTTACAGAGAGTGCACCAGTGTACAGAACATAATACTCTCTGTGGGGTAGATTCCTCGGGTTGCTATTTTCAGTCGAATTATCAACACATTTTTACTCATGTTGACCATTTCAGAGGAAACAATGAACAAAATCTTTCCCCTGGTTGTTTTAATGAGAGCTGCTCACTGTACTGGTTGATATAAATCTCACGTAGTACTGGCAATATCTCATCGTTACATATGAAATTATTTACGGAGAATCGTTTTATTGAACCTTTTCTAAATTTTGTCCCACTCACCTTTGATCCCAAATATTTCATACAGTTTCAGGATTTTATTACTCGGCTGTGCTTGAGTCAAGATGAACGATCCCGCAAGTTTAAATGCTGGATTTCTAATTCTCAGATTAATGGTACCATGATACCGTTCTATCATCCGGAACAAGTCACTTTTTCTATAGTGATCGCTCCATTGTGCGGTCCACCAATCCGACCCCCTCTTGTGAAAAGTGCCCAGCCGCTGCATTGGTTGTCCTGAGTGTGGTTTCCACTCCCAGATAACAGGGCTATTCCCAGGATTGTCTGGTCCTTTTAATGGAATGTCAGCTCCCTCATCCAAAAAATAAATATGATTTGTGTTTCCTGTTAGAAAGAGGAACAATGTAAGCAATTTGATATCAAATTACAAATCCTTAATCCAATATTTGTAATTATTTATATTGTTCATGATTTGCAGTCATATTTTTATATTCAACTGATCATATTGCCTTCGCTGCAGCCACTATTACAGAGGAAAACAGAACAATTCCAATATACATTCAGTGTATCTATAACTAGATTTATCAGAACACACATCATTACTACAACAAATAATCAAAATAAAATGAGAGGACTTGGTTAATTCCATGTTGCAGGAAATAAAGCTCCAAATCTCCTTACGACTCCTGCGGCGAGAACCTCCATTTTTCTGCTTATCGCCCAAAAATGGGCGTTTTTTTCTGGCATGGGCAGTAAAAAAAGGTTTTCAGATCGCCAGCTTCTCGCCCATTCTCAAAACACCTAGTTTCCATTTTTGAAATTGGGCGTTACCGCGAGCGATATGAAATGGGCGGTAGCGTTAAATCTCGCTGACCTTCTGCCGTAAAGTGTCACCAGCTTTAGCAATGGCATGGCAACGCTCGATTCCCGTGATTCAGGAGGTCAAGGGTCATTATGACATGCGTAGAAGAGGAGACAGAGAGAGAGGGAGCTCAGAGGGACTGAAGGCCTGTCTGGGTGTGGTATGGGTGTGGTATGGGTGCTTTGGGAGGATGGAGGGAGACTTTAGAGCTTCGGAGAAAGTAGGCAAACAAAAATTAGCTATTACCAGCCACTTTTGACTGAATTTGGCCGATAATGGAGAGAGAGGAGGAGGCATCACAGCACGCTGTGGAGACTGATGCAGGAGAGAGCAGTGAGGTGGGAGAGGAGCACATTGGAAGGTGCAAAAGAGCCAGGAGGTTCTTGGACGAGGCAAATGCCTCCCTCCTGCAGGAGTTCGAGTCACGCTGGGGTGATTTGACATAATGAGGGTGTGGGAAGCCCACCCCAAGTGCATACCAGAGGATATGGACTGAGATAGCAGAGGTTCGTTAGGGCAAACAATGCCGCAAACGATGGAACAACCTTGTGGGATCCGCAAGAGTAAGTATTACATTGATTTACATGTACTTATGTATTTATATAATTTGATTTGTAACAGTCATAGTGACTATCAGCAGATGTGAGGTCTTGCATTTTTACCGGGAATGTTTTACTCAAAGCCTGCAGTCACGGTGTACGTCTTTAGGTAAAGAATGATCATTTTCATAATAATCATAATAATCTTGATTACATCTGTCGGTTACATGTTGTATCAGTCTCTGTGACAGTACCGAGCAATGATATCATGCAATGATCTCATGCCATGTCGTTCTGTCACCTTTTACAGAAGAAGCTCTCGACGATGAGGTCCATGCAGAGACGAACGAGTGGGGGGCCACCAGGCCCCAGCGACATCACTGAGATGGAGAAGCGGGTGCTCACACTCGTGGGGAAGCACACCCGGACAGCCACGGATGCATCTGCAGACCCTGAAGTGATGACACGTGAGTAAGGCTTACATCATTGCGTGATGTGAAGTCAATAGATGCCACACCCACTCATATCCGAACAATCATATCTGATAGGTGGGTTCTAAAATTGTCATAGAAAAAATGCTGGCCAAATGAAAATCATTGCAATGCTAATGTGTTGATGGTCATGAAATGTGATGTCTGCGATGATTGTGAGAGCGGTGGTGCTTTTATCGTGCATATGCTGTGTGTAGTGCTGGACTCACCTTGTGACCCTAGCACCCCCTTCTCCTCTAATAACCTAATTTGTGTTTTGCAGCTCAGCCAGCAGTACGTCCCAAGGCAAGACCACAGAGGCCAGAAGGTGGGGGCGCGGGGCCCGACTCTCCGGAGGATCCAACATCAGGTGCTGAGGAGCTCCAATTCTCACCCTCAATTCACTGGGTCTGGTCTCCACAGATGAGAGCGTGGACTTCGAGGAACCTGCATCGCTACGCTCCAGAAGCCATTCCACCCCAAAGCCATCTAGTGGTCCTCTGGTCATTCCCGCCTCCACTCTGGAGGTACCGGCCCTAAGCATCTCACCACAGGGCGCCCCATTTGTCCCCAGGACGGTGCCGACCTCGCGGAGGTCCCGTGGACGTGGCAGGTCTGTTCCACGAGCGCCACATGACAGCAGAGAAATGGTATAGTTGTCCAGGAGGACTGAAGACATTGGTGACCAGCTCATCGAAGCTTTGGGGGGCATATCCCAACACCTGGCCACCATGACCGAGTACGTTCTGTACATGGCGGAGTCCCTGGATACAATAGCCAGGAACACTGCTGTCACAGGCCTCCCAGTGGTCCCCGAGCATGGCATTCCACCCCTTCGTGCCGCACTACTGCAAACGACAGATGAGAGCAAGGACCAAGATCCTGCTTTTGCAACAGAGAAAATGTTGCCCCCTCGGCAACCCCTGGTGCCGTACCCATGCAACCTCTGAACCTGCCTTCATCCCCCCCAATGAAGCTCCTGGCCTGAGGAGCTCCTCGACCAGGCGCCGTTGAGTGAGGAGGGGAAGGAGTAGAGGTGGGGAGAAGAGGGGGGAAGGAAAGTGAGGTGCATGTGTGCAGGTAATGGCTGTGTTATATCTCCATCTGGGTGTATGCAATTTGTTGCAATGTGTGGGGGCTCGGGACTATGCTCCTGCTTTGCCTTTGTATTCTGTGTTTCTGGACATGTTGAACATGTGATTTATGTCAATGGTGGAAAAGGTGGGGGTTGAGTGTTATTGGCTGTGATATTTATGATTTCAGACCAATGTTGGGATTAAACTTTTGTTATTGAACATAACTTTGTTGCGCATTGTCTCAGATAGCTGGACCGTTACACACTGGTGATTCCTTACCATGAAAGGGTTAAATTCAACTTAACATCAATCAGCATAAACTTAAAATGGCACCAAGGCGATGGGCACCTTTGATGCCTGAGCTGCACACACACAGCATTGTGTCAGCGTTGTCACTCACATCAGCGCTCTTTCAGGCAAATCTTTCAGATATCTGCTTCTCACGTAAGAGTGGGATGTAACAAATGCCAGTCACACCACTGCTGTTCGTTCTGGTTAGTTTCAATTGTTGTGGGCGTTTTTTTGAGCGAGCGATATTCTGGGCGATATGAGTGCGAGGTGGTGAAATTGACGAAGAGCGATCTCCATGGCCCCAATTTGGGTAAATATGCTCTGTATTACAAAAAACAGTGGGCGGGCATTCATATTGAATCTCGGCGTTAATTCCGTGCGGAAAGTAACGCTGAGCGATATTATGGGCGTTGATTTTGCCCATTCTGCTGATTCCGCCCAAACAAAGTGGGCGGGCAGTTATATTTTTTCCCGATGTTAAGCACATGGGGAAAATAACGCTCAGCGATAAGTCTCCTAAAAAAGCCCGTCAGTTTCCATTTTGTGCCAAAATGGGTGCTATATGGACGTTATACATCAGTTCAGTGGTAAAATGGGCATTAAGTGGGCGTTAAGCATGCAAATAAAGTAGAGGTTCTAGCCCCATGAATCTGTGACTAGATTAAATTGCAATTGACATCAGATTTACCAAATAAAATGACTCCATGCAAAATTGCTCACAGAGCAGGGGATAGAAATTCAGGGCATTAACTTTTAAACTTTGAAAAGTTAGCGACAAGCGCAAAGGTTTCAGAACTTCTTTTAAATTGGACTTTAGCGCCCCAGAAAGGAGGGCATATTAAATAAAGCACGAATGACCTCAGGGTGCTACAGGGGCACTAACACCAGAAAGCTACCCAATGTCAGGTGACTTGCATCCAGCAATCATCCTTCAATCCTTCACACTGGCTCATTCCAGCTCTTTAAGGGGAGTATATATATCAAGCTGCAGCCGCTCATTTTTCAGCAGTGCGACATTTGAAGGAGACTTGAGAGGAACTGAGAGAAGTTTTTGTTATGGCTGCTGCTAATCCAGCTGCAAGGCAGAGAGCTCGTCATTTTAATGATGTGGCATTGGAGGCATTGGTGGGGGCAGTCGAGAGAAGGAGGGATGCACACTTCCCAGAAACTGGAAGGAGGCCATTGCCACAGGTGTTCAGGGCCAAATGGAGGGAAGTGGCAGAGGAGGTCTCGGTCTGCACTGTAGTTCAACAAACCCTCGCGCGGTCTTGGCCTGCAAGACCATCTGCAGGCCGGGGCCATTGGAGGGAGCAACGTGCGGCAGCATACAACTGCAGGGAGCTGCACATGCTTCTGCATGAGGGCGACGGCTGTGAAGCCAGGTCGCTGATTGCAGTGCAGGTAGGCAGAGCAGGAGGGGAAAAGGAGTGGCAAGAGTTTGCAGAGGGAAGTGACTAGGACCCAGGAGAGGTGTGAGTTTGGGGCCCAGAAGGGGCGAGGGCACAGGGGCAGCACGGGCCAGCCCACACTGCGATACGTGTGTGCGCTAGGTCCGTGCAGCAGAGCAGGTCTCCAGTCGCCTTGGGTAATCCTTATAACTGGACCAAGAGCTAGCTCTGTCAAGCCCATGTGGTGACTGGTGTGCAATGGCCACCACACGTTAAAAAAATCCACGCACAGGCATCTTCCACCCTTCATCTTCTCAGGATGGTGGGACTGACCTATCAAGAAAGACTGGATCAACTGGGCTTGTATTCACTGGAGTTCAGAAGAATGAGAGGGGACCTCATAGAAACATTTAAAATTCTGACGGGTTTAGACAGGTTAGATGCAGGAAAAATGTTCCCAATGTTGGGGAAGTCCAGAACCAGGGGTCACAATCTAAGGATAAGAGGTAAGCCATTTACGACCGAGATGAGGAGAAACTTCTTCACCCAGAGAGTGGTGAACCTGTGGAATTCTCTACCACAGAAAGTAGTTAAGGCCAATTCACTAAATATATTCAAAAGGGAGTTAGATGAAGTCCTTACTACTAGGGGGATCAAGGGGTATGGCAAGAAAGCAGGAATGGGGTACTGAAGTTGCATGTTCAGCCATGAACTCATTGAATGGCAGTGCAGGCTAGAAGGGCTGAATGGCCTACTCCTGCACCTATTTTCTATGTTTCTATGTTTTTATGTTTCAACATGTAGTTCGGGATCTGGAATATTAGGTCCATCATTGAAACACCTGTGAACGCATTACTTTTTGGCGTGGAAGCACGTCATCCTCGCTTCGAGGGACTACATATGATGATGACTCAGTGCCGGACAAAATTCCATGACCACAGTAGGGTGGGCAAAGTGAGTACATGCTTCCACCCCTCCTACATACCAGCCTCTGAACCTCTGTCTGTGCGCACTGCGCAAACTATCACTCCCCACAAATCACCGACCAAACATGTACAGCTACGCAAACTCAAATCCTCATCTCACGCCTTGCCTACATTCACAGCTATTCAATTTTCATCAAAAGGGTGAACCATTCAAACAGTATGTCATTTCATTAACGGAACTGACTGCTACGTGTAACTTTGGAGCACTGACAGAGGAAATGATCAGGGATCAAATGATTGAGAAAACTGTCATGTATGTATGCTTGGGGTTACTAGCCACTAGGTGGCACCACTGTTGGAGGACATTGGGTTGTCTGCACGTGTGTGCAGTCCAGGTATCAAAGGCAAGGCATCATGTAATGTAATCACTTTGGGCCCGAATAAAGCAGAGCCAGGTTTGTACCTGAGTTACTTTTCAGTATTCAGTTTATTGAGTTATTACATACATAACATTTGGTGATGAGGTAATTTAAGAACATTTGCAAGCAAAAATGAGCATAATTGGAATTCTGGAGAGATTCGTGGAGGGAGAGGACTGGGCAGATTTTGTAGCTCGTCTGGACCAGTACTTCGTGGCCAACAAAATGGAGGAAACCACTGAGGCCGTTAGGCGCAGGGCAGTCTTCCTCACGGTTTGCCGTCCGAAAATCTATGGACTCAAAAAGAATCTTCTCTTGCCTGCAAGTCCAATGGAGAAGGACTATGAGGAATTGTGTGTTCTGGTACATGACCATCTTAATTCAGAAAAAGGCATCAACATCTCACGATATTGATTCTATACGCACGTTCGTTCTGAGGGCCAGGATGTGTCGGAATTCGTTGCCGACCTAAGATGTCTGGCTGGACCATGTAAGTTCAAAAACACATTGGGAGACATGCTGCGGGACTTCTTTGTAATAGGAAATCAACCACAAAGTGATCCTGCGTAAGCTACTGGCTATGGAGACACTGGATTTGAGCAAGGCCATCACGATTGCCCAGGCATGCATGATGATGGATAAAAACTTAAAGCAGATATTTTTGAAAAATCGGAACTCGGCAAGTACTGTAAACAAGATTGTATCGTCGTTTGGCAGAGTTGCCTATGGCAGGGCCTACTCGACTGCACATGCGAAACCTGTGGCTGCCCAAAGTCCGCCAACAGGAATAAATCCGATTTCACCGTGTTGATATTGTGGGGACAATCATCGGCCTCATCAGTGTCGGTTTAAAGGCTGTTCGAGACTGGGGCATCTCCAGCACATGTGTCCGCAACTGAGCAAGCGTGCTGCGACACAGCACATGGAGGATGATGACCAGTATAGCGCAGATCCGGACATGCAATCCGAGATACCAGAGGAGGAAGTGCATGGACTGTATTCGTTCCTAACAAAGAGCCAACTGATAATGATTAATGGGAAACTTAACGGTGTGCCGGTACCGATGGAATTGGACACGGGTGCAAGTCAATCAATAATGAGCCAGTGGACATTCGACAAGCTGTGGGATACTAAGGCTGTGAGGCCTAATCTGAGTCCAGTCAATGCCAAGTTGCGTAACTACACTAAAGAACATATAACGGTGATTGGCAGTGCAGTAGTCAAGGTGTCGTATGATGGTGCGGTTCATGATTTACCATTATGGATTGTTCTAGGCAATGGTCCAGCACTGTTCGGCAGGATTTGGCTAGAAAAATTCATAAGGAATTGGAATGATATCAAAGCATTGTCATCGGAGGATAATACTCCATGTGTTCAAGTGCTAAGCAAGTTCCCTCGCTGTTTGAACCAGGCATCGGCAATTTCACGGGAGCCAAGGTGCAGATCCCCGGATGCAAGCCCCATCCATCATAAAGCTCGGGCGGTTCCGTACATGATGAGGGAGATGGTCGAAATCAAACTGGACAGACTCCAGCGTGAAGGGGTCTTATCACCGGTCGAATATAACGAATGGGCCAGCCCCATTGTTCCTGTATTGAAGAGTGATGGCACTGTCAGGATTTGTGGAGACCAAAAGGTTACAATCAACCGAGTTTCGAAACAGGATCAATACCCTTTACGGAAGGCCGATGACCTATTTGCAACGCTAGCCGGGGGGAAGTCGTTCACTAAACTGGACCTGGCTTCGGCTTACATGACACAGGAGCTGGTCAAGACGTTGAAGAAACTTACGTGCATCAACACTCATAAAGGACGGTTTATCTACAACAGGTGTCCTTTCAGAATGTGCTCGGCTGCAACCATATTTCAGAGGAACACGGAGAGTTTACTGAAGTCCGTCCCTAGAACCGTCTTGTTCCAAGATGACATCCTGGTCACAGGTCGTGACACTGCCGAACATCTGAACACCCTGGAAGAGGTCCTACATCATCTGGACAAAGTGGGACTCAGACTGAAATGTTCGAAATGCGTGTTAATGGCTCCAGAAGTCGAATTCCTGGGGAGGAAAATTGCTGCTGACGGCATCAGGCCTACAGACTCAAAAACCAAGGCCATCAAAAGTGCACCCAAGCCTCAGAATGTGACGGAGTTGCATTCGTTCCTTGGTCTACACAACTACTTCGGTAATTTCCTACCTCGATTGAGCACTTCATTAGAGCCACTGCACATGCTGCTAAGAAAAGGCGACAACTGGGTTTGGGTTGCGTCTCAAGATAGAGCTTTTGAGAAAGCTACTAATCTGCTTTGCTCTAACAAGCTGCTGGTACATTATGATCCGTGTAAGCATCTAGTATTGGGCTATGATGCTTCAGCTTATGGAATTGGTTGCGTGTTCCAACAAGCTAATGAGTCGGCTGTCGCATATGTTTCTAAAAGTTTGTCAAAGGCGGAAAGAGCCTACAGCTTGGTAGAAAAAGAAGCATTAACCTATGTGTATGGGGTTAAAAAGATGCATCAGTATCTGTTTCGTCTTCGGTTTGAACTGGAAACACATCACAATCCACTCATTTCATTGTTTTCAGAAAACAAATGTATAAATACCAATGCATCCCCGCATCCAGAGGTGGACGCTGACATTATCTGTCCATGATTATATTATTCGCCATAGACCTGTCACCAAGAATTGTGCCGATGCACTGAGCCATCTGCCATTGCCCAGACCGGAGGTGGAGACGCCACAACCTGCAGACCTACTGTTAGTTATGGATGCTTTTGAAGGTAAAGGAACCCCTGTCATGGCTCAACAAGTTAAGACAGGACCCGATATTATTGGTTGTGAAATGTTGTGTCCTTAGTGGTGAATGTTCTGCCATACCCAAGCAAATAGATGATGTGAGCAAACCTTACAACTGCCGCAAAGACGAACTATCCATTCAATCAGATTGTTTACTGTGGGGTAATCGTGTTGTTATGCCTAAGAAAGGCAGAGAGAAATTTTTACATGATCTACATAGCACTTATCCTGGTATTGTCATGATGAAAGCCATTGCCAGATCTCATATATGGTGGCCTGGAATTGACTCTGATCTGGAATCATGTGTGCATCAGTGCAATACTTGCATGCAGCTAAGTAAAGCACCAGCTGAATTGCCGCTGAGTCTGTGGTCATGGCCATCTAAATCATAGTCCAGGATCCACATTGACTTTGCAGGTCCCTTCCTGGGGAAGATGTTTTTAGTTGTGGTGGATGCATATTCCAAGTGGATAGAGTGTATAATCATGTCATCCAGTACATCCACAGCTACCATTGAGAGCCTTTGTGACATATTTGCTACTCATGGTTTGCCCGACATCATTGTAAGCGACAACGGACCTTTCTTCATTAGTCTGTGGTTTCAAGAGTTCATGAAACTCAATGGTATCAAATATGTGAGGTCAGCACCATTCAAACTCGCATCTAATGGTCAAGCAGAGTGTGAAGCGTGTAACTCAAGGTTCACTGCAGACTCGCTTGTCATGCATATTGTTTAGTTACAGGACAAGATCCCACACGCTTAACTATTGATGAAGAGCGAACTCAAGCTCTCTCTTGTCCACCCTGACTTGAACGATCATGTTGAATACAGACGTCAAAGGCAGCAGTGGTATCATGATCGCGCTGCTGTGTCACGCGACATTTCTATCAATGATCCTGTGTATGTACTAAATTATGGTCAAGGTCCCAAGTGGATCATCGGTACTGTTACGGCCAAGGAGGGTAACAGCGTGCTAACCGCCAAGCTCAAGATTGGCAAACATGCAGGAAACATGTTGATCAGGTAAAGCTGCGGCACACGGATGAACCGGAACAGTCTAAGGAAGACACAATCAGTGACCAACCAACCTACCCTCAGTCATCAGAGGACTCCGCTGTCATCAATGAATCTGGACTTTCAATCCCTGACATGGTCATTGCCAGTCCCATCAGAACAGCTACCCAGCCCCCAGTCATAACAGACTCAGAACACTCGCCCAAGGCTGGAGTTTGAACTGAGACGATCAACTCGGGAATGGAAAGCCCCGGACTGTCTCAATTTGTAAAAAGACTGTTACTAATATCTTAAAAGGGGATATTGTCATGTATGTATGCTTGGGGTTACTAGCCACCAGGTGGCGCCACTGTCGGAGGTCATTGGGCTGTATGCACTTGTGTGCGGCCCAGGTATAAAAGGCAAGCCATCATGTAATGTAATCACTTTGGGCCCTAATAAAACAGAGCCAGGTTTGTACCTGTGTTAGTTTACAGTATTCAGTCTATCGAGTTATTACATACATAACAAAAACAACGATTCCCCCACATTCGGGAATGCTTCTAATGGAGGATGACAAGTTGACATTGGACAAAGCAACTAATTTGGCCACCAAATTGAATCAGCGCTTTCCGATTCAAAAGCGATTGGATCGTCTGCTCCCCCTGTGCAGCAGACTGCAGCTACAGCCCATGTACAAGGCATTCGTCCAAAGTGGAAATCACAGCAGAGACCTGGGGCTAGTAATAAGCCACTCACTACGGATCACGGGCTTTACTTCCACTGCTTTAACTGTGGGGACAAATCACATTCAGCAAAGGGTCCTAACTGCCCTGCTAGTGGGAAGAATGCATGTGGTAAAATGAACCATTTTGTTCGTGTCTGTCGCTCATCGCAGCATATTCGACATGTGGACAACCCCGATAGTGATGAACCCAGTATGGTTTACTCCGTTAGTGACATTTCGCACATCGGTTCGGGCAAATTCAAGGAATGTGAGGTAAACATTGACGGCACGCCCTGCTGCCTCCTCATTGAACTAGAAGCCAAAGTTTCATATTGAGCGAGGCTGTGCACAAACCCCATTTCACGCACTGTTAACTGCAACCCGCAACTTCCACTCTAAATGTGCACTCCGACTCCAAAATTGGGGAACTTGGGTTCATGTCTATCCTGATATACTACAAGGACATAATATTGGAGAACTTTTACTTTTATGTCACAAAGGGATGAAGCCTCATGGGTGTTATTGACCTGTTTGACAAGCTTAGGTTCAAAGTTAAAACCCACTTGTGTACACGATGGACTTTGACAAGCAGCATCCCTCAAACTTCACAGGGTTTGGAGGGACAACAAAATTCTGCCATCGTCCCCGCGTTGACCCTTCCGTCAAACCAGTTACGTAGCAACTTCGCCGTCTCCCATTCGCGCTTCGCAACCAAGTATCCGCAGAATTAACATGATTCGAATCTCAGGGAATCATTGAGAGCATCAACTCCTCATGCTGGATCTCGAACTTAGCCATTGCTTGCTGTAAAAATGGGGAGATTTGCCTATGCATCAACCTGAAAGAGGTCAACAAGGCCATCATCCCTGACAAGTAGCCTCTTCCTACCGTCGACGAACTGTCTTCAGAATTCCACGGCTCAATAGTCTTTACGAAACACGACATGCGCCGCAGTTACCTGCAAATACCCCTAGTGGAGTAAACCGCTCACGGCATTCACAATGCATGATGTTCTGTATCAGTATCAACGCATTCCCTACGGACTAGCTTCTGTACCAAGTGCATTTCAGAAGATTGTCACAACTATGCTAGCAGGCATAGAGGGAGCCCTCAAATTGCTTGATGATATTATCGTCCATGGATGGGCAATGGAAGAACATGACCAGTGACTTCACGCAGTTATGACTAGACTTACTACACATAACATTACACTTAATGCCAATTAGTGTATATTTGCTGCTGGAGAAATAAACTTTCTGGGCTACAGAGTCACAGCACAAGGTGTCAAGCCAACGCTTGACAACATTGACGCTATCCAACAAATGCAGGAGGCTATCACCATCAAGGAATGTTCATCATTCCTTGGCACTTGCAACTTCTATCTGAAGTTCATCCCGCATTACGCGCACATTGCCAAACCACTTTGCAAGTTGCGGCACAAGGACGTTCCTTGGGAATGGACAGATTCCCAGGCTCAGGTATTCACCACGCTTCAGGAGAAAAACACATCCCCTCCTATCCTCGCGCACTTTGATCCGAATGTCACTACATACGTCACCATGGATGCATCAGTCGCCGCCATAGGTGCTGTGCTCTCGCAAAGGATTGACGGCCTGGAATGCCCAGTAGCCTTCGCCTCTCACGCACTCTCATCTGAGGAACGTAAATAATCTACAGGGGAACACTAAGCACTCTCTTGCATCTACGCATGTGAACGCTGGCACATCTACCTCTATGGCAAGAAATTTACCCTCCGTACGGATCACCAAGCACTAACTACGCTACTCGCTACAACTGGATGTTGGCACAGACCACTCTGAATCAGCCGATTGTCAGATCACCTTCATCAGTATAACTTTGATGCACAGTACATCACTGGCAGTCGCAACCACGTAGCTGACATGCTCAGCCGCTCGACTCCTGCTTCGGACTCTGGTGCTGACTTGTTCACAGATGACGACATATATGTCATGTCGATCATCACTCCATCCATCAGAAACCTTGTCTCCCGCAACAAACTCAAAACCGAATCACACCGAACTCACGGTGTCACAGCAGGCCACCAATCTGGGCCCCAGCAGATTGGATGGGGATGCTGAGGTGCTGCCCTGAGGGAGTGGCAGTGGGTCAATGGAGCAGGAGCCTGCAGACCTCTCTCAGGATGACAGCGTTCCTGAGCCCATCACTGACACTCCGCCATTGCACATAATCCAACCAGCCCAGCCTGCCGCCGCCCAGCCTGAGGTGGTGCAGTCTACAGCCGGGGCCTTCCAGGCCCAGAGCTGGTCGAGGGCGTCCTGCAAGGCCAGCTGTAGTCTCTGGCCCTGACACTCAGCGGCCTTCCACCTATCCTGGCTAAGCCACATGCACGATCGAACTGCTTCTCTCTGGTCATGGGGAACAAAGTGTATTCCCTTCTCCTTCTGTAGAGAGCATCTGTGACCTCACTGATGGAGCAATTGACGGCAAACTGGGAGATGTTGGAGATGTCTCCTGTTGCACACTGGATGGATCCAGTGGCGTAGAAATTGAGTGCGATGGTGACCTTGACTGCCACTGAGAGAGCCGTCATCACCCTGGTCTGGGCTCGAGGTCTGGTTGCAGCAGGTTTCAGAGCTCTGTGACCACGTCCTTGCTGAAGCGCAGCCTTCGAACACACTGCTCCTCAGTGAAATTGATGTACGAGAACCGCTGCTGGAATACCCTGGGAGGGTAAGATCTCCCATTGACAGCCCTGTTGGCTCTCCTCCCTCTGGCCACAGTTTGCTGTCTTTTTCTCTGCCTAAAATCTACCCGATCCTGGCGCCTTTAAATAGCGCTGCTCCAGCCAACACCCGACTGAAACACGACAGCTCGTTGTCAACACCAGGTGGTAAAACAGGGGGCGAGGGCCAAGATAACTTCTGGAGTGGTAACGGGGCACTGCGCATGGTGATGACGTCAGCATCGCCAGGCGCAGCTGAGCGGGACGTAACCTGTTAGCGCTGTCGTAAAACCCCCACCCAATTTAACGGGAGGCGCTGTTCTTTCCATGCCCGGGGCAAAAATTCATTTGTGCCCCCCATAATGGACAGGAGGGCACAAGCAGGGATGTGGTCAGGAGGGGCTGGCTGCAGTGGCACAAACCTTTCAATGATCTCAGTAGATCACAAAATGTTGCTGAAAAGCCACACTCAACCTCATCCTGCTGTGCTACTCATCACATCCCCATCACTCTGTCTTCCCTACCCTACTCCTGCACATCCTTACTCACACCAACTTACCTTGCACCTCCACCTATCCCCCTGTCTCTATCTACATTATCACATCCCAATCTCACTAGCCACCCTCACACACACTCTAATCCTTGGCCAGTTGTACCAACTAACAACACACTATTGTAGGTACTTGGGTCTTTAGCCAATGTTCATGTAGAGTTTCTGCTCATGTGTTGTCAAACATTGAAATATTTATTTTGAACACTTTGCCTTCTTGGACAGATTTGTGTGCACCTTTGGGTGGTTTAATGAATTATAGTGAATGGTGAGACATAATAGTACCCCTGCAAGGGTGCTGAGTGTGAAAGGAAAGGCTTGGGCATTGCAGGGATGCTTTATGGTGCTGCTGTGGGGTGGTGCCAACCTGCTGCATCATGTGGCAGCCAGGATGTATACAGCCAAGTGAAATAAATCTGGCCATGGTGAGGCCATCTCTAGCCTCCCGGGCAGCAATGTGCTCAGGTGCTGATGCTCTGTGTCCTGAGCAGCATCATGTGATCGCAGAGAATGTTGGTGATGTTATTGGTGCTGCTGGTGTGCCTGGTGCTGCTGGTGTGTCTGGTGATGCTGGTGTTGGGGCTGATCGTGGTGGGATTCTGAGGACTATTGTGAGGTTTTGTCAAGGGCACCGATGCTGCTGGAGTAGATGGCAGCTGTGGTTGAGATGACAGAAGCGATCTGTCAATGGTGAGAGAGGTTGCTCCACGGGGGTGTCAGAGGTTAGATAATTTACTCCAAACATTTCCAACCTTCCGAAAGCTAAAAAGTGTGTTCCAATCCCTGAAGGCTGCAGCTTCTAAGATTGGAAGTGAACAGCTGGGAAATAGTAGCTTTTATACTACAGGTACTTTTGCAGCTGTCACCTATTCAGAGGGATGTAGAGTCATTGAAAATCTGATCTACTGACCTGACATGATCCCCGAGCGCCATAGATCTCATCTAAAAAGCTGGAAAAATGGGAAGTACATTTTAACTAGTTGTTAACTGTGTCAATTGGCTCGCTCGCCACTTGGTGTCGGGTCTGTAAAGCGCAGACAGACCCCGCACTTGGGAAACTGACGTGGAGGCGGGTTCACAGCGGGACCTCGACCCGCTGACAATCTTTTTTGTATTTTGACAGTGGACCTGCCTCCAAACTCACCCTCTGAGCGCTGGAACAATCCCGGCCTGTGTGTGTGGTTTCATTAAACACTCTGATAATGTAAAACAATATGACTGTGATTGGTGGAAATAAGGCACTTACTTTGTGTGAGAACAGATGGAAGTAGAAACAGACAGAAACTGAGCATCAAACCAGCTGGCATTGTGCAGCAGAAAAATCGTCGACTCATTTCACAAATTCAGTCTCTTTCCCTGTAAGAAATATACACATAGATATACATTTATATATAGTACAAGGGTGATTAGTTGACGTTGATTTGATAAATTTATAAATTATGTGTGGAATGATTGTTTGTGGTGCCTCTCATTTCAGCTTTATGCCCAGGAGGACTCTGTGATGTTCCGTGAAAGAGGGATGGTAAGATGGGGAAGTGGTGAGCAACGGGGATCTGGAGTTTCATTCATTGGAACCGGAGTCTGAGGAGGTGTTCACGGACAGCCCGTCTGGAATGGGGATCTGCTGCCTGCCCCCTCCCTTCCTCCTCCTCCTCTCCCTTCCATGGTAAAGCCCGCTCTCCTGGCAAAGCCACTTGCAAGCACTTCCTGCTTCTCTCTGTTCAGAGAGAATACAGTGAAGTCCCTTCTCCTGGAGTATATAGAGCCTCAGTGACCTCCCGGATTCAATGATGGATGGCAAACTGGGAGATGTTAGTTATATTTCCTGCTCCAGACTGAAAGGATCTGGTGGCAAAAAAATTGAGGGCCCCGGTGATCTTGAGGGCCGCTGGCACTGCATTCATCGGCATGCTCTGAAGCTGCAGGTCTGTTTGCAGGAGGTGGCAGAGATCTGTGACCACCTCCTTGGTGAAGCGGAGCCTCCTGATACACTTTTGCCGGCTTAAGCTCAGGTGGGACAAGTGCTCTTGGAAGACCCTAGGTGGACAAGGCCTACTGCTGTGAGCCCTCCTGCCCCTCCTCCTCCTCCCTATGTGGGCATCTTTTTCTCTTCTTCGCTGCTCCCTCTCCCTCTCCCTATCATACTCGAGCGCGAGAGGGACTGCAAATAGAGCCCCCATGACTGGGAGCAAGTGCTGTGAGCAGAACCCTTTAAAAGTACTTCATTGGCTGTAAAGCGCATTGGAATGTCTGGAGGACGTGAAAGGAGCTATATAAATGCATGTCTCTCTTTTTTTTAAGATATCCCAAAGTGCTTTTCAACCAATGAAATATTTTTGAAATGCAGACACTGTTGTCATGTAGGAAGCAAAGCAGCCAATTCACACACAGCAAGGTCCCACAGGTTGTAATGAAATTAATGACCAGTTCATCAGTTTTATGAGTACTTTGAGGGATAAATGCTGACCAGGCCACCAGGAGAACTCACCTGTTTTTCTTTGAATAGTGCCCAAGGATCTTTAATATTTACCTGAGAAGACAGACGGGCTATCAGTTAATCTTCTCTTCCAAAAAAGGGCACCTCCGACAGTGAAGCACTCTCTGAATATTGCACAGAAATATCAGCGTCGATTATGTGCTCAAGTCTGTGGAGTGGGACTCACAATCTTCTGACTCAGAGGTGAGAGTGCTAATACTGAGCCACGGCTGACACCTTGTATTTAGAGCTTTTTTTTTAACGTTATGTGAAACTAATAATTTTTATATTGTAATAACAAATTGAACATATCATACCAAATCTGAAATTAAAGCTAAATTCATTTTTTTTACTGATCTTTAAAATGTTGGACAAAATCTTCATGGGCTTATCTCACTGGTCCTGACTTAGGTCATGTGAGTAAACCATAGCTAATGTTTCTCTCTCCTCAGGTACTGTCCCCCTATGCAGTCATCACCTCTCTCCTCAAAAAAACAACCCTTGACCCCTCCGTCCTTGCAAATTGCCGCCCCATCTCCAACCTCCCTTTCCTCTCCAAAGTCCTTGCACATGTCGTCTCCCAAACCCATGCCCATCTTTCCCACAATTCCATGTTTGAATCCCTCTAATCCGATTTGCGTGCCTGCCACAGTACCGAAATGGCTCTCATCAAAGTCACAACTGACATCCTTTGTGACTGTAACAAAAGCAAACTATCCCTCCTCGTCCTTCTTCAATTCTCTGCAGCCTTTGACATGGTTGACCACTTCATCCTTCTCCAATGCCTCTCCACCATCGTCCAGCTGGGTGGGACTGCACTCGCCTGGTTCCATTCTTCGCTATCTAATCGTAGCCAGAAAATCACCTGAAATGGCTTCGCATCCATCCAGCATCATTACCTGTGATATCCCCCAAGGATCTATCCTTTGCCCCTCCTATTTCTTATCTGCATGTTGCCCCTTGGCGACATCATCTGAAAACACAGCATCAGTTTCCACATGTACACTGATGACACCCAGCTCTACCTCACTACCACTTCTCCTGACCTCTGTTCGGTCTCTATATTGTCCGACTGCTTGTCCAACATCCAGTCCTGGATGAGAAGAAATTTTCTCCAATTGAATATTGGGAAGACCGAATCCAATGTTTTCGGTCCACGCCCCAAAGTCCTTTCCCAAGCCATTGACTCCATTCCTCTTCCCAACTTCTGTCTGAGGCTGAACCAGACTGTTCGCTACCTTGATGTCATATTTGATCCTGAAATGAGCTTCTGACCACATATCTGCAGCTTAACTAAGACTGCCTATTTCGACTTCCGTAACATCGCCAGTTTTCGCCCTTGCCTCAGCTCATCCGCTGCTGAAGCCCTCATCCATGCCTTTGTTACCTCTAGACTTGACTATTCCAATGCACTCCTGGCTAGCCTCCCACATACTACCATTTGCAAAATAGAGGTGATCCAAAACTCGTCTGCCCGTATCCTAATTCGCACAAAATCCCACTCACCCATCACCCCTGTGCTCACTGACCTACATTGACTCCCGGGCAAGCACACTTCGATTTCAAAATTCTCATCCTTGATTCCAGATCGCTCCATGGCCTCGCTCCTCCCTATCTCTGTAAGCTCCTCCAGCCCCATAACCTCCCGAGATATTTTCGCTCCTCTAATTCTGTCCTCTTCAGCATTCCTGATTATAATCGCTCAACCATTGGTGTCCGTGCCTTCTGTTGCCTAGGCCTCCAAGCTGTGGAACTCCCTGCCTAAACCACTCTGCCTCTCTACCACTCTTTCCTCCTTCAAGACGCTCCTTAAAACCTACCTCTTTGACTAAACTTTTGGTCACCTGCCCTAATTTCTCCTATGCGGCTCGGTGTCAAATTTTTATCTCCTAATAGTCCTGTGAAGTGCCTTGGGAAATTTCACAACTTTAAAGGCGCTATTTAAATACAAGTTGTGATATTTTTTCAACTAAGTTGGGCATCACTGATTAGTCAAATAACTGAATAGACACAGAACTTTGAAGGACAATGAAGATCTCAAACAGAACCAGACAATCATTTGGGAAACCAGAAAATACAAATCCAGTTAAAGAAAATGTTTTATATCGACCAGTCAACAAACAGGGAAGCTTAAAATGTATAAAATAGCAAATGGTCATCATTGAGTTGTGAGAAACTCTCTTAGATAATGTTATGAATAAGGAGATGAAACCATATAACCATAGTCTAAAGGGGGCAACATGTTTGAGAAATGCGATCAGTTATTCAAAGCACATTTAAATCATTCCTTTAAAATGAGCATGATTGCAGTAAGATTGCTTACCTTGTGGGAAGAGACTAGTGAAGGAGTCCAGAGACTGAGCAGCAAAGCTCCCAGCACAGCAGAACACAAGCTAAAGTAACTGACGTTGTCTCTTGTGAAACTGCAAGCCAAGCGAGCTTTCTCTCCCCTTTCAGCTCAGGGTTCAGTCATCATTGGTGCTTGGCACATTCGAGCTGAGATAGAAAATTGGCTCAAAATAGGAAATGGAAGGTAGCTCAAAATGGGAACTTATCAAGTTCAAAATAATTTCGGGATAAGTAGCAAAAGGACATGTTATTTTAAATGTAACTGGAGGATCTCAAATGGTAGAACTCATGGTAAATCGGAGAATCTGCCATTTTATAATGAAAGGGCTGTTATACCGTGAACATAATAACATAATGACATAAGAATTAGGAGCAGGTGTAGGCCATTCTGCCCCTCAAGCCTGCTCCGCCATTGAATGAGATCATGGCTGAACTTTTACATCACCTCCACTTTCCTGCGCGATCCTTGATTACCTTAATATCCAAAAATCTATCTATCTCTGTCTTGAATATACTCAAAATCTGGGCTTCCATAGCCCTCTGGGGTTGAGAATTCCAACGATTCACCACCCTCTGTGTGAAGAAGTTTCTCCTCATCTCAGTCTTAAATGGCCGACCCCTTATTCAGAGACTGTGACCCCTGGTTCTAGACTCCTCAGCCAGAGGAAATATCCTCCTTGCATCTACCCTGACAAGTCCTCTAACAATTTTGTATGTTTCAATGAGATCACCTCTCACACTTCTAAACTCTAGAGAATATAGGCCTAGTCTACTCAATCTCTCCTCATAGGACAATCCCCCCATCCCAGGAATCAGTCTGGTGAACCTTCGTTGCACTCCCTCAATGGCAAATATATCCTTCCTTAGGTAAGGAGAACAAACCTGTACACAACACTCCAGGTGCGGTCTCACCAGTGTCCTATATAATTGCAGTAATACATTTTTACTCTTATACTCAAATCCCCTTTTAATAAAGGCCAACATACCATTTGCTTTCTTAATTACTTGCTGTACCTGCATGTTAACTTTCAGTGATTTGTGTACAAGGACATCCAGGGCCCTATGAACACCAACATTTCCCAATCTCTCACCATTTAAAAAATGCTCTGCTTTTCTATTTTTCTAACCAAAGTGGATCACTTCACATTTCGCCACAATATATTTCATGTGCCATGTTCTTGCCCACTCACTTAGCCTGTCTACATCCCTTTGAAATCTCTGCATCCTCTTCACAGCTTACATTCCCACCTAGCTTTGTATCATCAGCAAACTTGGATATATTGAGTCTGAAATTCAGCCTCCCGAAAATGCCTCTTACCGCCGGAAAACGGCGGCAACGTGGCGGAGCCGAATGGCCGTCGCTCGCGAAATTCTCCAAAGAGCTTTTTCCGGCGGTCTCCATTTCTGCCCCGCTGCTGCTGACCCCTCCTAAATGCATCATCAATTCACGCACCGCCGATCTCCCGCACCTCAAGCTAAATTCAGGGGAAAAAATCTTGGGTCCGGCGAGCGGTGCCCTGACAGCTTTTCCTGCCGGTGCACTCACAGTGTTTGCAGTGTGTGCGAAACGGCTGAGCAGCGGCCGCCGACATTTTATTGTTTTTGTCGGCGAGGTCTGCGAGGTCGGCTGGACAATTATTCTCCCGAGATCGGCCGGGCCATCAACAGGCAGCCTGGCACCTCCTCTTGGGTGTCAGGCCACTGGACCGGCCGAAACCCTCCCTGGGGGCACAGTGGACCTAACTGAAATAATCGCAGAACTCGCAGCGGCTCGCTCCTTTAAGTGAAGGGAAGAGACATGGTGGCGCACATGCCAACCTTCAATGACTGATGTACCATGACACCCAGGTCTCGTTGCACCTCCCCTTTTCCTAATCTGTCACCATTCAGATAATAGTCTGTCTCTCTGTTTTTACCACCATAGTGGATAACCTCACATTTATCCACATTATACTTCATCTGCCATGCATTAGCCCACTCACCTAACCTATCCAAGTCGCTCTGCAGCCTCATAGCATCCTCCTCGCAGCTCACACTGCCACCCAACTTAGTGTCATCTGCAAATTTGGAGATAGTATATTTAATCCCCTCGTCTAAATCAGCTCACACTGCCACCTGTGGTGAATCCGGCTTGTCCGGGCTGGCCACAGGGACTGTGCATGCTGTTGAATGTTCTTGTTGCTCGTTCACTGGCGGTGGTGTGGGTGACATCTCATGATTTTCCTCAGGGTCCTCAGTGTCCATGCTGAACCTTTTTTTTACTTGGTCCAGATGTTTGCGGCATATCTGTCCATTGTTAAATCTGACCACTATGACCCTATTCCCCTCTTTGCCAATTACAGTACCCTCAAGCCCCTTGGGCCCCAAAGCGTGAATAAGAACAAATACAGGGTCATCGATTTCTGTACACCTCCCCTTTGAGTTACGGTCATGGCACTCATTTTGGGACTGGCACTTGCCCTCAACAATGTCTGACAGGACAGGATGAATGAGGGACAGCTGAGTTTTAAGTGTACATTTCATGAGTAGTTCCGCGGGCGGGATTCCCGTGAGCGAATGCGGGCGGGACCTGTAGGCCAGCAGGAGACGCGATAGGCGGCTTTGAAGGGAGGGTCCTTGAATCCGGAGCATGCCTTGTTTTATGATTTGGACCGCACGTTCCGCCTGGCCATTGGAAGCCGGCTTGAACGGTGTCGTCCTGACATGTTTGATGCCATTACCCGACATGAACTCCCGGAATTCATAGCAAGTGAAACATGGGCCGTTGTTGCTAACCAGGATGTCCGGCAAGCCGTGGGTCACAAAGACCTCACGCAGACTCTCAACAGTAGTGGATGTTGTGCACAAATTCAATATGATGCACTCGATCTATTTCAAGTAGGCATCAACAACAATGAGGAACATTTTTCCCATGAACGGGCCCACGTAGCCTACATGAATTCATGACCATGGCCTGGCGGGCCAGGGCCATGGGCTGAGTGGGGCCTCCCTTGGGGCATTGCCCAGCTGGGCACAGGTCGTGCACCTGTGAATACAGTGTTCCGGGTCTGAGTCAATTCCCGGCCACCACACATGTGACCGGGCAATGGCCTTCATTAGCACGATGCCTGGGTGCTCGCTGTGGAGTTCCCTGATGAATGCTTCCCTTCCCTTCTGGGGCATTACTACCCAGCTGCCCCATAGTAGGCAGTCGGCTTGGATGGAGAGCTCATCTATCCAGCTGTGAAACGGTCTGACCTCCTCGGGGCATGCTCCATGTGCGGGCGCCCAATCCCCAGTCAGGACACATTTCTTCATCAAGGATAGGAGGGGATCTCTGTTGGTCCAGATTTTGATCTAGCGGGCTATGATGGGGGGAGCCTACGCTCTAAAAAGGCATCAATGGCCATGACCATCTCAGCGCTTTGCTCCGCTGCCCCCTCAGTGGTGAGCAGTGGAAGCCTGCTGAGTGCGTCAGTGCAATTTTCGGTGCCTGGCCGGTGCCGTATGGCGTAGTCATATGCAGCCAGCATGAGAGCCCATCGCTGTATGCGAGCTGACACATTGGCATTGACAGCTTTGCTGTCTGACTACAGGGATGTTAATGGCTTGTGGTCCGTTTCTAACTCGAACCTTCTGCCAAAAAGGGACTCGTGCATCTTTTTCACTCCGTAGACACATGCGAGTGCTTTCTTTTCAACCATCCCATATCCCCTTTCTGCTTGGGAGAGCGACTTGGAGGCATAAGCCACAGGTTGGAGTTGGCCCTCATTATTACTCTGCTGCAACACGCACCCAACCCCATAGGATGATGCATCACAAGTCCACAGCTTATTAGAACAAAGCAGATTCTGCACCCGATTTAAAGCCTGTTCCTGACAATCCCCCCAATACCAATTGCAACCCTTACACAGGAATACGTGTCGTGGCTCCAACAATGTGCTTAAGTTCGGCAGAAAGGTCCCGAAATAGTTCAAGAGTCCCAGAAATAAACGCAACTCCGATGTGTTGCCTGGGCGCGCGACAGATCGCCTCCATTTTGGATTCAGTAGGCCGGATCCCGTCTGCGGCAATCCTCCTGCCCTAAAACTCGACCTCTGGGGCCAAAAACACACACTTGCACTTCTTTAGTCACAGGCCTACCCGTTGCAGTCGGCGTAGCACCTCCTCCAGGTTGTGGAGGTGTTCCTCGGTGTCTCGACCCGTGATAAGGATGTCGTCCTGAAATACGATTGTTCCAGGGATGGACTTGAGCAGGCTTTCCATGTTCTTTTGAAAGATAGCGGCCACTGATCGAATGCCAAACAGACACCTGTTGTAGACAAACAGTCCCTTGTGCGTGGTGATGGTAGTCAGTAGCTTGGATTCTCGGCCAGTTCCTGGGTCATGTAGGCCGAAGTGAGGTCTAACTTGGAGAACAACTTGCCGCCTGCCAGAGTGGCAAAAAGGTCCTCCGCTCTTGGAAGCGGGTATTGGTCTTGTAGTGACACTCGTTTGATAGTGGCATTGTCGTTGCTACAGAGCCTGACCGAGCCATCCGTATTTTGGACAAGGACGATGGGACTTGCCCAGTCGCTGAATACATAGAAATATAGAAACATAGAAAATAGGTGCAGGAGTAGGCCATTCGGCCCTTCGAGCCTGCACCGCCATTCAATGAGTTCATGGCTGAACATACAACTTCAGTACCCCATTCCTGCTTTCTCGCCATACCCCTTGATCCCCCTAGTAGTAAGGACTACACCTAACTCATTTTTGAATATATTTAGTGAATTGGCCTCAACAACTTTCTGTGATAGAGAATTCCACAGGTTCAGCACTCTCTGGGTGAAGAAGTTTCTCCTCATAAGAACATAAGAACATAAGAATTAGGAACAGGAGTAGGCCATCTAGCTCCTCGAGCCTGCTCCGCCATTCAATAAGATCATGGCTGATCTGAGCGTGGACTCAGCTCCACTTACCCTCCCTCTCCCCGTAACCCTTAATTCCCTTATTGGTTAAAAATCTATCTATCTGTGACTTGAATACATTCAATGAGCTAGCCTCAACTGCTTCCTTGGGCAGAGAATTCTACAGATTCACAACCCTCTGGGATAAGAAATTCCTTCTGAACTCGGTTTTAAATTGGCTCCCCCGTATTTTGAGGCTGTGCCCCCGAGTTCGAGCCTCCCCTACCAGTGGAAACAACCTCTCTGCCTCTATCTTGTCTATCGCTTTCATGATTTTAAATGTTTCTATAAGATCACCCCTCATCCTTCTGAATTCCAACGAGTAAAGACCCAGTCTACTCAATCTATCATCATAAGGTAACCCCCTCATCTCCGGAATCAGCCTAGTGAATCGTCTCGGTTCTAATTGGCTTACCCCTTATCATTAGACTGTGACCCCTGGTTATGGACTTCCCCAACATTGGGAACATTCTTCCTGCATCTAATCTTCTAAACCCGTCAGAATTTTAAACGTTTCTATGAGATCCCCTTTCATTCTTCTGAACTCCAGTGAATACAAGCCCAGTTGATCCAGTCTTTCTTGATATGTCAGTCCCGCCATCCCGGGAATCAGTTTGGTGAACCTTCGTTGCACTCCCTCAATAGCAAGAATGTCCTTCCTAAAGTTAGGAGACCAAAACTGTACACAATACTCCAGGTGTGGCCTCACCAAGGCCCTGTACAACTGTAGTAACACCTACCTGCCCCTATACTCAAATCCCCTCGCTATGAAGGCCAACATGCCATTTGCTTTCTTAACCACCTGCTGTACCTGCATGCCAACCTTCAATGATTGATGTACCATGACACCCAGGTCTCATTGCACCTCCCCTTTTCCTAATCTGTCATCATTCAGATAATAGTTTGTCTCTCTGTTTTTACCACCAAAGTGGATAACCTCACATTTATCCACATTATACTTCATCTGCCATGCATTTGCCCACTCACCTAACCTATCCAGTCACTCTGCAGCCTCATAGCATCCTCCTCGCAGCTCACACTGCCACCCAACTTAGTGTCATCTGCAAATTTGGAGATACTACATTTAATCCCCTCGTCTAAATCATTAATGTACAATGTAAACAGCTGGGGTCCCAGCACAGAACCTTGCGATACCCCACTAGTCACTGCCTGCCATTCTGAAAAGTGCCCATTTACTCCTACTCTTTGCTTCCTGTCTGCCAACCAGTTCTCAATCCACGTCAGCACACTACCCCCAATCCCATTTGCTTTAACTTTGCACATTAATCTCTTGTGTGGGACCTTGTCGAAAGCCTTCTGAAAGTCCAAATGCACCACATCAACTGCTTCTCCCTTGTCCACTCTACTGGAAAAATCCTCAAAAAATTTCAGAAGATTTGTCAAGCATGATTTCCCTTTCACAAATCCATGCTGACTTGGACCTATCATGCCACCTCTTTCCAAATGCACTGCTATGATATCCTTAATAATTGATTCCATCATTTTACCCACTACCGATGTCAGGCTGACTGGTCTATAATTCCCTATTTTCTCTCTCCCTCCTTTTTTAAAAAGTGGGGTTACATTGGCTACCATCCACTCCAAAGGAACTGAGTCAACGGGCGAAGTTATGCCCTCTCTTAGCAACCTGCCCAACTCACTCTCAATTTTCTCCCACATCACATACAGCACAGCTCTGGCTTTGTGGTGCACTGGTCTGGCATCCGGGGTGATGCGTATCACTACTTTGGTACCTTTGAAAGTCCCGACACCAGGTTGAAATCGTGATTCAAATTTCTGTAGGACCTGTGAGCATGAACTTCGCTCCACAGATGAAATGGCATGCACATCCCCCCATTTCCAGTTCATCTCGGCTAGCCAGCTCCTCCCCAAAAGTGCGGGACCATTTCCCGGGACAATCCAGAGTGGCAGCCGGTTCTCTGATCCATTATGTGTGATGACCAACATTGCACTGCCTAGCACTGAGATAATCCCTTTGGTGTACATCCGTAATTGTGTGTCAATGCATTCTAGTTTGGGTCTGCTAGCTCTGAGTGGCCATAGCTTCTCGAATTGTTGGACACTCATAAGTGACTGGCTGGCCCCTGTGTCCAGCTCCATGCATACCGGGATGCTGTTTAATAGGACTTTCATCATCATAGGTGGCGTTTTGTTATATGAGCTGTGGATGTTTACAACATGAACCAGCTGAACTTCAGCGTCTATTGCTTTGTGCCAAGCATCAATCTGCCTTGCAGACCCCTCTTCTGGTTCATCTGCCTCGTAAATTAGCCTCGCTTGCGGGCTTCCTGCACGTTCTGGCTAAATGTCCACTGAAGTTACAAATTCTACAGATAAATTGTTGAAACCTACATGTTTTTGCAGCATGTCTGCCCCCGCACCTCCAGCATGAGCTGAGATTGTTGTGAACAAAAGGGCTGTTACCAGGCATTCCTCTCTGATTGTCTATTTGATTACATTTGAGAACTCTGTTAATGGATGTTAATGGTCCCATACCGGGACGCATTGTCCACCGTGATGGCTTATATGTCCGTTCAACCTGTCATTGTCTCTGTTGAGGACCCACTCTAGAGTCTATTGCTGCCTAGGTGGTGTCGAATTGCCCTTGCCTGCCTGCAGGGTTCTGAGTCGCTTTTACAATGTTAACTCCCTGATCCATCGCCATGTTGGAAGCAGAGTTGCGTGTGTATATTATCTTGGTTTCCTCCTCCCCCGCCATGAAGCTCTGTGCCATCAACGCCGCCGCTTCCAAGGTCAAATCCTTGGTCTCAATTAGCTTTCTGAAAATCCCGGCATGACCAATGCCCTCAATAAAGAAATCCCTTAACATCTCCCCACTGCAGGCGTCTGTGAACTTACAGAGGCTGGCCAAGCGCCGAAGGTCCGCAACGAAGTCCGGTATGCTCTGTCCTTCCCGACGTCGGTGTGTATAGGATCGGTGTCGGGCCATGTGTATACTGCTCGCCGGTTTGAGGTGCTCACCGATCAGTTTGCTGAGCTCTTCAAAGATTTTGTCCGCCAGCTTCTCGGGTGCGAGCAGGTCTTTCATCAGCGCGTACGTCTTAGGTCCACAGTTGATCAGTAGATGTGCCCTTCGCTTGTCAGCCGCTGCATCTCCCAGCCAGTCCTTCGTGACAAAGCTCTGCTGGAGTTTCTCAACGAAATCGTCCCAGTCCTCACCAACACAGTACCGTTCCTCTGTGCTACCGGTGGCCATTCTCGTGAGTCGTCGATTCCCGTTTCTTGCAATGTCCTTGCACACTACTATAAATTCACACGAGGCACATTCTGCAGACAAGGTCACTCTGTGACCTGAACATTTATTCACAAGACCAAGAAGTGATGACCCTGCGTGGGACCTCCCTTTATATACCTGGATGACCAGGTGAGGGGTGTCTCCCACAAATTCATCCCCTGTGGTCAAGGTGTGCATTTCTTAGGTGTATACAGTATGCATTAGAAACATAGAAACATAGAAAATAGGTGCAGGAGTAGGCCATTCGGCCCTTCTAGCCTGCACCGCCATTCAATGAGTTCATGGCTGAACATGCAACTTCAGTACCCCATTCCTGCTTTCTCACCATACCCCTTGATTCCCCTAGTAGTAAGGACTTCATCTAACTCCTTTTTGAATATATTTAGTGAATTGGCCTCAACAACTTTCTGTTGTTATGAAGGTTATAGTTACATGAAGGTTACATACATGACAAGCTGCATCATCTCCAATCAGTTGTGCTGAGCAGTCTATGTCTCGGGTGCCATGCTGGTCTGCTCTCCAGTGCCGGGTCCACCCTCAGGTGAGTGCTGCTTTGCCTCTGAGCACAGGGGACTTCAATCGCTGGAGGGGTGAAGTCTTCCAATTTCCAATGGATCTTCTCCATCCACGTTCTGCCAAGCAGCATTGGTCCATCACCTTGAAACAAGCCACAGAGATAACTTGTGTACTGCGCCATTATGGAGTACCTTTACATTCACGCTACCAACGACTGGGATAGGTGCGCAGCTTTGCCTGAACCAGGACCAACTTGGGTCATTTGGCTTGATTGTCCCATAGCCTCTCAACAGCTCCTTGATTCATCACTGACTGACTCGCTCCTGTATCCACTTCCATGAAGACTGGAACGCCCTCCATCTCGGCTTCCATCTTCAGCGGGAAACACTCGGTGGTGCAGATAAACATGCTATGTACCTCCCCGTGGGACTGGGCTGCCTCTCTGCCTATCAATTCATAATCCGCGCTGGATTCCTGGCCATCAGCAGACTCTTCATCGATGCAGTGAGTCATATTTCTCTTACACATTCGCTGGAGGTGGCCCTTTGTGCTGCAGCCTTTATATACATAGTTTTTAAAGCGGCACTGGTGAGCCCTGTGATTCCCTCCATAACGGCAGCATGGTGCTACTCGATTAGCCCCCCTCGGCGGACTCTGAGTTAAGGGACTCGGGGGCCTGTTCTCTCCTCCCTGAGAAGGTTCGCGCTCTACAGTCCAGCCTCTAAGCAGCGCCACTCTGTGCACAGTACCGCCAGGTTTGAGTCCTGAGGGTGCGTTATCTGCCTAGAACTGCAGGTCGAGGTCATGAATGACTGGCTCATGGAGATGGCCTTCTGCAGTGTGACTGTGGTATCCGCCGACAGTAGCTTGTGAAGAAGGCCCTCATGGCCAATTCCAATGACAAAAATGTCCCGCAGCGCTTCGTTGAGGTGGTCGCCGAACTTGCACGGTGCTGCCAGCCTCCTGAGGTCTGCGGCATACTTTGCGATTTCTTGGCCTTCGGGCCATCGGCGGGTGTAGAACTGGCTGTGAGGATGCTCTCCTTGGGCTTGAGTTGCTCATGGATCAGCGTTAAGAGCTCCTTGTACGACTTGGTCATCGTCTTCGCTGGTGCCAGCAAGTCACTGACGAGGCCGTAGACGGTGGGCCCACAACTGGTTAGCAAGATAGCTCGGCGCTTATCAGCCGAGTCATCTCCTGCCAGGTCGTTTCTGTGAAGAAATGTTCTAGCCTCTCCACAAAGGCATCCCAATCATCACCGTTGGGGAAATGCTGCAAGGTACCAAGGGTAGCCATTTCAGCGTGAAAATTCGTAATCTCGTCGCTAATTGTTGTGTCCTTAGATGCTCTAGTAATGACTCCACGAGGCAATGTGTTGTACTTGAACTGTAGTGACCTTAGTCCTTTATTAGTTAACTCCAGAGTGAGGATCACACCTGGTGGTCTGCCTTTTATAGTAGGCCACGCACACCTGTACAGGTAACCTGCAAGTCTCCCATTGCTGTGCCCCCTGGTGGCACACCTTGTGATAGTACCAACAGTAGCCATGTAGGATACATGGCAGGGAGGGTTTAAACAAGTTTGGCAGGGGGATGGGAACCGGAGAATAGATTCAATGGCGAGAGAAGCAAAGCTGGATTTGGGCAGTAGAAAAATAGAAAGTGAATTAGAAAGACAGAGGAAACAAGGGCTGTAAAATAGACAACAAGGCAGTTTGGTACCACTAAATGGTATATACTTCAATGCAAGGAGTATAGGGAATAAAGTAGATGAGCTGAGAGCAGAGATAGACACTTGGGAGTATGACATTATAGCTATTAATGAGACATGGCTGAAACAAGGGCAGGTATGGCAGCTCAACATTCCTGGTTACAGGGTTTTCAGACGGGATAGAAAGGGGAGTAAAAAAGGAGGGGGTGTCGCAATATTAACGAAATAAACAATTACAGCTGTGAGAAGGGATGATATGTTAGAAGGTCATCAAAAGAGGCCATATGGGTTGAAATGAAGATCAAAAAAGGGGCTATCACACAACTGGGTGTGCACTATAGACCCCCAAACAGTCAGAGGGAGATAGAAGAGGGAGTAGTGGGGAAAATGTTGGAATCAATTATTAAAGATGAAATAGCAGCACAATTGGAAAGCAGTGACAGGATCGGTCCAAGTCAGCATGGATTTATGAAAGGGAAATCCTGCTTGACAAATCTTCTAGAATTTTTTGAGGATGTAACTGGTAGAGTGGACAAGGGAGAACCAGTGGATATGATGTACTTGGACTTTCAAAAGGCTTTTGACAAGGTCCCACACAATGAGTTGATGGCACAAATCATTACAAATGGGCATGATTTGGTGGTCATTACAGAAACATGGTTGCAGGGTGGTCAAGACTGGGAATTAAACATACAGGGGTATCTGACAATTCGGAAAGATAGACAAGAAGGGAAAGGAGGTGGGGTAGCTCTGTTAATAAAGGATAATATCAGGGCAGTTGTGAGAGACGATATTGGCTCTAATGAACAAAATGTTGAATCATTGTGGGTGGAGATTAGAGATAGTAAGGGGAAAAAGTCACTGGTAGGTGTAGTTTATAGGCCCCCAAATAATAACTTCATGGTGGGGAGGGCAATAATCAATGGAATAATGGAGACATGTGAAAAAGGAACGGCAGTAATCATGGGGGATTTTAACCTACATATCGATTGATCAAATAAAATCAGACAGGGTAGCCTGGAGGAGGAATTCATAGAATGCACACGGGATTGTTTCTTAGAACAGTATGTTACAGAACCTACAAGGGAGCAAGCTATCTTAGATCTGGTCCTGTGTAATGAGACAGGAATAATAAACGATCTCCTAGTAAAAGATCATTTCGGAATGAGTGATCACAGTACGGTTGAATTTGAAATACAGATTGAGGATGAGGAGGTAGTGTCTCAAATGAGTATACTATGCTTAAACAAAGGGGACTACAGTGGGATGAGGGCAGAGTTGGCTAAAGTAGACTGGAACCACAGACTAAACGGTGGCACAATTGAGGAACAGTGGAGCTCTTTCATAATGCTCAACAAAAATATATTCCAGTGAAAAAGAAGGGTGATAAGAGAAGGGATAACCAGCCGTGGATAACCAAGGAAATAAAGGAGAGTATCAAATTAAAAACCAATGCGTATAAGGTGGCCAAGGTTTGTGGGAAAATAGAAGATTGGGAAAATTTTAAACGACAGCAAAGAATGACTAAGAAAGCAATAAAGAAAGGAAAAATAGATTACAAAGTGAAACCTGCGCAAAACATAAAAACGGATAGTAAAAGCTTTTACAGATATATAAAACGGAAAAGAGAGACTAAAGTAAATGTTGGTCCCTTAGAAGATGAGAAGGGGGATTTAATAATGGGAAATGGGAAAATGGCTGAGACCTTAAACAATTATTTTGCTTTGGTCTTCACAGTGGAATACACAAAAACCATGCCAAAAATTGCTTGTCACAGGAATGTGGGAAGGGAGGACCTTGAGACAATCACTATCACTAGGGGGGTAGTGCTGGACAGGCTAATGGGACTCAAGGTAGACAAGTCCCCTGGTCCTGATGAAATGCATCCCAGGATATTAAAAGAGATGGCGGAAGTTATAGCAGATGCATTCGTTATAATCTACCAAAATTCTCTGGACTCTGGGGAGGTACCAGCAGATTGGAAAGCAGCTAATGTAACGCCTCTGTTTAAAAAAGGGGGCAGACAAAAGGCAGGTAACTATAGGCCGGTTAGTTTAACATCTGTAGTGGGGAAAATGCTAGAAACTATCATTGAGGAAGAAATAGCGGGACATCTAGATAGGAATAGTGCAATCAAGCAGACGCAGCATGGATTCATGAAGGGGAAATCATGTTTAACTAATTTACTGGAATACTTTGAGGATATAACGAGCATCGTGGATAGAGGTGTACCGATGGATGTGGTGTATTTAAATTTCCAAAAGGCATTCGATAAGGTGCCACACAAAAGGTTACTGCAGAAGATAAAGGTACGTGGAGTCAGAGGAAATGTATTAGCATGGATAGAGAATTGGCTGGCGAACAGAAAGCAGAGAGTCGGGATAAATGGGTCCTTTTCGGGTTGGGAATCGGTGGTTAGTGGTGTGCCACAGGGATCGGTGCTGGGACCACAACTGTTTACAATATACATAGATGACCTGGAAGAGGGGACAGAGTGTAGTGTAACAAAATTTGCAGATGACACAAAGATTAGTGGGAAAGCGAGTTGTGCAGAGGACACAGAAAGGCTGCAAAGAGATTTAGATAGATTAAGCGAATGGGCTAAGGTTTGGCAGATGGAATACAATGTCGGAAAGTGTGAGGTCATCAACCTTGGGAAAAAAAACAGTAAAAGGGAATATTATTTGAATGGGGAGAAATTACAACATGCTGCGGTGCAGAGGGACCTGGGAGTCCTTGTGCATGAATCCCAAAAAGTTAGTTTGCAGGTGCAGCAGGTAATCAGGAAGGCGAATGGAATGTTGGCCTTCATTGCGAGAGGGATGGAGTACAAAAGCAGGGAGGTCCTGCTGCAACTGTAATTGGTGAGGCCGCACCTGGAGTACTGCGGGCAGTTTTGGTCACCTTACTTAAGGAAGGATGTACTAGCTTTGAAACGGGTACAGAGACGATTCACTAGGCTGATTCCGGAGATGAGGGGGTTATCTTATGATGATAGATTGAGTAGACTGCGTCTTTACTCGTTGGAGTTCAGAAGGATGAGGGGTGATCTTATAGAAACATTTAAAATAATGAAAGCGATAGACAAGATAGAGGCAGAGAGGTTGTTTCCACTGGTCTGGGAAACTAGAACTAGGGGGCACAGTTTCAAAATACGGGGAAGCAAATTTAAAACCGAGTTGAGAAGGAATTTCTTATCCCAGAGGGTTGTGAAACTGTGAAATTCTCTGCCCAAGGAAGCAGTTGAGGCTAGCTCATTGAATGTATTCAAGTCACAGATAGATAGATTATTAACCAATAAGCGAATTAAGGGTTACGGGGAGCGGGCGGGTAAGTGGAGCTGAGTCCATGGCCAGATCAGCCATGATCTTGTTGAATGGCAGAGCAGGCTCGAGGGGCTAGATGGCCTACTCCTGTTCCTAATTCTTATGTTCTTATGTTCAAGTGATTGGTGTGCAAAATTAAAGCACATGGTATTGGGGGTAATGTACTGACGTGGATAGAGAACTGGTTGGCAGACAGGAAGCAGAGAGTCAGGATAAATGGGTCCTTTTCAGAATGGCAGGCAGTGACCAGTGGGGTACCGCAGGGCTCAGTGCTGGCACCCCAGCTATTTACAATATACATTAATGATTTGGATGAGGGAATTGAGTGTAATATCTCCAAGTTTGCAGATGACATTAAGCTGGGGGGCGGTGTGAGCTGTGAGGAGGATGCTAAAAGACTGCAGGATATCTTGGACAGCTTCGGTGATTGGGCAAACGCGTGGCAGATGCAATATAATGTGGATAAATGTGAGGTTATCCACTTTGGTGGCAAAAACACGAAGGCAGAATATTATCTGAATTGCGGCAGATTAGGAAAAGGGGAGGTGCAGCGAGACCTGGGTGTCATGGTACATCAGTCATTGAAAGTTGGCAGTGAAGAAGGCAAGTGGTATGTTGGCCTTCATAGCTAGGGGATTTGAGTAAAGGAGCAGGGAGGTATTACTGCAGTTGTACAGGGCCTTCGTGAGGCCTCACCTGGAATATTTTTGTAATGTCTGTAAGCTTGTAATGTTTGTAGCTCCACACTATGGATGTGGACGTATTTTGTACTGCAACTGCAGAGTTGATAATAAACAGAACCAGGCAGTTTCCGGAGGCTTCCGACAGAGCTGCCTGCCATGTTAGGAGCTGTGTGTGCTTGTGCTCTGTGAATATATCACATTTGATGATGGGATGGGATTTTTTCGGCTGAGTTAAAGCTTAAATTTTGTTGGTGAAGGATTCAGCCAGCCGACAAAGAGACTTTGGAAGTTTCTGTCTTTGAAAAAAAGCTACAAAATTGAGGTAAAATACAGCACACGGTGTGAGCAGCTAGAGATTAAAATGGCAGGTGTAATCGGACATTTGGGGGAATATAGACACGACTGGGAACATTTTAAAGCGTATGTGGATCGGCTAGAAATGTATTTCACTGCAAATAACATAATCAAAGTTCCAGACAATTCAGTCCAGAATCGGGCTGTGTTGGAATGTAAAAAAGCGATCTTCTTATCAAAGACGGATCCGGCATTGTATGAAACCCTTGTAAATCTGCTTGTGCCTGACGAGCCAAAGGACACAACACTTAGAGATTTTAACGAAGCTGGAGCAGCACTATAAGCCCAAACCGTTAGAAATTGCTGAAAGCTATCGTTTTGGGATTCGGAATCCAATGTCTGATGGAATTATCAGTGATTACATCGAAGGATTAAAAAAGCTGTCGATGCACTGTAATTTTGGAAACTTTCAAAACCGACATTACGGGATCGTTTTGTTTGTGGGGTGAAAAGTGATGCGATTAGAAGGAAGTTGTTGACGACGGAAGACTTGACTTTTGAGATTGCTTGTCAGACAGCGAGGTTGATGGGCATGGCGGAACAATATTCCCGAGAATTAAATAATGATTACGGTCATCAGTCAACTGAGGTAAATCACCTGCAGGTTCAAAGTAAAAGATGATGGGGGCCCAAAGTCTCAGAAACTGGAAATTCTAACAGAGCGTCGAAGTCGTGCTATAGGTGCCTGGGACAACACATTGCTCAAAGTTGTCCATACGTGAAGGCAGAGTGTTTCTTCTTGCGAAGGCATGTCGACTGAAAGGTAAACCAGCTTCCAAAGCTATGAGTCCAGCTTTCAAAGCTATGAGTAGAAATCCCAAGAGACTACATAGCATGGAAGAACAACAACAAGACGAGGAGATGTTAGAGTTACACATCATCAGGAGCACGAGGTTAACGGACAGCGATTCAGAAAGCATCAAAATCCACACAGATGTTGCAGGATTTAAAATACCAATGGAAATTGACACGGGTGCATCTGTGAGTGCAGTACTAGAGTCGCTATACCTTGATAAATTACGTGATTTCCAACTGGAGAAATCCAAGATAGAGCTGTGAGGCTACTCGGGAGAGAAAATTCCTGTGATAGTCGTATCACCGTACCGGTGAAATATAAAGATCAATTTCAGAACATGCCTCTAATAGTACTGAAAGGAGACAAGTCTGCCTTACTAGAAAGAAATTGGTTGAGCTCACTGAAGCTGGATTGAAGTAAGATTTTCTGTGTGGAAGTGAGATTTCCATCAACGGATGAGGTTATCAAGAAGTATCTGAAGGTGTTCTGCGAAACGGGCAGTCCGATCCAAGGCTTCTCGGCGAGTGTCAGGGTACAGAAGGATGCTAGATTGGTTTACAACAAGCCACGTTCTGTACCATATGCACGTAGAAAGTTGAGCAAGAACTCAAAAGACTAGTGACTGAGAACATTATTTGTAAGATAGTTCGATGTAATTGGGCTACATCCATTGTTCTTTTGCCTAAGTCCGACGGTAAGGTAAGATTGTGTGGTGATTATAAAGTAACCGTAAACCAGGTTCAAGAGGGTAATGTCCCCAATACATTGCCGAATATAGAAGATTTGTTCACAACACTGACAGGTGGTCAGATCTTCTCAAAACTGAATCTTACGTATGCCTATTTACAGCTTGAACTAGATGAGGAGTCCAAGTTATGTTTGACTATAAATACTCATCTAGGCCTATATCAATTTAATAGGCTACCGTTTGGAGTGTCTTCCACCCCCGCCATATTCCAAGGGGTGATGAACCAGATTTTGCAAGGTATTGAAGGGGTAATGTGTTATTTGGATGACATACTAATTTCAGCACCAAATAGGCAAATTCATCATAACATATTGAATGAAGTCCTCAAATGGCAAGAGAAGCACAGAGTACGAGTGTCTGCTTGTAAGTGTAAGTTATTTAAACACTCGGTGGAGTACTTTGGGTACAGAGTAGACAAAGATGGTTTCCATCCAACCATGGAAAAATTGGATGCAATTAGAAATGCACCCACTCCCAGGAATGTCACTGAACTTCATTCATTCTTGGGTCTTTTGAACTATTATGGGAAGTTCCTACCAAATTTGGCTACAGTATTACATCCACTGAATGAACTTTTGAAAAAACAGGTCCATTGGAAGTAGTCAGAAGAATGCGATACAGCATTCAAGGAGTGTAAAAGCAAATTGGTAGAGAGCAGCATGTTAGTTCACTATGACATATCTAAGGAGATTAAGCTAGCATGTGATGCCTCTCCATATGGAGTTGGGGCAGTGATCTCTCATGTAGCACGTAGTGGGGAGGAGAGACCAATTGCTTTTGCTTCATGCACTCTCAGTGCCAGTGAGAGTAATTATGCACAAATCGAAAGGGAAGCTTTGGCATAAATTTTTGGGGTCAAGAAGTTTCACAAGAAGTATGATCGTAAGTTTACCATCATTACAGATCATAAGCCCCTAACACCAATCCTCCATCCAAAGTCCCCAGTTCCAACATTAGCTGCAGCCCGAATGCAGAGATGAGCTTTGATTTTGTCAGCATATACATATGATATTGAATATAGACAATCAGCTGATCGCAGTAATGCTGATGCAATGTCTAGATTGCCTTCCCCATCACAAGTTACACCCAATAAGGAAGAAGTGTTTGATTTTTCATACATTGATGAACTGCCAGTCACAGCTGAAGAAACATAGAAACATAGAAAATAGATGCAGGAGTAGGCCATTCGGCCCTTCAAGCCTGCACCGCCATTCAATGAGTTCATGGCTGATTGATAGAGCAACCAAACGTGACCCAGTGATGTCAAAGGTGTATGATTATATTGCAAATGGATGGCCAAACCAGGTAACAGACAAAGATACACATCCATTCTTCATTCGTAGGAATGAATTATCAGTCGATAAAAAATGTATCATGTGGTGCAAGAGAGGTAACACCAAATAAATTCAAGTCCAAATCATTAGAAGACCTCCATGACCAGCACCTGGGAATGTGCTTGACCAAGAGTTTTGTACGCAGTTATTTATGGTGGCCAGGTCTTGATAAAGATATGGAGCACATCGTGAGTCAGTGAACGATATGTCAATCAGTAAGCAAGCAATCACCACCAGTACCATTACAGCCATGGAAATGGCCTCCCAGGGTGTGGAAAAGGTTACATATTGATTTTGCTGAGTTCGAAGGACAGCAATTGTTCATTGTGATTGCTAGCCATTCGAAGTGGGTTGAGGTGTTTCCAATGTGGAAAATAACAACAAGTAAAACATTGGACATTTTGCGAAAATTATTTTCTTCATTTGGCCTCCCTGAAGAGATTGTTTCGGATAATGGACCACAATTTCATTCAGAAGAATTTGCACAATTCACGAGCAAAAATGGTGTGAAACATACCAAGGTTCCACCATACAATCCTACTTCGAATGGTGCAGCAGAGCGCACTGTACAAATTATAAAACGTGCCCTCATAAAACAAATGTTAGATATAAATCCAAGGAAATGACAGTTGTCATTGGATCAAAAATATGTAATTTTTTGATGACATATCGAAATACTCCATATACAACTACTGGTAGAACACCAGCAGAGTTGTTTCTCAAACGACAGCCATGAACTAGATTCTCGTTGTTGAAACCAAATTTGGCACAGTCCGTAAAAGAGACACAATTAAGATAGAAAGGGAATCATGATAGAGGTAGAGTAAAAGAGTGAAGTGTGAAATTAAACCAGAAGGTGAGAGTGAAGAACCATCACCATAAATGGTTAAAGTGGTTACCAGGAAGTGTGGTGAAGATATGTGGTCCTCGCACATATTTGGTAAAGGTGTTTGCTAATGGATAGGTTAGGTTTGTGTTCAGTTTTGGCCTCCTAATCTGAGGAAGCACATTCTTGCTATTGAGGGAGTGCAGCGAAGGTTCACCAGACTGATTCCCGGGATGGCAGACTGACATATGAGATTGACTGGGCCTGTATTCACTGGAGTTGAGAAGGATGAGAGAGGGTCTCATAGAAACATATCAAATTCTGATGGGACTGGACAGATTAGATGCAGGAAGAATGTTCCGCTGTTGGGGAAGTCCAGAACCAGGGGACATAGTCGAAGGATAAGGGATAAGCAATTTAGGACTGAGATGAGGAGAAACTTCTTCACTCAGAGAGTTGTCAACCTGTGGAATTCCCTACTGCAGAGAGTTCATGAAGTCAGTTCATTGGATATATTCAAGAGGGAGTTAGATATGGCCCTTACGGCTAAAGGGATCAAGGGGTATGGAGAGAAAGCAGGAAAGGGGTACTGAGGTGAATGATCAGCCATGATCTTATTGAATGGTGGTGCAGGCTCGAAGGGTCGAATGACCTACTCCTGCACCAATTTTCTATGTTTCTATGTTTCTATAAATATGTGTGCAAATTGCTGCGAAGTACGTAAAAGTGCAAAGTGCTATAATAGTGGGGGATATCAACTACCGAATATTAACTGGGAAAAAAGCAGTGTGAATGGTATAGAGGGTGCGGAATCCTAAAATGCATTCAGGAGAACTACTTTCGCCAGTATGTAACAAATATGTAAGACTTAAGGTCCTCCACCAACCTGACCCCGCCACACAGCAGCACTGCCCCCCTAGTCATCAAGATCCATGGCGCGGCCCTGGACGACATGGACATAGGAACATAGGAACATAGGAATTAGGAACAGGAGTAGGCCATCTAGCCCCTCGATCCTGCTCCGCCATTCAATAAGATCATGGCTGATCTGGTCGTGGGCTCAGCTCCACTTACCCGCCCTCTCCCCATAACCCTTAATTCCCTTATTGCTTAAAAATCTATCTATCTTTGACTTGAAAACATTCAATGAGCTAGCCTCAACTGCTTCCTTGGGCAGAGAATTCCACAGATTCACAACCCTCTGGGAGAAGAAATTCTTTCTCAACTCAGTATTAAATTGGCTCCTCCGTATTTTGAGGCTGTGCCCCCTAGTTCTAGTCTCCCCTACCAATGGAAACAATCTCTCTGCCTCTATCTTGTCTATCCCTTTCATGATTTTAAATGTTTCTATAAGATCACCCCTCATCCTTCTGAACTCCAAGGAGTAAAGACCCAGTCTACTCAATCTATCATCATAAGGTAACCCCCTCATTTCTCGAATCAGCCTAGTGAATCGTCTCTGTACCCCTTCCAAAGCTAGTATATCCTTCCTTAAGTAAGGTCACCAAAACTGCACGCAGCACTCCAGGTGCGGCCTTACCAATACCTTATACAGTTGCAGCAACACCTCCCTGCTTTTGTACTCCATCCCTTTCGCAATGAAGGCCAACATTCCATTTGCCTTCCTGATTACCTGCTGCACCTGCAAACTAACCTTTTGGGATTCATGCACCAATGGTGGAGCAGTGGAGGCGTGTCCTGCTCAGTTGGCTGAGTGAGCAGTGAGGAGAGGAGCTCCTGTTGCAGCTCCTGACTGGGCCTGTGAATCAGCCCAGGAAGAGAAGGAAGGAAGGGGCTTCACCACCAACTTTCACCCAGAGGGACAGGAGGAAAGCAGAAAACTTTGAACATCTTTACCATCTCTACAAAGAGTTGGAGAGAGGGGGAAAGACCAACAACATCCAGTGTGGAAGGAGGGAGATTCTACTATTCTACAGGTGGGTGTGGGTGCATTCCCCAATAGACTTTGCTGTATCGGTGGGGGGAGGAAAGAAGACCACTGAGGGCCGGAACATCGCGGGGAGTGTGTGTGTGTGGATAGTGTGTGTGGGGGCCTTGCTTATAACTAGGCCGCACACACAATTGAACCCCCCCCCCCGCCCATTGCCTAGCCTGGGATAGCTGGAGCTACAAGGCTGAAGATTTCTTTAAATTACCCTAAGAACATCGTTGGGAGTGTGTGCCTGGTGGCTCTAGCTGCCCCAGGTGAAGACATCTTCTCCCCCCACCCGAAGACAAACCCAAAGACTGTGTTTTGGTTTTTTTGCCATCTGGGGAGTGCACCCCAAGAAAAACACCCACCCATCGCTGTGAGGGGAGACCTGCCCTCGCAGCCTCCCTCTTTCCCGCACCCCCCTTCTCTATCTCTCTCTCTCTGTCTCTCCCCTCTCTCTCTGAGAGCCCTTTCCTCCAAATTTTAACAGAAATCCAAAAAATAAAACAACTGAGCAGAGGGAGCAAGGCCCCTCCCCAATTGCCAACTAGGGAAGAGGTGTGCCTCGTTAAGAGCTCCTCTGCTCAGTCTTTAGATAAGAGGCCAATTAAGACCATTAAGGCCTGTGACTTTGGGGTGGGTGTAGCCCTTAAAGGGACCCCGTGATGGCGACCCCATCCACGCCGGTGGCAGGGCCAGCGAAGGCATATGCGCAGGTGGCAACCGCTTCCACGGCACCTCCTGCGCCACCCGCTGCCCTGCCACCATTCAGACTCATCACGAAAAAACACGGGGTCAAGAGCTACACTCACCCCACAATGAGCATCGAGGAGTGCGTGCGGGCGATGGCTGGGGTAGTCGGCCCCTCGGCCATTGTCGCAGCCTCCAAGATGTCTGGGAAGGCCGTGTTCTTCGTGGGGTCAGAGCAGGTGGTGTCCCTGGCCCTCGAAAAGGGGCTCACGGTGGGCGGGACGTTCCTGCCGGTGGACCCTCTCGAGGCCACCGCGCAGAGGGTCATCGTGTCAAAGGTCCCGCCCTTTGTTCCCGCTGAGCTCCTCCTCCCTCACCTACACCAACTGGGGGAGGTAAGGTCGGGGATCAACCCCATACCGCTCGGCCTCAGGGAGAACAGCCTGCGCCACGTGTTTTCCTTCCGCCGCCAGCTCTTTGTCCGGCTGGCGCGGGAGGACACGACGGAAGGGCATTTTAATGTGGTGCACGAGGGGACTGCCTACCGCGTCTTCTGGACGTCAGACGGCGTGCGGTGCCATGCCTGTAGGGAGGTGGGGCATGTTCGTAAGAACTGCCCCGCCTCCAAGGCCGCCAAACTACCGAAGGTGGCCAAGGCTGGCGCCGCCGCCACCCCTCCCCCTAGTTGCGTCCGCGTGCCGGGAGCCGTAGGTGCGCGGGCATCGTCGGAGGCCTTTGTTTTCAGGGACTCCGGCGGGGGGGAGGGAGAGCGTCCGACCGGAAAGAAGGCGCGGAACAAGGCGAAACATCTAGAGGCGGGTCCCCTCAGTGCGCCAGAAAGTTTGACCACCGCGCTCGGCCCAACCCAGTCACCGGCGAGCGCTTAAACAACACCACAGAGGGGCCCGGGCGCGGGCAAGAAAAGGAAAAGGGGGGGGCGGAGCGGGAGGCCTCGGCAGACATGGAGGTCTCCCTGCCTCCGCGCACCCCCAGCAACAAAAGGAGGCGCCGCTCCGTTGAGGCGGAGAGGGAACAACATCCCTCCACGGAGGAGTCGGTGCCCGCCGCATGTCCCGCGTCCCCCACCAGCGCCCCCAAGCAGCGCCGTAGGCGGGAGGAGTCTGTCCCCGGGGAGGGTGAGACAGTCGAGGCTGCCCAGCCTCTGCCTCCCGGGGATGGCGTGGAAGATCTGCCTGTCGTGGGGGGCGTGGGGATCGCGGAGGAATGCATTGCCGCCGGGCCGGGCGTCCCGGGGACTGAGGCGGGCGGGGCCGAAAAGGCCGAACCTGAGCCCGCCCAGCCAATATCCAACTTCCCCCGGGATTTGCTCGACCCGGTAGAAACCGAAATTAAGAATTTTAATGAAACTGTACATGCTGGGCCGGGGGGTGGCAGCGGGGAGGGAGAGGAACACCCACCCTCGCCTCTTGCTGTGGAGCTGGAGCACTTGGAGAGCCTGGGGATTTCCTATGGCCGGGTCTCTCCTTGTTCCCCGGTTCCTGGGGCGGAGGGGGAACCCCTTCCGCTGTCATTTCCCGACCCAGCACCATTTTTAAAAGAGCCCAGTGGGGACTCCTCTGCCGACGATCCTGGGGGTGGGATCGGGGCAGAGCCAGGGCCGGTTGGAGCGGCCGGTTCATTTGCCGTACCTTGTGCGGTCGATGGGCCGGCTGCTGGCGGCCACCTCCCGGAGGAGGACGGGGACTCGGTGGGGGACGCGGGTGAAGATCTAGAGACCACCGCCAGCGAGGCGGTGGATCTGCTCGCGGCCGCCGCCCGAGACCATCCTCATTCCTGCAAAGGAACTCCGGGACTTTTTGGCCCAGAGCCGGGGTCACTGCAACCAAGCCCGACTGGCCCTGGAAAAATGGTCCGAGCCAGAGCTGATCAAGGGGTCCGTCCGCGCCGCCGTCAAAACCTTGGCCGCGGGCGGGCCCTTGACAAAGGCGCAACACCTTGAGCTGCGCGAGCTCGAGGGACTCCTCGCTGGGCTGCGGAGGGAGCGGAGTTCAACAAAAGACTCCGCTCCCTCCCCCACAATAGGTTAAGGTAGAGGTTGCACTATGCTTTTGCCATGAAGATAACCATAGCCAGCCTCAACATCAACGGCGGCAGAGGGGCACGTCGTAGATTTGACAATTTTTCGCTCCTGCGGGAGGGGAAATATGCGGTGTGCTTCCTGCAAGAAACCCACACCGTTCCGGGAGACGAAGCCACGTGGCTCCTGGAATGGCAAGGAGAGGTCCGCATGAGCCACCTCACCGCCATTTCTAGTGGGGTGGCCATCTTGCTGGGCCCGCATTTTCAGCCGGAGATCTTGGGGGTCGAGGAGCCCGTGCCAGGCCGCTTGCTGCACGTAACGGTTCGCCTGGGGGACGTGCCGCTCCATCTCGTGAACGTGTACGCCCCTCAGCCCTGCCCGCAGCAAACGCGCTTCTTTGAAGAGGTGTCCGCTCTTCTTGGCTCCGTCGACGTCGGCGACTGCATTGTCCTCGGGGGAGATTTTAACTGCACCCTCGAGGCGAGGGACCGCTCCGGTGCCCCGCAGTGCATGACGGCGATGGAGAAGTTGAGGGACCTGGTCGGGTCCTTCGACTTGGTGGACGTCTGGCGAAATCTCCACCCCGACTCCAGCGCCTTTACTTGGGTGAGGCCTGTAGTTGGATGGTCTAGAGTCGATCGCCTTTACGTGTCTCGGGCGTACGTTTCCTGCGTCCCGGCGGCCTCCATGCGGCCGGTGCCGTGTTCGGACCACCACCTGGTGTGGGCGGAGCTCGCTTCGCTCCGCGCGAGGACGGGGTCCGCGTACTGGCACTTTAACAACCGGCTGCTGGAGGACGTGCGGTTCCAGGACTCGTTCCGTCGATTCTGGTCCGACTGGAGAAGGAAGCAGGGGGGCTTCCCCTCCTTGAGGCTATGGTGGGACGTGGGCAAGGCTCACGTCCGCGGCTTCCCCTCCTTGAGGCTATGGTGGGACGTGGGCAAGGCTCACGTCCGCGTCTTCTGTCAAGAGTACGCGAGGGGGTCGACCAAGAGGCGGGCGGCCAGAGTCGGGCGCCTAGAAAAAGAGGTGCTCGACCTGGAATCCCGTCTCGGTCAAGTCGTCCAGGACCCGGCCCTGCGGACGGTGTACGAAGCGAAGAAGGCCGCGCTGAAGGACCTGCAGCTCGTCGGGTCCCGAGGCGCGTTCGTGAGGTCGCGGATCCAGTTCCTGCGGGATCTGGACCGCGGCTCCCCCTTCTTCTACTCGCTGGAAAAAAGGCAGAGTGTCCGTAAGCAGCTCTTGACGCTGCTGGCCGACGACGGCTCTCTCGTCTCGGATCCGGAGGGCGTCAACAACAGGGCCCGTGAATATTACGGGGCTCTATTCTCTCCGGATCCGTCCAGCGAGGAAGCGCGTAGAGTTTTGTGGGAGGACTTGCCGAAGGTCAGCCCGGAGGGCGCCGAAAATCTGGAAGCTCCGCTAAGCCTGGCGGAGCTGACCGGTGCCCTCGACCGGCTCTCGAGGGGAAAATCCCCGGGGCTGGACGGGCTGACCGTGGAGTTCCACAGGGCGTTCTGGGACGTCCTGGGGGACGACTACGCGCGGGTCCTGGGGGAAAGTCTGGCGACCGGGGAGATGCCCCTCTCTTGGCGCAGGGCAGTCATCGTCCTGCTGCCTAAGAAGGGCGATCTCCGCCTCCTTAAGAACTGGCGCCCGGTCTCCCTCCTCAGCACGGACTACAAAATCTTCACCAGTGCTGGACCACATGATCCACCCCGACCACTCCTACACGGTCCCGGGCCGGACAATCCACGATAACATCCATCTGGTCCGGGACCTCATCCATTGTTCCCAGGAGGCTGGTTTGTCGGTCGCCTTCCTATCCCTCGACCAAGAGAAGGCGTTCGACAGGGTGGATCACGACTATCTGCTCGGAACTCTGCGCGCTTTCGGGTTCGGGACGCATTTCGTCGCCCGGATCCGACTTTTGTACGCCGCCGCGGAGTGTCTGATTAAGGTTAATGGGTCCTTGACGGCGCCCCTTCGCTTTAGGAGAGGGGTGCGCCAGGGATGCCCCATGTCCGGCCAGTTATACGCCGTTTGCGTGGAGCCTTTCCTGCGCCTCTTGCGGACGAGGTTGACGGGACTGGCTCTGCAAGGGCCGGGCGTGGAGGTCGTCCTCTCGGCTTACGCCGATGACGTGCTCCTCGCGGTAGAGGATCCCGCTGACCTGCAAAGGATGCGTGAGTGCCAGGAGATTTACTCGGCCGCGTCCTCCGCCAGGATCAACTGGGAGAAATGTTCCGGACTCCTGGTGGGTCAGTGGCAGGTGGACTCCCTGCCGGAGGAGCTCAGGCCTTTTGCCTGGAGCACGACCCATCTCCTCTATCTGGGAGTCTACCTTAGCCCCGACGAGGGAGCCTGGCCGGCGAACTGGCAGGAGCTGGAGGCCAAGGTCGCCGCTCGCCTAGGGCGCTGGACAGGACTGCTCCGAGTGCTGTCCTACAGGGGTCGAGCGCGAGTCATAAACCAGCTGGTGGCCGCAATGTTGTGGTACCGGCTGGTCACTTTGACCCCTCCCCCTGCGTTTGTCGCCAAGATACAGAAGAAGCTGGTGGACTTCTTCTGGAACAACAGGAAGCACTGGGTCTCTGCTGCGGTCTTGAGTCTCCCGCTTGAGGAGGGCGGTCAGTCGTTGGTGTGCGTCAGCGCCCAGCTCGCGACTTTCCGTCTTCAGACCCTGCAGAGATACCTTTACGTCGAGCCCCCTCCTAGGTGGTGCGCTCTGGCGAGGTATTTCTTCCGCCAGCAGCACGACCTCAATTATGACACGCAGCTCCTGTTTGTGAACTTGGGGGGTGCCAGGACCGCCCTCCGGGAGCTGCCTGTCTTTTACAGGGAACTCATCAGGGTCTGGAACAAAGTCTCCACCAAGCGCAGCTCTCCGCCGGCTGGAGTGGCGGCCGTCCTGCAGGAACCGCTGCTCGGGAATCCGTACCTCCACGGCCGAGGTTTTATGTGGCGGTCGGAAGAGAGGGCTGTGGCTGGTGAGGTGACCAGGGTCAGGGACCTGCTCGATGGCGGAGGAGCGGGCTGGATGGCGCCAGACACGCTGGCGCGGCGCCTAAATTCTGCCAACGTCCGCCACGTGGCCGATGCCATCGAGTCGCTAAAAACAGCTCTGGGCCCTGACTCCGTTCGGTGCATCGAGGAGGCTCAAGCACGTGGGGAGATCCCGTCCAAACTGACCCCCGTCCGGACGGAATTCCTCATCGGCACCAAACCCCGGAACCTCCCTCGGGGGCCGGCGCCTCACAACTTGAGCCGCCTCGGGGAAATCCCCTCCGTGCCTTTCAGTTCCGCGCGGAGGGGTTTCCTGTACGGGCTGCTCCTGCACACCCTCAACTTTGCCATCCTCACCGGCCGTCCGGACACGCCATGGCGTACCATCTTGCCGTCCGGAGGAGGCGGGGGTCCCCGATGGAGGGCACTCTACGCAGGGGTCCTCCCACTATTCATCGGGGACTTGGCCTGGAGGGTGATGCACGGAGCAGTGCCGTGCAACAAATTTTTAAGCCGGTTCACGGACTCCCAGGCCGCCTGCAATTTCTGCGGTCTGGAAGAGTCCGTGTTCCATGTTTTTATGGAATGCACAAGGTTGCAGCCCCTGTTTTATTATTTGAAGGGGCTGCTCCTGAAATTCTGGCTGCACTTCAGTCCCACTCTCCTGATCTTTGGGCACCCTGTGCGGAGGGGAGCGGGTAGGTCCGAAGGCCTCCTCGTAGGACTGCTCCTGGGCACGGCCAAGGGTGCCATCAGCCGGTCCAGGCAGCGGGCGGTCGAGGGGGTCGTTCAACCTGACTGCCTGCCTCTCTTCCGCTCTTACATCCGGTCCAGGGTGTCCCTGGAGATGGAGCACGCGGTGTCCACTGGTACGCTCGCGGCCTTCCGCGAGAGGTGGGCACCGGAGGGACTGGAGTGCATCATCACGCCCGGCAACCAAATTTTTATTTGATTTTACGTTTTAAAGTTTCATTTGTTTTAATTGCCGGTGCTTTTAGTGTCCCCCTCCCCTTTTATAGGGGGCACTTGGAAAAATGTGATTTTAGCGCCCCAAAAAAACCAAAAACAAAAACAAAAACAAAAAAAAAAACACAAAAAAGGAAAAAAAAAAGGGGCATTGAAAATGTTTGCTGTGTCATCCAGGGCGGGTGGCACGGTTTAATGTTTATGTTTTTTTTCAGGTAAACTCAAAAAGAGTTTCATGCACAAGGACCCCCAGGTCCCTCTGCACCACAGCATGTTGTAATTTCTCCCCATTCAAATAATATTCCCTTTTACTGTTTTTTTTCCCAAGGTGGATGACCTCACACTTTCTGACATTGTATTCCATCTGCCAAACCTTAGCCCATTCGCTTAACCTATCCAAATCTCCTTGTAGCCTCGTCCTCTACACAACCCGCTTTCCCACTAATCTTAGTGTCATCTGCAAATTTTGTTGCATTACACTCTGTCCCATCCTCTAGGTTATCTATGTATATTGTAAACAGTTGTGGTCCCAGCACTGATCCCTGTGGCACACCACTAATCACTGATTTCCAACTGGAAAAGGACCCATTTATCCCGACTCTCTGCTTTCTGTTCGCCATGCCAATTCTCTATCCATGCTAATACATTTCCTCTGACTCCACGTACCTTTATCTTCTGCAGTAACCTTTTGTGTGGCACCTTATCGAATGCCTTTTGGAAATCTAAATACACTACATCCATCGGTACACCTCTATCCACCATGCTCGTTATATCCTCAAAGAATTCCAGTAAGTTAGTTAAACATGATTTCCCTTTCATGAATCCATGCTGCGTCTGCTTGATTGCACTATTCCTATCCAGATGTCCCGCTATTTCTTCCTTAATGATAGTTTCAAGCATTTTCCCCACGACAGATGTTAAACTAACCGGCCTATAGTTACCTGCCTTTTGCCTGCCCCCTTTTTTAAACAGAGGCGTTACATTAGCTGCTCTCCAATCCGCTGGTACCTCCCCAGAGTCCAGAGAATTTTGGTAGATTATAACAAATGCATCTCTATAACTTCCGCCATCTCTTTTAATACCCTGGGATGCATTTCATCAGGACCAGGGGACTTGTCTACCTTCAATCCCATTAGTCTGTCCAGCACTACCTCCCTAGTGATAGTGATCATCTCAAGGACCTCCCTTCCCACAATCCTATGACCAGCAATTTTTGGCATGGTTTTTGTGTCTTCCACTGTGAAGACGGAAGCAAAATAATTGTTTAAGGTCTCAGCCATTTCCACATTTCCCATTATTAAATCCCCCTTTTCATCTTCTAAAGGACCAACATTTACTTTAGTCACTATTTTCCATTTTATATATCTGTAAAAGCTTTTACTGTCTGTTTTTATGTTTTGCGCAAGTTTACCTTCGTAATCTATCTTCCCTTTCTTTATTGCTTTTTTAGTCATTCTTTGCTATTGCTTAAAATCTTCCCAATCCTCTAGTTTCCCACTAACCTTGGCCACCTTATACGCATTGGTCTTTGATTTGATACTTTCCTTTATTTCCTTGGTTATCCACGGTTGGTTATCTCTTCTCTTGCCACCCTTCTTTTTCACTGGAATATATTTTTGTTGCGCATTTTGAAAGAACTCCTTAAAAGTCCTCCACTGTTCCTCAATTGTGCCATCATTTAGTCCCTGTTTCCAGTCTACTTTAGCCAACTCTGCCCTCATCCCACTGTAGTCCCCTTTGTTTAAGCATAGTACGCTCGTTTCTGACACAACTTCCTCATCCTCAATCTGTATTACAAATTCAACCATATTGTGATCACTCATTCCGAGAGGATCTTTTACGAGGAGATCATTTATTTTTCCTGTCTCGTTACACAGGACCAGATCCAAAATGGCTTGCTCCCTTGTAGGCTCTGTTACATACTATTCTAAGAAACAATCCCGTATGCATTCTATGAATTCCTCCTCCAGGCTACCCCCTGTGATATGATTTGACCAATCGATATGTAGGTTAAAATCCCCCATAATTACTGCCGTTCTTTTTTCACATGCCTCCATTATTCCCTTGATTATTGCCCGCCCCACCATAAAGTTATTATTTGGGGGCCTATAAACTACGCCGACCAGTGACTTTTTCCCCTTACTATCTCTAATCTCCACCCACAATGATTCAACATTTTGTTTATTGGAGCCAATATCATCCCTCACAACTGCCCTGATATCATCCCTTATTAACAGAGCTACCCCACCTCCCTTCCCTTCCTGCCTACCTTTCCGAATCATCAGATACCCCTGTATGTTTAATTCCCAGTCCTGGCCACCTTGCAACCATGTCTCTGTAATGGCCACCAAATCATACCCATTTGTAATGATTTGTGCCGTCAACTCATTTATTTATTTCTAATGCTACGTGCATTTAGGTAGAGTGTTTTCATCCTAGTTTTTAAACCATGATTTTTAGTTTTTACCCCTCCTGCAGCCCTTTTATATTCAGTGGCCCTTTTTGTTTCTTGCCTTTGGTTTCTTTGCCCTCCACTTTTACTCATCTCTTTTCTGTCTTTTGTTTTTGTCTCCTTTTTGTTTCCCTCTGTCTCCCTGTATTGGTTCCCATCCCCCTGCCATATTAGTTTAACTCCTCACCAACAGCACTAGCAAACACTCCCCCTAGGACATTGGTTCCGTTCCTGCCCAAGTGCAGACCGTCCGGTTTGTACTGGTCCCACCTCCTCCAGAACCTGTTCCAATGCCCCAGGAATTTGAATCCTTCCCTGCTGCACCACTGCTCAAGCCACGTATTCATCTGTGCTATCCTGCAATTCCTACTCTGACTAGCACGTGGCACTGGTAGCAATCCCGAGATTACTACTTTTGAGGTCCTACTTTTTAATTTAACTCCAGCTCCTTAAATTTGTCTCGTAGGACCTTATCCCTTTTTTTACCTATGTCGTTGGTACCAATGTGCACCACGAGAACTGGCTGTTCTCCCTCCCATTTCAGAATGTCCTGCACCCACTCGGAGACATCCTTGACCCTTGCACCACGGAGGCAACATACCATCCTGGAATCTCGATTGCGGCCGCAGAAACGCCTATCTATTCCCCTTATGATTGAATCCCCTATCACTATCGCTCTCCCACTCTTTTTTATGCCCTCCTGTACAACAGAGCCAGCCACGGTGCCATGAACTTGGCTGCTGTTGCTCTCCCCTAATGAGTCATCTCCCTCAACAGCACTCAAAACAGTGTATCTGTTTTGCAGGGGGATGACCAGATGGGACCCCTGCACTACCTTCTTTGTACTACTCTTCCTGCTGGTCTTCCATTCCCTAGCTGGCTGTGGATCCTTCTCATGCGGTAAGACCAACTCACTATACGTGCCACTTATGTCATTCTCAGCATCGTGGATGCTCCAGAGTGAATCCACCCTCAGCTCCAATTCTGCAACACGGTCCATCAGGAGATGGAGGCAGATACACTTCTTACACACGTAGTCGTCAGGGACACTGGAAGCGTCCCTGAGTTCCCACATGGCACAGGAGGAGCATATCACGTGACCGATCTCTCCTGCCATGCTTTAACCCTTAGATACCCTTAAATTGGTAATAACAATGTTACAGTTTACTTACTGATATAAAAAGAAAAAGAAAAGCTACTCACCAATCACCAGCCAATCACTTACCCCATTGGCTGTGACGTCACCTTTTGATTCACCTATGGACCACTTTCCATACCTCTGGAACTTATTATCAGCAAGGGCAGACATCGACGATGAGGTTCAACACCGCCTCCAGTGCGCCAGCGCAGCCTTCAGCCACCTGAGTAAAAGAGTGTTCGAAGATCAGGCCCTCAAATCTGCTACCAAGCTCATGTTCTACAGGGCTGTAGTGAAACCCGCCCTTCTGGATTCCCACATCTGCAGGAAATGTCTCTGCCTTCAGTCACTCCGGCTCAGAGTCATTGAGCTGGAGTGCGAGTTAGCGACACTCCAACAAAAAAGGAAGTGGGAGGATTGTTTTATACAGATCTACATGCCACTGGTGAGGAGAAGGAGAATGTTTACAGGGAGGAGAGCCACAATGCAGACTGAGGCACCGTGGCTCAGAAGACAGTGGGGTGGTGGGTTGGGGAAGAGTAGAATAGAAATATGGTAGTGATAGGTGCTTAGGGTGATAGATAGCATCCTCTGCAGCCACGAATGAGAATCCCGAAGGGTGTGTTGCCTACCTGGTGCCAGGGTAAGCGATATCTCGAGGGACAGGAAAAGAATTTGGAAAGAGAGGAGGAAATTCCAGTTGTTATATTCCATGTTGGAACAAGCAACAAGGGTAGGAACAGGGAGGAGGTCCTGCGGAGGGAGTATTAGCAGTTCAGGGCGAAATTAAAAAGCAGGACCTCGAGGGTAATAATCTCTGGATTATTGTCCAATGCAGTTGCAAATGACAGAGGGGCCGATTTTCATCAAGGCCTCTACCTGCCCAAGTACCGCCCAAATTACTGCCGATGGCCGCCAAGGCACTTTGGGAGGGATATTCATCGCCAAGGTCCCTCGAAGGTCGGCGGGCGGAAAATAGATGACATACGGCTGGGTGGCAGCAGGTGGGAAGTCTCATTCTCGGCAGCATAGGCGCTTGCTGCCCCAGTGCCGCCAAGGATGGAGTCGGGCCCATGGAGAATTGAAGACCTGAAAAAAATCATCAGTAAAAAATAAAAAAGCTATCGGAAGACCTTCAGGGACCCCATCCAGGTAAGTTGCTGTGGAAATTTTTTAAACAAATGTTCACCAACCTTTTTTTCGGGTTCTTCATACTTACCTTCGGGGACAGACCAGCTTCCTCGCAGCGGTCCACCTCCGTTCTGGCGCCGACTCTCACCGACTCCCGCCTGCATCAATATGGGAGCTCGGCGGAGGGGAGGTCAGTTGCACCACTCGGCCATCCGCTGACGTCAGTGGGTGGTTCCTGGCGGCTCTCCCCTCCCGCCCGCTCCAGACCACCTCTGCACTGAGCGGATCTGCAAGAGCAATGTCGGCAGCAGTCGGCGGCAGCGAGCGGTGAATTGATGAATTTCGGCCTCATAGATACAGATCAGGAGAGTTAACATGTGGCTAAGGGAATGGTGTTGAAAAAAGGGGTTCCTTTTCATGGGACACTGGCACCAGTACTGGGACAGGAAGGAGCTGTTCCGATGGGACGGGCTCCACCTGAACTGGAATGGGACCATTGTTCTAGCAGAAACTGTAAATTGGGAGGTGGCAAAGGCTAGTAAGGTGGGAAGAGGGATCTACAAGAAATGAAACAAGCCTAAACATAAACAAAACAGGAAAGGAGACTAAACTAAGGGATTACATAAATGGCCATGAAATAACAAGAGTTATAGAAGAGGAGTGTAAAAAGATGGTTAAAGATTAAGTGAGATGAACTGCTTTTCAAAATGAGTTCAACTCTCTGCACAGCAATGCACTCAGTGTCCGTGGTAAAACAGGGGAATTGGAAGCTATAATGGTCCCAAAATTGTGGTTGGTATGTAACTGCCAACTTACGAAGGGAAGACGAACTTACCTTGCGCGAGGCCCAGAACGGAGACGTACGCTGCAGGGTTCTGCGCAGTGTATGACATCACGGAGGCCAGGATCGCAGCGTACAGCCTATGCATAAAGGAAGACATACCCACAAAAGTTGTCAAAACTAAGCCACATCCACGGAAACTTCTCACTGTCCCTTCTATTGCAATTACCTTTTTAAAAACTTTAAAAAACTTTAAAAAACTTCAAAAAACATGTATTTTATGGTAAAGTGATAAATAAACCCGAGTGCTTGGTTTGATTTTTTTTAGCCTTGTGAACCTGTATCGACACTTTTAGTGATTTGTGTATATGTTTGTCGGAATACAAACACACAAATCACTAAACATATCGACACAGGTTAACAAGGCCGTAAAAGAAGCAAACCAGACTCTCGGGTTTATTACCAGAGGGATAGAATTAAAAAGTAGTGAAGTTATACTAAACTTGTATCGAAGCTTGGTTAGACCACGCTTGGAATATTATGTGCAATTCTGGTTGCCATATTATAAAAAGAATATAGAGTCACTGGAGAGAGAGGGTGCAGAGAAGATTTACAAGGATGACACCAGAAATGCGAGCTTACACCTATCAGGAAAGGATGAACAGGCTGGGTATCTTTTCTATTGAAAAGGGAAGGCTGGTGGGTGACCTAATCGAGGTCTTTAAAATCATGAAAGGTTTTGACAGAGTAGATACAGAGAGAGTGTGGTCCACTTGGTTATATCATTGGTTATACTGCTGCACCTGCCCACGCTGCAATCAGCCATCCTTTGTAATCCTATGTAGAATGGTTAACAATCCTTTCAGATGCACTCAAATGGGTTCCAATGTTTTCCTGAAAGGGCGATGAACATATGCGACCTTTTAATGAGTAGGCTTCAAGAGGACACTGAATTATCTTAAAGAGATTTACGTGTCACACCAAAGTTTAATATCAATTAAAGTTTGTGGCTGCATCAAAAGTGCAGTGATTTGTCAACAGGTCATTTTCAAAATCTTCCTCACTATACAACTTCTATTTAATTTTGCAAATACATAATTTTAATTTATTTTTCTCATCCAAACTACCAATTTATTATTCCCTCGGTATACAACATCCTGCTTTGATACTCAGTAAAGGTCTAATACTCCTACAAGTAATATTATTGAACTTCAGAAAGAGATTTCCAGCCCTATATCCTAATGTTAATTTTCAGGACTAAAATATATTATTCAGACCTCATTTAGACTGGGAACAGATAAATCTATTTCCCTTGTTATAGATGCATTATCTTGTTTGTTACTTTGTTCATTTTTGAGTTTAAAGGACAGAATCGGTCCCTAAAATCTGATAGATATTCATTTTATTTAACTTTCTTATTCACCTTCCCAAGTGATTAAAATGAAACTTGACCAACAAGACAAGTTTCCCCACCGAACAGTCCACAATAGACCTACATAGATCAGCTTTTAAGATGTGAAACAGGTTCCTGTGTCTGCTTTCACTACCCTTTAGAAAAGCATCCATATTTTGGCCAGTTGGTGCTCAAATAGCCCAACTCTACGGCAGCAATTGGGATTTCAAAGGTGATGTGGATCATCTGTTGTGGCAGAACTTGACAGATCGCAAGTTCGTGATTTAGCGCAGGTGCATTCGAAAATTCAGAACTTGCCGTATATTCTAAAGGTGGTATGACGGCGAAATCCAAGCCAATAGGTTGCGAGAAACCCCAAATAGTAGGGATTTTGAGACATGGCTACAGAAAAATCAGCACTGAGAATTAAACATTACAGGGTAGAACATATTTAGCGAGGGGCAAAAGGGAAGGTGGAGTAGCTGTACTTATTAGAGATAACTTAATGACAGTAGATAAAAGTGATGCAGCCATCAGTAGGACAGAAATAGAATCCATGTGGACAGAGATAAAAGCTAATAAGGTATCAATCGCACTAGATTTTTAAGATCCTAGTTTCGGATTTAAATTATTCATTCTCAAACTCAATATAAAATTCTATCATATTAGGATTACTTTTCTCCAGAGGTACCTTTATAACAAAGTTATTAATTAATCCTTTCTCAGTGCACAATACGAGATCTAAACTAATCTGTTCCCTAGTTGGTACCTCGACATACTGATCTCGAAAACTATCTTGAATACATTCCATGAACTCGTCCTTCACACTATTAACACAAATTTGGTTTGCTCAGTCTATATGAAGATTAACGTTCCCCGTGTATAACTGTATTACCCTTGTTACATGCAACTCTAATTTCCTGATTTATACTCTGTCTGACACAACAATTACCTAGAAACAATCCCACCAAAGTTTCCTGTCCGTTGTTGTTACTTAGCTCCACCCAAAGTGATTCTACATCTTGATTTTCTGAGCTAAGATCCTTTCTCTATTCTGTCTTTATCCCATCCATTACAATCAGGGCTTACCACCCCACCCCACACCATCCCCCGCTGCTTTTCCATATTGCCTATCTCTTCCAAAAGTCAAATATCTTGCAATACTTAGTTCCCAACTTTGATTGCTCTGCAACCACGACTCTGTAATGGCGATAAGATCAAACCCATTTATTTCTATCTGTGCTATTAATTCATCTATTTTGTTGCAAATGTTTCGCACATTCAGATATAGTGCCTTTAGCTCAAATGTTTTTTTCTGTCATCCCTGATGTCACCTTAGTCTTTATTGCTTTATTACGTTTTATAAGATCTCTGTCCCGTCCTGACCCACTCTGCTTATTTTTACTCGAATCGCTACTCTGCTCTACAATCTTGACATTTCTCTTACTGCCTTTGAATTTACCCTTTCCTGAATTCTCTCACCCTCCCCATCATTAGTTTAAATCCCTATCTACCTGCAAGGGTCACAAAATCCCAGTGTTTCTTGAAGATGTTAGGCCTGTGAAAGGAAAAGCTGCAAGCAGGGTGGTGGTATCTACCTCTGTAATTTGGACTTTGGGTTTTGGATTGATCAAAGACCATCTGGGAAGCTGTTAACCTAGTCAGCTCCCAGAAGGACATTAGCATCATAAACAACCAGCCCACAGCAGAGTGCCCCCACCTCACAGTGATACTGAGGCAAGCCCATAGAAATCTCTGGCCTCATCCAGACCTCCTGGAACCAGCAGAGAAACATGACAAAGACAAGGGCTCGGCAGCCCAGCTCAAATAAATGCAGAAATTCAAGGTCCCATCGACACCTAATCCAACCATTTAACTCTAATCAAAAGGCAACGAGCACACCAAACTTAACAAAGGACACACATCAGAGTCAATGGACCAGTCAAGACAGAACAAAGGAGTCTTGAGATTTGGTGCCAAGATTAGCAGGCCCCTCAGTAGTATAACCAGAGGCCTCACAAAGCGAAAAAAAAAGGAAGACAAAGAACAGAAGCTGAGAAGCTAGGAAGCTAAGAAACTTCAGAAGAAGCCACCACCTTCCATCCTGGCAACCACGAGCAACAAATCGACGCCGGAGCGAAAAAACCGAAGGAAAACCCGGGGTCCGACCAAACCCCAATCACCACAACTGATTCCTAACGACCAACGGGATAAAATTTACCTAAAGGGGCCCGGAACTACAGCTAGTGAGAGGTCCACACCTCTCGCTCTCTATCCCAGGTCCTCTCCTCGCTCTCTATCCCAGGTCCTCTCCGCTCGCTCTCTATCCCAGGTCCAATCCTCTCGCTCTCTATCCCAGATCCTCTCCTCACTCTCTATCCCAGGTCTTCTCCTCTCGCTCTCTATCCCAGGTCCAATCCTCTCGCTCTCTATCCCAGATCCTCTCCTCGCTCTCTATCCCAGGTCCCCTCCTCTCGCTCTCTATCCCAGGTCCTCTCCTCACTCTCTATCCCAGGTCCTCTCCTCTCGCTCTCTATCCCAGATCCTCACCTCGCTCTCTATCCCAGATCCTCTCCTCACTCTCTATCCCAAATCCTCTCCTCGCTCTCTATCCCAGGTCCAATCCTCTCGCTCTCTATCCCAGGTCCAATCCTCTCGCTCTCTATCCCAGGTCCTCTCCTCTCGCTCTCTATCCCAGGTCCTCCTCTCGCTCTCTATCCCAGGTCCTCCTCTCGCTCTCTATCCCAGGTCCAATCCTCTCGCTCTCTATCCCAGGTCCTCTCCTCTCGCTCTCTATCCCAGGTCCAATCCTCTCACTCTCTATCCCAGGTCCTCTCCTCTCGCTCTCTATCCCAGGTCCTCCTCTCGCTCTCTATCCCAGGTCCTCTCCTCTCGCTCTCTATCCCAGTTCCTCTCCTCTCGCTCTCTATCCCAGGTCCAATCCTCTCGCTCTCTATCCCAGGTCCAATCCTCTCGTTCTCTATCCCAGGTCCTCTCCTCGCTCTCTATCACAGGTCCTCTCCTCTCGCTCTCTATCCCAGGTCCAATCCTCACGATCTATATCCCAGGTCCTCTCCTCTCACTCCCTATCCAAGGTCCAATCCTCTCACTCTCTATCCTAGGTACAATCATCTCGCTCTTTATCCCACTTTTCTCTAGCAAAGAGGTCTTTAAAATTATGAAGGGGTTCAATAGGTTAGAAGTAGAGAACATGGTTCCACTTGTGGCAGAGTCCAAAACTAAGGACTTGGTGAGACCATACCTGGAGTATTTTGCACAGTTTTGGTCTCCTTACCTGAGGAAGGATATAATTGCCTTAGAATAAATGTTTACTCGACAGCTTCCTAAGATGAGGGTATTGTTTCATGAGGAAAGATTGAGTAGAATGGGCCTATATTCCCTAGAGTTTAGAAGATTGAAAATATGAAATTCTTAAAGGGCTTAACAGGGTAGCTTCTGGGAGGATGTTTCCCCTGGCTAGGAGTGTAGAACATGGGGTTACAGTCTCAGAATAAGAGGTTGGCCATTTAGGACTGAGATGAGGAGAAATTTCTTTACTCAGAGTATGGTGAATCTTTGGAATTCTGCACCCCAAGACAGAGATCGATAAATTTTTGGATACTAAGGGAATCAAGGGATATGAGGATAGGCGGGAAAGTGGAGTTGATTTAGATGATCAGCCATGATCTTACTAAATGGAGCAGCAGGCTCGAAGGATCGAATGGCCTTTTCCTGCTCCTATTTTTTATGTGCTTATGAAATCACACTGCCAATTGTGTGAGTTGAAACCTCAGTTTATGGAGTATGTGTGGAAGGTTGCGGACTATGTCTCACTTCCTCTTTTCACTGATCCTGGCTGTGTTGGAAATCGGGGTGTTACAATCAACTTCTGTGCTGGCAGATTCGGGAAGGTGAAAATCAGACACAGTTCATCTCTCTGATTGCTGTCCTTATAACGATCTGATATTCCTTTGTAAGATCATCTGCCAGATCTTTCCTATCAGAGCTGTAAAGCCTGATTTTCTGTACTCGTTCCTAATAACTCAAGCCTCTGACACAAGAAACCAGCCTCGTGACTCTTTGCTGCACTGCTCTCAGTGTTTGAACATCTGCCTTGTTTCTTGGTGACTGGAGCACTGATCAGTTTCACCAAGATTTCCTCTAACTTATACTGTTGTGTCTATGTCGTTTTGGCTAACCCTAACCATAAGACTGAACCTAACCCTAGCACTGACCCTAATCCCGACCCTAAACCTAACCCTAACCCGAACCCGAACCCTATCCAACTGTTGGCCTTGTTGACTGCTGCTTTGCGTTGGTTTAATATGTTGAGAGTTGAGTCCACTAAGTTTCTTCTAACCTCTTTCCCAGCTATTTCATGTCATACGTGTGCCACCCATTTCTCTAACTATCGATAATACTTTACACTTCTCAGCATTAAGTTTCATCTGTCACTGTTCTGCCCACTTATATATTTTGTCCAACTCACTCTATAATGTCTGAGCTGCCTCCTCCGATTCCACTGCTGATTTTAGGTTTTTTTTCTACTCGTGCTTCTGGTCTGCTGTCCGATCGGAAGCGCCAATGCAGGGTGTGGCCATGCCCATGTGCAGGACACCCGGGGCTGAATCAGTCATTTTATAATTGGATTTTGATCATGGAGGAGGAGGACAGCAGACAGTGTGCCAGGCGATTTTCTCAAGAGGCTAACAAAGCTCTTGTGGGGGCTGTGGGGAGGAGATGGCAAGAATTACACCGGAGGGATGGATCTAGACCCCTGCCATCCATTTTTCACAAAATATGGAGGGAAATCGCTGAGGTCTCTGCATCAGACACAGTGGCCAGGAGTGGGAAGCAGTTCAATGATTTTTCGAGGGTTATTTGAGTGATTACAATTATTATTGATGCACTCCTTCATTACTCCAATTATAAATATGACACACTATTTGTTGTTATGCTGTTGCTGTCTGTCAGCACTGTGTGTTGCCTCCTAAAATGCATGACATATAGGTAGGCTTAGTTTGGCACCCTATTTGCCATGGATGACCTTTACACATTATTAAGATTGCTTTTTGAGATCTCACAAGCTGTTTTCGCACTTTGATATCTTCCTGATGAACCACGTGCAACTTCCAAGGCCATTCAACAGAGGACTGTGTTAAATTCAGAGAGTATGGTATAAGTGCATTGGCGGTTATCTGTGTATGCCACAAGAACAGATGGACCCTCATGTAACCATTCTCATTTTTATCTTTGCAGGCAAAGAAGTCCCATAACCACCGCGAATAGGTACGGACAGGCGACGGTCCGCCTCAGACCCTGTCACTCACCGACCTGGAGGAGAGAGTGGCAGGCTTCATCGGCATCTCAAGTCGGGCAACTGCCACTGGGGGCACTGAACCCCACTCGGATACTGAGGGTAAGTCCTGCACACTATCTGGGCTGGGTTGGGGCAATATGATGCAGTGTCTGTGGACTAGGATTGGGGCAATGTGATGCCATGTCTCTGGACTAGATATAAGGGAGTAGCAGCGGTCCTTCAAATATGCCTGTGCTATGTGATCTTCCTCATGTCACCCTGCCCCCGATCTTGCTGCTAACCACTCATCTGTTGCTTTCTAATTCCAAATGACCAGTCACAGGCACCGCATCCCTTGGATCAACCCGCCACGTCAGGCCATCATGTGGAGGAGGAGGAGGAGGAGGAAGAGGAGTTCACAGATCAGCTGACTCCGGGCGGGCAGATGCATTCTACACCTCTTTTTCTGCCGGCAAACACCTTGTCTGAGGAGGATGTAACTTTCTCGGGCTTTGAGACCTCCGAGGCTCCTGGCTCTAGTGGCGTGTAGCAACGCAGTTCTGGGATCAAATCCCATATGCCATCTCTCCAGAAGGTGAGTTGGCAAAGTCGATCTGCTGACAGACAGGCAGTCACAGAACTAGACATGGTGGGACTGTCCAGGGAGAGCATCCAGCTCACCCATTAGCTCCTTGATGTCCTGGGTAGGATTCCCACGGCCTTCGAGAATCTCACTTTGACCATAACGGAGGTAGGGTGGGTTGGGGCAATGTGATGCAGTGTCTGTGGGTGGCATTGACTAGGCTGGTGGCCTCCACCAGTGACACTGGAGTCCCGGAGAGTGTGTTGAGAAGCATTTCCGAATATGGTACATCACAGGCACAAGCTCTGCTTCAGCTTGGGCAGGTGATGTAGTCCATAAACCCTTCCGCCATACCCTCTGTGTTCCCCAGTGTAACACCCAGACCCACACCACCTGTGACTGTTGATGCCGATGTAGAGGCTTGCCAGTTAGAAGCCGGGTCTTCCACATCACCAGCTGGTCCAGTGTCTCCCCAGGCGGTGCCTCCAATGTCTCTCCCCCCAACTCAGCAACTTTGCTGCATGCCATCATGCTGCCACTTTGGGTACGAGGAGCAGAAGGCGAGAGAGGGGGATAAGGGTAAAGGGGGGGGGGGGGGGGAAGCCAGTGGTAAAAGAAAGTGAGGCTGGGGTTGCTGCATTATGTTCTGCATTCTGTTGGTTATAACGCTGTTGTTGTTGTTGTTTAATCACACTGCTGGATGCAGATAATTTATGTTATTGTATTAAAGTTTCAACGTTTGCAAATTATGTTAACAAAGTTATAAATGCTTACAATGTACGATAAATTCTTTTGTTCAACTAAACCATTCTTGTGTAGTATCTCATTTGCAGAATAAGAGGGGAAATAGCCAACATGGTAGGATAGAGTGGCCAGGCAATGGTCAAACGTGCCGTTCATTCTTGAAGCAAAGTGTTCAATTATAAGCTGCTGATGTAAGGCTTTTGTAGTGGCAACATTTCCACGATGCTGTAATTGTGGTGGGGGTGGTGGTGGCATGGGTTCCTCACCAGGCTCCTCTTCCTCATCTACGTCCTCCTCCCCCCCCCCCCCCCCCTGTCTCCTGAGGTGGTCCTGCAATCCCCATTGGCAAATCCTGTTCCCTTCATGATGGCTAAGTTCTGTAGCAAGCAGCACACCACAATGAAGTCAGAGACCTGCTGAGGGGAGTATTGTAGGGAGCCTCCAGAGTGGTCCAGACATCGGAAGTGCTGCTTAAGCACGCCAATTGTCTGTTCGACGACGTTGCGTGTGGCTGCATGGCTCTCATTATAGCGATGCTCGGCTTCTGTCTGACGGTTCCGGAGTGAGGTCATCAGCCAGTTGGTGAGCCGGAACCTTTGTCTCCCACTATCCAGCTCTAACCTTGTGGTTGATGCTGGAACAGGCCTGAGAAAGTGCTCTCACACACGATGAAAGCATCATGGATGCTCCCTGGATATTGGCCATTGACTGCCATGATGCACTGAATATGGTCGCAGACGATCTGTACGTTCATGAAGTGGAATCCCTTTTGGTTTCTGTAAACCCCTGGATTCTATAAAGGTGCTCACAGGGCAATGTGCGTACAGTCAAAGGGACCCTGAACCTTGGGAAAGCCAGCAAATTGCCCAAAACCTACAGCCCTCTCACTTTGGGCCTTCTTGGTCATTGGGAAGTTTATGAAGTCCATCCTACATGCCAACAGTGCAGTAGTCACCTGGTGAATGCAGAAATGTGTAGTGTGCTGGGAGATGGAGCATATGTCCCCCGCTGATGCCTGAAAGGAGCTGGAGGCATAGAAGGCAAGTGCCACAGTCACCTTCACCTCGACGGGCAGTGCAGTTTTGTTGCTGCTGGTAGGCTGTAGGTCTGCCTGTAGGAGCTGGCATATCTCTGTCAGCACTTCTTTTCAGAAGCACAGCCTTCTAACGCACTGTACCTCAGAAAGCTGCAGGTATAAGCGATGTTTCCTGTAAAGTCGTGGGGGGTAAGGCCTCCATCCCAAACATCTGCGACCTCTTCGATTACGTTGAAAATGATCATCGATAAGTCTTCTTCGATTTTCAGAAGGCCTTTGATAAAATCCCACATAAGAGGTTAGTGTGCAAAATTAAAGTACATAGGAATCGAGGTAATGTATTGGCATGGATTGAAAATTGGTTAACTGATAGTAAACAGAGAGTAGGAATAAACGTGTCTTTTTCAGGGTGGCGGGCAGAGACGAGTGGGGTACCACAGGGGTCAGTGCTTGGGCCCCAGCTATTCACAATATACATTAATGATTTGGATGAGGGAACCAAATATAAGATTTCCAAGTTTGCTGACGACACAAAACTATGTGGGATTGTGAATTGTGAGGAGGATGCAAAGTCGCTGCAAGGCGATTTAGATAGGTTGATTGAGTGGGCAAACACATGGCAGATGCAGTATAATGTGGATAAATGTGAAGTTATCCACTTTAGTAGGAAAAACATAAGGACAAAATATTATTTAAATGGTGATGGCTTGGGAAATGTCGATGTACAGAGGGGCCTGGGTGTCCTTGTACACCAGTCATTGAAAGCAAACATGCAGGTGCAGCAAGCAGTTAGGAAGGCAATTTGAGTACAGGAACAAGGATGTCTTACTACAGTTATACAGGGCCTTGGTGAGACCGCACCTGGAGTATTGTGTACAGTTTTGGTCTCCTTACCCATCAGACTGATTCCTAGGATGGCAGGACTGTCGTATGAGGAGAGATTGGGTCAACTCGGCCTGTAATTACTAGAGTTTAGAAGAATGAGAGGGGATCTCATTGAAACGTATAAAATTTTGACTGGGTTGAATAGACTGGATGCGGGGAGGATGTTTCCCTTGGGAAGACTAGGAACAAGGGATCACAGTATCAGGATATGGGGTAGGAAATTTAGTACCGAGATGAGGCGAAATTATTTCACTCAGAGGATGGTGAACCTGTGGAATTCTCTACCACAGAAGGCTGTGGAGGCCAAGTCACTGAATATATTTAAGGGAGAGATAGATAGATTTCTAGAAAGAAAAGGCATCAAGGGGTATGGGGAAAAAGTGGGAATATGGTGTTGAGATAGAGGATCAGCCCTGATCATATTGAATGGCGGTACAGACTCGAAGGGGCGAATGGCCTACTATCGCTCCTATTTTCTATGTTTCTATGTTTCTTCTAGCTCGACACGATATAAATATAGCAGCCAGGTTTAATGGCTGACATAGTATGGCCCCCATCTTTTAAAATGTCCTTAAATGTCCTTTAAAACAAACTAGAAACTCACGTGAGCTTCACAATGAAAAGTATGCAGTAACGCAGGCTTCTTCTCCCAATGCTTTTAATCACTCAGAACTCCCACTTTCCCCTCTGTTTCCAAGATGGTGCCATTAGCCCCTGGTGCACTCAGGATGTGACTGCTTTTTGATGGCGGGTTCCTGGGCGGACACTAATTTGGTCGATATGTTCGAAATTCCGCCCGGGGCACTTGCGCAGCGATGCACGACGATTTACATCATCCAAACAGTGAAAACAGCGGGCGGGCGCTAAGTTTTAACGCTGCCGCAAAAGCATTGACGAAAGTTCCGCCTAGCCGCAAAATCTTGTGCACCTCGTTTCACGCCAAAAAAATCATTTTTGAGTCCTGTCCATGCGCTAAATGGGGCGCAAATGTGCCAAAAATCCAGCCCTCGGTGTGGCCTCACCAATACCCTGTATAGTTGCAGCAGGACTTCCCTGCTTTTATAATCCATCCCCCTTGCAATAAAGGCCAATATTCCATTTGCCTTCCTGATTACTTGCTGTACCTGCACACTAACTTTTTGTGTTTCATGCACAAAGACCCCCAGGTCCCTCTGCACTGCAGCATTTTATAATCTCTCCCCATTTAAATAATAATTAGATTTTTTAATTTTTCCTGCCAAAGTGGATAACCTCACACTTTCCCATGTTATGCAGAGACCGCGCTTTGTTGCCGCAGTATGCATACTCCGCCCCCTCTACTCCCACCCCTCCCCGACCAAATCCCTGGATAGTCCTGGTGAAATTAAATCGGCCCCAGAGCCAAGATATTCGAGTAACGGGGACGCCAGTAACAGGACTAATGAGCTGTGGCTGGAGCTGGGCTGTGTCGGTGTCCTGGAAGTGGGGTCAGAGGGCGCTCTGTGACCTCGGACGGTGAGTGTCGGGCTGTGAGGAGGGGGAGGAGCCGGGTCAGAGGGCGCTCTGTGACCTCGGAGGGTGAGGAAGTGAGGAGGTGGAGGAGCCGGGTCAGAGGGCGCTCTGTGACCTCGGACAGTGAGGAAGTGAGGAGGGGGAGGAGCTGGGTCAGAGCGCGCTCTGTGACCTCGGAGGGTGAGGAAGTGAGGAGGGGGAGGAGTCGGGTCAGAGGGCGATCTGTGACCTTGGACGGTCAGGGTCAGTGTCGGGCTGTAAGGAGGGGGAGGAGCTGGGTCAGAGCATGCACTGTGACCTCGGATGGGCTGTGAGGAGGGGGAGGAGCTGGGTCAGAGGGCGCTCTGTGACCTCGGACGGTCAGGTTCAGTGTCGAGCTGTGAGGAGGGGGAGAAGCTGTGTCAGAGGGCGCTCTGTGACCTCGGACGGTGAGGGTGAGGGTTGGGCTGTGAGGAGGGGGAGGAGCTGGGTCAGAGGGCGCTCTGTGACCTCAGACGGTGAGGGTGAGGGTCGGGCTGTGAGGAAGGGGAGGAGCTGGGTCAGAGGGCGCTCTGTGACCTCGGACGGTCAGGGTCAGTGACGGGCTGTGAGGAGGGGGAGGAGCTGGGTCAGAGGGCGCTCTGTGACCTCGGACGGTGAGGGTGAGGGTTGGGCTGTGAGGAGGGGGGGAGCTGGGTCAGAGGGCGCTCTGTGACCTCGGACGGTCAGGGTGAGGGTTGGGCTGTGAGGAGGGGGGGAGCTGGGTCAGAGGGCGCTCTGTGACCTCGGACGGTCAGGGTGAGGGTTGGGCTGTGAGGAGGGGGAGGAGCTGGGTCAGAGGGCGCTCTGTGACCTCAGACGGTGAGGGTGAGGGTTGGGCTGTGAGGAGGGGGGGAGCTGGGTCAGAGGGCACTCTGTGACCTCGGACGCTCAGGGTCAGTGACGGGCTGTGAGGAGGGGGAGGAGCTGGGTCAGAGGGCGCTCTGTGACCTCGGACGGTGAGGGTGAGGGTTGGGCTGTGAGGAGGGGGGGAGCTGGGTCAGAGGGCGCTCTGTGACCTCGGACGGTCAGGGTGAGGGTTGGGCTGTGAGGAGGGGGAGGAGCCAGTGATTGAGGCTGGCAGATGTTGTGAACAGCGGCCGCGGTATTCAGGCAGAAAGTTCTGGAGCTGCTTTTAGCAGATTCAGTTTGCATCAAAATAACAAAAAGACAATGCGCAACCTACAATTTCCACCCTGGCTACTTTGCTGTGCTGTTCCTGGATTCGGCTTAGAAAATATGGTCACCTCGCCTATATTCCCTGGAGTTTAGCAGAATGAGAGGTGATCTCATTGAAACATAACATTTGTAAATGGTTTGATGGGGGCGGGAGGTGGATGCTGGGAGGATGTTTCCCCTGCCTGTGGAGTCCAGGACCAGGGGTCAACGTCTCAAAATAAGGGGTCGGCCATTTAGGGCAGCGATGAGGAGAAATTTCTTCTCTCAGAGGGTTGTGAACCTTTGGAATTCTCTACCCCAGGGGTCTGTGGAAGCTCAGTCATTCAGAATATTAAAGACAGAGTAGTTACATTTTTCAATACTAATACTGTGGCTTATAGGAAGCCCACTCGCTTCTGGGTCAGAAGGTTGTCGGTTCAACATAGAAACATGGAAATTTACAGCACAGAAGGAGGCCATTTTAGCCCATTGTGTCCGCGCCGGCAGACAAAGAGCCGCACGGCCCTCGGTCAGCAACCGTGAAAGCTACATATAAACCTATGAACAATGAACAATGATGGAAAGGTAAAGAGCACTCAACCCAACCAGTCCACCCCACACAACTGCGACACCCCTTACACTGAAACATTGTACACTCCAGCCAACCGGTGCCATGTGATCTCCTGGGAGAGGCAAAAACCAGATAAAAAGCCAGGCCAATTTGAGGAAAGAAAAATCTGGGAAAATTCCTCTCCGACCTATCGAGGCGATCAAAACTAGTCTAGGAGATCACCCTGGCTGTATTCTATTCACTGCAGTACTTACCATCATATCTGCGCTGGCCAACAAGAGGTTATCCCGTCTAATCCCACTTATCAGCTCTAGGTCCATAACCCTGCAGGTTACGGCACTTTAAGTGCCCATCCAACCATCTTCAAGTCGCACTCCAGCACAAAAAATCTGGGCTGTCACTCCAGTGCAGTGCTGAAGGAGCGCTGCCCTGTTGGAGGTGCCGTCTTTCGGATGAGACATCAAACCGAGGCTCCGTCTGCTCTCTCAATTGGATGTAAAAGATCTCCTAGATCTATTTTGAAGAAGAGCAGAAGTGTTATCTCTGGTGTCCTGGCCAATGTTTATCCCTCAATAAACATAACATGAACAGTTTATCTGGTGATTATCACATTGCTGTTGTGGGAGCTTGCTTGTGCGCAAATTGGCTGCCGCGTTTCCCACATTACAACAGTGACTGCACTCCAAAAAGTACTTCATTGGCTGTAGAGCACTTTGAGATGTCCGGTGGATGTGAAAGGTGCTATATAAATGCAAGTCTGTCTTTAAGGAATCAAGGGATATGGGCATAGGGTGTGAAGGTGGAATTGAGGTTAAAGATCAGCCCTGACCTTATTAAATGGCGGAGCAGGCTCAAAGGGCCGAATACCTACTCCTGCTCCGATTTCTTATGTTTCAATGTCCTTATAAGATAGTCACTAATAAATCTGATCATGAATTCAGGGGAAACTTTTTTACTCAGAGAGTGGTGAGAATGTGGAACACTCACCACATGGAGTGGTTGAGGAGGAGAGCATAAATACATTTAACAGGAACCTCGATAAGTACATGAGGGAGAAAGGAATAGAAGGATATGTGGATAGGGTGAGATGAAGAAAAGAGAGTGGGATGAGGTTCGTGTGGAACATAAACACTGACATTGGAGAATGGCCTGTTTCTGTGCTGTAAATTCTATGTAATTCTATGGAAACATTCTGAACAATGCAGATTACCTCAGACCCAATCTTCCCGTTAAGCTGTGCGGTCGCTTGCCAGCGTCTCAATGGACAAACCACGCATGCGCGGGAATTTGAATGGGCCGCAAAAAAAAATAGAGGGAACATTGCTCACACCATTCATGTAAGTTCAAACGTTCCACTAGTTACCACATTTCTGTGCCTCTCACCCCGATAGTTCCCATTCTACAACTCCTCGCTTCATCCGAAAGCACACAGCCTTGAAACACTCCTTCCTCAAACACAAACCCGAGAGGGCTCTCCCAAACAGAAACTTTCATTTTCAATCGACTGAGATTTGACGATGAGTAAATCAGGTGAACCAAACCTGCCATAGAGGGAGTGGTTTACAGAGCGACAAATTCATTTCTAGGCCCCAACACTACTGCAGCTCTCTAGCGCCACCAGGCCACAGCAACAAGTATAACAGACACGTTAAGAAGCTTTGGGGCTGAAATTCAGGGTCCCGTTAAGGTCCGTTAAGGCCAGTTCGTGGCAGCCATGCAGTGGAATCCAATAGCCGCTTTGCCGTCAATTGGCCACCGTGACCGAAATTGAACTTGGAAGTTTTTTTGTGGCTTTGTGAACTTCCGCCCCGATTTCCGTGGTGGTGTGGGGATTGCAGCAGTGATGACGCAATCAAGGTACGCACTGCTGCCACGCCGCCTCAAACCTATTTTCAGTTCTAAAAATGCTGGCTTCATAGTGACAGTGCCTCCGCCAGATTTTTGGGTCGGTGCGTTGCTGGAGACCGCCAGATAGTGATCGGGTTGTTGTTGACTAAGTTGTTGGTGCCTTTTTGTGCAATCGTGAAAAAGACGGCAGCAGCCTTGTGGGAAGTTTTGCTGAGTGAGCAAAGCTTTTTCGAGGAGGAGGAGGAGGAGGTGGTGGTGGTGTTTAAGGGTTTTTAACCCCTCTTACGCCTGCCTAACCTCAGTATCTCCCCGTGACTGCCTTTCCCTGGAGTCACATCTGCATCCTCAGAAACGCCTGTCTGTTCCCCTGACTTTTGAATACCCTACCACTATAGTTCTTCCATTCTTCTTCCTCCCCTCCTGCTATGCAGCTGAGCCAACTGTGGTGCCGTGGACTTGGCTCTGGCTGCACTCCCCAGAGGCACCATCGCCCACACCAGTACTCAGAACAGAGGACCGGTTGGAGAGCGAGATGGACTCGGGGGACTCCTGCACTACCTGCCTAGTCCTCTTCTTCTGTCTGGAGGCCATGCACTTCCTCTCTACCTGCACATTCTTAAGTTGCGGAGTGACCACCTCTAGAAACGTGCTGTCCACGTAGCTCTCAGTCTCGCGGATGCACCACAGTGACTCCAGCCACCGCTCAAGCTCCAAAACGCGGAGCTCGAGTTGGTGCAGCTGGAGACACCCCCTGTACACATGGTCGTCCCGGCTGCATGAAGCATCTGCGACTTCCCACATGCCACAGGATGTGCAACCCACGGGACTGGGTTGCACTGCCATCCCTCTAGTTACACTCAGAACTATCAAGTAGAACTAAACTTTAAACCTGAGCAAAACACACCCAGTACCTCTCTGTTATATGGTGGAGAAGGGCAGGTAACTCCACCTCGTCAACCTCCTGTCTTTTTCCATGTTCCTGCGCTTTGATTTTTCTTTGAGCATTTCCAAAATATTTCTGTTATAATTTTTGCTTTGTAAAATATGACTTTTTATTCTTCAAATTATAGCATTATTAGTTGTTCGGAATATTTTTTAAGTACAATGTGTTTTTAAAGTAATTGCCCGTCGACTAGCTTGCTATTTCTTCTCATTCCCTCTCCCTCCTCTTCAATTCACTGCACATGCGCAGGTGACCCCTGACCCCCTGAAAACGCTTCTGTAAAAACAACGGGAAAAAAATCACGCGTGCGCAGTTCAGTTCCGCACCGTCCAACGAAGAGAAAGTCGATCTGGATTGATTACTAGATTACATACCGCCCGCTGCAGACCGCTGGCATACTGCCGACATAACGCCGAAATAATGTTGACCAATTTTGTCCTCTTCGGTCTCATCGGTATGCCGACGGTTTAAAACTACGCACCGCCAGTACACTGCCGAGAAATGGGCGGCCCTTATGCATCAACCAATTTTGGGCCAAGAGAAGATAGCATATGAAAGTAAACTTGTAAGAAATATAAAAACAGACAGTAAGAGCTTCTACAGATATATAAAAAGGAAGCGAGTAATTAAAGTAAACATTGGTCCCTTAGAGGATGAGACTGGAGAATTAATAATGGGAAAATGGCAGAGACTTTGAACAAATATTTTGTATCGGTCTTCAGAGTAGAGAACACTAAAAACATCCTAATAATTGATAATCAAGGAGGGGGCGAACGTAAAACGATCACTGTCACTAGGGATAAAGTACTAGGCAAACTAATGGGACTAAAGGTGGACAAGTCCCGTGGACCTGATGGCCTGCATTCTAGGGTCTTAAAAGAAGTGGCTGCAGAGATAATGGATGCATTGGTTGTAATCTACCAACATTCCCTGGATTCTGGAGATGCCCCTGCGGATTGGAAAACCGCAAGTGTAACACGCCTATTTCAGAAAGGAGAGAGACAGAAAGCAGGAAACTATAGATAAGTTAGCCTAACATCTGTCTTTGGGAAAATGCTGGAGTCCATCATTAAGGAAATAATAGCAAGACATTTAGAAAATCATAATGCAGTCAAGCAGGGTCAGCATGATTTAATGAAAGGGAAATCATGTTTGACAAATTTGATGGAGTTCTTTGAGGATGTAACGAGCGAGTCGACAAAGGGTAACCAGTAGATGTCGTGTATTTGGATTTCCAGAAAGCATTCGCTAAGGTGCCACATAAAAGACTATAGCACAAGATAAGAACTCATGGGGTTGGGAGTAAAATATTAGCATTGCTAGAGAATTGGCTAACAGAGATCAGAGAGTCGTGATAAATAGGTCACTTTCCGGTTGGCAAACTGTAACTAGTGGGGTGCCACAGGGATCAGTGCTGGGTCCTCAACTACTCACAATTTATATTAATGACTGGATGAAGGGACCGAGTGTAATAGAAACATAGAAACATAGAAAATAGGTGCAGGAGTAGGCCATTCGGCCCTTCTAGCCTGCACCGCCATTCAATGAGTTCATGGCTGAACATTCAACTTCAGTACCCCATTCCTGCTTTCTCGCCATACCCCTTGATCCCCCTAGTAGTAAGGACCTCATCTAACTCCTTTTTGAATATATTTAGTGAATTGGCCTCAACAACTTTCTGTGGTAGAGAATTCCACAGGTTCACCACTCTCTGGGTGAAGAAGTTCCTCCGCATCTCGGTCCTAAATGGCTTACCCCTTATCCTTAGACTGTGACCTCTGGTTCTGGACTTCCCCAACATTGGGAACATTCTTCCTGCATCTAACCTGTCTAACCCCGTCAGAATTTTAAATGTTTCTATGAGGTCCCCTCTCATTCTTCTGAACTCCAGTGAATACAAGCCCAGTTGATCCAGTCTTTCTTGATAGGTCAGTCCCGCCATCCCGGGAATCAGTCTGGTGAACCTTCGCTGTACTCCCTCAATAGCAAGAATGTCCTTCCTCAGGTTAGGAGACCAAAACTGTACACAATACTCCAGCTGTGGCCTCACCAATGCTCTGTACAACTGTAGCAACACCTCCCTGCCCCTGTACTCAAATCCCCTCGCTATGAAGGCCAACATACCATTTGCTTTCTTAACCGCCTGCTGCACCTGCATGCCAACCTTCAATGACTGATGTACCATGACACCCAGGTCTCTTTGCACCTCCCCTTTTCCTAATCTGTCACCATTCAGATAATAGTCTGTCTCTCTGTTTTTACCATCAAAGTGGATAACCTCACATTTATCCACATTATACTTCATCTGCCATGCATTTGCCCACTCACCTAACCTATCCAAGTCGCTCTACAGTCTCACAGCATCCTCCTCGCAGCTCACACTGCCACCCAACTTAGTGTCATCCGCAAATTTGGAGATACTACATTTAATCCCCTCATCTAAATCATTAATGTACAGTGTAAACAGCTGGGGCCCCAGCACAGAACCTTGCGGTACCCCACCAGTCACTGCCTGCCATTCTGAAAAGTACCCATTTACTCCTACTCTTTGCTTCCTGTCTGACAACCAGTTCTCAATCCATGTCAGTACACTACCCCCAATCCCATGTGCTCTAACTTTGCACATCAATCTCTTGTGTGGGACCTTGTCGAACGCCTTCTGAAAGTCCAAATATACCACATCAACTGGTTCTCCCTTATCCACTCTACTGGAAACATCCTCAAAAAATTCCAGAAGATTTGTCAAGCATGATTTCCCTTTCACAAATCCATGCTGACTTGGACCTATCATGTCACCTCTTTCCAAATGCACTGCTATGACATCCTTAATAATTGATTCCATCATTTTACCCACTACCGATGTCAGGCTGAATGTAGCTAAATTTGCTGATGATACAAAGATTTGTGGGAAAGCAAGTTGTGAGGAGGACACAAATAATCTACGAAGGAATATAGATAGCCTCAGTAAGTGGGCAAATAGTTGGCAGATGGACTATAATGTGGGAAAATGTGAGGTTATCCACTTTGCTAGGAAAAATAAAAAAGCAAATTAATATTTAAATAGGGAGAGATTACAAAATGCTGCAGTACAGAGGAATCTGAGGTTCTCGGGGCTCAATTTTCCCCAAAGCATTTTTTGGTGTACTTGAAGAGTTATGCCTGATTTTTTGGGGCCTAAGTACGCCAAAAAACATATTCTAAGTTTCCCCGTTGGATTTCCTCATTTTGGCGTGGCGTAACATGACCTTTAGTTTTGGGGGTGGAGCCTTGATCTGCGTCGGAAAGATCGGGCTGCCACGGTAACAATGCGAGCTGAGGCTGCAAAGTGAAGCAGACAGCCAGCTCCCAACACATCAAAATAATTGAAAAACACATAGCACCTTATCTCCAACCCCGCCTGAAGGGCTTACCCGTCCGGTCCCATTATCGGTTCCCGGATTGTCATCTCTCTCTCTCGATCTCTGGGAGAGAACCGGGGACTGAGAATGGGACTGGATCGGGAGAATGAGGACCGAGAATGGGACCAGACCGGCAAGCCCTTCGGGTGGGGTTGGAGGTAAGTTGCTGCTATGTGTTTTTCAATTCATTTAGTGTGTCCGGGCATCTGCTGTGCCGATTTCCTTACCTGCGCCGATTTCCTTAACTCTCCGGAAGGATTTTCTGGAGAGGCCACATACGCTGGCCTAAGCACAACTGGAGTAACTCTCAGCTGGCCAAACTTCCCTAAATGGCCAGAATTGGCCCAGGTGGCTGGTTACACTCCCTTTGGCCGAAAAAAAAAACTGACCTAAACAAATCGTAACTAACTGAGTTACGTGGTGCAAATTGATTGGGAAAACTGTGGTTTTTCAACTTAGGCCAAAAAGAGCAGCCTGCTCCAAAGAAACAGCACAAATCACTGGGGAAAATTGAGCTCATAGAAATTTACAGCACAGAAGGAGGCCATTTCAGCCCACCGTGTCTGCGCCGGCCGATAAAGAGCCACATGGCCCTCAGTCAGCAGCCCTGAAAGTTACATATAAACCTATGAACAATGGACAATGGCAGAACGGTAAAGAGCACCCAGCCCAACCAGTCATCCCTACACAACTGCGACACCCCTTACACTGAAACATTCTACATTCCACCCCAATTGGAACAAGTGATCTCCTGGGAGAGGCAAAAAAACAGATAAAAACCCAGGCCAATTTAGGGAGTAACAATCTGGGAAAATTCTTCTCCGACCCATCCAGGCGATTGAAACTAGTCCAGGAGATCACCCTGGCCATATTCGATTCCCTGCAATACTTACCATTATATCTGCGCCAGCCAACAAGAGGTTATCCAGTCTAATCCCAATTACCAGCTCAAGGTCTGTAACCCTGCAGGTTACGACACTTTAAGTGCCCATCCAACCATCTCTTAAAAGAGGTGAGGGTTTCTGCATCCACCTTGTACATGTAACGTAAAAGGTTAGCATGCAGGTACAGCAAGTAATCAGGAAGGCAACTGGAATGTTGCCCTTTATTGAAAGGGAGAGGAAATATAAAAGTAGGGAATTCCTGCTCCAACTGTACAGAGCATTAGTAAGACCACATCTGGAGTACTGCATACAGTTTTGCTCATCTTATTTAAGGAAGGATATACTTGCATTGGAGGCAGCTCAGAGAAGGTTCAGAGATGAAGGGGTTGTCATATGAAGAAAGGTTGAGCAGGTTGGGCCTATACTCATTGGAGTTTAGAAGAATGAGAGGTGATCTTATTGAAACATATAAGATTCTGAGGGGGATTGACAGAGTAGGTGCAGAGAGGATGTTTCCCCTATTGGGCGAATCTAGAACTAGGGGGCATAGTTTCAGAATAAGGGCTCGCCCATTTAAAATGGAAATAAGGAGAAACTTCTTCTCTCAGTGGGTCATGAATCTTTGAAATTCTCTACCCCAGAGAGCTGTGGAGGCTGGGTCTTTGAATATATTTAAGGTGGAGCTAGACAGATTTTTGAATGATAAGGGAGTCATGGGTTATGGCAGTGGGCAGGAAAGTGGAGTTGAGGCCAGGATCAGATCAGCCATGATCTTATTGAATGGCGGAGCAGGTTCGAGGGGCTGAATGGCCTACTCCTGTTCTTATTACTTATGTTCTTATATTGACTGGGATAGATTCAGTATAAAAGGTATAGAGGCCACAGAATTCTTAAAGCGCATTCAGGAAAACCTTTTGAGCCAGTGCATAACAAGCCCAATGAGAAAGGGAGCCGTTCAGGACTAAGTTTTAGGGAATGAAGCTGGGCAGGTGGATGAGGTATCAGTGAGAGAGCATTTTGATGGTATTGAGCATAACTCAGTTAGATTTAGCATAGTTATTTAAAAAAAACAAAGATAAACCTGTTTCCGTGACCATTTTCTGTGCTGTAATTGTAATGTAATTGTTTGTAGACATCCTGAACAATACAGATTACCTCACATCCTTCATGTAAGTTCAAACTTTCCACTAGTTACCACATTGCTGTGCCTCTCACCCCAATAGTTCCCATTCTGCAACTCCTCGCTTCACCTAAAAGCACACAGCCTTGAAACACTCCTTCCTCGAACACAAACCCAATAGGGCTCTCCGAAACAGAAACTTTGCTTTTGAATCGACTGAGATTTGACTATGAGTAAATCAGGTGAACCAAACCTGCCACAGAGGAAGTGGTTTACAGAGCGACAAATTCATTTCTAGGCCCCAACACTACTGCAGCTCTCTGGCGCCTCCAGGCCACAGCAACAAAAATAACAGCACACGTTACAAAGCAGAGCGCTTGTCTCCTGTCTGAAAAGAGTTGCCACGTATAAGGAAAGATTTGCAATTATATGGCGCCTTTTACAACCTCAGGGTAACCCAAAGCACTCTACAGCAAAGTGACTTTACCTTTGAAATGTAGTTAATGTTGTAATGTAGGAAACACTGCAGCCAATTCACACAGCAAGATCCCACCTACAGCCATGTGATAATGACCAGATAATCTGTTTTAATAATGTTGATTGTGGGTTAAAAATTGGCCAGAATAATGGGGAGAACTCCTTTAATCTTCTTCAAAATAGTGCTGTGGGATCTTTTATATCCACCTGAAAAAGCAGACCGGGTCTCAGTTTAACATCAAAGCTGAAAGATGGTATCTCCGACAGTGCAGCACTCCCTCAGTGTTGTACTGAAGTGTCAGTCTAGATTTTGTGATCAAGTCTCTGAAGTAGAACTTGAACCTTCTGATTCAGAGGCGAGAGTGTTCTTTTTATTATATTTTATTTATTCAGCATTTAACCCATTTACAACATTGTGATCATTCCTTTGTTCCAGACAATCCTTTACCAGTTTTTAGCTACAGAAATTAAAGTCATCATTAAAGACATTAAGAGCATCATTATTATTCTGTTATACAGTACAGTCTTTCCTTTACCATTAATTAGCTTCAGAAATTCAAGTTCAATTTGTCACCCATGAAGTTTATTAATCTGTTAAACTTCAAAAACTGTTCAAAAAATGCCATCCTTAAATTATTTACTGAATAGTAAATCCACAAAGCCTGATAATGCTCATTTAGTCTATATTTGAAATAACCCTCCAGGTTTAATCATCTCCCCTTATAAAACAGAGCATTCCTCCGTTGAATGATGACGAATCTGGCCACACTGTCCATTAAGTTAATGGCCGCTCCACCAGACTCGGGCCGACTCTCCTGCGATCCCCATCTCAGAATCGAGGTGAGAGAGTTACCACTGAGTCACGACAGACACCTTGTATATAAACACACACACACACTGTAGATACACACACATCTATATATATCCCAAATGGACAATCACTAACCTTAAATGTCAAAATACAAAAGTAACTGGCTAAAAAAATTAAAACTCCAGGCTAATAATTCAGCAAATTTATTTTCAAAGTTCACAAATTTAGGGCCTTGCAAAGAATGTTGAGAGCTCTCTTTACCAACAGGTCTATAATTTCCTGGCAGGGAAAGAACAAAGGAGAAGGTCTGTGATCGGGTGGAGGGCAGGAGTGATTCAATGACTAAAGGAAATACTTTCCCATTCCATTCCCAACCAATCTCTTCATCACAATCTATCAGTGCAATCAGCAAACAATTGATTATCAGGGCTTTTAAATGATTGGTCAGGTTAAATTAATAGAACATTCCCAAAGCTGGAATCATTCCCACTTTAATTTGCATATTTACTTTCCCACAACTTTTATTCACGCTGGTTCTTTTCCGTTAATACTTTACTCACGCTCTGCTGCAAACAATTCCCTGGATGAGAGCATGGAGACAACCTTCTCCTCGTTGTGTGAACAGGTGCTGAGAGGTGCATGGGAGACGTCTATATTTACTGAGCCGAGTTCCATTCCTTCTCATTTGTAGCAGCTCAGCTCCATTCAGCACCTCTGCAGAGAGAGTCCAGCTGAGATCACTCATCCACATCCCAACACTTCAAGCTCCACACACAGCTGCACCACGGGATCACCATCAGTCCCCACAGTTATAAAACTGTGCCCCCAGCGAGGAGCCTCACCGGCCTCGAGTGGCGATCAGGAATTCAGCACAACGCCCGCATGAATTTCCATCCATTGCAATTTCATAAAGCGACCAGGAAAGTTAGTTTTTGTAAAGTAAAATAACAGTTACTGAGACAGGGATGTATTGAAATATACACACGGGATATAAGCTAATACAGCTACATAAAAAAAAAATCACCACAAATTAAATCCAGAATAAAACCACAACTCTACTTCTAACATATCCCAAGTTGGTCCGATCTAGTTTACAGAGACTGCAGATCTCCATTCCCACAGGCACTGTAGGCTGAATGGCCTCCTTCTGTGCTGTATCAGTCACTCTAGGGTCTCAGATCAGTGTCAGAGTTCAGGGTCTGTAATGCGACGGCATCTTGTGCTTCATCTGTTTCATTTACTGTCGCCTTGTGTGGATTCCCGCTGTTCGATATCTGACAAGTGGCAAAAAATGTGCTTTAAATAAAGAGTTTATCCTTCAGTAATAAACATCGGACTGGAAGTGATGGATAAAGAGGATGCTGTAATTTTACAGAATGGGGAACAGAACAGAACATGGCCCACACATCACTGGCTCAGTGTTAATGAGATGATTTCAACAATTAAAGGCTTCAATAATTGGAAGGAGCAGACCTGATTAAAATGATAAACTCACTCCAGTTACTACCAGAAGGTATTGTTGAAGATTATTTGTATTACGAATATATGAATATAAAGTTTACAACAGTGAGGTCAAAGGTTATGGCCCTAGTGTGACCACATTTCTAAGAGGTTCTCCCTGTGGTTGACTGACCTCACCAGTAAAGTTAGCTCCTTGAACTTTCAACTCTGCTTTTGACAGAACAATGCTCGCCTCCTGAAGCTACTGATCCTGTCTCTTTTGTTCCCTCCCTGAGCTGCGACATACTGTAAAGTTTATCAGAATCATTAATTTTCACCAAATACAGTCGTACTGTTCAATTTATTGTAATTTTTACTGTTCGTGCTTTTTCAAACAAGCTTTCAAATAATATCGGTTTCCGACAACATGGAAGTTGATAACTTCCAATGTCAAAGAGGAATATTTGTGATAGTAAATTAAACTGAAATTTTAAAACTAGTATATTGGGCTCCCGGTGTGAGCAATGTTCATTAATTTTCTGTTTTAATTTCATTCATTGACAATCAGGTATGGCCCTCAGAGATTTCCCTGATTTATTCCTCTCGGGAACTCACAACCTCCTGGAGTGCTTGAGGTGAATGGACCAGATTGATTTAAGGGAAAGCTTGATAAGAACATGAGGGAGAAAGGAATAGAAGGATGTGTCGATAGGGTGAGATGAAGCTCGTGTGGAGCATAAACCCCGATATCGACCAGCTGGGCCAAATGGCCTGTTTCTGTGCTGTAAATTCTATGTAATTCTATGTAAACATCCTGAACAATACAGATTACCTCACATCCTTCATGTAAGTTCAAATGTTCCACTAGTTATCACATTGCTGTGCCTCTCACCCCATTGGTTCCCATCTACAACTCCTCACTCCACCCTAAAGCACAAAGCCCTGAAACACACCTTCCTCGAACACAAACCCAACCGGCCTCTCCCAAGCCGAAACTTTCATTTTGAATCGACTGAGATTTGACTATGAGTAAATCAAGTGAACCAAACCCGCCACAGAGGAAGTGGTTTACAGAGCAACAAATTACCATTTCTAGGCCCCAACACTACTGCAGCTTTCTAGCGCCACCAGGCCACAGCAACAAGAATAACAGCACATGTTAAAATGATCAAACTCATTGATTGCCAAAATAAAATTGTATTTCGAGTTCATTTAATTTTTACTGATCATGCTTTAACTGTTCAAATATTGGTTTCTGACAACTTTCAAGTTACTAATTTCCAAGAGGAATACTTGTGACAGTAAATGAAAAATATTAAAAGATTGGGCTCCTAGTTTGAGCATTGTCCATTCATTGATAATCAGGTATGGCCCTCCGAGATCGCCCTGATTCCTTTCTCGGAGCCTGATGGAAAGTGGGAGCAGGGAGGTTATTGCCATTTCAATCAGGAAAAACATTCAAAGCTATAAGATTTTAGCGAATTTGGAACAATTGCTTTCTTTAAATGTGCCAATTGATGACTCTTTACATTTAGTACAATGAATAATATTTAAATGAAATTTTAAAATAATGTTTGTGACATAATATCTGTTTAAAGAATATCAGTTTTCTCAGTGTCAAGTGACAGCTCGGCACTAATTCCTGATTTACTGGAAAGCTTAAAGAAATTCTTACTCTGTTCATCCTCTTCAAGCAGCAAATTAGTCCGACAGCAACACCCAGTTTAACCAACAAGTAGCCCGAAACTGTGACGATCCAAATGTCCGGAAGTGGTCTCGCTCTCACTGTGAATGACAAAGTTGAGATTTTCAGTTTCACTCTCCATCTCGTTCAATATTTAAATATTCCTGCCAGTCATTCTATAAAAGATGTGCAAAGTGAAAACATTCTGCTTTAAACACTGGGAGCCAGAGGGCCAAATATTTCTGTCAAGACCAAGTCTACATTGTGTTCTTTTCGTCTTATTTTATGTGCCTGGATTTGACTATTTTCATCAGATGCTTGTGGGTGCAATGGTTTTAAATTAAAGTGAGCAGCTCTGAGGGAATGGAAAGGGAGTGAACAAACACAAAATTGGGTCATTCATTATCTAAACCGGAATAAACTGGATATAAAAGTGTTGTGTTGAGCAGAGCGGCAGAATACAGATTCACACCTGAAATTCCCCAGGTGGCGAGTTCCCAATCTCGGCTGTGCTGTCTGGGGAGACACTAACGGTCAAGGTGTGAGACAGTCACACATCTGTAAATGGGCACCATGCACAGGAACAATGGATGCAAATCCTGTGCTACTGTTTTGTACCTGAATAGCACTGCATCTGAATTTCCTGAAATAAAAACAGAAAATGCTGGAAACACTCAGCAGGTCAGACAGCATCTGTGGAGAGAGAAACAGTGTTAATGTTTCAGGTCGATGAACCTTCATCAGAACTGGAAAAAATTAGAGATATAACAGATTTTTAAGCAAGTGTAGGAAATTTGTTGCATGGATTTTCAAAGAGTTGTCCCTGAAGGTAGTTGACCAATATAAGTTGCATGCAACTGAGTGTGGGAGTCCGGTGCACTCAGATTCCCGACTCTATTGCTGGGTGCAATTCAGGGCAAATTTACTGCAAAACAAGAAACCTGGAGCTGCAGCTTCCAGAGCTATAAAGTTAAAATTATCAAAGTAAATGGCAAAATAATTATTTCTGCTCCCTTCCCAGTCTGATTTCACATGGATCTGGGGCAATATGTCAGCTGGACAGCCTTTTCTATCATTCCCCGACTAATCATTCCCATCCTATCATTCCTGTGGAACATTGCTGCCGCTTCCAGGATTTCGATCCAGAAGTGACATTGGTCAAGTGTGGGTCACATTCAAATAAGTGCCAGCGACAGAGTGACATCATGTGTCACATTTTCCATCATTATTCACCATAGCAACACTGGATGTAAAAGAAAACCGCTATGTTACTGGCATCTAGTCTTATTACAGTGGGCAGGTGGGCATTACAGATTTAAAAGGTTCCTTACAGGAGTGGAATGGACCCCAATGAGATTTAGTAAGACATGTTGTCCTCTTCAACTCCCATACATTGCTTTGAGTTGTATATTCTGACTTTTGTGAAAACTTATGATTTTGAACTCTGAGTAATGTGGAGTGCAATAGGATATAAAAGGTTATCTTAATTAAAGGAGCAGTAAGTGACATGAGCTTTCTATGGAGGATACAAAAAGAAAAACCTGAGACACTTACTGTTAAACTTGAGATAATATGGAATTAAAACCTTGGGTGTGTTTTGATAAAACAAAACACATATCCAGTTCCCTCTGCCTCTGTCAGCTTTCTGAATAATCAGTCTCAATGTTTTCTCTCCAACAGTTTTGCCATCACTATTGATCCAAACAAGTCTCATTGATTCAGTGACATCAGAGACAGAGCAGGTCAGGGTAACGGTGTCTCCCTCAGTCACTGCATCAGATGGTTCAGCTGTGACTGTGGAAACAGGAAAATCGTTTAGATTTTAAACAATGACTTTATCTTTGAAAACAACGGTAACATTTGGTCTCCTACCTTTAACTGTGATTAGTTTAATGATCACATAATTATATGATCCCAGAGAACATGTGTAAACTCCTGCATCTTCAAACAGTACAGGGACAATCCTCACACAGTTCCTGCCATTAAAATTTCCCACTGTGGGCACCAGTCGACTCCCAAAGTAGGTCCTGTTTACATCGATAGGCTCAGATCTGAAAGTAGAAGCTATTTCTTTCTCTTGATTCTGAAAATGACGTGACCTCCAAGTCCATGTACTTTCATTGAACTCAGAATGAGCTTCACAAATCAGGTCGAGTTCACTGTGATCTGTGTCTGATCGATAAAGTGTGTATATCTTATTGAATAAATCTGCAATAGAGAGACAGGAAACAAGGTATTAGATTTTTATAGCTGCTGTGATAGGTCGACAGGCAGGTCAATCAAAGGGTGCAACGTCAGTCAGGCTTGAAACAGAAAGCTGCATGGGCAAGCTTGGCCAGGCTCAGAGGATGAGTACGCAGGAAGGTAGTTCGGAGTTAATTTGATTTTGTTAAGTAGTTGACCCACTGGTGTGGGAAAGTACAACATGTTCATTATTTTAATCTTATACATAAAGACAAGTGAGACTGATTGATCTAAGTGAATCTGATCATAACTGTGAACTGTTGTTCACTTGCTGTGAAATAAGCAGTTTAACAATTCATTACTGGCGTTGTCTCACCAAGGGATTTTTTTCATCCATCCACAAAGAGACTGTAAAATTAATCTTGCGATTGACACAAATATCCAGTTCAGATCACAAGGGGGTCTGAGTCTTACACCCTTAGGTAATGCTGTCATATACAACAACACAACTTGTATTTATACAGCACCTTTAATGTAGTAAAATGACCCAACGCACTGCACAGGTGTGTTATAAGATAAAAATTTGACACCGAGCCACATAATAAGAAATTACGGCAGGTGACCAAGAGCTTAGGGCCTAGGCAGCTGAATGCACGGCCACAGATGGTTAAGTGATTATAATCAGGGATGCTCAACAGGGCAGAATTTGAGGAATGCAGATATCTCGGGATGTTGTGGGTCTGGAGGAGATTACAGAGATAGTGAGGGGTGAGGCCATGGAGGAATTTGAAAACAAAGATGAAAATTTTGAAATTGAGGCATTGTTTAACCGGGAGCCAGTGAGCACAGGGGTGATGGGGGACCGGGACTTGGTGCGAGTTAGGACATGACCGTAATTTTAGATGACCTCAAGTTTACAGAGGGTAGAATGTGGGAAGCCAGCCAGAGAATGTTGGAGTAGTCAAGTCTAGAGGTAACAAAGGCATGGATGAGGGTGTCAGCAGCAGCTGAGCTGAGGCAGAGGCGAAGAGAGGCAATGTTAGGAGCTGGAAATAGATGGTTTTAGTTATGCTATGGATATGTGGTCAGAAGCTCATTTCAGGGACAACTATGACACCAAGGTTGTGAACAGTTAGTTTCAGCCTGAGACAGATAGTTAGATATTGGGGAGGATGCGATAGTCAGTTATTGGGTAGTATGAGATCATCCTTAAATGTAAGACACTCAGAGCAGTTTTGTGAGTGACCAGCACCCCTGTACCCAAGAGAATGTCTCAGGAAAGATCCTAATTATAACACCCATGTTGGGTGCCAACAATTTGTTTGTATTTCACTATTCCAACATAGACTAGAACGGCACTGACTTTTCTCGATTGATGGATTTTGTTTTTTTGATTCATACATGTGAATCGAAATGAATCCATCTCAAGAAAAATAGATTCCAGTGAGGAAGAAAGGGTGTAAGAGAAAAGATAGCCATCCGTGGCTAACTAAAGAAATAAAGGATGGCATCCAATTAAAATCAAAGGCAGACAAGGTGGCCAGAACTAGTGAGAGGACAGAAGATTGGGAAGCTTTTAAAAGCCAGCAAAGAATGATTAAAAAAATGATTAAGAAAGGGAAGATTGACTATGAAAGTAAACTAACACGAAATATATAAACAGATAGCAAGAGTTTCTATAGGTATATTAAAAGGAAAAGGGTGGCTAAACTAAATGTTGGTCCCTTAGAGGACGAGACCGGAGAATTAATAACGGGGAACATGGAGATGGCAGAAACTCTGATCAAATATTTTGTATCAATCTTTACGGTAGAAGACATAAAAAATATCCCAACAGTGGATAATCCACGGCCTATAGGAGGGGAGGAACTTAACACAATCACAATGACTAAGGAGGTGGTACTTAGTAAGATAATGGGACTGAAGTCGGATAAATCCCCTGGACCTGATGACTTGCATCCTAGGGTCTTAAGTGAAGTAGCGGCAGGGATAGTGGATGCATTGGTTGTAATTTACCAAAATTCCCTGGATTCTGTGGAGGTCCCAGCAGTTTGGAAAACTGGAAATGTAATGCTCCTATTTAAAAATGGAGGCAGACAAAAAGCAAGACAAGTCAGGCTAACATCTGTGGTAGAGAAAATGTGAGTCCATTATTAAAGAAGCAGTAGCAGGACATTTGGAAAAACAAAATTCAGGCAGACAGAGTCAGCATGGATTTATGAAAGTGAAGTCATGTTTGACAAATTTGCTGGAATTCTTTGAGGATGTAACGGACAGGGTGGATAAAGGGGAACCAGTGGATGTGGTGTATTTGGACTTCCAGAAAGCATTTGACAAGGTACCACATAAAAGGTTACTGCACAAGATAAAAGTTCATGGGGTTGGGGGGTAATATATTAATTAGCATGGATAGAAGATTGGCTAACTGACAGAAAACAGAGAGTCGGGCTAAATGATTCATTCTCAGGTTGGCAATCAGTAACTAGTGGGGTTCCGCAGCGATCAGTGCTGGGACCCCAACTATTTAAAATCTATATTAACGACTTGGAAGAAGGGACTGAGTGCAATGTAGCTGACGATACAGAGATGGGAGGAAAAACAATGTGTGAGGAGGACACAAAACATCTGCAAAAGGACATAGACAGGCTAAATGAGTGGGCAAAAATTTGGCAGATGGCGTATAATGTTGGAAAGTGTGAGGTTATGCACTTCAGCAGAAAAATATTAAAGAGCAAGTTATTATTTAAATGGAGAAAAATTGCAAAGTGCTACAATACAGCGGGACCTGGGGGTATTTATGCATGAAACACAAAAAATTAGTATGCAAGTACAGCAAGTGATCAAGAAGGCCAATGGAATCTTGGCCTGTATTGCAAAGGGGATGGAGTATTGCTACAGTTATACAGGGTATTGGTGAGGCCACACCTGGAATACTGCGTACAGTTTTGGTTTCCATATTTAAGAAAGGATATACTTGCTTTGGAGGCAGTTCAGAGAAGGATCACTAGGATAATTCCAGAGATGAGGGGATTGACTTATGAGGAAAGGTTGAGTCGGTTGGGCCTCTATTCATTGGCATTCAGGAGAATGAGAGGTGATCTTATCGAAATGTATAACATTATGAGGGGGCTTGACAAGGTGGATGCAGAGAGGATGTTTCCACTGATAGAGGAGACTAGAACTGGAGGGCATAAACTTAGAATAAGGGGCCGCCCATTTAAAATTGAGATGAGGAGAAATTTCTTCTCTTAGAGGGTTGTAAATCTATGGAATTTGCTGCCTCAGTGAGCTGTGGAAGCTGGGCATTGAATAAATTTAAGACAGAGATAGACAGTTTCTTAACCGATAAGGGAATACGGGGTTATGGGGAGCGGGCAGGGAAATGGACCTGAGTCCATGATCGGATCAGCCATGATCGTATTGAATGGCGGAGTAGGCTCGAGGGGCCTGATGGCCTACCCCTGCTCATATTTTTTATGTTCTTGTGTTCTTATGAGTTCATCTGATTGGTTACATCAGCTCTTAATGTCTCCATTTTATATTTACACCCATGTTCCAGGGTAAAAACAAGGACCACATTCTGCAGTAAAAGCCCACAGTGGTGCCTGTGCTCGCTGTACTTTGTGTGTAACAGTTTTATATCAGTAACTATTTAATATCCACCGCAAGGTAGCTTTGGACTTACTCTGATCCACAACAACATTTGTGTTTCCAGTGAGAACAATGGAGTAATTTTCCTGCACTTCCCATGTATACAAATTCTGATTTTCTGCTCCAACGTTTCTGACGATCAGATAGACTGTGTTATTCAGATGGATCTCATCAGTGTTGTTCCTCGTGTCCTGCTGAGATGAGTCTCGTGGTTTCCAGTGAAGACTGACTGTATCTGAGAGTCTGGAGATGGTACAACTGAGGGTGATGTCACTGCCCATTACAGGCCTCTGTGAATCTGTCTCAACTGTAGAAAAAGAAAGACTTGCATTTATATAGCACCTTTCATGACCACTGGACATCTCAAAGTGCTTTACAGCCAACGAAGTACTTTTGGAGTGTAGTCAGTGTTGTAATGATACTGAAAACAGATAAATGACGTGTAATATAGATTTCCATAAGCTTTCTGTACTATTGCATTCAAAATTTTCTTTTTGGAATTTTCTACACCAAAGATGCTCAGTCTTTGAATTTATTAAAGACAGAGATCACTATATTTTTGACTATGGAGGTAATCTACGTATATGGGGATAGTGCGGGAAGATAAAGTTGAGGTTGAAAATTGGCCATTTTATTGCTAGGTGGTGGAACAGGTTCAAAGGCCCGAATGGCCTACTCCTGCTTTCCGACAAATGCTAATAAGCCGAACTTAGTGCTGATTATCTACATTTCCCAGATAATGTTCACTTGTTCCCTCTGACCCCTTCGTCTTCCTCACCTACATGCTGCTCCTTGACAGCATCACCAAAGACTTTGGCCGTGATTTTGCTGACCTTGACGGGTCCGTGGCAGGCGACATTGGTGATGTGTCCTGACCCCGCTGCTGGATCCATCCCGCTCTGTAAAGTGAATTTCCCTTGATGGGGCTTGTTAAGCCCGTCCAACACATTTCGTGGATCAAATAGAGGAAGCGTGATGTCATTTGATGACGCGTTATCAGCCGGTTTCCTTAAAGGGACCATGTCCATATTTATTTGGACAGTTGCGCTGTGAGTGTTCTATAGCATTGAGGTGCTGCATATACTGACAATGACTGCACAAAGGCACAGGGCTGCACCCAGGCTCTCCCATGACTTCCTTCACAGGCTTATGGAGGGAGTCATAGCACACAGGAAGGTCTTTTTCCCTTCCCATGGTGGACGACACCTCCCCAAAAGATCAACGCAGCCTGGTTGCACATTGCAGAGGAGGTCGCAAGCAGGGATATGGTCAGAAGAACTTGGATGGAGTGCTGCAGACGTTTCAATGATCTTAGTAGATCATTGTTAGTACAAAGCCACACTCAGCCTCATCCTGCTGTGTCTCTCATCACATCCCCATCAATCTGCCTTCCCTACCCTATGCCTGTACTTCTTTACTCACAACAACTTACCTTGTACCTCCACCCATCCCTCTCTATCTATATTATCATAACCCCATCTCACTAGCCACCCCTCACATTCACACTCAGCCTACTGCAATCGTATCAACTAACAACACACAAGGGTAGGCACTTGGGTGTTTTTTGCAATGTTCATGTAAAGTTTATATTCATGTGGTGTCAAACATTGATATCTTTATTTTCAACACCTTGTGTTCTTGGACAGATCTGTGTGCACCTTTGGAAGTGGCTTAATGAGTTGCAGGGACTGGTGAGACATAACAGTAGCCTGTGCAATGCTGATGAATGTGAAATGAATGGCTTGGGCATTGTAGGGATGCTTTATAATGTTGGTGTGGGGTGCTGCCAACCTGGCACATCATGTGGCAACCAGGGTGCACAGCATCAAGTGAAGTAAATCTGGCCAAGGTGAGGCTATCCCTGGTGTCTCAGGCAGCAATGTGCTGATGCTCTGTATCCTGTGCAGCATCAGTTGATTGCTGTTGATTGGTGTTGTTGTTGGTGCTGCTGGTGACACTGGTGCTGCTGGTGTTGGGGATGATAGTGGTGGGATTCTGAGGACAAAGTTGAGAGAGTATAAAGCGCACCCATGCTGATGCAATAGATGGCAGGTGAAGTTGAGATGACAGAACCAATCTGTTAATGGTGAGAGAGGTTGTTCCAATGAGGTGACACTGGATAGAGAGTTTGCTACAATCATTTGCAAGCTGCATAAAGCTCAACCGTCGTCCAAATGCAATAAGCAACAGCTTCTGAGCTTGCAACATGAACAGCTGTGAGGTGGGAACTTTTATTACACATTTAAAGCTGTCAGCTGTTTCAATGGCCATTCATTTCCTGCCTCAGATTAACAGATGTGATTCCCGAGCAGCGTGGACCCCATGGGAGTGCACTTAAAATCAAAAGATGAGCTCAAATGTATTCTTAATGATTTCTAAACAAGATCATAATTGCCTGAATTCTATCCCCCGCCGCTGTGTGTCGGGTCTGCTCAGCGCTGACAGAGCGACATTGGGAAAGGCGCGTGGCGGTGGTTTCACTTTACCACCTGACCCGCCATCGATCGCGCTCGCTGACCCCACTGAAAATTCCAGCCATTGGGTCAGATACCACGTGTGTATTCACGACACTCAGCTCTACCACTCCACCACCTCTCTCAAAACCTCCACCACCTCTGTGCTGTCAGATCGATCATTTAACATCTAGTCTTGGATGAGCAATAATTTCATCCAGTTAACGATTTGGAAGATCGAAGCCATTGTCTTCAGCCATCGCCACGAATTCCATACCATCAGCGCCAGCTCCATCCTCTTGCATGGCCGTTGTCTCAGGAATTTTAGGAGGATAGATGACAAACTTACGAACAAATGTTAATGCTAACAAGCAAAATTACTCGCCCTTAGTGCATCCACTATTTCTAATGCACAGAGGATTTTTACCCACATGGCTGTTTTGAAAGAGATTTAATTTGTGGCTGTGTGATAGAACTGGAGGATCATGACATCATCCCAACATTTGGTTCGGAATATTTCTGGAATTACTCACAAATAATCATGTTATTCAACCTTTTCCGGTCCTGGTCCTACTTACCTTTGATCCCAAATACTTCATACTGTTTCAGGATTTGCTTACTGGGCTGTGTCTGAGTCCAGGTGAACAATCCCGCAAGTTCAAAGGTGGGGTTTCTGATTCTCAGATTAAGGGTACCCGAGTCCTCACGGATCCTCTGAGAAATGCCTGGTATATTATTGTACTCAGCGCTCCATTGTACGGACCACCGCTGACCTTCTCTGTGAAAAGTTCCCAATTGCTTTGTAGTTTGTTGCCCTGGGTGTGGTTTCCATTCCCAGACAATGGAACAATTTCCAGGATTGTCTGGCCCTTTCAATTCAAAGTTACCTTTCTGATGGAAAAAATAAATATAATTCTGGCTTTCTGCAGGAAAAGAGAACAAACATTTTAAAATCAGATATTTTCAATAAGTTGTTAGTTATCTCTCAGAAGTGACAGAGCACACACACACCAGAGTAATATACTGTAAAGCTGAAAGAGCAAAACTCACTTTCCAATAGATACACTTATAATAGATTAGGGTTTCTCAGATGTTCTCTCAGCCACCAAAGATTTGACAAAACAACGTACATTTATATAGCACTTTTAATGAATAAAACATTTCAAGACACTTTACAAAGAGTGGAAAAATGCATAAAAGAATTTAAAGAGAACATGAATAAATTGAATTTATATAGCCCCATTTACATGTTAAAACGTCCCAAGGTGCTTCACAGGAGCATTATCAAACAGAATTTGACCCTCAATTTTAATCACTCCATCATTGGTGGCTGAGCCTTCAGCTGCCAAGGTCCTAAATTCTGGAAGTCCCTCCTTAAACCTCTCCATCTCTCCACCTCTCTTTCCTCATTTATGATGCTCCTGAAAACCGAGCTCTTTGACCAAGCTTTAGGTCATCTGCACTAATATCTCCTTATGTGGCTTGGTACCATATTTTATTTTATAACGCTTCTGTTAAGCGCCTTTGGACATTTTACTGCGTTAAAGGTGCTATATAAATGGACCCAGTTATTTTCATTTTGTTTCTGGCTGATTGGCGCTCCATTATCATATGACTTGATTGCTGATTGGTCCCCTTGGAGGATAAGCCACACCCAGAAGTTTCTCTGGAGTGTACAATTGGAAACGCCCACCCCAAGTTTTGAGTGACTTTGCAAAGTGTAATTATAGCCATTCTGAATTCAGAACTCACCTGCAAGCAGTCACAGAGAGGATAGAGTGCCACAAACCCAGAAAAAGCCTTCCAAATCCCTGACCCCAGCCATATAAGGAGATATTAGGACAGGTGAGCAAAAGGTTGGTCAAAAAGGTAGGTTTTAAGGAGTGTCTCAAAGGAGCAGAAAGAGGTAGAGCAGAGGAGAGGTTTAGGGAGGGAATTCCAGAGTTTATGGTTGAGGCAGCTGAAGGCATGGCCGCCAGTGTTAGAGCAATGAAAATCAGGTATGCACAAGAGGCCAGATTTGGAGCAAACACAGATGTCAGAGGCTCACAACAAGCAATGATGTGTGAGTAGGTCAACTGAATAATCAAAAAATGGGGTTGGAGAAGGTTTTTAAAGCAGCACGGAGAAATTAAAAGGTGGAGAATTTCTGTGGTATTTTCAGACAGTGTCTGAAGGCTCTCCCACCACTGGTAGTGATAGGTTTGATGGATGTAGTGGAGAGGGAGAGCTGGGTGTCCTCAACATACATATGGCAGTGACCCTGTGCATGATATCACCGAGGAGCAGCGTGTAGATAAGGAAGAGGAAGGGAAAATATATTTGGAAACAACCAGCAGACTTTTTAAACAGTCTATTTGTTTGCTTTTCCACAGGTATCTAGGGCACAAAATACGCCACCATATAGTTCTATTTTTTGGGGGCTAACAGTGTTTCTTGGAGCTAACTTAATTTTGCTAGTTTCGCCAATGGTATAACGCCGTCCTTAACAGAGAACAGCCGGGTTCAGTGATGATCCTTGAGTCCACTGAAGGCTGCTGGTAGGTTGGTTGGTCGTCGACAGTTTCTTCTTCCAACTGCTCTGGCTCGTCTGTGTGCCTCAGCTTTGTTTGATCCATGTGTTTCCTGCAAGTTTGCCCATTCTTGAGCTTAATAACAAATACTCTGTTGCCCTCCTTGGCTATGACCGCACCAGCGACCATAATTCAACACCTATACAGGATCATTAACAGAAATCTCTCATGACACAGTTGCGCGATCGCGGTAGCCTTGTTGACTCTGTCTTCTGTATTCAACATGATTACTTAAATCCGGGTGTACAAGAGGTAACTTGGTCTTAAAACCTCTTTTCATCATGAGTTCAGCAGGCGAGACCTCTGTGAATGTGTGGGGTCTTGTCCTGTAATTCAGCCGTATGCAAGACAAGCGGGTCTGCAGTGACCCTTGGGATACTCTCCTCATGCTTTGCTTGATAATTTGTACTGCACGTTCTGCTTGCCAGTTGGATGCAGGCTTGAATGGTGCTGACCTTACATGTTTTATGCCGTTAGTCGAGGAGGTGGGAGCTCGGAGCAGCGCGAGTCCGGGATCGGCGAGAGGCCTATAAAGGCCAGCGGGAGTCAAGCAGTTCGAGCAGTCAGTCGAGGAGGCGGGAGCTCGGAGCAGCGCGAGTCCGTACCGGTGCAGCTACAGGGAGAAGGCAAAGAAAGAAACAAAGGTGACGTCACAGCCTAGGGGTAAGTGATTGGCTGGTGATTGGTGAGTAGTTTTTCTTTTTCTTATATTAGTCAGGAACTTTTAACATTGTTGTTGCCAATTTAAGTGTATCTAAGGGTTAAGTCATGGCAGGAGAGCTCGGTCGGGTGTTATGCTCCTCCTGTACCATGTGGAAACTCAGGGACACTTCCGGTGTCCCTGACGACTACATGTGCAGGAAGTGTATCCACCTCCAGCTCCTGACTGTCCGCGTTGCGGAGTTGGAGCTGAGGGTGGATTCGCTCTGGAGCATCCACGATGCTGAGAATGACGTGAGTTTCACGTGTAGTGAGTTGGTCTTACCGCAGGGAAAGGGTCCACAGCCAGCTAGGGAATGGAAGACCAGCAGGAAGAGTAGTGCAAGGAAGGTAGTGCAGGGGTCCCCTGTGGTCATCCCCCTGCAAAACAGATACACTGTTTTGAGTACTGTTGAGGGGGATGACTCATCAGGGGAGGGCAGCAGCAGCCAAGTTCATGGCACCGTGGCTGGCTCTGCTGCACAGGAGGGCAAGAAAAAGAGTGGGACAGCAATAGTGATAGGGGATTCAATGGTGAGGGGAATAGATAGGCGTTTCTGCGGCCGCGACCGAGACTCCAGGATGGTATGTTGCCTCCCTGGTGCAAGGGTCAAGGATGTCTCGGAGCGGGTGAAGGACATTATGAAATGGGAGGGAGAACAGCCAGTTGTCGTGGTGCACATTGGTACCAACGACATAGGTAAAAAAAGGGATGAGGTCCTATGAAACGAATTTAAGGAGCTAGGAGCTAAATTAAAAAGTAGGACCTCAAAAGTAGTAATCTCGGGATTGCTACCAGTGCCACATGATAGTCAGAGTAGGAATCGCAGGATAGCGCAGATGAATACGTGGCTTGAGCAGTGGTGCAGCAGGGAGGGATTCAAATTCCTGGGGCATTGGGACCGGTTCTGGGGGAGGTGGGACCAGTACAAACCGGACGGTCTGCACCTGGGCAGGACCGGAACCAATGTCCTAGGGGGAGTGTTTGCTCGTGCTGTTGGGGAGGATTTAAACTAATATGGCAGGGGGATGGGAACAAATGCAGGGAGACAGAGGGAAACAAAAAGGAGGCAAAAGCAAAAGACAGAAAAGAGATGAGGAAAAGTGGAGGGCGGAGAAACCCAAGGCAAAGAACAAAAAGGGCCACTGTACAGCAAAATTCTAAAAGGACAAAGGGTGTTAAAAAAACAAGCCTGAAGGCTTTGTGTCTTAATGCAAGGAGTATCCGCAATAAGGTGGATGAATTAATTGTGCAAATCGATGTTAATAAATATGATGTGATTGGGATTACGGAGACGTGGCTCCAGGATGATCAGGGCTGGGAACTCAACATTCAGGGGTATTCAACATTCAGGAAGGATAGAATAAAAGGAAAAGGAGGTGGGGTAGCATTGTTGGTTAAAGAGGAGATTAATGCAATAGTTAGGAAAGACATTAGCTTGGGTGATGTGGAATCTATATGGGTAGAGCTGCAGAACACCAAAGGGCAAAAAACATTAGTAGGAGTTGTGTACAGACCTCCAAACAGTAATAGGGATGTTGGGGAGGGCATCAAACAGGAAGTTAGGGGTACATGCAATGAAGGTGTAGCAGTTATAATGGGTGACTTTAATATGCACATAGATTGGGCTAGCCAAACTGGAAGCAATACGGTGGAGGAGGATTTCCTGGAGTGCATAAGGGATGGTTTTCTAGACCAATATGTTGAGGAACCAACTAGGGGGGAGGCCATCTTAGACTGGGTGTTGTGTAATGAGAGAGGATTAATGAGCAATCACATTGTGCGAGGCCCCTTGGGGAAGAGTGACCATAATATGGTGGAATTCTGCATTAGGATGGAGAATGAAACAGTAAATTCAGAGACCATGGTCCAGAACTTAAAGAAGGGTAACTTTGAAGGTACGAGGCGTGAATTGGCTAGGATAGATTGGCGAATGATACTTAGGGGGTTGACTGTGGATGGACAATGGCAGACATTTAGAGACTGCATGGATGAATTACAACAATTGTACATTCCTGTCTGGCGTAAAAATAAAAAAGGGAAGGTGGCTCAACCGTGGTTATCTAGGGAAATCAGGGATAGTATTAAAGCCAAGGAAGTGGCATACAAATTGGCCAGAAATAGCAGCGAACCTGGGGACTGGGAGAAATTTAGAACTCAGCAGAGGAGGACAAAGGGTTTGATTAGGGCAGGGAAAATGGAGTACGAGAAGAAGCTTGCAGGGAACATTAAGGTGGATTGCAAAAGTTTCTATAGGTACGTAAAGAGAAAAAGGTAAGTAAAGACAAACGTAGGTCCCCTGCAGTCAGAATCAGGGGAAGTCATAACAGGGAACAAAGAAATGGCAGACCAATTGAACAAGTACTTTGGTTCGGTATTCACTAAGGAGGATACAAACAACCTTCCGGATATAAATGGGGTCAGAGGGTCTAGTAAGGAGGGGGAACTGAGGGAAATCTTTATTAGTCGGGAAATTGTGTTGGGGAAATTGATGGGATTGAAGGCCGATAAATCCCCAGGGCCTGATGGACTGCATCCCAGAGTACTTAAGGAGGTGGCCTTGGAAATAGCAGATGCATTGACAGTCATTTTCCAACATTCCATTGACTCTGGATCAGTTCCTATGGAGTGGAGGGTAGCCAATGTAACCCCACTTTTTAAAAAAGGAGGGAGAGAGAAAACAGGGAATTATAGACCGGTCAGCCTGACCTCAGTAGTGGGTAAAATGATGGAATCAATTATTAAGGATGTCATAGCAGTGCATCTGGAAAATGGTGACATGATAGGTCCAAGTCAGCATGGATTTGTGAAAGGGAAATCATGCTTGACAAATCTTCTGGAATTTTTTGAGGATGTTTCCAGTAAAGTGGACAAAGGAGAACCAGTTGATGTGGTATATTTGGACTTTTAGAAGGCTTTCGACAAGGTCCCACACAAGAGATTAATGTGCAAAGTTAAAGCACATGGGATTGGGGGTAGTGTGCTGACGTGGATTGAGAACTGGTTGTCAGACAGGAAGCAAAGAGTAGGAGTAAACGGGTACTTTTCAGAATGGCAGGCAGTGACTAGTGGGGTGCCGCAAGGTTCTGTGCTGGGGCCCCAGCTGTTTACATTGTACATTAATGATTTAGACGAGGGGATTAAATGCAGTATCTCCAAATTTGCGGATGACACTAAGTTGGGTGGCAGTGTGAGCTGCGAGGAGGATGCTATTAGGCTGCAGAGTGACTTGGATAGGTTAGGTGAGTGGGCAAATGCATGGCAGATGAAGTATAATGTGGATAAATGTAAGGTTATCCACTTTGGTGGTAAAAACAGAGAGACAGACTATTATCTGAATGGTGACAGATTAGGAAAAGGGAAGGTGCAACGAGACCTGGGTGTCATGGTACATCAGTCATTGAAGGTTAGCATGCAGGTACAGCAGGCGGTCAAGAAAGCAAATGGCATGTTGGCCTTCATAGCGAGGGGATTTGAATACAGGGGCAGGGAGGTGTTGCTACAGTTGTACAGGGCCTTGGTGAGGCCACACCTGGAATATTGTGTACAGTTTTGGTCTCCTAACTTGAGGAAGGACATTCTTGCTATTGAGGGAGTGCAGCGAAGATTCACCAGACTGATTCCCGGGATGGCGGGACTGACCTATCAAGAAAGACTGGATCAACTGGGCTTGTATTCACTGGAGTTCAGAAGAATGAGAGGGGACCTCATAGAAACGTTTAAAATTCTGACGGGTTTAGACAGGTTAGATGCAGGAAGAATGTTCCCAATGTTGGGGAAGTCCAGAACCAGGGGTCACAGTCTGAGGATAAGGGGTAAGCATTTAGGACCGAGATGAGGAGAAACTTCTTCACCCAGAGAGTGGTGAACCTGTGGAATTCTCTACCACAGAAAGTAGTTGAGGCCAATTCACTAAGTATATTCAAAAGGGAGTTAGATGAAGTCCTTACTACTCGGGGGATCAAGGGTTATGGCGAGAAAGCAGGAAGGGGGTACTGAAGTTTCATGTTCAGCCATGAACTCATTGAATGGCGGTGCAGGCTAGAAGGGCTGAATGGCCTGCTCCTGCACCTATTTTCTATGTTTCTATGTTTCTATGTTAAGTTTTACAAACTCCTGAAACTCCTGACTGGTGAAGCACGACCCATTGTCGCTCACCACTATGTCAGGAAGACCATGTGTCGCGAACATGACATTGAGATTCTCTATGGTTGCCATGGACATACTGGATGACATGATTATGCATTCTATCCACTTCGAATAAGCAGCCACCACCACTAAAAACATCTTGCCCAGGAAGGGACCTGCAAAATCTACATGGATCCTGGACCAAGATTTGGATGGCCATGACCACAGACTCAGCGGCGATTCCGCTGGTGCTTTGCTGAGCTGCATGTAGGTGTTGCACTGATGCACACATGCTTCCAGCTCAGAATCAATTCCTGGCCACCATTTTGGGATCTGGCGATGTCCTTCATCATCACTATACCAGGATGTGTGCTGTGTAACTCATGCACAAACTCATGCACTAACCGGACAAAGTGATGAGTTCACATGGGTGGCTATCGGCCTCAACACTCCCTGTGACTAGGGAACCCAGGGCAATCTCCAGGTCTGCCTCCGCCTCCCTCGGGAAATTATACTGTTTTTGGGGCTTGGCCATGGGTTCCCCATCTACGCTAATCTCGACCACTGTTACCCTTCTACAATCATGCTTGTGGGTGGTGAATGCACAGAGATTTGCCCGCACAAATGCCTAATACACTCTGGGGGTACTGCTTACCAGTAACTCGAGGTCATATCCTTCTTTTGGCTTTACCGTGCATAGGGTCCCTTTGCCTTGTATCCCCGGGATCACTACAAACTTCTTTCTCTTCCCCTGTGCACACCGCTCCCCATAGACAATGATTTCTAAGATCCACTAGGACCTTGTGGCCAATAATGAAATCTGCGCCTAGGATCCCTGTTCCCTCTTTCTCCCACTTCATTAGGACACACGTCCACTTGGTGTGGAGTGCTCCTTAGTCAATTGATAGTGGAATGGAGAACAAGCCAGCCTGCTCATTACCTGTGAACCCTACCAAGGAATACGGGACTCCGTTTGACAGAGTTGAGGTGGTTGGGTTATCCGCATAGACGATGCTGCTGGAAGCACCAGTGTCGAGCAGATCGGTCCCTTTAACTCTCTCCACCTCCATCTTCATGCAAGGCCGTTTCCACTCATCATATTGTAAAGGGCACAGGTATACAGGCTGCGCTGACTCTAGTCATGGATCAGGATTAGGTGGGGTAGATTGGGTTGCACCAATGGCTACAGCTACCTTCCCTGAGCCCATTATCATAGTTCGGATCGCGGCCATAATCTCATCGAAACTACCAGAGGGATTGTGTGCCACAGGTCCGGATTTTTGGGCCGGGGCTGTTAAACCTTTTGTGGCAGTGGAATCCTTTAAGGGTGGGGATTCCTTTCCTGCCCTAACTTTCCAAGGATTTCGGCAATCCTTATGCCAGTGTCCACTTTTTCCGCACCCATAGCACGTACTCTTTGAGTCGAAAGGGCTCTCCCCTTCCTAGTGCCATTCTCTCCTGGAATTACTGGGCCGGATCTCATGGACCTTTCCTTTTTGTGGGGCCTCAACTGTCCCTCTGCCGTTCCGGTAAGCCAGAGTTAACTGTCTAACCACTGACTCCTCGGTAACGGTGGAGTCTCTGGGGTCGAACCACAGCTTGGCTTTAGCATTTACTTGTGGCAGGCAGTTAGCCACTAGGCTGCGAAGCCAGCGAGCTGTTGGTTCCCGGTCCAGGTGTTCCTGGTCAAGATCTCCTCCACATGCTCTCTCATAGACGGGCCACAGCCTGTCTGCGAAAGCCTGTGGAGTTTTGCCTGCCTGTTGCTGGGTTTTCTCGACCAGGGAAAACAGACTGGCATCATTTAGGCCCAGAACCTCTAACACCATTTTTTGGATTGCAGCATATGTGCTCTGCCCCTTCTTGCTATCTGCAGAGTGTAAGGGGTGGTTTGCAGGGGGTCAGCTTTCTCTTCTGACCTTATATGAGCGGTTCCGAATCGCTCCCACAACCTTGGTTCTAAACACTGGAATTATGAAGGGACAGACAATCAGTAGGAAGTAGGTATGGCTTTATTGTGTTTAAAAAGAAGTAAAAGGCACACCTTTAATAACACACACAGACCAATACACACTGAGGGGTACAACACATTGAATAAAATGCCAAATTACAGCCTGTGGGGAAAAGAATACAGCTTAAACTCTAAATGGGGTAAAGAAGAGAATGCAGATACATTTACACAAGTTATCCCAGCCTCCCCCCTCCCAATTCCCCTAATTAACTAAGTTATAGCTCTGAGGGTTCAGGGGCTATGCTCACCAATCCCTTTAGACAGTTGCCAGTGAATCACGGTTTCGGGGTTCGCTGCACTTGGCCTTCTAGGCGAGCTGTACCCTGGACGGAGGAGAGGACTTCGGACTGAGTAGTCTTCCGTTGAGGTGCGTCCATTGATGCGGTAAATTACGTTTTGGATGTATGGGGTAAGTACCCACTTTCTTTGGTTAGGAATAGTTTTAGTTAGTCCCTTTTGGTAATTTCTCCCCTGTTGGGTCGTTCAGAAGTAGATTGTAGAGTGGTTGTCAATTTTGTTGCTGACAACCTTCCGTTTCGTGGGCCACGTGCTCGGTCAGTTCTTGATGAGTTCTTGTAGGTTCCTTCACGACTCCATTTCTTCACTCCGGCTGCTTGTGTCTGTGTCTGTGTTCCTGTCTGTGCTCTGCTTCTCTCCTGTCTTCTGCTAGTTTCTGTGTTCTGCTAGTCTTTTCTTGTAAAACTGGGGGATAGATATATCTCAAAAAAGGCTCCGTTATCTCCCATCAAATCTCTTGGACTCTGTTTAAACTGTTCTGTCCATTGATTTTCAAATGTCTCCTTTGTCAGCAGTAACTCGATTAGGGTGTGAGAATGTGCTATCACTGGTTTTGCATTGTTTTAGGATTGTCCAGTTTTTCTGACCATGATTTCCATTGTGCTTGATTGGGTAATTCAATTATCTCTTAGTGGGTGACTAGTTCCCCAGACAATCTGTGATCCTTAATACATGAATTTGGCCCCACCTCCTGTATTTGGTAACTCCTTTTCGCAGCCAAAATGTTGTAGAATCTTAAAATTGATATGCTCCTTCCCATAAATATTTAGGGGATCTCAAGCTTCTGTAATTTAGGTCCATTTTGAATTCCCTTTCGTATGAGTCCAAACACTGCGGGAGGGGTCTCTATGAATGTATCCCCTTTTATCCCCCGCAGGCATCGTCTGCCCCTTTAAACTCATTTTAAAAGCCCAGAAAGGGATTTTTCTCCTCTGTAGGGGAAAGGTACCTGGAATCTTTGCGAGATATTGGTAAATTCTACATTCCCCCCTGTGATACCATATCACTTATGGTATCATTCTTCGAGGTGAGCAAAGTTCCTGACTCCCAAGAGATAACCTTCCCCGTAAATTAGCTAAACTAATACCCAAAATACATTACACTTATGCAACATCACCATAGATACACACTTTTCCCTTTACAGGTACAAACTTTTTACATTTACACCCTCCCAGCTTGGAGGGGGTTCAATCACTACAATTGCATTTCAGCACAGTTACATTTCATTTCAGTTACATTATATCCACCAGCATATAGGCAACGTACAACCACATTACAGAAGGAAAAAAACATCGATTAAAATTAAACAACATCAATTGGTCTCCTGAGGTTTGTCCATCAACCGGTAATGTCTGGATCCTGCCCTTGAGAACTGCTCTCAGGCTGGCTGACACACAAGACAAACTCAAAATAATCACCTAAACATTACTGCAACATTAACCTCAATTCTAAACTGGACCTTAAAATGTAAAATGGTGCAGTCAGCTGCCTTAAACTAAAATTAGAGCTATGTACAACCGCCACCCGTCTCCGGGTGGCCTGGTTAGTCCCTGTCAGGCCCATGCCTTGTGCGGCCTGATAGCCGCCTGGGTGCTAGGGTTTCCCTGCAATCGGTGAGCTGGAGACCCTTGTCTCTGGGACAGCTTGTTGCTACTGCTCCTGTGAGACCCTCACCGCTGGAGGCGGCTGGCTGGTGGTCCCTACTCTGAGCGGCCTCTGTACTTCTGACCTTCGACCTTTCCTGTCGGGCTGCCCTTTTCCAAGGGTAGAATCGCTGAGGCTCAGATGCCGGTGACCACGGTATCTTTGGCCATGGTGTATGGAGGGTCCTTCTCAGGGCTTGGGTTACTGGGGGTGCGTCCGAATCCCAAACGATGGGTGGGATAGCCCCTCCAGTACTGCAATTCACCGCCCCTATAGGCACGGTTTCTGAGCCTGCCACATTCCCTGTGGGCCCTCCACCATCGGGGGCGGCCAACGGAGGGTCTCTGTCCTGAGGACGGTTCACCCCTCCTGGCTGCCCTCTGTGCTTGGCTGACCCTGGGTTGTACAGCTTGCACTGCTTGATGTGGAACCACTTAGTACGGTGGGGCAGCTTTATGGCATAGACCATCGGGCTTGCCTTGTCCACAATGCTGTATGGCCCCATATATAATACTTCAAAAACCCCGACACGAGCATAGTTCCTCACCATGACCTGGTCCCCTATCTCCCATTCGTGGTGTTTGCTGGGTTCTAGCAGCAATCGGTTCCCCTGATGCTGTCTGCCCATGTTACTAGCAGCCTGCCAGTGAATCTGTTTGAGGTGTTCAAACAGGTTCCTGACAAACCGGTCCCAGTTCACCTCTCTGAGCTGACCTTCTGTGAGCACCGGGGCTAGGACATGGGTGGGGGTCCGCATGATCCGGCCAGTCATGAGCTCGTATGGGGAATACCCGGTGCTCTTTGACTGGGTGGCTCGGATCCCCATTAGGACCTACGGTAAGACCTCCACCCACTTTTGGGGGGAGTCTCCCGTTTCCTTCCGCAGCCTTTCTTTAATGGTGCGGTTTAAAAGCTCCACAATACCAGATGACTGTGGATTGTGGGCAACGTGCCATTTCCCCTCAATGCCGAGCACCTTAAGGGTTGCCTGTATTACCTGCCCGGTGAAATGGCTCCCCTGGTCCGACTCCACAAACTGTGGGAGTCCCCACCGGGAGAACACTTCCCTCACTAGAATCTTAGCTGTCCCGAGTGCGGTGGCTGTTCGGCAGGGGAAGGCTTCAACCCATTTTGAGAACACGTCCACCAGGACTAGGCAGTATTTGTAGCCTCCATGGGCGGTGGGTAGGGGCCCGATGTAGTCAATTTGGATTGACTGCCATGGTCCCTCTACCCTCCTGACGTGTCCTAGGGACACCTTCCTTTTCTGGGGGTCAGGGTTGTTCGCAGCACACACCAGGCAGTTCACACAGAACTCGTGGACGTCCTCCCTGAGTCCCGGCCACCATCCTGCCTGTTCCACCCGTTGCCAGGTGGTCTCAGGCCCGGGGTGTCCCGCTCCTGGACCCTCATGGGCCAGTTTTAGGAATTCCCTCTGGTGCTGCTGTGGCACGACCCATTGTCCCTCTTTAAACAGCATGCCTTCCTTAACGGTAATGGCTGCTGTGCCGTCCGGACCTTCTACTCTCTCTCCTCTAGCGAGTGCGTTCAGGACAGCTTTCAGGACTGGGTCCTGTGCCTGAATTGTTTTTAAGTCCGGGGCCAAGGCTATCCCTGTACTCTCTGCTGCCCTGTTCTTATTCTTGACCGCTGCTATGCGGTCGGTGTCATAGGGGTCCCAGAACTTTCCCGTGCGGGCACCTTCTTTGGCCAGTTTGTCAGCCTGTTGGTTTCCCTCTGCACGGGGTTCGGTTTTTGAATGGGCCTTCACCTTATGTATGTAGACCTTTCCCTCTTCCCCCACCACTGTCATGATTTTCTCCAGCAGGGGCTTGATTGCCAGGGGTCTCCCGTCAGCGGACGTGTATCCGCGACGGAACCAGATAGCCAGGTGCTCCGTACATGAATTGCAGGTGAACATACTGTCCGAGCAAATCGTGTATGGGGTAGGGAATTCCTCGGGGTGGGTCACCACGTACATTACGGCAGACAGTTCAGCATGCTGGCGCTCATGGTGCTGGGGAGCTTGATTGCCAGGGTAATACCTGCCCTTGGGTCGTAGACTCCGCACCCAGTGAGTCGCTCGCCAGCAGATACCGTGCTGGACCCGTCCACGTAGATGTCCCGGCCTGTAGGGTGTATCCCCGCCCGAAGGCCAATGTTCACCTCCCATACCCCTTCTACGGAGCACCTGTGGGCTTTCCCTGGGTCGATTAGGTTGGCTGTGAGGCTTGGCTCGTGGGGGCCTTTTACTCTGAGGTCCATTTGGGAGAGGAGCAGGGTCCTTAATCCTCCCATCTAGGAGCATCTGAGTCGGTGTGTGGTGGGTTAGGAGTGTTAGAGGAGACCCTCCCGTGAAGATCAAGGATATTTTCACTGCCCAATGTGTGGCTAGGAGGTGTCTCTCACATTTGGAGTACCCCTTCTCCACATCTGTGAGGATCCTGGAGGAGTAAACCACCAACCTCAGCTGGCCGGACTGAGCTCAAACTATCCCCGCTGGCTGCCACCTCCAGGAAAAACTCCTTTCCTACATCTATCGCTCCTAAGGCTGGCGCGGTCTGCAAGTCCTTCTTGAACAGATTAAATGCTGCCTCGCAACCCTCATCCCAGTCCCACTCTACACTCTTGTGTAGGAGCCTGAGCAGAGGGGCTGCGGTGGCTGCATAATCCTCAATGAAGTCTTTGCAGTACCCGGTGAGCCCTAGAAAGTATCTTATCCCTGTCACTGTGTTGGGAGCTGGTAACTCCTGTACTGCCTCCCTTCTAGCCTTGTCTATGGCCCTTTCCCCAGCGCGCACAGTCAGCCCCAGGAATTTGACTTCCTTCTGGCCGATCTGTGCCTTCTTGGAGTTTACTTTAAACCCTTCTCCTTTTAGCAGCTCCAGCAGCTCAGCCAGCAGTGGGCCATGCTCCTCCCCCTGATCGGTGAACAGGAGCAGGTCATCAACATACTCCACCAACTGCTGGGGTCTGCTAAAGCCCTTTAAACAGTTCGCCATACATTGGTGAAAAATGCTGGGACTATTGTGGAAGCCTTGGGGAAGACAGTTCCACGTGTATTGTTGGCCCTTAAAGGTAAAGGCGAACTTGTACTGGTCCCCCCGTTTTAAAGGAATGGACCAGAACCCATTTGAAATGTCCAGCACCGTGAAAGTGGTCGCAGATGCTGGAATACTCCCTATGAGATCCGTTACAGCTGCTACAGTGGGTGCACAGGCAGGGATATTCTTATTTAGTACTCGATAGTCCACGGTGGCCCTCCATGAGTTGTCTGGTTTCTTAACCGGCCACAGTGGAGAGTTCACATGGGTTGCTATCGGTCTTAACACCCCTTGCTCTACCAATGATCCCAGCGCCGTTGTCAGGTCTGCCTCTGCCTCGCTGGGGAAGTTATATTGCTTTTGTGGTCGGGTCATGGGGTCCCCTTCTATACAAACTTCCACCCTGTTACCCTACCACAGTCATGTTTGTGGGTGGCAAATGCTGCAAGGTGTGCCCGTACATATGCCTGGTACTCCACTGGGGTGTTACTGACCAGTAATTCCAAGTCATAACCCTCCTTTGGCTTCACGGTACACAATGTTCCCTTGGCCCCCTTTTCTGGGTTCACCGCCACCTCACCTTCCCTGTCAGTCACTATGGCTCCCCATAGACAGTGGTTCCTGAGATCCACTAGGATCTGGTGGCTAATGATAAAATCAGCTCCCAGGATCCCTTTTCCCTTCTGCTCCCATTTCATCAGGACACACTTCCATTTGGTTTTGAGTGTCCCTAACTGAATGGTGAGCGGAATGGAAAATGAACCAGTTTGCTCATTGCCTGTGAACCCCACTAGACTGTACGGGACCCCGTTCGATAGAGGTGAGGTAGCTGGGTTATCTGCAAATACAAGGGTGCTGGAAGCACCAGTATCTAGTAGGTAGGTCCCTTTCACTTTCTCCACCTCCATCGTAACGCATGGTCTCTTCCAGGCATCGTACTCTAGGGAACACAGGTACACAGGCTGCGCTGGCTCTAGTCATGCATCTGGGTGGGTTGGAGCAGAGGGTTTTACCGTACCGGCTACTGCATCAGTTGCGATAGCTACTACTCCCTGTCCGTTTATGAGTGTCTGTAGGGCGGCCATGAGTGTCTCATATGAGTCTGGTGTTCCTGCCCCGGTGTTACGGGCTGGGGCTGAAGTGGCCCTTCCCTTAGTCTCTTTCCACGGGTACCTACAGTCCTTCCTCCGGTGCCCACTTTTCCCACACCCAAAACACTTGCCCCCTTTGTGGGGAGGATTCCCACCTTCCTGATGCCACTCTCTCTTGCTTTGGCTGGGTTTAATCTCATGGACCCTCCCTTTAGAGGAGGGTTCCTCTGTCCCTCTACTGTTCCAGTAAGCCAGTGTCAACTGTCTGACCACTGTCTCCTCAGTGGTTCTGGGATCTCTTGGATCGAACCAGACCTGGGCTTTTGCCTTTACTCCAGGTAGGCTGTTTGCCACCAGGCTGCGGAGCCAGTGAGCTAGCTCGTTAGGGTTCAGGTGGGCCCGGTCAAGAACCCCACTACAGGCCCTTTCGTAGACCGGCCACAACCTGTCGACGAAAGCCTGTGGAGTCTCCCCATAGAGCTGCACTGTTTTCTCCACTCGGGAGAAAGGACTCCCATCGTTCATACCCATGGCCTCTAGAACCTCCTCCTTAACCGTACGTGTTTCGCCCCTTTCTGCTGTCTGCAGAGAGGGAATGGCACAGCTTGGTGTCTAGCGAGAAAAGCAACAGCTTAGCCTGCTCTGAATCATTGCACCCATTAATATGCCCTGTGTGTTCTACTTCCAGGAAGTGTACCGAGGGATCCCCCTGTTGGGTGAGCTTACTTAGGTGGCCTATCATAGCCCTCAGTTTTTGGGTGTCGTGGGGGACTTCGAAGTTGCTTTCTAGGGGTCCTGCTGCTCCATTGGCATCAGGCGGGCCAAACTTCTGCTGCTGGACCGGGTGCATTGGCCCTGGTTCCGGCCCTTCTTGTATTGGCTCGCCCTCGTCCCCCTGCTGCCAAGCCGAGTTAAAACTCGGGGCTGCCGGTGTTGATAGTTCGCAATCCTTGCCTGCCCCGCACTCTCGCTGACACCCCTGCTGCCCCGGGCCATTCCTGGGAGCTGCAGGCGGTGACTGAGGGGCTTCTCCTTGCCCAACCCCCAGGTGTTCCTGGGCTAAACCCGGGTTTATCAGGCACACCATGTCTTTAGCTCGGGATAGAGCAAGGTTCAAGCTTTGGATCTGCTGCTGGCAGGGGCCGTGGTCTCCTGCCTCAAATTCCCTGGTACTGGCTACCTTATCGGCTACCTGAATGTCTCTCACCCTCTCCCCGTACTCTTTAACTTGCTTGGCGAGGCGGGAATTCTCTTACCGCAATGCCAGTTCGCTATTCTTGGCTTCAATAATCTGACACTGTAAAAGGTCCAATTGGGTTTTGTGCCTTTCTTTCGTGAGCTCGCTACTTTCCTTTAACTGCCCCACCTCTGTCCACAGCCTTTCCCCGACTGTGGCCCTTGCGCTGGACCTCTCTTCTGCCTGTCTCAATACTCCCTTTAATTTCTCATTCTCCTCATCTAGAAGCCGGATCTATTGCTGAAGGCAAATTAGCCAAATGGCCATCTCTATCAACTTTTTATGGTCCTTGCTCTCGGTCCATTGAGCTGCAGCATCTTCTAGATGCTCAGCATACAATAGATCGAGTACCCACTCCTTAGCCACATTTACCCTCTTAAACACATACGAGGAAATCCCCTCTCCTATTTTGCTTTGTTTCCTGAAACCAGTCTCTCTCTTATCACGTCCCTTGTACCAGTGTCCCATCTGGGTCGCCATTATGTAAGGGGTGGTTTGCAGGGGGTCAGCTTTCCCTTCTGACCTTATATGAGCGGTTCTGAATCGCTCCCACACCCTTGGTTCTAGACACTGGAATTATGAAGGGACAGTGACAGACTTGGACAGACAATCGGTTTCAAGGTAGGAAGCAGGTATGGCTTTATTGTGTTTAAAAAGAAGTAAAAGGCACACCTTTCATAACACACACAGACCAATACACACTGACGGGTACAACACATTGAATAAAATGTCAAATTACAGCCTGTGGGAAAAAGAATACAGCTTAAACTCTAAATGGGGTAAAGAGGAGAATGCAGATACATTTACACAAGTTATCCCAGCCTCCACCCTCCCAATTCCCCTAACTAACTAAGTTATAGCTCTGAGGGTTCAGGGGCTATGCTCACCAATTCCTTTAGACAGTTGCCAGTGAATCACGGTTTCGAGGTTCGCTGCACTTGGCCTTCTAGGCGAGCCATACCCTGGACGGAGGAGAGGACTTCGGACTGCGTAGTCTTCAGTTGAGGTGCGTCCGTTGATGCGGTAAATTACGTTTTGGATGTATGGGGTAAGTACCCACTTTCTTTGGTTAGGAATAGTTTTAGTTAGTCCCTTTTGGTAATTTCTCCCCCGTTGGGTTGTTCAGAAGTAGATTGTAGAGTGGTTGTCAATTTTGTTGCTGACAACCTTCCGTTTCGTGGGCCACGTGCTCGGTCAGTTCTTGATGAGTTCTTGTAGGTTCCTTCACGACTCCATTTCTTCACTCCGGCTGCTTGTGTCTGTGTCTGTGTTCCTGTCTGTGCTCTGCTTCTCTCCTGTCTTCTGCTAGTGTCTGTGTTCTGCTAGTCTTTTCTTGTAAAACTGGGGGATAGATATATCTCAAAAAAAGGCTCCGTTATCTCCCATCAAATCTCTTGGACTCTGTTTAAACTGTTCTGTCCATTGATTTTCAAATGTCTCCTTTATCAGCAGTAACTCGATTAGGGTGTGAGAATGTGCTATCACTGGTTTTGCATTGTTTTAGGATTGTCCAGTTTTTCTGACCATGATTTCCATTGTGCTTGATTGGGTAATTCAATTATCTCTTAGCGGGTGTAGAGTTCCCCAGACAGTCTAGGATCCTTAATACACAAATTTGGCCCCACCTCCTGTATTTGGTAACTCCTTTTCGTAGCCAAAATGTTGTAGAATCTTAAAATTGATGTGCTCCTTCCCATAAATGTTTAGGTGATCTCAAGCTTCTGTAATTTAGGTCCATTTTGAATTCCCTTTCCTATGAGTCCAAACACTGGTGGGGGCGGGGGGTCTCTATGAATGCATCCCCTTTTATCCCCCGCAGGCTTCGTCTGCTCCTTTAAACTCATTTTAAAAGCCCAGAAAAGGATTCTTCTCCCCTGTAAGGGAAAGGTACCTGGAATCTTTGCGAGATTTTGGTAAATTCTTTAAGAGAGGGGCTAGTATACCTTGCGATCCAAGGAGAAAAGCAGTATTTTAGCCTGTTCGGCCTCATTGCAGCCGTTTATACCGGCTGCCTGCTCTATGTCCATAAAATGGACTGAGGGGTCCCCTTGAGGGGTTAACTTTTCTAAATGAGCTACCATTGCCCGGAGCTGCTGGGTTCCATGGGGGATTACAAATTGGCTCTCCAGGGCCCCTTGTCCCTGACCACCGTTGCTGGCACCATATTTTTGTTGTCGGATCGGGCACATCAGCCCTGGTCCTGACACCCCTTGTATTTCCTCGGTGCCACGCTCTCTCTGTACTGCCAGGTTTAACCTCGGTCGGACTACAGGCGGTGTTTGGACGTCCCTTTCTGCCACTCTATCCCTCTCTCCCTCTACTCCCCCTTGCTCCTGCACGTCTCCCTTAGGAGTGCTTGGGCTTATCAGGCATACCATCCCCTTAGCATTAGATGGGGCCTGGGTTAAACTTTTTATCTTGGCTTCACAGGGTCCATGATCCTCCACCCCAAAGCCCTTGTTGCTGGCTACTTTATAGGCTACTGCAAATCCCTTATCCTCTCCTCCTGTTCTCTTATTACTTTTGTTAGGCGGGCATTTTCCTCCCACAGCGCTAGCTCATTCCCCTTTGCCTCTGTTACTTGGCATTGGAAACAGTCCTGCTTATTCCTGTGGGTCTCCTCCAGCTGTAATCTGCAATGCTTTTGTTCAGTTAATTGCTCAAACATTTTCTCCCCTGTCATAGCCCTTACGGCTGAGTGCTCTTCAGATTCCCGAAGCTCTGCTATCAATTTCTTGACCTTCCTATCCAGCAACTGGATCTGTCTTTGGTAGCAGACCAGCAAATAGCCTTCTCTATTGACCTTTTATGGTCCTTGCTCTCGGTCCACTTAGCAGTTGCGTCCACTGTACGCTCAGCCCGTAACAGGCTCATGACCAACTTTTTGGTAATATTTACTTTCTTAAATACATATTCGGAGATTCTTTCCTCCATTTTTGTTCTTTCCTCCAGAACCGAGTCTACATCCTCACATCCTTTGTACCAAGCTCCGACCTGGCTCGCCATTATGTTGGGGGTGGTGGGTTTGTCAGCCTTTTCTGACCTTGTCGGTTCGAATCGTCCCGCTCCCTGGTTCTAGAGCTTGGAATTATTTAGGGGATGTGGTAGATGTAGACAGACAACTGTTTGGTGCAAGAACAACTATTTTATTTAGAAAATAGCACACCACACTAATTAACTTAATAGCGTATCACAAAATGTACAGAAAAACAGGGAAAACGTATACGTAATGGGTACAGAGGTTACAGAGTGAAAAAAAAAACACCTCCCACCACTACACTAACTAAGTTAGGCTCTGAAATTGCAGGGACTATGCTCACCAAAAGATTTCTCCACAGTTTAGACCAGTTGCACACTCTCTCCTCAATCTTGTGGATTCTTTGGCTGGTTGTGGTGTCTTCTGTATTAGCACTGGTCGACGTTTTGATGGTAAATAAGTTTTTTCCTTGAGTCAGCGCTGGATGATTGCTGGTTTTTCAATGACTCCCAGGCTGCTTGTTAGGTTCTTCTTGTTGCGTTGCTGTAACCTCGTGTGGCAAGTTAGATTTTCAAAGCCAGAGTCAAAGAGCCCAGAATCCAAGAGCTTTTCCAGAATGTTCTCGGGTACGTTTCTTCAGAAGTGTTTCCTCAGCCCAAAAGTCACCACAGCCCAAAAGTCACCACAGCCCAAAAGTCACCACAGGCTACCAGCAAGGGCTCCCAGTTATACCTGAGAGGCTGCTCAAATTTTTGCGCCAAAACTCGGGTGCACAATTGATTTTGATGATTGCTTTTGTGCAATTTTGGCAGGCTGATCAACTGTAATGTGAGAATTCGGGTGGGCTGATTGAGCATTAGCATAACACAAGATTCCAAAGGTATTGATGGGTTTTTCGAATGGTGCTGTTAGAAGCATTATCATACTGTCCATTGTGTGTTTTGCTGGTGCCAAGGATTTTCTGTATAACCATTTTAAGAACTATTAAAATATGTATGTATCTGGGTCCCTGGGTAAGTGAGCTTTTGTTTGACTGCTAATGGCTAAACTCAATTGAAAAGGCCCTAGTTTAGTCCAAAGGCGCCTAATAGTGAGATATTTCTATCCACATTTCTCCTCCAAAAATCTAACACTGTGCCCTTTTAAATTCCAGACACTTGTCCATTGAGTAGGGGTCCCAGAATTTTGTGAATCCTACAGTGGTGAGACACAATGTTACCCCCTGCAAGGGTGCTGAGTGTGAAAGGAATGGCTTGGGCATTGCAGGGATGCTTTATGGTGCTGGTGTGCGGTGGTGCCAACCTGACGCATCACGTGGCAACCAGGATGTATACAGGCAAGTGAAGTTAATCTGGTCATGGTGAGGCCATCCTGGCATCCCAGGAAGCAATGTGCTCAGGTGCTGATGCTCTGTGTCCTGTGCAGCATCATGTGATCGCAGAGAATGTTAGTGATGGTATTGGTGCTGCTGGTGTGCCTGGTGCTGCTGGCGTTGGGGCTGATCGTGGTGGAATTCTGAGGACCATTGTGAGATTTTTTTCAAGGGCACCGATTCTATTGGAGTAGATGGCAGCTGTGGTTGAGATGACAGAAGCGATCTGTCAATGGTGAGAGAGGTTGCTCCACGGGGGTGTCAGTGGTTAGAGAATTTACTCCAAACACTTCCAACCTTCCTAAAGCTGAAAAGTGTATTCCAAACCCTGAAGGCTGCAGCTTCTAAGATTACAAGTGAACAGTTGGGGAATAGAAATGTTTATACTACTTTTGCAGCTGTCATTATTCAGTGGAATGTAAAATCATTGAAAATCCGACCTACTGACCTGATGTGATCGCCGAGCGCCATAGATCTCTAAAAAGCTGAAAGGATAGGAAGTATATGGGAAATTGCTGTTTAAGTACCTTTTAACTAGTTGTTAACGGTGTCAATTGGCTCGCTCGCCGCTTGGTGTCGGGTCTGTAAAGCGCAGACAGACCCCACACTTGGGAAACTGATGTGGAGGCGGGTTCACAGCGGGACCTCGACCCGCTGACAATCTTTTATATTTTGACAGCGGACCTGTCTCCAAACCCGCCCTCTGAGGGCAGGAAAAATCCTGACCAAGATACAGAAGAACTGGTCGACTTCTTCTGGAACAACAGCAAGCAATGGGTCTCTGCTGCGGTTCTGAGTCACCCACTTAGGGAGGGCAGTCAGGCATTGGTGTGCATCAGCACTCAGCTAGCGACTTTCCATCTTCAGACCCTGCAGTGATACCTGTACGTCGAGCATCCTCCTAGATGCTGTGCGCTGGCGACGTATTTCTTCCCCTAGCAGTACTGCCTCAATTATGATACACAGCTCCTGTTTGTAAACCTGGGAGGTGTCCGGACCACCATGCAGGGGTGCCTGTCTTTTACCAGGAACTCATCAGGGTCTGGAACAGAGTCGCGACCAAGCACAGTTCTCCTCCCGTATGGAGTGGCAGCTGTCCTTCAGGAGTCGCTGCTCAGGAATCCGTACCTCCGAGAGCAGATTTAGGTGGCAGGCAGACGAGATGGCTGTGTTTGGCAAGCTGACCAGGGTCAGGGACCTACTGGATAGTGGAGGAGCAGGCTGGGTGGCGCCTGAGGAGCTGACACGGTGCCCATACTGGGCCGACGTCCGGCCAATGCCATCGAGTCGATAAAAACGGCACTGGGCCCTGACTCCATTCGGTGCGTCGAGTAAGCTCAAGCATGTGGGGCGATCCTGGAAGATCTGACCCCTATCCGGACAGAATTCCTCATCGGCGCCAAGCTCCTCCCTCGGGAGCCAGCGCCTCACAACTTGAGCGTCCTCCGGGAAATCCCCTCCGTGCCTTTCAGTTCTGCGTGGAGGGGATTCCTGTACGGGCTGCTCTTGCACACTCTTCACCTTGCCATCCTCGTCTGCCGTCCGGACACGCCATGGTGCACCATCTTGACGTCCAGAGGAGGCGGGGGTCCCCAGTGGAGTGCTCTCTATGCGGGAGTCTTCCTTTAATTATTGGGGACTTGGCTGGAGGGTGTTGCACAGAGCAGTCCCGTGCAATCATTTTTAAGTTGGTTCATGGACTCCCAGTCCGCCTGTAATTTCTGCGATCTGGAAGAGTCCGTGCTCCATGTTTATGTTGAATGTATGAGGTTGCAGCCCCTGTTCCAATATTTGATGGGGCTGCTCCTCAAATTCTGGTTGCGCTTCATTCCCACGCTCCTGATCTTTGGGCATCCTGTGGGGAGGGGAGCGGGCAGGTCCAAAGGGCTTCTTGTAGGACTGCTCCTGGGCATGGCCAAGTTGGCCATTTACCAGTCCAGGTAGCGGGCAGACGAGGGGGTCATTCAGCCCGACTGCCTGCCTCTCTTCTGCAGTTACGTTCTAGCCAGGATGTCCCTGGAGATGGATCACGCGGTCTTCCGTGAGAGGTGGACGCCGGTGGGGCTCGAATGCATCATCACCCCCGGCAACCAAATTTTAATTTGACTGTTTAATGTCTAAAGTTTACTTTTTTAATTTGTCGGTTCTAATGCCCCTTTTTAAGGGGGCACTTTGATTTATAGTTTTAAAAAGTTGTGTGTGTGATTTCATTAAACACTCTGATAAAGTAAAACAATATGACTGTGATTGGTGGAAATAAGGCACTTACTTTGTGTGAGAACAGACGGAAGTAGAAACACACAGAAACTGAACATCAAACCAGCTGGCATTTTGTTGCAGAAAAATCGTCGGCTCATTTCACAGATTCAGTCTCTTTTCCTGTAAGAAATATACACATAGATATACATTTATATATAGTACAAGGGTGATTAATTGACGTTGTTGATTTGGTAAACTTATTTGTGGTGCCTCACATTTCAGCTTTATGCCCAGGAGGACTCTGTGATGTTCCGTGAAAGAGGGATGGTAAGATGGGGAAGTGGTGAGCAACGGGGATCTGGGGTTTCATTCATTGGAACCGGAGTCTGAGGAGGTGTTCACGGACAGCCCGACCGGAACGGGGATCTGCTGCCTGCCCCCTCCCTTCCTCCCCCTCCTCCTCCTCCTCTCCCTTCCATGGTGAATCCCACTCTCCTGGCAAAGCCACATGCAAGCGCCTCCTGCTTCTCTCTGTTCAGAGAGAATACAATGAAATCCCTTCTCCTGGAGTGTAGAGCCTCAGTGACATCCCGGATTCGGTGATGGATGGCAAAGTGGGAGATGTTAGCTCTATTTCCTGCTCCAGACTGGAAGGATCCGGTGGCAAAAAAATTGAGGGCCACGGTGACCTTGAGGGCCGCTGGCACCGCATTCGTCGGCATGCTCTGAAGCTGCAGGTCTGTTTGCAGGAGGTGGCAGAGATCTGTGACCACCTCAATGGTGAAGCGGAGCCTCCTAATACACTTTTGCCGGCTTAAGTTCAGGTGGGAGAAGTGCTCTCGGAAGACCCTAGGTGGACCCTAGGTGCTTTCATGCTGTGAGCCTTCCTGCCCCTCCTCTTCCTCCCTATGTGAGCATCTTGTTCTCTTGTTCGCTGCCTCCTCTCCCTCTCCCTTTCATACTCGAGCGCAAGGGGCACTGCAAATAGAGCCCGCATGACGGTGAGCAAGTGATGTGAGCAGAACCCTTTAAAAGTATTTCATTGGCTGTAAAGCGCTTTGAGACATCTGGTGGATGCGAAAGGCGCTATATAAATGCAAGTCTCTCTTTTTTCCAAGATATCCTGTGCTTTTCAACCAATGAAATATTTTTGAAATGCTGACACTGTTGTCATGTAGGAAGCACAGCAGCCAATTTGCACACAGCAAGGTCCCACAAGTTGGAATGAAATTAATGACTAGTTCATCAGTTTTATGAGTACTTTGAGGGATAAATGCTGACCAGGCCACCAGGAGAACTCACTTGTTCTTCTTCAAATACTGCCCAGGGATCGTTAAGGTTTACCTGAGAGGGCAGATGGGCTATCAGTTAATCTTCTCTTCCGAAAGAGGGCACTTCCGACAGTGAAGCACTCTCTGAATATTGCACAGAAATATCAGCATCGATTATGTGCTCAAGTCTCTGGAGTGGGACTTTAACCCACAATCTTCTGACTCAGATGCGAGAGTGCTAACACTGAGCCATGGCTGACACCTTGTATTTAGAGCTTTTTTCTGAAAGTTGTGTGAAACTAAGAATTTTTATATTTGGAATAACAAATAATATATCATACCAACTCTGAAACTAAAGCTAAATTACTTTGTCGACTGATCTATAAAATGTTGGACAAAATATTCATTGGTTTATCTAGCTGGTCCTGACTTGGGTCATGTGAGTAAACCATAGCACTAGATGGTTATATTAGCGTTGCAGTGTTAGATTAATCATATTTCGGCCTTCTGGAAATCGTTGAAGGATGTAAGTCTGGTTAATGTAGCACTTCCTCTAAGGACCCTCCCCTGCCCTAGCCCTGACCTCACATCTTTCTCCAGTTTCTCTCCGATCTCCCCTCATGATTTTTCTGAGCTCATCCTGTCCATGAGACCCACTTCCGGCTCCTTTGATCCGATTCCCACCAAACTGCTGACCACTCAACTTCCTATTCTGGCTCCCATGTTATCTGACAACGTTACTGTTTCTCTCTCCTCGGGTACTGTCCCCCTATGCAGTCATCACCTCTCTCCTCAAAAAAAAAACCGTCGACCCCTCCGTCCTTGCAAACTGCCGCCCCATCTCCAACCTCCCTTTCCTCGCCAAAGTCCTTGTACATGTTGCCTCCCAAATCTGTGCGCGTCTTTCCCACAAATCTATGTTTGAATCCCTCCAATCCGGTTTGCGTGCCTGCCACAGTATCGAAGCGGTTCTCATCAAAGTCACAAATGACATCTTTTGTGATTGTGACAAAGGCAAACTATCGCTCCTGGTCCTTCTTCACTTGTCTGCAGCCTTTGACACTCTTAGAATAAGTTTATGAAAAAGGATATGAAACCATATGGCCATATGCCCTTGTTTAGTATAAAGGGTGCAATATCTTTGAGAAATGCAATCAGTTATTCAAAGCACATTTAAATCATTCCTTTAAAAAGAAGTATGACTGCAGTAAGATTGCCTACCGTGTGGGAAGAGACTTGTGAAGGAGTCCAGAGACTTAGCAGTAAAGTTCCCAGCACAGCGATACACAACACTCTGGGGTTCTCAGTCATTACTCTGCACAAAGTAACTGACATTGTCTCTTGTGAAACCACAGGGCAGGCGAGCTTCCTCTTCCCTTTCAGCTCAGGGGTCAAACATCAGACTGCCGTCAAGTGATCAAAATCTACAGCATGGCCCTGGACACTGTGGACCACTTCCCATATCTCGGGAGCCTCCTATCAACAAGAGCAGACATTGACGACGAGATCCAACACCACCTCCAGTGCCCCAGTGCAGCCTTCGGCTGCGTGAGGAAGAGAGTGTTTGAAGATCAGGCCCTCAAAACTGCCACCAAGCTCATGGTTTACAGGCCTGTAGTAATAGCTGCCCTCCTGTATGGCTCAGAGACATGGACCATGTACAGTAGACACCTCAAGTTGCTGGAGAACTATCACCAACGAGATCCTACAAATCTCCTGGGAGGACAGACACACCAGCATCAGCGTCCGCATCCAGGCTAACATCCCCAGGATTGAAGCACTGACCACATTTGATCGGCTCCGCTGTGCAGGCCACAGAGTTCACATAGGCACAAGACTCCCAAAGCAAGTGTTCTAATCGGAGCTCCTTCACGGCAAATGAGCCAAAGGTGAGCAGCAGAAATGCTACAGGGGCACCTTCAAAGCCTCCCTGATAAAGTGCGACATCCCCACTGACCCCTGGGAGTCCCTGGCCCAAGACCGCGTTAAGTGGAGGAAGTGCATCCAGGAGGGCACTGAGCATCTCGAGTCTCAATGCCAAGAGTGTTGTGTATGGAGAAAGAGTCAGGCTGAACACTGTGAGCTCAAAGTAAAGTGTGACTTTAGTCTTTTATTGCAGGTCTCCAGAGTGCCTCTCCAACCTGTGAGGCCTCCTTACATACCTGTGCTCCCAAGGGATCCCATAATCCCTTGGGACTCCAGGGGATGAGCCCTCTGGTGGCTGTACAGAGTAAATACAAGTCTACATATATAACAGAGAACATGCAGAAATCAAGCGCAGGCAGCGGAAAGAGCGTGCGGCAAACCAGTCTCACCCCGCTCCTCCCTTTCCCTCAACGACTATCTGTCCCACCTGTGACAGAGTCTGTGGCTCTTGTATTGGACTGTTCAGCCACAAAATAACTCACTTCAGGAGTGGAAGCAAGTCTTCCTCGGTTCCGAGGGACTGCCTATGATGATGATGATGTGCACATTTGAGCTGAGATAGAAAATTGCCTCAAAATAGGAAACGGAGGGTAGCTCAAAATGGGAACTTATCAAGCTCAAAATCATTTCGGGATGAGTAGCAAAAGAATCAGCCTTGGGATATGTTGTTTTAAATGAAACTGGATGACCTCAAATGGCTGAACTGATGGACAATCGGAGAATCTGCTGATTTATAATGAAAGCAGTGTTATACCGTGAAGTGTCGGGGGTTGAAATTCTGGGGCTCCAGCTCCGCTACAGTTAAAAAAATATTGTGCTAGAAACTGGTCCCTCCCACTAACATGGCCAAAGCCCCCAGATCGAATTAATCACCATGGAGAGTGTCTGTTAATTGTGCCCATTTACGGGCCTTCGAGAAGCCTCTTAAAATTAAGCTAAGTGCAGGGACACTAATAGCCACGTTTTAAAAGCTTTTGAATAAAAAAAAATGCTTTAATTTACTATGAAACTGACCAAGGTACACCAATGTAACCAGAAAGTGGTTCTGTACAGATTTTATAAGATATTTTCAGCTTTTTAAAATCGGTTTAATCACAGATGGTGGACAGACACTGATTAAAAATGCTTATTCTCTGTGAGAAACCCTTTGTCATCTGTGTTAATAAAACTGCACCAATTACCACTCTTAATTACATCAGGGAGTATTTTTGAAAGCAAAAATTTTTTTTTTTTTAAATTACCTTCTAAAATACTGGTAAAAACAAGCACAATTTTGGGCACGATTTGCGCTCAGATCACCGCTTGCACACAAAGCAGCAACTCCAGGCCTCCATGTTTAAAACAATCCACTTTTCACTTGCATTCCCATTGTACTTCAGTCCCGCTGTTACAGAACGCACCAAGTCTTTCACAATCTTTGAAAAGAACTAATGCGGTTTTCTATTTATGGCAATGCTGAGTTCCCAACCACATGTTTCCCAGCTTTTCTCTGAAATCTATAGTGAGCGCTTCCTCTGCTGAAAAAGCATCATTTACAAAACATATTTTGCTGCAATTGAGCACTTTTTCACACAAAGTGTAGTGGAAATCTCTGTCTCTCTGTCCCTGCAGCCCCTTTTTAAATTGTGTCATTGTGGTTATATTATCTTTCCTCATTCCTCTTACCAAATCATATCACTTCACACTTCTCTGCATTAAATTTCATCTGCCATGTGTTTGCAGCAACAGTCTGTCTATGCCATCCTGAAGTCTGTTTTTTTTTAATTCATCACAGGATGTGGGCATCACTACCAAAGCAGGCATTTATTGCCTATGCCTAATTGCCCCTGAACCTCTGCAGTCTGTGTGATGAAGGTACTTCCACAGTGACTTTGTCGTAGTGGGTTGGTATAAATGAGTGGTTTACTTGGCCACTTCAGAGGGCAGTTATGATTCAACCACATTGCTGTGAATCTGGAGTCATATGTAGACCAGACCAGACTGTGTCAGGATTGACAGATTTCCTTCCCTAAAGGACATTAGTGAACCAGATGGGTTCTTACAACAATCTGGTAGTTTCATTACTGATACAGTTTTATATTCTAGATTTATTTAATTATCTAAATTTAAATTCCCCAACTGCTGTGGTGGGATTTGAACTCATAACTCCAAATTATTATTCCACACCTTAGGATTACTAGTCTAATAACAGAACCACTATGCCACCGTTCCCATGTTACTGCGCTCTTCATTGTTTACTACATTTCTGAGTTTGGTATCATCTGCAAACTATGAAATGATGCCCTGTATACCCAAGGCCAAGCCATTAATATATAACAAAAAGAGCAAAGGTCCCAACACTGACCTCTGGGGAACACCATTGTATACGACCCTGGGTCTTGTGTAATCATCATATCATCATCATAGGCAATCCCTTGGAATTGAGGAAGACTTGCTTCCACTCCCAAAGTGAGTTCTCTGGTGGCTGAACAGTCCAATACGAGAGCCACAGACCCTGTCACAGGTGGGACAGACATTCATTGAGGGAAGGGGTGGGTGGGGCTGATTTGCCGCGCGCTCCTTCCGCTGTCTGCGCTTGACCTCTTCACGCTCTTTGCGTTGAGACTCGAAGAACTCAACACACTACCGGATACACTTTCTCCACCTCGGGCGGTCTTCAGTCAGGGTTTCCCAGATGTCAGTGGTGATATCGCAATTTACCAGTGAGGCTTTGCAGGTGTCCTTGTAACACTTCCGCTGCCCACCTTTGGCTCATTTACCATGACGGAGCTCCACATAAAGCATTTGCTTAGGGAGCCTCGTATCTGGCATGCGCACTATGTGGCCTGCCCAGCGAAGCTGATCGAGTGTGGTCAGTGCTTCAATACTGGGGGTGTTAGCCTGGAAGAGGATACTGATGTTGATGCGCCTGTCCTCCCAGGGGATCCGCAGGATCTTTCGGAGACATCGTTGGTGATATATCTTCAGCGACTTGAGGTGCCTTCTATACATCGTCCATGCCTCAGATCCATACAGAAGGGCGGGTATTACAACAGCTGTAGACCATGAGCTTGGTGGTAGATTTGAGGGCCAGGTCTTCAAACACTCTTTTCCTCAGACTGGCAAAGGCTGCACTGGTGCACTGAAGGCGATGTTGAATCTCCGCATCAATGTCTGCCTTTGCTGATAAGAGGCTCCCGAAATATGGAAAATGGTCCAAGTTGTCGAGGACTGCGCCATGAATCTTGATGGTTGGAGGGCAGTGCTGTGCGGCAGGGACAGGCTGGTGGAGGACCTTTGTCTTATGGATGTTAAGCATAAGGCCCATGCTTTCATATGCCTCAGTGAATACATTGACTACATCCTGGAGTTCAGCTTCAGAATGTGCGCAGACGCAGGCATCGTCCACGTACTGTAGCTCAACGACAGAGGTTGGGGTGATCTTGGACCTGGCCTAGAGACGATGTAGATTAAACAGCTTCCCACTGGTTCTGTTGTTTAGTTGCACTCCAGCGGGGAGCTTGTTGATTGTGAGGTGGAGCATGGCAGCGAGGAAGATTGAGAAGAGAGTTGGAGCGATGACACAGCCCTGTTTGACCCCGGTCCGGACGTGAATTGGGTCTGTAATGGAACCGCTGGTAAGGATCACGGCCTGCATGTTGTCGTGGAGCAGGCGAAGGATGTTGACAAACTTTTGGGGGCACCCAAAACGGAGGAGGATGCTCCATAGACCCTCACGGTTGACAGTGTCCCAGACCTTGGTAAGATCGAAGATGGCCATATATAAGGGCTGACGCTGCTCCCTGCATTTTTCCTGCAGCTGTCGCGCTGCAAAGATCATGTCCATTGTGCCCCATAGAGGACGAAATCCACACTGTGATTCTGGGAGGAGCTCCTCGGTCACAGGGAAAAGACGATTGATGAGAACTCTAGCGACCACCTTCCTAGTGGCTGATAGCAGGGAGATTCCCCTGTAGTTGCCGCAGTCGGACATGTCCCCTTTTTAAAAAATAGTACCAATCACTGTATCTCTGAGATCTCCCGGTATGCTCTCCTCCCTCCAGATGAGAGAGATGAGGTCATGTATCCGCACCAACAGCGCCTCTCCGCCATATTTTAGCGCCTCAGCAGGGATTCCATTCGCACCCGTAGCCTTGTTATTCTTGAGCTGTTTTAGGGCTTTGCCTACTGTCATGTATGTAACCTCTATGTAACACCACTGCAATACTGTATATACTTAAGCAATGCACACCTTGACCACAGTGGGTGAACTTGTGGGAGACACTTCTTACCTGGTCATCTAGGTATATAAAGGGAGGTCCCATGCAGGGTCATCACTTCTTGGTCCTGTGAATAAAGGTTCAGGTCATGGAGTGACCTTGTCCATAGAATGTGCCTCGTGTGGGTTTTGTGCCATTGAGACCAAGGACTTTACATTGACGACGAGAAAGGGGAATCAACGACCCACGAGAATGGCCACCGATAGCACAGAGGAATGGTACTGTGTTGGTGAGGACTGGGACGATTTCATTGAGAGGCTCCAGCAAAGCTTTGTCATGAAAGAATGGCTGGGAGATGCAGTGGCCGACAAGTGAAGGGCACGTCTGCTGACCAGCTGTGGACCTAAGACTTACGCGCTCATGAAGGACCTACTAGCACCCGAAAAGCCGGTGAACAAAACCTTTGAAGAGCTCAGCAAACTAATCGGTGAGCACCTCAAACCGGCGAGCAGCATACACATGGCCTGACACAGATTCTATACCCACTGACGTCATGATGGACAGAGCTTACTGGATTTTGTTGCGGACCTCCGGCGTTTAGCCAGCCTCTGTAAGTTCACGGACGCCTACAGGGGGGAGATGTTAAGGGATTTCTTTATTGAGGGCATCGATCATGTGGGGATTTTCCGAAAGTTAATTGAGACCAAGGACTTGACTTTGGAAGTGGCAGCGATGAAGGCTTAGACTTTCATGGCGGGGGAGGAGGAAACCAAAATAATATACACGCGCAATTCTGCCTCCAACGCGGCGGGGGATCAGAGAGTCGATATCATAAATGTGACTCAGAGCACCGTAGGCAGGCAAGGGCGGTTCAACGCACCCCAGGCAGCAATAGACCCCAGAGCAGTTTTCAACAGAGACAATGGCAGGCTGAACGGACATTTATGCCATAACAGTGGACAATGCGGTCCGGGATGGGGCCATTGACACCCACTAACAGGGTACTCAAGGGCAGTCAAAGGGACAATCAGTGAGGAATGCTGGGTCATAGCTCCTTTGTTCACAACAATGGGAATCTCAGCTCATGCTGGAGGCGTGGGGCAAACACTCTGCCAGGACTTGCAGGTTTCAACAGTTCATCTGCAGAAATTGCAACCTCAGCGGCCATTTAGCTCGAATGTGCAGGAAGCCTGTAATCAGGCTAATTTATGAGGCGGATGGACCAGAAGAGGGGTCTGTGATGCAGGATAACTCTTGGGGCAAATCAATGGACGCTGAAGTTCAGCGGGTTCATGTGGCAAACATTCACAGCTCATATACCAAAACGCCACCAATGATGATGAAGGTTTTATTAACCAGCATCCCTGTACACATGGAGCTGGATACGGGGGCCAGCCAGTCACTCATGAGCGTTCAACAATTCGAAAAGCTATGGCCACACAAAGCCAGTAGACCCAAACTAGAACGCATTGAGACACAACTACGGGCGTATACCAAAGAAATAATTCCAGTATTAGGCAGTGCAATGTTGGCGGTCACACACAATGGATCAGTGAACCGGCTTCTACTCTGGATTGTCCCGGGCAATGGTCCCGCACTGTTGGGAAGGAGCTGGTTAGCTGAGATGAACTGGAAATGGGGGGATGTGCACGCAATGTCATCTGTGGAGCTAAGTTCGTGCTCACAAGTCCTACAACAATTTGAGTCACTATTCCAACCTGGCGTCGGGGCATCACCCTGGACGCCAGACCAGTGCACCACAAAGCCAGAGCGGTGCCATATGTGATGCGGGTGAAAATTGAGAGCGAATTGGACCATTTGCTGAGAGAGGGCATCATCTTGCCCATTGAATTCAGCGCCATTGAGACTAAGAACTTTACACCTACCTCGTGCAACGTTGGAGTTTCACTGAATTGATGGCGGGTCGCATGCTGCGGGATGGAGTTGAGAGCACTCAAGTCAAACGCAGATTCTCAATTGAGGAGATCTTCAAAGTGCTCCTTCCATCAGGCCCTGAAAGCCTCAGTGTCCTTGATGACTGTTTCCCCATTCTTGGCCAGGAGTGGGGTGGGGCCTTGGGAATTTGGACCATAGGTGGCATAGACTGCAATGAAGAATCCTCGCATATCATGGCTATCGGCCAGTTGTTGTATCTCCTGTGCTTTCTCCATCCACCACCTGTTTTTTAGGGCCCGGCTTTTTTGTTGGACCTGAGCCTTGAGCCGTTTATAATGTTGTTTTGCAGCTCCCGAGTTGGGATGTTGCTTGAGGCTCAGAAATGCTTTGCGCTTGCGATCTATTAGTTCTTCGATCTCCTGATCATTTTCAACGAGAGAGTAGGCCATCCTAGATTGGATCTTGTGTAATGAGAGAGCATTAATTAGCAATTTTCTCGTGCGAGGCCCCTTCAGGAAGAGTGACCATAATATGGTAGAATTCTTCATTAAGATGGAGAGTAACACATGATTTAGACGAAGGAATTGAATGTAATATCTCCAAGTTTGCAGATGACACTAAGCCGGGTGGCAGTGCAAGCTGCGAGAAGGATACTAGGAGGCTGCAGGGGGACTTGGACAAGTTAGGTGAGTGGGCAAATGCATGGCAGACGCTGTATAATGTGGATAAGTGTGAGGTTATCCACTCCGGTGGCAAAAACAGGAAGGCAGATTATTATCTGAATGGTGACAGATTATTAAAAGAGGAGGTGCAACGAGACCTGGGTGTCATCGTACACTCATCAGTCATTGAAGGTAGGCATGCAGGTACAGCAGGCAGTAAAAAGGCAAAAAGCATGCTGGCCTTCATAGCGAGGGGATTTGAGTATAGGAGCAGGGTGGTCTTACTGGAGTTGTACCGAGCCTTGGCGAGACCATACCTTGAGTGTGCAGGTCTCCTAACCTGAGGAAGGACATTCTTGCTATTGAGGAAGTGCAGTGAAGGTTCACCAGACTGATTCCCGGGATGGCAGGACTTACATATGATGACAGACTGGATCGTCTAGGATTATGTTCTTATAATGTTCTTACGGCTAAGGGGATCAAGAGCCATGGAGAGAAAGCAGGAAAGGGGTACTGAGGAAATGATCAGCCATGATCTTATTGAATGGCGGTGCAGGCTCAAAGGGCCGAATGGCCTACTCCTGCACCTGTTTTCTAAGTTTCTATGTTTCTATCGTCACTGGAATTTAGAAGAATGAAAGGGGATCTTATAGAAGCATATAAAATTTTGACAGGATTGGACAGGTCAGATGCAGGAAGAATGGTCCTGATGTTGGGGAAGTCCAAAACCAGGGTTCACAATCTAAGGATAAGGGGTAAGCCATTTAGGACCGAGACGAGGAGAAACTTCTTCACTCAGAGAATGATGAACCTGTGGAATTCTCTACCACAGAAAGTTGTTGAGGCCAGTTCATTAGATATATTCAAAAGGGAGGTAGATGTGGCTCTTACGGCTAAAGGGATCAAGGGGTATGGAGAGAAAGCAGGAATGGTGTACTGAAGTTGCATGATCAGCCATGATCATATTGAATGGTGGTGCAGGCTTGAAGGGCCGAATGGCCTACTCCTGCACCTACTTTCTATATTTCTATGTTTTTATGTTAATCCAGAGACTAGGGTCCTGAACTTAAAGGAAGGTAACTTCGATGGTATGAGATGTGAATTGGCTAGGATAGATTGGCGAATGATACGTAAAAGGTTGACGGTAGATAGGCAATGGCAGATGAACTACACCAACTGTACATCCCTGTCTGGCGTAAAAATAAAACGGGGATGGCTCAACCGTGGCTAACAGAGAAATTAGGGATAGTGTTAAATCCAAGGAAGAGGCATATAAATTGGCCAGAAAAAGCAGAAAACCTGAGGACTAGGAGAAATTTAGAGTTCAGCAGAGGACGAAGGGTGTAATTCGGAGGGGGAAAATAGAGTATGAGAGTAACCTTGCAGGGAACATAAAAACTGACTGCAAAAGCTTCTATAGGTATGTGAAAAGAAAAAGATTAGTAAAGACTAATGTAGGTCCCTTGCAGTCAGAATCAGGTGAATTCATAATGGGGAACAAGGAAATGGCAGAACAATTGAACAAATACTTTGGTTCTGTCTTCACTAAGGAAGGCACAAATAAGCCCCCGAAAATACTAGGGGACCGACGGTCCAGCGAGAAGAGGGAACTGAGGGAAATCCTTATTAGTCAGGAAATGGTGTTAGGGAAATTGATGGGATTGAAGGCCGATAAATCACCAGAGCCTGATAGTCTGCATCCCAGAGTACTTAAGGAAGTGGCCCGAGAAATAGTAGATGCATTGGTTGTCATTGTCCAACATTCCATGGACTCTGGATCAGTTCCTATGGATTAGAGGGTAGCTAATGTAACCCCACTTTTTGAAAAAGGAGAGAGAGAGAAAACAGGGAATTATAGATGGGTTAGCCTGACATCGGTAGCGGGGAAAAAGCTGGAATCAATAATTAAAGATGTAATAGCAGAGCATTTGGAAAGCAGTTACAGGATCTGTCCAAGTCAGCATGAATTTATGAAAGGGAAATCATGCTTGAAAAATCTTCTAGAATTTTTTGAGGATGTAACTAGTAGAGTGGATAAGGGAGAACCAATGGATGTAGTATATGTGGATTTTCAATGGGCTTTTGACAAGGTCCCACACAAGAGATTAGTGTGCAAAATTACAGTACATGGGATTAGGGGTAATGTATTGACGCGGATAGGGAACTGGTTGGCAGACAGGAAGCAAAGAGTGGGAATAAACGGGTCCTTTTCAGAATGGCTCGATTACCTGCTGCACCTGCAAACTAACTTTTTGGGATTCATGCACAAGGATCCCCAGGTCCCTCTGCACCACAGCATGTTGTAATTTCTCCCCATTCAAATAATATTCCCTTTTACTGTTTTTTTTCCCAAGGTGGATGACCTCACACTTTCCGACATTGTATTCCATCTGCCAAACATTAGCCCATTCGCTTAACCTATCTAAATCTCTTTGCAGCCTCTCTGTGTCCTCTACACAACCCGCTTTCCCACTAATCTTTGTGTTATCTGCAAATTTTGTTACACTACACTCTGTCCCCTCTTCCAGGTCATCTATGTATATTGTAAACAGTTGTGGTCCCAGCACCGATCCCTGTGGCACACCACTAACCACTGATTTCCAACCCGAAAAGGACCCATTTATCCCGACTCTCTGCTTTCTGTTAGCCAGCCAATTCTCGATCCATGCTAATACATTTCCTCTGACTCCACGTACCTTTATCTTCTGCAGTAACCTTTTGTGTGGCACCTTATCGAATGCCTTTTGGAAATCTAAATACACCACATCCATCGGTACACCTCGATCCACCATGCTAGTTATATCCTCAAAGAATTCCAGTAAATTAGCTAAACATGATTTCCCCTTCATGAATCCATGCTGCGTCTGCTTGATTGCACTATTCCTATCTAGATGTCCCGCTATTTCTTCCTTAATGATAGTTTCAAGCATTTTCCCCACTACAGATGTTAAACTAACCGGCCTATAGTTACTTGCCTTTTGTCTGCCCCCTTTTTTAAACAGAGGCGTTACATTAGCTGCTTTGCAATCCGCTGGTACCTCCCCAGAGTCCAGAGAATTTTGGTAGATTATAACGAATGCATCTGCTATAACTTCTGCCATCTCTTTTAATACCCTGGGATGCATTTCATCAGGACCAGGGGACTTGTCTACCTTGAGTCCTATTAGCCTGTCCAGCACTACCCCCCTAGTGATAGTGATTGCCTCAAGGTCCTCCCTTCCCACATTCCTGTGACCAGCAATTTTTGCCATGGTTTTTGTGTCTTCCACTGTGAAGACCGAAGCAAAATAATTGTTTAAGGTCGCAGCCATTTCCACATTTCCCATTATTAAATCCCCCTTCTCATCTTCTAAGGGACCAACATTTACTTTAGTCACTCTTTTCCGTTTTATATATCTGTAAAAGCCATAGACTGTACCCAAGTCGCATTGAGGGCGCCGCTGAACAACCCGGAGATCTTCCGAAACCGGCAAGGATATCACTCACTCAATGTGCAGTTTGTGTGCGACAACGAATGGCAAATCAAGGCCATTGATGCCTGCTATCCTGGCAGCAGCCACGATGCCTTCATCCTGCGGCAGACTGGTGTGTCAGGTCTGTTTCTGCCTTCAAGTGAAGGTCGCGGCTGGCTCCTCGGAGACATGCACATGGCTCATTACTCCCTTTCGCAACCCCACCACTCCTGCGCAGCAATCTTACAATGAGTGTCATTCAACCACCAGGAGCATCATTGAGCAGACAATCGGAATCAGGAAACAGCAGCTCCACTGCCCTGATCACCAAGCAGGAGTGCTGCAGTACTCGCCTAACCGGGTGTACAACAACAATGGGGGTAGCCCAATTAATTAGAAATATTCATCGTTGTCTGCTGCGTGCTTCACAACATGGCAATCATGAGGGCACAGCATTGCCCGACGATGTAGCCATAGCAACTGAGGAAGAGGAGCAGCAACAACAACAACAACAACTTGTATTTATATAGTGCCTTTAAAGTAGTGAAATATCTCAAGGTTCTTCACAGGATTATTATGCAATAAAATTAGCGCAGGACCTTGGTCAAGGAGCGTCTTGATGGAAGAAAGAGAGGAGGAGAGATTTTGGCAGGGAGTTCCAGAGCTTGGGGCCGAGGTAACAGAAGGCACGGCCACCACTGGTTGAGCGATTACAATCAGGGATGTTCAAGAGGGCAGAATTAGAGCAGACATCTCGGGGAGTTGTGGGGCTGCAGGAGATTACAAAGGTAGGGAGAGGCAAGGCCATGGAGGGGTTTGAAAATAAGGATAAGAATCTTGAAATCGAGGAGTTGCTTAACTGGAAGCCAATGTACGTCAGCGAGCACAGGGGTGATGGGTGAGCGGGACTTGGTGTGAGTTAGGACATGGGCAGCCAAGTTTCTGATCACCTCTAGTTTACGTAGGGTAGAATGTGGGAGGCCAGCCAGGAGTGCGTTGGAATAGTAAAGTCTAGAGGTAACAACTGCATGGATGTGGGCTTTAGCAGCAGATGAGTTGAGGCAAGGGCAGAGACGGGTGATGTTACGGAGGTGGAAACAGGCGGTGTTAGTTATGCTGTGAATTATTTGGTCAAAAGCTCATTTCAGGGTCAAATATGACACCAAGGTTGCAAACAGTCTGGTTCAGCCTGAGACTGAAGTTGGGGAGAGGAATGGAATCAGTGTCGAGGGAACGGAGTTTGTGGCGGGAACTGAAAACAATGGCTTTGGTCTTCCCAATATTCAACTGGAGAAAATTCTGTTCATCCAGAACTGGATGTCGGACAAGCAGTCTGACAATTTAGAGACCGTGGAGGGGTCGAGAGAAGTGGTGGTGAGGTAAAGCTGAGTGTCATCACTCAGAAGGAGGAGAAGGAGCAGGAGGAGGTTCCGGTGCCACGCAAGGAGGCGGCCTCGCCATTCACAAATCCAGATATAGTACCTTGAGCTTTAACTTTGTTTCTATCTTCCATGTAGTCACTTTAGTCTTTATTGCTTTATTAAGTTTGTTAAGATCTCGGTCCCGCCCTGACTCAGTCTGCTTATTTTTAGTCAAATCGTTACTCTGCTCTACAATCTTGACATTTCTCATACTGCTTTTGACTTTACCCTTTCCTGAATCCTCCCACTTTCCCCTTCATTAGTTTAAAGCCCTATCTACCGCCCTTGTTATTTGATTTGCCAGGACACTGGTCCCAGCCCAGTGTAAGTGGAGCCTGTCTCAATGGAACAGCTCCCTCTTTCCCTAGTACTGGTGCTAGTGCCCCATGAAGGGAAACTCCTGCCTCTCGCACCACTCTTTCAGCCGTGCATTAAACTTTGAGGGCTAGAATTTCCCCAAAGCCCGACAGCGCCCAATTGACGTTCAAAAAACCGCTAAGGCTGGGAAGAGTATCACCGGCGAAAATTTCGCGAAAACAAAATGTAATAATCCGCCCTGCGAAAAACATTGGCCTTGCACACCCAATCTGGGTGAAAAAGTGCAATTTGGGGTAGATTGGGCAGTGCATAAAGAAAATGGGTAAAAAATAAAAACAACTATAAAAATTTACCCCGAGGCTGCGGGTTTTCAATATTAATAATAACAAAAAAAGAATTAAAATAATTTAAAAAAAAACCTAACTAAACAATCTAAAAAACATTCCCAAGGTACTTTTAAATTAAATCATTTCAACAGATTTTGAAAATAATCAGTAAAAAACCAATCACTTACCTTTTTCTTGCAGACCTACCGCTCAGCTCCGCTGATCCTCGAGAGCGTTTTTTTTATACTTACCTACAGGTCAACGCTCAGCCAAAAATCATGTCAGGGCGATCTGTGGACGATGCACGCTGGTGGTCCGCTCCCCAGCGGGACTTCAAAACTGCCGGCGTTACTCAAGTAAGGAAATTTCCGGTCACCTGATTATCACCCACAATGGCCAATATTGCACAGAAACCGGGCGTAAGCCATTTGAAATTATAGCCTCGCGTCTGTTTGTCCTTATGCCAATTTGCACGTAGCTCTGGCAACAATCCAGAAATTATTACCTGTGAGGTTCTACATTTTAATTTTGACCCTGGCTCCTTAAATTCTCTCAGCAGAACTTAATTCCTAGTTCTACTTATTTTGTTGGTTCCTATGTGGACCACGACAACTGGATCCTCCCCCCCGACCACTCCAAGTTCTTGTCCAGCCGCGAGGAGATGTCCTTAACCCTGACACCGGGCAGGCAACCTTCGGGATTCCTGGTCACAGCTGCAGAGAACAGTGGAGGAGGATGGTATGGTCAGCTGTGTCAAAGGATGCACAGTTCCACAGCCTTTGCACGCATAGTGTTTGAAGCAGCATTGATGGTATCGATGATCTCCTCCGCAGCACCAACAAAGTGTTAATAGCCTCGCATTTACACTTGATGGTGGTCTCTGAGGTTGTGCAGCTGCAGGCATGTACGTTCTGCCATATGCATTCCTGCCCGAAAACGATGTTACTTTGTGTACAGTACTTGCTGATGCATCTTTATGTTGCGAAATTTGTTTGGTGTTATTGCTGCTGGACATAAATGCCTGGGCTATTGTTATGGCTTTGCTCAGGTTCAGTGTTTCAACAGTCAATAGTTTGCGAAGGATAACCCCATGGCCATTGCCAAGCACAAAAAGGTCTCTTAGCATTTGCTCCAGGAATCCACCGAATTTGCAATGTCCTGTAAAGCGCCTTAGTTCGGCGATGTAGCTCGCCACTTCCTGGCCGTTGACATGTATAAAATCGATTCCTTGCCATCAGAATGCTCTCCTTTGGATTTAGGTGCTCCCGGCCCAGCTTACACAGTTCTTCATACGATTTGGTTGTTGCTTTCACTGGAGCAAGAAGATTCTTCATGAGGCCATAGGTTGTTGCCCCGCAGACGGTAAAGAGGATTGTCCTTCGTTTTGTAGCATTCTCATTCTCTTCCAACTCGTTTGGCCACGAAGTATTGGTCGAGTCGCTCCACGAAGGCTTCCCAATCGACACCTTCTGAGAATTTCTCCAGGATACCAACACTTCCCTGCGTTTTTGCGTGATGGTTGATTATCTATTACTCATCGGCAGTTGTTATGTCTCAAATAACGCAATGTGACTGAGTACTGTAGACTTGAGTAAGTGTGACCTTAGTCTCTTTATTTTGAATCCAGAGTGCTGGCACAGCATGGGAGGCCTGCTGATATGCAGTGCTCCCAAGGGATGCTGGGATCCCTTGGGACACCAACAGATGCGCCTTCTAGTGGCGGTAGAATGCTGGTTACAAGGTGTTGCATATATAACAGGGACCACTCGGCCTCCTGCCACTACCGAAAGTCTCAAGGCCATTGCAGCCATCCTGGGCTTGCCAGATCTCAGTGTCAGCACCCAAATCACTAAACCTAGCACCACACGTGCCATGGTAAACTCCCTGCCGACCCGGATATCCTGGGTGTTACACAATCACCAGACTGAATCACTCAGAACTGAACCTTCCACGTGCCATCAGCAGAGAATGCACCATAAGGGAATGGCCCCTCCACGCGACATCAGAATAAGTGATGTCGACCATGTTCTGGGCCCCAGTCAGGCTGCTAGCACCACATTAGCCAAGGGGGGGAATGCAGTGTATGTGATGGAAACGGAATGTTTAATTGTGAAACCATGCACTGGGCTAACGAGTAAAGCAGTGGGACGAGACCAAACTGCAAACGACAGATAACCAGGAGCCACATTGTAAGGACCTGGCACCCAGCGACCCACCAACCTGATCAACTTCACCGTCAACCACAAGGATGAACCCACCATGTCAAGACTTTAGCCCAGGCGATCGACCTGGTGGCACGGGGCGCCAGATCGCCGCAAATTGCAAATAACTTGCACAATAAGACTTTGGGGGGAGGAGTGATGTTATGTATGTATGTAGACTTACCCAAATTTAAGACTTGCCACCAGGGGGCACACCTGTGGGAGACCTAAGGATCACCTGTGCACTCTGGGGCAAGCAGGTATAAAAGGTGACTCACCATGCTGCTTCCTCACTCTGGAGTCTGAAATAAAGATACCAAGGTCACAACAGTTTCAGCTTGCAATATAGTCCTGTGCATTTAATTTGAACATAACAATAACAAACCCAAATGACAAAACCAAAGGGTTTGTACAAAAAAATGATGTTCTTAGCAGCTGGTATAGATTTCAGCTGATCACGTGACCATCATTTGTCATATTTATTGTGTCATCTAATCTCAATTGTGTTACGATTTTGGCTGTGCTTCTCTTTAATGGCTTGCTCAGGAGACAAGAGTTTGGTCAAGGGAAAGTTCCAAAATGGCCTTTGTAGTTTTTGTGACAGTCTTACATGTGATGTCCTTAATCAGTGCTGGTCCGCTGATATACGGGGGAAGATGTGCCCACTGTGCTTTAGGTAACAATATTGCAAACCTATTTAAAGAGACTAGCTGCCAATTTTGGATACACAGAGTGCACAGAGGAACTCTTCAGAGTTTCGACAGGAGACTGTTGCACCCCTTATGGACTTCCACCCGACAGTATCATTTATCTTGACTTAACTGTTCTACTTTTAACCCACAGTGGGAGATGCTGACTGAAGAGTCTTTCCTTGGATCCTTTTACTGCTTGGCATCGAGTTCTTAAAGCTCATTTGATGCACAGTTCATGACCACCTACACTGGGCATTTTAGTGGTTTCCAACCAGATTCCTACAGTACAGTTCCTTGATATCTGAGCACTGTGGGCTGTCAGTAAAGTGTTTTCAGGAAAAAAAGAACCTAACGTATGAAACAAAGCATGCACCTGTTTCATGCCTTATTATTTCAGTATCCAGAATCCTTAACCAACTCCATCATTTTCCTTTCTCCTCATAGCGGCAAGATTGTCACAAATAAGGCTCTCATCTGACATTCTTCTAACTACCTGCTCCCTATAATGACACACTATTGCCCAACAGTAACACAGCGATGCTTTCTTTGGGAAAGGACCCTAATTTCTCAGCTTCCCTTCTACCAACTGCTGACCAAGTGACAGTCCAGCTCCCTCACACTATCTGTCATTTCTCAGCACCTGCAAGTGAGGATGCCAAGCAATATTTAGGTGAAAAAAATAATGCAGCTATTTCAAAACCCCACGAAGGTGAAACAGTGGGAGAAAAGATAAGAAATAGTGGTTAGATGAAGCTGAACCTGGGTTTTAAAAGCCCAAAAATGGGAAGCTTGGGAAATAAGGTGTTTGATGGTTTTGAAATACTGGAAAACAGTGAGTTAGAGTTGGATGTCATGCAATGAGTCTTGATTTAAACAGAGACTACATGAAGCATGTGTATTGACCGTACATTTGTACCTGTGAAAGATAGTACTAAAGCGAGTTGTAGGCATCTAACACTACACCGACCACATAATTGGACAGTTGTAATGTTTTTAAGTTGTGGTGTTTCTATTTTCATTATTTTGGACTAGTTTTATTGATACGAGTACCTGCTCTTGTCTCTCGATCGCCCATGTGGATAGCATGGCCCTGCTCAGCCAGTCTGAGTTGTTGGTGGGGGAGCAGGAGAAGGATTTGAATGTTAACCATGATCCTGTTGTATGAGGAAGTTTCAGTGGTCAATGCGATGATACCAAGAAACTCAAGCTAATTATACTGACACACGTCAACAGATCTCACTTGTAACTGTCATGTATCTCACATTACTGTATATAACTGTATCTTACCATGCTATACATGACGTTAACTGGACATGACTTGTAACAATAAGCATACCTTACCAGCAGGGGTGCACTTGCAGGAGACACTCCATACCTGTTCCACTGTAGTATATAAAGGGAGGACTCAGGCAAGTGCAGCACTGGAGAGCTGGAATTAAAGGTGCAGGTCCAGAGTGACCTTGACTTCAGCATGTGTCTCGTGTAATTCAGCACATTAGAGTCACGACTTAACAGTGGCGACGAGTTACGGGATCACAGAATCCACAGAATGGCTACCAACAGCTCAGATGAGAAATACAATGCTGGGGACAATTGGGATGACTTTATAGAAAGGCTCCAGCAAAGCTTTGTGACCAAAGACTGGCTGGGCGATGATAAGGCAGACAAGAGAAGAGCCCATCTCTTGACCAGCTGTGGCTCGAAAACATACGCTTTAATGAAAGACCTGCTGGCACCCGAGAAACCAGCAAGCAAGTCGTTTGAGGAGTTGAGCACACTGGTGAGAGACCACCTGAAGCCAGCGAGCAGCCTACACATGGCCAGACACAGGTTCTACAACTACAGACGCTGTGTGGGCCAAAGCATACCCGACTTCGTGGCGGAACTTCCGAGGCTGGCTAGTTCATGTGAGTTCCCCGATGAACTAAGGAGAGAAGTACTGAGAGACTTTTGTATTGAAGGAATAGGCCACGCAGGCATATTCCAAAAGCTTGTAGAGACTAAGAACTTGACTCTAGAGGCAGCAGCACTGGTCGCACAGACGTTCTTGGCAGGCGAAGAAGAAATAAGGCTGATCTATACTTCGGGTACGACAACCAACGAGGCATCAGAACAAGGGGTTCACATTTGAAACAAACCGCTAAAGGCAGGAGAGCAGGCCTTCAACAGCAGACAGTGGCGCCAGAAGACATCAAAATCAAGGGCCACATGAACCTCCAATCACACCTCATCGACCCACAATGTGAGCAATCAACAACAGATTGAGAGAAACTCAAGGGAGATCAGCCAGACGCAGCTCATCCTTCGTAAACAACGGAAAAGGTCTGTGTTGGAGATGTGGGGGAAGGCACTCAACCAGGGTGTGTCGATTTCAGCATGCCGTTTGCAGAAACTGCAACTACACAGGGCATCTGCAGAAAAACAGCAGCTCGGCTGGTATACGAATTGGAAGGGTCGGAAAGCGGACCAGAAGACGGTTGGAACAGTGCACAGGACGCCGAGGTACAGCGGATTAACACGATCAATGTCCACTGTTCTTACACCAAGATGCCTCCAATTATGATGAGGGTTCTACTCAACGGGATACCCGTCAACATGGAACTGGACACGGGGGTCAGTCAATCCCTCATGAGCATTCAACAATTTGAACAGCTGTGGCCGCACAAAAGCAACAGACCAAAACTCACAAAGATCGACACCAAACTAAGGACCTACAAGAAAGAAATCGTCCCAGTCCTTGGCAGCGCCATGCTCTCGGTCACACACAAAGGGATGGTGCACCGACTTTCCCTGTGGATTGTCCCCGGGGATCTCCCAGCCCTGTTGGGGAGAAGCTGGCTAGCAGAACTTAATTGGAAATGGGATGATGTTCACGCCATGTGGTGAGAGGAACGGACCTCCTGCTCAACAGTTCTAAGCCGTTTTGAACATCTCTTTCAGCCAGGTGTGGGCACCTTCAAAGGGACTAGAGTTAGAATCTACATCACACAGAATGCCAGACCGGTCCATCACAAGGCTAGAGCTGTGCCTTATGTGATGAGGGAAAAGATTGAAAACGAACTGGACCGGCTTCTGCGGGAAGGCATAATTTCTCCCGTGGAATTCAGCAACTGGGCAAGCCCCATTGTCCCCGTCATGAAGCCTGATGGATCCGTGCGAATCTGTGGGGATTACAAGTCTACCATAAACAGAGTCTCCCTACAGGACCAATACCCACTGCCCAGAGCGGAGGATCTATTTGGCACGTTGGCTGGAGAAAAACTTTTCTTGAAACTTGACGTCACAACTACATATATGACGCAAGAACTAACCGAAGAGTCTCAGCTACTCACCACCATCAACACACATTGAGGCCTTTTTGTGTACAATCGATGCCCATTCGGCATCAGTTTGGCAGCTGCTGTCTTCCAGCGCAACCTGGAAAGTCTGCTCAAATCCATCCCGGGGACGGTTGTGTTTCAAGATGACATACTCATCACGGGCAGGGACACCGACTCTCATCTCCGCAATCTTGAGGAAGTACTAAGGCGATTGGATCGGGTAGGCCTAAGAGTTAAGAAATCCAAGTGTCTGTTTCTCGCGCCTGAGGTTGAATGTCTCGGAACTGTGCGCCTTTCTCGGGCTACTCAATTATTTTGGGAACTTTATGCAGAACTTGAGCACGCTGCTGGAGCCTCTCCACGTGCTACTCAGAAAGGGGTGTGATTGGTTTTGGGGGGACGCCCAAGAACACGCCTTCAATAAGGCACACAACCTTCTATGTTCCAAGAGTGTATTAGCCTTTTTTGACCCAGGTAAAAAGTTAGTCCTTATGTGTGATGCGTCAGCATACCGGGGTCGGGTGCGTTTTACAGCACGTCAATGATGCGGGTAAATTGTAGCCCGTTGCTTATGCCTCCAGGTCACTTTCGCTGGTGGAGCACGGGTACGGTATGGTTTAGAAGGAGACGCTCGCGTGCGTGTATGGTGTCAAAAAGATGCACCAATACCTTTTCGGGACCAAGATTGCATTAGAAACCGACCACAAACCCCTCACGTCCCTGCTATCCGAGTACAAGGCAATCAACGCCAACGCCTCGGCGCGCATTCAGCAGTGGGCACTCATGCTGGCGGCTTGCGACTACACAATAAGGCACGGACCAGGCACAGACAACTGTGCCGACGTGCTTAGCAGGCTACCCCTGGTGACCACAGAAGGGTCCGATGAACAGGACTGTGAGATGGTCATGGCAATCAATGCCTTTGAATCCATAGGTTCGCCATGACGGCTCGCCAAGTCAGAGCCTGGACGACCAACGACCCCACGTTATCTCTAATTAAAGATGCGTTTTAACCGGTGACTGGGCAGAGGCTCGCGATGCCTGCCCCGAGGAGGTCAAACCTTCCATAGGCGCATGCATGAACTCTCACTACAGGCAGACTGCCTGATGTGGGGCAGCCGAGTAGTTATGCCCTTACGAGGCAGGGAGGCGTTTGTCCGGGAGCTCCATCGCGAGCACCCGGGGATCATCCTTATGAAGGCCATAGCCAGATCTTATGTCTGGTGGCCTGGCATTGACGCGGACTTGGAGCTCTGCGTCCGTCTGTGCACCATTTGTATCCAACTCAGTAATGCCCCCATGGAGGCCCCCCCATGCCCCTGGCCCTGGCCCACCAAACCGTGGTCGCGGGTGCATGTAGACTATGCGGGCCCATTCATGGGCAAAATGTTCCTCGTAGTCGTTGATGCATTTTCAAAATGGATCGAGTGCACCATTTTAAACTCGAGCACCACCTCCACCACTGTGGAGAGCCTGAGAACCATGTTTGCAACGCACGGCGTTCCTGACATATTGGTCAGTGATAATGGTCCGTGCTTCACCAGCGCAGAATTTCAGGATTTTATGGTTGACCACGGTATAAATCACGTTAAGATGGCACCTTTCAAGCCAGTCTCCAATGGCCAGGCGGAGCGAGCAGTGCAGATCATTAAACAAAGCATGCTCAGCATCCAAGGTCCCACGCTGCAGAGCCGCCTGTCACAACTGCTGCTGGCATACAGATCTCGTCCGTATTCGTTGACTGGGGTTCCCCCCGCGCAACTATTGATGAAACGAACCTTAAAGACCAGGCTCTCGTTAATCCTTCCAGACATGCATGAAATTGTTGAGGCTAAGCGTCAAAAGCTAACTGAATACCATGACCGAAATTTGAGGGGGAGGTGGAATGAGATAGGAGACAAACTGTTTGTGCTAAACTATGGCCGGGGTCCCAAATGACTTGCAGGGACAGTAACAGACAAAGAGGGAAACAGTCTATTGGTTGTACAAATGGACAATGGCCAAACCTGCCGGAGGCATGTAGACCAAGTAAAAAGTAGATTCACTGATAATACTGAAGAACCAGAGGCAGACTACAATGTGGAACTCACACCACATCTGGTGGACATACAGGTGGAACAACCTGAGGAAAGGGCAGTCTCAAAAGATAGCCCAAGTGAGATACCAGCAATCACACCAAACGAAACAGACAGCCCAGGCGAGATACCAGTAGTCACACCGAATGAAAAAACAGGCACCAAGGCAAACAACTGAACCACAACTAAGACGCTCCACGCAAGAGCGCAGACCACCTGAGAGACTGAATCTATAAAGGCAATACGACCTTGGGGGAGGGTGATGTCATGTGTCTCACATTACTGTATATAACTGTATCTTACCATGCTATACATGACTGTAACTGGATATGACCTGTAACAATACGCATATCTTAACAACAGGGATGCACTTGCAGGAGACACTCCATACCTGTCCCACTGTGGTATGTAAAGGGAGGTCTCAGGCAAGTGCAGCACTGGAGAGCTGGAATTAAAGGTGCAGGTTCTGAGTGAACTTGACTTCAGCATGTGTCTTGTGTAAGTTAGTACATTAGAGTCAGGTCTTAACAGTAACCTCAGCAATTTGTGAAAGGAACACATGCTGGAACTGAGTACTGACATTCAGAGAAGGATCAAGTTTCAATAAGACTTTGGCAAATTCTAATATCGCTTTTAGTTTGTCGCAGATGAAACTTGCATCGGTCTTCAGCTCGGTAAAGCTTCTACTTTCAAATTGAACGTTCACCGGCAGTACGTGAAACATTGATTGTTCTTTTATCCAGACCACACCTCAAATCTCAGTAGACCACATATGTTCTAGTCATTATTCATACTTTATTCCATAATCTAAATCTATAAAATGTTTGAACAAGCATGACATTTCCATTCCCCTGGTTTCAAGCTACTGTTGAAGAGACTAAAAACAGATTCTCTTGTTTCCTTATTTCATCCATCAGCTCGAGCGAGAGGAGAAGTAGGTGACTGTGTTGTGGGAAAGCTGTTCTAATATTGAACAGAAAATGCTTTTATTTGTACCCCTGTGAGACCTCACTTGAATGTTGTCGCTAGTTTTGAGGCATGATACTTATTAAAGGACATAGAGTGAATGGAAAGGGTTCTGGCGCACTTTTGGCAAAGTTATGGCGGCGGAGCGGGAACAGCTCTGGGGAACGTCATGCCCGAGGTTTTTTAACCAGGTCTTTCTCGTGGCCTGCCTTGGGAAATATGACAACTTTACTTTGGGGTTACCATGACTGCACCAGACCTGTTGGAAGCTGATGGCACTGGCATAGCACAAAACCCATTAGGAACAGGAACAGGCCATTCAGCCCCTCCAGCCTGCTGCACCATCCAATTAGATCATGGCTGATCGGCACCTCAACTCCACTTGCACACTTTACCTCCTAATCCCTCGATAAACTTACCTAACAACAAACTATCGACCTCAGTCTTGAAAGCTCCAATAGACCCAACATCCACTCTCTTTTGGGGGAAAGAATTCCAGATATCTCACGACCCTTTGTGTTGGAAAAGTGCTTCCGGATTTCGCCCCTGAACGGCCTGGCTCTAATTTTAAGATTATGTCCCCTTGTTCTTGATTTCCCCCACCAGAGGAAATATTTTACCCGTATCTACCCTATCAAATCATTTTAACATTTTCAACACCTCAATCCAATCATCCTTCAATCGTCTCTGTTCAAGGGAATAACAACCAATATAAAAACAGCTCTATTTACATTGTTAGCTGGCAGTCTCACGAAAGTTGCCATGAACATGTAGATTCAGATATCATAGCCTCTACAGCAAGAATGCTATTCAAAATTTCTGCAGGTTTCTCCCCTCCTCTCCTGAGGCACTGACTCTTGCTGGGGTACCGTTCCTTGGGTGCTGGTAGCCCACTGGACCCTCACTCAAGTGACTACTCACGTGTGAGATTCACAGTGAACATCAACAGGTTATTTATTCTTGCGGGGGAGAGAGGTATAACAGCCGAGCGTGACCCTATTGTCACCTGATGTTCACACAGCTACACTTTCAGGCAGATGTTACAACCATCGGGGCTGGCATCGCCGGCCTCAATGACCTTGAGATTATTGGTGGCACCAGTACCAAGGCTTACTGTGCATTTCCTTTCTTGGCAAGGTTGCCTGTTGTCATCTGCCTCCCCCACAACTGAGCAAGAGAGGAAGTATCAAGAAGACAGTCTCGCCAGTGACCCGTATGTCTGTGCACTTTACTGAAGAGATGTTTTAAAAAAGTCAGTTTCTCACAAAGTTCAGGTGAAAGTTTACAGGAATATGGGGATAGAGCAGGGGGAATGGGACTAATTGGATTGTTCTTTCAAAGAGCCGGCACAGGTGCGATGGGCTGAATGGCCTCCTTTGGTGCTGTATGAGTCGGTGATCTTGTACCGCAGGCTTGGTCTGGCAGAATATTGCGGGTGTATTCCCATTGGCATTGACAGTGGGAAAATACCAGGCAAATGCACCCATGATTCTCCGATAAGCTGCTTCCTGTATCGTCCGAGGCCCCTGGCAGAGGTGCAGGGCCACGATAAGAACATAAGGAATAGGAGCAGGAGTCGGCCAGTATGGCCTTCGAGCCTGCTCCGTCATTCAACAAGATTATGGCTGATCTTCTACCTCAACTCCACCTTCCACACTATCCCCATATCCCTTGCTTCTCTTAGTTCCCAAAAATCTATCGATCCCTGTCTTGAAAATACTCAATGATTGAGTATTCACGGCTCTCTGGGTAGAGAATTCCAAAGATTCACAACCCTCTGAGAGAAGAAATTTTTCTTATCTCAGTGCTAAATGGCCAACCCCTTATTCTGAGACTTTGACCCCGTGTTCTAGATTCCCCAACCAGGAGAAATATATCCGTAACTACTCCCGAGCTTTGCTGCCTTCCCGACCTGCAGTGAAATGGTTAACACGTCCTTTATACTTGGGAGTATAATAAAATATCAAATGGAGAAAAACTGGCCCCTTTGTGGTAAAGCTTGGACTTATTAACAAGAGCATGGGGTAGCTTTCATGTATATAAGAACATAAGAAATAGGAGCAGGAGTTGGCCATTTGGTCCCTCGAGCCTGCTCCACCATTTACTAAGATCATCGCTGATCTGATCATGGGCTCAGCTCCACATTTTATGCTTGCAGACAGTTTACTCAACATCTACACCTGGGGTGACTGATAGAGGTGTTATAGATCGCCCTCGAGAGCAGAGACACCATTGGTGAAGATCACTGATGTATGCTTAATGCATTACATTCCTGTGTGTGCAAACAGGTCAGCATCTGTGTAAAAATAACCTGCAACAAAGTGTCTGCGCACCAACTTTTCCAGACGGCAGTTTTTACCCTTGTAAATGATGGATGATCTCATTCAAGTGTGAGAACCAATATGTAAAAACATGCTATGTATGCTATATTTATATTGTTTTTTTTATTATTTGTAAAGGCAATGCACAGTATTTAAGCAAACAAATATTATTTGCTTGCGACATAGTCTTATGGATTTACTCTGAACATAACAGTAACAAACCCAAATGACAAAACAAAAGGGTTTGTACAACAAATGATGTTCTTAGCAGTTAGTATGGATCTCAGCTGATCATGTGACCATCATTTGTCATATTTATTGTGTCATCTAAACTCAATTGTGTTACGATTTTGGCTGTGCTTCTCTTTAATGGCTTGCTCAGGAGACAAGAGTTTAGTCAAGGGGAAGTTCCAAAATAGTCTTTGTGGTTTGTGTGACAGTCTTACACGTGATATCCTTAATCAGTGCTGGTCCGCTTGTATGATGATATATGGGGCAAGATGTGCCCAGTGTGCTATAGGTAACAATATTACAAACCTATTTAAAGAGACTGGCTGCCAATTTTGGATACATAGAGTGCACAGAGGAAATCTTCAGAGTTTCGATAGGAGACTGTTGCACCTCCAGTGGACTTTCACCCCTCAGTGTCTTTTATCCTTGACTTAACTGTTCTACTTTTAACCCACAGTGGGAGATGCTGGTGTAAGGAGTCTTTCATTGGATCCTTTTACTGCTTGGCATCGAGTTCTTAAAGCTCATTTGATGCACATTTCATGACCACCTACACTGGGCATTTTAGTAGTTTCCAAACACATTCCTACAGTACAGTTCCTTGACATCTAGGCACCGTGGGCAGCCAGTAAAGTGTTTTCGGGAGAAAACTTACTGTATAATACAAAGCATGCACCTGTTTCATGCCTTATTATTTCAGTATCCAGAATCCTTAACCAACTCCATCTTTTTCCTTTCACCTCATAGCGGCAAGATTGTCACAAATGAGGCTCTCATCTGACATTATTCTAACTACCTGCTCCCTGCAATGACACACTATTGCCCAACAGTAATACAGCGATGCTTTCTTTGGGAAAGGACCCTAATTTCTCAGCTTCCCTTCTACCAACTGCTGACCAAGTGACAGTCCAGCTCCCCAACACCATCTGTCATTTCTCAGCACCTGCAAGTGAGAATGTCAAGTAATAATTAGGTGAAAAAATAATACAGCTATTTCAAAACCCCACTAAGGTGAAACATAGGGAGAAAAGACAAGAAATAGTGGTTAGATGAGGCTGACCCTGGGTTTTAAAAGCCCAAAAATGGGAGCTCGGGAAATAAGGAGTTTGATGGTTTTGAAATACTGGAAAACAGTGAGTTAGAGTTGGATGTCGTGCAACGAGTCTTGATTTAAACAGAGACTACATGAAGCATGTGTATGGATCACACATTTGTACCTGTGAAAGATAGTACTAAAGCTGGCTGTGGGCATCTAACACTACACCGACCACATAATTGGACAGTTGTAATGTTTTTAAGCTGTGGTGTTTCTATTTTCATTATTTTGGACTAGTTTTATTGATGCGAGTACCAGCTCTTGTCTCTCGATCGCCCATGTGGATAGCATGGCCCTGTTCAGCCAGTCTGAGTTGTTGGCGGGGGAGCAGGAGAAGGATTCGAACGTTAACCATGATCCTGTTGTATGAGGAAGTGTCAGTGGTCAATGCAATGCTGCCTAGAAACTCGAGCTAATTATAGTGATACACGTCAACAGATCTCACTTGTAACCTCAGCAGTTTGTGAAAGGGACACCTGCTGGAACTGAGTACTGACATTCAGAGAAGGATCAAGTCTCAATAAGACTTTGGCAAATTCTAATATCGCTTTTAGTTTGCCGCAGATGAAACTTGCATCTTTCTTCAGCTCGGTAAAGCTTCTACTTTCAAATCAAACATTAACCGGCAGTACGTAAAACATTAATTGTTCTTTTATCCAGGCCACACCTCAAATCCCAGTAGACCACATATGCTCTGGTCATTATTTATACTGTATTCCATAATCTAAATCTATAAAATGTTTGAACAAGCATGACATTTCCATTCCCCTGGTTTCAAGCTACTGTTGAAGAGACTAAAAACGATTTCTCTTGTTTCCTTATTTCATCCATCAGCTCGAGCGAGAGGAGAAGTGGGTGACTGTGTTGTGGGAAAGCTGTTCTAATATTGAACAGAAACTGCTTTTATTTGTATCCCTGAGTGAGACCTCACTCGAATGTTGTCGCTAGTTTTGAGGCATGATACTTACTAAAGGACGTAGAGTGAATGGAAAGGGTTCTGACGCACTTTTGCCAAAGTTATGGCGGCGGAGCAGGAACAACTCTGGGGAACTTCACGCCCTAGGTTTTTTAACCAGGTCTTTCTAGTGGCCAGCCTTGGGAAATCTGACAACTTTACTTTGGGGTTTCCATGACTGCACCAGACCTGTTGGAAGCTGATGGCACTGGCATAGCACAAAACCCCTTAGGAACAGGAGTAGGCCATTCAGCCCCTCCAGCCTGCTGCACCATCCAATTAGATCATGGCTGATCAGCACCTCAACTCTATTTACACACGTTACCTCCTAATCCCTTGATACCTTAGCTAACAACAATCAGTCTTGAAAGCTCCAATTGACCCAGCATCCACTGTCTTTTGGGGAAAGAATTCCAGATATCTCACGACCCTTTGTGTTGGAAAGTGCTTCCTGATTTCGCTCCTGAACGGCCTGGCTTTAATTTTAAGATTATGTCACCTTGTTCTAGATTTTCCCCACCAGAGGAAATATTTTCCCCGTATCTACCCGATCAAATCATTTTAACATTTTAAACACCTCTATCCAATCACCCCTCAATCGTCTATGTTCAAGGGAATACCAACCAATATAAAAACAGCTCGATTTACATTGTTAGCTGGCAGTCTCATGAAAGTTGCCATGAACATATAGAATCAGATATCATGCAATTCAAAATGTCTGCAGGTTTCTCCCCTCCTCTCCTGAGGCACTGACTCTTGCTGGGGTACCGTTCCACGGGTGCTGGTAGCCCACTGGACCCTCACTCAAGTGACTACTCATGTGTGAGATACACAGTGAACATCGACGGGCTATTTATTCTTGGGGGGAGGAAGATATAACAGCTGAGCATGGCCCTATTGTCACCTAACGTTCACACAGCTACATTTTCAGGCAGATGTTACAACCATCGGGGCTGGCAATGCCGGCCTCAATGACCTTGAGATTATTGGTGGAACCAGTACCAAGGCTTACTGTGCACTTCCTTTCTTGGCAAGGGTGTCTGTTGTCATCTGCCTCCCCCACAACTGAGCAAGAGAGAAAGTATCAAGAAGACAGTCTCGCCAGTGACCCGTATGTCTGTGCACTTTACTGAAGAGATGTTTTAAAAAAGTCAGTTTCTCACAAAATTCAGGTGAAAGTTTACAGGAATATGGGGATAGAGCAGGGGGAATGGGACTAATTGGATTGTTCTTTCAAAGAGCCGGCACAGGTGTGATGGGCTGAATGGCCTCCTTTGGTGCTGTATGAGTCGGTGATCTTGTACCGCCGGCTTGGTCTGGCAGAATATCACGGGTGTACCAACTGCTACCTTTTCCTCCATTGGCATTGACAGTGGGAAAATGGCAGGCAAATACACCCGTGATTCTCCGATAAGCTGCTTCCTGTATCGTCCGAGGCCCCTGGCAAAGGTGCAGGGCCACGAGAGATTCCCCCCATACGAACATAAGGAATAGGAGCAGGAGTTGGCCAGTTGGGCCTTCGAGCCTGCTCCATCATTCAACAAGATCATGGCTGATCTTCTACCTCAACTCCACCTTCCCGCACTATCCCCATATCCCTTGCTTCCCTTAGTTCCTAAAAATCTATCGATCAGTGTCTTGAAAATACTCAATGATTGAGTATCCATGGCTCTCTGGGTAGAGAATTCCAAAGATTCACAACCCTCTGAGAGAAGACATTTTTCTCATCTCAGTTCTAAATGGCCAAGCCCTTATTCTGAGACTGTGACCCCGTGTTCTAGATTCCCCAGCTAGGGGAAATATATCTGTAACTACTCCCGAGCTTTGCTGCCTTCCCGACCTGCAGTGAAATGGTTAACACGTCGTTTATACTTGGGAGTACAATTTGGTCATAAATATCAAATGGAGCAAAACTGGCCTCTTTGTGGTAAAGCTTGGACTTATTAACAAGGGCATGGGATAGCTTTCATGCACATAAGAACATAAGAAATAGGAGCAGGAGTAGGCCATTTAGTCCCTCGAGCCTGCTCCACCATTTACTAAGAACGTGAATGATCTGATCATGGGCTCAGCTCCACATTTTATGCTTGCAGACAGTTTACTCAACTCTACACCTGTGGTGACTGATAGAGGTGCAGAGCAGAGACACCAATTGGTGAAGTTCACTGATGTATGCTTAATGCATTTACATTACATTCCTGTGTGTGCAAACAAGTCAGCGTCTGTGTAAAAATAACCTGCACCTAAGTGTTTGCGCAGTCGGAAGTTCATACCCTTGTAAATGATGGATGATCTCGTTCAAGTGTGAGAACCAATATGTAAAAACATGCTATGTATGCTATATATATATTGTCTTTTTTATTATTTGTAAAGGCTTTGCACAGTGTTTATGCAAACAAATCTAATTTGTAATATAACTCCTCATAATTTTTCTTAACTTTAAATGTAATGAAGGTGAATTTGCAGTAAAATATTTAGACTTTTTCAACCCCAGTGTACTCTCCATGATTTTGTTTTCTTGTAAATATTGTACAGTTACATTTTGTATTGTAAAGTGGTTATGTCAGCCTTCCCGCTGTGTTTGGCTAATTTATTTTTGTGTTTAGTAAAAGGTTGGAAATGTGGTCAAAGAAACTGTAAATGCTGGTACAGGTATGAACTTGTGCTATTCAATAAATCGATTCAATATGCGACAGAAAAAGCCTCAATGTCATATTACCTGTGATAATGCTCCTGTGGCATTTTCCCAAGTTGAAGGCGTTATATAAATGCAATTTTGTTGTTGTAGCTTAGAATATATACAAATCTCTGATAATTTACCCACCTCACAATCTTCCTCCTCCTCTCCAGAAGGTGATTTTATTTATTCATCCATGGGATGTGTGCGTCGCTGGAAAGCCCAGCATTTATTGCACTTCCCTAATTGCCCTGGAGAAGGTGATGATGAGCTGCCGGTTTGGTACGGCCGGGTGGCTTGCTAGGCCATTTCAGAGGCCTGTTCAGAGTTGACCACATTGCTGTGGGTCTGGAATCACATATAGGCCAGACCGTGTAAGGAAGGCAAATTTCCTTCCCTAGGACAAACCAGATACATTTTTACGATACTAGCTGATTATCTCATTACTGACTCACTTTTAATTCCAGATTTATTTAATTAATTGAATTGAAATTGTCCGGATGCCATGTTGGGATTTGAATGCTGGATTACGAGTCCAGTAACATCACTACTATGTAACTGTTCTCGTCAACACCTTAGGCGAGTATATAGTTAAACAGATGCCAACTGCTCTCCGACACCAAGCCCAGGTGGCCAGAGATGGAGAGAGAAATAACTTTGTCAAATATCCTTTACAAATGCACTTTCTATTATTTATTCGCTTTCCCTCCCGCCTCAAATGATTTTATTTTCAGTTGTAAGATTGAGGTGGGTGCGAGCAAGGAGGCAGACTGCTCCGAGTTGTTTTGTTCTGGCGATCATTCACTTCTAATAGATTTCACATAAAACAGTCATTGACTTAACTGCCCTGAAATTCCGGTAACACCATTCCCGTGGGCAATCTGGTAAAATAAAGAAAGAAAATGTGCACTCCTGCGCTGTCTTGAACTTCCGATTTTGTGATGAAGATTCTCGGGCAGCATATGACGTCACATCGCCCGGGAACGCAGCGCGCGCGAAGTCTGTGGCTTCTTTCGGAGTCGGTCTCCGCCCACAGGAGCTGTCAAAAGGAGCTCATTTACATCGGCCACGCCCCTGATTTTTTTACCTTCAGTGCTGCATCTGGTTTAGAGATGACGACAAGGCTTTGAAAGGTGAGATTTTTCAATTATTTTTTAATCTTTTAGAAGATTAGTTTAAAGATTGTCTAATTTATTTAAAACATTTTAACAGTTGTAAAAGTTAATTAAAGCAACATAAAGACTTTAAAAATGTCTTGCATTTCTGAACGGATCGTGGTTGTGCAGTGTGTAATAGCATGGCCAGCAGATAAAAAGGAGATGCATATACAAATGAAAGGAGGAGAAAATGTTTATAAGATTGATGGCCACAAATTTTCAGGTTTGGGGGAGGGTGTAAGTTGGCGGGGACAGGAATTGTTGGCTGGGCCGATGTATGACAGAACACACTGAAGAAACAACTGCCCTCCTAGTGCAGCAGCACACAAATGGTGGAATTAGGATGGGATGGGATGGGATGTCCTAAATTCCAAAACTCCTGCCCTCCCATCCGTTCTTGAGCTGAGCCTCTATGTAAAAGGTGCAGTTTGTCGGGACCCATTCACCAAGGTGGAAGTACGTGGTTGAAAGTACACTGTTCAACTGAGATTGTTTGTGAAAACTTTTGGCCATATTTTGGGGCTCACTACAATTGCTGGAAAGCCTTTGCACTATTATTCTCAAGAAGCTATCCTCTACATTCTGCATTACCCTTGGAAAGCATTCTATCTCAACACAATTACTGAGCTAGGTACTGGGTGTCTGACTTTCCAAGCTGCAATAGACAACACGGTTCCTCAAATGTTACAAAAGTTGGAAGATTTGAATCTCTCATTACTTTGAGAGGAAGATGCTTGCTTCCATTTCCTGCTGTTTATTTAGTTTGCGTTAAGCTTTTACTCCACAGAATTCCTCAGCATCGACTGACTGCTGCTTTTGCTGAAGGCTATTGAGCTGTTTGAAGCAAAGTTTCAGGTAGATGTACACAGAATACAGGCTATACACCTGCTTTATCTCGCGCAGAACTTACGTGCCCTAATCCTGGGCAGAAGATTTCTAAAACTTGGATTTCTGCGCGAGAACTCATCGCACGGGCAAGACCTGTCAAGCTCCAGCTAGACAGGTCGGAAAAGCCGGTTTTCAGCGCATGAGCATTGTGCGCTGAAAACCGGCTTCTCCCATGCTTTCGTACGGACCCAGGACATCGGAATTGCAGGGCATTATGTTTGTTCTCAGAAACAAATTGAGGAAATGTGTACCATTACCACTTCTTGTGGTTTTACAATACTTTGTGTCTGTCTGTGTATATATAGCCACATATATATTAGTCACAGACAAAAGAAGCTTGCGGTATTCATCAGAGGAACATGTCTGTTGGTTTGATGTTATGTTTCCTTGTTTTACTACTTGAGTCTGCTTTGGCACACGGTAAGTAGCTTTTTCTATCAGATTCACCATGTGTAAATGATCGAATTCAGAATGAGCCAAAGCTAAACGATATTCTGAATGGTGTAGGGTCATGAACAATGCTGAAAGATAACATGCAGCTACAGCTAGCAATTAGAAAAGTAAATGGTATGTCAGCCTTTATTACAAAGGGATTGGAGTATAAAAGTAAAGAAGTCTTACTGCAAGTATATAGGGCCTTGGTGAGACCACACCTGGAGTATTGTGGGCAGTTTCGGTCTCCTTACCAAAAGAAGGATCTAATTGCTTTTGAGGAATTGCACAATGGTTCTGTTATGTATGTAATAACTCGATAGATTGAATACTGTAAACTAACACAGGTACAAACCTGGCTCTGCTTTATTAGGGCCCAAAGTGATTACATTACATGATGGCTTGCCTTTTATACCTGGGCCACACACACGTGCTTACAGTCCAATGACCTCTGACAGTGGCTACGCCTGGTGGCTAGTAACCCCAAGCATACATAACTGACAATATCCCCCTTTAAGATATTAACAATAGTCTTTTTACAAATTGAGATGGTTTGGGGCTTTCCGCTCCTGAGTTGATCGTCTCAGTTCAACTCCAGCCTTGGGCGAGTGTTCTGAGTCTGTTATGACTGGGGGCTGGGTAGCCGATCTGATGGGAGTGACAATGACCATGTCAGGTGTAAAGTCCTTACTCTACAGCATGAAACCACATGAGGCACATTCTTGGGACAAGGTCACTCTGTGACCTCACCTCTTTATTCACAGCACTCCACAAGTGATGACCCTGCGTGGGACCGCCCTTTTTATACCTGGGATTTCAGGTAAGGAGTGTCTCCCACAAGTTCACCCCTTGTGGTCAAGGTGTGCATCTAGGTTGAGTACATATAGTAATACAGTGGTGTTACATTGTGGTTACATACATGAAATCACCTTTCCCCGCCCAAAGTCTTGTTAGGATCATAGGTTTAGTCTTTCATGTGGTCTACGCTCCCTCGTGGAGCGCCGCAGTTGGGGCTCTGGATGTTGGACACTGACATGAGTGTCTGTCAACTGTGGTGATTCCAGCCTGTCCGGGCTGACCGCAGGGACTGTGCATTCTTCTGATTGCTTTTGTTGCTCGTTCACCGGAGGTGCTGTGAGCTCCATCTCATGGTCTTCTTCAGGTTCCTCCGTGTCGATGCTGAACCTTTTTTGAACTTGATCCAGATGCTTACGGCATATCTGACCATTGTTGATTTTTACCACGAGGACCGTATTCCCCTCTTTGTCAATTACCATCCCCTCAAGCCATTTGGGCCCCATGGCGTGATTGAGGACGAATACAGGATCATTTATTTCGATACATCTCCCCCTCGAATTGCAATCTTGGTACTCATTTTGTGACTTGCGCTTGCCCTCAACTATGTCGGTTAGGACTGGGTGAATGAGGGACAACCGGGTTTTGAGTGTCCGTTTCATAAGTAGCTCTGCGGGCGGGACTCCCATGACCGAATGCGGTCGGGGTCTATAGGTCAGCAGGAGGCGCGATAGGCAGCACTGTAGGGAGGGTCCTTGAATCCTGAGCATACCTTGCTTAATGATTTGGACCGCACGTTCTGCCTGGCCATTGGAGGCCAGCTTGAACAGTGCAGTCCTGACGTGGTCGATGCCAATGCCCGACATAAACTCCCGGAATTCGTAGCTTGTGAAGCACGGGCCATTATCACCAACCAGGATGTCTGGCAAGCCATGGGTTGCAAAGATCGCACGTAGGCTTTCCACGGTGGTGGATGACGTACATGAATTCAGAAAGATGCACTCGATCCATTTCGACTACGCATCTACCTCAATACGGAACATTTTTCCCATGAACGGGCCCGCGTAGTCAACATGAATGTGTGACCATGGCCTGGTGGGCCAGGGCCACGGGCTGAGCGGGGCCTCCCTGGGGGCATTACCCAGCTGGGCACAGGTCGTGCACCTGCGAACACAGTGTTCCAGGTCTGAATCAATTCCAGGCCACCAAATGTGTGACCGGGCAATGGCCTTCATCAGCACAATGCCTGGGTGCTCGCTGTATAGTTCCCTGATGAATGCCTCCCTGCCCTACTGGGGCACAACTACCCGGCTGCCCCATCGGAGGCAGTCGGCTTGGATGGAGAGCTCATCCATCCGTCTGTGGAACGGTCTGACCTCCTCAGGGCATGCTCCGTGTGCGGGCGCCCAATCCCACGTCAGGATACATTTCTTAATCGGGGATAGGAGGGAATCTCTGTTTGTCCAGATTTTGATCTGGCAGGCTTTGATGGGGGAGCCTGCGCTGTCAAAGGCATCGACAGCCATGACCATCTCGGCACTTTGCTCCGCTGCCCCCTCAGTGATGGCTAGTGGGAGCCTGCTGAGCGCGTCAGCACAATTTTTAGTGCCGGGCCGGTGCCGGATGGAGTAGTCATAAGTAGCCAGCGTGAGATCCCATCGCTGTATGTGGGCTGATGCGTTGGCATTGACAGCCTTGCTGTCTGACAACAGGGATGTTAATGACTTGTGGTCCGTCTTTAATTCAAACTTTCGACCAAAGAGGTATTTTACACCATAGACACATGCGAGCGCTTCTTTCTCGACCATCCCATATCTCCGTTCTGCCTGAGAGAGCGACCTAGAGACATAAGCCACAGGTTGTAGTTAACCCTCAGCATTGCCCTGCTGCAACATGCACCCAACCCCATAGGACGATGCATCACATGTCAGAACTAAACGTTTACAGGGGTCGTACAGGGCCAACAACTTGTTTGAACAAAGTAGGTTTCGCGCCCGATCAAAAGCCCGTTCCTGACAGCCCCCCCAAAACCAATCGCAACCCTTACGCAGGAGCATGTGTAGCGGCTCCAACAACATGCTCAAGGTCGGCAGAAAGTTCCCAAAATAGTTCAACAGTCCCAGAAATGAACGCAACTCCGATGTGTTGCAGGGCCTGGGTGCTCGTCGAATCGCCTCTGTTTTGGATTCGGTGGGCTGGATCCCATCTGCAGCAACCCTCCTGCCCAGAATGTCAACCTCAGGAGCTAAAAACACACATTTAGACTTCTTGAGTCGCAGGCCTACCCGAACCAGTCGGCGTAGCACCTCGTCCAGGTTGTGGAGGTGTTCCTCGGTGTCTCGACCCGTGATGTGAATGTTGTCCTGGAATACAATCATTCCAGGAATGGATTTAAGCAGGCTTTCCATGTTTCGTTGAAAAATTGTAGCCGCTGATCGAATGCCAAATGGGCACCTGATATAAACGAACAGTCCTTTGTGCGAGGTGATGGTGGTCAGTAGTTTAGATTCGTCGGCCAGTTCCTGGGTCATATAGGCTGAGGTGAGGTCCAACTTGGTGAACAGCTGCTGCCTGCCAGCGTGGCGAAAAGGTCCTCCACTCTCGGGAGCGGGTATTGATCTTGTAGGGACACCCGATTGATGGTGGCCTTGTCGTCGCCACAGATCCTGACAGAGCCATCCACTTTTAAGACGGGAACGATGGGGCTCGCCCAGTCGCTGAATTCAACAGGCGAGATGATGCCCTCTCTCAACAGCCGGTCCAATTCGCTCTCGATCTTTTCCCGCATCACATACGGCACCGCTCTGGCTTTGTGGTGCACTGGCCTGGTGTCCGGGGTGATGTGTATTACTACTTTGGTGCCTTTGAAAGTCCCGACGCTAGGTTGGAATAGAGAATCGAATTGTTGTAGGACTTGTGAGCATGAACTTCACTCCACAGATGACATTGCATGAACATCCCCCCATTTTCAGTTCATCTCGGCTAACCAGCTTCTCCCCAACAGTGCGGGACCATTGCCCGAGACAATCCAGAGCAGCAGCCGATTCACTAACCCGTTGTGTGTGACAGCCAACATTGCACTGCCTAGCACCGGAATAATTTCTCTAGTGTAAGTCCGTAATTGTGTCTCAATATGTGCTAATTTGGGTCTACTGGCTTTAAGTGGCCATAGCTTCTCAAATTGCTGAACGCCCATGGGTGACTGGCTGGCCCCAGTGTCCAGCTCCATGCGTACTGGGATACCGTTTACTAAAACCCTCATCATCATTGGTGGCGTTTTGGTGTATTAACTGTTCGCCGCATGGACCCGCTGAACCTCGGCCTCCATCGATTTGCCCCAAAAGTCGTCCTGCCTCAAAGGACCCTCTTCTGGTCCATCTGCCTCATATATTAGTCTGGTTGCAGACTTCCTGCACATTCGAGCTAAGTGGCCACTGAGATTGCAGTTTCTGCAGACAAACTGTTGAAATCTGCACGATCTGGCTGAGTGTTTTCCCCCACACCTCCAGCATGAGTTAAAGTTTCCATTGTTGTGGACAAAGGGACTATGGCCAGGCATTCCGCGCTGACTGTCCCTTTGACTGCTCTTAAGTACCCTATTAGTGGGTGTCAATGGCCCCATCCTGGGCCGCATTGTCCGCTTTGATGGCATGAATGTCCGTTCAGCCTGCCATTGTCTCTGTTGGAGTCCTACTCTGGGGTCTATTGCTGCCTGGGGAATGTCGGACTGCCCCTGCCAGCCTGCAGGGCTCTGAGTCGCATTGATAGTGTTGACTCCCTGACCCATCGCCGCGTTAGAGGCAGAATTGCACGCTTATATTATTTTCGTCTCTTCCTCCCCCGCCATGAAAATTTGAGCTAACAACGCCGCCGCTTCCAATTTGTGGAAAATTCCCGCATGACCGATGCCCTCGATAAAGAAGTCCCTTAGCATCTCCCCCCTGCAGGCGTCTGTGAACTTTCAGAGGCTGGCCAAACGGCGGAGGTCCGCTACGAAATCCGGTATGCTCTGTCCTTTATGACGTCGGTGGGTGTAGAATCTGTGTCGGGCCCTATGTGTGCTACTCGCCGGTTTGAGGTGCTCCCCGATCAGTTTGCTAAGTTCTTCAAAGGTTTTGTCCTACGGCTTTTCAGGTGCTAGTAAGTCCTTCATGAGCGCGTAAGTCTTTGGTCTGCAGCTGGTCAAAAGATGAGCCCTTCGCTTGTCGACCGCTGCATCCCCCAGCCATTCTTTCGTAACGAAGCTTTGCTGAAACCTCTCGACAAAATCATCCCAGTCTTCACTAAATATATTCAAAAAGGAGTTAGATGTAGTCCTTACTACTAGGGGGATCAAGGGGTATGGCGAGAAAGCAGGAATGGGGTACTGATGTTACATGTTCAGCCATGAACTCATTGAATGGCGGTGCAGGCTCGAAGGGCCGAATGGCCTACTCCTGCACCTATTTTCTATGTTTCTATATTTCACCAACACAGTACCATTCCTCTGCACAACCAGTGGCCATTCTCGTGGGTCGTGAGTTCCCGTTTCTCGTCGCCAATGTAAAGTCCTTACTCTACAGCATGAAACCACATGAGGCACATTCTGGGAACAAAGTCACTCTGTGACCTCAACTCTTTATTCACAGCACTCCACAAGTGATGACCCTGTGTGGGACCTCCCTTTATATACCTGGGAGATCAGGTAAGGCGTGTCTCCCACAAGTTCCCCCTTGTGGTCAAGTTGTGCATCTAAGTTGAGTTTATACAGTAATACAGTGGTGTTACATTGTGGTTACATACATGACATCAGAGATTGAAATTCCAGATTCATTGATGACAGCAGAGTCCTCTAATGACTGAGAGTAGGTTGGTTGATCACTGATTGTGTATTCCTCGGATTGTTCCGGTTCATCCGTCTGCCGCAGCTTTATCTGATCAACATGTTTCCTGCATATCTGCCCTTTCTTGAGCTTGACAATAAACACTCTGTTACCCTCCTTGGCCGTAATAGTACTGGCGATCCACTTGGGACCTTGACTATAATTTAATACATACACAGGATTGTTAACAGAAATGTCGCGTGACACAGCAGGGCAATCATGATACCACTGCTGACTTTGACGTCTGTATTCAACATGATCGTTTTAGTCAGGGTAGACAAGAGAGAGCCTGGTCTTGAGATCTCTCTTCATCAATAGTTCAGCAGGGAGGACTCCGGTAAGTGTGTGGAGTCTTGTCCTGTAACTAAGCAATATGCATGACAAGCGAGTCTGCAGTGAACCTTGAGTTACACGTTTCATATTCTGCTTGATGGTTTGGACCGCACGCTCTGCATGACCATTAGAAATGGGTTTGAATGATGCTGACCTCACATGTTTGATACCATTGAGTTTCATGAACTCTTGAAACTCCAGACTAGTGAAGCAAGGTCCGTTGTTGCTTACAACGATGTCGGGCAGATCATGAGTGGCAAACATGACACGAGGCTCTCAATGGTCGCTGTGGATGTACTGGATGGCATGATTATACACTCTCTCCACTTGGAATATGCATCCACCACAACTAAAAACATCTTTCCCAGGAAGGGACCTGCAAAGTCGATGTGGATCCTGGACTATGATTTAGATGGCCACGACCACAGACTCAGTGGCAATTCCGCTGGTACTTTACTTAGCTGCATGCAAGTGTTGCACTGATGCACACATGATTCCAGATCAGAGTCAATTCCAGGGCACCATACATGAGACCTGGCAATGGCTTTCATCATGACAATACCGGGATGAGTGCTATGTAGATCATGTACAAATTTCTCTCTGCCTGTCTTAGGCATAACAACACGATTACCCCACAGTAAACAATCTGACTGAATGGAAAGTTCGTCTTTGCTACAGTTGTAAGGTTTGGTCTCATCACCCATTTGCTTGGGTATGGCAGGCCAATCACCACTAAGGACACAACGTTTCACAACCGATAATATCGGGTCCTGGCTGGTCCAGGTCTTAACTTGTTGAACCGTGACAGGGGTTCCTTCACTTTCAAAAGCGTCCATAACTAACAGTCGGTCTGCAGGTTGTGGCGTCTCCACCTCCGGCGTGGGCAACGGCAGATAGCTCAGTGCATCGGCACAATTCTTGGTGCCATGTCTATGGTGAATGACATAATCATAGGCAGATAATGTCAGCGCCCCCTCTGGATGTGGGACGATGCATTGGTGTTGATACCTTTGCTTTTGGAAAATAATGAAATGAGTGGCTTGTGATCTGTTTCCAGTTAAAACCTAAGATCAAACAGATACTGATGCATCTTTTTAACCCCATACACACAGACTAGTGCTTCTTTTTCTACCATGCTGTAGGCTCTTTCTGCCTTTAACAATCATTTAGAAGCGTATGCAACAGGTTGTAGTTTACTCGACTTATTAGCTTGTTGGAGCACGCAACCAACTCCATATGACGAAGCATCACTGGCCAATACTAGACGCTTACATGGATCATAATGTACCGGCAGCTTGTTAGAGCAAAATAGATTAGTAGCTTTCTCAAAAGCTTTATCTTGAGACGCACCCCAAACCCAGTTGTCGCCTTTTCTTAGCAGCATGTGCAGTGGCTCTAATGAAGTGCTCAATCTAGGTAGGAAATTACCGAAGTAGTTGAGTAGACCAAGGAACGAATGCAACTCCGTCACATTCTGAGGCTTGGGTGCATTTTTAATGGCCTTGGTTTTCAAGTCCGTAGGCCTGATGCCGTCAGCAGCAATTTTCCTCCTCAGGAATTTGACTTCCGGTGCCATGAAGACGCACTTCAAACGTTTCAGTCGGAGTCCCACTTTGTCCAGACGATGTCGAACCTCTTCCAGGTTTTTCAGATGTTCGGCAGTGTCACGACCTGTGACCAGGATTCATCTTGGAACATGACGGTTCTAGGGACGAACTTCGGTCGACTCGCCATGTTCTTCTGAAATATGGCTGCAGCCAAGCGAATTCCGAAAGGACACCTGTTGTAGATAAACAGTCCTTTATGAGTGTTGATGCATGTAAGTTTCTTTGAAGTCTCGACCAACTCCTGTGTCATGTACTCCGATGTCAGATCCAGTTTAATGAATGACTTTCCCCCCATGCTAGCGTTGCAAACAGGTCATCAGCCTTCGGTAATGGGTATTGATCCTGTTTCAAAACTCGGTTGATCGTAATCTTGTAGTCTCCAAAAATCCTGACAGTGCCATCACTTTTCAACACCGGAACAATGGAGCTGGCCTATTTGTTAAGTTCGAGCGGTGATATGACCCCTTCACGCTGGAGTCTGTCCAGTTCAACTTCAACCTTCTCCCTCATCATGTACAGAACCGCCCGAGCTTATGATGGACAGGTCTTGCATCCGAGTCCACGTGGATCTGCACCTTGGCTCCCGTGAAATTGCTGATGCCTGGTTCAAACAGCGAGGGGAACTTGCTCACCCTCCGACGACAACGCTTTGATATCTTTGCTATTCCATTTGATTTTTTCTGGCCAATTCCTGCCGAACAATATTGAACCGTTGCCTGGAACGATCCATAATGGTAAATCATGATCCGCACCGTCATATGACATCTTGACTACTGCACTGCCAATCACCGTTATGAGTTCTTTAATGTACGTATGAACATAAAATTTAGAAACAGGAGTAGGCCATCTAGCCCCTCGAGCCTGCTCCGCCATTCAACAAGATCATGGATGATCTGGCCGTGGACTCAGCTCCACTTACCTGCCCGCTCCCCATAACCCTTAATTCCCTTATTGGTTATTGACTGGCATTGGCTGGACTCAGATTAGGCCTCACAGCCTTAGTATCCCGCAGCTTGTGGAATGTCCTCTAGCTCATTATTGATTGACTCGCACCCGTGTCCAATTCCATCGATACCGGCACACCGTTAAGTTTCACATTAATTATTATCGGTTGGCTCTTTGTTAGGAACGAATACAATCCATACACTTCCTCCTCTGGTATCTTGGATTGCATATCAGGATCCGCACTATACTGGTCATCATCCTCCACGTGCTGTGTCGCAGCATGCTTCCTCAGTTGCGCACACATGCTCTGGAGATGCCCCAGTCTCGAACAGTCTTTACAAATGTACTGTTTAAATCGACACTGATGAGGCTGATGATTGCCCCCACAACGCCAACACGGTGAAATTGGATTCATTACCGTTGGTGGACTTTGGGCAGCCACAGGCTTTGCATATGCAGTCGAGTAGGCCCTGCCATATGCAGCTCTGCCAAACGACGATACAATCTTGCTTATAGTACTTGCCGAGTTCTGGTTTTTCGATGATATCTGCTTTAGGTTTTTGTCAATCGTCATGCATGCATGGGCAATCATGACGGCCTTGCTCAAATCCATCATCTCCGCCGCCAGTAGCTTACACAGGATCACCTCGTGGTTGATGCCGATTACAAAGAAGTCACGCAGCATGTCTCCCAACGTGTTTTCAAACTTACGCAGTCTTAGGTCAGCAATGAATTCCAACACATCCTGGCCCTCAGAACGAACATGCGTGTAGAATCGATATCGTGAGATGATGATGCCTTCTTCTGGTTTGAGATGGTCACGTACCAGAGCACACAATTCCTCATAGTCCTTGTCCGTTGGACTTGCAAGCGAGAGAAGATTATTTATGAGTCCATAGAATTTCGGAGCGCAATCCATGAGGAAGACCGCCCTGCGCCTAACTGCATCAGTGGGTTCCTCCATTTTGTTGGCCATGAAATACTGGTCCAGGCGAGCTACAAGATATGCCCAGTCCTCTCCCTCCATGAATCTCTACTAATTCCAACTGTGCTCATTTTTGCATACGAAGGTTCTTAAGTTACCTCGTCACCAAATGTTCTGTATGTAATAACTCGATAGACTGAATATTGTAAATTAACACAGGTACAAACCTGGCTCTGCTTTATTAGAGCCCAAAGTGATTACATTACATGATGGCTTGCCTTTTATACCTGGGCCGCACACATGTGTGTACAGCCCAATGACCTCCGACAGTGACGCCACCTGGTGGCTAATAACAACAAGCATACATACATGACAGGTTCACTAGACAGATTCCTGGGATGAGGTTCTATGAGCAGAGGTTGGGTAGGATGGGCCTGTATTCCCTAGAGTTAATAGAATGAGGTATCTGGAAAAAATGTTTCTCCTGGCTGGGGAGTCTAGAATCAGGGATCACAGTCTCAGAATAAGGGGTCGGCCATTTACATAACGTAAGAACATAAGAAGTAGGAGCAGGAGTAGGCCATATGGCCCCTCGGCCCTGGTCCGCTATTAATACGATCATGGCTGATCCGATCATGGACTCAGGTCCACTTCCCTGCCCGCTCCTGTCCAATCTCGACTCACAATGTACGAGTCAGACACCTTCAGCCCGGCAGAAGTTCCTTTATTTTTACTTGCCAGCAAGGGAAAAGTCTCACTCAGTCAACGGCTCAGTGAACACCTTCGAAATGGTACAATTTCACAAGATATTTATACAGTAAAAACCCAAGTTATGGCCTCTTCTTGTGTATTGGCTCTGTCTTGCAGTCAGTGAATACAGATAAAGAGTTAATTACACCATCCTTGTCCTGACATTGTTTCCAAATATTTCCTTTTGTCAGGGTTATTAGTTGGCCAGTCAGCCATTACTCGATGAGAGTGTGGTCATGAGCTATTACCGGCATTGCATTATGGCAGGATTGTCCAGTTTCCTGGTCAGTTATCTTTTTGCATGAAATGGATGAGGTCTATACAAGAGATAATGGCTGGTGGTTTGAGTATCTCGAAAAGGGTGGGGCGGAGTGGAACTGGTGTTGTAATGGACAATTGGAGAGCACCATGGGTGGTACTTGTCATGTATTTCACCATCTTGCAATGACTATAAGTATGTAACTGTAACTCATGCATACTGTACCTGTACCCTTGTAATGCACACCCTGACCACAGGGAGTGAGCTCCTCACCTGGGCTTCCAGGTATAAAAGGGGATGTCCCACCTAGGATCAGCACTCTTTCGTCCTGGGAATAAAGTGAAGGTCACAGAGTGACCGTGTCCGATATATCTGTGCCTCGTGTGAGTTTGTAACAAGGTGCAGAGACACAAAATCTGACGACGAGAAACGGGAATCACCCAACCACGAGGATGGCCAACGGCAGCACAGAGGAACGTTACTGTGTGGGCGAGGACTGGGACGACTTTGTGGAAAGACTCCAGCAGAGCTTGGTCACAAAGGACTGGCTGGAAGAGGCAGCGGCTGACAAGCGGAGGGCGCATCTACTGTCCAGCTGTGGTCTACAGACGTATGCGCTAATGAAAGACCTGCTCGCACCCCAAAAGCCAGTGGACAAGTCCTTTGAAGAGCTCAGCCAGATGATCAGTGAGCATCTCAAGCCGGCAAGTAGCGTACACATGGCCCAGCACCGGGTTCTACTCTCACCGGCGTCGGGAGGGTCAAAACATCTCGGACTTCGTGGCGGAACTGCGGCGTTTGGCCAGTCTCTGTAAGTTCTCCGATGCCTGCAGGGGGGAAATGTTAAGGGTCTTTTTAATCATCAGGAAGCTCATAAAAACTACGGATTTGACTTTAGAAGGGGCGGCGTTGATAGCTCAGACCTTTATGGAAGGGGAAGAGGAGACCAAGCTAATCTACGCACACAGCCTTGGTTTTAAAGTTGCGTTGAAACAGGGAATCAATGATATAAAAATGACACAGAACCCCACAGGCAGGCAAGGGCAATTCAACACCATCCAGGCAGGCAGGCAAGGGCAATTCGACACCACCCAGGTAGCAACAAGCTCCTGGCAACAGGGACAATGGAAAGGGGATCGACAATTTATGCCATCACAAGGAACACTACATCCTGTGATAGGACAATTAACATCCCCCATCAGAGTGCTTAGAAACAGCCAAAAGGGCCATCAGAGAGGAATGCCTGGGAATAGTCCTTTTGTTAACAGCAATCTCAGCTCATGCTGGAGATGTGGGAGCAGACACACTGCAAAAATCTGCAGGTTCCAACTTTACACCTGTAGGATTTGTAATGTCAAGGGACACCTGGCCAGGATGTGCAAAAAGGCAGTAGCGAGGCTAATCTGCGAGACAGACGAACCAGACGAAGGGTCTGAAATGCAGGATGAGGCCTGGGGAACAACCATGGATGCTGAAGTTCAGAGAGTTCATGTGGCTGGCGTCCACAGCTCATACACCAAAACGCCACCCATGATGATCAAAGTCTTACTGAATGGCATTCCGATGCACATGGAGCTGGATACCGGAGCTAGCCAGTCACTCATGAGCGCCTAACAATTTGAGAGACTATGGTCACACAGAGCTAGCAGGCCCAAATTGGAATGCATTGAGACGTAGCTACGTACGTACACCAAAGAGATCATCCCAGTGCTGGGCAGTGCAAACTTGGTGGTAACGCATAATGGATCACAGAACCGGCTGCCACTCTGGATTGTTCCGGGAAATGGCCCCGCGCTCTTGGGAAGGAGTTGGCTAGCTGAGATGAATTGGAAATGGGGGGATGTGCGTGCCATTTCATCCGTGGAGCGAAGTTTATGCTCGCAGGTATTGTAAAAATTCGAGTCACTCTTTCAACTCGGTGTCGGAACGTTCAAGGGCACCAAAGTAGTGATACACATCACTCCGGACACCAGACCAGTGCACCACAAAGCCAGAGCGGTGCCATACATGATGCGTGAAAAAATTGAAAGTGAACTGGACAGGATGCTCAGAGAGGCCATAATTTCGCCCGTTGAATTCAGCGACTGGGCAAGTCCCATTGTTCCCGTCCTCAAAGCACATGGCTCGGTCAGGATTTGTGGCGATTACAAAGCCACCATCAACCGAGTGTCGCTGCAAGATCAATACCTGCTGGCAGGTGGTAAGCTGTTCACGAAGCTGGACCTCACTGCGGCCTACATGACTCAGGACCCGGCTGAAGAATCCAAGTTTCTGACCACCATCACGACACACAAAGGATTATTTGTTTACAATAGGTGCCCGTTTGACATTCGTTCGGCAGCGGCTATCTTTCAGCGAAACATGGAAAGCTTGCTCAAGTTCATCCCTGGAACGATCGTGTTCCAAGACGACATCCTTATAATGGGTTGAGACACTGAGGAACACCTCCGCAACCTGGAGGAGGTGCTACGCCGATTGGAACGGGTAGGCCTGCAGCTGAAAAAGGCCAAGTGCGTGTTTTTGGCCCCAGATGTCGAGTTCCTGGGCAGGAGGATTTCCGCAGACGGGATTCAGCCCACTGAATCAAAAACTGAGGCGATTCGCCGGGCGCCCAGACCCGGCAACACGTTGGAGTTGCGATCATTCCTGGGACTCTTGAACTATTTTGGGAACTTCCTGCCGAACTTAAGCACATTGTTGGAGCCGTTACACATGCTCTTCCATAAAGGTTGTGAATGGTCTTGGGAGGATTGTCAAAAACAGGCTTTCAATAAGGCGAGGAACCTGCTGTGTTCCAACAAACTGTTGACTTTGTACAACCCCTGTAAAAAACTAGTTTTAACATGTGATGCGTCATCCTACGGGGTTGGGTGTGTTTTGCAGCAGGATAACGATGACGGCCGACTCCAACCGGTGGCTTACGCCTCCAGGTCGCTCTCCCAGGCAGACCGTGGATATGGCATGGTCAAGAAGAATGCACTCGCGTGTGTGTATGGTGTTAAAAAGATGCACCAGTATCTTTTCGGTAGACGGTTCGAGCTAGAGACGGACCACAAGCCGTTAACATCCCTGTTGTCCGACAGCAAGGCTGTCAACGCTAATGCGTCAGCTCGCATTCAGCGATGGGTCCTCATGCTGGCTGCGTATGACTACACCATACGGCACCGGCCAGGCACAGAAAATTGTGCTGATGCACTCAGCAGGCTCCCACTGGCCACCACCGAGAGGGCGTCGGAGCAGAGCACTGAGATGGTCATGGCCATTGAGGCTTTTGACACTCCGGGCTCCCACATCACAGCCCGCCAGATCAAACTCTGGACCAACAGGGACCCCCTCCTATCCATGATAAAGAAATGTGTCCTGACTGGGGACTGGGCGTCTGCACACAGGGCGTGCCCCGAGGAAGTCAGACCGTTTCAGAGACGGATGGATGAACTCTCCGTCCAAGCTGACTGCCTGTTATGGGGCAGCCGGGTCGTCATGCCCCAGAAAGGAAGGGAAGCGTTCATCAGGGAACTCCACAGCGAGCACCCTGGCATCGTGTTAATGAAGGCCATTGCCCGGTCACAGGGTGGCAGGGGATTGACTCAGATCTGGAACATTGGGTTCGCAGGTGCACGACGTGTGCCCAGCTGGGCAATGCCCCCAGGGAGGCTCCACTCAGTCCATGGCCCTGGCCCACCAGGCCATGGTCACGTATTCACGTGGACTATGCGGGCCCGTTCATGGGAAAAATGTTCCTGATTGTTGTCGATGCATACTCGAAGTGGATTGAGTGCACCATATTGAACTCGTGCACGACATCCATCACTGTGGAGAGTCTGCGTACGGTTTTCACGACCCACGACTTGCCGGACATCCTGGTCAGCGATAATGGCCCGTGTTTTACCAGCCATGAATTCCAGGAGTTTATGTTGGGCAATGGGATCAAGCACATCGGACAGCGCCGTTCAAGCCGGCCTCCAATGGCCAGGCGGAACGGGCGGTCCAAGTCATAAAACAGGGCATACTACGCATCCAAGGACCCTCTCTTCAGTACCGCCTATCGCGCCTCCTGCTGGTCTACAGGTCCCGCCCGCACTCGCTCACGGGAGTCCCGCCAGCAGAACTCCTCATGAAATGCACGCTCAAGACGCGGCTGTCCCTTATTCACCCAGGCCTGACAGACATTGTTGAGGGCAAACGCCAGTCCCAAACCGAGCTCCATGATCGAGGCACAAAGTGGAGGTGTATAGACATAGATGACCCGGTATTTGTTCTTAACCATGCTTTGGGACCCAAATGGCTTGAGGGCACCGTAATTGGCAAAGAAGGAAACAGGATCATGGTGGTCAGACTAAACAATGGGCAGATATGCCGCAAACACTTGGACCAAGTAAAGACAAGGTTCCGTGCAGACACGGAGGAACCGGAAGAAGAGCATGATGAGATAGCACCCACACCACTGCCAGCGTACGAACAACAAAGACAGCCCTCAGCATGCACAGTCCCTGCGGCCAGCCCGGACAGGCCGGAATCACCTCAAGTGACAGAGACGCGTGCTGAGGCTCAGCCACAAGAGCCACAACTGCGGCGCTCCATGAGAGAGCGCCGACCACCCGATAGACTTAACCTCTGAAACTAAAAGACATAAGGGGGGAGGTGATATCATGTATTTCACCATCTTGCAATGACTATAAGTATGTAACTCATGCATACTGCACCTGTACCCTTGTAATGCACACCCTGACCACAGGGAGTGAGCTCCTTACCTGGGCTTCCAGGTATAAAAGGGGAGGTCCCACCCAGGATCAGCACTCTTCAGTCCTGGAAATAAAGTGAAGGTCACAGAGTGACCGTGTCTGATATATCCATGCCTCGTGTGAGTTTGTAACAAGGTGCAGAGACACAACAGTACTTGTCTCAGCAGGACTTGTCACCAAGCTGTCTGGTGGCTATTGATTAGTTATCAGCCGTTTCAAGCCAGGTTTAGCTGTTTATGCAAACTAACTGTCTGTTGCAGAAATTTCTGGAAGGACCAGGATTCCATTTTGCTTTATATCAAAAAGGGCACAAAATACAGTGTGATACAGCTTAGATAAAAATACATTTCCACATTCCCCCATTTTGTCCTTCACAAGGACAACTTAATCCATTCTGATCTTGTACAGTCTCTCTATTTCCATTTCCACACAAGAGCCTTCAGTAGTTGTCGTTACCATAACTCTAGCCGTGGTCTCGGTAGGTAACACGGTTTTTCCCAACCTGGCACAGCAACACTTAACCAAGACAAATAAAAGATATAGGGCGAAGACTATCAGCAGGAATATGATCAAACCCTGTACCACAGATCTCCCTAGGGATCCCAACCATCCCGATGCCCAATCCCACAAGGTGGTACCATCCTGGCCAACTGTCTGTTTATACTCTATTACCTTGTTCCTAATGTATTCAACTAGACTGCCGATTTCTTCTGACTTATCCGGGATATATGTATAGCATTCTCCACCTATTAATGCGCATGTCCCTCCTTCTTTGGCTAGGAGATAATCTAAGGCCATACGATTTTGGAGAGCCATTGTTTGAATAGCTACCATTTCATCAGATTCCATTTAGCCATGTCAAATCACGTTTAAATCTATGACTTCCATAGGCATCCCTTAGAGTCTTTGTTGATCTAATAAAGGGTACCAAATATCCTAAGTAACAGGACCCTGTCCAGTTGGCTGGTAACCATAGGTAGGTTTTATGGCCACAAATAAAGGATGTCAGCTCCTGGTCCTTTCGTGCCATCCATACTCGAGTGGTCTCACCATCCCACCCTCTACCTGAGGCTTTGTTATGGACCATCGTCCAGCTAACGGTTGCTATCTTTCTTCCATCAGTGGGATTTGTTGTGGCTTGTCATTTAGTCATTTGGGAACACTTGCTGCGTTCCATTTCTGGTCCTTTAGTCTCATTACTCACTAGGCATATTATACCTTCAGGATTTCCTATTCCTGGAGTAATACTTAGGAAGGGTGGCTGGCGGTTATTATTATAATGTGGCTGGTACCATCCCTGGAAGGTTATAAGTTTATACCCTGCTGACCTCCATTCTGTGAGAACCTTCGTTTCTGACACCTTGGTTAGGTTTGTCCTATTTTGCACTATCAACCATTCTACCATCTCTGATTCGTTAAAGGGAATGGATCTTAGGGGAATACCCCCTTCGGAGTGGACCGGTACATGGGAACATATCCAACAACTAGACAAGTTTCTTTCTTGAGCATACTTATGACTCAGCGCCATAAATACGTTTACCTGCAGTTCCCTTCGTTTGCATGTCTGTACCCCTGGTATAATCAATAACGCAAAGCAAAACCCTGTCAAGCCCAACACCATCAGTCCCCATAGTCCGTACAGTTCCTTATTCAGTCTTCCTTTTTCTGTTCCTCTGGTTCCTTCTTTCCTTCCTCCTGGTCGGGTGCCCTTTTGCAATGGAACGCATGGATCCATGTTGGTCTTTCCTTTACCTTGATTGCAGTATTAGTCGCCAGCAAGACCTGGTATGGTCCTTCAAATCTTGGCTGTAGACTGTTTTTTCTTTTAAAGATTTTGATGTAAACGAATTCCCCGGGCTCCAGGTTATGACACTTCCCTTCTGCTGGCTTGACTTGAGCTGCTTTTACCTGCGAATGAAAGCTGGAAATACATTTGGTTAGTGCAATACAATAATTCAACATATTTTCCTCCATTTTGTGGATGTCCATTTGTTTTGCAGTAAATGGTGCTGTAAAAGGTAGCCGTTGGGGACGTCCCATAACTATCTCATGCGGTGACAGGCCTGTTGTTCTGTTGGTTGCAGATCGCATCACCATCAAGGCTAAGGGCAGCAGTTCTGTCCATTTCAGTCCAGTGTCATTACAAAATTTTGCCAGCTTATTTTTAAACATTCCATTATATCTTTCAACAAGTCCAGCTTATTGTGGATGATAACTGCAATGAAAACGTTGGTTAATCTGTAAAACTTTACACATTTCTCTGACAACAGTTCCCGTGAAATGTGACCCGTTATCACTAGAAAGCTTATCAGGGATTCCGAAGCACGGTACGATTTCTTTTAACAAACATTTAGCAACAGTAGTGGCATCGGCCTTTTTACATGGAAAGGCTTCAATCCATCTCGAGAACACATCTACAATAGCTAATACATACTTGAATCCCATACACATAGGTAATTCAATAAAATCCATTTGTAAATGTACAAAAGTTCCCACTGGATTTGGGTGGGAGGCAGATTCTACTTTTTCCGTCTTACCCGGATTCATTGTCTGACAGGTGACACAATTTTCACAGATTTGTTTTGCAATTGCCGAAATGCCTGGTGCATACCAAGTTGCCAAAATATAATCTGCCACCCCCACTTAGCCCGCATGGTGAACCCATATTCCTTCTGGATTTTTATAACATTGATCCTTTGTCCAGGTCAACACCTCCTCCGTACTGGCCTGTGTCTGAAAGGCCAGCACATCATTAATAGTGGGTGGCGGGTCTAAGCAATTGAGACTTTTCCTTAGTGGGAACAATGACACCTGCATCCCCCCTTTTGACAGAGCTGCTGACTTAGCTGCATTATCAGCTCTGGCGTTCCCAAGTGCTACCTCATTCGACTGGCCTGTATGTGCTTGGCATTTGATAATGGCAAGTTTCAAGGGGCATTGAATGGCTCACAGGAGATTTTCCACTTGTTCTGCATTTTTGATAGTGGTTCCTGAAGAAGTCAGGTACCCATGAATTTTCCAAATTTGTCCACAGTCATGTGATACTCCAAAAGCATACCTGGAGTCGGTGTAGATATTAACTGTTTGTCCTTCAGCCAGAATACAGGCTCAAGTTAACGCAAACAATTCGGCTTGTTGGGCTGAAAAGGAGTCTGGAAGAGAGGCTGTTTCGACAACATTAAACTGGGTCACAATTGCATAAGCCGCTCTAGGTTGGCCCCTATCATTTCGTAAGGCTGATCCATCAACATAGCACACTCGATCAGGGTTACACATTGGTACATCTGTTAAATTGATACGTGGTTTAGTCACTAATTCGGCTACCATTTCACATGAATGGTCTTCTTCTGTGGGGAGTAAAGTGGCTGGATTTAAGGTAGTACATCTTTTAATGATAAGGTTCAGATTTGATAACAGTTCAACTTCATATTTAGTGGTTCTTGCAGAAGTTAGGGGCCCAAGTTTCGGGCCGCACTTAAAACGGCGCAGCCCAGACCTGGACGCCCGTTTTCCCCCCAGAAAGTGCGCCTAAAAAAACTTACCTATTCTCTGGTTCCCTGCAGGTCTTCTACAGCTGGGCGCAGCGCAGCACGAGCTGTTGGGGGCGAAGCCAGGTCCCTGCGCTGAAAACAGTGCCGGGACCTCTGCACATGTGTGCTACAGTGGGCACGCAAGTGCAGTAGCTCCAGGCTCCCAAAACTGTGGAAGGGGCCCGAAGCACGCAGCCCCTCCCCTAGCCCTGGCCGAATGGCCTCACTGGGGCTGCGTGAATAAGGCTCCTCCCACCCGACCCGACCCCCGCTCCGCCCCCCCTCGGAAACCCGACCACCGCTCCCCCCCCAGACCTCCACGACTCTCTTTCCCCCCCCCTCCCCCGGACCTCTGCGACTCTCTCTCCCCTCCCCCTCCCCCGGACCTCCGCGACTCTCTCTCCCCACCCCCTCCCGACCTTCGCGACCCTTCCCCCCCCGTCCCCCCTGGACCTCCGCGACTCCCCCCCGAGACCCGACACCACCTACCTGTAAATCCAGCCCGAGGTCTTGGGCCCGGCCGTTCAGCCTCCTTCTCTCCCTCCCCCTCTCTCTCCTTCCCTCCCTTCCTCCCTCCTCTCTCCTTCCCTCCCTCCCTCCTCTCTCCTTCCCTCCCTCCCTCCCTCCCTCCTCTCTCCTTCCCTCCCTCCCTCCCTCTTCTCCCCTTCCCTCCCCCCTCCCTCTCATCTCTCCTTCCCTCCTTCCCTCCCTCCCTCCTCTCTCCTTCCCTCCCTCCCTCCCTCCTCTCTCCTTCCCTCCCTTGCTCCCTCCTCTCTCCTCTCTCCTTCCCTCCCTCCCTCCTCTCTCCTTCCCTCCCTCCCTCCCTCCTCTCTCCTTCCCTCCATCCATCCTCTCTCCTTCCCTCCCTCCCTCCTCTCTTCTTCCCTTCCCTCCCTCCCTCCTCTCTCCTTCCCTTCCTCCCTCCCTCCTCTCTCTTTCCCTCCCTCCCTCCTCTCTCCTTCCTCCCTCTCTCCTCTCTCCTTCCCTCCTCCCTCCTCTCTCCTTCCCTCCTCCCTCCCTCCTCTCTCCTTCCCTCCTCCCTCCCTCCTCTCTCCTTCCCTCCCTCCCTCCTCTCTCCCTTCTCCCCCTCCCCCTCTCTCCCTTGTCCCCCTCCCCCCTTCTCCCCTCCCCCCTTCTCCCCCTCCCCCCACCCCCCTTCTACCCCTCCCCACCCCTCTTCTCCCCCTCCCCACCCCAGCCCCCTTCTCCCCCTCCCCACCCCATCCCACCCCCCTTCTCTCCCTCCCCCCCACCCCCTTCTCCCCCTCCCTCCTCACCTCCCTTCTCCCCCTTCCCCGTTCTCCCCCTCCCCTCACTGTCAGAAACACAGACACTGACAGACAGAGAGTGAGAGACACAGACACAGACAGACACAGAGAGATACTGACGGAGACACACTGGGGGGGCCGTCCCAGCACACTGTTGGAGGACTCCCAGTGCTGCAGTCGGTAAGTAGAAAATGTTTTATTTATTAATTTTTTTTAATTTTTTTAATTTTTTATTAATTTTTTTTGATTGATTTATTGGTTGATTTATTGATGTATTTATCATTTATTATTGATGATGGCTCTTTATTTGTAAAACTGAAGTGTTTAATGATTGTAAACTTCCCTTTAAACCCCCCCTCCATTCTCTACGCCTAATTTGTAACCTACGCCTGATTTTCTAAAGTGTAGACAAGGTTTTTATCTAACATACAAAAATCTTCACTTACTCCATTCTAAGTTAGTTTGGAGTAAGTTTTCACTGCTTAAACTTTGAAAACAGGCGTAAGTGGCCGGACACACCCCTTTTTGAAAAAAAATTCTGTTCCAAAGTGAAACTGTTCTAACTGACTAGAACTGGAGCAAACTAAATGCCAAGAATTCAAATTTCTAAGATACTCCGTTCTAAACCAGTTGCTCCAAAAAACAGGAGCAACTCAGGCCGAAACTTGACCCCTAGGTGTTGGGTGGCACATTTAGTAAGTAAAATCTCAACAGAGTGTGGGATATATAGAATGGTTTGATGATTTAGAGTTATTGTCTGAGCCTGTTGTAGAGCGTATTAAGCTGCTGCCAATGAAGGAAGACATCCTGGTAGTCCACGTACCACTGGGTCTAGTTGGGCACTGGAATACGCTACCTGTCGCTGCCTGTCCCCATGTAACTGAGTCAAAACAGATTGTGTAAAACCCGACTTGTGATGAACAAATAAATTGAATGGCTTAGTGTAATCTGGTAATCCCAAGGCTGGTGCTGAAGTGAGGGACTGCTTAAGATTCTGGAAAGCATTCTGGGCTACTTCATTCCAAATCCTTCTTTAAGCATTGTGAGAATATAGTAGATTCATTCACAGCTTGTAGGTCTTGGACAAACCTCCATTTGTCACTATTGGGCTTCTGAACAGGAAGAATCGGTGTGTTACACGGACTTCTCATTTATGCTTATAGTGATTCACAGATCACAGAATGCACAGTACTTGTTTTATAATTTTATTAAAAGGCTTCCAAACCCAAGGTTTTTCCAATACAGCCAAAATGTTGATCAAGGAGAATCACCTGAAATATCTCAAAATCCAAATTCAAATGTTGTGCTGCCAATCTTTATTTTAAAAAATCTTCTTACTGAGCTAAAGCTTTCGCATCAAGGTTTTACACAAAGGACAATGGGAGCATACTCACCCAGCCTGCAGCCTCGAGAGACCCACAAAGGCTTTTTTTTAAAAGGCATTACAACTTCCCTTCCCCGTTCTTTATCTCACTCCTAGACTAAATTTATGTCTTTCAACCCAATGTAATCAATGATTGCGTGTCTTCTTTCGACAAGTAAGTGAGCGTGTCAAATAAATTCTCTTTTTTTTTTAACCGGGACCATGTCTCAACAAACCTATCCTTTGTGCATTTCCTAGCTCCGTAATTTCTCATCCGAATAAATCCACATCTGCATTTCTAACTTAAAATGTCTTAAACTTCCCACATACAGGACAACACTACATAGAAAATAGGTGCAGGAGTAGGCCATTCGGCCCTTCTAGCCTGCACGAAGGGTTAAAAAACCTTCACTCTGTTTGAAAAAGTGGGTGGAGCTAAAACAAACAGGCAGTTCCACCACCTTTCCAAACAGGCTTTCAGACACATGAAAAATTCCGCAGTCAAAAAAAAACACACAAGCACTCCCATTCAAAGACAGACATTCACAAAAGTCTCTCTTCATTCAATAAAGCTTATTGTTTGGCCAGCTCTATTTTTGGATCCATAAGTCACCATCGGGTTCTGTTACATATTGATTTACTTCCTCTGTTAATTTTACGTGGGCTTGAAAAATCGGAATCCAGGCCTTTTCTATTACTTTCTTTTTTTTTCCCTCTTCTACCTGGGTCTCTGTTTATAAGACACTCCTCTAGACATGTTATTCTCTCTAAATTAAATGACCCATCAGGTGGAAATGGCCTGTTTTCACCCTTAGTCCACTTTACCCATTTTTTTTTAGGTGGTCAATTGAAGACTGACCACAATTCTGGAGCATAAAATAGGCTGGTGTGCACTTTTGTGGTGTTTTACTTGCTCCGGCACCCATTCTAGATGATTAAGATTTTCCACAGTTTCTGATCTCACAATCCTTTCGGCCAACTGAGTTCTCAACGCCCACTTCTCCTGGCCGTTACTTGGCCTGAAAAGGCTCTTAATTCGGGCTCAGTCTGGGTGTGTGAGAGATGTTGGCACGAACCAACCGTAGTTGATCAATCAGTTACTGTTTCTTTTCTCAATCAATCCTTGTTTTTCCGAATCACAATTTTCCCTTGTGACTCTTCCCGTTTCTCTAATTGCAATGTCGTACAAAGGTATTGAACACAACAATATAACAAGGGTAACTAGGACAAACAACATTCACGCGAGTATACAAATCATAACCTTAAACTCTATCTAAACAAATAATCAATTCTCAGTCTGCATTGTACGCCACTACAGACCGAGTCCTTAACTTATCCAAATAAAACTTATAAAACTTATGGTCCCATTACCTTAACTCTTATCACATAAGAATCTTCGATCGATTAGCGCTTTTTTCCCCCTAATCTTATCACATAAGAACCGTTTTCCTAATCTTACCACATAAGAAACGTTTTCCGAATGAAAATCTCCCAGGCTGTTTCAAAATATTTCCAGGACCAGATCCCTTCTGCTTGCAAGCTGAGAAAGAAATGATCACAAAAATAACTTTGGCTCTCAAATGTCGAGTCTCGTAGATCGCAGTACCTTCCCTGTGGACAACAGATTACATATGCGATTCAACAGTGAAGGAACCTCTTGTGAGCAAAAGGCTCACCTTATTCTGGCCAGTGAAGCCCTTCACTGAAGAGGCACTAAGCCCGCATCCGTTTTACTCACAGGTTAGAGAGTAAGCAATCTAAGTGGAACCTCCAAGAAGTAACTGTCGAAATCTCGACTCACAATATACGACTCAGACACCTTCAGCCCAGCAGATGTTCCTTTATTTTTACTTCCAGCAAGGAAAAAGTATCACTCAGTCAATGGCTAAGTGAACACCTTCGAAATGGTACAATTTCACAAGATATTTATACAGTAAAAACCCAAGTTATGGACTCTTCCAGTGTATTGGCTCTGTCTTGCAGTCAGTGAATACAGATAAAGAGTTAATTACGACATCCATGTCCTGACATGGTTTCCAAATATTTCCTTTTGTCAGGGTTATTAGTTGGCCAGTCAGCCATTACTCGATGAGAGTGTGGTCATGAGCTATTACCGGCATTGCATTGTGACAGATTGTCCAGTTTTCTGGTCAGTTATCTTTTTGCATGAAATGGATGAGGTCTGTAACAAGAGATAACATAGAAACATAGAAACATAGAAAATAGATGCAGGAGTAGGCCATTCGGCCCTTCGAGCCTGCACCGCCATTCAATGAGTTCATGGCTGAACATGCAACTTCAGTACCCGATTCCTGCTTTCTCGCCATACCCCTTGATCCCCCTAGTAGTAAGGACTACATCTAACTCCTTTTTGAATATATTTAGTGAATTGGCCTCAACAACATTCTGTGGTAGAGAATTCCACAGGTTCACCACTCTCTGGGTGAAGAAGTTTCTCCTCATCTCGGTCCTAAATGGCTTACCCGTTATCCAAAGACTGTGACCCCTGGTTCTGGACTTCCCCAACATTGGGAATATTCTTCCTGCATCTAACCTGTCTAAACCTGTCAGAATTTTAAACGTTTCTCTGAGATCCCCTCTCATTCTTCTGAACTCCAGTGAATACAAGCCCAGTTGATCCAGTCTTTCTTGATATGTCAGTCCCGCCATCTCGGGAATCAATCTGGTGAACCTTCTTTCGCTGCACTCCCTCAATAGCAAGAATGTCCTTCCTCAAGTTAGGAGACCAAAACTGTACACAATACTCCAGGTGTGGCCTCACCAAGGCCCTGTACAGCTGTAGTAACACCTCCCTGCCCCTGTACTCAAATCCCCTCGCTATGAAGGCCAACATGCCATTTGCTTTCTTAACCGCCTGCTGTACCTGCATGCCAACCTTCAATGACTGATGTACCATGACACCCAGGTCTCATTGCACCTCCCCTTTTCATAATCTGTCACCATTCAGATAATAATCTGTCTCTCGGTTTTTACCACCAAAGTGGATAACCTCACATTTATCCACATTTTACTTCATCTGCCATGCATTTGCCCACTCACCTAACCTATCCAAGTCACTCTGCAACCTCGTAGCATCCTCCTCGCAGCTCACACTGCCACCCAGCTTAGTGTCATCCGCAAATTTGGAGATACTACATTTAATCCTCTCGTCTAAATCATTAATGTACAATGTAAACAGCTGGGACCCCAGCACAGAACCTTGTGGTACCCCACCAGTCACTGCCTGCCATTCTGAAAAGTACCCATTTACTCCTACTCTTTGCTTCCTGTCTGCCAACCAGTTCTCAATCCACGTCAGCACACTACCCCCAATCCCATGTACTTTAACTTTGCACATTAATCTCTTGTGTGGGACCTTGTCGAAAGCCTTCTGAAAGTCCAAATACACCACATCAACTGGTTCTCCCTTGTCCACTCTACTGGAAGCATCCTCAAAAAATTCCAGAAGATTTGTCAATGGCTGGTGGTTTGAGTATCTCGAAAAGGGTGGGGCGGAGTGGAACTGGTGTTGTAATGGACAATTGGAGAGCACCATGGGTGGTACTTGTCTCAGCAGGACTTGTCTCCAAGCTGCCTGGTGGCTATTGATTAGTTATCAGTCGTTTCAAGCCAGGTTTAGCTGTTCATGCAAACTGACTGTTGCAGAAATTTCTGGAAGGACCAGGACTCCATTTTGTTTTATATCAAAAAGGGCACAAAAATACAGTGTGATACAGCTTAGATAAAAATACATTTCCACACTCCCCATCAGCACTTATTCCCTTATCGTTTAAGAAACTGTCTATTTCTGTCTTAAATTTATTCAAGTCCCAGCTTCCACAGCTCCCTGAGGCAGCGAATTGCACAGATTTACAACCCTCTGAGAGAAGAAATTTCTCCTCGTCTCAGTTTTAAATCGGCAGCTCCTTATTCTAAGATTATGCCCTCTAGTTCTACTCTCCCCTATCAGTGGAAACATCTTCTTTGCATCCACCTTGTCAAGCCCCCTCATAATCTTATACATTTCGATAGAATCACCTCTTATTCTTTTGAATTCCAATGAGTACAATAAGAACATAAGAATTTGGAACAGGAGTAGGCCATCTAGCCCCTCGAGCCTGGTCCACCACTCAACAAGATCATGACTGATCTGGCCGTGGACTCAGCTCCACTTACCCGCCCGCTCCCCATAACCCTTAATTCCCTTATTGGTTAAAAATCTATCTATCTGTGATTTGAATACATTCAATGAGCTAGCCTCAACTACTTCCCTGGGCAGAGAATTCCACAGATTCACAACCCTCTGGGAGAAGAAATTCCTTCTCAACTCGGTTTTAAATTGGCTCCCCCGTATTTTGAGGCTGTGCCCCCTAGTTCTAGTCTCCCCGAACAGTGGAAACAAGCTCTCTGCCTCTATCTTGTCTATCCCTTTCATTATTTTAAATGTTTCTGCAAGATCACCCCTCATCATTCTGAACTCCAATGAGTAAAGACCCAGTCTACTCAATCTATCATCATAAGGTAACCCCCTCATCTCCAGAATCAGTCTCGTGAATCGTCTCTGTACCCCCTCCAAAGCAAGTATATCTTTCCTTAAGTAGGGTGACCAAAACTGCACGCAGTACTCCAGGTGCGGCCTCACCAATACCCTGTACAGTTGCAGCAGGACCTCTCTGCTTTTGTACTCCATCCCTCTCGCAATGAAGGCCAACATTCCATTCGCCTTCCTGATTACCTGCTGCACCTGCAAACTAACTTTTTGGGAGTCATGCACAAGGACCCCCAGATCCCTCTGCACCGCAACATGTTGTAATTTCTCCCCATTCAAATAATATTTCCCACTAATCTTTGTGTCATCTGCAAATTTTGTTACACTACACTCTGTCCCCTCTTCCAGGTCATCTATGTATATTGTAAACAGTTGTGGTCCCAGCACCGATCCCTGTGGCACACCAGTAACCGCCAATTTTCAACCCGAAAAGGACCCATTTATCCCGACTCTCTGATTTCTGTTAGCCAGCCATTTCTCGATCCATGCTAATACATTTCCTCTGACTCCGCGTACCTTTATTTTCTGCAGTAACCTTTTGTGTGGCACCTTATCGAATGCCTTTTGGAAATCGAAATACACCACATCCATCGGTAATCCTCTATCCACCATGCTCGTTATATCCTCAAAGAATTCCAGTCAATTAGTTAAACATGATTTCCCCTTCATGAATCCATGTTGCACCTGCTTGATTGCACTATTCCTATCTCGATGTCCCGCTATTTCTTCCTTAATGATAGCTTCAAGCATTTTCCCCACTACAGATGTTAAACTAACCGGCCTATAGTTACCTGCCTTTTGTCTGTCCCCTTTTTTAAACAGAGGCGTTACATTAGCTACTTTCCAATCCGATGGTACCTCCCCAGAGTCCAGAGAATTTTAGTAGATTATAACGAATGCATCTGCTATAACTTCCGCCATCTCTTTTAATACCCTGGGATGCATTTCATCAGGACCAGGGAACTTGTCTACCTTGAGATCCATTAGCCTGTCCAGAACTACCCCCCTCGTGATAGTGATTGTCTCAAAGTCCTCCCTTCCCACATTCCTGTGACCAGTAATTTTTGGCATGGTTTTTGTGTCTTCCACTGTGAAGACCGAAGCAAAATAATTGTTTAAGGTCTCAGCCATTTCCACATTTCCCATTATTAAATCCCTCTTCTCATCTTCTAAGGGACCAACATTTACTTTAGTCACTCTTTTCCGTTTTATATATCTGTAAAAGCTTTTACTATTTGTTTTTATGTTTTGCGCAAGTTTACTTTCGTAATCTATCTTTCCTTTCTTTATTGCTTTCTTAGTCATTCTTTGCTGTCGTTTAAAATTTTCCCAATCTTCTAGTTTCCCACTAACCTTGGCCACCTTATACGCATTGGTTTTTAATTTGATACTCCTTTATTTCCTTGGTTATCCACGGCTGGTTAACCCTTCTCTTACCGCCCTTCTTTTTCACTGGAATATATTTTTGTTGAGCACTATGAAAGTGCTCCTTAAAAGTCCTCCACTGTTCCTCAATTGTGCCACCATTTAGTCTGTGTTCCCAGTCTACTTTAGCCAACTCTGCCCTCATCCCACTGTAGTCCCCTGTGTTTAAGCATAGTACACTCGTTTGAGACACTACTCCCTCACCCTCAATCTGTATTACAAATTCAACCATACTGTGATCTCTCATTCCGAGAGGAGATCATTTATTATTCCTGTCTCATTACACAGGACCAGATCTAAGATAGCTTGCTCCCTTGCTCCCTTGTAGGTTCTATGTAGGTTGTAGGCCCAACCTACTCAACCTTTCCTCATAAGTCAACCCCCTCATCTCCGAAATCAACCTAGTGAACCTTCACTGAACTGCCTCCAAAACAAGTATACCCTTTCGTAAATATAGAAATCAAAACTGCACGCAGTATTCCAGGTGTGGCCTCACCAATACCCTGTACAAATATAACAAGACTTCCCTGTTTTTATACGCCATCCCCTTTGCAATAAAGGACAAGATTCCATTGGCCTTCCTGATCACTTGCTGTACCTGCATACTATCCTTTCATGCACAAGTACTACCAGGTCCCGCTGTACTGCAGCACTTTGCAATCTTTCTCCATTTAAATAATAACTTGCTCTTTGATTTTTTTCTGCCAAAGTGCATGACCTCACACTTTCCAACATTATATACCATCTGCCAAATTGTTGCCCACTCACTTCGACTGTCTTTGTCCTTTTGCAGATTTTTTCTGTCCTCCTCACACATTGCTTTACCTCCCACCTTTTTTCATCAGCAAACTTGTCTACGTTACACTCGGTCCCTTCTTCCAAGTCGTTAATATAGATTGTAAATAGTTGGGGTCCCAGCACTGATCCCTGCGGTACCTCACTCGTTACTGATTGCCAACCAGAGAATGAACCATTTATCCCGACTCTCTGTTTTCTGTCAGTTAATCAATCCTCTACCTATGCTAATATATTACCTCCAACACTGTGAACCTTTATCTTGTGCAGTAACCTTTTATGTGGCACCTTTTCAAATGTTTTCTGGAAGTCTAAATACACCATATCCACTGGTCCCCCTTTATCCAACTTGTTCGTTACATCCATAAAGAATTCCAGAAAATTTGGCAAATGTGACTTCCCCTTCATAAATCCATGTTGACTCTGCCTGACTGAATTTGCTTTTCCGAATGTCCTGCTACTGCTTCTTTAATAATGGACTCCAACATTTTCCGAACCACAGATGTTAGGCTAACTGGTCTACCGTTTCCTGCTTTTTGTCTGTCTCTTTTTTTAAATAGGGGCGTGAATATCTGCTGGGACCTCTCCAGAATCCAGGGAATTTTGGTAAATTACAACCAATGCATCCACAATCCCTGCTGCTACTTCTTTTAAGACCTTCGGATGCAAGCCATCAGGTCCAGGAGATTTATCTGACTTTAGTCCCATTATCTTACTGAGTACAACCTCCTTAGTGATTGTGATTGTGTTAAGTTCCTTTCCCCCTATAGCCCCTGGACTATCAACTGTTGGAATATTGTTAATGTCCTCTACCGTAAAGAATTATACAAAATATTTGTTCAGAGTTTCTGCCATCTCCATGTTCCCCATTACTAGTTCCCCGGTTTCGTCCTCTAAGGGACCAACATTTTTCTTTAGCCATTCTTTTCCTTTTTATATACCTATAGAAACTCTTGCTATCTGTTTTTATATTTTGTGCTCGTTTACTTTCATAGTCTATCTTCCCTTTCTTAATCATTTTTTAGTCATCCTTTGCTGGCTTTTAAAAGCTTCCCAATCTTCTGTCCTCCCACTAGTTTTGGCCACTTTGTATGCCCTTGTTTTTAATTTGATACCATCCTTTATTTCTTTATTTAGCCACGGATGGCTATCTTTTCTCTTACACCCTTTCCTCCTCACTGGAATATATTTTTCTTGAGAGTTGTGAAATATCTCCTTCAATATACCACTGTTCATCAGCCGCAACCGTCCTACACTTTAATCTATTTCCCCAGTCCAACCCTGCCCTCATACCTTCATAGTCTCCTTTATTTATGATTAGTACGCTGGTTAGAGATCCAACTTTCTCACCATCCATCTGAATTTTGAATTCAATCATGCTTTGATCACTCATTCCAAGGGGATCCTTTACGAGGAGATTGTTAATTAATTCTGTCTCGGACTAATTTAGGACTGAGATGAGGAGAAATTTAATCATTCAAAGGGTTGTGAATATTTGGAATTCTCTAGATTTTTAGATACTAAGGGAATCAAGGGATATGGGGAAAGGTCGGAAAAGTGGAGTTGAGATAAAAGATCAGCCATGATCTTTCTGAATGGCGGAGCAGGCTCGAAGGGCCAAATGGCCGACTCCTGCTCCTATTTCTTTTGTGCTTATGAAATCACACTGCCAATTGTGTGAGTTGATGGCTCAGTTTCTGGAGTATGTGTGGAAGGTTGTGGTCTCTGTCTCACTTCCTCGTTTCACTGATCCCGGCTGTTTTGGGAATCGGTGTGTTGCAACCAACTTCTGTGCCAGCGGATTCAGGAAGGGGAAAATCAGACACAGTTTGTCCCCCTGATTGCTGTCCTTATAACTATCTGACATTCCTTTTTAAGATCACTTGCCTGATCTTTCCTATCAGAGCTGTAAAGCCCGATTTTCTCCACTCGTTCCTAATAACTCAAGCCTCTGACACAAGAAACCAGCCTCGTGACTCTTCACTGCACTGCTCTCAGTGTCTGAACATCTGCTTTGTTTCCTGGTGACTGGAGCACTGATCAGTGTGACCAAGACTTCCTCTAACTTATACTTTACCGTTTTGGCTATTGTCGTACAAGCAACTGTTGACCTTGTTGATTGCTGCTTGTTTAAAACATTGAGGATCGAGTCCACTACGATTCTCTTCACCTCTTCCTTAGCTATTTCATGGCATACGTGTGCCACCCATCTCTCTAATTATCGGCAACACTTTACAATTGTCAGCATTGAGTTTCATCTGTCACTATTCTGTCCATATATATATTTTGTCCAACTAAATCTATAATTTCTGAGCAGCCTCCTCCGATTCCACTCCTACTTCTAGTTTGGTATCATCTGCAAACTTGGCTAATCTGGAATATGAAATATTAAATATTTAAGCTGGCTTGGGGCTTCAAGATGCATTACATTTTTTTTTAAATGAAAAATTCTGTAAGGAAGATCGGGTAATTTTATGTAGCATCTTATCACATCTTACATACAATGTATTGCTTTTCAGTGCAGTGACTGTTATGTCGGTGAACATGGTAGCCATTTTGCACACAGGAAGATCTCACAATCTGTAATGAAATCCCACAACATTCTAGCTCTTCGGCAAAGGTCCCCTTCACCAAGTTGATGAATTGCTCGAGTACTGCATGTGGTTAGGAGCATCCATTATAGAAAAGACATAAAAGCTGTAGATAGCACAAAAAATAGATTCACCAGGATGATGCCAGCAATGGGAAACTGTAGGAATGAGGAGCGAAACAGAACCAATTTCCACCAGAACAAAGAAGGCTAAGGGTATTTATTTTGTTCGTTTTGGATATCAAAGGGTATTTACTTGATTGTAAAGTGTTCTGGGATGTCCTGAGGTTGTGGAAGGCACTAAATAAATGCTACAGGTATGTTTGAGGTAGAGACAATTGCATGTTTAAGGGAATTGTGGATAAATGTTTGAAGCAGGGTAAGATTTAGGGCTATGAGAGCGAGTGGGGCAGTGGGATTAGTTTCTGGATTGTTCCAGCAAAGTGTTGGTACAGACACAATGGGACAAATTCTTCTGTGATGTAATCTTCAATGTCTCTATAGAAAGGAGGGATGGCATTGAAGATTAAAGTGAGCAATTATCGTTGTATCCATCAGAGGGAGCCTAATCCTGGAACTAATCATTTACTCATTATGATTCTGCCTGAGATGTAGAGGAACAAGAAAAGCTGCTGAGAGAATAAACACAAAGACAGAGATCTTGTAGAAGGAATGTTCCTCCAACTTCATTCCAGCCCATTTACACACACACACACACACACACACACACACATACTTGTATGTGTGTGCAGGCACACATTAGACAGAAATAACTTGTATTTATACACTGTGCTTGACTTCGAGTCAGCATTTAACTATGTGTGGCACCAAGGAGCCGAGTAAAACTGGTCAATGGGGAGCAGGGGGAATACGCTCCAGTGTTTGGAGTCAAACCTGGGACAAAGGAAGAGGGTTGTGGTCGTTGGAGGCCAATCATTCCGACCTGAGGCCATCGCTGCCCACCACTTTGGTAGCTTAGGAGGCCATTTTGTGACCATAAAATGGGGGCTGCATGGTGGGATTTCTGGACGATAAGTCCCAGCCTCAGGATAGACTGTTTCCAACTCCAGGCTGCTGATTTGAATCATATACAATCTCAATATAAAGAACTGACTTGCTTAATACAGAGTGCACCTACCTGAGGGAAGATTACCAAATAGTTCACACAAACAACAAGGAAAATATGTTGGTGCACAGGTGTGATCATAGAGACATAGAAACATAGAAAATAGGTACAGGAGTAGGCCATTTGGCCCTTTGAGCCTGCAGCACCATTCAATAAGATCATAGCTGATCATTTACCTCAGTACCTCTTTCCTGCTTTCTTTCCATACCCCTTGATCCTTTTAGCCATAAGGGCCATATCTAACTCCCTCTTGAATATATCCAATGAACTGGCATCAACAAGTCTCTGCGTAGGGAATTCCACAGGTTAACAACTCTCTGAGTGAAGAAGTTTCTCCTCATCTCAGTCCTAAGTGGCTTACCCTTTATCCTTAGACTATGTCACCTGGTTCTGGACTTCCCCAACATCGAGAACATTCTTCCTGCATCTAACCTGTCCAGTCCTGTCAGAATTTTATATGTTTCTATGAGATCCCCTCTCATCCTTCTAAACTCCAGTGAATACAGGCCCAGTCGATCCAGTCTCTCCTCATATGTCTGTCCAGCCATCCCGGGAATCAGTCTGGTGAACCTTCGCTGCACTCCCTCAATAGCAAGAACGTCCTTCCTCGGATTAGGAGATCAAAACTGAACACAATATTCCAGGTGAGGCCTCACCAAGGCCCTGATTTGGCTTAGTATTTGCAACGCTAGCTGGGGGGGGAAGTCGTTCACCAAACTGGACTTGACGTCGGCCTACATGACACAGGAGCTGGCCGAGACGTCAAAGAGACTTGCGTGCATTAACGCGCAGAAAGGACTGTTTATTTATCACAGGTGTCCTTTTGGAATTCATTCGGCTGCAGCCATATTTTAGAGGAATATGGAGAGTCTACGGAAGTCCGTTCCTAGAACTGTCGTGTTTCAAGATGAAATTCTGGTCACAGGTCGTGACACTACTGAAAATCTGAACAATCTTGAAGAAGTCCTACATCGTCTGGACAAAGTGGGACTCAGGCTGAAACATTCAAAGTGTGTCTTCATGGCACCTGAAGTTGAATTCCTGGGGAGGAAGATTGCTGCTGATGGCATCAGGCCTACTGATTCGAAAACCAAGGCCATCAAAAATATACCCAGGCCTCAGAATGTGATGGAGCTGCATTCATTCCTTGGGCTACTCAACTACTTTGGAAATTTCTTACCCAGATTGAGCACTTCATTAGAGCCACTACACGTGCTACTCAGAAAAGGAGACTACTGGATCTGGGGTGTGTCTCAAGATAGAGTCTTTGAGAAAGCTAAGAATCTGCTGTGTTCAAACAAGTTGCTTGTTCATTATGATCCGTGTGAGCGTCTTGTATTGGCCTGTGATGCCTCATCATATGGGGTTGGCTGTGTACTCCAACAAGCTAATGAGTCGGGTAAGCAACAACCTGTTGCATATGTTTTGAGATGTTTGTCAAAGACGGAAAGAGCTTACATCATGGCAGAAAAAGAAGCTTTGGCCTGAGTGTATGGGGTCAAGAACATGCATCAGTATCTGTTTGGTCTTCGTTTTGAACTTGAAATGGTCACAAGCCACTCATTTCATTGTTTTCGGAAAACAAATGTATCAATACCAATGTATTATCCCGCACCCAGAGGTGGGCGTTGACATTGTCTGCTTATGATTATGTTAATCGTCATAGACCTGGCACTGAGAATTGTGCTGATGCACTGAGTCGTCTGCCATTGCCCACACCTGAAGTGGAGATGCCTCAACCTGCAGATCTACTGTTAGTAATGGATGCTTTTGAGAGTGAAGGAACTCCTGTCACTGCTCAACAAGTTAGGATCTGGACCAGCCATGATCCTATTTTATCGGTTGTGAAACGTTGTGTCCTCAGTGGTGATTGGTCTGCAATACCTATGGAAATGTGTGATGAGACCAAACCTTACAACCATCGCAAAGATGAACTGTCCATTCAGTCAGATTGTTTACTGTGGGGTAATTGTGTTGTTCTGCTTAAGAAAAGTAGAGAAAAAATTGTACGTGGACGACATAGCACTCATCCTGGTATTGTCATGATGAAAGCCATTGCTAGGGCTCATGTATGGTTGCCTGGAATTGACTCTGATCTGGAATCATATGTGCATCAGTGCAACACTTGCATGCAGCTTAGTAAAGCACCAGTGGAATCTCTGTTGAGTCTTTGGTCGTGACCATCTAAACTATGGTCGAGGATCCACATCGATTTTGCAGGCCCTTTCCTGGGAAAGATGTTTTTTGTTGTAGTGAATGCATATTCAAAGTGGCTAGAGTGTATTATTATGTCATCCAGTATGTCTACCGCTTCTATTGAGTGCCTTCGTGTCATGTTTGCTACTCATGGTTTGCCTGACATTGTTGTGAGCGACAACGGGTCTTGCTTCACAAGTCTGGAGTTTCAAGAGTTCATGAAACTCAATGGTATTACACATGTGAGGTCAACCACATTCAAACCTGTTTCTAATGGTCAAGCAGAGCATGCTGTCCAAACGATCAAGCAGAGTCGGAAACATGTAACTCAGGGTTCACTGCAGACTCGCTTGTCCTGTATACTGCTCAGTTACAAGACCAGAACTCACACGCTTACTGGGGTTCCCCCCTGCTGAACTACTGATGAAGAGAAATCTCAAGACCAACCTCCCTCTTGTTCATCCCGATTTGAATGATTGTGTTGAAAACAGACGTCAAAGTCAGCAAGGGTATCATGATAGTGCTGCTATGTCATGTGACATCTCTGTCAACGTTCCGGTTTATGTACTGAACTAAGGTCAAGGTCCAAAGTGGATCATGGGTACTGTTACAGCCAAGTTACAGGAGTATTCGGAATAAGGTGGATGAATTAACTGAGCAGATAGCAGTTAACGGGTATGATATAATTGGCATCATGGAGACATGGCTCCAGGGTGACCAAGGCTGGGAACTCAACATCCAGGGGTATTCAACATTTAGGAAGGATAGACAGAAAGGAAAAGGAGGCGGGGTGGCATTGCTTGTTAAAGAGGAAATGAATGCAATAGTAAGAAGGGACATTTGCTTGGATGATGTGGAATCGGTATGGGTGGAGCTACGGAATACCAAGGGGCAGAAAACACTATTGGGAGTTGTGTAAAGACCAGCAAACAGTAGTAGCAAGGTTGGGGACAGCATCAAACAAGAAATTAGGGATGCGTGCAATAAAGGTACAGCAGTTATCATGGGTGACTTTAATCTACATATTGATTGTGCTAACCAAACTGGCAGCAATGCGGTGGAGGAGGATTTCCTGGAGTGTATTAGGGATGTTTTTCTGGACCAGTATGTCGAGGAACCAACCAGGGAGCTGGCCATCCTAGACTGGGTGATGTGTAATGAGAAAGGACTAATTAGCAATCTTGTTGTGCGAGACCCCTTGGGGAAGAGTGACCATAACATGGTAGAATTCTTTATAAGGATGGAGAGTGACACAGTTAATTCAGAAACTAGGGTCCTTGTTTTGGATCGATAATAATAGACCCAGCTTCGGGATCTGGATGAATGTTAAAGAAGAGACAAGACAAATGAAGTAAAGATAAAACACCGTTTACCGAGAGAAAAGAAACATCATAATACAGTTTACGAAGAAAAGAGAAGTATGATAAGGTGCAACAAAGTTCACGGCCTTCAGCCCGTCGGGAACTCCGCAACGACGGCTGGTCAGGAGCCTTGGGGGTTCCGGCACCACTTGCGAATCATGGTCCAAGGTGAAGTTCAAAGAGCTACTGGACAGTTCTGTTCCTTTATACTATTGAACAAACATGGGTGCATGTGGCTTATGGCCAACTCCTAATCTGTAAGGCCCCAGCTGTTCTTCCACAAAGCATGAGATCTCAAGGTGCCGACCGTCCTATAAACAAGCTGGTGTGCGCCTCAAGGTCTCTCTCTCTCTCTCTCTCTCTCTCTGCATCAACAACATTCCATGAAGCATGTAGCAGAAACACACTGTAAATGTCAAAATATCAGAATTAACCCGATGTGATTAACCTTATACAATACAGTCCTGAACTTAAGGAAAGGTAACTTCGATGGTTTGAGGCGTGAATTGGCTAGAATAGACTGGCAAATGATACTTAAAGGGTTGATGGTGGATAGGCAATGGCAAACATTTAAAGATCACATGGATGAACTTCAACAATTGTACATCCCTGTCTAGAGTAAAAATAAAATGGGGAAGGTGGCTCAACAGTGGCTAACAAGGGATAGTGTTAAATCCAAGGAAGAGGCATATAAATTGGCCAGAAAAAGCAGCAAACCTGAGGACTGGGAGAAATTTAGAATTTAGCAGAAAAGAACAAAGGGTTTAATTAAGAGGGGGAAAATAGAGTACGAGAAGAAGCTTGCCGAAAACATAAAAACTGACTGCAAAAGCTCCTATAGATATATGAAGAGAAAAAGATTAGTGAAGACAAACTTAGGTCCCTTGCAGTTGGATTCAGGTGAATTTATAATGGAGAACAAAGAAATGGCAGACCAATTGAACAAATACTTTGGTTCTGTCTTCACGAAGGAAGACACAAATAACCTTCCGGAAGTACTTGGGGAACGAGGGTCTAGTGAGAAGGAGGAACTGAAGGATATCCTTATTAGGTGGGAAATTGTGTTCGGGAAATTGATGGGATTGAAGGCCGATAAATCCCTGGGGCCTGATAGTCTGCATCCCAGAGTACTTAAGGAAGTGGCCCTAGAAATAGTGGATGCATTGGTGATAATTTTCCAATAGTCTATCGATTCTGGATCAGTTCCTATGGACTGGAGGGTAGCTAATGCAACACCACTTTTTAAAAAGGGAGGAAGAGAGAAAGCGGGTAATTATAGACCGGTTAGCCTGACATCAGTAGTGGGGAAAATGTTGGAATCAATTATTAAGGATGAAATAGCAGTACATTTGGAAAGCAGTGACAGGATCGGTCCAAGTCAGCATGGATTTATGAAGGGGAAATCATGCTTGACAAATCTTCTGGAAATTTTTGAGGATGTAACTAGTAGAGTGTACAAGGGAGAACCAGTGGATGTGGTGTAATTGGACTTTCAAAAGGCTTTTGACAAGGTCCCACACAAGAGATTGGTGTGCAAAATCAAAGCACATGGTATTGGGGGTAATAGACTGACATGGATAGAGAACTGGTTGGCAGACAGGAAGCAGAGAGTCGGGATAAATGGGTCCTTTTCAGAATGACAGGCAGTGACTAGTGGAGTGCCGCAGGGCTTAATGCTGGGACCCCAGCTCTTTACAATATACGTCAATGATTTGGATGAAGGAATTGAGTGTAATATCTCCAAGTTTGCAGATGACACTAAACTGGGTGGCGGTGCAAGCTGTAAGGGGGACGCTAAGAGGCTGCAGGATGACTTGGACAGGTTAGGTGAGTGGGAAAATGCATGGCAGATGCAGTATAATGTGGATAAATATGAGGTTATCCACTTTGGGAGCAAAAACACAAAGACAGAATATTATCTGAGTGGTGGCAGATTAGGAATAGGGGAGGTGAAACGAGACCCGGGAGTCATGGTTCATCAGTCATTGAAAGTTGGCATTCAGGTACAGCAGGCGGTAGAGAAGGCAACTAGTATGTTGGCCTTCCTAGCTAGGGAAGTTGAGTACAGGAGCAGGGAAGTCTTACTGCAGTTGTACAGGGCCTTCGTGAGGCCTCACCTGGAATATTGTGTTCAGTTTTGGTCTCCTAATCTGAGGAAGGTCGTTCTTGTTATTGAGGAAGTAAAGCGAAGGATCACCAGATTGATTCCCGGGATGGCTGGACTGACATATGAGGAGAGACTGGATCGACTGGACCTTTATTCACTGGAGTTTAGAAGGATGAGAGGGGATCTCATAGAAACATACAAGATTCTAACGGGACGGAACAAGTTGGATGCGGGTAGATTGATCACGATGTTGGGGAAGTCCAGAACCAGGGGACACAATCTTAAGATAAGGGGTAGGCCAATTAGGACTGAGATGAGGAGAAACTTCTTCACTCAGAGAATCGTTAACCTGTGGAATTCCCTGCCGCAGAGAGTTGTTGATGCCAGTTCATTGGATATATTCAACAGGTAGTTAGATATGGCTCATGGCTAAGGGGATCAAGGGGTATGGAGAGAAAGCAGGAAAAGGGTACTGAGAGAATGATCAGTCATGATCTTATTGAATGATGGTGCAGGCTCGAAAAGCCGAATGGCCTACTCCTGCACCTATTTTCTATGTTTCTATGTTTCAAGGAGGGTAACAGAGTGCTTATTGTCGTGCTCAAGAATGGGCAAACATGCAGGAAATATGTTGATCAGATAAAACTGCGGCACACGGATGAATGGAACCGTTTGAAGAAGATGCAGTCAGTTACCAACCAACCAATGTTCATTCATCAGAGGAGTTTGCTGTCATTATTGAAACTGACCTCCAGTCTGTGATGTGGTCATTATCACTCCCATCAGATCGGTTACTCAGCCTTCAGTCACAACTGATTCAGAACGCTCGCTGAAATGAGACGATCAACTTGTGAGCAGAAAGTCCCAGACCGTTTTAATTTGTAGAAAGACTGCTATTAAGATCTTGAAAGGGGATATTGTTGTGTATTTATGCTTGGGGTCAACAGTCATCGGGGGGCACCACTGTTGGAGGTCATCGGGCTGTACGCCCGTGTGCGCGATCACTGGTATATAAGCATGGGTACCATGTCACACGGGTTACTTTGGGCGTGAATAAAGTTGGATCAGGTTTGCACCTGAGGCAGTTTACAGTAACAAGTCTCTTGAGTCATTACATTCATTGCAGAGGTGATGGTGTTCCCATGCACTGGCTGTACTTGTACTGGAGGTCGCAGGTTTTGGAGGTGCTGCGAAAATGCCTTGGCAAGTTGTGCTGTGCATCCTGTTGATAGGACACACTGCAGCCACGGTGCACAAGTGGTGGCAGGCAGGAATGTTTAAGGTAGCTGATGTGTTGCCAATCAAGCAGATCACTTTATCCTGGATAGTGCCAGCCCTGATCCCCTGCTGCACAAGCTCAAGACCCAGAGCAACCACCTCCTTCCCTCTCCCAGGGTTCCTCGATCAAAGCACCAATCCTGCTGGGAGCCGCAATAATTATGGAAATGATGCCGACCTCAGGAAATTCCCCGGGGTTCACGGTTTGGGAAGACAGGCAGGCACGGAGTCTGCCTCGCTGAACTACAGACAGATTATGGCCAAGTGGAAAATCCTGCCTCCCTTTGTTATAGGTGCTCCTGTGGGTAGCCTAGTCACTGGTGGTCCAGGGGAACCAACAACGTACTGTGCATTGCACAAGAGGAAGGGAGATCACTTTTGGAGATCGCTCACCTGATTTTTAAGCATGAAGTGATATGACTGCACCAGTACTGTATTCAGTGTTAGGAGAATACTGATTATTATGATGATATTTCAAATTTCTTAACAATATGGGAGTAACAATTCCCCTTCCACATTCCCAGTAAATGCTGGAAATACATATTGTGAAATTGGTCACTGCAGGCCCACGAGGTCAGAGTGCAGAGATTCACCCTCTAATGTCCTAAAGTATCAGTGGATTCGGCCAAATTATCCCAGACAGACAGCTCTGCACCGGGGTGTGCATGTGTCATTGCTGAATCCGTTGTATATAAAATATAACTGTAAATAAATGAACTCAAATATTAATCATTACAAACATGGGATTAAGGCTTTGTAATTTGATAATAAAATGCTTACATTGTTCCTCTTTCTAACAGGAAACACAAATCATATTTATTTTTCGGATGAGGGAGATAACATTCCATTAAAAGGACCAGACAATCCTGGGAATGGCCCTGTTGTCTGGGAATGGAAACCACACTCAGGCCAAGAAATCCAGTGGCTGGTTACTTTTCACAAGAGGAATTCGGTCCTGTGGGGCCCACGATGGAGCGAGCACTTTACATACAGAGACTTGTACCGGATGATACGACGGGATCATGATACCATCAATCTGAGAATTAGAAATCCCACATTTAAACTTGCGGGATCATTCATCTTAACTCAAACACTGCCGAGTAATAAAATCCTGAAACAGTACGAAATATTTGGAATCAAAGGTGAGTGGGACAAAGACTAGAAAAGGGTCAATAAAATGAATCTGGGGAAATAATTCGACATGTAATGATGAGATTGCCAGGATCACATGAGATTTATATCACCCACTGCAGAGAGCAGGTCTCATTAAACCAACCGGGGAAAGATTTTGTTCATTGTTTCCCCTGAAATGGTCAACATGAGAAAAATGTGTTGATAACTCTACTGGAAATAGCAAACTGAGGAATCTACCCCACAGAGATTATTATGGTCTGTAGACTGGTGCACACTCTTTAAGATGTAATGAATTCTGTTACCACACCAATAGATTACTTGCAGTAATAGGCCTCAGCACTGTGGGACAGGTATACGATTGGCCAGTATCACTGCTCCTGATTGCTGTCCAGTTAACCTGTGAGATGTGTCACTTGGTTCAGGTCCCAGAGGATAAGAGATACATTGGGGGACAGAGGCAAGACGAGGTGGGATAGAGACAGGATGGGGTGGGGCGGAGGTGGGACTGGGATGGGTTGGGGTGGGACAGATGTGGGATGGGGCAGGACAGAGGTGGGACGGGAGTGGGACAGAGGTGGAACAGGGCAGGACAGAGGTGGGATGGGGTGAGATAGTTTTCAGGATGGGGTGGGGCGGAGGCGGGACAGAGGCGGGATGGGGGGGGCGGGACAGAGGCAGGACTGGGGGCGGGACAGAGGTGGGATGGGGTGGGATAGAGACAGGATGGGGTGGGGAGGAAGCGGGATGGGGGCGGGACAGAGGTGGGACGGGGGCTTGGGCGGGGATGGGGGCGGGATGGGGGCGGGGATGGGGGCGGGATGGGGGTGGGGATGGGGGCGGGATGGGAGCGGGGATGGGGGCGGGATGGGGGCGGGGCGGGATGGGGTGAGGGCGGGGCAGAAGTGGGCGACCAAACCGCTCCCAGGGCAGGGGGGTTGAGAGTCTTCAATTTAAATATTATAATGAGACACGAAGCTTCATTTTTAACTTCCATTTTGTTTGTAACTGCATGTGGACAGTTTCACACGATTCGTGAAACCCCACAGTTACAGCAAGGCAGAGACTGCTGGATCCAGGAGCTAAGTGTCTTTATACATGCCTCCTGGAACTAAGGTCTCTATCTAGCTCACCACCCGCGATTGTGGACCCCTTCACGAGGCCTCCAATCACCCCCTCCAGGGCACTCCCCGCCCCCCCACCCACCAGCGATGATGCTGAGACTGGCCACGATCCTCCTGTGACCGGCCCCGAACTTCAATCATCCGACCCCGATCTCTGCCTGACCACATCCCCGCCACGATCGTCTGCCTGACCCTCTCTCCCCGATGATTTTAAATGCCCTCACGTATACCCCTCCTCCCCCCTCTGTTCAGCCGAAGGGCTACCCGCCGACAGCCAGCGAGCCTCTGAATTGGGCAGGTTGTGTGCGGAAAACCGAGGCCTTGCCTGAAAATCAGGCCCTGCTGTTAAAGTCTGCAGGGCCTGCAGGAAACCCGGGATCCCGGCTTTCCCCGACCACCTCGGAGCCCCCCGTCCCCAAACCGCCTTTCTCCACAAAATTCTGGCCATACATTGGAGAGAGTTTTGACCCCAAAATTTTGTGGCTTGCGGTTGGGTGGGAGGTTACAGAGATAAAAATCTGGATCCTGGCCCCAACTGGCCTCCATTCCGACCACTTCCGGTTTTATCGGAGGCGGGACAAGGGTGGGCTGGGAGCAGGCAGACAATCTGCTCACAGGAGCCGTGTTGGCATTTTAAATATTACAATGAGGTTGGATGCCTCATCGTCATCCATCATTTTAAATGTAACTCTGGGCGGGTGGGTTTCCCAGGCCTCGGGTAACCCGCCATCTAAAGGGTGCCGAGGAATGCTGGATCTAGGAGGTAAGTACCTTTCCACTCATCGATTGGGTCCAGCGTTTCTGCCTCACCAGCCACACACGATTGGACAACCCCCTTGGTCCTTCCGATCTCCCCCTGTCCTCCTCCCACACGGGATCCGATCTCTGATGCCCTTTCTGCCTTCCAACCTCCCGCCGGACTCCGTACCCCCCTTGGCTTCCGACCTCCCCTCTGGCCTTCCGACGCCCTCCGATCTCCGATACACCCTCCGGCCTTCCGATCTCCCCTCCGGCCTTCTGACACAACCCCCACCACCCCCTCAAATCTCTGATACATCCTCTGGCCTTCCGATCTACCTCCTCTGGCTTTCTGACCCCTCTCTGATCTCCAGCTCCCCCTCCAGCTATCTGACATTGTTCCTCCGGTCCTCCAACACTCCTTCGATCTCCGATACTCCCTCCGGTGTTCCGACCTTCCCCTTCGGATCTGATTCCCCCCTCCAGCCTTCCGACCTCCCCCATGTGGCCTTCCGACACCCCTATTGGTTTTTCCCACCAACCTCTTTATGGCCTAGTGCAGCAGGCCTACACATTAGGGTGAGTACTGCCATACGGGGGTTTGAGTATCTGCTCCCCATGTGGATCCAACAAGTTACAGGATTAACTTGACCCTACGCTTTAGTTTCTTCCCAAGGTACTGAAGTTGTTGTCTAAATGGTACTGAAATCAAACGCGTCTCCTAAATAGAAGGGTGATTGGCATGGTTTACCTCTGCGCCGCAAAAGGGGACTTTCAAAGCTTGGTTTGCTTGATGTGTGTTGGAGTGGAATGTTGAGGTAATGGTCTTTTGCGGGTTTGGCCAGAGTCGCCATCGGCAGAAGTAGGCCTCCATCCTCTTTAAATCACTGTTCAGGGTCTCCCCGGTGATGGACAGATTTGTGTTTTGCGCGTCCAAGTCAAGTCATCAGCGTATATGAACTTGCGGAACTCTGCTTCAGGCAGATCACTGGTGTATAAGTTGAATAACATGGGTGCCAGAACAGAACCCATTGGGAGTCCATTGTTCAATGTCCTATATCTGCTCTTCTGGGTGCCAGAGTACACACGGAAGCATCAGTTGCTAAGCATGTAGTTGAGAAGATGCTCGTCCTGTGTTTGTAGACACGGTTTGCCCCGCCAAGTTGATAGTTGCAATGACTTCAAAATGTGGATTTTGTGCACAGGCTCCCGGTGCATGTGTTGGGTGATCTTACTGAAGTGTGTTCGGCACATTGAGAACAGATTAGGTCTGGAGCATTTTTATGTGCGATAATATGTGTAATTCTACTGTTAAAATGCACAGTGTGTAATCTGATCTGACTCTTTAATGCAGCAAGCTACAAGTAGAAACATAGAAATCTACAGCACAGAAGGAAGCTATTTTAGCCCATCATGTCCGCGCCGACCGAGAAAGTGCCACACGGCCCTCGGTCAGCAGCCCTGAAGGTTACATATAAACCTATGAACAATGAACAATCGTGGAAAGGTAAAGATCACCCAGCCCAACCAGTCCACCCAACACAACTACGACACCCCTTACACTGAAATATTCTACACTCCATCCCAAGCATAAGAACATAAGAATTAGGAACAGGAGTAGGCCATCTAGCCCCTCGAGCCTGCTCCGCCACTCAACAAGATCATGGCTGATCTGGCCGTGGACTCAGCTCCACTTACCCGCCCGCTCCCCATAACCCTTAATTCCCTTATTGGTTAAAAATCTATCTATCTGTGATTTGAATACATTCAATGAGCTAGCCTCAACTGTTTCCCGGGGCAGAGAATTCCACAGATTCACAACCCTCTGGGAGAAGAAATTCCTTCTCAACTCGGTTTTAAATTGGCTCCCCCGTATTTTGAGGCTGTGCCCCCTAGTTCTAGACTCCCCGACCAGTGGAAACAACCTCTCTGCCTCTATCTTGTCTATCCCTTTCATTATTTTAAATGTTTCTATAAGATCACCCCTCATCCTTCTGAACTCCAACGAGTAAAGACCCAGCCTACTCAATCTATCATCATAAGGTAACCCCCTCATCTCCGGAATCAGCCTAGTGAATCGTCTCTGTACCCACTCCAAAGCTAGTATATCCTTCCTTAAGTAAGGTGACCAAAACTGCACGCAGTACTCCAGGTGCGGCCTCACCAATACCCTGTACAGTTGCAGCAGCACCTCCCTGCTTTTGTACTCCATCCCTCTCGCAATGAAGGCCAACATTCCATTCACCTTCCTGATTACCTGCTGCACCTGCAAACTAACTTTTTGGGAGTCATGCACAAGGACCCCCAGGTCCCTCTGCACCGCAGCATGTTGTAATTTCTCCCCATTCAAATAATATTCCCTTTTACTGTTTTTTTTCCAAGGTGAATGACCTCACATTTTCCGACATTGTATTCCATCTGCCAAACCTTAGCACATTTGCTTAACCTATCTAAATCTCTTTGCAGCCTCTCTGTGTCCTCTACACAACCCGCTTTCCCACTAATCTTTGTGTCATCTGCAAATTTTGTTACACTACACTCTGTCCCCTCTTCCACGTCATCGATGTATATTGTAAACAGTTGTGGTCTCAGCACCGATCCCTGTGGCACACCACTAACCACCGATTTCCAACCCGAAAAGGACCCATTTATCCCGACTCTCTGCTTTCTGTTAGCCAGCCAATTCTCGATCCATGCTAATACATTTCCTCTGACTCCGCATACCTTTATCTTCTGCAGTAACCTTTTGTGTGGCAACTTATCGAATGCCTTTTGGAAATCGAAATACACCACATCCATCGGTACACCTCTATCCACCATGCTCGTTATATCCTCAAAGAATTCCAGTAAGTTAGTTAAACATGATTTCCCCTTCATGAATCCATGTTGTGTCTGCTTGATTTCCAGAGCCATGTGATCTCCTGGGAGAAGCAAAAACCAGATAAAAACCCTGGCCAATTGGGGAAAAGAAATTCCTCTCTGATCCATCCTTACGATCGAAACTAGTCCAGGAGATCATCCTGGCATATTTGATTCTCTGCAGTACTTACCATCATATCTGTGCCAGCCAACAAGAGGTCTTCCAGTCTAATCCCACTTACCAGCTCCAGGTCCGTAACCCTGCAGGTTCCAGGCAATGAGTTCCAGACCTACACAACCCTCTGCGTGGCGAAGACTCCCCTCAAATCCCCTCTAAACCTTCCACCAACCACAAAACTATGCCCCCTCATAATTGAACACTCCACCAAGGGAAATAGGCTCTTGCTATCCACTATATCCAGGCCCCTCAAAATTTTATACACCTCAATGACGTCTCCTCTCAGCCTCCTCTGTTCCAATGATAACAAACCCAGCCTATCCAATCTGACCTCATAGCTAAGATTCTCCATTCCAGGCAGCATCCTAGTAAATCGCCTCTGCACCCTGTCAAGTGCAATTACATCCTTCCTATAATACGGCGGCCAGAACTGCATGCAGTACTCCAGCTGTGGCCGAACCAGAGTATTATACAATTTAAGCATAACCTCTCTGCTCCTGTATTTTATGCCTTGGCCAATAATGGTGAGCATTCCGTATGACTTCTTAGCCACTTTATCCACCTGGCCTGCTACTTTCAAGGATCTGTGGACAAGTACTCCAAGGTCCCTTTGTTCATCTGCACTTTTAAGTGACCTACTGTTTATTATTAACATTATCTCACACATCTCCGAATTAAATTCAATTTGCCACTGTTCTGCCTACCTGACCAGTAGATTGATATCCTCCTGCAGTCCATGACTTTCCTCTTCATTATCAACCACACAGCCAATTTTAGTGTCATCTGCAAACTTCTTAATCATACTCCTATATTCAAATCTAGATCATTGTTGTATACCACAAAAAGCAAGGGACCCAATACTGAGCCCTGCGGAACCCCACTGGAAACATCCTTCCAGTTACAAAAACATCCATCAACCATTACCCTTTGCTTCCTACCTCAAAGCCAATTTTGGATCCAACTTGTCACTTTGCCCTGGATCCCATGGGCTTTAACCTTCGTGAAAAGTCTACCTAGTGGGACCTTATCAAAAGTTTTGCTGAAGTCCATTTACACTACATTGTCCGCACTACCCTCATCGACCCTCCTGGTTACCTCCTCAAATAATTCAAACACATTAGTCAAACACGATCTTCCCTTAACAAATCCGTGCTGTCCATAATTAATCCTTGCCTTTCTAAATGTAGATTTATCCTGTCTTTCAGGATTTTTACCAATAATTTTCCCACCGCTGAGGTTAGGCTGACAGGCCTCGAATTACTCGGCCTATCCCTTTCTCCCTTCTTAAACACGGATACCACATTAGCATTCCTCCAGTCCGAAGGCGTCATGCCCAAATCCAAAGAGGACTGAAAAATGATGGTCAAGGCCTCTGCTATTTCCTCTTTTACTTCACTCAACAGCTTGGGAAGCATTTCATCCGGGCCTGGGAAGCATTTCAAAGCCTCGAAAACCCTTAATACCTCCTCTCTCATTATGTTTATTTCATCCAGAATATCACACTCCTCCTCAATAACAGTATCTGCATTGCCCCTTTCCTTTGTGAAAACAGACGCAAAGTATTCAGTAAGAACCATACCAACATCTTTTGCCTCCACACAAAGATTACGCTCATGGTCTCTAATAGGCCCTATCCATTCTTTAGTTATCCTCTTGCTCTGAATATATTTATAGAACATCTTTGGGTTTTCCTTAATTTTACTTGCCAAGAATTTTTCAGGCTCTCTCTTAGCATTCCTAATGTCCTTTTTAATTTTACCTCTAAACTTTCTATATTCCTCCAAAAATTCTACAGTATTTAGTCGTCAGTATATGACATAAGCTTCCCGTTTTTTCCTTTTCATCCCCTGTAAGTCCCTAGACATCCAGGGGGTTCTAGAATTGTTATTCCCACCCTTTTTCTTTAAGGGCACATGTTTGGCCTGAGACCTCCAGATCTCCTCCTTGAATATCTCCCACTGTTCCGACACTGATTTACCTACAAGTAGCTGTTTCCAGTCCACTGTGGCCAAATCACTCCTCAAATTAGTAAAGTTAGCTTTTCCTCAAATTAGTAAAGTTAGCTTTTTCCCAATTTGGGACTTTTATTCCTGGTCTATCCTTGTCTTTATCCATAACTAATTTGAATCTGACTGAATTATGATCACTGGAACCCAAGTGCTCACCCACGAATACCCCTTCCATCTGACCAGCTTCATTCCCCAAAACTAAATCCAAAACCCCCCCCTCTCGTGTTGGGCTTGTTACATACTGACTGAAAAAGTTCTCTTGAATGCATTTTAAGAATTCCGCACCCTCTATACCCTTCACACTATAATTGTCCCAAACAATATTAGGATACTTAAAGTCCCCTACTATTACTGCCCTATGGTTTTTGGACTTCACAGAAATTTGCCTACATATTTGCTCCTCTATCTCCTCCCACTGTTTGGGGGTCTATAATAAACGCCCGAGTGCTAAACTTGGGCACATCCTAGGTCAGTTAGAACCTAATCATTGGATTGTACATGCCATGACTTACACTAAATCTTATTGATCTGTTTTTCACAGTTGAGTCAAGTCCACAGAGAGCTGTGGTGGGCAGTGACGTTACAGTCAGCTGTACCATCTCCAAACTCTCAGATACAGTCAGTCTTCAATAGAAACAGGGAGACTCATCTCAGCTGAACAGGAGGAACACTGATCAGATCCGACTAAATAACACAGTCTATCTGATAGTCAGACATGTTGCAGTAGAGGATCAGGGGTTGTATATGTGTGAAATGCAGGAAAATGGATCCATTATTCTCACAGGAAAAGCAGATTTTACTGTGTCCCAATGTAAGTGCAGTTACCTCACAGTCGATATTAAAGAGTTACTAATATAAAACTGTTACATATAAAGTGGAGTCATACATGTCAACCATCCGCACTTCCTGCTTACAGTCAGCATGTGGGGGCCTGGTGCACATATCAGCATTGAACAAAAAACTGGCCTCTCTCCCCTCAATGCCACTTCTAACCCAGTTCTGCTGCTGTTGGAAGTAATTCCAGCCGCACCATACTCTCGGCTTCAAATAAGCATTGAGCTGGGAGCAGGACAAAGGGAAGAGGGAAGGGCAGGGAATCAATGGCCATTAACGGGAGAGGGAAGGATGGAAATGATGGGAATGTAGAGGAGAGATGGTGGGCAGAGGGAAATGACAGGCTGGGAGTGGGGCTTTGGGGGAGGAAGAGGGGAAAAGCTGAGACTGGCACTTTGGAACAGAAGATAAGAATTTGTATTTGTGTGAAGTGTAGAAAAAATACTCTGTTATTAAAATAGCATCAAAACGATTGATGTGGATCAGGGTAACTCCAGCACTACCTTACAGTAGATATTAAATAGTTACTGAAATAACACTGTTACAGGGAGCACAGAGACAGCTTTTGCTTTTACAAAAGACTGGGACCATATTTTCTCTTTGGAGAATATAACATTGCGATACAGTGGGCAAATATCAATAACCAGGTGTTGATGGATCGGACAATAAATAGCTAAAGGGTTGAAGGTGTTCAGCAACATTCTCACACAGCTCATCAGTGACCAAAACACAGAGACAATTATTTTCTATATATGGTTCACTTTACTCACTGCAAGGGCACAGCTTTAAAGTCCAGACCTGAATATCTACTCAGTGCTCTCCCAATACACACACATTGGGGAAAATACTGAGTGACTTTGGTTGAACATCATTGGTAGTACAAGAATTGTACAGGCAGTTGTGTTGCTCTGTGATTCTCAGCATCTGATATCAATAGATAGGGAGTGGAGGGAGGGTGGGTGGTTATAATGTGGCCTGGTTCTGTACAGGTAACTGAGTGGGGAACCACTTCACCAGCTGTCGAGAGGCAAGTGGGGGAGAGGGACAAGGCTGCAGCCAATATTTGTTTTACTTGTCGAGAGTTGTCAAAGTAAGTGAAGCAGTTCAACATCGGAAGGTAGAAAATCCGAATTGCAGCATGTTTTTTTTATAAGTGGTACTGGAGATAAAACAAAACAGCAAATGCTTTCATTAACAGCATCTTGAAGAAAGAAAAATATCTACTTCACTGAGGAAGAATGAAGCAATGTCAGTACTGGTGAGAACGTTCAGAGAGGTGACTGAAAGCTCGGTAAAAGTGATAGGTTTTCAGTGTGCGTGTAGGCACAGCAAGAGGGGGAGGGGTTTAGGGAGGGAGTTCCAGAGGTTCGGGCTGAGGGACCAGAAGATTTTACTGACAATGGTGGAATAGAGGGTGTGGTGTATGTAGCACACAAATCACTGACTCCACACGGTCTGGTGTAAATCTAACTGCTGTGACCTTCATCCTTTATTGTTCAGCTCCAGAGTGCCTCTCAGGTGTGGTGGTCAGCCTTATATAGCACCTGTTGCAAGTACTACCAAGGTTTCCCACCACAGCGCCCTCTGTGGTGTGGCATAGTGCTTACATTACATTTAAGGTACTGGGACGATACACACATCATTACATAACATCACCTTCCCCCCTCCACCAGGACGCAGGACAACAATACACACATCATTACATAACATCACACTTGTCCAACGAAAGGCAGGTGGGCATAGACAGTGCGTTAGTATGGTACATATTATCTGGTACATTAACTGGTTATTGACTGGTAACGGATCCTTGATTTCCTTGTTAGTCGTTATCATTAATTGTATTTCATCCATTATTTTACACAAATACAGTGGTCATTCAGCATTAAAAAAGTAATACTTATTATAAATTCACTATCTCACATTAACATAGCTCATTTTAGACTCACTCTGCCTTACAGAAGTCCTTTGTGGGGACCACCTCTTGGTAAGGCCCTTTTAAGACTCCCGGGTGCATTTCCTTTTTAAGGCGCCATCTTTGATGCAGGAGGATTCCACGAGGCTTCTCCTTGGGTGCCGCCATCTTTGCTGCTTGGACACGATGCCGCCGCCATCTTCTTCTCCGCCGCTCCGGATGCCCTCCGCCGTCGCAGCCTCCGCTCCCCTCCACTGCCACCTGACTTGCTGCCTCTCCAGCGGCCGCACATGCCGCGTCCCCCCGCGGCCTCCGTAGCCGCCGACCTCCAGCTGCTGCCACCGCCCGACGCTAACAGCTCCTCAGCGGGGCTCTTCCGAACCGCTGGCCATCCTGGATCCCTCGCACCCCGCCGGCTCACTCCCCCCCACTAGGCCCCTCTGTGCAGGGCTGCTTGCCTGTGGGGGCTGAGGCTGCGGGATCTGTGTGTGAGGTCCGGGCCTGGGACTTGCCTGTGGGGGCTGAGGCTTAAGGATCTCGGTGTGAGCTCCAGGCCTGGGACTTGCCAGTGGGTGGATTGAGCCTGCAGCTCCAGCTCGGTCGGCGTTGCTCTCTGGGGACCCGGGGCACGGCAGCACCCCGGGGAGCAGCAGCCTGTGGGGTGATGAAGTCTTCCCAGCTCCCACGGACCATCCCCATCCACCTCCGGCCGTGGAGTGCGGGCCCATTGCCTGCAACGACCCACAGAGGTAAACCGTGCGTCTCGTTCCCGTGGGATACCTGCACCATCGCTCTGCCGAGAACAGGTATCAGTTCCCTGGTGTAGGTACGCAGCTTTGCCGTGACCGGGACCAGCTTGGGTCGTGCAGCTGGGTTAATCCACAGTTTATCAAAAGTTCTCCGACTCATCAACGACGGACCCGAGCCCGTATCCACTTCCATACTCACTGGGACTCGTTGATTTTTACTTCCCTTATCACTAGGGGCGAATCGTCGGTGCACGTATACAGTCCAAACACCTCATCATCTTCTACCTGCTCCTCGCTGAACAGTGGATCATCCCCCATCTCCTCAGCCACATGGTGAGTCTGATTTCTTTTACACATACGCTGAAGGTGGCCTTTAACGTGGCAGGTATTGCACGTATACTCCGCAAACCTGCACCGGTGAGCCCCATGGCTTCCTCCACAACGCCAGCATGGTGCTGCTTGATTGGCCCCCCTCGGCGGACTCTGAGCTCCAGGATCCCGAGGTCCATGCTCTCTGCCCCGGGCAGAGCCACGTTCTGCAGTTTTGTCCGTGGTGGGCGCTATCCTGTGGACAGTGCCTGCTGGGTTCGAGACTGTGTGGATTATTTGTTTGGTGCTGCAAGTCGAGGTCATATATGCCCGGCTGATGGTGATGGCCTTTGTCAGAGTGACTGTGGGTTCCATGGCCAGAAGCTTGTGAAGGAGGCCTCATGGCCAATCCCCATAACGAAAACGTCCCGCAGAGCCTCGTCAAGGTGTGCGCCAAAATCACACGGCGCCGCGAGTCTCCTGAGGTCCGCAGCATATTTGTTGACATCCTGGTCCTCGGGTCTGCAGTGATGGTAAAATGTGTGTCTGGCGTGAGGATGCTCTCCTTCGGTTTCAACTGGTCACGAATGAGTTCAGTCAGCTCCTCGTATGACTTGTCCCTGGCGCTCCCAGATGCCAGCAAATTCCTGACGAGACAGTAAACCTCATCTCCACAACTGGAAAGCAATATCGCCTTACGCTTCTCTCTCATTGAGTATGTGTCCACCGTCAGGTCGTTTGCTGTGAAGTAATACTCGAGCCTTTCCGTAAAGGCCTCCCAATCATTGCCCACGGTAAAATCCTTTACCGAGCACAGAGTAACCATGGTTGCATGGAGTTCGTCCGCTTCCTCGTTGCCAATGTGGTGTATGTAGCACACAAATCACTGACTCCACACGGTCTGGTGTAAGTCTAACTGCTGTGACCTTCGTCCTTTATTGTTCAGCTCCAGAGTGCCTCCCAGGTGTGGTGGTCAGCCTTATATAGCACCTGTTGCAGGTACTACCAGGGTTTCCCACCACAGCGCCCTCTGTGGTGTGGCATAGTGCTTACATTACATTTAAGGTACTGGGACGATACACACATCATTACATAACAGGGAGTGGACAGTGAGAGCATTACAGGGAATGTGAAATGAGACAATTCTGCAGGAAGTTGAAGAGGTAAATTGGGGTGAGGTTGTGGAGTGATTTGTCGAAAATGATGAGGATGTTGTATTCTATGTGTTGAGGGACAGGGAGTGAGTATGTACCAGTGAGGATGGACGAGGAGGACTTAGTGTGAGAGAGAATGCGGATGAATAATTTTGACTTTGTGCGATAGTAAGTCATCTTTGTGAGATGTAAAAGGTGTAGTGTATGGAGAAAGAGTCAGACTGAACACTGTGGGCTCAAAGTAAAGTGTGACCTTTGTCTTTTACTGCAGGTCTCCAGAGTGCCTCTCCAACCTGTGAAGCACTCTTAAATACCTGTGCTCCCAAGCGATTATGAGATCCCTTGGGACTCCGGGGAATGAGCCCTCTGGTGGCTGTACAGAGTAAATACAAGTCCAGATACATAACAAAAGGTGCTGCCAATTCGCTCTCGCTATCGCACAAAGCCAGATTACCAATCCCCTCCCCACCACAGTGTTTCTGTAAGAGAGCATCCTGATTGCTCCCTGGACAATAAGTCAAAGATAAGTAAATCCTAACAATTTTGTCACTTGTCAAGTTGTATTGCAATAGCAATTCAAAAGTCTTTGGGTTAGTTTTGATGAGAAAATGTGAAGAAAGAAAGAAACAAGACAGACAGACAGAACATGCCGAGGTATAAAGTCTGTGCAGAATGTCCAATACAGATGTTCACTGTGAGAAACCTACAACTTGCCCCCAATTCAAACAACAGCGACTGCACTTTAAGGATTCACAACAAGCGGAAAATTCTAACACGTTGTTCTCTGTCTCTCGATCGCAGATTTATATCAACAGAGTTACACACTTTATCGGTCAGGCACAGATCACAGCGAACTCCACCTGATTTGCTCTACTTATTATGTTAATTATTTCAACACTGCTGCATGGACCTGGAGATCACATCGTCTTCAAAATCAGGAGGACAAAATAGCATCTGCTTCGATATCTCAGCTCATCAATGTAAACAGGACCTACTTTGGGAGTCGACTGGTGCCCACAGATGGAAATTTTAATGATGATAAGTTTAGTGTGAGGATTGTCCCCATACTGTTTGACGATGCAGGAGTTTACACATGTTCTCTGGGATCACATCATTATGTGACCATTAAACTAATCACAGTTAAAGGTAGGAGACAGAATGTTGCCGTTGTTTTCAATGATAAAGTCATTGTTTAAAATCTAAATGATTTTCCTGTTTCCACAGTCACAGCTGAACCATCTGATGCAGTGACTGTGGGAGACACCATTACCCTGACCTGTTCTGTCTCTGATGTCACTGAATCAATGAGACTTGTTTGGATCAGTAGTGATGGCAAAACTGTTGGAGAGAAAACATTGAATGGACGGAATGGGGAAGAGAAATCATTGAGACTGATTATTCAGAAAGCTGACAGAGACAGAGGGAACTGGAGATGTGCTTTGTTTTATCAAAACTGGCCCCAGGTTTTAGTCCCGTACGATCTGGAGCCCAGTGGTAGTGACTCAGGGTTTGTTCTTTAATCTTATAATCTCGATAGAAAATTCTTGTCACTTATTGTTCTTGTTGCCAGGAGTAACCCCTCCTTTATATCCTGTGTGTGAGGCGCTACAGTGATGCAGAACCTCAGGAAATCTACCCTGAGATAACTCAGCACAGCCTGTGATTGAGCTTGGAACTTTCCTGGTCTGTGTGTCTCAACTACGCTCTTGGTAAACTCACTGAGACAGGGCAAGCATTTAATTTGACAGCAAAATGGAGCCATTTCCAATGGTTTTCTGACCCAGAATCAATCAGAATCTTTACGCAGACTGTTAACAATAAATCACAGCAAAGAGCAATTCCCAGCTGCAAAAATTGCAATTAAAAGTCTCCACTCTTCAGGCTCAGAGAAACTTTTCTTCTTTGCCTGTCTCCACTGATCCTGGAAAAATCTGTGCCTCATCCTGTAAAGTCCTTACACAATACCACAAATCCACACGAGGCACATTCTATGAACAAGGTCACTCCATGACCTGAAGCTTTAATCACGGGACCAAGAAGTGATGACCCTGCGTGGGACCTCCCTTTAAATACCTGGGTGACCAGGTGAGGAGTGTCTCCCACAAGTTCACCCCCTGTGGTCAAGGCGTGCATTTCTTATGTATATACAGTATTGCAGTGTTGTTACATAAAGGTTACATACATGACATCACCTCCCCCTCAACATCTTATTGGGATCATAGGTTAAGTCCCTCGGGTGGTCTGCGCTCTCTCGTGGAGCGCCGCAGTCGGGGCTCTGGTTGTTGAGTCACCTGTGGTGATTCCGGCCTGTCCGGGCTAACCACAGGGATTGTGCATGCTGCTGAATGTTCTTGTTGCTCGTTCACTGTTGGTGGTGTGAATATCATCTCATGATCTTCCTCAGGTTCTTCAGTGTCCATGCTGAACCTTTTTTTTACTTGGTCCAGATGCTTGCGGCATATCTGCCCATTGTTAAGTTTAACCACTATGACCCTATTTCCCTCTTTGTCTATTACAGTACCCTCAAACCAGTTGGACCCCAAAGCGTGATTGAGAACAAATACGGGGTCATCAATTTCTATACCTCTCCCCCTTGAATTTCGGTCATGGTACTCGTTTTGGGACTGGCGCTTGCCCTCAACAATGTCGGACAGAACTGGATGAATGAGAATTTGAGTGTTCATTTCATGAGTTGCTCCGCGGGCGGGACCCCCGTGAGCAAGTGGGGTTGAGACCTATAGGCCAGCAGGAGGCGCGATAGGCGGCATTGAAGGGAGGGCCCTTGAATCAGGAGCATGTCTTGCTTTATGATTTGGACTGCACGTTCTGCCTGGCCATTGGAGGCCGGCTTGAACGGTGCTGTCCTGACATGGTTAATGCCATTACCCGACATGTACTCCCGGAATTCGTAGCTTGTGAAACATGGGCCATTATCGCTAACAAGGATGTCCGGCAAGCTGTGGGTCGCAAAGACCGCGCGCAGACTCTCCACGGTGGCGGATGTCGTGCACGAATGCAAAATGATGCATCCGATCCATTTCGAGTACGCATCAACCACAATGAGAAACATTTTTCCCATGATACCTGGTGGGCCAGGGCCATGGGCTGAGCAGGGCCGCCCTGGGGGCATTACCCAACTGGGCACAGGTCGTGCACCTACGAACACAGTGTTCCAGGTCTGAATCAATTCCCGGCCACCACACATGTGACCGGGCAATGGCCTTCATCAGCACGATACCTGGGTGCTCGCTGTAGAGTTCCCTGATGAATGCTTCCCTGCCCCTCTGGGGCATGACTACCCGGCTGCCCCATAGTAGGCAGTCGGCTTGGATGGAGAGCTTATCCATCCGCCTGTGAAATGGTCTGACCTCCTCAGGGCATGCTTCATGTGCGGGCGCCCAATCCCCAGTCAGGACACATTTCTTAATCAAGGATAGGAGGGGATCTCTGTTTGTCCAGATTTTGATCTGGCGGGCTGTGAGGGGGGAGCCTGTGCTGTCAAAGGCATCGACAGCCATGACTATCTCAGCGCTTTGCTCCACTGCCCCCTCGGTGATGGCCAGTGGAAGCTTGCTGAGTGCGTCAGCGCAATTTTTGGTGCCGGGCCGGTGCCGGATGGTGTAGTCATACGCAGCGAGCGTGAGAGCCCATCGCTGTATGCGAGCTGGCGCATTGGCATTGATGGCCTTGCTGTCTTCCAGCAGGGATGTTAATGGCTTGTGGTCCGTTTCTAATTTGAACCTCCTGCCAAAAAGGTACTGATGCATCTTTTTCACCACGTAGACACATGCGAGTGCTTCCTTCTCAACCATCCCATATCCCCATTCTGCTTGAGAGCGTGACCTGGAGGCATAAGCCACAGGTTGTAGTTGGCCCTCAGTGTTACCCTGCTGCAACACGCACCCAACCCCATAGGACGATGCATCACGTGTCAGAGCCAATTTCTTACGGGGTCGAACAAGGTCAACAACTTACTTGAACAAAGTAGGTTCCATGCCCGATTGAAAGCCCGTTCCTGACAGTCCCCCCAAAACCAATCGCAACCCTTACGTAGGAGCACGTGTAGCGGCTCCGACAATGTGCTTAAGTTCAGCAGAAAGTTCCCGAAATAGTTCAAGAGTCCCAGAAATGAACGCAACTCCGATGTGTTGCAGGGCCTGGGCGCTCGTTGGATCACCTCTTTTTTTGGATTCGGTAGGCCGAATCCCATCTGCAGCAACCCTCCTGCTCAGAAATTCGATCTCGGGAGCTAAAAACATACACTTAGACTTCTTGAGTCGCATGCCTACCCGGTCCAGCCGGCGTAGCACCTCCTCCAGGTTGTGGAGGTGTTCCTCGGTGTCACGACCGGTGATGAGGATCTCGTCCTGAAATACGATTGTTCCAAGAATGGATTTGAGCAGGCTTTCCATGTTTCTTTGAAAAATCGCGGCTGCTGATCGAATGCCAAACGAACACCTGTTGTAGACAAACAGTCCCTTGTGCGTGGTGATGGTGGTCAGTAGTTTAGATTCGTTGGCCAGTTCTTGGGTCATGTTGGCTGACGTGAGGTCCAACTTGGTGAACAGCTTGCCGCCTGCCAGTGTGGCAAAACGGTCCTCCGCTCTTGGGAGCGGGCATTGGTCTTGTCGGGACACCCGGTTGATAGTGGCCTTGTAGTCGCCATAGATCCTGACTGAGCCATCCGCTTATTGCAAAGGGGATACTGTATAAAAGCAGGGAAGTCTTGCTACAGCTATACAGGTTATCGGTGAGGCCACACCAGGAATACTGCGTGCAGTTTTAGTTTCCATATTTATGAAAGGACATACTTGCTCTGGAGGCAGTTCAGAGAAGGTTCACTCAGTTGATTCCAGGGATGAGGGGGATGAGGAAAGGTTGATTAGGTTGGGCCTCTACTCATTGGAATTCAGAAGAATGAGAGGTGATCTTATCGAAAAGTATAAGATTATGAGGGGGCTGACAAGGTGGATGTTTCCATTGATGGGGGAGACTAGAACTAGAGGGCATGATCTTAGAATAAGGGGCAGCACTTTTAAAACAGAGATGTGAAGAAATTTCTTAACTCAGAGAGTTTTTAACCTGTAGAATTTTCTGCCTCAGAGAGATGTGGAAGCTGGGACATTGAAAAAATTTAAGACAGAAATAGACAGTTTCTTAAACGATAAGGGGATACGGGGTTACAGGGAGCAGGCGGGGAAGTGGAGTTGAGTCCATGATCAGATCAGCCATGATCTTATTGAACGGCGGAGCAGTCTCGAGGGGCCGTATGGCCTACTCTGCTCCTATTTCTTATGTTCTTATGTAAAATGAACAGCGAAGGTATTTTGTTCGGAGATTTAAATCAGTCAGAAAAGATTAAAAGAGGGAATTAGCATCAATGGAACATGGCTGAAATAAAGAATAGAGGGAAAAGAAATAGAAAGAAGCATCAGCTATACTCGGTGAAACTAACTCACAACATTGAAGGAAGCAAAAGCCTATGAGACCGTTAAACTCACTGTGACTGCAGCTCTATCACCAACGTTGATTGTGCCAGATTCTCTCACAGGTCTTGTGATTCATTGAGCAGTGGGAATTCCTGCAGAGTATCTGTGATAGGCTCCAGACAGCAATTCATCACCTCAACAGCACCTGTACGCAAACTGAGTGTTAATAATAGGCTCCACAATATTACAAGGCAAGGTTTCACAACGAGCAGCTCAGTGTGTGAATCCTGCGTTAGCTCCCACACCACAAACCCCACCAGGGCAGTTTGGGGTCAATGTGTACTATCGGGTGTCTGACCGGCTGAGCGGGAGGGCGATGGACAGCCGCCCGATGGTGCTGACGGCAGGCCCGGTCCATGTTGACAGACGGGCCTCATTAGCATCACACCGGCAGGCCTTGGGCAGAAATCGATGGGCCTAGTGCCTGACTCTGACCTCCTGAGGCTGGGCCTGGGAGAAGATTGCCGCGGCCACAGCGACTTCAGGAATGTGGGGGAAGGGGGCTGAGCCATTCCCAGTCATTTTCTGGGACATTACCATCCTGATTCTGCCGGGCGGGAGGCCTCAAAATCCAACCGCTCACTCCCTGAACAGTGGGATTTGGGTCATTGAGTACAAAGTACATTGAGGCTTGCAAGCCAGATATTAGAGAAGAAAATACATTGAGATGGAGAGCAAACTAAAGACAAATGATTAGAGGATAACGCGGTAGATCACATACAATGTCTGTTTAATATTTTACAATTAGGTTTGATAATCTTGACCATGACCAATGCCAGGGGAGATCGCCCAGTTGAGAAACTTTGTACTGGGTGTCTGCCTACTGATCAAATTGTCCATTTACATCATGTACTTACCTCAACTAGTGTACAATATTTAATTAATTCAAATTTTGAAATAAAATATTATATTAAATGTACCATAGATAAACATTGCAAGAACACACGGAACTTTAAAAACACGCATGATCGCACGGGGAGATATTAACAGTTCCAACAAAATTGCACCTTGTCACAATCGGTGTTTTTTAGTGAATGCCATTTACAGATGTGTGACTGTCTCACACCTTGATGGTTAATGTCTCCCCAGACAGCACAGCCGAGATTGGGAACTCGCCACCTGGGGAATCTCAGGTGTGAATCTGCTCAACACAACACTTTTATATCCAGTTTATGCCGGTTTAGATAATGAATCACCCAATTTTGTGTTTATTCACTCCCTTTCCATTCCCTCAGAGCTGCTCACTTTAATTTAAAACCATTGCACCCACAAGAATCTGATGAAAATAGTCAAATCCAGACACATAAAATGGGACAAAAAAAACACAACGTTGACTTGGCCTTGACGGAAATATTTGGTCCTCTGGCTCCCAGTGTTTAAAGCAGAATGTTTTCACTTTCCACGTCTTTTATACAATGAGTGACAGGAGTATTTAAATATTAAATGAGATGGAGAGTGCAACTGAAAATCTCAACTTTGTCCTTCACAGTGAGAGCGAGACCATGTCCGGACATTTGGATCGTCACAGTTTCGGGCTACTTATTGGTTAAACTGGTCGTTGCTGTTGGAGTAATTTGCTGCTTGAAGAGGATGAACAGAGTAAGAATTTCTTTAAGCTTTCCAGTAAATCAGGAATTAGTGCCGAGCTGTCACTTGACACTGAGAAAACTGATGTTCTTTGAACAGATGTTATGTCACAAACTGTATTTTTAAATTTCATTTAAATATTGTATATTGTACTGAATTTAAAGGAATCATCAATTGGCACATTTAAAAAAAGCAATTGTTCCAAATTGGGTGAAATCTTACAGCTTTGAATATTTTTCCTGATTCAAACAGTAATAACTTCCCTGCTCCCACTTTCCATCAGGCTTTGAGGAAGAAATCAGGGAGATCTCAGAGGGCCATATCAATGATTGGACAATGCTCAAACTAGGAGCCCAATCTTTTAATATTTTGCATTTACTGTCACAAGTATTCCTCTTGGAAATTAGTAACTTGAAAGTTGTCAGAAACCAATATTTGATCAGTTAAGTCACAACCAGTAAAAATTAAGATGAACTGAAAATGCTAATGTTTTTTGCGACAATTAATGAGTTTGATCATTTTAACGTGTGCAGTTATTCTTGTTGCTGCAGCTTGGTAGCGATAGAGAGCTGCAGTAGTGTTGGGGCCTAGAAATGACTTTGTCGCTCTGTAAACCAGGTTTGGTTCATCTGGTTCAGCCCAGCTGGTCTATGTCGGTGTTTATGCTCCACACGAGCCTCTGCCCACACTACTTCATCTCACCCTACCGACATATCCTTCTATTCCTTTCTCCCTCTGGCAGAAGCAGAGTTATAATTTCAAAGAGATAACTTTACTGTTGAGGTCAGTCAAACAGAGAGAGCATCTCTTCGAAATGTGGTCACACTATGGCCATGACCTTTAACCTCAAAGATGTAAACTTATTTTACATTCATATATTCCTAGTGGGAAACATTTTTCACAATATCTTCTATTAGAAACTGGAGTTAGTTTATCATTTTAATCAAGTCTGCTCCTTCCATTTACTGAACCTTTAATTGTTGAAATTATCTCATTAACACTGAGCCAGTGGTGTGTGGGTCATAATCTGTTCTGTTCCTCATTCTGTAAAATTACTCCTCTATTCGACTTCCTCTTTATCCATCACTTCCAGTCCAGTGTTTATTATTAAACTCTTCATTTAAAGCACATTTCTTGTCTTTTGTCAGATATCGAACAGGGGGAATCCACACGAGGCAACAGGAAATGAAACAGATGATTCACAAGAAGCCGTCGCATTACAGACCCTGAACTCTGACACTGATCTGAGACCATAGAATGACTAATACAGCACAGAAAGAGGCCATTCAGCCAGGATCAGATTAACCCTAGGCTAACAAGTCTCATATTTTTTAGGCCCTCGACTTCAGGCACTAATTTTTATATCATTAAACCTAAATCTTTGTCACAAGGTTGGTTAAGCAATATCATATATATCTGCATAATTATATCTTCAGAGGTGCAAAATATTGCAACCTTATGGCTCAAAGTGTGTTTAAAATTCTGCGACTATCTTGAAATATGTATAAATATCCCCAAAATTTTCAGCCAGAGAGTTATGTACGCTGTTCATAGGATAAATGCATAAAAAATATCACGTTTGATAATTGTGAATGCTTACAAAAGGATGAAGAATTTTCATTTATCTTTTGAAAGTGGAAATGTAGTGTCAAAGTCAAAAATCAAAAGTATTTAGTCAAGTATGTATGTCCTCATAGATACCCCAAGATATCCCTCATAGATACCCCTAGATATCCCTCATAGATACCCCTAGATATCCCTCATAGATACCCCTAGATATCCCTCATAGATACCCCTAGGTATCCTGCTAGAAACTACTAGGGGTAAAACAGGAATATTCCAAATTAAATCTGAAAGACTATATTGGAATTATGCATTGTTTTTTGCTGGAGGGCAGCTTCAATGAGCCGTTGTGACCTTTAGCTGCTCTGTTTTTCCTATATTCTTATGTTATTCTCACCTGTGTTCTCAAATCAAGTCGTTTTAAGCCAAGATCGTCAAATCAATGCTGTTTTCTTTGGGAAAAACTGATTCACTAAAATCACTGGCTTTCTAAATGTTAAATTTTTCAGTTTATATAACGATGTAAGGATTAGACTTTGCCATCCCCTCGTTTTATCAACTTGTCAGTATTTGTCCTCATAACATCATCAGAATGACAACACATTATTTACCGTTAGGTTATTCATATATGTGTGCCAAACAAACCATTTTTATCGTTTTTTAATATATTTTGAGCATCTATTGAGCATTGAGAGTGAAATTGTCAGATCTTGAGATGTTGATGATATTATTCATCACTTTGTCACAGCTATGGCCAGGAAAAAACAGTCTTTGTTTGAAGAGACACATTCAGAGAATTTTTTGTTTGATATCACAGTTTAAGCAAGGAAGCAACCAATCTCTGCTTGAACTGTCTACTGTTTTTGATGTTTTTTTAAGGTACCTAGCTTTGATTTTTGTAATTTGTTTGCCACAATCAAGGCCAGGAAATGACCAGTCTTTGTATGAAAGTATGTATTCAATGAATTTTTGCTTTGATATCACAGTTTAAAGCCAGGAAGAAACCATTCTCTGTTTGAATTGTATGCTGTTTTTTAATGTACATAGCTTTGCTTTTGGTGAGTTGTTAAATTTGGATAAATATACAAATATGTTTGTTTGATGATTTTATGAATTGTATGCAATAAATAGGCCCTTCCCTCCTATTAGCTTTAGGCCCCTCACAGCCTTAATCCGGCTCTGCATTCAGCCCATCGTGCCTCTGCCCATCGAGATCTGCAGTCTCTGGAAACTGGATTATCAAACTTGGAAACTTTAGAAATAGATTTCTGCTTTAATTCTGGATTTATTTTGTGGTAATTTTTTTATGAAGCTGAATTGGTTTATATCCCAAAGTTTACATTTCAATAGTTCCCAATCTCAGTATCTGTTATTTTACTTTACAAGTGCTAACTTTCCAGGTCACTGTATGAAATTGCAATGGGTGGAAATGCATGCGGACATTTGGCTGAATTCCTGATCTCCACTCGTGACCGGTGAGGCTCCACGCTGGGGGTACAGTTTTCTCTCTCTTAGGCAGTCCCTCAGAGTCGAGGATGACTTGAAAGGGTGAAAGTTGCCTGGGCGTGAATTCCCTTAACGAGGGGTGGCAGTTGCACACCGGCTACCACACGGGCTTGACAGAGCAAGGTCTTGTCCAATGGCCGAGGATACAAGACGATTGGGGACCAGGCTCCGCTGCATGGGCCTAGTACACCACACACACACACACACACACATATTCCTACTGCCCTCCTCCCTCCTTCCCACAGCTCCCACAGTGCACAGTTTTATAACTGTGGGGACTGACAGTGACCCCGTGGTACAGCCGTGTGTGAAGCTCGAAGTGTTGGGATGTGGATTTGTGACTGTGGGTCCCCAATGAGTGATCTCAGCTGGACTCTCTCTGCAGAGGAGCTGAATGGAGCTGAGCTGCTACAAATGAGAAGGAATGAACCTCACTCAGTAAAGATGGGCGTCTCCCATGCATCTCCTAGCACCTGTTCACACAACGAGATAGCGGAATCTCAGGAGAGGGTTGTCTCCATGCTCTCACCCAGGGAATTGTTTGCAGCGGAGCGCAGCTGAAAGATTAACAGAAAAGAAATAGTGTGAAAAAGAGTTGTGGAAAAGTAAATATGCAAATTAAAGTAGGAATGATTCCAACTTTGGGATTGTTCTATAATTTATCCTTAACAATCATTTAAAAGTCCTGATAATCAATTGTTTGCTGATTGTACTGATAGATTGTGATGAAGAGATTGGTTCGGAATAGAATGGGAAAGTATTTCCTTTTGTCATTGAACCACTCCTGCCCTCCACCCGAGCACAGACCTTCCCCTTTGTTCTTTCCACACCCTTTTCCCTGGCTCACTATTTGTTTGAAAACTGTAAAATCTCTAACATCTTCCAGTTCTGTTGAAAGGTCATCGACCTGAAACATTAACTCTGTGTCTCTCTCCACAGATGCTGCCTGACCTGCTCAGTGCTTTCCAGCGTTTTCTGTTTTTATTCCTCTTTACCCATGTTGCAATAATGGGGAGAATACATTTCCTTTTCCTTTGGACTCCATTCTTTTAACCAGTTACGGGAATGCATCCAAGGCAATGGATCTGTGTAAATAAAAAACGAGCACTTCAGCCAGTCCCACTCCCCCGCCCTTTCCCCGTAGCTCGGCAAATTGTTGTCCTTCAGGTACTTATCCAATGCTCTTTTGAAAACCACGATTGAATCTGCCTCCATCACCCTGTCAGGCAGTGCATTCCAGATCATAACCACTCGCTGCATAAAAACCTTTTCCCTCATGTCGCCTTTGGTTCTCCTGCCAATCACCATAAAGCTGTGCCCTCTGGTTCTTGACTCTTCTGCCACTGGGAACAGTTTCACTCTATCTACTCTGTTCAGACCCCTCATGATTTTGAACACCTCTATCAAATTTCTTCTCAACTTTCTTTGCTCTAAGGAGAACAACCCCAGCTTTTCTTTTCTATCCATGTAACTGAATTCATTCATCACTGGAGCCATTCTTGTAAATCTTTTCTGCACTCTCTCTAAGGCCTTCACATCCTTCCTAAAGTGTGGTGCCCAGAATTGGACATGATATTCCAGTTGAGGCCGAAACAATGTTTTATACAGATGCATCATAACTTCCTTGCTTTTGTACTCTATGCCTCTAATTATAAAGCCCATATTCTTTCTTAACCATTTTCTCAACCCACCCGGCCACCTTCAACGATTTGTGCACATATACCTCAGGTCTCTCTGTTCATTCACTCCCTTTAGAATTGTACCCTTTAGTTTATATTGCCTCTCCTCGTTCTTCCTCCCAAAATGTATCACTTCAGTGAAAAGACCTCCATGTGTCTCTCACTGGACTCTGACATAACCAGAAGGGAACATTCACTGGGTTACAGATCCTTCCTGTTTCTATACAGATCTTACGGTTTTTAACCAATGTTTCATTTTTACACTGACTATTTTAAAATAAAACCTACACAAATCTGACTACATTGAAAATCATTCTTTCGAATTCTACATGTGTAATTTCCATCTTTAGGAAGGATAGGGAAACGGAAGGTGAGAAGGTGATGCCTTATCGATTAAAGATACTATTAAAACATTAGTAAAAGCAGAAATAGATAAGGGAAAGCAATCAACGGTTACTCTGTGGTTAGAATTGACCAATAAGAGAGGACTTGAAACTATAATGGGAGTTGTCTACAGGCCTCCTGATCACAGAATCATAGAAATTTACAGCACGGAAGCAGACCATTTCGGCCCATCGTATCCGCACTGGACGACCAAGAGCTATCCAGCCTAATCCCACGTTCCAGCTCCTGGCCCATAGCCCTGTAGGTTACGGTACTTTAACTGCACATCCAAGTATTTTCTAAAAGTGCTAATGGTTTCTGCCTCTACCACCCTTTCAGGCTGTGAGTTCCGGACCCTACTACCCTCTGGGTGAAGACATTTGCCCTCGTATCTCCTCTAAACACCCCCCCCCAATTACTTTAAATCTATGCCCTGTGGTTGTTGAACCCTCTGCCAAAGGAAACAGGTCCTTCCTATCCACTCTATCCAGGCACCTCATAATTTTATACATCTCAATCAGGTCTCGTCTCAGCCTCCTCTGTTCCAAAGATAACAGTCCCAGCATCTCCAATCTTTCCTCATAGCCAAATTCTCCAGTCCAGACAATATTCTTGTAAATCTTCTTTCCAGAGCAATTACAGCTTTTCTGTAATGTGCTGACCAGAACTGCACACAGTACTCCAGCTGCAACCTAACCAGTGTTTTATGCAGTTCAAGCATAACCTCCTTGCTCTTGTATTCCATGCCTTAACTAATAAAGGCAAGTATTCCATATGCGTTCTTAATCACCTGGCCTGCTACCTTTAGGGATCTGTGGATCTGCACTCCAAGGTCCCGTTGTTCCTCTACACTTTTCAGTGTCGTACCATTTAATCTGTATCCCCTTGCCTTGTCAGTCCTCCCCAAATGCATTACCTCACACTTATCCGGATTGAATTCCATTTGCCACTGTTCCACCTTCCTGACCAGTACATTGATATCTTCTTGCAATCCACAGGTTTCTTCTTTATTATTAACCACACAGCCTATTTTAGTGTCATCTGCAAACTTCTTAATCATACCCACAACATTCAAGCCCAAGTCATTGATATATACTGATAGCAGCAATGAAGTGGAAGAATGTATCAATTCAGAGATTGGAGAGGCTTACAGCAAAAGCAGAGTTGCTTTAATGGGAGACTTTAATTTCTATCTAGGCTTGGAAAAGCAGAATAACTCTAGTCAGAAAGGAGGTGAATTTTTTGAGTGCTTTCCAGATAAATTTCTGGAGCAATATGTTCTAGAACCAAAGAGGGTGGGACATACTAGAGTTAGCAATGAGTAATGAGCCAGACTTAGTTAATAGTCTCATAGTAAGGGAACATTTATCTAACAATGACCATAATACGATGGAATTCAATGTCAGGTTTGAAGAGGAGAAACATAACACAGTTACTATGGGCCCAATTTTGGCCATGACTTGCATCAATTTTTTGGGAGTAAGTTGTTTTTTCTGGCGTAAGTTAAAAAATGCCATTTTCCCCAAAAATTTGCTCCAGAGCAAGTCAATTAGGTACTTTTTTTTTAGGTCAGCTTTCTTTTCCAAAAGGGGGTGTTCCCAGACACTTACGCCAGTTTTGGCCATTTATGCCACTTTGGCCAGCAAAAACATACTCCAAATCGACTTAAGTCAGCGTATGTGGCCAGCTCTGAAAACCCTTGCGGGCAGTGAAGAAAAAGCAGCGCACATTCAGCAGACATTGGGGCAGGGATAGGGGAAAGAAGGGAACTGGAGAGGACCTCAACAACCAAGCACCAAACATTGCAAGGAAAAGCTCAAACAATTAAAATACTAATAAAAATGAAGTAAATCCTACCGGAGAAATGCAAGCTGCTGGCTGCGATGTCACGGCGGGGGGGGGGTGGGGGGGTTGGCGGGGAGTGAGGCGGGGGGGAGGTGGTAATCAGAGAGAGAGATTCTGGTATACAAAACACTCTTTCTCTCTCCCCCCCCCCACCCCACCAAAATACTCTTTCTCCACCCCCCCTAAACTCTCCGCCTCCCCCCCAATACACTCTTTCTCTCCCCCCCCCCAAAAAACTCTCCTCCTCCTCCCCCCACAAAACTCTCCTCCTCCCCCCTCAATCAAAAGTCTCAAGCATAGCATAGCCACTAAATAAAGAATAGAACCGAAGTCCTACCTCGCCCGGGAACTCAGCAGGCCGGCCAGCCGGGGAGAGGGTGCGGCGAGATCGGGCGTCCCTTCAGCCGGGGTTCGGATCCTGCTCACAACCCGCAGGAGCATGCGCGCAGCCCTTACTGAGCATGCGCGCAGGTGTCGGCAGTGCTTTCTGCGCTGGCCTGTTGCTCCGCCCCCCCCCCCCCCCCCCCCCCCTTCAGTTTGCACGCCACGCCACGACTCCGGGAATTCTGAAGAGCAGCCAGGATGGGGCCTCTTTTTTCTGGCTCCCTTTCCAGCATGCAAGGTCGGCGCACTTCAGGTCAGTACACCGAAAAAATGGTTTGGGCAATGATGGGCCCAATGATTCAAGATTTTGGTAAATCCACCTTTAACGGGATAAGGCAGAGACTAAAAACAGCAAACTGGTCAAAACTGTCATTGGGTAAAAATACTGAGGATCAGTGGGACATGTTCAAAAATCATTTAGCTTAATGCAGAACCAGTATATAACCATAAGGGGAAGAGCTCTACTTCCCAAATAAAACAGCCCTGACCGATAAACGAGCTGAGAGATAACATCAAACTAAAGGAAAGAGCATACAGAAGTGCAAAGAAAAGTATAGATTCAGGGGACTGGGAGAGATATAAAGAACAACAATGCAAGACAAAAAGATAGTAAGAGCTGCAACAAGGGAATATGAAAAGAAAGTTGCGAGGGATATGGAGATTAACACAAAAAATTTTATAATTATATTTGAAGATAAAAGGGTAGTCAAGGTTAATGTGGGCCCTTTAAAAACAGATGCAGGTAATATTGCAAATGAAATAAAGTAATGGCAGATTACTGCTCTCGCTGCACCCTGAGATCCACACTCAACGCTATGTACCGCTACATGTACGCTCTCGACCTCTCTCTTCAGCAACACCGACTCACTCTATCTCTAAACAGTCCTGGTCCGCATTTCCATTTCATCCTTCGCCTCATCCGGCACTTTAACAAAAAACTCGGACACCAACGCCCCTTTGGAACCTTCTTCCCCTTCACTACCCTCTAATCCTATCCCTTCTTCCAATCTCACCCCCTGCCGTGTTTTCACTATCCCCTCTGACCTCCCCTCTCTGATCTCGAGCGATAAGTCCTCAGGACATCCTGAGCTTCATCACCTTACGCCCCCAACTCAATGAATTTCAAGCTCAGCACGATAATGAGCTCTTTTTCCACCACCTGCGCCTCCATGCCCAAGTCTTCGGCCAGGAGTCTACCTCCCACACAGCTGACCCTTTCTCTTGTTTTCTGAATTCTCGCTCTACCTGGATCCCTTCCTCTGGCCTCTTATCCTCTCTGGATCTCTTCATTACAAAGAACCGATGGACATTAGCCATTTCAAGTTCTCTGCTCCCCTCACTCACTCCAACCTACCTCTCTCTGAATTTGCAGCACTCCGCTCTCTCAGATCCAACCCCAACCTTTTCATGTAACCTGCTGTCAAGGGTGGCACTGTTGTTGATGGGGGAACTGACCTCTACCTTGCAGAGGCTGATCGCTAACTCTCTGACTCCTCCTCCTACCTCCTCACTACCAAATATCAAGCCATAGTTTCCCAGACCTTCACTGACCTTACCTCCTCTGGAGATCTACGTTCCACAGCCACCAACCTCATAGTTCCCCAACCCCGCACAGCCCGCTTCTACATCCTTCCCACGATCCACAAACAGGACTGTCCTAGTTGACCCATCATTTCAGCTTGTTCTTGGCCCATGCATCTTATTTCTTCCTATCTCGACTCTATTTTTTCTCACCTGGTCCCATCTCTTCCCATTTACATCCGCGACTCCTCCGAAGCCCTCCGTCACTTTAACAGTTTCCAGTTTCCAGGCCCCAGCCATCTCCTTTTCACTATGGACGTCCAATCCCTCTACACTTCCATCCGCCACTTCCACTCCCATCAGGACGGCCTGAGGACACTCCAATTCTATCCCTCGAGCAGAGGCCCAACCAGTCCCCATCCATCACCGCCCTCCTCCACCTGGCTGAACTTGTTCTCACATTGAACAACTTCTCCTTTAACTCTACTTACTTTCTCCAAATTAAAGGTGTTGCTATGAGAACCCACATGGGTCCTAGCTATGCTTGCCTTTTCATGGGATATGTGGAACTTTCTTTGATCCAGTCCGACTTGCGTCCTCTCCCTCACCTCTTTTTCTGGTACATTGATGACTGTATCGGTGCCGTTTCCTGGTCTCACCCTGAACTAGAAAATTTCATTCATTTTGCATTCAGTTTCCACCCTTTCTTCACCTTCACATAGTCCATCTCCGACTCCTCCCTTCCCTTCATCGACCTCTCTGTCTCCATTTCTAGGGATAGACTATTGACAAACATTCACTATAAGCCCACTGACTCCCACCCCGCAACCTGTAAGAACTCCATTCTATTCTCCCAGTTTCTCCGTCTCCATCACATCTGCTCGGACGACGCCACCTTCCACACTAGTGCCTCTGACATGTTAGTTCCTCAGCAGAGGATTCCGCTCCACTATGGTTAACATGGCCCTTGACCATGTCCGTTCTAGCTCCCATACCACTGCTCTCACCCCTTCCCCTCCCTCTCAGAACCATGACAGACTTTTCCTTGTCCTCTCCTTTTACCTCACCAGCCTCCATGTTCAACAGATCATCCTCTGCCATTTCCGCCAGTGTGATCCCACCACCAATCGCATCTTCCCCTCCCCTCCCCTCTCAGCATTCCAAAGAGACCGCTCCTTCTGCGACACCCTGGACAGTCATCCCCAGCATCCCCTCCCCTTCCCATGGCACTTCCCCATGCAATCACCGGAGATGCAATACCGAACCTTTTAACTCCTCCCTTCCCACTGTCCAGGTCCCCAAATACTCCTTCCAGGTGAAACAGCGATTTACTTGTACTTCTTTCAATTTAGTATATTGTATTCGCTGCTCACGATGCATGACCCCGAGCTTGTGGTCACCTATCACTTTAATTCCCCACTCCACTCCTACTCCGACATCTCCTTGGTCTCCTACATTGTTCCAATGAAGCTAAATGCAAGCTCGAGGAACATCACCTCATCTTTCATTTAGGAACTTTTCAGCCTTCTGGACTCAACATTGAGTTCAAAAATTTCAGCCATACCCTCTGCCCATATTTTGCTCTATTTCCTCCTTTTTTAACCCCCCACTACCCCCCTGATCTATGTATTTTTTTCTGTCTGTTTCCGATGGCAGCTTGTAATTATTCCGTGATTCACATCCAATCTAGACTTCATCTAACTTCCGCCATCCCCATCTCAAGTTGGCACATTTTCCGTGTTCTCTTTCAAATCTCTCCTGTCTTCCACCCTATCACAGACCTTCCCTTTTGTTCTTTCCTCCCCTCCTCCTTTCAGTGCTCCTTAAGAATCTGTTCATTTTGAACATTTGTCAGTTCTGAAACGTTAACTCTGTTTCTCTCTCCACAGATGCTGCCCGACCCGCTGAGATTTTTAGCATTTTCTGTTTTTATTTCAGATTCCAGCATCCGCAGTATTTTGCTTTAGTGTTCAGTAATGGCAGACTTGTTGAAGAATTACTTTGTGTCAGTTTTCACAGCAGAGGAATAGGATAATATACCTGACATTCCAGGCAAACTAATAAAGTATCAAGGAGTGGAACCCACTTAAGTTAATATAAGCAAGAAAATAGCATTAGAAACAATGGCCCCAAGTTTTGACATGATTTGCTCCTGATTTTTAGGAGCAACTGGTGTAGAACGGAGTATCTTAGAAATCGGAATTCTCGTCATTTAGTTTGCTCCAGTTCTCGTCAGTTAGAACAGTTTCACTTTGGAACAGAATTTTTTTTCAAAAGGGGGGTGTCCAGCCACTTACGCCTGTTTTCAAAGTTTTGTCAGTGAAAACTTATTCCAAACTAACTTAGAATGGAGTAAGTGAAGATTTTTGTATGCTCAAAAAAACCTTGTCTACACTTTAGAAAATCAAGCGTAGGTTACAAATCAGGAGTAGGGAATGGGGGCGGGGGGGGGGGTTTAAAGGGAAGTTTACAAACATTAAACACCAGTTTTACAAATAAAGAACCATCATCAATAATAAATGATAAATACATCAATAAATCAACCAATAAATCAATCAAAAAAAATTAATAAGAAATATATATTTTTTAAATCAATAAATAAAACATTTTCTACTTACCAACTGCAGCATCGGGAGCCCTCCAACATCGTGCTGGGATGCCCCCCCCCCCCTCAGCGTGTCTCTGTCAGTGTCTCTATCTCTCTGTCTGTCAGTGTCTGTGTTTCTGACAGCGAGGGGAGGGGGAGGAGGGGGGTAGAAGGAGAGAGGGAGGAGCAGAGGGAGGGAAGGGGGAGGGATGGGGAGAAGGGGGGGAGAAGGGGGAGGGGGGAGAAGGGGGAGGAATGGGGAGAAGGGGGAGAAGGGGGGATATGGGGGAGGGGGTGGAGAAGGGGGGATAAGGGGAAGGGGGGAGAAGGGGGGATAAGGGGGAGGGGGAGAAGGGAGGAGAAGGGGTAGGGGGAGAAGGGGGGATAGGGGAGAAGGGGGGATAAGGGGAAGGGGGAAAAAGGGGGATAATGGGGAAGGGGGAGAAGGGGGGATAAGGGGGAGGGGAGAGAAAGGGGAGAAGGAGGAGAAGGGGGAAAGGAGATGGGGGAAAGGAGATGGGGGGAAGGAGATGGGGGGGAAGGAATGGGGGGGAGGAGATGGGGGGGGAAGGAGATGGGGGGGCGGAGATTGGGGGGGAGGAGATGGGGGGAAGGAAATGGGGGGGGAAGGAGATGGGGGGGGGGAAGGAGAAGGGGGTGGGAGGCTGAACGGGCCGGGCCCGAGACATCGGGCAGGGCCCGCCCCCAGCACCAGATTTACAGGTAGGTGGCGTTGGGTCGGGTCGGAGGGAGCGCGGGTCGGTGGCTGGTGGGAGGGAGGTCGGTTCAGTTCGAGTCGGGGGGAGGGAGGGAGAGGGAGAGGGAGGTCAGGTCGGGGAGAGGGAGGTCAGGTCGGGGGGAGGGAGGTCAGGTTGGATCCAGTCCGAGGGGACGGGAGAAGCGGGAGTCGGGTCGGTGTCGGTGTCGGGTCCGGTCCGGAGGCGGAGGCGGGGGCGGGGGGGAGCGGGAGTTGGGTCGGGTCCAGTCCGGGGGGTCGGTTCAGGTCCGTTCCGGGGGCGGAGGCTGGGGGGGGGGGGAAGCCGGAGTCGGGTCGGTGTCGGGTCCGGTCCGGGGGCGGGGGGGCGGGGGAGCGGGAGTCGAGTCGCGTCCGGTCCAGAGGAAGCAGGAGCTGGCCGTGGGAGGAGCCTTATTCACGCAGCCCCAGTGAGGCCATTCGGCCAGGGCTAGGGGCTGCATGCTTCGGGCCCCTCCCACACAGTTTTGGGCGCCCGGAGCTACTGAACATGCGCGCCCACTGTAGCGCGCATGTGCAGAGGTTTCAGCGCAGGGAACCTGGCTCCGCCCCCTACAGCTCCTGCTGCGCTGCACCGAGGGCCAGAGGACCTGCAGGGAGCTGGAGAATCTGGAGGGTTTTTTTAGGCGCACTTTGTGGCGCGAAAAACGGGCGTCCAGGTCGGGACTGCGCCGTTCTAGGCGCGGCTCGAAACTTGGGCCCAAAAATGGCACTAAAGAGCAACACACCTCCAGGACCTGGAAGCAGCAGCAGTTTTGCGGCAAGCCATGAACATCGCCCACATCAGACCCTCCGAGGTAGGCAACATTCCGGCCAGCGTGACTGAACACATGGAGAAATGTGAGCTGATTGGAGAGTGCCAACATGGATTTGTAAAGCCTTTGTCATATCTAAAAAATTAATTGCATTTTTTGAGAAAGTAACTAAAGTGGGAGAGGGATGTTGTGAGATTTCTAAGTCTCTGGCCTTAAATTTGACAGTGGGACAATTCTTCTAAAGCAATTGGAACAGTTTATTAAAAGAACACACACACATGCACATCCACCTTAGGCACAACAGATACAATGAGGTTATAATAAAGAGTGATTTTTTTAAATTTCAAAATATACTTTATTCATATAAAAATTTGTACAGTACATTCAAAAGCAGTTCAGTACATTTAGCTGCGGTCAGCAATCCCATACACTACATTTGGGTGCTGACGGCAGTTCCGTTCGATACATTTGTATACATTACTTCCCTTTGGTTGGCTGGTTCAGGAGAGAGAGGAAAATCTTTTGCTGAGTTCTTTGAAACCTCTCCGAGCCATTGTCCTGCCGAAAGATCATGAGTCCAGGGCAGTTTCTTATTGGCTCTCCTTATACATGTGGCTGTCTGGCCTGGCTCAGCCATCTCTTGATTAATTTAAATGCCTTTCCAATACACAAAACCCAAGTGACAGCTCTGGGGGCTTTCATTTTGTTTCAACACAAACAGGCCTTTCTGTATAATGTATAATCTATACTTTTAACATTTATGCATACACAGAATCAATTTTAATCATTAATAATTTCATAATCACTTTTATTCTTACAAACTCCCCACCTTGAAGGGGAAATATCCTTATTGACCCCTCATATGGTTTATCTCCTCAGGGATCACATATCATCGACATTGAGATGAAGAGACAGAAAAGTGGCGGCCTGACTTGGTCCCCACCTCGTAAGGTGTAAGCCATGTAGGGGATTTATTATAGTCCAATCACATCTCCAGCGGAGACTCTCCCCTTCCCTTATCTTCAGTGCACCGTCACTTCTCGGAGCATATTGATGATTGATGATGTTCATGAGTCATGCTGCAGCTCCCGCTTCTCCATCTTCCATCTTCGGCTGCGGTCTTGGCCAGTGTCGTCCTGACAATCGTGAGGATCCGTAACATGGTCTGTGTGAAACAAGATCAGGGCAGTATTTACTCTTTGGCAGCTTTTAACTGATTAATGTGCAACCACTTCTTGTACTTAACGCCCTTTTCCCCCAGTAACTGAATCAAATAAACCGCGGGGTTCAATCGGTCTATAAGGCAGCTTCTTTTTCCCATAATTTGGAATCATTACAGAATCTCCCATCTCGTATTCAAAGGGATGTACTTTCTTCTCAAATACCTTTTAATTTGTCTTCTTGACTTCCCCAATTTGGTGGCCACAAATCGATTCATTTGATCGGTGTGATCTACCACTTGTTCCAGCCTCTTGGAACTACATGTTTTCATTGTGAGGGGACTCATCCCAGTCAGTGTTAGCTGGCCTGGTATTCTCATGAGCCTCCCCGTCATGGCCTGATATGGGGAGATCCCTGTTGTTCTATGAGGTGTGGACCTCATTGTCATTAAGCACATTGGCCCAGCATGTTAGCCCATTGAGTGGGGTGGTCTGTGCATAATTTTTTTAACATTAACTTGAGGGTCCTGTTCCCCCTTTTGACCCCTCCGGATGACTGGGGGTGGTGAGCAATATGACATTTGTGTTTTATCCCCAACATTTCCTGCAGGTAGGTAAAAATTCTACCGGTAAAGTGTGAACCTTGATCGCTGTCCACTTGTACTGGTACTCCCCACCTAAAAAACACATGATTCAATCGTGTTTTGGCTGCTGTGATTGCGGTGTTGGAGCGGCAGGAGAATGCTTCGATCCATTTAGTAAATTGATCCACCATCACTTTGGCATGCTGAAAATTGGCTTGCACCTGTGGAAGTGGCCCAATGAAGTCTGTCTGGAGGTGAGTCCATGGCCCTTGAGGTGGGGGTGCGCTTTGAAACAAGGCTCAGTTAGTGCATGCGGGAGGATTGTGTTGCAGGCACGGTAAGCATCGTGCCATGTATTGGTTGATTGTTTCCCTCATGGAAGGCCACCAAGCTGTGGATGCTACCTTACCAAAGCCAAATAGTACCCTGCTGTGGGGTGGGAGTGAAAGAGGGAGAGCAGTTCCTGACCCACCTCTGGTAGAACACACACCACCGGGCAGGCGTTTGGCTTTCTTTTGAACATCAGCAACTGCTTATCTGAGCCAGGGGACAGTGGCTAGTGTGATATTGGGAGCCCAGGCTGATGGTTGAGGAAGGGGTCTGCCTTCCTCATGGTAGGCGCTTACAACAGCATATGGCCAGTATTGCTGCTGCAGGGATTTTAAATCTAGGTGATCTGTTGGAGAGGCTTTGCTAACAGCATTGCAGGGCTCAACAACTATATCTTCTATCTCCCCATCAATTGCAGCATCCTTGGCTGCTCTGTCTGCTCTGGAATTTCCCTCACTCTGTGGACCCCCTTTTCTATGGGCTGCTACCTTTCCTATGAAGCAGGGCAGGGATTGCTGTTTAAGGTATGACCAGAGCAGGCATAAACAGGGCCCATGGACCAGGGCCTTACCGTCTATTGTACAATAGTAATTTTTCTGGTATAGGGGCAGGGAGAGCATGGTGTGTATAGTATAGACATCGGATCAAATATTCACGGGTCTATTGAGGTTTCCTTTACAGCAGTTAGAAGTGCGGCGATTTCTGCATAATGTGAAGACTGTCTGTTGCATCTTCGCTGGATGGTTCTTTCTGGCAATACCACAGCATATCCGATGTGAGGGGATCCTTCAATGTCATATGAGGACCCATTGATGCAGACATCTGGGGCACCCTGTATGGGCTCTTTCTGCACAGGCTGAGTCTCAAAGTTAATCAGGGGTAACGGACATTCATGCAGGTCACCCTCATAGATCAGAAATTGTGGCAGCAATGGGGTGGGTTTGGAAATGGTATCAATGTCTCTTTCCATAAATTCCAAAGTCCATTTGCTGAGGCGCTGCGAGGAAACTAGCGAATCTCCAGGTTTCATCAGTAGTTTCAGAGGTGTGTCTCCGCTGTGCAGGATTGTAGCCTGTAACCCAATAATAAAGGTAAAGTGATGTACCAATGAGAAGGCGGCCAGTAGGCGGCACTAGCATGTGGTAAATGTCTTTTCTGCTCCCTGCAGAATTCGAGACGCATATGCAATGGGCTGCAGTCGATCAGCTCACATTTGACTCAGAACTGCAGAGGCTTTGCTCTGTGGCCCTGACCTCTAATGGAAGGGCTGCATGGGATCAGGAGGGAGACTTGCGGCCTGTATTACTGCAGTCTTTTATTTAGCCATGGACTGGGTGTGGGCATCAGTCCATGCCAGGCCTGTGTCATCACCCTACAGTTTTATTAAACCATACAGGGGCTTTGCACACTCTGCAAAGCCTGGGATAAAGTTCCTTTGGTACCCCACCAAACCCAAGAATGATCGTAAGTCTGTTTTGGAAGTGCGTAATGGCAGTCGCTGTATTATCTCCACCTTGTGAGAGTTGGGGGATGATCCTCTGGAGAAATGGACACTCCTAGAAAGGTGACCCGTTCTTTTACTAATTGAGCCTTACGGGGATTCACCTTTAGTCCCGCCTGAGCCAACAATGTCAAAAGTTCATGCAAAGGGGACAAGCTGCTCCTCCATGCTGTCGGTTGCTAGCAGTATGTCGTCTACAGACTGCAGCAAGCAGCTAGGGCGGGAAAATTATTTTAAAATTGCAGCCATTCTTTTGTGGAAAATTGTGGGGGCATTGTAGAACTCCTGAGGCAGGCATGTCCAGGTGTAGCTCTGGTTCTCAAATGTGAATGCAAATTTGTACGGGTCTTCCCCTTTAACAGGGATACTCCAGAATCTATTAGCGATGTCGAGGGTCGAGAAGTATTTGGAACCAGCAGGAATTTGAGATAATATGGTGGGAGTTTCTCTTACTACTGGTGAGCAGGCTGGTGTTAAAAAGTCAGTCAAAATCAAAAGTCAGTCGCCAGCTGCTATCAGGCTTTTTAGCCGGCCATGCGGGTGAATTGGTCAGGAAAGTGCCCATCCTAAGAACAACCTGCTCGACTAGGGATTGTATGGGTCTCAGATGTTAGGGTGACTCTCCCTTGGGATGGGGTACTGTTTAGTGAATGAGTCGGGGGGGGGGTCCCTCAGTAGATTCCTCACCTGCCATTTTTCCGCAGTCATGCTTGCATATGGCAAACACCGCTAGGTGTTCCCGAATTAATTTCGCCACAGCTTCATTTTCGCTCCCTGGAGGGTCATACTCAGATGGCTTTTTAATAGCAAAAACCAAGTGAGCATCTGAAATTTCTATCACACCTGCCTTATCTCCCAATCCCATCCAAACACAGTCCTGATTATAATCTATCACCGCGCCATACTGATCCAACACATCAGTCCCTAAAATTCCCCTTCCGCCGGGGGTGGTCATCAGCATAGGTGCTGGGACCTTACAGGTGAGGCCTCCCAACTGAAGTTCAGTGGCCTTCCCTGTATACGCGGTGGTTGTATCACCGTTAAACCCTTTAAGGGTCATATAACCCTTGACCGCCGCCGCATGGTGTTCAGGGTATGGGGTGTGGATGATGGTAACGGCTGAGCCAGTATCGATAAGCATAATATGTTGCCTGTCCCCTTTTAAGACAACAAGGACTACTGGTCTCCCGCTACCATCATGTCGGAACCCCACTTCCAACCAATCTTTGGGGGCTGAACTCAGTCATAGGGTCGACCCTTGAAGGGGTCTCTCTGATGAGTGTGCATCAGCGATTGCGTGCACCGGTAAATGAGTTAGCCAATTTGGGTTTGTATAAGGGTTATCAATTGATCCAATCACTGATCTTTCCCAGAGGGCTTGGATTCGTCCCTTGGGAGGTATCTATGTGCTGCATCATGGTTCGGTGCTGATCTGGGTCTGTTGCAGTCTTTTGCTAGGTGGCCTACCTTCTTACAAGTAAAGCACTGTCCCTTAAAGGGGTAGTTTCAAAATCCCTCCACAATTGACACTGGTTTATTTGCAGTGGGTCGTGACTTCCCCTTTAACTGGTCTTTTACCATCTTCTAGGCTCTTTGAACGCTGGTCTCTATATCTGTCCACCGATTGGTGGGCCTCATAGCTATTCCCAGGGTCGTTTTAACTAAAGGGTAGAGTTGAGTCAGGAACATCAATTTAAATTGTTCCTTGATAGAGTATTCAAACAGGCTCATTTAGACAGGCTTTGAAAATTCACAGACCCCCAAGTCAAAGCTACTACGTGCTGCTCAGCATGTTGCATAAACTCATCAATCAACTTGACATTTTAGGACCTTGGGTAGCGAGCCAATTAAAAGGTTAAAAGACTATTAATTGAGCCAATAAGGTCAAAGAAGGTGAGTTCTTTTCTGTAAATTGAACCCGGTATAAATACAGCCATTTTGACCATGTGGTCCCAGTAAGACAAAGGAACTGGCAATCAGCCAGCAGCTTGTTGCTCTCTGCCAAAAATAAAGAAGTTAAAACTACCATCGGAGTTCGTATTTAATTGGAAATTAAGAGATCTAACATTCCTGATTCTTTCCTACTGCAGCATTTGCGGGTGCCTGGTTCTGCGTACGTTGATAGATATTGTACAGGCAATTACTGAAGGTTCTAGGGGTCTCTTCTGGCGTTGCTTGGTCTGATTAAGCAGAGTCACTAAGTTCAAGTTTCGGATCCCTAAATGGTTTAGGATCTCGATCATGAGTAGATCGATCACTGTGCCAGGCTGGAGGACTGCTTCTGGCAGATTATGGAAGTGGAACAGGCCAAGAGAAGAACTCGTGTTAAGTCTCTGTCTTCCAACTCGGGGTGACCCCTCCTGAAATGTTCCCATCTCCTATTAACTTCCAGTGGGTCATCCCCATCATTAATGGGCCCCAACTCGTGGCTACACGGGGTAGCATCAGCACCAGATATGGGCTGTGAGTTGGAATGATTACAGATGATGTGGCCGTGCGCATTGCATCATGAAGAAGTGGTTACTACAGCTACAACTGGCTCTTGTGTCTCCAAGGTATCCCATTCTACACCACTCTCCTGGGGATTATACTGACTTCCTTCCTCTTCCCAATCTGTCTCTGCCTCATCCCCTTCTGCTGTCACTGTTATGGCTCCCCGTGTTACTGCGGATACCAGGACCTGCTGCTCCCCTGAATTACTTTTTAGCCTCACTATTCCTCGTTGGCACTGGGAGTGATCTATCTCCCTATGTGGCTTCTTAATTAGAAACATAGAAAACATAGAAACATAGAAAATAGGTGCAGGAGTAGGTCATTCGGCCCTTCGAGCCTGCACCGCCATTCAATGAGTTTGTGGCTGAACATGCAACTTCAGTACCCCATTCCTGCTTTCTCGCCATACTCCTTGATCCCCCTAGTAGTAAGGACTATATCTAACTCCTTTTTGAATATATTTAGTGAATTAGCCTCAACAACTTTCTGAGGTAGAGAATTCCACAGGTTCACCATTCTCTGGGTGAAGAAGTTTCTCCTCATCTCGGTCCTAAATGGCTTACCCCTTATCCTTCGACTGTGACCGCTGATTCTGGACTTCCCCAACATTGGGAACATTTTTCCTGCATCTAACCTGTCTAAACCCGTCAGAATTTTAAACGTTTCTATGAGATCCCCTCTCATTCTTCTGCACTCCAGTGAATACAAGCCCAGTTGATCCAGCCTTTCTTGATAGGTCAGTCCTGCCACCCCGGGAATCAGTCTGGTGAACCTTCGCTGCACTCCCTCAATAGCAAGAATGTCCTTCCTCAAGTTAGGAGACCAAAACTGTACACAATACTCCAGGTGTGGCCTCACCAAGGCCCTGTACAACTGTAGTAACACCTCCCTGTAGTTCCATTAATGCCCCCGCCCCAGCACCTTCTATCTCTTGCTGGAGCCTCAATCTTTCCAATTTATATTTTTTTAACTCTAATTTGTTTTCATTTTCTTCAACAACGGTTGCGGTGGCGCTTAAGTCTGAAAGGCTTTGTTGTTGTAGCAATGAAGCTGCCTGTTCGGCCCCTCTTTCTAATTGCTTAATACTGTGGTTTAATTGGCCAATTACTTGTCTTAAATGCTGTATTTTTCCCTCTTTTAACTGCTTCACAAGTTGGAGGCCTTCTTCCTTTTGTTGTTTTATACTTTCAAACTCTCGTTTATTTGCAATTCTTTCAAATCTTGTATCACTTTGGCGTCTTGTCTCATTAATTCCTCATCTCTCTGGGCAGAATAAAATGCGCTAAATGCCACAAGACTTTGCCCGTTTTGGCCTTATCGCTCCCTTATCTACCCTTTCCTGGATAAGTTTCACCATCTCCCCAAATGACACAGATTGACCCTCATGGATATGCCGTGCCTGTGCCTTTAACTCGTCTATGTCTTGTATCGGGAACTTTTTGGACAACTTCTCCTGATAAACTATCTCATCATCTCGTTTTATTGTTGGCTTTCTGTCCATGACGGAATCCTTCATCCTGTGTCTTTTGAATATAACTACTGGTGGGTCCCCACTAAAACAGTTACAACCCATCCCACTTAAACAGTTACAACTATCGAGAAGACCGCTCCTTCAGATGCAATTTCTCCCGATCCGTTTAATCATTTCAAGCTATACTTCGCAACAGAGTTTAGAATCGCAACTCCCGAGATTTCCAATTGTTCAAAAGAATCATCAAAAAGCTCTCCCGCCAGTTACCCACATTCTCCACCAATTGTAAGATTTCTAAATCTCTGGCATTAAATTTAACAGCGAGACAATACTTATAAAACAATTGGAACAGTTTATTAAAAAAACACACACACATGCACATGTACCTTAGCTACAACAGATACAATGAGATTAAAATAAATAGTGATATACGTTACTTCCCTTTGGCTGGCTGGTTCATGAAAGAGAGGAAAGTCTTTTGCTGAGTTCTTTTAAACCTCTCAAAGCCATTGTCCCTCCGAAAGCCTCACGATTGGACCATAGTTCCAAGGCAGGTCCTTATTGGCTCTCCTCACACATGTGGCTGTCAGGCCTGACTCAGCCATCTTTTGATTAGATTAAACACCTTTCCAGTACACAAAACACATGTGGCAGCTCCATTTTGTGAATAAACACTTTTTTTCTTACAATGTCTATGGATGTAATTGATATGGACTTCCAGAAGACATTGGATAAGGTAAGGGGAAGGCTGCAAAGTCCAAGAAGACTTTGGTTGAACAGCCAAAGAACAGCAAGGGGCAATGTTCAATCCTCATTGGGGACTCTATCATCAGGCACATCGACAGCACCCTTTGTAGTTGGCAAATAGTAACTAGTGGGATGCCACAGGGATTGGTGCTGAGACCTCAACTATTTACAATCTATATTAATGACGTGGATAAAGGGACTGAGTGTAAGGTAGCCAAGTTTGCTGAGGATACAAAGATGGGTGGGAAAGCAAGTTGTGAGGATAACACAAAAAATTTGCAAAGGGACATAGACAGGCTAAATGGGTGGGCAAAACATTGGCAGATGGAATATATAATGTGGGTCAGTGTGAGATTATCCACTTAGGCAGAAAAAGTAAAAAGTAAATTATTATTAAAATGAAGAAAAATTACAAAATGCTGCAGTACAGAGGGACCTGGGGGTCCTTGTGCATGAAACACAAAAAGTTAGTATGCAGGTACAGCAAGTAATCAGGAAGGCAAGTGGAATGTTAGCCTTTATTTTAATGGGGATAGAATATAAAAGCAGAGAAGTCCTGTTAGAACTATATAGGGTATTGGTGAGGTCACACCTAAAGTATTGCGTACAGTTTTGATCTCCTTATTTAAGAAAGGATATGCTTGCATTGAAGGCAGTTCACAGAAGGTTCACTGGGTTGATTCCGGAGATGAGGGGGTTGACTTACGAAGATAGGTTGAGTAGGTTGCGCCTACGCAAATTGGAGTTCAGAAGAATGAGTGGTGAACTTATTGAAACATATAAGATAAAGAGGGGGCTCGACAAAGTAGATGCAGAGAGGATATTTCCACTCATTGGGAAATCTAGAAATAGGGGGCATAGTTTCAGAATAAGTGGTTGCCCATTCAAAACTGAGATGAGGAGGAATTTCTTCTCTCAGAGGGTTGTAAATCTGTGGAATTCTCTGCCCCAGAGAGCTGTGGAGGCTGGATCATTGAATATATTTAAGGTGGAGATAGACAGATTTTTGAGCGATAAGGGGATAATGGGTTATGGGGAGAGAGCAGGGAAGTGGAGTTGAGTCCATGATCGGATCAACCATGATCTTATTAAATGGTTGAGCAGGCTCGAGGGGCAGGAGACCTCCTCCTGCTTCTATCTCATGTTCTTATGTAGAGGTAAGGCTCTGCCTCGTGCAGTTTTCTGTTTCCCAGGGAACACGGCAGCTGATCTCCAGGATCGTGTGGATAAACTGATGAAAGGTGAGTGTAGAGGTACTGTAGTAGGCTTATATGTTGGCACTAATAATATTATGGATAGAAGACCATTTGTTTTACAGGATACCTACAAAAGCCTCATTGATGCCCTTAAGCAAAGGGGTGCAAGGCAGTAGTCTCCAGGCTATTACCGGTCATGTCCAGATCGATGGAGAGGAATAGCCGAATCGTGGGATTCAACATCTGGCTTCGGGACCTCTGCAAAAAGAAGAAGCTTCACTTCATGGATAATAGGGAGTTGTTCGCTGGACTAGGTAAGTTGTTTAGGACGGATGGCCTCCATCGTAACTTTGTGGGAGGAAAAAGGCTGGCAGGGGGTGTTGAGCATGCTTTCAGAAAGCATTTAAACTCAGTCAGAATGGAGATAGTGCGGATCAGTTTAAAGTTAGTGATAACTACATAGATGTTAAGCATGAAGATGAACCAGGTAGGAAGCAAATAAGAATGAATAACTTTAAGAAATTAGATGGGAGACCTTTAAATTGCTTTTATGTAAATGCATGGAGTGTTAGAAGCAAATGCTGTGATGAACAATTTAGATGTAATGTGTATTTCTGAGACATGGCTAGATGACAATGATGGAACAGAAATTCACCTAAAGGGCTACAAAGATTTGAGAAAGGATAGGGTAGGTCAAAGGGGTGGTGGGGTTGCTATTTTTATCAGTGAAAATCTAACAGCTAGAGAGAGACTTGATATTGCCTCATCAGGCTCAGCTGAAGCTATCTGGGTTCACATGGACCAAGCTCACGGGCAGGGATTAATTATTGTAATTGTTATAGGCCCCCGGGTCAGACACTTGAACGTGAAAAGTTATTATAGAAACAGATCACTGATGTTTTTAATATCAAATGCCACCTTTGTCTGGTGGGTGATTTTAATTTTCCTGGCATTCAGTGGCACGATGGTTTACCTGCTGTTGTGGTGGGAAGTGCAGCTGAAAAATTTATTGACAATATACAAGACTGTTTCCTGACTCAACATGTTAATAAAGTAACGAGGGAAAATCATATATTGGATCTGGTGTTTAGTAGTGAGCCTGACCTCGTATCAGGCCTCCATGTGGGGGAACATCTGGGCAACAGTGATCACAATATTATACGGTTTCAATTGGCTTGTCTAGTAGAACTAAAGGTATCGAGAACCTGCAACTCGTACCGGATTTCAGAAGGACAAACTTTTCCAAAATGGCAGATGATTTGGAACAGGTAAATTGGCTAACCCTCCTCAGTGGTGCTGCGGCCGATGTTGAATATAAGTGGAAAGTTTTTAAGAATCAGATTAAAAATGTGGTAAACAAACATTTACCCAAAATCAAAAGAAGGAAATGTGGTAAGAAAAAGCCAAGGTGGTTGACTGGGTATGTACGACAAATAAGATGTAAACAGAAATGTTTCTACAAATTAAAGAAGTGTAACACTCAAATAAATAGGGTTGTGTGCAAAATACAACTCAAGAAAATTAATGCTGCTATTCGATCAGCAAAACGACTAATGGGAAAAAGGATTATAGACAGCTGTGGCAGTAATGTGAAGAGCTTTTTTAGTTATGTGAAGAGTCAGAGAACTATCAAAGACTGTATTGGGTCACTGAAGGGTGTTCAAGGACAGGTTACAAATGACTCACTGAGTATGGCGGGAATATTAAATGAGTACTTTGCATCAGTAGTCTAAAAATGGTGACAAGGCAGATCCGTGTAACTATAGGCCCATCAGTTTAACATCAGTAATAGGGGAGATGCTTGAAAGAATCATAAGGAATGCAATATATGAATACTTGGATAGGTAGGGACATATTAAGGACACCCAACATGGCTTCATAAAAAAGTGGTCATGTCTTACAATTCTAAATGTATTTTTTGAAGAGGTTACAAAGTTGGTGGATGAGGGAAGCCCAGTTGACATTTTCTACTTAGATTTCCAAAAATCTTTTGACAAGGTACCATACAAGAGGCTTCTCTATAAGATCGGAGCCGCTGGTATTAGTGGAAATAATTTGAGCTGGATTCAGAACTGGCTGGCAGATGCAGGCAAAGAGTAGTTATAGATGGATTTGGATCTGTTTGGAGACTGGTCACCAGCGGTGTCCCACAGGGATCAGTGTTGGGACCATTGCGTTTTACTATTTTTATTAATGATCAGGATTCAGGGGTTGGCGACACAATTTGCAAATTTGCAGATGACACCAAGATCTGTGCTAGTTCTGGAACTGTAGAAGAGGCTCGTCTGATTCAGGCAGATCTTAATGTGTTAGGAAACTGATCTCATGACTTGAAAATGATGTATAACATTAGATAAGTGCAGTGTTATGCATGCGGGCAGGGCAAATGGTCAACATTCATACACTCTCCAGGGAAAGGCATTCAAGATGGTGGAGATAGAAAGAGATTTGGGCATTCTAGTGCATACATCCTTAATGGTACACGAGCAATGCCGTGCAGCGATAGCTCGAGCAAATAAGGTATTGGGGTGTATCCATAGGATAATTGAGTATAAGGCGAGGGGTACTGTTTTGTCCTTGTACAAGACCTTAGTCAAGCCGCACTTGGAATACTCTGTTCAGATTTGCTCTCTTCACATGGTGGGCGATATTGAGGCACTGGAAAGGGTGCAGAAGAGGGCCATTAGACTAATGCCAAGTCTAAAGCATCTTAGTTATCTAGATAGGTTAAAAGAGTTGGGACTCTTTAACTTAAAGCAGCATAGACTTAGGGGGGATATGATTGAGGTTTATAAGATAATGAAGTGAATAGACAGTGTTCCAGCTGACCGTTTATTTCAATTAAATACGTTAGGCAGGACCAGGGGACACAATTTAAGTTGTATGCTAGATCTAGGTTAGATGTCAGGAGGTGGTTCTTTTCACAGAGAATAGTAGACCTCAGGAACATCTGCTGCCCTCTCATGTGGTGGATGCAGACCCACTGAACTCCTTCAAGCAGTAGCTGGATTTGTTCCTGGCTGTGGCGGATATTAACTCTTACAGAAGGTAGATACTGCAGGGAATTTAATGGCCAGAGTGATCTCCTGGACTAGTTTCGACCGCCTAGATGGGTCGGAGAGGAATTGCACAGATTTTTTTCACCTAAATTGGCCTGGGTTTTTTAATCTGTTTTTTTTGCCTCTCCCAGGAGATCACATGGTTTTGGGTGGGGGTGAAGTGTATATGTTGTGATACACAAGGTATCGCAATTGTGTGGGACAAGCTCGATGGACCAGATGGTCTTTACCTGTCTGTCATTGTTTGTATGTTCGTAGGTTGCACATAAGAGACTGTTAGCTAAATTTAAAGTTCATGGAACTGAAGGTAAATTATTGACCTGATTCGGAAATTGGTTACGTGTTAGAAGAAGACAGTAGGGATAATGGTCATTTACTCAAATTGGATCAAAGTGAATGGTCTGATCCGACAAGGAGCTGTGCTGGGGCCTCAACTATTCATTATGTTTATTAATTAAGTGAATATAACAAGAGAGAGCCATGTATCCAAGTTGGCCAATGATACAAAGATTGTTGGTATAGCAAGTCATGTAGACGGGAGCATAAAATCACAAAGGGACATTTGTAAATGAAATGAGTGGGAAATACTGTGGCAGATCGACTTCAATGGAGGCAAGTATGAGGTCATCCATTTTGGACCAAGAAAGGATAGATCTGAGTATGTTTAAATGGTGACAATTTAGGTCAGGGAGATCCAAAGAGATTTAGGGGTCCATTCACAAAGATCACTAAAATATAGTGGTCATGTACAAAAAGTAATCAAAAAGGTTAATAGAGAGACTGAATGGCCTACTCCTGTTCCTATGTTCCTAACCCGTGTGATTCTGAAATGCAGACAGTCTAATTCTGTTAATTAGGGACATTTTATGCAGATTGCAGAGGATGCAGCAGGGCTTGATCCTAAACAGGAGCAATAAGACCTTCTAATACTGACCCATCATGTGACCTGTCCAGGGCAGTAAAAGCAGCCCATGATGAAGTCTGCGTTACCCTCCCTGTGGGAAAGAATCTTTATTTATATAGTGCCTGTCACTGCTCGGGATAGTCACAGCACTTTACAGCCAATGATTTATTTTTGAAGTGGATTCACTTGCTGCTTTTTGTGGGCACATGTGACAGCTGATTTTCCCACAGTGAGGTCCCACACACACAATCAGATAAATATCCAGTTAACCTGTTGTAGTTGGTGTTGGTTGAGAGATAAATATTGGCCAGGTCACTGGGAGAACTCCTCTGTTCTGCTTCAAATCTAAACTTTTACATCATCTGACAGATGGAAACTCTGACAATGCTGTATTCCTTCAGTAGTATGAGCTTAGATGATGTGTACAAGCAGGGGAGGGAGTCTTGAACCTACGACCATCTAACTCAGAAGTGGGAGTGCCACCACTGAGCCCAGGTGGTAATTTAACGGTCCTTATATGAAATATTTAGCCCAGATATCAGAGTTTTATTTGATAAGTTTTAATTCTAACTCAGAATACACAAATGAATAGTCACAAATTCAAATTGAAGATAGGAACAGGGGTAGGTCATTCAGCCCCTTGAGCCTATTAACTGCCATTCAATTAGATTATAACTGATCTCTACATCAACTCCATTTATCCACTGTAGTAGCGAAAAACTTAATCAGAGGAAAAGTAATTTAGTAAAGTTAAAACCGAAAGCAAGAAAGGCTGAGAGAAAGGCTTAATATATTCATGGGAGAATAGCTGGGTCCCACATTCCAGCAATTAGGCTGAAACAAAGAACAACAGATTTCACAAGGGGCTAGGACTAAGGTCAGAGAAATTCTCTGAGGAGATAACACTCCTGAGAGCACACACAAGACAAATGTAGACAGCTCGCTGAAATAATAAGCTGAGGCAGCCATTTTCGAGTCACATGTGATCACAGAAAACAGAGCCTTTTTGAAATGAAGATAGCCAGATATATTTGTCAAGGACACTAGTCTGAGAGTTGGAACCTGGGAACAAATTCACAGAGATGTAACACATAACCAATAGGGGGCCTCCCCAGCCACAGTGGCCATAACTGAATGTACCAATGAAATCATTAGAGACTGAATGTACAAATGAAATTACTGTAACTGTAATAACCAATGAAATTATTGTAACTGTATTAACCAATGTATTAGTAGCAGGTGGGCGGGGACTGGTGGCAAATAACCAATGAAACACTTCCCCGTGTAGTTTCATTATTTTGACTGTATTTTGAATGTATAAAATGTAACAGCACAGGTTGTTCCACGAGACTGGTGATTATAGCATGCAGTATCGTTACTGATGCAACCAGTTATCCCTTGATTAATCAGGTTTTAATAAACAATTTTTTTCTTTGTATATATTGTGTCGAGTGTTAGATTTTTAATAATCCACAATACCCACTGTTGCTCCATATCCCTTGATACGGTTATGCAACAAAAGATCTTTCATCCTCAGACTTGAACATTTCAATTGCCCCAACATCCACATGGTGGAGTGAGTTCCACATTTCCACTACCCTTTGTGCACAAAAGGGTTTGCTTGCAGTAACATATGTTTTATAAATGATGCCTCTTTAGCAGAGGAAGTGCTCCTGACAGGTTTCAGAAAAAAGCCAGTAGATTGTGGTTGAGAACTCAGCATTGCCATAAACAGAAGACCATATTAGCTATTTTCAAAGTTTGTGAAAGTCTTGGTGCGTTCTGTAACGTCAGGATCGAAGTACAATGGGAGATGCACGAGGAAAGTGGACCGTTTTAAACATGATTAATTTTTCCAATTTCCCAACTTGTGAACCCGTCGTCATGAAATGACTGCCCTCCCCATCCCCCACACCACACCCTCCCCTCTCCACCTCTTTCCCCCTCCCTCACCTACCCCCTTCCCCTCCCCCACCCACTCCCTCACCTACCCCTTTCCTCTCCCCCACCCTCCCCCTCGCTCCCTGCCACACGCCTCCCTCGCCCCTTCCCCTACCCATGCGCACTCTCGCTCCCACCTCTACCCCGACCCCACCCCCGACCCCACTAGACCCCACCCACTAACCCGCCCCCTCCCCTTCCCCATCCCAACCCATCCACACCCCACCCCCTCTCCACTCCACCTCTCCCAGAACCCCTCCCCACCCCACCCCCTCCACGAAACCACACCTTTCCCCACACTCTCCCCCACCGCTCCATCTCTCCCAGCCCACCCCCACTCCCTTCCCCACCCCACCGCTCCCCCTCTGGCAGGATAGTCCCACCAGGGGTGGCAGCACAGGGATATACAATCGGGAGGGAATGGCCTTCAGAGACCTCAATATTGACACCGGACACGCCATGAAGTCTCATGGCTTCAAGTCAAGCATGTGCAAGGAAACCTCCTGCTGGTTACCACCTATCGACCTCCATCAGCTAATGAATCAATACTCCTCCATGTTGAACACAACTTGGAAGAAGCACTGAGAGTAGCAAGGGCACAGAATGTACTCTGGGTTGGGGATGTCAATGTCCATCATTAAGAGTGGCTCAGTAGCACCAATACTGACTGAGCTGGCCGAGTCCTGAAAGACATAGCTGCCAGACTGTGCCCGTAGCAGGTGGTGAAAGAGCCAACACGAGGGAAAAACCTACTTGGCCTCGTCCTCATCAAATTACCTGTCGCAGATATATCTGTCCATGAGAGCATTGGTAACAGGAATCACCGCACAATCATTGTGGAGATGAAGTCCCATCTTCACACTGAGGATACCCACTTTCGTGTTGTGTGTCAATACCACCGTGCTAAATGGGATAGATTCAGAACAGATCTAGCTGTTCAAAACTGGGCCTCCATGAGGCGCTGTGGGCCATCAGCAGCAGCAGAATTGTATTCCACCACAATCTGTAACTGGCATATCCCCTCACTCTACCATTACCATCAAGCCTGGGGACCAACTCTGGTTCAATGAAGAGTGTCGAAGAGCAGGCCAGGAGCAGCAATAGGCATACCTGAAAATGAGGTGTCAATGTGGGGAAGCTGCAACACAGGACTACATGCATGATAAAAAGCGAAGTAGCATGCTATAGACAAGGCTAAGCGATGCCACAAACAGCAGATCAGATTAAAGCTCTGTAGTCCTGCCACATCCAGTCATGAATGGTGGTGGACCAGTAAACAATTAACGGGAGGAGGAGACTCCATCAATATCCCCATCCTCAATGATGGTGGCGCCAACACATGAGTACAAAAGAAAAGACTGAAGTGTTTACAACCATCTTCAGCCAGATGTGCCGAGTGGATGATACCTATTGGCCTCCTCCTGAGGTTTTCACCATCACAGAAGCCAGTCTTCAGTCAATTCGATTCACTCCACATGATATCAAGAAACGGTTGAACGCACTGCATACAGCAAAGGCTATGGGCCCCGACAACATCCCGGCAGTTGTGCAAAAGACTTGTGCTCCAGAGTTAGCTGCGCCTCTACCCAAGCTGTTCCAGTACAGTTACAACACTGGCAGCTATCCGACAATGTGGAAAGCTGCCCAGGTATGTCCTGTCCATAAAAGGCAGGACAAATCCAATCCAACCAATTATCGCCCCGTCAGTCTACTCTCAATCATCAGCAAAGTGATAGAAGGTGTCATCAACAGTGCTATCAAATTCTGGTCTTGCCAGTGACGCCCACATCCTGTGAACGAATAATAAAAAAAACAGTATTTCATGCAGATGAGATTAACTTTCTACTAATTTTCTTTTCATTTTAACAATAAATAGCAATATGAACAAAAAGTCTAAAGACTGACAATAATAGCTATGTGCAGGGAATGAGGTTAAACAAGTATTTTCTGTCCCGGCCCCACACCAGCCATTCTGGACAGCAACCTGGCTACCATGAACGTGAGAGCTGGGCTCAGGATTCCCTCAGACCCATTCCACTGCCTGTTGCTCCTTCTTCCCCTTTGTTTTATTTTCTCAATCCCTCCTCTCTCGAGGAATGTTTCCAATTCTCTCTTCATCCCATGTCTACCATCTGATTCATAGAAACATATAAACATAGAAAATAGGTGCAGCAGTAGGCCATTCGGCCCTTCGAGCCTGCACCAGCATTCAATAAGATCATGGCTGATCATTCCCTCAGTACCCCTTTCCTGCTTTCTCTCCATACCCCTTGATCCCTTTAGCCGTATGGGCCATATCTAACACCCCTTGAATATATCCAATGAACTGGCATCAACAACTCCCTGCGGTAGGGAATTCCACAGGTTAACAACTTTCTGAGTGAAGAAGTTTCTCCTCATCTCAGTCCTAAATGGCCTACCCCTTATCATAAGACTGTGTCCCCTGGCTCTGGACTTCCCCAACATCAGGAACATTCTTCCCGCATCTAACCTGTCCAGTCCTGTCAGAATCTTATATGTTTCTATGAGAACCCCTCTCATCCTTCTAAACTCCAGTGTATAAAGGCCCAGTTCATCCAGTCTCTCCTCATATGTCAGTCCAGCCATCCTGGGAATCAGTCTGGTGAGTCTTCGCTGCACTCCCTCAATAGCAAGAACATCCTTCCTCAGATTAGGATACCAAAACAGAACACAATGTTCCAGGTGAGACCTCACCAAGGTCCTGTACAACTGTAGTAAGACCTCCCTGCTCCTATACGCAAATCCCCTCGCTATGAAGGCCAACATACTATTTGCTTTCTTCACCGCCTTCCGTACCTGCATGCCAATTTTCAATGACTGATGAACCATGACACCCAGGTCTTGTTGCACCTCCCCTTTTCCTAATCTGCCACCATTCAGATAATATTCTACCTTCGTGTTTTTGCCCCCAAAGTGGATAACCTCACATTTATCCACATTATACTGCATCTGCAATGTATTTGCCCACTCATCTAACCTGTCCAAGTCACCCTACAGCCTCTTAGCATCCTCCTCACAGCTCACACCGTGACCCAGCTTAGTGTCATCTGCAAACATGGTGATATTACACTCAATTCCTTCATCTAAATCATTAATGTATATTGTAAAGAGCTGGGGTCCCAGTACTGAGCCCTGCGGCACCCCACTAGTCACTGCCTGCCATTCTGAAAAGGACTTGTTTATCCTGACTCTCTGCTTCCTGTCTGCCAACCAGTTCTCTATTCACGTCAGTACATTACCCCAAATACCATGTGCTTTGATTCTGCACACCAATCTATAACGAGGAGGCATAGTTTTAACGTGGTTGGTGGAAGGTTTAGAGGTGATTTGAGGGGGGGCTTCTTTACGCAGAGGGTAAGGGCCATATCCAACTTCCTCTTGAATATATCCAATGAACTGGCATCAACAACTCTCTGCGGAAGAGAATTCCTCGGGTTAACAAGTCTTTGAGTGAAGAAGTTTTTCCTCATCTCAGTCCTAAATGGCTTACCCCTTATCCTTAGAATGTGACCCTAGTTCTGGACTCCCCAACATCGGGAAAATTCTTCCTGCATCTAACCTGTCCAGTCCCGCCAAAATTTTATATGTTTCTATGAGATCCCCTCTCATTCTTCTAAACTCCAGTGAATACAGGCCCAGTCGATCCAGTCTCTCCTCATATGTCAGTCCTGCCATCCCAGGAATCAGTCTGGTGAACCTTCACTGCACTCCCTCAATAGCAAGGAAACCAAAACTGAACACAATAATCCAGGTGAGGCCTCATAGCTGCAGCAAGACCTCCCTGCTCCTATACTCAAATCCCCTAGCTATGAAGGCAAACATGCCATTTGCCTTCTTCACCGCCTACTGCACCTGCATGCCAACTTTCAATGACTGATGTACCATGACACCCAGGTCTCATTGCACCTCCCCTTTTCCATTCAGATAATATTCTGCCTTCATGCTTTTGCCACCAAAGTGGATAACCTCACATTTATCCACATTATGCTGCATCTGCCATGCATTTGCCCACTCACCTAACCTGTCCAAGTCACCTGCAGCCCCTTAGCATCCTCCTCACAGCTCACACCGCCACCTAGCTTAGTGTCAGCTGCAAACTTGGAGATATTACTCTCAATTCCTTCATCTAAATCATTGATGTAATTTGTAAATAACTGGGTCCCAGCACTGAGCCCTGTGGCATTCCACTAGTCACTGCCTGCCATTCTGAAAAGGACCCATTTATCCCGACTCTCTGCTTCCTGTCTGCAAACCAGTTCTCTATCCATGTCAATACATTACCGCCAATACCATGTGCTTTAATTTTGCACACCAATCTCTTGTGTGGGACCTTGTCAAAAGCCTTTTGAAAGTCCAAATACACCACATCCACTGTTTCTCCCTTGTCCACTCTACTAGTTACATTCTCAAAAAATTCCAGAAGATTTGTCAAGGATGATTTCCCTTTCATAAATCCATGCTGACTTGGACCGATCCTGTCACTGCTTTCCAAATGCGCTGCTATTTCATCTTTAATAATTGATTCCAACATTTTCCCCACTACTGATGTCAGGCTAACTGGTCTATAATTAGTAGTTTTCTCTCTCCTTCTTTTTCTAAAAAGTGGTGTTACATTAGCTACCCTCCAGTCCATAGGAACTGATCCGGAGTCGATAGACTGTTGGAAAATGATCACCAATGCATCCACTATTTCTATGGTCACTTCCTTAAGTACTCTGGGATGCAGACTATCAGGCCCCGGGGATTTATCGCCCTTCAATCCATCAATTTCCCTAACACAATTTCCCGCCTAATAAGGATATCGTTCAGTTCCTCCTTCTCACTAGACCTTCAGTCCCCTAGTATTTCTGGAAGATTATTTGTGTCTTCCTTCATGAAGACAGAACCAAAGTATTTGTTCCACTGGTCTGCCATTTCTTTGTTCCCCATTATAAATTCACCTGAATCTGACTGCAAGGGACCTACATTTGTCTTCACTAATTTTTTTCTCTTCACATATTTATAGAAGCTTTTCAGTCAGTCTTCCCAGCAAGCTTCCTCTCATACTCTATTTTCCCCCTCCAAATTAAACTCGTTGTCCTCCTCTGCTGAATTATAAATTCCTCCCAGTCCTCAGATTTGCTGCTTTTTCTGGCCAATTTATATGCCTCTTCCTTGGATTTAACACTATTCTTAATTTCTCTTGTTAGCCACAGTTGAGCCACCTTCCCCGTTTTATTTTTACTCCAGACAGGGATATATAATTGTTGAACTTCATCCATGTGATCTTTCAATGGTCATCTCTGATATCTGATCATATCCCTAATATCCTTTCAGTGAAAACATTCTCTCTGCTCTCCCTTCCTATGCAAAACTTAATTTGTGCCACCTGGTATGTCGCCCCCTCATCATACAGAGCAACTTATACGGATCAATTCCGTCTGCTCTCTAAGGATCTTGAACACTTTCATCTGACAACCTCCTTAACCTTTCCTGATAAATTACACTCCTGATCTCCAAATCATCTTTCTTGCTCATCTCTGTAATCTTTCAAAAGCAATAATATCCTTCCTATAATTGGGTGACCAAAGATGTACACAGTCATGCAGAATAGGTTCTACTCATTGTTTTATATTTGTGCCAGTAAGATTTAAGTCCTTCTGAATCTGGTTATAATGTTCCTGATTTTTCCTCTCTCATCTTCTGCTATCTGGAGCCGTCATCTCCCGATCCTTATCTCCTGGGAGTGGATCGAGGGGGAATCACAGATTCACCTTACAGGTGTGATGTAATTACCCAAACTTGCGAATGAACCCTTCCCTGGGATTTGGAGCGGGGTCAGCGTTTATGGCTAGAGATGGCCGGGAGTTCTGCTCTGTCCCTATATGTAGTGGAGCTGGAAGCCCAGAATTCCGACTCCGGCACTTCATGGTACAACACTCCTTTCATTATAACACAGCAGATTCTCTGATTTACCGTGAGCTCTGCCATTTGAGATCCTCCAGTAACATTTAAATTACCAAGACTGAACACTTTGCCTCCCACCCTGAAATGTTTTTGAGCTTGATAAGTTCCCATTTTGCACTACCCTCTGTTTTATTTATTGAGCCAATATCAGCTCGAACGTGCACAACACCAATGATGTCCGAACCCTGAGCTGGAAGGGAAGAGGAAGCTCGCCTTTCCTGTGCTTTCACAAGAGACAAGATCAGTTACTTTGTTCAGAGTAATGCCTGAGAACCTCAGGGTGTTGTGTATCGCTGTGCTGGGAGCTTTGCTGCTCAGTCTCTGGACTCCTTCACTAGTCTCTTCCTACAAGGTAGGCAATCTTACTGCAATCTTACTTCTTTTCAAAGGATTGATGTAAATGTGGTTTTAATAACTGATCACATTTGGACATTGCTCAAAGATCTAGTCCCTTTTTGATCTTTCACTGCTTCAGATCAATTCTTCTGTTGCACCCTGTTCCTCTTTAGACTAAACAAGGGCATCGTGCTTATTTATTTAGTTTTCTCTCATTTTTCATAAAGCTCGAAGAAGGAGGTTTCTTACAGCTAAACGACTGTCAATATTTAAGTCCAAAACTGGTGTCTTAAATCTGAACAAAGTAAATTATGTAGGAATGAGGGGCGAGTTGGCTGAGGTAAATTGGGAAACTACATTAAAAGATTTGATAGTAGTTAAGCAATGGCAAACATTTAAAGAAATAATTCGCAACGAATATAAATTTGCTTAAGGAATAAAAACCCTACGGGAAATGTGGTCCAACCGTGGCTAACAAGAGAATTTAAAGATAGTATTAGATTAAAGGAAAAGGCTTATAATGTTGACAAAAGGAGCAGTAAGCCTGAGGTTTGGGAGGATTTTAAAATTCAGTGAGGAACACCAAGAAAAAAAAGACAAGAATTTTAGGCGTTGCTTAACTGGAAGCCAATGTAGGTCAGCGAGCACAGTGGTGATGGGTGAGTGGGACTTGGTGCAAGTTAGGATACGACAGCAGATTTTTGGATGACCTCAAGTTTACGGAGCATAGAACGTGAGAGGCTAGCCAGGAGTGCGTTGAATTAATCATGTCTAGAGGTAACAAAGACATGGATTAGGGTTTCAGCAGTGGATGAGCTGAGGTAGGGGTGGAGTTGGGTGATGTTCTGTAGGTGGAAATAGGTGGACTTAGTGATAGCACGTTCAACTATATGAAGGACACCACCACTAGCGCTATTTAAAATTATCATAAAATACTTGCAGGTTAGTTGCTGGATTATTTCTTCTGTATCTTGCTGAAATTCTATGGTTTGGATGTTTTTCATACTGGTTAAAACTTCAATATTCGACATGGAGTGGTCTATCTGGTGCTGACTTACTTTTTGGTGACTTAAAGGCTTGTGCACAAATCAGTTGCTTCCAGGCATGAGTGGCCTAGTAGGGTTTTCTCTTGGCATTGAGCATGACTAGGAGAGTGAGCAGAGGCCTCGCAGAGTAGGAAGAAGGAGGAGGAGGGAGGGGGAGAAGTGCACTCAGCAGGAGGCTATGTCCGCAGAGGCCCAGAAGAGTGAGGTCCCAGGACAGCATGGACCAGCCCACACTGCGGTATGTATGCACACTTGGTTCGTGCAGCAGAGCAGGTCTCCAGCTGTCCTGGTTCAACCCTTGCCACTGGATAAAGACCTAGCTCTGTTGAGCCCGTATGGTGGCTGATGTGCAACGGTCACCACACATTAAAAAAATCCATGCACAGTCAACTTCCACCCTTCAATTGGATTCAGGACTGGAACATCGGGTCCTTCATTGAAACATCTGTGAACTCATGTGGAAGCAAGTGATCCTCGTTCGAGGGACCACCTATGATGATGATATCCGCGAGAGCCTTTAGGGAGCAGGTCTGTTGATGAACAAACTTCTGGAGTGTTGTGATGCCCTGAAAGGCCCTTTGAACATTGGTATCTATGGCCACGATGGCAACAGTCTGAGCTTCCATGACCGCAAGCTGAGATTGCATGACAGTAGCCTGAGCCTCCACTGCAGCACTCAGACGTTGGGTGGATGCTACTTGTGCTGCAATGGAAGCTGAGACATCGGCCATGAGACACTGCATCCTGCTTGGTTCCACAGGTGTTCTGCTGGAGGTAGCCACCCGTTCCATGTTGGAAATGATGGGCCCCAAGTTCTGCGCAAAGCCCTGTGCCAAGTTGGTGCCTGAGTCGTCCATGCTCCTTAACATTGAACATAAGCTTTCTGGCAGGCTTTCCGGTACACCAAGCATTTGTGTGTGTCCACCCATCAGCCTCTTGTGTAACCTGGCCCATCAAAGTTGTTATGTAATGATGTGTGTATCGTCCCAGTACCTTAAATGTATCGTAAGTACTATGCCACACCACAGAGGGTGCTGCGGTGGGAAACCCTGGTAGTATCTGTAACAAGGGCTATATGAGGCTGTCCACCACACCTGGGAGGCACTCTGGAGCTGAACAATAAAGGACGAAGGTCACAGCAGTTAGACTTACACCAGACCGTGTGCAGTCAGTGATTTGTGTGCTACATACACCACATTGGCAACGAGGAAGCGGACGAGCTCCACGCAACCATGGCTACTCTGTGCTCGCTAAAGGATTTTACCGTGGGCAATGATTGGGAGGCCTTTACGGAAAGGCTCGAGTACTACTTCACAGCAAAGGACCTGACGGAGGACACATACTCAATGAGAGAGAAGCTTAAGGCGATATTGCTTTCCAGTTGTGGAGATGAGGTTTACTGTCTCGTCAGGGATTTGCTGGCACCTGGGAGCGCCAGGGACAAGTCATACGAGGAGCTGACTGAACTCATTCGTGACCAGTTGAAACCGAAGGAGAGCATCCTCATGCCAGATACAAATTTTACCATCACTGCAGACCCGAGGACCAGGATATCACCAAATATGCTGCAGACCTCAGGAGACTCGCGGCGCCATGTGATTTTGGGGCACACCTTGACGAGGCTCTGCGGGACGTTTTCGTTATGGGGATTGGCAATAGGGCCTGCTTCACAAGCTGCTGGCCATGGAACCCACAGTCACTCTGACAAAGGCCATCACCATCAGCCGGGCATATATGACCTCGACTTGCAGCACCAAACAAATGATCCACACAGTCTCGAACCAGGCAGGCACTGTCCACAGGATAGCGCCCACCACGGACAAAACTGCAGAACGTGGCTCTGCCCGGGGCAGAGAGCACGGACCTCGGGATCCTGGAGCTCAGAGTCCGCCGAGGAGGGCCAATCAAGCAGCAGCATGCTGACGCTGTGGAGGAAGCCATGGGGCTCACCAGTGCAGGTTTGCGGAGTATACGTGCAATACCTGCCACGTTAAAGGCCACCTTCAGCGTATGTGTAAAAGAAATCGGACTCACCATGTAGCTGAGGAGATGGGGGATGATCCACTGTTCAGCGAGGAGCAGGCAGAAGAAGATGAGGTGCTTGGACTGTATACGTGCACCGACGATTCGCCCCCAGTGATAAGTGAAGTAAAAATCAACGGAGTCCCAGTGAGTATGGAAGTGGACACGGGCTCGGGTCCGTCGTTGATGAGTCAGAGAACTTTTGATAAACTGTGGATTAACCCAGCTGCACGACCCAAGCTGGTCCCGGTCGCGGCGAAGCTGCGTACCTACACCAGGGAACTTATACCTGTTCTCGGCAGAGCGATGGTGCAGGTATCCCACGGGGACGAGACGCACACTTTACCTTTGTGGGTCATTGCAGGCGATGGGCCGACGCTCCTCGGCCGGAGGTGGATGGGGAAGGTCCGTGGGAGCTGGGAAGACTTCATCACTCCACAGGCTGCTGCTCCCCGGGGTGTTGCCGTGCCCCGGGTCCCCAGAGAGCACCGCCGACTGAGCTGGAGCTGCAGGCTCAATCCACCCACAGGCAAGTCCCAGCCCCGGGCCTCACACAGAGACCCTGCAGTCTCAGTCCCCACAGGCAAGTCCCAGGCCCGGATCTTACACAGAGACCCTGCAGTCTCAGTCCCCACAGGCAAGCCCCAGGCCCGGATGTCACACAGAGACCCTGCAGCCCCAGCCCCCACAGGCAAGCAGCCCTGCACAGAGGGACCCAAGGGGGGGTGGGGGTTGAGCCGGCGGGGCGCTGCGGGAGGGGTGCTGAGGGATCCAAGGGCCGGCGGTTCGGAAGGGCCCCGCAGAGGAGCTGGTAGCGTCAGTCGGCGGCCATGGCAGCCGCAGGGGAGGCCGCGGGGGGATGCGGCAAGTCAGGTGGCAGCGGAGGGGAGGGGAGCGGAGGCTGCGACGGCGGAGGGCATCCGGAGCGGCGGAGAAGAAGAAGGCGGCGGCGAAGAAGGCGGCGGCTGCAGAGCATCAAAGATGGCGGCGCCCAAGGAGAAGCCTCGTGGAATCCTCCTGCATCAAAGATGGCGCCTTAAAGAGGAAATGCACCTGGGAGTCTTAAAAGGGCCTTACAAAGAGGTGGTCCCCACAAAGGACTTCTGTTTGGCAGAGCGAGTCTAAAATGAGCTATGTTAATGTGAGATAATGAATTTATAATAAGAATTACTTTTTTTATGCTGAATGGCCACTGTATTTGTGTAAAATAATGGATGAAGTACAATTAATGATAACGGTTAACAAAGAAATCAAGGTTCCGCTACCAGTCAATAACCAGTTCATGTACCAGATAATATGTACCATACTAACGCACTGTCTATGCCCACCTGCCTTCCATTGGACAAGTGTGATGTTATGTAATGATGTGTGTATCGTTGTCCTGCGTCCAGGTGGGGGGGGGGGGGAAGGTGATGTTATGTAATGATGTGTGTATCGTCCCAGTACCTTAAATGTATCGTAAGTACTATGCCACACCACAGAGGGCGCTGCGGTGGGAAACCCTGGTAGTACCTGTAACAAAGGCTATATAAGACTGTCCACCACACCTGGGAGGCACTCTGGAGCTGAACAATAAAGGACGAAGGTCACAGCAGTTAGACTTACACCAGACCGTGTGGAGTCAGTGATTTGTGTGCTACATACACCACAAAAGTCATTAGCTGAGTCCTCTGCATCAGAACTAGTGCATGACCCCAACCTCCGGCGAGCTGGTACCAGAGCTATCCCTTCCCCCTGCCCTGGCTGCAGCGCACTTGTGCCCGGTGTCTCACCGCTTGCAGATCCCGCCTCTTTCCTATAAAAATTACACACAATATCAGTATGTGAACTGGTAGCTGCGACTGTGAAATCGAGTGACGGTGTGTCTTCATCTTCACATCTTCGTGGTCTTTCTCCACTGTCTGGGCAGGTTGTAGTTCTTGGGCATTTGAAATGAAAAGGGACACGCGTCGGGTTGTGGTGAGGGGAGAGGAGAAAGAAAGAAGTGCTTGCTTACACCATCTCAGTCAAAAAGAGATTGTGGGATGGGGTAGGAGTGGGATGAGAGAAGGAGGATTAGGTATGCGGAGACCCTTATCTTCAATCGTTCGGCCCCGTCGTTGGCCAAGGCCTTAGCAATGGCGCTTCCGAAAATGTGTAGCATCGTACCTCCATAGAGGTTTGAACATGCAGGCACGCCTCACCCCTTCCGGTTAGTCCCTGCTACATCCAGTTGTGCATTACCTTCTCCAGCAAGAAAGAGGGAAGTGTGTCAGTGAATATTGTACAATCTGTTTGCGAGATGTGGCTGACAGGGTTGAATAGCTGCCAGTGTGTACAAGCTGTGAGATGTAGGTTTGAGGTTAGAATTAGGAGCAGAAGAAGTCCATTCTGCCCCTCAAGCCTGCTCCATTAATTTGGTAGGTGATTGATAGGGATGTGGTGAATTGAGCAGTGGCTGAGGCTAGTGCATGCTGTAGTTAGGACACATGGCAGTTGGTAGGTTATGGCATTTGAAAATGAACACACAAGTGAGGTCATTAAACTTCTTCCTACACCACAATCATTTTCTTGGAGCTATACGCCTGGCATTGACCTCCACGGCTATTTCTTGCTGTTGCCTTTTGAGCAAGTGCCTGGAGAACCTTCTGCCCCCCTGAAGATACATTCTCCTCTGTTCCACCTCTTCAACCACGGCCACCGATGCAGTGACCGAAACCTTGGTACACGCTCTCTCCCATGGATTGTTGATTGTTGCATAGCACACTATTCCCAATGATGTCAGCACCTCCAGAGCCACATTGCACCTCCCTTTTAAGGCTAGGTTTAAGTAATGCTTGGCACTCACAAAATCCGGTCCCCTGCTGCTGTGTGCAGCTAATGAACAGCGTGGGGAGCACTGCCTTCTTGCAAACATCATGGTAATACGCAGGCAGCATAATGTTAGTGTCCTGCCTGCATTTCATTCAACGGGTGTGGGTTAATCACACATCGCGATCCCTGCGCACGTTCTCAGGGGTTATTTAATTTAACCCCGACTACCTTTAAGGAATTCTATTTAGAAATCTATAAACAGGAGGATTACTTCCCATTTACAGTTATCTGGGACTTGGCAGTTCAGTGAAGGATGCAAATGTGGTTAATCCAAAACAGTGACACTAAGATAACTATCTACTGCTTTGGGTCGCTCACCTGACCAAAGTCAGGACCAATTAAACAACATTTCAATATTGTCCGACATTTTAAAGATTCATAAGAAAACATTTTAGCTTGTGTTTCGGAGTTGGTATTATACGTTTTATTTGTAACGCTAAATATAAAAATGATTAGTTTCACATAACTTTCAACACGCACACACATGTATGTGCATGCACACACGTCTTAGAGGGAAAGAACTGGTACTTATATACTGCGCTTGAAATCAAGACAGCAGTTAACCAAGTGCGGCAGTAAGGAGCCGCAGTAAAACTGACATCAATGGGGATGAGTGGGGACGATTGTTGTGGCAATTTCAAGCCAATCATCTCAACACTATGACATCTCTGCCCACCACATTGAAAGATTAGGGATCCGTTTTGTGCGCAAAAAATGGGTGCTGCACCATCGAGTTTCTAGGCCTATGAGTCTCAGCCTCAACATAGCTTCCAACTCCAGGCTGCTGAGTTGATACAATCTCATTTACAAAGAGTTTCATTGGTCACTACGGAGAGCATCAACCTGAGGGAAGGCTGCCAAATAGATCACACAATTGAGGTGCAAAATGTAGCGGTGGACAGGTGTGATGGAACTCAGTTGACTCTGATTTGGCTCAGTGTTAGTGATGAACACACCAAGACTTTCCTTTTGCTAACGAGTTCTTTTAACCCCAATCCCGACCAGTAGTTTATGTTTTTACATCAGTTTATGAGATGGTATCCTGTAATACCTGTTCACTGGGGTGCATAACAGCCTGGTAAAGGTCTTTCAAATAGGTACAACAAATATTTTTTATTAATAATTCTTCTCGGGATATGGGCATCGCTGGTTAGGCTGGCATTTTTGCCCGTCTCAAGTTGCCCTTGAGAAGGTAGTGATGGGCCTTCTTCTTGAACCGCTGCAGTCCATGTGGAAAAGATATTCCTACAATGCTCTGAGGTAGGGAATTCAAGAATATAGACAGGATGACACGAGACTCGGAGGGGGACTTGGAGGTGATGGTGTTCCCATCCATAAGGAAATAATTTGGTAAGCTGTTTTTTCTGCTTTATTTTTCTTCACAGACTGAAGTGTTAAACATATTGAAGAAATGTGCCTCAGTTTTACGTCTGGAGATTTTCTAGTACTAGATATATATATATCTATGTGTATATTTCTTACAGGGAAAGAGACTGAATCTGTGAAATGAGTCGATGATTTTTCTGCAGCAAAATGCCAGCTGGTTTGATGTTCAATTTCTTTATGATTCTACTTTCGACTGTTTTCACACAAAGTAAGTGCCTTAATTCCACCAATCACAGTCATATTGTTTTACTTCATCATTCTGTTTAATGAATTCATGCACTTTGCATTCAGGAAGGTCTATGGCCTCAAATTTTCCCAATGCCGTTTTTTTGCATATTGCCAGAGTTACGCCTGTTTTTTTTTGGCCTTAACTATTCCAAAAAAATAAGTAGCAAGTTTCCCTGTTCTATTTTTTGAAATTGGCGCTGCGCAGCCTGTCCTGTATTTTCAGTGGGTTGAGCCTAATGTCTGCGCCTCAAAAACAACGTTCCCCCTTCTGCACATGCGCAAAAAAAAAGGATGTTTTTGACGTGATTGCTATGGGCGCGCATGCCCAGTACAGCTCCTTGTCTGCATTCGGCTATTTTTAAAGGGCCAGTTGTGTGTGAGAACTTTAATTGCCATTGGAAAAATCGGAGCTACAATGCAAGATGCAACGCTGAGGTCTGGAGGCGAGTGCAAAAAGAAGTGGCAGGACCTTGGTCAAGTAGTTAGTGTAAGTAATATTTTCATTTATTCAATGGAATTGTAATTGTAAAGGTGACCAGCTATATATGTCCCACCCAGCAGAAAGAAATCCTCCCTAAAAAGTTATGTTTTCATCTTTGCAGAGGAAGCTGGCACACAACAAAAAGGAAAGAACTCAAACAGGAGTACAGGGGCAGGGAGGTATTGCTACAGTTGTACAGGGATTTGGTGAGGCCACACCTGGAGTATTGTGTACAGTTTTGGTCTCCTAACTTGAGGAAGGACATTCTTGCTATTGAGGGAGTGCAGCGAAGGTTCACCAGACTGATTCCCAGGATGGCGGGACTGACTTATCAAGAAAGACTTGATCAACTGAGCTTGTATTCACTGGAGTTCAGAAGAATGAGAGGGGATCTCATAGAAACATTTAAAATTCTGATGGGTTCAGACAGGTTAGATGCAGGAAGAATGTTCCCAATGTTGGGGAAGTCCAGAACCAGGGGCCACAGTCTAAGGATAAGGGGTAAGCCATTTAGGACCGAGATGAGGAGAAACTTCTTCACCCAGAGAGTGGTGAACCTGTGGAATTCTCTACCACAGAAAGTTGTTGAGGCCAATTCACTAAATATATTCAAAAAGGAGTTTTATGTAGTCCTTACTACTAGGGGGATCAAGGGGTATGGCGAGAAAGCAGGAATGGGGTACTGAAGTTGCATGTTCAGCCATGAACTCATTGAATGGTGGTGCAGGCTCGAAGGGCCGAATGGCCTACTCCTGCACCTATTTTCTATGTTTCTAATTTTCTATGTCCCGGCAAATGTGCACCCACTGACACCCTTGGAAGAGAGGGTCACTGCTTTGATGGGTCCTGCCTGGAGAAAATCAACCACCACTCCACAAGCTGGGCCCACACTCGAGGGAGAGGGTACATCCTGCAAATTCCACAGTCTGGCTTTGCTAAATATTAAGTACTGCGTGAGAAAACCATGCTTCTGTTCATGCAGATTTCTCAGTCAGCTACGCTTCGGTTGATGTAATGTGCTAACATTTATCATGGTCTTTCAAATCAGCCTGCTGCCTGCGCTGTGTGAGCCTACTCATGTCACCCACCCTGCCCCTCCTCTGTTGCTAACCATTTGTCTGTTCTGTTATATTTTGCAGAACTTGAGGCCAACCCCGACGATGCAGAAGAAGATCCAGACGCGGACGAGCCTGAAGAGAACATCTTCAAATCTCACCTTCCAGGCCAAGAGCATGGTGGGGAGGGGGAGGTAATGGATGAAGCCCCTACTGTTATACTCACTTTTGAGGAGTTGTAGGTGCTGCCCATTGAGGTGCCAACCCATTTGCTGGTTGTTGTTGGGACATTCCATGGTTTCCCATCATCCAAGGCTGCGGGTCCCAGTGGGATGCAGCAAGGTATACCCAGGGCCCCACCGTCCAAGGATGCAGTGGGGTGCAGCGAGCCAGGGTAGGGAGGACTTGGAGAGCTCACAGTGCTCTCCTGAGGTGCAGGATCTAACAGATGTGGTTCACTTGATGACAGTGAGTGCGGAGAGTATTGATCTTAAGTGATCACTCCTGGACACCATCAGTGGGGTGGGTGATGAGGTATCGTGACGGTCGGGAGAAATAACAACACTCTCACGAGAAATGGGAACACTGTCCGGGAACATGAGGGAGGGAATGCCTCAGGCAACGGATACAATGTCGGTGCACATGAGGGAGGGGTTGTCGCAGGTAGTTGAAACATTGTGGATGAACATGAGGGAGGTAATGTTGCAGGTAGTTGAGGCACTGTTGCTCAACATGAGGAAGGGCATGTCACAGGTAGTTGAGACACTGTCGGCGAACATGAGGGAGGGAATGTTGTAGGCAGTTGACACACTGTCAGGGCACATGAGGGAGGGTATGTCGGAGTTAGGTGCTACAATAAAGGGAACACACCCAGATCCCACACCCATTGACAGAATCAACTCCCACTCCCACACCAATCCCCAGACCATCATCTGAAGAGGCCCAACCAGGGCCTTCCACATTACTAGCTGCGCATTACTCGAGATGTTCGAAAGAATAAGCTTGGTACCAAACCGAGAAAAGCTGCGCCACCACCTGTGGGCAGGGGTGGAGTTACCAAGACCAAGCGCAGCGGACGGTCATAGAATAAGGTGGAGGAGAGATGCTGTTCTTTTATTCTTTTTATTATTGTTGTTACTGTTGTAACTGTTCTCAAATTAAAAGTTTTTTGTAAGTTATATAAATTTACAAGTTTAATAGTTTGTAAGTGATGTTAAAGTTTTTAAGTGATCTTAGATTTGTAAGCAATGTTAAAGTTTGTAAGTGATCTTAACTGAAAACTTAAAAGTTTGATACCAGAATATTTTTATTAAAGTTAAGTTCAGTACAAACAAATGTTTGTTAAACTTTTGAATAAAATATATTTTAAATTATAACTGAATTATTTCCATTATTTGTTCCATTACGAACACAACTTTTTCAAGTAAACAAGAAGCATTTCCATTATTTGTTCCATTAACACAACACAACATTATGGAACAGGTCCAAACTGTAAACTTGGTCAATTTGGAATAATTGCCGCTGAGCCTTCAGGCAGCAAAGCATTCATGGATGAGCTGCTGGCGCAAGGCTCAAGCAATCGTTAAATGGGCACGACAGCCCACCCTCCTCCGCCGTTGTGCTCAGGGTTCAGGTAGTTGCATGGCTTCCTCGTCCTCCTGCTCCTCCTCGACATCTGCATCTTCCTCCTCATCATCAGCCACTCTCACCTCAGGTGGGTCTTCTATGACCAGCTGCTGCTGCCTCATGATGGCTAAGTTATGCAGCATGCAGCACACAACAGTGAACTGACCGACAATCTCAGGCGAGTATTGCAAGTAGCCTCCGGAATAGTCCAGGCATTGGAAACGATATTTCAAGATGCTAATGGTCCTCTCTATTATGTTGTGCATCACAATGTGCGACATGTTGTATTCCAGGTCAGCTTCTCTCCGGATTACGTGTAGGGGCGTCATGAGCCAGGTAGTGAGGCCGTACCCTTTGTCACCCAGTAGCCAGCTCTGCCCTTCTGGCTGTTGCTGCAACATGGCAGAAATAGCGCTCTCGCGTAGGATGAGCTCATCATGGGTGCTCCTAGGGTATCTTGCGTCAACTGACATGATGCGATGCATGTCATCACACACGTGGTGCACATTAATAGAGTGGAAGTCTTTTCTGTTCCTGTATATCTCGAAATCCTCCAAAGGTGCTTGCAAGGAGATGTGGGTACAATCAATGCAGCCCTGAACATTTGGGAAGCCAGCAATCTTGGAGAAGCCCACAGCCCTTTCACGCATTGCCTGGGTGGTCATGGGGAACTTTATGTAGTCATTTCTCTGGGCATATAGTGCAGCTGTCACCTGCCGAATGCAGATATGTGTTTCTTGTTACGAAATGGTTCACACATCTCCAGTTGGAGCCTGGAACGATCCAGCTGCATAGAGTGAAAGTGCAGCTGTAACCTTCACTTCAACTGACAAAGCATCCTCCTGATGCTTCTAGTTTGCAGGATTGCTTTTACTAACTCACAGACCTCGGTTACAACTTTTTTGTGGAAACGCAGCCTTCTGACACAGTCTGCATCATTCAGGTGCAGGTACGAACACCTGTCTCGATATAGCCAACATGGGTAAAGCTTCCTGCCTGTCATCCTACGTACTCTGAGGTTCCTCATGCGATGACATCTAATCAATTGTCTCCTCCGCAGCACCATCTTGCAGAAGGCTTGCACGAGTATGGCATTGTCAGTATGGCCCCCATGATTAAATTATACCTTTGCAAGAAGCTCAAAATGGCAGGCAGGTCAAGCTTCTTTGTTGTCTCTCTCCACAAGATCGACGCTGTAGTATGGACCACACCCAGGTCTGAGCATGCGCAATCGGCTTGCTTAGATCCGAAAACACCTCCCCCCGCTGCTGGATTTATTTGATGATTAGTGACATAGTGTAAGGGTTCTCATCCCTTCAGTTCATCTTCCACACCCTCCCCCCCCCCACCCCCCCACAGCCCCCCACCCCCACTCTCCTGGGCTTCTTTTGATGCATAGTGGCATAGTATAAAGTTTCTCATGCCTTCAGTTTGGCTTCCGCACCCCCAACCCCACTGGGGCTTCTTTTCAAGCCGAGTCCCAAGCCCCTGTGTGCGGGCAAGGGACTGATTCTGCCGGCCGATGCTCCGACCCTCTAGACTGTTTTGGAGACATTTGGTGGTGGTGTGGCACTTTTAAAAATATCCAAACTTAAAGGATTGCATGAAACCTCCATTCTCTGCATTTTCAGTTGGAAAAAATTAAGCTTGATGATGCATATTTATGTGTTCTTCGCCTAAAAACAATGGCGTCTTTCTACGCTGATTTTTTGATGTGCGCTGGTTTCTCTTAAGTGCCCAGAAGGTTTTTTGGGTCACATAGGAGAAATATAAGTTGGCCAAACTTGCATAATTGTGAAAAACTGGCGCAGACATCAGGTTACTATGACGCAAAGAAAAGCTAACCTAAAAAAATCATAAATAACTGAGTTACCCTGGTGCACGATCTTTGGGGAAACTTGGATTTTAAAATTTAGGCTAAAAATGTGGCACGCCAAAAAAACGGCACAAATTACTGGGGAAAATTGAGACCCATAATTTTCATGTCTCTGCTCCTTTAGAATCAGAGAGTCATAGGGGACGAAATTGTGAGCACCCCGTTTGGGGCATTAACTTTTAAAAGTTTAAAACACTAGTTCCAAACACTAATGATTTCAAACTTTTAAAACATTCGGCATTTGCCCAGTATGCAGCACTGCTCCACTTCTTTCCTGGAGTGCAATCGGCAGCAGGCGGGGCGGTGAGTGGAGCAGCGTACACACCAGGCCGTGCAGCGCTGCCGTGTTGAAATGCTCCTTCGCTCCCTGAAAGGGACGGGTCATCACTGCAGGCTCTGCAAAGGAAAAAACTTACCTTCTCCACAATGGCAGCCGCGATCCCGCCTGATCAGCCCAGCACTCAAGCAGACTATATATATCAAAGAAACATTGGTCCTCGTACCGACCCTGGGGAACACCACTGTGTACCTTCCTCCAGTCTGATAAACAACTGTTCAGTTGATCTTCTCCCTACAGCCGGTCGGTAAGTGCTTAGGGCCCTGTTATCGCCCCCCAGAGGTAATAACGGGAGGCGCTAAGGAGGCCAATTTCGAGACCTCTGTGTTTAAACTTCTCTGTGTGTACATTAAGCACGGAATCTTTTTAATTTTGGTAACTGTGATGTGAATTGCTATTTAATTTAGAGTCATAGATACATGGAATTTATTACTTTAACTAAGTTCATTTATGAAAAAGTAAATTTTAAAAATGGTTACAATGAGGAATCTACTGTTACCCTTGAGTATCCAATACTATTTGTTTACTGCTGTAATTGGATTGAAGGCACCTAATGAATGAAAGATGAAAATGCAGTCCAGCGATGTAGCAATGGACTATTGATTGAATGATGTGACCATGTCACCAGAGGCCACCTGGAAGTATCGGAATGCATTAACCCAAAGGGCATTTGTCACAGCCACAGTTGACCAGGAGTCGTAATGGTAGCATAGTAGTTATGTTACTGGACTAGTAATTGAGAGGCTTAGAATAATGACCCAGAGATTTGAGTTCAAATCTGATCACGGCAACTGGGGAATTTATATTCAGTTAGTTAAATAAATCTGAAATGAAAAGCTATTATCAGTAATGGTAAGCATGAAACTATCTGATTGTTATAATACCCATCTGGTTTGCTAATGCCCTTTAGGGAAGGAAATCTGCTGTACCTACTGGGTCTAGTCGACATGTGACTCCAGACCCACAGCAATGTGGTTGACTCTTAACTGCTCTCTGTGGTTCAAGAAGGCATCTCACCATCAACTTCTCAAGGGCAATTAGGGATGTACAATAAATGCTGGCCTTGCCAGTGATGCTCATATCTCAAGAATTAATTAAAAAAAACATTTTTACAATTGCTGAAGTACAGAGAATAGAAAGAATAATCAGTGGCCACAATTATATAGAAATACTTTGGGGGAAAGATTGCCCTTTGTGCCCTGATTGGGGGCAGTAACCATCTGTGGCTGAGAGTTTTAGCGCCCGCAATTGCCCCTCAAAGGAAGCGGAACGCAATCTCACGCGCTGCACTTCCTTTGGGGTGGTACCTGGAGCACTAGTGGGGCACTGAAGGAAGCTCTATGCTTCAACGCCCCTTCCCTTGCTCTCTGCAAGCCCAGTCAACCCTGCAAAATCCTCCTCACGACCATCTGGGGCCTTGTGCCAAAATTGGGAGAGCTGTGCGACAGACTAGTTAAGCAACAGCCTGACATAGTCATGCTGACTGAAACATATCTTTCAGCCAATGTCCCAGACTCCTACATCAACAGCCTCGGGTATGTCCTGTCCCACCGGCAGGACGGATCCACCAGAGGTGGCGGCACAGTGGTATACAGTCGGGAGGGAGTGATCCTGGGAATCCTCAACATTGACTGTGGACCCCCATGACGTCTCGTGGCTTCAGGTCAAACATGTGCAAGGCAACTTCCTGCTGATTACCATCTATCGCCCGCCCTCAGCTGATGAATCAGTACTCTTCCATGTTGAACACCACTTGGAAGAGGCACTGCGAGTATCAAGGGCACAGAATGTACTTTGGGTGGGGGACTTCATTGTCCACCATCAAGAGTCACTCAGTAGCACCAATACTGACCAAGCTGGCTGAGTCCTGAAGGACATAGCTGCCAGACTGGGCCTGCAGCAGGTGGTGAGAAAATCAACATGAGGAACAAACCTACTTGACCTTGTCCTCACCAATCTACTGTCGCAGATGTATCTGTCCATGACAGCATCGGTAGCAGCGACCACCGCATAGTCATTGTGGAGGCGAAGTCCTGTCTTCACACTGAGGACACCCTCTTTCCTGTTTTGTGGCACTATCACCGTGCTGAATGAGATAGATTCAGAACAGATGTAGCAGCTCAAATCATTCATGAGACGCTCTGCGCCATTAGAAGCAGCAGAATTGTATTCGACCACGTCATGTAACGTCAATCTGACCAATCTGTAACGTCATGGCCCGGCATATCTCTCACTCGACCATTACCATCAAGCCACGGGACCAACCCTGCTTCAATGTAATTAGGAATGGGCAATAAATGTTGGCTTTGCCAGCGACACTCACATTCCATGAATAAAATTTTAAAAAGATATTTGGAGCCTTTATTTCCTATAACCTGGAATTAACTATATCCTCTCTTTTTATGTAGATAATTGTTTGTAGTAATGATGTATGTTTTTATAACACTAGTAATAGATACTCTAAATGTATAATGGAATTGTTGTTTTTCACTATAATAGTGCCTGCAGTGAAGGCAACATGATCAGTTAAATATAAAAATATGACTGTAAATAATTTAACTCCAATATAAATAATTACTAACATTGGATTAAGGAGATGTAATTTGATATTAAAATGCTTACATTGTTTCTCTTTCTAACAGAAAACCGAACTCATATTTATTTTTTGGATGAGGGAGATGACATTCCATTAAAAGGACCAGACAATCCTGGGAATGGCCCTGTTGTCTGGGAATGGAAACCACACTCAGGGCAAGCAATCCAGCGGCTGGTTACTTTTCACAAAGGGAGTTTGGGACGGTGGGTCGCACGTTGGAACCATTGGACTGAAGCCATTAAGGACTTGTACAATAAAGCATTTCAGGATGGTGATTTCATTAATCTGAAAATTAAAACTCCCACATTTAAACTTGCGGGATTGCTCATCTTGACTCAAACACAGCCGAGTAATAAAATCCTGAAACTGTATGAATTATTTGGGATCAAAGGTGAGTGGGACAAAGACTAGAAAAGGTTCAATAAAATGATTCTCGGTAAATATATTTTGTATGTAACGATAAGAGATTGCCAGAATCACGTGAGGTTTATATCACCCAGTGCAGAGAGCAGCTCTCATTAAACAACCAGGGGAAAGGTTTTGTTCATTGTTTCTCCTGAAATAGTCAACATGAGTAACAATGTTTTGATAATGTCACCAGAAATAACAAATCGAGGAATCTACCCTAGAAGAGAGTATTATGGTCTGTACACTGGCGCACTCTCTGTAAGATGTAGTGAATTCTGTTACCACACCAATAAATCACTTGTAGTAATCGGCCTCAGCACTGTGGGACAGGTATACGATTGGCCAGTATCACTGCTCCTGATTGCTGTCCAGTGAACCTGTTAGATGTGTCACTTGGTTCAGGTCCCAGAGGAGGTCGAGTGTCTGTGGAACTTGTACTCTGCTAAAGAGTTAATACCTTCAGGAAAGCGGGAAGAAACATGACAGAGAAAAATAGATATATTGTGTCAATTCAATAATATTTATTAATAATAATAATATTTAAAATCTTTAGTGTAAATAAATCAACATCTTTAAATGGTGCCAACAAAAGATGTTGCTGAATAGCTGCACATCCTGGACAAGGGAGAACCAGTTGATGTGGTATATTTGGACTTTCAGAAGGCTTTCGACAAGGTCCCACACAAGAGATTAATGTGCAAAGTTAAAGCACATGGGATTGGGGGTAGTGTGCTGACATGGATTGAGAACTGGTTGTCAGACAGGAAGCAAAGAGTAGGAGGAAATGGGTACTTTTCAGAATGGCAGGCAGTGACTAGTGGGGTACCGCAAGGTTCTGTGCTGGGGCCCCAGCTGTTTACACTGTACATTAATGATTTAGACGAGGGGATTAAATGTAGTATCTCCAAATTTACGGATGACACTAAGTTGGGTGGCAGTGTGAGCTGCAAGGAGGATGCTATGAGGCTGCAGAGTGACTTGGATAGGTTAGGTGAGTGGGCAAATGCATGGCAGATGAAGTATAATGTGGATAAATGTGAGGTTATCCACTTTGGTGGTAAAAACAAAGAGACAGACTATTATCTGAATGGTGACAGATTAGGAAAAGGGGAGGTGCAACGAGACCTGGGTGTCATGGTACATCAGTCATTGAAGGTTGGCATGCAGGTACAGCAGGCGGTTAAGAAAGCAAATGGCATGTTGGCCTTCATAGCAAGGGGATTTGAGTACAGGGGCAGGGAGGTGTTGCTACAGTTGTACAGGGCCTTGGTGAGGCCACACCTGGAGTATTGTGTACAGTTTTGGTCTCCTAACTTGAAGAAGGACATTCTTGTTATTGAGGGAGTGCAGCGAAGGTTCACCAGACTGATTTCCGGGATGGTGGGGCTGACCTATCAAGAAAGACTAGATCAACTGGGCTTGTATTCACTGGAGTTCAGAAGAATGAGAGGGGACCTCATAGAAACGTTTAAAATTCTGATGGGTTCAGACAGGTTAGATGCAGGAAGAATGTTCCCAATGTTGGGGAAGTCCAGAACCAGGGGTCACAGTCTAAGGATAAGGGGTAAGCCATTTAGGACCGAGATGAGGAGAAACTTCTTCACCAGAGAGTGGTGAACCTGTGGAATTCTCTACCACAGAAAGTTGTTGAGGCCAATTCACTAAATATATTCAAAAAGGAGTTAGATGAAGTCCTTACTACTAGGGGGATCAAGGGGTATGGCGAGAAAGCAGGAATGGGGTATGAAGTTTCATGTTCAGCCATGAACTCATTGAATGGCAGTGCAGGCTAGAAGGGCTGAATGGCCTACTCCTGCACATATTTTCTATGTTTCTATGTTTCTATGTTAATATCTAAATGAGGCTAAGGTGACTGTCAAATGAATTTGATACAAAACATAATCCAATCCTGAAATGTCATAGTGGCCAAAATATGATCCTGACTGTACTAGCTCTGGACCATTACATAGGATTACATCGGATATACAGAACATAAACAGGCCATTCGGCCCAACAAGTCCATGCTGGTGTTTATGTTCCACTCGAGCCTCCTCCCGTCTTTCCTCATCTAAATATATCATAATAACCCTCTATTCCCTTCCCCTCATATACTTATCTAGACTCCCCTTAAATGCATCGATACTATTCCCTTGAACCGCTCCCTGTGGCAGTGAGTTCCACATTCTCATTACTCTCTGGGTAAAGAAGTTTCTTCTGAATTCCCTATTGGATTTCTTGCGTGACTATCTTATATTGATGGCCTCTAGTTTTGCTCTTCCCTACAAGTGGAAACACTCTCTCTGCATCTACTCTATCAACACCTTTCATAATTGTGAAGACCTCTATCAGGTCACCCCTCACCCTTCTCTATTCAAGAGATGAGAAAAAAGAAAATTGTTCCTGAGGTGTTGGCTCAAACTGCTCCAGAATGAGTTGACCATAATAGAAAGTCAACTCATTTACATATTTTAGTAGCACTCATGGTACATAGTGCATGGTACATGGGGAATGCCACATAGGTCAGGCACCAGAGTGTTGGGTGCCAGCAGCTAATGGATGGCACCATTGATTTGATCTGACATTGGAAATAAAGTCCCTGTTGAAGATTTGATTTTTATTTGTCCTGTTGTAGGTGGGACTGAACTTCAGGGTGGACATTTTTAGAACAAGCTTCTCCTGAAGTTCCATTGCTCTTGGATGCTCAATGATTGGAGCTCTGCTCAGGTGCATTCTGGAAGCACACTAATTTAAATAACGTCTGGGACTGTAATGACTTTTGATGTGGGTTTTGTGCACAGGCTCCCAGTGCATGTGTTGGGAGGTCTTACTGAAGTGTGCCCGAGAACAGAGTAGGACTGGAGCCTTCTCCATGTCTGATAATATGGGCGCTATATTTCCATCACACCCTCCTCTGGTGAGATTCAATCATCTGTCCATTGTGGTATCACCATCCCCAAATGCCATCCAATAAATCTCTGCCCAAGGAAGCAGTTGAGGCTGACTCATTGAATGTTTTCAAGTCAAAGATAGATAGATTTTTAAGCAATAAGGGAATTAAGGGTTATGGGGAGAGGGCGGGTAAGTGGAGCTGAGTCCACGACCAGATCAGCCATGATCTTGTTGAATGGCGGAGCAGGCTCAAGGGGCTAGATGGCCTACTCCTGTTCCTAATTCTTATGTTCTTATGTTCTTATGTTCTTAACCTTGACCTGACCCCAGATCCTCCAGCAGGGTCAGGAGTAAAGTTCACTGACCCCACTCTGCCTCACTTACATTGGTGGAGCAGGACCGAGAAATTTCAGGCGCAATATTTTACTGATTAAAATGCACTGTTAGTAACCTGACCTGGCTCTTTAATGCAGCAAGATACAAGTGCTGATGATGGGCACATCTTACTGTCAGTTAGAACCTAATCATTGGATTGTACATGCCACGACTTACACTAAATCTTATTGATCTGTTTTTCACAGTTGAGTCAAGTCCACAGAGTGCTGTGGTGGGCAGTGACGTTACACTCAGCTGTACCATCTCCAAACTCTCAGATACAGTCAGTCTTCAATGGAAACAGAGAGACTCATCTCAGCAGAACAGGAGGAACACTGGTCAGATCCGAATAAATAACACAGTCTATCTGATAGTCAGACATGTTGCAGTAGAGGATGAGGGATTGTATGCTTGTGAAGTGCAGGAAAATGGATCCATTATTCTCACAGGAAAAGCAGATTTTTATGTGTCCAAATGTAAGTACAGTTACCTCACAGTAGATATTAAAGAGTTACTAATATAAAACTGTTACATATAAAGTGGAGTCATACATGTCAACCATCAGCACTTCCTGCTTACAGTCAGCATGTGGGCGGCCTGGTGCACATATCAGCATTGAACAAAAAACTGGCCTCTCTCCCCTCAATGCCACTTCTAACCCAGTTCTGCTGCTATTGGAAGTGATTCCAGCTGCTGCATACTCTCGGCTTCAAATAAGCATTGAGCTGGGAGAAGAGGGAAGGGAAGAGGGAAGGGCAGGGAATCAATGGCCATGAACGGGAGAGGGAAGGATGGAAATTATGGGAATGTAGAGGAGAGATGGTGGGCAGAGGGAAATGACAGAGGCTGGGAGTGGGGCTTTGGCGGAGGAAAAGGGGAAAAGCTGAGACTGGCACTTTGGAGCAGAAGATAAGAATTTGCATTTGTGTGGTGTAGAAAAATGGCCATTATTAAAATAGCATCAAAACTATTGATGTGGATCAGGGTAAGTCCAGAACTACCTTACAGTAAATAGTTACTGATGTAACTTACACACAAAGTACAGGGAGCACAGAGACATCATATTATTTTACTACAGAGTGGAACATTGGTGTAAATGTAACATTGCAATACAGTGGGCAAATATCAACAACCAGGTGTTGATGAATCGGACAATAAATAGCTAAAGGGTTGAAGGTGGATAGAAACATTCTCACACAGCTCATCAGTGACCAAAACACAGAGACAATTCTTTTCTAAATATGGTTCACTGCGACAATTCTTTTCTAAATATGGTTCACTGCAAGGGCACTGCAGCATTAAAGACCAGCCTTGAATATGTACTTAGTACTTTTCCAATACACACACAGAGGGGACAATTGTGATTGACTTTGTTTGAACATCATTGGTAGTACAAGAATTGTACCGGCAGTTATGTTGCTCTGTGATTGTCAGCATCTGATATCAATAGATAGGGAGTGGAGGGAGGGTGGGTGGTTATAATGTGGCCTGGTTCTGTACAAGTAACTGAGTGGGGAACCACTTCACCAGTTGTCGAGAGGCAAGTGGGGGAGAGGGACAAGGCTGCAGCTAATATTTGTTTTACTTGTCTAGAGTTGTCAAAGTAAGTGAAGCAGTTCAACATCAGAAGGTAGAAAATCTGAATTGCAGCATTGTTTAAATAATGGTACCAGAGATAAAACAAAAACAGAAAATGTTTTCAATCACAACATCTTGAAGAAAGAAATAAAACTATGCTTCACTGAGGAAGAATGAAATGGATGTCAGTATTAGTGAGAAAGAGAGCTGACTGAAAGCTTGGTCAAAAAGATAGGTTTTCAGTGTGTGTGTCGACAAAGTAGGAGGTTTTAGTGTGGGAGAGAATGTGGATGAGTAATTTTGACTTCGTGCAATAGTAAGTCATCTTTGTGAGATGTAAAATGTGCTTCCAATTCACTACCAGCTTGTTGGGGTAGAAAGAAGACTTCTCTCCTTAAAGGTGGACTCCCTGATATAAGGAATCGACATCCCCGCCCATATAACGACCACGGAAACCATCAAATGAAACCGCCGGTACAACTAGTTTATTTCGAGCAAATGCAAGTACAAGTACAAGAGGTTTCAATTACAATTTATACAACTTTCGAGGGTTGCTGCCCTCCTACAAAATCATTGATTGGTCTACTGCTATCAGCGAAGTAATATTGATTTGTTGACTCTTATCAGACTAGCTCTGAGTGGTTCTTTCCCACCTGTCCATCTCTCATCACATGTCAATCATGTTGAACTTTGCCATAGTCCCTATAACGTGTGAAGTAACTCTATTTAAAAAATATTGGCTTCCTTTTCTCTTCCCGACAGAACTCGGGATACAGTTTTCGTTTGTCAGATTCTGTTTACAGTTTAGGTTCCCAAATATTTGTGTCCCTACATCTCCGTACATCTTCTATTTTCTGTGCTAAGGGTCAATGCAATTTTGGCTATTTCAGATGGTTGATTACCCATCAAGCTATTCCCTTCTTACTAGCCTAATGTAAGTGAGTGTATAAGCATGCTTTACATACATAAGAGGGTTACAATCCATATAAAGGACAAAAGAACTCCTGATTCCTCAGAGCCTCCTAATTCCCTTATGCTTCCTACTCAAGTGTACTTTTTCCCCCTTCCACAGCTGTTTTACACTATCACATAATAGAGCTCCATCTAGCGAACTACTGGTCCACCTAGTGGACTACTTTGGTAATGCAACTATTCATGAAAATACAATAAAAGCATCATGTGACAAAGCCACCTGACAAGTTCCTGTCGAGCGATCTTGTGTATGTGTGTGTTTGTGATGTCATAAGGAAAATATCACATCGGCGATGTAGGATGGGATTTCTGAATTCCCTACCTGAAATTTTTGTTGCTGGATGTTCCAGCCAACCAACAGAGACTTTGAGATGTTCTTTGTTTTGCAGCACAGCTAATAATCCAAGGTACATTTCAAGCGCACTGTTGACATTGCCAGAGTCCAGAAGGCCGCGCCTATGGGAATAATAGGGTGCTTGGGTGAGTTCCATCATGACCGAGAGACTTCAGGAGCATATTTTGAGTGGCTAGAAATGTTTTTCACCGTGAATCGTATCATCAAAGTCCCTGATGATAAAAACCATAGCCAGGTGGTGTTAGAAAGAAAACGGGCTATTTTCTTGACTTTATCAGGCCCTGAGGTGTACGAAACCCTGAAAAATGTGTTTGTTCCTGTCAAGCCAAAGAGAACACCACTGAAGGAGATTCTAAGCACTACAGTCCTGAGCCCCGGGAAATTGCTGAAAGTTAATATTTTGGAGTATGAGATCAATTCATTGACGAGGATATCAGTGAGTATATTATAGCTTTAAAAATGCCATCCGTTCACAGTCATTTTGGAAACTTTCAGGACCAAGCATTGCATGACCACTTCGTTTTTAGGATGAAAAATGAAGCAATCAGAAGAAAGTTGTTGACAACCCCAAATTGATTTTTGATTTAGCGTAAGACAGTTATATCGATGGATATGGCTGACCAACATGCCGGAGAATTTCACGCCATTTCCAGTCTTCAGACAACCGAGGTGTATTGGCTTCAGGCTAGAAGTAAAAGGCAGTTGGACCCCAAGGCCTCCGCAACTGGCCAAGATAACAGCGCATTGAAATTGTGCTATCGGTGTCTGGGACAATATCTCACTCAAAATTGTCCATATGTGAAGGCAGAGAATTTCTTCTGCAAGAAAACTGGGTACCTTGCGAAGGCGTACCAACTGAAGAATAAACCACTGATCAATGCTATAAGTAGAAATCACTAGAGACTACGTAGCATTGAACAGAAGCAACAGGATGAGGAGATTCTGGAGATACACGTCATCAGGAGCACAACGGTACCTAACAATGTTTCATGAAGTATCGTCATCCAAGTAGACTTGCAGGATCCAGGATACCCATGGAAATCAACACTGGTGCATCCGTGAGTGCAGTACTGGAATCATTATATCTCAACAAGTTGAGTGATTTTCCACTGGAAAAGTTGAACATAGAGTTGGAAGGCTACTCAAGAGAGCAAATCCCTGTGGTAGGGTATATCACTGTAACAGTGAAATGCAAGGATCAGTTTCAGAGCTGACCTCTCTTATTAGTGGCAGGAGACAAGCCTGCCTTAATAGGTAGAAATGAGTGGGGATCATTGAAGCTGAATTGGAATGACATTTTTTGAGTTGAAACGAGATTTGTATCAAAAGATGATGTCATCAAACAGTATCCAAAAGATGTTCCATGGAACAGGCAGTGCAATCCTAGGTTTCTGGGCGAGTGTCAGAGTACAGAAGAATGCTAGACCAATTTACTGTAAGTCATGTCCTGTACCATAGGCACTCAAACAGAAAGTTGATCAAGAACTCAAAAGACTAGAAACTGAGAATATTATCTCTAAAGTAGACCTAGGTAATTGGGTTACACCCATTGTTGTTGTACCTAAGTCAGATGGTAATGCTGATGCTATGTCCAGTTGCCATCCCCATCACAAGTTACGCCCAATAGGAAAGACGTGTTCTAGTTTTCATACAACTCTTTTGAGAGGTGACAGAAATAAACATTAAATCAAGTGCCCCTCAATCTGGGGGACTCCCCAAACACTTAACAAGGCCCATCTATTTTTCATACAACTCTTTTGGAGAAAACCATAATAAATTAAATCACGTGCCCCCCGATCTGGGGGACTCTCCAAACACTTAACAAGGCCCATCTATTTTTCATACAACTCTTTTGGAGAAAACCATAATAAATTAAATCACGTGCCCCCCGATCTGGGGGACACTCCAAACATTTTCGAGGCCCTTTTTTGTGTGTATTTTTTTGGGTTTTTTGTTTGATTTTTTATTGTTGTTTTTTTTGGGCACTAAAATCATAATTTTTTCCAAGTACCCCCTATAAAATGGGAGGGGATACAAATGCAGCTTTTACCAAGATTTGAACTCAGATCGCAGGATTCAAAGTCCAGAGTGCTCACTATTACACCATTTAACCAACGGTAAAGCCAACTGCACCTGGCATTCCCAGGCAGTATTCCATCCAAGTACTAACCAGGCTTGATTCTGTTTAGCTTCTGAGATCAGACAAGATCAGGTGTTTTCAGACTAGTGTGGCCATAGGCTCTATTTTTCATACATTGATGAGCTGCCTGTCACAGCTGAAGAGCTTGGTAGAGCAATCAAGCATGACTCAGTTATGTCAAAGGTGTATGATTACATAGCAAATGGCTGGCTAAACCGGGTATCAGAGGAAGATATTCATCCATACTTTGTTCGTAGGAAAGAATTATCAGTGGGTAAAGATTCTATCATGTGGGGTGCAAGAGTAGTTATCCCAAATAAATTCAGGTCCAAATTGTTAGGATATCTTCATGACCAGCACCTGGGAATGTGCTTGACCAAGAGTTTTACATGCAGTTACTTATGGTGGCCAGGTCTAGCCCTATATAAAGATATGGGGCTAGACTTTTCATTTTGAGCAGTTCGCACAAAAATGGGCGTTATTTCCAGTGTAGGTGGTAAAAATGGGTTTTGAGATCGCCGGATTATGGCCCATTTTCAAAACACTAACTTTCCACTTTTGAAAATAGGCATTACCGTGAGCAATCAGAAATGGGCGTTAGCATTAAAGTTTTTTGACCTTCTGCCATAAAGTGTCGCCGACCAAAGCAATGGCATGACAACGCTTGTTTCCCGTGTTTCAGGAGGTCAGGGCTCATCATTACATGCGCAGAAGAGGAGACTGAGATGGAGGGAGCAGAGAGGGACTGAAAGCGTGTGTGTGTGTGTGTGTGTGTGTGTGTGTGTGTGGTGTGTGCTTGTTTGGCTGCTGTGGGAGGCAGGAGGGAGATTCGCCAGCAGCAAAAAGCCTACTAAGCACAAAGAAGGTAGTTGGCACCGAAGTTTTGTGGAAAAAATAATATTTATCATGGAAGGGATGGAGGAGGCAACCCAGCACACTGTGGAGACTGACGCTGGTGAAAGCAGTGAGCTGGCAGAGGAACAATTGAGAGGACAAAAAAGAGCGAGGAGGTTCTCAGACGAGGCAAATGCCTCTGTCATGCAGGAAGTGGAGTCACGCTGGAGTCAATTGAACGAGGGTGGGCATGGGAAGCCCACCCCAAAGATCTAGCCAAAGATATGGGCTGAGATAGCCAAGGTGGTCTTGTTGGCAACCAACGAGGTGCATGAGGGCAACAAGTGCCGCAAGCGATAGAACGACCTTGTCGGATCCGCCAGAGTAAGTATTACATTTATTCACATGTATTTATATAATTATATAATTTTAATTGTAAGTGTAATGAGTGATTAAAATCATATGTGATGTCTTGCACTTTTACCGGGAAGGTTGTACGTCTTTAGTAAAGAATGATAATTTTCATTATAATCATGGTTATATCTGTCGGTTATGTGTTGTATCAATCTCTGTGACTGTACCGAGCAATGATCTCACACAATGATCTCATGCCATGTCATGCTGTTGTTACCTTTTACAGAAGAAGCTTTCGAGGAATAGGGCCGAGCAGAGGCAAACGGGTCGGGGGCCACCAGTCATCATCGACCTCACCGACATTGAGGAGCGGGTGTTGGCACTAGTAGGGAGCCACCCCCGATCGGCCATGCTGCAGAGCCTGATCTGATGCCATGTGAGTAAAGTATACACCGTTGCATGATATAAAGTCAATAGATGCCACACCCACTCATATCTGACCAATATTATATGATAGATGAATCATAAAATTCTTCTCTAAATAATGATGTCCTCATGAGAATCATTGCAATGCAGAATTTGGTGATGGTCATGAAATGTGATGTCTGTGATGATCTTGATAGCGGTGTTGCTTTTGTCGTGCATATGCTGTGTATAGTGTTGGACTCACCTTGTGACCCTGGCAATCCCTTCTCCTCTAATAACCAAATTTATGTTTTGCAGCCCAGCCAGCTGCGCGGCCCCATGCAAGAACGCTGACCCCAGAAGATGGGGGCGCGGAGACGGACTCTCCGGATTCTCCTCCATCTGGTGCTGGCGAGCACCGATTCTCGCCTGTGCATCTGCTGGGTCCCTTCTCAACAGATGACAGTGCCGACTTCAAGGAGCCTGTATCCCCAACCTACATAATCCATTCGACACTGATGACATCTAGTGCTCCTACGGCCATTCCCACATCCACCGTGGAGGTACCGGGCCCAAGCACCTTGCCACAGGGCACCCCAGATGTCTCCAAAACGGCGCCAACCAAGCGGAGGTTGGTTTGGCATGGCAGGTCTGCTCCACGAGCAGCAGATCTGAGCGGGGACATGGTACACTTGTCCAGGAGGAGTGTTGACATAAGTCAGCAGGTCCAATGGGGGGCATACCCCTCCAGCTGGCCAGCATATCCGCTACCATGACGGAGTATGTGCCACGGATGGCGGAGGCCCTGGAGCTGATAGCCAGGAACACTGATGGCAGAGGCCTCCCCGTGGTCCCGGAGCACGGCATTGCACCCCAAGGTGCTGCACCCTCATTGCCAATGACACATGAGAGGCAAGAGGAAGATCTTGTTTCTGGTCCGGAGGATATTGCCACCTCGGGATCGTCCTCTCCCGTCAATGCAGCTGTTCTGCCGTCATCCCCCCAATGAAGCAGCACCTGAGGAACTCCTCGCCCAGGCGGCTTGGAGTCAGGAGGGGAAGGGGAAGGGGTAGAGGTGTGGAGGAGAAGCGGGGGGCGGGGGCGGGTGGGAAGGAAAGTGAGGTGCACGTCCGCAGGTGTTGTCTTGGGCATATTTTTATGTTGTTTGTGCTGTTTTGGTGGGAGTATCGGGGGAAGGGGCGAGGGAGCTAACTTGCTGGTTTGCATTTGTGTTCTGTGTTGCTGGAAATGGTGACCATTCGAATAATGTAAATGTGATAAATTTGTTGTGGGGTGGAGGTGGGGTGGGGTGGGATGTTTTTTACAGTTATAAGTATGATTTCACGCAAATGGTCGGATTCAATGTGTTTATTTAGCATAATCTTCTTGTGCATTGTCTCAGATAGCTGCACCGTTACACATTGGTGATTCCTTAACATGAAATGGTATAATTACATTTAACTTGAATCAACTTAAATTTTAACTGTCACCATTGATGTAGTGTTGCAGCTTTGTAAATAACAACAACGTTCTTTCAAGCAAAGCGCTCATTTATGAGCAGCTGACATAAGAGTCTTGCAGCTATGTAGCCACCATGGGGCCTTTCCTACAGTCTAGAGGGGGGAGAGGACATGGTTTCAGCATCAGCCTGATTGTCTGGCCCGAGGTCAGCATCCACCTCCTTGTCCTCCTCTTTCTCTCTATCCTGAGGTGGACCATCAGTCCCTTCTGGCAATTCTTGACCCCTCCTGATAGCCAAGTTGTGCAGCATTGAGCATACCACCACAAATTGAGCTACCTGCTCAGGGTGATATTGGAGCTCTCCTCAAGATTGGTCCAGGCATCTAAAGCGCTGCTTAAGCGCTCCAATGGTTTTCACGACGATATTGCGAATGGCTCTGTGGTTCTCATTGTATCGCTTCTCAGCCTCGGTGTGGGTGTCACGCAGGGGGGTCATCAGCCAGATGGCGATGCCATACCCTTTGTCACCAAACATCCAGCATTGACCTTGTGGCTGACTGGTAAACATGTCAGATATAGCGCTCTCACGCTGGATGTAAGCACCATGGATGCTGCTCAGAAATTTGGCATTCACTGCCATAATTATTTGCTGGTGGTCAACGAGTTGCATTCAGGGAGTGGAATCCCTTGTGGTTCCTAAAAACCTCTGCATCCTGAAAAGCAGTCCGCAGCGCGATGTGCGCACAGTCAGTTGCTCCCTACACCTTGGGGAAGCTAGCAATTTGGTAGAATCCTAAAGCCCTCTCAGTCTGAGCTTCCCTGGTCATAGGGAAGCTAATAAAGTCCAGGCTGTGTGCGTAAAGGGCTTCAGTGACCTGTCTAATGCAGCAATGTGTCATGCTGAGATATAGCGCAAATGTCGCCAGCTGAGGCCTGAAATGAACCCAATGCGTAGAACGAAAGTGCCACGGTGACCCCCTCAATGGACAGTGCGGTCCTGATGGTGCTGGCAGGCTGCAGATCTCTCCTGATGAGTTGGCATATCTCACTGATAACCTCTTTGTGGAAGTGCAGTCTCCTAAGGCAGTTGTTATCAGACAAGTTGAGGTAAGACCTCTTCTCCCTGTAAGTGTGGGGAGTATAAGGTCTGGTCCTCCTCATCAGTCTGGCATGTCTTAGATTGGGCACATAATGCTGTTGAATATATCTTCTGCCATCTCTAGTCTGCAGCATATGTGTACTCATCAAGACAGGCTGGAGAAATGACAGGCCTCATTCCAATAAGTATCACTATTACACCGATTATTCACAAACAATAAATGTCCCCAGTAAGACACCTAAGGTAAATTCCAGTTGTCCACAATATAAGATGTTTGTTCAGATGTTCACATCACCTTAAAAGAACTCCAGAGTACATCCAAATTCCCCTGAAGTTGAAGCAGTGTTTTAAATGAAGCAATCTGTGATTTAGAAAATGGCGTCCATTTTCTAATACCACTGTGATTAGTTCAGGTGAGAACAACTTTTTCACAGCAGTTTTTCCGGCGAGCGATATTATCGGCAATATGTGTGCGAGGTGCCGAAAGTAACGCTCGGCGATTTTCTGGGCGTTAATTTAGTCAAATATGATCTTTACGACAAAAAAAAGTGGGCGGGCGGTATTATTAAATCCCGGCGTTAATTACTACCGAAAGTAACGCTGGGCGATATTATGGGTGTTGGTTTCGCCCATTCTGATATTTCCACCCAAAAAAAGTGGGCAGGCGGTATTATTTTTTATACGCATTAAGTTCATGCCAAAAGTAATGCTTGGCAATAAGTGATCGAGAAATGGTTGTTAGTTTCCTTTTTGTGGCTAAATGGGCGCTATATGGGCGTTATACCTCATTTCAGTGTTAAAATGGATGTTAAGTGGGCGGTATGCATGCAAAAATAATGGAAAGTCTAGCCCATAGAGTACATCGTTAGTCAGTATACAACATGTCAATCGGTAAGCAAGAAACCACCATCAGTACCATTACAGTCATGGAAAAGGACGATTCGGGGCTTTCCACTCCCTAGTCGATCATCTCGGTACAAACACAGGTGCAGGTAAGTTGCTGGGCTGCTGTGCAGCTGGCCTTGCTAGGCTGCTGGGAATGATGAGTTCAGCTTCATGGTCAACTGTGATGTCGGTTGCTACTCGTGTGTGTATCGGAGGGTCGAAGTTGGTGGTGTCCTCTTCAGGTTGCTCGTGGCTGTCTGTGACTCACAGTTTGGTTTGGTCCAAATGCTTTCTGCAAGTTAGTCCATTTGCAAATTGACCTCAAACACTCTACTCCCTTCTTTGGCTACTACAGTGCCAGCAAGCCATTTGGGACCATGTCCATAGTTGAGTACAAATACAGGGTCATTGACTTCAATATCACATGACAAATTTGTGCGATCATGGTACATGCTTTGTTGATGCTGCCTGCCCTCGACATGATCATGGAGATCAGGGTGGACTAGAGAGAGCCTTGTTTTGAGTGCCCGTTTCATGAGCAGTTCGGCAGGGGGATCCCCGGTGAGCGGGTGGGGTCTTGTGTGGTAGCTGAGCAGGACTCGGAACAGGCGGGTCTGCAGGGAGCCTTCCAACATGCGTTTCAAGCTTTGATTGATGGTTTGGACTGCCCGTTCTGCCTGGCCATTAGATGCGGGCTTGAACGGGGCAGATGTGACTTGCTTGACCCCATTGTGGGTCATAAATTCCTTGAATTCAGTGCTGGTGAAGCACGGCCCATTGTCACTGACAAGGACATCAGGCAGGCCGGGGGTGGCAAACATGGCTCGTAGGCTTTCGATGGTGGCAGTGGACGTGCTTACAGACATTATTACACACTCAATCCATTTTGAATAAGCATCCACAACAACCAAAAACATTTTGCTAGAAACAGGCCAGCGAAGTCAACGTGGATCCTAGACCACGATGCGGAGGGCCATGACCACAAACTTAGCGGTGCCTCCCTGGGTGCATTGCTCATTTGAGAGCAAGTGTTGCATTGGCACATGCAAGACTCCAAATCTGAGTCGATGCCACACATGGGATCTGGCTATAGCTTTCATAATTATTATGCCTAGGTAGGTACTGTGTAGGTCGTGTATGAACGTTTCCCTGCCTTTCTTGGGCAAAACCATGCGATTACCCCACAAAAGACAGTCCGCCTGTATGGACATTTCGCTTTTGCGCCGCTGAAACGGCTCGATCTCTTCATGCATCTCCGCTGGGATGCTGAACCAGCTCCCATGGAGGACACAGTTTTTTACAAGTGACAGTAAAGGATCCTGCCTGGTCCAAGTCCTGATCTGGCAGGCCGTAACAGGTGACTTTTCATTTTCAATGCATCTATCACCAAGAGCAAGTCTGCAGGCTGTGCCATTTCCACCCCGGTGGTGGGCAATGGTAGCCAACTGAGAGCATCAGCACAGTTCTTTGTGCCTGGACTGTGGCGAATTACATGGTTATATGCATACAGCGTGAGTGCCCATCTTTGGATGCGAGCAGAGGCATTGGTATTAATACCTTTGCTCTCTGAGAATAGCGATATGAGCGGCTTATGGTCAGTTGAACTTAAGCCCAAACAGATACTGGTGCAATTTTTCACCCCATAAACGCATGCCAGAGCTTCTTTTTCAATCATGCTGTCGGCCCTTTCGGCCTTGGACAAACTCCTGAATGCATAAGCGACCGGTTGCAATGTTTCCGATTCATTTGCTTGTTGTAACGCACACCCGCCCCCGTACGAAGAAGCATCGCAAGCTAGCGTTTGCATGGGTTACATAGAACAAGCAGTTTGTTGGAACATAACAGATTTATGGCTTTCTCAAAAGCAGTCTCTTGTGATTTCCCCCATACCCAGTCATCTCCCTTGCGTAGCAACACATGTAGAGGTTCGAGCAAGGTGCTTAACCCGGGTAGGAAATTACCAAGTATAATTGAGGAGTCCCAGGAACGACCGCAGCTCCGTCATATTCTGTGGTCTCGGCGCGTTCTTGATGGCCTCCGTCTTGGCGTCGGTGGGTCTGATGCCATCTGCCGCGATTCTTCTCCCGAAGAACTCGACCTCTGGCACCAGGAAAAAACGCTATGAGCGTTTCAACCTGAGTCCCACACAATCTAGCCGACTTAGAACCTCTTCCAGGTTCTGCAAGTGATCGATGGTGTCCCGACCTGTGATCAATATGTCGTCCTGGTGCATGGAACCAACTTTAGCAAACTCTCCATGTTCCTTTGAAAAATAGCCGCGGCCGATCGAATCCCAAACGGGCATCTATTGAAGATGAACAGACCTTTGTGCGTGTTGATGCAGGTGAGGCCTTTCGAAGATTCCGCCAGCTCCTGTGTCATGGAGGCCAAGGTCAGGTCCAACTTTGTGAACGTCTTCCCTCCAGCCAGCGTCGCAAATAGGTCGTCTGCCTTGGGTAGCGGGTACTGGTCCTGCAGCGAAAAAACTTTAATCATAACTTTATAGTCCCCATAAATTCTGACCATGCCATCGCCCTTGAGAACCAGAACAATCAGACTGGCCCATTAATTGAACTCAACCGATGCGATGATGCCCTCTCGTTGCAGCCTGTCCTGCTCAATCTTCACTTTCTCTCGCATCATACATGCCTTGTGGTGGATGGGTCGTGTATCGGGAACGAAGTGGATCTGCACCTTCGCCCCAGAGAAATTTCCGATGCCTGGCTGAAACAACGACGGGAACTTGCTCAAAACCTGGGCACGAGGCATCGTTGACAGATGAAAGTGCTCGGATGTTGTCCCAGTTCCAGCAGATTTTTCCCAGCCAGCTTCTGCCGAACCGTGTGGGGCATCTCCTGATACAATCCATAGTGGTAATTCATGCACCGCTCCATCATAGGAGACTTTTACTGCTGCACTGCCAATTACAGGGATCAGCTCTTTAGTGTAAGTTCTCAGCTTGGTCTGAATAGGGCTCAGCTTGGGCCTTTGTGCCTTGTTGCACCACAGCCTCTTGAAGGCCTTTTTGCTCATGATAGACTGACTTGCACCTGTGTCCAATTCCATGGATACTGGACTTCCATTTCGTTCAACTTTTAACATGATCAGTGGACATTTCGTGGTGAAGGTATGTACCCCATACACTTCTGTTTCCTCGGTTCGAGTCTCTAGTTCTAGCACTGCTCCATCATAGGAGACTTTTACTGCTGCACTGCCAATTACAGGGATCAGCTCTTTAGTGTAAGTTCTCAGCTTGGTGTGAATGGGGCTCAGCTTGGGCTTGTGTGCCTTATTGCACCACAGCCTGTCGAAGGCCTTTTTGCTCATAATGGACTGACTCGTACCCGTGTTCAATTCCATGGATACTGAAATTCCGTTCAGTTCAACTTTTAACATGATCGGTGGACATTCCGTGGTGAAGGTGTGTACCCCGTACGCTTCTGCCTCCTTGGTTTGAGTATCTAGTTCAGTTTGATCCGCAATGGATCGGTCTTCCTCTGCAATGTCATGGTTTGCAGGGTTTGTAGCTCTTCTGCACATTCACTGGAGGTGTCCCATTGTTCCACAGCCTTTGCAGGCATAGTGTTTGAAGCGGCATTGATGGGCTCAATGATCACCTCCGCTGCGCCAACAAGGAATTAATTGCCTCGCATTCACAATTGATGCCGGACTCTGAGTCATCTGAGGTCATGCAGCTGTAGGCGTGTACATTCTGCCATATGCATTCCTGCTTGAAAACAACGTTACTTTGTGTACAGTACTTACCGATGCATCTTTATGCTGCAAATTAGTTTGGTGTTATCGCTGGTGGACATAAATGCCTGGGCTTTCATAGAAACATAGAAACATAGAAACATAGAAAATAGGTGCAGGAGCAGGCCATTCAGCCCTTCTAGCCTGCACCGCCATTCAATGAGTTCATGGCTGAAGATGAAACTTCAGTACCCCCTTCCTGCTTTCTCGCCATACCCCTTGATCCCCCGAGTAGTAAGGACTTATCTAACTCCCTTTTGAATATATTTAGTGAATTGGCCTCAACTACTTTCTGTGGTAGAGAATTCCACAGGTTCACCACTCTCTGGGTGAAGAAGTTTCTCCTCATCTCGGTCCTAAATGGCTTACCCCTTATCCTTAGACTGTGACCCCTGGTTCTGGACTTCCCCAACATTGGGAACATTCTTCCTGCATCCAACCTGTCCAAACCCGTCAGAATTTTAAACGTTTCTATGAGGCCCCCTCTCACTCTTCTGAACTCCAGTGAATACAAGCCCAGTTGATCCAGTCTTTCTTGATAGGTCAGTCCCACCATCCCGGGAATCAGTCTGGTGAATCTTCGCTGCACTCCCTCAATAGCAAGAATGTCCTTCCTCAAGTTAGGAGACCAAAACTGTACACAATACTCCAGGTGTGGCCTCACCAAGGCCCTGTACAACTGTAGCAACACCTCCCTGCCCCTGTACTCAAATCCCCTCGCTATGAAGGCCAACATGCCATTTGCTTTCTTAACCGCCTGCTGTACCTGCATGCCAACCTTCAGTGACTGATGTACCATGACACCCAGGTCTCGTTACACCTCCCCTTTTCCTAATCTGTCACCATTCAGATAATAGTCTGTCTCTCTGTTTTTACCACCAAAGTGGATAACCTCACATTTATCCACATTATACTTCATCTGCCACGCATTTGCCCACTCACCTAACCTATCCAAGTCACTCTGCAACCTCATAGCATCCTCCTCGCAGCTCACACTGCCACCCAACTTAGTGTCATCCGCAAATTTGGAGATACTACATTTAATCCCCTCGTCTAAATCATTAATGCACAATGTAAACAGCTGGGGCCCCAGCACAGAACCTGCGGTACCCCACTAGTCACTGCCTGCCATTCTGAAAAGTACCCATTTACTCCTACTCTTTGCTTCCTGTCTGACAACCAGTTCTCAATCCACGTCAGCACACTACCCCCAATCCCATGTGCTATAACTTTGCACATTAATCTCCTGTGTGGGACCTTGTCGAAAGCCTTCTGAAAGTCCAAATATACCACATCAACTGGTTCTCCTTTGTCTACTTTACTGGAAACATCCTCAAAAAATTCCAGAAGATTTGTCAAGCATAATTTCCCTTTCACAAATCCATGCTGACTTGGACCTATCATGTCACCATTTTCCAAATGCGCTGCTATGACATCCTTAATAATTGATTCCATCATTTTACCCACTACTGAGGTCAGGCTGACCGGTCTATAATTCCCTGCTTTCTCTCTCCCTTCTTTTTTAAAAAGTGGGGTAACATTGGCTACCCTCCACTCGATAGGAACTGATCCAGAGTCAATGGAATGTTGGAAAATGACTGTCAATGCATCCGCTATTTCCAAGGCCACCTCCTTAAGTACTCTGGGATGCAGTCCATCAGGCCCTGGGGATTTATCGGCCTTCAATCCCATCAATTTCGTTATGGCTTTGCTCAGGTTCAACAGTCAATAGTTTGTGAAGGATAACCTTATGGCCAATGCCAAGCACAAAAAAGTCTCTTAGCAGTTACTCCAGGAATCCACTGAATTCGCAATGTCCTGCAAGGTGCCTTGGTTCAGCGGCGTAGCTCTTCAGACAATTGAAACGTATAAAATCGATACATTGCCATCAGAATGGTTTCCTTCGGATTTAGGTGCTCCCGGACCAGCGTACACAGTTCTTCATACGATTTGGTTGTTGGTTTCACCGGATCAAGAAGATTCTTCATGAGGCCATAGGTTGTTGTCCTGCAGACGGTGAGGAGGATCGACCTTCATTTGGCAGCGTTCTCATTCCCTTCCAGCTCGTTGGCCATGAAGTATTGGTCGAGTCGCTCCACAAAGGCTTCCCAATCATCACCTTCTGAGAATTTCTCCAGCATACCAACAGTTCTCTGCATTTTCGCATGATGGTTCGTTATCTATTGCTCATCGCCAGTTGTTATGTCTCAAATAAAGCAATGTGACTGAGTACTGTAGAATTGAATAAGTGTGACCCTTAGTCTCTTTATTCTGACTCCAGAGTGCTGGCACAGCATGGGAGGCCTGCTGATATGCACTGCTCCCAAGGGAGGCTGGGATACCTTGGAACTCCAACAGATGCACCCTCTGGTGGCGGTGGAATGCTGGTTACAAGGTGTTGCACACAAAACAAGAAGTACTAGAAACAAATCCAAGACAAAGTCACAATTTATGTCTGAGTCAGAGTCAGGTAGATAAACAGTGTGGTGTTATAGAGAATCAAAATGTAGATCAAGGGTTGCCCTTGGTGAAAAACTTTCTTCAGGCTCAGCCTAGAATGAGTCTAAGTTTGACATCAAGTTTTGAAAGTTCTGTTCGAGAGCGAAGTATCCTCTTCGAAACAGAAAACAAGTGATTAAGTTTGATTTGTAAATATGGCAAAATAAGTCTATATCTATTGTTTTCTTTAATCATGCAAATTATGTACATGATTATTTTGTTATGATTACTTCTTCATTAAGGAGGGAGAAGTGTAATAGAGCTCCACTTAGTGGACCACTGTGGTAATGCAAATAATCATGTAAATTCAATAAAAGCATCATGTGACAAGGTTACCTGACAAGTTCCTGCAGAGCCATCTTGTGCATGTGTGTGTTTGTGATGTCATAAAGAAGATATCACGTTTACACTATCGCACAAAGCCAAATTGCCCCCATGTTTTGTAAAAAGCATCATGATTGCTCCCTGGACAATAAGGAAATATTTTCCAATTTTCCAATCTTGTCAACTGCCAAGTTGTATTGCAGCAGCAATTAAAATGACTCTGGGTTAGTCTTGCTGAGAAAATTTGAAGGCTTTAGCAGAAATTTTGAAAGAAATCTCGGGAGAAAGAAAGGAACTAACAAAGAAACAATAGAAAAGGCACAGGTATAAAGTCTGTGCAGAATGTTCAATACAGAAGGAGACAGATGTTCACTGTGAATGAACCACTCAACTGCCACCAACTCAAACAGCGACCTTGCTTTAAGGATGATGTTAATGTGGACCAGTCCCATGGAGCAGACTTGTGCCCATTTTATAAGGTGGAGGTGAGCAGTGAGTCAGAAATTTGCCAAAATTTATAAAATTCTGCACGGCACCTTCTTTGAATAATTATTCCAGGTAAATGAGGATTGCATTTGTCTGAAGGAAACCAAATTTGGAAGATTGCAAAATTCTATGCAACCCGCAGCCACCACCAGCAGGACTCCATGTTGCCGGCCCAGCCTCAGAATGTTGGGTCTGTGATGGTGTCTGCCATGGCTCAAAAATCTCATCATATTAAAAATTAAAAAGGTTTCGTGTTTATAAATTCCTGTTATCATTTGTGAAATGAATACACCTAAGTGGTACAATTTTTAAACATTTATAATTTTGACAATATCATTTTAAAAATTAATTCCATGGATGTAGGCATTGCTGGCAAGACCAGCATTTGTTGCCCATCCCTAGTTGTCCTTGAAAAGGTGGTGGTGGGGCAGCTTATTGAGATGCCGCAGTCTGTGTAGTGCTGTCAGGATGTGTGTGTCTTGGAGGGAGTTCCAGGATTTTGACCCAGTGACAATGAAGGAACAGTCATATATATTTTCAGTCAGGATGTTGTATGTCTTGGAGGGGAACATTGTGATAGTGGTGTTCACCTGCTGCCCTTGCCCTTCTCGGCAGTTGTGGTCGCTAGTTTGGGAGGTGCTGTCGAGGAAACCTTGGTGAGTTGCAGCAAAGCATCTTGTAGATGATACACACTGCAGTCACGGTGCACCGGAGGGGGAGGGAGTGAATGTTTAAGGTGGTGTCCAGGTTCTGGTCATAGTGACCCCCAAGATGTTGCTGGTGGGGGATTCGATGGTGGGAATGTCATTGAATGCCAAGGGAAGGTGGTTAGACTCTCTCTTGTTGGAGATAGTCATTGTCTGTCACTTGTGTAGTGTGAATGTTATTTGCCACTTATCAGCCTAAGCCTGAATAGTGTCCAGGTCTTGCTGCATATGGGCACAGACTGCTTCATTAACTGAGGAGTTGCGGATGGAACTGAACACTGTGCAATCATCAGCGAACATCCCCACTTCTGACCTTATGATGGAGGGAAGCTCATTGATGAAGCAGCTGAAGATGGTTTGGCCTAGGACACTGCCCTGAGGAACTTGATCAAATGAAGGCCAGCATTTATTGTCCATCCCTAATTGCCCTTTAGAAGGTGGTGGTGAGCCGCTTTCTTTAACTGCTGCAGTCCGTGTGGTGAAGGTACTCCCACAGTGCAGTTAGGGATGGAGTTCCCAGATTTGGATCCAACGACGATGATGGAATGGTGATATATTTTCAAGTCAGGATGGTGTGTAACTTGGAAGGGAAAATATAGCTGGTGGTGTTCACATGCACCTGCTATACTTGTAGGTGGTAGAAGTCGCGTCATTTGGGAGGTGCTTTCGAAGAAGCATTGGCGAGTTGCTGCAGTGCATCTTGTAGATGGTACACAGTGCAGCCACAGTGCACCGGCAGTGGAAGGGGTGAATGTTTAAGATGGGGTGCTAATCAAGTAGACTGCTTTGTCCTGGATAGTATTGAGTTTCTTGAGTGTTGTTGGATCTGCAAACATCCAGGCAATGGAAAGTATTCCATCATGCCCCTTATCTTGTGCCTTATATTTGGTGGAAAGGCTTTGGGAATCAGGAGGTGAGATACTCGCCGCAGAATTCCCAGCCTCTGACCTGCTCTTGCAGCCACCATATTTATGTGGCTGTCCATTTAGTTTCTGGTCAATGGTGAACCCAGTTTATTGATGGTGTGGGATTCGGTAATGGTAACGCCATTGAATGTCAAGAGGCAGTGGTTAGACTCTCACTTGTTAGAGATAGTCATTGCTTGGTACATTTCTGGCGCGAATGTTACTTGCCACTTATCAACCCAAGCCTGAAGGTTGTCCAGGTCTTGCTGCAAGTGGGCATGGACTGCTTCCTTATCTGAGAAGTTGCAGATGGAACTGAATACTGCAATCATCAGCGAACATCTCTACTTCTGACCTTATGATGGAGGGAAGTTCAATGACAAAGCAACTGATGATGATGGGCTGAGGACACTGCCCTGAGGAACTCGTACAGCAATGGTGTAGTGTTGAGATGATTGACCTCCAAAAACTACAACTATCTACTTTGTGCTAGTTATGACACCAGCCAGTAGAGAGTTTTCCCCCTGATTCCCATTGACTTCAATTTAACTGGGGCGTCTTGATGCTACACTCAGTCAAATGCTGCCTTGATGTCAAGGGCAGTCACTCTCACCTCACCTCTGGAATTCAAAGGCTATAATGAGGTCTGGAGCCGAGTGGCCGAAAGCAAAACTGAATATCATGAGCAGGTTATTGGTGAGTAAGTGCCGCTTGATAGCACTGTCAACGACTCCTTCTATCACTTTGCTGATGATTGAGGGGGTAATCGGTTAATTGGATTTGTCCTGCTATTTGTGGATAGGACATACCTGGGGCAGTTATCCACATTGTTGGGTAGATGCCAGTGTTGTAGCTGTACTGGAACAGCTTGACTAGAGGCGTGGCTATTATGATAATCAAAAGTCAAAATATTTTATATAATTGTGGCCAATAATTATTCTGGCTTTTCTTTCGACCTGAGGAACTGTTTAATTCTAACACTTCATTCTCTGTCTCTCTATCGCAGATTTATATCAAAAAAGTTACACACTTTATCGGTCAGGCACAGATCACAGTGAACTCGACCTGATTTGCTCTGCTGTTTCTACTACTTACAATGCTGCTGCATGGACCTGGAGCTCACATCATCTACAAAATCAGGAGAAAAACATAGCAACTGCATCGAAATCCCAGCCTATTGATGTAAACAGGACCTACTTTGCGAGTCGACTGGTGCCTACAGTGGGATATTTTAATGGCGATAAGTTCAGTGTGAGGATTGTCCCTGTACTGTTTGACGATGCAGGAGTTTACACATGTTATCTGGAATCAAGTACATATGTGACCATTAAACTAATCACAGTTAAAGGTAGGAGTCAGAATGTTGCCATTGTTTTCAATGATAAAGTCCGTGTTTAAAATCTAAATGATTTTCTTGTTTCCACAGTCACAGCTGAACCATATGATGCAGTGACTGAGGGAGACAACGTTACCCTGACCTGCTCTGTCTCTGATGTCACTGAATCAATGAGACTTGTTTGGATCAGTAGTGATGGCAAAACTGTTGGAGAAAAAACATTGAATGGACAGAATGGGGAAGAGAAATCACTGAGACTGATTATTCAGAAAGCTGACAGAGGCAGAGGGAACTGGATATGTGCTTTGTTTTATCAAAACCGGCCCCAGATTTTAGTCCCGTACTATCTGGAGCCCAGTGGTAAGTGACTCAGGGTTTGCTTTTTAATCTTATAAGCGCGATAGAAAATTCTTGTCACTTATTGTTCTTGTTGCCGGGAGTAACCCCTCCTTTATATCCTGTGTGTGAGGCTCTACAGTGATGCAGAGCCTCAGGAAATCTACCCTGAGATAACTCAGCACAGCCTGGGATCGAGCTTGGAACTTTCCTGGTCTGTGTGTCTCAACTACGCACTTGGTAAATTCACTGAGACACTGAAACCATTTTCTTGTGACAACAAAGTGCTACAGAAGCCGTTTTGTTTTGTTTTGTGACCCAGAATCAATCGGAATGCTGAGACAGAATACCCAGAAAATCACGGCAAAAAATAATTCCCAGCTGCAAACAATGCAATTGAAAGTCTCCACTCTTCAGGCTCAGAGAAACTCTTCTTCTCTGTCTGTCTCCACCGATAGATTTCCAAGTCAGAATGGTGTGTGACTTGGAGGGGAACTTGGAGGTGGTGACATTTCCAAGCACCTGCTGACCTTGTACTTCTAGGTGGTAGAGGTTGCGGGTTTGGGAGGTGCTGTCGAACTTAAATCAAAATTAAATAAATAAGAATCAAAAATTCATTCTAACTTAGGCCAAGTGCATTGTGAGTGCAAAAGCAGAAATCTCGAGGCAGTAGACTCACTGGCCCTCGTTATAATATATGTAAATTAGCTAAATTGGGAACTCCACCGGCACAAAGTGGGAAGGGGAAAAATGTTCTTAGGGATTTTTGGGGATTAACTTTAGAGTGGATATGAAAACGAAACAGCTTCTTCCCCATTTTGCTGTCAAAAATAATTACACTGGGAGTATGGAATTGCTGAGTTTACTCTCGGAGTCAGTGAGCACTGGTTGGAAGGTCCCCCTCAGGTACAAATCTGTTCACTTGTGCAGTCTTCTGTAAACAGATATAGAAGAGATATATGCTGGAATTGGGAAAAGCGGAGACAATGTCACCCTAGAGCCAAGGTTAGCTTCAACCTTATGTGAGTCTGTGAACACACAGTATGCAGATATCTTATGTTAGCAGTGTGCTGGATTTTACAGTGTTTCTGCACATTTGGAAACTGGGTGAACAGTTGTCAGAGAGCGGTGCATTTCCCACCTTGACGCTCCGCCAAGCTTGCAGTGAAGTATTGATAGCCTGCATTGTTAAAGGAGGCAAAGTGTGAGCTCGCTTATCTTAGCAACCCTTGGGAGTTCAGCAAATGCCTTCCTCATTTACTCCTAGGATCACTAAGCAGTGTGTAAAATAGGGAAGATGATGGAGCAGAGGAGGCAGAGGCTGCCTTGATTTAAGACAAATATGTCCATGAACTCTTTGCATTTCTTAACAAAGATCACAATATAGGCTGTGGGAAGAGAGGTCTGAAGTGGTGGTATGTGGTGGAGGAAGAGAATTTGCATTGTTCGGGATATTTGGCCATAGAGCGATGCTATGAAATTGTCCAGAAAGTGTTCCCCTCCATGTGGAGATAAGAAGGTTCACCTAAATTTTCTCTGCCCTGGTTACATGAACAGACTAGATACCTGTGGAAGAGGTTGAAAAAGGCAGCTGCTTGTTTCCAAATATATTTTTCCTTCCTCTTCTTTATCTACATGCTGCTCCTTGGTGACATTATGCACAGGGTCACTGCCATATGTAGGTTGAGGACACCCAGCTCTCCCTCTCCACAACATCCTTCAAACCCATCACTACCAGGGGTGGGAGAGCCTTCAGACACTGTCTGAAAATACCACAGAATCTCTCTACCTCTTCTTTCTCTGTGCTGCTTTAAAAACCTTCTCCAAAACCATTTTTTGAATATTCAATCGATCTACTCAAAAATCATTGCTTGTTGTAACCCTCTAAAATCTCTGCTCTCCTCCAATTCTGGCCTCTTGTGCATGCCTGATCTTAATCACTCCAACATTGTCAGCCATACCTTCAGCTGCCTTGGCCTTAAACTCTGGAATTCCCTCCCAAAACCTCTCCACCTCTCTATCTCTTTCTGCTCCTTTGAGATACTCCTTAAAACCTACCTCTATGCCTAAGCTCTTGATCACCTGTCCTAATATCTCATAAGAACATAAGAACATAAGACATAAGAGCAGGAGTAGGCCACCTGGCCCCTCGAGCCTGCTCCGCCATTTAATAAGATCAAGGCTGATCTGATCATGGACTCAGCTCCACTTCCCTGCACGCTCCCCATAACCCTTTATTCCTTTATCACTCAAAAATCTGTCTATCTCCACCTAAAATATATTCAAAGATCCAGCCTCCACAGCTCTCTGGGATAGAGAATTTCATAGCTTTCCAACCTTCTGAGAGAAGAAATTCCTCCTCATCTATTTTAAATGGGCAGCCCCTTATTCTGAGACTATGGGCTAGATTTTACACTTTTTTTTCATGCATAACACCCACTTAACGTCAATTGTACTGCTGAAATGATGTATAATGCCCAGATAGCGCCCATTTAGTCACAAAATGGAAACTGATGCCCATTTTTCGGACACTTATCACCGAGCGTTACTTTCCCCATGTGCATAACGCCAGGAAAAATTAATATCGCCCACCCACATTTTTTGGGTGGAATCATCAGAATGGGCGAAATGAACGCCCAGAATATCCACACGTAATTAACGCCGAGATTCAGTAATACCGACCGCAAACTTTTTTTTGTTGTAAAGATCACATTTTCCGAAACTAACGCCCAGGAGATCGCCCACCGTCACTTTCATCACCTTGCACACATATCGCTCACAATATCGCTCGCCCAAAACACCGCTCAGAAAAATTGGAATGTTCTGAACGAATCACAATGGTGTGGGCGCCATTTTTTAAATCGCAGGTCGCTTCATTCAAAAGGCTGCTTCAACTTTAGTGAGTTTGGATTGACTCTGGAGTTCTTCTCAGGTGAAGTGACCATCTCAACAGACATATTTTCAAACTCTGGACTATTGGGGGTTTACTGTAGGTGTATTTTAGTGAGGAAGTTATTGCTTCTGATCAATCGCTATTATACTTTCCTTGCACTGGGGCCAGCCATTTCTCAGTCTGCATCGATTAATACACAGATGCTGCAGAGTGCAAATGGCTTAATGTCTGATGCACATCATTATGTGCCCAATTTAAGAGGTGCCAGAAGGAGCAGGAGGTCCAGACCATACACACCCCGCACTTACAGGGAGATGAGGTCTTACCTTGAAGTGTCCGAGCACACCAGCCTTCGGAGACTGCGCTTCCATAAGGTGGTGATCAATGAAATATGTGAGCTCATCAGGCCACATATGCAGCCTGCCATCAGGACATCAGTGTCGGTCGAGGTCAAGGTCACTGCGTCACTGTCTTTCTATGCGTCCGGTTCCTTTCGGCCTTCCGCAGTCGAGATTTGCCCTCTGTCTCACCATCCCACTCATCGCTGCATTAGACAGATCACAGAGGCCATGTACGCGCGTAGGATGGAGTATATCAGCTTCCCCATGACCACGGAGGCTCAGACTGACAGGGCTGGAGCATTCTACCGCATTGCTAAGTTCCCCAGGGTGCAGGGAGCAATACAGCGCACTCACATCGCCATGCAGGCACCTTCTCAGGACCCAGAGCTTTTTCACAACAGAAAAGGACTTTCACTCCGTGAAGATCCAACTAGTTGTCAACCACAACCAGATCATAATGGCAGTGAATGCCAAATGTCCAGGCAGCTTCGATGAAGCACACATCCTGCGTGACAGCGCTGTCTCTGCCATCTTTAAAAGTCAGCCACAAGGACAATGCTGGATGCTTCGTGATAACCAATATGGCCTAGCCACCTGGCTGATGACCCGCCTGCATGACACCCACACCAAGGCCGAGAAGCGATACAACCAGAGCCACAGAAACACACACAATGTGGTCCAGAAAAAAATAATTCTTAAGCAGAGCTTTAGATGCCTGGAGCACTTAGGAGGGGAGCTACAATACAACCCTGAGCATGTAGCTAAATTTGTGGCCGTATGCTCCATGCTGCACAACCGAACTATCAGGAGGGGCCAAGAATTGACAGAAGGAACTGATACTCTACCTCAGGAGAGAGAGGAAGAGGAGGATGAGGGGCTGGATGCTGACCTAGGGCCAGTCAATCAGGCTGGCTATGCAATTATGCCCACGCCCTCCTCCAGACCACAGGAAAGGGCCCGTGTTAGCTACATAGCTGCAACACTCTTTAGTCAGGAGCTGATAACTGAATGATTTGTCTGAAAGAACGTGCAGCTCAGACATCAATGGTGCTCATCAACTTGGTGCCAGTTAAAGTATAAGTTGATTGAAGTTAAGTTTTATTTAACACTTCCATGTTAAGGAATCACCGGTGTGTAATGGTCCAGCTATCTGAGACAATGCGCAACAAGGTTATGTTGAATAAAAAATTTTTTTACCAACATTGGTCTGAAATCATAAGTGTCACGGCCAAAAATACCCCACCCACGCCTGCACCCCACTTTTTTGAACATTGACATCAATTAAATGGTCAACATGTCCAGCAACACAGAATACTAATGTAAAGCAGGAGGGTAGCCCCCTCCCCCCATACATTACAACAAGTTGCATACATCCATATAAAGATATAACACAGCTATCTGTGGACATGCACCACTCTTTCCTTCCCCCCTCCCCTTCTTCTCCTCACCTCTACCCCTTCCCCTCCTTGGTCCACGCTGCCTTGCCGAAGAGCTCCTCAGGCGGTGCCTCATTCAGGGGGGGATGAAAGCAGAGGCGGTGATTGGATGGGTACGGGAGCAGGGGGTGCTGAGGGGGGAACATTCTCGGATCCAGAAGCATAATCTTGGTCCTGCCTCTCATCTGTCATTTGCAGTGGTGGTGCGGAACCTAGGGGTGGAGTGCCGCGCTCCGGGACCACTGGGAGGCCTGTGCCAGCAGTGTTCCTGGCTATCGCTTCCAGGGCCTTCACTATCCGCGGAACGTACTCAAGCCATGGTGGCCAGCTGTCGGGATATGCCCCCCAATGCATCGAGGATCTGCTCACCAATGTCTACAGTCCTCCTGGACAACTGTACTATCTCTCCGCTCTCATGTGGTGCTCGTGGACCAGACCTGCCGCGTCCACGAAATCTCCGCTGGGTCAGCGCTGCCCTGGGGACAAATGGGGCGCCCTGAGGCGAGGTGCTTGGGGCCGGTACCTCCAGAATGGAGGCGGGAATGACCGGAGGAGCACTAGATGGCCTTGGGGTAGAATGGCTTCTGGAGCGTGACGATGCAGGTTCCTCAAAGTCCGCGCTCTCACCCGTAGAGAGCAGACCCAGCGGATTGACGGGCGAGAATCGGAGCTCCTCAGCACCAGATGTAGGGTCGTCTGGCAAGTCCAGCCCCGCACCCCCACCTTCTGGCCTCTGTGGTCTTGCCTGGAGCCGCGCTGCTGGCTGAGCTGCAAAGCACAAATGAGGTTATTAGAGGAGAAGCGGGTGCTCGGGTCACAAGGTGATTCCAGCGCTACACACAGCATATGCACAACAAAAGCACCACCGCTATCAAAATCATCCCAGACATCACATTTCAGAACCATCAACAGATTCTGCATTGCAATGATTTTTATTAGGCCAGCATTATTTATGAGACAATGTTAGAAAGCATCGATCATATATGATTGTTCGTATATGAGTGGGTGTGGCATCCATTGACTTTACATCACGTAATGGTGTAAACTTTACTCACGTCGCATCACTTCAGGGTCTGCAGATGCATGTGTGGCCGTCCGGAGGGGGGGGGGGGGGGTGCTTCCCCACGAGTGTGTGAACCCACTCGTCCATGTCAGTGATGTCATAAGAACATAAGAATTAGGAGCAGGAGTAGGCCATAGGGCCCCACGAGCCTGCTCCGCCATTCAATAAAATCATGGCTGATCTGATCATGAACTCAGCACCACTTCCCTGCCCGCTCCCCATAACCCCTTGTTTTTTTAGTCAAAACTAAAAATCATGGTTTAAAAACTAGTATTAAAACACTCGACCTAAACGCACGCAGCATTCGAAATAAAGTAAATGAGTTGATGGCACAAATCATAACAAATGGGTATGATTTGGTGGCCATTACAGAAACGTGGTTGCAGGGTGGCCAAGACTGGGAATTAAGCACACAAGGGGTATCTGACAACTTGGAAGGATAGACAAGAAGGGAAAGGAGGTGGGGTAGCTCTGTGAATAAAGGATGATATCAGGGCAATTGTGAGAGACGATATTGGCTCTAATGAACAAAATGTTGAATCATTGTGGGTGGAGATTGGAGATAGTAAGGGGAAAAAGTCACTGGTGGGCGTAGTTTATAGGCCCCCAAATAATAACTTCACGGTGGAGCGGACAATAATCAAGGGAATAATGGAGGCATGTGAAAAAGGAACGGCAGTAATAATGGGGGATTTTAACCTACATATCGATTGGTCAAATCAAATCGCACGGGGTAGCCTTGAGGAGGAATTCAAAGAATGCATACGGGATTGTTTCTTAGAACAGTATGGTACAGAACCTAAAAGGGAGCAAGCTATCTTAGATCTGGTCCTGTGTAATGAGACAGGAATAATAAACGATCTCCTAGTAAAAGATCCTCTCGGAATGAGTGATCACAATATGGTTGAATTTGTAATAAAGATTGAGGGTGAGGAAGTTGTGTCTCAAATGAGCGTACTATGCTTAAACAAAGAGGACTACAGTGGGATGAGGGCAGAGTTGGCTAAAGTAGACTGGAAACACAGACTAAACGGTGGCACAATTGAGGAACAGTGGAGGACTTTTAAGGAGCTCTTCCATAGCGCACAACAAAAATATATTCCAGTGAAAAAGAAGGGCAGTAAGAGAAGGGATAACCAGCCGTGGATAACCAAGGAAATAAAGGAGAGTATCAAATTAAAAACCAATGCGTATAAGGTGGCCAAGGTTAGTGGGAAACTAGAAGATTGGGAAAATTTTAAATGACAGCAAAGAATGACTAAGAAAGCAACCAAGAAAGGAAAGATAGATTACAAAAGTAAACTTGCGCAAAACATAAAAACAGATAGTAAAAGCTTTTACCGATACATAAAACGGAAGAGAGTGACTAAAGTAAATGTTGGTCGCTTAGAAGATGAGAAGGGGGATTTAATAATGGGAAATGGGAAAATGGCTGAGACCTTAAACAATTATTTTGCTTCGGTCTTCACAGTGGAAAACGCAAAAACCATGCCAAAAATTGCTGGTCACAGGAATGTGGGAAGGGAGGACCTTGAGACAATCACTATCACTCGGGGGATAGTTCTGGACAGGCTAATGGAAGTCAAGGTAGACAAGTCCCCTGGTCCTGATGAAATGCATCCCAGGGTATTAAAAGAGATGGCGGAAGTTATAGCAGATGCATTCGTTATAATCTACCAAAATTCTCTGGACTCTGGGGAGGTACCAGCGGATTGGAAAGTAGCTAATGTAACGCCTCTGTTTAAAAAAGGGGGCAGACAAAAGGCAAGTAACTATAGGCCGGTTAGTTTAACATCTGTAGTGGGGAAAATGCTTGAAACTATCATTAAGGAAGAAATAGCGGGACATCTAGATAGGAATAGTGCAATCAAGCAGACGCAGCATGGATTCATGAAGGGGAAATCATGTTTAACTAATTTACTGGAATTCTTTGAGGATGTAATGAGCATGGTGGATAGAGGTGTACCGATGGATGTGGTGTATTTAGATTTCCAAAAGGCATTCGATAAGGTGCCACACAAAAGGTTACTGCAGACGATAAAGGTACGCAGAGTCAGAGGAAATGTATTAGCATGGATAGAGAATTGGCTGGCGAACAGAAAGCAGAGAGTCGGGATTAATGGGTCCTTTTCGGGTTGGAAATCGGTGGTTAGTGCTGTGCCACAGGGATTGGTGCTGGGACCACAACTGTTTACAATATACATAGATGACCTGGAAGAGGGAACAGAGTGTAGTGTAACAAAATTTGCAGATGACACAAAGATTAGTGGGAAAGCGGGTTGTGCAGAGGACACAGAGAGGCTGCAAAGAGATTTAGATAGGTTAAGCGAATGGGCTAAGGTTTGGCAGATGGAATACAATGTCGGAAAATGTGAGGTCATCCACCTTGGAAAAAAAAACAGAAAAAATGGAATATTATTTGAATGGGGAGAAATTACAACATGCTGCGGTGCAGAGGGACCTGGGGGTCCTTGTGCATGAAATTCTTTTGGAGTTTACCTGAAAAAACATAAACATTAAACCGTGCCACCCGCCCTGGATGACACACCAGACATTTACAAGGCCCTTTTTTTTCTTTTTTGTGGTTTTCTTTTGTGTTTTCCTTTTTTTTTTTGGTTTTTTTTTGGGCACTAAAATCACATTTTTTCCTCCAGTGCCCCCTATAAAAGGGGAGGGGGACACTAAAAGCACCGGCAATTAAAACAAATTAAACTTTAAAACATAAAATCAAGTTAAAATTTGGTTGCCAGGCGTGACGATGCACTCCAGTCCCTCCGGTGCCCACCTCTCGCGGAAGGCCGCGAGTGTACCGGTGGACACCGCGTGCTCCATCTCCAAGGACACCCTGGCGCAGATGTACGCGCGGAAGAGAGGCAGGCAGTCAGGTTGAACGACCCCCTCGACCGCCCGCTGCCTGGACCAGCTGATGGCACCCTTGGCCATGCCCAGGAGCAGTCCTACGAGGAGGCCCTCGGACCTACCCGCTCCCCTTCGCACAGGGTGCCCAAAGATCAGGAGAGTGGGACTGAAGTGCAGCCAGAATTTCAGGAGCAGCCCCTTTAAATAATAAAACAGGGGCTGCAACCTCGTGCATTCCATAAAAACATGGAACACGGACTCTTCCAGACCGCAGAAATTGCAGGCGGCCTGGGAGTCCGTAAACCGGCTTAAAAATTTGTTGCATGGCACTGCTTCGTGCACCACCCTCCAGGCCAAGTCCCCGATGAATAGTGGGAGGAACCCTGCGTAGAGTGCCCTCCATCGGGGACCCCCGCCTCCTCCGGACGGCAAGATGTTGCGCCATGGCGTGTCCGGACTGCCGGTGAGGATGGCAAAGTTGAGAGTGTGCAGGAGCAGCCCGTACAGGAAACCCCTCCGCGCAGAACTGAAAGGCACGGAGGGGATTTCCTCGAGGCGGCTCAAGTTGTGAGGCGCTGGCTCCCGAGGGAGGTTCCGGGGTTTGGCGCCGATGAGGAATTCCGTCCGGACGGGGGTCAGTTCGGACGGGATCTCCCCACGTGCTTGAGCCTCCTCGATGCACCTAACAGAGTCAGGGCCCAAAGCTGTTTTTAGCGACTCGATGGCTTCGGCCGCGTGGCGGACGTTGGCTGAATTTAGGCGCCGCGCCAGTGTGCCTGGCGCCATCCAGCCCACTCCTCCACCATCGAGCAGGTCCCTGACCCTGGTCACCTCACCAGCCACAGCCCTCTCTTCCGACCGCCACATAAAACCTCGGTCGTGGAGGTATGGATTCCCGAGCAACGGCTCCTGCAGGACAGCCGCCACTCCAGCTGGCGGAGAGCTGCGCTTGGTGGAGACTTTGTTCCAGACTCTGATGAGTTCCTTGTAAAAGACAGGCAGCTCCTGGAGGGCGGTCCTGACACCCCCCAAGTTCACAAACAGGAGCTGCGTGTCGTAATTGAGGTCGAGCTGCTGGCAGGAGAAATACGTCGCCAGAGCACACCACCTAGGAGGGGGCTCGACGTAAAGGTATCTCTGCAGGGTCTGAAGATGGAAAGTCGCGAGCTGGGCGCTGACGCACACCAACGACTGACCGCCTTCCTCAAGCGGGAGACTCAAGACCGCGGCAGAGACCCAGTGCTTCCTGTTGTTCCAGAAGAAGTCCACCAGCTTCTTCTGTATCTTGGCGACAAACGCAGGGGGAGGGGTCAAAGTGACCAGCCGGTACCACAACATTGCGGCCACCAGCTGGTTTATGACTTGCGCTCGACCCCTGTAGGACAGCACTCGGAGCAGTCCTGTCCAGCGCCCTAGGCGAGCGGCGACCTTGGCCTCCAGCTCCTGCCAGTTCGCCGGCCAGGCTTCCTCGTCGGGGCTAAGGTAGACTCCCAGATAGAGGAGATGGGTCGTGCTCCAGGCAAAAGGCCTGAACTCCTCCGGCAGGGAGTCCACCCGCCACTGACCCACCAGGAGTCCGGAACATTTTTCCCAGTTGATTCTGGCGGAGGATGCGGCCGAGTAAATCTCCTGGCACTCACGCATCCTCCGCAGGTCAGCGGGATCCTCTACCGCGAGGAGCACGTCATCGGCGTAAGCCGAGAGGACGACCTCCATGCCCGGCCCTTGCAGAGCCAGTCCCGTCAACCTCGTCCGCAGGAGGCGCAGGAAAGGCTCCACGCAAACGGCGTATAACTGGCCGGACATGGGGCATCCCTGGCGCACCCCTCTCCTAAAGCGAAGGGGCGCCGTCAAGGACCCGTTAACCTTAATCAGACACTCCGCGGCGGCGTACAAAAGTCGGATCCGGGCGATGAAATGCGTCCCGAACCCGAAAGCACGCAGAGTTCCGAGCAGATAGTCGTGATCCACCCTGTCGAACGCCTTCTCTTGGTCGAGAGATAGGAAGGCGACCGACAGACCAGCCTCCTGGGAATGATGGATGAGGTCCCGGACCAGATGGATGTTATCGTGGATTGTCCGGCCCGGGACCGTGTAGGACTGGTCGGAGTGGATCATGTGGTCCAGCACGGTGCCAAGGCGAGCAGACATCGCCCTGGCGAAGATTTTGTAGTCTGTGCTGAGGAGGGAGACCGGGCGCCAGTTCTTAAGGAGGCGGAGATCGCCCTTCTTAGGCAGCAGGACGCTGACTGCCCTGCGCCAAGAGAGGGGCATCTCCCCGGTCGCCAGACTTTCCCCCAGGACCCGCGCGTAGTCGCTCCCCAGGACGTCCCAGAACGCCCTGTGGAACTCCATGGTCAGCCCGTCCAGCCCTGGGGATTTTCCCCTCGAGAGCCGGTCGAGGGCACCGGTCAGCTCCGCCAGGCTTAGCGGAGCTTCCAAATTTTCACCGCCCTCCGGGCTGACCTTCGGCAGGTCCTCCCACAAAACTCTACGCGCTTCCTCGCTGGACAGATCCGGAGAGAAGAGAGCCCCGTAATATTCACGGGCCCTGTTGTTGACGCCCTCCGGATCCGAGACGAGAGAGCCGTCGTCGGCCAGCAGCGTCAAGAGCTGCTTACGGACACTCTGCCTTTTTTCCAGCGAGTAGAAGAAGGGGGAGCCGCGGTCCAGATTCCGCAGGAACCGGATCCGCGACCTCACGAACGCGCCTCAGGACCCGACGAGCTGCAGGTCCTTCAGCGCGGCCTTCTTAGCTTCGTACACCGTCCGCAGGGCCGGATCCTCGACGACTTGACCGAGACGGGATTCCAGGTCGAGCACCTCTTTTTCTAGGCGCCCGACTCCGGCTGTCCGCCTCTTGGTCGACCCCCTCGCGTACTTTTGACAGAAGACGCGGACGTGAGCCTTGCCCACGTCCCACCATAGCCTCAAGGAGGGGAAGCCCCCCTGCTTCCTTCTCCAGTCGGACCAGAATCGACGGAACGAGTCCTGGAACCGCACGTCCTCCAGCAGCCGGTTGTTAAAGTGCCAGTACGCGGACCCCGTCCTCGCGCGGAGCGAAGCGAGCTCTGCCCACACCAGGTGGTGGTCCGAACACGGCACCGGCCGCATGGAGGCCGCCGGGACGCAGGAAACATACGCCCGAGACACGTAAAGGCGGTCGACTCTGGACCATCCTACTCCAGGCCTCACCCAAGTAAAGGCGCTGGAGTCGGGGTGGAGATTTCGCCAGACATCCACCAAGTCGAAGGACCCGACCAGGTCCCTCAACTTCTCGATCGCCGTCATGTTCTGCGGGGCACCGGAGCGGTCCCTCGCCTCGAGGGTGCAGTTAAAATCCCCCCCGAGGACAATGCAGTCGCCGACGTCGACGGAGCCAAAAAGAGCGGACGCTTCTTCGAAGAAGCGCGCCTGCTGCGGGCCGGGCTGAGGGGCGTACACGTTCACGAGATGGAGCGGCACGTACCTCAGGCGAACCGTTACGTGCAGCAAGCGGCCTGGCACGGGCTCCTCGGCCCCCAAGATCTCCAGCTGAAAATGCGGGCCCAGCAAGATGGCCACCCCACTAGAAATGGCGGTGAGGTGGCTCATGCGGACCTCTCCTTGTCATTCCAGGAGCCACGTGGCTTCGTCTCCCGGAACGGTGTGGGTTTCTTGCAGGAAGCACACCGCGTATTTCCCCTCCCGCAGGAGCGAAAAATTGTCAAATCTACGACGTGCCCCTCTGCCGCCGTTGATGTTAAGGCTGGCTATGGTTATCTTCATGGCAAAAGCATAGTGCAACCTCTACCTTAACCTATTGCGGGGGAGGGAGCGGAGTCTTTTGTTGACCTCCACTCCTTCAGCAGCCCAGCGAGGAACTTTTTGAGCCGGCGCAGCTCAAGGCCTTGCGCCCTTGATAAGGGCCCGCCCGCAGCCATGGTTTTAGCGGCGACGCGGACGGAAGCGATGAGCAGCCCCGGCTCGGACCATCTTTCCCGGGCCAGATGGGCTCAGTTGCGGCGACCCTGGCTCTCGACCAAAAAGTCCCGGAGATCCTCTACGGGAATGAGGGGGGACTCAGCGGCGGGCACGAGGAGATCCACCGCCTCACTGGCGATGGACTCGAGATCTTCACCCGCGTCCTCCACCGAGTCCCCGTCCCCCTCCGGGAGGTCGCCGTCAGCAGCCGGCCCGTCGACCGCACGAGGTACGGCAAACGGCCCGGCCGCTCCATCCGGCCCTGGCTCTGCCCCGATCCCACCCCCAGGATCGTCGGCAGAGGAGTCCCCACTGGGCTCTTTTAGAATTGGTGCTGGGTCGGGAAGCGACAGCGGAAGGGGTTCCTCCTCCGCCCCAGGAACCGGGGAACAAGGAGGGACCCGGCCATAGAAAATCCCCAGGCCCTCCAAGCGCTCCAGCTCCAAAGTAGGGGGCGAGGGTGGGTGTTCCTCCCCCTCCCCGCCGCCACCCCCCGGCCCAGCGTGTACAGATTCATTAAAAGTGTTAATACTTTGTATTTCTGCCGAGTCGAGCGACTCCCGGGGGAAGTTGGATATTGGCTGGGCGGGCTCAGGTTCGGCCTTTTCGGCCCCGCCCGCCTCAGTCCCCGGGACGCTCGACCCGGCGGCTACGCATTCTTCCGCTGGCCCCACGCCCCCCATGACAGGCAGATCTTTCACGCCATCCCCGGGAGGCAGCGGCTGGGCAGCCTCGACTGCCTCACCCTCCCCGGGGACAGATTCCTTGTGCCTACGGCGCAGTTTGGGGGCGCTGGTGGGGGACGCGGGACACGCAGCGGGCACCGACTCCTCCACGGAGGGATGTTGTTCCCCCCCCGCCTCATTGGAGCGGTGCCTCCCTTTTTTCCTGGGGGGGCACGGAGACAGGGAGACACCCGTGTCTGCCGAGGCCTCCCGCTCCACTCCCCCAATTTTTCTTATCTTATCGCGCCCGAACCCCTCTGCGGTATTAGTCAAGGGCTCGGGCACGGGCTCAGGGCACCCCGCACTCGCCGGTGACGGGGTTGGGCCGAGCGCGGTGAACAGCTTGTCTGGCGCACTAAGGGGACCTGCCTCTAGGTGTTTCGCCTTCTTCTGCGCCTTCTTTCCGGCCGGACGCTCTCCCTCCCCCCCGCCGGAGGCCGTGAAAACAAAGGCTCCCGACGATGCCCGCGCACCCACAGCTCCTGGCACGCGGACGCTACTAGGGGGAGGGGTGGCGGCGGCGCCAGCCTTGGCCGCCCTCGGTGGTTTGGCGGCTTTGGAGGCGGGGCAGTTCTTGCGAACGTGCCCCACCTCCCTGCAGGCATGGCACCGCACGCCGTCCGACGTCCAAAAGACGCGGTAGGCAGTCCCCTCGTGCACCACATTAAAATTGCCCTCCGTCGTCTCCTCCCGCGCCAGCCGGACAAAGAGCTGGCGGCGGAAGGAGAACACGTGGCGCAGGCTGTTCTCCCTGAGGCCAAGCAGTATGGGGTTGATCCCCGACCTTACCTCCCCCAGTTGGTGTAGGTGAGGGAGGAGGAGCTCAGCGGGAACAAAGGGCGGGACGTTTGATAGAATGACCCTCTGCACGGTGGCCTCGAGAGGGTCCACCGGCAGGATCACCCCGCCCACCGTGAGCCCCTTTTCAATGGCCAGGGACACCGCCCGCTCTGACCCCAGGAAGAACACGGCCTTCCCAGACATCTTGGAGGCTGCGACAATGGCCGAGAGGCCGATTACCCCAGCCATCGCCCGCACGCACTCCTCAATGCTCATTGTGGGGTGAGTGTAGCTCTTGACCCCGTGTTTCGTAGTTATAAGTCTGAATGGTGGCAGGGCAGCAGGTGGCGCAGGAGGTGCCGTGGATGTGGATGCCGCCTGCGCATAAGTCCTAGCTGGCCCTGCCACCGGCGTATATGGGGTCGCCATCACGGGGTCCCTTTAAGGGCTACACCCACCCCAAAGTCACAGGCCTTAATGGTCTTTAAATGGCCTCGTTTAATAGACTGAGCAGAGGAGCTCTTAACGAGGCACACCTCTCCCCTAGTTGACAATTGGGGAGGGGCCTTGCTCCCTCTGCTCAGTTGTCTTAATTGTTTTATATTTTTCCAATCAATTTGGGAGGAAAAGGGCTCTCAGAGAGAGAGGGGAGAGACAGAGAATAACAGAGAAAGAGAGAGGGGAATGGGAAGGGGGGGAAACTGCGAGGGCAGGTCTCCCCTCGCAGCTGTGGGTGGGTGCAATCCCCAGATGGCAAACAAAAATAGTCTTTGGGGTGGTCTTCGGGTGAGTGCAGCTGGAGCCACACAGGCACACACTCCCAACGATGTTTAATTAGGGTGGATTAATTGTTTCTTCAGCCTGGTAGCTCCAGCTATCCCAGGCTAGGCAATGGGGGAGGGGTGCTTCAAAGGTGTGTGGGGCCTAGTTGTAAGCAAGGCCCCCACACACACTTCCACACACACACACCCCCCGCGATGTTCCGGCCCCCGACTGGTCTTCTTTCCTCCCCCCACCGATGCAGCAAAGTCTTTTAGGGACTGCACCAATACACCCACCTGTAGAATGGTAGAGTCTCCCTCCTTCCACACTGGATGTTGTTGTTGGTCTTTCCCCCTCTCTCCAACTCTTTGTAGAAATGGTGAAGTTGTTCAAGTTTTCTGCTTTTTCCTCCTCTCCCTCTGGGTGAAAGTTGGTGGTGAAGCCCCTTCCTTCCTTCCTTCTCTTCCTGGGCTGATTCACAGGCCCAGCCAGGAGCAAAAGCAGCAGCTCCTTCTCTCACTGCTCACAGCTCCAACTGTTTAGGCCACGCCTCCACTGCTCCACAATTGGCCCAGGTGCAGCAGGTAATCAGGAAGGCGAATGGAATGTTGGCCTTCATTGCGAGAGGGATGGAATACAAAAGCAGGGAGATCCTGCTGCAACTGTGGAGGGTACTGGTGCCGCACCTGGAGTACTGCATGCAGTTTTGGTCACCTTACTTAAGGAAGGATATACTAGCTTTGGAGGGGGTATAGAGACGATTCACAAGGCTGATTCCGGAGATGAGGGGGTTACCTTATGATGATAGATTGAGTAGACTGGGTCTTTACTCGTTGGAGTTCAGAAGAATGAGGGGTGATCTTATAGAAACATTTAAAATAATGAAAGGGATAGACAAGATCGAGGCAGAGAGGTTGTTTCCACTGGTCGGGGAGACTAGAACTAGGGGGCACAGCCTCAAAATACGGGGGAGCCAATTTAAAACCGAGTTGAGAAGAAATTTCTTCTCCCAGAGGGTTGTGAATCTGTGGAATTCTCTGTCCAAGGAAGCAGTTGAGGCTAGCTCATTGAATGTAGTCAAATCACAGATGGATAGATTTTTAAGCAATAAGGGAATTAAGGGTTATGGGGAGCGGGCGGGTAAGTGGAGCTGAGTCCACGGCCAGATCAGCCATGATCTTGTTGAATGGCGGAGCAGGCTCGAGGGGCTAGATGGCCTACTCCTGTTCCTAATTCTTATGTTCTTATGTTCTTATATCCCCTTATCGTTTACGAAACTGTCTGTTTCTGTCTTAAATTTATTCAATGTCCCAGCTTCCACAGCTCTCTGAGGCAGCGAATTCCACAGATTTATACCCCTCTGAGAGAACAAATTTCTCCTCATCTCTGTTTTAAATGGGCGGCCCTTTATTCTAAGATCGTACCCTCTAGTTCTAGTCTCCCCCATCAGTGGAAACAACCTCTCTGCATCCACCTTGTCAAGCCTCCTCATAATCTTATACGTTTCGATAAGATCACCTCTCATTCTTCTGAATTCCAATGAGTAGAGGCCCAACCTACTCAACCTTTCCTCATAAGTCAACCCCCTCATCCCCAGAATCAACCTAGTGAACCTTCTCTGAGCTACCTCCAAAGCAAGTATATCCTTTCGAAAACCAAAACAGCACGCAGTATTCCAGGTGTGGCCTCACCAATACCTTATATAGCTGTCGTAAAACTTCCCTGCTTTTATACTCTATCCCCCTTGTAATAAAGGCCAACATTCCATTTGCATTCCTGATTACTTGCTCTACCTGCATACTAACTTTTTGTGTTTCATGCACAAGAACCCTCAGTTCCCTCTGTTCTGCAGCACTTTGTAATTTTTCTCCATTTAATTTAGAAATTGCTTCTACATTTTTTCTGCCAAAATTTGTAACCTCACATTTTCCCACATTATCCTCCATCTGCCAAATTTTTGCCCTCTCACTTAGCCTGTCTCTATCCCTTTCTAGATTTTTGTGTCCTCCTCACAATTTGCTTTCCCACCCATCTTTGTATCATCAGCAAACTTGACTACATTACACTCGGTCCCTTCATCCAAGTAATTAATATAGATTGTAAATACTTTGAGAACCCTGCGGCATCCCACTCGTTACTGTTTGCCAAGCGGAAAATGACCCATTTATCCCGACTCTCTGTTTTCTTTTAGTTAGCCAATCCTCCATCCATGCTAATATATTACCCCCAACCCCGGAACTTTTATCTTGTGGCACTTTATCGAATGCCTTCTGGAAATCCAAATACATCACATCCACTGGTTCCCTCTTATCCACCATACTTGTTATATCCTCAATGAACTCCAGCAAATTTGTCAAACATGATTTCCCCTTCATAAAACCATGCTGACTCTGCTTGATTGAATTATGCTTTTCCAAATGTCCCGCTACTGCTTTCTTAATAATGGACTCCAATGTCCAATGCCACAGCGCTTGGTCTGGCCTCCAGGCCTCTATAACCAGTGCCTGTGAAGAGAGTCTTGGTCACTCAACCAGAAAACACCAGGACTAGTTTGATGAAAATTATCAGGAGATCCCAGAACTAATAGATCGCAAGCGCAGAGCATTTCTGAGCCTCAAGCAACAACCCAACTCGGGAGCAGCAAAGCAATGTTACTGACGGCTCAAGGCTGAGGTTCAACAAAAAACTCTGGACCTAAAGAACAGGTGGCGGATGGAGAAAGCACAGCAGCGACAACAACTGGCCAACAGCAAAGATATGCGAGGATTCTTCATTGCAGTCAAGGCCACCTATGGTCCAAACTCCCAAGGCCCCACCCCACTCCTGGCCAAGAACGGAGAAACACTCATCAAGGACACCGAGGCTGTCAGGGCCCCCTGGAAGGAGCACTTCAAAGATCTCCTCAACCGTGACTCTGCCTTTGACTTGAGTGTTCTTGACTCCATCCCTCAGCATGCGATCCGCCACCACCTCAGTGAAACCCCAATGTTGCACAAGGTAGGCAAAGCCATAAAACTGCTCAAGAATATCAAGGCTACGGGTGCGGATGGAATCCTTGCTGAGGTGCTAAAATATGGCGGAGAGGCGCTCTTGGCATGGATACGTGACCTCTTCTCTCCCATCTAGAGGGAGGAGAGCATGTCAGGAGATCTCAGAGATGCCATCTCTGACCATCTTTAAAAAAGGGGACAAGTCCGACGATGGCAACTAAGAGGGAATCTTCCTGCTATCAGCCACTGGGAAAGTTGTCGCTAGAGTTCTCCTCAACTGTCTTCTCCCTGTGGCCGAGGAGCTCCTCTCAGAATCACAGTGTGGATTTTGTCCCATACGGGGCACAACAGACATGATCTTTGCAGCGCGACAGCTGCAGGAAAAAAGCAGGGAACAGCGCCAGCCCTTATACATGGCCTTTTTCGGTCTTACAAAGGACTTTGACACTGTCAACCGTGAGGGTCTATGGAGCGTCCTCCTCCATTTCAGATGCCCCCAAAAGTTTGTCAACATCCTTCGCCTGCTCCACGATGACATGCAGGCTGTGGTCCTTACCAACAGATCCATTACAGACCCAATCCGCATCCGGACCGGGGTCAAACAGGGCTGCGTCATCGCTCTAACCCTCTTCTCAATCTTCCTCGCTGCCATGCTCCACCTCACAGTCAACAGCTCCCCGCTGGACTGGAACTAAATGACAGAATCAATGGGAAGCTGTTTCACCTACGCCGCCTCCAGGCCAGGTCTAATGTGGATTGGGTCTGTAATGGATCTATTGGTAAGGATCACGGCCTGCATGTCATTGTGGAGCAGGCGAAGGATGTTGACAAACTTTTGGGGGCATCCGAAACGGAGGAGGACGCTCCATAGACCCTCACGGTTGACAGTGTCAAAGTCCTTTGTAAGATCGAAAAAGGCCATGTATAAGGGCTGGCGCTGCTCCCTGCTTTTTTCCTGCAGCTGTTTAACCTCTGTCGTTGAGCTACAGTATGCAGTCGACGCTGAACTCCAGGATATAGTTGATGTATTCACCGAGGCATATGAAAGCATAGGCCTTATGCTTAACGTCCATAAGACAAAGGTCCTCCACCAGCCTGTCCTCGCCGCACAGCACTGCACCCCAGTCTTCAAGATTCACGGCGCGGCCCTCGACAATGTGGACCATTTCCCATACCTCGGGAGCCTCTTATCAACAAAAGTAGACATTGATGCGGAGATTCAACACCGCCTCCAGTGCACCAGTGCCCTCGACTGCCTGAGGAAAAGAGTGTTCGAGGACCAGGCCCTCAAATCTACCATCAAGCTCATGGTCTACTTGACTGCAATAATACCCGACCACCTGTATGGATCAGAGGCATGGACGATGTACAGAAGACACCTCAAATCATTGGAGATATATTACTAACGATGTCTCCGCAAAATCCTGCAAATCCTCTGGGAGGACAGGCACACCAACATCAGTGTCCTCATCCAGGCTAACATCCCCAGCATTGAAGCACTGACCACACTCGATCAGCTTCGCTGGGCAGGCCACATAGTTCGCATGCCAGACATGAGACTCCCGAAGCAAATGCTCTTGCGGAGCTCCTTCATGGCAAACGAGCCAAAGGTGGGCAGCGGAAACGTTACAAGGACACCCTCAAAGCCTCACTGATAATGTGTGACATCACCACTGACACCTGGTAGTCCCTGGCCAAAGATCGCCCTGGGTGCAGAAAGTGCATCTGGGAGGGTGTTGAGCTCTTCGAGTCTCAACGCCGAGAGCGTGAAGAGGTCAAGTGCAGGCAGCAGAAGGAGCGTGTGACAAACCAATCCCACCCATCCCTTCCCTCAGCAAATATCTGTCCCACCTGTGACAGAGTATGTGGCTCTCGTATTAGACTGTTCAGCCACCAAAGAACTCACTTCAGGAGTGGAAGCAAGTCTTCCTCGATTCCGACGGACTGTCTATGATGATGGACTCCAGCATTTTCCCAACAACAGATGTTTGGCTAACTGGTCTATCGTTTCCTGCTTTTTGTCTGCCTCCTTTTTTAAATAGGGGTGTTGCAGTTTTCCAATCCGCTGGCACAGTTTCAAATTTTGTTTGATAATGCTCCTCCTGTGCAGCATCTTGGGATGTTTTAACATGTTAATGGTGCTATATAAATTCAAGTTGTTCACTTTTTAAAACATTCTGCATTTTTCCACACTTTGTAAAGTGTCTTGGAATGTTTTATTCATTAAAAGTGCTACATAAATGTTTGTTTTCTGTTAAATCTTTGGGGGCTGAGAACGTCTAAGAAACCCCAATCTATTATACTAAGTGTATCTATAGGAAAGTGAGTTTTTCTCTTTCAGCTATACAATATATTACTCTGGTATGTATGTGCTGTGTAATTTCTGAGTCATAGCTAACAACTTACTGAAAAAAATCAGATCAGATTGGGAAGTTTTTATCTGATTTTAAAATGTTTGTTCTCTTTTCTTGCAGGAAGCCAGAATTATATTTATTTTTTCCATCAGGAAGGTAACTTTGTATTGAAAGGGCCAGACAATCCTGGAAATGGCTCAATTGTCTGGGAATGGAGACCACACTCAGGGCAACAAACTACAAAGCAATTGGGTACTTTTCACAGAGAAGGTCAGCGGTGGGCCATACAATGGAACACTGAGTACAATAATATACCAGGCATTTCTCAGAGGATCCGTGAGGACTGGGGTACCCTTAATCTGAGAATTAGAAACCCCACTTTTGAACTTGCGGGATTGTTCACCTGGACTCAGACACAGCCCAGTAAGAAAATCCTGAAACAGTATGAAGTATTTTGGATCAAAGGTAAGTAGGATTCAATAATATGGAGGACTGGAGGACTGCTAATGTAGCAACCTTGTTTAAGAAGGGAAAAAGGGATATTACAGGCCTGTCAGCCTAATCTCAATGGTGGGAAAATTATTGGAAAAAATCATGAAAGACAGGATCAATCTGCATTTGGAAAGGCAAGGATTAATTAGAGACAGTCAGCATGGATTTGTTAAGGGAAGATCGTGTTTGACTAATCTGATTTAATTTTTTGAAGAGGTAACCAAGAGGGTCGATGAGGGTAGAGCATATGATGTAGTATATATGACTTTAGCAAGGCTTTTGATAAGGTCCCACATGGTAGACTGGTCATGAAGGTTAAAGCCCATGGGATCCAGGGCAAAGTGGCAAGTTGGATCCAAAATTGGCTTGGAGGTAGGAAGCAAAGGATAATGGTTGATGGATGTTTTTGTGACTGGAAGGATGTTTCCAGTGGGGTTCTGCAGGGCTCTGTACTGGGTCCCTTGTATTTTGTGGTATATATCAACGATTTAGATTTGAATATAGGGAGTATGATTAAGAAGTTTGCAGATGAAACTAAAATTGGCTGTGTGGTTGATAATGAAGAGGAAAGTCATAGGCTGCAGGAGGATATCAGCCTACTGGTCCAGTGGGCAGAGCAGTGGCAAATGAAATTTAATTCCGAGAAGTGTGAGGTAATGCCGTTTGGGAGGGCTAATAAGGAAAGGGTATACACATTAAGTGGTAGACCACTTAATAATGCAGATGAACAAAAAGATCTTGGAGTACTTGTCCACAGAACTCTTTTGGGAAGAAACTAAAACATTAATCCTTAAATTGTGTCCCCCCCCGATCTGGGGGGCACACCAAACATTTACAAGGGCCTTTTTGTGTGTTTTTTTTTGTTTTTAAAGTTTTTTTGGGCACTAAAATCATATATTTTTTTTTTTCTCCAAGTGCCCCCTATAAAAGGGGAGGGGGACACTAAAAACACCGGCAATTAAAACAAATTAAACTTTAAAACATAAAATCAAATTAAAATTTGGTTGCCGGGCGTGATGATGCACTCCAGTCCCTCCGGTGCCCACCTCTCGCGGAAGGCCGCGAGCGTACCGGTGGACACCGCGTGCTCCATCTCCAAGGAAACCCTGGCGCGGATGTACACGCGGAAGAGAGGCAGGCAGTCAGGTTGAACGACCCCCTCGACCGCCCGCTGCCTGGACCAGCTGATGGCACCCTTGGCCGTGCCCAGGAGCAGTCCTACGAGGAGGACCTCGGACCTACCCGCTCCCCTCCGCACAGGGTGCCCAAAGATCAGGAGTGTGGGACTGAAGTGCAGCCAGAATTTCAGGAGCAGCCCCTTTAAATAATAAAACAGAGGCTGCAACCTCGTGCATTCAATAAAAACATGGAACACGGACTCTTCCAGACCGCAGAAATTGCAGGCGGCCTGGGAGCCCGTGAACCGGCTTAAAAATTTATTGTACGGCACTGCTCCGTGCACCACCCTCCAGGCCAAGTCCCCGATAAATAGTGGGAGGACTCCCGCATAGAGTGCCCTCCATCGGGGACCCCCGCCTCCTCCGGACGGCAAGATGGTACGCCATGGCGTGTCTGGACGGCAGGCGAGGATGGCAAAGTTGAGAGTGTGCAGGAGCAGCCCGAACAGGAAACCCCTCCACGCGGAACTGAAAGGCACGGAGGGGATTTCCTCGAGGCGGCTCAAGTTGTGAGGTGCCGGCTCCCGAGGGAGGTTCCGGGGTTTGGCGCCGATGAGGAATTCCGTCCGGACGGGGGTCAATTCAGACGGGATCTCCCCACGTGCTTGAGCCTCCTCGATGCACCTAACGGAGTCGGGGCCCAGAGCTGTTTTTAGCGACTCGATGGCATCGGCCGCACGGCGGACGTTGACATAATTTAGGCGCCGCGCCAGCATGTCTGGCACCATCCAGCCCGCTCCTCCACCATCAAGCAGGTCCCTGACCCTGGTCACCTCACCAGCCACAGCCCTCTCGTCCGACCGCTACCTAAAACATCGGTCGTGGAGGTACGGATTCCCGAGCAGCGGCTCCTGCAGGACGGCCGCCACACCAGCCGGCGGAGAGCTGCGCTTGGTGGAGACTTTGTTCCAGACCCTGGTGAGTTCCTTGTAAAAGACAGGCAGCTCCTGGAAGGCGGTCCTGACGCCCCCCAAGCTCACAAACAGGAGCTGCGTGTCGTAGTTGAGGCCGTGCTGCTGGCGGAAGAAGTACGTCGCCAGAGCACGCCACCTGGGAGGAGGCTCGACGTAAAGCTATCTCTGCAGGGTCTGAAGACGGAAAGTCGCGAGCTGGGTGCTGACGCACACCAACGACTGACCGCCCTCCCCAAGCGGGAGATTCAAGACCACGGCAGAGACCCAGTGCTTCCTGTTGTTCCAGAAGAAGTCCACCAGCTTCTTCTGTATCTTGGTGACAAACGCAGGGGGAGGGGTCAAAGTGACCAGCCGGTACCACAACATGGCGGCCACCAGCTGGTTTATGACTAGCGCTCGACCCCTGTCGGACAGCACTCAGAGCAGTCCTGTCCAACGCCCTAGGCGAGCGGTGACCTTGGCCTTCAACTCTTGCCAGTTCGCCGGCCAGGCTTCCTCGTCGGGGCTAAGGTAGACTCCCAGATAGAGGAGATGGGTCGTGCTCCAGGCAAAAGGCCTGAGCTCCTCCGGCAGGGAGTCCACCCGCCACTGACCAACCAGGAGTCCGGAACATTTCTCCCAGTTGATCCTGGTGGAGGATGCGGCTGAGTAAATCTCCTGGCACTCACGCATCCTCCGCAGGTCAGCGGGATCCTCTACCGCGAGGAGCACGTCATCGGCGTAAGCCGAGAGGACGACCTCCACGCCCGGCCCTTGCAGAGCCAGTCCCATCAACCTCGTCCGCAGGAGGCGCAGGAAAGGCTCCACACAGAATGCATATAACTGGCCGGACATGGGGCATCCCTGGCGTACCCCTCTCCCAAAGCGAAGGGGCGCCGTCAAGGACCCGTTAACCTTTATCAGACACTCCGCGGCAGCGTACAAAAGTCGGATCCGGGCAACGAAATGCGTCCCGAACCCGAAAGCGCGCAGAGTTCCGAACAGATTGTCGTGATTCACCCTGTCGAACGCCTTCTCTTGGTCGAGAGATAGGAAGGCGACCGACAGACCAGCCTCCTGGGAATGATGGATGAGGTCCCGGACCAGATGGATGTTATCGTGGATTGTCCGGCTCGGGGCCGTGTAGGACTGGTTGGGGTGGATCATGTGGTCCAGCACGGCGCCAAGGCGAGCAGACATCGCCCTGATGAAGATTTTGTATTCCGTGCTGAGGAGGGAGACCGGGGCGCCAGTTCTTAAGGAGGCGGAGATCGCCCTTCTTAGGCAGCAGGACGATGACTGCCCTGCGCCAACAGAGGGGCATCTCCCCGGTCGCCAGACTTTCCCCCAGGACCCGCGCGTAGTCGCCCCCCAGGACGTCCCAGAACGCCCTGTGGAACTCCACGGTCAGCCCGTCCAGCCCCGGTGCTTTTCCCCTCGAGAGCCGGTCGAGGGCGCCGGTCAGCTCCGCCAGGCTTAGCGGAGCTTCCAGATTTTCGGCGCCCTCCAGGCCAACCTTCGGCAGGTCCTCCCACAAAACTCTACGCGCTTCCTCGCTGGACGGATCCGGAGAGAACAGAGCCCCGTAATATTCACGGGCCCTGTTGTTGACGCCCTCCGGATCCGAGACGAGAGAGCTGTCGTCGGCCAGCAGCGTCAAGAGCTGCTTACGGACACTCTGTCTTTTTTCCAGCGAGTAGAAGAAGGGGGAGCCGCAGTCCAGATCCCGCAGGAACTGGATCCGCGACCTCACGAACGCGCCTCGGGACCCGACGAGCTGCAGGTCCTTCAGCGCGGCCTTCTTCGCTTCGTACACCATCCGCAGGGCCGGGTCCTGGACGACTTGACCGAGACGGGACTCCAGGTCGAGCACCTCTTTTTCTAGGCGCCCGACCCTGGCCGCCCGCCTCTTGGTCGACCCCCTCGCGTACTCTTGACAGAAGACGCGGACGTGAGCCTTGCCCACGTCCCACCATAGCCTCAAGGAGGGGAAGCCCCCCTGCTTCCTTCTCCAGTCGACCCAGAAACGACGGAACGAGTCCTGGAACCGCACATCCTCCACCCAGCTGGTTGTTAAAATGCCAGTACGCGGACCCCGTCCTCGCGCGGAGCGAAGATAGCTCCGCCCACACCAGGTGGTGGTCCGAACACGGCATGGAGGCCGCCGGGACGCAGGAAACGTACGCCCGAGACACGTAAAGGCGGTTGACTCTAGACCATCCTACTCCAGGCCTCACCCAAGTAAAGGCGCTGGAGTCGGGATGGAGATTTCGCCAGACATCCACCAAGTCGAAGGACCCGACCAGGTCCCTCAACTTCTCCATCGCCGTCATGCTCTGCGGGGCACCGGAGCGGTCCCTCGCCTCGAGGGTGCAGTTAAAATCCCCCCCGAGGACAACGCAGTCGCCGACGTCGACGGAGCCAAGAAGAGCGGACACCTCTTCGAAGAAACGCGTTTGCTGCGGGCCGGGCTGAGGGGCGTACACGTTCACGAGATGGAGCGGCATGTCCCCCAGGCGAACTGTGACGTGCAGCAAGCGGCCTGGCACGGGCTCCTCGACCCCCAAGATCTCCGGCTGAAAATGCGGGGCCAACAAGATGGCCACCCCACTAGAAGTGGCGGTGAGGTGGCTCATGCGGACCTCTCCTTGCCATTCCAGGAGCCACGTGGCTTCGTCTCCCGGGAACGGTGTGGGTTTCTTGCAGGAATCACACCACATATTTCCCCTCCCGCAGGAGCGAAAAATTGTTAAATCTACGGCGTGCCTCTCTGCCGCCGTTGATGTTGAGGCTGGTTATGGTTATCTTCATGACTAGAGCATAGTGCAACCTCTACCTAACCTATTGTGGGGAAGGAGTGGAGTCGTTTGTTGACCTCCACTCCTTCAGCAGCCCAGCGAGGAACCTTTTGAGCCGGCGCAGCTCAAGGCCTTGCGCCATTGATAAGGGCCCGCCCGCGGCCATGTTTTTAGCGGCGGAGGGGACGGACGCGACGAGCAGCCCCGGCTCGGACCATTTTTCCAGGGCCAGATGGGCTCGGTTGCGGCGACCCTGGCTCTGGACCAAAAAGTCCCGGAGTTCCTTTGCAGGAATGAGGGGGGACTCAGCGGCGGGCTCGAGGAGATCCACCGCCTCACTGGCGATGGACTCGAGATCTTCTCCCGAGTCCCCGTCCCCCTCCGGGAGGTCGCCACCAGCAGCCGGCCCGTCGACCGCACGAGGTACGGCAAACGGCCCGGCCGCTCCATCCGGCCCTGGCTCTGCCCCAATCCCACCCCCAGGATCGTCGGCAGAGGAGTCCCCACTGGGCTCTTTTAGAAGGGGTTCCTCCTCCGCCCCAGGAGCCGGGGAACACGGAGAGACCTGGTCAAAGAAATGTTCCAGGTCCTCCAAGTACCCCAGCTCCAAAGTAGGGGGCGAGGGTTGTTGTTCTTCCCCCTCCCTGCCGCCATCCCCCGGCCCAGCGTGTACAGAATCATTAAAATTGTTAACATATTTTGTTTCTTCCGGGTCGAACGACTCCCGGGGGAAGTTGGTTAATAGCTGGGCGGGCTCAGGTTCGGCCTTTATGGCCCCACCCGCCTCAGTCCCCGGGACGCTCGACCCGGCGGCTACGCATTCCTCCGCTGGCCCCACGCCCCCCACGACAGGCAGATCTTTCACGCCATCCCCAGGAGGCAGAGGCTGGGCAGCCTCGACTGTCTCACCCTCCCCGGCGACAGACTCCTCTCGCCTACAGCGCAGTTTGGGGGCGCTGGTGGGGGACGCGGGACACGCGGCGGGCACCGACTCCTCCGCGGAGGGATGTTGTTCCCCCTCCGCCTCATTGGAGCGGCGCTTCCTTTTGTTCCTGGGGGGGCGCGGAGGCAGGGAGACCTCCATGTCTGCCGAGGCCTCCCGCTCCACTCCCTCCTTTTTCTTATCTTGCCCGCGCCCAAGCCCCTCTGTGATATTGGTCAAGGGCTCGGGCACGGGCTCAGGGCACCCCGCGCTCGCCGGTGACGGGGTTGGGCTGAGCGCGGGGATCAAATTGTCTGCCGCACTGAGGGGACCCGCCTCGAGATGTTTCGCCTTCCTCCGCGCCTTCCTTCCGATTGGACGCTCTCCCTCCACCCCGCCGGAGGCCGTGAAAACAAAGGCCCCCGACGATGCCCGCGCACCCACAGTTCCCGGCACGTGGACGCTACTAGGGGGAGGGGTGGCGGCGGCGCCAGCCTTGGCCGCCTTCAGTGGTTTGGCGGCCTTGAAGGCGGGGCAGTTCTTACGAACATGCCCCACCTCCCTACAGGCATGGCACCACACGCCGTCCGACGTCCAGAAGACGCGGTAGGCAGTCCCCTCGTGCACCACATTAAACGATCCCTCCGTCGTCTCCTCCCGCGCCAGCCGGACAAAGAGCTGGCGGCGGAAGGAGAACACGTGGCGCAGGCTGCTCTCCCTGAGGCCAAGCGGTATGGGGTTGATCCCTGACCTTATCTCTCCCAGTTGGTATAGGTGAGGGAGGAGGAGCTCAGTGGGAACAAAGGCCGGGTCGTTTGAAAGGATGACCCTCTGCGCGGTGGCCTCGAGAGGGTCCACCGGCAGGAACGTCCCGCCCACCGTGAGCCCTTTTTCAAGGGCCAGGGACACCGCCCGCTCCGACCCCAGGAAGAACACAGCCTTCCCAGACATCTTGGAGGCTGCGACAATGGCCGAGGGGCCGACTACCCCAGCCATCGCCCGCACGCACTCCTCAATGCTCATTGTGGGGTGAGTGTAGCTCTTGACCCCGTGTTTTTTTGTTATTAGTCTGAACGGTGGCAGGGCAGCAGGAGGCGCAGGAGGCACCGTGGATGTGGACGCCGCCTGCGCATATGTCTTTGCTGGCCCTGCCACCGGCGTGGATGGGGTCGCCATCACGGGGTCCCTTTAAGGGCTACACCCACCCCAAAGTCACAGGCCTTAATGGTCTTAAATGGCCTCGTTAGTGTTTGAACAGAGGGAGCTCTAAAAGAGGCACACCTCTCCCCTAGTTGACAATTGGGGAGGGGCCTTGCTCCCTCTGCTCAGTTGTCTTAATTGGTTTTTCAATTAGGAGGAAAGGAGCTCTCAGAGAGAGAGGGGAAAAACAGAGAGAGAGTGAAAGAGTGTGGGGGGTGGGAAAGAGGGAAGCTGTGAGGGCAGGTCTTCCCTCACAGCGATGGTTGGGTATTTTTCTTGGGGTGCACTCCCCAGATGATGTAAAAACAAACACAGTCTTTGTAGATGGTCTTCGGGTGGGGGGAGAAGATGTCTTCACCTGGGACAGCTGGAGCCACCCAGGCACACACTCCCAACGATGTTAAAATAGGTGATTAATAGTTCTTCAGCCAGGTAGCTCCAGCTATCCCAGGCTAGGCAATGGGGGAGGGGTGCTTCAGTGGTGTGTGGGGCCTAGCTGTAAGCAAGACCCCCACACGCACTTCCACACATACACACCCCCCGCGATGTTCCGGCCCTCTAGCAAGTCTTCTTTCCTCCCCCCACCGATACAACAAAGTCTTTCGGGGAATGCACCAAAACACACCCACTTTTGGTTGATGAAGTTTCTCCCTCCTTCCACACTGGATAGTTGTTCTTTTTCCCCCCTCTCTCCAACTCTCTGCAGCAGTATTAAAGGTTGTTGAATTTTCCGCTCTCCTCCTCTCCCTCTGGATGGATTGGAATGTAGAAAGCCCCTTCCTCCTCTTTCTGGGTTGTTTCACAGGGCTCACTCAAGGCTTTCCAGACAGGAGCAACAACAGGGAGCTCCTTCTCTCTACAGCAACAGAGCTCCAACTGAATAGGCCACGCCGCCAAAGCTCCACCATTGGTCCACAGATTCCCTGAAAGTTGCAGGCCAGGTGGATAAGGTGGTTAAAAAGGCATACGGGATGCTTGTCTTTATTGGCCGAGGCATAGAATATAAGAGCAGAGAGGTTATGCTTAAATTGTATAATACTTTGGTTAGGCCACAGCTGGAGTACTGTGTGCAGTTCTGGTCGCCATATTATAGGAAGGACGTGATTGCACTAGAGAGGGTACAGAGGAGATTTACTAGGATGCTGCCTGGAATGGAGAATCTTACTTATGAGAACAAATTGGATAGACTGGGTTTGTTGTCATTGGAACAGAGGAGGTTGAGAGGAGACCTCATTGAGGTGTACAAAAGACTGAGGGGCCTGGACATAGTGGATAGTAAGGGCCTATTTCCATTGGTGGAGAGGTCTATAATGAGGAGGCATAGTTTTAATGTGGTTGGTGGAAGGTTTAGAGGTGATTTGAGGAGGGGCTTCTTTACGCAGAGGGTAAGGGCCATATCCAACTTCCTCTTGAATATATCCAATGAACTGGCATCAACAACTCTCTGCGGAAGAGAATTCTTCAGGTTAACAAGTCTTTGAGTGAAGAAGTTTTTCCTCATCTCAGTCCTAAATGGCTTACCCCTTATCCTTAGAATGTGACCCTGGTTCTCCAACATCGGGAAAATTCTTCCTGCATCTAACCTGTCCAGTCCCGCCAGAATTTTATATGTTTCTATGAGATCCCCTCTCATTCTTCTAAACTCCAGTGAATACAGGCCCAGTCAATCCAGTCTCTCCTCATATGTCAGTCCTGCCATCCCAGGAATCAGTCTGGTGAACCTTCACTGCACTCCCTCAATAGCAAGGAGACCAAAACTGAACACAATAATCCAGGTGAGGCCTCACAACTGCAGCAAGACCTCCCTGCACCTATACTCAAATCCCCTAGCTATGAAGGCGAACATGTCATTTGCCTTCTTCACCGCCTACTGCACCTGCATGCCAACTTTCAATGACTGATGTACCATGACACCCAGGTCTCATTGCACCTCTCCTTTTCCATTCAGATAATATTCTGCCTTCATGCTTTTGCCACCAAAGTGGATAACCTCACAGTTATCCACATTATGCTGCATCTGCCATGCATTTGCCCACTCACCTAACCTGTCCAAGTCACCTGCAGCCCCTTAGCATCCTCCTCACAGCTCACAGCTTAGTGTCAGCTGGAGAGAGGCGGGAGTCGAGAGAGGCAGCGGCCTATAAAAGGCTCAGCAGTCCGGGGAGCGTCGAGAGAGGCGGGAGTCGAGAGAGGCAGCGGCCTATAAAAGGCTCAGCAGTCCGGGGAGCGTCGAGAGAGGCGGGAGTCGAGAGAGGCAGCGGCCTATAAAAGGCTCAACAGTCCGGGGAGCGTCGAGAGAGGCGGGAGTCGAGAGAGGCAGCGGCCTATAAAAGGCTCAGCAGTCCGGGGAGCGTCGAGAGAGGCGGGAGTCGAGAGAGGCAGCGGCCTATAAAAGGCTCAGCAGTCCGGGGAGCGTCGAGAGAGGCGGGAGTCGAGAGAGGCAGCGGCCTATAAAAGGCTCAGCAGTCCGGGGAGCGTCGAGAGAGGCGGGAGTCGAGAGAGGCAGCGGCCTATAAAAGGCTCAGCAGTCCGCGGAGCGTCGAGAGAGGCGGGAGTCGAGAGAGGCAGCGGCCTATAAAAGGCTCAGCAGTCCGGGGAGCGTCGAGAGAGGCGGGAGTCGAGAGAGGCAGCGGCCTATAAAAGGCCCAGCAGTCCGGGGAGCGTCGAGAGAGGCGGGAGTCGAGAGAGGCAGCGGCCTATAAAAGGCTCAGCAGTCCGGGGAGCGTCGAGAGAGGCGGGAGTCGAGAGAGGCAGCGGCCTATAAAAGGCTCAGCAGTCCGGGGAGCGTCGAGAGAGGCGGGAGTCGAGAGAGGCAGCGGCCTATAAAAGGCTCAGCCGTCCGGGGAGCGTCGAGAGAGGCGGGAGTCGAGAGAGGCAGCGGCCTATAAAAGGCTCAGCAGTCCGGGGAGCGTCGAGAGAGGCGGGAGTCGAGAGAGGCAGCGGCCTATAAAAGGCTCAGCAGTCCGGGGAGCGTCGAGAGAGGCGGGAGTCGAGAGAGGCAGCGGCCTATAAAAGGCCCAGCAGTCCGGGGAGCGTCGAGAGAGGCGGGAGTCGAGAGAGGCAGCGGCCTATAAAAGGCTCAGCAGTCCGGGGAGCGTCGAGAGAGGCGGGAGTCGAGAGAGGCAGCGGCCTATAAAAGGCTCAGCAGTCCGGGGAGCGTCGAGAGAGGCGGGAGTCGAGAGAGGCAGCGGCCTATAAAAGGCTCAGCCGTCCGGGGAGCGTCGAGAGAGGCGGGAGTCGAGAGAGGCAGCGGCCTATAAAAGGCTCAGCAGTCCGGGGAGCGTCGAGAGAGACGTACCGGTGCAGCTCCAGCTGAGAGAAGTCAAAAAAGAAGTAGAAAGAAATCAAAAGGTGACGTCACAGCCAACGTGGTAAGTGATTGGCTGCTGATTGGTGAGTAGTTTTTCTTTTTCTTTATTAGTCAGTAACTTTTAACATTGTTGTCGGCAATTTAAGTGTATCTAAGGGTTAAGTCATGGCAGGACAGCTCGGTCATGTGATATGCTCCTCCTGTACCATGTGGGAACACGGGGACAACACCAGTGTCCCTGACGACTACATGTGCGGGAAGTGTGTCCACCTCCGGCTACTGACGGTCCGCGTTGCGGAGTTGGAGCTGAAGGTGGATTCACTCTGGAGCATCCACGATGCTGAGAATGACGTGAGTATCACGTGTAGCGAGTTGGTCTTACCGCAGGAGAAGGGTCCACAGCCAGCGAGGGAATGGAAGACCAGCAGGAAGAGTAGTGCAAGGAAGGTAGTGCAGGGGTCCCCTGTGGTCATCCCACTGCAAAACAGATACACTGCTTTGAGTGCTGTTGAGGGGGATGACTCATCAGGAGTGGGCAGCAGCAGCCAAGTTCATGGCACCGTGGCTGGCTCTGTTGCACAGGAGGGCAGGAAAAAGAGTGGGCGAGCGATAGTGATAGGGGATTCAATTGTAAGGGGAATAGATAGGCGTTTCTGCGGCCGCAACCGAGACTCCAGGATGGTATGTTGCCTCCCTGGTGCAAGGGTCAAGGATGTCTCGGAGCGGGTGCAGGACATTCTAAAAAGGGAGGGAGAACAGCCAGTTGTCGTGGTGCACGTTGGTACCAATGACATAGGTAAAAAAAGGGATGAGTTCCTACGAAATGAATTTAAGGAGCTAGGAGCTAAATTAAAAAGTAGGACCTCAAAAGTAGTAATCTCGGGATTGCTACCAGTGCCACGTGCTAGTCAGAGTAGGAATCGCAGGATAGCTCAGATGAATACGTGGCTTGAGCAATGGTGCAGCAGGGAGGGATTCAAATTCCTGGGGCATTGGAACCGGTTCTGGGGGAGGTGGGACCAGTACAATCCGGACGGTCTGCACCTGGGCAGAATTGGAACCAATGTCCTCGGGGGAGTGTTTGCTAGTGCTGTTGGGGAGGAGTTAAACTAATATGGCAGGGGGATGGGAACCAATGCAGGGAGATAGAGGGAAACAAAAAGGAGGCAAAAACAAAAGACAGAAAGGAGATGAGGAAAAGTGGAGGGCAGAGAAACCCAAGGCAAAGAACAAAAAGGGCCATTGTACAGCAAAATTCTAAAAGGACAGAGGGTGTTAAAAAAACAAGCCTAAAGGCTTTGTGTCTTAATGCAAGGAGTATCCGCAATAAGGTGGATGAATTAACTGTGCAAATAGATGTTAACAAATATGATGTGATTGGGATTACGGAGACGTGGCTCCAGGATGAGCAGGGCTGGGAACTCAACATCCAGGGGTATTCAACATTCAGGAAGGATAGAATAAAAGGAAAAGGAGGTGGGGTAGCATTGCTGGTTAAGGAGGAGATTAAGGCAATAGTTAGGAAGGACATTAGCTTCGATGATGTGGAATCTATATGGGTAGAGCTGCAGAACACCAAAGGGCAAAAAACGTTAGTGGGAGTTGTGTACAGACCTCCAAACAGTAGTAGTGATGTTGGGGAGGGCATCAAACAGGAAATTAGGGGTGCGTGCAATAAAGGTGCAGCAGTTATAATGGGTGACTTTAATATGCACATAGATTGGGCTAACTAAACTGGAAGCAATACGGCGGAGGAGGATTTTCTGGAGTGCATAAGGGATGGTTTTTTAGACCAATATGTCGAGGAACCAACTAGGGGGGAGGCCATCTTAGACTGGGTGTTATGTAATGAGAAAGGATTAATTAGCAATCTCGTTGTGCGAGGCCCCTTGGGGAAGAGTGACCATAATATGGTGGAATTCTGCATTAGGATGGAGAATGAAACAGTTAATTCAGAGACCATGGTCCAGAACTTAAAGAAGGCTAACTTTGAAGGTATGAGGCGTGAATTGGCTGAGATGGATTGGCGAATGATACTTAAGGGGTTGACTGTGGATGGGCAATGGCAGACATTTAGAGACCGCATGGATGAACTACAACAATTGTACATTCCTGTCTGGCATAGAAATAAAAAAGGGAAGGTGGCTCAACCGTGGCTATCAAGGGAAATCAGGGATAGTATTAAAGCCAAGGAAGTGGCATACAAATTGGCCAGAAATAGCAGCGAACCTGGGGACTGGGAGAAATTTAGAACTCAGCAGAGGAGGACAAAGGGTTTGATTAGGGCAGGGAAAATGGAGTATGAGAAGAAGCTTGCAGGGAACATTAAGACGGATTGCAAAAGTTTCTATAGATATGTAAAGAGAAAAAGGTTAGTAAAGACAAATGTAGGTCCCCTGCAGTCAGAATCAGGGGAAGTCATAACGGGAAACAAAGAAATGGCAGACCAATTGAACAAGTACTTTGGTTCGGTATTCACGAAGGAGGACACGAACAACCTTCCGGTTATAAAAGGGGTCGGGGGGTCTAGTAAGGAGGAGGAACTGAGGGAAATCCTTATTAGCCGGGAAATTGTGTTGGGGAAATTGATGGGATTGAAGGCCGATAAATCCCCAGGGCCTGATGGACTGCATCCCAGAGTACTTAAGGAGGTGGCCTTGGAAATAGTGGATGCGTTGACAGTCATTTTCCAACATTCCATTGACTCTGGATCAGTTCCTATGGAGTGGAGGGTAGCCAATGTAACCCCACTTTTTAAAAAAGGAGGGAGAGAGAAAACAGGGAATTATAGACCGGTCAGCCTGACATCGGTAGTGGGTAAAATGATGGAATCAATTATTAAGGATGTCATAGCAGTGCATTTGGAAAGAGGTGACATGATAGGTCCAAGTCAGCATGGATTTGTGAAAGGGAAATCATGCTTGACAAATCTTCTGGAATTTTTTGAGGATGTTTCCAGTAGAGTGGATAAGGGAGAACCAGTTGATGTGGTATATTTGGACTTTCAGAAGGCGTTCGACAAGGTCCCACACAAGAGATTGATGTGCAAAGTTAGAGCACATGGGATTGGGGGTAGTGTACTGACATGGATTGAGAACTGGTTGTCAGACAGGAAGCAAAGAGTAGGAGTAAATGGGTACTTTTCAGAATGGCAGGCAGTGACTAGTGGGGTACCGCAAGGTTCTGTGCTGGGGCCCCAGCTGTTTACACTGTACATTAATGATTTAGATGAGGGGATTAAATGTAGTATCTCCAAATTTGCGGATGACACTAAGTTGGGTGGCAGTGTGAGCTGCGAGGAGGATGCTGTGAGGCTGCAGAGCGACTTGGATAGGTTTGGTGAGTGGGCAAATGCATGGCAGATGAAGTATAATGTGGATAAATGTGAGGTTATCCACTTTGGTGGCAAAAACAGAGAGACAGACTATTATCTGAATGGTGACAGATTAGGAAAAGGGGAGGTGCAAAGAGACCTGGGTGTCATGGTACATCAGTCATTGAAGGTTGGCATGCAGGTGCAGCAGGCGGTTAAGAAAGCAAATGGCATGTTGGCCTTCATAGCAAGGGGATTTGAGTACAGGGGCAGGGAGGTGTTGCTACAGTTGTACAGGGCATTGGTGAGGCCACACCTGGAGTATTGTGTACAGTTTTGGTCTCCTAACCTGAGGAAGGACATTCTTGCTATTGAGGGAGTGCAGCGAAGGTTCACCAGACTGATTCCCGGGATGGCGGGACTGACCTATCAAGAAAGACTGGATCAACTGGGCTTGTATTCACTGGAGTTCAGAAGAATGAGAGGGGACCTCATAGAAACATATAAAATTCTGACGGGGTTAGACAGGTTAGATGCAGGAAGAATGTTCCCAATGTTGGGGAAGTCCAGAACCAGGGGTCACAGTCTAAGGAAAGGGGTAAGCCATTTAGGACCGAGATGCGGAGGAACTTCTTCACCCAGAGAGTGGTGAACCTGTGGAATTCTCTACCACAGAAAGTTGTTGAGGCCAATTCACTAAATATATTCAAAAAGGAGTTAGATGAGGTCCTTACTGCTAGGGGGATCAAGGGGTATGGCGAGAAAGCAGGAATGGGGTACTGAAGTTGAATGTTCAGCCATGAACTCATTGAATGGCGGTGCAGGCTAGAAGGGCCGAATGGCCTACTCCTGCACCTATTTTCTATGTTTCTATGTTTCTAAACTTGGAGATATTACTCTCAATTCCTTCATCTAAATCATTGATGTAATTTGTAAATAGCTGGGGTCCCAGCACTGAGCCCTGCGGCATTCCACTAGTCACTGCCTGTCATTCTGAAAAGGACCCATTTATCCCGACTCTCTGCTTCCTGTCTGCCAACCAGTTCTCTATCCATGTCAATACATTACCGCCAATACCATGTGCTTTAATTTTGCACACTAATCTCTTGTGTGGGACCTTGTCAAAAGCCTTTTGAAAGTCCAACTACACCACATCCACTGGTTCTCCCTTGTCCACTGTACTAGTTACATTCTCAAAAAATTCTAGAAGATTTGTCAAGCATGACTTCCCTTTCATAAATCCATGCTGACTTGGACCGATCCTGTCACTGCTTTCCAAATGCACTGCTATTTCATCTTTAATAATTGATTCCAACATTTTCTCCACTACTGATGTCAGGCTGGATGACCTCTGTTGGACGGTGCAGATATAATGGCAAGTACTGCAGGGAATAGAATAAGGCCAGGGTTATCTCCTGGACTAGTTTGAATCGCCTGGATGGGTTGGAGAGGAATTTTCCCAAATTTTTTCTCCCTAAATTAGCCTGGGTTTTTATCTGGTTTTTACCTCTCTCTGGAGATCACATGGCTCTGGTTGGGGTGGAGTTTAGAATATTTCAGTATAAGCGGCGACACAGTGTATGAGGTGAACTGGTTGGGCTGGGTGCTGTTTGCCTTTCCGTCATTGTTAATAGGTTTATATGTGACATTTAGGGTTGCTGACCAAGGGCTGTGCGGCTCTTTGTCAATCGGCGTGGACACGATGGGCTGAAATGGCATCCTTCTGCTCTGTAAATTTCTATGTTTCTATATTTCTATGATTTTTCTGAGTAATTCCATAAATATTCCTAACAAAATGTCGGGATCATGCAATGATTCTCCAGTTCTATCACCCAAATTAATCTCTCTTTAAAAACAGCCAGGTGGGTAAAAATTCTTTGTGCATTAAAACTAGACGATGCACTGAGGATGAGTAATTTTGATTGGTAGCACAGCATTTTTTCGTATTTTTTTTCATCCATCGTTCTAACATTCCTGAGACAACGGCCAGGGAGGAAGAGGGAGCTGGTGCCGATGGTGCTGATGGAATTCATGGCAAGTGCCGAAGACGATGGCTTTGGTCTTCCAAATCGTTAACTGGATGAAATTATTGCTCATCCAAGACTAGATGTTAGATGATCGATCTGACAGCACAGAGGCGGTGGAGGTTTTGAGAGAGGTGGTGGAGTGGTAGAGCTGAGTGTCCTGAATACACACGTGGTATCTGACCCAATGGCTGGAATTTTCAGTGGGGTCAGTGAGCGCGATCGATGGCGGGTCAGGTGGCAAATGAAACCACCGCCACGCGCCTTTCCCAATGTCGCTCTGTCAGCGCTGAGCAGACCCGACACACAGCGGCGGGGGATAGAATTCAGGCAATTATGATCTTGTTTAGAAATCATTAAGAATACATTTGAGCTCATCTTTTGATTTTAATTGCTCGCCCATGGGGTCCTCGCTGCTCGGGGATCACGTCTGTTAAGCTGAGGCAGGAGAGGAGTGGCCATTGAAACAGCTGATTACCTGACAGCTTTAACTGTGTAATAAAAGCTCCCACCTCACAGCTGTTCATTTTGCAAGCTCAGAAGCTGTTGCTTATTGCATTTGGAAGACAGGTTGAGCTTTATGCAGGTTGCAAATGTTTGTAGCAAACTCTCTATCCAGTTTCACCTCATTGGAACAACCTCTCCCACCATTGTCAGATTTCTTCTGCCATCGCAACTTCACCTGCCATCTATTCCATCAGCATGGGTGTCCTTTATACTCTCTCAACTTTGTCCTCAGAATCCCACCACTATCATCCCCAACACCAGCAGCACCAGTGTCACCAGCAGCACCAACAACAACACCAACCTTCTTAGCAATCACCTGATGGTGCACAGGACACAGGGCAGCAGTACCCAACTACATTGCTGCCTGGGATAGAAACATAGAAAATATAGAAAATAGATGCAGGAGTAGGCCATTCGGCCCTTCGAGCCTGCACCACCATTCAATGAGTTCATGGCTGAACATGCAACTTCAGTACCCCATTCCTGCTTTCTCGCCGTACCCCTTGATCCCCCGAGTAGTAAGGATGCCGGGGATGGCCTCACCATGGCCAGATTTACTTCACTTGACACAGTACACCCTGGCTGTCACATGATGTGCCAGGGTCGCACCACGCCACACCAATACCATAAAGTATTCCTACAAAACCCAAGCCATTCCTTCCACACTGATCAGCATTGCACAGGGGCCGTTGTCTCTCATCATTCACAGCAACTCACTAAGCCACTTCCAAAGATGCACACAGATCTGTCAAAGAATGCAAAGTTTTGGAAATAAAGGTTTCAATATTTGACAGTACATTAACAGAAAGGTTACATGAACATTGCATAAAACACGCAAGTGCCTACACTTGTGTTAGTCGGTATGATTGCACTAGGATGAGACTGAGTGTGAGGAGTGGCTAGTGATAATATAGATATCGAGGGATGGGTGAAGGTGCAAGGTAAGTTGGTGTGAGTAAGGATGAGCAGGCGTACGGTAGGGAAGGCAGTGATGGGGATGTGATGAGAGGCACAGCAGGATAAGGTTAAGTGTGGTTTTGTACTAACATTTCGTGATCTAATGAGATCATAAGAAACGTTTGCGGCATTGCATCCAGGTCCTGCTGACCACATCCCTACTTGTGCCCTCCTGTGCAATGTGTAACCAGGCCCTGTTGATCTAATGGGGAGGTGTCTTCCACCCATGGGAAGGGAAGACGACCTCCCTGTATGCTGTGCCTTGCTTCATAAGCATATGAAGGGAGTCATGGGAGAGTTTGGGTGCAGCCGTGCACCTCTGTGCAGTCATTGCAAGTGTTTGCAGCACCTCAATACTGTAGAACATTGACAGCACAATTGTCTAAATAAATATGTACATGGTCCCTTTAAGGAAACTGTCTGATGATGCGTCATCAAATGACATAAAGCTTCCTCTATTTGGCCTGTGAAATGTGTTGGACGGGCTTAACAAGCCCCATCAAGGAAAATTTATTTTACAGAGCGGGATGGAGCCAGCAGCGGCATCAGGACACGCCACCAATGTCGTCTGCCATGGACCCGCCAAGGTCAGCAAAATCACGGCCAAAGTCTTTGGTGATGTTGGCAAGGAGCAGCATGTTGGTGGGGAAGAGAGGGGCCAAAGGGAACAAGTGAACATTATCTGGGAAATGTAGATAGTCGGCACCAAGCCAGGCTGGTTAGCATTTCACTGACTGTATCGGTTTGTAGATAAAAACTAAATAACATAATAGGAGCAGGAGTAGGCCATTCAAGTCTTCGAACTTGCTCCATCAAATGGCTGATCTTCAACCTCAACTCCATCTTCACACGCTATCCCCATATACTTTGAATCTCTTTATAGCCAAAAGTGCATTGATTTCTGTCTTGAATATATTCAACGACTGAGCATCTTTGGGGTAGAGAATTTGAAAAGAAAATTTTGAAGGAAATAGTACGGAAAGTTTATGGAAATCTATATTACATGTCATTTATCTGTTTTTACAGTTGAGACAGATTCACAGAGGCCTGTAATGGGCAGTGACGTCACCCTCAGTTGTACCATCTCCAGACTCTCAGCTACAGTCAGTCTTCACTGGAAACCACGAGACTCACCTCAGCAGGACAGGAGGAACAACGCTGATGACCTCCATCTGAATAACACAGTCTATCTGATCATCAGACACGTTGGAGCAGAAATTCAGAATTTGTATACATGGGAAGTGCAGGAAAATGACTCCATTGTTCTCACTGGAAACACAAATGTTGATGTGGATCAGAGTAAGTCCAAAGCTACCTTGCAGTAGGTATTAAATAGTTACTGATATAAAACTGTTACACACAAAGTACAGCGAGCACAGGCACCACTGTGGGCTTTTACTGCAGAATGTGCTCCGTGTTTTTACCCTGGAACATGGGTGTAAATATAAAATGGAGACATTAAGAGCTGATGGAAACAACAAGGTGAACTCAATGGATTTATTTCGATTCACATGTATGAATCAAAAAAATAAAATCCATCAACCGAGAAAAGCCAATGCCGTTCCAGTCTAAATTGGAATAGAGAAATACAAACAAATTATATGCACCCAATACAGGTGGTACAAGATTTGCGTCTTTCCTGACACATTCTCTTGGGTACAGTGGTGCTGCTCCCTCACAAAACTGGACTGAGTGTCTTACATTTAAGGATGATCTCCGACTACCCAATAACTGACTATCTCACACTACCCAATATCTGACTGTCTGTCTGAGGCTGAACCAGACTGTTCGCAACCTTGATATCATATTTGACCCTCAGAAATTAGCTCCCGATCACATATCCTCAGTATAACTAAAACCACCTATTTCCACCTTTGTAACATTGCCCACCCATCACCACTGTGCTCACTGACCTACATTGGCTCCCGGTTAAGCAACACCTAGATTTCAATATTCTCATCCTAGTTTACAAATCCCTCCATGGCCTTGCCCCTCCCTATCTGTGTAATTTCCTTCAGTTTCACAACACCCCCCCCCCCCCCCCGCACCCCCGGCATATCTGCATTCCTCAAATTTTGCCCTCTTGAGCATCCCTGATTATAATCGCTCAACCATCGGTGGCCATGCCTTCTGTTGCCTAGGCCCCAAGCTCTGTAATCCCTTCCTAATCCTCTCCCCCTGTCTATCTCTCTTCCCTCCTTTAAGACGCTCCTTAAATCTACCTCTTTGACCAAGCTATTGGTCATCTGCCATAATTGCTTCTTATGTGGCTCGGTTTCAAATACTTGTCTTATATCACTCCCGTGAAGTACCTTGGGTCATTTTACTACATTAAAGGTGCTATATAAATACAAGTTGTGTTGTTGTATATGGTAGCATAACCTAAGAGTGTAAGGCTTGTGATCTGAACTGGATATTTGTGTCTATCGCATGTTTAATTATTCATTCTATTTGAAGATGGAAAATAATACCCCTTAGTGAGCCAACTACAGTAATGAATTGTTAAACTGCTTATTTCACAGCAAGTGAACAAGAGTTCACAGTTATAATCAGATTCACTTAGATCATTCAGTCTCACTTGTCTTTGTGTATAAGGTTAAAATAATGAACACGTTGCACTTTCCCACACCAGTGGGTCAACTACTTAACAAAATCAAATTAGCTCCTAACTACCCTCCTACGTACTAACCCTTTGAGCCTGGCCAAGCTTGTCCTTGCAGCTTTCTGTTTCAAACCTGACTGACGTTGCACCCTTTGGTTGACCTGCCTGTCTACCTATGTCTCCGTCTGTTAACAATCCGAGGGGACCAGAGGTGCCCAACACAATGGGTCTGAGGCATTTATTGATAATTGATTGCTGAGATAGTTTAACAAATTGGTTATTATCTACAACACACGGGGAAACAACATCACTGATGGGGGACTATGTTTAGGGCAGATGAACTACAACCTGACGTTTAAACAATAGGCAGCCTGGGCCGTATCCAGTCCCAGCCGATTTCCCTGTTCCAGTGCTGCACTCCCAGCTGGTTTATCTATCGAATCAGAGCCAGAGAATCACCTACAACGGCTTCTCTTCCCGACCCCGCATCGTTACCTCTGGTGTCCCCTGTTATGTATGCAATAAAGGTTCAAACTGAGTACTGTTTAACTAAGCAAGGTGCAACCTTGGCTCTGCATTATTTAGGCCCAAAGTGCCTGACTCTCAAAATGGCTGGCCTTTTATACCTGAGCAGCACCATGTGTGTGCTGCTCAGTGGCCTCCAACAATGGCGCCATCTGGCTACAAACAGAATTTACATTCATGACAATACCCTCCATCTGAGAACTTATCACAGTCTTTCACAGGTTGAGATGGTCCGGTGCTTTGTGCTCCCGGGCTGACCGTCTCAGTTCAATTCCAGCCTTGAGTGAGTGTGCGGGGTCTGTTGTGGCTGATGGCTGGATGACTGACTTGTTGGGGGTGGCAGTGGCCATGTCAGGAATTGCAAATTCATTTTTATTGAACAGGTCCGTGATGGAAATTCCGGGTTTACTGATAACCCTTGAGTCCTCTGAAGACTGCTGGTAGGTTGGTTGGTTGTCGATGGTTTCTTCGTCTGACTGCTCTGGCTCGTCTGTGTGCCTCAGCTTTGTCTGATCCATGTGTTTCCTGCAAGTTTTCCCATTCTTGAGCTTAATAACGAATACTCTGTTGCCCTTCTTGGCCATGACTGTACCAGCAATCCATTTGGGACCCTGACCATAGTTCAACACATATACAGGATCATTAACAGAAATCTCACATGCCACAGTTGCGCGATCGTGGTAGCCTTGTTGACTTTGTCTTCTGTATTCAACATGATTATTTAAATCTGGGTGTACCAGAGATAGCTTGGTCTTAAGACCTCTTTTCATCATGAGTTCAGCAGGTGAGACCCCTGTGAGTGTATGGGGTCTTGTCCTGTAAGTTAGCAGTATGCAGGACAAGCGGGTCTGCAGTGACCCTTGGGTCACTCTCCTCTTGCTTTGCTTGATAATTTGTACTGCACGTTCAGCTTGCCCGTTGGACACAGGCTTGAACGGTGCTGTCCTTACATATTTTATGCCATTAAGTTTCACAAACTCCTAAAACTCCTGACTGGTGAAGAATGACCCATTGTCACGCACCACTATGTCAGGCAGACCATGTGTCGCGAACATGACATTGAGATTCTCTATGGTTGCCGTGGACGTGCTGGATGACATGATTATGCATTCTATCCACTTAGAATAAGCGTCCACTACCACTAAAAACATCTTGCCCAGGAAGGGACCTGCAAAATCTACATGGATCCTGGACCAAGGTTTAAATGGCCACGACCACAGACTCAGCGGCGATTCCGCTGGTGCTTTGCTGAGCTGCATGCAAGTGTTGCAGTGATGCACGCATGCTTCCAGCTCAGAATCAATACCTGGCCACCGTACATGGGACCTGGCGATGGCCTTCATCATCACTATACCCAGATTGCCCCACAATATGCAATCTGCTTGAATAGACAGTTCGTCCTTGCGGCGAATGTACAGTTTGTCCTCACACATTTGCTTAGGTATGGCAGACCAATCCCCTTTGAGGATGCAACCCTTTACCACCAATAAAATCGGGTCCTGGTTGGTCTAGGTCTGAACTTGTTGAGCCGTGACATGGGTTCCTTTACTCTCAAAAGCATCCATGATTAACATTAGATCCACCGGTTGTGTTGTTTCCACCTCTGGAGTGGGCAACGGCAACCGGCTCAAAGCATCGGCACAATTCTCTGTGCCAGGTCTGTGGCAAATGACATAATCATAGGCAGATAATGTCAGTGCCCACCTTTGGATGCGGGATGAAGCGTTGGTATTGATACCTTTGCTCTCGGAAAACAATGAAATGAGCAGCTTGTGATCAGTCTCTAATTCGAACCTCAGACCGAACAGGTAATGATGCATCTTTTTTAAACTGTACACAATCGCTAAAGCTTCTTTTTCTACCATGCTGTAGGTTCTTTCCACTTTAGACAAACTTTTGGATGCATATGTGACAGGTTGAAGTTTCCCCCACACATTGGCTTGTTGGAGTATGCAACCAATTCCAGATGATAATGTGTCACAGGCCAAAATTAAACGTTTACGTGGGTCATAATGTACCAGCAGCTTGTTCGAGCAAAGCAGATTGGTGGCTTCCTCAAAAGCTCTGTCTTGCAATGCGCCCCACACCCAGTTGTCGTCTTTTCTCAATAGCATGTGCAGTGGTTCTAGTAAGGTGCTCAATTTAGGTAGGAAGTTACCAAAGTAGTTGAGTAGACCCAGGAACGAATGCAGCTCCATCACATTCTGCGGCTTGGGTGCATTCTTGATGGCCTTGGTTTTCACGTCAGTAGGTCTGATGCCATCAGCGGCGATTTTCCTCCCGAGGAATTTGACCACCGGTGCCATGAAGATGCACTTCAAGCATTCAGTCTGAGTCCCACTCGATCCAAATGCAGCAGAACCTCTTCCAGGTTGTTCAGATGTTCCTTGGAGTCACGACCGGTGATCAGGATGTCATCTTGGAACACGACGGTTCTGGGAACGGACTTCAGTAGACTTTCCATATTCCTCTGGAATATTGCTGCAGCCGAGCGAATTCCGAAAGGATACCTGTGGTAAATTAGCAGTCCTTTGTGCATGATAATGCATGTAAGTCTCTTCGATGTCTCGACCAACACCTGTGTCATATAGGCCAAAGTCAAGTCCAGTTTTGTCAATGACTTCCCTCCGGCTAGTGTCGCTAACAAGTCATCAGCCTTCGGTAACGGGTACTGATCTTGTTTCGAAACCCTGTTGATCATAGCCTTGTAGTCTTCACAGACTCTGACTGTGCCATCACTTTTCAGCACAGGAACAATGGGACTGGCCAATTCATTAAATTCGACCAGTGATATGATCCCTTCACGCTGGAGTCTGTCCAGTTCAATTTTGATCTTCTCCCTCTGCCCGAGCTTTATGATGGACCGGTCTTGCATCTGAGTCCACATGGATCTGCACCTTGGCTCCCGTGTAGTTTCCCATACCCGGTTCGAACAGCGAGGGGAACTTGCTCAATACTTGGGAACATGTATCTTCCTCCTTTGACAATGCCTTTATGATTGCATCTGATTTTCTCCAACCAGCTCCTGCCGAGCAGCGTTGGCCATTGCCTGGAACAATCCACAGCGGCAACTCATGAATCGCAACGTTATATGTCATATTAATTTGTGCACTGCCAATCACCTTTATCAGTTCTTTGGTGCACGTTTGCAGCTTGGCGTTTACAGGGCTCAGCCTGGGCCTCACAGTCTTAATATCCCACAGCTTATAAAATGCTCTCTCGTTCATGATCGATTGACTCGCCCCCATGTCCAGTTCCATTGATACCGATATCCCGTTAAACTTCATGTTAATCAAAATTGGTTTAATCTTGGTTATGAAGGAGTACAGTCCATACACTTCCTCCTCTGCATCTCGGATTGGGTATCCGGATCCGCGCTAGTCTGACCCTCATCCTCCACGTGGTGTGTTGCAGCTCGCTTGCTCATCTGCAGACACTTGTGCTGGAGATGCCCCACTCTCAGACAGTTTTTGCAACTATATTGCTTAAATCGGCACTGCTGGTGCCGATGATTTCCCCCACAATGCCAACACGGAGAAGCCGGATACATTCCCACTGGCGGACTTTGGGCAGCCACAGGTTTCGCGAACGCAGCCGGATAGGCCCTGTGCATTTACAGTACTTGCCGAGGTTTGGTTCTTCACTGCTAGTTGCTTTAGACTCCTGTCCATCATCATACATGATTGAGCAATCTGGATGTCCCTTTTTAAATCCAACTCCTCCACGGCAGAAGTTTGCGTTGGATCACCTCGTGGTTAATACCGATAAAAAAGAAATCCTGCAGCATGTCTGCCAATACCGTCCCGCGCTTGACCAGTCCCACTAGACATCTCAGGTCGGCAATGACTTCCGCCGCGCTCTGGCCCTCCGTGTATAAAACCTGTATCTCGAGATGATGATGCCGTCGTCTGGCTTGAGGTGCTCCCGTACCAATGTACACAACTCCTTGTATGTGTTCTTTGTTGGATCACTAGTCATGAGTAGAGTCTTTATCAGACCGTAGATCTTTGAACCGCACACAGTGAGGAACACAGCCCGGCGTCGATCTGCATCGTCAACCCCCTTCATTTTGTTGGTCACGAAGTACTGCTTCAAACGGCTCACAAAGTCTGTCCAATCTTCTCCCTCCATGAACCGCTCTAAAAATCCAATCGTGCTCATTTTGCAAACAAAGGTTCTTGTATTCTTGTCGCCAAATGTTATGTATGCAATAAAGGTTCAGACTGAGTACTGTTTAACTAAGCAAGGTACAACCTTGGCTCTGCTTTATTTAGGCCCAAAGTGCCTGACTCTCAAAATGATTGGCCTTTTATATGGTGCTGCTCAGTGGCCTCCAACAATGATGCCATCTGGTGGCTACAAACAGAATGTACATACATGAACATCCCCCAAGAATCTATCAAGCACTGACCATACTTGATCAACTCCGTTGGGCAGGCCACACTGTCCGCATGCCAGACACGAGACTCCCAAAGCAAGCGCTCTATTTGGAACTCCTTCACGGCAAACGAGCCAAAGTTGGGCAGAGGAAACGTTACAATGACATCCTCAAAGCCTCCCTGATAAAGTGCAACATCCCCACCGACACCTGGGAGTCCCTGGCCAAAAACCGCCCTAAGTGTAGGAAGTGCATCTGGGAGGGCGCTGAGCACCTCAAGTCTCATCGCCGAGAGCATGCAGAACTCAAGCACAGGCAGCGGAAAGAATGTGCGGCAAATCTGTCCCACCCTCCCTTACCCTCAAAGACTATCTGTCCCACCTGTGGTTCTCCTATTGGACTGTTCAGCTAAGGACTCATTCTAAGAGTGGAAATAAGTCTTCCTCGATTTCGAGGGACTGTCTATGATGATGACCTCACCACCACTTCTCTTGACCTTCCATGATCTCTGATTTGTCAGACTGCTTGTCCGACATCCAGTTATCAATGAGCAGAAATTTTCTCCAATTGAAGATTGGGAAGACCGAAGCCGTTATTTTTGGACCCCACCACAAACTCTGTTCGCTAGGCACTGACTCCATCCCTCTCCTCAACTCCAGTCTGAGGCTGAACCAGACTGTTCGCAACCTTGGTGTCATATTGACAGTGAAATAAGCTTTTGACCACATATCAGCAGCATAACTAAAACCGCCTATTTCCAGCTTCGTAATATTGCCCGTATCCACCCTTGCCTCAGCTTATCTACTGCTGAAACCCTCATCTATGCCTTTGTTACCTTTTGACTTGACCATTGCACCGCATTCCTGGCTGGCCTCCCACATTCTACCCTACCTAAACTAGAGATGACCCAAAACACGGCTGCCCGTGTCCTAACTTGCACCAAGACCTGCTCATCCTTCACCCCTGTGCTCGCTGACTTACATTGGCTTCTGGTTAAGCAACACCTCAATTTCAAAATTCTCATCCTTATTTTCAAATCCCTCCATGGCCTTTCCCCTCCCTATCTCTGTAATGTCCTCCAGCCCCACCACCCTCCGAGGACCCTGCGTTCCTCTAATTCTGCCCCCTGAGCATCCCCTGATTGTAATCGCTCAACCATTGGTGGCCGTGCCTTTAGTTGCCTCGGCCCCAAGCTCTGGAACTCTCTGCCTAAACCTCTCCACCTCTCTACCTCTCTACCTCTCTTTCCTCCCTCAAGATGCTCCTTAAAACCTAACTCTTTTACCAACCTGTGCTAATTTTTACTTATACACCTCGGTGTCAAATTTTTATCACATACTACTCCTGTGAAGCACCTTGGGAAGTTCCACTACATTAAAGGCACTATAAAAATACAAGTTGTTGTTGTTGTGAGAATTCTCAACATCTGTCTCTCAGCAGCTATAAAAATCTAACACCTTGTTTCTCGATTGCAGATTTATTCAATAAGATATACATACTTTATCGATCAGACACAGATCACAGTGAACTCGACCTGATTTGTGAAGCTCTTTCTGAGTACAATGAAACTAAATGGACTTGGAGGTCACGTCAATTTCAGAATCAAGAGAAAGAAATAGCTTCTACTTTCAGATCCAAGCCTATCGATGTAAACAGGACCTACTTTGGGAGTCGACTGGTGCCCACAGTGGGAAATTATAATGGCAAGAACTTCAATGTGAGGATTGTTCCTGTATTGTTTGATGATGCAGGAGTCTACACATGTTCTCTTGGAACACATAATTATGTGACCATTAAACTAATCACAGTTAAAGGTAGGAGACAGAATGTTACTGTTGTTTTCAATGATAAAGTCATTGTTTAAAATCTAAATGATTTTCCTGTTTCCACAGTCACAGCTGAACCATCTGATGCAGTGACTGAGGGAGACACCGTTACCCTGACCTGCTCTGTCTCTGATGTCCCTGAATCAATGAGACTTGTTTGGATCAATAGTGATGGCAAAACTGTTGGCGAGAAAATTTTTAAGGACCAGAAGCAGGAAGAGGATTTGTTACGGCTGATTATTCAGAAAGCCAATAGAGACAGAAGGAACTGGACATGTGTTTTGTTTCATCAAAACTCGCCCAAGATTTTAATTCCATATTATCTGAAGTTTGACAGTAAGTGTCTCACGTTTTGCTCTTTGTAACCTCCATAGAAAGCTCTTGTCACTTACTGCTCTTTTATTATGAGAACCTCTTACTTTTCACATCCTATTGCTCTCCATATTACTCAGAATTCAGTCATTGGTGTTCACATATAACAGTTTCACTTCAAAAGTCAAACTGTAAAGCTCAAAGCAATGGAAAGGACCTGAAGAGGACGACATATTTTTTATAATAAATACAGAAACTGGGTTCTGACAAAGGGTCATGGGTCTGAAACGTTAAGTCTCTTTCTCTCCACAAATGCTGCCTGACCTTCTGAGATTTCCAGAATTCTCTGTTTTTATTTCAGATTCCAGCATCCACAGTATTTTACTTTTGTACATATTTTAAGGGGGCTGAAATTGATCAACTTACTGGCCACTGCCGCTGCCTGCCGCTGCCTGCCGCCGACATTCCTCGGCAACACCTGCCCAGTGCCACTTTCGATGTGGCCTGGAGCGGGCGGGAGGGGAGAGCCGTCGGGAAGTGCCCGCCGATGTCAGCGGACGGCCAAGTGGCACAACTGACCTCCCGCCCGCCGAGACTCCAGATTGGTGGGGGCGGGCGGGGGTCCACTGGAGTCGGTGGCAGGACGGCAGTGGACCTTCGGCTGGAGCCTGGTCTGTCCCCGATGGTAAGTAAGAAGATCGTGGAAAAAAAGGTTAATGAACATTTTTTATTTGTGTTTTCCACAGCGACCTACCTTGATGGAGCCCCCCGAAGGTCTTCCGATCATTTCTTATTTTTTGCGAATGGATTTTATTTTTAGGTCTTCGACCCTCCGTGGGCCCGACTCCATCCTCGGTGGCACTTGGGCGGCAAGCGCCTCTGCTGTCGAGAGTGGGAGCTCCCGCCCATTCCAGCCCACAATGGCGGTGTAAGTCCCTCATTGCTGCCCGCCGACCTTTGAGGGACCTTGGGGATGAAAACCCCGCCGAAAGTATTGTCGGTAACTTGGTGGCCATCGGCAGCACTTTGGGTGGCACTTGGGCGGGTGGAGGCCTTGACCAAATTCGGCCCCTATAACTTTGGGGCTGGACTTTGGGCTTATGAGATTTTGTGACGTTAATCGCGGTGGGGCGGTAAGAATTCCGCCTGAAAATAGTCTACACCCTCGACTGTAAGATTTGACAAGAAATTAAGATGGAAGAGCATTGACGTTAACTTAGGCGTTACATAACGGACTTTGTGCACCTGAGCCGGAACTCGCAGCGGTAAAGGAGGCGACCATTTTGCACACGCAGGTTTTTTTTCCCCCGGCTGCAAACGCTAATTGAGGTCGAGGCAGCTTCCTCCGCGCATGCACATGTGAACCGCCTCACTTCAGCCACTTGTGCAGCGATGGTGGAGCAGAAGGGAAGGCAGTGTGCCAGGCGCTTCTCACATGAGGTCACTGAGGCATTAGTACACTGTGTGGAGAGGAGGTGGGCCTCACTCCTCCCAGCTGGGGGGGGGGGGGCAGCCAGATCGCTGCCACCAATCTTTGAAAGGCTGTGGACGGCGATTGCCCAGGAGGTCTCTGCAGCAGGCACTGTGCCCAGCACTGGGATACAATGCAGGAAAAACTTCAACGACCTTACAAGGCTCATCAGGGTGAGTACCAGTCACATTTATGTATGCCTTCTTTCCTTCTAACATGAATCTCAAACACTTTGTGAAGTCTTTCATGCATATGGTCGCTCTCAAAATTCTTGCAGTCTGTGGGATGGACTTCATAATGCATAAGAAAGATGAAGGATGACTTTTCTACCCATTGCCTCCTAATGATCGATGCACATAAACCTGGTTCTTAATCATTGAAAACCTACCTCGCAATACACTCCCACTGCAGCTATGGATTTCATAAAGGTCACCTGCAGACCCCTATGTTACATGCCTCTCACCTCCTAATATATCGCTCGCAAAGCTCATGCAACATTCACGCAGATTGAAGGGAAGTCATTAGAACATCCACACAGTCTCACCTAATGAAATATGTTAGGCATATGTGGCACAGCAGGAGAGGAACTCTTTCTGAACCCCTACTATTTTTCTCTCACAACAGGAGGGGCAGCTGCACATAGACAAGGGTCTGCCTCAAATTCTGTCACTCACTGATGTTGAGGAACTGGTGTTGGCATTTATAGGAGCACCATCTCGGACAGTTGCCGGGGGCGATGCTGAGCCCCCTTCGGGTAGTGAGGGTATGTAAATGGAATGTGTAACTGATGAGACTGTATTGAGGCGTATAATATAGTGGTGGCAGGCCTTCAAATGTACATGTGCAATGCCACCTTCCTCCTGTCACCTTGCCCCCTCACCTGCTGCTAACCACACGCATGTTTTTTTGTGCTTGCAGAAGAACAGCCACAATCGCACCAGCATTGCCGGGACACATCGACATCTAGCTATGGCAGTAATGACGGGGTTGCTAAGACAACTCAGATGACTGAGACGCAGAGCCCACCAGTTGCCCCGACTCAAGACACGAAACCTGGCAATGATGACAATTTCCGGGATTTGAGACTGGAGGCTCCCGGCCCCAGTTGCCTGAAGCAACGCAGTGAGAGAGGGGAATCTCGCAGGCCAGCTGTCCGGAGAGAGTGAGTCGGCAAAGTAGGTCTGCTCAACGACAGGCAGACATGGAACTGGACTTGTTCAGGGACAACACAAGCTTGCACCGTGAGCTTATGGATGGATGGGACGAATCCCCAAGAGCATCGACAAGCTTTCTGCGACTGTTGCGGAGGCAGCGTCACGCATTGTCGGTGCAACTCAGGACTCTAGCGAGGCCATCATTGCCCACATACGGAACTGGTGGCCTCCAGCAGGGACAGTGGCATTGCAGAGTGTGTAGCCCGCGCCCCTGATTACGTTGCAGCCTTGAGCGCATCGCAGGCACAAGCTATGCTGCAGCTTGGTGATGTGACGTGTTCGATGACTGCTGCCATCCTCTCTGCATTCTCCACTGTCCATCGGGGAAGGGATGGTGCCGAAGCAGACCAGCAAGTTGTGGAGACACATTGTGCTCCTGATGCTGAGGCCCAGCCCCCTCGGAATGTCAGTGGCTCCCAGGAAATGGAAGGTGCTGTCTTTCCTCAGGAGGACAGAATTCCCGCTCCCACCACTGACTGGCCAACAATGTCCCATACACAGTACACATCCCAGCCACCAGTGACTGCTTCGCATCGATGATGAGGCGCAGCAGTCCGCAGCTGGGCCTTCCAGGCCAAGAGCTGGTCCAGGGTGTTCTCATGCGCCATCTGCACTGCCCACCCGGCAAGTGCGGGTTTGGAGGCGAGCCCAGTGTCAAAGTGGCCCTGAGTGACAGCAGGTAAGAATCCGCTCTAAATCCACCTCCGTGTCAGTTTCTCAGCTGTCAGGTCTGCGTGCAGATTGTAGACCTGACACCAACTCGCGGGCCACTTCGTTAAGATACTTAACAGGTAGTTGAATGCTACTTAATTGCATTAAAACCAGGCACTTAGAATTTTACCAACCTTTCGATGAGTTTGCTGTCCCTCGGGGAACATGCCAGGTAAGTGGAGTCGGGTTGTCCATGGCTGTCCATTGCTTTGACTAGTTGACAGCTGCAGAAGTGGTATAAAAGCTACCATTTCACAGCTGTTCACTTTCCAATGTCAGAAGCTGAAGCCTTCATGAATGGAAGAATATTTTGAGCTTTTTGCAGTGAACGCTCTATTCACTGACACCTTCTTAGGGCAACCAATCTCACCATTGACAGATCGCTTCTGTCATCTCAACCTCACCTGTCATCTATTCCAGCAGCATTAGTGCCCTTAAAAAAATCTCACCTTGGTCCACAGAATCCCACCACGATCAGCCTCACCACCAACATCACTCGGCGCATCAGCATCATCAACAACAACACCAGTCTTCTCCGCAATCAACTGATGCTGCACAGGTCACAGCACCCGATCACAATGCTGCTCGCGAGGCCTCACCTTGACCACTTTTACTTTACTTGATGCTGTACACCCTGGCTGCCACATAATATGCTAGATTAGCACCACCCCACACCAGCTCCATAAAGCATCACTGCAATGCCCATCTCCTCACCATTGTGGGGGTACCCTTATGTCTCACCATTCACTACAACTCACTAAGCCACTTGCAAAGGTGCCCACGTATCTGTCCAACAATGCAAAATGTTGAAAATAAAGATTTCAATGTTTGACAACACATCAACATAAACTTTACATGAAAATTGGCTAAAAGATCCAAGCACTAGACTCTCAGCACGTCATCGCCCATTTAACACCCATATAAGCGCTGAGATTTAGGCTAGCGCCCATATTTGGTGAAAAATGGAAACTAGCGCTCGATTATCACCCATTTATCGCCGGCGCAACTTTTGGCATACAGGAATGAGCTGTATCGCCCAGCCTATTTAAAAAAATATATATATAACATCATCCTTGTGCAAGGCCAAGAATACTGTTTATAACGGAAACTCGCGTCCAATTATGGCCCAGATTATCGCCGAGTGCTACCTTTGGCATTTCAACCATAATTCGCCCAAATGAAACCTGGCCCAAAAAGACACTCAAGAAAAGCTGCACTCACCTTATCTTAACTCGGCACTATGGACGCCATTTTGTAACTTGGAGGATCTTAAATAAAAGGCTGCATGAAGTGGTTGGGAGGAGAAATAATTTGTGAGTGATTTTAAGGGCTATTTTGACTCTTGCCAATCATCTAATCGCTGTATTTGTTGAGGACAAATTAAGAAGAGAGATTAAGGGCATTTAAACTGATTATAGTTATTGGGCCTATAATTTCTCAACCAGTATTGATGACTAATCACATGCTGCAGAACAGAGACGGGAGAAGATATATTGAAGAGCATTATGTGCCCAATCAAAGAGGTGGCAGACTGTTCACAAGGAGGAGACGTTACACCCAACGCATTTAAAGGGATAAGCAATCATACCTGGACTTGTCCGATAACACGTGCATTAGAAGGCTGCGATTCCGAAAGGAGGTCATCAGTGAGATATGCCAGCTCATTAAGGGAAATCTGCAGCCTACCAGCATCATCAGGACCTCACTGCCCATTGAGGTTAAGGTTACTGTGGCACTTTCCTTCTACGCATCGGGCTCCTTTCAGGCCTCAATTGGTGACATTTGCGGTATCTCTCAGCATGCCACATATTGCTGCATTCGACAGGTGACTGAAGCCCTTTACACACGCAGGATGGACTTTATAAACTTTCCTATGACCAGGGAGGCACAGAGTGAGAGGGCTTTGGGTTTCTCGAGAATATTAGACTTCCCCAAGGTGCAGGGAGCAATAGACTGTGTACACATTACCCTGCGAGCACCATTAGAGGATGCAGAGGTACTTCAGAACCAAAAGGGATTTCACTCCCTGAATGTGCAACTCGTTGTCGACCACAAGCAAATAATCATGGCAGTAAATGTAAATTTTCCAGGGAGCATCCATGATGCACACATCTTGAATGAGAGCACTGTCTCTGACCTATTTAAGAGTCAGCCACAAGGTCACGATTGGATGCTAGGGGATAAAGGATATGGCCTTGCCAGCAGGCTCATAACCCCTCTGCATCAGTCCCAGACAGAAGACGAGAAGCGCTATAATGAAAGCCATATAGCTACATGCAATATTGTTGTAAAGACAATTGGAGTGCTGCCTGGACCACTCAGGAGACAACCTACAATATCACCCTGAGCAGGTCGCTGAGTTCATTGTGGTGTGCTGCATGTTGCATAAACTAGCTATCAGGAGAGGATAACAATTGCCAGATGAGACTGCTGGTCCACCTCAGGAGAGAGGGGAGGCGGAAGAGGAGGACGAGGAGGAGGGCGAGGAGCTCGTGGAAGATAATCAGCCTGCCAATGAACCCATTCCCCCACGCCCCGCCTCCCCACACCACTGGAAAAGCCCCGTGGTACTTATGCAGCTGCAAAACTATTGCGTTAGCAGCTCATAAATGAATGCTTTGCGTGAAGTTACGTTTCATAAGAACATAAGAACATAAGAATTAGGAACAGGAGTAGGCCATCTAGCCCCTCGAGCCTGCTCTGCCATTCAACAAGATCATGGCTGATCTGGCCGTGGACTCAGCTCCACTTACCCGCCCGCTCCCCGTAACCCTTAATTCCCTTTCATCCTTGCCTGGCCTGGCCATGGCCGTTGTTTGCAACCCTTGAATTGATGTTTTACCTTATGTTATTAGAAGACACTTCACAACAATTGTAAACTTAAATAAACATTTTTAATAATTTAACAATTACTTAACAACATTTTTTAACAAACATATATAACACCTCTCCCCAACTCCAACAGTGAACAACATTTTTAACACAACAGTATAACAAGAACACCCTCCCACCATTGCCAAAAGTCAACATTCAACAATTTGTTTTTAATAACAACAAAACAATAAAATATACTCCCCCCCACCCCCCACCTATGGCCACACTTCCTTCCTCTACCTTGACCCCGCCTTGTTGTAACCCCTGAGTAAGGGAACCAAGACGTCTTGCAACAGAGCACCTCAAGGGTTGTTGCTGTGGCCGGTGGGTTGGGGTGGTGACGTCGGCAGAATGACCTCAGTGAATTGAGAAGACGTTTATGAAGAAACGTCTTCCGAGTCAGGAAGGAAGTTCTCGCATCTGTCGTGCTGGTTGGTGCTACCGCACCTTGGGGTGCAGTGCCCTATCCCGAAACTATCGCGTGCTGCAAAGCATCGACAGAGTCGGTCGTTCGCCCCATTGCCGCAACTATCTGCCCCATGCCCTCCGTTATTCTGGCAGACAGTGTGGCAATGTTGCCAGTCAACCCACCAACCACCTGGAGAAGCTCTCGACCTATGTCGTCGCTCGCCCTCGAGAGTTGACACCATGTCCTCATTGACATCTGCCCATCGCAGCATGTGCTTACCTCGCCGACTGAACCTCCGCAGGGTCGGCGTGGACAGTGGACGACTTGGAATGGCCTGCTGAAAGCCACTTGGCCCCATCACTTCATCCGTTGAGGATGATGTGGCCGCAGGTACCGCAGATGACATTTCTGGCTCAGAGTTGTCCTCCTCCTCTTCGGTTTGCTGTTCGTCACCCGTGGTGAGCACAACCTGCAGCGGTATCGGTGTTGCTGCAGGGGCCTCCCATTGAGCCTGGGGAGCCTGGAAAACATAATTCAGGTTATTAGAAGAGAAGTGAAGACATGAGAATGCTTGTGCTGTGCAGGCATACGTACGAGAAGCAGCACTACTACAATAAATGTGAACGAGAGGAGTTACATATGATTAACATGAGAGTACAGAAGAGTACAGAAGCTGCATGCATAACATTACATCATTCATATATTATAATCAAATGCCATTACATTACCTTAAATTACCACTGGTTTACCACTGGTTTACACATTACTCATGTGGCGCAACAACGGGATCTGCACCACCACAGGTGGAGAACGACTATGGATGCCCACTAAGGCTGGGGCACATTCTTCCAGATCAGTGAGAGGGTGCAGGTCAGCAGACCCTCCTCTGATCCGCCTCCGCTCCGCCTTATTCTTAGATACCTTCTTCTGCAAATGTGATAAGAACATGGCATAAGCTAATTGATTAGGTACTATTACGGAAACACAACAGATATTGTAATCCACAATGAGTCGCCCCACATGCTATTCATCGTTAACGTTAACATTATATGCTAATACGGTTTGTATCCAATTGATGCATGGTTATAATATCTATGTTCAGAGAAAATATTTAATAAGATGGTGTTTCTGAACTAATGCTTGACACCAAACATCTCGCGTACAATCTCCAGGAAAGGCCCCATCCAAGGGCCGTGCCATTCGGCAGCTGAGGGGAGGTAGACGGTTTATTTGAATTGATGAAGTTCCTCCGTGGGCGGGGCGGGGGACATCAGGACCGCTGATAATGACAGGACCGTAATGGGAGGGGGCACCGTGTCCCTGGGCTGCGCTCGGAGATCTTCGTGTGGCCGGAGCTAATGTCCCAAAGTGTCCCAGGGCAGACAGTGAGCCAGGGCAGCTCTCCCCCAGTCCAGGCTGGGTCACTGTGTGATTGACAGCAGCCGGGGAGACTCGCACAGTCTGGGTAAAGTTGACCTGACCCCTCAGTGCTCAGTCGTGCCCCATCCACCAACATAACCAAAAAGAAGACGGTGCCCAAGTTAAAGAATTGCTCACAGCATACAAGCAGCGATATAATTTAATAATTCTCTTTCTAAACTAAAGTGGTAGAATGCCGAATGTTTGCGGTCTGTCTGTTTTTCCAGTCAGTCCTTTGGCCACAATATTCGATCAAAGTCTTTAAATAATAATTAATACTGTCGATTAAATTTAAGGCATTTCAGCAAAATTAGACTTAAAGAGCACAGGTTCCAACCCCAGTCCAAATCTTAGCAGGGAAGCTACCCAAGATTACTCAGCTTAGTTACAATCTGGCAGATTTACATTCTAATTAATGAGTCAGTGCATCATTACAATTTTAAATGTAATAACTTTTTTTTTGATAAACGCGTGGAAGGAGGTATCCCACACCCACCCTGGGTTAATTTTCCCCAGCGATTCGCCATCTCGTTAATTAAGGACTCATTAGCCTCATCAGGAAACGCTTTTGCCCTTCTTCTCCCTGAAACCTCCTGCATACTACCTCCGGAATCTTCATGCGACATCTTGAGCATTCCTTCAAAAATCAACTTCTTTCAAAACCTTCCTTCTCTCTCACCCTCGCTTTGCTTTCTGAGCATGCGCAGATGACCCCTGATCTCCAAAATCGTGGGAAAAGTTATTTGCTGAAAAAAAACAGGCATGCGCAGAATGTCTGTTGTATGGATGCCAGCCTTGCACAACTGAATACATCGCTAAGGCTACCTCCCAAATTAAAAAGGCAAAACTAGCAGTTTTTAAAATGGGCAATATTCCAGTGATTCTGAAAAATAAAAGAAGCACTAAGGCCGGAAAGTCTAGCCCCAAGTGCTTACCCTTTAATGATTCATATGATTGGACAAAAATGAGGGTGAGTGTGAGGGGTGGCTACTGAGATGGGAAATTGATAATGTAGATAGAGAGAGAGGGATGGGTGGAGGTGCAAGGTAACTTGTAAGTAAGGATGTGCAGGTCTAGTGTAGGGAAGGCAGAGTAATGGAGAATTGATGAGTGGCACAGCAGGATGAGGTTGAGTGTGGCTTTGCACTAACATTTCGTGATCTGCTGAGATCATTGAAAGGTTTGTGCCACTGCAGGCAGGTCTTCCTAACGACATTCCTGCTTGCGCTGCTGTCCTGAGGAGATCTCTTCCGCCCATTGGAAGGAAGAGGATCTCCCTGTCTGCTGTGACTCCCTCCATAAGCATCTTCAGGGAGTGATGGTAGACCCTGGGTGCAACCATGCACCTCTGTGCAGTGCATGTCCGTGTTTGCAGCAGCTCAAGGCTGCAGAACACTGACAGAACAACTGTCAAAATCAATGTGGGTATGGTCCCTTTAAGGAAACCGGCTGATGACGCGTCGTCAGGTGACATCATCAGACCCGCTTCCTGTTAATTGGCCGGGAACCTCGCAGGGCGGGCTTAACAAGCCCCATCTAGGGGAGATTGCTTCAATAGGGTGGGATGGAGCCTGGAGCGGGTTTCCCACATGCCATTGAGGCCAGCCGCCTCGGTCTCGCCACAGGTGGTGAAATCGCGGCCATGGTGTCACTCTGTCCCCACTACTCATTTGAATATGACCTCTACTTGACCAATCACACTTTAGAATAGAAATCCTGGCAGTGGCAGCGATTGGCTGAAGAATGATTGGTCAGTGAATGATTGGCCGGAAAATGCTTGCTCGGGCAATAATTGACCAAGGAAGGAATGACCAAGGAATAATTTGTTGGGGAATGATTGGCCGGAGAATGATTGGCCGGGGAATGATTGGCCTGGGAATGATTGGCCGGAGAATGATTGGCCGGAGAATGATTGGCCGGAAAATGCTTGCTCGGGCAATAATTGACCAAGGAAGGAATGACCAAGGAATAATTTGTTGGGGAATGATTGGCCGGAGAATGATTGGCCGGGGAATGATTGGCCGGAGAATGATTGGCCGGGGAATGATTGGCCGGAGAATGATTGGCCGGAGAATGATTGGCCGGAGAATGATTGGCTGGAGATTGGCTGGAGAATGATTGGTTGAGGAATAATGAAAAAGGCTGACTAGCTGACGTGTTCCCCAGACCCATGTGAAATCGGATTGGGAAGGGTGCAGAAATAACTTGCTTGCCATTTACTCTGATCATTTTAACTTTATTGCTCTGGGAACTACATCTCCGGGTTTCTTGTTTTGGAGTGGATTTGCCTCTGAATTATCCCCAGCAATAGAGTTGGCAATCTGAGTGCACAGGACTCCCACACGCAGTTACATTCAATTTATATTGGTCAACACCTTCAGGGCCATCGCTCTGAAAATCTATGCAGGAAATTCAGATGCAGTGCTATACAGGTGCAACACAGTAGCACAGGATTTATATTCATTGATCCTATGCAAGGTGCCTATTTTTAGGTGCTATTTTGATGCAAAGTTCAGTCGAATAATCAATTAAATGTTGGGGAACATTTTTCTTTTGGTATCCCACCTTGTGGACCATGACCTACCTGAAAGTGTGGACAGGCAGCCTATTTCCAGGTCCCTACCAAAGGTGCCCTCCAACCTGCCACATGTGGTGAGTTATAGCCGCTGTATCTCTTCATGCTCCCTGGGGAATGCTCATCCACACTTTCCCACCTCCTTTTGAAACCTGGACAAAGATCATGGGCTAGACTTTCCACTTCACATCGCCCATCTGTGGCCCATCTATTGCCTAAAATGGACCTCTATCGTCCATTTTGAGCAAAAAGTGGAAACTAGGCCCAAAATATCGCCGGAAAAACAGGTGCCTAAGTTTCCACTTTGATCGCTGAGATGATCGTCCACACAAGGCCCATCCCAAGTTTTGGCACCTGGCCGATGCAAGGCCCAAAAGAGTGCTGGAAAGTAGTTGCTTTTACTGGGCCTAAGAGAAGGAAATGGACACTATGGACGCCATTTTGAACTTCGGAGGAAGGGTAGAAAATTAATTGTGAGTTATTTAGAGAGTTAAATAGAAGTTAATTGTACTCAGAATATTGGGAAAGGGAATATAAAGGTATTATCAACTTATTTTTGGTAAATAGTTTTTATATATTGAAATTATTTTGTAAATAGCATTTACATAGTGAAGTTATTTATTGATATTGTTGGGGCCTATCAAACTGACTGGTATACAGCATAGAGTGTACAGAAAGTGCAGAATACAGTGATTAGAGAGTATAGAGTAGAAAGATTAATGAAAGTAATTATTGATAGTGATATGGGGCCTATGCTTTCCCTGCCTTTAATTGCAACTGTTCACACACTGGTTACTGAAAGGATCAATCGAAGAGGTGGCAGAGAAATGCGTAGACAGAGACAAAGACAGAGGAGGAGACCGTACAGCCAATGAAGGTACTTGGAAAAGCAATCTTACCTGAACTTGTCTGAACATGCTTGTCTTAGGAGGCTGCGATTCCGGAAGGAGGTCATCGATGAGATATGTCAACTCGTGAAGGGTGATCTTCCAGCACATCAGAACCGCACTGTCCATTGAGGTGAAGGTTACTGCTGCACTAGCCTTCTACGCATCGGGATCTTTTCAGGTTTCAGCTGCGACATCTGCCATATCTCTCAGCACGCTACACATTGCTGCATTTGACAGGTGACTGAAGCCCTTTACGCTCGCAGGATGGACTTCATAAGCTTCCCAATGACCAGGGAGGCACAGACCGAGAGGGCTTTGGATTTCTCAAGAATAGCAGACTTCCCCAAGGTGCATGGAGCAATAGACTGCACTCACATTGCCCTGAAAGCACCCTTAAAGAACGCAGAGGTGTTTCATAACAGAAAGGGGTTCCACTCACTAAATGTGCAGCTTGTTGTCGACCACAATCAAACAATCATGTCTGTGACTGCTCAGAAGACCAGCTGGAGAAGTGCGTGCAGAACTCGCTCCAGGTTGTGGAGAACTGGCTCCAATTGGCTGAGAAACCCGTGAACCCCTGGATAAGGTCATGACCAATCACGACCACCTCCCTGCACAGAGATAGTAAGCTCTCCGTCTGGTCCTCCGTGGCAGGCGAGTGTATATCACGCTGACCGGACCTCCGTGGGGTCGGCGTGTGCAATGTCACGTGCCTTGGCATCACCACCTGCACACCGCTTGGTCCTGGTGCCTCATCTTTCTCAAAAAAGATGGCCGCAGGTTGTTCCCCCCCCCAACAAAAAAAATCTCCTCTTCTTCCTTCTTCTTCTTCCTCCTCCTCCTCCTCCTCCTCCTCCTCCTCCTCCTCCTCCTCCTCCTCCTCCTCCTCCTCCTCCTGCTCATGCACAGCAGCAGCAGGAGTCTGCACTGGCTCCTCCTCTGGCTCTTCCTCCTGTGAGGTTCCGGAAGATACATGGACACTTGTTGACCTTTGAAAGACAAATGATATTTATAAACGACGTTTAACAATTCAAATCAATACATCTCAATTTTTCAAAAACTCAAAACATTAGCCCATATGCACAAGCGATCATCAGGCCTAACATGACCTAATTTGAAGATCAATAGTACATCTCAATAGTATATCTCAATTATATATCAAATTAAATTATAATTGCATAGGATTACCCGCGTAACAAATATTTACTATTGATTCACACATTGCACAATGCACAGTTCTCATTACTCACGTGACTCAAGGGTGGGTTCGGCCACATCATGGGTTGTGACCGAACGGCTTTCTGGCGCCACCAAGGCCACTGCAAGCTCCTCATAAGTATTAAAAGTCTGCAGCATGGCACGGACCCCGCCCGTTCTGCGTTGCTCACGTTGATTGATAGATATCTTCTTCTATAAGTGATAAGATAACATTGCACGGCATAAGCAAATGGATTTGGCAATAAACATTTCAGTCTGACAGATTTATATGTTCAATTGCAAATTTGCATTACATTGCCTAGGAATAAAATATTTCATACTGTAACATTCAAATTTATGTTGCGGTGCATAAATGTAATCATAATTTAATCATAATTTAATTATTTAGTTATGTTTAAAAATTACGAGATGACTTTGCAGATTCTAGTTACAATTTCCATACATCATTAAATAATACATATGGATGATTTCAAATATAAATTTCAACTTACTCGGGCAGCCGCCAGTAGGCTGTTCCATCTTTTGCGGTACTGGTCCGGTGTCTGCACTTCATTTGATGCTGACGTGACCACGTCGGCAATCTCTGCCCAAATCCTCCGATATGCACGATTGGAGGTTTCCCATGCCCACCCCGTGTCAGATCCTCCCACCTCGCGCTGACGATGTTGGCGAGGGCCTCATTGGCCTCCTCGCTGAAGGGCTTGGCCCTTCGCCTTTCCAATGATCCCTGCATATTAGAATTAAGGGTAGTATTTTTATCTAAATTTGATCACTCTGGTAACTGCTTTCTCCTATCTTCTCTCCTTTCTCCTCTCTTTCTCTCTCTCTATCTCTCTCTCCCAGACCCACACAGAGCTTCTGAGCATGTGTGATGACCCCTGACCTCTCAAAACACGGCAAAGCGAAACAACCTGAAATAAAAATCAAGCTACACATGCGCAGTAATGTGTTGTTAGGGAAGCTTTTTTTTCATTCACTTCCGTTTTCTTTGGGCAATCGTGAGATCGCTGAAAAATCACATTGCCCATTTGACATCGCTGAGGTAAGGCCAAGTGGAAAGTAGCAAAAATAAAAATGGGCCTTGAGCCGGCGATCAACACGGGCGATACATCCCACATCGCTGGAACAAGGCCCATTATTTTGGGCCTTAGCCACCTAGTGGAAAGTCTAGCCCACATATATTTAGGTTGTGGCACATCATGGTCACAATCTCATTCCATGGTCGTGTCTTGCTGCTCGAATATGCATTGTGGTGCCATTAATGAGGAAGCATTGTCATGGATTAATTCTTGCTCAATATTATGGCCAGTAATATATTGTACAAAATTTCTGTCTGTTTTTCCCTCTTCCCTCTTCTCCCATATTGGGGTAGAACAGGTGATAGCGAGTCAGCAGCCCATTTTACATCTCTCTCCATTTTTATTCCCATCCGGTTTACACTATCGCACTGAGTCAGGACCTACCCCGCTGAGTGCATTCTCAATCAAATAGCCGCTATTCAAGTATAAATCTAGACAATGAGTATCCTTCACCGATTGTACAGCGGGAAGCATCACAGCTGAATCAGACCCTTTACTTACCCATCATCTGCCCACATCTCCTTTCCAAAACGAATCACCGAATTGAAACCAGGAGCTAGAACTCTGTGTGATTTCCCGCCTGTCCTTAACTGAAGGGCACTGAGGACAGTTGTAGCTCCAACGTTCCTGAGTGAGGTCAGTGAATTAAACCACGGATCTTCTGGCCTGTATGGTTTAATGGTAAATCAGGCAGTAGGTTTATCCACTGGGTTATTAGGGGAGTTAATTTTTTGAAGAAGTTAATCTATAAACTAAATGTTAAATCTATGTTTATTCTTCTGACAGATGATTACACTTTTAAACACACCACTGTTGTTATTCTCGGGAGTCTGGCTCTTCTCTTCATTATTATCCTGGCAGTGGTGCTGTGTCTAAGAAAGCGCAAGGTTTCAGGTAAGATATGTTTATTGCTGCATCCAATTTCAGTTTTCAACCATGTAAGAAAATGTGCCACTTGATTCCAAAATTTAGGAATGACAATTATGGCGGGAATGTTCTTTATCTGGAAAGGTCGGGTGCAGTCAGTCGGCGTGGCAGGTCACGACCCTGTTCTTGCATCCATCCCGCTGCAGACATTAACTTTGCGCTAATGGGGCCTAATTAACCTACTCTACGCATTACCAGGCCCTATTAAATGGTGCGGGTCTGATGCCGTCGCTGATGATGCATTTTCAGCCAAGATATTTAAAGGAGCTATGGCCACATTGCATTTGGAGATTCATCTAGGATTGTGCAGTCACTGCACTGGAGGATTTGATTGCAGCAAACACTTGGAGACATGATTGCACAGAAGCAGAGGGCTGCACCCAGGTTCTCCGATAATTCCCTCCAATTCTCCAGAGCAGGTAGGGTGGTGCTTTACCCTTCGAATGGATGGAAGAGATCTCCCCAGGAGACAAAAGCAGCCTGGCTCCAAATTGCAGAGGAGGTCACCTGGAGGGATGTGGTCAGACGGACCTGGGTGCAGTGCCGGAAACGTTTCAGTGATCTCATGAGATCAGGAAAGGTGAGTGCAAAGCCACACTCACCCTCATCCTGCATTGCGTCTCAACACATCCCTATCACTCTGCCTTCCCAACCCTACTGCTGCACATCCTAACACCAACATATCTTGTATGTGCACCCATCCCTCTCTATCTACATTATCACATCCCCATCTGACTGACCACCCCTCACAATCACCCTCATCCTAATGCAATCATTCCAACGAACAACACACAAGGAGGCCACTTGGCTTTGGCACCCTACTCCATCATAATCACCCTCTAAAGATCTAAGCTATCTATTAACTTCTCTCATTCCATCATTCTCACTCAACCTTCTCTTCTTTCCCTCCTTGCAAGAAAAGAGAGCCCGCAATATGAGCGAGAGGGAATGAACTGGAGGTGGACCTCCATCATTTGCTACTCTCACAGCAGCAGAGGAGGCTGTGGTAGAAGTATCAGAAATGGCCGAGCAGCTGGAGGTGGGAGACGGAGACAGGAGTTTCTCTCAGCAACCTGGTGACAGAATTACACCTCATACAGCCACATGGCATACAGCAGTCACTCATATGAGGACTTCTGTCATCAGCCACTGAATGGTCATCAAGTGCATAATGGTACCTGTACCCATTCTTGATATGACATATCTAACTCTTTTCATTATTCTCCTATACATCCATTAAGAGCCGCCTCCACCCCCCCCTCACTATCCAGGAGGAAGAGGAAGACAACACCTCAGAGAGGCTTGCAGCCTCTGAGGGCGCACCATCACTAGACATAACCGCACCCAGCACCAGTTCCTTGCCAGCAGATGGACACTTTGGTGGGTCCCACGCGAGATAGAGCAGTGTTGTCAACTGGTCTGTCATAAGTCACACATGAGCGAGAGCAGATGGTGGAGACAGGGACTGCAGTAGAGACTCCTCGCCAGAGGGCACAGGATGCTCACAGCTCTGCTCAGCCACATGCAGATACTGAGCCTTGGGGGCCATCCAGAAAGAGGACGGACTTGGAGGTGCAGGAAGAAGAGCAGGAGGCTCTGGCAGGTTTTGCAACCGTTCTGTCTGAAAATATTCAGAGAATGGAGGAGTCCATCTCCAACATGAGCACCACGGTGTCGCAGGGAATGGTGACTGTAGGCTGTTCCATGGATAAGATGTCCATTTACATGGAGCAGCTAATGCACCACTCACAGGAGCACATGGATTCTATGGAGAATAGATGGCTATAAGAACATAAGAACATAACATAAGGACATAAGAAATAGGAGCAGGAGTAAGCCATTAGACTGGGTGTTGTGTAATGAGAGAGGACTAATTAGCAATCTCATTGTGCGAGGCCCCTTGGGGAAGAGTGACCATAATATGGTGGAATTCTGCATTAGGATGGAGAATGATACAGTTAATTCAGAGACCATGGTCCAGAACTTAAAGAAGGGTAACTTTGAAGGTATGAGGCGTGAATTGGCTAGGATAGATTGGCGAATGATACTTAAGGGGTTGACTGTGGATGGGCAATGGCAGACATTTAGAGACCGCATGGATGAACTACAACAATTGTACATTCCTGTCTGGCGTAAAAATAAAAAAGGGAAGGTGGCTCAACCGTGGCTATCTAAGGAAATCAGGGATAGTATTAAAGCCAAGGAAGTGGCATACAAATTGGCCAGAAATAGCAGCGAACCTGGGGACTGGGAGAAATTTAGAACTCAGCAGAGGAGGACAAAGGGTTTGATTAGGGCAGGGAAAATGGAGTACGAGAAGAAACTTGCAGGGAACATTAAGGTGGATTGCAAAAGTTTCTATAGGTATGTAAAGAGGAAAAGGTTAGTAAAGACAAATGTATGTCCCCTGCAGTCAGAATCAGGGGAAGTCATAACGGGGAACAAAGAAATGGCAGACCAATTGAACAAGTACTTTGGTTCAATATTCACTAAGGAGGACACAAACAAACTTCCGGATATAAAAGGGGTCAGAGGGTCTAGTAAGGAGGAGGAACTGAGGGAAATCTTTATTAGTCGGGAAATTGTGTTGGGGAAATTGATGGGATTGAAGGCCGATAAATCCCCAGGGCCTGATGGACTGCATCCCAGAGTACTTAAGGAGGTGGCCTTGGAAATAGCGGATACATTGACAGTCATTTTCCAACATTCCATTGACTCTGGATCAGTTCCTATGGAGTGGAGGGTAGCCAATGTAACCCCACTTTTTAAAAAAGGAGGGAGAGAGAAAACAGGGAATTATAGACCGGTCAGCCTGACCTCAGTAGTGGGTAAAATGATGGAATCAATTATTAAGGATGTCATAGCAGCGCATTTGGAAAATGGTGACATGATAGGTCCAAGTCAGCATGGATTTGTGAAAGGGAAATCATGCTTGACAAATCTTCTGGAATTTTTTGAGGATGTTTCCAGTAAAGTGGACAAAGGAGAAACAGTTGATATGGTATATTTGGACTTTCAGAAGGCTTTCGACAAGGTCCCACACAAGAGATTAATGTGCAAAGTTAAAGCAAATGGGATTGGGGGTAGTGTGCTGATGTGGATTGAGAACTGGTTGTCAGACAGGAAGCAAAGAGTAGGAGTAAATGGGTACTTTTCAGAATGGCAGGCAGTGACTAGTCGGGTGCCGCAAGGTTCTGTGCTGGGGCCCCAGCTGTTTACATTGTACATTAATGATTTAGACGAGGGGATTAAATGTAGTATCTCCAAATTTGCGGATGACACTAAGTTGGATGGCAGTGTGAGCTGCGAGGAGGATGCTATGAGGCTGCAGAGTGACTTGGATAGGTTAGGTGAGTGGGCAAATGCATGGCAGATGAAGTATAATGTGGATAAATGTGAGGTTATCCACTTTGGTGGTAAAAACAGAGAGACAGACTATTATCTGAATGGTGACAGATTAGGAAAAGGGAAGGTGCAACGAGACCTGGGTGTCATGGTACATCAGTCATTGAAAGTTGGCATGCAGGTACAGCAGGCGGTTAAGAAAGCAAATGGCATGTTGGCCTTCATAGCGAGGGGATTTGAGTACAGGGGCAGGGAGGTGTTGCTACAGTTGTACAGGGCCTTGGTGAGACCACACCTGGAGTATTGTGTACAATTTTGGTCTCCTAACTTGAGGAAGGACATTCTTGCTATTGAGGGAGTGCAGCGAAGATTCACCAGACTGATTCCCGGGATGGTGGGACTGACCTATCAAGAAAGACTGGATCAACTGGAGTTCAGAAGAACCTCATGGAAACGTTTAAAATTCTGACGGGTTTAGACAGGTTAGATGCAGGAAGAATGTTCCCAATGTTGGGGAAGTCCAGAACCAGGGGTCAAAGTCTAAGGATAAGGGGTAAGCCATTTAGGACCGAGATGAGGAGAGACTTCTTCACCCAGAGAGTGGTGAACCTGTGGAATTCTCTGCCACAGAAAGTGGTTGGGGCCAATTCACTAAATATATTCAAAAGGGAGTTAGATGAAGTCCTTACTACTCGGGGGATCAAGGGGTATGGTGAGAAAGCAGGAAGGGGGTACTGAAGTTTCAGTTCAGCCATGGACTCATTGAATGGCGGTGCAGGCTAGAAGGGCTGAATGGCCTCTCCTGCACCTATTTTCTATGTTTCTATGTTTCTATATGGCCCTTTGAGCCTGCTCCATCATTTAGTATGATCTTGGCTGATCCGAACATGGACTCAGGTCTACTTTCCTGCCCGTTCCCCATAACCCCTTATTCCCTTATCGGTTAAGAAACTATCTATCTCTATCTTAAATTTATTCAATGTTCCAGCTTCCACAGCTCTCTGAGGCAGCAAATTCCACAGATTCACAACACTCTGAGAAAATAAATTTCTCCTCATCTCAGTTTTAAATGGGCGGCCCCATATTCTAACATTATGCCCCCGAGTACAAGTCTCCCCCATCAGTGGAAACATTCTCTCTGCATCCACCTTGTCAAGCGTCTTATAATCTTATACGTTTCAATAAGATCACCTCTCAATCTTCTGATTTCCAATGAGTAAAGTCCTAACCTACTCAACCTTTCCACAAAAGTCAACCCCCTCATCTCTGGAATCAACCTAGTGAATCTTGTCTGAACTGCCTCCAAAGCAAGTATATTCTTTCGTAAAGATGGAAACCAAAACTGCATGCAGTATTCCAGGTGTGACCTCACCAATACACAGTATAACTGTCGCAAGACTTCTCTGCTTTCATACTCCATCCCCTTTGCAATAAAGACAAAGATTCCATTGGCCTTCCTGGTCACTTGCTGTGCCTGCATACTAACCTTTTGTGTTTCATGCACAAGTAACCCAGGTCCTACTGTACTGCAGCACTTTGCAATCTTACTCCATTTAAATAATAACTTGCTCTTTCATTTTTTTCTGCCAAATTGCATGACCTCACACATTCCAACATTATACTCTATCTGCCAAATTTTTGCCCACTCACTTAGCCAGTCGATGTCATTTTGCAGATTTTTTGTGTCCTCCTCAAACATTGCTTTTCCTCCCATCTTTGTATCGTCAGCAAACTTGGCTACGTTACACTCAGTCCCTTCTTTCAAGTCATTAATATAGATTGTAAATAGTTGGGGTCCCAGCACTGATCCCTGCGGCACCCCACTAGTTACTGATTGCCAAACCGAGAATGAACCATTTATCCTGACTCTCTGTTTTCTGTTCATTAGTCATTCCTTTATCCATGCATATATATTACCCCCAACCCCATGAACATTTATCTTGTGCAGTAACTTTTTATGTGGAACCTTGTCAAATGCCTTCTGGAATTGCAAATACATCACATCCACTGGTTCTCCTTAATCCACCATAATATGGTAGAATTCTTCATTAAGAATGACACTGTTAATTCAGAGACTAGGGTCCTGAACATAAAGAAAGGTAACTTCGATGGTATGAGACGTGAATTGGCTAGGATAGACTAGCGAATGATACTTAAAGGGTTGACGGTGAATAGGCAATGGCAGACATTTAAAGATCACATGGATGATCTACAACAATTGTACAACCCTGTCTGGCGTAAAAATAAAAAGGGGAAGGTGGCTCAACCGTGGCTAACAAGGGAAATTAGGGATAGTGTTAAATAGAAACATAGAAACATAGGAAATAGGTGCAGGAGTAGGCCATTCGCCCTTCGAGCCTGCACCGCCATTCAATAAGATCATAGCTGATCATTCCCTCAGTACCCCTTTCCTGCTTTCTCTCCATACCCCTTAATCCCCTTAGCCGTAAGGGCCATAGCTAACTCCCGCTTGAATATATCCAGTGAACTGGCATCAACAACTCTCTGCGGCAGGGAATTCCACAGGTTAACAACTCTCTGAGTGAAGAAGTTTCTCCTCATCTCAGTCCTAAATGGCCTACCTCTTAACCTAAGACTATGTCCCCTGGTTCTGGACTTCCCCAACATCGGGAACATTCTTCCCGCATCTAACCTGTCTAGTCCAGTCAGAATCTTATACGTTTCTATGAGATCCCCTCTCATCCTTCTAAACGCCAGTGAATAAAGACCCAGTTGATCCAGTCTCTCCTCATTGACAGTCCAGCCATCCCTCGATACAAGGAAGAGGCATATAAATTGGCCAGGAAAAGCTGAAAACCTGAGGACTGGAGAAATTTAGAATCCAGCAGAGGAGGACTAAGGTTTTAATTATGAGGGGGAAAATAGAGTATGAGAGTAAGCTTGCAGGGAACATAAAAACTGACTGTAAAAGCTTTGTTAGATATGTAAAGAGAAAAAGATTAGTGAAGACTAATGTAGGTCCCTTGCAGTCCGAAACAGGTGAATTCATAATGGGGAACAAGGAAATGGCAGACCAATTGAACAAATACTTTGGTACTGTCTTCACGAAGGAAGACACGAATAACCTCTCGAAAATAATAGGGGACCGAGGGTTTAGCTCGAAGGAGTAACTGAAGGAAATCCTTTTTAGTCAGGAAATTGTGTTAACATAAGAACATAAGAATTAGGAACAGGAGTAGGCCATCTAGCCCCTCGAGCCTGCTCCGCCATTAAACAAGATCATGGCTGATCTGGCCGTGGACTCAGCTCCACTCACCCGCCCGCTCCCTGTAACCCTTAATTCCCTTATTGGTTAAAAATCTATCTATCTGTGATTTGAATACATTCAATGAGCTAGCCTCAACTGCTTCCTTGAGCAGAGAATTCCACAGATTCACAACCCTCTGGGAGAAGAAATTCCTTCTCAACTCGGTTTTAAATTGGCTCCCCCGTATTTTGAGGCTGTACCCCCTAGTTCTAGTCTCCCCGACCAGTGGAAACAACCTTTCTGCCTCGATCTTGTCTATCCCTTTCATTATTTTAAATGTTTCTATAAGATCACCCCTTATCCTTCTGAACTCCAACGAGTAAAGACCCAGTCTACTCAATCTATCATCATAAGGTAACCCCCTAATCTCCGGAATCAGCCTAGTGAATCGTCTCTGTAGCCCCTCCAAAGATAGTATATCCTTCCTTAAGTAAGGTGACCAAAACTGCACGCAGTACTCGAAGTGCGGCCTTACCAATACCCTGTACAGTTGCAGCAGGACCTCCCTGCTTTTGTACTCCATCCCTCTCGCAATGAAGGCCAACATTCCATTTGCCTTCCTGATTACCTGCTGTACCTGCAAACTAACTTTTTGGGATTCTTGCACAAGGACCCCCAGGCCCCTCTGCACCGCAGCATGTTGTAATTTCTCTCCATTCAAATAATATTCCCTTTTTTTTTCCAAGGTGGATGACCTCACATTTTCCGACATTGTATTCCATCTGCCAAACCTTAGCCCATTCGCTTAACCTATCTAAATCTCTTTGCAGCCTCTCTGTGTCCTCTATACAACCCGCTTTCCCACTAATCTTTGTGTCATCTGCAAATTTTGTTACACTACACTCTGTCCCGTCTTCCAGGTCATCTATGTATATTGTAAACAGTTGTAGTCCCAGCACCGATCCCTGTGGCACAGCACTAACCACCGATGTCCAACCTGAAAAGGACCCATTTATCCCGACTCTCTGCTTTCTGTTAGCCAGCCAATTCTCTATCCATGCTAATACATTTCCTCTGACTCCGCGTACCTTTATCTTCTGCAGCAACCTTTTGTGTGGCACCTATTGAATGCCTTTTGGAAATCTAAATACACCACATCCATCAGTACACCTCTATCCACCATGCTCGTTATGTCCTCAAAGAATTCCAGTAAATTAGTTAAACATGATTTTCCCTTCATGAATCCATGTTGCGTCTGCTTGATTGCACTGTTAGGGAAATTGATGGGATTGAAGGCCGATAAATCCCCAGGGCGTGATAGTCTGCATCCCAGGGTATTTAAGGAAGTGACCCTCGAAATAGTGGATGCATTGGTGGTCATTTACCAACATTCTATGGATTCTGGATCAGATCCTATGGACTGGAGGGTAGCTAATGTAAGCTCACTTTTTAAAAAATGAGGAAGAAAGAAAACAGGGAATTATAGATTGGGTAGCCTGACATCGGTTGTGGGGAAAATGTTGGAATCAATTATTAAAGATGTAATAGCAGCGCATTTGGAAAGCAGTGACAGGATCAGTCCAAGTCAACATGGATTTATGAAAGGGAAATCATGCTTGACAAATCTGGAATGTTTTGAGGATGTAACTAGTAGAGTGGACAATGGAGAACCAGTGGATGTGATGTATTTGAATTTTCAAAAGGCTTTTGACAAGGTCCCACACAAGAGATTAGTGTGCAAAGTTAAAGCACATGATATTAGGGGTCATGTATTGACATGGATAGAGAACTGTTTGGCAGACAGGAAGCAAAGGGTAGGAATAATCAGGTATTTTCAGAATGGCAGGCAGTGACTAGTGGGGACCGCAATGTTCAGTGCTGGGACCACAGCTATTTACAATATACATTAATGATTTAGACGAAGGAATTGAATGTAATATCTCCAAGTTTGCAGATGACACTAAGTTGGGTGGCAGTGCGATTTGTGAGGAGGATACTAAGAGGCTGCAGGATGACTTGGACAGGATAGGTGACTGGGCAAATGCATGGCAGATGCAGTATAATGTGGATAAATGTGAGGTTATCCACTTTGGTAGCAAAAACAGGAAGGCAGAATATTATCTGAATGGTGACAGATTAAGGAAAAGGGGAGGTGCAACGAGTCCTGGGTGTCATGGTACATCAGTCATTGAAAGTTGGCATGCAGGTACAGCAGGCAGTGAAGAAGGCAAATGGCATGCTGGTCTTCATAGCGAGAGGATTTGAGTATTGGAGCAGGGAAGTCTTACTGCAGTTGTACAGGGTCTTGGTGAGGCCACACCTTGAATATTGTGTACAGTTTGGTCTCCTAATCTGAGGAAGGACATTCTTGCTCTTGAGGGATTGCATCGAAGCTTCACCAGACTGATTCCTGGGATGGCAGGATTGACATATGAAGAAAGACTGGATCAACTAGGCTTATATTCACTGGAATTTAGAAGAATGAGAGGGGATCTCATAGAAACATATAAAATTCTGATGGGATTGTACAGGTTAGATGCAGGAAGAATGTCCCGATGTTGGGGAAATCCAGAACTAGCCGTCACAGTCTAAGGATAAGGGGTAAGTCATTTAGGACCGAGCAGAAACTTCTTCACTCAGAAAATTGTGAACCTGTGGAATTGTCTACCACAGAAAGGCGTTGAGGCCAGTTCGTTAGATATATTCAAAATGGAGTTAGATATGACCCTTGCGTCTAAAGGGATCAAGGGTTATGGAGAGAAAGCAGGAATGGGGTACTGAAGTTGCATGATCAGCCATGATCATATTGAATGGTGGTGCATGCTCAAAGGGCTGAATGGCCTATTCCTGCATTTATTTTCTATGTTTCTATGTTACATCCTCAAAGAATTCCAGCAAATTTGTCAAACGCGACTTCCCCTTCATAAATCCATGCTGACTCTGCCTGACCGAATTATGCTTTTCCAAATGTCCTGCTACTGCTTCTTTAATAATGGACTCCAACATTATCCCAACCACAGATGTTAGGCTAACTGGTCGATAATTTCCTGCTTTTTGTCTGCCTCCTTTTTTAAATAGGGGCATTACATTTGCAGTTACATATGGAGAATAGATGGTAGACACTCACACCTCCTAACTAGGAGGGATGTTAGCGTCGATATGGAACTTCATGGCCCCACTGATGTGCAACAAGGTGATTTCCACCTCTTTGCTCACAGGGAAGTGCTGATGGCCTATGAGAGGGATGACGGTGAGAGGGGATATGGAAGTTTGGACTTCTCTCAAAGCACTTTCACTTCTGCCCCATTGCCACCCCCTGGTCAGAGCCCGAGATGCCTTCACAGACAACAATGTCCGCCCCTGGACAGTCGCAGGAGGAGCAGACTTTGGTGGGGCCATCACAGGCTCCAATACCCAGAGGATATCTGCCAAGAGTGTTTATGCAATCGCAGCAGGGAACCCTCCTCAATGGTGTCATGAGCCACATCTTCAGTGAATAGCCCTTGTTTCCAAGTAGCCGTTGGAAAATCTGTTTGGAAGTGCGAAGAGCTGAGGGAGGGTGGACTGGCGAAGGACAAAAGAGTCAAGGCAGTTGCAAAGGAATTTGGCGCACACATGCATGCTGATCTTCCTATGGTTGCAGACCAGCTGCACAGTGATAGAGTGGAAGCCCTTTGCCGGTTGACAAAGACACCTGGGATTTGATGGGGTGCCCTGTTGGCCACATGTGTGCAGTTGATGACGCCCTGCATGCATAGGAAGCCAGCCAGAGTGGCAAAGCCCAGCGCCCACTCAGTAACACTGGCTTCATCAGTGGCAAACTTGATATAATTAGCTGACTTGTCAAAGAGTGCACCTGTGTGATGCATCTATGGGCGACCAAAGTCTGCTGCAGATTCCTGGAAGGAGCCAGAGTTGAGGACATTGAGGATGCTGGTGACTTTAACAGCCACTGGTAAGGTGTGTCCACCCGCTCCTCTGGGCTGCAGGTCTTGCTCAAGTAATGTGTAAATGTCTACAAGACCTGGCGCGATAGCCTGAGCCTCCTTTGGCACTGCTACTCAATCATGTTGAGGAAGCTCATCCTCTGCCTGTATACTCTGTTTTGGGGGTACTGCCTCCAGCATGGTGCAGCCCTGCACTGATACCCACTGTCCTGTGTAGTATCAGGTGATTGAGGAGAATGTTGGTGGTGTTGTTGGTGCTGCTGGTGTTGGGGCTCATTGTGGTCCGATTCTGAGGACCATGTTGAGAAAATATCAATGGAATCCATGCTGATAGAATAGATGGCAGATCTAGTAGAAATGAGAGATTCAATTTATCAATGGAATGATAGGTTCTACCAATGAGGTGAGACTGGATGGCGGCTTTGCTGCAAACACTTGCAACCTATGGAAAGCTAAATCTGTGCTGGGGATGTAGTCTGCCTGAGGAAAGTGATCAGCTGTGAGGTGGGAGCTTTTATAGTACATTTCATCCTGTCAACTAATCAGCTGGAGCAATGACCACTCAACTTCCATCTCAGGTTGACAGTCATGTTTCCCGAGCTGCGTGAATCCCATGGTCAGCCAGGGAAATTTGAAAGGTAATCTAAAAAAGGTGCTTAAGGGTCTGACAACAAGGTGATAATGATTTGAATTAGGTCGCCCACCTCTGCCGTTCGGGTTGCTGCTGCACTGGCAAACATGTCCGAGGGAAAGGTGCATGGGGGGGGGCGGGATGACAGCGGGTTCCTGACTCACTCTAACTTATTTCCAATTTCTCTCCCGACCTGCCCTGATCATGCCCGCACGGACCCCAGAAGATTCTGGCTTCTACCTTTGCTTGAAATTAAACAATTAATTCACTAGGATTAGATAAACAGATGTGTTTGTGTTTCTATGTGCCAAATGTTCCAGGGAGGCAACAATTCATGAACTGCTAGAATGATGGGAGTTCTACACGAGGTTATGCAACTGATCACCAATGAATAACAACAACATCTTGCATTAATATAGCGCCTTTAATGTATTAAAACATCCCAAGGTGTTTCACAGAAGCATTATAAAATAACATTTGACACACGCCACAGAAGGAGATATTAGGACAGGTGACCAAAAGCTTGGACAAAGGGATCTGTTTCAAGGGGCATCTTAAAGGAGGAGAGAGACATAGCGAGGCGGAGAGGTTTGGGGAGGGAATTCCAGAGCCCTGGGCCAAGGCAGCTGAAGGCACGGCCACCAAAGGTGGAGCGATGAAAATTGAGGATGCTCAAGAGGCTGGAATTGGAGGAAGCAGAGATCCTGCAGAGTGGTAGGGCTGGTGGAGTTACAGAGATAGGGAGGGACGAGGCCATTGAGGGTTTTGAAAACAAGGATGAGAATTTTAAAATCGAGGCTTTGCCAGACCAGGCATCGTATAGGTTGCAACGTTGGATAGATGCTCTGGCTATTTTCTCAGTTATATTTGTAGCTAGGGAAAACATAAGTTGGGACATTTATTATGTTGGGTGGATTTCACAATAGAACCATGATCTATAGGATTAATGGGTTTATGGGCTGAATGATTCCATACGTTTTGCATTTGTGTTGGTTATATCTGGCAATGAAAATATTTGAAGGGGACACAGGGATAAGCCATATAATATTCCATTCATTTTCTGACTGTGAGGAATTTTACCTGTGAAATGTAATACGCTGAGATGAATAATATTGATTATGTCCTCGAGTTTTTCACCAAATGTGTGGGTGGGCACATTTGTTGAGAACAGGATTGGGTTGTGATGTCCCCATATAACCTTGACTCTCTAGGTTCAAACATGAAGACTGGTTGCTCAAGTGAATCTGCTCATAAGAACATAAGAACATAAGAAATAGGAGCAGGAGTAGGCCATACGGCCCCTCGAGTCTGCTCCGCCATTCAATACGATCATGGCTGATCTGATCATGGACTCAGGTCCACTTCCCTGCCCGCTCCCCATAACCCCTTATTCCCTTATCAGTTAAGAAACTGTAGATCTCTGTGTTAAATGTATTCAATGACCCAGCTTCCATAGCTCTCTGAGGCAGCGAATTCCACAGTTTTACAACCCTCTGAGAGAAGAAAGTCCTCCTCATCTCAGTTTTAAATGGGCGGCCCCTTATTCTAAGATTATGCCCCCTAGTTCTAGTCTCCCCCATCAGTGGAAACATCCTCTGCATCCACCTTGTCAAGCCCCCTCATAATCTTATACGTTTCGATAAGATCATTTCTCATTCTTCTGAAATCCAATCTTCTCAACCTTTCCTTATAAGTCAATCAACCTAGGGAACCTTCTCTGAACTGCCTCCAAAGCAAGTATATCCTTTCTTAAATATGGAAACTGTAGGGAGTGGTGTGCGGGGTCAGTTTGCCTTCCCTGACCCAGAGTGAGTCGCTTCCACTCCCTAGTTCTCGAGCCTGGATTTATTAATCAGGGTGTGATAAAGTACGGCAGACAACTGTTTTGTACAAAGAAGGTATGGATTTTATTCAAAAAGCAAATAACACAAATACACTCCAGTAAAACTGTAAAATCTTACAAAAGGTTCTAAACAATGGGGAATAATTTATTACAGGTAATGAACACATCATAAATTTCCACCTCCCACTTACTCTCTAGCTAAGTTAGACACTAGGGCAACAGGGAAAATGCTCACCAATCCTTCCTTTGACAGTTCGGGCTGTTTCACGGTCTCGGGGTTCTTTGGTTATAGCCGGTTTGCCTTGCCGTACCCCGGACGTGGCAGAAGATCTCTGCTGCATATTGAAGCCAGTTGGGGCGAGTACTTTTCTCCGATGTCGCGATGATTCTTCCTGCTTTTCCTTGCCGTGTGCTCTCGATCTTGTTGTTCCGAAGTGCTTGGCCAGAAAAGTTCTTTCTGTGATGGTCAGAATAGAGATAGCTCTCTTGGTACGATAGGCCCTATTATACTTTGAGATACTTCCTTAACTGTGCACCAAATCAACCTTGGTTCTTTGTTTAAGTTTTGCAACCCAGCTAACTGAAACTTGATTAAGTGGTTTTAATCTGGTGTTGATAGGCTTTTCTGAGTTGATGAGCTCTTGTCCATAGGGATAGCACTGTTTTTTTTGCTTTTGGAAGTCTGGCCTGAGCTAGATATTTCTATGCCTGTTGAAAAGGTGTTGGAATATGTATGTGATATTTGGGTCCTCTGGGTGGGATGGATAATGTTTCTTCCGTGGTCGATTGTTAAAATGTAAATGTCTTCTAGGGACAGGTTTCGAGGGTAAACAGTTCCCAGAAATTTGATTAGCTCCAATGTCCAAACTGGCCCTTTAGAGATTGACCCCACCCTTGCAGACCCAACATTCATCTTTTAAAAATCCCAAATTCGATTAAAGTTCGTAGTTTCTTCCATGTGCACTTTAGGATTTCAAACTTTCTGGTAGATAGTTCCAAATTAAATTTCCTTTCCAATGAGTCCAAATACTGGAGGGGGAGGATTCTCCCACGAATTTTGCACCCTTCAAAACCAAAACTGTACGCAGTATTCCAGGTGTGGTCTTACCAATATCCTGTATAACTATAGCAAGGTTTCCCTGCTTTTATATTCCATCCCCTTTGCAATAAAGGCCAAAATTCCATTGGCCTTCCTGATCACTTGCTGTACCTGCATACTAATCTTTTGTATTTCATGCACCAGGACCCCCAGGTCCCGCTGTACTGCAGCACTATGCAATTTTTTCCACTTAAATAATAACTTGCTCTTCGATTTTTTTCTGTAGAGAGACAGTGGAGGGACATAGGTTGATTCATTCAGATACAAATTAGATAGATTTCTTTTCAAAAAATAATATTTTTGGATACAGTATATGAGTAAAATGTTAGCAGTGGCTTGGTTGGTAACACTCTCGCCTCTGAGTCAAAAGAATGTGGGTTCAAGTCCCATTCCAGAGACTTCAGCACAAAAATCTAGGCTGATCCTCCAGTGCAGTACTAAGGGAGTGCTGCACTGTTGGAGGTGCTCTCTTTCAGATGAGACATGAACTTGAGTCCCCGTCTGCTCGCTCAGGTGGATATAAAAATCCTATTCTATTTCAAAGTAGGCCTGGCCAATAGTTATCTCTAAATCAACGTCACATTGCTGAGTGTGGGAACTTACTGTGTGCAAATTGGCTGCCACATTTCCTACATTACAATAGTGACTGCACTTCGAATGTACTTAATTGGCTGTTTAGCACTTTGGGATGTCCTGAAATCATGAAAGGTGCTATATAAATGCAAGTCTTTCTTTTTTATTTTATTTGAGACAGAACATAAGATATTTTTAGTGTGCTTGGGAGGAACAGGTGACCTTGGACCTGTGGCTCCCAAAGCTCTCAACCACTGGAGTTTTCCTTGTCTCATATCTGGATTTGTTGTAACCTAAATGATTGACATTAACTCCTATGCTGATAGCATTTTATGAGGGTGCTATTAGCCTCAACTGTGCTGATGTCCACAGAAGAGCTATCCAATGATGTACATCATCCATGCCCACAGAGAGAGCAACAGTCTGTGCTGCCGATGGAACTGTAGTCCTATAATCGGGGAAATTGGGAAAGGAAAATAAAACATCTTATCACAAGTGAATTAAAGGAAAGAGAAAAAGCTTCCATTAATATAGCATCATATTTAAAATAATAATTCTCAGGATGTGGGGGGTCACTGAAATTTACTGCCCATCCCTAGTTGCCCATGATCAAATGAGTGGGATGCTAGGCCACCTCAGAGGGCACTTGCTTAAGAGTCAACCAAATTTGTGGGGGACTAGATTTACATGGGCCAGGCTGGGTAAGGATGGCATGTTTCCTTCCCTGAAGGACATTAGTGAACCAGTTGGGTTTTTACAACAATCCGATAGTTCCATGATCAATTCTTATTGATACCAGCCCTTTATTTCCCGATTTATTCGTTAAACTGAATTCAAATTCTCAAACTGCCATGGTGAACTTTCACTCAGGTTTTCTGGATTATGAGTCCAAGCCTCTGGAATGACGGGACTGGACAAGTTAGAAGCAGGAAGAATGTTCCCGATGTTGGGGAAGTCCAGAACCAGGGCTCACAGTCTAAGGATAAGGGGTAAGCCATTTAGGACCGAGATGAGGAGAAACTTCTTCACCCAGAGAGTTGTTAACCTGTGGAATTCCCTGCCGCAGAGAGTTGTTGATGCCAGTTCATTGGATATATTCAAGAGGGAGTTAGATATGGCCCTTATGGCTAAAGGGATCAAGGGGTATTGAGAGAATGAAGGAAATGGGTACTGAGGTGAATGATCAACCATGATCTTATTGAATGGCGGTGCAGGCTCGAAGGGCCGAATGGCCTACTCCTGCACCTATTTTCTATGTTTCTATGTTTCTATGAATACCAGTCCAGAAAGAAAATATCAGGTCCTCAAGATGCCCTTTCACATTTCACACCAATACATTGCTGTTGACATGTAGTTACTGTTGTTATCGAGGCAAACGTAGCAATCAAATTGAACAAGTTAATTTCCTACAACAGCAAATGAGATGATTGATCACTTAGTCTGTTTCTTGCTGCCGTTGGTTGATGGAGAAATTTTGGCCGAGACACTGGAAGCACTCATTCTGTGAGCTTTGACCTTTGACACCCAACTGAACAGGCAGACAGAATTTTGGTTGAATATCACTTTACATTGCGACAGTGCAACATTCCCTCAGTATTTGCACTGAAGTATCAGCCTAGATTACGTGCTCATGTCCTGAAGTAGGCCTTGAACCAAGTCAGGAAGCTCCAAAAGTCTGTGACAATTGTCTGCAGAAATATCAATTATATCTTGTCAGAATGTCTGTCATATCTATGCAAATGGTCCATTATAAAACCGAGTTGATTTATTAGAGTGCCTGAAATTCATAAGGAAAGCTGAATGCATTTTATTGGTGGTTTCTGTATGAACAGGTTTGGGAAATCAAAGACAGAAACCTCTGCAACCAGGAGAAAATAAAGACGATGCATCGCAGCTTTATTCAAATGCTAATGAAATACAGCAAATGCAAGGTAACATTTAAACACCAATAACATAGTTGGAGTTTTACAAGTGCTGTGCTCCATTTGTTCTTGGCAATTATAAATCCCCCATTGTAATTTTCAGTTACACTTAAAAGGCACTGAAGTACGGACATATTGTGCCTTTATTCTTTTGCATCCAAATATCCTGTAGAGCAAGTACATTTTCTTATTCTTCCTCATCTCTGCCCATTTTTACTGTTGGGTCTTTTCTGCAGACTCTTGTTATTCAGGGACTTTCTTAGTTTAACATCCTAGGATGCTGTGTGTCATAGATTACTCAAAGATCACAATTAACAACCGGCACACGAATGATGGGCCAAATGGCCTCCTTCTGTGCAGCCTCATTCTATGATTCTATGAACAGGTTTTCCTAAACAACACCCAGGAGTAAGATTACTGCTGGTGAGACTAGTCATAGTTAGCCATCCATAAACCTGTTGAAGCTCATTTATTGAGAGCAATTGGACTGAGAATTGATCTGGAACTTTCTACAATGTAGTTCAATATTATTTTATGTCATAATATATTCCATTATTTGTCCTATTTCTTAAGCATGACATTACAGCATAGTCTAATCTTCATTTGAACAGTACGCTCATACCATAAATGTTAAGTAACCACATCATACTGTTGAGATTAATTTATTTCTGTTCTTTCAAATAATCAGGATCAATTACAAACCAATGAGGTGGGTATATTATGTTTAATCAGAACTGAGGTTAGAATGGATACAACACATTAGTTATACAACAAAACCATACGACCATGACAAGTAGCTGGTACTGTTCCTGACCGGACAGGCGGCTAGTGTGCGTGAGCAGCACTCCTTCTTGCCTTACTTATCTCTCTCTCGCTTCTTGAACAAGAGTGTTAGACCAGAGTCAGCATGGTATCCACCCTCGGGATTTTAGGGTCTTGCTTTTATTCTCTTTTTAGAGGTGGGCCTGGGGTAGAATATTGGCAAGACCCCTTAAAACAAGGTGCCCAATAGTATGTCAAAGTATGTTCCAGTAAAACGTAACTTATACATGAATTCCTTACTTGTCTCGAGCTCTATTGCAATCATTTAAACATATTATTATTTGCGTCAGTTTCATTCACATAACCATATATTTTTAGGTATCACTATTTTCAAACAAACAATGATAGTCTGCATTAGTTTAAATCTAACTTATAGTTTGCTGTGCAACTCAATTAACAGTCTGATTAATAGTTGTATTTTGAGTCATTAACACTTCCTCACTAAAAGAGTGCTCATACATTTCCTGAGATATCACCCTACCACCATTAGATGCCTCCAGCATGCATTACAAATACTCTAGTATTTCCAAAACCCTGTTGACAACTTGTGCCAAAGATTCAGTATGGTTTGAACGTCTTTTTAAGCAATATTAGCACAGAATTTGCAGTCAGTGGCAAAGCGATGGTGCGCACCATTGACCTCGAAGAAAGCTGTCCACAGATATCGAGCAATTCCTGTGGCCTGAATTTCAGCTCCCCCAACCTTTGTTTGAATCTGGCACCACATTAAATGAGTCAACAGTGTTGAGCAACAGTGACATCATGCAGGCTGAACAGCCAATCATATTGAAGAATTCTCATAGGCAGCAAACCGGGAAGTAAAATGCACAAATTCTAAATTACTTTTCATAAATTGTACAACCTGCGAAATCAAGATTGGGAAATGTTTTATTTGTTCCGGAATGTGGGTGTCGCTGGCAAGGATTAATGTATACACACAGGATTAATGTAGAAACTGCAATATCATAAACAAACTTCGAAAAAATATGTTGCCGCAGATTTTCTGGGGCCGATGACCACATATGCATCGGCTCCGTGGAGATCCACAGTGCAACGTGGGCGGAGCACAGAATGAGTGATCGGAACTTCTGGATTCCCGCATTTATCTGCCCCTCTGCTGAATCCTGAAGCTTCTGTCAGTTTCAGAGGGGCAATGCTAGAGAATGCTGACAGTTTCACCATCATTACCATGCAAAATCTGGGCCAATGTTTTCTCTGAAGGATTGATTCCACATTCCCGATCATTCAAATATATCTCATGAGCAATGGAGCAGTTTTTGTAGAAATGTCTGTTACAGCTTTTTCAAAATCAGACCATGCTAATGTCTTAATCAGAAAAATATATTTTCAGGAGAAAATGACACTACGGTGCCTGAGACAAGTAGTTTTGCTGAATATGCAAATGTCAATATAAAGGCAAAAGAAGATGGTAAGTAGATGAATCATATTAGGTGGCTCTCTCTGTGTAGGAATTGTTAACATAGAAATTGTCAGAATTTGTTGAGTTAAAATGTTGTTAAAATAGTTTATATTTTAATACTGCTCAGAATCTCTTTAGATTTACAATGATTTATTCTGAGATATTTTAACAGTCTTTAGCAAAATACATCTGTGTGATGTTGGTCCAATATAAAAGGCTTCAAGCACAATAAAGCAGTCTATTTATTCAGTCATTTTAGTCATTGACTATATCACAAATTTGCAATAGGAATGGCTGTTTAGAAATAATGGTCCGTAATTTGCAGTCAGCGATGAAGCAAAGGTGTTCGCGTTGGCCCAGAAGAAAGCTGCCACAGAGATCCCATGATCTAGTGGTGAGAAGTTTACTTTTTGATGATCAATTAATTGCAAAGCTCGGTCAGTGGAATTGCCAGTGAAGAGTTGCTGTGACATTAACAAGCTGTCTAAGCAGCCAATCACATTGAAGAATTCTCACCGACAACACACTAGGTAATGAGAAGTTGCTTTTAACCGGTCTATTAAAAAATGTTACAGAGAGCGAAATGAAAATTGGGACATTCACAAGGGGATAAGGTAGAAGCTGAAATATCAACAAAGTTAAACAAAAATTCAAGTTTTTAAAAAATTGTAATTTTTATCATAATGGAGACATTTGAGACTTGAGAATATATATATATATAGCAGTTAATACACTGTTAAAACTATTCCAACAAGGCTTAACATTTAATGGGGTATGTAACAGCGATAATACCGTGAAAAAGTCCAAGATTTTGTCAGTTTCACTGATTACACAGATTACACTGATTGCTGGCAATAGGCTGGAGGGGAATGGTGGGACACAGCGCAGCCAGTGTCAGGGCAGTGAATGACTGGCCACAACCTCAGGATTTCCACGTTTAGATGCGCATGTGCTACATCCTGAAGTTGCAAATAATTTCAAAGGGGTAGTAACAGTGAATGCTGCAAGTTCACCATCATTACCACCACAAATTCCGTGCTATAACGAATCATTAAAACAAAGTAAGCAAGTGCGGATGTCAGGATCACGCTTGACTTTGAGACGCCACATGATCCTATAGCTTCCCAACACTTCATATCCGTCTCACACATGAAGAATTAACATTTGAGTTCATCATCATAGGCAGTCCCGCGAAACGAGGATGATTTGCTTCCACATCGAAAAGGTATGAGTTCACAGGTGTTTCAATGAAGTATCTAATATTCTGGATCCCGAACTACATTTTGAAGGGGGGAAGATGCCTGTGCGTGGATTTTTTTAACGTGTGGTGGCCATTGCACTGCAGTCACCACATGGGCTTGACAGAGGTAGGTCTTGGTCCAGTGGTGAGGATTTACCAAGGCAACTGGAGACCAGCTCTGCTGCACGGACCTAGTGCGCATACATATTGCAGTGTGGGCTGGTCCGTTCTGTCCCTGAGCCCTCGCCTCTTCTGGGCCCCGAACTCTCGCTTCTCCTGGGCCCCGATCACATCCCTCTACAAACACTTGCCGCTCCTTCGCCCTGACCTCGCCGCTCATGCTGTACCTGCCCGCATTGCAATCAGCCATCGCCCGCCTGCAGCAGCACGAGTTGCTCCCTGAAATGGCATGCCACCGCATATTATAGACTGGAGGACTGTCAGTATTTGTGGAACCAGAACCCAGTGAGAGTCAGGAGAGGTAGGGTAAAGAGAATAAAATTGGAAAAGATAATATAATGAGCGATCTATATTTGTAATTCACATTGTTCAGTAAATCTGCCGCAACAGATGTACATTGCTGATTCTCCAATTTATGAGTCAACTTGACATTTCTGTTACTTCGGAGACAGAACGTTCTGGGTTCAAGCCCAACTTCAAACCTTGGGTGTGTACTCTAGACTGACACACAGGGGGAGTTCTGCATTTTTAAAAGTGCTTCTTTCACTTGAGGCCTGTTTAGGTGCATGTTAAAGATATCATTGTATCATTTGAAGGAGAGCAGGAAGTTGTACTGATAACATTCTTTGCTCAACCAAAATGAACACAAGGGATTAACTGGTCGTTATCTCATTATCTGCATTTCGGATCTTAACAACAATACTTATACTTACTTTGGAATATGTTCAGAAACTTTATAAATATATAGAGAGAGCGAGAGATTTTATATATATATAGATATATATAGAGGGATATATAGAGAGAGAGATATATAGAGATATATAGAGATATATATAGAGATATAGATATATATAGATATAGATATAGATTTAGAGATTTAGAGGTAGAGATTTATAGATTTAGATCTAGATATAGATATATATATAAATCATTATTTCCATCTTATTCTCTGCAGACACAGAAAGAGAAGATATTCATTACGGATCCATCTCTTTCCAGAAAAAAAACCCAGGTAATGAAACCTAATATTGCAATGTTTATCTTTATTTTCATTTTTCAATCCTTCAATGGCACAACTCTACCATTTTTGCATTTGCCATAAACATACAGCTTGTGCTCTCTGAGAGAAATTGTCAATAATGTTTAAGTAGAGAAAGTATTGTGCTGTAGGTCCATTCCTTGTAGGAACTACATTGAGACTGCAGAATCATAGAATCATACAATCTTACGGCACAGAAGGAGGCCATTCGGCCCATCGTGTCTGTGCCGGCAGATAAAATGCTATCCAGCCTAATCCCATTTTCTAGTTCTTGGTCCATAGCCTTGCTGGATATGGCACTTCAATTGTATATCCAAGTACTTTCTAAATGCAAAAAGGGTTTCTGTCTTTATCCCCCTTTCAGGCAGTGAGTTCCAGACCCCTACCACCCTCTGGGTGAAAATATTCTCCTCAACTCCCTGTAACTTGCTAACAATTACTTTAAATCTATGCCCCCTGGTTATTGACACCTCTGTTAAGGGAAATGGGCCCTTCCTATTCACTCTATCGAGGCCCCTAATTATTTTATATACTTCAGTGATGTCTCCCTTCAGCCTCCTCTGTTCTAGGAAAATAAACCAGCCTATTCGATCTTTACTCATCGCTAAAATTCTCCAGACCAATCAACACCTTCGTAAATCTCCTCTGTATCCTCTTTAGTGCAATAACTTATTTCCTGTAATGTGGTGACCAGAACTGTACGCAATATTCTAGCTGTGGACTAACTAATGTTTTATGCAGTTCAAGCCTAACCTCCCTGTTCTTATATTCTATGCCTTGGTTAATAAAGGATAGTACCCCGTATGCCTTCTTAACCACCTTATCTACCTGTTCTGCTACCTTCTGTGATCTGTGGACTTACACTCTAAGGTCCTTCTATTCCTCTACACTTCTTCTCATTATCTTATTATTTATTGTGTATTCCCTTGCCTTGTTAGCCCTCCCCAAATAGATGACCTCACACTTTTCCAGATTGGATTCCACGTTTCTGCCCACCTGACCAGTCCATTGCTATCATCCGACAGTTTACCTCACTATCAACCACACGGCCAATTTTTTATCATCTGCAAACTTCTTAATCATGACTCCTACAGTGAAGTCTAAATCATTGAAGTATACCACAAAAAGCAATGGAACTTACACTGAACCCTGTGTAACTGTAAGGGGAGCTTGGGGTGTGGGTTCGAATCCACACTCCCCTTGGGTTCTGCACATGCGATTTATGAGGGTGGGTGAGTAATGAGGCACCAGACACAGTGGGTAAGAGTACAAAATGGCTGATGTTGTTTATTTAGAATAGCAAACACAAAGATAGAGGGCATAGGAAGAGGTCATAAAATAGCAGTAATGGCAAAATCTCATTCAACAACCCAAAAAATCTCGCAACAGGGAAGGGGAAAACAAGAGATTAAAACATTCTACTCACACACAACCACACCTCCCACCCTTCCTACTAATTCCTATCCTAAATTGAGTCTGTGAGGGGCTTTGGGCTATATTCACAATCCTATCAACTCCGGGGTTCTGTACCACGTATTTCTGCTCAGGGTCCCTCTGTGGTGGGTTTTCTGTTGTTGTTCGGTTTTCCTCTTCGATGTTGTGTCGGTTTCTTCTATCTGCCTCTCGGTTATCGTCAGACTACAGCTGTGAATCCAGGTTATTGAACCAGGTGTCCAGGTCTGCACAGCTCTGCATGCCCCAGCCTGATGCTTCGGCTATTCTCACCCTGTCCAGTGTGTTCAGGGCTAACAGCAGCACCTGCTGCCACTTACTAACCAGGAGGTTAGATCGTGGGGTTTTAGTCTCAACCAAAATCAAAGTTTGCAAAACTCTCTCAGCTCCTCCCCCCAGCAGCCAGCAGCCCTTTCAAGAACTGACCCCAAACTGTTTTTCTCCACAACTCCTGCAAGTCTTTTCCTCTCCACACCTTTCCTCCCCTGTGAACTCTGCCCACAACTCTTCTTGGTCCACAACTTGTTTTTGGTCCACAATCCTTTTTTTTGGTGGTTCTGTGTCCTATATTTGTATTCAATTCTGGTCTTTACGCGCTCAAGCCCAGTGGGTGGTCCATTGTGTAAGTTTGGGCGGGGAGATAGCTTTGAATATTTAATCAGAAGATGTCACAGGTACACGCAGGTGTGAGGACCAGGATATAGATACGGGGTACATAGGTGCCTGAAAGTCTGTGGGTCCTTTGTTATAGTCCTGGGAGTCAGTAAGCCATTCCTGCAGTGATTCATAGTTTTGATTCAGAGCTACTGTCCATATTAATTAGGTAGATAATGGCCCACATTCATAGTTTGATTTGGGGGGGAAGTCATTTTCAAACTGGGCCGGGGAGTCCTTATTGGTTGAGGATTTCCCCACTTCAGGCCCGACTCGACCCCTGATTGGCCTGCCAGAATGCCAGACCCTCCATTGGCCAGTGCCTCTGTCTCGCTTGTGAGCCAGACTCCACAATGTCTGTATCCGCCCACACATTTTCCCAGCCTGCTTTTACTTGGCCAAAAATGTTCATCTACCCAACTGGAAACAGCTATCCCAGTCACAAAAACACCTATCAAGCATTACACTTTGCTTCTTGCCACTGAGCTAATGTTGGGCCCAGCTTGCTACTTTCCCTTGGATCCCATGGGCTTTTACTTTTCTGACCAGTCTGTCATGTGGGACCGTATCAAAAGCCTTACTAAAATCCATGTAGACTACATCAAATGCACTACCCTTACGACACTGCTTCTTACCTCCTCAAAAATTTCAATTGTTAGTGAGGCACAACCTTCACATAACAAATCCATGCTGACTGTCCTTGATTAATCGGTGTCTTTCTAATGATGATTAATACTGTCCCTCAGAAATGTTTCCAATAATTTTCCCACCACTAGGTTAGGCTGATTGGCCTGTAATTACTCAGTCTATCCGTTTCTCCCTTTTTAAACAATAGTACAACATTAGTAGTCTTCCAGTCCTCTCACACCACACCTTTAGCCAGAGAGGATTTGAGAATGATGTTCAGATCCTCCGCTATTTCCTCATATGCTTCTTTTAACAGCCAGGGATACATTTCATCCGGGCCTAGTTTCGAAGATGCTCAACCCCTTAATATTTCCTCTCTCAATATGTTTATCTCATCTAATATTTCACACTTCTCCTCTTAAACTGAGATTTCATTTAACTTCAACTCCACCTTCCCGCACTATCTCCATAGCCCTTAATTCCCTGAGTTCCCCAAAATTTATTGACCTCTGTCTTGAATATACTCAACGATTGAACATCCACAGCTCTCTGGGGGTAGAGAATTCCAAAGATTCACCACCCTTTGAGTGAATAAATTTCTCCTCATCTCAATCATAAATGGCCGACCATTTTTTCTGAGTCTGTGCCCCCGTGTTCTAGATTCCCCATCGAGGGGGAACATTTTCTCAGCATTAACCCTGTCAAACCCCCCTTAAGAATGTTATATGTTTCAATGAGATCACCTCTCATTCTTCTATAAACTCTCGGGAATATAGGCCTAGTCTACTTAATCTCTTCTCATAGGTCAATTCCCTCATCTCAGGAACCAGTCTAGTGAACCTTTGTTGCATGCTCTCTAAGATGTTTTTCCTTAGGTAAGGAGACCAGAACTGTACACAGTTCTTCAGGTGTGGCCTCACAAATGCCCTGTATATTTGTACTAAGACTTCTTTACTCATATACTCTAATCCCGTTGTAACAAAAGCTAACATACCATTTGTTCTGAGAAAGAAGGTTTTGGGTTTCAGCCTTGCTGCAATCTAGAGTCAGGGAGTGTTGTAGTGTTGGAGGCGTGTTGCCGAGAACAGTAACTAAATTATAAAAGTGTTTATTTTTATTTCACATGTCCTGAAGATGTGAAAGGCACTGTGAAAATTCTTCCCAAGTTGATATAAGTAAAACTGATTTTCCGATAAATGGCTAGAAAACACTGAGGGGGCGAAATTGCCCTTTGGCCCAATTGGGAGCAGTAATCTTCTGGGACCGGGTCTGTTATCGGCCCGGCCCAGAAGTCCTTGGAATTGGGAAGGTGCGCCCCTTAAAGGAAGTGGAACATCATCTCCGATGCTTCGCTTCCTTGGAGGGGCGCTCCCAGTGTGGGAGCTGAGTCCAGTGCTACGCTCAGGAGCCCAGCGGAACGCTAACTTGCTACAATGCCCCTCTCCTTCATTTAAAGGGGAGGGCCGCTGCGTGCTCTGCAGGCCCTTTAGTGGCCAACCACTGGACCCAAAACAGCATGCTGGCTGTTATATATGTGGACTTGTATTTACTCTGCACAGCCAAAAGAGGGCTCATCCCCTGGAGTCCCAAGGGATAGCATAATCCCTTGGGGGCACAGGTATTTAAGGAGGCTTCACAGGTTGGAGAGGCACTCTGGAGACCTGCAATAAAAGACTAAGGTCACACTTTACTTTGAGCTCACAGTGTTAAGTCTGATTCTTTCTCCATACAAAACAACTGGTGACGAGGTACAGATAGTGAACCCAAAGATGCAGAGAACAGTGGGCATCCTGGAGAAATTTTCGGAGGGAGATGTTTGGTAAACTTTTGTGGAGAAACTCGACCAATACTTCGTGGCCAATGAGCTAGATGGGGAAGAGAGCGCTGCCAAATGAAGGGCGATCCTCCTCGCATCTGTGGGGCACCAATGTATAGCCTCATGAAGAGTCTGCTCACTCCAGCGAAACTCACGGAGAAATCATACGACGATTTGTGCACACTGGTCCGAGAGCATTTGAACCCAAAGAAAAGTGTTCTAATGGCGAGGTATCGGTTCTACACCTACACCTGAAGGCCAGGAAGTGGAGAGTTATGTCGACGAGCTAAGACGCCTTGCAGGACATTGCGAATTTGAAGGACATTTGGAGACTTTTTCATATTTGGCATTGGCCACGAAACAATACTTCGCAAACTTTTGACTGTAGAGACCCCAACCTTGAGTAAGACCATAGCAATAGCCCAGGTGTTCATTGTCACCAGTGACAATACGAAGCAAATCTCTCAGCACACAAGTGCTGCTACAAGTACTGTGAACAAAGTGATGTTGTTTTCAAATCGTAACATACAGGGCAGGTCACACATACCTGCAGCTACACGTCCACAGATGTCTCAGAGTCCACCATCAAGGGTGATGAATGCAAGGCCATTAACACCTTGTTGGCGCTGCGGGGGTGATCATCGTTTCCATTCATGCCGATTCAAAGAGTACATTTGCAAGGGCTGTGGAACAATGGGACACCTCCAACGAGTGTGCAGGCAAGTTGCAAAGCCTGTTAGACCTGCAAACCACCATGTTGCAGAGGAGGACAGATCCACGGAGGATCTCGACGAACCAGAGCCTCACAGAGAGGAGGCAGAGGTACATGGGGTGCACACATTCACAACGAATTGTCCCCCGATAATGCTGAATGTTGAACTAAATGGACTCCCGGTGTCAATGGAGCTGGACAAGGGCGTGAGCCAGTCCATCATGGGCAAAAAGACTTTCGAAAGGTTGTGGTGCAACAAGGCCTCAAAGCCCGTCTTAACTCCAGTTCGCACGAAACTAAGAACTTACACGAAAGAACTGATTCCTGTCATCGGCAGCGCTACCGTAAAGGTCTCCTACGATGGAGCGGTGCACAAGCTACCACCCTGGGTGGTACTGGGCGATGGTCCCACGCTGCTCGGCAGGAGCTGGCTGGGAAAGATACGCTGTAACTGGTACAATGTCCGAGCGTTATCGCCCGCTGACGAAACTTCGTGTGCCCAGGTCTAAACAAATTTCCTTCGTTGTTCGAACCAGGCATCGGAAAATTCCAAGGAGCAAAAGTGCATATCCACCTAATTCCGGGGGCGCAACCCAGCCATCACAAGATGAGAGCAGTACCATACATGATGAGAGAAAGGGTAGAGATCGAGCTAGACTGGCTGCAAAGAGAGGGTATCATTTCACCGATCGAGTTCAATGAGTGGGCAAGTCCTATTGTCCCAGACCTCAAGCATCAGAATCTTTAATGATTACAGAGTAACTATCAATCGTTTCTCCCTGCAGGACCAATACCCACTACCAAAGGCCGATGACCTCTTTGCAATGCTGGCGGGAGGAAAGACGTTCATGAAGCTGGATCTGACTTCAGCCTACATGACGCAGAAACTGGAGGAATCAACGAAGGTCCTCACCTGCATCAACACACACAAAGGTCTTTTTGTTTATAACAGATGCCCATTTGGAATCCGATCAGCAGCGGCGATATTCCAGAGCAACATGGAAAGTTTACTGAAGTCGGTCCTGCACACCGTGGTCTTCCAGGATGACATCTTGGTCACAGGTCGGAACACAGTCGAGCACCTGCAGAACCTGGAGGAGATTCTTAGTCAACTCAACCATGTGGGGCTCAAGTTAAAATGCTCGAAGTGCATTTTCCTGGAACCTGAAGTGGAGTTCTTGGGAAGGAGGATTTCGGCGGAAGGCATCAGGCCCACCAACGCGAAGACGGAGGCAATTGAGAACGCACCGAGGCCACAGAACGTGACGGAGCTGCGGTCGTTTCTGGAACTCTTGAACTACTTTGGTAACTTCTTATCAGGTCTCAGCATGCTGCTAGAACCTCTACATGTCTTACTACGAAAAGGGGGTGAATGGGTTTGGGGCAAAAGCCAAGAAAATGCCTTTGTAAAATCGAGAAAATTGTTAAACAAATTGCTTGTGTTGTATGATCCATGTAAGCGTTTGGTACTAGCATGTGCTGCGTCGTCATATGGCGTTGGGTGTGTATTGCAACAAGCTAATGATTTCAGGAAACTGCAACCGGTTGCTTATGCATCCAGGGGTCTGTCTAAGGCTGAGTGAGCCTACAGGATGATTGAAAAAGAAGTGTTAGCGTGTGTCTACGGGGTAAAGAAAATGCATCAATACCTGTTTGGGCTAAAATTCGAATTGGAAACTGGCCATAAGCCACTTATATCCCTGTTTTCCGAGAGTAAAGGGATAAATACCAACACATCGGCCCGCATCCAGAGATGGGCGCTCACGTTGTCCGCATACAACTAGGCCATCCGTCACAGGCCAGGCACAGAAAACTGCGCTGATGCTCTCAGTAGGCTGCCATTGCCCACCACAGGTGTGGAAATGGCACAGCCCGCAAATCTAGCCATGGTTGTGGAAGCATTTGAGAGTGAGCAATCACCCGTCACTGCCCGGCAGATCAAACCCTGGACAACCCAGGACCCCTTATTATCTCTAGTCAAAAGCTGTGTACTTCATGGGAGCTGGTCCAGTGTCCCAGTGGAAATGCAGGAAGTGATAAAGCTGTTCCAGCAGCGCAAAGATGAAATGTCTATATAGGCAGACTGCCTTCTGTGGGGCAATCAAGTAGTGGTCCCCAAGAAGGGCAGAGACACTTTCATCAATGACCTCCACAGTACCCACCCAGGCATCATAATGATGAAAGCAATAGCCAGATCCCACGTGTGGTGGCCCGGTATCGATGCGGACTTAGAGTCCTGCTTTTAGCAGATGTAATACATGCTCGCAGTTAAGCAATGTACCCAGGGAGACGCCACTCAGTTTGTGGTCTTGGCCCTCCAAACCGTGGTCTAGGGTACACGTCGATTATGCAGGCCCGTTCTTAGGTAAAGCGTTCCTTGTGGTTGTAGACGCGTACTCCAAGCAGATTGAATGTGAGATAATGTCGGCTAACACGTCCGCTGCCACTATTGAAAGCCTGCGAGCCATGTTTGCCACTCACAGCTTACCCGATGTCCTGGTGAGTGACAACGGGCCATGTTTTACCAGTGCTGAGTTCAAAGAATTCATGACCTAAAACGGTATCAAACATGTCACATCTGCCCCATTTAAACCAGCATCCAATGGTCAGGCAGAGAGAACAGTGCAAACCATCAAGCAAGGCTTGAAGAAGGTAACTGAAGGCTCACTGCCCAAGTCCTGCTTAGCTACCGCATGAGACCACACTCACTGGAATCCCACCTGCTGAACTGCTCATGAAAAGAGCACTTAAGACAAAGCTCTCATTAGTTCACCCTGATCTACATGAACAGGTCGCGAGCAGGCGGCTTCAACAAAGTGCATACCATGATAGCGCAAATGTGTCACGCGAGATTGAAATCAATGATCCTATATTTGTATTAAATTATGGACAAAGTCCCAAGTGGCTTCCCGGCACTGTCGTGGCCAAAGAGGGGAGCAGGGTGTTTCAGGTCAAACTGTCAAATGGACTCATTTACCGGAAACACTTGGACCAAATCAAACTCAGATTCACGGACTATCCTGCAAAACCCATCTTGGACCCTATCTTTTTTGATTCCCCAACATATACTCCAGTGGCGACCGGCACCACGGTTGACCACGAAGCAGAACCCATCATCCACAGCAGCCCTGCAGGGCCCAATACACCAGGCAGCCCAGCAAGGCCAGCTGCACAGCAGCCCAGCGAGGGCCCAATAAATGATTCAACAACACCAGCTTTCACACCGAGACGATCAATCAGGGCAAGAAGGGCCCCAGATCGACTCACATTGTAAATAGTTATACTATTGACTTTGGGAAGGGGGGCAGTGTTTTTATTTATGTGGACTTGTATTTACTCTGTACAGCCACCAGAGGGCTCATCCCCTGGAGTCCCAACGGATCGTATAATCCCTTGGGAGCACAGGTATTTAAGGACGCTTCACAGGTTGGAGAGGCACTCTGGAGACCTGCAATAAAAGACTAAGGTCACACTTTACTTTGAACTCACAGTATTCAGTCTGACTCTTTCTCCATACACAACACTGGCCTGCATGATGGCTTTAAGGGATGACCCGGTGGCGGATGTCCACCAGCTTCACGACCCGCGAAGCTTGCATTGACATCCGCCCATACCAGCCTCACGACCTGCAGGGCAATTTCCCCCGCGGGGCACAAAGGTATCAGCGCACACAACAATGACATCATTGCTGCGCATGCGCCAGCCAGGGGCGCCAATCGTGGGGCGTGGCGATACCGGGACAGCGCAACTGAACCCTCCGGGGCAATTTCCCAGGAGGCGCTTTCACTCCCCTTGCCTGGGCGATAAATCCATTGCACCCATTAACGCCCACTGGAGGCATTAATGGTGGTACAAAAAGGGCAATTTCAGCCCCTTATTCCTTGTGACTTAATGAAGGGAGATGATTTATGACATGGGACCTCCATCCCTTTTATGCTTCAATGGAGATAAAACTGGAGAAGCAGTTCCTTCTTCCTCCAGCCTCACTCTCTGTGGTTTTATATGAAGAGCACCCACTTCCAACAGCACCTGAACGAGCTAGCAGTGGGTCATGTAATCTCCCAACCATCACAGAAGGAGCTTTGTTCATTAATGGTCATCCCTGTGGCTCACTTTGTAAATGCAGGGCTCAGTGTGGATACAGAAGACAACTGGGTTCACTGTCAATCAATGTCTTGCTGATCATTGGCTGTACCAGTGAAATGCAGTAAGTTAAGGACATTTGTAAGCCAATTGTCAGTTTTTTTTGTCAGTCCAATCCATCAATGTTATCCTTTAATTGTGATGTTTGCAATTGTCACAGGGTCCAGACATGGTACGCAGTGCAATAAGCAATCTTCAGATACGGTAAGTATATTGATTCCTATAGGTGAATTAACACAACCTATTATATTAATGTCTGCAACAAATTTGTAAAGTTATTTTCTAATGTCAAAAGATGCAATAATGGATCACATTATTTTAAATGGTTAATATCTCTCTTGCAGAACCTGGCTCCTTCAAAGGAAGATGATTCTTCTGTCATCTATGCAAAAATAGCACAAGCAAAGTAGAAATGATCTGCACAGGACAGAGGAAGAGCTTAGAGTTCAATATGTCGAAACAAAGAAACATAGAAATTAGATGCAGGAGCAGGCCATTCGGCCCTTCGAGCCTGCACCGCCATTCAATGAGACCATGGCTGATCATTCAATCTCAGTATCCCTTTCCTGCTTTCTTTCCATACCCCTTGATCCCTTTGGTAGTAAGGGCCACATCTAACTCCCTTTTGAATATATCTAACGAACTGGCCTCAACAACTTTCTGTGGTAGAGAATTCCACATGTTAACCACTCTCTGAGTGAAGAAGTTTCTCCTCATCTTTGTCCTAAATGGCTTACCCCTTATTCTTAGACTGTGACCTCTGGTTCTGGAACTCCCCAGCAACGGGAACATTCTTCCTACCTCTAACCTGTCCAATCCCGTCAGAATTTTATATGTTTCCATGAGATCCCCTCTCATTCTTCTAAGCTCCAGTGGATACAAGCTCAGTTGACCCAGTCTCTCCTCATATGTCAATCCTGCCATCGCTGGAATCAGTCTGGTGAACCTTCGCTGTACTCCCTCAATAGCAAGAACATCCTTCCTCAGATTAGGAGACCAAAACTGAACACAATATTCTAGGTGTGGCCTCACCAAGGCCCTGTACAACTGCAGTAAGACCTCCCTGCTCCTATACTCAAATCCTCTAGCTATGAAGGCCAACATGCCATTTGCCTTCTTCACCGCCTGCTGAACCTGCAGGCCAACTTTCAATGATTGATGTACCATGACACCCAGGTCTCGTTGCACCTCCCCTTTTCTGAATCTGTCATCATTCAGATAATATTCTGTCTTCCTGTTTTAACCACCAAAGTGGATAACCTCACATTTATCCACATTATACTGCATCTGCCATGCATTTGCCCACTCACCTAAGCTGTCCAAGTCATCCTGCAGCCTCTTAGCATCCTCCTCACAGCTCACACCACCACCCAGCTTAGTGTCATCTGTGAACTTGGAGATATTATACTCAATTCCTTCATCTAAATCATTGATGTATATTGTATATAGCTGAGGTCCCAGCACTGAACCCTGCGGCACCCCACTGGTCACCGTCTGCCATTCTGAAAAGGACCCGTTTATTCCGACTCTCTGCTTCCTGTCTGCCAATCAGTTTTCTATCCATGTCAATACATTACCCCCCAATACCATGTGCTTTAACTTTGCACACTAATCTCTTGTGTGGGACCTTGTCAAAAGCCATTTGAAAGTCCTAATACACCATATCCACTGGTTCTCCCTTGTCCACTCTAGTAGTTACATCCTCAAAAAATTCTAGAAGACTTGTCAAGCATGATTTTCCTTTCATAAATCCATTCTGACTTGGTCCAATCCTGTCATTGCTTTCCAAATGCGCTGTTATTTGATCTTTAATAATTGATTCCAACATTTCCCCACCACCAATGTCAAGCTATCCGGTCTATAATTCCTTATTTTTTCTCCCCCTCCTTTTATAAAAAGTGGTGTTACATTTGCTACCCTCCAGTCCATAGGAACTGGTCCAGAGTCAATAAAATGTTGGAAAATGATGACCAATACATCCACTATTTCTAGGGCCACTTCCTTAAGTACTCTGCAATGCAGCCCATCAGGCCCTGGGAATTTATCGGCCTTCAATCCCATCAATTTCCCTAACACAATTTCTTGACTAATAAGGATTTCCTTCAGCTCCTCCTTTTCGCTAGACCCTCGAACCCCTAGTATTTCCGGAAGGTTATTTGCTTCCTCCTTAGTGAAGACAGATCCAAAAAATTTGTTCAATTGGTCTGCCATTTCTTTGTTCCCCATTATAAATTCACCTGATTCTGACTGCAAAGGATGTACATTGGTCTTCACTAATCTTTTTCTCTTCACATATCTATAGAAGCTTTTGCAGTCAGTTTTTATATTCCCTGCAAGCTTCCTTCCATACTTTATTTTCTCCCTCCTAATTAGACGCTTTGTCCTCCTCTGCTGAATTCTAAATTTCTCCCAGTCCTCAGGTTTGCTGCTTTTTCTGGTCAATTTATATGCCTCCTCCTTGGATTTAACACTATCCCTAATTTCTCTTGTTTGCCACGGTTGAGCTACCTTCCCCATTTTATATTTACTCCAGACAGGGATGTACAATTGTTGAAATTCATCCATGTGATCTATAAATGTCTGCCATTGCCTATCCACTGTCAACCCTTTAAGTATCATTTGCCAGTCTATCCTAGCCAATTCACGTCTTATACCATCAAAGTTACCTTTCCTTAAGTTCAGGACCCGAGTCTCTGAATTAACACCATCTTAATAAAGAATTCTACCATATTATGGTCACTCTTCCCCAGGAGGCCTCGCACAACAAGAATGCTAATTAGTCCACTCTCATTACACAACATCCAGTCTCGGATGACCAGCTCTCTCGTTGTTTCCTCGACATATTGGTCTATAAAGCCATCCCTAATACAGCCCAGGAAATCCTCCTCCACCGCATTGCTACCAGCTTGGTTAGCCCAATCTATACGTAGATTAAAGTCGCCCATAATAACTGCTGTACCTTTATTGCACACATCCCTTATTTCTTGTTTGATGCCATCCCCAACCTCACTACTACTGTTTGGTGCTCTGTACACAACTCCCACTAGCGTTTTCTGCCCTTTGGTATTCCGCACCTCGACCCATACAGATTCCACATCATCCAAGCTGATGTCCTTTGTTACTATTGCTTTAATTTCCTCTTTAACCAGCAATGCTACCCCACCTTCTTTTCCTTTCTGTCTATCCTTCCTGAATGTTGAATAACGCTGGATGTTGCATTCCCAGCCTTGGTCACCCTGGAGCCATGTCTCTGTAATCCCAATTATATCAAAATAATTAATAGCTTCCTGTATAGTTAATTCATCCACCTTATTATGACTACACCTCTCAGTGAGGCACAGAGCCTTCAGGCTTGTCTTTTTAACACTTTTGGCCCCTTTAGAATTTTGCTGTAATGTGGCCCTTTTTGATTTTTGCCTTGGGTTTCTCTGCCCTCCACTTTTACTATTCTCCTTTCTATCTTTTGCTTCTGCCCCCATTTTATTTCCCTCTGTCTCCCTGCATAGGTTCCCATCCCCCTGCCATATTAGTTCAACCCCTCCCCAACAGCACTAACAAACACTCCCCCAAGGACATTGGTTCCAGACCTGCCCAGGTGCAGACTGTCCGGTTTGTACTGGTCCCACCTCTCCCAGAACCGGTTCCAATGTCCCAGGAATTTGAATCCCTCCCTCTTGCACCGCTCCTCAAGCCACTTATTCATCTTAGCTATCCTGCTATTTCTACTCTGACTAGCACATGGCACTGGTAGAAATCCTGAGATTACTACCTTTGAGGTCCTACTTTTTAATTTAACTCCCAGCTCCCTAAATTCAGCCTGGAGAACCTCATGCCGCTTTTTACCTATATCGTTGGTACCTATATGCACCACGACAACTGGCTGTTCACCCTCCCCCTCCAGAATGCCCTGCAGCTGCTCTGAGACATCCTTGACCCTTGCACCAGGGAGGTAACATAGCATCCTGGAGTCTCTGTTGCAACCACAGAAACGCCTATCTATCCCCCTTACAATAGAATCTCCTACCACTATAGCTCTTTTTCCTGCCCTCCTGTGCAGCAGACCCACCCACGGTGCCATGAACTTGGCTGCTGCTGCCTTCCCCTCGTGAGCCATCTCCCTCAACAATATCCAAAGTGGTATATCGGTTTTGGAGGGTGATTACCACAGGGGAGTCCTGCACTGCCTCCCAATCCTGCTCTGCCTGATGGTCACCCTTTCCATATCTACCTTTTTAACCTTTACCTGCGGTGTGACCAACTCACTGAACATGCTATCCATGACATCCTCAGCATCACGCATGCTCCAGAGTGAATCCATCATGCGGTCTAACAGGAGCTGCAGCTGGATACACTTCCTGCACACATTGTCGTCAGGGACACTGGAAGCGTCTCTGATTTCCCACATGGCATAGGAGGAGCATGACATGGGTCTGGGCTTTCCTGCCATGACTTAACCCTTAAAATAATCTAATTTGGCAACAACACCAAAGGGTTCTTACTGACAAGATAAGGAAAAAAGAAAAACTACTCACCAATCAACCAGCCACTCACTTATCCTCTTGGTTGTGACGTCACACTTCATTTTCTTTTCCTCTGAGGTCGGGGAGTCAGCACTGGTGGGGAAAGCAAGACAAAGCCACACCTCCCGCTCCCACTTGCCCAAACTCTCCCACTTACCAAACTCTTACCTTTGCACTCTGAGCTCCTGCTGCACTCCGTGGAATTCTCATGTGGAATATAACATGTTTGGGAATTGATATTATTACCTGAGAACAGATATGTAGCTTTCTTCCTATGTATCTGCTCTGATTTTACACAAGCATTGCATCACGCTTTTCAAACATGAACTTAACTTTTGAATGATAACTTTCATTAGAAATGGTTTATTAATATAGTTTCAATAATTCTTTCACAGTTTCCACAGAAGCTATGTAAAAAAAGCAGCTACATTATGAAAAATAAATGTAATTTTACAAATAATTTTGTTGCCCACTTAATTAATATCTCTGAAGTGTAATAACCAACAATAATGATTCAAATATGCAATGTGTCGCTTAAGCTCCAGTTTTTCTGTTTCTGATTGGGTCAATATGGGTAAACTCATCCCTTAATAGCCACCAGCATTTAATTAATTCACTCTGTGATGCACCTACTGCTTGCTCTGGTTATCCTTGTGTCAGCCATGGCTCAGTTGGGAGCATTATCAGCTCTGAGTCAGAAAATTGTGTATTCAAGTCCCATTCTCAAGACTTGAGCACAAAAATCTAATCTTGCAGTACTGAGGGAATGCAGCACTGTCAGATGTGATGTTAAACTGAGGCACCATCTGCTCTCTCAGCTGGACATAAGAGATCCCATGGCTTTATTTTGAAGAAGAGCGGGGGAGATAGCCCTGGTGTCCTGGCCAACACTAATCCCTCAATCAACATCACTAACACAGATTGTCTGGTCATTATCACACAGCTTTTGTGGGAGCTTATTGTGCGCACATTGGCTGCTGTGTTTCTTATGTTACAATGATGATTACACTTCAAAAGTACTTAATTAGTTGTAAAGTGTGATATTTTCTTACGACATCACTAAGAAACACATTCTATAAGATGAATCCAACTGTCATCATGACCCTTTATTGTAATACATCAGTAGTTGCATTACCACAGTAGTCCACTAGGTAGATATGGACTTATTTTTCCATATTTATAAATCAAACCTAACAACTGGATTTCTGTTTTGACGAGGATACCTTCGCTCTCGAACAGAACTTTCCAAACTTGGTATCGAACTTAGATTCATTCTAGGCGGAGCCTAAGGAGAATTTTTCTCCAAGGGCGACCCTTGATCTATTCTTGACTCTATACAACTTCAGACTGTTTGTCTGCTTGCCTGACTCAGACTCATACTTAAATTCTGACTTTCTTTTGGATTTGTGTCTAGTACATCTGCTGTAGGATTTGCTATTGGTAATTCATTTGTAACAAGACTTTCTGACTCATCAGGAATAATCAAATCATTCCAACTTTCAACTCCTTCCACATCTGTCAGTAAAATATGATCAATGTGAACAAACCTGATCGAGCATGTTGAACAAATATGTGCGAGGACCACATATCTTCACTACTCTTCCTGGTAACCACTTTAAACATTCATGGTGATGGTTCTTCACCCTAACCTTCTGATTCAATTTCACACTTCACTCTCTTACTCTACTTCTATCATTTTCCAGTTCTCTTTGGATTTGGGCATGGTGCCAGAGGATTGGAGGACTACTAATGTAGTATCCTTGTTTAAGAAGGGAGCAAGGGATAAGCCGAGTAATTACAGGCCTGTCAGCCTAACCTCAATGCTGGGAAAATTATTGGAATGGGTCGGAGAGGAATTTTCCCAGATATTTTTTCTCCCTAAATTGGCCTGGGTTTTGATCTCGTTTTTGCCTCTCCCAGGAGATCAAATGGTTCCGGTTGGGGTAGAGTGTAGAATGTTTCAGTATAAGGGGTGTCGCAGTTGTGTGAGGTGGATTGGTTGGGCTGGGTGCTCTTTGCCTTTCCGGCATTCTTCATATGTTTATATGTAACCTTCAGGGCTGCTGACCAAGGGCCGTGCAGCTCTTTGTCGGCCGGCGTGGACACGATGGGCCGAAATGGCCTCCTTCTGCTCTGTAAATTTCTATGTTTCTATGATTCTGTTTCTGTATTGATTATTTCTCTTCTACTGACTTTGCCAAGTGTGGCATTAACAACAAGAATCTGGTTTGTGCCTGTTGCTTGAGAAACAACTCTGCTGATTTTTTTCCAGTAGTTGTATGAGGAGTATTACAATAAGCAATCCAAAAATTTGCTCGTTTATGGTCCAACGACAACTGTCATTTCTTTGGATTTGGATCCAACATTTGCTTGATAAGGGCACGTTTTACAATTTGTACCATGCGCTCTGCTTCACCATTTGAAGCAGCATGGTAAGGTGGAATTTGGTATGTTTCACACCATTTCTGCAAATTCTTCTGATCAAAATTGTGGGCCATTATCAGACACAATTTTTTCTGGGAGGCCATATGAAGAAAACTATCTTCACAAATTGTCTAGTGTTTTACTTGTTATTTTCCACATTGAAAATACCTCTACCCACTTTGACTATCAATCACAATGAAGTGTTGTTTTCCTTCTAGATCAGCAAACTCGATATATAATCTTTTCCACACACTGGGAGGCCATTTCCATGACTTTAATGGTACTGAAGGTGGTTTCTTGCTTACCGATTGACATGTTGTACACTGACTGTCGATGAACTCGAAATCTTTATGTAAAACTAGCCACCATAAGTAGCTGCGTGAAAAACTCTTGGTCAAGCACATTCCTAGGTGCTGGTCATGAAGATCTAATTATTGGAACCTGAACTTATTTGGAATATCCAATCTTGCACCTCACATGATAAAATCTTTATCCAATGATAATTCGTTCCTACGAATGAAGTATGGATGAATATCTTTCTCACATACCTGGTTTGGCCATCCATTTGCTATGTAATCCTACACGTTTGATGTAATAGGGTCACGTTTGGTTGCTCCACCAATCTCTTCAGCTGTGACTGGCAGTTCATCAATGTATGAAAAATAGAACACTTCTTCGCTATTGGGTGTAACTTGTGATGGGGATGACAATCTCGACATAGCATCAGCTGATCATCTAAACTCAATGTCATACGTATATGCTGACAAAATCAAAGCCCATCTCTGCATTCGGGCTGCAGCTAAGGTTGGAACTGCAGATGTTGGATGGAGGATTGCTGTCAGGGGCTTATGGTCAGTAATACTGGTAAACTTACGACTATACAAGTATTTATGGAACGTCTTGACCCCAAAACTCAAAGTCAAAGCTTCTCTTTCAATCTGCATAATTATGCTCACTGGCAATGGAGTGCGTGAAGCAAAAGCAATTAGCCACTCCTCTACACTATGTAGTACATGAGAGATTACTGCCCCAACTCCATATGGAGAGGGGTCACTTGACCTCCTTAGATAGCCATAGTGAACTAACATGGTAGTCTCTACTAACTGGATTTTACACTCCTTGAAAGCTGTTTCGAATTCTTCTGCTCACTTCCAATGGATCTGTTTTTCAACAGCTCATTCAATGGATGTAACATTGTAGCCAAATTTAGTAGGAACTTCCCATAATAGTTCAGAAGACCCAAAAATGATCGAAGTTCAGTGACATTCTTGGGAGTCAGTGCAATTCTGATTGCATCCAGCTTCCCCTTGGTTGGATGTAAACCATCTTTGTCTGCTCTGTGCCCCAAGTACTCCACTGAGTTTTGAATTAACTCACACTTATGAGCAGTCACTGGTACTCTGTGCTTCTTTAGCCATTTGAGCACTTCCTTCAATAGACTCTTGTGGATTTGCCTGTTTGCTACAGAAATGAATATGTCAGCTAGATTTTATACTACCCTTTAGTGCCTTGCAAAATCTGGTTCATCACTCCTTGGAATATGGCAGAAGACACTCCAAACGGTAGCCTATTAAATTGATCTAGGCCTAGATGAGTAGTTATAGTTAAGTCTGACTTGGACTCTTCATCTAGCTTGTAAGTAGATCTAACTTTGAGAACATCTGGCCAACTGTCAATGTTGTGAACAAATCTTCTACATTTGTCAATGTATTGGGTAGATTATCCTCTAGAACCTGGTTTACGTTTACTTTATAATCATCATACAACCTTACCAACCTTAGGTACAACAACAATGAGTGTCGGCCAATTACTTAGATCTACCTTTGAGTTAATGTTCTCAGTTTCTCATCTTTTGAGTTCTTGCTCAACTTTTTCCTTGATTGAGAATGGTACCGGACATGGCTTGCAGTAAACTGGTCTTGCATCCTTCTGTACTCTGATACTTGCCTTGAAGTCTTGGATCGGACTGCCTTTTTCACAGAACAGCTTTGTATACAGCTTGATGATGTTATCTTATGATGAAAATTTTGTTTCTACCTGAAAAATCTCATTCCAATCCAGCTTCAGTGATCTCAATCAATTTCTACCTATCAATGCAGGCTTGTCTCCTGCCATTATTATGAGAGGCAAGCTCTGAAACTGATCCTTGTATTTGACCAATACGGTTTTACATCCTATAACAGGGATTTGCTCTCCTGAGTAGTCTCGCAGCTCCAACTTCGATTTCTCCAGTGAAAAATCTTGCAACTTGTCAAGATATGGTGATTCCAGGACAATGCTCACAAATATACCAGTGTCGATTTCCATGGGTATCCTGGTTCCTACACTGTCTACTTGGTTGACAATACATTGTGAATCGTCGTTAAATACCTTTGTGTATCTCCAAAACCTCCTTGTCCTGTTGCTTCTCTTCAATGCTTTGCAGTGTGTGGCGATTTCTACTTCTAGCTTTGAAAGTTGGTTTGATCTTCAGTTGGCATGCCTCCACAAGATGCCCAGTTTTCTTGCAGAAGAAACACTCTGCCTTCCCATATGGGCTGCTTTGAGCAATGTGTTGTCCCAGGCACCAATAGGATGACTTCAATGTGTTATTACCTTGGCTAGTTACTGAGGCCTTTTATTTTTAACCTGCAGGTGAGTCACCTCAGTTGTCTGATGACTGGAAATGGCACGAAAGTCTCGGGAATACTGGTCGGCCCTATCCATCAACATAGTTGTCTGACAAACCAAACAGAAGTCAATTCAGGGGTTGTCAACAACTTTCTTCTGATTGCTTCATTTGTCAATCCACAAACAAAGAGATCACGCAATGCTCGGTCCTGAAAGTTTACGAAATGATGGTGAATGGATAGCTTTTTTGAAGCTACAATGTACTCACTGATACCCTCGTCAATGAATTGATATTGTATTCCAAAATGATAACTTTCAGCAATTTCCAGGGATTCAGGTGCTGTTCTAACTTGTTTAGAATCTCCATGTGTGTCCTTTGGCTTGACGGGAACAAGCACATTTTTCATGGTTTCATACACCTCGAGGTCTGTTTCAGTCAAGAAAATAGCCCGTTTTCTTTTTAACACCACTTGGTTATGATTTTCATCATTGGGGACTTTGACGATATTATTCTCAGTTAAAAAAACATTTCTTGCCGCTCCACGTATGCTCCGAAAGTCTCTCGGTCATGATGGAACTCACCCAACTATTATTCCTATAGGCGTGGTCATCTGGACTCTGACAGTTCAGCCGAGTATGCTTGTAATTTACCTTGGATTTTTTGTTGTTCTGGAGAATAAAGAACCTCTCAGAGTTTCTCTGTTGGTAGGCAGGACAATCCGCCAACAAAAATTTCAGCTAGTGCATCCAGAAAACCTATCCTCATTCGCCAACATGATATATTTTCTTACAACATCACTAAGAAGCCTACTCTAAAAAATGGCTCCAAATGTTGTCATTGTCATATGAGTCTTTTTGTTCTACATCAGTCATTGCATTACCACAGTAGTCCACTCGGTTGAGCAGTAGTTCAATAGGTGGAGCTATATTACATAAAGCACTATTGGATGTCTTCAGTTTGTGAAAGGCACTAGATAAATGCAAGTCTTTGTTTTCTTTCTTGTTTCCTTTGGTTACCAATGAGAGCTCCATCTTATGCAACCACTTTTAAGTTCCTGCACATTAAACACCCAAATCACGAATCAATTTCATGCATGCTCTGTGTCATGCATCAAGTGTATATATCTGGTAATGCTACAAATTATATTCAGAAGTAAAAAATTAAATTACCTGATCAACACAGAGGTCAAAATTGGCTGGGGCCGCAATTGCCCCTTTCCTTACGGACTGTTACCACCGGAAATCGGCCATGCTGTGGAGTGGAGTGGCCGCCGACTTTTCGTGTAATGGCCGCCGGTCGCGCAATTGCCCTGCTGCGGTTTCCTGGTGCTGACTATCACTGCACCGCTTACTCCACTTCCGCCGCGGTGCTGGCCAGCACTCCTAAGTACATCATCACAGTGCGCACGCCGACATCTCGGGCCGGAAGCGATATTCCTTTTTAAAAATTGTCCGATCACTCGGCAGTGCCAAGAGTTGTTTTTTCCGGGTGGTGCATAATTCCTGATGCACACCACCAGCGTGCCTTCAAGGTGTGTTGGTTTTTGTTGAATTTGTGTTGGCGACTTTTTCTCCATGTTTGACAAGCAGTGCAAGGTTACAGTCCGCGATTGTTTGCGAGTGCTGGAGGTACCTCCATCTGCAAACAGGGAGGTAACTTCGAGGAGGTTGGATGTGGGGAGGACTTGGAAATGGGGCTCTACAGGGCTGTCGTAATACCTGCCCTCCTGTATGGATCTGAGGCATGAACGATGTATAGAAGGCACCTCAAGTCGCTGGAGATATATCACCAACGATATCGCAGCAGGATCCTGCAAATCCCCTGGGAGGACAGGCACACCAACATCAGTGTCCTCGACCAGGCTAACACCCCCAGTGTTGAAGCACTGACCACACTAGATCAGCTTCACTGGGCAGGCCACATAGTTCGCATGCCAAATACGAGACTCCCTAAGCAAATGCTTTATGCGGAGCTCCTTCATGGTAAACGAGTCAAAGGAGGACAGCAGAAACATTATAAGGACACCCTCGAAGCCTCCCTGGTAAAGTGCGACATCACCACTGACACCTGGGAGACCCTGACCGAAGACCGCCCGAGGTGGAGAAAGTGCATCCGGGAGGGCGTTGAGCTCTTCGAGTCTCAACGCAAAGAGCGTGAAGAGGCCAAGCGCAGGCAGCGGAAGGAGCGCGCGGCAAACCAGCCCCACTGACCACTTCCTTCGACGAATGTCTGTTCCACCTGTAACAGGGTCTGTGGCTCTCATATTGGACTGTTCAGCCATCAAAGAACTCACTTTGGGAGTGGAAGCAAGTCTTCCTCGATTCCGAGGGACTGCCTATAATGATGATGATGATGATGATGGAAATGGGGGCAGTGCTGGCAGGCCAATGCTTCCTGCACATGTGCGTGCCACAGAGATACCAGTTCCAATGGCTGCAGAGGCAGCGGGCAAGGACCACAGCTATCATGGCAGCCCAGCATGGAGAGGGCCAGGGAGATGGCGACAGATGGGAGGCCAGAGAGCTGCTACAGGAAGGCCCTGAGCAAGTGCGTCCTGAAGGAGGAGCGTGAGGTACATGGACCCCCCGCACCAGATACTGGGACAGCAGGACAGGAGGCAGCTTGCCAGATGCTGGGCAGCAGCAAGCTGCAGAGATGGAGGAGTCAGCAGAGCAGCGGGCCAGCAGGGAGAAGCCAATGAGGCACAACAGAGAGCAAGATGCGGGGGCACAAGCCCATATCAACAAAGGGTCCTCCCCCACTAATTCTCATTAAGGGACCTGAATGATGATCAGTACCTGCACAGACTACGATTTCACAGGACGTAGTGACAGGAGCTCTGCAATTTGCTGCAGGCAGACTTGGAGGCGCAAACATGGGTGAGTACAGCCCTGAGTGTGGCATCCATGGTTACTATCGCCATGAACTTTTATACAACTGGGTCCTTCCAAGCTGCCACTGAGGACATCTGCAACATCCCGCGGATTACAGCCCATTTATCGATACAGGTGCTCCATATGGGACAGGGCGGATTACATCTCCTTCCCTATGATCAGGGACCAGCAGTTGGAGCAGCAGACTGGATTCACGTGCAGTACCGGCTTCCCCATAGTCCACAGGGTCATTGATTGCACCCATGCCACTCTCAGGGCACCCCAACACACTCTCGAGCAATTCCGAAGCCGCAAGGGATTCCACTCCCTCAATGTTCAACTGGTTTGCGACCACAACAGCAAGATTATGCAAGTTGATGCCCGGTTTCCTGGCAGTAGCCACGATTCTTTCATACTGTGGCAGAGCGATGTGCCAGGCCTCTTCACTGGTCCCAATCAAGATTGCGGCAGGCTCCTCGGTGACAAGGGCTACGCACTGAGCACTTGGCTCATGACTCCTCTTCGCAACCCTAGAACTGCTGCGCAGTCTCTCGGCCATCAGGACCGTCATCGAGCACACAATTCGGATCCTCAAGCAGAGGTTCCATTGTCTGGACTGCTCAGGGGGTGTGCTGCAGTACTCGCCTGAGCGTGTCTCCATATTTGTGGTGGTGTGCTGCATGCTCCACAACCTGGCCATCATGAGGGCAAGCCATTGTAGGACGAGGCAGCAGTGGTACCTGTGGAGGAGGAGGAGGGGGAGGAGGCACAGGAAGACGAGCAGGATGCGGGTGGGCAGCCACGCAGGGGTGCCATCGCCATGGTGACCCTGCAAGGGAAGCACAAAGCCGTCTCATAGCTGCGCCTTTCACATAACTGCATGGCCAGCTGAGCCTGCAGCTGGCCATGTCCATGGACCAATCTGTCAGCCCTCTCACACATCATTCCCGCACACTTAAATGAGAGACCTGAACAGAAATTCCCCCCAAAAAATAAAGATTTATTACAATGAGTTTCCAAAACGTTCACATAATTAATTATCACCTTTGTGCAACTCCATATTACCCCTCTTACGCAGACCTATCCTTACACTACACTGCAGTCTCTCCCCTGTGTATGCATCGTGGCTTTGGGAAGGCTGCTGTGTGTTTGTAGAGGATTCTACAGTTGTCTTTCTCGGACGCCCTCCACCAGCTCTTGCCCTGGAAGGGCTGTTGCATACTGGGCTGCATCCTCCTCTGTACCTTCAGTCGTAAGTGGCTTGTGCGATTCCATGGTTGGCAGCAATTGCAGAGTGGCAGATCTCGGGCTCAGGACTGCTGTGAACCGGAGAACCCACATCAGAATCCTGATCTGAGGAGCCAGCACCTCTCCCACGGGCAACAGCCCACCTCCCCCACCAAGCTGCTGGAGCGCAGGTCGGCAGGGTGGGGTGGCACCGTTAGGCCCCCGGTGGACCATGATGCAACCAGTCGCAATGGCAGCGTAGCATTTAGCTGGAGACTGCATTAGAGAAGCCACACTCTGGAAGCCATCAGAGGCGACAGCAGTCAGACACTCCATGCCCTGTTGCCTAGAGTGCATGAGAGCATTCTGAGCTTCCAAGGCAGCGGCCATCCTGTCCAAAGAAGCACAGCCACACTCGTTCCCTTGCGCTTGTGCTGCAATGGCAGCTGGCACCTCAGCCAAGAGAGGCGTCATCACAGCTGGATCCGCACGGTCTCTCTGGGAGTCCACCATCGTCAGCACACTGGCAATGATGGGCTCCATGGTATGCACAGAGCTGTCCACAATGCGAGAGGTGGACTCCTCCACACTCCTGACCACTTGCGACAGCCTCTCGGCACCCCTTGCATTGCCGCCAAGAGCTCGGATTGCATGGACTCCACCCTTTGTTCATGACCCCCAACATCGATAGTCTTGTCTAAGTCCTCCTCAGCAGGACTCGGCTGCGCTCTCGCCCCCCCCCCCCCGGAGAGATGGCACCCGAGGTTCCCTTTGCCCTTCACCATGCTGCAGCCCGCAGGGTCCCAGTGCTTCACCCAGTGCTGACCCGTCTCCTAAATCTAAGGTACCCGACCACGGACTCCCAGTATCTGAGCTGCTGCGTGTCACTGTATGAAGCAGTGATGCAGTGTTGCTGGCAAAGCTCTCCATCTCTCCATCGCCATCATCGGACATGCCACCAAGATCATCCAGGGTGTCAACTGTGTCCTCCTGACTGTGGCTTCCAGTCCCATGAAGGGTGTCTGTTTTGCTCATGCTGACACACGGGGTCTCATCTGCCATCATAAAAGGGATAAGGGCAGCCATGAGGGTGATGTGCTGCATAGCACCAAGCAGCATGAAGCTTGTACACAAGCATAAACAATAGCCAGGAAACCCATTGCATTGTCAGGGAGAGATGGCATTGCACAAAGGCCTTCACTTACCCATGCCCCCCCCAGCACCATTGCAACAAGCAGCGGCCACAGGGATTCCAACATGTGTGCCCACTGGCTGCTGCACCCTCTCCTCCAGATCTGTGAGCTGCACATTTTGCGACTCGCCCTCACCAGTGGCTTGTTGCTGGGCATGGTTGTGCACCACCTTGGCCTGCAAAGCTTGGGAAGTCGGAGTTTCCAGAAGCCTCAGCAATGAATGCAAGCCTGGGTCGATTACATATGGATGTGAATCTCAGATGTAGGGGATCCTCCATTGTGAGTGTGCACACATACAGGCCAGCAATCAACAGGCACTTCAGCTACTGTGTAGTCTTGGTGAGAAAGAAGTTAAGGTGAAGGAGAGTCTGTCAGATGTAATGTGAGGAGTTAGAGGAACATGTACTCCCTTTCATCAGTCGAATAAGGTCAGTGAGTCTTTTCCTACATTGGGTGGGGGTGTGCTGGTGAATGGAGGTCCCCGAAACCTTCTCTGCAATCTCCCTCCGGACATTTAGGATGATGCTCCTAATTGGTCTCCCACCAGTTACGGGGAGGAGTAGCTGCCTCCTTCCCTCCCCAGCTTCGATCAGACTTTTCAGCTCAGCGGCACTGAGGCAGCTGACCCTCTTCAAACGTTCCCCTGCAGCCATCTCCTCTGATGCAAGTCAGACCCAAGTCAAGACTCGGCTGCAAAACATGCCCTTTAAGAAGGCCAGAGAGCTGCTGCATCGTTCGGATCAATTGGTTCGGAGTGGAATTTCACGGTCCAAACGGCACCCCAGCTGAAACCAGCCTATTAGCCCAGTCATTATCACTCTGCTCCGTTTTGGGCGCGAAAAAGCGCAATTTCGATCTTAACATGGCAGCATCCTTATCGGAGGTAAGGGAGGCTAAAATGCGGTGGGTGCACCCCGTTACTGGGGAAGGGCAATTTCAGCCTCGCTATCTCCCGGATTGGGGGCGGTAACCTCTAAGGGGCCGGGCATTCTGTGCCTGGTGCAGAAGTCCATCCCCAGAAGCGAAATTGGGGTTACCGCCCCTCACAGGAAGTGGAGCGCAATGATGCACATCCCACTTCCTGTAGGGGCAGTATCCGGGGCGTTACTCGGCTTCTCCATGTAGCGCAGATGCGTTTCAAACCTCTTCCCCTTCCGGTAGCCAGGCCTCTGATGGACTCCACTGGCCCATCAGGGTGGCGTGCTGCCTTGGCCGCAGCCCGGCACACAAACGGAGTGCTGGGCTGCATGCCACGGAGCAGCAAGACGGGCTGACCGGTGAGCCAGCCAAGACGACAAAATGGTGGTGCATGGCACAGCGCACCTCCCCTTTAACCTCTGCCCTGGGCGCGGAAGTCGGCCCGGTACACGACCCGCGAGGCTGGAGCTAAAAACCATTCATGGGGCACTAGCCAATTTCCATCGCGGGGCGGAAAGGCGTTGCCGTGGGGTGCTAAGCGGTCGCCGCTCCCCAGACGCACTAACAGGAGATGCCCAACAGAGGAATTTTGTCCCCTAGGAATATTGTCCACTAGATTCAGGCTCCTATCCATGGGTGAAAATGATTAACAGCATTGATGTGCATATTATTATGTGTCATAGAATCTGGGGCACTGTGCTGTTTCCTCATGTTACACTGGATTTAATATAATGCAACTCCACCATTAGACCATTCCCCAGACCTAGCTTAGGTGATGGTCTAATGATGGAGTTGCAGTATTTCAAACTCCAATCTAAGATGAGGAAATACCAGAGTGCTCCATGATTTATCGAAAGGATGGATAAATCATAATTCCATGCATGTGGTGTAAAATTCCATCTAATCAGCAGGCCATAAACACCTTACCAGGTGTTGCTTGGACTGAAAATCATACGGGGCCTGAAATTGCTGGAGGCTCCAGCATGGAAGTGCAGGGGGCGGGATTTCCCATTGTCAGCATAGCCCACCTGTCCCAAGGGCCTGTGGGCATCCGCCCCACAGAGTGGCTGGAAGAATTGGATGGGCACCTTCCCACTCTCTCAGGGTGCTGCCCCTACAGCCAAGGATATATTTTATTCAAGATGATTCTCAGATTTCTCCATTTTAAGATGTAAAAAAAAAATCAATGCCCATTTTCACTCTAGAATCTAAAATTCTGAAAAATGAATAATGGTCAAAAAATCAAATCTTGTGCTTTCTAAACTTAAGCCTCTCCTAAACTTTCATAAACTTCTGATTTTTCTCCTTCAAGATGTGTAATAATTTTGGGTGGATTTTGCAGCATAAATTACAACACACATTGCAAACGCACATTCGGGGTGGTTTAGGAGTTGTCGCTCTTTCTGATGGTGTGGCAACTTTCTGTTGAAGCTGTTGGTCAGTTTCTCATCAGTCACAATGGATGTGCATCTTGATTGCAACACATTGAGGATGTGAGTAAGAGGCAGATTGAGTCAGATGGCAAATGTGTAACTTAGGAGAAACCAGAGAGAAAAGCTCAGAGAAGCATTGACTGCAACAGTATGATTGAGATAGAAAGATAAGAAATGTTGCAAAGGGGATTCAAAGTTGGGGCCTATGCTGGGCTTTGGATTTCCCATCAATGCTGCAAGAATGTATGCTACTTCTGATAAGTGTTTGTTCCCATCATGTCTGTGTACATGTTATTCTAGCAGGCTGGTAAAAACTTACTCAGCCCCAAAATAGATGACCACTCCAAATAATGGCCTAATGACCTGTGAAGATGAGAAGTTGGATTGAAAGTGAAGTGGGACACAGGTCTATCATAACTTAAACAACATCTCCTTTAATGCAAGAGAAAAGCAGAAATGGATTTTAACAATTTACCAAAGGGAAATACAAGTGTTCTGGACATGTGACTTTGGGGGATTTTAACTTGGAGCATGTTTCGAACAGACAGGGGCGGGGCGAGCATCAAACCCTTCCCCCACGCCCACCCCTCCACACACCTCCGATTTTAACCTCCAGGCCTCATTTACATCTCACCAGCCAGCTGCCCACCGGCAATGAGGGAGCTAGCTGGCTGCCCACCGGCAGGTGAAGATCGCGTGGCCTAGAGGCAACCCGCTGGCACTGAGCAAAGTTGCAAGGGAAGGGTGGCGGGGGTTCCGTGGGGTATAATGGGTTAGAAAGGGGGGTGCCAGGACATCAGAGGCCTAGACCTGCCTCCTAAAGATGAGTTAAAATCGATTCTTTTCGGGCTTTCGCTTCTTCCCCAAGAAGATTTACTGAGTGGAGTTGCCTAACGGCATCGCAGGATCTTGATTTGCAAATAGTGATAAAACTCCCGCCCCAGGTACTTGGACTTAGTTAAAAAACGGCCCAGTTAAGGTGGGAACACGTGGGATTGGAGTGACAACACCGAGGCCAGCATCGCAGAGCGGAGCGGAGCGGGCGCGGGACTACGAAGGGCGGCGGCAGCTTGAGACAGCGACAGTCGGGAGGAGGCCAGCTGCAGCAGGGGCAGAAAGTAAACATAGAAGTAAAAAGAAATCAAAGTGTGACATCACAGCCAAGTGGGTAAGTGATTACCTGGTGGGTTGGTGAGTATTTTATCTTTTTCTTTTCTTTTGGTGGGAAACATTCGGCAATGTTGTAAGTAAGTAAGTCAGAACTGAAAGTAAATATATGTGATCCTTATTATCTAAGGAGAACCAGTTCATTAAATCAGCTTTTGCTGAGTAGTTTCTGGGCGTGTTTTGCTAAGGTTTAGAGTTTATTTCTATTTGATAGTTGCGGGTATAACTAGAGGGGTGGTAGTGCAGCTCAGTCACGTGGATTGCACATCCTGTGGCATGTGGGAAATCCTGGATGCTTCGTGCAGCCGGGACGACCACGTGTGTGGGAGGAGTCTCCGGCTGCACCAACTTGAGCTCCGTGTTTTGGAACTTGAGCGGCGGCTGGAGTAACCACGGTGCATCCGCGCGACTGAGAGCAACGTGGATAGCGCGTTTCTAGAGGCGGTCACCCCACAGCTTAAGAGTGTGCAGGCAGATAGGGAGTGGGTGACCCCTGGATAGAAGAGGAGGACTAGGCAGGTAGTGCAGGAGTCCCCTCAGTGCAACTTGTTCTCCAACCAGTACTCTGTTCTGAGTGCCGATGGGGGCGATGGTGGCTCTGGTGAGTGCAGCCAGAGCCAAGTCCACGGCACCACGGTGGCTCAGCTGCACGGGTGGGGGGAGGAAAAAGAATGGAAGAGCTATAGTGGTAGTCAGGGGAGCAGACAGGCGTTTCTGCAGCCACAGACGTGACTCCAGGATGGTATGTTGCCTCCCTGGTGCCAGGGTCAAGGATGTCACTGAGCGGCTGCAGGGAATTCTTGGGGAGAGTGGTCCACATTGGTACCAATGACATAGGTAGGAAGAGGGATGAGGACCTGCAGGAAATGTTTAGGGAGCTAGGAGAGAGATTAAAAAGCAAGACCTCAAAGGTAGTAATCTCCGGATTACTTCCAGTGCCACGAGCTAGTGAATACAGAAATAGCAACTCTGTTGGTCGGAACATAAATCAGGAAACAGTGGGGACTTGTAAAAAGGGAACAGCAATAATCATGGATGATTTTAACCTCCATATTAATTGGACAAACCAAATTGGTCAGGGTAGCCTTGAGGAAAAGTTCATAGAGTGCATAAGGGATGGGTTCCTTGAGCAGTATGTAATGGAGCCAACCAGGAGGCAGGCTATCCTAGATTTGGTCCTGTGTAAAGGATCCCCTTGGAATGAGTGATGACAGCATGATTGAGTTTCAAATTCAAATAGAGGGTGAGAAAGTTGGATCTCTAACCAGCGTACTTAGCTTAAATAAAGGAGACTATGAAGTTATGAGGGCAGAGTTGGCTAAAGTGGACTGGGAAAACAGATTGAAGTGTGGGACGGTTGATGAACAGTGGTGTACATTTAAAGAGATATTTCACAACTCTCAAGAAAAATATATTCCAGTAAGGAGGAAAGAGAAAAGATAGCCATCTGTGGCTAACTAAAGAAATAAAGGATGGTATCCGATTAAAAACAAGGGCATACAAAGTGGCCTAAACTAGTGGGAGGACAGAAGATTGGGAAGCTTTTAAAAGCCAACAAAGAATGATTAAAAAAATGATTAAGAAAGGGAAGATTGACTATGAAAGTTCTTATCTATGCAATACTATGTAACCAGCATTCTACCACCACCAGAGGGCGCATCTGTTGGAGTCCCAAGGGATCCCAGCACCCCTTGGGAGCACTGTATATAAGCAAGCCTCCCATGCTGTACCAACAATCTGGAGTTAGAATAAAGAGACTAAGGTCACACTTACTCACGTCTACAGTACTCAATCACGTTACTTTATTATGGATGTTACAACTGGCGACGAGATAACAAACCATCAAGCGAAAATGCAGAGAACTGTTGGTATCCTGGAGAAATTCTCAGAAGGGGACGATTGGGAGGCCTTCGTGGAGTGACTCGACTAATACTTTGTGGTCAATGAGCTGGAAGGGAATGAGAACGCTGCCAAATGAAGGGCGATTCTCCTTACCATCTGCAGGGCAACAACCTATGACCTCATGAAGAATCTTCTTGCTCCGGTGAAACCAACAACCAAATCGTATGAAGAACTGTGTCCGCTAGTCTGGTAGCACCTGAATCCAAAGGAGAGCGTTCTGATGGCAAGGTATCGATTTTACATCAACAGTCTGAAGACCAGGAAGTGGCGAGCTACATCGCCGAACTAAGGCGCCTTGCAGGACATTGCGAATTTGATGGATTCCTGAAGCAAATGCGAAGAGACTTTTTTGTGATTGGCATTGACCATGAGGTTATCCTTTGCAAACTATTGACTGTTGAATCATTGAATCTGAGCAAAACCATAACGCTAACCCAGGCATTTATGTCCATCAGCGATAACACCAAACAAATTTTGCAGCATAAAAATGTTTCAGCAAGTACTGTACACAAAATAACATCATTTTCAGGCAGGAATGTATATGGCAGAACATACACGCCTGCATGACCTCACATGACTCAGAGTCCACCATCAAGCATTAATGCGAGGCAGTTAACACCTTTTTGGCACTGCGTCGGTGATCATTGAGCCCATCAATGCCGCTTCAAACATTGTGCGTGTGGAACAATGGGACACCTCCAGCGAATGTGCAGATGAGCTGCAAACCCTGCAAACCACCACGTTGCAGAGGAAGACCGATCCATTGCGGATCAAACTGAACTAGAGACTCAAACCAAGGCGGCAGAAGGGTACGGGTTATACACCTTCACCACAGAATGTCCACCGATCATGTTAAAAGTTGAACTGAACGGAATTCCAGTATCCGTGGAATTGAACACGGGTACGAGTCAGTCCATTATGAGCAAAAAGGCCTTCGACAGGCTGTGGTGCACAGGCCCAAGCTGAGCCCCATTCACACCAAGCTGAGAACTTACACTAAAGAGTTGATCCCTGTAATTGGCAGCGCAGCAGTAAAAGTCTCCTATGATGGAGCAATGCACGAACTCCCACCATGGATAGTACCAGGAGATGGCCCCACATTGTTCAGCAGAAGCTGGCTGGGAAAAAACTGCAGGTCCTGGGACGACATCCGAGCACTTACATCCATCGACAACTCCTCATGTGTCCAGGTTACGAGCAAGTTTCTGTCGTTGTTTGAGCCAGGCATCGGAAGTTTCTCGGGGACGAAGGTGCAGATCCACTTGATTCCCGGTACACGACCCATCCACCACAAGGCACAGGCGGTGCCATATATGATGCAAGAGAAAATGGAGATCGAGCTTGGCAGGCTGCAACGAGAGGGCATCATCGTGCCGGTGGAATTCAACGAGTGTTCCAGTCCGATTGTTCTGGTTCTCAAGGGCGATGGCACGGTCAGAATTTGCGGGCACTATAAAGTAACGATTTACCATTTTTTGCTGCAGAACCAGTACCCGCTACCCAAGGCAGACAACCTATTTGCGACGCTGACGCTGACGTTCACCAAGTTGGACCTGACCTCGGCCTACATGACGCAGGAGCTGGCAGAATCTTCGAAAGGCCTCACCTGCATCAACACACACAAAGGTCTATTCATCTACAATAGATGCCCGTTTGGGATTCGATCGGCCACGGCTATTTTTCAAAGGAACATGGAGAGTCTGCTAAAGTCAGTTCTGCGCACCGTGGTTTTCCAGGACAACATACTGGCCACAGGTTGGGACATTATCGAACACTTGCAGAACCTGGAAGAAGTTCTAAGTCGGCTAGATAGTGTGGGACTCAGGTTGAAAGTGTGTTTTCCTGGGACCAGAGGTCGAGTTCTTAGGGAGAAGAATAGCGGCAGACGGCATCAGACCCACCGACGGCAAGACGGAGGCCATCAAGAACGTGCCGAGACCACAGAATGTGACGGAGATTCGGTTGTTCCTGGGACTCCTCAATTATTTTGGTAATTTCCTCCCCGGATTAAGCACCTTGCTAGAACCTCTACATGTGTTGCTACGCAAGGGTGATTACTGGGTATTGGGGAAATCACAAGAGACTGCTTTTGGGAAAGCCAGAAATTTGTTATGTTCCAACAAACTTCTGTTCCTGTATGATCCTTGTAAATGCTTCGTGCTAGCTTGTGATGCACCTTCGTACGATTTCGGGTGTGTGTTCCAAGAAACAAACGAATCTGGAACATTGCAACTGGTCGCTTATGCTTCCAGGAGCTTGTCCAAGGCCGAAAGGGCCTACAGCTTGATTGAAAAAGAAGCTATGGCATGCATTTACAGGGTAAAAAAAATGCATCAGAATCAGTTTGGGCTTAAGTTCGAGTTCGAAACTGACCATAAGCCGCTCATATCACGATTCTCAGAGAGCAAAGATATCAATACCAATGTCTCTACTCACATCCAAAGATGGGCGCTCACGCTGTCTGCATATAACTATAATTCGCCACAGGCCAGGCACAGAGAACTGCGCTGACGCCCTCAGTCGGCTACTATTGCCCACCACCGGGGTGGAAATGGCCTGCAGACTTGCTCTTGGTGATGGATGCATTTGAAAATGAAAAGTCACCCATTACGGCCTGCCAGATCAGGACCTGGACCAACCAGGATCTTTTACTGTCCCTTGTGTCCTCCATGGGAGCTGGTCCCACGTCCCAGCATGAAGGGATCAAGCCGTTCCAGTGACGTAAATACGAAATGTCCATATAGGCGGACTGTCTTTTGTGGGGTAATCGCGTGGTTTTGCCCAAGAGAGGCAGGGAAACATTCGTACCCGACCTACACAGTACCCACCCAGGCATAGCAATGATGAAAGCTATAGCCAGATCCCATGTGTGGTGGCCCGGCATCGACTCAGATTTGGAGTCTTGCACGCGCCAATGCAACACTTGCTCTCAACTGAGCAATGCACCCAGGGAGGCACCACTAAGTTTGTGGCCATGGCCTTCTAAACCATGGTCTAGGATCCACGTTGACTTTGCGGGCCCATTTCTAGGCAAAATGTTCTTGGTTGTTGTAGATGCTCATTCTAAGTGGATTGAGTGTGTAATGTCTGTAAGCATGTCCACTGCCACCATCGAAAACCTACGAGCCATGTTTACCACACACGGCCTGCCTGATGTCCTTGTCAGCGACAACGGGCCGTGCTTCACCAGTGCTGGATTCAAGGAATTCATGACCTGCAATGGGATCAAGCACATCACATCTGCCCCGTTCAAGCCCGCATCCAACGGCCAAGCAGAACGGGCAGTCCAAACCATCAAGCAGAGCTTGAAACGCACGTCAGAAGGCTCCCTGCAGACCCGTCTGTCCCGAGTCCTGCTCAGCTACCGCACTGGACTCCATTCGCTCACCGGGGTTCCCCCAGCCGAGCTGCTCATGAAAAGGGTGCTCAAAACTAGGCTTTCTCTCTTGTCCACCCTGATCTCCATAATAGCATCAAGGGCAGGCGGCATCAACAAAGCATGTACCATGATCGCGCAAATTTGTCACGCGATATTGAAGTCAATGACCCTGTATTTGTACTCAACTATGGACATGGTCCAAATGGCTCACTGGCACTGTCATAGCCAAAGAAGGGAGTAGAGTGTTTCAGGTCCAACTCGTAAATGGAATAACTTGCAGAAAGCATTTGGACCAAACCAAACTGCGATTCACAGACAGCCACGAGCAACCTGAAGATGACATCACCAACTTCGACCATCCGACACACACACACATGGCAACCGACATCACGGTAGACCACGAAGCTGAACTCATCAATCCCAGCAGCCCAGCAACCCAGCTGCACAGCAGCTAGCGAAGAACCAACCAACTCACCTGCACCTGCATTTGTACCGAGACTAGGGAGCGAAAAGCCCCTGATCGTCTCACCCTGTAAATAAGTGTACTAATTACTTTGGGAGGGAGTGATGTTATGTATGCAACCCTATGTAACCAGCATTCTACCGCCACCAGAGGGCGCATCTGGTGGAGTCCCAACGGATCCCAGCATCCCTTGGGAGCACTGTATAAAGCAGGCCTCCTATGCTGTACCAACACTCTGGAGTTAGAATAAAGAGACTAAGGTCACACTTACTCACGAATACAGTACTCAATCACATTACTTTATTATGGACGCAACAAAAGTAAAGTAGCACAAAATATAAAAACAGATAGTAAGAGTTTCTATAGATATATAAAAAGAAAAAGAGTGGCTAAAGTAAATGTTGGTCCTCTAGAGGATGAGACCAGGGAATTAGTAATGGGGAACATGGAGATGGCAGGAACTCTAAACAAGTATTTTGTATCAGTTTTTATGGTAGAAGACACTAACAATATTCCAACAGTGGATAGTCAAGGGTCTATAGGGGGGGAGAAACTTAACACAATCACAATTACTAAGGAGGCGGTGCTCATTAAGATAATGGGACTAAAGGCAGATAAATCCTCTGGAACTGATGGCTTGCATCCTAGGGTCTTAAGAGAAGTAGCAGCAGGGATTGTGGATGCATTGGTTGTAATTTACCAAAATTCCTTGGATTCTGGGGCGGTCCCAGCAGATTGGAAAACTGCAAATGTAACGCCCCTATTCAAAAAAGGAGGCAGACAAAAGCAGGAAACTATAGACCAGTTAGCCTAACATCTGTGGTTGAGAAAATGTTGGCGTCCATTATTAAAGAAGCAATAACAGGACATTTGGAAAAGCAAAATTGGTGAGGCAAAGTCAGCATGAATTTATAAGGGGAAGTCATGTTTGACAAATTTGCTGGAATTCTTTGAGGATGTAAAGAACAGGGTAGATAAAGGGGAACCAATGGATGTGGTGTATTTGGACTTCCAGAAGACATTTGACAAGGTGCTACACAGAAGGTTACTGCACAAGATAAAAGTTCACGGGGTTGGGGGTAATATATTAGCATGGATAGAAGATTGGCTGACAAACAGAAAACAGAGAGTCGGGAATAATGGTTAATTCTCGGGTTGGCAATCAGTAACGAGTGGGGTGCCACAGGGATCAGTGCTGGGACCCCAACTATTTATAATCTTTATTAACGGCTCGGAAGAGGGGACTGAATGTAACGTAGCCAAGTTTGCTGACGATACAAAGGTGGGAGGAAGAGTGAGGAGGACACAAAGAGACTGCAGGAGGACATAAACAGGCTAAGTGAGTGGGCAAGAATTTGGCAGATGGAGTATAATGTTCAAAAATGTGAGGTCATGCACTTTGGCAGAAAAAAATCAAAGAGCAAGTTATTATTTAAATGGAGAAAGATTGCAAAGTGCCGCAGTACAGCGGGACCTGGAGATACTTGTGCATGAAACACAAAAGGCTAGTATGCAGGTACAGCAAGTGATCAGGAAGGCCAATGGAATCTTGGCCTTTATTGCAAAGGGGATGGAGTACAACAGCAGGGAAGTCTTGCTACAGCTATATAAGGTGTTGGTGAGGCCACACCTGGAATACTGCATGCAGTTTTGGTTTCCATATTTACGAAAGGATACACTTGCAGTTCAGAGCAGGTTCACTAGGTTGATTCCGGAGATGAGGGGGTTGACTTATGAGGAAAGGTTGAGTAGGTTGGGCCGCTATTCATTGGAATTCAGAAGAATGAGAGGTGATCTTATCGAAACGTATAAGATTATGAGGAGGCTTGACAAGGTGGATGCAGTGAGGATGTTTCCACTGATAGGGGAGACTAGAACTCGAGGGCATGATCTTAGGATAAGGGGCCGCCCATTTAGAACTGAGACGAGGAGACATTTCTTCTCTCAGAAGGTTGTAAATCTGTGGAATTCACTGCCTCAGAGAGTTGTGGAAGCTGGGACATTAAATAAATTTAAGACAGAAATAGACAGTTTCTTAAATGATAAGGGGATAAGGAGTTATGGGGAGTGGGCAGGGAAGTGGAGCTGAGTCCATGATCAGATCAGCCATGATCTTATTGAAAGGCGGAGCAGGCTCGAGGGGCCTTATGGCCTACTCCTGCTCCTATTTCTTATGCTCTTATGTTCTTATGAAGTCTGAGAGACAATTTTAATTACTTTGCCCAGTAGCTGCTGGATGGATGGGTTAAAATCACCCCCTTATTTTCTGGAGGAACATCCCCAGAAAGTTATGATTTGATCAATTCTTTATTTGGTGCATTTCGTGATAGTTTGAAGCCAACTGTAATTCCACATTTTAAGCCAAAAATAATTTCTCCAGAGTTTCAGATATTGTAAATATATGAGATTAATCATGACTTCAATATAACTTTGCAGGTGCAGTAAATCTGACCCTGGGTACAGCCCGCTTGTGTGAACTGAATCTTTTACATCACACACCGAAAGAAAGAACTTGTCCTTTTAAAGAACTGTTATGTCTTCGGGACGTCTCGATATCCAATGAAGCACTTTTTGAAATGGAGGGATAGAAGGCAGTTAATGGGCACACAAAGTCCCACAAACAGCAAGCAATGGGGGAGGAACTGGACATGGACGAGGACACACAAGGGGCCGAATGGTGTTTGCCGATTGTTATACAACACGCCCGATTGTTGTATTGAAGTCAATGGAACTGAAACAAAACTGCGGAGGCTGGAAATAGGGAATAAAAACAATGCAGGAAATACTCAGCAGGCCAGGCAGCATCTGTGGAGAGAGAAACAGAGTCAATGTTTCAGGTCGATGAGCTTTCTGCAGAACTGACTATCGGGCGGAGAGTTTACCAGATGAACGATGTGATAGCGACTAATTTCCATTCCCGCCCTCGTCCATTTGCAGCCCCAACCTGTTTTAGTGATGTTTGCTGAGGGACAACTGTGGCCCACAATAACTCTGCTGCTAATATCGGTTACTGCCCTCTACATCCAATCGCTGCAGATATTGGACGACTCTTTCTGCTTTGCATTTGCCAATCTGTGATTTCTGTTGTGTTTTCACTTTAATAGTAAGAAAGTCAGTGGCTGTGAGCACAGAGTGGAAAGCACAGGCCAATCGGTCAGGTCTTTGAGTAACAGCCAAATGCTGCACCAGCTCAGTTAAGACGACACTTTTTTTGTAGAATTATGCGAAGTTAAGAGAGACTCTGTGACCTATATTGCAGAGGTACATCCAAAAGCAAAACATCAGCAACGAAAACATGAAGCACTGAGCAATCTCTTCACACAGAGGGAGGTGAATCTTTGGAATTCTCTACCACGAGGGCTGTGGAGGCTCAGTCTTTGAGTATATTCAAGACAGAGATCGATAGATTTTTGGATATTAAGGGAATCAAGGGATATGGGGATAGTGCGGGAAAGTGGAGTTGAGGTAGAAGATCAGCCATAATCTTACTGAATGGCAGAGGGAATTGGTGGGCCGAATGGCCTACTCCTGCTCCTAATTCTTATGTTCTTATAAATGCAATAGTTTTTGCAGACACCAGCGGGATTTTTCATCAGTTAATTAAATAGTAAATCTGGGAGATTGATGCTACTGACAGTATTTCTGAAACAAGAAAAAAGTGAGACCCAGCCCAGGGATAAGAGGGTCTCTTCCTGCCTTCTCATACTCAGTCACATACCGCACACACATAAGGGGACCTTTTTCTTAACTTTAAATGAACAATATTTGGTACTAAACTTGCCCAGTGATCTTCTGGTTACTGAATACAGCACCAGTCCTTGTAAACTTAGAAGTTAGAAAGTAGCAGAATAAATGCTATCAAATCCTGGAATGAGAGGGTTGTCCTATGAGGAAGGGTTGAGTGGATTGTGCCTATACTCTAGGGAGTTTAGAAGAATGAGTGGTGATCTCATTGAAACATATAAGATTCTGAGGAGGACTGACAGGGTCAATGCTGAGAGCTTGTTTCCCCTGGTTGGAGCGTCTAGAACTAGGGGACATAGTACCAGGATAGGGGTCGGCCATTTAAGACTGAGATGAGGAGGAATTGCTTCACTCAGAGGGTTGTGAATACTTGGAAATCCCTTCCCCAAAGGGCCCTGGATACTGAATCGTTGAGTATATTCAAGGCAAAGATGGGTAGATTTTTGGGGCTGGAAATTGCTCCTCGCCCCGATTGGGGGCGGTAACCTTCCGGGCCGGGAGATCCTGCAGTCAACCCCGACCCGACATGGAATTTGGACCGAGTGTCACTAAAAGGAAGAGGAGCGCTGTTTCCGGCACTTCACTTCATTGGAGGCGCTCTCCTGGGGCGGCAGCACGGAGCTGAGTCCAGCGACACGGGGAGGAGGCCAGCGCAACTTTGACGTGCTACAACTGTCATGTTTGTAACTACAATGTAACACCACTGTATTACTGTATACACTCAACTTAGATGCACACCTTGACCATAAGGGGTGAACTTGTGGGAGACACTCCTTACCTGATCACACAGGTATATAAAGGGAGGTCCCATGCAGGGTCATCCTTTTGGAGTCCTGTAATAAAGAGTTAAGGTCACAGAGTGGCCTTGTCCCTGGAATGTGTCTCGTGTGGTTTCATGCTGCAGAGTAAGGATTTTACATTGGTGACAAGAAACGGGAATTCACGACCCACGAGAATGGCCACCGGTAGCACAGAAGAAAGGTACTGTGTTGGGGAAGACTGGGACGATTTTGTCGAGAGGCTTCAGCAAAGCTTCGTTACTAAAGACTGGCTGGGGCATGCAGCGGCCGACAAGCGACGGGCTCATCTCCTGACCAGCTGCGGGCCAAAGACTTATGCGCTCATGAAGGACTTACTGGCACCCGAAAAGCCGTCAGACAAAACCTTTGAAGAGCTTTGCAAATTAATCGTGGAGCACCTCAAGCCGGCGAGCAGCATAGACAGGCTCGACAGAGATTCTACACCCACCGACGTCATGAAGGACAGAGCATACCGGACTTTGTAGCGGACCTCCGGCGTTTGGCCAGCCTCTGTAAGTTACAGACGCCTGCAGGGGGGAGATGCTAAGGGACTTCTTTATCGAGGATATCGATCATGCGGGAATTTTTTGCAAGTTAATTGAGACCAAAGACTTGACCTTGGAAGCGGCAGCTTTTTAGCTCAAACTTTCATGGAGGGGGGAGGAAGAGACAAAAATGATTTCCGCGCGCAATACTGCCTCTAACGTGGCGATGGATCAGGGAGTCAACATCATTAATGCTATTCTGAGCCCCGCAGGCAGGCAGGGGCAGTCCGACATTTACCAGGCAGCAATAGACCACAGAGCAGGACCTCAACAGAGACAATAGCAGGCTGAACAGACGTTCACACCATCACAGTGGACAATGCGGCCCGGATGGGGCCATTGACACCCACTAATAGGGTACTTAAAAGCAGTCAAAGGGACAGTCAGCCTGGAATTCCTGGCCATAGTCCCTTTGTCCCCAACAATGGAAACTTTAACTCATGCTGGGGGTGTGGGTGAAAACACTCAGCCAGATCTTGCAGATTCTAATAGTTTGTCTGCAGAAACTGCAATCTCAGTGGCCATTTAGCTCGAACGTGCAGAAAACCTGCAACCAGACTAATATATGAGGCAGATGGACCAGAAGAGGGTTCTGTGAGGCAGGATGACTTTTGGGGCAAATCGATGGACGCCGAGGTTCAGCGGGTCCATGCGATGAATATTCACAGTTCATACACCAAAACGCCACCAATGATGATGAGGGTTTTGTTGAACGGTATCCCAGTACACATGGAGCTGGACACTGGGGCCAGTCAGTCACTCATGGGCGTTCAGCAATTTGAGAAGCTATGGCCACTCAAAGCCAGTAGACCCAAATTAGAATGAGACACAATTATGGACTTACACCAAAGAAATCATTCCGGTGCTAGGCAGTGCAATGATGGCTGTCACACACAATGGGTCAGTGAACCGGCTGCCACTCTGGATTGTCCCGGGCAATGGTCCCGCACTGTTGGGGAGGAGCTGGTTAGCCGAGATGAACTGGAAATGGGGGGATGTTCACGTAATGTCCTCGGTGGAGCGAAGTACGTGCTCACAAGTCCTACAACAATTCGAGTCACTATTCTAACCAGGTGTCGGGACTTTCAAAGGCACTAAAGTAGTGATACACATCACCCCGGATGCCAGGCCAGTGCACTACAAAGCCAGAGCGGTGCCATATGTGATGCGGGAAAAAATCGAAAGAGAACTGGACCGGCTGTTGAGAGAGGGCATCATCTCGTCTGTTGAAATCAGCGACTGGACGAGCCCCATCTTTCCCATTCTAAAAGCGGATGGCTCTGTCAGGATCTGTGACGACTACAAGGCCACCATCAATCGGGTGTCCCTACAAGATCAATACCCGCTCCCGAGAGCGGAGGACCTTTTTGCCATGCTGGCAGGCGGCAGCTGTTCACCAAGTTGGACCTCGCTTCAGCCTATATGACCCAGGAACTGGCCGACGAATCCAAACTACTGACCACCATCACCACGCACAAGGGACTGTTTGCGTATAACAGGTGCCCGTTTGGCATTCGATTAGCGGCCACGATTTTTCAACATAACATGGAAAGCCTGCTTAAATCTATTCTGGGAACGATCGTATTCCAGGACGACATCCTCATCACGGGTCGAGACACCGAGGAACACCTCCACAACCTGGAGGAGGTACTACACCGACTGGACCGGGTAGGCCTGCAATTCAAGAAGTCTAAATGTATGCTTTTAGCTCCTGAGGTTGAGTTTCTGGGCAGGAGGGTTGCTGCAGATGTGATTCGGCCCACCGAATCCAAAACAGAGGCGATTCGACGAGCACCCAGGCCCTGCAACACATCGGAGCTGAGTTCATTCCTGGGACTGTTGAACTATTTCGGGAACTTTCTGCCGAACTTGAGCACGTTGTTGGAGCCGCTACACATGCTCTTGTGTAAGGGTTGCGATTGGTTTTGCGGGGACTGTCAGGAACGGGCTTTTGATCGGGCGCGAAACCTACTTTGTTCAAACAAGTTGTTGACCCTGTACAACCCCTGTAAACGTTTAGTTCTGACATGTGATGCATCGTCCTATGAGGTTGGGTGTATGTTGCAGCAGGGTAATGCTGAGGGTCAGCTACAACCTGTGGCTTATGCCTCCAGGTCGCTCTCTCAAGCAGAACGGGGATATGAAATGGTCGAAAAGGAAGCACTTGCATGTGTCTATGGTGTAAAAAAAATGCATCAGTATCTCTTCGGTAGGAAGTTTGAATTAGAGACAGAGACAAGCCACTCACATCCCTGTTGTCAGACAGCAAGGCTGTCAATGTCAAAGCATCAGCTCGCATACAGCGGGTGAGCTCTCACGCTAGCTGCTTATGACTACTCCATCCGGCACTGGCCCGACACTGAATACTGCGCTGACGCGCTCAGCAGGCTCCCACTGGCCACCACTGAGGGGGCAGCTGAGCACAGCGCTGAGATGGTCATGGCTGTTGATGCCTTTGACAGTGCAGGCTCCCCCATCACAGCACGCCAGATCAAAATCTGGACAAACAGAGATCCCCTCCTATCCTTGTTTAAGAAATGTGTCCTGACTGGGGATTGGGCGCCTGTACACGGAGCATGCACTGAGGAGGTCAGACCATTCCACAGGCGGATGGATGAGCTTTCCTTCCAAGCCGACTGCCTACTAAGGGGCAGCCGGTTAGTCATGCCCCAGAAGGGCAGGGAGGCATTCATCAGGGAGCACCCAGGCATTGTGATGATGAAGACCATTGCCCGGTCACACGTTTGGTGGCCTGGAATTGATTCAGACCTAGAACACTGTGTTTGCAGGTGCACGACCTGTGCCCAGCTGGGTAATGCCCCCAGGGAGGCCCCGCTCATCCCATGGCCCTGGCCCACCAAGCCATGGTCACACATTCACGTTGACTACGCGGGCCCGTTCATGGGGAAGATGTTCCTCATTGTAGTAGATGCGTATTCAAAATGGATCAAGTGCATCATCCTGAATTCATGCACGTCATCCACCACCGTGGAAAGCCTATGTGTGATCTCTGCAACCCATGGCTTGCCGGACATCCTGGTTAGTGATAATGGCCCGTGTTTCACAAGCTATGAATTCCGGGAGTTTATGTCGGGCAATGGCATCAACCACGTCAGGTCTGCTCCGTTCAAGCCGGCCTCCAATGGCTAGGCGAAACGGGCAGTCCAAATCATTAAGCAAGGTATGCTCAGGATTCAAGGACCCTCCCTACAATGCCACCTATCGCGCCTCCTGCTGGCCTATAGATCCCGCCCGCACTCGCTCACGGGGGTCCCGCCCGCACAACTATTCATGAAACGGACACTCAAAACTCGGTTGTCCCTCATCCACCCAGTCCTGACCGACATAGTTGAGGGCAAGCCCAAGTCACAAAACGAGTACCATGACCGTAATTCAAGGGGGAGATGTATAGAAATAAATGATCCTGTATTCGCCCTCAATCACGCCATGGGACCCAAATGGCTTGAGGGTACTGTAATTGACAAAGAGGGGAATAGGGTCATCGTGGTAAAACTCAACAATGGCCAGATTTGCCATAAGCATCTGGACCAAGTAAAAAAAAAATTTCAACATGGACTCGGAGGAACCTGAAGAAGACCATGAGATGGAGCTCACACTACCACCAGCGAACGTGCAACAAGAGCAATCAGAAGAATGCACAGTCCCTGCGGTCAGCCCGGACAGGCCGGAATCACCACAGGTGACAGACACTCACGTCAGTGCCCAACAACCAGAGCCCCAACTGCGGCGCTTCACGAGGGAGCGTAGACCACCTGAAAGACTAAACGTATGATCCCAATAAGACTTTGGGGGGGGGAAGGTGATGTCATGTTTGTAACTACAATGTAACACCACTGTATTACTGTATACACTCAACTTAGATGCACACCTTAACTACAGGGGGTGAACTTGTGGGAGACACTCCTTACCTGATCACACAGGTATAAAGGGAGGTCCCACGCAGGGTCTTCACTTCTGGAGTCCTGTAATAAAGAGTTAAGGTCACAGAGTGGCCTTGTCCCTGGAATGTGCCTCGTGTGGTTGCATGCTGCAGAGTAAGGACTTTACAACAATGCCTCTCCCCTTCAATTAAACGGGAGGGATGCTGCACACTCTGCAGGCCCTTCGGTGGCTATCACTGGGCTACCAGGGAGGCGATCGACTGGGCCAGCAGCCAAGCATCCAAAGCAGAGTGCCGGGCTGCACGATGGTGGCCCGGTCGAGGCAAGGGCCACCATTGGCCGGCCAACGCAAGAGTCAGACGACAAATCAAAATGTAGGCCCGGGGTACTGGAGGCCTCCCCTTTAAGGGGCGCCTCGGCGGCAAATGTCCAGCATTTACATCCGCCTGCACCAGCCTTGTGGCCCGTGGGGTTGTCACCTTCGCAGGACGCACAGGGGTCAAAGCGGGGCGGCGAGGGGTCAGCGCGCACGGCGATGACATCTTGAGGTGCGGTGCTACCGGGCATTGTCTCTGCTAACCCTTGCCACTAATTGCTAACCCTTGCCACTAACTGCTAACCCTTGCCACTAACTGCTTTCCCTTGCCACTAACTGCTTTCCCTTGCCACTAACTGCTAACCCTTGCCACTAACTGCTAACCCTTGCCACTAACTGCTTTCCTTTGCCACTAACTGCTAACCCTTGCCACTAACTGCTAACCCTTGCCACTAACTGCTTTCCCTTGCCACTAACTGCTAACCCTTGCCACTAACTGCTTTCCCTTGCCACTAACTGCTAACCCTTGCCACTAACTGCTTACCCTTGCCACTAATTGCTAACCCTTGCCACTAAGTGCTTACCCTTGCCACTAACTACTTACCCTTGCCACTAACTACTTACTCTTGCCACTAACTGCTTATCCTTGTCCCTCTTTTCCACTTCAGGTTCATTTCTCTATGAAGAGTAACCCGATACACAAATAATACAGAACAAGCTGAAGTCGGTTCAAAATTAAAAACAGAAGTTCAGGCAACAGCTGCAAAAAGGGGTGCACAACACACTGTGCCCCCAGAATGCCTGAAAAACGCCTGACCGGAAATTGGGTCTTAGCATTTTAGAGGCGTCTGACACAGATGCCTAAAATAGACATTCAACCCCTTTACATATGCCAATGGGTGGGCCAAACACCTGTTTAAGGAACCATACAAGAAATTGGGCTGCCTTGGTTTTTGGGACTTAGATGTGGTCTAACCAGTGACTGCCACTGAAAAGGTAAGTGAAAGTTTAATGTTTGAATGTCTGTGGAGTCAGGAGGACCAGGAGTGCTGCTCATGGCTGCACAGTGCTTCCAATAACCAGTGTCGGCCACAATCAGCGCCCCTCGGGCGGGCTATCTGTGGAGGTGTGAGAGGTGCCGACAAGGAGTATTGAGAATATTGAGATAAGGCCCGAGGACCAATTTCTCGCCATCCTCGGGCCAAAGTCTTCGGGCACTGGGATCATTCAGCAGCCCCTTTACCACAATATAAACGATTTAAAGAATTTCTAGGCTGTCTCTTCACTCCGGCTCTGCGGAAACTGTCAAATGAGTATCTTAGCTCCATGTGGTTAACCACAAAACAAACCATTATTGAGACAGATCCTGTAGCTGGCTCACACCGACAGATTTTGTGTTTTCAGCTGTCCAAAATCACAACCGTTTGTTTTCTCCAAAGCCACTAAGCCTTGCTTCTGATGCAAATTTTTGCTGTGAAAAATATTAACATTATATCTGAGTTTACTCAGGACAGTAACTGCTCCATCTTCATAAAACAATTCTTTTAGAATTTGACCAGGACTGAATATAAAATCCTGAGGTTTAAATTGTTTTTCTCTTTAGTATTTGGGCTACAGGAACATTATGGGGTGCATATTGCAGTCCATGACTCTGTAGTGCTTCAGAGGTCAACGTGGTTGACTCTTAACTGTCCTCTGAAGTGGCCTAGCGAGTGACTCAGTTAACGGCAGCTAGGAATGGGCAATAATTGCCGGCCTTGCCAGCGACGCCCACATCCTGAGGATGAATAATAATTTAAAAATGTCACCAAGACCAGGTATAATTAGGGGTGGAGATCTAGCCTATTGTGCACCCATTCCAATGAAAATGTGGACAGACAGAACTTAGCGCACTAGAAGCCTGTGAACGGACTGTGTGCAAGATGCTTTAAGATCTCATTTATTTTTTAAATTAGGCCAAAGCCTTGGAGCAGTTCTCCATTGGAAACAGGGGAGGCCTAACATTAAAATTAACATGTTGCCCTTGGATGTCTCTATCTTTCTAATACAGACACCCTTTGTCTATGTATCTTACTATGCACCATTACCTCTACAGTTCCACAGGGATCTATTCTTGGCCCCTTGCTGCTTCCCATCGACATGCTGCTGCTCAGCGACATTATCCGACGACATGGGGCTGGATTTTTAGCTTGTTGATGCACCTGGTTTTGCCACGGAGGGGTGGCAATGGAGGCGGTAAGCTCTTCCGGGTGGGCGGCCAGCTACCGGCACCCCACCCAGAAGAGGTGAGTGCAATGCCCCTGGTTGCAACACCGGCTCAATTTTTTGCTGCCGCTCGATCTGTAGCGCTCCGTCGAGCTCCCTGCTGGGACCGCCTGTGAAAGCGGGCAGTCCGACCTGTAGCAGCAGCAGTGAGGTAAGTAAAGTCAACCTCAGGTCAGTGCCATTGTTTATTATTTTATTTTTTTGTGACTTACGTTGTGGTGGCGTGAGTTATTTATTGAGAATGTTTCTGATGGGTTTTTTCAGGTTTTCCCCCCCGGCCTCTCTTAGAGCGCTCCGAGGCCGGCTGTTTAGCTCAGGATTTTCACAGACTCAGCCGGCCTAGTGCCCTAAGTGAGGTGTCCAAGCCTCGCTCAGCACTCCGTCCAGACTCAGGGTCCAGCTGCTGAATATTGCTGACTGAGTCGCAAACTATTCCCGGGCGCAAACTTTACCGTCCGCTACCATTACCGCCCCGAAATGGGCAAAGCCGAAAATCCGGCCCAACTTGTGTTTTATTTTTCTCGGCACTAATGCTGATAGCCATCTAGGTCCTAAGTTCTGAAATTCCACCCATTAACCTCTTCCCATCTCTCTGTCCTCCTTTAAGACCCTCCTTAAAACCTAACACTTTGACCAAGCTTTTAAGCACCTTACTAAAATCTCCTCCTTTAGCTGATTGAGCTCCTATGAAGCATCTTGGGACATTTTTCTACATTAAAGGTGCTATATAAATGCAAGGCCCCTACCCTCGATCCAAAGCTCTACTGCCCATATCCTTTCCGACACCAAGCCCTGCTCACTTATCTCCCATGTCCTCATTGGCTCAACACCTGAAATTTAAAATTCTCACCCTGATGTTTAAATCTCTTCATAGCCTCTCCCTTCCTTTCTCTGTCGCCTCCTCAAGTGCTCCAACTCCACCCCACCACCGTCGCACTCTCCATTCTTCTGAGCCCAGCCTCTTGTGCACCGCCCCCGCCCCCCCCCCGCCCCCATTCTTTCACCTCACCATTGCCAGCTGGACCTTGAGCTGACATGTCCTGCATGCTCTGAAATTCCCTTCCTAAACCCATCCATCTCTTTCATCAAGATTTTGGACAGTCCTTCAAATATTTCCTTCTTTAGCTCAGCGTATACTTGTATCATTATTCCTCTGTGAAATGCTTTGTTTTTCGATACTGAAGGCGCTATAGAAATATAGTGGTTGTTGGTGCTGGTGGTGGGCATCTGTCACTTGCTTCCGTCTTTGGCAACTTGAAAAGTTATTTCTTTCTTTCAAACTGCCAGTTCCTGTTAACCTAAAGGAGGAAGTGGGCAATGAAGAAGTTGCCTCATTGTTAGTGTAGCGATGTTACAGTGACCCAGCCAGCGCGTAGGTCTAGGACTTAATATTCAATGTCAATTACAGATTGCTACTGTACATTCTGAACTTAAAAACAAATTCTGCAGGCTAAAATAAAGCCAGCTAAATTTCTATCTCGATTCACACATGACAATTTCACCAATCTGGTAAAACCAACAAACAGTGTTGAAAAAGCTGATTCAGCCCCAGAGAAGCTGACAACTCAAAAACCAATGTATAACTGAAAAAAGGTCTCGGAATAAAATCACTACGACCAGTGCCATTGATTTAAAGTGACCGATTGAGTTAATTTCCTTTTTTTTATACTCGGAATCGATGCTTTCTGAATATGTTCCACAATTGAGTCTGTTTTTCACTGAGACCCGAAACCCATGACATACAATAAGAAATATCTGCAATGAGAGTGCAGTGGGACACGGATTTGTTATGACTGATGCCGCAGCTGGTGAGTAGAGCATATAGATCCCCAGGTGAGTCTGCCAACAGTCTGTGAAAAGGAACATGCTACAGATCTCCCCCAGCTGATACTCCGAGGACATCGCTTACAATGCCATTAATGAAGATATTCAAATGGACAAGTTGCAGTGGACAACTTTGCCTGATGACTCTTTTGAGAGAGATACGTTCACGGGGAGGTTGCAGGTGAGGCCGACAATGGCCGAAGAACCCGGCAAGGCCGGGGACACAGAGGTCTTGCCGATCTTAATGGCCGGGCCTCATTAACATCTTGTAGCTCTGCCTCCTGTCCATCAGTCAGCCCACTGGGCAGCCTGGCCGGCAGGCAGGTAGGACCACCAGCAGCAGGAGGCCGCAGCCAGGGATCCTTGTGGACGGTTACTGCCGATCGGGAGACAAGGGAAGGTCAGTAATCGGAAAAGGGAGTTCGTCAATCAGGAGGGGGAACAAGGCTGGTGATTGGGGCTGGGGGGGCAGGAGTCTGGAGATTGGGGCTGGGGGGGTGGGCAGGAGGCTTGAGGTGGGGGGGGGGCTGGAGATTGGGGCTGGGGGGACCAGGGGGCTGGAGATTGGGGCTAGGGAGGTGGGGGGGGGTGCGGGCGCCAGGAGGCTGGAGATTGGGGCTGGGGAGGTGGGGGGCCAGGAGGTTGGCGATTAGGGCTGGGGGGGTGCGGGCGCCAGGAGGCTGGAGATTGGGGCTGGGGAGGAGGGGGCAGGAGGCTGGAAATTGGGGCTGTTGGGGGAGGGGGCAAGAGGCTGGAGATTCGGGCTGGGGGGGGCGGGGTGGCAGAAGGCTGGAGATTGGGGCTGGGAGAGCCTGAAAGTTTCCTTGAGGGATTCACACCTGCTGCTCTTGGTCCATATGGATTGCTTACCTTGGGTAGCCGGCAGCCCACGTCTCCATTTCACTGCCAAGTTTCCCAACACCGTACAGCATCAGGTAACTTCAAATCGGGCTCCCAATTGGACTGTAGGAACCTGATTTAAATATGTTAATTAGTGTCATACTAGCCACACCATAAAAATGGCGGCAGGTGCATGAACGGCGGGTTGGGTCCCGTGCCACACATTTCACTTTTTCAGCCCTGGTCCTTTCCCACCATTTAATTTCAGAATCACAGACTTTTACAGCATGGACGGAGGCCATTTCGACCCATCGTGTCCATGCCAGCCAACAAAGAGCTATCCAGCCTAATCCCACTTTCCAGCTCTTGAAGGTTACGGCACTTCAAGTGCACATTCAAGTACTTTTTAAATGTGAGGATTTCTGCCTCTACCACGCTTTCAGGCAGTGAGTTCCAGATCCCCACCACCCTTTGAGTGAAGAAATTTTCCCTCAATTCTCCTATCAATTACTTGAAACCTATGCCTCCTGGTTATTGACCTCTCTGCTAAGAGGAATATGTCCTTCCTATCCACTCTATCTAGGCCCCTCATCGTTTTATACACCTCAATAAGGTCTCCCTTCAGCCTGCTCTGTTCCAAAGAAAACAAACCAGCCTATCCAATCTATCCATTCATGGAGGGATTAATGCCTCTTATCCACCTTTACATGGGTGGTTGGAGGTGGAGTAAAATTCCAGAAAAAATCCAATATTTGATTGCATACTCCCAGTGCTTTCATCTTCTTCATAACAATAGGATATGGGCAGTAGAGCTTCGCACAGAGGGGGGACTTGCACTTATGTCGCATCTTTAAATTAGGAAAACGTCGCAAGGAACTTTACAGAGACATAATCAGACAACAATTGTCACCAATGAAGGAGAATAAGGTGGGATGACTAAAAGCTTTCCTAAAAAAGTCGGCTTCAAGGAGGGTGTGAAAGGACCGAGAGAGGTGCAGTGGAGGAGAGGTTTAGTGGGGAGAATTCCACAGCTTAGGGCCTAGATGCCTGAAGGCACAACCACCAATGGTGAGGAGAAGGAAGTGGGGGACGGGTGAGGCTAGAGTTCGTGGACAGCAGAGTTCCTGGAGAGTTACAGGGCTGGAGAACATTATAGAGAAATGGAAAGCAAGGTCATGAAAGAATTTTAACATGAGGATTTTAATTTTGAACGATTGGGGGATTTTTTTTAAAATTCTTTCACAGGATGTGGGCATCACTGGCAAGGCCAGCATTTATTATCCATTCCGAATTACCCTTGAGAAGGTGGTGGTGAGCCGCCTTATTGAACCGATGCAGCAACAGTTTGTTACAACGGAGTGGCTTGCTCGATCATTTCAGAGGACACTCTCCACTTGCCTGGATGAGTGCAGCTCCAACAACACTGAAGCTGCTCGACACCATCCAGGACAAAGCAGCCCGCTTGATTGCCACCTCATCCACCATCTGTTCCTTCACCGTCGCTGGGTCAAACTCCTGGAACTCCCTCCCTAACAGCACTGTGGGAATACCTTCACCACATGGACTGCAGTGTGTTCAATAAAGTGGCTTACCACCACCTTCTCAAGAGCAATTAGGGATGTGCAATAAATACTGGCCTTGCCAGTGATGTCCACATCCTAGGAACGAATAAAAGATAGTTAAGCGTCAACCACATTGCTGTGGGTCTGGCATCGATATAGGCCAACGCAGGTAAGGAAAGAAGATTTCCTTCTCCAAAGTACATGAGTAAACCAGATGGGTTTACAACAATCCACTAATACCAGATTTATTTAATTAATTGAATTTAAATTCTGCAGCTGCTGTGGTTGTATTTGAACTCACATCACCATCATCAGTGCAGACCTACTGGATTGCTAGTCCAGTAACATCACCACTATGCTACCATAGACTGGGAGCCAAAGTGAAACAGCAAGCACAGGAGTGGTGGGTATATGGGAGTTGGTGCAGGTTGGAAAAGGGGCAGAAACATTTTAGATCAGCAGAGGTCGATGGAGGATGAAAGACTGGCCAGGAGAGCATTGGACTAGTCAAGTCTGGAGATGATAAAAACATGGAATAGGGTTTGGGCAGCAGATGGGCTGAGACAGAGGTGGAGGCAGGTGATCTTACAGAGGTGGAGGTGTGAAGAGGATATGTAGTCAAAGGCTTTAAGAGCAACTGGTATCAGCACAAATCGGTGCATGCTCACAAAGAACGTTTGCGATTTTCTGCGGCAATTCTTCGCCTGAATAGCTGAAAGCAGCAAAAATACTGATTTTCTTCAGCAAATACTGACACTCAACCAAAACTGTATAAACAAAATTCATTTTTACTTGGAAAAGCATGGGTTAATAAATGACATCCAGCACAGATTTGTCAAAGGTGAGTCACATTGATGGGGCTACTGCGGTTGATGTTGACATATGGCCTTTCAATATGTGTTTGATAAAGTGCCACATAATGGCCCATGGGATTACAGAGGAAGTGGTAGCGTAGATACGAAACAGTCTGAGATACAGAAATCAGAGAGTAGTGATGATGGTTGTTTTTCAGACCACTGCCTTAACATGGGGGGATGGGTGGTGCAGTAGCCCACTCACCACCCCCACCCCAGCCCCATCGGAAAATGCCCGCAAGCAAGAAATGGAACGGAGAATCCTGGTGAAATAAGGTTCAACCACAAATTCCAGATGCTGTGGTGGGGGAGTTAAGAACAAGGGGGAATAACCTGAAAATGAGAGCTAGGCTGTTCAGGGGTGATGACAGGAAGCATTTCTTCACACAAAGGACAGTGGAAATCTCAAACTCTTCCCAATGCTCAAAGAGCTGTAAAGGCTGTGGGTCAATTCAAAATGTCAAAACTGAGATTGATAGATTTTTGTTAGACAAGGGTATTAAGGGTTGCTGTATCAAGGCAGGTAGGTGGAGTTCAGATACAGATCAGCCATGATCTAATTGAATGGTAGAACAGGCTTGAGGAGTTGAATAGCCTACTCCTCTTCCTATATTCCTTTGTCAGCTGACAATCAGTCTGCTTTCCACTCTTGGCCCAGTTGTGAATTTCCCATAATACGTTGATCCTCCATACCTGGGTGGCCATCTTGATATGGAGATAATGGCCTGGAAATCCCAGCTTCCCCGGATCCATACGAAGTTTCTACGGACCTGGTAAGACATCGGAAAAGCCCGTTTTCAGCACACAAAGCGCATGCGCTGAAAACCGGCTTTTCCGATCTGTCAAGTTGGAGCTTGCCAGATGATCCACATCTTGGGAGCGAGGACATTTGCTTGGGCAAGATTGCAATATTTACCCATATCTTGCCCAGCAAATGTCCTCAAAATTCTTGCACCTGAAAAAGCAGGTGCATAGCCTACTTTTACAAGCGTAAATGTTTAAAAACAAATATAATGAAATAAAATTAAATAAACACATTTTATTGTTAAAAACTCTGTCCACTAAGGTAAATTTATTTTTAACCCGAATTACAAAAATTTTGAAAAATCGGAAAAATATTGTTTTTTTCTAAGGTATTTATTAACTTTAATTTCAATTAATTTTAATAATGTGACATCTGTTTTTTATTTTTTATTAGTGTGTTTGGTTTTTCTTCCATTACTAGCAATGGGAACTCGTAGATACGGAATAGCTGTGGAATACAGTACCTGATTGGCTGAGCAGTCACACGTGACTGCACCTTCTCCGTGGGAACCAGCGCGGGAAGAGAAGGTCTCCCCAAGGGAATCACAGGCTCTTCCCGGACCACCAGGTACTTTCGTAGAAATGTTTCAGGCCGGAAGCAATTGCCCGCGGGAAGCCTCCGACCGCAATTTACGGGACAACGATGGGAAGTTAGAATTTGGGTGCTTTGTGGGTGTGTCATCTGAAGGAAGTTGATGAATGAAAATTAGAATCGTCAGCAACAGAGTGGATCCACGAGGGTTCCTCATTTTTAAACAATCTATTGAATTGTCAGCGGTGCAGCAGAATAAAGCCCCACTCACTCAAATTGTTCATTTTGAAATGAAAACTGAAAGATCTGAAGAATAGAAAACAGTGAAAGCTGCAACACATCCACCAGTGGGTTGACGCTGACTAATGTGAGTTTTAAATGGTAAGAGCCTGGCTCTGCCTCTCTAGTTCTGCATTGCTCTTCAATCCTTGGAAGTTTGGGACAGCTCACAAAACATGAAGCCGCAGAGAGGAGCCTTTCCATGTAACCAGTGCTCACCGTTATAGGAGAAAGAAACTCTGGGAGAGGAGTTTCAATACAAAACAACTCTGATAAGTAACATTTAAAAACAGAAAACAAAAATTGTAGATTGATGAGGTAATTTTAGTGAGTCATTGTCCTTTGTCTAGGATACTCACATCTGGAGTCACTCAGATAATGCCGGTAAAGGCTGCCCATTCATATCCTCAAATGGCTTCATTAACTCATATAAATATCCCGAAGGTCAATCCAAAGGCACCTCATGTGAGAAAAGTTAACATCAACTTGGTAATGCTCTGCGATGGGCTAGTCCTAAAGTGTTCTGCTTGAGACATTCCAAGATTTAAATCCAGCCCCATCCAAAATGTTCACTTCTGACTAGATAATTGGAACTGCTCGAAAGTTATAGTTGCAAGCTGTGTTACAAGTACAAGTTTTACCAAAATAGTGCATGCTTGCCCTCTCCCCTCCCCACCTTTTACCCCTTTACTCATTGTCCGTCATAGGCCCCTCTCTCCTACTGTCAAGCCTCCTTTCATTTCCCCCCTCTCGAATACCATGCCCCCAAATGCCTCCCCCAACACACTCCCTCTTAGAAAAGCCCACAGCTCCCTCTGTGCCTCTTTTGGCATCCTCTGAAGGGCCCATCAAGGCATTTGTTACTGCCTCCTTACAGCAACCCCAACTGCCCCATCCTACTCGCTCACCGACCTCCCTGAGCAGTGTGGCTGCTCGGGTTTAATCTTTCCTCCCTCCTCTCTGTCCCACTCACCCCTCCCAATACTGACCCTGTGGGGCTGGATTTTCCGGCCCTTTGCGCTCTGGGTTTCGCCCCGGAGCGGCGTGAAATGCGGTGGTGAGGTCTCCTGTGTCCGGTCGCGATCCTCGGGTCGGGTTTTGCGGTGGTGCTTAGCAGCACCGCCGGGAAGAGCTGCACCGGGTGTACAACGCCACTCGTTGCAACATCTTCTGAGTTTTGACTCAAACCCGACTCATACACCTGGAATCGCGCCTCACAATGGCCGCTTGGGAAACCAGAGCAGTGCAGCCATGCCGGCAGTGGTGAGGATGGTAAAGTGCTGTAAAGGTAAGTGCGAGTGTTTGTTCTTTTAATTTTTTTAGCGATTTGTGTTGTGGTGGCGTGGGCAATGTTTTTGTTCCTTTTTTTGAGGTCCCCCCCTGCCCCCACCAAGGCTTCTCTCGGAGAGCACATGGCCCGGCACTTTCTTTCTTGAGGTTCCTATTTTTGCGTCTCCAAAGTTGTACGCTTCCCTTTGCGCTGCGCACTCTGGCACAGATCCCAGATGCCCAAACTTCCTTACTAAAGCACAACCTATTCCCAGTCGGTAACTTTCCCGCCCCACCTCCGATTTCGCCCCGACAACAGAAAAGCCTAAAATCCAGCCCTTGGAGTCTGGCAGCAGATCAGCTGTCATTGGCTCTCTCCGCATCTTCCTCCAGAATTCTGTTCACTTGTGAACAAGGCCCTTGTCATCCATGAGCTTATTATGGATGATTGCATCGAGATCATGGCCTTGACTGAAACTTGGCTGACAGGTGATGACATCTTCCCTTTTAATGAAGCCTCCCCACCTGGCTATACCTTGCACCACTTGTCCTGCCGAACTGCCGCGGTGGTGTTGTGGCCCTAATACCAAATCACATTTTGGTCTGTCCGACTACTCCTCCGGCACCTTCTCCTTTGAACATGTCACCTTGTCTGCCCTTCTTGTTTCATTTAAATCTTGTTTGCTACCACCTACCCAAATACCATGCAAATTTCACACCAATATATCTTCACTGATTTCCTCACTTAGCTTCTGTACCCGATTTCAACATCAATCTCAACTCATCATGCCCTCTCTCCACTGAGTTCACTGTCCTCCTACCCTCCCTTAATCACACCTTCAATATAAACTCCCCTACCCATAATAACGGCTACCCCCTCGACCTTGCTATCTCATGTGTCCTCTCTATTTCCATCGCGTCAATCACAGATCAGGCCATCTCTGACCACTTCCTTGTATCTATCTCCACTCACATCCCCCTTCCCTGTCCCAATCCCACTTCCTTCTGTGTCTGCCCTGGAAAAATCTCTTCCCAAGTCATTTATAACAGATTTTTCAAATTCCCAACTGTCTAGCTTTTGGCCTTCCTTTCACCATGACATTTCTCCATAATCACACTCTCACCTCCACTTTTGCTGCCCTTGTCTACATTAATCCATTGCACTCTCTCACTGGTCATTCCCCCTGGTACGGTCCTTATTTACATTCTCTTAAGTCGAACATATGTAGATTTGAACATTTATGGTGGAGAACTGGTTTAGCCATTCATCGCCAGATGTAGTTGGAACAAAATAAAGCACTATCGGGTCCACTGCCAAAGCTGTTCACTAACCCCCCGGCTTCTCTTCTCCATGACAAATAGCCTCCTTAAATCCCTCTCCATTGCCCCCTCCACCCTCACCAACAAAAATTGTGATCAATCATGGTTTTTTTTGTCAATAAAATGGAGACCATACATTCAGCTGCCTCTGCTGCTTCCCCCCTTCCCCTGGCCTACCAAGCCAAACTTCTGTGTCCCCGCATGCCCTCTCTGAGTTCCTCTTGTCCATGAGACTCACTACCTGCTCCCTCGACCCTATTCCCAACAAACCATGGCAGCCAGTGGCTGGTTCGGCCTCAACTGTAATATCGTGTCCAATTCTGGGCACTTTAGGAATGATGTGAAGGCCTTAGAGAGGGTGCAGAAAAGATTTACAAGAATGGTTCCAGATATGAGGAACTTCACTTACATGGCTAGATTTGCGAAACTGCGGTTATTCTACTTGGAGCAGAGAAGGTTGGGAGGAGATCTGTTCGAGATGTTCGAGATGTTCAATATCACGAGGTGGTCGGGACAGAGTAGATAGAGAGAACATGTTCCCATTGGCGGAAGGGTTGAGAACCAGAGGACACAGATTTAAGGTGATTTGCAAAAGAACCAAAGGCGACATGAGGAAAAAAATTTTACGCAGCGAGTGGTTAGGATCTGGAATGTGCTGTCTGAAAGGGTGGTGGAAGTGGACTCAATCACAGCTTTCAAAAGGGAATTGGATAAGTGCCTGAAGGAATAGAATTTTCATGGGTACCAGAAAAGGGCAGGGCAATGGGACTAGCTGAAATGCTCTTGCAGAGAACCGGCACGGGCTGAATTGCCTTCTTCTGTACTGTAACCATTCTATGATTCTATGATTGTAAAATTCATACCTGAACACCATTAGTTCCCACATTGTGGTCGAACTTCAGCCCACAGAATCATATGTTCATTCAATGTAGCATCCGCTCCCCACAACTCAGTCATATCAATATAGCAGCTTTTTAAAGCCTTTGCTGTGGTTTAGCGGTCTAGTCCACATTATATACAGCTGTGGTACAACATATTATACAACCTCTCACATTTCAATCTGTGAAACATCCCAAGCAAGAATCATACCTCTAGACCCATGAGCTGCTATTTTTAATGTTGGTATATTCTCTGCTTCAACCATTATCTCCGATTGTACATTCCACAGAAAGAAGGAATAAAGTCTTGCATTTATAAAGCACCTTTCACATCCACTGGACGTCCCAAAGCGCTTTACAGTCAATGAAGTACTTTTGAAGTGTAGCTGGGGATGAGGCTAGACCCCATCTGCCTTGGTAGACCAGGGAAAGGGAGGGAAGCAAAAGGATTTGCACTTTCTCCAGTGTCTGGGCTGAGATCTAGTTCAGCGTCTCCTATGAGAAAGTGCTGTTCAATATGAACTACTAAGTTTTATTATTTGAAGCATAACTCTGGTCAACTATAATTGGATGCAAACTTCAGCAGACTTATGAACAAATTCTTTTGGACAAGTCAGTAATATAATGTTAACTGGAATGAAATAATTCTGCTGACTATGCTGGGGTATTAAAACTAGATTGAAAAATCTGGAAAATAAAATGAGGCCAATTTATTGAGAAAATTCCATGTGGAAGAATCAATGTGGAATAAAAAAAATTGTGTCCTATGTGGGATCATAGTGTCCACTATCCCCATTCTTGTCTTCCTCAGATATTGAGCCTACAGCCTGAACTCTAATGGTCAGAGAAGACTGTTAATGGTATTCAAGCAGTGAATACCACATTTCGCTTTGTGTGAAATACTTTGTTATCCTATTTTTATCATATCAATTCATATGTTTGCCTAATCTGCTGCTTCTGTTATTAGTTTAGTTATATGGCATATATTTTAAATAAAACATTTCATAATTATGTTAGAATATCACAGATAGGAACTTACACATTCACATTAAATAGTGCACACAGGAAATCAAAACTGATCATTTGATAGCAACAACATTTGTTATGTGAATTAACACACAAAGTAGTGTTGGACTTCGTCGTCGATGTCTGCCTTTGCTGATAATAGGCTCCCAAGGTATGGAGAATGGTCCACGTTGTCCAAGGCCGGGCTGTGGATTTTGATGTGTGTGTGGCAGGGTCAGGTTGGTGGAGGACATTTGTCTTATGGATGTTTAGTGTAAGAACCCCACCTAATACCTTACCATTTTTTACTTTAGGGCTCTCTGCCTCTCCCAATCCTTTGAACACTTTATTTCCCCTTTATAATGTTACATCCTGGTGCCATCCCCCTGCCAAATTAGTTTAAACCCTCCCCAACAGCACCAGCAAACCTCCCCGTGAGGATATTGGTTCCAGCCCAATTGAGGTTTCCAGGACACAGGAAGCGTCCTGGATTTCCCACATGACACAGGATGTGCATTCCATGGTACTGAAATGCCCTGCCATGCCTTTATTTATTGGACTATTAAATAATTATACAGAAACTTAAAGGCAGTACAGGTCCCACCTCCCCCAGAACTGCTCCTAATGCCCCAGAATCTGAAGCCCTCCCTCCTGTACCATCTCTCGAGCCATGCATTCATCTGCTCTATCCTTCTATTTCTATATTCACTTGCGCGTGACACTGGGAGTAATCCGGAGATTTCTACCTTTGAGGTCCTGCTTTTTAATCTCTGTCCTAGCTCCCTACAATCTGCCAGCAGGACCTCATCCCTCTTTCTACCTACTGTGGTACCAAATTGGACCACATCCTCTGGCTGTTCATTCTCCCCCCTCACAATGTTTTGCAACTGTAACATCCTTGACCCTGGCACCAGGGAGGCAACATATCATACTGGAGTCATGTCTGCCCCTGCTAAAATATCTCTCTGCTCCCGGAACTATCGAATCCCTTACCACTATTGCCTTACCACTCTTCTTCCTCCCCCCCGCCCCCGTACAGCTCAGTCACCCATGGTCATTATCATCATCATCATCATCATAGGCAGTCCCTCGAAATCGAGGAAGACTTGCTTCCACTCTAAAAGTGAGTTCCCAGGTGACTGTACAGTCCAATGCGGGAATTACAGTCTCTGTCACAGTTGGGGCAGACAGTGGTTGAAGGGAAGGGTAGGTGGGGTGTCTGGTTTGCCGCACACTCCTTCCGCTGTCTGTGCTTGGTTTCTGCATGCTCTCGGCTCGAGGTGGTCAGCACCCTCCCGGATGCTCTTCTTCCACTTATGGTGGTCTTTGGCCAGGGATTCCCAGGTGCCGGTGGGGATGTTGTTGTTGGTGATGTTGGCAGTGCTGCTGGTGGTGGTGTTAGTGTTGGTCCTTGACAAAAAATTTTACATCAAGCCCTTTGAGGGTGACCTTGAAATATTTCCCCTGCCCGCCTGGGGCTCACTTGCCGAGGCTGGGGGTATTTCTCCAGGGCTTTGAGGTGTCTATTGCTTTTGGTTCACATCTCTGAGCCATATAAGAGGGCGTACATGATCTTCACTGCGCGACAACTACAAGAGGAATGCAGGGAACAGCATCAACCCTTGTATGTGGCCTTCTATGACCTCACAAAAGCTTTCAACACTGTCAACTGCGAGGGACTATGGAGCGTCCTCCTCCATTTTGACTGCCCCCAAAAGTTTGTCACCAACCTCCGCCTGCTCCATGACGACATGCAAGCCTGACCAACGGATCCACCACAGACCCAATCCACGTCCGGACCGGGGTCAAGCAGGGCTGCGTCATCACGCCAACGCTCTTCTCCATCTTCCTTGCTGCAGTGCTCCATCTCACTCTCAACAATGAGATATTGTGAACTAGAGCCCCCATGGAGCAAACCATTGGAGTCCTCAGACAGTGATTCTGAGGCCTGGACAATACAACTCAGAAAGAACGTCCTTTATGCTGCATAGTTTTGCACTATAATGGGGGTAAGCACCTTAGGACAACTTGCTACGTTAAAGGCACTATAAGTACAAGTTGCTGTAGTTGTAACACATGGGAGCCTCCTTGATGGGGAGGATGGCGAGAAAGTGGGAAAGGTCCAACAGTTTCCAGCAGCCTGGGCTGTTTGGCCGAGAACTTCAGCTAAACTATCCCTTCATCCCCTGTGTCAAAGTCATGTCTAACATACGTCCCAGTCCTCCCACCCTACAATTAGCAGCATCTGCCCAAACACCAATACTAATATTCATGTTAACTAACATTGCAAGATCACCAGCCACTGCAGGAACACTCTGCGCACAAAGATGTCAAGCAGTATTGTGGTATTCCAAATGTACTTCATTGGCTGTAAAGCGCTTTGATACATCCGGTGGTCGTGAAAGGTGCTATATAAAGCCAAGTCATGATTTCTTCTTTTTACTGGTCCCTATAATGCCTGTCTAAAGAGCTCTTTCACCTACTTCACTGCCACCAACCCACACGCTCCCTCACCTTGGCATGGTTTGGTACCTCCACCTGCTCAGTGCTGCTCAGTGAATGCTCCAGTACAGTCGCTTAAAACTATCTTAAGTCATTATTTCTGTGCAGGTGCTCGTCAGGGCAAGAGCAAGTAACGTTGGAACAAGGTGCATTGTCCTTCGGGTTTTTATCATCATTCTGTCTGGTCCTAGTGACTGAATCATCTGCAGACGGGTATTTCTCTTACCTGCTTTGTTGCTCCACCTCTGGTAGATCATTACTGCTGCAATGATCCACAGAAGAAGCACAAGAATCACAGAAATGAGAATATAGTTGAAATACGCAATCTTATTCCACTCTGAAAAAAAATCATATCGTTGACCATTTAGATATAACATTTTAGAGTTTTACAAAAAAATGTTGATATTATGGAAAAGCTCCTTCTGACCCAACCCAGATTAGTTGGTAAGAACTATTTCCGTAATCTAGACTAATCAAAGGATTGTTTACAAATTCAGATCTTCTACCAAACAGCTTAATACAAAAAACTTTCCAAACTTCCACTGGAGGAGGAAGTACTTTATTTTGAACTGTAAATGACAGCCTTTATTTAAAATAGCTTGACAAAAAGGACCCCAATTCCCCTGGTATCTCTTACTTTAAAATTAAAAGTTGCAAATTGACTCCGTTTCAGCTGATTGCTGGCCAATGTTCTCCATTCTCTCCTCCTAAATGCTAGCTTGCATAGCATTCCATGGGCACTGTCTACTCTCTGGTACCTGACCCAAATGGCTATTGTTCATGTGTAAGCCTTGAGGGTGGATGTTGACAGCCTATTTGCCCTTGGTGGGCATCATAACCGAGCCTACTTGTGACCTCACCAAATACCCACAAATGTACACATCCAAATGTGGGAGCTGACTAGCATCAGGGGCAGCACCCCTGGTCAATGGTGGCCTCCACATCTCAATTAGCGGTGGCTAATTGCAACGTCCCTGTGTTCACCGCCCCAGCTAAGCTGAGCCAATGTGGTATGTGGGAGCAAGATCAAACTGGGATCATCCTTGTCCCAGTTCTGGGCAGTTCTGTGCACCATAACTTAGGAAGGATGTATTGGACTAGGAGGGAGTGCAGTGCAGGTTTACCAGAATGATACCTGCACTCCAAGGATTAAATTACGAGGAGAGATTGCACAAACTATGGTGTATTCCTCAGAATTTAGATGGTTAAGGGGTGATTTGATCGAAGTTTTCAAGGTCCTAAGGGGAGCAGATAGGGTAGATAGAGAGAAACTATTTCTGCTGGTTGAGGATTCTAGGACGAGGGGGCATAGTCTAAAAATTAGAGCCAGACCTTTCAGGAATGAAATTAGGAAACACTTAGAAATATAGAATCATAGAAAATTTATGACACAGAAGGAGGCCATTCGGCCCATCATGTCCATGCCGTAGCCCTGTAGGTTACGGCTCTTTATGCGCACATCCAAATACTTTTTAAATACCTTTCAGGTAGTGAGTTCCAGACCCCCACCACCCTCTCTAGGTGAAGAAATATTTCCTCATATCCCCTCTAGTCCATCCACCAATTACTTCAAATCTATGCCCCTGGTTATTGACCCCTCTGCTAAGGGAAATAGACCCTTCCTATCCACTCTATCTAGGTTCCTCATAATTTTTTACATCTCAATTAAATCTCTCCTCAGCCTCCTCTGTTCCAAGAAAATCGACCGCTGCTTATCCAATCTTTCCTCATAGCTACATTCTCATATTCCTGGCAACATCCTTGTAAATCTCCCCTGCACCCTCTCTAATGCAATCACATCCTTCCTGTAGTGTGGTGACCAGAAGTGCACACAGTACTCCAGCTGTGGCCTAACTAGTGTTGTAGTCTTCCAGTTGCAAAAACTCCCCTCAATTGTTACCCTTTGTTTCCTGCCACTGAGCCCATTTTGGATCCAATTTGTCACTCTCCTATGGATCCCATGGGCTTTTACATTTTTGATCAGTTTACCATGTGGGGCCTTGTCAAAAACCTTGCTGAAATCCATGTAAACTATATCAAAGGCACTGTCCTCATCGACTGTCCTTGTTACCTTCTCAAAAAACTCAATCAAGTTAGTCAGACACGACCTTCCCTTAACAAATCCATGCTGACTCTCCTTGATTAATCTGTATCTTTCTAAATGAAGCTTTATACTGTTCCTCAGAATTGATTCCAGTAATTTGCCCACCACCGAGGTTAAACTAACTGGCCTGCAATTGCTCGGTTTATCCCTTCCTCCCTTTTTAAACAATGGTACAAGGTTCGCAATTTTCCAATCCTCTGGCACAACTCCTACAGCCAGGGAGGATTGAAAAATGATGGTCAGAGCCTTCGCAATTTCTTCTCTCGCTTCTTTTAATATCCTTGGATATATTCCTTCGGTCCTGGTCATTTACTTCAAGGATGCTAAACCCCTTAATACATCCTCTCTTACTATATTTATCCCATCCAATATTTCATAATCTTCCTCCTGAACAACATCAGCATCGTCCCCCTCTTTTGTGAAGACAGCCGCAAAGTATTCTTTAAGTACCTTACCCATATCCTCCGCCTCCATTTTGATCCCTAATAGGCCCTACCCATTCCTTAGTTATCCCCTTGCTCTTTATGTAATTGTAAAACATCTTTGGTTATATACACAATAGGTGGTAGAAGTTTGGAACTCTCTTCCACAAATGGCAATTGATGCTAGATCAGTAGTTTTATTTAAATCTGAGATTGATAATTTTTTGTTAACCAAAGGTATGAAGGGATATCGTACAAAGGCGGGTATATGGAGTTAGATCACAGATCAACCATGATCTCATTGAATGGTGGAACAGGCTCGATGGGCTAAATGACCAACTCCGGGTCCTATGTTCCTATGCTGTCTCTATGGTTCACCAACTCTCTCTATAACTTCACTGAGCCATTAGTCAGCTAACTTCTGTGGTCCTTCCATGATGAACTACTGATTGGTTGCAGTCATTAACCTCCCCGCCATTTTATGTAAATACTGAATGTTGCTAACATCAATGTAGATAATGCTTTAGAATAGTTATAGGGTCCATCAGTGTGAGTAACCTGAACAAGCATCAGCAGAGATATGAATCACCATTGTCACCGAGAGCCTGCAGAAACCAAGCGCAGACAGTGGAAGGAGCGTGCGGCAAACCAGGCTCCCCACCTACCATTTCTTTCAACCACTGTCTGTCCGACCTGTGACAGAGACTGTAATTCCCGCATTGGACTGTACAGTCATCTGAGAACTCACCTTTAGAGTGGAAGCAAGTCTTCCTCGATTTCAGGGGACTGCCTATGATGATGACGAAATCACCATCCATATATATCAAAATCTCCCGTATATGTTGTACAAAGTAACAATGGAAATGGCAAAAATCTGTAAAGAAGATAGGAAATGCTAGAAATACACGATGTCCGACTCTGTGACGTTATCTCAGCTCCCTCTGACAGTGAGGCTCAATATTGTTAGCTCAGCTCCCTCTTCATCATCGGCAGTCCCTCGGAATCGAGGAAGACTTGCTTCCACGCTAAAAATGAGTCCTTAGGTGGCTGAACAGTCCAATACGAGCGCCACAGACTCTGTCACAGGTGGGGCAGATAGTTGTTGAGGGAAGGGGTGGGTGGGACTGGTTTGCCGCACGCTCCTTCTGCTGCCTGCGCTTGATTTCTGCATGCTCTCGCCGATGAGACTCGAGGTGCTCAGCGGCCTCCCGGATGCACTTCCTCCACTTAGGGCAGTCTTTGGCCAGGGACTCCCAGGTGTCAGTGGGGATGTTGCTCTTTATCAGGGAGACTTTGAGGGTGCCCTTGTAATGTTTCCTCTGCCCACCTTTGGCTCGCTTGCCGTGAAGGAGTTCTGAGTAGAGTGCTTGCTTTGGGAGCCTCGTGTCTGGCATGTGGACAATGTGGCCTGCCTGGCGGAGTTGATCAAGTGTGGTCAGTGCTTCAATGCTGGGGATGTTGGCCTGGTCAAGGATGTTAACGTTGGTGCATCTGTCCTCCCAGGGGATTTGTAGGATCTTGCGGAGATATCATTGGTGGTATTTCACCAGCGACTTGAGGTGTCTACTGTACATGATCCATGTCTCTGAGCCATAAAGGAGGGCGGGTATTACTACAGCCCTGTCGACCATGAGTATTGTTAGCTCAGCTCCCTCTTGTGGTCAGGCTCAGTAGTGTTAGCTCAGCTCCCTCTTATAGTCAGGCTTGATCGCCGCTGGAGGCGGGAATGGAGGCCCGGTCGCCTGGTTGGAGGCTCACCTGGCTCACCAGCCATCATCGAGGATCAGGAATCGGGTGGGGCAGCTGAGTCGACATCGAAGGAGGAGGCCGCTGAAGGAGGGAAGAGGTCCAGGCCCAGATCGCCACCGCAGGAGGCCTGGTCGTCGCTGGCAGTCTGGCACTGAAGTATGGTGGAGAGGCACTGTTGGTTCGAATACTTGACCTCTTCTCTCTTATCTGGAGGGAGGAGAGCATGCCAGGAGATCTCAGAGATGCAGTGATCATGACCATCTTTAAAAAAGGGGACAAGTCCGACTGCGGCAGCTACAGAGGAATCTCCTTGTTATCAGTCATTGGGAAAATCATCGCCAGAGTCCTCCTCAACCGTCTTCTCCCTGTGGCTGAGGAGCTCCTCCCAGAGTCAGAGTGCAGATTTTGTGCCCTCCGGGGCACAACAGACATGATTTTTACAGCAAGACAGTTGCAGCAAAAATGCAGGGAACAGTGCCAGCCCTTATACATGGCCTTTTTTGACCTTACAAAGGCCTTTGACACTGTCAACCGCGAGGGTCTATGGAGTGTCCACCTCCATTTCGGATGCCCCCAAAAGTTCATCACCATCCTCTGCCTGCTCCACGATGACATGCAGGCTGTAATCTTTACCAATGGATCCATTACAGGTCCAATCTATGCCCGGACCATAGTCAAACAGGGCTGCATCATCGCCCCAACCCTCTTCTCAATCTTCCTCACTGCCATGCTCTACTTCACAGTCAACAAGCTCCCCGCTGGAGTGGAACTAAACTACAGAATCAGTGGGAACCTGTTCAACCTTCGTCGCCTCCAGGCCAGGTCCAAGATCGCCCCAACCTCTGTCGTCAATCTACAGTACGCGGACGATGCCTGCATCTGCGCACATAGAGAGGCTGAACTCCAAGTCATAGTCAACGTATTTACTGAGACATATGAAAGCATGGGCCTTATGCTAAACATCCGTAAGACAAAGGCCTCCACCAACCTGTCCATGCTGTTCAGCACTGCCCCCAATCATCAAGATCCACAGTGCGGCCCTGGACAACGTGAACCATTTCCCATACCGCGGGAGCCTCTTATCAATAAGAGCAAATATTGCCAACGAGATTCAACACCGCCTCCAGTGTGCCAGTACAGCCTTCGGCCGCCTGAGGAAAAGAGTGTTTGAAGACCAGGCCCTCAAATCTGCCACCAAGCTCATGGTCTACAGGGCTGTAGTAATACCCGCTCTCCTATATGGCACAGAGACATGGAGACATGGACCATGAACAGTAGACACCTCAAGTCGCTGGAGAAATACCACCAACGATGTCTCCGCAAAATCCTACAAATCCCCTGGGAGGACAGATGCACCAACATTAGCGTCCTCGACCAGGCCAACATCACCAGCATTGAAGTACTTGATCAACTCTGCTGGGCAGGCCACATTGTTCGCATGCCAGTCACGAGACTCCCAAAGCAAGCGCTCTACTCGGAACTCCTTCACGGCAAATGAGCCAAAGGTGGGCAGAGGAAACGTTACAAGGACACCCTCAAAGCCTCCCTGATAAAGTGCAGCATCCCCACCGACACCTGGGAATCCTTGGCTCAGAGCACGTTCCCGCCTCGGGACCGTCTTCTCCCGTATCCGTCCAAGCAGTGCTTCGGCTGTCACCGCACCCCCCCCCCCGCCCCCCAAATGAAGCATCGCCTGAGGGCCTCTTCGGCCAGGCGGCATGGAGTCAGGAGGGGAAGGGGAAGGAGTAGAGGTGGGGAAGAGAAGCGGGGCGGGGAAAGGATTGGTTTTTACAGGAATACTAATGATTTCAGACTAATGTTTGGTTTAGATGTTTTTTATTTAACAAAACCTTGTAGCACATTGGCTCAGATTGCTGCACCATTACACGCTGGTGATTCCTTGACATCACACTTAACTTTAATCAATTTAAACTTTAACTGTCACTAAAGTGATGCCCACCATTGATATATGACCTGCACACCCAGCAGTGTGTCAGCCTTGTAAATAACACCAATGTTCTTTCAGGCAAAGCAATCATTGATGAGCTCCTGACATAAGGCTCTTGCAGCTATCATGCCACCAGGGGCCCTTTCATGTGGTCTACAGGGTAGCAGGGGGCATGGCTTCAGCATCAGCCTGATTGTCTGGGCCGATGTCAGCGTCCGCCTCTTCATCCTCCTCTTCCTCTCTCTGGTGAAGGGGACTGTCAGACTCATCAGGCAATTCTTGTCCCTTCCTAATAGCTAAGTCGTGTAGCATTGAAGCACACCACCACGAATTGAGCTACCTACTCAGAGTGGTATTGAAGATCAGCTCCTGAGTGGTCCAGGCATCTAAAGTGTTGCTTCAGCATTCCAATGGTTTTCTCCACGATATTGCGAGTTGCTCTGTGGCTCTCGTTGTATCACCTCTCAGCCTCGGTGTGGGTGTCACGCAGTAGGGTCATCAGCCAGGTGGCAAGGCCATATCCTTTGTCCCCAAGCATCCAGCATTGACCTTGTGGCTCATTGTTAAACAAGTCAGATACAGTGCTCCCACGCAGGCTGTGAGCATCATGGATGCTGCCCGGAAATTGAGCATTCGCTGCCAGTATAATTTGCTGGTGATCGACAACCAGTTGGACATTCAGGGAGTGGAATCCCTTGCGGTTCCTGAAAACCTCAGCATCCTGAAAAGGTGCCCGCATCGCGATGTGCGTACAGTCTATTGCTCCCTGCGTCTTGGGGAAGTTTGCAATTCTGGAGAATCCTAGAGCCCTCTCACTCTTTCATAGGGAAGCTGATCAAGTCGCTCCTACGTGCGTACAGGGCGTCAGTGACCTGTTTAATGCAGCAATATGTGGCATGCTGGGAAAGTCCGTTCTACTTGCCCAGATGACTGTGGGTGATAAGGACAGTGTAAGTTCCATGTAATGTTCAGTAACCTACAAACTTCTTGGCAAACAGCACCCGTAGAATGGGTTCTTTGATCGGAGTCAATACTATTTGGAACCCCCCATTGGGGAATATAATCCTTGCACAGGACCTTGGCAGTGTGGGTGGCCGTGGCCCTTCTGGTTAGTACGGCCTCTACCCGTCTGGAGAATCAGTCGACGATCACCAGAACGTCGGTAAAACAGTGAAGATAACTCAATGAGAAACAGTGTGGTACTTGGGTGGGTGGTAGAGAATGATGATTTTTAATGAGAGGCGAGTGGGATGGAACAAGGTGAGTTGGTGAAAAGGTGCCAGAGGAGAAGGGGACAGGCCAAAGTGTGATTTAGTGATCAGACCACACCACAACTGGGGCGGTTTGGGCGGGGCAAGGGGTAGAAGGTATAGGCAGGTGGGGAGGCTTCATTAAAGCTGAAGGTTTCATCACCAATCAGCCAGGTTTCTGTCAAGGCCAGGTTGTTGATGCAATCATCTACAATAAGCTCATGGATGGCAAGGGCCTTGTTCAAAAATGAACAGGCATTCTGGAGGGAGATTCGGAGAGCGGTGGTGATAGCCAATCTGCTCGCAGAGTCTGCAGAGTCAGCATTGGGAAAGGTGAGTGGGGCAGTAAGGAGATTGGCAAGATTTTCCCCCACCAGGCACGCTAGGTGGGAAGGTCGGTGAGGGAGTAGGATGGGGCAGTTGGGGTTGCTGTTCAGAAGGAGCCAGCAGCAAGTGTCTCAATGGGCCATTCGGAGGATGCCAGGAGAGGCAAAGAGGGAAGCTCGAGGCTTATATAAGAGGGAGTCAAGCCTTGGCAGGAGAGTAAGAAGGTCAAGGGGTGGTGAGGTGTTGGGGTGGGGATTTGTCAGAGCAGAGTGCCCAAGAGGGGAGAAATGAAAGGGAACATAATGACAGGAGAGAGGAATCTAGGAAAGGTAACGAGAAAAGAAGAAAAGAAACAAAGAAAAAGAATGATGATTGACTGCCAGATTCAGATTTCCACAGAGCAACATCTCAGGGTGTTTGGAGGATATCAGGTAGACTCTCTGTCAGAGGTTTGAAGATACTAATGATTCCAGTCGCTCTGTTCTCACACAGATTTGCAATCATCAGCCTTCTGACCCTTCTTTTAGATGAATTGCAAGAGACTGCTCCGAGGGGCCAAGTCTCCCTCATCACAGCAGCTCAGGGGAACTCTCAGGATTGTCCTCCCAGATGCCTTCACAAGAAAGAGTTGCTCTGTAGACCCAGATTACTGAGGATCCAAACCCAGAGAAGCAAGTTGTGGTGGGTCCATCCTAAGACTCAGCAATCCCGAGAGTAGGCCCACCTCTGGCTTCGGATGTTCAATCCAAATGACAGGAGACATTTACATCACAAAAACCAGGGCCAAGTGTGGCAAGTATAAATGTTAGAACAGGGCAAAGAGATATTGTCAAGTAACAAGGGATAAGCACAGTGACAATCCTTAGTTAATTGTGATTAAAGTTCTTCAAGACTGATGATGTCATATTTTGTGATTCTTTGACCATTCCAGAAAGGATTTGGAAAAAGAGTTCACTTTAAATACAAAAGCAAAATACTGTGGATGCTGGAATCTGAAATAAAAACAGAAAATGCTGGAAATACTCAGCAGGTCAGGCAGCATCTGTGGAGAGAGAAACAGAGTTAGCGGTTCAGGTCGATGAGGAAGGGTCATCGACTGAAAACTTTCACTCTGTTTCTCTAGTTACTTTTAAATGTTGGGATTTAACGTGAAGTGTATTCACACAAGTTATTCTAACATACGTGGTCAAAATGCTTCACAGATAAACTCTGATGTTGTTTCCCTGTGGATTGTAGATTATAACCAATTTGTTAAACTGTCTCAGCAATTGATTATCAATGAATGCCTCTACCCATTGTGTTGGGCACCTCTGGTCTCCTCGGGTTAACAGCAGAAGATAAAAAGAGAGAGACATAGGCAGTTCAACATCATTCTGGCTTAAAACAGAAGCTGCAAGGGCCAGCTTGGGCCGGGCTTAGAGAGTCGATAGAGAGGAAGGTAGTTAGGAGTTAAGATAGGTGACCAATTGGTTTGGAAAAGAATAGCTGCTCCTAATTTTGAAATTATATAAAAAGACAGGTTGTACTGATCGAACTAAATGAATCTGATCATAATGATTATTCTGTATATTCACTCGCTGTGAAATAAAGCAGCTAAACAATTCATCTCAGCCTTGTCTCACCAAGGGGTTTTTTGGTCCACCTTCAAAATGACTAAAGAAGTGAACATGCGATAGACAGGAATATCCAGTTCAGATGACAAAGGGGTCTTATTCTTACACCCTTAAGATATGCTGTCATATGGTTAGATATTGGGCAGAATGAGAACATCCCTAAATGTAAGACATTCAGGGCCGAAATTCAATAGCACCGCATTTCAGACGATAACTTTTTAAACATTGACGATCTAGCGCCCTGCGAGATGGCCTGGGAAATTGTGGGAAATTGGGCAATTTTCCCTCAGAAATGAAGCAAGGCGGTATCAGGCGCTAATGGCCTCATGGGGGCGCTGCAGGGGCGCTATTACCAACGCTGCACACAATCTCACCTGACTTTCTTTCACTGATAATGAGGTTGCTGTTCATTCCAGTTCTTAAAGGGGATGTCTGGAGTATGGCATACAGTTTTAGTCTCCTTATTTAAGGAAGGATATACTTGCATTGGAGGCAGTTCAGAGAAGGTTCACAAGGTTGATTCCTGAGATGATTGGGTTGTCTTATGAAGAAAGCTTGAGCAGGTTGGGCCTATACTCATTAGAAGAATGAGCGGTGATCTTATTGACATGTATAAGATTCTGAGGGGGCTTGACAGGATTGATGTGGAGAGGATGTTTCTCCTCATGGGGGAATCTAGAACTAGGGGGCAGAGTTTCAGAATAAGGGATTGCCCATTTAAAATGGAAATGAGGAGGGAGGCTGGGTCATTGAATATATATAAGGTGGAGATAGACAGATTATTAACCGATAAGGGAGTCAAGGGTTATGTGGAGCGGGCAGGGAAATGGAGTCGAGGCCAGGATCAGATCAGCCATGGTCTTATTGAATGGCGGAGCAGACTCAAGAGGCAAAATGGCCTACTCCTGCTCCTATTTCTTATGTTCTTATGTTCGTATGTTGTTTCGGGCAGCACCTGGTCAATCTCATCATTTGTTCAGTTGACTGAGCTGCAAGGAAGGTGTGCAATGGGTGCTGCAAGGTAATATGCAAGGAGCACTCAGTTCAGTGAGCTGGAGTTGGAGACATTGGTGGGGGCAGTCGAGAGAAGGAGGGATGCACTGTTCCCTCCATCTGGGAGAAGGCCAACTCCACAGATTTTAAGGGCGATGTGGGCAGAGATGGCTGCGGAGGTATCGGGTAGCACGGTGGTGGATAGAGCCCCTACACAGTGTCGCAAAAAATTCAATTACCTCACTCGGGTGATCAAAGTGAGTACATGTTTCCACAACTCTTACATAGCAGCCTCTGAGCCTAGTCTGTGCACACTCTGCTAACCAGCACTTAACCCAGCAGGTAGCCACCAACCTTCTGTGCCTACTCACACTCACAGCCTCATTTCAAGACCTCGGACTAGCCTTCATCATGACTATGCCTGAGTGGGTGCTGTGTAGGTCACGTATGAAAGTTTTCCTGCCTTTCTTTGGCAAGTAACGCGGCTGCCCCATAAGAGGCAATCTGAATGGAGCGACATTTCATCTTTACGACGGTGAAACGGCTTGATCTCGTCTTGCATGTCTCTAGGGTCCACTGACCAGCTCCCATTGAGGACGTAACTTTTTACAAGGGATAGCAGAGGATCCTGACTGGTCCAGGTCTTAACTTGTCAGGCCGTTACGGGTGACCCTTCGCTATCAAAGGTATCCATGGCCAGTAGCAGGTCTGCAGGCTGCACCGTTTCCACCCCATAGGCAACGGTAGTCGGCTGAGGGCATCGGTGCAGTTTTCAGTGCTTGGCCTGTGGCGGATCACATAGTCGTAGGCAGACAATGTTAGTGCCCATCTTTGGATTTGAGACGAAGCATTGGTGTTTATGCCTTTGCTTTCCGAAAACAGTGAGATTAGGGGCTTGTGGTCCGTCTCTAACTCGAACCTGAGTCCAAACAAATATTGGTGCATCTTTTTTACACCGTAAACACAGGCTAAAGCCTCCTTTTCGACCATGCTGTAGCCTCTTTCGGCCTTTGATAGGCTTCTGGATGCATATGCAACTGGTTGGAGCTTGCCCACTGCATTGGCTTGCAGCAAAACACACCCGACACCGTACAACGACGCATCACATGCTAAAACTAGACGTTTACATGGGTCATATAATACCAGCAACTTATTCGAACACAGCAGGTTTCTGGCCTTCTCAGAGGTGGCCTCTTGATTTTTACCCCAAGCCCAGTCGTCTCCCTTGCGTAACAGCTTGTGCAATGGTTCCAGCAAGGTGCTCAACCCTGGAAGAAAGTTACCGAAATACTTGAGGAGTCCCAGGAACGAGCACAACTCCGTTACATTTCGTGGTGTGGGTGCATTCTTGATGGCCTCTGTCTTTGAGTCCGTGGGTCTGATGCCGTCTGCCGCAATCTTCCTCCCCAGGAATTCTACCTCTGGCACCAGGATCGTTTCACCTGGAGTCCAACTCTGCTTAAAACTTCTTCCAGGTTGTGCAGGTGTTCGGAGGTGTCGCGGCCAGTGATGAGGATGTCGTCCTGAAATACGACAGTGTGTGGAACTGATTTCAACAGGCTCTCCATGCTTCTTTCGAATATGGCTGCAGCCGAGCGAATCCCGAACGGGCACCAGTGGTACATGAACAGTCCTTTGTGCGTGTTAATGCATGTTAATTTTTTTGACGACTCAGGTAAGCGGAGATTAGATCCAGCTTGGTGAACGCCTTTCCCCCTGCTAATGTCTGGAAAAAGGCATCGGCTTTGGGTAGTGGGTACTGGTCCTGTAACGAGACTCGGTTGATCGTTACTTTGTAGTCGCCACAGATTCTGACCGTGCCATCGCTCTTTAGTACTGGAACAATCTGGCTGGCCCACTCATTGAACTGGACTGGCGATATGGTTCCCTCGCATTGAAGTCTGTCCAATTCGATCTCCACTTTCTCCCTGATCATGTTGGGGACCACTTGAGCCTTGTGATGAATGGTCCATGCCTCGGGGCCATGTGGATCTGTACTTTGGCGCCTGTGAAGTTGCCGATGCCGAGTTCAAATAAAGATGGGAACTTGCTCAGCACTTGAGCACAGGAAGCATTGTCCACTGACGATAATACTTTGACATCTTCCCAGTTCCACTGAATCTTCCCCATCCAACTTCTGCCAAGCAGCGTTGGCCCATCGCCTGGTACAATCAACAGTGGCAGCTCATGTGCCTCTCCATCATGGGATACTTTTACATTTGCACTGCCAATAACTGGTATCAGTTCCTTGGTGTAAATGTGCAGCTTTATCTGAATCGGGCTCAGCTTGGGTCTTTGTGTTTTGTTGCCCCACAGCCTTTCAAATGCCTTCTGGCTCATAATTGACTGACTCGCCCCCGTGTCCAGCTCCATGAATACAGGAACGCCATTTAATTTGACTTTTATCATCATGGGAGGACTTTTTGTGGAGAGGGTGTGCACCCTGTACTCTGCTCCCTTGGGCTGAGTTGCCTCTCTAGCTTGTGCCTTGCGATCCACGCTGGATCGGGACTCTTCTGCCGACTCCACTGCCACATGGTGAGTTGCAGTACATTTGCACATTCGCTGGAGGTGCCCCATGACTACCCCCACAACGCTAGCATTGTGTTAATGATTTCGCATTTACACCCCTTGGCGGCCTAGTTGCAGCAGGCATGTAGGCTCTGCTCTGTACAGTTCTTATTAGTTCAACAGTTCTGCCTGCAATCGGCGTTATTTTACGTACAGTACTTGCCAGTGAGCTCCGATTCTGATAGGAAGTCATCTGTATGGTATCGCGAATTAGTTCAGTCAGCTCATCATATGTCTTATCCTTGGCCTACCTGGGTGCCAGCAAGGCTCTATGAGGCGGTAGACCTCGGGCCCACAACTGGTCAGCAGTATAGCCTTGCGCTTCTCCGCCAATGTGTCCGTCTCCCCTGTCAGTTCGTTTGCCACGAAATATTGCACGAGTCTTTCCTTGAAGGCATCCCAATCATCAGCCTCTGTGAAGTCTTTTAGTATGCCAAAGGTAGCCATAATCGCGTGAAATAACTCATCGCCAGTTATTATATCTGCAATTACCATTGAATAACTCCACAAGGCCTTGTACTGTGAGTAAGAGCTGTGTGACTTCAGTCCATTTAATACAACTGCAAAGTGAGGAGCAGCATGGCTGGCTCCCTTTTATATCCCCCTCACACCAGGGTAAGCAACCCCTGAACCTCCACAAGCAACGTCCTCAGGTGGTACATCATACATAGTTACATAGTGAATACAAAGAGTTTGCATACATGACACTGATGGCGGCATGGCTCGCATTGTACGAGTCTTGGCCAGGAGTGTTGCAATTGTGGAGGAGAGGCATGAACCAGGTGCATAGCGGATAGCCCTTATCTCTGAACAGCCAGCCACGAGCTTCATTTGGAGGCTGGAACAGAGCTGGCACACTGGTCTGACGCAGGATGAAGGCACCGTGGCAGCTGCCAGGATAGCGGGCATTGACGGTCATTATTTTATGTGTGTGATCGTACACCAACTGTACATTCAGTGATAGCCGTTGCGGTTACGGAAGATCACTGGATTGTGCCGCAGTGCCCGCAAAGCGAATTGGCTGCAGTCAATAGCACCCTGCACCATGGGGAAGCCCACTGTCCTGGGAAAGCCACATGCACACTCATGCTGCTTCTCTCTGCTCATGGGGAAGGAGATGTAGCCCCTCCTCCTTCTGTACAGAGTATCTGTGACCTCGTGGATGGAGCAATGGTCGCGAAACTGAGAGATGTTGGCGATGGCTCCTGTCGCACCCTGGAAGGGTCCATTGGGCATAGAAATTGAGCACGATGGTGACATTGACTGCCACTGAGAGAGCCGTCCTCACCCTCGTCTGAGGCTCGAGATCTCATTGCAGAAGATGGCAGAGCTCTGTGATCACATCCTTCCTGAAACGCAGCCTTCGCACACACTGTTTCTCACTGAAATTTATGCAGGAGAACTGCTGGTGGAATACCCTGGGAGAGAAAGGCCTTCTGTTGGATGTGCTTCTCCCTGTGGTTCTGGATGTGCTGCTCTGTGCCTCTCCATTTCCCTCTCCTTTCCTTATAATTGTGCCTCTCCCTGTGGCATGCTTCATGGCTTTTTCCATAGACTTCTTCATGGGCCTCTCCTAGTTGTAGCATTTCTCTCTCACTCTCCTGATGCCATTTCCTCTGTAATTGGCAGTGCCATTGTCTTCAGCGAAGCATCCTCTAATGGTGAAGTTGGAGCAGGCGGTCGACTGCCACCACAGACCACAAGAAGTGACATAAATGGTACAAAGTTGAAAGTACCCTGAGTGATACAGGGGAAAAGGTAGGAGATAGCACAATGATTGAGCAAACAATCACTGAGATCGGTTCAGCAGCCACACTGACTAACTGCTGCAACCAGAGATAGGTAATGGCCAACAAAAAAAAATTTGCAATTTCTTCACACAGAGGATCGTGAATCTTTAGAATTCTCTACCCCAGGGAGCCGTGGAAGCTCACTGATGAATATACTCAAGACAGTGATCGATAGATTTTTGGATATTAAGGGAATCAAGGAATATGGGGATAGTGCAGGCAAGTGGAATTGAGGTAGAAGACCAACCATGATCTCATTGAATGTGGAACAGGCTCAAGAGGACAAATGGACTACTCCTGCTCCTATTTCTCATGTTCTTATGTGAGGGAACAGCTCCACTCTACACAAGAAAATGTCTCAGGAAAGACCCGAATCTTATAACACCTGTGTTGGGATCCTTTAATTTGTTCATATTTCTCTATTCCAATATAGACTGGAATTGCAGTTGCTTTTCTCGATTCATTGATTTAATTCTTTTTTATTCATACATGTGAATCAAAATGAATCCATTGAGTTCACCTTTTTGTTTACATCAGCTTGTAATGTCACCATTTTATATTTACACCCATGTTCCAGGATAAAAAAAAGGATCACATTCTGCAGTAAAAGCCCACAGGGTGCCTGTGCTCGCTGTACTTTGTGTGTAACAGTTTTATATCAGTAACTATTTAATACCTACTGCAAGGTAGCTTTGGACTTACTCTGATCCACATCAACATTTGTGTTTCCAGTGAGAACAATGGAGTAATTTTCCTGCACTTCCCATGTATACAAATTCTGATTTTCTGCTCCAACGTGTGTGACAATCAGATAGACTGTGTTATTCAGCTGGATCTCATCAGTGTTCCTCCTGTCTTGCTGAGATGAGTCTCGTGGTTTCCACTGAAGACTGACTGTATCTGAGAGTCTGGAGATGGTACAACTGAGGGTCATGTCACTGCCCATTACAGGCCTCTGTGAATCTGTCTCAACTGTAAAAACAGATAAATGACGTGTAATATAGATTTCCATAAACTTCCTGAATTATTGCTTTCAGAATTTTCTTTTCACTACAGAACAGTCAGACAAATGCTAACCGGCCGTGCTTAGTGCTGACTATCTAAATTTCCCAGATAGTGTCGACTTGTCTCTCTTGGCCCCTCCTCTTCCTCATCTACTTCCTGCCCCTTGACAACACCATCCAATGACATTGGGTCAGCTTTTACATGTATGGTGATGACACCCAGCTCTACCACTCCACCACCTCTCTCGATCCTTCCACTGCCTCTGTGCTCTCAAATCGCTTATCTAACATCTAGTCTTAGATGAGCTGCAATTTCCTCTAGTTAAATATTTGAAAGACGGAAACCATCGTCTTCGACCCTCGCCACGAATACAATATCATCGCCACCAGTTCCCTCTCCCTTCCCGGCCATTGTCTTAGGAATTTTAGGAGGATAGACAAAAAATAGTGTACAAATGCTAATGTTCACAATCAAAATTACTCACCCTTAGTTCTAATGCACAGAGGATTTTTACCCACATGGCTGTTTTTAAAGAGAGATTCATTCTGGGCTGTGTGATAGAACTGGAAAATCATGACATCATCCCGAGATTCTGTTAGGAATATTGGTGGAATTATTATTGTACCCTTTCTAGTACTACTTACCTTTAATCCCAAATGCTTCATACTGTTTCAGGATTTGCTTACTGTGACCTTCTCTGTGAAAAGTTCCCAATTGCTTTGTAGTTTGTTGCCCTGAGTGTGGTCTCCATTCCCAGACAATGGAGCCATTTCCAGGATTGTTTGGCCCTTTCAATACAAAGTTACCTTCCTGATCAAAAAAATAAATATAATTCCGGCCTCCTGCAAGAAAAGAGGAAAAACATTTTAAAATTAGATAGCAACTTCTCAATCCGATCTGTGTAATTATTGTTACTGTAGGCACTTATTACAATGGATTGTGGTTTCTCATACATTCTCTCACCTCCCAAAGCTTTAACAAAAAAATGGACATTTATGTAGCAAAGAAACTATTATGAAAGAAACTCTCCAAGACACTTTACAACTTTTTGTGTTAATCTTGATATCGCTCGCAAGTTTCTTATTGTATTTCCTTTATGCAGTTCTTACTATTTTGCTTTGCTGTTCTTCATATCTCTCCCAGTCCCCTAGATCTACACTACTTTTTGCACTTCTCTATGCTCTTTCCTTTAGTTTCATAATGGCCCTGAAATTTCATTCGACCTCTTCCCGTGGGGAACCGACCTAAAAAAAGCAGAAAAATACGCACTTACCTGCTGCTGCTGCGACTGTTCGAACTTCCCAGCATGAGGCCCAGAGGTGACTGCGCGCACAGCTCGTCCACATGGGGACGTGCGCAGGCTGGGATCTAGCGACAGCAGCCAATCAGGTGCAGTATAGTTTCTCATTCATAGCAGTACGGAACTCCTATTGCTATGAATGAGAACCCCCCCGCCACCGCCAAACACTTAAAAAAACAATAACAAATAGAAAATAAAGTACACAATTAATATGCATTTAAATTAAAGTTGTTATATAAAAAAATTGTTTTCCGACTTTTTAAAAATATTTTTTTATTAACACGTAAAGTAAACTTACCGTAGTGGGGAGGGTTTTTAAACGTAAAAAGTGCTTTTATAACTTTATTTTCTATTTGTATGTGTATTTTTAACCACGTGCACCTGTAAAAGTAGGCTTTACGCCTGCTTTTTCAGGCGCAGGATTTTAAAGGACATTTGCAGGGCAAAATATTGATAAATATCGGAAATCTTACCCTGCAAGTGTCCTAGCTCCCAAGATACGGCCATCTGTCAAAACCATAAACTTGACAGATTGAAAAAGTAGTTTTCCAGCGCATGCACATTGCGCGCTAGAAACCCGGCTTTTCTGATGCCTTCCCGGGTCCGTAGGAAATTCTTACGGACCCGGGACATCGGAATTTCAGGGCCATTTTCTCTCACTTCTTTTGTCGATCAAGGCTGTTTTATTTGGTAAGTAGAGCTCTCGGCCCACAGGAGTATATACTGGTCCTACATTAAGCTAAATTTCTTTTTGAACACCTCACACTGATGACAGCAAACTGGTCTACACTGTCATTGAGTATAACGCCTCTGTAATTTTACTGATGACAGTTTTGACTCGTTGACTGTGGTCAGTCTCTGCCTTACCCTGTTAAAGTTAGATTTACTAAAATTTAGACTCACTAATGGGCCCAAGTTTGCCCCCACGCATAGAACGGCGCACTTCCGTGGGGTGCGCCGACTTTTTAGAACAAAAATTGCGCCTAAAAGTTACCTTGCTATTCTCCCCGAAGCTGGAACGATGAAGGCCCTTGACGTAGCGCAGCACAAGGGGTGGGGGGTGGAGCCAGGTCCCTGTGCTGAAAACAGTGCCGGGACCTCTGCACAAGCGTGCTCCTCACCCCCAAATCTGTGTAGGATGTGCAGGAGGGGCCTGAAGCACGCCGCCCCTAGCCCTGACCGAATGGGTTCCCTGCCGCGACCTGCGGGAACAGTGCCTGCCGCGTTCAGCCGGGAGTACTATAAAGAACATAAAGTCTGGAATGAGAAAGGGCCATTTGAATCACCAAGCCTGCACCATCCCGAATTCATGCCTTATTGTTGTATCATGGAACAAGGAGGGAAGTCAGTGAGCATTTATTTACACAAAGAGTAATGACGTTGTGGAAGAAGTTGCTCGAGAGAGAGAGAGAGAGAGAGCAATAGAGAGTAATAATATAAATGAGTTTAAGGTAAGTTTCTGGAGAGAAAATGATTGAAGGGTATGGGGAAAAGCTGGGTTTCTGGGGTTGAGATTCTTTAAAAAGGGATGGGCTTGTTCCTAAACATGTGTCTGTTCTCCCCCACCCCATGGAGTTGTGGGTTTTTGCATTATTTTCTGAAGAAGCAATTACACTCAGCTTTCTCACAGTGGCTCAGCCAGTTGGGGGTTTACAATGACAAAGCTAAAAATGTAATGTCGTGCAGACAGTTTCAAATAATTTGATAAACTATACAAAAGTCACTTGAGGGTGTAAAGATCCTGTGTTACTGGATGTTTAAATTGTTATTGTTTTAAAGCACTTTATGCAGCTTTTATCTCCACCTACCTGTTGCTTGTAAATTTATGTTATTTTACCTAGGATTCTGTAAAAGCAATCAATATGGTAAAGGAGGGGCAGTTCTGAAGCACGTCTGATTTAGCAATGCATGAAGCAGTAAGCTTGTAATCCAAGGCGTACGTTCGGAGGAACTGGCTGCGATAGTTGGTTGTGATTAGGCATGTCAACAGTTAATTAGCAAATTTACTACGTCAAAAAATAGTTATGGTGTGGGATGGTGTAATCATTTTCAAAACATTATAGTGATATAGTCAATAACAGATGGGGGCTTACTCCTGTCCATCTGCACAACACATTCATCTCCATATGCATTTAGGGGCAACAATTAAATGTGGGATTGAGGAATTTCTATATTACAAAATTTTAATGAAATGCAAATCTCTTTGATTATTGCCAAGGGTAACATTAGCAGAGCCAATTATTCTTCCTCAGGCATTTATTTCTCTGTGGATAGCATAGGAGTGTTTGCAGGAGGAGATTCTTTGATATATTTAAAAAGATTGTTTGTATTTTGTATTCTTTGGAATTTATAGCATAGTTGCTCTCTTTGTTGTGATAAAGACTATGAACTGCAAATATACTTCTAACTGTTGGATAAGCACTAACTCTCACTTCCCTCCCCGCCCCATCTCTGGCTATCTGCGCTGATTTCTTAAGTCTCCACGAGGTGTTTCTGAGCATACAAAAGTGGACAGATGCTGGCCTAAGTTAGTTTGGAGTAACTTTTCGCTGGCTAAATTTGCTTAAATGGCCAAAACAGGTGTGGGTGGCTGGTAACACCCACTTTTGAAAAAAAAAATGAACTGAAAAGAAACTGAACTAACTCACTTAAACTGGAGCAAACTAAATGGGGAGAATTACGATTTTTAAGATACGCCAAAAAAAACTAGTTGCTCCAAAAAATAGGAGCAACTCCTAGGGAAACTTGGACCCTACAGTAACTGTGTTAGGTTTGAAAGGGAGAAACATAACATTGAATTCAATCATATCATGATTAAATAAATGTACCCTTACTATTAGATTATTCACGAACTCAGTCTCATAACCCATTACTAAATCTAGTATGTCCTGCCCCCTTTTAGTTTTTACAGCCTACTAATCCAGAAATCTATCTTGAAAGCACTCAAAAAATTTGACTCATTTCTGACTAGAGCTACTCTACTCTTCCTAGCCCATATGAAAATTAAAATCTCCCAATAAAACAACTCGTCTTTTGCTCATCATCATCATCATCATCATCATAGGCAGTCCCTCGGATTCGAGGATGACTTGCTTCCACTCTAAAAGTGAGTTCTCAGGTGACTGAGGAGTCCAATCCGGGACCTACAGTCTCTGTCACAGGTGGGGCAGATAGTGGTTGAAGGAAAGGGTGAGTGGGGAGTCTGGGTTGACGCACGCTCCTTCCGTTGTTTACGCTTGTTTTCTTCTTATACTCAGCAATGGGACTTGAGGTGCTCAGCGCCCTCCCGGGTGCTCTTCCTCCACTTTGGGCGGTCTTGGGCCAGGAATTCCCAGGAGTCCATGGGGATGTTGCACTTTGTCAATGAGGCTTTGAGGGTGTCCTTGAGGTGTTTTTTTCTGCCCAGTTGGGGCTCGCTTGCTCTGTCGAAGCTCCACATAGGGCACTTGCTTTGGGAGACGGGCATATGGACGATGAGGCCCGCCTAATGGAGCTGATCGAGCGTGGTCAATGCTTCGATGCTGGGGATGTTGGCCTGAGCGAAAACACTGACATTGGTGCGTCTCCTCTACTTTCCTCTCCAATCTCTGAATTAATAATTCTGCCACTTCATTGCTCCTATCAGGAAGCCTGTAGACAACTCGCATAGCAGTTTTAAGTCCTCTCTTATTGGTCAATTCTAACCACAGAGTAACCATTGATTGCTTTTCCTGAATTCTATCCTATCTTACTAATGTTTTAATAGTATCTTGCGTCAATAAAGCTACCCCTTCTCCTCTTCCAGTCCCCCTATCCTTCCTAACGATGGGAATTACACACATAGAATTCTAAGGAATGATTTTCAATGAGGTCAGATTTTTGAAGGTTTTATTTTAAAATAGTCTGTGTAAAAATGAAATAGTGGAAGATGTTTTAAAATGGTAACTTCTGCATAGAAACAGGATGGATCTGTAACCCAGTGAATGTTCCCTTCTGGTTATGTCAGAATCTAGTGAGTGACACATGGAGATAGTTTCGGTGGAAAAAATTGAGGGGGGTCAAACGACATGATCCAAGTCTTTAAGATGATGAGGGTGACTGACAATTTAGCTGTGAGCAGGTAGGTTAAATTGAATTATGATTATAAACCTACAGGAGCTGGGTCAAAATATGTGATCTGAGGGCAGAGTTGAGATAATAAGCTGTACTGGATTGAAAGGGGTTTATCATGGTCTGTTATCTTGGCTGCATTCACAAAATTGATGAAAGGCATCCATTCAAAAGGAAAGGGAAATGTATTCTCCCTATTTTTGCAACGTGGCTAAAGAGGAATAAAAACAGAAAATGCTGCAAAGCCCTCAGACCATCAGACAGTATCTGTGGAGAGAAAAACAAAGTTAATGGGTGGAATTTTAGCTGGGCCCTTTGATGCAAGGGAAACCCGGAAGTCCTGATTGATTGACTGGCTTCCAGTCAGGAGGCCACAACCACAGGTAGGTGTGAGCCTGGGAGGACAGGGGGATTTGATCACCGAACCCGGGGACAGGGGTCCATCCGATCGCCAGGGCGCACCCCCGTCCCACCTCCGTTAAACTAGGAAGTGAGCAGGTTGGAGGTGGGTTGAGGGTGGCATTCACATAGTTAATATTTTAATCTCCCACCTGACCCCAACCCACCCATATTTGGGATTAAAATTCCCTCCACTGTTTCAGGTCGATGAGCTTTCAACAGTCCTGGAAGATGTTAGAGATTTAACAATTTCTATGCAAGTAGCTCCCTGTTTTCTCTCTCTATCCTTTCTTGAATAGCAGGGTTACATTTGTTACCTTCCAATCTGCTGGTACCGTTTTGGAATCTAGGGAGTTTTGGAAGATCACAAACAAAGCATGCACAATCACTGCAGCCGCCTCTTTTAGAACCCTAGGATGTAGGCCGTCAGGTCCAGGGGATTTGTTGGCTTTTAGTCCCCTTAGTTTCTCAAGTACTTTTTCTCTCCTGATTTTAATTGCTTTAAGTTCCTCACTCTCATTAGCCCCTTGGTTCCCCACTATTTTTGGTATGCTTTTTGTGTCTTCGACAGTGAAGACAGAGAAAAAATATTGGTTTAAATTCTCTGCCATTTCCTTATTCCCCATTATAATTTCTCCTGTCTAAGCCTCTAACGGTCCCACGCTTACCTTTACTGTTCTCTTCCTTTGTACATGCTCTCCCAATCCTCAGGATTACTATTATTCTTTGCAACATTATAAGACTCTTCTTTTAATTTAATACTATCCTTAACTTCTTCAGTTAGTCACGGATGGATCGCTTTCCTTGAGAAGTTTTTATTTCTCAATGGAATGTATATTCATTGAGAATTTTGGAATCTTTCTTCAAAGTTTTACCACTGCTTATCTACTGTCATACCTTTTAATCTAATTTCCCACTCTACCTTAGTCAACTTGCCCCTTGTAATTGGCTTTAGTTAATTTTAATCTCTTGTGTTTATTTAAGTATTTCACTCTCAAACCCAATGTGAAATTCTATCATATTATGATTACTCTTCCCCAGAGGATCCTTTACTATGAGATTGCTAAATAACCTTGTCTCATTACACAATACAAAATCTAAATAGATTTGTCCCTGGTTGGTTCCATGCTGTGTTGTTCTAGGAAACTGTCTCAAATGCATTCCATGATTTCATCCTCCAGACTACCTTTGCCAATTTGATTTACCCAGTCTATACGAAGATTAAAGTCCCCTACCTTTGTTACAAGCTCCTATTATTTAATAATAAAGGATGACTAAGGATAGTAGAGAGAAAGTATCTTGGCTCAGAAGATCAGGGTGGAGACAAGGAATAACAAGGGGCAGAAAACAATGGTGGGAGTAGTATATAGGCCTCCTAACAGTAGCTATACCATTGGACAGAATATTAATCAAGAAATAGTAGGAGCTTGTAACAAAGGTAATGTAATAATCATGGGGGACTTTAATCTTCATATAGACTGTAAAAATCAAATTGGTAAAGATAGTCTGGAAGACGAGTTCATGAAATGCATTCAGGACAGTTTCCTAGAACAATACATTATGGAACCAACCAGGGAACAGACTATTTTAGATCTTGTATTGTGTAATGAGACAGGGTTAATTAGCAATCTCATAGTAAAGGATCCTCTGGGGCTGAGTGATCAGAATATGCTAGAATGTCATGTTACATTTGAGAGTGACTTGCCTAAGTCTGTAACTAGAATCTTAAACTTAAATAAAGCCCTTTACAGAGTATGAAGGGCGAGTTGGCTAAGGTAGATTGGAAAAATAGATTAAGACGTATGGCAACAGATAAGCAGTGGCTAGCATCTAAAGACATATTTCATCATTCTCAACAAAAATACATTCCATTGAGAAAAAAAAACTCCACGGGAAAAGTGATCCATCCGTGGCTAACTAAAGAAGATTAAGGATAGCATTAGATTGAAAAAAGAAGCTTATAATGTTGCAATTGAAACACTGACCACACTCGACCAGCTCCGATGGGCAGGCCACATAGTTCGCATGCCAGACACGAGACTCCCAAAGCAAGTGCTCTACTCGGAGCTCCTTCATGGCAAACAAGCCAAGGCCAGGCAGCGGAAACGCTACAAGGGAACCCTCAAAGCCTCCCTGATAAAGTGCGACATCCCCACTGATATTTGGGAGTCCCTGGCCCAAGAACGCACTAAGTGGAGGAAGTGCATCCGAGAGGGCGCGAAGTACCTCGAGTCTCAACGCTGAGAGCATGCAGAAATCAAGCGCAGGCAGCGGAAAGAGCATGCGGCAAACCAGTCCCACCCACCCCTTCCCTCAATGACTATCTGTCCCACCTGTGACGGAGACTGTGGCTCTCATATTGGACTGTTCAGCCACCAAAGAACTCACTTCAGGAGTGGAAACAAGTCTTTCTCGATTCCGAGGGACTGCCTATGATGATGATGATGATGATAATGTTGCGAAGAATAGTAGTAAGCCTGAGGATTGCGAGAGTTTCAGAAACCAGCAAAGAATGACCAAAAAGTTGATAAAAAGAGAAAAATAAACTATGAGAGAAAACTAGCAAGAAATATAAAAACAGATTGTAAAAGCTTCTACAAGTATGTAAAAAGGAAGAGAGTAGCAAAAGTAAACATTGGTCCCTTAGAGACTGAGGCAGGAGAAATTATTATGGGGAATAAGGATATGGCAGAAATATTGAAAAAAATTTCACATCTGACTTCACAGTAGAAGACATAAAAAACATATCTAAAATGGTGGAGAACCAAGGGTCGACTGAGAGTGAAAAACTTAATGTAATTAATATAAGTAGAGACAAAGTACTCGAGAAACTAATGGGGCCAAAAGTTGACAAATCCCTGGACCTGACGGCCGACATCCTAACATTCTAAAAGAGGTGGCTGCAGAGATAGTGGATGCATTGGTTTTGGTCTTTCAAAATTCCCTAGATTCAAGAATGGTCCCAGTGGATTGGGAGGTAGAAAATTTAACACCGCTATTCAAGAAAGGAGGGAGCGAGAAAACGGAAATACAGGCCAGTTAGAAAAAGCAAAATACTGCGGATGCTAGAATCTGAAATCAAAACAGAAAATGCTGGAAATCTCAGCGGGTTAGGCAGCATCTGTAGAGAGAAATTGAGTTCACGTTTCAGGTCGATGACCCTTTATCAGAACTCAGGCCAGTTAGCATGATATCAGTCGTCGGGAAAATGCTAGAATCCATAGTTAAGGAAGTGGTATCAGGACACCTAGATAATCATAACATGATTAGCCAGCGTCAACATGGTTTTATGAAAGGGAAATCGTGTTTGACAAATTTTTGGGAGTTTTTTGAGGATGTAACTAGCAGGTTACACAAAGGGGAATCATTCGATGTAGTATATTTGGATTTCCAAAAGGCATTCGATAAGGTACCACATCAAAGGTTATTACACAAGATAAGGGCTCATGGGATTGGAGGTAATGTATTAGCATGGATAGAGTATTGGTTAATGGACAGAAAACAGAGAGTAGGGATAAACAAGTCTTTTTCAGGTTGTCATTCTGTAACTAGTGGGGTGCCGCAAGGATCAGTGCTAGGGCCTCAGCTATTTACAATCTATATTAATGATCTAGATGAAGGGGCTGAGTGTAATGTAAACAGGCTTGCTAATGATACAAAGCTAGATGGGACAGTAAGCTGTGAGGAGGACACAAAGCATCTGCAAAGGGATATAGATAGACTAAGTGAATGGGCTGTAAGTTTGGCAGATGGAATATAATGCAGGGAAATGTGAGGGTATTCACTTTGGTAGGAAGAATAGAAAAACCAAATACTTTTTAAGTGTTGAGAAACTTTAAAATGTTGGTGTTCAGAGAGATTTGGGTGTTCTTGTGCAAGAAACACAGAAAGCTAACATGCAGGTACAGCAAGCAATAAGGAAGGCAAATGGTATGTTGCCCTTTATTGCAAGGGGGTTGGAGTATAAGAGTAAGGACATCTTGCTACAATTGTACAGGGCCTTGATGAGACTACACCTGTGCACAGTTTTGGTCTCCTTATCAAAGGTAGGATATACTTGCCCTGAAGGTGGTACAACAGAGCTTCACCAGATTGATTCTTGGGATGAGTGGGCTGTCTTATGATGAGAGTTTGTGTAGGATAGGCCTGTACTCTCTGGTGTTTAGAAGAATGAGAGGTGATCTTATTGAAACATACAAGATTCTGAAGGGGATTGACAGGGTAGATGCTGAGAGGTTGTTTCCCCTGGCTGGAGTGTCTAGAACTAAAGGGCACAGTCTCAAGATAAGGGGGAGGCCATTTAAGACAGAGATGAGGAGGAATTTCTTCACTCAGAGGGTGGTGGAATCTTTGAAATTATCTGCTCACAATACTCCAGGTGTGGTCAAACAGGGCTTTGTACAGCTGTAGCCTAACTTATGCCTTCTTGTATTCTAATCCTCTAGATATACAGGCTAGCGTTCCATTAGCCTTTTTTATTATTCTCTGTGCCAGTTCATGACATTTTAATGATCGATATACCCGAACCCCCAAGTCTGTTTGCCCATCCACTTCTTCTACCTTTTCACCATTTAGAAAGTACCTTGTTCTATCCTTTTTAGGTAGATACCTCATATGTGCTTACGTTAAAATCTATTTGCCACAGTCTGTCCATTCATGAATCTATTAATATCTCTTTGTAATTTTATGCTTCCATCTACATTGCTTACAATGCCACCTATCTTTTTGTCATCAGCAAACTTGGAAATGTAGCTTTCTATCCCACCATCTAAGTCGTTAATAAATATGGTTGAGGCCCCAACACAGATCTGTGCGGGACACCACTAGTCACATCCTGCCAATTATCGTATCTGCTCATTATCCCTAAACTCTGTCTCCTGCCACTCAGCTAATTTCCTAACTAGGTTAAAAGTTTGCCTCCAATTCCATGCTCTTCAACTTTAGATAACAGTATCTTCCTAGGGCCTTTATCAAATGCCTTCTGGAAGTCCATATATATATAACATCCATAGAAGTCCCCCTGTCCACTACTTTTGTCACTTCTTCAAAAGATTCAAGCAGGTTCATCAGGCATAAACTACCCATAATAAAATCTATGCTGGCTCTCTCTGATCAGCTGCAAATTTTTAAGTTGTTCAGTCACTCTATCCTTAATTATAGATTCTAGTAATTTCCCGACAACAGGTATTAGGCTAACTGCTCTATAATTCCCTGGTTTCCCTCTCTTACTCTTCTTAAATATGGGCAATTTTCCAATCTAAAGGAACAGTTACTAATCGAGAGAACTTCAGAAGATTATATTTAAGCCATCTGCAATGTTCTCACCTACTTCCTTTAAATCCCTGGGATGGAAACTATCTGGTCCTGGGGATTTGGCACTCCTTAGTACCATTATTGTCCTCATTAATCTGCTTACGTTAATTCTGGTTAGTCCCTGTCCCTGATTCAATATTTGTTTCCTTGGAAAATCCGCCATGCTGTAAATACTGAAGCAAAGTCATTATTCCAGATGTCCGCCATTTCCTTATTTTCATTGACGCTATCGCTGTAATTTTTACTGCTTTAACAAACAATTTTTCAAATATTGGTTTCAGGCAATTGGCAAGTTATTAATTTCCAAATGGAATATTTCTCATTGTAAATGAAATGAAAAATTATAAAACCTAAATATTGGGCTCCTGGTGTAAGCAATGTTCATTAATTTTCTGTTACTATCTCATTCATTGATAATCAGAAATTTCCCTGATTCCTTCCTCACTGGAACTTGCAAACATATGAAGTGGTTGAGGCGAATAGTACAGCTTCAGTTGAGGGGAAGCAAGATAAGTAGATGAGGGAGAAAGGAATAGAAGGATATGTCGACAGGCTGAGATGAAGTAGGGTGGGAGGAGGCTCGTGTAGCGCATAAACTGTGCTGTAAATTCGATAGGCTAGAGCTTCCACTCTTTTTGCATGCTTAACGCCCACATAATGCCCATTTTACTGCTGAAATGACGTACAACACCCATATATCGCCCATTTTGGCACAAAATGGAAACTGACAAGCATTTTTAAGAAACTTCGCCAAGCGTTACTTTCCCCATGTGCTTACCGCCGGGGAAATATATTACCGCCCGTCCACTTTTTTGGGGCGGAATCATCAGAATGGGCAAAATCAATGCCCATAATATCGACCAGCATTATTTTCCACAAGGAATTAACGTCGAGATTCAATAATACCGCCCACCCACTTTTCTTTGTCGTAAAGAGCACATTTGACGAAACTAACGCCCAGGAGATCGCCCACTGTCACTTTCACCAGCTTGCACACATATCGCCCACAATATCGCTCGCCTAAAAAACTGCCCACAAAAAGTGGAACTGTTCTGAACGAATGCCAGCAGTGTGGCTGCCATTTTTTTAAATCGCAGGTCGCTTCATTCAAAAGGCTACTTCAACTTTGGGGGAGTTTGCATTGACTCTGGAGTTCTTCTCAGGTGAAGTGAACATCTCAACAGACATATTTTCAGACTCTGGACTACTGGGGTTTGCTCTAGGCGTATTTTAGTGAGAAAATCATTGCTTCTAATCAATCGCTATTATACTTTCATTGCAATGGAGCCAGCCATTTCTCAGCCTGCATCGATTAATACACAGATGCTGCAGAGTGCAGATGGCTCAATGTGTGATGCACATCATTATGTCCCCAATTTAAGATGTGCAAGAATGGGGAGGAGGGCCAGACCATATACACCCTGCAGGTACAAGGAAAAGAGGTCTTACCTCGACGTCTTCGACCACACCTGCCTTCGGAGACTGTGCTTCCACAAGGTGGTGATCAATGAAATATGTGAGCACATCAGGCCACATATGCAGCATGCCATCAGGACATCAGTGTCGGTCAAGGTCAAGGTCACCGCGGCACTGTCTTTCTACACATCCTGTTCCTTTCGGGCCTCCGCGGTCGAGGTTTGCCCTCTCTCTCACCATGCAACCCATCGTTGCATCAGACAGGTCACGGAGGCGAGAAGAATGGACTTTATCTGCTTCCCCATGACCACGGAGGATCAGACTGACAAGGCTTGAGCATTCTACCACATTTCTAAGTTCCCCAGAGTACAGGGAGCTATACAGTACACTCACATCGCCATGCGGCCACCTTCTCAGGACTCGGAGTGTTTTCGTAACAGAGAAGGATTTCACTCTCCGCTCTCGTGGCGCTCGTGGAACAGACCTGCTGCGTCCACGAGGCCTCCGCTGAGTAGGCGCCGTCCTGGGGACAAATAGGGTGCCCTGTGGCGAGGTGCTTGGGGCCGGAATCTCCAGAGTGGAGGCAGGAATGACTGGAGAACCACTAGATGGTCTTGGGGTAGAATGGCTTCTGGATCATGGCGATGCAGGTTCCTCGAAGTCCACGTTCTCATCCATGGAGAACAGATCCAGCGGATTGACGGGCGAGAATCTGAGCTCCTCAGCAGCAGATGTAGGATTGTCCGGAGAGTCGGGCCCCGCGCTCCCCACCTTCTGGCCTCTGTGGTCTTGCCTGGGTCCACGCTGCTGGCTGAGCTTCAAAACACAAATAAGGTTATGAGAGGAGAAGTGGGTGCTAGGGTCACAAGGTTAGTCCAGTGCTACACACAGCATATGCATGAGAAAAGCACCACCGCTCTCAAAATCATCACAGACATCACATTTCATAATCATCAACACATTTGCATTGCAATGATTTTCATTAGACCAGCATTATTTATAGGACAACTTTAGAAATCATCAAATGTATATGATTGTTCGGATATGAGTAGGTGTGGCATCTATTGACTTTACATCACGCAATGGTGTAAGCTTTACTCACGTGGCATCACTTCAGGGTCTGCAGATGCTTCTGTGACTGTCCGGGGGTGCTTCCCCACAAGTGCGAGCACCTGCTCCTCCATTTCAGTGATGTTGCTGGGGGTGGCCCGCCAGCTGTTCGCCTCTGCATGGACCTCATCATCGATAGCTTCTTCTGTAAAAGGTGACAGGACGACATGGCATGAGATCATTGCTTGATATCATTGCTAGGTATTGTCATAGAGACTGATACAACACATAACCGACAGATGTAATCATGATTATTATGAAAATTATCATTCTTTACCTAAAGATGTGTACCGTGACTGAAGGCTTTGAGTAAAACATTTCCAGTAAAAGTGAAAGAAACATAGAAACATAGAAAATAGGTGTAGGAGTAGGCCATTCGGCCCATCGAGCCTGCACCACCATTCAATATGATAATGGCAAGTTCAGTACCCCATTCCTGCTTTCTCGCCATACCCCTTGATCCCTTTAGCCATAAGGGCCACATCTAACTCCCTTTTGAATATATCTAACGAACTGGCATCAACAACTTTCTGTGGTAGAGAATTCCACAGGTTCACAATTCTCTGAGTGAAGCAATTTCTCCTCATCTCGGTCCTAAATGGCTTATCCCTTACTTTTAGACTGTGACCCCTGGTTCTGGACTTCCCCAACAACGGGAACATTCTTCCTGCATCTAGCCTGTCCAACCCCGTCAGAATTTTATATGTTTCCATGAGATCCCCTCTCATTCTTCTAAATTCCAGTGAAAATAAGCCTAGTCGAACCAGTCTTTCTTCATATGTCAGTCCTTCCATCCAAGGAATCAGTCTGGTGAACCGTCGCTGCACTCCTTCAATAGCAAGAATGTCCTTCCTCGGCCTTCAATCCCATCAATTTCCCTACCACAATTTCCTAACTAATAAGGATTTCCTTCAGGTCCTCCTTCTCGTTAGACCCTCGGTCCCCTAGTATTTCCAGAAGGTAAATTGTGTCTTCCTTAGTGAAGACAGAACCAAAGTATTTGTTCAGTTGGTCTGCCATTTCTTTGTTCCCCATTATACATTCATCTGATTCTGACTGCAAGGAACCTACATTTGCCTTCACTAATCTTTTTCTCTTCACATATCTATAGAAGCTTTTGCTGTTAGTTTTTATGTTCCCTTCAAGCTTACTCTCATACTCTATTTTCCCCCTCCTAATTAAACCCTTTGTCCTCCTCTGCTGAATTCTAAATTTCTTGCAGTCCTCAGGTTTATTGCTTTTTCTGGCCAATTTATATGCCTCTTCCTTGGACTTAATATTATCCCTCGAAGGATGAGAGGGGATCTCATAGAAACATATAAAATTCTGACGGGACTGGACAGGTTAGAAGCAAGATCAATGTTCCTGATGTTGGGGAAGTCCAGAACCAGGGGACCACAGTCAAAGGATAAGGGGTAAGCCATTTAGGACCGAGATGAGGAGAAACTTCTTCACTCAGAGAGTTGCTAACTTGAGGAGTTCTCTACCACAGAGAGTGGTTGATGCCAGTTCGTTGGATATATTCAAGAGGGTGTTAGATATGGCCTTTATGGCTAAAGGGATCAAGGAGTATGGAGAGAAAGCAGGAAAGGAGTACTGAGATGATGATCAGCCATGATCTTTTTGAATGGTGGTGCAGGCTCGAAGGACCGAATGGCCTACTCCTGCACCTATTTTCTATGTTTTTATGTCTATGCTGTACCTTTATTGCACGCATCCCTAATTTCCTGTTTGATGCCATCCCCAACCTCACTACCACTGTTTGATGGTCTGTACACAACTCCCACTGGCGTTTTCTGCCCTTTGGTGTTCTGCAGCTCTACCCATACAGATTCCACATCATCCAAGCTAATGTCCTTCCTTACTATTGCGTTAATCTCCTCTGTAACCATCAACGCTACCCCACCTCCTTTTCCTTTCTGTCTATCCTTCCTGAATATTGAATACCCCTGGATGTTGAGTTCCCAGCCTTGGTCACCCTGGAGCCATGTCTCCATAATCCCAATTACATCATGTCCGTTAACAGCTATCTGCGCAGCTAATTCATCCACCTTATTACGAATGCTCTTCAATTACATGTAAATCAATGTAATACTTACTCTTGCGGATCACACAAGGTCGTTCCATCGTTTGCGGCATTGGTTGCCCTCACGAACCTCGATGGTCGCCGACAAGACCACCTCTGTTATTTCGGTCCATTTTTTCTGGTAGGTCTTTGGGGTGGGCTTCCCACGCCCTTCCTGTGTCAAATCACCCCAGCGTAACTCAACCTCCTGCAGGAGGGAGGCATTTTCCTCATCTGAGAGCCTCCTCGCTCTTTTGTGCCCTCCAATGTGCTCCTCTCCCACCTCACTACTCTCTCCAGCATCAGTCTCCACAGCGTGATGTGATGCCTCCTCATCTCCCACCATTATAGGCCAGATTCGGGCAAATATATGGCTGGTAACAGCTAATTTTTGTTTCCCTATTTGCTGTAAAACTCTAAACTCTCCCTCCTTGCTCCCAAACCAGCCACACCGCACCCAGACACGCCTTCAGTCCCTCTGAGCAACCTCTCTCACTGTCTCCTCTTCTGCGCATGTCATGATGACCCTTGACCTCCTGAATCGTGGGAATCGAACGTTGCCTAGCCATTGCTAAGGATGGCGACACTTTATGGCAGAAGGTCAGCGAAATGTAATGCTACGCCCATTTCATATCGCTCGCAGTAATGCCCATTTTCAAAAATGGAGACTAGGTGCTTTGAGAATGGGCGAGAAGCCAGCGATCTGAAAACCCTTTTTTACCGCCCATGCTGGAAATTACGCACATTTTGGGCGATAAGCACAAAAGTGGAAAATCTAGCCCTATGTAATTCAATGTAAACATACTGAACAATACAGATTACCTCACATCCTTAAGTTAAGTTTGAACTTTCCACTCGTTACCACATTTCTGTGCCTCTCGCCGCAACAGTTCCCATTTTACATCTTGCTTCACCCAGAAGCACACAGCTTTGAAACCACTCCTTCCTCGAACACAAACCTGACTTTTCTTTTGAAACGACTGAGATTTGACTATGAGTAAATCAGGTGAACCAAACCTGCCACAGAGGAAGTGGTTTACAGAGCGACAAATTCATTTCTGGGCCCCAACACTACTGCAGCTTTCTATCACCACCTGGCCACAGCAACAAGAATAACAGCACACGTTAAAAATACCTTCCTTCGTTAAACAATCACGAAGCTGGCTGCACCATAGAATCATCGAAATATACGACAGAAAAGGAGGCCATTCAGCCCATCATGTCCGTGCCGGCCAATGAAGAGCCATCCAGCCAAATCCCACTTGTAATCCCACTAAAGGCTCTTGTTCTGTAGGCTTGTAGGTTACATTACTTCAGCTGTATATCCAAGTACTTTTTACATGTGATAAGGGATTCTGCCTCGATCACCCTTTCAGGCAGTGAATTCCCACCACCCTCTGGGTGAAATAAATTCTCCTCAACTCCTCTCTAAATCTTCTATCAATTACTTTAAATCTATGCCCCCTGCTAATTGATCTCTCAGCTAAGGAAAATAGGTCCTTCCTATCCATTCTATCTAGGCCCCTCATCATTTTGTACACAATTAAATCTCGCCAGACTCCTATCTAACCTATCCTCATAACTAAAAATCTCCTGTCCTGGCAACATTCTCATAAATCTCGTCTGTACCCTTTCTAATGCAATCACATCTTTCTTGTAATTTGGTGATCAGAACTGTACGCAGTACTCTAGCTGTGGCCTAACTAGTATGTTATTCAGTTGTAGCATAATTTCCCTGCTCTTATATTTTATGCCTCAGCTAATAAAGGAAAGTATCCCATATGCCTTCTTAACCACCTTATCTACCTGACCTGCTACCTTCATGGATCTGTGGACATGCAATCCAAGGTCCCTCTGTTAGGAAGGCAAATGGTATGTTGTCCTTCATTGCAAGAGGATTTGAGTACAGGAGCAAGGATGTCTTACTACAGTTATACAGGGCCTTGGTGAGACCACACCTGGAGTATTGTGTGCAGTTTTGGTCTCTTTACCTAAGAAAGGATATACTTGCCTTAGAGGAGTGCAGCGAAGGTTCACCAGACTGATTTCTGGGATGGCAGGACTGTCTTATGAGGAGAGATTGGGTCGACTAGGCCTGTATTCACTAGAGTTTAAAAGAATGAGAAGGGATCTTATTGAAACGTATAAAATTCTGACGGGGTTGGACATACTGGATACGGGGAGGATGTTTCCCCTGGCTGGGAAGTCTAGAAGAAGGGGTCACAGTCTCATGATACGGGGTAGGAAATTTAGGACTGAGATGAGGAGAAATGTCTTCACTCAGCGGGTGGTGAACCTGTGGAATTGTCTACCACAGAAGGCTGTGGAGGCCAAGTCACTGAATTTAATTAAAAAGGAGATAGATAGATTTCTAGACACAAAAGACATCAAGGGGTATGGGGAGAAAGCGGGAATATGTTGCGATAGAGGATCAGCCCTGATCATATTGAATGGTGGTGCAGACTCAAAGGGCCAAATGGCCTATTACTGCTCCTATTTTCTATGTTTCTATGTTTCCTCTACACTTCTCAGTAGGCTACCGTTTATTATGTATTCCCTTGCCTTGTTACCCTTCCCCAAATGCATTATCTCACACTTCTATAGATTGAATTCCATTTGCCACTTTTCTGCTCACCTGACCAGTCCATTGATATCTTCCTGCAGTCTGCAGCTATCTTCCTTAGTATCAACCACAGGGCTAATTTTTGTATCATCTGCACACTTCTTAATCATGCACCTACATCAAAGTCTAAATCATTTCTGTATGTTATTGTGCAATGGTCAGACAGAAACTGTCAGTGATATAAAGGAACTGTGTGTAGTTTCATAGCTTTAAAATAACCACTGCACCAAATAAGGACCTAGAAGCATTACGTCAGAAGCCATCTGCCATCCCAGGATGTACAACTCCCCTCAAACACAGATTAGCTGCGTTGACACTGACACTCGGACCGCTCCCATGTCGTCTTGTGTCTGATGCAGTAGAACGTGAAAGCTAATCACCTACAATCCTGTTCAACTCAACACTTCCAGGTTTACATCAGTGTGCTGAAGGAGATCAAACTGACTGCTCATCTAACAGGATTCAACCTGCAACCCAGAAGGATTCTTCAGTAACTAGAACGTGGTTTCATCCTCAGGTAAAATCCTTGTGCATTTCACGACCTCAGGACAACCCAGACACTTTGAAGTTAAGTCCTTTTGTTTGAAGTGCAGTCACTGCTGTAATGTTGGGAAATGCAAAGCCAATTTTCACACAGCAAGGTCCCACAAATAACATTATGGTAATTAAAAGATAATCTATTTTTTAACGATGTGGGTTGAGCAATAACAGGTCCCAGAGAGAACTCCCATGCTCTTCTTTGCAATAGTGGCCATGGGATCTTTTAGATCCACCTTAAAGCGCCTCGGTTTAATGTCTCATCTGAAAGACAGCACCTTTGTGCTTCCCTCAGACAGTGCAGCGCTCTCTCAGAACTGCCCTACCGACAATGCAGTGCTCACTCAGTACTGCCCCTCCGACAGTGCAGCACTGCCTCGGTGCTGCTCCTCCGACAGTGTAGCACTCCCTCAGTACTGACCCTTGGACAGTGCAGCACTCCCTAGTACTGACCCTCTGACAGTGCAGCACTCCCTCAGTACTGACCCTTGGACAGTGCAGCGCTCCCTCAGTACTGACCCTTGGACAGTGCAGCACTCCCTCAGTACTGACCCTCTGACAGTGCAGCACTCCCTCAATACTGACCCTTGGACAGTGCAGCACTCCCTCAGTACTGACCCTCTGACAGTGCGGCATTCCCTCAGTACTGACCCTCTGACAGTGCAGCACTCCCTCAGTACTGACCCTCCGACAGTGCAGCATTCCCTCAGTACTGACCCTTGGACAGTGTAGCACTCCCTCAGTACTGACCCTCCGACAGTGCTGCGCTCCCTCAGTACTGACCCTCCGACAGTGCAGCACTCCCTCAGTACTACCCTACCAACAGTGCAGCACTCCCTCACTACAGCCCCAACGACAATGCAGCACTGCCTCAGTACTGCCCCTCCAAGAGTGCAGCACTCTCTCCGTACTGCCCTACCGACAATGCAGCACTCCCTCAGTGCTGCTCCTCCGACAGTGTGGCACTCCCTCAGTGATGCTCCTCTGACAGTGCAGCACTCTCTCAGTACTGACCCTCCGACAGTGCAGCACTCTCTCAGTACTGCTCCTCCAACAGTGCAGCACTCCCTCAGTACTGACCCTCCGACAGTGCAGCACTCCCTCAGTACTGACCCTCCGACAGTGCAGCATTCCCTCAGTGCTGACCCTCCGACAGTGCAGCACTCTCTCAGTACTGACCCTCTGACAGTGCAGCACTCCCTCAGTACTGACTCTCCGACAGTGCAGCATTCCCTCAGTGCTGACCCTCCGACAGTGCAGCACTCTCTCAGTACTGACCCTCTGATAGTGCAGCACTCCCTCAGTACTGACTCTCCGACAGTGCAGCATTCCCTCAGTGCTGACCCTCCGACAGTGCAGCACTCCCTCAGTGCTGGTGCCGAGGAGTGTCAAGCTAGATTATGAGCTCAGGTCCCTGGAGTGGTAACGCAAACCCTCAACCATCTGACTCGGAGGCAAGAGAGAGATAGAGAGAGAGTGCTAACCCCACTGAGCCATGGCTGAGAATATCCCACACCCAGCGAAGGAGATGACGGGCAGACTGATAGTTATCTGTTTGGCCATGGTTTTGACCATGCCTTCCCAATCTCTCCTTCCTTGGCTTGATGTTGGCGAAGCACCTTAGGCTGTTATTTCTACCTGAAAGATGCAATCTAAATGCAAGATATTGTTGGTTGAGGAAGGAAGGCTGGCTCAAACTTGTTAAAAATACTCCCTATTTATGTTTTTACAGTTAGGAGAGGATCTGAAGATGGATGTACTCAGACTGATGCTGATCCTTCTCAGCTTGCTACCAGGTACAATTTATTTTCTGAGCTGATTTTAAGAAATTGGATTCATTATTGCCCATGGATTTAGAGAGGAACCATTGAACAAAACAGAACAGATTTGGCCTTTAATTGTAGAGTGAGCAGGTATAGAATCATAGAATGAGTGAGTGTGTGTGTGAGTGCATGTATGACTGTGTGTATATAAATGTATGTGTATAAGAGTGTGTGTGAGCAACTGCTTAATGTGGGAAAACATAGTTGGTGTTAAATCATAAAGTGACCGGATATCTTACAGTGCAGAATGAGGCCATTTGGCCCACTGTGCCTGTGCCACCCAGTGAGCAATAAGGGAACCTTCACTATAGAATTGCAATCATTCTTGCCAAGCTGTTAACTGAAAAAGTTGTAGTTAGGTTTACGCTAACTAATCAATGTAATAATAATAACTTTTATTTATATAGCAATATAATTGTAATGATATTTGCACAACAGGTATGTTATAATGCAGTGTTGCATTTATTTTTTGATTTATGTCATGTTGAGGAAGGACATTCTTGTTATTGAGGGAATGCAGCGAAGGTTCACCAGACTGATTCCCGGGATGGCGGGACTGACATATCAAGAAAGACTGGATCAACTGGGCTTGTATTCACTGGAGTTCAGAAGAATGAGAGGGGATCTCATAGAAACATTTAAAATTCTGACGGGTTTAGACAGGTTAGATGCAGGAAGAATGTTCCCAATGTTAGGGAAGTCCAGAACCAGGGGTCACAGTCTAAGGATAAGAGGTAAGCCATTTAGGACTGAGATGAGGAGAAACTTCTTCACCCAGAGAGTGGTGAATCTGTGGAATTCTCTACCACAGAAAGTTGTTGAGGCCATTCACTAAATATATTCAAAAAGGAGTTAGATGTAGTCCTTACTACTAGGGGGATCAAGGGGTTTGGTGAGAAAGCAGGAATGAGGTACTGAAGTTGAATGGCAGTGCAGGCTCGAAGGGCCAAATGGCCTACTCCTGCACCTATTTTATATATATGTTTCTATATGAAAGAGCTATCCAATTAATCCCACGATCCCAGCAGCCCGCACCCCCAACCCGCTTCACCATGCTCTTTCCCTATAGCCCTGCAAATGCACTTTCCTTTTTGAAAGTTATTATTGACTCTGCTTCCACTGTTCCATCAAGCAGTGCATTCCAGATTACAACAACTCGCTGTCTACAAAATGTTTCCTCATCACCCCGTTTGGTGCTTTTGCCAATAATCTTAAATCTGTGTCCTCTGGTTACTGCTGTGTCAACTGTGGCTCAGTTGGTGGCACTGTTGCCTCTGAATCAGAAGGTTGTGGGTTCCAGTCCGACCATTAGGACTGGATTTTCAACTTTTATGTTTTTGGGGCGATAATGGCAGCGGGGTGGGAAAGCTAGCGCTCAAGAATAGTTTGTGCCTCAGTAATTACGTTTGGGCAGCTAGGCTCTGTATCAGGGGGCTCAGCATTAAGGGAGGCATTGTACCTGTCTTAGTCATTAGGATGGGAAACTCCCAAGCTAAAGAGCCAGGCCGGGAGCACTCTGAGAGATGCCTGGGGGTGGGAAAAATTACCTAAAAAAAAATCACAAAAACATTCCCAAAACATTGACCACACCACCACAACACAAATCGCAAAAAAATTAAAAGAAAAACAATCACACTTACCTTAGGAGTCCATTACTCACCTCATTATTAATGGGATGGTTGGACTGCCTGATTTCCCAGACATTCACTGCGGGGCGCACTGCAGGGCAGACAGGTCAGGCAAGAGTCAAGCTCTTCCGGGTGGTGCTGCTCCATGCCGCCGCAAAAATAGACCGGAAGATCACTGCGCAGCGCTGGAGGCTGAACACCCAGCTAAAACACCTCACCGTCGCCATTGTCGCCACTCCGGGGCGAAAAACGGAGCAGAGAAGACCCGAAAATCCAGACCCAAGAGACTCGAGCACAAAAATCTAGGGTGACACGCCAGTGCAATAATGAGGGAGTACTGCACTGTTGGAGGCGTTGTCGTTCGAATGAGATGTTGAACTGAGGCCTTGTCTGCACTCACAGGTGGACATAAAAGATCCCATGGCACTATATCGAAGAAGAGCAGGAGGAGAGAAGAGAGGTTCAGGATGGGAATTTCAGAGCCTAGGGCCCAGGCAGCTAACAGCATGGCTGCCAATGGTGTCCTGACCAATATTTATCCCTCAATCAACATTACTAAAAATAACACAGATTGTCTAGTTGTTATCACATTGGTGTTTGAGGGAGCTTGCTGTGCGCAAATTGGCTGGCACATTTCGTACATTGCAACAGTGACTGCACTTCAAAAGTATTTCATTGGCTGTAAAAGGCTTTGGGATGTCCAGAGGTTGTGAAAGGCGCAATATAAATGCAAGTCTTTCTTTTTTACCGACCCTCCTACCACTGGAAACAGTTTCTCCCTATTTACTCTATCAAAATCCCTCATAATTTGAACAATTGCATTAAATCTCCACTTAATCTTCTCTGCTCTAAGGAGAACAACCACAGCTTCTCTAAGTCTCTCCACAAAACTGAAAACCCTCATTCCTGGTACCATTCTGGTAAATCTCCTCTGCTCCCTCTCCAAGACCTTGACATCCTTCCTAAAGTGCAAAGCCCAGAATTGTACACATACTCCAGCTGAGGCCTAGCCAATGGTTCATGAAGAGACTTTGGGGGCTGAAATTGGTTGTGGACATGGGTGTGTAAAACAGATGGAGGATTCGTTAATAATCACATAGAGCAGAGCATCAGAGAGCTCTCATTCAACAACATACTACCAAGAAGAAGAAGTGTGAACTATTAGATGAAATAAACATAGTGAGAGAGGAGGTGTTAAGGGGTTTAGCAGCTTTGAAAGTGGATAAATCCCCAGGCCCAGATGAAATGTATCCCAGGCTGTTAAGGGAAGTAAAAGAGGAAATAGCAGAGGCTTTGAAGATCATTTTCCAATCCTCTCTGGCTTCAGGTGTGGTGCCAGAGTACTGGAGGACTGCTAATGTGGTACCTTTGTTTAAGAAGGGAGAAAGGGATGGACCAAGTAATTACATGCCAGTCAGCCTAACCTCAGCAGTGGGAAAATTATTGGAAAAATTCCTGAAGGACAGGATAAATCTTCACTTAGAAAGACACGGATTAATCAAGGGCAGTCAGCATGGATTTATTAAGGAAAGGTCGTGTCTGACTAACTTGATTGAATTTTTCGAGGAGGTAACCAGGAGAGTCAATCAGGGCAGTGCATATGATGTAGTGTATATGGATTTTAGCAAAGCTTTTGATAAGGTCCCACATGGCCACAAAAGTAAAAGGCCATGAAATCCAGGGCAAAGTGGCAAGTTGGATCCAAAATAGGCTCAGAGGCAGGAAGCAAAAAGTTGATGGGTGTTTTTGCGACTGGAAGGATGTTTCCAGTGGGGTTCCGCAGGACTCAGTACTAGGTCCCTTGCTTTTTGTGATATACATCAATGAGCTAGACTTGAATATAGGGAGTATGATTCAGAAGTTTGCAGATGATACTAAAATTGGCTGTGTGGTTGATAATGAAGAAGAAAGCTGCAGACTGCAGGAAGATATCAATCAACTGGTCAGGTGGGCAGAACAGTGGCAAATGGAATAAGTGTGAGGTAATGCATTTTGGGAGGGCTAACAAGGAAAGGGAATACACATTAAATGGTGGATACTGAGAAGTGTAGAGGAACAAAGGACTTAGAGTGCATGTCCACAGATTCCTGAAAGTAGCAGGCCAGGAAGATAAGGTGATTAAGGTGTCATGTATGTACATGCTGTTTGTAGCTACCAGGTGGTGCCATTGCTGGAGGCCACTGAGCAGCACGCACATGGTGCTGCTCTGGTATAAAAGGCCAGCCATTTTGTGAGTCAGACATTTTGGGCCAAAATAAAGTAGAAGCAAGGTTGTCTCTTGCTTAGTTAAACAGTACTCAGTTTGAACTTTTATTGCACAACATAGCATTTGGCGATGAGAATACAAGAACATTTGTTTGCAAAATGAGCACGATTGGATTTTTAGAGCGATCCGTGGAGAGAGTAGATTGGGCAGACTTTGTGAGCCGTTTGAACCAGTACTTCATGGCCAACAAAATGGAGGGGGTCGACAATGCAGATCGGTGCCGGGCCGTGTTCCTCATTATGTGCGGTTCAAAGATCTATGGTCTGATAAAGAATCTACTCATGCCTAGTGATCCAATAGAGAAAACGTACGAGGAGCTGTGTACATTGGTATGAGAGCACCTGAAGCCAGAGGACGGCATCATCATCTCGAGATACAGGTTTTATACACACATTCGATCGGAGGGCCAGAGCGCAGCAGAATTTGTTGCCGATCTGAGACGTCTAGCGGGACGGTGTTGGCCGATATGCTGCGGGACTTCTTTGTTATCGGTATCAACCACGAGGTGATCCTGCGTAAATGTCTGGTGGTGGAGGAGTTGGATGTAAAAAGGGCTATCCAGATCGCTCAATCATGTATGACGACGACGGACAGGAGTCGAAAGCAAATAGCAGTGAAGAACCGAACCTCAGCAAGTAATGTAAATGCGAGTGATTCAGCGTTCGGCAGAGCGGCATATGGCAGGGCCTATCCGGCTACGATCGTGAAACCTGTGGCTGCCCAAAGTACGCCAGCGGAACTGTATCCGAGTTCTCCGTGTTGCCGTTGTGGGGAAAATCATCGGCCCCAGCAGTGCCGATTTAAGCAATACAGTTGCAAAGGCTGTCTGAGAATAGGGCATCTCCAGCGCAAGTGTCCGCAGATGAGCAAGCGAGCTGCGAAGCACCATGTGGAGGATGAGAGCCAGACTAGCGCGGATCCAGATACGCAATCCGAGATGCCAGAGGAGGAAGTGTATGGACTGTACTCCTTCATAACCAAGAGTAAACCAATTTTGATTGACGGGAAGTTTAATGGGATACCGGTATCGATGGAACTGGACACAGAGGCGAGTCAATCGATCATGAATGAGAGGGCATTTAATAAGCTGTGGGATACTAAGACTGTGAGGCCCAGGCTGAGCCCTGTTAATGTCAAGCTGCGCACATACACCAAAGAACTGATAAAGGTGATTGGCAGTGCACAAATTAATGTGTCGTATAACAGTGCGGTTCACGAGTTCGAGGCAATGGCCCAACGTTGCTCAGCAGGAGCTGGTTGGAGAAAATCAGATGCGACTGGAATGACATAAAGGCGTTGTCGTCAGAGGAAGATACATGTGCCCAAGTATTGAGCAAGTTCCCCTCACTGTTCGAACCCGGTATCAGCAACTTCATGGAAGCCAAGTTGTAGATCCAGGTCCATCTCCCTCATCATATGCTCGGGCAGTGCCGTATATGATGAGGAAGATGGTCGAAATCGAACTGGACAGACTCCAGCGTGGAGGGATCATATCACCGGTCGAATTTAATGAATGGGCCAGCCCCATTGTTCCTGTGCTGAAAAGTGATGGCACAGTCAGAATCTGTGGCGACTGCAAGGCTATGATCAACAGGGTTTGGAAACAGGATCAGTACCTGTCACCGAAGGCTGATGACTGGTTTGCGACGCTAGCCGGTGGGATGTCATTCACAAAACTGGACTTGACGTCGGCCTATATGACGCAGGAGTTGGTCAAGATGTCGAAGAGACTTACGTGCATTAACACGACAAAGGACTATTTATTTACTACAGGTGCCCGTTTGGAATTCGCTCAGCTGCAGCAATATTCCAGGGGAATATGGAAAGTCTACTGAAGTCTGTTCCCAGAACTGTCGTGTTCCAAAATGACATCCTGATCACAGGTGGTGACTCCAAGGAACATCTGAACAACCTGGAAGAGGTTCTACTGCATTTGAACAGAGTGGGACTCAGACTTAAACGTCCGAAGTGTGTCTTCATGGCACCGGAGGTCGAATTCCTCGGGAGGAAAATCGCCGCTGATGGTATCAGACTACTGACGTGAAAACCAAAGCCATCAAGAATGCACCCAAGCCGCAGAACGTGACGGAGCTGCGTTCATTCCTGGGTCTACTCAACTTCTTTGGTAAATTCCTACCTAAATTGAGCACCTTACTTGAACATGCTATTGAGAAAAGGCATGGAGGGCTTTGCAAGACAGAGCCTTCGAGAAAGCCACCAATCTGCTTTGCTCGAACAAGCTGCTGGTACATTATGACCCATGTCAACATTTAGTTTTGGCCTGTGATGCATTACCTTATGGAATTGGTTGCGTGTTACAACAAGCCAATGAGTCGGGGAAACTTCAACCTGTCGCATATGCATCCAAAAGTTTGTCTAAAGCAGAAAGAGCTGACAGTATGGTAGAAAAAAAAGCTTTAGCATGTGTGTATGGTATTAAAATGATGCATCAATACCTGTTCGGTCTGAGGTTTGAATTAGAGACCGATCACAAGTCGCTCATTTCGTTGTTTTCCGAGAGCAAAGGTATTAATACCAATGCTTCATCCCGCATCCAAAGGTCGGCGCTGACATTATCTGCCTATGATTATGTCATTTGCCACAGACCTGGTACAGAGAATTGTGCCGATGCTTTGAGCCGGTTGCCGTTGCTGACACTGGAGGTGGAAACGCCACAACCGGCATATTTAATGTTAATCATGGATGCGTTTGAGAGTGAAGGTACCCCTGTCATGGCTCAACAAGTTAATACCTGGACCAACCAGGACCCAATATTATCGGTGGTAAAGGGTTGCATCCTCAAAGGGGGTTGGTCTGCCATACCTAGGAAATGTGTGAGGAGGCCAAACCGTACATTCGTCTCAAGGACAAGCTGTCTATTCAAGCAGATTGCATATTGTAGGGCAATCGAGTTGTAATGCCTAAGAAAGGGAGAGAGAAGTTTGTGCGTGGGTTACACAGCACACATTCTGATATAGTGATGATGAAGGCCATCACCAGGTCCCATGTATGGTGGCCAGAAATTGATTCTGAGCTAGAAGTATGCGTGCATCAGTGCAACACCTGCATGCAGCTCAGCAAAGCACCAACGGAATCGTCGCTGAGCCTGTGGTCATGACCATCCAAACCTTGGTCCAGGATCCATGTAGATTTTTCAGGTCCCTTCCTGGGCAAAATGTTTTTAGTGGTGGTGGATGCCTTTTCGAAGTGGATAGACTGCATAATCATGTCATCCAGTACATCCACGGCAACCACAGAGAATCTCAATGTCATGTTCGTGACATGGTCTGCCTGACACAGTGGTGAGCGACAATGGAACACCAGTCAGGAGTTTCAGGAGTTTGTAAAACTTAATGGCATAAAACATGTAAGGTCAGCACCATTCAAGCCTGCGTCCAACGGGCAAGCAGAATGTGCAGTACAAGTTATCAAGCTAAGCATGAGGAGAGAATCCAAGGATCACTGCAGACCCACTTGTCTTGCATACTGCTGAGTTACAGGACAAGATCCCACACACTCAGAGGTCTCACCTGCTGAATTTATGATGAAAAGAGGTCTTAGACCATGTTATCTCTTGTACAGCGGGATTTAAGTAATCATGTTGAATACAGAAGACAGAGTCAACAAGGGTACCACGATCGCACAACTGTGTCACGCGAAATTTCTGTGAATGATCCTGTATATGCATTGAATTATGGTCAGTGTCCCAAAGGGATTGCTGGTACACGCATGGCCAAGGAGGGAAACAGAGTATTTGTTATTAAGCTCAAGAATGGGCAAACTTGCAGGAAACACATGGATCAGACAAAGCTGAGGCACACAGACGAGCCAGAGCAGTCGGACGAAGAAACCGTCGACGACCAACCAACCTACCAGCAGCCTTCAGTGGACTCAAGGGTCATCAGTGAACCCGGAATTCCCATCATGGACTTGTTCAATAAAAATAGACTTACAATTCCTGACATGACCACTGCCACCCCCAACAAGTCAGTCATCCAGCCACCAGCCACAACAGACTCCGCACATTCACCCAAGGCCGGAATCGAACTGAGACGGTCAACCCGGGAGCGTAAAGCACCGGACCATCTCAACCTGTGAAAAACTGTGATAAGATCTCAGAGGAGGGTATTGTCATGTATGTACATGCTGTTTGTAGCCACCAGATGGTGCCATTGCTGGAGGCCACTGATAAAGCAGAAGCAAGGTTGTACCTTGCTTATTTAAACAGTACTCAGTTTGAACCTTTATTGCATACATAACAGAAGGCATACGGAATGCTTGCCTTTATTTGCCGAGGCATAGAATGTAAGAGCAGGGGGCTTATGCTTGAACTGTATAAAACACTGGTTAGCCACAGCTTGAGTACTGCATGCAGTTCTGGTCACCACATTACAGGAATTACGTTATTGCACTGGAGCGAGTACAAAGGAGATTTACGAGGATGTTGCTGGGAATGGAGAATCTAAGCTATGAGAACAGATTAGATAGGCTGGATCTGTTTTCATTGGAACAGAGGAGGCTGAGAGGAGACCTCATTGAGGTGTATAAAAATATGAGGGGCCTAGATATAGTGGATAGTAAGGGCCTATTTCCCTTAGCAGAAGGGGCAACAAGCAGGGGCCATAAATTTAAAGTAATTGGTAGAAGGTTTAGAGGGGATTTGAGGGGAAATTTCTTCACCCAGAGGGTGGTGGGTGTCTGGTACTCATTGTCTGAAGTGATAGAGGCAGAACCCCTCACCACATTTAAAAATTACTTGGATGTGCACCTGAAGTGCCGTAACCTGCAGGGTTACGGATCTAGAGCTGGAAAGTGGGATTAGGCTGGATAGCCTCTTGTTGGCCGGCACGGACACGATGGGCCGAAATAGCCTCCTTCTGTGCTGTAAATTTCTATGATTCTATGAACAACAACAACTTGCATTTATACAGCGCTTTCAACACAGTTGCATACCCCAAGGCACTTTACAGGAGCGTTATCAAATTAAATTTGACACGGAGCTGCATAAAGAAATATTAGGGCGGATGACCAAATGTTTGGTAATAGAGGTAGGTATTAAGAATCGTCTTAGAGGAGGAAACAGAGACAGAGACGTGGAGAGGTTTAGGGAGGAATTCCAGAACTTAGGGCCGAGGCAACTGAAGGCATGACCACCAATGGTGGAGCGATTAAAATCAAGAGGACAGATTTGGAGGAGTGCAGATATCTTGGAAGATTGTAGAGCTAGAAGGGTTAGAGAGATAGGGAGGGCCGAGGTCATGGAGGGATTTGAAAACATGAGAATGAGAATGTTACAATTGGAGCATTGCTGGACCGAGAGACAATGTAGGTTAGCGAGCAATGGGGTGGGGTGGTGGGGGGGCGGGAGTGGTGCTGATGGGTGAATGGGACTTGGTGCGAGTTAGGATATGTTACAGCAGAGTTTTGGATGAGCTCCAGTTCATGGAGGATGGAGCATGTGAGGCCAGCCAGAAGAGCATTGGAATAGTAAAGTCTGGAGGTAACAAATGCACAGATGAGAGTTTCAGCAGATGAGCTGAGGCAGAGGTGGAGACGGGCGATTTACGGAGGTGGAAGTAAACGGTCTTGGTGCTGACACGGATACCGTGATTGGAAGCAATCCCGGGGTCAAATACGGCACCAAGGATGCGAAGGCTCTGGTTCAGCCTCAGGTAGTTGCCAGGGAGAGTGATAACCGGATCAGACATTCTTTGCTGTACACTGTTTCATTCACTTCTTTGCCCCCTCATTCCTTTTCAGGGGCACTGTCGGAGGAATGGTCTATCCGAGCTCTGCCCAGGAAGGCAGTGAGCCGATCTTGTGTGGTGATACCCTGTACTTTCGACTTTCCTTCACACCCTTACATAGCCCTGCACGGAGCCTGGTTTAAATACTGGTATAAATGGAAATACACAGTCTACTACAGCAAAGATCCCAAATATGCGATGTCCACATTCATGGGGCGAGCCAAAATAATTGGAGACCTGGAGCAGAAGAATTGCTCCTTGAGGATCAATAATCTCAGACCCGAAGACAGTGACATGTATTACTTCTATGTGGATTTGGAGGGCTTCAAGGATCATACTTTCACAGACCCTGTCCAGCTACAGGTTGTCCGTAAGTCTCAGTTCCTTTGACACTCAGTCTATCCGTATCAGCCATGGCTCAGTGGGTTTAACACTCCCTCTCTCTTGTCCCTGAGTCAGAAGATCATGGGATCAAATACCTGCTCCAGGAGATTTGAGCACATAATCCAGGCTAACACTTTTTGTAGTACTGAGGGATCACTGTTCTGTCAAAGGGTCAGTACTGAGGGAATGCTGCACTGTCAGAGGGACAGTACTGAGGGAGTGCTGCACTGCCAGAGGGACAGTACTGAGGGATCACTGTTCTGTCAGAGGGTCAGTACTGAGGGAATGCTGCACTGTCAGAGGGGCAGTACTGAGGGAATGCTGCACTGTCAGAGGGGCAGTACTGAGGGAATGCTGCACTGTTTGAAGGGGCAGTACTGAGGGAGTGCTGCTCTGTCAGAGGGACAGTACTGAGGGAATGCTGCACTGTCAGAGGGACAGTACTGAGGGAATGCTGCAGTGTTCGGAGGGGCAGTACTGAAGGAGTGCTGCACTGATTGGAGGGGCAGTACTGAGGGAGTGCTACACTGTCAGAGGGGCAGTACTGAGGGAATGCTACACTATTTGGAGGGGCAGTACTGAGGAAGTGCTGCACTGTTTGGAGGGGTAGTAATGAGGGAATGCTGCACTGTCAAAGAGGCAGTACTGAGGGAAAACTGCACTGTCAGAGCAGCAGTACTGACAGAGTGCTGCACTGTCGGAGTTTCAGATGGGACTTTAAACCGAGACTCCATCTGCCCTCTCAGGTGGACATAAAAAAATCCCCTGCCGCTATTCGAAGAAGAGCAGGGGAGTTCTCCCTGGTGTCCTGGGGCTAACATTTATCCCTTGATCAACATCACGACAAAATAATATGATCTGGTCATTTCTAACCTTGCTGATTGTGGGAGGTTGCTGTGCGCAAATTGGCTGACACGTTTCCTACATTACAGTGACTACAATTCAAAAGTACTTTATTGGCTGTAAAGCGCTTTGGGATGTCCTGCGGTGGTGAAAGGCGCTATAGAAATGCAAGATTTTTTTGTGTTGGTCTTTCGGTCACGTTGCTGGACCAGATTGTGGGATGTCAATGCCTGGAGCAAAACTGTTTCCAAAAATTGCCCTCAGTAATTGCGTCAGGAGCAGTCCTTCCCTTTCAGAGAAGCCCTAGGGTCAAGATTGTCCAGAAGGTGAGATAAGCATATAGAGGTCTTTGGGCTTTTTAAATAGAGGCCTAGAGTACAAAAGAATGGTTAGAATGGTTATAGCACAGAAGGAGGCTATTTGGTACATCGAGCCCATGCCGACTCTCTGCAAGAGCACTTCAGCTAGTCCCGCCCTCCCGCCCTTTCCCCATAGCCCCGTAAATTTTTTTCCTTCAGGTACTTATTCAATTCCCTTTTGAAAGCCATGATTGAATCTGCCTCCACCACCCTTTCAGGCAGTGCATTCCAGATTTTAAGTACTCACTGAGTAAAAAGGTTTTTCCTCATGTTGCCCTTGGTTCTCTGCCAATCACATGAAATCTGTGTCCTCTGGTTCTTGACCCTTTCGCCAATGGGAATAGTTTCTCTCTAGCTACTCTGTCTAGATCCCACGTGATTATCACTGGTTAAGCCCCAGCTGGAGTGTTGTGTCCAGCTCTGGGCACCACACACCTCAGAATGAATGTCGAGGTTGCAAAGGAGATTTACTAGAACGATACCAAGAATAAGCAATTTCATTTACGTGGAGAGAATGGAGAAGCTGGGATTGTTCTCCTTGGTGCAGAGAGGGTGAAGACATTTAATAGAGGTGTTCTAAATCATGAATGGTTTTGATAGAGTAAATAAGGAAAAACTGTTTCCAGTGGCAGGAGGGTCGATAACCAGCAGGCACAAATAATTGGCTAAAGGACCAGGGTGGAGATGAGAAATGTTTTTACATATTGAATTGTTGCAATCTGGAATACACTGTCTGAAAAGATGGTGGGAGCAGATTCAATAGTAACCTTCAAAAAATATTTGGATAAATATAAACATAGAAACATAGAAAATAGGTGCAGGAGTAGGCCATTCGGCTCTTCGAGCCTGCACCGCCATTCAATGAGTTCATGGCTGAACATGCAACTTCAGTACCCCATTCCTGCTTTCTCACCATACCCCTTGATCCCCCTAGTAGTAAGGACTACATCTAATTCCTTTTTGAATATATTTAGTGAATTGGCCTCAACAATTTTCTGTGGGAGAGAATTCCACTGGTTCACCACTCTCTGGGTGAAGAAGTTTGAAAAGAACAAATTTGCAGGGCTATGGGGAAAGTGGGGCAGTGGGACGATTTGGATAGCTCTTTCAAAGAACCGGCACAGGCATGATTGGCCAAATGGTCTCCTTCTGTGTTGTATGATACTGAGTCAAAAGTGGAGATAATTTTGAAGTCAGAGATTGATAAAAAAAAGAAAGAACTTGCATTTATATAGCGCCTTTCATATCTTCAGGACGCCCCCAAAGCATTTCAGAGCCCCTGAATTACCTTAAAACTGTAGTCACAGCTTCAATGTAGAGAATTGTAGCAACCGATTTACACACAGCAAGATCCCAGATTGAAGAGGATAGAACAGAATGTCGTGCAAGGAGCAAAGCAGGCGGTCGATTTCCCTGCTGATCAATGTTAAAATCACCCTCATTTGTGTATGGTGTCGTGTGAGAAAATGATTGACTGGATCTTAATTCCCTACACGTCCAAATCCTCTGTCAATGCTCACTATCTGGGTTCACACGCGATATAAGATTGTCACTAATAAATCCAATCAGCTATTCCGGAGAAAGGTCTTTGCCCAGAGATTGGTGAGAATGTGGAACTCGCTGCCACTGGGAGTGGTTGAGACGAATAGCATAGATGCATTTAAAGGGAAGCTGGATAAGTACATGTGGGTGAAAGGAATAGAGGGTGTACTGATAGGGTGAGATGATCTAGGGTGGGAGGAGGCTCATGTGGAGCACACACACTGGCATGGACGATTTGAGCAGAATGACCTGTTTCTGTGCTGTAGACTCAATGTAACTCGATCCAAAATGAGATACCAGAAGATGATTTGTTTTGGTTTTATCTGTCTTGAGGTGCAGACACACCCTACTTGCCCTGAGAGGGTAATAGTGGGACTTTTAAGACCATAAGAAATAGGAGCAGGAGTAAGCCACTCGGCCTGCTCCGCCATTCAATAAGATCATGGCTAATCTACCTCAACTACACTTTCCCGCACTATCATCATATCCCTTGATTCCCTTAGTATCCCAAAATCTGTTGATCTCTGTCTTGAATATATGACTGAGCATCCACAGCTCTCTGGTGTAGAGTATTCCAAACAATCACAACCCTTTGAGTGAAGAAATTATTCCTCAGCTCAGTCTTAAATGGTCGACCCCTTATCCTGAGACTGTGACCCGAATCAATCAGAGGAAACATCTTCCCAAAATTTACCTTATCAAGCCCTTTAAGGATTGTAAATTGTTGTCATGACTGAGCCACCTCAACATATGTCAACCGCACGGTGTGGGATTGGAATCATGCAGAGGTCCAGACCAGCTATGGATGGTCGGTCCTCTTCACTACAGGACATTAATGTCCCAGTTGGGTTTTGCTTTTTTGAACAATCTGGCAGATTCCATGGTTATTTTATCTGGTGCCTTTCCACAAATTACCAGATTTGTTGAATATATCTTGCCCTGATGGGATGTAAACTCATGAGCATTGAGTTCCTAGTCCAGTATCAAGACCAGTAAACTTCAAACATTGAACCACATGTCACTAAGCGCCATCTGCGTAAGAGATTTGCAGATGAAACAAAACTTGGCAAAGTAGTAGGTAATGATGAGGATAGTCATCATCAACATCATCATAGGAGGTCCCTCGGAATCGAGGAAGACTTGCTTCCACTCCTGAAGTTATTTCTGTTCAGCATCCCAGCATCCCTTGGGAGCACTGTACATAAGCCGGCCCCTAAGGCCTGTTCCTCATTCTGGAGTGCCTTATTAAAGACTGAGGTCACTGTTACTTTAACCTCCCTGGGTGCAGTCTCATCTGTGTTAGGAACACAATAACTGCGACGAGTATACAGATCCAACGCAAAGAGGCAGCAAACTGTGGGCATCCTGGAGAAGTTCTCGGAGGGTGAGGACTGGGAAGCCTATGTCGAACAGCTAGACCAGTACTTTGTAGCCAATGAGCTGGACGGAGAAGGAAGTGCTGCAAAAAGGAGAACGGTCTTCCTCGCAGTCTGCAGGGCACCGATCTACAGCCTCATGAAGAATCTTCTGGCTTCGGTGAAACCCACAGATAAGTCATATGAGGAGCTGTGTACACTGTTTTTGGAAAATCTTAACCCGAGGGAGAGCGTGCTGATGGCGAGGTATCGGTTCTACACGTGCCAGCGATCTGAAGGTCAGGAAGTGGCGAGCTACGTCGCCGAGCTAAGGTGACTTGCAGGACAATGTGAGTTTGATGGCTACCTAGAGCAAATGCTCAGAGATTTTTTTGTACTGGGCATTGGCCACGAGTCTATCCTACGAAAACTTTTGACTGTAGAGACACCGACCCTCAGTAAGGCCATTGCGATAGCACAGCGTTTATGTCCACCAGTGATAATACCAAACAAATCTCACAGCACACAAGTGCTAGCAATGTTCATAAATTAACTGGAACTGTGTTGTGAGCAGAAATGTACAGGGCAGAAACCACGAGTCTGCAACTGCCAGCAGGTCTCAGGAGACCCAGATGACTCAGAGTCAGCAACAAAGGATGAATGCAAGACAATTCACACCTTGTTGGCATTGTGGAGACTTCCATTCAGCCTATTCGTGTCGCTTCAAAGGGTATGTTTGCAAGAGCTGTGAAACAATGGGGCACCTCCAATGAGCTTGCAAACGAGCTGCAAGCTCTGCAAAACCTGCTAACCACCACGTGGCAGAGGAAGATCGGTCCATGGTGGATCAAAGCAATTTCGAGCCTCAGAGAGAGGAGGCAGATGCTGAAGTACACGGGGTGCACACATTTTCGATGAAATGTCCACCTATAATGCTAAATGTAAAATTGAATGGCTTACCCGTAGCCATGGAATTGGACACTGGCGCTAGCCAATCCATCATGAGTAAAAAGATGTTTGAGAGGCTGTGGTGCAACAAGGCATTCAGACCAGCCCGGAGCCCCATCCACACGAAACTGAGAACATACACCAAAGAGCTTATCACTGTCCTGGGCAGCGCCATGATCAAGGTCACCTACGAGGGCACGGTGCACGAACTGCCACTCTGGATTGTCCCGGGCGATGGCACCACACTGCTTGGAAAGAGCTGGCTGGGCAAAATCCGCTGGAACTGGGATGACATCCGAGCACTATCACATATTGATGAGGCCTCATGTACCCAGGTTCTTAACAAATTTCCTTCCCTTTTTGAGCCAGGCATTGGAAACTTTTCCGGAGCGAAGGTACAGATCCACTTGGTCCCAGAGGCACGACCTATTCACCACAAGGCACGAGCGGTACCTCACATGATGAGGGAGAGAGTGGAAATCGAGCTGGAGAAGCTGCAAAGCGAGGGCATCATATCCCCAGTGGAATTCAGCGAGTGGGCCAGCCTGATTGTTCCAGCAGATTTGCGGCGATTATAAAGTAACTATTAATTGTTTCTCGCAACAGGACCAATACCCGCTTCCTCAGGCAGACGACCTAATTACGATGCTGGCAGGAGGCAAGACATTCACCAAGCTCGACCTGACTTCGGCCTACATGACGCAGGAGCTGGAGGAGTCTTTGAAGGGCCTCACCTGCATCAACACGCACACGGGACTGTTCATCTACAACTGATGCCCATTCGGAATTTGGTCGGCTACAGCGATCTTCCAGAGAAACATGGAGAGCCTACTGAAGTCGGTACCATGCACGATGGTCTTTCAGGACGACATATTGGTCATGGGTCAGGACACCGTCGAGCACCTACAAAACCTGGAGGAGGTCCTCCAGCGACTGGATCGCGTAGGGCTGCGGCTGAAGAGGTCAAAATGCATCTTCATGGCAACAGAAGTGGAGTTTTTGGGGAGAAAGATCGCGGCAGACGGCATTCGGCTCACAGACGCCAAGACAGAGGCTATCAGGAACGCGCGCAGGCCACAAAACGTCATGGAGCTGCAGTCGTTCCTGGGACTCCTCAACTATTTTGGTAACTTCCTACTGGGGTTAAGCACCCTCTTAGAGCCCCTGCATGTGTTATTGCATAAAGGTGAGAACTGGGTATGGGGAAAAAAACAAGCAATTGCTTTTGAGAAAGCCAGAAACATTTTATGCTCCAACAAGCTGCTTGTATTGTATAACCCGTGTAAAAGACTTGTGCTAGCATGTGACGCATCATCGTACGGAGTCGAGTGTGTATTACAACAAGCTAACGTTGCAGGAAAGTTGCAACCTGTCACCTATGTTTCCAGGAGCTTGTCTAAGGCCGAGAGGGCCGACAGCATGATTGAGAAAGAGGCATTAGCGTGTGTGTTCGGGGTCAAGAAAATGCATCAGTACCTGTTTGGCCTCAAATTTGAGCTGGAAACTGATCACAAGCCCCTCATATCCCTGTTCGCTGAAAACAAGGGGGTAAATACTAATGCCTCAGCCCGCATACAAAGGTGGGCACTCGCGCTATCAGCGTATAACTATACCATCTGCCACAGGCCAGGCACCGAGAACTGTGCGGATGCTCTCGGTCGGCTACCATTGCCCACCACGGGGGTGGACATGGCGCAGCCTGCAAACTTGTTGATGGTGGCGCAGCCCGCAGTCTTGTTGATGGTCATGGAAGCGTTTGAAAATGATAAATCACCTGTCACGGCCCGCCAGATTAGGACTTGGACCAGTGAAGATCCTCTGCTGTCCCTAGTAAAAAACTGTGTTCTGCACGGGAGCTGGGCCAGATCCCCATTGAAATGCAAGAGCTAATCAAGCCGTTACAGTGACGAAAGGATGAGCTGTGCATTCAGGCAGACTGCCTGGTAACCATGTCGTGCTACCAAAAAAAGGGCAGGGAGACGTTCATCTCGGATCTCCACAGCACACACCCGGGAATAGTAATGATGAAAGCGATAGCCAGATCCCAAATGTGGTGGCCCGGTATCGACTCTGACTTAGAGTCCTGTGTACGGCAATGCAGCGTGTGTGCTCAGTTGAGCAATGCGCCCAGAGAGGCGCCACTAAGTTTGTGGTCCTGGCCCTCCAGACCATGGTCGAGGATCCATGTCGACTATGCAGGCCCGTTTTTCGGTAAAATGTTCCTGGTGGTGGTGGATGCTTTTTCAAAATGGATTGAATGTGAAATAATGTCGGGAAGCACCGCCACTGCCACCATTGAAAGCCTAAGGGCCTTGTTTGCCACCCATGGCCTGCCTGACATACTGGTCAGTGACAACGGGCCATGTTTCACCAGTGCCGAATTTAAAGAATTCATGACCCGCAATGGGATCAAACATGTCACCTCGGCCCCGTTTAAACCAGCCTCCAACAGGCAGGCAGAGCGGGCAGTACAAACCATCAAACAGAGCCTCAAATGAGTCACAGAAAGCTCACTCCAAACTCGCCTATCGTTAGTACTGTTCAGCTACCGCACGAGACCCCACTCGCTCACAGTGGTGCCCCCGGCTGAGCTACTCATAAAAAGGACACTTAAAACCAGACTCTCACAGGTTCCCCCCAACCTGCATGATCAGGTAAAGAGCAGGCGGCAGCATCAAAATATAAATGATGGTCGCGCCACTGTGTCACGGGAAATTGATCTGAATGACCTTGTATATGTGCTAAACTACGGACATGGTCCCAAGTGGATCGCGGGCACGGTGATAGCTAAAGAAGGGAGTAGGGTGTTTGTAGTCAAACTGGACAATGGACAAATTTGCAGAAAGCACCTGGACCAAACGAGGCTGCGGTTCACAGACTGCCCTGAACAACCCACAGCAGACACCACCTTTTTTGAGCCCACAACACACACCCAAAGGATCAACGATACCATGCCAGACCAGGAAATTGAACCCATTATGCCCAACAGCCCAACAAGGCCAGGCTCACCTAGCAGCCCTGCAAGGCCAACAACACGCCAGCCCAGCGAGGGCACAGCCAACACACCAGAACAGACATTTGTACCGAGGCTGTCCACCAGGGAAAGAAAGGCTCCCGACCGCCCCACCTTGTAAATAGTTTTCACTTTGACTTTGTGCATGATGTTGTGCATCTGTAAAGCATGCACTCCCATGTTCCGCCACCAGGGAGCTCATCCCCTGAAGTCCCAAGGGATCCCAGCATCCCTTGGGAGCACTGTATATAAGCCGGCCCCTAAGGCCTATTCCTCACTCTGGAGTGTCTTATTAAAGACTGAGGTCACTTACTTTAACCTACCTGTGTGCAGTCTCATCTGTGTTAGGAACACGATAAGTTCTTTGGTGGCTGTACAGTCCAGTACGAGAGCCACAGACTCTGTCACAGATGAGACAGACAGTCGTTGAGGGAAGTGGTGAGGATAGTAATAGGCGTCAGGATGACATCAACAGGATGATGAAATAGACAGGAGCATGGCAGGTAGAGTTCAAAGTGGAGAAGTGTGAAGAGTGTCGGCGGCAGTCGGGAGCAGCGTCGGAGGTGTGTGGAGAGGTCTATAAAAGGCACAGCAGGGAGCCCGGGGCCTAGCGCGGCGGCAGTCGGGAGCAGCGTCGGAGGTGCGTGGAGAGGCCTATAAAAGGCACAGCAGGGAGCCCGGGGCCTAGCGTCGGCGGCAGTCGGGAGCAGCGTTGGAAGTGCGTGGAGAGGCCATTAAAGGCAAAGCAGGGAGTCCGGGGCCTAGCGCGGCGGCAGTCGGGAGCAGCGTCGAGGAGATGCGTGGAGAGGCCTATAAAAGGCGAGCCGGTGCAGCTACAGGCAGAAGGCAAAAAAGAAGTAGAAAGAAACAGAAAGGTGATGTCACAGCCAAGGGGGTAAGTGATTGGCTGGTGATTGGTGAGTAGGTTTTCTTTATTCTCTTCTATAACAGTGAGTAAACTTTAGCATTGTTGTTGCTTAACTAAGGGTTAAGTCATGGCAGGACAGCTCGGTCACGTGTTATGCTCCTCCTGTACCATGTGGGAAGTCAGGGACGACTCCAGTGTTCCTGACAACTGCATGTGCGGGACGAGTATCCACCTCCAGCTCCTGACGGACCGCGTTGCGGAGTTGGAGCTGAGGGTGGATTCACTCTGGAGCATCCCATGATGCTGAGAATGACGTGAGTAGCACGTGTAGCGAGTTGGTCATACCGCAGGCAAAGGGTCCACAGCCAAATAGGGAATGGAAGACCAGCAGGAAGAGCAGTGCAATGAAGGTAGTGCAGGGGTCCCCTGTGGTCATCCCCCTGCAAAACAGATACACTGCTTTGAGTACTGTTGAGGGGGATGACTCATCAGGCACCGTGGCTGCCTCTGTTGCACAGGAGGGCAGGAAAAAGAGTGGGAGAGCGATAGTTATAGGGGATTCAATTGTAAGGGGAATAGATAGGCATTTCTGCGGCCGCAACCGAGACTCCAGAATGGTATGTTGCCTCCCTGGTGCAAGGGTCAAGGATGTCTCGGAGCGGGTGCAGGACATTCTAAAAAGGGAGGGAGAACAGCCAGTTGTCGTGGTGCACATTGGTACCAACGACATAGGTAAAAAAAAGGGATGAGGTCCTACGAAACAAATTTAAGGAGCTAGGAGCTAAATTAAAAAGTAGGACCTCAAAAGTAGTAATCTCGGGATTGCTACCAGCGCCACGTGCGAGTCAGAGTAGGAATCGCAGGATAGCGCAGATGAATACGTGGCTTGAGCAGTGGTGCAGCAGGGAGGGATTCAAATTCCTGGGGCATTGGAACCAGTTCTGGGGGAGGTGGGACGAGTACAAACCGGACGGTCTGCACCTGGGCAGGGCCGGAACTAATGTCCTAGGGGGAGTGTTTGCTAGTGCTGTTGGGTAGGAGTTAAACTAATATGGCAGGGGGATGGGAACCAATGCAGGGAGACAGAGGGAAACAAAAAGGAGACAAAAGCAAAAGACAGAAAGGAGATGAGGAAAAGTGGAGGGCAGAGAAACCCAAGGCAAAGAACAAAAAGGGCCACTGTACAGCAAAATTCTAAAAGGACAAAGGGTGTTAAAAAAACAAGCCTGAAGGCTTTGTGTCTTAATGCAAGGAGTATCCGTAATAAGGTGGATCAATTAACTGTGCAAATAGATGTTAACAAATATGATGTGATTGGGATCACAGAGACGTAGCTCCAGGATGATCAGGGCTGGGAACTCAACATCCAGGGGTATTCAACATTCAGGAAGGATAGAATAAAAGGAAAAGGAGGTGGGGTAGCATTGCTGGTTAAGGAGAAGATTAATGCAATAGTTAGGAAGGACATTAGCTTGGATGATGTGGAATCTATATGGGTAGAGCTGCAGAACACCAAAGGGCAAAAACCGTTAGTGGGAGTTGTGTACAGACCTCCAAATAGTAGTAGTGATGCTGGGGAGGGCATCAAACAGGAAATTAGGGGTGCATGCAATAAGGGTGCAGCAGTTATAATGGATGACTTTAATATGCACATAGATTGGGCTAACCAAACTGGAAGCAATACGGTGAAGTAGGATTTCCTGGAGTGCATAAGGGATGGTTTTCTAGACCAATATGTCGAGGAACCAACTCGCGGGGAGGCCATCTTAGACTGGGTGTCGTGTAATGAGAGAGGATTAATTAGCAATCTCGTTGTGCGAGGCCCCTTGGGGAAGAGTGACCATAATATGGTGGAATTCTGCATTAGGATGGAGAATGATACAGTTAATTCAGAGACCATTGTCCAGAAGTTAAAGAAGGGTAACTTTGAAGGTATGAGGCGTGAATTGGCTAGGATAGATTGGCGAATGATACTTAAGGGGTTGACTGTGGATGGGCAATGGCAGACATTTAGAGACCGCATGGATGAACTACAACAATTGTACATTCCTGTCTGGCGTAAAAATAAAAAAGGGAAGGTGGCTCAACCGTGGCTATCAAGGGAAATCAGGGATAGTATTAAAGCCAAGGAAGTGGCATACAAATTGGCCAGAAATAGCAGCAAACACGGGGACTGGGAGAAATTTAGAACTCAGCAGAGGAGGACAAATGGTTTGATTAGGGCAGGGAAAATGGAGTACGAGAAGAAGCTTGCAGGGAACATTAAGACGGATTGCAAAAGTTTCTATAGATATGTAAAGAGGAAAAGGTTGGTAAAGATAAACATAGGTCCCCTGCAGTCAGAATCAGGGGAAGTCATAACGGGGAACAAAGAAATGGCAGACCAATTGAACAAGTACTTTGGTTCAGTATTCACTAAGGAGGACACAAACAACCTTCCGGATATAAAAGGGGTCAGAGGGTCTAGTAAGGAGGAGGAACTGAGGGAAATCCTTATTAGTCGGGAAATTGTGTTGGGGAAATTGATGGGATTGAAGGCCGATAAAACCCCAGGGCCTGATGGACTGCATCCCAGAGTACTTAAGGAGGTGGCCTTGGAAATAGCGGATGCATTGACAGTCATTTTCCAACATTCCATTGACTCTGGATCAGTTCCTATCGAGTGGAGGGTAGCCAATGTAACCCCACTTTTTAAAAAAGGAGGGAGAGAGAAAACAGGGAATTATAGACCGGTCAGCCTGACATCGGTAGTGGGTAAAATGATGGAATCAATTATTAACGATTTCATAGCAGCGCATTTGGAAAGAGGTGACATGATAGGTCCAAGTCAGCATGGATTTGTGAAAGGGAAATCATGCTTGACAAATCTTCTGGAATTTTTTGAGGATGTTTCCAGTAGAGTGGACAAGGAAGAACCAGTTGATGTGGTATATTTGGACTTTCAGAAGGCTTTCGACAAGGTCCCACACAAGAGATTAATGTGCAAAGTTAAAGCACATGGGATTGGGAGTAGTGTGCTGACATGGATTGAGAACTGGTTGTCAGACAGGAAGCAAAGAGTAGGAGTAAATGGGTACTTTTCAGAATGGCAGGCAGTGACTAGTGGGGTACCGCAAGGTTCTGTGCTGGGGCCCCAGCTGTTTACACTGTACATTAATGAATTAAACGAGGGGATTAAATGTAGTATCTCTAAATTTGCGGATGACACTAAGTTGGGTGGCAGTGTGAGCTGCGAGGAGGATGCTATGAGGCTGCAGAGCGACTTGGATAGGTTAGGTGAGGTTATCCACTTTGGTGGTAAAAACAGAGAGACAGACTATTATCTGAATGGTGAAAGATTAGGAAAAGGAGAGATGCAACGAGACCTGGGTGTCATGGTACATCAGTCATTGAAGTTTGGCATGCAGGTACAGCAGGCGGTTAAGAAAGCAAATGGCATGTTGGCCTTCATAGCGAGGGGATTTGAGTACAGGGGCAGGGAGGTGTTGCTACAGTTGTACAGGGCCTTGGTGAGGCCACACCTGGAGTATTGTGCACAGTTTTGGTCTCCTAACCTGAGGAAGGACATTCTTGCTATTGAGGGAGCGCAGCGAAGGTTCACCAGACTGATTCCCGGGATAGCAGGACTGACCTATCAAGAAAGACTGGATCAACTGGGCTTGTATTCACTGGAGTTCAGAAGAATGAGAGGGGACCTCATAGAAACATTTAAAATTCTGATGGGTTTAGACAGGTTAGATGCAGGAAGAATGTTCCCAATGTTGGGGAAGTCCAGAACCAGGGGTCACAGTCTAAGAATAAGGGGTAAGCCATTTAGGACCGAGATGAGGAGAAACTTCTTCACCCAGAGAGTGGTGAACCTGTGGAATTCTCTACCACAGAAAGTTGTTGAGGCCAATTCACTAACTATATTCAAAAAGGAGTTAGATGAAGTCCTTACTACTAGGGGGATCAAGAGTATGGTGAGAAAGCAGGAATGGGGTACTGAAGTTGCATGTTCAGCCATGAACTCATTGAATGGCGGTGCAGGCTCGAAGGGCCGAATGGCCTACTCCTGCACCTATTTTCTATGTTTCTATGTTTCTATGATGCACTTTGTGAGGACTAATAATGTAAATCATAGAATCATAAAACCATATAAATTATGATACAGAAGGAGAGCATTTGGCCGCTCGTGTCCGTGTCAGTCGAAAAAGAGCTACCCAACCTAATCCCACTTTCCATCACTAGGTCCATAGCTCTGTAGATCACGGCTCTTTAAATGCATATCCAAGTACTTTTAAAATATTATGAGTATTTCTGCCTCTACCACCCTTTCAGGCAGTGAGCTCCAGACTCCCACCATCCTCTGAGTGAAAATATTTGTCCTCTGCTCCCCGCTAATCCTTCTACCAAATACTTTAAATCTATGCCACCTGGTTATTGACCCCTCTGCTCAGAGAAATAAGTCCTTTGCATCCACTCTATCTCGGATCCTCATAATTTTATACACCTCAATTAAATCTCCCCTCAACCTCCTCTGTTCCAAAGAAAACAACCCCAGCCTATCCAATCATTCTTCATAGCTAAAATGTTTCAGTCCAGGCAACGTCCTCGTAAATCTCCTCTGCACCCTCTCTAGTGCAATCACATCTTTCCTGTAATGTGGTGACCAGAACTCTATGCAGTACTCTAGCGGTGGCCTAACTAGTGTTGTATACAATTCTAGCATAACTCCCTTGCTTTATATTCTAGGCCACAGCTAATAAAGGAAGACATTCAGTCTGCCTTTTTAGCTACCTTATCGATCTGTCCTGCTGCATTTAAGTCTCAGTGGACATACACTCCAAGGTCCCTCTGACCCTCCGCACCTCTCAGTATCCTTCCATTTATTCTGTATTCCCTTACCTTGTTGCCCCTCCCCAAATACATTATCTCACACTTTTACGGATTGAATTCCATTTTCTACTTTTCTGCTCAACTGACCAGTTCATCGAAATCTTCCTGCAGTGTAAAGCTTTCCTCCTCGCTCTCAGCCACACAGCCAATTTTTGTATCATCTGCAAATTTCTTTATCGTGCATCTAACATTTAACTTTAAATCATTAATATATACTACGAAAAGCAAGGGACCGAGTACTGAGCCCTGTGGAACTCCGCTGGAAACAACCTTCCAGTCTCAAAAATACCCATCAACCATTACCCTTTGCTTCCTGTCATTGAGCCAATTTTGGATTCAATTTGCCACTCTCCCTTGGATGCCATGGGCTTTTACTTTTTTGATCAGCCTGTTATGTGGGACCTTGTAAAAAGCCTTGCTAAAATCCATGCAGACTACATCAAATGCATTGCTCTCATTGACCCTCCTTATTACCTCCTCGAAAAATTCAATCAAATTAATCAGACACAACCTTCACTTAACAAATCCGTGCTGACTGCCCTTGATTAATCCGTGTCTTTCTAAGTGAAGATTTATTCTGCCCTCTGGTGAGTGGGTCAATAACTGGAAGTCAGAGATTCAAAATCGTTGGCAAAAGATCTAGAGGGGAGATAAAGAGAATAGTTCTAACTCCGAGCTGTCATGTTTGTAACCTTCACATAACTGTAACCTTTATGTAACAACACTGTACACTGTCTACATCTGGGAAATACACACCTTGACCACAGGGGTTGAACTTGTGGGAGACACTCCTCACCTGGTCATCCAGGTATATAAAGGGAGGTCCCACTCAGGGTCATCACTTCTTGGTCCTGTGAATAAAGGTACAGGTCACAGAGTGACCTTGTCTCTCGTGTTCATTTGCTGTCGTGTGTAAGGACACAACATTTGGCGACGCGAAACTGGAATTAATGACTCAAGAGAATGGCCACCAGTAGCACGGAGGAACGGGACTGTGAGGGTAAGGACTGGGACAATTTCATTGAGAGGTTCCAGCAGAGCTTTGTCATGAAGGACTGGCTGGGAGCAGCAGCAGCTGACAAGCGAAGGGCGCATCTACTGACCAGCTGTGGACCTAAGACGTACGCGCTGATGAAAGACCTGCTCGCACCCGAGAAGCCGGCGGACAAGACCTTTGAGGAGCTCAGCAAACTGATCGGTGAGCACCTCAAAGCGGCGAGTAGTATATACATTAGCCCGACACCGATTCTATACGCACCGACGTCGGGAAGGGCAGAGCATACCGAACTTCATTGCGGACCTTCGGCGCTTGGCCAGCCTCTGTAAGTTCACAGACGCCTGGAGGGGGGAGATGTTATGGGATTTCTTCATTGAGGGCATTGGTCATGCCGATATTTTTAGGAAGCTAATTGAGACCAAGGACTTGAGCTTGGAAGCAGCGGCGTTGATGGCTCAAACCTTCATGGCGGGGGAGGAGGAAACCAAGATCATATATGCGCGCAACTCTGCTGCCAACGTGGCGATGGAGCAGGGAGTTAACATGGTAAACGCGACTCAGAACCCCGCAGGCAGGCAAGGGCAATTCGACACCAACCAGGCAGTAACAGACTCTAGGGTGGGTCCTCAACAGAGACAATGGCAGGTTGAACGGACATTTACACCATCACAAGGGACAATACGTCCCGGGATGGGACCATTGACATCCACAAACAGCGTGCTCAAGAGTAATCAAAGAGACAATCAGAGAGGAATGCCTGGTAAAAGCTTTTTTGTTCACAACAATCTCAGCTCATGCTGGAGGTGTGGGGGCAAACATGCTGCGAAGACCTGCCGGTTTCAACAATTCATCTGCAGAAATTGTAACTTGACTGGACATTTAGCCAGGATGTGCAGGAAGCCCACAGTGAGGCTGGTTTACAAAGTGGATGAACCACAAGAGGGGTCTGCAAGGCAAGGGTATGCCTGGGACACAGCAATGGACGCTGAAGTTCAGCAGGTCCAGGTGGCAAACATCCACAGCTCATACACAAAGACGCCACCTATGATGCTGAGAGTACTGTTAAACGGCATCCCGGTACGCATGGAGCTGGACACAGAAGCCAGCCAGTCACTTATGAGTGTCCAACAATTCAAGAAACTGTGGCCACTCAGAGCTAGCAGACCCAAACTAGAACGCATTGACACGCAATTACGGACGTACACCAAAGAGATCATCCCAGTGCTAGGCAGTGCAATGTTGGTGGTCACACATAATGGATCTCGGAACTGGCTGCCATTCTGGATTGTCCCGGGAAATGGTCCCGCGCTTTTGGGGAGGAGCTGGCTAGCCGAGATGAACTGGAAATTGGGGGATCTGTACGCCATTTCATCTGCGGAGCGAAGTTCATGCTCACAGGTCCCACAAAAGTTGAGTCATTATTTCAGCCTGGCGTCAGGACTTTCAAAGGCACCAAAGTAAGGATATGCATCACCCCGGACACCACATCAGTGCACCACAAAGCCAGAACTGTGCTGTATGTGATGCGGGAGAAAATTGAGAGTGAGCTGGACAGGTTGCTAAGAGAGGGCATAATTTCACCCGTTGAATTCAGCGACTGGGCAAGTCCCATTATCCCTGTTCTAAAAACGGATGGCTCGGTCAGGATCTGTGGCGACTACAAGGCCACCATCAACCGAGTGTACCTTCAGGACCAATATCCGCTTCCGAGAACGGAGGATCTTTTGCCACATTGGCAGGCGGCAAGCTGTTCACCAAGTTGGACCTCACTTCGGCCTACATGACCCAGGAACTGGCCGAGAATCCAAGCTACTGACCACCATCACCACGCACAAGGGGCTGTTTGTTTACAACAGGTGTCCATTTGGCATTCATTCAGCAGCCGCTATCTTTCAGAGGAACATGGAAAGCCTGCTCAAATCAATCCCCGGAACAATTGTATTTCAGGACGACATCCTTATAATGGGTCGAGACACCGAGGAACACCTCCACAACCTGGAGGAGGTGCTACGCCGACTGGACCGGGTAGGCCTGCGACTAAAGAAGTCCAAGTGTGTGTTTTGTCCCCAGAGGTCGAGTTTTTGGGCAGGAGGGTTGCCGCAGACAGGATCCGGCCTACCGAATCCAAAACGGAGGCGATCCGTCGCGCACCCAGGCCCGGCAACACATCGGAGTTGCGTTCATTTCTGGGACTATTGAACTATTTCGGGAACTTTCTACCGAACTTAAGTACATTGCTGGAGCCGCTACACATGCTCCACCGTGTCAGGGGACTGTCAGGAACGGGCTTTCAATCGGTCGCGGAACCTGCTTTGTTCTAATAAGTTATTTACCTTGTACAACCTCTAAGAAATTGGTTTTGACATGCGATGCATCATCCTATGGGGTTGGATGCGTGCTGCAGCAGAGTAATGATGAGGGCCAACTCCAACCTGTGGCTTATGCCTCCAGGTCGCTCTCCCAAGTAGAAAGGGGATATGGGATGGTTGAAAAGGAAGCACTTGCATGTGTCTACGGGGTGAAGAAGATGCATCAGTACCTTTTTGGCAGAAGGTTCGAGTTAGAAATGACCACAAGCCGTTAACATCCCTGTTGTCCAACAGCAAAGCTGTCATTGCCAATGCGTCAGCTCGCATACAGCGATGGGCTCTCACGCTGGCTGCATATGACTGCACCATACGGCACTGGCCGGGCACCAAAAATTGCGCTGATGCGCTCAGCAGGCTTCCACTGGCCACTACTGAGGGGGCAGCGGAGCAAAGCGCTGAGATGGTCATGGCTGTCGATGCCTTTGACAGTGCAGGCTCCCCCATCAAGGCTCACCAGATCAAAACCTGGACAAACAGAGATCCCTTCCTATCTCTGATTAAGAAATGTGTCCTGACTGGGGATTGGGCGCCCGCACACGGAGCATGCCCTGAAGAGCTCAGACCGTTTCACAGTCGGATGGATGAACTCTCCATCCAAACCGACTGCCTACTATGCCCCAGGGAAGCATTCATCAGGGAACTCCACAGCAAGCACCCAAGCATCGTTCTAATGAAGGCCATTGCCCGGTCACATGTATGGTGGCCAGGAATTGACTTAGACCTGGAACACTGTTCGCAGATGCACGACGTGTGCCCAGCTGGGCAATGCCCCCAGGGAGGCCCCACTCAACCCGTGGTCCTGGCCCACCAAGCCATGGTGATGTATTCACGTAGACTACACGGGTCCGTTCATGGGAAAAATGTTCCTCATTGTTGTTGATGCATACTCGAAATGGATCGAGTGCATCATTTTGAATTCGTGCATGACATCCACCACAGTGGAGAGTCTGCGTGCAGCCTTTGCGACCCACGGCTTGCCGGACATCCTAGTTAGCGACAATGGCGCGTGTTTCACTAGCTATGAATTCCGGGAGTTCATGTCAGGTAACGGCATTAAACATGTCAGGACAGTGCCGTTCAAGCCGGCTTCCAATGGCCAGGCGGAACATGCGGTCCAAATCATAAAGCAAGGCATGCGCTGGATTCAAGGACCCTCCCTTCGATACCATCTATCGCGCCTCCTGCTGGCCTACAGGTCCCGACCGTACTCACTCACGGGAGACCTGCCAGCGGAACTTCTCATGAAACGTACATTAAAAACTCGGCTGTCCCTCATTCATCCAGTCTTGTCAGACATTGTTGAGGGCAAGTGCCAGTCCCAACATGAGTGCCACGACCGTAACTCAAAGGGGAGATGGATAGAAATCGATGACCCTGTATTTGTTCTTAATCACGCTGTGGGGCCCAAGTGGCTCGAGGGTACTGTAATTGGTAAAGAGGGGAATGGGGTCATAGTGGTCAGACTCAACAATGGGAAGATATGCCGCAAGCATCTGGACCAAGTAAAAAAAAAGGTTCAGCATGGACACTGAGGAACCTGAGGAAAATCATGAGATGCTGCCCACACCACTGCCAGTGAACGAGCAACAAGAACCTTCAGCAGCATGCACAGTCCCTGCCGTCAGCCCGGACGAGCCGGAATCACCACAGGTGACAAAGACGTATGCAAAGGCTCAACAACCAGAGCCCCAACTGCGGCGCTCCACGAGAGAGCGTCGACCGCCTGAAAGATTCAATCTTTGACCCAAAGATGTTGGGGGGGAGGTGATGTCATGTTTGTAACCTTCACATAACTGTAACCTTTATGTAACAAAACTGTACACTGTATACAACTGAGAAATGCACACCTTGACCACAGGGGGTGAACTTGTGGGAGACACTCCTCACCTGGTCATCCAGGTATATAAAGGGAGGTCCCATGCAGGGCCATCACTTCTTGGTCCTGTGAATAAAGGTACAGGTCACAGAGTGACCTTGTCTCCGGTATGTGCCTCGTGTTGATTTGCTGTAGTGTGTAAGGACACAAGAGCGATGTCGGATCTGGAACGCTCAGCCTGAAAAGGAGTTGGAAGCTGATTCCATAAATAATTTTAAAAGGGAGTTGGACAGTTGGTTGTGGATGAGGAACTTACAGGATTAGGGACAAAAAGTGGGAACGTGGAACTAAGCCTGACTGCTCGTTCAAAGAGCCAGCACTGGCACCACGGGCCGAATGGCCTCCTGCTGTGCTGTAGGTTTCTATGATTCTATGAAAAAGCACAGTACAAACCTAAGAGACTCATTGGGTCATCGACTCTGTTCTAGTTGACTGTCAATCTCTGTATCTTTCTTATTGCTCAGATGTTCCGGATAGACCCGTCATATTACTCCCGGAGGATATAACTGAAGGGAGACCTGCAAATATAATCTGCAAAGCCTTCTATGCTTGCCCTGATAATCGTCCCATTCTAACCTGGAGTGAATTGCCAGAGTCCACTGTCAACACCGTCACCAAAAACAGTGACGAGGTTTCCACTGTGCTGATGTTTAACCCTTCGTTCAAGCATCACGGACAAACTGTTCTCTGTATATCCGACTACCTTGAAACCAACCATCGACTGGTGAACTCTGTCACCTTGAGTGTAAAATGTAAGTATTAGTTATAAAGTCTTGCTTATGTTCCAGGTGCAATCGGTCCCATATTAAGGCGCTGGAGAAGGTGCAAAAAATAGATGTACCAGAACTGAGAGCTTATAGCTATCAAGAAAGACTGAACAAGCTGGGGTCCTTTTCTCTTGAAAAGAGAAGGCTGAGGGATGATCTGATAGAGGTTTTTAAAATGATGAAGGGCTTCAATAGGGTAGACATAGAGAAAATGTTTCCACTTCAGGTAGTCGAAAACTAGGGACGATAAATATAAGTTAGTCACTAATAAATCCAGTAAGGAATTCAGGAGAATCTTCTTTACCCAGAGAGTGGTGGAAGTGTGGAACTTGCAACCACATGGAGTGGTTGAGGCGTATTGCAAAGATTCATTTAAAGGGAAGCTAGATAAGCACATGAGGAAGAAAGGAATAGAAGGATATGTTGACAGGGTGAGATGACGTAGGGTGGGAGGAGGCTCGTGTGAAGGATATGGATCAGTTGCGAAGAACGGCCTGTCTCTGTGCTGTACATTCTATGCAATTCTATGCAAAATCAGTCTCTAATCAGGAACACAGAGCTGTTTGTACACATGCTAGTATTGGAGCTATATCCAGTCCAAACTTGCATTTTTCCCCAATCTAAGGGCTCAATTTTCCCCAAAGCATTTTGTTAGCATACTTGAAGAGTTACGCCCGATTTTTGGGGGCCTAAGTACAAGCCACAATGCGAGCTGAGGCTGCAAAGTGAAGCATACAGCCATCTCCCAAGAATTAAAAGAATTGAAAAACACATAGCAGCATCTTATCTCAAAACCCGCCCAAAGGGCTTGCCAGTCCGGTCCCATTGTCAGTCCCCAGATTGATTAATTCTCTCTCTCTCTCTCTGTGAACTGGGGACCGAGAATGGGAGCGAACCGGGAAAATGGGGACCGAGAATGGGACCGGACAGCCTTCGGGCGGGGTTGGGGGTATGTTTTTCAATTCTTTTCGTGTGTCCGGGCATCTGCTGTGCTGATTTCCTTACCTGCGCCGATTTCCTTAACTCTAGGGAAGGTTTTTCTGGAGAGGCCCCATACGCTGGCCTAAGCACAACTGGAGTAACACTCAGCTGGCCAAACTTCCCTAAATGGCCAGAATTGGTGCAGGTGGCTGGTTATGCTCCCTTTGGCTGAAAAAAAAACTGGTCTAAAAAAATTGTAACTAACTGAGTTACGCTGGTGCAAATTGATTGGGGAAACTGTGGTTTTTTCAACTAGGCCAAAAAGAGCACTGGGGAAAATTGAGCCCTAAGTCTGGGACTCACATGTTAGATGTTAAACTCCCTTGGGCTCACTTTTTAAAAATTCATTCTCGGGATGTGGGCATTGTTGGCAAGGCCAGCATTTATCGCCTGTCCCTAGTCGTCCTTTGAGAATATGGTGGTGAGCCACCTTCTTGAGCTGCTGCAGTCCCGTGTGGTGAAGGTTCTCCCATAGTGCTGTTAGTTAGGGACTATCCCAGCAATGATGAAGCAACACCTGATGTATCTCCAAGTCAGGATAATGTATGTGTGACTCGGAGGGAAACTTGGAGGTGATGCTGTTCCCAAGCGCCTACTCCCCTCGACCCTCTAGGTGGTAGAGGTTGCTGGTTTGGGAGGTGCTGCCGAAGAAGCCTTGGCGAGTTGCTGCAGTGCATTTTGTAGATGGTACACACTGAAGCCACAATTCACCGGTGCTGTGGGTGTTTAAGGTGGTAGATGGGGTGCCGATCAAATGGACTGCTTTGTTCTGGATGGTTTTAGGCTTCTTGAGTATTGAGTATTGTTGGAGCTGAACCAGAGCAAGTGGTGAGCATTCCATCACACTCCTGATTTTACCTCAGTATTTTAATGTGTTGATAATTTTTGTATTTCAAAGACTTCCCTCGAAACACTCTCATCCTAATGACATTCAAAAAAGGAAATATGATTTCCCTGCGGTGTTCCAGTGAGGGTAATCCAGCAGTCCACTATTTCTCCTGGTCCAAGGTCTCCCACGGAAAAGATACTGAGATGAGCCAAGTTGGTCAAACTATCACTATTCCCCATGGCATCGGAGAGGAAGTCTCCTACTACTGCACAGCAACAAGTGCCTTGGGCAGTTCAAGGTCTCTGCCTGTTAGAATTCCCAACAAATGTGAGTACTTTTAAGTCTGATTTATAAAACATTTCAGGTTTCTGCATTGATCCCAAATAAACCGCTTTCAGTTCAAATAGAAGAAATAAAGAACTTCCATTGACATAAGGCCTTTTACCACCTTGGGACACACTCACTCCAGAGTCTGAAGCACCATAATCCATGCCAACACTTCCAGTCATTCAATTAGCCATTTAATTAGATCATGGCTGATCTGTACATAACTTTGCTCCATATCCCTTGATACCCTGATCCAAAATCTATTCATCTCAGTCTTGAAAGCTCCAAATGATCCACAGCATCCTATGTGTAAAGAAATGCTTCCTGACTTCACCACTGAATGGCCTAGCTCTAATGATTAGGTTGTGCCCACTTGTTCTGGACTATGCTCACTTGGGAAAATAGTTTCTCTCTATCAACATCAAATCCTTCAATCATTTTAAACACCTTGATTAGACCACCCCTGAATCTTCTATATTCGAGGGAATACAAACCAAGTCTATGCAACCTGTTCTCATAATTTAAACCCTGGTATCATTCTGGTGAATCTGCTCTCCAAGGCCATCATATCCTTCCTGAGGTGCGATGCCCAGAACTGAACGCAATACTCCAGATGTGGTCTGACCAATGCTCTGTACAACTGTAGCCTACCTTTCTCCTCTTTTGTATTCCAACCCTCTTGAGATAAAAGCCAATGTTCCATTAGTATTTTTGATTGCTTTCAAACGTTTAAAATTCTGACGGGGTTAGACAGGTTAGATGCAGGAAGAATGTTCCCAATGTTGGGGAAGTCCAGAACCAGGGGACACAGTCTAAGGATAAGGGGTAAGCCATTTAGGACCGAGATGAGGAGGAATTTCTTCACCCAGAGAGTGGTGAACCTGTGGAATTCTCTACCACCGAAGGTTGTTGAGGCCAATTCACTAAATATATTCAAAAAGGAGTTGGATGAAGTCCTTACTACTAGGGGAATCAAGGGGTATGGTGAGAAAGCAGGAATGGGGTACTGAAGTTGCATGTTCAGCCATGAACTCATTGAATGGCGGTGCAGGCTAGAAGGGCCGAATGGCCTACTCCTGCACCTATTTTCGATGTTTCTTTGTTTCTATGTTTCATGTACTTGTCTACTGAAACTGGATAATTCAATGGGCCTTTCCCCAAAACGTGTCTTACAGATGATGCAATCATACTGTCGGAGTCGAGGTGCACACAGTATCTGACCAACGTGACCTGCCTTTGTGTCGTTGAATCCAACTCATCCGTTGAGGCCATGTGGCATCTGCCAGGAAGAACTATCGGGGTGACTGGATCAGGCGGGGTCTACGAGACACAGTCCACCAGGGCCGGATCCTTGATAACCAACACACTCACCATCAATGGGAGCAACATGACCATGAAGACACTCAACTGCTCTGTGGCGAATTCTCAAGGTCGCACACCATCGCAGATGCAATTGGAAATTCAGGGTGAGTGTCTGCCCATGGATCTTTTAATGTTAATTTGAAAGAGATTCAACAATGTACAGAGACAGACAGCTATTTTTTTTTAATTCATTCATGGGATGTGGGCATCGCTGGCAAGGCCAACATTTATTGCCCAGCCCTAATTGCCCTGGTGCTGGTGAGCCGCCTTCGTGAATCGCTGCAGTCCCGTGTGATGAAAGTGCTCCCTCAGTGCTGTTAGGGAGGAAGCTACAGGATTTTGAGCCAGCGATAATAAAGGAACTTCAATATATTTACACATCAGGATGGTGTGTGACTTGATGGGAACTTGGAGATGATGGTGTTCCCATTCACATGCTGCCCTTATCCTTCTAGGTGGTAGAGGTCGCAGGTTTGGGAGATGCTGCCGAAGAAGCCTTGTTGAGTTGCTGCAGTGCATCTTGTAGATGGTACACACTGCAGCCACGGTGTGCCGGTGGTGGAGGGAGTGAATGTTTAAGTTGGTGGATGAGGTGAAAATCCTGGATGGTGTCGAGTTTATTGAGTGTTGGAGCTGCACCCATCCAGGCAAGTGGAGAGTATCCATCACACTTCTGAATTGTGCCTTGTAGATGCTGGAAAGGCTTTGGGGAGTCAGGAGGTGAATCACTCGCCGCAGAATACCCAGCCTCTCTCTTGCTCTTGTAGCCACATTATCTATGTGGCTAGTCTATTTAAGTTTCTGGTCAATGGTGAACCCCAGAATATTGATGGTGGGGGATTGGGCACTGGTAATGCCATTGAATATCAAGGGACGGTGGTTAGACTCTCCCTTTTTGGAGATGGTTATTGCATGACACTTGTGAGGCACGAATGTTATTAGCCCAAGCCTGAATATTGTCGAGGTCTTGGTGCATGCAGGCATGGACTGCTCCATTATCTGAGGAATTGCGAATGGCACTGAACACTGTGCAATCATCAGTGAACATCCTTTTTTCTGTCCTTATGATGGAGGGAAGGTCATTGATGAAGCAGCTAAAGATGGTTGGGCCTTGGAGACTGCCCTGAGGAAATCCTCCAACGACCACAATCATCTTCCTTTGTGCTTGGTATAACATCAGCCAGTGGAGAGTTTTCCTCCTGATTCCCATTGACTTCAATTTTACTAGGACTCCAGTCACTCTCACCTCAGAAATTCAGCTCTTTTGTGCTTGTTGTGTTCAAGTCCATCCATGGCCTCACTCCCCCATGCCTCCCCCACCCCCAACCCCACCACCACCACCACCGGCACATCTTTCTAACCTCCTGCAGCCCTACAACTCTACGAGATCTCTGCACTCCTCCAATTCTGGCCTCTTGCACATCCCTGATTTTCGTCACTCCACTATTGGCAGCTGTGCCTTCAACTGCCTAGGCTCTAAGCTCTGGAATTCCTCCATAAACTTCGGGGATAGTAACTTTCAAAAGTGAATTCGATATAATCTTGAAGTGGAAACATTGCATGCGTTTGGTGAAAAAACAGGGCAGTGGGAATAATTGGATAGCTCCTTCAAAGAGCCGGCACAGGCTGATGGGCCAAGTGGCCTCCTTCTGTGCTGAAAGATTCTATGATTCTATGATTTATGTTCTTTACCAACACTGCTTTCCTTTCCACCCCCCCCCCCGTGAAATCATTAATATTGCAGAAGAACAGGGAACAAGGGGTGCTTGGCATCAGCATTTAGTGTGGGGCCCACTTCAGTTTGAACAAACATGCAGTGAGAAGGTCTGTAAAAGACATGAACCCAACACAGCTGCATCTGACACCTCTGAGGCAAGAGAAGCTTTGCTGCTGTGCTTCAAAGTGTCTGCTGGAGTCAGGCCCGTCCTGAGCCTGGGGAGACAATTCTGTCTACAATGCTGTATCAGAATCAACCTACAACAATATTGTTGGCTTGAAAATAATCCCTAAGATAATGAGGATCCAAAGTTATTCCTTAGACAATGAGGATCCAAATTGATTCCTTAGCAAATGTGGATCCAAAGTGCGCCAAGCAGACTGAATCACAATAGCCAATTAGCTGGGTTTAAGAGCAAACATGAAGGTTAGGCTAATTAGTGATTTATGATGGAAATACTGCCATGAGTTCTGATTCCTCCTAACCCATTGTCTTGTAAGTCAGTACAGAATGTATCTCAATTGTTGCGCCATTTAGACATTGTGTCGGGTGGAAGACTTGCTTCACTAAACAGGGTCCTGAGATCCATGAGCCAATATAGAATTAACTTGTGCACTCCCTGTCCAGGATTCCCTTCCATCCATTGGGTTGATGGAGCCATCTGTTGGGTCAAGAATTGTCTTCAGATACCTAAAAGTTGTGTGCTGAGGAAAAGGCATGAACACGGGTGGATATAAGAAACACAGGCAATGTGACTATGGGCTAGACTTTCCACTTTTGTGCCGATCGGCCAAAAACGGGCGTTATTTCCAGCGTGGGCGGTAATAATGGGTTTTGAGATTGCTGGATTATTGCCCATTTTCAAAACGCTAACTTTCCATTTTTAAAAATGGCCATGACCGCGAGCGATCTGAAATGTGCGTTAGCGGTAAATTTTTTTGACCTTCTGCCGTAAAGTGTCGCCGACCATAGCAACGGCATGGCCACGCTCGTTTCCCACATTTCAGGAGGTCAGGGGTCATCATTACATGTGCATAAGAGGAGACAGAGAGAGAGAGGGAGCAGAGAGCAAATGAAAGTGTGTGTGGGTGTGGTGTGTGCTTCTTTGGCTGTTGTGGGAGGCACGAGGGAGATTCACCATCAGCAAAAAGCGTACTAAGCACAAAGAAGGTAGTTGGCACCGAGTTTTTGTGGAAAAAATAATATTTAACATGGAAGGGATGGAGGAGGTGACCCAGCATGCTATGCAGACTGACGCTGGTGAAAGCAGTGAGCTGGGAGAGGAATAATTGGGAGGACGAAAAAGAGCGAGGAGGTTGTCGGACAAGGCAAATGCCTCCCTCATGCAGGAGGTCGAGTCACGCTGGGGTCAATTGACCCAAGGAGGGCGTGAGAAGCCCATCCCAAAGGCCTACCAGAAGATATGGGCCGAGATAGCCGATGTGGTCTCGTTGGCGACCAACGAGGTGCGAGAGGGCAACCAATGCCGCTAGCGATGGAACGACCTTGTTGGAGCCGCAAGAGTAAGTATTACATTTATTTACATGTACTTATATATTTATATAATTGGAATTGTAAGTGTAATGAGTGATTAAAATCAGATGTGATATCTTACACTTAAAGGGGAAAGGTTGTACTCAAAGCCTGCGATCATGGTGTACATCTTTAGGTAAATAATGATAAGTTTCATTATAATCATGATTACATCATGAGTTGTATCAATCTCTGTGACAGTATCTAGCAATGATATCATGCAATGATCTCATGCCATGTCATGCTGTTGTTACCTTTTACAGAAGAAGCTTTCGAGGAATAGGGATGAGCAGAGGCGAACAGGTGGGGGGGCCACCAATCATTATCGACCTCACCGACATCGAGGAGCGGGTGCTGGTACTTGTGGGGACCCACCCCCGGTCGGCCACGCAAGCAGCAGCAGAGCCTGATGTGATGCCACACGAGGAAAGTATTTACCATTGCATGATGTAAAGTCAATAGATGCCACACCCACTCATATTCGACCAATATTATATGTCATAAAATTCTTCTCTAAATAATGATGACCTCATGAGAATCATTGCAATGCAGAATTTGGTGATGGTCATGAAATGTGATGTCTGTGATGATCTTGATAGTGGTGTTGCTTTTGTCATACATATGTTGTGTGTAGCGCTGGACTCACCTTGTGACCCTAGCACTCCCTTCTCCTCTAATAACCTCATTTATATTTCGCAGCTCAGCCAGCAGTGCGGCCCATGCAAGAACACTGAGCCCAGAAGGTGGGGGCGCGTGGATGGATTCGCTGGACTCTCCTCCATCTGGTGCTGGCGAGCACCGATTCTCGCCCGTGCATCTGCTGGGTCCCTTCTCAACAGATGACAGTACCGACTTCGAGGAGCCTGTATCCCCAACCTCCATAATCCATTCGACACCAATGACATCTAGTGCTCCTGCGGCCATTCCCACATCCACCGTGGAGGTACCGGGCCCAAGCATCTTGCCGCAGGGCACCCCGGGTGTCTACAGGACGGCACCGACCAAGTGGAGGTTAGTTCGACATGGCAGGTCTGCTTCACGAGCGGCAGATCTGAGCAGGGACATGGTACATGTCCAGGAGGAGTGTAGACATAGGTCAGCAGATCCAACAATGGGGGGCATAATCCTCCAGCCACCATGACGGAGTATGTGCCGTGGATGGCAGAGGCCCTGGAGCTGATAGCCAGGAACACTGGTGGCAGAGACCTCCCAGTGGTCCCAGAGCAGGGCACTGCACCCCAAGGTGCCGCACCCCCATTGCCAACTATACATAAGAGCCAGGAGAAAGAGCTTGCTTCTGGCCCGGAGGACATTCTCACCTCAGGACCTTCCTCTCCCGCATCCGTCCAAGCAGCGGTCTGCCTTCATCCCCCCCCCCCCCCCCTAATGAAGCAGCGTCTGAGCAGCTCCTCGGCCAGGCGGCTTGGAGTCAGGAGGGGAAGGGGAAGGTAGAGGTGGGGAGGGGAAGCGGGTGGGGGGAGGGGGAAGGAAAGTAAGGTGCGTGGCTACAGGTGTTGTCTTGGAATATTTTTATGGTGTTGGTGCTATTTTAGTGGGAGGGTCAGGGGAAGGGACGAGGGGGCTACCTTGCTGGTTTGCATTTGTGTTATGTGTTGCTGGAAATGGTGACCAATTAAATAAAGCAAATGTGATAAATTTGTTGTGGGATGGGGTGTTTTTTACAGTTATAATTATGATTTCACACAAATGGTCGGATTAAATGTTTTTTATTTAACATAACCTTGTTGCGCATTGTCTCAGAAAGCTGCACCGTTACACACTGGTGATTCCTTAACATGAAGGGGTATAATTACACTTAACATGAACCAATTTAAACTTTAACTGTCACCAAGGTGATGCACAGCATTGATGTATGACCTGCACACCCAGCAGTGTTGCAACTTTGTAAATAACAACGACGTTCTTTCGAGCAAAGCGCTCATTTATGAGCTGCTAACATAAGAGTCTTGCAGCTATGTAGCCACCACAGGCCCTTTCCTACAGTCTAGAGGGTGGGGGGCATGGACATGGTTTCAGCATCCGCCTGATTGTCTGGCCCGAGGTCCCTTCTGGCAATTCTTGTTCCCTCCTAATAGCCAAGTTGTGCAGGATTGAAGCACATCACCATGAATTGAGCTATCCGCTCAAGGTGGTATTGGAGCTCTCCTCCTGAGTGGTCCAGGCATCTAAAGTGCTGCTTAAGCACTCCAATGGTTTTCTCGAGGATATTGCAAGTGGCTCTGTGACTTTCGTTGTATCGCTTCTCTGCCTCGGTGTAGGTGTCACACAGGGGGGTCATCAGCCAGGTGACGAGGCCATATCCTTTGTCACCAAGCATCCAGCATTGACCTTGTAGCTGACTGGTAAATATGTCAGATACAGTGCTCTCACGCAGGATGTGAGCATCATGGATGCTGCTCAGAAATTTGGCATTCACTGCCATTATTATTTGCTGGTGGTCAACAACGGGTTGCACATTCAGGGAGTGGAATCCCTTGCGGTTCCTAAAAACCTCTGCATCCTGAAAAGGTGCCCGCATCGCGATGTGCATACAGTCTATTGCTCTCTGCACCTTGGGGAAATTAGCAATTCGGTAAAATCCTATAGCCGTCTCAGTCTGAGCCTCCTTGGTCATGGGGAAGCTGATAAAGTCCATCCTGCATGCGTAAAGGCTTCAGTGACCTGTCTAATGCAGCAATGTGTGGCATGCTGAGATATAGCACAATTGTTGCCAGCTGAGGCCTGAAAGGAACCCGACGCGTAAAACGAAAGTGCCACCGTGACCTTGACCTCAACGGACAGTGCGGTCCTGATGGTGCTGGCAGGCTGCACATCTCCTCTGATGAGTTGGCATATCTCACTGATAACCTCTTTGTGGAAGCGCAGTCTCCTAAGGCAGGTGTTATCGAACAAGTTGAGGTAAGACCGCTTCTCCTTCTAAGTGCGGGGGGTGTAAGGTCTGGTCCTCCTCATCAGTCTGGCACGTCTTAGATTGGGCACATAAAGCTGTCGAATATATCTTCTGCCATCTTTAGTCTGCAGCATGTGAGTACTCATTAAGACAGGCTGCGAAATTACAGGTCCCATTCCAATAACAATCAGTATTTATACCGATTGTTCACAAACAATAAGTGTCTCCACTAAGACACCTAAAGTAAATTCCAATCATCCACAGTATGATAAGATGTTTGTTCAGGTGTTCACATCACCTTAAAAGACCTCCAGAGTACATCCAAACTCCCCCCAAAGTTGAAGCAGCCTTTTAAATGAAGTGACCTGTGATTTAGAAAATGGTGTCCATACCGCTGTGATTAGTTCAGGTGAGAGCAACTTTTTCACAGCGGTTCTTTCGGTGAGCGATATTGTCGGGAAGATGTGTGCGAGGTGCCAAAAGTAACGCTGGACGATTTTCTGGGCGTTAGTTTCGGCAAATGTGATCTTTACGACAAAAATACAGTGGCCGGGCGGTATTATTAAATCCCGGCGTTAATTACGTGCCGAAAGTAACGCTGGGCAATATTATGGGTGTTGGTTTCGCCCATTCTGATCTTTCCGCCCAAAAAAAGTGGGCGGGTGGTATTATTTTTTATCGGCGTTACGTACATGCCGAAAGTAATGCTCGTCGATAAGTCGATAAGAAATGGTCGTTAGTTTCCATTTTGTGGCTAAATAGGTGATATATAGACGTTATAGCTCATTTCCGCATTAAAATGGACATTAAGTGGGTGGTATACATGCAAAAATAATGGAAAATCTAGCCCTATGAGTGTCCGACATGTGGGTTCACTATAATGCTGATTGTCTAACCCTTCCTCCCCAATCCTCCTCAACATTCACAGAATGTTGGTGTGATGTGTTTTATATTCATTTTTGGATTACTTTGACTCAGAATTTATCAGGGAGAATTACAGGGTGGACATGATGTTAGAAGAAGAGATCAAAAAAGTTATCAAGACATTTAAGATAGAAAGCGGGGGCGGGGGGGGCGGGGGTGCGGGGGGTGGTGAGCTAATTGGAAGGCTAGTCAAACTTAAAGAGAATAAAAATCCTGGTCCGGATGGATTGCAGCCTAACATACTAAAATAAGCTAGGGACGAGATAGCAGAGATACAGTTTTATATATCTATAAATTTATTAGAAAAGGGAATAGCACCAGAGGACTGGCGGACAACTAATGTTATACCTCTATTTAAAAAGGCAGATAGAACAAGTCCATGGAAGTATAGACCAGTTAGCTTAATGTTGGGGGTAGAAAAGATAATGGAATCTTTACTCAAAGATGTAACAGAAGTACATTTAGAATCTAAAAATATAATGCAGAATGTATTTCATGCTTGACAAACCTTATTGAATTATTTGATGAATTAACAGAAAGAGTAGATAGGTAGTGTAGTAGATGTAATGTACTTTGATACACTCGCCCATCGCTAGTTGCCCTAAGAAGATGGTGTTGGTGGACCTGCTCCTTGAACCTTTGCAGTCTGTGTGCTGAAGGTGCTCCCACAATGTTTTTAGGTGGAGGATTCCAATATATTGATCCAGTGATTATGAAGGAACTATGATATATGTCCAAGGTAGGATGGTGTGTGACGTCGAGGTGATGGGCATCCTATGGACTGGAGGGTAGTTAATGTAACGCAACTTTTTTAAAAAGGAGGGAGAGAGAAAGCGGGTAATTATAGACCGGTTAGCCTGACATCAGTAGTGGGGAAAATGTTGGAATCAATCATTAAGGATGAAATAGCAGCCCATTTGGAAAGCAGTGACAGGATTGGACCAAGTCAGCATGGATTTATGAAAGGGAAATCATGGTTGACAAATCTTCTGGAATTTTTTGAGCATGTAACTAGTAGAGTGGACAAGGGAGAACCAGTGGATGTGGTGTATTTGGACTTTCAAAGGGCTTTTGACAAGGTCCCGCACAAACGATTGGTGTACAAAATCAAAGCGCATGGTATTGGGGGTAATGTACTGACATGGATAGAGAACTGGTTGGCAGACAGGAAGCAGAGAGTCGGGATAAATGGATTCTTTATTCATTGGCGTTTAGAAGGATGAGAGGGGATCTCATAGAAACATATAAGATTCTGACGGGACTGGACAGGTTAGATGCGGGAAGAATGTTCGCGATGTTGGGGAAGTCAAGAACCAGGGGACAAAGTCTTAGGATAAGGGGTAGACCATTTATGACTGAGATGAGGAGAAACTTCTTCATTCAGAGAGTTGTTGACCTGTGGAATCCCCTGCCGCAGAGAGTTGTTGATGCCACTTCATTGTATATATTCGAGAGGGAGTTAGATATGGCCTTGACAGTTAAGCGGATCAAGGGGTATGGAGAGAAAGCAGGAAAGGGGTACTGAAAGAATGATCAGCCATGATCTTATTGAATGGCGGTGCAGGCTCGAAGGGCCAAATGGCCACATTGCTCCTTTTGTCCTTCTTTGTGCGAGAGAGGTCCTACAGGAGGGAGGTGCAGTCAATGTTACCTTGGGGAGTTCCTTGTTTGCCCTGTAGAAGGTATACACTGCAGCCATTGTGTGCCAATGACGGAGGGTTTGGATATCAAGTCTAGTGGAGCGACAAGACATCCAGTACTAAATATTGATATTTCTCTCCTCACCGGCATTGTTAGAAGAGTGGAAAGGTGACAATCCACAAGATGTGATGGCACAGGAAGGTTTGTGTGCACAGATTCCATGTCATTACAGTTATCCATCGCATCTGGCAAACCAAATGAGAGGTGGAGTCTGGTATAATAATGAGGAATTGAGATCATCATCTATAGCTTTTCACTCCAAGGATCACAATCACGAGTCACCACGGTTACGCCATCGGACCCGTCTGTCTGGAGATCTGAAAGATGGTGACTGTTCCCTGATTATAAATGACATCACACAGCAAGATGCAGGAGCTTATTTTTTCAGAATAGAATTTGACAATGGAGAAAGCTATAACTACTACCCTGCAACACGGCTTCATGTTTCTGGTAAGTGCTGTGTTATAATTACTCAACAATTCACATTCAACCGTCATTGGGAAATAACATAAACTGTGGCAGTTCCATATCAGCACAAAACACAGCTTATTATAATGCAGGTTATTGACTCCCACCTATCTTTATAATGGTGTTTAAAGGTCTTGCATAGAGACAAAATAAATAACATACATTTCTATAGCGTCTTTCATGACCTCAGGGTCACCCAAAGTGCTTCACAACCAATGAAGTATGTATGAAGTGTAGTCACTGTTGGAAAATAGGAATCATGGCAGCTAATTTTTGCATAGCAAGGGTCCAAAACCAGTAATGAGCTCATTGAACAGATCTTTAAGAAGTGACATGCCAGTGCACCCCAAGCTGTGACCTGCCCCTCCACCCCCATCCAGTATTGTCTTTCTGGGTGGTAGAAGTTTTCACAGGGGTGGGAGGTGCTGTTAATGAAACCTTGGTGAGTTCCTTATTTGTTTTGCAAATGGTACACACTGCAGCCATTGTGCGCCAGTGATGGAGGAGGTGGATATCGGGTCTAGTGGAGTGACATGTCATCCAGTGCTAAATATTGATATTTCTCTCCTCAGCGGCATTATCAGAAGAGTGGAAAGGCAGCTGTCCACGGGATGTGATAGCACAGGAAGGTTTGTGTGCACAGATTCCATGCCATTACAGTTATCCATCGTGTTTGGCAAACCAACCGCGAGGTGGAGTCTGGTTTAATGCGGAGAAGGTGAAACCATGGGCTCCCCTAGCCTTTCACTCCAAGGATCACACACATGAGTCGCCACGATTACGTCACCGGACCCGGCTGTCTGGAGATCTGAAAGATGGCGACTGTTCCCTGATTATAAATGACATCACACAGCAAGATGCAGGAGCTTATTTTTTCAGAATAGAATTTGACAACGGGAAGAGCCATAACTACTACCCTGCAACACGGCTTCATGTTTCTGGTAAGTGCTGTGTTATAATTACTCAACAATTCACATTCAAAATTCAATGGGAAATAACATAAACTGTGGCAGTTCCATGTTAGCACAAAACACAGCTTATTATAACACAGCGTCTGATTATCAATAACCTGGCAATACCTGCCAGTTCAGTCCTAAAGCAACCTCAAATACTTTTCATTAATGATTAAATGTTTTGACTGTGTCCATTACTTTTATCGGGTTATCTCATCCCATCAATATATCCTTCTATTCCTTGCTCCCTCAAGTGCTTATCTAGCTTCCCGTTAAATGCATCAATGCTTTTCGCCTCAACCACTCCCTGTGGTAGCGAGTTCCACATTTTCACCACTCTGAGTGTCAGGTGTGGCTCAGTGCATAGCACTCCCACCTCTGAATCAGAAGGTTGTGGGTTCAAGTCCCACTCCTGGGACTTTGGCATTAAACAATCTAGGCTGACACTCCAGTGCAGTGCTGAGGGAACACTGCACTGGTGGAAGTGCCGTCTTTCGGATGAGACGTTAAAGTGAGGCCTCATCTGCTCTCTCAGGTGGATGTAAAAGATCCCACGGCACTATTTCAAAAGAAGAGCAGGGGAGTTATCCTCGTGTCCTGGCCAGTATTTATCCCTCAATCAATATAACAAAAAAACAGATGATCTGGTCATTATCACATTGCTGTTTGTGGGAGTTTGCTTGTGCACAAATTGGCTGCCGTGTTTCCCACATTACAACAGTGACTGCACTCGAAAACTACTTAATTGGCTGTAAAGTCCTTTGAAATGTCTGGTGGTCTTGAAAGGCGCTATATAAATGCAAGTCTATCTTTCTCTCTGGGTAAAGAAGTTCCTCCGGAAATCCCTGCTGGATTTATTAGTGAATATCATATATTTATGGCCACTTGTTCTCTTCTTCCTCCACAAGTGGAAACATCTTCTTACTGCTAACCTCACAAATCCTTTCATAATTTTAAGACCTCTATGAGGTCACCCCTCAGCCTTCTATTTTCTAGAGAAAAGACCCCCAGCCTGTTCAGTCTTTCCTAATCGTTGTTACATCTCAGTTCTGGTATCATCCTTGTAAAAGTTCTGTCTCTTGGAGGACTGTGATCTCTTTTGGAACTGATGTTTCACGTTATATTTATCTAAAAGGATCCATTCTCTGTGTGTTAGATTTCACAGATAAACCCACGATATTCCCTGCTGAGATTATTGCAGGAAAGCGTGTCGACGTAAGCTGCACCTTCAACACCACATGCAATGGAACAGCACCGGTCTTAACCTGGGTCAATCCCGCTGATGTACCCGGCTCAGTGTCAAACAGTGTAACTCAGCATGGCATCACCCTGACATATACTTCTGTTCTGACTCTGATCCCATCACTCAAACACCATGGACAAACTATCACCTGCAGAGTCAGATATCCATCTGTTTCATCGGAGCAGACACTAGCACTAACTGTGCAATGTAAGTACGGATATCCTTTATTCTAAATTACACGTATAATAGTCTATATTGTGCCCAGCAAGATCCGACAAATTGCAATGTGCTTTAACCAGATCATCTGGTTTTTGCTGATAAATATTGGCCAGGACACCCGGGAGAACACCTCTTTTAATATTGTCATGGGATCTTTTATGTCCACCTGAGAGGACAGATGATGCCCCGGTTTAACGTCTCATGTGAAAGAAGGCACCTCCGATAGTGCAGCACTCACTCAGTACTGGCCCTCCAAAGGTGCAGCACTTCCCCAGAACTGTGCCTCCGACAGAGCAGCACTACCTCTGTACTGCCCCTCTGACAGTGCATTTGTCATGCTGTAATTACACCCTCCCACCACTGTGCGATTACATACTGTTTTGATATTTCTTGCTGGTTTGCTCTCATATTCTATCTTCTCCCGTTTTATACATTTTTTAGTCCTCAATTGCTGTTTTCTGAAGCTCTCCCAATCCTCAAGCTTACTACAATTCTTTGCAACATTATAAGCCTCTTTTAAGCTAATACTATCCTTAACTTTAGTTAGCTACAGATGCATCACTTTTTCCTTTGACATTTTATTTCTTAAGGGAATGTATATCCATTGCGAATTAGTGATATTTATTTAAATGATTGTCACTGCTTATCTACCGTCATACCGTTTCATCTGATTCCCCAATCAACCTTAGCCAACTCTCCCTCATATCTTTATAATTGGCTTTATTTATGTTTAGTATCAGTCGGGCTGAAATTGGTGAAGGCCAAGGGCCGCCCAAAGGATCGCTGATGGCTGCCGAGATACCTGACAGTACTTTGGGTGGGAGTTTTGGCAAAAAGGTCCTTGAAAGGGTGCCTGGTGGCAAAAGAGGGATTTACGCAGTCAATCTGGGCAGCAGTGGGCGGGAGCTCCCAATCTCGGCAGCAAAGGCTCTTGCCGCCTAAGTGCCATTGAGGATGGAATCAGGCCCATGGAGGATGGAGTCAGGCCCATGGAGGGTCGAAGAGCTGCAAAGAAAAATCAATTTAAAAAAAATCGAACACCTTCAGGTAAGTCGCTGTGAGCAAAATTTTAAAAAAATATTCACTAACATTTTTTTGCATGTCTTCATATCTACCGTCAGGGATAGACTATCACGCAGCGGTCCTTCCCCGTTCTGGCGCCGATTCCCACCGACTCCCGCCCGCACCAATCTGGCATCTCGGCAGGCAGGAGGTCGCTCGCGCCACTTGGCCATTCGCTGACGTCAGCGGGCGGTTCCCAGTGGTTCTCCCCTCCCGCCTGCTCTAGCCCAAGTGCAAACTGGCACAGAGCGGAACCCGAAGAGGAATGTCGTCAGATCTCAGCAGCAGTAAGGCCATCAATTTTGGCCCCTCAGTATTTCACTCTCAAACCCAATATGAAATTCTATGATATTATAAATCAGTCTTCCAAAAGGTTCCTTTGCTATGATTTTACTAATTAATCCTGCTTCATTACACAATAAGAAGATCTAAAATAGCCTGTTCCCCAGTTGGTTCTATGATGAATTGTTCTCGGAAACTGACTCAAATGCATTCCATGGACTCGTCCTCCAGATGACCTTTGCCAGTTTGATTTGGCTAGTTTATATGAGATGAAAGTCCCCCACGATTATTGCATTGCCTTTGTTCCAAGCTCCTATTATTTGTTGCTTAATACATTGTTCAACAGTATAACTATTGTTAGGGGGCCTATAAACTACTCCCATCAGTGTTTTCTGTCCCTTGTTATTTCTTATCTCCACCCATACTGATTCTACTTCCTGATCTTCCAAGCCAAGATCCTTTCTCACTACTGTCCTTATTTCATCCTTTATTATCAGGGCTATCCCACTCCTTTTCCATTCTGCCTGCCTTTTTGAAATGGCAAGTATCCTGGAATATGTGGTTCCCATTCTTGGTCATCTTGCAACCATATCTCTATAATGACTATTAAATCAAACCCATTAATCCCAATTTATGCCACTAATTTGTCTATCTTGTTACAAACTCAGATAAAGGACCTTTAATTTTAACTTTTCACCATTACTCCCTGCTTTCACTTTATTTACTGATGCACTATTACCTTTAAACTCTCTGTCCCTTCCTGTCAAACTCTGCTTATCTTTATGCAAATTGCTACACTGTTCCATTGCTTTGAATTTTCCCTTCAGATTTTGAAATTTCCCCTCACCTGATCCCTCCATCCCCTTTTAATTTAAAGCCCTATCTACAGGCTTAGTGATTTGATTCGCCAAGACACTGGCCAGGACACTGGTGGAACCTGTCCCAATGGAACAGCTCCCTCTTTCCCTAGTACTGGTGCCGGTGTCCCATGAATCAAAACACTTCCTCCCACTCTTTGAGCCATGCATTTAACTCTTTGAATTGCTTCTCCCTATGCCAATTTGCATGTGGCTCTTGTAACAATCCAGAGATTATTACCTTTGAGATTCTGCGTTTTAATTTAGATGCTGGCTCCTCAAAAACTCTTTGCAAAACCTCATTCCTAGTTGTACCTATGTTGTTGGTTTCTACAAGGACCACGACAACTGGATCCTCCCCACCCCACTCCAAATTCTTCTCCAGCTGCGAGGAGGAATCCTTAACTCTGGCATCAGGAAGGAAACACAGCCTTCAGAACTCCTGGTCGTGGCTGAGAGAAAAGTATCTATAACCTTGCCTGTGCTGTCCCCTACCACTACAATATTGTTTTTCGCTCTCCCCACTTGATTTGCCTCCTCTACCATGGTGCCATGGTCAGTTTGCCCATCCTCCCTGCAGACTCTGCCCTCATCCAAACCGGCAGCAAGAAGCTCTTACTTGTTGGATAAGGGCAAAAGCTGAGGCTCCTCAAGCACTGCACCTGAGTCACAGTCACACCCTCCTGTCCTGACCACTAACCAGATCTGTCCCACTACCATTACCTAACCTAAGGGATGTGACTGCCTCCTGGATCAAAGTGTCCAGGTAACTATCCTCCTCTCTGATGCTCCGCAATGTCTGTACCTTGGACTCCAGCTCAGCAACTCTGAGCCAAAGTTCCTCGGGTTTCAGACACTTACTGCAGTTGTTCCTCGGGTTTCAGACACTTACCGCGATGCTCTCCACAAACTCCTACATGCTGCCGGTGTGGCACACCACCTGCACTGTCATCCCTATATGACATTGTATTACTTATTTGATTAATTAGAGTCAATGTATTTATTTAACTTAACTTATAGTTTCGTTTTTTTAACGAATTACTTAATCTAGTTTAAGTTGTAGTTGTCATGTATCTTACATTATTATATATAACTGTATCCTAACATGCTATATATGACTGTAATAAGATATGACCTGTAACCACCAGCATACCTTACCACCAGGGGTGCACTTGCAAGAGACATGTATACAAGGACAGGTCTCAGGCAAGTGCAGCATTCCAGAGCTGTGAAATAAAGGTGCAGGTCCAGAGTGACCTTGACTTCATTACATGCCTCATGTGAATCTGTACTGAGGGGACAGAACTTTACAGTGGCGACGAGTTACGGGATTACAGAATCCACAGAATGGCGAACAACGGATCAGATGAAAAGTACAATGCGGGTGACAATTGGGAGGACTTTATAGAAAGGCTCCAGCAAAGCTTTGTAACCAAAGACTGGTTAGGCGACGATAAGGCAGACAAGAGAAGAGCTTATCTCTTGACCAGCTGTGGCTCGAAAACATACGCTTTAATGAAGGATCTGTTGGCACCCGAGAAACCAGCAAGCAAGTCGTTTGAAGAATTGAGCACACTGGTAAGAGACCACCTGAAGCTAGTGAGCAGCCCACACATGGCCAGACACAGGTTCTACAACTACAGACGCTGTGTGGGCCAGAGCATACCCGACTTCGTGGTGGAACTTCGGAGGTTGGCTAGTTTATGTGAGTTCTCTGAGAGACTTTTTCATTGAAGGAATAGGCCACGCAGGCATATTCTGAAAGCTCATAGAGACCAAGAACCTGACCTTAGAGGCAGCAGCACTGGTTGCACAGACATTCTTGGTAGGGGAAGAAGAAACGAGGTTGATTTACAATGCAGGTATGACAACTAATGAAATATCGGAACAAGAAGTTCACAGCGCTAAACAAGCTGCTACCCCCACACACAGACAAAACCAGGAGAACAGGCTTTCGACAACAGGCAGACGCCATCAAGGGCCACAGGAACGGCCGTTCACACCTCGTCAACCCACAATGCGAGCAATCAACTCCAAACTGAGAGAAGCTCAAGACAGATCAGCTCATTCTTTGGGAACTCTTTGAACAATGGAACAGGTCTGAGCTGGAGGTGTGGGAGTGGGCACTCGTCAAGGGGATGTCGATTTCAGCAGGCTGTTTGCAGAAACTGTGAATATACAGGGCATCTGGCCCACATGTGCAAAACAACGGCAGCTCGGCTGGGATACGAATCGGATGTGTCGGAAAGCAGACCAGAAGATGGTGGGGACAGTACCCGGGACACCGATGTACAGCGGGTCAACACGATCAATGGCCACTGCTCCTACAACAGGACGCCTCCTATAATGATGAGGGTCTTACTCAACGGGATATCTGTCAACATGGAGCTGGATACGGGAGAAAGTCAATCTCTCATGGGCGCTCAACAATTTGAACAACTGTGGCCGCATAAAAGAGACAGACCAAAACTCACAAGGGTCGACACCAAACTAAGGACTGATACCAAAGAAATCGTACCAGTCCTCGGCAGCGCCATGCTCTCTGTCACACACAAAGAGACAGTGAACCGACTTCCCCTGTGGATTGTACCCGGAGACCCCCCCAGCACTGCTGGGGAGAAGCTGGCTGGCAAAACTAAACTGGAAATGGGATGATGTCCATGCCATGTCATTAGAGGAATTGACCTCCTGCTCAACAGTTATAAAGCAATTTGAACATCTCTTTCAGCCAGGTATGGGCACTTTCAAAGGGGCCAAAGTCAAAATCTACATCACACAGGATGCTATACCGGTCCATCACAAGGCCAGAGCTGTATCCTATGTGATGAGGGAAAAGATTGAACACGAACTAGACAGGCTTCTGCGGGATGGCATTTTATCACCTTTGGAATTTAGCGACTAGGCAAGTCCCATCGTCCCAGTCATGAAGCCTGATGGATCCGTACGAATCTGTGGGGACTACAAATCTAACATAAACAGAGTCTCCCTACAGGACCAGTATCCGCTGCCCAGAGCGGAGGACTTATTTTCCACATTGGCTGGAGGTAAACTTTTCTCAAAATTAGACCTCACATCTGCGTATATGATGCAAGAATTGACCGAGGAATCCAAGCTACTCACCACCATCAACACACATCGAGGCCTTTTCATGTACAATCGATTCCCATTCGGCATCAGGTCGGCAGCTGCCATACTCCAGCGTAACATGGAGAGACTGCTCAAATCCATGCCGGGGACGGTTGTATTTCAAGACGACATACTTATCACGGGCAGGGACACCGACTCCCATCTCCGTAATTTGGAGGAAGTACTAAAGCGGTTGGATCGGATATGCCTACGAGTCAAGAAATCCAAGTGCCTGTTTCTCACACCCGAGGTTGAATTTTTGGGCAGAAGGATTGCCGCTGATGGAATCTGCCCAACAGAGTCCAAAACAGAAGCAATTCGCCTGGCACCCAGGACCCAGAATGTCTCAGAACTGCGCGCCTTTCTCGGGCTACTCAATTACTTTGGGAACTTTATGCAGAACTTAAGCATGCTGCTGAAGCCTCTCCATGTGCTACTCAGGAAGTGGTGTGATTGGTTTTGGGGGGATGCCCAGGAACGTGCCTTCAATAAGGCACGCAACCTTCTGTGTTCCAACAGTGTTTTGACTTTCTTTGACCCAGGTAAAAAGCTAGTTCTCACATGCGATGCTTCAGCGTATGGGGTCGGGGGCGTTTTGCAACATGTCAATAGTGCGGGCAAATTACAACCCATAGCTTATGCCTCCAGGTCACTTTCGCGGGTGCAGCGCGGGTACGGAATGGTAGAGAAGGAGGCGCTCGCGTGCGTGTACGGTGCCAAAAAGATTCACCAATACCTTTTCGGGCCAAGTTCGTGTTAGAAACGGACCACAAGCCCCTCACGTCCCTCCTATCCAAGAGCAAGGTAATAAACGCCACCGCCTCAGCGCGAATTCAATGGTGGGCACTCATGCTGGCATCCTACGACTATACCATAAGGCACAGACCAGGCACAGACAACTGTGCCGACGCGCTCAGCAGGCTACCCCTGGCGACCACGGAAGGATCTGACGAACAGGACTGTGAGATAGTCATGGCAATCAATGCCTTTGAGTCCATAGGTTCGCCCATGATGGCTCGCCAAATCAGAGCCTGGACGGCTAGCGATCCCACGTTATCCTGAGTAAAAAGATGTGTCCCAACCGGTGACTGGGCAGAGGCTCACGATGCCTGCCCCGAGGAATTAAAACCCTTTCACAGGCGCATGCATGAGCTATCACTACAAGCAGAATGCCTGATGTGGGGCAGCCGAGTTGTCATGCCTCTGCGAGACAGAGAGGCATTTGTCCGGGAGCTCCACCGCGTGCACCCGGGGATCGTTCTCATGAAGGCCATAGCCAGATCCCACGCCTGGTGGCCTGGTATTGACGCGGACTTGGAGCTCTGCATCTGAAGGTGCACCATTTCTGCCCAACTCAGCAATGCCCCCAGTGAAGCTCCACTGAGCCCCTGGCCCTGGTCTACCAAACCGTGGTCGCAGGTGCACATAGACTATACGGGCCCATTCATGGGCAAAATGTTCCTCGTAGTTGTAGATGCATTTTCAAAGTGGATCGAATGCACCATTTTAAACTCGAGCACAACCTCCATCACTATGGAGAGCCTCGCAACCATGTTTGCAACGCACGGAATCCCTGACATATTGGTCAATGACAATGGTCCGTGCTTCACCAGCGCAGAATTCCCAAGACTTTATAATTGACCACGGCATAAATCACATGAAGACGGCACCGTTCAAGCCGACCTCCAACGGCCAGACGGAGAGAGCAGTGGAAATCATTAAACAAGGCATGCTTAAAATCCAATGCTGGCATACAGATCTCATCCGCACTCACTGACTGGGATCCCCCCGCGCAACTGTTGATAAAAAGGACTTTAAAAACAAGGCTCTCATTAATCCTCCCAGACATGCACGAAATCGTTGAGGCAAAGCGACGTAAGCTGACTGAGTACTATGACAGAAATTCGAGGGGGAGATGGAATGTGATAAGGGACAAAGTGTTTGTACTAAACTATGGCAGGGGTCCCAAATGGCTTGCAGGGGCAGTAACAGGCAAGGAAGGAAACAGGCTACTGGTAGTACAAATGGACAATGGCAAAACCTGCCGGAGGCATGTAGACCAAGTCAAAAGCAACAACGCTGTGGAACCAGAGGCAGACTACAATGTGGAACTCTCACCACACCTGGTGGACAGACAGAGGGAACAACCTGAGGAAAGGGCAATTCCAACAGACAGCCCACGCGAGTCAACAACAATCACACCAATCGAAACAGACAGCCCAGGTGAGATACCAGCAACCACACCCAAAGAAAAACAGACACCAAGGCAAACAACTGAACCACAACTCAGACGCTCCACACAAGAGCGTAGACCACCTGAGAGACTGAACCTATAAAGACAATAAGACCTTGGGGGAGGGTGATGTCATGTATCTTACATTATTATATGTAACTGCTATACATGACTGTAATAAGATATGGCCTGTAACCACCAGCATATTTTACCACCAGGGGTGCACTTGCAAGAGACAGGTATATAAGGACAGGTCTCAGGCAAGTGCAGCATTCCAGAGCTGTGAAATAAAGGTGCAGGTCCAGAGTGACCTTGACTTCACTACATGCCTCGTGTGAATCTGTACTGAGGGGACAGGACTTTACAGTAGTTAGATTAAATTAAATCTTTATCTGTTACACAAAGCACTACAAGCATTGGAGGCAAAAGAATCTATAAAAGTGCTTCACAACAAATGTTCTTAGGATCCTCAGAGTGCTTCACTGTCGTGTAAGTCAATTGATCTTTATTTGTCTTTAGACGCACCATGGAATCTCTCAATTACTTCTCGTGATACGATTAAAGATTCATTGATCAATATAAAAGAAGGGAATTCTGCAGTGATACTCTGCTCTGTTGAGAGCTTCCCAGCTTCTAACCTGACGTGGCAACATCTTGGTGTCACAATGAACAGAACAAGTTCCAACAATGAGCTGTGGTTGGAGTTTTCTCACGTTACACCCAGGGTCGCTGGAGACTATCAGTGTGTGGCGGAGAATGGACATGGAGCAGTGGAGAGGGCCATAACCATCACTGTGGAACGTGAGTGTACAGATACTTTCACATCTCTCTCAATACAAACAAATGAATATCTACAGGAGATTGTGGAATTTACAAAAGCACACACATACATTCTCCGCCTCTTCATCTTTCGCTACTCCTGTAAGACGCTCCTTAAAACCTTCCTCTTTGACCAAACATTTAGTCACCTGTCCTAATATGTAGCTCGGCAGTCAAATGTTATCTGAGTGTCTTAATGGAGGAGAAAGATACTGATAGGTTTAGGGAAGCAATTCCAGAGCTTAGGGCCTGTGCAGCTGAATGCACAGCTGCCAATGGGGGAACAAAGGGAATCAGGGATGTGCAAGATGCCAGAATTGGATGAACGCAGATATCTCAGAGAGTTATAGGACTGGAGGAGGTTACAGAGTATGGGGTTGGTGCCATGGAGAAACTTGAAGATGTGGAAGAGAATTTTAAATTTGAGGTGTTGCTGGACAGGAAACCAATGTAGGTCAGGGGCAAGAGGGGATGATGGGTGAATGGGACTTAGGAAGGGGCAACAGAGTTTTCGGATGAACTGACATTTAGGGACAGTGGAAGATGGGAGGGCCGGTCAGGAGAACATCAGAATTGCCTGTTGACTCACCTCTGGTCTTGTTCTAGATTCACCCAAGGATACAACGGTGGCCATCAGCGGAGCCATGAGTGGAATAAGAGAGGGAAGCAACATCACGTTAACCTGCTCCAGCAAAAGTGTCCCCCTTGCATCTAGTTATGCCTGGTTCAGGATCGGCAGAAACACGAGCGTACAGTTAAACACAAGTGCTCGGTCCATCCAGTTCGGTCCCATTGCACGGGAGACCGATGCCAGTTTCTACTGCACAGCGAGAAACCCATTGGGTAATGGCACATCCACCATTGTACACCTGAGTGTGGAATGTAAGTAGTTTACTCAATCTGTCTGTGAAGAGCTTACTTCCTGTCATCACCTTTCCAGTATCCACTTTTCCCGTTGTGTCCAGTGTCCACATTTATAATGGACACTGCCTATGTAAACGTCACACTGTAATTACACCCTCCAACCAGTGAGTGATTGAAATCGGGGTTGCTCAGGAGGCCAGAATTGGAGGAGCGCAGAGATTTTGGAGGAATGTAGAGCTAGAGGAGGTTACAGAGGAGAAGGCGGGATAGTGGCGGGATGAAGTCATAGAGGGATTTGAAAATAAGTATCAGAATTTTAACATCGAGGCATTGCCAGACCGCAAGCCAATGTATGTGATTGAGCAATGGGGGTGAAGGGTGAACGGGACTTATGTGAGTTCGGACACGGGCAACGGAGTTTCGGATGACTTCAAGTTTACGGAAGATGGAAGAGGCCGATCAGAAGTTCTTTGGAATAGTCAAGTCTTGAGGTAACAAAGGCATGGATAAGAGTTTCAGTATTACGATCAGATCAAAGCTCTGCAGTCCTGCCACATCCAGTCGTGAATGGTGGTGAACCATTAAACAACTAATGGAAGGAGGAGGCTCCATGAATAGCCCCATCCTCAATGATGGCGAAGCCCAGCGCGGAAGTGCAAAAGAGTGCTGAAGCGTTTGCAACTATTCTTCAGCCAGAAATGCTGAGTGGATGATCCATATTGGCCTCCTCCTGAGGTCCCCATCATTACAAAAGCCAGTCTTCAGCAAATTCGATTCACTACACATGGTATCAAGAAACTGCTGAGCGCACAGGATACAGCAAAGGCTATGGGCCTCGAAACATTCCGACTGTCATGCTGAAGACCTGTGCTCCAGAACTAGCCGCGCCTCTAGCCAAGCTGTTCCAGTACAGCTGCAACAGTGGCATCTATCCAACAATGTGGAAAACTGCCCAGGTATGTCCTCCACAAAAAGCAAAACAAATCTAATACAGACAATTACTGCCCATCTGTCTACTCTCAATTATCAGCAAAGTGATGGAAGGTATCGTTGAGAGTGCTATCAAGCGGCACTTACTTACGAATAACCTGTTCACCGATGCTCAGTTTGGGTTCCGCAGGACCACTCAGCCCCAGACCTCAATACAGCCTTGGTCCAAACATGGACAAAAGAGCTGAATTCCAGATGTGAGGTGAGAGTGACTGTCCTTGACATCAAGGTACCATTTGATCGAGTGTGGCATCAAGGAGACAGAGTAAAACTAAAGTCAATGGGAATCAGGGGGAAAATTCTCCAGTGGCTGGAGTCATATCTAGCACAAAGGAAGATGGTTGTGGTGGTTGGAGGTCAATCATTTCAGCCACAGGACATCACTGCAGGAGTTCCTCAGGGCAGCGACCTAGGCTCAAACATCTTGAGCTGCTTCATCAATAACCTTCCCTACATCATAAGGTCAGAAGTGGGGATGTTCACTGATGACGGCACAGTGTTCTGTTCCATTCACAACTCGTCAGATAATGAAGCAGTCCATGCCCAAATGAAGAAAGACCTGGGTGACATTCAATCTTGGGGAGATAAGTAGCAAGTAACATTCACGCCACACATTGCTAGGCAATGACTATCTCCAACAAGCGAGAGTCTAACTACCGCCCCTTGAGATTAAACGGCATTACCATCGCCAAATCCCCGACCATCAACATCCTGGGTGCTCACCATTGACCAGAACCATAACTGGATCAGCCACATAAATACTGTGGCAACAAAAGCAGGTCAGAGGCTGGGTATTCTGCGGCGAGTGTCTCATCTCCTGACTCCCCAAAGCCTTTCCACCATCTACAAGGTACAAGTCAGGAGTGTGATGGAATACTCTCCACTTGCCTGGATGACTGTAGCTCTAACACACTCAAGACATTTGACACCATTGATTGGAACCCCAGCAACCACCTTAAACATTCACTCCCTCCATCACCAGCGTACCGTGGCTGCAGTATATATCACCTACTGGATGCACTGCAGTAACTCGCCAAGGCTTCTTCAGCAGCAACTCCCAAACCCGCGACCTCTACCACCTAGATTGACAAGGGCAGCAGGCGCATGGAAACTCCAAGTTCCCTTCCAAGTTACATACCATCCTGACTTGGAAGATATTCTTCATCGTCACTGGATGAAAATCCTGGAACTCCCTACCTAACAGCACTGTGGGCATACCTTCACCACACGGACCGCAGCAGTTCAAGAAGGCAGCTCACCACCATCTTCCCAAGGGCAATTAGGGATGGGCAATAAATGCTGGCCTTGCCAGCAATGCCCACATCCCAGTAATGATTTTTTTTTAAATCGTATGGTTTAATAATGCTATGATGTTGCCTAATTTATTGTCCTTATCCCTCAGATAAGCCGGAAATTTCCCCCGAGTCAAAGTGCACTCGGAGGGCCGAGGGCATCACTTGCGTCTGTGCGGCCAGGTCCAACCCACCAGCAGACCTCACCTGGCACCTCCCCCTCACCAACATCAGTGGAAACCAATCGATTGGCCAGTTTCTGGCATGGCGGATCAGCGCTGGACAGCTGGTGACTGGCTCTCTGACCCTGCTTGGACATCAGGGTGAGGAGGAACTGACGGTCTTCTGCTCAGTTAGAAACCAGCATGGAGAGGCCATGTTCAAGGTGTATCTGTGGGTCAAAGGTGAGAGCACCTCTCGGGATAGAAATATAGAAACATAGAAAATAGGTGAAGGAGTAGGCCATTCGGCCCTTCGAGCCTGCACCGCCATTCAATAAGATCATGGCTGATCATTCACCTCAGGACCCCTTTCCTGCTTTCTCTCCATACCCCTTGATCCCCTTAACGATAAGGGCCATATCTAACTCCCTCTTGAATATATCCAATGAACTGGCATCAACAACTCTCTGCGGCAGCGAATTCCACAGGTCAACAACTCTCTGAGTGAAGAAGTTTCTCCTCATCTCAGTTCTAAATGGCCTACCCCTTATCCTAAGACTATGTCCCCTGGTTCTGGACTTTCCCAACATGGAGAACATTCTTCCCGCATCTAACCTGTCCAGTCCCGTCAGAATCTTATATGTTTCTATGAGATCCCCTCTCATCCTTCTAAACGCCAGTGAATAAAGGCCCAGTTGATCCAGTCTCTCCTCATATGACAGCCCAGCCATCCCTGGAATCAGTCTGATGAACCTTTGCTGCACTCCCTCAATAGCAAGAACATCGTTCCTCAGACTAGGAGACCAAAACTGAACATAATATTCCAGGTTAGCCCACACCAAGGCCCTGTACAACTGCAGTAAGACCTCCCTGCTCCTATATTCAAATCCCCTGGCTATGAAGGCCAACATACCATTTGCCTTCTTTACCGCCTGCTGTACCTGCAAGCCCACTTTCAATGACTGATGAACCATGATGTCGAAATCTCGACCTCCGAAAAGAATGACTCCGACACTTACAGCTCCGATAGAAGTTTCCTTTTTAATTTACTTGCTCGCAAGGGGTAGGTTTCACTCAGTCAAGGGCTAAATGAACACCTCCGCAATGGTACAGCTTCACAAGATATTTATACAGTAAAACCCAAGTTCTGGCCTCTCCCTGTGTATTGCTCTGTCTCACAGTCAGTGAATACAGATAAAGAGTTAATTACTATATCCTGGTCCTGACATGGTGTCAAGATATTTCCTTTTGTCAGGGTTATCAGAAAGCCAAACAGCCATTACTCCATGAGTCATAGGTAATGGGCTATCACCTGTCTTGTATTGTGTCAGGATTATCCAATTTCCTGGTCAGTTTACCTGTTTGCTTCAAATGGATGAGGTAAAGGAAAGAAATAATGGCTAGAAGATAAGGGTGGGGTGACATGGAACTCCTGTAGTGTAGACAATAGGAGAGCACCATGGGGGGTTACTTGTCTCAGCATGACTTGTCTCCTAGCTGTCTGATAACCATCAGCCATCTAACAGCAGGTTTAGCTGTTTATGCAAGCTGGCTGCTAAAATGCAGAAAGTTCTGGAAGGGCCAGGACTCCATTTTAATCAAAAGGCACACAAATACCGTATGGTATCAGCTTAGATAAAAATACATTTCCACATTCCCCCATTTTGTCCTTCACAAGGACAACTCAATCCATTCTGATCTTGTACAGTCTCTCCATTTCCATTTTCTTTAGTTTCATTACTCACTAGGCATATTATACCTTCAGGATTTCCTATTCTGGGAGTAATGCTTAGGAAGGGAGGCTGATGGTTATTATCATAATTGGGCTGGTACCATCCCTGGAAGGCTGTAAGTTTATACCCTGCCGACCTCCATTCTGTTTGCTCCTTCGTTTCTGGCCCCTTAGTTAGTTTTGTCCTGTTTTGCACTGTCAACCATTCTACCATTTCTGATTCGTTAAAGGGGACAGATCTCAGGGGAATACCCCCCCTGGAGTGGACAGGTACATGGGAACATATCCAACAACTCGACAAGTTTCTTACTTGAGCATACCTATGACTCAGTGCCATAAATACGTTTACGTGCAATTCCCTTCGGTGGCGGGTCTGTACCCCTGGTGTAATCAATAATGTGAAGTAAAACCCTGTCAAGCCCAGCACCATCAGTCCCCATAGTCCATACAGTTCCTTATTCAGTCTTCCTTTTTCTGTTCCTCTGATTCCTTCGTCCCTTCCTCCTGGTCGGGTGCCCGTTTGCAATGGGATGCGTGGATCCATGTTGGTCTTTCCTTTACCTTGATTGCAGTATTGGTCGCCAGCAAGACCTGGTATGGTCCTTCGAATCTTGGCTGTAGACTGCTTTTCCTTTTAAAAATCTTGATGTAAACGAATTCCCCTGGCTCCAGGTTATGACACTTCCCTTCCGCTGGCTTGACTTGGGCTTCCTTTACCTGTGAATGAAAGCTGGAAATACATTTGGTTAGTGCAATACAATAATTCAACATATTTTCCTCCATTTTGTGGATGTCCATCTGTTTTGCAGTAAATGGTGCTGTAAAAGGTAGTCGTTGGGGACGTCCCATAACTATCTCATGCGGTGACAGGCCTGTTGTTCTGTTGGTTGCAGATCGCATTACCATCAAAGCTAAGGGCAGCAGTTCTGTCCATTTCAGTCCAGTGTCATTGCACAGTTTTGCCAGCTTATTTTTTAGCATTCCATTATATCTTTCAACAAGTCCAGCTGATTGTGGATGATAACTGCAATGAAAACGTTGATTAATCTGTAAAGCTTTACACATTTCTCTTATAACAGTTCCCGTGAAATGTGACCCGTTATCACTGGAAAGCTTAGCAGGGATTCCGAAGCGCGGTACAATTTCTTTTAACAAACATTTAGCAACAGTAGTGGCATCGGCCTTTTTACATGGAAAGGCTTCAATCCATCTAGAGAACACATCTACAATAACTAATACATACTTGGATCCCAGACACATAGGTAATTCAATAAAATCCATTTGTAAATGTACAAAAGGCCCGACTGGATTTGGGTGGGAGGCAGATTCTACTTTTTCCGTCTTACCCGGATTCATTGTCTGACAGGTAACACAATTTTCGCAGATTTGTTTTGCAATTGCCGAAATACCTGGTGCATACCAAGTTGCCAAAATATAATCTGCCAATCCCCCTTTGCCTGCATGTGTGAATGTATGAACACATCGGGCAATCCATGGAAGTAAGGATCTAGGGGCCACCACGCGGCCGTCATGGTGAACCCATATTCCTTCTGGATTTTATAACATTGATCCTTCGTCCAGGTCACCACCTCCTCCGTACCGGCCTGTGTCTGAAAGGCCAGCACGTCATTAATAGTGGGTGGCGGGTCTGAGCAATTATTTTTCCTTAGTGGGAACAATGACACCTGCATCCCCCCTTTCGACAGAGCTGCTGACTTAGCTGCATTATCAGCTCTGGCATTCCCCAGTGCCACCTCATCCGACTGGCCTGTATGTGCTTGGCATTTGATAATGGCAAGTTTCAAAGGGCATTGAATGGCTCGCAGGAGATTTTCCACTTGTTCTGCATTTTTGATTGTCTGAGCCTGTTGCATAGCATAATAAGCTGCTGCCAACGAAGGAAGACATCCTGGTAGTCCGCGTGCCACTGGGTCTAGTTGGGTACTGAAATATGCTACCGGTCGCTGCCTGTCCCCATGTAACTGAGTCAAAACAGATTGTGCAAAACCCGACTTGTGATGCACAAATAAGTTGAATAGCTTAGTGTAATCTGGTAATCCCAAGGCTGGTGCTGAAGTGAGGGACTGCTTAAGGTTCTGGAAAGCATTCCGGGATACTTCATTCCACATCCTTTAAGCATTGTGAGAATATTTGTGTGGGCTTCTGAACTGGACAAATCTGTGTGTTACACGGACTTCTCATTTATGCTTATGGTGATTCACAGATCACAGAATGTAAAGTACTTGTTTTCTAATTTTATTAAAAGGCTTCCAAACCCAAGATTTTTCCAATACACCCAAAATGTTGATCAAGAGATCACCTGAAATATCTCAAAATCCCAATTCAACTATTGTACTGTCACTCTTTATCAAAAAAAATCCTCTTACTGAGCTAGAAGCTTTTGTACCAAGAATTTACACCAAGGACAATGAGAGTGTACTCCCCCAGCCTGCACCTCGAGAGACCCACAAAGGCTTTTTTAAAAAAAAAGGCATTACAACTTTTAACCACCGGGACCATGTCTCAACAAACCTATCCTTTGTGCATTTCCTAGCTCCGTAACCTCTCATCCGAATAAATCCACACCTGCGCTTCTAACTTAAAATGTCTTAAACTTCCCACATACAGGACAACACTATGAAGGGTTAAAAAAACTTCACTTTGTTTGAAAAAGTGGGTGGAGCTAAAACAAACAGGCAGTTCCACAACCTTTCCAAACAGGTTTCCAGACACAAGGAAAAAAGACAGAAGCACTCTCATTCAAAGACAAGACATTCACGCACTCTCATTGAAAGACAAGATATTCACAAGTCTCTCTCCATTCAATAAAGCTTTTTCTTTTGCTAGCTTCATTTTTTTTTAAATCCATAAGTCACTATCAGGTTCTCTTTTTTTTTTACATTTGATTTACTTCCTCTGTTAATTTTACATGGACTTGAAGAATCGGAACCCAGGCCTTTTCTATTACTTTCCTTTTTTTTTCTACCTGGATCTCTGTTTATAAGACACTCCTGGAGACAAGTTGTTCTCTCTAAATTAAATGAACCATCGGGTGGAAATGGCCTGTTTTCACCCTTAGTCCACTTTACCGTTTTTGTTTCTTTGGTCAATTGAAGACTGACCACAATTCTGGAGCATGACATAGGCTGGTGTGCCTTTTGTGGTGTTTTAACTTGCTCCGGCACCCATTCTGGATGATTAAGATTTTCCCACAGTTTCTGATCTCACAATCCTTTCAGCCAACTGAGTTCTCTACGCCCACTTCTCCTGGCCGTTACGTGGCCTGAAAAGGCTCTTAATTCGGGCTCAGTCTGGGTGTATGAGATATGTTGGCACGAACCAATCGTAGTTGATCAATCAGTTACTGTTTCTTTTCCTAATCAATCCTTGTGTTTTTTTTTTTTTCGAATCACAACTTTCCCTAGTGACTCTTCCCGTTTCTCTAATGGCAATGACTCATAAAGGTATTGCACACGACAGTAATACAAGGACAACAAACAATATTCCCGTGAGTACACAAATCATAACCTCTAAACAAATTCTCAGTCTGCGTTGTACGCCACTACAGACCGAGTCCTTAACTTATCCTAATAACAGCTGATAAAACTTAAGGTTCCGTACCCAAACTCTTTGATCGATTGCGCTCTTTTTTTTTTATAGTCTTATCACATAAGAACCCCTTCCGAATTAAAAACAATAAAAATCTTATCACATAAGAACCTGGAACCTTTTTCGATCGACTAGCGCTCCCTTACCTACTGAAACCTTCCCCGGGCTGTCTCGAGGTTTTTTTTCCAGAACCTGTTCTCTTCTGCTGGCGAGCTGAGAAAGAAATGGTTATAAAAAAAATACCTTTAACTTTTAAATGCCGAGTCTTGTAGATGCAGTACCTCAGCTGTGGACAACAGATTACATCTGCGATTCAACAGTGAAGAAACCTCTTGTGAGCAAAGGCTCACCTTGTTTGGCCACCGAAGCCTTTCACTGGAGAGGCACTATGCCTGTATCCGTTTTACTCACAGGACAGAGAGTATGCATCTCGGTGGAACCTCCAATAACTGTCGAAATCTCGACCTCCGAAAAGAATGACTCCGACACTTACAGCTCCGATAGAAGTTTCCTTTTTAATTTACTTGCTCGCAAGGGGTAGGTTTCACTCAGTCAAGGGCTAAATGAACACTTCCGCAATGGTACAGCTTCACAAGATATTTATACAGTAAAACCCAAGTTCTGGCCTCTCCCTGTGTATTGCTCTGTCTCACAGTCAGTGAATACAGATAAAGAGTTAATTACTATATCCTGGTCCTGACATGGTGTCAAGATATTTCCTTTTGTCAGGGTTATCAGAAAGCCAAACAGCCATTACTCCATGAGTCATAGGTAATGGGCTATCACCTGTCTTGTATTGTGTCAGGATTATCCAATTTCCTGGTCAGTTTACCTGTTTGCTTCAAATGGATGAGGTAAAGGAAAGAGATAATGGCTAGAAGATAAGGGTGGGGTGACATGGAACTCCTGTAGTGTAGACAATAGGAGAGCACCATGGGGGGTTACTTGTCTCAGCATGACTTGTCTCCTAGCTGTCTGATAACCATCAGCCATCTAACAGCAGGTTTAGCTGTTTATGCAAGCTGGCTGCTAAAATGCAGAAAGTTCTGGAAGGGCCAGGACTCCATTTTAATCAAAAGGCACACAAATACCGTATGGTATCAGCTTAGATAAAAATACATTTCCACAATGACACCTCGGTCTCGTTGCACCTCCCCTTTTTCTAGTCTGCCGCCATTCAGATAATATTCTGCCTTCATGTTTTTGCCCCCAAAATCGATAACCTCACATTTATCCACATTATGCTGCATCTGCCATGAATTTGCCCACTCACCTAATCTGTCCAAGTCACCCTGCAGCCCCTTGGCGTCCTCCTCACAGCTCACACCGCCACCAGTTTAGTGTCATCTGCAAACTTGGAGATATTACACTCTATTCCTTCATCTAAATCGTTAATGTATATTGTAAAGAGCTGGGGTCCTAGCACTGAGCCCTGCGGCACCCCTGCCATTCTGAAAAGGACCCATTTATCCCGACTCTCTGCTTCCTGTCTGCCAACCAGTTCTCTATCCACGTCAGTACATTACCGCCAATACCATACGCTTTGATTTTGTACACCGATCTCTTGTGCGGGACCTTGTCAAAAGCCTTTTGAAAGTCCAAATACACCACATCCACTGCTTCTCCCTTGTCCACTCTACTAGTTACATCCTCAAAAAATTCCAGAAGATTCGTCAAGCATGATTTCCCTTTCATAATTCCATGCTGACTCGATCCGATCCTGTCACTGCTTTCCAAATGGGCTGCTATTTCATCCTTAATGATTGATTCCAACATTTTCCCCACTACTGATGTCAGGCTAACCGGTCTATAATTACCCGCTTTACTCTCCCTCCTTTTTTAAAAAGTGCCGTTACATTAGCTACCCTCCAGTCCATAGGAACTGATCCAGAATTGATAGATTGTTGGAAACTGATCACCAATGCATCCACTTTCTTAAGTACTCTGGGATGCAGACTATCAGGACTCGGGGATTTATCGGCCTTTAATCCCATCAATTTCCCTAACACAATTTCCCGCCTAATAAGAATATCTTTCAGTTCCTCATTCTCACTAGACCCACTGTCCCCGAGTACATTCGGAAGGTTATTTGTATCTTCCTTTGTGAAGACAGAACATAGAAACATAGAACCGAAGTATTGGTTCAATTGGTCTGCCAATTCTTTTTTCCCCATTATAAATTCACCTGAATCCGAATGCAAGGGACCTACGCTTGTCTTTACTAATCTTTTTCTCTTCACATATTTATAGAAGCTTTTGTAGTCAGTTTTTATGTTCCCTGCAAGCTTCCTCTAGTACCCTATTTTCCCCTTCTTAATTAAACACTTAGTCCTCCTCTGTTGAATTCTAAATTTCTCCCAATCCTCAGGTTTGTTGCTTTTTCTAGCCAATTTAAATGCCTCTTCCTTGGTTTTAACACTATCCTTAATTTTCCTTGTTAGCCATGGTTGAGCCACCTTCCCAGTTTTATTTTTATTCCAGAAAGGGATGTACAATTGCTGAAGTTCATCCATGTGATCTTTAATTGTTTGCCATTGCTTATCCATCGTCAACCCTTTAAGTATCCTCTGCCAGTCTATTCCAGCCAATTCACACCTCATACCGTCGAAGTTACTTTTCCTTAAGTTCAAGAACCTAGTTTCCAAATTAACTTTGTCATTCGCTATCTTAATAAGGAATTCTACCATATTATGGTCACTTTTCCCCAAGGGGCCTCGCACAATAAGATTGCGAATTAGTCCCTTCTCATTACACATCACCCAGTCTAGGATGGCCAGCTCCCTGGTTGGTTCCTCGACATATTGGTCTAGAAAAACCATCCCTAATCCAGGATGATCAGGGCTGGGAACTCAACATCCAGGGGTATTCAACATTCAGGAAGGATAGAATAAAAGGAAAAGGAGGTGGGGTAGCATTGCTGGTTAAAGAGGAGATTAATGCAATAGTTAGGAAAGACATTAGCTTGGATGATGTGGAATCTATATGGGTAGAGCTGCAGAACACCAAAGGGCAAAAAACGTTAGTGGGAGTTGTGTACAGACCTCCAAACAGTAGTAGTGATGTTGGGGAGGGCATCAAACAGGAAATTAGGAGTGCATGCAATAAAGGTGCAGCAGTTATAATGGGTGACTTTAATATGCACATAGATTGGGCTAACCAAACTGGAAGCAATACGGTGGAGGAGGATTTCCTGGAGTGCATAAGGGATGGTTTTCTAGACCAATATGTCGAGGAACCAACTACGGGGGAGGCCATCTTAGACTGGGTGTTGTGTAATGAGAGAGGATTAATTAGCAATCTCATTGTGCGAGGCCCCTTGGGGAAGAGTGACCATAATATGGTGGAATTCTGCATTAGGATGGAGAATGAAACAGTTAATTCAGAGACCATGGTCCAGAACTTAAAGAAGGGTAACTTTGAAGGTATGAGGCATGAATTGACTAAGATAGATTGGCTAATGATACTTAAGGGGTTGACTGTGGATGGGCAATTTCCAGACATTTAGAGACCGCATGGATGAATTACAACAATTGTACATTCCTGTCTGGCGTACAAATAAAAAAGGGAAGGTGGCTCAACTGTGGCTATCTAGGGAAATCAGGGATAGTATTAAAGCCAAGGAAATGGCATACAAATTGGCCAGAAATAGCAGCGAACCTGGGGACTAGGAGAAATTTAGAACTCAGCAGAGGAGGACAAAGGGTTTGATTAGGGCAGGGAAAATGGAGTACGAGAAGAAGCTTGCAGGGAACATTAAGGCGGATTGCAAAAGTTTCTATGGGTATGTAAAGAGAAAAAGGTTAGTAAAGACAAACGTAGGTCCCCTGCAGTCAGAATCAGGGGAAGTCATAACGGGAACAAAGAAATGGCAGACCAATTGAACAAGTACTTTGGTTCAGTATTCACTAAGGAGGACACAAACAACCTTCCGGATATAAAAGGGGTCAGAGGGTCTAGTAAGGAGGAGGAACTGAGGGAAATCTTTATTAGTCGGGAAATTGTGTTGGGGAAATTGATGGGATTGAAGGCCGATAAATCCCCAGGGCCTGATGCACTGCATCCCAGAGTACTTAGGAGATGGCCTTGGAAATAGCGGATGCATTGACAGTCATTTTCCAACATTCCATTGACTCTGGATCAGTTCCTATCGAGTGGAGGGTAGCCAATGTAACCCCACTTTTTAAAAAAGGAGGGAGAGAGAAAGCAGGGAATTATAGACCGGTCAGCCTGACCTCAGTAGTGGGTAAAATGATGGAATCAATTATTAAGGATGTCATAGCAGCGCATTTGGAAAATGGTGACATGATAGGTCCAAGTCAGCATGGATTTGTGAAAGGGAGATCATGCTTGACAAATCTTCTGGAATTTTTTGAGGATATTTCCAATAAAGTGGACAAAGGAGTACCAGTTGATGTGGTATATTTGGACTTTCAGAAGGCTTTCGACAAGGTCCCACACAGGAGATTAATGTGCAAAGTTAAAGCACATGGGATTGGGGGTAGTGTGCTGACGTGGATTGAGAACTGGTTGTCAGACAGGAAGCAAAGAGTAGGAGTAAATGGGTACTTTTCGGAATGGCAGGCAGTGACTAGTGGGGTACCGCAGGGTTCTGTGCTGGGGCCCCAGCTGTTTACATTGTACATTAATGATTTAGACGAGGGGATTAAATGTAGTATCTCCAAATTTGCGGATGACACTAAGTTGGGTGGCAGTGTGAGCTGCGAGGAGGATGCTATGAGGCTGCAGAGTGACTTGGATAGGTTAGGTGAGTGGGCAAATGCATGGCAGATGAAGTATAATGTGGATAAATGTGAGGTTATCCACTTTGGTGGTAAAAACAGGGAGACAGACTATTATCTGAATGGTGACAGATTAGGAAAAGGGAAGGTGCAACGAGACCTGGGTGTCATGGTACATCAGTCATTGAAGGTTGGCATGCAGGTACAGCAGGCGGTTAAGAAAGCAAATGGCATGTTGGCCTTCATAGCGAGGGGATTTGAGTACAGGGGCAGGGAGGTGTTGCTACAGTTGTACAGGGCCTTGGTGAGGCCACACCTGGATTATTGTGTACAGTTTTGGTCTCCTAACTTGAGGAAGGACATTCTTGCTATTGAGGGAGTGCAGCGAAGATTCACCAGACTGATTCCCGGGATGGTGGGACTGACCTATCAAGAAAGACTGGATCAACTGGGCTTGTATTCACTGGAGTTCAGAAGAGTGAGAGGGGACCTCATAGAAACGTTTAAAATTCTGACGGGTTTGGACAGGTTGGATGCAGGAAGAATGTTCCCAATGTTGGGGAAGTCCAGAACCAGGGGTCACAGTCTAAGGATAAGGGGTAAGCCATTTAGGACCGAGATAAGGAGAAACTTCTTCACCCAGAGAGTGGTGAACCTGTGGAATTCTCTACCACAGAAAGTAGTTGAGGCCAATTCACTACATATATTCTAAAGGGAGTTAGATGAAGTCCTTACTACTCGGGGGATCAAGGGGTATGGCGTGAAAGCAGGAAGGGGATACTGAAGTTTCATGTTCAGCCATGAACTCATTGAATGGCGGTGCAGGCTAGAAGGGCTGAATGGCCTGCTCCTGCACCTATTTTCTATGTTTCTATGTTTCTAATACACTCCAGCAAAATCCTCCTCCACCGCATTGCTACCAGTTAGGTTAGCCCAATCTATATGTAGATTAAAGTCGCCCATGATTACTGCTGTACCTTTATTGCACACATCCCTTATTTCTTGTTTGATGCTGTCCCCAACCTCACTACTACTATTTGGTGGTCTATACACAACTCCCACTAGCGCTTTCTGGCCTTTGGAATTCCGCAGCTCCACCCATACCGATTCCACATCATCCAGGCTAATGTCCTTCCTTACAATTGCATTGATTTCCTCTTTAACCAGCAATGCCACCCCGCCTCTTTTTCCTTTCTGTCTATCCTTCCTAAATGCTGAATACCCTTGGATGTTGAGTTCCCAGCCTTGGTCACACTGGAGTCATGTCTCCGTGATGCCAATCACATCGTATCCGTTAACTGCTATCTACGCAATTAATTCATCCACCTTATTTCGAATACTCCTCACATTGAGGCACAGAGGCTTCAGGCTTGTCTTCTTAACACACTTTGCCCCTTTTGAATCTTGCTGTAATGTGGCCCTTTTTGCTTTTTGCCTTGGGTTTCTCTGCCCTCCACTTTTACTATTCTCCATTCTATCTTTTGCTTCTGCCCCCCTTCTATTTCCCTCTGTCTCCCTGCATATGTTCCCATCCCCTTGCCATATTAGTTTAACTCCTCCCCAACAGCACTAGCAGACACTCCCCCTAGGACATTGGTTCCAATCATGCCCAGTTGCAGACCGTCCGGTTTGTACTGGTCCCACCTCCCCCAGAACCGGTTCCAATGTCACAGGAATTTGAATCCCTCCCTTCTGCACCATTTTTCAAGCCACGTATTCACCTGAGCTATCCTGTGATTCCTACTCTGACTAGCACGTGGCACTGGTAGCAAACCTGAGATTACTACTTTTGAGGTCCAACTTTTTAATTTAACGCCCAGCTCCCTAAATTCGTCTCGTAAGACCTCATCCCATTTTTTACCTATATCGTTGGTACCTATATGCATCACGACAACTGGCTGTTCACCCTCCCTTTTCAGAATGTCCTGCACCTGCTCCGAGATATCCTTGACCCTTGCACCAGGGGGGCAACATACCATCCTGGAGTCTCAGTTGCGGCCGCAGAAACGACTATCTATTCCCCTTACAATTGAATCCCCTATCACTATCGCTCTCCCAATCTTTTTCCTGCTCTCCCGTGCAGCAGAGCCAGCCACGGTGCCATGAACTTGGCTGCTGCTGCTCTCCCCTGATGAGTCATCCCCCTCAACAGTACCCAAAGCGGTGTATCTGTTTTGCAGTGGGATGACTGCAGGGGACCCCTGCACTACCTTCCTTGCACTGCTCTTCCTGTTGGTCTTCCATTCCCTATCTGGCTGTGGACCCTTCACCTGTGGTAAGACCAACTCACTAAACGTGCTATTCACGTCATTCTCAGCATCATGCATGCTCCAGAGTAAATCCACCCGCAGTTCCAGCTCCGCAACGCTGGAGCCGGCACACTTCCCGCACACGTAGTTGTCAGGGACACCAGAAGTGTTCCTGACTTCCCACATAGTACAGGAGGAGCATAACACATGTCTGAGCTCTCCAGCCATGACTTAACTCTTAGATACACTTAAATTGGCAACAACAATGCTAAAAGTTAATTACTGATATATATAAGGACGGGAGAGTGGAGAGCACCAGTTCCAACTGTCACAGGAGAGAGAGTGGAGAGCACCAGTTCCAACTGTCGCAGGAGAGAGAGTGGAGAGCACTAGTTCCAAATGGGATCATTCTCTATTCAGCCGCTTCGATCCCCAAGCTCTGGAATTCCCTCCCTCGGCCTCTCTGCCTCTTTCTCTCTACCTCTGTAAGATGCTCCTTAAAACTAACCTCTTTGACCAAGCTTTTTGTCACCTGTTCTATTGTGATATGTGAAAGGGGCATTTCCATAAAATTTGATTGGGTATATAGAGAGAAACTATTTCCTCTGGTGGGGGGATGGGGCATAACCTTAAACTTAGAAGTAGGCCTTCAGGGGTGGTGTCAGGAAGCACTTCTTCACACAAAGGGTAGTGGATACCTGGAACTTACTCCCACAAATAGATGTTCAGGCTGGGGTTCAATTGAAAATGAAAATAGATTACACAAACTAGGGCTGCATTGGAGTACTGTGTTCAGTTCTGGAAACCACACCTTACGAAGAATATATTGTACTTGGAGGGAGTGCAGCATAGATTTACCGTAATGATAACTGGACTCCAAGGAATAAATTACAAGGAAAGATTACACAAACTAGGGTTGTATTCCCTGGAATTTGGAAGGTTAACGGGTGATTTGGTTGAAGTTTTCAAGATGTTAAGGGGAACTGGTAAAGTAGGTAGCGAGAACCTATTTCTGCTGGTTGGGCAGTCTAGGATTAGGAGACATAGCCTAAAGGTAGAGCCAGGCCTTTTTGGAGTGAAGTTAGGAAACCCTTTTCCACAAATGGCAATTGATGCTCGGTCAATTGTTAAGTTTATATCAGAGATTGATAGAATTTTGTTAAACAAAGGTATTAAGGGATTTGGGGCAAAGGCGGGTAAATGGAGTTAGGTCACAGATCAGCCATTATCTCAATGAATGGCGGAACAGGCTCGAGGGGCCGAATGACTTCCTCCTGATCGTCTGCTCCTTGCAATGGTCCTATGTGCCTCCCTGTAAAATTTTGTCTGATTATGTTCCTGTGAAGCGCCTTGGGATGTTTTACGACATTAAGGGCGCTATATAAATGCAAGTTGTTGTTGTGTGATACAAGGCAGCTGATTGTTGCATCACTAAGAGCTGCCCAAGCATTGCAGAATGGTCCCAGGAATGAGAGACTTCAGTGATGTGGAGAGGCTGGAGAATCTGGGATTGTTCTCCTTAGAGCATAGAAGTTTAAAGGGCGGTTTAATAGAGGTGTTCAAAATAATGAGTACATAGGGAGAAACTGGAGGTGACTAACATTACATCTTTAGAAGTTACACATCATGGGCCCAAATTTCCCCAGCCACCTAGAGCGACATAGTTAGCCGCGGTACGCCAACTTCGTGGGGCAAGAAATGCGCCAAAAATTTACTTTTTAATTTGGCCGCTCCTGCATCGGTCTGGTCCCGTGGCATGGCGCTGCAGACTGCGGGGGGGCGGAGCTTCGGCCACGCTTGCTCAGCGCAGCCGGCAGGGGGGCAGAGCTTGGGCCCAGCATGTCCTCGAGTGCTGGCAGGGGACGCATGTCCGTTGCAGCGATGCGCGTTTCGGCGTGCGCGCATTCGCAATGGAGCAGGAAGCTTGGCAATCGGCCAATTAAAGGGAGAGCGTCCTCAGTGCCTCAGCAGCATTGGCAATGAATCATATATAAAGGTAAGGTGTAAATGGTGATTTTTGGGTGGCTGAGGGAGAGGAAAGGAGTGCTTCATAGGTGGAAGAAAGGTGAGAACTGTGATTTTTCAAGATAACCTGAGTGTTAGTCCAATACACCAATGACGCAAGAGCGTGCAACAAGAACAAAGAATTTCCTCCATGAGGAAGTTGAGAAACTAGTCACTGTCATTGAGGAAAAATGGCTGGAACTGGATATCAGTAAGAGTGGTCCCACAAAAGTTCCACCCAAAGAAATGAAAACACCTAGTTGCAGAAGAATACTCCGCAGGGGTGAATACCGCAAGATCTGGAAGCCAGTGCAAAAAGAAATGGCAGGACGTTGGTCAAGTAGTGAGTGTAAGTAATATATTCATCTTTAAATGGAATTGCAATTGTAAATGTGACCATCTGTATATGACCCACCCATCAGAAGCACACCATGTGTGAAAAGTTATATTTTCAACTTTGCAGAAGAAATTAGCCCACAACAAAAGGGAATGACTTAGAACAGGAGGAGGGCCGCCAAATCTGCACCAACTATCACCCCTGGAACAGAGGGTTGCTGCCTTGCTGAATAGCACCTGCAGAAAAAGAATCAGCTTTGCACAAGCTGGACCCACACGCGAGGGTGAGGTTGAGTCATTAAAATGCATCGTCGCCCTTCAAATCAACCTGCTGACTGGCCTGTTACGCTACTAACCATTTGACTGTTCTATTGTATTTTGCAGAAGAAGAAGACAATCCTGAACATCCTGAAGATCTACTAGAAGATCCAGATTCGTGCGCTCCAGATCAAGGCGGGTGGGGGGAGGAGGGGTCCATGGAAATATGTTCACAGGAAAATGCTGATTGTGATATGGATCAGTTCATAGTACAGGGCATCACACTGCCAGAAACCTCCATGAGCTCCACGGTGACATTCCATTGTTTCACAGCTTCCAAGGTTGTGGGTCCCAGTGGCGATGGTGAAATGCATGTTGGAACACCGGTGCCCCATCGTCCCAGCCTGCGCCTCTCACTGGAGGGGTGCCACTAGGCAGACCCACGGTGAGGGGAAGGAGAAGCCGACCAGTCTCTCCTGAGATGCAGCCTTCATCAGATATTAATCAGGTTATGTCATTGTGTGAGGAGGCCAATGCCCTTACAAGATCACTCGTGGCGACCGTCAGTAGGGTGCGTGATGAGGTAGCGATACTGTCGGAAGAAATATCAGCACTGAGACAGGAACTGAGTGCGGGCATTTCAGAGGGTGTGCAAACGATGGCAGATGCCAAGAGGGAGCTAACTGCTGCAATAGGGCACAAAGGCTGGATACTCAAATGCCACTCCCACTTCAATCCATACACCAGCCACCGGTGAGACCCAAGCCGGGCCCCCAACCACGACCACCACCATCATCGACCCTATGAGGACGTGTACTTTCCCCGAGATGTGGGTGAGGGATGGGTGCAGTCTTTCTTTGCTGTTGTTAATGTTGTTGCTGTTGTTGTTGTTGTTGTAGTGTATTGTAAACTTTCCAATAAAAGATATTTTGCATTAAGACTGAATCATGTTCCATTATCACCACACAACATTTAGGTCATGCGTGCCTGTCGCCCCTAGCTCTAGCCGAAAGGCTAACCGGTGCGTTCTGCAGTCGGCAAGGCAGGACTGCTCTATTTTTAGTAGCTGATTTAGCTTTCTTTTATTTTTGATGATATCGTGAAGATGTTGTGCTGAAGTTGTTTTGATTTTGTGCTGATGCTGTGAAAGTGTTTAGTGCTTTAGAATCCTCTAACTCATCTCCCTACACGCCGCCCCCCCCCCCAACCCGCTGCCCCGCCCCTATCTCTGGCTACCTGCGCTGATTTCTTAAATGTGGGTAAGGTTTTCCTGTGCCTACAAAAGTGGCCACATACATTGGCCTAAGTTAGTTTGGAGTACCTTTTAGCTGGCCAAATTTGCTTCTATGGCCAAGTGGCTCGTCACGCCCCCTTTTGGAGAAAAAAAACGAAACTTAAAAAAAACCTAACTAACTGACTTATACTGGAGCAAGATAAATGGGGAAAATTGCAATTCTTAAGTTGCTCCAAAAAAAGCTACTTGCTCCAAAAAATGCAGGGCAACTCCTGGGTAAATTTGAGCCCATAGATGTTATGTATATAAATGATACATATGTAAGGTGTTTCACTAATATCCTTTAGTGAAGGAAACCTGTCTGGGCCTATATGTGACTACAGTCCCACACCAACATGGTTGACTCATAACTGCCCTCTGAAATGGACACAGTTTGTATCAAACCCGCAACCAGCAGTTCAAGAAGAAGGCTCACCACCATCTTCTCAAGGGGCAACTAGAGATGGGCAATAAATGCCAGCCTTGCCAACGACACCCACATTCCGAGAATTAATTTTCAAAAATTGAACGAGTGAGTCACTTCTTGATGTACATCGGCGCATTGTTCTAAAATGGTACTACAGTAATTAATGGCTGTTTTTGCAGGTACCAATTCTAATGAATGGAAAGTCGGACTGCTTACTGCTGGGATCATGTTGATTGTTGCACTGGTTGGATTCATAATCTTCAAGTACGTGCGAAAGTAAGTGCAAAGGTTTAACTTAGTTTTTTTTCCAAATCTTCACTTCAATCCTCACTCCATAAGACAGTGAGTGTTTCCCTCAGGTTCAGTAGCAGACGCCATTCGCATATGCGGGTCGTGTCTCCCATATAATGTGGAGTGCGCCATTCACGGCTCTGTATCGAGGTGAATGCTAACGAGGTCCAGAGATCCCTCACTCTGCACGCTAGCTGCTGGATTGTACCAGGTCACCTTGTGATTCGACAAATCAAACGTGACGACATCTTGATAAACAATTCATGTGTTGGGAAGCACTTTAGGATGTCCCGACGATGTGAATAAAGAACTGCACAGTCGTATGTTCTTTCTTTCTATCTCTCTCTCCCTGATTTAGATTTGTTGATACGGATTCTTTTCCCTCAATCTGTTTCAGCGAATACACTGACTCGAACACTTTAAAGTTTAGTTCAAATTAACTTTATTCAGGCTTCATCGATGAAGTCTTGCTCTGATAAAGGGGTACCGACTCCATGAGTCTGTCGAATCCACCAGAGCAAGCAAAATCATTACAAAAACAAGACAGTTATACAGTTCATGATCGGTACAACCCTTTTTCATTGTCCTATCACATCAACTACCGTGTCTTAGATACAAGCTAAATTAGTCATTTACACAGTGAAGTAAGCAATGTCCCTAATCATGAGTGAAGATTAAGTCATCTCCAGCTTATCTTTGTTTTGCCGGCAAGGAATGCACAGTTCTGCTTCTCTGGGTATTCCTACAGTTTGCCCCTACATCTGTTGCTACAGTCCCATTATTATCAGACGGTTCCTCAAGGTTGTTTCACAAAAACAAGTCACTCATTGTTCTCCCCTATAGTGAGATCTGAAGAGTCAGCGATAACCATGAGCGGCCATTTTAGAAAGAGTTAATACATTTGAAATTAGTACGGATAGTACATATAAAGTTAGTAGCTATATTGATACAGATTCTCATTCCCCCCTTTTATCATTTTATGATAACTCAGTATCTTAATCCAGGAGTATGGCATTTAATCTTCCACATTCTTGCTCCACGCGATCATAATCTTTATTTCCAGTAGAGTCTCCATTCCCCTTGGTCAGAAGCATCATCCGCGGGGTGCCTATGTTATTAAGGGAGTCTCCCATTTTGGTGAGGAGACATTTTACAAGGTTAAACATATAAAGATACAAAGGATTCCAATGCCTAGGTACATTGCCATGTTGATTCCCCCAATCGTACCAGCCACCAAAACCCCATTGGCTCCAATAATCCGTTTTCTTTAATTTCTCAACTTCCTTTCGGATGTGCCCCACCAAGTCATTTATTTCCTCAGAGTTGTCAGGGATATAGGTGCAGCACTCAGATCCTATCAGGGCACATGTCCCCCCTTTTTCAGCTAACAAATAGTCTAGGGCCATTCTATTTTGCAGGGCCACTGTACGGATGGCTACCATTTCAGCGTTAAGTTCACTCATGGCCTCAGCGGTGTCGTTGGCCTCTTTTTCCAGAATGGAGGCGACTAGTCTTATTTCCTTGATTGCCCTAGCTGTGCCATACCCAGGGAATAGGATAGCAAAGAATCGTTTGGTTTCCGTTATCGCTCGTTTGGGTCAGTAATGGTGATGGTCTGCTAGCGAGGGCAAGTGATGGATATATGGTACCACATATCCCAAGTAGCAGGATCCCACCCAATTCTGTGGGAGCCAAGGGTAGGCTTTATGGCCGCATATAAAATAGGTACCATTGTACGGGGAATGGCGGTCACCCCCTATCGTTACCCATCCCTGGTTGAAGTTCTGGCCCGGATTGGTTTTGTTTGCGAATTTCAGAAAGCTCTGCACGCTCCCTTTGGTCATATTTACATTTCGGTTATACATACTGTTTCCCATTCCCTGCCCTCCGGTCTGATTTTTGATTAAGCACACTGATCCCTGGGGCCTTCCTGCCCCCGAAGTGTTAGTAAGGACCAGGAATGGGGAATTCAAGGTCTGATTATACGGGGGCTGGTACCACTCCAGAAAGGTGTTTAACCCATACCCTGCCGAGTGCCATTCAGCCTTTGGGGAGCTGACGTCCTCCCCTAGACTATTGGTCCTATCCTTGGTTGTGCGGTTCTGGCAGAAGAACCACTCTGCCATTTCGGAATCACTGAGAGGAACCGGTCTCAAGGGAATTTCCCCTTTCGAGTGAGTGGGTACATGCGCACATATCCAACAGCTAGAGATGTTAGCTTCCTTGGCGTAACTATATGCCATGTACAAGAACGGTGGGAGTGATAAGCAACACTTAAAAAGGCCCCTCCCATCAAGGTTCCAATCCCTTCCGAATCCATTTCTTAATCAGGACATACTTTCCTGGTGCCACGAGAGACGATTCAGGTAAGACTGGGAGGTCGAGGTGAGCATCTCGGACCTGGTTGTGGGCTATTCGTAGAGCCTGAGTCAAGGCAAGAACATAGGTAGTCATTTCCTCAGTCATATGGTGGAATTGGACAGTGGAGGGGACATTCTGATTCCATGGGGTCCTAAGGGGCCTGCCATAAATGACCTCAGCGGGGGTCAGTCTAGCCTTACCGGCGGGGGTAGTTCCAATCTGGAATAGGGCTATGGGAAGGAGTTTGAGCCAATTGAGTCCGGTTGATGCTACCAGTTTCGCAAGCTTGGTTTTAAGAGTTTGATTAGCATGCTCAACTAGTTCCGCAGCTTGGGGTCGGTAGGCACAATGCAGCTGCTGGTTAATGCGCATCTGGGAACAGAATTCCTTGTTAACTTGGCCAATAAAGTGAGGGCCATTATCGGAACTCAGTCGAGCTGGGATACCATATCTAGGAACGATTTCCCTCATTAACACCTTAACAACAGTTTGAGCCTTATTGTCCAGGGTCGGGTAAGCCTCGATCCATTTGTTAAACACATCTACTATTACTAACACATATTTGTAACACTGAACTCTTTGCAACTCAATGTAGTCCAACTGCAAGGTCTCAAAGGGACCTTCTGGTAGGGGCGTCCTACCCCAATCACAGAGGACACCTTTCCCCGGATTATGCTGTTGGCAAACAAGGCAGCGACTACTGATGTTCTGGGCCAGCGCCTGGAGTCTAGGGTGCCACCAAGTGACCAAAAGCGTGTCCCTTGTTGTTCTTGCTCCATAATGAGTAGCAAAGTGCATACATTCAATAACCCATAGGGCCAACTCGTCAGACATGCAAGTCTGTTCCCCGGGAGTGGTCCAGAGTTTAAAAACATTGTCATAAGTACATCCATAATCTTTCCACAACAGTTTATCTTTTTCAGGAGCGTCCTCCTGTGCTTTAATGACATCTTGGATGGTTGTCATTGGTTTTTCCGAGGCCGACTTATCCTTTGCAGGGTTTTTAGTCTGACTCATCATTCTAGGCACCACCATCTGTTGTCCGCGAGAGGCCTGTTTGGCTTCTCTGTCAGCACAGCGGTTCCTTATGTCAACCGGGAACTTTCCGGTAGTGTGGTCAGTGCATTTAACGATGGCAATATGCTTGGGGAGCATGAGGGCCTGCAACAAGTCTGATACTAGTTGCCTATGGAATATCTCGTTTCTGTTTGAGGTCAGGAATCCCCTATTTTTCCACAGTTGCCCAAAGTCATTGGCTACCCCAAAGGCATACCTAGAGTCAGTATAGATATTGACCTTGAGGTCCTTTGCTAGAATACAGGCTCGAGTGAGGGCGAACAGTTCAGCCTGTTGGGCGGAATAGGCAGTCTCAAAGGCGCAAGATTCTAGGACCCGATTCTCCTGGTTTACTATAGCATATCCCGAAATTCGCCCGCCCTCCAGATCGATGGAAGAGCTTCCGTCAACATACATAATAAGTCGGGGTCCGCCATTGGTGCATCAACTAAATCCTCCCTAACAGAGGTGCTCTCTTGGATTAAGGATAAACAGTCGTGACTTGGTTGCTCTTCGTCTTGGGGTGGTTCGGTAAGGAAACAGGCTGGATTAATAGCTGTGCAGTGCCTAAATGTCAACTTAGGATTATTTAGTAGGTAAATCTCATATCGACTTTGTCTGGCCATAGTAAGATGCTGGGTCTGTAGTTGGCCCAGAAGTGCGGCCACAGAGTGAGAGGTATACACAACAATATCTTGCTGGAGGGTCAGGTTGACAGCGGATTGGAGACTATTATATATAGCAGTCAAAATTTGGGTACACACAGGGTGTCCCAAAGCAACAGGGTCTATTTTGGAAGAATAGTAGGCAACAGGCCGATGCTTATCCCCATGTTTCTGAGTTAGGACAGCGGTAGCAGAGTCTTTCAGGGTTGTACAATACAGCTGGAATGGCCGGCCCAAGGCTGGGGCCTGTAGCAGAGCCGTCTTTAATTCCTTAAAGGCTTGGATGTCCGCGGCTTCTATTTCAAATATGCCATCCTTAGTGGTGTAGGGGGTGAGGTGCTTAGTCATCAGGGCAACGTTAGGTATCCAGGATCTACAGTAATTGATCATTCCCAACCATTGTCGCATCTGTTTGGCGATACTAGGGACCGGAAATTGGCAGATGGGTTCAACTCGGCTAGCCTCCAGGGTTCGATGGGTCACTGACAGAATAATCCCAAGAAATTTAACTTGGGACTGGCCAATCTTGACCTTCGATGGGGAGACTATGTATCCCAGGGAGGACAAGTGATTCAGCAATTGGTTGGAATCCTCCCGATTGCTTGGTTCGTCTGCGCTAGCTACCAATAAATCGTCCACATATTGGATCAAGGTGGATCCTTTAGTCAGAGTCAGAGACTGTAGTTGCTCCTGCAGACATCTTGAAAATAGTGTTGGAAAGTGAATGAATCCTTGAGATAGCCTGGTCCATGTGTACTGCTGTCCTAGGTAGGTAAAGGCAAAGAGATACTGACTCGTCTGGGCCAATGGCAAGGCGAAGAAGGCGTGTTGAAGGTCCACCATTGCGAAGACCTTGGCGTTTGCTGGGATCAACGACAGTATTTGTGCTAGGTTGGGAACCAGGGCCTGTAGGGGCTGGACGATGGCATTAATGGCTCGAAGGCCCTGGACCAAGCGGAACTGGTTTGGTTTGCCTGGCTTAGGGACTGCCAATATCGGTGTATTACATGGGGAGTGACATTGAACCAAAATCCCCTGTTTCACGAGGCCCTTGATCAATTTATGAATATTCGGTATTGCCTGTGGTTTCAGTGGGTACTGATGAATGGAGGGCAAATCCACATCACCTTGTACTAGGATCTCGATTGGGTCGATTGGAGTATAACCCACTTGAGTGGAGTTTTTCGCCCACACATGGGGGTCCACATAGTCAGGTACGTTGGCGCTGGTATGGTGGTGTAGTGTTGTCAGGACCTTCTTGGGGTCCCTGTGAAACTGGACCGTCCGGCCATGTCCCACAATCTGCAAGTCTAGACTAGTAGGGTCGGCCTCGTCTATGGCTTGACATACCATGATTCCTAAATCTTTAGCATGGTGGGGAGGTAATACTTCACGAGTGTAATGAGGTGCAACGGTCGGAGGCTGCCTCCACAGGGTCATACACATCTCAACGAAATCTGCTTTGCCCTCCGGACCGGTCAATGTGGCTTGCGGCTGGATCTCCCATTTCTCCCCCTCATGATCCCGATAAAAGTCTCGGAGTTTCTGGTTAGTACCACTAGGGTCGTATGCCAAGGTCACATGATAAGGCACTTGAGGCAAGTCTAGGGACCACCACTGAGGGGTTCGAGTGGTGTAACATTGCCGTTTGAAAGTCCCGGGTCTTACAATAATACCTTCGTCTCCGCATTCTAGATGGAGCTGGAATTTACAGAGAAGGTCCCGAGCCATCAAGTTACATTCCAGATTGGTTGTAATGACAAATCGATGATCCACAGATTCTTCCTTGTAAACTACTTTAACTGGTTCTGACACAGGGAATGTAGAGACTTCTCCCAGGAACCCCAACAGTCCCTGAGTCTCGCTAGAGATAGGGAGTTTAAGCTTCAACTGTACAGAGGACATGGAGGCTCCTGTATCTATTAGAAAGGGTTGCCACTCATTTTGAATCTTGAATGATATCATCGGCTCCTCGTCCGATGAGGGTCCCGGTACAATCAAGCTACGTAGTCAATACTGATGTTGGCGTTGCGGTTGGGTGAAGGGGTTTGTCTGGGAGAAGTCAGTGTAGGATCCCAGTCCTCTTCCCCCTTGGCATCCTCCTCTCCCTCCCTGTTGTCTACTTCCTGTTCGGCGGGAGGGACACTCTCTGCTCCAATGTCCCTCTTGTCCACAATTAAAGCATGCTCACTGATTCAGTCTGCCTCCCTTTGCCATGCCTGATCGGGGACAATAGGGCGGTCCGTAATTTGCAGGGCCTGAACCATTTGGATGTTCAATATAGACACAGCCCTGATTGTCCACGCAGCCTGGCACACAATACTGAGGCTCCATCTGGTATCCTGTCGGGTCGGGTTTTGGGCCCGCAGCCTGGGGGAACTCCTCCTTCTTAGTTAAAAATTCGGTTTTGACTCTAGTTGGGGGCGCATTACCTCCTTCTCCCTTTCTTCCTTGCCAATATTACTTCACTGCTCTTTCCATTTGGGCCTTACTATTATCTGCCCAATTCATATTATTGGTTCAGATGGCGTGAGCGATCGAATGAGGCAAGCACTGGAGCAGAATAGCACAGAATTGAGGTGAATTTCGTCCTGCCCGGAAGGCATTATCTCCCGACTGGCCTCCATAAATTTTAACAAATCTTTCCAGGAATTCATCTGCATTCTCATCTCGCTTAGGCTTTGTCTCTAAAACATTTGCCATGCTAATAGGCTTCTGAAGGGTAGTATCCAGTGCAACGAAAATGGCCCCTTGACGGGCTCCATCATTGTTATGCTGCGCTTATAAGGCTGCATGGTTGGCAACATTTAAATGAGTCAGGAACCGGGTGTGCTCAATCGGGCTCAGGGTTTGATGGACAAGGGACCATAGATCCCTAGAATCGGCGTTATAGACGGCTATCGTGGTGCGGAGAAAGTCCACAGACTTGACAGGTTCCCTTTTCCGGTCCGGCATTCTGGTCAATATGGCCATAATCTCGTTGGGCTTCCAAGGCATGTATACTTGAATCGTCGGTTAGCGACAGCCGCGGCAGGATCAGGGTTCGGCATATCTCTTACCGGGAACTGTCGTAGGGGCCTTTTTTGCTGGTTGGCACAATCAGTGTCAGACTCAGATTCCGAGTCTGATAGGGAAGGGGAGCCCAAGTCGGAGTCACTTGAGCTCTCAGAATTGGGGTGACGGGCTGAGCCCTGGAAGGCGCGCGACTGTAGCGATGGTTTTCGTCTAGCTCCATGTTTCGGCGTCTCCCTAGCGGCCGGAGTGAGGGACTTCTTATCCTTCTGTTTCATTTGCGACCTGGTCCGAGTAGCGACTGGGTCCACAAAAGTCGGAGGGGTCCAGGTAGAATCTGACTGCAAGGTCGGACCTAAATTAACAAAGGGCGCGGAGGGAGTCGAAACGCTAGGTTGGAGACCTGCCAGCGTAAAGGGTTGTTGGGGGACAGGGACAAGTCCGGGCGAGGTAGTCGAGACTGATACTAATACAGGGTGTGTAGTTGGCAGAGGGAAGACTGTAGGGACCGTCTGGGGACCCACTGGTGTTACATTTGATGGTGTATCAACGGGCGAGGGTGGTGGTAGAGCTGAGGGCAGAACATGATCTAAGGATTGGGGATTTACGGCTGGTGGAACATTGCCTGTAGCCGTCCGAATGGCCGGGTATATTCGATTATACGATGGAGGTTCAACGGGACCGTGGGGCACCGGAGCAGTGGGACGTCGCATGAGCGGCCACTCTTCTATCTCATTGTCCGCCTCAGTCAATACAAGGCCAACCATCTGACTACGTAGTCTATCAATACCCTTTTCAGAGGTCTGAGTGGAGCTCTTGGTACATTTTGCGTGCGTGCACTCTTTCTTTAATACATCTCGGGGTTTAACATGTCCTCCTTCCGTTAATGAGAATCCTAACTTAATGGCGTTTTCCTGCCAACTTGACAGAAGTGATTCATCTTTTAGTTTTTGACAATATTGTCTCCATGTGGCAATTAAACTTTTATCCCTTTTTCTTCGTCCCTTTTTCCAAATTAATTCCTGTGCCCTTTTTGCCACCTCTATGCTCTTAGTGCCTCCTAGGGGCCATTGATCATCTCCTAATAATTTGTTCAAGGCTCCAGATAACTGTCTAAATTGCTCAGCTTCTCGGGGAAATCTTCGCATAACTTCTGTAGCGGGCTGCCCGCATCCGTAGTACTGCCTAAGTGATTGCCCATTCTCGCGTTGCCCCGCGGTAGAAAGGTAGTTTATCTTATCCAGAGCCGAGGTGGGCCAAGTGATATACAAGGTCGACATCGTACCTGGCATAAGTACAAGTTAACTTTACACAATCCGTCTCGCGTCGCCCCGCGGTAATCGTATCCCGGTTAGTCCGTTTAAGTCCAATCAGCGCCTAGACGGGCCAAGTGATATACAAGGTCGACGTCGTACCTGACTTGGACACTTATTTCCTAAGTTTAAAAGGTATTCGCCAGATTGACCTGGATCTCATTCAGACGCTACCTGAGAACCAGCAAGCGGCAAAACTTTCTTCAGACTTTTGGACTGGAGGAAACCGAGGTGATATTTAAAAGGTACTCGCTCCGGTGGCCATTTGCCTCCCGTCTCATCCGAAGCTAGTCCAGCTCTTAGTTCGCAAGTTCCCGGCGGTCCGTTGAGATCCCACTTCTGACACCAATTGTTGATACGGATTCTTTTCCTTCAATCTGTTTCAGCAAATACACTGACTTGAACACTTTAAAGTTTAGTTCAAAATAACTTTATTCAGGCTTCATCGATGAAGTCTTGCTCTGATAAAGGGGCACCGACTCCATGAGTCTGTCGAATCCACCAGAGCAAGCAAAAATCATTACAAAAACAAGACAGTTATACAGTTCATGATCGGTACAACCCCTTTTCATTATCCTATCACATCAACTACCGTGTCTTAGATACAAGCTAAATTAGTCATTTACACAGTGAAGTAAGCAATGTCCCGAATCATGGGTGAAGATTAAGTCATCTCCAGCTTATCTTTGTTTTGCCGGCAAGGAATGCACAGTTCTGCTTCTCTGGGTATTCCTACAGTTTGGCCCCTACATCTATTGCTACGTTCCCATTATTATCAGATGGTTCCTCAAGGTTGTTTCACAAAAACAAGTCACTCATTGTTCTCCCCTATAGTGAGATCTGAAGAGTCAGCGATAACCATGAGCGGCCATTTTAGAAAGAGTTAATACATTTGAAATTAGTACGTATAATACATATAAAGTTAGTCGCAACATTGATACAGATTCTCAGATTTACTAGAATGATACCAGAACTGAAAGGTTATAACTATCAGGAAAGACTGAACAGGCTGGGGCTCTTTTCTCTAGAAAAGAGCAGGCTAAGGGATGACCTGATAGAGATCGTCAAGATTATGAAGACGTTTTGATATGGTAGGTGTCGAGAAGATGCTTTCGCTTGTGGTGGAGATCAGACTGGAGGCCATAAATATAAGATAAGTCACTAATAAATCCAATAGGGATTCAGGAGAAACTTTCTTTACCCAGAGAGTGGTGAGATTGTAGAACTCACTACCACATGGAGTGGTTGAGGCGAGTAGCATAGATGCATTTAAGGGAAAGCTAGATAAACACATGAGTGAGAAAGGAATATAAGTTTATGCTGTTAGGGAGAGATGAAGAGGGGTGGCAGAAGGCTCGTATGGAGCATGAACACCAGCAAGGACGAGTTGGGCCAGTTAAGGGGAGATTTAAAAAAGGCTTTCAAAATCATGAGGGATTTTGATAGATTAAATAAGCAGAAACTGTTTCCACTGGTAGGAACGTCGGCAACAGAGGTCACGGATTTATGGTCATTGGCAAAAAAGCCAGAGGAGTATGAGGACAAATATTTTTACGCAGTGAGTTGTTGTGATCTGGAATGCACTTCCTGAAAGGGCGGTGGTAGAAGATTCAATAGTAACTTTCAAAAAGGGAATTGGATAAATATTTGAAAATCAAAAATTTTCAAGGCTATGGGAAAAGAGCAGTGGGGAGTAGGACTAATTGGATTGCTGAGACTGGTACGATGGGCCGAACAGCCTCCTTCCATGTGATTCTGTGATTCTATGTATGTGGACAGAAGCCATTTACAGAGACAGTCCAGTCGTTGCTGTAACGTTACAGTAGGGTCTGAGCCTATCCTGCACTGGCACCCTGATATATAATAACCACAGTGTGATATTCTGCTATTTCAGGAGAAAGGCAGCTGAGGAGAGAGCTTCAGAGCCCAGTGACATGGCAATGACCTACAGTCCACTCTCCGCAAAATACCAGGTACAGGAGCTGTTTGAATGTAGTTCGAAGCCTCAATCTCAGTGTGTCGACAACACGTGTCAGAGATTCCCAGTTGGCCTGCCCACAAATTTCTGTCTGTGGTGTCAGCTGTGGCTCAGTGGTTTAGAACTCACACTTGCCTCTGAATCAGAAAGTCGTGGGCTCCAGCCCCCACACCAGAGAAATGTGCCCCATAAGCCAGGCCGACACTCCCATTGCAGTAATGAAGGAGCACTGCACTTATGGAGGGGCAGTACTAAGGGAGTGCAGCACTGTCAGAGGGTCAGTACTGAGGGAGTGCAGCACTGTCGGAGGATCAGTACTGAGAGAGCACTGTACTGTTGGAGGGGCAGTACTGAGGGAGCACTGTACTGTCGGAGGGGCAGTACTGAGGGAGCGCAACATTGTCGGAGGAGCAGTACTGAGGGAGCGCAGCACTGTCAGAGGGGCATTACTGAGGGAGCGCTGTACTGTCGGAGGTGCAACATTTCACATGAAACATTAAACCTGAGGCCCCATCTGTCCCCTCAGGTGGACATATAAAATCCCATGGCCACTATTTTGAAGAACAAGGGGTATTCCCCAATATTTATCCCTCAACGAACATCCCTAAAAATTCAGATGATCTAATCATTATCTGTTTATGGGACCTTGCTGTGCGCATAGTGCTGAAGCGTTTCCTACATTACTACAGAGACAACGTACAAAAAGTACTTCATTGGCTGCAAAGTACTTTGGTCATGAAATATAGGGCTCAATTCTCTCGAATGGGGACTCGAACTCATGACCATCTGACTCAGAGAAGAGAGAGATTGCTACCCACTGAGTCACTGCTGCCCAATAACGTAACCATATCAGCTCCGGTAAATGATGTGAGAATGTCTTGTGCTTCCCTTTTCTTTGTAGGGTGCGCAGAACGCGGTGGTTGTTGACCCCTGGAACACAACCAGTGACGCAATTCGTGAGACGGGGACTCCAGCTCCCCAGGATCTCTTTGAAGGTCCAGCGGGAGGAGATGCTGGACATGGACAACCCACCAAGCACGAGGACCTCCTGTACGCCAATGTCAACTTCTTGAAGCTGCCCAGTGGTGACGGGGCGGTCCACAGAGGCGAGGACACGGAACACGCACAGATCAGATTCCAGTGAAACTGAGCGTGGAATGGGGAGAGGAGTGAGGGGTGAGGAAGATTTGAAATTCCTGGTGGGGGGAAATTTTGGGAGGAGTAAAGGGACTGAAAGGTTTTGCGCTTGGCATGATTAGGATGAAATGCTTGGCCAGGGACAACTTGATGCTGACCCACTGGGGCAAGAGATTCAAAGGTCTCTGCACAATCACCTCTTACGCTCAATCATCAAGTGAGATGGGTGGAGGGGGTGTTACGAGCTCACTGCATAGATTCAGGGAATTCAACATCACAGGAGGAGGCCATTTGGCCTATCATGCTTCGGCACTAATCTCTGGAATTCAATCTCTAAATCTCTTCGGGTCTCTCGCCTCCTTTAAGATGCTCTTTAAAACCTACCTCTTTGACCAAGCTTTTGGTTATCTGCTCTAATTTCACCTTATGTGGGTGTCAATTTTTTGTCTGATTAACGCTCCTGTAAAGCGCATTGGGACATTTTACTACGTGAAAGGAGCTTATAGAAATGCAATTTGTTGTTGTATCTTTGATCTGCGCAGTAATAATGGAACCAAGGAGGATCCTTCAACAGGGTGTGCAGCGTGCGGGCAATAAATGAATTGAATGACAACAAATAAGCATGACCTTTGAAGCTGTTGCACCCCAGCACTGCTGTGTGGCCAAATCATAACCGAGGCTCTGCCTTACTGCCGACTGCCAACATGGCCGAATAGTAATGAACAAAAATGTGATGCCACTCAACTTTCTTATCAAATCTAAACACTCTTTCTGATTGTTGCCCCATTTTTATGCTGTGAAGGATTGCAAAAAGCATATGGGTTATGTATAATATTACATTTACTAACACAGGAATTAAATGCTCAGATTGTTATCTACAAATATCTATATTAAACATCTTACATTTGTGCACAATTTATGTCTCCTAAACATTACTTCCTGTTGTCGCATTCCCCCATTATGCAAATTCCTGTGCCCACATTTATAATGGAAACTTCAATGCACATGTCACGGTTTAATTACTCCCTCCCACCAGCTGTAATGTCGCAGTTTTGCATTTCAGAGGAAATCTTCCCACTGTGTTTACGATATTATTAACACACAGGGACCGGGTGAATATTATGGATGTTTTTATGATGTTGTTAAGGCACAGGGAACAGTCAAATCTGCCGGCTGTGTTTACGATGTTGTTGAGACAGTGGACTGGGGAAATCTTCTTTCTGCTTCAACTTGAGGGCAGGGCCAGGCCGGGTTGTGAGGTACTTCCCCACCCCTGCATCCCCAACTATCGAAGGGCTGCCCAATGTCGCTGAAACAGAAAACCCGCCGGCATCGCAGGAGAGAATGGGTGAACAGCAGGGTAAATATTCTCCTTTTCTCGAACACGGTTTAAACTCCACGTCAATGGCTGCCCAGCTTTGAGCAGCCATATCATCACAGTGTCATGACAGAAAGGGTGAACAGTTTGCTTGCAGGGTCGGGCAAAGTGATGTTTTCTCACATATTCCCCGCTTCCTAATTTAACAAAGAGAAACAGCAACCATTTCTAATTAAATACAGAGGGAGCAGCACAGGAAAAGGCCATTCGGCCCAAGCAGTGCATGTTGGCAATTACTCCCAGATGAGCAGTCAGATAGACCCTGGGTAAGTAACGCAATGATTGTAATTCACGACCAGGACCTAAGTCTTCTTTTGATGGTGCTGTGACTTTATAAAGACAGATTCCAATGATTGATGCTTTCTAAAGATTTCTACTTAGACTTGAGCCCCAAGCCCAGATCCCAATAATGTCATACAGGATATCTTCCTCGTTCAAAGGGTAAGGGAAGTCCAGAGACTTGAGCCTGTAGTCCAGGCCGATGCTCCAATTGCCAGTAATGAGGGAGTGGAGCACTGTCGGAGAGGCAGTACTGAGATAGTGCTGCACTGTTGGAGGGGCAGTACTGAGGTAACACTGCACTGTTGAAAGGGCAGTACTGTGGGATGTTGCAGTGTCGGAGGGGCAGAACAGAGGGAGTGCCGCACTGTCAGAGGCGCAGTACTGAGTGCTGCACTGTCGGAGGGGCAGTACTGAGTGAGTGCTGCACTGTTGGAGGGGCAGTACTGAGGGACCACTGCACTGCCTGGGATGCAGTACTGAGGAGGTGCTGCACTGTCGGAGGTGCAATCTTTCATTTGGGACATTAAACCTGTTGTGTCCTTACACTCTACTGTAAATCAACACGAGGCACATACTGGAGACAAGGTCACTCTGTGACCTGTACCTTTATTCACAGGACCAAGAAGTGATGACCCTGCGTGGGACCTCCCTTTATATACCTGGATGACCAGGTGAGGAGTGTCTCCCACAAGTTCACCCCCTGGGGTCAAGGTGTGCATTTCTTAGGTGTATACAGTGTGGTATTGTTACATGAAGGTTACAGTTACATGAAGGTTACATACATGACATCACCTCCCCCCCAACGTCTTTGGGTCAAAGATTGAGTCTTTCAGGCGGTCGACGCTCTCTCGTGAAGCGTCGCAGTTGGGGCTCTGGTTGTTGAGTCTTGGCATGCGTCTTTGTCACCTGTGGTGATTCCGGCTCATCCAGGCTGGCCGCAGGGACTGTGCATGCTGCTGAAGGTTCTTGTTGCTCGTTCACTGGCAGTGGTGTGGGCAGCATCTCATGATTTTCCTCAGGTTCCTCAGTGTCCATGCTGAACCTTTTTTTTACTTGGTCCAGATGCTTGCGGCATATCTGTCCATTGTTAAGTCTGACCACTATGACCCTATTCCCCTCTTTACCAATTACAGTACCCTCAAGCCACTTGGGCCCCAAACCGTGATTAAGAACAAACACAGGGTCCTCGATTTCTATACATCTCCCCTTTGAGTTACGGTCATGGCACTCATTTTGGGACTGACGCTTGCCCTCAACAATGTCTGACAGGACTGGGTGAATGAGGGACAGCCGAGTTTTAAGTGTGCATTTCATGAGTAGTTCCGCTGGCGGGACTCCCATGAGCGAATGCGGTCGGGACCTGTAGGCCAGCAGGAGGCGCGATAGGCGGCATTGAAGGGAGGGTCCTTGAACCCGGAGCATGCCTTGTTTTATGATTTGGACCGCACGTTCTGCCTGGCCATTGGAAGCCGGCTTGAACAGTGCTGTCCTGACATGTTTAATGCCATTACCCGACATGAACTCCTGGAATTCATAGCTAGTGAAGCACAGGCCGTTGTCACTAACCAGGATGTCCAGCAAGCCGTGGGTCGCAAAGACCGCACGCAGATTCTCCACTGTGGTGGATGTCGTGCACGAATTCAATATGATGCACTCGATCCATTTCGAGTACGCATCAACAACAATGAGGAACATTTTCCCCGTGAACGGGCCCGCGTAGTCTACGTGAATACGTGACCATGGCTTGGTGGGCCAGGGCCACGAGTTGAGTGGGGCTTCCCTGGGGGCATTGCCCAGTTAGGCACACGTCGTGCACCTGTGAACACAGTGTTCCAGGTCCAGACATCAATTCCCGGCCACCATACATGTGACTAGGCAATGGCCTTCATTAGCACAATGCCTGGGTGCTCGCTGTGGAATTCCATGATGAATGCTTCCCTTTCCTTCTGGGGCATGACTACCCGGCTGCCCCATAGTAGGCAGTCGGCTGGGATGGAGAATTCATCCATCCGTCTGTGAAGCGGTCTGACCTCTTCAGGACATGCTCCGTATGCGGGCGCCCAATCCCCAGTCAGGACACATTTCTTAATCAAGGATAGGAGGGGATCTCTGTTTGTCCATGTTGTGATCTGGTGGGCTGTGATGGGGGAACCTGCGCTGTCGAAAGCATAGACAGCCATGACCATCTCAGCGCTTTGCTCCACTGTCCCCTCAGTGGTGGCCAGTGGAAGCCTGCTGAGCACGTCAGTGCAATTTTCGGTGCCTAGCCGGTGCCGTATGGTGTAGTCATATGCAGCCAGCATGAGAGCCCATCGCTGTATGTGAGCTGACGCATTGGCATTGACAGCTTTGCTGTCGGACAGCAGGGATGTTAATGGCTTGTGGTCCGTTTCCAACTCGAACCTTCTGCCAAAAAGGTACTGGTGCATCTTTCTCACCCCATAGACACATGTGAGTGCTTCCTTTTCAACCATCCCATATCCCCTTTCTACTTGGGAGAGCAACCTGGAAGCATAAGCAACAGGTTGGAGTTGGCCCTCATCATTACTCTGCTGCAACACGCACCCAATCCCATAGGATGATGCATCGCATGTCAAAACCAATTCCTTACAGGGGTTGTACAGGGTCAACAGCTTATTAGAACAAAGCAGGTTCCTCACCCGATTAAAAGCCCGTTCCTGACAGTCCCCCCAAAACCAATCGCAACCCTTGCGCAGGAGCACGTGTAACGATTCCAACAATGTGCTTAAGTTCGGCAGAGAGTTACCGAAATAGTTCAATAGTCCCAGAAATGAACGCAACTCCGATGTGTTGCCGGGCCTGGGCGCGCGACGGATCGCCTCCATTTTGGATTCGGTAGGCCGGATCCCGTCTGCGGCAACCCTCCTCCCCAAAAACTCGACCTCTGGGGCCAAAAACACACACTTGGACTTCTTTAGTCGCAGGCCTACCAGGTCCAGTCAGCGTAGCACCTCCTCCAGGTTGTGGAGGTGTTCCTCGGTGTCTCGACCCGTGATAAGGATGTCGTCCTGAAATACGATTGTTCCAGGGATGGATTTGAGCAGGCTTTCCATGTTCTTTTGAAAGATAGCGGCTGCTGAACGAATGCCAAACAGACACCTGTTGTAAACAAACAGCCCCTTGTGCGTGGTGATGGTGGTCAGTAGCTTGGATTCTTCGGCCAGTTCTTGGGTCATGTAGGCCGAAGTGAGGTCCAACTTGGTGAACAGCTTGCCGCCTGCCAGTGTGGCAAAAAGATCCTCCGCTCTCGGAAGCGGGTTTTGGTCTTGTAGTGACACTCGGTTGATGGTGGCCTTGTAGTCGCCACTAATCCTGACCGAGCCATCCGTTTTTAGGACAGCAACGATGGGGCTTGCCCAGTCGCTGAATTCAACGGGTGAAATTATGCCCTCTCTTAGCAACCTGTCCAACTCACTCTCAATTTTCTCCTGCATCACATACGGCACAGCTCTGGCATTATGGTGCAATGGTGTGGTGTCCGGGGTGATGCCTATCACTACTTTGGTACCATTGAAAGTCCCAACAGCAGGTTGAAATAGTGACTCAAACTTTTGTAGGACCTGTGAGCATGAACTTCGCTCCACAGATGAAATGGCGTGCACATCCCCCCATTTCCAGTTCATCTCGGCTAGCCAGCTCCTCACCAAAAGCGTGGGACCATTTCCATTCACAATCCAGTGTGGCAGCCGGTCTCTGATCCATTATGTGTGACCACCAACATTGCACTGCCTAACACTGGGATGATCACTTTGGTGTACGTCCGTAATTGCATGTCAATGCGTTCTAGTTTGGGTCTGCTAGCTCTGAGTGGCCACAGTTTCTCGAATTGTTGGACACTCATAACTGACTGGCTGGCTCCTGTGTCCAGCTCCATGCGTACCGGGATGCCGTTTAACAGTACTCTCAGCATCATAGGTGGTGTCTTTGTGTATGAGCTGTGGATGTTTGCCACCTGAATCCGCTGAACTTCAGCGTCCATTGCTGTGTCCCAAGCATAACTCTGCCTTGCAGACCCCTCTTGTGGTTCATTCGCTTCGTAAACCAGCCTCGCTACGGGCTTCCTGCACATTCTGGCTAAATGTCCACTGAAGTTACAATTTCTGCAGATAAATTGTTGAAACCTGCAGGTTTTCGCAGCATGTCTGCCCCTGCACTCCAGCAGGAGCTGAGATTGTTGTGAACAAAAGAGCTGTTACCAGGCATTCCTCTCTGATTGTCTCTTTGATTACTCTTGTGCACTCTGTTAGTGGGTGACAATGGTCCCATCCCGAGATGTAGTGTCCCTTGTGATGGTGTAAATGTCCGTTCAACCTGCCATTGTCTGTGTTGAGGACCCACCCTAGAGTCTGTTACTGTCTGGTTGGTGTCGAAATGCCCTTGCCTGCCTGCGGGGTTCTGAGTCGCTTTTACCATGTTAACTCCCTGTTCCATCGCCACGTTGGGAGCAGAGCTGCGCGCGTCCATGATCGGGTTTCCTCCTCCCCCGCCATGAAGGTTTGAGCCATCAATGCCACTGCTTCCAAGATTAAGTCCTTGGTCTCAATTAGCTTCCTAAAAATCCCGGCATGACCAATGCCCTCAATGAAGAAATCCCGTAACATCTCCTCTCTGCAGGTGTCTGTGAACTTACAGAGGCTGGCCAAGCGCCGAAGGTCCGGTATGCTCTGCCCTTCCCGACATTGGTGCGTATAGAATCGGTGTCGGGCCATATGTATACTGCTCGCCAGTTTGAGGTGCTCACCAATCAGTTTGCTGAGCTCCTCAAAGATCTTGTCCGCTGGCTTCTCGGGTGCGAGCAGGTCTTTCATCAGCGCGTACGTCTTAGGTCCACAGCTGGTCAGTAGATGCGCCCTTTGCTTGTCAGCTGCTGCTGCTCCCAGCCAGTCCTTCCTGACAAAGCTCTGCTGGAGACTCTCAACGAAATCGTCCCAGTCTTCACTAACGCAGTACCGTTCTTCTGTGCTGCCGGTGGCCATTCTCGTGAGTCGTTGATTCCTATTTCTCATCGCCAAATGTTCTGTCCTTCCACTCGACTGTAAATCAACACGAGGCACATACTGAAGACAAGGTGACTCTATGACTTGTACCTTTATTCACAGGACCAAGAAGTGATGACCCTGTGTGGGAGCTCCCTTTATATACCTGGATAACCAGGTGAGGAGTGTCTCCCACAAGTTCACCCCGTGGGCAAGGTGTGCATTTCTTAGGTGTATACAGTGTACAGTGTTGTTCCATGAAGGTTACAGTTACATGAAGGTTACATACATGACAAAACCAACGCCCCATCAGCCCTCTCAGGTGGATGTAAAAGATCATGCAACTACTATTTCGAAGTACAGCAGAGGGGGTTCTCCCTGGTTTTTTGGGGCCAATATTTAACTCTCAACCAACACCCAAAACAAATTATCTAGTTATTGGTCTCATTGCTGTGTGTGAGATCTTGTTGTGTGCAAATTGGCGGCCGCGTTTCCTACATTGCAACAGTGCCTATTTTGAAAACTGCTTTATTGGCTCTGAAGCGCTTTGGAATATCCTGAGGTGTTGAAAGATGCTATAGAATTGCAAGTCTTTTTTTCCTGAAAACAAAATTTATCTTTCCGAGAGACATTGGACTGTGCATTGGAGATCGTTCCTTGTGCTGCTATGATTTGGGACATGTTTGACAGCCCGTGTGGCCTCAAAGCACACTACTTTTGATTGCTTGCATACTTCAGGATTAACTCGACCTTCCTCATCGTTGTGATTGAGTTTACTTCAGCGTCCAGGACACATTGAACCCTCCATTTTATTACCGCTGGGCTTGTTCCAGTATCTTGAGACACATTGAACCTCCTCATAACTGGGCTGGGCTGGCGTGGGTACTTCTTGTTGTTTAGCGATTTAACCAAACAGCTTTTTACCTCTTTATTACGACCCCCTACTTGTTTCCTCTACCCCGGCGAGCAGAGCCGAGAGTTCCAATCTCTGAATACTGGGTTGGCATCCAGCGAGGTACTGGTGCCGATGGAGGCGGAGTGTCAACCCACCACCCATCGTATCTAGCCAGGCCCTCCTGGTATGGCGTTGTTAGTCGGTCTAAGTACTTGTACATGTAAAAAGGTTCATCCTTATGGAGCACAATCTACTGGATATAAAAGCAGTGGAAGGTGGAACGAGTTGCCCCATTTTAAAAATGAGATTATTAATTCTCGAGATGTGGTCATCGCTGCCGTTTATTGCCCATTCCTAGATGCCCCTCGAGAAGATGGTGATAATCCGCCTTCTTGAACCGCTGCAGTCTGTGTGGTGAAAGAACTTGCACAGTACTGTTAGGGAGGGAGTTCCAGGATTTTGACCTGGCGACGATGAAGGAACGACCACTATGTCTCCAAGTCGGGACAGTGTGTGTGTCAGAAGGGAACTTGCAGGCGATGTTGTTCCCGTGAGTTGACTGCCCTTGTCCTTCTAGAAGGGCTGGGAGGTTTTGTCGGAGAATGTGCCACTCGGCACAGAAGAGAAAGAAGACTTGTTGTCCTCCTTGTCCTGACACAATCCTCATGGAAGCCTCAATTCCATACAATAAATTTATTATTTAATTTTAAAAATCACTTAGAATGACTGATTATCCCATCTCATTAAACATTTTACCCCAACAATTCCTACTCTGGACTTTCTTCATTTGATTTGCCCCCAATAGACTGAGGTTTTTGAATGTTGTCTATTCAGTTCGACCCTTCACCTCCCAACTGTCTTTTCAATTTGAACCTTTTCTCCTCCAACGACTTTTTGCACCAGTCGCGAGCCGAGAACCAGCCGGCCAATCAGGTGCCTGTCCGCGCTGTCACTCAGCGGGCGCCCCGCCCCCTTTGGCCCCGCTGCTCAGCACGCACACTTCTCCAACATTCGCTAATCCACAAGAAGCAGCCAATCGTCAGTTCACTGCGTCTCCGATACTGGAACAAGCCCAGCAGCAACCAAATGGAAGGTTCAATGTGTCCTGGGCACGAAAGTAAACTCAATCGCAACGACGAGGAAAGTTTAGTTTATCCTAAAGTATGCATGCAATCAAAAATTGAGGCCATACGGACAGTCAAACATGTCCAAAATCATAACAGCACGTGGAAAGATCCCTCCCTAACAATGCAATGTATATCGCAAAGGTAAATTCCCTTTTCAATTTTCTCCCATCACTTCAAGATGGTGCCTGCATAAAAGAAAGATTTGCATCTGTGCTGGAGTCAACGATTCACTATATTTATTAATGACTTGGATAACGCAACAGGCAGCAAGCAAGTATGTCAATGAAACAAAGATTGGTCGTACAGTAAGTGTAGATGGGAGCATCAAAATACAAACAAAGGAAGAGTTGCATTTCTAAACGCCTTTCACCATCTCAGGATGTCCCAAAATGCTTTCCAGCTAATTACGTACTTTTGAAGTGTGGTCACTGTTGTATATAGGATTTGCACACAGCAAGATCCCACATGCGTTATGTGATAAAGACCAGATAATCTATTTTATTGATATTGGCAGAGGGATAAATATTGGCCAAGGACACTGGCGAGAACTCCCCGCTGTTCTTCGAAATAGTGGTCATAAAATCTTTTTATGTTCACCTGAGATGGCAGATGGGGCCTCGGTTTCGCGTCTCATCTGAAAGATGGCAACTCCGACAGTGCAGCGCTCACTCAGTACTGCCCGTCAATAATGCAGCGCTCCCTCAGCACTGCCAATTTGACAGTCCCAACACTTCTTCAGTGCTGGTCCTCCGATAGTCGAACTTCCTCAGAACTGCCCCTCCGACAGTGCAGCGCTCCCTCAGTACTGCCCTTCAATAGTGCAGCGGAGGGCTCCCTCAGCACTGCCACTCAGACAGTGCAGCACTCCAGTACTGCCTGTCAATATTGCAGTGCTCCCTCAGTTTGGCCACTTCGACAGTCCAATGCCTCCTCAGTGCTGCCCCTCCGACAATGCAGCGCTCCCTCAGTTCCGTCCGTCAATAGTTCAGCGCTCCCTCAGTACTGCCACTCCGACAGTCCAACGCTTCCTCGGTACTGCTCCTACGACAGTGCAACGCTTCCTCAGTACTGCCCCTCCAACAGTGCTCCCTCAGTACTGCCCCTCTAACATCATCATAGGCAGTCCCTCGAAATCAAGGCAGACTATAAAAGTGAGTTCTTAGGTGACTGAACAGTCCAATACGGGAATTACAGTCTCTGTCACAGGTGTGACAGATAGTCAATGAAGGGAAGGATGGGTGGGGAGTCTGGTTTGCTGCACGCTCCTTCCGCTGCCTGCGCTTGTTTTCTGCATGCTCTCGGCGACGAGACTCGAGGTGCTCAGCGGCCTCCCGGATGCTCTTCCTCCACTTCGGGCGGTCTTTGGCCAGGGACTCCCAGGTGTCGCATTTTATCAAGGAGGCTTTGAGGGTGTCCTTGAAATGTTTCCTCTGCCCACCTGGGCCTCGCTTGCCGTGTAGGTGTTCCGAATAGAGTGCTTGCTTTGGGAGTCTTGTGTCAGGCATGCGAATAATGTAGTCCACCCAACGGAGCTGGTTGAGTGGTCAGTGCTTCGATGCTGGGGATGTTGGCCTGAACGAGGACAGTAACGTTGGCGTGTCTGTCCTCCCAGGGGATTTGCAGGATTTTGCAGAGGCAACGCTGGTGGTATTTCTCAAGCGATTTGAGGTGCCTACTGTATATGGTCCACATCTCTGAGCCATACAGGAGGGCGGGTATCACTACAGCCCTGTAGACCATAAGCTTGGTGCCAGATTTGAGGGCCTGATTTTCGAACACTCTCTTCCTCAGGCGGCCGAAGACTATGCTGGCGCTCTGGAGGCGATGTTGAACCTCGTCGCCGATGTCTGCCCTTGCTGATAATAGGCTCCCGAGGTATGGAAAGTGTTCCACGTTGTCCAGTGCTGCGCAGTGGATCTTGATGACAGGGGGGCAGTGCTGTGTGGCGGGGTAAGGTTGGTGGAGGACCTTTGTCTTACGGATGTTTAGTGTAAGGCCCATGCTATTGTACGCTCGGTGAAGATATTGACTATGACTTGGAGTTCAGCCTCTGAATGTGCGCAGACGCAAGCGTGTCCGCTTACTGTAGCTCGACAACAGAGGATGGGACGGTCTTGGATCCGGCCTGAAGGCAATGAAAGTTGAACAGGTTCCCACTGGTTCTGTAGTTTACTTCCACTCCAGCGGGGAGTTTGTTGAGTGTGAGGTGGAGCATTGCAGCGAGGACAATCGAGAAGAGGGTTGGCGCGATGACACAGCCCTGCTTGACCCTGGTCTGGATGTGGATTGGGTCTGTGATGGATCCGTTGGTCAGGATCACGGCTTGCATGTTGTTGTGGAGCAGGTGGAGGATGGCAACAAACTTTTGGGGGCAGCCGAAACGGAGGAGGACGCTCCATAGTCCCTCGCAATTAACAGTGTCAAAGGCCTTTGTAAGGTCAAAGAAGGTCATGTACAAGGGTTTGTGCTGTTCCCTACATTCCTCTTGTAGTTGTCGCGCCGTAAAGATCATGTCCGCTGTACCCCGTAGTGGTAGGAATTTGCACTGTGACTCCGGGAGGAGCTCCTCAGCCACAGGCGAAGACGGTTGAGGAGGATTCTAGCGATGACCTTCCCAGTGGCTGATAACAGGGAGATTCCTCTGTAGTTACCGAAGTTGGACTTGTCCCCTTTTTTAAAGATGGTCACGACTACTGCATCTCTGAGATCTCCCGACATGCTCTCCTCCTTCCAGATGAGAGAAATGAAGTCATGCATTGGTTCGAATTGTGCCTCTCCGCCATACTTTAGTGCCTCAGCGAGGATTCCATCCGCTCCCGGAGCCTTGTTGTTCTTGAGCTGATGGATGGCCTTTTCTATCTCGTGCAGATCTGGGGTTTTGCTGAGATGGTGGCGGGTAGCATGCTAAGGGATGGAGTCGAGGACACTCATGTCGAAGGCAGAGTCTCGATTAAGGAGATCTCCAGAGTGCTCCTTATAGCGGGTCCTGACTGCCTTGGTGTCTTTGATGAGTGTCTTCCCATTGGCTAGCAGTGGGGTGGGGCCTTGGGTGCTTGGGCCGTAGATGGACTTGACTGCAGTGAAGAATCCTCGCACATCATGGCTGTCGGCCAGCTGCTGAATCTCCTGAGTTTTCTCCACCCACCATCTATTCTTTAGGTCGCGGATTTTTTGCTGAACCTCGGCCTTAATCCGTCTGTCAAGCTGCTTTGCTGCTCCCGAGTTGCGTTGTTTTAGGTTCAGAAATGCCCTGCATTTACAATTTATTAGTTCTTGGATCTCCTGGTCATTCTCATCAAACCAGTCCTGGTGTTTCCTGATTGAGTGACTCAGCGTCTCTTCGCACGCACTGGTTATGGTGGCCTGGAGCGCAGACCAAGCGCTGTGGGCATTCTGCACCTCAGGGTCATCACATGTTGCCAGATTAGCAGTGAGGTGCAGGCTGTAAAGGGCTCTCTTAGCTGGGTCTTTGAGTGCCCCGGCGTTGATTTTTTTTATGGCACTGCTTCTGCTGCTGTCGCCGCTTTGGGGCTATATTGATGTTGATGACGGAGCGGATTAGGAACAGTGCTCCATCAGTACTGCTCCTCCAACAGTGCAGCATTCTGTCAATATTGCTCTTCCAACAGTACAGCACTCAGTACTGGCACTGAGAGCATCGACCATGAGTGCGGGCTCAAGTCTCTGGCTTCCCTAGATCATAAAGTAGAAAGAAGTCCTGTACGACAAACGAGATCCCCGAGTCCAGATCTCAATAATGAGTTGAAATCTTTAGGTGGCATCAATCATTGGAATCTGTCTTTATAAAATCACAGCACCATCAAAGGAAGACGATGGTCCTGAAAGTGAATTACAATCATTGCGTTACTTACCCAGGGCCTGTCCGACTGCTCGCCTGGTGAGTAATTGCCAGCACGCACTGTTTGGACCGAATGGCCTTTTCCTGTGTTGCTCCCTCTGTGGTTTTAATTAGAAAGGGACAATGTGTCACTGGGAGTAAAACCAGGAGCGGGGAACTCGTGAGAAAACATCACTTTGCCATGTGCTATAAGCAAACTCTCAACCCTTTCTATCCTGGCACTGTGGCAATATTTCTACGAAAAGCTGGGCAGCCTTTGACGTGAAATTTCTACTGTGTTCAGCAGAAGGAGAGTATTTACCCTGCTGTTCTCCCATTCTCTCCTGCGACCTCTGCCGTGTTTTCTGTTCCAGCGACACTGGGCAGCCCTTTGATAGTTGTCATATATGTGGGAGTGTGCAGTGAAACATAGAAATATAGAAAATAGGTGCACTGCCATTCAATGAGTTCATGGCTGAACATGCAACTTCAGTACCCCATTCCTGCTTTCTCGCCATACCCCTTGATCCCCCGAGTAGTAAGGACTACATCTAACTCCTTTTTGAATATATTTAGGGAATTGGCCTCAACAACTTTCTGTGGTAGAGAATTCCATAGGTTCGCCAATCTCTGGGTGAAGAAGTTTCTCCTCATCTCGATCCTAAATGGCTTACCCATTATCCTTAGACTGTGACCCCTGGTTCTGGACTTCCCCAACATTGGGAACATTCTTCCTGCATCTAACCTGTCGAAACCCGTCAGAATTTTAAACGTTTCCATGAGATCCCCTCTCATTCTTCTGAACTCCAGTGAATACATAAGAACATAAGAATATAAGAATTAGGAACAGGAGTAGGCCATCTAGCCTCTCGAGCCTGCTCCGCCATTCAACAAGATCATGGCTGATCTGGCCGTGAACTCAGCTCCACTTACCCGCCCGCTCCCCGTAACCCTTAATTCCCTTATTGGTTAAAAATCTATCTATCTGTGACTTGAATACATTCAATGAGCTAGCCTCAACTGCTTCCGTGGGCAGAGAATTCCACAGATTCACAACCCTCTGGGAGAAGAAATTCCTTCTCAACACGGTTTTAAATTTGCTCCCCCGTATTTTGAGGCTGTGCCCCCTAGTTCTAGTCTCCCCGACCAGTGGAAACAACCTCTCTGCCTCTATCTTGTCTATCCCTTTCAGTATTTTAAATGTTTCTATAAGATCCCCCCTTATCTTTCTGAACTCCAACGAGTAAAGACGCAGTCTACTCAATCTATCATCATAAGGTAACCCCCTCATCTCCGGAATCAGCCTTGTGAATCGTCTCTGTACCCCCTCCAAAGCTAGTAAGGTGACCAAAACTGCACGCAGTACTCCAGGTGTGGCCTCACCAATACCCGATACAGTTGCAGAAGGACCTCCCTGCTTTTGTAGTCCATCCCTCTCGCAATGAAGGCCAACATTCCATTCGCCTTCCTGATTACCTGCTGCACCTGCAAACTAACTTTTTGAGTTTCATGCACAAGGACCCCCCGGTCCCTCTGCACCGCAGCATGTTGTAATTTCTCCCCATTCAAATAATATTCCCTTTTACTGTTTTTTTTCCCAAGGTGGATGACCTCACACTTTCCGACATTGTATTCCATCTGCCAAACCTTAGCCCATTCGCTTAACCTATCTAAATCTCTTTGCAGTCTTTCTGTGTCCTCTACACAACCCGCTTTCCCACTAATCTTTGTGTCATCTGCAAATTTTGTTACACTGCACTCGGTCCCCTCTTCCAGGTCACCTATGTATATTGTAAACAGTTGTGGTCCCAGCACCGATCCCTGTGGCACACCACTAACCACCGATTTCCAACCCGAAAAGGACCCATTTATCCCGACTCTCTGCTTTCTGTTCGCCAGCCAATTCTCTATCCATGCTAATACATTTCCTCTGACTCCGCGTACCCTTACCTTCTGCAGTAACTTTTGTGTGGCACCATATCGAATGCCTTTTGAAAATCTAAATACACCACACCCATCGGTACACCTCTATCCACCATGCTCGTTATATCCTCAAAGAATTCCAGTAAATTAGTTAAACATGATTTCCCCTTCATGAATCCATGCTGCGTCTGCTTGATTGCACTATTCCTACCTAGATGTCCCGCTATTTCTTCCTTAATGATAGTTTCAAGCATTTTCCCCACTATAGATGTTAAACTAACCAGCCTATAGTTACCTGCCTTTTTTTCTGCCCCCTTTTTTAAACAGAGGCGTTACATTAGCTGCTTTCCAATCCGCTGGTACCTCCCCAGAGTCCAGAGACTTTTGGTAGATTATAACGAATGCATCTGCTATAACTTCCGCCATCTCTTTTAATACCCTGGGATGCATTTCATCAGGACCAGGGGATTTGTCTACCTTGAGACAATCACTATCACTAGGGGGTAGTGCTGGACAGGCTAATGGGACTCAAGGTCCTCCCTTCCCACATTCCTGTGACCAGCAATTTTTGGCATGGTTTTTGTGTCTACCACTGTGAAGACCGAAGCAAAATAATTGTTTCAGGTCTCAGCCATTTCCACATTTCCCATTATTAAATCCCCCTTCTCATCTTCTAAGGGACCAACATTTACTTTAGTCACTCTTTTCCGTTTTATATATCTGTAAAAGCTTTTACTATCCGTTTTTATGTTTTGCGCAAGTTTACCTTCATAATCTATCTTTCTTTTCTTTATTGCTTTCTTAGTCATTCTTTGCTGTCGTTTAAAATTTTCCCAATCTTCTATTTTCCCACTAACCTTGGCCACCTTATACGCATTGGTTTTTAATTTGATACTCTCCTTTATTTCCTTGGTTATCCACGGCTGGTTACCCCTTCTCTTACCGCCCTTTTTCACTGGAATATATTTTTGTTGAGCACTATGAAAGAGCTCCTTAAAAGTCCTCCACTGTTCCTCAATTGTGCCACCGTTTAGTCTGTGTTTCCAGTCTACTTTAGCCAACTCTGCCCTCATCCCACTGTAGTCCCCTTTGTTTAAGCATAGTACGCTTGTTTGAGACACTACTTCCTCATCCTCAATCTGTATTACAAATTGAACCATACTGTGATCACTCATTCCGAGAGGATCTTTTACTAGGATATCGTTTATTATTCCTGCCTCATTACGCAGGACCAGATCTAAGATAGCTTGCTCCCTTGTAGGTTCTGTAACATACTGTTCTAAGAAACAATCCTATGAATTTCTCCTCCAGGCTACCCCGTGCGATTTGATTTGACTAATCAATATGTAGGTTAAAATCCCCCATGATTACTGCCGTTCCTTTTTCACATGCCTCCATTATTCCCTTGATTATTGCCCTCCCCACCGTGAAGTTATTATTTGGGGGCCTATAAACTACACCCACCAGTGACTTTTTCCCCTTACTATCTCTAATCTCCACCCACAATGATTCAACATTTTGTTCATTAGAGCCAATATCGTCTCTCACAACTGCCCTGATATCATCCTTTATTAACAGAGCTACCCCACCTCCTTTCCCTTCTTGTCTATCTTTCCGAATCGTCAGATACCCATGTATGTTTAATTCCCAATCTTGGCCACCCTGCAACCACGTTTCTGTAATGGCCACCAAATCATACCCATTTGTAATGATTTGTGCCGTCAACTCATTTACTTTATTTCGAATGCTGCGTGTGTTTAGGTAGGGTGTTTTAATATTAGTTTTTAAACCATGATTTTTAGTTTTGACCCCTCCTGCAGCCCTTTTATATTCAGTGGCCCTTTTTGTTTTTTGCCTTGAGTTTCTCTGCCCTCCACTTTTACTCATCTCCTTTCTGTCTTTTGCTTTTGTCTCCTTTTTATTTCCCTCTGTTTCCCTGCATTGGTTCCCATCCCCCTGCCATATTAGTTTAACTCCTCCCCAACAGCACTAGCAAACACTCCCCCTAGGACATTGGTTCCGGTCCTGCCCAGGTGCAGACCGTCCGGTTTGTACTGGTCCCACCTCCCCCAGAACCGGTTCCAATGCCCCAGGAATTTGAATCCCTCCCTGCTGCACCACTGCTCAAGCCACGTATTCATCTGAGCTATCCTGCGATTCCTACTTTGACTAGCACGTGGCACTGGTAGCAATCTTGAGATTACTACTTTTGAGGTCCTACGTTTTAATTTAGCTCCTAGCTCCTTCAATTCATCTTGTAGGACCTCATCCCTTTTTTTGCCGATATCATTGGTACAATGTGCACCACGACAACTGGTTGTTCACCCTCCCTTTTCAGAATGTCCTGCACCCGCTCCGAGACATCCTTGACCCTTGCACCAGGGAGGCAACATACCATCCTGGAGTCTCGGTTGCGGCTGCAGAAACGCCTATCTATTCCCCTTACAATCGAATCCCCTGTCACTATCGCTCTCCCACTCTTTTTCCTGCCCTCCTGTGCAGCAGAGCCAGCCACGGTGCCATGAACTTGGCTGCTGCAGCCCTCCCCTGATGAGTCAGCCCCCTCAACAGTACTCAAAACTGTGTATCTGTTTTGCAGGGGGATGACCGCAGGGGACCCCTGCACTACCTTCCTTGCACTGCTCTTCCTGCTGGTCTTCCATTCCCTAGCTGGCTGTGGACCCCTCACCTGTGGTAAGACCAGCTCGCTACATGTGCTACTCACGTCATTCTCAGCATCGTGAATGCTTCAGAGTGAATCCACCCTCAGCTCCAATTCCGCAACGCGGACCGTCAGGAGCTGGAGGCGGACACACTTCCCACACATATAGTCGTCAGGGACACCGGAAGTGTCCCTGAGTTCCCACATGGTACAGGAGGAGCATATCACGTGACTGAGCTCTCCTGCCATGACTTAACCCTTAGATACACTTAAATTGGCAACAACAACGCTAAAGTTTACTCACTGTGGTTGAAGAGAAAAAAGAAAAACTACTCACCAATCCAGCCAATCACTTATCCCCTTGGCTGTGACGTCACCTTTCTGTTTCTTTCTACTTCTTTTTTGCCTTCTCCCAGTAGATACACAAGTACGCCTTTTATAGGCCTCTCCACGCACCTCCTCACACTGCTCCCGACTGCCGCCGACGCTGTGCCCCGGACTCCCTGCTGTGCCTTTTATAGGCCTCTCCAACGAACTCCCGATGCTGCTCCCGACTGCCGCCGACGCTGGGCCCCGGACTCCCTGCTGTGCCTTTTATATGCTTCTCCAACGAACTCCTGACGCTGCTCCCGACTGCCGCGACGCTGGGCCCCGAACTCCCTGCTGTGCCTTTTATAGGCCTCAGCAACGAACCTCCTCGACGCTGCTCCCGATTGCCCAGTTGATCCAGTCTTTCTTGATATGTCAGTCTCGCCATCCCGGGAATCAGTCTGGTGAACCTTCGCTGCACTCCCTCAATAGCAAGAATGTCCTTCCTCAAGTTAGGAGACCAAAACTGTACACAATACTCCAGGTGTGGCCTCACCAAGGCCCTGTACAACTGTAATAACACCTCCCTGTCCTTGTACTCAAATCCCCTCGCTATGAAGGCCAAGATGCCATTTGTTTTCTTAACCGCCTGCTGTACCTGCATGTCAACCTTCAATGACTGATGTACCATGACACCCAGGTCTCGTTGCACTTCCCCTTTTCCTAATCTGCCACCATTCAGATAATAGTCTGTCTCTCTGTTTTTACAACCAAAGTGGATAACCTCACATTTATCCACATTATACTTCATCTGCCATGCATTTCCCCACTCACCTAACCTATCCAAGTCACTCTGCAGCCACATAGCATCCTCCTCGCAGCTCACACTGCCACCCAACTTAGTGTCATCCGCAAACTTGGAGATACTACATTTAATCCCCTCATCTAAATCATTAATGTACAGTGTAAACAGCTGGGGCCCCAGCACAGAATCTTGCGGTACCCCACTAGTCACTGCCTGCCATTCTGAAAAGTACCCATTTACTCCTACTCTTTGCTTCCTGTCTGCCAACCAGTTCTCAATTCACGTCAGCACACTACCCCCAATCTCATGTGCTTTAACTTTGCACATTAATCTCTTGTGTGGGACCTTGCCGAAAGCCTTCTGAAAGTCCAAATACACCATATCAACTGATTCTCCCTTGTCCACTCTACTGGAAACATCCTCAAAAAATTCCAGAATATTTGTCAAGCATGATTTCCCTTTCACAAATCCATGCTGACTTGGACCTATCATGTCACCTCTTTCCAAATGCGCTGCTATGACATCCTTAATAATTGATTCCATCATTTTACCCACACTGATGTCAGTACCCCATTCCTGCTTTCTCTCCATACCCCTTGATCCCTTTAGCCATAAGGTCCACATCTAACTCTCTTTTGAATATATCTAATGAACTGGCCCAAACAACTTTCTGTGGTCGAGAATTCCACATGCCTACAACTCTCTGAGTGAAGAAGTTTCTCCTCATCTTGGTCATAAATGGCTTACCCCTTATCCTTAGACTGTGACCCCTGGTTCTGGACTTCCCCAACATCAGGTACATTCTTCCTGCATCTAACCCGCCTCGCGTACTATTGGTCTGCAAGTCTGTGTTGTCATACTGTGATTGGCCTGCTGGTGCATGTACACAATTTGACTGCTGACAGTGGTTTTCCCCTGTCACACTCAGCAAGCCATGATTTGCCTATTCCTCATCAATCCCCCCTTTGATTCTTCCTTAAATGAATCATAAAATCTGATAAGCAAACAATACATGCTGTTGCGGTGCAAAGAGGGCCTACAGGAATCCTTGAGGCGTCTTGGCTGTGGAGCTGCGGCCGCAGTTACTTGATTGTAACAGCATTTGATCAACATAAACAAACAATACAACACTACAATAGTAACAAAGAATAAGACCAGCCCTTGCACCACGGAGCTCCCTATCGAGCCCAACCACCCAGTTGCCCAATTCCACAAGGTGGGTGTTGGGGGCTGTTTAAGCTTTTCTACCTCCTTTTTAATATGTTCCGGCAAGTTGGTAACATCCTTGGAGCTATCTGGGATGTAGGTACAACATTCGTTTCCGATGAGGGCACAGGTACCATCTTTTTCAGCTAGGATAAAGTCAAGCGCCATTCTATTCTGTAGGGCTGTTGTGCAGATGACTATCATTTCAGCGCTTATTTTAGTTAGGGCTTCAGCAGTATCATTGGCTACCTCTTCCAGGACAGATGCCATATTGATAGACTCCCTTGCCAGTTTGGCGGTTCCATACTATAGGACCAGGATGGTCAAGAATCTCTCAGCCTCCATGATGGCCCGTTTCACCCGCTGTTGATGAGATGCCACTGGCAGGGAGGTCGAATGACGGATGTAGGGTACAACATAACCCAAATAGCAAGATCCTATCCAAGATTCTGGTGGCCAGGGGTAAGCCCTTTGGTTGCCTTTATAGGTGGTATAGCGAGCTACCGCCTCAGGATACCACTCTTGGGTGAAGTTCTTTTCGCCCGTAAGGTTCCGGAATGTCAGAAAGCTGGTGTTAGTGCCGGGAGTTGCATTGAAATACTGGGAACAATTACTGTACCCCATTTCTAGCCCTCCGGTTTGGTTTCTAATAAGACATACCGGCTCTTGTGGTCTTCCTATCCCTGAAGTATTGGTGAGGACCAAGAACGGGGGCTTTAGGGTCCAGTTATAATTGGGCAGGTAACTCCCATAAAAGGGGTTTTTATAACCCGCCAAATTAAAGCTTTGCGGGTTTCTCTCATTTTCTTCTTTAATTCTTCCTTATTGGCCACATTGTTTGGGAAGCGCATTCTCTCTAACGGTCCGGAGAGGTACCAGTCCCTTACTTCTGATACATTACAGGGGATAGGTCTCAAGGAGATGCCTCCCTCTGAATGGATGGGTACATGCGCACACATCCAGCACTGGAGACATTGGCTTCCTTAGCAAAGCGATATGACATGTACATAAAGGTAGGTGTTCACATGTAATTCCCTTTTCACTAACTTAGGTGTATCGGGTTGGATGGTCGAGGGTAGGCAGATGCCTAACATACATACAGACAGTATCATACCGAATTTAGGCATTTTGTCAAGAGTAAATGTCCTTATTAGATTAAAAGTTTCAGTCACTGGGTGCTCGTTTAGCATGCGATGCGTGAATCCAAGCCTTCTTCCGTTGGACTTTAACAGCCGACTGGGTAGTCAGTAACACTTGGTAAGGTCCTTCCCACTTGGCACCCAGAGGTTCCTTATGTATTTTCTTCACATAGACCCAGACTCCTGGGAAAATGTCATGTCCTCCTTCCAGTGGATCGCCCCAGGCTGCCGATACCTGTTGGGAAACAGAACTAATAGCATTTGTTAGGTTTCGGCAGTATTCTAATAGAGTGTCACTCATCAAATGACAATCTGCTTTTCGCAAATCGATAGTTCCTGGCAATGACATGGGTCTTCCTGTTATTACTTCAAATGGACTCAGACCTGTAGTTCTATTTGGGGTTGCCCTGATGCTACACAGCACTATTGGTAGTGCCTGGGGCCATGGAGTTGCCTCCTGGTGATATTTGGCAAGTCGTTGTTTCAGAGTTCGATTCATCCGTTCTACTTGCCCGGATGACTGTGGGTGATAAGGACAGTGTAAGTTCCACATAATGTTCAGTAACCTACAAACTTCTTGGCAAACAGCACCTGTAAAATGGGTTCCTTGATCGGAGTCAATACTATTTGGAAACCCCCCATCGGGGATTATAATCCTTTCACAGGACCTTGGCAGTGTGGGTGGCCGTGGCCCTTCTGGTTAGGACGGCCTCTACCCGTCTGGAGAATCGGTCGACGATCACCCAAACATCGGTATACCCTTGACATGGAGGGAGAGATATATAATCGACCTGCAGGTCCTGGAATGGCCCGGCAGGGGTGGGGTCTTAGTTGGGGCATTACCGTCGTGGGTCCGGGATTGTTTTTCTGACAGATCACACAACGATCCGCTACCAGCTGGGCGTGTTTCTTAAACCCCCGATCCCACCAGCTTCTCTGAAACCGTGCCGTCATTTGTTGTGGAGAGCTAGAAAAAGCATCAGCAACTGAGGCGCCACCGGCTTATCGGTATCTCTTTGCCTCCACATGCCGTCTTCACATAGCTTCATTCCTGACTCAATCCACCTCCATTTTTCCTCCTGAGAACATTCTCCTTGCATTTTCTGTCGGTCCTGTGTCAGACCACATACTTCCAATTTACATATTCGTGTCGGTTCTCCTGGGGAAACGCCTTGGGATGCGGCTTCTTGGCTGCTTGGTCAGCTAGGGCATTCCCCTGTGCCTCCATGATATTCTCCTTTGTATGGGCTTTACACTTTAAAATGGATACTTCCCGAGATAATTGCATGGCTTCCAGGAGATCTCTGACCTCTGTTCCTTTCCGTATAGGTGTATGTCGGCGGTAAGGAATCCCCTTTTCTGCCATAGCTGACCAAAGTCATGAATGACTCCGAAAGCATATTGTGAATCCGTATAGATATTGGCTGTCTGTCCTTCTGCTATTCGGCATGCTTCCGACAAGGCTTGCAGTTCGGCCTGCTGGGCTAACATTCCCACGGGCAGGCAGCCTTTCCCTACAATCTCATGTCAAGTTGCAACTGCCCACCTTGCTTTTTTGATGCCCTTGGAGGCTGGAGTAAATTGTTAGTGGCAATTGCCATTAGCTTCTAAGAAATTTAATTTGAAGGGGAAAAGTTAAATAGTTGGGAATCTTTCAGGTTTAGGCAGAGAAAAATACGGTAACTCTCCAACAGAGGCAATTAGCAGCTAGTTAAAATCCGTTCTGTAAATGACTGACTAGTAGTGAGTCATCTGACCTAGATACAGTTTAAAAAGAGGCAGCTCGTGCCGAGCACGGAGTGCAGCAGCATAGAGTGGGATTCGTGAGTTTGCTAAGTGGGTGCGTTTTAAGGGCAAGTGGGGGTGGCAGGTGCTGTTTTGTCTTGTTTTTCCGACCAGTGCTGACACTAGAGCAGCCGATAAGGAGTGCGAGAGTAGGAGACGGAGGCCCAGAGACCAGCTCAACCAGCTGCAGACAAAGATAGAGGGGTGCGAAATAGAGAGGTGACGTCACAGCGAAATTGCTAAATGGTTGGCTGTTCGACTGGTAAGTATAACTCTCTTTTAGACTGCTTTTTAGATTGATTTAATTGGCAGTGAACTACTAAGTAGCTGTTTGGTGTTTAAATAAATTTTAGTAAGTAAATTTAAAGGTTAAGTCATGGCAGGAGAGCTCGGACCCGTGTCATGCTCCTCCTGTGCTATGTGGGAAATCAGGGACACCTCCAGAGTCCCTGACTACTATGTGTGCGGGAAGTGTGTCCAGTTGCAGCTTCTGACAGACCGCATGACGGCACTGGAGCTGCGGCTGGACTCACTCTGGAGCATGCACGATGCTGAGAATGTTGTGGATAGCACATTTAGTGAGTTGGTCACACCGCAGGTAAGGGTTAGGACAGATAGTGAATGGGTGACCAAGAGACAAGGCAAGAGCAGGAAGGTAGTGCAGGAGTCCCCTGCGGCCATCTCCCTCCAAAACAGATATACCATTTTGGATACTGTTGGGGGAGATGACATACCAGGGGAAGGCACCAGCAGCCAGGTTCATGGCAGCATGGGTGGCTCTGCTGCACAGAAGGGCAGGAAAAAGAATGGGAGAGCTATAGTGATAGGGGACTCTATTGGAAGGGGAATAGATAGGAATTTCTGAGGGTGCAACCGAGACTTCAGGATGATATGTTGCCTCCCGGGTGCAAGGGTCAAGGATGTCTCGGAGCGGCTTCAGAGCATTCTGGAGAGGAAGGGTGAACAGCCAGTTGTCGTGGTACATGTAGGTACCAACGAAATAGGTAAGAAGCGGGAAAAGGTCCTACAAGCTGAATTTAGGGAGCTAGGAGTTAAATTAAAAAGTAGGACCTCAAAGGTAGTAATCTCTGGATTGCTATCAGTGTCACGTGCTAAACAGAATAGAGGGAGCAGGATATTTAGAATAAATACGTGGATTGAGCAGTGGTGCAAGAGGGAGGGATTCAAATTTCTGGGACATTGGAACCAGTTCTGGGGGAAGTGGGACCTGTACAAAAGGGACGGTCCGCACTTGGGCAGGACTGGAACTGATGTCCTGGGGCTAACATTTGCTAATGCAGTTCGGGAGCGTTTAAACTAATATGGCAGGGGGATGGGAACCTATGCAGCGAGGCAGGACGAAGTTATATGGAGTCAGAAACAGATGGTAGAAAGGCAAAAAGCAATAGTGGAAGGCCGAGTAAACAAAGGCAAGAAACAAAAATGGCCACGCTACATCATAATTCTAAAAGGACAAAGTTTGTTAAAAAAACAAGCCTGAAGGCTTTGTGTCTTAATACAAGGAGTATCCGTAATAAGGTGGATGAATTAACTGTGCAAATAGATGTTAACAGATATGAGGTGATTGGGATTACAGAGACGTGGCTCCAGGATGATCAGGGCTGGGAACTCAATATCCAAGGGTATTCAACATTCAGGAAGGATAGAATAAAAGGAAAAGGAGGTGGGGTAGCATTGCTGGTTAAAGAGAAGATTAATGCAATAGTTAGGAAGGACGTTAGCTTGGAAGATGTGGAATCTATATGGGTAGAGCTGCAGAACACCAAAGGGCAAAAAATGTTAGTGGGAGTTGTGTACAGACCTCCAAACAGTAGTAGTGATGTTAGGGAGGACTTCAAACAGGAAATTAGGGATGCATGCAATAAAGGTGCATCAGTTATCATGGGCTAACCAAACTGGAAGCAATACGGTGGAGGAGGATTTCCTGGAGTGCATAAGGGATGGTTTTCTAGACCAATATGTCGAAGAACCAACTAGGGGGGAGGCCATCTTAGACTAGGTGTTGTGTAATAAGAGAGGATTAATTAGCAATCTCGTTGTGCGAGGCCCCTTGGGGAAGAGTGACCATAATATGGTGGAATTCTATATTAGGATGGAGAATGAAACAGTTAATTCAGAGACCATGGTCCAGAACTTAAAGAAGGGTAACTTTAAAGCTATGAGGTGTGAATTGGCTAGGATAGATTGGCGAATGATACTTAAATGGTTGACAGTGGATGGGCAATGGCAGACATTTAGAGACCACATGGATGAACTACAACAATTGTATATCCCTGTCTGGCGTAAAAATAAAAAAGGAAAGGTGGCTCAACCGTGGCTATCAAGGGAAATCAGGGATAGTATTAAAAGCCAAGGAAATGGCATACAAATTAACCAGAAATAGCAGCGAACCCGGGGACTGGGAGAAATTTAGAACTCAGCAGAGGAGGACAAAGGGTTTGATTAGGGCAGGGAAAATAGAGTACGAGAGGAAGCTTGCAGTGAACATTAAGACGGACTGCAAAAGCTTCTATAGATATGTAAAGAGTTAAAGGTTAGTAAAGACAAATGTAGGTCCCCTGCAGTCAGAATCAGGGGAGGTCATAACGGGGAACAAAGAAATGGCAGACCAATTGAACAAGTACTTGGTTCGGTATTCACTAAGGAGGACACAAACAATCTTCCGGATATAAAAGAGGTCAGAGGGTCTAGTAAGAAGGAGGAACTGAGGGAAATCCTTATTAGCCAGGAAATTGTGTTGGGGAAATTGATGGGATTGAAGGTCGATAAATCCCCAGGGCCTGATGGACTGCATCCCAGAGTACTTAAGGAGGTGGCCTTGGAAATAGCGGATGCATTGACAGTCATTTTCCAACATTCCATAGACTCTGGATCAGTTCCTATGGAGTGGAGGGTAGCCAATGTAAGACCACTGTTTAAAAAAGGAGGGAGAGAGAAAACAGGGAATTATAGATCTGTCAGCCTGACATCGGTAGTGGGCAAAATGATGGAATCAATTACTAAGGATGTCATAGCAGCGCATTTGGAAAGAGGTGACATAATAGGTCCAAGTCAGCATGGATTTGTGAAAGGGAAATCATGCTTGACAAATCTTCTGGAATTTTTTGAGGATGTTTCCAGTAGAGTGGACAAGGGAGAACCAGTTGATGTGGTGTATTTGGACTTTCAGAGGGCTTTCGACAAGGTCCCACACAAGAGATTAATGTGCAAAGTTAAAGCACATGGGATTGGGGGTAGTGTGCTGGCGTGGATTGAGAACTGGTTGGCAGACAGGAAGCAAAGAGTAGGAGTAAATGGGTACGTTTCAAAATGGCAGGCAATGACTAGTGGGGTACCGCAAGGTTCTGTGCTGGGGCCCCAGCTGTTTACACTGTACATTAATGATTTAGAGGAGAGGATTAAATGTAGTATCTCCAAATTTGCGGATGACACTAAGTTGGGTGGCAGTGTGAGCTGCGAGGAGGATGCTATGAGGCTGCAGAGTGACTTGGATAGGTTAGGTGAGTGGGCAAATGCATGGCAGATGATGTATAATGTGGATAAATGTGAAGTTGTCTACTTTGGTGGTAAAAACAGAGAGACAGACTATTACCTGAATGGTGACAGATTAGGAAAAGGGGAGGTGCAACGAGACCTGGGTGTCATGGTCCATCAGTCATTGAAGGTTGGCATGCAGGTACAGCAGGCGGTTAAGAAAGCAAATGGCATGTTGCCCTTCATAGCGAGGGGATTTGAGTACAGGGTCAGGGAGGTGTTACTACGGTTGTACAAGGCCTTGGTGAGGCCACACCTTGAGTATTGTGTACAGTTTTGGTCTCCAAACTTGAGGAAGGACATTCTTGCTATTGAGGGAGTGCAGCAAAGGTTCACCAGACTAATTCCCGGGATGGCGGGATTGACATATCAAGACAGACTGGATCAACTTGGCTTGTATTCACTGGAGTTCAGAAGAATGAGAGTGGATCGCATAGAAATGTTTAAAATTCTGACGGGTTTAGACAGGTTAGATGCAGGAAGAATGTTCCCAATGTTGGGGAAGTCCAGTCTAAGGATAAGGGGTAAGCCATTTAGGACCGAGATGAGGAGAAACATCTTCACCAAGAGAGTGGTGAACCTGTGGAATTCTCTACCACAGAAAGTTGTTGAGGCCAATTCACTAAATATATTCAAAAAGAAGTTAGATATAGTCCTTAATACTGGGGGGATCAAAGGGTATGGCGAGAAAGCAGGAATGGGGTACCGATGTTGCATGTTCAGCCGTGAACTCATTGAATGGCGGTGCAGGCTCGAAGGGCCGAATGGCCTACTCCTGCACCTATTTTGTATGTTTCTATGTTTTTCCTCAGTCTTAATCTTAACCCGTTTTTTCTTCAGCGGGGTAAGCCTCGTCCCGAGAGACAATGTCGCTTTCCCCGCTGGATTCGCTCGAAGACTCAGAATCTGTTTCCAAGCCCGCTTCACACCTCTGCATCGTCCGCTGGTCCTCTCCTATCTGGCACAGACTTGGATATCCCGGCCGGAACCCGGTGCATTCTGCTTTCGGTTGCTTTACACATTTCGCTGTCAGATCTGACCCATAACGACTAGAGACCATTTGATACGATCCTTCTCCTTCAGGCGATTCGTTTTTCCCCAGACCTTCTTTATTTCGTCCAAGGTCCACTGTCCCTTGGAGGTGCCATACTTTTGTTCGATCTCGGTACAGGGTTTTGGATAATTCAAAATGTTGCTCTATGCACTCTTTTAGTTGCCGTAGAATTTCTCTGTCTCTGAGACATTAGGTGGGGCCAGCCCACCTTTAACGGTGGTAGACAACTCTTTGTCCTTTTCCTCCGCCATTGTACTGATTTCTTAGGGGTCTCGAGCCGTGGACTGTTTTAGCCGGGTCGGTGTCTCATCAGGACACCGCCGATGTGAGAGCTCTCGGGATGGGGTCTCAAGCCGACTACCGACCGGAGGTTCTTTTTAGAATCGCGTGAGGGCAAGATAAATCTTAGCCAACAACCAAGGACTTTCATGAAGAGGTGTCCTTACCTCCGAGTCGCGACGTAGGTCCGATGCCCAGGATTTTTAGTCTTGTGTTCCTTCCGCGATCCTGTTCGTGACGCCAGAATTGTTAGGCCTCTTCGTTCTTAATGAAATTCGGGGTCCGGTGGTAGATTCAGGTGAACTTTATTGCAGCATGTATTTGTTACATCTTCAGATCGCCATTACAAAAAGTCACACACGTGGTTCTTGGCCAGCTTCATTTATACAGTTTACATTAGTAGCACACACCCCTCTCTGGTACTATTGGTCTGCAAGTCTGTGTTGTCATATTGGCCTGCTGGTGCATGTACACAGTTTGACTGCTGATAGTGGTTTTCCCCTGTCGCACTCAGCAAGCCATGGTTTGCCTATTCCCCATCAGCCCTGTACAACTGTAGTAAGACCTCCCTGCTCCTATACTCGAATCCTCTCGCTATGAAGGCCAACATGCTATTTGCCTTCTTCACCGCCTGCTGTACCTGTATGCCAACCTTCAATGACTGATGTACTATGACACCCGGGTCTCGTTGCACCTCCCCCTTTACCAATCTGTCACCATTCAGACAATAATCAGCCCTCCTGTTTTTACCACCAAAGTGGATAATCTCACATTTATTCACATTATACCGCATCTGCCATGTATTTGCCCACTCACCTAACCTGTCCAAGTCACCCTGCAACCTCTTAGCATCCTCCTCACAGCTCACACTGCCACCCAGCTTAGTGTCATCTGCAGACTTGGAGATATTACATTCAATTCCTTCGTCTAAATCATTAATGTATATTGTAAATAGCTGGGGTCCCAGCTTTGAACCTTGCGGTACCCCACTATTCACTGCCTGCCATTCTGAGAAGGACCCGTTTAGTCCTACTCTCTGCTTCCTGTCTGCCAACCAGTTCTCAATCCACGTCAATACATTACCCCCAATACCATGTGCTTTAATTTTGAACACTAATCTCTTGTGTGGGACTTTGTCAAAAGCCTTTTGAAAGTCTAAATACACCACATCCACTGGCTCCCCCTTGTCCATTCTACTAGTTACATCCTCAAAAAATTCTCGAAGATTTCCCTTTCATAAATCCATGCTGACTTGGACCGATCCCATCACTGCTTTCCAAATGCTCTGCTATTTCATCTTTAATAATTGATTCCAACATTTTCTCCACCACCGATGTCAAGCTGACCAGTCTATAATTCCCTGTTTTCTCTCTCCCTCCTTTTTTAAAGGAGGGAGAGGGTAGTGGAAGGAAGAATTTCCCCAGTCCTCTGTCTTAACATTATCGTAAACACAGCCGGAAGATTCCACCATGGTCCCCATGTGTTACAACATTGTAAACACATCCAGGAGATTCCTATTGGTCCCTGAGCCTTAACAACATCGAAAACACATCTAGAAGATTTGCCTCGGACCCTATGTCTAAAAAACAGCGTAAACACATATCCCTCACTACCATTACCAGAAAGCCAGGGGACCAACCCTGGTTCAATGAGGAGTGTAGAAGAGCATGCCAGGAGCAGCACCAAGCATATCTAAAATTGAAGTGCCAGACTGGTGAAGCTGAAACCAGGACTACAAGCATGCTAAGCAGGGGAAGCAACATGCTATAGACAGAGCTAAGTGATCCCACAATCAACGGATCTGATCAAAGGTCAGGAAGGTCTGCAGTCCTGTCACATCCAGTCGTGAATGCTTGTGGACAATTAAACAATTAACAGGAGGAGGAGGCTCCATGAACATTCCCATCCTTAATGATGGTGGAGCCCAGCATGTGCAAAAGACATGGCTGAAGCATTTTCAACCATTTTCATCCAGATTTGCTGAGTGAGTGATCCATATCGACTCTCCTCCTAAGATCACTACCATCATGGAATTCAATCTTCAGCCAATTAAATTCACTACACGTGATAGCAAGATACAGGTAAGCGCACTGGATACAGCAAAGGCGATGGATTCAGACACATTCCAGCAGTTGTGCTGAAGACTTGTGCTCCAGAATTAGCTGTGCCTCTAGCCAAGCTGTTCCAGTACAGCTTCTTCTTCTGAGGCAGTCCCCCGAAGTCAAGGATAATGTGCTTCCACACTGAAATAAGTTCGAAGGTGACTGATGAGACCAGTGCGGGCCAGGTCCCAAACTTCATTTTAGAAGATGCCTGTGTGTTAATTCTTTTAATGTGGGATGGCCGTTGCACACCAGCTACCACACAAACTTGACAGAGCAAGGTCTTGGTCCAATAGCAAGGGGATCCAAGACAATTGGAGACCAGGCTCTGCTGCATGGGCCTAGCACACTCACACACACATATTCCTACTGACTCCCTCCCTCTCTCGGGTCCTCTCTCCCTGGTTTTCAGAGATCACCTTGTAGGTGAGCGCATTGATCTTGGAGCAGCTTGTGTATTTATCCAGAGAATACAGGCCCCCCCGGCTCCAGCTCCAGCACGCTGCTCTCCATGCGCAGGCTCCGCTGCACATTTTCCGCTCTTTCTCCAGCCGCTCACGCTTTGGTCATTGGTTACAACGTGTATTCTGGCCTCGTGTCCCGATCTCCCTGCTGGCCTCATGTCCTGATCTCCCTGCTGGTCTTGTATCCCGATCTCCCTGCTGGCCTCATGTCCCGATCTCCCTGCTGGTCTCATGTCTGATCTCCCTGCTGGTCTCATATCCCGATCTCCCTGCTGGTCTCATTTCCCGACCTCCCTGCTGGTCTCAGGTCCCGATCTCCCTACTGTTCTCAGGTCCCGATCTCCCTGCTGGTCTCGTATCCCGATCTCCTTGCTGGTCTCGTTTCCCAACCTCCTTGCTGGTCTCAGGTCCCGATCTCCCTGCTGGTCTCGTGTCTCATTATCCCTGCTGGTCTCGTTCTCCCTGCTGGTTTCGTGTCCCATTCTCCCTGCTGGTCTCGTGCCCCGTTCTCCCTGCTGGTTTCGTGTCCCATTCTCCCTGCTGGTCTCAGGTCCCGATCTCCCTGCTGGTCTCGTGTCCCATTCTCCCTGCTGGTCTCGTGTCCCGATCTCCCTGCTGGTCTCGTGTCCCATTCTCCCTGCTGGTCTCGTGTCCCATTCTCCCTGCCGGTCTCGTGTCCCATTCTCCCTGCTGGTCTCGTGTCCCATTCTCCCTGCTGGTCTCGTGTCCCATTCTCCCTGCTGGTCTCGTGTCCCGATCTCCCTGCTGGTCTCGTGTCCCATTCTCCCTGCTGGTCTCGTGTCCCATTCTCCCTGCTGGTTTCGTGTCCCATTCTCCCTGCTGGTCTCGTGTCCCATTCTCCCTGCTGGTCTCGTGTCCCATTCTCCCTGCTGGTCTCAGGTCCCGATCTCTCTGCCGGTCTCGGGCCCCGATGTCCCTGCTGATCTTAGGCCCCGATCTCCCTGCTGGTCTCAGGTCCCGATCTCCCTGCTGGTCTCGTGTCCCGATCTCCCTGCAGGTCTCCTGTCCTAGCTTCACTGCTGGACCGTGCTGTACCTTTCCTTGGCCCTGACCTTGCTGCTGGCCCTTCCCTTGGTCCTGACCTCGCTGCTGGCTCGTGCCGTACCTTTCCTTGGCTGTTAAGATGGCGTTCCTGGGCTCCCTTTCGCTGAAGTATGGTTTGGAGTCCATGGCCGAGTCGGAGAGGCCAGCAACGAGGTCGGGGTCCAGCCATACCACCAGTACAGTAAACACTGGCATCTACCTGACAATGTGGAAAACTGCCCAAGTATGTCTTGTCCACAAAAAGTATGACAAATCCAATTCAGCCAGTTATCACCCCAGCAATCTTCTCCCAATCTTCAACAAAGAGGTGGAAGGTGTCATCGTCAATGCTATCAAGCAGGTACCCACCAATAACATGCTCACTGATGCACAGTTTAGGTTCCACCAGGACCAATCAGCTCCAGACCTCATTACAGCCTTAGTCCAAACATAGACAAAAGACCTGCATTCCAGAGGTGAGGTGAGAGTGACTGCCCTTGACATCAGAGCAGCATTGACTGAATGTAGTACCAAGGAGCCCAAGTAAAATTGAAGTTAATGGGAATCAAGAGGAAAACACTCCACTGGTTGGAGTCATACTTAGCACAAAGCAAGATGGTTGTTGTTGTAGGTCAATCAGGAGTTCCTCAGGGCAGTGTCCTCAGCAGACAGGAAACAGAGAGTCGGGATAAACGGGTTCTTTTCAGAATGGCAGGCAGTGATTAGTGGGGTGCCGCAGGGCTCTGCTACGACCCCAGCTATTTACAATACACATTAATGATTTAGATGAAGGAATTGAATGTAATATCTCCAAGTTTGCAGATGACACTAAACTGGGTGGCGGTGTGAGCTGTGAGGAGGACGCTAAGAGGCTGCAGGGTGACTTGGACAGGTTAGGTGAGTGGGCAAATGCATGGCAGATGCAGTATAATGTGGATAAATGTGAGGTTGTCCACTTTGGTGGCAAAAACACGAAGGCAGAATATTATCTGAATGGCGGCAGATTAGGAAAAGGGGAGGTGCAACAAGTCCTGGGTGTCATGGAACAACGGTTATTGAAAGTTGGCATGTAGGTACAGCAGGTGGTGAAGAAGGCAAATGGTATGTTGGCCTTCATAGCTAGGGGATTTGAGTATAGGAGCAGGGAGGTCTTGTACAGGGCCTTGGTGAGGCCTCACCTGGAATATTGTGTTCAGTTTTGGTCTAATCTGAGGAAGGACGTTCTTGCTATTGAGGGAGTGCAGCGAAGGTTCACCAGACTGATTCCCAGGATGGCTGAACTGACATATGAGGAGAGACTGGATCGACTGGGCCTATATTCACTGGAGTTTAGAAGGATGAGAGGGGATCTCATAGAAACATAAAATTCTGATGGGACTGGGCAGGTTAGATGCAGGAAGAATGTTTCCAATGTTGGGGAAGTCTAGAACCAGGGCACACAGTCTAAGGATAAGGGGTAAGCCATTTAGGACTGAGATGAGGAGAAACTTCTTCACTCAGAGAGTTGTTAACCTGCGGAAAGTTGTTGAGGCCAGTTCATTGGATATATTCAAGAGAGAGTTAGATATGGCCCTTACAGCTAAAGGGATCAAGGGGTATGGAGAGAAAGCAGGAAAGGGGTACTGAGGTGAAAGATCATCCATGATCTTATTGAATGGTGGTGCAGGCTTAAAGGGCCAAATGGCCTACTCCTGAACCTATTTTCTATGTTTCTAAACATCTTCACCCGCTTCATCAATGAGCTTCCCTCCATCATAAGGTCAGAAGTGGAGATGTTCGCTCATGATTGCAGTGTTCAGTTCCATTCGCAACTCCTCAGATAATGGAGCAGTCCATGCCCACATGCAGCAAGACCTGGAAAACGTTCAAGCTTGGACCGATAAGTGGTAACTATCACGCCACACAAGTGCCAGGCAATGAGTATCACCAACGAGAGAGAGTCTTGACGTTGACATTGAACAGGGTTACCATCGCCGAATCCCCCACCATCACCATCCTGGGGGTTACCATTGATCATAAACTTAACTGGATCAGCCATATAAATATAGTGGCTATCAGAGAAGGTCAGAGACTGGGTATTCTGCAGTGAGTGTCTCACGTCCTGACTCCCCAAAGCCTTTGCACCATCTACAAGGTACAAGTCAGGAGTGTGATGGAATAATCTCCACTAGCCTAGTTGAGTGCAGCTCCAATGACACTCAAGAAGCTTGACATCATCTTGGACAAAGCAACCTGTTTGATTGTCACCCCATCAATCACCTTAAACATTCACTCACTCCACCATCGGCGCAGCACGGCTGCAGTGTGCATCGTCTACAAAATGCACCGCAGCATCTTGCCGAGGCATCTCCAACAGCAGCTTTCAAATCCGCGACCTCAGCCACCTAGAAGGACAAGGGCAGCAGGCGCATGGGGGCAGCAGCACCTCCAAGTTCCCCTCCCAGTCACATACCATCTTGACTTGGAAATATATTGTTATTTCTTCATCGTCGCTGGATCAAAATCTTGCAACACCCTCCCTAACAGCACTGTGAGAGTACCTCCACCTCACGGACTGCAGCGATTCAAGAATACGGCTCACCACCACCTTCTCTAAGGCAATTAAGGATGTGTAATAAATGTTGGTGTTGCCAGCAACGTCCATATCCCATTAATGAATTTAAAAAAGCACATCGAAAGATTCCCCCTGGACCCTGTGTGTTAATAATATCCAGAGAACTATTTGTACTGTCCTTTTTCTGTCCTTCTGTCCACTGTACTCCGCCCTGAAGCCTCCCGCCCGGAACCAGAAGTGGGCCCCGCGCCACAAGTGGGGCCCTGCAATTGACCACATTGTTCCTCACAGCCTGCAGGTGGCGGGCGGCGGAGAGAGAGAGAGACATGCAGGGCACAGGGGGAGGGTCGGGTGGAAAGCGAGGCATGGTGGGGGAGAGAGAGAGAGAGACACTGGGGGGGGGGAGGGAGAGTGGGGGTGGAAAGAGATGCATGACGGGAGGAGAGAGAGAGACACGGGGCGGGGGGGGGCGCGGTGGAAGAGAAAGATGCGGCGGGGGAGAGAGACACAGAGAGAGAGAGAGATACGGGGGAGGGGGAGAGTGGGATAGAAAGAGAGGCATGGCGGGGAGAGAGAGACACGGCATGGGGGGGGGAGAGAGAGACACTGGGAGGGGGGGAAGAGAAAGACATGGTGGGGAGGGTGAGAGAGAGAGACGGGGATTGAGGGAGAGACTTAGGGGGGGGGGAAGAGAGACATAGAGGGGAGGGGGTGGTGGAAATAGGCATGGCGGAGGAGGAGAGAGAGAGAGACACAGGGTGGGAGAGAGACATGGGGAATGTGGAAAGAGAGACACGGTGGGGGGGGAAGAGAGAGAGAGAGACACCGGCGAGGGAGAGAGACACGGGGTGGAGGGAGAGATGGAGGGGGAAGAGAGAGAAATGGGGGGGGGTTGGAGGGAGAGAGACACCGTGGAGGGGGGGAGTGAGAGAGAGCAAGAAACATGGGAGGGGGAGAGAGAGCAAGACGCGGGGGGGAGTCGGTGAAGAGGTTGAGGGGAGAGAGGAAACTCAGGGAAGACGGATCACGTTCTTCTAACCCCCTTTACACCCACACCCAATTTCTCGGAAAGCTCGGTGCATGTGTTACAAGAGACATCGTTGGAGTGGATTAAATCCAGAAGTCACGAACTGTCACTGTTCACTTCATACCCAACAAACTTCTTAACAATCCATGATCCACACATAATGCCCCATCTATCGCAGGGAGCGGCAGGGTGTAAGGAGGGTAAGGTCATGCACTTGTGCTGGGGTAATGGACTTCGGCTGGAACTTAGGAGGCTTTTGCTGGGTTCGAGATCTATCCTTTCTGGCTTCTGAAGTCAAAATGGATTGAATTACAATTTGCAAAGTCAGTCAGAACTTAGGCTGGGCGGTTCCAGTTATACATTCCAGAGAAACTTCATGGTGTGGCTTATCCTCCAAGGGGACCAATCGGCAATAGGTCATGTGATAATGGAGTGCTAATCAGAGACAGTTCGACCATTTTGGAAGTACAAATAAACACGTCCAATAATATCGTAAACACAGTGGGGAAATTTCCTGAGATGCAAAACTGTGACATTACAGTGCCGCCAATGATAGGAGGGTGTAATTACAGTGTGACATGTTTACCTAGGAAGTTTCCATTATAAATGTGGACATATGAATTTATATAATGTGGGGGGAATGTGACAACAGGAAGTAACATTTAGGAGACACTAATTGTGCACAAATGTAAGATGTTTAATGTAGATATATCTGCAGAATAACAGTTTGAGCATTTTAATCCCTTGCATTAATAAATGTAATAAAATACATAACCCATAAGCTTCTTGCAATCTTTCACAGCATAAGAAAGGTCAATAATCAGAAACAACTTTCAGATTTGATATCAAAGTTGAGTGGAGCCACATTTCTGGTCAGTACAATTCGGCCATGTTGGCTGCATACAGTAAGGCAATGCCTCGGTTATGATGTGGCCACACAGCAGGGCTGGAGGTTCAAAGGGCATGCTTATTTGTTGCCGCGCAACACGTTTATTGCCCTGTTGAATAATCCTCCTTGGTTCCATTAGCATTCTGCACATATCAAAGATACAACAACAACAACTGGCATGTATATAAGTGTTTCACATTGAAAAAAATAGTCTGCGTTACGCCTTCACCAGGTCGGCACCTCAATTTCACAGGAGCGTTAATCAGACAAAAATTTGATACGAGCCACAGAAGGAGATATTAGAATAGATGATTAAACACTGGTAAAATAAATAGGTTTTAAGGAGCGTCTTAAAGGAGGAGAGAGCGATGGAAAGGTTTAGAGAGGGAATTCCAGAGCTTAGGGCCTAGGTATGCCCACCAATGGCGGAGTGATGGAGATCAAAGAGTTCAGAATTGAACTAATTCACGGAGAGCGATCGGAACCTGGGATTGGATCCAGGTCGTGGAGAGGGGTCAAAAACCTTCACGAGGCAGAGGGATGGTGTGACGGAGGATCCCGGGGTTTATGTGGAACCATTAGCTACATTGGTGGAATGGTCTCTCTGATCTGAACTTCCCTTTGTGGAATGTACACTGACCAAATGTTCGGAGAGACTGTCTTGACACAAAGGCTTGTTGGGACGTGGAATGTCTGACCAGGAACACTGGGAGAAGCAGAATCCAGGATATAATTTAAAAGGGAAGTGGAGAAATATTTGAAGTGGGAACATTTTTTTAAAGAATAGGGAGGGGGCAGTGGACTGGCACTAAGGGAGAGATGGGCCAAATGGGGAAAGGGCCAGGGATTGGGTCTGAAGGGGTAGCTCTTTTCGGGTGCTAGCACAGATGCGATGGGGCAATGGGTGGAGGAACGAGACTGAAGGGGATAGCTCTTTCAGGCTCAATGTGCCTTATGGCCTCCTGTGCCATAGAATTCCTTGACTTAATGCAATGAGCTCGTATCACCATCTCCACCCATCACATTTGATGATTGTGCATGTGAGGTGTTTGTGCAGAGATAGGCTGACCTTTGAATCTCTTGCCCCAATGGGTGAGCATCAAGTTGTCCCTGGTCAAGCATTTCATCCCAATCACGTCAAGCGCAAAACCTTTTAGTCCCTTCCCTTCTCCAAAAATCACCCCCAGCAGATTGTCTGGTGTTACTAGGAATTTCAAACCCACCTCGACTCTCACCCCTACCCTCTCCCGATTCCACGCTCAGTTTAGCTGGAATCTGATCTGTGCGTATTCCGTATCCTCGTCTCTGTGGATCACCCCATCACCGCTGGGCAGCTTCAAGAAGTTGATGTTAGCGTACAGGAGGTCCTCGTGCTTGCCGGGTTGTCCATGTCCGGCATCTCCCGCTGGACCTTCAAAGAGATCCTGGGGAGCTGGAGTCCCCGCCTCATGAATTGCGTCACTGGTTGTGTTCCAGGGGTCAACAACCACCGAGCTCTGCGCACCCTACAAAGGAAAGGGAAGCACAAGACATTCTCACATCATTTACTGGAGCTGATAGGGTTAAATTATTGGGCAGACTCAGCAGTGGCTCAGTGGGCTTAGATCTCATGCCTCTGGGTCAGGATGTCATGGGTTCAAATCCCACTCCAGAGACCTGCGTCCCATAATTCACACTCTCAGGACATCCCAAAATGCTTTACAGCAAATTAAGTATTTTTTTTAAGTATAGTCATTGTTGATATGTAGGAAACGCAGCAGCCAATTGGCACACAGCAAGATCCTACAAACAGCAAAGTGGTAATGACCAGTTAATCTGATTTTTTAGTGATATCGGTTTATGGGTGAAATAATGGCCACAGGATACCAGGGAGAACGTTCCTGCTCTTCTTAGAAATAGTGGCTGTGGGATCTTTTATGTCTGCCTGACAGGGGAGACGGGAGCCTCGTTTTAATGTCTCATCTGAAAGACAGCACCTCCGAAAGTGTAGCACTCCTTCATTACTGACACTATTGAGTGTCGGTCTGGCTTATGGGGCACATGTCTCTGGAGTGGGGCCTCGAACCCATGACTTCTGATTCAGAGGCGTGTGGGAGTTCCAAACCCACTGAGCCATGGCTGACACCATAGGCAGAAACGTGGGCAACACAACTGACATATGTCTCCACACTGAGATTGAGGCTTCGGACTAAGTTCTAACAGCTCCTGTACCTGGTGTGATGCGGCAACTGGACTGTAGATCATTGCAATATCACTGGGCTCTGAAGTTTTCTCAGCTGGCTTTCTCCTGAAATATAGCACAATATCACACAGTGGTTATCATATATCAGGGTGCCAGTGCAGGTCAGGCCCAGACCCCACTGTAACGTTACAGCAACTACCGCAGTGTCTCTGTAAGTAATTTCTGTCCACATACATAGAATCACACAACAGAGAAGGAGGCCGTTTGGCCCAACATGCCTTTGTAAGAGCTATCCAATTAGTCCCACTCCCCACTGCTCTTTCCCCAGAGCCCTGCAAATGTTTCCTTTTCAAGGATGTATCCAATTCCCATTTGAAAGTTACATGGTTGCAAGGTGACCAGGACTGGGAATTAAATATTCAGCGGTATTTGACAATCCGGAAAGACAGACAGAAAGGAAAAGGTGATTGGACAAATCAAATTGGTCAGAGTCGCCTTGAGGAACAGTTCATAGAGTGCATAAGGGAGGGGTTCCTTGAGCAGTATGTAACGGAACCAACCAGGGGGAAGGGTATCTTAGATCTAGTCCTGTGTAATGATACAGGTTAATAAACAATCTCCTAGTAAAGGATCTCTTGGAATGAGTGATCACAGCATGATTGAATTTCAAATTCAGATGGAGGGTGAGAAAGTTGGATCTCTAACCAGCGTACTAAGCTTAAATAAAGGAGACTATGAAGGTATGAGGGCTGAGTTGATTAAAGTCGACTGGGAAAACAGATTTAAGTGTAGGATGGTTGATGAACAGTGGTATACATTTAAGGAGATATTTTACAACTCTCAAGAAAAATATATTCCAGTGAGGAGAAAAGGGCATAAGAGAAAAGATAGCCATCTGTAGCTAACTAAAGAAATAAAGAGCGGTATCCAATTAAAAACAAGGGCATACAAAGTGGCCAAAACCAGTGGGAGGACAGAAGATTGGGAAGCGTTTAAAAGCCAACAAAAATGACTGAAAAAATCATTAAGAATGGGAAGCTAGACTATGAAAGTAAACTAGCATGAAATATAACAACAGATAGCAAGAGTTTCTATAGGTATATAAAAAGGAAAAGAGTGGCTAGAATAAATGTTGGTCTCTTGGAGGACGAGACCGGGGAATTAGTAATGGGGACTATGGAGATGGCAGAAACTCTGAACAAATATTTTGTATCAGTCTTTATGGTAGAGGACACTAATAATATTCCAGCAGTGGATAGTCAAGGGGCTATGGGGGGGGGGAGGAACTTAACACAATCACAATCACTGAGGAGGTGGTACTCAGTAAGATAATGGAATAAATCCCCTGGACCTGATGGCTTGCATCCTAGGGTCTTAAGAGAAGTAGCGGCATGGATTGTGGATGCATTGGTTGTCATTTACCAAAATTCCCTGGATTCTGAGGAGGTCCCAGCAGATTGGAAAACTGCAAATGTAACTGCCCTATTTAAAAAAGGAGGCAGACAAAAAGCAGGATTCTATAGATCAGTTAGCCTAACATCTGTGGTTGGGAAGATGTTGGAGTCCATTATTAAAGAAGCAGTAGCAGGACATTTGGAAAAGCAAAATTCGGTCAGGCAGAGTCAGCATGGATTTATGAAGGGGAAGTCATGTTTGACAAATTTGCTATAATTCTTTGAGGATGTAACGAACAGGATGGATAAAGGGGAACCAGTGGATGTAACGTATTTGGACTTCCAGAAGGCATTTGACAAGGTGCCACATAAAAGGTTACTGCACAAGATAAAAGATCACGGGGTTGGAGGTAATATATTAGCATGGATAGAGGATTGGCTAACGAACAGAAAACAGAGTTGAGATAAATAGTTCATTCTCAGGTTGGCAATCAGTAACGAGTGGGGTGCCGCAAGGATCAGTGCTGGGACCCCAACTATTTACCATCTATCTTAACGACTTGGAGGAAGGGACTGAGTGTAAGTTTGCCGATGATACAAAGATGGGAGGAAAAGCAATGTGTGAGGAGGAGACACAAAATCTGCAAAAGGACATAGCCAGGCTAAGTGAGTGGGCAAAAATTTGGCAGATGGAGTATAATGTTGGAAAGTGTGAGGTCATGCACTTTGGCAGAAAAAAATCAAAGAGCAAGTTATTATTTAAATGGAGAAAGATTGCAAAGTGCTGCAGTACAGCAGGACCTGGGGGTACTTGTGCATGAAACACAAAAGGTTAGTATGCAGGTGTAGAAAGTGATCAGGAAGGCCAATGGAATCTTGGCCTTTATTGCAAAGGGGATGGAGTATAAAAGCAAGGAAGTCTAGCTACAGTTGTACAGTGTATTGGTGAGGCCACATCTGGAATACTGCGAACAGTTTTGGTTTCCATATTTACGAAAGGATATACTTGCTTTAGAGGCAGTTCAGAGACGGTTCACAAGGTTGAGTTGAGAGATGAGGGGGTTGACTTATGAGGAAAGGTTTAGCAGATTGGACCTCTACTCCTTGGAATTCAGGAGAATGAGAGGTGATCTTATCGAAACATAAGGACAAGGTGGATGCAGAGAGGATGTTTCTGCTGATAGGGGAGACTAGAACTAGAGGGCATAATCTTGGAATAACGGGCCGCCCATTTCAAACTGAGATGAGGAGAAATGTCTTCTCTCAGAGGGTTCGCTGCCTCAGAAAGCTGTGGAAGCTGGGACATTGAATAAATTTAAGACAGAAATAGACAGTTTCTTGAACGATAAGGGAATAAGGGGTTATGAAGAGCGGGCAGGGTAGTGGACCTGAGTCCATGATCAGATCAGCCATGATCGTATTAAATGGCGGAGCAGGCTCGAGGGGCCGTATGGCCTTCTCCTGCTCCTATTTCATATGTTCTTATGTAAATGTGCTTCCACCACCCTTTCAGGCAGTGCATTCCAGATCACAACACATATTTCTCTTCATCCACTCCTCTGGCTTTTTTACCAATGATAATAATTCTGTGTCCTCTGGTAACCGACCTTTTGCAGTGGAATCAGTTGCTGCTTATTAAAACCCCTCATGATTTTGAAGCCTCTGTTAAATCTCCCATTAACGGGCCCGACTGGTCCGTGTGGTGTTTATGGTCAATACAAGCCTTCGTCCACCCCTCTTCATCTCACCCTTTCACCATAACATTTTAGTCCTTTCTCCTTCACATGCTTACCTAGCTTCCTGTTAAATGCATCTGTGCTACTTGCCTCAACCACTCCATGTGGCAGCGAGTTCCACATTCTCACCACTCTCTGGGTAAAGAAAGTTTCTCCTGTATTCTCCCTTGGATTTATTAGTGAATATCTTATATTTATGGCTTCTAATTCTGGTCTCTGCCACAAATAGAAACATCCACTCCTACGCCTACCCTATCGAACCAGTTCATGATCCTAAAGACCTATAGCAGGTCACCGCTCGGCCTTCAATTTTCTAGAAAAAAAAGCCCCAGCCTGTTCAGTCTTTCCTGACAGTTGGAACCTCTCAGTTCTGGTATCATCTTTGTAAATCTAAATGAGAGAGAGAGAAGGAAAGGACATATGAATGTGCAGTTATTTATTCATATCCTCGGGACATCCCAAAGTGCTTACCAGCCCATGAATTGTTTATCGAGGTGTAGTCACTGTGGTTTTGCCGAATCACAGGGTGACCTGACGCAATCCAGCAGCTAGTGTGCAGAGTGAGGGATCGTTGGGTCTTGTTAGCATTCACCTGGAATCTGAGCTGTGAAAGGCACATTCCAAATCATAGGGGATGCAGGGACCACTTACAGGAGTGGCATCTGGTTTTGAACCCGAGGGAAACAGTCACTGACTGATGAGAGAAGATTGGATTTAAGATTTTGTTAAAAAAACAAAATTAAACCTTTGCACTTACTTTCGCATATACTTGAAGATCAGGAATCCAGTCATTTCAACACTCAATATGATCCCAGCAGCAAGCAATCCTATTTTCCAAATGTTGGAGTCTCCACCTGTGAAAGCAGCCATTAATTACTGCAGTACCCTCTTAGAATGGTGCACCGATGTACCTCGAGAAGCGACACACTCGCTCAATTTTTGACAAATCATTCTCAGGATGCGGGTGTCGCTAGCAAGGCTAACATTTATTGCCCGACCCTGTGAAGCTATTTCTTGAACTGCTGGTAGCTGGTTCGATACAGACTGAATGTCCACTTCAGAGGGCAGTTAAGAGTCAACCATATTGATGTGGGCTGGAGTCACATATAGTACCAGACTGGGTAAGGACGGCAGATTTACTTCCCGAAAGAGACATTAATGAACCACCTTATATATGTAATATATATATAAAACACCTATATGTGCAATATCTAAAGGTGCAATATTAGTCAAACTCCAATTTCTCCCTATCTACTCTATCAAAACCCCTCATTATATTGAACATCTGTATTAAATCTCCCCTTAACCTTCTCTGCTCCAATGAGAACAATCCCAGCTTCTCCAGCCTCTCCACATCACTGAAGTCCCTAATCCCTGGGACTGCAATGCTTGGGCAGCTGAGTGATGCAACAATCTGCCTTGTATTCCACACCAACAACCTGCATTTATATAGTGCCTGTAATTTACTAAAACATTCCAAGACGCTTCCCAGGAGCATAATCAGACAAAGTTTTACATCGAGCCATATAGGATCATAGGATGAAATATGTGGTCAGGAGGAGGTCATTTGGCCCTCATTAGGCAGTTCTGCCATTCAATGAGATCATGGCTGATCTGTGACCTAACTCCATCTACCCGCCTTTGCCACAAATCCCTTAATAACTTTGGTTAACAAAATTCTAGCAATCTCAGATTTAAATTAATAACTGACCTAGCATCAATTGCCATTTGCTGAAAAGTGTTCCAAACTGCTACCACCCTTTGCGTGTAGAAGTGTTTCCTAACTTCACTTCTGAAAGGCCTGGCTCTCATTTTTAGTCTATGCCCCCTATTTCTAGACTCCCCAACCAGTGGAAATAGTTTGTCTTCATCTACCCTATCAATTCCCCTTAATATCTTGAAAACTTCGATGACATCACCCCTTAATTTTCTAAAATCCAGGGAATGTATCATCAGTTTGTGTAATCTCTCCTAATTTAACCATTGGATTCCAGGTAGCAACCTGGTAAATCTACGCTGCATTCCCTCCAAGGTCAATATATCCTTCCTAAGATGTGGTGCCCAGAACTGAACACAGATCTCCAATATAACCCGAGTTTGTGTAATGTATTTTCATTTTCAATTGACTCCCAGCCTCAACATCCTTTTGGGGGAAAGAGTTCCAGCTTTCCCCTACCTTTTGTGATTAAATGCTTTCTGATATCACCTCTGAATGGTTTAGCTCGAATTCTAAGGTTATTCTCCCCTGTTCTGGACACCCCCACCAGAGGAAATACTTTCTATCTGTCCACCCGATCACATTTTAAGCAGATGGCCTTATCATATATCACATTAGAACAGGTGACCAAATGCTTGGTCCAAGAGTTGGGTTTTAAGGAACATCTTGAAGGAGGTAAAAAGAGAGGTTGAGGGAATGAATTCCAGAGCTGAGCTTCTAAGCAGCTGAATGGAGAATGAACCCGAGAAGTACTCTCACCTTTGACCCAGAGGTACACCTTGAACATGGCCTCTCCGTGCCGGTTTCTAACCGAGCAGAAGACCGTCAGTTCCTCCTCACCCTGGTGTCCAAGCAGAGTCAGGGAGCCAGTCACCAGCTGCCCAGTGCTGATCTGCCATGCCACGAAATGGCCACTCGATTGGTTTCCACTGATGTTGGTGAGGGGGAGGTGCCAGGTGAGGTCTGCGGGCGGGTTGGACCTGGCCGCACAGATGCAGGTGATGCCCTCGGCCCTCCGAGTGCACTTTGACTCAGGGGAAATCTTTGGCTTATCTGAGGGAGTAAGAACAATAAATTATGCAATGTCATAGCACCATTAGACTGTAAGATAGAAGCTAACACTGAAACCTTCATCCATGCCTTTGTTACCTCTATTCCAATGCTCTCCTGGCTGGGCTCCCATCTTCCAACCTCCGTAAATTTGAGGTCATCCAAAACTCCACTGCCGAGTCCTAACTCGCATAAGTCCCGTTCACTTATCATTCCCTGTTGCTTGCTGATCTACATTAGCTCCAAGTCCATCAATGCCTCAATTGTAAAATTCTCATCCTTGTTTTCAAATCCTTCCATGGCCTTCTCACCCCTCTGTATTTCTGTAACCACCTCCAGCCCTGCAACCCTCCGAGATCTCTGCACTCCTCCACTTCTGACCTCCTGAGTACCCCTGATTTCAGTCGGTCACTGGTGGGAGGATTTAATTACAACGTGACATTTACATAGGAAGTGTCCATGACAATTCTGAAGGTCAGACAGAAAGGAAAAGGAGGTGGGGTAGCACTGTTAATAAAAGATGAGATCAGTGCGTTTGTGAGAAATGATACTGGCTCAGAAGATCAAGATGTTGAATTAGTTTGGGTGGAGATAAGGAATTATAAGGGGATAAAATCACTGGTGGATGTAGTCTATAGGCCCCTAACAGTAGCTACATTGTTAGATGAAGTATAAATCAAGAAATAATAGAGGCTTGTAAAAAAGGAACAGCAATAATCATGGGCGATTTTAACCTTCATATTGATTGGACAAAGCAAATTGGTCAGGGTAGCCTTGAGGAAGAATTCATAGAGTATACCCGGGATAGTTTCCTTGAACAGTACATTGCGGAACCAACCAGGGGGCAGGCTATCTTAGATCTGGTGCTGTGCAATGAGACAGGATTAATAAATGAACTCGTAATAAAGGATCCTCCAGGAATGAGTGACCATAACATGATTGAATTTCAAATTCATTTGGAGGGTGAGAAAGTTGGATCTCAAACCAGTGTTCTAAGCTTAAATAAAGGAGATTACAAAGGTATGAAGGCAGAGTTGGCTAAAGTAGATTGGGAAAATAGATTAAAGTATGAGACGGTAGATGAGCAGTAGCAGACATTTAAGGAGATATTTCATGAGAAGGAAAGACTGTAAGAGAAGGCATAACCATCCATGGCTAAATAAAGAAATAAGGGATGGTATCAAATTGAAAAATGATTAAGAAAGAGAAGATAGACTATGAAAGTAAACTAGCATCAAATGTAAAAACAGATAGCAAGAGTTTCTACAGGTATATAAAAAGGAAAAGAGTGGCTAAAGTAAATGTTGGTCCCTTAGAGGATGAAACCGGGGAATTAGTGATGGGGAACATGGAGATGGCAGAAACTCTGAACAAATATTTTGTATCAGTCTTTACGGTAGAAGACAGTAAAAATATCCCAACAATGGATAGTCAAGGGGCTATAACAGGGGAGGAATTTAACACCATCACAATCACTAAGGAGGTGGTACTCAGTGGGATAATGGGACTAAAGGCGGATAAATCCCCTGGAACTGATGGCTTGCATCCTAGGGTCTGAAGAGAAGTAGCGGCAGGGATTGTGGATGCATTGATTGTAAATTCCCTGGATTCTGGGGAGGTCCCAGCAGATTGGAAAACTGCAAATGTAATGGCCCTATTTAAAAAAGGAGGCAGACAGTTAGCCTAACATCTGTGGTTGGGAAATGTTGGACTACATTATTAAAGAAGCAGCAGTAGGACATTTGGAAAAGCATAATTCAGTCAGGCAGAGTCAGCATGGATTTATGAAGGACAAGTCATGTTTGACAAATTTGCTGGAATTCTTTGAGGATGTAATTAACAGGGTGGATAAAGAGGAACCAGTGGATGTGGTGTATTTCGACTTCCAGAAGGCATTTGACAAGGTGCCACATAAAAGGTTACTGTACAAGATAAAAGATCACGGGGTTGGGGGTAATATATTAGCATGGATAGAGGATTGGCTAATTAACAGAAAACAGAGAGTTGGGATAAATGGTTCATTCTCGGATTGGCAATCAGTAACGAGTGGGGTGCTGCAGGGATCTGTGCTGGGACCCCAACTATTTACAATCTATATTAACGACTTGGAAGAAGGGACTGAGTGTAACGTAGCCAAGTTTGCTGATGATACAAAGATGGGAGGAAAAGCAATTTGTGAGGAGGACACAAAAAACCCGCAAAAGGACATAGACAGGCTAAGTGAGTGGGCAAAAATTTGACAGATGGAGTATAATGTTGGAAAGTATGAGGTTATGCTTTGGCAGAAAAATTCAAAGAGAAAGTTATTATTTAAATGGAGAAAAATTGCAAAGTGCTGCAATGCACCTGGGGGTCCTGGTGCATGAAACACAAAAGGTTAGTATGCAGGTACAGCAAGTGATCAGGAAGGCCAATGGAATGTTTGCCTTTATTGCAAATGGGATGGAGTATAAAAGCAGGGAAGTCTTGCTACAGTTATACAGGGTATTGGTGAGGCCACACCTGGAATACTGCATACAGTTTTGGTTTCCATATTTAAGAAAGGATATACTTGCTTTGGAGGCAGTTCAGAGAAGGTTCACAAGGTTGATTCCGGAGAAGAGGGGGTTGACTTATGAGAAAAGTTGAGAATGTTGGGCCTCTACTCATTATAATTCAGAAGAATGAGAGGTAATCTTATTGAAACATACAAGATTATGAGGGGGCTTGACAAGGTGGATGCAGAGAGGATATTTCCACTGATAGAGGAGACTAGAACTAAGGGGCATAATCTTAGAATAAGGGGCCGCCCATTTAAAACAGAGATGAGGAGGAATTTCTTCTCTCAGAGGGATGTATATCTGTGGAATTTACTGCGAGTGCTGTGGAAGCTGGGTCATTGAATAAATTTAAGACAAAGATAGACAGTTTCTTAACCGATAAGAGAATAAGGGGTTATGGGGAACAGGCAGGGAAGTGGACCTGAGTCCATGATTGGATCACCCATGATCGTATTAAATGGTGGAGCAGGCACGAGGGTTCGTATTGCCTACTCCTGCTCCTATTTCTTATGTTCTCGTAAAAACAAGGACGTACAATATGGTCAAGACTAGTGGGAGGCCAGAGAATTGGGAAACTTTTAAAAGCCAGCAAAGAATGACTAAAGAAATGATAAAGCGAGGGAAGATAGATTATGAAAGTAAACTAGCACGGAAGATAAAAATAGATAATAAGAGTTTCTACAGGGACATAAAAAGGAATAGAGTGGCTAAAGTAAATGTTTGTCACCTAGAGGATGTGACTGGGGAATTAATAATGGCGAACAGGGAAATAGTAGAGACATTGAATAAATATTTTGTATTGATCTTCACGGTAGAAGACACTAAAAACATCCCAATAGTGAATAATCACGGGGCTATAGGGAAGGAGGAACTTACTACAGTCACTATCACTAATGAAGTAGTACTCGGTAAAAAAATGAGACTAAGGGCGGACAAATACCTTGGACCTGATGGCTTACATCCTCGGGTCTTAAAGCAAGTGGCTGCAGATGCATTGGTTGTAATCTACCAAAATTCCCTGGATTCTGGGGCGGTCCCAGTAGATTCGAAAACTGCAAATGTAACGCCCTTATTTAAAAAAGGAGGCAGACAAAAAGAAGGAAACTATAGACCAGTTAGCCTAACATCTGTCATTGGGAAAATGCTGGACTCTATTAATAAGGAAGCAGTACCGGGACATTTGCAAAAGTATAATTCAATTAAGCAGAGTCAGCATGGTTTTATGAAAGGGAAATCATGTTTGACAAATTTGCTGGAGTTCTTTGAGGATGTAACGAACAGGGTGGATAAGGGTGAACCAGTGGATGTGGTGCATTTGGATTTCCAGAAGGCATTCAATAAGGTGCCACATAAAAGGGTACTGCACAAGATAAAAGTTCACTGGATTGGGGGTAATATATTGGCATGGATAGAGGATTGGCTAACTAACAGAAAACAGAGAGTCGGGATAAATGGGTCATTTTCCAGTTGGCAAACAGTAACTAATGGGGTGCTGTCGGGATCGGTGCTAGGGACTCAACTATTTACAATCTGTATTAATGACATGGATGAAGGGAACGAGTGTAATGTAGCCAAGTTTGCTGATGATACAAAGATGGGTGGGAAAACAAATTGTGAGGAGGAAACAAAAAATCTGCAAAGGGTTATAGACAGCCTAAGTGAGTGGGCAAATATTTGGCAGATGGAGTATAATGTGGGAAAATGTGAGGTTATCCACTTCGGCAGAATAAATAGAAAAGCAAATTATAATTTAAATGTAGAAAAATTGCAAAGTGCTGCAGTACAGAGGGTCCTGGGGGTCCTTGTGCATGAAACACAAAAGGTTAGTATGCAGGTACAGCAAGTAATCAGGAAGGCAAATAGAATTTGGCCTTTATTGCAAGGGGGATAGAGTATAAAAGCAGAGAAGTCCTGTTACAACTGTACAGGGTATTGGTGAGGCCACACCGAGAGTACTGCGTACAGTTTTGGTCTCCGTATTTAGAGGATGATATACTTGCATTGGAGGCTGTTCAGAGAAGGCTCACAACATTGATTCCGGAGATGAGGGGGTTGACTTATGAAGATAGGTTGAGTAGTTTGGGCTTATACTCATTGGAGTTCAGAAGAATGAGAGGTGATCTTATCGAAACATATGATAATGAGGGTGCTCGACAAGGTGGATGCAGAGAGGATATTTCCACTCATAGGGGAAACTAAAACAAGGGGATAGGGTCTCAGAATAAGGGTGCCGCCAATTTAAAACTGAGATGAAGAGGAACTTCTTCTCAGAGAGTTGTAAATCTATGGAATTCTCTGGCCCAGAGAGCTGTGGAGGCTGGGTCATTAATATATTTAAGATGGAGATGGACAGATTATTGAGCAATAAGGGAATAAATGGTTTTGGGGAGCGGGCAAGGAAATGGAGCTGAGTCCAAGATCAGGTCAGCCATGATCTTATTGAATGGCGGAGCAGGCTCAAGGGAAAAGTGGATGCTGGAAAGATGATGACAGGAAGTATGCTCTTCACAGATAGGAAGTGCCTGAGTATTAATAAGAGGCAAATAGATTAAACTACTTACATTCCACATTCAGGTGTACAATGGTGGATGTGCCATTACCCAATGGGTTTCTCACTGTGCAGTAGAAACTCGTATCAGTCTCCCGTGTAACAGGACCGAACTGGATGGACCGAGCACTTGTGTTTAACTGGACGCTCGTGTTTTCGTCGATCCTGAACCAGGCGTAACTAGATGCAGGGGGGACACTTTTGCTGGAGCAGGTTAACGTGATGTTGCTTCCCTCTCTTATTCCACTCATAGAAACATAGAAACATAGAAAATAGGTGCAGGAGTAGGCCATTCGGCCCTTCTAGCCTGCACCGCCATTCAATGAGTTCATGGCTGAACATTCAACTTCAGTACCCCATTCCTGCTTTCTCGCCATACCCCTTGATCCCCCTAGCAGTAAGGACCTCATCTAACTCCTTTTTGAATATATTTAGTGAATTGGCCTCAACAACTTTCTGTGGTAGAGAATTCCACAGGTTCACCACTCTCTGGGTGAAGAAGTTCCTCCGCATCTCGGTCCTAAATGGCTTACCCCTTATCCTTAGACTGTGACCCCTGGTTCTGGACTTCCCCAACATTGGGAACATTCTTCCTGCATCTAACCTGTCTAACCCCGTCAGAATTTTATATGTTTCTATGAGGTCCCCTCTCATTCTTCTGAACTCCAGTGAATACAAGCCCAGTTGATCCAGTCTTTCTTGATAGGTCAGTCCCGCCATCCCGGGAATCAGTCTGGTGAACCTTCGCTGCACTCCCTCAATAGCAAGAATGTCCTTCCTCAGGTTAGGAGACCAAAACTGTACACAATACTCCAGCTGTGGCCTCACCAATGCCCTGTACAACTGTAGCAACACCTCCCTGCCCCTGTACTCAAATCCCCTTGCTATGAAGGCCAACATGCCATTTGCTTTCTTAACCGCCTGCTGCACCTGCATGCCAACCTTCAATGACTGATGTACCATGACACCCAGGTCTCTTTGCACCTCCCCTTTTCCTAATCTGTCACCATTCAGATAATAGTCTGTCTCTCTGTTTTTACCACCAAAGTGGATAACCTCACATTTATCCACATTATACTTCATCTGCCATGCATTTGCCCACTCACCTAACCTATCCAAGTCGCTCTGCAGGCTCACAGCATCCTCCTCGCAGCTCACACTGCCACCCAACTTAGTGTCATCCGCAAATTTGGAGATACTACATCTAATCCCCTCATCTAAATCATTAATGTACAGTGTAAACAGCTGGGGCCCCAGCACAGAACCTTGCGGTACCCCACTAGTCACTGCCTGCCATTCTGAAAAGTACCCATTTACTCCTACTCTTTGCTTCCTGTCTGACAACCAGTTCTCAATCCATGTCAGTACACTACCCCCAATCCCATGTGCTCTAACTTTGCACATCAATCTCTTGTGTGGGACCTTGTCGAACGCCTTCTGAAAGTCCAAATATACCACATCAACTGGTTCTCCCTTATCCACTCTACTGGAAACATCCTCAAAAAATTCCAGAAGATTTGTCAAGCATGATTTCCCTTTCACAAATCCATGCTGACTTGGACCTATCATGTCACCTCTTTCCAAATGCACTGCTATGACATCCTTAATAATTGATTCCATCATTTTACCCACTACCGGCTCCATTGATGGCCACTGTCGTATCCTTGGGTGAATCTGGAACAAGACTAGAGGTGAGTCAGCAGATAATTCTATTTTTCTCCTGACCAGCCCGCCCATCATCCACCCTCCGTAAATTTCAGCTCATCCGAAAACTCTGCTGCTCCTTTCTATGTCCTGTTCACCCATCACCCCCGTGTTGCCCCCAACCTACATTGGCTCCCTGTCCGGAAATTCCTCAAATTAAAAATTCTCATCCTCGTGTTCAAATCCTCCGTGGGCCTCATGCCTCCCTATCTCTGTAACCTCCTACAACCCTCCGAGATCTCTGCATTCCTCCAATTCTGCCCTCTTGTGCATCCCCGATCCCTTCATTCCCACATTGGTGCCTGTGTCTTCAGCTGCCTAGACCCTGGAATTGCCTGCCTAAACCTCTCTGCTTCGTTCTCCTCCTTTAAGACACTCAGAGGAAATTTCACACCGAGCCATCTCAGGAGATATTAGGACTGGTGAGCAAAAGCTTAGTCAAAGAAGTAGGTTTTAAGGAGCCTCTTAAAGGAGCAGAGAGAGGTGGTAAGTGTATGTGTGTGTTTATGTGAGGCCGAGTGTGTCTCATAGACTTTGTAAATTCCACAATTGCCTGTCAATATTAATTTGTTTGTATTGAGAGAGATGTGAAAGTATCTGTGAACTTACGTTCCACAGTGATAGTTATGGCCCTCTCCACTACTCCATGTTCATTCTCTGCCACACACTGATAGTCTCCAGCGACCCTGGGTGCAACGTGAGAAAACTCCAACCACAGCTCGTTGTTGGAACTTGTTCTGTTCATTGTGACACCAAGATGTCGCCATGTCAGGTTGGAAGCTGGAAAGCTCTCGACAGAGCAGAGTACCACTGCAGAATTCCCTTCTTTGATATTGATCGATGAATTTTTAATCGTATCAAGAAAAGTAATTGAGAGATTCCGTGGTGCATCTAAAGACAAATAAAGATATTATTGTGAGCAAACACAGTGCACAACAAGAGTCCATGCTTCATGTCTCTGTATCACATGCCTGCATGCATTTCCAGGCATCTTTCTCCAATATATCTCCGATATCAACAATTATAATGAACACCATCTATGTAAACTGTCATGCTGTAATTACATCCTCCCACCAGTGGAAGCGCTGTCCTTTTAGAAAGAAAGAAAGTGCCCTCACGTCCTAGGATGTCCCCAAGGGCTTGATAGCCAATGAGTTGCTTTTGAAGTGTTGTCACTTGTGTAAGCAAACATGGCAGCCAGTTTGCATTGACTGTGAAACCCTTTGAGAGACGCTGAGGATGTCACAGGTGCAATATCAATTAAATTTCCTTCTTTCTATCCTTCAGCTTTGCCTGACCTTGTGGAATGTGCACTCTGTTTGGGCAATGTGAGGGAATGACAGAGTATTGAGGGAGAAACCTACAATTCTCTGTGCAGGACATTTCTCATCCAGTCCAGCGTCATGCTGATCTCTTGTTTGCAGTGTCTCAACATGAAGCCCAGAATCCAGGCCAACACTCCAATACTGAGGGAGGTCAGGCAACTCACAGGTGTGTGTGTGCTCGTGTGTCTCTTTGTGTGTGAGTGTGCCTTTATGTGTGAATGTGCATGTATGTGTGTGCATGTGTGTGTGTCTGCATGTGTGTGTGACATGTGAGTGCATGTTTGTGTATGTGCGTAAGTATGTGTGTGCATGTGTGTGTGACTATGTGTGTGCGTGCAATTGCATGTGTGAGAGATGTGGAAGTATCTGTACACTCACGTTCCACAGTGATGGTTATGGCGCTCTTCACTACTCCATGTCTATTCTCCGCCACACACTGATAGTCTCCAGTGACCCTGGGTGTAACGTGAGGAAACTCCAACCACAGCTCGTTGTTGGATCTTATTCTGTTCATTGTGACACCAAGATGTCGCCATGTCAGGTTGGAAGCTGGAAAGCTCTCGACAGAGCAGAGTACCACTGCAGAATTCCCTTCTTTTATATTGATCGATGAATTTTTAATTGTATCAAAAGATGTAATTGAGATATTCTGTGGTGCGTCTAAAAAATAAATAAATCTCAGTTAACTTACATTGGCTGTGAAGTACTTTGAGAGATCCTGAGATTGTGAATCATGTGATATCAATACAAGTTCCTTCATCACAAAGCACTTAATCCAAGCAGACACTTTAGTGCAGGACTGAGGGAGTGCTGCACTGTCGGCGGGGCAGTACTGAGTGGGTGCTGCACTGTCGGTGGGGCAGTAGTGAGGGAGTGCTACACTGTCGGAGGGGCAGTACTGAGGGAGTGCTGCACTGTCGGAGGGGCAGTACTGAGGGAGTGCTGCACTGTCGGAGGGGCAGTACTGAGGGAGTGAGGGGCAGTGCTGAGGAAGGGCCACACTTTTGGACGTGCAGTGCTGAGGGTATGATGCACTGTCGGAGGTGCTGTTTTTCACATGAGTAATCCGAGACACTGCTTGCCTCTCAGGTGGGCGTAAGAACCCACGACACTATTCAAAGAAGATTTCTTCCTGGTGTCCTGGCTAACACTTATCACTAAAAAACAGATGATCTGGTCAACACAACATTGCAATTTGTGGTATCTTGCTGTGCACAATATAGACTATTACACGTGTAATATAGAATAAAGGATGTCCGTACTTACATTGCATAGTTAGTGCTAATGTCCGCTCCGATGAAACAGATGGATATTTGACTCTGCAGGTGAGAGTTTGTCCATGGTGTTTGAGTGATGGGATCAGAGTCAGAACAGAAGTATATGTCAGGGTGATGCCATGCTGAGTTACACTGTTTGACACTGAGCCGGGTACATCAGCGGGATTGATCCAGGTTAAGACCGGTGCTGTTTCATTGCATGTGGTGTTGAAGGTGCAGCTTACGTCGACACGCTTTCCTGCAATAATCTCAGCAGGGAATATCGTGGGTTTATCTGTGAAATCTAACACACAGAGAATAGATCCTTTTCGATAAATATAACTTGAAGCCTCAGTTCCAATAAAAATCACAGTCCCGCAAAATAAGGTACTTGACAAGGATTATATCAGAACTGTGAGCTTGCACAAATCAAGAAAGAGTGACTAGGCTGGAGCTCATTCCGCTAGGCTGAGGGGTGATAGAGATATTTAATATTGGAAGCGTTTATTTGTCACACCTAAAGCTCTAATTGGGTCCCCTTGATCACATGACTGATTGCTGATTGGTCCCCTTGGAGTTTGAGACACACCCAGCAGTTTCTTTTGAATGCCGAATTAGAAACGCCCTGCCTACGTAATCAGTGACTTTTCAAAGTGTAATTCGAGCCATTCTGCCTGTCGACTCCAGACAGAACGGAGCTCATTTGGAACAGACAGGGCTCACTCTCACGGGTTAAATCCTTATCCCATCCCCACAAACAAGTTCCTGACCTTCTTCCACCCCCGTCCCCCGCATAGGTTCCTCACCACCTCCCCCTGCACAAGTTTCCCTACCCCACGGATTCATGACATGCTCCCCGCAACACGATCCTGACAATTCCACCAGCTATAGTTGGAGCATTGTCTGTAAGTCACGGATTTTTAACAGGTTTATTGGGTATGAAGTGAACTCAACCAGTTGTAGGGGGCAGAGATGCAGAACGTGGTGTGGATGTAAATTAAGTGGGGTTGGAAGAACGTGATCCGTCTGACCATCTGGATCATGTTCTCACTCTCGACCCCCCCTTTCGATCTGGATCACCCTTACACCACCATCCCCACTGTGCTCTCCATGCTCTTCGCATCCCCTAGTCTCTCTCTATCCCCCGCCCCCCCAACCAGTCCCTCCCTCTCCCTCCAGTCTCTCCCACTCTACCCTTCCCAAGACTCTCTCCCCCCCCAGTCTCTCTCTTCCCCCCAGTCTCTCTTTCTCCCCATCTCTCTCTCAGCCCCACCCCCACCAAGTCTCCGTCACTTCCCCGTCTCTCGCTTCCCCTAGTGTCTCTCCCCATATTCTATCCCTCTACCCCCAGTCTCTCTCCCTCTCACCCCCCTCCCAGTCTTGCTCTCTCTCCCCCAGTCTCTCCCTCACCCTCCAGGCTCTCTCTCTCTCCCCAGTTTCTCCCTCTTCCCCCAGACTCTCTCTCTACAACCACCCCACCCCTGGCCAATCTCTCTCTCTCTCTCTCCCCCCTCTGTTTCTCTCCCCCCAGTCTCTCCCTAACCCCACCAATCTTTCCCTCACTCCCCCAGTCTCTTTCTCTCCCATCCCCATTCTCTCACTCTCACTCCCCAGTCTTTCTCTCTCGCCCCGCAGTTGCTCACCCAGTTTGTTTCTCCCCCCAGTCTCTCCCTCTCCACCCCCCCCAGTCTACCTTTCTCTCCCCCCAGTCTCTCTCACTCAGTTCCTCTCTCCCCCCAGTCTCTCCCTCTCATCCCCAGTCTCCCTCTCTCCCCCTTCCCAGTCCCCCCTCGCCCCCCCAGTCTCTCTCTCTCCCCAGTTCCTCCCTCTCCCCCAGTCTCTCCTTCTCCCCTCGAGTCTCTCTGGCTTCTGCCACACTCTCTCTCTCTCCACCCCCACTCCCCCCCGCCGCCCCACCGGCCAGTCATTTTTACCCCTCTCCAGTCTTGCTCTCTCCCTCCCACTCAATCCCTCCCCTCCAATCTCACTCCCCCACCATCCCGCAGTCTCTCCACCCCAGTCTCTCTCCCCCCCAGTCTCCCCCACCACCCCCCACAGTCTCTCCTCGTGTCTCCCTCTCCACCCCATTCTCTCTCTCTCTCGCCCCCTCTCTCCAGTCTCTCCCCAAACTCTCTCCCTCCCCCAAGTCTCTCCCTCCCCCAATCTCTCTCCCCCACCAACCCCCAGTCTCTCTCCCCCCCCAGTCTCTTCCCACCATCCCCAGTCTCTCTCCCCCACCAACCCCCAGTCTCTCTCTCCCCCCCCACTCTCTCCCTCCCCCATTCTCACTCTCCCTCCCCCAGTCTCTCTCCCCCACCAACCGTCAGTTTTTCTCCACACCCTCACCCCCACCCCAGTCTCTTTCTCCCTGTAATGAATGTAATGACCCAAAAGACTTGTTACTGTAATCTGCCTCAGGTGTAAACATAATCCAACTTTATTTGCGCCCAAAGTAAGCCACGTGACATGGTACCCGCGCTTATATACCTATGACCGCGCACGCGCACGTACAGTCCGATGACCTCCAACAGTGGCACCCCCTAGTATCTGGTGACCCCAAGCATAAATACATAACAACACCCCCTTTCAAGATCTTAATATCAGTCTTTTTACAAATTAAGATGGTCTGGGACTTTCCGCTCACGAGTTGATCGTTTCAGTTCAACTTCAGTTCTAAGCGAGCGTTCTGAGTCAGTTTTAACTGAAGGCTGAGTAACCGATCTGATGGAGTGGTAATGACCACATCAGAGACTGGAGGTCCAGTTTCAATAATGACAGCAAAGTCCTCTGATGAATGAACATTGGTTGGTTGGTCACTGACTGCATCTTCCTCAAGCGGTTCCAGTTCATCCCTGTGCCGCAGTTTTATCTGATCAACATGTTTCCTGCATGTTTGCCCATTCTTGAGCACGACAATAAACACTCTGTTACCCTCCTTAGCTGTAACAGTACCGACGATCCACTTTAGACATTGACCATAGTTCAGTACATAAACCGGATCGTTGACAGAGATGTCACGTGACACAGCAGCATGATCATGATACTCTTGCTGACTTTCAACACGATCATTCAAATCGGGATGAACAAGAGAGAGCTTGGTCTTGAGATTTCTCTTCATCATTAGTTCAGCAGGGGAGACCCCACTAGGCATATGAGATCTGGTCCTGTAACTGAGCAGTACACAAGAGAAGCGAGTCTGTAGTGAACCCTGAGTTACACGTTTCATATTCTGCTTGATCATTTGAACCACATACTCTGCTTGACCATTAAAAGCAGGTTTGAATGGGGCTGATCTCACATGTTTAAGACCATTGAGTTTCATAAACTCTTGAAACTCCAGACTTGTGAAGCAAGATCCGTTGTCGCTCACAACAATGTCAGGCAAACCATGAGTAGCAAACATGACATAAAGGCTTGCAATAGTAGCTGTAGATGTACTGGATGACATCATAGTACACTCTATCCACTTTGAATATGCATCCACCACAACAAAAAACATTTTTCCCAGGAAAGGGCCTGCAAAATAGATGTGGATCCTTGACCATGGTTTAGATGGCCATGACCAAAGAATCAGTGGAGATTCCGCTGGTACTTTACTTAGCTGCATGCAAGTATTGCACAGCCCACAATATATGAGCCTTAGCAATGGCTTTCATCATGACAATACCAGGATGAGTGCTATGTAGTTCACTTACAAATTTTTCTCCACCTTTCTTAAGGCATAACAACACGCTTACCCCACAGTAAACAATCTGACTGAATGGACAGTTCATCTTTGCGACGGTTGTAAGGTTTGGTCTCATCACACATTTCCATAGGTATTGCAGACCAATCATTACTGAGGACACAACGTTTCACAACTGCTAAAATAGGGTCATGGCTGGTCCAGAACCTAACTTGTTGAGCAGTGACAGGAGTTCCTTCAATCTCAAAAGCATCCATTACTAACAGAAGATCTGCAGGTTGAGACGCCTCCACCTCAGGTGTGGGCAATGGCAGATGACTCAGTGCATCAGCACAATTCTCAGTGCCAGGTCTATGATGAATAACAATCATAGGCAGGCAATGTCAACTCCCACCTCTGGATACGGGATGATGCATTGGTATTGATACCTGTGTTTTCCAAAAACAATGAAATGAGTGGCTTGTGATCCGTTTCAAGTTCAAAACGAAGACCAAACAGGTACAGATGCATCTTTTTGACCCCATACACACAGGCCAAAGCTTCTTTTTCTACCATGCTGTCAGCTCTTTCCGCCATTGACAAACTTATCTCAGCATATGCAACAGGTTGTAGCTTTCCCGACTCATTTGCTTGTTGGAGTACACAGCCAACCCCATATGATGAAGCATCACAGGCCAATACAAGACGCATACACGGATCAGAATGAACAATCAACTTGTTTGAACAGAGCATATTCTTAACTTTCTCAAAGGCTCTATCTTGAGACACTCCCCAGACCCAGTTGTCACCTTTTCTGAGTAGCACGTGCAGTGGAAATTACCAAAGTAGTTGAGTAGCCCAAGGAATGAACGCAGCTCCATCACATTCTGAAGCCTGGGTGCATTTTTGATGGCCTTGGTTTTCAAATCAGTAGGCCTGATGCCATCAGCAACAATATTCCTCCCCAAGAATTCAACTTCAGGTGCCATAAAGACACACTTCGAACATTTCAGCCTAAGTCCCATTTTGTCCAGACGATGTAGGACTTCTTCAAGATTGTTCAGATGTTCAGTATTGTCGCGACCTATGACCAGAATGTCATCTTGAAACATGACAGTTCTAGGAGCGGACTTCAGTAGACTCTCCATATTCCTCTGAAATATGGTTGCAGCCGAACAAATTCCAAAAAGACACCTGTTGTAGACAAACAGTCCTTTATGGATGTTGATGCAGGTGAGTTTCTTTGAAGTGTCGACAAGCTCCTGTGTCATATAGGCTGATGTCAGATCCAGTTTAGTGAACTACTTTCTACCAGCTAGCATGGCGAACAGGTCATCAGTCTTCAGTAATGGGTACTGATCCTGTTTTGAAAATCGATTAATCGTAACCTTGTAGGCTCCACAAATCCTGACAGTGTCATCACTCTTCAACACAGGAAAAATAGGACTGGCCCAGTCGTTAAACTCGACCGATGATATGACCCATTCACATTGGAGTCTGTCAAGCTCAATTTCAACCATCTCCCTCATCATGTAGGGAACAGACCGAGTTTTATGATAGACAGGCCTTGCATCAGAATCCAGGTGGATCTGTACCTTCGTTCCAATAAAATTATCAACGCCCAGTTCAAACAAAGAAGGAAACTTCTACAACACTTGAGCACACGAAGTGTCATCCACCGATGACCACGCTTTGATATCATTCCAATTCCACTTGATTTTCTCGAGCCAATTCCTGCCGAATAGCATTGGACCATTACCTGGGATGATCCATAATGCTAGATAATGAACCACACTATCATATGACACCTTGACTACTGCACTGCCAATCACCGGTATGAGTTCCTTAGTGTAAGTACGCAACTTGGCATTGACTGGACTAAGCTCAATGTCCCACAGCTTGTCGAATGTCCTTTGGCTCATTATCGACTGACTCGCACCCATGTCCAGCTCCATTGATACAGGCACGCCATTCAGCTTCCCATTAACGATTATCAGCTGGCTCCTTCCCAAGAACGAATACAGACCATACACTTCCTCCTCGGGTTGTGTATCCGGGACAGCACTGGACTGGTCATCATCAGCAATGTGATGAGCGGCAGCACGCTTGCTCAGTTGTGGGCACATTCTCTGAAGATGCCCCATTTTTGAACAGCCAATGCAGGAGTACTGTTTAAACCGACACTGATGAGGCTGATGATTGCCCCCATAATGCCAACAGAGTGAAATCGGATTCCTACCAGTTGTCGAAATTTGAGCAGCTACAGGTTTCACATAAGCAGTCGATTAGGCCCTGCCATAAGCAGCTCTGCCAAACAATGACACAATCTTATTTACAGTACTTGCCATGGAGCTCCAACTCTTCGATGATATCTGCCTCAAATTAACATCAGTCGTCATGCATGTCTGGGCAGTCGCGATGGCCTTGCTCAAATCCAGCTTCTCTTTGGCCAATAACTTCCGGAGAATCACCACGAAGAAATCTCGCAGCATGTTTTCCAACACATTCCCAAACTTACACAGCTCAGCAAGACATCACAGGTCGATGACGAGTCCCAACACATCCTGGCCCTCAGCATGAACATGCTTGTAGAAGCGATTGTGTGAGATGATGATCCCCTCTTTTGGCTTAAGATGGTCACGCACCAAAGCACACAAATCCCCATATTCTTTGTCCATTGGACGTAAAGGCGAGAGAAAATTCTTCATGAGGCCAGAAATTTTTGGACCACAAACGGTGAGGAAAACCGCCCTGCACCGAAAGGCGTCAGCCTCACCCACCATTTTGTTGACCACAAAATACTGATTGAGGCGGTCGATAAAATCTGCCCAATCCTCGCCATTCGCGAATCTCTCCAGAATTCCAATAGTGGAATTGTACATGCGAAGGTTCTTAAGTTACCTCATCGCCAAATGTGTTGAATGTAATGACTCAAAAGATTTGTTACAGTAAACTGCCTCAGGTGTAAACTTGATCAAACTTTATTCACGTCCAAAGTAACCCACGTGACATGGTACCCGCGCTTATATACCAGTGACCGCGCATGCGCGCGTACAGCCCGATGACCTCCGACAATGGCGCCCTCTGATGTCTGGTGACCCCAAGCATAAATACATAACATCCCCACCACCCCCCAGTCTTTCTCTCCCCCCGCCAGTCTCTCTCCCCTACTACCCCCCCACCCCCAAAGTCTCTCTCTCACTCCCACCTTTGACTTCCTCTCTCTCAGTAGGCCGCGAAAATGTTTGTGTATAATCACAACAATGTTCTAGACAAAATCCTGGAGGCTTGTTTGGTTTGCAAAAGATAATCCAAAGTCCCAGGAGTAGGCTCAGGCTCGAGCGGCAGCTCCAGGCTCAGTAATGTGGTTCGGCCCTACCTCCAGCTCCCTCATATAACATACTGCGCCTGAGTGACCTGATCAAGCACGCATGCTCAAAAAGGGGTGGTGTCCACATTGCGCATGCACAGAAGGACACAAAAATGCTTGTGCACATAATCACCCCGTTTAATACTATGAAATGGTTCGATAGGGTAGAGGTCGAGAAAATCTTTCCATTTGTGCGGGGATTTCAAAATTAGGGGCCGTCAATATAAGAGAGTCACTAATAAATCCAATCGGGAATTCAGCAGAAACTTCTTTACCTAGACAGTAGTGAAAATGTGGAGCTTTCTACCACATGGAGTGGTTGAGGCGAATAGCATGGAGGCATTTAAGGGGAAGTTAGATAAACACATGAAGGTGAAAGGAATAGAGGACATGCTGTTAGCATGACATGAAGAGGAGTGGGAGGATGCCCATGAGGAGCATAAGGACCCGTGGCAGTTCCATATTAACACATACACAACTTATTATAATGCAGCATCTGATTATCAATAAGCTGGCGATACCTGCCAGTTCAGTCCTAAAGCAACCTCTAATGCTTTATTCTTAACTGTGTCCATTACTGTTATCAGGTTATCGACTCCCATTATCTCTCTAATAGCATTTAAATGTCTTCCGTATCGACAAAAATAAGACCAGTTGTACCGAATAGCCTGTCTCTGTGCTGTAGACTCTGTCTAACTCTACGTAACTCTATGTAACTCTACGTAACTCTGTGAACTCTGTAACTCTGTGTAACTCTACGTAACTCTCTGTAACTCTGTGTAACTCTACGTAACTCTACATAACTCTACGTGACTCTGTGTAATGCTACGTAACTCTATGTAACTCTATGTAACTCTATGTAACTCTGTGTAACTCTGTGTAACTCTACGTAACTCTGTTTAGCTCTACGTAACTCTGTTTAGCTCTGTGTAACCACGTAACTCTATGTAGCTCTGTGTAACTCTATGTAACTCTGTGTAACTTTACGTAACTCTGTGTAGCTCTACGTAACTCTATATAACTCTACGTAAATCTGTGTAACTCTGTGTAACTCTACATAACTCTGTGTAGCTCTACGTAACTCTATGTAACTCTACGTAACTCTGTGTAGAATTGTGTAACTACGTAACTCTGTGTAACTCTACGTAACTCTGTGTAACTCTGTGTTACTCTGTCTAATTCTGTGTAACTCTACGTAACTCTGTATAACTCTGTGTAACACTACGTAACTCTGTGTAACTCTGGTGTAACTCTGTGTAACTCTACGTAACTCTGTGTAGCTCTACGTAACTGTGTAACTCTACGTAACTCTGTGTAACTCTGTATAACTGTGTAACTCTATGTAACTCTGTGTGACTGTATGTAACTCTGTAATTGTGTAACTCTGTGTGACTCTACGTAACTCTACGTAACTCTGTGCAACTATGTAAGCGAAAGTACTTTCATATTCTCAAACTTGGCGGAGCATCTGTCACTGTGCTTAATACACTGTCACTCTCAGACTCTTGAATTGACAATATTTTGTGAGGATGGAGGAGCCGGTCACTGGCTCGTCATTCTCTCAAAGATCTCTACCAATATTAAATTAGATCCTGCCTACGGCAGGACGGAAGCAATTTGCCTGTATCTCTCAACCAACACCTAAGAAAAATGATCTGGTGATTTATCACAGCGCTGTTTCTGGGAGTTTGCTGTGCACAAATTGACTGATGTGTTTCCTATATTACAACAGTGACAACACTTCAAATGTACTTCATTGACTGTAAAGTACTTTGGGATGACCTGAGGTCCTTAAAGACACTATAGAAATGCAAGTTCTTACTTTTGTCGATATGGAAGATATTTAAACACTATTAGAGAGCTAGATGGGAGTTGATAACCTGATAACAGCCCACACTGCAATATGTGTGTGCACTAGGTCCATGCAGCAGAGCTCGTCTCCAGTCGTCCTGGTTAATCCTTGCTATTGGACCAAGACCTAGCTCTGTCCAAGCCCGTGTGGTGGCTGGTGTGCAACGGTCACCACACGTTAGAAAAATCCATGCACAGGCATCTTCTACCCTTCATGATGTAGTTCGGACCTGGAATTTTTAGGTCCATCATTGAAACACCTGTGAACTTTTTGACGTGGAAGCAAGTCATCCTCGATTCGAGGGACTGCCTATGATGAACAGTAAATGGGCACAGTCAAGACATTTAATCATTGATAATAAAGTATTTGACGTTGCTTTAGGACTGACCTGGCAGGTATCGCCAGGTTATTGATGATCAGGCGCTGCATTATAATAAGCTGTGTTTTGTGCTAATATGGAACTGCCACAGTTTATGTGTAAGGGATACAGAATTGTAGCAGGCAAAGAGCAGTCAGATAGGTAGTCATAACACAATGCTGAAGGTAGTGAACTAATTAGTAGAAGGAAGGTCTGAGGAATAATTGCCTATTGTATGTAACACTTACTTATGTAGGTATAGCACACTTATAACACATTAAAACTGTATGGTAAACCTTAGTAACACTTAACAAAACAGCAGAAGTCAGCAGTTATAATTTTGATTAGAAGTCTCTGAGGAAGAGATAAGAAAGTCAGTATTTTGGAACAGTTATTTCAGGCATGATATAGACTGTGGCAAAATGCAAATCACGGAACAACACAATTAAGATATGATGAGAGATGGACAATTGCATGTACCACTCAGAGCCAGTCTGATAAGAGTCGACAAATCAATGTAACTCCGCTGATAGGAATAGACCTATCGATGATTTTGTAGGAGGATAGCTCCGCTCCAAAACCTGTATAAATTATAATTGAAACCTCTTGTATTTTGAAGGTTCCACAATTGAACCCTCCCTTGCATTTGCTCGAAATAAAGCCGTTTGAACCTAAGGTTTCATTTGTTTAATTCCATGGTCATTATATGGAGGGTGACGGGCGAGATGTCAATTACCTATATCAAGTAGTCTGCCCCGAGGGAGAAAAGTCTTCCTTTTACCCTAACAATTGGCGCTGCGAGCAGAGTGCAGACCCTCCGACCTGGATGATGTGGCAGCTAGCAATGGCAGCGAGTATGCTTTTTGTACCAACTGCACCTGTCGCATTGACTGGGAAGGAGGTAATCTGTCTAAAGAACTAGAAGCAGGTAATCTGTAGAACAAAGTTATTGCAAACCACGGAAGGAAGAAAACCAAGGTTGGGGGTAGGTGTATTGCCTGAAAAAAAAAGGAATACAACCTAAAAAGGCGGGTGGGACCCCAGGATGTTTAGGGAAACTGGCCAGTGGGATAAAATGATGACCAAGGGGGATCTCTGAGAAATGGACCAAAAGGGTCCCGGGTATAAATGCTAGCAGGAAAGACAAAAAAATGAAAACTAAACACTCAAATTGCGGAGGAACCAGATTAGGGAGGCAAGCAGTATTGTAAGTCCGGCCGGATGTTAGAGGGGTCCAAGGGCTTGGAAACAGTACATAGAATCTGGTAGAGGAGTAAATGTACCCAGACAAAAAATGGCATGCATTAAGTTGCTGAAAAAAACATAGGATAAGCTGTATTGAATGAAAATTTGGTGTGAATGTCTGTCTTTAAGTGAAAGTGTTCACGTGGAAGCTTTCTTGACTGTTGAATAAGTGCTGGAAAAAAACATTAAATTCACAAAGGACAGCTTGTTTTAATCAAAAGATAAAATGCAACCTTGAAGCTAGACTGCTAAAAACAACATCTAATTGGGAAAAAACTGTTTGCAATTGTCTTACATAGTTTAAATTAACAAATTGACGAAGACACAAGCCCTCTGTGTAAAATGTTTGCTAGATACAAAAACTAATATGAAGAAAGGTGATTTAAATGGAAAAGATATAACTTACTGGATGCTACTTGATATTGGCTGTGAAAAAGATATTGGTTTAATTGGCGGGTAATTAACATAATGGCCACAGTGAAATTCCAGCTTTGTTTCAAAGTGTGAATATTGGGAAAGAGATAAAAGACACTCTATGTTGATAATGATTTTAAATTACGAGAATGTTTCACTGCAGTAAAGGAGATTTAAATTTCGGATTTGAAAACCTTTTCAAAAAGAACGGTGCTTATCGAGGAAAAGTCCTGAACAGTCTATAAAAGCAGGAGAGGGTTTTGAAAATAATGAATGGAAAAGATCTAAGCTATGCGAACTCGGCAAAGGAAGGGAAAAAAACTGGGAATTAGAAAATGTTGCTGAGAGGACAATTTTTTAAAAAGATGGAACCAGCACGGAAGTTTTAGCCTTTGTGCCGAGAGAAATAAAACACAAGATTTGCTCAGTGAACGGGACCTTAAAAAATTTAAATGCTGGGATGTATATAACTTGTGTGAAAATGTAAAAAGTGTAGCAGTTTCCCTGATTGTTTTGACTATGATTTACAGAGCTAAGAAAAATAGGCCACAGTTGCCAGTACTTTATTTTATATTTGACTTCAGGAAACAAAATAGCGATTAAAAATGAGAGGTCTCATTTTAAATCAATTAAAAAAAATATTTGGCAAGTATTTGAATTGGAAGTTTAGAAACAATTGGAGTTTAATCTAAAATGCTGTCTTTCCTGCTGAGAATGTTTTATTTAAAGGTAATATTGACAGCTTTACGAATGATTTTGGCTGTTTTAACGGATTCCTCAAGTTTTGAGGGCACAAAGACTTGGGAAAAAATTCTGATATCGAGAAAGGTTTAAAAAATTATGCAGTTACGTAATGACATCAGGCCTTCTTACAAGCCTGCAAAGGAGTTAACCCTTTCCATTGGCAACTGTTTTATACTGGACATTGTTTATTTGGGTTTCGGAATAAAAGAAATGAAAAAGTAAGGATGGCAGCCAGAAAACTCACCTGACAGAAAGAGGAAATGATGGGATAGTCAGAATATGAATAGATACTCAAACAAAATAAATTCAAGAGTTAAAAGCTAAGATAAACAAGCTGGAAGGGATAAAAGACAGGACCGGACGGATAGTGCAGTGCACAGCCGTAGCAAAAAATGCAAAAATTGGAATTCCTCAAGCACAGGATGTTTAAAGACGGGCTAGGAGAAGCCCATCAAAAGATAATTAAGTTGGGATTGAGAGAGCGGAATGAAACTTTGGAGTGGGCAGAACACATAGAGGAGTTAAAATCTGAACAAAGGGAGAAGATAGCAAAAATAACACCAGCAACAGTAGTAGCAGAGACGAGAGAGGGAAGACAAACCCCCGCGCAGCTCCCCTGATATGTTTTAGCTGCAATAAGGGAGGAGGCGCAGGAAGGTGAGGCCTCCAACAGGCAAAGAAGGGAGCACCCTTTTGCAGTATGTGGATGATATCCTTATTGCCTCAAGCACAGAACAACAACACGTACTAGCTTTAACTACAGTGCTAGGAGCTCGACAGAGTGCGGGATTAAAAATAAATCCTAGGAAGGTGCAGGTCGGAAGAAGCGAAGTAACATATCTAGGATACATAATATCACAAGGGAAAAGACAGATGCCTGAGGACAGAAATGAAGCAATTCGATCAATGCCCAGGGGTGAAAGGGGTCAGGCAGGTACTAGGGCTATTCAACTACTGCAGAAAAAACAAGCTCTCACAAGTGCTCCAGCCCTGGGATTACCTGACCAGAATAGGCCCTTCCACATCTATACCCACCACAGTAAAGATCATGGATCATTACGCAGGGAAAGAAGCATCAGTGTAGCCCAACAGGAGAAGACGAGGGAAGTAGTCAGGCTTGAGGAGGCAGACATGGATCTATATGTAGATGGGTCTCGGCGCTAAATCAACGGGACACCACGGATGGGCTGGGCAGTGGTAGATAACAGCGGACAGGTTAGAAGGGAAGGACGGCTAGAAGGGGGCTTATCAGCTCAAGCAGCTGAATCGGTGGCTCTCACCGAGGCTCTGAGGCTGGCTAAGGGAAAAAAAAGTAAACATTTCTACAGACCGTCGGGATGCTTTTGGAGTACTGCATGATTATATGATAGCCTGGAGTAGACGGGGATACATGACTTCAGGAGGAGGGACAATAAAACACGAGGTTATTGTTGAAAAATTAGTGGAAGCCTCCCTCCTACCCCAAGAGTGTGCGATAATAAATGTCAAAGCACACATAAACATTACCGATCAACATCAACAGGGAAACGCATGGGCAGATGAGGCAGCCAAGCGAGTGGCAGAGACAGGTACACTGGTCAGGGAAGCCCAGGTTGTAGCATGTACCATCGGGCCTGAGGAAGTAAGCATGCTTAAGGTACAGGGAGAAGCCACTCCACAGGAAAAGGAGGGGTGGAAGCAGAGAAGGGCCCAACAAAGAAGCGACGGGATATGGAGGAAAGATGGGAATGTGATGGCCCCAGAATGCAGCCAAGGGAGCCTACTAAATTTATACCACGGGTAAGTCCATACAGGTAGAACCAACATGATAAGCTCGATGTCCAGATGCTGGTGGTGGAAGAGAATGGGTGGATATATAGGGAACCACTGTACAAAGTGCGTGACATACGCAAAATAGAACCCAGGGGGGAAAGTAAGGTCAGAATGGGACATAGATTTTACTGGACCTTTACCCAGCAATAAGGGAAGACATACTGCCTCGTTATAATAGACCAGTTTACGAAGTGGGTAGAAGCTTTCGCCACTAGAAATTGTTCAGCAGAAACCGTGGCCGGGATCCTAGCAGAAGAAATAATACCCCGATGGGGAATGCCACTGCAGCTGGACTCAGATTAAGGTACCCACTTCACAGGGAAGGTGATGAAACAGGCCTGCACTTTACTAGGGATTAGGCAAAGGTTCCATATCCCATACCATCCGGAATCCTCCGGATTAGTAGAACGAATGAATAGGACCTTAAAAGCAGCCCTCGCTAAAACAATCGAGGAAACTGGGAAAGGGTGGGTAGATGTTACCCTGAGTACTGATGAAGCTCAGGGCAATCCCTAGTCAGACGACAGGACTGACACCCTTTGAACAATGAGACTGCCGGAAGTCTTGGTTACAGGAAACGAGGATGAAGGGCCTTATAAAGACAGGATACAGAGGTTTGTGATGGAACTCTGCAAGCAGTTACATGACTTAAAAGCACAGGCTAGAGATCAGGAAGTAATCAAGGACTTTGAGAATGACACTAAGGAATAGAAGGTTCAAATACCCCAAAGGGACCAATCAGATGATGGTGAGGATGGTAAGGGACATGTGCGCCTGCGTAGTTATAAGGGGTATCGGCAAGTGGAAACACTGGACACAGTTAAAAAAGCATGGTCACTAACTAACCAGTGACGACCGCTAAATATTGTTTTTTGCAGGACTCTGGTGCTCGTGGGAACAACATGGGGTAATGCAGCCTCATATCAAGGACAACAGGCTGAGGGACAGCAAGGCCTGTATTACAGGGACTCGGGTGACATTAGTTGTGATAAAGAAACAAAAACACTGATGGTGACAGATGGAGCAACAGTAGACTTAAATAACGGGCATAAAATAATGTAACAAGGAAACGAAACAACATTGGGGATGGGCAAGTAATACGGGACCAATAATTAGTGGGAATAAGACTGCGGTGTGTTTTATAATCAGGTGGGACAAAGATACTGCACCCGGGGGAAGGGGGTGCAGGTTTCACTCAACATCTATGAATGGTGCTGGAGGGATATCTCCCGAGATAGACCAACCAACACGGCCCCACCCACTATTTTAGCAACAGTGAGCACTACCAGGGCACCGACCAGGAGGATTGATAAGGCAGACCAAGAATAAGATACACTTCGGCTTTGTCAGCAAATAATTTCTGTACTCTTAAATTACCATCCCCAACTTCTGCGGGTTCAACACGATAAGCCTGTATAAAAACCTGACCCTGCAGGCACTTAAACATAAGAACATTGGAAATAGGAACATGAGTAGGCCATAAGGCCCCTCGAGCCTTCTCCGCCATTCAATAAGATCATGGCTGATCTGATCTTGGACTCAGCTCCACTTTCCTGCCCGCTTCCCATAACCCCATATCCCCTTATCGTTTAAGAAACTGTCTATTTCTGTCTTAAATTTAGTTAATGTCCCAGCTTCCACAGCTCTCTGAGGCAGCGAATTCCACAGATTCACAACCCTCTGAGAGAAGAAATTTCTCCTCATCTCAGTTCTAAATGGGCGGCCCCTTATTCTAAGATCATGTCCTCTAGTTCCAGTCTCCCCCACCAGTGGAAACATCCTCTGCATCCACCTTGTCAAGCCCCCTCATAATCTTATCTGTTTCTATAAGACCACCTCTCATTCTTCTGAATTCCAATGAGTAGAGGCGCAACCTACTCAACCTTTCCTCATAAGTCAACCCCCTCATCCCCGGGATCAACCTTGTGAACGTTCTCTGGACTGCCTCCACAGCAAGTATATCCTTTCGTAAATATGGAAACCAAAACTGCACGCAGTATTCCAGTTGTGGCCTCACCAATACCCTGTACAGCTGCAACAAGTCTTACATAGAAACATAGAAAATAGGTGCAGGAGTAGGCCATTCGGCCCTTCGAACCTGCACCACCATTCAATAAGAACATGGCTGATCCTTCACCCCAGTACCCCTTTCCCGCTTTCTCTCCATACACCTTGATCCCTTTTGCCGTAAGGACCATATCTAACTCCCTCTCGAATACATCCAATGAACTGGCATCAACAACTCTCTGCGGCAGGGAATTCCACAGGTTAACAACTCTCTGAGTGAAGAAGTTTCTCCTCATTTCAGTCCTAAATGGCTTACCCCTTATCCTAAGACTGTGCCCCCTGGTTCTGGATTTCCCCAACATCGGGAACATTCTTCCCACATCTAACCTGTCCCATCCCGTCAGAATCTTATACGTGTCTATGAGATCCCCTCTCATCCTTCTAAACTCCAGTGTATAAAGGCCCGGTTGATCCAGTCTCTCCTCATATGTCAGGCCAGCCATCCCTGGAATCAGTCTGGTGAACCTTCGCTGCATTCTCTCAATAGCAAGAACGTCCTTCCTCAGATTAGGAGACCAAACTGAACACAATATTCCAAGTGAGGCCTCACCAAGGCCCTGTACAATTGCAGTAAGACTTCCCTGCTCCTATACTCAAATCCCCTAGCTATGAAGGCCAACATGCCATTTGCCTTCTTCACCGCCTGCTGTACCTGCAAGCCAACTTTCAATGACTGATGAACCATGACACCCAGGTCTCGTTGCACCTCTCCTTTTCCAAATCTGCCGCCATTCAGATAATATTCTGCCTTCATGTTTTTGCCACCAAAGTGGATAACCTCACATTTATCCACATTATACTGCATCTGCCATGCATTTGCCCACTCACCTAACCTGTTCAAGTCACCCTGCAGCCTCTTAGCATCCTCCTCACAGCTCACACCGCCACCCAGTTTAGTGTCATCTGCAAACTTGGAGATATTACACTCAATTCCTTCATCCAAATCATTGATATATATTGTAAAGAACTGGGGTCCCTGCACTGAGCCCTGCGGCACTTCACTAGTCACAGCCTCCCATTCTGAAAAGGACCCGTTTATCCCAACTCTCTGCTTCCTGTTTGCCAACCAATGTTCTATCCACGCCAGTACATTACCCCCAATACCATGTGCTTTGATTTTTCACACCAATCTCTTATGTGGGACCTTGTCAAAGGCCTTTTGAAAGTCCAAATACACCACATCCACTGGTTCTCCCTTGTCCACTCTACTAGTTACATCCTCAAAAAATTCCAGAAGATTTGTCAAGCATGATTTCCCTTACTTCCCTGCTTTTATACTCCATCCTCTTTGCAATAAAGTCCAAGATTCCATTGGCCTTACTGAACACTTGCTGTACCTGTCTACTATCTGTGTTTCATACACAAGTACCCCAGGTCCCGCTGTACTGCGGCACTTTGCAATCTTTCTCCATTTAAATAATAACTTGCTCTTTGTTTTTTTCTGCCAATGTGCATGACCTCACACTTTCCAACATTATACACCATCTGCCAAATTCTTGCCCACTCACTTGGCCTGTCTATGTCCTCCTGCAGCCTCTTTATGTCCTCCTCACACATTGCCCTTCCTCCCATTTTTGTATCATCAGCAAACTTGGCTACGTTATACTCAGTCCCCTCTTCCAAGTCGTTAATATAGATTGTAAATTATTGGGGTCCCAGCACTGATCCCTGCGGCACCCCACTCTTTACTGATTGCCAACCCGAGAATGAACCATTTATCCCGACTCTTTGTTTTCTGTTTGTCAGCCAATCTTCTATCTGTGCTAATATATTACCCCCCAACCCCGTGAACTTTTATCTTGTGCAGTAACCTTTTGTGTGGCACCTTGTCAAATGCCTTCTGGAAGGCCCTGAATCAAAAACCATGAAGTTCAATGTGGAAAGAAGGTCAGGTAAAAAGCGGGATTAGGGAAAAAGAGGTATACTAGAAATGGTAGGCACGCGTTACGCAGTGGGATACGCGGCAGGAGTTGCGACGGTAAACACTATAGATGACCGAGTTGACGCCCTAACACGAACCTTACAGGGATTGTTGGAGAGAAATGTAGGAGAAACTCGCGTGTGGTACCATGACAATCCAGAAATGTAACTGAAGAGTACAACAGTACTAAGAGTCTCAGCATAGATGATTGTTATAAAAATAACCAAATTGCTTTATGTTGAAATCCACTATAAATGATCAAAAAAGACTGTGGATATGACCAAGTGGACGGGTGCACCTTGAGTATCACCCCCCTAACACAGGATTACGGAATTATCGCTGTTCCACGAGGAAATGGAGATTGATGTGTGAGCACCACGGCAACTGAAATGAAAAAAGGAACACCTCACGCATCATTATGGATACTGACTTCTGCTTTACTCCGCTTGACAAGACAGATATAAACGGGTTTATTATAACCCCTGAACTAAAGAAGGAAACCATCGATGATGGACATTACCCGAGGAGGTTATGCAAAGGCCATCGGGCTGCAAGGCAAACCGATACTGGAACTGAAAGAGGAACAAACTCGACTGAATTGGACACCATTCGACAATATAGATAAGACCCCAGGGGTGGAGGAAAGATAGGAGAAACAGAGGATACCCCAGGCGGGGCATAATTCGAGCACCAAGGAAATGTTGGCTAGAAAGGACTTATACATGAACTATGCTGGATTTAATGTACTGGTTGTAGTGCAAGGGAACTCATTTTGCTTGTATTATCCTGGAAAAAGGTTTAACGACGTAAGAGGCAGGTCCTAGCCTGTACTACAGTTAAAACATTGAATAAAGGGAATATAGACAGTCTGGCAGAAAGGACTTATTTAGTAGAACCTTGATGGGAAAGCCAACAGGTAGGTCCTGAAGCTTGAGAAGTAGCGTTACCCAAGCGAAAGGACAACCCTGGAAGCTCACCCATGAGGAATTAATTGGGAAATGGCCTATCTTGGGCATTCAGCCAAGGGTCATAAGGGGGGAATTGTAAGGGATATAGAATTGTAGCAGGCAAAGAGCAGATAGATAGGTGGTCATTATACAGTGCTGAAGGTAGTGAACTAATCAGTATAAGGAGGGTCTGTATGTAACACTTGCTTATGTAGGTATAGAACACTTATAATGCATTAAAACTGTATGGTTAACCTTAGTAACACTTAATAAAACAGCAGAAGTCAGCAGTTACAATTGTGATTAGAAGAAAGCCAGTATTTTGGAACAGTTACTTCAGGCGTCATATAGACTATGGCAAAATGCAAATCATGGAACAACACAATTAGCTTATGATGAAAGATGGACATTGCATGTACCACTCAGAGCCAGTCTGATAAGAGTCGACAAATCAATGTAACTTTGCTGATAGCAATAGACCTATCGGTGATTTTGTAGGAGAGTAGCTCCTCTCCAAAACCTGTATAAATTATACTTGAAACCTCTTGTATTTTTGAGGTTCCACGATTGAATCCTCCCTTGCATTTGCTCGGAATAAAGCCGTTTGAACCTAAGATTTAGTTTGTTTAATTCCGTGGTCGTTAAACAGAGGGTGACGGGCGAGGTGTCGATTACCTATATCAGGTAGTCCGCCCTGAGGGAGAGAAGTCTTCCTTTTACCCCAACATTATGTTATTTGCCAATGACTGTTGAATGTGAATTGTTGAGTAATTATTACACAGCACTTACCAGAGACATGAAGCTGTGTTGCAGGGTAGTAGTTATGGCTCTTCCCGTTGTCAAATTCTATTCTGAAAAAATAAGGTCCTGCATCTTGCTGTGTGATGTCGTTTATAATCAGGGAACAGTCGCCATCTTTCAGATCTCCAGACAGACGGGTCCGATGGCGAAACCGTGATGACTCGTGTTGGTGATCCTTGGAGTGAAAGGCTAGGGGAGCCCATTGTTTCATCTTCTTCATATTAAACCAGACTGCACCTCGCGGTTGGTTTGCCAGAGCCGATGGATAACTGTAATGGCATGGAATCTGTGCACACAAACCTTCTTGTGCTGACACATCCCGTGGACTGCCGCCTTTCCACTTTTGTGACAGTACCGCTGAGGAGAAAAATATCAATATTTAGCACTGGATGGCCTGTCACTCCATTAGACTTGATATCCACCCCCACTGTTGATAGCACTCCCACCCCCATGACCTCCACCGCCCAGATGGACAGTAGCAGCAATGTGATTGGATGCCCATCACCTTCAGGCCACACACTGTTGCTGCATTGTCATTGGGTTAATATATTGGTATTCTCTACCAAATAACAATGTGGGAGCAACTTGAGCACACGAACTGCAGCAGTTCAAGGAGAAGGTCCAGCACCCACATCTTCTCTGGACAACTAGGACTGGGCGACTGCATCCAAGTATATTATATCTATACTACCTTGTCTACATTTTTTGTTACTTCTTCAAAGAATTTAGTAAGGTTGGTCAAGCGTGACCTTTCCTTTTGAAATACATTATTATATTTTCATTTTTAAGATGTATTTCTATTACAGTTTTTAGTGACATTAAGCTAACTATAGTTCCCTGGAGTTGTTGTATCTCCCTTTTTAAATAGAGGAATAACATTAGCTGCCCGCCAGTCGTTTGGTGCTATTCCCTTTTCTAATCAAGTTTTACATATATATAGTAGTGTCTCTGCTATCTCTTCCCGAGCGTATTTTAGTACGCGGCAATGCAATCCATCTGGAGCATGGCTTTTATCCCCTGCAAGTTTGACTAGTTTGTTAATAGCCCTGCCCCCAGCTCTCCACCCCGCCCACCTTCCGCACCTTTCTATCTTAAATAACTTGATATCTTTTTTGATCTCTTCTTCTAATGTCATGTCCACCCTGTTAGTCTCCCTAGTAAATTCTGAGGCAAAGTAATCCAAGAATGAATATAAAACACATCACACCAACGTTCTGTGATTGCTGAGGAAGATTGGGGAGGAAAGGTTGGACAATCAGTATTATAGTGAACCCACATGTCGGACAGACTCATAGGGCCCGAATTTGGTGAACCCCAAGGGCCACCCGATGGCTGCCAAGGTCCCTCGCGGTTCTTTGGGTGGGATGTTCATGAAGAAGGTCCCTCGAAGGTCGATGGGCGGCAAATGAGGGATGTATGCCGCCAAACTGGGCAGCAGCTGGCAGGAGCTCGCATTCTCGGCGGCAAAGCTGCTTGCAGCCCAAGTGCCGCTAAGGATGGAGTCGGGTCCACAGAGGGTCGAAGACCTGCAAATTAAAATCATCAGGGAAAAAAAATCCATCGACAGACCTTCAGGGGACCTCAATCAGGTAAGTCGCTGTAAAAAAAAATTTTAAAAAGTTTACTGACCTTTTTTTCAGGATCTTCATACAGCCAGAGGTCCTTCCCCGTTCTGGCGCTGACTCCCGCCCGCACTAATTTGGCATCTCAGTGGGCGGGAGTCCACTTATGCCACTCGGCCGTCCGCTGACATCAGCGGGCGGTTCCCGGCAGTTCTCCGCTCCCGCCCGCTCAACATCAAATGGAAAGTGGCACAAGGCGGAAATCGGAGAGGAATTTCGGTGCCAGTCGGTGGCAGCAGGCAGCAGTGGGCGGTAAGGCCACCAAATTCCGCCCCATGATCACATTGCCTGTGGATCTTACATTCACCCATGTTCATGCCTTTTCTTCAGCACACAACATTTTGATATGTGAGGACAATTCTTGAAGCAACAGATGGCTCCATCCACCCAATGGATGGAAGGCAATCCTGGACAGGGAGTGCACGAGTTAATTCTATATCGGCTCACGGACCTCAGGACCCTGTTTAGTGAAGCAAATATTCCACCCAACACAATACCTAAATAATGCAACAATTGTGATAAATTCTGCGCTGATTTACAAGGCAGGAACAATCCATCAGAACTCACGCCATGGCCCTGAAATCCCAGCTTCCACAGGTCCGTACGGAGTATGTACGTACCCGGGAAGGCATCGCAAAAGCCGGTTTTCAGCGCACGATGCGCATGTGCCGAAAACCGGCTTTTCGATCTGTCAAGTTCTGGCTTGACAGATCACACACATCTCAGCAGCAAGGGCATTCGCATGGGCAAGATTGCGATATTTGCCCTTCTCTTGTCCTGTGAATGTCCTTAAAACTCTTGCACCTGGTAAAAGCAGGCATGTAGACTAGTTTTACCAGTGTAAGAGTTTTAAAACATACAAAAATATATAAAAATAAAATCTAAAAAACACATTTTAATGTTAAAAATCTTGCCCACTAAGGCAAGTTTATTTTAAACCATAATTAAAAAACTTTTTTAAGAAATTGGAAAAATATATAATTTTTTTCTAAAACATTTATTAACTTTAATTTAAATTAATGTTAAATATGTGATTTTCCCCCTAATTTTTATTGGTGTTTGTGGGGGGGAGGTGGGGGGGGTTCTCAATCATAATAATGAGAACTCCTACTTACAGAGTTCCCATTATTATGAATAAGAAAATACTTTACCTGGATTGGCTGCTCAGTGCCACATGACTCCAGCTCCAGCTCTATGTCCGTCCAGACGTGCACGCGCTCCGATGCGTAGGGAGAGGAAGGCTCAGGACTGGGGATCTCTGCTGAGCGCAGCAGCAAAAGGTAAGTGCGCATCTTTTCTCTAGAATTGAGTCGAACGCCCGCGGGAAGAAGGAACCAGGATTTCAGGGCCATTATCTCCATCATGAATCAATAATTAGCCAAACCTTATTTGGTCTGCAACACATCTGATTGGCTAAGATGATTCAGTCTGCTTGAGGCACTTTGTGTCTTCATTGTCTAAGGAATCACTTTGGATCCACATTTAGATCCAACAATGTTGTAGGTTAATTTATCCCCAAGCCTAACACTGGCCCTACTCCAGCAGACACCGTGAAGCACAGTAGCAAAGCTCCTCTAGCCTGAGCTCTGAATGTGTCGGAGGTGCAGCTGTGTTGGGTTCATGACCTTTACAGATGGTCACACTGCGTGTTTGTTAAAACTCAAATGGGCCCCACAATAAACGCTGATGCAAAAAACCTCTTGTTCCCTGTTCTTCTGAAATATTCATGATATCAGCAGGAAAGGTAAAGAGTTGTTGATGAGGAACTTAAATCGTAGAACCATAAAATCTTACAACACAAATGGAAGCTATTCGGGCCATCGTGGCTGTGCCAGCATTTTGAAAGAGCTATCCAATTAATCCCAATCTCCTGCTCTTTCACTATTGCCCTGCAAACTTTTCCGCTTTATATCCATGTTTATATCCAATTTCCTTCTAAGAGATACAATTGCTCCTGCTTCCATCACCCTTTCAGGCAGTGCAACCTAAGGGCCGAATGGCCTCATTCTGTGCTGTATCATTCTACAATTCTATCAAATTTAACTGCACAGCAGATCAGAGGCAAACAGGGAAGCTCTGTGTATTTGACACCTTTATACATTTCCTGCTATGCCTTCTTTAAAACGTTGTTATTTTGCCCCCTTATCATGGTTGCTACCATTGTGAGAATGGACAGGAAGGGTGAGTGCTGAACTGCCTGACTATTCTTAGTTCTGCTGCTTTGCCTTCCTGGTAACTACTTATTAAAATCAGCAAAAGACACAAATTTCACATGTTGCTATTGGACCTCTAGCATTGGGATAAATTTCTCCCCCCAATTTCTATCCCCCTTTCTGTCCTCAATGCTTTACCCACTGTGCTCGCTGAACTTCATTGGCTCCTGCTCCGGGAACGCCTCGAATTTAAAATCCTCATCCTCAATTATCAATCCCTCCGTAGCCTCAGCACCCTTCCCTGTCTCTGTAACCTCCCCCAGCCCTGCAACCCGCTGAGGTCCCTGCGCTCTTCCAATTCTGCTCTGAAAATTTATCTCCTCTAAGTATATATCCAAATTCCCTTCTGAAAGTTACTATTACATCTCCTTCCACCTCTCTTTCAGACAGTGCATTACAGATCACAACTCATTGTGTTCGAACAATTCTCCTTATATCCACTTGGCTTGGAGCGTAATCATCACTGAGCTGTCAGCATAAATGTTATTTTAAGCAGGAGTTGTGATCCTAAATGCACTGCCTGAAAGGGCGGGAGAAGCAGATTCAAAAGTAACTTTAAAAAATTGGATAAATACTTGAAGGAGAAAAAAACGACAAGGCTCTGGGGAAAGGGCAGGGGAGTGGGACTAATTGGATAGCTCTACCAAAGAGGTGGCACAGGCATGATGGGCCGAATGGCCACCTTCTGTGCTGTATCTGTTATGTGCGCAACACCTTGAACCGGCATTCTATCGCCATCAGAGGGCGTATCTGTTGGAGTCCCAAGGGATCCCAGCATCCCTTGGGAGCACTGCATATAAGCAGGCCTCCCATGCTGTGCCAGCACTCTGGAGTCAGAATAAAGAGACTAAGGTCACACTTGCTCAAGTCTACAGTACTCAGTCACAATGCTTTATTTGAGACATAACAACTGGTGACGAGTAATAGATAACAAACCATCATGCGAAAATGCAGAGAAAAGTTGTGTATCCTGGAGAAATTCTCAGAAGGTGATGATTGGGAAGCCTTCGTGGAGCGACTCGACCAATACTTCATGGCCAACAAGCTGGAAGGGAATGAGAACGCTGCCTAATGAAAGGCGATCCTCCTCACCATCTGCGGGGCAACAACCTATGGCCTCATGAAGATTCTTCTTACTCCAGTGAAACCAACAACCAAATCGTATGAAGAACTGGTCCGGGAGCACCTAAATCTGAAGGAGAGCATTCTGATGGCAAGGTATCAATTTTATGCATGTCAGCGGTCTGAAGGCTAGGAAGTGACGGACTATGTCGCCAAACTAAGGTGCCTTGCAGTACATTGCGAATTCGGGGGATTCCTGGAGCAAATGCTAAGAGACCTTTTTGTGCTTGTCATTGGCCATGGGGTTATCCTTCGCAAACTATTGACTGTTGAAACACTGAACCTGAGCAAAGCCATAACGATAGCCCAGGCATTTATGTCCACCAGCAATAACACCAAACAAATTTCGCAGCATAAAGATGCATTGGCAAGTACTGTACACAAAGTAATGTCTTTTTCAGGCAGGAATGCATATGGCAGAACGTACACGCCTGCAGCTGCACGACCTCAGATGACTCAGAGTCACGTGTGAATGCGAGGCAATTAACACCTTGTTGGCGCTGCGGAGGTGATCATCGAGCCCATCAATGCCGCTTCAAACACTATGCGTGCAAAGGCTGTGGAACAATGGGACACCTCCAGTCAATGTGCAGAGGAGCTGCAAACCCTGCAAACACCATGTTGCAGAGGAAGACCGATCCATTGCGGATCTAACTGAACTAGAGACTCGAACCGAGGAGACAGAAGTGTACGAGGTACACACCTTCACCACGAAATGTCCACCGATTGTGTTAAAAGTTGAACTGAACGGAATTCCAGTATCCATGGAATTGGACACGGGTGCGAATCAGTCTATCATGAGCAAAAAGGCCTTCGAAAGGCTGTGGTGCAATAAGGCACAAAGGCCCAAGCTGAGTCCTATTCATAGCAAGCTGAGAACTTACACTAAAGAGCTGATCCCTGTAATTGACAGTGCAGCAGTAAAAGTCTCCTATGATGGAGCGGTGCACGAACTACCACTACGGATTGTACCAGGAGATGGCATCACACTGTTCGGCAGAAGCTGGCTGGGAAAAATCTGCTGGAACTGGGATGACATCCGAGCGCTTTCATCCATCGACGACGCCTCATGTGCCCAGGTTTTGAGCAAGTTCCCGTTGTTGTTTGAGCCAGGCATCTGAAATTTCTCTGGGGCGAAGGTGCAGATCCACTTGGTTTCCAGTACACGACCCATCCACCACAAGGCACGTGCGGTGCCACACATGATGAGAGAGAAAGCGGAGATCGAGCTGGACAGGCTGCAACGAGAGGGAATCATCGCGCAGGTTGAGTTCAACAAGTGGGCCAGTCTGATTGTTCTAGTTCTCAAGGGCGATGGCACGGTCAGAATTTGTGGGGACTATAAAGTTATGATTAACCGTTTTTCGCTGCAGGACCAGTACCCGCTACCCAGGGCAGATAACCTATTTGCGACGCTGGCAGGAGGGAAGACATTCACCGAGTTAGACCTGACCTCGGCCTACATGACACAGGAGCTGGCGGAATCTTCGAAAGGCCTCACCTGCAGCAACACGCACAAAGGTCTGTTCATCTACACTAGATGCCTGCTTGGGATTTGATCGGCCGCGGCTATTTTTCAAAGGAACATGGAAAGTCTGCTAAAGTCGGTTCCATGCACCGCGGTTTTCCAGTACAACATATTGATCATAGGTCAGGACACCATCGAACACTTGCAGAACCTGGAAGAGGTTCTAAGTCGGCTAGATCGTGTGGGACTCATGTTGAAATGCTCGACATGTGTTTTCCTGGCGCCAGAGGTCGAGTCTTAGGGAGAAGAATCGCGGCAAACGGCATCAGACCCACCGAGTCAAGATGGAAGTCATTAATAATTGTAAATAGTTGAGGACTCAGCAGCGCTCCCTGCAGTACACCACTAGTTACTGTTTGCCAAACGGAAAATGATCCATTTATCCCGACTCTTTGTTTTCTGTTGGTTAGCCATGCTAATATATATTGAACTTTTATCTCGTGCAGTAACCTTTTATGTGGGACCTTATCGAAAGTCTTCTGGAAATCCAAATGCATCACATCCACTGGTTCCCCTTTATCCACCCTGCTTGTTACATCTTCAAAGAACTCCAGCAAATTTGTCAAACTTGATTTCTCTTTCATAATGCCATGCTGATTCGGCTTGATTGAATTTTCCAAATTTCCCGCTACTGCTTCCTTAATAATGGACTCCAGCATTTTCCAACGACAGATGTTAGGCTAACTGATCTATAGTTTCCTGCTTTTTGTCTGCCTCTTTTTTTAAATAGGGGCGTTACATTTGCCGTTTTCCAATCCGCTGGGACTTCCCAGAATCTAGGGAATTTTGGTAGATTACAACCAATGTATCCACTATCTCTGCAGCCACTTCTTTTAAGACCCTAGGATGTAAGCCATCAGGTCCAGGGGACTTGTCCGCCTTTGGTCCCATTATTTTACCGTGTGCTACTTCATTAGTGATAGTGATTGTATTAAGTTCCTCCCTCCCTATAGCCCCTTGATTATCCACTATTTGGATGTTTTTAGTGTCTTCGACCGTGAAGTCCAATACAAAATATTTATTCAATGTCTCTGCCATTTCCCTGTTCTCCATTATTAATTCCCTAGTCTCATCCTCCAGGGGATCCTTTAGCCATTCTTTTCCTTTTTATGTACCTGTAGAAACTCTTACTATCTGTTTTTATATTCCGTGCTAGTTTACTTTCATAATCTATCTTCCCTCTCTATTATTTTTTTTAGACGTTCTTTGCTGGCTTTTAAAAGTTTCCCAATCCTCTGACCTCCCACTAGTCTTGGCCACGTTGTATGCCCTTGTTTTCAAATTGATACCATCCCTTATTTCCTTAGTTAGCCACGGATAATTATCCCTTTTCTTACAGGTTTTCCTTCTCATTGGCCCTCATAGCCCTCGGTCAGCAGCCCTGAAAGTTACATATAAACCTGTGAACAATAAGCAATGGTGGACAGATAAAGAGCATCCAGCCCAACCAGTCCGCCCCATACAACATGCGCTACCCCATGTATCACAACATTTTATACTCCATCCCACCCAGAGTTGTGCGATCCCCTGGGAGAGGCAAACAAACAGTTAAAAGCCCAGTCCAATTAGGGAAAAAAATCTGGGAAAATTCCATTCCGACCCATGCAGGCGATCGAAACTAGTCCAGGAGACCACTCTGGCTGTATTAGATTCCCTGAAGTGGTTACCATCGTATCTGCGCCAGCCAACAAGTTATCCAGTCTAATCACACTTACCAGCTCTTGGTCCGTAACCCTGCAGGTTATGGCACTTCAAGTGTCCATCCAAGCACCTTTTAAATGTGGTGAGCATTTCGCCTCCTACCACCTTTCCAAGCAGTGAATTCCAGACCCCCACAATCCTCTGCATGAAGAAGCTTCCCCTCAAATCTCCTCTATACCTTCCACCAACCACCTTAAACCTATGGCCCCTCGTAATTGACCCCTCCACCAAGGAAAATAGGCCCTTGCTATCCATTATATCCAGACCCCTCAAAATTTTATACACCTCAATGAGTTCTCCCCTCAGCCTCCTCTGTTCCGATCTGTCCTCATAGCTAAGATTCTCCATTCCAGGCAACATCCTCGTAAATCTCCTCTGCACCCTCTCCAGTGCAATCACGTCCTTCCTATAATACGGCGACCAGAACTGCATGCAGTATTCCAGCTGTGGCCTATCCAGTGTATTATACAATTTAAGCATAACCTCCCTGTTCTTGTATTCTATGCCTCGGCCAATTCCGTATGCCTTCTTAACCACCTTATCCACCTGGCCTGCTACTTTCAGGGATCTGTGGACAAGCACGCCAAGGTCCCTTTGTTCATCTACACTTCTAAGTGGCCTACCATTTAATGTGTATACCCTTTCCTTATTAGCCCTCCCCAAGTTCATTACCTCACACTTCTCTGAATGAAATTCCATTTGCCACTGTTCTGCCCACCTGACCAGTCGATTGATATCCTCCTGCAGTCCATGACTTTCCTCTTCATTATCAACCACACAGCCAATTTTAGTGTCATCTGAAAACTTTTTAATCATACCCTCTATATTCAAATCTAGATCATTGATGTATACCACAAAAAGCAAGGGACCCAGTACTGAGCTCTGCAGAACCCCACTGGAAACAACCTTCCAGTCACAAAAACATCCATTAACCATTACACTTTGCTTCCTACCTCTAAGCCAATTTTGGATCTAACTTGCACTTTGCCCAGGATCCCATGGGTTTTACCTTCATGACCAGTCTGCCATGTGGGACCTTATCAAAAGCTTTGCTGAAGTCCATATACACTACATCATACGCACTACCCTCATCGTCCCTCCTGGTTACCTCCTCGAAAAATTCAATGAAGTTAGTCAAATAAGATCTTCCCTTAACAAATCCGTGCAGACTGTCCCTAATTAATCCTTGCGTTTCTAAATATAGATTTATCCTGTCCTTCAGGAGTTTTTCCAATCATTTTCCCACCACTGAGATTAAGCTAATTACTCGGCCTATCCCTTTCTCCCTTCTTAAACAAGGGTACAACATTAGCAGTCCTCCAGTATTCTGGCACCATGCCTGAATCCAAAGAGGACTGGAAAATGATGGTCAAGGCCTCTGCTATTTCCTCTTTTGCTTCGCTCAACAGCCTGGGATACATTTCATCTGGGCCTGGGGACTTATCCACTGTCAAAGCTGGTAAACCAGTTAATACCTGCTCTCTCATCATGTTTATTTCATCCAGAATTCCTCCTCGATAGCAGTATCTGCATTGCCTCTTTCCTTTGTGAAAACAGACGGAAATATTCATTAAGAACCATACCCACATCTCCCGCCTCCACACACAGATTACCCTCATGGTCTCTAATAGGCCCTACCCTTTCTTTAGTTATCCTCTTGCTCTTAATATATTTATAAAAACATCTTTGGCTTTTCCTTGATTTTACTTGCCAAGAATTTTTCATGCTCTCTCTTAACAATTCCTAATATCCTTTTTAATTTCACCTCTGAACTTTCTATATTCCTCCAGAGATTCTACAGTACTTTGCCATCGGTATATGACATAAACTTCTCTTTTATTCTTTATCCTCCCCTGTAAGAGGGCTCTAGAATTGTTATTCCCTCTCTATTATTTTTTTTTAGACGTTCTCTGCTGGCTTTTAAAAGTTTCCCAATCCTCTGGCCTCCCACTAGTCTTGTCCATGTTGTATGCCCTTGTTTTCAATTTGATACCATCCCTTATATCCTTAGTTAGCCACGGATAATTATCGCTTTTCTTACAGGTTTTCCTTCTCATTGGCCCTCATAACCCTCGGTCAGCAGCCCTGAAAGTTACATATAAACCTGTGAACAATAAGCAATGGTGGACAGATAAAGAGCATCCAGCCCAACCAGTCCACCCCACACAACATGCGCTACCCCATGTATCGCAACATTTTATACTCCATCCCACCCGGAGCTGTGCGATCCCCTGGGAGAGGCAAACAAACAGTTAAAAGCCCAGTCCAATTAGGGAAAAAAATCTGGGAAAATTCCATTCCGACCCATGCAGGCGATCGAAACTAGTCCAGGAGACCACTCTGGCTGTATTAGATTCCCTGAAGTGGTTACCATCGTATCTGCGCCAGCCAACAAGTTATCCAGTCTAATCACACTTACCAGCTCTTGGTCCGTAACCCTGCAGGTTATGGCACTTCAAGTGTCCATCCAAGCACCTTTTAAATGCAGTGAGCATTTCGGCCCCTACCACCTTTCCAAGCAGTGAATTCCAGACCCCCACAACCCTCTGCGTAAAGATGCTTCCCCTCAAATCTCCTCTATACCTTCCACCAATCACCTTAAACCTATAGCCCCTCGTAATTGACCCCTCCACCAAGGAAAATAGGCCCTTGCTATCCCTCAAAATTTTATACACCTCAATGAGTTCTCCCCTCAGCCTCCTCTGTTCCAATCTGTCCTCATAGCTAAGATTCTCCATTCCAGGCAACATCCTTGTAAATCTCCTCTGCACCCTCTCCAGTGCAATCACGTCCTTCCTATAATACGGCGACCAGAACTGCACGCAGTATTCCAGCTGTGGCCTATCCAGTGTATTATACAATTTAAGCATAACCTCCCTGTTCTTGTATTCTGTGCCTCAGCCAATTCCGTATGCCTTCTTAACCACCTTATCCACCTGGCCTGCTACTTTCAGGAACAAACACTCCAAGGTCCCTTTGTTCATCTACACTTCTAAGTGGCCTACCATTTAATGTGTATACCCTTTCCTTATTAGCCCTCCCCAAGTGCATTACCTTACACTTCTCTGAATGAAATTCCATTTGTCACTGTTTTGCCTTCTTAAAGGCATATTTGGCCAGAACCCTGTGGATCTCCTCCTTGAATACCTCCCAATGTTCCAATACTGATTTACCTTCAAGTAGCTGTTTCCAGTCCACTGTGGCCAACTCACTTCTCAACTTAGCAAAGTTAGCTTTTCCCCAATTTGGGATTTTTATTCCTTGTCTATCCTTGTCCTTATCCATAACTACCTTGAATCTGAATTATGGTCACTGGAACCCAAGTGCTCTCCCACTGATACCCCTTCAACCTGCCCAGCTTCATTCCCCAAAACTAAATCCAGAACCGCCCCCTTCATGTGTTGGGCTTGCTACATACTGACTAAAAAAGTTCTCTTGAATGCATTTTAGGAATTCCGCACCCTCTATACCCTTCACACTATATTTGTACCAATCAATATTAGGATTGTTGAAATCCCCTACTATCACTGCCCTATGGTTTTTGGACTTCACAGAAATTTGCCGACATATTTGCTCTTCTATCTCCCTCCCACATTTTGGGGATCTATAATACGCACCCAGCAGTGTGATCACCTCTTTTTTATTTTTCAGTTCGACCCATATGTCCTCATTTGATGATCCTCCTCACAGCTGTAATAGTTCTTTAATCAACACCACGACCACCCCCCCTCCTTTTTATGCCCCTCTCCATCCTGTCTAAAAATCTAGTATCCAGGAATATTGAGCTGCCAAACCTGCCCCTCTTTCAGCCATGTCTCTATAATTGCTATAATGTTATACTCCCAAGTGTCTACCTGTGCTCTCAGCTCATCCACCTTGTTCGCTATACTCCTTGCATCGAAGTATATACCATTTAGTATAGGAAGACCTCCTTGATACTATTTGCTAACCCTTGTTTCCTCTGTCTTACAGATTCACTTTATACATTCTTTCTTTCCAATCTCAGCTTTACTTCTTTCCCTAGTGAATTTGTTCTCAGGTTCCCATCCCCCTGCCAAGCTAGTTTAAACTCTCCCCAACAGCACGAGCAAAACTCCCCGAGAGGATATTGATCCTGGTGCTGTTGAGGTGCAACCCATCTGGTTTGTACAGGTCCCATTTCCCCAGAAGCGGTCCCAATGCCTCAGGAATTTAAAGCCCTCCCACCTGCACCAACTCTTCAGCCATGCATTCATCCTCTCTATCCTTCTGTTCTTGTACTGATTAGCACGTGGCACCAGTAGTAACCCGGAGATTACTACCTTTGAGCTCCTACCCTTTAATTTTTCTCCTAGCTCCCTAAGTTCTGCCTGCAGGACCTCATCCCTCTTTCTACCTATGTCATTGGTCCCGATATGGACCACGACCTCTGGCTGTTCACCCTCTACCCTTAGAATGCCCTGCATCCGCTCTGTTACATCCTTAACCCTGGCACCAGGGAGGTATCAAGCCATCCTGGAGTCATGTCCACAGCTGCAGAAATGTCTGTCTGTCCCCCTAACTATTGAATCCCCTATCACTAAAGCTCTTTTATTCTTTGTGCCTCCCCTTTGTGCAGCTGAGCCACCCCTGGTGCCTTGAACTTGGCTCTGGCTGCACTCCCCAGAGGCACCATCAGCCTCACTGGTGCTCAGAAGAGAATATCAGTTGGAATGCAAGATGGACTCAGTGGGGGACTCCTGCACTAACTACCTAGCATTCTTCCTCCGTCTGGTGTTCACCCACTTCCCCTCTGCCTACATGCTTTTAAGCTGTGGGGTAACCACCTCCTGAAACATGCTATCCACATAGCTCTCAGCCTCGCGGGTGCACCGTAGTGACTCCAGCCGCTGCTCAATCTCCAAAAAGTGGAGCTCGAATAGTTGAAGAACCTGCACACATGGTTGTCGAGGCTACGCATAGTGTCCAGGATTTCCCACATGCCGCAGGACATGCACTCCACAGGACTAAGCTGCCCTGCCATCCCTGTAATTAGACTTATCTGTTATAAAAGAGAAAGGGCTAGACTTTCCACTAGGTGGCTAAGGGCCCAAAAAATGGGCCTTATTCCAGCGATATGTGATGTATCGCCCGTGCTGATCACCGGCATAAGTCCCATTTTTTTTTGCGATTTTTCACTCGGCCTTACCCCAGCAATGTCAAATGGGCAGTCTGAATCCTCAGCAATCTCACGATCGCCCAAAAAAAGAGGAAGTCAAACGGAAGTCCAAAAAAAATCTTCCCGAGCAATGCTATTGTGTGCATGTGTGGGATTTTTTTGGGGGGTCGATTTGTTTTGCCACATTTGGAGAGTTCATGAGTCGTTGCACATGCTCAGAAGGGAGGGTCGGAGAGAGCGGTAGATAGAGAAGGAGAGAAGGACGGAGGCATCGAGGAAGCAGAGAGGAAGTAGTTACTATTTTGCTAATTTGCTTTATCAACAATGGAAACACCAAAAACAAGGGAGATGGAGAGGCAAAGGGCAAAAGCCTTTAGTGAGGAGGCCAACGAGACCCTTGTAAATGTCGTTTCTACAAGGTGGGGAAACTTGACATGGGGTGACCTTGGGAAATCTCCACTCCGTGCCTATAGACGGATCTGGCTGGAGATTACCGATGTCGTTACATTGGCATCAAATGAGGTGTGGCTGGCTGACCAGTGCTGCAAGAGATGGAACAGCCTGCTGGCAGCTGCCAGAGTAAGTAGTCTTTAAAACATATTTAAAAGTCATATTTAAAATCCCAAGTATTATTTACTTTATGTTTATAAATTATTTTTATGTATTATTTACTTGATGTTTAGAAATTGCAAACAAAATCCTCAGTTATTTATTTATAATGTGAAGTAATAACATTAATTTAAAAACTACATTAAATTAAAAATAAAATTACATTAACAATTACATTTATTCACCCTTATACTACGTTTCATGTTATAGTATTAAAAAGTATTCATATGCAGCTGCCAGAGTAAGTTGCATTTTAATATTTAAAAGATATTTAAAAGTTCTATTTAAAATCATACATATGTATTATTTACTTGCTGTTTATAATTGGATTAATATTAAAAATTATTCATATGCACTACGATGTTATGTAATAATTGAACATTTAAATCAGTCTTCAATGTTTATTGTCAAGTACAGTAGCTTATGCCGTGCAATGTTAAATTATCATTTACAGAAAAAGATCAGTGTGAACCACGCAGAGCATAGGAGGTGGTGGCTCCACAACAGTGCACACACTTAATTCGTACGAGGAGCTTGCGGTGGCCTTGGTGGGGCCTGAAAGCCGTTCGGTCACGACTCGTGGCGTGGCCGAGCCCACCCTTGAGTTTGGTGAGTAATGGGAAAGGTGCAATGTATGAAACATTACTAAATACATACGAAAAATATCGTAGTTACGCATTTCACGTTATGCAATTATAATTCAATAATTTAGATATAGTCTGATCTACGAATGAGGCCATGTTAACCCTGATGAACCCTTGTGCATATGTGGTTTTACAAAGTCTTGCAATGTTTTGGGTTATTGAAATATTGATATTGTTACTGAAATATTGAAATATATTGATATGTATTGTTATGAGTTGTTTAGAAATTTCATTCATCTTTCCAAGGTCATGTGTCCATTAAGCAGTGCTCGGTAGCAGAGACATCTCAAAATGTGATAGACTTCTCAAGCAGCTCGCAGGAAGTTGAGACGGCGGAGGACGAGGAGGAGGAGCAGGAGCAGGAGGAGGAGGAGGAGGAGGAGGAGGATGAGATTGTTTTTGTGGGGGAGAACAACCTGCGGCCATCTCGTTTGAGATGGAGGAAGCAACGGGACCAAGTGGTGTGCAGGTGTCGACGCCAAGGCGCATCATTTTGCAAACGCAGACCCCACAGAGATTCGGTCAGTGTGGTGAGCAATTGCCTACCACGGAGGACCAGACAGAGAGCTTGATTTCCCTGTGCAGGGAGACAGTCGCGATTGGTCGCGACCTTATCCAGGGGTTTGCGGGATTCTCTGCGAACTGGAGCCATTCTCTGTGAACTGGAGCCAGTTTCCAGCATCCTGGAGTGAGTTCTGCCAGAACTTCTCCAATTGGTCTTCTGAGCAGTCACAGACTGCAAGGGAGACCTTGGAGGCCATTCGGCAGCAGACAGCCGTAACCAATGCCCTACGGCATGCGTTGCTGGGTGGACACGGCGTTGCATCCCAAGGTGTCGTGTCTGCTCGCAGTGAGACCCCAAGCACGCAAGTGAGTACGGAGGACACAGTTCCTCCTGACTCGGAAGTGGAGCTTCAGGCTTCCGCTTCCTCTCCATCACCTCCACCACAGCAGGAAGTCTTGGGGTCCGACTCTGCACGACGTCTTGGTGTCAGTCGGCATAGACCAAAACGGGCAGGTGGGGTACGAACATGGTGTGGGACTGGACCTGGAGGGAAACGTGGCCGCAGGTTGGGAGGGGGGCGTTTTTTCACAAAGTTTGTTCACTTGTTCAATTGTTCTTGTTCCTGTTTTGTTACTTGTTAGTTGTTAAAAGTTAATTGTAAATTGTTAATTGTTAAGATTTTTGTGTATTTGAGGGAAGGGTGGATAGGTGCGGGGAACGGGGACGGGGGGGGTTGGAGGGACAGTTATTCAATTTTTATTTTCGTTTTTGTTAATAAAAAACATTTTCTTTAATTCAATAAATTGTGTGTGTCTTCTCTCTTAGTTACATTAGTTATCAACTATACAGATGTTATTCCATATTTGTTTATTCTTTTAATATACAAGTACTTTCGTAACACTTCAGTAACAATAAACTTTATAAAATAAGCATAAATTCTGATGATAGGCCATCGCAGGCAAGACCTAAAGGATACCCCAAGCAATTGAAACTATTGATTAACCCTTACTGTAAATCAACATCTGAAATGTCCACATTTAGCGAGTGGAACCCCTTTCTGTTACGAAAGACCTCCGCGTTATTTCAGGGTACTTTGAGGGCAATGTGCATCCAGTATATTGCTCCCTGCACCTTGGGGAAGTCTGCTCTTCTATGGAAACTGAAAAGTACTCACTGTCTGTGCTTCCCTGGTCATTGTGAAGCTCATGAAATCTCTCCACGAGCATAAAGAGCTTCAGTCACCTGTCAAGTGCAGCTGTGTGTAGAGTGCTGATGTGTGATTTTAATAAAGTTTGATAGGCACCAACAATATCAGTAAATAACTTCACTATGTAAAAGCTATTTAATAAATTCAATATGTAAAATATATATAAAACCTTCTAATAAATTCTATTATATAAAACCTATTTACTAAAAATAACGTAATAATACCTATTTATATTCCCTGTCCCAATATTCTGAGTACAACTAGCTCTTTAATTAAATCACAACTAATCCACCCCTCTTCCATTGAAGTCAAAATGGCGTCGGTAGTGCCCATTTTCCTTCTCTTAGGCCCAGAAAAAGCAACTATTTCTCAGCACTCTTTTGGGCCTTACATCGGCCCAGCAAAGTGCGTGCTAGGTGCTGAAACTTGGGATGGGCCTTGTGTGGGCTATAATTTTGCTGATCGTCTCGGCAATCAAAGTGGAAACTTAGCCACCTGTTTTTCGGGTGATATTTTGGGCCTAGTTTCCACTTTTTGCTCAAAATGGGCGATAGAGGTCCGTTTTGGGCCATAAATGGGCGATGTGAAGTGGAAAATATAGCCCAAAGATACTTTTCAATCAACCAGCCAATCATTTACCTGCCCGGACGAGGGCTGAGAGCGGGCAGAGGTCGGAAACGTAGTTTGGAGCCGAATCCGAAATCAGCGGGGCGCAGGGTAATTATGCACTTGGCAGCGGGAGGCCCAGAGGTTGGCAAGGAGCAGGAGGTCCGGAGGTTGGCAAGGAGCGGGAGGCCCAGAGGTTGGCGAGGAGCGGGAGGCCCGGAGGTCGGCAAGGAGCGGGAGGCCCGGAGGTTGGCGATGAGCGGGAGGCCCGGAGGTTGGCGATGAGCGGGAGGCCCGGAGTTCAGCGAGGAGTGGGAAACCCAAAGGTCGGCAAGGAGCGGGACACCCGGAAGTCAGCCTGTGATGTCACAGGAAAGCAGGAAACGGAACTGAAATTCAGCAGGAAACCAAACTTCGTAGTTGAAGGGGTGAGGGAAGTCCAGAGACTTGAGGCTGTAATCCAGGCCGATGATCAGTTGCAAAGACTATTCACTATAAATATGTCCGAGCTGACAATGATATTACCTTGGAGAAGTAACAGTAAGAAGTAAGATTTTCTCATCATTGTCCGCGCCCAGCTGTTTCATCAATTTCTCACTCGCCAAGTCTGAAAGAGAAAGCAACTACTGAGACTTCACATCTTGTCCGACAGCTCTCGAGAGGTCAAAACTGCTTTTAGACAATGTCTTCACGGACTACTTTGATTCACTGTGGGATGATAGGTGCTCTGCAGTGATTTACGAAGATTTAAGAAAAACAAAGACATGTTTACATTTCTACAGTGCCTTTCACCACCTCACGACATCCCAAAGCGTTTACAGCTAATGAAGCACTTTGAAAATGTATTCACTGCTGTAATGTACGAAACGCAGCAGCCAATTTGAACACAGTAAACTCCCACAAACAGCAATGTGACAATGACCAGATAATCAGTTTTTTTAGAGATGTTGGTTGAGGGATAAATATTGGCCCCAGGACCCAGGACTTGGAAATAGTGGCCATGGGATCTTTTACATTGCCCTGAGAGGGCAGACAGGGCCTTGGGTTAACACCGCACCCGAAAGACGGCACCTCCGACAGTGCAGCACTCCCTCAATACTGCCACTGGGAGCATCGGCCTGGATTTTAGCCTCAAGTCTCCAGACTCCCCTCATCCCTTGAACTCGGAAGATGTCCTGTAGACAGAATGGAGCCCCAATCCCAGATCTCAATAATAAGTAGAAATCTTTAGAAGGCATCAATCATTGAAATCTGTCTTTATAAAGTCACAACACCATCAAAGGAAGACGTTGGTCAGGGAAGAGAATTACTATCATTGCGTTACTTACCCAGGGCCTGTCCGACTGCTCGCCTGGGGAGTAATTGTCGACACACACTGCTGGGGCTGAATGGCTTCTTCCTGTGCTGCTCCCTCTGTCTATATAATTAGAAAGGGTTGATGTGTCTCTGTGAGTTAAATGAGGAAGTGGGGAAGATGAGAGAAAACATGACTTTGCCTTGCGTTGTAAGCAAACTGTTAACCGTTTGTGTCCTTGAGATATTTCTTTCGAGTCGATATTTCTACTCAAAGCTGGGCAGCCATTGACATGGAGTTTCTACCATGGCTCAGTGGGTTTAGAACTCTCTCTCAGAAGATTGTGCATTTGAGTTCCCACTTCAACCTCCTTTTCACTTCAGAGACTTGAGCCCCATAATCCAAGCTGACTCTCCCAGTGCAGGACTGTCGGAGGATGAAACGTTAAACCGAGGCCCTGTTTGCCCTTTCAGGTGGATGTAAAAGATGCAACGGCATTATTTCAAAGAAGAGCAGAACGAGTTCTGCCCAGTGTCCTGGGGCCAATATATATCCCTCAACTATCACTAAAAAACATTGCTGCTTTTTGGAGCTTGCTGTGCATAAATTCTTTGGTGTTTCCTATATTACAACAGTGACTGCATTTCAAAAAAGTACTTCATTGCCTGTAAACCACTTTGGAACATCCTGAGGCTGTGAATGGTGCTATATAAATGCAGGTTGATATTGAATACTCAGTTGAGAGGGGATTGAGTCCTGCTGTGAGGACCCTCTCTCCACCTGAAAGAACAGATGCTGCCCACGGCTCAGCTCACTGGGCATTCAGACCTTTACAGATAAAACAAAGAAATCTGGTGCAAACACTAATCTGGTGCACGGATATACTTGTATGCACATGCACTTGTGCACAGACACTCACTCACAAGCACACGCTCTCACTCCTCAGTCTTTCACACGCACACAATCTCATTTACACACTTACTACCCTCTCACTTATCGTAACACACACGGACTATCTTTTCTCGCACTGTATCATCCCCATTCATTCACGCACTCGCTCTCCGTGCACTATCACACACCCATTCATTCACATGCACTACTCTTCTTTCACATTCTCAAACACACTCTCATTATCTTTAAACTCTCACACATGCTCCCATTCATACTCTGATTCACATTGTCACTATCCTTGCACTGTAACACACTCATTGATTCACACGCACTACCCTTCTCTCACATTCCCCCACTCACACCCACACACCCTCAGTCGCGTTCTCTCTCTGTCACAGTCTCAGGAGACCAGAGGAGAAGGGAAATGTGAGAGAATGGAGAGAGAGAGAGAGAGAGAGAGAGAGAGAAAGAGGGGATAAGAGGGAGAGCATAAGGGGAGAAAGGAGAGGGTGAATGAGACAGGGAAAGAGGAAGGACAAAAGAAGGACAGGCATGAGAGACCAAGACCAAGGCTGGGAATAAGACACATCAGAAGCCACTTTGCATGTTCGCTTGGTTCCCTAGCAGTAGCTGTGTTAGCGGTGAGACTCGGTCTGCGTGTTACTACGCTGCTAAACAAACAGATTGGGGATGGTTTCAGTGTCAGCTTGGCTCAGTTGGTAGCACGCTGGCCTCTGACTCAGAACCGATGTTCCCTCTCGGTACAGACAGCGATGGGGGTTGGGGAGAAGGAGGATATTCACCCCGCTGCTCCCCCATTCTCTCCTGCGGACCCTGCCGGGTCTTCTGTTCCAACGACACTGGGCAGCCCTTCACCAGTTGTCTTATTTGCCCACCCTTCATGTGTAGAAGCATAGAAACATAGAAAATAGATGCAGGAGGAAGCCATTCGGCCCTTCGAGCCTGCATCGCCATTCAATGAGTTCATGGCTGAACATGCAACTTCAGTACCCCATTCCTGCTTTCTCGCCATACCCCTTGATCCCGCTAGTAGTAAGGACTACATCTAACTCCTTTTTGAATATATTTAGTGAATTGGCCTCAACAACTTTCTGTGGTAGAGAATTCCACAGGTTCACCACTCTCTGGGTGAAGAAGTTTCTCCTCATCTCGGTCCTAAATGGCTTACCCCTTATCCTTGGACTGTGACCCCTGGTTCTGGACATCCCCAACATTGGGAACATCCTTCCTGCATCTAACCTGTCTAAACCCGTCAGAACCTTAAACGTTTCTATGAGATCTCCTCTCGTTCTTCTGAACTCCAGTGAATACAAGCCCAGCTGATCCAGTCTTTCTAGATATGTCAATCCCGCCATCCCGGGAAGCAGTCTGGTGAACCTTCGCTGCACTCCCTCAATAGCAAAAATGTCCTTCCTCAAGGTAGGAGACCAAAACTGTACACAATACTCCAGGTGTAGCCTCACCAAGGCCCTGTACAACTGTAGTAACACCTCCCTGCCCCTTTACTCAAATCCCCTCGCTATGAAGGCCAATATGCCATTTGCTTTCTCAACCGCCTGCTGTACCTGCATGCCAACCTTCAATGACTGATGTATCATGACACCCAGGTCTCGTTGCACCTCCCCTTTTCCTAATCTGTCACCATTCAGATAATAGTCTGTCTCTCTGTTTTTACCACCAAAGTGTATAACCTCACATTTATCCACATTATACTTCATCTGTCATGCATTTGCCCACTCACCTAACCTATCCAAGTTACTCTGCAGTCTCATAGCATCCTCCTCGCAGCTCACACTGCCACCCAACTTAGTGTCATCCGCAAATTTGGAGATACTACATTTAATCCCATCGTCTAAATCACTAATGTACAATGTAAACAGCTGGGGTCCCAGCACAGAACCTTGCAGTACCTCACTAGTCACTGCCTACCATTCTGAAAAGTACCCATTTACTCCTACTCTTTGCTTCCTGTCTGCCAACCAGTTCTCAATCCATGTCAGCACACTATCTCCAATCCCATGTGCTTTAACTTTGCACATTAACCTCTTGTGTGGGACCTTGTCGAAAGCCTTCTGAAAGTCCAAATACACCACATCAACTGGTTCTCCCTTGTCCACTCTACTGGAAACATCCTCAAAAAATTCCAGAAGATTTGTCAAGCATGATTTCCCTTTCACAAATCCATGCTGACTTGGACCTATCATGTCACCTCTTTCCAAATGCGCTGCTATGACACCCTTAATAATTGATTCCATCATTTTACCCACTACTGATGTCAGGCTGACCGGTCTATAATTCCCTGTTTTCTTTCTCTCTCCTTTTTTAAAAAGTGAGACTACATTGGCTGCCCTCCACTCCATAGGGACTGATTCAGAGTCTATGGAATGTTGGAAAATGACTGTCAATGCATCCGCTATTTCCAAGGCCACCTCCTTAAGTACTCTGGGATGCAGACCAGTAAGACCAGTAGATTTGAACAGGGCGGGGCGGGGGGCTCACAGCCGGGCTGGAGCCTGCCCTCTATTTGAAAGAGAAGGAAGATTTCCTCAGTCATCTGTCTTAACAATGTCATGAAACACCCTGGTCCCTGTGTTCTAACAACATCGTAATCACAGCTAGAAGATTCCCTCAATGTCTTAACATTATAACCCAACCGGAAGATTTCTGTCCCCCGACCGCCCCCCCCCCCCAACCCCCTCCCCGCCACCCCCCCCACCAATCCCCTCCCCGCCCCCCAAGCTGGTCCCTGCGTGTTAATAATATCATTAACACAGCGGGAAGACTTCATATGGGACAACTGCAACATTACAGCTCCACCATTGGTAGGAGGGTGTAATTCCAGTGTGACATGTTTACCTCGGAGGTTTCAATTTAAATGTGGTCACAGGAATTTATGAACTGGGGAAGGGGAAATGCGACAACAGGAAGTAATATTTAGGAGACATGAATTGTGCACAGCTGTAAGATGTTTAATATAGATATATCTGTATATAACAGTCTGAGCATTTTAATCCCTTGCGTTAATAAATGTAATAGTATACATAACCCATATGCTTCTTGCAATCTTTCACAGCATAAAATCAGAAAGAGTGTTCAGATCTGATATGAATGTTAAGTGGTGCCACATTTCTATTCATTACCATTCGGCAGTAAGGCACAGCCTCGGTTATGATGTGGCCACTCAGCAGGACTGGGGTGCAACAGCTTCAAAGGGCATGCTTATTTGTTGTCATTCAATGCACTTATTGCCCGCACACTGTACACCCTCTTGAAGGACCCTCCCTGGTTCCATTATGACTGTGCAGATCAAAGATACAACAACAACTAAAACTTGTGCTTATATAGCACCTGTCACATAGTAAAACGTCCCATGGCGCTTTCACAGGAATGGAATCAGACAAAAAATTAACACCAATATGTGGAAGTCAATGAGTTCAGGACTGAACTAATTCATGGAGAACTATTGAAACCTGGAATTGCATCCAGGCCGTCGAGTGAGCTCAAAAACGTTGGAGTCATCCACGAGGCGGAGGGATGGTAGACGCAGAATCCCGGGGTTTATGTCGAACCATTAGCTAGATGGGTGGAATGGCCTCTCTCTTCTGAACTTCCCTTTGTGGAATGCAGCAGATGTTCGGAGAGACTGTCTTCACGCAGAGTGTTGTTGGGACGTGGAATGTCGGCCAGGAACGTTGGGGGAAACAGATTCCAGAATAGATGTTAAAAAGAAAGTGGAGAAATACTTGAAGTAGGATTTTTTTTTAAAGTGTGGGAAAGGGCAGAGGATTGGGACTGAGGTGAGAGTTCTTTCAGAGAGCTAGCTCAGGGGAGATGGACTGAATGGGGAAGAGGCAGGTGATTGGGTCAAAGGGGGTTGCTCTTTCAAAGAGCTACAATGAGGTTGATAAGTCGAATGGTTGAAAAGTGGAGGAATGAGACTGAAGTGGATAGCTCCACCCATCACATTTGGTTATTGTGCATGAAAGTTGGTTGTGCGAAGAGAGGCATACCTTTGAATCTTTGCCCCAATGGGTCAAACATTTCATCCCAATCACGCCAAGCGCAAAACCTTTCAGTCCCTTCCCAGCTCCCAACATCTTCCTCAACAGATTGTCTTGTATTACCAGGAATCTCAAACCCTCCCCACCGCACATCCTCACCCTTCTACCATTGCACACTCAGTTTCACTGGAATCTGATTTCTGCGTAATTAGTGCCCTCGTCCTTGTGGACCACACCGTCACTCCTGGGCATCATCAAGAAGTTGGCTTTGGTGTACAGAAGGTCCTCGTGCTTGGGGTGTTGTCCATGCCCAGCATCTCCTCCCACCGGACCTTCAGAGAGATCCTGGGGAACTGATGACCCGCCTCACTAACTGCATCACTAGTTGTGTTCCAGGGGCACTACTAAGAAAAGGGAAGCACAAGACAGTCTCACATCATTTACTGCAGCTGATAGGGTTAAGTTATTGCATAGACTCACTAGTGTCAGCCATGGCTCAGCGGATTTAGCTCTCCCTCACCTTTCAGTCAGAAGGTTGTGGATTTGAGCCCCTCACACCGTCGGGACATCTCAAAGCGCTTTACAGTCGATGAAGTAATTGGTGATGTTGGTTGAGGGATAATTATTGGACAAGGACTCCAGGGAGAACTCTTCTTCAAAATAGTGGCCGTGGGATCTTTTGGGGCGGATTTTCGGCATCAAAGCCAAAAATCAAGCTTTATATGTCCACTTGAGAGGGCAGGTGCTGCATTTGGTTTAATGTCTCAGGTGAAAGATGGCATCTCTGACAGTGCAGCGCTCCCTCAGTACTATCACTCTGACAGTGCAGCGCTCCATCAGTACTACCACTCTGACAATACAGCACTCACTCGGTACTACCGCTCTGACAGTGCAGCACTCCCTCGGTACTACCGCTCTGACAGTGCAGCACTCCCTCAGTACTACCACTCTGACAGTGCAGCGCTCCCTCAGTACTGTCCCTCCGACAGTGCAGCATTCCCTCAGTACTGCCCTTAAGACTGTGCAAGACACCCTCAGTACTCAAACTTGGGAATGTTGACCGAGATTATGGTGCTCAAATCTCCGGAATGGGACTCGAACCCATGACCTTCTCATACAGAGATGAGAGCGAGAGAGTGCTGAGCCACGGAAGGCACCCCTGCCAGAAGTGTTCAAGCAATGGTTCCATTGCCTTAACCACTTGGGAGGAGTCCTCCAGTACTCAGCTGAGCGGGTGTCCCATTTCGTCATCATCTGCTGAATGCTGCACAACTTGGCCATCATGAGGGCGCAGCGATTGCCACCAGGCATAGCTCCACCACCTCAGGAGGTAGTAGACGAGGAGGAGGAGGAAGAGCTCCTGGAGCAGCAACAGCAGCGACCGAGGAGGCAGACACTCAATCAGCCATCTGCAAGGGTGGTCCGTGAGCACCTCATCAGAGTTCAGTTCCTATGAATTCCACGCCAATTGCCGGTTGGTCTGCACATCCCCATCAGCACATCAATTTCCCATTCCATACCAGAGCCCCAAAATTGAAATGAGAGACAGCACAAAATGTGCAACATTGCAATTAAATTTTTATCATTAAATATGAATATATATATATATATATATATATATATGTAAAACAATTCAGTTGACTATTCACCTTGTTGTGAACACCGCCCCATCGAGGACCTCATCTGAGTCCTGTGCAACAGGACATGCGCACAAACTCCCCCTCTGAGGAGCTGACCCTCAAGCGACCCTTTCCCCTTGGCCTTGCTGCAGCCCGTTCGATCCCGGTGCATCACGCAGTGCAGGCCCCTCTACTAAACTAACCTCTATCGATCGTGTAGTGCCAGGCTCTGAGCTGGTGCCCGTTGGCGAGAGATGCAATGATGTTGTGCTTGGGTCGTCCACTTATCCTTCGTCACTGTCATTGGGGGGCTCAGGGACAGGCTGGTCATCTGACCGCTGATTATCTGAAAGCATAAAGGCACAAGTCTCGCATTAAGGTGAGGGCAGGGGGACAGGAATGGAGGAAGGATGGCAAACAATATCAGGAGCTGGAAAGTGAGAAAGCCTTCTGATGTGAGGGGGAAGTGGGATGAGAGAAGGACAGGGGATGAAGATACTGTCATTGCCCCCAGCGGGGTCAACATCGCCGACGGCCATGGTGTCCACCACCTGCTGCCCAATGAGCCACAGCACTCGCTCCTCGATGTCTGAGAACTGGTGGAGCTGAGGTTCACCCGCACCTGTCCTCTGCTGCTCCCTCATGTTGTGGGCCATCTTGGCCTGCAAAAGAAGGAAATGTGTGTGAGTTAGAGTCCAGCTCTATGTCCGGGAGATATGCCTGCCATCGTTGAATAGCTATGAGTGTAGGCAAGGTGTGAGCTGAGGACCTGAGTTTGAGTAGTTGCAGATGTTTGGTGAGTGAGTGGTGGGGGAGTGGTGGTTTGCGCAGTGTGCACAGACAGGGGTTCAGATGCTATTTTCCTAACCAGGTCAATCATTTGCCTTCAATCCCATGAGCTTCAACCTTAGTTAACAGGGTTTTATTAACTATGAGCAAAATCGTAATAATGCCTTCAGGTATTTTCTTAACTCAGACTTAAGACATTGAAGGAGAGAGTCACATTGAGCCCGATTATTGCAGCTTTTCCGCAGGCTCAGAGACTGGAAATTCTCTTTCTTTCTGTTCCCCACCCCCACCCCCCCCACCGCACCACCCCCATTGTAAGGGGTGGTCCCAGGGGTCAGGTTCATCTCTGACCTACTTGAGCGGTTCGAATCGCTCCCACTCCCTTGGGTTCTCAACTCTGGATTTATTTGGGGGATGTGATAAAATGCAAGAGACAACTGGTTTGGTGCAAAAGAACTTTGATTTTATTAAGGATAAGAAAATACAATGTCACACTTATAATTACACTAATAAAGAACATCACACATTCAAAGGGGTTACAGAGAAAATTAAACCTCCCACCTCCCAAATACCCAATACTGGCTAGGTTAGACTCCAGGGCAGACAGGGATTATGCTTACCAATCCTTTCTGGTCAGTTAGCGGTAGTTCGTGGTTTCAGGGTTTGTTGGATTTTGTAGGTTCTGCTTGCCGTACCCCGAACGTTGGAGAGGACTTCTTACTGCGCAATCTTCAGTTGGGTTGAGTCTGCTGATGCGGTAGGGTGCGTTTTGGATTTTTGGGGTAAGTACCAGTTTTCTTTCATTCGAAATAGGTTTCAAATTTCTTTTAGGTAACGTTTTCACCTGTTAGTAGTCAGGCCTAGATTGTAGAGTGGAAACTTTCGATTCTTCGGTTTCTTCCTTGTGAAGTTTTGTTTCGAGGTTGGTCAATCGCGGTGGTTTTAGTGGTACCACGTTGGCTGTGGTCGGTTGCTGCCGCATTGGTGATGTTCTTCCTTCCTTTTCGATTTCAGGACGTCGAGGCTGGAGAAGTTAGTTTACAACTGTCGCATTGGTTTCTCTCCCTTTTTAATGGCATAGGCGTAGTATGGCACTAGCACTAGCACACGCAGTGACTCTCGAGGCAGTAGCATAAGCAGCATCAAAGCAGCATACCCTTTGTTAAAACATGGGCCCAGTTATATTGTTTGAGCTGTCCTAATCTTCACGCCAAATCAGTCCAGAATTCTTTGTTTAATTTTGGCGGGCCCGAGAATTCTTTGTCATATTTTGGCAGGCTCGTTAAAAGTTAATATATCTCAGGTGGGCTGATCTTCTAAACCTGTTTCTTGATGGAAATAGTAGCTTGGTAATCGCAATGTTCTTTTGTGCTTGGTTTTTGCATGCAGGCTAGAGTGGGCCTTTTGTTTTTATGCATAGGCTGAAAATGGCTTTCCAGGTTCAGGTTGATGGCTGGCCATCTCTGAGTTAATTGTTGCAATGGTAATGTCTCTTGTGGATAAGGGTTTTCGAGTATCCATTTTCCAGACAATTTACTTTAGTCTCAATGCCCCAGGCAGTTTCAATAATCAAACTGGCTTCTTTGAGGGATAGTTCCTTAGCCCTGCCCACATAGGTTCAATCTGCTTTGTACAATCCCAAATTTGATTAAAGTTCATAGTTTCTTCCGTGTGCACTTTAGGATTTCAAACTTTCTGGCAGATAGTTCCAACTTAAATTTCCTTTCCAATGAGTCCAAACACTGGGGGCATGGGGGGGGGGGGGGGGGGGGGGGGTGGGGGGGTTCCACGAATTTTGCCCTTCTACAGTCCGCCCTATGACACTCTACATACTTTGAGTGTCATGCTAGGTGTGCAAAATTCCTGATTTCCTGAGAGTCAACCTTCCCCGTATTTACCTAGCTAAACAGTAATGTGCATCCCCCTTTGAAATGCAATGCAGTTTACAGGTGAATACAGTCATTACAACTTGGTCACAGCGTAGAGGGGTCCGACGCCCCTCTTTTACTCTGTTTACACAGTAAAATAACGACATATAGTCAAACACAACTTTTAGTACAGTAAAAATAAAAGCTACACAGTCAAACACAATCTTAAGTAATGCTCTTACTCGATATTTGCATTCCACAGCAGATAAAATTAAACACAAATTAAACATGGTAGTATGATGTCACCCCTCCCTGCGCGATTCCCAAGTTCGGCCAGGGAGCGTGAAGCACCCTTTGGTGCCTGACCTGACGGCCTCTGCGTTTCACTCGGCAAGTGAGACAACATAAGTAAAGAACAATCGCGAGTTGACAGATAACTAAAGTGTGGGAAGCAATTCTGATCCAGACTGGGACTTTTATATTTCTGAAAATGTCCCACCAAGGTGGAATTGTAATCTCGAGAATCTTTCTTCCTATCTCAATTGTTTTCTGTTCTAGAGTATAGAAATGTTTTTGCAAGATTATTACAGCTTTTAGCAGAGCGGTAAGATGTTCGGGTAAAGGGGGAATTGCATAGCCAAAATGTACAACATAATCCTGCAGGTTTGTAATGTTTTCCTTCACAGTGAGGTGGACAGTGGAGGGTTCAGGAACGGGGACAATCCATTCCTGGGCCATTTGAACTGATGCCTCAGGTTTAAAGCAAAAACTGCTGTCACTTACCGGACACCAGAAGTGTCCATGCTGGTAGTGGGGTGCACTGGTGGTGACACAATATGTCCCAGCCCCTATGTATGCTACCTGTGGAGGGACATGGTCTTGTGCCATTACCTCCATGGTACAGTTAATAGGCTGTGCACCAGCAGCTTTAAACCCACACTGTGGTTTAGAATGGGCATTCAAGTACTGGGGACACGGTATTATGTGTGCACCCCAGCTCCAGCATCCGGAGAGGTCAGTACCCGTCACAGTGTGCTCCCACTTTAAGACATAGGGTGGGACCGCTGCGAAATGAATGTGGGCACCTCCCTGAATAACTCCAATGTTCTCCATCCGGTGTACCGGTGCGGGTCGGGCTGTCCCACCCATGGCCGGCATTCTTAGTACTATCCCCATAATGGTGTGGTTAGATTTCCCACAGTCTACTGGGACAGGGTAGGCTTCAGAGGCTAGGGGGAGCTGGCACGGGGCTCAGTGAATTCCTGTACGGGTGGAGGGCTGCGAGGTGCTTGTTCCTGATCCAAGAGGGGACTGAACTTTGTTTTAAATCCTCCAGGTTGTTGCAGCCCGCGCCCAACAACCATGCCCAATACAGTACGCACACCTCGTTCTGTACAGCCTGGTCTGAAGCGTTTCTATCCTCCCGTATGAGTGCATTCACTGTCTGTCCACGTTTTTCCAGCTCAGCCATAATTTCTTTTAAATGGACAGTCATAGCCTGGTCCTCGTGTAGCACTGAGCCTATGACTGTGTTTTCTTGTTTCAGGATTTTCCTCAATTGGTTCTTTAGACTATTCATCTGTGTTTGCAGTTCTATATCATCAAGGCTATTTATTACAGAGGATCTTGTATTGTAGGAGGTAAAAACGTCATTTATGATGCCCCTTCTAGGTCTCCCCATGCCCATGGTGTCCCTAGCATTTAGGGTGTATAGATCTGCTTTGTCTACATTCCCAAAGTCTAATTTGTAAAATTTCTTGACCATTTCTCTAAGTAGGGCCTGGTATAGCAGCTCTGTTTCCTTCGGGCACCATGCAGGTAAGTGTACCTCGGTAAGGTTTAAAATTAGTGAAGCTACTTCATAATGTACCCCCTGGTATGACACCTTTTCGGTCAGTACCAATACTAATCCATTCCCTGGTTCCTTGGTGGTGATAGGACATCTTTCTATTACTGTGTGTATTGGCGGGGTTGTGGGCAGGGGTTTCTTAATGTGTGCTCTTAGTTCGGTGGCGTTAATTGGGAGTGGGGAGTGTGGGACCGCGCCACCGGGCTAGAATCCCACCCCATCCCTTCCCCTTCATCTTGCCATTGCCTAGCGAAGGCGATTGATATGCCTGTGGGGCAAATGTTCTCTGATCCCCACATGCAAATGTAAATTCTTTGTTCAGATTCCCACCATTTGTCCCAACACACTTTTACTCCTCCCCGTGTCCCCGTGATGGTGCGGTACGTATCATCACCGAATCTTTCCTAGTCCGATTCCTGGTCCCACGCGTCCTTGCTGAGCTTTCTGAGCCACCACAATCTTCCCAGGGGAATCTTTCCTTTGCAAGTCAAACATACATGTTTTCCCTCCATAACACTGACTCGGGCAGCAATGATCCGTATCCGGGGGCATGGAAGTGAGGCCTCCCCGTAGGTAAACCCTTCTTGACTGGAGTAGCATTAGATCCCATCCCATCCACCCTGGCCACCTTCCCTCGTGGGCGTAAACGGCGAGCTCTTCCACACTCTGTGTGCCATCCCCTTCAGTCATGATCGGTGCTCCCTCTCCTGAGCACCCATAAATGAGGGATTATTCCACGTCTCCTCAGCCACCGCTGCTCATCCTTATCAGGGAGAGCAGGAACAGGACCCTTCTCGTGTTGTTCTCTTTCCTGTAGGGGCACAAAAACAGATTGTCCAGCCCTGAGAAAAGCTCTCTGGCTTGACAAAGGTGACCGAGTTCCAATTTGGGCTTATTTCTTCTCAGACACACAATGCAGTCTTTAATTGACTGGCTGTCTCATTCAGTTCCCTATGGAACTGGTGTCTGCCTTTAACTTTTGTCTCACAGCCGTTTTACTCTTATCTTATCGGTGCTTCCTTAATAGCTATACCGGTAGATTCTTCCTACTCCCGTGTGTTACCCGAATCTGAGCATCTTTTACTAGCTGAACAGGTGGGTTCTTTCTCTTACTCTTGGATGCGCTTTTGCATGTTTTCCCCAATAACTATTACATATGTTCCTATCATTACACAGATAATCCTACACTACGCTAGATCCTTACTAAACATAATTAAATTCATAAAAGCACATATATGTGTACATCTGCCACCCATCTCCGGGTGGTCAGGTTAATTCCTGTCATTCTCCTTTCTCCTCTGGCCTCTGGGTTTCCAGCGGGGCCGGTAGTAAGTCGGCCTGTACCGCAGGACCCGGAGTGTCCTGACCGGATGTGGGTCTGAGTCCCACACTATCGGGGGAATGCTCCCTCTGGTGCTGCAGCACTCCGCTCCTTTGGGGGGTGGCTGCATGGTTCATCTTGTCCCCTGGGGGTTCTGCCTGGTCGAGGGCTGCGGGCTGGGGACTCCCAATTGGTGGCTGGTCCACCACCATCTTTTCTGGGGTTTCCTCATTGCCTGAGGCTACCGGCTGGGGGTCCCTGCTTGCAGGCTGGTCCCTGATCTTAGGTACCCTTTCGCGGCTGGTCCCTCTCCCGGGGCTGAACCACCTAAATTGGGGTGCTGGTGACCACGGTGTTTTTGGCCATGGTGTGCGGGGAGTCCTTCTTAAGGTTCCGGCTGCTGAAGTTGCGTCCGAGTCCCAAATGATTGGGGAGGTAGCACTTTCAGTAACACAGACCACCACCCCTCTAGGTGCAGTCTGTGGGTCTGCCATGTCCCCTGTGGAATTTCCACAGTCGGGGGCTGCTGGCTGGGGGTCCCTGTCTTTAGTACGGTTTACTGTTTTTGGCTGCCCCTTACGTTTAGCTGCTGCCCCTGGGTTGAAAAGATTGCACTGGTTTATGTGGAACTACTTTGTACGGTGGGGCATTTTTATGGCATAGACCATGGGGCTTGCCTTATCGACAATGTGGTACAGTCCCATGTACAGTGCCTCAAGGAACCCTACTCTAGCGTAGTTCCTTCCCATGACCTGGTCCCCTATCTCCCATTCATGATGTTTGCGGGACTCTAGCAGCAGTTGGTTGCTCCGATGCTGTTTTCCCATGTTGTTAGTGGCCTGCTAGTGAATCTGTTTAAGGTGTGCAAACAGATTCCTGACAAAGCTGTCCTGGCTTGCTTCCCTAAGCTTCCGTGAGTACCGGGGTTAACACATGGGTGGAGGTTCGCATGGCTCTGCCGGTCATGAGCTCGTACGAGGAGTACCCCGTGCTCTTTGACTGGCTGGCCTGGATCCCCATGAGGATCAGTGGTAGAACCTCTACCCACCCCTTGGGTGAGTCCCCTGTCTCTTTGCGCAGCCTTTCTATCATAGTGCAGTTTAAACGCTCCACAGGCCCGGATGACTGCGGGTTGTGGGCAACATGCCATTTCCCTTTGATGCCGAGTAGCTTAAGGGTCTCCTGCATCACCTGCCCGGTGAAGTGACTCCCTTGGTTGGACTCAACGTATTGTGGTAGTCCCCATCGAGAGAACACTTCTCTGACCAGGATCCTAGCTGTTCCCAGAGCAGTGGCTGTTTGGCATGGGAAGGCTTCCACCAATTTGGTGAACACATCCACCAATATTAGGCAGTACTTGTAACCTCCCTGGGCGGTGGGTAGGGGCCCGATGTAATCGATCTGGATCGACTGCCAGGGTCCCTCTACCCTCCTGATATGTCCCATAGACACCTTTCTTTTCTGAGGGTCGGAGTTGTTGGCAGCGCACACGAGACAGCTGGCGCAGAACTCGCAGACATCTTCCCTGAGTCCCGGCCACCACCCTACCTGTTCCACCCATTGCCAAGTGGTCTCTGCTCCTGCACCCTCATGGGCCAGCTGGAGGAATTATCTCCGTGTTGTTGCGACACTACCCATTGATCACCCCTGAACAGCATGCCTTCTTTAATGGCAATTGCCGCAGTGCCGCATGGGCCGTCTACCCTTTTCCCTTTAGCTAGCGTGTTCAGGACAGTTTTGAGGATGGGGTCTTGGGTCTGAACTGTTTTTAGGTCCGGGGGCAAAGCTACCCCTGCCCTCCCTGTCATCCCTCCTCCACCTCCAAGGCGACATGGGGCACACACTCTCTCCATTGACTGTGCCCCACCCCATCTCAAACACCGGTTTCATCAGGAAAAATATGGTCTCTTTTCAAACGCGTGCGTGGCTTCCAACCAACACAGGACGGCTCCACATGAGGAGAACAACAAGGGTTGAAAGGAAGGCAAAAGCAAAATACTGCGGATGCTGGAAATCTGAAATAAAAACAGAAAATGCTGGAAATACTCAGCAGGTCAGACAGTATTTCCACGGTTGCAAGGAAGGCTTGCGCTACCTCGGCCCACACACAGCCGGACTAACTCCTGGATTTCCCCGCCCACAACTTTGGTTTTATTCCCCCAGAAGATAAGAACATAAGAACACAAGAAATAGGAGCCGGAGTAGGCCATATGGCCCCTCGAGCCTGCTCCGCCATTTAATACGATCTTGGCTGATCCGATCATGGACTCAGCTCTACTTTCCTGCCCACTCCCCATAACCCCTTATTTCCTTAGCGGTTAAGAAACTGTCTATCTCTGTCTTAAATGTATTCAATGTCCCAGCTTCCACAGCTCTCTGAGGCAGCGAAGAGATAAGTTATATCTCTCAGTATTTTATTTAATAGTTAATAGTTAAAAGCGGTGAGTGGTTATGAACATGGAAGCGATTTGGGCTGGATCTAAAACAAACTTACCAAGATAAATAATGCTGTGAAAGTCAGTGACAGGCAAAGGGGCTTGTCTAACCATACAAATGGTGGCCAACGGTAAGAACCATAGTTGACTGCATATGCACAGTTTGTGTATAATTGAGACTATTCCACTCATCTCAATGTATAGGGGAGACTGCTGATAAAGTATCTGGCGCAAACAGTTTCCTCTGTATATTGATGGGACGAACCAACTGGCAGACCTCCTGAAATCTTCTTGTGGGCCTCTAGGGGGCTGTGGATCTATGGTTGAGAACCCCTGAACCAGAGGATTCAAAAATCTATTTTGTTAATGTAAGGAATGGAAAAGGAGCTGTTACATTGCTGGTTGTTTACTGTAGACCCCCAATTAGTGAGAAGGAGACAGAGGAGCAAATCTGTGGGCAAATTTTAAGAAAAATGTAAAAATAATAGAGTAATAGTAGAGGACTTCAATTACACTAATATAGACTGGGGGAAACCAGAGTAAAGTGCAAGGAGGGTGAGGAATCCTGAAAATGTGTACAGGAGATCTTTATTCGTCAGTACGAGGCGAGCCAAATGAGAAAGGATGCAGTGCTTGATCCAGTTCTGGGGAATGAAGCAGGGCAGGTGGAGAGTGTTTCAGTGGGAGAACATCTGGGTAATAGTAATCATAATATAATTAGGTTTAAAGTAGTTATGGAAAGGGAAAGAGAATTCAACGGTGAAAATATCCAACTGGAAGAGAGCCAGTTTTCGTGATTTGAGAAGGAATCTGGCAAAGCTAACTGGAAACATAGAGAGGCCAGGAACACAGTAAATGAGCAATGGCGGGCTTTTGAGGCAGAGATACTTTGGGTACAAACCAAGCACAATCACATCAGGAGGAAAGATGGGTCATCCAAAACGAGAGCTCCTGGATGAAAAATGAAATAGGGGCTAAAATAAAAAAGCAGGATTATGAGAAATGTCAGGTACAGAATACAGTAGAAAACCCGGCAGAATACAGGGTTGCAGTGGGGAATTAAATAAGGATATAGGAACTGCATAGAGAGAGTATGAGAAAAACATTTGAGGGTAATATAAAATCGAACCCAATAATCTTTTGTAAACATATAAAAAGTAAAAGGATTGTTAAAGGAATGGTGGGGCTGATTAGGGACAAAGAAGGAAATCTTCTTATGGAGGCAGAGAGCATGACTGAGGTACTGAATGAGTACTTTGCATTTGTCTTCACAAAAGAAGAGGATGAAGTTAACAATGCAGTAGAGGAGGAGGGAGTAGAGATCTTGGGCTGGATTTTCAGCTTTTTGCGATTTTGCCCGTATTCGGGCACAAATTGCAGCAAATTCAAAATTTTAACGCCAGATTAGCTTTAGCGCTAGAGCGCACAACTTTCGCCAAATGAAAGTTCACGACGAGCGTTAGCAGTAACTCTGGTGTTGCACCATACAATTTGTATGGCAGAGCTGAAAATTCCGGCCCTAAAAAAAATTTGGCTGTTCTGTGCATGAGCAGATTTTTTTCCCCCGCGCTTCTAGTCTGCTGTTCGATCACAAATGCTAATGCAGGGTACGGCCGCGCACATGTGCAGTACACCCGGGGCCGAATCAGCCATTTTATTATTTGATTTTGATGATGGAGGAGTACGACAGCAGACAGCGTGCCAAGCGATTTTTATAAGAGGCTAATGGAGCTCTTGTGGGCGCTGTGGAGAGGTGATGGCAGGAACTATACACGAGGGTGGATCGAGACCACTGACATCCAATTTGAACAGAATCTGAAGGGAAATTGCTGAAGATGTCTCTGCTTCAGACACAGTAGCCAGGAGTGGGAAGCAGTGCTGGAATATGTTTAATGATCTTTCAAGGGTCATTAGAGTGAGAACAATTTTTATTACTGCACTCCTTTATTACTTAAATTATAAATCTGACACACTATTTGTTCTCATGCTGTTGCTGTCTCTCAGCACTCTGTGGGTTGCCTCCTAAAACATGTGACGCATAGGTAGGCTTAGTGTGGCACCCTATTTGCCATGAATGATCTTCACACATTATTAAGCTTGCTTTCTGAGATCTCAAAAGATGTTTCCGCACTTCGATGTCCTCCTGACCAACCACATACCAACTTCCAAGCCCATGGTATGAGACGTGAAATGGCTAGAATAGTCTGGCGAATGATACTTCAAGGGTTAACGGTGGATAGGCAATGGCAAACATTTAAAGATCACATGGATGAACTTCAACAATTGTACATCCCTGTCTGGAGTAAAAATAAAATGGGGAAGGTGACTCAACTGTGGGTAACAAGGGAAATTAAGGATAGTGTTAAATCCAAGGAAGAGGCATATAAATTGGCCAGAAAAATCAGCAAATCTGAGGACTGGGAGAAAGTTAGAATTCAGCAGAGGAGGACAAAGGGTTTAATTAGGGGGGGGAATAGAGTATGAGAGGAAGCTTGCTGGGAACATAAAAACTGACTGTGAAAGCTTTTATAGATATGTGAAGAGAAAAAGATAAGTGAAGACAAGCGTAGGTCCCTTGCAGGCAGAATCAGGTGAATTTATAATGGGGAGCAAAGAAATGGCAGACCAATTGAACAAATACTTTGGTTCTGTCTTCACGAAGAAAGACACAAATAACCGTCCGGAAATATTAGGGGACCGAGGGTCTAGTGAGAAGGAGGAACTGAAGGAAATCCTTATTAGTCGGAAAATTGTGTTAGGGAAATTGATGGGATTGAAGGCCGATAAATCCCCAGAGCCTGATAGTCTGCATCCCAGAGTACTAAGGAAGTGGCCCTAGAAATAATGGATGTATTGGTGATCATTTTCCATCAGTCTATCCACTCTGGATCAGTTCCTATGGACTGGAGGGTAGCTAATGTTACACCACTTTAAAAAAGGAGGGAGAGAGAAAACGGGTAATTATAGACCGGTTAGCCTGACATCAGTAGTGGGGAAAATGTTGGAATCAATTATTAAAGATGAAATAGCAGCGCATTTGGAAAGCAATGACAGGATCGGTCCAAGTCAGCATGGATTTATGAAAGGGAAATCATGCTTGACAAATCTTTAGAATTTTTTGAGGATGTAACTAGCAGAGAGAACAAGGGAGAACCAGTGGATGTGGTGTATTTGGACTTTCAAAAGGCTTTTGACAAGGTCCCACACAAGAGATTGGTGTGCAAAATTAAAGCACATGGTATTGGGGGTAATGTACTGATGTGGATAGAGAACTGGTTGGCAGACAGGAAGCAGAGAGTCGGGATAAACGGGTCCTTTTCAGAATGGCAGGCAGTGACTAGTGGGGTGCTGCAGGGCTCAGTGCTGGGACCCCAGCTATTTACAATATTCATCAATGATTTAGCTGTAGGAATTGAGTGTAATATCTCCAAGTTTGCAGATGACACTAAGCTGGATGGTGGCGTGAGCTGTGAGGAGGATGCTAAGAGGCTGCAGGGTGACTTGGACAGGTTAGGTGAGTGGGCAAATGCATGGCAGATGCAGTATAATGTGGAGAAATGTGAGGTTATCCACTTTGGTGGCAAAAACACGAAGGCAGAATATTATCTGAATGGCAGCAGATTCAGAAAAGGAGAGGTGCTACAAGACCTCGGTGTCATGGTACATCAGTCATTGAAAGTTGGCATGCAGGTACAGCAGGCGGTGAAGAAGGCAAATGACATGTTGGCCTTCATAGCTAAGGGATTTGAGTATAGGAGCAGTGAGGTCTTACTGGAGTTGTACAGGGCCTTGGTGAGGCCTCACCTGGAATATTGTGTTCAGTTTTGGTCTCCTAATCTGAGGGAGGACGTTCTTGCTATTGAAGGAATGCAGCGAAGGTTCACCAGATTGATTCCCGGGATGGCCGGACTGACATATGAGGAGACACTGGATCGACTGGACCTGTATTCACTGGAGTTTAGAAGAATGAGAGGGGATCTTATAGAAACATAACAATTCTGACGGGACTGGACAGGTTAGATGCAGAAAGAATGTTCCTGATGTTGGGGAAGTCCAGAACCAGGGGTCACACTTAAGGATAAGGGGTAAGCCATTTAGAACCGAGATGAGGAGAAACTTCTTCACTCAGAGAGTTGTTAACCTGTGGACTTCTGTACCGCAGAGAGTTGTTGATGCCAGTTCGTTAGATATATTCAAGAGGGAGTTAGATTTGGCCCTTACGGCTGAAGGGATCAAGGGGTATGGAGAGAAAGCAGGAAAGGGATACTGAGGTAAATGATCAGCCATGATCTTATTGAATGGTGGTGCAGGCTCGACGGGCCAAATAGCCTACTCCTGCACATAATTTCTATGTTCCTATGTTTCTATGTGTTGTGTTGATACTCTATTTATTTGTTACAGCTCACTAAATGGGCATTAGGACCCTGCGGGAGCTATTCACAGTTGCTGTACTCATGCTGGTTCATGTCGGTTCTCGACTCCATTTTGGGTTGCATAAAAGCGCAGTTAAGTTAAGTTACATTTCTCCTGGCTCAGTTTGTCTGTAATTTATGTAAACAACATAATTTGGCAACGAGGATTACTCAAATTAACCTTCCTACCGCCGCCCTCCCGTCCACACCCCCCACCACCACCTTTCCTCTCCACACCCAGGACCCTCGAATTACGTGGCCGAAAGGGATAACATGATGATCTGCATCCCAGAGTATGAAACGAGGTAGCCATGGAAATAGTAGATGCATTGGCTTTATTGTCGGGGGTGGAAGTAGGAGATTTATTGTGTTCCTAACACAGATGAGACTGCACACAGGGAGGTTAAAATAACAGTGACCTCAGTCTTTATTAAGACACTCCAGAGTGAGGAACAGGCCTTAGGGGCCAGCTTATATACAGTGCTCCCAAGGGATGCTGGGATCCCTTGGGACTTCAGGGGATGCGCTTCCTGGTGATGGAACATGGGAGTGCATGTTTTACAGATACACAACATCACTCCCCACCAAAGTCAAAGTGAAAACTATTTACAAGGTGAGGCGGTCGGGAACTTTTCTTTTCCTGGTGGACCGCCTCGGTACAAATGTCTGTTCTGTGTGTTGGCTGTGCCCTCGCTGGGTTGGCGTGTTGTTGGTCCGACAGGGCTGCTGGGTGAGCCTGACCTTGCTGGGCTGTTGGGCGTGATGGATTCGATTTCCTGGTCCGGTGTGGTGTCGTTGATCCTTTGGGTGTGTGTTGTGGGCTCGAAAAAGATGGTGTCTGCTGTGGGTTGTTCAGGGCAGTCTGTGAACCGCAGCCTCGTTTGGTCCAGGTGCTTTCTGCAAATTTGTCCATTGTCTAGTTTGACTACAAACACCCTACTCCCTTATTTAGCTATCACCGTGCCCGCGATCCACTTGGGACCATGTCCATAGTTTAGCACATACACAGGTCATTCAGATCAACTTCCCGTGACACAGTAGCACGACCATCGTTTACATTTTATTGCTGCCGCCTGCTCTCTACCTGATCATGCAGGTTGGGGTGAGTCACTGAGAGTCTGGTTTTAAGTGTCCTTTTCATGAGTAGCTCAGCCGGGGTCACCCCTGTGAGCGAGTGGGGTTTTGTGCGATAGCTGAGCAGTACTCGGGACAGGCGGGTTTGGAGTGAGCCTTCTGTGACTCATTTAGGCTCTGTTTGATTGTTTGTCCTGCCCGCTCTGCCTGCCCATTGGAGGCTGCTTTAAACGGGGCCGAGGTGACATGTTTGATCCCATTGCGGGTCATGAATTCTTTAAATTCGGCACTGGTGAAACATGGCCCGTTGTCACTGACCAGTATGTCAGGCAGGCCATGGGTGGCAAACATGGCCCTCAGGCTTTCAATGGTGGTGGTGGTGGTGCTTCCCAGCATTATTTCACATTCAATCTATTTTGAAAAAGCATCCACCACCATCAGGAACATTTTATCGAGAAACGGGCCCGCATAGTCGACATGGATCCTTGACAATGGTCTGGAGGGCCAGGACCACAAACTTAGTGGTGCCTCTCTGGGCGTGATGCTCAACTGAGCACACATGCTGCATTGCCGTACACAGGGCTCTAAGCCAGAGTCGATATCGGGCCATCACACGTGGGATCTGGCTATCGCTTTCATCATTACTATACCCGGATGTGTGCTGTGGAGATCTGAGATGAACGTCTCCCTGCCCTTTTTGGGTAGCACTACACGGTTACCCCACAACAGGCAGTCTGCTTGAATGGACAGCTCGTCCTTTCGCCGCTGGAACAGTTTTATTAGCTCTTGCATTTCAACGGGGATGCTGGCCCAGCTCCCATGCAGGACACAGTTTTTTTTACTAGGGACAGCAGAGGATCTTGGCTGGTCCAAGTCCTAATCTGGCGGGCCGTGACAGGTGATTTATCATTTTCAAACGCTTCCATGACCATCAACAAGCTTGCGGGCTGCACCATTTCTACCCACGTGGTGGGCAATGGTAGCCGACTGAGAGCATCTGTAAAGTCTTGTCCCCAATTGTCTCCCGCATTGTACTTTTCATCTGATCCGTTGTTCGCCATTCTGTGGATTCTGTAATCCCGTAACTCATCGCCACTGTAAAGTCCTGTCCCCTCAGTACAGATTCACATGAGGCATGTAGTGAAGTCAAGGTCACTCTGGACCTGCACCTTTATTTCACAGCTCTGGAATGCTGCACTTGCCTGAGACCTGTCCTTATATACCTGTCTCTTGCAAGTGCACCCCTGGTGGTAAGGTATGCTGGTGGTTACAGGTCATATCTTATTACAGTCATGTATAGCATGTTAGGATACAGTTATATATAATAATGTAAGATACATGACAGCATCCGCACAGTTCTCGGTGCCTGGCCTGTGGTGGATGGTATAGTTATATGCTGATATCGCGAGTGCCCACCTTTGTATGCGGATTGAGGCATTAGTATTTATCCCCTTGTTTTCAGCGAACAGGGATATGAGGGGCTTGTGATCGGTTTCCAGCTCAAATTTGAGGCCAAACAGGTACTGATGCATTTTCTTTACTCCAAACACACACGCTAATGCCTCTTTCTCAATCATGCTGCAGGCCCTCTTGGCCTTAGACAAGCTCCTGGAAGCATAGGTGACAAGTTGCAACTTCCCCGCAACGTTAGTTTGTTGTAATACACACCCGACTCCGTACGACGACGCATCACATGCTGGCACAAGTCAGCACGGGTTATACAATACAACAGCTTGTTGGAGCATAAAATGTTTCTGGCTTTCTCAAAAGCAATTACATGTTTTTTTTCCAGATTCTCAGTTCTCACCTTTACGCAATAACACATGTAGGGGCTCTACGAGGGTGCTTAACCCCGGTAGGAAGTTAACAAAGTAGTTGAGGAGTCCCAGGAACGACCGCAGCTCCGTCGTTCTGTGGCCTGGGCGCGTTCCTGACAGCCTCTGTCTTGGCATCTGTGGGCCGAATGCCGTCCGCCACGATCTTTCTCCCCAAACACTCCACTTTGGTTGCCTAGAAGACGCATTTCGACCTCTTCAGTCGCAGCCCTATGCGATCCAGTCGCTGGAGGACCTCCTCCAGGTTTTGTAGGTGCTCGACGGTGTCCCGACCCGTGACCAATATGTCATTCTGAAAAACCACCATGCGTGGTATTGACTTGAATAGGCTCTCCATGTTTTCTGGAAGATCACTGCAGCCGACCGAATTCCAAACGGGCATCTGTTTTCGACGAATAGTCCCTTGTGCCTGTTGATGCAGGTGAGGCCCTTCGAAGACTCCTCCAGCTCCTGCGTCATGTAGGCCGAAGTCAGGTCGAGCTTGGTGAATGTCTTGTCTCCTCCCAGCATCGCAAATAGGTCGTCTGCCTTAGGTAGCAGGTATTGGTCCTGTAACGAGAAACGATTAATAGTTACTTTATAATTGCCGCAAATCCTGACCGTGCCATCACTTTTGAGTACTGGAACAATCGGGCTGGCCCACTCGCTGAATTCCACTGGGGAGATGATGCCCTCGCGTTGCAGCCTGTCCAGCTCAATTTCCACTCTCTCCCTCATAATGTGAGTTACCGCTCGCGCCTTGTGGTGAATGGGTCGTGCTTCTGGGACCACGAGGATCTTCACCTTCACCCCAGAAAAGTTTCCAATGCCTGGTTCAAAAAGGGAAGGAAATTTGTTAAGAACCTGGGTACATGAGGCCTCATCGACATGTGATAGCACTCGGATGTCATTCCAGTTCCAGCGGATTTTGCCCAGCCAGCTCCTTCCAAGCAGTGTAGGGCCATCTCCTGGGACAATCCAGAGTGGCAGTTCGTGCACCGTGCCCTCTTGGGTGACTTTGACAATGGCGCTGCCCAGCACAGTGATAAGCTCTTTGGTGTACGTTCTCAGTTTCGTGTGGATGTGGCTCAGGGCTGGTCTGAGTGCCTTGTTGCACCACAGTCTCTCAAACATCTTTTTACTCATGATGGATTGGCTAGCGCCAGTGTCCAGTTTCATGGCTACGGGTAAGCCATTCAATTTTACATTTAGCATTATAGGTGGACATTTCGTCGAAAATGTGTGTACCCCGTGTACTTCAGCATCTGCCTCCTCTATCTGAGGCTCGAAATTGCTTTGATCCACCATGGACCGATCTTCCTCTGCCACGTGGTGGTTAGCAGGTTTTGCAGGGCTTGCAGCTCGTTTGCAAGCTCGTTGGAGATGCCCCATTGTTCCACAGCTCTTGCACACATACCCTTTGAAGCGGCATGAATAGGCTGAATGGAAGCCTCCATAATGCCAACAAGGTGTGAATTGCCTTGCATTCAATCTTTGTTGTGGACTCTGAGTCATATGGGTCACCTGAGGCCTGCCGGCAGTTGCAGATGCATGGTTTCTGCCCTGTACATTTCTGCTCACAAACACAGTTCCAGTTAATTTATGAACATTGCTAGCACTTGTGTGCTGAGTGATTTGTTTGGTGTTATCTCTGCTGGACATAAACGCCTGTGCTATCGCAATGGCCTTACTGAGAGTCGGTGTCTCTACAGTCAAAAGTTTTCGTAGGATGGTCTCATGGCCAATGCCCAGTACAAAAAAGTCTCTGAGCATTTGCTCCAGGTAGCCATCAAACTCACATTGTCTTTCAAGTCGCTTTAGCGCGACGACGTAGCTCGCCACTTCCTGACCCTTCAGGTCGCTGGCACGTGTAGAACCGATACCTCGCCATCAGCACGCTCTCCCTCGGGTTAATATGCTTCTGAACCAGTGTACACAGCTCCTCATATGGCTTATCTGTGGGTTTCACTGGAGCCAGAAGATTCTTCATGAGGCTGTAGGTCGGTGCCCCGCAGACTGTGAGGAGGATCGCTCTCCTTTTTGCAGCGCTTCATTCTCCGTCCAGCTCGTTGGCTACAAAGTACTAGTCTAGCCGTTCGACATAGGCTTTCCAGTCCTCACCCTCCGAGAACTTCTCCAGGATGCCCACAGTTTGCGTTAGATTCGTATACTCGTCGCCAGTTATTGTGTTCTGAACACAGATGAGACTGCACACAGGGAGGTTAAAGTAACGGTGACCTCAGTCTTTATTAAGACACTCCAGAGTGAGGAACAGGCCTCAAGGGCCGGCTGAGATACAGTGCTCCCAAGGGATGCTGGGATCCCTTGGGACTTCAGAGGATGCGCTCCCTGGTGGTGGAACATGGGGGTGCATGCTTTACAGATACACAACAGTCATCTTCCAAAATTCTATAGATTATGGAACAGTCCCTGCAGATTGGAGGGTGGCAAATGTAACCCCACTATTTAAAAAGGGAGGGGAGAGAAAACGGAACTACAGAGCGGTTGGCCTGACATCAGTAATAGGGAAAATGCTGGAGTCTATTATAAAGGATGAGATAATGGCACACTTAGATAATATCAACGGGATTAAACAAAGTCAACATGGATTTATGAAAGGAAAATCATGTTTGACAAACCTACTGGAATTTTTTGAGGATGTAACTGATAGAATAGATAAGGGAGAACCAGTGGATGTAGTGTATTTGTATTTTCAGAAGGCCTTTGATAAAGTCTCACATAAGAGGTTAGTGTGCAAAATTAAAGCACACAGGATTGGGGTAATGTATTGGCATGGATTGAAAATTGGTTAACTGACAGGAAACAGAGAGTAGGAATAAACGGGTCTTTTTCGGGGTGGCGACAGTGACTAGTGGGGTACCACAGGGATCAGTGCTGGGCACCAGCTATTCACAATATATATAAATGATTTGGATGAAGGAACCAAATGTAATATTTCCAAGTTTCCTGACGACACAAAACTAGGTGGGATTGTGAGTTGTGAGGATGCAGCAATGACGCTGCAAGGAGATTTAGATAGGTTGAGTGAGTGGGCAAACCCATGATAGATGCAGTATAACGTGGATAAATGTGAAGTTATCCACTTTGGTCGGAAAAATATAAGGACAATGTATTATTTAAATAGTGATGGCTTGGGAAGTGTCGATGTACAGAGGGACCTGGGTGTCCTTGTACACCAGACATTGAAAACAAATATGCAGGTGCAGCAAGCAGTTAGGAAGGCAAATGGTATGTTGGCCTTCATTGCAAGAGGATTTGAGTACAGGAGCAAGGATGTCTTACTACAGTTATACAGGGCCTTGGTGAGACCGCACCTGGAGTATTGTGTGCAGTTTTGGTCTTACCTAAGAAAGGATATAATTGTCATAGAGGGTGTGCAGCAAAGGTTCACCAGACTGATTCCTGGGATGGCAGGACTGTCGTATGCGGAGAGATTGGGTCGACTAGGCCTGTATTCACTCGAGTTTAGAAGAATGAGAGGGGATCTCTTTGAAAGGTATAAAATTCTGACTGGGTTGGATAGAGTGGATGCGCAGAGGGTGTATTTCCCCTGGCTGGGAAGTCTAGAATAAGGGGTCACAGTCTCAGGATACGGCGTAGGAAATTTAGGACCGAGATAAGGAGAAATGTTTTCACTCAGATGGTGATGAACCTGTGGAATTCTCTATCACAGAAGGCTGTGGAGGCCAATTCACTGAATATATTTAAGAGGGAGATAGATAGATTTCTAGAAACAAAAGGCATCAAGGGATATGGGGAAAAAGCAGAAATATAGTGTTGAGATGGAGGAACAGCCATGATCATATTGAATGGCGGTGCAGACTCAAAGAGCCGAATTTTCTATGTAAAAAGTTTTTCTACCTACATCACAGCGAGTGGGTTAGACGGTGACAACATAACACCAGCTCACCGCCTGGCAATATGCATGTATCCACTTCCTCGGCACCGAAGGCCAACGCATCTTTGGCCAAATCAAAGACAGGGAGTCCTACGATAAAACGGTAAGTGCCCTCGAGATCTATTTTGGACCAATGGTGATGGAGAGATACCAATTCTGTTAAAGAGTTCAAGGGAACGGTGAACCAATCAAACAGTACATCATTTCATTAGCTGAACTGGCCGCTATGAGCACTGACAGAGGAAATGATCAGGGATCAAATTATTGAGAAAACAATGATCCCCCGCATTCGGGAACATTTGCTAATGGAGGATGATAAATTGACATTAGAAAAAGTAACTAACTTGGCCATCCAAGTCGAATCAGCGCTTTCTGACTCAAAATCAATTAGATCCCCTGCTCCTCCTGTGCAGCAAACTGCAGCTGCAGCCCATGTGCAAGGCATTCGTCCAAAGCGGAAATCACAGCGGAGACCCGGGGCTAGTAATAAGCCACCCATTATGGATCACGGACTTAACTACCACTGCTTTAACTGTGGGGACAAATCACACTCAGCAAAGGGTCCTAACTGCCCTGCACATGGGATGAAATGCTCTGCATGTGGTAAAATGAACCATTTTGCTAGTGTCTGTCACTCATCGCATATTCGACATGTGGATAACCCCAATAGGGATGAACCCAGTATCGTTTACATCGTTCGTGACATTTCGCACATCAGTTCGGGCAAATTCAAGAACTGTGAGGTCAACATTGACGGCACGCACACCTGCCTCCGCTTTGACCTTGGAGCCAAAGTCTCCATATTGAGCGAGTCTGTGTACAAAACTCACTTCACGCACTGTCAACTGCAGCCTGCAACTTCCACTCTACATGCGTATTCTGACTCCAAAATTGAGGTACTTGGGGTCATATCTGTCCCGACATACTATAAGGAAACAACATTGGAGAACTTTTCCTTTCATGCCATGAAGGGATGAAGCCTCATGGGTGTTGACCTTTTTGACAAGTTTGGGTTCAAAGTTTATGACCCAATCGGCACACCTGTGTACAGCGTGGACTTTGACAAGCAGTATCCCTCAATTTTTACAGGGTTTGGTGTGACAACAAAATTCTGCCATCGTCTCTGCGTTGACCATTCCGTCAAACCTGGTACACAGCGACTTCGCCGTCTCCCATTTGCGATTCACGACCAAGTATCCGCAGAATTAATGCGACTCGAATCTCCGGGAATCATTGAGAACATCAACTCCTCAGCTTGGATCTCGAACTTAGCCATTGCTTGCCGTAAAAATGGGGAGATCCGCCTGTGCATCGACCTGAAAGAGGTCAACAAGACGATCACCCCGGCAAGTACCCTCTTCCTACCATCGACGAACTGTCGTCAGAATTCCACGGATCAATAGTCTTTATGAAACTCGACATGCGCCACAGTTACCCGCAAATACCCCTAGTGGAGGACAGCAAACCGCTCACACCATTCACGACATATGATGGTCTGTATCAGTATCGATGCATGCCCTACGGACTATCTTCTGCACCAAGTGCATTTCAGAAGATTGGCACTACTATGTTTGCAGGCATCGAGGGAGCCCTCAATCTGCTTGATGATATCGTCGTCCATAGATGGATAATGGAAGAACATGACTTCACGCAGTTATCGTCAGACTTGCTACACATAACATTACACTTTATGCCGATAAGTGCACATTCGCTGCTGGAGAAATAAACGTTCTGGGCTACAGAGTCACAGCACAAGGTGTCAATCCAACACTTGACCACATTGACGTGATCCAGTGAATGCAGGAGGCTATCAACGTCAAAGAACATTCATCATTCCTTGGCACTTGCAACTTCTATCTGAAGTTTGTCCCGCATTACGCGCACATTGCCAAACCACTTCATAAGTTGCGGCACAAGGACGTCCCTTGGGAATGGACAGATTCCCAGGCTCAGGCATTCACCATGCTTAAGGAGAAAATCACATCCCCTCCTATCCTCGCGCACTTTGATCCGAATGCCACTACGTATGTCACCACAGATGCATTAGGCACCGCCATGGGTGCTGTGTTCTCGCAATGGATTGATGGCCTGGAACTCCCAGTAGCCTTCGCCTCTTGCACACTCTCGTCTGCAGAACATAAATACTCTACAGGGGAACACGCAGCACTCGCTTGTATCTATGCATGTGAACACTGGCTCATCTACCTCTATGGCAGGAAATTTACCCTCTGTATGGATCACGAAGCGCTAACTACGCTACTCGCTCCAACTGGATCTGGGCACAGACCACTACGAATCAGCTGATGGTCAGATCGCCTTCAACAGTATAACTTTGATGTGCAGTACATCGCTGGCAGTCGCAACCATGTAGCTGACATGCTCAGCCGCTCGACACTTGCTTCGGACTCTGGTGCTGACTTGTTCACAGATGACGACACATATGTCATGTCGATCATCACTCAGTCCATCAGAAACCTTGTCTCTTGCGACGAACTCAAAACCGAATCAGAGTGATGCTACGCTCCAGCACATGTGCCACTTCCTCCAGACTGAGTGGCCTAAGCAAATTCCGGAAAGCTGAAAACCTTCCACAGACTTCGCGATGAATATTCCATTTGGAATAATGGCTGCCTAGTTCGTTATGATAGAACAGTAATTCCCAAGTCACTTCAAAAGTGTGTTCTCTCATTGGCACACAATGGGCACCCTGGCATTGTCCGCATGAAGCAGAGATGTTGCGATTCAGTATGGTGGCCTGGGATTGACACTCGCATCGAGGAGTTTGTCTCAAACTGCGAAGCATGCAGTCTGAGCGAAAAGGCCACAAACATCCGACCAGCACCAATGAAGCCCACTCCATGGCCACAAAGACCATGGCAACAACTTCAGTTGGATATCTTCGGTCCAGTTGAAGCAGCTCCACAGCACCTGCGTTTCCTTGTTGTAGTACATGATCTGCATTCCAAATGGTCAGAAATCGCTACAAGTTCAGTGACCTCATCAATGATTGTCACTATTCTGCAGCATATGTTCACAAAGTGGGACCTCCCAGAGGTCATAATCATTCGTTATAATCTACCAAAATTCTCTGGACTCTGGGGAGGTACCAGCGGATTGGAAAGCAGCTAATGTAACGCCTCTGTTTAAAAAAGGGGGCAGGCAAAAGGCAGGTAACTATAGGCCGGTTAGTTTAACATCTGTAGTGGGGAAAATGCTTGAAACTATCATTAAGGAAGAAATGGCGGGACATCTAGATAGGAATAGTGCAATCAAGCAGACGCAGCAGGGATTCATGAAAGGGAAATATTGTTTAACTAACTTACTGGAATTCTTTGAGGATACAACGAGAATGGTGGATAGAGGTGTACCGATGGATGTGGTGTATTTAGATTTCCAAAAGGCATTCGATAAGGTGCCACACAAAAGGTTACTGCAGAAGATAAAGGTACACGGAGTCAGAGGAAATGTATTAGCATGGATAGAGAATTGGCTGGCGAACAGAAAGCAGAGAGTCGGGATAAATGGGTCCTTTTCCGGTTGGAAATCAGTGGTTAGTGGTGTGCCACAGGGATCAGTGCTGGGACCACAACTGTTTACAATATACATAGATGACCTAGAAGAGGGGACTGAGTGTAATGCAACAAAATTTGCAGATGACACTAAAATTAGTGGGAAAGCGGGTTGTGTAGAGGACTCAGAGAGGCTGCAAGGAGATTTGGATAGGTTAAGCGAATGGGCTCAGGTTTGGCAGATGGAATACAATGTCGGAAAGTGTGAGGTCATCCACCTTGGGAAAAAAAACAGTAAAAGGGAATATTATTTGAATGGGGAGAAATTACAACATGCTGTGGTGCAGAGGGACCTGGGGGTCCTTGTGCATGAATCCCAAAAGGTTAGTTTGCAGGTGCAGCAGGTAATCAGGAAGGCAAATGGAATGTTGGCCTTCATTGCAAGAGGGATGGAGTACAAAAGCAGGGAGGTCTTGCTGCAACTGTATAAGGTATTGGTGAGGCCGCACCTGGAGTACTGTGTGCAGTTTTGGTCACCTTACTTAAGGAAGGATATACTAGCTTTGGAAGGGGTACAGAGACGATTCACTAGGCTGATTCCAGAAATGAGGGGGTTACCTTATGATGATAGATTGAGTAGACTGGGTCTTTACTCCTTGGAGTTCAGAAGGATGAGGGGTGATCTTATAGAAACATTTAAAATCATGAAAGGGATAGACAAGATGGAGGCAGAGAGGTTGTTTCCATTGGTGGGGGAGACTAGAACTAGGGGGCACAGCCTCAAAATACGGAGGAGCCAATTTAAAACCGAGTTGAGAAAGAATTTCTTCTCCCAGAGGGTTGTGAATCTGTGGAATTCTCTGCCCAAGGAAGCAGTTGAGGCTAGCTCATTGAATGTTTTCAAGTCAAAGATAGATAGATTTTTAGCCAATAAGGGAATTAAGGGTTACGGGGAGAGGGCGGGTAAGTGGAGCTGAGTCCACGACCAGATCAGCCATGATCTTATTGAATGGCGGAGCGGGCTCGAGGGGCTAGATGGCCTACTCCTGTTCCTAATTCTTATGTTCTTATATTATGTTCTTATAATTACTGACAATGGACCACAGTTTGTGTCTAACCAGTTCGCAGATTTCTTCACTCGTCATTCTATCGAGCATCGCCTTACTGCTCGTTACAATCCTCAAAGCAACAGAGATGTTGAGCGATTTAACTGCATCATCAAAGAGGATTTGAAAATCAACCTCACAGCAGGCCAAACATTCGACGAAGCGATTCAAACCATTCGCCGCACATACCGGTCGACAAAGCACTCGCTAATGGGGAAGACACCTGCTGAGCTCATGAATGGGCAGAATCTTCGCTGGTTAGTGGACATTCTCAACCCCCCAGCCAAACCTAGCGCAAAGATAACCACACTCACACCCCAGATTTCGGGATGGCAACGAAAAGCGAAGTCAGACACTGACACAAAACGACGCATTCAAAAACCCCAATTGAAGAACGAAGATTGGGTCAGAGTTAAGCACCCAAACCGTAGTCATAAGCTCGCATCTTCACTTTCACCTCCAAAACAGATCAGGCGAAAGTTCAGCCCTCACACCCACGAGCTCAATGATGGAACTCGATGGAAGGCTCGTAGACTGATCCCAACTCACAGGCCAACAGACCAGCAGGATGGGATGGAGGCACCATTTTATTTCCCAACCGAAAACCTCGATCAAACACCGCCGGGAGCTCTTCACAGTTGCTATACTCATGCTGGATCATGCCAGTTTGAGACTCCATTTTGGGTTGTAGAAAAACACAGTTAAGTTAAGTTACATTTCTCCTGGCTCAGTTTGTCTGTTATTTACAGACACAACACCATGAAACAGAAGACTGTATTACATCCAGACAGTATGGTATAAGTGCTTTGGTGGCTATCTGTGTATGCCACAAGAGCAGATGCACCCTCTGGTAAGCATTTCCATTTTCATCTTTGCAGGCAAAGAAGTCCCATAACCACCACGAACAAGTGTGGACAGGCGCGGTCCGCCTCAGACTCTGCCACTCACTGACCTGGAGGAGCGAGTGGCAGGCCTCATCGGCATCTCAGGCCGGGCAACTACCACGAGGGGGTGCTGACCCTCGCTTGCATACTGAGGGTAAGTCCTGAATACTCCCCTGGGCTGGGTTGGGGCAATGCGATGCAGTGTCTGTGGACTAGGGTTGGGGCAATGTCATGCAATGTCTCGAGATATAATGGAGCAGTGGCAGTCCTTCAATTGAGCCTGTGCTATGTTTCCTTCCTCATGTCACCCTGCCCCCTCCCCTGCTGCTAACCACTCGTCTGTTGCTTTCTATTTCCAGATGACCAGTCACACGTGCCGCATCCCTCGGATCAACCCTCCACGTCAGGCCATCATGTGGAGGAGGAGGAGGAAGAGGAGTTCACAGATCAGCCGACTCCGGGGGGGGGCAGATGCACTCTACACCTCTTTTTCCACTGGAAGAAACCTCGTCCAAGGATGATGTAACATTCCCGGGCTTCGAGACCTCTGAGGCTTCTGGGACTAGTGGCATGCATCAATGCAGTTCTGAGGTCGAATCCCGTATGCCATCTCTCTGGAGGGTGAGTTGGCAAAGTCGGTCTGCTGACAGACAGGCAGACGTGGAACTGGACATGGTGGGACTGTCATGTATCTTACATTATTATATATAACTGTATCCTAACATGCTATACATGACTGTAATAAGATATAACCTGTAACCACCAGCATACCTTACCACCAGGGGTGCACTTGCAAGAGACAGGTATATAAGGACAGGTCTCGGCTAAGTGCAGCATTCCAAAGCTGTGAAATAAAGGTGCAGGTCCAGAGTGACCTTGACTTCACTACATGCCTTGTGTGAATCTGTACTGAGGGAACAAGACTTTACAGATGCTCTCAGTCGGCTACCATTGCCCACCACGGGGGTAGAAATGGTGCAGCCTGCAGGCTTGTTGATGCTCATCTACCTCCTCCTCCTCCACTTGCCCCCCCCTCCCCCTCCTGAGGTGGTCCTGCAATCCCCATTGTCAAATCCTGTCCCCTCATGATGGCTAACTTGTGTAGCAAGCAGCACACCACAATGAAGTCAGAGACCTGCTGAGGGGAGTATTGTAGGGAGCCTCCAGAGTGGTCCAGGCATCGGAAGCGCTGCTTGAGCACTCCAATTGTCTGTTCGACGATTTTGCATGTGGCTGCATGTCTCTCATTATAGCGATGTTCAGTTTCTGTTTGAGGGTTCCGGAGGGGGTTCATGAGCCAGGTGATGAGGCCGTACCCTTTGTCTCCCATCATCCAGCTCTGGCCTTGTGGTTGACGTGGGAACAAGCCTGAGACAGTTCTCACAAACAAGATGAAAGTATCATGGGTACTCCCTGGAAATTGGGCATTGACTGCCATGATGCGCTGAGCATAGTCGTAGGCGATCTGTATGTTCATGGGAGTGGAATCCCTTTCGATTTCTGTAAACCCCTGGATTCTGTAAAGGTACTCACAGGGTGATATGTGTACAGTCAAAGGCATCCTGGACCTTGGGGAAGCCAACAAATTGTCCAAAACCTACAGCCCTCTCATTTTGGGCCTCCTTGGTCATTGGGAAGTTTATGAACCCCATCCTGCGTGCGTACAGTGCAGTAATCACCTGGCAAATGCAGCAATGTGTAGCGTGCTGCGAGCTGGAGCAAATGTCCCCTGCTGATGCCTGAAAGGAGCCTGAGGAATAGAAGGCAAGTACCGCAGTCACCTTCACCTCGATGGGCCGTGCAGTCTTGTTGCTGCTGGTAGGCTGTAGATTCTGTTTGCACGAGCTGGCATATATCTGTCAGCACTTCTTTTCAGAAGCGCAGCTTTCTAACGCATTGTGCCTCAGAAAGCTGCAGGTATAAGCGATGTTCCCTGTAAAGTCGATGGGGGTAAGGCCTCCTCCCCATATGTCTGCGATCTCTCCGATTACGTTGAAAATTATCATCAATAAGCCTTCTTCCAGCTCGACGCCATATAAATACAGCAGCCAAGAAAAATGGCTGACTTAGTACGGCCCCCATCTTTTAAAATGTCTTTAAATGTCCTTTAAAACTAGAAACTCACATGAGCTTCACAATGAAAAGTATGCAGTAATGCAGCGTTGTTCTCCCAATGCTTTTAATCACTCAGAACTCCCTCTGTTTCCAAGATGGCGACGTTAGCACCGGGTGCGCCCGGGATGTGACTGCTTTTTGCTGGCGGGTTCCTGGGCGGACACTAAATTGGAAAATATGCTCGAAAGTTCCACCCGGGGCACTAGCGCAGCGATGCACAACGATTTACATCATCCAAACGGTGAAAACAGCGGGCGGGCGCTAAGCTTTAGCCGAAACATTGAACATTGCCGAAAGTTCCGCTTGGGTGCAAAATCTTGTGTGCCTCGTTTCACGACACAAAAAAAAATCGTTTTTGTGCCTCGCCCAGGCGCTAAACAGGGCGCAAATGAGACAAAAATCCAGCCCCTAGGATAGGATAAAAATAGATAGAAAGGAAGTGCTAAATAGATTGGCATCACTCAAAGTTAATAACTCATGTGGTTCAGATGGGATGCATCCGAGCTAGCTGAGAGAAGCAAGTTACTGTGGTCATGTAGAAAATGCAGCAGCCAATTTGAACACAGCAAGCTCCCACAAACAGTAATATGATAATGACCAGATAATCTGTTATCTTTTAGTGATGTTGATTGAGAGGTAAATATTAGCCAGGAACTGGAGGGAACTCCTTTGCTCTTCTTCAAAATAGTGCCATGGGATATTTTATGTCCACCCGAGAGGGTAGTCGGGGCATCGGTTTATTATCACATCCAAAAGACGGTACCTCAAACAGAGTGTCAGCTTAGTTTTTATGCTTGTGGTACTTGGAACCCATAACCTTCTGACTCATACACAAGGGTGTTACCCAGTGAGCCACAGCTGACACTGGAGAATCTGGGATTTTTCTTCTTAGGGCAGAGAAGGTTAAGGAGGGGACCAAACAGAGGTATTCAAAATAATGAGGGGTTTTGATAGAGCAAATGGGGAGAAACTGTTTCCTTTGGCAAGTGGGCCAACCAGAGGTCATAGTTTTTAAATAATTGGCAAAAAGGCTAGAGGGCAAATGAGGAGAATGTTTTTCACACAGAGGGTTATTAAGATCTGAAACGCACTGAGATTGTGCTGAAAGCAGATTCCCTGGGAACGTTCAAAAGGCAATTGGACATGTACTTAAAGAGGACTAATCTGCAGGAAGAAGCTGGGGTGAGGGATTAAATTGGACAGCTCTTTCAAAGAGTCGGTATAGGCACGATGGGCTGAATGGCATCATTCTGTGCTGTAAGATTCTATGTTACTATGATTCTATGAGAGAGCTTTAGAAGATTATGGCATCTGCAATTACCTCAGCTACTTCATTTAAAGCCAGGTTATCATGTACAGAACTGGAGCTGTGCTGGATTCGAAGTGGTTTATCATGTCGGCCATCAGGACTGAGATGAGACAAAATTTCTTCACTCAGGGTTGTGAACCTTTGGAATTCTCTGCCCAAGAGAGCTGTAGATGCTTAGTCTTTGAGTATGTTCAAGACTGAGATCGATAGACTAATAGACTGATACACGAAGGGAATCAAGGGATATGAAGGTAGGGTGGAAGAATGGAGTTGAGGTCGAAGATCAGCCCTGATCTTACTGAATGGCGGAGCAGGCTCGAGGGGCCATATAGCCTACTCCTCCTATTTCTTATGTTCTTATATTCTAGGAGGTCTTTTGTTGAAAAGGGCTTTAAGGTGCACTTTAAGTTTAAATCCTGCAGAGGGAGCCAGTCACTTAAACATGCAATATTTAATCATCTTCCTGGCAGCCTTCTCTTGCGATTCAGACACCTATGGAGAAGGGAAATGCTGGAGACTCTCTACAGAGTAATGTAAATGAGTTAATTGACACATTTGCAGGACAAACAGCTGTGTGCTGCTACCTTGCACTCCCCAGCATCACTCTGAAGGGAAACATTGTTTTTTTTCCAACTTTTGTAGTTCTCCATCCCAACTTCTTGATGTCCCATTGGCTCTGATCCAGTTACATTTTAACCACACACAGTATTCACAGCTACATTTACCTCCCAGTGTATTTTAATTACATTGCGAGGAAATTCTGTGCCCTCGTAAATAGTTTTCCATATAAAGCATGCATGTTACATTTTATATAAAATCCAGTTACACCAGAAGTGCACAGGAGATGAAACAACATACTTTACCTAAAATGCATACCTAAAATGGTGGGGAACAAGGGTCTAATGAGGGTGAGGAACTTAAGTTAATTAATATAAGAAATGCAAATAAACTGCTTACCCACCCAAAGACAGGCTCAAATTTCAAGTTATTATTGAGGACTGTATAGTCTGTAGATTAGTTAAAATGTGTTTCGTTATGTGAACTAGACCTAGCTATTTATTGTTAAACTGTTTGTACTAAATGTTCATTGAAATTCGATGTAAAATTCACCTGCATCACTGAAGGCAAATTTGTTCTTTAAGTAACTACTCATCAGCCTTATTTTCTAAACATGGGTCATTTTATGCCAGCTTGTTGTCAATGGAAATCACCACTTTTGCTGTTAAACCCTGTCTTATGGTTTGAGCACCATGTCACCACGTGATATGATGGTAAGTACCGCAGGAAATCGAATACAGCCAAGGTGATCGCCTGGACTAGTTTTGATCGTCTGGATGGGTCGGAGAGGAATTTTCCCAGATTTTTTGTCCCTAATTGGCCTGGGTTTTTATCTGGTTTTTGCCTCTCCCAGGAGATCACATGGCTCCGGTTGGGGTGGAGTGTAGAATGTTTCAGTGTAAGGGGTGTCGCAGTTGTGTGGGGCGGACTGGTTGGGCTGGGTGCTCTTTACCTTTCCACCATTGTTCATAGGTTTTTATGTAACCTTCAGGGCTGCTGACCGAGGGCCGTGTGGCTCTTTGTCGGCCAGCGCGGACATGATGGGCCGAAATGGCCTCCTCCTGCGCTGTAGATTTCTAGATTTCTATGTCGCCATTCCAATAAGGCTTAGTTTCAAACGTGGTTACCGGTAACATAACTAAGGTGCCACGTTATAACATAGCTTATGGCACTATAAACCATACTTACCCTAGATATTTATACTGCCAACAGACAAGCAACATCCCTTTCATTTATTTTGGATAGGACTGTCCAACCTCCATTGAGTATTTATACGATACTAATGCATGATGGTGCAGTGTGAATGAATACTACTTAGCTTATCAATACTGCTGGTTTGTGCAATATGTATAGTACCATTTTTTGCATTGTATTGTATTTCTACAAAAGGGAAAGTCTGCATTTGCAAAATGATTTTGAACAAAAAATGATTTGGACTTTGCAAGAAACAAACTTCTTCTACATGAATAGCGAGGAAAAGAGCAAATGCTTGCAAGCTGAAATAAATGGAGAATATTTTGAGACTCTCTACAGAGCAATGTAAATGAATTAATTTACAAATTTGTAGGACAGAAAGTTGTTTGCTCTTTACACTGCACTCCTCAGCCTCACTCTTAAAGAAATGTGTTTTTTCTTCAACTTTTAAAGTCCTCCAACCTAGCGTCACTCATAAAGAAATAGGCGTCTCATTGTCTGTGAAGAGAAAAAACAGATTAACGTTTCTAGAGAGCTGTGACAAAGAGTCTATACTCGTGTCAGATGCTGATGGACCAGCTGTGGATTTCCAATATTTTCTCAATTCTATAGAGCATTTACAAAAGCAACAGCGGTAAAAAATACATAATGTATTTTGGTGTCAATCGTGTTGAATATACCGCATTGCATGTATCTGTATCTGTTTTGCATCTGCACATGTCTATCATACCTCAAGGCATCTCACATCTAACATATTACACTCGAAAGCATCACACGTTGTCATATCATCAAAACGTATGTCACATTTGCACCTGATTAGTCACAAGTGAATAATCTTACTGCTGGTTTCTTCTGACCTTCATAACCTGGGCTCTCCCCAAAGGCTTGGAGCTACGGATTTATCAGCACCTGCCAATCTAAAGAACCTCCTCCTCGGCAACGTGAATTCACCTCTAATTGACTTCAGAATGTGCCTAAACTAGCTCACTGCAGGATGTGGCTGAGCCATAGCCTTGGAGGGATATTTTGTGCAACCTCAAGCTGATTGAAAATGGTCTTTCCCCTTTGTTATTTAATGGGAAAAACTCCAACTTATATAGCACGATCCAAAGAAGATACAGCCAGAGGTATAAGGTTACGCCACCATTCACTAGTGTAGGTAGTGGTCTAAGACCCATATCCAGTGGCTGATAGCAGGGAGATTCCTCTGTAATTGCCGCAGTCGGACTTGCCCCCTTTTTTAAAGATGGTCACGATCAGTCGCTAGAGTCCTCCTCAACCGTCTTCTCCCCGTGGCCGAGGAGCTTCTCCCGGAGTCGCAGTGCGGATTTTGTCCCCTCCGGGGCACAATAAACATGACCTTAGCAGCGCGATAGCTGCAGGAAAAATGCAGGGAACTGTGCCAGCCCTTATACATGGCCTTCTTCAACCTTACAAAGGCCTTCGACACTGTCAACCGCGAGGGTCTATAGAGCATCCTCCTCCGTTTCGGATGCTCCCAAAAGTACGTCACCATATTCCGCCTGCTCCACGATGAAATGCAAGCCATGATCCTTACCAACGATCCATCACAGACCCAATTCATGTCCGGACCGGGGTCAAGCAGGGCTGCGTCATCACCCAAACCCTCTTCTCAATCTTCCTCACTGCCATGCTCCACCTCACAGTTGATAAGCTCCCCGCTAGAGTGGAGCTAAACTACAGAACCAGTGGGAAGCTGTTCAACCTTCGCCGTCTCCAGGCCAGGTCCAAGACCACTCCAACCTCTGTCATCGATCTACAGTACCTGGCGACGCCTGTGTCTGTGCACACACAGAGGCTGAACTCCAGGACATAGTCAACGTATTTACCGAGGCGTATGAAAGCATGGGCCTTACGCTAAACATTAGTAAGACAAAGGTCCTCCACCAGCCTGTCCTCACCGCACAGCACTGCCCCCCAAACATCAAGATCCATGGCATGGCCCTGGACAACGTGGACCACTTCCCCTATCTCGGGAGGCTCCTATCAACAAGAGCAGGCATTGATGATGAGATCCAACACCGCCTCCAGTGCGGCAGTGCAGCCTTCGGCCGCCTGAGGAAAAGAGTGTTTGCCGATCAGTCCCTCAAAACTGTCACCAAGCTCATGGTCTACAAGGCCATAGTAATACCCGCCCTCCTGTATGGCTCAGAGATGTGGACCATGTACAGTAGACACCTCAAGTCACTGGAGAAATATCACCAGCGATGTCTCCGCAAGATCCTGCAAATCCCCTGGGAGGACAGACGCACAAACATTAGCGTCCTCGTCCAAGCCAACATCCCCAGCGTTGAAGCACTAACCACACTTGATCAGCTCCACTGGGCAGGCCACATAGTCTGCATGCCAGACATGAGACTCCCAAAGCAAGCGCTGTACTCGGAACTCATCCACGGCAAACGAGCCAAAGGTGGGTAGAGGAAACGTTACAAGGACACCCTCAAAGCCTCCCTGATAAAGTGCGCCATCCCCACTGACACCTGGGAGTCCTTGGCCATAGACCGCCCTAAGTGGAGGAAGTGCAATCGGGAGGGCGCTGAGCTCCTCTAGTATCGACACCGAGAGCATGCAGAAATCAAGCGCAGGCAGCGGAAAGAGCGTGCGGCAAACCAAGCTCCCTGCCCACCCTTTCTCTCAACGATTATCTGTCCCACCTATGACAGAGACTGTGGTTCTCGTATTGGACTGTACAGCCACCTAAGAACTCATGCTAAGAGTGGAAGCAAGTCTTCCTCGATTCCGAGGGACTACCTATGATGATGATGATGATATCCTGTGGCATGTGGAGCTATTTGCCCCCTCTGGTTAGCCATGTCATTATGCTACATTGCTCGTCTTTGAGTTTGGTGATTGACAATTGATTCATCTGTGGAGGTGCTTCAGACTGTTTACATTACAGCCCCAAACAGAATGAAGTCTCACTCAGCAAGAGCATGGATTGGAGAATCAGGTACACAGTGCAGTGGGTGTAATGACCTCCTGGCCCAATTCTCCAATTTCTGCTTCCATCGAGCAAGGTTCCATACCAGGAATGGAGTCTCATAAAACTGAGTCCTAATATTATTGAACTATTCGCAAAGTCCTGAAGTACCTACATTAAGACTGTCGCTGAAAATAGAGAACTAACTTATGTACTGAAGCACAGCAAATGATACAGACACAAATCATCGTTAGATGAGGATTTGCAAGAGCATACTGTTGGCAGGTATGACAGAGAAGACTTTCAAAATGTCACTTTGATATGATTTAGGAACATTGGAACAGGAGTAGGCCATTCAGCCCCTCTAGTCTATTCCATCATTAAATTAGATCATAGATATTTTAACCAATAAGAGAATTAAGGGTTACGGGGAGCGGGCGGGTAAGTGGAGCTGAGTCCACGCCAGATCAGCCATGATCTTGTTGAATGGCGGAGCAGGCTCGAGGGGCTAGATGGCCTACTCCTGTTCCTAATTCTTATGTTCTTATGGTTGATCTGTATCTTAACCCGATCTATCGGCCTTGGTTCCATATCCTTTAATGCCCTTGCCTAACAATCTCAGATTTGAAATTTTCAATTGACCCCCAGCCTCGACAGCTTTTTGTGGAGAGAGTTTGAGATTTCCACTACCCTTTGTGTGAAGAAGTGCTTCCTGTCATCGCTCCTAAAAGGCTTAGCTCTAATATTCAGGTTATTTCCTCTTGTTCTGAACTCCCACAGAAGAGGAAAGAATTTCTCTCTCTCTATCCTATCAAATCCTTTAATCATCTTAAACAACTGAATTAAATCACCCTTTAATCTTCTATATTCAAGGTAATTACAAGTCTGGTCGTAAAAAGTAACAGAGATAATGAGTCATCAGCCTCAGCAGAAGGTTCTGATAAGGAACTGTTGCTGTTCTTGGACCTTCAGCTTCAGCAGTTTTGCAATGATTTTATCGCCTCTTATTTCCTTGGTGGGTTTTGGCCTTCCTGTGCAGTATATTTTAATTTTCTGTTGTGTTGCAATTTCGCTTTTTAAATTATGTGCTTGATTGCAAATCTCTACAAATTTTGCACACTCTTGAATATCAATTGAAAATATGGACACTGATTGACTCGCCCAGTCAATCGTGCATGCTTCCTTTTCTGTTTATAAACTATGTTGTCAATAAACAAAATGATCTTTAGAACCATTCAGCTCACCATGTCGTTCTTTTCCTTTTATTTTTTCTTAGGGTGTGGATAACACTGGCAAGGTCACATTTAATGCCCAGACTCAGTTAACCTGAGAAAGCGTTGTAAATTGTTTACAACTGAGCAGCATGCCATGCCAGTGGGCACTAAAAGAAACAACTTGCATTTCTATAGCGCCTTTCACAACCACCGCACGTCTCAAAGCACTTTACAGCCAATGAAGTACTTTTGGAGTGTAGTCACTGTTGTAATGTAAGGAAACGCAGCAGCCAATTTTGCGCACAGCAAGTTTCCACAAACAACAATGTGATAATGACCAGATAATCTGTTTTTGTTATGTTGATTGAGGGATAAATATTGATCCCAGGACACCAGGGATAACTACTTTTCTTTAAAATAGTGCCATGAGACCTTTTACGTCCACGGGGCCTCGGTTTAACGTCTCATCCGAAAGACGGCACCTCTGACAGTGTAGCGCTCCCTCAACACTGCACTGGAGTGTCAGCTTAGATTTGTGTGCTCAATCCCTGGAGTGGGACTTGAACCCATAATCTTATGACTTGGAGGTGAGAGTGCTACCCACTGAGCCACAGCTGACCCATAAACTAACATCTGGACTATGTTTCCCTGCCCTTCTTTCTTTACCAGCAGGCCATTTGCACGTGGCTTATTTCTGCTGGTCTGTATGGCTCAGTTGCACATTGGGTAGTTACCTTATCTACCAAGCTATCAGAGACCATTGATAGAATTATGTACACTAAGGGCATGTTCTCAGTTATTATTCAACAAAGGTTTCAGCATAAATAGAAATTGGGAAATTTGCTTTAGCCTCATGTCGAACTTTACCACTAATACTATTGAAAGGGGGAAAATATACCCCTTAACCATGAAATGTTCATGAACTATGCAACATTGTTTTTTGTTATCATTTCACCAGTCTATCATTGTGTCTTTAATTTCATTCTTCTGGAATTTCTGGGGTTTTCCTGATCTATGGCTGTAACTTGGGTAGAAGATCAGCAGAACCCCCAGAGCTGTAGATTGGGAGAGCCCCACGTAAAAGCTCTCTGATAGGACTTAGTGCCTGAAAGCCCCATTGCCATCCTACTTACACATCACCATATTTTTTTCACTCTAGGAGTGAATAGCACTCAAACTCATGGAACAAGTTGTACCCTGATGGCACAATCTTGTGACTGGAGATTATTGTGCATTCAATAACAACAACTTGCATTTATATAGCAGCTTTAACTTCGTAAAACATTCCAAGGTACTTCACAGAAGCGTTATTAAAAAAAATTGATACCTAGCCACATAAGAAGATATTAGGACAAATGACCAATAGCTTGATCAAAGAGGTAGGTTTTAAGGAGCATCCTAAAGGAGGAGAGAGAGGTAGAGAGGTTTAAGGGAGGGAATTCCAGAGCCTAGGTCCCAGGCAGCTGATGGCACAGCCGCTAATGGTGGAGTGATAAAAATCATGGATGCAGAAGAGGCCAGAATTGGAGGAGCGCAGAGATCTCGAAGGGTTTTAGGGCTGGAGAAGGTTATAGAGATAGTGAGAGGTGAGACCATGGAAAAAAATTTAAAATTGAGGCATTGCCGGACCGGGAGCCAATTAGATCAGCGAGCACAGGGATGATGGAGCCCTGGTTACAGATATTCACCCTCAGAATAGCGAGAAAACGTAAGAAAATCTAGACGGCACGTTCCAATTTTTTTAAAGTATTACACTGACAAAGAATTTGATGAAATATTCACGATTAGCATTTGTGTGAAGCACAACACTGTGGACAATCTTATGCCCCACAAAATTGTTTGGTCTCAAAATATTTTGAGACATTAGATAAATAAACGGATCATGAGTTAAATTGTCAGGTACTTTTATTCTGCTGAAATTTTTGCACTGAGGTGGGAAGAGCAATAACTCATCATCAATTAAAGGGACCCTGCCTCCCAAATCTGGGTACATTCAAACATAAAATAATGACAACAATGCTATTCAGATCTGCCCCCTTCCCTGCCGCAAACACCACTACCACTATCACATGAGCTAGTATATTGTTTTTATGGCATCTGCAAATAAGGATGCACAGCACCACTGTCTCGGCACTACACTGGGAATTCCCTCTCCAAACCTCTTTGTCGCTCCTGCTTAAAGATGTGCCTCTTTGACCATGCATTTGATCACCTGTCCTAATATCTTCTTCTTTAGTTCAGTGTCAATTTCTGTCTGATAACGCTCCTGTGAAGCACCTTGGGATGTTTTACTGTGTTAAAGGCGCTACAGTAATGCAAGCTGGTGTTGTTGTATCCAAATTGTGAGTCCTAATTGCACTGTGTGCTGCAAATAAAGTACTAGGACATCAATATCAATGCTTGGCATGCAGCATACAGCAAGGTTTCCCACAAATCAATCCACAATGACACAACTGAATTCCTGCACTGAAAGGAATAGAGGCCGAGAACCTTCTTTACGTTTCCATACAGTTTGGCTCCAGTGCTGCAGTAAGAAACTCTTATCAAAGAGTGATCTGTAGATTTGAATCCAACAGAGGGAGCCAGCCACCAATGAGTGGCAAACTACTTCAAGCTTTTCATCAAGATGAGCTTCCGACCACATATTCATTTCCACCTCCATAACATTACATGACTCCGTCCCTGCCTCAGCTCATCTGCTGCTGAAACCCTCATCCATGCCTTTGTTAACTCTAAACTTGACTATTTCAATGCTCCCCTGACCAGTCTCCCATCTTCCACCCTCTAAAAACAGTGCTCATCTAAAACTCTGCTGCCCAAGTCCTGTTCACCCCTGTGCTTCCTGACCTACATTGGTTTCCGGTCTGGCAACGTCTCAATTTTAAAATTCTCATCCTTGTTTGCAAATCCCTCTATGGCCTTTCTGCCCCCCCATCTCTGTAACCTCTTCCAGCCCTTCAAGCTCCTCCAATTCTGGCAGCTTGCACATCCCTGATTTCCATTGCTGCACCATTGTCCAGGGTAGCCGTGAGGAAGAGTTCAGAGAGTGTATCCGGTATTTAAGGAAGGATATACTTGCATTGGAGGCTGTTCAGAGAAGGTTCACTAGGTTGATTCTGGAGATGAGGGGGTTGATTTATGAAGATAGGTTGAGTAGGTTGGGCCTATACTCATTCAGAAGAATGAGAGGTGATCTTATCGAAACATATAAGATAATGAGGGGGCTCGACAAGGTGGATGCAGAGAGGATATTTCCACTCATAGGGGAAACTAAAACTAGGGGCATAGTCTCAGAATAAGGGGCCTCCCATTTAAAACTGAGATGAGGAGGAATTTCTTCTCTCAGAGGGTTGTAAATCTGTGGAATTCTCTGCACCAGAGAACTGTGGAGGCTGGGTCATTGAATATATTTAAGGTGGAGATAAACAGATTAATGAGCGATAAGGGAATAAAGGGTTATGGGGAGTGGGCAGGGAGTGGAGCTGAACCTATGATCAGATCAGCCATGATCTTATTAAATGGCAGAGCGGGCTCGAGAGGCCAAATGGCCTACTCCTGTTCCTATTTCTTATATTCTTATGACTTGATAGGCGTGTCCTGCTCTTCAAATCTGAATCAGAAACTGAGCCACGTTTTTCTGCAGCAGACAATAACCTTTTTGTTGATACAGCTCCACTCGTGCCCTTTAAGCAATGAGTCAGCGTTATCCTTCCCAGTCTTTCGAGGTCATTCGGGTGCTTTCTTCAATCCTGTACATCCCTGTTTGTTGAGAAGATTTCATTAATAATAGATGGATGGGTTGTTTTTAATCTCAGACTTCAGTGCCCACGTGATTAGTAATAAATATATTTTCTCAGCAATTGATTTCCTCCTATCTTTCAATGAATGATTTTATTGAAACATTAAACTGATGCCTTTATATTGTGGTTCATTTAGCCATTTTTTTTTATCAGTGATTGTCAGTAGAACATAAATCACAGTCATCAACAAAGGTCAAGAGGGCGTGTTACAATTGTCAAGCTGCTTAATTTGAATTATTGTATTTTATGTTCCATTGGACAGGTCAATTTAGTGGCAATAGTGCAAACTGATATTATAATGGATGTAGAGAGTATTGATAGTAGCTGGACAGGCACCAGTCATGTCCGGTTAATGGCCACAGACAAAGCAATCCTACCAATCATTCCTGGAAGGTATTGGGCGTTTAGCTGCTTTGTTTTATTTCTAACACTTAGAAACTATTTCCAGGACAATACAAACATACAAATTACTGCACCAGTCAAAGTGGCTCAAATTATGTTACATGTTGGAATGTGTGCTGCACATACAACCTGCATTTTACACCAATATCAGACTAATAAACGTTCAATATCGTCCACTTTACTAAGCTGAACATTTCAAGCAGTTTCTGAATCATTTGCGTTAGTTGTACAGGGTATTTAGCATTGGACCCGTAGCCCTTCCACCACATCTATGGAGTTAATCCAGCACACCTTCTCAGCTGGATTCAAAGAGCAGAATGCTGGTGAACCTCCTTCTCTTCCTCCTCTTCCTTTGGATGAGCTGTGGTTTATAGAGAATGGAGGATGGGAGGCCAGAGAAGAGAGCATTGGAACAGTCTAGTCTGGAAGTGACAAAGAAGTAGATGAGATTTACAATGGCAGGCGGGCAATTACAGAGGTGGACGAAGGCAGTCTTTGTGATGGTGAGCATATGGGGGTCACAAGCTCAGCTTAAGACTGAACAGGATGCCAAGGTTACAAGCAGCCTGTTTCCGTGCTACATGGCACAGAATAGCCCTTTTATTTACAGCTCAGCTGCGATGCTTTCCATGGATCATGACGTACACTTATTTAGTACTTCTATCCATGAACAGAATTCTCTTTATTCTTCAGAAGTGAAGAGGTTAGTCTTGACAGGAGTTCCTATTCAAATATTTCCAGTGATAAAAGGTTGTTTTTCAACCATATTTTCTGAGGCACATATTTTATGTTATTTCATTCTTGGTAATAAAGGCAGGGTTAAATAGTGCTCACTAATGTAAGTGATGCAAGATCAAATATTAGTGAATCATTTTCAGATTAGAATTAAACCTCAACTACACGTTTCCAACAATGTACATTAATCCCAACCTTAGAAAATTTTCCATAACTGCACTAATGTGAATGTTTTAATTTCCTATGCCAGCCATGCTTATAGGCTATTTGAGTCAGGTTATTAATTTAGGACCAATTTGGGGTCTAACATTTTGATGAACACAGGTATTTTTAATTTGATGAATATACAATTCACACAAAAAGGTGCAGTATACGTTAAAGCGATGTTATCACCTTCCGAGGGGACTTTTGAGGAGATCCAATATCTGGAACTGCCAGGAACAGCCTATCTGCAAATCTCAGCTGTTGCACTGCCACATTGGAAGTCACGGTAAGTTTCCAGTGCAGGGGAAGATTTATCTGCAATAAATGATTAATTTATCACATCAGTCCTCACACACTCCTCTCATTAAAACAGTGACTGCATTCCAAAAATACATCATTGGCTGTAAAGCACTTTGAGACGTCCGGTGGTCATGAAAGGTGCAGTATAAATGCAAGTCTTTTCTTTATCCTTATAAACTGTTTGGTAAGACTCTTGTGGAGTGAAATTATTTTCAGCAATATCTCATATGACATTCTTACGCAAGATATTTTGATATGTTCGTTAACATTCCTACGCAAGATATTTTGATATGTTCGTTAAGCCATGTAAAGAAATAGCTTTATTAAAGTGCACAGAAAAATATTACATAAGCATTTATTACAAATACTGGTCAAAGCAATTTCACCTGCTTGATCTCCTAACCCAGCAATGTTAAGGCATTTTATACATATAATGGTTCTTCTCTTCTTCTTCGGCAGTCCCTTGGAGTCGAGGATGACTTGTTTCCACACTAATATGAGTTCTCAGGTGACTGATGAGTCCAATGCAGGACCTACAGTCTATGTCACAGGTGGGGCAGACGGTGGTTGGAGGGACGGATGGGTGGGGTGCTTGGGTTGTCATGCTCTCCTTCCGCTGTTTGTGCTTGGCTTCCGCTTGCTCCCGGCGAAGAGACTCGAAGTGTTCGCCGCCTTCCCGGATGCTTCTCCGCCACTTTAGGCGGTCTTGGGCCAGGGATTCCCAGGTGTTGGTGGGGATGTTGCACTTTTTCAAGGGGCTTTGAGTGTGTCCTTGAAGCATTTCCTCTGCCCACCTGGGACTCACGTGCCGTGTCAGAGCTCTGAGTAGAGCGCGCGCTTGTTTTGGGAGTCTCGTGTTGGGCATGCAGACAATGTGGCCCATCCAGCAGAGCTGATCGAGCGTGGTCAGTGCTTCGATGTTGGGGATGTTGGCCTGAGCAAGAATACTGACATTGCTAATAGTGGTTCTCGAGGAGCTGGGACCTGAAAAGCCAGACAGGTTGCACCTCAACAGGGTTGGGACCAATATCCATGCGGGGTGGTTGCTAGTGCTGTTGGCGAGAGATTAAACTAGATTGGCGGGGGCAATGGGAACCTGAGCATAGAGTTAAAGGGAAAGAAGCAAAGCTGGACATGGAAGGCAGTAAATTAATCAATGAGAGGAAACAAAGGCTAGAAAATAGACAACAAAGAGGTTTGACAGTGTTTAATGGTATATACTTCAATTCAAGGAGTCTAGTGAATAAGGCAAATGAGCTGAGGGCTCAGATAGACTTGTGGAAAAATTATATCATATCTTTACTGAAACATGGTTGAAAGAAGGGCAGGAATGACAGCTCAATGTTCCTGGGTACTTGGTTTTCAGATGTGATAGAGAGGAAGATAAAAAAAGGGGGGGGGGGAGGTCGGGCGACCGGAGGCCGGGGGAGGTCGGCCCGAGACGAGGTCAGACGGCCGGAGGTCGGGCGGCCAGAGGTCAAGCTGCCAAGGCAGGGGAGTCCGGATTTCGTAACATTTTCCGGTTTCCGGATGACCCCGCCACGGATCGGCCCGGTGTCCGGATTCGGAACATTCCGGATTCCGGATTTTGGATGTTGCACCTGTATATATGTATGTATCTATTGTGTCAGTTGTCGTTCAGTGGGTAGCACTCTCGCCTCTGAGTCAGAAGGTTGTGGATACAAATCCCACTCCAGGGACTTGAGCAAAAAAAAATCAAGGCTGACACTCCTGGGCAGTACTGAGGGAGTGCTGTACTGTCGGACTTTCGACTGCTCTCTCAATTGGATGTAAAATACCCATGGCACTATTTTGTAGAAGAGCAGAGGAGTTATCCCTGGTATCCTGGCCAATATTTATTCCTCAATCAACATAACAAAAATAGATTATCTGCTCATTATCGCCTTGCTGTTTGTGGAAGTGTACTTGTGCGCAAATTGGCTGCCTTGTTTCCCACATTACAACAGTGCCTGCACTCCAAAGCTACTTCATTGGCTGTAAATCACTTTGAGATGTCTGGTGGTTGTGAAAGGCGCGATATAAATGCAAGTCTTTCTTTATATATATATACATTTCAATAGTGGAGAATGGCTGCTGCTTATTAAAATTCATCAAGCTGCTAGAATTGTTGTTTAGGTTTAAGAATAGTTATAATGTAATACTCCAATGAAGGTTAACAGGCTGAATATGGATTTGATGCTCTCCCCCATTGCTGGCCAGTGCCTGTATGTGCGAGCGTGCACTCAGGCACGATTCAGTGTCAGGATAATGAATGGAGCAGCTTGCTGGTACCGTAATGTATCAAAATAAAGGGACCATATCATGTAATTCTCTGATTTCTGTATTTAAAAAAAAAATAATTATTAAAAAAAGGAGCAGGCAAAGTGTACAATCTGGGGAAGTCTTTTCCACAATATGAAGTGAGCAATTGTCATTAGTACAATGCTTAATTAATTTTCCCGGCACATTTTAATAGGTCTAGGGCTAGCTTGGTGGAAAATATATGCGGTCTGAGAGATCACGAAAAATACATTTGCCTGTATTTGCTTCCAACAGTATTGCAGAATATTTTTGTGTTGAATTTGTTTGTATGTGGGAGAGTATAATTTTCTATTGACCTACTTTTTGAAAATAAAATACATAAATACCTTACTTCAATGAGTGGGGTAATAGGATGAATCTGGCAGACTTTATTCTGTGATTGCCCCCCTAAATTACAAACCCCGGGGTGTTTCATGCGCGGCAGTGACAGGTTTGGTCTCTGCTTCCAGCTGAATTCGGAGGCGGTGATTTTCGAAGAAATGTGGCATTCTGGGGCCGATCCCTACGTGGCAGCCGAGAGAGATTTCAGGAGATCTGGGAATCAGGAGGGGAAAGGCAAAGGAGAGAGAGAGAGAGAGAGAGAGAAAAAGGATTCAGGGGCTGCCACGGATCAACAAGCAGGACACCGCTTCTTCCTGCTGGAGGTGAGATATCCCTGGGGTTGGGGAGAGAGGGGCTGACTCGGCATGTCTTGGGGTTGTTAGGGTTTTTTTTGGTGGAGAGAGCTGCTGGTTGAAGAATCAGCCAGAAATCTCAGCCAGGACTCGGCAGCAATCAGAAATCAGGGAGAGGGACCGATCGCGGTGAATGGATCTGTTGCTCCAGCTCTGCCTCGCTCCCTCTCTCTCGTCCTTTGGCCCCGTCTTGTCTGCAGCATGTTTCAGCGGATCTGCAGTTCCTGGAAACCCCACTCTTCCCGCTGCCTCTCCCAGCCCTGTCTGCAGCTCCCCACAGAGCCGTGCTTGAAGTTAGATGACAAGAGCGCCTACCACTGTTACATAACCATGTTGTGATTGTTCCAGGGATGTCCTTTTCACCCCCCCCTCCCATGTTCTGTTGCAAAGCGTTAAGATTGTAAACATTTCTGGCGGTGGAAATAAGTGTTTAATATTTCGCTCTTTCCATTAAACACAATAATTGATTGTAGAAAAACATGTGCTGGAGAATTCGACTCAAATGTCTTAAAAGGGGGCGAGTTACATCGATGTTTTTGACTAGGTCTGGCTGTGTTGTTTGAGCCTGTCGGTGCTTTGCGATCCTTTGGCTGCAGCACACACGCGGCGGATATTAACGGGAATTCGTCACTTTCAACGCAGAATGAACTCCGCGCAGAGACAGAAATCGCATTCTTTCAGCTGTGTTGGAGTGGATGTGGACACAACTCTTGACAATAAGCAACGACAGCCCTGCTGGCGGCCGTTTCACCGGACTTGTGCGCTGAAACACCATCCTCTGTACAGCACAGCAGGAGGCCATTCAGCCCATCCAGTCTGCGCCGGCTCTTTGGAAGAGCAATCCAGTTAGTCACACCCCCCCCCCCTCCCCCCAGCCCTCACCATAGCCTTGCAATTTTTTTCTCCTTCATATTGGAAGTTGCATCTCCCCCCTCCCCTTTAAAGTCAATAACTAGCTGAAGTTACTAAGTGCTGCCGCCAAGTGAAAGCCCAAATGGATTTAGCATCATTGTTCAGTATTTTTTGAGGCAGGGAGGGGGGGTGGCGGGGGGAGTAAGTTTCCTTGGCCCAGAACACCCCAATCTGGCAGCAGTTGCACCCTCTTAAAGGGGCTGGATTGGTTTGCCTGCTCAGGTCGCCCCTTTAACTGAACCAATATCCAGTATATTGATTTTGTCTAAAAAAGAGGTTATAGCAGAGGACAGGGAATTCTGACGGAAAGTCACCTCTGATCTGTGGAATTCCTTGCAAAAATCCCCCCACCCCACCCCATCGTTCTGAAGCTTCCCAACAACCTTGCTACGCTTTTGTCCCACTACCAATGTTATTAATTACTCTTCTCAGTGCCTGTTTTTTTAAATCAAATGCTCTGAGATATTTGCTTGACTATTGCCACACACTGTTGTTGGAATGCTCAGTACCAGCTCCTTGGCCAGGCATTCATAGAGCAGCATTGGCACAGGCAGGAGGTTGGTAGTAGCTTGCCCACTTTCACTGTTGCATTGGGAATGTGTGGCGAAGAAGGTGTGTGGCTCAGGGAACCCTGCTAAGAGTATTCGTGTTAGAGGGTGTTGTGTATGGTAAGATAACAGTGATGCAACTCATGTTACTGTGAGGCTGTTGTAGTGGAACTGACTTTTATGCCTATATTTCTTGCCCCGAGCCAACAACTGGTACGAACCAATGGGAGCTATCCTACAGAGAGCAGTCCTGTACTTTGCATTGTCCAGTCATAGCCTATTCTGGCCACTAATTTGTACTTGCATAGAATGATTGAGCAAGAATAGGTGTTCGGAGAGGAGGCTTGTATGCAGCATAAACCAATTGGGCTGAATGGCATGTTTCTGTACTGTAAATTCTATGTCATTTGAAGACTGCTACCATGGGGAGTTAGGGAGTTGGAGATGAGGGTTATATTTCAGCACATGGGGAGTTAGGGATGAGGGCTATATTTCAGCACATGGGGAGTTAGACATGAGGAGGGTGTTGGTGTGGCGGCGAAAGGTTCAGAATCCAAAACTTACAGACAGACCCCGGGTGAGGTGGATGCTAGGCAAAGCAGCCCATGAGTTATTGTGGGTGCTTAAGGTCAGAGGAGCCAGGGCATTCAGAAATGGTCACAGGAGTTGACCAATCCTGTAAGAATCCAAGGGCTGCAAGATCAGCCATGATCTTATTGGAAGAACTCTGCTGCTCTTATTCAAATAGTACCATGTGGTCTTTTACACCCACTTGAGAGTGCAGAAGGGAGCTCAGTTTAATACCTTATCCGAAAGACGGCACTTCCAATAGTGCAGCACTCCCTCGGTATTGCACTGAGAGTGCCATCTTACATTAAGTGCTCAAGTCCCTGGAGTGGGGCTTGAACCCACAGGCCTCTGAATGGGAGGTGAGATTGTTACCCCTTGAGCCACGGCTGACACCTGAGAGAGTGAGAGGCTGAGAGATTACCCTCAGTCTGCAATGGATACAGATTCCCTTTATTGCCAAACAGTAGGAGCTCCTGCAACATTGTGACCATCACCACTCAGGCTCTGCTGCCTCCTATTTTCTACCCATGTCTCAAGACATTGTGCTCATTTCATTAACTTGGCAGGATGCAAGGGCGAAGTTAACCGTATCAGGTTAGCCTTCTCATCCTGAGCCTGGCACGCAACCAACTGAGCTGCCTGACCTCAATAACCAGAGCTGTATGCCATTTTTTGTCTTGATGGTGCCACCAGACAGTCCCACGATCATACTTCAGATCTAGCAATGTGTTTTGATGCAGCTTCTATTAATGCAGTGTACGTGTGTTTGCAAACAATATGGTTCCTGGAACACTTCTGCAGAAGGGCAGCGCTTGTTAAGTAGAACAATGTGCTCCGTGGGTGTATGCTGCAGTGAAGCTGACTATAAAAAGGAGGCACTTGAAAAGAAACTGCGGCTTATGAAGGAAGCTGAAGTGGAGCAACCCTGAGACTGTTTGCTGTAGAATGGGTAGAAGTGTGCCAAGTCTTGGTTGTGTTGAACTGGAGCAGTGTGCCAACTGAAGTGCAGTCTGATAGTGAGGCAAGACCCAACAGATTGCACACAGCTGTAAAGCAATCTTTAGACAATAGTTCCAGTATTCCAAAAACATAGTCAGGTAATTTTTGCAATCTCGCTGTAACAGTTTTGAGAACTGCAATAATGTATTGGCTCAAAACATGAGCAGTTACAAGATTACATTTCAGTTAAGGATGTCTGTAAATAGCTTATGAAGATCAGCAGAATCTGTTCGACTGCAGATTGCAAAATATCCCCTCCCTCCAGTTTAATTCACTTTTCTTCAAAGCACCCTGGTACTTCGTAAAAAGAAAAGAAAGACGTATATACTGCCTTTCACGATGTCAGAACATCCCAAAGCACTTCACAACCAATTAAGTACTTTTTGAAGTGTAGTCATTGTTGTAAGGTAGGAATCGCGGCTATTGATGAGATAATCTATTTTCTAGTGATGGTGGTTGAGGGATGAATTTTGGCCTCAGGGCACCAGGTGAACAACCCTGCTCTTCTTCGAAATAGTGCCATGGGATCTTTTATGTCCGCCTCAGAGGCAAACATAGGGCCTCGGTTTAACGTCTCATCCGAAAGACGGCACCTCCATCAGTGCAGCACTGGAGTGTCAATTGAGATTTTTGTGCTCAAGTCCCTGGAGTGGGACTTGTATCCACAACCTTCTAACTCCCAGGCGAGTGTGCTACCCACTGAGCCACTGCGAAATACAATTCTTTCATGTCTGCGAGTATTATTCCCTCAGTACTGCCTGGATAGTTTACAAGTGCTCATTCTTGAGTGATCTCAGGGAGTGAGATTACGCAGCTATTCACCTTTTAATGGCAACACAGCCAAGCCTCACCCGGTCCACACCCAATATTCACACATCATTTCTTATCAGCAAGGTCCATGGAAATAGCAATCAGGAGTTAAAACTCTGCCTGATTTTTTGTTTTCCTCCTCCCTGCTCTAGGGCCACCAAGACCAATTGCAGTAGCCTTGTTGTTACATTACTCAAACTCTGCAAGATGAGTAACTGTACAAATGTAGGGATTAAACTTGGAACTTTTCTGGCGTGAGTGGCTCACGGGTGTAAAATCAACAGTGCACCTGATCCTGTCCGTTTCCCATTGGCGGGTTAAGTTAAAATAGCCCCCATGATTCCGAATGGAGGAAATTCAGTTTTCATAACTTTGTACCATTGTAGCTGGACTAACGGAGTGAGAATTGTGAAGGGAACATCAGATGGAACTAGTTGGTGTAACCATGTGTTTGATGGATTGGTGGACTAATTCTATAGTGTGTGGGGAGTATTATTCCCCACTATTTCTATAGTGTGGGCTGGGAATTCTACTGGGCTTTAAACGCAAGAACCAGGAATTTCCTTTGGAGTTCTCCTGATAGGCCGGGGAAACAATTCTGCACTGTTTGGGCAGCAAAACGCACAATGAGTAACGAACAACGTGTGATATCAAAGGATGAAGCCCCTCAGTTTTGTTTTAGTTTTGAACAGCTGTTTTCCTTTGGGGCTTCCAAACCTCAATCATACTTCAAGGGTTTAAAGGCTATGAAGACTGAGTTGATATTACTGAGTCATGATGTGTGTGTGTGTGTGTGTGTGTGTGTGTGATAATGGCCCAATTCATTTGCAGGTGTTGGTTAAATCCACCAGCAATTCAAATGAGCCCCTGCATTAACCCTAGAAGGGAAAACCAATTGTTTAATGATTTTTGCTCGTTTGCAAATTTACTGGCCTTGCTGGCAAGTTCTAGCCAGGTTCCAAGGTGCACTATTGAGTCTAAACTGCAGAAAACAACATTTACAATATTACATATTACATTACAACAGGTTTATGCTCCTCACGAGCCTCCTTCCAACTTACTTTATTTAACCCTATCAGCATATCCTTCTATTCCTTCTCCCTCATGGACCTATCTAGCTTCCCCTAAAATGCATCTATGTTATTCACCTCAACTAGGCCATGTGGTAGCACATTCCACATTCTAACATTCTATGGGAAAAGATGTTTCTCCAAAATTCCTTATTGGATTTGAGTGACGCTCTTATATTGATGGTCCGGGTGTGATTTTCTTGGTGGGGGGGGGTTCTTCTAATCGATTGATGGAAGATCGTCCCAAGCCCCATTTATGTGTCTAGCCAAGGAATTCCGCCAAAGTTGCAGTGGCTGATCAGGAGAAACTCCAAGGAAATTCCTGGTGCTTGTGCTTAAATCCCAGTAAAATGCCAGAACAATTAAAGATGGTGGGGGTTGGCAGGGGACGGGAAGTATTGGTGTTGGCTCCATAAGGAATTTCACAGACCATCTTCTTTAGCCTTGGATTGTGATTGGGAACCATCTGTACTGAGGAGATTCGGCAACAGCTGGGTTATGCAATCCATTTGTTTAAAGTTGGATCTGATCGTTGTTTGCCTATGATGAGTGTGAATCAGAGCAAAAGCGCCAAACTTGGATCATGAACATCTGGGAGGAAGAACAAACCCAATCCAAGAGGTTTATAGCTCTCTTGCTCCTTGTGATTTTGTTGTATAGATTTGAGGAAGTTCTGCTGTGCTGGGGATGGAATCTCAGGATGCTTGTTACGCTCAGATAGGAGAGAGTGGAAATACTAGAGAGCCTCAAAGACTGGAGTCTTCTGGTGCTGATCCTCAAAAATTAAATTCAAACAATGCCTGTTGGTGTAGCAGCCATTTTTTTGTCTGATTATGCTTTTATGAAGTGCCTTGGAATGTTTTTTTCTGTGCAAGGGCACCATATAAAGGCAAGCTCTTGTAAAAAGATAACATAGCGGTGTGATTTGCACGTGTTTTGGTCAAGAGCTTCATGTTCCTGGACATATTTTGATGGTCAAGAGCAATATGCTTGTCGCCTTGCTGAAGTGCAGAAAAGGTTCCTTTCAAAAATAGGCTTATTTTGTACCAAAGAAAAATGACTTAGACAAGATATATGGGCTAACAATTCAGTATAGCCCAGTTTGAGGTGGTGACACCACCTAGTTGCTAACTTTAGCGCAGGTAATGTTTACCGCCTCCAACCGAGATATTCATTTTTAGCGCTGCAAGAAGGGAGTGGAGCGCTAACTGAAGTGTTCCACACTACTCTTTGGGCGCTAAGGGGGTGGTAGCACGGGAGCGCTACTGAAGTTGAGGCGCTAGGATACCTAACATCCTAGCGCCTAAAGAGGAGTGAGGTGGACCAGACAAAAACTGCAAGGAAATGGAAGAAAAGTTAGCAACAGTCATCTCGAGGTCAGAAAGGTAAGTAACTGTAAATAAAGTGCAATATGAACATTTACGGCTCCGGGAACCTCTTTGCAGTGCCTGGTACGGCAGGCAGAAGCAATCAAGTTGGTGAACGTGGCACTAAGAGGGCGTTGTATGTGCGTGATGTCACCAAATGGGTGGAGCTATAGTGCGAGGGCTAAATGACAGCGCCGCCGCTACACCAGCAATGAAGTCCGCGGCAGGCTGTCATAGTGTGGCCCTCGGGCGGTAAGTGCTTAGCGGCCCATTAGCGCTGCTCTCAGGCGCTCACGGGTGGCGCAAAGCCAATGAATTTCTAGCCCATAGAGTTAAAATGTACTAAAGGACAGGTGTGCTGCAGTTTAGAAGCTATTGAAAAGAAATGCCACAGTAGTATGGGGACTTGAGAATTGATCACACAGAACCGGTCTCGTCTTTAAAAGTAGTAATTATAATGTTAGATGCAACTGGTATTACCTCTGCATATTTATTCGAGTTAGTACGATGTAAGCAGTGTGCTTTGATCCATTCACATATAGTTGCCCATAGTCAATACTGCTGGAGTGTGCATGACTGTGTACTTTGCTAATGTCTCTCCTGTCAGTTTTGGAATGTTGGATAATTCTGAAGTGAAAGAATGTGGTAACTTGTCTGAACTGGATGGACTAAATTGTCCAAATGTCTTCAGCTTCCGTGTGCGTTGCTAAAGCAAGATGAGCCAAGCAAAATGAACCGTGGGGAGGGGAAATAAATAGTTACTTTTGAAGACTGAGAGAACTGTTTACGGAGAGTAAGAGACACTATTTAAAGTAACATGCTTTGAGGTACGGTTCTGCTTTAAAGTCTGATATTCTACAATAATGTATTCGGAGCCCACACGGGTAAAGTGAACTGAACACTTTGGGTTGGATACTACTTGCTATTCTGTGTGGATCAAGGGTTACATTCCCCAGATGTTGGAGTTACTTTTTAATTACTTACTTCTTGTGGAATGTGCTGTTATTTCTGCGGCAATCCATCAGTTTGAGAGCTAAGGTGGGTGGGAATCAATTTATAAAACCTTGACTGTAGTACTGGTTGCACAAGTTCCAGTTGATGCTGGCCACTCACATAATGAGGGATGTCTAAACCGTCCATTCAGCAAGGCTTATTTATCCAACCACCACAACCAAGGACTTGTGTCTCCTGATGGAAAGATTGAATGAAGGAGAAGGTTACTGTTTAAAGAAAAATTTCTAAATTACAAATTCTTAGAGAATGGGAATGGAAATTCAGGGTCTTTCAAAAACATTTTAATTTTAAGTCAGATTCTCCTTCGTGGATATAAATTGTATATAGTCTGACTTTTAATTTTACTTCTACCCATTCCCTCTCCTGAATAAAACATTTTCAGATTAAAATTGTGTTTGAAAAATCTTAAGACCAGTGTCAGCTGTGGCTCAGTTGGTAGAACTCTTGCCTGAGTCAGACGGTTGTGGGTTTAAGTTCCACGCCAAAGACTTGAGCATAAAATCTAAGCTGACACATCAGTACAGTACTGCAGGAGTGCTGCACTGTCGGAGGCGCCGCCTTTGCAATGCGACATTAATAGAATAGGTAGACATAGAATATATTACTATACTCTTTTGAAGAAGAGCAGTGGTGTTCTTCCTGCGGTCCTGGCCAACATTTATCCCTGAACCAGCACCACTGAAACAGATTATCTGATTGCTGTTTGCGTGACCTTGCTGTGTGCAAATTGGCTGCCATATTTTCTGCATTGCCACATCGACTGCACTTCAATAGTACCTCATTGGCTATAAAATGCTTTGGAATGTCCTGAGGTTGTGAAAGGCACTTTCTTTTTTTAACTAATCAACCATTTAAACTGACCATGGCTTTTCAATGGTTGAAACTTAGCTCTAACCCATGCGATCCAGTCAGTTTCCAATGTCTGCAGTGTGCGGACTTAAAGAATCATGCCCCATACTTCAATAATTGTGTGCAATGAGTTGCAGGCCTGGGTTTCACACTGACTTGACTTGTGCTACAGCCAAAATGTGAAGGGTTGTATCTAAAAATTTCACATCTGAAAGTAACCTGATCTGTTAAATAATGCAGTTGGATACTGTGACTGTTGTTGGTGAGTCCAACGGTCAGTATTTCATTACAGGTTGATTCTTAATCATGTCGTTCATTCAACATACCAAAAACAGATTATCTGGTCATTATCACATTGCTTTTTGTGGGAGCTTTCTTGTGCGCAAATTGGCTGCTGCGTTTCCTACATTACAATAGTGACTACACTCCAAAAGTACTTCATTGGCTGTAAAGCGCTTTGAGACGTCCGGAGGTCGTGAAAGGCGCTATATAAATCCAAGTCTTTCTTTCTTTAGTTTTGGGTTTCAGTCGCAGGAACTGCACTACAGTGTCAGCATAGATTATAGCTCAAACCCTTTTAACCCCGAGGCAAGAATCCTACTGCCTCAGCAAGCTGACACAAGACCTAACACAAAGTCCACTGTTGCACATGGCCCCACTCTATCCTAGCCTTCAATCTGCAGTACACTGCATGATACCAACTCGCATTTGGGCGGACCTGTAGGAAAAGCATGAAAATAAAGTTTGATTTTACTTTCTAATCTGCCAGTAACAGAGTTGGACATTTTTATTACTGAGCTGGCTGATCAGATATGAAAGGAACTGGGCCTATGAATTTGGTCTTGTACTCCTGCCACGTTGTCAGTGCTACTGTTTTGCATGTCGGAGCACAATGTCGTCACATATTCCCCAAAAGCCTTGTTTTCCCCCAGCATTACGCAGTAAGTTACGAAGGTGATGCTATTATGGCCCAGAAATCCAGTACTGCTGGAAAGCTGATGCTTCCTCCACCTTTTTGTGGCCATTCGTGCTGAAATTTTTTAGTGGCTGGGATATTCAAAAGTGAACAAATGGATTTTTCAGCGATGTGGCTGTCTTCATTTGAGCGTTATCACCACGGAGAAATTCAGCATGCAGGTAAGGATTTCTAATGAGCCAGCTGCTCCCTGGCCTTTTTAAAGTCCAGGATTTGCAGCAAGGCCCTGAGGGGGGGGGGGGGGGGGGAGGAGGTTGGAAGGATGGCTGGTGTAAGAGGTGCAAGGAGAGCCAACAGGTTCACTGATTTGGAGCTGGAGACACTGATGGACGGTGTGGAGGACAGAAGAAGAATACTGTTTCCTGACGCGGGGAGACCTGGCAGACAGACAGTACAAAATGCACGGAGGGAGATTGCAGGGCAGGTGTCAGGCACCTCCATATATGTGAGGACACACCCGCCCAGGAGGGTGCTGGCCAGTCTGCACCCGACCCTTCCAAGGTGGCGATGGGTCGACATCTCCTAGCTCTGGGGCGATGGTGATCCTCCTCCTCGGGTGGTACTGCTGGCTCGACCTCCAGCGGCTGTCCCCTCATGATGGCCAGGTTGTGCAGCATGCAGCAGACCACGACGATTATGGAGACCTGTTGAGGAGAGTACTGCGAGGTACCACCAGAGCAGTCCAGGCACCGGAATCTCTGCTTAAGGATGCATATGCACTGCTCGATGATGCACCTGGTGGCACAATGAGCGTCATTGTAGGCATGCTCTGGCGCTGACCTGGGGTTCTGCAGAGGAGTGAGCAGCCAAGGGGATGGGGATCCCTTGTCCCCAAGCAGCCAACTGCAATCCTGATTCGGGCCTGTGAAGACGGCGGGCACACTGGTCTGGCACAGAATGAACGAATCATGGCTGCTGCCTCCCTTGCCCGCTGCCAGTCTTCACTTCCCTGCATGCCACCCTGCTGCTGACCAGGTGTACCAACATTCCTCCCATCATCAGGGCGAACCCTGCCAAGCAGGTTTCTGCAACCCTCAGGACTCCACTAAAGAGTCAGACCTGAAAGTTGTACAAAAGTACAGGGGTATGTGCAAACCTCTGAGCAACACTCAGCAGATTTAATGGAGCTAAAACAATTAATAAAACTATATGAAAAGATAAATACTGCGGATGCTGGAAAATGAAATAAAAACACTACTAATGAATAAAACTATATCAAAAGATAAATACTGCGGATGCATGCTGGAAAATGAAATAAAAACACTAATAAGTAATAAAACTTTTTACCTACTAGACACCGCATCGAAAAACCTCGCGGGGGCACTGCCGGGAAAAGTCCTGTCTTTTCCTCGGTGAATTTCGCTGTCCTGGTGGCTTTCCAGTGGCCTGTACGCTGCTTCCCTCATTGCTGGAAACCCTCCTTTACAGCAGCTTCATCGTGTCGTTTCCGGCGGGAGTGAGCACCGCTCAAATCCTCCCCGAGCTGAATATGGCTCAGCGAGGGAATAGTACCTGACTACGCCGGCCAATCGATTTTTTCCGATCGACCGCCCAAACTCCTCAGCAGCCATCCCTTCGGGGACGGTGAATTTCGGGCCCGATATCTTTAACTTCAGCTGACTAGGAGGCAAGAGAGCTGTATGCAGGCATACACAATGTAAGCAATGGTATACAGATTTATTTCAGCACCTTGCTGGCAATGTGTTGAGGGGCAGAGAAGGATACAGGCCATTGCTCACACAGTACATTTTGTTCAGAGGACTGAAAGTACACAATCTGCAAGGTTGGTGCATGTGTTTAGGTTCCAGGGACTCTTAACCAGGGCTGAGAGGGTTAAGATATACAACAACAATAAGTTGCATTTATATAGCACCTTTAACATAGTAAAACATCCCAGGCCCTGCACAGGAGCATTAGCAATCAAAATTGGATGGAGCTCCAATTTGCTTGTTAGGACTTTGGAAATCGATTCCCTGTTTATTCAATATTAAAAATATATTTTTCAAAGAAGTAGCCTCAGACAGAATGAGAGTGCAATTATTAAATAATAATAATTTTTAAAAAGCACTTTATTCTTTTTTTGAGCATCTTTACTTTAAAGTGTTTGACTAAATTACACGTGTGGAGCAAAGTCATGGCGTAACTGAGCCAGAACCATAATCTGTTGGAACAAGTTCAGCTTTAATCCAGCCGAGTGCATTCCAATTCAGTTTAAGGGGCCCAACATTGGCCATGACTTGCATCAATGTTTTTGGAGTAAGTTGTTTTTTTCTGGCGTAAGTTAGAAAATGCCATTTCCCCCAAAAAATTTGCTCCAGAGTAAATTAGTTAAGTACGATTTTTTTTAGGTCTCTTTTTTTCAAAAGGGGGCATTCCCAGACACTTACGCCAGTTTTGGCCATTTATGCCACATTGGCCAGCAAAAACTTACTCCAAATCCACTTAGGTCAATGAATGTGGCCAGCTCTGAAAAACCTTGCAGGCAGTTAAGAAAAAGCAGCGCACATTCAGCAAACATTAGGGCAGGGATAGTGGAGGGAAGGGAACTGGAGAGGACCTCAACAACCAAGCAGCAAACATTAAAGAAAAGCTCAAACCAATAAAATACAACAAAAAAATAAGTAAATCCTACCTTATCTTTAAAGTCTGCCCTGGAAAGGCAGCGGGCCGGCCTGTGTGTGAGGCCATTTGGCCTGGGATAGGGGAGGGAAGATGCATTGGAGAAGTGCGAGTTTGTGGACCAGAGAAGTTGCAGCTGCTGGATCTGCGCTTTTCATCCAGGGTGGGGTGGGGGGGTGTTGCGGGGAGAGCCCGCCGAGCGACTGGAGAAGCTGCTGGATCGACGCTTTTCATCGGGGGTGGGGGGAGAGCCCACCGAGCGACCGGAGATGCGATGCTCTTTAAAAATGGCAGAGTGCCAAGTTTTCTCTCTCTACTGCACATGCACGAAGGTGCCGGCAGTGTTTTCGGCGCGGGCGTTTGGCTCCGCCCCCCACTTCACCATCGACGTCACGGCAAGACACCGGGGACTGTACACAGCGGCCAGGATGGGGCGAGTTTTTCCCGGCGTCGTTTCCAGCGCGCAAAGCCGGCGCGCTTGAGGTCAGTGCGCCGACAAAACTGCTTGGGGACAATCTAGCCCAAGGTTACTATTGGTAATGCTACTACGGTGATTCAGCTGAGGTAATGGTGGAGTTATTCTGTATGGCCCAATGCACCAGTGATCAGCAAAGAATTACTGCAAGCTCTTGTTTTTTTTTAAATCGAGCTCACAGGTAACTTGGAATATAGCCCAGGGGCCACTTGCATCTCACGCATCAAATATGCCTCTTTAGCAAATCACCTATTCCCACGGGCTCCTTCACGTTTGAATTCACAGCCCACCAGTTCAGTTCTGGCATTAAGGAGAGGGAAAGTGCTTTTTTTTTTGTAAATACAGTAAAAGAAAGCACATGGAGTTGCTTCATGGCAGGGCGACAAGAATGTTCCTCACCTCAAACCACTGCTTAGGACTGACTATGTTTGCAGCCCTTGATTACAAGTCAGGGAGTCCTCCTGATCAGTGTCTGTTCCAAGGTCACTGATGCTTCTCCCCCTTTCCTGTAACTCCAACCCCTAAATCTGCATGCCTGTCACAGTATGTTGTGTTAAGTCTTGCAGATCAATTCATGTTCAATATCGTGGGAGTTGTCTGAGCTTAATTATGTTCTGCCCCAGAGCTGTAGAAAATTACAGCACAGGAAGGCCCTGTTTCATCTTGCTCTGAGGTGGGCGGAATGAAGGTGTTTGCGTCATGGGTCACTAATCCACAGAGCAGTTGCCAGTCAGGGTTGCTGACGGCACTCAAGGGTGGGAACGCTGATAACTTTTTCAAATTTACCACCACAGAGCAGGCATTGAATCTGGCACTTTCCGAGGATTTGGAGATGTCACTTTTACCTCTGAACCATTGGAAGAACCCTAGTTTTATGTTAATAGGTTCCACACCAGTTAGGTTCTGGACGGGGGTGGGGAGGGGATTGGCAGCGGGAGAACATAGACAGGAAGGCCCAAACATAACGGACTGCATTCTGGTTTCTGCTTTAGTTGAATATCTGGATAGTAACCGAGGCTTATGATATGTAAACAAAAAAAATTCCAGGTTGTAAACTGAGTCGGCCACAACTATAAGCCCTACGGTAGAGAAGTGAAACAATTGTGATCGACTTTACTTGTCCAATATCTAGCTTAGGGATCAAACACAAAATTCTCCGGCAAAAACGTTTAGGCGCTAAGGGAACAAAGGGATGTGGGGATTGGGCAGGAAAGTGGCGTTGAGGTAGAAGACCAGCCATGGTGGAGCAGGCTCGAGGGGCCGAATGGCCTACTCATACTCCTAATTCTTATGTTCTTATGCTTTAATTAGTACATTTTAGTTACTGAATATATCACATGCCGTTAAATAGTTTTCTTAAACTTCAGAAGCTCCAGAATAAACACTTCACAGACTGTAAGAACATAAGAAATAGCACCCAGCCCCTCGAGCCTGCTCCGCCATTCAATAAGATCATGGCTGATCTGATCATGGACTCAGCTCCACTTCCTTGCTCGCTCCCCATAACACTTTATTCCCTTATCTCTCAAAAATCTGTCTATCTCCGCCTTAAATATATTCAATGACCCAGCCTCCACAACTCTCTGGGGCAGAGAATTCCATAGATTTACAACCCTCTGAGAGAAGAAATTCCTCCTTAACTCAGTTTTAAATGGGCGGCTCCTTATTCTGAGACTATGTCCCCTTGTTTTCGTTTCCCCTATTTGGAAATATCCTCCCTGCATCCACCTTGTCGAGCTCCCTCATTATCTTATATGTTTCGATAAGATTACCTCTCATTGTTCTGAACTCCAGTGAGTATAGGCCCAACCTACTCAACCTATCTTCATAAGTCAACCCCCTCATCTCCGGAATCAACCCAGTGAACCTTCTCTGAACAGCCTCCAATGCAAGTATATCCTTCCTTAAATACGGAGACCAAACTGTACGCAGTACTCCAGGTGTGGCCTCACCAATACCCTGTACAGTTGTAGCAGGGCTTCTCTTTTATACTCTATCCCCCTTGCAATAAAGGCCAACATTCCATTTGCCTTCCTGATTACTTGCTGTACCTGCACACTAACCATTTTGCATTTCATGCACAAGGACCCCCAGGTCCCTCTGTACTGCAGCATTTTGCAAATTTTCTCCATTGAAATTATCATTTGATTTTCTATTTTTACTGCCAAAGTAGATAACCTCACATTTTCCCCCATTATACTCCATCTGCCAATGTTTTTGCCCACTCACTTAGCCTGTCTATATCCCTTTGCAGATTTTTTGTGCCCTCCTCACAATTTGCTTTCCCACCCATCTTTGTATCATCAGCAAACTTGGCTACATTACACACATTCCCTTCATCCAAGTCATTAATATAATATAATAATGTAAATATTTGAGGCCCCAGCACCGACCCCTGCAGCACCCCTTAATTACTGTTTACCAACTGGAAAATTATCCATTTATTCCGACTCTCTGTTTTCTGTTAGTTAGTCAATTCTCTATCCATGCTAATATATTACCCCCGACCCCGTGAACTTTTAGCTTGTGCAGTAACCTTTTAAGTGGCACCTTATCGAATGCCTTCTGGAAATCTAAATACACCACATCCACTGGTTCCCCCTTATCCACTGGTTCCCCCTTATCCACCCTGCTCGTTACATCCTCAAAGAACTCCGGCAAATTTGTCAAACATAATTTCCCTTTCATAAAACCATGCTGACTCTGCTTGATTGAATTATGCGTTTCCAAATGTCCTGCTACTGCTTCCTTAATAGTCGACTTCAGCATTTTCCCAACGACAAATGTTAGGCTAACTTGTCAAAATTTCCTGCTTTCTGTCTGCCTCCTTTTTTAAATAAGGGCATTATATTTGCGATTTTCCACTCCGCTGGGACTTCCCCAGAATCCAGGGAATTTTGGTAGATTACAACCAATGCATCCACTATCACTGCAGCCACTTATTTTAAGACCCTAGGATATAAGCCATCAGGTTCAGGGGACTTGTCCGTCTTTAGTCCCATTATTTTACCTAGTACTACTTCTTTATCGATCATGATTGTATTATGTTCCTCCCTCCCTATAGCCCCTTGATTATCCACGATTGAGATGTTTTTAGTGTCTTTAGTGAAGACCGATACAAAATATTTATTCAACATCTCTGCCATTTCCCTGTTTCCCATTATTAATTCCGCAGTCTCATCCTCTGGGGGACCAACATTTACTTTAGCCACTCTTTTCCTTTTTATGTACCTGTAGAAACTCTTACTATCTGTTTTTATAGTTCGTGCGAGTTTACTTTCATAATCTATCTTCCCTCTCTTTATTATTTTTTTTAGACGTTCTTTGCTGGCTTTTAAAAGCTTCCCAACCCTCTGGCCTCCCACTAGTCTTGGCCACAACCAACTGCCCTTGTTTTCAATTTGATACCATCCCTTATTTCCTTAGTTAGCCACGGATGGTTATCTCTTCTCTTACAGTCTTTCCTTCTCATTGGGATATATTCTTGTTGCGGATTATGAAATAGCTCCCTAAATGTCTGCCACTGCTCATCAACCATCCCATATTTTAGTCTATTTTCTCAGTCCACTTTAGCCAACTCTGCCTTCATACCTTTGTAGTCTCCTTTACATAATCCAACTTTCTCACCCTCCAATTGAATTTGAAATTCAACCATGCTACTATGGTCACTCATTCCTAGAGGATCCTTTACCAGGAGATCGTTTATTAATCCTGTCTCATTGCACAGTACTGGATCTAAGATAGCCTGCTCCCTGGTTGGTACCGCATCGTACTGTTCAAGGAATCGATTCCAGATACACTTTGTGAACTCTTCCTCAGGGCTACCCTGACGAATTTGCTTTGTCCAATCAATATGAAGTTTAAAATCACCCATAATTATTGCCGTTCCTTTTTTACAAGCCTCCATTATTTCTTGATTTATATTCCGTCCAACAATATAACTACTGTTGGGGGACCTATAGACTACGCCCACCAGCGACTTTTCCCCATAATTCCTTATCTCCACCCAAACTGATTCGACATCTTGATCTTCTGAGCCAGTATCATTTCTCAGCAATGCACTGATCTCATCCTTTATTAACATTGCTACCTCACCTCCTTTTCTTTTCTGTCTGTCCTTCCGAATATGTCAATACCCCTGAATATTTAGCTCCCAGCTTTGGTCACCTTGCAACCACGTCTCTGTAATGGCTATCAGATTATACCCATTTGTATCTATTTATGCTGCCAGGTCATCTATTTTGATACGAGTGCATTCAGATAAAGAGCTTTTAAATTAGTTTTTTAATCATTTTTTCCTGCTTTGACCCCAGTTTCTGATACACCTTTATGATTATACATTCTGTCCCTTCCTGTCACTCTCTGGTTTTCATTTCCCCCAGTGCTACCCTGCTCAATTGCCTTCTCTTTATTCTTTGACTTTTAAAATTTTCGCTTACCTGAACCCTTCCCTCCACTAATTAGTTCAAAGCCCCCTCTACAACCCCAGTTATTCAATTTGCCAGGACCCTAGTCCCAGCACGGTCTAAGTGGAGCCCTCCCAACGGAACAGCTCCCTCTTACCCCAGTACTGGTGCCAGTGTCCCAGGAACCAAAACCCATTTCTCCAACAACAGTCTTTGAGCCTCGTGTTTAACTCTCTGATCTTATTTACCCTATGCAAATCTGCTCATGGCTCAGGGAATAATCCAGAGATTAATACCTTTGTGGTTTTGCTTTTTAATTTGGCCCCAAGGCTATAAACTGCCAAACATATTTATTAACTAGTAACAAATCTTCTTTATATTCTGTCAGGAGATAAAAACTCACAAATTATTGTGCCGGCTGAGCTAAACGTCAGTGTAAACTGGAGCAGGCTCAAGGTCCCTGAACCTTGTGGTGGTTTGTTGCTGACTGTCTGGGAAGTCTCTGGACTATCAGAAGGCTTTGGGTAGACTAACCGACTTTTACAAGACACCGCTGGGAAATAGGTTTCAAACCAAACAACTGGAACCAACAAAATTCAAATATGTCTTCAGGCGACTTGTTAAATAAATATATACATGTGTGTACAATAAAACCCACAAGATGCTTGTATTTGAATTGAATGGCTTGGCTCCTTTCAACCACATCTGTCTAAGCACGATAGGGGCAGAAAGCTGGTGGTATCAGATCGTCTGCCCATTAGATAGTCCACCTCACTTTCCATCCATTGACATCAATGAATTGGAAGATGGGGGAGGGTGGAGAACAGGTTGTCGATCCGATACCAGCAGTTTTCCGGCCCAGTGGAAGTTGAAATTTACTCCAGTGTCGGTATTTTGGAGCTGCAATATCAAAGCAAGCTGGGCCATTTTCTGTGAGTAAACCTGGTTATGACCCCATATGTAGCATGACAGAGGGAAAGACGCCAATACCATAAACTCATAGCAGTTTACAGCGAGGAAGAGGCCCCTTTGAGAACCACTGCTGAAACCCTCATCATGCCTTTGTTATATCCAGACTCGACTATTCCAATACTCTCCTGGCTGATCTCCCACCTTCCACCCTCCGTAAACTTCAGCTCATCCAAAACTCTGCTGCCCGCGTGCTAACTGCCACCAAGCCCATTCACCCTTGTGCTCGCTGACCTACATTGGCTTCCAGTCCAGCAGCACCTCAAATTTAAAATTCTCATCCTTGTGTTTAAATCCCTTCATGGCCTCGCCCCTCCCTAATTCTGTAACCTCCTCCAGCCCTACAACCTTATGCGAGCTCTACATTCCTCCAAATCTGGCTTCTTGCACATTTCCTATTTCCATTATCCCACCATTGGTGCCATGCTTTCAGCTGCCTCGGCCATAAGCTCAGGAATTCACGCCCTAAACCTCTTCCACTTGCTATATCTCTCTTTCCTCCTTTAAGACACTCCTTAAAACCTACCTCTTTGACCAAGCTTTTGGCCACCTATCCTAATATCTCTTTATATGGCTTAATCTGAAATGTTGTTTTGTTAATACTCCTGTGAAGACCTTTGAGATATTTTACTGCATTAAAGGTGCTATATAAATGCAAGTTGTTGCAAGCTCTTTGCTGGAACAATCTGAAACTAATCCCATGTTCTTTCTCCATATCCCTGTACCTTCAGCTGCTTTAAATATGTATCCCTCTGATTAAAATAGTTATCTATGATGAATCACAGATGGAAATTGCTTTACTTGTATCACGGTCTTCAATGAATCATTTAATTATATTGATCTTTTTAAGGTACCATGTTTAACTATTCAAATTACTGCTACCTCATCCTCCTCAGCCCGATGACCTGAGCCCCTGGAGGCATTCTGACAGCTTGTTTATTTCAGGTCGATACTGATCACTGGTTATACCAAGCTCAGTCTTTTGAAGTTTTTATAGTCGGATAACGACCCCTGTAGAGTCAGCAATAGATCATTTTGTGAAGTGCCAAGGAGACCAACTCCAACCCATTCCTGTTTGATTTAGATGAACAATGTACAACCTGCACATTATCACCAGACCAGTTAAAGTACACAGTTTGCGTTGATGTCTTTGACTTCTCATCGATGCAAACACTGCTGTGTAACGTGGATGAGAATCCCGCGGAATTGAATTTTGCCAAGTGGGGAGATAAATCCTGGTCCAGTAGATGAGAATACATTGTTGTAGCTTGTGAAGGAGTATGTCATAGAAACAGGAGACTGGAAAGTGGTGGGGAGGTAGGGGGTGGTGGTTGCATTGATCCTCTGGTCACTTTATGTAGCCGCATTGTAAAGCGTGTCTAATGACTTCAATGGAAAAGAAAATCGAGCTATCACCCCTTTTGCACTATTGGCCAAGGCCAATTTCACCTCCCTTGGGCTGGATTTCCGTCGACTTTGCGACTGGGTTTTCACCGCGATTTGACCCTCTGCGGTGGGATCCTCGGGCACCTCTTTGCAGTGGAGCTTCCACATACCACCGGAGAGAGGTGCGCCGACATGCAACGAGGCAGATTGCGTTTGCGTAACACTTTAGGCACTCTCCCGACCCTTACGCCATGCCCAGAATACCGACAGGGTCAAACCTGTCGGTGCAGCCCTGCCAGCAGTGGTAAGTATGAAGACCTGCAAAAGAGGTAAGTTAAAGTTTTTTAAAATTATTTTTCAGCGATTTAGTAGGTAAGGGTTTGTTGAATGTTTTTTGATTCTTTTTTGCAATTTTTTTGTTTTTGTTTTTCTCCCCCCTCCCAAGGTCTCTCTCGCAGCGCTACCGGCCCTGGACTAAAATTGCCGAAACTCGCAGTTTGCCCCGCGATACCTCGTGCAACACCAACTTTACCGCATAAAGGCTGAAAGTTAAGCCTAAAACCGATAGCGCAGCAAAAACGGTAATTTTGGTGTAAAACTACTGTTTTCGACGAAAACTGAAAATCTAGCCTGTTTGTCACCTTAAGTGAATTCCAATTCACTCCCAAGCATGAGCAGCTGAGCTTTGCCTGCTGTGATTTTTAACACTGAAGTACTTAAAACACCACAAAACCCAGACTAGCCGACATAGCCTTAGGTACACAAGTGTTTGCCGAGTGGCTGCAGAGTTTGGTGTGGCCCTCCCCTTTAACATCCCCGAAATGCTGAATTTCAACGGTTAGGCCACTCAGTGCATTGGGGCGGCCAGAAAACACCGAAAACGCCTTTTTTTGGGGCGGTGGGCAATTTTGGCCCCACAAAATTCTTACAAGGCTGGACAGGGTAGGGGCTGGGAGGATATTTCCCCTGGCTGGGGAGGCTAGAACTAGTGGTCATAGTCTCAGGATAAGAGGTCGATCATTTAGCACTGCGATTAGAAGACATTTCTTATCCCAAAGGCTTATGAATCTTTGGAATTCTCTACCCCAGAGGGGTGTGGAGGCTCAGTCATTGAGTATATTCAATACTGAGATTGATTGATTTTTGGATATTAGGGAATCAAAGCATAAGGGGATAGTGCAGGAAGGTGGAGTTGAGGTTGAAGATCAGCCATGATATTGAATGGCAGAGCAAGCTCGAGGGGCTGAATTACCCATTCCTGCTCCTATTTCTTATGTTCTTATGTAGGTTGCTCCTTTCTTTATGGTTACTGTTTAGCTAAAAAGATGTTGCACTTTTTTGGCACCAAATTGGCGCGCTCACTCAGGATGGCATATGTGGGAAATGGAAAATGTCACAGAGTGCAGCAGAAAGTGGGTGACTTTAATATGCACATAGATTGGGCTAACCAAACTGGAAGCAATACGGTGGAGGAGGATTTTCTGGAGTGCATAAGGGATGGTTTTTTAGACCAATATGTTGAGGAACCAACTAGGGGGGAGGCCATCTTAGACTGGGTGTTATGTAATGAGAAAGGATTAATTAGCAATCTCGTTGTGCGAGGCCCCTTGGGGAAGAGTGACCATAATATGGTGGAATTCTGCATTAGGATGGAGAATGAAACAGTTAATTCAGAGACCATGGTCCAGAACTTAAAGAATGCTAACTTTGAAGGTATGAGGCGTGAATTGGCTGAGATGGATTGGCGAATGATACTTAAGGGGTTGACTGTGGATGGGCAATGGCAGACATTTAGAGACCGCATGGATGAACTACAACAATTGTACATTCCTGTCTGGCATAGAAATAAAAAAGGGAAGGTGGCTCAACCGTGGCTATCAAGGGAAATCAGGGATAGTATTAAAGCCAAGGAAGTGGCATACAAATTGGCCAGAAATAGCAGCGAACCTGGGGACTGGGAGAAATTTAGAACTCAGCAGAGGAGGACAAAGGGTTTGATTAGGGCAGGGAAAATGGAGTATGAGAAGAAGCTTGCAGGGAACATTAAGACGGATTGCAAAAGTTTCTATAGATATGTAAAGAGAAAAAGGTTAGTAAAGACAAATGTAGGTCCCCTGCAGTCAGAATCAGGGGAAGTCATAACGGGGAACAAAGAAATGGCGGACCAATTGAACAAGTACTTTGGTTCGGTATTCACGAAGGAGGACACGAACAACCTTCCGGTTATAAAAGGGGTCGGGGGGTCTAGTAAGGAGGAGGAACTGAGGGAAATCCTTATTAGCCGGGAAATTGTGTTGGGGAAATTGATGGGATTGAAGGCCGATAAATCCCCAGGGCCTGATGGACTGCATCCCAGAGTACTTAAGGAGGTGGCCTTGGAAATAGTGGATGCGTTGACAGTCATTTTCCAACATTCCATTGACTCTGGATCAGTTCCTATGGAGTGGAGGGTAGCCAATGTAACCCCACTTTTTAAAAAAGGAGGGAGAGAGAAAACAGGGAATTATAGACCGGTCAGCCTGACATCGGTAGTGGGTAAAATGATGGAATCAATTATTAAGGATGTCATAGCAGTGCATTTGGAAAGAGGTGACATGATAGGTCCAAGTCAGCATGGATTTGTGAAAGGGAAATCATGCTTGACAAATCTTCTGGAATATTTTGAGGATGTTTCCAGTAGAGTGGATAAGGGAGAACCAGTTGATGTGGTATATTTGGACTTTCAGAAGGCGTTCGACAAGGTCCCACACAAGAGATTGATGTGCAAAGTTAGAGCACATGGGATTGGGGGTAGTGTACTGACATGGATTGAGAACTGGTTGTCAGACAGGAAGCAAAGAGTAGGAGTAAATGGGTACTTTTCAGAATGGCAGGCAGTGACTAGTGGGGTACCGCAAGGTTCTGTGCTGGGGCCCCAGCTGTTTACACTGTACATTAATGATTTAGATGAGGGGATTAAATGTAGTATCTCCAAATTTGCGGATGACACTAAGTTGGGTGGCAGTGTGAGCTGCGAGGAGGATGCTGTGAGGCTGCAGAGCGACTTGGATAGGTTAGGTGAGTGGGCAAATGCATGGCAGATGAAGTATAATGTGGATAAATGTGAGGTTATCCACTTTGGTGGTAAAAACAGAGAGACAGACTATTATCTGAATGGTGACAGATTAGGAAAAGGGGAGGTGCAAAGAGACCTGGGTGTCATGGTACATCAGTCATTGAAGGTTGGCATGCAGGTGCAGCAGGCGGTTAAGAAAGCAAATGGCATGTTGGCCTTCATAGCAAGGGGATTTGAGTACAGGGGCAGGGAGGTGTTGCTACAGTTGTACAGGGCATTGGTGAGGCCACACCTGGAGTATTGTGTACAGTTTTGGTCTCCTAACCTGAGGAAGGACATTCTTGCTATTGAGGGAGTGCAGCGAAGGTTCACCAGACTGATTCCCGGGATGGCGGGACTGACCTATCAAGAAAGACTGGATCAACTGGGCTTGTATTCACTGGAGTTCAGAAGAATGAGAGGGGACCTCATAGAAACATATAAAATTCTGACGGGGTTAGACAGGTTAGATGCAGGAAGAATGTTCCCAATGTTGGGGAAGTCCAGAACCAGGGGTCACAGTCTAAGGATAAGGGGTAAGCCATTTAGGACCGAGATGCGGAGGAACTTCTTCACCCAGAGAGTGGTGAACCTGTGGAATTGTCTACCACAGAAAGTTGTTGAGGCCAATTCACTAAATATATTCAAAAAGGAGTTAGATGAGGTCCTTACTGCTAGGGGGATCAAGGGGTATGGCGAGAAAGCAGGAATGGGGTACTGAAGTTGAATGTTCAGCCATGAACTCATTGAATGGCGGTGCAGGCTAGAAGGGCCGAATGGCCTACTCCTGCACCTATTTTCTATGTTTCTATGTTTCTATGTTTCTATGTTTCTATGTTTCTAAAGTCATTTCTGCGGCGAGAGCAAAGTAAGACAGAAGAAAGAACTTGCATTTATATAGTGCCTTTCACAACCTCAGGTTGTCCCAAAGTGCTTTACAACCTATGAACTGCTTTTGTAGTGTGGTAACTGTTGTAATGTAGAAACCGCAGCAGCTAATTTCCACTCAGCAAAGTCCTACAAACAGCAATGTGCTAATGACCAGATAATCCGTTTTATTGATGTTGGTTGAGGGAAAAGGTTGGCAAGAACATGAGGGAAAATTCTCCTACTCTTAGTACCATGGGATATAATACTTCCACCTGAGAGAGTTGACCTTGATTCAAGGTTTCGTTTGAAAGACAGCACCGCTGACAGTACAGCGCTCCCTCAGTATTGCACTGGAGTGTCAGCCTTGATGTTGTGCTCAGGTCTCTGGAGTGGGCCTTGAACCCACAACCTTCCTACTCAAGAGGTGAGAGCACTACCAACTGAGGCACGACCGATCGATTAAAGTGGAGCGACCTTTAATCTGTTTTTTAACTGTGCTATAATTGCTCTTTGCATGCTTGATTCTGAGGAGCCGAAATTCAGGCCCGCCAGGAAGCTGGCACACTTATGATATTTTAAGTGTTTCTATGGCCATCTCGGAAGAGGTCGACTCTTGATCCATATTGAGGTCTTGAGGCTAGATTTTCCAATGTTTCTCCATGCTTAACGCCCACTTAATGTCCATTTTACCACTGAAATGACATCTGAGGCCCATATTGCCACAAAATAGAAACTGACGGGTATTTTTCGGAAACATATCACTGAGCGTTACTTTCCCCATGTGCGTAACGCCGGGGAAAAACATAATACTGCCCGCCCATTTTTTTGGGGCGGAATCTTCAGAATGGGCTACAATATAGCGTTAGTTTCCACACGGAATTAATGCCGAGATTCAGTAATACTGACCGCCCACTTTTTTTTGTCGTAAAGGTCACATTTGCCGAAACTAATGGCCAGGAGATCGCTCAGCATCACTTTCACCACCTCGCATACATATCACCCACAATATCGCTCACCCAAAAAACCGCTCGGAAAAAGTGGAACTAACCGGAACTAATCACAGTGTTATGGATGCCATGTTCTAAATCACATGTTGCATCATTTAAAAGGCTGCTCTGCTTCAACCTCGAAGGAATTCGGATGTGCTCTGGAGGTCTTTGGAGGTGATGTGAACAACTGTACAAACATCTTTACCAAACTGTGAATTATTGGAATTTAATAGATGTCTTCATCGGGACATTCATTCTTTGTGACCAATCAGTGAAAAACATAGAGCTATTGCAATGGGGCCTATCCTTTCTCACCCTCTCTTGATGACCAATTACATGCTGCAGACTCGAGATGGCCGAAGGTACGCTCTACAGCATTACGTGCCCAATGTAACACATGCCAGACTGATGAGGAGGACCAGACGTTACACCCCCCGCAAGTACAGGGACAAGCGGTCTTACCTCAACTTACCCGATACTACCTGCATTCGGAGACTGCGCTTCCACAAAGAGGTTATCACTGAGGTATGCCAGCTCATAAGGGGAGATCTGCAGCCTGCCAGCACCATCAGTACTGCACTCTCCGTAGAGGTCAAAGCCACCATGGCACTGTCATTTTACGCGTCGGGTTCTTTTCAGGCCTCAGCTGGCGACATTTGCGGTCTGTCTCAGCATGCCACACACAGCTGCATTAGGCAGGTCACTGAAGCCCTGTACGCACGCAGGAGGGACTTGATCAGCTTCCTATGACCAGGGAGGCACAGGGTGAGAGCGCTCTAGGTTTCTCTAGAATTGCAAACTTCCCCAAGGTGCAGGGAGCAACAATAGATTGTATGCACATCGCGATGCGAGCACCTTTTCAGGATGCAGAGGTTTTCAGGAACCGCAAGGGATTCCACTCCCTGAATGTCCAACTCGTTGTCGACCACCAGCAAATTATAATGGCAGTGAATGCTAAATTTCTGGGCAGCATCCATGATGCTCACATCCTCCGTGAGAGCACTGTATTTGACTGTTAAACAATCAGCCACAAGGTCAGTGCTGGATGCTTGGTGACAAAGGATATGGCCTCGCCACCTGGCTGATGACCACCCTGCTTGACACTCACACCGAAGCCAAGAGGCGATACAATAAGAGCCACAGAGCCACTCGCAATATCGTGGAGAAAACCATTGGCGTGCATAAGCAGTGCTTTAGATGCCTGGACTACTCAGGAGGCGAACTCCAATACCACCCTGAGCAGGTAGCTTAATTCGTGGTGGTGTGCTCAGTGCTGCACAACTTGGCTATCAGGAGGGGAAAAGAATTGCCTGAAGAGTCTGACAGTCCACCTCACCTGAGGCAGGAAGAGGAGGACGAGGAGGCGGACGCTGACATCAGGCCAGACAATCAGGCTGATGCTGAAGCCATGCCCCCGCCCCCCTGTAGACCGCATGAAAGGGCCCGTGGTGGCATGATAGCTGCAAGAGCCTTACGTCAGCTCATCAATGATCGCTTTGCCTGAAAGAATGTTGTTGGTATTTACAAAGCTGACACACTGCTGGGTGTACTGGTCATACATCAATGGTGGGCATCACCTTGGTGACAGTTAAAGTTTAAGTTAGAAACATAGAAACAGAGAAAATAGATGCAGGAGTAGGCCATTCGGCCCTTCTAGCCTGCACCGCCATTCAATGAGTTCATGGCTGAACATGCAACTTCAGTACCCCATTCCTGCTTTCTCGCCATACCCCTTGATCCCCCGAGTAGTAAGGACTTCATCCAACTCCTTTTTGAATATATTTAGTGAATTGGCCTCAACAACTTTCTGTGGCAGAGAATTCCACAGGTTCACCATTCTCTGGGTGAAGATGTTTCTCCTCATCTCGGTCCTAAATGGCTTACCCCTTATCCTTAGACTGTGACCCCTGGTTCTGGACTTCCCCAACATTGGGAACATTCTTCCTGCATCTAACCTGTCAGAACCCATCAGAATTTTAAACGTTTCTATGAGGTCCCCTCTCATTCTTCTGAACTCCAGTGAATACTAGCCCAGTTGATCCAGTCTTTCTTGATAGGTCAGTCCCGCCATCCCGGGAATCAGTCTGGTGAACCTTCGCTGCACTCCCTCAATAGCAAGACTGCCGTTCCTCAAGTTAGGAGACCAAAACTGTACACAATAATCCAGGTGTGGCCTCACCAAAGCCCTGTACAACTGTAGCAACACCTCCCTGCCCCTGTACTCAAATCCCCTCGCTATGAAGGCCAACATGCCATTTGCTTTCTTAACCGCCTGCTGTACCTGCATGCCAACCTTCAATGACTGATGTACCATGACACCCAGGTCTCGTTACACCTCCCCTTTTCCTAATCTGTCACCATTCAGATAATAGTCTGTCTCCCTGTTTTTACCACCAAAGTGGATAACCTCACATTTATCCACATTATACTTCATCTGCCATGCATTTGCCCACTCACCTAACCTATCCAAGTCACTCTGCAGCCTCATAGCATCCTCCTCGCAGCTCACACTGCCACCCAACTTAGTGTCATCCGCAAATTTGGAGATACTACATTTAATCCCCTCGTCTAAATCATTAATGTACAGTGTAAACAGCTGGGGCCCCAGCACAGAACCTTGCGGTACCCTACTAGTCACTGCCTGCCATTCTGAAAAGTACCCATTTACTCCTACTCTTTGCTTCCTTTCTGACAGCCAGTTCTCAATCCATGTTAGCACACTACCCCCAATCCCATGTGCTTTAACTTTGCACATTAATCTCTTGTGTGGGACCTTGTTGAAAGCCTTCTGAAAGTTCAAATATACCACATCAACTGGTTCTCCCTTGTCCACTCTGCTAGTTACATCCTCAAAAAATTCCAGAATATTTGTCAAGCATGATATCCCTTTCACAAATCCATGTTGACTTGGACCTATCATGTCACCTCTTTCCAAATGCGCTGCTATGACATCCTTAATAATTGATTCCATCATTTTACCCACTACTGAGATCAGGCTGACCGGTCTATAATTCCCTGTTTTCTCTCCCTCCTTTTTTAAAAAGTGGGGTTACATTGGCTAACCTCCACTCGATAGGAACTGATCCAGAGTCAGTGGAATGTTGGAAAATGACTGTCAATGCATCCGCTATTTCCAAGGCCACCTCCTTAAGTACTCTGGGATGCAGTCCATCAGGCCCTGGGGATTTATCGGCCTTCAATCCCATCAATTTCCCCAACACAATTTCCCGACTAATAAGGATTTCCCTCAGTTCCTCCTCCTTACTAGACCCTCTGACCCCTTTTATATCCGGAAGGTTGTTTGTGTCCTCCTTAGTGAATACCGAACCAAAGTACTTGTTCAATTGGTCTGCCATTTCTTTGTTCCCCGTTATGACTTCCGCTGATTCTGACTGCAGGGGACCTACGTTTGTCTTTACTAACTTTTTTCTCTTTACATATCTATAGAAACTTTTGCAATCCGCCTTAATGTTCCCTGCAAGCTTCTTCTCGTACTCCATTTTCCCTGCCCTAATCAAACCCTTTGTCCTCCTCTGCTGAGTTCTAAATTTCTCCCAGTCCCCGGGTTTGATGCTATTTCTGGCCAATTTGTATGCCACTTCCTTGGCTTTAATACTATCCCTGATTTCCCTTGATAGCCACGGTTGAGCCACCTTCCCTTTTTTATTTTTACGCTAGACAGGAATGTACAATTGTTGTAGTTCATCCATGCGGTCTGATTGAAGTTAAGTGTAATTATACCCTTTGCTGTTAAGGAATCACCAGCGTGTAATGGTACAGCTATCTGAGCCAATGCGCAACAAGGTTTTGTTAAATAAAAAACATTTAAACCGAACATTTGTCTGAAATCATCAGTATTTCTGTAAAAACCATTTCTTTCCCCCCCCCCCCCCCCACCCCCACTTCTCCTCCCCACCTCTACCCCTTCCCCTTCCCCTCCTGACTCCAAGCCACCTGGCCGAGGAGCTCCTCAGGCGATGCTTCATTTGGGGGGCAGGGAGGCGGGATGACGGCCGAACCACTGCTTGGACGGATATGGGAGAGGACGGTCCCGAGGTGGGAACATGCTCCGAGCCAGAAGCAAGGTGTTGCTCCTGGCTCTCATAAGAATATAAGAAATAGGAACAGGAGTAGGCCATATGGCCCCTCGAGCCTGCTCCGCCATTCAATAAGATCATGGCTGATCTGATCATGGACTCAGCTCCACTTCCCCGCCCGCTCCCCATAACCCCTTATCTCCTTATCGATTAAGCAACTGTCTATTTCTGTCTTAAATTTATTCAACGTCCCAGCTTCCACAGCTCTCTGAGGCAGCGAATTCCACAGATTTACAACCCTCAGAGAACAAATTTCTCCTCATCTCTCTTTTAAATGGGCAGCCCCTTATTCTAAGATCATGCCCTCTAGTTCTAGTCTCCCTTATCAGTGGAAACATCCTCTCTGCATCCACCTTGTCAAGCCCCTCATTATCTTAATTCTACTTAACCTTTCCTCATAAGTCAACCCCCTCATCCCCACAATCAACCTAGTCAACCTTCTCTGAACTGCCTCCAAAGCAAGTGTATCCTTTCGTAAATATGGAAACCAAAACTGTACGTAGTACTCCAGGTGTGGCCTCACCAAAACCTTGTATGGCTATCGCAAGACTTCCCTGATTTTATACTCCATCCCCTTTGCAATAAAGGCCAAGATTCCATTGGCTTCCTGATCACTTGCTGTACCTGCATACTATCCTTTTGTGTTTCATGCACAAATAACCCCAGGTCCCGCTGTACTTCAGCACTTTGCAATCTTTCTCCATTTAAATAATAACTTGCTCTTTGATTTTTTTCTGCCAAAGTGCATGACCTCACATTTTCCAACATTATACTCCATCTGCCAAATTTTTGCCCACTCACTCAGCCTGTCTATGTCCTGCAGATTTTTTGTGTCCTCCTCACACATTGCTTTTCCTCCCATCTTTGTATCGTCAGCAAATTTGGCTACGTGACGCTCAGTCCCTTCTTCATGTGTCGTTGGCAATGGGGCTGCGGCACCTTGGGGTGCAGTGCCACGCTCCGGGATGACTGGGAGCCCTCTGCCACCAGTATTCCTGGCTACCAGCTCCAGGGCCTCCACCATACCTTCCATGTTATATTTTATTTGTTGGACAAAAACTCGGTGCTAACTATGTTCTTGGTGCTTAGTAGGCTTTTTGCTGCTGGTGAATCTCCCTCGTGCCTCCCACAACAGCCAAACAAGCACACACCACAGCCACACACGCTTTCAGTCCCTCTCAGCTCCCTCTCTCTCTCTGTCTCCTCTTCTGCGCATGTAATGATGACCCTTGACCTCCTGAATCGCGGGAATCGAGCGCTGCAATATCGTTGCTAAGGGCGGCGACATTTTACGGCAGAAGGTCAGAAAGATTTAACGCTACCGCCCATTTCACAGCGCTTGCGGTAATGCCCAATTTCAAAAATGGAGACTAGGTGCTATGAGAAGACCGGACGTTGGTCATAATCGCGGTGGAAGTGCGGCAGGAAGTGCTGGTGAAGGGTGGAAATTGGTGCGGGACGGAGTCTCCGCCACAGTCGGTCAGCGGCGGAGTGGTGGTGACATCAGTGCGCGTGTGCATCACCACGTCTCATTTAAAGGGGAAAGAAGGAGCGAAATTTTAGGTTTGGCCACTGGGCCACCAGGGTGGTTTTCGCCTGGGCCTGTGGCTTGGCACCCTAGAGGAAGTTGGCGGGCAAAAAAAAAGATGGCGGCCGTGGCACTGCATCCTCCCCTTGAAGGGCCTCCGCGCTGGCATGGCTCACACACACAAAACAAGGTGCACCGACAGAAAAAGCTGTCGGGGGCACCGCGCGGCGGATCAAGGATTTTTTGAGGTATATTTTGCGCGGAGTGGGATGGAGGTGCGGGAGATCAGTAGTGCATGCTTTGAATATGCGTTTGGGGTGGTCGGCTGCAGCGTGGTGGAAGTGGGGATCGCTTGAAAAATCCCTCAGGTGAGTTTGGGTTGTGGCGGCCAATCGATTGCAACGTGGAGGCCACTCGATTCCGCCACATGGTTGCCACAAATCAGCGGTAACAGGCCTTATCCGGACCTTGAATTTCGGCCCCTAAGTCTTTGTTCTAACAGTATGTACTGTTCCATTCCCCAGAATAGACTTTACTCACCTCGATGAGCACAGCATTCACCAAAAATGTAACAACCCTCATAAAGCTGTCATTGTCAAGCAAACATGGAACATTTGCTCGAGACGCTGTGCTGACCTTCACTCCATACCAGTTAATTGGCAGGCTGCCATTTTGGATGTTATTGGGAAAAGTGGGAGCAAAAACAAATGGAGGAGGAAAAATATGTTCATGATTATGGAAATAAAGTGATTATATTTGGCAGTAATTCCACTAAACCAAGGTCCAAAGACCATTTTAATTTGGACAACATCGTACTGTGTAATCCAGCTAATGGACAATAAGAGCGTTGCCCATTTCCACCTCTAGAGCCTGCTACAGAACAGCTTATTTCCTTCAGTAATAGAAATCAAATCTTGCAACTCAACATCACTGAGTGCATATTGGAATATAGTCGCTGTCCAGCTGTTCCTTAGTCAAAGTTTAACCACAAGTTCCCATATGACCAGCTGGAAGAGGTTTGATTTATTTGTGTGGAATGCATTCTCTGAGAAATGTTGTGTTTATTGCTGAGTTAAAGTTGTTTTGTAGCAGGATTATGAAAGCTTGTCTTGCTGTAGGCTAGGCCATGAAGAACTAATTTATTCAGGAATGCTGTGCATGGTGGTGATTAAGAAACAACACTTTACTAAAGCAAATTGTTTTAATTATTTACTTTGCTTAAGTGAATTATTAGTTGCATTTGCAGTGGAAATAATACTCACAGACGTAAAATAATTGTATTTCACTGTGGCTCAGTGGATAAAGCACTTGTTTCTGAGTCAGAAGGTTGTGGGTTCAAGTCCCACTCCAGAGACTTAAGCACAAAAATCTCAGTTGACACTTCAGTGCAGTGCTGAGGGAGTGCTGCACTGGCAGAAGTGCTGTCTTTCGGATGAGGCATTAAACCGAGGCCCTATCTACTCTCTCAGGTGGATGTAAAAGATCCCATGCAATATTTCAAAGATGATCAGGAGGGTTATGCCAGTGTCCTGGCCAATATTTATCTCTCAATCAACATCACCGAAACAGATTATCTGGTCATTATCACATTGCTATTTGTGGGAGCTTGCTGTGCGCAAATTGGCTGCCGCATTTCCCACATTACAACAGTGACTACACTCCAAAAGTACTTCATTGGCTGTAAAGTGCTTTGAGACATCCAGTGGTCATGAAAGGCACTACAGGCAACTCTCGATTATCTGTACACGGATCCAATGGAAAACCGTTGTAACAGGATTTAAAATTCTGTTGCTAACAAGTGAAAAGACAGCCCTAAATAATTTGGAAAAATCACCTTCCAAACACTGCTCATTTATATTTGCTCATTCTCTCTCTCTCACACTCGCACATTCTCTCTCCCTGGCCGATCCCGTACCAGCCGCTTCTGTCCCTGGCCGAAGGGACTCTGCACCGGCCCGGGCCAAAAGGATTCTGCCTCAGGGGGACTCTCTCACTCACCATAAAAATCACCCTCCTCTGCTCTTGCTTTGCTGGCGTGTGTGTGCGTGCGCTGTTGCAGCCGCTGTCTCTCGTGTCCGCCGCTGATGTTGGGAATGGGGGCAGTGCCGGCACCGGGTTCCAGGCACAGACTTTAATCAGAAGACTGCTAACTTCACCAGCGTAGCAGCAAACCAGGCACAGAACCTGTACATGCATGCTGGTAATGTCCATCTTTTGTTACTGTTTGTAGCTGATTGCATTGATTCATTCAAATTTTAACTTGCCCTAACGGAAAAATCGTTTACCTGGAATAGCTCAATCCCCGAGGGACCCGGATAATCGAGAGTTGCCTGTATATAAATGTAAGTCGTTCTTTCTTAATTCATTGGTGAAGATAGATTAAGTTCTTAATTGGCTGTAAAGCGCTTTTGGACATTCCGAAGTTGCAAAAGGCGCTGTATCAATGCATGTCTTTCTTTTTTTAATCTCCACTGAACAGGCAGATAAGGGATAGGTTTTTTTTCATTTGACAGAGGGCATCTCTGACAGTGTAGCATTCCCTTAGTATTGCACTGAAGTATCAGCCTAGCTTATGTCAGTCCTGGAGTGAAGCTTGAACCCAGAACCTTCTGACTCAGAGCCAAGAATACTCAAAATATCTCATAACCTCATTGCACCAGCCCTTTGCTTTTAATGATTTCTGCATCTTACGGGCATCATACTTATTAGCAATATTTGTTACATGTGTCGAACCTTGGTACTACTACTGCCATTTTCATAGGATGGGAAAAGCTTATGATGGGATGTCTACTTCTTTTCGATGACCTCCTGAGATGCTGAGTGGGGAAATGAGGTGCCTTCTGTCACAGATCTCAGTGGGCAGGTTGATGTGATGTGTGCCATGGTCTGGGACTCATGGTCACAGTCGCACTTCGGGTCAACCCTCATGTTGCACTTGTGGAGCTGATAGCTGCACCGCCCATGCCATGTGCGAATTGGGTAGAGCGCTACCCACTGTCTTCGAGGGTGGTTGGAGCCAGGGACCTCTGCTGGTGGGTCAGTGATGAAGTGTCAGTTCGTTATGTTGCATGCATCCCACAATTCCATCCATCTGGATAGTGGGTCGATACCAGCTGGCTTCTGTTTCCCAGAATGACCGGTCTGATTTTAAGTGAACCTTGGTTAGATGACACTTAAAGAGTACTGTGCACATTTCTGGTCTCCATATTATAAAAAGGATATAGAGGCACTCGAGGATATGCTAAAAAGATTCACAAGGAGGATACCAGAACTGAGAAGATATAATTATCAGGAAAGACTGAATCGGCTGGAACTCTTTTCTCTAGAGAAAAAAAAGGGCTGAGTCATGACCTAACAGAAGTCTTTAAGATTATGGACGGGTTTGATAGGGTAGACGTAGAGAAGGTGTTTTCACTTGTGGGAGAGATCAAAACTACAGGCCATAAATAGATAGTTATTAATAAATCCAATATGGAATTCAGGAGCAACTTGTTTACCCAGAGAATGGTTAGAATGTAGAATTCGCTACCACATAGATAAACACATGCGAGAGAAAGGAATAGAAGGATATGTTGATGGGGTTAGCTGAAGAAGGATGGGAGGAGGCTCGTGTGAAACATAAACACAGTTGGCTAGTGGTACACAGTCATCCTACACCTTGGCAAGTTCAAAAATACACAGCTTGATCCTCCCTTCTTCCCTCCAACATCAGTGGACAGTCAGTGGGAGTTATATTAAGTCATATTAAGGGTGAGCAAAGTTATATTTGGGGATGAGTAAATAGCTTGTAATTAAATCCAAAAGAATTAAAATTGGTATTCCCTCATGGAAATTTAGCTGAGCTGCCAGCTTCCATTACACAACTGCGAGAAACAGACCTCTTTTGGAGCTGCACTCTTACAAAGTTCACATTTGTTTCTTCAGACTGACTCGAGTTTGTAGCAGCTAAGATTAAAACTCCAAATTTGTATCTACTTCGGATTACACTGGCTGTGGCCCATCAATCCTCAAGCTCCACAACTTCCAGTAAGCACAGTGGCAATTGAATGGTGAGCATGGGGCCGTTATACTCAGAGGAAAACAAAATCAAAACGCTATCAAAAGCAAAGTATGTTTAATGACAATCATGAAAATAAATTACCACATACTTGGAAGTACAACTGTCTGTAATTCTATACTGAGTAAAATTACAGGATGCTGATATAAATTTAGCTCTGCAGTCCTATTCTCCAGTCTACTTTTTAGATAGCTGAGAAATGTCATGAAGTTCAAGGGTAACTATTAATCCAAAAATAGGGTCAGCTTTGTGCTCTTCAAGGACAGGGAGTGGAACACATAGAATCATAGAATCATACAGAGCAGAAGGAGGCCATTCGGCCCATCGGGCCTATGCCTGCTCTTAGAAAGAGATATCCAATTAGTCCCACTGCCCTGCTCTTTCCCCATAACCTGACAATTTTTTTCCCTTTCAAGTATTTCAAGTTTTGAAAGGTACTATTGAATCTGCTTCCTCTACCCTTTAGGCAGTGCATTCCAGATCATAACTCGCTGTGTAACAACAGCAACACCCTTTTGTCACACAGTGTTCGGAACACTTCCAAGCCAGATATAGCATAGCCAGCTACAAAGTAAATCAAAAAGATCAGAACACTGCAGAAACCTGAAATCTGAAAGAAGAAACCAAGAATGCTGCAAATACTCAGCAAGTTGACATTTTGGGTTTGAATAAAGGGTCCAAAGCGACTTGTTTTGACAAAGCGATTGAACCCGAAGCATCAACTTGCCTGTGCTCTCCACTGATACTGCCCAATGTGCTAAGTGTTCCAGCTTTCTCTTGTTCGTTACAGAGTGACACTGCCTTGATGCCAATTCTCAACAATGTACCTCAGCTACAATAGTGTACCTCAGAAGGGCAACTCCTATTGTCACAATGGGGTAACATTTCCATCGGGGAGTGGGGTTCACCTGACCGCTCCCCATTTCTCCAAGTTTTCTGCCAAATAACTGCCAACGTTACAGTGGGAGACCAGGGGAACCCCCACAGAAATGTTACCCCAGTGTCAATCCTCACCTTTCCACACTGATTATCCTTGAGGAATCTCTGATTTGAGAGAGAGTGTCAATATTGTGCTTTTAGCCTGTGCCCATCGTAGAGTGGACCCAAACTTCACAAATGTATTTCGCAAAGAGCTCTTAAAGCCATTAGAAAAAGAGAAGATTTTAATCCGATTAGGATTAGAACTCAAAATTCCAGGGATAAAAGGGCAATGTCTAACCCACTGAGCCATCCAAAATTGTTGAACTGACATATGAAAATGTCAGTTTTGTAGATCGGCCACAAGGTATAAGCTTCTATCTCAGTTGAACAGTGATAATGTAATAAATTAAGGTGGATACGAAAAGCTGTGGTGCTTCCTTGGTGTGAATGTAAATTAGCAATATTGATACAGGGACCGATTTCCAAAACCTGTTCTCCCCTGGACAGGAGCAGTGTACCTGTATTTCCCATTCCAGATCTGTTTCAAAACCATTGAACTCCTTTCCTTCCTCAATCATCAGGCTGGTAAATCCGAAGCTTGTCTAGCCTGATTGGTAGTTTCTGATTTTTTTCCCTGTGTTTTGCAATGTTCATCATTTTTGCTGCACAGTGTGATTGATTTTGGATCTTCATCTCACATCTTTTGTTAGCCTTTAGCGGGAATGTTACAGAGGGTCTCGAAATAAAAGCAGTTAGTCATTACTTTCAATTAGAGTGTTTAACGGACATAACAGTGGTGATGAGACTAAATGACAAGGTACTGTTAAAAAGATTTGACTGCCGGACATCTTTGTTATGTAGGTTGTAAATATAAATACAATATACGCAAAAGATGTTATTGTTGTTCTGGTCTACCTTGTCATTGAAATGTATTTTTGTCATGTCAGCATTCCTTGGGAAAATTGAATGTTACCAAATGGGGTTGAGCTGGGGTGAGTATGTAGACAAACTTCGGCGACGATTTTCCTGACCTCAGCGGGCGATGTCGGTGGGGAGTCTCGGCGCTACTGCGAGCTCCATCCCAGCCTCCGACATGAGTTTCCCCTGACTGGGCTTGTTAAGCCCGCCCAGCGAGTTTCCCAGCCGATTCAAGGAAGTAGGTCGGATCACGTCAGTAATGCCGCATCACCAGCCAGTTTCCTTAAATGGACCACGTGCAAATTTTCTTTAACATTTGTGCTGTCCGTGTTCTACAGAATTAAAGTGCTGAAAACACTGACAAGCACTGCACAGAGGTGCACGACTCCACCCAGGATCTCCCTCGACTCCCTCCATATGCTTACAGGGGGAGTCACAGCACACATGGAGGTCCCCTTCCCTTCCAATGGGTGGAAGAGACCTCCCCAGGACACCAACACAGCCTGGTTGCACATTGCACAGGAGGACACGAGCAGGAATGTCGTCAGGAGGACCAGGAGTGGTGCAAACCTTTCAATGATCCCAATAGATCAGGAAAGGTGCCACATAAAAGGTTACTGCACAAGATAAAAGTTTACGGGGTTGGGGGTAATATATTAGCATGGATAGCGGATTGGCTAACGAACAGAAAACAGAGTCGGGATAAATGGTTCATTCTCAGGTTGGCAATCAGTAACCAGTGTAGTGCTGCAGGGATCAGTGCTGGGACCCCAACTATTTACAATCTATATTAACATCTTGGAAGAAGGGACTGAGTGGCACGTAGCCAAGTTTGCTGACGATACAAAGATGAGAGGAAAAGCAATGTGTGTGAGGAAGACACAAAAAAATCTGCAAAAGGACATAGACAGACTAAGTGAGTGGGCAAAAATTTGGCAGATGGATTATAATGTTGGAAAGTGTGAGGTCATGCACTTTGGCAGAAAAAAATCAAAGAGCAAGTTATTATTTAAACAGAGAAAGATTGCAAAGTGCCGCAGTACAGCGGGACCTGGGGGTACTTGTGCATGAAATGCAAAAGGTTAGTATGCAGGTACAGCAAGAGATCAGGAAGGCCAATGGAATCTTGGCCTTTATTGCAAAGGGGATGGAGTATAAAAGCAGGGAAGTCTTGCTACAGTTGTACAGGGTATTGGTGAGACCACACCTGGAATACTGCGTGCAGTTTTGGTTTCCATATTTACGAAAGGATATACTTGCTTTGGAGGCAGTTCAGAGAAGGTTCACTCGGTTGATTCCGGAGATGAGGGGTTGACTTATGAGGAAAGGTTGAATAGGTTGGGTCTCTACTCATTGGAATTCAGAAGAATGAGAGATGATCTTATGGAAATGTATAAGATTATGTGGGGGTTTGACAAGGTGGATGCAGAGAGGATGTTTCCACTGATAGGGGAGACTAGAACTAGAGGGCATAATTATAGAATAAGGGGCCGCCCATTTAAAACAGAGATGAGGAGAAATTTGTTCTGAGGGTTGTAAATCTGTGGAATTCGCTGCCTCAGAAAGCTGTGGAAGCTGGGACATTGAATAAATTTGAGACAGAAATAGACAGTTTCTTAAACAATAAGGGGATTAGGGGTTATGGAGAGCGGGCAGGGAAGTAGAGCTGAGTCCATGATCGGATCAGCCATGATCGTATTAAATGGTGGAGCAGGCCCGAGGGGCCGTATGGCCTACTTTTGCTCCTATTTCTTATGTTCTTATGTTTTTATCCTTACCTGCACCAACTTACCTTGCATCTCCACCCATCCCTCTCTCTTTACATTATCACATGCCCATCTCATGAGCCACCCCTCACATTCGCCCTCATCCGAGGCCGACTAATAACACAAAAGGGTAGGCACATGTCTGTTTCAGCCAGTGTTTATGTGAAGTTTCTGTTAATGTACTGTCAAACATTTAAATCTTTATTTTCAACACTTTGCTTTCTTAGACAGATCTGTGTGCACCTTTGGAAGTGGCTTAGTGAGTTGCAGTGATTGGTGAGACATGATGGTACTCCCTGCAATGCTTATAAGTGTGAAAGGAATGGCTTGGGTATTGAAGGGATGGTTTATGCTGTTGTTGTGGGGTGGTGCCAACCTGGTCCATCATGTGGCAGCCAGGGTGTACAGCATCAAGTGAAGTAAACCTGGCCATGGTGAGGCCATCCTTGGACTCCTGGGCAGCAATGTGGTTGGATGCTGACACCCTCTGCCATGTGCAGCATCAGAGGATTGAGGAGAATGTCGGTGTGGTTGTTGGTATTGCTGGTGTGCCTGGTGTTGGGGTACGGTAGCATAGTGGTTATGTCACTGGGCTAGTAATCCAGATGCCTGAACTAATGATCCAGAGACGTGAGTTCATATCCCACCACGGCAGCTGGGGGAATTTAAATTCAGTTAATTAAATAAATCTGGAATTAAAAAACTAGTATTAGTAATGGTGACCATGAAACTACCAGATTGTCGTAAAAACCCATCTGGTTCACTAATGTCCTTTGGGGAAGGAAATCTGCTGCTCTTACCCGGTCGAGCCTGTATGTGACTCCAGACCCATAGCAATGTGGTTGACTCTTAACTGCCCTCTGGAATGGCCCAACATGCCACTCAATTGTAACAAACTGCTACAGCAAAGTCAGCACTGTGGGAGTATCTTCACTACATGGTTCATGAAGGCGGATCACCTTCTCAAAGACAATTCGGGATGGGCAATAAATGCTGGCAATGTTGGGGGCGCCCACATCCCATGAACGAATAAATAATTTTAAAATGTTTTTAAAAGATCATGGTGGGATTCTGAGAACCAAGGTGAGAGAGTATAAAGTGTATCCATGCTGATGGAACGGACAGCAAGTAAAGTAGAAATGACAGAAGCGATCTGTCAATGGTGAGAGAGGTAATGAGGTCAGACTGAATGGAGACTTGTGTAAAGAGTTACGGCATCCTGAATCTGTACTGGAAAATGCAGTTTAGAGATGCTAGTGCTTAAGAGAAGATACCTGAATCAGGTGGGAGCTATGAATTGACATTTGAAGTTGCCAACTTAACAGCTGACTCAATGGCCACTGACCTTCTGCCTCAGCCTTACTGATGAGGTCTAGGCACAGCAAGAAACCTGTGGGAGACCTGTGAAAGTTATAAAGCTAGGAGAAAAAGTATTGTTAAGTGGCTGTAACCAAGCACTAATGATTTGAATTGGCTCCCCCACCGTTGCCTGTCGGGTCTGCTCAGCGCAGGAGACTCGACATCGGGAAATGCAGGTGTGCATATTTTGACAGCGGGTTCCCGACCCACATCAATCATTTTAAATTTCACAACTGACCTGCTACCTATCAGGTCCGCTGAGCACCAGCAAAATTGCAGCCTTGACCAAAAAGGTGCAGTTTTTCTCTCTATCTGCAGACCCGACACACACATTGATTAAGAATCCAATCGCTCCTGGTCCAATCTGAGCCCGAAGCCACTTATTATTGCAGAACAGTTCGTGTTTGACCAGAGGAGGCAAAGGGACAAAGAAAAAACTTCTCAGTTTATGTCCAGAGGAAATGGTCCAAAACATGTGACTTTTGTGTTGCAATAAGAGTAGCTGTGGTTGGAAGAAAATGTCAATATAGAGGAAACTGTTGAATGAAGATAGACTCAGGAATGCTTGAGCTTTCGAAATAGCACTTGGGATGGAAACTGCTGCCAGAAAAGCTGGCAAGTTACAGCCCACAGAGTCCAACAACTCCGAGTGAACACAACCATGAACCATGTTGGAGGTGTTGTAAAAATAAGCATCATCCAGTCTGATGTTAATGTAAGAAGGTTATATGCCATAATTGCACGGAAATGAGTAGTTGCTGCTCGACAGGAGGCAGGGAGAAAAAAAGAGGGCCTGAAGTCATATAGCGCTGTGAGGAACAAAAGACAAAAATCCAGTGTCCACTATGTCGATTCTGACGAGGAACCCGAGGAAGAAACTGTACTGTAAGGTAAGATGTATGCAGGAAAGGAAAAAAAATTGAAGTCCCCATCTGGATACAAGGTATTAAACGTGAATTTGAATTGGACACTGGGGCTGCAGTAACTTATTGTGTCATCAAAAGTATATGAGAAGAAATTTGGGAAACTTGCCCTTCAACAAAAATTGGCATTTTACTTAAAATTCTTGGGAAAATAAACGACCAAGTGAGATATGAAAATCAGAGGAAAGGATTATCAGTGATTGTAGTTAAAGGCAAAGGTGCCTTATTGCTGGGTTGAGATTAGTTTCTAGCCTGAGTTTAAACTGGGCCAATACTAAGATGATCACTGCTCAAAGACCCTTGGACACACAAGTCCTTATTCAGTCTGAAACGGTACAACAAAGGGTGTCCGGGTACGCTTTAATGTGAACGAAGGCTGAAGCCAGGTTTATTAAGCTCAGAGTGGTACACTATGCTCTAAAGGAAAGACTATCAGTGGAATTAGATGATTGAGCACGACGGCATAATAGAAAATATTGTTCACAGAAACTGGTCAAGTCCCACTGTGCCTGTAGTAAAACCTAATTGTGGTATGAGAGTTTGTGGTGACTATCGAATAGTTTAGATGTTCATGAATATCCTCTGCTCAGAGCTGAAGAGTTGTTCACCAATCTCACTGGAGGCCAACAACTTTCTAAAGTAGATCCTGCCCAGTCTCACTTATAATTACTTCTCCACCTGGACACTCGCAGGCAAATGGGGAAATTGAGAGGGTTGTACCTACGTTCAAAACTTCGCTAAAGGTGTCACAAGATCCTGGCACCATGCATCAGGAATTGGCTGTATTTTGTTTGAGTTATCGCGCGATACTTCACACCATTACCAGTGTGACACCGACTGAGCTATTCACTGAACGGAGGTTACATATTCGTTCGCTATTATTAAACCCCACTTGGAAACATCAGTGTCGAGAAGGAAATTTCGTAATGTTTGGTTGCCAACTTCGAAGCAATAGCGGGTAGGAGAAAGAGCATTCCGGCTTCATTTCAGTGGGAAGGTGACGAGATTGAACAGAAAATTAGAGCTGTTATGTTCTTGGTGAATGGTTTGCAAGGCTCATTCTTGGAAATAATTATTTTCATCTTCTAATTATGAGGGGAGAAAGTGATATGTGTGATAATGGACCTGATTTTGCTGTAGCGGGGCATCTAACAGTGTCTGCCGTTAGTTAGACTTGCCCCTATGCCCTTCAGCTCAAAACATTTTTGCTCACTAAGTTGCTGAAAGTGCAAGCTGAAGGAAACAGGGTAGCTGGGACCTGAGTAAACAGGGCAACCAACAGGTTATCGCCTTAACCAATATGATTCTGAGGCAGCTTGACAGGGTAGATGCTGAGAGGTTGTTTAGATGCTGGAGAGTCTAGAACTAGGAGGCATAATCTCAGGATAAGGGGTCGGCGATTTAAGGCTGGGATGAGGAGGAATTTCTTCACAGTTAGTTATTACCAGCAGTTTGAGTGCTTTTGGACATAATCGATAGTATCCTCTTCCTGCCAGCACCATAATCATGAGGCTGAAAAGGTCCAAATTCAGACTGCTATGTCAGCTGTGTTGATCTAGGTAATTAAACTCTAACCGTAGCGCTGAATCAGTTTTGTTTCTGCTGTTTGGAGCCTGAGTAGTTGACACTATCCCTATTTATATGTTAAGCTGCGAGCTTGTGATATATGGCAATGGATGTGGACTAAGCCTCACTGTGGACTGCCAAGACCGATCTGGTACTTAGCTCTGGTCAATGTTACAGCTGGGAATCTAAAACTAGCATTGACGTAAGACTCTGCACCATTTGTTAGAAATGCAATCACATCGTCTCCCTCTCCTCCTTTAAGATGCTCCTTAAAGCCCAGCTCTTTGACCAAGCTTTTGGTTGTCTGTCCTGATAGATCCTTCTGTGGCTCAATGTCAAAAATGTCAAAAAAGTGTCAAGATTGATATCACTCTTGTGAAGCGCCTTGGGACATTTTGCTACATTAAATGCGCACTATGTGGGATCGAGAGGGTCACAATCTCAGAATAAGGGGTCGGCCATTTAGGTCTGAGATGAGGAGAAATTTCTTCACTTAAAGGGTGGTGTATCTTTGGAATTCTCTACCCCAGAGTTCAGTCGTTGAGTAAATTAAAGACAGAGATTTAGATACGAAGAACGAAGGGATATAGTGATAGGGCAGGAAAGTGGAGTTGAGGTAGATCAGCCATGGACTTATTGAATGGCGGAGCAGGCTCGAAGGGTGAAATGGCCTACTCCTGCTCCTATTTCTTATGTTCTTAAAGGCATTCAGAAGGAGAAGATTCTGAAATGCTGGTTCTCCACCATTACATATCAATTGCATGCCTTGTAAATGTAACACATAACTTAACAGTGTGCTGGTGAGACTTGAGGCTCTGGTTTCTTCCCAATTTCTAATTTTACTAAATAAAGTAGATGTCAGTCGAAATCAGGGAGCATCGCTTTATATTCACATCTAAGGGTAGATTCTCTAATCCTGTGCTTTCACCTCCAAAGGGAGCACAGGTTGGAGATAGAACTGCTGCACTGATCCTCCGATCCATTGTTTGCAGCTCCTTGTTGGAAGCACGGGACCAATTAATTTGCCCCTTACTTTCCACAATATATAGAGCCCGCCATGTGAGAACTCTACCAATATAAATTGTGTATGTGTGTGTGTGTTGTTTCACTCTAAACATTTAAGCCACTTTGATCCCCATTGATTGTTTTTTTAAATAACATGTTTTAGTTGTGCCAAGAATCAGTGGGAAATCTATAGCTGTTTTTCTAACATTGACTTTTGTAATCTCAACTTCCTCTCAGTGCAGCCATAAATAAATCGTTGTGTTGCACAATACTATTAATCACAGTGGTGTCTGTTTCCTGTAACACTATATCAAAAAACACAGTTCGGTTTGGCCAAAAGAAACTATTCTCAAACACAGCACTGGGCTTTGCTGCTGGCTCAGTGAGTAAGTTTGTGGGTTCAAGTCCCACTCCAGAGACTTGAGTGTAAAATCTCGGCTGGCACTTCAGTCCAGTGCTGAGGGAGTGCTGCACTGTCAGAGGTGCCGTCTTTCAGACGAAAAATTAAATTGAGGGCCCGTCTGCTCTCTCAGGTGGGCGTAAAAAATCTCATAGCACTATTTCGAAGAAGAGGAGGGGAGTTATCCCTGGGGGCTGAAATTCAGGGTCCCGATAAGGCCCGTTACTGCCGGAATGCAACGGCCAGACGGCGGAATCCAATGGCCGCCGATTTCTGGTCGAATGGACACTGCCTGCCAAATTCAGCAGGGGGGGTTATCTGGCAGTCCCCACTTCCGCACCGCCGCTGCCGAGCGGCTGTAAGTGCGTCATTGGTGCGTGCTCTGCCGCGACCCCCACCTCCATCAATATTCAGGCCGAAAAATCTTATGCCCGTCGAGCGGAGACCACGACAGCTTTTTCTGTCGGAGCACCTTTCATTCCCTCTGTGAGCCCTGGCTGTGCAGCAGCCATTAAAGGCAAGGGCCCAATTCTGCCGCCGCCATTTCACTTTTTTTGCTGGCCGACTTCCATGTCGGCTGGCCTATTGTGCTCCCTGGGTCAGCCGGGCTGCCAATAGGCAGCCTGACATACTTCTTGGGTGCCAGCCCACTGGCCTGGCCAAAACCCTCCCTAGTGGTCCAGTGGCCAATCCTAAAGATTCATACATTCCCTCCCCTTTTAAAGGAGGGAAGATACGTGGTGACGCAGACGCACAATGATGTCACCACCGCTCCACGGCTGAGTGACAGCGGCGGAGAATCCGTCCCATCTCAACTTCTGCCCCTCACCAGCACTTACCGTCACACTTCCGCCCCATTATGATCAACACCCTGGCTTATTAAAAAAAAGATCAAAGACCTGAATATCGATCAAGAGTTGACCTCTTCCGAGAGGGCGGTAAAAGCACTTAAAAAATGGTAAGTGCACCAACTTTCTGGTGGGCCTGAATTTTGGACCCCTAGTTTCCTGGCCAATATTTATCTCTCAATCAACATAACAAAAACAAATTATCTGGTCATTATCACAAAAGTAGTAATCTCAGGATTGCTACTAGTGCCACATGCTATTCAGAGTAGGAATCGCAGGATAGCTCAGATGAATACGTGGCTTGAGGAGTGGTGCAGAAGGGAGGGATTCAAATTCCTGGGACATTGGAACCGGTTCTGGGGGAGGTGGAACCAGTACAAACCGGACGGTCTGCACCTGGGCAGGACCGGAACCAATGTCCTAGGAGGAGTGTTTGCTAGTGCTGTTGGGGAGGAGTTAAACTAATATGACAGGAGGATGGGAACCTATGCAGGGAGACAGAGGGAAATAGAATGGGGATAGAAGCAAAAGATAGAAAGAAGAAAAGTAAAAGTGAAGGGCAGAGAAACCCAAGGCAAAAAGCAGAAAGGGCCAAATTACAGCAAAATTCTAAAGGGGCAAAGTGTGTTAAAAAGACAAGCCTGAAGGCTCTGTGCCTCAATGCGAGGAGTATTCGTAATAAGGTGGATGAATTAACTGCACAGATAGCAGTTAACGGATATGATGTAATTGGCATCACGGAGACATGGCTCCAGGGTGACCAAGGCTGGGAACTCAACATCCAGGGGTATTCAACATTTAGGAAGGATAGACAGAAAGGAAAAGGAGGTAGGGTGGCGTTGCTGGTTAAAGAGGAAACTAATGCAATAGTAAGGAAGGACATTAGCTTGGATGATGTGGAATCGGTATGGGTGGAGCTACGGAATACCAAAGGGCAGAAAATGCTAGTGGGAGTTGTGTACAGACCACCAAACAGTATAGTGAGGTTGGGGACAGCATCAAACAACAAATTAGGGATGTGTGAAATAAAGGTACAGCAGTTATCATGGGCGACTTTAATCGACATATTGATTGGGCTAACCAAACTAGGAGCAATGCGGTGGAGGAGGATTTCCTGGAGTGTATTAGGGATGGTTTTCTCGACCAATATGTCGAGGAATCAACTAGAGGGCTGACCATCCTAGACTGGGTGATGTGTAATGAGAAAGGACTAATTAGCAATCTCGTTGTGCGAGGCTCCTTGAGGAAGAGTGACCATAATATGGTAGAATTCTTTATTAAGATGGAGAGTGACACAGTTAATTCAGAGACTAGGGTCCTGAACTTAAGGAAAGGTAACTTTGATGGTATGAGACGTGAATTAGCTAGAATAGACTGGCGAATGATACTTAAAGGGTTGACGGTGGATAGACAATGGGAAACATTTAAAGATCACATGGATGAACTTCAACAATTGTACATCCCTGTCTGGAGTAAAAATAAAACTGGGAAGATGGTTCAACCGTGGCTAACAAGGGAAATTAAGGATAGTGTTAAATCCAAGGAAGAGGCATATAAATTGGCCAGAAAAAGCAGCAAGCCTGAGGACTGAGAGAATTTTGTAATACAGCAGAGGAGGACAAAGGGTTTAATTAGGAGGGTGAAAATAGAGTATGAGAGGAAGCTTGCTGGGAACATAAAAACTGACTGCAAAAGCTTCTATAGATATGTGAAAAGAAAAAGATTAGTGAAAACAAACGTAGGTCACTTGCAGTCAGATTCAGGTGAATTTATAATGGGGAACAAAGAAACGGCAGACCAGTTAAACAAGTACTTTGGTTCTGTCTTCACGAAGGAAGACATAAATAACCTTCCGGAAATACTAGGGAACCGAGGGTCTAGTGAGGAGGAGGAACTGAAGGAAATCCTTATTAGGTGGGAAATGGTGTTGGGGAAATTGATGGGATTGAAGGCCGATAAATCCGCAGGGCCGGATAGGCTGCATCCCAGAGTACTTAAGGAAGTAGCCCTAGAAATAGTGGATGCATTTTCCAACAGTCTATCGACTCTGGGTCAGTTCCTATGGACTGGAGGGTAACTAATATAACACCACTTTTTAAGAAAGGAGGGAGAGAGAAAACGGGTAATTATAGACCAGTTAGCCTGACATCAGTCGTGGGGAAAATGTTGGAATCAATTATTAAAGATGAAATAGCAACACATTTGGAAAGCAGTGACGGAATCGGCCCAAGTCAGCATGGATTTATGAAAGGGAAATTCTGCTTGCCAAATCTTCTTGAATTTTTTGAAGATGTAACTGGTAGAGTGGACCAGGGAGAACCAGTGGATGTGGTGCATTTGGACTTTCAAAAGGCTTTTGACAAGGTCCCACACAAGACATTGGTGTGCAAAATTAAAGCACATGGTATTGGGGGTAATGTACTGACATGGATAGAGAACTTGTTGGCAGACAGGAAGCAGAGAGTCAGAATAAACAGGTCCTTTTCAGAATGGCAGGCAGTGACTAGTGGGGTACCGCCGGGCTCAGTGCTGGGACACCAGCTATTTACAATATACATTAATGATTTGGATGAGGAAATTGAGTGTAATATCTGCAAGTTTGCAGATGACACTAAGCTGGGTGGCAGTGTGAGCTGTGAGGAGGACACTCAAAGGCTGCAGGGTGACTTGGAAGGTTAGGTGAGTGGGCAAATGCATGGCAGATGCAGTATAATGTGGATAAATGTGAGGTTATCCACTTTGGTGGCAAAAACACGAAGGCAGAATATTATCTGAATGGCGGCAGATAAGGAAAAGGGGAGGTGCAGCGAGACCTGGGTGTCATGGTACATCAGTCATTGAAATTTGGCATGCAGGTTCAGCAAGCGGTGAAGAAGGCAAATGGTATGTTGGCCTTCATAGCTAGGAAATTTGAGTATAGGAGCAGGGACGTCTTACTGCAGTTGTACAGAGCCTTAGTGAGGTCCCACCTGGAATATTGTGTTCAGTTTTGGTCTCCTAATCTGAGGAAGGATGTTCTTGCTATTGAGGGAGTGCAGCGAAGGTTCACCAGACTGATTCCCGAGATGGCAGGACTGACATATGAGGAGAGACTGGATCGACTGGGCCTGTATTCACTGGAGTTTAGAAGGATGAGAGGGGATCTCATAGAAACATATAAAATTCTGACGGGACAGGGCAGGTTAGATGCAGGAAGAATGTTCCCGATGTTGGGGAAGTCCAGAACCAGGGGACACAGTCTAAGGATAAGGGCTAAGCCATTTAGGACTGAGATGAGGAGAAACTTCTTCACTCAGAGAGTTGTTAACCTGTGGAATTCCCTACCGCAAAGTGTTGTTGATGCTAGTTCATTGGATATATTCAAGGGGGAGTTAGATAAGGCCCTTACGGCTAAAGGGATCAAGAGGTGTGGAGAGAAACCAGGAAAGGGGTACTGAGATGAATGATCAGCCATGATCTTATTGAATGGTGGTGCAGGCTCAAAGGGCCAAATGGCCTACTCCTGCACCTATTTTCTATGTTTCTATGCTGTTTGTGGGAATTTACTGTGCAGAAAGTGGCTACTGCATTTGCTACATTAAACTACACTTCAGAAGTACTTAATTGGCTATAAAGCGCTATAGGATGTCCGTAGGCCGTGAAAGGCGCAATATAAATGCAGGTATTTTTTATTTTTAAATACAGCATCTGCTTTGGTACTGAGAAGCTCCTAAGTTTGATCCATGGTCTGTGTTATGGAGTAGTGCAATTTACCTCATATCCTTGGGTTCGGGATCGGGGTGGGGGGTGAATCAACCAGTGTTCCCACCTTATGTTGAGGGATTGTCTCGTGACCTTGACTGGAAAGTGCACGTTTGTTGTTATTGGGCTCAAGTAGGATTGGGCCTAACTGTGGTACCTATCTCACTGGGCAACACTCACTGTGTAGCTTATACATGATGAAAGGCCACTTGAAGAAGGTACTGGAGGGCTGATGGAAATCTGAGAAAAGTGTGAAAAGTTTGAACAAAGAAGAAATAGGCCAGAATTTTTTGTACCTGAATGGGTCGGGTGCAGGTGGTCGCTGTGGTAATTCGCAACCCCTTTCTTCGTACCATGCCGCTCCTGAGATTGAGTTTTCCATTAATGGGCCCTATTAAGGCCGCCCTGCGCATTCCCTGGCCTTTTTAAATGGTACGGATCTGATGAAGTCATCGATGACATGTTTTAAGCCGGGATATTTAAAGGAGCCCCGGGCACATTGCATTTGAAGGTTCATCTCGGATGTGCAGGCAAAACGCTGCACAATTGGAATGCTACAAAGAATGGCAAACATGACTACACTGAGACAGAGGCCTTCACCCAAGTTCTCCGATGACTCACTCCATATGGTTGTGGAGGGAGTGAGAGTGCAGGGAGGTCCTCTTCCTTTCCAATGGGTGGAAGAGACCACCCCAGGAGACAAAACGAACCTTGGCTCCAAATAGCAGAGGAGGTCGACAGCAGGGATGTGGTCAGGAGGACCTGGGTGTTGCAATCGTTTCAATGGTCTCATTAGATCAGAAAAGGTGAGTGCAAAGCCAAAATCAACTTCATCCTGCTGTGCCTCTCATCACATCCCCATCACTCTGCTTTCCAGTCCTGCTCCTGCATATCCTTACTCACACCAACATACATAGAGTGTCAGCTGTGGCTCAGTGGGTAGCACTCTTGCTTCTGAGTCAGAAGATTGTGGGTTGAAGTCCCACTCCAGGGACTTGAGCACAAAAAGCTAGGCTGATACTTACATAAGAAATAGGAACAAGAGTAGGCCATACGGCCCCTCGAGCCTGCTCCGCCATTTAATAAAATTATGGCTGATCTGATCATGGACTCAGCTCCATTCCTCGCCCGCTCCCCATAACCCCTTATTCCCTTATTGTTTAAGAAACTGTCTATTTCTGTCTTAAATGTATTTAATGTCCCAGCTTCCACAGCTTTTTGAGGCAGCGAATTCCACAGATTTACAACCCTCTGAGAGAAGAAATTTCTCCTCATCTCTGTTTTAAATGGGCGGCCCTTTATTCTAAGATCTTGCCCTCTAGTTCTAGTCTCCCCCATCAGTGGAAACATTACCTTGTCAAGCCCCCCTCATAATCTTACATGTTTCGATAAGATCAGCTCTCATTCTTCTGAATTCCAATGAGCAGAGACCCAACCTACTCAACGTTTCCTCATAAGTCAACCCCCTCATCCCCGGAATCAACCTTGTGAACCTTCTCTGAACATCGTCCAAAGCAAGTATATCCTTTCGTAAATGTGGAAACCAAAACTGCACGCCGTATTCCAGGTGTGGCCTCACCAATACCTTATATAGCTGAAATAAGACTTCCCTGCTTTTATACTCCATCCCCTTTGCAATAAAGGCCAAGATTCCATTGGCCTTCCTGATCACTTGCTGTACCTGCATACTATCCTTTTGTGTTTCATGCACAAGTACCCCCAGGTCCCGCTGTACTGCGGCACTTTGCAATCTTTCTCCATTTAAATAATAACTTGCTCTTTGATTTTTTTTCTGCCACACTTTCCGACATTATACTCCATCTGCCAAATTTTTGCCCACTCACTTAGCCTGTCTATGTCCTTTTGCAGATTTTTTGTGTCCTCCTCACACATTGCTTTTCCTCCCATCTTTGTATCGTCAGCAAACTTGGCTACGTTACACTCGGTCCCTTCTTCCAAGTCGTTAATATAGATTGTAAATAGTTGGGGTCCCAGCACTGATCCCTGCGGCACCCCACTAGTTACTGGTTGCTAACCAGAGAATGAACCATTTATCCCGACTCTGTTTTCTGTTCGTTAGCCAATCCTCTATCCATGCTAATATATTACCCCCAACCCCGTGAACTTGTATCTTGTGCCCTAACCTTTTATGTGGCACCTTGTCAAATGCCTCCTGGAAGTCCAAATACACCACATCCACTGGTTCCCCTTTATCCACCCTGTTCGTTACATCCTCAAAGAACTCCAGCAAATTTGTCAAATGTGACTTCCTCTTCATAAATCCATGCTGACTCTGCCTGACCAAATTTTGCTTTTCCAAATACTCTAGTGCAATGCCGAGGGAATGCGGCCGTCTTTAGGATGAGATGTTAAACCGAAGCCCTGTCTGCTCTCTCAAGTGGACGTAAAAGATCCCATGGTACTATTTCAAAGAAGACCGTGGAGTTCTCCCCGGTATCCTGGCTAATATTTAGCCCTCAATCAACATCACTAAAACTGATTATCTGGTCATTATCACATTGCAGTTTGTGGGAGCTTGTTGTGTGCAAATTGGCTATCGCGTTTCTTACATTACAACAGTGACAGCACTCCAAAATTACTTCATTGGCTGTAAAACGCTTCGAGATGTCCGGTGGTCATGAAAGGCGCTATATAAATCCAAATCATTCTTTCTTTCTTTACATTACCACATCCCCATTGACTACTCAAACTCACCCTCATCCTAATGCAATCATACCAACTGACAACACACAAGGAGGCCACTTGGCATTGCCATCCCTCTCCATCATAGTCACCTTGTACAGATGTAAAGCATTTATTCCTTACACTCATTCCATCACTCTCACTCAATCTTCTCTTCTATCCCTCTTTGCAGGAAAAGAGAGCCCACAATAAGAGGGAGAGCGAGAGAAGCGGAGGTGGCCCTCCATCATAGACCACCTTAACATCATCAGCGGAGGCTGCCTTGGAAGTGTCAGGAGGTGAGAGATGGAGAGAGGGGGATATCTCAGCAACCTGGTGCCAGAATTACCATGCAGCTACATGACATACATTGGTCATTCATATGGGGACTGATGTCAGCAGTCAGCGAATGGTCATCATGTGCATAATGGTATCTGTACCCATTCCTCATATGATATATTTAACTCATCTCTTTACTCTTATTCTCCCACAGGTCAACCAAGAGCCCCTACTCCACCCCCCCCCTACCCCCCAAATATCCAGGATGAAAAGGAAGACGACACCTCAGAGGAGCCTCCAGCCTCTGAGGGCGCAGCGTCACCAGACATACGCACACCCAGCATCAGCGCAGAGATGCACACCTTGGTGGGTCCCATGCGAGACAGAGTAGTATTGTCACCTGGTGTCTCACAAGTCATAAGTGAGCGAGAGCAGATGGTGCAGACAGGGACAGCAGTAGAGACTCCTCGCCAGAGGGTGCAGGATGCTCCAAATCCTGCTCGGCTGCATGCAGACGCTGAGCCTCGGGGGCCATCCAGAAAGAGGGTGATTCTGGAGGTGCAGCAAGAAGTGAAGGAGGCTCTGGCAGGTTTGGCGACCGCGATGTCTGCAAATGTTCAGAGAATGGAGGAGTCCATCTCCAACATGAGCACTACCATGTCACAGACGATGGCGACTGTAGGCTCTTCCATGGATAGGATGGCCGCCTGCATGGAGCAGCAAATGCACCACTCACAGGAGCACATGGTCTTACTGGAGAATAGATGACTATGGAGGATAGATGGTAAAGGCTCATAGACGTCCTCACTAGGATGTTCAACGTAGACTTGGGTCCTCATGGCCCCACTGCTGTGCAGCAAGCTGCTCTCCATCTCCTTGCTAGCAGGGAAGTGCGGGTGGCCCATGAGACGGATGATGGTGAGAGGGGACATGGAAGTGATGGCTCCTCTCGAAGCGCTTCTCCCCTGTTGTCCCCCCCCCCCCCCTCCCCGCCCCAGTCAGAGCCCCAGATGCCTCCACAGATCACGATGGCCGTGTCTGCCCCTGCACAGTTGCAGGAGGAGCAAACTATGGCGGGGTCATCACAGGCTCCAAAACGCAGAGGACGGCTGCCAAAAGGGTTTCAGCAGTCCACAGCAGGGAAGTTAGCAGGCTGCCTCTACCTCTGCTGAAGACACAGGGGTAGTACCTCGTAGAAAAGCACATGAAAGGGAAAGATGACACACAAGTAGATTCACAGGGTTAGCCACTTGGGGGTTTTATTCAATGTTTCTGTAAAATTTCCGTTACTGTGATGTCGCAGATAAATATCTTCCATTTCACCACTTTCTGGTCACAGACAGATTTTTGTGCACCTTTGGAAGTGGCTTAATAAGTTGCAGTGAATGGTGAGACATAACGCTGCCTCCAGCAATGGGGGTCAGTGGGAAAGGAATGGCTAGATCATTGTAGGGATACGGTATGGTGTTGCTGTGGGGTGGTGCCAACCTGGCGCAGCATGTGGCAGCTATACGTGTGTACTACGTAAAGTTAAGTAAATCTGGCCACACTGAGCCCATCCCTGGCCTCCCGGCCAGCAATGTCCTCAAGAGCTGGTGGGATCTGGACTGCCGGTTCCTCCTGCTCTTTGTCTTCCAGCTGTTACCTCTTCCTCCTCCTCTGAAGAGGCTGTGTGCTCAGTGCAGACTGAAGTGCTCCTCCAGATCTGTCAAGGCCTCTGAAGTGCATTTTTGGCATGCTTATTGTTTGCTCTATGACACATCTGGTAGAAATGTTGCTTTCATTGTATCTCTCCTGGCCTCAGTACTTGGCCTCCTCAAAGGTGTCATGAGCCACATCTTCAGTTAATGGCTCTAATCGCCAACTGGTAAGTCTGTTTGGTGGAGCGAATAGCTGAGGGAGGGTGGACTGGCAAAGGACGAAAGAGTCATGGCAGCTGCCAGGGAATTTTGCGTGCACATGCATAATGATCTTCCTATGGTTGCAGGCAACCTTGCGGTTGACAAAGACTCCTGGGTGCCCTAATAGCTACATTTGTCCAATCAATGATGCCCTGTGCCCGTGGGAAGCCAGCCAGAGTGGCAAAGCCGAGCACCCGCTCAGTAACACTGGCTTCATCAGATATCATTGGCTGACTTGTCAAATAGGTCACCAGTGACCTGTGTGATGTAGCTGTGGGCAGCTGACTGAGAGATGCCTCAAGTGTCTGCTGCAGATCCCTGGAAGGAGCCTGAGGCAAAGAAGTTGAGGGCGCTGGTGACTTTGACAGCCTGGTAAGACATGTCCACCTGTTCCTCTGGGCTGCAGGTCTTCCTCCAGTAAGCTGCAAATGTCTCCGACGACCTGGCGCAATAACCTGAGCCCCCTTTGGCACTGCTGCTCAGCCATGTTGAGGAAGCTCATCCTCTGCCTGTATACCCTGTGTTGGGGGTATTGCCTCTGGCGTGGTGCAGCCCGGCGCTGATACCCACTGTCCTGCGGAGCATCAGCTCGTTGAGGAGAAGGTTGGTGATGTTGTTGTTGGTGCTGCTGGTGTGCCTGGTGCTGTTGCTGTTGGGGCTGATCGTGGTCCGATTCTGAGGTCCAAGGGGAGACAGTATGAACGGCACCCATGCTGATGGAATAGATGGCAGGTCACGTAGAGATGACCGAAGCAATCTGTCAGTGGTGTGATAGGTGGTATCAATGAGGTAACAGTGAAGCCCGACTTTGCTGGAAACACTTGCAACCTGTAGAAAGCTAAATCTGTGCTGACAATGCAGTCCGCAACAGCATCTGCCTTAGGAAAGTGACCAGCTGTGAGGTGGGAGTTTTTGTTGTACTTTTCATGCTCCACACTAATGAGCTGGATCAATGGCCACAGAGCTTCTGCCTCAGGTTCCCGTGGTTCCCGAGCTGCGCGATTCCCGTGCTCATCCAGGGATATTTGAAAGGTAGGGTGAAAAAGATGCTCAAGGGTCTGACAAATACCTCACTGTGATTTAAATTGGCTCGCCCGCCTCTGCCGTTCGGGTTGCTGCGGTCCCAGCAAACGCGCCCGAGGGAAAGGCATATGGGGACGGGGTGATGGCGGGTTCCCGACCCGCTGCAAGATATTTCACATTTTCCACCCGACCCGCCTCCAATCGTGCCCGCACGGACCCCAGAACATTCCGGCCACAGAGTTATCTGTTCAGCCAAAAACAACAAGCTGCAGCAGATGGTAAACCGACACTAGTGGATTCCAAGTAACTTTCTTCAAAAACATTCAAGCAGGAGAAGTACTTTCAGCACATTTTTGGGCACAGGAACTTTGATTGACACGTTTTCCATTTTAAGCAGCTCCATTCAAAGCCAGCAGTAGCAATAAACAACTTTTGTTTAATGTTGGAGTCCTGAAAGATTTGAGTTATATAGCGCATTTTATGACCTGCGCACGTCCCAAAGCGCTTTACAGCCAATGAAGTACTTCTGAAGTGTAGTCACTGTCGTAATGTAGGAAAAGCAGCAGCCAACTTGTGCACAGCCTACTCCGAGAAACAGCAATGTGATAATGGCCAGATAATTTGGTTTTGTTATGTTGATTCAGGGATAAATATTCAGAGTGACTATTTGCACTTCTTTCTGTGTCCTTCTGCGAATGCACACATTGGGCTCCACCTCCTTTTTGAGCATGGGCCCTCGATTTGGTCGTGCAGCGCAGTACAACGAACGAGGAAGCCGGAAGTGGGGCCAAACCTCGAGCCGCTGGAGCTGCTTCCAGCTTTTGGATTATTTGGAACATTTTCGCGGCCTTCTGTGAGAGAGTAAATATCGAAGGTAATGGGAGAGGGGGAGAGAGAGAGAGGGACTGCTGGAGGAGAGAGGGACTGGGGCGAGGGGGCGGGTGGGAGAGAGAGATTGGGCAGGGGGGGAGAGACTGGGGGGGGGGCGGAGAGAGAGAGAGACTGGGAGGGAGAGGGCCTGGGGGAGTAGAAAGAGAGAAAGACTGGGGGAGGAGAGAGAGTGAGACTGTGGGAGAGAGAGAGGGACTGGGGGGGGGGGGGGGGGGGGTGGGGAGAGAGAGAGAGAGACCTGGGGGGGGAGAGAGAGGGCGACTGGTGGGAGAGAGAGAGAGAGAGAGCGAGAGAGAGACTGGGGTGGGAGAGAGAGCGAGCAAGACTGTGGGAGAGAGAGAGATGGGGGGCAGAGAGAGAAACTGGGGGAGAGACTGGGGGGTGGGAGAGAGAGAGACTGGGGGAGGAGAGAGAGAGAGAGAGAGAGAGAGAGAGAAAGACTGGAGAGAGAGAGACTGGAGGAGGGAGAGAGAGAGTGAGAGGCTGGGTGGGAGAGAGAGAGAGACTGGTGAGGGAGAGAGAGCGAGACTGGGAGAGAGAGACAGAGAGAGACCAGGGTGGGGGGAGGGAACGGAAGAGGGAGAGAGCGATAGAGACTGGGGGAGGATCGAGAGAAACTGGGGAGAGAGAGAGACAGAGAGTGGAGGAGAGAGAGCGGGAGTGGGGATCGGAGGGGAGAGGGGGAACTCAGGGAAGACAGATCACGTTCTTGTAACTCCTTTCCATGCACACCTAATTTCTTGGAAAGCTCGGTGCCTGTGTGACAAGGGATATCATTGGAGTGGATGATATCCGGAAGTCACGACATGGTGACTATTCACTTCATACCCAATAAACCTGTTAACAATCCATGGCCCACACACAATGCCCCATCTATGGGGGGGAGGGGGGAGCGGGAGGGTTAGGTCAGTAACTTGGGCTGGGAGGCGGTCAGGAAATTGGGCTGGGGTTGTCAGGCACTTGTGCTTGGATGGGGGAGCTCTATTCTGTCTGGGTCTGAAGTCAGAATGGCTCGAATTACACTTTGCAAAGTCACTCAGAACTTGGGCTGGGCGGTTCTAATTACTCATTCCAGAGAAACTTCTGGGTGTGGCTTAACCTCCAAGGGGACCAATCAGCAATCAGGTCATGTGATCATGTGAGCCTGCCAGAGACAATCAGAGCTTTTTGCTCGTGCAAATAGGTGCATCCATAAATATTAGCCAGGACAGCGGGCATAACGTCCCTGCTCTTCAAAATAGTGCCATGGGATCTTTTACATTCACCTGAGAGAGCAGAAAGGGGTCGGTTTAACGTCTCATCTGAAAGACGGCACTTCCTGCTGTGCGGCTCTCCCTCAGTGCAGCACTCAACTGTCAGCATAGATATTTGTGCTCAATTCTCAGAAGTGGGACTTGAACCCACAGTCTTCTGGCTCAGTGCCGAGAGTGTTACCAACAGAGCCACAGCTGGGTTCAGCCCTGGGCACCGCATCTCAGGAAGGATATATTGGCCTTGGAGGTTCACCAGAATGATGCCGGGACATTACGAGGACAGTTTGCATAGATCGTATTCTCTTCAGTACAGGAGATTAAGGGGTGATGTAATTGAGGTATTTAAGATGATTAAAGGAGTTGAAAAGGTAGATTAAGAGAAACTATTTTCTCTGGTGGGGAAAACAAGGGGCCATGACCTTAAAGTGAGAGGTTCTGTTTAGAGATTATGTCAGGGAGCATGTCTTCATACAAAGGGCAGTTGAAATCTGCAACGCTCTCCCCCAAAAAGCTGTTGAGGCCAGGGGTCAGTTGAAAGTTTCAAAACTGAGATTGACAGATTTTTGTCAAGCGAGGATATTATGGGATATGAAAGCAAGAAAGGTAAATGGAGTTGAGATATAGATCAGCCACAATCTAATTGAATGGTGGAATAGGATTGAGGGGCTGAATGGCCTACTCCTGTTCCTATACTGAGCAGCTGTCCGCCTTCAGGAATAATTTTTAAGACAAAATTATTGAAATATATCAATGTGTACATCACACTTGTGATGAGAAAATTCCTCAGCCATTTTACTGTTCCTGTTAGTGGTACTTTTGTTGGAAGACTTTTCTGTTGATATAAAGAGGAAAGCAGAGTGCTTTCTGAATTGCCCCATGATTCTGAATATTAACATTTACTAGTGTGCCTCAGTCAACAACCAAAGGCACCAACAGATCTCCCGTGACATTGCTCCTCAGTGAGTTAGAGGGTAATCTGAAATGTGATCATTAAAGTGTGACAGGAGGTTAGTGTGACACTTGGAGGAAGTGTGTGTTATATGCAAGATGTTTTACTTAATTACTGATTTGAGGCAATTCTGAAGTAATTCCTCCTTTTGCTTACCCGTGTGAAAGTACGCCCTGAAATGAAGGTGCGTCTGACACACTTGACCCTGATGTATCAGCAGTTAGAATGTACAGGTTTCAGAATGGATGCTGGTCAATTGTAACAGTGTCTTCCCCCCAAGGGATAAAAATTCGAGGCCTTACCGCTGGCAGTTAAGGCCTGTTTGGGGGTGGGGGATGGGAAATGGCAGCCACCGCATTTTCACCCACGCCCAGTGGGTCCTGCGGCAACTGTCATTTTCTGCAGCTTGGCAGTGCTGCTGTTGCCTGCACTCGCCAACAGTATTGTAATTAGTTGGAGTGTGATCAATTGGCGTGCAACGCCGAGTTGATGCCCGCTCATCCATTTTGGATATTGCTGCACCTCTTGCCATCCTCTCCAAAGCACACCCGTGCGAGCAGCCCCTAAAAGCACTTCAGCAGCATCAACAGCCATGAGGGTGCTTCAGCTGGCAAATGTAAGACAGCCACGACACTGCCAAGTAGAACTGTTTATATTATTCACAAGCCCAAGTCTTGAGAGGTAACCCTTGAAATGTCCCCTGTAACTGTATCAAAAACACAGTTCAGTTTGGCCAAAAGATACTATTCTCAAACACAGCAATGGGCTTTGCTGCTGGCTCAGTACGTTTGTGGGTTCAAGTCCCACTCCAGAGACTTGAGTGTAAAATCTCGGCTGGCACTTCAGTGAAGCACTAAGGCATTGCTGGACTGTCAGGTGCTGTCTTTTGGATGAATCCAAGGCCCTGTCTGCCCTCTCAGATGGACGTAAAAGATCCCATGGCACTATTTCAAAGAACAGGGGAATGCTCCGTGGTCTCCGGTGCCAAAATTTATATCCTCAACCAATATCACTAAAAACAGATTGTCTGATCATTTTCTCATTGCTGTTTATGAGAACCTTGCTGTGTGCAAATTGGCTGCCATGTTTTCTGCATTACAATGGTGGCTACATTTCAGAAGTATTTCAATGGCTGTAAAGCGCCATGGGATGTTCTGAGGATCTGAACGGCGTTATATAAATGCAGGTCTTTCGTTATTTTTAAATACACCACCTGCTGTGGTACTGAGTGATATAGAGCTGGAAGCCCTCGGGGTTGATCCATGGTCTGTGTTGTGGAGCACTGCGATTTACCTTGTATCCTTGGGTTAGGGATCGGGATGGGGAGGGGGAATCAGCTCGTGTTCCCACCTCTGACGGGGCGGATTGTCTCGTGACCCTGACTGGAAAGTGCATGTTTATTTTTATTGGGCTTGAGTAGGATTGGGCCTAACTGTGCTGCCTACCCCACTGTGTCAACACTCACTATACGGCTTATACATGAAGAATGGCGATATTAACAAGGTACTGGGGGGGGGGGCTGATGGAAATCTTAGAAAAGGGAGGAGCATTTGAGCAAAGAAGAAATAGAGTTATCTATTCAGCCAAAAACAAAAGCTGCAGCAGATGGTAAACCTACACTACTGGATTCTAAGAGTCTTTCTTCAAAAACATTCAAGCAAGAGAAGTACTTTCAGTACATTTTTGGGCACAGAAACTTTAACTGACACGTTTTCCATTTTAAGCAGCTCCATTCCACGCCAGCAGTAACAATATAAAACTTTTGTCAGATGCTGGAGTACTTAAAGAAAGAAAGACTTGCATTTCTATAGTATCTTTCACGACCACTGGACGTCCCAAAGCATTTTACAACAAATAAGATGTACTTTTTGAAGTGTAGTCACTGTGGTAATGTGGGAAACGCGGCAGCCAATTTGCGTACAGCAAGCTCCGACAAACAGCAATGTGATAATGACTAGATAATCTGTTTTTAGTGATATTGATTGAGGGACAAATATTGACCAGGGCACCAGGGATAACTCACCTCAAAATAATGCCATGGGACCTTTTACGTCCACCTGAGAGAGTAGACAGGACCTCGGTTTAATGTCTCATCCAAATAAGCGGCACCTTGACAGAACAGTGCTCCCACAGGTGGAGGAGGTGCAGTGCAGTTTCACCAGAATAATACTGGTGGTTAAAGTGTTAAATTACAAGGACAGGTTATATAGTCTAAGCTTGTATTCCCTTGAGTATAGAAAATTAAGTAGTGACCTAAATCAGGGGGCCCACAGGACGGCCGATGGCCGCCGAGGTACCTGACAGTACTTTGGGTGGGATTTTCGTCAAAAAGGTCCTTGGAAGGGTGGTGGGCGACAAAAGAGGGACTTACGCCGCTAATCTGTGAGGCAGCCGGCGGGAGCTCCCAATCTCGGCGGCAAAGGCGCTTGCCACCCAAGTGCCGCCGGGGATGGAGCCGGGCCCAAGGAGGGTCAAAGACCTGAAAAGGAAAATTATAGAAAAAAACATCGGAACACCATCCGGGGACCCCCATCCAGGTAAGTTGCTGTAAAGAATAAATTAAAAAAAATGTTAACTAACCTTTTTTTTCAGCTCTTCATACTCACTGTCGGGGATAGAACAGCCTCCAGCCAGCGGTCCTTACCCGTTCTGGCATCTCGGCGGGCGGGAGGTCAGTTGTGCCACTCGGCCGTCTGCTGACGTCAGCGGGCAGTTCCTGGCGGTTCTCCCCTTCTGCCCGCTCCACACCAAATGGAAAGTGGCACTGGGCACAACATTAAGAACAGTGTCGGCGGCAGTGGACGGTAAGGCCATCAATTTCGGGCCCGAGGTGTTTAAGGTGATTGAAGAATTTGGTCGGGTAGATTGAGACAAGTTATTTCTTCTGGTGGGGAATCCAGAACAAGGGGCCATTACCTTAAAATTAGAACTAGGCCATTTAGAGGTGATGTCAGGAAGCATTTCTTCACAAAAAAGCAGAATATTTGTTGAATAGTGAGAGATTGGCAAATGTTTGCATTCAGAGGGATCTGGGTGGCCTTGTACATGAAATCACAGAAAGTTAACTTGCAGGTACAGCAAAGAATTAGAAAATCAAATGATATGTTAGCTTTTGTTACAAAGATATTAGAGTATAAGAGTAAATACGTCTTACTACAATTATACAGGGCATTGGTGAGGCCACACCTGGAGTACTGTGTACACTTCTGGTCTCCTTATCTAAGGAAAGACATATTTGCCTTAGAGGGAGTGCAATTAAGGTTCATGAGACTGATTCCTAGGCTATTGGGATTGCCCTATGAGGAGAGATTGAGTAGACTATGCCTACATTCCTTCGAGTTTAGAAGAATGAAAGGTGATATAATTGAAACATGTCAAATTCTTAAAGGGCTTGACAGGGTAAATGCTGAGAAAATGTTTCCCCTGGCTGAGAGTCTAGAACACGGGGTCACAGTCTCAGAATAAGGGCTGAGATAAGGAGAAATTACTTCACTCAAAGGGTTGTGAATCTTTGGAATTCTCTACCCCAGATAGCTGTGGATGCTCAGTCTCTGAGTATATTCAAGACTGAGATCGCTAAATTTCTGGGAACTAAGGAAATTAAGGGAAATGGGGTTAGTGCGGGAAGGTGGAGTTGAGGTAGAAGATCAGCCATGATCTTGTTGAATGGCAGAGCAGGCTCGATGGGCCAAATGGCCTACTCCTGCTCCTAATTCTTATGATTCATATGGTTAACTCAAAGAGTAGTGGAAATCTGCAACGCTCTCCCCCAAAAAGCTGTTGAGGCCGGGGGTCAATTAAAAATTTCAAAAATGAGATCGATAAATTTTCGTCAGGCAAGGGTATTATGGGATATGAAAGCAAGGCAGGTCAATGGAGTTTGATATAGATCAGCTATAATCTAATTAAATGGTGGAATAGGCTCGAGGGGCTGAATGGCCTACTCCTGTTCCTATGGTGAGCAGGTGTCTGCCTTCAGGATTCATTTTTAAGACTAAATTATTGACAAATGTGCCAAAAATCACAAGAGGAAATTCCTTTCCCATTTTACTGTTCCTGTTACTGGTACTTTTGTGAAATGTAATTTCTGTTTGATGTAAAGAGAGGAAAGCAAAGAGCTTTCTGTTTTTCTCCATCATTCTAAATATTAACATTTACCAGCGTACCTCAGTCAATTACCAAAGGCACCAGCAGATCGCCTGTGACATTGCTCACCGGTGAGTTAGAGGATAATCTAAAATGTAATCATTAAAGTGTGACAGGAATTAAGTGTGACACTTTGAGGAAGTGTGTATTATATGCAAGATTTTTAATCAATTACCGATTTTGAGGTAATTTGGCGAGTTATATTCTTCTTTTGCTTACCAGTGTACCTGAGATTGAGGTGCGTCTGGAACATTTGATACACCAGGGTCAGTACTTTTAATTAGTATCAGTAGCTAGAATGTACAGGTTTCAAAATGGATGCGGGGCAATTTTAACATTGTCTTCTCCTGGGAGTGAGTGTGATGGAGATGTGCAACAACCCAGCTTACAGTTGCAACTAAAGCTTGTGTTGTTGGCTGAGAGAAAGTGTGTACAGTTGAGTGAACTATTAATACACTTTCTCTCTGATGAGTGCATAATGCTGCTTAAGAAAAGAGAGAACTTTTATTTATATAGTGTTGTCTGTGACCTCAGGATGTAACAAAGCGCTTTCACCCAACAAATTACTTTTGAAGTGTAGTCACTTTTGTAACGTAGGAAATGCGGCAGCCATATTCAACACACAGCATGGTCCCGCAAACCGTAATTAGATAATGGACCAGATAATCTGTTTTATGGATGTTGGTTGAGGGATAAATATTGGCCGAGTACAATGTTGCTTATTGAAACAGCCTGCTATTTTTTTTTTAATTGACTACTCCAGACCAGAATGTTACTATTATTAATTCTGGATCTGGAACCCATGTCCTTCCAGTTGAAAGCTAAACATTTTCTCACCTGAGCTGCCAGGCTTGTTTCATCACCTGCTCTAAAAGAGGTCTTACTTCAATCTGCTTGGAGATATCTGGGTATTTGCTGAGTTGAATGCGAATTCCCTAATGATGCTGTGTTTTAATTCCTTAGGTCTCTTACACACTCTTTGAAAATGAAGCACGGAGCTCTCTTTCTTCTGTTGGCGAGCTGCTGTTATGTCCGGCAAACGCAGTCTGAATTCTTCACATCCATAGGTAAGACGTTTTGGAATATTCATCTTTTTTGAGGAATGCAGCAAACTATTCTGCAGTTTGGCAGTCTTTTCTGGTGCTGGCTCAAACCAGAGATGATGGAGACGATAACCCTAAGATGTACCAATACACGACCCCTACCAATCTTAATTAAAATTCATCGTATTAGTTGGCTTATTTTTGTTGACGGTCATGGACTCCTCATGGGTAAAGCACCTCCGTTATGCCTTCTTCTGCTGATTTAAGAGAGGGCATGATACTCTGCATCCCAGAGTACTTAAGGAAGTGGCCCTAGAAATAGTAGACGCATTGGTGGTCATTTTCCAACATTCCATGGACTCTGGATCAGTTTCTATGGATTGGAAGGTAGCTAATGTAACCCCACTTTTTAAAAAAGGAAAGAGAGAGAAAACAGGGAATTATAGACCGGTTAGCCTGACATCAGTAGTGGGGAAAATGCTGGAATCAATTATCAATGCTGGAATTAATAGCAGCGCATTTGGAAAGCAGTGACAGGATCGGTCTAATTCAGCATGGATTTATGAAAGGGAAATTATGTTTGACAAATCTTCTAGAATTTTTTGAGGATGTAACTAGTAGAGTGAATAAGGGAGAACCAGTGGATGTGGTGTATTTGGACTTTCAAAAGGCTTTTGACAAGGTCCCACACAAGAGATTAGTGTGCAAAATTAAGGCACATGACTTTGGGGGTAATGTGACGTGGATAGAGAACTGGTTGGCAGACAGGAAGCAAAAAGGCAGGCAGTGACTAGTGGGGTACCGCAAGGTTCAGTGCTGGGACCACAGCTATTTACAATATATATTAATGATTTAGACGAAGGAATTGAATGTAATATCTTCAAGTTTGCAGATGAAACTAAGCTGGGTGGCAGTGTGAGCTGTGAGGAGGATGCTAAGAGGCTGCAGGGTGACTTGGACAGGTTAGGTGAGTGGGCAAATGCATGGCAGATGCAGTATAATGTGGATAAATGTGAGGTTATCCACTTTGGTGGCAAAAACAAAAAGGCAGATTATTATCTGAATGGTGACAGATTATTAAAAGGAGAGGTGCAATGAGACCTGAGTGTCATGGTACATCAGTCATTGAAAGTGGGCATGCAGGCACTAAAGAAAGCAAATGGCATGTTGGCTTTCATAGCAAGAAGATTTGAGTATAGGAGCAGGGAGATCTTACTGCAGTTGTACAGGGCCTTGGTGAGACCACATCTTGAATATTGTGTGGAGTTTTGGTCTCCTAATCTGAGGAAGGATATTCTTGCTATTGAGAGAGTGCAGCGAAGGTTCACCAGACTGATTCCCGGGATGGCAGGACTGACATATGAAGAAAGACTGGATCGACTAGGCTTATATTCACTGGAATTTAGAAGAATGAGAGGGGATCTCATAGAAGCATATAAAATTCTGATGGGATTGGACAGATTAGATGCAGGAAGAATGTTCCCGATGTTGGGGAAGTCCAGAACCAGAGGTCACAGTCTAAGGATAAGGGGTAAGCCATCTAGGACCGAGATGAGGAGAAACTTTTTCACTCAGAGAATTGTGAAAGTTGTACCACAGAAAGTTGTTTAGTCCAGTTCGTTGGATATATTCAAAAGGGAGTTAGATGTGGCCCTCACGGCTAACGAAGGCAGGAGTGGGGTACTGAAGTTGCATGATCAGCCATGATCATATTGAATGGTGGTGCAAGCTCGAAGGGCCGAATGGCCTGCTCCTGCACCTATTTTCTATATTTCTATGTTTCTATGTTTCCTGGGTTTTGGAATCGCTGCTTGGTGTTCCTGAGAGGATCTCTCAAAATTGGTCTTCGGACCTCTGCCAGGAAACCAGCACGCTGCGGACACCAATCCGGTGTCCTGAGGCAGCTTGGCGGTCGGTCCCAGAACAAGATCAGCTGGCTCAGACGCTAGCAGCGGCCCTCGTGTAGGCCCTGGGGAGGAGGAGGAGAAGCGAACGGGATGGGGATCGAGCCTGTGATGGCAACGCCCCGCAGTATTGCTGTGGAGCTAGGCCGAGCACTCCTGCTCCTCCTGGCTCCACGTTCGGTTAAATGAGAAAAATTGTACTTGTCTTGTCTGCAATGGCCTCTAGCAGTAGGACAGCCGGTTAGGCCACTTTAAAGCCTGAAAAAACTAGTTGGAGCTTGCTTGGTGCAAGCTCTTCTTAGTTTCTGGACCAATTTCAGTAGGAGTCCTTTAATAGGCATTAGGCCTCTCATTAGCAGCTGCAAGGAGCCTAATGTTTGGTGAACTCCTGAATATCACCCGAGTTAATATAGCACCAGACATGTTTCAGGTGCCCTTGTTGCGTCGGATATATCCCCATGAAATTAGTCATTATTGCCCCATTTCACGCTCAGGAAACGGGCGTAATGAAGTCCAATTGTTCCTTCTTTCCCTCTGCCTCTGTGTGTCTCTCTCTCTCTGTTCTGCTGGTAACCTTCGGCTCTATGGAGAGCTGCATCATGAATAATGTGAAGTTGTTCTGACATTTTTCCGGCTCTGCTGAGACTAATGGGTACTGTCCCAAGTTCGGAAATAACTTTCCGCAAAAGGGTTTGGACTTTGCACAGATGTGTCGATCTTGCTCGAGTTGCCACTTTGCCCTTTTTGTTAGAGAAAGCAGAGACTCTTTCTCCGCTCTCTCCCCACCCCTCCCCCCCCCGGCCCACGTCCCCCCACTCCCTCCCCAATTTGTGCTTAATACAGAAATGAAGACTAGAATCCCTTCGGGGGCCATTTGCCAGGAAAAGTCCAAAAACAAGAATGTGAGGACGCAGAAGTTTAAAAAAAAAAATTGCTTTCAGAATCTGAGGAATAATCGTTCTGAAGACATTTTGTTTTGCTAACAGACTTGAAGTTGCCTGAATTTTAATTATTTAGGCAGCTATGGTTTTTTTCCAGATGTCCTCCATGAAAGAGTAACTGATAACGACAAAAAGTGAATCATATTTGTCTCCCTTTACGTGCTATTATTTTACAGCCTATAAAATTAGTGAGTTACTGCCATCTCCAGCTGTGGTAGAGCGCATATTAATGAACATCTGTACTTTATAAATATCGGCAGTCTGGAGGTAATGAAAGGCCAGACAGTGTTGGTAGGAGATCAAGTAGGTGCAGAGCTGGGCAGTGCTGCAGCAGTGGAAGTTTAGAGATCTTGAGTAGGATATTTGGGTTGAAACTCACCACCAAATGGAACAAGAATTACATAGATGGTACAGCACAGAAACAGTACATTAGTCCCAACTAGTCCATGCCGATGCTGATGCTCCACACGAGCCTCCTCCCATCCCTCTTCGTCTAACCCGATCAGCTTAACCTCCTATTCCTTTCTCCCTTATATGTTTATCTAGCTTCCTCTTAAATGCATCATTGCTATTCGCCTCAGCTACACCTTGTGGTAGCAAGCTCCAAGACACTGCGTTTGTGCGCCATTTGGTGCAGCCTGACTGAACAGCAGGGACGGAGAAGGAGTTTGGGCAAGGGTATAAAAGATTTTGGGTAGAGCTGAATAAGGTGGCTTTGATCTTTCCAATCCTGAATTGGAAAAGGATCTGTTTCATTCCTGACTTGATATCAGTCAAGTTGCCTAAACAACACCGAGGAATCATGGATTCTGATGGAGACGATGTAGACGAAGAGTTGTCAGCACACATGTGAAAACTCACCCTCTGCCGAACACATAACATCACCGAGGGGAAGCATTAAAGGAGGGGGACCAACGATGGAATTTTGGGGTATTCAGTGGGCAACCATGAGAGGACGGGAGGTGAAACCTTTGCAGCAAATGTGCTGGATGCCTTGCGAGATGTAGAAGTGGAAGCAAACAAGGGCAGTCCCAAGGAAGTAGACCGCGGGGGAGGTAGTGGAGGAGGATGATGGGGCAACTGCCATCAAAGACTGCAAAGATTAAGGAGGGATAATGTATCAGTCACATTATGTCGATGGTGACTTTAACCAGAGTGGACACGGTGTTGTGGGCACGACAGAAGATGAACTGATGGTATTCAAACAAGGAATTGTGGGTGATACTTGAGGACCTTAGCAAATGAAGGCAGGTTATTGATGGTGCAGTAGTTGGAGGGGGCAAAGGCAATGAAGGTAGTTTTGAAGGGGCAAAGAATAGTGCAAAAGGAGTCATTTACAAAGTTCACAGTACTCGCAGAAGGACCTGCGCGCTTCCTCTTACCAAATGTTCTTGCAGCTTGTTACTGTGAACAGGATGCCACACACCTGATGTAATATTCCACCAAGAAGTCATATTGAAAGCGAGACAATAGAGATTGAGAGGATTAATTAGCAAACCATAGCCAATACTTAGCTTCTAGAGATTTAGGCCTAGAAATTCAATGGCATCGTATTCAGGTGCTAAGCGGGCACCTAAGCCTCCATTTTGGCAGGCAGGAAACACTTGCTTATTACGAGCTGGAAGTGCGTATCCCCCCATATTGATATAGCAAAAAAAATAGGCGTCCAGAGCCTGTACCTGAAACAGGCGTTGGGTCTGTTGCATATACAAAGGGCTTAATGCTTACTTGAGGTCCCCTGTGCAAAATCCAGTTGCCTTAAATGCATCCGTGCCAGGCCGGCACTGTTCAGGAAAACCAAATCTGCATGTGGCTTACAGGGACCCCACTTATAGGGACCGCTGCAAGCCACCACCAAAAGCGTACCTTTGTTTAAAAAAAAAAATGCTGAAGTAAATGTGTAGTCAGGAGGAGCAGGAGTGCCCCTTCCGACCCCACATTAAAATTGTGAGCTGCTGCCAGGCACGATCGCCTGATCGTCACCAAGGCCTGGCCCCCACCGCCATCTCCCCCCCCCCCATCTCCCCCCCCCCCCAGCACCCAAATCCTGATCACATCATCTTCCCTTTTAAAGACCTACCTGAGGGCCACTGCGTTGAAATTTAAAGCGTCTTCGCCAGCGAGCTGTGTGGCGACACCCATCAGTTGTCTGCAGATCGCCTGTCCTATTTAAATAAGGCAGGAGGCCCAATATCGGGAGGGCCTCCAGCCTACCCTTTCGGCACAGGGATTGGTTCCTGCACACATTCCATGCTGGCCTAATGATTTTCTAGGCACTAGAAACTGATTGAACACCATAGGGACCTCTTCAGCATTGAGAAAATCTGATCAATGCGAGGATATTCTGGTGGGTTTGATTTAGTATGATACATATTCCAAAGTAACAAATGCTGAAAAGATCGCTTGGGGAAAATAAGTGAAATCAGTTCAGATTCTTGGTTGTACCATTTATTATCTCATATCCGACAAACCAATCACCTTGCTCAGCAACACTGGAGATTTTTTAAATGGGATAGATATTTTTAGTCAGGCGAAGTTGTGCTTTTGAACAACATTCCTGCAGTTCCACTTATTGGGAATAAATACTAATTCGCTATAGACCTGTGGTTATTTTTGAGTTGAACATTTTATCCTTTACGGAGGCAGGTATCACACAGCTCCTGATTGCAGCCTAGGCCCCTCAATCCAGGATTGGAAGTTTGTTAAATCCTGTTGAGACCAGTGGTTGCCTGGGAAACAGCAATGCATCTCAACAGCTGAGATAAGTCAGAAAAGGATTTTGAAATTAGATCTTTTTTTTAATTACCTTGCTTAGGAGTCGCATTCATTTATCATATCTCGTTCATTCGAAAGAATGTTAGGAATTGCTCACCAATTTCCACAAGGCGTCACTGTCAAATTTTGTTTTCTCCGATGTGTTAAAAAAGATCAAGGCTAGTTTCTCCTTGAGAAATTTTTTTTCAAGATATAAAGGCACTTTTCCCTGGTAGGATAGGTTGTCCATGTTACCACTCGAGGTCAATTTTCCCTCTAACTTTTTTTGTACTGAGCGGGCCACAAACTCCTTTGAGCGCTGTGACCATTTTGTCCGTGAGCAAGTTTTACAACAACAGCTTTTACAACAACATTTACAACAACAATGTTTAAGCGTATGTGCAGTAATGCCATATTGCCAACCCACCGTCTCAAATCATGAGACAATCAGACAAGGTTGCATACATGTTTAACATAACTTCTCTGCTTCGGAGTTCGGAGAGGCGAGAGTTCGGGCGGCAATTCGAGAGGCCTCTAAAAGGTCAGCGAGGCCAGGAGTCCGGGGAGTTCGGAGAGGCAGAAGTTCGGGCGGCAGTTCGTGAGGCCTATAAAAGGCCAGCGAGACGAGGAGTCCGAGGAATTCAGAGATGCGGGAATTCGGGCGGCAGTTCGTGAGGCCTATAAAAGGCCAGCAAGACCAGGAGTCCGGGGAGTTTGGAGAGGCAGAAGTTCGGGCGGCAGTTCGTGAGGCCTATAAAAGGCCAGCGAGACCAGGAGTCCAGGGAGTTTGGAGAGGCCAGCTGGTGCAGCTGTAGGGGAAGAAGGTAAACAAACAAGTAGAAAGAAACCGAAAGGTGACGTCACAGCCAAGGGGGTAAGTGATTGGTGAGTAGTTTTTCTTTTTGCTTTCCATATCAGTAGATAACCTTTAGCATTGTTGTTGCCAAATTAAGTTAATCTAAGGGTTAAGTCATGGCAGGAGAGCTCGGACACGTGTCATGCTCCTCCTGCGCTATGTGGGAAGTCAGGGACGCTTCCATTGTCCCTGACAACTACATGTGCAGGAAGTGCATCCGCCTGCAGCACCTGACAGACCACATTGCGGCACTGGAGCTGTGGGTGGATTTACTCTGGAGCATCCGCGATACTGAAGATGTCGTGAATAGCATGCTTAGTGAGTTGGCCACACCGCAGGTAAAGGGTACACAGCTAGATAGGAGATGGGTGACCAACAGGAAGAGCAGTGGAAGGAAGGTAGTGCAGGGGTGCCCTGCGGTCATCCCCCTGCAAAACAGAAACACTACTTTGGGTACTGTTGAGGGAGAAGACTCATCAGGGGAGAGCAGCAGCAGCCAAGTTCATGGCACCATGGGTGGCTCTGCTGCACAGGAGGGCAGGAAAAAGAGTGGGATAGCTACAGTGGTAGGGGATTCTATTGTAAAGGGAATAGATAGACGTTTCTGCGGCCGAATTCGAGACTCCAGGATGGGATGTTGCCTCCCTGGTGCAAGAGTCAAGGGTGTCTCGGAGCGGCTGCAGGACATTTTGAAGGGGAGGGTGAACAGCCAGTTGTCGTGGTGCATATAGGGTACCAACGATATAGGTAAAAAACGGGATGAGGTCCTACAAGATGAATTTAGGGAGCTAGGAGCTAAATTAAAAAGTAGGACCTCAAAAGTAGTAATCTCAGGATTGCTACCAGTGCCACGTGCTAGTCAGAGTAGGAATTGCAGGATAGCTCAGATGAATACGTGGCTTGAGGAATGGTGCAGAAGGGAGGGATTCAAATTCCTGGGACATTGGAACCGGTTCTGGAGGAGGTGGGACCAGTACAAACCGGACGGTCTGCACCTGGGCAGGACCGGAACCAATGTCCTAGGGGGGATGATTGCTAATGCTGTTGGGGAGGGGTTAAACTAATATGACAGGGGGAATGGGAACCTATGCAGGGAAGTAGAATGGGCAGAAGCAAAAGATAGAAAGAAGAAAAGTAAAAGTGGAGGGCAGAGAAACCAAGGCAAAAAGCAAAAAGCTCACATTACACCAAATTTCTAAAGGGAGAAAATGTGTGAAAAAGACAAACCTGAAGGCTCTGTGCCTCAATGCGAGGGGCATTCATAATAAGGTGGACGAATTAACTGCGCAGATAGCTGTTAATGGATACGATGTAATTGGCATCACTGAGACATGGCGCCAGGGTGACCAAGGCTGGGAACTCAACATCCAGGGGTTTTCAACATTCAGGAAGGATAGACAAAAAGGAAAAGGAGGTGGGGTGGCGTTGCTGGTTAAAGAGGAAATTAATGCAATAATAAGGAAGGACATTAGCTTGGATGATGTGGAATCGGTATGGGTGGAGCTACGGAATACCAAAGGGCAGAAAACGCTAGTGGGAGTTGTGTACAGACCACCAAACAGTAGTAGTGAGGTTGGGGACAGCATCAAACAAGAAATTAGGGATGCGTGAAATAAAGGTACAGCAGTTATCATGGGCGACTTTAATCTACGTATTGATTGGGCGAACCAAACTGGTAGCAGTGCAGTGGAGGAGGATTTCCTGGAGTGTATTTGGGATGGTTTTCAACACCAATATGTCGAGGAACCAACAAGAGAGCTGGCCATCCTAGACTGGGTGATGTGTAATGAGAAAGGACTAATTACCAATCTTGTTGTGCGAGGCCCCTTGGGGAAGAGTGACCATAATATGGTAGAATTCCTTATTAAGATGGAGAGTGACACAGTTAATTCAGAGATTAGGCTCCTGAATCTAAGGAAAGGTAACTTTGATGGTATGAGATGTGAATTGGCTAGAATAGACTGGCGAATAATACTTAAAGGGTTGACGGTGGATAGGCAATGGCAAACATTTAAAGATCACATGGATGAACTTCAACAATTACACATCCCTGTCTGGAATAAAAATAAAACGGGGAAGGTGGCTCAACTGTGGCTAACAAGGGAAATTAAGGATAGTGTTAAATCCAAGGAAGAGGCATATAAATTGGTCAGAAAAAGCAGCAAACCTGAGGACTGGGAGAATTTTATAATTCAGCAGAGGAGGACAAAGGGTTTAGTTAGGAGGGGGAATATAGAGTATGAGAGGAAGCTTGCTGGGAACATAAAAACTGACTGCAAAAGCTTCTATAGATATGCGAAGAGAAAAAGATTAGTGAAAATAAATGTAGGTCCCTTGCAGTCGGATTCAGGTGAATTTATAATGGGGAACAAAGAAATGGCAGACCAGTTTTAAATACTTTGGTTCTGTCTTCACGAAGGAAGACACAAATAATCTTCCGGATGTATTAGGGGACCGAGGATCTAGTGAGAAGGAGGAACTGAAGGACTGAAGGAAATGATTAATGGCAGGAAATTGTGTTCGGAAAATTGATGGGATTGAAGGCCGATAAATCCCCGGGTAAGGAAATGGCCCGAGAAATAGTGGATGCATTGGTGATCATTTTGCAACAGTTTATCAACTCTGGATCAGTTCCTATGGACTGGAGGGTAGCTAATGTAACACCACTTTTTAAGAAAGGAGGGAGAGAGAAAACGGGTAATTATCGACCGGTTAGCCTGACATCAGTCGTGGGGAAAATGTTGGAATCAATTATTAAAGATGAAATAGCAGTGCATTTCGAAAGTAGTGACAGGATCGGTCCAAGTCAGCATGGATTTATGAAAGGGAAATCATGCTTGACAAATCTTCTAGAATTTTTTGAGCATGTAACTAGTAGAGTGGACAAGGGAGAACCAGTGGATGTGGTATATTTGGACTTTCAAAAGACTTTTGACAAGGTCCCACACAAGAGATTGGTGTGCAAAATTAAAGCACATGGTTTTGGGGGTAATGTGCTGCCGTGGATAGAGAACTGGTTGGCAGACAGGATAAACTGGTCCTTTTCAGAATGGCAGGCAGTGACTAGTGGGGTGCCACAGGGCTCAGTGCTGGGACCCCAGCTATTTACAATATACATCAATGATTTAGATGAAGGAATTGAGTGTAATATCTCCAAGTTTGCAGATGACACTAAGCTGGGTCGCGGTGTGAGCTGTGAGGAGGACGCCAAGAGGCTGCAGGGTGACTTGGACAGATTAGTTGAGTGGGAAAACGCATGGCAGATGCAGTATAATGTGGATAAATGTGAGGTTATCCACTTTGGTGGCAAAAACACGAAGGCAGAATATTATCTGAATGCCAGTAGATTAGGAAAAAGGGAGGTGCAACGAGACCTGAGTGTCATGGTACATCAGTCATTGAAAGTTGGCATGCAGGTACAGCAGGCGGCAAAGAAGGCAAATGGTATGTTGGCCTTCATAGCGAGGGGATTTGAGTATAGGTGCAGGGAGGTCTTACTGCAGTTGTACAGAGCCTTAGTGAGGCCTCACCTGGAATAGTGTGTTCAGTTTTGGTCTCCTAATCTGAGGAAGGACGTTCTTGCTATTGAGGGAGTGCAGCGAAGGTTCACCAGTCTGATTCCCGGGATGGCAGGACTGACATATGAGGAGAGACTAGATCGACTGGGCCTGCATTCACTGGAGTTTAGAAGGATGAGAGGGGATCTCATAGAAACATAAAATTCTGACGGACTGAAGAGGTTAGATGCAGGAAGAATGTTCCCGATGTTGGGGAAGTCCAGAACCAGGGGACATAATCTAAGGATAAGGGGTAAGCCATTTAGGACTGAGATAAGGAGAAACCTCTTCACTCAGAGAGTTGTTAACCTGTGGAATTCCCTAACGCAGAGAGTTGTTGATGCCAGTTGATTGGATATATTCAAAAGGGAGTTCGATGTGGCCCTTATGGCTAAAGGGATCAAGGGGTATTCAGAGAAAGCTGGAAAGTGGTACTTGAGGTGAATGATCATCCATGATCTTATTGAATGGTGGTGCAGGCTCGAAGAGCCGAAAGGCTTACTCCTGCACCTATTTTCTATGTTTCTACATTTCTCTGTTTTGAAATGAACCCCACTGCTTTATTTGCACTTTTATGGCTTTTTTAACCTGCAGTGCTACTTTTAATAATTTGTGAATCTATACCCCGAGATCCTTTTGCACCTCTACTCCATTTAGATTCCTATTTCAAAGGATTGGTCGCCTCCCTCTTCCTCCTACCAAAATGCACCACTTCACACTTAATCTATTATTGAAATTAATGTGACATTTACACGCCCAATACTGCAAGTTTGTTTATGGTTGAATTCATTAAAAGCATTTAGTTTGTCATCTACAAACTTTATTTAAAAAAAAAATACTCAACTGACTGGGATATAAAAGAACTGCATAATAATTCATTCACACTTCAGAAACGTCACTCAGTTACACGGTTATGTATCGACAAGCAATCCAAAAGCTCAGGGTGAGCTGAAAGAGGCATATCTATTCCTGCAATTTGTACTAATTTTAAATTTTCAGCGTATTAGCCCATCGCTCATATCATGATAGCAATGGCTGCACAAGTTGCAGGAGCAGTAGCTTTCTTACAGCGCTGACGTGCTGTACATCCTCGAAAGTGATTAGAATATTAATCACAATGCAACCAGAAACACAACAAACATAAAGTGCTGTAGTTCTTTAGTTCACAGTATTAAAAAGATTTGAACAAAAACAGGTATCCGTATTTTCAACTTCAGTCACTTCCATTAATAAACGTTGTTTTCTTGACCCAGCACCAGCCCCCCGACCCCCCACCATGCAACATGTCAGAAATGCAGCATTTATTCACAAGTGCAGAAAAATACTTACAAAATTTGCAAAATGCGGCTGCTGCTCAGTCCCCAGGAACGGACTACACGCACCTGAAGGGGACCCTCAACCATCTCTCTCTATCCCTCTTTCACTGTCTCTCTGTCTGCCCCTCTGTCCCAGTCGCTCTCTCTCTCCCTCTGTCCCAGTCGCTCTCTCTCTCCCTCTGTCCCAGTCGCTCTCTCTCTCCCTCTGTCCCAGTCGCTCTCTCTCTCCCTCTGTCCCAGTCGCTCTCTCTCTCCCTCCCTCTGTCCCAGTCGCTCTCTCTCTCCCTCCCTCTGTCCCAGTCGCTCTCTCTCTCCCTCCCTCTGTCCCAGTCGCTCTCTCTCTCCCTCCTTCTGTCCTAGTCGCTCTCTCTCTCCCTCTGTCCCAGTCGCTCTCTCTCTCCCTCTGTCCCAGTCGCTCTCTCTCTCCCTCTGTCCCAGTCGCTCTCTCTCTCCCTCTGTCCCAGTCGCTCTCTCTCTCCCTCTGTCCCAGTCGCTCTCTCTCCCCCTCTGTCCCAGTAGCTCTCTCTCTCCCTCTGTCCCAGTCGCTCTCTCTCTCCCTCTGTCCCAGTAGCTCTCTCTCTCCCTCTGTCCCAGTCGTTCTCTCTCTCCCTCTGTCTCATTCTCTCTCCCTCTCCCTCTGTCCAAGTCTCTGTCCTCTGTCCCAGTCTCGCTCTCTCCCTCTGTCTCAATCTCGCTCTCTCCCTCTGTCTCATTCTCTCTCTCTCTCCCTCTGTCCCAGTCTCTGTCTCTCTGTCCCTCTCTCTCTCTCTCTCTCCCTCTGTCTCAGTCTCTCTCTCTCGCTCTCCCGCTGTCCCAGTCTCTCTCTCTCTCTCTCTCTCTCTCTCTCTCTCTCTCTATGGCACTCTGCCTTGCTGTTTCTCTCTGCAAAGACGAGAGCAAAAGGAGAAGCTGAGAATCAGTGTTGGTTCAGGAGAGAGCTTGCCTCCCATTTTTTTTTAAACATGAAATCCAGTCAATGTGAAAAATGAGCAGAATTATTTCCTATTAGGGGAAACGCTTCTTGACAATGCTTTCCTAGTTGTGCTGTTGTGATAATGAAGGTGTTCATATCAGAAACCAGCTCTCCCCCAGTCTCTCTCTCTCTCCCCCAGTCTCACCGAGGGCCGTAAAGTTGTTGGTGTTTTATCGGGCCGTTTCCCGCTCCAGTTGCTTAACCGGCTCTGTGGCAAAATTCAATCCAACTACGCGGCAACTCGAGGATTAGTCCGCGGGCATGCAGCCGCGTAGCTTAGGGGGAACAGACTATTATCTGAATGGTGACAGATTAGGAAAAGGGGAGGTGCAACGAGACCTGGGTGTCATGGTACATCAGTCATTGAAGGTTAGCATGCAGGTACAGCAGGCGGTTAAGAAAGCAAATGGCATGTTGGCCTTCATAGCGAGGGGATTTGAATACAGGGGCAGGGAGGTGTTGCTACAGTTGTACAGGGCCTTGGTGAGGCCACACCTGGAGTATTGTATACAGTTTTGGTCTCCTAACTTGAGGAAGGACATTCTTGCTATTGAGGGATTGCAGCGAAGATTCACCAGACTGATTCCCGGGATGGCGGGACTGACCTATCAAGAAAGACTGGATCAACTGGGCTTGTATTCACTGGAGTTCAGAAGAATGAGAGGGGACCTCATGGAAACGTTTAAAATTCTGATGGGTTTAGACAGGTTAGATGCAGGAAGAATGTTCCCAATGTTGGGGAACCAGGGGTCACAGTCTGAGGATAAGGGGTAAGCCATTTAGGACCGAGATGAGGAGAAACTTCTTCACCCAGAGAGTGGTGAACCTGTGGAATTCTCTACCACAGAAAGTAGTTGAGGCCAATTCACTAAATATATTCAAAAGGGAGTTAGATGAAGTTCTTACTACTCGGGGGATCAAGGGTTATGGCGAGAAAGCAGGAAGGGGGTACTGAAGTTTCATGTTCAGCCATGAACTCATTGAATGGCGGTGCAGGCTAGAAGGGCTGAATGGCCTGCTCCTGCACCTATTTTCTATGTTTCTATGTAACAGTACTCCAGGTACCCAGAAATTGGGTAACGAGGTGAACGCCATTCTGTTAATTCCCATCCATTCATTTTAATGGACAGAAAATTATCAACCTGAATTCTAGATTTGCACTCTGCATGCAGATTGTATTATAGGTGCATTAATTCATAAAATCTGCTGGTGTATGGGTGCTCCCAATTGGAGGAATTGGGGCCTACAAATTCAGGAGTGGCCATTTTCAGGTTCTTGCCCTGCACACGGATGATAGGATCCGAGGAGCTCCGGGAATCGGGCCTCAGCCATCATTCCTATATGAAGGATTCTGTGGGAGGAGGCCACGCGGGTAAGTGATGGAAGATCGGGCTGTGGGTAAGTGATCGGTGGCTATGGAGGGGGGAGGGGGTTGAAAATTGTGGGTCTCGGAGGTATTGGTGGTGGCATCGGTCGCCTAAAAAGCAGGCGCCACATATCCCAGTCTAGGTCCGGGTCTCCTCCATGTAGCCATTGTCGACCTGGTGATGTGGTGGGATAACGGAGCTGGTTGTGGCTCGGTATGAAAGTGGAGCCTGGTCCCTCCGGTCTGGGTGTAAAGGTGAGAGTGCGACACCACTCCCCTGAATCCAGGCAAGGGTATGTGCACCAGTGCTGACAATAGAAATAAAAGGATGTGGAAACTTAAGTCACCAGCAAATGGAAGTTTCAGATGAACAGGAGATGCCGGCAGTTTCACTGCAAGCGTTTTTAAGACTCCTGGTTTTTATCGGTGCGGTTTCAAAACTCAGCGTTGTCTAGAGTAATATAGGTCCTTCTTAACCACGTTTGAAAATGCAGACCTTACAATCCGTCTGGCTGGCAGTACTCCCGACAGAGAAATTAAAAAAACAGCTCATTTGTTTTACTTTTAAAAGCAGTCTGGATCCTGGTTCTTTCCACTGGCCTGCAGAGCCGAGACCTTTGCACTAAAACATATGACTAACATTGAACAGGCTGCCCGAGTCAGAAATGTCTTGTGTGTTGTCCAGGACATCAACTCAACAAGGCTGCCGACAGATGAATGGCTTTCTTTGTGACAAGAAAAGTTGCTTTTCTGTGATAGAAGCGTAGCTGACTCCTGGGTGGGGATGGGGTTTCCGCTCAGTTGCGCGGTTTTTTTTTCAGCGCAATTCGTCCGAAATCGGCGTAACCCTCGCAAAAAATTGCCGAATTTTAAACGCAAATTACGTTCAGCGCAATCAAGTCTCCGCAACCGTTTGCGCTAGTTAAAATACATCAACCTGCCCAGAAAACTGAATACGACCCCAGGATAAATTAAGTGGGAGTTTCCGCTTATTGCGCTCATTTGCGGGCTTTCGAGGATGCTCCAAAAATTAAGCTAGTTCTTTTGGGCACAAGGACACTAAAAGGCGTGTTTTCAAAGCTTTTGAATGTAATTTTTGTTAAATATACTGAGAAACTGACTGGTGTACCCCAATATAACTAGAAAATGGTTCTGTATACTTTTTTAAGTCATTTTCAATAATTTAAGATCGGGTTACTCACAGGTGATACATTGAGACTGTGATTAAAATGATTATTTTGGGGATAAATCCATTTCCAACTATATTAATCAAACAGCACCAAGTTATATATATCAAGGAATACTTTATAATGCAAACTATTTTATTTAAATTTTGGTTTTAAAGCGATGCCCGATTGCGCTGGTTTAAGGCAGATTTAGCTTTCGGCAATATGCAAATGTGTTTGAGCGGAAACCCGTGAGAGAAATAAAAACTTCTCAACATAGCAGCAATCTTGGGTGCAATGTGGGAGTATTGTAGATGCAGTAAAATGTTGGTCTTTGATTCTGCCATGGGAGAAGGAAGGTGCTTTTAGTAATGTAAAGGCAACGAGCTGGGCGCATCAAATTTCCTTCTTATGTGAAAGCAGAGTCCAGTGGGCCTACGTAGACCGACTCCTGAGTCTCGAGGCTGGATTTCTGGCTTTGATGATTTCGGGGTGGTAATGGCGACGGGGCGGTAAAGTTTGCGCTCGAGAATAGTTTGCGCCTCGGTAAGTAAATTTGGGCAGCTGGGCCCTGAGTCAGAGAGTGCGGCGCTAAGGCAGGCATTGTAACTCTTAGGGCGTTAGCATGGGAAACTCCCGAGCTAAAGAGCCAGGCCGGGAGTTCTCCGAGACATGCCTGGGGAGAAAAAACCCACAAAAACATTCCCAAGACATTGTCCCCGCCACCACAACATAAATCGCCAAAAAAATTTAAAAGAAAAAAACAATCACACTAACCTTAGGAGTCCATTACTTCCCTCTCTGCAGTTGGTATAGTTTGACCGGCCTGTTTCTCAGGCGGTCACTCGGGGCACGCTGCAGAGCAGACATGTCGGGCGGGAGTCAAAACTCGCGCCGGTGTCGCAACCAGGGGCGTTGCACACTGGCGCAGCTCTTCCGGGCGGTGCTGCTCCGCGCCACCGCAAAACTGGACCCGAGGATCGCTGTGGGGTGCTGGAGGCTGACTGCCCGGCCAAAACACCTCACCGCCGCCGCTCCGGGGGGAAAAACGGAGCAGAGAGGAACCGAAAATCCTCCCCTGAGTGCGTGCACGAGCAGGTTATGCATAGAGTTGGACACATTCCTGGAGTTTCATTCATCACATGGCCTCCTGCCACCAATTGCCCAGCCCAGTCAAACAGCCTTTTGTTCCATATTTTTATAATTAATACACTGAAGTGTTCAAAAAAAAAACACAGCGTTTTTACGTGCCCCAATGATTTTTCTCTTGAGCGTTGTTCGCAGCAGTGTCCAGGAAATTAATTCCTGGAGATTCCAGGACAATGCTGCAAGGTTGGCAACCCAAGTAATGCACAGATGTTGCTCTCCTGAATGCTGGATGTAATGTCAAGCAGAAGAATAAGATTGTCATTAAAAGATTGAATTGGCAGTAATCTCTCTTTAATTATGGAATCTGCAGCGACTTTCTAATGACTCGACTTAATTTTTTTTAAAACAACTCATACATGATAAGGGCATATTTCTCTTCGCCTTCCCTCCTTCCCCCTCCAGGGAAAAAGAACTTTATGATTTGGTCGTGAGCCAGAGTGCAATGTTTTATTCTCAAACAGTTTGAAGTTTCACTTCCCCCATGTTCGAGTCTACAACGCCTGGTGCTTTGAAACAGGAATGCTGAGACATTGAGATCGCAGTGCTGTTCAGAATAACATTCAAGTGTTGCTGCAGGCTATGTGATTCTAACTGTACAGAAAAAAATAGCTATTCCACAGGGAGCACCCTGTCAATCGCCCTTCACCACCCACTCTTCAAGGAATCAAAGGAAAGTGGGGAGTGTCAGTTCATGTGACCTGCGCAGATGGACAAGGCAGAAACTATTTTTAACTTTTATTTGTCAAATGAGCGGATCTCTCTTGTTTTGGTTGAAATAAAAGTTACGCAGAGGAATTGTTATCAATTCCTCTCTGGTTTAGTTTATGTTCAGTAACCTGTAGTGTGTTGCAAATAGTCTTAATTCTTAACCACCTCACCACTGTATATATAACGTAAAATGATAAGGAATGTGGCAGCCAATGATAAGACCTTTGTACTGGAATCCAACAGGCTTTTAATGCTTTAATGAGAAAGAAAGAAACGAACAAAAATTGTAATGCAGGGTAATGCAATTGTCAATTTGCACGCAACAAATCCCACAAACAGCAGTGAGATAAATAACCAGATCATCTGTTTTATGTGTTGGTTGAGGAAAAATGTTGGCCTGGACATCGGGAGGCCTTCTTTGCTCTTCTTCGAATATTGCCATGGAATCTTTTACATTTACCTGAGAGGGAAGACAGGTTTAATGTTTCCTCTAAAAGACAGTGCCTCCGACAGTGCAGTACTCCCTCAGTATTGTCCTGGGGTGTCAGCCTATTCTGTGCTCAAGTCGAGGATTGGGCAAAACTAATTCTTTCTGGCTAGGTGGCTATTTGACATGTGTGAAAACCCATCAACATGTTTGAGTATTGAAGTCAAGATACTGAGAAATCTGCCCCCACCTGGAGGGTTTCCGTTTGCCCAGTGCTGAATACACATTCTCTTCCCACAGGAACCTATCCCACTTGACTATTTCCAAAGAGTTTGGGTGCTTGGCAGAACCAAGGCTTAAGCTCCTAAGTGTGTACAGTGGTACTTATGGGGCAAAATTGTCCCACACCCCGATTGGGGCGGTAACCTTCCAGGGCTGGGACGTTTAGTGCCAGGCACGGAAGTCCCGCCCCCGCCGCTCAATTGGGCTTACCGCCCCAAAAAAAGAAGCAGAACGCTATCTCAGGCGCTCCACGTCCTTTGGGGGCAGTCCCGGGACGCTACTGTGATGAAAGGTTCAGCACTACGCGGATGCGCTTCAACTCCCCTCCCCTTTGATTAAAGGGGAGGCCTCTGATGGCCTCCACTGGACCACCAGGGCAGTGTGCGACCAGACCAGCAGCCCGGCACCCAAGACAGAGTGCCAGGCTGCATGATGGTGGCCCGGACCACCCAAGGGCAGCCATGGTCCAGCTGACCCGTGAGTCGGCGACAAAATAAGATGGTGGACAGGGGCCCTCCCCCTTAATCACTGTCCCAAGAGCGGATGTCCACCAGTTTCATGACCCACGGGGCAACTTTCCCCCTGGGGCGTTATGAGGTCGGCGCGAGGCGGGGAGGGGTTGTCGTGCATGCCGATGACGTCATCGCCGTGCACGGCGGCCCAAGGCGCAAAACGGGACGCGGCGCAGTGATGTCAGCACCTCCGCAACCTCCCGGGCAATTTCCCGGGAGGTGATAGTGCCTCCCTCCCCGAAGCGAAACCTGTCTTGTGCCCTGTTAGTGCCCCTGAGGCGTTGACAGGGCTATAAAAAGGGACAATTTCGCCCCCATGGATTTTAAACAGTTAAAACCAGGTCCTTACCAATATGGTTTGCCCAGCTAGGACCAGTCTACCTTGGGGCATTGGCTTTTAGGATTATCTGGAGCTGAGTGATAATCTCCCAAAGATAGGTCTTACTCCTCCAGGTTTCTAGTCGGCTGGTCAATCATCAATAGTGCCCTGGAGTTCTGTGCAGCTGTCTGCTTCAGTTATTGGATTGCTGAGTCTTCAGTGCGTTGACTTGGTGCTGAGATCCTGTCATCACCTTGGAGCCACCTGATCTCCAAAGAGCTTCTGCAAGTAAATTCTTAAAGGGCTAGTCACAACATTGAATATTAACCATGTGAAGTCAAACACGGTAAAGACTATTAGCGACCTTGTGCATAGCCACAACTGTTTTTCCTCATACAATTTTGTGTACTTCAAAATTCGTTCAAAATAAACAAGTAAATAAAAGGACCTAAAAATGATCTGAGTTTGGTGATTGTATTTGCAGATGCAGGGAACTCCTGGCTTACACCATTTAATATTATCGTTGATAATATACATCCAAGAGTTTAAATGTTAGGAAATAGACATTCTTCAACTAACTTTCTTTCAAAATGTTCCTCTTTCCTTCAGGTCAGATGACAGACTTAATTTACACAGAAAAAGACCTGGTGAAATCTCTGAAAGAATATATAAAGGCAGAAGAGGCAAAATTAGCAGAAGTTAAAAGGTATTTATTGGCAATATGTTTAAACCCTATTCTAGTAATCTTCACGATTATGTATCTACTTGCTTCCTTATAACCTGCTGAAGATGGTGGCCCTTATTAGCGCTCAGTTTTATGAAGATTGATCCTATGCCTCCGGTGTGAGTTGAAAATAGGACCCATAGTCGCAGCAAGCACTGTTCCCTGCTGGATGTAATGGATTTCAGCTGTCACGCAAAAGTATCTACACTTTAAAGTATCCATATGCAGAACTAAAAGACCCACTGAGGTAGGTAATTTGAGGTTGGAGCTAAAATAATGTCCAAGCAGAGCAGAGGGAGCTTTACCCTGAATTGAAGTGTGTGCTCCTTCGGATGCTGAAACAAGGTACTTAAAATGAGAACCTCCTGTTCTTCAGCACTGAGTTCCCTCACACTGTCGCGCATGCACTAGTCCACAACAGAAGTGAAATCACCCATTTGATGCAAATAAGACCAATGCCTTCTTGTAACTGTGTCACTATCCACTGCCCCTTGTACATAATTCAGTCAGTGCTACAGTGCAATTAATGGGGAGGCATTGGACAACCCCCATCTTTTCAAAGTTACGATGAAGAATGGCTACTCCAGCACATTGAAGCAATGCGGACTCCTCTCCCTGCTAGGATTTAACAACAACAACTTGTATTTATATAGCGCCTTTAACATAGTGAAGGTGCTTCACAGGACTATTATGAGATTATAAATTTGACACTGAGCAGCGTAAGGAGAAATTAGGCCAGATGAACAAAAGCTTGGTCAATGAGGTAGGTTTTAAGGAGCGTCTTGAATGAGGAAAGAGAGGTGGAGAGGTTTAGGGAGGGATTTCCAGAGCTTGGGGCCTAGGCAACAGAAGGCACGGTCACCAGTGGTTGAGCGATTATAATCAGGGATGCTCAAGGGGGCAGAATTAGAGGAGTGCAGACATCTCGCTGTGGGTGGGTGGGGGGGGGCGTTGTGGGGCTGGAGGTCATTACATAGATAGGGAGAGGTGAGGCCATGGAGGGATTTGGAAACAAGAAACAAAAAAGTGATCTTTTGGAGAATACAATTTTGCCGGAATTAAAATTTCCTATCCTAGAAAGAAAGACTTGCATTTATACAGCACCTTTCATGATCTCAGGACCTCCCAAAGTGCTTTACAGCCGATTAAGTACTTTTGAAGCGTAGCCGCTGTTGTAATGTAGGAAAATTCTAATAACAGTACCTTCTGCCACATTTATAGCTGGGCTGAAAAGCTGGATGAACTGACGCACACGTCAACCTCTGACCCGGAAGGATATCTGGGCCATCCAGTGAATGCATACAAGTTCATGAAACGGTTGAACACAGATTGGCTAAAACTGGAGAATTTAGTTCTGCAGCATACTTCTGATGGTAAGTAATGGAAGGGTTATCCACTGGGATTTCCATCTGTTTGAAGGGGAAAGCAATGGGTGTCATATCTCGGCTGGCATTCTTGCCTTGAGAAGAGTGAGAGCTATCATTTCTATTGGGAGTATGGTATTGTGTAGTCAACCTGGTGTTTAATACACCCTGGGGTAGATCTTGACTTTGTGCATTAGTGTAAAATGGGTGGTAACGAGTCAATAGCCCATTTCACATCTTTTCATTGACATCTATATTTAAATATTAGGGTCCAATGACATCATCTGGACCCTGAAGGAACTTTTACTCCGGCGTCCAGTAATGGAGTCACCTGTGAAACTTGACTTCAGGCAAGATCATGGCCAGAAAAGGTCCGGGTAACTTTGACACCAATTTTTTTGTTGTTGAAGGTTTCCTTGGAGGCCAGGTGGAACAGGAGTGATCGTCCAGGGCACATAAGGAAGCCTTGATCCTTCACCGCCTCAGCTTTACCTCCCTTATCCCCGAATGTGATCGCCCCAGGAACCCCCTGCCACTTACATACTATGTCGGAGATCGGTCCCTGAGGTCCCTGGCCACATGCCTCCTCATCATTCCCGCCCGATTCAGTTGGGAGTCCCATTAAAATCCTTTAATTGAGGCCTGAGAGTTAAAATTTCCCAGGTCTCACTCTGCTCTGAGCCGGACGATTTTCCCCCTGCTATCATAAGTACATAAGAAATAGGAACAGGGGTAGGCCATTCGAGCCTGCTCCGCCATTCAGCAAGATCATGACTGATCTATATCAACTCCACTTTCCTGCACTATCCCCATATCCCTTGATAAATATTGGCCAAGGACACCAAGGAGAACTCTCCCTGCTCTTCGAAATAGTGCCACGGGGTCTTTTACATCCATTCGAGAGAGCAGACGTCTCACCAAAACATGGCACCTCCAAAAGTGCAGCGCTCCACTTCTGCGTCAGCCTCGATTTTTATGCTCAAGTCCCTGGAGTGGGACTTGAACCCACAACCTTCTGACTCAGAAGCATGGGTGCTACCCACTGAGCCACAGTTGATGATCCCCTCTTGCTGTGCTTACACCTCCTGTTAAAGTTGGGACTTAAGTATATATTTTGTAATGTTCTGTTCACTAAACATGTCAAGCGAATGATGGATTTTACTTAATATCTGACACCCAACTGTAACAGTCCTCAGGATCCAGCCCATTAACAAGTGCATTTATGTAGCAACTTTAGTGTAGAAAACATCCCAGGGTGCTTTGAAGAGAATAGATGAACAGCTAATCCGATATAGCCTTGGATTCAATTGGAGCCTGAATTAAAGGTGAAGAATAATAAGGAGATAGGGATAGAGAACAGAAACGAGACAAGGAGAGAGATAATGACAGAGCACGGATAGAGAGATTGGAACTGGTGACTGAAAGCTTATTTGAAGAGAAGGATTTTGAGAAGATTTCTAATGCTCAAAAGAGTATAACTAACATTAACATTTGAAAAACTCAATAATAAATAATGGATCCCCCCATTGTTCAAGTTGCGTTGCAGAGATGTGCAGTTAGATTTGATTGGTATTCTGGCCAGTGGGGGTGGATCCACCTATTCATGGCTTGTGGGTGTTTCAGAGGCTGTAATGTTGTTATTAATTGGGTATTCCTCCATTAAACATTATCATGTGTTTAACAGATACTTCTGTGCTTGTATTGTAGATTTTAGCTGAATAATCTCTTCAAAGTTTGGGTCAAAGTTTTAACCAATAAGGGAATTAAGGGTTATGGGGAGCGGGCGGGTAAATGGAGCTTAGTCCACGGCCAGATCAGCCATGATCTTGTTGAATGGCGGAGCAGGCTCGAGGGGCTAGATGGCCTACTCCTGTTCCTAATTCTTATGTTCTTATGTTCTTATGTCTAGAATAGATTGGTGGTAGCAGTGTAATAGGCAATTGAAGGCTACAAGTCATCACAGCCAAGGGTGTGCTTGTGCAAAAATACTATTGCACAGGTGCTCTCAGAATGATGCAGGGGCTGGCTGCACCCAATTTCATCGAACTTTACGTTGCTGTCCAAGGCCTGGGTCTGTTACACTGAGCCCCAGAAATCCTTAACCTGAGCTAGTTTACACATTAGGATATTTATTTATGAAGTTCTGCAACCCCTTTTTGTTTTAAAAGAGAACAGTCTTCCAAGACTACTGCAACATGGTTCCTGTGAGGCATTATCCAGTTTGGAATTATTTTTGTTTTTCATTAACTACACTATTTCTGACTAATTTCCAAAAGTGGCAGAGATAGAAAGCAGATTGATCTCGTACTGTGCTGCTGGTGTTCCAGGATAGTTCCGCTATTTATTTATTTTGTTTATTGTGTTGTATATATGCACAGGCATTGGGTGATGCCGTTTGATGGAAATCTCGGTAATGGTATATAGGATCATAGAATCTTACAGCACAGAAGGCTGTCTGTCGCGCCAGTGCCACCTATTTTGAAAGAGCTGTCCAATTAAGTCTCGTACGCCATAGCTCCATTTCCCCATAGCTCTGAAAATGTGTCCTCTTCAAATACATGTCTCATTGCCTTTTGAAAGTTCCTATGGAATCTTATTCCACCACTCTTTCAGGTAGTGCATTCCAGATCTTAACAAAGTGCAAAATAAATCTAATTTCCCCTCGATTCTTTTGCTTTATCTTTTCGATCCTGTTGTTTTCTTTTTCCTCCAAATTTCATAAGCACAAAGTTTGCTGCTATAACATTGTACTCGTACCTCTCAACTATCCAATTTTAATCAGAACGTCCCAGCATTAAGTGATGTGGCTGAGAAAAACCGTTGTGGCGCTGAAGCACTTCAGACGGGCGTGATAAGCCAATCTCACCCAATGTCCACGTATGCTCTTTTCATCGGGGTTCAAAGTGAGAAGCAAGAGGCCTGGTTGATTTTTTTTCCTAATTTCTAGATCAGGAAAACTTGGCCCAACAATAGTGCTATAGCTGTAGTCAGTCAATTTAGCCCAGACTGATGATTGGCTCTTGGGCCACCTTGGTTTGTATGGCTCAATATTCATCAAGTGGTTCACGAAGCTGTTGGACAGCCCTGCATTCCGTTTTCTGTTTTTACAAGCAATTGGGCGGTATACTGTTAAATAAGACTTTCATGAAGCATACTGTTCACCCATTTGAGTTTTATTTTCAGAGTTTCTCACAATTGCATTTCTTTTCCATCCCCGGATAGGGTTCATTGCTAACCTCTCGATCCAACGGCAGAACTTCCCAACAGATGAAGATGAGAGCGGAGCGGCGAAGGCCCTCATGCGTTTGCAGGACACTTACAGGCTGGATTCAGAAAGTATTTCCAAGGGCAGGCTCCGAGGTACTGAGAACATTGGGATACTGGTCACTGTTGATAAAATGTGGAAAAAGCATCTTGTACTGTGTTGCATCATTGCAGTTGTTTGACTTTCATTTGAAATTCTCATTAGGCAGTGGTTATGTTACTGGACTGGTGATCCAGAGGCCTGGACTAATGAGTAATGGGGATATGAGTTCAAATCCCACCTCGGCAGCTGGGGAATTTAAATTCAGCTAATTGAATAAAAACCTGGAATTAAAATGCCTGTATTAGTAATGGTGACCATATGAAACTACCAGATTGTTGTAAAAACCCATCCTTACCTGGTCGTATGAAACCAGACCCTCAAAAATGTGGTTGCCTCTTAAATGGCCTAGCAAGCCACTCAGTTGTAAAGGGATGGGCAATAAATGCTGTCCTTGTCAGAGACGCCCACACCCTGTGAATGAATTTTTTTAAATTGTACTAGTAAGCTGGTAAAGAAGTGTCCAACTTGATACTGGGATGCATTAGTGTAATAATCAAAACTGGTGAGTTCCCTATCTCAGCAGTGCTGGGCAGTTGGGAAGAGAATGACAACAAATCAGAGGTTTCCTTGGAGAGAGAGAGAATTAAAATTTGATGGCAAGTTAATTTGTACCAACCTCTTATTAACCCCCAAAAACAGGTGGGGTCGGGTGGGAGGTTAAAGAGTTAAAAAATCTGAATCCCAACCCTAACAGCGGCAGGGCGAAGGGCGGGAAGTCAATCCACTCCCAGGAGGCAGGTCGCCCATTTAAATATTATAATGAGGCTCCGTGCCTCATGGTAATCTACTATTTCAAATTTAACACTGGCTGGCTGGGTTTCCCAGGCCTCAGGAAATCTGCCAGTTAAAGGTAGGTGACGACAGTGGGATGAGGGCAGAGTTGGCTAAAGTAGACTGGGAACACAGACTAAACGGTGGCACAATTGAAGAACAGTGGAGAACTTTTAAGGAGCTCTTTCATAGTGCTCAACAAAAATATATTCCAGTGAAAAAGAAGGGCGGTAAGAGAAGGGATAACCAGCCGTGGATAACCAAGGAAATAAAGGAAAGTATCAAATTAAAAACCAATGCGTATAAGGTGGCCAAGGTTAGTGGGAAACGAGAAGATTGGGAAAATTTTAAACGACAGCAAAGAATGACTAAGAAAGCAATAAAGAAAGGAAAGATAGATTATGAAAGTAAACTTGCGCAAAACATAAAAACAGATAGTAAAAGCTTTTACAGATATATAAAATGGAAAAGAGTGACTAAAGTAAATGTTGGTCCCTTAGAAGATGAGAAGGGGAATTTAATAATGTGAAATGTGGAAATGGCTGAGACCTTAAACAATTATTTTGCTTCAGTCTTCACAGTGGAAGACACAAAAACCATGCCAAAAATTGCTGGTCACGGGAATGTGGGAAGGGAGGACCTTGAGACAATCACTATCACTAGGGAGGTAGTGCTGGACAGGCTAATGGGACTCATGCATCCCAGGGTATTAAAAGAGATGGCGGAAGTTATAGCAGATGCATTCGTTATAATCTACCAAAATTCTCTGGACTCTGGGGAGGTACCATCGGATTGGAAAGCAGCTAATGTAACGCCTCTGTTTAAAAAAGGGGGCAGACAAAAGGCAGGTAACTAGAGGCCGGTTAGTTTAACATCTGTAGTGGGGAAAATGCTTGAAACTATCATTAAGGAAGAAATAGCGGGACATCTAGATAGGAATAGTGCAATCAAGCATTCGCAACATGGATTCATGAAGGGGAAATCATGTTTAACTAATTTACTGGAATTCTTTGAGGATATAACAAGCATGGTGGATAGAGGTGTACCGATGGATCTGTATTTAGATTTCCAAAAGGCATTCGATAAGGTGCCACACAAAAGGTTACTGCAGCAGTTAGAGGTATGCGGAGTCAGAGGAAATGTATTAGCATGGATAGAGAATTGGCTAACTAACAGAAAGCAGAGAGTCGGGATAAATGGGTCCTTTTCAGATTGGAAATCGGTGGTTAGTGGTGTGCCACAGGGATCGGTGCTGGGACCACAACTGTTTACAATATACATAGATGACCTGGAAGAGGGGACAGAGTGTAGTGTAACAAAATTTACAGATGACACAAAGATTAGTGGGAAAGCAGGTTGTGTAGAGGACTCAAAAAGGCTAAAAAGAGATTTAGATAGGTTAAGCGAATGGGCTAAGATTTGGCAGATGGAATACAATGTCGGAAAATGTGAGGTCATCCACCTTGGAAATAAAAACAGTAAAAGGGAATATTATTTGAATGGGGAGAAATTACAACATGCTGCGGTGCAGAGGGACCTGGGGGTCCTTGTGCATGAAACCCAAAAAGTTAGTTTGCAGGTGCAGTAGGTAATCAGGAAGGCGAATGGAATGTTGGCCTTCATTGCGAGAGGGATGGAGTACAAAAGCAGGGAGGTCCTGCTGCACCTGTACAGGGTATTGGTGAGGCCGCACCTGGAGTACTGCGTGCAGTTTTGGTCACCTTACTTAAGGAAGGATATACTTGCTTTGGAGGGGGTCCAGAGACGTTTCACTAGGCTGATTCCGGGGATGAGGGGGTTACCTTATGATGATAGATTGAGTAGACTGGGTCTTTACTCGTTGGAGTTCAGAAGGATGAGGGGTGATCTTATAGAAACATTTAAAATAATGAAAGGGATAGACAACATAGAGGCAGAGAGGTTGTTTCCACTGGTCGGGGAGACTAGAACTAGGGGACACAGCCTCAAAATACGGGGGAGCCAATTTAAAACCGAGTTGAGAGGGAATTTCTTCTCCCAGAGGGTTGTGAATCTGTGGAATTCTCTGCCCAAGGAAGCAGTTGAGGCTAGCTCATTGAATGTATTCAAATCACAGACAGATAGATTTTTAACCAATAAGGGAATTAAGGGTTATGGGGTGCGGGCAGGTAAGTGGAGCTGAGTCCACGGCCAGATCAGCCATGATCTTGTTGAATGGCGGAGCAGGCTCGAGGGGCTAGATGGCCTACTCCTGTTCCTAATTCTTATATTCTTATGACTGCTAGATCCAGGAGATATGTGCCTTTCCACTTAGCTGCTGGATTCAGTGTCCCTACCTCACCAGTGATCGGACACCCTCCGACACTTCCAATCTCCTGCCGAAGCCACCCACCTTCAAATTAAAATTTCGGTCCTAATATGGCATGGGGTACAAGATTTTTTACAGCATTTGATTATATTTCTCACACATACAATGGATTAATTTGGACTACAGCAACTGCTGTTGTGTGGGCAGGGGTGACAGTCATTTTTGCATGTGGCCGGTTGCTAAACTCCTTGAACAGGAGATCGTACATGATCGTACACGAGGAGATCGTGTATTATGCCGTTTTGGGAGGAAGGAAATATAAATGACTCAGAATACTAGGTTGAGACCTGTTTGTGTTCTTGCCCTCAGTAACAGCTGAAGTCAGCAGTTCAGTATATTTGATAGACTTTAACTTGTATTGTAAGTTAGAATATTCTAGTAAAGAAAACCCCATTTTTGTTAGAAGGGAGACAGGCTCCGTATTTAATTCAAAATACAAATTAGTGGAGCCCAGCACACACCCAACAAGCTTCTATCTGATAAAATCTTTCCTCTCTCTTGAAGCTAATGAGATGAACCTAATGCCAATTTTTTACCGGTGTGCTGGGGCCAATTTTCTTTCCACTGCCATTTGCCCTCACACAGGAGTGGTGTACCTTCAGGCTCAGATCCACATCCTACCCCCCACCCTACTCCCATCACCAGGGAACCCTCCCAAAATCCCAGGGCAACACAAAATCCGGGCCAAACACATTTGACCCTTTTTCTGAACTTTGTTCCTGGGGAAATGCTTGTTTCCCGGGGCAAAGATCAGGATACTCGTCCCTATTATCTTTTTGGGCTGTGACTTTCTTGGAAGAAATCTCACCTACATTTCCTCAATTTCAAGAATATCTTTGAAATATTTCCTAGGTTATTTGCTGATAACCAATGGAGAGATAAAAGTAGCTGAATGAAACTAAATTGCACACCAGTTATGCTGTTGTGAACCCAGCTGATTTAAATAGTTAAGTTTTAATTGAAAATTTCTTTGCTTGTAAAATAAAACCAAAAGTCTTTATTGTTTGTCAATTTCTTTTGTTGTCTTGGGGGAGCGTAGGAGCTAAATCTGAGCACTAGCTTATTAAAATGCCTTAGCTTCCAGTGTAGCTTCTAGTATGCTTTGATGATTAATCAGAAATGGCAGTCACTTGACATTGTGATGTTTTGTTGATCTATTTGGTGCTAGTCTATCTATGCTTATCTCTGTACCCTCTTCGAGCCCTACAATCCTCCGAGATCTCTGCGCTCTTCAAATTCTAGCTTCTTGCGCAACTCCGATTTTAATCGCCCCACCATTGACAGCTGTGCCTTCCACTGCCAAGGTCCTAAGCTCTGGAATTTCCTTCCTAAACCTCTCTACCTCTTTACCTCTTTCTACCTCCTTTAAGATGCTCCATAAAACCTACCTCTTTGACCAAGCTTTTAATCAGCTGTCCTACTATCTCCTTGCATGACTCGGTGTCTATAATGTGTTTGCTTCATGGGTTCTTTGCTTAAGAATTCACAGCAACACATTGCTATTAAGAACTAGTCGGTTTATTAATAAAGGTTTAACAATCCCATTACACATTACCAGGTCATCCACTAGGCTCACAATTGCATACCTCATCGTGGATCCCCTGAACCCCAACTGGCTGGGGTTTTCGTGAGTCTTGTGAACATCACATGACTGGCTAAGCCACTCACAAGGCAACAGCTCTACAAACATGTGAGCCTCCTCACAAGTGCATACATTACAGTGTCAATTTTTGTTTGGTAACGCTCTTGTGAAGCGCCTTGGGACATTTTACTATGTTAAAAGTCTCTATATAAATGCAAGTTGTTGTTGTCATTGGTCTGTACACTTGCCAACATTCTCTTGCAGGTGTGCAGTACGCCGCCTCTCTCACGGTTGAGGACTGCTTTGAGCTGGGCAAGATAGCTTACAACGATGGTGATTACTACCACACTGTACTGTGGATGCAGCAGACCATCAAGCAGCTGGAAGAAGAGGATCCCGGCGTTGTGACGAAGGCCGAAGCCCTGGACTACCTCAGCTACTCCGTGTACCAGATGGGCGACCTCAGACGTGCTATTGAACTGACAAAGCTTCTAATTGCCGTGGGTAAGAATGCAGAATAACTAGCACACGAGCAGGGAGACGGCAGCGTCACAGTCCTGTTACTGCACTCGTAATCCAGCGGCCTCAGACTGACAGTGCAGTGAACCTGAGTTCCAATCCTACCATGACAGTTTGATAATTAGAATTCAATATAAAATAAAATCTGGGAAATAAATAGCTGGTATCAGTAAAAGTGGCCATGAAGCTGTCGAATTGTCATCAAAATCCAACATGGATCATTATTTTTTTTTGGGGGGGAAGGAAATCTACTGTCCTTACCCGGTCCGGCCTTTATGTGCCTCCGGTCCCACACTAAAGTACTTGCACTATAAACTGAATAGCTTAGCGCCACTCGCGAGGGACGTTACACATCAGCATAGCGATATTAGCGCCGCTCGCCATGATTGGGGATTAGTGGCAGCGCTAATAATTAGTGTCAGGGAATGTGTAATGCCCGGTAGCGCCGCGGAAGCCAATTTCAATGTTTTCGCCTGCCTTAGCACCCGCCGCTAATGTCTCTATAGAGAGAGAGAGAGAAAAAGAATGCTGGCATGTGGAGTTGTCCTGGGGCGCTAATGAAAGGGATTAGTGAACCAGGTATGTTTTAGTGATTTCACTTCATTTTATTTCCTATGAAATAAATTTACTTGGGGTACTTGATGTTTAAAATAGGTACTTTGTAATTTATTTTAATTTATTTTGATTTGCAGCGATCCTTCTCTCAGAGCGCTATGCTGCTGTTTTTTTAGTGTCAGAACTCCGGTAGCGCTACTGGCTTAGCGCCCTAAGAGAAGTGCGGAAGTTTCCCTTCGCGCTCCACTCCACTCCACTCTTCGGACGCTGACAATCAATCTTGCTACTGCCAGCACCAAAAACCTCCGGCGCTAAAATAAGCGCTCCGGCGATATTAGCGCCTTAAGACCGCATTTATTCAATTTTTACCCCCTTGACTCTTTGCTGCCCTCTGGAGTGGTCTAGCCAGCCATTCAGTTATATCAAACCGCCACCAGTCGTTCAAGAAAGTGGATGCATCGCACCCTCTGCCTGTCCCCAGTCGATAAGACCTTACCACACCGTTACTGCCTCTTGAAGGCGGTAATGGGCCTGAAAACAGAGGCCAATTTTGGCCCTCTAGGATGCTGGATCAATTGACACTTTCAAGACTGAGATTGATCGATTTTTGTTAGGGTATTAAAGGAAATGGAGCTAAGGCAGGTAAATATAGTTGAGGTACAGATCAGCAACTTACCGAATGAATGGCAGAGCAGGTTTGAAGGGCTAAATGGCCCATTGTTGTTCCAATGTTCCAATAAGGAGGGCTGGAAAGGATATCTCAAATGTTGACATCCACCAGGCTTAACATTTCAACCAAGGGATAAGATACCAAACAATGCAAGCCAAAAATGAGTTAGCAATGTCCTTTTCCTGTTTGTAGAATTTCTAATGTTCTTATTTATATGCAGTTCAAATGGAACTCTTAACACAGATGCCAAACAGCTGCACATCGTCACTGACTCTATAAACCTGAAATAATACGATTAGATATGCCAAGGCAGCAGGACTGGAACCCTGAGATAATAAGGTTTAGGTTTGTAAAGGGCAAGTTTAGAACAGAGGTGAGGAGGAATTTCTTGAAACAGAGACTGAATGGTTGCCAGGAAGTGTGTTTGAGGCCAGGCCAACTAGATGATGGTTGAGTATTCTGAAAGGATGAGATGAACTAAGCCAAAAGACTTCTTTAGTCCTACCTATCTTTTGAAATCATTCACGCCACTGCTTATTAAAGCCCCTGTTTTCTTGTGTTAAGGGTTTGCAGGATTTAACTAGAATTTTGCTATACAACAGAAATTTTCTGATACAAGTGTGTGCAGGATATCTAATCTAGGCAAAGGCAGTGTGTATATTCTTTTATCCATTATTATTAAATCATTGCGGTTGTATATCTGTCCAAGAACTATAATGTGATGCTGAACTTCTATTTGTATAACATTTTGAAAGGAAGCATCTGTGAGGGAAGCGTGTCCAACTTGGAAATAGTCCAGAATGTTTATGTCTTGTTTAAATGTACAGTTTATACTCCCAAGTCTCAGCTAAGGACTGTTCCTGTTAACTTCACTGTGCTTTGTAGACAGTCTTTTAATTGTCGACCAACAGCTGTGAACGGGGTAAAAAAACAGCATTTTAAAGTGATTGTAAGCATTAATGGTGAAAAATTCCTTTCATCACATTGCTGCCTTTCTTCTTCTCCTTTTAATGAGTGCTAATGTGTTTTTAGTAGTTTCTTATTCATCTGTTTAGAAAATATTCTGAGCCGCTTATTTAGGCCACCTGGGTTGCCATGGTAATCACCTGCTGAGAATTCTGGGAATATTATGCCTGCCAGGGCTCCCATTTCCTGTGTAAAGACCACCCTTGTCATATTTACTTCATTATTTTAAATGTAATGAGCTCGAAAGTCAATGATATCCCGTCTATTTTACAAATGTAAAACGGGTGCCTAAGCGTCCACTATAGTGGGCAGTGTATGTGCATGCTCATTGCGCACAGAAGGCTTTTGACAAGGTCCCACACAAGAGATTAATGTGCAAAGTTAAAGCACATGGGATTGGGAGTAGTGTGCTGACATGGTTTGAGAACTGGTTGTCAGACAGGAAGCAAAGAGTAGGAGTAAATGGGTACTTTTCAGAATGGCAGGCAGTGACTAGTGGGGTACCGCAAGGTTCTGTGCTGGGGCCCCAGCTGTTTACATTGTACATTAATGATTTAGACGAGGGGATTAAATGTAGTATCTCCAAATTTGCGGATGACACTAAGTTGGGTGGCAGTGTGAGCTGCGAGGAGGATGCTATGAGGCTGCAGAGTGACTTGGATAGGTTAGGTGAGTGGGCAAATGCGTGGCAGATGAAGCATAATGTGGATAAATGTGAGGTTATCCACTTTAGTGGTAAAAACAGAGAGACAGACTATTATCTGAATGGTGACAGATTAGGAAAAGGGGAGGTGCAACGAGACCTGGGTGTCATGGTACATCAGTCATTGAAGGTTGGCATGCAGGTACAGCAGGCGGTTAAGAAAGCAAATGGCATGTTAGCCTTCATAGCGAGAGGATTTGAGTACAGGGGCAGGGAGGTGTTGCTACAGTTGTACAGGGCCTTGGTGAGGCCACACCTGGAGTATTGTGTACAGTTTTGGTCTCCTAACCTGAGGAAGGACATTCTTGCTATTGAGGGAGTGCAGCGAAGGTTCACCAGACTGATTCCCGGGATGGCGGGACTGATCTATCAAGAAAGACTGGATCAATTGGGCTTGTATTCACTGGAGTTCAGAAGAATGAGAGGGGACGTTTAAAATTCTGACGGGGTTAGACAGGTTAGATGCAGGAAGAATGTTCCCAATGTTGGGAAGTCCAGAACCAGGGGACACAGTCTAAGGATAAGGGGTAAGCCATTTAGGACCGAGATGAGGAGGAATTTCTTCACCCAGAGAGTGGTGAACCTGTGGAATTCTCTACCACAGAAAGTTGTTGAGGCCAATTCACTAAATATATTCAAAAAGGAGTTAGATGAAGTCCTTACTACTACGGGAATCAAGGGGTATGGTGAAAAAGCAGGAATGGGGTACTGAAGTTGCATGTTCAGCCATGAACTCATTGAATGGCGGTGCAGGCTAGAAGGGCCGAATGGCCTACTCCTGCACCTATTTTCTATGTTTCTATGTTTCTATGTGCCGTCCACCATATTGTTAAAGGCTGAAATATGGGCGTTCAGGGCCCATGCCTGAAGCAGCCATTAGACCCTTTGCATATACAAATAAAGGGCCTAATGCCTACTTCAGCACTCCTTCCTGAAATGGGGCTGCCCTAAACACAGTTGGCACTGGACTTGCTGCATTCAGTATAACAAAGTCTACATGTGGCCTAACCGGCGGGCCTTAACAGAACTGCTGGAGGCCGCTCAAAAAGGTAAGCTTTTTAAAAATACTTTTCTGAATATGGAGCCAGAAAGAGTACTCCTGCTCCTCCTGCTCCACAGCAGTCCTGAAGAATGTTGACGGCCACTTCATGACCCCTCTCCGATCACCTCCCTTTCCTCCTGATCGGCCCACTATCGCCTCCCTCCCTCTCAACTGTCTTGTTAGAGATGGTAATTGCGTGGCACTTGTACGGAATGAATGTTACTTGCCACCTATCGGCCCAAGCCTGGATATTATCCGGGTCTTGCTGCATGCGGACACGGACTGCTTCATTATCTGAGGAGTTGCGAATAGAACTGAACACAGCCCAAATACTATTTGGATGCAAAAGGAATGCTTTTTTTGCCAAAGAAAAAAAGTCCAACTTTGGTAACTTTCCTCATAATTTAAGTTCTTGCTCATGTCTGTAACCTCGCAAGGACACCGTTTTAATGATTAGTACTGCACGTACTCCGGGGGTGACTGTCACCATCTGTGTTTGCTTTTCAAGCTATTTCATGAACAATGCAGTTAAAAAATATATATTTTCCATTATAAGTTAAGATCTTACTATTTAAGATCTTACTCCATATTTAGATCCAGCACATTCAAGGGCAAAGAATAACCTCCGTTACTTTAAGAATTTGCTGAGTGAAGAGAGGCAAGACGATCAAACAACAGATGAAGAATTCTCTCAATCTCAGTCAAAGGAGAGGGTCTATGCACGACAAGACAGCTATCTCCATGAACGGGACTCCTACGAAGCTCTGTGTAGAGGGGAAGGAATTAAAATGGTAAGAACACAAAAGAGGGAAGTCAAAATGATAAGAATGTGCAAAACGGAAAAGATTAGAATGCCACATTAGAATCCATTTTCTGGTTGCAATTGGCTTCCACCCGTGGGTGATGAAAGAGACTGGACAAGGGCTTTGCAAGCTCTTTGCCCATATCTTTAACAGTCTGGCCTGGTTCCCTTGGATTGGAAGGATGTTCATGTAATTCTGATTTTTATAAAGGGTGACAAGTCAGATCCAGAGAACTATAGGCCTCTTCATCTGATGTCAGTTATGGGTAAGATGCTCTTTATTATCAATTAGATAAAGAAGAAGTCATTAGGGACATTTAGCACAGCTTCTGAAAAAGAAGGCCGTGTCCTACTAATTTGGTAGAATGTTTTGAGAAAGTTCCCAGGTTAGTACATGAGGGTATTCCAGCAGACATTGTCTACTTGGACTTCAGAAAGCCTTTGATAAGGTACCTTGAAATCATTTACTCTACAAAGCAGAATCTTGTGGGTTCGATGGGAAGTTGCTGCAATGGATTAAGAACTGGCTTCCTTCCCCTGGACAGAATGTTGTTATTGGTGACTGGATCTGTTTGCAGGCAGGCTACCAGTGGTGTCCCACAGGGATCGGTGTTCGGCCCATTGCTTTTACTATCTTAATAAATGTCCTAAATATAGGTGTTGGAGGAATGGACTGCAAGTTCATGGGTGCATAGTGTAGTTTTGAAGGGTCGGGAGGACAAGGCTAACTGCCTGTGCCATCTTCAGGGCTGTTTGCCTATTTTCCAATTAAATGACAAAATTAAGTGGCCGAAGGGTTGGTAACCAGATGACATGGATTTAAGATAATTGGCTAAAGAACCAGAGGTCAGATGAGGAGATATTTTTTATGCAGTGAGTTTTTTTTTGATCTGGAATGCATTGCCTAAAAGGTCGGTGGAAGCAGATTCAATAATAACACTCAAAAGGGAATTGGATAAATACTTGAAGTGCAAACATTTGCATGGCTATGGAGAAAGAGCAGGGCAGTGGACTAATTGGATAGCTCTTTCAAAGAGCTGGTACAGGCACGATGGGCTGAAAGGCCGACTTCTGTGCTGTATCATTCTATGATTGTATTCTACAAAACCACCTTGTGCTGTAGAATTTTTCAGCATAGAAGCAGGAAAAATCAGTTTCCCCAATTGTTGCCCTCGACCAGGGCTATCTCAAGATAATCCAGCGAGCACATCATTTGAGGAGGGAGAATGTGTTGAAGCCACTTTTTATTTTAAAGGGATTTCATTCATTACCTTTCCACTTTCCTGCAGACTGCTCGAAGACAAAGAAAGCTGTTCTGCCGTTATCACAACAACAACCACCCTCGCTTAATTATTGCCCCCATCAAAGAAGAGGATGAGTGGGACAGTCCGCACATTGTGCGTTACCACGAGGTGTTATCCAATGCAGAAATTGAAAGAATTAAAGAGATAGCCAAGCCCAGGGTGAGTGAAGAACCCCGTTTCATTTCTTAAAGTGCGTCTCAATGCTGCTTTGTACATCTTGTTGTGATTTATAGTCTGCTTAACCTTTGGGCCTCAGTTGTTGAGGGCCTGATCCATTAATAAGATGGGCTCATGCGACGTCCGTCTTTCTGCCTGAACCCATGAAGAACTCTAGCAAGCTGACTGGCTATGGTATCCCACATCTCATTTACAGTGTGCCTATTTCACTGTGACATTTGGGCCCACTTGGGCCTTTCTGTGCATGATGCTTTCATCAACAACAACAGCAATTTGTATTTATATAGCGCCTTTAATATAGCGAAACATCCCAAGGCGCTTTACAGGAGTATTATGAGATTTTTAAAATTGACACTGAGCCGCATAAGGAGAAATTAGGGCAGGTGACCAAAAGCTTGGTCAAAGAGGTATGTTTTAAGGAGCGTCTTGAAGGAGGTAGAGAGGTGGAGAGGTTTAGGCAGGGAATTCCAGAGCTCAGGACCTCGGCAACAGAAGGCACGGCCACCAATGGTTGAGCAATTATAATCAGGGATGCTCAAGAGGGCAGAATTAGAGGAGTGCAGACATCTCGGGGTGGGGAGGGGGGGTGGTTGGGGTTGTGGGGCTGGAGGAGATTACAGAGATAGGGAGGGGCAAGGCCATGGAGAGATTTGAAAACAAGGATGAAAATTTTGAAATCGAGGCGTTGCTCAATCGGGAGCCAATGTAGGTTGGCGAGCACAGGGGTGATGGGTGAGCAGGACTTGGTGCGAGTTAGGACACGGGCTCCCGAGTTTTGGATCACCTCTAGAATGTGGGAGGACAGCCAGGAGTGTGTTGGAATGGTCAAGTCTAGAGGTAACAAATGCATGGATGAGGGCTTCAGCAGCAGATGAGCTAAGGCAGGAGCAAATACGGGCGATGTTACGGAGGTGGAAATAGCCCTCTTTATGTCACCTATGCATTCTTATGTGTGCATGAATAATCGACTGTGGAAAATATTACAGTCAGCTAGTAACCTCGGCCATTCGAGCTCTGTGAAACTCATTGACCAGCTCGGAACAGTATTATAGAATTGCCGATGTACAAATCAAACTGCTTCCGTGCACCAAATGTAAAATATCCTCTTTCAACTCAGTCCAAGTATGTTGGATTGGATGAAAGAATTTTATTTCGATCAAATCATAAGTAGTCATTTCAACAGCGAATTCCCTGGCCGTCCTCCAACAACGGACATTTGTTAGTCAGACCATTGTGCGATTCTGGCCTTCAGGCTGCAAGTCTAAGACAGTCATTGTCGTCTGAACAAAAAAGTTGGATCATTTCTTTGTCAATACTTGGTTGGAGGGGACGGCCTTAAAATCACCGTGCTCAATTTAAAGAGTTTCCATTTTAGGTTTTTTGTGCTTGTCCAACCATATGCATTTTTAAGGAAATACAGCTATTTTGCGATAGATTTAGTTGATGCAGTCTCGGCCATGGTTGTAATCTCAGCAAAATTCTAAGTTAGAGGCTGGGAGAGGGAAGCTCTACTACTGCAGAGAAACCCCTGTGCTCCAACCAACTCTACGTCGCTGCTTTCGCCACACATTTTACTATTCGACTAAAAATAATAATATAAAAGCAAAGTTTAAATAGGGATAAGGATTGAATATTTGACATTAAAATAGATCCTGAATTACATCTGTGCACATTCTCCCATCACACGTTATTGATGTCACCTCAGTTTTTATAAAGCAGTAATTCCTCCAACTCACTATCAGCAATGCTACGAGAGACCTGTCAGTACATATATGATTTTTAATACTTTTATGCCCATTTTCTCCGGACGACTTTCCTTCCTTAGTCTAATGAAGCATCCTAACTGCCATTACCCCTGAGATCAGATAACTCAGCACATTAGTGGTAACTTTCTTTTCTGCATCACTTAGTACCTCAGCCAGTGATTCATTTACCCACTGAGCTACTGGGGGAAGTTTGTAACCAATTTATAGCACTGTGGCAACTATAGCAGTATTAACCACATAGACCTGTTAACCACATGTTACAGTTGCTGTACTGTTTCTCACCACCACACAGCTTGCACTGAATATGCACTGAAGATGTGAGACCTCCAATTCTGGCCTCTTGCACATCACAGATTTTCATCACTCCACCATTGGCAGCCGTGCCTTCAGCTGCCTCGGCCCTAAGCTCTGGAATGCATTCTGCCTCTCTACATCTGGCTCCTCCTTTAAGATGCTTCATAAAACCAACTCTTTTCCCTATCCTAATATCTCCTTATGTGTCTAAGTGTTCAAATGTAATTGATAACGCTCCTGTGAAATGCCTCGGGATGTTGTGCGACGTTAAAGGCGTTATGCAAATTCAAGTTGTTGTTGTGTGTGGTTCTTGTTGGTGAATATAGAGACATAACAAAAATCAGGGATGAGGAAATGCCACTCAGGCCATCAAACCTGGTCCTTCCAGGACATGCGTCGATCATGGCAGAGTTCAGAGTGGAATACACAAATTACCTTCAGCGCGACATGAGTCTTCGCAATCTTTTGCGCCAGTTTTAAAAAACATTGCGCTAGAAACAGGCCCCTCCCACAAAACTGAACACATCCCCAGATCGAATTAATCGCCATCAAGTGTTTCCGCTAATTGTGCTTGTTTGCTGGCTGTCGAGGTGGCTCTAAAAATTAAGCTGGGTCATTTGGGTACAAGGACACCGATGGGTACGTTTTAAAAGCTTTAGATTGAATTTTTTTTTAATTTACTAAGAAACTGACTACTATACATCAATATAACTGGAAACTTATTCTGTATTTTTTTTTTGTAATCATTTTCAGTCATTTAAAATGAGGTTACTCACAGATGACACTGTGATTTAAAGTGCTCGGGACCAAAATTCCAGTGTTCTGCACCTCCCGTTAGCTCCTCCAGGGGGGCGCTAATGGGGCGCGAAACTGTTTTCACCCAGAGGGCACTATCGGCCCCCGCGCAATCGGGCGGGAGTTAGTGGAGGCACAAACACTAGTAGCGCCACTCTCCACTAGTAACACCCCGGGCCGCCGCGTCATCGCCGTGCGTGGCGACCCCCTTCTGCCCCACGTCGGGAATTGGCCAACACCCTGCCAGCCTGCTTCAGGTGATGCCCGCGCTAGTCTCACGGGTCGCGAACCAGGCCAACCTCCGCTCCCGAGGCGGATGTCAAAGGGAGGGTGCGCTGCACCACGTGCCGCCATTTTTTTTCTTCGGCCGACTCACCGGTCGGCCCGTTCTGCTTTGCTGTCGCGTGGCCCGGCCCGCCGTCGTGCAATCCGTCTCAGTGCTTGGCTGTGGCCACCGCACCATGCAGCCCTGGTGGCCCAGTGGAGGCTAGCAAAGGACCTGCAGAGTTCGCAGCGTCCCTCCCCCTGCCCGAGTAGCGCCCCCGACCCCGCCCCAAAGGGAAGTGGAGCGCGCGACATTGCGCCCCACTTCCCGTGAGGGGCGGTAATCACCAATTTCGCAGCTGGGGCGGGCGCAGGAACTCCCGTCTCCCCTCGGTGATAAACCCATTTTAATCAAACTGCTCTTAAAGATATCATCGAATATTTTTTAAAGCAAATTGTTTTTTTAAAAAATGAAGTTTTAAAACGCTGCCCGATTGCACTATTTCTTGGCAGAACTTGCTTTCAGTGATATGCAAATGAGCTCAAATGGAAACTTAAAAAAAAAACACTTCTCAAAACAGGCACAATTTTGGGCTCAAATTACACCCGTTTCACCAATTGTGCCCAAAGCGGAAACTCCATGGGGTTGGATGAAGAGGGGTGGTAGGAGGCTGTTGTGAAGAATTAGCGTTGGCATAAGCCAGCTGGGTTCAATGGCCTGTTTCTGTGCATAGACTCAATGTAACGCGATGTACAATGGTGTCTTTTGAGTTGCATAAATATAATTTTCTTTTGTTCTCTCGATGTGGGGGATGCAGAAAAGGCTATGTGTATTGCCCATCCCTGGTTCCCTTGACAAGGTTGTGATAGGCCTTCCACTTGAACTGCTGTGGTCCTTGTGGTGATGGTACTCCCAAAGTGGTATTATGTAGGGAATTCCAGGACTTTGACCAAAAAAACAAAGAATTGGGTCATTGCCAGTATGTCAGTCTGCTTTCGTGGCTTATTATTGAACATCATAGCGATCGTTTACAACTGAACGGCTTGCTTGGCCACATAAAGGGCATTGAAAGCCAACCATATCCTGAAGGACATTAGTTGTCAGACTGGGCCTGAGGCAGGTGATAAGAGATGGAACCTGAGGGGAAAACCTACTTGACCTTGTCCTCACCAATCTACCTGTCCTCGATTCATCTATCTTATTACAGCATTGGTAACAGTGACCACCGCACAGTCCTTGTGGAGACGAAGTCCCATCTTCACACTGAGGACACCCTCCATCGTGTTGTGTGACAACAGATCTAGCTGCTCAAACCTGGGCATCCATGAGGCGCTGTGGGCCAACAGCAGGAGCAGAATTGTATTCCACCACAATCTGCAACCTCATGGCCCAACATATCCCCTCATTCTACCATTACCATCGAGCCGGGGCCCAACCCTGGTTCAATGAGGAGTGTAGAAAAGCATGCCAGGAGCAGCACCAGGCATACCTGAAAATGAGGTGCCAACCTGGGGAAGCTGCAACACATGCACGCTAAGTAGCAGAAGCAGCATGCTACGGTCAACGGATCAGATCAAAGCTCTGCATTTCTGCCACATCGAGTCGTGAATGGTGGTGAACCATTAAACAATTAACGGGAGGAAGAAGCTCCATGAATATCCCCATCCTCAATGATGGTGGAGCCCAGCACGCAAGTGCAAAAGACAAGGCTGAAGCAATTGGAACCATATTCAGCCAGAAGTGCCGAGTGGATGATCCATCTCAGCCATCTCCTGAGGTCCTCACCATCACAGAAGCCAGTCTTCAGCCAATTTGATTCACTGCACGTGATATCAAGAAACGACTAAGCGTATTGGATACAGCAAACCCTATGGTCTCCGACAACATCTCAGCTGTTGTGCTGAAGGCTTGTGTTTCAGAATTAGCCGTGCCTCTAGCCAAGCTGTTCCAGTATAGCTACAACACTGGCATTTACCCAACTTTGTGGAAAGCTACTCAGGTATGTCTTTTTCACAAAAAGCGGGACAAATCCAATCCGGCCAATTACCGCCCCATCAGTCTACTCTCAATCATCAGCAAAGTGATGGAAGGTGTCATCGACACTGCTAGCAAGCGGCACTTACTCACCAATAACCTGCTCACTGATGCTCAGTTTGGGTTCTGCCAGGACCACTCAGTTCCAGACCCATTACAGCCTTGGTCCAAACATGGACAAAAGAGCTGAATTCTAGAGGTGAGGTGAGAGTGACTGCCCTCGACAGCAAGGCTGCATTTTGACCAAGTGTGGCATCCAGGAGCCCGAGTAAAATTGAAGTCAATGGAAATCGGGGGGAAACTCTCCGTTGGTTGGAATCATACCTAGCACAAAGGAAGATGGCTGTGGTGGTTGGAGGTCAATCATCTCATCCCCATCGCTGCAGGAGTTTCTCAGGGCAGTGTCCTAGGCCCAACCATCTTCTGCTGCTTCATCAATGACCTTCCCTCCATCATAAGGTCAGAACTGGGGGTGTTCACTGATAACTGCACATTGTTCAGTGCCATTCACAACTCCTCAGATAATGAAGCAGTCTATGCCCACATGCAGCAAGACCTGGATGACATTTAGGCTTGGCAAAAGTGGCAAGTAACATTCGTGCCTCACAAGCACCAGGCAATGACCAGCTCCAGCAAGAGAGAGTCTAACCACTGTCCCTTGATATTCAACAACATTACCATCGCCAAATCTCCCACCATCAACATCCTAGGGGTCAGCATTGACCACAAACTTAACTGGAGCAGCCACATAAATACCGTGGCAACAAGAGCAGGTCAGAGGCTGGGTATTCTGTGGTGAGTGTCTCACCTCCTAACTTCCCAAAGCCTTTTCCACCATCTACAAGGCACAAGTCAGCAGTGTGATGGAATACTCTCCACTTGCCTGGATGAGTGCAGCTCCAACAACACTCAAGAAGCTCGCACCATCAAAGACAAAGCAGTATGCTTGATTGGCACCTCATCCACCACCTTCAACATTCACTCCCTCCACCACCGGCGCACCGTGGCTGCAGTGTGTACCATCTACAAGATGTACTGCAGCAACTCACCAAAGCTTCTTCGACAGCAAACCCGCAACATCAATCACCTAGAAGGATAAGGGCAGCAGGCGCATGGGAACACCAACACATGCAAGTTCCCCATCAAGTCACACACCATCCTGACTTGGAAGTATATCACCGTTCCTTCATCATCGTTGGGTCAAAATCCTGGAACTCGCCCTGCCCCCCCCCCCCCACCCCGTCAAATGCACTGTGGGAGTACCTTCACCACAAGGACTGCAGCGGTTCAAGAAGTCATCTCACCACCATCTTCTCAAGGGCAATCAGGGATAGGCAATAAATGCTGGCCTTGCTTAAGACGCCCACATTCCAAGAATGAATAAGAAAAAATGTAGTGTATGACTGTAGTCATAAGTAATCTAGAATAAAATGGCAGGCAGGTTCCTTTACCTGAAGGACATTAATAAACCAGAACTCATCAAGGCTCCTTCGAATGCACTTTCAGAACCCGCGACGTCTACCACCTAGGGCAGCAGGCACATGGGAACACCACCACCTCCAAGTTCCCCACCAAGTCACACACCAGCCGTTTGTCGCTGGGTTAAAATCCTGGAACTCCCTCCCTAAGAGCACTGTAGGAGTACCTTCACCACACGGACTGCAGCGGTTCACAAAGTCGGCTCATCACTATCTTGTCAAGGAAAATTAGGAAGGGGCAATAAATGCTGGTCTTGCCAGAGATACCCAAAAACAGAAAATGCTAGTCAACACTCAATGGGTTAGTCAGCATCTGTGGAGAGAAGAGGTGAGTTTAACATGGGGTCTACCCCTGAAATGTTAACTTATCTGTCTCTCTACAGATACTGACATTTCTGACATCAGTTAGCTAGTTGGGTTTTAATGACATTTCAGCAGCTTTGATGGACATTGGAACCGGTTCTGGGGGAGGTGGAACCAGTACAAACCGGATGATCTACACCTGGGCAAGACCGGAACCAATGTCCCAGGGAGAGTGTTTGCTAGTGCTGTTTGGGAGGAGTTAAACTAATATGGCAGGGGGATGGGAACCTATGCAGGGAGACAGAAGCAAAAGATAGAAAGGAGAACAGTAAAAGTGGAGGGCAGAGAAGCCCAAGGCAAAAAACAAAAAGGGCCACATTACAGCAGAATTCTAAAGGGTCAAAGTGTGTTAAAAAGACAAGCCTGAAGGCTCTGTGCCTCAATGCGAGGAGTATTCGGAATAAGGTGGACGAATTAACTGCGCAGATAGCAGTTAATGGGTATGATGTGATTGGCATCACGGAGATATGGCTCCAGGGTGACCAAGGCTGGGAACTCAACATCCAGGGGTACTCAGCATTTAGGAAGGATAGACAGAAAGGAAAAGGAGGCGGGGTGGCGTTGCTGGTTAAATGGGAAATTATTGCAATTGTAAGGAAGGACATTAGCTTGGATGATGTGGAATCGGTATGGGTGCAGCTACGGAATATCAAAGGGCAGAAAACGCTAGTTGGAGTTGTGTACAGGCCACCAAACGGTAGTAGTGAGGTTGGGGACAGCATCAAACAAGAAATAAGGGATGTGTGCAGTAAAGATACAGCAGTAATCATTGGCGACTTAAATCTATATATTGATTGGGCTAACCTAAATGCGGTGGAGGAGGATTTCCTGGAGTGTATTAGGGATAGTTTTCTAGACCAATATGTCGAGGAACCAACCATAGAGCAGGCCATCCTAGACTAGGTGATGTGTAATGAGAAGGGACTAATTAGCAATCTTGTTGTGCGAGGCCCCTTGGGGAAGAGTGACCATAATATGGTAGAATTCTTTATTAAGATGGAGAGTGACAAAGTTAATTCAGAAGCTAGGGTCCTGAACTTAAGGAAAGGTAACTTTGATGGTATGAGGCGCGAATTGGCTAGATTAGACTGGCAAATGATACTTAAAGGGTTGACGGTGGATAGGCAATGGCAAACCTTTAAAGATCATATGGACGAACTTCAACAATTATACATCCCTGTCTTGGGTAAAAATAAAACGGGGAAGGTGGCTCAACCGTGGCTATCAAGAGAAATTAAGGATAGTGTTAAATCCAAGGAAGAGGCATACAAATTAGCCAGAAAAAGTAGTAAGCCGGAGGACTGGGAGAAATTTAGAATACAGCAGAGGAGGACAAAGGGTTTAATTAAGAGGGGGAAATAGAGTACGAGAGGAAGCTTGCTGGAAACATAAAAAATGACTGCAAAAGCTTCTATAGATATATGAAGAGAAAAAGATTAGTGAAGACAAACGTTGGTCCCTTGCAGTCAGATTTGGATGAATTTATAATGGGGAACAAAGAAATGGCAGACCAATTGAACAAGTACTTTGGTTCTGTCTTCACAAAGGAAGACACAAATAACCTTCCCGATATACTAGGGGTCCGAAGGTCTAGTGAGAAGGAGGAACTGAAGGATATCCTTATTAGGCGGGAAATTGTGTTGGGGAAATTTGACGGGATTGAAGGCCGATAATCCCTAGCACCTGGTAGTCTACATCCCAGAGTACTTAAGGAAGTGGCCCTAGAAATAGTGGTTGCATTGGTGATAATTTTCCAACAGTCTATCGACTCTGGATCAGTTCCTATGGCTGATGTAACACCACTTTTTCAAAAAGGAGGGAGAGAGAAAACAGGTAATTATAGACCGGTTAATCTGACATCAGTCGTGGGGAAAATGTTGGAATCAATCATTAAGGATGAAATAGCAGCACAATTGGAAAGCAGTGATAGGATTGGTCCAAGTCAGCATGGATTTATAAGGGGAAATCATGCTTGACAAATGTTGTGGAATTTTTTGAGGATGTAACTAGTAGAGTGGACAAGGGAGAACCAGTGGATGTGGTGTATTTGGACTTTCAAAAGGCTTTTGACAAGGTCCCACACAAGAGATTGGTGTGCAAAATCAAAGCACATGGTTTTGGGAGTAATGTACTGACGTGGATGGAGAACTGGTTGGCAGACAGGAAGCAGAGAGTCGAGATTAACGTGTCCTTTTCAGAATGGCAGGCAGTGACTAGTGGAGTGCCGCAGGGCTCAGTGCTGGGACCCCAGCTCTTTACAATATATATTAATTATCTGGATGATGGAATTGAATGCAATATCTCCAAGTTTGCAGATGACACTAAACTGGGTGGTGGTGTGAGCTGTGAGGAGGACGCTAAGAGGCTGCAGGGTGCTTTGGACAGGTTAGGCGCGTGGGCAAATACATGGCAGATGCAGTATAATGTGGATAAATGTGAGGTTATCCACTTTGGGGGCAAAAACACGAAGGCAAATATTATCTGAATGGCGGCAGATTAGGAAAAGGGGAGGTGCAGCGAGACCTGGGTGTCATGAAGGTTGGCATGCAGGTACAGCAGGCAGTGAAGAAGGCAAATGGTATGTTGGCCTTCATAGCAAGGGGATTTGCGTATAGGACCAGGGAAGACTTACTGCAGTTGTTCAGTGCCTTGGTGAGGCCCCACCTGGAATATTGTGTTCAGTTTTGGTCCCCTAATCTGAGGAAGGACGTTCTTGCTATTGAGGGAGTGCAGCAGAGGTTCACCAGACTGATTCCTGGGATGGCAGGACTGACATATGAGGAGAGACTGGATCGACTGGACCTATTTTCACTGGAGTTTAGAAGGATGAGAGGGGATCTCATAGAAACATATAAAATTCTGACAGGACTGGACAGGTTAGATGCAGGAAGAATGTTCCCGATGTTGGGGAAGTCCAAAGCCAGGGGACATAGTCGTAGGATAAGGGCTAAGTCATTTAGGACTGAGATGAGGAGGAACTTCTTCACTCAGAGAGTTGTTAACCTATGGAATTCCCTACCGCAGAGAGTTGGTGATGCCAGTTCATTGGATATATTCAAGAGGGAGTTAGATATTGCCCTTGCGGCTAAAGGGATCTAGGGGTATGGAGAGAAAGCTGGAACGGGGTACTGAAGGAATGATCAGCCATGATCTTATTGAATGGTGGTGCAGGCTCGAAGGGCTGGATGGCCTACTCCTGCACCTATTTCCTGTGTTTCTATGTTTCTATGGACATCTTACTGGTGCATAAATCTAATGTTGTCATGATGGAACAAACAGTGAGTGGCTGGTGCAGCAGAGTGCTGGAAAATCTCTCTCCAATACGTGAGGAAAACTGAGTCCTCAATCTCTGCCCTCCGCCCAGTGTTTGGCACTTATTATCCGTATGGCAGCTGCTGTCCTTGACCCAAGTGGTCAGGGTGACTTGGATCTTTGTGTTCTGTGCCTTGCTGTTGATGAATGCCAAGATCCAGCAACAGTAGAGCAGGATGTGATCCAGTGCCACAACCCACAGCCATTTGATGCCACATGACCAGCTCTCTCAGAGCTGCTTCAAGAAGCATCTTGGATAAAGCCATTTGTTTGATGACAGTCATTCAATTGAAAGTCATTATGGGACACAGTGATCAAATGGCGGTTAGCATAGGGGTTCACCATAAAACTGTCCAAATGTATTCACTTTTAAATCTACTTTTGTTGTTGAAAGAGCCAACTTACTTTCTGATCTTTCAATCTCACAGTTGGTCAGAGCCACAGTTAGGAACTCAGTCACGGGGACCCTAGAAGTAGCGAACTATAGAATCAGTAAGAGGTAAGATGATTGCCATGGCAGCCAAAGCAAACAGGGTTTTTGATTGGCTTCATAGCCGCTTTTAACCGTCTGCTGTCAAATCAGATGGCCAATCAAAAATAAAACCTGGAGGCTTTGCTTGTTGTCTTTGTTTGTGCTTCTCCTGTGATTTATCACATTTCATTTTTTTAACACAGCTGGCTCGAGCAACAGTGCGTGACCCTAAAACGGGTGATCTAACTGTAGCCAATTACAGAGTATCAAAAAGGTAAGCTTTGAACAGAAAGCCATGGGGTCTCTGGGTGCCAAATCATATTCTATTCTTACAAGCATTTCGGGGGGCCGTGGGGGAAAGAGGAATGGCTTGTAGCATTCAAACAACTGCATGTGAAGATGTCGAGGTGGCAATCTTAATATTAGTGCCAAAGCTTCTTGCAAATAACAAGTATCTGTTTCAACCTGACACTGTTTCAGTACCATTCAGGACAAAACACACACACACACACACACACACACACACGTTTCCCTAGGGTTATCATTTATTGTAACATGAACACGATTTCTTTATGCGTTCCCATAAGTGGAGCGTTTTAATTTGTTGTTTTTTCCTCATTTTATTGAAATGGATCTTATACTTTAATACTTAAAACCATTTCTACATTGCTTAAACTTTGGGCCAGTAATCGAATGTTTTGCTGCCAACCATGGCGATTCAAACTTACCAATTGGGCGAGCTTCATTAGTTCCTACCTTCCCTGGCAGAGTTATCACTGAGTGATTCTAAGGAAGGGACTTGTTCCAGGCACAATGCTACAAAGATCAAAGAGGTGCCTATGGCCCATACCCGGTGATACCCCAACTGAAGACAGAAGTGCAGCCACAGCAGTGAAAGGGAAAAGAGAGAGATTTTGTTGAGAAATGTAAATTGGAGTCACAGGTAGGTAGTGCGGAAAACACTAAGGTTCAGAAAAGTAGGAGCAGAAAAATTAGATTCGTTGAGAAGTAGTGGTTAGACGATACGTAGGGGTTTTGAAAGGAAGGACAGACTGAGAATTTAAGAGTTCCACAGTTTTGAGGTACTGAGGATGATTTAGAGTGAATGTGCATTGAGTGTGACAGAACAGGTAAGATATTGGCATAACTATGTAAGCTTTAAGATGGCAGATTTATTCAAAAAATATCCTTTTGATGAAATCTGCCATCTTAAAGCTTACATATTTATGCCAATGTGGGTCGGTAAGCAGAGGATAACGATTTAAAATAATTGGCAAAAAAAACAGAGGGGAGATGAGGAGAATTCTTTTTACGCAGTGAGTTGTTATGATCTGGAATGCACTGCCTGAAATTGTGGTGGAAGCGAGTTCAATAGTAACAATTGGATAAGTACTGGAAAAGGAACATTTTTTAGGGTTAGGCAAGTGTGACTAACTGGACAGCTCTACCAAAGAGTCGGCACAGACATGTAGGGCTGAATGGCCTCCTTCTCTGTGCTGAATGATTTCCTGGTGTGATAAATATCATATAATTCAAAATCTTAGCTCACTGAGTTCCAAATAGATCTTGTGATATCTTGGGAAATGCTGAGAAGTGGCCTTTATGGTTTACACAGATTGCCAGGCGCAAGCTGACCATTGTCAAGTTCAACAGTAGGTGGCAACATAAAGCTATTCAGACATCGGAATGTTCTTTTGCACAAGAACGTGATGCCTTTCTGCTGTTAAATATTGGATTATTTTGTTGGATGTAAATGCTGGTGAGTGAAGTGCAGTTTTTCTACATCTTACACCTGGGGCCGATTTTCCAACATGTGCTGCCCGTGGGTGAGTGTGTGTGCCACTGGCATAAACCCAGAGAATGAACTCCTCTGGCATTGCTATCCAGCTCACTCAGGCCAAATCTCACGTGCAGGAGTAAATTCTGCCTAGTTTAGATATCCACTCACACTAGCTATTCTGGGTCTGCTGTCTGGGATTGGCCAGTTAGTGAGGAGTTACAGGCTGTGCTGTGAACTCATGCCCACCAGGGGCAACAATGACAACAATTTGTATTTATATAGCGCTTTAATGTCATAAAACGTCCCAAGGCGCTTCACAGAAGTATTATAAGACAAGCAAAATTGACACTGAGCGACATAAAGAGAAATTAGGGCAGATGCTTGGTCAAAGAGGTAGGTTTTAAGGAGAGTTTTAAAGGAAGAAATAGAGGTAGAGAGGCAGAAAGATTTAGGGAGGGAATTCCAGAGCTTAGGACCTAGTCAACAGAAGACATGGCCACCAATGGTGGAGCGATTATAATCAAGGATGCTCAAGAGGGCAGAATTAAAGGAGCACAGATGTATTGTAGGGGGAGTGTGCAGGATTGTGGGGCTGGAGGAGCTTACAAGATAAGGAGGAGCGAGGCCATGGAGAGATTTGAAAACAAGAATGAGAATTTTGAAATTGAGGCCTTGCTTAACCGTGAGCCATTGTAGGTCAGGGAGCGTAGGGGTGATGGGTGAGCGGGACTTGGTGCGAGTTTAAAAATTGGACTGAAGGCTATTTTTTTAAGGAAACTAAAGTGAGGAAAGGCTTTTATTCTCTCTCTGGTGTGAATTTGAGCTGATGAGAGAAAAGTATGATGTGATGTGCTCTCTGCTTCTCTCTCCTCCTCAAATTCGAATTTGATGCCAGTTTTTCTACTTCAGGAAAAGCTTTAGAAGGTCATCAAGGACTGTTCAGCAATAAAGAGGCACCATCCTATCAGATATTATGGCCAACATTGTTTACATTTAGAAATCCAGGCAGATGACCACAGCTCTTGGTGCAGGACTCCACCATGGTTAAAAGGAGTGGATGGGAAGCTGAAGTTAACCAGGAATTAGTGATTGCTTTGACACCAATCTTGAGTTTTGAGGATAGAAACTCTTGGTCCTTGCTAAGTTAGGGTCAGTACCATTGGTCTCGGCGCCTTGGGTTAGGGAGGAAAAACTTGGTCAGGGTTTCCGTCCGGTGCAAGTGTGGCTGTCTAAATCCCCGGTGAGCATAGGATTCGTTGTGATGGCCCCCATTGTCAAAATAGCAAACTTACACTCGCTGTCTGGGCTCACGTGGGGAGTGACTACCTGGACAAGGTATTGGAGAGCAAGCAGCATCCATGGAATTGTACCATGGCAATATCGTCAGGTGAGGAGGAGTGAAGGGAGAACATCTGATCAAAAAGGAAGGGAAAAGTCTTGAAGTCGGAAGAAAAGGGATAAGTGATGGAGTTAAGGCATTCCGCAGTGTAGCATTTGTGGGAAAGAATGACTTCATTCATAACTGAGAATGTAGGGAGAAGAAAGACTGTGTAGAGTGGCATATTTGTAGCGTAGAAGGATCAGAGAATCATAGAAATTTATGGCATGGAAGGAGGCCATTTCGGCCCATCGTGTCAATGCCGGCCGATCAAGAACTATACAGCCTGAAGTAGGAAGAGGTAAAAGTTCACGGGTTGAAGGACCACAGCCATATCAATAGAAAGACTGGGACAAAGGGATGAGTGAGAGATTTCATGTCACATGACTAGCTTTTTCCTGTCTCCTGAAGATGTTGGGGCTTTACAGAGAGTAGTTTGTTTGCAAACAAATAATGTAATGATGTTAGCCATAGTGAGACACATGTCACTTGCACGTGGCATTTTTATGATGAAAATGGCACAGGACATTTCTGTTCCTCCCCCCACCCCCACCAATCCCACTTTAAAAAAAGGCTCCCCAAATGAAAGCCATACAAATGCACAGTGAGGTTGCTCAGTGACTGAAAGAGAAAGATAGACTGAAGTTTTGGGTGATAATCTTCAGGGCCTGATGAAAGGACATGAACCCGTCTTCATTGAAATGAAAGACATTGCAGTCTGGTTGTGGGGTTGCTGTGATGCCATGAAACAGTGGCAGGTAATTAAATGGTTGTCACTTTTGTTTTTGAACACCTTATTAACATTTGCTACTGAAACAATAGGCTCTCAATTCAATCTGAAACTCTTCATGGACTTGCCTTCTCTTTCCTGATCTGCGATGCCAATCTGTCCATCGCCGAGCTTTCGGAAATTAGATAAAAAGGAGCATAAAGTTGGACCAAATAAATTGATGGTTTCAAATTAAAAATGTATGGTAGCCTATCACTATCAGTGTGTCACTATCAGTCAGTCACCACCAGTGTGCCCCTGTAGTCCAGTCTGTCACTATCAGTGTGTCAGTATGGTTCAGTCTGTCACTATCAGTGTGTCCCTGTGGTCCAGTCTGTCACTATCAGTGTGTCACTGTGGACCAGTGTGTCACTATCAGTCTGTCACTATCAGTGTGTTACTATGGTCCAGTCTGTCACTATCAGTGTGTCCTTGGTATCCAGTCTGTCACTATCAGTGTGTCACTATCAATGTGTCACAATAGTCCAGTCTGTCACTATCGGTGTGTCACTATCAGTGTGTCACTATCAGTGTGTCCCCGTGGTCCAGTCTGTCACTATCAATGTGTCAATATCAATGTGTCACTATCAGTGTGTCACTATCCATGTGTCACTGTGGACCAATGTGTCACTATGTATCACTATCAGTCTGTCACTATCACTGTGTCACTATGGTCCAGTCTGTCACTATTAGTGTGTCACTATCAGTGTGTCACAATGGTGCAGTCTGTCACCATCAGAGTGTCACTATATGTGTGTCGCTGTGGTCCAGTGTGTCACTATCAGGGTGTCACTATGGTCCAGTCTGTCACTATCAGTGTGTCACTATCAATCTGTCATTATCACTGTGTCACTATGGTCCAGTTTGGCACTATCAGTCTGTCACTATCCGTGTGTCACTGTGGTCCAACCTGTCACTATCAGTGGCCCTGTGGTCCAGCCTGTCACTAACGGTCTGTCACTAACAGTGTGTCACGATCAGTCTGTCACTACCAGTGTATCACTATCACTGTGTCACTGTGGTCCAGCCTGTCACTATCAGTGTGTCACTATCAGGGTGTCACTGTGGTCCAGCCTGTCACTATCAGTGTGTCACTATCGGTGTGTCACTGTGGCCCAGTCTGTCAATATCGGTGTGTCACTATCACTGTGTCACTATGGTCCAGTCCGTCACTATCAGTGTGCCACAATCAGTCTGTCACTATCACATTGTCACTATGGTCCAGTCTGTCACTATAAGTCTGTCATTATCAGCCTGTCCCTGTGGTCCAGTGTGTCACTATCAGTGTGTCACTATGGTTCAGTCCGTCACTATCAGTCTGTCACTATCAGTGTGTTACATTGGTCCAGTCTGCCACTATCAGTGTGTCACTATCAGTGTGTCACTATCAGTGTATCACTATCAGTGTGTCACTGTGGTCCAGCCTGTCACTATCAGTGTGTCACTATCTGTGTGTCACTATGATCCAGACTGTCACTATCAGTGTGTCACTATCAGGATGTCACTATCAATCTGTCACGATCAGTGTGTCACTATCAGTGTGTTACTATCAGTGTGTCACTATGGTCCAGTCTGTCACTATCAGTGTGTCACTATCAGTCTGTCACTATCAGTGTGTCACTATGGTCCAGTCTGTCACTATCAGTGTGTCACCAACAGTCTGTCACTATGGTCCAGTCTGACACTATCAGTGTGTCACTATCCGTGTGTCACTGTGGACCAGACTGCCACTATCAGTGTGTCACTATCCGTGTGTCACTATGGACCAGTCTGCCACTATCAGTGTGTCACTGTGGTCCAGCCTGTCACTATCAGTGTGTCACTGTGGTCCAGCCTGTCACGATAAGTGTGTCACTATCAGTGTGTCATTGAGTTCCAGCCTGTCATTATCAGTGTGTCACTGTGGTCCAGCCTGTCACTATAAGTGTGTCACTATCAGTGTGTCACTGTGGTTCAGCCTGTCACTATCAGCGTGTCACTGTGGTCCAGCATGTCACTATCAGTGTGTCCCTATAATCCAATCTGTCACTATTAGTTTGTCACTATCAGTGTGTCACCATGGTCCAGTGTGTCACTATCAATGTGTCACATCAGTGTGTTCCTGTGGTCCAGTCTGTCACTATAAGTGTGTCACTATGGTTCAAGCTGTCACTATCAGTCTGTCACATCAGTGTGTCCCTGTGGTCCAGTCTGTCACTATAAGTGTGTCACTATCCATGTGTCACTGTGGACCAAACTGTCACTATCAGTGTGTCACTATCAGTGTGTCACTGTGGTCCAGCCTGTCACTATCAGTGGCCCTGTGGTCCAGCCTGTCACTATCGGTTTATCACTTACAGTGTGTCACTATCAGTGTGCCCTTGTGATTCAGTGTGTCACTAACAAGTGTGTCACTATGGTCCAGTCTGTCACTATCCGTGTGTCACTGTGGACCAGACTGTCACTATCAGTGTGTCACTGTGGTCCAACCTGTCACTATCAGTGTGTCACTGTGGTCCAGCCTGTCACTATCAGTGTGTCCCTGTGGTCCAGCCTGTCACTATCAGTGTGTCACTATGGTCCAGTCTGTCACTATCAGTGTGTCATTATGTCCAGCCTGTCACTATCAGTGTGTCACTATCCGTGTGTCACTGTGGACCAGACTGTCACTATCAGTGTGTCACTATCCATGTGTCACTATGGTCCAGCCTGTCACTATCAGTTTGTCATTGTGGTCCAGCTTGTCACGATCAGTGTGTCACTGTGGACCAGTGTGTCACTATCAGTCTGTCACTACCAGTCTGTCACTATCACTGTGTCACTATGGTCCAATCTGTCACTATTAGTGTGTCACTATCAGTGTATTACTATGGTCCAGTCTGTCACTATCAGTGTGTCCCTGGTGTCCAGTCAGTCACTATCAATGTGTCACTATCAGTGTGTCACAATGGTCCAGTCTGTCACTATCAGTCTGTCAATATCACTGTGTCACTATGGTCCAGTTTGTCACTATCAGTGTGTCACTATCGGTGTGTCACTATCGATGTGTCACTATCAATGTGTCCCTGAGGGTCACTATCAGTGTATCACTATAGTCCAGTTTGGCACTATCAGTGTGTCACGATCAGTCTGTCACATCAGTGTGTCCCTGTGGTCCAGTCTGTCACTATCAGTGTGTCACTATGGTCCAGCCTATCACTATCGGTGTATCACTATCAGGGTGTCACTGTGGTCCAGCCTGTCACTATCAGTGTGTCACTATCAGTGTGTCACTGTGGTTCAGTCTGTCAATATCAGTGTGTCACTATCACTGTGTCATTGTGGTCCAGTCTGTCACTATCAGTCTGTCACTATCAGCCTGTCCCTGTGGTCCAGTGTGCCACTATCAGTGTGTTACTATGGTCCAGTCTGTCACTATCAGTGTGTTCCTGGTGTCCAGTCTTTCACTATCAGTGTGTCATAATGGTCCAGTCTGTCACTATCAGTCTGTCACTATCAGTGTGTCACTATGGTCCAGTCTGTCACTATCAGTGTGTTACTGTGCTCCAGTTTCACTATCAGTGTGTCACTATCAGTCTGTCTCTATGGTCCAGTCTGTCACTATCAGTGTGTCACTATCAGTATGTCACTACGGTCCAGTCTGTCACTATCAGTGTGTCACTATCAGTATGTCACTATGGTCCAGTCTGTCACTATCAATGTGTCACTATCAGTGTGTCACTATGATCCAGTCTGTCACTATCAGTGTGTCACTATCAGTATGTCACTATGGTCCAGTCTGTCACTATCAGTGTGTCACTATCAGTATGTCACTATGGTCCAGTCTGTCACTATCAGTGTGTCACTATCAGTGTGACTCTATGGTCCAGTCTGTCACTATCAGTGTGTCCCTGTGGTCCAGTGTGTCACTAGCACTATGTCACTATGGCCCAATCTGTCACTATTAGTGTGTCACTATCCGTGTGTCACTGTGAACCAGACTGCCATTATCAGTGTGTCACTATCCGTGTGTCACTATGGACCAGACTGTCATTATCAGTGTATCACTTTGGTCCAGCCTGTCACTATAAGTGTGTCACTATCAGTGTGTCACTGTGGTTCAGCCTGTCACTATCAGCATGTCACTGTGGTCCAGCATGTCACTATCAGTGTGTCCCTATAATCCAATCTGTCACTATTAGTTTGTCACTATCAGTGTGTCACCATGGTCCAGTCTGTCACTATCAGTGTGTCCCTGTGGTCCAGTGTGTCACTAGCACTATGTCACTATGGCCCAGTCTGTCACTATTAGTGTGTCACTATCCGTGTGTCACTGTGAACCAGACTGCCACTATCAGTGTGTCACTATCCATGTGTCACTATGGACCAGACTGTCATTATCAGTGTGTCACTGTGGTTCAGCCTGTCACTATCAGCGTGTCACTGTGGTCCAGCATGTCACTATCAGTGTGTCCCTATAATCCAATCTGTCACTATTAGTTTGTCACTATCAGTGTGTCACCATGGTCCAGTCTGTCACTATCAGTGTGTCACATCAGTGTGTTCCTGTGGTCCAGTCTGTCACTATCACTGTGTCACTATGGTTCAGGCTGTCACATCAGTGTGTCCCTGTGGTCCAGTCTGTCACTATCAGTGTGTCATTGTGATCCAGCCTGTCACTATCAGTGTGTCACTATCCGTGTGTCACTGTGCTCCAGCCTGTCACTATCAATGGCCCTGTGGTACAGCCTGTCAATATCGGTCTATCACTTACAGTGTGTCACTATCAGTGTGCCCTTGTGGTCCAGTGTGTCACTATCAGTGTGTCACTATGGTCCAGTCTGTCACTATCAGTGTGTCACTGTGGACCAGACTGTCACTATCAGTGTGTCACTGTGGTCCAACCTGTCACTATCAGTGTGTCCCTGTGGTCCAGCCTGTCACTATCAGTGTGTCACAATGGTCCAGTCTGTCACTATCAGTGTGTCATTATGTCCAGCCTGTCACTATCAGTGTGTCACTATCCGTGTGTCACTGTGGATCAGACTGTCACTATCAGTGTGTCACTATCCATGTGTCACTATGGTCCAGCCTATCACTATCAGTTTATCATTGTGGTCCAGCTTGTCACGATCAGTGTGTCACTATCAGTGTGTCACTGTGGTCCAGTGTGTCACTATCAGTGTGTCACTATCAGTGTGCCGCTATCCGTGTGTCACTGTGGACCAGTGTGTCACTATCAGTCTGTCACTACCAGTCTGTCACTATCACTGTGTCACTATGGTCCAGTCTGTCACTATCAGTGTGTCCCTGGTGTCCAGCCTGTCACTATCAGTGTGTCACTAAGGTCCAGTCTGTCACTATCAGTGTGTCACAATGATCCAGTCTGTCACTATCAGTGTGTCACTATCCGTGTGTCACTGTGGTAGTGACAGACTGATAGTGAAACACTGGTCCAGTCTGTCACTATCACTGTGTCACTATGGTCCAGTCTGTCACTATTAGTGTGTCACTAAGGTCCAGTCTGTCACTATCAGTGTGTCACAATGGTCCAGTCTGTCACTATCAGTGTGCCACTGTCAGTGTGTCACGATGGTCCAATCTGTCACTATCAGTGTGTCACTGTTGTCCAGCCAGGCACTATCACTCTGTCACTATTAGTGTGTCACTAAGGTCCAGTCTGTCACTATCAGTGTGTCACAATGGTCCAGTCTGTCACTATCAGTGTGTCACTATCAGTGTGTCACTATAAGTGTGTCACTATGGTCCAGTCTGTCACTATCAGTGAGTCACTATCAGTGTGTCACTATCAGTGTGTCCCTGTGGTCCAGTGTGTCACTATCAGTCTGTCACTTACAGTGTGTCACCATCATTGTGTCCTTGTGGTCCAATCTGTCACTATCAGTGTGTCACTGTTGTCCAGCCTGGCACTATCACTCTGTCACTATCAGTGTGTCACTAAGGTCCAGTCTGTCACTATCAGTGTGTCACAATGGTCCAGTCTGTCACTATCAGTGTGTCACTATCAGTGTGTCACTATAAGTGTGTCACTATGGTCCAGTCTGTCACTATCAGTGTGTCACTATCAGTCTGGCACTATCACTGTGTCACTATGGTTCAGGCTGTCACTATCAGTCTGTCACATCAGTGTGTCCCTGTGGTCCAGCCTGTCACTATCAGTGGCCCTGTGGTCCAGCCTGTCACTATCAGTGTGTCACTATCAGTGTGTCACTGTGGTCCAGCCTGTCACTATCAGTCTGTCACTTACAGTGTGTCACCATCATTGTGTCCTTGTGGTCCAATGTGTCACTATCAGTGTGTCACTATGGTCCAGTCTGTCACTATCAGTGTGTCACTATCAGTCTGTTACTATCACTGTGTCACTATGATTCAGTCTGTCACATCAGTGTATCCCTGTGGTCCAGCCTGTCACTATCAGTGTGTCACTATCGGTGTGTCACTATGGTCCAGTTTGTCACTATCAGTGTGTCGCTGTGGTCCAGTGTGTCACTATAGGTGTGTCACTATGATCCAGTGTATCAGTGTGTCACTATCAGTCTGTCACTATCACTGTGTCACTATGGTCCAGTTTGGCACTATCGGTGTGTCACTATCGGTGTGTCACTATCGATGTGTCACTATCAGTGTGTCGCTATCAATGTGTCCCTGTGGGTCACTATCAGTGTGTCACTGTGGTCCAGGCCGTCACTATCAGTCTGTCACTATCCGGGTGTCACTGTGGTCCAGTCTATCAATATCAGTGTGTCACTATCAGTATGTCACTATGGTCCAGTCTGTCACTATCAGTGTGTCACTATCAGTGTGTCCCTGTGGTCCAGTGTGTCATTAGCACTATGTCACTATGGTCCAGTCTGTCACTATCAGTGTGTCACTATCAGTATGTCACTATGGTCCAGTCTGTCACTATCAGTGTGTCACTATCAGTGTGTCCCTGTGGTCCAGTGTGTCATTAGCACTATGTCACTATGGTCCAGTCTGTCACTATCAGTGTGTCACTATCCGTGTGTCACTATGGACCAGACTGCCACTATCAGTGTGTCACTGTGGTCCAGCCTGTCACTATCAGTGTGTCACTATCAGTGTGTCATTGTGGTCCAGCCTGTCATTATCAGTGTGTCACTGTGATCCAGCATGTCACTATCAGTGTGTCCCTATAATCCAATCTGTCACTATTAGTTTGTCACTATCAGTGTGTCACCATGGTCCAGTGTGTCACATCAGTGTGTTCCTGTGGTCCAGTCTGTCACTATCATTGTGTCACTATGGTTCAGGCTGTCACTATCAGTCTGTCACATCAGTGTGTCCCTGTGGTCCAGTCTGTCACTGTCAGTGTGTCATTGTGATCCAGTCTGTCACTATCAGTGTGTCACTATCGATGTGTCACTGTGGACCAAACTGTCACTATCAGTGTGTCACTATCAGTGTGTCACTGTGGTCCAGCCTGTCACTATTAGTGGCCCTGTGGTCCAGCCTGTCACTATCGGTCTATCACTTACAGTGTGTCACTATCAGTGTGCCCTTGTGGTCCAGTGTGTCACTATGGTCCAGTCTGTCACTATCCGTGTGTCACTGTGGACCAGACTGTCACTATCAGTGTGTCACTGTGGTCCAACCTGTCACTATCAGTGTGTCACTGTGGTCCAGCCTGTCACTATCAGTGTGTCACAATGGTCCAGTCTGTCACTATCAGTGTGTCACAATGGTCCAGTCTGTCACTATCAGTGTGCCCCTGGGGTCCAGTCTGTCACTATCAGTGTGTCACTATCAATGTGTCACTATGGTCCAGTCTGTCACTATCAGTGTGTTACTGTGCTCCAGTTTCACTATCAGTGTGTCACTATCAGTCTGTCTCTATGGTCCAGTCTGTCACTATCAGTGTGTCTCTATGGTCCAGTCTGTAACTATCAGTGTGTCACTATCAGTGTGTCACTATCAGTGTGTCACTATCGGTGTGTCACTATGGTCCAGTTTGTCACTATCAGTGTGTCGCTGTGGTCCAGTGTGTCACTATAGGTGTGTCACTATGATCCAGTGTATCAGTGTGTCACTATCAGTCTGTCACTATCACTGTGTCACTATGGTCCAGTTTGGCACTATCGGTGTGTCACTATCGGTGTGTCACTATCGGTGTGTCACTATCAGTGTGTCGCTATCAATGTGTCCCTGTGGGTCACTATCAGTGTGTCACTGTGGTCCAGGCCGTCACTATCCGGGTGGCACTGTGGTCCAGTCTATCAATATCAGTGTGTCACTATCACTATGTCACTATGGTCCAGTCTGTCACTATCAGTGTGTCACTATCAGTGTGTCCCTGTGGTCCAGTGTGTCATTAGCACTATGTCACTATGGTCCAGTCTGTCACTATCAGTGTGTCACTATCCGTGTGTCACTATGGACCAGACTGCCACTATCAGTGTGCCACTGTGGTCCAGCCTGTCACTATCAGTGTGTCACTATCGATGTGTCACTGTGGACCAAACTGTCACTATCAGTGTGTCACTATCAGTGTGTCACTGTGGTCCAGCCTGTCACTATCACTGTGTCACTATGGTTCAGGCTGTCACTATCAGTGTGTCCCTGTGGTCCAGTCTGTCACTATCAGTGTGTCATTGTGATCCAGTCTGTCACTATCAGTGTGTCACTATCGATGTGTCACTGTGGACCAAACTGTCACTATCAGTGTGTCACTATCAGTGTGTCACTGTGGTCCAGCCTGTCACTATCGGTCTATCACTTACAGTGTGTCACTATCAGTGTGCCCTTGTGGTCCAGTGTGTCACTATGGTCCAGTCTGTCACTATCCGTGTGTCACTGTGGACCAGACTGTCACTATCAGTGTGTCACAATGGTCCAGTCTGTCACTATCAGTGTGCCCCTGGGGTCCAGTCTGTCACTATCAGTGTGTCACTATCAGTCTGTCTCTATGGTCCAGTCTGTCACTATCAGTGTGTCTCTATGGTCCAGTCTGTAACTATCAGTGTGTCACTATCAGTGTGTCACTATGATCCAGTCTGTCACTATCAGTGTGTCACTATCAGTATGTCACTATGGTCCAGTCTGTCACTATCAGTGTGTCACTATCAGTGTGACTCTATGGTCCAGTCTGTCACTATCAGTGTGTCCCTGTGGTCCAGTGTGTCACTAGCACTATGTCACTATGGCCCAGTCTGTCACTATCAGTGTGTCACTATCCGTGTGTCACTGTGGACCAGACTGCCACTATCAGTGTGTCACTATCCGTGTGTCACTATGGACCAGACTGCCACTATCAGTGTGTCACTGTGGTCCAGCCTGTCACTATAAGTGTGTCACTATCAGTGCGTCATTGTGGTCCAGCCTGTCATTATCAGTGTATCACTGTGGTCCAGCCTGTCACTATAAGTGTGTCCCTATAATCCAATCTGTCACTATTAGTTTGTCACTATCAGTGTGTCACCATGGTCCAGTCTGTCACCATCAGTGTGTCACATCAGTGTGTTCCTGTGGTCCAGTCTGTCACTATCACTGTGTCACTATGGTTCAGGCTGTCACACCAGTGTGTCCCTGTGGTCCAGTCTGTCAATATCAGTGTGTCATTGTGATCCAGCCTGTCACTATCAGTGTGTCACAATGGTCCAGTCTGTCACTATCAGTGTGCCCCTGGGGTCCAGTCTGTCACTATCAGTGTGTCACTATCAGTCTGTCTCTATGGTCCAGTCTGTCACTATCAGTGTGTCTCTATGGTCCAGTCTGTAACTATCAGTGTGTCACTATCAGTGTGTCACTATGATCCAGTCTGTCACTATCAGTGTGTCACTATCAGTATGTCACTATGGTCCAGTCTGTCACTATCAGTGTGTCACTATCAGTGTGACTCTATGGTCCAGTCTGTCACTATCAGTGTGTCCCTGTGGTCCAGTGTGTCACTAGCACTATGTCACTATGGCCCAGTCTGTCACTATCAGTGTGTCACTATCCGTGTGTCACTGTGGACCAGACTGCCACTATCAGTGTGTCACTATCCGTGTGTCACTATGGACCAGACTGCCACTATCAGTGTGTCACTGTGGTCCAGCCTGTCACTATAAGTGTGTCACTATCAGTGCGTCATTGTGGTCCAGCCTGTCATTATCAGTGTATCACTGTGGTCCAGCCTGTCACTATAAGTGTGTCCCTATAATCCAATCTGTCACTATTAGTTTGTCACTATCAGTGTGTCACCATGGTCCAGTCTGTCACCATCAGTGTGTCACATCAGTGTGTTCCTGTGGTCCAGTCTGTCACTATCACTGTGTCACTATGGTTCAGGCTGTCACACCAGTGTGTCCCTGTGGTCCAGTCTGTCAATATCAGTGTGTCATTGTGATCCAGCCTGTCACTATCAGTGTGTCACTATCCGTGTGTCACTGTGCTCCAGCCTGTCACTATCAGTGGCCCTGTGGTACAGCCTGTCACTATCGGTCTATCACTTATAGTGTGTCACTATCAGTGTGCCCTTGTGGTCCAGTGTGTCACTATGGTCCAGTCTGTCACTATCAGTGTGTCACTGTGGACCAGACTGTCACTATCAGTGTGTCACTGTGGTCCAGCCTGTCACTATCAGTGTGTCACTATCCATGTGTCACTATGGTCCAGCCTATCACTATCAGTTTATCATTGTGGTCCAGCTTGTCACGATCAGTGTGTCACTATCAGTGTGTCACTGTGGTCCAGTGTGTCACTATCAGTGTGCCGCTATCCGTGTGTCACTGTGGACCAGTGTGTCACTATCAGTCTATCACTACCAGTCTGTCACTATCACTGTGTCACTATGGTCCAGTCTGTCACTATCAGTGTGTCCCTGGTGTACAGCCTGTCACTATCAGTGTGTCACTAAGGTCCAGTCTGTCACTATCAGTGTGTCACTATGATCCAGTCTGTCACTATCAGTGTGTCACTATCCATGTGTCACTGTGGTAGTGACAGACTGATAGTGAAACACTGGTCCAGTCTGTCACTATCACTGTGTCACTATGGTCCAGTCTGTCACTATTAGTGTGTCACTAAGGTCCAGTCTGTCACTATCAGTGTGTCACAATGGTCCAGTCTGTCACTATCAGTGTGCCACTGTCAGTGTGTCACTATGGTCCAGTCTGTCACTATCAGTGTGTCACTGTTGTCCAGCCTGGCACTATCACTCTGTCACTATCAGTGTGTCACTAAGGTCCAGTCTGTCACTATCAGTGTGTCACAATGGTCCAGTCTGTCACTATCAGTGTGTCACTATCAGTGTGTCACTATGGTCCAGTCTGTCACTATCAGTGTGTCACTATGGTCCAGCCTGCCACTATCAGTGAGTCACTATCAGTGAGTCACTATCAGTGAGTCACTATCATTGAGTCACTATCAGTGTGTCACTATCAGTGTGTCCCTGTGGTCCAGTGTGTCACTATCAGTGTGTCACTATCAGTCTGTCACTATCACTGTGTCACTATGGTTCAGGCTGTCACTATCAGTGTGTCACATCAGTGTGTCCCTGTGGTCCAGCCTGTCACTATCAGTGGCCCTGTGGTCCAGCCTGTCACTATCAGTGTGTCACTATCAGTGTGTCACTGTGGTCCAGCCTGTCACTATCAGTCTGTCACTTACAGTGTGTCACCATCATTGTGTCCTTGTGGTCCAATGTGTCACTATCAGTGTGTCACTATGGTCCAGTCTGTCACTATCAGTGTGTCACTATCAGTGTGTCACTGTGGACCAGACTGCCACTATCAGCGTGTCACTGACAGTGTGTCACTGTGGTCCAGCATGTCACTGTCAGTATGTCACCATGGTCCAGTCTGTCACTATCAGTGTGTCACTATCCGTGTGTCACTGTGGACCAGTGTTTCACTATCAGTCTGTCACTACCAGTCTGTCACTATCACTGTGTCGCTATGGTCCAGTCTGTCACTATTAGTGTGTCACTATCAGTGTGTTACTATGGTCCAGTCTGTCACTATCCGTGTGTCCCTGGTGTCCAGCCTGTCACTATCAGTGTGTCACTATCAGTGTGTCATAATGGTCCAGTCTGTCACTATCAGTGTGTCACTATGGTCCAGTCTGTCACTATCAGTGTGTCACTGTGGACCAGACTGTCACTATCAGTGTGTCACTGTGGTCCAACCTGTCACTATCAGTGTGTCACTGTGGTCCAGCCTGTCACTATCAGTGTGTCCCTGTGGTCCAGCCTGTCACTATCAGTGTGTCACAATGGTCCAGTCTGTCACTATCAGTGTGTCATTATGTCCAGCCTGTATCAGTGTGTCACTATCCGTGTGTCACTGTGGATCAGACTGTCACTATCAGTGTGTCACTATCCATGTGTCACTATGGTCCAGCCTATCACTATCAGTTTATCATTGTGGTCCAGCTTGTCACGATCAGTGTGTCACTATCAGTGTGTCACTGTGGTCCAGTGTGTCGCTATCAGTGTGTCACTATCAGTGTGCCGCTATCCGTGTGTCACTGTGGACCAGTGTGTCACTATCAGTCTGTCACTACCAGTCTGTCACTATCACTGTGTCACTATGGTCCAGTCTGTCACTATCAGTGTGTCCCTGGTGTCCAGCCTGTCACTATCAGTGTGTCACTATGATCCAGTCTGTCACTATCAGTGTGTCACTATCCATGTGTCACTGTGGTAGTGACAGACTGATAGTGAAACACTGGTCCAGTCTGTCACTATCACTGTGTCACTATGGTCCAGTCTGTCACTATTAGTGTGTCACTAAGGTCCAGTCTGTCACTATCAGTGTGTCACAATGTCCAGTCTGTCACTATCAGTGTACCACTGTCGGTGTGTCACTATGGTCCAGTCTGTCACTATCAGTGTGTCACTGTTGTCCAGCCTGGCACTATCACTCTGTCACTATCAGTGTGTCACTAAGGTCCAGTCTGTCACTATCAGTGTGTCACAATGGTCCAGTCTGTCACTATCAGTGTGTCACTATCAGTGTGTCACTAGAAGTGTGTCACTATGGTCCAGTCTGTCACTATCAGTGTGTCACTATCAATTTGTCACTAGCAGTAAGTCACTATCAGTGTGTCATTAAGGTCCAGTCTGTCACTATCAGTGTGTCACTATGGTCCAGCCTGCCACTATCAGTGAGTCACTATCAGTGAGTCACTATCAGTGTGTCACTATCAGTGTGTCACTATCAGTGTGTCACTATCAGTCTGTCACTATCACTGTGTCACTATGGTTCAGGCTGTCACTATCAGTCTGTCACATCAGTGTGTCCCTGTGGTCCAGCCTGTCACTATCAGTGGCCCTGTGGTCCAGCCTGTCACTATCAGTGTGTCACTATCAGTGTGTCACTGTGGTCCAGCTTGTCACTATCAGTCTGTCACTTACAGTGTGTCACCATCATTGTGTCCTTGTGGTCCAATGTGTCACTATCAGTGTGTCACTATGGTCCAGTTGTCACTATCAGTGTGTCACTATCAGTGTGTCACTGTGGTCCAGCCTGTCACTATAAGCGTGTCACTATCAGTGTGTCACCATGGTCCAGCCTGTCACTATCAGCGTGTCACTGACAGTGTGTCACTGTGGTCCAGCATGTCACTGTCAGTATGTCACCATGGTCCAGTCTGTCACTATCAGTGTGTCACTATCCGTGTGTCACTGTGGACCAGTGTTTCACTATCAGTCTGTCACTACCAGTCTGTCACTATCACTGTGTCGCTATGGTCCAGTCTGTCACTATTAGTGTGTCACTATCAGTGTGTTACTATGGTCCAGTCTGTCACTATCAGTGTGTCCCTGGTATCCAGCCTGTCACTATCAGTGTGTCACTATCAGTGTGTCATAATGGTCCAGTCTGTCACTATCAGTGTGTCACTATCAGTGTGTCACTATCGGTGTGTCACTATGGTCCAGTTTGTCACTATCAGTGTGTCGCTGTGGTCCAGTGTGTCACTATAGGTGTGTCACTATGATCCAGTGTATCAGTGTGTCACTATCAGTCTGTCACTATCACTGTGTCACTATGGTCCAGTTTGGCACTATCGGTGTGTCACTATCGGTGTGTCACTATCGGTGTGTCACTATCAGTGTGTCACTATCGGTGTGTCACTATCAGTGTGTCGCTATCAATGTGTCCCTGTGGGTCACTATCAGTGTGTCACTGTGGTCCAGGCCGTCACTATCAGTCTGTCACTATCCGGGTGTCACTGTGGTCCAGTCTATCAATATCAGTGTGTCACTATCACTATGTCACTATGGTCTAGTCTGTCACTATCAGTGTGTCACTATGGTTCAGCCTGTCACTATCAGTATGTCACTATCAGTGTGTCACTGTGGTCCAGTCTGTCACTATTAGTGTATCACTATCAGTATGTCATTATGGCCCAGTGTGTCACTATCAGTGTGTCACTATCAGTGTGTCATGTGACAGGCTAGACCACAATCAGTGTGTCAGTATCAGTGTGTCATTATCAGTGTGTCACTATGGTCTAGTCTGTCACTATCAGTGTGTCACTGTGGTCCAGCCTGTCACTATCAGTCTGTCACTATCAGTGTGTCACTGTGGTCCAGCGTGTCACTATCAGCCTGTCACTATCAGTGTGTCACTATCAGTGTGTCAGTATCATTGTGTGACTGTGGTCCAGTATGTCATTGTCTGTGTTTCACTGTGTGCCTGTTTATCACCATGCCAGTCTCTTCCTTTTTAAGTTATTTTTGTTTGAGCACTGTTCCATTTTATTCCGCTCAAGGGTAACGTTACAAGTTGGGATACCCTGGTATGTTTTTTTGAGTGGGAAATCACTATATGACCTTATGAGGGTGTGAATGATTTTTTTAAAAATCATCAATCTGTCTGGATCCAACTTTGGAGTCTGGATTCTGGAGACCAACAGCAGAATGCCAGTTATGCACTGTTGCTATATCAGCATATCCATTGTATCCAACATTATTGGATCTTGGTGCATTCCAGTTTTGGCTATGCACAGTCTCCAATTTGGATGCATCTTCGAGTTGTGTTCTGTTTTGTTCAATGTTGTTTTGTGTGTCACTTCCTGTCTGTAGCGCGTGGGTGGATGATGATGAAGATCTCGTTGTGAATCGAATCACCCGGCGAATAGGGGACATCACGGGCCTGGAAATGGAGACTGCAGAGTTACTTCAGGTACTCAATTCAAACCTCTGAATCTGCAGTGTAAGATGAGCAAGGATTTGGAGATGATGGCCTAAAAAATCGTCTAGACGCATTTTTGGGTCTGAAATGGTCAGCGCACTCGGAGCATGCACCAGAAGCTGAAGGCCCGAGGCTCGCCCAAAGTTAGGAGAACGGGAGAGGGGCTAGCATGGGCCGGCAGCTGGCCCCAGTAGTGCTGTGAAGCAGGGAGGTGCACTCCTGCTCCTCCTGTTTCCACGTGGGCTAAGTATATGAAAATAAAAATACCTATTTTGTTGGCGGCCACTGGTTAGGCTGCAACATGCGCGGGATATCCTGAGTGGATCATGCGCGCTCAGCACTGACCAAGTGAGAAGGGGTCCTGAAACCAGGCCAGTCATTAACATATGAAAAGGACTTAATGTTTGTTTTAGGTGGCCACCATGGATGCCTGAATATCATGTACAAAATAACAGTCAAGTGAGTGCCATGTGTATTTAAATGTTCATTATCAAGAATCATCAGGTACTCCAACAGAACATTAGATCTTTGTTACGTTTTGAATGCCAGCTGTGGTTATTTTTGAATGGGAGTACTACGGGTGGTCAGTTCAAGCTCTGAGGGAGGTAGAAGAAACTCTTATCTCCCCGGCTTTTTTATTTTTCCTTCCACTTTTCCAGGAGCTGATAACTTATACCCGGGTAGAATTCCACAAGGAGGCTGGTATTCATCTGGTAACTCACCCACACATGATGACTGACAAAGGAACCAGAGGAGGCATGAGAAAAAAAGATTTTTACGTAGCAAGTTGTTATGATCTGGACTGCATTACCTGAAAGGGTGGTGGAAACCGATTCAATAATAACTTTCGAAAGGGGATTGGTTTAATGCTCGAAGGTGGGAAATGTGCAGGTCTGTGGGGAAAGGGCAGGGGATTGGGACTAATTAGCTATCGTTTTCGGAGAGCTGGCACAGGCACAAAGGGCTGAATGGCCTCCTTCTGTGCTGTAGCATTCGATGATCACCAGACTGCTCAGTTCAGGAAGGGTATTCCAGCCCAGGATGATCCTGACCTTGCCTGGCATCCACACATGGCACACTTTGCAGCAGGGATCGCTGGGTAGTGAGCACAACACCAGGGAAACCTGGCCGACTAGTGTATAGAGGAAAGAAACCTTCACGGCGAGTCACTAACAGTGAGCGGAACAAAAGCTCTCGTGAGAATATGCGATCGCCATCCCCTCAGTCCATAAGAAGTTATTTTATGTAGCTGAGATGGTTTTAATGCTTAGAAGTTAAGATGCCGGAAAGCTGCCTCTGAATACCTGACAGGGCTGAAGCAGCAACAGGTGAGACGAGAGTCGAGACACAATTGCGTTTGCAAGTCTACGGGTTATTGAATTTGTTCCCACCGCAGGTATCACCCTGCAGCGAGACATTCCCACAGATAGAATACATTCCCACACAGCACAGAAGGAGGCCATTTGGCCCATCGTGTCTGTGCCGGCTCTTTGAATGAGGTCGGCCTTGTTGCACGTAGCAAGACTTTCTCATCTTATCCTGCAATGTTCAACACACCCAAAAAGAGGAATTGACAGAGAAGCCACACACCACCTTTTTAAATGGTTTTTGTCGCCAAAGGGTTAAATGGGGGAAGAGCGGCGGGGCCCATGTGACTGCACCACGAGCGAAGCCAACCACAGGCTCGACGAGCGCTACCTCGAATTAGATCAATGATTGTTTTGTGGTCAGAGAGGCTCCTGATTCGTGCTGTGATATTTGCACCAGGGCTGAGATGTGCTGCTGTGTAAGCTGCTGGCTGCGTCCATTCTGGGCACTCGGAAGCTCTTCCGCCTCTCACCGCTTTGTTTCTCTGTTGCAGGTGGCAAATTATGGAGTAGGAGGACAGTACGAGCCTCATTTCGATTTCTCCAGAGTAAGTGGCGATAATACCCATTCAGAGCTTGACTCCGAATGTTTTCAGCAGATAGCTGCTCTGCCGTGCAACTGTTCAGACTCTGGCACCTTAGGCCATGGATTGAAGTCACATCACGGCCCAAAATTGATAACTCAGTTCATAATGAATGACCTTTTCACAATCTGAATAATGGGTAAAATGTGGGAGTAAAAGTAAACCTTCCCCCTTTTACACCAAGGGAAGCAGTTTGTTGGAACTGGAAGCAGTTGTTGGTGAAATGGTGAAGCCCATTAGGTTCAAACCACAAGTAAGCATTGGTTCAACCAATGCCTATTATTCTACACTATCCTTTGACCATATTCACACAAGGTCCATTTACTCTGCGCTAACTTCTCGTGTTATCACTGGTGTCATGGCCTAAACCTCCGAGTTCTCCTCTTATTAGCCCAGATAAGGGTTATCAATCCCCCAGGGTTATCCTGGAGTCACCAGGAATTGAAGATTGATCTCCAGGACACAGCTGCTAGCAACACCCGGGAGAAAAATCATAGAGGGGTGGGAGTGGGATAAAAAATTGTATGTTTCTCTCATTTTCTTTGAACACTTTTAGTTATTAGTCGTAAAATTTTTAGAGACGGAGAAGAAAGGGTATTAACTGGGTGGGGAGGTGCAGGCCTGAAACCTTGAGGAATATGTCCGGCCAGAGTTGATAATCCTAACCTTTGCAGTGCATGGTTTGTCACTGAGCTTTCATAAGAACATAAGAAATAGGAGCAGGAGTAGGCCATTTGGACCCTCGAGCCTGCTCCGCCATTCAATAAAATCTTGGCTGATCAGATCTTGGACTCAGCTCCACTTCCCTGCCCGCTCCCCATAACCCTTGACTCCCCTATTGTTTAAAAATCTGCCTTTCTCCACCTTAAATATATTCAATGGGCCCAGGTTTGGTCAAACCTAAGTTCCGCCCATGTACCGTCGAAAGGACCGCTAAGATCCTGACATTACTTTGGACGGAAGTTTGGTGGAAAAATGCGGGGAAAAAACCACCCAGCGGAAAAAATGGGCCTTACACGCCGATTCTGGGCAGCAGCGGGCGAAGGTCGGATTCTGGGCGGCAAATGTGATCCTTGGCAAAGTAACGCCGAGGCTAGAGTCGTGCCCAGGGAGTGGAGAGGGGGGTGGGGGGAGAAACAGGAAAAAAAATGTTTTTCCAACAAATGGAAAAAAAATGTTTCCAAATCCTTCAAAGGACCCTATCCACCAAAATCGCTGCAAAAGAAATGGAAGAAAACAAGTGCACTAACATTTCCTTGCAGGTCTTCATACTTACCGTCCAGGTCAGACCCTGCCTCCATGCAGTGGTCTCTTCTGCTGCTGGAGTGGAGGACCACCTGGACCAATCTGGGGAGGGAGCGGGCAGGAGGACTTTTGTTGGCGTTGCACGCCGGTGCACAACACCGGACACTCCCCGGCAGCCTTCTCTCCCTGCTGGCGCCAGGACCTGACCAAACTCGCTCGGAGGGGAGAACGCCCGGAAACCAGGGAGACCGCCGAGAAAACTCAACGGCAGCCAGTGGCAAGTCCACCAAATTCGGGTCCAATGACTCTCACTGTTTCTCACTGCCCCACAGCCTGTAACTCTGATCTCAATGTGCCCTTTGAATTTGTATTCATTGATGGTTTGGGAAACAGTCCTGCCCAACAGGACTGTTTCTCAGAAACATTCTTCTTCTGTTTGGCCAGTTGAGCTTGGGTTCATAAACTTGGAGCTCTTTTTCTGGGCATGATAGCTATTGAGTTTGGACATGTTCCCGAAAGATCACGCAGCTGTAAACCTCCGCTGGTTCCTCCTGTTTGTGAAGCAAGACTTGAAAAAGCTGCTCCGTGTTACCACAGATGGTCTTGCCACTTTCTACTGGTAGATGTAGTGAATAGGCAGAGAAAATCGAAAATATTTGTGGGGGGATAAAACTACATTTTTATGAAAGATCCAATTGATGATTAGAAATACTGTTTAAATCAAGTTACAGAAGTGAAGGGTGAATATTTTTAGGCACAAAAGTGAGCCAAATACTCAGGGCTAGAATTCCCTATCAGCCCGCCAGCGCCTGATTGCTGTCCAAAAGACCGCCAAGATTGGGAAGATTATCGCCAGTGAAAACTTCCCCCTAAAAAAATTTTTTAAATCCACCGAGCAAAAAACATGAGCCTTGCACCCCAATTCTGGGCAAAAAAGTGCAATTTCGGGTCGATTGGGCAAAAAATAAAAAAAATTCAATAAAAATTTACCCAAGGCTGCGGGTTGGGACTAACACCAGAAAAACAATAAAAATAATTTTTCAAAAAATATCAACTACAAAAATCCAAAAAAATTCCCAAGACGCTTTACAACTAAATCACCACAACACATTTTTAAAATAATTAGTAAAAAAACAATGACTAATCTTTTTCTTGAAGATCTACTCACCTACCGCCCAGCTCCGCTGATCTTCGTGGGCATTTTTTTTATACTCGCCTACAGGTCACCGCTGAGCCAAATATCGCGCCAGGGCGATCTGAGGACGTTGCACGCCGGCGGTCCGCTCCCCAGCGGTACCTCGAAACCGCCGGCGTAACTCAGGTGAGGAATTTCTCACTCACCTGATTACCGCCCACAATGGCCAATACCACCCAGAAACCGGGCGGTAAGCCATAGAAAATTCTAGCCCTAAATATTTAGCAAGCATTCTGTTAGATGGGGGGATTTGAATCCCCGTACTCACATATTCTTGCAAAATTCCTCTGTGGTGCATTTTACCACATTTGTTACAGACTGTGTTAAAATGGAATACAACATTTTTTTACACAAATGCAATAAAGTGGTGCATTACCAGAGGGAATTGAAGCCCTATCTTGGCTTTGAATAATGGTGCTTATTGTGAACAAGTACACAGGAACTGACTTGAAACTTTCATCACATCAACATTAAAATGGCTTAATAAATAAAGTACAAGTTGTGCTCCCAATCAATTTTTTCTGCCAGCGGCACTTGTTAAACAATTAATTTTGCCTTTCATTGTGCAATCAATGGCACAGGATTTTAAGAGAGCCCAGCCTCGCTTTATACATGGAATGAGTGCTGTATGCACAAATATGTCAAACTTGGACGGTATCCCTTTTCTGATAGTTAAAATAAAAACAACGGCACCTTAACATTTAATAGTGATCTAAATGGTGAGACAGAACAGCAGCTGCCATGCAATGGATTTGCTGAGAGCAGATTTTGGAATCATTGAAATCAGGTGCCTCTTTCTATTCGGATGTCAAAGCAACACAAGGACAGTAATATCTTGAAAATAAATCCTTGCGAACATAACATACAAAATAGGAGCAGGAGTAGGCCCTAGGGCCCCTCGAGCCAGCTCTGCCATTCAATAAGATCATGGCTGATCATCGACCTCAACTCCACTTTCCCGCCCGATTTCCATATCCCTTGATTCCTCTAGAATCCAAAAATCTATCGATCTCAGCCTTGGATATATTCAGAGACTCAGCCTTCATCTCAAGCTGTGGATGCAAACATTTTTAATGATTTGTTTGTACCTGTCCAGTAGTTTTTGGTGATTTATGTATATGGACCCCGAAATCTCTCTGCTCACTCCATAGTTCCTCGCCTCTCGCCATTTAGAAAATACTCCGATCTAACTTTCTTAGGTGCAAGTTGGATGACCTTGCACTGCCCCGCGTTAAACTCCACCTGTCACAGTTTTGGCTACTCACTTAATCTATCAATGTCCCTTTGCAACTTTCTGCTCCCATCTACACTATTGTGCCACCTAATTTGGTGTCGACAGCAAATGTAGATGTATGGCTCACTAGTCCTTCATTGGTAGGAGAAGGCTTGTGCAAACACCAGCATAGAATGGCCTGTTTCTGTGCAGTAAATTCTCTGTAATTCCATGGAATCTAAAGCACGCAGAGAAGCAGTTGGAAGTCACCCAACCTGCTTGACCTCTCTTCTGGAACCCCATCAGCAAAGTAAAAAGTGCCAGTGGTGTCTGAATAAGCATGTGTTCTGAACGCCCTTGAAGTTTTCAATGACCTTGGTGCTTGGTCACTTTGCGAAGCTAGAGTTCAGAATGAGTGATTGCGGATCTGTAAGAGTAGTCTTCAGACTAAAAGACCTCAGATCAGGGGGATCAGCAAGAAGAGAATGTGAAGGAACAGGTCCTATAAGAGCAGTGATGGGAAGAGAAACCATTGAATAACATGTCATATGAACAACCATAGCCAAGAAAAGACCCTCTGGTCCATCCAACTTGTCCCCCACAATTGCGATGCCTTGAGCATCACAATACCGAAACCATGTGATCTGGGTGAGGCGACAAACCAGATAACAATCCAGGCCAATTTGGGGGGGGGGAAATCTGGTAAATTCCTCTCCGTGATGTTCAAAACTGGTCCAGGAGATCACTGCTGAGCCGTGATGATGCTATGCAGTGTCTACCTTTTGTACGAGGTGATCTCCGACCCAGCCAGTAACAGGACTAGCTCTCACGTAAAGGAATTCAGCGAATCAACATCCAGTGCACGAGCCAGTGGCTTATCATGCGTGTCCACTGTTGTCTGGGGAAATGCATGTATGAGCGGACTGAGAGGGTGAAATGACAGGGCCTGTGTGAGCAGAGTGTGAGAGTCAGAAAAGCTCAGAATGGATAAGCCCTGTGTGAATAGGGTCAGGAGGAGGGGGAGTGAAGGACATTCGGTTATTCAGTAAGTGTTTACTTGCAGCTCCGCTTTAATGGATTTCACCATCACTTATATCCAGTTCTAACAACAGCTCCTTTCTGTGTGGAAAAAAAAATGATCTCATAGCTTGACTATTGGGCCTTTGATGAAATCTCTTCATTTGTACTTCCTACAATGGAAAAAGCTAAAGCAACAGATGTGTGTCTGTTGAACACAAGTTGTGTTTACTCTGGTCAACAGCTGGGCAGAGAGAAACATGGGAATTACTACATTCTTTAAATAATTGGAGAAGAAAGAGATTAAACCACAATATCCTTAAAGACAAATAAAAAGAAAAATTATCAATTTGAGTTTGTCATTTAGTTAGAATTTTGCCTATTTGTACAGTTTAATGCAGCCAGTAGTTCCTCGAGGCAGAAACCTCTTCGCTTTCTTACTAAGAGAGGTATTTTATTGTCCCATTCCTTGCATCTGCGGCATCGAAAGTAAGAGACAATAATTTATGCACTAATCATTGTAATCGCTTCCCACCACCTCCGAGCCACAAGGAACAAATCAGAATCTGCTTGGCATCTTCGTCTTAACACCTCTTGACGTTGAAGGAAGTGTTCATTGGTCCACAGTGAGCATTGTATCGAGTTCAGCAGAGTTTATTTCTATCCAGGTCTTCTTTCAGACGACTTATAGTACTTAAAATGATAGCCATCAAGATACTTGAATTACATCTATAGTGCAACAATCTCCCTCCCTCCCCACCGCACACAACAAAAGCAGCCCCCGCTGGTCTCTTGCAATATTTGGTCACTGTGCCTTCAAATATAGCTGCTGCTTCCATATTCGATCAGACCTGGCTGAAACCTGCCACTGATACTTTCGGCAGGAATCCGACAGTTTACAAGTGCTGACTCCTCCAAATAATTTCTGGATGTCTCTTATGAACCCTGATCTCTCAATGCATCTTGAATCTCCTGTTTGAATGGAGTCTGAATGCTGCCATGCCCCATCTTTACAAGGTCCCCTTTTCAACAGTCTTAATGATCTCGGCTTTGTTGCTGCAGCAAATTTAATCCGTGGCTGCACATTAGGAGGAGAGATGTAATGGGCCGAAAGATGCGGGTCCGTGGAGTAAATCTGGAGTACGCCACGGACCTGCAAAAAGAATATGCACCTACCTGATGGCAGCCCTCGTCCGTAAACGTGCGGTCTGACGCTGGGTGCTAGAGGGCAGCGTAATGGCCCGTGGATCCGAGGCGGTGCGGAAGCGTACCCGGGATTACGTGTTCCTGGTCCACCAATCAGCGAACAGAATTAGATTTAACATCATTTCAGAAGGGAATCCCATAATCAGATTTAATGGAATCCCATAATCGGATTTAATTCCAATTTAGAGGAATTCCACCAACTTCATTACATCTTAGTTTTGTTAGCAAAAATGTAATTTTGCTGATCATAATTATCGGCATCATTACAACTCCAACCTTTGCAGAAACAAGAAAAACTCATTTAACACAATTAAACTATCTGATTTCCGAAACGAATATGGTTAAAACACGCCTGAGGTATCCCCTTACGCTGATGCACATAGGCCCTTTATTCCTCTTTGCATCAACCATAAAACTTTTGTACACAATAGTTGGGCAGTTGGTGGGCAAATAGCCCAACTCTGCGCCAGCAATCGGTTTTTCTTTGGCTGTGCGGGTGATTTGTCAACGTGTATGTTGATAGATCGCAAATCCGAAATTTAGCGCAAACTTGCGGACCATTTCAACGGCCTCTCCGAGTATGTTGTCATACCCTCCACAAATTCTGGCCCAAAGTTTAAGTTGTTCAGCTGTGCTGGCAATGCAATCTGAGTGTTTCCCAAATTGAAATGCATCATTTGAGAATTAAATATGGGATTGACTGTTCCAGTCTCCCAGAATACCCAGGAGATTCGGAGAAATATGTTTAATCTCTCAATCTCTCAGCCATCAAGTGAAAGTTCCCAAGTACTTTTTCTTGATTTAAGATGAGCTCTGTGATGGTTACTAAATAATATTGGGAAATCTAACTAGATCCATTATATTTAACTTATCACAAGGATATTATAAATCAAGAAATCTATGATTCTGTGTGTGTCCCAGTCCGTAACAAATTCTCGGAAATGTAGTCCCTGTAGGGTTCCTTAAATTTTATGAGAAATCTCCAGATATCCGGAAAATGAACTGCTCTTATTTAAGAATGTTGTCCCATTGCGTCTGTGTCCGGACAATGCCTGGGAATCATAAGGGGAACAGCTACATTCCTTGGTCTGGTTGTCTTGATAGTCCGTGAAAGGAATAACCCTGAAAGGAAATTTGCAAAAACCTGACTACTAATCAGCTGTCTTCTCCCATGTCAAGGTATGATTGAATAGTAATTTAAAACAGTGCGCTATGAGATTGCGAAAAGGTCATTGCATTCACGGAGTCAGTCTATAGTATCTTTAACCTCCAGACCAGGTGCCTATCATCAGCGGTTGGGTGCTGGCTTATGCTTCCTAGTAGATGGTTGAATAAAACCTAGGTTTGTGATTGGCTGGCATCCATCTATTCATGGTATTGATTGATAAGTTCGAAATCCTGAACCATCCTGAGTAAATGGAAGAAAATAAAATCTATTAGAACACAAAATTCCTGTCAACAGAACAAAGATGTTAACCCAGAACAAATGATTTAGCTCCAACCATCTACTATGGTTCATTGCCCTGTCTGAGTGGGTCACACCTTGGTCTAGGGGACTCTGAAGCCCTCAGAAGTCACCTCGCTGGTTCTTTATTGCTGTGCTACAGCTGCTCAGGCACACAGTACTGAGTCATTGCTTAATTTCTTTGCCTATTTACATTCATCGATTAACCCTTTCATTGGCACAAATCCATATAAAAGTTGGAATAAAATGTCTCCCTTGAGAGCGCCTTTATTTGAGAAAATTCGGATTGAACCCGACTCAGGCCTCCATTCCTGGTAACCTTAAATTCATTCCTTGTTTTACGTCTAGATATCTCACTTTCTTGTGACAATACTTGACCAAAACCTCCTTTTGTACATGGATGAATAATATTTATTTGTATGCATTCTGACAATGTCTGGAGCACAGACCCAAATTCCATAAATATAGGCCTGTTCAAAAATAGTAAACCAAAAAGCCGAATACAACTTTTTGTTGGAATTTGTATGGTGAAAGTGGCTGGTGAGGGTATACTGGTGAGGGAATAAAGCCTTAACAGGAAGAAATCTAGGATAAATTTGTTTTTTAAAATAAAATCTGTTGCAGCGCCCATTCGACAACAACCTTGCGACTCAGGGGAATAGACTAGCCACGTATCTAAATTATGTAAGTACCCGTGACTGTCCACCCGTGGCGCGTGCTCTTGTGTGCGTGTATTCATTCTCATTTCATTTTATAGAAAGAGGAACCTGATGCTTTCAAAGAATTAGGCACTGGAAATCGCCTTGCCACTTTTTTAAACTATGTGAGTATATGTGACAGTCAGTTGAGTAGGAGGTACGCTTACTAACTGAATGGATCAGCGGGTAAGCAAATCCTCTCATTCTCCACCCATCCAGTGGCTTCTTGCGCTCTTCAGCATGAGAGGAGCTGAAGATGAGGAGAGATGTTCCTGCTATTGCGTCTGGATATATTGGATCATCTGGGTGCAGTGCAAGGGGGAAAAGCAGGCACATCCCTGTGAGGGAGCCTGCCCCAGTTTCCATCTGTTCACTCAAAACCAACAGAAAATTGATCACGCTGCATTTCTTGCATGTGATTCTCTCCACTCTGCCTCATCTAAGCACTGTGCCCTGGACAATCCAAAAAGGATGTTCTCAACAGCTGGAAAATCTGTCCCTATATTTCTATATTGCATCCAGTCATGGTGCCAAATACTTTCTGGGAGCTATTAACTCAGTACATTGTAGGAGTACTACATTCCCCTAGCCAGCTAGCCAAAGCCCAATGTGTGACTTGTCCATTTGAACAATTTATATTTATGCAGCACTCCTCTCAGTTCAGAGTGGTTTACAAGCCAAAGATGAAGGAATATAGGGCATAGGGCCAAATACACGGTAAAGGGACAGATTTCGAGAAAGCTTTTGAAAGCACAGGAAAGGTAGTAAGGGAAAGTTGATTTGCAAAGGAATCCCAGAGGTAGTGGAGCAGAGGGAGGAAGAAATGAAAGTGAGGCGAAGGTATGGTGCAGGCTACGATATAGCACTAGGGAAGATCCCCCCCCGCCCCCCCCCACTGGAGTGGATTGGGGTGAGATTGTCCCTACACCATCTATCTGCATAACCTCCGAGTTGGGATTTAACAGTGTCAAAACTTTAGAGTTGTAATGAACGAGTTCTACAGGACAGAAAGAAGCCATCACTCCCGTGCCAGCTTTCTGAAGAGATCCACTCAGTCCCGTTTCCTGTGCTTTTCCTACACCCTTTGATAATAGAATCAGACAATTGCTTGAGATCCTCATGGTGACCTTACCACCAGCAGTGCCTGCACGAGTACACCGCCTACAAGCAACCAACAGCATAAAGGACGAGAACTATACGCTTCTGACAGTATCCGGGACCCGAGGTCTCATGGGTTCCAAACGCTGGCACTGGAGGTAGAGCAAACATGGACCTCCATTTCTCTTGGGTCTCCAATTGGTTCAACAAGGACTAGCAGCACACTACAAGGTGGGGAAAAAGTGGGGGAGCAGCACTTGGGTCACTGATCTCCATTTGAGTGTTGCCCCTCCCCCCCCCCCCCCCCACCACCAGCAACATAAAGCATTACCACGAGCCATCAGAAAGGAACCATCCTTATCCAGAGGTACAGGGACCATGTTAGTGTAACGCTCAATCCCGTGGGATTTTATTACAGTTATAATGTTAATCAAATAACTGATGATGCTGATTGGCATCAAGGCATGGATATATTGATATCAATAAATAATGAATGATCAGAGTGGAGTGCCTCCGGAATGCCACCTTCCAAACATCCGTGAGCAGTGGAAAGGATGTTAATAATTCAGTAAATCAACTTTGAATCATTCCGGTCTCTCTGTTCTCTGCAAGTTTCTACTTTTAGGTAGCAACAGTTTCCCAACTGGAGAAAAAGTTCTGTATTAATGTTTAAAAGTGGCATGTTGACTGTTTAGTGGTCATATAAAAACATCCACATCTACATTAGTGTTTGCTCAACCCGCCCCTATTGGTGTACTTTTTAATATTTGTTCCTGGGATGTGGGAGTCACTGGCGAGGCCAGCATTTATTGCACATTCCAAATTGTCCTTGAGAAGATGGTGGTGGTGAATTGCCTTCTTGAACTGCTGCAGTCCATGTGGTATTCGTGTGGGTCTGAGTACTACTCTCCCCTTTGTTCCCCACCATGTAGTGTGCTGTCAGTCCATCAGTATAGCCCAGTCTGCCACTGGAGTGGCCTGAAGCAGCATTGTGTACAAGATCCCCAAACATGAGGAGCTACCATCAGTTTATATAGCATTTACTTTCTTTTGCTTTGAGCAAATAATTTTATAATACTGTTGTTGGGCATGTAAAATCATCAAATGTCACCCTTTTTTTATTGAGTTGTCAATCTGCTGCTGCACTGGGCTACTTCTGTATATCATGGAAACATTACCCATATTGGAAGGCCCATGGAGAGTGAATTAAAGGACTGCTCCAGTTTTTAATAAGATACATTTCTAATTATATATTTGCAAATTGACAGATTGGTGATGGATTGCTAATGTTTATGATTTCACCATCACTCACTCCAAATTTTTAATTCAACAAAACCAGAACTTCTTTTGCATTATTTCCCAGCTTTGATTTTTTTTTTAAATTCTACCCATCCTTTGAATGTAAGATTTAACTAGAGCCCTGTCCTGGTGGCTCAGATGGATATTAAGTCCGTGGTTTTCCGCGATGGCCAGCCTGCGATTTTCCTGTCTATTAGTGAATGGGAGTTAAGCGATTGAGGGCTGGTGAACATACGTGGAAAACGCCAGCTGAAAGATCCAATGGCAATCTTTGAGGACTCTTCTGGCTGCCATTCCTCCAACCTATAGTACTAAAAACAGATTACTTGGCCATTCATTCCAATGCTGTTTGTGGGACATTGCTGCTGCGTAATGGTGCCATGTTTCCGTACATAACAGTAGTTGCTGCACAACACCAAAAGCAATGAAATATGCCAATTTACTTTGAGACACTTTGACGCGATAAGTCACTGCACATGTGTCAGTATTATAATTTAATGATCCTCCTCTTCATTAAGCCAACATATGTATAAAGCTTGAACTTCCCTTATCCAGAACCCTCGAGACCTGGCCTGTTCTGGAAAAGGGATTTTTCCGGACGAGGGGTGGTCACGTTAAATTGGAGTACAAGTACTGAGCAAGGGGATATCGGGGCTGGCTGGCTTGGGGCTGGGAGTGCGGCAGAGAGATCGTTGTGGGGGGGGGCGGTGGATCGCGGGGTCAGGCCAGTAATTGTGAGAGTTGGCAGCCAGGAAGGACTTCAATTATAATTCATGTCGGAATTCTGCGCATGCGCCACCCGGTGGCCGGGAATGGTTCTGGATGAGGGATGGTTCTGGATAAGGGAGTTCTAGATAAGGGAGGTTCAACCTGTACTAGCATTTTGAAACTTAGAAAGGTGGAAGAAAAGATCTGAAGCAAGAAAGCTCGATGAAAAGTCAAGGCATAACGATGCTACCACACTCCTCAGTGCCATGCTGAAAGAGAAAGAAGATGGCGAGCTAAAGATGCTTTTATATTTGGTGCTCAGATCGCAGGAAAGTGACCTCAGCGAGCCGACCTGTCATGTTTGCATTGTTAAAACAGGCTGCCTTTTCTTCAACGGTGGAATCATAGGCCTGTGAAAATAGTTCTGTCAATGTCTGCATGGTACTCCCACATACTGAACTACACAAGCACAAATATAAATGTGCCTTGCTACAACTCTGCCAGTGAGCTCAAATCCACGTGATCAGGCTGAGTGCAGTTGCTTCAACCTCATTGCATGATGAGGAGTATACTTTGATTGGAGCCTATGCTCATGTACCTATGCATCATGTACACATCTGATGCTCATGCATATTTCCTGACCTTCCCCACCCCCCTCCCAATGTGTGTTTCATTTGTAGCTATTAAAATAGAGGACACAGTAACAATTCCAGTAAATCCACATTCAACGTACTCCAGAGACCAAGACTGAGTGCTGATGCTGCCAAACAAGAGTTCTTTAGACCATTTTCAGGGCAACACATGCAAGTTAATTTTTTACTCACAAATAAAACCAATACCAAATGGTATGGTAATAATTAGTTATTGCAGGCTGTTCGATTTATTTGAATTCTTCTAGGTTCGGGGAATCAAGCTATACCCTTGGTGGGATGACATCACTAACAAGGCTTTGCCTCACCTGTGAAGAGGTCTAGCTGATGCTGCGTCTTCACTTCAAGAGGTTATGGTGAAAGTGAAGTAATTGCTCGTTACCTAATAGGGGATCTTCCTCTCACTTCTACATTTCAATTCTTCTCTCTCCATTGCAACTTTTCTTTTTTATCTGTTAATGCTGCTGTAGTCCCTGTTCCACAGAACTTTCCATCTCCATTCCTCAAACACCCAAATGCACTATCTTGCACTCTTCCAATATCCTCACTGGCTTGCAATTAGTCTCATTTGACTCATTCTTTCTCAGGAGCTCAAAAATTATGGGACGCCAAACCACCCTCAGTCTTTTATTTCCACAACAGTCTTCATGAATTTAAAAGCTTGGCGGGAGTGCGGGGGTAGAAAACTAACGGTAGTGTATCTTCACTATCCTGTTAGCTTCAGTGAAATGAAAAATCAGGTCAGGTGTAGAACAGATGGCCAATTCACTACCACCAGTTTATCACAGCAATAACGTGCATTTATATAGCACCTTTAACGCAGTGAAACATCTCAAGGCGCTTCACAGGAGCATTATCAACCAAAAGTTGACATCGAGCTACAAAAGGAGACATTAGGATAGGTGACCAAAAGCTTGGTCAAAGAGGTAGGTTTTAAAGAGCGTCTTTTGGAAGGAGAGCGAAGGGTGAAGCGGTTTAGGGAGGGAATTCCAGAGCTCAGGGCTGAGGGGAGCTGCAGGCACGGCCACCAATGATGAAGCGATGAAAATCGGGGAAGCACAAGAGGCCAGAATTGGAGGAGCGCAGAGATCTTGGAGAGTTGTTGGGCTGGAGGAGATTGCAAAGATAGGGAGGGGCAAAGTCATGTAGTGATTTGAATACGGATGAGAATTTTAAAATCGAGGTGTTGTCAGGCTGGGAGCCAATGGAACACCCTCGCTGAAGGTCCCCTTGGGGCTACTAATACTTACTTCCTGATGTACTTTACCTTTCCTTTCTCTCTTCAGTCCTGATGATATCCTGCACTAAGGACCCTGACCTTTATTTTCTCAATGAAAAATAACTTCCCATTAATCCTTTGTGGAGAAGGAGCTGAGAGAGAAAGATTACATAGTATTACAAAGATTACTTTGAATTTGCAGCACAGAGATTCCATGAGGCCCAGCTGGTCCTTGCTGGTGTTTATGGACCACCTGAGCCTCCTCCACCCTACTTCATCTCACCCTATCGACATATCCTTCAATTCCTTTCTCCCTCATCTACTTACCTAGCTTCCCTTAAATGCATCTATGCTGCTCGCCTCAACCAGCACCACTGTGGGAAAACATTCTGATACACTTTGGGAAGCAAAGGGTTAAGCTGCCCACACAGTAAGCTTTGCATTTAATTGCAGTCATGCAGATTTACAACAGAGATACCAGTTCTGGTTGTTTTTCCTGGAAGTTGAATGTAACCACTCGCAAAAGTCACGTGTTGGTTCACATTCTGCAGAAATATCACAATGACTGCTATTGCCTTAGCTGCTTGTTCAACCTGCAGTTGGTTAGGACACTGATAAAATCAAACTGCTATAAGTTCACCCAGTCAACCTGTACTTTTTTATTTAACCTGCACCTTTCTCTATATAAGAACTCTGCAGTTGTAGTTTGATGTATGGCAATCTCTTAAATAAGGCCTAGCTCATAGAGTAAGTTTCTTCTTTTCCATTTTCCAACACCTCCAGACTCTCTGGGCTAGAGCTCCACGGAGTCTTCTGTAGGAATGGTCATGACCCAGACAGTTACCAGTAGTCTGCTTGATCATCGACAAGGGGCAGTAGAGTTCAATACTGTCCTCACCTGACATCCTCATGCGCACTTTCTGACAGCAACCCAATTGTTGCTATAATCAACTTAAACCAGCTACCCCAGCAAGCAGTCAACTTCAGAAATGGAGAGCTATTTTTAAAATTGTGGTTTAAATATTCATCCAGCAACACAAGGTGCCATTGTGTTCAGTGGTATGAGGTAAAGGAACACTATTAATAGCCAGGCTGATGTCAATATTATTTCCACATGCATGTTACTGGATTCCAACTCCCTGTAAATGCCATGTAGCTCATAAATAGGACCACAAAATGCCCATGGTTAATGAGAGTGGACTGAACTCCTGATGCAGGCTGCTGCCTCAATTCCTTGTTTTCGATGCGGTGAATAATAAAAGTAATTTCCCTTTTATCTCTCTTGAGAGTCAACGTGGACCTTGCACCCCATCCTTCAAAAGGGAAGCGTGAGTGGATTTGCCCACAAGTGCCGCCTTTTCCCAAGAATGAACAATCTCCCAATTGAAATGAGCAGAATGTGACGGCAAATGACCCTTGTGATTGGATCAGAATGGCTTTTTGGTTGAGAGGAAGACATATTTTCCTTTTGTACTACTGAGCTGGTGATTCAAGTCATGCAGGGTGAAGTGTTCAATGACTGTTGGTGTCTTTGATGTTAAATGTTTACTGTTCATTTACTAGAGTGGTTCTTGGGATGAGGAATTAGTTATGTGGGGAGACTGGAGAAGCTGGGGTTCTCCTTACAGCAGAGAAGGCTAAAAAGAGACTTTGATAGAGGTGTTTAAAATCATGAAGGGCTTACATAGAGTAAATAAAGAGAAACTTGACAATGGCTGAAGGGTGGATAAACAGAGGGCACAGATTCAAGGTGATCAGCAAAAGAACTAGAAGCGACATGAGGAAAATATTTTTTATGCAATGAGTGGATAGGATTTTGAATGCATTGCCTGATAGGGTGTTGAAAACAGATTTAATAGTAGTTTTCAAAAGGGAATTGAATAAATACTTGAAGTAGAAAAAAGTGCAGGGATATGGGGGAAGAGCAGGTGTGTGGGATTCATTGGATTGCTCTGCGAAAGAGCCGGCGCAGACTCGATGGGCCTTCTGTGCTGTACTATTCTATAATTCTGTGATTCTCTCTGCTTTCCTCCTCCCCGCCCGCCCCCAACCCCTGATGGTTTCTTTCAGACAAATTTTACCGGTTCCTTCTGAATGAATTCTTCTCATAAAGGCTTTACTAGGACTGTTTGGTTTCGCTGATTGTCCACCCCTTTTGTGTCAACCAATTCTCCCAGCAAATTGAAGGCTAACCAGAGAAGAGAGCCCAACAGTCAAGTAAAGTAGAAAAGCGCACAGTGAAGCGTAAAATAACAAGGAAAATTAAGGTTTGGTGAGTTTATGGCACTTAAGGACATGTCGCATTCCTAGGTGGCGGAGGGGGTGGAGATAACTAGCGAATTCAATGATGCTGTAAGCTTACTACCCCACCTTTGTCTAATTATGAGAGAGCATTAATGGTGATTGTGGACAAGTCACAATGGCAGGAGGAGAGGGGATTGCAAACACCTCGAATGGAGGTGGCAGAACTTCAGATCTGTTGAAGCAAGTGGGCAAAAGGCATGTGGTAATTGGTGTCCATTGATCTGGAAAATGACTACATGTTGGCTGTATTCAGCAGACAGATTATAGAAACCCTCCTTCAGGGCTTTTTACACTTCAATTCTATTTTTGCATGATTTATGTTGGTGTTTCTGATAATGTTCAAGATATTATCTACAATGTAATTTGTCATCTGGGCTGTAAGCTGTTTGGAATTGAATCATTTTTCTCATTGCATGTTTGTGCATCGGTACTTGTGGCTTCTTATGCCCAACATGTTTAACCCATTTTTCATCGTATTATCTTTGTGCTGAATTGACACTGCAGCAATGGAGATTAAAAAAACCCAGAGTCTGGAAATAAAAGCAAAAAATGCACAGTGGGCAGTCAGCATCTGAAAGGCAAAGATAGGTTAGTGTATTGGGTAGCACCCCTCATCTGGTCAGCTAAAAGAACCCACTTTAAAGGACTGACCAGGACAAACCCAGAAGTACAAAGGGAGAATGGCAGAGGAGACTACAGGTCGAGGTGAAGAGATGACATCCATTTTCACAGCAGGGTAGTGTCAGTCACATTGTTTAGCTTCTCTTCTGTTGGAGCTCACACATTTTGACTTGTGTAACAACAACTTGCATTTATATAGCATAGTTAATGTAGGTAGACATCCCAAGGCGCATCACAGAAGCGTCAGATGGAAATTGACATGGAGCCAAAGAAGGAGATATTAAGAGGGGTGAGTTTGGTCAAAGAGCTAGGTCATAAGGAGGGTCTTAAAGGAAGGGATAGAAAGATTTAGGGAGAGAGTTGCAGAGATTAGGACCTAGATAGCTCAAGACATAGTGCCAATGGTGTGGTGAAGGCAGGGGAGAATGCATAGGCCAGAGTTGGAGGAACGCAGAGTTTTTGGAGGGTTGTAGGGCTGCAGGATGTACAGAAATAGGAAGGAGCAAAGCCAGGGAGGGATTTGAACATGAGGATGAGAATTATAAATTCAAGGCATTACTGGACCGGGAGCCAATATATGTCATCAAACACAGGGTTGATGATTGAGTGGGACTTGGTGAGAGTTAGGATAGGGGCTGCAGAGCTTTGGATGAGCTCAGGTTTATGGAGTGTGGAAGATGTGAGGTTGGCCAGGCGAGCATTGGAATTGTCGGGTCTGGAGGTGACAAAGGATGGACAAGGATTTCTACAGAAGGTGGGCTGAAGCAGGAGCGGAGGCGGATGATATTACATAGGTGGAGGTCTTGGTAAAGGAGAGGATATGGGTTTGGATGTGCAGCTCAGGGTCAATTAAGAGACTGATGTTCCAAACATCCTGAATCAGAAATCATTCCTCTTGGTCTCTACTTTTTTCCTCCCCCTCTTTGTTCTCTTGGGTATGTCCGAACCTTATCCTTATCAGTCCCATTGACCACGCAAGTTCTGATAAAGACATACAGCCGAACAATTAACTTGGAAGATTCCGATGTTGACCATTCCCTGTGCTTTTCTAGTACTTTATATTTTTGATACTGTATACTAATTAATTTTTAATTAAAATATGTTTTTTGTTCACGTGGAGGGTAAACCATGACACGGACTGGTTGGGACTAATGGTCTGTTTCCGTGCTGTAATTTTTATGTACTCTGAGTAGAGTACTGCAAATTTATCTTTTGAAGAACTGCGGTTTCATTGTAAAATGGGCATCATTTTTAATCATAACGTGAAAACTTTCAGGAAATCTTTCCCAGCGGGAAGGATGTGAAGGACTTTCAGAGGGTGCAGAAAAGATTTATGAGAATGATTCCGGGAATGAGGGACTTCAGTTACGTGGATAGACTGGAGAAGCTGGGATTGTTCTCCTTGGAACAGAGAAGGCTGAGAGGAGATTTGATAAAGGTGTTCAAAATCATGAGGGGTCCGGACAGAGTACATAGAGAGAAACTGTTCCCATTGGCAGAAGGGTCGAGTACCAGAGGGCACAGATTTAAGGTGATTGGCAAAAGAACCAAAGGCGACATAAGAAAAAACTTTTTTACGCAGCGAGTGGTTAGGACCTGGTATGCACTGCCTAAAAGGTTGGTGGAGGCAGACTCAATCATGGCTTTCAAAAGGGAGTTGGTAAGAATCTGAAGGAAAAAAAGGGCTACGGGGAAAGGGCTGAGAGTCGGCATGGGCTCAACGGACCGAATGGCCTTCCATGCTTTAACCATTGTATCATTCTATAACCATTAGTGGAAAATGCACGTGGTAAATGCTAGTTAATTGTGACCTTCATTTAAAGTGGTGTCTTTGCTCAGGCACTGAAATCATTCATTGTCCATCTTGACCATCTTTCACTGCGCGACAATACAAATAAAGATATCCTGATGATGGCTTGTCCAACAGTTGGATGAATGGACTGTTTTTTCTCACTGAGTGGAAAGATCCCATTAAGAGGTGTTTACTGCAATGTTATTTCAGCACTCAAAGAGTTTCTCTTCAGCTTATTTGTGTAATGTCTTGAGCTGTGTTGTCCCATCAGTGTTCACTGACTTTCTGTTGGCTGCTCAGTGCCAGAATTTGCAATATCTGTTTCATTTCATTGTTTCAGGCTTTTTTTTTAAATGCAGCATTTTAGAAATCATTGTCATGTTTATGATGTCTGATTCCAACTTGTATTAATGCATCATTGAGGTGTTCTAACTACCCATTGATTTTATTTTTAAATGTCTGTTTATTGACTTCAACAAAGCCTTCATGGGCTATGGTAAATTACGCAGTACTTTCAGATACATATAGTGCTGATCATAGTAAACTTCTGTAGCTGTTGTTAGTGTTACTTATTAAAGGGGGATAGGATCAGGATTGTTTGTAGAGAGAGCATTGAGTTGGGGGGGGGGGGGGGTTGGTGGGTAAGGGTAGGACTTGTGGGGCATGTCATTTCTCTGGACACTGAAGCAGGGTTTTCTCTCTGTGGTCATAATGCCCATTGAATTTAACTGAACCAAGCACTGGCCAAAGCCCAACCATGCTTCCTTACAATGGTCTAGCTCGTTCCATATGTGCACTCAATCTGTCTGAATACATGCCAAAGGTCAGTGTGCCATTGTTAGTGGCACGGACCATGTATGTGCAGCCAGTATTTGTAACCTCAGTAACTAAGATCTTATAATCCAGTGAGTTGATTACATTTGTGTGCCTGTGGAATCATTCTTAGATACTACAGACCAACCACTGTTCCATGGAAACTCAGACCATGTTGCCACAGTGAGGAGAAAGCACATTAACACATTCTAGTTCTATCTCCATAGTTCCGAAATTAAAACTTACTATTTTTAAGCGTAGGTTAAGCGAGATAAAAGTCAATTTGGGTTCCAGCCTCTGAACCCTATCCAGTGACCCTGGCTAGAGTGCACGTGTGCATGTGCACTCATTTCTTGAAGACAGCAATGGCCTTGGCAGCTGGTTAGTCTGGCCACAGTCACTGTCCAGACTTCCAGGTGAAGAATAGAGATGTGCAAGGTGCTGGCAGCTTGGAACCATTTCTAGTGAGGACTCAATGCTTTAAGGAGAGAGTAAATTAAAAAAAACTGATGGTGGAAAAAGAATAACTTCGGATGGTGCCAGGCCTTAAACCACTAATGCATAGTTGCCATGACTGTGAGTGATAGTGGTTTATCCTTCTTTCTGCCAAACTCCTAACCCTAACGATGCTGCTGTGTGGACGGGTAGAGAGGAAGCCAGGCATCTCCCACTTTGCGAGCCAATACGATATGATCATTGCTGGACCATTGTTGCATGTTTCATGAGTGGCCTTAACAGAACCCTGAAATGGTACTCCTGCTCACTTCATGAGCCACAGGAGATGCACCAGGCAGGTGAAGCCAAGGGAGATGGGGTGGGGGAGGGAGAGCAGGGTAAACAGCGGGATTCATACCTACATTTAAAAAGAGTGAGAAAATAAAAACAAAAAACATTGCAGATCAGTCAAAAATTGAGGGTCTTTTAAGATGAGAGTTACGAAGGCAAGAGCTTGCACCATTTGTTATGTCGTGCTGTGATGTTGCTGCTGTCTAATCATCGACTGTTCTTTACATGTTGCACACTGCTTATGGTGACCTCGATAGTTTACAGCTTCAGTCCCTGTAACCGCTGAGTTAGGTTGCATCAGCTGCATGCATTTAACATAAAAGTGATTGTTTCAAACCGGATTTCCATAGGTTCAGCTGCATTCATTTAACATGAAAGCAACCTCTCTTTGGCTGAATATTGTTGCACAATATTTACAAATCTGTTTGCAATTCTGTATACCAGATGAGTGATGTCCCAGCAGGAGGAGCCACAGTATTTCCTGACTTTGGTGCTGCCTTATACCCAAAAAAGGTAACTATTTACACAAGATTTTTATTGCCAATTATTGTTTTGTTTTTCTTCCTGTATATGGTTAAGTGAGAAGTGAATGGATAAGTGGTGCCCTGTCAAACCTGTAGGGAATTTCATTGGCTATAATCATTTATTAATTTCTTCCGGGCCAATATTTATCCCTCAATCAACAGAACAAAAAACAGATTCTCTGGTTATTATCACATTGCTGTTTGTGGGAGCTTGTTGTGTGAAAATTGGCTGCCACGTTTCCTACATTGCAACAATGACTGCACTCCAAAAGTATTTCATTGGCTGTAAAGCGCTTTGGGACATCCAGTGGTTGTGAAAGGCGCTATATAAATAGAAGTCTTTTTTCCTTCAATAACAAAAGTGAACATTTTCCTCAGTTTTCGTACTCGGTCCAAGCCTGGTAAAGCCCCTCTCACCCTTCAAACCTGGATCTCTCTATATTCCTGAGGTTAGAGAGACCATGATCTGCAATGTTACTGTCATCTCAGACTATTCACTGCCAAAAATAAAAGCTCGTGTGCAGATCGAGAAAAACGACCAAAAGTAATGACAAATTCAAGTTTTGTGTTTTTGCTACTTTAAGATCAAAATGTAGAAAATGATTAACAAACAATGTTTATATTTAATTTCCTAATCGACAGAATGAGAACATAAGAATTAGGAGCAGGAGTACGCCATTCGGCCCTTCGAGCTTGCTCCACCATTTAGTAAGGTCATGGTTAATCTTCAACCTCAATTCCACTTTCCCATCTGATCCCCATATCCCTTGATTCCCCCAAAGTCCAAAAATCTATCCAACTCGGCCTTGAATATACTCAACCATTTGGTATGCACAGCCCTATGGGGTAGAGAATTCCAAAGATTTACAACCCTCTGAATGAAGAAATTCCTCCTCATCTTAGTCTTAAATGGCTGACTACTTATCCAGAGATTTTGCCCCTTTGTTCTAGATTCTACAGCCAGGGGAAACAACCTCTCAGCATCTACCCTGTCAATCCCCCTCAGAATCTTATATGTTTCAATGAGATCACCTCTCATTCTTCTAAACTCCAGAGACTATAGACCCATTCTACACAATCTCTCCTCATAGGAATACCCTCTCATCACAGGAATCAATCTAGTGAATCTTCATTGTACCCCTCTTCTGGAAAGTATATCCTTTCTCAGATTAGAAGACCAATACTGCACAGTTATCCAAGTGTGGTCTGCCAGTGTAGCAAGACTCTTGTACTCCAACTCCTTGCAATCAAGGCCAACGTGCTATTTTCCTTCCTAATTGCTTGCTGTACCTGCGTGCTAACTCTCTGTGTTTCCTGTAGAGGGGCACCTAATTCTCTCTGACCATTTAATAGTTTCTCAGCCTTTAAAAAGTATTCTGTATTTCTATTTTTCACCTAAATAAATAACCTCACATTTCCCCACGTTATACACCATCTGCCACCTTATTACCCACTCACTTAACCTGTCTATGTCCCTTTGCACGCTCTTTGTGTCCTCCTCACAGCTTACTTTCCCAATCAATGAACATTTTGGCAGTCTCTGATGGAGGTGATTGTATTCCCACTATTTAATCAGTAGGATTAAATACAACCGATTAAGACAACGGGTAGTGAAAATCTGCAACTTGCTCCCCCCTCCCCCCAAAAAGGCTATGACTGTGATCAATAGATCTTTCTTAGACAAGAGAAATGGAACAAAAGAGGGTAAATGGAGTTGAGGCACGGCCATGATCAGGTGGAACAGGCTCGAGGGGCTCAATGCCTATTCTGGTTTCTATGACTAAGTTTGAAACCAGCTCATGGAGGTAAAGCAATGCTATTAGCAGGTTATCATATCTAGTGCCCATTCCACAGAAGACACTCATTTCTAATGGCTACATCGGATTTGAATCCAAGCTGTAGTTTGAAAATGGCTTCGAGATGTGGGTTGTTTGTGCCTCCCATTTGCACCCCCGGGGCGCACTAACTTTTCGCCCGGGCACAGTGCCGCTAATGACTCTCGCTAAATTCCGCGATCGTTCAGCCCGGCACTCTGCTTGAATGCCAGGCTCTTGGTACGGGACGCCCGCTATCCGGTGGTCCATGGAGGCCCGGTTCGTACCTACAGAGTTGGCAGCTTGGGCCCTTCCCTTTAAAGAAGGGGAGAGCCCCACCTACGTAGCCCAGTGCATAGCACTGCGACCCGCTCCCGAACCGTCTGCCGTACTACCGCCCCAGAAAGGAAGTGAAGTGCGTTATTTTGCATTCCACTTCCTTTCGGGGGCGGTAACCCGAATTTTTCAAGCTGGGCGGGACTTCCACGCCTGGCACAGAATGTCCCGATTTCCCTCTATTAAAACGCATATTCTACCTGAAGGAGTTTCGGCGCATGCTGCTGCTGACTATATATTGTGGAGATCTTCCTTCCCCCTCCCCCGTTGCCTGGGCTAGATTTGAATCTAGTCCCTGATGATAACAAATGAGTGCTCTAGCACTGCTGTGTTCCCTTGGTCAAAAATTTGTTCCATTTCCATATTGTACAGGGAATTGGGAACCAATCTAAACCCATTTATTTTAATTCTTTAAAAAAAAATACAGGACTGCTTCACCTTTACTCGTAAAAAGCATTTTGTCTGTCTAATTCATAAAGGGACAATTTGAACATTGTTTTGTTATTTTCAGGGCACAGCAATCTTTTGGTATAACCTTTTTAGAAGTGGAGAAGGCGATTATCGAACACGACATGCAGCCTGTCCAGTATTAGTAGGAAGTAAATGGGGTAAGATCTGTGCTGCTGTTGATAGCCATGTGCCTGTCTGTTTATTCAGTTAGTGGTGTAAAATGAGTGAAGATAGAGCTCTCTATCTATCTCCGTGTCTATACTGCATCTTGGATTCTGTCAGAATGTGATGTGTCTTTTTTTTAAAAAAAAAGACCTCTTTAAACAATTTCTTTGGTGAGTTTTATTAATGGTTATATTCAGGCATAGAATGTTTGTGCTCATTAATGAAATTTTTTTTGCATCTCTGGTCAGTGCCAATATCATGCAGTCAGTTGCAGGAAGGCCCAAGTCCAGAGTAAAGCTTCCTGTACTCAGCCCCAACACTATGCCTTAGCTCCAGCCTCAAGAGAACATTCCTGACTTTATCAACATATTTTTCTTTTCCATTTCTCCCACCAATCATCCATGTGACCTCTCCGAGTGAAATGGGCACTCTTGTGCCAGTTTGTGAGAACTTTCCTGCTATGAGCACCATACCCACTGGGAATTTCACTTACACTGCTCAGGTTTATTTTCAGTTGACCTTGGTAGCTGGCATGTCACCAGCATGCTCTTGAGAAAGTGAAAAGCCAGTGTGCGCCCTACAAAGACTAAAGGACCAGTCCTACAAATTCATTCTCAGGATGTGAGCATTTAACGTTTGATGAAACGGTGTGGCTTGCTCAGCTACCTCAGAGAGCAGTTACGAGTCAGATATAGGCCAGACCAGGTAAGGATGGCAGGTTTACTTCCCTGAAGGATATTAGTGAACCAGTTGGGTTTTACAATAATTCCCAACAGTTTCGTGATCACTTTTACTGACACCAGCTTTTTAATTCCAGATTTTTTTTTTAAACTGAATTAAAATTCTCAATTATTAGCCCCCGTAACATAACCATTACACCACCATACTCATCTCCTCACATTCCTGCAAGGGTCCCTCAGGAGACTAAAGTTATCATTGCAATGAGGATACCTCATAACTTATATGAATCTGTGGCTTTGTTGGGTAAAAGGAGGGTTCAATAATAAATGGGGTGCCTCCAAAACAGACCTCATTCTCATAGCAGCAAAGAAGGAGCATCATAGATAAATCTGGACATCCATGTTAAGGTTGGATTGTAAAACCAACCCATTGACATTAAGTCCAGTTTCAGAAATTGTCAGGGCACGAAACAACCAGGAATCCTGGCTTCCTGTAGCTAAGGGACTTACTATCCCAGGGAGCACCTTTCTTTCACTCAACTTAATTTGTCAACTCTGCATGTACTGGCTGAAGACATCCCTCAAAAAAACACAACCACAATGGTGAAATGCAGCATGGAAGAAAGGAAATATGAAGGAGTCGAGATTAATGGCCTGGAATTTGCAGTAGTAATATCATCATCATCATAGGCAGCCCCTCAAAGCAAGGATGACTTGTTTCCACACCAAAAAGGGATGAGTTCACAGGTGTTTCAATGAAGGACCTAATATTACAGATCCCGAACTGCATCGTGAAGGGTTGAAGATGCCTGCGCTTGGATTTTTTTAACGTGTAGTGGCCGTTGCACACCAGCCACCACACGGTCTTGACAGAGCTAGGTCTTGGTCCAGGGGCAAGGATTACCCAAGACTCACTGGAGACCAGCTTTGCTGCACAGACTGAGCGCGCACACATATCGCAGTGTGGGCAGGCCCGTGCTGCCCCTGGGTCCTCGCTTCTTCTGAGCCCCAGATTCACGCCTTTCCTGGGCCCCGGTCACTTCCCTGTATGGATTCTTGCCGCTCCTTCGCCCCTCCTGCTGTGTCTGCCCGCACTGCAATCAGCGACCTGGCTTCGCAGCCATCGCCCTCCTGCAGCAGCATGTGCTGCTCCCTACAGTGGTATGTCGCCGCACGCTGCTCCCTCCAATGGCCTGGCCTGCTGATGGTCTTGCAGGCCGGGATCACGCCGATTTCCAGGCCGGGCTGCCGCACGCCACTCCCTCCAATGGCCCCGGCCTGCTGATGGTCTTGATAAGGGCTCGGCTGTCAGCACTTGCCGTTTAAACTGTGTAAAACTGACAGCAACTTCAGCCGTTCGCATGTGCGGAGTTAAACATAGAAATCCAGAAGTTGCTATCAGTGATATCCTGCTCCTCCACAGGGTGTGCTGTTGCAGTCTGCACAGATAGAATCATTTAGAAAACACTGATTTGTAGTGAACTTCAACTATTTACACACTATTCTTGCTGTAAGGAGCAATAGTAAAGTTAAACCTTGTTCAATCAGGAGTAACTGTGTTTTTAACAGCGTACTAAGTCATAATTTCTGCTGAACACCCCCTCTGGCCCTGAAACAGTGTGGATTCTCATTGCCTCAGAAGAATATTTAATAAAAAATGTTAATAAAATTATTTTTTGTTTCAAGTTTTTGTTCTGATATTTACATTTCTTCCTTAAGCCCAATCTTTATTTTTCTTTCTGTACAATGATTTAAATGTGAGTTATATTCACTGCTTTTTACTTCCTGCTTTGTTGTCTGTGAGAATTCTTCAATCTGATTGGCAGATTAGTCTCTTTGCTGCCTGCCCTGTTGCTGGATGCCACAAATCCCCTGTAGGTGGCGCCAAATTGAAACTGACATTGGAAAGAGGAAGTCTGCGCTCTAGAGCACGCTAAATCTTTATGGGCAGCTTTTTTCGAGGTCAGTGCTGAGCGTCGTTCCTTCGCCGCTGACTGCAAAATCCAGGCCAATGTATTGTCTTATTTTTGGAAGGGGCGTACGGAGACGGATTCTAAATTACAATTCTTATACTCGATAATGATGCGTTACAGACCTTTAACCTCTCCTCAACTATTGTTTTGTTTCATTCACAGTTTCCAACAAATGGATTCATGAGAGAGGACAAGAGTTCAAAAGACCGTGTGGATTGACAGAGGTGGATTGAACTTGTGGTCCATGCGGTGTCCCTGTTTATTCCTTTCCCTTTTATCAGGTCAAGCAGACAGTCAGGATTTGATTTTACCCCTTCAAGTGCATCCTCATGTTTGTTCATTTCATCACTCTGTTATTTTCATTCCATTCCATTTTTTCTTCCCCCACCCTCCCCCCGGCCCCCCTCTCCCCTCCCTACAATGAGACGTACTGTGATATTCCTTGAAAAAAAACCTTTTTGTGGTATTTTCCGTTGGTGGTCCACTGTGTATATGCAGGTAATTCGCCCTCAATTTGTCCAGAATACTCATGTAATGCTGTCTGCGCGAAGACAACAAATCCGTTCACTTTGGGGACAAAAGTGGATGAAAATTTCAGAGCAATCACTTTTCGTTCATCCTTTGTGTCCTACTGACTTACGGATTGGAACAGAGAAAGACACATGCAGTTTGGACCCATCATTCCTCCACATGGATGCAGCTCCACGAATCTTGTATTCCCCACAGCTCAGCGGTGCCTCTCCTGGGCAACCTCTGCCTTTTGAAGGCCTCAAAACCTTGTTCAAACATTCCAGTTAAGTAGAAGGTTCACGTGAAAACTGTTTGGCCATTCCAGCTTAACTTATATGAGGGCGTTTCATGTTATCATTGTATTTGCTTATTTTCACTTTGAGAATCTTCTCAACAGACTTCCATTTGGTTTTCAGCATCTGAACATAATTTTATTATCATTTTTTGCTACGTTGCAGATGTTGAGTGCTCCCTTTAACCAAATTAATCCAAATCTCTTCTAAATTACAATAGGCCAGAAGTGCAAACAGAAAGTGTCCAACCAATTTGAGTTATTTTTAGTAACATTCTTAATTGTTTCTCTGAGGACCCCCATTGCACTGAAAATGAGCCCTGGTTCAGAGGTTAATATGTATTAGCCCAAGAAGGTGGCCAGGCCATCAACACCTTCACAGGGCAACTAGGAATAGGCAATACATGCAGCTTTGCCAATGTTGCCTACATCCTGAGAATAAATAATGAAACATAATAATTGGGCTCAGCTGAATATATTAACCATAATAATTGGATGAAAAAAATTAATATCTCCAACTTGAGGATGAATATTTTTGAGCAACCTCATCACAGATTCTTGCTGGGAAAGGGTTACAATCTTATACAAAGTCTATTTCTGCAACGTTCCTTCTTTCCTTAACCCGTCGCCTGGAAACATAAGCTCATAGAGTCTCTCTCAAACCTGCTTTTAATTTAAGAATTAAACATTAACAGAACTAGACGTGTAATTAAAATCACAAAATGTTTAGCAATGATATCCAGACCATCTGTATTATTCACATGACTTCTCTGTAATGGCCGTTTTAGAATCAAGATTACCAGCACTCAGACTATCCCATCATGTGTTTCCGCCAGATGGGAAAAAGGGCGGCTGGGGTTTTGCATCTCTCTTGATTGTCCTTCATACATACAGAGAATCAGGGTTAAAGGTAGCTACTCAGACCAGCAAAAAGTGGGAAGTGTTGTTCCACAAGGATCAGCGCTGGGACCACTGTTGTTCACCATTTGCGTCAACGATTTGCAATTGGGAATCGAAGTACAATTTCAAAATTTGCAAACGACTCCAAATTGGGGGGGTACAGGGTGGGGAATTAATACTGAGAAAAACTGCAACAAAATACAAACAGACATTAATAAACTTGCAGAATGGGCATGCAATTGGCTAATAAATTTCAACATAGATAAATGTGAGGGGATAAGAATAAGGAGGCCACATACTGCTTGTAAGAAAGAGTCTAAATGGGGTAGAGGAGCAAAGGGATCTAAGGGTACAATTGCACAAACTACTAAAAGCAACGATATAGGTTAATAAGACCATTTTTAAAAAGCAAACAAAGCACTGGGGTTAATTTCTAGAGGGATAAAATTGAAAAACAGAGAATCAAATGAGGTTGTGCTGTTAAATTCGGCCAGTACTTCATATTTCCGGGCTTCCCGGCCTCTACGATCACCCCACCTCGCCTCGTCCTCTCTCCATCTCCTCACAAATATTGGGGCTCATGTGTCCACGTAGGCGAGACCAAATCTAGGGGCCATATGTATAAAATAATCACCAATGAATCCAATAGGGAATTCAATAGGAAACTTCTTTACCCAAAGAGTGGTTAGAATGTGGAAATCGCTCCATAAGAAGTAGTTAAGGCGAATAGCATGGATGTATTTAAGGGGAAGCTAGATAAGTACATGAGGGAGAAAGGAATAGAAAGATATTCTGATAGAGTTAGATGCAGAGGGGTGGGAGGAGGCTCGTGTGGAGCATAAACGCCGCATAGACGAGTTAGGCCGAATGGCCTGTTTCTGTGCTGTACATTCTATGTAATTTATTTCCTGCTCGGACAGAACAGTTAAAATGACCACAATAACAGGTTTACAGAAAAAAAGAGAATATGCTGAAAACAAAATGGATTCTGCTTCTGATGATTCCTTAAGTTAAGAAGGCCTTAGCTAAGCCATATTTTAAGGCCTAAAGTCCTTTAACATGTTAATAAGTCAAATATCTCCCTGCACTCGTGTGCATGACACGATAAAGCAACCAATGCATCACTTCTTGAAGTACAAGGTGTTTAGCCAGCACATGACGGTGCAATTATAAATCCTCTTTGTGTCTCCCATGTAACTGGACTGGAATCTGCAGGAACCAATGTGGCCTATAATTTCTATCCTTCAAAAGCTGTGTAATCCATCTTGATCCCCATACAAGTCTGAAACCAACCTCAAATTGCTTCTCTAAATCCTTCTACTTAACTGGTGTGGCAATTGAGCAGATTGTGTTGAAAACCCACAGAAGCAGAATATTACCTGTATAATTCTGTGCTGCTTTTACCAATTTCACTCCAAAGATGGCAGGGGAAAAGATTTATTTTCCACCGAAGAGCAAATCTGGTTGGGTCATTGCAAATGCAGAATATTACTGATGTTTTATTTCAATTACCTTTTTACCTCTGGTGTTTTAACCGTTGCATATATTTTGTTTTAAATATAGAGTGGTTTTATTACCTTTTTTTCTAAATCTTAAATTTTATTAATTTTGTTTTAGTACTTTTTGAGTGGAGCACAAATGCCACAAAGAGACTGGAGGAAGTTGTGGTCCAACTGTTTACTGTGCTGGAATGAATGAATAAAATAAGAAAATCACATCATTGTGGGGACTTGTCTCTGGACTGTTCTGTTGTACTTTAATATTTATTTAAACCTGATGACATGACCCAAACACTCTCTGGCAATTGAGCACTCCTTTCCAAACCAGAGGCCCCGATTTTAATCGGGTTAAAATGAGACCAGTCAGTTACCCCTCTGATCCCACTGCCTACCCGCTGGGTCCCGATATTAACCTGCACTTTTGAGCAGATAGGGTCTTTCTTTAAATATGCAGATTGGGTCCCAATTATGTCATTGGTACCCAAGCGCAATTTTTGTCAGAGCCCTGAGTAGAGAAGCAGTGATAGCTTCTCAGTCAGGCCAGACCTGATGGGAGGTGACCCATGGGCTAGAAGAGGTCCAGGCAGCTTAGTTGTAAACACTTTATTTTCGGTTTCCTTGTGGGCCAGCAGGGACATGGGTGCTCCTCCAGGCCTGACAATGAAGATTTTGGCCCCCTTTTGCCTGGCTCCGCCCCCAACCCCCACCAATCGCAGCCAGAAAGCCCCCCCCCCCCCCCGATCATGGCCAGAATGAACCCCTCCCCCCACCTACGATCGTCTCCAGAGATCGTCTCCAAAGCCCCACCCCACCTCGACTGACGGCCGGGGGCCATACCCATGGTTTCCCGGCTGGGGCCTCCTGCCAAGTTCCTGCTCCCGCTCCCGACCGGGGGCCAGCTAATGGATCAGGCAGGACTCCAGGACAAATCATTCAAATCCACATCCCAGGACTCCCCGAGTTCACCGTCCGTTTCTGAGCTCACACATTCAGTTCCCATCCTGACTTTCAAATCAACAGTCCTGGTGGTAGATATTGGGTATCCTCTGCTTCCATTTTGCTCAAGTGGTTTCTCAGCTGGGTTGGTAGCTGGCAATGGTTCCAGTGAGGATTGGGGATCAAAAAAACAAACAGGATTATCCATAGAAATTAGGACCCCTTTACAGCCTTAATGGTGTCAGGATGAGACTGAGGTCCAGAATGTTGAACAAAACTGAAGCTTTTTGGGCTCGGTTTTAGGATTTATGTTATGGGGCGATAATGGCGACAGGGCAGGAAAGTTAGCGGCCGGGAATAGTTTGCGCTTTAGTAGTTAGATTTGGGCATCTGGGCCCTGAGTCAGGGGGCACAGTGCTAAGGGAGTAAAGGCCTAGTTCTGTCAAGCCCGTGTGGTGGCTGATGTGCAACGGTCACCACACGTTAAAAAAAATTCATGCAGAGGCATCTTCCACCCCCTCAACTGGAGTTCAGGACTAGAACATCGGGTCCTTCATTGAAACACCTATGAACTCTCATGGAAGCAAGTCATCCTCGTTCAAGGGACTGCCTATGACATAGAAACATAGAAAATAGGTGCAGGAGTAGGATATTCGGCCCTTCTAGCCTGCACCGCCATTCAATGAGTTCATGGCTGAACATTCAACTTCAGTACCCCATTCCTGCTTTCTCACCATACCCCTTGATCCCCCTAGTAGTAAGGATCTCATCTAACTCCTTTTTGAATATATTTAGTGAATTGGCCTCAACAACTTTCTGTGGTAGAGAATTCCACAGGTTCATCACTCTCTGGGTGAAGAAGTTCCTCCGCATCTCGGTCCTAAATGGCTTACCCCTTATCCTTAGACTGTGACCTCTGGTTCTGGACTTCCCCAACATTGGGAACATTCTTCCTGCATCTAACCTGTCTAACCCCGTCAGAATTTTAAATGTTTCTATGAGGTCCCCTCTCATTCTTCTGAACTCTAGTGAATACAAGCCCAGTTGATCCAGTCTTTCTTGATAGGTCAGTCCCGCCATCCCGGGAATCAGTCTGGTGAACCTTCGCTGCACTCCCTCAATAGCAAGAATGTCCTTCCTCAAGTTAGGAGACCAAAACTGTACACAATACTCCAGGTGTGGCCTCACCAATGCCCTGTACAACTGTAGCAACACCTCCCTGCCCCTGTACTCAAATCCCCTTGCTATGAAGGCCAACATGCCATTTGCTTTCTTAACCGCCTGCTGCACCTGCATGCCAACCTTCAATGACTGATGTACCACGACACCCAGGTCTCTTTGCACCTCCCCTTTTCCTAATCTGTCACCATTCAGATAATAGTCTGTCTCTCTGTTTTTACCACCAAAGTGGATAACCTCACATTTATCCACATTATACTTCATCTGCCATGCATTTGCCCACTCACCTAACCTATCCAAGTCGCTCTGCAGCCTCACAGCATCCTCCTCGCAGCTCACACTGCCACCCAATTTAGTGTCATCCGCAAATTTGGAGATACTACATTTAATCCCCTCATCTAAATCATTAATGTACAGTGTAAACAGCTGGGGCCCCAGCACAGAACCTTGCGGTACCCCACTAGTCACTGCCTGCCATTCTGAAAAGTACCCATTTACTCCTACTCTTTACTTCCTGTCTGACAACCAGTTCTCAATCCATGTCAGCACACTACCCCCAATCCCATGTGCTCTAACTTTGTACATCAATCTCTTGTGTGGGACCTTGTCGAACGCCTTCTGAAAGTCCAAATATACCACATCAACTGGTTCTCCCTTGTCCACTCTACTGGAAACATCCTCAAAAAATTCCAGAAGATTTGTCAAGCATGATTTCCCTTTCACAAATCCATGCTGACTTGGACCTATCATGTCACCTCTTTCCAAATGCAATGCTATGACATCCTTAATAATTGATTCCATCATTTTACCCACTACCGATGTCAGGCTGACCGGTCTATAATTCCCTGTTTTCTCTCTCCCTCCTTTTTTAAAAAGTGGGGTTACATTGGCTACCCTCCACTCTATAGGAACTGATCCAGAGTCAATGGAATGTTGGAAAATGACTGTCAATGCATCCGCTATTTCCAAGGCCACCTCCTTAAGTACTCTGGGATGCAGTCCATCAGGCCCTGGGGATTTATCGGCCTTCAATCCCATCAATTTCCCCAACACAATTTTCCGGCTAATAAGGATTTCCCTCAGTTCCTCCTCCTTACTAGACCCCCCGACCCCTTTTATAACCGGTGTCCTAGAAACATAGAAACATAGAAAATAGGTGCAGGAGTAGGCCATTCGGCCCTTCTAGCCTGCACCGCCATTCAATGAGTTCATGGCTGAACATTCAACTTCAGTACCCCATTCCTGCTTTCTCGCCATACCCCTTGATCCCCCTAGCAGTAAGGACCTCATCTAACTCCTTTTTGAATATATTTATTGAATTGGCCTCAACAACTTTCTGTGGTAGAGAATTCCACAGGTTCACCACTCTCTGGGTGAAGAAGTTCCTCCGCATCTCGGTCCTAAATGGCTTACCCCTTATCCTTAGACTGTGACCCCTGGTTCTGGACTTCCCCAACATTGGGAACATTCTTCCTGCATCTAACCTGTCTAACCCCGTCAGAATTTTAAATGTTTCTATGAGGTCTCCTCTCATTCTTCTGAACTCCAGTGAATACAAGCCCAGTTGATCCAGTCTTTCTTGATAGGTCAGTCCCGCCATCCCGGGAATCAGTCTGGTGAACCTTCGCTGCACTCCCTCAATAGCAAGAATGTCCTTCCTCAGGTTAGGAGACCAAAACTGTACACAATACTCCAGGTGTGGCCTCACCAATGCCCTGTACAACTGTAGCAACACCTCCCTGCCCCTGTACTCAAATCCCCTTGCTATGAAGGCCAACATGCCATTTGCTTTCTTAACCGCCTGCTGCACCTGCATGCCAACCTTCAATGACTGATGTACCGTGACACCCAGGTCTCTTTGCACCTCCCCTTTTCCTAATCTGTCACCATTCAGATAATAGTCTGTCTCTCTGTTTTTACCACCAAAGTGGATAACCTCACATTTATCCACATTATACTTCATCTGCCATGCATTTGCCCACTCACCTAACCTATCCAAGTCGCTCTGCAGCCTCACAGCATCCTCCTCGCAGCTCACACTGCCACCCAACTTAGTGTCATCCGCAAATTTGGAGATACTACATTTAATCCCCTCATCTAAATCATTAATGTACAGTGTAAACAGCTGGGGCCCCAGCACAGAACCTTGCGGTACCCCACTAGTCACTGCCTGCCATTCTGAAAAGTACCCATTTACTCCTACTCTTTGCTTCCTGTCTGACAACCAGTTCTCAATCCATGTCAGTACACTACCTCCAATCCCATGTGCTCTAACTTTGCACATCAATCTCTTGTGTGGGACCTTGTCGAACGCCTTCTGAAAGTCCAAATATACCACATCAACTGGTTCTCCCTTATCCACTCTACTGGAAACATCCTCAAAAAATTCCAGAAGATTTGTCAAGCATGATTTCCCTTTCACAAATCCATGCTGACTTGGACCTATCTGTTCAATTGGTCCGCCATTTCTTTGTTCCCCGTTATGACTTCCCCTGATTCTGACTGCAGGGGACCTACGTTTGTCTTTACTAACCTCTTTCTCTTTACATATCTATAGAAAGTTTTGCAATCCGTCTTAATGTTCCCTGCAAGCTTCTTCTCATACTCCATTTTCCCTGCCCTAATCAAACCCTTTGTCCTCCTCTGCTGAGTTCTAAATTTCTCCCAGTCCCCAGGTTCGCTGCTATTTCTGGCCAATTTGTATGCCACTTCCTTGGCTTTAATACTATCCCTGATTTCCCTTGATAGCCACGGTTGAGCCACCTTCGCTTTTTTATTTTTATGCCAGACAGGAATGTACAATTGTTGTAGTTCATCCATGCGGTCTCTAAATGTCTGCCATTGCCCATCCACAGTCAACCCCTTAAGTATCATTCGCCAATCCATCCCAGCCAATTCACGCCTCATACCTTCAAAGTTAGCCTTCTTTAAGTTCTGGACCATGGTCTCTGAATTAACTGTTTCATTCTCCATCCTAATGCAGAATTTCACCATATTATGGTCACTCTTCCCCAAGGGGCCTCGCACAACGAGATTGCTAATTAATCCTCTCTCATTACATAACACCCAGTCTAAGATGGCCTCCCCCCTAGTTGGTTCCTCAACATATTGGTCTAAAAAACCATCCCTTATGCACTCCAGGAAATCCTCCTCCACCGTATTGCTTCCAGTTTGGTTAGCCCAATCTATGTGCATATTAAAGTCACCCATTATAACTGCTGCACCTTTATTGCATGCACCCCTAATTTCCTGTTTGATGCCCTCCCGAACATCACTACTACTGTTTGGAGGTCTGTACACAACTCCCACTAACGTTTTTTGCCCTTTGGTGTTCTGTAGCTCTACCCATATAGATTCCACATCATCCAAGCTAATGTCCTTCCTAACTATTGCCTTAATCTCCTCCTTAACCAGCAATGCTACCCCACCTCCTTTTCCTTTTATTCTATCCTTCCTGAATGTTGAATACCCCTGGATGTTGAGTTCCCAGCCCTGATCATCCTGGAGCCACGTCTCCATAATCCCAATCACATCATATTTGTTAACATCTATTTGCACAGTTAATTCATCCACCTTATTGCGGATACTCCTTGCATTAAGACACAAAGCCTTTAGGCTTGTTTTTTTAATACCCTCTGTCCTTTTAGAATTTTGCTGTACAATGGTCCTTTTTGTTCTTTGCCTTGGGTTTCTCTGCCCTCCACTTTTCCTCATCTCCTTTCTGTCTTCCTCCACTTTTCCTCATCTCCTTTCTGTCTTTTGCTTTTGCCTCCTTTTTGTTTCCCTCTATCTCCCTGCATTGGTTCCCATCCCCCTGCCATATTAGTTTAACTCCTCCCCAACAGCACTAGCAAACACTCCCCCGAGGACATTGGTTTCGATTCTGCCCAGGTGCAGATCGTCCGGATTGTACTGGTCCCACCTCCCCCAGAACCGGTTCCAATGCCCCAGGAATTTGAATCCCTCCCTGCTGCACCATTGCTCAAGCCACGTATTCATCTGAGCTATCCTGCGATTCCTACTCTGACTAGCACGTGGCACTGGTAGCAATCCCGAGATTACTACTTTTGAGGTCCTACTTTTTAATTTAGCTCCTAGCTCCTTAAATTCATTTCGTAGGACCTCATCCCTTTTTTTTACCTATGTCGTTGGTGCACCACGACAACTGGCTGTTCTCCATCCCTTTTTAGAATGTCCTGCACCTGCTCCGAGACATCCTTGACCCTTGCACCAGGGAGGCAACATACCATCCTGGAGTCTCGGTTGCGGCCGCAGAAACGCCTATCTATTCCCCTTACAATTGAATCCCCTATCACTATCGCTCCCCCACTCTTTTTCCTGCCGTCCTGTGCAACAGCGCCACCTCTTGGCGCAAGGATGGGAAACTCCCGAGCTAAAGAACCGGGCCGGGAACACTCCAAGAGATGAGCGGGGGGGGGGGGGGGGGTGGCCGGGGGAAACGTAAAAAATCCCACAAAAATATTCCTAAAACATTACCCACGCCACCACAACACAAATCACTAAAAAATTTCAAGAAAAAACAATCACACATAGAAATCCATTACCTACCTTTCAGTCGACGGGATGGATGGACCACCCGGACGGGTTAGGCAGGAGGTCAAACTCATGCCGGAGTCACAACCAGGGGCATTGCACACTGGCGCTGCTCTTCCGGATGGTGCTGCCCCATGCCGCCACAAAACCAGACCCGAGGATTGCTGCAGGGTGCTGGAGGCTGGCTGACCGCCCACCCAGAAGCCCTCACCAGCGCCATTGCTGCTGCTCCGGGGCGAAACCCGGATTGCAGAAGACCAGAAAATCCAGCCCAAATGTAACTTTTATTGCAAGTCCCCACCCTTTATCAAAGATTTAAGTAGCAAAGGCTGGAAACTGTCCTTTGCTACTTCCCTACTTACATAGGATTATATGGGATATACAGCAGAGAAACCGGCCATTTGGCCCAACCAGTCCATGCCAGCGTATATGCTCCACTCGAGCCTCCTACTGTCTTTCCTCATCGAACTCTATTAGCATAACTCTCTATTGCCTTCTCCCTCATATACTTATCTAGCTTCCCCTTAAATGCATCTAAACTATTCACCACAACTACTCCCTGTGGTAGCGAATTTCACATTCTCGCCACTCTCTGGGTAAAGAAGTTTCTTCTGAATTCCCGCTTTGATTTCTTGTTGATTATCTTATATTGATGGCCTCTAGTTTTGCTCTTTCAGGTGGAAACTTAAGGGAACATTTTTCGGGGAGCCGCGTTTGGTGGCAGGTCAGGTTGGGAATGTATATTTTTTGAAAGTGGTTCGGGACCCCGCTGTCAACCCGCAGCCACGCCTCTTTCCCAGATGTCGGGTCTGTCAGCACTGAACACATCCAACACACAGCGTCAGGGGAGGCAATTCAGGTCATTATGATTTTTTAACATCCCATTGAGCTCACCTTTACATTTTACGGGTACGCCCACGGGCACCACACTGCTCGGGGATCACGTCCCGTAAGGAGCTTGGAATTGTGTGACCATGAAATCATGTCATTACCTGACTGCTGCAAATGTGCTACAAAAGCTCCTATCTCCCAGCTTTTCACTTTCCAAGCTCAGAAGCTGTTGCTTACTGCATTTGGAAGACAGGTTGAGCTTTATGCAGATTGCAAGTGTTTGGAGCAAACTCTCTATCCAGTGTCACCTCATTGGAACAACCTCTCTCACCATTGACAGATCGCTTCTGTCATCTCAAATTCATCTGCCATCTATTACATCAGCACAGTGCCGTTGGAACTATCGCATCTTGGTCCTCAGAATCCCACCATAATCAGCCCTAACACCAGCAGCACCAACAACAACACCAACCTTTTCCGCAATCAACTGATGTTGTACAGGAAACAGGGCATCAGCACCCGATCACATTGCTGCCCAGGGATGGGCTCACAATGGCCAGATGTACTTCACTTGATGCTGTACACCTTGATGCCACATGATGCACCAAGCTAGCACCATCCCACACCATCACTATAAAGCATCCCTGCAATGCCCAAGCCATTCCCTTCATACTCATCACCATTGCAGGGGGAACAGTTATGTCTCACCATTCATTGCAACTCACTAAGCATGCAGATTTGTCCAAGAACGCAAGTGTTGAAAATAAAGGTTTCAATGTTTAACACTGCATTAACAGAAACTTTACATGAACATTGCATAAAACACCCACGAGCTTACCCTTGTGTGTTGTTAATTGGTATGATTGGACTAGGATGAGGGTGAGTTTGAAGGGTGGCTAGTGAGATGGCGAAGTGATAATGTAGCTAGTGAGGGATAGGTGAAGGTGCAAGGTAAGTTGGTGTGAGTAAAGACCCGCTACCCATGTTGCCCGCCACAGACCTGGCAACGTAGGGGATATTGCGGCCTGACTGTCTGAATTTTAACCGAAAACAAACGGTGAATTCCAGGCATGGGGGCAGTTAAAGAGTTAAAATTGTGAATCCTGACATGAACACGCCTCCAACCCGCCCACTTCCAGTTTTAATGGAGGCAGGACAGTCAGGCAGGCAGCCAACCAGATGCCAGAAGGCAGATCGCCCATGTAAATATTGAAAGGATGCAAAATTCACAAGAACCCCCGCCCCACCAGTGTTTGGGCTCATTCAAAAGGAAATTTAATTTGGGACTATCTACCAGAAAGTTTGAAATCCTAAAGTGCTTATGGAAGAAACTAATAACTTTAATTGGATTTTGGACTTTTAAAAGACAAATTCAAGGCTGTGGGTGGCCTAAAGAACTAACAGGAGACAACTTGATTACTGAGGCTGTCTGGGTGTTAGGACTAAAGTAAGGTGTCTGGAGAAATGGGTATTCGAGAATCCTTCTCCACAAAAGACATTAACATTACAACAAATAACCCAGAGATAGCTAACCATCAACCTGAATCTAGAAAACCATTTCGGCATATACATCACAAAGAGGCCCAATCCAGCCTATATGCGAAAAACTAAGCACAAAATGAGATTGCGATTACCAAGCTAATATTTCCATCAGCAAACAGTTTTCGAACATCAACCCACCCAAAACACATTAACTTTTAACGAGCCCGCCAAAATATTACAAAACAAAGTCAAGCCCGCCAAATTTAAACAAAGAATCCTGAATTGATTTGACGCGAAGATTAGAACAGCTCAAACTGTATAACTGGCCCCTGTTTTTAACAGAGGTTAGGTGGTTGGGTTGCTATAGGGTTGTTAGTAAACTACAAGGTTGCTACTACCTCAGGAGGCACTGTATGCCATATTGCTCGTGCTATAGTACAACTATGCCATCAAGACAGGGAGAGAAACCAATGAGACAGTTGTAATCTAACTTCTCCAGCCTTGAAGTCCTGAAGTCCTGAAGGAAGGAAGAACATCACCATCGCGGCAGCAACCGACCACAGCCAACGTGATCCCAACGAAAAACCACCGCGATCGACCAAACTCGAAACAAAACTACAACAGGAAGAAACCAAAGAATTGAAAGTTTCCACTCTACAATTTAAGGCCCGACTACCAACAGGTGAAAACATTCCCTAAAGAGACTTTGTATCTATTTCTAACAAGAAAACCGGGTACTTACCCCATAGATCCAAAACACGCCTTACCGTATCAGCGGACTCAACCCAACTGAAGATTGCGCAGCAAGAAGTCTTCTCCGACATTCGGGGTATGGCAAGCAGAACCTACAGATTTCAACGAACCCCAAAATCGTGAACTACTGCTATCTGACCAGAAAGGATTGGTAAGCATAGTCCCTGCCTTCCCTGGAGTCTAACCAAGCTAGGATTAGGTATTGGGAGGTGGGAGGTGTAATTTTTACTGTAACCCCCCATTTGAATGTCTAATGTATTGTTCTTTATTAGAGTGATTATAAGTTTGACATTGTATTTTCTTGTCTTTAATAAAATAAAAGTTCTTTTGCACCAAACCAGTTGTCCTTTGCACTTTATCACATGCCCCAAATAAATCCAGAGTCTAGAACCCAAGGGAGTGGGAGCGATTTGAACCGTTCAAGTTGGTCAGAGGTGAACCTGACCCTTGGGACCACCCCTTACAAAATGGCGACCGTGGCAGGACTCTGGTATAAGGGGTGTGGTGCAGAGAATGCTGTTTTGGGACAAAGTACCAAGACGGAAGAGAGGATTTCCTCCTATGTGTATAAGAAGGTCAATGTCACTAAAGAATGTGTGCTTGGTCTATTGCGCGCTGAGCGTCCAGCTGATGCTGCAGCTCAGTGGACAGCAAGCAAAGATCACAAAGAAGCAGTAAAGAAGGCAGTTTGGTTGGCCTGTCTATTGCAACAAGTCCAACTCCTAGACAAAACCAGTGAATCACTACAGGCAGAACTATAGGAATGCACAGAGGCCCACCAAGAAAGGGCTATGACAGAAGAGAGGTTATGGGTAGAACTCCATCAGCTAAAACAGGAAAGGACCCAGATAATGGAAAGGTTTAAAAACAGTCAGGACTATTTTCAATGTCAGGTTACCGCGGCCAAAAGTAATGAAAAGTCACTGAGGGAGGAAAGCACTCGCCTCACCTTACAAGTAAAAGAGCTCCAGGAAAAATTAAAAGATGTGCAGGCAGCGTATAAAGTAGCTAGCATTAACGGGTTTGAATCGGGAGACCACGGTGCCTGTCGGCAACAAATTAAAAGTTTAACCCTTGCTCTGTCCAAGGCAAAAGGCATGGTATGCCTAATAAGCCCAGGTACGCCCCAGGTAAACCTGGAAGAGAAGGAAGAAACTATTCGGCCACCACCTGTGGCACCGGTGACTACACCGGTTCAGCAGCAGGAGGGGTGAACGAGTTGTGAGGCAGACAGTGATAGAGAACCATCACCACCTGTGGCACCGAGTTTCAGCTCGGCCTGGCAGCAGGGAGGAGAGGGAGGCGAGCCAGAACAGGGAGAGCCAGAAGCAGGGCCAATGTGCCCGGTCCGGCAACAGAAGTTTGGCCCGCCCACCCTTGCCGGGGGTCCAGGGCACCTGGAAAGTCAGTTTGTGGTCCCCCACACTCCCCAACAGCTTAGGGCCATGATAAGCCACCTGGGAAAGCTAATTCCAAAGGGAGACCACTCGGTTCACTTTATGGAGGTGGAACAGGCAGGGGATATTAATGGGTGCGACGATGCAGAAATGGCAAAGATGCTTCTCCTATCCCTGGACAGCAAGCTATACCAGTCCCTCTCGAATGTGAGCAAATGGGGACGGAAAACACTTGCTGCCATCCAGAAAGACATTTTAGAAGCTATGGGCTGCAATGACGGAAGTCCCTTCTCCAGAGTAGAGAAAACGGTGCAGCTCGCAGGGGAAACTCACAGGCTGTGGCCTGTGTACCAGAGTGCCTGTAGTGGGGACATAGACAGAGAAAACTTAAGCCCAGACGAGTTAGCACCACTGGCTCCGAAGCCTAGTAGCTAACAGTTTACCCCAAATAAGAACCAAGGTTGAGGCCTGGTTCGACCCAAGAGATCCCCAAGCCACAGAACAGGGAGTACTTAGGCAACTGACCCTGGCCTACAGAAACAGCAGAGGGATGGAAGAGTTCTCACAAAAGGGAAGGGTCCACAAAATCCGACCGAGCCAAAATAAGAGGGAATGGCGCCATTCCGATACAAAACGTACCTGCTTCCGGTGTGGAAAAAGTGGGCACTGGAGAAAGGATTGTAAAAATCCCTGGAAGAGTAGCGCAGGAAAGAGTTCTTCAGCCCCAGCCAAAAGGGCCGAGACAGATAAGCCAGCCCCTCCCCACTCATTGGACACCTTTCAAACCGCGCTCCGGGCCATGTTAGATGGCCCTGGGAGGGTTGCCACCGCCACCGGTACCGAGATCCCAACTGCCCCGTCCCAAACAAAACCGTGACTAGGACAGGTACAGCCTGTCCACCTGTGTTCCCTCGAGTATGATGCGTGGGGGAGATCGACCATTCAGATGGAGGTGGAAAAGGCGAAAGGGACTTACCTGCTGGACACCGGTGCCTGAAGCACGCTTGTGTATGCAGCTAACCCTGTCGCCTCACCTCTGTCTAGCGGGGTCCCCTACAGCTTGGTGGGTTTCACAGGCACTGAACAGACTGGCTCATTCTTCATTCCGCTCTCCATTCATTTAGGTACACTCCACACTAAGTGGACTTGTGTCCTGATGAAATGGGAACAGGAAGGGAGAGGGATCCTGGGGGCTGACTTCATCCTAGGCCACGGGATCCTGGTGGACTAAAGAAACCACTACCTTTGGGTGTCAGTCTGTACGGGACAAGAGAGTGAGGTGATGGTTATCCCAGGAAAACAGGGAAAAGGGACGGTGTGCACCATGAAGCCAAAGGAAGGTTACGACCTTGAATCACTGGTCAGTAACACTCCAATAGAATACCTAGAATATGTGAGGAAAAACCTTGTAGCTTTTGCCATTCACAAACACAACTGTGGGAGAATAAACGGGGTCGAGGTTAGTATAGATGGGGACCCCATGACCCAACCACAGAAACAGTACAACTTCCCCCGGGAGGAGGAGGCAGACATGGAAACAGCCTTGGGTTCTCTGGTTAAACAGGGGTTATTGAGACCAATAGCTACCCATGTGAACTCTCCAATGTGGCCGGTTAAAAAACCGGACAATTCCTGGAGAGCCACGGTGGACTATCGAGTACTCAACCGTAACATCCCCGCCTGTGCACCCACCGTTGCTGCTGTCGCCGACCTCATTGGAAGTATCCCAGCCTCCGTGACCACCTTCACGGTGCTGGATATTTCCAACGGGTTCTGGTCCATACCTTTAAGAAGGGAAGATCAGTACAAGTTTGCTTTTACCTTTAAAGGACAGCAATACACTCGGAACTGTCTCCCTCAGGGCTTCCACAACAGCCCCAGTATTTTCCACCAGTGTATGGCCAATTGTTTAAAAAGCTTTAGCAGGCCCCAGCAGCTTGTACAGTATGTGGACGACCTGCTCCTGTTCACCGATGGGGGGAGGAGCATGGCCCACTGCTGGCTGAGCTGCTGGAGCTGCTGAAAGAAGAAGGATTAAAAGTAAACCCCAAGAAGGCACAGATCGGCCTGAAGGAAGTAAAATTCCTGGGACTGGCTGTGCACGCTGGGAAAGAGCCATTGACAAAGCTAGAAGGGAAGCCGTGCAGAAGTTACCCGTCCCCAACACAGTAACAGGAGTAAGATCTTTTCTAGGGCTAACCAGGTACTGCCGAGATTTCATTGAGGATTATGCAGCCACCGCAGCCCCTCTGCTCCGACTCCTACACAAGGGAGTGGAGTAGGAATGGTACAAAGGTTGCGAGGCAGCATTTATCCAACTCAAGAAAGATCTGCAGTCTGGTCCAGTTCCAGGGACTGTCGATGGGGGTAAAGAGTTTTTCCTGGAGATAGCAGCCAGTGGGGACAGCCTGAGCACAATACTGCTCCAAGAGCGGCACGGCCGGCTGAGACCAGTGGTCTACTCTTCCAGGATAATCACAGATGTGAAGAAGGGATACTCCAACTGTGAGCGGCACCTCCTAGCCACTCACTGGGCTGTGAAAAAATCACTGATCTTCACAGGGGGGTCCCCTATCACACTCCTTACCCACCATACGCCCGCCCAAATGCTCCTGGATGGGAGAACCAAGGACAGGACAGTGAGCAGTGCCTGCATTGCTCGCTGGATCCTGCTCCTCTCCCAAATGAACCTAAGGGTAAAGGGTCTCTGCGAGCCAAGACTCGCAGCCAACATGATTTATCCAGGGACAGCCCACTGGTGTTCCATAGAAGGGGTATGGGAAATTAACCTAGGCTCTCGGGCTGGGTTACACCCCACAGGCCAAGAGATCTATGTGGACGGTTCAAGCACAGTATCTGCGGGTGAACGACTCACAGGCTGCGGAGTTTATGACCCCGAGGCAGGCATTGCCCTGGCGAATAAACTCCACAGTACTATGAGCGCCCAGCACGCTGAATTGTCTGTGGTGGTGTACGTAGTCACACACCCCGAAGAATTCCCTACCCCATACACGATTTGCTCGGACAGTATGTTCACATGCAATTCGTGTACGGAGTACCTAGCTATTTGGTTCTGCCGCGGATACACATCCGCAGACGGGAGACCCCTGGCAATTAAGCCCCTACTGGAAAAGATCATGAAAGCCATAGGGAAGGAAGGGAATATCTATATACATAAGGTGAAGGCACATTCCACCACCGAACCCCATACCGAGGGAAACCAGCCGGCTGACATGTTAGCCAAGCACGGGCAAGCTCTGGGATCCGTACAACCCAGGACCCATTGCAGTGGTTAGGGGCAGGATTGGGACGGCAGGGAAAGCAGGGATAGCTTTGCCCCCGGACCTAAAAACAGTCCAGACCCAAGACCCCGTCCTCAAAACTGTCCTGAACACGCTAGCGAAAGGGGAAAGGATAAACGGCCCATACGGCACCGCAGCAATTGCCAAAGAAGGCATGCTGTTCAGGGGGGAGCAATGGGTAATACCGCAACAACACCGGAGAGAATTCCTCCAGCTGGCCCACGAGGGTCGAGGAGCAGGACACCCCGGACCTGAGACCACTTGGCAATGAGTGGAACAGGCAGAGTGGTGGCCAGGACTCAGGGAAGACATCCGCGAGTTCTGTGCTAGCTGTCTGGTGTGCGTGGCCAACAACTCCGACCCCCAGAAAAGAAAGGTGTCTATGGGACATATCAGGAGGGTAGAGGGACCCTGACAGTTGATCCAAATCGATTACATTGGGCCCCTACCCACTGTCCAGGGAGACTACAATACAGCCTAGTATTGGTGGACGTATTCACCAAATGGGTGGAAGCCTTCGCATGCCGAACAGCCACGGCCCTGGGAACAGCCAGTATCCTGGTCAGAGAAGTGTTCTCTCGGTGGGGACTACCACAATACGAGGAGTCCGACCAGGGGAGACACTTCACCGGGCAGGAGACCCTTAAGATACTTGGCATCAAAGGAAAATGGCATATCGCGCACAACCCACAGTCATCCGGGCCTGTGGAGTGTTTAAACCACACTATCAAAGAAAGGCTGCGCAAAGAGATAGGGGACTCACCCAAAGGGTGGGTAGAGGTCCTACCACTGGTCCTCATGGGGATCCGGGCCAGCCAGTCAAAGAGCACGGGGTACTCCCCGTACGAGCTCATGACCGGCAGAGCCATGCGAACCCCCACCCATGTGTTAGACATAGAAACATAGAAAATAGGTGCAGGAGCAGGCCATTCAGCCCTTCGAGCCTGCACCGCCATTCAATGAGTTCATGGCTGAACATGAAACTTCAGTACCCCCTTCCTGCTTTCTCGCCATAACCCTTGATCCCCCGAGTAGTAAGGACTTCATCTAACTCCCTTTTGAATATATTTAGTGAATTGGCCTCAACTACTTTCTGTGGTAGAGAATTCCACAGGTTCACCACTCTCTGGGTGAAGGAGTTTCTCCTCATCTCGGTCCTAAATGGCTTACCCCTTATCCTCAGACTGTGACCCCTGGTTCTGGACTTCCCCAACATTGGGAACATTCTTCCTGCATCTAACCTGTCTAAACCCGTCAGAATTTTAAACGTTTCGATGAGGTCCCCTCTCATTCTTCTGAACTCCAGTGAATACAAGTCCAGTTGATCCAGTCTTTCTTGATAGGTCAGTCCTGCCATCCCGGGAATCAGTCTGGTGAATCTTCGCTGCACTCCCTCAATAGCAAGAATGTCCTTCCTCAAGTTAGGAGACCAAAACTGTACACAATACTCCAGGTGTGGCCTCACCAAGGCCCTGTACAACTGTAGCAACACCTCCCTGCCCCTGTATTCAAATCCCCTCGCTATGAAGGCCAACATGCCATTTGCTTTCTTAACCGCCTGCTGTACCTGAATGCTAACCTTCAATGACTGATGTACCATGACACCCAGGTCTCGTTGCACCTTCCCTTTTCCTAATCTGTCACCATTCAGATAATAGTCTGTCTCTCTGTTTTTACCACCAAAGTGGATAACCTCACATTTATCCACATTATACTTCATCTGCCATGCATTTGCCCACTCACCTAACCTATCCAAGTCACTCTGCAGCCTAATAGCATCCTCCTCGCAGCTCACACTGCCACCCAACTTAGTGTCATCCGCAAATTTGAAGATACTGCATTTAATCCCCTCGTCTAAATCATTAATGTACAATGTAAACAGCTGGGGCCCCAGCACAGAACCTTGCGGCACCCCACTAGTCACTGCCTGCCATTCTGAAAAGTACCCGTTTACTCCTACTCTTTGCTTCCTGTCTGACAACCAGTTCTCAATCCACGTCAGCACACTACCCCCAATCCCATGTGCTTTAACTTTGCACATTAATCTCTTGTGTGGGACCTTGTCGAAAGCCTTCTGAAAGTCCAAATATACCACATCAACTGGTTCTCCTTTGTCCACTTTACTGGAAACATCCTCAAAAAATTCCAGAAGATTTGTCAAGCATGATTTCCCTTTCACAAATCCATGCTGACTTGGACCTATCATGTCACCATTTTCCAGATGCACTGCTATGACATCCTTAATAATTGATTCCATCATTTTACCTACTACTGAGGTCAGGCTGACCGGTCTATAATTCCCTGTTTTCTCTCTCCCTCCTTTTTTAAAAAGTGGGGTTACATTGGCTACCCTCCACTCCATAGGAACTGATCCAGAGTCAATGGAATGTTGGAAAATGACTGTCAATGCATCCGCTATTTCTAAGGCCACCTCCTTAAGTACTCTGGGATGCAGTCCATCAGGCCCTGGGGATTTATCGGCCTTCAATCCCATCAATTTCCCCAACACAATTTCCCGACTAATAAAGATTTCCCTCAGTTCCCCCTCCTTACTAGACCCTCTGACCCCTTTTATATCCGGAAGGTTGTTTGTATCCTCCTTAGTGAATACCGAACCAAAGTTGGTCTGCCATTTCTTTGTTCCCCGTTATGACTTCCCCTGATTCTGACTGCAGGGGACCTACGTTTGTCTTTACTAACCTTTTTCTCTTTACATACCTATAGAAACTTTTGCAATCCACCTTAATGTTCCCTGCAAGCTTCTTCTCGTACTCCATTTTCCCTGCCCTAATCAAACCCTTTGTCCTCCTCTGCTGAGTTCTAAATTTCTCCCAGTCCCCAGGCTCGCTGCTATTTCTGGCCAATTTGTATGCCACTTCCTTGGCTTTAATACTATCCCTGATTTCCCTAGATAGCCACAGTTGAGCCACCTTCCCTTTTTTATTTTTACGCCAGATAGGGATGTACAATTGTTGTAGATCATCCATGCGGTCTCTAAATGTCTGCCATTGCCCATCCACAGTCAACCCCCTAAGTATCATTCGCCAATCTATCCTAGCCAATTCATGCCTCATACCTTCAAAGTTACCCTTCTTTAAGTTCTGGACCATGGTCTCTGAATTTACTGTTTCATTCTCCATCCTAATGCAGAATTCCACCATATTATGGTCACTCTTCCCCAAGGGGCCTCGCACAATGAGATTGCTAATTAATCCTCTCTCATTACACAACACCCAGTCTAAGATGGCCTCCCCCCTAGTTGGTTCCTCAACATATTGGTCTAGAAAACCATCCCTTATGCACTCCAGGAAATCCTCCTCCACCGTATTGCTTCCAGTTTGGCTAGCCCAATCTATGTGCATATTAAAGTCACCCATTATAACTGCTACACCTTTATTGCATGCACCCCTAACTTCCTGTTTGATGCCCTCCCCAACATCCCTATTACTGTTTGGAGGTCTGTACACAACTCCTACTAACGTTTTTTGCCCTTTGGTGTTCTGCAGCTCTACCCATATAGATTCCACATCATCCAAGCTAATGTCTTTCCTAACTATTGCATTAATCTCCTCTTTAACCAACAATGCTACCCCACCTCCTTTTCCTTTTATTCTATCCTTCCTGAATGTTGAATACCCCTGAATGTTGAGTTCCCAGCCCTGATCATCCTGGAGCCACGTCTCCGTAATCCCAATCACATCATATTTATTAACATCTATTTGCACAATTAATTCATCCACCTTATTGCGGATACTCCTTGCATTAAGACACAAAGCCTTCAGGCTTGTTTTTTTAACACCCTTTGTCCTTTTAGAATTTTGCTGTACAGTTTCTTTGCCTTGGGTTTCTCCGCCCTCCACTTTTCCTCATCTCCTTTCTGTCTTTTGCTTTTGCCTCCTTTTTGTTTCCCTCTGTCTCCCTGCATTGGTTCCCATCCCCCTGCCATATTAGTTTAAATCCTCCCCAACAGCACTAGCAAACACTCCCCCTAGGACATTGGTTAGCCCCGATACTCACGGAAGGTCAGCTTAAGGACGTGAACGGGGACAGCATTGTCAGGAATCTGTTTGAACACCTTAAACAGATTCACTGGCAGGCTGCTAACAACATGGGAAAACAGCATCGGAGCAACCGACTGCTGCTAGAACCCCGCAAGCACCACGAGTGGGAGATAGGGGACTAGGTCATGGTGAGGAATTACGCTAGAGTAGGGGTCTTTGAGGCACTGTAAATGGGACCGTACCACATTGTCGACAAGGCAAGCCCCATGGTCTATGCCATAAAATTGCCCCGCAGCACAAAGTGGTTCAATATAAACCAGTGCAAACTTTTCAACCCGGAGTAGCAGCTAAACGCAAGGGACAGTCAAAAACTGTAAACCGCAGTAAAGACAGGGACCCCCAGCCAACAGCCCCTGACTGTGGAAATCCCACAGGGGACGTGGCAGACCCACAGACTGCACCTAGAAGGGCGGTGGACTGTGTTACTGGAGGAGCTGTCCCCCCAATCATTTGGGATTCAGACGCAACTTCAGCAGCCTGAGCCTTAAGAAGGACTCGCCGCACACCACGGCCAAAGACACCGTGGTCACCAGCGCTCCAATTTGAATGGTGCAGCTCCGGGAAAGGGATGAGCCGCAAAAGGGTACCTCAGGTCAGAGACCAGCCCACGAGCAGGGACACCCAGCTGGTAGCCTCGGGCAACGAGGGACCCTCAGAAGAGATAGCAGTGGACCAGCCACCAAGTGAGAGTCCCCAGCCCGTAGCCCTCGACCAGGCAGAACCCCCAGGAGCGGTGTGCTGTAGCACCAGTGGGGACGTTCCCCCGATAGTGTGGGACTCGAACCCACCTCCAGTCAGGACCCACGTCTGGCGGTGCAGGCCGACCTATTACCGACCTCGCTGGACACCCAGCGGAAGAAGAAGAAAGAAAGAAGGCAAGAATTAACCTGGCCACCCGGAGACGAGTGGCAGATGTACATATATAGGAATATGAATTTAAGAATGTTTAGTGAATAATTTAGAGTCGTGTAAGATCGTCTGTGTAATGATAAGTATATATGTATTAGTTACTGGGGCAAGGAAAAGAATCTACCTGTGCAGCTATTAAAAGAGGCACAGGCCGGGTAATACCCAGGAGTAATAAGAATCTACCGGTATAACTGTTAAAGGAAGCACCGGTGAGATAACAAGCAAAACGGCTGTGAGATAAAAGTTAGAAGCAGACATCAGTCCATAAGGAACTGAACAAGACAGCCATTCGATTAAAGACTATACTATGTCTGCAAGGAAGATGAGCCCAAATTGGAACTCGGTCATCTTTGTCAAGCCAGAGAGTTTTCTCAGGGCTAGACCATTTGTTTTATGTGCCCCTACAGGAAAGAGAACAGAATGGAAAGTAATATGTCCTTACCAAACAGTATAACTGCACACGAGGTCATACTTGAGAGAAGGTCACTCTGTGACCAGTAACCTTTATTGCTTGCACTGAAGTGATGAAGGTGGGTGGAGCTTCCCCTTTTATACCTGAAAGTCCAGCTTAGGAGTGTCTCCCACAAGTTCACCACCTAGTGGTCACTGTTCTCATAGTGAACAACTTAGGTCAGTTTATACATGGGTTATAATGACAGTTAAATACATGACATCACCTCCCCCCCCAAAGTCTTATTGGGATCACAGGTTAAGTCTCTCTGGTGGTTTACGCTCCCTTGTAGAGCACCCGAGTTGAGGCTCCGGTTGTTGGGCGCTGGCCTGAGTGTCTGCTGTTTGCGGTGCCTCAGGCCTGTCCGGACTGCCCACAGTGACTGGACTCTCCTCCGCTTGGTTCCGGTGTTCGGTCACCTGTGGAGGAGTGAACACTACGTCGTGTTCTTCCTCTGCTTCTTCTGTGGGGTTGCTGAACCTCCTTTTTGTTTGATCCACGTATTTGCGGCAGATTTGTCCATTGGTAAGTTTAATTACCAGAATCCTATTCCCCTCTTTGGCAATCACAGTGCCTGCGAGCCATTTATGCCCTGCAGCGTAGTTGGGGACAAAGACAGGATCATTTACATCAATACATCGCGTCTTCACATTCCCGTCGTGGTAGTCACATTGTGACTGGCGCCTGCTCTCAACAATTTCTTTCATGGTGGGGTATATAAGGGATAACATGGTTTTGAGTATCCTTTTCATTAGCAGCTCTGCGAGTGGGACTGCTGTGAGTGAGTGTGGTCGGGATCTATTGGCCAACAGGAGGCATGCTAAGCGGGTTTGTAGGGAACCCCCTTGGATTCTGAGCATCCCGTGTTTGATTATCTGCACTGCTCATTCCGCCTGGCCGTTTGAGGCCGGCTTGAACAGTGCTATTCTGACATGGTTGATACCATTTCCTGCCATGAAGTCCTGGAATTCAATGCTTGTAAAGCACGGACCATTGTCGCTGACCAAGACGTCCGGTAGACCGTGGGCGGCGAACATTGCCCGTAGACTTTCGACCGTGGCAGAGGATGTGCTTGAATTGAGAATGTCACACTTGATCCATTTGGAGTAGGAGTCTACTACAACAAAAACATTTTTCCCATGAAAGGACCTGCATAGTCCACATGGATGCATGACCATGGCTTGGCGGGCCAGGACCAGGGGCTAAGGGGTGCTTCCCTGGGCGCGTTGTCCAGCTGGTCACACGTGTTGCACCTGCAAACACAAAGTTCCAGGTCTGCATCTATCCCTGGCCACCAAACGTGTGACCTGGCAATTGCCTTCATCATGACAATGCCCGAGTGCTCATTGTGAAGTTCTCTCTGCCCATCTGGGGCATGACTACTCGGTTTCCCCACAGTAGGCAATCGGTCTGAATCGAGAGTTCATCCCTGCGCCTGAGAAATGGTTTAAATTCCTCAGGGCATGCCCTGTATATGGCTGCCCAGTCCCCATTCAGGACACATTTCTTGACTAGAGACAATAGCGGGTCTCTATTTGTCCAGACTTTAATCTGACAGGCTGTCACGGGTGAGCCTTCGCTTTTGAAAGCTTCAACAGCCTCATGACCATCTCAGCAGCATGCTCGGTTGCCCCCCTCGGTGGTGGCTAGTGGGAGCCTGCTGAGTGCATCGGCGCAGTTTTCAGTGCCCGGTCTGTGCCGAATTGTATAGTCATAGGCGGCTAACGTGAGTGCCCACCTCTGTATGCCGATGCGTTTGCATTTATGGCCTTGTTGTCGGCCAAAAGGGACATTAGGGTTTGTGATCTGTCTCCAGCTCAAATTTCCTGCCAAACAGGTACTGGTGCATTTTCTTTACCGCATATACACATGCAAGCACCTCCTTTTCTACCATCGCATAGCCCCTTTCTGCCTGGGACAGACTTCTGGAGGCATAAGCTACCGGCTGTAACTGACCCTTGGCATTAACATGCTGCAACACACACCCGACCCCATAGGACAACGCGTCGCACGTTAAAACGAGTTTCTTACATGGGTCATATAGCGTTAACAGATTGTTGGAACATAACAAATTTCGTGCTTTATCAAAAGCCCTTTCCTGACTGTCCCCCCAGACCCATTGGCGACCTTTGCGTAGGAGCACGTGTAGCGGCTCTAACAGCGTGCTCAATTTGGGAAGAAAATTACCAAAATAGTTCAGGAGCCCCAGGAACGAATGCAGCTTGGTGCTCTCTGGATCGCTTCCGTTTTGGACGCAGTAGTTTTGATCCCGTCTGCTGCTACCCTCATCCCCAGGAATTCTACCTCTGGAGCTAGGAAGACGCACTTCGCCTTTTTCAGTCGCAGACCTACCCGGTTCAGTCTGCGTAGCACCTCCTCCAAGTTGTGGAGGTGTTCTTCAGTATCGCGACCCGTGATGAGGATGTCGTCTTGAAAAACGTCTGTCCTTGGAATCGACTTGAGGAGGCTTTCCATATTTCGTTGAAAGATCGCGGCGGCCGAGCGAATCCCAAACGGACATCTGTTGTACTCAAACAATCCCTTGTAATGGTGGTCAGCTTCTTCGATTCACTCGCCAGCTCCTTGGTCATGTAAGCTGAGGTCAGGTCCAATTTTGAAAAAAGTTTGCCACCGGATAGCGTTGCAAAGAGGTCCTCCACTCTCGGTAGCGGGTACTGGTCTTGGAGTGACATCAGATTGATGGTGGCCTTTTATTCACCACATATCCTGACCGACTCATCCGTCTTTAGAACTGGCACAATCGGGCTCACCCAGTCACTGAATTCGACTGGCGAGATGATGCCTTCCCTCAGCAGGCGGTCCAATTCGCCTTCTATCTTTTTCTGCATCACGTACGGCACCACTCTGGCCTTGTGGTGTACTGGCCTGGCATCCGGGTTTATGTGAATCACTACCTTGAAATTGCCAATGCCGGGTTGAAATAGTGAGTCAAATTTGTCCAGGACATGTGAGCATGATATTCGCTCCACAGAAGAAATTGCATTGACATCGCCCCATTTCCAGTTCATGACAGCCAGCCAACTCCTCCCTAGCAGTGCGGGACCATCCCCCAGGACAATCCAGAGTGGCAACCTGTTCTCTGAATCTTTGTGGAGCACAACTACCGTGGCGCTGCCTAGCACCGGAATGATCTCCTTTGTATATGTCCTTAACTGTTCGTTAATTGGCAATAATTTTGGCCTCCTGACCTTGGACGCCCACAACTTGTTCAACTGTTTGATACTCATCAGGGACTGGCTGGCCCCTGTGTCTAGCTCCATTGATACTGGGATGCCATTGAGGAGCACTTTTATCCTTATCGGTGGCGTCCTGGTGTATGAACTGTATACGTGCTCCACACGAACTCACTGAACTTCAGCTTCCAGCGATTTCCCCCAGTGTCCATTTGGCCTCGTAGGGCTTACATCATCCCCGTCCTCCTCGTACATCAACCTGGCTGCAGGCTTCCTGCACATACGCGCCAAGTGACCGCTGACGTTGCAGTGTCTGCAGGTATATTGCTGATACCTGCAAGCTCTGGCTGTGTGTTTGCCTCCACACCTCCAACATGAGCCTTTGTTGGAAACAAAAGGTCCATTACCAGTCGATCGTCTCTGACTGTCTCTGTAAGTGTTCTTAAGCGCACCATTGACAGGTGTTAATGGCCCCATTACTGGCCGCATTATCCATTGTGATGGCATGAATCGCCGTTCAGCTAGCCATTGTCTCTGTTGAATTCCCCCTTTGGGTTCGACTACATGCTCGGGCATGTCCGATTGCCCCTGTCTGCCTGGAGAATTGTGTGCCGCGTTAACAATGTTGACTCCCTGTCCATTTGCTGCATTTAAACCAAGATTTTTGTCAAACATCATTCTGGTCTCTTCCTCCCCTCAGATAAATATCTGGGCCATCAAAGCTGCCGTTTCCAGGGTCAAGTCTTTGGTCTCAATCAGTTTCCTGAAAACCCTAGCGTGCCCGATGCCCTCAATAAAAAAGTCTCACAGCATCTCCGCTCTGAATCTGGGAACTTACATCGGCTCATCAGTCGCCGGAGGTCTGCCACGAAGTCTGGAACGCTTTGCCCTTCTCGCCGCCGGTGCGTGTAAAACCGGTGACTCGCCATGTGCATGCTGCTCACCGGTTTAAAGTGTTCCCCGATCAACTTACTGAGCTCTTCAAAAGTCTTGTCCGCCGGCTTCTCTGGCACGAGAAGGTCCTTCATCAGGGAGTACGTCCTGGATCCACAAACCATTAGGAGATGAGCCCTGCGTTTGTCGGCCAAATCCTGTCCCAGCCATTCCTTAGTGACGAAACTTAGCTGTAGTCTCTCAATAAAATCATCCCAATCATCACCAACACAGTACCTCTCGTCTGTGCTGCTAGTGGCCATGCTCGCATGGTTTAAATCCCAGTTTCTCATCGCCAATAATATGTCCTTACTATACAGTACAAATGAACATGAGGCCCATACTTGAGAGAAGGTCACTCTGTGACCAGTAACCTTTATTGCCAGCACTGAAGTGATGAAGGTGGATGGAGCTTCCCCTTTTATACCTGAAAGTCCAGGTTAGGAGTGTCTCCCACAAGTTCTCCACCTAGTGGTCACTGTTCTCACAGTGTACAACTCAGGTCAGCTTATACATGGGTTACAATGACAGTTAAATACATGACAGAAAGGATCCTGTTCCTGCTCGCCCTGATAAGGATGAGCAGCGGCGACCAAGTAGATGTGGAAGAATCCCTCATTTACCGGTGTTCAGGAGAAAGAGCACCGATTGTAACCGCCGCGGGTGGCACCCCAGGCGTGGAAGAACTCGTCGCTTACACCCACGAGGGAAGATGGCCAGGATGACTGGGAGCTAATTCTACCCGCTACTCTAGCCAGGAAGGTTTTACCTACGGGGAGGCCTCAGTTCCATGCCCCTGGATACGGATCATCGCTGCCCGAGTCAGTGTTACAGAGGAGAAACATGTATGTTTGACTTGCAAAGGAAACATTCCCCTGGGAAGATGGTGGTGGCTCAGTAAACTCAGCAAGGACGCATGGGACCAGGAATCGGACTGGGAAAGACTTGGTAATGATACTTACCGCACCATCACGGGGACATGGGGAGGAGTAAAAGTGTGTTGGGACAAATGGTGGTAATCTGAACAAGGAATTTACGTTTGCATGTGGGGATCAGAGAGTATTTGTCCCGCAGGCATATCGACCGCCTTCGCCAGGCAATGGCAAGATGAAGGGGAAGGGATGGGGTGGGATTCTAGCCTACACGGGTGCGTGGTCTCACACTCCCCACTCCCAATTAACGCCACCGAACTAAGAGCACACATTAAGAAACCCCTGCCCACAACCCCGTCAATACGCACAGTAATAGAAAGGTGTCCTACCACCACCAAGGGACCAGGGAACGGATTAGTATTGGTACCGACCAAAAAAGTGTTATACCAGGGGGTACATTATGCAGTAGCTTCAGTAATTTTAAACCTTACCGAGGTACACCTACCTGCATGGTGCCTGAAGGAAACAAAGCTGCTAAACCAGGCCCTACTTAGAGACATGTTCAAAAAATTTTATGAGTTAGACTTTGGAAATGTTGACAAAGCAGACCTATAGTCCCTCAATGCTAGGGACACCATGGGCTTGGGGAGACCTAGAAGGGGAATCATAAACGACGTTTTCACTACCTTCAATACAGGATACTCTGCAATAAATAACTTAGATGATATAGAACTACAAATACAGATAAACGGTTTAAAGAACCAATTGAGGAAAATCCTGAAACGAGAGAATACAGTAGTAGGTTCAGAATTACACGAGGACCAGGCTATGACTGTCCATTTAAAAGAAATAGTGGCTGAGCTGGAAAAACATGCACAGACAGTGAATGCACTCATACGGGAGGATAGAGTGCACTCATACGAGGGCCGCAACAACCTGGAGGATTTAAAACAAAGTTTAGTCCCCTCCTTGATCAGTAACAAGCACCTCGCAGCCCGCCACCCGTACAGCAATTCACTAAGCCCGTGCCAGCTCCCCCTAGCCTCTGAAGCCTACCCGGTCCCAGTAGACTGTGGGAAATCTAACCACACCCTTATGGGGATAGTACTAAGGATGCCGGTCATGGGTGAGACAGCCCGACCCGCACCGGTACACCGGGTGGAGAACATTGGAGTTATTCAGGGAGGTGCACACATTCGTTTCACAGCGGTCCCACCCTATGTCATAAAGTGGGAGCACGCTGTAATGGGTACTGACCTCTCTGGGTGCCGGAGCTGGGGTGCACACATAATATGTGTCCCCAGTACTTGAGAGCCCATTCAAAGTCACAGTGTGGGTTTAAAGCTGCTGGTGCACAGCCTATTAACTGCACCATGGAAGTAATGGCACAACCATGTCCCTCCACAGGTAGCATACATAGGGGGTGGGACATATTGTGTCACCACCAGTGTGCCCCACTACCAACATGGACACTTCTGGTGTCCGGTGAGTGACAGCAGTTTTTGCTTTAAACCTGAGGCATCAGTTCAAGTGGCCCAGGAACGGATTGTCCCCTTTCCTGAACCCTCCACTGTCCACCTCACTGTGAAGGAAAACATTACAAACCTGCAGGAGGTTGTACATTTTGGCGATGCAATTCCCCCTCTACCCGAACATCTTACCGCTCTGCTAAAAGCTGTAATTATCTCACAAAAACATTTCTACACTCTAGAACAGAAAACAATTGAGATAGGGAAAAAGATTCTCGAGATCACCATTCTGCCTTGGTGGGATCTTTTCAGAAATATAGAAGTCCCAGTCTGGATCCGAATCACTTCCCATAAATTAGTTATCTGTCAACTCGTGATTATTCTTTACTTATGTTGTCTCACTTGCTAAGTGAAATGCAGAGGCCGTCAGGTCAGACACCAAAGGGTGCTATACGCTCCCTGGCCGAACATGGGAATTGCGCAGGGAGGGGTGACACCATACTACCATGTTTAATTTGTGTTTGATTTCACCTGCTGGAAACCACAAAATCTCAAGTGTTGTAAGAGTGTTACTTAAAATGTGTTTGACTATGTACCTTTATGTTACTTGAGAATGTGTTTGACTATGTGCTTTTATTTTACTTTACTTAAAGTTGTGTTTGTAAATTGCATAGTATTTCAACAGGGGATGCACGTTAATGTTTAGCTAATGTAAATGCAGGGAAAGTTGACTCTCAGGAGCAGGAATTTTGATTGACACTCAAGAGTGTGGAGTGTCAACAAGGGGGACTGAAAGGATACAAAATTCACTCGAAAGGGAATTTAATTTTGAACTATGTACTGGAAAGTTTGCAATCCTAAAGTGCTTATGGAAGAAACTACGAACTTTAATTGGATTTTGGACTTTTAAAAGACAAATTCAAGGCTGTGGGTGGGCCTAAAGAACGAACAGGAGACAACTTGATTACTGAGGCTGTCTAGGTGTTAGGACTAAAGTAACTTGTTTGGAGAAATGGGTATTCGAGAATCCTTCTCCACAAGAGACATTAACATTATAACAAAGAACCCAGAGATAGCTAACCATCAACCTGAATCTGGAAAACCATTTCATATACATCACAAAGAGGCCCAATCTAGCCTGTATGCAAAAAACTAAGCACAAAAGGACGTTGCGATTACCAAGCTAATATTTCCATCAGGAAACAGTTTTCGAACATCAACCCACCCAAAACATATTAACTTTTAACGAGCCCGCTAAAATATTACAAAGAAAAGTCAAGCCCGCCAAATTTAAACAAAGAATCCTGAACTGATTTGGCGCGAAGTTTAGAACAGCTCAAACCGTATAACTGGCCCCTGTTTTTAACAGAGGTTCGGTGATTGGGTTGCTACAGGGTTGCTAGGTAGCTACAAGGTTGCTACTATCTCAGAAGGCACTGTATGCCATATTGCTCGTGCTATACTATGACTATGCCAACAAGACAGGGAGAGAAACCAACGCGACAGTTGTAAACTAACTTCTCCAGCCTCGAAGTCCTGAAGTCCTGAAGGAAGGAAGAACATCACCATCGTGGCAGCAACCAACCACAGCCAATGTGGGCCCAAAGAAAAACCACCGCGATCGACCAAACTCGAAACAAAACTCCAACAGGAAGAAACCAAAGAATTGAAAGTTTCCACTCTACAATCTAAGGCCTGACTACCAACAGGTGAAAATATTACCTAAAGAAACTTTGAACCTATTTCTAACAAAGAAAACCGAGTACTTACCTCATAGATCCAAAACGCGTCTTACCGCATCAGTGGACTCAACCCAACTGAGGATTGCGCAGCTAGAAGTCTTCTCCGACATTCGGTGTACAGCAAGCAGAACCCACAGATTTCAACGAACCCCGAAATCACGAACTACCGCTAACTGACCAGAATGGATTGGTAAGCATAGTCCCTGCCTTCCCTGGAGTTTAGCCTAGCTAGGATAGGTATTGGGAGGTGGGAGGTGTAATTTTTACTGTAATGTATGTGTAATGTATTGTTCTTTATTAGAGTGATTATAAGTTTGACATTGTATTTTCTTGTCTTTAATAAAATCAAAGTGCTTTTGCACCAAACCAGTTGTCCTTTGCACTTTATCACATCCCCCAAATAAATCCAGAGTCTAGAACCCAAGGGAGTGGGAGCAATTCGAACCGCTCAAGTAGGTCAGAGGTGAACCTGACCCCTGGGACCACCCCTTACAATGTTATGATGAGGCTGGAAGCCTCTCCTTTAACCTCCATTTTGTCTTTAACTTTAGCTGGTCGGGTTTTGCACACCTCGTGAAACCCGCCAGCTAATGCAAGGTGAGGACTGCTGCACCCTCACCTCCGCCACCCGCCCCCCCCATCCCCCCACACCCCCGATCTCTGTGTTGCTCCCGTTCCCAATCCTCACCCGACGCTTCCCGGCCCTTTGTGCTGGTTCTGGCCAGCCAGCGATGTTCAGTAAATATAGTGTGCTACCAGCTGAGCCCATCCACAAGGAGGGCACCCCTAAAACAATTGGTTCAAGACAAGCTAAAAGTGCGAGCGTAATTGAACTATGATTCTGTCTTGGTAATCAACGAAGCACAGTATGACCTCCTTTTCTGAATGCTGAAAGCTCACAATGCAGCAAGGTGACTCATCGATCATAGTTTGTGTCACCTTTCCTTTCTCCACTCACTCACTGACTAAGTAAATTATCACAGCATTCATATTTCAGAGTGTCCATTGGCACTAGTTTTTTATGCGAATGCGCGCATTGGACTCCGTCCCCTTTTTGAACACGGGCCCTCGATTCGGTCGTGCAGCGCAGTGCAATGTATGAGGAAGCCAGAAGTCGAAAGTGGGGTCAAACCACAAGCCGCTGGAGCTGGAACTGCTTCCAGCTTTTGGATAATTTGAAATATTTTTGCGGCCTTCTGTGGGAGAGAAAATGTCGGAGGTAGTAGGAGGGAGAGAGAGAGACTGGGGGTGAGAGAGAGGGACAGAGACTGGGGGAGAGAGAGAGAGACAGATGGGATAGAGAGAGGCTGGGGGGAAGGAGGGACTGGGGGGTAGGGGGGGAGAGAGACTGCAGGGGGGGAGGAGCAACTGAGGGGAGAGAGAGACTGGGGGGGAGAGAGAGACTGGGGGAGAGAGAGACTGGGGGAGCGAGAGACTGGGGCAGTGGAGAGACTGGGGGGAGAGAGAGAGACTGGGGAGGAGAGAGAGACTGGGGGGTGCGGGAGAGAGACTGGGAGGTAGAGAGAGAGACTGGAGAGAGAGAGATTGAGGGGAGAGAGAGAGGGACTAGGGGAGAGAGAGAGAGAGAGACTGAAGGGAGAGAGAGACTGGGGGGAGAGAGACGGGGGGAGAGAAACATAGAAACATAGAAAATAGATGCATGAGTAGGCCATTCGGCTCTTAGAGCCTGTACCGCCATTCAATATGATCATGGCTGATCATTCCACCTCAGTACCCCACCCCAGCCTTCTCTCCATACCCCTGATCCCTTTAGCCGTAAGGGCCACATCGAACTCCCTTTTGAATATATCCAACGAACTGGACTCAACAACTTTCTGTGGAAGAGATTTCAACAGGTTCATAACTCTCTGGGTGAAAAAGTAATGAACCATTAAAAACATTCAGCAGGCACCTGACTGTTGCAAAGAATAAAGTTTGCCCTACCTGACCACCACTGCCTTTAATTATCGCTCCCCGAATGGCCAGTCGAGGTGACAACACCTCCTTGTTGCTGTTGTTGTTGACTCCCGGCGATGCAGCAGGAGCAGGAGTGGATATCATCATCATCATAGGCAGTCCTTCGGAATCGAGGAAGACTTGCTTCCACTCCTGAAGTGAGTTCTTTGTTGGCTGAACATTCCAATTCGAGAGCTACAGACTCTGTCACAGGTGGGACAGACATTCGCTGAGGGAAGAGGTGGGTGGGACTGGTTTGTCACACGCTCTTTTGCTGCCTGCGCTTGACCTCTTCGCCCTCTCGGCATTGAGATTCGAAGAGCTCTACGCCCTCCTGGATGCACTTTCTCCACTTAGGGCGGGCTTTGACCAGGCACTCCAGGTGTCAGTGGTGATGTCGCACTTTACCAGGGAGGCTTTTATCTGAATGGCGGCAGATTAGGAAAAGGGGAGGTGCAACGAGACCTGGGTGTCATGGTTCATCAGTCATTGAAAGTTGGCATGCAGGTACAGCAGGCAGTGAAGACAGCAAATGGCATGTTGGCCTTCATAACTAGGGGTATAGAAGCAGGGAGGTCTTACTGCAATTGTACAGGGACTTGGTAAGGCCTCACCTGGAATATTGTGTTCAATTTTGGTCTCCTAATCTGAGGAAGGATGTTCTTGCTATTGAGGGAGTGCAGCGAAGGTTCACCAGACTGATTCCAGGGATGGCTGGACTGACAAATGAGGAAAGACTGGATCAACTGGGCCTTTATACACTGGAGTTTAGAAGGATGAGAGGGGATCTCATAGAAATGTATAAGATTCTGACGGGACGGGACAGGTTAGATGCGGGAAGAATGTTCCCGATGTTGGGGAAGTCCAGAACCAGGGGACACAGCCTTAGGATAAGGGGTAGGCCATTTGGGACTGAGCTGAGGAGAAACTTCTTCACTCAGAGAGTTGTTAACCTGTGGAATTCCCTGCCGCAGAGAGTTGTTGATGCCAGTTTATTGGATATATTCAAGAGGGAGTTAGATATGGCCCTTACGGCTAAAGGGATCAAGGGGTATGGAGAGAAAGCAGGAAAGGGGTACTGAGGTGAATGATCAGCCATGATCTTATTGAATGGTGGTGCAGGCTCGAAGGGCCGAATGGCCTACTCCTGCGCCTATTTTCTATGTTTCTATGTTTCTAAACATGCTATCCACGAAGTTCTCAGCCTCGCGGATGCACCACAGTGCCTCCAGCTGTCACTCAAGCTCCGAAACATGGGTCTTGACGTGTCATAGCTGGTGACACTTGCTGCAGTCGTGGTCGTCAAGATCACGAGAAGCGTCCAGGACTTCCCAAATGACACAGGATGTATTTTTATTCCATGGGACTGAGATTCCCTGCCATGCTTCTATTTAATAAACTATGAACTAACTTAGCAGAAATAAACTTAAAACTTAAAAAAAAACTCAGCAGCGACTCACCAATCAGTTCATTCCCTTGTGCTGAATTCACTTTTTTCCCTCTGATTTCTCTTTCGAATTCTGCTTCTGTTGAGTTGCTTTGCTCCCAGCTCACGTTCTCTCACAGTTCTGCCTCTTCCAGTCTCAGGCCTTCTCTGCTGTGTTCTTTATTTACTCAGCCTCTTCTCCCAGCTCCCATTCTTGCACAGGTCTGCCTTCTCTGGTGAGAAACTTTATAGGAAACGTAAACAGATAAATGGCGAAAACATCCGGCAGATCAGTTAATATTTCAGGTATATAAACCGTCGGCAGAAGATATTACAATGAATGGCTTATAAGAATGAATATGTTTGTTTTTATTTCCCTTAATTGAAACATTTACCTTGATGCTTAAGTGTTGGGTTAAGAAACCATTTTATGGGACTGTGACCTCCAAGCACTGATCTCCTGGTTTTAGGCTTCACCACCTGAAGTGTGTATCGTGTTGTGTTCTGCTGTATAACGTGGAGACCTAGAGATTAGACACACTGAGCAACACTGAAACAGCCAGCCTTTATCCAATAACAGGGTCATAGACCCATGTTTTCGTAGGTTTCTAACGCCTTCGTCTCCTGAATGCCAGGTGATGCACAATGCTGGGTGCAGCCAGCAGAATGAGGACTGAATTCTACCGTCAGGGTGCACTCTCCCAGTGTAAAAGTGTCATGCTTTTCTGCTAGGTTTGAAACTGCAAAATAAAAAGTGCCCCTGGTCACCTCTGTGGTTTTCAGAATGCAATAGATAATTGTCCATTAAGGTAGCCCTTGCAGTGATTTCTTCAGTCTATCACTGTCCATTAACCAGCACTCAATATTTACTCGGTCTGTCACACTGTCCTGGAGCCAAGTATGGCGTCAGCTATCTGTATTTGCTTGTGTAATCTGATCACCTTACAGGAAAGGGTACTTGTGAGAAATAAAAACAAAGGAGCACTGAGATATGACTCCCAATGTGGAATTTCACAGCATTTTTCTTATCTTCATATTTGATTCTCAATTGAAGATTTTCTCATATATATGGTCAACACCTTTGAGTAACCTACTGGAACGTGAGCTTACACTACACTTTTTACTGCACTTCCAAAGAGCTATTTTAGGTAGCTAGCTTGTAGCTCTGTTTTAAAATCTGAATACCCATGTTTATTTTGTCTTTATTTAATATGGGTGATGTGTTGATTAGCCATCCAGCAGCCTCTGATTTGACTTGAATCGCTAACATGCTGAATACATGGAAACGCTGTGCTGTGCAACACAGCACTAGTGCACGGATATTGCAAGTACTCAAACATAAAAATAGAATTATGGAGTCAGACCCTTACAGCAAAGAAGTCCCACTCCCCTGCTCTTTCCCATAGCCCCGCACTTCCCTTCCCTTCAAGTATTTATCCAATTCCCTTTTTAATGTTACTATTGAATCTGCTCCACCGCCCTTTCAGGCAGTGCATTCCAGATCATAATAACTCGCTGCGTTAAAAAAACTCTCCTGATCTCACCTCTGGCTCTTTTGCCAATCACCTTAAGTCAGTATCTTCTGGTTATCAACCCTTTTGCCAGTGGAAACAGTTTCTCCTTATTTACTCTATCCAAACACTTGATAATTTTGAACGTCTCTATTAACTCTCCCCTTAACCTTCTCTGCTCCAAGGAGAATAACCCCAGCTTCTCCAGTCTCTCCATGTAACCGAAGTCCCACATCCCTGGTTCCATTCCAGTAAAATAAGCCTGAAAGTAGTTGATAGTTCGCTGGTTTTGAGCCACAGGTGTTGCTCTCTGTTGAGCCACCTGATCGCAGTTGAACAGCAATAAGGCGGTTGGGCACGTCTAAAATCATTTAAAAAGGTATTTAGATGCTGTCATGGGAGGACTGTAGGTGTTTTTGAAGGATAGGCGAAGTGAGCTAAAGGTCTCATTCACTACACTGCTCTTTGTAATTCTCAGTGGCTCTGGCTATAGGGAGACAATAATCAGCCAGTGCCCTCTGCTAATAAACCTGAGAATGTGGAACCTGCTACCACATGGAGTGGTTGAAGCGAATAGAATAAATGCATTTAAGGGGCAGCTAGATAAGAACATGAGGGGGAAAGGAATAGAAGGATATGATGATAGGGTGAGATGAGCAAGTTGGGAGGAGGCTGGTGTGGAGCATGGCCTGTTTTTGTACTGTAAAATTGTATGGGCCACAATTTGCAGCCCCTACGGGTGCCTGCGAGGTGTGTACGCGCCTGTAGGGGACTGCGCAAGTTCTGGGTTTAGACATGTGAAGCGCATGCGTTAAAACCCGGAACCTGCCATCTGTCAAGATTCTTTTGGGGGTATTCCCATTCATACTTATGGTAATTCCGTACATACGCAATCCCCGTAAGTATGAATGGGGACTCCCCCTTCTTTTATTGGTTGGGCCAGCTCACGTGATCCTAGGGGTGCTTGGGAACTGCGTGTGCCCCGGGATACGTGGGCCTCTACCCGTGGGGACCCAGAAAGGCCCAGGAGCGCAAGTGTCCGAACCTCCGTGACCATCAGGTAAGTGCGTAGATTTTTTACAGATTGGAGGCATGCGCTTGAGGGAAGCCTCCGACCGCAATTTCAGGCCCGGTGTAATTCTGTGTAATTCAGTTGAGTACAGAACTGAGCTAGGCCATGATGTTCCCATATTGAACCTCCCAATATTACCAGTCTCGGCTCCCCATTATGAATGGCAATCCAGCTAAGGTACAGGAAGGGGACCAGTGCCTTAAAACCAAAATGATTCAGTACCTTCAGGAGAGGACCAGAGAAAACTGGGGCGGGGATTTGTCATGATCCACTAATGACTATAAACTTTGACTAAGCTAATCATTCTCTTGAAAAGGTAAGAAGGAAACTTTGAACTGATTGAACCACTTGGCTCTAAGCATCTAAGAAAGCCAGATCTGCAGGGGCTTGGGAGTCTGACTGCATCCATGCGCATTGGCATTGAGTGCTGTAGCTATGGCGGGGGCATATGGAATGCTGTATGACCAGCACACAGTGGGAAGATGAAGAAATGCAGTTGAAGCTGCCATAGTCTTCTCCAAGTGCCAACAGCTGATCTTTTTTAGCTTTATTTATTTATCATCTTGAGTAGGTCCAACCAAATGTGTTTGAGCAATTATCCCTGTGGAAAATAAATTGCAGTCTTTCTGAGACCAAAGAATTGCTTACCCTCAATATATAATTAGTATTTCAATGGCCGAAAGAAAGGCACTTGGGAAACCTTATATAATCCCTTAAGTGAAATCCTTTGAAACAATTATGATAAGTTGCTCGAGTCTTTGTATCAAGGGAACATATGTTTTAAAAATGTTAGAAACCTATGATTTAGTACAGACTGGTAGTGTTTGTGGTGGAGTAAAAGACTTGATTGAAGTGACACAATTGGGTAGGGGAGCACCCAAAAATAATCTCCATCAAAATTCCCTTATTACTAAAAACTACTCTGGAGCCATTCTCCAGTACAACAACTTGCATTTATATCGCACCTTTAACATCGTCCCAAGGTGCTTCACAGGAGTGTAATCAGACAGAAATGGACCCTGAGCCACATAGGAAGACATTAGAACAGGTGAGAACAACCCTTGGTCAAAGAGGTAGGGGGAGAAATTTGGCTGCGCCTCTGTTGCGGCATTAATCCAGGCGGAGCGGTACTTTTAGCACCTTGAAAAAGTTTGCGCCTCCGGCCTAGAAATTCGTCAGAATCGATTGAAGAGCCAATAGGGGCACTAAATCAGCCGTTGCACACTAAACCTGGGGGACTGAGAACGAAAGTTTGGTCGGTACATTTTGCAGATGCATTGCGCACGCGCGGAATTCCAATTCAGCCGGCTCTTAAAGGTGCGGCAAAGCAACTATGCACATGCGCAGTTCAACATTCTCACTGACCTGAGAGCGGGAAGATGGATGCACAGGCAGCCAGACAAAGAGCACACTGCTGCTTGGCCGCGGTACTTGAGATGCAGATGGAGCGGCGCCAAGATTCCCTGCTGCCTGGAGGGAGATGAAGGCCATTCCTCAGATTGTTTCGGAAGCTGCATAGGGAGATCTCGCACAGCACATTTCTGCCTGCAACACCGTGTACAGGACCTCGACTCAATGTTGCAAGAAATTCAATGACCTGACTAGGTTCGTCAGGGTGAGTACCCTTTACATTATCTTTGCAATATCTTCATGTGAGCCTGACTACTTCACACTGCCCACATCTTCTCTATGTGTGATAGGCCATGCTCCTCACTGAGATGCCCTCAAAGCTCTCTATAGCCTCACCAAACATGCCACGTCCATTCAAGCGTCTCTCACCTTCTAGCTCCCGACTCAGCCTGAGGACATCTACCAACACCTTTTAACTCTCCATATGCGATCACAGGCCTTCAGCCTCATACTTACTCGTAGCTCTTTGTGCCCAGACACCAACTTTCACAAATCCACTGTGCGCTGCCAATCAGACTGAGGCGCAGACATTCACACCTCGCGATATCAGTAGCGAGTCACTTACTACAGACAGATGTTGCACAACAGTAGCTACAGACTCACTGACAACATCTTGTTTTGCTCATTGCAAGCTAAGCTCGCCCACAACAGGCGAGAGCATGAGTGGATGGGAGGAGGGGAGACAGACCTCCAGGATCTCACCACCATCGAGGAGTGAGTGTCCACCCTCATGGGCCCATCAGTCAGGGCAGTGGCAGCTGATGAGGCAGAACACTGATGGTTTGTGAATGAGATATCCATTTTCTGTTACAGTCCTGACCTTTAAGCCCACATGCCTTACAACATGTATCTCTAAAATAACGATGCCCCCTCCTTCTTGCCTTTTTTGCCCCCCTCTCCAACTGCTACCCACATTTGTGTTGTTTTGTGCTTGCAGATGATGAACCAAATGAGCCACAGCCTGCCCATCAGCCAGCATCCTCACATGAGGGGGAGGATGAGGATGATGTCGAGACGTCTGTGGCAAACAATCGGGACCCGGCTCCAGTGCCCGTGAGAGGGGACACCAGCTCGGTAGAGGACAATACCAACACCCGAGGCTTTACAGGTGCTGACACTCCTGGACCCAGTGGCCTGCAGCAATGCACAGCGCGAGGGGAAGCTCGGGGCCAGCTCTCCGGATGGTGTTGGCCCAGGAATCCTGCTCGCAGTCAGGCAGATGAGGACCTGGATTAGGAGGCTCTGTCCAGGGAGTCATCGCAGATGCACCATGAGATTATGGGTGCATTGGGGAGTGTGCTACACAGCGTGGATGCACTTGCTATGAGTGTGGCGGAGGCCACCTCCGGCATGGCCCATGCCTCTCAGCAGACCATCCTTGCCTGTCTAAACTGGGAAGTGGGCTCAACGAGCGACAGTGGGCTCCCAGAAGTGATAACGCATGTCATTGTTGACATGGCAGCAGCCATGACATCACAGGCCAAAGCCAAGCAAGATCTTCGTGATTTCACGCAGATACTGGTGGCTGGTCTGCAATCTCAGACTGCAGCGTTTCAAGCGCTCCCTGCGTTTATGCAGTCACAGAGTGATGCCATAAAAGCTGTGTCTGCCGCTACCCTCTCCGTCTTCCCCACAGTCGGACAGGGAACAGTAGCAGGCCAGCAATCTGTGCTCGCCGATATTGCTCCTGATGCTCTGGTGCTGCCCTAGAGGACTGGCAGTGTGCCGCAGGAAATAGAAGGTGCTGTCTTTCCTCGCGATGACAGCATTCCGGCTCCTGCCACTGCCTGTCCGCCTTTGCACCCGACACGGCCTGGACCCCAGCCCTCCCACACTGCCGCTGCCCATCCTGAGGCGGTGCAGTCAGCATTCGAGCCCTCCATGGCCAGAACTGGTCCAGGGCGTCCCCCTAGGCCATCTGTCCTTAGCACAGAGCAGCCCTCAAGCAGCCTTGCTGCAGGCACCGAGGACCCATTGAGGAGGAGCAGTAGGTGAGTGGCAGAGGGGTGGGAAATGCCAATGGAAAACACACTGATGAAAGGTTTCCCCATGGGTCCCATTTTCTTCATCTGTTGTATAAATTGAAGGGGCGGGTGCTCCATTTTGTATTATTTCTGGGCATGGGGTTTGAATGAAAATGTCCAAAGTCTGATGTTTCTTTTTTGTCTTTGAAGGGGCGGGTGCACCATGTTGATTTATTTTAGGGTGTGGAGTCTTTGGGGATGTTACAGCTGTGTGTTTAATAAAGTGTTACTTTGACTATCTCCTTCAGCATCTGGTGTATGACTGTGGACTTGTAATGGAGATGTGGCCTTAATGTGGCACAATGCGCGGTCATTATTAGCTGCATCATTCAGCTACCTCCATTTAAGCGAAGCGCTCCCTCATGAGCAGCCTCCGATTAGCCCTGCCGCTGCCAACATTGGCACGCTGCCTCCTCCGTGGCTGCTCCTGGTCCTCGTCGTCGTGCTGGACATTCGGGGCGGCGGCACGCTCCTGTTCCTGTTCCGATTCCTCCTCCCACTCCTCCTTATCCTCCTGAGGCGGGCCAGCGATCCCCACTGGCAAGGCCTGAGCCCTCATGTTGGCGAAGTTGTGCAGCATGCAGCACTCCACAACGAATAGTGAGACCTGTTGAGGGGAGTATTGAAGGCTACCTCCAGAGCGGTCCAGGCATGATGAGTTTGCGGAGGGTGGTCAGTAGCCAGGTGGCCAGGCCGTATCCCTTGTCCCCGAGCAGCCAGCCTCGGCCTTGCTGTGGTGGCTGAAACAGTCGCGGCCCAGTGCTCTACCGGCGGCTAAATGCATCATGTGCGCTTCCAGGATAGCGAGCATTGACTGCGAGGATGCGCTGCGTGTGGTCGCACACCAGCTGCACATTTAGGGAGTGTTATCCATATCTGTTTCTGAATACCTCTGCATTCTGGAAGGATGCTTGCAAGGCCTTGTACATGGCGGCCATTGCTCCTTGCACCCTCGGGAAGCCCACTATCCTGGCAAACCCACAAGTACGTTTCTCCCTGGTCATCAGAAAGTTAATGAAGTCGATTCAATGGGTGTAGAGAGCTTGTGCGACATCACGGATGCAGCCATGTGCTGTGAATTGTGAAACGCTACACATGTCCCTTGATGCAGCCTGGAAGGAGCTGGATGCATAGCAGGTGAGTGCCACCGTGACCTTCACTGCGATGGGCAGCGCAGTCCTGGTGCCGATGTGAGGCTGCAGGTCTTCCTGCAGGAAATGGCATATCTCTGTAACAACCTCCTTTTAGAAGTGCAGTCTTCTGGCACGCTGCTTCTCGGACAGGTCCAAGTATGAGCATTGACGCTGGTAAAGCCATGCGGGGTAAGACCTCCTACCCCGACGTCTAGGGCTATCCTCCTTCGGCCGCTGACATGGCCAACAGCCCTTCTTTCTTCATGATGCCTTGCCAAAGCATGTAGAATGCGATGCTGGCGAACTAGTAATGCTCCCATTAAAGTTTTTGAAATGACCTGGATGATATCATGATCGGAGTGATCATCAGCAGCCAAGCGCTAGCAGTTTGCGCCCCTGGTGAGCCTCGAATGAATTTTCCGTTGGGGTGCTAAAAGCTGCATGCCTGGTCGGTAAGCTTTAACGCTCGCACCCTCTCTGGCCGCTAACTGAGGCTATTGAGAACCGAAAATCCAGCCTGTCGGCTTTAAGGAGTGCAATTAAAAGGGGAGAGACTAGAGATGCGTTTCATGGAGGGAATTCCAGAGCTTAAGGCCGAGACGCTGAAGGCACGGTTGCCAATGGTGAGGCAATGGAAGTGAGGGAGTTCAGAGTGGGCAGAATGCAGAGACCTCCATGGATTGTAAGGCTGGTGGCGGTTATAGAGAAAGGAAGAGTGTGAGGCCAAGGAGGAATTTGAACATAAAGATAAGAATTTTAAAATTGAGGTGTTGGTGTTCCAGGAGCCAATGTAGATCACAAAATCTGTTCAACCACATCATCCAGCCTCATTACTTCACGTGAAGTTTTAGTATTTCCTAAAAGCAGTCAGTATTTCACAAATGTGTTGTCATCTCCTGTAAGGAGTGATTTAAGGTAATATAGATCATAAGGTACTGAGGTGGGGTGGGAGTCAACACTAAAAGTATGGTTAGAGGTAAAAGAGCTAACTCAGAGCTTTCCTCTGCTCCTTGGCTCTGGGTTCCTGAATATGAAGTACAGTTTGTGTGCCTTGGACAGATTGGCAATAATAATTATAGCAATTGATTTTAAGTGATGGAAGATCAATGTTCCTTAATGCTAATGAATGTCATATTGAACGTGGTTTTCTGCCTGTCCCATTTTCTCTCAGTTTCCTCTCCTTAGAGCCTACTTCTTGAAAAATTCATTCTCAGGATGTGGGTGTTGCTGGCAAGGTTGGCATTTACTGCACGTCTGTAGTTGCCCTGGTTTGCTACAACTGAATGGCTTGCCAGGCCTCTTGAGAACATTTAAGAGTCAACCATCTTGGTTGCTCGCCTTCGGTCAGTAAGAACGGGCAGTGCGGGTCGCAGACATCGTCACAGCTATTGTCAGTGTGTTGGTACTTAACAAGCTGACAGGAATGGACCCCAAAAAGAGAGGAAGCAAGGAAGGCAGAAAGGGAATATCTGCTGCCCCCACTCTCCACATTGAGTATATTCCCCCCCCTTTTGACCCCTCCTCACTTGAATGTATTTTCCATGTGTATAGCCTAGACAATGAATGTCAGCAAGTTTTTCTCCCAGTCAAGCTTCCAGCAGGCACCACTCAATGGTATCAAAAATCATGAGAGATGTAAAATGAACAACGGATTCACTATCTCTCGCTTTACACCATCGCACAAAGTCAAAATCATCCCCAATGTGTTGTACTTCCAACCTCATAAAGGTGCCCTCACAGTACTAATCAAAAGCTTCCATTATCCACTCCAACCAACTAACTTGATCGAGTTTTTTGATGAGGTAACAGAGAGTGTTGGTCATCATCATCATCATCGGCAGTCCCTCGAAACGAGGATGACTTGCTTCCACGCCAAAAAAGGATGAGTTCACAGGTGTTTCAATGAAGGACCTAATATTCCAGATCCTGAACTACATCCTGAAGAGTGGAAGATGCCTGTGCGTGGATTTTTTAATGTGGGGTGGCCGTTGCACACCACACGGGCTTGACAGAGCTAGGTCTTTATCCAGTGGCAAGGGTCAACCAGGACAACTGGAGACCTGCTGTGCTGCACGGGCCTAGTGCGCACACATATCGCAGTGTGGGCAGGCCTGTGCTACCCCTGGGCCCCTGGCCCCGAACTCACGCCTCTCCTGGGCCCCGATCACATCCCTCCACAGTCTCTCGCCGCTCCTACTGTATCTGCCCACGCTCCAATCAGCGACCTGGACCTTGATGACGTCACTCTTCACTGCCGCCGCCCCCCTCCCCCCCCCTGCACCAGCTCGCTCTGCTCCCTGAAGTGGCTTCCACGCTGCTCCCGAGCCGTCGCACCTCCACTCCTTTTATGGTCCCGACCTGTCGCTGATGTTCTCACGCAGGAAAGGAGCGGAAGTGCAGCGGCCCGGGAGCAGAGAGTTGATGAGGGCAATGCGGTTGATGTAATGTACATGGATTTCCAAATGTCGTTCGACAAAGTGCCACGTAAAAGCCTTCTGTGCTGCAACCATTCTATGATTCTCTCTTTACAGGAATATTAGAAATTTAAAAAAATAATCAACTGAGGCACTGCAGGCAAAACCAAATTTGGCAAAAAATATACAACATTTAAAAATTTGTTTTGAACTATTTTGACAATTTTTGGGCTCAATTTTCCACAAAGCCGTTTGTTGACGTATTGCCAGAGTTATGCCCTTTTTTCTTTTGGCCCCAAGTACAACCAAAAAAAGTAGCAAGTTTCCCCTTTCTATTTTTTGAAATTGGCGCAGCACAGCCTGTCCTTTAGCTTCGGGGGGTGGAGCCTAATGTCTGTGCCAAAAAAACGATGCCCCCTGCCTTCTGCGTATGCACAATAAAAAGGACGTTTTTGACGTGATTGCTATGGGTGCGCATGTCCAGTACAGCTCCCGGTCTGCATTCGGCCATTTTTAAAGAGCCAGTTTGTGTGAGAATTTTAATTCTCAGAGGAAAAATCGGAGCTGCAATACAATATGCAACGCAGCTCAAGGACCAAGAATTTCTTACAGGCTGAATTGGCGGCAGTAGTTACTGTGATTGAGGCCAGATGGCACGAGCTGGACATCAGCAGAGGTCACATAAAAGTTTCACCAAAAGAAATGAAGAAACGCTGGAACCGACTTGCAGAAGATTACTATGCAATGGTGACCACCCCGAGGTCTGGAGGCCAGTGTGAAGAAGTTTCTCCTCATCTCAGTCCTAAATAGCCGACCCCTTATTCTGAAACTGTGACACCTGGTTCTAGACTCCCCAGCTAGAGGAAACATCCTCCCCGCATCTACTCTATCAAGCCCTGAAAGAATTTTGTATGTTTCAATGAGATCGCCACTTATTCTTCTAAACTCTAGAGAATATAGGTCTAGTCTACTCAATCTCTCCTCATAGGACAATTCCCCCCCATCTCAGGAATCAGTCTGGTGAATCTTCGTTGCACTCCCTCAATGGTAAGTATATCCTTCCTTAGATAAGGAGACCAAAACTCTACATAATACTCCAGGTGTGGTCTCACCAAGGCTCTATGTAATTGCAATGCGATGTCTTTACTCTTATACTCAAATCCTCTTGTAATAAAGACCAACATACCATTTGCTTTCTTAATGATTGCTCTACCTGCATGTTAACTTTCAGTGATTCATGTACAAGGACACCCAGGTCCCTCTGAACACTAACATTTCCCAATCTCTCACCATTTAAAAAATACTCTGCTTTTCTATTTTTACTACCGAAGTGGATAACTTCACATTTCTCCACATTATCTCCAATTTGCCATGTTCTTGCCTACTCACTTAGCCTGTCTATATTCCCTTGAAGCCTCTTCACTTACATTTACAACTCACAAATTACATTCCCATCTAGCTTTGTATCATCAGCAAACTTGGATAAATGAGAGGTTAAGCAGCATTGCAGGAACATAAATCTCATCATGAAAATGGTGCTTGCACTACAAACCTTCTGTGACGAGTTTAATTGGCAATTAATATGCAAATGTAGCAATTTCATGAAACCCGCGAGGAGGTTGAGGGCGAGCTGCCATTCGGCAGGTTCACGATGGGGCATCACAAATCATCCAGCAATTTGTGGCAATTCGCAATTCACAGGGTGTCTCTTCCTCACTGCAAACAGCGGGACCATTTACACATTAATAACAGAAGAGCACCATTAAACAGGCTGTTATTTTGGCAGGCTCAATGTATTCATGTGGAGGTTTAGTCTGAAGGCAACATACCATTTGCTTTCTTAATTGCTTGCTGTACCTGCATGTTAACTCTCAGTGATGTCTGTACAAGGACACCCAGGTCCCTCTGAACACCAACATTTCCCAATCTCTCACCATTTAAAAAATACTTTGCCTTTCTATTTTTCTTACTAAAGTGGATAACTTCACATTATATTCCATTTACCATGGCCTTACCCACACACTTAGCCTGTCTATATCCCCTTGAAGCCTCTTCACTTATGTGGTAAAGCTTCAGCACACTCCTGAATGAAGTGAGAGTCACAGTGAACCCGGAGAATGTGAGACAGGCATGGACAAGCTTTTCTTTATGTGTGAGCACATCAAGCCTCATTTTTCTTTTCATTTGAAAAACAATTCTGGGGTTTTACTATTGACCTTTGACCCTTACTTTCATGCTGCCACTTTATCTTCAATGACATCAACCCCATGACATTATATCTATTGAGTATAGCTTAGCAGAGTCAGTGTAGCTTCGTCGCAGATCGCAAAATTCAATAGCTGTCAAAAATTACAATGCTGAAACTTAAAAATATCTTTTCTTCTCAAGTGACAGGGAGAGTGCTTCTCTGAAAAATAATATTGGGCCATAATTTGCTGTCAAAATAACAATGAGGCTAATGACGTCTTCCATTATTTATGCGTAAACGCTACAGCAACTTCAGGCGAGGGGCAGATGCACGGTTAAACTCAAATGATCACAAGTTGTGCTGCTCTGCCATTAGCTTCGCGAAAACGACATCTCGCTGTCTGCCTTACCATTGAGCTGCATTGAATGCCGTGAATGTGCTATATTTTGCGCAATCGATACGAACTAAACTCGCCACAGAAAGCTAGATCTTGTCTATTTCAGTCTAAACAATGTGATAAGTGTTAATGACTTCCAGTCAAACTCTCTGGCATTGAAAATTAACACCTACAAATGCAGAGTCTCATTCCTTCAGGTTTTAATTATTGTTGGAGATTTAAAAAATATAAATATGAAATTAAATATTAATTTTCCTTTCTGTCTCTTTTTTTCTCTCTCTCTTAATCCAATCTTTCTTTCCCTCTCTTTATTTCTCTTCTGTATTTGATTTGACTTTGAACTCACCCATTCTAATTTACACTTTCTTCTCTTTCCTTACACTGTTAGTTTCACAATATGATTGGTTAAGCAGATAACGTTTTGCTATCTCTGTTCACTCAGGTCCCAGACGCCCTGATTCCGTCAGCTCGCACTTTCAGCAACTTGCTACACTCTTCTCAAGCAGCACACGTGTACAGCACTGGATGTAGGTGAAATGTTTCCACCGAATCCAAAAAGAGCTACTCAGCAGACCATAACCTCTGGAGCAAACCCTTTTTAACCATCTACTTAAAGTATCATTCAGCCACCACCACCACCATCACCACCACCACTAACTTGTATAGCACCTTTCATGCAGAAAAGAATCCCAAGGTGCTTCACAGAGGTGTAATCAAAATAAAAGATTGATACTTTAGAGGCTTTCATTCTAGGTAGAATTCATAATCTTAAAGAGGTAAATGTCTGCTTTGCACCCAATTTATATGTCAATCTAGTTTCTATGTAGTTTTGTCAAATTTCCTTATTATTGAAATAGTGTTCAATCCACACTTCGGCTTGTCCTGAATCTCTGCTTTGCGAATATTCAAAGGTGTATTAATGTAGTCCTTACATTACTGGACTAGTAGTTCAAATGTCTTGTTTAATAATCCTGTGAACATGAGTTCAAATCCCACCATGGCTGTTTGAGAAATTGATATCGGTTTAAAAAAAATCTGGAATTAAAAAAAGAGCTGTTATCAGTAAAAGCGACCATGAAGCTGTTGTGTTGTTGTAAAAGTCTAACTTTTTCACCAGTTCTTTAGGGAAGGATACCTGCTATCCTCACCTGGTTGACCTTTATGTGACTTCAGTCAATCACCAAGGTTGACTCATAACTGCCCTCTGAAGTGACCAAGAACGCCATTTATTTGTATCCAGGGCTCCAAGGGATGAGCAATAAATGCCTGCCTTGCCATTTGCTGAGAATTAGGGTCGTTCTTGAGTTTGGGGGCTGAGTCGGCATTTTCTGAGGCTATTGGTCAGTTTTTGCTAGTATTCTAGATGGGCACGTATGTTCCTGACATTGACAACTTCGAAATTGGGAGGAATAACAGTGAGCAAGGCTTGTTCCTCCTGGTGCCTCATGGCCCATTCAGTTAGTGCTGCTGCACTCGAGAGACAGTCCAGCAGGCTTTAACTGTATTGTATTCAGTTCAGTAGTTTGCAAGTAGGAACTCTCTATGTGGTGTAGGGAAGGACGAAAACCCCCTCATTTTACCCAGAAGGAAAAGGGCTGTGGGATCAGTCTGGGCTGTGAATTGAAACCGATGGAAGGAAAACTTTGGGACACAAATGAATTTTAAAAGGGCAGACGAGGCCTGCAGGGGATAAAAGGGGGTGCATTCATGGAGACCCCCCCCCCAGTGTTTGGACTCATAGGAAAGGGAATTTAATTTGGAACTATCTACCAGAAAGTTCGAAATCCTAAAGTGCACATGGAAGAAACTACGAACTTTAATCGAATTTGGGATTTTTAAAAGGTGTATGTTGGGTCTGCAAGAAAAGGGGTGGGGTCAATATCTAAAGGGCCAGTTTGGACATTGGAACTAATCAAATTGTCTGGGAACTGTATACCCTCGAAACTTGCCCCTTGAAAACATTAGCATTTAAACAATGCCACATACATATTCCAACACCTTTTTCATCAGGCATAGAAATATCTGGCTCAGGCCAGACTAGCACAATGGCTACAGGAGGCCAATGCAATCAACACCCACTCAAACCTTGAGTAGGTTAACATCAGTGGAAAAAACTCCCAATAATCTAAAACTGCTGCATTTTTCAAAATCAAAAGTCCACCAATGAGAAGAATCGACTTCAGCAGGAGAGGCGGACTGGATAAACTGGCTATAAAAAAGGGGTTTCTGACGTAGTGAAAAGGAGTGATGATTTTCCCTGCCCTCATCATCCAACAACCACAGCCAGCAAGCCTCTCGACACTGAAGGAAAACCAGCGAAGACACCGAAGATAGAAGAAACAAACCACCAGACTGCAGAAGGCACAGTAGTGAGTATAACCTCTGATCCCCAGAACTCCCAACTCAGTTAGGCCAGGAAAGGTGGGAGGTTGGGCATTGTACTGCTAAATCTGGTGTAAAGGTTTTCGTTGGGTCTGTTTTAGTGGGATTTAGGGGGATTGTTTTGTTGGTGTATTGCTGTTTGTTGAGTTACACCTTGTCAAATAAATTGGAAGCCTAAAGTTCCTCTTGGAATCACCTTGTCTCAGTTCTATTGTATTACATCTCCTGATCGTGAGTCTTATGTCAGAACCGTGTAAGGGAAGCTAGGTGTGCCTCGAAAATGCTCAACTGTGTGTCACAGGCTAGGGAAGAAGGGGTTAGGAGTGTTTGACACTCACAGGTGCCTCACAGGCTAGGCATAAGCTGTGGGACCCACAAGTCTCAAAACCTCCTTCATAAGCTGTGGACACATTCTCTCCAGGGGTGCTCTTGCAGCACTCAGGGTACCTCACAGGCCAGGCATAAGCTGTGAGGGCAGAAGCCCAGAGAGAGACACCCAAGGCACAACAATCCTGTGAAAACCCCTTACAGTGGCCAATCAGCAGTGCAGTGTTTTCCAGCGTAGTCAATCCTCCAATTATCGTTAAATAATGTAATGCATTCTACTGAGAAATGCTGTTAAAGATGAACATACTCTGGGAGACCATGCTCCCCAGAACCCTCTAGGCGTATAATAGACACACTTGTTAAATAGGCATTGCACCTGTGCTCAGCCTATACCATGGCTGGATCCTGGTGCCTTCCCAGCTTGAATATCCCAATACTAATCCACACAGTGTATGTACTCAGTGAGACATGAGAGCCCTTTAAAGAAAGATGAAAGGCTTATCACATGACTGTGAGATAACATAAGAAACACAAGAAATAGGAGCAAGAGTAACCATACAGCCCCTCGAGCGTGCTCCGTCATTGAATAAGATCATGGTTGATCTTTGACCTCAACTCCACTTTCCAGCCTGATCCCCACATGAGTCCAAAACTCTATAGATCTCAGCCTTGAATATACTCAATGACTAAGCATCCACAGCCCTCTGCTCTAGAGAAGTCCAAAGATTCACAACCCTCTGTGTGAAAAACCCTCCTCATCTCAGTCCTAAATGGCCGACCCCTTATTCTGAGAGCATGCCTCCTAGTTCTCGACTCTCCAGGCAGGGGAAACAGCGTCTCTGCATCTACTCTGTCAAGCCCTCTCAGACTCTTATATATTTCAAATCCTGGTCCTGATCCTGACCAACGGATCCATCACAGACCCAATCCACGTCCGGATCGGGGTCAAGCAGGGCTGCATCATTGCTCCAACCCTCGTCTCAAACTTCCTCGCTGCAATGCTCCACATCACACTCAACAAGCTCCCCGCTGGAGTGGAACTAAACTACAGAACCAGTGGAAACCTGTTCAACCTTCATCATCTCCAGGCCAGATCCAAGACCGTCCCAACCTCTGTCATCGAACTACAGTACACGGACGACGCTTGCATCTGCGCGCATTCAGAGACTGAACTCCAAGTCATAGTCAACATCTTCACTGAGGCATAGGAAAACATGGGCCTTACACTAAACATCTGTAAGACAAAGGTCCTCCACCAACCTGACCCCACCACACAGCACTGCCCTGCAGTCATCAAGATCCATGGCGTGGCCCTGGACAATGTGGACCACTTTCCATACATCGGGAGCCTATTATCAGCAAGGGCAGGCATCGACTACGAGATTCAACACTGCCTCCAGAGCGCCAGCACAACCTTCGGCCGCCTGAGGAAAAGAATGTTCGAAGGCCAGGCCCTCAAATCTGCCACCAAGCCCATGGCCGACAGGACTGTAGTGATACCCGCCCTCCTGTATGGCTCAGAGACGTGGACCATACACAGTAGACACCTCACATCGCTGGAGAAATACCTCCAACGATGTTATGTATGCAAACCTAGGCAACCTGTATCATACCGCCAACAGAGGGCTTACGTGTTGGAGTCCCAAGGAATCCCAGCATCCCTTGGGAGCACTGTATATAAGCAGGCCTCCCATGCTGTACCGGCACTCTGGAGTTTGAATAAAGGAGCTAAGGTCACACTTACTCATTGTCTATGGTATTTAATTGCATTACTTTATTATGAGCTTAACAACTGTGGACGAGATAACGAACAACCACGCGAAAATGCAAAGAACTGTTGGTATCCTGGAGAAATTCACAGAAGGGGACGATTAGGAGGCCTTCGTGGAGCGACTCGACTAATATTTTGTGGCTAACGAATCGGAGGGGGATGAGAACGCTGCCAAACGAAGGGCGATCCTCCTTACCGTCTGTGGGGCAACAACCTATGGCCACATGAAGAATCTTCTAGCTCCGATGAAACCAACAACCAAATCCTATGAAGAACTTGTACGCTGGTCCGGGAGCAACTAAATCTGAAGGAAAGCGTTCTGATGGCAAGGTAGCGATTCTACACGTGTCAACAGTCTGAGGCCAGGAAGTGGCGAGCTATGTCGCCGAACTAAGGTGAATTCGATGGATTCCTTGAGCTAATGCTGAGACTTTTTTGTGCTTGGCATTGCCATGAGGTTATCCTTCGCATAGAAAATAGGTGCAGGAGTAGGCCATTCGGCCCTTCAAGCCTGCACCACCATTCAATAAGATCATGGCTGATCATTCACCTCAGTACCCCTTTCCTGCTTTCTCTCCATACCCCTTGATCCCTTTAGCCGTAAGGGCCATATCTAACTCCCTCTTGAATATATCCAATGAACTGGCATCAACAACTCTCTGCGGTAGGGAATTCCACAGGTTAACAACTCTCTGAGTGAAGAAGTTTCTCTTCATCTCAATCCTAAATGGCCTACCCTTTATCCGAAAACTGTGTCCCCTGGTTCTGGACCTCCCCATCATCAGGAACATTCTTCCCACATCTAAACTGTCCAGTCACATCAGAATCTTATAAATTTCTATGAGATCCCCTCTCATCCTTCCAAACTCCAGTGTATAAAGGCCCAGTCGATCCAGTCTCTCCTCATATGTCAGTCCTGCCATCCCGGGAATCAGTCTGGTGAACCTTCGCTGCACTCCCTCAATAGCAAGAACATCCTTCCTCAGATTAGGAGACCAACACTGAACACAATATTCCAGGTGAGGCCTCACCAAGGCCCTGTACAACTGCAGTAAGACCTCCCTGCTCCTATACTCAAATTCCCTAGCTATGAAGGCCAACATACCATTTGCCTTCTTCACCGCCTGCTGTACCTGCATGCCAACTTTCAATGACTGATGAATCATGACACCCAGGTCTTGTTGCACCTCCGCCTTTCCTAATCTGCTGCCACTCAGATAATATTCTGCCTTCGTGTTTTTGCCACCAAAGTGGATAACCTCACATTTATCCACATTATACAGCATCTGCCATGCATTTGCCCACGCACCTAACCTGTCCAAGTCACCCTGCAGCCTTTTAGCGTCCTCCTCACAGCTCACACCACCACCCAGTTTAGTGTTATCTGCAAACTTGTAGATATTACATTCAATTCCTTCATCTAAATCATTAATGTATATTGTAAAGAACTGGGGTCCCAGCACTGAGCCCTGCGGCACTCCACTAGTCACTGCCTTCCATTCTGAAAAGGACCCTTTTATCCCGACTGTCTGCTTCCTGTCTGCCAACCAGTTCTCTATCCACGTCTGTACATTACCCCTAATACCATGTGCTTTGATTTTGCGTGGGACTCTTGTGTGGGACCTTGTCAAAAGCTGTTTGAATGTCCAAATACACCACATACACTGGTTCTCCCTTGTCCACTCTACTAGTTACATCCTCAAAAAATTTCAGAAGATTTGTCAAGCATGATTTCCCTTTCATAAATCCATTGACTGTTGAAACACCAAATCTGAGTAAAGCCATAACGATAGCCCAAGCATTGATGTCCATCAGCAATAACATTGTTGTAGAGAGTAGAAAGATATATATAGACTTAGGCATTAGGCACCTGCTGGATATTTAAAACTCACATAAGCTTAAATGGACACACACATAAAATGGCTGCCCAGGCATTATGGGAAATCAGGTAGTCAAACTGTGAACTGTTGAACGTTCACTGACCGAGCAATAACCCTGTGAGGCCCACTGTAGGAATGCCTGGGAAGACAGAGATAAGAAGGAAACCATCTCCTGTGAACAAGGCCATAAACCAATTAATTCCCCAGGAAGAAAGATAAGAGGGAAACCATTTGCTGTAAACAAGGCTATATACCAATTATTTCTCCCAGATGAAAGAACTAGGGAGAGAACCTATAAAGCCATCGATCAGCCCAAGCTGACAATAACCGAACATATGGTTCCCTGGATACTAGGAGAATTCTATTGGGTTAAAAGAACCTATATGTAATCTATAATCGTTGTGATTGGCTTGTGTCCAGCCGTGATGGGCTGTGTAACTGTAGTAAACTGTTTTGTAATTGTTGTGAAACATATAAAGGTACATGTAACTCTTTGTTCTGTGAAGAGAAACCTGGATACGGTCCTGAGTTTTTCCTTCCCGCTGAGCGTAATAAAAGCTGCTTCAGCATTGGAACCGACCCTGAGTGTTGAGTGATTCTTCTAAGAAAACACTAACGCTAACAATGGCGTAGTCGACGGGATTTCCCGGAGTCGCTGGACGCCCTTGGAAAAAACCCGGGTGAGTATAAAAAACAATTTTTAAGTATAAAGGGTGCGGAAGGTGGAAGCTGGTTGATCGACATGAGGAGACGGTCTAATATCTCAAACGCCTAGCCTGAGCCTGAATTAAGAGGACTTTTGTCCCACGTGACGGCCAGGAACCAAGTAGGTGTAGGGAACACACTTAGACCGTGGGATCGTGATACCGAGAGACATCTTCCGGACCCAGTAGTGTAATTTGAAATACCCCGGGATAGAACCAAGCGGTGTACAGCGGCTAACGGAATCCAAACCTGTGAACAGGGTCGGACCAACGGGCTGAGCGGTGGTAGGTAGTCGTTAAGGATACGTAGAGCACTGCGGGAATTGCTTAAACGCGTTTTTAAGAATTGTATAAGTTTGTGTAACAGCAGAACTTGTGACCTGACAGTAGCCAAGAGACAGTTTACTACAAGTCGCGCTAGAAAGAAAGCGGACCTCTGAGAGTAGATTCCTAACGGTACTAGTCCTACCCAGGAATGGCCATGAAAACAAGTAAACTCGAGTGGAGACCAGAAGGGTCGCTTACCCGCCACCTGGCGGAAAAACAAAAGAAGCTAATTGAAAAAAATGATTAAAGCAGGGTGGAATCCTCAGGAATTAGTTATGTGAGGAATTATTTAGATAAAAACTACGAATTCCCTGAAAGGTCATGGATCCAAAAATAGAGCCGGCCAAAACAAGAAGAGAGACTGTTGTAAATCGTTGAGTGAGAAGTGTCTGTGTGATTTTTGACTGCAGAATGAATTTTTTTATGTTTTCATGTTCCGAAAGCCTGGTTGGAAGAGGAATGCAAGTGTCTGTTTATTTTAGAAACAGAGTGAAAGTCTTTTTTTAAACCCTTTGTAATGTTGTCCTGTATGTGGGAAGTTTTAAGACATTTAAGTTAGAAACGCAGGTGTGGATTTATTCGGATGATAAGTTACGGAGCTAGGAAAATAAACAAATAAAGAATAGGTTTGTTAAGCAAAATATTTATTTGACATGCTCACTTACTTGCCGAAAGAAAACATGCAATGATTGATTGGGTTGAAAGACATAAATTTGGTCTCGGAATGAGATAAAGAATGCTTAAAAAAAAAAGAGAGCTTCTAAAAAAAAAGTTTTAAATAAAGATTGAAATTACAAAGTTTGAATTGGGATTTTGAGATATTCAGAGAAGGCACAGGAAATACTGAGGTGGATTTAAAAAAAAAAGAAAAAGATTAAATTAAATCTGATCAGGTCAAACTCCTGGGCAAGTGGCGAGCTATCTGCGAAGGTGTAAAAGGAACTTTTGGAAAATGTTAAAAAACAGCAAGCTTTAGTAACGACTTTGAAACTGGAGCATTTTGAGATAACGAAAGGCAGCACTCAAACTCTCAAAGCTGGTCTCCATTCCAGTTATGGAGAAAAAGAAAAAGATAAAGACGCCACTTTGAAAGTAAACAAATGATTTTAAATTAACAACTTTATGGAGTTACGAACCCTCCGTGTAAAATACAAAACCTAATTTGAAGAAAGGAAAAAAAAGATGTAACGGACTAAATGGAAAAAGACATAACTTACTAAATACTAGTTGATGTTTGCTGTGAAAAAGATATTGGTTTAATTAGAAGAGAAAAAAAAATTGGAATAAGTAAAAAACACTCTACATGGATTCGAATTTTCAATTATGAAAAAGTTTCAATGCAGTTTGAAAAGATTTCCAAAATGGACAGTGTTTATCAAAAAAGTCCCGAACAGTCTAAACAAGCAGGAGGGTTTTGAAGATAACGAGGAGAAAGAGAGAAATAAAAAAAAACAGAATTGAATTTCAGTAAACAAAATTGCTATTGTATGTGTGGTCTTGTTTTAAAACAATTAAAAAAAAAATTCTTTGGCAAGTACTTGAATTAGAAGTTAAGAAAACATTGGAGTTTACTCTAATGATTTATGCTGTTTTTAACGGATTCCTAATTTCGAAGCCAGTTTTGAAGGCACAAAGACTTTTTTTTTTTCAGATGATTACGTGAAGTCACGTAATGACATCAGGTCTTCTTACAAACCTGGAAAGGAGTTAACCCTTTCCATTGACAGCCGTTTTATACTGAACATTATTAATTTGGATTTCTTAATAGGGAAAAAAAAAAGACTCACCTAACAGAGGAAACAAAAATAAAAACAGAACTAGCTTATGTAATAATACTTGCCTGATACAATAAAGAAATAGATATTCAATAAAACAAATTGAAGAGTTAAAAGCGAAGATAAACAGGCTGGAAGAGATAACGGGACTAGACGGATAGTGCAGTGCGCAGCCATAGCACCGTCACCTCTGGCAATAGAGCCAATGTACCCCACGGTGGGTAGGTGTAGTCCACAAACCCAACCTAATGGTAAAGCAGACAGCGATGTTTGGAGGAATAGCTTTGGCCTTGGTCATAGGAGTTTGGGTAATATTTAAGTGAGTAAAGACACGGGCGCACGCCCTACAGATTCAGCTCGAAATGGTTCGATTATAACCTTGTGCTTCTGATTTTGCAGGGTGACAGGGACTCTCGTAGAGCAAAAAACTTAACCCCTGGTGACGACCAGGCCGTCTGTTTAAAATTACAGATAATACTTACCGGAATGGGAATACGAACGGCGCTACTCGTAATCTGGATAGCCCTGCGACATGCACGTACCCTGGGCAACACCGACGGACAGCAGAGCACGCTGGAAATAAACAACTATATGAACTATGGTGTCTTGTTTAATTTAACGGCCGGAATGTGCATCCCAGCAGCCAAGGACTGGAGCAAGGACAGGACTTATTTTAATGCATGGTTACAAGTGAATCCTAATAAGAATCCTAATAAGAATAAGAGTATGTGTACAGTGCTCCACGGGTATAAGGAGCAGATGCATTAAACGGAGGGATGTCAAAGGGCCTGATGAATGTACTTTCGGCATAATTTGCGCGCCTCCGGGACAATCCCAGCAATCAGTCATCCGCAAGAAGGGAATGGGGCTGTGTGGGTATTACGAGGAGGCGGGGGCGGCTGCAATATCATTGTATGTATGTTTCTCACCCCCTCCGACACCGCGCCCCATAAGAATCACTACATTGCCCGAGGAACTGCCTTGCCCCATAACTACGAAGGGACCAGAGAATGGGATTGTAATGTACAGCGAGGGGGAACTGTTGTATGATAATGTTAGACATGAAATTGTGCCTGTTCTGATCAATATTTCAGGCATCCAGATGCTGGAGTACGGTACAGAACAGTCAAGGAAGATGTACAATGTATTAAGTAAAGTTGTAATGCAGCAGGCTGCCGATGCAATGGGTGCCAGTAGGTTCCGGGGACAGGGGTTAGCCCCAGGATGAAGAGGGAAATAGTTAATGATGTTGCTACCGTTTTCAATACAGAGACCTCCGTAGTGAACTCGATAGACATACAAGGATTAAATGAAAGGGTGGAACAGCTTAGAGGGGTGATGAAGGGGTTATTGGAGAGGGTGGAGCAAAACCAGGAAGACCAGGCCAACCTAGGAAAGGAGGGTGCCAAAATCCAGTTGGATGGCATCTCAGTCCTGGAAGCTCACGTTAAAACCATCAATCACCTCATTGATAGAGAACAAGAAGATACAATAAAGCAAAGACAGGGGCAACTCTGTCATGCTTATGGTCTGTGGATGGTGGGACAGATCCGCCACAACCTCGACCAGATCCAACGCGGGGAAGTACCCGATTGGATAGACAGTTCACATTTAGCTCAGTTGGCGAACCAAAGGGGGACACTGGATAATTGTACTCTGAAGGGACTGACCCGAGTATACCCCGCAATTCCAGATTGCCAGATGGGTAGGACTACCGGGATAGGGATAGTCCTGTTGATCCCTATAGCAACGCCGGACTCAGGGCCGTTCCCCTTATACCAACTAGAGAATATCGGGGTAATACGGGAAAATGTCTCCATACGCTACTACCTAACCACCACCTCTGCCGTTCGTCGAAACAACATACTTACTGGGATTTCCCGAGCAGATTGCAAGCAAAGGGGGGAAATCACAGTATGCCCTCACCCGGTAGGCCGAGGGGAACTAGACGAGTGCGGGTTTAACCGAACCGACGGGTGTGTACTAGAAATAGTGCCCGCACACATGCACTTCGCGAGGGCAGGCTACGGAGGGAGGGGAAGATACTGCGTCTCTACTACTGAGCGTTCATACCAGTATAATGACCTGCAGTGCCCTATACCGCAGCCAAACTTTTGCTTTACACCACTACGACCTGTCGCGATCGGGCAAGCACATATCACCCAGGTTAGGCGCCGGAAGTCCGAAGTTATCGAGGTAACTGATCAGCTCCATGATCATTTGCAGGATTATGACGAGCTAGAGCAGGTCCCTATCCCACATCTAACCGAGGTATTACGGGAGTTAAGGCTCAGAGTGGGGCAATCCGTAAAAATCTATCACCAGCTACAAACTAAAATCAAAGAACTGGAAGAAGATACCGAGGTAGACTTACAAAGTCAGAGTTGGTGGAGAAAGGTCTGGGACTGGGGAATAAATGTGAACATCCACCCATGGATCCGAATTATTTCACACACACTGGTCGGTATACAATTAATCTTAGCAATAACATGGGGCGTGATGGCCTGCCAGGTATGCAGGCGCCACAAATGGCAGAAACGGACCAATCACCATTCCCTGGATATTAAACAAGCCTGTTTGAAAAGGGGACGGGAGGAGCTAGCCTTTGTTAATTTGATTTAAGCAACCGGAACTCCTGAAACCGCGTGACTGGCCAGCACGTTGAGGCAAGGAATACCGGGCCGTGCACAAATATCAGATAAAGGCAGTATTTCGGTTAAAAGGGGACTAGGACTAGTCCCTTTACCGAAAGGGGGAATTGTTGTAGAGAGTAGAAAGATATATATAGACTTAGGCATTAGGCACCTGCTGGATATTTAAAACTCACATAAGCTTAAATGGACACACACATAAAATGGCTGCCCAGGCATGATGGGAAACCAGGTAGTCAAACTGTGAACTGTTGAACGTTCACTGACCGAGCAATAACCCTGTGAGGCCCACTGTAGGAATGCCTGGGAAGACAGAGATAAGAAGGAAACCATCTCCTGTGAACAAGGTCATAAACCAATTAATTCCCCAGGAAGAAAGATAAGAGGGAAGCCATTTGCTGTAAACAAGGCTACAAACCAATTATTTCTCCCAGATGAAAGAACTAGGGAGAGAACATATAAAGTCATCGATCAGCCCAAGTTGACAATGGTTCCCTGGATACTAGGAGAATTCTATTGGGTTAAAAGAACCTATATGTAATCTATAATCGTTGTGATTGGCTTGTGTCCAGCCGTGATGGGCTGTGTAACTGTAGTAAACTGTTTTGTAACTGTTGTGAAATATATAAAGGTACATGTAACTCTTTGTTCTGTGAAGAGAAACCTGGATACGGTCCTGAGTTTTTCCTTCCCGCTGAGCGTAATAAAAGCTGCTTCAGCATTGGAACCGACCCTGAGTGTTGAGTGATTCTTCTAAGAAAACACTAACGCTAACAATGGCGTAGTCGACGGGATTTCCCGGAGTCGCTGGACGCCCTTGGAAAAAACCCGGGTGAGTATAAAAAACAATTTTTAAGTATAAAGGGTGCGGAAGGTGGAAGCTGGTTGATCGACATGAGGAGACGGTCTAATATCTCAAACGCCTAGCCTGAGCCTGAATTAAGAGGACTTTTGTCCCACATGACGGCCAGGAACCAAGTAGACGTAGGGAACACACTTAGACCGTGGGATCGTGATACCGAGAGACATCTTCCGGACCCAGTAGTGTAATTTGAAATACCCCGGGATAGAACCAAGCGGTGTACAGCGGCTAACGGAATCCAAACCTGTGAACAGGGTCGGACCAACGGGCTGAGCGGTGGTAGGTAGTCGTTAAGGATACGTAGAGCACTGCGGGAATTGCTTAAACGCGTTTTTAAGAATTGTATAAGTTTGTGTAACAGCAGAACTTGTGACCTGACAGTAGCCAAGAGACAGTTTACTACAAGTCGCGCTAGAAAGAAAGCGGACCTCTGAGAGTAGATTCCTAACGGTACTAGTCCTACCCAGGAATGGCCATGAAAACAAGTAAACTCGAGTGGAGACCAGAAGGGTCGCTTACCCGCCACCTGGCGGAGAAACAAAAGAAGCTAATTGAAAAAAATGATTAAAGCAGGGTGGAATCCTCAGGAATTAGTTATGTGAGGAATTATTTAGATAAAACTACGAATTCCCTGAAAGGTCATGGATCCAAAAATAGAGCCGGCCAAAACAAGAAGAGAGACTGTTGTAAATCGTTGAGTGAGAAGTGTCTGTGATTTTTGACTGCAGAATGAATTTTTTTATGTTTTCATGTTCCGAAAGTCTGGTTGGAAGAGGAATGCAAGTGTCTGTTTATTTTAGAAACAGAGTGAAAGTCTTTTTTTAAACCCTTTGTAATGTTGTCCTGTATGTGGGAAGTTTTAAGACATTTAAGTTAGAAACGCAGGTGTGGATTTATTCGGATGATAAGTTACGGAGCTAGGAAAATAAACAAATAAAGAATAGGTTTGTTAAGCAAAATATTTATTTGACATGCTCACTTACTTGCCGAAAGAAAACATGCAATGATTGATTGGGTTGAAAGACATAAATTTGGTCTCGGAATGAGATAAAGAATGCTTAAAAAAAAAAGAGAGCTTCTAAAAAAAAAGTTTTAAATAAAGATTGAAATTACAAAGTTTGAATTGGGATTTTGAGATATTCAGAGAAGGCACAGGAAATACTGAGGTGGATTTAAAAAAAAAAAAAGAAAAAGATTAAATTAAATCTGATCAGGTCAAACTCCTGGGCAAGTGGCGAGCTATCTGCGAAGGTGTAAAAGGAACTTTTGGAAAATGTTAAAAAAACAACAAGCTTTAGTAACGACTTTGAAACTGGAGCATTTTGAGATAACGAAAGGCAGCACTCAAACTCTCAAAGCTGGTCTCCATTCCAGTTATGGAGAAAAAGAAAAAGATAAAGACGCCACTTTGAAAGTAAACAAATGATTTTAAATTAACAACTTTATGGAGTTACGAACCCTCCGTGTAAAATACAAAACCTAATTTGAAGAAAGGAAAAAAAAGATGTAATGGACTAAATGGAAAAAGACATAACTTACTAAATACTAGTTGATGTTTGCTGTGAAAAAGATATTGGTTTAATTAGAAGAGAAAAAAAATTGGAATAAGTAAAAAACACTCTACATGGATTCGAATTTTCAATTATGAAAAAGTTTCAATGCAGTTTGAAAAGATTTCCAAAATGGACAGTGTTTATCAAAAAAGTCCCGAACAGTCTAAACAAGCAGGAGGGTTTTGAAGATAACGAGGAGAAAGAGAGAAATAAAAAAAAAACAGAATTGAATTTCAGTAAACAAAATTGCTATTGTATGTGTGGTCTTGTTTTAAAACAATTAAAAAAAAATTCTTTGGCAAGTACTTGAATTAGAAGTTAAGAAAACATTGGAGTTTACTCTAATGATTTATGCTGTTTTTAACGGATTCCTAATTTCGAAGCCAGTTTTGAAGGCACAAAGACTTTTTTTTTCAGATGATTACGTGAAGTCACGTAATGACATCAGGTCTTCTTACAAACCTGGAAAGGAGTTAACCCTTTCCATTGACAGCCGTTTTATACTGAACATTATTAATTTGGATTTCTTAATAGGGAAAAAAAAAAGACTCACCTAACAGAGGAAACAAAAATAAAAACAGAACTAGCTTATGTAATAATACTTGCCTGATACAATAAAGAAATAGATAATCAATAAAACAAATTGAAGAGTTAAAAGCGAAGATAAACAGGCTGGAAGAGATAACGGGACTAGACGGATAGTGCAGTGCGCAGCCATAGCACCGTCACCTCTGGCAATAGAGCCAATGTACCCCACGGTGGGTAGGTGTAGTCCACAAACCCAACCTAATGGTAAAGCAGACAGCGATGTTTGGAGGAATAGCTTTGGCCTTGGTCATAGGAGTTTGGGTAATATTTAAGTGAGTAAAGACACGGGCGCACGCCCTACAGATTCAGCTCGAAATGGTTCGATTATAACCTTGTGCTTCTGATTTTGCAGGGTGACAGGGACTCTCGTAGAGCAAAAAACTTAACCCCTGGTGACGACCAGGCCGTCTGTTTAAAATTACAGATAATACTTACCGGAATGGGAATACGAACGGCGCTACTCGTAATCTGGATAGCCCTGCGACATGCACGTACCCTGGGCAACACCGACGGACAGCAGAGCACGCTGGAAATAAACAACTATATGAACTATGGAGTCTTGTTTAATTTAACGGCCGGAATGTGCATCCCAGCAGCCAAGGACTGGAGCAAGGACAGGACTTATTTTAATGCATGGTTACAAGTGAATCCTAATAAGAATCCTAATAAGAATAAGAGTATGTGTACAGTGCTCCACGGGTATAAGGAGCAGATGCATTAAACGGAGGGATGTCAAAGGGCCTGATGAATGTACTTTCGGCATAATTTGCGCGCCTCCGGGACAATCCCAGCAATCAGTCATCCGCAAGAAGGGAGTGGGGCTGTGTGGGTATTACGAGGAGGCGGGGGCGGCTGCAATATCATTGTATGTATGTTTCTCACCCCCTCCGACACCGCGCCCCATAAGAATCACTACATTGCCCGAGGAACTGCCTTGCCCCATAACTACGAAGGGACCAGAGAATGGGATTGTAATGTACAGCGAGGGGGAACTGTTGTATGATAATGTTAGACATGAAATTGTGCCTGTTCTGATCAATATTTCAGGCATCCAGATGCTGGAATACGGTACAGAACAGTCAAGGAAGATGTACAATGTATTAAGTAAAGTTGTAATGCAGCAGGCTGCCGATGCAATGGGTGCCAGTAGGTTCCGGGGACAGGGGTTAGCCCCCAGGATGAAGAGGGAAATAGTTAATGATGTTGCTACCGTTTTCAATACAGAGACCTCCGTAGTGAACTCGATAGACATACAAGGATTAAATGAAAGGGTGGAACAGCTTAGAGGGGTGATGAAGGGGTTATTGGAGAGGGTGGAGCAAAACCAGGAAGACCAGGCCAACCTAGGAAAGGAGGGTGCCAAAATCCAGTTGGATGGCATCTCAGTCCTGGAAGCTCACGTTAAAACCATCAATCACCTCATTGATAGAGAACAAGAAGATACAATAAAGCAAAGACAGGGGCAACTCTGTCATGCTTATGGTCTGTGGATGGTGGGACAGATCCGCCACAACCTCGACCAGATCCAACGCGGGGAAGTACCCGATTGGATAGACAGTTCACATTTAGCTCAGTTGGCGAACCAAAGGGGGACACTGGATAATTGTACTCTGAAGGGACTGACCCGAGTATACCCCGCAATTCCAGATTGCCAGATGGGTAGGACTACCGGGATAGGGATAGTCCTGTTGATCCCTATAGCAACGCCGGACTCAGGGCCGTTCCCCTTATACCAACTAGAGAATATCGGGGTAATACGGGAAAATGTCTCCATATGCTACTACCTAACCACCACCTCTGCCGTTCGTCGAAACAACATACTTACTGGGATTTCCCTAGCAGATTGCAAGCAGAGGGGGGAAATCACAGTATGCCCTCACCCGGTGGGCCGAGGGGAACTAGACGAGTGCGGGTTTAACCGAACCAACGGGTGTGTACTAGAAATAGTGCCCGCACACATGCACTTCGCGAGGGCAGGCTACGGAGGGAGGGGAAGATACTGCGTCTCTACCACAGAGCGTTCATACCAGTATAATGACCTGCAGTGCCCTATACCGCAGCCAAACTTTTGCTTTACACCACTACGACCTGTCGCGATCGGGCAAGCACATATTACCCAGGTTAGGCGCCGGAAGTCCGAAGTTATTGAAGTAACTGATCAGCTCCATGATCATTTGCAGGATTATGACGAGCCAGATCAGGTCCCTATCCCACATCTAACCGAAGTATTACGGGAGTTAAGGCTCAGAGTGGGGCAATCCGTAAAACTCTATCACCAGCTACAAACTAAAATCAAAGAACTGGAAGAAGATACCGAGGTAGACTTACAAAGTCAGAGTTGGTGGAGAAAGGTCTGGGACTGGGGAATAAATGTGAACATCCACCCATGGATCCGAATTATTTCACACACACTGGTCGGTATACAATTAATCTTAGCAATAACATGGGGCGTGATGGCCTGCCAGGTATACAGGCGCCACAAACGGCGGAAACGGACTAATCACCGTTCCCTGGATATTAAACAAGCCTGTTTGAAAAGGGGACGGGAGGAGCTAGCCTTTGTTAATTTGATTTAAGCAACCGGAACTCCTGAAACCGCGTGACTGGCCAGCACGTTGAGGCAAGGAGTACCGGGCCGTGCACAAATATCAGATAAAGGCAGTATTTCGGTTAAAAGGGGACTAGGACTAGTCCCTTTACCGAAAGGGGGAATTGTTGTAGAGAGTAGAAAGATATATATAGACTTAGGCATTAGGCACCTGCTGGATATTTAAAACTCACATAAGCTTAAATGGACACACACATAAAATGGCTGCCCAGGCATTATGGGAAATCAGGTAGTCAAACTGTGAACTGTTGAACGTTCACTGACCGAGCAATAACCCTGTGAGGCCCACTGTAGGAATGCCTGGGAAGACAGAGATAAGAAGGAAACCATCTCCTGTGAACAAGGCCATAAACCAATTAATTCCCCAGGAAGAAAGATAAGAGGGAAACCATTTGCTGTAAACAAGGCTATATACCAATTATTTCTCCCAGATGAAAGAACTAGGGAGAGAACCTATAAAGCCATCGATCAGCCCAAGCTGACAATAACCGAACATATGGTTCCCTGGATACTAGGAGAATTCTATTGGGTTAAAAGAACCTATATGTAATCTATAATCGTTGTGATTGGCTTGTGTCCAGCCGTGATGGGCTGTGTAACTGTAGTAAACTGTTTTGTAATTGTTGTGAAACATATAAAGGTACATGTAACTCTTTGTTCTGTGAAGAGAAACCTGGATACGGTCCTGAGTTTTTCCTTCCCGCTGAGCGTAATAAAAGCTGCTTCAGCATTGGAACCGACCCTGAGTGTTGAGTGATTCTTCTAAGAAAACACTAACGCTAACAATGGCGTAGTCGACGGGATTTCCCGGAGTCGCTGGACGCCCTTGGAAAAAACCCGGGTGAGTATAAAAAACAATTTTTAAGTATAAAGGGTGCGGAAGGTGGAAGCTGGTTGATCGACATGAGGAGACGGTCTAATATCTCAAACGCCTAGCCTGAGCCTGAATTAAGAGGACTTTTGTCCCACGTGACGGCCAGGAACCAAGTAGGTGTAGGGAACACACTTAGACCGTGGGATCGTGATACCGAGAGACATCTTCCGGACCCAGTAGTGTAATTTGAAATACCCCGGGATAGAACCAAGCGGTGTACAGCGGCTAACGGAATCCAAACCTGTGAACAGGGTCGGACCAACGGGCTGAGCGGTGGTAGGTAGTCGTTAAGGATACGTAGAGCACTGCGGGAATTGCTTAAACGCGTTTTTAAGAATTGTATAAGTTTGTGTAACAGCAGAACTTGTGACCTGACAGTAGCCAAGAGACAGTTTACTACAAGTCGCGCTAGAAAGAAAGCGGACCTCTGAGAGTAGATTCCTAACGGTACTAGTCCTACCCAGGAATGGCCATGAAAACAAGTAAACTCGAGTGGAGACCAGAAGGGTCGCTTACCCGCCACCTGGCGGAAAAACAAAAGAAGCTAATTGAAAAAAATGATTAAAGCAGGGTGGAATCCTCAGGAATTAGTTATGTGAGGAATTATTTAGATAAAAACTACGAATTCCCTGAAAGGTCATGGATCCAAAAATAGAGCCGGCCAAAACAAGAAGAGAGACTGTTGTAAATCGTTGAGTGAGAAGTGTCTGTGTGATTTTTGACTGCAGAATGAATTTTTTTATGTTTTCATGTTCCGAAAGCCTGGTTGGAAGAGGAATGCAAGTGTCTGTTTATTTTAGAAACAGAGTGAAAGTCTTTTTTTAAACCCTTTGTAATGTTGTCCTGTATGTGGGAAGTTTTAAGACATTTAAGTTAGAAACGCAGGTGTGGATTTATTCGGATGATAAGTTACGGAGCTAGGAAAATAAACAAATAAAGAATAGGTTTGTTAAGCAAAATATTTATTTGACATGCTCACTTACTTGCCGAAAGAAAACATGCAATGATTGATTGGGTTGAAAGACATAAATTTGGTCTCGGAATGAGATAAAGAATGCTTAAAAAAAAAAGAGAGCTTCTAAAAAAAAAGTTTTAAATAAAGATTGAAATTACAAAGTTTGAATTGGGATTTTGAGATATTCAGAGAAGGCACAGGAAATACTGAGGTGGATTTAAAAAAAAAAGAAAAAGATTAAATTAAATCTGATCAGGTCAAACTCCTGGGCAAGTGGCGAGCTATCTGCGAAGGTGTAAAAGGAACTTTTGGAAAATGTTAAAAAACAGCAAGCTTTAGTAACGACTTTGAAACTGGAGCATTTTGAGATAACGAAAGGCAGCACTCAAACTCTCAAAGCTGGTCTCCATTCCAGTTATGGAGAAAAAGAAAAAGATAAAGACGCCACTTTGAAAGTAAACAAATGATTTTAAATTAACAACTTTATGGAGTTACGAACCCTCCGTGTAAAATACAAAACCTAATTTGAAGAAAGGAAAAAAAAGATGTAACGGACTAAATGGAAAAAGACATAACTTACTAAATACTAGTTGATGTTTGCTGTGAAAAAGATATTGGTTTAATTAGAAGAGAAAAAAAAATTGGAATAAGTAAAAAACACTCTACATGGATTCGAATTTTCAATTATGAAAAAGTTTCAATGCAGTTTGAAAAGATTTCCAAAATGGACAGTGTTTATCAAAAAAGTCCCGAACAGTCTAAACAAGCAGGAGGGTTTTGAAGATAACGAGGAGAAAGAGAGAAATAAAAAAAAACAGAATTGAATTTCAGTAAACAAAATTGCTATTGTATGTGTGGTCTTGTTTTAAAACAATTAAAAAAAAAATTCTTTGGCAAGTACTTGAATTAGAAGTTAAGAAAACATTGGAGTTTACTCTAATGATTTATGCTGTTTTTAACGGATTCCTAATTTCGAAGCCAGTTTTGAAGGCACAAAGACTTTTTTTTTCAGATGATTACGTGAAGTCACGTAATGACATCAGGTCTTCTTACAAACCTGGAAAGGAGTTAACCCTTTCCATTGACAGCCGTTTTATACTGAACATTATTAATTTGGATTTCTTAATAGGGAAAAAAAAAAGACTCACCTAACAGAGGAAACAAAAATAAAAACAGAACTAGCTTATGTAATAATACTTGCCTGATACAATAAAGAAATAGATATTCAATAAAACAAATTGAAGAGTTAAAAGCGAAGATAAACAGGCTGGAAGAGATAACGGGACTAGACGGATAGTGCAGTGCGCAGCCATAGCACCGTCACCTCTGGCAATAGAGCCAATGTACCCCACGGTGGGTAGGTGTAGTCCACAAACCCAACCTAATGGTAAAGCAGACAGCGATGTTTGGAGGAATAGCTTTGGCCTTGGTCATAGGAGTTTGGGTAATATTTAAGTGAGTAAAGACACGGGCGCACGCCCTACAGATTCAGCTCGAAATGGTTCGATTATAACCTTGTGCTTCTGATTTTGCAGGGTGACAGGGACTCTCGTAGAGCAAAAAACTTAACCCCTGGTGACGACCAGGCCGTCTGTTTAAAATTACAGATAATACTTACCGGAATGGGAATACGAACGGCGCTACTCGTAATCTGGATAGCCCTGCGACATGCACGTACCCTGGGCAACACCGACGGACAGCAGAGCACGCTGGAAATAAACAACTATATGAACTATGGTGTCTTGTTTAATTTAACGGATGGAATGTGCATCCCAGCAGCCAAGGACTGGAGCAAGGACAGGACTTATTTTAATGCATGGTTACAAGTGAATCCTAATAAGAATCCTAATAAGAATAAGAGTATGTGTACAGTGCTCCACGGGTATAAGGAGCAGATGCATTAAACGGAGGGATGTCAAAGGGCCTGATGAATGTACTTTCGGCATAATTTGCGCGCCTCCGGGACAATCCCAGCAATCAGTCATCCGCAAGAAGGGAATGGGGCTGTGTGGGTATTACGAGGAGGCGGGGGCGGCTGCAATATCATTGTATGTATGTTTCTCACCCCCTCCGACACCGCGCCCCATAAGAATCACTACATTGCCCGAGGAACTGCCTTGCCCCATAACTACGAAGGGACCAGAGAATGGGATTGTAATGTACAGCGAGGGGGAACTGTTGTATGATAATGTTAGACATGAAATTGTGCCTGTTCTGATCAATATTTCAGGCATCCAGATGCTGGAGTACGGTACAGAACAGTCAAGGAAGATGTACAATGTATTAAGTAAAGTTGTAATGCAGCAGGCTGCCGATGCAATGGGTGCCAGTAGGTTCCGGGGACAGGGGTTAGCCCCAGGATGAAGAGGGAAATAGTTAATGATGTTGCTACCGTTTTCAATACAGAGACCTCCGTAGTGAACTCGATAGACATACAAGGATTAAATGAAAGGGTGGAACAGCTTAGAGGGGTGATGAAGGGGTTATTGGAGAGGGTGGAGCAAAACCAGGAAGACCAGGCCAACCTAGGAAAGGAGGGTGCCAAAATCCAGTTGGATGGCATCTCAGTCCTGGAAGCTCACGTTAAAACCATCAATCACCTCATTGATAGAGAACAAGAAGATACAATAAAGCAAAGACAGGGGCAACTCTGTCATGCTTATGGTCTGTGGATGGTGGGACAGATCCGCCACAACCTCGACCAGATCCAACGCGGGGAAGTACCCGATTGGATAGACAGTTCACATTTAGCTCAGTTGGCGAACCAAAGGGGGACACTGGATAATTGTACTCTGAAGGGACTGACCCGAGTATACCCCGCAATTCCAGATTGCCAGATGGGTAGGACTACCGGGATAGGGATAGTCCTGTTGATCCCTATAGCAACGCCGGACTCAGGGCCGTTCCCCTTATACCAACTAGAGAATATCGGGGTAATACGGGAAAATGTCTCCATACGCTACTACCTAACCACCACCTCTGCCGTTCGTCGAAACAACATACTTACTGGGATTTCCCGAGCAGATTGCAAGCAAAGGGGGGAAATCACAGTATGCCCTCACCCGGTAGGCCGAGGGGAACTAGACGAGTACGGGTTTAACCGAACCGACGGGTGTGTACTAGAAATAGTGCCCGCACACATGCACTTCGCGAGGGCAGGCTACGGAGGGAGGGGAAGATACTGCGTCTCTACTACTGAGCGTTCATACCAGTATAATGACCTGCAGTGCCCTATACCGCAGCCAAACTTTTGCTTTACACCACTACGACCTGTCGCGATCGGGCAAGCACATATCACCCAGGTTAGGCGCCGGAAGTCCGAAGTTATCGAGGTAACTGATCAGCTCCATGATCATTTGCAGGATTATGACGAGCTAGAGCAGGTCCCTATCCCACATCTAACCGAGGTATTACGGGAGTTAAGGCTCAGAGTGGGGCAATCCGTAAAAATCTATCACCAGCTACAAACTAAAATCAAAGAACTGGAAGAAGATACCGAGGTAGACTTACAAAGTCAGAGTTGGTGGAGAAAGGTCTGGGACTGGGGAATAAATGTGAACATCCACCCATGGATCCGAATTATTTCACACACACTGGTCGGTATACAATTAATCTTAGCAATAACATGGGGCGTGATGGCCTGCCAGGTATGCAGGCGCCACAAGCGGCAGAAACGGACCAATCACCGTTCCCTGGATATTAAACAAGCCTGTTTGAAAAGGGGACGGGAGGAGCTAGCCTTTGTTAATTTGATTTAAGCAACCGGAACTCCTGAAACCGCGTGACTGGCCAGCACGTTGAGGCAAGGAATACCGGGCCGTGCACAAATATCAGATAAAGGCAGTATTTCGGTTAAAAGGGGACTAGGACTAGTCCCTTTACCGAAAGGGGGAATTGTTGTAGAGAGTAGAAAGATATATATAGACTTAGGCATTAGGCACCTGCTGGATATTTAAAACTCACATAAGCTTAAATGGACACACACATAAAATGGCTGCCCAGGCATGATGGGAAACCAGGTAGTCAAACTGTGAACTGTTGAACGTTCACTGACCGAGCAATAACCCTGTGAGGCCCACTGTAGGAATGCCTGGGAAGACAGAGATAAGAAGGAAACCATCTCCTGTGAACAAGGTCATAAACCAATTAATTCCCCAGGAAGAAAGATAAGAGGGAAGCCATTTGCTGTAAACAAGGCTACAAACCAATTATTTCTCCCAGATGAAAGAACTAGGGAGAGAACATATAAAGTCATCGATCAGCCCAAGTTGACAATGGTTCCCTGGATACTAGGAGAATTCTATTGGGTTAAAAGAACCTATATGTAATCTATAATCGTTGTGATTGGCTTGTGTCCAGCCGTGATGGGCTGTGTAACTGTAGTAAACTGTTTTGTAACTGTTGTGAAATATATAAAGGTACATGTAACTCTTTGTTCTGTGAAGAGAAACCTGGATACGGTCCTGAGTTTTTCCTTCCCGCTGAGCGTAATAAAAGCTGCTTCAGCATTGGAACCGACCCTGAGTGTTGAGTGATTCTTCTAAGAAAACACTAACGCTAACAATGGCGTAGTCGACGGGATTTCCCGGAGTCGCTGGACGCCCTTGGAAAAAACCCGGGTGAGTATAAAAAACAATTTTTAAGTATAAAGGGTGCGGAAGGTGGAAGCTGGTTGATCGACATGAGGAGACGGTCTAATATCTCAAACGCCTAGCCTGAGCCTGAATTAAGAGGACTTTTGTCCCACATGACGGCCAGGAACCAAGTAGACGTAGGGAACACACTTAGACCGTGGGATCGTGATACCGAGAGACATCTTCCGGACCCAGTAGTGTAATTTGAAATACCCCGGGATAGAACCAAGCGGTGTACAGCGGCTAACGGAATCCAAACCTGTGAACAGGGTCGGACCAACGGGCTGAGCGGTGGTAGGTAGTCGTTAAGGATACGTAGAGCACTGCGGGAATTGCTTAAACGCGTTTTTAAGAATTGTATAAGTTTGTGTAACAGCAGAACTTGTGACCTGACAGTAGCCAAGAGACAGTTTACTACAAGTCGCGCTAGAAAGAAAGCGGACCTCTGAGAGTAGATTCCTAACGGTACTAGTCCTACCCAGGAATGGCCATGAAAACAAGTAAACTCGAGTGGAGACCAGAAGGGTCGCTTACCCGCCACCTGGCGGAGAAACAAAAGAAGCTAATTGAAAAAAATGATTAAAGCAGGGTGGAATCCTCAGGAATTAGTTATGTGAGGAATTATTTAGATAAAACTACGAATTCCCTGAAAGGTCATGGATCCAAAAATAGAGCCGGCCAAAACAAGAAGAGAGACTGTTGTAAATCGTTGAGTGAGAAGTGTCTGTGATTTTTGACTGCAGAATGAATTTTTTTATGTTTTCATGTTCCGAAAGTCTGGTTGGAAGAGGAATGCAAGTGTCTGTTTATTTTAGAAACAGAGTGAAAGTCTTTTTTTAAACCCTTTGTAATGTTGTCCTGTATGTGGGAAGTTTTAAGACATTTAAGTTAGAAACGCAGGTGTGGATTTATTCGGATGATAAGTTACGGAGCTAGGAAAATAAACAAATAAAGAATAGGTTTGTTAAGCAAAATATTTATTTGACATGCTCACTTACTTGCCGAAAGAAAACATGCAATGATTGATTGGGTTGAAAGACATAAATTTGGTCTCGGAATGAGATAAAGAATGCTTAAAAAAAAAAGAGAGCTTCTAAAAAAAAAAGTTTTAAATAAAGATTGAAATTACAAAGTTTGAATTGGGATTTTGAGATATTCAGAGAAGGCACAGGAAATACTGAGGTGGATTTAAAAAAAAAAAAAGAAAAAGATTAAATTAAATCTGATCAGGTCAAACTCCTGGGCAAGTGGCGAGCTATCTGCGAAGGTGTAAAAGGAACTTTTGGAAAATGTTAAAAAAACAACAAGCTTTAGTAACGACTTTGAAACTGGAGCATTTTGAGATAACGAAAGGCAGCACTCAAACTCTCAAAGCTGGTCTCCATTCCAGTTATGGAGAAAAAGAAAAAGATAAAGACGCCACTTTGAAAGTAAACAAATGATTTTAAATTAACAACTTTATGGAGTTACGAACCCTCCGTGTAAAATACAAAACCTAATTTGAAGAAAGGAAAAAAAAGATGTAATGGACTAAATGGAAAAAGACATAACTTACTAAATACTAGTTGATGTTTGCTGTGAAAAAGATATTGGTTTAATTAGAAGAGAAAAAAAATTGGAATAAGTAAAAAACACTCTACATGAAAGTTTCAATGCAGTTTGAAAAGATTTCCAAAATGGACAGTGTTTATCAAAAAAGTCCCGAACAGTCTAAACAAGCAGGAGGGTTTTGAAGATAACGAGGAGAAAGAGAGAAATAAAAAAAAAACAGAATTGAATTTCAGTAAACAAAATTGCTATTGTATGTGTGGTCTTGTTTTAAAACAATTAAAAAAAAATTCTTTGGCAAGTACTTGAATTAGAAGTTAAGAAAACATTGGAGTTTACTCTAATGATTTATGCTGTTTTTAACGGATTCCTAATTTCGAAGCCAGTTTTGAAGGCACAAAGACTTTTTTTTTCAGATGATTACGTGAAGTCACGTAATGACATCAGGTCTTCTTACAAACCTGGAAAGGAGTTAACCCTTTCCATTGACAGCCGTTTTATACTGAACATTATTAATTTGGATTTCTTAATAGGGAAAAAAAAAAGACTCACCTAACAGAGGAAACAAAAATAAAAACAGAACTAGCTTATGTAATAATACTTGCCTGATACAATAAAGAAATAGATATTCAATAAAACAAATTGAAGAGTTAAAAGCGAAGATAAACAGGCTGGAAGAGATAACGGGACTAGACGGATAGTGCAGTGCGCAGCCATAGCACCGTCACCTCTGGCAATAGAGCCAATGTACCCCACGGTGGGTAGGTGTAGTCCACAAACCCAACCTAATGGTAAAGCAGACAGCGATGTTTGGAGGAATAGCTTTGGCCTTGGTCATAGGAGTTTGGGTAATATTTAAGTGAGTAAAGACACGGGCGCACGCCCTACAGATTCAGCTCGAAATGGTTCGATTATAACCTTGTGCTTCTGATTTTGCAGGGTGACAGGGACTCTCGTAGAGCAAAAAACTTAACCCCTGGTGACGACCAGGCCGTCTGTTTAAAATTACAGATAATACTTACCGGAATGGGAATACGAACGGCGCTACTCGTAATCTGCATAGCCCTGCGACATGCACGTACCCTGGGCAACACCGACGGACAGCAGAGCACGCTGGAAATAAACAACTATATGAACTATGGAGTCTTGTTTAATTTAACGGCCGGAATGTGCATCCCAGCAGCCAAGGACTGGAGCAAGGACAGGACTTATTTTAATGCATGGTTACAAGTGAATCCTAATAAGAATCCTAATAAGAATAAGAGTATGTGTACAGTGCTCCACGGGTATAAGGAGCAGATGCATTAAACGGAGGGATGTCAAAGGGCCTGATGAATGTACTTTCGGCATAATTTGCGCGCCTCCGGGACAATCCCAGCAATCAGTCATCCGCAAGAAGGGAGTGGGGCTGTGTGGGTATTACGAGGAGGCGGGGGCGGCTGCAATATCATTGTATGTATGTTTCTCACCCCCTCCGACACCGCGCCCCATAAGAATCACTACATTGCCCGAGGAACTGCCTTGCCCCATAACTACGAAGGGACCAGAGAATGGGATTGTAATGTACAGCGAGGGGGAACTGTTGTATGATAATGTTAGACATGAAATTGTGCCTGTTCTGATCAATATTTCAGGCATCCAGATGCTGGAATACGGTACAGAACAGTCAAGGAAGATGTACAATGTATTAAGTAAAGTTGTAATGCAGCAGGCTGCCGATGCAATGGGTGCCAGTAGGTTCCGGTGACAGGGGTTAGCCCCCAGGATGAAGAGGGAAATAGTTAATGATGTTGCTACCGTTTTCAATACAGAGACCTCCGTAGTGAACTCGATAGACATACAAGGATTAAATGAAAGGGTGGAACAGCTTAGAGGGGTGATGAAGGGGTTATTGGAGAGGGTGGAGCAAAACCAGGAAGACCAGGCCAACCTAGGAAAGGAGGGTGCCAAAATCCAGTTGGATGGCATCTCAGTCCTGGAAGCTCACGTTAAAACCATCAATCACCTCATTGATAGAGAACAAGAAGATACAATAAAGCAAAGACAGGGGCAACTCTGTCATGCTTATGGTCTGTGGATGGTGGGACAGATCCGCCACAACCTCGACCAGATCCAACGCGGGGAAGTACCCGATTGGATAGACAGTTCACATTTAGCTCAGTTGGCGAACCAAAGGGGGACACTGGATAATTGTATTCTGAAGGGACTGACCCGAGTATACCCCGCAATTCCAGATTGCCAGATGGGTAGGACTACCGGGATAGGGATAGTCCTGTTGATCCCTATAGCAACGCCGGACTCAGGGCCGTTCCCCTTATACCAACTAGAGAATATCGGGGTAATACGGGAAAATGTCTCCATATGCTACTACCTAACCACCACCTCTGCCGTTCGTCGAAACAACATACTTACTGGGATTTCCCTAGCAGATTGCAAGCAGAGGGGGGAAATCACAGTATGCCCTCACCCGGTGGGCCGAGGGGAACTAGACGAGTGCGGGTTTAACCGAACCAACGGGTGTGTACTAGAAATAGTGCCCGCACACATGCACTTCGCGAGGGCAGGCTACGGAGGGAGGGGAAGATACTGCGTCTCTACCACAGAGCGTTCATACCAGTATAATGACCTGCAGTGCCCTATACCGCAGCCAAACTTTTGCTTTACACCACTACGACCTGTCGCGATCGGGCAAGCACATATTACCCAGGTTAGGCGCCGGATGTCCGAAGTTATTGAAGTAACTGATCAGCTCCATGATCATTTGCAGGATTATGACGAGCCAGATCAGGTCCCTATCCCACATCTAACCGAAGTATTACGGGAGTTAAGGCTCAGAGTGGGGCAATCCGTAAAACTCTATCACCAGCTACAAACTAAAATCAAAGAACTGGAAGAAGATACCGAGGTAGACTTACAAAGTCAGAGTTGGTGGAGAAAGGTCTGGGACTGGGGAATAAATGTGAACATCCACCCATGGATCCGAATTATTTCACACACACTGGTCGGTATACAATTAATCTTAGCAATAACATGGGGCGTGATGGCCTGCCAGGTATACAGGCGCCACAAACGGCGGAAACGGACTAATCACCGTTCCCTGGATATTAAACAAGCCTGTTTGAAAAGGGGACGGGAGGAGCTAGCCTTTGTTAATTTGATTTAAGCAACCGGAACTCCTGAAACCGCGTGACTGGCCAGCACGTTGAGGCAAGGAGTACCGGGCCGTGCACAAATATCAGATAAAGGCAGTATTTCGGTTAAAAGGGGACTAGGACTAGTCCCTTTACCGAAAGGGGGAATTGTTGTAGAGAGTAGAAAGATATATATAGACTTAGGCATTAGGCACCTGCTGGATATTTAAAACTCACATAAGCTTAAATGGACACACACATAAAATGGCTGCCCAGGCATTATGGGAAATCAGGTAGTCAAACTGTGAACTGTTGAACGTTCACTGACCGAGCAATAACCCTGTGAGGCCCACTGTAGGAATGCCTGGGAAGACAGAGATAAGAAGGAAACCATCTCCTGTGAACAAGGCCATAAACCAATTAATTCCCCAGGAAGAAAGATAAGAGGGAAACCATTTGCTGTAAACAAGGCTATATACCAATTATTTCTCCCAGATGAAAGAACTAGGGAGAGAACCTATAAAGCCATCGATCAGCCCAAGCTGACAATAACCGAACATATGGTTCCCTGGATACTAGGAGAATTCTATTGGGTTAAAAGAACCTATATGTAATCTATAATCGTTGTGATTGGCTTGTGTCCAGCCGTGATGGGCTGTGTAACTGTAGTAAACTGTTTTGTAACTGTTGTGAAACATATAAAGGTACATGTAACTCTTTGTTCTGTGAAGAGAAACCTGGATACGGTCCTGAGTTTTTCCTTCCCGCTGAGCGTAATAAAAGCTGCTTCAGCATTGGAACCGACCCTGAGTGTTGAGTGATTCTTCTAAGAAAACACTAACGCTAACAACATCAAACAAATTTTGCAGCATAAAGAGGTTTCAGCAAGTACTGTACACAAAGTAATGTCGTTTTCAGGTAGGAATGCATATGGCAGAACGTACACGCCGGCAGCTGCACAACCTCAGATGACCCAGAGTCTGCCATCAATCGTTAATGTGAGGCAGTTAACACCTTGTTGGCACTGTGGAGGTGATCATCGAGCCCATCAATGCCGTTTCAAACACTATGTGTGCAAAGGCTGTGGAACAATAGGACACCACCAGCGAATGTGCAGACGAGCTGCAAACCCTGCAAACCACCACGTTGCAGAGGAAGATCGATCCATGGTGGATCAGGCTGAACTAGAGACCCGAACCGAGGAGGCAGAAGTGTACGGGGTACACACCTTCACCAAGAAATATCCACCGATCATGCTAAAAGTTGAACTGGATGGAATTGCAGTATCCATGGAACTGGACACAGGTGCGCGTCAGTCTATCATGAGCAAAAAGGCCTTCGACAGGCTGTGGTGCAACAAGGCTATGCTTAGCCCCATTCATACCAAGCTAAGAACTTACATTGGAGAGCTGATCCCTGTTACTGACAGTGCAGCAGTAAAAGTCTCCTATGATGGAGCAGTGCACGAACTCCCACTATGGATTGTACCAGGAGATGTACCAGGCAGAAGCGGGCTGGGAAAAATCCGCTGGAACTGGGATGACATCCGAGCGCTCTCGTCCGTCGACGATGCCTCATGTGCCCAGGTCCTGAGAAAGTTCCCGTCGTAGTTCGAGCCAGACATCGGAAGTTTCTCAGAGGAGAAGGTGCAGATCCACTTGGTTCCCGGTACATGGCCCATCCACCACAAGGCACAGGCTATATATGATGCGAGAGAAAGTGGAAATTGAGCTGGACAGGCTGCAGTGAGAAGGCATCATCACACCGGTGGAGTTCAACGAGTGGGCCAGTCCGATTCTCAAAGGCAATGGCATGGTCAGAATTTGTGAGGACTATAAAGTTATGATTAACCGTTTTTCGCTACAGGACCAGTACTCACTACCCAAGGCAGACGACCTATTTTCAACGCTGGCAGGAGGGAGACGTTCACCAAGTTGGACCTGACCTCAGCCTACATGACACAGGAGCTGGCAGAATCTTCGAAAGGCCTCACCTGCATCAACACGCACAAAGATCTGTTCATCTACAATAAATGCCCGTTTGGGATTGGATCGGCTGCAGCAATTTTCCAAAGGAACATGGGGAGCCTGTTAAAGTCAGTTCCGCGCACCGTGGTTTTCCAGAACGACTTACTGGTCACAGATCGGGACACCATCGAACACTTGAAGAACCTGGAAGAGGTTCTAAGTTGGCTAGATCATGTGGGACTCAGGCTGAAACGCTCGAAGTGTGTTTTCCTGGCGCCAGAGGTTGAGTTCTTAGGGAGAAGAATCGTGGCATCAGACCCACCGACGTCAAGACGGAGGCCATCAAGAACACGCTGAGACCACAGAACATGACGGAGCTGCGGTCGTTCTTGGGACTCCTCAACTATTTTGGTAATTTCCTACCCGGGTTAAGCACCTTGCTAGAACCCCTACATGTTCTGCTACGCAAGGGAGATGACTGGGTATGGGGGAAATCACAAGAGGCTGCTTTTGAGAAAGCCAGAAATTTGTTGCGTTTCAACAAACTGCTTTTTCTGTATAACCCATGTAAACGTTAATGCTAGCTTGCAATGCGTCTTCATACAGGGTCGGGTGTGTGTTACAACAAGCTAACGAATCAGGAACATTGCATCCAGGAGTTTGTCCAAGGCCGAAAGGGCCTACAGTATGATTGAAAAAGAAGCTCTGGCATGTGTTTACGGGGTGAAAAAAATGCACCAGTATCTGTTTGATCTCAAGTTTGAATTAGAAACTAACTATAAGCCGCTCATATCGCTATTCTCAGAAAGCAAAGGGATTAATACCAATGCCTCTGCCCGCATCCAAAGATGGGCACTCACGCTGTATGCATATAACTATGTAATTCGCTACAGGCCAGGCACAGAGAACTGCGCTGATGCTCTCAGTTGGCTACCATTGCCCACCACCGGGGTGGAAATGGCACAGCCTGCAGACTTGCTCTTGGTGATAGATGCATTCGAAAACAAAAAGTCACCAATTACAGCCTGCCAGATCAGGAACTGGACCAGGCAGGATCCTTTACTGTCACTTGTAAAAAACTGTGTCCTCCATGGGAGCTGGTCCAGCATCCCAGCAGAGATGCACGAAAGATCAAGCTGTTCCAGCGGTGCAAAGACAAAATGTCCATACAGGCGGACTGTCTTTTGTGGGGTAATCGTATGGTTTTGCCTAAGAAAGGCAGGGAAACGTTTATACGCGACCTACACAGTACTCACCCAGGCATTGTAATGATGAAAGCTATAACCAGATCCCATGTGTGGTGGCCCAGCATAGACTCAGATTTAGAGTCATGTGTGCGCCAGTGCAACACTTGCTCTCAACTGAGCAATGCTCCCAGAGAGGCACCGCTAAGTCTGTGGTCATGGCCCTCCAAACCTTGATCTAGGATCCACGTTGACTTCGCTGGCTCGTTTCTAGGCAAAATGTTTTTAGTTGTTGTGGATGCTTATTCAAAATGGATTGAGTGTGTAATAATGTCTGTAAGCACGTCCACTGCCACCATCGAAAGCCTATGAGCCATGTTCACCACGCATGGCCTGCCTGATGTCCTTGTCAGCGACAATGGGCCGTTCTTCACCAGCGCTGAATTCAAGGAATTCATGACCCGCAATGGGATCAAGCACGTCACATCTGCCCCGTTCAAACCCGCATCTAATGGCCAGGCAGAACGGGCAGTCCAAACCATCAAGCAAAGATTGAAACGTGTGTCGGAAGGCTCCCTGCAGACCCGCCTGTCCCGAGTCCTGCTCAGCTACCGCACCAGACCCCTCTCACTCACCGGGGTTCCCCAGCCGAGCCGTTCATGAAAAGGGCACTCAAAACAAGGCTCTCTCTTGTCCACCCTGATCTCCATGATCACATCGAGGGCATCAACAAAGCATGTACCATGATCGCGTAAACTTGTCACATGATATTGAAGTCAATGACCCTGTATTTGTACTCAACTATGGATATGGTCCCAAATGGCTTGCTGGCACCGTCATAGCCAAAGAAGGGAGCAGGGGATTTCAGGTCAAACTTGCCAATGGACTAACGTGCAGAAAGCATTTGGACCAAACCAAACTGCGATTCACAAACAGCCACGAGCAACCCGAAGAGGACACCACCAACTCCGACCCTCCAACACACACACAAGTGGCAACCGACATCACGGTTGACCAAGAAGCTCAACTCACCATCCCCAGCAGCCTGGCAAGGCCAGCTGCCCAGCAGCTCAGCGAAGAACCAACCAACTCACCTGCACCTGCATTTGTACCGAGATGATCGACAAGGGAGCGAAAAGCCCAAGTTCATCTCACCCTATAAATAAGAGTACGATTGACTTTGGGAGAGAGTGATGTTATGTATGCAACCCTAGGCAACCTGTATCATACCGCCACCAGAGAGCTTACCTGCTGGAGTCCCAAGGGATCCCAGCATCTCTTGGAAGCACTATATATAAGCAGGCCTCCCATGCTGTACCGGCCCTTTGGAGTTTGAATAAAGGAGCGAAGGTCACACTTACTCATTGTCTACAGTACACAGTTGCATTACTTTATCATGAGCTTAACAAATTATATCTCCGCAAGATCCTGCAAATTTCCTGGGAGGACAGACACACCAATGCCCACCTTGATCAGGCCAACATCCCCAGCATCGAAGCACTGACCACACTCGACCATCTCCGTTGGACGGGCCACATTGTTCGCATGCCTGTTCGCATGCCTGACACTCAAGTCCCAAAGCAAGCACTCTACTCGGAACTCCTACACGGCAAGGGAGCCCAAGGTGGGCAGAGGAAACATTTCAAGGACATCCTCAAAGCCTCCTTGATAAAATGCAACATCCCCACCGACACCCGGGAGTCCGTGGCCAAAGACCGCCCTAAGTGGAGGAAGAGCACCCGGGAGGGTGAGTCTCATTGCTGAGAGCGTGCAGAAACCAAGTGCAAGCAACGGAAGGAGTGTGTGGCAAACCAGTCCCACCCACCCTTTCCTTCAATGACTATCTGTCCCACCTGTGACAGACACTGCAATTCCTGTATTGGACTGTTCAGTCACCTAAGAACTCACTTTTAGTGTGGAAGCAAGTCTTCCTCGATTTTGAGGAACTGCCTATGATGATGATGATATGTTTCAATGAGGTCACCTCTCATTCTTCTAAACTCCAAAGAGTATTTATATTTCCTATTAAATGAAACCAGAAACATGCATTACATTTATATTTTTCCATCTCACTGTTAAACTTGTGTAATGTGTTGCATACTCAATGGGCAACTATTGATATGGCAGAATAAATTTTGCAAGGCCCTGTCCCTGGTGAAGAGTGTCACTTGACAGAAGAGCTGATCGAAACAGAAAATGCTGGGAACTCTCAGTGGGTCAGGCAACATCTGTGAAGAGAAAAACAGCGTTAACATTTCTGGTCGCTGACCCTTCGTCAGAACTGGAAACGTCAATTCTGTTTCTCACTCAGCAGATGTTGCCTGACCCACTGAATGTTTCCAGCATTTTCTGATTTCAGGTGTTCCTGATTTTCCAGCGGCTTGGATAAAAATAACACGGAGAGGAATTTATCTCCTGCCACGCTCCCATCCCACCACCCCCGAACATCCCTACCCATCGCTCTCACCCTCCCATCCCACCATCCCCGAACATTCCCACCCACCACTATTTAGAAACTGTTTTAACAAAGGCATTAAACAGTTTAAAATAAGAAGACAAGCGGTTTTGATAGAAAGGGCTTGTGCGACATTATCTCACAGCCTAATTTCCAGGCTCATAACTTGCTTGTGAATTCAAGTCATGAGTTAGAGATAGGTGGGTGGGTTAAAGTTCTTCTCTGCTTTATTTTTAGTTAATATTTTAATAAAGTTACTGAGCCCTTTATTTTAATTGAGTTCATTCCTTTGTTCAAATAGTAAAAAAAATAATAGTGCAGATAGAAATCGAATGCAATGTGTTGACCAGGATACAAAAAACTCTCCATTTACCTATCATCTCTCTCACTGAGTGCACCAAAATATGGCTGGTTTGCAAAATTGAAATTTGACCTTGAAATCAGAGCAGTGAAGCAGATAAGATGTTAAGGTCATGTTGCACATGATATACTGATACAGGTAAAAGAGAGATAAGAAGGTTTGTGACACTAAAAATGCTAAAACTAGGATTGCCAATCAGACAAGCTTTTTGTTTCCTGCCACGGAGCTCTCTCTCCATTGGATGAGTTCACAAATTGGAAAGTGAGATTACATTGTGTGGCTAGGATTTGTATCCCACAATTAGCTGGCCAGATCACTTAGGAAATATGAAGTTATGAGTTACAGTGAGCACCATAAGTGTATCTAAGTCACATCTTCTGGCCTTCATAATGTATCCTGTTTCCACCACATGCTAAGTGCTAATCTGATAACAAGTAGGTTAATTAAGTTACAATGTATTCAAGATGGTTTTAATGGTGCACTCAGCATTCCTTTGTGGTGGTGTGGACTCTAATTAAACTATTACTGTGTTGCAGCTTTGTAATGCTGGAACTTTGAGTCTCGCTTGAAATCAAATTCCAAAGGAAAAGATAAACATGATTTATTTTTTATTCTTAGGGTGTGGGCAATGCTGGCAAGGCCCCATTGATTGCCCACTCCTAGTTATCCTGAGAAAGGATGGTGGTGGGCCTTTCCCTCGAAGCGCTGCAGTCCGTGTGGTGCTGGTGCTCCCAGCCGTGTGAGGTTGGAATGTGAAGTCATCTCACCAAACGTGAAAAACATTCAATGGAAGTAAGGTTGTCACTTACACTAAATGTACCAGCTCATTAAAGGAAGACTTAAGGATAATGGCCTTATTTTTATTCGAAAACATGAGCAATGTTTATGAATTTAAAAATTCTTTATCATGATCTCTAAGCTCTGGAATTCCCTCCCTAAATCTCTCTATCTCTCTCATCTCCTTTTACGAAGCTGCCTAAAACCTACCAGGCTTTTGGTTACCTATCCTAATATATTTTTATGTGACACTGTGTCACATGTTGTCTGATAAAGCCCCTGCCATGTGCTTTGGGACATTTTATTACGTTAAAGAGGCCATATAAATTCAAGCTCTGTTGATTTGTTTTTTAAAATGAATTCACCATGAACTAGCTGCCCACCTTTGCTGCATTCCTGAATCTCGGCACATAACCAAGGCCGGATTATTTTGGGGGTCAGCGGGCGGGATCGGTGGTGTGGAAAATTAGATTTTTTTCAACAGTGGCCCGCAACCCGCTGTCATCCCGCCACAATGCACCATTCCCAATGGCAGGTCTGTGATCTCGGATTGAACCCGACCCACAGAGGCGGGCGACCCAATTAAAGCAATTATTAGCTTGTTGACAGACGCTTAATAATGGTTTTAACCTCAGCTTTTAACTTTAACTGCTCGCCCATGGGGGTCCACGCTGCTCGGGGATCACGTCTGTTAACCTGAGGCAGGAGATGAATGGCCATTGAAACAGCTGATTAGTTGACAGCTTGAAATGTACAATAAAAGCTCCCACCTCACAGCTATTCACTTTCCAGGCATAGAAGCTGTTGCTTCCTCCATTTGGAACATACATTGAGCTTTACACATGCTGCAAGTGTTTGGAGTAAACTCTCCATCCAGTGTCACCTCATTGGAACAACCTCTCTCACCATTGACAGATTGCTTCTGTCATCTCAACTTCACTTGGCATATATTTCATCAGCATGGCTACTATTTATACTGTTTCGCCTCCTCAGAATCTGACCACGATCAGCCCCAACATCAACAGCACCAACAACAATAATACTAACCTCATGCATAATTCCCTGATGCTGCACAGGATAGAGGGGATCAGCACCCGACCACATTGCTACCCAGGAGGCTAGGGATGGGCTCACCATGGCCAGATTTACTTCACTTGACACTGTGCATCCTGGCTGCCACATGATGCGCCAGGTTGGCACCACCCCATATTAACACTATAAAACAGCCCTACAATTGTCCAAGCCATTCCTTTCACACTCACCATCATTGCGGGGTTGGGGGGGGAGGTGGGATTCTGGGGGGGTGGTACCATTATGTCTCACCATTCACTGCAACTCACTCAGCCACTTCCAAAGGTGCACACAAATCTGTCTAAGAACGCAAAGTGTTGAAAATAAAGGTTTCAATGTATGACACCACATTAACAGAAACTTTACATGTACATTGCATAAAACACCCAAGTGGCTACCCTTGTGTGTTGTTGGTTGGTATAATTGGACAAGGATGAGGCTGAGTGTGAGGGGTGGCTAGTGAGATGGGGAAATGATAATGTAGATAGAGAGAGGGATGGGTGGAGGTGCAAGGTAAGTTGGTATGAGTAAGGATGTGCAGGAGTAGGGTAGGAAAGACATAGTGATGGGGATGTGATGAGAAGCACAGCAGGATGAAGGTGAGTGTGGCTTTATACTCATGTTTCCTGATCTAATGAGATCATTGAAAGGTTTGTGCCACTGCACCCAGGTCCTCTTGATGACAACCCTGCTTGTGACCTCCTCTGCAATGGGCAACCAGGCTGTCTTGATCGCCTGGGGAGGTCTCTTTCACCCATTGGAAGGGAAGAGGACCTCCCTGTGTGCTGTGACTCCCTCCATAAACATCTGGAGGGAGACATGGGAGAACCTGGGTGCAGCCCTCTGCCTTTGTGTTGTTCTTCTCAGTGTTTGCAGCACTTCAATGCTGTAGAACACCGACAGCACAAACGTAAAAAGTAAGGTGGCCATGGTCCCTTTAAGGAAACCGACTCAAGACGTGTCACGGATGATGTCATCAGACCCACTCCATTTAATTGGACATGGAAACGCGCTGGGCGGGCTTAACAAGCCCCATTGAGGTAAGTTCATTTTAGGCACCGGGATGGAGCCAGTAGCGGGGCCACGACCTGCCACCGACATTGCCCACCTCAGTAAGCAAAAACTCGGCCAAGATATCTTGTGGCTTATCTCTCTTCTCTCAGTGCCCACAGTTACTGCGATTAATATTAATGTTCCACTATTTGTCTGCTTCACAATTTCTTATTTGAATCCCATGTGTGTGATACTTACAATGATGTTATCACAATAGTGTCTTACAGGTTTCAACATAACTTCAATGTTAATTTTTAATTTTCAATTACCTTTTATATTAATGAATGTTTTTTTTAATTAAGGAACTTATTACATCCTTCCAGCGACCCATTACTGTGCACGTTATACCTAATTATATTGCGGAATTACATCCAATGGAATATGACGCAGCTCCCCAAGACCAGAATTTGACCCTTCTACTGCATGTCAGATTCGGAGGAGGTGGCAACGTTGATGCACCAGAACATGCACAAGATGCAATGATGGATATTGGGGAAGGTGCGCTCAGGCCAGCAATGGGAAAGCCATATTATATTTTATTCGCTCCAATATTTCAGCTGTCTAGGCCCTAAACTCTGGAATTCCCTTCCTGAACCTCTCCGCCCCTCTACCTCTCCTCCTTTAAGATACTCCTTAAAACCTATCTCTTTGACCAAGCTTTTGGTCACCAGTCCTCCTTCTTCTTAGACAGTCCTTCCTGCACACATGGTTGTCTAGGCTGCGCAAAGTGTCCAGGACTTCCCACATGCCGCAGGATGTGCACTCCACGGGACTGAGCTGCACTGCCATCTCTCTAGTTAGACTTATCTAGTTTAAAATCTAATTAAAAAGAATTAGAGAAAAGAGAGATATATACCAATTCACCTCACCGACCTCTGTGGCCTCCCAAACTCACCGACCTCTGTGGCCTCCTGAACTCTCGGACTCCGAACTCCTGACCTACGAACTCCCGACCTCTGTGGCCTCTGAACTCCCGACCTCTCGGCCTCCGAACTCCCGGCCTCTGAACTCCTGACTCGCCGACCTCACAGGGCCTCCCGACTCGCCGACCTCCCAACTCGCCAACCTCCCGACTCACCAACCTTTTCAAGGGGGCTTTGAGGGTGTCCTTGAAGCGTTTCCTCTGCCCACCTGGGGCTCGCTTGCCGTGTCGGAGCTCCAAGTAGAGCACTTGTTTTGGGACTCTGGTGTCAGGCATGCGGACACTGTGGCCCGTCCAGCGGAGTTGATTAAGCGTGGTCAATGCTTCGATGCTGGGGATGTTGGCCTGAGCGAGAACACTGACGTTGGTGCACCTATCCTGCCAATGGATTTGCAGTATCTTGCGGAGGCAGCATTGGTGGTACTTCTCCAGTGTTTTGAGGTGTTTGCTGTCCATAGTCCATTCTCTGAGCCATATAGGAAGGCGGGTATCTCTACTGCTCTGTAAACCACGAGCTTGGTGCCAGGTTTGAGATTCTGGTCTTCAAACACTCTCTTCCTCACACAACCGAAAGCTGCACTGGTGGTGATGGACCTTGTTGTCGATGTTTGCCCTTGTTGACAGTAGGCTCCCGAGCTATTGAAAATGGTTCATGTTATCCAAGGCCTCGTCGTGGATTTTAATAACCAGGAGGCAGTGCTGTGTGGCGGCTGCAGGTTGGTAGAGGACCTTTGTTTAGTGTAAGGCCCATGCTCTCGTACGCCTCGGTGGAGGTGTTGACGACGGCTTGGAGTTCGGCCTCCGAGTGTGCGCAGACGCAAGCATACTATAATTTGATGATGGACGATGGGACGACTTTGGATCTGGCCTGGAGGCAGCTGAAGTTGAACAGATTCCCATTTGTCCTGTAATTTAACTCCACTCCAGCGGGGAGCTTGCCGAGGGTGAGATGGAGCATTGGAGCAAGGAAGATCGAGAAGAACGTTGGTGCGATGACACAGCCTTGCTTCACCCTGGTCCGAACGTGGACTGGGTCTGTGGTGGATTCGTTGGTCAGGATCACAGCTTGCATGTCATCGTGGAGGACGGTGACAAACTTTTGAGGGCAGCCAAATCTGAGGAGGACGCTCCATAATCCCTCACGGTTGACAGTGTCGAAGGCTTTTGTGAGGTCAAACAAGGCCATGTACAAGGGTTGGTGCTGTTCCCTGCATTTCTTTTGCATCTGCCGCGCGGTGAAGGTCATGTCCATTGTGCCCCTCAGTGGGCGGAATCCACATTGCGACTCCGGGAGGAGTTCTTCAGCCACTGGGAGAAGGCAATGGAGGAGGATTCTCCTCATGTGACTCGATATCAAATTGTGTTTGATAACGCTCCTGTGAAGCACCTTGGGATGTTTTACTATGTTAAAGGCACTATGTAAATGCAAGTTGTTGTTGTACCACTGGCTTGTAAAGGCGACCTGAGAGCTCAGAACAAAATGCCAGCTCTACTGCTGGCACTTCAGCCTGAGAGGCAAGGTATTAAATCATCTCATGAGGTGGTGTTCTGCACCTTCGATAATGAAAGTACAGTTTGGGCACCAAAAAAATAACATGCGTAACTTTGCTTTTAAGCTTCAAGCCTCCTTATCTGCAAATCACACAGATGAGAGCTCGCCGTGTATCTGTTATAGGCAGAATAAGCTGAGGATCAGGTGGAAATGTGTAACAAGTCAGGCAGTACTGTTCCCATATCAAGAGCACACAAATTGGAATCTTTACTTTATGGAGTATAAATAAATTAAATGAATGGACTAAGTTATGGCTCCAACTTGTAGGCTCCTATGGTTATTTATTTTTGCGGCTGAAGGTACATCACCACCTTCTCAGGGTAACTCAGGATGAGCAATAACCATGGCCTTGCCAGTATCACCCCATATCCCAAGGATAAATACATCATGGAGCAGATTGAATTGTGGTTTTTGGTACAAGGAGTATTCATGTTCCATACTGGTTTCATTTTGAAATGTACCTGAGCACTGAGTGTACATGAAGCTGGAATTAACTCAAGAGTATGGAATTCAGAGCATTTGACAATCATCATATTGATATAGTCATCAATAAATTTGCTTCATTTGGGGTAGGCAGCACATTGAGAATGAAACCAAGGCTTAGAGGGTCAGAATCAGAAAATGCTTACAGCATTAAAGAAGGTCATTGGGCCTGTCAAGCCCATGCCAACTCTCAGCTAATCCCACTCCCCTGTCCTTTTTTTCTGAAAACCATGAACATTATTAAATTATGAGGACACTTTGCATAAACTTGGCTTGCTTGTATTCCCTGGCATATACACGATTGAGGGGTGATCTGATTTTATAGGGTAGATACAAAGAAACAATTTCCTTTTATGGAGGAATCAAGGGGAAAGATCTTAAAATTAGAACCAGGCCGTTCAGAAGCAAAATCCTGAAGAACTTTTTCACACAAAGGGTAGTATAAATTTGGATCTTCCTCCTGAAAAAAAAACTGTGGATGCTAGGACAATTGGAACTTTCAAGACTGAGATCAATAGATTTTTGTTAGGTAAGGGTACCAAGGGATTTGGAGTAAAGGCGAGAAAATGGAGTTCAAGTGCAGAACAGCCATGATCTAATTGAATGGCAGAGAGGGCCCGAGTGGCTGAATGGCCTACTCCTGTTCCTAATATTCCTGTGTCCCTTGAAGTCTGGTCACTTGGACCTGCCAAATATCACTTAAGAGTGATTTTTAAAAATCATTAGGGTTCAAATGTCCATTACTCTTAAAAATAAAGAATATTGGGGGAAGATTTCAACTGCATGTTAAATTTATAAACAAGTTCACAATGTCATTACATTTAGCTCACAGAATAAGTCTTGCCCCATATATTTATAGAATTATAATCTATGACACTCTCAGAAATGACAAATCCCTGATATTGATGGCCGTTAGTCACTTCTGTGTAAAATATGTGTTTTCCTTTACATTGACGTGTTGGATGAATAATTAATTATCTGGATCAAAAAGAACTTTAAACTGGCTACTTTAGATCTTAAGTTTAGAAAAATACTGATTCGAGTATAAAACAAATTTTACTAAAATATTTTTAGAAGGTTATGTTTTCAAATTGCATTCAAATTTAAGTCAGTGAAAAAAGATATCTTTGAATATGAGGAGCTAATACGATTCTTTTCATAATGATCTAATTGGATCGAATGGTATAATTGGTAGGTAGGGAGAAATCAAACGTCCATTATCTTAATGTTCCATAGTTTAATACCTTGTTAATGTAGTATAAATGGGGGTGTTAAATATAGTGCTGCATTAACAACATGTATTTGTACAGTGGCTTTCATGTAGCAAAAGATCCCAAGGAGCATCTTTGATATGGAAATCAGAAGGTGAGCAGGAGCAAAGGTATAGTTGAAGAAGTAGGCTTTGACGAGACTTTCGGAAGTGGCGAGTTTATATGACGAGGCAGAAGGGCTTAGGTAGAGTTCCATAGTGTGGAGCCAATGCAGCTCTAGTTCCCCACCACCAAAGGCACAGCAAAGGGAAAGGGGGATGCAATAGAGACCAGAAAGATGTAGTCAAGGCTGCAGGAAAAGCAAAACAGATTAGCATCTGTATAGCGCCTTTCACGGCCTCAGCACGTCACAATGCACTTTACAGCCAGTGAAGTGCTTTTGAAGTGTCGTCACCGTTGAAATGTCGGAGGTTGCAAAGGTCTAGGAGGTGAAAAGGGTGGAGGAATTTGTAGATGGATTTTAATTCAATATTTCAATCAGGTACTGATGACCCCACGCGTGATGTGCAAAGTAGGCAGATATCCAGCATTATGATCCTGAAGGGGGTGAAATTGAACAGAAAATCCATGCTAAAGTATGACGTGAGAACATTGAAAACTCACGGACAGCTTTATTTTAAACATTAGATGTAACATTCTTTTTCAGCTTTCCTGCAGCTCGCAGCTTGGGTCATCTAAATTTGCAAGCCAAGGACAATTGGAATTCTCTACCTCAGAGAGCAGTGAAGGCTAGGTCATTGAAAGTATTTAAGGTGGAGATAGACAGATTTTTGAAAGATAAGAGAGTTAAGGGTCATGGGGAGTAGGCGGGGAAATGGAGTTGAGACTAGGATCAGATCAGCCATGGTCTGATCCATGATCTTATTGAATGGCTCGAGGGGCCAAATGGCTTACTCCTGCTCCTATTTCTTATGTTCTTATGTTCTTATGACACCATAAACTCATGTGAATGCATGAATAATAATGCAATTGTGGCACGTTGTATATTATGTTAGGAAAGCTGCATGTGGCACCCCCAGTACAATGATACAATGATGGATTTACCATTTGAGCCAGCTCTGTTGGAAGTGGATACGTGTGACATGCTGGGTAAGGACAGGACTGGGCTCCGACTTAATATCTCCATAGTCCGATAACTTGCTGGCACTCAGCCCAGGCTTATGTAAATAATGGCCATTGAGACAAGGTATCGGAGGCTAACCATGAAAATTGCATCATGCAGGCCTTGCGTTTTCAAAGGGAAGCTGACATTCCCCCCTCCCTCCCCGCATCGATTTTCCTCTGCCTACTGCCCAATTGTCAGGGGAGATACAGGCGGATGACAGCTGCTAATTGCCCCCTAAATTTAATTTTCCAAAATTCTATGGAAAGGAGAAATATGCCAGATGACTGGAAGATGGCAAATGTGACACCCCACTTCAAAAATTGAGCCCAGGAAATTATGGCCAGTTAATCTAGTTGATTAACTACTGGAGTATAAAATGCAAGATGCATATACTAAGCTCTTGGAGAAACATGAGCTAATTAGGGCCACTCAGTACGGTTTCTAAAAGGGAAGCTGTGCTTGACCAACCTCTATGTTATTAAAAGATGACAGCACAAGTGGATGCAGCTATAAAAAAGACAAATGGAATTCTTGGCTTTGAATCTAGAAGCAAGTAATTCAAAAGTAAGGAGGCGATGTTGAACTTGTCCAAACCCTCAGTTATACAGCAAGTAGAATACTGTGCGCAGTTTTAGAGACCCCATTATAAGAAAGATATAAAAACAATGAAAGGAGCTCAGGGTAAATTCACTGGAATGTTATCAGGGGTCAAGGGTTATAATTTAGAAAGAGATATTTGAGAGGATGTTGTTCGTTCGTGCTGAAAACAATGGCTTGACAGAGATCTTCAAGTTCAGGAAGGGTTATGATAGGAAGTGATAGATGGTTTACATCAATCAAGTCAATGAAACAGTTAGAACGTGGAACTGTCTGCCAAAAACCATTGTTGAAGCAGAGTTCGTGCATTAAAAAAAATTATAGTGATTGAAAGAGATAAATATTGAAGGGTATGAAAAGCAAACCAGGATAGTGTGATTAAACGAGGTGGCTCATATGGAGAAAAATATTAGCATGGGCTAGATTTGATAGGGCCAATGACCTGTTGCTGTCCAGTGAAATTTTACAATTTTACAATTGTAAATTCAAGATATAACCATGATATGAAGATGCTTAAATCATGCATTGCATGTTATGATCAGGTAGTGAGAGAATGCTATGGCAGAGATTTTCATAGGTAACTGTGGCCCAGATTTTGTTGGAGTGGGGCATCACGCAGCATGTCCCGTTAGGTAGACTTGTCAGCACACTTTTAGGTTTTAAAAAATTTTGCCCACAAAGTTGCTGGAAGTGAACTGATAACGGCACAGCAAGAGCAACCGGGCATCAAGGACCATGGTGAACCATGGGAAAAACAGGCTATCTCCTTATCCAATGAGATTAAAGCACTGACAATTAAACAGAGGAAGGACTGAGAAGGAAAATGAGGGTGAATTAGAGTTTGTGAATGACAATTCAGGGACACAAAGAGAAATCAAAAGAGGGAAAGAAATATTGGATTTAAAGAGAGAGAGAAAAGAGACAGAAAGGAAAAATTATAAGTTTGATATTTTTAAAATCTCCAACAACAAATCACAACCTGAGGAGTGAAACTCCACATTTATAATTGTTCACTTTCTGGGCAAGAGAGGTTTATTGTTAATCATTAACAATCTACATCCTGAAAGGTGCAGGATGCCTGTGCGTGAATTCTTTTAACGTGGCATGGCCATTGCACACCAGCCACCACATGAGCTTGACAGAGCAAGGTCTTGGTCCAGTGGCAAGGATTAACCAAGAGTACTGGAGACCAAGCTCTGCTGCACGGACCTAGTATGCACATGTGCTCTTACTTCATAGATCGCAGTGTAGGCTGGCCCGTGCTGCACCTTCTCTGAGCCCCGACCCGCTGTTGTTATACGCTGTGCCGCCCCTGGGCCTCTACCTCGCTGCTGGGCTCCTCGACTCCGACCTCGCCGTTCCTCGACTCCAACCTCGCCGCTCCTCAACTCCAACCCCACCACTCCTGGGTCACGACCCTGGCGCTCCTTGACTCAGATTCCGCCGTTCCTCGACCCCGACCTCGCTGCTCCTCAACTCCAACCCCGCCGCTCCTGGGCCACGACACAGCCACTCCTGCCCCACCACTCCTGGGCCATGACCCCGCCGCTCCTGGGCCATGACCCCGCCGCTCCTGCCCCCGCCACTCCTGGGCCATGACCCCGCCGCTCCTGGGCCATGACCCCGCCGCTCCTGCCCCCGCCACTCCTGGGCCATGACCCCGCCGCTCCTGGGCCATGACCCCGCCGCTCCTGGGCCATGACCCCACTGCTCCTGGGTCATGACCCTGCCGCTCCTGGGCCACGACCCAGCCGCTCCTGGGCCATGAACCTGCCGCTCCTGGGCCATGACCCTGCCGCTCCTGGGTCATGACCCTGCCGCTCCTGGGCCATGACCCCGCCGCTCCTGGGCCACGACCCAGCCGCTCCTGGCCCCGCCACTACTGCCCCCCGCCGCTCCTGGGCCATGACCCTGCCGCTCCTGGGCCACGACCCCGCCGCTCCTGGGCCACGACCCCGCCGCTCCTGGGCCATGACCCTGCCGCTCCTGGGCCACGACCCCACTGCTCCTGGGCCACGACCCCGCCGCTCCTGGGCCATGACCCCGCCGCTCCTGGGCCACGACCCTGCCGCTCCTGGGCCACGACCCCGCCGCTCCTGGGCCACGACCCCGCCGCTCCTGGGCCATGACCCCGCCGCTCCTCGGCCACGACCCCGCCGCTCCTGGGCCACGACCCCGCCGCTCCTGGGCCACGACCCTGCCGCTCCTGGGCCATGACCCCGCCGCTCCTCGGCCACAACCCCGCCGCTCCTGGGCCACGACCCCGCCGCTCCTGGGCCATGACCCCGCCGCTCCTCGGCCACAACCCTGCCGCTCCTGGGCCACGACCCCGCCGCTCCTGGGCCACAACCCCGCCGCTCCTCGGCCACGACCCCGCCACTTCTCGACTCCAATCTTGCCTCTCCTGCGCCCCGAACTCTCGCCTCTCCTGGGCCCCGAACTCTTGCCTCTCCTGGGCCCCGAACACTAGCCTCTCCTGCGCCCCGAACTCTCGCCTCTCCTGAGCCCCGAACTCTTGCCTCTCCTGGGCCCCGAACTCTCGCCTCTCCTGGGCCCCGAACTCTCGCCTCTCCTGGGCCCGAACTCTCGCCTCTCCTGGGCCCCGACCTCTCGCCTCTCCTGGGCCCCGAACTCTCGCCTCTCCTGGGCCCAGAACTCTCGCCTCTCCTGGGCCCCGAACTCTCGCCTCTTCTGAGCCCCGAATTCTTGCCTCTCCTGCGCCCCGAACTCTCGTCTCTCCTGGGCCCCGAACTCTCGCCTCTCCTGGGCCCCGAACTCTCGCCTCCCCTGCGCCCCGAACTCTCGTCTCTCCTGGGCCCCGAACTCTCGCCTCTCCTGGGCCCCGAACTCTCGTCTCTCCTGGGCCCCGAACTCTCGTCTCTCCTGGGCCCCGGACTCTCGCCTCTCCTGCGCCCCGAACTCTCGTCTCTCCTGGGCCCAGAACTCTCGCCTCTCCTGCGCCCCGAACTCTCGTCTCTCCTGGGCCCAGAACTCTCGCCTCTCCTGCGCCCCGAACTCTCGTCTCTCCTGGGCCCCGAACTCTCGCCTCTCCTGAGCCCGAACTCTCGCCTCTCCTGCGCCCCGAACTCTCGTCTCTCCTGGGCCCAGAACTCTCGCCTCTCCTGCGCCCCGAACTCTCGTCTCTCCTGGGCCCCGAACTCTCGCCTCTCCTGGGCCCAGAACTCTCGCCTCTCCTGCGCCCCGAACTCTCGTCTCTCCTGGGCCCAGAACTCTCGCCTCTCCTGCGCCCCGAACTCTCGTCTCTCCTGGGCCCCGAACTCTCGCCTCTCCTGCGCCCCGAACTCTCGTCTCTCCTGGGCCCAGAACTCTCGCCTCTCCTGCGCCCCGAACTCTCGTCTCTCCTGGGCCCAGAACTCTCGCCTCTCCTGCGCCCCGAACTCTCGTCTCTCCTGGGCCCCGAACTCTCGCCTCTCCTGAGCCCGAACTCTCGCCTCTCCTGAGCCCGAACTCTCGCCTCTCCTGCGCCCCGAACTCTCGTCTCTCCTGGGCCCAGAACTCTCGCCTCTCCTGCGCCCCGAACTCTCGTCTCTCCTGGGCCCAGAACTCTCGCCTCTCCTGCGCCCCGAACTCTCGTCTCTCCTGGGCCCCGAACTCTCGCCTCTCCTGAGCCCGAACTCTCGCCTCTCCTGCGCCCCGAACTCTCGCCTCTCCTGGGCCCCGAACTCTCGCCTCTCCTGGGCCCCGAACTCTCGCCTCTCCTGAGCCCCGAACTCTTGCCTCTCCTGCGCCCCGAACTCTCGCCTCTATTGCGCCCCGAACTCTCGCCTCTCCTGAGCCCCGATCACACCGCTCCTGGGCCCCGATCTCTCTTTGCTCCTCCACCCCGACCTCGCTGCTCCTCTGCTGCTTGTTGCCTCTCCTCCTTCACTTGGGTCCTGACCCTGCCAATGGCCCCGCCCACACTCCAATTGGTGACCTGGAATTTGGTGACGTCATTCCAGTTGCCTTCCTCAAATCCGTCACCCTCCTGGAACAGCTCGCACTGTTCCCTGAAGAGGCTGGCTCCAGCTCTATTTATATCCCCGACCTGCCGATGGTGTTCTCTCACAGTTCGGGGGGTGTCACAAGTTAAAAGGGTATTTACACTGTTAATTACTCGACTTAGATTTCTGTGGTGAGTTTATTAAGCAAATACAGCAACTTAATGAAAACCACGGGGAAGTTGAGGATGAGATCCTTTCAAAAAGTTAACAGCAGAGCATCGCAAGTCATCCAGCAACTTATAGTGGTTTGCAATTCATGGGATATCTCTTCCTTGTTACAAGTTGCTGTTCGATTTGCACATTGATATCAGTGTGCATTGTCACACGCTGAGTATTTTTTCATCAAATTCTGGGCCAATATGATTCCTAAACGATTAACCAAATATTATGGTGAGGCATGTCGAATTTTCTTCAACACCTTGTGCTATCTGCTTTGCAACAGGGAATCATACCCCCCTCCTTCATGAGCCAAGCTGGGGAAATTGAGCGAATATGAGGATAAGAGATCGGTAACCATATGTAACTGTACAATAGTGCAGTGATTATGGCCCCAAGTTTCCACATGATTTGCTCCTGATTTTTAGGAGCAACTGGTGTAGAACGGAGTATCTTAGAAATCGGAATTCTCCACATTTAGTTTGCTCCAGTTCCAGTCAGGTAGAACAGTTTCACTTTGGAACAGAATTTTATTTTCAAAAGGGGGCGTGTCCGGCCACTTACGCCTGATTTCAAAGTTTCGTGAGTGAAAACTTACTCCAAACTAACTTACAATGGAGTAAGTGAAGATTTTTGTACGCTCGAAAAAACCTTGTCTACACTTTAGAAAATCAGGCGTAGGTTACAAATCAGGCGTAGGGAATGGGTTGGGGGGGGAGGGGGGGGGAAGGGAAGTCATTAAATTCTACAATCAATCCTTAGTTATACTTGTACAAATATTATACAAATAAATCCAACCTGAATAAAAATTTATAAGCAAAGAAAAGATTAAATAAACCATGTTCCTACCTGTGTGAAAGTGCTTCAGGCAGGCCTTTCAGGCAGCGGTGTGGTGTCAGTGTCTCGATGGCAGCGGCAGCAAGCAGCCTTCGAGCTGAGCTGCAGTGCTTGAGGCAGGCCTTCATTCTCTTCGTGGCTGGCCGCGAAGAAGCAGCACCGGACGGACCCGAGGCCAATTGGCCATGAGATATCAGCGGCGTCGGTGGCTGGCCGGCAGCCAAAGAATCAGCAGCGGACGGACGTGAGGCCATTCGGCCATAGGATATCAGCGGCGTCAGTGGCTGGCCGGCAGCCGAAGATACAGCAGCAGCCTTTGAGCTGTGAGGGGGACTGAGGCCATTTGGACAGGGAGAGGCAGCCACATCGACAGTTTTATATTTAAATTTGCAGAATGGGTGCTGCATTGTCAACACCATGTATTATTGCAAAGTTGAATTGGCACTCTGATTTCTCCAAACACACAGTCCTTAATTTGCATGCACCAATGCAGCACCGGTTCTGCAAGTTTAGCAGTGAAAAGCTGAACTCACTGATTTCAGCAGGTGATTTATTCAGCAGTGCTGCTAAAAGCACTCCCTCACACACAGAAATATCAAAAAAAATTAAATTATAAGCCTTTGCAGGGGTCCAAGAAACAAATCTTCACTTTTTCTGCAGTATTTTTAAAAATGGCCGAGTGCCAATGTTTGTGTGAGACTGCGCGTGCGCGCACGCTCCAACGCGCACGCGCAGGGTTGCCAGCACCACGAAGGCTAATTTAAATTGTACTCGCCCCCTGCTGCTTAGAAAATCGGCGCGAGTGTTAGGCTCTGCCCCCTGTGCGCCGCGCCAAGCAGACATCGAGCTCCAAGGAGCTCGAGAATATCGGATTTTTTTTTAGGCGCAGTTTTCGGCGCGAAAAACAGGCGCCCAGCTCGGTGGTGCACCGTTTTCGCCGCGGCACGAAACTTGGGGCCTATGTTACTCGATTAATAACTCAGAAGCCTACACTAACTAATCCAGGAGAGCATGAGTTCATAATCCCACCATGCCAGTTAGAGGATCTGAATTCCGTTTTAACAATCAATAAATGATTGTCATAATAATCCAACTGGTTCACTAATATTTGTGAGGGAAGGAAATCTGCTGTCCTTGCTTGGCCTATATGTTAAATGCCTAGCAAGCCATTCAGTTATATCAAACCGTTACAAACTACGAATCACCGAATCATGCCACACAGAAGGAAATCATTCAGCCCTCATACCTCTGCCACTTTTTGAATCCCAATTTTTTAAAATATTCATTCCTGGAATGTGGGCATCACTGGCAAGGCCAGCATTTATTGCCCATTCTTAATTGGCCTTGAGACGGTGGTGGTAAGTCACCTTCTTGAACCGCTGCAGTCCGTGTGGTGGAAGGTGCTCCCACAGTACTGTTAGGGAGGGAGTTCCAGGATTTTGACCCAACGACGATGAAGGAACGACAATGTACAGGTAGAGCGTCCGAAATCTGGAAACCTCGGGACCGAGGCTCTTCCAGATTTCGGGTATTTCCGGATTTCGGAACGTCTTTCTGACATCCTGAATCCGGAAATGATGTAGCTATTTATTCTGCACTTTTTTTTGACAGACAGGCATCTGCCCAGCTCGCCCCCGCCCCCCCCCCGCCCCCCACCCCTACTGTACTTTTTTGACTAACATGCGACAAACCCCGCCCCCTGTCAGGCTCCACACCCCGGCCCCAAATCATTCCATCCATGTGGTGCCGAGAAGCAGGACCTGAGGCTCTGACTCTCTTCCCCCGGCCAGCCTGGGACCGAGAGTGGGCGGGTCTCAGGCCAAGAGTGGGAGTCCTGAGGCTGTGAGCGGGGGGTCTGGGGCTGAGAGCGGCGGTCCTAGGGCTGAGAGCAAGGGTTTGGGGCCAAGAGTGGGGGTCCTGGGGCCGAGAGTGGGGGTCCTGGGGCCAAGAGTGGGGGGCATGGGGCCGAGAGCGGGAGGCCTGGGGTCGAGAGCAGGGGGCCTGGGGCCGAGAGCAGGGGGCCTGGGGTCGAGAGCGGGGGGCCTGGAGTCGAGAGCAGGGGGCCTGGGGTCGAGAGCGGCGGTCCTGCGGCCGAGAGCGAGGGTTTAGGGCCAAGAATGGGGGCATGAGGCCAAGAGCGGGGGGCATGGGGCCGAGTGTGGGGGGCATGGAGCCGAGAGCAGGGGTCCTGGGGCCGAGCGAGAGAGAGGCTGGGGGGAGAGAGAGAGGCTGGGGAGAGAGAGAGAGGCTGGGGGAGAGAGAGAGAGAGGCTGGGGGAGAGAGAGAGATGCTGGGGAGAGACATGGGTGGGGGGAGAGGGGGAGATGGACATCATCTGTGGGTGATATCCAGATGTCACTTCATACCCAATAAACCTGTTAATAAACCGTACACAATGCCTGCCCCATCTATGATGGAGGGGAAGTGGGAGGATGCACTTGGACTGGGGTAATGTACTTTGGCTGGGGAAGGGATGTACGTGGACTGGGGGGCCCGGCGGAGCGGGGGCGGTGGAGCGGGGGAGTCTGGCATTGCAGCAGGGGTGGGGAGTGGGGGGTCGGCAGCAGAGCTGGGGGGGGGGGGTCGGCGGCAGAGCGGGGGGGTGGTCCGCAGTGGAACAGGGGGGAGTTTGGCACGACCAAAATACATCAGTTTACACTTCTGTACATTAAATTTCATCTGCTATGTATCTGCCTATTTCACTAGTCTGGCTATGCCCTCCTGAAGTCTATACTATCCTCTTCACTGTTTAATACATTTCCAAGTTTCGTGTCAGTTGCAAACTTTGAAATTATCCGCTGTTTACCCAAGTCCAGGTCATTAATATATACTAAAAGGAGCAGTGCTTCTAATACCGACCCCAATAGGATATACCACTGTATACTTCCCTCCAATGACCATTCACCACTATTCTCTGCTCTCTGTCCCTCAGCCAATTTTGTATCTACGCAGCCACTGCCCCGTTAATCCCGTGCACTTCGATTTTGTGATCAAGTCTATTGTGTGGTACTTTATTAAATGTCATTTGAAAGTCCATATGCCCAACATAAACTGCATAACCCTCATCTACCCTCTTTGTTACTTCTTCTAACAACTCAATCAAGTTTGTCAGACATGATAGTGGTCCGAGAAGAAAACCCACCACCACCTTCTCAGGGGCAACTAGAGATGGTCATTAAATGCCGGCCTTGCCAGCGACACCCACACCTGAGAATTAATGAACAAAACAGTATTAAATACCACTTGAAGATTTTAGGCTCTATTAGAGATTAGTGGTCTATCTGCGTGTACGATGTGAAACCACATTTATTGACATGGAGCCGAATAAAACAGACCTGCTAAGTGCTGTCGGGATAGTTGGCAACATTTTCTGTTTAGCATTCCATACTGTGGATGTCTGCTCTTTTTTGAAAAAATCTGCTCTTACTTAACTTGAACGTACTGTATTCGGCTTGAATTTGCAACAAAGAGGGAAAATGCCATGCAACCAGAGAGATTGCAGAAGTGGGACCAAGTCACTGAGCTAGAAACAACAAGGAAAACTCCTTCTTAATAAAAACACATCAAGTACAGCGTACAATGAATCAGATTATCATTGTGGTAATTCATGGCAGAATTGGAATCCGAGTTCCTCTGGTGAAAGAGTATTAGAGTGCAGAGTATGGCAAGCTGTGTCACGTTCTATAGTGTCCAGTCTACATGAACAAAAGTTATCGTCAAGAAAACCCCATTTGGCACATCAAAGCTAATTCTCTTAAATATCCTAACTCTCCTACCTTAGCATCCAATACCATTTTGAACATTTCAGCCAGTCCCATTCTCCCGCCCTGTCCCCGTAGCCCTGTAAGATCTTTTCCTTTAGGTACTTATCCAATTCACTTTTGAAAGCCACGATTAAGTCTGCCTCCACGACCCTCTCAGGCAGACCATTCCATATCTTAACCACTCGCTTTTGGTTCTTCTGCCAATCACATTAAATCTGTGCCCTCTGGTTTTCAACCCTTCCACCAATGGGAATAGTTTATCTCTATCTACTCTGTCTAGACCCCTCATGATTTTGAACACCGCTATCAAATCTCCTTTCAACCTTCTCTGCTCTAAGGAGAACAACCCCAGCCTCTCTAGTTTATCCGTGTAACTGAATCATCGCTGGCATCATTTTTGTAAATCTTTTCTGCAACCTCTCTAAGGCCGACGCATACTTCCTAAAGAGCGGTGCCCAGAATTGGACACATATGACGGAGGGCTGAGAACTTTGTAAATGAACACGGAAGGCTAGCCAGATAATCCTGCAGGCTCAGAACTGTCAAATCAATAAATTAATAATAATCCCAGACCCGATTCTAACAATCCCTTTAACTTATGCCGGATCTGGCCAATTCCCACCCTGTACCAGCCATGAAAAGATGGCATGTTTACCACTGAGCAGAGGCCTTGCTGGTGACAATGAAAATGGCACTGGGGCTTCTAAGACCCTTACTTTCACAGGGTGATGTGGCCCATTGTCTGGTTCTGGCGGGAGCGCTGGTTCCCTAAAGCATGGTCCTCTGAGAAATCACCTGGGGCGGCCATCGGGGAGGAAGGCAGCAGCAAGTATATTTTTTATTGGTATCAGCTGTGGCTCAGTGGTAGAGCTCTCACCTCTGAGTCAGAGGGTTGTGAGTTCAAGTCCCACTCCAGAGACGTGAGCACATTGTCAAGCCTGACGCTGTAGTGCAGTGCTGAGGGAGCGCTACATTGTCGGAGGTGCCATCCTTTGGATGAGACGTTAAATCGAAGCCCCGTCTGCCCTCTCAGGTGGACTTAAAAGATCCCATGACATGATTTGAAGAACGCGTTCTCCCTGGTGTCCTGGCCAATATTTATCCCTCAACCAACATCACTAAAAAACAGATTATCTGGTCATTATCTATTTGTGGGATATCAGTTTGTGTGCAAATTGGCTGCTGTGTTTCCTGCATTACAACAATCCGTCTTACTACCATTCGTTCATGCTGAAATACAGGGCAGTACAGAGATGACAAACGACCTGACTGTTTTCTCCTCTCATCATCATCATAGGCAGTCCCTCGGAATCGAGGAAGACTTGCTTCCACTCCTGACTTGAGTTCTTTGGTGGCTGAACAGTCCAATACGAGAGCCACAGACTCTGTCACAGGTGGGACAGATAGTCGTTGAGGGAAGGGGTGGGTGGGACTGGTTTGCCGCACGCTCTTTCTGCTGCCTGCGCTTGGTTTCTGCATGCTCTCGGCGTTGAGACTCGAGATGCTCAGCACCCTCTCGGATGCACTTCCTCCACTTAGGGCGGTCTTGGGCCAGGGACTCCCAGGTGTCAGTGGGAATGTCGCACTTTATCAGGGAGGCTTTGAGGTTGTACTTGTAGCATTTCCGCTGCCCACCTTTGGTTCGTTTGCCGTGAAGGAGCTCCGAGTAGAGCACTGGCTTTGGGAGTCTCGTGTCTGGCATGCGAAATATGTGGTCTGCCCAGTGGAGCTGATCGAGTGCAGTCAGTGCTTCAATGCTGGGGATGTTAGCTCTGGATGAAGATGCTGATGTTGGTGTGCCTATCCTCCCAGGGGATTTGTAGGATCTTGCGATACATCATTGGTGATATTTCTCCAGCAACTTGAGGTGTCTGCTGTACATGGTTCATGTCTCTGAGCCATACAGGAGGGCAGATATTACTACAGCCCTGTAGACCATCAGCTTGGTGGCAGTTTTGAGGGCCTGGTCTTCAAACACTCTTTTCCTCAGGCGGCCGAAGGCTGCACTGGTGCACTGGAGGCTATGTTGGATCTCGTTGTCGATGCCTGCTCTTGTTGATAGGAGGCTCCCGAGATATGGGAAGTGGTCCACAGTGTCCAGGGCCGCGCCATGGATCTTGATGACTGCGAGACAGGCTGGTGGAGGACCTTTGTTTTACGGATATTTAGCTTAAGGCCCATGCTTTCTGTTACATTTAGAATAACTCCACAAGACTGTATATCTTAAGCTCAAACTGTTGTGACCTTGGTCTCTTTGTTCTAACTCCGGAGTGAGGAGGCAGCATGGTAGACTGCCTTTTATACCTGCTTGCCCAGGGTGTGCAGGTGACCCTCCCATAGGTGCGCCCCCGGTGGCAAGTCTTACACATTGGTAATGCTTACATACATAACACTTTCGTATGCCTCAGTAAATACGTCAACTATGTCCTGGAGCTCAGCCTCTGTATGTGCGCAGACGCGTACTGTAGCTCGACGACAGAGGTTGGGGTGGTCTTGGACCTGGCCTAGAGACGGCGAAGGTTGAACAGGTTCCCACTGGTTCTGTAGTTTAGTTCCACTCCAGCGGGGAGCTTGCTGACTGTGAGATGGAGCATGGCGGAGGGAAAGATTGAGAAGAGGGTTGGGGCGATAATGTGATACTGTTTGACCCTGGTCCGGACGTGGATTGGGTCTGTGATGGATCCATTGGTAAGGATCATGGCCTGGCGAACCTTTGGGGGCATCCGAAACGGAGGAGGACGCTCCATAGACCCTCGCGGTTGACAGTGTCAAAGGCCTTTGCAAGGTCGAAGAAGGCCATGTATAAGGGTTGGCGCTGTTCCCTGCATTTTTCCTGTAGCTGTCGCACTGCAAAAATGTATCCAATTCCCTTTTGAAAGCTACTATTGAATCTGTATCCACCACCCTACCAGGCAATGCATTCCAAATCCTAACCACTCGTTGCGTAAAAAGGTTTGTCCTCATTCATGATATTAGCACCTCTATCAAATCCTCTTTTAGCTTTCTCTGCTCTAAGGAGAAGGTCATGTATAAGGGCTGGTGCTGCTCCCTGCATTTTTCCTGCAACTGTCGCGCTGCAAAAATCATGTCCGTTGTGCCCCGTAGGGGACGAAATCCGCACTGTGACTCTGGGAGAAGCTCCTCAGCCACAGGAAGAAGACGGTTGAGGAGGACTCTAGCGACAACTTTCCCAGTGGCTGACAACAGGGAGATTCCTCTGTAGTTGCCACAGTCGTACTTGTCCCCTTTTTTAAAGATGGTCACAATTACTGCACCTCTGAGATCTCCCAGCATGCTCTCCTCCCTCCAAACGAGAGAGTTGAGGTCATGTATTCGCGCCAGCAGTGCCTCTCTGCCATACTTCAATGCCTCAGCAGGGATTTGTTTTTAAGCTTTCTTATGGCTTTTTCTACCTCGTACCTCGTGCTGGCCGACAACCATGATGTGAGAGGATTCATCATCGCAGCCAAGGCCACCTACAGGCCAAACTCCCAAGAACGGGGAAGCACTCATCAAGGACACCGAGGCAGTTAGGGCCCGCTGGAAGGGCTGAGGTTTTACTGAGGTGGTGGCGGGTAGCATGCTGTGGGATGGAGTCGAGAACACTCGAGTCAAAGGCAGAGTCTCGGTTGAGGAGATCTTTGAAGTGCTCCTTCCAGCGGGCCCTGACTGCCTCGGTGTCTTTGATGAGTGCTTCCCTGTTCTTGGCCAGCAGTGGGGTGGGGACTTGGGTGTTTGGCCTGTAGGTGGCTTTGGCTGCGATGATGAATCCTTGTACATCATGGTTGTTGGCCAGCTGCTGTATCTCCTCTGCTTTCTCCTTCCACCACCTGTTCTTTAGGTCCCGGTCTTTTTGTTGGACCTCAGCCATGAGCTTTGCCACTCCCGAGTTGGGCTGTTGTTTAAGGTCCAGAAATGCCCTGTGCTTGCGATCTATTAGTTCTTGGATCTCCTGATCATTTTCATCAAACCAGTCCTGCTGTTTCCTGGTTGAGTAACCGAGTGTGTCTTTGCAGGCACTGGTTATGGAGGCCTAGAGGGCAGACCAAGCGCTGTGGGCAATCTGCATCTCGGGGTCGTCAAGGCACGCCAGGTTAGCTGTGAGGCGCTGACTGTATAGAGCTCTCTTAGCTGGGTCCTTAAGTGCTCCGGCATTGACTTTTTTGCGGCACTGCTTCTGCTGTCCCACTCCGCGTTGGGGTGATGTTGATGTCGATGATGGATCAGATTAGACGGTGGTCCATCCAGCAGTCATTGGCTCCTGTCCTGGCGTGGGTGATGATACAAAGATTAGTGGGAAAGCGGGTTGTATAGAGGACACAGAGAGGCTGCAAAGAGATTTAGATAGGTTAAACGAATGGGCTAAGATTTGGCAGATGGAATACAATGTCGGAAAATGTGAGGTCATCCACCTTGGAAAAAAAATCAGTAAAAGGGAATATTATTTGAATGGGGAGAAATTACAACATGCTGCGGTGCAGAGGGACCTGGGGGTCCTTGTGCATGAAACTCTTTTTGGAGTTTACCTGCAAAACAAAAACATTAATCGGTGCCACCCGCCCTGGATGACACACCAGACATTTACAAGGCCCTCTTTTTTTTCCTTTTTTTGGGTTTTTTTTTGGGCACTAAAATCAAATTTTCCTTTTTCCAGTGCCCCCTATAAAAGGGGAGGGGGACACTAAAAGCACCGGCAATTAAAACAAATGAAACTTTAAAACGTAAAATCAAATTAAAATTTGGTTGCCGGGCGTGATGATGCACTCCAGTCCCTCCGGTGCCCACCTCTCGCGGAAGGCCGCGAGCGTACCGGTGGACACCGCGTGCTCCATCTCCAAGGACACCCTGGACCGGATGTAAGAGCGGAAGAGAGGCAGGCAGTCAGGTTGAATGACCCCCTCGACCGCCCGCTGCCTGGACCGGCTGATGGCACCCTTGGCCGTGCCCAGGAGCAGTCCTACGAGGAGGTCTTCGGACCAACCCGCTCCCCTCCGCACAGGGTGCCCAAAGATCAGGAGAGTGGGACTGAAGTGCAGCCAGAATTTCAGGAGCAGCCCCTTCATATAATGGAACAGGGGCTGCAACCTCGTGCACTCAATAAAAACATGGAACACGGACTCCTCCAGACCGCAGAAATTGCAGGCGGCCTGGGAGTCCGTGAACCGGCTTAAAAATTTATTGCACGGCACTGCTCCGTGCACCACCCTCCAGGCCAAGTCCCCGACAAATAGTGGGAGGACCCCTGCGTAGAGTGCCCTCCATCGGGGACCCACGCCTCCTCCGGACGGCAGGATGGTACGCCATGGCGTGTCCGGACAGCAGGCGAGGATGGCAAAGTTGAGAGTGTGCAGGAGCAGCCCGTACAGGAAACCCCTCTGCGCGGAACTGAAGGGCACGGAGGGGATTTCCCCGAGACGGCTCAAGTTGTGAGGCGCCGGCCCCCGAGGGAGGTTCCGGGGTTTGGCGCCAATGAGGAATTCCGTCCGGACGGGGGTCAGTTCGGACGGGATCTCCCCACGTGCCTGAGCCTCCTCGATGCACCTAACGGAGTCAGGGCCCAGAGCTGTTTTTAGCGACTTGATGGCATCGGCCGTGTGGCGGACGTTGGCAGAATTTAGGCGCCGCGCCAGCGTGTCTGGCGCCATCCAGCCCACTCCTCCGCCATCGAACAGGTCCCTGACCCTGGTCACCTCACCAGCCACAGCCCTCTCTTCCGACCGCCACATAAAACCTCGGTCGTGGAGGTACGGATTCCCGAGCAGCGGCTCCTGCAGGACGGCCGCCACTCCAGCCGGCGGAGAGCTGCGCTTGGTGGAGACTTTGTTCCAGACCCTGATGAGTTCCTTGTAAAAGACAGGCAGCTCCCGGAGGGCGGTCCTGACACCCCCCAAGTTCACAAACAGGAGCTGCGTGTCATAATTGAGGTCGCGCTGCTGGCGGAAGAAATACGTCGCCAGAGCACACCACCTAGGAGGGGGCTCGACGTAAAGGTATCTCTGCAGGGTCTGAAGACGGAAAGTCGCTAGCTGGGCGCTGACGCACACCAACGACTGACCGCCCTCCTCAAGCGGGAGACTCAAGACCGCAGCAGAGACCCAGTGCTTCCTGTTGTTCCAGAAGAAGTCCACCAGCTTCTTCTGTATCTTGGCGACAAACGCAGGGGTAGGGGTCAAAGTGACCAGCCGGTACCACAACATTGCGGCCACCAGCTGGTTTATGACTAGCGCTCGACCCCTGTAGGACAGCACTCGGAGCAGTCCTGTCCAGCGCCCTAGGCGAGCGGCGACCTTGGCCTCCAGCTCCTGCCAGTTCGCCGGCCAGGCTCCCTCATCGGGGCTAAGGTAGACTCCCAGATAGAGGAGATGAGTCGTGCTCCAGGCAAAAGGCCTGAGCTCCTCCGGCAGGGAGTCCACCCGCCACTGACCCACCAGGAGTCCGGAACATTTCTCCCAGTTGATCCTGGCGGAGGACGCGGCCGAGTAAATCTCCTGGCACTCACGCATCCTCCGCAGGTCAGCGGGATTCTCTACCGCGAGGAGCACGTCATCGGCGTAAGCCGAGAGGACGACCTCCACGCCCGGCCCTTGCAGAGCCAGTCCCGTCAACCTCGTCCGCAAGAGGCGCAGGAAAGGCTCCACGCAAACGGCGTATAACTGGCCGGACATGGGGCATCCCTGGCGCACCCCTCTCCTAAAGCGAAGGGGCGCCGTCAAGGACCCGTTAACCTTAATCAGACACTCCGCGGCGGCGTACAAAAGTCGGATCCGGGCGACGAAATGCGTCCCGAACCCGAAAGCGCGCAGAGTTCCGAGCAGATAGTCGTGATCCACCCTGTCGAACGCCTTCTCTTGGTCGAGGGATAGGAAGACGACCGACAGACCAGCCTCCTGGGAACAATGGATGAGGTCCCGAACCAGATGGATGTTGTCGTGGATTGTCCGGCCCGGGACCGTGTAGGACTGGTCAGGGTGGATCATGTGGTCCAGCACGGCATCAAGGTGAGCAGACATCGCCCTGGCGAAGATTTTGTAGTCCGTGCTGAGGAGGGAGACCAGGCGCCAGTTCTTAAGGAGGCAGAGATCGCCCTTCTTAGGCAGCAGGACGATGACCGCCCTGCGCCAAGAGAGGGGCATCTCCCCGGTCGCCAGACTTTCCCCCTGGACACGCGTGTAGTCGCCCCCCAGGACGTCCCAGAACGCCCTGTGGAACTCTACTGTCAGCCCGTCCAGCCCCGGGGATTTTCCCCTCGAGAGCCGGGCGAGGGCACCGGTCAGCTCCGCCAGACTTAGCGGAGCTTCCAAATTTTCGGCACCCTCCGGGCTGACCTTCGGCAGGTCCTCCCACAAAATTCTACGCGCTTCCTCGCTGGACGGATCCGGAGAGAACAGAGCCCCGTAATATTCACGGGCCCTGTTGTTGACGCCCTCCGGATCCGAGACGAGAGAGCCGTCGTCGGCCAGCAGCGTCAAGAGCTGCTTACGGACACTCTGCCTTTTTTCCAGCGAGTAGAAGAAGGGGGAGCCGCGGTCCAGATCTCTCAGGAACCAGATCCGCGATCTCACGAACGCGCCTCGGGACCCGACGAGCTGCAGGTCCTTCAGCGCGGCCTTCTTCGCTTCGTACACCGTCCGCAGGGCCGGGTCCTGGACGACTTGACCGAGACGGGATTCCAGGTCGAGCACCTCTTTTTCTAGGCGCCCGACTCTGGGCGCCCACCTCTTGGTCGACCCCCTCGCGTACTCTTGACAGAAGACGCGGACGTGAGCCTTGCCCACGTCCCACCATAGCCTCAAGGAGGGGAAGCCCCCCTGCTTCCTTCTCCAGTCGGACCAGAATCGACGGAACGAGTCCTGGAACCGCACGTCCTCCAGCAGCCGGTTGTTAAAGTGCCAGTACGCGGACCCCGTCCTCACGCGGAGCGAAGCGAGCTCCGCCCACACCAGGTGGTGGTCCGAACACGGCACCGGCCGCATGGAGGCCGCCGGGACACAGGAAACGTACGCCCGAGACACGTAAAGGTGGTCGACTCTGGACCATCCTACTCCAGGCCTCACCCAAGTAAAGGCGCTGAAGTCGGGGTGGAGATTTCGCCAGACGTCCACCAAGTCGAAGGACCCGACCAGGTCCCTCAACTTCTCCATCGCCGTCATGCACTGCGGGGCACCGGAGCGGTCCCTCGCCTCGAGGGTGCAGTTAAAATCCCCCCAGAGGACAATGCAGTCGCCGACGCCGACGGAGCCAAGAAGAGCAGACACCTCTTCAAAGAAGCGCGTTTGCTGTGGGCCGGGCTGAGGGGCGTACACGTTCACGAGATGGAGCGGCACGTCCCCCAGGCGAACCGTTACGTGCAGCAAGCGGCCTGGCACGGGCTCCTCGACCCCCAAGATCTCCGGCTGAAAATGCGGGCCCAGCAAGATGGCCACCCCACTAGAAATGGCGGTGAGGTGGCTCATGCGGACCTCTCCTTGCCATTCCAGGAGCCACGTGGCTTCGTCTCCCGGAACGGTGTGGGTTTCTTGCAGGAAGCACACCGCATATTTTCCCTCCTGCAGGAGCGAAAAATTGTCAAATCTACGGCGTGCCCCTCTGCCGCCGTTGATGTTGAGGCTGGCTATGGTTATCTTCATGGCAAAAGCATAGTGCAACCTCTACCTTAACCTATTGTGGGGGAGGGAGCGGAGTCTTTTGTTGAACTCCGCTCCCTCCGCAGTCCAGCGAGGAGTCCCTCGAGCTTGCGCAGCTCAAGGTGTTGCGCCTTTGTCAAGGGCCCGCCCGCGGCCAAGGTTTTAGCGGCGGCGCAGACGGACCCCTTGATCAGCTCTGGCTCGGACCATTTTTCCAGGGCCAGTCGGGCTTGGTCGCAGCGACCCCGGCTCTGGGCCAAAAAGTCCCGGAGTTCCTTTGCAGGAATGAGGAGGGTCTCAGCGGCGGCCGCGAGCAGATCCACCGCCTCCCTGGCGGTGGTCTCTAGGTTTTCACCCGCGTCCCCCACCGAGTCCCCGTCCTTCTCCGGGAGGTGGCCGCCAGCAGCCGGCCCATCGACCGCACAAGGTACGGCAAATGACCCGGCCGCTCCAACCGGCCCTGGCTCTGCCCCGATCCCACCCCCAGGATCGTCGGCAGAGGAGTCCCCACTGGGCTCTTTAAAAAATGGTGCTGGGTCGGGAAACGACAGCGGAAGGGGTTCCCCCTCCGCCCCAGGAACCGGGGAACAAGGAGAGACCCGGCCATAGGAAATCCCCAGGCTCCCCAAGTGCTCCAGCTCCAAAGTAAGGGGCGAGGGTGGGTGTTCCTCCCCCTCCCCGCTGCCACCCCCCGGCCCAGCATGTACAGTTTCATTAAAATTGTTAATTTGTGTTTCTGCCGGGTCGAGCAAATCCCGGGGGAAGTTGGATATTGGCTGGGCGGGCTCAGGTTCGGCCTTTTCGGCCCCGCCCACCTCAGTCCCCGGGACGCCCGGCCCGGCGGCAATGCTTTCCTCCGCGATCCCCACGCCCCCCCACGACAGGCAGATCTTCCACGCCATCCCCGGGAGGCAGAGGCTGGGCAGCCTCGACTGTCTCACCCTCCCCGGGGACAGACTCCTCCCACCTACGGCGCTGCTTGGGGGCGCTGGTGGGGGACACGGGACACGCGGCGGGCACCGACTCCTTCGCGGAGGGATGTTGTTCCCTCTCCGCCTCAACGGAGTGGCGCCTCCTTTTGTTGCTGGGGGTGCGCTGAGGCAGGGAGACCTCCATGTCTGCCGAGGCCTCCCGCTCCGCCCCCCCCTTTTCCTTTTCTTGCCCGCGCCCGGGCCCCTCTGTGGTGTCGTTCAAGGGGTCGGGCACGGGCTCGGGGCACCCCGCGCTCGCCGGTGACTGGGTTGGGCTGAGGGCGGTGGTCAAACTTTCTGGCGCACTGAGGGGACCCGCCTCTAGATGTTTCGCCTTGTACCGCGCCTTCTTTCCGGTCGGACGCTCTCCCTCCTCCCCGCCGGAGGCCCTGAAAACAAAGGCCTCCGACGATGCCCGCGCACCTACGGCTCCCGGCACGCGGACGCAACTAGGGGGAGGGGTGGCGGCGGCGCCAGCCTTGGCCGCCCTCGGTGGTTTGGCGGCCTTGGAGCCGGGGCAGTTCTTACGAACATGCCCCACCTCCCTACAGGCATGGCACCGCACGCCGTCCGACGTCCAGAAGACGCGGTAGGCAGTCCCCTCATGCACCACATTAAAATTCCCCTCCGTCGTGTCCTCCCGCGCCAGCCGGACAAAGAGCTGGCGGCGGAAGGAGAACACGTGGCGCAGGCTGTTCTCCCTGAGGCCGAGCGGTATGGGGTTGATCCCCGACCTTACTTCCCCCAGTTGGTGTAGGTGAGGGAGGAGGAGCTCAGCGGGAACAAAGGGCGGGACGTTTGACACGATGACCCTCTGCGCGGTGGCCTCGAGAGGGTCCACCGGCAGGAACGTCCTGCCCACCGTGAGCCCCTTTTCGAGGGCCAGGGACGCCGCCTGCTCCGACCCCAGGAAGAACACGGCCTTCCCAGACATCTTGGAGGCTGCGACAATGGCCGAGGGGCTGACTACCCCAGCCATCGCCCGCACGCACTCCTCGATGCTCATTCTGGGGTGAGTGTAGCTCTTGACCCCGTGTTTTTTCGTGATGAGTCTGAATGGTGGCAGGGCAGCGGGTGGTGCAGGAGGTGCCGTGGAAGCGGTTGCCACCTGCGCATATGTCTTCGCTGGCCCTGCCACCGGCGTGGATGGGGTCGCCATCACGGGGTCCCTTTAAGGGCTACACCCACCCCAAAGTCACAGGCCTTAATGGTCTTAATTTGGCCTCTTATCTAAAGACTGAGCAGAGGAGCTCTTAACGAGGCACACCTCTCCCCTAGTTGGCAATTGGGGAGGGGCCTTGCTCCCTCTGCTCAGTTGTTTTTTTTTTGGTTTTTTTTAAATTAGGAAGAAGGGGTCTCAGAGAGAGAGGGGAGAGACAGAGAGAGAGAGATAGAGAAAGGGGGCTGCGGGAAAGAGGGAGGCTGCGAGGGCAGGTCTCCCCTCACAGCGATGGGTGGGTGTTTTACTTGGGGTGCACTCCCCAGATGGCAAAACACACAAGCACAGTCTTTGGGTTGGTCTTCGGGTGGGGGGAGAAGATGTCTTCACCTGGGGCAGCTCGAGCCACCAGGCACACACTCCTAACGATGTTTAAATGGGTGATTAAGAAAATCTTCAGCCTGGTAGCTCCAGCTATCCCAGGCTAGGCTAAGCAAGGCCCCCACACACACTTCCACACACACACACCCTCCGCGATGTTCCGGCCCTCAGTGGTCTTCTTTCCTCCCCCCACCGATACAGCAAAGTCTATTGGGGAATGCATCAAAACACACCCAACTGTAGAAAAGTAGAGTCTCCCTCCTTCCACACTGGATGTTGTTGTTTGTCTTTCCCCCTCTCTCCAAATCTTTGTAGAATGGTAAGTTGGTAAAAGTTTTCTGCTTCCCTCCTCTCCCTCTGGGTGAAAGTTGGTGGTGAAGCCCCTTCCTTCCTTCTCTTCCTGGGCTGTTCTCAGGGCTCTCCAGGCAGGAGCTAAGGTTGGTAGCTGCTCCTCTCTCAGCAGCTCAGCTCCAACTGAGCAGGACACGCCTCCACTGCTCCACAATTGGTCCTTGTGCATGAAACTCTTTTGAGTTTACCTGAAAAAAAAAACATAAACATTAACCGTGCCAACCGTCTGGGTGATGCAGCAGACATTTTCAAGGCCCCTTTTTTTTTTTTTCCTTTTTTTGTGGTTTTTGTTTTGTTTTTCTTTTTTTTTTTGGTTTTTTTTGGGGCGCTAAAATCACATTTTTCCAAGTGCCCCCTATAAAAGGGGAGGGGGACACTAAAAGCACCGGCAATTAAAACAAATTAAACTTTAAAACGTAAAATAAAATTAAAATTTGGTTGCCGGGCGTGATGATGCACTCCAGTCCCTCCGGTGCCCACCTCTCGCGGAAGGCCGCGAGCGTACCGGTGGACACCGCGTGCTCCATCTCCAAGGACACCCTGGACCGGATGTAAGAGCGGAAGAGAGGCAGGCAGTCAGGTTGAACGACCCCCTCGACCGCCCGCTGCCTGGACCGGCTGATGGCACCCTTGGCCGTGCCCAGGAGCAGTCCTACGAGGAGGCCTTCGGACCTACCCGCTCCCCTCCGCACAGGGTGCCCAAAGATCAGGAGAGTGGGACTGAAATGCAGCCAGAATTTCAGGAGCAGCTCCTTCAAATAATAAAACAGGGGCTGCAACCTTGTGCATTCCATAAAAACATGGAACACGGTCTCTTCCAGACTGCAGAAATTGCAAGCGGCCTGGGAGTCCGTGAACCGGCTTAAAAATTTGTTGCACGGCACTGCTCCATGCACCACCCTCCAGGCCAAGTCCCCGATGAATAGTGGGAGGACCCCTGCGTAGAGTGCCCTCCATCGGGGACCCCCGCCTCCTCCGGACGGCAAGATGGTACGCCATGGCGTGTCCGGACGGCCGGCGAGGATGGCAAAGTTGAGAGTGTGCAGGAGCAGCCCGTACAGGAAACCCCTCCGCGCGGAACTGAAAGGCACGGAGGGGATTTCTCCGAGGCGGCTGAAGTTGTGAGGCGCCGGCCCCCGAGGGAGGTTCCGGGGTTTGGCGCCAATGAGGAATTCCGTCCGGACGGGGGTCAGTTCGGACGGGATCTCCCCACGTGCTTGAGCCTCCTCGATGCACCTAACGGAGTCAGGGCCCAAAGCTGTTTTTAGCGACTCGATGGCATCGGCCGCGTGGCGGACGTTGGCAGAATTTAGGCGCCGCGCCAGCGTGTCTGGCGCCATCCAGCCCGCTCCTCCGACATCGAGCAGGTCCCTGACCCTGGTCACCTCACCAGCCACAGCCCTCTCTTCCGACCGCCACATAAAACCTCGGTCGTGGAGGTACGGATTCCCGAGCAGCGGCTCCTGCAGGACGGCCGCCACTCCAGCCGGCGGAGAGCTGCGCTTGGTGGAGACTTTGTTCCAGACCCTGATGAGTTCCCTGTAAAAGACAGGCAGCTCCCGGAGGGCGGTCCTGGCACCCCCCAAGTTCACAAACAGGAGCTGCGTGTCATAATTGAGGTCGCGCTGCTGGCGGAAGAAATACCTCGCCAGAGCACACCACCTAGGAGGGGGCTCGACGTAAAGGTATCTCTGCAGGGACTGAAGACGGAAAGTCGTGAGCTGGGCGCTGACGCACACCAACGACTGACCGCCCTCCTCAAGCGGGAGACTCAAGACCGCAGCAGAGACCCAGTGCTTCCTGTTGTTCCAGAAGAAGTCCACCAGCTTCTTCTGTATCTTGACGACAAACGCAGGGGGAGGGGTCAAAATGACCAGCCGGTACCACAACATTGCGGCCACCAGCTGGTTTATGACTAGCGCTCGACCCCTGTAGGACAGCACTCGGAGCAGTCCTGTCCAGCGCTCTAGGCGAGCGGCGACCTTGGCCTCCAGCTCCTGCCAGTTCGCCGGCCAGGCTCCCTCGTCGGGGCTAAGGTCGACTCCCAGATAGAGGAGATGGGTCGTGCTCCAGGCAAAAGGCCTGAGCTCCTCCGGCAGGGAGTCCACCCGCCACTGACCCACCAGGAGTCCGGAACATTTCTCCCAGTTGATTCTGGCGGAGGACGCGGCCGAGTAAATCTCTTGGCACTCACGCATCCTCCGCAGGTCAGCGGGATCCTCTACCGCGAGGAGCACGTCATCGGCGTAAGCCGAGAGGACGACCTCCACGCCCGGCCCTTGCAGAGCCAGTCCCGTCAACCTCGTCCGCAAGAGGCGCAGGAAAGGCTCCACGCAAACGGCATATAACTGGCCAGACATGGGGCATCCCTGGCGCACCCCTCTCCTAAAGCGAAAGGGCGCCGTCAAGGACCCGTTAACCTTAATCAGACACTACGCGGCGGCGTACAAAAGTCGGATCCGGGCGACGAAATGCGTCCCGAACCCGAAAGCGCGCAGAGTTCCGAGCAGATAGTCGTGATCCACCCTGTCGAACGCCTTCTCTTGGTCGAGGGATAGGAAGGCGACCGACAGACCAGCCTCCTGGGAACAATGGATGAGGTCCCGGACCAGATGGATGTTATCGTGGATTGTCCGGCCCGGGACCGTGTAGGACTGGTCGGGGTGGATCATGTGGTCCAGCACGGCACCAAGGCGAGCAGTCATTGCCCTGGCGAAGGTTTTGTAGTCCGTGCTGAGGAGGGAGACCGGGCGCCAGTTCTTAAGGAGGCGGAGATCGCCCTTCTTAGGCAGCAGGACGATGATTGCCCTGCGCCAAGAGAGGGGCATCTCCCCGGTCGCCAGACTTTCCCCCAGGACCCGGGCGTAGTCGCCCCCCAGGACGTCCCAGAACGCCCTGTGGAACTCCACGGTCAGCCCATCCAGCCCCGGGGATTTTCCCCTCGAGAGCCGGTCGAGGGCACCGGTCAGCTCCGCCAGGCTTAGCTGAGCTTCCAGATTTTCGGCGCCCTCCAGGCTGACCTTCAGCAGGTCCTCCACAAAACTCTACGCGCTTCCTCGCTGGACGGATCCGGAGAGAACAGAGCCCCGTAATATTCACGGGCCCTGTTGTTGACGCCCTCCGGATCCGAGACGAGAGAGCCGTCGTCGGCCAGCAGCGTCAAGAGCTGCTTACGGACACTCTGCCTTTTTTCCAGCGAGTAGAAGAAGGGGGAGCCGCGGTCCAGATCCCGCAGGAACCGGATCCGCGACCTCACGAACGCGCCTCGGGACCCGACGAGCTGCAGGTCCTTCAGCGCGGCCTTCTTCGCTTCGTACACCGTCCGCAGGGCCGGGTCCTGGACGACTTGACCGAGACGGGATTCCAGGTCGAGCACCTCTTTTTCTCGGCGCCCGACCCTGGCCGCCCGCCTCTTGGTCGACCCCCTCGCGTACTCTTGACAGAAGACGCGGACGTGAGCCTTGCCCACGTCCCACCATAGCCTCAAGGAGGGGAAGCCCCCCTGCTTCCTTCTCCAGTCGGCCCAGAATCGACGGAACGAGTCCTGGAACCGCTCATCCTCCAGCAGCCGGTTGTTAAAGTGCCAGTACGCGGACCCCGTCCTCGCGCGGAGTGAAGCGAGCTCCGCCCACACCAGGTGGTGGTCCGAACACGGCACCGGCCGCATGGAGGCCGCCAGGACGCAGGAAACGTACGCCCGAGACACATAAAGGCGGTCGACTCTAGACCATCCTACTCCAGCCCTCACCCAAGTAAAGGCGCTGGAGTCGGGGTGGAGATTTCGCCAGACGTCCACCAAGTCGAAGGACCCGACCAGGTCCCTCAACTTCTCCATCGCCGTCATGCACTGCGGGGCACCGGAGCGGTCCCTCGCCTCGAGGGTGCAGTTAAAATCCCCTCCGAGGACAATGCAGTCGCCGACGTCGACGGAGCCAAGAAGAGCGGACACCTCTTCAAAGAAGCGCGTCTGTTGCGGGCCGGGCTGAGGGGCGTACACGTTCACGAGATGGAGCGGCACGTCCCCCAGGCGAACCGTTACGTGCAGCAAGCGGCCTGGCACGGGCTCCTCGACCCCCAAGATCTCCGGCTGAAAATGCGGGCCCAGCAAGATGGCCACCCCACTAGAAGTGGCGGTGAGGTGGCTCATGCGGACCTCTCCTTGTCATTCCAGGAGCCACGTGGCTTCGTCTCCCGGAACGGTGTGGGTTTCTTGCAGGAAGCACACCACATATTTCCCCTCCCGCAGGAGCGAAAAATTGTTAAATCTACGGCGTGCCTCTCTGCTGCCGTTGATGTTGAGGCTGGCTATGGTTATCTTCATGACTAGAGCATGGTGCAACCTCTAGCTAACCTATTGTGGGGGAGGAGTGGAGTCGTTTGTTGACCTCCACTCCTTCAGCAGCCCAGCGAGCAACTTTTTGAGCCGGCGCAGCTCAAGGCCCTGAGCCTTTGATAAGGGCCCGCCCGCGGCCATGGTTTTAGCGGCGGCGCGGACGGACGCGACGAGCAGCCCCGGCTCGGACCATCTTTCCAGGGCCAGACGGACTTGGTCGCGGCGACCCCGGCACTGGACCAAAAAGTCCCGGAGTTCCTCTACGGGAATGAGGAGGGTCTCAGTGGCGGCTGCGAGCAGATCCACCGCCTCACTGGCGATGGATTCGAGATCTTAACCCGCGTCCTCCACCGAGTCCACGTCCCCCTCCGGGAGGTCGCCGCGAGCAGCCGGCCCGTCGACCGCACGAGGTACGGCAAACGGCCCGGCCGCTCCATCTGGCCCTGGCTCTGCCCCGATCCCACCCCCAGGATCGTCGGCAGAGGAGTCCCCACTGGGCTCTTTTAAAATTGGTGCTGGGTCGGGAAGCGACAGCGGAAGGGGTGCCCCCTCTGCCCCAGGAACCGGGGAACAGGGTGAGACCTGGTCAAAGTAATGTTCCAGGTCCTCCAATTCCCCCAGCTCCACAGTAGGGGGCGAGGGTTGTTGTTCTTCTCCCTCCCCGCCGCCACCCCCCAGCCCAGCGTGTACGGATTCAATAAAATTGGCATTTTCAGTTTCTGCCGAGTCGAGCAAATCCCGGGGGAAGTTGGGTATTGGCTGGGCGGGCTCAGGTTCGGCCTTTTCGGCCCCGCCCGCCTCAGTCCCCGGGACGCTCGACCCGGCGGCAATGCATTCTTCCGCTGGCCCCACGCCCCCCACGACAGGCAGATCTTCCACGCCATCCCCAGGAGGCAGCGGCTGGGCAGCCTCGACTGCCTCACCCTCCCCGGGGATAGATTCCTCGCGCCTACAGCGCAATTTGGGGGCGCTGGTGGGGGACGCGGGACACGCGGCGGGCACCGCCTCCTCCGCGGAGGGATGTTGTTCCCCCTCCGCCTCATTGGGGCGGTGCCTCCTTTTGTTCCTGGGGGTGCGCGGAGGCAGGGAGACCTCCATGTCTGCCGAGGCCTCCCGCTCCGCCCCCCCCTTTTCCTTATCTTGCCCTCGCCCGAGCCCCTCTGCGGTATTGGTCAAGGGCTCGGGCACGGGCTCAGGGCACCCCGCGCTCGCCGGTGACTGGGTTGGGCTGAGCGCGGTGGTCAAACTTTCTGGCGCACTGAGGGGACCCGCCTCTAGATGTCTCGTCTTCTTCCGCGCCTTCTTTTCGATCGGACGCTCTCCCTCCCCCCCGCCGGAGGCCGTGAAAACAAAGGCCCCCGACGATGCCCGCGCACCTACGGCTCCCGGCACGCGGACGCAACTAGGGGGAGGGGTGGCGGCGGCGCCAGCCTTGGCCGCCTTCGGTGGTTTGGCGGCCTTGGAGGCGGGGCAGTTCTTGCGAACGTGCCCCACCTCCCTGCAGGCATGGCACCGCACGCCGTCCGACGTCCAAAAGATGCGGTAAGCAGTCCCCTCGTGCACCACATTAAAATAGCCCTCCGTCGTCTCCTCCCGCGCCAGCCGGACAAAGAGCTGGCGGCGGAAGGAGAACACGTGGCGCAGGCTGTTCTCCCTGAGGCCGAGCGGTATGGGGTTGATCCCCGACCTTACCTCCCCCAGTTGGTGTAGGTGAGGGAGGAGGAGCTCAGCGGGAACAAAGGGCGGGACGTTTGACACGATGACCCTCTGCGCGGTGGCCTCGAGAGGGTCCACCGGCAGGAACGTCCCGCCCACCGTGAGTCCCTTTTCAAGGGCCAGGGACACCGCCCGCTCCGACCCCAGGAAGAACACGGCTTCCCAGACATCTTGGAGGCTGCGACAATGGCCGAGGGGCCGACTACCCCAGCCATCGCCCGCACGCACTCCTCAATGCTCATTGTGGGGTGAGTGTAGCTCTTGACCCCATGTTTCTTTGTTATTAATGTAAAAGGTGGCAGGGCAGCGGGTGGCGCAGGAGGTGCCGTGGATGTGGACACCGCCTGCGCATATGTCTTCGCTGGCCCTGCCACCGGCGTGGATGGGGTCGCCATCACGGGGTCCCTTTAAGGGCTACACCCACCCCAAAGTCACAGGCCTTAATGGTCTTAATTGGCCTCTTATCTAAAGACTGAGCAGAGGAGCTCTTAACGAGGCACACCTCTCCCCTAGTTGGCAATTGGGGAGGGGCCTTGCTCCCTCTGCTCAGTTGTCTCAATTGTTTTGTTTTCCAATCTGGAAGGAAGGGCTCTCAGAGAGAGAGGGGAGAAACAGAGAAAGAGAGAGGGGGGTGGGAAGTGGGGGGAACTGCGAGGGCAGGTCTCCCCTCGCAGTTGTGGGTGGGTGCAATCCCCAGATGGCAAAACACAAAATAGTCTTTGGGGTGGTCTTCGGGTGAGGGGAGAAGATGTCTTCACCTGGGGCAGCTAGAGCCACCAGGCACACACTCCTAACGATGTTAAATGTGTGATTAAAGAAATGAAATCTTCAGCCTGGTAGCTCCAGCTATCCCAGGCTAGGCAATTGGAGGGGGGGGGGTTCAATTGTGTGTGGGGCCTAGTTGTAGGCAAGACCCCACACACACTTTCCACACACACACATCCCCCGCGATGTTCCGGCCCTCAGTGGTCTTCTTTCCTCCCCCCACCGATACAACAAAGTCTATTGGGGACTGCACCAAAACACACCCACCTGTCGAAATGGTAGAGTCTCCCTCCTTCCACACTGCATGTTGTTGTTGGTCTTTCCCCCTCTCTCCAACTCTTTGTAGAAAAGGCAAAGATGTTAAAAGTTTTCTGCTTCCCTCCTCTCCCTCTGGGTGAAAGTTGGTGGTGAAGCCCCTTCCTTCCTTCTCTTCCTGGGCTGTTCTCAGGGCTTTCCAGGCAGGAGCTAAGGTTGGTAGCTGCTCCTCTCTCAGCAGCTCAGCTCCAAATGAGCAGGACACGCCTCCACTGCTCCACAATTGGTCCTTGTGCATGAAACTCTTTTAGAGTCTACCTGCAAAACATAAAACATGTATCCGTGCCACCCGACCTGGATGACACACCAGACATTTACAAGGCCCTTTTTTTCTTTTCTTTTTTTTTTTGGGGCACTAAACTCAAATTTTTCCTTTTTCCAGTGCCCCCTATAAAAGGAGAGGGGGACACTAAAAGCACCAGCAATTAAAACAAATTAAACTTTAAAACGTAAAATCAAATTAAAATTTGGTTGGCGGGCGTGATGATGCACTCCAGTCCCTCCGGTGCCCACCTCTCGCGGAAGGCCGCGAGCGTACCGGTGGACACCGCGTGCTCCATCTCCAAGGACACCCTGGACCGGATGTAAGAGCGGAAGAGAGGCAGGCAGTCAGGTTGAACGACCCCCTCGACCGCCCGCTGCCTGGACCGGCTGATGGCACCCTTGGCCGTGCCCAGGAGCAGTCCTACGAGGAGGCCTTCGGACCTACCCGCTCCCCTCCGCACAGGGTGCCCAAAGATCAGGAGAGTGGGACTGAAGTGCAGCCAGAATTTCAGGAGCAGCCCCTTCAAATAATGGAACAGGGGCTGCAACCTCGTGCACTCAATAAAAACATGGAACACGGGCTCCTCCAGACCGCAGAAATTGCAGGCGGCCTGGGAGTCCGTGAACCGGCTTAAAAATTTATTGCACGGCACTGCTCCGTGCACCACCCTCCAGGCCAAGTCCCCGATGAATAGTGGGAGGTCCCCCGCGTAGAGTGCCCTCCATCGGGGACCCCCGCCTCCTCCGGACGGCAAGATGGTACGCCATGGCGTGTCCGGACGGCCGGCGAGGATGGCAAAGTTGAGAGTGTGCAGGAGCAGCCCGTACAGGAAACCCCTCCGCGTGGAACTGAAAGGCACGGAGGGGATTTCCCCGAGGCGGCTCAAGTTGTGAGGCGCCGGTCCCCGAGGGAGGTTCCGGGGTTTGGCGCCGATGAGGAATTCCGTCCGGACGGGGGTCAGTTCGGAAGGGATCTCCCCACGTGCTTGAGCCTCCTCGATGCACCTAACGGAGTCAGGGCCCAGAGCTGTTTTTAGCGACTCGATGGCATCGGCCGCGTGGCGGACGTTGGCAGAGTTTAGGCGCCGCGCCAGCGTGTCTGGCGCCATCCAGCCCGCTCCTCCGACATCGAGCAGGTCCCTGACCCTGGTCACCTCACCAGCCACAGCCCTCTCTTCCGACCGCCACATAAAACCTCGGTCGTGGAGGTACGGATTCCCGAGCAGCGGCTCCTGCAGGACGGCCGCCACTCCAGCCGGCGGAGAGCTGCGCTTGGTGGAGACTTTGTTCCAGACCCTGATGAGTTCCCTGTAAAAGACAGGCAGCTCCCGGAGGGCGGTCCTGGCACCCCCCAAGTTCACAAACAGGAGCTGCGTGTCATAATTGAGGTCGCGCTGCTGGCGGAAGAAATACCTCGCCAGAGCACACCACCTAGGAGGGGGCTCGACGTAAAGGTATCTCTGCAGGGTCTGAAGACGGAAAGTCGCGAGCTGGGCGCTGACGCACACCAACGACTGACCGCCCTCCTCAAGCGGGAGACTCAAGACCGCAGCAGAGACCCAGTGCTTCCTGTTGTTCCAGAAGAAGTCCACCAGCTTCTTCTGTATCTTGGTGACAAACGCAGGGGGAGGTGTCAAAGTGACCAGCCGGTACCACAACATTGCGGCCACCAGCTGGTTTATGACTCGCGCTCGACCCCTGTAGGACAGCACTCGGAGCAGTCCTGTCCAGCGCCCTAGGCGAGCGGCGACCTTGGCCTCCAGCTCCTGCCAGTTCGCCAGCCAGGCTCCCTCGTCGGGGCTAAGGTAGACTCCCAGATAGAGGAGATGGGTCGTGCTCCAGGCAAAAGGCCTGAGCTCCTCCGGCAGGGAGTCCACCCGCCACTGACCCATCAGGAGTCCGGAACATTTCTCCCAGTTGATCCTGGCGGAGGATGCGGCCGAGTAAATCTCCTGGCACTCACGCATCCTCCACAGGTCAGCGGGATCCTCTACCGCGAGGAGCACGTCATCGGCGTAAGCCGAGAGGACGACCTCCACGCCCGGCCCTTGCAGAGCCAGTCCCGTCAACCTCGTCCGCAAGAGGCGCAGGAAAGGCTCCACGCAAACGGCATATAACTGGCCAGACATGGGGCATCCCTGGCGCACCCCTCTCCTAAAGCGAAAGGGCGCCGTCAAGGACCCGTTAACCTTAATCAGACACTACGCGGCGGCGTACAAAAGTCGGATCCGGGCGACGAAATGCGTCCCGAACCCGAAAGCGCGCAGAGTTCCGAGCAGATAGTCGTGATCCACCCTGTCGAACGCCTTCTCTTGGTCGAGGGATAGGAAGGCGACCGACAGACCAGCCTCCTGGGAACAATGGATGAGGTCCCGGACCAGATGGATGTTAACATAGACATAGAAACATAGAAAATAGGTGCAGGAGTAGGCCATTCGGCCCTTCTAGCCTGCACCGCCATTCAATGAGTTCATGGTTGAACATTCAACTTCAGTACCCCATTCCTGCTTTCTCGCCATACCCCTTGATCTCCCTAGTAGTAAGGACTTCATCTAACTCCTTTTTGAATATATTTAGTAAATTGGCCTCAACAACTTTCTGTGGTAGAGAATTACAAAGGTTCACCACTCTCTGGGTGAAGAAATTCCTCCGCATCTCGGTCCTAAATGGCTTACCCCTTATCCTTAGACTGTGACCTCTGGTTCTGGACTTCCCCAACATTGGGAACATTCTTCCTGCATCTAACCTGTCTAACCCCGTCAGAATTTTAAACGTTTCTATGAGGTCCCCTCTCATTCTTCTGAACTCCAGTGAATACAAGCCCAGTTGATCCAGTCTTTCTTGATAGGTCAGTCCCGCCATCCCGGGAATCAGTCTGGTGAACCTTCGCTGCATTCCCTCAATAGCAAGAATGTCCTTCCTCAGGTTAGGAGACCAAAACTGTATACAATACTCCAGGTGTGGCCTCACCAATGCCCTGTACAACTGTAGCAATACCTCCCTGCCCCTGTACTCAAATCCCCTTGCTATGAAGGCCAACATGCCATTTGCTTTCTTAACCGCCTGCTGCATGCCAACCTTCAATGACTGATGTACCATGACACCCAGGTCTCTTTGCACCTCCCCTTTTCCTAATCTGTCACCATTCAGATAATAGTCTGTCTCTCTGTTTTTACCACCAAAGTGAATAACCTCACATTTATCCACATTATACTTCATCTGCCATGCATTTGCGCACTCACCTAACCTATCCAAGTCGCTCTGCAGCCTCACAGCATCCTCCTCGCAGCTCACACTGCCACCCAACTTAGTGTCATCCGCAAATTTGGAGATACTACATTTAATACCCTCATCTAAATCATTAATGTACAGTGTAAACAGCTGGGGCCCCAGCACAGAACCTTGCGGTACCCCACTAGTCACTGCCTGCCATTCTGAAAAGTACCCATTTACTCCTACTCTTTGCTTCCTGTCTGACAACCAGTTCTCAATCCATGTCAGTACACTACCCCCAATCCCATGTGCTCTAACTTTGCACATCAATCTCTTGTGTGGGACCTTGTCGAACGCCTTCTGAAAGTCCAAATATACCACATCAACTGGTTCTCCCTTATCCACTCTACTGGAAACATCCTCAAAAAATTCCAGAAGATTTGTCAAGCATGATTTCCCTTTCACAAATCCATGCTGACTTGGACCTATCATGTCACCTCTTTCCAAATGCACTGCTATGACATCCTTAATAACTGATTCCATCATTTTACCCACTACCGATGTCAGGCTGACCGGTCTATAATTCCCTGTTTTCTCTCTCCCTCCTTTTTTAAAAAGTGGGGTTACATTGGCTACCCTCCACTCCATAGGAACTGATCCAGAGTCAATGGAATGTTGGAAAATGACTGTCAACGCATCCACTATTTCCAAGGTCACTTCCTTAAGTACTCTGGGATGCAGTCCATCAGGCCCTGGGGATTTATCGGCCTTCAATCCCATCAATTTCCCCAACACAATTTCCCGGCGAATAAGGATTTCCCTCAGTTCCTCCTCCTTATTAGACCCCCCGACCCCTTTTATAACCGGAAGGTTGTTCGTGTCCTCCTTCGTGAATACCAAACCAAAGTACTTGTTCAATTGGTCCGCCATTTCTTTGTTATCGTGGATTGTCCGGCCCGGGACCGTGTAGGACTGGTCGGGGTGGATCATGTGGTCCAGCACGGCACCAAGGCGAGCAGACATCGCCCTGGCGAAGATTTTGTAGTCCGTGCTGAGGAGGGAGACCGGGCGCCAGTTCTTAAGGAGGCGGAGATCGCCCTTCTTAGGTAGCAGGACGATGACTGCCCTGCGCCAAGAGAGGGGCATCTCCCCGGTCGCCAGACTTTCCCCCAGGACCCGCGCGTAGTCGCTCCCCAGGACGTCGCAGAATGCCCTGTGGAACTCCACGGTCAGCCTGTCCAGCCCCGGGGATTTTCCCCTCGAGAGCCGGTCGAGGGCACCGGTCAGCTCCGCCAGGCTTAGCGGAGCTTCCAGATTTTCGGCGCCCTCCGGGCTGACCTTCGGCAGGTCCTCCCACAAAACTCTACGCGCTTCCTCGCTGGACGGATCCGGAGAGAAGAGAGCCCCGTAATATTCACGGACCCTGTTGTTGACGCCCTCCGGATCCGAGACGAGGGAGCCGTCGTCGGCCAGCAGCGTCAAGAGCTGCTTACGGACACTCTGCCTTTTTTCTAGCGAGTAGAAGAAGGGGGAGCCGCGGTCCAGATCCCGCAGGAACCGGATCCGCGACCTCACGAATGCGCCTCGGGACCCGACGAGCTGCAGGTCCTTCAGCGCGGCCTTCTTCGCTTCGTACACCGTCCGCAGGGCCGGGTCCTGGACGACTTGACCGAGACGGGCTTCCAGGTCGAGCACCTCTTTTTCTAGGCGCCCGACTCTGGCCGCCCGCCTCTTGGTCGACCCCCTCGCGTACTCTTGACAGAAGACGCGGACGTGAGCCTTGCCCACGTCCCACCATAGCCTCAAGGAGGGGAAGCCCCCCTGCTTCCTTCTCCAGTCTGACCAGAATAGACGGAACGAGTCCTGGAACCGCACGTCCTCCAGCAGCCGGTTGTTAAAGTGCCAGTACGCGGACCCCGTCCTCGCGCGGAGTGAAGCGAGCTCCGCCCACACCAGGTGGTGGTCCGAACACGGCACCGGCCGCATGGAGGCCGCCGGGACGCAGGAAACGTACGCCCGAGACACGTAAGGGCGGTCGACTCTAGACCATCCAACTCCAGGCCTCACCCAAGTAAAGGCGCTGGAGTCGGGGTGGAGATTTCGCCAGACGTCCACCAAGTCGAAGGACCCGACCAGGTCCCTCAACTTCTCCATCGCCGTCATGCACTGCGGGGCACCGGAGCGGTCCCTCGCCTCGAGGGTGCAGTTAAAATCCCCCCCGAGGACAATGCAGTCGCCGACGTCGACGGAGCCAAGAAGAGCGGACACCTCTTCAAAGAAGCGCGTCTGTTGCGGGCCGGGCTGAGGGGCGTACACGTTCACGAGATGGAGCGGCACGTCCCCCAGGTGAACCGTTACGTGCAGCAAGCGGCCTGGCACGGGCTCCTCGACCCCCAAGATCTCCGGCTGAAAATGCGGGCCCAGCAAGATGGCCACCCCACTAGAAATGGCGGTGAGGTGGCTCATACGGACCTCTCCTTGCCATTCCAGGAGCCACGTGGCTTCGTCTCCCGGAACGGTGTGGGTTTCTTGCAGGAAGCACACCGCATATTTCCCCACCCGCAGGAGCGAAAAATTGTCAAATCTACGGCGTGCCCCTCTGCCGCCGTTGATGTTGAGGCTGGCTATGGTTATCTTCATGGCAAAAGCATAGTGCAACCTCTACCTTAACCTATTGTGGGGGAGGGAGCGGAGTCTTTTGTTGAACTCCGCTCCCTCCGCAGCCCAGCGAGGAGTCCCTCGAGCTCGCGCAGCTCAAGGTGTTGCGCCTTTGTCAAGGGCCCGCCCGCGGCCAAGGTTTTAATGGCGGCGCGGACGGACCCCTTGATCAGCTCTGGCTCGGACCATTTTTCCAGGGCCAGTCGGGCTTGGTTGCAGTGACCCCGGCTCTGGGCCAAAAAGTCCCGGAGTTCCTTTGCAGGAATGAGGATGGTCTCGGCGGCGGCCGCGAGCAGATCCACCGCCTCGCTGGCGGTGGTCTCTAGGTCTTCACCCGCGTCCCCCACCGAGTCCCCGTCCTCCTCCGGGAGGTGGCCGCCAGCAGTCGGCCCATCGACCGCACAAGATACGGCAAATGAACCGGCCGCTCCAACCGGCCCTGGCTCTGCCCCGATCCCACCCCCAGGATCGTCGGCAGAGGAGTCCCCACTGGGCTCTTTTAAAAATGGTGCTGGGTCGGGAAATGACAGCGGAAGGGGTTCCCCCTCCGCCCCAGGAACCGGGGAACAAGGAGAGACCCGGCCATAAGAAATCCCCAGGCTCCCCAAGTGCACCAGCTCCAAAGTAAGGGGCGAAGGTGGGTGTTCCTCCCCCTCCCTGCCGCCACCCCCCGGCCCAGCATCTACAGTTTCATTAAAATCAATCATTTGTGTTTCTGCCGGGTCGAGCGACTCCCGGGGGAAGTTGATTAATAGCTGGGTGGGCTCAGGTTCGGCCTTTTCAGCCCCGCCCGCCTCAGTCCCCAGGACGCCCGACCCGGCGGCAATGCATTCCTCCGCGATCCCCACGCCCCCCACGACAGGCAGATCTTCCACGCCATCCCCGGGAGGCAGAGGCTGGGCAGCCTCGACTGTCTCACCCTCCCCGGGGACAGACTCCTCTCGCCCACAGCGCAGCTTGGGGGCGCTGGTTGGGGACGCGGGACACGCGGCGGGCACCGACTCCTCCGCGGAGGGATGTTGTTCCCCCTCCGCCTCATCGGAGCCGCGCCTCCTTTTGTTCCTGGCGGCGCGCGGAGGCAGAGAGACCTCCATGTCTGCCGAGGCCTCCCGCTCCGCCCCCCCCCTTTTCCTTTTCTTGCCCGCGCCCGGGCCCCTCTGTGGTGTTGTTCAAGGGCTCGGGCACGGGCTCGGGGCACCCCGCGCTCGCCGGTGACTGGGTTGGGCCGAGCGCGGTAAACAAATTGTCTGGCGCACCGAGGGGACCCGCCTCTGGATGTTTTGCCTTCCCCCGTGCCTTCCTTCCGATCGGATGCTCTTCCTCCCCCCCGCCGGAGGCCGTAATAGCAAGGGCCCCCGGCGATGCCCACGCACCCATGGCTCCCGGCACGCGGACGCAACTAGGGGGAGGGGTGGCGGCGGCGCCAGCCTTGGCCGCCTTCGGTGGTTTGGCGGCCTTGGAGGCGGGGCAGTTCTTGCGAATGTGCCCCACCTCTCTGCAGGCATGGCACCGCACGCCATCCGACGTCCAGAAGACGCGGTAGGCAGTCCCCTCGTGCACCACATTAAAAGACCCCTCCGTCGTCTCCTCCCGCGTCAGCCGGACAAAGAGCTGGCGGCGGAAGGAGAACACGTGGCGCAGGCTGCTCTCCCTGAGGCCGAGCGGTATGGGGTTGATCCCCGACCTTACCTCCCCCAGTTGTTGTAGGTGAGGGAGGAGGAGCCCAGCGGGAACAAAGGGCGGGACGTTCGGCACGATGACCCTCTGCGCGGTGGCCTCGAGGGGATCCACCGGCAGGAACGTCCCGCCCACCGTGAGCCCCCTTTCGAGGGCCAGGGACACCGCCCGCTCCGACCCCAGGAAGAACACAGCCTTCCCAGACATCTTGGAGGCTGCGACAATGGCCGAGGGGCCGACTACCCCAGCCATCGCCCGCACGCACTCCTCGATGGTCATTGTGGGGTGAGTGTAGCTCTTGACCCCGTGTTTTTTTGTGATTAATCTGAATGGTGGCAGGGCAGCGGGTGGCGCAGGAGGTGCCGTGGAAGCGGTTGCCACCTGCGCATATGTCCTTGCTGGCCCTGCCACCGGCGTGGATGGGGTCGCCATCACGGGGTCCTTTTAAGGTCTACACCCACCCCAAAGTCACAGGCCTTAATGGTCTTTATTGGCCTCTTGTATATTGACTGAGCAGAGGAGCCCTTAATGAGGCACACCTCTCTCCTAGTTGGCAATTGGGGAGGGGCCTTGCTCCCTCTGCTCAGTTGTCTTAATTGTTTTATCTTTTTTAAAAAATTAGGAGAAAGGGGCCTCAGAGAGAGAGGGGAGAAACAGAGTAACAGAGAAAGAGAGAGGGGGGTGGGAAGGGGGGGGGAACTGCGAGGGCAGGTCTCCCCTCGCAGCTGTGGGTGGGTGCAATCCCCAGATGGCAAAACACAAAGTCTTTGGGGTGGTCTTCAGGTGAGGGGAGAAGATGTCTTCACCTGGGGCAGCTCGAGCCACCAGGCACACACTCCTAATGATGTTTAAATAGGGTGATTAAGGAAAATCTTCAGCCTGGTAGCTCCAGCTATCCCAGGCTAGGCAATTGGAGGGGGGGGGGGTTCAGTTGTGTGTGGGGCCTAGTTGTAAGCAAGGCCCCCACACACACTTTCCACACACACACACCCCCCGCGATGTTCCGGCCCTCAGTGGTCTTCTTTCCTCCCCCCACCGATTCAACAAAGTCTTTTTGTGACTGCACCAATACAACCACCTGTAGAATGGTAGAGTCTCCCTCCTTCCACACTGGATGTTTGTTGGTCTTTCCCCCTCTCTCCAACTCTTTGCAGAAGTGGTAAATTGTTGTTAAATGTTTTCTGCTTCCTCCTCTCCCTCTGGGTGAAAGTTGAAGGTGAAGCCCCTTCCTTCCTTCTCTTCCCGGGCTGGTCTCAGGGCTCTCCAGGCAGGAGCTAAGGTTGGTAGCTGCTTCTCTCACTGCTCACAGCTCCAACTGAGCAGGACACGCCTCCACTGCTCCACAATTGGTCCTTGTGCATGAATCCCAAAACGTTAGTTTGCAGGTGCAGCAGGTAATCAGGAAGGCGAATGGAATGTTGGCCTTCATTGCGAGAGGGATGGAGTACAAAAGCAGGGAGGTCCTGCTGCAACTGTACAGGGTATTGTTGAGAACGCACCTGGAGTACTGTGTGCAGTTTTGGTCACCTTACTTAAGGAAGGATATACTGGCTTTGGAGGGGGTACAGAGACGATTCATTAGGCTGATTCCGGAGATGAGGGGGTTACCTTATGATGATAGATTGAGTAGACTGGGTCTTTACTCGTTGGAGTTCAGAAGGATGAGGGGTGATCTTATAGAAACATTTAAAATAATGAAAGGGATAGACAAGATAGAGGCAGAGAGGTTGTTTCCACTGGTTGGGGAGACTAGAACTAGGGGGCACAGCCTCAAAATATGGAGGAGCCAATTTAAAACCGAGTTGAGAAGGAATTTCTTCTCCCAGAGGGTTGTGAATCTGTGGAATTCTCTGCCCAGGGAAGCAGTTGAGGCTAGCTCATTGAATGTATTCAAATCACAGATAGATAGATTTTTAACCAATAAGGGAATTAAGGGTTATGGGGAGAGGGCGGGTAAGTGGAGCTGAGTCCATGGCCAGATCAGTCATGATCTTGTTAAATGGCGGAGCAGGCTCGAGGGGTTAGATGGCCTACTCCTGTTCCTAATTCTTATGTTTTTGTTCTTGCGATCCCTGGCTCAGATGATGACATAGTCGAGCAGGTGCCAGTGTTTGGAGCGAGGGTGTTGCCACGATGCCTTGTATTTGTCCCTCTGGCAGAACAAGGTATTGGTGATGACAAGTTCGTGCTCTAGACATTTTGTCAGGAGTAGGGTACCACTGGAGTTGGCTTTCCCTACCTCCTCTCTGCCAATCATGCCCCCCCCCCGAGTGGTCTGTTGAAGTTATCGAGGGGGATCAGTTTGTCGCCCACGGGGACGCAGGACAGGGCTTTTTGGAGGTTAGTGTAAAAATCCTCTTTTCCTCTTTGGCTTCATCAGTTGCATCGAGTATTGTGGTGCACTGGTTCCGGGATAGGGTAAGTCGAAGGGTCATGAGGCGTTCGTTAGCCCTGCATGGGGAGCCCTTGAGGCGGTCAACCAGCTTGTTTTTGATGGCGAAGAAGGTGTAACTTCCACCTTGTTCCTTGAGCTGGCCTTCCCCTGCCCGCCAGGTCTCGCTTAGGGCGGTGATGTCGATATCAAAGCGTCTGAATTCCCAGGCAACTGTGGCGGTGCGGCGTGCCGGCATATCACTGTTGGGGTTGTCCATGAGGGTCCTTGAGGGTCCTGATGTTCCAGGTCCCGAATTTCATGTTAACGGAGTGGAAGATGCCTGTGCATGAGTTCTTTTAACATGGGGTGGCCGTTGCACACCAGCTACCATATGGGCTTAGCTGAGCAAGGTCTTGATCCAGTTGCAAGGGGGTCCAAGACGGATGGTGACCAGGCACTGCTATGTGGGCCTAGTTGCCAACGGTGAGATGTTGGCCCCAGGCTCGACGCTGGGTAGCGCCCTTGGTGGTTGGTGGTCCAAGGCCTGGTTGGGGGGGGTCAGTGGCCCACTGGGAATCAGGGTGGGAGGGCAGGGGGGATTACAGCCATGGAACTCATCAAGTGTTGGAGGAGAAGAGGCCAGGTCGCCAGTGGGGAAGGAGAGCTCCAGTCATCACTGAAGGAGGAGGGGCGGCCACTCGCTGACATGGGAGAGGGGGACCCGATCGTCATTGAGGAGGAGGTTGTCTGTCGCCAAAGGAGATCCAGCCGTCATCGAGGAGGCCCAGACTCCGTCGTGAAGAAGAGGCCCAACGCCGTTGCTGGAGGTGTTCCAGTCAGATCACCGCTGGAGGCGGGGGAGGGGGGGGTGGTGGAGGCCCAATAGCCAGGTCCAGGTCGAGGGCGCCACCTCCAGAGGTCGTCAGAGGTTGCTGGAGGTTGCCAGGGGACGTCGGAGATCGCTGGAGGTCGTCGGAGGTTGCCGGGGTTCGTCGATGGGTGATGTGGTGGGAAGCCTGTGGTAGGCCCGAATGGCCCGAACTCGTGGGACTCGCCGGAGGTTGCTGGAGGTCATCGGGTGTCGCTGGAGGTGGTCGGAGATCGCCGAGGGACGTGGGAGGTTACTGGAGGTTGCCGGAGGTCGCCAGGGGTCGTCAGAGGTCGTCGGAGTACGTCGGAGGTGACCGATGGGTGATGTGGTGGGAAGCCTGCTGCAGGCCCGAGTGGCCTAAACTCGTGGGACTCGCCGAAGGTCGTCGGGGGTTGCCGGAGGTCGTCAGGGGTCGCCGGAGGTCATTGGAGGTGGCCGGAGGTCGTCTCTACTCTCACCTCTACTCTCTGATTAAATGCATGTGTTCCATTCTATAGAACTTGGGGAAAACATATAGCAAATACTATTTGTCAGTGATTGGAATAGACAATTGTTTTATGTATTTATACTCCAGGGTAGCATTACCGTTCAGTCAAAACAATGATTGACAAAGCAATCTACTTATGCTGTCACCATCAATCTTTAGGGCAGTTGATATATAACGCTAATGTCCGTAGCAAGTTATTTAAGTGGGATTGATTTTATTTTCCAGTCTTATTTCGGTTGAATCAATTTTCTGACAAGCTTGGCTTGTGCATGGCTTTGCTGTGGTATGTCTCTACAAATCTAAGTGTAGTCTTACTATTCTGCACCAAATTTTCCTCACCCATCACCCCTGTCCTTACTGATTGGCACCCGATCCCCAAAGCCTTCAATTTAAAATTCCCCTCATGTTGAAATCACTTTGTGCCCTTGCCACTCCTTGCCTTAGTAACCTCCTCTAGCCCTACAATGCACTCCAGCCTTGCCTCCCACCATTCTCCATTCTTCTGACTTTGTCTTCTTTTCCACCCAGTAAACGGGCGTAGCAAGAACTCATTTCGACCCCCACTTCACCACTCGATCTTTACGATGTCAACATAGAGGAAGAACCAGAGCAATTCATCTCTCATGGAGATAAAAAATATTGATTATTTTTTATTTCTTCTTCTGACAAATTTTACAATTTATTGGCAAACAGTAGGAGCAAATCATAGCAGATTTTCATCTGTGAGCTGTGTTATATATTAGCATATGAATGCGTAATGCATTTGCATTAATGCATCTCCGCCCCTGCCTCAGCTCATCTGTTGCTAAAACCCTCATCCTTGCCTTTGTTACCTCGAGACTCAACTATTCCTGTAATGTCTGTAAGCTTGTAATGTTTGTAGCTCCGCACTACGGATGTGGACGTATTGTGTACTGTAATTGCACAGTTAATAATTAAACAGAACCAGGCAGATTTCCGGAGGCTTCCGAGAGAGCTGCCTGCCATGTTAGGAGCTGTGTGTGCTTGTGCTCTGTGAAGATATCACATTTGGCGATTGAGATGGGATTTTTCAGATGATTTAAAGCTTAAATTTTGTTGGTGAAGGATTCAGCCAGCCGACAGAGAGACTTTGGCAGTTTCTGTCTTTGGAAAAAAGTTACAAAATCCGAGGTAAAATACAACACACGGTGTGAACAGCTAGAGATTAAAATGGCAGGTGTAATCGGATATTTGGGGGAATATAGACACGACCAGGAATGTTTTAAAGCATATGTGGATCAGCTAGAAATGTATTTCACTGCAAATAACATAATCGATGTTCCAGATAATGCAGTCCAGAACCGGGTTGTGTTGGAACATAAGAAAGCGATCTTCTTATCGGAAGCGGGTCCGACATTATACGAAACCCTTGTAAATCTGCTTGTGCCTGACGAGCCAAAGGACACAACACTTAAAGAGATTTTAATGAAGCTGGAGCAGCACTATAACCCCAAACAGTTAGAAATTGCTGAAAGCTATTGTTTCGGGATTCAGAATCAAAACACGGATGAAAGTATCAGTGATAACATCGTGGCATTAAAAAGGCTATCGATGCACTGTAATTTTGGAAACTTTCAAAACCGAGCATTACGGGTTCGTTTTGTTTGTGGGGTGAAAAATGATGCGATCAGAAGGAAGTTATTGACGACGGATGACTTGACTTTTGAGATTGTTTGTCAGACAGCGAGGTCGATGGGCATGGCGGAACAATATTCCAGAGAATTAAATAATAATTACGGTCGTCAGTCAACCGAGGTAAATCACCTGCAGGTTCAAAGTAAAAAAGGTTGGGGGCTCAAAGTCTCAGAAACTGGAAATTCTAACAGAGCGTCGAAGTCATGCTATAGGTGCCTGGGACAGCAAATTGCTCAAAGTTGTCCATACGTGAAGGCAGAGTGTTTCTTCTGCAGAAAGACTGGGCATCTTGCGAAGGCATGCCGACTGAAGGGTAAACCAGCTTTCAAAGCTATGAGTCCAGCGTTCAAATCTATGAGTTGAAATCCCAAGAGACTACATAGCATGGAAGAACAACAACAGGACGAGGAGATGCTAGAGTTACACGTCATCAGGAGCACGAGGTTAACGGACAGCGATTCGGAAAGCATCAAAATCCACATAGATGTTGCGGGATTCAAGATACCAATGGAAATTGACACTGGTGCATCCGTGTGTGTCGTATCGGAGTCGCTGTATCTCGACAAATTGTGTGATTTCCAACTGGAGAAATCCAAGATAGAGGTGCGAGATTACTCGGGAGAGAAAATTCCTGTGGTAGGTCGTATCACTGTACCGGTGAAATATAAAGATCAATTTCAGAACTTGTCTCTAATAGTAGTGAAAGGAGACAAGCCTGCCTTACTAAGAAGAAATTGGTTGAGCTCACTGAAGCTGGATTGGAGTAAGATTTTCTGTGTGGAAGCGAGATTTTCATCAACGGATGAGGTTATCAAGAAGTATCCGAAGATGTTCTGCGAAACGGGTGCTAGATCGGTTTACTACAAGCCATGTTCCATACCATATGCACTCAAGGAGAAAGTTGAGCAAGAACTCAAAAGACGAGAGACTGAGAACATTATTTGTAAGATAGATCAATGTAATTGGGCTACACCCACTGTTGTTGTACCTAAGTCCGATGGTAAGGTAAGATTGTGTGGTGATTATAAAGTAACCGTAAACCAGGTTCTAGAGGGTAATGTCCCCAATACATTGCCGAATATAGAAGATTTGTTCACAACACTGACAGGTGGTCAGATCTTCTCAAAACTGGATCTTATTGAGTGCCTACTTACAGCTTGAACTAGATGAAGAGTCCAAGTCAAGTTTGACTATAAATATTCATCTAGGCCTATATCAATTTAATAGGCTACCGTTTGGAGTGTCTTCCACCCCTGCCATATTCCAAGGGGTGATGAACCAGATTTTGCAAGGTATTGAAGGGGTAGTATGTTATTTGGATGACATACTCATTTCAGCACCAAATAAGAAAATTCATAATAACATATTGAATGAAGTCCTCAAACGGCTAGAAAAGCACAGAGTACAAGTGTCTGCTCGTAAGTGTGAGTTATTTAAAAACTCAGTGGAGTACTTAGGGGACAGAGTAGACAAAGATGGTTTACATCCAACCATGGAAAAATTGGATGCAATTTGAAAAGCACCCACTCCCAGGAATGTTACTGAACTTCGTGGATCTTTTGAACTATTATGTGAAGTTCCTACCAAATTTGGCTACAGTATTACATCCACTGAATGAACTTTTGAAAAAACAGGTCCATTGGAAGTGGTCAAAAGAATGCGATACAGCATTCAAGGAGTGTAAAAGCAAATTGGTAGAGAGCACCATGTTAGTTCACTATGACATATCTAAGGAGATTAAGCTAGCATGTGATGCCTCTCCATATGGAGTTGGGGCAGTAATCTCTCATGTATTAAGTATTGGGGAGGAGAGACCAATTGATTTTGCTTCAAGCACTCTCAGTGCCAGTGAGAGTAATTATGCGCAAATTGAAAGGGAAGCTTGGGCATTAATTTTTTGGGTCAAGAAGTTTCACAAATACTTGTATGGTCGTACGTTTACCATCGTTACGGACCATAAGCCCCTAACAGCAATCCTCCATCCAAAGTCCCCAATTCCAACATTAGCTTCAGCCCGAATGCAGGGATGGGCTTTGATTTTGTCAGCATATACATATGATATTAAATACAGATGATCAGCTGATCACAGTAATGCTGATGCAATGTCTAGATTGCCTTCCCCATCACAAGTTACACCCGATAGGGAAGAAGTGTTTTATTTTTCATACATTGATGAACTGCCAGTCACAGCTGAAGAGATTGGCAGAGTAACCAAACATGACCCAGTGATGTGAAAGGTGAATGAGTATATTGCAAATGGATGGCCAAAATAGGTAACAGATAAAGATACACATCCATTCTTCATTCGCAGAAATTAATTATCAGTCGATAAAGATTGTATCATGTAGGGTGCAAGAGTGATTATACCAAATAAATTCAGGTCCAAATTATTAGGAGACCGCCATGACCAGCACCTGGGAATCTGCTTGACCAAGAGTTCTGCACAAAGTTATTTATGGTGGCCAGGTCTTGATAAAGATATGGAGTACATCGTGAGTCAGTGTACAACATGTCAATTGGTAAGCAAGCAACCACCACCAGCACCATTACAGCCATGGCAAAGGCTACATATTGATTTTGCTAAATTAGAAGGACAACAATTGTTCATTGTGATTGATAGCCATTCGAAGTGGGTTGAGGTGTTTCCAATGTGGAAAATAACAAGTAAAACATTGGACATTTTACGAAAATTATTTTCTTCATTTAGCCTCCCTGAAGAGATTGTTTCGGATAATGGACCATAATTTCGTTCAGAAGAATTTGCACAATTCACGAGCAAAAATGGTGTGAAACATACTAAGGTTCCACCATACCATCCTGTTTCGAATGGTGCAGCAGAGCGCACTGTACAAATTGTAAAACGTGTCCTCATAAAACTAATGTTAGATCCAAATCCAAGGAAACGACCATTGTCATTGGATCACAAATTGGCTAATTTTTTGATTACATATCGAAATACTCCTCATGCAACTACTGGTAGAACACCAGTAGAGTTGTTTCTCAAATGACAGCCATGAACCAGATTCTCGTTGTTAAAGCCAAATTTGGCACAGTCCGTAGAATAGACACAATTAAGACAGAAAGAAAATCATGATGGAGGTAGAGTAAAAGAGAGAAGTGTGAAATTAAACCAGAAGGTGAGGGTGAAGAACCATCACCATAAATGGTTAAAGTGGTTACTAGGAAGAGTGGTGAAGATATGTGGTCCTCGCACATATTTGCTAAAGATGTTTGATAATGGACAGGTTAGGTTTGTTCATATTGATCATATTTTACCTATAGACATGGAAGGAGTTGAAGGTGGGAATGATTCAATTATTTCTGACTCATCAGATAGTTTTGATACACCAGTAGCAAATCCTAAATCCAATGTACTGGAAACAAATCCAAGAGAGAATCAGAATGAAAGTCTGAGTGCGAGTCAGGAAAACAAAGAGCCTGAAGTTAGAGTGAGTTCAAATGAAAATCAAGGAAATTCCATGGAGGAAAACGTTCCTCAGGATGAGCCTTGAATGAGTTTAGATTCGACACCATGTTTTGAAGGTGCTGTTCGAGAGCAAAGGTATCCTCTTCGAAACAGAAAACAAGTGGTAAAGTTAAATTTGTAAATATGGAAAAAAAAGTAAGTTTATATCCTGTGTTATGTATAAACACGAAAGTTATGTATGATGTTTGTTATAATAACTTCTTCATTAAGGAGGGAGAAATGTAATGTCTGTAAGCTTGTAATGTTTGTAGCTCCACACTATGGATGTGGGCATATTGTGTACTGCAATTGCACAGTTAATAATTAAACAGAACCAGGCAGATTTTCGGAGGCTTCCGAGAGAGCTGCCTGCCATGTTTGGAAGCTGTGTCTGCTTGTGCTCTATGAATATATCACAACTCCAATGATCTCCTGGCCGGCCTCCCACCTTGAACCCTCTGTAAACTTGCCCTCATCCAAATCTCTGCTGCCCGTATCCTAACTCGCACCAAGTCCTGTTCGCCCATCACCCCTGTGCTCACTGACTTATATTGGTTCACAAACTGGCAAAGCCTTGATTTTAAAATTCTCATTCTCATTTTCAAATCCTTCCATAGCCTCGACCCTCCCTATCTCTGTAACCTCCGCCAGTCCTCTTGCTCATCCCGATTTCCATCAGTCCATCAATGACGGCCGTGCTTTCAGCTGTCTGGGCCCTGACCTCTGGAATTCCCTCTCTAAATCTCTCCGCCTCTCTTTCCTCCTTTATGACGCACTTTAAACCTATCTCTTTGACCAAACTTTTGGCCACCTGTCCTAATATCTCCTTATGTGGCTTGATGTTAAATTTTGTTTGATAATGCTCCTGTGATGTTCACAACATTTAAAATGTTATATAAATGCAAGTTGTTGTTGTTCATTCCTTTGTCCACCATTATAACAGGTGTTTACCTGCATTGTATGTTAGTACCACAAACAAATAATTCTAGGCTTTAGTTCCTAGAGGTTGCATTTATATCCCTGACCTTAGGTACAGAGGAGCTCCTGGAGTAACCAAGTGTTATTTTACTGGTTACAAGGGAGTTAAATCATTGGTCTTTCTTTCTATGTCACCACATTCCTCTATTGCATTGAAGAACTGGAAAAGTGAGACTATTTCTGATTCTGAGGTTAAAGGAGATATCCATAGTTACCAGCTGATAAAAATTTTAAGCAAGAAATGAGAAGCCATTTGGGCCATTAGTAGTCAGTCTTGGCTCAATGCTGGCACTCTTGGCTTTGAGTCAAAAGATTGCAACCTTATTCTTAGTCTAAGCTGATACTTCAGTGATACTTTAGTGGGTCATTGAATGTATTTAAATTGGAGATAGTTAGATTTTTGAACGATAAGGGAGTCAAGGGTTCTGGGGAGCGGGCAGGGAAGTGGAGTTGAGGCCAAGATCAGATCAGCCATGATCTTATTGAATGGTGGAACAAGGTCGAGGGGCCAAATGGCCTACTCCTGCACTTATTTCTTATGTTCTTATATTCTATTGAGGGAGTGCTACACTGTTAGAGGTGCCACTTTTCAGTTGAGATATTAAACCAAAACCACCTATCTCTCGGGTGGACATAAAAGATTCCATGATATTATTTGAAGAAGAGCAGAGGAGCTCTCCCGTTATCCTGGCTAACATTTATCCTTTAACCAACATCATTAAATTAGATTATTTATCTCATTGCTGTCGATGGAACCTTGTTATACACATATTGGCTGCCATGTTTCACAACGTTATTATATTGACTACACTTCAAAGGTACTTCATTGTCTGCAAAGTGCTTTGGGATATCCTGCTGTATAAATGCCAATCTTTCTTTATCAATCTAAGTACTTCTATAGACCATGTGCAAATTCACCAACCAAGGAATCTACCCAAGTTATTAAATCACTGACAGGAAATTCCTTTACGATTTCTCCCTTATCTCAAAAAGTCATTGAGCTAAGCATATTATTATCTATTGAGCCTGACAATCCAGATTGATTCAGCTCTATTCAATTGCTTTCCAGAGATAACACTCGCATAGTCCCAGCAACTTAGGAATGATTCCTTTCCATGCAAATAGAACAAAACCAATTCCTTGTTGAATGGGAGGCCAAATAAATAATACAGCATGTCTTTGGGAACTACTTTTGTAATTTGATGAATGGAGAATGTCTGACCAAACTTTGACAAGTTTGGATTGAACTAAATTGTATCATTCCATCATCATCATCGGCAGTCCCTCGGAGTTGAGGGTAACTTGCTTTCACATTAAAAATGAGTTTTCAGATGACTGATAAGTTTGATGCGGGAACTACAGTCTCTGCTGCAGGTTGGACAGACGGTGGTTGAAAGGACATTGGTTGAAGTGCCAGCTTGTTGAAGTGCTTGGGTTGCCATGCGTTCTTTCCGTCGTTTGCGCTTGGTCTCTGCTTGCTCCCGGCAAAGAGACTTGAGATGTTTATTCGCCTTGCCGGATTATTGTCTTCCACTTTAAGCGATCGCACCAGGGATTCCCAGGTGTCAGTGGGCATATTGAACTTCTTCAAGGGGGCCTTGAGGATGTCCTTGAAGCGTTTCCTCTAACCACTTGGGGCTCGTTTGCCATGTCGGAGCTCCGAGCAGAGCGCATGCTTTGGGAGTCTCGTATCGGGCATTGAGAGCCGATTGCGTATGGTCAGTGCTTCAATGCTGGGGACGTTGGCCTGGAAGAGAACACTGACGTTGGTGCACCTATGCTGCCAATGGATTTGCAGGATTTTACAGAGGCAGCATTGGTGGTACTTTTCCAGTGCTTTACATAAGAACATAAGAACATAAGAAATAGGAACAGGAGTAGGCCATACGGCCTTCGAGCCTGCTCCGCCATTCAATAAGATTATGGCTGATCTGATCATGGACTCATTTGATGTGCCTGCTGTATATAGCCCATGTCTCAGAAGGATATATGAGGGCAGGTATCACTACTGCTCTGAAGCTTTGTACGGTTTTATATGCAAACACCTTCGACACCACGCTACCCACTACTAGTAAGAACACCTTGTGCAGTGTATAATACATGTGAAATACATTACAACAGTGACTACATTTCAAAAGTACTTAAATAGCTGTAAAGCACTTTGGAACATCCGGTGGCTGTAGTGGCTCTATATAAATGCAAGTTTTTCTTTCTAACTGAGCTTTTTTGTAAGTTTGCATTCAAATTACAACCAAATGATCAAACAATTTTTATTTTCATATTATGACGTTAAATTGATATACTGACAATTTCACTCAATAGCCTTTGGGGATCAGAAATGTTATTTTCCTTTAAATTTTGTCTGTTATTTGCCTTTTTTTGGGAAATCAAACACGTTAGCGTGTGTTCAAAGCAGTGCTCAGTGTACCCAGTTTGCCAGAGAGAGTGGTCCATATGTGCCAAAAAGACTCTTCTCATTCTATGCATTTATGTAAAATTGCTTCATTATTCTAGTGAGGCAGAGCAGAAGTCAAAGAGGTTAGAATGACTCTGTTTTGTTAAAAAAAGGGTAATGTATAGTAGACGTAGCATTGTCATTGAGGGAGATCATTGGAATTCACCATGGCTGCAGAACAGGGGAAAACATTTGGAATCAGATGAGGCATATCATTGAATAATGGAGGAAAGATTTGTAGGGGAGGGGTGGGGTAGGAAGCCAGAAAAAATTGTCTCCTTCTCCTTCAGCCACCCACACCCACCAAATGTAATTGAACCCTTTTGTGGTTCCACAGAACATGCTCCATTTGAATACAATATAAAGTTTGCAAACCTAGTAGCAATTCTTAACCACAAATATCAAACATGCTACCGCATGCTATTGGTAGCCACTCAGTTCAGCGACAATATGTTGGCATATATGGAACTTGGTTAATTCAGCTTCCGAAATGTGGTTGACATCATTAGAGGGGGAAATACAGAATACACTTAGTAACAGCCAGTGTTCGCAACCAACCGGCCTTGGATATTTTCATAAGAGAATGTTTAGATTAGAAATGTTATGTTATGATAAGAATGTCTAGAGACTAGAAGGTTTATGCATACCACAGCAAGGCCATAGTGCTTTTATGTGCTTCTAACGTTGTTGATGTATGTTGAAGAAAATGTAGTCTTGTGTCTCTGGACTGTGCAGTAGACAGAGACTTCTTCTTTACCATTTTAGGCAATGCCAGCTCCCATTTGAAAAGTAAACAGTGTATAAATATAAGTTTTTTCCTTTGTTCAAGCAGCACAAAAAGGCCCATGTCTAGGTTCACGAGCTGTATCTGCCACTATACTCCACTTGTAAATTGCTTTTTATACTATAGTTAAAGAATACAATTATTATAACCAGAAGAATGAATTTGTTACTACTCAGGTGAACAAACAAATCACTGTTTAAGACAACACAATAGTGAAAGTAATTGAGGATGCTTCTGATGAAGGTGCAATGTCTGAAATGATTACGGCCAAATTTATGACTAATTTCCTATCCTTTACCTATGTTACTGTCCATAGACAAGTGCAACTTCTCTTCAAATATGGAGTAACTGTGGCTAGAGGAGCAGCAGACACTTAGGGGCCGAAATTGATGCTCCTACCGCCGGCTGCCCCTGAGTTTTCTCGGCGGTTTCCCCGTTTTTTTCGGCGCTCTCCCCTCCGTGCGAGATTGGTGAGGCCCTCACGCCGGCGGTTTGGAAGGACCGCCGGGGAGCGTGCACTGGCGTGCAATGCTGCAAAAAGTCCTCCCGCCTGAGATTTATCCGAGCAGTCCTCCGCTCCTGCGGGAGAAAAGACCGCTGTGAGGAAGCTGGTCTTACCTGGGTGGTAGGAATGAAGACCTGCAAGAAAAGGGAAGTGAGATTTTTTTAAACTTCTTTTGCTGCGATTTTGTGTTAAAGGGTCCTCTGAAGGTTTTGTGATTTTTAAAACATTTTTTGAACATTTTTTTTGTGCGTTCCCCCTCCCTGGGCCCGACTCCAGCCTTGGCGTAACTTTCTCCAGGATTGCATTTGCCGCCCAGAAACCCCCCTCCCGCCCAGAATCGGAGTGTCCGGCCAAAATCGGAGTGTAATGCCCATTTTTGCTGCCGGGTGCTTTTTTCCTCCTTTTTTGACCAAACTTCCGCGCAAAGTACCGTCAGGATCTTAGCGGTCTTTTTGACGGTAAATGGGCAGAACTTGTCTTTGATCAATTTCGACCTCTAAGAAATGTAGTAACATTTCTCTTTTTTGTGATGGAATAGCAGGAGATGTTAACAGAAATGGCAGTGGGCTGCATGAGTCATAATACAACAGTGGATCAATGTCTTGAACCTATTCTTGGTGTGATAAAAAAAATAACTGCACTCAGTGTTTCAACAAACTTGTAAGTTGTCAAATATGATCTATCAGACATAAATGTGTGGATTGGTCGGCGGTAAGAAAGGTTGCTACGGTAACCTGACTTTAAATGTAAAACGTCTTTCTGTCACACGTACAGACGATTGATCTCCAGTTGTCGCAATCCTCTGAGAACTGCGTTAAGGGTCTGCACTGAGGCCCTGCCCCAGCTACATACATTCCAGGAAACACAGTTTATCGCAAACTAATTGCTCCTGCACCAGTGACACTGTGCGTCTGCATTAAGTGCTCAGGAATATAAAATGTATTCGATTGACTTGGGCTGATTACAATCCCTCGCGTGTGCTGGCCATATCTGGAATCAGGTTAAGGTAGTTCATCCATCAGCCCACTTTCTGTTTGTGTCTCTACTCACATAGCTCTCGGCAGGGTTTTGACAATTGATGTGTGAGCTCAGGTTACTGACTGCCCTCCCGACCAAACATTTTAAACAATCCACAGACTCATTACTTCGCTGCCCAGAATCTAATGGATTGTTAATGGGCCCCATCACTTTAAAGTGCAGTACATATTGTTTCTTTTTTTATCTCTCCAGCCAATGCAGTTTTCTGTATGATTGTCAGCGTGCACTCGTTGCAAACTCTTTGAATTGGATAAAAATAGTAAAATAAATCTTTCCAACTGAAGCATAAGGGGAGTGCCAACTCATTCAACGTGTAACAGGCATGGCAAATATACGGAAAGCAACCCTGCAAGAAAATGTTTTCACTCCAAAAGAGGAGAAGCTGATGCACGTTCTGCAAATACAGGTAGCTGAAGAAAATGAAGATTACTGCTTGTGCATCACAGGTAGTCAATGAAATGGGGAGAAAGCTTATTCTTTGAGCAAGTAAACCATTTTTATTTATGCAATAAATTATTTTAGTTCTCTTTTGTAAGGTTTTGATGTTACGACTTTTTCTGCAATTACTCTTTTTTCCCCAAAAAATTAGTTACCAGGAATGAAGAGGTGCAGATCACTTTTGTGAAAATCGTAACCAATGTGCTTGGGGAGAAATACATAATGCAGGAGATCTGGTTCCTGAACGATCTAACACTGGTGGATGGAAGAGATGCGACAACAGTAAGGTTTACAATTCTTGTGCTTGCCTACCTTGCTACTAAGACAGCCTACCTGTTGCTTAGCCATTCAGACAAATTAGCAATTAAGACGTGCATGCAGCGTAGAAAAGTCATCCTGTTCACACACTTATTAATGTATCCATCAAAATAGGCCACACTTTGCTGAATCTTGCTTGCTTTTAGTACATAGCTGGAGTGCAGTGATAAGTCCACTTCAGCTGCAGTGATGAATTGTTTTCTCAGGGAAGTGTGCAGGCTAAATAAAGACTTAAAACATGGAGGTACACTCAGCATGTGGCTGAAGCAGATCTGTAGAATGTGGAGATGTGGAGGTCCTGTGGTGAATCCCGTTATCTGTGGTGAATAGTTGAACATTTAAAGAAACACACACCATGAAGCAGGCAGAAATAATTGTGAGTGTCGGACCGCTGGCGACTAGTCTCTCAGGTGCTGAGGTTAAAAGGTTGGAGGATTTGCGTTAAGCTGACAAGGGGTCTCACAGGGGTATTAGGAACGGGCAGACAATTGCACTGATAAGTGCTGGTGGAATTCATTGTTTTTAACATTTGACAACAGACTGTCAATTCAAATGTCATTATCATCAACTCACGCAGACTGGCAAAGTAATTCCTAGCAAATGCTCATGTTACCGAGGTTTGAGCCTTTTAATACAATTGCAGCGATCACCAGGGAAAACATTAGATGTAATGAGACGTTTTATTGTAATACAATTTGCAATGTGACTCCACTATGCCTTCATTAGGAAGACTGTAGAATCATACAGAGTGACCAGTCACTTGTAAAAGGGACTTTTGTTCATTCTTATCCTCCAAATCATCCAAATTTGAAAATGAGTTTAATAAATCCCCTAAATGTCAAAAGCCACTCCATAAATTGAAATACTTAGAAACAGCACCACTATCTACTCATGTTGAGTCATTAATTAAATCCTCCACTGTGCTTTGAAATGAAATAATAGACTGAATTAAATGTTAAGAACTTCAGAAGTGCACCGATTAAAGTGATATTGTAATACTTTAACATTAAATGCTAGTTAGAAGCTGTTTATATCTCGTGACTGTTAATGGCCAGGAAGGAATTAGGATAGACTTTTTTTTCCAGGAAGCAGACTCTGGATTACTGAGTGCAAAGAGATTTATTATTTTTAATCCTATAAAGTTTTTTGTTAATGTTATTTTTGGAGTCAGCCATAGTATCATTATGTTTATTGGTGTTTAGGAAATTCAAAGGCTGCAGAACCTAATGATTTTTCAGCAACTGTAATTAGAAGTATACTTTTTTAAATTTCAAAATATATACTTTATTCATATAAAAATGTTCACAATACATTGGAAGGCAGTTCAGTACATTTGGATGCGGTCAGCAATTCCATACAATACATTTGGATGCTGACGGCAGTTCCGTTCAATACATTTGCTTGCTTTACATTTCAGGGTACAATTCAGTACAATCCAAGATACATTGTAATACAGTCATCAAATTACATTACATGTGGCACTATACAGTACAAGGAACGGGTGAGGGTACAGTTACATTTCTTTACAACATACATTACTAAACAGTTGCAGAACTTGCATTATACATGGCACTGCATAAGTGTTTTCAGATCATGGTGCACTGTGTATACAAAGGTTTACAAGTACAGCCCGAGGGAAGTTTTATACTGATTCCAGCCCCTGGGTTTACCGTGGCGGAAGGGCCTTAAAATGTGGCTCTTCCCCACCGTGCCTTTGCGGCTGTTATGTAATGATGTGTGTATCGTCCCAGTACCTGAAATGCCACACCACAGAGGGCGCTGCGGTGGGAAACCCTGGTAGTACCTGCAACAGGTGCTATATAAGGCTGACCACCACACCTGGGAGGCACTCTGGAGCTGAACAATAAAGGATGAAGGTCACAGTAGTTAGACTTACACCAGACCGTGTGGAGTCAGTGATTTGTGTGCTACATACACCACATTGGCAACGAGGAAGCGGACGAACTCCATGCAACCATGGCTACTCTGGGCTCGCTAAAGGATTTTACCGTGGGCAATGATTGGGAGGCCTTTACGGAAAGGCTCGAGTACTACTTCACAGCAAATGACCTGACGGAGGACACATACTCAATGAGAGAGAAGCGTAAGGCAATATTGCTCTCCAGTTGTGGAGATGAGGTTTACTGTCTCGTCAGGGATTTGCTGGCACCTGGGAGCGCCAGGGACAAGTCATACGAGGAGCTGACTGAACTCATTCGTGACCAGTTGAAACCGAAGGAGAGCATCCTCACGGCCAGATACAAATTTTACCATCACTGCAGATCTAAGGGCCAGGATGTCACCAAATATGCTGCGGACCTCAGGAGACTCGCGGCGCCGTGTGATTTTGGGGCATACCTTGACGAGGCTTTGCGGGACGTTTTCGTTATGGGGATTGGCCACGAGGGCCTCCTTCACAAGCTGCTGGCCACGGAACCCACAGTCACTCTGACAAAGGCCATCACCATCAGCCGGGCATATATGACCTCGACTTGCAGCACCAAACAAATAATCCACACAGTCTCGAACCCGGCAGGCACTGTCCACAGGATAGCGCCCACTACGGACAAAACTGTAGAACGTGGCTCTGCCCGGGGCAGAGAGCATGGACCTCGGGATCCTGGAGCTCAGAGTCCGCCGTGGAGGGCCAATCAAGCAGCACCATGCTGGCGCTGTGGAGGAAGCCATGGGGCTCACCGGTGCAGGTTTGCGGAATATACGTGCAATACCTGCCACGTTAAAGGCCACCTTCAGCGTATGTGTAAAAGAAATCGGACTCACCATGTGGCTGAGGAGATGGGGGATGATCCACTGTTCAGCGAGGAGCAGGTAGAAGAAGATGAGGTGCTTGGACTGTATACGTGCACCGACGATTCGCCCCCAGTGATAAGTGAAGTAAAAATCAACGGAGTCCCAGTGAGTATGGAAGTGGACACGGGCTCGGGTCCGTCGTTGATGAGTCGGAGAACTTTTGATAAACTGTGGATTAACCCAGCTGCACGACCCAAGCTGGTCCCGGTCACGGTGAAGCTGCGTACCTACACCAGGGAACTGATACCTGTTCTCGGCAGAGCGATGGTGCAGGTATCCCACCGGGACGAGACGCACGCTTTACCTTTGTGGGTCGTTGCAGGCGATGGGCCGACACTCCTCGGCCGGAGGTGGATGGGGAAGGTCCGTGGGAGCTGGGAAGACTTCATTCCTCCACAGGCTGCTGCTCCCCGGGGTGCTGCCATGCCCCGGGTCCCCAGAGAGCAGCGTCGACCGAGCTGGAGCTGCAGGCTCAATCCACCCACAGGCAAGTCCCAGGCCCGGGCCTCACACAGAGACCCTGCAGTCTCAGTCCCCACAGGCAAGTCCCAGGCCCGGATCTTACACAGAGACCCTGCAGCCTTAATCCCCACAGGCAAGCCCCAGGCCCGGATCTCACACAGAGACCCTGCAGTCTCAGTCCCCACAGGCAAGTCCCAGGCCCGGATCTTACACAGAGACCCTGCAGCCTTAATCCCCACAGGCAAGCCCCAGGCCCGGATCTCACACAGAGACCCTGCAGCCCCAGCCCCCACAGGCAAGCCCCAGCCCCGGACCTCACACAGAGACCCTGCAGCCCCAGCCCCCACAGGCAAGCCCCAGCCCCGGACCTCACACAGAGACCCTGCAGCCCCAGCCCCCACAGGCAAGCCCCAGGCCCGGATCTCACACAGAGACCCTGCAGCCCCAGCCCCCACAGGCAAGCCCCAGCCCCGGACCTCACACAGAGACCCTGCAGCCCCAGCCCCCACAGGCAAGTCCCAGGCCCGGATCTCACACAGAGACCCTGCAGCCCCAGCCCCCACAGGCAAGCCCCAGGCCCGGATCTCACATAGAGACCCTGCAGCCCCAGCCCCCACAGGCAAGTCCCAGGCCCGGATCTCACATAGAGACCCTGCAGCCCCAGCCCCCACAGGCAAGCAGCCCTGCACAGAGGGGCCTAAGGTGGGGTGGAGGTTGAGCCAGCGGGCCGCTGCGGGCGGGGTGCTGAGGGATCCAGGTTCGGAAGGGCCCCGCAGAGGAAGAGGCCGTTGGGCGGGAGCCGCCGAGGAGCTGGTAGCGTCAGGCGGCGGCCATGGCAGCCGCAGGGGAGGCCGCTATGGAGGCCGCGGGGGACGCGGCAAGTGCGGCCGCTGGAGAGGCCATGACGGCCGCAGGAGAGGCGGCAAGTCAGGTGGCAGCGGAGGGGAGCAGAGGCTGCGGCGGCGGAGGGCATCCGGAGCGGCGGAGAAGAAGATGGCGGCGGCATCGTGTCGGAGCTGCAGAGCATCAAAGATGGCGGCACCTAAGGAGAAGCCTCGTGGAATCCTCCTGCATCAAAGATGGCGCCTTAAAAAGGAAATGCACCCGGGAGTCTTAAAAGGGCCTTACAAAGAGGTGGTCCCCACAAAGGACTTCTGTTTGGCAGAGCGAGTCTAAAATGAGCTATGTTAATGTGAGCTAGTGAATTTATAATAAGAATTACTCTTTTTTATGCTGAATGGCCACTGTATTTGTGTAAAATAATGGATGAAGTACAATTAATGATAACGGCTAACAAGGAAATCAAGTTTCCGCTTCCAGTCAATAACCAGTTAATGTACCAGATAAAATGTACCATACTAACGCACTTTCTATGCCCACCTGCCTTCCGTTGGACAAGTGTGATGTTATGTAATGATGTGTGTATCGTTGTCCTGCGTCCAGGTGGGGGGGGGGGGGAAGGTGATGTTATGTAATGATGTGTGTATCGTCCCAGTACCTTAAATGTATTGTAAGTACTATGCCACACCACAGAGGGCGCTGCGGTGGGAAACCCTGGTAGTACCTGTAACAAAGGCTACATAAGGCTGACCACCACACCTGGGAGGCACTCTGGAGCTGAACAATAAAGGACGAAGGTCACAGCAGTTAGACTTACACCAGACCGTGTGGAGTCAGTGATTTGTGTGCTACATACACCACAGCGGCGACTGCACCAATTTTTAGTGCGTCCCTCAGCACGTACTCCTGGATCTTGGATTGCGCAGACGTGGATATCTCCTTGCTCTGGAAGACCAACAAATTTCGGCAAGACCAAAGTGCGTCTTTCACCGAGTTGATGGCCCTCCAGCAGCAGATGATGTCTGTCTCGGCGTGTGCACCTGGGAACAGTCCGTAGAGCACAGTCCTGTGTTACGGAGCTGCTTGGGATGAACCTCGACAGCAACCACTGCATCTCCTTCCAGAACTGCCTTGCAAAGGGGCAGTCCCAAAGGAGATGGATGACAGTCTCGTCCACACCACAGCCAACACGGGGGCAGGGTGCCGTGTCTCTGAAACCCCGGCTGTGCATGAAGGATCTGACGGGTCGGGCCCTTCTCACCACCAACCAAGCTACGTCTTGGTACTTGTGTGAAAGTTCTGGTGATGAGACATTCTGCCAAACGAGTTCGCCAGTCTGCTCGGGGAATCGTCTGACAGGATCCATTATCGCCTTCTTTTGTAGGGCGTCCAGGACCTTGTGTACCGACCACTGCTTTATGGCTTTGTGGTCAAAAGTGTTTTTTTTGAAAAACTTTTCCTCGAAGGACAGGTGCTGAGGCATGGTCCAACTGCTCGGAGCGTTCCGCAGCAGCCTGGCCAAACCCATCCTTCGCAACACCGGGGACAGATAGAATCTCAGCACGTACTGACACTTGCTGTTTGCGTACGAAGGGTCTATGCACAGCTTGATGCAGCCGCACACAACGGTGGCCATCAGGATGAGGGCCACGTTCGGAACGTCCTTTCCACCCTTGTCCAGAGATTTGTACATCGTGTCTCTGCGGACACGGTCCATTTCCGATCTCCAGACGAAGTGGAAGACGGCTCAGGTGACTACCACGGCACAGGAGCAGGGTATGGACCAGACCTGCGCCACGTACAACAACAGCGAGAGCACCTCACTCCTGATGACCAGGTTCTTTCCTGCAATGGAGAGGGAGCGCAGCTTCCACCATCCCAGTTTATGTTTTGCTTTAGCGACACGAAGTGTACATCCTGAATTGCTCTTGAGCAGCTGGTGGTGAGACTCAGGGGGCAGTTAACAATCAACCACATTTCTGTAGGTCTGGAGTCACATATAGGCCAGACCGGGTAAGGGCAGCAGATTTCCTTCCCTACAGGACATTAGTGAACCAGATGGGTTTTTATGACAATGTGGTAATTTCATAGTCACCATTACTGATACAGGTGTGATGTCTGAAATGCGGAAACCTCGGGACCGAGGCCATTCTGGATTTGGGGTATTTCTGATTTCGGTACATCTTTACTAGGGCCGAGGAAAGTAGGGGGGGTCGGTCGGGCCAAGGCCGGGATGGGATCGGTCAGGCCACTGGAGGTCGGGAGGGCCGCCGGAGGTCAGTTCACCGAAGGCCGGGGTTGGGGGGGGGTGTCGGTCGGGCCGAGGCTGGTGGAGGTCGGGCCAAGGCGAGGGAGACCAGATTTCGGAACATTATCCGTTTTCCGGATGACCCCGCCACGGATAGGCCCGTTGTCCGGACCTCCAGATTTTGGACATCGCACCTGTACTAGCATTTTTATTCCAGATTTATTTAATTGAATTTAAATTCCCCAGTTGCCGTGGTGGGATTTGAACTCATATCTCCAGATCATTAGTCCAGTAACATAGCCACTATGCTACCGTACCCCATACATGCAAGTTCTTTCTTTCTTCTTTCTATCATTGGCAGTGAGATTGCTCTGTTCTTCTGTGAGACAACACAAGTATCTAATTAATTCCACTTGGATCTTCTTTCTGCTTAAACATTTGTGGAACCCAAGTATGAGTAATGTTTGATGAAAGACATTGAGGTGAATTTTAACCCCCAAAAACGGGTGGGTTGGCATCGTGTGAGATATTAAAACTTTAAAAATCTCAATCCCATCCCCAACCCACCTACTTCTGGGTTTAAGGGAGGCAGGACAAGGAGCGGGGGCCAGCCCTCTCCCAGGACGCGGGTTCTCCATTTAAATCTTATAATAAGGCTGGCAACCTCAGAATTAATCTGCTGTGCAGGATTAGCCCTGGCCAGCCCAGAAACACAACACCTAAAGGGAGGTGGAGAATTTTGAGAGAATGCAAGTGCCTTTATGACACTGCTTGTGGACCAGGAGTGTTTCCACCCGGCCTCCCCAAGCTCACCCTCTTGCCTGGGATTGGACACCCCCCCAATCAGATCCCCCCCCCCTAATACAAAGACCCCCAGAAGTCAGGAATCGGACACCGCCAGGATCAGAACCCCTCCCAGGGTCAAGGATTGGACCACCCCCCCGCGATCAGAACCACCCCCCCACCCCCACCAGGGTCGAGGATCAGACCCTCCCCCCACCCCCGTCCGAAACTCCGCCTCCCCCACGGCCTGTAAAACCAGCCCAAGATCGCAGCCATAAATCAATACACTGGGAACAATAATAAATAATATTATTTGGGTACAATGTTCTGTGTTCACGACATGACAGAACACCTTTTACCATTTCAGAAAGACAAGCATTTTACCCTTAGTTCATCCTCTCAATCACAACTTCATTGAATGCAAAAAATGTTCTGGTTTTCAGATAAAAGTAACATGAGAAAGGGTTCAAAAGTACATTTTCAATAGAAATAGAGATGGTATAAATAAAGGAATTCAGGGAAGAAACCTGGATCCATCGGCAGGTCTTCCTGCGACTACACTTTTAGAAACAAGAAGGACTACTCTGAAAATCAACAACATCAGCATTATTAAATCTGCCACAGGAGTTGTAAATTAAACCAGCTGTTAGAGAAACTTCTGCAGCCCAATGCAATACTGGGTAGTATCAATACCATGTACCTGGGCTGTAGACAAATAAATCTCTATGGCAAGAGGTTTCAAAAGCATCTCAGATGTAGTGCTGAGATTCAAAGGCCAATTTTTGGTGGCTGGTGGGCAACGGCCGCCACGCGTTAAAAAAATCCACGCACAGGCATCTTCCACCCTTCACGATGTAGTTTGGGATGTGGAATATTAGGTCCTTCACTGAAACACCTGCGAACTCATCACTTTTTGGCATGGAAGCAGGTCATCCTCGCTTCGAGGGACTGCCTATGATGATGATGAATTTGTACAAGGAGAGTAGATTGAGCTCAGCCACTGCTATCTATCTTGGCATTGCTGCAAACCCAATCATCTCACTCCTCAAAACTGAAGACTCCTGGCTGGTATTATCTGTGACCTGTTCAGTACACAAGCTCAAAGAATCTCTTCTGTGGTATGGGATTGAGAGGCTACCTCTTACCCTGATTCCAATATTCAAAGATTACATCGGATATACAGCACAGAAATAGGCCATAAGAACATAAGAACATAAGAATTAGGAACAGGAGTAGGCCATCTAGCCCCTCGAGCCTGCTCCGCCATTCAGCAAGATCATGGCTGATCTGGCCATGGACTCAGCTCCACTTACCCGCCCGCTCCCTGTAACCATTAATTCCCTTATTGGTTAAAAATCTATCTATCTGTGACTTGAATACATTCAATGAGCTAACCTCAACTGCTTCCTTGGGCAGAGAATTCCACAGATTCACAACCCTCTGGGAGAAGAAATTTCTTCTCAACGCGGTTTTAAATTGGCTCCCCGGTATTTTGAGGCTGTGACCCCTAGTTCTAGTCTCCCCGACCAATGGAAACAACCTCTCTGCTTCTATCTTGTTTATCCCTTTCATTATTTTAAATGTTTCTATAAGATCACCCCTCATCCTTCTGAACTCCAACGAGTAAAGACCCAGTCTACTCAATCTATCATCATAAGGTAACCCCCTCATCTCCGGAATCAGCCTAGTGAATCGTCTCTGTACCCTCTCCAAAGCCAGTATATCCTTCCTGAAGTAAGGTGATCAAAACTGTACGCAATACTCCAGGTGTGGCCTCACCAATACCCTGTACAGTTGCAGCAGGACCTCCCTGCTTTTGTACTCCATCCCTCTCGCAATGAAGGCCAACATTCCATTCGCCTTCCTGATTACCTGCTGCACCTGCAAACTAACTTTTTTGGGATTCATGCACAAGGAGCCCCAGGTCCATTCGGCTCAACCCGTCCAAGCTGCCATTTATGCTCCACTCAAGCCTCGTCCTGTCTTTCCTCATCTAAATAACCCTCTGTTCCCTTCTCCCTCATGCTTGTCGAGCCTCCCCTTAAATGCATCGATACTATTCTGTGGTGGTGAGTTCCACATTCTCAGCACTCTTTGGGTAAAGAAGTTTCTTCTGAATTTTGAAAGATTTGCTAATTTAATATCCAAGTTTTGCACAAGTCAAAGCAAGGGGTTTCCAAGTTCCCGATGCAGGTATCAGTTGAGGAGGTGTATGACCAAAAGTCTAAAACCACACTAAGTAGGACCTGGTGACCACGTGAATAGAAAACTTCCATCAGTCTTGGGGTGATATACATTGCCATTCATGAAGATATACATATTTATATGTACCAAACTCTCATCATCATAGGTGGTCCCTCGAACGAGGATGACTTGCTTCCACTCCAAAAGGGATGAGTTCACAGATGTTTCAATGAAGGACCCGATATTCCAGTCCTGAACTCCAGGGGATGGAAGATGCCTGAGCGTGGATTTTTTTTAACGTGTGGTGACCGTTGCACATCAGCCACCACACGGGCTTGACAGAGCTCGGTCTTTATCCAGTGGCAAGGGTTTACCAGGACGACTAGAGATCTGCTCTGCAGCATGGATCTAGTGCACACACATACCGCAGTGTGGGCTGGCCCGTGCTGCCCCATGGGCGCTTCTGGGCCCTGTATCCTCATTTGCCGCACCACTGCCACGATCTCTCACCGCTCCTCCGCCACAAATATTTGCTGAACCTCCGTCAAGATCTCGCACTGCTCCGTCACAAAACATTCGCCGCATCTCCGTCACAATCTCTCGCCGCTCCTCCGCCACAAAACATTTGCTGCACCTCCGCCACAATCTCTCACTGCTCATCGAAGGAATTGAGTGTAATATCTCCAAATTTTCAGATGACACTAAGCTGGGTGGCGGTGAGGAGGATGCTAAGAGGTTGCAGGGTGACTTGGACAGGTTAGGTGAGTGGGCAAATGCATGACAGATGCAGTATAATGTAGATAAATGTGAGGTTATCCTTTGGTGGCAAAAACACGAAGGCAAAATATTATCTGAATGGCGGCAGATTAGGAAAAGGGGAGGTGCAAGAGACCTGGGTGTCATGGTTCATCAGTCATTGAAAGTTGGCATGCAGGTACAGCAGGTGGTGAAGAAGGCAAATGGCATGTTGGCCTTCATAGTGAGAGGATTTGCGTATAGGAGCAGGGAGGTCTTACTGCAGTTGTTCAGGGCCTTGGTGAGGCCACACCTTGAATATTGTGTACAGTTTTGGTCTCCTAATCTGAGGAAGGATATTCTTGCTATTGAGGGAGTGCAGCGAATGTTCACCAGATTGATTCCCGGGATGGCAGGATTGACATATGAAGAAAGACTGGATCGACAAGCTTATATACACTGGAATTTAGAAGAATGAAAGGGGATCTCATAGAAGGGGGAACAAATGGAAATCCTTATTAGTCAGTAAATTGTGTTAGAAAAATTGATGGAATTGAAGGCCAATAAATCCCATGGGCCTGATAGTCTGCATCCCAGAGTATTAAGGAAGTGGCCCTAGAAATAGTGGATGCATTGGTGATCATTTTCCAACAGTCTATCGACTCTAGATCAGTTCCTATGGACTGCAGGGTAGCTAATGTAATCCCACTTTTTAAGAAAGGAGGGAGAGAGAAAACGGGGAATTATAGACCGGTTAGCCTGACATCAGTAGTGGGGAAAATGTTGGAATCAATTATTAAAGATGAAATAGCAGCGCATTTGGAAAGCAGTGACAGGATCGGTCCAAGTCAGCATGGATTTATGAAAGGGAAATCATGCTTGACAAATCTTCTAGAATTTTTTGAGGATGTAACTAGAAGAGTGGACAAGGGAGAACCAGTGGATGTGGTGTATTTGGACTTTCAAAAGGCTTTTGACCAGGTCCTAAACAAGAGATCGGTGTGTAAAATTAAGGCACATGGTATTGGGGTAATGTATTGACGTGGATAGAGAACTGGTTGGCAGACGGGAAGCAGAATGGCAGGCAGTGACTAGTGGGGTGCCGCAGGGCTCAGTGCTGGGATCCCAGCTATTTACAATATACATCAATAATTTAGATGAAGGAATTGAGAGTAATATCTCCAAGTTTGCAGATGACACTAAGCTGGGTGGCGGTGTGAGCTGTGAGGAGGATGGTAAGAGGCTGCAGGGTGACTTGGACAGGTTAGGTGAGTGGGCAAATGCATGGCAGATGCAGTATAATGTGGATAAATGTGAGGTTATCCACTTTGGGGGCAAAAACACGAAGTCAGAATATTATCTGAATGGTGGCAGGTTAGGAAAAGGGGAGGTGCAACGAGACTTGGGTGTCATGGTACATCAGTCATTGAAGGTTGGCATGCAGGTACAGCAGGCGGCGAAGAAGGCAAATGGCATGTTGGCCTTCACAGCCAGGGGATTTGAGTATAGGTGCAGGGAGGTCTTGCTGCAGCTGTACAGGGCCTTAGTGAGGCCTCACCTGGAATATTGTGTTCAGTTTTGGTCTCCTAATCTTAGGAAGGACACTCTTGCTATTGAGCGAGTGCAGCGAAGGTTCACCAGACTGATTCCCGGGATGGCAGGACTGACATATGAGGAGAGATTGGATTGACTGGGCCTGTATTCACTGGAGTTTAGAAGAATGAGAGGGGATCTCATAGAAACATATAAAGCCCCCAAGTTTCGCCATGATTTGCTCCTGATTTTTAGGAGCAACTGGTGTAGAACGGAGTATCTTAGAAATCGGAATTCTCGCCATTTAGTTTGCTCCAGTTCTAGTCAGTTAGAACAGTTTCACTTTGGAACAGAATTTTTTTTTCAAAAGGGGGCGTGTCCGGCCACTTACACCTGTTTTCAAAGTTTCGTCAGTGAAAACTTACTCCAAACTAACTTAGAATGGAGTAAGTGAAGATTTTTGTATGCTCGAAAAAACCTTGTCCACACTTTAGAAAATCAGGCGTAGGTTACAAATCAGGCGTAGGGAATGGCGGGGGGGGGGGGTGGCGGCGGGGGTTTAAAGGGAAGTTTACAAACATTAAACACTTCAGTTTTACAAATAAAGAGCCATCATCAATAATAAATGATAAAAACATCAATAAATCAACCAATAGATCAATCAAAAAAAATTAATAGAAATAATTTTTTTAAAAATCAATAAATAAAACATTTTCTACTTACCGACTGCAGCACCGGGAGCCCTCCAACAGCGTGCTGGGATACCCCCCCCAGTGTGTCTCTGTCAGTGTCTCTATCTCTCTGTCTGTCTGTGTGTGTCTCTCATTCTCTGTCTGTCAGTGTCTGTGTTTCTGACAGCGAGGGGAGGGGGAGGAGGAGGGTAGAGGGAGAGAGGGGGGAAGGGGGAGGAGGAGAAGGGGGAAGGGGGGAGAGGGGGGAGGGGGTAGGGGAAATGGGGAAGGGGGAGAGAGGGGGAAGGGGAGGAGGAAAAGGGGGTAGGAGGAAAAGGGGGGGAGGAGGAGGAAAAGGGGAAAGGAGATGGGGGAAAGGAGATATGGGGGGAAAGGAGATATGGGGGAGATATGGGGGGGGGAAAGGAGATATGGGGGGGGAAAGGAGATGGCGGGGGGAAGGAGATGGCGGGGGGGGGAAAGAGATGGGTGGGGAGGCTGAACGGGCCGGGCCCGGCCGGGCCCGAGACTTCGGCCTGAGACTTCGGGCAGGACCCAAGACTTCGGGCAGGGCCCTTCAGCGCAGGGACCTAGCTCCGCCCCCTACAGCTCGTGCTGCGCCGCGCCGAGCTGCAAACGACCTGCAGGGAGCCGGAGAATCTGGAAGTTTTTTTTAGGCGCACTTTGTGGCGCAAAAAACGGGCGTCCAGGTCGGGACTGCACCGTTCTCGGCGCGGCTCAAAACTTGGGCCCAAAATTCGGACGGGACTGGACAGATTAGATGCAGGAAGAATGTTCCCGATGTTGGGGAAGTCTAGAACCAGGGGTCACAGTCTAAGGATAAGTGGTAAGCCATTTAGGACCGAGATGAGGAGGAACTTCTTCACTCAGAGAATTGTTAACCTGTGAAATTCTCTTCCACAGAGAGTTGTTGATGCCAGTTCATTAGATACATTCAAGAGGGAGTTAGATGTGGCCCTTACGGCTAAAGGGATCAAGGGGTATGGAGAGAGAGCAGGAATGGGGTACTGAAGTTGCATGATCAGCCATGGTCATATTGAATGTTTCTGCAGGCTCGAAGGGCCGAATGGCCCATTCCTACACCTATTTTCTATGTTTCTATGTTTTTATCCACCCTGACCTTCCCGCTCCTCCGCTGTACCTGGGCCTTGCCGATGTTCTTGCCCACGCTCCAAACGGCGACCTGGGTTTTGATTACATCATCCAGTCGCCCTCCTTGAAGCCGTCGCACACTTGTAGCAGCTCGCGCTGGAAGCTGCAGTGGTATGCTCTTTTATCCTCCCAACCTGCAATAGTGTTCTCTCACAGGTGTGATGTGCTTCTTCCTCCCTTTTGTGAGTAAAGGTGCATTAAAAAAAAGTCATAGTTGCTGCTTTCCATCCTCTGAAATGTTCCCTGGATCCAATGAGTTTGGAAGATTATAACTTATCCCTAATTTCTTCAAAGATTCCAACTAATGCATTCCCAATACCAAACTCTATTCTTGGTGAATATTACTCTTTAACCAAATGCAGATTTCAGGACACAAATGACGAATGATCTGAAACCTGTAAAAATTGATCCTGTTGCTGCTATACATGGACAATCTGATTTTGTCCCAGTAACTGATCCAAAGCAACTGTCTGCTGAATCAGTAATTTGTGAGGAAGTGAAAACCTGGATTTGTATTTATATAGCGCCTTTAACATAGTGAAACGTCTCAAGGCGCTTCACAGGAGTATTATGAGATAAAAAGTTTGACACCGAGCCACATAAGGAGAAATCAGAGCTGGTGACCAAAAGCTTGGTCAACGAGGTAAGTTTTAATGAGCATCTTGAAGGAGGAAAGAGAGGCAGAGAGCCAGAGAGGTTTAGGCAGGGAGTTCCAGAGCTTAGGGCCAGAACCAAAACAACTTCCTTTTGGCCCAAAGCACTCTCACTAAGTTTTAGAAGGAGGCCATTCGACCCATCGTGTCTGTGCTGGCTCTTTTGAAAGAACTATCCAATTAGTCCCGCTCCCCTGATCTTTCCCTAATGCCCTGCATTATTTTCCCTTCAAGTATTTATCCAATTCACTTTGGTAAGTTACTATTGAACCTGATTCCACCATTTACTCAGGCAGTGCATTCCAGATCATACCAACTCGTGAGTTTAACAAAAGAAAATTCTCCATATCTCCCCTCTGGCTCTTTTTCCACTTATCTTAAATCTGTGTCTTCCGGTTACCAACCCTCCTCCCAGTGGAAACAGTTGTTCCTTATGTATTCATTCAAAAGTCCTCAAAATTTTGAACACTTCTATTGAAATGGTACAAGACCCGCTATTAGAAGTGATGTCACACCACTTTGTTTTTTGGTGACTTAGTACCTGAATTATTGTAGAGGTTTGCATTGATGCACACATTGTTTTCTATCAACGCCAATTATGTACTGTTAATAAATCCAATATCATATGTACTGAGCTTCAGCACAAGTGATTATGTACATTAAAAGAATCCATGAGGAAATATGATTATTGTTCAATCCTTAAAAGTTCTAATGGCAGCTCTTGCAATTCATGGCATTGGAGCTGCTTACAGCTCGAACTTCCTATCGCCTTCCAGTGTGCAGGCATATTAAAGGGCTAAATTTCATTTCAATGAGATGAAATTCCGATGCTGCAATTCAGAAGACTGATCCTGCAGCCAATAGGTTAAGTGCCCATAGAAAATGAGTGCTACAAGCAAGGCCTGAATCTTTCAGTTGGGTCCTTGTTAAAGGTATATTGCTGTTTTTGTTTTATCTTTTAGCTCTACTTTAGTTTTGTTGGACAAAAGATGTGAGGGAAACTTCTCGGAGCCTTGCTGACAGCTCCTCAAAGCTACACTGCAGGGCCGAAATTGCCTCTTTCTTTAAGAGCCAAGACCGCCTCAAAGAGAGAGTCACGGGTCGGTAAGGACTCTCCGCCTAGTTGGCGCAGAGTCCAGCAACATTTAATAAATTGCCCTTCCTGATATTATCTGGCGGTGATCGTCATCGCGCCGCCCGTGTTCCCGCCCTGTCGGGCACACGGCGACCCCCGACCGACTGGCAACGACCCCCTTTCCGCTTCCTGTGGGAAATTGCCCCTCGGGAACGGTGCCGTCACCGTTCGGTGCCACGGATGGCTTTCCCCAGCGGGAAGCTGTGTGCGACTGGGCGGCGCACTGGACCTTAAAGGGGAGACCCTGCTGCCGGCACCTCTATTTTATTTTATTTGTCGGCCAACTCCAAGGTCGGTCAGACAATGTTGGCCACGGGTTCGGCAGGCTGTCAACAGGCAGCCTGGCACCCTCTCCTGGGTGTGGGACCGCTGGCCTGCCTGAAACCCTCCCTGGTGGCCCAGTGGGCCCAATTAAACCCCATACAGAGTTCGCAGCGGCCCTCCCCTTTAACTGAAGGGGAGGGACGTTGTGACGCATCAGCGCAATGCGGCACGTCCGGGTTGCACTGATGTCATCAGCAATGCGTTGACGACTCGGAGCAACATCCTCGCTGCTGCAATGGCACTTCCGCCCCGCAGTGGCCACCAACACCACACACATTTTTTTAAAAAGTTAAAGACCTAATGGAGAAAAATTGCAAAGTGCTGCAGTACAGAGGGACCTGGGAGTCCTTGTGCATGAAACACAAAAAGTTAGTATCATCATCATAGGCAGTCCCTCGAAATCCCGGAAGACTTGCTTCCACTCTAAAAGTGAGTTCTTAGGTGGCTGTACAGTCCAATGCGAGAATTACAGTCTCTGTCTCAGGTGGGACAGATAGTCGCTGAAGGAAAGGGTGGGTTGGACTGGTTTGCCGCACACTCCTTCCGCTGCCTGCGCTTGTTTTCTGCATGCTCTCGGCGATGAGACTCAACGCCCTACTGGATGCACTTCCTCCACTTAGGACGGCCTTTGGCCAGCGACTTCCAGGTGTCGGTGGGGATGTTGCATTTTATCAAGAATGTTCTGAGGGTGTCCTTGAAACGTTTCCTCTGCCCACCTTGGGCTTGCTTGCCATGTAGGAGTTCCAAGTAGAGCGCTTGCTTTGGGAGTCTTGTGTCAGGCATGCGAACAATGTGGCCCACTCAACGGAGCTGGTCGAGTGTAGTCAATGCTTCGATGCTGAGGATGTTGGCAAGTTGGCAAGGTACAGCAAGTAATCAAGAAGTTAAATGGAATGTTGGCCTTTATTGCAATGGGGGTAGAGTATAAAAGCAGAGAAGTCCTGCTATAACTGTACAGAGCATTGGTGAGGCCACAACTGGAGTACTGTGTACAATTTTGGTCTCTGTATTTAAGGAAGGATTGGAAACTGTTCCGAGAAGGTTCACTAGGTTAATTTTGGAGATGAGGGGGTTGTCTTATGAAGATAGGTTGAGTAGCTTGGGGCTATACACATTGGAGTTCAGAAAAATGAGAGGTGATCTTATCGAAACATATAAGATAATGTAGGGGGCTCGACAAGATGGATGCAGAGAGGATATTTCCACTCATGGGGGAAACTAAAACTAGAGGGCATAGTCTCAGAATAAGAGGCCACCCATTTAAAACTGAGATGAGGAGGAATTTGTTCTCTCAGAGAGTTGTAAATCTGTGGAATTCTTTTCCCCAGAGAGCTGGGTCATTGAATATATTTAAAGCGGAAATAGACAGATTTTTGAGCGATAAGGGAATAATAAGTTATGGGGAGCGGGCAGGGAAGTGGAGCTGAGTCGATGATCTTATTAAATGGTGGAGCAGGCTTGAGTGGTCAAGTGGCCTATTCCTGCTCCTATTTCTTATGTTATGAATATCGGCTGACTCTCTGCCCTATGGATTGGGGCAGAGAAAAAAGAAAAAAAATGGTAGGTGCGGCTGATAGCGCGAATGTACCCTCCAAGAATCACTTGTCACTCAGGGTCGATCCATACATCAAAACGGTTTATTACGCCGGCGGGGAGATGAAGCAACTGGTGGGTCCAGGTACCTCTTTCCACCGAACAAAGGGTTTCATGAATTCTTATGTGTTTTACAACAGTTTACTACAGTTACATCAGCCCATTTCGGCCGGACACTATCCAATCATATTGATTATAGATTACATATAGATTCAAATAGACCAATAGAAGTAGTCTCTAACCATTAGGTGATTATGTGATTGTCTCATGAGTTACTAAGGGTTATTCATGGTCTTGTGACATGGTCTGGGCTCCCCTTATCTTCCTCTCCTTGGGTGCTGTCTTTGGGCAGTCTCCTTATCTTAGTCCTGTTACAGAGTCGTATTGTTCCAACATGAATCAGGACGTCTTGTCTGAGGCCTGTTAGCCCATTGATTAGGAACATCTGCAGAGCTCATGTGTATCCCTATGTGAGAAACAGCGGTTATCAGTAACTAACAATGCAGTCTCTTTCTGCTGGCTGAAATCCCTTGGGGCTTTGCTAAACCACAAGTAGTCATCTTTATACATTATACACATGCATTTAATACTACAATTACATATTTCGTTCTAATATTATGCTACAGGTGCCGTTGCTTCTATGGGGAAATCTTTCTCTATAACAATCCCCCCTTTCGGTAAAAAGGGCTAGTCCTAGCCCCCTGAAACTGACACTAAGTTATATTATTGATCATTTTATGTTTTTGTATCATCCGGTACTTCCTGCTTCGACGTGCTGGCCAGTCACGCCATTTCAGGAGTCCCAGTTGGTTTAGAGCAAATTAATATAGTTCGAATCGCCCCTTTCGCCTGTCACGCGAACTTCCTTGCTTATCTGAGCTCTGGTGTTAAACCTCCGTTGTTGTGCATAATATCGGCAGGACCGGCAAGCCATGACTCCCCATGCTAATGCTAGGACTAGCTAGCTGTATTCCGACCAGTATGTGTGATATAATTCGAATCCAAGGGTGGATGTTAACATTCATCCCCCAGTTCCAAACCCTCCTCCACCAACTCTCATCCTGCAGCTCTTTGTCGGTGTCGTTCTCCAGTATCTCAATCTTTGTCCGTAGCTGGTGGTAGAGTTTAACAGACTGTCCGACTCTGAGTCTTAGTTCCCTTAGTACTTCCGCTAAATGGGGAATAGGGGCCTGTTCTGACTTGTCATTGTCTTGCAGGTGATCATGGAGCTGATCGGTGGTGTCAATAATTTCGGTACCTCGCCGTCTAACTTAGATAATGCGGTCTTGCCCTATAGTAACAGGTCGTAAGAGTGTAAAGCAGAAGTTTGGTTGCGGGATCTGGCATTGCAAGCCGTTATACTGACATGAGTGTTCCGTGGTGGAGACACAGTATCTCACCTTTGCCTCCGTACCGGCCCGAGCAAAATGTGCAGGGGCAAGTACTATTTCCAAAACGCATCCATCGGTTCGATTAAAACCACACTCATCTAATTCTCCCTGTCCCACCAGGTGGGGGCACACCGTGACCTCGCCCCTCTGTTTGCACCCTATCAAGGAGACGCCGTATAGCGTGTTATCTCTACGGATAGCGGAGTCTGCGATTAAGTAGTAACGGAGGGAGGCATTGTCGCGTACGACCCCGATATTCTCCAGTTGATAAAGGGGAAACGGACCTGAGTCTTGTGTAACTATAGGGATCATCAAGACAATCCCCACTCCCGCAGCTGTGCCCATCTGGCAGTTTAGGATCGCTGGGTATACTCTGGTTAGTCCCTTCAGAGTGCAGTTATCCAGTGTCCCCTCCAGCTTGGCTAGCTGAGCCAGACGTGAGCTGTCTATCCAGTCTGGTACCTCCCCCTTTGGATCTGATCGAGGTTGTGTCATATCTGTCCTACCATCCACAGACCATAAGCACGACAGAGTTGCCCCTGTCGGAGCTTTCCGGCATCTTCCTTTTCTCTGTCAATGAGACGATTAATTGTTTTGGCATGTGTCTCGATTATTGAAATTCCATCTAGCTGTGTCTCCAGGCCTTCCCTTCCTAAGTCGGCTTGGTCTTTCTGATTCTGCTCTGTCTGCTCGAACAGTTCCCTCATCACCCCTTTAAATTGTTCCACCTTTTCATTCAGTCCTTGTATATCCAGTGAGTTTACTATGGAGGTCCCGGTATTAAAGACAGTAGCAGCGTCATTAATTATTCCCCTCTTATGCCTATGCACCTGCTCTTACATAAGAACATAAGAATTAGGAACAGGAGTAGGCCATCTAACCCCTCGAGCCTGCTCCGCCATTCAACAAGATCATGGCTGATCTGGCCGTGGACTCAGCTCCACTTACCCGCCCGCTCCCCGTAACCCTTAATTCCCTTATTGGTTAAAAATCTATCTATCTGTGACTTGAATACATTCAATGAGCTAGCATCAACTGCTTCCTTGGGCAGAGAATTCCACAGATTCACAACCCTCTGGGAGAAGAAATTCCTTCTCAACTCGGTTTTAAATTGGCTCCCCCGTATTTTGAGGCTGTGCCCCCTAGTTCCAGTCTCCCCGACCAGTGGAAACAACCGCTCTGCCTCTATCTTGTCTATCCCTTTCATTATTTTAAATGTTTCTATAAGATCACCCTTCATCCTTCTGAACTCCAACGAGTAAAAACCCAGTCTACTCAATCTATTATCATAAGGTAACCCCCTCATCTCCGGAATCAGCCTAGTTAATCGTCTCTGTACCCCCTCCAAAGCCAGTATATCCTTCCTTAAGTAAGGTGACCAAAACTGCACGCAGTACTCCAGGTGCGGCCTTACCAATACCCTATACAGTTGCAGCAGGACCTCCCTGCTTTTGTACTCCATCCCTCTCGCAATGAAGGCCAACATTCCATTCGCCTTCCTGATTACCTGCTGCACCTGCAAACTAACTTTTTGGGATTCATGCACAAGGACCCCCAGGTCCCTCTGCACCTCAGCATGTTGTAATTCCTCCCCATTCAAATAATATTCCCTTTTACTGTTTTTTTTCCCAAGGTGGATGACCTCACACTTTTCGACATTGTATTCCATCTGCCAAACCTTAGCCCATTCGCTTAACCTATCCAAATCTCTTTGCAGCCTCTCTGTGTCCTCTACACAACCCGCTTTCCCACTAATCTTTGTGCCATCTGCAAATGTTGTTACAATACATTCTGTCCCCTCTTCCAGGTCATCTATGTATATTGTAAACAGTTGTGGTCCCAGCACTGATCCCTGTGGCACACCACTAACCACCGATTTCCAACCCGAAAAGGACCCATTTATCCCGACTCTTTGCTTTCTGTTCGCCAGCCAATTCTCGATCCATGCTAATACATTTCCTCTGACTCCGCATACCTCTATCTTCTGCAGTAACCTTTTGTGTGGCACCTTATCGAATGCCTTTTGGAAATCTAAATACACCACATCCATCGGTACACCTCTATCCACCATGTTATATCCTCAAAGAATTCCAGTAAATTAGTTAAACATGATTTCCCCTTTATGCTGCGTCTGCTTGATTGCACTATTCCTATCTAGTTGTCCCGCTATTTCTTCCTTAATGATAGCTTCAAGCATTTTCCACACTACAGAAGTTAAACTAACCGGCCTATATTTACCTGCCTTTTGCCTGCCCCCTTTTTTAAACAGAGGCGTTACATTAGTTGCTTTCCAATCCACTGGTACCTCCCCAGAGTCCAGAGAATTTTGGTAGATTATAACGAATGCATCTGCTATAACTTCCGCCATCTCTTTTAATACCCTGGGATGCATTTCATCAGGACCAGGGGACTTGTCCACCTTGAGTCCCATTAGCCTGTCCAGCACTACCCCCTAGTGATAGTGATTGTCTCAAATTCCTCCCTTCCCACATTCATGTGACCAGCAATTTTTGGCATGGTTTTTGTGTCTTCCACTGTGAAGACCGAAGCAATAATTGTTTAAGGTCTCAGCCATTTCCACATTTCCCATTATTAAATCCCCCTTTTCATCTTCTAAGAGACCAACATTTACTTTCGTCACTCTTTTCCATTTTATATATCTGTAAAAGCTTTTACTATCTGTTTTTATGTTTTGCGCAAGTTTACCTTCGCAATCTATCTTTCCTTTCTTTATTGCTTTTTTAGTCATTCTTTGCTGTTGTTTAAAATGTTCCCAATCTTCTCGTTTCCCACTAACCTTGGCCACCTTATACGCATTGGTTTTTGATTTGATACTCTCCTTTATTTCCTTGGTTATCCACGGCTGGTTATCCCTTCTCTTAACGCCCTTCTTTTTCACTGGAATATATTTTTGTTGCGCACTATGAAAGAAATCCTTAAAAGTCCTCCACTGTTCCTCAATTGTGCCACCGTTTAGTTTGTGTTTCCAGTCTACTTTAGCCAACTCTGCCCTCATCCCACTGTAGTCCCCTTTGTTTAAGCATAGTACGCTCGTTTCTGACACAACTTCCTCACCCTCAATCTGTATTACAAATTCAACCATACTGTGATCACTCATTCCGAGAGGATCTTTTACTAGGAGATCGTTTATTTTTCCTGTCTCATTACACAGGACCAGATCTAAGATCGCTTGCTCCCTTGTAGGTTCTGTAACATACTGTTCTAAGAAACAATCCCGTATGCTTTCTATGAATTCCTCCTCTTTGTTTTCAGAACCTACTGGCACCCATGGCATCAGCAGCCTGTGCATTACAATCTTACTTAGTACACTATACATCTTCCTTGCTTGTTCCGTACAATACTCCGGCATTTGTATGCCTGAAGTATTGATCAGAACAGGCACAATTTCATGCTTAACATTATCATATAATAGTTCACCTTTGTTAAGTAATACAATCCCGTTCTGCGGTCCCGTTGTGGTTAAAGGACATGGCAAGAGTTCGGGTGAAGTGGAGGTCGCTATGGGGCGCGATGTTGAAGGTGGTGAAAAACATACGTACAAAGATACCGCAGCTGCTCCCACCTCTTCATAATACCCACACACCCCCACTCCTTTTCGGTACGTGCCCGCCGGTTGGGGCTTAATAGGGGGCGCGCAAGTGATCCCAAAAGAACACTGATCAGGTCCCCGGGCCTCTTCCCTTCTGATGCAGTTGATCCTGGTATCAGTGATGCAGTTGATCCTGGTATCAGTGGAGCAGTGTACGCATACTGTATTCTTGCTCGAGTGCGCCTGAGGCCAGGCATTAAAATAAGTGCTGTCTTTGCTCCAGTCTTTGGCTGCTGGGATGTATATCCCGTCAGTTAAATTAAACAAGATCCCATAGTTCGGGTAAATGTCCTGTGTTTGCTGTATCTCTCGTAGTCCATTTGAGTTATCTGATGTTTGTATGAATGTCGAGATCCCTAGCATCATGCTGCAGAGCTGAAGTGGTCACTGTAATACCATCTCGCTGGGTGTTTTATCTGAAAACTTTAAACAGACTGCCTGGTCGTCACCAGGTATTAGGTACTGATTTGCTCGCGCCGAAGTTGTTCTGTAAGATTAGAGGTGAAGATTAGGTTATCCACGTTTTTATAGCCGTACTATCTCTATCGCTACCTGTCCTGGTCTGTACAGACGATGGTTCTGGACTGGTACGGTCGAGCTCGGGCTAGTTCGGTAACCCATTTAAATATTATCCATACTCCTACCAATATTAGGGCCACCATTATGCCTGCAAACATTCCGTCCTTTAAGGTGTTTTGCCATTCCTGGTATTTAGCAGCATACCAGCGGTCTCCCTGAAGGGTACTATCTCGGGGTCCGACATGGTCTTAGTTATATCTCTTCAACTGGACCAGTGCTTCCACCGGTCCTTCCCTTTCATATCAATACAGGTGCATGTGTCACTGGTCAACATGATATCATATGGTCCTATCCACCTTGGGGCAAATCCCGTGTGTTCAGGGGTGACTTGTAGCAGGACTTTATCCCCTGCCTGTGGCAGGTGAGGTTCGGTTGTGCCCTGGTCTTGACTCTCTAGGTCTCGTATGGTCTGCTGGTCCCTCACCTCCTGTCGCAATTCTTTTAACTGTGAATCTAATTGTTCAACATATTGTTTAATACGATCTTGTAAGGGCCCCATATCTTCCCCTCCCACTATTACATTCTCAGGGAGTTTCATGGCTCTACCGGTCATTAACTCAAAAGGGGTCAGACTCGTCGTTCGATTCGGGGTGGCCCTTGTAAGGAGAGCTTGGGGTGTGGGTTCGAATCCACACTCCCCTGAGGTTCTGTACGTGCGATTTATGAGGGTGGGTGAGTAACGAGGCACCAGACACAGTGGGTGAGTACAAAATGGCTAATGTTGTTTATTTAGAATAGTAAACACAAAGATAGAAGGCATAGGAAGAGGTCGTAAATAGCAGTAATGGCACAATCTCACTCAACAACAAGAAAAATTCTCGCAACAGGGAAGGGGGAAGATAAGAGGTTGAAACATTCCACCCACACACAACACCACCTCCCACTTCCACCCTTCTTACCAATTCCTATCCTAAATTGAGTCTGTGAGGGGGTTTGAGCTATACTCACAATCCTATCAACTCCGGGGTTCTGGGGGCACTTATTTCAGCTCAGGGTCCTTCTGGGGTGGGTTTTACGTTGTTGGTAGGTTCGGTTTTCCTCCTCGATGTTGCGTCGATTTCTTCTATTTGCCTCTCGGTTGGCTCCCTCTCTCCTGCCGGCTCTGGGCTCTCTGCACCGAAGGCTAGGCTAGCCCCGACGGGCTCCTCACTGTCGGCGGCCCCTGTCTCCGGTACAATCCCTTCCCCGTCAGGAGACCTTGGCTGCGGAGTCACGTCCAGTGACTGGCTGCCTGCCCTGTGCGGCCCTTTTCCCCTAGTACCTCTCGGGAAAGTAAAACAGGCTGCGAGGGACGGTGGCACCCTTGGCTGCGGAGTCCGAGCAGATCTCCTAACGGGTGGAGGTGAGCCCTTGTTCCATATGTAAGGTGGGAATCCCCTTTTCCTGTGGGTCCCAAATCTGTGGGTAGTTTGTACCTGTGAAGCAACTCACTGCTCCTTGTGGTGGGATCGGTGGGGCTGCAGTGGTGAGCTGGGGGCCTGGGCTTCCCGTCAGGATTATCCCTCCGGGCTGTCCTTTCCCACGAGGTTTTGCCTTGTTGGGGTTAAACAGTTTACATTGGTTAATGTGAAACCATTTAACCCGGCGGGGCATCTTGACCGCTTATACCATGGGGCTTGCCTTGTCGACAATGCTGTAAGACCCTATGTATAGTGGCTCAAAGGCTCCCACCCTGGCAAAGTTGCAGACCATGACCTGGTTCCCCACCTGCCACTCGTGGTGTTTGCTCGGTTCCAGCAGCAATTGGTTGGTCTGATGATGCTTCCCCATGTTAGTGGCCGCCTGCCAGTGAATCTGCTTGAGGTGCTCCAACAGACTCTTGGTAAAGCGGTCCCTATTCACCTCGATTACCTGAGCTTCCGTCAGGACTGGGGCAAGTACATGGGTGGGGGTTCGCATGGCTCTTCCAGTCATGAGCTCGTATGGGGAATATCCCTTGCTTTTCGACTAGCTGGCCCGAATCCCCATCAAAACCAGGGGCAACCTCTCCACCCACTTCTGCGGGGAGTCCCCAGACTCCTTCCTGAGTTTTTCTTTCAAGGTCCTATTCATACGCTCCACTAGCCCCGAGGACTGGGGGTTGTAGGCGACATGCCACTTCCCCTCAATCCCCAGCACCTTGAGGGTTGCCTGCATGACCTGTCCCGTGAAGTGGCTCCCCCGGGACTTCCACAGGACTCTAAGTACTGTGGAAGTCCCCACCTGGAAAACACCTCCTGAACCAATATCCTGGCGGTCCCCACTGCTGTGGCTGTTCAGCAAGGGAAGGCTTCAACCCACTTTGTGAAAGTGTCCACCAAAACCAGGCAGTACCGATACCCTCCCTTAGCCACAGGTAGGGGCCCTATGTAATCGATTTGTATCGATTGCCATGGTCCCTCTACCCTCCTTGCGTGTCCTAGAGACACCTTTCTTTTCTGGGGATCTGGATTATTGGTTGCACAGACAAGACAGTTCGTGCAAAATTCACGCGTGTCTTCCCGGAGCTGGGCCCACCACCCGACCTGTTCCATCTGTTGCCAGGTGACCTCCGGTCCGGGGTGTCCAGCGCCAGCTGAAGGAACTCCCTCTGGTGCTGCTGGGGCACTATCCACTGCTCTCCTTTAAACAATATCTTCTCTCTAACATGGATGCCTGTGCCTCCGTACGGTCCTTCGACCTTTTCTCCCGCAGTCAGCTTGTCCATGACGGACTTGAGGACGGGATCTCGTGCCTGTACCTGCTGGAGGTCCAGGGCCAAAGCCTGCGCTCCTTTGTGTCCCCTGTCCACCCCGGATAGCTGCTATGGGGCCTGCCTCGAGCGGGTTCCATTTGATTCCCATTCGGGCTCCCTCTTTGGCCAGCTGATCTGCCTTTTGGTTCCCTGCAGCCCTGGGCTCATGTTTATTATGGGCCTTTACTTTATGAATGCAAATATCTGCCCTGGTCCCTACTGCCTGCATGATGTGCTGCAGTAGGGGTTTTATGGCCAGGGGCTTACCGTCTGCAGATGTATACCCGCGACGGGACCAGATGGCTAGGTACTCTGTGCAGGCATTGCAGGTGAACATACTATCTGAACAGATCATATAGGGCCGGGGGAATGTGTCGGGGTGGGTGACTACATACATGACTGCCGACAGTTCAGCATGCTGAGCACTCATGCTGGTTGGGAGCTTTATGGCCCTGGCAATGCCTGCCTGGGGATCATAAATCACGCACCCTGTGAGCCTTTCCCCTGACACCACCGTGCTGGACCCGTCAACATAGATTTCCCGGCCGTGGGGATGGATCCCCGCCCGGAGCCCTATGTCCATGTCCCAGACCCCCTCAATGGAGCAACGGTGGGCTTTCCCGGGGTACAGCATGTTGGCTTCCAGTCGGGGCTCACACATCCCTTTTACTCTCAAATCCACCTGTGAGAGCAGGAGGGTCCAGCGAGCAATGTGTGCGCTGTTCACTGTCCCATCCTTAATTCTCCCATCCAGCAGCATCTGAGTGGGGGTGTGATGAGTGAGGAGGGTGATTGGGGACACTCCTGTAAACACCTGCGACCGCGTCACAGCCCAGTGGGTGGCCAGCAGATGCCTTTCACAGTTTGAGTAACCCCTCTCAATCTCAGTGAGGACCCTGGAGGAGTAGACCACCGGCCTCAGCTGGCCGTGCCGCTGTTGCATCAGCACAGCACTGAAGCTATCCCCGCTGGCTGCTACCTCCAGGAAAAATTCCTTGCCCTCATCTATCGCTCCCAGGGCCAGAGCTTTCTGCAGGTCTCCCTTGAGGCGGGTAAACGCTGCATCACAGTCCTCATCCCACTCCCACTCCACGCCTTTGCACAGGAGCCGGAGTAGGGGGGCTGCAATGGCTGCGTAATTCTCAATGAAGTCCCTGCAGTAACCGGTCAGACCCAGGAACAACCTCACCCCTGTAACTGTAGTCGGAGCCAGTAACTACTGAACTGCCCTCCTCTTAGCCTCATCAATGGCTCTCTCCCCTGCCCGCATAGTCAGCCCCAGGAATTTTACCTCTGTCTGGCCGATCTGTGCCTTCTTAGGGTTTACTTTAAAACCCTCCTCGTGCAGCAGTCCCAACAGCTCTGCCAGCAGGGGACCGTGCTCTTCCTCCGAATCGGAGAATAGCAGCAGGTCGTCCACATACTGGACTAGCTGTCTGGGTCTGCTGAACTCTTTCAGGCAGTTGGCCATACACTGATGAAAAATGCTCGGACTGTTGTGGAAGTCCTGGGGAAGACAGTTCCAGGTATACTGCTGTCCTTTGAATGTAAAGGTGAATTTGTACTGTTCCTCCCGCTGCAGCGGGATGGACCAGAACCCATTCGAGATGTCCAGCACCATAAAGACGGCTGCGGACGCGGGGATGGCTGCGACTAGGTCGACTACGGCTGCCACTGTGGGCGCACAGGCAGGCATATTTTTATTGAGGACTCGGTAATCCGCCGTGGCCCTCCAAGAATTGTCCGTTTTCCTAACCGGCCAAAGTGGCTATTGGTCTCAACACTCCCTGTCTGACTAGAGAGCCCAATGTGACCTCTAGGTCTGCCTCAGCCTCCCTGGGAAAATTATACTGCTTCTGCGGCTTTGACATGGGGTCGCCATCGACTCTGACCTCAACCCCATTTACCCGTCCATAGTCGTGCTTATGCCTGGCAAATGCCGCCAGATTGGCCTGCACAAAAGCCTAATAGATCATCGGGGTGCCGTCTACCAGAGTGCCGAGGTCATATCCCTCCTTCGGCTTTACAGTGCAGAGGGAACCCTTCCCTTGCTTCCCCTGGATGACTGCTGTACCTTCCCCCTCCCCGGTGTCAGCTGTGCCCCACAGACAGTGGTTCCTCAGGTCGACCAGAATTTTCTGGCCGCTGAGGAAATCTGCCCCTAGGATGCCTTTCCCCACTCCCTCCCACGGCAGAAGGACACACTTCCACATGGTGTGGAGGGTGCCTATGTGTATCTACAGTGGTTTGGAGAAGAAGCCCTCGCGTTCTTCTCCAGTGAAGCTGGTTAGGCAGTAGGGGATCCCACTGGATAGGGGTGAGGTGGTCGGGTCGTCTACATGAACCAGGATGAATGAGGCCCCTGTGTCCAGCAGATACTCCCCCCGGACCTCCTCAGCCCCCATCATGACACGTGGTCTGTTCCACGTATCATAGGTGACCGGGCAGAGGTACACAGGTTCCTCGGGGTCTAGTCATTGGGGGGTGTTGGTCTGGGCCTGAGGGACTTCTCCCCCAGTCACAGCTGTGATCTTCCCAGTCTGGGTAAGGAGTGCCTGCAGAGCCGCGAGGAAACCCTCGAGTGGGGCCGCGGGGACTGGGGCTGAGGTTGGGGCCTGTGGACCTCTCTTTTCCTGCCTCGGATCCCGGCATTCCCTCCTCATGTGCCCTGTCTTCCTGCACCCGAAGCAAACCACCTCTCTGCCTGCCTGCCAATTCCCTTCTTGCCTCCACTCTCTCTTATCAGAGCCGGGGCGGATCTCACACACCTTCCCCTTGGTGGGTTTCTCCCCCCCAATTCTGCCATTGTGAAAAGAGAGGGTCAGCTGCCTCAGCACCGTCTCTTCTGTGGCTTGGGGGTCTCTGAAATCGAACCACAGGTTGGCCTGGGCGCGCAACTCCAGTAGGCTGTTTGCCACCAGTGCACGCAGCCAGCGACCACGTCGGTGTGCATCCAGCTGGGTTCAGTCCAAATTCCCCCAACTGGCTTTCTCATACACTGGCCACAGTCGATCAGCAAACGCCTGGGGATCTTCCCGGGTCTCTGGACAGTGGCCTGTACCCGGTCGAACGGACAGCTGTTGTTCAACCCCATGGCCTCCAGGATATCCTCCTGGAGAGCGGCCACTGTTCGCTGACCCCTCTTGCTCTCAGCAGAGAGAGTCTGACACACGGCTGGGTCCAGTGAGAACAGGAGCAGTTTGCTCCGTTCGGCCTCATCGCAGTCATTTATGTCTCCTACCTGCTCTGCTTCCATAAAGTGGACAGAGGGGTCTCCTTTTCGGGTAAGTTTATTCACATGGGCCACCATCTGCCGCAGCTGGGTTGCACTGTGGGGAACCACGTACTGGTTCTGTAGGGGACCCTCAGCCTGACCCACTGTGGGTGGTCCGAATCTACTCTGCCTGCTGGGGCACATTGGGTCTGGTCCCGTTGGTTTAGATTTCAGCATTTCACCCTGCCCCTCCTCCGGGATCCCCAATGGGGCTGTGGGAGAGGGCCAGTAGGATTCTTCCTCCCTATCCTCCTCCCCACAGCCTGTTTCACTATGCTCCCCCCTCCGCACCTCGGCCTTGCTTTCAGCCCAGCCAAGGGCTTTTGCCTCAGCTAGGGCCAGAGCTTTGGTGTCGGGCCGGGTGGGGATTCGAGTCTCGGGCACTTCCAGAGCTTTTGCTCCGGCTAGAACAAGGGCTGCTTTGGCTTCAGCCAGAGCCAGGGTGAGCCGATCAATTTGTTCCTGAAAGGAACGATGATCCGCCTCTGCCCTGCTGTGGCACGCCTGAAGTGCAGCCTGTAGCTGGAGACTCTTACCCTCTCCCAACCTTCCCTGGTTCTGAGCCTGGGCAGGTTCCTCCTGCAATCCCCTGATGTAACCTTTTCCCTCAGTTACCTGGGACTGAAGGTACTCCCTATGGTTGTGATAGCTTTCTCCATTCCTCTCTCGTTCCTGTCTCTCCCACTTGAAATCCTGATCCAGCTTTTCCCTTTCTTTGCTGGTCTTTACTAGCTCCTCTCTCTGCTCAGCTAATTCTGTCTGCAAGACATCTACCTGCCTGTCCAAAACCTGTATTTGCTTCTAAAAGCAAGTCAGCCACACAGCCTTTTCCACTGATCTTTTATGATCTTTACTCTGGGTCCACCTGGCTGCTGCGATCTCAGGCCGTTCAGCCCTCAGCAGCGCCTGCACCCACTTCCTTGAGCAGTTTATTCTTGTTGTTACATACTTAGCAATCCTACCCTCCATTTTATACTCCTCTTCACCAAGACTGACTGTCTCTTCACCCTCACTCAATGCACATCCTTTCTTCGTGGTCGCCATTGTAAGGGGAGCTTGGGATGTGGGTTCGAATCCACACTCCCCTTGGGTTCTGTACGTGCGATTTATGAGGATAGGAGAGTAACGAGGCACCAGACACAGTGGGTAAGTACAAAATGGCTAATGTTGTTTATTTAGAATAGTAAACACAAAGATAGAGAGCATAGGAAGAGGTCATAAATAGCAGTAATGGCACAATCTCACTCAACAACACGAAAAATTCTCACAACAGGGAAGGGGGAAGATAAGAGGTTGAAACATTCCACTCACACACAACCCAACCTCCCACTTCCACCCTTCTTACCAATTTCTATCCTAAATTGAGTCTGTGAGGGGGTTTGGGCTATAGTCACAATCCTATCAACTCCGGGATTCTGGGGGCACTTATTTCAGCTCAGGGTCCTTCTGGGGTGGGTTTTACGTTGTTGGTCGGTTCAGTTTTCCTCTTCGATGTTGCGTCGGTTTCTTCTATTTGCCTCTTGGTTGGCTTCTTCTTAACTCAACTCTACAACTCAATGCAAAAAGCTGACTCCAACCTCCAACCTCTGGTTGGTTTCCTTGCTCAGCTCAGCTGTGGGAAGTCACTGCCACTGCCTGCTGGTTTTCAGTCTCGGTGGCTTCGTCTGCGGAACTGCTGCTTCTTCCTCTGGTGGAGCGAGAGCAAGAGGGAGAGAGAGTTCTCTCTAGATACAAGCTGCAAGCTGCCAGCTCCAAGCTCCAAGCTCTCCAACTGCTTCCACACCCTGCTGCTTCTACACCCCCGGTGGTTCTGTAGGTCCTATAACCAATTTAGTTCTGGCCATTTTCGCGCTCAAACTCAGTTGGTGGTCCATTGTGTAAGTTTGGGCGGGGAGATAGCTTTGAATATTTAATCAGAAGATGTCACAGGTACAGATAGGTGTGAGGACAGGGGTATTGTTTCAGTGCACATTGGTGCCTAAAAGTCTGCTGGTCCTTTGTTACAGTCCTGTGAGTCAATTGGTTTGGGCCTCCCCTTTGATGGGCCATTACTGCAGTGATTGTCCACTGTCCATATTAATTAGGTAGATGATGGTCCACATTCATTAGGGGTGAGTCATATTTTCGAACCGGGCCGAGTAGTCCCTATTGGTTGAGGATTTCCCCGCTTCAGGTCCGACTTGACCCCTGATTGGCCTGCCAGAATGCACTTTTCCCCCATTGGCCAGTGCCTCTGTCTCGCTTGTGAGCCAGACTCCACAATGTCTGTATCCGCCCACACATTTCCCAGCCTGCCTGGTCTGAGGGTTTGGTGGCCACAAAATGTTCATTTAAAATGAATCGAACGATCCCATGTTAGTTTTCTTGTCCTCAGGGTGTTTCAATAAAATGCGGCCATGGATTTTCGAACCTTACACCCTAAGCCTCATTAATATACAGGGTAAAATGTCCACCTATCCTTTTCCTGTCTCAGCTATTGCTTTTGCAATTGTCATCTTAAGGGTACGATTCATGCGTTCTACCATTCCCAAACTTTGTGGGTGATAAGGGATGTGGAACCGTTGCCGAATCCCAAATAATCCACAGGCCCGCTTCATGACCTGTCCTGTGAAATGCGTGCCTTAGTCAGAATCAATCTGAAGGGGGAGCCCCCAGCGTGGGATGATGTCGAAGGCAAGGATACGGCTACAGTGGTGGCCCCACAGTCCCGAGTGGGGAATGCCTCCACCCATCTCGTGAACTGATCTATGATCACCAAACAACATTTCTTCCACTATTGGGTAATGGTGCGGTGAACTCGATCTGTAAATTTTCCCATGGTCCCTTAGGGCGCGGCTGATGTCCCAATTTAACCTTTATAGTTTTTCCGGGGTTATGTTGTGCATATATCAGGCATTGCTGACAATGTTTCGCTACATCTCGTCCTATTCCCGTCCACCACCAGTCCTTTATTAGTCGATTTAATGTCCCATCCCTCCCAGCGTGGTCCGGTTCATGATGTAATTTTAGTAGCTCAGTTTGGATCGATGATGGGGCCACTATCTGTCTTCCCTTTTCCCACACACCATCCCCCCCCCCTTTACCGCCCCCTTTTGTTCCCACGCGGACTGTTCTTCCGGGCTACTTTCCTCCTGTATCTTTTGTATATTTAATTCCTCCGGCCCTATCGTGGCTACTGGGATATTCTGAGGTTCAGCCTCTTCTGCAGCGCTTCGGGCTGCTTGGTCTGCTAACATGTTTCCCCGTTGCTCTTTGCTCTTGATCTTCTGGTGTGCCTTAACCTTTATTACGGCTGCTGCGAGAGGATATATGAAGGCTTTTATTAGTTCTCGGACTACATTCTCGTGTTTAATATGTCCCCCTCCTGACGTTATATATTCCCGTCTATTCCAAGCTGTCATATAGTCGTGAACCACCCCAAACGGGTATCGACTGTCCGTAAAGATGTTTACGCGTTTCCTCTCTGCTAGTCTCAAGGCCTCTGTTAGTGCCACCAGTTCGGCTACTTGAGCCAATACTGTCCCTTCCAACCCTCCTTGCAGGAGTATGGCCCCGCCTTGGCCTACCACGGCCCATCCCGTTCGAAACTGCCTGTTGATGTACCGACGAAATCCGTCGACATAACGGGTCAGGTCAGGGTTGGTCAGGGGTTCATCGGCTATATCTCCCTCCTCCCCCTGATCTATCTCTAGCTGACATTGGTGGGGTTCACCTTCAGTCACCATTCCTTCAGCTGGGTTAAACCCTACGTCTCTTATTATCTGTACTGACTGATCTTTAGGTATCAATACCACTTACCAAGTCGCCCGTCGGGCATCTGACACCGTTTTTAACCTTCCAGTGTTCAGCAATTCCACTATAGTGTGCTTAGTGTGTATAACCAACTGTCCGGCCATGGTCACAGGCTCACATACTCTCGCTGCCCAGGCTGCACAGTCGAGGGCCGCTATGCATTGAGGGAGTCCCTTTACTACCGAGGATCCCTGTGTGGAATAATACGCGACAGGTCTCATTGCACCCCCCTTTTCCTGAGTCACTACTGCATTGTAAAAGGCCCCCCTCCAGGTTGTAATACACGTGGAATGGTTTGGACATGTCTGGTAATTTCAGAGCAGGGGCTGACAGCAGTCCAGCCTTTAACCGTTCATAGGCTAGCTCCTGTTCCACTCCCCAGTCTACTTGCCCTGTCCTAGGTTTTCCGCCCTTGACTAAACGCTGAATGGGCTCTGCGATCGTTGCGAACTGGGAAATAAAATTCCTACAGTGATTGAACAGTCCCATTACCCGCTGTACGCCCCGCACTGTGGTGGGTCGCGGCATGTCGGCAGTCGCCGTTTTCCAATCTGTCGGGAGAGTTTTGGTTCCCTGACTAATGTCGTGCCCCAAGTATCGTACTCTAGCCTGTCCTATTTGTGCTTTCCTCGGATTTATCTTAAATCCTGCCTTCCCTAACATTCTCAATACCACAGTTAGGGCGCCTAGATGCTCTCGGTCATTTGACGAGGCTATTAGAATGTCATCCACGTATTGTAATATCGTACCGTTGTACGGTGTTAGGTCGCATTCTTCCAGGATCCTACTCATAACTAGATGAAAAATGTTTGGGCTGTTGTGGAACCCTTGGGGGAGCCGGGTCCATGTATATTGCTTGCACTGGGAAGTGAAAGCGAACTTTTCCTGGGACTCAGGATCCAATGGGATCGACCAGAATCCGTTAGCAATGTCCAGGACGGTGAAGACCTTGTGTTCTGGACTCAGGCCGTTAAATATCGTGGCAGGACTGGCTACGATTGGGTATTCTTTGGGTGTTATTTTATTCAGGGCAGTATAGCCTATTGTTAATCGGTAGCTATCATCGGGTTTTTTCACTGGTCACATTGGAGAGTTCATGACTGATATTATTTGTCTTAATATACCTTGTTCTACCAAGTCTCTTATGATTGACTCCGTGGCTCATATGGCTTCAGGTGCTTCTTGTGGGGAGGGTGAATGGGCCCTATGATCTTTTCTGGTAATGTATTAATAAGTCCACAGTCCTGTTTGTCTTTTGCCCATATATCACACAGGGCTTGACATATTAGTCCCAACATCCCATCTTTAGTCCAGACCCTAGTTAACTTGGCCGCATTACCCACGGTTGCTACATTCTTCACTGGGACCCACTTTCCGGTGATTTTGTCTTTATGTCCCTTTCTTGTCGTCCAAATTACTTGTTTATTTCAGGCGTCTACTATTGTGCCTAACTCACTCAACAAATCTATTCCTAATATGGTACCCTCCGTGTTAGGACTTACCCAGAATTGTACCGGTAACATAATGCCGCCTACTTCTAGAATTGGTATTCACTCTGATATGCAACGGTTTGGTTCGCCCCCCCCCACTCCCTGTACAATAATTGATCATCGGGTTGTGGGCAGGTCAAGGTTGGTCAGGGACACCGATGCCCCCCTATCTATTAATATGTCACACCGTCGGCCCCCTAACGATGCGTTGACCCACATACGAAGGTCAAGTCCCTGGCCGGTGGCCAATGCGATTCAAAGGGGCTGTTTCTGTTGTCGGGTTAGCTGCTGGATGATGTCCAAAAGCTGCTGGTTCCCCAGTTTACTGGCGTCTACTGTTTTCTCATTAGAACCCTGTTTCTTTCTTCGTACCGAGGAAGGTCCCTGACCCTCCCGTCCACCTCCCCTCAACCAACAATCCTTCAGTTCATGTCCCAATCTACCACGGTTCTGACACTTTTTGGGAGACTCCTGTGGTGGGGTTGTATCTTCTACACGGCACTCCGTTCGGCGGTGTCCCGGTTCTTTGCACTTAAAATACACCTCCGGTGTCGTTGTGGTACCTGCTGCACGGATTTCTGTAGTGTCGGCTGCAGCTTTGGATCTCTGCTGATTATCTACCGCAGTGGCCCAGTTTTCCAGATCATCATAATTATTAAATGCCACGAGCCCTGTTTTCAGTATGGTTTGGTGTGCGGGGTTTAACCCATCTTTATACAGCTGTATGAAAGCCGGGTTCTGCCTCTCTACGTTTGGTACTCCACTATGTGCTAAGAAGGCTTCAAGTTACCTAGTTCCGTATTCCTGTGCTCCTTCGCCTTCCTTTTGAGTTACTCCGACTATCGAATTCCAATTCACGGGGACCTGCCCTAAAGCTGTTGTAACTTCTGTTTTAAATGCTGCTATGTCTGCTTCCTGCTGTTGCTGGTCAGTGGACAGGTCCTCACACCAAACCCCGTCTCTATAAGCTGCGGGTAGCCATGCCCAGTAATTTTTGGGCATCTTAGTTCTAACTAATCCCGCTACATCCCGACTGTGGAGTTGGTGGCAAATGCGCATTTCCTTAATTTTTTGCCAAAAAGCCGCATTGCTACTTCGGGGTACCAGGGTGGGTAATTTGTCTAGTAGCTGCATCGTATCCCCGGGAGATAGGGAGATGTATGTCATTTTTACTTGCGGGGGTCGAGCGGCTCGTTCCGGTCTTCCTTGCCCGGGCCCCTGCACTGGGATCCCTGGTATGTATTCTAGTTTTATCGGGGCTGCTTTCGCCGAGTATATCGGGGCATATGGAGGGGGTAGGGCATCAACTTCGCCCCGATCATACTCATTCGTCCCTTCGTCTGGGAATCCCCAGTCAATGTCCTCCTCACTAGGTGGTGCACCCTTTGGTCAGGATGGGCAGGACGGTCTGTCCGGACATGACCTTCCCCTTCTTCCTTTTATTTCTTATTTATTGGTTTACCTTTCCTGTCAATATTACATAGGCCCGGCGATCAGGATCAAGACCTTTTCATCTTTATCTTTCCTTTCCTGTTTCCACCATTCTCGCTGATCCTCCGGCAAGTCGTGGGGTTTCTAACCTGATGTAATCATTTGACTTATCATTCTTTTCTGTTTCTCCGCCAAGTGGAGGGTAAGGGACCCTTCGGGTCCCCACTCGAGTTCTGTTATATTGACCATGTTTAGTACTTAGTATTGGGGATAGTTAGAGATCGAACTCTCAGAGGTCCGCCTTCACCAGCGTGACTTGTAGTAGGCCGTTTTCTAGCTACTGTCCGCTTCCGAATCTGCTATTACACAAACTCGCTCAATTCTTAAAACATGCTTAAGAAATTCCCGCAGTGCTCTATGCCTCCTTAACGACTACCTACCACCATTTTGCCTGTTGGTCCGACCCTCCTTACAGGTTGGATATTGCGTCGGCCTCCGGACACCACCTGGTCCCTTCCCCCCCCGGGATCTATTGCCCCCTTCCTTACTGGGTCCGAGAGGTGTCGCTTGGTCTCACGATCCTATGGTCTCTGGAGGTTCTCTACGCCTACTTGATCCTGGCCGTCACGTGGGACTAAGTCATCTTAATTCAGGCTCAGGCTAGGTGTGTGAGATACTGGACCATCCATCCGTGTCGATCAACCTGTGCATTCACCTACAGCACCCCGCTATTTTTATGCTCGGACTTATACTCACCCGGATTCTCCAGGGGTGTCCCAACGATTTCCGCAATATCCTGCCGACTACGCCATTGTTAGCACGAATGTACCCTCCAAGACTCACTCGTCACTCAGGGTCGGTCCATACATCAAAACGGTTTATTACGCCGGCGGGGAGATGAAGCAACTGGTGGGTCCAGGTACCTCTCTCTGCCGAACAAAGGGTTTCATGGATTTTTATGTGTTTTACAACAGTTTACTAGAGTTACATCAGCCCATTTCGGCCGGACACTATCCAATCATATTGATTATAGATTACTGGACAGGTTAGATGCAGGAAGAATGTTCCCGATGTTGGGGAAGTCCGGAACCAGGGGACATAGTCTTAGGATAAAGGGTAGGCCATTTAGGACTGAGATGAGGAGAAACTTCTTCACTCAGAGAGTTGTTAACTTGTGGAATTCCCTGCCGCAGAGAGTTGTTGATGCCAGTTCACTGGATATATTCAAGAGGGAGTTAGATATGGCCCTTACGGTTAAGGGGATCAAGGGGTATTGAGAGAAAGCAGGAAAGGGGCACTGAAGGAATGATCAGCCATGATCTTATTGAATGGTGGTGCAGGCTCCAAGGGTCGAATGGTCTACTCCTGCATCTATTTTTCTATGTTTCTACATATAGATTCAAATAGACTAATAGACATAGTCTCTAACCATTAGGTGACTGCGTGATTGTCTAATGAGTTATTAAGGGTTATTCATGGTCTTGTGACGTAGTCTGGGCCTCCCTTATCTTATTGTCCTTGGGTGCTGTCTTTGGGCAGGCTCCTTATCTTAGTCCTGTTACAGAGTCGTATTGTTCTAACATGAACCAGGACGTCTTGTCTGAGGCCTGTTAGCCCGTTGATTAGGAACATCTGCAGAGCTCATGTGTATCCTTGCATGAGAAACAGCGGTTATCAGTAACTAACAATGCAGTCTCTTTCTGCTGGCCGAAATCCCTTGGGGCTTTGCTAAACCACAAGCAGCCATCTTTATACATTTTACGCACGCATTTAATACTACAATTACATATTTCGTTCTAACGTTATGCTACAGGTGCCGTTGCTTCTATGAGAAAATCTTTCTCTATAACAGCGGCACTTTTTAGTCGGGGGGCAGTTTTGGCCCTGCGTCTCTTATCTCTGATGGATCGTACAGCTGAAGCTGCTACTAAGCTCGTGTGTACAGTTACGGGTGTCCCTATGGGAATACTGCACTAATTGCAGTATCTGGAAGAGGATGGGTGGAGACATGAGAAACAAGCGTTTGCATCTTCATTACGCCATTGGAACGCTGTCTACAGGGCCAATCTCTCAAACTTGAACATGTCCAAAGATATTTGCCGACACAGATGAAGATTCCTGCTATAAATGAACTATGTACAACCCAGCAGCCAGACTTGCAAACCAGTTTTAACACAGGGTTGTCTCTGTCAGCGGTTGTCAAGTTTATCATTGTGTTGAACTTTTATTCCAAACCAACTGCAGGAGATCTCTGTCACTTTCAGGGCAAACTTGCATCAAGCAAGTCACTGATGCCTCATTAATCAGCGCCAATGGGTTCATCAATTTTCCTGTGGAAAACAGCCAGAAGTAAGAAACAGCCCTTGAGTTCTCCGTTGTGGCAGGATTTGCACAAGTCGAGGCTATAATTGACCGCTGAATATGACCATTCTGGCTCCAAACCATTTTTCCTCTCAACCACAAGTGATGTCTTAATGACAGCTAGCACCTGTTAAAGAGCAGCGTGTACATTACTCTCTGCCTTCTACTGCTTCTCTTTCTATCTTGTTCTCCTTTTCTTCTAGGTGGGAGGTAGTGGGTGGACTGGCAGGGTAAGAAGACACACAAAGCTACAGGGTGCATGTCAGGTGAAGGTTGAGGAGAAAACGTGACTTTCAGTGGCTCCCTTCTCATCCCCTCCCCAATCATGTGCTTTCCTCCCCCTTGCTATCATGGCACCCCCCCGCACCTTCATCTTGAACTTCTCCTCCTCCTCCTCCTTACCACCCACTCATTCCACATCACTAACCCTAACCCTTCCCTTTGAACTACTCACTCAGACCCATATCCTCCTCGTCTCCTTTCTTTCTCTCTTGTCACTCACTTCAACTTTAAGCCTATATGCGCTCCTTCCCAATCCCACCCCCAAGGGGATTGGCCAGATTTACGCAACCCATGAGCCAAGCAATTTAAATTCAGAGATATTTTTTTCAAAATGCAGCCTGAATCATTAAGATACTTCAAGCTTAACATTTGTTTATATTAACTCATATGTTTGTTTCCCCGGTTCCATGAAATTACGTTGATCATTTATCAAATTTTGCTATCAACCAAAGTTTGCTAAGTTGATCTGGAGGAAGATCTCTATTAGCAACAATAGGATCTATGGCTAATTTAAGTTGACTGAGTATAGTTTACATTCCTTCAAGATGTTACCAATATGACCGCACACACCCTGCATCAACTTCAATGGAAAATTGTGGAAATGGGCTATCGATTCATTATCTCCCATTTTGCACTGCCGCCCAGAATGACTTTCATTCCGATGAAGTCCGCGGGGTCTTATAAAGTCCGGCTGATTATAATGGTATTCCTGGAGGTGTAATGTGGGAGAGGTGTGGAGCTGAATGATTTGTATCTCAGCCTAAATTCTGGAGGTTAGATTGTGATTGGCTGGGGGAGTTTGAAGCATCGTGAGGGTTGTCCTTCATTAACAATGATTTTAAGTGCTTTCCCACGGGCCATTGACATCAAGATGTTTCAACATTCATTTAAATCTCCACTGAACTGTCTCATTAATAAGTCTCTCTTTGATTTAGGGATATGGTACAGATTACCACAGATATAGACACCTAAGTATTACATGTCTCTCTGTCGCCCATGGAACACCAAGTTTGTAGCATGCTCTTTGGGGTGAATTTTGACCACTGCGCCCAATGAGAAGAGGGCATGCTGGGACGTTTAAACAGAGGCAACATCCTCCCTTCTACCCCAGGGCCAGTTTGACTGGCGTGTTTCAGGCAATGTATGAGGCCCTCACCGCAGGCTGACGAGGGCCTCATCGAGGTCTATGACCCTGACTTGATTTTAACACGCAGTCGCACAGAAAGCTGGCAGTAGACAAGAGCAGGCGCAGAAAAGGGCCAAGAAGGTGAGTTTTGTTTACTGTTTTGAAGGTGTGCTCGTGGCCCAGAAATAGCAGGAGTGCTCTTCGTGCCTCACAACATTAACTTAATCTTCTGACCCTGGCTCCTCTTCACACCAGCTTCCCTACAAAGATTTCCAGTAATGAATGGGAGCAAGAGTAGGCCATACGGCCCCTTGAGCTGCTCCTCCGTTCAATAAGATCATGGCTGATCTTCGATCTCAGCTCCACTTTCCCGCCCGATCCCCATATTCCTTCGTGTCCAAAATTCCAGTCGGATCGCGATGATGTCATCGGTGCTTGATCTGCATATTTAAAGAAGGACTCCCCTGTCTTCCGGCGGGCATCCCTCTCGCCTGTGAAAAGAGCAGGTTAAGATAACAATTGGGATTGGTGCGGGTTAGTCGCACCACCCATTTTAACTGCTCGCTTGCCAGGTTTCCGCCAGGCAGGGTTAAAATTAGCCCTTGGAATGGTCAGCCCATACTATCAATATTTAAACCTCACCCTGGGTGTGGCTCACTGCATCCCACTGGGACCCGCAGTCTCGGACGGTGGGGCCCTGAATGTGCCTCGCTGCACCCCACTACTGGGACCCTCATTTTTGAAAGGTGTGAAGCCATGGCATGTCCTATCAACACTCAAACCACTAGTCATGGAGGGGGTTGGCACCTCCATGAGCGGCACGTCCTCCATATTCAGTACAACAGTGGGAGCTTCATCCAGCTCAGTCCACTCCCTCTTCCCCCCCCATGTTCTTAGTCTGGAGGGTTGGATTGTAAGATGTTCTCCTCTTCATCTTCATCTTCTTCTGCATCGTCAGGGTTGGCCTCCAGTTCTGCAAAATATAACAGAAGAGACAAATGGTTAGCAGCAGAGGAGGGGGCAGGATGGGTGGCATGAGTAGGCTCACACATCGCAGGCCAGGCAGCAGGTTGATTTGAAGGGCCATAATGAATTTTCAGGACTTACCCTCTCCCTCGCGTGTGGGCCCAGCTTGTGCTGTACTGATTGTTTTTCTCCAGGCAGGACCCATCAACGCAGCGACCCTCTCTTCCAAGGGTGTCAGTGGGTGCAGATTTGCTGGGCCTCTTCCTGTTTGAGTTCTTTCCCTTTTGTTGTGTGCCACATTCCTCAGCAAAGATGAAAATGCAACTTTTTAGAAAGGGTGTTTTTCTGCTGGGTGGGACATATACAGTTGGTCACATTTACAATTGCATTGAATAAATGAAAATATTACTTACACTAACTCCTTGATCAAGGTCCTGCCATTTCTTTTTACACTGGCCTCCAGATCTCGTGGTGTTCACCATTGCACAGTAATCTTCTGCAACTTGGTTCCAGTGTTTCTTCATTTCTTTTGGTGGAACTTTTATGTGACCTCTGCTGGTATCCAGCTCCTGCCATCTGGTCTCAATCACAGTAACTAGTGTCTCCACTTCTTACTGTAAGAAATTCTTGCTTCTTGGTCCGTGTTGCATCTTGTATTGCTCCAGCTGTGATTTTTCCAATGCTCTCCTTCTCACACACACACAACTGGCTCTTGAAAAATGGCCGATTGCCAAATCCGAGCTCTATTGAGCATGCGCGTCCATTGGAACGATGTAAAAAACGTAATTTTTTTTCCGTGCATGCGCAAAAGGTTTGGCATTGTTTTTTAGCGCAGACAGCAGGCTCCACCTCCCGAGGAGACTGGACATGCTGTGCGGCGCCAAATTCGAATTATACATCGGGGCAAGTTTGGCAAAATATTTCTGGCCTAGAAAACCCGGCATAACTCTGGCAATACGCCAGAAAACGGGCTTGGGGAAAATTGAGCCCAATGACAGGTTGTAAAGCAAGCTTTGGGAAGGATGCAAAGAATTGGCAAAGGGATATAGTTAGACTAAATGAATGGACAAAAATTTGGCAGATGGAGTATAATGTGGGAAAATGTGAGCTTATCCACTTTAGCAGGAAAAATAAAAAAGCAAATTATTATTTAAATGTGGAGAGATTATAAAATGCTGAGGTACAGAGGGATCTGGGGGTCCTTGCATATGAAACACAAAAAGTTAATATGCAGGTACAGCAAGTAATTAGGAAGACAAATTTATTGCAAGGGGGATAAAGTGTACAAACATACAAAAAATGACGAACAGGTAAAGACCATCAGGTTCATCGAGCCTGTCCCACACAATTGCAATACCTTGTGTATCACAGCATATACACTCCACCCCCACCCAAAACCATGTGATCTGAGAGAGGCAAAAAACCAGATTAACAAACCCAGGCCAATTTGAGGGAAAAAAATCTGGGACATTCCTCTTCGACCCATCTAGGTGATCGAAACTAGTCCAGGAGAACACTCTGGCCATTAAAGTCCCTGCAGTACCTACCTTTTGTAAGAGTTAATCTCCGCCGCAGCCAGAAACAAATCCAGCTTTCGCTTGAAGGAATTCAGTGAGTCTGCATCCACCACATGAAACGGCAGCTTGTTCCAGAGGTCTACTATTCTCTGGGAAAAGAACCACCCCCTAACATCTAACCTAGATCTAGCCTTATACAACTTAAATTTGTGCCCCCTGATCCTGCCTAACGTATTTAATTGAAATAAATTGTCAGCTGGAACACCGTCTATTCCCTTCGTTATCATTAATCTCAATCAGATTCCCCCTAAGTCTATGCTGCTCTAAGGTAAAGAGTCCCAACTCTTTTAACCTATCTTGATCACTAAGATGCTTTAGCCTTGGAATTAATCTAGTGGCCCTCTTCTGCACCCAGAGCCACAATATCACCCACCATGTGAGGAGACCAAAACTGGACTGTGGCCTGACTAAGATCTTGTACGCCTCGTCTTATACTCAATTATGCTATGGATACACCCCAACACCCTATTTGCTCTAGCTATCACTGCACGGCATTGCTCGTGTACTATTAAGGATGTATGCACTAGAATGCACAAATCTCTTTCTATGTCCACCCTCTTTAATGCCTTTCTCTGGAGGGTGTATGAATGTTGACCATTTTCCCTGCCCACATGCATAACACTGCACTTATCAAAGTTATACATCATTTTCCAGTCTTCAATCCAGTCTCCAAACACATTAAGATCTGCCTGAATCAGACGAGCCTCTTCTACCGTTCTAGCCTGCTACAACTGTACAGAGTGTTGGTGAGACCACACCTAGAGTACTGCGTACAGTTTTGGTCTCCTTATTTAAGGAGGGATATATTAGCATTGGAGGCATTTCAGAGAAGGTTCACGAGGTTGATTCCTGAGATTAAGGGGTTGTCTTATGAAGAAAGGTTGAGCAGGTTGGGCCTATACTCATTGGAGTTCAGAAGAATGAGAGGTGATCTTATTGAACATTAAAATTCTGAGGGGGCTTGACAGGCTAGATGCAGAGAGGATGTTTCCCCTCATGGGGGAATCTGAAACTACGGGGCATAGTTTCAGAATAAAGGATCACCCTTTTAAAACGGAGATGAGGAGGATTTCCTTCTCAGAGGGTCATGAATCTTTGAAGTTATCTGCCCTAGAGAGCTGTAGAGACTGGGTCATTGAATATATTTAAGGTGAAGATTTTTGAACGATAAGGGAGTCGAGGGTTATGGGGAGCAAGCAGGGAAGTGGAGTTGAGACCAAGATCAGATCAGCCATGATCTTATTGAATGACAGAACAGGCTCGAGGGGCCAAATGGCCGACTCCTGCTCCTATTTCTTACATATTTTGTAGACACTTGAACACTCTTGAACCCTCTTAGTTCAACTTAACTATTTTTATTTGGGAGATTTCAGTCAACCATGTGGAGCTTTAAGATGGTGTTCTTTCACATATACTCTCTCTCAATACAACTCCCCATATCTCCTAGCTAGAGGGCACTATACATTATATCAATACCTCCAGGCTAGAGGGCGCTATACATTATCTCATTGCATCTTTCCTTTCATAAGAAACAAAAATCAATTAAAGTTAGCTTCAGTATAAACTGGTAATTAACCTCCTTATGATTACATGTAGTAAACAACTACAAGTTTAACAAACAACAACAAAACTGTCTTATTGATTCTTTAACCAAGAGTCGTATGTTTCACACTTTGAAACATAGTCTTTTATATCACTGTTCAGTCTTGGCCAGTAAACGGATTCTCTGGCGTGTCGAAGAGTGCTCTCGACACTAGTGTGAGCAGAATGAAGTCACTGATGAATGTCGGATCGCATGGATTTTGGTATGATACAGTGATAGCCTTTGAAGACTATGCCATCCTGTATTGTGAGTTCGTCATGAACTTTGAAGTATGCATGCATTTCAGGCGGGCATTCATGTGTCGTTTCTGGCCATCCTGTTGTGATTTGTTGTATGACCAGTTGTAGTGTGGAGTGGCTTGCAGTTGCGTATTGTATGGTAGTCAATCCTTGTTTGGGGAGAGGGAGAAAGTCCATCATGTAGGTGCATTCCACTGCAATTTCTGTCGGTGATCTCTCCACATTTTTGAGGTATGTGCATGAGAGGGTGTCTACTTGGTACATTTATTTTCCTGGTTGTTGATTTATTTCAACGTCATAGATTGAGCCGAATGAGCAGACGTTGGAATCACTTGGGTGCTGCAGATAACGGCTTGTGTCTTATAGCAATCAAAGGCTTATGGTTTGTCCATAGCGTGATCTTGCGACCATATACATATTGATGGTTTCGTTCCATTCCGAAGACTTGAGCAAGTAACTCCTTTTCGATTTGAGAGTATCTGCTGGAGTAAGCGCATGGCTCGCGTATGCAATTGGTTGTCCCTGTTGCAGAAGGACAAATCTAAGTCCCTTGTTCGAAGCATCTCCTTGACCTTCAGTTGCAAGTTTGTGGTTGAAGTACCTGAGCACCGGAGAATCTGTCACACATTGTTCGATAGCTTCAAACGCTTTGTCTTGTTCTTCAGTCCATTTCCAGACCGTGTCTTTATGAGTAAGCATCGCAGAGGCTCACTGAGGTCTGAAAGAACTGTCAAGAATTTTGCGAAGTACTTTGTCATGCCAACAAATCGTTGTACACCCGCGATATCCTGCAGTTTCTGCATTTCATTGATTGGGACCACTTTGCTTGGGTCGGCTTTGAGTCTATCACTAGACAGTATGTGTCCCATGTATTTCACATGGGAGCTCTTGTATTTGAACTTATCAAAGTTTAGTTTGATGTTTCGCTCTCTGCATCTCTGCATGAATTTGCGTCATGATCATGATTTGGCCTCTTTAAGTGTCTCACCGTGTCCAGTGATCAAGATATCATCTGAATTCTTGTAGACTCCATCTAGACCCTCGAGGTTCTGGTCTAGCTTCTGCTGGAAGATTTCTGGGGCAGGATTGATGCCTAATGGCATTCTATTATATCGATATCATCCCCATGGAGTCGAGAAGGTTGTGAGGTAGGAGGACTATCGAAGAATACTGCATCTTTTTATATTTAATGTTACAGTACATTGAAAAGCAAACTTTTCTCTCAAATTGGTACCAGCAGTAGCCCTTTTTTCATTTAAGTGTGATTAGTATGTAAGCAGTTCTAGTTCACATTGTAAAAAACTCTTCTTGCAGTCTGCTTTAGTGAAGACCTTTACATTTGACATCTGTGGCAAGATGTCATCGATCACAGGAAGTGGATAGTGTCCACATTTTAGGGCATTGTTCAGATGTTGAGGGTCGATACATACTCGTATCTTTCCATTTGGTTTTTGTACAGTCACTCGGCTGGATACCCAGCCCATCGGTTCAACTACTTTCGTGATGATTTGTCAATTTTCCAAATGATCGAGTTCCTCTTTTAGCGTTTGTTTGATCACTATTGGCACCTGTCTGGGTGGCATTACAGCTGGTGTCGCTGATTCATTAAGTTCAAGGTGAACTGTCCCTGGCATATGTCCAAGTCCTTTAACACATCCAGATATGCATTGTTGACATCAGCTTTTGACACGAGCGAGATGTTTGCCTTGAATGTAGTTTGCGATTCACGTAGTTGATTTACCACCGCGATATTCTGATGCTGCACTTTTATCAGTTGTCGCTGTTGAGCAGTGCATGAGTCAATCAGTGGTGCACTTTGGCCCTCAATGATCATAAAGGACACAATGTATTTTTGGCTTCCCCTTACATTTAGGGTTATGTGTAGACTTCTGCCTTGATCCATTCTGCCTACACTTTTGATTTAGTTTGCTGCAACTTGTGCAGGACTTTCCATATGCTAGTCATTTAGTTTTTGATAGCTCATGTCTTTTGCCACAATATCTGCAATTGTTCGTGAACACTGTCTGTCAATTTGCTCTTTGTGGGTCGGGGTTTCTGTCTGACAGCTTTGACATTTTCAGAGTCTGTTTTAGTGAGCATCATGGATTTCATTTGTGCAACTATGGCCTATGTAGCTTTACAGAGCATCACACATTTATCGAGTGTTAGGCTTGATTCCTACCACAGCCTCTTACACAGAGTGTTATCAGATATTCAGCAGACAATGCGGTCTCTGAAATCTTCCCTCAAATTGCTGAAATCACATGACAATGCTAGCTCTGTCACTTTCACGGGATATCTGTGAAGCCGCTCGTCCCCTTGTACACAGTTGTTAAACTGGTACTATTCATAGATGAGGTTAGTTTTACCTTTACAGTGCTTTTCCCAGAGCTTCAAAATAATCTCAATTTCCTGCTTGTCTTCCTCTGATCTGTAGGGAAGATTATTGTGGATTTCTAGGGCATCACTGCCAATGGTAGTGATAAACATTGCAACCACAACTCTATCTGTTTTTTTCACAATATTTGTGATAATTTCATAACTGCCCCACAGCTCTTTAAACTTTTTTCAGCTGGCTTTCAAATCACCAGTCACCTGCAATGGAGGTGGGAGAGGAATGTGCGCGGGAGTTGGCACCGTGGTAGTCATTATAGCTCGCTACAGTTTAGGAATTTGAGTTTGTCACATACATGTACCCAGTTCAAATACCCAGAGGACTAGAACAAGTCTAATAGTAAAATATCGTGGCCATGTAATTGTAGAAATACTTTTTCAATCGAGGCTGTACAATAACTTGTGCCACTTTAAGTTTACTTTACTAATACCTCTGGATTATTTTACAAGCTTATGACTATTTATCGCCCTTCACCGGCTCCACGCGCGATCTGTAGGAAGCATGCTCTGCACTGCACAACGTCGATTTCGAACGGCTCGAAAAAGTCTCACAGTTCCAACATTTCGGTCGTGGATGCGTTCGACAAAAGATCGGAAGTCTCCACTTCTGACACCATGTTATTTTTATAGTCTCTTGAGCACTCTTGGTTCAACTTAACTCTATTTATTTGGGAGATCTCAGACAGCCATGTGGAAAATGGTGTTCCTTCACAAACCCTCTCTCCTAAGACAGCTCCCTATATCTCCTAGCTAGAGAGTGTTATACATTATCTCGTTCTTATGTTCTTATGTTTTGCAACTTCAGAACGGCAAGCTTTTAAAATGTTAGGCCTGCGCTAAGATGCTGTGAGCTCAGTGGGGATTTATATGTTGACCCTGCGGTCCTATTACAGAATCTCTGTGGTACAAATGCACGTGGGTCAACCGTCAGGTTTTTAATGGCCAGTCAGTGTCGGCTCATCAGCATTTCACCAGAAACCTCAGCATTTTTCACCGGGAGTTTCTGAGCCCGCCCACCGTCTCTTTTAAAAATGTCTCACACCTTCAAGGCTCATGTTTTCCTTCTGTAAGTTCCACATCCACCACTGCTGCAGGCCGCACTTCTGTCTACCTCGGGTGATGGATGTCGGTTTTTTCCTGCAGCTTAAATTATGTCAGCACATGCCCCACTGCACTTTCTGTCTAACTGTTTGATATGCCAATAGGCCTATATTTAAAAGTCTGTCAGTTTTTTTTAAAGCTTATCATTTGGCTTTTGTCACTATTCCAACTTGGCTTTGCTGCAAATGTTGAAGGTTAAAACGGAGAGGATAATGGAACCTGACTCCTCTAAAGATGAACGCCTTCATGCATTCACTTCCCTTTTATTAAATATTATTTATGGGCAGACTGGCATTCTGTCATTTTCTGATAATGCCCAATGGGCCTATCTTTTCATCCTCATGGAGAAGCAATCATGATCTAGGCCGACACTCCAATGTAGTGCTGAGGGAGTGCAGCATTGCCGGAGGTGCCATCTTTCAGATGAGACATTAAACATTTTATGCCCTCAGGTGGGCATAAAAGATCTCAGGGCACTAGTTTAAAAATATCAGATACAAGCAATCTCCAAGCTCAGAAATCCTTTGTAAATGCACTTAGCAGACAGATCCCTATGATCTGAGTGCCTCCAGCTGAGTGCCCCTTTAATTAACAATTCCAGCCATGTCAGTCAGTTTGTGAATTCAATCCTGTGAGGTTTTAATCAACGGGTTGGCCATTGGATGGGACTTCTGACCAGCCCGCTTAAAATTGCATCAAGATCCTAATTACATCATAGAGCCCTGATTTGCATTTATTAATGAGGCGCGTTGATTATTTCGGGTGGGTGTATTTGCCATCACACTCAGCTCCTGAATTAAAATGGTGGCCACAGGTTTCCGGTTGGAATGGGTCCCTGTTATGTTTCACTATTTTAGTGGCCCACCCGTTCTATTACCCACTGAGGGGTGGAGTTGGGTCAAAATCTTCCCCCACAATTACTGTCCTGACTGAAATTAATTAACTGAGCATTGGCGAGGAATCAAGCTAGCTGTTAGTTGATTGAGCGCTCGTACATATTTTTATCAGTCAACAAATTGTGTCAAATCGAGTAAGGAATGTGTTGGGCCATGAGGTTACAGATTGTGGTTGTATCAATTTCTGCTGCTGCTGCTGGCCCACAGCACCTTATGGATGCCCAATCTTGGGCTGCTAGATCTGTCCTTAGTCTGTCTCACTAAGTATGGTGATAGTGCCACACTACACAATGGAGGACGCCCTCATGGTGGAGACAAGAATTTATCTACACGAGGACTGTGCCTTAGTCACCGCTGACCGTGCGGTTGCAGACAGATATGCCTATGACGGGCAGGTTGATGAGGATGATTTGAAGTCGGTTACTTCCTGCTGTTGGTTCTCTCAGCCCCTGATACAGGCCCAGTCTGGCAGCTATAAGAACATAAGAAATAGGAGCAGGAGTAGGCCATTTGATCCCTCGAGCCTGCTCCGCAATATCATGGCTGATCTGATCCTGGCCTCAATTCCACTTCCCCACCCATTCCCCATAACCCTTGACTCCCTTATCATTCAAAAATCTGTCTATCTCCACCTTAAATATATTCAATGACCCAGCCTCCACAGCTCTCTGGGGTAGAGAATGCCAAAGATTCACGACCTTCTGAGACGAGAAATTCCTCCTCATTTCCATTTTAAATGGGTGGCGCCTTATTATGAAACTATGCCCCCGATGTCCTTTAGGAATCAGCCAGGTCTATCAGTGGTGGAGTACCAAGCCACTCTTGGTGCTACATATTGAAGTGCTCAATCACGAATGCCTTTGTGTCCTTGCTTCATCAGAGTTTCGTCCAAGAAATGTTTAACGTGGACTTCTGATTCATCAGTTGGGGGAGTGGAATCGGCAAATACTAAATATGGGGATCGCAGTGTCATTCTTTGAATTAATAAAACTCATCTCCATTTCAATCCCATTCCCTACTTTGCCTTCAAGCCTTAACAATTCATCAAATGCAGTAACAGGAATGTTCTAATGAAGCCAGTTAAAGTACTCACTGAAGAAGAACCTCCTTATCTCAAATAAATCTTCTGCAACTAGTCTTGGTGATTAGCAGGAGGTTCCCTTGGCCTTGATTGACTTGAAGCCATGAGACTTCATGGGGGGTGTGGTGTTCAGAGTCGATGTTCGAGGACTTCAAGGCCTCCCACGTGGAAGCAGAGGAAAATACAGGGCAACTTGGAGATAGCAGGGCACTGGGATTAGTTTTGGATTACGCCAGCAAACAACTAGCACAAACACAGTGGGCTGGATTTTCGGCCCATTTGCATCTCAGTTAGCGCCCCAGAGGGGTGGTAAATGGCTTTGCTAGGTGTAACAGCAGGCTTACAGCATTTTCCGCCTGACCGGCATTTTCAGCTAATGGTTTGCAGCGGCGCAAAAGCTTACCGCCACCTCGAGTTTCACTGAGATCATGTTGTCAATTCTCGTGCAGCGCTGCGCTAGCACCCCAGATGCAAACTTCGGCCCTATCGCCTCATTTAATGCCCGCCTCAGGAAACGTCTGAAAAACCAGGCATTCCCAGGGTACAGCAGGCGGTATTGGCAGCGTATTTAAATGGAGGGCTGAGGCTCATACATCATACATCAAGCTTGCAACTTGCAAATGGCACATGTATTTGCCATTTCAGTGCCCTTACACCTTCAGTGAGAGAAGTTAATAGGGGCATTACTAGTTTGCCAGTGTATCATGGTCCATGCTATTGTCAGGCGGTGACAAGCTAGAAGAAGGGCTCTTGGCCATGTTGGGACACGGATGTGGAGACGCCGAAGATGTCTGGGGAGGAGGGCTTACCCCCTATGGGTTTACGAAGTAACTATTTTTACTGAACTTTTCTTTGAAAGACAGGCGTCCATCCAGCCCCGCGCCACCCCCCACTCCCCCGCCCATACTGCACTTTTTTGAACGTCAGGCGACAAGAACAAACACCCCCACCACCCACCCCCCCACCCTCCCCCAAGCCCCAACTCATTCCCTCCGTGTGGTGCCGAGAAGCAAGACCTGAGTCCCGAGACTCCACTGATTCCCTCACCGCCTAGCGGGACACGCTCCCTCAGGCATGTGCCCGAGAGCGGCTGCCGGGGATCCGATTGCGGCGGTCCTGGGCCCGATAGTGAGAGAGGCTGGGGGATGGAGAGGGAGAGATGCTGGGATGGGTGGGGGTGGAGAGGGAGAGGTGCTGGGATGGGTGGGGGGGGGAGATTGAGAAAGACTGGGTGGGGGGAGCGGGAGAGAGGTTGGGGGTGAGGGTGGGGAGAGTGAGTTAGGCTGGGGGGGCAGTGGAAGAGAGGCTGGGGGTGTTGGTGAAGAGGGAGAGAGGCTGGGGAGCGGGGGAGGAGGAGAGTGAGAGAGGCTGGGGGGGAGGGAGAGAGGCTGGGTGGGGAGAGAAAGAGAGGCTGGGGGGTTGGGAGAGGAAGAGAGGCTGGGGGGTGGGGAGAGGAAGAGAGGCTGGGGGGTAAAAGAGGGAGAGAGGCATAGGAGAGTGAGAGAGGCTGGTGGGGGAACGAGAGAGGCTGGGGGGGAGGGAGAGAGGCTGGGGATGGGGTAGAATAGGTCGAGAGGCTGGGAGAGGGGTGGAAGAGGGAGAGGCTGGGGCAGGGGAGGGAGAGTGAGAGGGGCTGGGGGGTGGTGAGGAGAGTGAGAGTGGCGGGTGGGGGGGGAAAGGAAAAGAGGCTGGGTTGGGGGGGGGGCGAGTGTGATGTCAGTAAGCACTCTAGTAATGACTCCATGAGGTAAGGTATTGCACTTGAACTGCTGTGACCTTAGTCCATTTGTTGCAGTTCCTGAATAAGGTTACAGTATGGTGGACTCCTTTTTACACCTGGTTACCTGCAGTGCGCAGGTGACCTCTAGGTCTCCAACAGTTGCAGCCTCTGGTGGTACAGGCACATTGTATACAGTGTAAAGATACATTCATTGGTCTTATGTAACTGTACATTGAGTGTACAGGGTATATACATACACAACATCACTCCCCCCTAAGTCTTGTGCCACTGGCCTTTGCACTGGGTGCTCTGGCCCCAAAGCCCTTGCACTTTGTCTGTGCTTGGGAATGGCTCTCTCCCTGTGGACCCTCTTATTGCCACAACATTGGGAAATGGTCAGCAGTGGACGGTTGAAGGTTGAAGTGGGGGTTTGAGTGGGTTCTGAGTGTGATCCATGTGTCCATGGCTACATACCCCCATTCCCCCACCCCCTATACATAGACCATGTGTGTGGCTTGACAGTTGCGTTTACATACATGTACAGCGGATGGAGGAAAAAAACCGTAGGATTGATTACATCACTGTTGGGGTTTAGCAGTAGTGGAACAAATACATTTTACAGATAAGGTACATATGTGGTATTACAGTCTTGCCCCTGGAGTGTAGGTGCAGGTAGGTGAGGACACTAGTTCCAGAGTAACCGGACTGTGTCCAGGTTGTCTGATGGCGACGCTGAGCCCCCTGCCAGCTGGGTGGGCTCGGATTGCTCCCTTGGCTGGGTCTCAGGGCCTTTGCCGTTGCCTAGTGGTGGACAGAGCCATAGGAATGTGTGGCCTCCCTGTCCTCCTTTGTGGGCTGCAGGGTCTCCCTGCTGCCCTTCAGCGGTAGTGGGATCCTGGTCATCCTAGGTCCCATCGGGAGGGCTGGAGGGTGCTGGCCTCTTGCTCCCGGTGCTGGCCCTGGTAGCCAGAGGGGTAGGGCTGATCTGGGGCAGGGTGCCAGTGGTGGTGTCTGTGCCGTCCGCTGATCGCTGGCCCTGCCGTGGGTAAGCTCCCACTGTGTGTGGCCACACCTGCTGGGGCATTACATTGGTCCCGGAGGCGCAGGCTACATGATCGGGTAGTCCGCTGGACATGGGTGCTTCAAACGGGAGGTTGCCCTTGGTTTTGTCGGCGTGCATATTGAACCCGGCATCGCACATTATTCCATCGTTTACATTTATGATACATTGGCTCCGAACGCACTCAGGTGCTAGTTCACATTTGTCAATTACATCTTTTCCCTCAATTACATTTTTTTCCTGTATATTACCGGCATCGCTGTACAATGTTACATTTAGATACTTGTATTCATCAATTACATCTTTTCCACGTATCCTACCGGCATCGCTGTTCAACGGTACATTTAAATACTTGCATTTGTTAATTACATCTCTCACATTAGTATCACCGGCATCGCTGTACAAAAAGTGGAACTGTCCCGTTAATTGTTCTGGGTTGCCAGTCTCCTTTAAGAGGGTCTTGCAATCGTTACCCCAATCCGGTTTGCTGCTCGGCATCACGTGTTGCACCCTCAACGCTGCCCCTCGTGGTCTGGTCGCGGCCACATCTTGATTTCATGCGTTTCGCCTCGTGGTGCGGGCGCCATCTTTTCACTCTCCTCGAGGTAGGCTGCGGTGATCCTTCTCTCCCCAGGTTCTGCCACTGAAGCCGGGGATTTATCTTCTGCCTCGCTCTTCTCCCTTCAGAGTCCTGCCACGGCCCGGAAGGTGAGTTCTGGTCATTCGGGTTGGATCATCTCGCCGTTGGGTAGTGCGGTCTGTGTCGTCTCCGCGCAGTCGAGTTGGACGGTAGGATCTTCAGGTGCTGCGATAGATCCATATTTGCGGCCGCATAGGATGTCGATTGCCGGGGCCTGGAGGCATTCCCAGCACCAACAGGTTTGGATTTGCTTCATCCAACTTCTTCTTAGCAGCGTTGGACCATCACCAGCAACGATCCACAAAGGTAGCTTGTGCATCGCGCCACCGTAGGACACCTGGACATCCACGCTGCCAACCACTGGGATGGTGTCGTTCGTGTAAGTGAGCAGCTTCACCTGGATTAGTAGCATTTTAGGCTGTTCGATAGGGTTGTCCCAGAGTTTCTCGAAGGCCGTCTGGCTGATCAGCGATTGGCTCGCCCCTGTGTCGACCTCCATCGAGACAGGAACACCGTTGATTTCAACTTCTATTTTCAACGGGGAACTCTTGACGGAGCAGATAAACACTCTGTACACCTATTCCTGGGGCTGAGCTGCCTCCTGGACTCTCTCTTCATCCCCATCAGCGCTGGAGCCCGGGTGATCGACCAACTCTTCAGCGACTCGGTGAGTAAAATTTATTTTACACATTTGCTGTAGATGGCCTTTAGTGTCACAGCCTTTGCAAGTATAGTCGCTGTATTGGCATTGGTGGGCTCTGCGATTTCCTCCACAGCGCCAGCATGGGGCTGGCCGGTTGGCCCCCTGCGGCGGACTCAGGGTTGCGGGGTTCGGGGTCACAGTCTTGCCTCTGAAAGGCGCCATTCGGTTCGCTGTACTTGCCGTGTTGGAGTCCTGGAGTTGAGTCATCATCCTTCTGGAATCGCAGGACGAGGCCATGAACGCTTGGCTCACGTTAATTGCTTTCTGCAGGGTGACGGTGGTGTCCGCAGAGAGCAGCCTGTGGAGGAGGCCTTCGTGGCCGATTCCAATAACAAAGATGTCCCTCAGTGCTTCGGTGAGGTGGTCGGGAAATCACACAGTATCGCCAATCGTCTCAGGTCTGCAGCATATTTTGCGATTTCTTGGCCTTCGGGCCGCCGGTGTGTGTAGAACCAGTGTCTGGCTGCAACGACGCTCTTGTTCGGCTTGAGCTGTTCCTGTATCAACTTTACGAACTCCGCAAACATTTTCATTGTCGTCTTCTCTGAGGCTAGCAAGTCCCTGACAAGGCCATGGACGGTGGGCCCATAACTGCTGAACAGGATGGCTCGGCGCTTATCAGCCAGTGTGTCTCCAGCCAGGTTGTTCGCAATGAAGTGGTGTTCTAGCCTTTCCACAAAGGTATCCCAATTTTCCCTGTCAGCGAATTGTTGAAAGTTACCAAGGTTAGCCATTTTTCGCGTGGAATTCATATTCTCGTCACCAATTGTGGTGTCTGTAAGCACTCTAGTAATGACTCCACTAGGTAAAGTATTGCACTTGAACTGTTGTAACCTTAGTCCATTTATTGCAGCTCCTGAATGAGGTTACAGTAAGGTGGGCTCCTTTATATACTTGGTTACCTGCAGTGTGCATGTGACCTCTAGGTGGTACAGGCACATTGTCTACTGTGTAAAGATACATTCATTAGTCTTATGTAACTGTGCATTGAATGTACAGGGTATATACATGCACAACAAGGGGAGAGTGAGAGAGGCTGTGGGGGGGGGGAGGGGGATGAGTGAGAGAGGCTGGAGGCAGGGGAGAGTGAGATTGGGGGGGTGGAGAGAGAGAGAGAGAGGCTGGGGGGGAGGGAGAGAGGCTGGGTGGGGAGAGGGAAAGAGGCTGGGTGGGGAGAGGGAGAGAGCCTGAGTGAGGAGAGGGAGAGAGGCTGGTTGGAGAGAGGGAGAGAGGCTGGGGGTGGGGAGAGGGAGCAAGGCTGGGTGGGGAGAGGAAGAGAGACTGGTGGAGAGAGAGAGAGAGGCTGGGGGTAGGGAGAGGGAGAGAGGCTGGGGGTGGGGAGAGGGAGAGAGGGTGGGGGGGTGGGGGTGGGGAGAGGGAGAGAGACGGGGGGAGACGGAGAGAGGCTGGGGTAGGTGGGGAAGAGGCTGGGGTGGGGCGGGGGGGGGAGAGTGAGAGAGGCTGGGGGAGGGGTGAGAGTGAGCGAGGTTGGGGGTTAGGGAGAGTGAGAGGCTGGGGGGGGGAGAGGAAGAGAGGCTGGGCGTGGGGTGGGGAGAGGGAGAGAGGCTGGGGGAGGGGTGGAAGAGGGAGAGTGGCTGGGGGAGGGATGGAAGAGGGAGAGTGGCTAGAGGGGGGAAGAGCGAGAGAGGCTGGGGGAGGGGTGGAAGAGGGAGAGTGGTTGGGGGGGGCAGTGGAAGAGGGAGAGAGGCTTGCGGAGGGAAGGGGAGAGAGGCTGGGGGCGAGTGGGGGGAGAGAGTGAGAGAAGCTGGGGGGAAGAGGGATAGAGGCTGGGGTGGGTGGGGAGAGGGAGAGAGGCTGGGGTGGGGGCTGGGAGAGGGGCTGGGGCGGGGAGAGGGAGAGAGGCTGCAGGGGGGAGAGGGAGGCTGGAGGGGCGGGGAGATGTGAGAGAGGCTGGCGTGGAGAGGGGAGAGAGGCTGGTGCGGTGGGGGAGAGTGAGAGAGCTGGTGAGGGGAAGAGGGGAGAGGGAGAGAAGCTGGGGCGTGGGGGTGGAGAGGGAGAGAGGCTGGGGTAGAGTGAGAGGGAGAGTGGATTTTGGGGAGAGAGGCTGGAGGCGGAGGGGGGAGAGAGACTGGAGGCTGGAGGGGGAGAGGGAGAGAGAGGCTGGAGGGGAAGGGGGAGGGTGAAGCTGGAGGAGGAGGAGGCGGAGGGTGGTTGGAGAGAGAGGTTGAGGAGGGGAGAGAAACCTGGGCGGGGGCGGCACGTGAATCAGAGGGGAGAGAGGGAACTCGAGGAAGACTGATCGCGTTCTTCCAAGCCCCTACAAGGGATGTCGTTGGAGTGGATGATATCCAGAAGTCACAAAACTATTCACTTCATATGCAATAAACCTGTTAACAATCCGTACACAATGGTGGGGGTGGGGAAGGATGCACTTGCGCAGGGGTAATGCACTTCAGCTGGAGGAGGCATGCACTTGGACTGGGGTAAGGCACTTTGGATGGGGGAGGCATGCACGCGCTGGGATGCGGGACTTTGGCTGGGGCACGCATGCTCTTGGACTGGGGTGAGGCACTTTGGCTTGCCCTTGCTGTCTTCTGTGGGGCTCTGTCCTCTGTCACTTCAGGAAGTCAAAGTGGATCGAGTTACAATTTGCAAAGACCTTGGGATGGTTCCAATGACACATTCCTGTCAAACTTCAGGGTGTGGCTTATCCTCCAAGGGGACCAATCAGAAACAAAGGTTGGAGCATGTTGGCCATTTTGGCAGTACAAATAAGCACAACTACGGGTTTACAAGCACCAACGCTCATACCTCCAGCTCTCTGAAGAGCAGCGTGTGAGAAGACTGTGCTTCCGAAAGGAAGTGCTGACAGAGATATGCCATCTCCGATAGGCAGACCGATGCCTGAACCACTCTGGAGGCAGCGTTCAATACTCTCCAACAGGTATCCGAATTCATTGAGGTGTGTTATATCTTGCACAACTTGGCCATCATGAGGGGCCAGGCATTGCCAATGGGGATTGCATACCTCAGGAGGAGGAGGATGACAAAGATAAACCTGGCGAGGCCCCCATTGGATAGCCACACCATCCACGGGGGAGGCGGCATGGAGATACTGCAGGAGCAAGAGTCACACATCGCCAGTTCGTAATGGAGCTCCAGCTCTTCTAAATGGAGGAACCTGAGGGATGGAGCTAATACTGGACCTGTTATGTGACCCCATACAGGCACATCTCCGGTGAACATTGGAATGATACTCAAGACACCAATGGCAAATGATAAATCATAAATTTTACTGCAACAAAGTATCAAAAACTTCACCCCATCAAAATAAAACCATACAATATACGTTATGTTGCAGGGCACTCAGCAACAATGAAGTTCCTTAAATCAACAAAACATTTTTAGCGCCGCGATTTTTGGCTGGGCGCAAAATGTTCCTTGTGTAATGCTTGATTTTGCGCCCCCGATCATGGAACCTCATTTTTTGCCGAATTTTGCAGACAAGGGCGCAAACTTTATCCAGGCGATATCAGGACCATTACTGCCCAGAAATCTCAAAAGCCAAAAGTCCAGCCCAATGTGCTGAGTGGCCTGTTTACATATCAATCTTTTGGCCTTTCCTCCTGTTTTGATGCATACCTTGGACTATCAATCTAAAATGATGTTGTTAATTGTTTCTGCAACTTCAGAACGGCAAGCTTTTAAAATGTTAGGCCTGCGCTAAGATGCTGTGAGCTCAGTGGGGATTTATATGTTGACCCTGCAGTCCTATTACAGAATCTCTGTGCTACAAATGCACGCGGGTCAACCGTCAGGTTTTTAATGGCCAGTCAGTGTTGGCTCATCAGCATTTCACCAGAAACCTCAGCATTTTTCACCGGGAGTTTCTGAGCCCGCCCACGGTCTCTTTTAAAAATGTCTCACACCTTCAAGGCTCATGTTTTCCTTCTGTAAGTTCCACATCCACCACTGCTGCAGGCCGCACTTCTGTCTACCTCGGGTGATGGATGTCGTTTTTTTCCTGCAGCTTAAATTATGTCAGCACATGCCCCACTGCACTTTCTGTCTAACTGTTTGATATGTCATTAGGCCTATATTTAAAGCTGCTTTTAGTCTGTCAGTTTTTTTTAAAGCTCATCATTTGGCTTTTTTCACTATTCTAACTTGGCATTGCTGCAAATGTCGAAGGTTAAAACGGACAGGATAATGGAACCTGACTCCTCTAAAGATGAACGCCTTCATGCAATCACTTCCCTTTTATTTAAAAATTATTCATAGGCACACTGTGGTTATATCACTTTTCTGATACAGGGTAATGCCCCATGGACCTACCTTTTCATCCTCATGGAGAAGCATTCATGATCTAGGCCGACACTCCAATGTGGTGCTGCGGGAATGCTGCACTGTCAGAGGTGCCGTGTTTCGGATGAGACATGAAACATGCCTCTCAGGTGGGCATAAAAGATCCCATGGCACTACTTCGAAGAAGTGCAGGGGTGTTATCCCTGGTGTCCTGGCCAATATTTATTCCTCAACTAACATCACGAAAAAAACAGATTATTTGGGCATTATCACATTGCTGCTTGTGGGAGCTTGCTTTGTGCTAAATTGGCTGCCACGTTTCCTACATTACAACAGTGACTACACCTCAAAAGTACTTAATTGGCTGTAAAGCGCTTTGGGTGGTCCTGCAGTCATGAAAGGTGCTATATATTTTCTTTCATTTTTGGTTACCCTCAAACTCACTGCAGGTCCATTTAATCCCAGATGTGACATTCACTTTTTCTTTTAGTTTCTGCTCATCCTCGAGAAAAAGTGGATCCTCTGATGATTTTTTTCAGTGCCTTTTTTGTTCTTCAGGATAAGGGATATCATTGCAGAGGATGAGGTGACATCACAGGACCAATTTTATGAATGTGGGCTACCGACAGGGAGCCTCACCCACTGGACACACTTGTTGGGAAAACGTGGCCATCATGGTCGGAACATTGTGAATGGCTGATTCAACAGGTGAGGCTCCCCATTGATAGTGTGCAGTCATAAAATCGGCCCGTACCACTTTAATTCTTAAACTGCGCATAATGTCATTCCGGGCCAAATTACTTTGGGGCAGACCAGACGCTCCGCAGGCTGTGCACGCGCCTTAACCGAGAGGCCCAAGATTGGTCCAAAATTGGGATTTGGGCCTCATTAACGTTTTATGCCCGATCTGCACCTTCGCAGGCAACATGTGTATGGCAGATTCCCGAATGTCAGGCCGTTGGCTTTGCCCAAATGTTAAGCCCGGGAGAGGGGTTTGCAGTGGCCAACATTGGTGAGGGAGAGGTGGGAACAGGAACACTAGTGCTGTTCCTGGCTCCACCTTTTAAAATGCTTGCTTCTGGTTGGTTGCAGGGGTCGCTGAAGAATTCTGAGTAGGCAAGCCAGGCACCTTCTCTGCTCATCGTCAACTAATTTTACAGAGGGATCCTTCAACAGAAGTTAGGCTCCTAAATGCCTGTTTTAGCTGGCAGCCTCAAACAAGGATAGGCTAGATAAGCGTATGAGGGAGAAGGGAATAGATTATTATGCTGATAGAGTTAGATGAGGAAAGATGGGAGGAGGCTCGAATGGGGCATAAATGCCAGCATCGACTGGTTGGGCCGAATGGCCTGTTTCTGTGCCATATATCCTATGTAATCCTGTGCCTGAAAAGCTGCCTGCACCAATATGACAGCGTTTGTAACATAGAAGCTGATTGGGAGTGGGACATTGCGCTTCGAAATTTGTTCATTTTTCCCGACAGAAAACAGACACAACGAGGACCAAATGATATCCCTTTGTTTTTAGTGCAAGATAATATTGATAATATCAGAGTAATAAAGCGACTCCAACTGCAGTAAACTACTAAGGCATACAATTAAAACACAATTTAACAAAAATAAGAAGTAACCGATTTGACCACGGTACTGCCAGCCTTTCATTTCTCCTCGTGTCCTTTTATCTTCACTGGTCCATTGGGGAAGGATTGTCCTTGTTGCTATATGTAGTGACATCACACAGGTTTATGAAGATTAACTCTGGTCGATATTTCTAGTGAAACTGTAAATGGGTTCTGTTGTGTATGCAATAACTCAATAGACTGAACAGGTACACACCTGGCTCTACATTATTAGCGCCCAAAGTGATCACGTTACAAGATGGGTGGTCTTTTATAACTGGGCCGCACACACGTGCGCACAGCCCAATGACCTCCGACAGTGGCGCCACCTTGTGGCTGGTAAACCCAAGCATACATACATGAAAATATCCCCCTTTAAGATATTAGTAACGGTCTTTTTACAAATTGAAACGGTCCGGGCTTTCCGCTCCCGAGTTGAACGTGTCAGTTCAACTCCAGCCTTGGGCGAGCGTTTTGTGTCTGTTATGACTGGGTGCTGGGTAGTGGCAATGACTACATCAGGGATTGAAAGTCCAGATTCATTGATGACAGCGGAGTCCTCTGATGACTGAGGGTAGGTTGGTTGGTCACTGATTGTGTCTTCTTCAGACTGTTCTGGTTTATCTGTGTGCTGCAGCATTATCTGATCGACATGTTTCCTGCATATTTGCCCATTCTTGAGCTTAACAATAAACACTCTGTTATCTTCCTTGGCCGTAACAGTACCAGTGATCCATTTGGGACCTTGACCATAATTCAATACATACACAGGATCATTGATAGAAATGTCGTGTGACACAGTAGCGCGATCATGATACCCTTGCTGACTTTGACGTCTGTATTCAACACGATTATTCAAGTTAGGGTGGACAAGAGAGAGCCTGATCTTGAGACCTCTCTTCATCAATAGTTCAACAGGTGAGACCCTGGTAAGCGTATGGGGTCTTGTTCTGTAACGAAGCAATATGTGTGACAAACGAGTTTGCAGTGAACCTTGAGTTACACGTTTCATACTCTGCTTGATGGTTTGGACCGCACACTCTGCTTGTTCATTGGATGCGGGTTTGAATGGTGCTGACTTCACAAGTTTGATACCATTGAGTTTCATGAACTCTTGAAACGCCATACTGGTGAAGCAAGATCCGTTGTCGCTTACAACGATGTCAGGCAGACCATGAGTGGCAAACATGACACGAAGGCTCTCAATGGTAGCTATGTATGTGCTGGATGACATGATTACACACTCTATCCACTTGGAATAAGCATCCACCACAACTAAGAACATCTTTGCCAGGATGGGACCTGCAAAGTCGATATGGATCCTGGACCATGGTTTAGATGGCCACAACCACAGACTCAGCGGCGATTCCGCTGGTGCTTTACTAAGTTGCATACAAGTGTTGCACTGATGCACACATGATTCCAGATCAGAGTCAATTCCAGGCCACCATACATGAGACCTGGCAATGGCTTTCATCATGACAATACCGGGATGCGTGCTATGTAGATCATGCACAAATTTCTCTCTGTCTTTCTTGGGCATAACAACATGATTACCCCACAGTATAAAATCTGATTGAATGGATAGTTCGTCTTTACGATGGATGTAAGGTTTGATCTCCTCACACATTTGCTTGGGTATGGCAGACCAATCACCACTTAGGATACGTTTCACAACCGATAATATCGGGTCCTGACTGATTCAGGTCTTAACTTGTTGGGCCGTGACAGGGATTCCTTCACTTTCAAAAGCATCCATGACTAACAGTAGGTCTGCCGGTTGTGGCGTTTCTGTTAAGTCCTGGCTCTAATGTACAGACTTACACGAGACACATGCTGAAGTCAAGGTCACTCAGGACCTGCACCTTTAATTCCAGCTCTCCAGTGCTGCACTTGCCTGAGACCTCCCTTTATATACCTCAATGGGACAGGTATGGAGTGTCTCCTGCAAGTGCACCCCTTGTGGTAATGTATGCTTATTGATACAGGTCATATCTAGTTACAGTCATGTATAGTATGGTAAGATACAGTTATATACAGTAATGTGAGATACATGACTTCACCCTCCCCCAAGGCCTTATTACCTTTATAGATTCAGTCTCTCAGGTGGTCTGTGCTCTCGCGTGGAGCGTCTTAGTTGTGGTTCAGTTTTTTGCCTTGGTGCCTGTTTTTCGTTCGGTGTGATTGCTGGTATCTCGCCTGGGCTGTCTGTTGGGACTGCCCTTTCCTCAGGTTGTTCCACCTGTCTGTCCACCAGATGTGGTGTGAGTTCCACATTGTAGTCTGTCTCTGGTTCTTCAGTGTTATCAGTGAATCTACTTTTTACTTGGTCTACATGCCTCCGGCAGGTTTGGCCATTGTCCATTTGTACAACCAGTAGCCTGTTTCCCTCTTTGTCTGTTACTGTCCCTGCAAGCCATTTGGGACACCGGCCATAGTTTAGCACAAACACTTGTCCCCTATCTCATTCCACCTCCCCCTCGAATTTCGGTCATGGTACTCAGTTAGCTTTTGACGCTTAGCCTCAACAATTTCATGCATGTCTGGGAGGATTAACGAGAGCCTGATCTTTAAGGTTCGTTTCATCAATAGTTGCGTGGGGGGAACCCCAGTCAATGAATGCAGACGAGATCTGTATGCCAGCAGCAGTCACGACAGGCAGCTCTGCAGCGTGGGACCTTGGATGCTGTGCATGCTTTGTTTAATGATCTGCACTGCTCGCTCCGCCTGGCCATTGGAGGCCGGCTTGAAAGGTGCCGTCTTAACGTGATTTATACCGTGGTCAACTATAAAATCGTGAAATTCTGCACTGGTGAAGCACGGACCATTATCACTGACCAATATGTCAGGAATGCCGTGCGTTGCAAACTTGGTTCTAAGGCTCTCCACAGTGGTGGAGGTGGTGCTCGAGTTTAAAATAGTGCACTCGATCCATTTTGAAAATGCATCAACGACTACGAGGAACATTTTGCCCATGAATGGGCTCGCTTGGTCTACATGCACCCACGCCCACGGTTTGGTGGGCCAGGGCCAGGGGCTTAGGGGGGCCTCCCTGGGGTTATTACTGAGTTGGGCACAAATTATGCACTGACGGACGCAAGCTCCAAGTCTGCGTCAATGCCAGGCCACCAGACATGAGATCTGGCTATGACCTTCATAAGGACGATCCCCGGGTGCTCGCGATGGAGCTCCCGGACAAACGCCCCCCTACTCGTAAGGGCATAACCACTCGGCTGACCCACATCAGGCAGTCTGCCTGTAGTGGGAGTTCATGCATGCGCCTATGGAAGGGTTTGACCTCCTCGGGGCAGGCCTCGCGAGCCTCTGCCCAGTCACCGGTTAAAACGCATCTTTTAACTAGAGATAATGTGGGGTCGCTGGTCGTCCAGGCTCTGATTTGGCGAGCCGTCATGGGCGAACCTGTGGATTCAAAGGCATTGATTGCCATGACCATCTCACCGTCCTGTTCGTCGGACCCTTCTGTGGTCACCAGGGGTAGCCTGCTAAGCGCGTCGGCACAATTGTCTGTGCCTGGTCTGTGCCTTATCGTGTAGTCGTAAGCCGCCAGCATGAGTGCCCACCGCTGAATGCGCGCCGAGGCGTTGGCGTTGATTGCCTTGCACTCGGATAGTAGGGATGTGAGGGGTTTGTGGTCGGTTTCTAACGCAAACTTGGCCCCGAAAAGGTATTGGTGCATCTTTTTGACACCGTACACGCACGCGAGCGCCTCCTTCTCAACCATACCATATCCGCGCTCCACCCGCGAAAGTGACCTGAAGGCATAAGCAACGGGCTGCAATTTACCCGCATCATTGATGTGCTGTAAAACGCACCCGACCCTGGTATGCTGACACATCACACGTAAGGACTAACTTTTTACCTGGGTCAAAAAAGGCTAAAACACTGCTGGAACATAGAAGGTTGCGTGCCTTATTGAAGGCGCGTTCTTGGTCGTCCCCCCAAAACCAATCGCACCCATTTCTGAGTAGCACGTGGAGAGGCTCCAGCAGCGTGCTCAAGTTCTGCATAAAGTTCCCAAAGTAATTGAGTAGCCCGAGAAAGGCGCGCAGTTCCGAGACATTCCGGGGCCTGGGTGCCAGGCGAATCGCTTCGGTTTTGGATTCAGTTGGGCGGATTCCATCATCGGCAATCCTTCTGCCCAAAAGTTCAACCTCAAGCGTGAGAGACAGACACTTGGATTTCTTAACTCTTAGGCCTACCCGATCCAATCGACTTAGTACTTCCTCAAGATTGCGGAGATGAGAGTCGGTGTCCCTGCCCGTGATGATAAAGTCATCTTGAAACACAACCGTCCCCGGGATGGACTTGAGCAGACTCTCCATGTTGCGCTGGAATATAGCAGCTGCCGACCTGATGCCGAATGGGCATCAATTGTACACAAAAAGGCCTCGATGTGTCTTGATGGTGGTGAGTAGCTTAGACTCTTCGGTCAGTTCTTGCGTCATATACGCAGATGTAAGGTCAAGTTTCGAGAAAAGTTTTCCTCCAGCCAATGTGGCAAATAGGTCCTCCGCTCTGGGCAGCGGGTATTGGTCCTGTCGGGAGACTCTGTTTATGGTAAACTTGTAATCCCCACAGATTCATACGGATCCATCAGGCTTCATGGCGGGGACAATGGGGCTTGCCCAGTCACTGAATTCCACGGGAGAAATTATGCCTTCCCGCAGAAGCCGGTCCAGTTCGTTTTCAATGTTTTCCCTCATCACATAAGGCACAGCTCTAGCCTTGTGATGAACCGGTCTGGCATTCTGTGTGATGTAGATTCTAACTCTAGTCCCTTTGAAGGTGCCCACACCTGGCTGAAAGAGATGTTCAAAACGGCTTAGAACTGTTGAGCAGGAGGTCCGTTCCTCTGACGACATGGTGTGAACATCATCCCATATCCAATTAAGTTCTGCTAGCCAGCTTCTCCCCAACAGGGCGAGGAGATCCCCGGGGACAATCCACAGGGAAAGTTGGTGCACCATCCCTTTGTGTGTGACTGAGAGCATGGCACTGCCAAGGACTGGGACGATTTCTTTCGTATAGGTCCTTAGTTTGGTGTCGATCTTTGTGAGTTTTGGTCTGTTGCTTTTGTGCGGCTACAGCTGTTCAAATTGTTGAATGCTCATGAGGGGTTGACTGGCCCCCGTGTCCAGTTCCATGTTGACGGGTATCCCATTGAGTAGCACCCTCATCATAATTGGAGGCGCCTTGGTGTAAGAACAGTGGACATTGATCATGTTAACCCGCTGTACCTCGGCGTCCCGTGCACTGTTCCAACCGTCTTCTGGTCCGCTTTCCGACCCTTCCGATTCATATACCAGCCGAGCTGCTGTTTTTCTGCACATGCGAGCCAGATGCCCTATGTAGTTGCAGTTTCTGCAAACGGCATGCTGAAATTGACACATCCTGGTTGAGTGCCTTCCCCCACATCTCCAACACAGACCGTTTCCATTGTTTCCGAAGGATGAGCTGTGTCTGGCTGATCTCCCTTGAACTTCTCTCAATCTGTTGTTGATTGCTCGCATTGTGGGTTGATGAGGGGTGATCGCCCGTTCATGTGGCCCTTGATTTTGATGGCTTCTGGCACCACCGTCTGCTGTTGAAGGCCTGCTCTCCTGCCTTTGTCTGTGTGTGAGGTTTGTTTCACAATGTGAACCCCTTGTTCTGATGCCTCATTGGTTGCCGAACCTGAAGTATAGATCAGCCTCGTTTCTTCTTCGCCTGCCAAGAACGTCTGTGCGACCAGTGCTGCTGCCTCTAGAGTCAAGTTCTTAGTCTCTATAAGCTTTCGGAATATACCTGCGTGGCCTATTCCTTCAATAAAAAAGGCTCTCAGTACTTCTCTCCTTAGTTCATCGGGGAACTCACATGAACTAGCCAGCCTCCGAAGTTCCGCCACGAAGTCGGGTATGCTTTGGCCCACACAGCGTCTGTAGTTGTAGAACCTGTGTCTGGCCATGTGTAGGCTGCTCGCTGGCTTCAGGTGGTCTCTCACCAGTGTGCCCAACTCCTCAAATGACTTGCTTGCTGGTTTCTCGGGTGCCAGCAGGTCTTTCATTAAAGCGTATGTTTTCGAGCCACAGCTGGTCAAGAGATGGGCTCGTCTCTTGTCTGCCTTATCGTCGCCCAGCCAGTCTTTGGTCACAAAGCTTTGCTGGAGCCTTTCTATAAAGTCATCCCAATTGTCTCCAGCATTGTATTTCTCATCTGAGCTGTTGGTAGCCATTCTGTGGATTCTGTGATCCTGTAACTCGTTGCCACTGTTAAGTCCTGACTCTAATGTACTGACTTACACGAGACAAATTCTGAAGTCAAGGTCACTCAGGACCTGCACCTTTAATTCCAGCTCTCCAGTGCTGCACTTGCCTGAGGCCTTCCTTTATATACCTCAGTGGGACAGGTATGGAGTGTCTCCTGCAAGTGCACCCCTGGTGGTAAGATATGCTTATTGTTACAGGTCATATCCAGTTACAGTTATGTGTAGCATGGTAAGATACAGTTATATACAGTAATGTGAGATACATGACAGTTTCCACCTCTGGTGTGCGCAACGGCAGACTCAATGCATCGGCACAATTCTCAGTGCCAGGTCTGTGGCGAATTACATAATCATAGGCAGATAATGTCAGTGCCCACCTCTGGATGCATTGGTATTGATACCTTTGTTTTCCGAAAACAATGAAATGAGTGGCTTGTGATCTGTTTCCAGTTCAAACCGAAGACCAAACAGGTACTGATGCATCTTTTTCACCCCATACACACAGGTTAGTGTTTCTTTCTCTACCATGCTGTAGGCTCTTTCCGCCTTTTGACAAACTTTTTGAAGCATATGCAACAGGTTGTAATTTGCCTGACTCATTAGCTTGTTGGAGCACACAACCAGCTCCATATGACGAAGCATGACAAGCCAATACTAGACGCTTACATTGATCATAATGTACCGGCAGCTTGTTAGAGCAAAGCAGATTAGTAGCTTTCTCAAAAGCTTTATCTTGAGACGCACCCCAAACCCAGTTGTCGCCTTTTCTTAGCAGCATGTGCAGTGGCTCTAATAAGGTGCTCAATCTAGGTAAGATATTACCGAAGTAGTTGAGTAGACCAAGGAACAAACACAGCTCCGTCACATTCTGAGGCTTAGGTGCATTTTTGATGGCCTTGGTTTTCGAGTTCGTAGGCCTGATACTGTCAGCAGCAATTCTCCTCCCCAGAAATTCGACTTCCGGTGACATGAAGATGCACTTCGAGCGTTTCAGCCTGACTCCCACTTTGTCCAGACGATGTAGAACCTCTTCCAGGTTGTTCAGATGTTCGGCAGAGTCACGACCTGTGACCAGTATGTCATCTTGGAACACGACAGTTCTGGGGACGAACTTCAGTAGACTCTCCATGTTCTTCTGAAATATGGCTGCAGCCGAGCGAATTCCAAAAGGGCACCTGTTGTAGATAAACAGTCCTTTATGAGTGTTGATGCACATAAGTTTCTTCGACGTGTCGACCAGCTCCTGTGTCACGTAGGCCAACGTCAGATACAGTTTTGTGAATGACTTCCCCACGGCTAGCGTTGCAAACAGGTCATCAGCCTTCGGTAATGCATATTGATCCTGTTTCAAAACTCGGTTGATCGTAACCTTGTAGTCTCCTCAAATCCTGACAGTGCCATCACTTTTCAACACAGGAACAAAGGGGCTGGCCCATTCGTTAAATTCGACCGGTGATATGGTCCCTTCTCGCTGGAGTCTATCCAGTTCAATTTCGACTTTCTCCCTCATCATGTACGGAACCGCCCGAGCTTTATGATGGACGGGTCTTGCATCCGAGTCCATGTGGTGCCTGATTCAAACAGTGAGGGGAACTTGCTCAGCACTTGAGCACATGGAATATCCTCCGATGACGACGACGACAATGCTTTGATCTCGTTCCAGTTCCATTTGATTTTTTCTAACCAGTTCCTGCCGAACTGCATTGGACCATTGCCTGGAACAATCCATAATGGTTAATTGTGACCCGCACCATCATAAGACACCTTGATTACTGCACTGCCAATCACCGTTATGAGTTATTTAGTGTACGTACGCAACTTGGCATTGACTGGGACTCAGTTTAGGCCTCACAGCCTTAGTATCCCACAGCCTGTCAAATGTCCTCTGATTCATTATTGATTGTCCCGCACCCATGTCCAATTCCATCGATACCGGCACACCATTAAGTTTTACATTAATCATTATCGGTTGGCTCTTTGTTAGGAATGAATACAATCTATACACTTCCTCCTCTGGTATCTCGGATTGCATATCCGTTTCCATGCTTAATTGTTCATCATCCTCCATATGGTGTCTCGCAGCACGCTTGCTCAGTTGCGGACACATGCGCTGGAGATGCCCCACTCTTAAACAGCCTTTACAAATATACTGTTTAAACTGACACTGACGATGCCGCTGATTTCCCTCACAACGCCAACACAGTGATATCGGATTCATTCCCGTTGTCGAGCTTTGAGCAGCCACAAGTTTTGTGTATGCAGTTGGGTAGGCCCTGCCATACGCAGCTTTGCCAAACGATGATACTATCTTGTTTACAGTACTTGCAGAGTTTCTATTTTTCATTGATATCTGCTTTAAGCTTTTGTCTGTCGTCATGCATGATTGGGCAATCGTGATCGCCTTGCTCAAATCCAGCGTCTCCGCTTACGCAGGATCATCTCGTGGTTGATCCCACAGCATGTCTGCCAATGCAGTTTCAAACTTACACGGTCCAGCTAGACGTCTTAGGTCGGCAACGAATTCCGATTCATCCTGGCCCTCAGAACGAACGTGCGTATAGAATCGATATCTTGAGATGAGATGCCTTCATCTGGTTTGAGATGGTCACATACCAGAGCACACAATGTTTCATACTCCTTGTCCGTTGGACTTAAGGGTGAGAGGAGATTCTTTATGAGTCCATAGATTTTCGGACCGCAAACCGTGAGGAGGATCGCCCAGCGCTGAACTGCGTCTGTCTCTTTCTCCATTTTGTTGGCCACGAAGTACTGGTTCAAGCGGGCTACAAAGTCTGCCCAATCTTCTCCCTCCACGAATCGCTCCAGAATTCCACTTGTGCTCATTTTTGCATGCAAAGATTCTTGTTACCTCGTTGCCAAATGTTGTGTATGTAATAACTCAAAAGACTGAATACTGTAAACTCCGAACAGATACAAACCTGGCTCTACTTTATTAGGGCCCAAAGTGATTACATTACAAGATGGCTGGCCTTTTATACCTGGGCCGCACACACGTGCGCACAGCCCAATGACCTCCGACAATGGGGCCACCTAGTGGCTAGTAAACCCAAGCATACATACATGACAGGTTCAAAAATCTTCCTGCACATGTTTCCAACATCACTCTACACAATAACCATTGCATTTACTTTTTCTGCTCGGTGTCTTTATTATATTTGAACTTTAATTGTATTCTCCTCTACCTATTCCAACCAACTTTTTTTACTTTTAAAATGCTCAACTGAAATTAATTTTTATGTCCCTCTCCCACTCTCTATTCCAGCAAGCTCTAGAAAAAAGATGGCTGAGGGGTGACTTGATAGAGGTCTTTAAGGTTATGAAAGGGTTTGATCGGGTCGACGTAGAGAAGATGTTTCCACTTGTGGGCGAGAACAGAATGAGCAGCCATAAAGATAAGATAGTCACTAATAAATAGGGAATCCAGGAGAAACCTCTTTACACAGAGAGTGGTTAGGATGTGGAACTCGCTACCACAATAAGTAGTTGAAGCAAATAGCCTGGATGCATTTAAGGCGAAGCTAGATAAGCACATGAGAGAAAAAGGAATAGAAGGATATGTTGATGGGGTTAGATGAAGAAGGATGAGAGGGGGCTCATGTCGAGCATAAACATCGCATGGACTTGTTTGGTCGAATGGTCTGTTTCTGTGCTGTAAATACTATGGTGATGAGCCTCCTAATACAGCCTACAGCCACCAAGGTAGCGCCCCCCCCCCCCCACCCCAAATCTTTTTTGCCTAGATTCCTTGTTTACAGCCCATTTTTTTTATTAATAGGAGCAGGAGTAGGCCATTTGGCCCCTTGAGCCAAGTTCGGAGCCTATGTAAGCAGCTTTTTGTGGTTTGCAAGGCCTGAAATCAAGTCCAGTTTTGCAGCCAATAATAACTTGGTTTACATCTATGGCACTCAGAGCATTTATGTTAATTGTTATCAAATTATGACCAAATCTTTTTTGCCCCAGCTTCGTGTATCATGGGATCTGCATTTCATTTGAATCTTATTTCACAATGACTGTTCACAGTCAGCAGACAAATGAGAGTTTTACCCCATCAGTCCAGAAGCTCCCACCTTTAACAAAGAATGATAGGGGTGGATCTGTGCGATAGTGTAAAATGGCTGATAATGAATCCGCAGCCCGTTTTATATCTCTCTCACGTTTATTTCCATTGAAGTGAATGGAAGAGAGATAGGGGCCGAAATTGCCCCCTCCCCCCCGACTGAAAGTAGGCGCACGTACTGTTTCTGAAGATTTTTCTCCGCCCCCGGGCAATGTTCAGGTGGAAGTGCATGTGGAGTGGGTCGGATGCGTCAAAACATGCCTCCCCTTCAGTTAAAGGGGAGGGCCGCTGCGAGCTCTGCAGTAACTTCAGTGGCACCCACTGGGCCACCAGGAAGGGTTTCAGCCGGGCCAATGGCCCGGTACCTAAGAGGGGTGCCAGGCTGCCTTTTGGAGGCCTGGCTGAACCCGTGGCCGCCATTGTCGGGACAACCTTGGAGTCGGCCAACAATGACAATAAAATGGCGGCCTGGTCCAACGCGCTGCCCAGACAGTGGAAGCTTCCTGCAGAGGAAAGCAGTCAGTGGTACCAAGCGGCGGCCAATCCGCTTCCATGGGACAATTTCCCTTGCGGGGCGGATAGGGGTCGCCGCCACTTGGAAGGGGGTCAGCGCGTGCCCTATAGAGCGGCAACACAGGCGGCGCATAAAATCCGTTTCCACCGCACCCAGCCGGAAGAAATTTAAGAAGAGTCAGCCATCTGCCTGCCCCCGGTCAGTGAGGTCTATCCGCCTCTTAGAAGCGGTAATGGACTTTAAGGAGGAGGGCAATTTCGGTCCCACAAAACGAGCCCCTGACTCGCTATCACCCCAGATACAATGAAATCAGAATCCTTATGGTTAGCAACATTATAAGTGTGTTTGTGAATATTTCCTTAAATCATGAACATGTTTTAAAATAGGTTTACAATTTTACACAAATGGCCAATCAGAGGAAATTTCAATCATTTCACTTAGTTTTAGTACTCATGGCAACTTACCAGAATATAGGTAGGTTCATACCATCAGCAAATAGGTGACACCTAATTGTACCGGCTATCACTGCGAGAGGATCACAGCCACTTAATGTTTTAATCGATTCCAAAAGCGTATTATAAAATTGATTTACAATTAGAATAAAACTTAACCACAGTCACGATGTCTGCTCCAGTGCAGTGAGCCTGTTCAAAATTGCTGTAAGCTTGAATATTGATGCTTGTTTATGCACATTTGTGTGAGGGAGCATCGACCACACAGGAAAAAGATACAATTAAGTACCAGCTTGGGGGGGGGAGGAGGGAGGAAGCAATTCCAAAGAGTCATTAGCTCTCAAAAGACTTGCAGAGTCTGATAATTGTGTTCCAGTCAATACTTATTTTGTGAATACAATGTTTTGTTTTACCATTAGCAGCCTTTAAAGCTTGGCGAAAGGAATTTTACAACAGTACAACTAATATTACTGACTTGAGATCAAAAGCGGCACAGGGGTTGCCAGAGATGCAAACATGGCAAAGTTTAGGAAAAATTGATTGACTGGACAGACTGTTCTCTCCTATCCTCAAGTCTCAAACTCAATAATAGAATCATATAACTTTAAGCAAAGAAGGACATTCAGCCCATCCTGCTTGCGCCAGTACAAGTCCATATTGGAGTTATGCCTTCTGCTCCCATTTTCATTATACCCTTTAAGACTTTTCTTCTTCATGTGTTTATCTAATTTTCTCTTAAATTCTATGGGATGGCATTGCATGCGGATCGCCCCCGCCCGATCCTTAGTGGTATTCCGGTGGCTGTGTCTTTTTATCCGTCGGAATACTGCTGGTGCGCGCTCCCGAGGTTTTCGGGTGGTCCACGTCGGTGGTGGCGAAGCGCTGCGATAGCAGAGTGCAGTGGGTGGCCAAACTGGGACAAACGTCGGCGATCACAACCGCCGTCCAAAAGGGCCGGAAAAACTTCTCTGCGCCTGCGCAGCCATTCTCCCGCGATTTCAGGGTCAAGGGTGACCCCGCACATGCGCAGAGAAGAGAAGGACAGCACTCAACATTTTCAAGCTGTGGAGGTTGGTGCATGTCAGTGAGAGAGGAGCTGTGAGGATTTGTTTGGTTTTTTGAGGATATTTTACTATTTTCACAATTATATCATATTATAAAAGAATATAATTAATAATATAAGTAAAATAATTATAATAATAATAAATCTTTATTAATAATAATAATAACGAATTAATTATTTAAATCAAAGTGTGTATATATTATATATATATATATCCAAAGAATGGAGAATCAAGCCATTGAAGTGGAGAGGGAGTTCGGTGGGAGGAAAAGGGCCACTCGTTTCTCGGAGGAAGCCCAGGAGTCATTGGTGGAGGAAGTGGAGGCCCGTTGGAATCAGTTAACACGGGGCAGGCGAGGGAAACCGTCACTGTTTGTGTATCAGCGGTTATGGCGAGAGGTCGTCCTCCATCGTGTCCATGACGCAGGGGCCGAACTAGTGCCGCAAACGGTGGAATGACATCGTTGGGTCTGCGCGAGTAAGTACTAACTTTTATCATGCATTGACGAGTTACTCTTCAGTAGTACCACATTTTATTATGTTGTAAGGCTTGGTGTCATTTTTATTTCCCATCATCGATCTCTTTGTGTTAGTCCTCTGTATTTTCATGTGTTCATCATGCAACATTTGCCGGCTAACAAAACTTAAATCGTGCCGTCCTTGACGAAAAGATGTGTACCTATATATTGTGTCTGTATGTATGTGTGTGTTCTGTATTAGTAGCTGTCAAATTAGTTCACAAATATGCTTTGTCCCCTTTGCAGAAAAAATTCGCTGGCAATAGGCCAGAGCTCCGCAAAACGGGCGGTAGTCCGTCAAAGACTGTTCCTCTGACGGATCTCGAGGAACGCGCTGCAGCCCTGATGAGAGCGTATGATCACACCGCCATGTGTGTTGGTGCCAAACCAGTTCTCGCGGAGGGTAAGTCTGCATAATCCCTGGATCGTACTGTGGTCATGTAATTCAATGTTATGGCAATATAGTGTAGAATGTAATGTAATGCTGGGAGCAAGACATGTTGTTAATTGTGACATGATTTTTTTGGTTGATCACACTGTGCCACTTGGAAACCAAACTGTTTGGGACTCAAGTTTTGTTTTGTCATGTACTTTTTCTATACGTTGCTTATGATACTGTGATGTAATGATTCTCAGTAAAAAAATGTTTGTTCTTCACATAAGCCTGCACAACGTGAATTGCTCTGATGTTACCTCTGACCCCTCCCCTCCCCTGTCATGTTTTTACAGTTGCAGAGGTGGAGCCGCTTGCCGCTCCTATTGGAGGGGAGACGAAATGAAGAGATGGTGGTGGAGGAGCTGCAGGAGAACACTCCTCAAAGCGTTCTAACGCTGCTGTTGCGTGAGGAGGGAGGGGTGGCGGGACTTCAAGGGTCATTTCTACCTGCGGCCACCGGTTCCTCGTCGGAATCCAACTTTCTTGCAATCAGGTCCACGGAAGCGGAACCAAGCGGACTGCAACAGCGCACACCAAACCCCATGGTGAATCCGCGGCGGCTGATCCACCAAAGTGGGATCACTGCGTGACAGGCAGAATGCGAGCCTGGACATGGTGGGATTGTCCAGGATGAGCATCGACTTGATTCGAGAGCTCCTCCAGGCCATTGCTGGGTTGTCTGAAAACATTGCGGATTTAACAGCCCTTCAATGGGAGGATATGGTGGAGCTGATTGCCACGTTGAGGGAGAACACCCAGACCGCCAATGCCAATGTAATGCGGCAATTGACAGTTGTGGGATATGGCACTACACCCCAAGGTGCCATACCAGTAATGGTGACAACATCGGGAGGAACCAGTTTGTTCCGACTTTGAACATGGGTCCTTAGCACCTCCATCTTCTCCAGAACCCCTCACCACCCCTCAGCAGACACGCTTGAGGTCCTGTGCTTGTGGACGACGTACTGGTCCCGACGTAGGAAGGGCCAGGGGTATTGTTAGCGGGAGGAGGAGGAAGGGGTCAGGGCCAAGGGTCAGGGGGGCATTGAGGAGGAAAGGCGTTGGGAAAGGAGGCTGTAGGTAAAATTGTGGGAGGATGCAGGGTCTTTCCAGTACTGTCTATACTGTTGTTGATGTTGTTGTTGCTGTTTGTTATTTATAATGTTTGTTGTTGTCAAAATCTGCAATCATAAAAATTTTTATTTTATTACATTGTTAATGTTTAAAAAAAATTACTACTTTTATATAAAATTTTATTCAACTAAACCATTATTGTACTGTGTCTCACTCACTTCTGGGAAGGGGAAAATAAATCCCATTTGACAACTTTTTAGGAAAGACAACGTTAAATGTGTGATTGACGGTGTCCCTTGTAAACTCGAACCTTATCTTGGATGAGCTGGACCCAACTGACTGGGGTTTTCTTGAGTCTTGTGAACATCACGTAACTGGGTAAGCCACTCACAATGCAACAGCTCTACCAACCTGTGAGCATCCTCACAGGTGCATACATTATAGTTGTGATGCCTACTACAGTTGAATAGCCCCATGAGCACACTGTCAGCCACGTGAAGAAAGATTACTTCGATGTACATCATTATCATCATCACAGGCAGTCCCTCGGAATCAAGGAAGACTTCCTTCCACTCCTGAATTGAATTTTTTGGTGGCTGAACAGTCCAATACGAGAGCCACAGACTCTGTCACAGGTGGGACTGGTTTGCTGCACGCTCTTTCCGCTGCCTGCGCTTATTTTCTGCATGCTCTCTGTGTTGAGACTCGAGGTGCTCAGCGCCCTCGCGGGTATACTTTCTCAACTTAGGGCGGTCTTTTGCCAGGGACTCCCAGGTGTCAGTGGGGATGTCGCACTTTATCAGGGAGGCTTTGAAGGTGTCCTTGTAACGTTTCCGCTGCCCACCTTTGGCTCATTTGCCGTGAAGGAGCTCCGTGTAGAGCACTTGCTTTGGGAGTCTTGTGTCTGGCATGCGAACTATGTAGCCTGCCCAGCAGAGGTGATCGAGTGTGGTCAGTGCTTCAATGCTTGGGATGTTAGCCTGGACGAGGACACTGATGTTGGTGTGCCTGTCCTCCCAGGGGATTTGTAGGATCTTGCGGAGACATCGTTGGTGATATTTCTCCAGTGACTTGAGGTGTCTACTGTACATGGTCCATGTCTGTGAGCCATACAGGAGGGCAGGTATTACTACAGTCCTGTAGACCATGAGCTTGATGGCAGTTTTGAGGGCCTGGTCTTCAAACACTCTTTTCGTCAGGCGGCCGAAGGCTGCACTGGCGCACGGGAGGCGGTGTTGGATCTCATCGTCGATGCCTGCTCTTGTTGATAGGAGGCTCCCGAGATATGGGATGTGGTCCACAGTGTCCAGGGCCGCGCCTTGGATCTTGATGACTGGGGGACAGGCTGGTGGAGGACCTTTGTCTTATGGATGTTTAGTGTAAGGCCTATGCTTTCGTACGCCTCAGTAAATACGTCGACTATGTCCTGGAGTTCAGCCTCTGTATGTGCGCAGACGCAGGCGTTGTCCGTGTACTGTAGATCAGCGACAGAGGTTGGCGTGGTCTTGGACCTGGCCTGGAAATGCCGCAGGTTGAACAGGTTCCCAATGGTTCTGTAGTTTAGTTCCACTCCAACTTGTTGACTGAGGTGGAGCATGGTGGCGAGAAAGATTGAGAAAAGTGTTGGGGCGATGACGCAGCTCTGTTTGATCCCGGTCTGGATGTCTTGGATGTACACTTAGTGAGTGACTCCCTTCTCATCCCCCCTCCCCCCCGCAATCAGGTCATTATATACACCCACTGACTGACTCCCTTCTCCTTCCTCCCCCCACGCCCCCCCCTCCTTCCCTCTCAGGTTGTTCTGTACACGCAGTGACTTGGTTGAGGCCCCATTGCGTGAACACAACCCCTCCCCCTCCGTGTGAGATGGTGAGCCCCATTCTCTCTCTAATCCTGGACTGGGTGTTAATTCAGTGCCTGGTGTGTGTCTGAGACAATGAGCTTCTTTGAATACTCATTAGGATATGAGAACTTTTTAATTGCACAATCCAATCATTTGCAAGTCTTTTAGAGGTCACAATCCTTCATAGACTTCCTGATACAATGTTTGCACGTTGGTGAGGTGATATTCCAGTCCACCACAGAGTTGAAGTGGCAATCAGCTAATACAGAACGAATTTATAACAGAAACTCAGGATATATGTCAGCCCAAAGCCGACTGAACAAAAGATTCTCCCAATTCTCCCAATCACATTCCAATGATACATAAGTGGTTCTATGTAGAAAATGAACTTAAGTACAGTAGTGGTGGTCATGTTGTCGAAACCTCACATATCTGCTAATATGTACAGCATATATCATTACATTTGCATCAAAAATGGCTTTTCTTCATTATCCACCATCTTCTGGGCCACTGTGAAGCTGCAGCAAAATGGAGGAAGTGATAAGGCTGTGCACAAGTCAGGTAAGTAGTCCAGAAATGGGCGGTATCCAGCGCAGTGTTAACGGGCGGTAGAGGGCCTTAAAAAACTGATATCAATGGAATTTATGGCTGGGAAGGAATTTTCCGACTCTTTTGGATCTCGAAAGTGGACGGGCGATTTGCAGCAACGCCAGCGGTAATGGCCGGCCCACATAACCGCTAGCGCTAATCGGGGGCGGTAATAGGCCAGGTTTCTCAGCGGTGTTGGCCGTTTTGGGCGAGAATCAGATTGGTGAAAAATTCCCTACCTGAGGCACGCCAGCGGTTTCGAAGTCCTGCTGGGAGCAAACCCGCCGGTGTGCGAGATCACAGATCGCCCTGGCGCAATCTTTGGCTGAGCGGGGACCCATAGGTAAGTTAAAAATATATATATTTAAACCACCCACGAGGATCAGCAGAGCTGGGCGGTAGATAACTAGGTCTGCAAGAAAAAGGTAAGTGATTGTTTTTTTTACTATTTATTTTCAAAATCTGTTGGGGTGATTTAATTTAAAAATTTCTTAGGAATGTTTTGGGGATTTTTTAGTTAGGTTTTTAAAAAAATTATTTTTATTCTTTTTTTGGTGTTGGGCCCAACCCACAGCCTCGGTATAAATTTTTATAGATTTTAAAAATTTTTCACCCATTTTCTTCAGGCACCGCCCAATCTAGCCAAAATTGCACTTTCCCACCCAGATTGGGGGTGCAAGACCCATATTTTTCACTGGGCGGATTCTTAAATTTTTTGGGGGGAAGTTTTCGCCGGTGATTATCTTCTCAGCCTTAGCGTTTTTTTGGCCGGCAATCGGGCACTGCCAGGCTTTGGGGAAATTCTAGCCCAGAGTGTTTTTCCCAATTGAATATTGGGAAGACTGAAGCCATTATTTTCAGTCCCCACCACAAACTCCATTCCCAAGCCACTGACTCCATTCCTCTCCCAAACTTCTGTCTGAGACTGAACCAGACTGTTCACAACCTTGGTGTCATATTTGGCCGTGAAATGAGCTTTCGACCACATATCCGCAGCATAACGAAGACTGTCTATTTCCACCTCCATAACATCGCCTGTCTCTGCCCTTGCCTCAGCTCATCCACTGCTGTAGCCCTCGTCCATGCCTTTGTTACCTCTAGACTTGACTATTCCAATGCACTCCTGGCTGGCCTCCCCACATTCTACCCGACGTAAACTAGAGGTGATCCAAAACTCGGCTCCCCGTGTCCTAACTCACACCAAGTCTCGCTCACCCATCATCATCATCATAGGCAGTCCCTCGAAGACTTGCTTCCACTCTAAAAGTGAGTTCTCAGGTGACTGTAAAATCTAATACGGGAATTACAGTCTCTGTCACAGGTGGGACAGGCAATCGTTGAAGGAAAGGGTGGGTGGGGAGTCTGGGTTGTCACAAGCTCCTTCCGCTGCCTGCGCTTGATTTCTGCATGCTCTCGGCGACTGGACTCGAGGTGCTCAGCGCCCTCCTGGATGCTCTTCCTCCACTTAGGGCAGTCTTTGGCCAGGGACTCCCAGGTGTCGGTGGGGATGTTGCACTTTATCAAGGAGGCTTTGAGGGTGTCCTTGAAATGTTTCTTCTGCCCACCTGGGGCTCGCTTGCCGTGTAGGAGTTCCGAGTAGAGCGCTTCCTTTGGGAGTCTTGTGTCAGGCATGTGGACAATGTGGCCCGCCTAACGGAGCTGGTCGAGCGTGGTCAGTGCTTCGATGCTCGGTATATTGGCCTGATCAAGATAACTGATGTTGGTGCATCTGTCGTCCCAGGGAATTTGAAGGATCTTGCAGAGACATCGTTGGTCACCCCTGTGCTCGCTGACCTACATTGGCTCCTGGTTAAGCAGCGCCTCGATATCAAAATTCTCATCCTTGTTTTCAAATCTCTCCATGGCCTCGCCCCTCCCTATCTCTGTAATCTCCTCCAACCCCACAACCCCCCCGAGATGCCTTCGTTCCTCTAATTCTGCCCTCTGATTATAATCGTTCCACCATTAGTGGCCGTGCCTTCTGTTGTCTTGCCCCTAAACTCTGGAATTCCCTGCCAAACCTCTCCGCCTCTCTACCTCTCTTTCATCCTTCAAGACACTCCTTAAAACCTATTTCTTTGACCAGGCTTTTGGTCACCTGCCTTAATTTCTCCTTATGTGGCTCGATGTAAAAATTTTTATATCATAATATCCAATAAAGTGCCTTGGGAGGTATCACTACGTTAAAGGTGCTATATAAATACATGTTGTTGTTGCTTGAATAAAGTTCTTTTAACCTCCCCTTTATGGTCTCTTGTTACAACATCATTGACTAGTAGAAATAATCTTTCATTATCTATCCTCTCAAGCTATAAGGCATCGTCCAAAACAATACACGATACTCTTAAAAGTGGACTAACCAATGTCTTTTGCTGATTCATCATCAGCTACTTGTTTTAGTATTTAATGCCCTATATATAAAACACAGAATCTCATTCTCCCTTTTCCTACCTTTGAAACATTTGTGTCCCTGTTCTCTGTTCTTCAATTTTTATTTAACACACAAAGCTCTCCTTCAGTATCTAGCATTTAACAACAACTAATTTTGATCAAGCATGATTTATGAGTATTAATAGCAGCATTAACTTGTTTGAGATGACACAGCCCTTGGTTGGCCGGTCATGAAATCATGACCATTAGTAGTTGAGGCATATACTGAAGCTGATGTTGAAAGTTTAACCCAAATGGTTTGGGATGAAAGGCTTTCCTCCTCACTCAACCATCAATAATCAGCACCAAATTGATAGTCTCACTCTGCAAGACAATACAAATGTGTTAAAGGCTTGTACATGAACTTCACTGACTGAAAGTTTTAACTTAAGAGCAGTTTGTACAGCAACCCAAATACATGTACACAATGTTGTTGGTGAAGGGTTGCTGCCCTTTCTCCTGCCTGAGTGGCAGAATCCATCAGCTCAACCTGTGGCCTTTGCAAACAATGCTAAAGCACAGAGTTAACCTTCTCTTGGCCAGCCAGTGTGCTGGAGCCTGTTTGCAACTATAGGACGTCTTTGACTTGGCCAGCTGTAGCTTAAAGTCTTTTTGTCCCACGAACAGCCACCAGGGTCAAAATGATGAGACATCTATCTCGGGTCACCAATTCTGGCTGAATGTATTCCTGGAGATTGCATCACATGCCTCCAACTGTACTGCACACCCACGCTCCCGTAACACATCCATCCTCAATTGGAAAGTGAAAAGATTCTTTGTTACCCCATTGATTCTTGACTGTCAGTCAAACAGCCTTTTTCCGACAATCTCCAATATTATTATAACTACTAAATAGAAGTGTTCGAATAAAAGGGAAAACTATAATTTTTTTTAAAGCCCCTATGATTTTTCCCCTGGGTTTGCACATATTAGTGTCCTGAAGATTAACCTTCCATTCCTGGAGGATTGGCAACCCTACATCTGGATCCAATACCCAAACCCACACATTATACCTTGTTATACCGATAATAAGTTAAACAATATCCTTTTCCTGCTCATTAGCGGTGTTAGGTTTTTCTTATGACCAAGTCCTAAATGTTAACTTTCAGTGACAACCTTTACAAATTATGTGTACAGCAGTTTGAAGAGTGAGCTTAATGTCGACTATTTTACTGGCAGGAGGTTAATGATTCTAGAACAGTAACCTAGCAACACTAACATTTTAGAGAATGCTTTTTTTAATTTTAAAATTCTTTTGATCATTCTCAATTAAAATAATTTTCTTGCTTGTTAGAGATGTGCGATTTAAAAAAAAAACACAGGACTGAGAACCAAATTGATTTTTTTTTTTAATTCATTCATGGGATGTGGGCATCGCTGGCAAGGCCAGCATTTATTGCCATCCCTAATTGTCCTGGAGAAGGTTGTGGTGAGCTGTCGCCTTGAACTGCTGCAGTCCATGTGGTGAAGGTACTCCCACAGTGCTGTTAGGGAGGGAGTTCTAAGATATTGACCCAGTGACGATGAAGAAACGGCAATATACTTCCAAGTTAGGATGGTGTGTGACTTGAAGGGGAACGTGGAGGTGATGGTGTTCCCATGCACCTGCTGCCCTTGTCCTTCTCAGTGGTAGAGGTCACATGTTTGAGAGGTGCTGCTGAAGAAGCCTTGGCAAGTTGCTGCAGTGCATCTTGTAGACGGTACAAAATGAAAATTTGTCCCAGTTGAAATGATTCCAGCATGATCAATTTTTTGAATGATTTTGACTCAACACTGTAGCTGGTTCAAGAATGGATAGCATCAGCTTCCTGAATGTACATGTTGGGCTTTGAAAAGCTGCACGCTGCAATACACAAAGCAAGGGGGGAATCCCAATCTGGACTAGGAGATCAGAAGCAAATTCTGAATCGAACTTCCCGCACCGATTCCGGGTGACCTTTTCACGCCCTTCTCTTGGTGGTTCGCTCGTATCGTATCACACAACAACATGAAGGAGCATACGTTCAACAAGCACAAGTTCTTCCTGAAAACAACATTCCTGGATGTCCCCACTTTATAAAAGGGCATTGTCGTTGTGTTGGGGATCTTTAGGCAGTCTCTGTTCCAGGAACAGAAATCTTTAAAGGTTACTGTAAACACTGCAGAGTTACCATCGGAGAAAGTTATGGAATGCACTGCCTGAAAAGGTGGTGCAAGCAGAGTTAATAGTAACCTGCAAAAGGGAATTGCATATATAATTGAGAAGGAAAAATTTGCAGGGCTTTGGGGAAAGAGTGGAGAAGTCAGACTTTCAAAGAGCCGGCACAGACCCGATGGGCAAAATGGCCTCCATCTGAGCGGTAAGATTCTATGGGCTGGATTTTTGGCTTTTGAGTAGTCGGGGTGGTAATGGCAGCGGGGCAGTGCTGATACCACTGGAAAAAGTTTGCACCCTCGTCTGCAAAATTCAGCAAAAAATGAGGTTCCATGATCGGGGGCGCGAAATCAGGCGTTACACAAGGAAGTTTTGCGCTCCAGCCGAAAATCGCAGTGTTAAATAAGTCAGAATAATGTACAGGACAAGGTTGTGCAGATTCCCTGATTTTTGTTGATTATGCTTGTAAATAGTTTCTTTGATTTAATGCACGTTATTGTTGTTCAGTGCCCTGCAACATAACGTTGTCTATTGTATAGTTTTATTTTGGTTGAGGAAGTTTTTGTTACTTTGTTGCAGTAAAATGTCTGTTTGATCCTTTGGTGTCTTGTGCATCATTCCAACATTCACTGGAGATGTGCCTTTATGGGGGCACATAGCGTGCCCAGTATTAGCTCCATCCCTCAATTTCCTCCATTTAATTCATCGTTTAATTCACTGCCACTTCTCTTCCAGGGATGCCCACCTTTGAAGAAGTTCAATTCTCTTCATATAGATGTGATTTTCATTTGTCTATTCATTGCTATCTTACATAGAAACATAGAAAATAGGTGCAGGAGTAGGCCATTCGGCCCTTCGAGCCTGCACCATCATTCAATAAGATCATAGCTGATCATTCCCTCAGTATCCCTTTCCTGCTTTCTCTCCATACCCCTAGATCCCCTTAGCCGTAAGGGCCATATCTAACTCCCTCTTGAATATAGCCAATGAACTGGCATCAACAACTCTCTGCGTCAGGGAATTCCACAGGTTAACAATTCTCTGAGCGAAAAGTTTCTCCTCATCTCAGTCCTAAATGGCTTACCCCTTATCCTTAGACTGTGTCCCCTGCTTCTGGACTTCCCCAACAACGGGAACATTCTACCCGCATCTAACCTGTCCCATCCCGTCAGAATCTTATATGTTTCTATGAGATCCCCCCTCATCCTTCTAAACTCCAATGTATAAAGGCCCAGTTGATCCAGTCTCTCCTCATATGTCAGTCCTGCCATCCCGGGAATCAGTCTGGTGATCCTTCGCTGCACTCCCTCAATAGCAAGAACGTCATTCCTCAGATTAGATCAAAACGGAACACAATATTCCAGGTGAGGCCTCACCAAGGCCCTGTACAACTGCAGTAAGACCTCCCTGCTCCTATACCCAAGTCCCCTAGCTATGAAGGCCAACATGCCATTTGCCTTCTTCACCGCCTGCTGTACCTGCATGCTAACTTTCAATGACTGATGAACCATGACATCCAAGTCTCGTTGCACCTCCCCTTTTCCTAATCTGCTGCCATTCAGATAATATTCTGTCTTCGCGTTTTTGCCCCCAAAGTGGATAACCTCACATGTATCCACATTATACTGCATATGCCATGCATTTGCCCACTCACCTAACCTGTCCAAGTCACCCTGCAGCCTCCAAGCATCCCCGTCGCAGCTCACACCACCACCCAGCTTAGTGTCATCTGCAAACTTGGAGATATTACACTCAGCAAATACTTCTTGTGTTTGGTCATGTATGTGCTAAATCTCGCTTTCATAGCCTCATTCTTTCCTCAGCAACCGCGTCCAGTTCTGACCCACTCCACACATGGATTCCAGCTTAAATCCCACCCTTCCTGTTTTGGATCCATCCCACAATCACTGATATCTTCATGATGTTCAGCATTGGGGTTTGTGGCAAAAGACGATTGACGTGGACGTCAACCCTTGCCTTGCTCACTCCACAGATGTTGACTGACCTGTTTAGTGTTTCTAGCATTTTCTATTTTTATTACAAAAATATTAATGTTGGTTATCATTTTTGTCCCAGTTTCATTATACATTTTTTCTGCTGAGAAACCTATTAAAGTAACTATTGCTTTGTTATGTGCCAAATCTTGGCAGAGTGAGGTATTTTGCGGCATGCGCCTTTAGTTAGACTTTTTCCTGCACCCTCTAGCTCGATTAAGAGCTGTTTGCAGCGTAACTTACTGGCAACGTGAGCTGATAATGGCACGGCAAGGCCAATCGGGCACCAGGTACCTCGGTGAGCACTGGGACCAATACTTTATCTCCTTAACCAATGAGATTGAAGGATTGAGAAAGAAACAGAGGAACGATGGAGATGGAAGGTGAATTAGAGCCAAATCTGGTACAGAAAGAGAAATAAATAGAGGGAAAGCAAGAGAAAATGCTAGAAATAGTCAGCAGGCCAGGCAGCATCTCTGGCGATAGGAAGGTAGGGTTGATGTTTTAGGTCTTTTCATCAGACAAAGGGTCAGCGACCTGAAACGTTAACTCTGTTTCTCGCTCCACAGAAGCTGCCTGACCTGCTGAGTATATCCAGCATTTTCTGCTTCTATTTCAGATTTCCAGCATCCGCAGTGTTTTGCTTTTGGATTAGAGGGAAAGAAAAATTGGATTAAAAGAACGTGAAAAGGAGGCTGAAAGGTAGAATAGGAAAAGAAAAATGAAAATTTTACATGTTTTACTACATGCAGAAATGAGACTCAACAGTTTAAATTGTTCCCTTTCTGGGCGGGAGAGATTAATTGGCATTGCATTAACAATTATAACGTCGTTAAAAGGGCTCTTAATTACCAGCCCAAGCTTTCCACAGCGAGCTTAATGGGCAATTAATGTGAAAATCCAACAAGTTCTTAACAATGGGGAGGCTAAGGCTGAGATGCAGTTTGTACGGGGAAAACGACCAGCTAGTATCTCTGCCCCTGAACTTGCTGACTGATTTGCGCCGTCGTGACCCGCCTTTATTTTTCCGGGAAAATACGTTCCTTGACTTCAGAAGTTGGCGTCTACCATGACATAATTAAAAGGTGACCCACTTTAAGGACACCTCCTCTGTTTTGTAATGGTGAGTGGAGAAAGAAGGGAGAGAACAATTAGAAAGAAAAACAAAAGACTTGCATTTATATAGCACTTTGCAAGACCTCAGGTCGTCCCAAACCACTCTACAGCCGATGAAGGCCCGTTGAAGTATAGTCGCTGTTGTGATGTAGGAAACGCAGCAGCCAATATGCGCACAGCAAACTTCAACGAACAGCATTGTGATAATCAACAGACAATCTCCTTTTAGTGATGTTGAGTAAAGGCTGAGAATCTAGAAAAGCAGTGCAGGGCAGATAGCATCTGAAGAGGAAAACCAGGTTAACATTCACAATCTGACAAAAGGGTGCACTAAAAGTCTTAAAAATAATCTATCTCTTTCAAATGCTGACGGACATGCTGTGTATTTTCAGTATTTTCTGCTTTTTATTTCAGATTTCCAGCATTTGCAGTTTTGTTTTTTATCTTGACCCTTAACTGCGACCTTCCTGTTCTTCTGACAAATATTAATTCTCAGGAAACATCCGTACAACCACATTGTCAGCAAGAGAGATGCGGTGATAGGAAGATACCGCCGTGACAATATTTCATCTTGGCTCTGTGTGTATATACCTCCTCCTACTCAATCACTGGAGATACATTAATCTGCTGCATCATCAGAAACTGTGTACAGTTAGCACATCGAATGATGAGACAAACATTTCATAGGTTATTGGGGTTACCAAATTTAGCTTGTTTCTTTTCCTACAAAATAAGCAGATTTTTCAGAGTGTTGAAGAATTCTGATTGTTCTGGTTAGACCAGGGGATTTTGGACAGAGCAGAAGCGTGTGTTGAGAGCACAATGCCATAAATGCCATGAGATCTCCAAATTCTAGTCACTTAAGCTACACATTATTGAGTAGCCCAGTATCTGGTTGTCTGTGCTGACTGAGCTGATCTAGTTCAGAGAAGCAGTGCCTTGCCTTTTTTCACTCATCCACTTGAGAGGGCAGCCAGGGTCTGTGAAAGACACCACAGCACTCCCTCAGTACAGCACTGAAGTGTCGTCTCAGATTATAGCCTAGAAATTAGGTCACATAGTGCCTATTTTTCAGGTGCTATGTAGCCCCTTGAGTTCTCAAACAACATCTACAATAAATACTCAGTTACCTTTATAAGCCTGCATGTTGACTTAAGAACATAGGAACATAAGAAATAGGAGCAGGAGTAGGCCATACGGCCCATTGAGCCTGCTCTGCCATTCAACCAGTTCATGGCTAATCTTCGACCTCGATTCTACTTTCCCGGCTGATCCCCATATCCCTTGATTCCCCGACTGTCCAAAAGTCTATCTATCGCAATTTTAAACATACTCAATGAATGAACATCCACAGATTCACACTTGCTGAGTGAAGACATTTCTCCTCATCTCAGTCCTAACCAATGACCTGCTCACCGATGCTCAGTTTAGGTTCCGCCAGGACCACTAGGCTCCAGACATTACAGCCTTGGTCCAAACATGGTCATAAGAGCTGAATTCCAGAGGTGACGTGAGAATGACTGCCCTCGATATCAAGCAGCATTTGACTGAGTGTGGCATCAAGGAGCCCATTAAAACTGAAGTCAATGGGAATCAGGGGGAAAACTCTCCACTGGCTGAAGTCATATCTAGCACAAAGAAAGATAGTTGTGGTGGTTTGAGGTCAATCATCACAGCCCCAGGACATTGCTGCAGGAGTTCCTCAGGGCAGTATCCTAGTCCCAACCATCTTCAGCTGCTTCATCAATGACCTTCCCTCCAGATTAAGGTCAAAAGTGGGGAAGTTTGCTGATGACTACACCGTGTTCAGTCCCATTTGCAACTCCTCAGATAATGGAGCAGTCCATGCCCGCATGTAGCAAGACCGGAACAAAATTCAGGCTGGGCTGATAAGTGGCAAGTAACATTCACAGCACACAAGTGCCATGCAATGACCATCTCCAACAAGAGAGAGTCTAACCACTGCCCATTGACATTCAATGGCATTGCCATTGATGAATCCCCCACCATCAACATCCTGGGGGTTACCATTGACTAGAAACTTAACTGCACCAGCCACATAAATACTGTGGCAACAAGAGCAGGATAGAGGCTGGGTATTTTGCAGTGAGTGTCTCACCTCCTGACTCCCCAATGCCTTTTCATCATGTACAAGTCAGAAGTGTGATGGTATACTCTCCACTTGCCTGAATGAGTGCAGTTCCAAGAACACTAAAGAAGGTCGATATCATCAAGGACAAAGCAACCCACTTGATTGGCACCCCATCCACCACCTTAAACATACACTCCCTCAACCACCGACGTACCATGGCTGCAGTCTGTACCAACTACAAGATGCACTGCAGCAACTTGCCAAGGCTTCTTCGGCAGCACCTCCCAAACCCACGACCTCTACCACCTGGATGGACAAGAGCAGCAGGCACATGGGAACACCACTACCTCCAAGTCACACACCATCCTGACTTGGAAGTATATTGCCGTTCCTTCATTGTCGCTGGGTCAAAATCCTGGAACTCCCTTCCTAACAGCACTGTGGAAGTACCTTCACCACAAGGACTGCAGCAGTTCAAGAAGGCAGCTCACCACCATATTCACAAGGGCAATTAGGGATGGCAATAAATGTTGACCTTGCCAACAATGCCCACATCCCATGAATGAATAAAAATTCAAAAAATGGCTGACCCGTTATCCTGAGACTATGCTCCCTAGTTCTCTACAGCCAGGGGAAACAACCTCTCAATATCTACCATGTTAAGCACCCTCAGAAATGTACATGTTTCCTCTCATTCTTCTCAACTTCATAAAGTATAGGCCAAATCTATTCAATTTCTCCTCAAAGGGCATCCCAGGAATCAGTCTGGTGCACCTTAATTGGACCCCCTCTAAGGCAAGTATATCCTTCCTAAACTGTACACAGTACTCCAAATGTCGTCTCACCAAAGCCCTGTACAATTTCAACAAGATTTCCTTACTCTTGTACTTCAACCCCCTTGCAATAAAGGTCAACATACCATTTGCCTTCCTAATTGCTTGCTGTACCTACATGTTAATTTTCTGTGTTTCATGTGCAAGGACACCAAAATCCCGCTGAACACAAACATTTAATGGGGCTGAAATTGCGGTTGGAGGCTTCCCACGGGCAAATGCCTCCGACCTGAAACATTTCCACGAGTCTACCTGATGGTGCAGGAGGAGCATAGGATTCCGGTGGGGAGGCCTCTTCCCGCGCTGCGAAGCGCGCTCCCATCTCCTGGTTCCTACGCAGAAGGTGTAGTCACGTGTGACTGCTCAGCCAATCAGGTATAGTGTTCCACAGCTTTCTCATGAATAGCAATGGGAACTCCATATCTATGAGTTCCCATTGCTATTAATGAGAAAAAAAACAAAGACACTAAACACATGTAATAAAAAATAAAAAACACCTCACATAGAAAAAACTTTAATTTCAATTAATTTTAATTGAGTTTTTAAGAAGTTTTTAAAATGATGGTTAAAAATAAATGTAACGTCGTCGGCAGCGTTTTTAAAAAATGTGTTTTTTAATTTAATTATATTTTTGTATGTTTTTAAATTCTTACCCCTGTAAAGGTAGGCTATACGCCTGCTTTTATCAGGCACAAGAATTTTGAGGACATTTGCTGGGCAAGCTATAGGTATATTCTGCAATTTTGCCCTTGCAAATGTCCTCGCTCCCAATATGGGTTGGATCTGTCAAGCTCCAACTTGACAGATCGGAAAAGCCGGTTTTCAGCGCATGCGCATTGTGCTAAAAACCAGCTTTTGCGATGCCTTCCCGGGTCCGTAGACACAGTATGGACCCGGGAAGGCTGGGATTTGCAGCCCAATAGTTTTTCACCATTTAGAATGTAAACTTGTGATGTACCTTCTTGTACATGTATGCTTCTTACTGATGGTATCCTAGCAACATATATAAAACTAGAGCCTGCTCTGCACCAAATCTGGAGCAGTATCCTTTTTTAACATTTATTCATTCATGGGATGTGGGCATTGCCAGAATGGCATTTATTGCCCATCCCTGGTGAGCCACCATTTCAGAAGACAGTTAAGAGTCAACCACATTGACATGAGTCTGGAGTCACATGTAGGCCAGCCTAGGAAAGGACAACAGATTTCCTTACCTAAAAGGACATTAGTGAACCAGATGGGTTTTTATAACAAAACAGTAGTTTCACGGTCACCATTTATTTAATTAACAGAATTAAATTCCCCAGCTGCCATTTGAGCTCACGTTTCTCTGAATCATTACTGGATTACTAGTCCAGTAACATTACCATTATGCTACCGTTCCCTTATCTCTGATTTTTTACACAAGGTACACTTCCAGATTTAATTTCCATGATCGGACTTTGAGATCTAGCAGTTTTTTTGCTTGTTAATAGTGGGTCTGATCTTCTCAATTTATGATGATACTATGCAGTTGTGAAATGGTTCTCATTAATAACAAACAAGACCTTGTCACAGAATTAATGTTAATTAATTTAATTTTGACGGGTAGGTATACTCAAAGCATGATCAAAGCTCTTCGACCCGAAATGTTATCTCCTTAGATGCTGTCTGACCTGCTGAGTGTTTTCTAGCATTTTCTGTTTTTATTTTAGATTTCCAGCATCCGCACCATTTTGCTTATGAACAAAGAGTCAATTAGCACTCTCCACCAGCAGTGACCAACTTTTACTGATGACCTCTGTTCCCTAAATTATAGATTGAGTAGAGAAAAACATAACCTCTCATAAGGTGTCGCTTTAATACTGAAATAGTGAGAATTGCCATTTATCAGATCCTTTTCACACTGAAGAGGTAATTATCATCTTTTTATTTGTGCATGGGATGTGGGTGATACTGGCAAGGCCCCATTTGATGCTCATCCTCATTAGCCCACCCTGAGAAGCTGATGGTGGGATTCTGCTTAAACCACTGAAGTCCTTGTGCTAATGGTGCTCCCACAATGGTTTTTGGTGGTGGCGTTCCAGGATATGGACCCAGAGACAATGAAGGAATAGTAATATATGTCCAAATTAGGATGGTGCCTTATTCGGAAGAAAATTTGGAGGTGACATCATCCCCATGACATTGCTGCTGTTGTCCTCAGTGGCAGAGATCACAGGGTGGGCGGGGCATGATAATGTAAATAATTAATCTTGGCAAGTTGCTGCTGTTAAATGTTGAATACTACAGTCACAGTGCACTGGAGTTAGAGGGGCTAGATATAGCCTAGTGGCAGAGGTGCCAATCAAGCATACTGCTCTGTCCTGGCTGCTACCAGTGGGGAGCGGCATCATCAGCAGTGTTTTCAGAAATTCAAACACAGACAGCAAATGATTTTCTGACTACTTCAAATAATAGTTAGAAAATTGGGGGTAATTTTAACAATGGGGTAAAATGGGAGATATTGAATATCGAATTAACCGCCCAATATGCGCCATGCCTCATTTTCCCTTCCATTGAAGTATAATGATCGACAAATTCAATAGCGCCTATTTTCCACTATTGCCCAATGTTAAAATGACCCCCATTGGGTGCAGTGTGCACCCAAATTTCCACTAGGTGCTATGCCAGGCGAGGCTCTCCCCAGTAGCAATAGGTCACCATCAGCATCAGAAATGACCCATCAGCGCTGTAAATTCTCATTAATTGTGGATTTGCATTAGAACTCTTGATCTGGAATGAAAACCATCAATGGTTCTGATGATCTGTTGAAACATTTGTGCCACCGATTTCCCCCGGTGCTTCTCTTGCTCCGCTGCCACAGCTTCGGTGAAACCCCAGTTACACACAAACAGCATTTCCGCTGAACTTCCACCAAAGTGACGGAGGGAGAGCTGGAGAAAGCTCCGAGAATTAAACGCTACCCAAAATGGAAACCTGAGAGGCTTTAAAATAGTTATCACAATTTGGGGATTAAGAAGAGGAATATGAAGGTTCTCACTTATGATTTGTGACTATTATCGACACATTGACATTAGATTGCTGCCTTATAATTCCCTTGCAATTGTCCATTATTCCCTTGTATTGAGGACGGGGGAGATCAAAGGAAAGGTTGAATGTTACTATAACAAGCATCTTGTTGCTTTTCTCTCCGGCAGGATAACCCTCACCTTGACCTACACTTTCAGTCTATCTGCAGCTGGGAGGCCAGCAGCACTGCAGCCAAGTATGCTTTTGTGCGAAGTTTAAGGAAAATGAACAATGACTACCTGCAAAAGGACATTCTGTTTCTGAATTTTGACACTGATTACATCCAAGAAATGAGTTTCTCTGGAGTCCCCAAGGACACAATGCTGGTGGTACAGCTGTGCCTGCAAGCATTCAACTGTGTCTGCTGTTTGGGCTCTTTGTAGGTAGCTTTCCTTGAATTGTACTGATGATATGCCTATCGTTATCACCCACCTCAATGATGCAAATTCTGTTGCCAGATTGCTCAAATATTATTTCAAATAGATTGTGCTTGTTATATCCAATATGCCAGCAGTTCATAGTCTTCAATTGAACTGAAATTGAAAAAATATATTTTCTATTAAATGCATTGTATACTTCATATCAGGCTTAAACCCCAGAGGTTACAGACTATAGGAACATAGTAATAGTTAGACTAAGTTCCATCTGATTCACCCTCTACCATCCTGGTAGTCACAAGATACAATGATAAAGAAGTTGTTGACTAATCACAGCAATCAATCTCGATCAACGAGACTACAACAGACCCAGACGAGAAAAACAACCCAGTGGTGGAGAGCTTTAGGAACCATAGGTCCAAAATTACCTCTTCCTCCTAAGCACATTACACTTACTATATGTCATGTCTCAAATTACTCATATACTGCATCACAAAATGTTATTTTCAGAGATCAAAAATGCTAATGACTGTAGCATAGTAGACTGTACTTTCGCTGCTGTGACAGGGTGATGATTCAACTCTGAGTGAACACTGTTTGAATATTCTCAGCCCAATTAATATTGGAAGCCAATGCTTAACACAAATCTGCTTAGAATTGTCACTAAATTGTCACCTTGGGCACAATAATGGCTGGTGTGGCCAATAGAGATTTAACATGGGTAGGAGGACCTCTTCTGAAATTGGGGATAAGGAACATTGGTAGGGTAGAGTAATGGATGCCCTGCCTATTTGGGAATGCTTGTTGATGAGACCATGAATAAAGAAATATATGTCTCATCTGAAAATATGAACCTTTTATTTTACGTGTTAACAGCAAAAAAGTTCGGGATTATTTGTGAGATTGCATTTTTTTAAAAATTCGTTCATGAGATGTGGGCATCGCTGGCAAGGCCAGCCTTTATTGCCCATCCCTAATTGCCCTTGAGAAGGTGGTGGTGAGCCATCTTCTTGAATCTTAGAGGGCAGTTAAGAGTCAACCACATTGCTGTGGGTCTGGAGTCACATATAGGCCAGACCTGGTAAGGATGGCAGATTCCCTTCCCTAAAGGACAGTAGTGAACCAGAAGGGTTTTTAACCACAATCTGGTAGTTTCATGGTCATCATTACTGATACTAGCTTTTTATTCCAGATTTATTTAATTAGCTGAATTTAAATTCCCCAGCTGATGGGAGAAAGAAAGAAGGAAATCATTTTTTTTGAAGCGTCATCACTGTTGTAATGTTGCAGCCAACTAGCACACTGCAATCCAAAATGCTGTACTCACTCTTTTTAAGGCAGTAAATTGCTATTCAATTGCTATGAAAAGCTTCATCCAGCTGTCGTGCGTGCAAGCATTTCAAGAAGCCAGGTTCAGTGATCCGGTCTTCAACGTTCTCAGTGTCAGTGCAATTCAGAGGTGGATTGCATTTTTCTGGGCTGGTGGCTATGATCAGGGAGGAGTTCCATAAATATTTCTTCAACCATGTAAAAGATGTCAAAGCGAATAAGCAATGAAGGCTATATTTGGAACATTAAATGGGAGTGACTTGCATTTCTGAATGATAGACTGCAGCAGTCAAATGCTTGAACATGCAGCTGAACAATTCACCATTCCCCTGGGACATGAACACAGCAAAGTGTCAGATGATTCATTTTGGTAAGAAGATTGGAGAGAGGCAATACATGATAAATGATATGATTTTAAAGGGGGTGCAAGAAGCGAGAGACCTAGGGATGCTTGTGCACAAATCTTTAAAGGTGGCAGGACAGGTTAACAAAGCAGTTAATAAAGCATATGAATAAAGGCATAGAGTGCAAAAGCCAGGAAGTTATGCTAATCTATATAAAACTCTAGTTTGACCCCAGCTGGAGAATTGTCTCTAATTCTGGGCACCACAATTTAGGAAGGCTGTGAAGCCTTTGGAGAGGGTACAGAAGTGATTTACTAGAATTGTTCCAGGGATGAGGGATTACCATTACATGGATAGACTGGAGAAGCTGGGATTGTTCTCCTTGGAACAGTGCCTGGTCTCCAGCTGTCTTGGACCCCCTTGCCACTGGACCAAGACCTTGCTCAGCTAAGCCCGTGTGGTAGCTAGTGTGCAACGACCACCCCACGTTAAAAGAACTCACGCACAGGCATCTTCCACTCCTCTAACATAAAATTCGGGACCTGGAACATCAGGACCCTCATGGACAACTCAAACAGTGACAGGCCGGAACGCCGCACCGCCATAGTTGCCCAGGAACTTAGATGCTTTGATATTGACATCGCCACACTAAGCGACATCCAGCAGGCAGGGGAAGGCCAGCTCAAGGAACAAGGCGGAGGTTACACCTTCTTCTGGAAAGGGAAACCAGAGGAAGAATGCCGCCTCCACGGAGTCGGCTTCGCCATCAAAAACGAGCTGGTCGACCACCTCAAAGACTCCCCCTACTGGGTTAACGAATGTCTCATGACTCTTCGACTCACCCTATCCTAGAATCAATGCGGCACAGTAATCAGTGCGTACGCCCCAACACTCGATGCAACAGATGAGACCAAAGAGGGTTTCTACTCCAACCTCGAAAAATCCCTGTCCGAGTCCCCGTGGACAACAAACTGATCCTCCTAGGTGACTTCAACGCCAGGGTCGGCAAGGACACAGCCCTCTGGCGAGGCGTGATTGGCAGAGAGGGGGTAGGGAAAGCCAACTCCAGCGGTACCCTACTCCTGACAAAATGTCTAGAACATGAACTTGTCATCACTAACACCTTGTTCTGCCAGAGGGACAAATACAAGGCATAGTGGCAACACCCTCGCACCAAACAGTGGCACCTCCTCGACTATGTCATCGTCTGAGCAAAATGATCGCACATCATCTGTGCCATGAGAGTAGCTGACGATTGCTGGACGGACCATCACCTAATCCCATGCATCATTGACATAAACATAACCCAAAACGGAGGGGGCAGCAGAAGCAGTGGCGCAAAAAAGTCAATGCCAAGGCACTTAAAGACCCAGCTAAGAGAGCCCTATACAGTCAGCGCCTCACAGCTAACCTGTTATGCCTTGATGATCCCGAGATGTAGAATGCCCACAGCGCTTGGTCTGCCCTCCAGGCCTCCATAACCAGTGCCTGCAAAGAGACGCTCGGTCACTCGACCAGGAAACACCAGGATTGGTTTGATGAGAATGATCAGGAGATCCAAGAGCTAATAGATCGCAAGCGCAGGGCATTTCTGAGCGTTTAACAACAACCCAACTCCGGAGCCCCAAAGCAGCATTACAGATGGCTCATGGCTGAGGTCCAACAAAAAACCCGGGACCTAAAGAACAGGTGGTGGATGGAGAAAGCACAGGAGATACAGCAGCTCGCTGACAGCCATGATGTGCGAGGATTCTTCATCGCAGTCAAGGCCACCTACAGTCCAAACACCCAAGGCCCCACCCCACTGCTGGCAAGAATGGGGAAACGCTCATCAAGGACACAGAGGCAGTCAGGGCCAGCTGGAACACTTCGAAGATCTGCTCAACCAAGACTCTGCCTTTGACTCGAGTGTTCTCAACTCCATCCCACAGCATGCTACTCGCCACCACCTCAGTAAAACCCAAACACTGCACGAGGTAGAAAAAGCCATAAGACAGCTTAAGAACAAGGCTATGGGAGCGGATGGAATCCCTGCTGAGGCACTGAAGTATGGCGGAGAGGCACTACAGGTGCGAATACATGATCTCCTCTCTCATCTGGAGGGAGGAGAGCATGCTGGGAGATCTCAGAGGTGCAGTAATCATGACCATCTTTAAAAAAGGGGACAAGTACGACTGCGGCAACTACAGAGGAATCTCCCTGTTATCAGCCACTGGGAAAGTCGGCGCTAGAGTCCTCCTCAACTGTCTTCTTCCTGTGGCTGAGGAGCTCCTCCCAGAGTCACAGTGCGGATTTCGTCCTTTACGGGGCACAACGGACATGATTTTTGCAGTGCGACAGCTGCAGGAAGAATGCAGGGAACAACAACAGCCCTTATACATGGCCTTCTCCTTAGAACAGGGAAAGCTAAAAGAGGATTTGATACAGGTGCTAATATCATGAATGTGGAAAAACCTTTTTACGCAACGAGTGGTTAGGATTTGGAATGCATTGCCTGGTAGGGTGGTGGATACAGATTCAAAGGTAGCTTTCAAAAGGGAATTGAATAAATACCTGAATGAGAAAACATTTCAAGGAAATGGGAAAGAGCAGGGGAGTGGGACGAACTAGATTGCTCTTCTAAACATAGAAACATAGAAAATAGGTGCAGGAGCAGGCCATTCAGCCCTTCTAGCCTGCACCGCCATTCAATGAGTTCATGGCTGAACATGAAACTTCAGTACCCCCTTCCTGCTTTCTCGCCATAACCCTTGATCCCCCGAGTAGTAAGGACTTCATCTAACTCCCTTTTGAATATATTTAGTGAATTGGCCTCAACTACTTTCTGTGGTAGAGAATTCCACAGGTTCACCACTCTCTGGGTGAAGAAGTTTCTCCTCATCTCGGTCCTAAATGGCTTACCCCTTATCCTCAGACTGTGACCCCTGGTTCTGGACTTCCCCAACATTGGGAACATTCTTCCTACATCTAACCTGTCTAAACCCGTCAGAATTTTAAACGTTTCTATGAGGTCCCCTCTCATTCTTCTGAACTCCAGTGAATACAAGCCCAGTTGATCCAATCTTTCTTGATAGGTCAGTCCCGCCATCCCGGGAATCAGTCTGGTGAATCTTCGCTGCACTCCCTCAATAGCAAGAATGTCCTTCCTCAAGTTAGGAGACCAGCGCAGATTCGATGGGCTGAATGGCCCCCTTCTGTGCTGTACTATTCTATGATTCTATGAGGGCTATATTTAGTAAATTAAGTTTTGGAGTTTTTAAAAAACATTTTCAATGTAATCAATTAAATACTCTTGGCAATGAATGATTGTGCTGATAAATGTCTATTGAATTATTTGAGGTGCGGATTTCATAGGCAATGGGACACTCGAGGGTACTGGTCTTCAAGAAGTTGGAAATGAAGACAGATCACCTGACATGTTTCAATGGAACATATATGCGATGCTACATACAGATCATCTTTGATTATGGCCTAGTGCTTAATAGAAACATAGAAAATAGGTGCAGGAGTAGGCCATTCGGCCCTTCGAGCCTGCACCACCATTCAATAAGATCATGGCTGATCATTCACCTCAGTACCCCTTTCCTGCTTTCTCTCCATACCCCTTGATCTCTTTAGCTGTAAGGGCCACATCCAACTCCCTCTTGAATATATCCAACGAACTGGCATCAACAACTCTGCGGTAGGGAATTCCACAGGTTAACAACTCTCTGAGTGTAGAAGTTTCTCCTCATCTTGGTCTTAAATGGCTTACCCCTTATCCTTAGATTGTGATCCCCTGGTTCTGGACTCCCCCAACATTGGGAACATAGGTTATGGACAGAAAAATAAAAGCTAACTGGATACGTCTGATTCGGTAAAAGCATATATCAACTACTGTTTTCTTGGAGTGCAGTCTCCCAAATCTTCAGAAAAGCACCATTTTCAGAGCACCAAGAATCATCACCCACGATGGTACTAAATGGCAGCCCAGATGCAGACTCCTTGGAAGTGACATTTTCCTTGGATGGTAGCCAATCAGCAGTTCATTTACAACCCTCCCAATTTTACTTTTCCATTGAATTCAATACAAAAGAAAAACAGGCGTGGTGCAAAATTGGTTGGTCATTCACCATCACCGATTACTGTACCACCCAAGAGTAATTTCACCCCTCCCCTCACCTTATGTCCATTATTTAGTGATGTGGATGAGGCCACACAGGGTGACAGCAGGTCACACGTGGTAAAGAATAGCAGAGAAAGTGAGTGCAAGAGGTGAGCAGATCTTGGCCAGAGATTGGACGTGTTGCACACCTCTCACTGGTTACCTTGGAATAGAACTATATGATACTTCCGAACATAAGAACATAAGAAATAAAAGAAAAGAAAGACTTTGATTTATAAAGCGCCTTTCACAACCACCGGACGTCTTAAAGCTCTTTACAGCCAATGAGGTACTTTTGGAGTGTAGACACTGTTGTAATGTAGGAAATGCGGCAGCCAATTTGTGCACAGCAAGCTTCCACAAACAGCAATGTGATAATGACATGATAAGAGCAGCAATCGGCCATATGGCCCTCTCAAGCCTGCTATACCATTCAAGGTCATGACTGCTCTTCTACCACAACCCCACTTTCCTGCCCTATCCCCATATCCCTTGATTCCCTTAGTGTCCAAAAATGTATCAATCTCAGTAGATGTGCTTTTCTACAATACATGGAATTTGTTGGGAAGCCTCTTGACTATGCTCACAGCACTACAAGGGATAAGAGATGGTTATCGGACATTGCAGTTTGTCACTGTAGAGGAGGTAGCATAACTATAGTAGCAGCCTCAGTAGTGTAGGACATTGACACTCAAAGAAGCATCTCTCATGAATGCTCAGACCACTGATAGGAATGCTTTGGGTTCACAATCCAAGGTTGGCTTGTGCTCATTTGACCAAACATTAAAGACGAACATCAGAGAGAGCCAAAGATCTTTTACGTTCCAGGATCTGATAGATTTTTATGATTTGTGAGGCAATGGCCTTCAGCAGTGGCATGTAGGAGAAGCCTAGTGTTGTCAGCGTCACCACATTGCCCTGTGCAAGTGGCTGCAGGCTCTGCCTCAGAAAGCACTGAGCTCCAGTCACTATAACACGGGTAGTGTGGCAAATATGTCACAGTTAATCGCATGACTGAGTAGCGGCTCATCTGAATCCCAAGCAGCTCACCCGTCAACTCACCCATTCAATCCCCACTGTCACTCCCTCAGCTCGAGAAGCACTTAGGCATAGGCTTTGTGAAGAAGCAACACATAGAAGTCCATGCATCACAAACATGCACGCTAAACATCTCAACCATTCCTTCAGCGAATAAAATGATGTCACTTGGAATATATGGTCATTTTTCCAATATATATTGAACAGAAACCTTTTGTTCCAAATTACACCAAGCTCACCTTTATCTGTTATTAGAAACAACTAAACCGGTCAACTAACTAGTAGTTTCATCACTGTATGTATATTCAACAGACTCTCATGATGTCCAATTACATAGCACACTAGAAGCTCTGTGCATTGAGGCCATCCTAGACAGGTCTCCCTGGCTGCAATTGCTGTGTGCTGTTGGCTGATGACTCGTGGTGTGATGCTGAATATTCTCCACAGTGCTGTTGATTATTATCACAGAATCATAGAATGATACAGCAGAGGAGGACATTCAGCCCATTGAGCCTGTGTCACCTCTTTGGTGGGGCTCTTTCCCCATAGCCCTGTAATGTTTTCCCTTCAAGTATTTATCAAATTCCCTTTTGAAAGTTACGATTGAATCTGCTTCCACCGCCCTTTCAGGCAGCGCATTCCAGATCACAACAACTAGCTGTGTAAAAAAATTTTTCCTCATGTCGTCTATCGTTCTTTTGCCAATCACCTTAAGTCTGTGTCCCCTGGTTACCGATCCTTCTGCCACACTGACAAGTCATTGAGAATTGCTGACATCTTGCGTGCACTTCACATTAGCAGCTCATAGATCTGAATGCGAGTGCATAGCTAACGATTCTGTGCATTGTCCTTTAATAAAGCCTGAACAATCTTTAACAAGCAAAGCTTTTATGAGGGGAGAGTGTGGGGCAGATTTCTATCAACAGAAATGTCTGTTCTCACTTCAAGAATATAAGAACATAAGAATTAGGAGCAGGAGTAAACCATACGGCCCCTTGAGCCTGCTCTGCTATTCAATAAGATCATGGCTGATATTTGACCTCAACTCTTCTTTCCCACCCGATCCCCATATCCCTTGATTCACCTAGGATCCAAAAATCTATCTTTCTCAGCCTCGAATCTACTCAATGACTGAGCATCCACAACCCTTTCGTGTAGAGAATTCCAAAGATTCATCAACCTCTGAATGAAGAAATTCCTCCTCATCTCAGTCTTAAAAAGCCAACTCCTTATCCTTAACCTGAGACTGTGCCCCTAGTTCTCGACTCTCCAGCCAGGGGTAACAATCTCTCAGCATCTATCCTCAGAATCATATGTTTCAATGATATCACCTCTCATTCTTCTAAACTCTAGAGAGTATAGGTCTAATCTACTCAATGTCTCCTCAATCTCTAATGTGTGTCAGCCAATGGCTCAGTTGGTAACACCCTTGTCTGAGTCATGAAGGTGATTCAAGTCCCACTCCAGGACTTGAGTGCAAAAAATCTACGCTGACACTCCAGTGCTGTACTGAGGGAGTGCTGCACTGTCAGAGGTGCCATCTTTTGGATGTGACGTTAAACTGAGGCCCCGTCTGCTCTCTCAGGTGAACATAAGAGATCCCATGGCACTATTTTAAAGAAGAGCCGAGGAGTTATCCCCAGTGTCCTGGCCAATATTTATCCTTCAACCAATATCATTAAAACAGTCTATCTTGCCATTATTACACCTGTCTGATTCTTTGTTAAACTTAATCCAGTGAAGAAAGTGCAGGCTAAATGTAAAGAATACTCCCAACACATTGTTCTCCTCAGGTAGAAAGTCACCAGGTAATTGTTTATGGTATCTTTCATGTCCAAATGAATGGAACTCAATTAGAAGATGTTCTCATTAATACATATTTGTAAATTGGTCTGGAAGAAAGAGTGACTTTCAAATATCTAAATGTATGAAATAAAGGCAGAGCATGCAATTTTCATTGTTTATACCAGAGAAGGAATATCAACATGACGCATGCATTATGAATTTTATCACGCTCTCCCTCAAATGAATAAAGAGTCATCATCAACGTATAGCAATGCTAATTTAAGGGCCTCACAATGCAGGTCGGTTTTATCCCAACTAAATTGCTAACTTCAGCATTGTAAGCAGGCTGCCATGGTAATTCAATATTCATGAATTACATGTTATAATATTATAATATTGCAATTAAATATTGATGTACTGGAATTCTTGAAGTAAAAGTGTAATTGGTATTATGGTGAATGATTACCCAGATAAAGTTACTGCCTGCCTGCAAAGCATTCAGAGCAGGTACCCTATGGGAACATTTATTACAGGACACTCATGCACCCAGCAAACCCATGGTCATGCCAGCACCAAGTACTTGTGCATGTTACTTATCGACAGTGGCCAGGTCTACACCACTTCCTTTAGCTTCAGCTCGTTATCGGAACACTTTGTGTGAAAAATCATTTACAGCAGTTAGGATCATTAGACATATTCTAACCGACTAATTTCAAATTTGCTTTTGCCATTTCTAAATGCCACATTTCTAAATGCCCATATTACATTTCTTTAAAAATAAATACAGATAACGGTGGACACACTCAGAAGGTCAGTCGGGCAACATCTATGCAGATAGAAATAGAGTTAACATTTCAGTTCGATGCACTTTCATCTGAACTGGAAGAAGTTAGAGATATAGCAGTTTTTAAGCAAGTACAGAGCCAGGGAAAGGGGGTGAAGGGGAAGGAGGGCAGGAAAGAACAAAGGGTAAAGTCTATGATAAGGTGGATGGAGTGATTATCTGTACGAACATGAGGGTGGTGCCTAAACACTGTCCCGTCCCCATCAGAGTCGCGCATGCATACCTGGCATTGCGGTTATGCATGTGCACCGGAGGGCCCTTGTCCTCCCATCACTGGCAAACTGTGGGGCAGGCTGGCCGACGCAGGCCTGAGCAGTCGGCCTCAGCCGTAAATGGGAGCTAGGGTGTGGAGACCAGACTCAGACTCTACAGCCTCGGGATCAGGGATCCAACACTATTTGTACCGTTGCTCCCAACGCCCCTCTCCTCCCCCTCCGCGCCTCCACCGACCCCCTGAGTGGAGACTCCGGCCGAAGTTTCCACCTGTTTCTGGTGCACATGTTTGGGGAGAAGGTCAGGAAATTGGAGGGGGAGAGGAGAGGGGAATCGTAGGGGGAGGGGGGGGGGGGAGAGGGGGATCGTAGGGGGAGAGGGGAAATTGGGATCGTAGGGGGAGGGGAGATCGGGATGGAGAGGGGGGAGGGGAGAGGGGGATCGGGGGGGGAGGGGAGGGGGGATTGTAGGGGGTAGGGGAAATTGGGATCGTAGGGGGGAGGGGAGAGGGGGATTGTAGGGGAAGGGAGATCGGGATGGTAGGGGAGAGGGGAGAGGGGAATTGGAGGGGGGGGGGAAGGGGAGAGCAGGATCGGAGGGGGATCGTAGGGGGTAGGGGAGATCAGGATCATAAGGGGGAGAGGAGATCGCGATCGTAGGGGGGGAGGGGAGAGGGGGATCGGAGGGGGAAAGGAGAGAAGGATCGGAGGGGGGAGAGAAGAGGGGTTTGGAGTGGGAGAGAGGAGAGCTGGATCAGAGGGGGGAGGGAAGATGGGGATCGTAGGGGGGAGAGGAGAGGGAGATAGGAGGGGGAGAGGAGAGGGGTTGAGGGGGGAGAGGAGAGAGGGTTGGAGAGGGCATAGAAGAAGGGGTTAGAGGGGGTGAGGGTAGGGGGATCGTGGGGGAGAAGGTCAGGAAATCGGAGGGTTTCGGAGTGGGGGAGAGGAGAGCGGGATCAGAGGGGGAGAAGAGATGGGGATCATAGAGGGAGAGGAGAGGGGAATTATAGGGGGGAGAGGAGAGGGGGATTAGATGGGGAGAGGATAGGGGGATCAGGCGGAGAGAAGAGAGGGGGATTGGAGGGGGAGAGGAGAGGGGGATCGGAGGGGGAGAGGAGAGGGGGTTCAGAGTGGGAGAAGAGATGGGGATCATAGAGGTAGAGGAGAGGGGAATTATAGGGGGGAGAGGAGAGGAGGATCAGATGGGGAGAGGATCGGGGGATTGTACGGGGGAGGGGAGGAGGAGGATTGTAGGGGGAGGGGAGAAGGGGATCATTGGGGGAGAGGAGAGTGGGATTGTAGGGGGAGAGGAGAGCGGGATCAGAGTGGGAGAAGAGATGGGGATCATAGAGGGAGAGGAGAGGGGAATTATAGGGGAGAGAGGAGAGGGGGATTAGATGGGGAGAGGAGTGGGGGATCGGAGGGGGAGAGGAGTGGGGTTTCGGATGAGGAGAGGAGAGGGGAATTGTAGGGGGGAGAGGAGAGGGGGATCAGAGGGGGAAAGGAGTGGGGGATCGGAGAGGAGTGGGGGATCAGATGGGGAGAGGATAGGGGATCAGAGGAGGGAGAGGAGAGTGGTCCGGAGGAGCAGGGAGAGAGGGTCGGAAGGGGGAGAGGAGAGGAGAGGGGTTCGGAAGGGGAGAGGAGAGAGGGTTGGAGGAGGAGAGGAGAGGGGGAGAGGAGAGGGGATTGGATGGAAGAGAGGAGGCGGGATCGGAGTGGGGGAGAGAAGGGGGGAGGAGGAGGGATTGAAGGGGAGATCAGAGGGGAGGAGGAAAATAACTCAAGGGAAGAGAAAGTCAGGAACTTGAGGTGTGGGAGAGAAGTTCAGGAACTCAGGAGGGAAAGGTCAGGAACTCGGAGTGCAGCGGGGTGGGTGTGCGGAAAGAGCACAGAGAGAACAGTGGGGATAGAAACATAGAAACTAGGTGTAGGAGAAGGCTATTCAGCCCTTCGAGCCTGCACCGCCATTCAATATCATGACTGATCATACAACCTCAGTACCCCACCCCTGCCTTCTCTCCATAGCCCCTGATCCCTTTAGCCGCAAGGATGGGGGAAGAACATCATCCGGGCCTAAAGGAGGTGGAGGCTGAGAGCGAGAATGTGATCCAGAGAGAAGGTGGATCACATTCTCCCGCCTGTTAGATGTGGATCACATTCTTCCACCCCTACCCGCTTTACACGGACATCACGTTCTCCCTCTCCGCACCGTTTAATAAAGGATGAGATCAGTGCGTTAGTGAGAAATGATATTGGCTCAGAAGATCAAGATGCAGAATCAGTTTGGGTGGAGATAAGAAATAATAAAGGGAAGCAATCATTGTTGCCAAGATTAGTGGGAGACCAGAGGATTGGGAAATTTTTAAAAACCAGCAAAGCACGACTAAAAAATAATAAAGAGAGAAAAGATGGATTATGAGAGTAAACTAGCAAGAAATATAAAAACAGACAGTAAGAGCTTCTACAGGTAAATAACAAAGAAGAGAGAAGGTAAAGTAAATGTTGGTTCCTAAGTGGATGAGACTGGGAAATTAATAATGGGGAACAGGGAAATGGCAGAGACCTTGAACAACTATTTTGTATCGGGCATCATGGTAGAAGGCACTAAAAACATTCCAATAATAGCTAATTAAGGGGCTATAGGGAGGGGGGGGAACATAAAACAATCACACTCACTAAAGAATAAGTACTCAGTAAGATAATGGGACTAAAGGTGGACAAATCCCCTGGACATAGAAACATAGAAAATAGGTGCAGGAGTAGGCCGTTCATGGCTGAACATGCAACTTCAGTACCCCATTCCTGCTTTCTCGCCATACCCCTTGATCCCGCTAGTAGTAAGGACTACATCTAACTCCTTTTTGAATATATTTAGTGAATTGGCCTCAACAACTTTCTGTGGTAGAGAATTCCACAGGTTCACCACTCTCTGGGTGAAGAAGTTTCTCCTCATCTCGGTCCGAAATGGCTTACCCCTTATCCTGAGACTGTGTCCCCTGGTTCTGGACATCCCCAACATTGGGAACATTCTTCCTGCATCTAACCTGTCTAAACCCGTCAGAATTTTAAACGTTTCTATGAGATCCCCTCTCATTCTTCTGAACTCCAGTGAATACAAGCCCAGTTGATCCAGTCTTTCTTGATATGTCAGTCCCGCCATCCCGGGAATCAGTCTGGTGAACCTTCGCTGCACTCCCTCAATAGCAAGAATGTCCTTCCTCAAGTTAGGAGACCAAAACTGTACACAATACTCCAGGTGTGGCCTCACCAAGGCCCTGCACAACTGTAGTAACACCTCCCTGCCCCTGTACTCAAATCCCCTCGCTATGAAGGCCAACATGCCATTTGCTTTCTCAACCGCCTGCTGTACCTGCATGCCAACCTTCAATGACTGATGTATCATGACACCCAGGTCTCGCTGCACCTCCCCTTTTCCTAATCTGTCACCATTCAGATAATAGTCTGTCTCTCTGTTTTTACCACCAAAGTGGATAACCTCACATTTATCCACATTATACTTCATCTGCCATGCATTTGCCCACTCACCTAACCTATCCAAGTCACTCTGCAGCCTCACAGCATCCTCCTCACAGCTCACACTGCCACCCAACTTAGTGTCATCCGCAAATTTGGAGATACTACATTTAATCCCCTCGTCTAAATCATTAATGTACAATGTAAACAGCTGGGGCCCCAGCACAGAACCTTGCGGTACCCTACTAGTCACTGCCTGCGATTCTGAAAAGTACCCGTTTACTCCTACTCTTTGCTTCCTGTCTGACAACCAGTTCTCAATCCACGTCAGCACACTACCACCAATCCCATGTGCTTTAACTTTGCACATTAATCTCTTGTGTGGGACCTTGTCGAAAGCCTTCTGAAAGTCCAAATACACCACATCAACTGGTTCGCCCTTGTCCACTCTACTGGAAACATCCTCAATAAATTCCAGAAGATTTGTCAAGCATGATTTCCCCTTCACAAAGCCATGCTGACTTGGACCCATCATGTCACCTCTTTCCAAATGCGCTGCGATGACATCCTTAATAATTGATTCCATCATTTTACCCACTACCGATGTCAGGCTGATCGGTCTATAATTCTCTGTTTTCTCTCTCCCTCCTTTTTTAAAAAGTGGGGTTACATTGGCTACCCTCCACTCCAGAGGAACTGATCCAGAGTCAATGGAATGTTGGAAAATGACTGTCAATGCATCCGCTATTTCCAAGGCCACCTCCTTAAGTACTCTGGGATGCAGACCATCAGGCCTTGGGGATTAATTGGCCTTCAATCCCATCAATTTCCCCAACACAATTTCCCGACTAATAAGGATTTCCCTCAGTTCCTCCTTATTACGAGACCCTCTGACCCCTTTTACATCCAAAAGGTTGTTTGTGTCCTCCTTAGTGAAACCAAACCAAAGTACTTGTTCAATTGGTCTGCCATTTCCTTGTTCCCAGTTATGACTTCCCCTGATTCTGACTGCAGGGGACCTACGTTTGTCTTTACTAACCTTTTCTCTTTACATATCTACAGAAGCTTTTGCAGTCCATTTTAATGTTCCCTGCAATCTTCCCTGCCCTAATCAAACCCTTTGTCCTCCTCTGTTGAGTTCTAAATTTCTCCCAGTCCCCGGGTTCGCTGCTATTTCTGGTCAATTTGTCTGCCACTTCCTTGGCTTTAATACTATCCCTGATTTCCCTTGATAGCCACGGTTGAGCCACCTTCCCTTTTTTATTTGTACGCCAGACAGGGATGTACAATTGTTGTAGTTCATCCATGCGGTCTCTAAATGTCTGCCATTGCCCATCCACTGTCAACCCCTTAAGTATCATTCGCCAATCTATCCTAGGCAATTCATGCCTCATACCTTCAAAGTTACCCTTCTTTAAGTTCTGGACCATGGACTCTGAATTAACTGTTTCATTCTCCATTCTAATGTAGAATTCCACCATATTATGGTCACTCTTCCCCAAGGGGCCTCGCACAACGAGATTGCTAATTAATCCTCTCTCATTACACAACACCCAGTCGAAGATGGCCTCCCCCCTAGTTGGTTCCTCGACATGTTGGTCTAGAAAACCATCCCTTATGCACTCCAGGAAATCCTCCTCCACCGTATTGTTTCCAGTTTGGTTAGCCCAATCTATATGCATATTAAAGTCACCCATGATAACTGTTGCACCTTTATTGCATGCACCCCTAATTTCCTATTTGATGCCCTCCCCAACATCATTACTACTGTTTGGAGGTCTGTACACAACTCCTGGTATTCTGTAGTTCCACCCATACTGATTCCACATCATCCAAGCTAATGTCTTTCCTTACCATCGCATTCATTTCCTCTTTAACCAGCAACGCCACCCCGCCTCCTTTTACTTTCTGTCTATCCTTCCTAAATGTTGAATACCCTTGGATGTTGAGTTCCCAGCCTTGGTCACCCTGGAGCCATGTCTCCATGATGCCAACCACATCATATCCGTTAACTGCTATCTGCAGAGTTAATTCATCCACCTTATTCCGAATACTCCTCGCATTCAGGCACAGAGCCTTCAGGCTTGCCTTTTTAATGCACTTAGACCCTTTAGAATTTTGCTGCAAAGTGGCCCTTTTTGTTTTTTGCCTTGGGTTTCTCTGCCCTCCACTTTTACTCATCTCCTTTCTGTCCTTTGCTTCTGTCTCCATTTTGTTTCCCTCTGTCTCCCTGCATTGGTTCCCATCCCCCTGCCATATTAGTTTAACTCCTCCCCAACAGCACTAGCAAACACTCTTCCTGGGACATTGGTTCCGGTCTTGCCTCGGTGCAGACCATCCAGTTTGTACTGGTCCCACCTCCCCCAGAACCGGTTCCAATGCCCCAGGAATTTGAATCCCTCCCTGCTGCACCACTGCTCAAACCACGTATTCATGTGAGCTATCCTGCGATTCCTACTCTGACTAGCACGTGGCACTGGTAGCAATCCTGAGATTACTACTTTTGAGGTCCTACTTTTTAATTTAGCTCCTAAAATTCATCTCGTAGGACCTCATCCCATTTTTTACCTGTATCGTTGGTACCAATGTGCACCACGACAACTGGCTGTTCACCCTCCCTTTTCAGAATGTCCTGCACCCGCTCCGAGACATCCTTGACCCTTGCACCAGGGAGGCAACATACCATCCTGGAGTCTCGGTTGCGGCCGCAGAAACACCTATCTATTCCCCTTACAATTGAATCCCCTATCACTATCGCTCTCCCACTTTTTTCCCTACCCTTCTGTGCAGCAGAGCCAGCCATGGTGCCATGAACTTGGCTGCTGCTGCTCCCCCCTGATGAGTCATCCCTCTCAACAGTACTCAAAGCGGTGTATCTGTTTTGCAGGGGGATGACCGCAGGGGACCCCTGCACTACCTTCCTTGCACTGCTCTTCCTGTTGGTCTTCCATTCCCTATCTGGCTATGGACCCTTTACCTGCGGTACCTAATGACTTGCATCCTAGGGCCTTAAAAGAAGTGGCTACAGAAATAGTGGATGTATTGGTTGCAATTTACCAAAATTCCCTGGATTCTGGAGAGGTTCAAGCGGATTGGAAAACCGCAAATGTAACGCCCCTATTTAAAAAAGGAGGGAGACAGAAAGCAGGAAACTGTAGACCAGTTAGCCTAACATCTGTCATTGGGAAAATGGTAGAATCCATTATTAAGGAAGCAGTAGCAGGACATTTGGAAAAGCATAATACAGTCAAGCAGAGTCAGCATGGTTTTATGAAAGAGAAATCCTGTTTGACAAATTTGCTGGAGTTCTTTGAGGATGTAACGAGTAGGGTGGATAAAGGGGAACCAGTGGATGTTGTGTATTTGGATTTCTCAAAGGCATTCGTTAAGATGCCACATAAAAGGTTATTGCACAAGATAAAAGCTCATGGGGTTGGGGTAATATATTAACATGGATAGAGGATTGGCTGAGTAACAGAAAACAGAAAGCCGGGATAAATTTTCTGGTTGGCAACATGGTGACTAGTGAGGTGCCACAGGGATCGGTGCTGGGGCCTCAACAATTTACAATCTATATTAATGACTTGGATAAAGGGACCGAGTGTAATGCAACCAAGTTTGCTGATGATACAAAGATGGGTGGGAAATCACGTTGTGAGAAGGACACAAAGAATCTGCAAAGGGATATAGACAGGCTAAGTGAGTGGGCAAACATTTGGCAGATGGAGTATAATGTGGGAAAATGTGACGTTATCCACTTTGGCAGGAAAAATAAAAAATCTAATTATTATTTAAATGGAGGTTACAAAATGTTGCAGTACAGAGGGACCTGGGGGTTCTTGTACATGAAACACAAAACGTTAGTATGCAGGTACAGCAATTAATCAAGAAGGCAAATGGAATGTTGGCCTTTATTGCAAGGGAGATGAAGTATAAAAGCAGGGAAGTCCTGCTGCAACTGTACAGGGCATTGATGAGAGCACACCTAAAGTACTGCGTACAGTTTTGGTCTCCTTATTTAAGGAGGGATATATCTGCATTGGAAGCAGTTCAGAGAAGGTTCACCAGGTTGATCCCTGAGATGAAAGGTTTGACTTATGAAATAAGGTTGAGCAGGTTGGGTCTATACTCATTGGAGTTTAGAAGAATGAGAGTTGATCTTATTGAAACATAAGATACTGAGGGCGCTCGACAAGGTAGATGCAGAGAGAATGTTTCCGCTAGTGGGAGAATCTAGAACGGGGGTGGGGGGGGCATAGTTTAAGAATAAGGGGTCGCCCATTTAGAACTGAGATGAGGAGGAATTGGATGTGGTGTATTTGGACTTCCAGAAGGCATTTGACGAGGTGCCACATAAAAGGTTACTGCACAGGATAAAAGTTCATGGGTTTGGGAGTAATATATTAGCAGGAATAGAGAATTGGCTAACTAACAGAAAATAGAGAGTTGGGATAAATGATTCATTCTCTGGTTGGCAATCAGTAACTAGTGGGGTGCTGCAGGGATCAGTGATGGGACCCCAACTATTTACAAACTATATTAACGACTTGGAAGAAGGGACTGAGTGTAACGTAGCCAAGTTTGCTGACGATACAAAGATGGGAGGAAAAGCAATGTGTGAGGAGGACACAAAAAATCTGCAAAAGAACATAGACAGGCTAAATGAGTGGGCAAAAATTTGGCAGATGGAATATAATGTCAGAAAGTGTGAGGTCATGCACTTTGGAGAAAAAAATCAAACAGCAAGTTATTATTTAAATGGAGAAAGATTGCAAAGTGCCACAGTACAGCGGAACCTGGGGATACTTGTGCATGAAACACAAAAGAATAGTATGCAGGCACAGCAAGTGATCAGGAAGGCCAAAGGTATCTTGGCCTTTATTGCCAAGGGGATGGAGTATAAAAGCAGAGAAGTCTTGCTACAGCTATATAAGGTATTGGTGAGGCCACACCTGGAATACTGTGTGCAGTTTTGGTTTCCAAATTTATGAAAGGATATACTTGCTTTGGAGGCAGTTCAGAGAAGGTTCACTAGGTTGATTCCGGGGATGAGGGGGTTGACTTATGAGGAAAGGTTGAGTAGGTTGGGCCTCTACTCATTGGAATTCAGAAGAATGAGAGGTGATCTTATCGAAACGTATAAGATTATGAGGAGACTTGACAAGGTGGATGCAGAGAGGATGTTTTCACTGATGGGGGAGACTAGAACTAGAGGGTACAATGTTAGAATAAGGGGCCGCTCATTTAAAACAGGGATGAGGAGAAATTTCTTCTCCCAGAGGGTTGTAAATCTGTGGAATTCGCTGCCTCAGAGAGCTGTGGATGCTGGGACATTGAATAAATTTAAGACAAAAGTAGACAGTTTCTTAAACGATAAGGGGCTAAGGGGTTATGGGGTGTGGGCGGGGAAGTGGAACTGAGTCCATGATCAGATCAGCCATGATCTTATTGAATGGCGGAGCAGGCTCGAGGGGCTGTATGGCCTACTCCTGTTTCTATTTCTTATGTTCTTATGTTCTTATGAATTTCTTCTCTCAGAGGGTCGTAAATCTGTGGAACTCGTGAGTTGATTTCTTGGAATGCCCGCGCGTATGCAACAAATGACCCATCATTGGATTGGACGAAATCTGGATGTTATGACACTGTCACTCTTCACTTTTTACCCAATAAACCTGTTAACAATCCATGGCCTATACACATTGATTGCCCCATCAGTCACCGCAGCTCTCACTCTGAGTGTTTAGTTCAAAGGAGTGATTCGGGACAGTGTGGGTATGTCCAGTTTTGGGTTGTGATGTCATCCTGCACAGGAGATGGGCCACTCAGTAATGTCAGTCTCAGTGCATACAAGAAATCTACGGCTCTGCTCGTGATATCACTTGCAATGACGTCACCCACAACTGTTCTGGTTGAATGAAATGCGCCTCACTAAACCAACCTTGCAACTCAAATTATGTAAATTTGTCATTGCTGTGGATTTTACTCAGCAAATCAAGCAGCATTTGCGGAAGGAGAAACAGAGTTAACGTTTCACGTTCTGGTGAAAGACCATCGACCTGAAACTTTAGCTCTGCTTCTCTCTCAACTGATGCTGCCTGACTTGTTGAGGATTTTGTGTTATATCACTCAACTGATGATTGGAAGGAGGTCGACAGGGCAGGTCACATGTGGGCGTGAGAGAATTGTCGTGCTTATCTCAGTGAACATATTAACAGGTAGATGCTACTGTCATGGCTGCACTGGAACGGCTTCACTGGAACAGCCTGCCTGTGACAATGACTGGATCAAATTACATATTGCAGAGACAGGCTGGATTTTTGGTTGGAGGCTTCTTCGGATGCTAATGGCGGTGGGTCGGTAAAGTTTGCACCAGAAAATGGTTTGCGATGGCAGCCAAAACATTTGGTTGCTGCGCCCTAGGAGTGGAGTTGAGCGCTAAAGGAGAAATAGGTGCCCCTTGAGCCTGCTCCGCCATTCAATAAGATCATGGCTGATCTAAGGTAGATCAGGGTGCTAGGCCGGGTGGGCAATGGAATATCCCATGCTAAAGAGTCGGCTTTGGAGCACCTTAAGGGAGGCCTCCCGGCAAAAAACAAATCTGGACACAATACACAAAAAACATTCCCAATATATTACTGACCCCAAATAAAGATAAATCACAAAAATAAAACAAAAAACCCAATCACACTTACCTCATGCAGTCGTTCCTTCCTTCACCGCCGTCGGAACAGCTCTGACCTCCAGCTTTCTCTGGCAGTCTCATTACGGGTGTCGCTCCAAGCAAATATCGCATCGCTGTCGAAACCGGGGGCACTGCACACTGGCACGACGCTCCAGGGCGATACTGCTCAGCACCAGCACAAAACCAGCAACAAATCTCCCGGTGGGACGCTGGAAGCTGGCCCCCATGGCGGTAACCATATTCCAATACTCCGTTTCTTTAAAAAAAAATTGCATTTATATAAAAAAAAAATCTTCCCCCGCCCGTCAAGACGAAATCTGACATGGTTCATCAGTTTCTATTTTTTAAAAAACTGTGTGGGGAGGAACGCTAACAGGTGCAATTCAAATGAAAATCCAGCCCTTTGAATTACTCTCAGCAGGCAGGACCAAATTACACCTTCCAGACAAACTGTTAGTTGCGTCTTGTCCTCCAAGAGGACCAATCAGAAATCTGGTCCAACCCACTTGTAGTGCAAATAAAAGCAGCCTAAGTTGGAAGGCAGGCGTGAATAAATGAGACATGGGATGATGGTGCAAGGCCACGGGGCTGGTAATGGGACAATTAAAGAAACTAAAGGTGGGTACAGAGGAGATGTATGTGGTTACAGCAGAACCATTACCAGCACCTGCTGTCTGAGAAAATGGGCGCGGTGGTTACCGTCTGAAATTGTTGACCTCAATGTTGAGGCCATTAAATCTCTAACTTCTTCCAGTTCTGACGAAAGGTTTTCGACCTGCAACGTAAACTCCATATCTCTCTCCATAGACACGGCCCGACCTGCTGAGTGTTGCAGCATTTTCTGTTTTTATTTCTGATTTGCAGCACCCACAGTATTTTGCTTTTACATTTCTTAAATTGGCCTAAATTCTTAATTTGATACTTTCTTGCAGGTATATTTCTGACTTTGCACTCTTTACAATGTTTTCTGCTCAGCTCCTTTCTGGACCTCTGCTGACGCTGCCACAATGTCTTCATGCAGCTTTACAGTGGATATCATTGACGCAATGTGGACTTGCAGACAAGTACAGTAAATCTGCTCAGAGTCACAGAATAGTACAGCATAGCAGGAAGCCATTCAGCCCATCGAGTCTGCGCCGGCTCTTTCGAAAAGCAATCTAGTTAGTCCCACTCCCCCGCTCTTTCGCCATATCCCTGCAAATTTTTCTCCTTAGTAGTTATCCAATGCCCTTTTGAAGGCTATTATTGAATCTGTATCCACCACCCTATCAGGCAGTGCATTCCAGATCCATCCACTCATTACAGAAAAATGTTTGTCCTCATATCGCTTCTGATTCTTATCTTAAATCTGTGCTCTCAGTATCGACCCTTTTGTTATGTATGCAACACCTTGTAACCAGCATTCTACTGCTACCAGAAGGTACATCTGTTGGAGTCCCAAGGGATCCCAGCATCCCTTGGAAGCACTGCATATAAGCAGGCCTCTCATGCTATGCCAACACTCTGGAGTCAGAATAAAGAGACTAAGGTCACACTTACTCAAGTTTACAGTACTCAGTCACATTGCTTTATTTGAGACATAACAATTGACGACAAGTAATAGATAACAAACCATCACACGAAAATGCAGAGAACTGTTGGTATCCTGGAGAAATTCTCAGAAGATGTCGATTGGGAAGCCTTCGTGGAGCGACTCGACCAATACTTCGCGGCCAACGAGTTGGAAGGGAATGAGAACGCTGCCAAACGAAGGGCGATCCTCCTCACCGTCTGCGGGGCAACAACCTATGGCCTCATGAAGAATCTTCTTGCTCCAGTGAAAGCAACAACCAAATCGTATGAAGAACTGTGTACACTGGTCCGGGAGCACCTAAATCCGAAGGAGAGCATTCTGATGGCAAGATATCGATTTTATACATGTCAACGGTCTGAAGGCCAGGAAGTGGCGAGCTACGTCGCTGAACTAAGGCACCTTGCAGGACATTGCGAATTCGGTGGATTCCTGGAGCAAATGCTAAGAGACTTTTTTGTGCTTGGCATTGGGCATGAGGTTATCCTTCGCAATCTATTAACTGTTGAAACACCGAACCTGAGCAAAGCCATAACGATAGCCCAGGCATTTATGTCCACCATAGAAACATAGAAGCATAGAAAATAGCTGCAGGAGTAGGCCATTCGGCCCATCGAGCCTGCACCACCATTCAATAAGATAATGGCTGATCATTCCCTCTACCCCTTTCCTGCTTTCTCTCCATTCCCCTTGATACCCTTAGCCGTAAGGGCCATATCTAACTCCCTCTTGAATATATCCAATGAACTAGCATCAACAACTCTCTGCAGCAGGGAATTCCACAGGTTAACAACTCTCTGAGTGAAGAAGTTTCTCCTCATCTCAGTCCTAAATGGCCTACCCCTTCTCCTAAGACTGTGTCCCCTGCTTCTGGACTTCCCCAACATCGGGAACATTCGACCTGCATCTAACCTGTTCCGACCCGTCAGAATCTTATATGTTTCTATGAGATCCCCTCTCATCCTTCTAAACTCCAATGTATAAAGGCCCAGTTGATCCAGTTTCTCCTCATATGTCAGTCCTGCCATGCCGGGAATCAGTCTGGTGAACCTTCGCTGCACTCGCTCAAGAGCAAGAAAGTCCTTCCTCAGATTAGGAGACCAAAACTCAACACAATATTGAAGGTGAGGCTTCACCAAGGCCCTGCACAACTGCAGTAAGACTTCCCTGCTCCTATTCTCAAATCCCCTTGCTATGAAGGCCAACATACCATTTGCCTTCTTCACAGTTAATTCAGAAATTAGGATCCTGAACTTAAGGAAAGGTAACTTCGATGGTTTGAGGCGTGAATTGTCTAAAATAGACTGGCAAATGATACTTAAAGGGTTGACGGTGGATAGACAATGGCAAACATTTAAAGATCACATGGATGAACTTCAGCAATTGTACATCCCTGTCTGGAATAAAAATAAAACGGGAAGGTGGCCCAACTGTGGCTAACAAGGGAAATTAAGGATAGTGTTAAATCCAAGGAAGAGGCATATAAATTGGCCAGAAAAAGCAGCAAACCTAAGGACTGGGAGAAATTTAGAATTCAGTAGAGGAGGACAAAGGGTTTAATTAAGAGGGGGAAAATAGAATACAAGAAGAAGCTTGCTGGGAACATAAAAACTGACTGCAAAAGCTTCGAAAGAGATGTGAAGAGAAAGAGATTAATGAAGACAAATGTAGGTCCCTTGCAGTCGGATTCAGGTGAATTCATAATGGGGAACAAAGAAATGGCAGACCAATTGAACAAATACTTTGGTTCTGTCTTCACGAAGGACGACACAAATAACCTTCCGGAAGTACTTGGGGAACGAGGGTCTAGTGAGAAGGAGGAACTGAAGGATATCCTTACTAGGCGGGAAATTGTGTTAGGAAAATTGATGGGGTTGAAGGCCGATAAATCCCTGGGGCCTGATAGTCTACATCCCAGAGTACTTAAGGAAGTGGCCCGAGAAATCGTGGATGCATTGGTGATCATTTTCCAACAGTCTATCGATTCTGGATCAGTTCCTATGGACTGGAGGGTAGCCAATTTAACACTTTTTAAAAAGGGAGGGAGAGAGAAAGCGGATAATTATAGACTGGTTTGCCTGACATCAGTGGGGAAAATGTTGGAATCAATTATTAAGGATGAAATAGCAGCGCATATGGAAAGCAGTGACAGGATCGGTCCAAGTCAGCATGGATTTATGAAGGGAAAATCATGCTTGACAAATCTTTTGGAATTTTTTGAGGATGTAATTAGTAGAGTGGACAAGGGAGAACCAGTGGATGTGGTGTATTTGGACTTTCAAAAGGCTTTTGACAAGGTCCCATTCAAGATATTGGTGTGCAAAATTAAAGCACATGGTATTGGGGGTAATATACTGACGTGGATAGAGAACTGGTTGGCAGACAGGAAGCAGAGAGTCGGGATAAATGGGTACTTTTCAGAATGGCAGGCAGTGACTCGTGGAGTGCCACAGGTTTCAGTGCTGGGACCCCAGCTCTTTACAATATACATCAATGATTTGGTTGAAGGAATTGAGTGTAATATCTCCAAGTTTGCAGATGACACTAAACTGGGTGGCAGTGTGAGCTGTGACAGGGATGCTCAGAGGCTGCAGGGTGACTTAGACAGCTTAGGTGAGTGGGCAAATGTGAGGTTATCCACTTTGGGGGCAAAAGCGCGAAGGCAGATTATCTGAATGCTGGCAGATTAGGAAAAGGGATGTGCAACGAGACCTGGGTGTCATGGTTCATCAGTCATTGAAAGTTGGCATACAGGTACAGCAGGCGGTGAAGAAGGCAAATGGTATGTTAGAAACATAGAAAATAGGTGCAGGAGTAGGCCATTCGGCCCTTCTAGCCTGCACCGCCATTCAATGAGTTCATGGCTGAACATTCAACTTCAGTACCCCATTCCTGCTTTCTCGCCATACCCCTTGATCCCCCTAGCAGTAAGGACCTCATCTAACTCCTTTTTGAATATATTTAGTGAATTGGCCTCAACAACTTTCTGTGGTAGAGAATTCCACAGGTTCACCACTCTCTGGGTGAAGAAGTTCCTCCGCATCTCGGTCCTAAATGACTTACCCCTTATCCTTAGACTGTGACCCCTGGTTCTGGACTTCCCCAACATTGGGAACATTCTTCCTGCATCTAACCTGTCTAACCCCGTCAGAATTTTATATGTTTCTATGAGGTCCCCTCTCATTCTTCTGAACTCCAGTGAATACAAGCCCAGTTGATCCAGTCTTTCTTGATAGGTCAGTCCCGCCATCCCGGGAATCAGTCTGGTGAACCTTCGCTGCACTCCCTCAATAGCAAGAATGTCCTTCCTCAGGTTAGGAGACCAAAACTGTACACAATACTCCAGGTGTGGCCTCACCAATGCCCTGTACAACTGTAGCAACACCTCCCTGCCCCTGTACTCAAATCCCCTTGCTATGAAGGCCAACATGCCATTTGCTTTCTTAACCGCCTGCTGCACCTGCATGCCAACCTTCAATGACTGATGTACCATGACACCCAGGTCTCTTTGCACCTCCCCTTTTCCTAATCTGTCACCATTCAGATAATAGTCTGTCTCTCTGTTTTTACCACCAAAGTGGATAACCTCACATTTATCCACATTATACTTCATCTGCCATGCATTTGCCCACTCACCTAACCTATCCAAGTCGCTCTGCAGCCTCACAGCATCCTCCTCGCAGCTCACACTGCCACCCAACTTAGTGTCATCCGCAAATTTGGAGATACTACATTTAATCCCCTCGTCTAAATCATTAATGTACAGTGTAAACAGCTGGGGCCCCAGCACAGAACCTTGCGGTACCCCACTAGTCACTGCCTGCCATTCTGAAAAGTACCCATTTACTCCTACTCTTTGCTTCCTGTCTGACAACCAGTTCTCAATCCATGTCAGTACACTACCCCCAATCCCATGTGCTCTAACTTTGCACATCAATCTCTTGTGTGGGACCTTGTCGAACGCCTTCTGAAAGTCCAAATATACCACATCAACTGGTTCTCCCTTATCCACTCTACTGGAAACATCCTCAAAAAATTCCAGAAGATTTGTCAAGCATGATTTCCCTTTCACAAATCCATGCTGACTTGGACCTATCATGTCACCTCTTTCCAAATGCACTGCTATGACATCCTTAATAATTGATTCCATCATTTTACCCACTACCGATGTCAGGCTGACCGGTCTATAATTCCCTGTTTTCTCTCTCCCTCCTTTTTTAAAAAGTGGGGTTACATTGGCTACCCTCCACTCCATAGGAACTGATCCAGAGTCAATGGAATGTTGGAAAATGACTGTCAACGCATCCACTATTTCCAAGGCCACCTCCTTAAGTACTCTGGGATGCAGTCCATCAGGCCCTGGGGATTTATCGGCCTTCAATCCCATCAATTTCCCCAACACAATTTCCCGGCTAATAAGGATTTCCCTCAGTTCCTCCTCCTTACTAGACCCCCCGACCCCTTTTATAACCGGAAGGTTGTTCGTGTCCTCCTTCGTGAATACCGAACCAAAGTACTTGTTCAATTGGTCCGCCATTTCTTTGTTCCCCGTTATGACTTCCCCTGATTCTGACTGCAGGGGACCTACATTTGTCTTTACTAACCTTTTTCTCTTTACATATCTATAGAAACTTTTGCAATCCGTCTTAATGTTCCCTGCAAGCTTCTTCTCATACTCCATTTTCCCTGCCCTAATCAAACCCTTTGTCCTCCTCTGCTGAGTTCTAAATTTCTCCCAGTCCCCAGGTTCGCTGCTATTTCTGGCCAATTTGTATGCCACTTCCTTGGCTTTAATACTATCCCTGATTTCCCTTGATAGCCACGGTTGAGCCACCTTCCCTTTTTTATTTCTATGCCAGACAGGAATGTACAATTGTTGTAGTTCATCCATGCGGTCTCTAAATGTCTGCCATTGCCCATCCACAGTCAACCCCTTAAGTATCATTCGCCAATCCATCTCAGCCAATTCACGCCTCATACCTTCAAAGTTAGCCTTCTTTAAGTTCTGGACCATGGTCTCTGAATTAACTGTTTCATTCTCCATCCTAATGCAGAATTCCACCATATTATGGTCACTCTTCCCCAAGGGGCCTCGCACAACGAGATTGCTAATTAATCCTTTCTCATTACATAACACCCAGTCTAAGATGGCCTCCCCCCTAGTTGGTTCCTCGACATATTGGTCTAAAAAACCATTCCTTATGCACTCCAGAAAATCCTCCTCCACCGTATTGCTTCCAGTTTGGTTAGCCCAATCTATGTGCATATTAAAGTCACCCATTATAACTGCTGCACCTTTATTGCACGCACCCCTAATTTCCTGTTTGATGCCCTCCCCAACATCACTACTACTGTTTGGAGGTCTGTACACAACTCCCACTAACGTTTTTTGCCCTTTGGTGTTCTGCAGCTCTACCCATATAGATTCCACATCATCCAAGCTAATGTCCTTCCTAACTATTGCCTTAATCTCCTCCTTAACCAGCAATGCTATCCCACCTCCTTTTCCTTTTATTCTATCCTTCCTGAATGTTGAATACCCCTGGATGTTGAGTTCCCAGCCCTGCTCATCCTGGAGCCACGTCTCCGTAATCCCAATCACATCATATTTGTTAACATCTATTTGCACAGTTAATTCATCCACCTTATTGCGGATACTCCTTGCATTAAGACACAAAGCCTTTAGGCTTGTTTTTTTAACACCCTCTGTCCTTTTAGAATTTTGCTGTACAGTGGCCCTTTTTGTTCTTTGCCTTGGGTTTCTCTGCCCTCCACTTTTCCTCATCTCCTTTCTGTCTTTTGTTTTTGCCTCCTTTTTGTTTCCCTCTATCTCCCTGCATTGGTTCCCATCCCCCTGCCATATTAGTTTAACTCCTCCCCAACAGCACTAGCAAACACTCCCCCGAGGACATTGGTTCCGATTCTGCCCAGGTGCAGACCGTCCGGATTGTACTGGTCCCACCTCCCCCAGAACCGGTTCCAATGCCCCAGGAATTTGAATCCCTCCCTGCTGCACCATTGCTCAAGCCACGTATTCATCTGAGCTATCCTGCGATTCCTACTCTGACTAGCACGTGGCACTGGTAGCAATCCCGAGATTACTACTTTTGAGGTCCTACTTTTTAATTTAGCTCCTAGCTCCTTAAATTCATTTCGTAGGAACTCATCCCTTTTTTTACCTATGTCATTGGTACCAACGTGCACCACGACAACTGGCTGTTCTCCCTCCCTTTTTAGAATGTCCTCCACCCGCTCCGAGACATCCTTGACCCTTGCACCAGGGAGGCAACATACCATCCTGGAGTCTCGGTTGCGGCCGCAGAAACGCCTATCTATTCCCCTTACAATTGAATCCCCTATCACTATCGCTCTTCCACTCTTTTTCTGCCCTCCTGTGCAACAGAGCCAGCCACGGTGCCATGAACTTGGCTGCTGCTGCCCTCCCCTGATGAGTCATCCCCCTCAACAGTACTCAAAGCGGTGTATCTGTTTTGCAGGGGGATGACCACAGGGGACCCCTGCACTACCTTCCTTGCACTACTCTTCCTGCTGGTCTTCCATTCCCTCGCTGGCTGTGGACCCTTCTCCTGCAGTAAGACCAACTCGCTACACGTGATACTCACGTCATTCTCAGCATCGTGGATGCTCCAGAGTGAATCCACCTTCAGCTCCAACTCCGCAACGCGGACCGTCAGTAGCCGGAGGTGGACACACTTCCCGCACATGTAGTCGTCAGGGACACTGGTGTTGTCCCTGTGTTCCCACATGGTACAGGAGGAGCATATCACGTGACCGAGCTGTCCTGCCATGACTTAACCCTTAGATACACTTAAATTGCCGACAACAATGTTAAAAGTTACTGACTAATAAAGAAAAAGAAAAACTACTCACCAATCAGCAGCCAATCACTTACCACGTTGGCTGTGACGTCACCTTTTGATTTCTTTCTACTTCTTTTTTGCCTTCTCTCCCAGCTGGAGCTGCACCGGTACGCCTCTCTCGACGCTCCCCGGACTGCTGGGCCTTTTATAGGCCGCTGCCTCTCTCGACTCCCGCCTCTCTCGACTCTCCCCGGACTGCTGAGCCTTTTATAGGCCGCTGCCTCTCTCGACTCCCGCCTCTCTCGACGCTCCCCGGACTGCTGAGCCTTTTATAGGCCGCTGCCTCTCTCGACTCCCGCCTCTCATAGCTAGGGGATTTGAGTATAGGAGCAGGGAGGTCTTACTGCAGTTGTACAGGGCCTTGGTGAGGGATCACCTGGAATATTGTGTTCAGTTTTGGTCTCCTAATCTGAGGAACATTCTTTCTATTGAGCAAGTGCAGTGAAGGTTCACCAGACTGTTTCCCGGGATGGCAGGACTGACATATGAGGAGAGACTGGATCAACTGGGTCTTTATACATTGGAGTTTAGAAGGATGAGAGGGGATCTCATAGAAACAAATAAGATTCTGACGGGTCGAGACTGGTTAGATGCGGGTAGATTGTTCCCGATGTTGGGGAAGTCCAGAACCAGGGGACACAGTCTTAGGTTAAGGGGTAGGCAATTTAGGACTGAGATGAGGAGAAACTTCTTCACTCAGAGAGTTATTAACCGCAGAGAGTTGTTGATGCCAGTTCATTGGATATATTCAAGAGGGAGTTAGATATGGCCCTTACGGCTAAAGGGTTCAAGGGATATGGTGAGAAAGCAGGAAAGGGGCACAGAGGGAATGATCAGCCATGATCTTGTCGAATGGTGGTGCAGGCTCGAAGGGCCGAATGGCATACTCCTGCAACAATTTTCTATGTTTCTATGTTTCACCACCTGCTGTACCTGTATGCCAGCTTTCAATGACTGATGAACCATGACACCCAGGTCTCGTTGCACCGCCCCTTTTCCTAATCTGCCGGCATTAAGATAATATTCTGTCTTTGTGTTTTTGCCCCCAAAGTGGATAACCTCACATTTATCCACATTATACTGCATCTGCCATGAATTTGCCCACTCACCTAACCTATCCAAGTCACCCTGCAGCCTCTTAGCGTCCCCCTCACAGCTCACACCGACACCTTGTTTAGTGTCATCTGCAAACTTGGAGATATTACACTCAATTCCTTCATTCAAATCATTGATGTATATTGTAAACTGCTGGGGTCCCAGCACTCAGCCCTGCGGCACTCCACTAGTCACTGCCTGTCATTCTGTAAAGGACCTGTTTATCCCGACTCTCTGCTTCCTGTCTGCCAGCCAGTTCTCTATCCACATCAGTATTTTACCCCCAATACCATGTGCTTTGATTTTGCACACCAATCTCTTATGTGGGACCTTGTCAAAAGCCTTTTGAAAGTCCAAATACACCACATTCACTGGTTCTACCTTGTCCACTCTACTAGTTACATCTTCAAAGAATTCCAGAAGATTTGTCAAGCATGATTTCCCCTTCATAAATCCATGCTGACTTGGACCGAACCTGTCACTGCTTTCCAAATGCGCTGACTGTTTCATCCTTAATAATAGATTCCAACATTTTCCCCATTACTGATGTCTGGCTAACTGGTCTGTAATTACCCGCTTTCTCTCTCCCTCCCTTTTTAAAAAGTGGTGTTATATTAGCTACCCCCCAGTCCATAGGAACTGATCCAGAGTCAATAGACTGTTGGAAAATGATGTCCAATGCATCCACTATTTCTAGAGCCACTTCCTTGAGCAATCTGGGATGCAGACCATCAGGCCCCGGGGATTTATCGGCCTTCAATCCCATCAATTTCCCTAACACAATTTCCTGCCTAATAAGGATATCCTTCAGTTCCTCCTTCTCACTAGACCCTCCGTCGCCTAGTACTTTCAGAAGGGTATTTGTGTCTTCCTTCGTGAAGATAGAACCAAAGTATTTGTTCAATTGGTCTGCCATTTCTTTGTTCCCATTATAAATTCACCTGAATCAGACTGCAAGGGACCTACGTTTGTCTTCACTAATCTCTTTCTCTTCACATCTCTAAAGCAGCTTTTGCAGTCAGTTTTTATGTTCCTGGCAAGCTTCTTCTCGTACTCTATTTTCCCCCTCTTAATTAAATCCTTTGTCCTCCTCTGCTGAATTCTAAATTTATCCCAGTCCTCAGGTTTGTTACTTTTTCTGGTCAATTTACATGCCTCTTCCTTGGATTTAACACTATCCTTAATTTCCCTTGTCAGCCACCTTCCCTGTTTTATTTTTACTCCAGACAGGGATGTACAATTGCTGAAGTTCATCCATGTGATCTTTAAATGTTTCCCATTGCCTAACCACCGTCAACCCTTTAAGTATCATTTGCCAGTCTATTCTAGCCAGTTCACACCTCAAATCATCGAAGTTACCTTTCCTCAAGTTCAGGACCCTAGTTTCTGAATTAACTGTGTCACTCTCCATCTTAATAAAGAATTCTACCATATTATGGTCACTCTTCCCCAAGGGGCCTCGCACAACAAAATTGCTAATTAGTCCTTTCTCATTACACATCTCCCAGACTAGGATGGCCAGCTCCCTAGTTGGTTCCTCGACATACTGGTCTAGAAAACCATCCCTAATACACTTCAGGAAATCCTCCTCCACCTCATTGCTCCTAGTTTGGTTAGCCCAATCAATATGTAGATTAAAGTCACCCATGATAACTGCTGTACACTTATTGCATGCATCCCTAATTTCTTGTTTGATGCTGTCCCCAACCTTACTATTACTGTTTGGTGGTCTGCAAACAACTCCCACCAGCATTTTCTGCCCCTTGGTATTCCATAGCTCCACCCATACCGATTCCACATCATCCAAGCTAATGTCCTTTCTTACTATTGCATTAATCTCCTTTTTAACCAGCAATGCCACCCCACCTCCTTTTCCTTTCTGTCTATCCTTCCTGAATGTTGAATACCCCTGGAGCCATGTCTCCGTGATTCCAATTACATCATACCCGTTAACTGCTATCTGCGCTGTTAATTCATCCGCCTTATTCCGAATACTCCTCGCATTGAGGCACAGAGCCTTCAGATTGTCTTTTTAACACACTTTGCCCCTTTAGAATTTTGCTGTAATGTGGCCCTTTTTGCTTTTTGCCTTAGGTTTTTCTGCCCTCCACTTTTACTTTTCTTCTTTCTATCTTTTGCTTCTGCCCCCATTCTACTTCCCTCTGTCTCCCTGCATAGGTTCCCATCCCCCTGCCATATTAGTTTAACTCCTCCCCAACAGCACTGGCAAACACTCCCCCTAGGACATTGGTTCCGGTCCTGTCCAGGTACAGACCGTCCGGTTTGTATTGGTCTCACCTCCCCCAGAACTGGTTCCAATGTCCCAGGAATTTGAATCCCTCCCTTCTGCACCACTCTTCAAGCCACGTATTCATCTGAGCTATCCTGCGATTCCTACTCTGACTAGCATGTGGCACTGGTAGCAATCCTGAGATTACTACTTTTGAGGTCCTACTTTTTAATTTGGCTCCTAGCTCCCTAATTTTGTCTTGTAGGACCTCATCCCATTTTTTACCTATATTGTTGGTACCTGTATACACCACGACAACTGGCTGTTCACTCTCCCTTTTCAGAATGCCCTGCACCCGCTCCGAGACATCCGTGACCCTTGCACCAGGGAGGCAACATACCATCCTGGAGTCTCGGTTGCGGCCGCAGAAACGTCTATCTATTCCCCTTACAATTGAATCCCCTATCACTATTGCTCTCCCACTCTTTTTCCTGCCCTCCCGTGCAGCAAAGCCACCCACGGTGCCATGAACTTGGCTGCTGCTGCCCTCCACTGATGAGTCAGCGTATCTGTTTTGCAGGGGGTTGACCGCAGGGGACCCCTGCACTACCTTCCTTGCACTGCTCTTCCTGTTGGTCACCCATTCTTTATCTGGCTGTGTACCCTTTACCTGCGGCAAGATCAACTCACTAAACTTGCTATTCACATCATTCTCAGCATCGTGGATGCTCCAGGGTACATCCACCTGCAGCTCCAGTGCCACAATGCGGTCCGTCAGGAGCTGCAGCCGGATACACTTCCCGCACACGTAGTCGTCAGGGACACCGGAAGCGCCCTGACTTCCAACATATTACAGGAGAAGCATAACACATGTCCGAGCTCTCCTTCCATGACTTAACCCTTAGATAAACTTAAATTGGCAACAACAATGCTAAAGATTACTTACCAATAAAGAAAAGAAAAAGAAAAACTACTTACCAATCACCAGCCAATCACTTGGCTGTGACGTCACCTTTCGATTTCTTTTTTGCCTCCCTGCTGCAGTTGCACCAGCTGGCCTCATTGATGACTGCTGGCCTTTTGTGGGCCCCCGACACTGCCGCTCCGCCTCCCGACTCCCTGCTGGGCCTCCTCTACAGCTGCTGGCCTCTTGTCGGCCTCCCGACGACACTGCCGCTCCGCCTCCCGACTCCCTGCTGGGCCTCCTCTACGACTGCTGGCCTCCTGTCGGCCTCCTGATTACGCTGCCGCTCCGCCTCCCAACTTCCAGCTATAACACCAATCAAATTTTGCAGGATAAAGATGCATAGGCAAGTACTGTAGACAAAGTTACGTTGTTTTCAGGCAGGAATGCATATGGCAGAACATACACGCTGCTGCGCGACCTCAGATGACTCAGAGTCCACATCACGTGTGAATGCGAGGCATTAACACCTTGTTGGTACTGCAGAGGTGATCATTGAGCCCATCCATGCCGCTTCAAACATTTATGCGTGCAAAGGCTGTGGAACAATGACGAGCTGCAAACCCTGAAAACCACCACATTGCAGAGGAAGACCGATCCATGGTGGATCAAACTGAACTAGAGACTCGAACTGAGGAGGCAGAAGTGTACGGGGTACACACCTTCACCACAAAATGTCCACCGATCATGTTAAAAGTTGAACTGAACGAAATTCCAGTATCCATGGAATTGGACATAGGTGCGAGTCAGTCTATCATGAGCAAAAAGACCTTCGAGAGGCTGTGGTGCAACAAGGCACAAAGGCCCAAGCTGAGCCCTATTCATACCAAGCTGAGAACTTACACTAAAGAGCTGATCCCTGTAATTGGCATTGCAGCAGTAAAAGTCTCCTATGATGGAGTTGTGCATGAACTACCACTATGGATTGGACCAGGAGATGGCCCCACACTATTCAACAGAAGCTGGCTGGGAAAAATCGGCTGGAACTGGGATGACATCCGAATGCTTTCGTCCGTCGACGATGCCTCATGTGCCCAGGTTTTGAGCAAGTTCCCATCGTTGTTTGAGCCAGGCATTGGAAATTTCTCTGGGGCGAAGATATAGATCCACTTGGTTCCTGGTACATGACCCATCCACCACAAGGCACATGCGGTGCCAAACATGATGCGAGAGAAAGTGGAGATCGAGCTGGACAGGCTGCAACGAGAGGGCACCATCGCACCGGTTGAGTTCAAGGAGTGGGCCAGTCTGATTATTTGGATTCTCAAGGGTGATGGCAGAGTTAGAATTTGTGGGGACTATAAAGTAACGATTAACCATTTTTCGCTGTAAGACTAGTACCCGCTACCCAAGGCAGACGACCTATTTGCGACGCTGGCAAGAGGGAAGACATTCACCAAGTTGGACCTGACCTCGGCCTACATGACACAAGAGCTGGCGGAATCTTCGAAAGGCCTCACCTGCATCAACACGCACAAAGGTCTGTTCATCGACAATAGATGCCCGTTTGGGATTCGATCGGCCGCGGCTATTTTTCAAAGGAACATGGAAAATCTGCTAAAGGCGACACAAACTGCAAATTTCTCCGAGGCCGATACCGCTGCGAGTTGAGTCAAGGGAGGGGGGAAATCACCCCCCAAAAATTCCAAAAAACAAAAAATAAAAAAAATCACAAAACATTCACAAGATCCTTTTTTAGCGAATTGCTGCAAAAGAATTAATAAAAAACTTAACTTACCTATTTTACAGGTCTTCATATCTACCGCCGTTCCAAGGGCTGCAACGCAGGTTTTTCCCCGACGTTTTTTTGAATCCTATCTATGGGTCACTGCTGAGCCAAATATCGGCGAAAGCACTTTTTCCAGTGTTGCACACCGGCGGTGCACTCCCCAGCGGTATTTCAAAACCACCAGGGCAGGACTTCAGGGAATTTCCCGCTGCACCGTTTTCCGCCAAAAATGTCGAAATACCGCCGAAAAACCCGGCGCAAGGCTGGGGAATTTCCAGCCCTATACCTCTATTTATAAAGCCCAGGATCCCTTTTGCTTTATAAACTGCTTTGTTGACCCATCCTGCCACCTTCGAAGATTTGTGTACAAGCACCCCTAGGTCGCTCTGTTCTTGCACCCCTTTACCAAGCCAAAACAATACTGTTAATATTAGGTCTGTGCACTAACATGTGAACTTGGTTTGGTCCCAGGAGGAATTTTGGAAGCATGGGCAAAAATATTCCATTTATGCTATAGCATAGAAAATACTGTTGGTAATCCTACCAGATTTGTTTGACATTTCTCTATCTGCTGTTTTTGCAGATGCAATATTCCATTTAAAATAAACATTAAAAAGAGGAGATGGAGGAAAGCTGAACAAATTGGTGTTTCATCTGCTAATATCATGACTAATATTCTTACTCTTAAATTGCTACATACAGCATGTGCGTTAATTCTAATATGCAGAGTAATGTCATGCCTTGATTCAGCACATCAGTGAGACAATGCACATGAAAAGTCTCAGCTAATGATATGGCTTTGGATGCCAGTGTTATTCTTTTTAAGAGATTTATAAAAAGTTATTAGAAAGATACATATGCAATGGTATGGAGATCACCCAACAAGCAGTGCAAAAGTATCAGAGACAAATACATGTGCCAACTATTCTGGAGTATACATAGATAGAGCATGCCCATGGCTTATTTAACATTTGATTCTTTATTCCCATTCAGATATAGACAATACACAGAACACAAGTTATAGCATGTGAATATGAGGACAATAAAGCAGGCTGAAAATAAATAGCATTGCTTGTTCTGTAAAGTTTATATTGAATCAGTATATTCAGAATATAAAAATCAATAAAGTTATTCACAAAGCATTTCTTGCCATCTATTTGCACCGTGCATCTGGTGATTAAATACCGTAAATATCAACAAGAGCAGACATTGATGACAAGATTCAACACCTCCAGTGCGCCAGTGCAGCTCTCGGCCGCTTGAGGAAAAGAATGTTCGAAGACCAGTCTCATGGTCTACAGGGCTGTAATAATAGCTGCCCTCCTGTAGGGCTCAGAGACATGGACAATGTACAGCAGACACCTCAAGTCGCTGGAGAAATACCACCAACGATGTCTCCGCAAGATCCTGCAAATCCCCTGGGAGGACAGACATTAGTGTCCTCGATCAGGTCAACATCCCCAGCATTGAAGCACTGACCACACTTGATCAGCTCCACTGGGCAGGTCATACTGTTCGCATGCCAGACATGAGACTCCCAAAACAAATGCTCTACTCAGAACTCCTTCACGGCAAACGAGCCAAAGGTGGGCAGAGGAAATATTACAAGGACACCCTCAAAGCCTCCCTGATAAAATGCAACATCCCCACTGACATCTGGGAGTCCCTGACCAAAGACCGCCCTAAGTGGAGGAAGTGCATCTGGGAGGGCGCTGAGCACATCGAGTCTCATCGCCGAGAGCATGCAGAAATCAAGCGCAGGCAGCGGAAAAAGCGTTCGGCAAACCAGACTCCCCGCCCACTCTTTCCTTCAACAACTGTCTACCCCACCTGTGACAGGGACTGTGGTTCTCATATTGGATTGTTCAGCCACCTAAGGACTCATGTTTAAAGTAGAAGCAAGTCTTCCTCGATTCCGAGGAACTGCCTATGATGATGGTGATGACTGTGCAGCATATGTACCATCAGATAAATGTACATTAATATATCTATAATTCTAAACTGCAGCCGAAGGCTGAAACCTATTGATGCAATTGCCACAACCTAGCTGCCCTTATTTATTTTCCTTGCCTTGTCTTATCTCGGTTGAATCGGCATATGCAGTTGAGCTGTACCCTACCAACTTTGTAACAGCTGGGCTATTACTAATTCAAATTCTTCACTTTATGTTTAAATGTGTCCAATAGGCCTGCTGTTACTATTTCGTTATCTAACTGGTTCCAGTTGACAACTGTTTGTGGGGAAAAGCTGAACCTTTGTACATCTTTCTTGACCAGTCATGTTGTTTGTTTCTGGCTATTTGCTCTTGTTCGGGCAACATTCGCCTCATTATCAGCGAATTCTCTCTGTTCTTATTCTGAGTGGGGAACAGCCCAGTACCTGCAGCTTATTCTCCCTCAGAAATTCACATGCTGAGATCGGTGAATTCAGCACAGAGCAGGGGAGGTCAAACATGGCTTCTTCCTGTCCTGTATGGCTTAACGAGTGTGCTGACATGGATTGATAACTGGTTGTCAGACAGGAAGCAAAGAGTAGGAGTAAATGGGGACTTTTCAGAATGGCAGGCAGTGACTAGTGGGGTACCGTAAGGTTCTGTGCTGGGGCCCCAGCTGTTTACACTGTACATTAATGATTTAGACGAGGGGATTAAATGTAGTATCTCCAAATTTGCGGATGACACTAAGTTGGGTGGCAGTGTGAGCTGCGAGGAGGATGCTATGAGGCTGCAGAGCGACTTGGATAGGTTTGGTGAGTGGGCAAATGCATGGCAGATGAAGTATAATGTGGATAAATGTGAGGTTATCCACTTTGGTGGTAAAAACAGAGACAGACAGATTATCTGAATGGTGACAGATTCAGAAAAGGGGAGGTGCAAAGAGACCTGGGTGTCATGGTTCATCAGTCATTGAAGGTTGGCATGCAGGTACAGCAGGCGGTTAAGAAAGCAAATGGCATGTTGGCCTTCATAGCAAGGGGATTTGAGTACAGGGGCAGGGAGGTGTTGCTACAGTTGTACAGGGCCTTGGTGAGGCCACACCTGGAGTATTGTGTACAGTTTTGGTCTCCTAACCTGAGGAAGGACATTCTTGCTATTGAGGGAGTGCAGCGAAGGTTCACCAGACTGATTCCCGGGATGGCGGGACTGACCTATCAAGAAAGACTGGATCAACTGGGCTTGTATTCACTGGAGTTCAGAAGAATGAGAGGGGACCTCATAGAAACATTTAAAATTCTGACGGGGTTAGACAGGTTAGATGCAGGAAGAATGTTCCCAATGTTGGGGAAGTCCAGAACCAGGGGACACAGTCTAAGGATAAGGGGTAAGCCATTTAGGACCGAGATGAGGAAGAATTTCTTCACCCAGAGAGTGGTGAACCTGTGGAATTCTCTACCACAGAAAGTTGTTGAGGCCAATTCACTAAATATATTCAAAAAGGAGTTAGATGAAGTCCTTACTACTAGGGGGATCAAGGGGTATGGTGAGAAAGCAGGAATGGGGTACTGAAGTTGCATGTTCAGCCATGAACTCATTGAATGGCGGTGCAGGCTAGAAGGGCCGAATGGCCTACTCCTGCACCTATTTTCTATGTTTCTAATCTTCATGCAAAAGTTTCTAATGCACCGAGTGGTCAGGATGAAGAAACCAACCACATCCTATTGTAGACAGCCAGCTTCATATCATAGTAGAGATTACAATTATCAGCCAGCCATTATGAGTCATCATCAGTAAAGAAAACATTTCAAGGAAACGAAGGAAATAGATACCCTTAATGGGAAATCGAAGCAATATGAAGAGGACAAAATGCAATGTTAATCTATTTACAGAAAAATACTACAACACCTTTCATCCCACTAGCAGCCTTGAATTACCATTATATGGCTATCCTCACTTAGTCACAGAAAGAAACATGGGGTGTAAAAAGTTATAATTTAGACAGCCATGTTTCCAGAGATTTGGCTGGCACTTAATGGTCAAAAACCTCAGGACACATTTTCCTGTTCCGGTGCCCGGGGCTATTGGGCCAGTTGAGAAAGAGTGTACACTCCTAAAGGAACTCATCGGATTTTCCATCCATTCAGTGCACAATCTAGGATGTAGGTGAGAGACAGATTTATGGCGAAAAGGGAATGGTTGCAGGAAGAGATTGCTGTGGTCTACACTACGCTGTCACTGAGCATGCTGGAGGGTAAATCCTTGTCCTGGATTATCGTTTCTAAAAGCTTCCCCACTACCGAGGTTAAACTGACTGGCGTGTAGTTGCTGGGTTTATCCTTACACACTTTTTTAAACAAGGGTATAATATTTGCAATTCTCCAGTTCTCTGGCACCACTCCTGTATCTGAGGATGATTGTAAGATTACCTTCACGAATTCCACCTTGACCTCCTTCAGCATTCTAGGATGCATCCCATCCAGTCCTGGTGACTTATCTATTTTAAATACAGCCAGCCTTTCTAGTACTTCCTCTTTATCAGTTTTTATCCCATTCAGTATCTCAACTACCTTCTGTTTCACTATGACTTTGGTAACATCTTCCTTGGTGAAAACTGATGCAAAGTACTCAATGTTCCTGCAAGTTTCAAGAATCACTCAAATGAACACTGAGAAGGATAGTAATAGACTTCAAGAGGACATAACCAGGCTGGTGGAATGGGTGGACATGTTGCAGATTAAATTTAATGTAGAAAAGTGTGATTTGTAACAATACACCATTTTCTGCTTTTAAGATAGCCGAACCTACAAATTGACTAAATTCTTATAACCCAGTATATACCTTGTTGGCCAAGAGACCTTTTTGTTGGACTTTACAAAATACAGACAAGTGAAGTAACTATTCCACGGATTGATAAGACTGTAAGAGCACAAACCCTGACTAAATAACTGTCCCACAGATTGATAAGAGAACCAACCAAGCTTACAGAAGTTACATTGGACTGGAACATAACATTAAAAAATAACGAACTGCAGACCTTGTTGGTAATCTGGATGGTTTGTAACATGCACGCAGTAGGCCAATTTTCTAAGTATAATTACAGTGCGCAGTCTCTCATCTGCTGCTGCAGGCGAGAGAATTGGTAACCTGTTCAATTACTAAGGGAATCAAGGAGTTAATTTCTGACTGCTGATCATGGTTGGAATTAGTCCTGTGTGAGTGTCTTTGCTTTCTATTAATCACCTAGGGGATAGGCAATTTTAAACGATATAAGGGATTTAACGGGATAGGTTGGTGCAAGCTAAAATTAAGAAATTATTGTGCATTTAATGCTATCATATATTGCTTTGATTTAATTTTGCTGTATTTTTTAAGTAAATGTGACCCCTGGATAGGGGTTAGTGAAAAGAAAATCCTGCACCTGCTTTGTTTTGTCTCAAGTTCAAAATCTGAAGGTCTAGAGTCAAGTTGTAAATCATACAGGCTAAAACCTGCTCTTTTATTAAGATAAGTCTTAACTTTGTTAAGTGAAAAGACCAAGACAAAAATCTTACAGGCTAAAAACCTGTTCTTATAAAAGTTAAGTTGTACAGAAGTGATACATTTTGGTAGAAAGAATGAGAGACAAACAATACAATCCTAAAGGAGGGCATGAACAGAGACTTGGGGTATAGGTGTACAAATCGTTGCTGGTGGCAGGGCAGGTTGAGAAAGCGGTTTTAAAAAGCTTAAGGGATCCTGGGCTTTATGAATAGAGGTATAGAGTACAAAAACGTGAAAATTATGATGAACCTGTATAAAACACTGGTTCAACCTCAACTGGAGTAATGTGTCCAAATCTGGGCACCACACTTTAGGAAGGATGTGAAGGCCTTAGAGAATGTGCAGAAAAGATTTATGAGAATGATTCTAGGGATGAGGACTTTCAGTAACATGGATAGACTGGAGAAGCTGGGGTTGGTCTCCTTCGAGCAAAGAAGGTTGAGAGGAGATTTGATAGAGGTGTTCAAAATCATGAGGGGTCTAGACAGAGTAGATAGAGAGAAACTGTTCCTATTGGCAGAAGGGTCGAGAACCAAGGCCACAGACTTAAGGTGATTGTCAAAAGAATCAAAGTCGACATAAGAAAAAACGTTTCTATGCAGCGAGTGGTTAGGATCTGGAATTCATTGCCTGAAAGGGTGGGAAGTTTGATAAGTACCTGAAAAAAAATTGCAGGTCTATGGGGATAGGGTGTGGGAGTGGGACTAGCTGAGGTGCTCTTGGAGAGCCAGCACAGGCTCGATGGGCCAAATGGCCTTCTCCGTGCTGTAAACACTCTATGATTCATGTTGGAGTTTTATTGAGTATTTGGGACGCACTTACTTATGGTCTTTTAATAGTTACCTAACTATAACAGCAATACTATTGTTCTTATTTTTTTCTTGTGTTATAATCAGGAAAATGAATAAATATTTAATGGGACATATATAGGGAAAATGTGATACAATGTTCTGGATTTTGCAGTAAAAATAAAGCTGAGGCTATTAGCGCTCACTCTTATTAAGGAGTAAATCGGACAACGGCTTCCAGCGATCACACATGTACAGTGAAACATGGAAATCAGGAAGTTGCTGTTCAGGTTGCCCTGTTCCTCCAGAAGCTGCACTATAACAGTATCTCGCTGAGAGACTTGGCATTCAAACACTTGGAAGTTGCTGTACTTATGTGATAAATATCCACTAAACAGGCCACAAAAAGGTAGGGCTTCTCCATTCCAGTGTAAGTAATTTTTTTTACTGGTGTGCTATGTCTTAATTAGTGCCAAACACCTTGCTAGCTCTGAAAAGGTGTGGCATCTCACTCATTCAGGTTTTATTTATGGTTGGAGATTTAAAAAAATTAAAAAGTTAAATAAATGTATTTTTTAAACTTTTCTTTGTGTCTCTTTTACCTCTCCATTTCTCTCTTAATCCCATCTTTCTTTCCCTCGCTTTATTTTGCTTTCTGTACCTGATTTTACATTGAGTTAAATATTATTAACTGACACTTCCTGGTTCAGACTGCGCTGCTCAGTAACAAGTCTTCAAACTGATTGGTTCAGGAGATGCACTGTTGCTTTTCCTGTTCATACAGGTCCCAGATCCTCAGTAGAGGGCGCTGCACCAAAGTGGCTTCCCAATCACTGCAGTTTCCAATGCTAAATCCCATTGAAACGTGTAAGTGCAATGAACAGCTGGCGCTGTTCGTTCACTGCTGACCGCAAAATCCAGGCCATTAGCTGGGACAAGGTATGTAATATCCAGGAAATACCTAATCAGGATTTGGAAGCCTTGTTTTTTGTTGCAACAAGTCTGACCTCTAGTGGCTGCTATCTCGTATACGTAAACCAGTGATTTTCAAACTATTTCATGTGGGACCCCTGCAAGTACCCTCCCGAAAATGTAACTTGTTACTGTAATGGAGATTGGCAGTATTTAAAAATTAATAGGAGTACAAGGTAAAGACTAATATGGATTTTAATGTGGATAGAAGTAATGCAACAGTTATTAGAATAGGAAACTTGACTCATCTACACAATTAACGTCCTTCGGTAAAGCAGAGAAAGGAAAAGGATTTGTTTCATTTGCAGACAGTAACCAGTCAGTAATCTGGGACTGTTATCAAAGAGGCTAATCAATTATTGGAATATATGTTTATAAAGTAGCAATCATTTATTATAAACCTTGTGTAGATCATTCACAAAGAGTACGAGTACAAAATGAGCAAATCCCAAATAATACTGGAGATTTGAAGCATTTTTTTCTCAGGGAGAAATAGATAGGTAGAAAACAGTTAACGCTACACTATTTGCATGACGCTTGCATCTGCGCACATTCAGAGGCTGAACTCCAAGTCATAGCCAACATCTTCACTGAGGTATACAAAAGCATGGGCCTTACACTAATCATCCGTAAGACAACGGTCCTCCACCAACCTGCCCCTGCCCCCCAGTAATCGAGATCCACATCGTGGCCCTGGACAACGTGGACCACTTTCCATACGTCGGGAGCCTATTTTCAGCAAGGGCAGACATCGGCGACGAGGTTCAACACCACCTCCAGTGCACCAGCGCAGCCTTCGGCCACCTGAGGAAGAGAGTGTTTGAAGATCAGGCCCTCAAAACTACCATCAAGCTCATGGTCTACAGGGTTGTAGTAATACCTGCCCTCCTGTATGGCTCAGAGACATGGACCATGTACAGCAGACACTTCAAGTTGCTGGAGAAATATCACCAATGATGTCTCCGCAAGATCCTACAAATCCCCTGGGAGGACAGATGCACCAACGTCAGTGTTCTCAATCGGACCAACATCCCCAGCATCGAAGCCCTGACCACACTCAACCAGCTCCGTTGGCTGGGCCACATTGTTCGCATGCCTGACACAAGACTCCCAAAGCAAGCGCTCTACTTGGAACTCCTACACTGCAAGCGAGCCCCAGGTGGGCAGACACCCTCAAAGCCTCCTTGATAAAATGCAACATCCCCACCGACACCTGGGAATCACTGGCCAAACACTGCCCTAAGTGGAGGAAGAGCATCCGGGAGGGCGCTGAGCACCTCGAATATCGTCGCCGAGAGCATGCAGAAAGCAAGTGCAAGTAGCGGAAGGAGCGTGCTGCAAACTCGACTCCCCACCCACCCTTTCCTTCAACTACTCTCTGTCCCACCTGTGACAGAGACTGTAATTCCCGTATTGGACTGTTCAGTCACCTAAGAACTCACTTTTAGAGTGGAAATAAGACTTCCTCAATTTCGAGGGACTGCCTATGATGATGATTTCCTTCAAAAAAGAGCTGGATAAAAATGTGGTTAAGAGCAGGACTGAAGCTTTAAAGATGTGTAAACAAACATGATCAAATATCCTGCAGCACATGGTGATTCTTGTATCATCGGTGCAGTGAAAATATCATCCATGGAAAGTGAGCTTAAATTAAAATGCTAAATAGGTATTGAGTGATTGAGATAGATCTTGACTTGGTGCCACAGTGTAAAACGGGTGGTAGCGAGTCTACCTTTTACATCTCTCCTCATTTTTATTTCCATTGAAACATCCAGTAAATATAAAACTGGCTGACGACTCACTATCACCCATTTTACACTATGGCATCAAGTCAAGATCCTACCCCATTGTCTTTGATAGGCCAAATCGTATTTCTCATTTTGTGTTGTATTGCATTCCTATACCACCCCGAATACCTTAAACCTTCATGTACTAATGGTATTTCCCACAAGCTGGTAAACTTGACAATCGTCAGTTGAGTACATGATGCACAAAAGAGGGAAATAGAATTCATCGCTCCGGTTAGCAAATAGCGGTGGTGGCATCCTGAATAATTCTACTGATGCTAGAATGCAGTCTTAAGCTTATAGAGGCTGACTGTTCACTTACTGTCAATCACAGGGACTAATCTCCATGGTGCTGCCTAACATTCATATTTATATTGCTTACAATTAGTCTGCTGCAGTTTATATATAACCGATGTATATTCAGCATGTACAGAGAGACAGAATTGTGTGTGACTTGCCACTATCAAACATTTTATGATGCATTAGCTTTAAATTAACCACTATCCAGACACTCATAGCAGATTTCTACTCCTAACTGGCGTTATAAGTCATTTGGTTACAATAGTACCTCTGTTGTGAGGCCATCATATCTCAGCTACTAATAAATAGAATACTTGGCTCCCAGGGCAAGCGTTGCAATGATGTGAAAATGCACAGGTTAATGAAAGACTGAATATCTCACTTAAAAGCAGGTACAGGAACAATAGCTAATATTTGCTCAGGATACAAAGCTTTTAAAGTACACTCGCTGACACGGAGAAATCTGCGGCAGCACTGTAATACCAGAAAACTTCGAATGACCTGCTACTCCCTGGACATTAAGTCCTAGAAATTCGATCAGGCCCTAAACTTGCCAATGTCACCACGGACCGAAGTTAACAGCCACACGCAAAGAAGTGCAGACAGAACTGGTATTTTCATGCCGCCTGCTGATTTAATTTAGTGCAGCGCAAAACCTGCAGTCTAACACGCTATTGCAGGCGGTAATCTCAGCAGGAGGCCCAATGTAGTATGGCTATACCGTGACGTGAGGCAAGGGTAAGGCAGCATTCTCTTAAAGCTAGCCTGTCATTTTAGAAAGCAGTTTCGATCCCTTAAAGGGGAACTGCCTTCTAAAATGAACAAAAAACATTTAAAAATATAGAGTCTTTAGCCTCTAGAGCTCAACTGCTTATGACATTTTTTTTTTAATTCCTAAATGACAGTCTTCAGTTTTTAAAGCTGACCTGCCTTCCGGAGGTAAAAAAATGGTAAAAGTGCTTCAGCACGAATACAAATGGCTCAATAAGCCAGGGAAGGGGCACCCAGGGTCTCGCACACAGCACTGCAGTTTTCTGCAGGGGTTCAACATTGCAATGAGAGTCTTTATCCACAGGGGCAGGAGGCACTCCAGAAAGAACTACGTGTGACCAGATGACTGAGGCCATCACTGCTAGCAGTGTTGCCCCATGACCTGCATCCAATGCCCAAAGAAGCTTCATGACCTCATACCAGTGGTCAAGGTTAGTGAATGCATCTTCAAAAGCCATCTCCTACCAACTGCACCACTTGCCTCACACACTGTATGACCTCCCCACACATCATTCACCTACCAACAATCTTTACCAAACATGAGGCACACCTCCCATTCCTAGCTTCGCCTCATCTCTTTGGAGGAGACAGTGCTGGCCATTCTTGACGGACGTGGCTGAGCCCTTGGTCAGCAACATGGCAGAAAGGATACAAGCTGCTGGTATCCTCATACATTATCCTCCTTCTTACGTCCCACTTGCCCCTCATCACAGAATATCTTCTGATTTACAAGGTGCGCATGGTGTAAGCATGCAGCTCTTGCTTTCGCATCCTCCCCTCATCACAATCCTACCCTTGTGCCTGTCTCATTTTACCCAACCAAGAAATGTAGTCTGCCTAGCCAGTAGTGGACCAAGAAGAGGAAGAGGAGAGATAGAGAAAAGAAGAACAACACAGTCACTAAGAGTGATGAATTGATTTCTTGATGTCATATTGAATGATAGATGTATAAAGTTGGATTGAAAGTTTGTTTTGTGCTGGCTTTTATTTCAGCATTGTGGCCAAGAGAATGCTGTGATGGTGAGTAACAGATGGAAGGCAAGGTGTGGGCTGAATGTTGAAAGGCAAATTGGGATTGTGGTCACTGGGATCGCATGTGGATTCCTTGAAACTCTTACACCTGGTAAAAACAGGCATATAGCCTACTTTTACCAGCGTAAGAGTTTTAACACATAGAAAAATTAAATATAATCATTCATTTTTATATTAAAAACCATATCTATTAAGGCAAGTTTATTTTTAACCCTATTAAAACACATTAATAAAAATTTTAAAAATATATTTTTTTCTAAAACATTTAGTTATAATCAATTTCAATTAATTTTAAATTTGTCAGATTTTTTTTATTTATTGTGTTGTGTTTTAAGGGGGTATTCTCATTGATAGTAATTGGAGCTCGTAAAAACAGAACTCCCATTATTATTAATGAGAATACTACATAGTGATTGGTGGTCCAGGCCCATGTGATTCCAAGATACGACTATATATCTGGAGGATATGTTCCCATATGTTGCACAGCGAATGCAGGCCTCCGACCAGAATCTTATGCTCCTCCGGGACCACCAAGTATTTTCGTAGATTTTTTTCGGGTCGGAGGCGTTCGTCCGAAGGAATTTCCTTCCAACCGCAATTTCCACCCCCCCCTCCCTTCCCCCCAGTAAAACAAAGTTCAGACACATTGAATATGTTTTTGTCTAAAATGTACTAAAAATTAAAATTGAACTATGTAGTTGTTGTGGAGAAATCTTCCTCTCTTCCAAGCAGACCCACTGAAATAGAGGATCGACGCCTTGATTGATGACAGACTCCAGAGATAGGTTTGAAATTATCTTTATTCCAACAAGCTCTCAGCCTCAGCCGCCCAAGACAGGAACTTCCAAAAACCCAAAGGATTCACACATTATTATACAGATTTCAAGCAGGCTGGCCTCCAACTAATCCTTGAAAAGACAGTGATAGAAAACACTGCCAGTGGCAAAAGAAAAGTTATCTAATTGCCACAGATAACACGAATACAAAGAAGGGGATTCAGTCAAAGCATTTATCAGCCCTTATCAGATTGCCTGCTAAGTGGCCTGTGATATCCTCACCCTCCGTAGTATATGGAACCACTCTCAGCCTGTTCTTGGAATGTGTTTGTATCTACAGGTTTGACCTTGCCCTGGCCTCTCCAGCCTGTGACATTCTTTAAAAGATAAACACACAAGCTCGTTCTATGTATTCCCTCAAAATCTAAAGTTCATTTTATGTTATATGGCTATTTCCTATCATTTATAAGCGAGTTTTACATACGACCTGTCCTCATTCTCTTATAATTCCCCCTTACGGTCCTTGGCTATACACAAGCAGGCCATACCATTGAGATTTGTTAAAGAACACCCTCCGGTTTTCCTCAACCAGTGGCCATCTAGCCTGGAGTACCATCACATGTCTCTCCAAACCTCAAATAGTGCAGCCCTTATCCCTCCTCTGCTCAAAGATTTTCCTGCCCCGAGGTTGACCAAGCCTTAATTGCCCTTATTAACAGCTGGGCCTTCCGTTTTCTTGCTGCAGCACATTGCAAACACAACAAAGATAGCACAATCAGTAATTGAATCAAGATAAGTACATGAGATATTATCCTTATCCAAGGATGAATTTGAATGTTCAGTCCTCAGTCCCATAGGCCATCCCACCATAAGGTGACCTTATTATCCTCGATATCCTTCTGAATGTCCTGATTATTCTGCCTGAGTGTAGTAGACTCTCTGACTCTTGGAAACTGTTTTTCGCAGTTTGACGAGATGTTCTGGTAACAGGGGAACCTCATACCCAAACATGTTCAAGTACTTGGCGAGCTCCTCCTTTATGTCTCCTGTATCGATGTTGACACTCGGCAATGTATGTCTACCAATTCCTCCTTTCCAATTCTCACAGGGCATTTCTGGAACAAAGCAGAATGTAGCAGTGGGGATCTGGCATCCCTGCTGATTGTACTTAAAGGATTTCTGATTAGTCGTTACACAATATTCTCCGTTGCTTACACAAGCCACATGTGTCTTTCCCTATTGTGCGCCCATGGTTTCCATGGTGCAATTTATCTGCGTACTAGTAATATTAAATCAGTAACTAAATTTATGAGGGAATATCGTGGTGCCCTGATGAGTAACACATCCTTCCAATTTTGTTCCTATCAAACTGTCTCCTTAAGTTACAGCAAATGGTAGCAGCTCGTGATAAGCTATATATGCACTTTCTCTAATAATCCCTAAGTTTTGTACTTCATACACTTCCTTTGGGTTATTTCCTTCCATAATTACTGAAATGGCCAGTACTAATCCGATTAGTCCCGCTTTATCATTATTACATTCCACTTGTGTGGGATATACGCATATCATCCCCCTGAGTTGGCATCCCCACTGACACCTGGGAGTCCCTGGCCCAAGACCGCCCTAAGTGGAGGAAGTGCACCCGAGAGAGCGCTGAGCACCTTGAGTCTCAACACCGAGAACATGCAGAAATCAAGCGCAGGCAGCGGAAAGAGCATGCGGCGAACCAGTCCCACCCACCCCTTCCCTCAACGACTATCTGTCCCACTTGTGACAGAGTCTGTGGCTCTCGTATTGGACTGTTCAGCCACCAAACTCACTTCAGGAGTGGAAGCAAGTCTTCCTCGATTCCGAGGGACTGCCTATGATAATGATGATTTCCTTCGACTGCATGGTCAAATTGACCACTTGGTCATTGCTGATCCATAGGGGAACCTCCCCTCTGTGGATCTGTGCCAAATTTTCCCTTGTCTGTTTTACTACCCAGGTCTGCATTCTTTTAGAACACCATTCAGGTAGTTCCAGATTAGTCAAATTTAACACAATGGGTACCAAATCATGGTGTACATCATATAAATATCTCTTTACGTTTTACTAACACTAATCCATTTTGTGGCCCAGGTGTGTGTTCTGGGCACTGAACCTGCTATCGGGCACTGATGGTGTATCTAGTTAAGCTGGCTGTGACGTGGTTGTTGTTCAACAGTAGATAACATGAAACCCACACATAGTCTCGTGGTTCATTGTCGGACTATCTTGATCATATGTACCGTAAGTATCACCTCAACGTCTAGCCATTGTGACCCTCTGTTCCCCATTTTGCTTAATGCCCATTGTACTTGGTCCTCAATTGGCCCAATTAACTATCCAAATTCATTATATCTTCTCTTTGGCAGTTACACTTTTAACTCCTTTCTCACAGTGATATTTACTTGCCTATGCAAATAAATACTTAATGAAGCCCACACCCCAAGTCTCAGTTTGCACTGGGGTAATATAAAAAATTCCTGTTGCAATGAGACAAGTCAGGTTGGTTCCGTACTGGTATTCCCGGTGTATGGTGCTGACACAATATTCATCCTTCCCTCTTTATACAGATCGTACAGGAAAATGCTGTCCCGCAATTACCTTCACGGTGCAGTTCCAAGTTACCCCATCCACCTGGGTTACATTTCTGGTGTTCAGTGTATCCTACTAAATTTTCTCAGGCATACTTGAGTAATACCCTACTATCTCTAACAGGGTGATGTCATTCTGTAAATGACACTCATGCCACCGGGTACACCTGTACCAACCTTCTGACTTGGCACAGAGTCTTAGTAAGTTGATAAGTGGACATTGCCCTAGATCTAGATCAGTTACCCAGAAAGAGAGCTTTCTCTCTGCAATATGCTGCAGGTTTCCTTGGGCTTGTTCCATTAACCAAGATCCATACATTACTTAGAGCCATTTCATTGATTCTATAATCTGGTTTACCCCCTTTTTTAGCATTAAACCAGTTGCAACATATTAATCAGGCCTCACCGCCTTCTGGTATGATTCTCCTCAATAGTCTCGACACCATTCTTGTCAAGCCCATCACTCTCCCTGAATTCAGTGCAGGTTGTACTGGCCCTCTGCCAAAATCCCTTGATCATTCTCTCATGTGGCCATGCTGTTTTAGGCTTGCACCACCCAGGTCGTCCCACTTTGGTCAGATTCAATATTACAGGTACCACTTCATGATGCACATCATGGTACAATATCATCTGAATTGAGATTACCATTAGCCCATTTGTTGGCCCTGGGATGCGTTTATGACAAACAATTCGTTTTTCCCACAAATCTGTTTAGTGATTGGAGAAGGAGCCTTTGGATGAGTCTTTTTTTTAAACTCTACTGCTTGTACAACCGCATTCCCATCCTTGCACCCCTTAATATAAATGGACAGTTACAGCGGTATGATTATCGTTCCACTGTAAATGTACCCCTATCCTATACCCTTGGCCGTCCCTACTTCTACCATTCACATTATGTCTCTTGCTACTTTGTGAAATTGACGAGGTTTGCGAGGTTAGTCTGTGGACAGGAGCTAACTGTAGTAAACTGTTGTAAAACATATAAAAATCCATGGAATCCTTTGTTCGGCGGAGAGGTACCTGGACCCACCAGTTGCTTCATCTCCCCGCCGGCGTAATAAACCGTTTTGATGTATGGACCGACCCTGAGTGATGAGTGAGTCTTGGAGGGTACATTCGCGCTAACACTAACTGAGTTATGCTGGGGCACAATTTGGGGGAAACTTGGATTTTTTAATTTAGGCCAAAAAAACAGCACAAATCACTGGGGAAAATTGAGCCCTGTGTATGTACATGTGTATCAGTTAAGAGTGGGATAAGATCCAGTTATGATAGTCTTCTGAAGTTAAATCTATTGTCAAGAGTCACTGCCAAGAACAGTACCTGAATAATGACCAACTGGGCGACTTGCCAGAATGCAATCGATCAATGGTGGCTATGGAACTCCAACATACCAAGGACTTGGCACCTTCACGCAAGGAGGAATGGAATTTGGCAGAGAAATTTGGCAAAACAGACTGCCACGATAACTGTTTTAAAAAACTCTTCCAGACACAAGGATTTTACCTTTCTGTTTCATTGTTAGAAAACTCTACTTGGGAAATTGCCAACCCTCGGCCCATGATTTTGCACCCATTCGAACTATTGAACGGAAAACCACAGGATGGGGATGCACAATTTCCTGATATGTGGAAAATCTCCATCCGAATGTCTGATAAATACGACATGCATTATTTAGTACGGTAGTGAAAATTTATTTAAAAGTATACAGTTTACACTTCACTCAAATTCGTTTAATTCAAAATATCTGACTTCTAATTTTTTTTCCAGCACTAAATTCTTACTTTTCTATGTCATTTACATTGCATACTTCAAGATAATTTATTTTGTTTTTAGTCCAATCATCAGAAGGAAAAGAAAAAAAGAAAAAAAAAAGCATTTATATAGTGCCTTTCATGACCTCCAAAAGTATCTTAAAAGCCAATGAAGTGCTTTTGAAGTGTCGTCACTGTTGTAATGTAGGAAACGCAGCATGCAATTTGTGCACCAAAAGCTCCCACAAACAGCAATGAAATAAATGTGCAGATCATCTGTTTTAGGCGTCGGTTGAGGGAATAAAAGGAAAGTCTGTTTCAATTGTCAGTTTCATTCGACAAGAGTGGCAGGAACTACTGCAAGTGTCCCTTTGCCGCCTGGTCACCTTTCTTGTACAGACAGTTTAACGTATCTGATTGGCATGAGGAATTGTGCCTGTCATGCGACAACTCGAAACATTGAAGACCCGTGCAATCAAAGCAACACAACATCAAAATCATTGTAAGAAGATTTTCAGAGTATTCCTTTGTAATGGCTGGTGATTTTTTTTTTTGTAGCTTGAACCACAGGAAATGTCATTACGTGTTAGCGGTTTTTTTAAATGTTAAAGAAGAAATCCGCACTGGCTACAGAGATTTAAATACATAAAGAAACTCTTTTTTTTTAGAGTCTACCTGTGAAAACATAAAACAATAACGGTGCCACCCAACCTGGGTGACACTCCAGACATTTACAAGGCCCTTTTTTTCCCCCCCTTTTTTTTTTTGTTTTTTTTTTGTGTTTTTCTTTTTTTGGTTTTTTTTTTTTGGGCACTAAAATCACAATTTTCCCCAGTGCCCCCTATAAAAGGGAAGGGGGACACTAAAATCACCGGCAATTAAAACAAATTAAACTTAAAAAACGTAAAATCAAATTAAAATTTGGTTGCCGGGCGTGATGATGCACTCCAGTCCCTCCGGTGCCCACCTCTCGCGGAAGGCCGCGAGCGTACCGGTGGACACCGCGTGCTCCATCTCCAAGGACACCCTGGACCGGATGTAAGAGCGGAAGAGAGGCAGGCAGTCAGGTTGAACGACCCCCTCGACCACCCGCTGCCTGGACCGGCTGATGGCACCCTTGGCCGTGCCCAGGAGCAGTCCTACGAGGAGGCCCTCGGACCTACCCGCTCCCCTCCGCTCAGGGTGCCCAAAGATCAGGAGTGTGGGACTGAAGTGCAGCCAGAATTTCAGGAGCAGCCCCTTCAAATAATGGAACAGGGGCTGCAACCTCGTACACTCAATAAAAACATGGAACACGGACTCCTCCAGACCGCAGAAATTGCAGGCGGCCTGGGAGTCCGTGAACCGGCTTAAAAATTTATTGCACGGCACTGCTCCGTGCACCACCCTCCAGGCCAAGTCCCCGATGAATAGTGGGAGGACCCCTGCGTAGAGTGCCCTCCATCGGGGACCCCCGCCTCCTCCGGACGGCAAGATGGTACGCCATGGCGTGTCCGGACGGCCGGCGAGGATGGCAAAGTTGAGGGTGTGCAGGAGCAGCCCGTACAGGAAACCCCTCCGCGCGGAACTGAAAGGCACGGAGGGGATTTCCCCGAGGCGGCTCAAGTTGTGAGGCGCCGGCCCCCGAGGGAGGTTCCGGGGTTTGGCGCCGATGAGGAATTCCGTCCGGACGGGGGTCAGTTCGGACGGGATCTCCCCACGTGCTTGAGCCTCCTCGATACACCTAACGGAGTCAGGGCCCAGAGCTGTTTTTAGCGACTCGATGGCATCGGCCGCGTGGCGGACGTTGGCAGAATTTAGGCGCCGCGCCAGCGTGACTGGCGCCATCCAGCCCGCTCCTCCGCCATCGAGCAGGTCCCTGACCCTGGTCACCTCACCAGCCACAGCCCTCTCTTCCGACCGCCACATAAAGCCTCGGCCGTGGAGGTACGGATTCCCGAGCAGCGGTTCCTGCAGGACGGCCGCCACTCCAGCCGGCGGAGAGCTGCGCTTGGTGGAGACTTTGTTCCAGACCCTGATGAGTTCCCTGTAAAAGACAGGCAGCTCCCGGAGGGCGGTCCTGGCACCCCCCAAGTTCACAAACAGGAGCTGCGTGTCATAATTGAGGTCGCGCTGCTGGCGGAAGAAATACCTCGCCAGAGCACACCACCTAGGAGGGGGCTCGACGTAAAGGTATCTCTGCAGGGTCTGAAGACGGAAAGTCGCGAGCTGGGCGCTGACGCACACCAACGACTGACCGCCCTCCTCAAGCGGGAGACTCAAGACCGCGACAGAGACCCAGTGCTTCCTGTTGTTCCAGAAGAAGTCCACCAGCTTCTTCTGTATCTTGGCGACAAACGCAGGGGGAGGGGTCAAAGTGACCAGCCGGTACCACAGCATTGCGGCCACCAGCTGGTTTATGACTAGCGCTCGACCCCTGTAGGACAGCACTCGGAGCAGTCCTGTCCAGCGCCCTAGGCGAGCGGCGACCTTGGCCTCCAGCTCCTGCCAGTTCGCCGGCCAGGCTTCCTCGTCGGGGCTAAGGTAGACTCCCAGATAGAGGAGATGGGTCGTGCTCCAGGCAAAAGGCCTGAGCTCCTCCGGCAGGGAGTCCACCCGCCACTGACCCACCAGGAGTCCGGAACATTTCTCCCAGTTGATCCTGGCGGAGGACGCGGCCGAGTAAATCTCCTGGCACTCACGCATCCTCCGCAGGTCAGCGGGATCCTCTACCGCGAGGAGCACGTCATCGGCGTAAGCCGAGAGGACGACCTCCACGCCCGGCCCTTGCAGAGCCAGTCCCGTCAACCTCGTCCGCAAGAGGCGCAGGAAAGGCTCCACGCAAACGGCGTATAACTGGCCGGACATGGGGCATCCCTGGCGCACCCCTCTCCTAAAGCGAAGGGGCGCCGTCAAGGACCCGTTAACCTTAATCAGACACTCCGCGGCGGCGTACAAAAGTCGGATCCGGGCGACGAAATGCGTCCCGAACCCGAAAGCGCGCAGAGTTCCGAGCAGATAGTCGTGATCCACCCTGTCGAACGCCTTCTCTTGGTCGAGGGATAGGAAGGCGACCGACAGACCAGCCTCCTGGGAGCAATGGATGAGGTCCCGGACCAGATGGATGTTGTCGTGGATCGTCCGGCCCGGGACCGTGTATGACTGGTCGGGGTGGATCATGTGGTCCAGCACGGCACCAAGGCGAGCAGACATCGCCCTGGCGAAGATTTTGTAGTCCGTGCTGAGGAGGGAGACCGGGCGCCAGTTCTTAAGGAGGCGGAGATCGCCCTTCTTAGGCAGCAGGACGATGACTGCCCTGCGCCAAGAGAGGGGCATCTCCCCGGTCGCCAGACTTTCCCCCAGGACCCGCGCGTAGTCGCCCCCCAGGACGTCCCAGAACGCCCTGTGGAACTCCACGGTCAGCCCGTCCAGCCCCGGGGATTTTCCCCTCGAGAGCCGGGCGAGGGCACCGGTCAGCTCCGCCAGGCTTAGCGGAGCTTCCAGATTTTCGGCGCCCTCCGGGCTGACCTTCGGCAGGTCCTCCCACAAAACTCTACGCGCTTCCTCGCTGGACGGATCCGGAGAGAACAGAGCCCCGTAATATTCACGGACCCTGTTGTTGACGCCCTCCGGATCCGAGACGAGAGAGCCGTCGTCGGCCAGCAGCGTCAAGAGCTGCTTACGGACACTCTGCCTTTTTTCCAGCGAGTAGAAGAAGGGGGAGCCGCGGTCCAGATCCCGCAGGAACCGGATCCGCGACCTCACGAACGTGCCTCGGGACCCGACGAGCTGCAGGTCCTTCAGCGCGGCCTTCTTCGCTTCGTACACCGTCCGCAGGGCCGGGTCCTGGACGACTTGACCGAGACGGGCTTCCAGGTCGAGCACCTCTTTTTCTAGGCGCCCGACTCTGGCCGCCCGCCTCTTGGTCGACCCCCTCGCGTACTCTTGACAGAAGACGCGGACGTGAGCCTTGCCCACGTCCCACCATAGCCTCAAGGAGGGGAAGCCCCCCTGCTTCCTTCTCCAGTCGGACCAGAATCGACGGAACGAGTCCTGGAACCGCACGTCCTCCAGCAGCCGGTTGTTAAAGTGCCAGTACGCGGACCCCGTCCTCGCGCGGAGCGAAGCGAGCTCCGCCCACACCAGGTGGTGGTCCGAACACGGCACCGGCCGCATGGAGGCCGCCGGGACGCAGGAAACGTACGCCCGAGACACGTAAAGGCGGTCGACTCTAGACCATCCAACTCCAGGCCTCACCCAAGTAAAGGCGCTGGAGTCGGGGTGGAGATTTCGCCAGACGTCCACCAAGTCGAAGGACCCGACCAGGTCCCTCAACTTCTCCATCGCCGTCATGCACTGCGGGGCACCGGAGCGGTCCCTCGCCTCGAGGGTGCAGTTAAAATCCCCCCCGAGGACAATGCAGTCGCCGACGTCGACGGAGCCAAGAAGAGCGGACACCTCTTCAAAGAAGCGCGTTTGCTGCGGGCCGGGATGAGGGGCGTACACGTTCACGAGGTGGAGCGGCACGTCCCCCAGGCGAACCGTTACGTGCAGCAAGCGGCCTGGCACGGGCTCCTCGACCCTCAAGATCTCCGGCTGAAAATGCGGGCCCAGCAAGATGGCCACCCCACTAGAAATGGCGGTGAGGTGGCTCATGCGGACCTCTCCTTGCCATTCCAGGAGCCACGTGGCTTCGTCTCCCGGAACGGTGTGGGTTTCTTGCAGGAAGCACACCGCATATTTCCCCTCCCGCAGGAGCGAAAAATTGTCAAATCTACGGCGTGCCCCTCTGCCGCCGTTGATGTTGAGGCTGGCTATGGTTATCTTCATGGCAAAAGCATAGTGCAACCTCTACCTTAACCTATTGTGGGGGAGGGAGCGGAGTCTTTTGTTGAACTCCGCTCCCTCCGCAGCCCAGCGAGGAGTCCCTCGAGCTCGCGCAGCTCAAGGTGCTGCTCCTTTGTCAAGGGCCCGCCCGCGGCCAAGGTTTTAACGGCGGCGCGGACGGACCCCTTGATCAGCTCCGGCTCGGACCATTTTTCCAGGGCCAGTCGGGCTTGGTCGCGGCGACCCCGGCTCTGGGCCAAAAAGTCCCGGAGTTCCTTTGCAGGAACGAGGAGGGCCTCAGCGGCGGCCGCGAGTAGAAAATACATAAAGAAACTAAAGAAAAGTAACGGCACCTGCCTTTGCTCTCTCCCTCATTCCCTCCGAGTGCAGACTTGGATTCAGCACCATTGACCAAGCATTGGTCCATCTTGAGATGGTTGCGGTGTAGAAACTGAGGGCGGAATTTTCCCGTTGCCGTGCGGGTTTGGAAGCGGGTCGGCTGTAAAAAAATAACAGAAATAGGCAGCGGGTCGGGACACGGCCTCCTCTCGCCATTAACTCGGACGCGTTTCCCAGCATGCCACAGACCCAATCAGTAGAGGTGGCTGACCTAATGCAACTCATGAACTGCTGAATTTAATGGCACAAGCGCAGGAACACGCAGTTCTGGAACCTCGCCTGTGAAGGGGAGGCAGAAGCTCAGTGGCTATTGTACGAGGACATTCATTGACAGCTGGGAATACCACATAAATACACACCCCTTACACCTCATTAGTTGTCTAAGGGAAAGGCTCCTGCTGTCTCCATTCTGTGCACAGATTAAGCTTTCTGGAGTCTGCAAGTCATTTCTGCAACCTTGGAAGCCACTCTCACCATTATTAAAAGGTTGGCCCTCTGATCGCTACTTGACCTGCCATCTACGACATCAGCATGGGTGTCACTTATACCGTCTAACCTTGGCCATCAGAATCGGACCGAGACCAAGGCAGGTAGGGCAGGAGTCCCCTGAATGCATCTCGCTCTCCAACCAGTATTCTGTTCTGAGCACTGGCGGGGGCAATGGTGCCTCTGGGGAGTGCAGCCAGAGCCAAGTCCACGGCACCACGGGTAGCTCAGCTGCAGAGGCGGGGGAGGAAGAAGAGTGGAAGAGCAATAGTGGTAGGGGATTCGATAGGGGAGCAGACAGGCGTTTCTGCGCTGCAGACGTGACTCCAGGATGGTATATTGCCTCCCTGGTGCCAGGGTCAAGGATGTCACGGAGCAGCTGCAAAACATTCTGAGGGTAGAGAGTGAACAGCCAGAGGTTGTGGTCCATATCGGTACCAATGACATAGGTAGAAAGAGGGATGAGGTCCTGCAGGCAGAGTTTAGGGAGCTAGGAGAGAGATTAAAAAGCAGGACCTCAAAGGTAGTAATCTCCAGGTTACTGCCGGTGCCACGTGCTAGTGAATACAGAAATAGGAGGATGGAGAAGATGAATACGTGGCTGGAGAGATGGTGCAGGCTGGAGCGATTTAGATTCCTGAGGAATTGGGATCATTTCTGGGGGGGTGGGGTGGGACCTGTACAAGCCGGACAGGTTGCATCTCAACAGAACCGGGACCAGTATTCACACAGGAAGGTTTGTTTGTGCTTGGCAGGGGGATGGGAACCGGAGAATAGATTCAGTGGGGAGAGAAGCAAAACTGGAATTGGGCAGCAGAAAAGTAGAAAGTGAATTTGGAAAAAAGAGGAAACAAGGGCTGGAAAATAGAGAACAAGGGAATTTGGCACTACTAAATGTTATATACTTCAATGCAAGGAGTATAGGGAATAAGGTAAATGAGCTGAGGGAACAGATTGAGACAGAGTACGATATTAAAGCCATTACTGAGACATGGCTGACAGAAGGACAGGTATGGCAGCTCAACATTCCTGGTTACGGGGTTTTCAGACGGGATAGAGAGGGGGGGTAACAAAGGAGGGGAGGGGGGGTCACAATATTAATTAAATAAACAATTACAGCTGTGAGAAGGGATGATATGTTAGAGGGGTCATCTAACAATGTCATATGGGTTGAATTGAAGAACAAAAAAGGGTCGATAGCACTACTGGGAGTGTGCTACAGACCCCCAACCAGTCAGAGGGAGATAGAAGAACAAATTGCTGCAAAGTGCAAAAACTATAGCGTTGTAATAATGGGGCATTTCAACTATCTAATATTAACTGGGGGAAAAAAGCAGTGTGAATGGTACAGAGGGTGCAGAATTCCTAAAATGCATTCAGGGAACTTATTTTGCCAGTATGTAGCAAGCCCCACAAGGGAGGGGGCGTCTGGACTTGGTTTTGGGGAATGAAGAGGGGCAGGTGGAAGGGGTATTAGTGGGAGAGCATTTTGGTGCTAGTGATCATAACTCAGTAAGATTTAGGGTAGTTATGGAAAAGGACAAAGGTGGACCAGGTAAAAAAGTTCTCAATTGGGGTAAAGCCAATTTTGCTGAGCTGAGATGGGATTTAGCCAAGGTGGACTGGAAACGGTTACTTGATGGTAAATTAGTGCCAGTGCAGTGGGAGGCATTCAAGGAGGAGATCCTGAGGGTAGAGAGCAAGTATGTGCCCTTAAGAAAAGGGTGGGGCTAACAAATCTAGAGCCCCCTGGATGTCAAAGGACATACACGGTAAGATAAAGAAAAAAAGAGAAGCTTATGACAGATACTGGGAACTCAACACTGCATAAACTCTAGAGAAGTATAAGAAGTGCAGGGGTGCAATTAAGAAAGATATCAGGAAAGCAAAGAGAGAGCATGAAAGAATGTTGGCAAGTAAAATCATGGAAAACCCAAATATGTTTAGAAATACATTAAGAGCAAGAGGATAAATAGAGAAAGTGTAACTATTAGAGACCACAAAGGAAATCTGTGTGTGGAGGCTGAAGATATGGGTATGGTTCTTAATGCATACTACGCATTTGTTTTCACAACAGAGAGGGGCGATGCAGATTTTGCAATGAGGGAGTAGAAGTGTGAAATATTAGATGAGATACACATAGAGAGAGAGGAAGTATTAAGGAGCACAGCAGCTTTGAAAATGGATAAATCCCCCAGGCCCGGATGAAATGTTAAGAGAAGCAAAAGAGGAAATAGCAGAGGCTCTGACCATCATTTTCAAGTCCTTTCTGGCTACAGGTGTGATGCCAGAAGACTGGAAGATTACTAATGTCATGTATGTAATCTTCATGTAACAACACTGCAGTACTGTATATACTTGAGAAATGCACACCTCGACCACAGGGGGTGAACTTGTGGGAGACACTCCTCACCTGGTCATCCAGGTATATAAAGGGAGGTCCCACACGGGGTCATCACTTCTTGGTCCTGTGAATGAAGGTGCAGGTCTCAGAGTGACCTTGCCCACAGAATGTGCCTCGTGTGGATTTGTGGTATTGTGTAAGGACTTTACAGTGGCGACAAGAAACCGGAATCAACGACCCACGAGAATGGCCACCGGTAGCACAGAGGAACGGTACTGTGTTGGTGAGGACTGGGACGATTTCATTGAGAGGCTTCAGCAGAGCTTTGTCCCGAAGGACTGGCTGGGAGATGCAATAGCCGACAAGCGAAGGGCTCATCTACTGACCAGCTGTGGATCTAAGACTTAAGCACTCATGAAAGACCTGCTGGCACCCGAGAAGCCGGCGGACAAAACCTTTGAAGAGCTCAGCAAGCTAATCAGTGAGTACCTCAAACCGGCGAGCAGCATACACATGTCCCGACACAGATTTTATACCCACCGATGTCAGGAAGGACAGAGCATACCGGACTTCGTTGCGGACCTCCGGCGCTTGGCCAGCCTCTGTAAGTTCACAGACAACTGCAAAGGGGAGATGCTATTGAGGGCATCGGTCATGCCTGGATTTTCAGAAAGTTAATCGAGACCAAGGACTTGACCTTGGAAGCAGCGGTGTTGCTGCCTCAGACTTTTATGGCGGGGGAGAAAATATACGCGCGCAACTCTGACTCCATTATGATATTGACCCCCATGGATCAGGGGGTCAATATCATAAACGCGACTCAGAGCCCAGCAGGCAGGCAAGGGCAGTTCGACACACCCAGGCAGCAATAGACCCCAGAACAGGTTTACAACACAGACAATGGCAGGCTGAATGGACATTTACGTCCCCCCCCAGTGGACAATGCATTCTGGGATGGAGCCATTGACACCCACTAACAGGGTGCTCAAGAGCAGTCAAAGGGACAATCAGCAAGGAATGCCTGGTAACAGCACTTTTGTTCACAACAATGGGAATCTCAGTTCATGCTGGAGGTGTGGGGGCAGACATGCTGCCAGGACTTGCAGGTATCAACAGTTCGTTTGCAGAAATTGTAACCTCACTGGCCATTTAGCCAGAATGTGCAGGAAGCCTGCGACCAGGCTAGTTTACAAGGCGAATGGACCACAAAAGGGGTCTGCGAGGCAGGATGACGCGTGGGGCAAATCAATGGACGCTGAAGTTCAGCGGGTCCATGTGGCAAACATTCACAGCTCATATACCAAAAACGCCACCTATGATGATGAAGGTCCTATTAAACGGCATCCCGGTACGCAAGGAGCTGGACACGGAGGCCAGCCAGTCACTCATGAGCATTCAACAATTCAAAAAGCTATGGCCACTCAAAGCCAGCAGACCCAAACTAGAACGCATTGAGACTCAATTACGGACATACACCAAAGAAATCATTCCAGTGCTAGGCAGTGCAATGTTGGCTGTCACAAACAATGGATCAGTGAATCGGTTGTCGCTCTGGATTGTCCCGGGCAATGGTCCCGCACTGTTGGGGAGGAGCTGGCTAGCTGAGGTGAACTGGAAATGGGGGGATGTGCACGCAGTGTCATCTGTGGAGCGAAGTTCATGCTCACAGGTCCTGAAGCAATTTGAGTCGCTATTCCAACCTGGCGTCGGGACGTTCAAAGGTACCAAAGTAGTGATTCGCATCACCCCGGATGCCAGACCAGTGCATCACAAAGCCAGAACTGTGCCGTATGTGATGCGGGAGAAAATTGAAAGCGAATTGGACCATTTGCTGAGAGAGGGCATCATCTCGCCCGTTGAATTCAGCGACTGGGCGAGCCCCATTGTTCCCGTCCTAAAAGCGGATGGCTCGGTCAAGATCTGTGGCGACTACAAGGCCACCATCAATCGGGTGTCCCTACAAGACCAATACCCGCTCCTGAGAGCGGAGGATCTTTTTGCCACGCTGGCAGGCAGCAAGCTGTTCACCAAGTTGGACCTCACTTCAGCCTACATGACCCAAGAACTGGCCGACGAATCCAAACTACTGACCACAATCACCACGCACAAGGGACTGTTTGTTTACAACAGATGCCCATTTGACATTCGATCAGTGGGCGCGATCTTTCAAAGAAACATGGAAAGCCTGCTCAAATCCATCCCTGGAACGATTGTATTCCAGGACGATATCCTCATCACGGGTCGGGACATCGAGGAACACCTCCACAACCTGGAAGAGGTGCTATGCCGACTGGACCGGGTAGGCCTGCGACTCAAGAAGCCTAAGTGTGTGTTTTTTGCTCCCGAAGTTGAGTTTCTGGGCAGGAGGGTTGCTGCAGATGGAATTTGGCCTACCGAATCTAAAACAGAGGCGATACGACGAGCGCGCAGGCCCGGTAACACATCGGAGTTACGTTCATTCCTGGGACTCTTGAACTATTTCGGGAACTTTCTGCCGAACCTAAGCACATTGTTGGAGCCGCTACACGTGCTCCTGCGTAAGGGTTGCGATTGGTTTTGGGGGGACTGTCAAGAACGGGCTTTCAATCGGGCGCGTAACCTACTCTGTTCAAATAAGTTGTTGACCCTGTATGACCACTGTAAGAAATTGGTTCTGACGTGTGATGCATCGTCCTATGGAGTTGGGTGCATGTTACAGCAGTGCAATGCTGAGGGGCAACTCCAACCTGTGGCTTATGTCTCCAGGTCGCTCTCTCAAGCAGAATGTGGATATGGGATGGTTGAGAAGGAAGCACTCGCATGTGTCTATGGGGTGAAAAAGATGCACCAGTACCTTTTTGGCAGGAGGTTCGAATTAGAAATGGATCACAAGCCATTAACATCCCTGTTATCAGACAGCAAGGCTGTCAATGCCAATGTGTCAGCTCGCATACAGCGATGGGCTCTCATGGTGGCTGCGTATGACTACACCATCTGGTACCGGCCCGGCACTGAATATTGCACTGACGCGCTCAGCAGGCTTCCACTGGCCACCACTGAGGGGGCAGCGGAGCAAAGCGCTGAGATGGTCATGGCCGTTGATGCCTTTGACAGCACAGGCGGCCAGATCAAAATCTGGACCAGCAGAAATCCCTTCCTATCTTTGATTAAGAAATGTGTCCTGACTGGGGATTGGGCACCTGCACATGGAGCATGCCCTGAGGAGGTCAGACCGTTTCATAGGCAGATGGATGAGCTCTCCATCCAAGCCAACTGCCTACTATGGGGCAGCTGGGTAGTCATCCCCAGAGGGGCAGGGAAGCTTTCATCAGGGAACTCCACAGCGAGCACCCAGGCATCGTGCTGATGAAGGCCATTGCCCGGTCACACGTTTTGTGGCCGGGAATTAATCCAGACCTGGAACACTGTGTTCGCAGGTGCACGACGTGTGCTCAGCTGGGAAATGTCCCCAGGGAGGCCCCGCTCAGCCCGTGACCCTGGCCCACCAGGCCATGGTCACGCATTCAAGTAGACTACGTGGGCCCGTTCATGGGGAAAATGTTTCTCATTGTGGTTGATGCGTATTTGAAATGGATCGAGTGCATCATTTTGAATTCGTGCATGACATCCACCACTATGGAGAGTCTACGTGCGGTCTTTGTAACCCACGGTCTGCCGGGCATCCTTGTTAGCGATAATGGCCCATATTTCACTAGCTACGAATTCCGGGAGTTCATGTCGTCTAATGGCATTAACTATATCAGGACAGCACCGTTCAAGCCGGTCTCCAATGGCCAGGCGGAACCTGCGGTCCAAATCATAAAACAAGGCATGCTCAGGATTCAAGGTCCCTCCCTTCACTGCCACCTATCGCGCCTCCTGCTGGCCTATAGGTCCCGACCGCACTCGCTCACGGGGGTCCCGCCCGCAGAGCTCCTTATGAAACGTACACTCAAAACTCGGTTGTCCCTCATTCTTCCTGTCTTGTCCGACATTGTTGAAGGCAAGCACCAGTCCCAAAATGAGTACCATGACCATAATTCAAGGGGGAGATGTATAGAAATTGGTAACCCCGTATTTGTTCTCAATCACACTTTGGGGCCCAAATGGCTTGAAGGAACTGTAATAGACAAAGAGGGGAATAGGGTCATCGTGTTTAAACTTAACAATGGGCAGAGATGCCGCAAGCATCTGGACCAAGTAAAAAAATGGTTCAGCATGGGCTCTGAGGAACCTAAGGAAGATCATGAGATGGTATTCACACCACCGCCAGTGAACGAGCAACAAGAACAATCAGCAGCATGCACAGTCCCTGCGGTCAGCCCGGACAGGCCGGAATCACCACAGAGGACAGACATGCAGGCCAAGGCTCAACAGCCAGAGCCCCAACTGCGGCACTCCATGAGGGAGTGCAGACCACCCGAAAGACTTAACCTGTGATCCCAATAAGACGTTGGGGGGAGGTGATGTCATGTATGTAATCTTCATGTAACAACACTGCAATACTGTATATACTTGAGAAATGCACACCTTGACCACAGGGGGTGAACTTGTGGGAGATACTCCTCACCTGGTCATCCAGGTATATAAAGGGAGGTCCCACGCAGGGTCAGCAATTTTTGGTCCTGTGAATAAAGGTGCAGGTCACAGAGTGACCTTGTCCATAGAATGTGCCTCGTGTGGATTTGTGGTATTGTGTAAGTACTTTATAACTAATGTTGTACCTTTGTTTAAAAAGGGAGAAAGGGATAGACTGAGTAGTTACAGGCCACAGACTAACCTCAGTGGTGGGAAAATTATTGGAAAAAATCCTGAGGGAAGGATAAACCTTCATTTGGAAAGACATGGATTAATCAAGGACCGTCAGCATTGATTTGTTAAGGGAAGGTTGTGCCTGAGTAACTTGATTGATTTTTTTCGAGGATATTACCAGGTGGGTCAATGAGTGCAGTGCATTTGATGTAGTGTATATGGATCGTAGCAAAGCTTTTGATAAGGTCCCACATGGCAAACTGGTCACGAAAGTAAAAGCGCATGGGACCCAGGGCAAAGTGGCAAGTTGGATTTAAAATTGGCTCAGAGGCAGGAAGCAAAGGGTAATGGTTGATGGGTGTTTTTGTGATTGGAAGGCTGTATCCAGTGGGGTTACGCAGGGCTCAGTGCTGGGTCCCTTGCTTTTGTGGTATATATCAATGACTTGGACTTTAATGTTGGAGCTTTTGATTAGAAGTTCGCAGATGACACTAAAATTGGCTGTGTGGTTGATAATGAAGCAGAAAGCAGTGGATTGCAGGAAGATATCAATGTACTGGTCATGTCGGCAGAAATGTGGCAAAAGGAATTCAATCCGGACAAGTGTGAGGTAATGTATTTGGGGAGGGCTAACAAGGCAAGAAAATACACATTAAATGATACGACACTGAAAAGTGTAGAGGAACAAAAAAGACATTGGCATGCAGATCCACAGATCCCAGAAAGTAGCAGGCCAGGTAGATAAGGTGGTTAAGAAGCCATACAAAATACTTGCCTTTATTAATCGAGGCATGGAATACAAGAGTAAGGAGGTTATGCTTAAACTGTATAAAACACTGGTTAGGCCACAGCTGAAGTACTGTGTGCAGTACTGGTCACCACATTACAGGAAAGATGTGATTGCACTGGAAAGGGTGCAGAGGAGATTTACAAGAATGTTGCCTGGACTGGAGAATTTTGGTTATGAGGATAGATTGGAGATGCTGGGTCTGTTTTCTTTGGAACAGAGGAGGCTAAGGGGAGACCTGGTTAAGGTGTATAAAATTATGAGGGGCCTAGATAGAGTGGATAAGAAGGACCCGTTTCCCTTGGCAGAGGGGTCAACAACATGGGCGCATAGATTTAAAGTAATTGAGGGAAGGTTTAGAGGAGATATGAGGGGGAATTTCTTCACCCAGAGGGTAGTGGGGGTCTGGAACTCACTGCCTGAAAGGGTGGTAGAGGCAGAAACCCTCACCACATTTCAAAAATACTTGGATTTGCACTTAAAGTGTCGTAACCTACAGGGCTACGGACCAAGAGCTGAAAAGTGGGATTAAGCTGGATAGCTCTTTTTGGCCGATGCGGACACGATGGGCCGAAATGGTCTCCTTCCGTGCTGTAAATTTCTATGATTCTATGAGACGAGCACCACCACTCGCTGCAGCAGCCACAACACCAGCCTGCTCCACAACCTACCTCTTTATACAAGTTTTCGGTCACCTTTCCTTATGTGGTTCGGTGTCAAAGTTTGTTTGATAATGCTCCTGTGAAGTGCCTTAAGAGATTTTACTATGTTAAAGGTGCTATACAAATGCAAGTTGTTGATGTTGCTGTTTATATCCTAGGGCATTTATTTACAAAAATGAGATCTTAAGACCCAGCACAAACATTTTTGCCGAAATCTTGAATATATTAAAGAGGGAAATGGATTTCTAATTACAACTGGTACCCACTAGGGAGCATTGTAAGATTTAGGATCACACGTCACACACAGATACCTAAAGGGAATAAGGCATTTTATTAAGGGAGCAATAGTTGAAATATAGTCTCCACAAGATCCTACAAATCCCCTGGGAGCACAGACGCACCAACATTAGTGTCCTCGACCAGGCCAACATCCCCAGCATTGAAGCACTGACCACACTTGATCAGCTCCGCTGGGCAGGCCACATAGTTCGCATGCCAGTCACGAGACTCCGAAAGCAAGCATTCTACTCGGAACTCTTTCATGGCAAATGAGCCAAAGGTGGGCAGCGGATACCCTCAAAGCCTCCCCAATAAAGTGCAACATTCCCACTGATACCTGGGAGACCCTGGCCAAGGACCGCCCTAAGTGGAGGAAGCGCATCTGTGAGGGCGCTGAGCACCTCGAATCTCGTCACCGAGAGCATGCAGAAATCAAGCGCAGGCAGCGGAAAGAGCACGCGGCAAACCTGTCCCACCCACCCCTTACCCTCAACGACTATTTGTCCCACCTGTGACAGAGACTGTGGTTCTCATATTGGACTGTTCAGCCACCTAAGAACTCATGTTAAGAGTGGAAGCAAGTCTTCCTCGATTCCGAGGGACTGCCTATGATGATGATGATGATGATAGTTAAACACAACATGCAATCAGGATAGACATAGTAGACATACAACCGTGACAAATAGCTGTTATTAGTCCCGATCGGACAGACAGCTGGTGGCATGAACAGCTCTTATCTTCACTGTCTGCCAGGAATCACCTTCTGGGTCTTCCTTTTATTCTCTTTTTAGTGGTGGGCCTGGTGTGGGATATTGGCAGGATCATTTAACCTATGATATGTCGAGTTCCTTGTCTCAACTCTTGGGTGAAACCCTCCTCTTCACATCCTCCCAAGACACGCCATTCTTGGCCTTCAGATGTTTGGAGCTGCATGTTATCAGTTATTTATGTTTCTGTTCAAGTGGCTTTAGCTATTGTACCCTGGAACCAATCCTTCAATTCTAACACCAGCCCGAAGAGACATCCTGGTCTCAAGTTATTTCTTCCAATTCATGATTTCTTACAGCTTGCAGTGTCAGTTACATCTTATAAATGGATACAATCGAGGTGTAGTACCACAAGTATGAGTGGAAATCACTTACGCTGGATCACTACTCACAATGCACATAACGTACATTTCTTGAAGGTAGTGGTATATGCCTGGAAGCTTCATTTCAATATGTTAATGCAGCAGAAGGGATATTATTAGGATAGCAACAGTGTATCCAAGCCGCAATTCATGATTGTGTTTGTATCAATTGGTCTTCTGGGGTAGGTAGACCGTGCATCGGAATTTAAGCTTATGTTAAGGCAAAGCTTACAACTGTAATGCCAGCTTTTAAACCCTCGTTTCTTTCTCCTTTTTTTTCTGTTGCCAGCTCTGTGTTTGAAGCAGGTTTGTAACACGGGTGTTAGCCCACCAATTATTTGCCACCAACCAACTAATTGTGGACTGGGAGTGTTCTTGTTGGAATTCCCCTTTATTTATGCCACGTGGAGGTAGGAAAAGAGGAAGAGAAATGAAGAGATTGCAGTCACGCCAGGTTACACCAGCCCAGGAATGCGACCACAACTGTCCGCATTGCATTTTCAACATGCCCACAATAAATCCGCCTTAACCTCATTGACTGCACCTCGAATTCAACAGCCAGAGGTTCCATTCCTATCACTAAAGGTGTGGTTTGCTACTTTGGCAGATGAGGAAAGGTCATTAAATTTCTGACACAGCAACTCTGTGCATTTGCTGTTGAAGCTGCTGTTTCTGGCTATCACCTGCCATGCAGCCCGCATTACTCATCTGAACACATGGTCGGAAAGAGGACCTCTGGCACACCTACTCCAGCAGGATCTCCAACTCCCCCCCTCCGTAACCTGCACCAACCCGCTGCCCACACGACTACCTGCTTGCATTATTGTATAATGAATCATAGAATAGTACATCACAGAAGGAGACCATTCAGCCCATTGAATCTGTGCCGGCTCCCTCGAAGAGCAATCCAGTTAGGCCCACTGCCCCACTCCCTCCCCATATCCCTGCAAATTTGTTCCCCTTCAATTATTTAACCAATTCCCTTTTGAAGACGACTATTGAATCTGTATCCAGCACCTGCTAACTCACATCCCACTCTGAACTCCTTCCCATCTCAATCACCCTATCTGATCACAGGCTACAAACTGCACTATTTCATAAGCCTCTCGTCTCAATTGCCACACCTATAACCCTTCATAAGAAACCGACAGGCGAGTTTTGTTTTGACCTGTCTTGTCAAAAAACCAAATACACCTATCGACATCAATCAGTCCTTTGCTTTTGGAACTGGAAACAGCAATTGTGTTTGAAACTGCAGCATGTGATTATCTATCCACTATTGGGTGAACTCCCAATGAGAGCCATTATTGACATCTGAGCTAATTCCAGAAATAGAGGTGAGTCAGTGCACTGTTGTGTACGTGCTATTATTGTACCAACTGGCGTCTTTATAAATGTATAGGGTAGTTGGGGATCAGTGTGATATATATTGCACATGAATCCAGTAGGTGCTCAACCTCCTCCAACACCCTGAATAGCAATAACAAAAGAAAGATTTGCCTTTCTATAGCTGCTTTCACAACTTCAGGGTGTCCCAAAGCGCTTTACAGCCAATTAAGTACTTTTTTGAAGTGTAATCACTGCTGTAATGTAGGAAATGTGGCAGCCAATTTGCATACAGCAAGCTCCCTCAAACAAGCATAGAAACATAGAAAATAGGTGCAGGAGCAGGCCATTCAGCCCTTCTAGCCTGCACCGCCATTCAATGAGTTCATGGCTGAACATGAAACTTCAGTACCCCCTTCCTGCTTTCACGCCATACCCCTTGATCCCCCGAGTAGTAAGAACTTCAACTAACTCCCTTTTGAATATATTTAGTGAATTGGCCTCAACTACTTTCTGTGGTAGAGAATTCCACAGGTTCACCACTCTCTGGGTGAAGAAGTTTCTCCTTATCTCAGTCCTAAATGGCTTACCCCTTATCCTTAGACTGTGACCCCTGGTTCTGGACTTCCCCAACATTGGGAACATTCTTCCTGCATCCAACCTGTCTAAACCCGTCAGAATTTTAAACGTTTCTATGAGGTCCCCTCTCACTCTTCTGAACTCCAGTGAATACAAGCCCAGTTGATCCAGTCTTTCTTGATAAGTCAGTCCCACCATCCTGGGAATCAGTCTGGTGAATCTTCGCTGCACTCCCTCAATAGCAAGAATGTCCTTCCTCAAGTTAGGAGACCAAAACTGTACACAATACTCCAGGTGTGGCCTCACCAAGGCCCTGTACAACTGTAGCAACACCTCCCTGCCCCTGTACTCAAATCCTCTCGCTATGAAGGCCAACATGCCATTTGCTTTCTTAACCGCCTGCTGTACCTGCATGCCAACCTTCAATGACTGATGTACCATGACACCCAGGTCTCGTTGCACCTCCCCTTTTCCTAATCTGTCACCATTCAGATAATAGTCTGTCTCTCTGTATTTACCACCAAAGTGGATAACCTCACATTTATCCACATTATACTTCATCTGCCACGCATTTGCCCACTCACCTAACCTATCCAAGTCACTCTGCAGCCTCATAGCATCCTCCTCGCAGCTCACACTGCCACCCAACTTAGTGTCATCCGCAAATTTGGAGATACTACATTTAATCCCCTCGTCTAAATCATTAATGTACAATGTGAACAGCTGGGGCCCCAGCACAGAACCCTGCGGTACCCCACTAGTCACTGCCTGCCATTCCGAAAAGTACCCATTTACTCCTACTCTTTGCTTCCTGTCTGACAACCAGTTCTCAATCCACGTCAGCACACTACCCCCAATCCCATGTGCTTTAACTTTGCACATTAATCTCCTGTGTGGGACCTTGTCGAAAGCCTTCTGAAAGTCCAAATATACCACATCAACTGGTACTCCTTTGTCCACTTTATTGGAAACATCCTCAAAAAATTCCAGAAGATTTGTCAAGCATGATCTCCCTTTCACAAATCCATGCTGACTTGGACCTATCATGTCACCATTTTCCAAATGCGTTGCTATGACATCCCTAATAATTGATTCCATCATTTTACTCACTACTGAGGTCAGGCTGACCGGTCTATAATTCCCTGCTTTCTCTCTCCCTCCTTTTTTAAAAAGTGGGGTTACATTGGCTACCCTCCACTCCATAGGAACTGATCCAGAGTCAATGGAATGTTGGAAAATGACTGTCAATGCATCCGCTATTTCCAAGGCCACCTCCTTAAGTACTCTGGGATGCAGTCCATCAGGCCCTGGGGATTTATCGGCCTTCAATCCCATCAATTTCCCCAACACAATTTCCCGACTAATAAAGATTTCCCTCAGTTCCTCCTCCTTACTAGACCCTCTGACCACTTTTATATCCGGAAGGTTGTTTGTATCCTCCTTAGTGAATACTGAACCAAAGTACTTTTTCAATTGGTCTGCCATTTCTTTGTTCCCCGTTATGACTTCCCCTGATTCTGACTGCAGGGGACCTACGTTTGTCTTTACTAACCTTTTTCTCTTTACATACCTATAGAAACTTTTGCAATCCGCCTTAATGTTCCCTGCAAGCTTCTTCTCGTACTCCATTTTCCCTTCCCTAATCAAACCCTTTGTCCTCCTCTGCTGAGTTCTAAATTTCTCCCAGTCCCCAGGTTCGCTGCTATTTCTGGCCAATTTGTATGCCATTTCCTTGGCTTTAATACTATCCCTGATTTCCCTAGATAGCCACGGTTGAGCCACCTTCCCTTTTTTATTTTTACGCCAGACAGGAATGTACAATTGTTGTAATTCATCCATGCGGTCTCTAAATGTCTGCCATTGCCCATCCACAGTCAACCCTTTAAGTATCATTAGCCAATCTATCTTAGCCAATTCATGCCTCATACCTTCAAAGTTACCCTTCTTTAAGTTCTGGACCATGGTCTCTGAATTAACTGTTTCATTCTCCATCCTAATGCAGAATTCCACCATATTATGGTCACTCTTCCCCAAGGGGCCTCGCACAATGAGATTGCTAATTAATCCTCTCTCATTACACAACACCCAGTCTAAGATGGCCTCCCCCCTAGTTGGTTCCTCGACATATTGGTCTAGAAAACCATCCCTTATGCACTCCAGGTAATCCTCCTCCACCGTATTGCTTCCAGTTTGGCTAGCCCAATCTATGTGCATATTAAAGTCACCCATTATAACTGCTGCACCTTTATTGTATGCACTCCTAATTTCCTGCTTGATGCCCTCCCCAACATCACTACTACTGTTTGGAGGTCTGTACACAACTCCCACTGACAATTTTTGCCCTTTAGTGTTCTGCAGCTCTACCCATATAGATTCCACATCATCCAAGCTAATGTCCTTCCTAACTATTGCATTAATCTCCTCTTTAACCAGCAATGCTACCCCACCTCCTTTTCCTTTTATTCTATCCTTCCTGAATGTTGAATACCCCTGGATGTTGAGTTCCCAGCCCTGATCATCCTGGAGCCACGTCTCCGTAATCCCAATCACATCATATTTGTTAACATCTATTTGCACAGTTAATTCATCCACCTTAATGCGGATACTCCTTGCATTAAGACACAAAGCCTTCAGGCTTGCTTTTTTAACACCCAATGTGATAATGACCAGATCATCTTTTTTATTGATGTTGGTTGAGGGATAAATATTGGCCAGGGCTCCAGGAATAACTCCTCTTCTCTTCTTCAAAAAGAATGGCATGAAATCTTTTACATCCACCTCAGAGGGCAGACAGGGCCTCGATGTAACGTCTCATCCATTCAACTCAAAGACCCAGCTAAGAGAGCCCTATACAGCCAGTGCCTCACAGCTAACCTGGCGTGCCTTGATAACCCCGAGACGCAGATTGCCCACAATGCTTGGTCTGCCCTCCAGGCCTCCATAACCAGTGCCTGCGAAGAGACGCTCGGTCACTCAACCAGGAAACACCAGGACTGGTTTGATGAGAATGACCAGCAATTCCAAGAGCAGGGCATTTCTGAGCCTGAAACAACAACCCAACTTGGGACCAGCAAGACATCATTACAGACGGCTTAAGACCGTGGTCCAACAAAAAATTTGGGACCTAAAGAACAGATAGTGTATGGAGAAAGCACAGGAGGTACAGCAGCTGGCCGACAACCATGATGTGCGAGGATTCTTCACCACAGTCAAGGCCACCTATGGTCCAAACACCCAAGGCCCCACCCCACTGCTGGCCAAGAATGGGGAAACACTCATCAAGGACACCAAGGCAGTCAGGGCCCACTGGAAGGAGCACTTCGAAGATCTCCTCAATCGAGACTCTGCCTTTGACTCGAGTATCTTCGACTCCATCCCACAGCATGCTATCCGCCACCACCTTAGTAAAACCCCAGCCCTGCACGAGGTAGAAAAATCCATAAGACAGCTTGACATGGCTACGGGAGCGGATGGAATCCTCACTGAGGCACTGAAGTATGGCACTGCTGGCGCGAATGCAGGTCCTCATCTCTCGCATCTGGAGGGAGGAGAGCATGCTGGGAGATCTCAGACATGAAGTGATCATGACCATCTTTAAAAAAGGGGACAAGTCCGACTCGGGCAACTACAGAGGAATCTCCCTGTCATCAGCCACTGGGAAAGTCGTTGCTAGAGTCCTCCTCATCCATCTTCTCCCTGTGGCTGAGGAGCTCCTCCTGGAGTCAAGGTGCGGATTTCGTCCCCTATAGGGCACAACGGGCATGATTTTTACAGAGCGACAGCTGCAAGAAAAATGCAGAGAACAACGCCAGCCCTTATACATGGCCTTCTTCGACCTTACAAAGACCTTTGACACTGTCAACCGTGAGGGTCTATGGAGCATCCTCCTCCGTTTCGGATGCCCCCAAAAGTTCGTCACTATCCTGCACCTGCTCCACGACGACATGCAGGCCGTGATCTTTACCAATGGATCCATTACAGACACAATCCACGCCCAGACCAGGGTCAAATGTGGCTGCGTCATCACCCCAACCCTCTTCTCAATCTTCCTCGCTGCCATGCTCCACCTCACATTTAACAAGCTCCCCGCTGGAGTGGAACTAAACAACAGAACCAGTGGGAACCTGTTCAACCTTGGTCATCTCCAGGCCAGATCCAAGACTATCCCAACCTCTGTCGTCGAGCTACAGTACGTGGACGACGCCTCTGTCTGCGCACATACAGTGGCTGAACTTCAAGTCATAGTCAACGTATTCACTGAGACGTACAAAAGCACGGGCCTTGTGCTAAACATCCGTAGGACAAAGGTCCTCCACCAACCTGTCCCCGCCGCACAGCACTGCCCCCCAGTCATCAAGATCTACGGCACAACCCTAAACAAAATGGACTATTTCCCATACCTCGGGAGCCTCTTATCAAAAAGAGCAGACATTGACGACGAGATTCAACACCGCCTCCAGCCTGAGGAAAAGAGTGTTCGAAGACCAGGCCCTCAAACCTGCCACCAAGCTCATGGTCTACAGGGCTGTAGTAATACCCACCCTCCTGTATGGCTCAGAGACATGGACCATGTACAATAGACACCCCAACTCGCTTGAGAAATACCACCAACGATGTCTCCGCAAGATCCTGTAAATCCCCTGGGAGGACAGACACACCAACATCAGCGTCCTCGACCAGGCCAACATCCCCAGCATTGAAGCACTGACCACACTTGATCAGCTCCGCTGGGCAGGCCACATTGTACGTATGCCAGACACGAGATTCCCAAAGCAAGCGCTCTAATCGGAACTCCTTCACAGCAAACAAGCCAAAGGTGGGCAGAGGAAACGTTACAAGGACACCCTCAAAGCCTCCCTGATAAAGTGCAACAGCCCCACTGACACTTTGGAGTCCCTGGCCAAAGACTGCCCTAAGTGGAGATAGTGCATCTGGGAGGGCGCTGAGCACCTCGAGTCTCATCGGCGATAGCATGCAGAAATCAAGAGCAGGTACGGAAGGAGTGTACGGCAAACCAGTCCCACCAACCCTTTCCCTCAACGACTATTTGTCCCACCTGTGACAGGGACTGTGGTTCTCGTATTGGACTGTTCGGCCACCAAAGGACTCATTTTTAGAGTGGAAGCACTCTTGCTCGATTTCGAGGGACTGTCTCTGATGATGATTAATGTCTCATCCAAAAGACGACACCTCCATCAGTTTTTGCGCTCAAGTCTCTGGAGTGGGACTTGTACCCACAATAATGGCACATAGGGACAAAGCAACACTGTAAGATGCAGTGAGAAGGTTCTCGCAGATTTATGAAGGTGAGTGTAATTGCAGCTGGTTTATTTAACAGTCAATATGATAAGTGATGTCTTTACATTTACAATGTCATGGATCACAACCCTCATTTTCCTGAAAGGCAATTTATGCAATTACAATGTCACTTTAAGCTACAATTGTTTGAAAGAACCGAACTGTGTTGTGTGAAGAATTATTAATTTGGATTCATGGAATTTTAATGCTGTCATTGAATTTCAATGTCAAGGTATATCAAGTTTCCTTAAGATCTGTGAGAGATTTGTTTTAAATCTATTAAACTGAAAAACACTGTTGGATATTCAAGTTAATACCTTTCTTTAGAATTATGAAGGAACAAATTCACACAATTTTTCAAAATATTGTAAGTTTCTTTTTGAGGTGCCTTGCCCTTTAAAACTTGTTTGTCACTCCTTCTCATAAGAACATAATTGTGCTACTGCAGTACGATTAACAATCTGCCTATGAGCATTCTAAAGCTCTGTCACCCTGTTGACTTTTTCTCAGTGTTTTACCCTACACACTTATCAACCAAAGTTAGAACACTTGCATCCGTTTTGGGCTACATTCAAAAACTTGCTTCCTGAAGTAAGAACTCATTTTGCTAAATGAACCTTTTCCAACTCTGAGCTTGTGATCTGGAACACTCACAGATAAAAGGAAAGCAAAGCACTTGTACTCTGATTTAAAATGTCTCGTTATTTGCGTATTATAGGTGAAACAATTTTGTAAATTCAACAAGTGACTGTTGCGATTGGTCGCTTGCCAAACTAGCTGTGTATGTACCTAGTCAGTAAATGTCGGTCGATGATTTATCCATTGGGATCTGATCCTATAGTCATCCAAGGTCCACAAACACACATACATACACACATACATACACACTCACACACACACTTGCACACACACATATACATACGCACACAAACTCATATTCACACACGCTCACACTCATACACACACACACTCACATACACACATACACTCACATACACACTCACACACACATACATACACACTCACATACTCACATACACACTAATGCACACACACACACATTCACACACACATACACACACACACACTCACAAACTCACACACACATACATAGAAATATAGAAACATAGAAAATAGGTGCAGGAGTAGGCCATTCGGCCCTTCGAGCCTGCACCACCATTCAATAAGATCATGGCTGATCATTCCCTCAGTACCCCTTTCCTGTTTTCTCTCCATACCCCTTGATCCCCTTAGCCATAAGGGCCATATCTAACTCCCTCTTGAATATATCCAATTACCTGGCATCAACAACTCTGCGGCAGGGAATTCCATAGGCTAACAACTCTCTGAGTGAAGAAGATTCTCCTCATCTCAGTCCTAAATGGCCTACCCCTTATCCTAAGACTGTGTCCCCTGGTTCTGGACTTCCCCAACATCGGGAACATTCTACCCGCATCTAACCTGTCCCGTCCCATCAGAATCTTATATGTTTCTATGAGATCCCCTCTCATCCTTCTAAACTCCAATGTATAAAGGCACAGTCGATCCTGTCTCTCCTCATTCTTCAGTCCTGCCATCCCGGGAATTAGTCTGGTGAACCTTCGCTGCACTCCCTCAATAGCAAGAACATCCTTCCTCAGATTAGGAGACCAAAACTGAACACAATATTCCAGGTGAGGCCTGATCAAGGCCCTGTACAACTGCAGTAAGACCTCCCTGCTCCTATACTCAAATCCCCTAGCTATGAAGGCCAACATACCATTTGCCTTCTTCACCGCCTGCTGTACCTGTATACCAACTTTCAATGACTGATGAACCATGACACCCAGGTCTCGTTGCACCTCCCCTTTTCCTAATCTGCCGCCATTCAGATAATATTCTGTTTTCGCGTTTTTGCCACCAAAGTGAATAACCTCACATTTATCCACATTATACTGCATCTGCCATGCATTTGCCACTCACCTAACCTGTCCAAGTCACCCTGCAGTCTCTTAGCGTCCCTCTCACAGCTCAGACCGCCACCCAGTTTAGTGTCATCTGCAAACTTGGAGATATTACACTCAATTCCTTCATCCAAATCATTGATGTATAGTAAGGAGTTGGGGTCCCAGCACTGAGCCCTGCGGCACTCCACTAGTCACTGCCTGCCATTCTGAAAAGGACCCGTTTATCCCGACTCTCTGCTTCCTGTCTGCCAACCAGTTCTCTATCCACGTCAGTATATTACCCCCAATACCATGTGCTTTAATTTTGCACACCAATCTCTTGTGTGGGACCTTGTCAAAAGCCTTTTCAAAGTCCAAATACACCACATCCACTGGTTCTCCCTTGTCCACTCTACTAGTTACATCTTCAAAAAATTCCAGAAAATTTGTCAAGCATGATTTCCCCTTCATAACACACACACACTCACACACACACACTCACACGCACACACTCACACACACACTCATACACACACACACGCACACACACACTCACACATCATAGGCAGTCCCTTAGAATCGAGGAAGACTTGCTTCCACTCTTAGCATGAGTTCTTAGGTGACTGTACAGTCCAATACAAGAACCACAGTCTCTGTCACAGGTGGGACAGACAGTGGTTGAAGGGAACGGTAGGCGGGAAGCCCGGTTTGCCGCAAGCTCCTTCCGCTGCCTGCGCTTGATTTCTGCATGCTCTCGGCGACGATACTTGTAGGGGGTGGTGTGTGGTGTCAGGTTCACCTCTGACCTTCTGAGCGGTTCGAATTGCTCCCACTCCCTGGGTTCTAGACTCTGGGTTTATTTGGGGGATGTGATAAAGTGCAAGAGACAACTGGTTTGGTGCAAAAGAACTTTGATTTTATTAAAGACAAGAAAATACAATGTCAACCTTATAATCACTTGAATAAAGAACACTATAACACACATTCAAAGGGGTTACATTGAATAATACACCTCCCACTTCCCAATGCCCAACACTGACTAGGTTAAACTCCAGGGAGAACAGGGACTGTGCTCACCTCCTTGAATGACTCCAATGTTCTCCACCCTGTATGCCGGTGCGGGTCGGGCTGTCTCACCCATGACCGGCATCCTTAGTACTATCCCCATGATGGTGTGATTAGAACTCCCGCAATCTACTGGGACACGGTAGGCTTCAGAAGCTAGGCGGAGCTGGCATGGGCTTAGTGAATTACTGTATGGGTGGAGGGCTGCGAGGTGCTTGTTACTGATCTAGGAGGGGACTAAACCTTGTTGTAAATCCTCCAGGTTGTTGCAGACCTCGCCCAACAACCATACCCCATACAGCACGCACACCTCGTTCTGTGCAGCCTGGTCGGAAGGATTTCTATCCTCCCGTATGAGTGCATTCACTGTCTGTGCAAGTTTTTCCAGCTCAGCCACAATCTCCTTTAAATGGACCGTCATAGCCTGGTCCTTGTGTAGCTCTGAGCCTACTGCTGTGTTTTCCTCTTTCTGGATCTTTCTCAGTTGGTTCCTTAGACCATTTATCTGTGTTTGCAGTTCTATATCCTCCAGGCTATTTATCACAGAGGACTATTATATGCAGTAAAAATGTCGTTCAAGGTTCCCCTTCTAGGTCTCCCTGTCCCCATGTTGTCCCTAGCATGTAGGGTGTATAAATCTGCTTTGTCTTCATTCCCAAAGTCTAACTCGTAAAATTTCTTGAACATTTCTCTAAGTAGGGCCTGGTATAGCACCATGCAGGTAAGTACAACTCGGTAAGGTTTAAAATAACTGAAGCTACTGCATAGTGTACTCCCTGATATAACACCTTTTCAGTCGGTACCAATACTAATCCGTTCCCTGGTCCCTTGGTGGTGGTAGGACACCATTCTATTTTTGTTCGCACTGGCGGGGTCGTGGGCAGGGGTTTCTTAATGTGCGCTCTTAGTTCGGTGGCGTTAATTGGGAGTGGGGAGTGTGGGACCGCACACGCGTGCAGGCTGGAATCCCACCCAATCCCTTCCTCCTCATCTTGCCATTGCCTGGCAAAGGCGATTGATATGCCTGCAGGACAGATGTTCTCTGACCCCCATAGTCATACGTAAATTCCCTGTTCAGACTCCCACCACTTGTTCCAACACATCTTTACTCCTCCCCGTGTCCCCATGATGGTACGGTACGTGTCATTACCGAGTCTTTCCCAGTCAGACTCCTGATTCCCCGCATCCTTGCTCAGCTTCCTGAGCCACCACCATCTTCCCAGGGGAATCTGTCCTTTACAAGTCAAACACACACGTTTTCCCTCCGTAACACTGACCCGCGCAGCAACGACCCGTATCCGGGGGCATGGAACTGAGGCCTCCCCGTAAGTAAACTCTTCCTGGCTGGAGTAGCGGGTGGAGTTAGACCCCATCCACCCTGGCCACCTTCCCTCGTGGCCGTAAACGGCGAGCTCTTCCACACTCTGTGTGCCTCCCCCGGCGATTACGATTGGTGCTCTCTCTCCTGAGCACCCATAAATGAGGGATTCTTCCACGTCTCCTCGGCCACCGCTGCTCATCCTTATCAGGGCGAGCCGGAACAGGACCCTTCTCATGTCGTTCTCCTTCCTGTAGGGGCACATAAAACAGATTGTCCAGCCCTGAGAAAAGCTCTCTGGCTTGACAAAGGTGATCGAGTTCCAATTTGGACTCCTTTCTTCTCAGAAACATAATACAGTCTTTGATCAACTGGCTGTCTGTTCCAGTTCCTGTCGGAACTGATGTCTGCTCTTAACCTTTGTCTCACAGCCGTTTTACGCTAATCGTTCTTGTAGTGCTTCTTTTACTGCCGACAAGGTGGGGACCTTTGCTTTCCCCAAATACTACCAGGCACATGCCTGCTAGTTAGTCACCGGCTGTCGGCTGAAACTCTTACATTTTATGCATCAAACATTCTTATCTTATTCTACTCGTTGCACTCCTTCCATCTACTACGCTAGATTTTTACTAACCCTACTTAAACTCATATCGTCCTATTTATGTACATCTGCCACCCGTCTCCGGTGGCCAGGTTAATCCCTGTCCTTCTCCTTTCTTCTTTAGCCTCTGGGTTGCCAGCGGAGCCGGTAGTAAGTTAGCCTGTACCGCAGGACACAGAGTGTCCTGACCGGAGGTGGTCTGAGTCCTACACTACTGGGGAACGTCCCCTCCGGTGCTACAGCACACCGCCCCTTTTGGGGGTGGCTGCACGGTTCCTTTCATCCCCTGGGAGTTCTGTCTGATCAAGGGCCGCGCGCTGGGGACTCCCAATTGGTGGCTGGCCCACCACTATCTCTTCCGTGGGGACACATCACACAAGACCCTGCTCACAGGCTGGTCCCTGATCTTAGGTACCCCTTTGCAGCTGGTCCCTCTCCCAGGGCTGAACCACTAACTCCTAAATTGGAGCGCTGGTGACCATGGTGTCTTAGGCCGTGGCGTACGGAGAGTCCTCCTCAGGACTCTGACTACTGGGGGTGCGTCCGAGGCCCAAATGATTGGGGGGATAGCTCCTCCAGTAACACAGTCCACCACCCCTCTAGGTGCAGTCTGTGGGTCTGCCACATCCCCTGTGGGATTTTCACAGTCAGGGGCTGCTGGCTGAGGATCCCTGCCTTTGATACGGTTCACTGTTTCTTGCTGTCCCTTATGCTTAGCTGCTGCCCCTGGGTTGAAAAGTTTGCACTGGTTTATGTGGAACCACTTGTACGGAGGAGCAATTTCACGGCATAGACCATGGAGCTTGCCATGTCGACAATGTGGTACAGTCCTATGTATAGTGCCTCAAAAACCCCTACTCGAGCGTAGTTCCTTTCAATGACCTGGTCCCCCATCTCTCATTCGTGGTGTTTGCGGGGTTCTAGCAGCAGTCGGTTACTCCGATACTGTTTTCCCATGTTGTTAGCAGTCTGCCAGTGAATCTGTTTAAGATGCTCAAACAGATTCCTGACAAAGCTGTCCCGGTTCGCTTCCCTAAGCTGACCTTCCATGAGCACCGGGGCTAATACATGGGTGGGGGTTCGCATGGCTCTGCCGGTCATGAGCTCGTACGGGGAATACCCCGTGCTCTTTGACTGGCTGGCCCGGATCCCCATGAGGACCAGTGGTAGGACCTCTACCCACCTCTTGGGTGAGTTCCCCCTTTCTTTGATAGTGCGGTTTAAATGCTCCACAGGCCCGGATAACTACGGGTTGTGGGTGACATGCCATTTCTCCTTGATGCCGAGCACCTTAAGGGTTTCCTGCATCACCTGCCCGGTGAAGTGACTCCCTTGGTCGGACTCCACGTACTGGGGTAGTCCCCATCGGGAGAACACCTCTCTTACCAGGATCCTTGCTGTTCCCAGGGCAGTGGCTGTTCGGCATGGGAAGGCTTCCACCCATTTGATGAATATATCCACCAACACTAGGCAGTGCTTGTAGCCTCCCTGGGCGGTGGGTAGGGGTCCGATGTAGTCGATTTGGATCGACTGCCAGGGTCCCTCTACCCTCCGGATATGTCCCATAGACACCTTTCTTTTCTGGGGGTCGGGGTTGTTGGCCGCGCACACCAGACAGCTAGCACAGAACTCGCGGACATCTTCCTTGAGTCCCGGCCACCACCCTGCCTGTTCCATTCATTGCCAAGTGGTCTCAGGTCCGGGGTGTCCTGCTCCTGGGCCCTCATGGGCCAGCTGGAGGAATTCTCTCCAGTGTTGTTGCGGAACTACCCATTGCTCCCCCCTGAACAGCATGCCTTCTTTAATGGTAATTGCTGCTGTGCCGTACGGGCCGTCTACCCTTTCCCCTTTTGCTAGCGTGTTTAGGACAGTTTTGAGGACGGGGTCTGATACGTCCTTACTATACAGTATAAATGCACACGAGGGCCATGCTTGAGAGAAGGTCAGTCTGTGACCTGTCCTTTATTCCTTAGCACTCAAGTGATGAAGGTGGGTGGAGCTTCCCCTTTTGTATCTGAAGGTCCAGGTTAGGAGTGTCTCCCATCTAGTGGTCAGTGTTCTCACGGTGTACAACTTAGGTCAGTTAAGCATGGGTTACAATGCTGGTTGAATACATGACATCACCTCCCTCCCCAAAGTCTTATTGGGATCACAGGTTGAGTCTCTCTGGTGGTTTACGCTCCCTTGTAGAGCGCCTGAGTTGGGGCTCCGGTTGTTGGGCGCTGGCCTGAGTGTCTGCTGTTTGCGGTGCCTCAGGCCTGTCCAGACTGCCCACAGTGACTGGGCTCTCCTCCCTTTGGTTCCGGTGTTCGGTCACCTGTGGTGGAGTGAACTCTATATCGTGTTCTTCCTCTGCTTCTTCTATGGTGTTGCTGAACCTCCTTTTTGTTTGATCCACATGTTTGCGGCAGATTTGTCCATTGGCAAGTTTAACTACCAGAATCCTATTTCCCTCTTTGGCAACCACAGTGCCTGCGAGCCATTTGGGCCTTGCAGCGTAGTTGAGGACAAAAACAGGATCATTTACATCAATACATCACGCCCTCGCATTCCTGTCATGGTAGTGATATTGTGACTGGCGCCTGCTCTCGACAATTTATTTCATGGTGGGGTGTATAAGGGATAATCGGGTTTTGAGCGTCCTTTTCATTAGTAGCTCTGCGGGTGGAACCCCTGAGAGCAAGTGTGGTCGGGATCAATAGGCCAACAGGAGGCGTGATAAGCGGGTTTGGAGGGAACCCCCTTGGAATCTGAGCATCCCCTGTTTGATTATCTGCACTGCTCGTTCTGCCTGGCCGTTTGAGGCCGGCTTGAACGGTGCCGTTCTAACATGGTTAATTCCATTGCCTGCCATGAAGTCCTGGAATTCAGTGCTTGTGAAGCACGGGCCATTGTCGCTGACCAAGATGTCCGGTAGACCGTGGGCGGCGAACATTGCCCGTAGACTTTCTACTGTGGCAGAGGATGTGCTTGAATTTAAAATGTCACACTCAATCCATTTGGAGTAGGCGTCTACTACAACCAAAAACATTTTCCCCATGAAAGGACCTGCGTAGTCCACATGGATGCGTGACCAAGGCTTGACAGGCCATGGCCAGGGGCTAAGGGGGGCTCCCCTGGACGCATGGCCCAGCTGGGCACACGTGTTGCACCTGCGAACACAAAGTTCCAGATCTGCGTCTATCCCTGGCCACCAAACGTGTGACCTGGCAATTGCCTTCATCGTGACAATGCCCGGGTGCCCATTGTGGAGTTCTCTGATGAACACCTCTCTGCCCATCTGGGACATGACTATGCAGTTTCCCCACAGTAGGCAATCGGCCTGAATCGAGAGTTCATCCTTGCGTCTGTGAAATGGTTTAAATTTCTCAGGGCATGCCCTGTACGTGGCTGCCCAGTCCCCATTCAGGACACATTTCTTGAATAGAGACAATAGCGGGTCTCTATTTGTCCAGACTTTAATCTGACAGGCTGTCACGGGTGAGCCTTCGCTTCCGAAAGCTTCAACAGCCATGACCATCTCAGCACCATGCTCGGTAGTCCCCTCAGTGGTGGCTAGTGGGAGCCTGCTGAGTGCATCAGCGCAGTTTTCGGTGCCCGGTCTGTGCCGAATTGTGTAGTCATAGGCAGCTAATGTGAGTGCCCACCTCTGTATGCGGGCCGATGCGTTTGCATTTATGGCCTTGTTGTCGGCCAAAAGGGACGTTAGGGGTTTGTGATCTGTCTCCAGCTCAAATTTCCTGCCAAACAGGTACTGGTGCATTTTCTTTACCGCATATACACATGCGAGCGCCTCCTTTTCTACCATCCCATAGCCCCTTTCTGCCTGGGACAGACTCCTGGAGGCATAAGCTACCGGCTGTAACTGACCCTTGGCATTGACATGCTGCAACACACACCCGACACCATAGGACGACACATCGCACGTTAACACAAGTTTCTTACATGGGTCATATAGCGTTAACAGATTGTTGGAACATAACAAATTGCGTGCTCTATTAAAAGCCCTTTCCTGGCTGTCCCCCCAGACCCATTCACGACCTTTGCGTAGGAGTACATGTAACAGCTCTAGCAGCGTGCTCAATTTGGGAAGAAAGTTACCATAATAGTTCAGGAGCCCCAGGAACGAACGCAGCTCCATCGTGTTACAGGGTCTGGGTGCTCTCTGGATCGCTTCCGTCTTGGAGGGCTGATCCAGTCTGCTGCTACCCTCATCCCCAGGAATTCTACCTCTGGAGCTCGGAAGACGCACTTCGCCTTTTTCAGTCACAGACCTACCCGGTCCAGTCTGCGTAGCACCTCCTCCAGGTTGTGGAGGTGTTCTTCAGTATCATAACCCATAATGAGGATGTCGTTCTGAAAAACCACCGTCCCTGGAATCGTCTTGAGGAGGCTTTCCATATTTCGTTGGAAGATCGCGGCGGCCGAGCGAATCCCAAACGGACATCTGTTGTACTCAAACAACTCCTTGTGTGTCGTGATGATGGTCAGCTTCTTCAACTCACTCGCCAGCTCCTGGGTCATGTAAGCTGAGGTCAGGTCCAATTTTGAAAAAAGTTTGTCACCGGATAGCGTCGCTCTCGGTAGCGGGTACTGGTCTTGGAGTGACACCCGATTGATGGTGGCCTTATAATCGCCACATATCCTGACTGACCCATCCGCCTTGAGCACCGGCACAATCGGGTTCGCCCAGTCACTGAATTCGACTGGCGAGATGATGCCTTCCCTCAACAGGCGGTCCAATTCGCCTTCTATCTTTTCCCGCATCACGTACGGCACCGCTCTGGCCTTGTGGTGTACTGGTCTGGCGTCCGGGTTTATGTGAATTACTACCTTGGCCCCCATGAAAGTGCCAATGCCGGGTTGAAATAATGAGTCAAATTTGTCCAGGACCTGTGAGCATGATACTCGCTCCACAGAGGAATTGACATTGACATCGCCCCATTTCCAGTTCATGACAACAAGCCAACTCCTCCCCAGTAGTGCGGGACCGTCCCCTGGGACAATCTAGAGTGGCAACCTGTTCTCCGAATCTTTGTGGGTCACGACTACCATGGCGCTGCCTAGCACCGGAATGATCTGCTTTGTGTAAGTCCGTAGCTGTGCGTCAATCGGCGATAATTTTGGTCTCCTGGCCTTGGATGCCCACAACTTTTCGAACTGTTTGATACCCATCAGGGACTGGCTGGCATCCGTGTCTAACTCCATGATACTGGGATGCCATTGAGGAGCACTTTCATCATTATCGGTGGCGTCCTGGTGTATGAACTGTATACGTGCTCCACATGAACTCGCTGAACTTCAGCTTCCAGCGATTTCCCCCAGTATCCATTTCTGCAATTTCTGCAGGTATTTTGCTCATCTCTGCAAACTCCGGCTGAATGTATGCCTCCACGCCTCCAGCATGAGTTGCAGTTTGAAACAAAAGGTCCCTTGCCAGTCGATCGTCTCTGACTGCCCCTGTTATTGTCCTTGAGTGCACCATTAACAGGTTTTGATGGCCCCATTACTGGCCGCATTGTCCCTTGCAATGGCGTGAATTGCTGTTCAGCTTTCCATTGTCTCTGTCGAACTCCCCCTCTGGTTTCGACGACATGTTGGGGCATGCCTGACTGCTCTTGTCTGCCTGGAGAACTGTGTGCTGCTTTAACAATGTTGAATCTCTGTCCCAACCATTCCTTAACACAGTACCTCTCGTCTGTTCTGCTAGTGGCCATGCTCGCGTGGTTTAAATCCCAATTTCTTGTCGCCATTGATATGTCCTTACTACACAGTATAAATGCACACGAGGGCCATGCTTGAGAGAAGGTCAGTCTGTGACCTGTCCTTTATTCCATAGCACTCAAGTGATGAAGGTGGGTGGAGCTTCCCCTTTTATACCTGAAGGTCCAGGTTAGGAGTGTCTCCCACCTCGTGGTCAGTGTTCTCACGGTGTACAACTTAGGTCAGTTAAGCATGGGTTACAATGCTGGTTGAATACATGACAGGGTCTTAGGTCTGAACCGTTTTTAGGTCCAGGGGCAATGCTATCCCTGCCTTCCCTGCCGTCCCTATCCTGCCCCTGACTGCTGCAATGGGTCCTGGGTTGTATGGATCCCAGAGCTTGCCCGTGCGGGCACCTTGTTTGGCCAACATGTCAGCCTGCTGGTTTCCCTCTCTACGGGGTTCAGTGGTGGAATGTGCCTTCACTTCATCTTCCCTTCCTCCCCCATGGCTGTCAGGATCTTTTCCAGCAAAGGCTTAATTGCCAGGGGTCTCCTGTCTGCAGATGTGTATCCGCAACAGGACCAGATAGCCAGGTACTCCATACACGAATTGCATGTGAACATACTGTCCGAGCAAATCGTGTATGGGGTAGGGAACTCATCGGGGTGTGTGACTACGTACACCACCACAGACAGTTCAGTGTGCTGGGCGCTCATAGTACTGGGGAGTTTAATTGCCAGGACAATGCCTCCTTCTGGGTCATAAACTCCGCAGCCTGTGAGTCATTCACCTGCAGATACCGTGCTGGAACGTCCACATAGATCTCTCGGCCTGTGGGGTGTAACCCGGCCCGAAAGCCTATGTTAATTTCCCATACCCCTTCGACGGAACACCGGTGGGCTGTCCCTGGATAGATCATGTTGGCTGCGAGCCTTGGCTCGCAGAGACCCTTTACCCTTAGGTCCATTTGAGAGAGGAGTAGGGTCCAACGAGCAATGCGGGCACTGCTCACTGTCCCGTCCTTGATTCTCCCGTCCAGAAGCATTTGGGTGGGCATATGGTGGGTAAGGAGCGTGATAGGGGACCACCCTGTGAAGATCAGTGAGGTGCCGCTCACAGTTGGAGTATCCCTTCTCCACGTCCATGAGTGTCCTGGAGGAGTAGACCACTGGCCTCAGCCGGCTGTGCCGCTCTTGGAGCAGAACTGCTGCTACCTCCAGGAAAAACTCTTTACCACCATCAATAGCCCCTAGAACTGGCGTGGTCTGCAGGTCTTTCTTGAGTTGGATAAATGCTACCTCGCAACCTTCGTCCCATTCCCACTCCACTCCCTTGTGTAAGAGTCGGAACAAATGGGCTGCTGTGGCTGCATAATCCTCAATGAAATCTCTGCATTGCCTGGTTAGCCCTAGAAAAGATCTCACTCCTGTTACTGTGTTGGGGGCGGGTAACTTCTGCACTGCTTCCCTTCTAGCTTTGTCATAGCCCTTTCCCCAGCGCGCACAGCCAGTCCCAGGAATTTTACTTCCTTCTGGCATTTCTGTGCTTTCTTGGGATTCACTTTAAACCCTTCTTCTTTCAGCAGCTCCAGCAGTTCAGCCAGCAGTGGGCCATGCTCCTCCCCCTCATCGGTGAATAGGAGCAGGTTGTCCACATACTGTACTAGCTGCTGGGGTCTGCTGAAGCTCTTTAAACAGTTGGCCATACATTGGTGGAAAATGTTAGGGCTGTTGTGGAAGCCCTGAGGGAGACAGTTCCAAGTGTATTGCTGTCCTTTAAAGGTAAAAGCAAACTTGTACTGGTCTTCTCTTTGTACAGGGATGGACCAAAACCCGTTGGAAATATCCAGCACCGTGAAGGTGGTCACGGAGGCTGGGATACTTCCAATGAGGTTGGCGACAGCAGCAACGGTGGGTGCACAGGCGGGGATGTTACGGTTGAGTACTCGATAGACCACCATGGCTCTCCAGGAGTTGTCCGGTTTCTTAACCGGCCACAATGGAGAGTTCACATGGGTAGCCATTGGTCTCAATACCCACTGTTTAACCAGCGAACCCAAAGCTGTTTCCATGTCTGCCACCGCCTCCCTGGGGAAGTTGTACAGTTTCTGTGGTCGGGTCATGGGGTCCCCATCTTTGCTAACCTCGACCCCGTTTATCCTTCCACAGTCGTGTTTGTGAGTGGCAAATGCTGCAAGGTTTGCCCTCACATACTCTTGGTACTCCATCGGAGTGTTACTGACCAGTGATTCAAGGTCGTAACCCTCCTTTGGCTTCATCGTGTACACTGTCCCTTTTTCCCGAGGTTCTGGAATAACCACCACCTCACTCTCCTACCCGTACAGACTGTCCCCCAAAGACAGTGGTTTCTTAAATCCACTCGGATCCCGTGGCCTAGAATGAAGTCAGCCCCCAGGATCCCTCTCCCTTTCTGTTCCCACTTCATCCACTTGGTGTGAAGTGTTCCCAAACGAATAGAGAGCGGAACGGAGAATGAGCCATCCTGCTCGGCGCCTGTGAAACCCACCAAGCTGTTGAGATCCCGCTAGACAGAGGTGAGGCGGCGGGGTTAGCTGCAAAGATGAGGGTGCTTGATGCATTGGTGTCCAACAGATAAGTCCCCTTTACCTTTTCCACTTCCATCTGAATGGTCGGTCTCCCCCACGCATCATACTCAAGGGAACACAGGTGAACAGGCTGTGCCTGTCCTAGTCACTGTTTTGGCTGGGATGGGGCAGATGGGATTTCGGTACCGGTGGCAGCGGCTACCCTCCCAGGGCCATCTAACATTGTTTGGAGCGTAGTCATGAATGTATCAAACGTGTGGGCAGGGACTGGCTTCTCGGTCTCGGTCTTTTGGGCAGGGGCTGGAGAATTCTTCCCTGCGCTACTCTTCCATGGATTCCGACAATCCTTTCTCCAGTGCCCACTCTTTCCGCACCCGAAGCAGATACGTTTTGTATCAGAGAGGTTGCCCCCGTTGTGGCGCCATTTCCTCTTATCCTGACTAGGTCTGATTTTGTGGACCCTCCCCTTGGGTGGGTGCTCTTCCGTCCCCCTTGCCGTTCCGGTAGGCTAGGGTCAGTTGCCTGACCACTCCATGCTCGGTGGCCTGGGGATCTCTTGGTTCAAACCAGGCCTCAGCCTTTGCTCTTATTCATGGCAAACTGTTTTGCCACCAGGCTTCAGAGCCAGTGGGCTCTCTCGTCCAGGTTTAGGTGACTCCGGTCGAGGTCCCCTCCATAGGCGCTCTGGTACACAGGCCACAGTCTGTCTGCGAAAGCCTGTGGGGTTTCTCATGTGAGCTGCACTGTTTTCTCTACTCTGGAGAAGGAACTCCCGTCATTACAATCCATGGCTTCTAGAATGTCTTCCTGGACGGTGGCAGAGGTCCTCTGCCCCCTTTTGCTCTCGGCAGAGAGGGCCTGGTCCAGTGAGAGGAGGAGCATCTTTGCTATCTTGGCATCATCACACCCGATAATATCTCCTGCCTGTTCTACTTCCATAAAGTGAACGGAGGGGTCTCCCTTTGGAGTGAGCTTTTCCAGGTGGCTTATCATAGCCCTCAGCTGTTGGGTAGTGTGGGGAACCACAAATTGACTTTCCAGGGGCCCCTGACCCCCAGCACCGGTGGGCAGGCTGAACTTCTGCTGTCGGACCGGGCACATTGGCCCCGGCTCTGGCTCTTCTTGCTCTGGCTCGCCTACCGCTCCCTGCTGCCAAACCGAGCTGAACCTCGGCGCCACAGGTGGTGGTCCGTTGTCCCTGTCTGCCCCTCAACTCGTTCGCCCCTCCTGCTGCCGAACCGGTATAGTCACCGGTGCCACAGGAGGTGGTCGAATAGTTTCCTGCTTCTCTTCCAGGTTTACCTGGCCATACCTGGGCTTATTAGGCATATCATGCCTTTTGCCTTGGACAGGGCAAGGGTTAAACTCTTGATTTGTTGCTGGCAGGGACCGTGGTCTCCTGACTCAAACCCGTTAGTGCTAGCTACTTTATAAGCTGCCTGTATATCCCTTAATTTCTCCTCCAGCTCTTTTACTTGAGGGGTGAGGCGAGTATTTTCCTCCCGCTGTATCTTTTCATTATTCCTAACCTCGGTAACCTGACACTGAAAATAGTCCTGACTGTTCTTAAACCTTTCCATTAACTGTGCCTTTCCTTGTTTTAGCTCCCCATAACCTTTCTCCTGCCATAGCCCTTTCATGTGATGTCTCTGCACATTCCTATAGCTCTGCCTGTAGTAACTCGATGGCTTTATCTAGGAGTTGGACCTGTCGCTGTAGACAGATAAACCAAATTGCCTTTTCTACCGATTTTTTATGGTCCTTGCTTGCTGTCCACTGGGCTGCAGTGTCTCCCGGACGCTCAGCGCGCAATAGACCAAGCACCCATTCTTTAGTGACATTCACTTTCTTATACACATAGGAGGAAATCCTCTCTTCCATCTTGGTTCTTTCTTCCAAAACAGCACTCTCTGCATCACATCCCTTATACCAGAGTCTTGCCGTGGTCGCCATTTCTGTAGGGGGTGGTGTGTGGGGTCAGGTTCACCACTGACTTTCTGAGCGATTTGAATCGCTCCCACTCCCTGAGTTCGAGACTCTGGATTTATTTGGGGGATGTAATAAAGTGCAAGAGACAACTGGTTTGGTGCAAAAGAACTTCGATTTTATTAAAGACAAGAAAATACAATGTCAAACTTATAATCACTTGAATAAAGAAAACTATATCACACATTCAAAGGGGTTACAGTGAATAATACACCTCCCACCTCCCAATGCCTAACACTGACTAGGTTAAACGCCAGGGCAAACAGGGACTATGCTCACCAACCCTTTGCTGGTAGTTAGCGGTGGTTCGAGATTTCGGGGTTCGCTGGATTCTGTAGGTTCTGCTTGCCATACCCCGAACGTCATAGAAGACTTATTACTGCACAATCTTCAGTTGGGTGGTGTCCGCTGATGCGGTAGGGCGCGTTTTGGATGTATGGGGTAAGTACCCACTTTCTTTCATTCGAAATAGGTTTTAAAGTCTCTTAGGTACTGTTTTCACCTGTTGGTAGTCAGGACTTAGATTGTAGAGCGGAAAACTTTAGATTCTTCGGTTTCTTCCTTGCGGAGTTTTGTTTCGAAGTTGGTCGATTGCGGTGTTTTTGGCGGTACCACGTTGGCTGTGGTCGGTTGCTGCCACGATGGCGATGTTCTTCCTTCCTTTTTGATAGCAGGGCGATGTGGCCCCGATAGTGTCGTTGAGGCTGGAGAGGCTTGTTACAACTGCTGTGGTGGTCTCTCTCTCCCTTCTTCCTTCTTGATGCACTGTGATGCTATGCTGCTGTGTGCATACCTTCTGTTAAGCATAGCATACACTTTGTTAAAGCAGGGCACAGTTATACCCTTGGAGCTGTTCTAATCTTTGCGCCAAATCAGTCCAAATTCTTTGTTTAATTTTGGTGGGCTTGATATTTCTTTGTCATATTTTGGCGGGCCCACTAAAAGTTAACGTGTCTCGGATGTGTTGATCTTTTAAATCTGTTTCTTGATGGAAATATTAGCTTTGGTATTTGCAATGTCTGCCTGTGCTTGGGCTTTTCATGCGGGCTGGATGGGCCATTGTTATTATGTATGCGCTAGAATGGTTTTCCAGATTGGGATAATGGTTAGCTATCTCTGGGTCAATTGTTGCTATGTTAATGTCTCCTGGGGAGAAGGATTTTTGTGTATACACAATTCTCCCTGACAATTTATTTTAGCTTCAATACCCAGACAATTTCAATACTCAAAACTGGTTCCTTTGAAGGATAGTTCCTTTAGTTCTTAGCCCTGCCCACACAGACCCATTCTGTCCTGTAAAATCCCAAATTCAATTAAAGTTCATAGTTTCTTCCATGTGCACTTTAGGATCTCAAACTTTCTGGTAGATATTGGAAAGTAAATTTAATTTGGAACTGAGTCCAAACACTGCGGGGAGGTTTCCCACAAATTTTGCAATCCTTCATACTCGAGGAGCTCAGCGCCCTCCCGGATGCACTGCCTTCACTTAGGGCGGTCTTTGGCCAGGGACTCCCAGATGTCAATGGGGATGTCGCACTTTATCAGGGAGGCTTTGAGGGTGTCCTTGTAACATTTCCTCTGCCCACCTTTGGCTTGTTTGCCGTGGACAAGTTCCGAGTAGAGCGCTTGCTTTGGGAGTTTCGTGTCTGGCATGTGAACAGTGTGGCCTGCCCAGCGGAGCTGATCAAGTGTGGTCAGTGCTTCAATGCTGGGGATGTTGGCCTGGATGAGGACGCTCATGTTGGTGCGTCTGTAGGATCTTGCGGAGACATCACTGGTGGTATTTCTCCAGCACCTTGAGGTGTCTACTGTACATGGTCCACGTCTCTGAGCCATACAGGAGGGCGGGTATTACTACGGCCCTGTAGCTTGGTGACAGTGTTGAGGGCCTGGGCTTCAAACACTCTTTTCCTCAGGCGGCCGAAGGCTGCACTGGCGCACTGGTTGTGGTGTTTGATCTTATCGTCAATGCCTGCTCTTGTTGATAGGAGGCTTCCAAGATAAGTGAAGTGGTCCACGTTGTCCAGGGCCGCGCGTGGATCTTGATGTCTGGGGGGCAGCGCTGTGCGGTGAGGACAGGCTGGTGGAGGACCTTTGTCTCACTGATGTTTAGTGTAAGGCTTGTGCTTTCATACGCCTCAGTAAATACATTGACTATGTCCTGGAGTTCAGCCTCTGTATGTGCACAGACGCAGGCATCGCCTGCGTACTGTAGCTCGATGACAGAGATTGGAGTAGTCTTGGACCTGGCCTGGAGACGGCGCAGGTTGAACAGCTTCCCATTGGTTCTGTAATTTAATTCCACTCCAGTGGGGAGCTTGTCAACTGTGAGATGGAACATGACAGCAAGGAAGATTGAGAAGAGGGTTGGGGCGATGATGCAGCCCTGCTTGACCCTGGTCCGGACGAGGATTGGGTCTGTGATGGATCCGTTGGTAAGGATCATGGCCTGCATGTCGTCGTGAAGCAGGCGGAGGATGGTGATGTACTTTTGGGGGCTTCCGAAACGCAAGAGGACGCTTCATAGACCCTCGCGGTTGACAGTGTCAAAGGCCTTTGTAAGACACACACACACACACACGCACACACACACTCGCAAACACACTCGCATGCACACTCGCATACACACTCGCACGCACACTCACGCACGCGCACACTCATACACACACACACACTCACACACACGCACACTCACACACATACACATTCACACACTCACCCACCCACACACACACTCACCCAGCCACACACACACTCACACACAACACACACACACACACACGGAGCGCTGGATAATATTCAGGAGCAAGAAGTTTGACCAGTTTCTCCCTCACTAACCCCTGAGCGCTGAAGTCGTCCACCATAAGAACATAAGAACATAAGAAATAGGAGCAGGAGTAGGCCATTTGGCCCATTCGAGCCTGCTCCGCCATTCAATAGAAGAAACCAGAGGCAAAATATTGAGGTGGTGACCTTCACAGTCGCTGGTAATGCCTGGCCGCCAGGCCCAACATGTAGCAGGGCTTCTTTTAGGAGGCTGCAGATGTCTGCTATCACTTGACATGACAACCTCAGCCTGTGGAAACAGCGCTCTTCTGAGATGCTGAGGCTCTGTCTGTACACCCTGTGATGTGGGCAGGGTCTCCTGCAACCTCAGCCCCTTTCCTGCGCCCCTCCCTCCTGCGTAACTCCTTCCTGCACACCTCGCTCGTGTGGACCCTCTCCTCTGCACGTGCTGATCCCACCACAGAACTTCGGCGCTGCCATGATAGTGATGATCTTCCTCTTCTGATGTGCTGTGAAACACATCCAACGTGTCTCCCATTCTGACCTGGGCAGTGTGAATGACTCCAAAGTGTAGAAAAAGCTATTCCAACACAATAATTCTTTGTCAAATGTTTGCCAGAGGGAATCAACTGTAATAATTGAGTTTTTATTCAGATGGGGCAATCACAACTTTAAATACACACCTAAAGTACAGCTCAATCTCACCTCTGTTCCACGAGTCAGATTCCTGTGCCCCGGGAAGCACTAAACTTAAAACTGTCAAAAAGACCTCATTAATGTCTCCTAACGACATAAAACATATAAAAAATAAGAAATAGGAGCAGGAGTAGGCCATTTGGCCCGTCGAGCCTGCTCCGCCATTTAATAAGATCATGGCTGATCTGATCATGGACTCAGCTCCATTTCCCTGCCCGCTCCCAATAACCCTTTATTCCTTTATCGCTCAAAAATCTGTCTATCTGCGCCTTAAAGATATTCCATGGCCCAGCTTCCACAGCTTTCAGAGGCAGCGAATTCCACAGATTTACAACCCTCTGAGAGAAGAAATTCCTCCTCATCTCAATTTTAAATGGGCGGCCCTTATTCTGAGACTATGTCCCCTAGTTTTAGTTTCCCCTATGAGTGGAAATATCCTCTCTGCATCCAACTTGTCGATCCCTCTCATTATCTTATATGTTTCGATAAGATCACCTCTCATTCTTCTGAACTACAATGAGTATAGTCCCAACCTTCTCAACCTATCTTCATACGTTAACCCCCTCATCTCCTGAATCAACCTAGTGAACCTTCGCTGAACAGCCTCCAATGCAAGTATATCCTTCCTTAAACACGGAGACCAAAACTGCACGCAGTACTCTAGGTGTGGCCGACCAATACCCTGTACATTTGGAGCAGGATTTCTCTGCTTTTATACTCTATCCCCCTTGCAATAAAGGCCAATATTCCATTTGCCTTCCTGATTACTTGCTGTACCTGCATACTAACCTTTTTGTGTTTCATGCACAGGGACCCTCAGATCCCTCTGTACTTGAAGCACTTTGCAATTTTTCTCCATTTAAATTATAATTTGCTTTTCTATTTTTTTCTGCCAAAGTCGATAACCTCACATTTTCCTACATTATACTCCATCTGCCAATTTTTTTCTCACGCATTTAGCCTGTCTATATCCCTTTGCAGATTTTTTGTGTCCTCCTCACAACTTCCTTTCCCACCCATCTTTGTATCATCAGCAAACTTGGCTACGACACACTCAGTCCCTTCATCCAAGTCATTAATATAGGTTGTAAATAATTGAGGCCCCAGCACCGAGCATAGACCAAAGGGTCATAGGCTTGTTTGCTACTTATTGGCAGATTGTTACTTCGCTGGGACAGTAGGTAAGTTGTGTCACAGGTTGCGAATTCACCCTCACCTGCAGTTGGCAATGGCTAAATGGCTAAGTTGATTAACTAGACGAACACTGCACGAACAATGGGATATGATAAGGTGTATAGACAGCACTCAGAAGAAACATAGGAGGAGTCACAAGAATAAGCACTGGCGTGCTCAGAAGAAGACGAACTTGGACAAATGCGTGGACTATCAGTGAATGACTCCCAAAAGCAGAGTCTTTTCACCCTGAGGCCCTAAGCTCCACTCCCCAGATAAGGGACCAAAAATTCCAGCTCGCCGGGTCTGTACGAAGTGCGCACGGACCCGACGAGGCCTCGCAAAAGCCGGTTTTCGGGGCACAAAGCACATGCGCCAAGAACCAGCTTTTCTGATCTGTCAAAATTTCTTCAGACAGATCCTCCGCATTACCGCAGGTAGGACATCCGTGTCGGAAAGATTGGGCTATTTGCCCAACTCATGCCTAGCGAATGTCCTTCAAATTTTTACGCCTGGTAAAAGCAGGCGCATAGCTTACTTTTAAGAACATAACATAAGAAATAGAAGCAGGAGTAGGTCATTTGGCCCCTCGAGCCTGCTCCGCCATTCAATAAGATCATGGCTGATCTACCAGCGTAACACTTTTCAAACATAGAAAAATTAAATTTAATCATTCATTTTTATGTTAAAAACCCTGTCCATTAAGGTAAGTTTATATTTAACCCTAATAAAACCCAATAAAAAAAATCCCTAAAATATATTCTTTTCTAAAACATTTAATTACATTCAATTTCAATGAATTTTAAATGTGTAAGGTGTCTTTTTTATTTACTGTGCTGTGTTTCTTGTTTTAGGGGGTTATTCTCATTGATGGTAATGGGAGCTCGTACCAACGGAGTTCACATTTTTATCAATGAGAATACTAGATAGTGATTGGTGATCCAGGCCTACGTGATTGCAACATAGACGTCCACACGTAGAAGACAGCTCCCCGGCAGCTGCACAGTGAATGAAGGCCTCAGCCGGAATCCTACGTTTCTCTGGGATCAACAGGTAGTTTTGTAGATTTTCTGGGGGTCGGATGCGTTCGTACGAAGGAAGCCTCCGACCTGGGTAAGGAAGGAAAGTGCTTGGCTCACTCACTGGTCTCGAAGATCATTTCACTGTATATCTCATCAATCTTGTGCTCATATTTTCAAGACGATCTCAAGCAGGAACCACGAGAACAAGTAGCCAAACAAGGCAGCAGGACATAGCACCCAGGCACAGATCATTACTGACTTCGAACTCCAAAATTTTCTCCTGCAGGTATTGTGAGTAGAACAATGGCCCCAAATTCCTCTGTGTGTGTTCCACGTGGTGCCCAATTTGCTTGGAGTGGGCAAGAGCAGACCTTATCCTTGATCCTTGGCCATAACCACTTCAACTTTTTGTGCAAGGTGTTCAATCTGCTTGTTTCAAACATTCAACCCTTCCTTCAGGCGTCCAGGCTGCTTCTTCATAACCCCACTTTCGCCCATCTGGAGGTTGGTACACCTCAACTCATTCAGTGTGGGGAGTCCACCATCCCTGGCTCTGCCCCCTGATGACATCTGCCTTGTAAGAGGTGGGCAGAGGTTCCTACCCTTATAAGGCATAACCGGGTCTCCACTGTTTTCTAGGGGGATTCTGCCAGTCTCCCATTAGAGTTATGTCAGAACCCCTGACATGCTTTGGGACCGATAAAAAGATATTCTCTTCAATTTTGATACAAATAATGCACACAAGAATATCTCCCCTGGTTTTCTTCTAATTCCGCAGAAGAATTTTCTGTTCCACGCTATCAATTTAGTTTATTGTTCAAGGCATCTTCATTCATAGAAACATAGAAACATAGAAATTAGGTGCAGGAGCAGGACATTTGGCCCTTCAAGCCTGCACCGCCATTCAATAAAATCATGGCTGATCATTCAACCTCAGTACCCCTTTCTCTCCATACCCCTTGATCCCTTTAGCCGTAAGGGCCATATCTAACTTCCTTTTGAATATATCTAACGAACTGGCCTCAACAACTTTCTGTGGTAGAGAATTCCACAGGTTAACCACTCTCTGCGTGAAGAAGTTTCTCCTCATCTCGGTCCTAAATGGCTTACCCCTTATTCTTAGAGCAATTCCCCAGCAATGAGAACATTCTTCCTGCATCTAACCTGTCCAATCCCGTCAGAATTTTACATGTTTCTATGAGATCCCCTCTCATTCTTCTAAACGCCAGTGGATACAAGCCCAGTTGATCCAGTCTCTCCTCATATGTTAGTCCTGCCATCCCGGGAATCAATCTGGTGAACCTTCGCTGTACTCCCTCAATAGCAAGAACATCCTTCCTCAGATTACGAGACCAAAACTGAACACAATATTCCAGGTGTGGCCTCACCAAGGTGCTGTACAACTGCAGTAAGACCTCCCTGCTCCGATACTCAAATCCTCTCGCTATGAAGGTCAACATGCCATTTGCCTTCTTCACCGCCTGCTGTACCTGCATGCCAAACTTCAATGACTTGATGTACCATGACACCCAGGTCTCATTGCACCTCCCCTTTTCCTAATCTGTCACCATTCAGATAATATTCTGCCTTCCTGTTTTTGCCACCAAAGTGGCTAACCTCACATTTATCCACATTATACTGCATCTGCCATGCATTTGCCCATTCACCTAACCTGTTCAAGTCACCCTGTAGTCTCTTGGCATCCTCCTCACAGCTCACACTGCCACCCAGCTTAGTGTCATCTGCAAATCTGGAGATATTACACTCAATTCCTTCATCTAAATCATTGATCTATATTGTAAATAGCTGGAGTCCCAGCGCTGAATCCTGCAGCACCCCATTGGTCACTGCCTGCCATTCTGAAAAGGACCCGTTTATTCCGACTCCCTGCTTCCTGTCTGCCAACCAGTTCTCTATCCATGTCAGTACATTACCCCCAATACCATGTGCTTTTTTTTGAAGTACAGTCATTGTTGTAATGTACGAAATGTGAGAGCCAATTTGCACACAGCAAGCATCCACAAACAGCACTGAGATAATAATCAGATAATCGGTTGTAATGATGTTGATTGAGGATAAATATTGCCACAACTGTTTACAATATACATAGATGACCTGGAAGAGGGGACAGAGTGTAGTGTAACAAAATTTGCAGATGACACAAAGGTTAGTGGGAAAGTGGGTTGTGCAGAGGACACAGAGAGGCTGCAAAGAGATTTAGATGGGTTAAGCGAATGGGCTAAGGTTTGGCAGATGGAATACAATGTCGGAAAGTGTGAGGTCATCCACCTTGGAAAATAAAAACAGTAAAAGGGAATATTATTTGAATGGGGAGAAATTACAACATGCTGCGGTGCAGAGGGACCTGGGGGTCCTTGTGCATAAATCCCAAAAAGTTAGTTTGCAGGTGCAGCAGGTAATCAGGAAGGCGAATGGAATGTTGGCCTTCATTGCGAGAGGGATGGAGTCCAAAAGCAGGGAGGTCCTGCTGCAACTGTACAGGGTATTGGTGAGGCCGCACCTGGAGTACTGCGTGCAGTTTTGGTCACCTTACTTCAGGAAGGATATACTAGCTTTGGAGGGGGTACAGAGACGATTCACTAGGCTGATTCTGGAGATGAGGGGGTTACCTTATGATGATAGATTGAGTAGACTGGGTCTTTACTCGTTGGAGTGCAGAAGGATGAGGGGTGATCTTATAGAAACATTTAAAATAATGAAAGGGATAGACAAGATAGAGGCCGAGAGGTTGTTTCTACTGGTTGGGGAGACTAGAACTAGGGGGGCACAGCCTCAAAATACGGGAGAGCCAATTTAAAACCGAGTTGAGAAGGAATTTCTTCCCCCAGAGGGTTGTGAATCTGTGGAATTCTCTGCCCAGGGAAGCAGTTGAGGCTAGCTCATTGAATGTATTCAAATCACAGATAGATAGATTTTTAACCGATAAGGGAATTAAGGGTTATGGGGAGCGGGCGGGTAAGTGGAGCTGAGTCCACGGCCAGATCAGCCATGATCTTGTTGAATGGCGGAGCAGGCTCGAGGGGCAAGATGGCCTACTCCTGTTCCTAATTTTTATGTTCTTATGTTCTTATGTTCGAAGCTCACCAAAATTGGCAACCTTTTTTAACACTGGCTGATACCTCCCCTTTAACTATCGCCCTGCACATGGCCTGTCACCCGGTTCACGTCCCCTGAAGATGTCGCTGGCATTGCCCTGTGCAGTTCAAGGGGGCGACACCCAATTTAGGGTCCGGGGCGAGAAAGGGGCACTGTGCAAGGCGATGATGTCACCGGCACAACGGAGCAGGGCACTACGGGTTACCACCACTGTGAAACTCCTGCGGAATTTAGCGAGAGTCGTTAGCGGTGCCCCGCCTGGGCGAAAAGTTCTTTGCGCCCCATTCATATCCGAGGGGTGCGAACGGGAGATGCAAATGCCCCAAATCTCTCAGCCAAACTGTTCCCATTGGCAGAATGGTCGAGAAGCAGAGGATACAGATTGGCAGAAGATCCAAAAGCGATTTGAGGATAAACTTTTTTATGCAGCGAGTGATTAGGATTTGGAATGTCGTGCCGGAAAAGGTGATAGTGGCTGATTCAATCATGGCTTTCAAAGGGAAATTGGATGAGTACGTGATGGAAAAGAATTTTCAAGGCTACGGGGAAAGGGCGGGGCAGTGGGACTAGCTGAAGTGCTCTTACAGAGAGCCGGCAGGAGCTTGATGGGCCGAATGGTCTCCTTCTGTGCTGTATCCATTCTATGATTCTATGTTACAGCATAATTTGTCAGTGTCTTCGTGGCTATAAGATGTCATTTTAAAGAGACATGAGTTCAAATCCCACCATGGCAGCTGGGGGAATTAAAAAAATTCAGCTAATTAATTAAATCTGGAATAATAAGCTGTTGTCAGTAATGGTGACCATGAAACTACCGGATAGTTGTACAAACCCATTTGGTTCACTAATGCTCTTTCGGGAAGAAAATTTGTCGTCCTTATCTGGTTTGGCCTATATGTGACTCTCGACCCACAGCAATGTGGTTGACTCTTAACTGCCCTCTGAAATGGCCTAGCAAGCCAGTCAGTTGTAACAAACCGCTAAAGGAAACAATAATAAGAATAAAGCCAGATGGATTACCCAGCAGCGACCTTGGCACCAGCTTCAGACACAACAATGGCACACCCAGCCAAGTCGACCCTCCAAAGTCCTCCTCGCTAACATCAACAACAACTTTTACTTATATAGCATCTTCAACATAATAAAGCATCCTAAGGCACTTCACTGGAGTCTTTTCAGACAAAACAAATAAATTTGACACCAAGCCAGAAGAAGAAATTATGGCAGATGACCAAAAGTTTTGTCAAAGAGGTAGGTTTTAAGGAGCGTTTTAAAGATGGAAAGAGAGGCGGAGAGTTTAAGGAGGGAGTTCCAGAGCTTGGGGCCTAGGCAGCTGAAGGCACAGCAACCAATGGCTGAGCAGTTATAAGCAGGGATGCTCAAGAGGGCAGAATTTGAGGAACACAGACATCTTGGGGGGCGGTGGGGGGTTGAGAGGCTGAATGAGATTACAGAGATAGGGGAGGGACGAGGCCATGGAGGGATTTGTAAACAAGGATGAGAATTTTGAAATCAAGGCATTGCTTAACCGGGAGCCAATGTAGGTCGGCGAGCACAGGGGTGATGGGTGATCGGGACTTGGTGCGAGTTAGGACATGGGCTGCCAAGTTTTGGATGACTTCAAGTTTGGGTAGAGTAGAATGTGGGAGGCCATCCAGGAGTGCATTGGAGTAGTCAAGTCTATAGATAACAAAGGCATGGATGAGGGTTTCAGCAGGAGAAGAGCTGAGGCAGGGGCGGAGATGGTTTTAGTTATGCCACTGATATGTGGCCAGAAGCTCATTTCAGGGTCAAATATGACACCTGATTCAGCCTCAGACAGATGCGAGGGAGAGGGATGGAGTCAGTGGCTAGCGAATGCAGTTTGTGGCAGGGACCAAAGACAATGGTTTCGGTCTTCCCAATATTTAATTGGGGACTTATGCCACAATTGGGAGAGCTGTCCCGCAGATTAGTCTAGCAACAGCCTGATATAGTCATACTCACAGAATCATACCTTTCAGGTAATGTCCCAGACTCCTCGATCACCATCCCTGGGTATATCCTGTCCCACCAGCAGGACAGACCCTCCCGAGGTGGCGACACAATAGTATTCAGTCATGAGGGAGCGGCCCTGGGAGTCCTCAATGTTGATTCCAGAACCCGTGAAGTCTCATGGTTTCAGGTGAAGCATGGGCAAGGAAACCTCCTGCTGATTACCACCTACCGCCCTCCCTCACCCCTCAGCTGATGAATCAGTACTCCTCCATGTTGAACACCACTTGGAAGAAGCATTGAGGACAGCAATGGCACAGAATGTACTCTGGATGGGGCACTTCAATGTCCATTACCAGCAATGGCTTGGTAGAACTACTCCTGACCGAGCTGGCTGAGTCCTGAAGGACAAAGCTGCCAGACTGGGCCTGCGGCAGGTGGTGAGAGAACCAACGCAAGGGAAAAACCTACTTGACCTCGTCCTCAACAATCTATCGAAGAGCATTGGTAGCAGTGATCACCGCAGAGTCCTTGTGCAGACGAGGTCCCGTCTTCACACTGAAGACACCGTCCATCGTGTTGTGTGGCACAACCACCGTGCTAAATTGGACAGACTCAGACAGATCATAGAAACATAGAAACATAGAAAATAGGTGCAGGAGTAGGCCATTCGGCCCTTCGAGCCTGCACCACCATTCAATATGATTATGGCTGATCATGCAACTTTAGTACCCTATTCCTGCTTTCTCTCCATACCCCTTGATCCCTTTAGCCGTAAAGGGCACATCTAACTCCCTTTTGAATATATCTAACGAACTGGCCTCAACAACTTTCTGTGGTAGAGAATTCCACAGGTTCACAATTCTCTGAGTGAAGAAGTTTCTCCTCATCTCGGTCCTAAATGGCTTACCCCTTATCCTTAGATGGTGAGCCCTGGTTCTGGACTTCCCCAACATCGGGAACATTCTTCCTGCATCTAACCTGTCCAATCCCATCAGAATTTTATGTTTCTATGAGATCCCTTTTCATTCTTCTAAATTCCAGTGAACACAAGCCTAGTCGATCCAGTCTTTCTTCATATGACAATCCTGCCTCCCGGGAATCAGTCGCTGCACTCCCTCAACAGCAAGAATGTCCTTCCTCAGATTAGGAGACCAAAACTGTACACAATATTCAAGGTGTGGCCTCACCAAGGCCCTGTACAACTGCAGTAAGGCCTCCCTGCTCCTCTACTCAAATCTTCTCACTATGAAGGCCAACATGCCATTTGCCTTCTTCATCGCCTGCTGTACCTGCAAGCCAACTTTCAATGACTGATGAACCATGACACCCAGGTCTCGTTGCACCTTTTCCTAATCTGTCACCATTCAGATAATATTCTGCCTTCCTGTTTTTGCCACCAAAGTGGATAATCTCACATTTATCTACATTATACTGCATCTGCCATGCATTTGCCCACTCACCTAACCTGTCCAAGTCACCCTGCAGCCTCTTAGCATCCTCCTCACAACTCACACTGCCACCCAGCTTAGTGCCATCTGCAAACTTGGAGATATTACATTCAATTCCTTTGCCTAAATCATTAATGTTTTTGTAAATAGCTGGGGTCCCAGCACTGAACCTTGCGGCACCCCACTAGTCATTGCCTGCCATTCTGAAAAGGACCCGTTTATTCCTACTCTTTGCTTCCTGTCTGCCAACCTGTTCTCTATCTACGTCAATACATTACCCCCAATACCATGTTCATTAATGTTGCACACTAATCTCTTGTGTGGGACCTTGTCAAAAGCCTTTTGAAAGTCCAAATACACCACATCCACTGGTTCTCCCTTGTTCACTCTACCAGTTACATCCTCAAAAAATTCTAGAAGATTTGTCAAACATGATTTCCCTTTGATAAATCCATGCTGATTTGTATTGATCCTGTCACTGCTTTCCAAATGCGCTGCTACTACATCTTTAGCATTCCAACATTTTCCCCATTACCGATGTCAGGCTAACCGGTCTATAATTCTCTGTTTTCTCTTTCCCTCCTTTATTAAAAAGTGGGGTTAGATTAGCTACCCTCCAATCCATAGGAACTGATCCAGAGTCGATAGAATGATGGAAAATGATCACCAATGCATCCACTATTTCTAGGGCCACTTCCTTAAGTACTCTGGGATGCAGACTATCAGGCGGTCTGGGGATTTATTAGCCTTCAATCCCATCAATTTCCCTAACATAATTTCCTGACTAATAAGGATTTCCTTCAGTTCTTCCTTTTCGCTAGACCCTCGGTCCCCTAGTATTTCCGGAAGGTTATTTGTGTCTTCCTTAGTGAAGACAGAACCAAAGTATTTGTTCAATTGGTCTGCCATTTATTTGTTCCCTTTATAAATTCACCTGATTCTGACTGCAAGGGACCTACATTTGTCTTCACCAATCTTTTTCTCTTCACATATCTATAGAAGCTTTTGCAGTCACTTTTAAGTTTCCTGCAAGCTTACTCTCATACTCTATTTTCCCCCTCCCAATTAAACCCTTTGTCCTTTGCTGAATTCTAAATTTCTCCCAGTCCTCAGGTTTGCTGCTTTTTTTGGCCAATTTATATGCCTCTTCCTTGGATTTAATGCTATCCCTAATTTTCCTTGTTAGCCATGGTTGAGCCACCTTCCCCGTTTTATTTTTACGCCAGACAGGGATGTACAATTGTTGAAGTTCATCCATGTGATCTTTAAATGTCTGCCATTGCCTATTCACCGTCAACCCTTTAAGTATCATTTGCCAGTCTATCCTAGCCAATTCACGCCTCATACCATCGAAGTTACCTTTCTTTACATTCAGGAGTCTAGTCTCTGAATTAACTGTGTCACTCTCCATCTTTATGAGAATTCTACCATAGTATGGTCATTCTTCCCCAAGGGGCCCCACACAATAAGATTGCTAATTAATCCTCTCTCATTATACAACACCCAGTCCAGGATGGCCAGCTCTTTAGTTGGTTCCTCGACATATTGGTCTCGAAAACCATCCCTTATACACTCCAGGAAATCCTCCTCCACCGTATTGCTACCAGTTTGGTTAGCCCAATCTATATGTAGATTAAAGTCACCCATGATAACTGCTGTTCCTTTGTTGCACACATCCCTAATTTCCTGTTTGATGCCATTCACAACCTCACTACTACTGTTTGGTGGTCATTACACATCTCCCACTAGCGTTTTCTGCCCTTTGGTGTTCCGCAGCTCTATCCGTACAGATTCCACATCATCCAAGTTAATATCATTCTTACGATTGCGTTAATCTCCTCTTTAACCAGCAATGCTACCCCACCTCCTTTTCCTTTCTATCTATCCTTCCTGAATATTGAATACCACTGCATGTTGAGTTCCCAGGCTTGGTCACCCTGGAGCCATGTCTCCGTCATCCCAATTATATCATATCCGTTAACAGCTATCTGCGCAGTTAATTCATCCACCTTATTACGAATGCTCCTCGCATTGAGACACAGAGCCTTCAGGCTTGTTTTTTTAACACTCTTTGTCCTTTTAGAATTATGTTGTAATATGGCCCTTTTTGATTTTTGCCTTTCTCTGCCCTCCACTTTTCTTTATCTCCTTTCTACCGTTTGCTTCTGGCCCCATTTTACTTCCCTCTGTCTCCTTGCATCGATTCTCATCTCCCTGCCATAGTAGTTTAAATCCTTCCCAACAGCACTAGCAAACACTCCCCCTAGGACATTGGTTCCAGTCCTGCCCAGGTGCAGACCGTCCGGTTTGTACCGGTCCCACCTCCCCCAGAACCGGTTCCAATGTCCCAGGAATTTGAATCCCTCCCTCTTGCACCATTCCTCAAGCCACATATTCATCTTAACTATCCTGCTATTTCTACTCTGACTAGCACGTGGCACTAGTAGCAATCCTGAGATTACTACCTTTGAGGTCCTACTTTTTAATTTAACGCCTAGCTCCCTAAATTTGGCTCGTAGGACCTCATCCCGTTTTTTTACCTATATCGTTGGTACCTATATGCACCACGACATCTAGCTGTTCACCCTCCCCCTCCAGAATGCCCTGCAGCCGCTCTGAGACATCCTTGACCCTTGCACCAGGGTGGCAACATACCATCCTGGATTCTCAATTGCGACCACAGAAACGTCTATCTATTCCCCTTCCAATAGAATCTCCTACACTATAGCCCTCCCATTCTTTTTCCTGCCCTCCTGTGCAGCAGAGCCACACATGGTGCACAACTTGGCTGCTGCTGCCTTCCCCTGATGAGCTATTTCCCCTTACAGTATCCAAAACTGTATATCTGTTTTGGAGGGAGATGACCGCAGGGGACCCCTGCACTACCTTCCTTCCACTGCTCTTCCTGCTGGTCACCCATTCCCTATCTGCCTGTGTAACCTTTACCTGCGGTGTGACCAACTCACTAAACATGCTATTCACGACATCCTCAGCATCGCGGATGCTCCAGAGTGAATCCATGTGCAGCTCCAGTGCCGCAACGCAGTCTGTCAGGAGCTGCAGCTGGAAAGCTGCAGACATAGTAGTCAAGGACACTGGAAGCATCCCTGATTACCAGCTGAAGACTGGGCATCCATGAGGCACTGTGGGCCATCAGCAGCAACAGAATTGTATTCCACCACAATCTGTAACCTCATGGTCTGGCATATCCATCAGTCTACCATTATCATCAAGCCAAGCGACCAACCCTCGTTCAATGAGGTGTGTAGAAGAGCATGCCAGAAGCAGCAGCAAATGTATCTAAAAATGAGGTAGCGACCTGGAGAAGCTGCAACACAGGACTACATGCATGCTAAACAACAGAAACAGCATGCTATAAACAGAGCTCATCATCATAGGTGGTCCCTCGAACGAGGATGACTTGCTTCCACAAGTTCATAGGTGTTTCGATGAAGGACCCGATGTTCCAGTCCTGATCTCCAATTGAGGAGGTGGAAGATGCCTGTTCATGAATTTTTTAACGTGTGGTGATCGTTGCACACCAGCCACCACACGGGCTTGACAGAGCTAGGCCTTTATCCAGTGACAAGGGTGAACCAAGACGACTGGAGACCTGCTGTGCTGCACAGACCTAGCGTGCACACATATCGCAGTGTGGGCAGGTCTGAGCTGCCCCTGGGTCCTCGGCTCTTCTGGGCCCCATACCCTCATCTGTCGCACCTCCGCCACAATCTCACACTGCTCCTCCGCCATAAACATTCACTGCATCTCGCCACAAACACTCACCGCTCATCCGCCCCGACCTTCCCACTCCTCTGTACCTGGGCCCTGCCGATGCTCCAAAACAATGACCAGGGTTTTGATGACAGAATAAACTGAGCTATGGGCCCCCCGACAACATCTCGGCTGTCGTGCTGAAGAATTATGCTCAAGAACTAGCCACGTTTCTAACCAAACTGTTCCAGTACAGCTACAACACTGGCATCTACTCAACAATGGAGAAAACTGGCCAGGTTTGTCCTGTACAAAAAAAGCAGAACAAATCCAATCCGTCTAATTATGTAATCATCAGCCTACTCCCAATCATCAGCAAAGTGATGGAAGGTCTTGTCGACAGGGTTATCAAGCGGCACTTACTCATCAATAACCTGCTCACCAATGCTCAGTTTGGGTATTGCCAGGACCACTCAGCTCCAGACCTCATTACAGCCTTGGTCCATACATGGATAAAAGAGCTGAATTCCAGAGGTGAGGTGCAAGTGACTGCCCTTGACATCAAGGCAGCATTTGACTGAATGCGGCATCAAGGAGCCCTAGTAAAACTGTAGTCAATGGGAATAAGGGGGAAAACTCTCCACTGGCTGGATACATACCTAGCACAAAGGAAGATGGTTGTGGTTGTTGGAGGTCCATCATTCCAGCTCCAGGACATCGCTACAGGAGTTCCTCAGGGCAGTGTCCTAGGTCCAACCATCTTCAGCTGCTTCATCAATGACCTTCCCTCCATCATAAGGTCAGAAGTGTGAATGTTCGCTGATGACTGCACAGTGCTCAGTTCCGTTTGCAACTCCTAGGGAAATGAAGCAGTCTCTGCCCACACGTAGTAAGACGTGGATGACATTCAGGCTTGGGCAGATAAGTGGCAAGTAACATTCAAGCCACACAATTGCCATGCAATGACCATTTCCAAAAAACAAGAGTCCAACTACATCCCCTTGATATTCAACGGCATAACGATCACTGAATTCCCCACCATCAACATCCTGGGGGTCATCATTGACCAGAAACTTAACTGGATCAGCCACATAAATACTGTAGCAAAAAGAGTGGATCATGATGCTGGGTATTCTGCAGTGAGTGTCTCACCTCCTGACTCCCCAAAGCCTTTCCACCATCTACAAGGCACAAGTCAGGAGTGTGATGGATACTCTCCACTTGCCTGGATGTTTGCAGCTCTAACAACACTCAAGAAGCTCTACACCCTCCAGGACCAAGCAGCCCTCTTGATTGGAACCCCAGCTACCAACTTCCACATTCACTCCCTCCAGCACCGACGCACTGTAGCTGCAGTGTGTACCATGCACAAGATGCACTGCAGCAACTCGCCAAGGCTTCTTCGGCAGCACCTCTCAAAACCATGAACTCTACCACCTAGAAGGACAAGGGCAGCAGGCGCATCGGAACACCATCACGTGCCAGTTCCCGTGCAAGTTACACACCATCGTTGATCTGTCCTTACTATACAGTATAAATGCACACGAGGCCCATATTTGAGAGAAGGTCACTCTGTGACCAATTACCTTTATTACCAAGACTTCAAGAGATGAAGGTGGGTGGAGCTTCCCCTTTTATACCTGAAAGTCCAGGTTAGCAGTGTCTCCCACAAGTTCACCCCCTTGTGGTCAATGTTCTCAAGGTGTACATCTTAGGTCAGCTTATACATGGGTTACACTGATAGTTGAATACATGACATCACCTCCCCCCCAAAGTCTTATTGGGATCACAGATTAAGTCTCTCTGGTGGTTTACGCCTGAGTTGGGGCTCCAGTTGTTGGGCGCTGGCCTGAGTGTCTGCTGTTTGCGGTGCCTCAGGCCTGTCCGGACTGCCCACAGTGACTGGGCTCTTCGCCACTTGGTTCTAGTGTTCGGTCACCTGTGGTGGAGTAAACTCTACGTCGTGTTCTTCCTCTGCTTCTTCTATGGGGTTGCTAAACCTCCTTTTAGTTAGATCCACATGTTTGCGGCAGATTTGTCCATTGGTAAGTTTAACCACCAAAACCCTATTCCCCTCTTTGGCAATCACAGTGCCTGCAAGCAATTTGGGCCCTGCAGCGTAATTAAGGACAAAAACAGGGTCATTGACATCAATACATCGCGCCCTTGCATTCCTGTCATGGTAGTCACATTGTGACTGACGCCTGCTCTCTACAATTTCTTTCATAGTGGGGTGTATAAGGGATAACCTGGTTTTGAGCGTCCTTTTCATTAGCAGCACTGCGGGTGGAACCCCTGTGAGCGAGTGTGGTCGGGATCTATTGGCCAACAGGAGGCATGATAAGCGGCTTTGTAGGGGACACCCTTGGATTCTGAGCATCCCCTGTTTGATTATCTGCACTGCTCGTTCCGCCTGGCCATTTGAGGCCGGCTTGAACGGTGCCGTTCCGACATGGTTGATTCCATTGCCTGCCATGAAGTCCTGGAATTCAGTGCTTGTGACATCCGGTAGACCATGGGCAGTGAATATTGCCCGTAAACTTTCTACCGTGGCAGAGGATGTGCTTGAATTTAAAATGGCACACTCAATCCATTTGGAGTAGGCGTCTACTACAACCAAAAACATTTTTCCCATGAAAGAACCTGCCTAGTCCACATGGATGCGTGACCATGGCTTGGCGGGCCAGGACCAGGGGCAAAGGGAGACTTCTTGGATACGTTGCCCAGCTGAGCACACATGTTGCACCTGCGAACACAAAGTTCCAGGTCTGCATCTATCCCTGGCCACCAAACGTGTGACCTGCAATTGCCTTCATCATGACAATGCCCAGGTGCTCATTGTGAAGTTCTCTGATAAACACCTCTCTGCCCATCTGGGGCATGACTACTTGGTTTCCCCACAGTAGGCAATCGGCCTGAATCGAGAGTTCATCATTGCGCCTATGAAATGGTTTAAATTCCTCAGGGCATGCCCCATACGTGGCTGCCCAGTCCCCATTCAGGACACATTTCTTAACTAAAGACAGTAGCGGGTCTTTATTTGTTCAGACTTTAATCTGACGGACTGTCACAGGTGAGACTTCGCTTTCGAAAGCTTCAACAGCCATGACCATCTCAGCATCATGTTCAGTTGCCCCCTCAGTGATGGCTAGTGGGAGTCTGCTGAGTGCATCAGCGCAGTTTTCAGTGCCCGGTCTGTGCCGAATAGGCGGCTAACGTGAGTGTCCACCTCTGTATGCGGGCCGATGCATTCGCATTTATGGCCTTGTTTTCGGCCAAAAGAGATGTTAGAGGTTTGTGATCTGTCTCCAGCTCAAATTTCCTGCCCAACAGGCACTGGTGCATTTTTCCTACTGCATATACACATGCTAACGCTTCCTTTTCTACCATCCCGTAGCCCCTTTCTGCCTGGGACAGACTTCTGGAGGCATAAGCTACCGGCTGTAACTGACCATTGGGATTCACATGCTGCAACACACACCTGACCACATAGGATGACGTATCGCATATTAACACAAGTTTCTTACATGGGTCATATAATGTTAACAGTTTGTTGGAGCATAACAAATTGCGTGCTCTATCAAAAGCCCTTTCCTGGCTGTCGCCCCAGACCCAATCGCGATCTTTGCGTAGGAGCAGGTGTAGCTGCTCTAACAGTGTGCTCAATTTGAGAACAAAGTTACCAAAATAATTCAGGAGCCCCAGGAACGAACGCAGCTCCATCGTGTTACAGGGTCTGGGTGCTCTCTGGATCGCTTCCGTTTTGGACGCAGTAGGTCTGATCCCGTCTGCTGCTACCCTCCTCCCCAGGAATTCTACCTCTGGAGCTAAGAAGACGCACTACGCCTTTTTCAGTTGCAGCCCTACCCGGTCCATTCTGCATAGCACCTCCTCCAGGTTGTGGAGGTGTTCTTCAATATTGCGACCCGTGATGAGGATGTCGTCTTGAAAAACCGCCATTCTTGGAATCAACTTGAGGAAGCTTTCCATATTTCGCTGAAAGATCGCGGTGGCTGAACGAATCCCGAACAGACATCTGTTATGCTCAAGCAACCCCTTGTGTGTCGTGATGGTGGTCAGTTTCTTAGACTCACTCGCCAGCTCCTGGGTCATGTAAGCTGAGGTCAGTTCCAATTTTTTTTTAAGTTTGCCACCGGATAGCATCGCAAAGAGGTCCTCCGCTCTCAGTAGCGGGTACTGGTCTTAGAGTGACACCCGATTGATGGTGGCCTTGTAATCGCCACATATCCTGACCGACCCATCTGCCTTGAGCACCGGCACAATCGGGCTCGCCCAGTCACTGAATTCGACTGACGACATGATGCCTTCCCAGTCCAATTCGCATTCTATCTTTTCCTGCATCATGTATGGCACCGCTCTGGCCTTGTGGTGTACAGGCCTGGCATCTGGGTTTATGTGAATCGCTACCTTGGCCCCCATGAAAGTGCCGATGCCGGGTTGAAATAATGAGTCAAATTTGTCCAGGACCTGTGAGCATGATACTCGCTCCACAGAAGAAATTGCATTAACATCGCCCCATTTCCAGTTCAATGACAGCAAGCCAACTCCTCCCCAGTAGTGCGGGACCGTCCCCGGGACAATCCAGAGTGGCAATCTTTTCTCCGAATCTTTGTGGGTCACGACTACCGTGGCGCTGTATAGCACCGGAATTATCTCCTTTGTATAAGTCCGTAGCTGTGCGTCAATCGACAATAATTTTTGCCTCCTTTCGAACTGTTTGATACTCATCAGGGACTGGCTGGCCCCCGTGTCTAGCTCCATTAATACTGGGATGCCATTGAGGAGCACTTTCATCATTATCGGTGGCGTCCTGGAATATGAACTCTATATGTGCTCCACACAAACTCGCTGAACTTCAGCTTCAGCGATTTCACCCAGTATTCATTTGGCCTCGTAGGGCTTACATCGGACCCATCCTCCTCGTACATCAGCCTGGTTGCAGGCTTCCTGCACATACGTGCCAAGTGACCGCTGGCGTTGCAGTTTCTGCAGGTATTTTGCTGATACCTGCAAGTTCTGGCTGGGTGTTTGCCTCCACACCTCCAGCAAAAGCTGGAGGCCCCGTTCTTGGAAACAAAAGGTCCATTACCAGTCGATCATCTCTGACTGTCTCTGTAACTGTCCTTAAGCGCACCATTAACAGGTGTTGATGGCCCCATTACTGGCCACATTGTCCATTGTGATGGCATGACTCACCGTTCAGCTAGTCATTGTCTCTGTTGAATTCCCCCTTTGGGTTTGACTACATGCTGGGGCATGTCCGATTGCCCTTGTCTGCCTAGAGAACTGTGTGCTGCATTAACAATGTTGACTCCCTTATCGTTTGCCGCATTTGAGCCAAGATTTTTGTCATACATCATTCTGGTCTCTTCCTCCCCTGAGATAAATGTCTGGGCTATCAGAGCTGCCACTTCCAAGGTCAAGTCTTTGGTCTCAATCAGTTTCCTGAAAACCCCAGCATGCCCAATGCCCTCAATGTCTTGCAACATCTCCGCCCTGCATGCATATGGGAACTTACATAGGCTTGCCAGTCGCCGAAGATCTGCCATGAAGTCTGGAACGCTTTGCCCTTCTCGCCGCCGGTGAGTGTAAAACCGGTGTCTCGCCATGTGCATGCTGCTCGCCGGTTTAAAGTGTTCCCCGATCAACTTACTGAGCACTTCGAACATCTTGTCCGCTGACTTCTCTGGCGCTAGAAGGTCCTTTATCAGGGAGTATGTTCTGGATCCACAAACCGTCAGACGAGCCCTGCGTTTGTCGGCCGAATCCTGTCCCAACCATTCCTTAGTGACAAAACTTTGCTGTAGTCTCTCAATAAAGTCGTCCCAATCATCACCAACACAGTACCTCTCTTCTGTGCTGCTAGTGGCCATGCTCACGTGGTTTAAATCCCAGTTTCTCGTCGCCAATGATATGCCCTTACTATATAGTATAAATGCACACGAGGCCCATACTTGAGAGAAGGTCACTCTGTGACCAGTTACCTTTATTACCAAGACCTCAAGAGATTAAGGTGGGTGGAGCTTCCCCTTTTATACCTGAAAGTCCAGGTTAGGAGTGTCTCCCACAAGTTCACCCCATTGTGGTCAATGTTCTCAAGGTGTGCAACTTAGGTCAGCTTATACATGGGTTACACTGATAGTTGAATACATGGCAATCATGACTTGGAAATCTATTACCGTTCTTTCAATGTCGTTGGGTCAAAATCCTGGAACTTCCTCAATAACCACACTGTGAGAGTACCTTCACCACAAGTACAAAAATAAAATTTCTGTTCACACTGTGCATCTTTCCACCTTCGTCAGTTTTCCTTATACTGTCTGAGGGCATCATCACCATGTAAGCACGACATGTTCTGAATCATTGATTAATAGCGAAACTACGAGGTCATTACTTATAAGGCAACCTAACAGAGCTTGAAGAGTTTCTAAGCAGAACATTATATTACAAATGAGTAAAAGGAAGACCAGCAAATGGCACAACTATCGTCCATCATTTTTTGCTTGCACTCAATTTTGTACCCATGTCTGACTCACTCATACCGAAATAAAAGCAAAATCTGCTCATAGATCAACCAACATCTGTGGAGAGAGAAACAGAGTTAACAATGACAACGTGTCAAAGGCTGCAGACAGGTCAATAAGAACGAGGAGGGGTAGCCCACCACGGTCACTGTCACATAGGATGCCATTTGTGACTTTGATTTGGGCCATTTCAGTACTGTGGAGGGGCGGAAACCTGATTGGAGGGTTTCAAATGTGCAGTTGCAGGAAACACAGGCATGGATTTGTGAGACTTTCCCTTTTGTTCTTTGCTCCCCTCGCCCCCCCCCCCCCCCCCACCACCCACCCCCTGCCACCCCCACCTTCTTTCCATGACTCTGTACTTACAAACGGTGACATTTCAAACATCTTTTTTTCCAGTACTGATGAAAGTCATTGACTTGAAACATTGACCCCAATATTAACTCGGAAGCTCTTTGGGAGCTGATATCGCGTGGGGGAACCCAGAACTGAGTTCAGCGCGTCAGTCAGTGGTATTTTAACACAGCCAGCTCATTATAATTTTATGCCTGGGTATGTAGCCGATTGCGCGGCAGTGGGTGCGATGAGGTCACGCATTAAGCGAGCACAACTAGAGTAGTTAAAGGTCCAATCCAAAGATGGAATTTGGAGGAATTTGGAGTTGGAAGCAAGAGAAGACAAGATGTAACAATGCATTCAGGATGCTCAAAGGCTGCTGCCCGCTTTAACGAAACCCGCTTTAACGAGCAGCCGGAGAGAGATACTCTTCCCCAGCAATGGGAGGAACAGTCTTGCTGCTGCTGGTGGTGGCCCCGGATGTCAACAGCAGGACTATTTTGCCACGGGCCTGGATTCAATGCAGAAAGCACTGTAATGACCTAACTGAGTCAGAAAAATCGCATAGAGTTGCACAGTTACCTACATCCTGCTGGGCGCATCACCCCACCCCCTCACTCTGCCTTATCAAACTTACTCCATCACATCATTCTTCACACCCACTTAATACACAATCATAGAATGGTTACAGCAAGCAAGAAACAAAGAAACATAGGAACATAGAAAATAGGTGCAGGAGCCGGCCATTCGGCCCTTCAAGCCTGCACCACCATTCAATATGATCATGGCTGATCATGCAACCTCAGTACCACACCCCTGCCTTCTCTCCATACCCCCTGATCCCTTTAAATAAGGGCCACATCTAACTTCCTTTTGAATATGTCCAATGAACTGGACTCAACAACTTTCTGTGGCAGAGAATTCCACAGGTTCATAACTCTCTGGATGAAAAAGTTTCTCCACATCTCGGTCCTATATGGCTTACCCCTTATCTTTAGACTATGACCCCTGGTTCTGGACATCCCCAATATCGGAAACATTCTACCTGCAACTAACCTGTCCAGTCCCATCAGAATTTTATATGCTTCTATGAGATCCCCTCATTCTTCTAAATTCCAGTGAGTATAAGCCTAGCCGATCCAGTCTTTCCTCATATGTCAGTCCTGCCAGCCCGGGAATCAATCTGGTGAACCTTCACTGCACTCCCTCAATAGTAAGAATGTCCTTCCTCAGATTCGGAAACCAAAACTGCACAAGGTGTGGTCTCACCAAGGTGCTGTACAACTGCAGCAAGACCTCCCTGCTCCTATACTCAAATCCCCTCACTATGAAGTCCAGCATGCCATTTGCTTTCTTTACTGCCTGCTGTACCTGCATGCCTACCTTCAATGACTGATGTACCATGACACCCAGGTCTCTTTGCACCTCCCCTTTTATTAATCTGTACTATCTGTAATAATCTGCCTTCCTGTTTTTTCCACCAAAGTGGATAACCTCACATTTATCCACATTATACTTCATCTGCCACGCATTTGCCCATTCACCTAACCTGTCCAAATCTCCCTGCAGCCTCTTAGCATCCTCCTCGCAGCTCGCACTGCCACTCAGCTTCGTGTCATCTGCAAACTTGAAGATATAATCTTCAATTCCTTTATCTAAATCATTAATGCCCCAACACTGAAACCTGCGGCACCCCACTAGTCACTGCCTGCCATTCTGATAAGGACCCATTTATTCCCACTCTTTGCTTCCTGTCTGCTAACCAGTTCTCTATCCACGTCAATACATTAACTCCAATACCACGTGCCTTAATTTTGCACACTAATCTCTTGTGTGGGCCCTTGTCAAAAGCCTTTTGAAAGTCCAAATACACCACATCCACTGGTTCTCCCTTGTCCACTCTACTAGTTACATCCTCAAAAAACTCTAGAAGATTTGTCAAGCATGGTTTCCCTTTTATAAATCCATGCTGACTTGCACCGATCCTGTCACTGCTTTCCAGATGCGCTGCTATTGCATCTTTAATAATTGATTCCAGCATTTCCCCCACTGGGATGTCAGACTAACCGGTCTATAATTCACTGTTATCTCTCTCCCTCCTTTTTTAAAAAGTGGGGCTGTATTAGCTACCCTCCAATCCATAGGAACTGATCCAGAGTCTATAGAATGTTGGAAAATGACCACCAATGCATCCACTATTTCTAGGGCCATATCCTTAAGTACTCTGGGATGCAGACTATCAGGTCCTGGAGATTTATCGGCCTTCAGTCCCTTCAATTTCCTTAACACCATTTCCTGACTGATAAGGATTTCCCTCAGTTCCCCCTTCTCGCTCGACCCTCGGTCCCCTAGTATTTTCGGGAGGTTATTCGTGTCTTCCTTAGTGAAGACAGAACTAAAGTATTTGTTCAATTGGTTTGCCATTTCCTTGTTCAACTGATTCTGATTGCAAGGGACCTACACTAGTCTTCACTAATCTTTTTCTCTTCACAAATCTATCGAAGCTTTTGCAGTCAGTTTTTACGTTCCCGGCAAGCTTACTCTGGTACTCTATTTTCCCCCTCCCAATTAAACCCTTAGTCCTCCTCTGCTAATTTCTAAATTTCTCCCAGTCCTCAGGTTTGCTGCTTTTTCTGGCCAATTTATATTCCTCGTCCTTGGATTTAACACTTTCCCTAATTTCCCTTGTTAGCCACGGTTGAGCCACCTTCCTTTTTTTATTCTTACTCCACACAGGGATGTACAATTGTTGTAGTTAATCCATGTGATCTTTAAATGTCTGCCATTACCTATCCACCGTCAACCATTTAAGTATCATTCTCCAGTCTATCCTAGCCAATTCACGTCTCATACCATCGAAGTTTCCTTTATTTAAGTTCAGGTCCCTAGTCTCTGAATTAATTGTGTCACTCTCCACCTTAATGAAGAATTCTACCATATTATGGTCGCTCTTCCCCAAGGTGCCCTGCACGACCAGATTGCTAATTAATCCTCTCTCGTTACACAAGACCCAGTCGAGGATGGCCTGCTCTCGAGTTGGTTCCTCGACATATTGGTCTAGAAAACCATCCCTTATTCACCCCAGGAAATCCTCCTCTACAGTATTACTACCAGTTTGGTTAGCCTAATCAATATGTAGATTAAAATCACCCACGATAACTGCTGTACCCTTATTGCAGGCGTCCCTAATTTCCTATTTGATGCCATCCCCAACCTCCCTACTACAGGTTGGTGGTCTGTACACAACTCCCACTAACGTTTTCTGCCCTTTGGTGTTTTGCAGCTCTACTCATATAGATTCCACATCATCCACGCTAATGTCTTTCCTTGCTATTGCGTTAATCTCCTCTTTAACCAGTAACGCTACCCCATCTCCTTTCTCTTCCTATCAGTCCTTCCTGAATATTGAATACCCCTGGATGTTGAGTTCCCAATCTTGGTCATTCTGGAGCCATGGCTCCGTAATACCAATTACAACATATCTGTTAACAGCTACCTGAGCAGTCAATTCATCCACCTTATTGCGACTGCTCCTCGCATTAAGACTTAGAGCCTTCAGGCTTGTTTTTTTAACACTCTTTGTCCTTTTTGAATTATGTTGTATCGTAGTCCTTTTTGATTTTTGCCCTTGATTTCTCTGCCCCACACTCTTGGTTTTCTCCTTCCTACCTTTTGCTTCTGCCCCCTTTTTACTTCCCTCTGTCTCCCTGCATAGATTCCCATCCCCCTGCCATTTTAGTTTAAACCCTCCCCAACAGCACTAGCAAACACTCCGCCTAGGACATCGTTCCGGTCCTGCCCATTCAGCCCGTCAAGCACGTGCCGTCTCTCAGCTAGTCCCACTCACCTGCCCTTTCCCTATAGCTCTGCAATTCTTTTTCCTTCAGATAATTATCCAACTCCCTTTTGAAAGGTAAAATTGAGTCTGTCTCCACCCACTTTCCGGCAGTTCATTCCAGATCTTAACCAGTGCTGCGTAAAGAAGTTTTTTCTTACGTCATCTTCGGTTCTTTTGCCAATCTGTGTCCTCTGGTTCTCGACCCTTCTGCCCACTTACCTCGCAAGTGCACACATCATTCTCTTTCTTTGCAGTTCCTCACATCCCCATCTATCCATACACCACTGCCACTCACCCTGATCCTGATGCAATTTCATGCCTCTGCCTGATAGACACCCTCACCAAATGCTATCCATCCATCGGGTAAACACATGCCATTACAGTGTTAGAAATCAGGGATGCCGAAAAATGTATAAAACTGATACGAAAGCTGTGTTTTAAATCATTGTTTAGAACTGGAGACTATGGGCTGGATTTTGGGCTTTGCTGTTTTCGGGGCGAAGATGGAGGCAGGGCGGTAAATTTACCGCCGATTAACGTTTGTGCTTTGTGGAGCGACTTTTATCATTTGGGTCTTGGCGCCGTGCAAAGGAAAATGTTGTACGACTTTTGCGGCACAAAAACTGGAAACTCGGCAAATAAAGTGTGGGGCCGGGGGCACTCGGAGAGAGGCCTTTTTTGCATTTTTTGCAGCTTATCCAACTCACCACCGCCGGCAGGGCGGTACCACTGTGTTTTCCCTGGCGGTCATCGTCGGGCGCATTTCGGGATGTATGGGTCGGGTGTTTGTCAAAACTTCTGCTGGTGTCGCAATGAGAGCCATTGCACACCAAGCGCAGCTCGCCCCAGCGGTGCTTCTAAACCGGCGCAAAGACTTCGCCGCCCCATTTTCCACCACGGAGGATCAACAACTGGTGAAAACCGGGCCTCAAACGACCCAAATATCCAGCCTGAAGTGTCTATTCAGAATGCTTAGAAACGCTAATGTCTTGGTACCCTGCTGAGATGTTATAGCTTTCTGAACTATGACAACCATTATCTGTGGTTTTCAAGGTAATGCTTCAGTTTTATTTATGTATCTTTAAGGCAATTTGTTAGAGGAAGACTTAGAATGGATGGAATTTGAGAGAGTTAACGTAAAAATGTTGCTACGTCGTAAAAGTGTTAACACTCTGAAGCGAGCAGTTTTCTGGTTTGGGCTTCAGGATTGTACCTGAGAGAATAGGGATGAAAGAGATTGAATGATTTCCACAGGAAGAAACCCTTGGTTAGTGTAAATAGAGAATGATATGTGGCCAAAATCATTAGACATCTTTAGAGCGGGCTTTGTTTCAAGAATCGAGACAAATAACTAGAAGCCTTATTAGATATTAAGGTTTTAGGGAAACCTCTATAGGTCAAAAGGTCTTATCAATATCCCATGTCAGGCCCACCCCTAAAAAGAGAATAAAAGTAGCCTAATCAAGAGTGACTGCACAAACGGTGTGAGGGGAGGGTGAAACAGAAGTTGGGCTGGTCGAACACTCTTCGAATGATCCCATGCTTTGCTAAAGGAAGCTCTAGACAGAGAAAGAGACTGCAAGCCAGAGAACTCTTCACGTACGCCAGCTGTTTATCCGATCAGAATTGGTATCAACTACATGTTACGGTTGTATGTTTTTGCTCCATAACTAATGTGTTTTATTCCGTGTTAAACTCTGATTAAACAAAATATATCCACCAGATTGGTTTACAGCTGATCCTGATTATTAAAGTGACCAGAGATAGCCTTAAACTTGGCTATTTCCTCACAACAGTCACTCATAGATCTGTTTTCTCTCCCCCATCTCAGGTGAAGCGAGCATAGAACACTATGGAGAGGGAGAGAGTCGGAGGTGGTCCTGCACAAATTTCCCAGCTAACAGTGGTGTTTCGGCATCTTTCGCCATCGGAGATGGGGAGATGGGGATCTCCCAGCTTCCTGGTGTCATAATTAAATATCAGCAACCCACATGTCGTAGAACACTCAGTCATGTTGATTTCAACACCGAGTGAAATGTGATCATCTTCATAATGATAAGTTGCAACATACTTACCTTTCCAGTACTAATTCATACCTTATCTCTCCTCCGGGGTCTTCACACATGCAGAAGGAGTCCACAACAAATCCTCAGAGGAGCTGAGTCCTTCTGAGGGTGACCATCACAGGACCCATGGTTACCATGCAACAGCTCAGGTATTCACACTTCTGTGGGACCAGTTAGACAGATAGTTCGGTTTTCACCTGGTGACTCACACTTCACAAGTGAGCAAGTGCAGATGGTGGTGGCAATGGGGAGCCCACGTTGTAGGGCACAGCCCTCTCCAAGTTCTACTCAGTTGGACACAGATGCTGCACCCCGGGGGCCATCGATGAATAGGATAATCATTGAGAAGCAACAGAGAATGTGCGAGGTACTGACATCCCTTCCGAGCACACTGATCATGATTGCAGAGAGAATGGAACAGTCTGTAACTTGCATGACGTCGCAGGGCATTGCGAGAATGTGTTGTTGTATACTCTGTGGAACATCAAATGCTCCAATCAAATGAATCTATGCATTCCTTGACTACAGCCAAGCACACTCTGGATTCCAACATGTTTGCTGCTTTAAATAGTGCTGTGTCTTTAATACTCTTTATGAATGGGTCCACGAGGTCTAGTATTGTAGTTGAGCTGTTGTGACCTTAGTCCCATTTATTGTAACTCCAGAGTGAGGCACAAGCATGGTGGGCAGCCTTTTATACTGGGCCCTGCACACCTATGCAGGTGACCCTTAGGTCTCCCACCACAGTGCCCTCTGGTGGCACACCTTATGTGACTATACAGTTAGTATACATGGTCTACATACATGACATCACTTCCACCCGAAGTCTTTAATGCAAATTGACTGGTACATTGACGGTGACCTGGGCTTTGCTCTTCCTGGTTGACCATTGGAGGGTCGCTTCTAACTTGGGTGGGTTGGTAGTGAGATTTGTTGCCAGTGGAGGTCCCAGTGATTTCTGGTTCTGAATCCATGACTACTCCATTCTCCCCCCCCCCCCACACAGAGATCATGCTAATGGCCCGTTACAGGCAAGTTGCATTCAAGTTCATCACATGAGTTTTACATTTCCATCTTAGTACATTTGTTGGGTGGATTACAGTTGCGTTTCTTTTTGTGTGGTACATTTACATGATCAGTACAGGTATCTCAGTACAGGTACACAAGGACAGTCTAGTTCCAGCACGGCCGGATGAGGTCTGGGTCGTCTGGTGGCGGCGCAGCGCCCCATGCTGGTGGGTCTGTGGGCGAGGTGAGCTCATTTTGCTCGAGTTGCCGGAGCTCAGGGCTCTTGCCGTTACTCCTAGTGTCAGGCAGGCCAAAGACAGCTGCTGTGTCTGTGACCTCCCTGTCCTTTTCGTTTGCACAGTGTCGCTGCTGCTCCCTGGGAAGCGGTCTGAGCGAGTGAATGTTTCGTCTAAGCGACGGTGGGGCTGCCTCATCTTGTCCAGCAGTTCGCAGGGAACTGCTGACTCGCTTTCCTTGAGAGCACTGTTGTGAACACTCTCTAGTTTGGGATCCTGGCTGGTCCAGGTCACGTTCGGAGGAGCCGTTGCAGGTGACCCTTTGTGGGCTGCACTTTTTCCACCCGGGTAATGGCCGATGGTAGCCGACTGCGAGCATAGACGTAGTTTACTGTTTCTGGCCCGTGGTGGTTCATGTCATCGGGTGCCTGCAAAGTTAAACCAATCTGAGGCAGGGTATCGCTACCAGTGCCTCTGCTCTCCGGGGATTGTTTACTCTGCGACTTGTCTACTTATGTCAGCCGTGGGGTTACTTTATGATACATTGTTCTGGTCTCGGGGACGCAGGCTACAGCAATGGGTAGCCCGCTGAACCTGTATACAACTGTTAGGTGTTCGCCCACTACATTGCCTGATTGCAATTTGCACCTGACATCACTCAACAAAATTTTGCTCGTTACAGCTGGACTTTTACATTGGTTACCAATTTCAAGCAGTTCATTCAAAAATGGCGGGTTGCTGGCCTCCTTTGAAATGGCCTTACTACTTTTACCCCAATCGTCTTCCTTGCGCAGCACCACGTGTCGTTACTCCATTAACACTGCACCTCGTGGTTTGGACGCCATCTTTTCCCTGTCCATGATGTCGACTGCCGCGATCTTCTTTCCCAGGGATTCTGCCACTGAAGCTGGGAAGGCGCATCAGATCCAATCTTCTTCACCAGGAGTCCTGCCACTGAAACCGGGAAGGTGCGTTCGGGTCGTCTCGGCCGGATCATCGCCACGCAGTCGTGATGAGTGGTCTGTGCCTCGGGGGCTGCGCGGATCTGCTCTCCGGTGCCTGGTCCAACCAAAGGTGGGGGCTTGCTCTGCCTCTGAGCACGGAGGACGTCGATCGCTGGAGGGATGATGTCTTCCCAGTTCCAATGAATCTTCCTCATCCACCTTCTTCCAAGTAGCGTTGGTCCATCACCTGAAACAATCCACAATGGTAAATTGTGCACCGTGCCATCATGGGGTACACTTACATCCGCACAACCAACAACTGGTGTAGGTGCGCAGCTTTGCCTGAACCGGGACCAACTTGGGTCGTTCAGCTTGATCGTTCCATAGTCTCTCAAAGGCTTCCTGCCTCATTACTGACTGACTCGCCCCCGTGTCCACTTCCATGAAGACTGGAACGCCATTTATCTCGACTTCTATTATCATTGGTGAGTCACAGCTCTTTTGCACATTCGCTGGAGGTGGCCCTACGTGCTGCAGCCTTTGCACACATAGTCTCTGAACCGACACTGACACCAGCATGGTGCTACTCGACTTACGTTTGCACCCCTCGGAGGACTCTGAGTTAAAGGACTCGGGGGCCTGTACGCTCTGCCCTGGGCAGATTCACGTTCAACAGTTCTGCCTGTGAAAGGTGCCATTCCATTTACAGTACTTGCCGGGTTTGACTCCTGAGAGTGAATCATCTGCTTGGAGCTGCAGCTTGAGGTCATGAACTGATGCTGATGGCCTTCTGCAGAGTGATGGTAGTTTCGGCAGACAGTAGCCTGTGAAGAAGGGCCTCATGACCGATGCCAATTATGAAGACGTCCCACAACACATCGGTGAGGGATGCGCTGAATTCACACGGTCCTGCCAGCCTCCTGAGGTCGGCAGTGTACTTCGCGATTTCCTGGCCCTCGGGGCGGCAGTGTATATAAAAACGATGCCTGGCCGCAAGGATGCTCTCCTTCGGTTTGAGTTGGTCCCGAATTCGCACTTTCAGCTCTTTGTATGACTTAGTCATTGTTTTCTCTGGTGCAAACAAGTCCCTGACAAGGCCGTAGACCACAGGCCCACAACTGGTCAACAGGATAGCTCTGCGCTTATCTGCCAGCATGGCATGACCATCGCCTACCAGGTCGTTTGCTATGAAATATTAGTCAAGCCGCTCTGTAAAGGCTTCCCAATCTTCACCCTCTGAGAATTTTTCGAATGCACCAACGTTAGTCATTTTTGCGTGAAAGTTCGTAATCTTGTCGCCAGTTTTTATGTCCTTAATACTCTTATGAATGACTCCACGAGGTCTAGTATTGTAGTTGAGCTGTTGTGACCTTAGTCCCATTTATTGTAACTCCAGAGTGAGGCACAAGCATGGTGGGCAGCCTTTTATACTGGGCCCTGCACACCTATGCAGGTGACCCTCAGGTCTCCCACCACAGTGCCCTCTGGTGGCACACCTTATGTGACTATACAGTTAATATACATGGTCTACATACATGACAAATAGGATGATAGGTACCCTTAGCCTTGGCCTTACAGCACTCTGCACGGACCTGTACCAAAGTGCTCCCCAGCAGATTGGTAGCAGTGAAATTATGGCGAAAGGGGACATGGAATTGAGGACTCAAAGTGCTTCCACTTCTCACCTGTTAGGAAAAGGAAGAGTAAAGCTTTGTAGTTGCACTAGGGTAGGCACATGGGTATATGAGAAATAGTTATAATGTGAAGTTTCTTAGTAGAATCATCGTTAAATTTAGAAGTGTTGAAATACTGCTCCAATTGTGTGATTGCCATATGTTAAGAGGCAACCCACCTCTCCCAAGGGGGTTGTGCACAACCAGCCTATTGAGCTCCAGTTAAGCGCAGAAGTCGGCGGGTTGGAGCCGGTTTCCCTTCACACTCACATATTTACATGTTAGTGTTTGTGCTCCACATGAGCCTCCTCCCACCACAGACGTAACTGGATTAGGGTGACATCCCTCAATACTCTAAATAAGTATAAAGTACGACAGGTCGGATTACATAGGATTACATAGGATTACATTGGATATACAGCACAGAAACAGGCCATTAGGCCCAATCAGCCCATGCCAGCATTTGTGCTCCACTCGAGCCTCCTTCCGACTTTCCTCATTTAATTCTATCAGCAGAACCCTCTATTCCCTTTTCCCTCATATGCTTGTCTAGCCTCCCCTTAAATGCATCTACATTCCACACTTCAACCACTCGCCATGGTAGCGAGTTCCACATTCTCACCAGCTCTTGAAGTAATACTTGGGTTGGAGACTGCTGCCAGCGAGATACAGGCCACTCCGGAGTGAAGAGAGTCGCTCCGCCATGCTAATAGTGTCATAAAAATAATTATCATCCAGACCGACATTTTTTTAAGAAGATCAAGTGTCATAAATGTACAGAATCAGGACACTGAGCTAAGTGTTGCTGGAAGGCAGTAGAGGCTGCTGGATTGGAGGCTAGAGAGAAGAAATATCGTTGTGAGGAGTCGACAGAATAAAAGACAACAATCCAGCATCCATTGCGTTGCTTCTGACGAGGAAGCCAAGGATGTAACAGTCTCACAACGTTTTCTATATTCCATAACAGGAAAAGGGGCGACGTGAAATTGTGGTTCCCATCAGGACAGATTGGAAAGAATGACTTATTTTTATTCATTCTTGAGATGTGGCCGTCGCTGGCAAGACCAGTATTTATTGCCCATCCCTAATTGCCCTGAAGAAGGACTTTGCCGGATTTAACACCCCCTACCCACATCCAAACCCATGCCCTCCTCCAAGTTAAATTTCCCCCCAGTAACTCAGTTTCACTCTCCACAGATGTTGCCTGACCTGTTGAGTGTTTCCAACATTATCTGTTTTTATTTCAAATTTCAAATTCAAGCATCTGTAGTATTTTGCTTTCATCACCCTGCTCATACCATGTACAGCACTTTATGCCTCTTCCCAGCATTTCAAAAATTTATTAAACCCATTAGCTGCCTCTATTGTGACAGTAAGTCAGTAGATGTGAAATCTTGACTTCTTCCTTGTTGTGCTTCCCTCTTTTCTTAGTTTTCTTGCCGTACATCTGACACCGGGGGTTTCTCCAGCCTGAATCTGGTGGTTGGGTCACATCCGGAACATTAAGCTTTCTTTCTCTTTCCAATGCTATTGACCCGCTAAGCATTTCCTACTCTTTGTTTTTATAAACTGGGGTTGGCGCCAGAGAGAAATTATCGTGAGTCAACAATTAATCATTGCACACACAAAGGCAAGCATTACATCAGGAGTTTTGTGAAGACCTAACAACAAAAATTACATTTGATAAAGTTACATTGGCTGCAAGAGAATGTGTTGGTCAACTCTTTTCCTGTTTCATAGAATCATAGAATCACACAGCACAAAAGGAGGGCATTCGGCCTATCGTACCTCTGCCGGCTGATTGAAAGAACTGTGAAATTTGTCTGATCCCTTGAGCTTTCCCCACGGCGCTGCAATTTTTCTTCTTTTGAAGTATTTATCCTGTTCCCTTTTGAACGTGACTGTTGAATCTGCTTCCACTACCATTCCAGATCATAATCAATTAAAAACGCTTAATAAAAGTTCTCCTCATCTCCCTTCTGGTTCTTTTGCCAATTACCTTAAATGTATGTCCTCTGGTTACCGAGCCTTTTGCCAGTGGAAACAGCTTCACCTTATGTATTCTATCTACACTCTAAGGAGAATAATCCTGTTAATCAGATTTCTGTTAATGGAGGTTCATGGTTTGAAGTGTAGCGGGGCAAAGTTCCCCTCCGGGGGCGCTAATGGGGCCGAAAGTGTTTTTTGCCGGGGGGTTGGGGGTTTCGGAGGGCGGGGGTTGGGGGCACGACCTGGTCCCGCGAAATTGCGCGGAAGTTAGTGGAGGCGGGAAACCATTAGAGCCATGTCCCCATCAGTAATGCCCCGGGCTGCTGTGGCTCCAGTGATATCATCGGCGTGCACAGCGCCCATTTTCGCCCCGTGCGGACAGGCTTTCACCCCCCCTGCAGAAATTGGGCAGCTCCCCATGAGGCTGCCATGGGCGCCTCATGGGTTGCAAACCGGGCCGCACTCCGCCTGCAGAACGAAATTTAGAGGGGAGGTCCGCGGCGCCATTTTGCACTGCCCTCCAACTTACAGGTACGGCCTACGTGTCAACCCCCCCCGGGGTTCACGCCGTAATTGTGCAACTCAGCACTCTATTTCGGTACTGGGCTGCGGTCACAGCACCCCGCATCCCCGGTGGCTTAGTGTAGGCCCCTGAAACCCTGCAGAGCTCGCAGTGTGCCCTCCCCTTTAACGACAGGGGAGAGCCCTTGGAATCGGGGAGTCTGCGTAATGCACCGACTTTCGCCAGGGTAGCACCCCCGAACCGGCCCCGACAGGAAGTGGAGTACTTGACATTGCGCTCCACTCCCTGTCAGGGGCGGTGGCCCCAATTTAGATGGTGGTGCGGGACTTCTACGCCAGGCGCAGCAAGTCCCGACTCGCAAAGGTTAGTGCCGCCAAATGGGCACTCCTGAATTTCACCTGTTAGCGAACTTATTTTTCTTATTTTATAAATGCTCATGTGGCAAACGAAAGATGCTTTATAAATAGAAGTGGTTGTTGTTGTTTGTATCTTCTGAAAGGCACAAGCAGATTCATAATTCAAAACGCCAAATCTGAGTCTCTTCAAAATGTGCCCAAATTGGCCAAGTTCTTCTAACTGTGGCTTTCTAATCAGTTTAGCCCTTATCTCGGCGATCAGACCCCGAGTCACTAGCTACACACGACTGTTGTTACTCACTCATCATGATAACAGTTATCATATTCTGGAGAAGCGGGGGAAGGAAAGGGACCAAAGGTTGTGTAGAATGCGTAGTTATCTTTAGTATACTTGGGGGAAGTCGACTTCCTGATAAGAGAAAGTCCCAGTTTGAAGTATAGGGGCTAGAAATTCCACATTTAAGAGTAGCATCGTTTTTTGGCACTATTTGCAAATAGCAGCCATTTTTAAAAACCGAAATAACATCCAAAAAATAAGGCGTAAGTTTCGCGAAAAGTTTTTAAAATTTTGGCGTAGTGTTAAAATATCACCGTTTTTAAGGGTGGAGATAAATTTTTTTGTTAAAAATAACACCCATTCTGCGCATGCGCAAAAAAAGAAAACAAAAATCACCTGTTTTTCACGTGACAGGTGTGCCCACGCATGTGTAGAACACTTCCTGGTCTGGATCAGCCATTTTTAAAGACCACTGTAATTTGCAAGAGATTGGTGAGTACTTCCACACAGGTGCTGCAAAACGAAAAATGGAGCGTGATTTGGAAAGGAAAAGGGCCAGGAAGGTTAACCAAGATGCCAATGAGGCCGTGGTAGGCGCTGTGGGGAGAGGATGGCACCAAATTGGCAAGAAGGGTTCTGGTAAACTTAAACCAGCAGCAATAGCTCAAGCTTGGCAATGCGTTGCAGAACAGGTTTCCTCAGTAGGGTCCGTCAGGAGGACTGGCCAGCAGTGCCAGAAGAAGTGGCAGGACCTTTGCCAAGCAGTTAGAGTAAGTAATGTTTTTATTTATGCACTAAAATTACTAAAATAGTAAATGTGACTACCTGTGTGTGCCACGACAGCAGAAGGCCCCTCTCTTAAAAATTTCTATTGACATCTTTGCAGAATATGGTGTCCGACAACCACCGAGAGCGGACGAAAACTGATGGAGGTTTGCCAAGTCTGTGCCCATTAACAGCCTAGGAAAGTAGAATTGCGGGTATTATTGGTGGGTCCCGACGATCGACCACCCGTGCAGATGCTGCCACCCGTGCAGATGCTGGGCCCAGGTTGCAGCGAGAGAGCAAGTCCTGCAAAAATCCCGTCTGGGTTGGCACAAGTGGGCTAGGCTTCGGTTTATGCAATGTACTGTCCATCGGCTACGTTTGGTTTATGCGATGTACCCTCCGTTGGCTACGCTTCGGTTTATGCGATGTACTATCCTTCAAATGAGCCTGTGCTATTTGAGCCTACTCATGTCACCCTCTCCCCTCCCCTGATGCTAACCGTTCGTCTGTTCTGTTACATTTTTCAGATGTTGCACAGACATCCAATAATGAAGGAGAAGACCCCGCCATCTTGCCACAAGCAGAAATGGATGAGCCCGACGACCTCGCCCATACTGAACAATTTCCACAGGGCGATCAGGAGGAGGACGAGGATGAGAATGAGGAGGAGCAGGAGGTTGACAATGGGGTGGATGGGGGTGGAGGAGGAGGATGATTAATTGGAGGAGGTGCAGGCCACGTTTTCAACAGCTCGATGCGTGAGGGGACATTTGTAGGTTGTACACCCTATGAGTTTGCGGGTTCCAGTGGGTTGCAGGAAAGCATACCCAGGGCAGCAGCAGGCCCATCTGTACAGAGGAGGAGGAGACCTGAACAGTGCTCTCCTGAAATGCAGGCTCCACGGGAGGTGGTAGAGCTCATGGGAATAAGTGGGAGAGCGTTCAGCTTACAAAATCGCTTCTTGAGGTCATGGGTGGTGTTATGTATGCTTGCTTGTATTGTTATATGATGTCTGTTACACTAAATCTACCTTACACTGTACACACCACAGGGTGCTGCTGCTGGAGACCTAAGGGTTACCTACACACTGCAGGTAACCCAGTATAAAGGGGAGCTCACAGCTTGGTGTCCTCACTCAAGGAGCTGCAAATAAAGGACTACAGTCTACACAGTTTAAGTACCATACCCTGCCTCGTGGAGTCATTACCAAAGGTGCCGGCACACACTACAACTGGTGATAAGGTCACGAACTATATGCTCAGCATGTCGAATCTCAGCAACTTTCAACAATTTACTGATGGGGAAGAATGGGACGCTTTTGTAGAAAGATTGGAACATTTCTTCATAGCCAACGACCTGGATGGGGACACACCGACTACATGACCGAAAAAGTGCTGGGCCATCCTGCTTAGCAGTTGTAGGCCCACCATCCATTGTCTCGTCAGGGCCTTGCTAGCCCCGGAGAAGACAACTACCAAGAGCTATGAGGAACTTGTAACACTAATACAGGAACAACTAAAACCAAAAGAAAGCATCCTCACAGCCAGTTCTACACTTACTGGCGACCCGAAGGCCAAGAAATTACTAAGTATGCTGCACATTTAAGACTAGCTGCACCGTGTGATTTTGGAGACCACCTTAATAAAGCACTCAGGGACATATTTGTCATCGGAATCGGCCACGAGGGCCTCCTACACAAATTGCTCTCTACTGACATCACAGTCACCCTGCAGAAAGCAATTCAAGTGAGCCAGGCCTACATGGCTTCGGCCAGCGACTCCAGGAGAATACTGACCCAGGACTCTAAACCAGCGAACGCAGTGCACCGCATGGCTGCTTCTAAAGGCAGAAATGCTGCCCCGAGTGCGGCAACCCTGAGTCCGCCACAGGGGCAAACCGGATGGGCCCGTGCTGGCGCTGTGGAGGACACCTCAGGGCCCACTAGTGCCACTACAAAGACTATACATGCAAAGGCTGCAAAGAAAAAGGGCACCTTCAGAGAATGTGCAGAAAAAGCTTTATTCAGCGCATCACTGCAGAGTTAGCTGATCACCGGGGCTCCGACACAGATGAAGGTGAAGCTGCTCAAACCTTGGAAGAAGAATATGGAATTTATAGCTGCTCCACCGAAAGTTCTCCGTGGATGATGGAAGTAGACATCGACGGGGTCCCAGTTTCTATGGAGATCGACACAGGGGCGAGCCAGTCTGTGATGAGCCAAATGACCTTTGAAAAAATTTGGATGAATCCCGCCACTCGATCAAAACTGTCTCCTGTCCAAGCGCAGCTGCTCACCTACACCAAAGGTAAAATCCAAATTGTTGGCAGCGTGGACGTCCAGGTCTCCCAGGGCGACATGTTGAACAAACTCCCCCTGTGGATCGTTGCCGGAGATGGTCCCACGCCTCTGGGCTCCAGCAATCAACATCGAACATGGATCCCTCGCTGCATCTAGAGATCCCACCGTCCAGCTCGACTGCGCGGCGACGACTCCACAACACCGTGGCGAAATCTCCAGGACCGAAATCCAAACTCCACCTTCCAGCCGGGGCAGAACTCCAAGAGGCAAAATTCATCGAAAGAAGTAGATTCCCAACCTGAGGAAGAAAACTTCACCACAGCCTGGCTGGAGGAGAGCCAGAAGATGGCTGCCACACCACGAGGAGAAAAACCTAAAATCAAAATGGCCACGGCCATACCACGAGTGAGCATGGAGAAGCGACACGTGACACCAAGCAGCCAATCGGATTTGAAGGCTCCCTTAAAGGAGACCGGTAACCAAAAAAATGTAAAGGGTCAGCTTCAACTTAAAGATGACAAGGTTTTAAAATTAAAAATGCAGTAAAAGGGTGCAAGAATGATAATGTAACCATGAATTGTGATGCTGGTGTAACTAATGTGAAAAATGAAATGAATGCTTAAAGTAAGTAAAGTTAAGAATAAGCTTGTTATGTGTGATGATTATGGCAGAGACTTTGAAATGCCAAACGTACCCATGTCTGGTGAGACCATGATACCAAAAAGTGATGCAAATGCTTAACAATGTAAAGGCAGGCAATATTGTAGACTCGACTATGGATGACCAGAGCCGTGGTGTCATGTACACAGGTAGAACACTGTTAAAGGATACTGGGTTCTACAGGGACCATGCAAATGCGAGAGGAATCCCCCCATGGGAGACCCCCAGGTCCAGCTGGCTACCAGACCATGTAGCCTGGATCTTTGGAACTAGTGTGATGCCCCAGGAAGGACTCACACACACCCAGTGGGAGCAGACCCACTACAGGGACAGTAGTCAATGGGCAACACAGCCCCTACCACTGGCAACCTGCACCAGACCCGCCCTACACCCACTGGCCACAAGGGCCAACACCAGGAGCGAGAGGCCAATACCCTCCAGCTTTCCTGGCAAACCCTGGGATGACCAGACTCTCATCCCAATTGGAGGACAAGGAGCCCACACAGTGCTTTGGCCCTGCCCACCACCATACAATTACCCGCATCACAGAGTATGCACCCTACCCATTGCTGCAATGGCCACCCCACTGAGGGATCCCACATGGTCTGTGTGTGAAGGTGGGGAAAGGTACGAGGCCAGCCTCAAGTACAGGGATCACACCTGGCACCCACACAACCCTCACCACAACCTCGCATAGCCCACTATTGATCATCTCCCCAGGTCATTACAATCAGGACTTGAAAAATGCTTAGGGGGGAGTGTTGTTAAGTATGCTTGCTTGTATTGTTATATGATGTTTGTAACGCTAAATGTACCTTACACTGTACACACCTTACCTGTACACCAGAGGGTGCTGCTGCTGGAGACCGAAGGGTTACCTACACACTGCGGGTAACCCAGTATAAAGGGGAGCTCACAGCTTGGTGTCCTCACTCGAGGAGCTGCAAATAAAGGACTACAGTCTACACAGTGTAAGTGCCATACCTTGCCTCGTGGAGTCATTACCAAAGGTGCCTGCATACACTACAGGTGGGATCAAAGGACATTAGGGAGGGTACATCGGGAGGAATAGCAGCACTATCTGCAGGCATGTCGGAGATAGTCCCTGCAACATGGGAACACACCCAGGCTGTCATTGCCCAGCGGAAATTGACGGTATCAAGTGATGCCACTCCCACTGTAATGTATATAACGACTCGAAAGACTTGATCCTGTAAGCTCACTCAGGTGCAAACCTGGTTCAACTTTATTCATGCCCAAAGTGTGCACGTGACATGGTACTCGCTCTTATATACCAGGGCCCGCGCACACGCGCATACAGCCCGATGACCTCCAACAGTGGCGCCTCCTGGTGTCTAGTGACCTCAAGCATCAATACATGACAACATCCCCCTTCAAGATCTTAGTATCAGTCTTTTTACAAATTAAGATGGTCTGGGGCTTCTCACTCATGAGTTGATCGTCTTAGTTCAACTCCAGTTCTGGGCGAGCATTCTGAGTCAGTTATGGCTGGGGGCTGGGTAGCCAATCTGATGGGAGGGGCAATGACAATGTCAGGGATTGAAAGTCTAGATTCAGTAAAGACAACAGAGTCTTCTGATGAATGAACATTGGTTGGTCACTGACTGCATCTTCCTCAACCAGTTCCAGTTCATCTGTGTGCCTCAGTTTTATCTGATCAACATGTTTCCTGCATGTTTGTCCATTCTTGAGCAAGACAATAAACACTCTGTTACCCTCCTTGGCCGTAACAGTACCGGCGATCCACTTTGGACCTTGACCATAATTCAGCACATAAACTGGATCGTTGACAGAGATGTCACGTGACACAGCAGCACGATCATGATACCATTGCTGATTTTGATGTCGGTTTTCAACATGATCATTCAAATCAGGATGGACAAGAGAAAGCTTGGTGTTGAGACTTCTCTTCATCAGTAGTTCAGCAGGGGAGACCCCGGTAAGCGTGTGAGGTCTTGTTCTGTAACTGAAAGGTCAACATTCACGGGAACACCCCCTCCCCCCACCTGCCCCAGTGTTTGGGCTCATTGGAAAATAAATTTAATGTGGACTATCTACCGGAAAGTTTGAAAACCTAACGTGCTTATGGAAGAAACTACGGACTTTAATCGAATTTTGGACTTTTTACAAGACACATTCAAGTCTGTGGGCGGGCCTAAGAAACTAAAGGAGCCAACTTGATTATTGGAACTGTCTGGGTGTTGGTGCTAAAGTAAATTGTCTGGAGAAATGGATATTCGAAAACACTTTTCCACAAGAGACATTAACATTACAACAATAACTCAGAGATGGCAGCCATAAAACTGAACCGAGAAAAGCCATCTTCAGCATGAATAACAACAAAGGGCCCACTACAGCCTGTATGCAAAAACCAAGCACAAAAGTACATTGCGATTACCAAGCTAATATTTCCATCAGAAAACAGATTTAGAAGAGCAACCCACCCAAGACATATTAACTTTTAATGAGCCCGCCAAAATATTACAAAGAAATGTTAAGCTCGCCAAATTTAAACAAAGAATTCTGGACTGATTTGGCATGAAGATTAGGACAACTCAAACAGTATAACTGGCCCCTGTTTTAACAAAGGGTATGCCATATTGCGACTATGCCATCAAGAAGGGAGAGAAACCAATGCGACAGTTGAAAACCAACTTCTCCAGCCTCGAAGTCCAAAAAGGAAGGAAGAACATCACCATCGCGGCAGCAACCGACCACAGCCAATGTGGCACCACCAAAACCACTGCGATCGACCAAACTCGAAACAAAACTCCAACAGAAAGAAATCAAAGAATCGAAAGTTTCCACTCTACAAGCTGTTCCTGAGCTACCAACAGGTAAAACATTACCTAAAGAACTGTAAAAACCTACTTCTAACGAAAGAAAACGGGTACTTACCCAAAAATCCAAAACGCGCCTTACCGCATCACGGACTCAACCCAACTGAAGATTGCGCAGTAGGAAGTCTCCTCCGAAGTCAAGTCAATGAAGTCAATGAACCCCGAAATCGCAAACTACCGTTAACTGACCAGAAAGGATTGGTAAGCATAGTCCCTGCCTACCCTGGAGTCTAACCTAGCTAGGATTAGGTATTGGGAGGTGAGAGGTGCAATTTTACTGTAACCCCCTTTGAATGTGTAATATATTGTTCTTTATTAGAGTGATTATAAGTTTGACATTGTACTTTCTTGTCTGTAATAAAATCAAAGTTCTTTTGCATCAAACCAGTTGTCCTTTGCACTTTATCACATCTCCCAAATAAATCCAGAGTCTAGAACCCAAGGGAGCGGGAGCGATTCGAACCACTCAAGTAGGTCAGAGGTGAACCTGACCACCCCCCGGAGACCACCCCTTACATAACTAAGCAATATACATGACAAACAAGTCTGCAGTGAACTCTGAGTCACACGTTTCATGCTTTGCTTGATCGTTTGAATTCCTGAAACTCAAGAGTTGTGAAGCAAGATCCGTTATCGCTCACAACAATGTCAGGCAAACCATGAGTAGCAAACATGACATGAAGGCTCTCAATAGCAGCTGTGGGCGTACTGGATGACATAATAATATACTCTATCCACTTTGAATATGCATCCAACACAACAAAAAACATCTTTCCCAGGAAAGGGCCCGCAAAATTGATGTGTATCCTCGACCATGGTTTAGATGGCCATGACCAAAGACTCAGTGGAGATTCCACTGGTACTTTACTTAGCTGCATGCAAGTATTGCACTGACGCACACATGATTCCAGATCAGAATCAATTCCAGGCCACCAAACATGAGCCCTGGCAATCACTTTCATCATGACGATACCAGGATGAGTGCTATGTAGTTCACGAACAAATTTTTCTCTGCCTTTCTTAGGCATAACAACACGATTGCCACACAGTAAACAATCTGACTGAATGGGCAGTTCATCTTTGCGACGGTTGTAAGGTTTGGTCGCATCACACATTTCCATAGGTATTGCAGACCAATCACCGCTGAGGACACAACGTTTCACAACCGATAAAATAGGATCATGGTTGGTCCAGATCCTAACTTGTTGAGCAGTGACAGGAGTTCCTTCACTCTCAAAAGCATCCATTACTAACAGTAGATCTGCAGGTTGAGGCATCTCCACTTCAGGTGTGGGCAATGGCAGACGACTCAGTGCATCAGCACAATTCTCAGTGCGTGGTCTATGACAAATAACATAATCATAAGCAGACAATGTCAACGCCCACCTCTGGATACGGGACAATGCATTGGTATTAATACATTTGTTTTCCGAAAACAATGAAATGAGTGACTTGTGATCCATTTCAAGTTCAAAACTAAGACCAAACAGGCACTGATGCATCTTTTTGACCCCATACACACAGGGCAAAGTTTATTTTTCTACCATGCTTTAAGCTCTTCCTGACTTTGACAAACTTTTCGAAGCATACGCAGCAGGTTGTAGCTTACCCGACTCATTTGCTTGTTGGAGCTCATTGCCAACCCCATATGATGAAGCATCACAGACCAATACAAGACGCTTACACGGATCATAGTGAACGGCAGCTTGTTCGAACAGAGCAGATTCTTGGCTTTCTCAAAAGCTTGAGATACACCCCAGACCCAGTTCTCACCTCTTTTTGAGCAGCATAGAAACATAGAAACATAGAAAATAGGTGGAGGAGTAGGCCGTTCGACCCTTCGAGCCTGCACTGCCATTCAATGAGTTCATGGCTGAACATGCAACTTCAGTACCCCATTCCTGCTTTCTCACCATACCCCTTGATCCCCCTAGTAGTAAGGACTACATCTAACTCCTTTTTGAAAATATTTAGTGAATTGGCCTCAACAACTTTTTGTGGTAGAGAATTCCAGAGGTTCATGTGCAGAGGCTCTAACAAAGTGCTCAACTGGGTAAGAAATTACCAAAGTAATTGAGTAGCCCAAGTAATGAACGCAGCTCCGTCACATTCTGAGGTCTTGGTGCATTTTTGATGGCCTTGGTTGTTGAATCAGTAGGCCTGATGCCATCAGCAGCAATCTTCTTCCTCAGGAATTCAACTTCAGGTGCCATGAAGACACACTTCAAACAATTCAGCCTGAGTCCCACTTTGTCCAGATGATGTAGGACTTCTTCAAGATTGTTCAGATGTTCATCAGTGTCGTGATCTGTGACCAGAATGTCATCTTGAAACATGACGGTTCTAGGAATGGACTTCAGTAGACTCTCCATGTTCCTCTGAAATATGGCTCCAACCGAACGGATTCCAAAAGGACACCTGTTGTAGACAAACAGTCCTTTATGGGTGTTGATGCAGGTGAGTTTCTTCCAAGTGTTGACAAGCTCCTGTGTCATATAGCCAATGTCAGATCCAGTTTAGTGAACGACTTTCCACCAGCTAGCATGGCGAACAGGTCATCAGCCTTCGGTAGCGGATACTGATCCTGATTTGAAAATCGGTTAATCGTAACCTTGTAGTCTCCACAGATCCTGACAGTGCCATCACTCTTTAACATCGGAATGATAGGACTGGCCCATTCGTTAAATTCGACCGGTGATATGACCCCTTCACGTTGGCGTCTGTCAAGCTCAATTTCGACCTTCTCCCTCATCATGTACGGAACAGACTGAACTTTATGATAGCCAGGTCTTGCATCAGAATCCAGATGAATCTACACCTTGGCTCCAGTAAAATTGCCAATGCCCGGTTCAAACAAAGAAGGAAACTTCTTCAGCATTTGAGCACACGAAGTGTCATCCACTGAGGACAACGCTTTGATATCATTCCAGTTTCACTTGATTTTCTTGAGCCAGTTCCTGCCGAAAAATGTTGGACTATTGCCTGGGATGATCCATAATGGTAAATAGTGAACCACACCATTATACGACACCTTGACTACTGCACTGCCAATCACCGGTATGTGTTCCTTAGTGTATGTACGCAACTTGGCATTGACTGAACTCAGCTTAGGCTTCGCAGCCTAAGTGTCCCATAGCTTGTCGAATGTCTTTTGGCTCATTATCGACTGACTCGCACCCGTGTCCAGCTCCATTGATACAGGCACACCATTCAGCTTCAGCTTAACCATTATCGGTTGGCTCTTTGTCAGGCACGAATACAGGCCATCCACTTCCTCCTCGGGTATCTTGGGTTGCATATCTGGGCCAGCACTGGACTGGTCATCATCATCAATGTGATGAGCAGCAGCACGCTTGCTCAGTTGTGGGCACATTCGCTGAAGATGCCCCACTTCCAAACAGCCTTTACAGATGTACTGTTTAAACCGACACTGATGAGGTCGATGATAGCCCCCACAACGCCAACAGGGTGAAATCGGATTCGTACCAGGTGGCGGACTTTGAGCAACTACAGGTTTCACATAAGCAGTCGAGTAGGCCCTGCCATAAGCAGCTCTGCCAGAAGATGACACAATCTTGTTTACAGTACTTGCCGTGGAGCTCCGACTCTTCGATGATATCTGCCTTAAATTATCATCAGTCGCCATGCATGCCTGGGCAGTCGCGATGACCTTGCTCAAATCCAACGTTTCTGCAGCCAATAATTTCCGAAGGATCACATCATGGTTGATGCCTATCACGAAGAAATCTCGCAGCATGTCTTCCAACGCATTTCCGAACTTACACGGCTCAGCCAGACGTCTTAGGTCTGCAATGAATCCTGACACATCCTGGCCCTCAGCACGAACATATGTGTAGAAGCGATAGCATGAGATGATGATCCCCTCTTTTGGCTTAAGATGTTCACGCACCAGAGCGTACAAATCCCCATACTCTTTGTCAGTTGGACGTGCAGGCGAGAGAAGATTCGTTATGAGGCCATAAATCTTTGGACCATAAACGGTGAGGAAAACCGCCCTGCACCTAACTGCGTCACCAGCTTCCTCCATTTTGTTGGCCACGAAATACTGATCCAGGCAGTCGATAAAATCCGCCCAATTCTCACCATCCATGAATCTCTCCAGAATTCCAATGGTACCCATTGTGCATGCGAAGGTTCTTGAGTTACCTCACTGCCAAATGTAATGTATATAATGACTCGAAAGACTTGTTACTGAAAGCTCACTCAGGTGCAAACCTGGTTCAACTTTATTTATGCCCAAAGTGCGCACATGACATGGTACTCGCACACGCGCATACAGCCCGATGACCTCCGACAGTGGCGCCCCCTGGTGTCTAGTGACCCCAAGCATCAATACATGACACCCACTCCAATCCCCAGAGCAACCTCAACAGTCAATGTGCAGGTTGATCTACAGGTGAAGAGTCCCAAGCCGGGCCTTCCACAGCCAGAGGTTTTCAAGGGCTTCCATTGCCCGCTCCTGGGTCTGTCCCCCAACAAGCAGAGCGCCGTACCCGAGACATTAACAGAAAGCTTGGGCTCAACTGGAAGTGGTCTAAGGCTAAGGAAACGGCTGAGGCTTGTGGCAAGTCCATGAAGGGCGAGGTCAAGAAGGACATGCGGTGTGGCGGGTTTTAAATAAGGCGGGGGGAGAGTGGGGGCGGGAGAAGTGGCTGCAGCTAGTTTTTTTGCTGCTGTTGTTGTTTTGTGATTGATTTGTTCTTCTTTTATTGTTATTTAAGTGGTGTCCATTTAAAAGTTTAAAGATTAATATAAACATTTTTATTAAAGTTAAGTACAAGTGTACAATTGTTTAATAAACTGCTAATTATTTTTTCAACGATAGCAAACTTATGTAGTGTCTCAGTCGCAGAATAACAGGTTGAAACAGTCACCATGGTGGGATACAATGATCAGACAGGCTGTTCAGCCTTCATGCAAAGCGCTGAAGTATCAGCTGCTGACACAAGGCTCTTGCAATGACATAATGTCCACGGGGCCTCCTCCCCCCTCATCCTGCAGGTTGTAGTGGTGCCATGGGTTCCTTGTCCTCCTCCTCCTCCCCTCTCTCCTGAGGTGGTTCTGCAACCCCCAGTGGCAAATCCTGTTCCCTCATGATGGCTAAGTTGTTGCAGCAGCACGCCACAGTGAACTCACCGACCTGCTGAGGGGAGTATTGAAGGTAGCCTCCAGAGTGATCCAGGCATCGGAAGCGCTGCTTCAGCATTCCAATTGTCTTCTTGACGATGTTGCATGTGGCTACATGGCAGATATTGTCGCGATGCTCGTCTTCTGTCTGCATTTTGCGGAGAGGGGTCATGAGCCAGGTGGCGAGCCTGTAACCTTTGTCCCCCAGCATTCAGCTCTGCCTTTCTGGCTGCTGCTCAAACATCTGTGAGACAGCGCTCTCACGCAAGATGAAAGCATCATGGATGCTCCCTGCATATTTTGCATCCACTGCCAGGATGCGCCGAGTATGGTCGCAGATGATGATCTGTACGTTCAGCGAGTGGAATCCTTTTCTGTACCGTGGGGAAGCCAGCAATTCGTGCAAAGCCTCCAGCCCCTCATTCTGTGCCTCCCTGGTCATTGGGAAGTTGATGAAGTCGTCCCTGCGTGCAAACAGTGCAGCAGTTACTTGGAGAATGCAGCTAGGTCAAGCTTGCTGTGAATGCAGCATATGTCCCCAGTTGATGCCTGAAAGGTGCTGGAGGCATAGAAGGCAAGTGATGCAGTCACCTTGACCTCGACGGGCTGTATGTCTGCCTTTATGAACTGGCATATCTCTGCGACCACCTTTTTTCGAAAGCGCAGCCTTCTAACGCAATGTGCAGATATGAATGCCTCTCCCTGTAAACGTGTTGGGGGTAAGGCCTCCTCCCCATAAGTCTGCTATTGAATAAGCCTTCTATGATAATCCAGGATAACATAAGCTCTCACCACATATGGCAAAAAAAGCACAATCCCCGTTCTTTAAATGTCCTTAAGTGCCCCTAAATACCCTTACATGTCGTTAAATGCCCTTATATCTCATTAAATGTTCCTAAAAATGCATTATAAACTCCTCCAAAAAAGCTCCGTTTCCCAGGGTGGCGCTGTTAACGCTGATTTCGATAGGACTCAACCAGGTAAGACAAACGTTTTCAAATCGATTTTTATCACTGTCCTTAAAAATGTCCTTATTGGGGAAACTCTCAAAACTGGCGTTATTGTTGGTTTTGACACCGAGTGACATCACAAAAACGGTTCCAAAAAAAAATCGTCCCTTATTTTTTAATGCTGGCATTACACCACTGGCAAAACTAGAAAAATGGCCTTATATTTATTTAGCACCAAAAAAAACTTTTAACACCAATAAATGGAGCTGAATTGATCATTACGGTGGTGAATTTCTAGCCCCTAATAGGTGTGTTATTTTTCTTATTTTATAATCGCTAATGTGGCAAACAATGTAAAATTCTAAACTTCTCCCTATACAAGTGAGAATAATAAGGGAGATTGAGACCCGAAATTTGTTTCCCCAATGCGATTTAATACCCAAAAGACAGGCGTAACAATCCTGAATTTGTCCCCCATTACTTTGAACCAAATATCAGTAACAATAAACAAACTATTCAACTGCTGAAAGCTAGGCAGCATTCATATTGTAGGATTAAAATAATATTACCAAATCGACACAATTCTAAATGTCCCATTGCAAGTTTGTGCATTGTTTCATTTTCATTAATAGTTTGATATAAACAAGAAAAAGCAGGCCCTTCTCAAATTCATAGTTAAGAGGAGTTTTAAAGCCAGAGACAAACCCAAACACTTCTCTGGAATGCTTATGGACAGAACCCCTATTTAACATATCTGTTCAGGTGGTACATATTGGCACCCATTACTTCTATCTCCTTTTTTTATCCTCGACCCCTCTCGAGCTCCTCTCTCCTGTCTCTTCCCTTCGTGCCTTCGCTTCTCTTTTCACCCCTCTACCTTCCTACTCTTCTGCCACTGTCCCAGAGTTCAATCGTCCTTGCATAACCCTCTGTGCCTGTCTCGGCCTTCTCCGAAAGCTGGCTTCCTACAAGCAGCAACCCTGACTGCTATGTCCTCCTCTTTCACCAAACTTCCTACCCAGCACACTCCTGGAGGCAAATCTCACCAAACTGCTTGCTACCTTGCTCAAATGGTCCACCACTGCCATTTTGGACACTGCCAGCAGATCAACAATTGCCACCCGCTCTGCATTTTCCGCCAGAACATTCTTTCACTCTTAAACACGGCCCTTGCTGTCCATGAACTTATAGATGATTGGAGTGACATCATGTAAAATAAAAGTAACTGCCAGCTTCTTCTCTCCATGATCAACCATCTCTTAAAATCCCATGTTGTTTGCCCCCTCCACCTTCACCTCTAATCACAAATGCAAGGAGTTCATGGACTTCTTCAACACTAAGATTGAGATCATCCATCCATTCAGCTAGCTCTGCTGCTTTCTCCCTTTCCCTTGCTCGTCAAGCCAAACCTCCTCTCAGCCGCCACCCACTACCCCCCCTCAACACCCCTCCCCCCCCACCAGCTGCGGGCCTGGCCCTGAACCCGAGTCTTTCTCTAGTTTCTCTCCGATGTGGCCCCTGAAGACAAACTGCTTGGGTACCCTTATTACTCAAATCCTTGTGGACTATGCAGTCAAACATGCACGTTAAATAGAGATGGAGCTCGGAGTCAGTGTTGATAGATACCTCTAGCAGAAAACTCAAGCTCACTGTTGTGGAGTGGATCTTTGGCTGTTTTCTCTGTGGAGCTCCGCTGATCAATAACAATACCTGCAAAAATACTGACAAAACGTAGAAAATTCTAGCATGAAAATGTGTGGAGATATTTTTGCCCCTGTGAATGGGAACAACTGTCTTCTTAAAGGACAGAAAATGCTGGAAATACTCCACAGGTCAGGCAGCATCTGTGGAGAGAGAATCAAAGTTAACAAAGAACTGATGAAAGGTCATCGACCCAAAACGTTAACTCTGTTTCTCTCTCCACAGATGCTGCCTGACTTGCTGAGTAGTTCTAGCATTTTCTGTTTTTATTTCAGATTTCCAGCAACCGCAGGATTTTGCTTTTGTAATTTCTTCTCGTTTGCCTTGGTGTCAAATTTATTTATTTTGTCTAATAACACTCCTGTCAAGCGCCTTGGGATGTTTTACTATGTTATAGGCGCTATATAAATACAAGTTGTTGTTGTTGTTTGTATCTTCTTAAAGGCACGAGTAGATTCATAATTCAAAATGCCAAATCTGAGTCTCTTCAAAATCTGCCCAAATTGGTTAAATTCTTCTAACTGTGACTTTGTAACCAGTTTAGCCCTTATCTCGGCGATCAGACCCCGAGTCACTACCAACACACGACTGTTGTTACTCACTCATCATGGTAACATTTATCATATTCTGGAGAAGAAGGGGAGTGAAAGGGACTTTAGGTTGTGTAGAAAGTGTAGTTGGGGGAGTCAGATTCCTGTTAAAGGAAATTCACAGTTTGAAGTACAGATATCATATTTTTCTTATTATTTTATAAGCACTAATCTGGCAGATGATGTAAAATCCCCTAATTCTCCCTTAACAACAGATATAAACTTAGATTATTGCCCTTCAGAATGTAGAAAGTGTTGCAAAATGAACCTCCATATAACCGATAAAATTTTATTTGAATAAACTCTAGTAATATTAGATCAGGTTTGCTCCAATAAAAATGTCAGTGATGTCAGATTTCACAATACCTCATGCACAAAAGGAAAAATGCTCTGTAAAATATTATTTTAATGTGAGCTTTTCTTTTTGTTTTTCTTTCCAACACGTGAAGTTTGGTAAGGACGACACGTGATCTGTTCCCAAGCTGCTGCCTGGACCACCCAAAGACCACCCAGTTGTGACTCTGCCCTTGCCCTCTCACCCAAATCATATAATGATAATAATAACTAATAATAACTTTTATTTTTATAGTGCCTTTAATGTAATAAAATGTCCCAAGGCACTGCACAACGGTGTTGCAAGACGAAACCGATCAATTTGACACTGAGCCACAAAAGAAGAAATTAAGGCAGATGACCAAAAGTTTGTTTAAAGAGGTAGGTTTGAAGGAGCGTCTTAAAGGAGGAAAGAGAGGTAGAGAGGAGGAGGTTAAGGGAGGGAGTTCCAGAGCTTAGGGCCCAGGCAGCTGAAGGCACGGCCACTGATAGTTGAGCAGTTATAATAAGGGATGTTCAAGAGACCAGAATTTGAGGAGTGCAGATATCTTGTGGGGTTGTGAGGCTGAAAAAGATTACAGAGATAGGGAGGGGCAAGTCTATGGAGTGATTTGTAAACAAAAATGAGAATAAATTTGTAAACAACAATGATACACAATCCTGTTATGGCACCACAAAAGTGGATGAAACAAGGTTGCTTATTGTCAGTGAATCGCCAAATGATTGGGTCAATCTGGTCTCCTACGTGGCAATGTGCTGGGAGTGATGAAGGACCAGAATGGATACAGTGATGGTCCTGTAGAGGGACCTGTTGTTGAGCCCAGGGAGTATAGGGGCTACTCCTGGTTCATCTTCACAGTGTATAACTAGATCTCCGATCCCCATACCTTGTAGTCTATGATATATCCATCTTCAATAGATGCCTCATAGTTAACCAAACTTTTTTGTTCTGAAAGGCCGATGGGTTTGAAAGAAGATTTTTATTGGTTTACTTTGGACTATTTATTAGTGGTGGCCTTTTACAACAAGACTTTTTCAGAAGGCAAAAAACAAATATGCCATATACAACACATGATATGGATGCAGAATATTACAAAGTTATGATCGGAACAACCACTGTAGTAATTCATCCCATAGCTGTCTGAAAGAACTTGCATTTATATCGGGGCCGAAATTCAGTTGCGCCCCGTTTGGGGGTGGTAACCGAGGCGAGGCGGGATTTCCTGCGCCCGGTGGAAGTCCCGCCCCCGAGAGGAAGTGGAGCATAATGTCAGGCACTCCACTTCCTCTCGGGGGTGGGGGCCGGCTAGGCGCATGCAACTCAGAGCGCTACGTGGCCATTAAAGGGGAGGGCACACTGCGAGTTCTTCAGGGGTGTTGAAGGGCCTCCACAAGGCCACCAGGGATGCAGGGCGCCATGGCCGCAGCCCGGCACTGAAGCAGAGTGAAAATCTTTTAAGTCCATCTCAGAGGGCAGACTGGACCTTGGTTTAACATCTCATCCAAAAACAACACCTCTGACAGTGCAGCATTCCCCCAGTACTGCACTGGAGCATCTGCTTAGATTTCATGCTCAAGTCCCTGGTGCCGGGCTTGAACCCATGACCTTCTAACTCAGTGCAACCACCTGAGCCACAGGTGATACTCCTCTGGAGCTGGAATATTCCTCTAGAAGATCACGTTAGATCTTCAAATATGCCCACTAGGTGCATCTTGACACACCAGGCTTATTTATCTCATACAATGCATTCATTGTACGTTTCAACTTCATCATATTTCTAGTACAGTATTATATGGAGACAGTTAGCTATATAGTGTATAATGTTTTATACGGTGTACATATTTTAGAGGGAATGATGCATATATTTTTTAGATATTTCACACAATATCAATTTATATTGTAGACATCAGTGTGAGTGTCCCTGGTGAACTCATCTTTTTCTTGCAGTCTATCTGCCCCTTTCGACAATGCAATAATTTATAGAATGAATAGACCCGATACATGAAACAAGCTCCAAGGTCCATCTTGTATTATTTTTGTTTGGATCATTTTTAGAAACATCGGGGTAGATTTCGAACATGCCGCCCGGGTGTAAAACTGGCATTGCAGATTGGCTGCCCACTGCAGAAACCCCCCGATTTTCACTTCCAATTACCAGCTGCGATTTCAATATTAGCAAACCGAGATAAAGAAAGAAGAAAAAGAAAGACTTGCTTTTATATAGCGCCTCAGAATGTCTCAAAGCGCTGAGGTCGTGAAAGACGTTATATAAATGTAAGGAGATCCCAAACTATTTTTATCAAAATAAATATTATCTCTTGTGAAGAATTGGGTCTAAAATACTATGGGGGCGAAATTGCCCAACGACCCATTTGGAGGCGGTAACCTTCTGGGGCCGGGACATTTATCGGCCGGCTCAGTAGTTCCGCCCCCGGTGCGGGATTCGGACCTTCCACCCCTCAATAGAGGTGAAGCGATATTGAAGGCACTCTGCTCCTTGGAGGGACACTCCCTGGGCGGAAGCGCGGCGCTGAGTCCAGAGCAAGTGTTCCACGTAAAGCTGATGCGGCAGAACGCCCCCTCCCCTTCAATTAAAGGGGAGGGCCGCTGTGCACTCTGCAGTCCCTTTGGCAGCTACTCTTGACCGGGCCAATGGCTCAGCACCCAAAATGGAGTGCCGAACTGCAGGATGGCGGCCCACGTGCAAATGGCCTCTCCTTTAAGGGGCACCCCAGCGACGGACATCGCAGGTCGTGAAGCTGGCGATAACATCGGATGGTACCATCCTCGCCACCCATGGGGGCAATTTCCCCCACTAGGGTGCAAAGCTGTCAGCATGCGGTGAGGGGTCAGCGACATGGCGATGACATCATAGCTGGGCGTGTGCCAGCCCGGGGCACAAAGCATGGGGTGCAGCGCTACCGGCACAATGGCCCCCAAACCTCTGGGGCAATTTCCCTGGAGGCACTATCAACCACTTCACCCGGGCAATAACCTCATTGAGCCCCATTCGCGCCCAACAGAGGCACTAATGGGACTATAAAAAAGAGCAATTTTGCCCCCTATGAAACATAAGCATATAGACTAGTCACTAATGTATCTCAATAGTTGCATCTTCTTTATTTGTCTTTTGCGTCTTGATTCGAAACATTGTGATTCCCACTTTGAAGTTAAGTATCACAAAGGATAGCATTTTCTTCTCAGCTGCAATATTTCCAACTGAATAGTTAAGAACATAAGAAATAGGAGCATGAGTAGGCCATTCAGCCCCTCGAGCCTGCTCTGCCATTCATTAAGACCATGGCTAATCTTCTACCTCAACTCCACTTTCCTGCAATATCCTCATGTTAATTGATTCCCTTAATATCCAAAAATCTAGCGATCTCTGCCTTGAATATACTCAACGACTGACCATCTATAGCCCTCTGAGTTAAAGAATTCTGAAGATTCAGCATCCTCTGGGTGAAGATATTTCTCATCTCAGTCCTAAATGGCTGACAGCTTATTCTGAGACTGTGACCCTCCATTCTCAACTCCACATCCAGGGAAAACATCCTCCTTGCATCTACCCTCTCAAGAATTTTGTATGTTTTAATGAGAACACTTTTCATTGTTCTAAACTCTGGAGAATATAGGCCTAGTCTAGTCTACACAATCTCACTCACAGGACAATCCCCCATCCCAGGAGTCAGTCTGGTGAACCTTTGTTGCACACCTTCAATGGTAAGTATATCCTTCCTTAGGTAAGGAGACCTACACAATAGTCCAGGTGCGGTCTCACCAGGGCCCTTTATAATTGCAGTAAGATGTCTTTACTCTTATACTAAAATCCTCTTGTATTAAAGGCCAACATATCATTTGCTTTCTTAATTGCTTCCTGTACCTGCATGTTAACTTTCAGTGATTCTTCTCCAGCGACACCCAGGTCCCTCTGAACACCAACATTTCCCAATCTCTCACCATTTAAAAAATATTCTGCTTTTCTATTTTTCTTACCAATGTCGATAATTTTACATTTCTCCATGGTATATTCCATTTGCCATGTTCTTGCCCACTCACTTAGCCTGTCTATATCCCCTTGCAGCCTCTTTGCATCCTCCTCACAACTTACATTCCCACCTAGCTTTGTATCCTCAGCAAACTTGGATATATTACATTTGGTCCCCTCTTCCAAATCATTGATATAAATTGTAAATAGCTGAGGTCCAAGCATTGATCCTTGCGGGACCCCATTAGTTACAGCCTGCCAACCTGAAAATGACCCATTTATGCCTACTTTCTGTTTTCTGTCCATTAACCAATCCTCAACTCATGCTAGTATATTACCCCCAATCCCTTGAGCCCTAATTTTGTTTAATAATCTCTTGTGTGGCACCTTATCGAATGCCTTCTGAATATCCAAATATACCTCATCCACTGATTCTCCTTTATCTATTCTGCTCGTTACAACTCTTAACAGATTTGTCAAACATGATTTCCCTTTCATAAATCTGCTCAATCCTATTATTATTTCATAAGTGCCTTGTTACCACGTCCTTAATAATAGATTCTAGCATTTTCCCGACTAGTGATGTCAGGCTAACTTGTCTGTAGTTCCCGTTTTCTCTTTCCTTCCTTTCTTAAATGGTGGGGTTACATTTGCTACCTTCCAATCAGCGGGAACCATTCTAGAATCTATGGAATTTTGTAAGATGACAACCAAATTCTTTAAGTCTACCTGTAGGACTGCGGAAATCACACCTCCTCCCATCCGACGGTTTACAGAAATCTGACCCGCAGAAAAGTAACACAAAAACCAATGGATTTGTGAAACATAACTTCTTTTACTTAAAAACAGCAGGGATCTACAAGTAAGTTCACACAGAACTGCAGCATATAATACCCCTGATTACACTTGGGCTTACAGTAATATTCGTCTACTTCTACTTAAAAATCAACAAGAAATACAAATAAATTCATACAGAACGTCGCATATAATATCCCTGATTATACTTCAGCATACAGTAATATGCCCTTACTTTCAGATCAAGTGATAATAAGCAAACACCACATACATACTAACACCAGCGAGTGATCGATTCGATGATGGCTAGATGTATGAATTTAACTGGCAACTGACCAAGTTGCTCTCTCTCGACTGCAGTAGCGATTGTCTTTTCGCAGCACAGTTTATACTCAAAAACTTGATAACTTGCCCTCTTTTTACATATCAAACTAGAGTAGCAGTTGTTTTTCTAATTTCTTAGCGAAACTCCGTTATTCATCAGTGATTTCAAGGTTGACCATTGTCTTCAACTGTTCTTGTTCTTTTTGTGATGGCTCACATGCTTTCTTCTCACTCAAGGTCTGTGTCCTCCCTTATCTGTGAGAAACGCAGCTTGCAGAGTTCATCAGGTTTAAATTAACAGTTCCCACAGTAGCCAGCTTCTTGGCATCGTGAGGCGTGCTGCGTTATAAAATTTGGTCAACTTTTAAGTTTGTCCAAGTTGTAGCAGAGTTACAGTGAAAATATAGCAGAAAATGGTGTATTCTTACAGTTGTGTCTGACTAACTTGATTGAATTATTTGAGGAGTTAACAATGAGGGTCGATGAGGGCAGTGCGTTTAGTGTAGTGTATATGGATTTTAGCAAAGTATTTGATAAGGTCCCACATGGCAGACTGGTCACGAAAGTAATAGCCCATGGGATCCAGGGCAAAGTGGCAAGTTGGATCCAAAATTGGCTCAGAGACAGGAAGCAAAGGGTAATGTTTGATGGGTGTTTTGGTGACTAGAAGGCTGTTTCCAGTGGGGTTCCACAGGCTCAGTACTGGGTCCCTTTGTGGCATATATAACTGATTTCAACTTGAATGGAGGGATATGATTAAGAAGTTTGCAGATGATACAAAAATTGGCCATGTGATTGATAATGAAGAAGAAAGCTGTAGACTGCAGGACAATATAAATGGACTGGTCAGGTGGGCAGAACAGTAGCAAATGGAATTCAATCCAGAGAACTATGAAGTAATGCATTTGGGGAGGGCTTACAAGGAAAGGGGTTGTTCTCTTTGGAACAGAGGAGGTTGAGGGGAGACCTAATTGAGGTGTATAAAATTATGAGGGGCCTGGATAGAGTGGATCGGAAGGATCTATTTCCCTTAGCAGAGCAGTCAATAATAGATTTAAAGTAAGTGGTAGGAGGTTGAGAGGGGATTTGAGGAGAGTGAGGTGAGGTGGTGGGGGTCTGGAACCCACTGCCTGAAAGGGTGGAAGAGACAGAAACCCTCACCACATTTAAAAAGTACTTGGATATGCACTTGAAGTGCCGTAATCTACAAGGCTTTGGATCAAGAGCTGGAAAGTGGGATTAGGCTGGATAGCTCTTTGTCAGCCGGCACGAACATGATGGGTCGAATGACCTCCTTCTGTGCTGTAAATTTCTATGATTTCAATGCTTCCACTATCTCTATAACCACCTTTTTCAAAACGTATGAAAACATACGGAAACATATGAAAAATGACGGAAGGTAAAGACCATCAGGTCAATCAAGCCTGTCCCACACAATTGCGATACCTTGTGCATCATAACATATACACTCCACCCCACCCAAAACCATGTGATTTCCTGGGAGAGGCAAAAAAAACAGGTAAAAAACCCAGGCCAACTTGGGGAAAAAAATCTGGGAAGTTCCTGTCCGACCCACCTAGGCGATCGAAACTAGTCCAGGACATCATTCTGGCCATTAAATTCCCTGCAGTACCTTCCTTCTGTAAGAGTGAATCTCCACCATAGTCAGAAACAAATCCAGCTTTCGCTTGAAGGAATTCAGTGAGTCTGCATCCGCCACATGAAATGGCAGCTTGTTCCAGAGATTTACTGTTCTCTGGGAAAAGAACCACCTCCTGACATCTAACCTAGATTTAGCCTTATACAACTTAAATTTGTGCCCCCTAGTCCTTCCCTTGAAATAAACTGTCAGCCGGAACACTGTCTATTCCCTTCATTATCTTATCTGTCTATTCCCATCATTATCAATCATATACCCCTGAGTCTATGCTGCTCTATGGTATAGACTCCCAACCAACTCTTTTAACCTATCTTGATAACTAAGATGCTTTAGACTTGGAAGTAGTCTAGTGGCCCTCTTCTGCACCCTTTCCAGAGCCTCAATATCACCCACCATGTGAGGAGACCAAAACTGGACACAATATTCCAAGAGCGGCCTGACTAAGGTCTTGCACAACGACAGAACAGTACACCTCGTCTTATACTCAATTATCCTATGGATACACCCCAACACCCTATTTGCTCTAGTTATTGCTGCACGGCATTGCTCGTGTACCATTAAGGATGTATGCACTAGAATGCCCAAATCTCTTTCTATCTCCACCATCTTGAATGCCTTTCCCTGGAGGGTGTGTGAATGTTGACCATTTGCCCTGCCCACATGCATAACACTGCACTTATCTAAGTTATACATCATTTTTCAGTCTTGAGCCCAGTTTCCGAACACATGAAGATCTAGCACTTACACAGATCTTGCTATCAACTGCAAATTTGCAAATTGTGCCACCAGCCCTTGAATCTAGATCATTAATAAAAATAGTAAAAAGCAACCGTCCCAACACCGATCCCTGCGGGACACCACTGGTGACTGGTCTCCAAACAGATCTAAATCCATCTATAACTAATCTTTGCCTGCGTCCTGCCAGCCAGTTCTGAATCCAGCTCAATATATTTCCACTAATACCAGAGGCTCCGATCTTATAGGCCATCATGCCCATGAGATATACAGCCTTCAGGACGTTTGCTCCTGGCAAAGAGCAGGGCTTAAGGGAGCATTGGTTGGGAAATTGCGGATCCATATTTCCCAGCCTTCCATCCGTTAAGTTAACGGGACAAAAATCAATCACTATGGATCTGTGATTTCCCAGCCAGTACTCCCTGCAAACACCACTCCTCACCGGGAGTGCCCAATCAAGGAATCTTCTTGGAACTAATATTTATAGGTAACAACATTGAGGCTACTGTTATAATGTGGATACTCTAACAACTCCCTCTGTTCAAGTTCACAGTAAAAGATAGCTTCTGGAAGTAGGCTCCCATCTCCTATGATATGTAACTTACAACCATACCCATTGCATGGAACAGGATTACCAATTGTTCTTTCACTCTGGTCTTTCACATCACACACTCTGAAAGATGGAAAGCACCACCCTGTCAGAATGTATTCTTCAGGTTAGGACTAATGGTCAAATTTATTTACAACAATTATAATTCCACAAAAGCAAACACGCACCAAATAATCAGCAATGTAATGTGTGACTTGCACACAACTTTAAAATAATGTAATGTTTTCAAAATAGTAAAAAGTCCAAGGGGGCGAAATTGCCCCTTTTTATAGCCCTGTTTGCACCTCCGGGGGGTGGGGGGGGGGGAATGTGATAACGGGGCGCAAGGACCGTTTCACCCGGGGGAGGGGGTGGCACTACCGCCTCCTGGGAAATTGCCACGGCGGTTTTGGTGGCCCTGTCCCGGCAGCGCCGCACCCTTAATTAGCACCCTGTGCCGCCGCACAACCGGCGATGATGTTATCGCCATGCACAGCTACCCCTCACTGCCCCGCACAGATCTCTTAACACTCATCGGGGGAAATTGTCTGGTGGGTCGCGAAGCTGGAGGACATCCACTCCTGGGGTGCTGTTTAAAGGGAAGGCCTGCAGCAACCCGGGCCGCCATTTTTATTTGTCAGCCATCTTGGGTCAGCCCGACCATGGCGGCCCTAGCATGGACCGCCATCGTTTAACCCGGCACTCCCACTTGTGTGCCGAGCTGCTGGCCCAATCTCACGCTACCCTGGTAGTCCAGTGGCAGCCACCAAAGGGCCATGCAGATTGTGCAGTGGCCCTTCCCTTTAATCCAAGAGGAGGAGCATTGCAGCGTGTTAGCGCTGCGCGAAGCATCCGCGTAGCGCTGATCTCAGCATCACGCTTCTGCCCTGGAAAGACCCTCAAAGGAATCGGAGTCAACCCTCCGCTTCCTTTGAGGGGCGGAAGGCCCAATTCTGCGTCAGGGACGGGACTTCCAGGCCGGGCGATAAAAGTCCCGGCCCCAAGAGGTTACCGCCCCCAATCGGGGCGCGGGGCAATTTCACCCCTAATTCTTTAGTGTTCTGTTCAGAATCTTTTATTGAGTCTTTGACAAACATCAAGATGCTCCAGCCTCACAAAGCCCTTCCTATTGCCAGTGCTTAGATATGGGCCTGTAAGCTGGGAACTTTTTTTCTCCAAAAATATACTTTATTCATATAAGCTTTTCGCAATACATTGGAAAATAGTTCAGTACCTTGCGGTCAGCAATTCCATACAATTTGTTTGGATGCTGACAGCAGTTCCATACAATGCACTAGCTGTCATTTCATTTCAAGGTACAGTTTAGTACAATCCGTAAATCAGGTTACATGTAGAACTGTGCAAATGAGGTTATTACATGGAGCAGATGAGAACAGGTTTACATTACATTCCAGGATACATTTCAATACCGATCACGAATCATGTTACATGTAGCACTATGCAGATGAAAGCAGTACACGGAACGGATGGGGATACATTAACAGTTCTTTACAAGTTATTAAACAGTGCAGAGAGTTTCATTATACATGGCACAACACAGGTGTTTTTCAGTACATGGTGCTCTATGTATACAAACAGATTAACAAGTACAGCCCGAGGGGGGTCTGATTCCATCCCCTGGGTTTACCGTGGCGGAAGGGCCTTAAACTGTGCATTTGCGGCGACTGCACCAACCTTTAGTGCGTCCCTCAGCACGTGCTCCTGGACCTTGGATTATGCCAGTCTGCAACACTCGGCCGTGGACATCTCCTTGCTCTGGAAGACCAGCAAGTTTCGGGAAGACCAAAGTGCGTATTTCACCAAGTTGATGGCTCTCCAGCAGCAGATGATGTCTGTCTCGGTGTGCATCCCTGGGAACAGTCCGCAGAGCACAGAGTCCTGTGTTACGGAACTGCTTCCTCGACAGCAACCACTGCATCTCCTTCCAGACCTGCCTTGCTGGGAACTGAATATCATTAGTCTGCTCTTCAGGAATACACATCATTTTGCTTTGAAAAGCACCCACATCAAAGTAGTGCTTTACCTCCAAGCTTGTTATTTACTTTCGCATTCAGACAGTGAAGAGCAGTCTCTTAATTTTCATTTGGTTTTCTTCTGACTTGCATACCAAATAATTTTATTCAAACAGCCCTAGAGTATGAAATAGACATTGGCAAATTATGCCTTCGTTTAACATTTCAAAGACATAAGGGAATTTCTAAAACAATTGAAATAGGAATTCAAGAAAAGACATACCAGGCCCAGTCCCACATCCCAGGCCCAGTCCCTCCTCATGGGCCCAGTCACTCATCCCAGGTCCAGTCCCATATCACAGGCCCAGTCCCACATCCCAGGCCCAGTCCCTCCTCATGGGCCCAGTCCCTCATCCCAGGCCCAGTCCCTCCTCATGGGCCCAGTCACTCATCCCAGGTCCAGTCCCATATCACAGGCCCAGTCCCACATCCCAGGCCCAGTCCCTCCTCATGGGCCCAGTCCCTCATCCCAGGCCCAGTCCCATATCACAGGCCCAGTCCCATATCACAGGCCCAGTCCTTCATCCCAGGCCCAGTACCTCCTCATGGGCCCAGTCCATCATCCCAGGCGCAGTCCCACATCACAGGCCCAGTCCCACACCCCAGGACCAGTCCCTCATCCCAGACCCAGTCCCACATCCCAGGCCCAGTCCCACAACCCAGGCCCAGTCCCATATCACAGGCCCAGTCCCTCCTCATGGGCCCAGTTCCTCATCCCAGGCCCAGTCCCACATCCTAGGTCCAGTCCCATATCACAGGCCCAGTCCCTCCTCATGGGCCCAGTCCCTCATCCCAGGCCCAGTCCCATATCACAAGCCCAGTCCCACATCAGAGGCCCAGTCCCACATCCCAGGCCCAGTCCCTCATCGCAGACCCAGTCCCATATCACAGGCCCAGTCCCTCATCCCAGGTCCAGTCCCATATCACAGGCCCAGTCCCTCCTCATGGGCCCAGTCCCTCATCCCAGGCCCAGTCCCTCATCCCAGGCCCAGTCCCACATCACAGGCCCAGTCCCACATCCCAAGCCCAGTCCCATACCCATATCACAGGCTCAGTCCCACATCCCAGGCACAGGCCCGCATCCCAGACCCAGTCCCATATCACAGGCCCAGTCCCACATCCCAGGCCCAGTCCCTCATCACAGGCCCAGTACCGTATCCCAGGCCTCAGTCCCACATCCCAGACCTCAGTCCCACATCACAGACCCGGTCCCACATCACAGACCCAGTCCCACATCACAGGGCCAGTCCCGCATCACAAGACCCTCATTACGGGGCCAGTCACCTAATGAACCAACCATTCAGGTAAATTGCCACTGGGATGTTCCAAATCGGCAGCCATTGCTTTGGCAGAAGATTTGTGGAAATCCCAGAGAAATGGAAAGGGCAGTGTTTATGCCGATTCTTAAAAGTTTCTACAGACCTTCAGGGATTTCCATGGATTGTGGAAAAACCACACAGAAATTTATCCCACTTCAGTCCTGCTCAACAACTGAACTGATTGGTTAATACTGACGACCACCGATCTCAGTGAAAATAGCTCAATCTTTTTATTGTGAAATCTTATCAAGCTGACAGACATCACAAAACAAGGGCTGTAGGCTTAAAACCACAAACAATCAGCATGCCTGACATCATCACGCTCTGTTTCAGCTAACACATCCAATGCTTCTAACGTTCCCAGAAAAGATGATTAGTGCATGCTGAGAATTAATAGATCCCTTTGTTTGGGTTATTAATATATTAGTAACATAGGGCTAGAATTTCCTAACAACCAGCCAGCACCGATTGCCGCCCAAAAGACCGCTAAGATTCCCAAGATTATTGCCGGCGAAAACTTCCCCCAAAAAGAGAAAAAAATCCGCCCAGTGGAAAAAAATGGGTGTTGCACCCCGATTCTCGGTGAAAAAATGGAAGTTGGAGTCAATTTAGAGAAAATGGGCGATAATTTAAAAATTCACTAAAGATTTATCCCGAGGCTGTGGGTTGGACCAAGGAGGAGGGAAACACTAAAAATATTTTTTCAAAAAACAGAACATAAAAAATCATAAAAACATTCTCAGGACCCTTTTAAATTAAATCACCACAACAAAATTTTAAAATAAAGAGTAAAAAAATAATTACTAACCTTTTTCTTGCAGAGCAAATCACCTACCACCCAGCTCCGCTGATTCTCGTGGGCAGATTTTTTAATACTTACCTACGGGTTACCACTGCATCAAATATCGTGCCAGGGCAATCTGTGAACGATGCACGCTGGCGGTCCGGCCCCCAGCGGTACTTCGAAACCACCGGCGTAACTCAGCTGAGCAATTTCTCGCCGACCCGGTTATCGCCCAAAACGGCCAATGCCACCCAGAAACCGGGCGGTGAGCTACTGCAATTTCTCAGGGTGCAGGAAGTTTAAGCTACACTCCTTCTATAATTAGCAGCATTAGTAAGACAGGATACAGGAAGTTCAAACTAAGGCCACTTTCTGTTTAATTACAGTGCAACAGACATATTGTTTTCAGTGTGCCTCTTTCTATTACGAAATTGGTATCTTGAAAATGAATGGAGTGAAATGAATCAGATATGTTATATATGTGGACTTGCATTTACTCTGTACAGCTACCAGAGCGCTCATTCCCCGGAGTCCCAAGGAATCCCATAATCCCTTGGGAGCACAGGTATTTAAGAAGGCTTCACAGGTTGGAGAGGCACTCTGGAGACCTGCAATAAAAGACTAAGGTCACACTTTACCTTGAGCTCACAGTGTTCAGTCTGACTCTTTCTCCATACACTACAACCGGTGACGAGATACAGATAGCGAACCCAAAGATGCAGCGAACAGTGGGCATCATGGAGAAATTTTTGGAGGGAGATGATTGGGAAACTTTTGTGGAGCCACTCGACCAATATTTCATGGCCAACGAGCTAGATGGGGAAGAGAGTGTTGCTAAATGTAGAGCGATCCTCCTCACCGTCTGTGGGGCACCAACGTATGGCCTCATGAAGAATCTGCTCACTCCAGCGAAACCCACGGAGAAATCGTACAACGATTTGTGCATGCTGGTCCGAGAGCATTTGAACCTGAAGGAAAGCGTTCTGATGACGATGTACTGGATATACACCTACAAAAGGTCTGAAGGCCAGGAAGTGGCGAGTTATGTCGCCAAGCTAAGACGCCTTGCAGGACATTGCGAATTTGAAGGATATTTGGAGCACATGCTCAGAGACTTTTTTGTACTTGGCATTAGCCACAAAACTATATTTCGCAAGCTTTTAACTGTAGGGACCCCAACATTGAGTAAGGCCATAGCGATAGCCCAGGCGTTCATTGTCACCAGTGACAATACTAAGCAAATCTCTCAGCACACAAGTGCTGCTACAAGTACTGTGAACAAAGTGATGTTGTTTTCAAATCATAATGTATAGGGCAGGTCACACATACCTGCAGCCACACGTCTGCAGATGTCTCAGAGCCTACCATCAAGGATGATGAATGCAAGGCCATTAACACCTTGTTGGCACTGCGGGGGTGATCATCGTTTCCATTCATGCCGATTCAAAGGATACATTTGCAAGGGCTGTGGAACAATGGGACATCTCCAAAGAGTGTGCAGGTGAGCTGCTAAGCTTGTTAAACCTGCAAACCATCACGTTGCAGAGGAGGACAGATCCACGGAGGATCACTACGAACCAAAGCCTCAGATAGAGGAGGCAGAGGTACATGGGGTGCACACATTCACTCCGAATTTTCCCCCGATAATGCTGAATGTTGAACTAAATGGACGCCCAGTGTCAATGGAGCTGGACACGGGTGCGAGCCAGTCCATCATGGGCAAAAAGACTTTCGAAAGGTTGTGGTGCAACAAGGCCTCAAGGCCAGTCTTAACTCCAGTTTGCACGAGACTAAGAACTTAAACTAAATAACTGATTACTGTAATTGGCAGTGCTACCGTAAAGGTCTCCTATGATGGAGCGGTGCACAAGCTACCACTCTGGGTGGTACCAGGCGATGGTCCCATGCTGCTCGGCAGGAGCTGGCTGGGAAAGATACGCTGGAACTGGGGCGATGTCCGAGCGCTATCGCCCGCTGACGACACTTCGTGTGCCCAGGTCTTAAACAAATTTCCTTCGCTGTTCGAACCAGGCATCAGGAAAGTCCAAGGAGCAAAATTGCAGATCCACCTAATTCCGGGGGCGCAACCCATCCATCAAAAGGCGAGAGCAGTACCGTACATGATGAGAGAAAAGGTAGAGATTGAGCTAGACAGGCTGCAACGAGAGGGCATCATTTCACCGATTGAGTTCAGCGAGTGGGTCAGTCCTATTGTCCCAGTCCTCAAGAGAGACGGCACCATCAGAATCTGTGGCGATTACAAAGTAACTATCAATCGTTTCTCCCTGCAGGACCAATACCCACTACCAAAAGCCGATGACCTCTTTGCAACACTGGCGGGAGGAAAGACGTTCACGAAGCTGGATCTGACTTCCGACTACATGACGCAAGAACTGGAGGAATCATTGAAGGCCCTCACCTGCATCAATACGCACAAGGGTCTTTTTGTTTATAACAGATGCCCGTTTGGAATCCAATCAGCGGCAGCGATATTCCAGAGAAACATGGAAAGTTTACTCAAGTCGGTCCCGCAGACCGTGGTCTTCTAGGACGACATCATGGTCACAGGTTGGAACACAGTCGAACACCTGCAGAAACGGGAGGAGGTTTTTAGTCGACTCAACCACATGGGGCTCAGGTTAAAACGTTCGAAGTACGTTTTCCTGGCACCTGAAGTGGAGTTCCTGGGAAGGAGGATTGCGGTGGACGGCATCAGGCTCACCAACGCGAAGACGGAGGCAATCAAGACCGCACCGAGCCCACAGAACGTGACTGAGCTGCAGTCGTTTCTGGGACTCTTGAACTATTTTGGTAACTTCTTACCGGATCTCAGCACCTTGCATGAACCACGACATGTCTTACTACAGAAAGATGGTGAATGTGTTTGTGGAAAAGCCAAGTAAATGCCTTTGTAAAAGCGAGAATCTTGTTATGCTCAAACAAATTGCTTGTGTTGTATGATCCATGTAAGCGTTTGGTATGAGCATGTGATGCGTCGTCATATGGCGTCGGGTGTGTATTACAACAAGCTAATGATTTCGGGAAACTGCAACCGGTTGCTTATGCATCCAGGAGTCTGTCTAAGGCCGAGGGAGCCGACAGCATGATTGAAAAAGAAGCGTTAGCATGTGTCTATGGGGTAAAGAAAATGCATCAATACCTGTTTGGACTAAAATTCGAATTGGAAACTGACCAGAAGCCACTTATATCCCTGTTTTCCGAGAGTAAAGGGATAAATACCAATGCATTGGCCCGCTTCCAGAGATGGGCGCTCACGTTGTCCACATACAACTACGCCATCCGCCACAGGCCAGGCACAGAAAACTGCGCCGATGCTTTCAGTAGGCTGTCACTGCCCACCACGGGGGTGGAACTGGCACAGCCTGCAGATCTAGCCATGGTTATGGAAGCATTTGAGAGTGAGCAATCACCAGTCACTGCTCGGCAGATCAAAACCTGGACAAGCCAGGACCCCTTATTATCTCTAGTTGAAAGCTGTGTGCTTCACGGGAGCTGGTCCAGTGTCCTAGTGGAAATGCAGGAAGTGATAAAGCGGCGCAAAGATGAAATGTCTATACAGGCAGACTACCTTCTGTGGGGCAATCGGGTAGTGGTCCCCAAGAAGGGCAGAGACACCTTCATCAATGACCTCCATAGTACCCACCCAGGCATCGTAATGATGAAAGCGATAGCAAGATCCCACGTGTGGTGGCCCGGTATCGATGCGGACTTAGAGTCCTGCGTTCACAGATGTAATACATGCTCGCAGTTATGCAATGTACCCAGGGAGGCGCCGCTAAGTTTATGGTCTTGGCCCTTGAAACCGTGCTTTCGGGTACACTTCGATTATGCAGGCCCGTTCTTGGGTAGAATGTTTCTTGTGGTTGTAAACGCGTACTCCAAGTGAATTGAATGTGAGATAATATCGGCTAGCACATCCGCTGCCACCACTGAAAGCCTGCGGGCCATGTTTGCCACACATAGCTTACCCGATGTCCTGGTGAGCGACAATGGGCCATGTTTCACCAATGCTGAGTTCAAAGAATTCATGACCTGTAACGGGATCAAACAAGTCACATCTGCCCTGTTTAAACCAGCGTCCAATGGTCAGGCAGAGAGAGCTGTGCAAACCATCAAGCAAGGCTGGAAGAGAGTAACTGAAGGCTCACTGAAGACTCACCTATCCCGAGTCCTGCTTAGCTACCGCACTAGACTCCACTCACTCACTGGGATTCCACCTGTTGAACTGCTTATGAAAAGAGCACTTAAGACAAGACTCTCGTTAGTTCACCCTGATCTACATGAACAGGTAGAGAGCAGGCAGCTTCAACAAATGATAGCGCAAATGTGTCACATAAGATTGAAGTCAATGATCCTGTATTTAAATTATGGACAAGGTCCCAAGTGGCTTCCCGGCACTGTCGTGGCCAAAGAGGGGAGCAGGTTGTTTTGGGTCAAACTTTCAAATGGTCTCATTCACCGGAAACTCTTGGACCAAATCAAACTCAGATTCACGGACTACCCTGAGCAAACCACCTTGGACCCTACCTTTTTTGATCCCCCAACACACACACCAGTGCCATACGACACCATGGTTGACCACGAAGCAGAACATATCATCCACAGCAGCCCTGCAGGGCCCAACACACCAGGCAACCCAGCAAGGCCAGCTGCACAGCAGCCCAGCGAGGGCCCAACAAATTATTCAACAACACCAGCTTTCACACCGAGACGATCAACCAGGGCAAGAATGGCCCCAGATCGACTCACATTGTAAATAGTTACACTATTGACTTTGGGGAGGAATGTTGTTATATATGTGGACTTGTATTTACTCTGTACAGCCACCAGAAGGCTCATTCCCCGGAGTCCCAAGGGATCCCATAATCCCTTGGGAGCACAGGTATTTAAGAAGGCTTCACAGGTTGGAGAGGCACTCTGGAGACCTGCAATAAAAGACTACGGTCACACTTTACCTTGAGCTCACAGTGTTCAGTCTGACTCTTTCTCCATACACTACAAGATACTGCTGAAATTCAGTTTTCTAAAGGGGCGCCCCATGTCTCAGTTAGTAAGTGAGGAACTGTTCCCTATGCGGCAGGTTCCTGATTCCTGATCTCCGTTATGGAGGCTCTCGAGAGACTAAAATTGACCTCCACAAACCCAGGGAAAGGTGATAAAAATCAGGTAGGCAGTGACGATTGCTGGAAGGTTTATGTGTGTGGATGTAAGCTGAGGACAAGATTGAGCTTGGCTTTGATACTTCATGTGCACAAAATTAAAAAAACATTACTACAGTGGATATAAATGCAAAACAGGTGAGCTGCTGTGCCAAAATTGCCCTCAATACCTTGGCGTGGACCAATCCGTTGGTCTTATTCCTTCGCCTATCCTATGCAGCTTGCTGGCCAACTTGTCCTTGTGGGGCAGAGATACCAAACCTGTTGCCTTCTGTCAAACTCCGAAGAGCTACATTTAAAAACTGAGTCGTATAGAGTTTGGATTGCCTCAAGGTTTTTTTATAGGGGCACAATGCCTTGTGGTAGAAAGGGGAAACCTAAGGGAAGCGGGATAGAGATAAGAAGGGCTGGTAACAATGGTAAAAATGGAAAGCTATGGCAAGAGATTAATTTGCTAATAGAGCAATCATGTTCCTTGTACAAGGGGATTCCTTGTACAAGGGAATTATCCTTCATTCTCACCTTATGTTAACATTATCAAGCATGTGGATTATATTCGGAATAGTTTTCCTTCAGGACAGTGTTAAGCAAAAAAGTTCATAACTTGCCAAGGTATGTCTATCTTTAGCTTTTCACCTGCTGAGCATAATTGGTAAAGCACATAGAGTTTGAATGTGTAAAACCAGCTGGGATGCGGATTTGTCTGTTTTCCACACCATAAAATAAACTCGACCCTTTTTTTTGCATGAGGCCAGATAGAACAAGAAATGATCCCAGCTGGGATTTATTAAATTAGATCGCTTGTCTGATAATCAGCTTCATGGTCTAGGTACTGCCACTGTTGGCCTCTGTTTTTCTATACCCTGAGATCATGCTCTGTGACTGACAAGGACCCAACAATGAGGAATCCAGATCAGAAACAGGAGCATCGTAAAGTAAAACTGTTCCGCACAGCACCCATTTTTCAGGCGTTACTTGGACTACTAAGGCCCCAATATGACGGGCAGGCAGTGTGCACACATGACCTGCCAGAAGTGCGCTGCCCACCGTGTTGGGTAAGAACAAAAAATATGCGTCCTTTACCCAAGCCTGAAGCTGGCGTTAGGTCCTTTGCATATGTAAGTAACAGCTTTTTGAGGTCCCCTCTCCAAAGATTAGTTTGCTCAGAGGCAGCCAGAGCCAACCAAGCCTAGGGATCACTTCCCAAACACGAGTGTGAGTAAGGAGAAGTGCTTCTCCAGACAGTAAAGGAACTGATTGCCGCTGCTTCCCCGCCCACCTCCCCATCCCCATCACTTTCGTTTTTGATCCACAACTCCGCTCCCGGCCTGGACATCCAATCACATAGTCGCAACCCACAATCTTCACCGCTCCTGGTCCCGACACCCTCCCCACCCCCCTGCCCCACAAATCACCAGCCCCATGACCCCCAGATCCACTTACCTTGATTTCTCCAATCTCCAGCCTCATGTTCCCTGGCCTCCTGATCCCCAACCCTCGACCTCTCCCCCCACTCCCCGAACCCACTTGCTTTGGCCACCCCAATCTCTGGCTCCTCATTCTCTAACCCCCAATTCCCAGACCAGCGACTCTACAAACCCATTCGCTTTGCGTACCCCCCCCACCCCTCCACCCCCGCCAATCACCAGCCCCTTCATTCTCTGGCCCCGATCCCCATCCCCATGACCACCGGAGCCACTTACTTTACATTTACGCTCATAGTAGCCAGATTATCCATACTCTTTGCCGCCGGAGCCTCAGGCCTCACTATTCAGGTGTAGTGAATGCTCGCTGTGTCCCCGACAAGGCCACAGTATCATGTTGTGGTGAATGTCTCTCTATACTGATTTAAAAATGTTCATCTGTGTTTCAAACCCATCCATGGCCTTGCCCCTCACTAGCTCTATAACCTCTTCCAACCCTACAACCTTCCAAGATATTCGCGCTCCTCAAATCTTGCGCATCCTGATTTTAATCGCTCCACCATTGGTGACCATGCTTTCAGCTGCCAAGGCCCTAAACTCTGGAATTCTCTCCCTCTCTCAAACTCTCCACCTCTCTACCTCTCTCTCCCTTTAAGAGGCCCCTTAAAACCTACCTTTGGGACCAAGCTTTTGATCATCTGCCCTAATAACTCCTTATGGGACTCGGTGTCAAATTTTGTTTGATAATGCTTCTGTGAAACGCCTTGGGACATTTTACTACATTAAAGGTGCTTTATAATTGCAAATTGTTGCTGTTGTATGCACCTAGAGCCAGAATCCAAGTCAGATATAGCATAATTAAGTTCAGAGTAAAGTTCCCTTTATTCTGGGCAAATAATGCACCTCAATGTCCCAACCTTAGAACACTGCTTATATGCAATGTGACATATTCAATTTTCCATACTAGTCTTCCAATTTGGTGTTCTGGGCCCATAACCATCAGGAACTGGCCTGGGACTACCCAAATTCATTTTATATAGGCCTCATTGAGCCAACAACTAACATCACTGAAACAGATTATCTGATCATTATCTCATTGCTGTCTGTGGGAGCCGTTTTTCCCTGCATTACAACAGTGATTACACTTCAAAAGTACTTCATGGGCTGCAAAGCGCTTTGGGATGTCCTGAAGTCATGAAAGGCACACAATAAATGCAAGTTTTTTTCGTTAAAAGACAGATGCAATTGTACTTTTGACTTTGCTCTGGTTATTTGATGTTATTTTCCATCATTTCTCGGCAATTCTGTTTTATGTAGAAAACAACTGCAGGTATTGACAGAGGGGACAATTCAGGGCTGAGATCATGTGTTGACTCTGGCTAGATTGTGGCCTCTGACATGGCTGCATGGAACATTAGATGAAATCCGACTAATTCAGCATCTTAACAAGAGGAAATGATTACTTGACCTTTGGTAATGAGTCAGATTTTAGTTCTGAGACGGAACGGAAACAAAATAGTGTTTGAAATACACTAAGATATGAAAGACATTTTCAAGAACACGAGCATTATCATTTAGTTCTGAATAAATTCTGGGAATGTAAGGGGCCTCCAAGCTACAGTTTTTATGTGAATAGACTATGAGTTTGGCCCAGGTGCGTAAGCCAAGTGGCAAATGAAATGCTAAAAAATACAAGTAACATTTCCGGAAACAAGATTCAACATCTTGCAGTTATATAACATCTATAATGTAGTAAAACATCCCAAGGTGCTTCACAGGAGCATTATCAGACAAAATTTGACATGTAATAAGATATTAGGTGCGCGAAATTGATGCACTCACCGCCCGCTGCTGCTCACTGTCGCCGACATTCCTCCTCGGGTTCCACTCAGTGCCAGTTTCGATCTGGTTTGGAGCGGACAGAAGGGGAGAACTGCTGGGAACCACTCGCTGACGTTAGCGGACAGCTAAGTGGCATAATTGGACTCCCGCCCGCCGAGATGCCAGATTGGTGCAAGCGGGAGTTGGCGCCAGAACGGGGCGGACCGCTGTGGGGAGGCTGGACTGTCCCCGACGGTAAGTATAAAGAGCCGAAAAAAAAGGTGAGTAAACATTTTTTTCTTTTTTTTCTTTACAGGGACTCAGCTGTAGGGGGTCTCCTGAAAGTGTTCCGATGTTTTTTTTTAATGCTTTTTCTTTGCAGATCTTCAACCCTCCGTGGGCCCAACTCCATCGTCGTCGGCACTTGGGCCTTTGCCGCCGAGATTGGGAGCTCCTGCCGGCTGTCGCCCAGATTGGCAGCGTAAGTCCCTCATTTGCCACCCGCCGCCCTTTAAAGGACATTTTTGATGAAAATCCCGCCCAAAGTACTGTCAGGTACCTCGGCGGCCATCGGCGGTCCTTTGGGCAGCACTTGGGCGGGCGGGGGCCTTCACCAAATTCGGGCACACAGATAGGTGACCAAAAGCTTTTAAGGAAAGAATTAAAGTAAGAACAACCTTTTTAATGTCCTTGACATCCTAAAGTCAATTATATACTTTTCATAGAATCATCGCATCATAGAATGACATAGCACAGAAGCACATAAGAACATAAGAAATAGGAGCAGGAGTAGGCCATTCAGTCCATTGAGCCTGCTCCCCCAATTCAATAAGATCATAGCTGAACTTCTACATCAACTCTACTTCCCTGCACTATCCCCATCTCCCTTGGATTTCCTTAGTGCCCAAAAATCTATCAATCTCTGTCTTGAATATACTCAACGACTGACCATCCACAGCCCTCTGGGGTAGAGAATTCAAAAGATTCACAACCCTCTGAGTGAAGAAATCTCTCCTCATCTCAGTTATAAATGGCTGACCCCTTATCCTGAAACTATGACCCCTAGTTTTAGACTCTCCAGCCAGGGGAAACAGCCTCTCAGCTTCTGCCCTGTCAAGCCCTCTAAGAATTTTATATGTTTCAATGAAATTACCTTTCATTCTTCTAAATGTCAGAGAATACAGGTCCATTCTACTCAATCTCTCCTCATAGGACAGCCCTCTCATCCCAATAATAAATCTAGTAAACCTTCGTTGCACCCCCTCTAAGGCAAGTTTTTCCTTCCTTAGGTAAGGAGGCTAAAACTGTACAAAGTACGCCAGGTGTAGTCTCACCAAAGCCCTATATAATTGCCGCAAGACTTCCTTAATCTTATACTCCAACCCTTTTGCAATAAAGGCTAACATACCATTTGCCTTCCTAATTGCTTGCTGTACATGAATGTTAACTTTTTGTGGTTTGTGTAAAAGAACTCCCAAATCCCTCTGAATACCAACATTTACTAGTCTCTCAACTTAAAAAAAATTCTGCTTTTCCATTCTTCCTACTAATGTTCACATTATACTTCATCTGCCACCTTCTTGCCCAATCACTTAACCAGTCTACATCCTTTTGCAGTCTCTGTGCATCCTCCTCACAGCTTTGTATCAGCAGCAAACTTGGATATATTACACTCAGTCCCCTTATCTAAGTCATTTATATAGATTGTACATCATCATCATCATCATAGGTGGTCCCTCGTAAAGAGGATGACTTGCTTCCACGCCAAAAAGGAATGAGTTTACAGATGTTTCAATGAAGGATCTAATATTCCAGGTCCCGAACTACATGTTGAAAGGTGGAAGATGTCTGTGCGTGGATTTTTTTAACGTGTGGTGTCCGTTGCACACCAGCCACCAAACAAGCTTGACAGAGTTAGGTCTTGGTCCAGTGGCAGGTATTAACCAAGATGACTGGAGACCTGCTCTGCTGCACGGACCTAGTGTGAATTGTAAATAGCTGAGGCCGAAGCACTGATCCTTGCGGCACTCCACTAGTTACACCCTGCCATGATGTTAGTGAGGCACGAGTCCGGGGTTGGTGGCCTATAAAAGGCCCAGCGGCAACGAGAGGCAGAGGCAGTTAGTGAGGCGCGAGTCCGGGATCGGAGGCCTATAAAGGGCCTAGCGGCAGCGAGAGACAGCAACAGTTAGTGAGGCGCGAGTCCAGGGTCGGAGACCTATAAAAGGCGTGCTTGTGCAGCTACAGGGAGAAGGCAAAAAAGAAATAAAAAGAAACAGAAAGGTGACGTCATAGCCAAAGGGGTTAATTGATTGGCTGGCGATTGGTGAGTAGTTTTTCTTTCTTCTCTTTAACAGTGAGTAAACTTTAACATTATTGTTGCCTATCTAAAGGTTAAGTCATGGCAGAAGAGCTTGGTCGCGTGTTATGCTCCTCCTGTACCATGTGGGAACTCAGGAACGACTCCAGTGTCCCTGACGACTACGTGTGCAGGAAGTGTATCCACCTCCAGCTCCTGACGGTGCGCGTTGCGGAGTTGGAGCTGAGAGTGGATTCACTCTGGAGCATCCACGATGCTGAGAATGACGTGAGTAGCACGTGTAGCGAGTTGGTCATACCACAAGAGAAGGGTCCACAGTTAGATAGGGAATGGAAGACCAGCAGGAAGAGCAGTGTAAAGAAGGTAGCGCAAGGGTCCCCTGTGGTCATCCCCCTGCAAAACAGATACACTGCTTTGAGTACTGTTGAGGGAGATGACTCATCAGGGGAAGGCAGCAGCAGCCAAGTTCATGGCACCATGGCTGGCTCTGTTACACAGGAGGGCAGGAAAAAGAGTGGGAGAGTGATAGTGACAGGGGATTCAATTGTTAGGGGAATAGATAGGCGTTTCTGCGGCCGCAACCGAGACTCCAGGATAGTATGTTGCCTCCCTGGTGCAAGGGTCAAGGATGTCTCAGAGCGGGTGCAGGACATTCTAAAAAGGGAGGGAGAACAGCAAGTTGTCATGATGCACATTGGTACCAATGACATAGGTAAAAAAAGGGATGAGGTCCTACGAAACGAATTTAAGGAGCTAGGTGGTAAATTAAAAAGTAGGACCTCAAAAGTAGTAATCTCGGGATTGCTACCAGTACCACGTGCTAGTCAGAGTAGGAATCGCAGGATAGCACAGATGAATACGTGGCTTGAGCAGTGGTGCAGCATGAAGGGATTCAAATTCCTGGGGCATTGGAACCGGTTCTGGGGGAGGTGGGACCAGTACAAACCGGACGGTCTGCACCTGGGCAGGACCGGAACCAATGTCCTAGGGGGATTGTTTGCTAGTACTGTTGGGGAGGAGTTAAACTAATATGGCAGGTGGATGAGAACCAATGGAGGGAGACAGAGGGAAACAAAAAGGAGATAAAAGCAAAAAACAGAAAGGAGATGAGAAAAAGTGGAGGGCAGAGAAACGCAAGACAAAGAACAAAAAGGGCCACTGTACAACAAAATTATAAAAGGACAAAGAGTGTTAAAAAAACAAGCCTGAAGGCTTTGTGTCTTAATGCAAGGAGTATCCGCAATAAGGTGGATGAATTAACTGTGCAAATAGATGTTAACAAATATGATGTGATTGGGATTCCGGAGATGTGGCTCCAGGATGCTCAGGGCTGGGAACTCAACATCCAGGGGTATTCAACATTCAGGAAAGATAGAATAAAAGGAAAAGGAGGTGGGGTAGCATTGCTGGTTAAAGAGGAGATTAATACAATAATTAGGAAGGACATTAGCTTGAATGATGTGGAATCTATATGGGTAGAGCTGCAGAACACCAAAGGGCAAAAAACGTTAGGGGGAGTTGTGTACAGACCTCCAAACAGTAGTAGTGATGTTGGGGAGGGCATCAAACAGGAAATTATGGGTGCATGCAATAAGGGTGCAGTAGTTATAATGGGTGACTTTAATATGCACATAGATTGGGCTAACCAAACTGGAAGCAATACGGTGGAAGAGGATTTCCTGGAGTGCATAAGGGATGGTTTTCTAGACCAATATGTCGAGGAACCAACTAGGGGAGAGGCCATCTTAGACTGGGTGTTATGTAATGAGAGAGGATTAATTAGCAATCTCGTTGTGCAAGGCCCCTTGGGAAGAGTAACCATAATATGGTGGAATTCTACATTAGGATGGAGAATGAAACAGTTAATTCAGAGACCATGGTCCAGAACTTAAAGAAGGGTAACTTTGAAGGTATGAGGCGTGAATTGGCTAGGATTGATTGGCGAATGATACTTGAGGGGTTGACTGTGGATGGGCAATGGCAGACATTTAGAGACCGCATGGATGAACTACAACAATTGTACATTCCTGTCTGGCATAAAAATAAAAAAGTGAAGGTGGCTCAACCGTGGCTATCAAGGGAAATCAGGGATAGTATTAAAGCCAAGGAAGTGGCATACAAATTGGCCAGAAATAGCAGTGAAGCCGGAGACTGGGAGAAATTTAGAACTCAGCAGAGGAGGACGAAAGGTTTGATTAGGGCAGGAAAAATAGAGTATGAGAGGAAGCTTGCAGGGAACATTAAGACAGATTGCAAAAGTTTCTATAGATATGTAAAGCGAAAAAGGTTAGTAAAGACAAATGTAGGTCCCCTGCAATCAGAATCAGGGGAAGTCATAACGGGGAACAAAGAAATGGCGGACCAATTGAACAAGTACTTTGGTTCGGTATTCACTAAGGAGGACACTAACAACATTCCGGATATAAGAAGAGTCAGAGGGTCTAGTAAGGAGGAAGAACTGAGGGAAATCCTTATTAATCGGGAAATTGTGTTGGGGAAATTGATGGGATTGAAGGCCGATAAATCTCCAGGGTCTGATGGACTGCATCCCAGAGTACTTAAGGAGGTGTCCTTGGAAATAGCGGATGCATTGACAGTCATTTTCCAACATTCCATTGACTCTGGATCAGTTCCTATCGAGTGGAGGGTAGCCAATGTAACCCCACTTTTTAAAAAGGGAGGGAGAGAGAAAACAGGGAATTATAGACCGATCAGCTTGACATCGGTAGTGGGTAAGATGATGGAATCAATTATTAAGGATGTCATAGCAGCGCATTTGGAAAGAGGTGACATGATAGGTCCAAGTCAGCATGGATTTGTGAAAGGGAAATCATGCTTGACAAATCTTCTGGAATTTTTTGAGGATGTTTCCAGTAGAGTGGACAAGGGAGAACCATTTGATGTGGTATATTTGGACTTTCAGAAGGCTTTCGACAAGGTTCTACACAAGAGATTAATGTGCAAAGTTAAAGCACATGGGATTGGGGGTAGTGTGCTGACATGGATTGAGAACTGGTTGTCAGACAGGAAGCAAAGAGTAGGAGTAAATGGGTACTTTTCAGAATGGCAGGCGGTGACTAGTGGGGTACCGCAAGGTTCTGTGCTGGGGCCCCAGCTGTTTACACTTTATATTAATGATTTAGACGAGGGGATTAAATGTAGTATCTCCAAATTTGCGGATGACACTAAGTTAGGTGGCAGTGTGAGCTGCGAGGAGGGTGCTATGAGGCTGCAGAGCGACTTGGATAGGTTAGGTGAGTGGGCAAATGCATGGCAGATGAAGTATAATGTGGATAAATGTGAGGTTGTCCACTTTGGTGGTAAAAACAGAGAGACAGACTATTATCTGAATGGTGATAGATTAGGAAAAGGGGAGGTGCAACGAGACCTGGGTGTCATGGTACATCAGTCATTGAAGGTTGGCATGCAAGTACAGCATGCGGTTAAGAAAGCAAATGGCATGTTGGCCTTCATAGCGAGGGGATTTGAGTACAGGGGCAGGGAGGTGTTGCTACAGTTGTACAGGGCCTTGGTGAGGCCACACCTGGAGTATTGTGTACAGTTTTGGTCTCCTAACCTGAGGAAGGACATTCTTGTTATTGAGGGAGTGCAGCGAAGGTTCACCAGACTGATTCCCGGGATGGCGGGACTGACCTATCAAGAAAGACTGAATCAACTGGGCTTGTATTCACTGGAGTTCAGAAGAATGAGAAGGGACCTTATAGAAACGTTTAAAATTCTGATGGGTTTAGACAGGTTAAATGCAGGAAGAATGTTCACAATGTTGGGGAAGTCCAGAACCAGGGGTCACAGTCTAAGGATAAGGGGTAAGCCATTTAGGACCGAGATGAGGAGAAACTTCTTCACCCAGAGAGTGGCGAACGTGTGGAATTCTCTACCACAGAAAGTTGTTGAGGCCAATTCACTAAATATATTCAAAAAGGAGTTAGATGTAGTCCTTACTACTAAGGGGATCAAGGGGTATGGCGAGAAAGCAGGAATGGGGTACTGAAGTTGCATGTTCAGCCATGAACTCATTGAATGGCGGTGCAGGCTAGAAGGGCCGAATGGCCTACTCCTGCACCTATTTTTTATGTTTCTATGTTTCTATGAAAGTGACCCATTTATTCCCACTTTCTGTTTTCTGTCTATTAACCAGTCCTCAATCCATGCTAATATATTATCCCCAATCCTGTTAGCCCTAATACTGTGTAATAACCTCTTGTGTGGCACTTTATCAAATGCATTCTGAAAATCCAAATATACCACATTAATTGGTTCCCCCTTATATAGCCTGCTAGTTAAATCCTCTAAAAATTCTGATCGATTTGTTAAACATTATTTCCCTTCCATAAAACCATGTTGGCTCTGCCGAAACGTATTTTGATATTCCAAGTGCCCTGTTACCACATCCTTAATAATAGATATTAGTATTTTCCCGGATACTTATGTCAGACAAACTGCCCATTACACGCTTGGTTCCCCACAATTTCTGGTACATTTTTTTCTGTCTTCTACTGAGAAGACAGACACAAAATATTTGTTTAACACCTTTGCCATGTTCGTATTCTCGATTATAATTTCCCCATCTCAGCTTCAAAGGGACCAACGTTTATCTTTGCTACTGTCTTCCTTTTTATATATTTGTAAAAGCTCCTACAATCTGTTTTTATATTTTTGCTAATTTACTCGTACTCTATTTTCTCCCTTTTTATCAATTTTTTGGTCATCCTTTGCTGATTTTTGAAACCCTCCAAATCCTCAGGCTCCCTCTTTCCCCAGTACTGGTGCCAATGCCCCATGAATTGAAACCCCTTCCACCCACACCACACATTTAACTCTCAAATCTGGTTGTTCCTATACCAATTTGTGGTTGGGTCAGGTAGTAATCCAGAGATTATTACCTTTGAGGTTGTGATATTAAATTTGTATCCTAGTTCCACAAGCTCTCTCAGGAGAACCTCATTCCTAGTTCTACCTATGTCATTGGTTTCTACATAGACCACGACAACTGGATCCTCCCCCTCCTACTCTAAGTTCTTCTCTAGTTGCGAGAAGACATTCTTAACTGTGGCACTGAGCAGGCAACACAACCTTCGGGACTCTCAGTTTTGGTTGCAGAAAACTGTATCTATCCCCCTGACTATAGTGTCCCCTACCACTACCACATTCCTTTTTTCTCTTCCCCACGAGAATGGCCTCCTGTACCACGGTGCCATGGTCCATTTGCCCAGCCTCGCTGCAGTCTTTATTTGCATCCACACTGGTAGCAAGTACCTCGTACCTGTTGGACAAAGGCAAAGGCTGAAGCTCCTCCACCACTGCACCTGGGATCCCCTTACCTGCCTGAGTCGCAGTCACATCCTCCTGTCCCTGACCACTAACAAAATCTAACCCACTACCTAATCTAAGGGGTGTGACTGCCTCCTGGGTCAAAATGTCCAGATAGGTTCATAGGTTTATATGTAACTTTTAGGGCTGCTGACCATGGGTCGTGCGGCTCTTTGTCGGCCGGCACCGACACGATAGGCTGAAATGGCCTCCGTCTGCGCTGTAAATTTCTATGTTTCTATGTTTCTATGTAACTCTCCCCCTTCCTGATGCATTGCAATGTCTGCACCTCGTACTCCAGCTCAGCAACTCTGAGCCAAAGTTCCTTGAGTTGCAGACACTTGCTGCAGATGTGGTTGCCTGGGAACGCGATGCTCTCCACAAACTCCCACATGCTGCAGCACCTTCACCACCTTCACTGCCATCTCTTTCTAACCTTGTTTTATTTATTTAATTCAGCCCATCTGTTATCATTTGTTGTTTTGTAGGTAATTTGCACACAACTAGGTCCCACAAGCAGCAAATTAGATGTTTGATTAGTTGATCTGTTTTGGAAGAGGGATGAATGTTGGCCAAGATACTTCACTGCTCTTCTTCAAATAGTGCCACGGAATCTTTTTTTAGACCCATCTGAATGACTTTCTCAATTAAACATCTCACAAAAAGATGGAACCTCCAACAATGCAGCTTTCCTACATTACACAAGTGATTCATCAGCTGTAAAGTGCTATGGGGCAACCTGAGGTGATGAAAGGCACTATATAATAGGGTGAGCACACGTCCCTGTTTTTCAGGGGCAGCCCCTAGCCCCAGGCAAACAATGTCCCCAGGAGAGACCCCGATTCAGGAAACTTGTCCCGAATGGACTAGAGCCACATTAATTGGAATATATGCATATCAAACCATTAGACATTATCACAGTTTCATGTCAATGGACTGAACAGACTTATTGTATTATTATAAACGGTGTGCAAATATGCTTCAATAGTGTGATGTCACATCCGTGGTAATAAAACGCACATTTGCTTCGCATTTGTAGTTTATATGTGCTGCTAAAATAGTCTTCCTCGCTACGCTGCACAACCTTCGTTTCTCGTCCTGGTTACTTCACTGTGCTCCCATTCCATGTGTCCTTAGATTTGGTTTAGAAAATATAGTCACCCTCCGATATAAATGCAAGTCTGTCTTCCTTCCTTCTCTATTGAAGAGTAAGCATAAACTTTCATGCACAGGTTCTGGTTTGGGCCTTGAATCCATAACCTTCAGGGTCAGAGTTGATCCATTTGTAAATTTAAAAACTCAATTCTGATTTGATTATGTAAACATAATAACAAAACGATTATAATGTCTCAGGTATAAATTGATATTTATAGAAAGCTGAGTGTAGGCAAAAATAATTTATTCGGATATAAATATGAACATCAATTACTATACACAGTATAAATAAGATTTTCACATTATCATTTACAACATAAACCACTGAAGTGACTTCCTACGAGCCTCAAAGAGACGAGTGACAAAATAAATAAATAAATACAATCTCATTCTTAATTCTTACATTCTTTTGAAAAGAGAGGATAAAAAAAATCACATATTCAATAAATTGTATCAATTATTTTGAAAATATGATTGACAATTGTTATGATTTGAATCAAATCCCTGGTTAATTATATTTGTGGGTGTGTCTATATATATATATATCACATGCTGAAACTTTCCTCTTTCAAAGGTTTTTCACTTTGACCCCGGTCCAATGTTATTTCATTCTTAAATGCCTTCTGCTGCGGCTGTTCCTGTTAATGCCTTGTAAGAGATTAGTGAACCTTGCCAGGAACTCTCTTGACCTCACTTTTGACACTTCAGGATGTTGGCAATCTATTCTTATCAACTAAAATGTATTTAGAAAAGCGCCATTAGTCAAGTGACAATTCAAAATTGATAATTTAAAGATGTGTTTCGAAGACTGGACATTCTCAAATAAAAGTGAAACATACCGTGTTTTCCTTTTCTGTTTCTAAGTTCGACAGGATACGCTCCATAACTTCTCTAAGTTCACCCTGACTGTCATCAGTTATATTGACTTTCTTCAGTCCTTCGTGGAACTTGTCAAGGGCTTCATTACTACATCCATTATCCTGATGGAGAGAATAATGGAGAGATGGTGTTAACACGCTGTGTTTTCATTTGGGGACTGGGCTTGTATCGAACATGGATAGATGAGAATCTTTTCTGTTTGCAGGCTGTAACGGTTCTAAGGTGATGCTACGTTAGACACAGCAGTGTCAGCCATGGCTCAGTGGGTAGCACACTTGCCTTTGAGTCAGGAGGTTGTGGCTTCAAGTCTCACTCCAGGAACTTAAGCACATAAATTAAGGCTGACAGTGTAGTGCTGAGGGAGTGTGGCATTGTAAGAGGTGCTGGCTTTTGGTTGAAACATTAAACTGAGGCTCTGTCTGCTCTCTCAGGTGGACATAAAAGATCCCATGGCACTATTTCGAAGAAGAGCAAGGGGAGGTATCCTCGCCAATATTTATCCCTCAATCAACATAACAAAAACAGATTATCACATTATCACACTGCTATTTGTGGGAGTTTGCGGTGTGCAAATTGGCTGCCGCGTTTCTGACATTACAACAGTGATTGCACTTCAAAAAGTACTTTATTGGCTGTAAAGCTTTTTGAGACATCCGGTGGTCTTAAAAGGCACCATATAAATGAAATTCTTTCTTTTACCTTCATATAATAGAGGAAATTTCCCAAAACCCTGCTTTGATAGAATCAAAATGGTGTTAACTAAGGTCACGCATGACATTATTGTGACTGATAGAATATTCTTCCTCAACCTCCTCAACACAGTCAACTAAAACCTCCTCCTCTAGCACCTCTCCTCCCTTGTCCAGATAGGTGGAATTACTCTTGCTTGGTACATCTCCAACAATTACTTCTCATCTCATCCATGTGCTATCTTTGGCCCCCTCCTCTTCATCATCTACATGCTGACCCTTTGCGACATCATCTGCCAACTGCGGGGTCAGCTTCTACATCTCCCAATTCTACCTCTCTTGATCCTTTCACTGCTACTCTGCTGTCAGACTGTTTGTCCGACATGCAGTCTTAGATAGGGCCGCAATTTCCTTCAGTTCGGGGTAAGCAGAAATGTTCTCCAATTGAATATTGGGAAGACCAAACCCATTGTTTTCAGTCCCCGCCACAAACTCCATTCCCTAGTCACTGACTCCACCCCTCCCCTCAACTTCTGTCTGAGGCTGAACCAGACTGTTCGCAACCTTGATGTCATATTTGAACCTGAAGTGCCCGCGCATAGCTAAGACTGCTTATTTCCACCTCTGTAGCATCACCAATCTCCATCCTTGCCTCAGCTCATCCACTGCTGAAGCCGTCATCCATGCCTTTGTTACCTGTAGACTTTACTATTCCAACGCACTCCTGACTGGCCTCCCACATTCTACCCTACATAAACTAGAGGTGATGCTAAACTTGGCTACCCATGTCCTAACTCGCACGAGGTCCCGCTCACCCATCACCCCTGTGCTTGCTGACCTACATTGGCTCCCGGTTAAGCAATGCCTCAATTTCAAAATTCTCATCCTTATTTTCAAATCCCTCCATGGCCTCTGTCATGTATTCAACCAGCATTGTAACCCATGTATAATCTGACCTAACTTGTACACTGTGAGAACAATGACCACTAGGTGGTGAACTTGTGGGAGACACTCCTAACCTGGACCTTCAGGTAGAAAAGGGAAAGCTCCACCCACTTTCATCACTTGAGTGCTAAGGAATAAAGGACAGGTCACAGACTGACCTCTCTCAAGCATGGGCCTCATGTGCATTTATACTGTATAGTAAGGACATATCAATGGCGATGAGAAACTGGGATTTAAACCACGCGAGCATGGCCACTAGCAGAACAGATGAGGGGGACTGTGTTAAGGAATGGTTGGGACAGAGATTCAACATCGTTAAAGCAGCACACAGTTCTCCAGGCAGACAAGGGCAATCGGGCATGCCCCAACATGTAGTCGAACCCAGAGGGGGAGTTCGACAGAGACAATGGCAAGCTGAACGGCAATTCACGCCATTGCAAGGGACAATGCGGCCAGTAATGGGGCCATCAACACCTGTTAACGGCGCACTCAAGGACAGTCACAGGGGCAGTCAGGGACGATCGATTGACAAGGGACCTTTTGTTTCCAACAACAGCTCATGTTGGAGGCGTGGAGGCACACACTCAGCCGGAGTTTGCAGAGATGAGCAAAATACCTGCAGAAATTGCAGAAATGAACGCTGGGGGGAATCGCTGGAAGCTGAAGTTCAGTGAGTTCATGTGGAGCACGTATACAGTTCATACACCAGGACGCCACTAATAATGATGAAAGTGCTCCTCAATGGCATCCCAGTATCAATGGAGTTAGACACAGGGGCCAGTCAGTCCCTGATGGGTATCAAACAGTTCGAAAAGTTGTGGGCGTCCAAGGTCAGGAGGCCAAAATTATCACTGATTGACGCACAGCTACGGACATACACAAAGGAGATCATTCCGGTGCTAGGCAGCGCCATGGTAGTCGTGACCCACAAAGATTTGGAGAACAGGTTGCCACTCTGTGTTGTCCTGGGGGACGGTCCCGCACTACTGGGGAGGAGTTGGCTTGCTGTCATGAACTGGAAATGGGGCGATGTCAATGCAATTTCCTCTGTGGAGCGATATCATGCTCACAGATCCTGGACAAATTTGACTCATTATTTCAACCCAGCATTGGCACTTCAATGGGGGCTAAGGTAGTGATTCACTTAAACCCAGACGTCAAGCCACAAGGCCAGAGCGGTGCCGTACGTGATGCAGGAAAAGATAGAAGGCGAATTGGACCGCCTGCTGAGGGAAGGCATCATCTCGCCAGTCGAATTCAGTGACTGGGCGAACCCGATTGTGCCAGTGCTCAAGGCGGATGGGTCGATCAGGATGTTTGGTGATTACAAGGCCACCATCAATCGGGTGTCACTCCAAGACCAGTACCCGCTACCGAGAGCGAAGAACCTCTTTGTGACACTATCCGGTGGCAAACTTTTTTCAAAATTGGACCTGACCTCAGCTTACATGACCCAGGAGCTGGCGAGTGAGTTGAAGAAGCTGACCACCATCACGACACACAAGGGGTTGTTTGAGAACAACAGATGTCCGTTCGGGATTCGCTCGGCCACCGCGATCTTCCAACGAAATATGGAAAGCCTCCTCAAGTCGATTCCAGGGACGGTGGTTTTTCAGGACGACATCCTCATCACGGGTTACGAAACTGAAGAACACCTCCACAACCTGGAGGAGGTGCTGTGCAGACTGGACCAGGTAGGGCTGCGACTGAAAAAGGCGAAGTGCGTCTTCCTAGCTCCAGAGGTAGAATTCCTGGGGATGAGGGTAGCAGCAGACGGGATCAGCCCTACTGCGTCCAAGGCGGAAGCGATCCAGAGAGCACCAAGACCCCGTAACACGACGGAGCTGCGTTCGTTCCTGGGGCTCCTGAACTATTTTGGTAACTTTCTTCCCAAATTGAGCATGCTGCTAGAGCCGCTACACATGCTCCTACGCAAAGGTCGCGAATGGGTCTGGGGGGACAGCCAGTAAAGGGCTTTTGATAGAGCACGCAATTTCTTGTGTTCCAACAATCTGTTAATGCTACATGTAAGAAACTTGTGTTAACATGCGATGCGTCATCCTACGGTGTCGGGTGTGTGTTGCAGCATGTCAATACCAAGGGCAGTTACAGCTGGTAGCTTATGCCTCCAGAAGTCTGTCCCAGGCAGAAAGGGGCTACGGGATGGTAGAAAAGGAGGCACTCGCATGTGTATATGCGGTAAAGAAAATGCACAAGCACCTGTTTGGCAGGAAATTTGAGCTAGAGACAGATCACAAACCCCTAACGTCCCTTTTGGCCAACAACAAGACCATAAATGCAAACGCATCGGCCCACATACAGAGGTGGGCACTCACGTTAGCTAACTATGACTATACAATTCGGCACAGACTGGGCACCGAAAACTACACCGATGCACTCAGCAGGCTCCAACTAGCCACCACTAAGGGGGCTACCGAGCATGCTGCTGAGATGGTTATGGCTATTGAAGCTTTCGGAAGCGAAGGCTCACCCATGACAGCCCGTCAGATTAAAGTCTGGACAAATAGAGACCCGCTATTGTCTCTAGTCAAGAAGTGTGTCCTGAATGGGGACTGGGCAGCCACGTACAGGGCATGCCCTGAGGATTTAAACCATTTCACAGGCGCAGGAATGAACTCTCGATTCAGGCCGATTGCCTACTGTGGGGAAACCGCGTAGTCATGCCCCAGATGGGCAGAGAGGTGTTCATCAGAGAACTCCACAATGAGCACCTGGGCATTGTCATGATGAAGGCAATTGCCAGGTCACACGTTTGGTGGCCAGGGATAGACGCAGATCTGGAACTTCGTGTTCGCAGGTGCAACACGTGTGCCCAGCTGGGCAATGCGCCCAGGGAAGCCCCCCTTAGCCCCTGGCTATGGCCCACCAAGCCTTGGTGACGCATCCATGTGGACTACGCAGGTCCCTTCATGGGAAAAATGTTTTTGGTTGCAGTAGACGCCTACTCCAAATGGATCGAGTGTGACATTTTAAATTCAAGCACATCCTCTGCCACGGTAGAAAGTCTACGGGCAATGTTCGCCGCCCACGGTCTACCGGACATCTTGGTCAGCGACAATGGCCCGTGCTTCACAAGCACTGAATTCCAGGACTTCATGGCAGGCAATAGAATTAACCATGTTAGAACGACACCGTTCAAGCCGGCCTCAAACGGCCAGGCAGAACGAGCAGTGCAGATAATCAAACAGGGGGTGCTCAGAATCCAAGAGGGTTCCCTACAAAGCCGCTTATCACGCTTCTTGTTGGCCTACAGATCCCGACCACACTCGCTCACTGGGGTTCCACCCGCAGAGCTGCTAATGAAAAGGACGCTCAAAACCCAGTTATCCCTTATACACCCCACCATGAAATAAATTGTCGAGAGCAGGCGCCAGTCACAATATGACTACCATGACAGGAATGCGAGGGCGCGATTTTGTCCTCAACTACGCTGCAGGGCCCAAATGGCTCACAGGCACTGTGATTGCAAAAGAGAGTAATGGGATTCTGGTAGTTAAACTTACCAATGGACAAATCTGCCGCAAACACGTGGATCAAACAAAAAGGAGATTCAGCAACCCCATAGAAGAAGCAGAGTAAGAACACGATATAGAGTTCACTCCACCACAGGTGACCGAACACCGGAACCAAAGGGAAGAGAGCCCAGTCACTGTGGGCAGACCGGATAGGCCTGAGGCGCCGCAAACAGCAGACACTCAGGCCAGCGCCCAACAACTGGAGCCCCAACTCAGGCGCTCTACAAGAGAGCGTAAACCACCAGAGAGACTCAACCTGTGATCCCAATAAGACTTTGGGGGGGAGGTGATGTCATGTATTTAACCAGCATTATAACCCATGTATAATCTGACCTAAGTTGTACACTGTGAGAACAATGACCAATAGGTGGTGAACTTGTGGGAGACACTCCTAACCTGGACCTTCAGGTATAAAAGGGGAAGCTCCACCCACTTTCATCACTTGAGTGTGAAGGAATAAAGGACAGGTCACAGACTGACCTTCTCTCAAGCATGGGCCTCGTGTGCATTTATACTGTATAGTAAGGACGTGTCAGCCTCTCCCCTCCCTATCTCTGTAATCTCCTCCAGCCCCACAACCCCCCGAGATGTCGTGCCCCTCTAATTCTGCCCTCCTGAGCATACCTGATTATAATCGCTCAACCATCAGTGGCCGTGCCTTCTGCTGCCTTGGCATCAAGCTCTGGAACCCTCTCCCCCTCTCTACCTCTCTTTCCTCCTTCAAGGCGCTCCTTAAAACCTACCCCTCTGACCAAGCTTTTGGTCACCTGCCCTAATTTCGGTGTCAAATGTTTTATCTCATAATACTCCTGTGAAGCGCCTTGGGACGTTTCACTACGTTAAAGGTGCTATATAAATATAAGTTGTTGTTGCTGTTGTTGTTCAGTTAACCGTTGGGTAAATTGAAGTCATTATCTTCAGCCACTGCCAATAAACCCTATACCCTTGCCATCATCTCCATCCCTTCCCTGGCCATTGTCTCAGGCTAAACCAAACTGTTAGTGACCTCGGTGTCCTATTCAACCCCAAGCTGAGCCTTCGACTCCACATTCTCTCCATGATAAATGCTTCCTACTTCCACCCCTACCTCAGACATTTGCCGCTGAAATTTGCATTGCTGCCTATTTCACCTCCAGACTATACCAATGCTCTCCCGGCCGACCTTCCATCCTCCACCCTCCGTCACTCATCCAAAATTCTGCTGCCCGCATACTATCCTGTTTGATGTCCCACTCACCCATCAGCCCTTCATGGCCTCAGCTCTCCTTATCCCTGTAACCTTCTGTGCAGTCCTGTGTGACCCACCTCTCCACCGACCACTCCATTCCTCTGACTCCGACCTATTAGGCAAGCCCCACTCCTTTTTCCCAACCATTGCCTGATGTGCTTTCAACCTCCTATGCTCTGCATTCTAAGATTCATTCCTCTCCTCCTTTAAAACCCTCCTTACAATCATCATTGTTTTTTAACCCAAGTTTTAGGTTACCCCTTTTAATACGTCCTTTAGCTTTGTGATATTTTTCTATGTTAATGGTGCTATATAAGTGCAAGTTGCATTTGTTAGAACTTAGTGCCTTAGAAGCTCAGCACCAACATGTACAATAGTATATTAGTTATGATATTGGACCAGCATCCAGAAATTATTACTTCAAATTGAACTATAATAGGTGTCAAATTATATTTCATAAATCTGGTGATTTGCAGGCTGCACATAACTTCAGCTCTGCATTCAGTTGGTAGTTCTTAATGCCCTCTGAATAATAGAAGCATACAGCTCAGAAGGAAGACTTTCGGCTCATCGTGCCTGTGCTTATGCCTGGTCATTCGGTGGAAATTCGGTCATGGCTCTGTTGCAGTTTCAATCCTGGCAGAGCGTTAAATTTTGAGCCGAGAAATGGTTTGCGTCGCCAGCCACAAAATGCACCAGCTGAGCCCTGAGTGTGGAGCGGAGCGCTAGGGGAGGCGTTCCACAACTCTTTTAGGGCGCTAGGATGGCTGAGCAACTGAAAATCCCAAGGTAAACAGCCGGCCTTGGAGTGCCCTAAGAGAGGCTTTCGTGGGGAAAGAAATCCTAAAAAAAAACACCAAAAATATTCCCAATTTTTTTTTTTTTTATATTAAATTCGTAGCCAATCGTTCCAATTCTTTGTCAAATCACAAATGCCAGAGGTCACCTTGCACATGCCAAGGATCACTCTGCGCCAATGCTCTTAGCCAAAAGGCCTAGAGCCACTGCACCGTTCCTGGAAGTACTGCAATACCAGGTGCGTGCCATGGAGGTGGATGGGTCAGGTCCCCCACACACCTCCGTGGAGGTGGATGGGTCAAGCCACCCCACCCACCTCCTGTTTCCAAAAATGCAAGCATATACCTTCCTGACCAGGGAGAAACCACCCGGAGGTCATGGTGGCTGGTCAGGTTAGTTATGCATGATCTTAGCCAAAAGGCCGAGAAGTTTACTAACGGCAATACTTCAACATAAGTCGCAAAAATAAAAAAATAAAAAAACAATCGCAGGTACCTCAGCCCGACATTACTTCTCTCACAGCGGCCGGTACAGCTCGGACCGCCAGCTTTCACAGGCAGTCCCACTAGTGGCCGCTACGGGGCACTACGGATCAGGCGAGTTTCAAACTTCGAGCCGGTGTCGCAACACAGGGGCGTAGCACACCGGCTCACCTCTCCCGGACGGTATTGCTCCCCCGACCTCACAAACCCAGCACCGAATGTCCCGGCGGGGCACTGAAAGCTGGCAGCCCAGCTGGAAATGCTCTCGGAACGCCAGTACTGGCCCTCAGCAGCAAAAACAGAGGCGGCAGCGAACGGAAAATCCAGCCCCATGGTCTCTGATAGAGCTATTAATTAATCCCCATCCCCTGCTCTGTTCCAATAGCCCTGCAAAGTTCTTGCTTTTTAAGTAGCGATCCAATTCCTTTTTCAAAGTTACTATTGAATCTGTTTCCACCACCCTTTCAGGCAGTACTTTCCAGGTCACAACAACTCGCTGAGTAAAAAACAATTCTCCTCCTCGTCCCGCTAGATTTTCTGACAATTATTTTAAATCTGTCTGCTCTGGTCACTGTTCCTCCTGCTTGGGTTGGCACTTAGTTGTTAAAGCAATGGTTGTACACTGCAGCAGCTGAAGAGGAAGGCCCATCACCATCGTCTCAGGGCAACAGGAGAATAAATACAGCCATGTCAATGTTTCCTACATGACAGGAACATTATATTAAACAAATCTTTCATTTCACTTGTAATACTGCAGTAGCAAAACTGGATGCCTTACCAGGTTAATCCTTGGCGTATCCATATTCCTTGGCAAAGCCTAAAAGGAACCACATTTATTTAAGTTTTGATCTTACAAAAGACAGTGTGGCCGACATTCAGGGTCTCAAAGAGATGCATTAATGCCCGTTTGCGGTGGCCATTCATAAAAATCAAATGGTCGCCGGTCGCTTTGGGGTCAACTGGTCGACCTGACCTGAATTCAGGTCTGGGATTTTTTGGCCCGCCCGAGCAGTTGCACCGCCAATTTTAATCAATAAAAATACTTACCGCCCGATTCCCCGCTGCACGGTGCCCCGGCAGGTTTTTCTGCCGGTGCACCATCTCCGCACTGAGTGCGGCCCGGCAGCATGGTGGCCCTTAAAGGGGAGGGCCCACTGCCACGGCCGCAATGGAAACAGTTTTGCCGGCTGACTTGCCAATCGCCCGGCAAAATTCTCCCCCCCCCCCCAGGTTCGGCCGGGCCACCAATGGGTAGCCTGGCACCTTCTCTTGGGTGCCAGGCCGCTGGCCAGGCCAAAACCCTCCCAATGGCCAAAGATAAAAAGATGATAGAATCTCTCCCCTTTGAGGGAGGGAAGAGAGCGTGGCAAAGCACACGCGCTGTGACATCACCACGATTCCACCACTGGTTGACAGCGGCGGCAGCCCCGTCCGACCCATTTTCAGCCAGTCAGCCTGGCTTTCAGTCTAAGGCCCGCCCCCATTATGAGTCATTTCCTGTGGGACTTTGATAACATTTCACAGTCCTGAAAATGGCTCTACCTACCGTACCAAGGATTCCAGCGGTAAGTACCACACTAAAAATCATCGGTGCACCAGCTTTCTGACGCACCTAAATTTCGGCCCCGGTGACTGTATATTAAGTTCAGCAGGAGTTAAAACTATCTCTCAAACCTCACTATAAAGGATTAGGTGGTACAGAAGGAAGGTGGGTTGGACCTCCAAGGCACTGTGGCAGTGTGGTAGGCTGTAAGTTTCCAGCTAAAAGTGTCCACAGGCGGAGTTCCTAATCTCAGCTGTAGATCCACGGGGAGGTGTAGGAGGCGGGGAAGACCAGACACTGCCCTTCAGGAAAGGAGGGAAAGAACCAGACAGAGAGGCAGTCAGTCGGCTCTTGCACATTTTCTAACAGTTGGCGTTAGACTGGGACTAGAAAGGGGCGGGGATCAACATCTTCAGCCTGATCTCTTGACTAAAAACCTGCTCCCAGCTTTGTTGCACAGGGAGGCCCAGGAAATAAATTACTAAAATATGCTTATCGTAAAATGTTGTAAACATTCCAATTTTTAAACAGAAGATATTGTTATTGACAGTCAACAGAAACTGAACTTACCTCTAAAATCCTACCTTCGTTAGTTCTAATGTCCCGTAAAATCTCTGTGATCCTTGAAGAAGCATGGCTGCCATAGTTACAGTAACCAAACAAAACCAGCATGTATAGAGAGATCATTTTGTTACAACGTACTAAAGATGTTGGGTAAGTACTTGTTCTATACAGTTCTTATAACTGTTATACACATCTGTAATTCTTTTTATGCACTAAACTCAGAAATGATGCTATTGTCTTCCTGTGGAACAGGTGGAGAATACCACTTGCAGTTATAAAGTGTTTTGATTTCTCATATTCATTGCGACCCTGTTTGCGCTCTCTGTTTCCTCTTAAGAAAAATGCTTACTCAGAGGACTTTCTGGTACTGAGCAGTTCCTAATTTTGTTGACTCTGAAGTTCCTGCTCTCAGAGCATTACCAAGGTTACCACTGGCATTCACATCTGTTGTGATATATCTGCCATGCACTCCTCTGTGAGCCCTCTGCTGCACCCTGCTGCTGCATAGCCTGCCTTTGCATTGTCTTAATCTGCACAGTTTAACAGTACTTTCTGCTCCTCCTTTGCGCAAAGGCCAAAAACAGCTTGCCACTGCGATCCCTTGTCATCACGGTAAACGCGGTCTATATGGCGGCAGTTCGGGGAAAATACCACACTGGCTATTAGAGAGTGAAACATGTTTGTAATATTTATCAAGTCAACCAAATTCCATATGCTTCATGTTACAGTTTAGGAGGTTTATCAATAATTCGCGATAAACGTTCAAGCATAATACACATCACAGACGGCCATTCAGCCCTTCATGCCTGTGCCGGCTTTAGTCCTGCTCCCTTATCCTTTCCCCATAGTTCTACAGATTTCCCCCCTTCACAGCTTTATAATAGTTAGGAATAGAACTGAACGCCAAGAGGGTGAATACAGATATAAGTAGTTAAACATTGCATGGAGCAAGATAATCTTTGAACTCCTGGAACTATGAAAATAGCATGCCAAGGAAAGCAACTTGTCAAGCAGTATATAGATAAGAAAGGTTTTGTATTTATACAATGCCTATCTACATTACAACAGTGACGACACTCCAAAAGTACTTTATTGGTTGTAAAGAGCTTTGAGACATCCGGTGGTCGTGAAAGGCACTATATAAATCTAAATCTTTCTTTTATTTTCTTTTTTTCACATCCTCAGAACCCAACCACTTCACAGCCAATGAACTAGTTTTGAAGTGATATCACTGTTGATATGTCGGCAGCAATGGCAGTCAATTTCCCACAGCAAGGTACAACAAGCAGCAGTGAGATAAATGACTAGTTAATCTGTTTTGATTGTGTGGGTTGTAGAAGAAATGTTTGCTAGCACATTGGAAAACCTCCATGCTCTTCTTCAAATATTGCCATGAAATCTTTCGTGAAGAGACAGACACGGCCTCAGTTGAATGTCTGATCCAAAAAAAGACAATACACTGGAATGTCAACTTATATTAAATCCCCACAGAAGAGCTTGAACACACAACCTCCTAACTTAGAGTCAAGAGTGCTATGACCGCACCAAGCTGACTCAATTCTTGCTTTATTATTTGTTTTTTGGGGTGACAGCAATGAACATAAGAACATAAGAAATAGGAGCATGGGTAGACCATTCAGCCCCTCGAGCCTGCTCTGCCATTCAATAAGATCATGACTGATCTGATCCTGGCCTCAACTCTACTTTCCAGCCCATTCCCCATAACCCTTGACTCTTATATTGTTCAAAAATCTGTCGACCTCTGCCTTAAATATATTCAATGACCCAGCCTTCACAGCTCTCTGGGGTAGTGAATTCCAAAAATTAACGACCCTCTGAGAGAAGAAATTCCTCCTCAGCTCCGTTTTAAATGGACGACCCCTTATTCTGAAACTATGCCCCCTAGTTCTAGATTCTCTCACGAGGGGAAACATCCTTTCTGCATCTATCCTATCAAGCCCCCTGAGAAACTTATATGTTTCAATAAGATCACCTCTCATTCTACTAAAATCCAATGAGTATAGGCCCAACCTGCTCAACCTTTCTTCATAAGACAATCCCTTCATCTCAGGAATCAACCTACTGAACCTTTGCTGAACTGCCGCCAATGCAAGTATATCCCTCCTTAAATAAGGAGAGCAATACTGCATGCAGTACTCGAGGTGTAGTCTCACCAATACCCTGTACAGTTATAGCAGGACTTCACTGCTTTTATACTCTATCCCCCTTGCAATAAAGACCAACATTCCATTTGCCTTCCTAATTACGTGCTGTACCTGCATGCGAACCTTTTGTGTTTCATGTGCAAGGACCCCCAGATCCCTCAGTACTGCAGCATTTTGTAGACTCTCTCCATTTCAATAATAATTTGCTTATTTATTATTCCTACCCAAGTGGGTAACCTCACATTTTCCCACATTATACTCCATCTGCCAAATTTTTGCCCATTCACTTAGCCTGTCTATATCCCTTTGTGTTTATTCTTTGTGTCCTCCTCACAACTTGCTTTCCCACCTATCTTGTATCATCAGCAAACTTGGCTACAGTACTATCAGTCCCTTCATCCAAGTCATTAATATAGATTGTAAATAGTTGAGGCTACCACATGAACTTGATAGAGTTGAGGCTACCACATGATCTTGGTCCAGTGGCAAGGATTGACCAGGACGACTGGAAACCAGCACTGATTCCTGTGGCACCCCACTAGCCAAACGGAAAATGACCCATTTACCTCGACTCTCTGCATTCTGTTAGTTAGCCAATTCCCTATCCATGCTAATATATTACCCCCAACCCCGTGAGCTCTTATCTTGTGCTGTAACCTTTTATGTGGCACCTTATCGAATGTCTTCTGGAAATCCAAATACACTACACCTTTTGGTTTCCCCCTTATCCACCCTGCTCGTTACATCCTCAAAGAACTCCAGCAAATTTGTCAAACATGATTTCCCTTTCATGTTGAATCTGCCTGATTGTATTTTGATTTTCTAAATGTCCAAACCACTGGGACCTCTCCAGAATCCAGGGAATTTTGGTAGATTACAGCCAATGCATCCACCATCTCTGCAGTCACTTCTGTTAAGACCGTAGGACGCAGGCCATCAGGTCCAAGGGACTTGTCCACCTTTATTACATTACATTACAATGTTTCCTATATTTCTTCTTCTTCTTAGGCGGTCCCTTGGATCGAAGATGACTTTCTTCCGTGCCAAAAAGGGATGAGTTCACAGTTGTTTCAATGAAGGACCTAATATTCCAGGTCCTGAACTGCATATTGAAGGGTGGAAGATGCCTGTGCGTGGATCTTTTCAATGTGTGGTGACCGTTGCACACCAGCCACCACATGTACTTGATAGAGTTCGGTCTTGGTCCAGTGGCAAGGATTGACCAGGATGACTGGAGACCAGCTCTGTTGCACGGACCTAGTGCGCACACATATCGCAGTGTGGGCTGGCCCGTGCTGCCCCTGGACCCTCGCCTCTTCTGGGTCCCGATCACATCACTCCACGATCGCTCGCTGCTCCTTCGCCCCGACCTCGCTGCTCCTGCTGTACCTGCCCACGCTCCAATCACCGACCTCCCTCTGCCTCCTTCCCTCTCTCCCTCTCTCTCCCGGTGGGGAGCAGCTCAGGCTCAGGCTCCACACTCTGCACTAGGCTGCACTGTCTGGCGACCATTGCTAGGGCCAGAGGGGCGGTATCAGTGATAACACGCTAAAAGTACTTCATTGGCTGTAAAGCACTTTGAGATGTCCAGTGGTCGTGAAAGGTGTTATATAAATCCAAATCTTTCTTTTAGTCCCATTAGTTTGCCTAGTACATTTTCTATAGTGATAGTGATTGTCTTTAGTCCCTTCCTCCCTATAGTCTCTTGATTATCTATTATTAGGTTGAACAGTCGAATCATCCACATTTTGTAACACAGATCTTGAACTGCAACCCGTGAAAATGGCAGAATTAAGATGCTGCTAAAAAGATAAAGTATATTATATTTAAAATTACTTTGCAGGAACTTTTAGTCATTTTAATCCTAACTTCGAAAGTATTTGTAAACTCTGAAATTTAGGTTTACGATATGAATTGCTACTGAATTATGTTGACAGGTATTCTAGAGGCAGAAGTCAAAAAGCTTGGTCTGCCCTGATCAGTCTCGCCAAAATTAACTTATTTTCCCTCCTACATAAGAACATAAGAAATAGAAGCAGGAGCAGGCCCCTCGAGCCTGCTCCGCCATTTAATACGATCATGGCTGATCTGATCATGGACTCAGGTCCATCTCCCTGCTCGCTCCCCATAACCCTTTATTCCCTTATCGGTTAATAAACTGTCTATCTCTGTCTTAAATTTATTTAATGACTCAGCACCTCTTCCAACTGTCGTGCTCTCCCCTTATCCTCATTGACCACATAGACCAGTAAACATGTCCTTGTACGTAGCCACATCTAGTAAATTTACTACTTTTAGTCTGAGAAGTTCCTTGGTTTGTGTGTTTTTTTATCTTTAGTACAGTTATTGAAAGATAAAAGCATATTTTCTAGTCATTTATTAGCACTGGAATATAAACTGAGAGTTAGCACAAGTAATTTACTTACGCAAGCTTTTCTCCAGCCCTGGCCAATATTTATTCCTCACTCAGCAGAACAAAAAAAACAAAGTATCTGGTCATCACATTGATGTTTGTAGGAGCTTGCTTGTGCGCAAATTGGCTGCCGCATTTCCTACATTACAACGGTGACTACATTCCAAAAGTACTTCATTGGCTGTAAAGCGCTTTGAGACGTCCGGTGGGCGTGAAAAGTGCTATATAAATCCAAGTCTTTCTTTGTATTATTGGGCTGCTTTTAGTGTCTTCTACAGTGAAGATCAATACAGCATATTTGTTCAAATTCTCTGCCATTTCCCTGTTTCATAAAAATATGAGAACATAAGAAATAGGAGCAGGAGTAGGCCATTCGGCCCCTCGAGACTGCTCCACCATTCAATAGTATCATGGCTCCCCCATTCTCATTATTAATTCCCCAGTCTCATCCTCTAAGGGACCAGCGTTTACTTTAGCTACTCTTCTCCTGTTTCTACCTGTAGAAGCTCTTACTATCTGTTTTTATATTTCTTGCTAGCTTACTCTCATAATCGATCTTCTCCCTCTTTATTATTATTTTAATGATCTTTTGCTGGTTTCTAAAAATTTCCCAATCCTCTGGCTTACACCTAATCTTCGCAAAATTGTATGCCTTTTCTTTCATTTTGATACCATCCTTAACTTCCTTAGTTAGCCATGGATGGTTCATCCTTCTCTTAGAGTCTTTGGGCTAGAAATTTCTCTCTGCCCCAAATGGGGTGGATAATTCGAATTAACTGAATATTCTCCACCCGAAACCTTGGGGCAGAGAACAGAGGGATTTTGGCCTCTTAAGCTTTTGGAATTTGTTGCAGCAGTGTTTGGGGCGGCTGAAGGGTGGAAGTGCATCGGGAGCGGGCTGGAAGACGGGCGGTGTCATTAGTACGTCGCTGATAACATCAGTGCTAACGCGTACCAACGTCCCTCCCCTTAAAGGGGAGGGCCGCTGCAAGCTCCACAGCCACTTTAGTGGTGCCCACTGGTCCACCAGGGAGGGCTTCGACCAAGCCAGCGGCCCGATGCCCAAGAGGAGGTGCCGGGCTGCCTGTTGAGTGCTCGGCCGAACCCATTGTCAGGCCAACTTCTGAGTTTGCCGGCAATTAAAATAAAATGGCTGCCATGGCAGCGCACCCTCCCCTTTAAGGGTGCATGTGCCGCCCAGCCACTGGCAGCTTCCCACCAGGAAAACTGTCGGGTGCACCGAGCGGTGGCCACTACGCTCCCGCGGGGCAATTTCACTCACGGGGTGGAAAGGGGTCACCGCCCACTTCCACCGCCCCCGGCCCGGGGGCAATTTCAGATGGATCAACCCATCAGCCTGCCCCTGATCGGAAAGGGCTTACCGCCCCATTACTGCCTCTTAGAGGCGGCAATGGGTCTTAAAGTGGGGGGCATTTTCTTTCCCTTCCTTTCTCACAGGAATATGTCTTTGCTGAGAGTTATGAAATTTCTCCTTAAGTGTCTGCCACTGCTTATCTACGTCCTACCCTTTAGTCTATTTTCAAAGTCTACTTTAGCCAACTCTATCTTCATACATTTGTAATTGCCTTTTTAGGACACTAGTTTCAGACCCAAGTTTCTCACCCTCAAACTGAATTTGAAATTCTAACATGCTATAATAAGTCTTCCCGAGACAATTCTTTGCTATGAGATCATTAAATAATCCTATCTCATTGCACATTACCAGATCTAAAATAGCCTGCTCCATGGTTGGTTCCACAATGTATTGTTCTAAGAAATCATCCCAAATACACTCTATGAACTCTTCCTCAAAGCTATCTTTGCCAATTTGATTTAGACCAATCAATATGAAGATTGACACTATCTTTCTTACAAGTCCCTATTACTTCGATTTATACTCTGTCCTACAGTGTGGCTACTGTTAGGAGGCCTATAGACTATTCCCACCAGTGACTTCTTTCCCTTACTATTTCTTATCCCCACCAAAACCGATTCTACATCTTGATTACCTGAGCCAATATCATTTCTCACTATGCACTGATTTCATCCTTTATTACCAGGGCTACCCCACCTCCTTTTCCTTTCTGCTTATCTGGCAAGGCTGACATTTATTGCCCATCCCGAGTTGCCCTGAGAAAGTGGCAGCGGGCCTTCGCCTTGAACCACTGTGGCCCTTCTGGCAATGTTTCCGTGAGGATGCTTGGTTGATAGCGACCTAGTGATGACTTCAGTATTTTCTCAATAAAAAAGAAAAACTTCCAAATGTGGAAAATGTTAGCAAAGCACCGCAGGTTCATCAGTATCTCCGAGAAGGGTTTTCGTTTATACCTTTGAGCTCTCTGTGCAGCGTCACATTTGGAGCACTAATCTGCAATGTGATTGGGAAGATTTTTTGTTTGCTGTAATGTGATTAGATGGATTTTATTCTGAGGTGTGATTGGGCAGCACATTTTGAGGCGAGAAAGACTTCAAGCATTATCATTCTGATTGTGTGACGTGACTGGTCGAAGAGAGTCTATGACACAAAGCCAAGATTTTGAACAATATAGATTTAATAAATAAGTACTTGTATAAAATATATAATAAATATTTAAATATATAAATACAACAATATTTTTCCCAGTTCTTAAATGTAAAAAAGAAACTTAAAATACAATTAATATCTGAATAGTTTTAGCATACAATGCAACTTTTAGTCTTAGTTATATCTGGTTGGATTAATTTTTCTAGCATCATAAATTTACAGTCATCTACTTTCACAAGCATCTTGTTCTGTTGCAGATTTTCAGTGTAGCGTTCTTCTGACAAGCTTTTGCAAGAAAATCTGAAATTCTTTCAGGAATTCATATTTATTCACAATGTTTTTGTCATGGCAAATGAGTCCTTCCTTCTAAAAACACATTGATATTAAAAAAACGAAAATCAGTCAAGTGGCATTTCCTTCCAAAGTAAGATCCATGATTAAAAGTGAAGAATTTTCTCAAACACTTACCGTCTCTGTCTTCAAGGCATTTAAATTTGAAAGTATGATCTCTTGAACATGCTTGAAAGTCTTCATTCTCATTAGTCCAGCAGAAAACATGTTGATCATTGTGTTAAGGCATCTGGGAATCTGAGGAGTTGGAAAAAAAAATATTTTTTAGTATCAGATTATCACTAAGGTTTCCTTCAGCTATTATTACACTGAAGTTCAGCTTAATTAGCTATCATTCAAATAAGCCAGAAATCTCTTTGATTTCCTTGGTGGTTCTAACAAGAGGGATCTGTTACTTTTCTGTCATTGATTTGAATAGCAACTTGCTGTCAATGTGTACTTAGATTTTTATGAGCTTGCATAAGAGTATGGTAACGTAGTAGTTATGTTACTGGACTAGTATAACATAAGTTCAAATCCCACCTTTTGAACTTGCATTCAGTTTTTTTTAAACTAAATAAATTTGGAATAAAATTCTGGAATTAAAATGGCCATGAAGCTGTCGGATTGTCTTTAAAAACCCAACTTGTTCATTATTGTCCTTTAGGGAGGTAAATCTGTCATGCTTATCCGGTCAGGCCAACATGAATGACTCCAGTCCCACACGAATGTGGCTGATTTTAGTTGCCCATGAAATGGCATAGCAAGCCACTCAGTTGTATCAAACTGCTACAAAAAAAAATGATTCACCCAAGGCAGTAGCTTCAGCCCTACACTGTGTTCAAATCTTCGTGCACATGATCAATGAACATCCCATAAAACACTCCAATTAAATCTTCAGTAAATATGATCAATGAACATTCCATAAAATACTCCAATCAAATCTTCAGTACACATGATCAATGAACATCCCATAAAACACTCCAACTAAACGGCACAGATTTAGAAGTTGAACCACTTCCATGAATTTCATCCAGTAATTAGTTACATCTGATTTTACAAAATCAGAAACTCTTCGGACGGACTAGTGTGGATACTCAGCACATATATAAAAAAACACTTCGGTTTGTATTTTCGAATAAAGAAGGACTTACTTGTATCTTGGCTGGAATATTGAAATTTTCTTTCAAAGCCTAAAAGGAGAGAAAATATATTTATAATGAGAATTGCCAATAAATAAAAGTAGATTATCAATTTCAAGAGAAGCCAATTTCAAAATATTAACATCAAATTTAATGTTACCTATATTGGTAGAATGGAAGTTAGATTTTTTTTTAATTTACAATTGACAAAAATTAAACTTACATTTAAAATTTCCAACTTATGAGTTTTCAACTGATGTAAAATCTCTTTAACTCCGTTATCGGTTTGACTCACGGCGATGCAGCAGCTAAACAAGATGATGTAGATGTAGAACATTTTGCTTTGAGGCATTGGAGGAGCTCTGCTAGCAGTCCGTCTCTCTGATTTTTATACCGAATTTTTATACGTGGTTAATCTTTATAAACTTACTCAAGTTTAGAACGTACCGGGGAAGGCACTGAATAGTGATATCATGGAATCTATGCATGTAAGATAATCTTTGCTGAGATGGTTTCTTTCCGCTGAGAAAAAATGCCTAAGAGCCAAATATAGTGTGTAAGCCACGTCAACATATTGTCCATATTGGTGAACTTTGCGTATGTGATTCTCACCACACCATCACCTGCCACACTGCCCTAACCTGTCCTGAGCCCTTCAATGTTCATTAAGTATTGAGTAGATTGGGCCTATACGCTCTAGAGTTTAGAAGAATGAGAGGTGATCTCAGAGAAACATATAAGATTCTGAGAGGGATTGTTGGGTAGATGCTGAGACGTTGTTTCCCCTGGCTGGAGAGTGTAGAACTGGGGGTCACAAACTCAGGATAAAGGGGTCGGCCATTTAGGACTGAGATGAGCAAACATTTCTTCATTCAGAGGCTTGTGAAGTTTTAGAATCCTCTACCCCAAAGGGCTGTGGATACTGAATCATTGAGTATATTCAGGGCAGAATTAGATAGTTTTTTGGACACTCAAGGGTATGGGGATCAAATGGAAAAGTAGTCAAAAATCAGCCATGATCTTATTAAATGGCGGAGCAGGTTCAAAGGGCCGTATGGCCTACTCCTGCTCCTATCTCTTATGTTTTTATTAACTGATATTTGTATAATCCAAGATTTATCAGGATGTGGGCATCGCTGGCAAGGCCGGCATTTATTGCCCATCACTCTTTACCCCTTGAGAAGATGGTGACGGCCACCCTGAGCTGCTGTAATCGATGGGGTAAAGAGGCTTCACAGTGCTCATAGGGAGGGATTACAAGACTTTTGACTCAACAATGATGAAGGAATGGCAATATATGCCCAAGTCAATATAGTGTGTGACTTGGAGGGGAACTTGGAGGTGGTAGTGCCCTGAAATGAGCCTGCGACCACATGACCGCCTATTTCCACCTCCGTAATATCGCCCGTCTCCACCCTTGCCTCAGCTCATCCACTGCTGAAGCCCTCATGCATGCTTTTGTTACCTCTAGACTTGACTACTCCACGCACTCCTGGCTGGCCTCCCACATTCTACCCTATGTAAACTAGAGGTGATCGAAAACACAGCTGCCCGTGTCCTAACTCGCACCAAGTCCCACTCACCCATCACCCCTGTGCTCGCTGACCTACATTTGCTTCTGGTTAAGCAATGCCTCGATTTCAAAATTCTCATCCTTATTTTCAAATCCCTCCATGGCCTCGCCCCTCCCTATCTCTGTAATCTCCTCCAGCCCCACAATCCTCCGAGATATCTGCGCTCCTCTAATTCTGCCCTCTTGAGCATCCCTGATTATAATCACTCAGGTGGCCATGCCTTCTGTTGACTAGGCTCTAAGCTCTGGAATGCCCTCCCTAAACTTCCCCGCCTCTCTACCTCTCTTTCCTCCTTCAAGATGCTTCTTAAATCATACGTCTTTGGGTCACCTGTGCTAATTTCTACTTATGGGGCTTGGTGTCAAATTTTGTTATCTCATAATACTGCTGTGAAGCGCCTTGGGACGTTTCACCATGTTAAAGGCACTATAAAAATAAAAGTTGTTGTTGTTGTTATGTTACTGGATTAGAAACCCGGAGACCTGGACTAATAATCTGGAGAATTGAGTTCAAATCCCACCACTGCAGCTGAGGGAATTTAGAATCATAGAAACATAGAAAAATTATGATACAGAAGGAGGCTATTTGGCCCAGTGTGTCCGTGCCGGTTGAAAAAGAGCTAACCAGCCTAATCCCACCTTCCAGCAGTCGATCCATAGCCCTGTAGGTTATGTCTCTTTAAGTATTTTTTAAATGTGATGAGGGTTTCTGCCTCTGCCACCCTTTCAGGCAGTGAGTTATAGACGCCCACCACCCTCTGGGTGAAGCAATGTTTCCTCATCTCCCCTCTAATCCTCGACCAACTACTTTAAATCTATGCCCCCTGGCTATTGACCCCTCTGCTCAGAGAAATAGGTCCTTCCTATCCACTCTATCTCGTCCACTCATAATTTTACATACCTCAATTAAATCTCCCCTCAACCGCCTCTGTTCCAAGGAAAACAAGCCCAGCCTATCCAATCTTTCCTCATAGCTAAAGTTTTGCAGTCCTGGCAGCATCCTCATAAATCTAAAATTAAATTCAGGAAATTAATAAATCTGGATTTAAAAAGTTAGTATCCATAATGATGACCATGACACTACGGGATTGTCAGAAAAACCCATCTGGTTCACTAATGTCCTTTAGGGAATGAAATCTGGCCTCCCTACTCGGTTTGGCCTATATGTGACTCCAGACCTACAGCAATGTGTTGACACTTAACTGCCCTCTGAAATGGCTTAGCAAGCCACTCAGTTGTACCAAACACTTACAAAGAAGTATCATCACACGGACTGAAGCGGTTCAAGAAGGCGGCTCATCACCATCTTCTCAAGGGAAATTCAGGATGGGCAATAAATGCTGGCCTTGCCAGAGACGTCCACATCCCGTGAACGAATAAGTAAAATAAATTTTAAAATAATGCAGGAAATGCGGTAGCCAATTTGTGCACAACAAGATCCCACAAACAGCAATTTAATCATGACCAGATAATCTACTTTGGTGGTATTTATTAAGAATTACATCATCATCATCATCATCCCTCGGAGTCCAGGATGACTTGCTTCCACACTAGAACTGAGTTCTCAGGTGACTGAAGAGTCCAATGCGGGACCTAAAGTCTCTGTCACAGGTGGGGCAAACAATGGTTGAAGGAACAGGTGGGTGGGCTCCTTCCACTGTCGCATTTGGCTTCAGCTTGCTCTCGGCAAAGAGACTCGAGGTGTTCAGCGCCTTCCCGGTTGCTTTTCCTCCACTTTGGGCGGTCTTGGGCCAGGGATTCCCAGGTGTCAGTGGGAATGTTACATGTTTTCAAGGAGGCTTTGAGGGTGTCCTTGAAGCGTTTCCTCTGCTCACCTGGGGCTTGCTTGCTGTGTCGGAGCTCCGAGTAAAGCGTTCGTTTTGGGAGTCTCGTATCAGGCATTCTGGTGATGTGGCCCGTCCAGCGGAGCTGATCAAGCATGGTCAGTGCTTCGAGGCTGGGGATGTTGGCCTGACCGAGCACACTAACTTTGGTGCACCAATCCTGCCAATGGATTTGCAGGAACTTGCGGAGGCAGCATTGGTGGTACTTCTCCAGTGTTTTGAGGTGCCTGCTGTACATAGTCCATGTCACTGAGCCATATAGGAGGGCGGGTATCACTACTGCTCTGCAGACCATGAGCTTGGTGCCGGGTTTGAGGTCCTGGTCTTCAAACACTCTCTTCCTCAGGCGACCGAAGGCTGCACTGGCACACTGAAGGCAGTGTTGGACCTCGTCGTCAGTGACTGCCCTTGTTGACAGTAGGCTCCCGAGGTATGGTAAATGGTTCACGTTGTCCAAGGCCTCGTCGTGGATTTTGAGAACTGGGGGGGCAGTGCTGTGTGGTGGGGGCAGGTTGGTAGAGGACCTTTGTCTACAGATACTTAGTGTAAGGCCCATGCTCTCATACACCTCGGTGAAGGTGTTGTCGATGGCTTGGAGTTTATCCTCCCAGTGTGCGCAGACGCAGGCGTCATCTGCGTACTGTAGTTTGATGATGGAGGATAGGACGACCTTGGATCTGGCCTGGAGGTGGCAGAGGTTGAACAGATTCCCATTTGTCCTGTAATTTAGCTCCACTCCAGCGGGGAGCTTGCCGAGGGTGAGATGGAGCATTGCAGCAATGAAGATCGAGAAGAGCGTTGGTGCAATGACACAGCCTTGCTTCACCCCGGTCCGACCGTGAATTAGGATCCATTGGCCAGGATCACGGCTTGCATGTCATCATGGAGCAGGCGGAGGACGGTGACAAACTTTTGAGCACAGCCGAATCTGAGGAGGACGCTCCATAATCCCTCACGGTTGACAGTGTCGAAGGCTTTTGTGAGGTCGAAGAAAACCATGTACAGGGGTTGGTGCTGTTGCCTGCATTTCTCTTGTATCTACTACGCGATGAAGGTCATGTCCATTGTGCCCCTTAGTGGGCGGAATCCGCATTGCGACTCCGGGAGGAGTTCTTCAGCCACAGGAAGAAGGCGATTCAGGAAGATTCTTGCGATAACTTTTCCGGTGGTCGACAGCAGGGAGATTCCTCTGTAATTACCGCAGTCGGACTTGTCATCTTTCTTGAAGATGGTCATGATTACAGCGTCTCTGAGATCTCCTGGTATGACCTCCTGTTCCAGATAAGAGAGATGAGGTCATGGATCCGCGCCAGTAGTGCTTCTCCGCCATGTTTTCATGCCTCAGCAGGGATTCCATCTCCTCCTGATGACTTGTTGTTCTTTAATTGTCAGATGGCCTTTTCAGCCTTGTGCCGGGCTGGGGTTGTGCTGCGAGGGTGGCATGCTGTGGGATGGAGTCAAGGACACTCACGTCGAAGACAGAGTCTCGGCTGAGGAGATCCTCAAAGTGCTCCTTCCAGCGGGCACTGACCGCTCTCTGTCCTTCATGAGCACCTCTCCATTCTTGGCCAGTAGTGGGGTAGGACCTTGGGTGTTTAGGCTGTAGGTCATCTTGATTATGCTGAAGAATCCTCACATGTTTGGTTGTCGGCTAGCTGCTGGATTTCTTGAGCTTGCTCCACCTACCATCTGTTCTTTAGGTCGTGAGTTTTTTGTTGGACCTCGGCCTTCAGATGTCTGTAGAGCTGCTTTCTTGCTCTCGAGTTGTGTTGCTGCTTCCAGTCCAAGAATGCCTTACGCTTGCAGCATATTAGCTCCTGGATCTCCCGGTCTTTCTTGTCGAACCAGTCTTGGTGTTTCCTGGTCAAGTGACCGAGCGTCTCATCGCAGGTGCTGATTATGGAAGCCTTGAGGGCAGACCAGGCACTGTGGACATTCTGCGTCTCTGGGTCACTGGGAGTTGTCAGGTTGGTAGCGAGGCGTTGGCTGAATAGGGCTTTCTTAGCAGGATCTTTGAGTGCACCGGCGTTGATTTTCCTGCGGCTTTGTCCAGGATACTGCGGAAAACTCCCTTGCACTTCTTCTAAATAATGCATGGGATCTTTTACATCCACCTGAGAGGGCAGTTTAACATCCGAAAGGCGCATCTCAGCACTGGAGTGTCAGCCTAGATTATATGCTCAAGTCTCTGGAGTGGATTTTGAACCAACAACCTTTTGACTCAGAGGTGAGAATGCTACCACTGAGCCACAGCTGACACATCACATTACAACAATTTGCATTTATATAATGCCATTAATGTAGTGAAACGTCCCAAGGTGCTCCACAGGGGTGTTATCAAACAACATTTGACACCGAGCCACATAAGGAGATATTAGGACAGGTAGAGATACGTTTTAAAGAGCGTCTTAAAGGGGCAGAGAGAGCTGGAAAGGTTTAGGGAGGGAATTCCAGAGCTTAGGGCCTAAACATCTGAATGCATGGTCGCCAATGGTGGAGCAATTAAGACAGGGGATGCACAAGAGGCCAGAATTTGAGGAGTGCAGAGATTCAAGAGGGTTGTACTGCGGGAAGAGGTTACAGAGATAGGAAGAGATGAGGCTATGGAGGGATTTGAATATAGCTGAGTTAGGACACGGGCAGCAGAGTTTTGGATGATCTCAAGTTTATGGAGGGTGGAAAATGGGAAGCCAGCCAGGAGTGCGTTGGAATAATCAAGTCTAGAGAGAACAAAAATATGGAGGAGGGTTTCAACAGCTGATGAGGTGAGACAAGATCGGAAATGTTATGTCCAGAATAAAGTAATGTGATGGAGTACTGTAGACGTGAGTAAGTGTGATCTTAGTCTCTTTATTCTAACTCCAGAGTGTTGGTGCAGCATGGGAGGCCTGCTTATATACAGCGCTCCCAAGGGATGGTTTGGGCTGCCCTTGGGACTCCAAAAGATGCGCCCTCTGGTGGCGGTAGAATGCTGGTTACATAGGGTTGCATACACAACATCACTCCCTCCCAAAGTCAATATTACACTTATTTACAGGGTGAGACGATCTGGGACTTTTCGCTCCCTAGTTGATCGTCTCGGTACAAATTCAGGGGGTGCAGATGTTGGTTTGTTCTTCGCTTGGCTGCTGCACAGCTGGCCTTGCTGGGCTGCTGGGGATGATGAGTTCAGCTTTGTGGTCAACCGTGATGTCGGTTGCCACTTGTGTGTGTGTGTCGGAGGGTCGAAATTGGTGCTGCCCTCTTCAGGTTGCTTGTGGTTGTCTGTGAATCGCAATTTTGCTTTCTGCAAGTTTGTCCATTTGCGAGTTTGACCTGAAACATCCTACTCCCTTCTTTGGCTATGACAGTGCCAGCAAGCCATTTAGGACCATGTCCATAGTTGAGTACAAATACAGGGTCATTGACTTCAATATCACCTGACAAATTTGCGCGATCATGGTACATGCTTTGTTGATGCTGCCTGCCCTTGACGTGATCATGGAGATCAGAGTAGAAGAGAGAGAACCTTGTTTTGAGTGACCTTTTCATGAGCGGCTCGGCTGGAGGAACCCCGGTGAGCGAGTGGGGTCTGGTGCAGTAGCTGAGCAGGACTCGGGACAGGCAGGTCTGCAGGGAGCCTTGTGACACGCGTTTCAAGCTTTGCTGGATGGTTTGGACTGCCCGTTCTGCCTGGCCGTTAGATGCGGGCTTGAACGGGGCAGAAGGGACCTTCTTGATTCCATTGCGGGTTATGAATTCCTTGAATTCAGCGCTGGTGAAGCACGGCCCATTGTCGCTGACAAGGACATCAGGCCGTGCGTGGCAAATATGGCTCGTAGATTTTCGATGGTGGCAGTGGACGTGCTTACAGACATTATTACACACTCAATCCACTTTGAATAAGCATCCACAACAATCAAGAACATTTTGCCTAGAAATGGGCCAGCAAAGTCAACGTGGATCCTAGACCACAGTTTGGAGGGCCATGACCACAAACTTAGCGGTGCCTTAGTGTTGACTGGGAGCATTGCTCAGTTGAGAGCAAGTGTTGCATTGGCACACGCAAGACTCCAAATCTGAGTCGATGCCGGGCCACCACGCATGGGACCTGGCTATCGCTTTTATCATTACAATGCTTGGATGGGTACTGTGTAGGTCGCGTATGAACGTTTCCTTGCCTTTCTTGGGCAAAACCACGTGATTACCCCACAAAAGACAGTCCACCTGTATGGACATTTCATCTTTACGCCGCTGGAACGGCTTGATCTCTTCATGCATCTCCGCTGGGATTCTGGACCAGCTCCCATGGAGGACACAGTTTTTTACAAGGGACAGTAAAGGATCCTGGCTGGTCCAGGTCCTGATCTGGCGGGCTGCAACGGGTGACTTTTCATTTTCAAATGCATCCATCACCAAGAGCAAGTCTGCAGGCCATTTCCACCCTGGTGATGGGCAATGGTAGCTGACTGAGGGCGTCAGCACAGTTCTCTGTGCCTGGTCTGTGGCAAATTACATAGTTATATGCAGATAGCATGAGCGCCCATCTTTGATACCTTTGCTCTCTGAGAATAGCGAAATGAGCGGCTTATGGTCAGTTTCTAACTCAACCTTAAGCCCAAACAGATGCTGATGCATTTTTTTTACCCCATAAACGCATGCCTGAGCTGCTTTTTCAATCATTCTGTAGCCCTTTCGGCATAAACGACCGGTTGCAATGTTTCCAATTCGTTTGCACGTTGTAACACACACCTGACCCCGTACGAAGACGCATCACAAGCTAGCACTAAACGTTTACAAGGATCATACAGGACAAGCAGTTTGTTGGAACATAACAGATTTCAGGCTTTCTCAAAAGCTGTCTCTTGTGATTTCCCCCAAACCCAGTCAACTTCCTTGCATAGCAACAAGTGTAGAGGTTCTAGCAAGGTGCTTAACCTGGGTAGGAAAATACCAAAATAATTGAGGAGTCCCAGGAACGACCGCAGCTCCGTCACATTCTGTGGCCTCGGCGCGTTCTTGATGGCCTCCATCTTGGTGTCAGTGGGTCTGATGTCGTCTGCCACGATTCTTCTCCCTAAGAACTCGACCTCTGATGGCAAGAAAACACACTTCAAACGTTTCATTCTGAGTCCCACATGATCTAGCCGACTTAGAACCTCTTCCAGGTTCTGCAAATGTTCAATGGTGTCCCGACCTGTGACCAGTATGTCATCCTGGAAAACCACATTGCCAGAATCGACTTTAGCAGACTCTTCATGTTCCTTTGAAAAATAGCCGCGGCCGATCGAATTCCAAACGGGCATCTATTGTAGATGAATAGACCTTTGTGCGTGTTGATGCAGGTGAGGCCTTTCGAAGATTCCGCCAGCTCCTGCGGTCATGTAGGCCGAGGTCAGGTCCAACTTGGTGAACGTCTTTCCTCCTGCCAGCGTCGCAAATAGGTGCTAAACCTTTGTCCATTAGTATAGCACAACAAATGTGTTTCTAATGTGTCAATTTCTTTAAAAAGTGCACGCAATTCTGAGCAGATAAATCAAAATTATTTTATATTTAATGAAAAAGAAAGCTTTGGATTTATATAGTACCTTTCACAACCACCGGACTTCCAAAGTGTTTCACAGCCAATTAAGTATTTTTTTTTAGGTTAATCACAGTTGTAATGTAGGAAACGCGGCAGTCAATTTGCACACAGCGAGCTCCCACAAACAGCAATGTGATAATGACCAGGCAATCTGTTTTTGTATGTTATTTGAGAGATAAATATTGGGCAGGACACAGGGGACAACTCCCCTGCTCTTCTTCGCAATAGTGCCATGGGCTCTTTTACATCCACCTGAGAGGGTTTAACGTCTCATCCAAAAGATGGCACCTCTGACAGTGCAGCACTCCCTCAGCACTGGAGTGTCAGCCTAGATTTAAGTGCTCAAATTCCTGGAGTGTGACTTGAACCCACCACCTTCTGACTGTTGACGTGAATGTTAACGTTTCAGGTCGATGACCTTCAGTTTCTGTTTTTATCACTGCACAATTGGACTGCTATAAAGAATACCAAACATTACTGCACAGAGGCAGAGGGCTGCACCCAGGTTCTCAAATGACTCCCACCATATGCTTGTGGAGGGAGTAAGAGCGCAGGGAGGTATTCTTCCCTTCCAATGGGCATAAGAGATTCTGAGGACAGGATAAATCTTCATTTAGAAAAACATGGATTAATCAAGGACAGTCAGCATGGATTTGTTAAGGAAGGTCGTGTCTGACTAAATTGATTCAATTTTTTGTGGAGGTAACAAGGAGGGTCAATGAGGGCAGTGCATATGATGTCGTGTATATGGATTTTAGCAAGGATTTTGAGCAGGTCCCACAGGGCAGACTGGTCATGAAAGTAATAGCCCATGGGATCCAGGGCAAAATGACAAGTTGGATCCAAAGTTGGCTCAGAGGCAGGAAGCAAAGGGTAATGGTTGATGGGTGTTTTTGTGACTGGAAGGCTGTTTCCAGTGGGGTTCCAGAGGGCTCAGTGCTGGGCCCCTTGCTTTTTGTGGTTATGTATCAATGATTTAGACTTGAATGTAGGGATATGATTAAGAAGTTTGCAGATGATACTAAAATCGGCTGTGTGGTTGATAATGAAGAAGAAAGCTGTAGACTGCAGGAAGATATCAATGAACTGGTCAGGTGGGCAGAACAGTGGCAAATGGTATTCAATCCAGAGAAGTGTGAGGTAATGCATTGGGGGATGGCTAATAAGGCAAGGGAATACACATTAAATGGTAGGCCACTGAGAAGTGTAGAGGGACAAAGGAACCTTGGAGTGCAGGTCCACATGTCCTTGAAGTTAGCAAGCCAGGTACATAAGGTGGTTGAGAAAGCATACAGAATACTTGCCTTTATTGACCGAGGCATAGAATAGAAGAGCAGGGGTGTTATGCTTGAACTGTATAAAACACTAGTTAGGCCACAGCTAGAGTACTGCGTGCAGTTCTGTTCACCACATTGCAGGAAACATGTAATTGCACGAGAGAGGGTACAGAGGAGATTTACAAGGATGTTCCCTGAACTTGAGGATTTTAGGAAAGATTGGATAGGCTGGGTTTGTTTTGTATGGAACAGAAGAGGCTGAGGGGAGACCTGATTGAGATGAATAAAATTATGAGGGGCCTATATAGTGTAGGAGTTTTTCCTTCTACTGTTGCTTGTGACCGGGCGCAACCTTCAGACTATGGTGATTTGAGTTGCTATCACCAATGGACCCCTTTACTGCTTATACCCAATTACAGCTTAGCGATATGTTTGACACCACCAATATGTCTGAGGCTGCTTATACCCAATTACAGCTTAGTGATATGTTTGACACCACCAATATGTCTGAGGCTGCTTATACCCAATTACAGCTTAGTGATATGTTTGATACCACCAATAGGTCTGAGGCTGCTTATACCCAATCACAATCTTGACGTTTTGAGGCGCCCTGCATCCCTATCTGGTTCTGACCTCAGAATTTAGGTGGATAATGAGCTTCCCACAATAAAACACTCAGAGATGCAAAAGACAAGAAATGTTCCTGGAAAAGTCAGGTAAGTCCTACTTTATTAAAACCCAGGTGAGCGTTTAAACAAGGTTAAGTTGCTAAAGAAAACACAAAACCAATACACACATAATAAAATTGGTGCAAGCCCCCAAAGTGTGGACCAAGTGAAATACAAGGTCGACGCACTGGCTTGTTGAACCACTTTGAACTAAGGAAAAAAAGGTTTATGGGAGGAACGGACACAACGAAATTCTACACAAGTTTAAAATCCTTATACCCACTCTATCACCCACCCCCTCCTTTACACCTAACTAGCCTAAGCTGACAGTTGGGAGAAGACTCCAGGGTGATACTCACAGTTTCCTTTGACGGGTATAGTGGGTTTTCTCCGGTTATCCTCGGAGGTTGTATGGGCTCGCAGTTGTGTTTCTTTTCGGCCGGGTGAGTTGTTGGTGTGGACTGGGGTGAATGTTGCCTCCCCCGGTCACCTCGGTCGTCGGTTGTCCAGTCGGTGGGCCTCGGAGCGCGGTCCTGGTGTGCGGCTCGGTTGCTTAGGGCAAGGTTGGGCCCCCTTTTTCTCTCCCTTGGTTTTCGGTCGCTGGTTCAGCACACGGATGGAGTCTAGGTCCGCTGGTGGCAGTTGCCTTTGGCCGCCCCGAAGTTCTTTAGCCCGGGTTGTTCGTTTGCGAGGCTGAGTCCCTCTTTTTTTTAATTTCAAAATATACTTTATTCATATAAAAATTTGCACAATACGTTCGAAAGCAGTTCAGTACATTTGGATGCGGTCAGCAATTCCATACATTACATTTGGATGCTGACCACAGTTCCGTTCAATACATTTCTTTACTTTACATTTCAAAGTACAATTCATACAATCCAGGATACATTGTGGTACGTTCATCAAGTTACATTACATGTGTCACCATACTGTACACAGTGAGGGTACAGTTACATTTCTTTCCAACATGCATTACGCAACAGGACTTGCATTATACATGGCACTACATAGGTGTTTGCAGATCATAGTGCTCTATGTATACAAAAGGTTTACCATTGCAGCCCGAGGGGAGTTTTATATTGATACCAGCCCCTGGGTTTACCTAGGCGGAAGGGCTTTAAACTTTGCCTCTTCCCCACCGTGCCTTCTCAGCGGCTGCACCAATTTTTAGTGCAGAGTCCTGGATCTTGGATTGCGCCAGTCTGCAACACGCAGACGTGAACATCTTGCGCTGGAAGACCAGCAAGTTTCGGCAAGACCAAAGTGCGTCTTTCACCGAGTTGATGGCCCTCCAGCAGGCAGGTGATGTCTGTCTCGGTGTGTGTCCCTGGGAACAGCCCGTAGAGCACAGAGTCCAGTGTTACGGAGCTGCTCGGGATGAACCTCGACAGCAACCACCGCATCTCTTTCCAGACCTGCCTTGCAAAGGGGCAATCCTGAAGGAGGTGGGTGACAGTCTCATCCACCCCGCAGCCGACTCGGGGGCACCGTGCCGTGCTGCTGAGACGCCGGCTATGCATGAATGCTCTGACGGGTAGGGCCCTCCTCACCGCCAACCAAGCTACGTCTTGGGGCTTGTGTGAAAGCTCTGGCAATGAGACATTCTGCCAAACGAGTTTGACGTCTGCTCGGGGAACCACCCGACAGGGTCCACCCTTTACTTCTTTCGTAGGGCGTCCAGGACCTTACGTGCTGACCACTGTTTTATGGCTTTGTGGTCAAAGGGGATTTTGTGAAAAACTTTTCCACGAAGGACAGGTGGACAGGCATGGTCCAGCTGGTGGGGCCGTTTCGCGGCAGCGTGGCCAGGCCCATCCTTCGCAACACCGGGGACAGGTAGAACCTCAGCACGTAGTGACACTTGGTGTTTGCGTACTGGGGGTCTGTGCACACCTTGATGCAGCCGCACACAAAGGTGGCCATCAGGATGAGGGCCACGTTTAGAACATCTTTTCCTCCACTGTCCAGAGATTTGTACATTGTGTCTCTGCGGACACGGTCCATTTTGGACCTCCAGACAAAGTGGAAGACGGCTCGGGTGACTGCCGCAGCACAGGAGCGTGAGATGGGCCAGACCTGCGCCACGTACAACAACACCGAGAGCACCTCACTCCTGATGACCAGGTTCTTTCCTGCCATGGAGAGGGAGCGCAGCTTCCACCATCCCAGTTTTTGCTTCACTTTGGCGATACGCTCTTCCCAGTTTTTGGCGCACACCCCGTTCGCTCCGAACCATATTCCCAACACCTTCAGGTAATCTGGCTTAACGGTGAAGGGAATAAAGGATCAGTCAGCCCAGTTGCCAAAGAACACGGCCTCGCTTTTACTGCGATTGACCTTTGCTCTCTCTTCCTTCGAGGTGTCGTCAGGTCCCCTTGACCATGTTTTTCAAGTGCTGCCAGCTCTCACTTTTATACCCGGTTCGGTTCCAGCCTTTTTCGCGCCCAAACTGAGTCAGTGTCTCATTGTTTGAGTCGAGGTGGGGATGAGGTGTTAAGGTAAAGCATTGTTTCTTGTGCACCTCGGTGCCTGATAGTCTGGCTTATTGTGTCAGGGTCGGGATGCACCGAGGTGTTGGCCTTTCCTATTGTCTTTATGTACATGGGTAATGGGCTGGTGATGGGCCCTTCTCCTTGATTAGATCCAGGTAAGCTATCCTTTACAAAATGGGCCGGGTATTCCCTATTGGTCGAGGATTTCCCTGCTTCTGGCCTGGCTCGATTCACTGATTGGCCGGCCCAGGATGCACTTTCCCGGGATTGGCTGGCTTCTCAGCCTGCCCGTGGCCCCCGAATTCACACAGTGTCTGGCCACAGACATCCTTCCCAGCCTGCCTTTCTTCCTGCGGCTTGCCTTGGCCAAAGTTCGATTAAAAGGGTGTATGGGATGATCCCATGCTCTGTTTCCTTGTTACCGGGTGCCTTTTTTTTTGTGTAGCACTGGATTTTTTGCCCTTGCAATAGAGTGGAAAGGAAGGACCTATTTCCCTTAGCCGAGAGGTCAACAACCAGATTTAAAGTACTGGAGGGGAGGTTTAGAGGAGATTTGAGAGGAAATGTCATCACCCGGGGGTGGTGGGGGTCTGGAACTCACTGCCTGAAAGGGTGATAGAGGCAGAAACCCTCACCACATTTAAAAAATACTTGCATATGCACTTGAAGTGTCATAACCTACAGGGCTACGGACCAAGAGCTGGAAAGTGAGATTAGGCTGGATAGTTCTCTGGTGGCTGGCACGGACACGATGGGCCGAATTGGCCTCCTTCCATGCTGTAAATGTCTGATTTTATGAAGAGACCTCCCCAGGGCATCAAAACAGCCTGAGAACAAAGCAGATCACAAGCAAGGATGTGGTCAGGAGGAAATGGGTGCAGTGTCGCAATCGTTTCAATGATGTCATTAGATCAGGAAGCGTAAATACAAAGCCATACTCACTTTCATCCTGCTTTGCCTCTCATCGCGTCCGCATCACTCTGCCTTCCAAACCCTACCCTGCACATCCTCACTTACACCAACATATCTTATATGTCCACCCAATCATCGATCTATCTACATTATCACATCCCCATCTCACTAGCCACCCCTCGCACTCACCCTAATCCTGATGCAATCATGCCAACTAACAACACACAAGGAGGCCGCTTGGCTTTGGCACCCCACTCCATCATAGTCTCCCTCTAAAGATGTAATCCATCCTTTTCTTACACACATTCCATCACTCTCACTCAAATTTCTCTTCTTTCCCTCCTTGCAAGAAAAAAAAGCCCACAATAAGAGGGAGATAGGGATAACTGGCGGTGGCCCTCTATTATTTGCAAACCTTACAATAGCAGAGGAGGCTGCGTTAGAAATATCTGAAGTCGCTGAGCAGCTGGAGGTGGGATATGGAGAGAGGGAGACATCTCAGCAAGTGCAAGATAGTGCTGAGCAATAGAACATTTGTCCACGACGATCACAAGAAGTGAAAATTCATGTAACATAGTGAGATGCTCCCTCTACATATCCACGCACTACTTAGATAACTATATCACTATCATTATCATCATAGGCGGTCCCTCGAAACGAGGATGACTTGCTTCCATGCCAAAAAAGGATGAGTTCACAGGTGTTTCAATGAAGGACCTGAACTGCATCCTCAAGTGTGGAAAATGCCTGTGCATGGATGTTTTTAACGTGGGGTGACGGTTGAACACCAGCCACCACATAGGCTTGACAGAGCTAGGTTTGGACCAGTGGCAAGGATTACCCAAGACGACTGGAGACCAGCTCTGCTGCACGGATCTAATGTGCACACATATCGCAATGTGGGCTGGCCTGTGCTGCACCTGAGCCCCTGGCCCGAATTCACACCTCTCCTGGGCCCCAATCACGTCGCTCTGCAATCTCTCACTGCTCCTTCACCCCGATTTCGCCGTTCCTGCTGTATCTGCCCATGCTCCATCACTATCACACACCATCACACTCCATCGCTATATAACTATCATCTAATCTGTGTCTGCAGTGCTGTGCAAAATTAGATCAATTATCACCCAGAAATTTAGAGCTAGAAATTGCATAGCGGCCTGATTGTGGTGCTAACTTTTAAATAGTCGCAAAAGTATCGCCAGGCAAAAAAGATTTGCTGCTCCTGGGAAATTCAGCTTTAGCACTCCAAGAGGGAAGTGGTGCACTAAATAAAGCGTTACCACTTCCCTTAGAGTGCTAAAGTGTGTGAGAGGGGCGGTATCGGCGAAGTGCTGAACAATGTTCAGTGCAGTGCTGCCGTCTTTAGTGGGAAGGGCCAATTATGGGCTCAATCAATCTTAATTATGTCTCTGTGGGGCCATGGGACCTGCGCAAGGTGGATAACAGTCCCAAGCTCTCTGAGAGTGGAGGGCTGAAGAATCGTGGCATAAAAAGCAATAAGGAGGCTCCAGACTGGTGCGAGGAATAAAGCTTGCCCTACCTGACCACCACTGCCTTTAAATATCGCTCCCCAAGCATCCAGCCGAGGTGACAATGCCCCCTGCTGTTGTCGTTGTTGACGCCAGATGATGCTGGAGGGTGTGGGAGCGAATATCACATCCGGGGCACTAACAGGGTGCTGTGCACTGGATGACATCATGATCTACGGTGCGCAAGGGAGTGAGGTGGTAAATATTAGCGCCAGCGCAAAACCGACATGGAAGTTCGCGGGCGTCGGTGAATACGCTGTGCCCAGTCGGTAACCCTTAGTGCACTGTTACCGCCCCCTGCAGGCGCTAACGGGAGGCGCAAACCAGGCGAATTTCTCCCCCTTATAGTTTGCACCTATGACACAATATAGATATCATTCTATTTTTTCAAACAGACCATTTCTTCTTGTGGTTGGTGAATTCAATATGTTGGGGAATGGTGAACAGCATTTAAGATCAGCAGAAAATTGGTGTTTTTATGTCTTGATATTGTCCCCTATACTCGAGGTTTACAACTATTTTGCAAAATATATCTCAGCCAGTCAGGATGTTGTTATCTCGGGAATATTCAGCATTTGTTGCAGTTTCTGTCTGAAGCTTGGCCTGAAGCACCAGATTTAAATTCAGCTTTCATTTGAGAAAAATGAAATACAAGCCATTGTTGTGAATATGGTCGATCCACGGACAATCTTTTCAAGTGAGCAAGCTGAACTGAATCCAGCTTTTCACAGCAGGTACCAAAAAGACCGAGAAATTTCGAGCCTAGTGTCAGGAGCTGCGGTATTCTGTCTTCAAACAGGAAATGGGAAAACTTACCTGATTTGCTTTCTTCGCTGTCTTTTCTTTTGTAAATAAATTTTAACTTAAAGACAAAACACAGAGCTTAAGAAACCTAGTGATTTTATTCCAGTATACCATTTTATACTGGCTATTTCACGTATAAATTTGTACTATTGTTATGACTTCAGATGTTCTAATAATGACTCCACAAGACAGTGTGTTGTGCTTGAACTATAGTGACCTTGGTCCATTTAATGTAACTCCAGAGTGAGGATCACACATGGTGGCCTGCCTTTTATACTAGGCCTGGCACACCTGTACAGGTAATCTACAAGTCTCCCGCTGCGGTGTCCTCTGGTGGCACACCTTGTGATAGTACAAGCAGTAACCATGTAGGATACATGACATCACTCTCCTTCAAGTGTTTAGTGCAAATCGCCTTTTCATTGACTGTGCTCTGGGCTTAGCTCTATCTGGTTGACCCTTGGAGGGTTGTTTCCATCTTGGGTGAGTGGGTAGTGTTTTGTTGGCAGTGGAGTTGCTGGTGGTTTATGTTTGTGTGTCCATGACTACTCCATTCTCTCCCCCCCATATAGATTGTACCGTTGGCGCATTACATTCATATACATTCAAGTCCAAAAAAATATTTGCATTAACAGTATTGCACTCGTGGTACCGTGGTGAGGTAAGTACATTTGAATGGTGAGGTACATGCTTGGAATATACTTGGAGTCAGTGCTGGAGTCAGCACCGGTGCGTGAGGACAAACTAGTGCCAGAACTTCTGGATGGTGTCCAGGTAGTCTGGTGGCGGCGCAGTGCCCAGTGCTGGCAGTGGGAATCCGGTTGGCTCAAGTTGCCTGCTCTCAGGGCTTTTGTCATTGTTTCTAGCGTCGGGCAGGTTCACAGATGCCTGTGAACTCCCTGTCCCCTCCTTGCGCCCTGGGTCGCTAATGCTCCCTGAGGGGCAGTCATCTAGCAGTGCACAGGGAACTGCTGACGCACTTGCCTGGGCGTTATTTGGTTTGGGATCCTGGTTGATCCCAGTCCCATTTGGGAGACCTGTTGCGGGTGACCCTTCGTTCCCGGGTGTAGCCTTGATGGCGATAGGGTCTGGGGGCTGTGCCTTAGCGCAGTTTGCTCTTTCAGGCTCGTGGCAGTTGGTGCCATCGGGTGCCTGAGAGGTGGAGCCGATTGGGGGCAGGATATCGATACCGGTGCCGTTGTTCTCCTGAGATCGCTTCCTCTGCAGCTTGTATATATTAGCTGCTTGAAGCCAGACTCCGTAGTGCATCACTCTGGTCCCAGGGATGCAGGCTACAGCATTGGATAGCTCGCTGGACCTGTGTGCTCCCGATCGGTGTTTGCCCGCTGCATTGACTGTATGCAGTTGAAATCCTACATCGCACAATGTTTCATTACTTATTGTACATGACCTGTAGCTCTGATCGCACTCGCGCGACTTTACCTTGCTTATTGCATGTACACAACTCTGATCATCAATTACACATTTTACATCTAACTCACAGTTGCTGTTACATTGATTGAGAGTGTGGAACTGTCCCTTTAAGTGTGGTGAGTTCCTGGCCTCCTTTAAGAGAGCCTTGTTATCTTTACCCAATCCTCTTCTTCGGTTGGTGCCACGTGTTGCTCCATCAGCGCTGCACCTCGCGGTCCAGCCGCCGCCATCTTTTTTTTCAGCGCCTCACCTCGTAGTTTGGGCACCACCTTTTTTTTCCCATGATGTCGACTGCTGTGATGCTCTTCTCCCCGGGTTCCTCCACCGAAGCTGGGAGGTCGTCTCTGGGTCCGATTCTCTTCCTCCGGAGTCCTGCCACTGGAGCCTGGAAGTTGTGTTCGGGTCGTCTCAGCTGGATCATCTCCACACAGTCATACTGAGCAGCCTGTGCCTCGGGTGCTGTGCTGGTCTGCTCTCTGGTGCCGGATCCGACCTCAGGTGGGGGTTTGCTTTGTCTCTGAGCGCGGGGGACGTCGATCGCTGGAGGGATGAAATCTTCCCAGCTCCAATGGATCTTCTCCATCCACCTTCTACTGCGTAGCGTTGGTCCATCACCTGCAACAATCCATAGGGGTAACTTGTGCACCGTGCCATCATGGAGTACCTTTACCTCCGCATTACCAATGACTGGGATAAGTTAATTGGTGTAGGTGCGCAGCTTTGCCTGAACCGGGACCAACTTGGGTCATTCAGCCTGATTGTCCCATAGCCTCTCAAAGGTTTTTTGATTCATTACTGACTGACTCGCCCCCATGTTCACTTCCATGAAGACTGGAATGCCATTTATCTCGACTTCCATCCTCAACGGAGAATATTCGGTGGTGCAGGTAGACATGCTATATACCTCATCGTGGGGCTGAACTGCCTCTCTGACAATCGTTTCATAATCCGCGCTGGATTCATGACCATCTGCAGACTCTTCATCAACACTGTTATACTAATAATAAATGGTCAGACCGAGTACTGTGTGTAATGAGCAAGTGTGACCTTAGCTCCTTTATTGTAGTTCCAGGGTGCAGGTACCTCGTGGGTGACCTGCTTATATACTGTACTCCCAAGGGATGGTGTGATCCCTTGGGACTCCAACAGGTAGGCTCTCTGGTGGACAGGTGTGATGCAGGTTACAGGGTTACAAGGGGTTAAATACATAACATCACTCCCCCGTGAAATCAACAATACACTTATTTACAAGGTGAGACGATTTGGGGCTCTGGGCTCCCTTGTTGATCGTCTCGATACAAATGTTGGTGTGGTTGGGTTGGTCAGTTCTTCACTGGGCTGTTGGGCAGCCGGCCTTGCCGAGCGGCTGGGGATGATGAGTTCTGTTTCATGGTCAACTGTGATGTCAGTTGCCACTTGTGTGTGTGTTGGAAGGTCAAAGTTGGTGGTGTCTTCTTCGGGTTGTATATAGTTGTCGGTGAACCGCAGTTTAATTTGGTCCAAGTGTTTTCTGTGTGTTTGTCCATTGGTCAGTTTGACCTGAAACAGCCTACTCCCCTCTTTGGCTGTGACCGTGCCAGCAAGCCATTTGCGACCATGTCCATAATTGAGCACAAACACAGGATCGTTGATCTCAATATAGCATGACAAGTTTGCGCGGTCATGGTTCACACTCTGTTGATGCCGCTTGTCCTCCACGTGATCATGTAGATCAGGATGGACCAGTGAGAGCCTTGTTTTAAGCGCCCTTTTCATGAGCAGCTCGGCTGGGGGAATACCTGTGAGTGAGTGGGGTCTGGTGCGGTAGCTGAGCAGTACTCGGGACAACCAGGTCTGCATGTAGCCTTCCGACATGAGTTAATAGCTTTGCTTGATGGTCTGAACTGCCCGTTCTGCCTGGTCATTGGATGCGGGCTTAAACGGCACAGAAAAGACATGTTTGACCCCGTTGCGGGTCATGAATTCATTGAATTCAGCACTTGTGAAACACGGCCCATTGTCACTGACTAGGGCATCGGGCAGGCCGTGCGTGGCAAACATAGCTCTTATAATTTCAACGGTGGCCGTGGACATGCTTCCAGACATTATTGCACATTCAATCCATTTTGAGTAAGTATCCACGACAACCAAAAACATTTTGCCTAGGAATGGGCCTGCGTAGTCGACATAGATCCTTGACCACAGTTTGGATGGCCAGGATCATAAACTTAGCGGTGCCTCTCTGGGTGCATTGCTCAACTGAGAACAAGCGTTGCACTGGCGTACACATGATGCTAAATCTGAGTCACTGCCTGGTCACCACACGTGGGATCTGGCTATGGCTTTCATCATCACCATGCCCAGGTGGGTGCTGTGTATTTCCCCAATAAATGTGTCTCTGCCTTTCTTGGGCAAGACTACACGATTGCCCCACAAGCGACAGTCTACCTGCAGGGACAGCTCATCTTTGCGTCAGTGAAATGGCTTAATCGCTTCTGCATCTCCAATGGGACACTGGATCAGCTCCCATGGAGGATACAGTTTTTTTTACTAGGGCCAGTAAAGGATCCTGGCTGGTCCAGGTCCTGATCTGACGGGCCGTAATGGGGGATTTCTCATTCTCGAATGCCTCCATGACCATAAGCAAGTCCGCAGGCTGTGCCATTTCTATCCCGGTGGTGGGCAACAATAGCCAACTAACAGCATCTGTGCAGTTCCCTGTGCCGGGTCTGTGGCCGATTACATAGTTGTATGCCGACAGTGTGAGCGCCCATCTTTGGATGCGGGGAGAGGCATTGGTATTGATCCCTTTGCTCTCCGAGAATAGTGATATGAGCAGCTTGTGGTCTGTTTCAAGTTCGAAATTGAGGCCAAACAAGTACTGGTGCATTTTCTTTACCCCGTAAACGCACACCAGAGCTTCTTTTTCAACCATGCTGTAAGCCCTTTCGGCCTTGGACAGATTCCTGGATGCATACGTAACCGGTTGCAAAATTCCCGATTCATTAGCCTGTTGTAACACACACCCGACCCCGTATGATGACACATCACAAGCTAGTACTAGTTGTTTACATGGGTTATACAGGACAAGCAGTTTGTTAGAACACAGTAAAGTTCTGGCTTTCTTAAAGGCAGCCTCTTGTGAATTTTCCCATACCCAGTTGTCTCCCTTGCGCAGTAGCGCATGCAGCGGTTCGAGTACGGTGCTTAACCCAGGTAAGTAATTGCCAAAGTAGTTAAGGAGTCCCAGAAACGCCCGCAGCTCCGTCACGTTCCGTGGTCGCAGCGTGTTCTTGATGGCCTCCGTCTTCGCGTCGGTGGGTCTAATGCCATCTGCTGCTATCCTTCTTCCTAAGAATTCAACGTCCTGTGCCAGGAAAACACACTTCGAGCGTTTCAACCTGAGCCCCACGCGATCCAACCGTCTCAAAACCCCTTCCAGGTTCTTCAAGTGCTCCATGGTGTATCGACCTGTAACCAATATGTCGTCCTGGAAGACCACTGTACAAAGGACCAACTTTAGCAGGCTTTTCATGTTTCGCTGGGAGATCGCTGCAGCCGACCAAATCCCGAATGGGCACCGGTTGTAAATAAATAGCCCTTTGTGCGTGTTGATGCAGGTGAGGCCTTTGGAAGACTCCTCCAGCCAGGATCTTCCCTCCAGCCAGGGTCGTGAATAGGTTGTCTGCCTTGGTATTGGTCCTGCAGCGAAAAACGGCTAATTGTTACTTTACAGTCACAGCAAATTCTAACTGTACCATCCTCCTCGAGTACCGGAACAATCGGACTGGCCTAGTCCTTGAACTCCACCGGCTGCAATGATGCCCTCATGTTGCAGCCTGTCCAGCTCGATTTCCACTTTTTCACGCATAATGCACGGTACCGCCCGAGCTTTGTGGTGGATGGGTCACGTACCGGAAACCAAATGGATCTGCACTTTTGCCCCCGAGAAACTTCCAATGCCTGGCTCGGTTAACGATGGGAATTTCCTTAGAACCTGGGTACATGCGGTGTTGTCAACTGATGAAAGTGCTCGGATGTCTTCCCAGTTCCAGAGGATTTTCCCCAGCCAGCTTCTGCCAAATAACGTGGGGCCATCCTCTGGCACATCCATAGTGGGAGTTCATGTACTGCTCCATCATAGGAGACTTTGACTTCAGCACTGCCAATTACTAGGATTAGTTCCTTTGTATAAGTCTTTAACTTCATGTGAATGGGGCTGAGCTTGGGCCTGTGTGCCTTCTTCCCCCACAGTCTGTCGAAGGCCGTTTTACTCATTATGGACTGAATTTCCCCCGTGTCTAACTCTCTAGACACTGGAATAGCGTTCAGTTCAACTTTCAATATTATTGGTGGGCATTTCGTCATGAACGTGTGTACCCCTTACACCTCTGCCTCCTCCGTACGAGTTTCCAATTCCGTCCGATCCACTGTGGACCGATCTTCTTCTGCAACGTGGTGGTTTGCAGGGTTTGCAGGGTTTGCAGCTCGCCTGCACATTCGTTGGAGGTGTCCCATTGTTCTGCAGGCATTGCACGCATAGTGCTTAAAGTGGCATTGATGGGACCGGTGATCACCCCCGCAGTGCCAAGAGAGTGTTAACTGCCTCGTATTAACAGATGATGGCAGACTCTGGGTCAATTGAGGTCGGACCACAGCAGCCGGCGTGTACGTTCTGTCCTGTACATTTTTACTCAAAACCGAAGTTACTTTATGCACAGTACTGGTCGAAACGTATTTGTTCTGCGAAATTTGCTTGGTGTTGTTGCTGGTGGACATAAATGCTTGGACTATCGTTATGGCTTTACTCAGATTCGGAGTTTCTACAGTCAACAGTTTTCAAAGGATTGCCTCATGTCCGATGCCCAGTACAAAAAAGTCTCTGAGCATTTGTTTGAGGAATCCCTCAAACTCACAATGTCCTGCAAGGCGCCTTAGTTCGGCGACGTAGCTCGTCACTTCCTGGCCCTCCGATCGTTGACACGTGTAGAACCGATATCTCACCATCAAAACGCTTTCCTTAGGATTTAGGCTCCCGGACCAGCGTACACAGTTCTTCGTAGGATTTATCTGTTGGTTTAGTCGAGGCCAGGAGATTCTTCATGAGGCCCCACAGACGGTAAGGAGGATCACCCTTTATTTGATCGTGTTCTTGTTCTCTTCCAGCTCGTTGGCTACGAAGTATTGGTCGAGTCTCTCCACGAAGACCTCCCAATCATCCCCCACTGAGAACTTCTCCAGGATGCCAACTGTTCTTTGCATTTTTGCGAGGTTCGTTACCTCATCGCCAATTGTTATACTCATAATGGCCCCAAGTTTCGCCATGATTTGCTCCTGATTTTTAGGAGCAACTGGTGTAGAACGGAGTATCTTAGAAATCAGAATTCTCGCCATTTAGTTTGCTCCAGTTCTAGTCAGTTAAAACAGTTTCACTTTGGAACAGAATTTTCTTTTCAAAAGGGGGCGTGTCCGGCCACTTACGCCTGTTTTCAAAGTTTCGTCAGTGAAAACTTATTCCAAACTAACTTAGAATGGAGAAATTTTTGTACGCTCGAAAAAACCTTGTCTACACTTTAGAAAATCAGGCGTAGGTTACAAATTAGGCGTAGGGAACGAGGTGGGGGGGAGGGGGGGGGAAGGGAAGTCATTAAATTCTACAATCAATCCTTAGTTATACTTATACAAATATTATACAAATAAATCAAACCTGAATAAAAATGTACAAGCAAAGAAAATATTAAATAAACCATCTTCCTACCTGTGTGAAACAGCAGCAGCATTCGAGCTGCTGTGCTTCAGTCAGGCCTTTCATGTTGGAGACAGGCCGGGGTGTGGCATCAGTGTCTCGACGGCAGCGGTAGGCAGCAAGCAGCCTTCGAGCTGAGCTGCGGTGCTTGAGGCAGGCCTTCATTCCCCGCGAAGATGCAGCACCCGGATGGACTTGAGGCCATTCGGCCATGGGATTGCAACGGCGTCAGTGGCTGGCCGGGAGCCGAAGAATGAACACAGGACACACGCAGCTGATTAAGATTCTTTAGGCCGTTTGCCCACGCTTATGGGGCGGCGTCAGTGGGTCCAAGAAACAAATCTTCACTTTTTCTGCAGTCCTTTTAAAAATGGCCGAGTGCCAATGTTTGTTTGAGACTGCGCATGCGCGCACGCTCCAACGCACACGCGCAGGGTTGCCGGCACCACGAAGGCTAATTTAAATTGTACCCGCCCCCTGCTACTTAGAAAATCGGCGCAAGTGTTAGGCTCCGCCCCCTGCTGCGAAGAGCGCACCGCGCCAAGCAGACATCGAGCTCCAAGGAACTCGAGAATATCGGACTTTTTTTGAAGCACAGTTTTCGATGCGAAAAACAGGCGCCCAGCTCGGAGGTGCGCCGTTTCCGCCGTGGGACGAAACTTGGGGCCAGTAAATGGTCAGACCGAGTACTGTGTGTAATGAGCAAGGGTGAACTTAGCTCCTTTATTGTAGTTCCAGAGTGCAGGTACCCCATGGATGGCCTGCTTATATACTGTACTCCCAAGGGATGCTGGGATCCCTTGGGACTCCAACAGGTAGGTCCTCTGGTGGACAGGTGTGATGCAGGTTATAGGGTTACAAGGGGTTAAATACATAACAAACAGAGTGAGTCATATTTATTTTACACATTCGCTGGGGGTGGCCCTTGGTGCTGCAGCCTTTACATACATAGTCTTTAAAATGGTACTGGTGAGCCCTGTGATTCCCTCTGCAATGCCAGCATGGTGCTACTCAATTAGCTCCCCTCGGCGGACTCTGAGTTAAGGGACTCGGGGGCCTGTTCTCTCTCCCGAGAAGATTCATGTTCTATATGCCAGCCTCTAAAAGCGCCACTCTGTGCACAGTACTTGCCAGATTTGAGTCCTGAGGATGAGTCATCCACCTAGAACCTCAGGTCGAGGTCATGAATGCTTGGCTCACAGAGATCACCTTCTGCAGTGTGACTGTGGTATCCGCCGACAGTAGCTTATGAAGAAGACCCTCATGGCCGATTCCGATGACAAAGATATCTCGCAGCACTTTGGTGAGGTGGTTGTCGAAATAACATGGTGCCGCCATCCTCCTGAGGTCTGCAGCATATTTCCCGATCTCCTGGCCTTCGGGCCATCGGTGTGTATAAAACCTGTGTCTGGCTCTCTTTGGGCTTGAGTTGTTCTTGGATCAGCGTTACGAGCTCCTCATACGCCTTGGTCGTTATCTTCGCTGGTGCCAGCAAGTCCCTGACGAGGCCATAGACATGGGCCCACAACTGGTTAGCAGGATAGCTCTGCGCTTATCAGCCAGTGTGGCCGGATTGTCACCTGCCAGATCATTTGCTGTGAAGAAATAGTCGAGCCTCTCCACAAAGGCTTCCCAATCATCACCATTGGCGAACTGCTGCAATGTACCAAGGTTAGTCATTTTCGTGTGAAGGTCCGCAATCTCGTCGCCAATTGTTATGTCTTCAGATGCTCTAATAATGACTCCACGAGACAGTGTGTTGTCCTTGAACTGTGGTGACCTTAGTCAATTTAATGTAACTCCAGAGTGAGGATCACACATGGTGGCCTGCCTTTTATACTAGGCCTGGCACACCTACACAGGTAACCTACAAGTCTCCCACTGTGGTGCCCTCTGGTGGTACACCTTGTAATAGTACAAGCAGTAACCATGTAAGATACATGACAACTATCATTTTTATCGGTTTGTAAAAAGGTTACGAACAGCAGAGCACAGGAGAGATGTTAAAAACCTACAACATCAGTAATAGTGCCAAGATTAAAAGGGCAGTTGGAAACTGCAAGGGAAACATACATTTATTCTAAAAAGTTATGAACACCAAACGTGGAGCCGAGAGGAACAGCAGTGCTGCTCGTGGTTTCACAGCCGTCCTGAAGGCCATTGCCAGCACCTCCATGACCTCCCCCAGGTCACCACCCGCCCACCCCCCACCCAATTGTCACCATTCCACTCACCCACTCCAGCCCAATCAAGCCTCCTTCCTCTCGATCACACAATCCTTGGAAAATAAAAGAAAAAGATTAATGAAAACAAATGTAGGTCACTTGCAGTCAGATTCAGATGAACTTATAATGGGGAACAAAGAAATGACAGACCAGTTGAACAAATAACCTTCCGGTAATACTAGGGGACTGAGGATCTAGTGAGAAGGAGGAACTGAAGGAAATCCTTATTAGGTGGGAAATTGTGTTAGGGAAATTGATGGGATTGAAGGCCGATAAATCCCTGGGGCCTGATAGTCTGCATCCCAGAGTACTTAAAGAAGTGGCCCTAGAAATAGTGGATGCAATGGTGATCATTTTCCAACAGTCTATCGACTCTGGATCAGTTCCTATGGACTGGAGGATAGCAAATGTAACACCATTTTTTTAAAAAGGAGGGAGAAAGAAAATAGGTAATTATAGAGCAGTTAGCCTGACATCAGTAGCGAGGTAAATGTTGGAATCAATTATTAAAGATGAAATAGCAGCGCATTTGGAAAGCAGTGACAGGATCGGTCCAAGTCAGCATGGATTTATGAAAGGGAAATCATGCTTGACAAATCTTCTGGAATTTTTTGAGGATGTAACTAGTAGAGTGGACAAGGCAGAACCAGTGGATGCGGTGTATTTGGATTTCAAAAGGCTTTTGACAAGGTCCCACACAAGAGATTAGTGTGCAAAATTAAAGCACATGGTATTGGGGGTAATGTACTGACGTGGATAGCGCACTCGTTGGCAGACAGGAAGCAGAGAGTCGGGATAAACGGGTCCTTTTCAGAATGGCAGGCAGTGACTAGTGGGGTGCCGCAGGGCTCAGTGCTGGGACCCCAGCTATTTACAATATACATTAATGATTTAGATGAAGGAATTGAGTGTAATATCTCCAAGTTTGCAGATGACACTAAGCTGGGTGGCCGTGTGAGTTGTGAGGAGGATGCTAAGAAGCTGCAGGGTGACTTGGACAGGTTACGTGAGTGGGCAAATGCATGGCAGATGCAGTATAATGTGGATAAATGTGAGGTTATCCACTTTGGGGGCAAAAACACAAAGGCAGAATATTATCTGAATGGCGGCAGATTAGGAAAAGGGGAGGTGCAATGAGACCTGGGTGTCATGGTACATCAGTCATTGAAAGTTGGCATGCAGGTACAGCAGGCAAATGGTATGTTGGCCTTCATAGCTAGGGGATTTGAGTATAGGAGCAGGGAGGTCTTACTGCAGATATATAGGGCCTTGGTGAGGCCTCACCTGGAATACTGTGTTCAGTTTTGGTCTCCTAATCTGAGGAAGGACGTTCTTGCTATTGAGGGAGTGCAGCGAAGGTTCACCAGACTGATTCCAGGGATGGCTGGATTGACATATGAGGAGAGACTGGATCAACTGGGCCTTTATACAGTGGAGTTTAGAAAGATGAGAGGGGTTCTCATCAAAACGTGTAAGATTCTGACGGGATGGGACAGGTTAGATGCGGGAAGAATGTTCCCGATGTTGGGGAAGTCCAGAACCAGGGGACACAGTCTTAGGATAAGGGATAAGCCATTTAGGACTGAGATGTGGAGAAACTTCTTCACTCAGAGAGTTGTTAACCTGGGGAATTCCCTACTGCAGAGAGTTGTTGATGCCAGTTCATTGGATATATTCAAGAGGGAGTTAGATATGGCCCTTACGGCTAAAGGGATCAAGGGGCATGGAGAGAAAGCAGGAAAGGTACTGAGGGAATGATCAGCCATGATCATATTGAATGGTGGTGCAGGCTCGAAGGGCCGAATGGCCTACTCCTGCACCTATTTTCTACGTTTCTATGTTTCTATGTAAATGAGGTAGAAGAGCAAAGGAATCCAAACACACAAATATACAAATTACTAAAAGTAGCGACGCAGGTGAATAAGGCCATAAAAAAAAAAAAAAAAAGCACCAAGGTTCATTTCTCGGGGGATAGAATTGAAAAGCAGAGACGTTATGTTAAACTTGTGTCGAACCTTGGTTAGATCGCAGAGAGTAATGTGTACAGTTCTGGTCTCCATATTACAAAAAGGATATTGAGGCACTGGAGAAGGTGCAATTTTTTTTACAAAGATCATACCAGAACTGACAGTTTACACCTATCAGGAAAGATTGGACAGGCTGGGGCTCTTTTCTCTAGAAAAGAGAAGGGTGAGGAGTGACCTGATAGAGGTTTTTATAAAATTGGGAAAGGACTTCATTGGTTAGACTTGCAGAAGATGCTTCCACTTGTGGGGCAGACTAAAACTAGGGGCCATAAGTATAAGATAGTCATTAATGAATCCAATAGGGGATTTAGGAGAATGTGGAGCTCTCTTCCACAAGGATTAGTTGAGGCGACGAGCATGGATACACTTAAGGGGATACTGGATAAACACATAAGGGTGAAAGGGATAGAAGGTTGTGCTAATCATCATCATCCTAGGCAGTCCCTCGGAATCGAGGAAGACTTACTTCCACTCCTGAAGTGAGTACTTTGGTAGCTGAACAGTCCAATATGAGAGCCACAGACCCTGTCACAGGTGGGGCAGATAGACGTTGAGGAAAGGGATGGGTGGGACTGGTTTGCCGCACACTCCTTCCGCTGCCTACGCTTGACCTCTTCATGCTCTCAGCGTTGTGACTCGAGGTGCTCAACACCCTCCCGGATGCACTTTCTCCACTTAGGGTGGTCTTTGGCCAAGGATTCCCAGGTGTCAGTGGTGATGTTGCACTTTATCAGGGACACTTTGAGGGTGTCCTTGTAACGTTTCCTCTGCCCACCTGTCCACCACTGCTCGTTTGCCATGAAGGACGCTGAATAAAGCACTTGCTTTGGGAGTCTCATGTCTGGCATGCGAACCATGTGGCCTGCCCAGCGAAGCTGATCGAGTGTGATCAGTGCTTCAATGCTGGGGATGTTAGCCTGGGCGGGCACGCTGATGTTGGTGCACCTGTACTCTCAGGAGATTTATAGAATCTTGCGGAGACATCTCCAGTGACTTGAGGTGTCTACTGTACATGGTCCATGCCTCTGAGCCATACAGGAGGGCAGGTATTACTACAGCCCTGTAGACCATGAGCTTGGTGGTAGATTTGAGGGCCTGGTCTTCGAACACTCCTTTCCTCAGGCGGCCGATGGTTGCACCGGCGCACTGGAGGCAGTGTTGAATCTCCGCTTCAATGTCTGCTTTTGTTGAAAAGAGGCTCCCGAGGTATGGGAAATGGTCCACGTTGTCGAGGGCCGCGCCGTGGATCTTGATGATTGGGAGGCAGTGCTGTGCAGCGAGGACAGGCTTGTGGAGCACCTTTGTCTTACAGATATTTAGCATAAGGCCCATGCTTTCATATGAATCAGTAAATACATCGACTATATGTATGGTGGAGAGGCACTGTTGGCGCGGATACATGACCTCATATCTTTCATCATGAGAGCATGCTGGGAGATCTCAGAGATGAAGTGATCGTGACCATCTTTAAAAAAGGGGACAAGTCCGGCTGCGGCAACTACAGATGAATCTCCCTGCTATCAGCCACTGGGAAAGTTGTCACCTCAACCGCCTTCTCCGTGTGGCTGAGGAGCTCCTCCTGGAATCACAGTGTGGATTTCGTCCCCTACGGGGCACAACGGACATGATCTTTGCAGCACAACAGTTGCAGGAAAAATGCAGGGAGCAGTGTCAGTCCTTATACATGGCCTTTTTCGACCTTACAAAGGCCTTTGACACTGTCAACCGCGAGGGTCTATGGAGCGTCCGCCTCCGTTTCGGATGCCCCCAAAAATTTGTCAACATCCTCTGCCTGTTCCACGATGACATGCAGGTCATGATCCTTACCAACGGATCCATCACAGACCCAATTCACGTCCGGACCGGGGTCAAACAGGGCTGTGTCATCGCCCCAACCCTCTTCTCAATCTTCCTCGCTGCCATGCTCCACCTCACAGTCAACAAGCTCCCTGCTGGATTGGAACTAAACTACAGAACCAGTGGGAAGCTGTTTAACTTATGCTGCCTCCAGGCCAGGTCCAAGATCACCCCAACCTCTGTCGTTGAGCTACAGTACGCAGACGACGCCTGCATCTGTGCACATTCTGAGGCTGAACTCCAGGATATAGTCGACGTATTTACTATGCTAATAGGGTTAGATGAAGAGGGGTGGGAGGAAGCTCGTGTGGAGCATAAACACTGGCATGGATTGGTTGGGCCGAATGGCCTGTTTCTGCTTTGCATATTCTATGTAAATCGTCCAGCAACTTATAGCGATTCGCATTTCACAGGGTGTCTCTTTGTCGCCAAAACTTGCTGGACAATTTACCCATTAATAATGGCCAGTGTCATTAAATTCTGGGTCCAATTGTTTCAAAAACTTAGCACTACAGTACAAGTTGCCTTAGCTGAAGATCGAAGGGCAAACTCATATATTCTGGCAAAGTTAATAGGTTTTCGGGCGCTTAACGGTCTAAGCGGCAAAATGACAGACAGGAAACACCCACACATTTCCAGCCGAAGTGCACCACCCGCCATATTGGATCGGGCTTCTCCGGTGGTGTTAAGAGCACATGCCGGCTAAAGGCAGGGAAGGAAGAGGTTAAGTCACCTGCACCATTTTAACTGACCGCCCCTCCTTGCTGGTTTCCACCAGGTGGGGAAAGTTATCATCGAGGTTGTTGTACCTAATCTACATGTTCTCAATCTTTTAAAGCATGACACATAGAACTGCATTTAATCACCGTGGAATGATCCCGGAATTGTCAGCAAATAGTCATAGCACAAAATCTGCATTTCTGACATCATTGACTCTCCTCGACGGAGAATATCCACTGGTAAAATAAAAATGTTATCTATGATTAATTGAGCATTTATGCATTCATTTATAACATGGAGTTTCACACACTTGGCCACTGTGAAATTCCACAGATCCTAATCAGGTACGAGCATAGCTAATTTTGTCATTTCTTCCCCACGTCACTAATGTAAGTTCTTCCCACGGTCATCCACTTCACAGTGAGCTCCTTGCTGCTCTCTGTGCTTCATTCAGCCTTTGCACAATTCAAGATAAGTGAGTGTCCAACTCCACGTTTGCAGTTGCCAAGGTCCAGACACTCACATACAAGAATAATGAACTTCCCAGCTTGAAATTTGTTTTAATTCAGTGGCACACATAACACCTCTTCAAACTGGGCCCTATTTCTATTTGAATAAACTCCATGAAATTTCTTTCAAAGGAAAATCATGGATTAAACTTGTTATATATGTGGAATTGTATTTACTTTCTACAGTCACCAGAGGGCTCATCCCCTGGAGTCCCAAGGGATCCCATAATCCCTTGGGAGCACAGGTATTTAAAGAGGCTTCACAGGTTGAAGAGGCACTCTGAAGACCTTAAATAAAAGACGAAAGTCACACTTTAATTTGAGCTCACAGTGTTCAGTCTGACTCTTTCTCTATACACAACAACTGGCGATGAGATACGGATAGCGAATCCAAAGATGCAGAGAACAGTGGGCATCCCAGAGAAATTTTCGGAGGGAGATGATTGGGAAACATTTGTGGAGTGACTCGACCAATACTTCATGGCCAACGAGCTAGATGGGGAAGAGAACGCTGCCAAACAAAGGGCGGTCCTCCTCAGCACCTGTGGGGCACCAACGTATGGCCTCATGAAGAATCTGCTCACTCCAGCGAAAACCACAGAGAAATCATACGACGAGTTGTGCACACTGGTCCGAGAGCATTTGAACCCGAAGGAAAGTGTTCTGATGGCGAGGTACCGGATCTACACCTACAAAAGGTCTGAAGGCCAGGAAGTGGCGAGTTATGTCGCTGAGCTAAGGCACCTTGCAGGACATTGCAAATTTGAAGGACATTTGGAGCACATGCTCAGAGACTTTTTCGTACTTGGCATTGGCCACGAAACCATAATTCACAAACTTTTGACTGTAGAGACTCCAATCTTGAGTAAGGCCATAGCGATAGCCCAGGCGTTCATTGCCACCAGTGACAATACGAAGCAAATCTCTCACCACACAAGTGCTGCTACAAGTACTGTGAACAAAATGATGTTGTTTTAGAATCGTAACGTGCAGGGCAGGTCACACATACCTGCAGCTGCACGTCCGCAAATGACTCAGAGTCCACCATCAAGGGTGATGAATGCAAGGCCATTAACACCTTGTTGGCACTGCGGGGGTGATCATCGTTTCCATTCATGCCATTTCAAAGAGTACGTTTGCAAGGGCTGTGGAACAATGGGACACCTCCAACGAGTGTGCAGGCGAGCTCCTAAGCCTGTTAAACCTGCAAACCACCATGTTGCAGAGGAGGACAGATCCACGGAGGATCATGACGAACCAGAGCCTCAGATAGAGGCAGCAGAGATACATGGGGTGCACACATTCACCAGGAATTGTCCCCCGATAATGTTGAATGTTGAACTAAATGGACTCCCAGCGACAATGGAGCTGGACACGGGTGCGAGCCAGTCCATCATTGGCAAAAAGACTTTCGAAAGGTTGTGGTGCAACAAGGCCTCAAGGCCAGTCTCAACTCCAGTTTGCATGATACTAAGAACTTACACGAAAGAACTGATTCCTGTAATCGGCAGTGCTGCCGTAAAGGTCTCCTACGATGGAGTGGTGCACAAGCTACCACTCTGTGTGGTACCGGGCGATGGTCCCACGCTGCTCGGCAGGAGCTGTCTGGGAAAGATACGCTGGAACTGGGACGACATCCGAGCGCTATCGCCCGCTGACGACACTTCGTGTGCCCAGGTCTTAAACAAATTTCCTTCGCTGTTCGAACCAGGCATCGGGAAATTCCAAGGAGCAAAAGTGCAGATCCACCTAATTCCGGGGGTGCAACCCATCCATCACAAGGCAAGAGCAGTACCATACATGATGAGAGAAAGGATAGAGATTGAGCTCGACTGTCTGCAACGAGAGGGCATCATTTCACCGATCAAGTTCAGCGAGTGGGCCAGTCCTATTATCCCAGTCCTCAAGGGAGACGGCACCGTCAGAATCTGTGGCGATTACAAAGTAACTATCAATCGTTTCTCCCTGCAGGACCAATACTCACTACCAAAGGTCGACAACCTCTTTGCAACACTGGCGGGAGGAAAGACGTTCACGAAGCTGGATCTGACTTCAGCCTACATGACGCAAGAACTGGAGGAATCATCGAAGGCCCTCACCTGCATCAACATGCACAAGGGTCTTTTTGTTTATAACAGATGTCCGTTGGAATCCAATCAGGGGGGGGGCGATATTCCAGAGAAACATGGAAAGTTTACTGAAGTAAGTCCCGAACACCGTGGTCTTCCAGGATGACATCTTGGTCACAGGTCGGAACACAGTCGAGCACCTGCAGAACCTGGAGGAGGTTCTTAGTCGACTCAACCACGTGGGGTTCAGGTTAAAACACTGAAATTGCGTTTTCCTGGCGCCTGAAGTGGAGTTCTTGGGAAGGAGGATTGCGGTGGACGGCATCAGGCCCACCAACGCGAAGACGGAGGCAATCGAGAATGCACCGAGGCCACAGAACGTGACGGAGCTGCAGTCGTTTCTGGGACTCTTGAACTACTTTGGTCGTTCTTACAGGGTCTCAGCACACTGCTAGAACCACTACATGTCTTACTACGAAAAGGGGGCGAATGGGTTTGGGGCAAATACCAAGAAAATGCCTTTGTAAAAGCAAGAACATTTTTATGCTCAAACAAATTGCTTGTGTTGTATGATCCATGTAAGCGTTTGGTGCTAGCATGTGATGCATCTTCATATGGCGTCGGGTGTGTATTGCAACAAGCTAATGATTTCGGGAAACTGCAACCAGTTGCTTATGCATCCAGGAGTCTGTCTAAGACTGAGAGAGTCTACAGCATGATTGAAAAAGAAGCGTTAGCGTATGTCTATGGGGTAAAGAAAATGCATCAATATCTGTTTGGGCTAAAATTCGAATTGGAAACTGACCATAAGTCACTTATATCCCTGTTTTCCGAGAGTAAAGGGATAAATACCACACATCGGCCCGCATCCAGAGATGGGCGCTCAAGTTGTCCGCATACAACTATGCCATCCGCCACAGGCCAGGCACAGAAAACTGCGCCGATGCTCTCAGTAGGCTGCCACTGCCCACCACGGGGGTGGAAATGGCACAGCCCGCAGATCTAGCCATGGTTATGGAAGCATTTGAGAGTGAGCAATCACCCGTCACTGCCCAGCAGATGAAAACCTGAACAAGCCAGGACCCCTTATTATCTCTAGTCAAAAGCTGTGTGCTTCACGGGAGCTGGTCCAGTGTCCCAGTGGAAATGCAGGAAGAAATAAAGCCGTTCCAGCGATGCAAAGGTGATATGTCTATACAGGCAGACTGCCTTTTGTGGGACAATCGACTAGTGGTCAGCAAGAAGGGCAGAGACACCTTCATCAATTACCTCCACAGCACCCACCCAGGCATCGTAATGATGAAAGCGATAGCCAGATCCCATGTGTGGTGGCCCGGTATCGATGCGGACTTAGAGTCCTGCGTTCACAGATGTAATACATGCTCGCGGTTAAGCAATGTACCCAGGAAGGCGCCGCTAAGTTTATGGTCTTGGCCCTCCAAACCGTGCTCTAGAGTACACGTCGACTATGCAGGACCGTTCTTGGGTAAAATGTTCCTTGTGGTTGTAGACGCGTACTCCAAGTGGATTGAATGAGAAATAATGTCGGCCAGCACGTCTGCTGCCACTACTGAAAGCCTGCGGGCCATGTTTGCCACACATAGCTTACCCAATGTCCTGATGAGCACCAACGGGCCATGTTTTACCAGTGCTGAGTTCAAAGAATTCATGATCCGTAATGGGATCAAACATGTCACATCTGCCCTGTTTAAACCAGTGTCCAATGGTCAGGCAGAGAGAGCAGTGCAAGTCATCAAGCAAGGCTTGAAGAGGGTAACTGAAGGCACACTGCAGACTCGTCTATCCCAAGTCCTGCTTAGCTACCGCACAAGACCCCACTCATTCACTGGGATCCCACCTGCTGAACTGCTCATGAAAAGAGCACTTAAGACAAGGCTCTCGTTAGTTCTCCCTGATCTACATGAACAGGTAGAGAGCAAGCGGCTTCAACAAAGTGCATACCATGATAGCGCAAATGTGTCACGCGAGATTGAAATCAATGATCCTGTATTTGTATTAAATTATGGACAAGGTCCCAAGTGGCTTCCCAGCACTGTCGTGGCCAAATGGGAAGAAGGGTGTTTCGGGTCAAACTTTCAAATGGACTCATTCACCGGAAACACTTGGACCAAATCAAACTCAAATTCACGGACTACCTAAGCAACCCATCTTGGCCCATACCTTTTTTGATCCCTCAACATACACACCAATGGCAACCGGCACCACGGTTGACCATGAAGCAGAACCCATCATCCACAACAGCCCTGCAGGGCCCAACACACCAGGCAGCTCAGCAAGGCCAGCTGCACAGCAGCCCAGCGAGGGCCCAACAAATGATTCAACAACACCAGCTTTCACACCGAGACGATCAACCAGGGCAAGAAGGGCCCCAGATCGACTCACATTGTAAATAGTTACACTATTGACTTGGGGGGAGTGTTGTTATATATGTGGACTTATATTTACTCTGTACAGCCACCAGAGGGCTCATCCCCTGGAGTCCCAAGTGATCCCATAATCCCTTGGGAGCACAGGTATTTATTGAGGCTTCACAGGTTGGAGAGGCACTCTGGAGACCTGCAATAAAAGACTAAGCTCACACTTTACTTTACAGTGTTCAGTCTGACTCTTTCTCCATACACAACAAAACTAAATTAGGTAAGTCCAATATCTCCACTTTTGATCAGTGCAAAGTTGTGGTTCTTTATTGTATATGTATTCATATATATTAATCTATGCTGGAGCTTCCGATAAAGACCAGTTGATCTTACTGTCAGCAGAAACGTAAGCCACCCAATATGGGCACCATGGCAATAATCATGGTTTAGCTTGTTGACGAGAGGAAGTGGAGTGCTTTGACTCTGTCAGATAAGAGTCAAATATTTGTCCACTCATGCTCATTTCAACCTCTGAAGCTCAAACTCAAAGGAATGAGAAAATTCTGCTTTGTGTTTTCTCTGATTATGATCCTGTGAAGCGCCTTCGGATGCTTTCCTAAGTTAAAGGCACTATATCATAGAATGGTTACAGGACACAAGGAGGCCATTCGACCCATCGAGCCCATGCCAGCTCTCTGCAAGAGCACTTCAGCCAGTCTCACTCCCCCGCCCTTTCCCCATAGCCCTGCATTTTTTTTTCCTTCAGGTACCTATCCAATTCCCTTTTGAATGCCATGATTGAATCTGCCTCCGCCATCCTTTTGGGCAGTGCATTCCAGATACTAACCACTCGCTGCGTTAAAAAAGTTTTTCCTTATATCGGTTTTGGTTCTTCTCCCAATCACCTTAAATCTGTTTCCTCTGGTTCTCGACCCTTCTGCTAGTGGAAACAGTTTTTCTCTATCTACTCTGTCCAGAGCCCTCAAGGTTTTAAACACATCTATCAAATCTCCTCTCAAACATTCTCTGCTCTAAGGAGAGTAGCCCCATCTTCTCTAGTCTCTCCTCATAACTGACATCCCTCATCCCTGGATCCATTCTGGTAAATCTTTTCTCAGACCTTCACATCCTTCCTAAAGTGCGGCGCCCAGAATTGGACACAATATTCCAGTTGAGGCCAAACCAGTGTTTTATGAAGGTTCATCATTATTTCCTTTCTTTTGCACTCTATCCCTTTTAGAACTGTACCCTTTAGTTTATATTGCCTTTCCTCGTTCTTCCGAACAAAATGTATCACTTCCCACTTTTCTGCATTAACTTTCATCTGCCATGTGTCCACCCATTCCACCAGCCTATCTATGTCCTCTTGAAGTCTATCACTTTCCTCCTCACTGTTCATTATTCTTCCACATAAATACAAGCTGTTGTTTATTGAGAGAAAGATGGCTGCAATAGTGGATAAAGCATTGACCAAGAGTGATGCCACTTTCAGTCATGCATTCACTCCTGAATCCTCCTTTAACAGGGGAGAGGTCTGTTAATTCTGTAGTATCTGTAAGCACTCTAGCAATTACTCCACGAGGTAAGGTATTGCACTTGAACAGTTGTGACCTTAGTCCATTTATTGCTGCTCCTGAATGAGGTTACAGTATGGTGGACTCCCTTTTACACCTGGTTACCTGCGGTGTGCAGGTGACCTCTAGGTCTTCACCAGTTGCATCTTCTGGTGGTACAGGCATAGTGTATACAGTGTGAAGATACATTCATTGGACTTATGTAACTGTACATTGAGTGTACAGAGTATATACATACACAACATCACTCCCCCCTAAGGCTTGTGCCACTGGCCTTTGCACTGGGTGCTCTGGCCCTCGACTTGAGTGCCCAAAGCCCTTGCACTTTGTCTGTGCTTGGAATTGGCTTTCTCCCTGTAGACACCCAAGTCCTTATTGCCATGACATTGGGAAATGGTCAGCAGTGGACGATTTGAAGTGGGGGTTTGATTGGGTTCTGGGTGTGATCCATGTATCCATGGCTCATACCCCCATTTTCCCCCTATACATAGACCATGTGTGTGGCTCAACATTTGCATTTACATCATGTACAGAGAATGGAAAAAAAAAGTAGGATTGGCTACATCACTGTTGGGGTTCAGCAGTAGTGGAACAAGTACATTTTATAGGTAAGGTACATATGTGGCATTACAGTCTTTCCTCTGGGGTGTCGGTGCAGGTGGGTGAGGACTCTAGTTCCAGAGTAACCGGACTGTGTGCAGGTTGTCTGATGGCGACGCTGAGCCCCCTGCCAGCTGGGTGGGCTCGGATCGCTCCCTTGGCTGGATCTCAGGGCCTTTGCTGTTGCCTAGTGGTGGGCAGAGCCACAGGAATGTGTGGCCTCACTGTCCTCCTTTGAGAGCCGAAGGGTCTCCCTGCTGCCCTTCAGTGGTAGTTGGAGCTTGATCATCCCAGGTTCCATCGGGAGGGCTGGAGGGTGCTGGCCTCTTGCTCCCGGTGCTGGCCCTGGTGACCAGAGGGATAGGGCCAATCTGGGGCAGGATGCCAGTAGTGGTGTCTGTGCCGTCCGCTGATCGCTGGTCCTGCAGTGGGTAAGCTCCCACTGTGTGTGACTACACACCCTGGGGCATCACATTAGTCCCAGAGGCACAGGCTACATGATCGGGTAGCCCGCTGGATCTGGGTGCTTCAAACGGGAGATTGCCCTTGGTTTTGTCGGCGTGCATATTGAACCCGGCATCGCACATTATTCCATCGTTTACATTCATGATACATTGGCTCCGATCGCACTCAAGGTGCTTGTACACATTTGTCAATTACATCTTTTCCCTCAATTACATATTTTCCCTGTATATTACCGGCATCGCTGTACAATGTTATGTTTAGATACTTGTATTCATCAATGACATCTTTTCCACCTATCCGACCGGCATCACTGTTCAACGGTACATTTAAATACTTTCATTTGTTAATTACATTTCTCACATTAGTATCACCGGCATCGCTGTACAAAAAGTGGAACTGTCCCTTTAATTGTTCTGGGTTGCCGGTCTCTTTAAGAGGGCCTTGCAATCTTTACCCCAATCCGGTTCACTGCTCGTTATCACGTGTTGCTCCCTCAACGCTGCCCCTTGTGGTCTGATCAAGGCCACATCTTGATTTCAGGCACTTCGCCTAGTGGTGCGAGCGTCATATTTTCTCTCTCTACGAGGTAGGCTGTAGTGATCCTTCTCTCTCCAGGTTCTGCCACTGAAGCCGGGGATTTACCTTCTGCGTCGATATTCTCCCTTCAGAGTCCTGCCACGGCCCAGAAGGTAAGGTCTGGTCATTCGGGCTGGATCATCTCGCCGTTGGGTAGTGCGGTCTGTGTCGTCACTGCGTAGTCGGGTTGGACGGTAGGATCTTCAGGTGCTGTGATGGATCCAAATTTGGGGCCACCTATGACGTCGATCGCCTGGAGGCCTTCCCAGCTCCAACAGATTTGGATTTGCTTCATCCAACTTCTTCCTAGCAGCATTGGACCATCACCAACAATGATCCAGAAAGGTAGCTTGTGCATTGCACCGCCGTAGGACACCTGGACATCCACGCTGCCAATGACTGGGATGGTGTCATTTGTGTAAGTGGGCAGCTTGGTAGCATTTTAGGTTGTTCGATAGGGTTGTCCCAAAGTTCCTCGAAGGTCGCCTGGTTCATCAGCGATTGGCTCGCCCCTGTGTCGACCTCCATTGAGACTGGAACACCATTGATTTCAACTTCTATTTTCAACAGGGAACTCTCGGTGGAACAGGTAAACACTCCGTACACCTCTTCCTGGGGCTGGGGGCTGCCTCCTGGACTGTCTCCTGGACTGTCTCTTCGTTTTTATCAGCGCTGAAGCCCGGATGATCGACCAACTCTTCAGCGACTCTGTGAGTAAAATTTCTTTTACACATTCGCTGTAGATGGCCTTTAGTGTTACAGCCTTTGTAAGTATAGTCTCTGCATTGGCATTGGTGGGCTCTGTGATTTCCTCCACAGTGCCAGCATGGGGCTGGCCGGTTGGCCCCCTGTGGCGGACTCAGGGTTGCGGGGCTCAGGGCCGCAGTCTTGCCTCTGAAAGGCACCATTCGGTTCGCTGTACTTGCCGTGTTGGAGTCCTGGGGTTGAGCCATCATCCTTCTTGAACCGTAGGCCGATGCCATGAACGCTTGGCTCACTTTAATTGCTTTCTGCAAGGTGACCGTGGTGTCTGCAGAGAGCAGCCTGTGGAGGAGGTCTTCGTGGCCGATTCCAAAAACAAAGCTTCGGTGAGGTGGTCGCCAAAGTCACATGGTATCGCCAATCATCTCAGGTCTGCAGCATATTTTGCGATTTCTTGGCTTTCGGGCCGCCGGTGTGTGTAGAACTGGTGTCTGGCTGTGGGGATGCTCTCTTTCGTCTTGAGCTGTTCCTGTATCAGCTTTACGAGCTCCGCAAATGTTTTCGTTATCGTCTTCTCTGAGGCTAGCAAGTCCCTGACAAGGCCATGGACGGTGGGCCCACAACTGCTGAACAGGATAGCTTGGCGCTTATCAGCCAGTGTGTCTCCAGCCAGGTTGTTCGCAATGAAGTGGTGTTCTAGCCTTTCCACAAAGGTATCCCAATTTTCCCTGTCAGCGAATTGTTGAAAGTTACCACGGTTAGCCATTTTTCGCGTGGAATTCAAATTCTCGTCGCCAATTGTAGTATCTGTAAGCAATGACTCCACGAGGTAAGGTATTGCACTTGAACTGTTGTAACCTTAGTCCATTTATTGCAGCTCCTGAATGAGGTTACAATAAGGTGGGCTCCCTTTTATATCTGGTTACCTGCGGTGTGCATGTGACCTCGAGGTCTCTACCAGTTGCAACCTTTGGTGGTACAGGTATATTGTATATAGTGTAAAGATACATTCATTGGTCTTATGTAACTGTACATTGAGTGTACAGGGTATATACATACACAACAAATTCAATCACCAGTAGTAAGAAGTGTGTAAATTACATAATCACGATTCTCAGAACGTGGTGTTATACAATGTCCAAGGTGCATAGCATTAGCATTAATGATGTTGTCACCAACTGTTAATTTTTCTTCTAATTTTCTGATCCAGGCACCAGAACAGAGACCGAAACACCTGAACAAATGCCTGATAGGTACTCACTAACCCTGGTACGTGGGCATAGCACACAGGAGGTAACATGAGCTGCCAGTGCATGGGTGAAGCCATTGCAGAGAGAGAGATCAATAGAGGCCAGGATAAAGAAGGAAGGCAGTGGGCCACTCCTAAAACAAGGAGTGTTGAAGTTGGAAAATTGGAAGTTCAGTTGGTCTGCTGCGTAATTTGATCAATGAGAAGTGGAGGAAGTTGAAGATGAAGAGCTCCCGTCAGTCCGTCCACCACTTGGTTGCAGTCACAGTGGCTGCCAATGAGCCAACGGGTCAGCCGCAGCTCAGTGGGTAGCTCTCAGGAACATATGAAAAGAGTGGGTAATTAAAAGTTATCAGCGAATAAAAATAACATTGAACGCGTGCCGAATGCAACAGTATTTTCCTTTCCGCTTGTATTTATTCCCTTTGAGTCTTCTATTACTCCCAACTGTGAACCTGGTCCTCCTCTCAATTTCTGATGTACTCTGTTATCCCGACATGATATCAGGCTGTCCTGTCTTTTATGGAGCTGATCATAGCCTCTGACTGATTGTTTCTTTTCTCTTCCACTCGCAGGGAGATAATTGCTGGAGAAGAGAAAATGTATGTTTTTTTTTAGTTAGAGCAATAGGGGTTCGGAATTCGGTTGCTTCCACTAGCTGACACCGCCTGAGTGAGGAGGCAACAGGGTGTGAACGGCTGGCCGGTGGAGTTAGGTGTGGGTGCCACCTGATGAGAAACTCGGTTGGCCTTTTTCAAGGACATAAAGATTTGCCGCCTTGCTGACTACCGCCATGGAAATCCTGACGTCAGTACGCATGCAATGCCTCCTTGGCGCCGGTCTCGCCAAATTCGCTTTTGCCTCCTCAGTTACCGGCTGGCGGCGATGTCGCCTGAAAAGGTTGGCGTGCTCAAAGCGGGGAAAGGAATCCGGGACGTTATTTAAAGGGAGTTCGTGGTCCGTGCTGCGTGGCTGCTCGCGCAGTTCGAAGGTGCCGGCGTCTCGCTGCTACTGACTCCTAAGCTTCAGTACCAGCATCTCGGAGGCATTGTCGGGTTCAGCATCGCATACGTTTGGAACTAGCATATTGCTTTTACCTCTGCAAAGTTTTGGGGGCAGTGATCGCACACCACCTCGTCCTGTGGCGAGGACTTCTAAGGTACCGACTGCAGAGATGGCTTTTGACGAATGTGGATGTTCGCCAGAGGAGATACCCCAGACGGCGGGGCAGGAGGTCGTACAGTCGCAGGGTTTACCGTGCGCATTATCCTTATCTTGAGATGTCCGAGAAGCAGTGCATAAGAAGGCTGAGGTTCCGCAAAGATGTGGTGAGGGAGCTCTGTCACTTCCTGCAGACAAACCTGGCAGCTGACATCGGCACCAGGACTTCGCTGTCAGTGGCAGTGAAAGTGACAGTACCACTGAACTTCTACACTACCAGCTCCTTCCAGCCTCCTGTAGGCAATATATGCAACGTCTCGCAGTTTGCAGTACATTGCTGCATTCGCCAGGTTACCGATGCTCTGTACAGCAAACGAATGGACTACATCAATTTCAGCATGTCCAGGGAATACCGGGATGAACGCTCCCGTGGCTTTGCCAGGATAGCAGGCTTCCCCATCAGGGGGCCATTGAGTGTACGCATGTGGCTTTGTGGGCCCCACCTCACCTGGCCAACCTATTCACCTGGACATCTGCTGAAGACATCACAGCCCACGCTACAAGCCTCCGTGCATATAAATGGCAAGCCAAGATTGTGACAAATTTTTTTTTTAATTATTGACAAAAAGAACCATAGTGTGCTGTAAAGAAGCACTAAAGGACACCATCATCCACAGCAAACAATAATTGAAACCAGACCCCTTGTAATATTATCACCCACATCCACGTGCAACTATTCACATTACTTTATTATGGAACAAGGACAGCATCTCTGGCCAGCATCACACAATTCTTTAATGGCTCATACAAGTGGAACTATTTACATGAGTTCACATTCGAGCAAAGTCACCATCTCTGGCCACTATCAGACAATTCTTTATTGGCTTGTCCAAGTGCAACTATTTACATTGGTTCATATTCGAGCAAGGTCACCATTTCTGGCCACTAGCACACACATATTTAGTGCCTCTTTCTCAGCGCTTTCCCACCCCTTCCCTTCTCCCCTACTCCCAGGCCTACTGCTCCTCCTCAATGTGGTCTTAGTGCCTGCAGCAAGGCTGGTAGAAGGTCACTGTGTTGGCGCTGCTGCCACAGCTGATAGCCTCGCAGGACATTCCGCACCAGCTTGGACGCTGGAAGGCCTAGCTGCGAATTGCATCAACTCAGTATTGGCGGCAGCACTCTGTGATGGATGGATTGCAGAGAGCAACAATGTCATCCTGAGAGAACATCACATTCCAACAGGCCCGACAGAGAGAGAGCCTCAGCAGCCTGTCCTTCCTAAGTATCGAATATCTTTGGATATTCAGTTCCCAACTCTGGTCACCCTGCAACCATGTTTCCGTAGTTACAACTATATCGTATCCGTTTACCTCTATTTGCGTTGTTAATTCATCTATTTTATTCCAGATGCTTCGTGCATTCAGATACAATGCTTTTAAATTTGTCTTTTTAACTTTATTAGACATCTTAACATTATTATTTTGTACTATTGCTCTATTTATCTTATTGCTATTTTTTCTTACCTGGACCCTATTTTTAGTGCACTCTTTTGTTTGTATGCTCTGTCCCTTCCTGACATAATCTGGTTATCCTTACCACAATCACTTTCCTGCATTGCTTCCTTTTCTTTTCTCTTTGGCATTCTAGATTGCTCTCTATTGTGATCATCTTCCCTGCCCCCTCCCCCCCCCCGCCCCTATTTAGTTTAAAGCTCTGCCTACCTCCCTAGTTATTCGGTTCGCTAGAACTCTGCTCCCTGCAGTTGTGGCCGTGTTTCTCCTGTAAGATTAAAACGAAAGTCTGAGTTAGAGCCCTTCTATCAGTGTGTTCCAAGTGCCTTACATAGTTTAGTACATGTTATTGCATGAGAATTTTCACAGTTCGATGTAACTTCTATTCACTGCGTGGACTTACTATGGCAGTGCTTGAATTATGGGGCCAGGACCTAATGGATACTGCCTTCAAGATGCATATGAAGACTCAGGAGTTAAGAACACAAGGGGTGGATCTGCAGAACTGAGTAGCAAGGTTAACAGCACATGCAGGCCCTTGTAGTGGGTGAGGCTTCAAATGGGAACCTTGCATCTGGCCCCACTTATGTGGAGCCTGGATTCCAAAATATGACATTGAGGTGAACATTGAGCACAGAGCATAGCATGTTGGCATTTCACATACAAGATACTCATCCTCACCAGCCGCGTATCTCGTTCAACTTTTTTCGGCGTTGAGTTGTTGTCCTGGCCGTGACACTCTGTAAGTTTGCGGTTGTGGTCTCCTCCCAGCCTCTGTCCTGAACAACTCCCGTCGCCTCTCCAGGGCATCAAGGAGTGCATCCACGGCGGCATCTGAGAACCGGTGGGCACGCTGGCGAGCTGCTGCTGCTGGGTCTGCCATCCTCACCATCTGAGTGAGTGCGCAGGAAGTGAATATATCCACAAGGCGTTGAGGCGCCCAATCGATGCCTCAATGGAATCCAGGTGGTGACACTATGTGTGGCGCAGCTCCAAATGCTGCCTAATGCCCGGATGTTGAGGCCGCATTTAACGGCCCACTCAACGCCACTTACCGCCTCCAGGTAAGTGTGCAACGTCATGATTTTACACTGGAAATCCACTTTTCAGGTGGTAAAACTGATTTTCGCATTTTGGGGCACGCCTAATGCCTGGTCTTAAAATATTTTCTCAGCCAGTGACACCGTGATAAAATTCAGTAATACGAATTTCAACCCCTGGGACTTTACAGAAATACTTGGATTTTCAGAAGGCATTCGAGAAGGTGTCTCACAAGTGGTTATTAAACAAAACTAGGGCTCATGGGATTGGGGGTAATATACTAGCATGAATTTAGGATTGGTTAAGGGACAATTTGCCGGGTGGCAGGCTGTAACTAGTGGGGTACCGCAAGGATCAGTGCTTGGGCCTCAGCTATTCACAATCTGTATCAATGATTTGGATGAGTGAGCCAAATATAATATATCTAAGTTTGTTGATGATACAAAGCTAACTGGAAATGTAAGTTGCGAAGAGGATGCAAAGAGGCTTCAAGGCGATATAGACAGGCTAAGTGCACGGGCAAGAACATGGCAAATGGAATATAATGTGGAGAAATGTAAAGTTATCCACTTAGGTAGGAAAAATAGAAAAGCAGAGTATTTTTTAAATGGTGAGTGTAAAGTCCTGACCCTGCAGTACAGACTCTCACGAGACACATGCTGAAGTCAAGGTCACTCTGGACCTGCACCTTTATTTCACAGCTCTCGAGTGCCACACTTGCCTGGGACCTGCCTTTATATACCTGTGTGGAACAGGTATGCAGTGTCTCCTGCAAGTGCACCCCTGGTGGTAAAGTATGCTTGTGGTTACAGGTCATATCTAGTTACAGTCATGTATAGCATGGTAAGATACAATTATGTACAGTAGTGTGAGATACATGACATCACCCTCCCCCAAGGTCTTATTGTCTTTATAGATTCAGTCTCTCAGGTGGTGTACACTCTCGCATGGAGTATCTTAGTTGTGGTTCAGTTGTTTGCCTTGGTGCCTGTTTTTCTTTCGGTGTGATTGCTGGTATCTCGCCTGGCTGTCTGTTTCGTTCAGTATGATTGTTGGTATCTCACCTGGGCTTTCTGTTGAGACTGCCCTTTCCTCCGGTTGTTCCAACTGTCTGTCCACCAGGTGTGGTGTGAGTTCCACATTGTAGTCTGCCTCTGGTTCTGCAGTGTTGTTGGTGAATCTACTTTTGACTTGGTCTACTTGCCTCTGGCAGGTTTGGCCATTGTCCATTTGTACAACCAGTAGCCTGTTTCCTTCCTTGCCTGTTACTGTCCCTGCAAGCCATTTGGGACCCCTGCCATAGTTTAACACAAACACTTTGTCCCCTATCTCATTCCACCTCCCCCTTGAATTTCGGTCATAGTACTCAGTTAGCTTCCGGCATTTTGCCTCAACAATTTCATGCATGTCTGGGAGGATTAACGACAGCCTAGTCTTTAAGGTCCGTTTCATCAATCGTTGTGTGGCGGGAACCCCAGTCAACGAATGCAGACGAGATCTGTATGCCACCAGCAGTTACGACAGGTGGCTTTGCAGCGTGGGACCTTGGATTTTAAGTATGCCTTGTTTAACGATTTGCACTGCTCGCTCCGCCTGTACATTGGAGGCCGGCTTGAACGGTGCCGTCTTAACGTGATTTATGCCGTGGTCAACAATAAAATCTTGAAATTCTGCGCTGGTGAAGCACGGACCATTATCACTGACCAATGGGTCAGGAATTCCGTGTGTTGCAAACATGGTTCTAAGGCTCTCCACAGTGGTGGAGGTTGAGCTGGAGTTTAAAATGGTGCACTCGATCCACTTTGAAAATGCATTGACGACCACGAGGAACATTTTGCCCATGAATGGGCCCTCATAGTCTACATGCACCGTGACCATGGTTTGGTGGGCCAGGGCCAGGGGCTCAGGGGAGCCTCCCTGGGGGCATAACTGAGTTGGCCACAAATGGTGCACCGCCGGACGCAGAGCTCCAAGTCCGCGTCAATGCCAGGCCACCAGACATGGGATCTGGCTATGGCCTTCATCAGAACGATCCCCGGGTGCCTGCGGTGGAGCTCGCGGACAAACGCCTCTCTGCCTCGCAAGGGCATAACTACTCGGTTGCCTCACATCAGGCAGTCTGCCTGTAGTGAGAGTTCATGCATGCGCCTATGGAAAGGTTTGATCTCCTCGGGGCAGGCATCGCGAGCCTCTGCCCAGTCACCAGTTAAAACGCATCTTTTGACTAAGAATAACGTGGGGTTGCTGGTCATCCAGGCTCAGATTTGGCAAGCCGTCATAGGCGAACCTGTGGATTCAAAGGCCTTGATTACCATGACCATCTCAGAGTCCTGTTCGTCGGACCCTTCCGTGGTCGCCGGGGTAGCCTGCTAAGCGCATCGGCACAGTTGTCTGTGCCTGGTCTGTGCCTTATCGTGTAGTCATAAGACGCCAGCATGAGTGCCCACTGTTGAATGCGCGGCGAGGCGTTGGCATTTATTTCCTTGCTCTTGGCTAGCAGGGACGTGAGGGGTTTGTGTTCGGTTTCTAACGTTAACTTGACCCCGAAAAGGTATTGGTGCATCTTTTTGACACCATACACGCACGCGAGCGCTTCCTTCTCAACCATACCGTACCCGCGCTCCGCCCGCGAAAGTGACCTGGAGGCATAAGCAATGGGTTGTAATTTACCCGCATCATTGACATGCTGTAAAACGCACCCGACCCTGTATGCTGACGCATCACATGTAAGAACTAGCTTTTTATCTGGGTCAAAAAAGGCTAAAACACTGTTGGAACATAGAAAATTGCGTGCCTTATTGAAGGCGCGTTCTTGGGCGACCCCCCAAAACCAATCGCACCCCTTTCTGAGTAGCACATGGCAAGGCTCCAGCAGCGTGCTCAAGTTCTGCATAAAGTTCCCAAAGTAATTGAATAGCCAGAAAAAGGCGTGCAGTTCCGAGACATTCCGGGGCCTGGGTGCCAGATGAATTGCTTTGGTTTTGGATTCTGTTGGGCGGATTCCATCAGCGGCAATCCTTCTGCCCAAAAATTCAACCTCGGGCGTGAGAAACAGACACTTGGATTTCTTAACTCTTCGGCCTACCCGATCCAATCGACTTAGTACTTCCTCCAAATTGTGGAGATGGGAGTCGGTGTCCTTGCCCGTGATGAGTATGTCATCTTGAAACACAACCGTCCTCGGGATGGACTTGAGCAGACTCTCCAGTTATGCTGGAATATAGCAGCTGCTGACCTGATGCCGAATGGGCATCGATTGTACATAAAAAGGCCTCGATGTGTGTTGATGGTGGTGAGTAACCTAGACTTTTCGGTCAATTCTTGCGTCATATACGCAGATGTAAAATCTAGTTTCGAGAAAAGTTTTCCTCCAGCCAATGTGGCAAATAGGTCCTCCGCTCTGGGAAGCGGGTATTGGTCCTGTAGGGAGACTCTGTTTATGGTAGACTTGTAATCCCCACAGATTCATATGGATCCATCAGGCTTCATGACGGGGACGATGGGACTTGCCCAGTCGCTAAATTCCACGGGTGAGATAATGCCTTCCCGCAGAAGCCGGTCCAGTTCATGTTCAATCTTTTCCCTCATCACATAAGGCCTTGTGATGGACTGGTCTGGCATCCTGTGTGATGTAGATTTTAACTTTAGCCCCTTTGAAGGTGCCCACACCTGGCTGAAAGAGATGTTCAAATCGACTTAGAACTGTTGAGCAGGAGGTCCATTCCTCTGACGACATGGCGTGAACATCATCCCATTTCCAATTTAGTTTTGCCAGCCATTTCTCCCAAACAGTGATGGTAGATCTCTGAGGACAATCCACAGGGGAAGTCGGTTCACCGTCCCCTTGTGTGTGACTGAGAGCATGGCGCTGGCAAGGACTGGGATGATTTCTTTAGTTTGGGTCCTTAGTTTGGTGTCGACCCTTGTGAGTTTTGGCCTGTTGCTTTTGTGCGGCCACAGCTGTTCAAATTGTTGGACGCTCATGAGAGATTGACTCGCTCCCGTGTCCAGTTCCATGTTGACGGGTATCCCGTTGAGTAGGACCCTCATCATTATTGGAGGCGTCTTGTTGTAAGAACAATGGACATTGATCATGTTGACCCGTTTACCTCGGTGTCCTGGGCACTGTCCCCATTGTCTTCTGGTCCGCTTTCCAACCCTTCTGATTCGTATACCAGCCAAGCTGCTGTTTTTTTGCACATGCGAGCCGGATGCCCTGTAGAGTTGCAGTTTCTGCAAACAGCATGCTGAAATCGACACCCCCTTGATGAGTGCCTTCCCCCACATCTCCAGCACAGACCGCTTCCATTGTTTCCGAAGGATGAGCTGCGTCTGGCTGATCTCTCTTGAGCTTCTCTCAGTCTGTAGTTGATTGCTCACATTGTGGGTTGATGAGGTGTGAACGGCCGTTCATGTGGCCCTTGATGGCTTCTGGCGCCACTGCCTGCTGTTGAAGGCCTGCTCTCCTGCCTTTGTCTGTGTGTGGGGGTAGCGGCTTGTTTCACGCTGTGAACCCCTTATTCCGATGTTTCGTTAGTTGTCGTATCCGCAGTATAGATCAATCTCGTTTCTTCTTCTCCTGCCAAGAATGTCTGTGCGACCAGTGCTGCTGCCTCTAGGGTCAAGTTTTTGGTCTCTATAAGCTTTCGGAATATGCCTGCGTGGCCTATTCCTTCAATAAAAAAGTCTCTCAGTATTCTCTCCTTAGTTCATCGGAGAACTCACATAAACTAGCCAGCCTCCAAAGTTCCGCCACAAAGTCGGGTATGCTCTGGCTCACACAGCGTCTGTAGTTGTAGAACCTGTGTCTGGCCATGTGTAGGCTGCTCGCTGGCTTCAGGTGGTCTCTCACCAGTGTGCTCAACTCTTCAAACGACTTGCTTGCTTGTTTCTCGGGTGCCAGCAGGTCCTTCTTCATTAAGGCGTATGTTTTCGAGCCACAGCTGGTCAGGAGATGGGCTCTTCTCTTGTCTGCCTTATCGTCGCCCAACCAGCAAAACTTTGCTGGAGCCTTTCTATAAAGTCCTCCCAATTATCTCCAGCATTGTATTTCTCATCTGAGCCGTTGGTAGCCATTCTGTGGATTCTGTGATCCCGTAACTCGTCGCCACTGTAAAGTCCTGACCCTGCAGTACAGACTCACACGAGGCGCATGCTGAAGTCAAGATCACTCAGGACCTGCACCTTTATTTCACAGCTCTCGAGTGACACACTTGCCTGAGACCTGCCTTTATTTACCTGTGTGGAACAGGTATGCAGTGTCTCCTGCAAGTGCACCCCTGGTGGTAAAGTATGCTTGTGGTTACAGGTCATATCTAGTTACAGTCATGTATAGCATGGTAAGATACAATTATGTACAGTAGTGTGAGATACATGACAGTGAGAGATTGGGAAATGTTGGTGTTCCGAGGTACCTGGGTGTCCTTGTGCACAAATCACTGAAAGTTAGCATGCAGGTATAGGAAGCAATTTAGAAAGCAAATGATAGGTTGGCCTTTATTACAAGAGGATTTGAGTATAAAAGTAAAGACATCTTACTGCAATTATATAGGGCCCTGGTGAGACCACACCTGGAGTTTTGTGTGTAATTTTGGTCTCCTTACCGAAGGAAGGATATACTTGCCAGAGATGAAGTGCAATAAAGGTTCACCAGACTGATTTCTGGGATGGAGGGGGATTGTCCTATGAGGAGAGATTGAGTAGACTAGGCCTATATTCTCCAGAGTTTAGAACAATGAGAGGTGATCTCATTGAAACATAGAAAATTCTTACAGCACTTAACAGGGTAGATGCAGGGAAGATGTTTCCCTGGCTAGGGAGTCTAGAACCAGGGTATACCGAATAAGAGGTTGGCCATTTTGGAATGAGATGAGGAGAAATTTCTTCACTCAGAGAGTGATGAATCTTTAGAATTCTATACTCTAGCGGGTTTTGGAGGCAAGATAGAGATCGATAGATTTTTGGATTTTAAGAGAATCAAGGAATATGGGGACAGTGCAAGAAAGTGGAGTTGAGGTCGAAGATCAGCCGTGATCTTATTGAATGGCAGAGCAGGCACAAGATGTCAAAGGCCTACTCCTGCTCCTATTTCTTATGTTCTTATGTAGAGCATTGAAGGAGGCCATTTAGCCTATGGTGCCTGTATTGGCCCTTTGTCAGAGCAATTCAAAATTAATCCCAATATTCTTTGCCACAACTTTCCCGGTGGCAAAGAATTCCATGCTCTAACAACTATCTCAAACGACCGCTCTCTTCATTCGCTTGACAGTTTTAAATTGATGACCTCCTCATCACTGACTGCCCAATCAGATGACATGGGGCTAGATTTTCCATTATTTTGGCATGTATAATGCCACTTAACATCCATTTTAATGCTGAAATGAGGTGTAACGCCCAGATATCGCCCATTTATCCACAAAATGGAAATTGACGCCCATTTTTCAGACGCTTATCGCCGAGCGTTACTTGCGCAATGTACGTACGAAATAAATAATACCGCCCAGCCACTTTTTTGGGGCGGAATCATCAGAATGGACGAAACCAACACCCATAATATCACCCAGCGTTACATTCCGCACGTAATTAACGCCGAGATTCAATAATACTGACCGCCCACTTTTTTTTGTCATAAAGATCACATTTGCCAAAACTAACGCCCAGTATATTGCCCAGCGTCACTTTCACCACCTCACACACATCTCGCCCACAATATCGCTCGCCCAAAACACCGCTCTGAAAAAGTTGAACTGTTCTGAACTAATCACAGCAATGTGGACGCCATTTTGCAAATCACAGGTCACTTTATTATAAAAGGCTGCTTCAACTTCGGGGGAGTTTGGATTGACTCTGGAGTTCTTCTCAGGTGAAGTGACCATCTAAACAGACATCTTTTCAGACTGTGGATGATTGGGTTTTACTGTAGGTGTCTTTTAGTGTGGAAATTTGTTGCTTGTGAACAATCGGCATTATACTTTTATTGAAATGGGGCCAGCCATTTCTCAGCCTGCATCGATTACAACACAGATGCTGCAGAGTGCAAATGGCATAACGTTTAATCCACAGCATTATGTGCCCAATCTAAGATGTGCCATACTGAGGAGGAGGTCCAGACCGTACACCCCCCGCACTTACAGGACGAATCGGTCTTACCTTGACTTATCCAGGAACACCTGCCTTCGGAGACTGCGCTTCCATAAAGTGGTGATCCGTGAAATATGCCAGCTCATCAGGGCAGATCTGCAGCCTGCCAGCATCTTCAGGACATCACTGTCCGTCGAGGTCAAGGTCATCACGGCACTGTCGTTCTACGCATCCGATTCCTTTCAGGCCTCTGCGGTCATTTCCCCTATGTTTCAGCATGCTACACATTACTGCATTAGACAGGTCACAGAGGCCTTGTACGCACGTAGGATGGACTTTATCAGCTTCCCTATGACCACGGAGGCACAGACTTTCAGGGCTGGAGCATTCTACCACATTGCTAAGTTCCCCAAGGTGCAGGGAGCTATACAGTGTACTCACATTGCCATGCGGGCACCTTCTAAGGACACAGAGGTTTTTCACAACAGAAAAGGATTTCACTCCCTGAAGGTCCAACTAGTTGTCGACCACAACCAGATAATTATGGCAGTGAATGCCAAATGTCTGGGCAGCTTCGATGAGGCTCACATCCTGCGTGAGAGCGCATGTTTACCAGTCAGCCACAAGGACAATGCTGGATGCTTGATGACAAACGATATGGCCGAACCATCTGCCTGATGACCCCCCTGCGTGACACACACACCGAGGCCGAGATGCAACGAGAGCCATAGAGCAACACGCAATGTGATCCAGAAAACTATTAGATTGCTTAAGCAGCGCTTTAGATGCCTAGAGCACTCAGGAGGGGAGCTACAATACAACCCTGGGCAAGTAGCTCAATTCGTGGTCATCTCCACCTCTTGGACCAAGGCTGCGTTGGCTTCATCTGAAAATCTCTTGGTACTTTTTCTCCCTCCAACCTCACCCGCCTCACCCAGCTCACGCACATCACTCATGGCAACCTCCTCAATGTCTGTCATTTATATTCGGGATGTCTAATAATTATTTTTTAACTTTTAAACCCTCAAAGATTCTACCTCCACCTGACCTGGCTGCAAACTAGTCTCTCGTGCTCCCTCTCGCCTTTCCTTTCTCTTCTGCGCCTGCGTAAATAACCCCTGACCTCTCGAATCGTGGGAAAAATTAAGTGCCAGAAAAAAAAATCGCGCAAAAGTTAAGTGCCAGAAAAAAAAATTGGGCATGCACAGAACAGCCATTGCTAAGTACGCCAGCCTTGCACAACTAAATAGATCGTTGCAGCCCACTTGAGATCACTACTACTAGCACCCAAATGAAAAAGGCGCAACTAGCGGTTTTTAAAATTGCCGATATTCCAGCGGTTCTTAAAGGTGGGACAACCACTATCGCCAGAAATATCGGCCATAGATGGGCGGTAGCGATCTAAGCCGAAAGTCTAGCCCCTTGTAACTATAAGTTCAATGCCTGGCATCATACGAATAAGAACACCTGAAACAAACGTTAAAAGAAATAGGAGCAGGATATAGGCCATTTGGCCCTGTGAGCCCCAGCTGCCATAGAAACAAAGAAACATAGAAAATAGGAGCAGTAGTAGGCCATTCAGCCCTTCGAGCCTGCACCGCCATGCAATATGATCATGGCTGATCCTCTATCTCAACATCAAATTCTCTCTTTTTCCCCATACCATTTGATGCCTTTTGTGTCTAGAAATCTATCTATCTCCCTCTTAAATATACTCAGTGACTTGGCCTCCACAGCCTTCAGTGGTAGAGAATTCCACAGGTTCACCATCCTCTGAGTGAAAAAATTTCTCCTCATCTCGGTCTTAAATTTCCTACCCCATATCCTGAGACTGTGACCCCTTGTTCTAGACTTCCCAGCCAAGGGAAACATCCTCCCCGCATCCAGTTTATCCAACCTTGATTTTTGTGGTATATATCAACGATTTAGATTTGAATATAGGGAGTATGATTAAGAAGTTTGCAGACAACACTTAATTTGGCCGTGTGGTTGATAATGAAGAGGAAAGTGGAATGCAGGGGGATATCAATCTGTTGGTCAGGTGGATAGAGCAGTGGCAAATGGAATTTAATTCAGAGAAGTGTGAGGTAATGCACTTTGGGAGGGCTAATAAGGAAAGGGTTTACACAGTAAGCGATAGGCCACTTAATAGTGTAGATGAACAAAGGGACCTTGGAGTGCTTGTCCACAGATCCCTGAAAGTAGCAGGCCAGGTGGATAAGGTGGTTAAGAAGGCATACGGAATGCTTGCCTTTATTGGCCGAGGCATAGAATATAAGAGCAGAGAGGTTATGCTTAAATTGTATACTACTTTGGTTAGACCACAGCTGCAGTACTGCATGCAGTTCTGGTCGCCGTATTATAGGAAGGATGTGATTGCACTAGAGAGGGTACAGAGCAGATTTCCTAGGATGCTGCTTAGAATGGAGAATCTTAGTTATGAGGACAGATTGGATAGGCTGGGTTTGTTCTCATTGGAGCAGAGGAGGTTGAGAGGAGACATCATTGAGGTATATAGAAACATAGAAAATAGGTGCAGGAGTAGGCCATTCGGCCCTTCGAGCCTGCACCATATTCAATAAGATCATGGCTGATCATTCACCTCAGTACCCCATTCCTGCTTTCTCTCCATACCCCTTGAACCATTTAGCCATAAGGGCCATTACTCCCTCTTGAATATATCTAATGAACTGGCATCAACAACTCTCTGCGGTAGAGAATTCCACAGGTTCACAACTCTCTGAGTGAAGAAGTTTCTCCTCATCTCGGTTCTAAATGGCTTACCCTTATCCTAAGACTGTGTCCCCTGGTTCTGGAATTCCCCAACATCAGGAACATTCTTCCTGCATCTAACCTGTCCAGTCCAGTCAGAATCTTATATGTTTCTATGAGATCCTCTCCCATTCTTCTAAACTCCAGTGAATACAGGCCCAGTCGATCCAGTCTCTCCTCATATGTCAGTCCTGCCATCACGGGAATCAGTCTGGTGAACCTTCGCTGCACTCCCTCAATAGCAAGAACGTTCTTCCTCAGATTAGGAGACCAAAACTGAACACAATATTCCAGGTGAGGCCTCACCAAGGCCCTGTACAAGTGCAGTAAGATCTCCCTGCTCCTATACTCAAATCCCTTAGCTATGAAGGCCAACATACCATTTGCTTTCTTCACCGTCTGTTGTACCTGCTTGCCAATTTTTAATGTCTGATGTACCATGACACCTAGGTCTTGTTGCACCTCCCCTTTCCCTAATCTGCCGCCATTCAGATAATATTCTGCCTTCACGTTTTTGCAACCAAAGTAGATAACCTCACATTTATCCACATTATACTGCATCTGCTATGCATTTGCCCACTCACCTAACTTGTCCAAGTCACCCTGCAGCCCCTTAGCATCCTGCTCACAGCTCACATCGCCACCCAGCTTAGTGTCGTCTGCAAACTTGGAGATATTACACTCAATTCTTTCACCTAAATCATTGATGTATATTGTAAAGAGCTGGGTTCCAGCACTGAACCCTGCGGCACCCCACTAGTTACTGTCTGCCATTCTGAAAAGGACCCATTTATCCCGACTCTCTGCTTCCTGTCTGCCAACCAGTTCTCTATCCACATCAGTATATTACCCCAATACCATGTGCTTTAATTTTGCACAAAAATCTCTTGAGTGGGACCTTGTCAAAAGCCTTTTGAAAGTCCAAATACACCTCATCCACTGTTTCTCCCTTGTCCACTCTACTAGTTACATCTCAAAAAATTCGAGAAGATTTGTCAAGCATGATTTCCCTTTCATAAATCCATACTGACTTGGACCGATCCTGTCACTGCTTTCCAAATCCGCTACTATTTCATCTTTAATAATCGATTCCAACATTTTCCACACGACCGATGTCAGGCTAACTGATCTATAATTCCCCGTTTTCTCTCTTCCTCCTTTTTTAAAAAGTGGTGTTACATTAACTACCCTCCAGTCCATAGAAACTGATCCAGAGTTGATAGACTGTTGAAAAATGATCACCAATGCGTCCACTATTTCTCGGGCCACTTCCTTAAGTACTCTGGGATGCAGACTATCAGGCACTGGAGATTTATCGGCCTTCAATCCCATCAATTTCCCTAATACAATTTCCTGACTAATAAGATTTCCTTCAGTTCCTCCTTCTCGCTAGATCCTCTGTCCCTAGTATTTCCAGAAGGTTATTTGTGTCTTCCTTCGTGAAGACAGAACCAAAGTATTTGTTCAAGTGGTCTGCCATTTCTCTGTTCCCCATTATAAATTCACCTGATTCTGACTGCAAGGGACCTACATTTGTCTTCACTAATCTGTTTCTCGTCACATATCTATAGAAGCTTTTGCAGTCAGTTTTTTATGTTCCCAGCAAGTTTCCTCTCATAATCTATTTTCCCCCTCCTAATTAAACCCTTTGTCCTCTTCTGCTGGATTCCAAATTTCTCCCAGTCCTCAGGTTTGCTGCTATTTCTGACCAATTTATATGCCTCTTCCTGGGATTTAACACTATCCCTAATTTCCCTTGTTAGCCACGGTTGAACCATCTTCCCCGTTTTATTTTTACTCCAGACAGGGATGTACAATTGTTAAAGTTCATCCATGTGATATTTAAATGTCTGCCATTGCCTATCCACCATCAACCTTTTATGTATCATTTGCCAGTCTATTCTAGCCAATTTACGTCTCATACCATCGAAGTTACCTTTCCTGAAGTTCAGGACCCTAGTCTCTGAATTAACTGTGTCACTCTCCATCTTAATAAAGAATTCTACCATATTATGGTCACTCTTCCCCAAAGGGCCTCGCACAACAAGATTGATAATTAGTCCTTTCTCATTACACATCACCCAGTCTAGGATGGCCAGCCTCTAGTTGGTTCCTTGACATATTGGTCTAGAAAACCATCCCTAATACACTCGAGGAAATCCTCTTCCACCGTATTGTTACCATTTTGGTTAGCCCAATTTATGTAGATTAAAGTTGCCCATGATAACTGCTGTACCTTTATTGCACGCATCCCTAATTTCTTGTTTGATGCTGTCCCCAACCTCACTACTACTGTTTGGTGGTCTGTACACAACTCCCACTGTCATTTTCTGCCTTTTGGTATTCCGCAGCTCTACCCATACAGATTCCACATCATCCAAGCTAATGTCCTTCCTTACTATTGCGTTAATTTCCTCTTTATCCAGCAACGCTATCCTACCTCCTGTTCTTTTCTGTCTATCCTTCCTGAATGTTGAATACCCCTGGATGTTGAGTCCCCAACCTTAGTCACCCTAGAGCCATGTCTCCGTAATCCCAATTATATCATATTCGTTAATAGCTGCCTGCGCAGTTAATTCGTCCACTCTATTATGAATACTCCTCGCATTGAGGCACAGAGCCTTCAGGTTTGTCTTGTTAACACACTTTGTCCCTTTAGAATTTTTCTGCAATGTGGCCCTTTTTGATATTTGCCTTGGGTTTCTCTGCCCTCCACTTTTACTTTTCTTCTTTCTATCTTTTGCTTCTGCCCCCATTTTATTTCCCTCTGTCTCCCTGCAGAGGTTCCCATCCAGCTGCCCTATTAGTTTCATCCCTCCCCAACATCACTAGCAAACACTCCCCCAAGGACATTGGTTCTGGTCCTGCTCAGGTGCAGACCATCTGGTTTGTACTGGTCCCACCTCCCCCAGAACCGGTTCCAATGTCCCAAGAATTTGAATCCCTCCCTCCTGCACCACTCCTCAAGCCACGTATTCATCTTAGCTGTCCTGCTATTTTTATTCTGACTAGCACGTGACACTGGTAGCAATCCTGAGATTACTACCTTTGAGGTCCTGCTTTTAATTTAACTCCTAGCTCCCTAATTCAACTTGTAGGACCTCATCCCATTTTTTTTTACCTATATCATTAGTACTTATATGCACCACGTCTACTGATTGTTCACCCTCCCCTCTAAAATGTCCTGCAACCACTCCGAGACATCCTTCACCCTTGCACCAGGGAGTCAACATACCATCCTGGAGTCTCGGTTGCGAACGCAGAAATGCCTATCTATTCCCCTTACAATAGAATCCCCTACCACTATAGCTCTCCTACTCTTTTTCCTGCCCTCCTGTGCAGCAGAGCCACCCATGGTGCCATGAACTTGGCTGCTGCTGCCATCCCCTGATAAGTCATCCCCCCAATCGTATCCAAAATGGTGTATCTGTTTTGCAGGGGGATGACAGGGGATCCCTGCACTACCTTCCTTCCACTGCTCTTCCTGCTGGTTACCCATTCCCTCTCTGCTGTTGTAACCTTTGCCTGCGGTGTGACCAACTCACTAAACATGCTATTCACGACATCCTCAGCATCACGGATGCTCCAGAGTGAATCCACCCGCAGCTCCAGTGCTGCAATGTCGTCTGTCAGGAGCTGCAGCTGCACACACTTCCCGCACATGTAGTTTTCTGGGACACTGGTAGTGTCTCTGATTTTCCACATAGGACAGGAGGAGCATGGCATGGCGCTGTGCTCAACTGGCATGACTTAACCTTTAAATTACTTAATTTACTTAATTTGGCAACAATGACAAAGGTTTCCTACTGATGAGAAAAAGAAAAAAGGTGAAGAAAAGAGAAAAACTACTCACCAATCACTTACCTTCTTGGCTGTGATGTCACACCTCGATTCCTTTTTGCTTCTTTGTTTTCTACCTGCCTCTGCTGCAGCTGCATCGAGCTGCTCCCTCTCTGCTGCTGCTCACTCTCAGCCGCTGCCTTTTGTAGTCCCGCTCACCTGCCAATCTTCTCTTGTGATGCTGCTCCCTCTCTGCTGCTGCTCACTCTCAGCCACCGCCCTTTGTAGACCCGCTCACCTGCCAATCTTCTCTTGTGATGCTGCTCCCGCTCTACCTCTGCTCACTCTCAGCCACCGCCCTTTGTAGACCCGCTCACCCGCTGATCTCCTCTTGTGATGCTGCTCCCTCTCTGCTGCTGCTCACTCTCAGCCACCGCCCTTTGTAGACCCGCTCACCCGCTGACCTCCTCTTGTGATGCTGCTCCCACTGTGCTGCTGCTCACTCTCAGCCGCCGCCCTTTGTAGTCCTGCTCACCCGCTGACCTCCTCTCACGATGCTGCTCCCTCTCTGCACTCCACCCCAACTGGAGCCATGTGGTCTCCTGGGATAGGCAAAAACCAGATAAAAACCCAGGCCAAATTAAGGAGAAAAAATCTGGGAAAGTTCCTCTCTGACCCATCCAGGTGATCGACATTAGTCCAGAAGATCACTCTGGTGTACAAAATATTGAGGGGCCTGGACATAGTGGATAGTAAGGGTCTATTTCCATTGGTGGAGGGGTCTATTACAAGGGGCATAGCTTTAAGATGGTTGGTGGAAGGTTTAGAGGGGATTTGAGGGGGGGGCTTCTTTATGCAGAGGGTTGTGGGGATCTGGAACTCGCTGTTTGGAAGAGTGGTGGATGCAGAAACCCTCACCACTTTTAAGAGATGGTTGGATGGGCACTTAAAGTGCAGTAACCTGCAGGGTTACAGACCTAGAGCTGGTAATTGGGATTAGACTGGATGACCTTTTGTTGGACGGCGCAGATATAATGGTAAGTACTGCAAGGAATAGAATATGGCCAGGGTGATCTCTTGGACTAGTGTCGATCGCCTGGATGGGTCGGAGAGGAACTTTCCCAGATTTTTTCTCCCTAATTTGGCCTGGGTTTTTATCTGGTTTTTGCCTCTCCCAGGAGGTCACATGGCTCCGGTTTGGGTGAAGTGTAGATTTTTCAGTATAAGGGGTGTCACAGTTGTGTGAGGCTGACTGGTTGGGCTGGGTGCTTTTTGCCTCTCTGTCATTGTTCATAGGTTTATATGCAACCTTTAGGGCTGCTGACCAAGAGCCGTGCGGCTTTTTGTTGGCCGGCACAGACACAATGGGCCGAAATGGCCTCATTCTGCGCTGTAAATTTCTATGTTTCTATGTTTCTAACCCAGTCAGAATTTTATACGTTTCAATGAGATCCTCCCTCATTCTTCTAAACACTAGTGAATACAGGGCTAGTCGACCCACCCTCTCCTCATACTACAGTCCTGCCATCCCAGGAATTAGTCTGGTGAACCTTCGCTGACACCCTCTATGGCAAGTATATCCTTTCCTAGGTAAGGAGACCAAAACTGCACACACCACTCCAGGTGAGGTCTCACCAAGGCCCTGTATAACTGTAGTAAGACATCTTTGCTCCTGTACTCAAATCCTCTTGCAATGAAGGCCAACATACCATTTGCCTTCCTAACTGCTTGCTGCACCTGCATGTTTGCTTTCAATGACTGGTGTACAAGGACACCCAGGTCCCTCTGTACATCGTCACTTCCCAAGCCATCACCATTTAAATAATACTTTGTCCTTATATTTTTCCTACAAAAGTGGATAACTTCACATTTATCCACATTAGACTGCATCTGCCATGTGTTTGCCCACTCACTCAACCTATCTAAATCACCTTGCAGCGTCTTTGCATCCTCCTCACAACTCACAATCCCACCTAGTTTTGTGTCGTCAGCAAACTTGGAAATATTACATTTGGTTCCCTCATCCAAATCATTTATATATATTGTGAATAGCTGTGGCCCAAGCACTGATCCCTGTGGTACCCCACTAGTCACTGCCCGCCACCCCAAAAAAGACTCGTTTATTCCTACTCTCTGTTTCCTGTCAGTTAACCAATTTTCAATCCATGCCAATGCATTACCCCTAATTCATCCACCTTATTACGAATGCTCCTCGCATTGAGACTCAGAGCCTTCAGGCTTGTTTTTTTAGAATTATGTTGTAATGAGGCCCTTTTTGATTTTTGCCCTTGATTTCTCTGCCCTTCACTCTTACTTTTCTCATTTCAGCATTAAAATGGACGTTAAGAGGGCGTTATACATGCCAAAATAATGAAAAATCTAGCCCCATGCCTTTCCGCACAGTCGCTTTACCCACAGGGCCACTGGAGGGTGCTGCTAGCCTAACTTTAAAAGGCTATTGTGTGTGAGTGTCAAACATTTAAAACAACACAATTCTGTTTTGGTTGCATTGATTTGATAATTAAAGGGAAGAACACCCAGGAAAATACATTGTTTTTACTACAGAGGAACTTTTAAAAGTTACAGAAGAATATACAGGGATATAAAATACAAGAAGGAATGAAACAAAAAGAGACCATTGGGCTTGTCAAGCATGTTCCTTCCACAGAGCAGGTAGAATCACCCCACTAACCCCAGTTAAAAATATCGCGAGTAAGTGTTCCAGATAATTTCCCCTGATCTTAAAGCTAATCAAGTGGAAGCAAGGCAGCATGTATTTGTGGTATGGCATACTGGGGGTCATTCTGCCTTTGGGCGATAGTATAAAATGGGCGATATCGATTCAGACGCATGTTATACATCTCTCCCGATTTTCATTTAAAAAAAGAAAGACTTGCCTTTCACAATGTCAAAAAGCATTTTATAGCCAAGGAAGCACTTTTGAAATGTAGTCACTGTTAATATCAGAAACGTGGCAACCAATTGCATACAGCAAGCTCCCACAAACAGCAATACAGAAAAAAAAGAAAGACTTGCATTCATATAGCACCTTTCATGACCACCAGACGTCTCAAAGCGCTTTACAGCCAATTAAGTATTTTTGGAGCGTAGTCACTATTGTAATGTTTGAAAGGCGGCAGCCAACTTGCACACAGCAAACTTCCACAAGCAAACTTCCACAAATAGCAATGTGATAATGACCAGATAATCTGTTCCTGTTATGTTGATTGAGAGATAAATATTGGCCAGAAAATCAGGGTTAACTCTACTGGTCTTCTTCGAAAGGATCCTGTGGGATGCTTTACGTTCAGCCGAGAGAGCAGATGGGGCATCGGTTTAAAGCCTCATCCGAAAGATGGCACTTCCGAAAGTACAGCACACCCTCAGCACTGCATTCGAGTGTCAGCCTTGATTTATGTGAAGTCTCTGGAGTGGGACTTGAACCCACAACCTTCCAACTCAGAAGCGTGGGTGCTACCCACTGAGTCACAGCTGACACAGTTTCTATTGAAGTCCTTTGCCTTTAACACATGAAACACCCCAAGCCATTTCAGTCTCCTGAAACCGAAGTCTCCTGAAAATTGCTAAGCAGTACAACAATAAATTGCGTTTATATAATGCCTTTAATGAAGTAAAATGTCCAAGGGAGCTTCACGACAGTGTTATCAAATAAAATTTGACATTGAGCCACATAAGTACATATTAGGACAGGTGACTAAAAGCTTGGTCAAGGAGGTAGGTTTTAAGGAGTGTCTTAAAGGAAGAGTCTATATTAACGACTTGGATGAAGGGACTGAGTGTAACGTAGCCAAGTTTGCTGACGATACAAAAATGGGAGCAAAAGCAATGTGTGAGGAGGACACAAAAAACCTGTAAAAGGACATAGTCAGGCTAAGTGAGTGGGCAAAAAAATTGGCAGATGGAGTATAATGTTGGAAAGTGTGAGGTCATGCACTTGGGCAGAAACATCGAAGAGCAAGTTCTTATTTAAATGGAGAAAAATTGCAAAGTGCTGCAGTACAGTGGGACCTGGGGGGCCTGGTGCATGAAACATAAATGTTGGTATGCAGGTACAGCAAGTGATCAGGAAAACCAATGGAATCTTGGCTTTTATTGCAAAGGGGATGGAGTTTAAAAAGCAGGGACGTCTTGCTATAGTTATACAGGGTATGGGTGAGGCCACACCTGGAATACTGCGTACAGTTTTTGTCATGTATGTAACCACAATGGAACACCACTGTATTACTGTATACACTCAACCTAGATGCACACCTTGATCACAAGGGGTGAACATGTGGGAGACACTCCTTACCTGATCACACAGGTATAAAAAGGGGGGACCCACGCATGGTCATCGTTTTTGGAGTCCTGTGAATAAAGAGTTCAGGTCACAGAGTGACCTTGTCACCAGAATGTGCCTCATGTGGTTTCATACTGTAGATTAAGGACTTTACATTGGCGACGAGAAACGGGAATTCACGACCCACGAGAATGGCCACCGGTAGCACAGAGGAACGGTATTGTGTTGGGGAAGACTGGGACAATTTTGTCGAGAGGCTTCAGCAAAGCTTCGTTATGAAAGAATGGCTGGGGGATGCAGCTGCCGACAAGCGAAGGGCTCATCTTTTGACCAGCTGCGGACCAAAGACTTACTCGCTCATGAAGGACTTACTAGCACCCGAAAAGCCGGCGGACAAAACCTTTGAAGAACTTAGCAAATTGATCGGGGAGCACCTCAAACCGCCAAGTAGCATACATATTGCCCGACAAAGATTCTACACCCACCGACAGAGCATACCGGACTTTGTAGCGGACCTCTGGCGTTTGGCCAGCCTCTGTAAGTTCACAGACGTCTGCAGGGGGGAGATGCTAAGGGACTTCTTTATCAAGGACATCGGTCATGCGGGAATTTTCTGTAAATTAATTGAGACCAAGGATTTGACCTTGGAAGCGGTGACATTGATAGTTCAAACTTTCATAGCGGGGGAGAAAGAGACGAAAATAATATACACGCGAAATTCTGCCTCTAACGCGGCGATGGATCAGGGAATCATTATCAATACCCCGCAGGCAGGCAGAGGCAGCCCGACACTCCCCAGGCAGCAATAGGCCCCAGAGTAAGACTTCAACAGAAACAATGGCAGGCTGAACGGACATTCACGCCATCACAGTGGACAATGCGGCCTGGGATGGGGCCACTGACACCCACTAATAGGGTACTTAAGAGCAGTCAAAGGGACAGTCAGCGCAGAATGCCTGGCCATAGTCCCTTTGTTCCCAACAATGGAAACTTTAACTCATGCTGGAGGTGTGGGAGAAAACACTCAGCAAGATCTTGCAGATTTCAACAGTTTGTCTGCAGGAACTGCAATCTCAGTGGCCACTTAGCTTGAATGTGCAGGAAGTCTGCAAGCAGACTAATATATGAGGTGGATGGACCAGAAGAGGGTTCTTTGAGGCAGGATGAATTTTGGGGCAAATCGATGGATGCCGAGGTTCAGCGGTCCATGTGGCGAATATTCACAATTCATACACCAGAACGCCACCAAAGATGATGAGGGTTTTATTAAAAGGTATCCCAGTACGCTGGACACTGGGGCCAGCCAGTCACTCATAGGCGTTCAGCAATTTGAGAAGCTATGGCCACTTAAAGCCAGTAAACCCAAATTAGCACGTATTGAGACACAATTACGGACTTACACTAAAGAAATCATTCCGGTGCTAGGCAGTGCAATGTTGGCTGTCACACACAATGGGTTAGTGAATTGGCTGCCGCTCTGGATTGTCCCGGGCAATGGTCCCGCACGGTTGGGGAGGAGCTGGTTAGCCGAGATGAACTGGAAATGGGGGGATGTTCACGCAATGTCATCTGTGGAGCAAAGTTCATGCTCACATGTCCTACAACAATTCGATTCACTTTTCCAACCGGGAATCGGGACTTTCAAAGGCACTAAAGTAGTGATACAAATCACCCTGGACGCCAGGCCAGTGTACCACAAAGCCAAAGCGGTGCCGTATATGATGCGGGAAAAGACCGAGAGCAAATTGGACCGGCTGTTGAGAGAGGACATCATCTCGCCTGTTGAATTCAGTGACTGGATGAGCCCCATCATTCCCGTCCTAAAAGCGGATAGCTCTGTCAGGATCTGTGGCGACTACAAGGCCACCATCAATCGGGTGTCCCTACAAGACCAATACCCGCTCCCGAGAGCGGAGGACCTCTTCACCACGCTGGCAGACGGCAAGCTGTTCACCAAGTTGGACCTCACTTCAGCCTATATGACCCAGGAACTGGCCGACACTCGATCAGCGGCCGCGATTTTTCAACAAAACATGGAAAGCCTGCTTAAATCCATTCCTGGAACGATCATATTCCAGGACGACATCCTCATCACGGGTCGAGACACCGAGGAACACCTCCACAACCTGGAGGAGGTGCTACGCTGACTGGACCGGGTAGGCCTGCGACTCAAGAAGTCTAAATGTGTGTTCTTAGCTCCTGAGGTTGAGTTTCTGGGCAGGAGGGTTGCTGCAGATGGGATTCGGCCCACCGAATCCAAAACATACGTGATTCGATGAGCACCCAAGCCCCGCAACAGATCGGAGTTGCGTTCATTCCTGGGACTGTTGAACTCTATCGGGAACTTTCTGCCGAACTTGAGCATGTTGTTGGAGCCACTACACGTGCTCCCGCGTAAGGGTTGCGATTGGTTTTGGGGGGACTGTCAGGAACGGGCTTTTGATCGGGCGCGAAACCTACTTTGTTCAAACAAGTTGTTGACCCTGTACGACCCCTGTAAAAAAATTGGTTCTGACATGTGATGCATCGTCCTATGGGGTTGGGTGTGTGTTGCAGCAAGGCAATGCTGAGGGTCAACTACAACCTGTGGCTTATGCCTCCAGGTCGCTCTCTCAAGCAGAACGGGGATATGGGATGGTCGAGAAGGAAGCGCTTGCATGTGTCTATGGTGTAAAAAAATGCATCGGTACCTCTTTGGTAGGAAGTTCGAATTAGAGATGGACCACAAGCCATTAACATCCCTGTTGTCAGACAGCAAGGCTATCAATGACAACGCATCAGCTCGCATAAAGCGTTGGGCTCTCATGCTAGCTGCTTATGATTACTCCATCCGGCACTGGCCCGGCACTGAAAATTGCGCCGACGAGCTCAGCAGGCTTCCACTGGCCACCACTGAGGGGGCAGCGGAGCAAAGCGCCGAGATGGTCATGGCTGTCGATGCTTTTGACACCACAGGCTCCTCCATCACAGCCCGCCAGATCAAAATCTGGACAAACAGAGATCCCCTCCTATCCCTGATTAAGAAATGTGTCCTGACTGGGGATTGGGTGCCCGCACATGGAGCATGCCCTGAGGAGGTCAGACCGTTCCACAGACGGATGGATGAGCTCTCCATCCAAGCCGACTGCCTACTATGGGGCAGCCGGGTCGTTATGCCCCAGAAGGGCAGGGAGGCCTTCATCAGGGAACTCCACAGAGAGCACCCAGGCATTGTGCTGATGAAGGCCATTGCCTGGTCACACATTTGGTGACCTGGAATTGATTCAGACCTGGAACACTGTGTTCGCAGGTGCATGACGTGTGCCCAGCTGGGGAATGCCCCCAGGGAGTCCCCGCTCAGCCCATGGCCCACCATGCCATGGTCACGCATTCATGTTGACTACGTGGGCCCGTTCATGGGAAAGATGTTCCTTGTTGTGGTAGATGCTTACTCGAAATGGATCGAGTGCATTATTCTGAATTCATGCACGTCATCCACCACCGTGGAAAGCCTACGTGCGATCTTTGCAACCCATGGCTTGCCGGACATCCTGGTTAATGATAATGGCCCATGTTTCACAAGCTACAAGAATTCCGAGAGTTTATGTCAGGCAATGGCATCAACCACGTCAGGACTGCGCCGTTCAAGCCGGCCTCCAGTGGCCAGGCGGAACGTGCGGTCCAAATCATTAAGCAAGATATGCTCAGGATTCAAGGACCCTCCGTACAATGCTGCCTACCGCATCTCCTGCTGGCCTATAGATCCTGACCGCACTCGCTCACGGGGATCCCGCCCGCAGAGCTACTAATGAAACGGACACTCAAAACTCGGTTGTCCCTCATTCACCCAGTCCTGACCGACATAGTTGAAGGCAAGCGCAAGTCACAAAACGAGTACCATGACCGTAATTCGAGGGGGAGATGCATAGAAATAAATGATCCTGTATTCGTCCTCAATCACGCCATGGGGCCCAAATGGCTTGAGGGCACTGTAATTGACAAAGAGGGGAATAGGGTCATCGTGGTAAAACTCAACAATGGTCAGATATGCCGTAAGCATCTGGACCAAGTAAAAAAAAGTTTCAGCATCGACACGGAGATACCTGAAGAAGACCATGAGATGGAGCTCACAACACCGCCAGTGAACGAGCAACAAGAGCAATCAGAAGAATGTACAGTCCCTGAGGTCAGCCCGGACAGGCCGGAATCACCACAGGTGACAGACACTCACGTCAGTGTCCAACAACCAGAGCCCCAACTGCGGCACTCCACGAGAGAGTGTAGACCACCTGAAAGACTGAACCTATGATCCCAATAAGACTTTTGGGGGGTGGGGCGGGGGTGGGGGGGAGCGGAGGGGAGGTGATGTCATGTATGGAACCACAATGTAACACCACTGTATTACTGTATACACTCAACCTAGATGCACACCTTGACCACAGGGGGTGAACTTGTGGGAGACACTCCTTACCTGATCACACAGGTATAAAAAGGGAGGTCCCACGCAGGATCATTGTCTTTGGAGACTTGTGAATAAAGAGTTAAGGTCACAGAGTGACCTTGTCCCCAGAATGTGCCTCGTGTGGTTTAATACTGTAGAGTGAGGACTTTACAGTTTTGGTTTCCATATTTAAGAAAGGATATACTTGCTTTGGAGACAGTTCAGAGAAGGTTTACTCGATTGATTCTGGAGATGAGAGGGTTGACTTAAAAGGAAAGGTTGAGTAGGTTGGGGCTCTGCTCATTGGAATTCAGAAGAATGAGCGGTGATCTTATCGAAATGTATAAGATTATGAGGGGGCTTGACAAGGTGGATGCAGAGAGGATGTTTCCACTGATAGGGGAGACTAGAACTAGGGGGCATAATCTTCGAATAAGGGGCCGCCCATTTAAAACTGAGACGAGGAGGAATTTCTTCTCTCAGAGGGTTTTAAATCTGTGGAATTCGCTGAGGGAGCTGTGGAAGCTGGATCATTGAATAAATTTAAGACAGAGATAGACAGTTTCTTAACCGATAAGGGAAGAAGGGGCTCTGGGGAGCAGGCAGGGAAGTGGACCTGAGTCCATGATCGGATCAGCCATGATTGTATTAAATGGTGGAGCAGGCTTGAGGGGCCTTATGGTGTACTCCTGCTCCTATTTCTTATGTTCTAATCTTATGAAAGCGAGGTAAAGAGTCGGAGAAGTTTAGGGAGTGAACTTCAGAACTTAGGGCCTAGGCAGCTAAAGGCATGGCTGCCAAAGATGGGGTGATAGACATCGGGGGTGGTCAAGAGGTCAGAATTGGAAGAGATCGCCTTTAAGGTAAAAGCCACTGTTTACTCTGCAAATTAAAATACATTTTCAACCTACTTAGCATATTGTGAACATGAATCGAATGGTCACCCAACATTCAATGTAAACGCATGTCCTGCGGCCTGCAATTGGGAACGGTAGTGTGATATATTTTTTAAAACATCACAAACACACAGACTTTATAAGATGGCTCCAATACATCATGTGACATAGCCCTTTTATTGTTATACATCAGGAGTTGCACTACCACAGTAGTCCACTAGGTGGAGCAGTAGTCCACTAGGGGAGCTATATATTACACTTCTCCCTCCTGAATAAAGAAGTCATCACCACAAAATAATCATCATACATAACTTGCATGGTTATACACAACAAAAGATATGGGGGTTGAAATTGATCAAAGGCAAGTTCCGCCCATTTACCATCGAAAAGACCGTTAAGATCCTGATAGTACTTTGGGCGGAACTTTGGTCAAAAAAGGAGGGAAAAAGTGCCTGGCGGCAAAAATGGCCGTCACGCGCCGATTCTGGGCGGTAGAGGGCGGTAGGTGGGATTCTGGGCGGCAAATGGAATCCTGGAGAAAGTTACGCTGAGGCTGGTGTCGGGCCCAGGGAAGGGGAACGCACAATAAAAAAATGTTCAAAAAATATAAAACAAAAATATCACAAAAACCTTCAGAGGACCCTTTAACATAAAATCGCTGCAAAATAAGTTTAAAAATACTCACTTCCCCTTTCTTGCAGATCTTCATACCTACCATCCAGGTAAGACCTGCTTCCACGTTACGGTCATTCCTCCTGCAGGAGGCCCGCTCAGATAAATCTCAGGCGTGAGCGGGAGAGAGGACAATTTTTGGCATTGCACGCCGGTGCATGTCGGCGGATGCGCCCCAGTGGACCTTCCAAACCACCGGAGTGAGGGCCTCACCAATCTCGCATGGAGGGGAGAGCACCGAAAAAACAGGGAGACCGCCGAGAAAACTAGGTGGCAGCCGTCAGTAGGACCATCAATTTCGGCCCCATGGACTTATTTTGCCATATTTACAAATTAAACTTAACCACTGGTTTTCTGTTTCGAAGAGGATAACTTCGCTCTTGAACAGAACTTTACAAACTTGGTGTCGAACTTAGACTCATTATCGGCTGGGCAACCCTTGATCTATAATTGAACTCACTACAACTTCAGACTGTTTGTCTGCCTGACTCGGACTCAGACTTAAATTCTGACTTTCTCGAGGACTTGTTTCTAGTACATCTGATTTGCTATTGGTACTTAACTTGTAACTTCGATGGTTTGAGACGTGAATTGGATAGGATAGACTAGCGAATGATACTTAAGGGGTTGATGGTGGATAGGCAATGGCAGACATTTAAAGATCACATGGATGAACGTTAACAATTGTACATCCCTGTCTGGCGTAAAAATAAAACGGGGAAGGTGGCTCAACCGTGGCTAACAAAGGAAATTAAAATATAGTGTTAAATCCAAGGAAGAGGCATATAAATTGGCCAGGAAAAGCAGCAAACCTGAGGACTGGGAGAAGTTTAGAATTCAGCAGAGGAGGACAAAGCGTTTAATCAGGAGGGGGGAAATAGAGTACTAGAGGAAGCTTGCAGGGAACATAAAAACTGACTGCAAAAGCTTCAATAGATATGTGAAGAGAAAAAGATTAGTGAAGACAAACGTAGGTCCCTTGCAGTCAGAATCAGGTGAATTTATAATGGGGAACGACGAAATGGCAGACCAATTGAACAAATGCTTTGCTTCTGTCTTCATTAAGGAAGACACAAATAACCTTCCGGAAATACTAGGGGACCGAGGGTCTAGCAAGAAGAAGGAACTGAAGGAAATCCTTATTAGTCAGGAAATTGTGTTCGGGAAATTGATGGGATTGAAGGCCGATAAATCCCCAGGTCCTGATAGTCTGCATCCCAGAGTACTTAAGGAAGTGGTCCTAGAAATAGTGGATGCATTGGTAGTCATTTTCCAACATTCTATCGACTCTGGATCAGTGCCTATGAATTGGAGGGCAGCTGATGTAACCCCACTTTTTAAAAAATGAGGGAGAGAGAAAACAGGGAATTATAGACCGGTTAGCCTGACATCAGTAGTGGGGAAAATGTTGGAATCAATTATTAAAGATGTAATAGCAGCGCATTTGGAAAGCAGTGACAGGATCGGTTCAAGTCAGCATGGATTTATGAAAGGGAAATCATGCTTGACAAATCTTCTAGAATTTTTTGAGGATGTAACTAGTAGAGTGGATAAGGGGGAACCAGTGAATGTGGTGTATTTGGACTTTCAAAAGGCTTTTGACAAGGTCCCACACAAGAGATTAATGTGCAAAATTAAAGCACATGGTATTGGGGGTAATGTATTGATGTGGATAGAGAAATGGTTGGCAGACGGGAAGCAAAGATAAGGAATAAATGGATCCTTCTCAGAATGGCAGGCAGTGATTAGTGGGGTACTGCAAGGTTCAGTGCTGGGACCCCAGCTCTTTACAATATACATTAATGATTTAGACAAAGGAATTGAATGTAATATTTCCAAGTTTGCAGATGACACTAAGCTGGGTGGCAGTGTGAGCTGTGAGGAGGATGCTAAGAGGCTGCAGGGAGACTTGGGCAGGTTAGGTGACTGGGCAAATGCATGGCAGTTGCAGTATAATGTGGATAAATGTGAGGTTATCCTTTGGTGGCAAAAACACGAAGGCAGAATATTATCTGAATGGTGACAGATTAGTAAAAGGAGAGGTGCAATGAGTGCTGGGTGTCATGGTGCATCAGTCATTGAAAGTTGGCATGCAGGTACAGCAGGTGGTGAAGAAGGCAAATGGCATGTTGGCCTTCATAGTGAGAGGATTTGAGTATCGGAGCAGGAAGGTCTTACTGCATTTGTACAGGGCTTTGGTGAGGCCACACCTTGAATATTGTGTACAGTTTTGGTCTCCTAATCTGAGGAAGGACATTCTTGCTATGGAGGGAGTACAGCAAAGGTTCACCAGACTGATTCCCGGGATGTCAGAACTGACATATGAACAAAGATTGGATCGACTAGACATATTCACTGGAATTTAGAAGAAAGAGAGGGGATCTCATATAAACATATAAAATTCTGAAGGATTTGACAGGTTAGATGCAGGAAGAATGTTCCTGATATTGGAGACATTCAGAACCACAGAAACATAGAAACATAGAAAATAGGTGCAGGAGTAGGCCATTCGGCCCTTCGAACCTGCACCACCATTCAATAAGATCATGACTGATCCTTCACCTCAGTACCCCTTCCCGCTTTCTCTCCATACCCCTTGATCCCTTTAGCCGTAAGGGCCTTATCTAACTCCCTCTTGAATATATCCAATGAACTGGCATCAACAACTCTCTGCGGTAGGGAATTCCACAGGTTAACAACTCTCTGAGTGAAGAAGTTTCTCTGCATTTCAGTCCTAAATGGCCTACCCCTTATCCTAAGACTGTGTCCCCTGGTTCTGGACTTCCCCAACATCGGGAATATTCCTTCCGCATCTCACTGTCCCGTCCCGTCAGAATCTTATACGTTTCTATGAGATCCCCTCTCATCTTTCTAAACTCCAGTGTCTAAAGGCCCAGTTGATCCAGTCTCTCCTCATATGTCAGTGCAGCCATCTCTGGAATCAGTCTGGTGAACCTTCGCTGCACTCCCTCAATAGCAAGAATGTCCTTCCTCAGATTAGGAGACCAAAACTGAACACAATATTCCAGTTGAGGCCTCACCAAGGTGCTGTACAATTGCAGTAAGACCTCCCTGCTCCTATACTCAAATTCCCTAGCTATGAAAGCCAACATGCCATTTGCCTTCTTCATTGTCTGCTGTACCTGCATGCCAACTTTCGATGACTGATGAACCATGACACCCAGGTCTCGTTGCACCTCCCCTTTTCCTAATCTGCCGCCATTCAGATAATATTCTGCCTTCGTGTTTTTGCCACCAAAGTGGATAACCTCACATTTATCCACATTATACTGCATCTGCCATGCATTTGCCCACTCACCTAACCTGTCCAAGTCCCCCTGCAGCCTCTTAGCATCCTCCTCACAGCTCACACCGCCACCCAGTTTAGTGTCATCTGCAAACCAGGGGTCACAGTCTAAGGATAAGGGGTAAGCCATTTAGGACCGAGATGAGGAGAAACTTCTTCACTCAGAGAATTGTGAACCTGTGGAATTCTCTACCACAGAAAGTTGTTGAGGCCAGTTTGTTAGATATATTCAAAAGGGAGTTAGATGTGGCCCTTACAGCTAAAGGGATCAAGGGGTATGGAGAGAAAGTTGAATGGAGTACTGAAGTTGCATGATCAGCCACAACCATATTGAATGGTGGTGCAGGCTTGAAGGGCCGAATGTTCTACTCCTGCCCCTATTTTCTGTTTCTATTTTTCTATGTAACAAGACTATCTGACTCATCAGAAATAATCGAATCATTCCAACTTTCAACTCCTTCCACATCTGTAGATAAAATATGATCAATGTGACCTAACTTTTCCATAATCAAACATCTTGACCAAATATGTGCGAGGGGCACATATCTTCACTATTCTTCCTGGTAACCACTTTAACCATTTATGATGATGGTTTTTCACTCTAACCTCCTGATTTAATTCCACACATCTCTCTCTTACTCTACCTCTGTCATGATTCTCTTTCTGTCTTGATTGTTTCTCTCCTACTGACTGTGCCAAGTTTGGCTTTAACAACGAGAATCTGGCTTGTGGCTGTCATTTGAGAAACAACTCTTCAGGTGTTCTTCCAGTAGTTTTATGAGGAGTATTATGATAAGTAATCATTTAATTTGCCAATTTCTGGTCCAATGACAACTTTTGTTTCTTTGGATTTGGATCCAACATTTGCTTGATGAAGGCATGTTTTACAATTTGTACTGTGCACTCTGCTGCACCATTTAAAGCAGGGTGGTACAGTGGAACCTTGATATGTTTTACACCATTTCTGCTCATGAATAGTGCAAACTCTTCTGAACAAAATTGTGGCCAATTGTCAGACACAATTTCTTCTGGGAGGCCATATGAAGAAAACAATCTTCGCAAATTTTCTAAGGGCTAGAAATTAGCCAGTCTAATGCACGTTTTAATGTGATTTTTTCACGTTAAAAGTGCTTTTTTGTCATTAAAAGAAACCTCACAAAATTTCCCAAAGGTTAAGAATGGTGGTTTCGAAATATCGCCGAAAGGCGGATCGCCAAGGTGCAATGCGAAAAAAAAATCGCACCAGTTAAACTTGGCCATTCGGTGAATCCATTCTTGGGTGAAAAAACAACGCATGAGAAAGCAGGCATTGCAGGCATTGCAGCCTCAGAAATGTCGGTAGGTAGGAAGTCCTACAAAAAAGTTAAATTGAAGTTTTTATTTTTTAATTCTTTTTCAGCAAGTCATTACTTAAGTGTATTGTGAATGTTTTCTGATTTTTTTAAATTTTTGCAATTTCTTTTTTGTGTTTTCTCCCCTCCCAGAGCCTGTATTTTTGGCGTTGATAGGCCTCGGGCTTAGGTTGGCGAGATCGCGGTTGCTACCATGAATCTTTATGCAATGCTGATTTTTATCAATAGGCGTATTTTATGCCAATTTTAACCCCTTAAAAAACAGCACATTTTTATTCTTATTTATTCCCAAAAGTAATGTTAAAAACCAAATAACGACAAAAACTGAATTTCTAGCCCTAAGTTTTTTTACTTGTTACTTTCCACATCAGAAACACCTTTACTCACTTCGAATGGCTATCAATCACAATGAACAATTGCTATCCTTCAAGCTCAGCAAAATCTACATGGAACTTTTACCACACCCTGGGAGGCCATTTCCATGGCTATAATGGTTTCTTGCTGACCGAGTGACATGTTGTACACTGATTAACGATGTACTCTATGGGCTCAATTTTGGCCAGGAGTTGCTCCATTTTATTTGGAGTAACTTAAAAATCCCCATTTTCCCCAATCAATTTACACCAGTTAGTTACGATTTTTTTAGTTTGTTTATTTTTCTCAAAAAGGGGCGTTACCAGCCACCTACGCCAGCTCTGCCCATTTAGGCAACTTTGGCCAGCTAATAGTTATTCCAAATCTACTTAAGCCAGCGTATGTGGCCTCTTCAGAAAACCCTTGCAGAGAGTTAAAGAAATCGGTGCAGGTTGGTACGTCGGAGGCCACTTGGCCTGGGATAGGGGTGGGAAGGGAAGCGGAGACGACCTGCACCTAAAGCACCAAGCCTTATAAACCAGTAAACCTTGCAAACAAAAAGTTCTGAGAATTCAATAACAAATAAAAAATTGAAGTCCTACCTTCATCTTAAAACTCAGCCCGGGAAGGTAGCAAGCCGATCGGTGCGGGAGGCCACTCGGCCTGGACTAGGCGTGGGACGACAACGCACCGGGAAGCCATTTGGCCTGAGCTAGGGGCGAGAGCGATTCAACTGGCTGACATCGGGACCCTCAGAGCGGCTGCAGCAAGCAAAATCTTCAGAGAGGCTGCAGCAAGCAAATGGAGAGGCTCGGGGCGGCGGGGGCGAGGGGGTGCGGGGGGGTGGGATGAGTGGGGCAGAGAGTGAGAGAGGTCACAAGACTCAAGAGAGGAGGGGGAGAGGAGAGGACAAAAGATCATCCATGCAGACCTTTGGGGGGGAGAGAGAGAGAACTGCAAACCTGTGCTGCCTGCTTTCCTGCCATTTTGACCTTCTTTGAAAGTTTAACTTTAAGTATGGGAGCAATACTGTCAATGCCATACCTTTTACAAGCATTCTGCCTCATTGTGCCATGTAGGAGACAATTGATTAGAGCTCATTACATCAGGAACATCAGAGCCCATAGGCTGCTGGGCAGGTGGCCTTACCCACCTCGGCAATTTTGAGTCAGGCATTCGTACCTGGACCTGAATGATGCAGATTGTGTCAGAAGGCTGCGTTTCTGCAGAGAAGTTGTCCGTGAGATCTATGAGTTGCTGAGACCAGACCTACAGCTGAGAAGTGGCAGGTGGACTGCCTTGTCTGTTGAAGTGAAGGTTACAGCTGCACTTTCCTTCTATGCCTCCGGATCTTTTCAAGATACAACTGGAGATGTGTGCGCCATCTCTCAACATGCAATACATGTCTCCATTCGCCAGGTCACAGCTGCACTGTACGCACGAAGGAATGACTTCATCAAGTTCTCAATGTCCGCCCAAGCAATCCATGACAGAGCTGTGGGGTTCTTAAGGATTGCTGGCTTCCCAAAGGTATAGGGCTGCATTGATTGTACCCACATCGCCTTGCAAGCACCTTTGGAGGTTGCCGAGCTGGTCAGGAATAGAAAAGGCTTCCACTCCATGAATGTGCAGCTCGTGTGTGACGACAAGCAGCGCATCATGTCAGTTGATGCAAGATACCCTGGCAGCACCCATGATGCGTTCATCCTATGCGACAGCGTTATATCTGACATGTTTGAGCAGCAGCCAGAAGGGCAGAGCTGACTACTGGGAGACAAAGGGTACGGCCTGGCCACCTGGCTCATGACGCCCCTACGCGTAACCCGGACGGAAGCTGACCATCAACACAACATGTTGCACATTACGATGCGCAGCATCATAGAGAGGACCATTGGCATCTTGAAACAGTGTTTCCGATGCCTGGTCCAGTCCGGAGGTTACTTGCAATATTCCCCTGAGATTGTCGGTCAGTTCACTGTTGTGTGCTGCATGCTGCATAACTTAGCCATCATGAGGCAGCAGCAGCTGATAGTGGAAGAAGACCTGCCTGCAGTGAGAGTGGCTGATGATAATGATTTGGAAGATGCAGGCGACAAGCAGGAGGAGGATGATGACGAGGATGAGGAAACCATGCAAGTGCCTGAGGCCGGAGCACGACATCGGAGGAGGGCGGGCCATCGTGCTCCTTTAACGATTGCTCGAGCCTTGAGCCAGCAGCTCATCCGTGAACGTTTTACTTGAAGCCTGAGGGCTCAGCGACAACTATTCTGCATGGACATGTTTATTTTTTGGAACTGTTCCTAAATGTTGTGTTGTGTTAATGGAACATGATTCAGTTTTAATGCAAAATATATTTTATTCAAAAGTTTACTTAACTTTAGTGTAATAAAATTATTCTTGTATCAAACTTTACTTTAATATGACTCTTTAAGATCACTTAAAAACTGTAAGATCACTTATAAAGTTGTAAATTTACATAACTTACAAAATACTTTCAATTTGAAAACAGTTACAACAGTAACATCAACAACAACAACAACAACAACAACAACAACAACAACAACAGCAGCAGCAGCAGCAAAGAAAGGCTGCACCCATCTCTCATCCCCCTTAGTCTAACACCGCCCACCACGCTTGGTCTTGGAGTCTCCACCACCCCTTCCCGCAGGCGGTGGTGCAGTGTTTTTGAGCTTGGTACCAAGCTTATTCCTTATAACATCTCGGTGAATGTACACTTCTTCATGGGTGGTGGTGGTGGGGGTGTGGGTTGGCCGGGGGGGGGGGGGTTGCCGGGGGGGTGGTCAGGTGTTAATGTGGAGTGCCTGGTTTGGGTCTCTTCAGAGGCTGGTTTGGGGATTGCAGTGGTAGTGGGAGTTGATTCTGTCAATGGGTGCATGATCTGGGTGTGTTCCCTTATTGCAGTAGCTAACTCACACATGCCCTCCCTCATGCAGCCTGACAGTGTCTCAGCGGACTGAAACATTCCTTCCCCGATGGCCTGTGTCATTGCCAGTGTCGTCCTTTCCACTACCTCTGACATTCCCTCTCTCATGGACACTATTCCCTCACTGGTGTTCCCGGACATCGTTCCCATTTCCCGTGCCAATATTGTTACTTCTCCCGACAGACCCGTTACCTCATCACCCACCCCACTGATGGTATCCAGGAGTGATCGGGTAAGGTCAATTCTCTCCCCACTCAATGCCATGATCTGAACCACATCTGTTGCATGCTGCATCTCAGGAGAGCGTGGTCGATTTCTCCTTCCCCTCACCCTGGGTCTGTCTCGCGGCATCCCAATGGAAGGCACAGGCTGGGACGGTGGGGCCCTGGGTGTTCCATGCTGCGTCCCACCAGCACTGGGACCCGCAACCTCGGAGAGTGGGAAACCATGGAATGTCGCACCAGAACTCAAACCACTAGTCACGGAAGAGGCTGGCAACGCCAACTCCGTTAATGCGACCTCCTCAAGATTCAGTAGAACAGTGTGGCCTTCATCCATCTCCATCCCCTCCCCCTCCCCCTCACCCCATGTTGGTCTGGAGGGTTGGCTTGGAAGATGTTCTTGTGCTCGTCCACGTCCGCATCTGAATCTTCTTCTGCATCTTCAGGATTGGCATCAGGTTTTGCAAAATATAACAGAACAGTCAAATGGTTAGCAGCAGAGGAGAGGGCAGGATGGGTGGCATGAGTAGACTCACGCATAGCAGGCCAGGCAGCAGGTTGATTTGAAGGCCACGATAAATTTTCAGGACTTACCCTCTCCCTCACGTGTGGGCCCAGCTTGTGCAGTACTGATTGTTTCTCTCCAGGCAGGACCCATCAAAGCAGCGACCCTCTCTTCCAAGGGTGTCAGTAGGTGCAGATTTGGCGGGCCTCCTCCTGTTCGATTTCTTTCCCTTTTGTTGTGGGAAAATTTCTTTTGCAAAGATGAAAATGCAACTTTTTAGAGAGGGACTCTTTCTGCTGGGTGGGACATATACAACTGGTCACATTTACAATTGCAATTACATTGAATAAATGAAAATATTACTTGCACTAACTACTTGACCAAGGTCCTAACATTTCTTTTTACACTAGCTTCCAGATCTCTTGGTGTTCACCAATGCGCAGAAATCTACTGCAATTTGGTTCCAGCATTTCTTCATTTCTTTGGGTGGCATTTTTATGCGACCTTTGCTGGTATCCAGCTCTTGCCATCTGTTCTCAATAACATTAACTATCTCCACTTCATCATGCAAGAAATGATTTGTTCTTGGTGCACGTTGCTGCATTGTTGCATTGCTGTATTGCTGCATTGCTGTATCACTGTATCGATGCATTGCTGTATTGCTGCATTGCTGTATTGCTGTATTGTTGTATTGCTGTATTGCTGTATTGCTGCATTGCTGTATTGCTGCATTGCTGTATTGCTGCAGCTGCTCTGAGACACTCAGCACTTTTCCAATGCTCTTAGACCCATGGTGATTTTTTAAACAAACAGACCTTATTTTGCATGCAGCAGTGATTTTCAGAAATACAGCCCTTCTTCTGGCACTTTTGCAGGCATGCAGCATTGATATTAACATCAGAGCACTGCTTCTTGAATTCAGCAGTTAATTTCATTCCATAGCACTCCTTCTGGCACCAAAACACAAGCAGCTACCTAGCTCTTTAAAAATGGCCAATTGCCAACTTTCAGCGCTACTGCTACTGCGTATGCGCGGACATTGGCACCGGACTCCACTGCGCATGTGCAGACGTCCCAGCACTGTTTTTGAAGCAGGACACTGACTCCACCCCCGACTTGACTGGCCATGCTGTGCAACCACAGGGAAGAGGCCGGAGAGCGGCCAAAGTGGGAAGGAAATTTTTCAGCGCACTTCAGAACGGAGAAAAGCTGCGCAACTCCGGTAAGTATGCCGAGAAATGGGCTGGGCCAAAATTGAGGCCTATATCCTTATCAAAACCTGGTCACTATAAGTAACTGCATGCAAAACTCTTGGTCAAGCACATTTTCAGGTGCTGGTCATGAAGGTCTCCTAACAATTTGGACCTGTTCTTATTTGGAATAACCACTCTTGTACCCCACATGATACAATTTTTATCCATTGATAATTCATTCTTACAAACGAAGTATGGATGAATATATTTCTCTGATACTTGGTTTGGTCCAGCCATTTGCTATGTAATCATACACCTTTGCCAAAACTGGGTCACGTTTGGTTGCTATACCAGTCTCTTCAGCTGTGATTGGCAGTTTATTAATGTATGCGAAATAGAACACTTCTTCTCTATTGGGTGTAACTTGTGATGGGGATGGCAACCTGGACATAGGATCAGCATTACTATCTGACTTAGGTACAACAATAATGGGTGTAGTCCAATTACTTAGATCTATCTTAGAGATAATGTTCTCAGTTTCTAGTCTTTTGAGTTCTTGCTTAACTTTCTCCTTGAGTGTGTATGGTATGGGATGTGGCTTGCAGTAAATTGGTCTAGCGTCCTTCTGTACTCTGCCACTCGCCGTGAAACCTTGGATCGGACTGCCTGTTTCATGGAACACCTTCTATTGCTTGATGACATCATCTACTTTGATGAAAATTTCCTTTCTACACGAAAACTTTCGTTCCAGTCCAGCATCCGTGATCGCCACCCATTTCTACCTGAAGGCAGGCCACTACTAAGAGAGGTAAGCTCTGAAACTGATCTTTTTATTTCACCGATACGGTGATACGTCCTACCACATGGATTTGCTCTCCCGAGTAGCCTCTCAGCTCTATCTTCGACTTCTCCAATGGAAAATCACGAAACTTGTCAAGATATAGTGATTCCGGTACTACGCTCAAGGATGCACCAATGTCGATTCCCATGGGTATCCTGGTTCCTGCAACATCTACTTGGATGACGATCCAGCACGAATCATTGTTAGATACCTTCGTGCTCCTGATGACGTGCATCTCCAGAACTTCCTCGTCCTGTTGCTTCTCTTCAATGCTACGTAGTGTCTGGTGATTTCTACTTACAACATTGAAAGTTGGTTTATTATTCAGTTGACATGCCTTCGCAAGATGCCCAGTTTTCTTGCAGAAGAAACACTGTGCCTTCACATATGGACAGCTTTGAGCAATATGTTGTCCCAGGCACCAATAGCACAACTTCAATTTACTGTTATCCTGGCCAGTTGCTGAGGCCTGGGGCCCAACTGGCTTTTACTTTTAACCTGCAGGTGATTCACCTCAGTTATCTGATGACTGGAAATGATGCGAAATTCTCGGGAGTATTGGTCGGCCATATCCAACGACATATCTGTCAGACAGCAATTTCCAGGGGCTCAGGACTGTAGTGCTGTTCTTTCCGTCAGTGGTGTGTCCTTTGACAAGATGGGAACAAGCACGTTTTTCAGGGTTTCTACATCTTGGGGCCTGCTTCACTCAAGAAAATAGCCCGTTTCCTTTCTAACACCACCTGGTTATGGTTTTCATCATCAGGGACTTCGACGAATCTAGAATAAAAAGCTGGTGTCAGTAATGGTGAGCATGTACCGGATTGTTGTAAAAACTCATCTGGTTCATTAATGTTCTTCAGGGAAGGAAATCTGCTGCCCTTACCTGGTCTGTCCTATATGTGACTCCAGACCCATAGCAATGTGGTTGGCCCTTAACTGCCTAACAAGCCACTCAGTTGTACTAAAAAGGTGACTCACCATCACCTTCTCAAAGGCAATTAGGGACAGGCAATAAATGCTGGCCTTGCCAGCAACACCCACATCCCATGAACGAATAAATGTTTTTAAAAATTATCAAAATAATGCAACACAGCATTGCAATGAATTGCAATGTAACTTTGGCCTATCTGACTGCTTGGCACTCAAACCTGTACTAATTTCAGACCATTTTTAGTAATGCAACTGCAGCCTGAAAGATCATGCTAGTGTTTGAGTCGCAGATAACATGCTCACTCTAATGACGACTATGCTATGCAAGTGACAAAGGAAACCCAATAGAAGATAACATCTTGCTAAGAAATGTCTCTACCATCTTGTACTAAAGAATCCCTTAGCATCTGATGGATAAGATTTTTTTTCTTTGATTAAAGGCAAACAAAACCCCCTCAGTATACCCTTGTTGTTGTGACAAGGATTCCAGTACATGACAAAATGTTTTTGTCCCACTGCTAAGAAACATAGAAACATAGAAAATAGGTGCAGGAGTAGGACATTTGACCCTTCGAGCCTGCACCACCATTCAATAAGATCATGGCTGATCATTCCCTCAGTACCCCTTTCCTGCTTTCTCTCCGTACCCCTTGATTCCTTTAGCCGCAAGGGCCAGATCTAACTCCCTCTTCAATATATCCAATGAACTGGCATCAACAACTCTCTGCGGTAGGGAATTTCACAGGTTAACAACTCTCTGAGTGAAGAAGTTTCTCCTCATCTCAGTCCTAAATGGCCTACCCCTTATCCTAAGACTGTGTCCCCTGGTTCTGGACTTCCCCAACATCGGGAACAATCTACCCGCATCTAACCTGTCCCATCCCGTCAGAATCTTGTATGTTTCTATGAGATCCCCTCTCATCCTTCGAAACTCCAATGTATAAAGGCCCAGTTGATCCAGTCTTTCCTCATATGTCAGTCCAGCCATCCCTGGAATCAGTCTGGTGAACCTTCGCTGCACTCCCTCAATAGCAAGAATGTCCTTCCTCAGATTAGGGATTTAGAGATTTAAAAATTTGGGGCTCACCGTTTGATGATGCTGTGCCCATTTTGGAGACTTCAAATGGGCTCAAAGCCGCCCAATATAGCGGATGGCGTGCATGTGCACATTCTCAGCTGGAGGTGCGCTGCCTGATGTAATGTATTTGCTTCATGGGTTCTTTGCTTAAGAATTCATAGCAACACATACTCACAGGTGCATACGTTACACCTGCCATAATATTATAGGCATCACAAGAAATGTCCAGCACCTGAAACAAATGTTAAACCCTTTGCCTATGCAAATAGGGAACCTAACTCTTTTGAATCCCCCTCGGTTAAATTGGGCTACCCTGAATGCAGCCAGCACCGAGCCAGCTGCGTTCAGGAAAGTGTGGACTGCATGCGGCCTAACAGGTGATCTTTAAAGAGACCCCGAATGTGGAGCTGGTAGGTGCAGGAGCGCTGCTCCCGGCTCCACATTAAAACCAAGGGCCACTGGTGCCCCAGCTCGACGTGCCCCTCACCTCCACTCCCCACCCCGGATTAGCTCCCTTCCTCTCCCAGTCGCTGTCCTTCTCACCCATTTGCTCTCCTCCCGCTCTCATGGTCTCCCCTTTCCCTCCTGACGACTCTCCCCCCCCCCCCGTCCCAGGTTTTACCTGAGCGCGTCAAATCAACTTCACCCTTGAGCTCCCTGGGAACGTCACATAATGGGTGCTGGCCTCATGTAGATGAGGCCCAATATCAAGTGGGCCTCGGGCCTACCTATTCTGATGCAGTGATTGTTCCCTGTGCCCAGTTCGCGCCAGCTTGCCGGGGCAAAACCATTTCTAGTCTTTGATCTTTGATAAGAAGAGTATTTCCTTGAAGTACTGTGGGTCTCTGATATTAGCATGGAAACAATTTAATTACAATTGGCTAAAATTAAAAATTGTAAGAAGGTCCATGCACACTTTGGTCCCGATAATAACACGGAGTGAATGGGAGGAGGTTTAGCGGATGGGAAACCTGGAACTAAGGCTTCCCGGAGGTCCTGCCGCATTGAACAGCAACTCCTCTTTTATATTTTTTGAATGTAATATTCTGAGGGGGATTGACAGGGTAGATGCTGAGAGGTTGTTTCCCCTGGCTGGAGAGTCTAGAACTAGGGGGCAGAGTCTCAGGATAAGTGGTAAGCCATTTAAGACTGAGTTGAGGAGGAATTTCTTCACTCAGAGGGTTTGTGAATCTTTGGAATTCTCTACCCAAAGGACTGTGGATGCTGAGTCATTGAGGCTATTCAAGGCTGAGATAGATAGATTTTTGGACTCGAGGGGAATCAAGGGCTAGTGCGGGAAAGGGTGTTGAGGTCGAAGTTCAGCCATGATCGTATTGAATTCAAGCTTGAGGGGCCGTATGGCCTAGTCCTGCTCCTAATTATTACATACCTATGCTCTTATGAATCCATTTCCTGGACACAGCCAAACAGATTGTGAGGCTGTCTGGCTGTCGGGTGGGTAGGCCTATGACACTAGGCCAGAGCCACATGTCATCAGGGGCGAATCAAAAATCAGGGGTGAGTTGGACATGGGGGAGTTACAATTGTGAGGGGGGTCCCATTGCGGGTGGACAGGTCTGAAGGTGGAGGAGGGTTCCCATTGCGGTGGTCCGATTGCAAGTATTTTTTATTCGTTCCTGGGATGTGGGCGTTGCTAGCAAGGCCAGCATTTATTGCCCGTCTCTAATTTCCATTCAGAAGGTAGTGGTGAGCTGCCTTCTTGACACACCACAGTCCATGTGGTGAAGGTACTCCAATAATGTTGTTGAGGGGGTGGGGGTTGCAGGATTTTGACCCAGCGATGATGAAGGAACGGCGATATTTCCAAGTCGGAATGGTGTGTGACTTGGAGAGGAAGTTGGAGATAATGGTGTTTGCTACCCTGTCCTTCTAGGTGGTAGAGGTCGTGGGTTTGGGAGGTGCTGTCGAAGAATCCTTGGCGAGTTTCTGCAATGAATCTTGTAGATGATACACACTGCAGCCACAGTGCACTGGTGGTGAAGGGAGTGAATGTTTAAGGTGGTGGATGGGGTGCCAATCAAGCAGGGTGCTTTGTCCTGGATGGTGTCAAGCTTCCTGAGTGTTGTTGGCGTTCCAGGCAAGTGGAGAGTATTCCATCACATTCCTGACTTGTGCCTTGTAGATGATAGAAAGACTTTGGGGAGTCAGGAGGTGAGACACTCACCACAGAATATCCAGTCTCTGACCTGCTTTTGTAGCCACACTATTTATGTGCTGGTCACACAAGTGCCAGGCAATGACTATCTCCAACAAGAGTGTGTCTAACCACCACCCCTTGACATTCAAATGCATAACAATAGCTGAATCCCCCACCATCAACATCCTGAGGGTCACCATTAACCAGAAACTTAACTGAACCAGACACATAAACACTGTGGCTACAAGAGGGGGTCAGAGGCTGGGTATTCTGTGGCAAGTGTCTCACCTCCTGACTCCTCAAAGCCTTTCCACTATCTACAAGGCACAAGTCAGGATTGTAGTGAAATACTCTCCACTTGCCTGGAAGAGTGCAGCTCCAATAGCACTCAAGAAGCTTGACACCATCCAGGACAAAGCAGCCCGCTTGATTGGCACCCCATCCACCACCTTAAACATTCACTCCCTCCACCACCAGCACACTGTGGCTGCAGTGTGTACCATCTACAAGATGCACTGCAGCAACTCGCAAGGCTTCTTCAACAGCACCTCCCAAACCTCTGCCACCTAGAAGGACAAGGGTAGCAGGCACATGGGAACACCATCATCTGCAAGTTCCCCTCCAAGTCACACGCCATCCTGACTTGGAAATATATCGCCATTCCTTCATTGTCGTTGGGTCAAAATCCTGGAACTCCCTCCCTAAGTGCACTGTTGGAGTACGTTCACCACGTGTACTGCAGCGGTTCAAGAAGGCGACTCACCACTGCATTCTCAAGGGCATTTAGGGATGGGTAATAAATGCTGGCCTTACCAGCGACGCCCACATCCCAGGAACGAACAAAAAAAAATACCACAAGCTGATTCTTATCTATCAGCTTTCCAAGAATTGTGAATGTTGCAGGAACTCAACCTTGCCAAAGATTATGTATATATGGGGAGAGGTCTCATAATTCTTTAGGATTATGCACGTGTGAGGCCTCAATTATCCCAAAGATTGGATCAATGTCATTTTAAACTATGTACAATTGTTTAACTGAGGCGGGAAAGTTGTGTATTCCATTGTGTGGCACTTTCAAGTTTGTATGTATAACCATATTTTAAGTTATCAATAGAGATTTTTTAATATAAAACAGAAAACGCTGGAAATCTCAGCGGGTCAGGCAGCATCTGGGGAGAGAAACAGAATTAACACTTCAGGTCGATGACCCTTCGTCAGAAGATTTTTTAATAAGCTTTTGACACAGACAAAATTAATTATGGTGAGAAATAGTTTATTTTTTATCATAATAAATATCAAAAATAATTACAAAACGGTATAAATAACTAATAATATGTTATATTGATAACAGTGATGAGGTGTTTCCACTTCTTGATTTCCATACACATCAGTCAGTAATTTCCTAAATATAGTCTTCATGGAACAAGTAACACATAAATAAATGAATAAATACACATTCATAATTTTCACACTGTTTACATAAACACAAAATATCTTTCTGCACTTCCACCAGTTCAGATTTTTATGTATTTTTCTCTATAACCCAATGGGTCAGTGGTTACATTCAAACAGCAGAGAATGTGCTAAGTGTTGAAATTATAATACCAACATCAATTAGTTCCACCCTAAAATGTTTAAGGCCACATTTTACATTGATATGCTCATCTTTGTTGAGCAGTATAAATATCACAAAAAATGTAAACTTTGCGTCAAAACTAGTGTCACAATTGATTGCAGAAAATAATCATTAAATCTGGTATAAATATAGCAATTGATGATATAAAAATCTATTAAAAGTGTATATTTCCCTGGATTAAATGCATTCAGCCAATAAAGACATTCTCTATTTTTTTATCTGAAGCATTTCAATAAAATTCTACCAACACAGTCTCACCTCAGTTTACTTGCTAATATATTTCAGCATTATCCACCTTTCCCTTTTGTTTAAATGGGTCAATGTTTGATTGAAAAACGTAAACCTCTTTTAGAATTCCTTGAGGATGGGGATCTACATGATTTGTCACATAAACTCTGTTTTGTTTCTGACAAACTTTGTCACTAAAATCAAATTGCACTTTCAAAATTTAAATCAAAGTGTTAGCGCAGTGCTGGCAAAAGGACATTATTGTGTTCGCAAATTAAGAGCCACCTAGGCCCGATCGTTAAACATTGGTGTTGCATCAGCACTAACACTTGAAGTACTTGGACAGTAGAATCATTACATTCCTGAAACTCTGAAACTCCTGCTCTTGTTGTGGAAGTGCAGCAGAGCAGAACTCCCATCTGCCCATGAAGACTGACTCAGACCATTTTCCAAAATTCCAGGGAAAGGGTCATAAAGATAATCAGGATGGGTCTATAAGGTCACTTCAAAGGCGTCAACCTCAACTGAAGACTATAAAATCATAGCAACGCCACACCGCTCCTGGTGGAGGATCTCAAGCGTGGGAGGAGCCAAAGAGGAGAAACAGTATAACTTAACAAATGCTCCACAATGTGCAAATGCCTATGGTTTGCAATCTAATCAATCCCCTTTTGTGATCAATTGTCTTTGCTTGTGGAATTTTTTGAGGGCATTTATTCGGCCCTGAACGGAACTCTCATCAACTCTCAGTTGACAAGGGTTTCATTGGGTCTAACATAAGTCGCACATTTCCCAGGGTAGTCTCCTGTCGCTCCACCCTAACAGGAATTTGTGGATGAAGGTAAATGGGGTGGAAACCCAGCACATCCAGGTTCCACCCAATTTCTGCCCCAAGTGGCAGGCAATGTGCCCTCTCCTGTCTCCACATTTTTGGGACCAGGAGGTTTAGTATTTACTTTAACCAGAGTGTGATGGATAATTCTAAAATATTATATTATCAGCTACACTGAATCCTTGAAACTATCATTTAATAAGGAATATAAACGTAAGTAAAATACAATACAATACTATGATATTCATGAATCATACACCATGTGCATTAAAAAGTCTACAAAACCAAGTGTTTTTTGGACTTCATCCATAACTTTAAAAATATGATAGAAATTTGTAAAATATTAATTTAATCATTATACTAAGGATTATGAAGCTACTGTTGTCGCATTTCAGAAGGATATTAGACAAGGACAACAGCAGATTTTTAGTGTGGTCTTAGTAGCTGCTCAGTCTCCTCAGATTCCTTCTATTTCTGCTCGTGCTGTTTTTGCAGATTTTCCAAAATACAAATTTCTTAAGTTTGTCGACGAAGTTCTTTAGTGGCAAAGAATTTAGTTGAACTGATGTACAGTTAGATTCATGAGACTGAAAATATGTTCAGAAAAAGAAAGATTAAGTCAACATTTGTTTCATTCATTGGTAAAACCTTTATCTTCTCCAACCTCCTCCCCATCTCTCATAAAGCCATTAAATCAGACTATATGATTGCACCAGTAGATCTCCAGTTGCCCAAGTGACCATGCTTTATGTGTGAGCCCAGGCAATGCTTGTTGCCAATCTGTTCAACCACAGAAAGCATCACAGCTGAGGTCCATCCTATTCTCAACTATTATCTACGCATGTGCACTTTCCAGCAGAGATCATTGGACAGCTGTCAGGAATGGAGACTCTGGCAAGTTTTCCACCCTTTCTATCCCAGGGATTGTGGGATCGATTGCCGCACCACAACTGGTTGGCATCAGCTAACTCAGCACAGTACCAGGATAGAACCTGGGATCCTTTTTGGGATGTCACACCAGGTGATGTTTTTAACTTCTGGGCCAATGGAAAGCCATAGCATGTATTGACAAGAAATTCTTCACACATTACATTCCTCCCATGGGCACAATTATAGTTGCTGCAAGACTTTGCCCATGAGATAAATATAAGGCATAGAGAAATTTCTGGATAATTATTTATTAAAATAAACAAACTCAAATCAAAATTACCTTGAATCTGTCCTTCAGCAGGTTTAGGTTTGAAACTATTGCTGTCGCATTTTTGCTTGTTTTTTCCAATGTCCTTAGCCCTTGAACAAAGATCTCGGTAATATTTGGTTTACACTCTTCAGTCTAAATGGAGAAACAGAAATTACTTTTTCATTATTTAGATCTAGTACTCCATAAAAAATGCGATAGAAATGATGAGCTAATAAGGTGTAAGTTGGTTTAAAACAGCATTTGGTTTTCTTTCTGATTTGGGCCTGATGGATCTCATATTTCCACATTTCTTTTGTGTGCTGCTTGTTTTATTTTCATCTTGTCCTTCATATGGTGAGGGGTGTTAGTGCTGGGAAATAGAACACTCTGGGATAGAAGTTGGTTATGGCCCGTAACCCATGCCGCACAGACAGCGCATGCCCCAAATCGAGAGGCCGGAGGTTCACCTGAAATCAGGCCTTGTTCCAATAACTAACCGGAGGCGGTTTGCCCACTGCCACCGGATTGATTTTGGGCTATTTGCCTCACCAGCAGGTAAATCCCGGGTGGGGGAGGAGAACTGGAAGTGGGTGAGTGGGTGGGGGGTGGGGGGGCGGGTGTGATCGCCGGCTGGCAGCATCCCAAAGAAATGCAGTGGAGTCGGGAGGAGCACTCCGATAGCCAGACTCACGTGCAGGCTGTATGGACAAGGTAATGAGGCTTGCAAGTCAATACTGATTTGAGATCGAGTGCCAAAGGATTTTTATACAAATTCAAAGAATTTGTAAACCTGTCCAGTAAAACATCTATTGCAAAATCATTTTGACAAGTTGATCTCTTACCAGTAAACTCTATGTAATAATAAGTCATTATTATTTCATTGTAACTTTGCAAAAATAAATTCAGGCCAGTAGGCCTGATTACTTTGGAACCGTTTGGAAATGTCTAAAAGTAAATTTTAATGCCAGTATGGTGATAAAGATATAAAAAATGAAAATACATACCCCAACGCTGAGTGGTGTTGTCAGATTGCCTGGATGCTGCAAAAAATAAAATATAGCTAGTTAGAATTAGTGAACATAGAGAATATAGATAACAAATTACACCGATAAAAAATGTTGTCAGTCTTTTATAAAGTTTATATACACACGTACATATATATATATATATATATAAAGCAGTAAGGGTGCCCAGACCTGGTGAGATACACCCTATATATATATATATGAAATGGTATAATAATATAATATAATATAATATAATGCAATATTACATAGATATATGTAATATTATCAATTAATAACATAAATCATAAATTAAACTCACAGTTAACTTCTCCAGCCCTTCAATGCTGTGGTAAATTTCTTTACTTATTGTTGACCAGCATGTTTCATGTGCCGTCACACAGCAGCTGAGCAGAACTAGGTAGGTGATGAGCATTTTGCTTTGAAGTGCTGGATGAGCTCTGGTTGCTGTTCTTCGCTGCAGTTGTTGTACCTTTTTCACATGTTGTAAATCCCTTTTATACAAACTCCCCACCCCAGAAATGAATTGGCCTAATGAGAGGAAATGGGAAATACCAAATGATGATCTGCGTGTATTACTCAAAGAAATTCCTTTACCACAGATATCCAAATATTCTAAAAGCCCTCCATGTACAGCTGTAAAATATCTATAAATCAAGATGTTGTCTACCCAATACCAATAATTTCCAGATATCTACATCAAGATATTCGCTTACTTTCGTCATTTCCTTAGAACCGTCACCACCCGCATACTAACCAGATTCCCCATTGCTCATAAGCCAGGTTGTCTGCAATCCGTCCTTTTTATCATCATTTTATTTCCCTTATTATTGTGTTTTTTTTTTACTTGATACACTAGTCGTCATCATCATCATAGGCAGTCCCTCGGGGTCGAGGATGACTTGCTGGCACACTAAAAATGAGTTCTCAGGTGATAGATGAACTCATTTTAAAGTGTGGAAGATGCCCGTGTATGAATTATTTTAACGTGGGATGGCCGTTGCACACCAGCCGCCACATAGGCTTGACGGAGCAAGGTCTTGGACCAGTGGCAAGGGGATCCATGAGGACAGGAGTCCAGGCTCTGCCGCATGTGCCAATACATACACACAAACTCAAAGATACTCAAGATTACACTATCTATGGTCCGACATATACAATTATCCATCATTTCTCACCAACACCCTCCCAAAGAAAACCTCATTGCCAAAAGGTGGATTGCATTCAGGTCACCCAGCATCCCCACGCCACCCCCCCCTCCCCCCCACCCCCTCAGTTACTGTCAAATTAGGTTTCTTCATAGAAATTTTACAGACCCATGCAAATCTGTACATAAATTCGATTCATTTTTCTTTTTGTTTGCGGTCTGTGGGATTTTGCCATGTCCAAATTCTCTGGCTGCCGCATTTACCTACATCACAATAGTGACTGCACTTTTAAAGTTAATTTGTTGGCCATGAAGTACTTTGAGATGTCTGGAGAATGTGATGGCCCTATGCAGCTATTTGTAGAACTGCATCTTAAAACAAAAAGAAAAATGAATCGCACTAATCACAAAGAAATAATGATTCCATTTTGTGGAATTCACTGCAGCAACAATCAGTCTTAATTTTCAAGATAATATTCATTTCTCGCACAGGTTATATTCTATGAACTTGTTTTGTCAATAATATTTGAAATATACTCGACATTTGAAGTATATTTGGTAATTTGTTGACATTTTTAACCCCTTAAGTTGGTATCATTGTTTATTACACATAATGAAAATATATTTTACTGAATAAATTAACCAGGTATTTTCAAATATTTATAAGAAACACTGCATGCAAATATAGAAATATGCTGGAGAATAAAAAAATGACACATGTTAAATTAATGTATCACGTCAGGTTGCATCAGAAAATTCCAGATCTAGTCAAAAGGGCTACAAAACGAGTCAGGAAAGGATGCTGTATGAAGAAATTGAAAGCATTTATGGCTGGTCCAGGTGTGACCTGCACAAACTGATTGAGGAAAGATATGAAGATGGAAATACGGGTCATAGTTCACATTTTCAAAAAGGTAGGTAGCGTAAATCAGGACATTGTGAAAAATGAACATCGTAAATTTACAATAAAAATGCTGGAAATACTCAGCAGGTATATTTGTGGAGAGAGAAACAGAGTTAACGTTTCAGTTCAATGACCTTTCATCACAATGGGAAAACGTTAGAGATGTAATAGGTTTTAAGCAAGTACAGATGCTGGTAAAGTGGGGGGAGGGGGGAGGGGGGCGGAATGGACAATCAGATTGACGCTTTTCTATTCCTTCTGTGCCTGCGTCCTCTGGATTCCGCCTCCCCCCACCCGTCCGGAACCAGAGGTGGGGGGGCCGCAATTGACAATATTTGTTCCTCTGGGTCTGTAGGCGGCGGGAGGGGAGAGCGGGTGGGTGGCGAGAAAAGAGTCGGCGGGGGGAGAGAGCCGGCGGGGAGGAGAGAGCCAGCGGGGGGAGAGTGGGTGGGGGGAGAGAGTCGACGGGGAGAGAGTGGGTGGGGGGAGAGAGTCGGGGGAGAGAGTCGGCGGGGAGAGAGAGTCGGGGGGAGAGAGTCGGCGGGGAGAGAGTCGGGGGAGAGAGTCGACGGGGAGAGAGAGTCGGGGGGAGAGAGTCAGCGGGAAGAGAGTCGGGGGGAGAGAGTCGGCGGGGAGAGAATCGGGGGGAAGAGAGTCGGCGGGGAGAGAGTCGGGGAGAGAGAGTCGGGGGGAGAGAGTCGGCGGGGAGAGAGTCGACGGGGGGAGAGAGTCGGGGGGAGAGAGTCGGGGAGAGAGAGTCAGGGGGAGAGAGTCGGGGGAGAGAGTCGGGGAGAGAGAGTCAGGGGGAGAGAGTCGGCGGGGAGAGAGTCGACGGGGGGAGAGAGTGGGTGGGGGGAGAGAGTGGGTGGGGGGAGAGAGTGGGCGGGGGGAGAGAGTGGGGGTGGGGAGAGAGTGGGCAGGGGGAGAGAGTGGGGGTGGGGAGAGAGTCAGGGTGAGCGAATCGGCGGGGGGAGAGAGTCGCAGGGAGAGAGTCTGCGGGGAGAGAGTCGGCGGGGGAAGAGAGTTGGGGGGAGAGAGTCGGTGGGAGAGAGTCGGCGGGGAGAGAGTCGGCGGGGGGAGAGTCGGCGGGGGGAGAGTCGACGGGGGGAGAGTCGACGGGGGGAGGGAGTCGGGGGAAGAGAGTTGGGGGGAGAGAGTCGGTGGGAGAGAGTCGGCGGGGAGAGAGTCGTCGGGGGGAGAGTCGGCGGGGGGAGAGTCGTCGGGGGAGAGACTGGTCGGGTGGGGGAGAGAGCCAGTGGGGGGAGAGAGTCGGCGGGGGGAGAGACTGGTCGGGGGGGGGGGATTGGGCGGGCGGTGAGGGGAGAGAGCTGGCAAGGGGAGAGAGCCTGCGGTGGGAGAGCGCGGGCGGGCTGTGGGGGGAGAGAACCGGCGAGGGGAGAGAGCCAGCCGGAGGAGAGAGCCGGCGGGCAGTGGTGGGGAGAGGGGCACGGGATGGGGGGGCGAGAGAGAATGGGACATGGGGGAGAGAGGGAGAGACACGGGAGGGAGACAGAGTGACACGGGGGGTGGGTGTGGGAGGGGAGAGAGGGGAAGCAGGAGAGGGGAGAAAGGAAACTCAAGGAAGATGGATCACGTTCTTCCAATCCCCTTTACACGCGCACTCGATTTCTCCGAACACTCGGTGCATCTGTTACAAGGAACAGTGTTGGAATGGATGAAATCCAGAAGTCACGGCACTATCACTATTAACTTCGTACCCAATAAACCTGTTAATAATCCGTGACCCACACACAATGCCTCATCTATGGCAGTGGGGGGTAAGAACATGCACTTGCGCTGTGGTAGGGGACTTCAGCTCGGGACGGGATGCACTTGTGCTGGTGTAAGGGACTTCGGCTGGAACTTGATGACTGGAACTTGGTTCGCGATCTGTCCTCCCTGGCTTCTGATGTCAGAATGTATAAAATTACAATTTTGAAAGTCAGTCAGAACTTTTGCTGGGCAGTTCCAGAGAAAATTCAGGGTGTGGCTTATCCTCGAAGGGGACCAATCAGCAATAGATCATGTAATAACATAGAGCCAATCAGAGCCAGCGAGTGGGCAAACATTTGGCAGATGGAGTATAATGTCGCAAAGTATAAGGTTATCCACTTTGGCAGGAAAAATTAAAAAGCAGATTATTATTTAAATGGAGCGAAATTACAAAATGCTGCAGTACAGAGGGACCTGGGGTTCCTTGTGCATGAAACACAGAAAGTTAGTATGCAGGTACAGCAAGGAATCAGGAAGGCAAATGGACTGTTGGCCTTTATTGCAAGGGGAATAGAGTATAAAAGCAGAGAACTCCTGCTACAACTGTACAGGGTATTGGTGAGGCCACACATAGAGTACTGCGTACAGTTTTGGTCTCCGTATTTAAGGAGGGATATACTTGCATTGGAGAAAGTTCAGAGAAGGTTCACTAGGTTGATTCCTGAGATGAAGGGGTTGGCTTATGAAGAAAGGTTGAGAAGGTTAGGCCTATACTCATTGGAGTTGAGAAGAATGAGACATTATTGAAACATACAAGATAATGATGGGGCTCGACAAGGTAGATGCAGAGAGGATGATTTCCCTCGTGGGGGAATCTGGAACTGGGGGGGCATTGTTTCAGAATAAGGGGTCATCTTATTTTGCAAGGCAAGAGGAGATAGTAATTAGACAATAAAGAAACAAAAGATGGGTCTAGAGGAGGTGTAAATGGAATATCAGAATCATCAGCAAACATAGAAACATAGAAACATAGAAAATAGGTGCAGGAGTAGGCCATTCGGCCCTTTGAGCCTGCACCACCATTCAATAAGATCATGGCTGATCATTCCCTCAGTACCCCTTTTCCTGCTTTCTCTCCATACCCCTTGATCCCGTTGGCCGTAATCGCCATATCTAACTCCCTCTTGAATATATCCAATGAACTGACATCTACAACTCTCTGCGGCAGGGAATTCCACAAGTTAACAACTCTCTGAGTGAAGAAATTTCTCCTCATCTCAGTCCTAAATGGCCTGCGTCTTATCCTAAGACTGCGTCCCCTGGTTCTGGACTTCCCAAACATCGGAAACATTCTACTTGCATGTAACCTGTTCCGTCCCGTCAGAATCTTGTATGTTTCTATGAGATCCCCTCTCATCCTTCTAAACTCGAATGTATAAAGGGCCAGTTGATCCAGTCTCTCCTCATATGTCAGTCCAGCCATCCCGGGAATCGGTCTGGTGAACTTTCGCTGCACTCCCTCAATAGCAAGAATGTCCTTCCTCAGAATTATCAGAATTATTGCTGGAAGTGACGGAAATGGGGGAGGATGATTGTTGAATGTAGAGGCTGGTGGAGTGAAAGTTGAGAACAAGGGGAACCCTGCTGTGGTTCTGGGAGGATAGGGAAGGAGTGAGAGTGGAAGTGTGGGAAATGGAACGGACGTGGCCAACCACAGTGGAGGGAATCCTCACTGAGGAAAAAGGACGATATATCAGAAGCACTTGTATAGAAGGTGGCATCGTCAGAACAGGTGCGATGGAGACAGAGAAACTGGGAGAATTAAATAGAGTCCTGTCAGGAAGCGGGGTGAGAGAAAGTGTAGTCAAGGTAGCCATGGGAGTCAGTGGGCTTATAGTGGATATTGGTCTATAGCCTGTCCCCAGAAAAAGAGACAGAGAAGTTGAGGAAGGAAAGAGTCGGAGATGGACCATGTGAAGTTGAGGGAAGGGTGGAAATTGAAAGCAAAGTGGATGAAATTTTCCAGTTCAGGGCGAGAGCTGGAAATGGCACCAATTCAGTCATTAATGTATCGGAAAAAGAAGTGAGGGAGGGGCATGAGTAGGACTGGAACAAAGAATGATTCACATATCCCACACAATTTCAGGCATAGACATGACCCATGTGGGCCTCCAAAACAGCACCTTTTATTTGGAGGAAGTGACTGGAGTCAAAGAAGAAGTTGTTCAAAGTGAGAACAAGTTCAGCAGGAGGAGAGGGTGATAGTGGTTGTGCCTCCGTTCAAGGAGGGCCCTCAGGCTGGTGGATTGTGATATAGAGGGATTGGACATCCACAGTGAAAAGGAGATGGTTGGGGCCAGGAAACTGGAAATTGTTAAAGTGGTGGAGGGAGTCGGAAGAGTCGCAGATGTAGGTGGGAAGAGAGTGAACAAGGGCAGAAAAAATAAAGTCGAGATAGGATGAAATCAATTCCGTGGGGCAATAATAGGCTGAAACGATGGATCTACCAGGGCTGTCCTGTTTGTGGATCTTGGGAAGGAGGTAGAAGCGGGCTGTGCGGGGTTTGGAGGCTGTGGCGGGAAGATCTCCAGAGGAGATGAGGTCGGTGATGGTCTGGGAAATGATGGCTTCATGTTCGATGGTGGGGGTCATGGTCCAGAGGGAGGTAGGAGGAGGTGTCAGAGAGTTGGCGATCAACCTCTGCAAGATAGAGGTCTGTTTGCAAGCAGCAACAGCATCACCCAAGTCAGCAGGTTTAATGAAAATATTAGCGTTGGATCTGAACGAGCGGAGTGCTGCGAGTTCAGAGGGAGGTAAGTTGGAGTGAGTGAGGGGAGCAGAGAAATTGAGATGACCAATGTCCCATCGGCAGTTCCCAATGAAAAGATCTAGAGAGGGTAAGAGGCCAGAGGGATGGGTCCAGATGGAAGGAGAATTCTGAAGATGGGAAAAAGAGTCTGCTGTGCAGGGGGGATGACACCTGACCAAGGAAGTGGATGCGGAGACGAAGAAAAAGAGCTCAGCATCATGCCAAGCTAGAACTTCATTGAGGTGGGGCGTAAGGGGATTAAGCTCAGGCCTTTGCTGAGGACTGATCGGTCGGGGTCAGAGAAGGGAAGATCAGAGGGGATAGTGAAAACATGGCAGAGGGTGAGATTGGAAGAAGGGATGTTGTCAGAGGAAAGTGAAGAGGAAGAAGCTTCCGGAGGGGCGTTGGTGTCCAAGAGTTGTTGAAGCTTGTGATCCTTGACACCTGAAAGGAAGAAAAAATGTTTCCTGTTTAGGCGCCGGAAACGCCAATGAATGAAATGGAACTGTGGACTAGGAAAGCTTTGAGTTAGAGCGAGCCGGTGCTGCTGAAGAGAGAGGTCGAGAGCGTGTAAGTGGTGGTGTGTGGCGTTGGACGTGGAGAGAGCAGTGGTTCGAGGAACGTTGAATATCTCAGAGATATCTGTAATCCTGGATGGATCCAGAACATGAGGGGTGGAATTTCAGTTGGAATCCACGAGGATTAAGTTGGAAGTGGAGACAGTTACCGTGGAAAGCGTTGTGGCTGTGAAAGCGCGTTTTGGTAGATACCTGATCAAACACGAGAAGGGAAACAGAAAGCAATGAAGCTGAACAAGGTTAAAGAGACAAACGGAAATCCTGTGGGAGAGAAGAGCAGAACTTCTTCAAGGTGGGCATTACTAGAAGAGATGTGGCGGATGCTGTGGATGCTGGAAATCTGAAATAAAAACAGAAAATGCTGGAAAGGCTCAGCAGGTCAGGCAACATCTGTGGAGAGAGAAACAGAGTTAATGGGCTGGATTGTCGGGTCGTTTGCGACCGGGTTTTCGCCAGGATTTGACTCTCCGCGGCGTAAAATGGGGCGCTCAGCTGTTTTTCGCCGGGTCTCGATCCTCGGTTGGGTTTTTGCAGCACCACCAGGGGGAGCGACGCTGGGTGTACAACGGCTCTCCTTGCGACACCGCTGCGAGTTTCGTCAATCACCCGACCCGTACGCCGCGAAACGCGCCCCGCGATGACCGCCAGAGAAAACACAGCGGTACAGCCCTGCCGGCAACGGTGACTTGGATAAACTGGAAAAAAGGTAAGTTCCAGTTTTTATTTTTTTATATTTTTGCAGCGATTTGTGAGGTAAGGGTGTTGGCAATGTTTTTTGAATGTTTTTTTGAATGTTTTTTTGGTTTTTTTTCCCCCTCCTCCCAAGGCCTGTCTCAGAGCACTCCCGGCTCCGCACTAAAGTTGTCGATGATCGCGTATTTGAGCCGCGAAAGTAGTTCAGCGCCTCCCTTTGCACTGCACCATTGGCACAGAGCCTAATGATGAAAGTTAGGCAATTAATCGCTAACGCTAATTGGGTGTTAATTTTCCCATTCCGCCTCCGTTTTCACCACGAAAACGGCAAAGCTGAAAATCCTGCAGTCGATGTTCCGTCAGGACTGGAAGGAGGTAGAGCTGTATATTTGCAATATTGAGTGACATTTTATTTTAAAAAACTGTTAATTCTTAGTGGACTTCTGATGATTTCAGTTGTCCACTCTTCTTTAGAATGCCAATCAGTACATTTGTTTATCAATAGTCACTTCTTATTTTCAGGTGTAAAAGCACACCATCCATGGACCCGCTTAGATCACTTTGATCTTGACTCTTCTGACATTTAATCGGCTAAAAAATATTTGGAAAGCAGTTGATCATTAAATCAAAAGATGTTTTATTTTAAAATTGGATCCCACTTTTGGGTTTTCGGGAGCGAGGAGAAAGAAGGAAACATGGCAAGTGGAGCGTTTTCAAGAGAAATGCAACAGCTATTAGGTTGGAAAAAAAGGACAGAGAGAAATAGGAAAGAAAAGAAATTGGAGTGAAGAAATTGACTAAGCAGAATGAAAATACCTAGTTTTGTTTTAATCAAAGTTGCTTTTTTCAAACTTTTACACATCAGATGTAATCATTTAGAAAGTAGCCTTATGAGTCATGTGCAAGATGCATCATTTCAGTAACATAGCTGATAAGCTCTAAAGCTCAAGGAAGACTGTCATTTCCATGTGGGTATGGTTGCCGTTAATAATCATCTAAAAAAAAATCATAAAGAACAGTCCATGTGGTTTTATAAGCCATACAAAATCTACTGAAATTCTTTTGAACGGGTAACCATATTGGTGGACATTACTATCCAGGGAATCAAATTGATTTGGATTTTTCATCAGGCATTGTTGTACAGACCCAATGAGCTTATTAATGCCCTTCAGGGAATCGAACCTGCTGCTTCCTCGCGATTTGGTCTACATGTGACTCCAGGCTCACACGACGGAGATGATGTTTAATGTCCTCAGGGCAATGAGGCTCGGGCAATAAGTACTCCCTGATCAGTATCTCCTACCTTCAAGAAGCAAAAGTCTATCTGTATTGCTAAGGTTGAATATACGAGGGCCCGGAATGTTCTTGGAGCTGCTCCCGCCGTAGCTGCAACGGAAGCCCAGTTGCTAGCGGAATTTCGGGGGAGCAGTGGGAGTCACGCCGAGGAAATTCCGCAGCAAGGTTTTTAAACAAGATAAAAGTGTATTAAATTAATGGTAAATGAGCTTAATGCATTCATAATTAGCTTTGCAGTAAAGAGTAGGAGTGAGAAGAAAAAAAAAGAAAGATGTGCATTTATATAGTGCCTTTCACAACCTCAGGACGTCTCAAAGCACTTTACAGCCAATGAAGTACTTTTGAAGTGCAGTCACTGTTGTAATGTAGAAAACGCAGCAGCCATTTTTGCGCACAGCAAGCTCCCACAAACAGCAATGTGATCATGACCAAATAATCTGTTTTTGTTAAGTTGATTGAGGGATATATATTGGCCAGGACACCGGGGATAACTCCCCTGCTCTTCATCGAAATAGTGCCATGGGATCTTTTACAACCACCTGAGAGGGCAGACGGTGCCTCGGTTTAACGTCTCATCCAAAAGACTGAAGGAGATTGACAGGGTAGATGCTGAGAGATGGTTTAGCCAGGCTGCGGTGTTTAGAACTAGGTGGCATAGTCTCAGGATAAGGGGTAGGTCCTTTTAAGACTGAGATGAGGAGGAATTTCTTCACAGAGGATTGTGAATTTTTGGAATTCTCTGCCCCAGAGGGCTGTGGATGCTGAGTCTCTGAATATATTCAAGGCTGAGAGAGATAGATTTTTGCTGTCTAGGAGAATCAAGGGATATGGAGATCAGGCGGGAAAGTGGAGTTGAGGTCGATGATCTTATTGAATGGCGGAGCAGGTTCGATGGGCCATAGGGCCTACTCCTGCTCCTATTTCTTAGATTCTTTTATTCTTAAGATGGCACCTCCAACAGTCCAGCAATCCCTCAGTACTGCACTGGTGTGTCAGTCTAATTTTTTGTACTCAGGTTTCTGGACTGAGACTTGAACCCAAAGGGGATGAAATTGTTCATTCTTTAAGGGTCGTCACTGCCCGGGGGCAGGCACATCCGCAATTGTCCCCGTGTCGGGGAAGGCAGTAAAAGGTTTCAGCCGTGCCATGACTTTCCGCCCCGCACGATGCCCCAACCCCTTGGGGCCGAAATTGCCCCTTCCCTAAAGGCCTGTTACCGCCGGAAATCAGCGGCCATGCTGCGGAGTGCAATAGCCAACGACTTTTAACGGAATGGACGCCATTTTGAAAATTCCGCTCCTGTGATATCCCGCCAGTGACCTGCTCCCCCCACTACCGCTCCGCTGGTGCCGATTCATCCTAAGTGTGTCATCAGAGCGCAAACCAGCAATGTTCCCCCACCCCCCCCCCGATGGCAAAATTCCACCCAAAAAACATTGCTGCCGCCGCCGCAATTATTGCTGCCACCAGCAATTTATTTCTGCCGGTGCACTGTGTTTGCCGCGCTTCTAAAATGGCGGTGCGTCTGCCATTAAAGGGGAGGACCTATTGCCGCGGCCGCCATGTTTTTTTTTGTGGGCCGACTGCCATGTCGGGCCGACAATTATGCCCCCAGATTCGGCCGGGCCGCCAACAGGCAGCCTGGCACCCCCTCTTGGGTGCCAGGCCTCTGGCCCGGCCAAAACCTTCCCTGGACCGAACGTAAAGAATCGCACCTTTAAGTGAAGGGGAGGGATGTTGTGGCACGTTAGCACGCGCAGCACATCGCAGTGACGTCATCGGTGTTGCTCTGGCGTGCTCAGTGCGGCGCTAAATGACACCACCTGCCTTCCGCCCTGCTCCCGACTCTCTTCTGCCCCTCTACCGCCCCCGACACCACCCCATTCATTTTTGTACACAAGAGGGCCAAAGTTTCCTCCAATCTCCGCCCCATCTGTCCTGGCGGCAATTCATCCTTTAATTCAAATTATCCACCCCAAACAGAGCAGAGGGCAATTTCCAGCCCGTAACCTTCTAACCCTGAGGGGAGAGTGCTAGCCACTGACATACGGGTGACACTGAACAAGTGCTAATAAATGGCTGAGTCTGTGAAGATTGTTTGTGTATGGGGGTGTAGATGACAATTAGTTATCTTGGTTCTCTTTACACTAGCCATAGTACAAAATGCTTGGACCATTGGGCCAGAATTTGTTGCCAAAATAAAGGCAAGTTTAATGGCACTAACGAGTGAATCAGCCTGCAACTTGTGGCGAGGAAGAGATACTGTACGAAAGACTAGTATTAGAGTCTCATAAATATATATTCAATTTGTAGTCATTAACCAAATTAATCTTACCCATGATTCTCTGTGGGTATGGGAATGTTAGAAGCTGCTTGAATGTATGCAGAACTCAGTTTTGACGAGGTTCAAATAACGAACTAACACAAGCTGCAAGCCAAGGTCACATTATTATAACAAAGTAGAAATTGGATTCAGTCGAAACAAACCTAACTGTTAGAACACAGTAGCATAAATAAGACAGGTTCCAAGGAGATGAAGGAATTTATAAACAAGATAACATGGACAAGTAGGCATTGATTGAAAATTACTGGAGATAGGAGTGGCCACATGCTAGCTCTGGTTTGAGTGACAATGGTATTTTGACCATTAGAACTAATTAAACATGGTGATTTTGTTGAAGACCATATATGGACACTGGCCAAATGAACTTTTGATAAGAAATTGGTTAAAACATTGATATTCAAAGGATACCTTAGCACAGAGATGGCTGGTGTAGCAATGTACAGATTTAGGACAACATCTACCTGTGCATGGGAGTTCCAGAAACCTGGGCCTGTGAGCTTTCGTCAACTCTCACTTTTTGTTAAGTATACGATTGCTGTAAGCATAATAAATTTGATCTGTTGCACAAACTGATAGGTCCTTACTATTCAGTATAAATGCACACGAGGCCCATGCTTGAGAGAAGGTCAGTCTGTGACCTGTCCTTTATTCCTTCACACTCAAAGTGATGAAGGTGGGTGGAGCTTCCCCTTTTGTACCTGAAGGCCCAGGTTAGGAGTGTCCCCCACCTAGTGGTCATTGTCCTCACAGTGTACAACTTAGGTCAGATTATACATGGATTACAATGCTGGTTGAATACATGACATCACCTTCCCCCCCCAAAGTCTTATTGGGATCACAGGTTGAGTCTCTCTGGTGGTTTATGCTCTCTTGTAGAGCGCCTGAGTTGGGGCTCCGGTTGTTGGGCGCTGGCCTGAGTGTCTGCTGTTTGCGGTGCCTCAGGCCGATCCAGACTGCCAACAGTGATTGGGCTCTCCTCCCTTTGGTTCCGGTGTTCAGTCACCTGTGGTGGAGTGAACTCTACATCGTGTTCTTCCTCTGCTTCTTCTATGGGGTTGCTGAACCTCCTTTTTGTTTGATCCACGTGTTTGCGGCAGATTTGTCCATTGGTAAGTTTAACTACCAGAATCCTATTTCCCTCTTTGGCAATCACAGTGCCTGCGAGCCATTTGGGCCCTGCAGCATAGTTGAGGACAAAAACAGGATCATTTACATCAATACATCGCGCCCTCGCATTCCTGTCATGGTAGTCATATTGTGGCTGGCGCCTGCTCGCAACAATTTCTTTCATGGTGGGGTGTATAAGGGATAACCGGGTTTTAAGCGTCCTTTTCATTAGCAGCTCTGCGGGTGGAACTCCTGTGAGCGAGTGTGGTCGGGGTCTATAGGCCAACAGGAGGCGTGATAAGCGCCTTTGTAGGGAACACCCTTGGATTCTGAGCATCCCCTGTTTGATTATCTGCACTGCTCGTTCTGCCTGGCCATTTGAGGCCGGCTTAAACGGTGCCGTTCTGACATGGTTAATTCCATTGCCTGCCATGAAGTCCTGGAATTCAGTGCTTGTGAAGCACGGGCCAATGTTGCTGACCAAGACGTCCGGTAGACCGTGGGCGGCGAACATTGCCCGTAGACTTTCTACCGTGGAGAGGATGTGCTTGAATTTAAAATGTCACACTCGATCCATTTGGAGTAGGCATCTACTACAACCAAAAACATTTTTCCCATGAAAGGACCTGCATAGTCTACATGGATGCGTGACCAAGGCTTGGCGGGCCATGGCCAGGGGCTAAGGGGGGCTTCCCTGGGCGCATTGCCCAGCTGAGCACACGTGTTGCACCTGCGAACACAAAGTTCCAGATCTGCGTCTATCCCTGGCCACCAAACGTGTGACCTGGCAATTGCCTTCATCATGATAATGCCCGGGTGCTCATTGTGGAGTTCTCTGATGAACACCTCTCTGCCCATCTGGGGCATGACTACGCAGTTTCCCCACAGTAGGCAATCAGCCTGAATCAAGAGTTCATTCCTGCGCCTGTGAAATGGTTTAAATTTCTCAGGGCATGCCCTGTATGTGGCTGCCCAGTCCCCATTTAGGACACATTTCTTGACTAGAGACAATAGCGGGTCTCTATTTGTCCAGACCTTAATCTGACGGCTGTCACGGGTGAGCCTTCGCTTCCGAAAGCTTCAACAGCCATGACCATCTCAGCAGCATGCTCGGTAGCCCCTTCAGTGGTGGCTCGTGGGAGCTTGCTGAGTGCATCGGTGTAGTTTTCAGTGCCCGGTCTGTACCGAATTATATAGTCATAGGTGGCTAACGTGAGTGCCCACCTCTGTATGCAGGCAATGCGTTTGCATTTATGGCCTTGTTGTCGGCCAAAAGGGACGTTAGGGGCTGATGATCTGTCTCCAGCTCAAATTTCCTGCCAAACAGGTACTGGTGCATTTTCTTTACAGCATATACACATGCGAGCGCCTCCTTTTCTACCATCCCGTAACCCCTTTCTGCCTGGGACAGACTCTTGGCGGCATAAGCTACCGGCTGTAACTGACCCTTGACATTGACATGCTGCAACACACACCCGACACCATAGGATGACGCATCGCACGTTAACACAAGTTTCTTACATGGGTCGATAGTGTTAACAGAGTGTTGGAACATAACAAATTGCGTGCTCTATTAAAAGCCCTTCCCTGGCTGTCCTGCCAGACCCATTCGTGACCTTTGCGTAGGAGCACGTGTAGCGGCTCTAGCAGCGTGCTCAATTTGGGAAGAAAGTTCCCCAAATAGTTCAGGAGCCCCAGGAACGAACGCAGCTCCGTCGTGTTACGGGGTCTGGGTTCTCTCTGGATCGCTTCCGTCTTGGACGCAGTAGGGCTGATCCCGTCTGCTGCTACCCTCATCCCCAGGAATTCTACCTCTGGAGCTAGGAAGACGCACTTCGCCTTTTTCAGTCGCAGCCCTACCCAAGTCCAGTCTGCGTAGCACCTCCTCCAGGTTGTGGAGGTGTTCTTCAGTATCGTAACCCGTGATGAGGATGTCGTCCTGAAAAACCACCGTCCCTGGAATCAACTTGAGGAGGCTTTCCATATTTCGTTGGAAGATCGCGGCGGCCGAACGAATCTCGAACGGACATCTGTTGTACTCAAACAACCCCTTGTGTGTCATGATGTTGGTCAGCTTCTTCAACTCACTCGCCAGCTCCTGGGTCATGTAAGCTGAGGTCAGGTCCAATTTTGAAAAAGTTATGCCACCGGATAGCGTCGCAAAGAGGTCCTCCGCTCTCGGTAGCAGGTACTGGTCTTGGAGTGACACCCGATTGATGGTGGCCTTGTAATCACCACATATCCTGACCGACCCATCCGCCTTGAGCACCGGCACAATCGGGCTCGCCCAGTCACTGAATTCGACTGGCGAGATGATGCCTTCCCTCAGCAGGCGGTCCAATTCGCCTTCTATCTTTTCCCGCATCATGTACGGTACCGCTCTGGCCTTATGGTGTACTGGCCTGGCGTCCGGGTTTATGTGAATCACTACCTTGGCCCCCATGAAAGTGCCGATGCCGGGTTGAAATAATGAGTCAAATTTGTCCAGGATCTGTGAGCATGATACTCGCTTCACAGAGGAAATTGCATTGACATCGCCCCATTTCCAGTTCATGACAGCAAGCCAACTCCTCCCCAGTAGTGCGGGACCGTCCCCTGGGACAATCCAGAGTGGCAACCTGTTCTCCGAATCTTTGTGGGTCACGACTACCGTGGCGCTGCCTAGCACCGGAATGATCTCCTTTGTGCAAGTCCGCAGCTGTACTTCAATCGGCAATAATTTTGGCCTCCTGGCCTTGGACGCCCACAACTTTTCGAATTTTTTGATGCCCATCATGGACTGGCTGGCCCCCATGTCTAGCTCCATTGATACTGGGATGCCATTGAGGAGCACTTTCATCATTATCGGTGGCGTCCTGGTGTATGAACTGTATACTGCTCCACATGAACTCGCTGAACTTCGGCTTCCAGCGATTTCCCCCAGCGTTCATTTCTGCAATTTCTGCAGTTATTTTGCTCACCTCTGCAAACTCCGACTGAGTGTGTGCCTCCACGCCTCCAACATGAGTTGTTGTTGGAAACAAAAGGTCCCTTGCCAGTCGATCGTCCCTGACTGCCCCTGTTATTGTCCTTGAGTGCGCCATTAACAGGTGTTGATGGCCCCATTACTGGCCGCATTGTCCCTTCAAATGGTGTGAATCACCGTTCAGCTTGTCATTGTCTCTGTCGAACTTCCCCTCTGGGTTCAACTACATGTTGGGGCATGCCTGATTGCCCCTGTCTGCCTGGAGAACTGTGTGCTGCTTTAACAATGTTGAATCCCTGTCCCAACCATTCCTTAACACAGTACCTCTCGTCTGTTCTGCTAGTGGCCATGCTCGCGTGGTTTAAATCCCAGTTTCTCGTCGCCATTGATAGGTCCTTACTATACAGGATAAATGCACACGAGGCCCATGCTTGAGAGAAGGTCAGTCTGTGGCCTGTCCTTTATTCCTTAGCACTCAAAGTGATGAAGGTGGGTGGAGCTGCCCCTTTTGTACCTGAAGGCCCAGGTTAGGAGTGTCTCCCACCTAGTGGTCATTGTTCTCACAGTGTACAACTTAGGTCAGATTATACATGGGTTACAATGCTGGTTGAATACATGTCACAAACCATACTGACCGCTGCCTAATTGGTATGTCTGGTTATGGAACCTTAAAAGGATTTACAGACTGGCAGCCTAGATGGGATACTAGACAAGCAGTCAGTATTGTGCAGTCAGTTAGACTTTAAGAGTGGCGTCGTGATCAAGTTGCCACACTCAAAGAAGGATTAACCCAAGGGGAAGTGGGGAGTGCTCGCGAATGCCTGATGTCAGAGATCTGTAAAGAAAATGGCTGATAAGAGTAAAATTAGACAAAGGTGCCTGTGAGGATGAAGTACAGACACTGTTAACGGAATGTTTAACCAAAGGAGATTGAATCCCCTTTGAAGAGGTGATAAGCTTTATCCAGAATCATCAGAGTTTAAAAAAAGTTAAAGATGATAAAGCTACGAGGCTACTTGTCTATGCAGCATTTTTTTTGCTCAAGGAGACTGTAATGTATGTAACTATGTAATACTTGACACCAGAGGGCGTGACTGTTGGAGTCCTAATGGCCACCAACACACACGTGCAGGGCCAGTATAAAAGGCCATGTTGTTTAGGCACTCTGGAGTTGTAATAAAGAAGACTAAGGTCAACTAATATTAGAGAGATTCGTAGAGGGTGATAATTGGGAAGCCTTCATCGAGCATCTCGACATAAACTTCATGGCCAACGAGCTGGAAGGAGACACTAACGCGGCCAAGCGCAGGGCAATTCTCCTCAACGTCTGTGGGGATAAAATATACGGCCTCATCAAGAATCTGCTCACACTGACAAAACCAACGAAGAAGAAATATACAGAGTCGTGCATGCTGGATCGGGACCATCTCAAGCCGAAGGAGAGTATCCTCATGGCCAGGTATCGTTTTTATACACACTATCGCTCCGGGGTATCAGGACGTTATCAGGCGAATTATGTCCCCGACCTGAGACACCTCGCGGGACCTTGCGATTTTGGAGCTGCATTGGGGCAAATGCTGCGGGACTTTTTCATGTTGTGCATCAGCCACGAGGTCATTCTTCGAAAGCTGCTGGCTGACAAAACCCTAGGCCTGAGCAGGGCCATCGCAATCACCCAGGCATGCATGGACACGGATGATAACACCAAACAGATATCTTCTCAACATCGAAGCTCACCGACAAGTACTGTGCATAAAATGACGTCGCTAGCCTATACATCTGCAGCTGCAAGACTTATGATGACTCAGAATCCGCCATCGGGGGTGAATGTGAATCCATTAGCTGCGGGGGTAATCATCGGGCCCATCCAATGTCGATTCAAGCACTACGTGTGCAAAGGCTGCACAACAATGGGGCACCTCCAGCGAAAGTGCAAATGTGCTGCTACACACCACGTGGCTGAGGATGATCGATCCAGCGCAGATCACGCAGCACAGGCAACTCAACCCAAGGAAGAATTGTATGGAGTGCATACCTTCACCACCAACAGCCCTCCTATAATGCTGAAAGTCAAATTAAATGGAGTTCCAGTATCCATGGAGTTGGACACGGGTGCGAGTCAGTCAATAATGAGCCAGAAGGCTTTCGAGAAACTGTGGGGCAATAAAGCACAATGGCCCAAACTGAATCCAATTAATGTAATGCTGCGTACCTATACCAAAGAGCTCATACCAGTCATTGAAAGTGCGGCAGTGAAGGTATCGTACGATGGAGCTGTACATGACCTATCATTGTGGATTGTTCCAGGCAATGGCCCAACGCTGTTCGGCAGAAGCTGGTTAGAAAAGATTAGATGGAATTGGAATGACATCAAAGCACTATCTTCAGTGGATGACGCCTCGTGTGCTCAAGTGCTGAGCAAGTTTCCTCGCTATTGGAACCAGGCATAGGCAACTTCACAGGCGCCAAAGTACAGATCTAGGCCCCAATGCACGACCTGTCCATCACAAGGTTCGGGCGGTTCCGTACATGATGAGGGAGAAAGTCGAGATGGAACTGGACAGACTCCAATGCGAAGGAATCATATCGCCAGTCAAGTTCAACGAGTGGGCCAGTCCAATTATTCCGGTGTTGAAAAGCGATGGCACAGTCAGAATCTGCGGAGACTACAAGGTAATGATTAACTGAGTCTCACTACAGGACCAGTACCTGCTGCCAAAGGCGGATGACCTGTTCGCAACGTTGGACCTAACCTCCGCCTACATGACACAGGAGCTGGCTGAATCTTCAAAAAGACTGACGTGCATCAACACACACAAAGGGCTGTTTATATACCATAGGTACTCTTTCGGGATTCGCTTGGCTGCAGCCATTTTCCAGAGAAACATGGAGAGTTTGCTGAAATCTGTTCCGCGCACCGTTGTGTTTCAAGACAACATCCTGATCACTGGTCGTGGCACCATCGAACATCTACACAACCTGGAAAAGGTTCTAAATCGCCGAGACAGAGTGGGACTCAGGCTGAAACACTCCAAGTGTGCTTTCCTGGTGCTGGAAGTCGAATTTTTGGGGAGAAAGATTGCAGCAGACAGCATCAGGCCCAGATGCAGCGTACACAGGCCATCAAGAATGCATCCAGACCACAGAATGTGATGGAGCTGCGTTCGTTCCTGGGACTCCTCAACTATTCCGTAACTTTCTACCCGGGTTGAGCACATTGGTCGAGCCTTTGCACATGTTGCTATGTAAGGGTGAAGACTGGGTTTGGGGCAAATCTCAAGACACAGCCTTTGAGAAGGCCAGGAACCTCCTATGTTCAAATAAGTTACTTGTACACTATGACCCATGTAAACCTTTAGTGCTAGCTTGTAACGGCTCATCGTATGGTGTCGGCTGTGTGTTACAGCAAGCCAATGTATCGGGCAACCTCCAAGCGGCTGCATACACGTCTAGAAGTCTGTCTAAGGCTGAGTGAGCCTATGGTACGGTCGAGAAAGAGGCGTTAGCATGTGTATATGGGGTTAAGAAAATGCACCAATTCCTATTTGGACTTCGGTTTGAGCTTGAAACTGACCACAAGCAGCACATTTCGCGGTTTTCAGAGAGCAAAGGTATAAATACCAATGCTTTGTCCCACATCCAAAGATGGGCACTAACATTATCCGCCTATGATTATGTTATCCGCCACAGACCAGGCACTGACAACTGTGCAGATGCTCTCAGCCGGCTACCATTACCCACCACTGGGGTTGAAATGGCGCAGCCCGCAGACTTAGTTTTGATGCTTTTGAGAGCGAGGGGGCACCCGTCACAGCTCGCCAGATCAGGACCTGGACCAGCCAGGATCCTGTGCTATCATTAGTAAAGAGTTGCGTCCTTAATTGGAACTGGTCGACCGCTCCCGGGGAAATGCAAGATGAAATTAAGCCGTTTCATCGACGCAAAGATGAAATGTCCATCCAGTCAGATTGCCTCTTATGGCATAATCGCGTGGTTTTGCCATAAAAAGAAAGAGAAACGTTTATACATGACCTACACAGTACTCACTCAGGCATTGTCATGATGAAGGCAATTGCCAGGTCGCATGTTTGGTGGCTCGGCATTGACTCGGACTTGGAGTCATGCATGCATCAGTGCAACACTTGCTCGCAACTGAGCAAGGGAGGCTCCACTGTGCCTGTGGTCATGGCCCTCCAAACCGTGGTCCAGGATCCATGTAGATTTTGCCGGCCCCTTTCTAGGAAAGATGTTTTTAGTAGAAGTGGATGCTTACTCCAAATGGATTGAATGCGTAATCATGTCATCCAGCACGTCCACAGCCAGCATTGAAGGCCTCCGGGCCATGTTCGCCACCCACGGCTTGCCCGACGTCCTTGTCAGCGCCAATGGACCGTGTTTTACCAGCTCGGAATTCAATAATTTTATGACCCGCAATGGCATCAAGCATGTCAGGTCTGCTCCGTTTAAGCCCGCGTCTAACGGTCAAGCAGAACGGGCAGTCCAAACAATCATGCAGAGCATGAAATGCATGACGGACGGCACCCTGCAGACCCGCTTGTCTCGCATTCTGCTCAGTTACCAGACGCGACCCCATTCGCTTACTGGGGTTCCCCCGGCAGAATTGTTAATGAAGAGAGCCCTCAAAACCGGATCTTAATGATCATGTGGAAACCCGGCGACACGGGCAGAACATGTACCACGATCACGTGGCTGTTTCACATGATATTGACGTGAACGACCCTGTGTTTGTCCTGAATTACGGTTATGGTCCCAAGTGGGTTGCTGGCACTGTTTTGGCCAAGGAAGGGAATAGAGTGTTTATAATCAAACTGTTACATGGCCAAACGTGCAGAAAGCATTTAGATCAGACCAAATTGCGATTTACTGACAACCAGGAACAACTTGAAGAGGACATCACCATCAACGATCCACCAACACACACCCAACCAGCAATCGACCTCGCTGTCAATCATGAGGATGAACCCACCGTTCCTGACAGTCCGGTCAGACCACGCGGTACAGTGCAGCAATGGTCCAGCCAACTCACACACGCCAGGGTTTGAACTTAGACAATCAACCAGGGAGCGAAGGGCTCCGGATCGCCTCAACTTGTAAATAACTTGTACCGAAGACTTGGGCGGGGGGGGGGGGGGGGAATGATGTTATGTATGTAACTATGTAATACTTGCCACCAGAGTTGGGGTCCTAATGGTTATCTGCACACACATGCAGGGCCAGTATAAAAGGTTGGCTGCCATGTTGTTTAGGCACTCTGGAGTTGTAATAAAGAAGACTGTAAGTTTAGCTCACAGTACTCAGCCTCGTGGAGTTCTTGTATCCCTAACAGAGACGATGAGTACTGTAATAAACAAAGTAAAGAGATAAAAGAGCTTAAAAAGAAACATAGTCAGGAGATAGAGGACTTAAAGAAGCAGCAAGAGCTGGAGGTGGGAGATTTAAAAAGGAAAGCAAGTTCAGGAGGTGGGAGATTTAAAAAGGCGAAATACTGACTTAGGGAGCCAGATCTCTCAAGCTGCGGTAGTTCTGCAGCAACAGAGCATGTGTGCGATCCAGGCAGGATGTGCTATGCGTGAACTAGAAAAACTAAACAAGCGTTACAATGGGATAGACAGAGAACCTTACGTGGGACCTACGCGATGCCAAAGGCTGGGATGCACTGGAAGGAAAAGCATATGGTTGGGGAGACCACAGAGGGTCCTTCAACAATAGTTAAGGCCAGACCTCTGTGAGTGCCATCGTTAACAACCAGGCCTATAATGACAAGGGGGAGGAGACCTCTTCCGAGAAGCGCTCCGTTCCCCTCAATGCTTCTGAATTACAAGCTTGTGTGATAATGAGTTAGGTCCCAAAACACTATCCAAGTGCCCCATCGATGAGAAGATATGATGGGATGCTTGGAAGTGAGGACACAACGAATTAGAGAATGTCGATTTGAAATGCGTCCTCCTCGTGGCTATCAATCCTAAAATATGGCAAAATCTTCCGTTTATGGTTTATAATACCCTCACTACCCCAAAAGAGGACATGGAGTCCATTCAGGAACAGTTAGGCATTAAAAACATGGATATGGCTAAGAAATGTTATCAAACCATATAGGAACCAGTAGACTCACCCATGGTGAATAGGGATAGGCTCTACACAGTTTATGCTTTCCTTCTGACTCCGAAGAGGAAAGGATGGACCAGGGGTCATTCAAGAAATAATTCTTGACTGATTTACAGAACTCATTGAGGCGTGCTTTAGGACACACTGTCTCGGCCGAGACTGATTGGGCTGATCTGCTTCAGACCACCAATCGGGCATGGACTTTTGCAAAAGATGAGTGTAGACCGAAAAAGCCTGTTAGTATGGTAGAAGGGCCAGTAGTTAGGCCCTAGGGTCAGTAGTTAGGCTGCTGCGCCCCTTTTTTGCGTTGTTTCGAGGGAAATTGCTACAACTGTGGGATACCTGGACACCAGTCTATAAATTGTAGGAAACCTCAAAAACAGGAAATCTGCCTCCGTATGCAACAAAATCTGCTAATCCTCTGGAGACCAAGGTAGATCAATTGGCCGGAGAAATGAGTAAATTAACAGCCATACTAAATACTCACTTGTTCAAAAGGACTAATCCAGTGGCGGCCGTCTCGGGTACGGCTGGGCAACAGCCACAGGGATCCCAGGCCACGGCACAATGAAGGGAACAGGCCCCTTGTGGACGGATGTGGGGTTCTGACGTGACGTTAATGGGCAACCAGAAATTTTGGTTGTTCTACCGGGGGGCCAGCAACAAATGAAGCTTATTGACACTGGCTCATCCGTTACCATCATCCATACCCCACACCCTGAACGCCATGCAGCAGCGGACAAGGGCTGCTTAACGTTACAAGGCTTTGATGGAAGGTCAACCTGTGTTCTTAAGGGGGAAGTGATAATTCTGTGCGCAGACGGGTAAATTTGACTGTTGATAATCCCGTCATGATGACAACTCCTGACGGGAGGGGTATATTGTGAAGTGATGTTTTGGAAGGGTACAGGACAATTATTGATTACAACCAGGAGTGTGTTTGGATCAGGGCAGGAGGGAGCGAATTGGTCAAAATATCAGATGCCCACTTCGTATTTGCAATTAAGAGGACTTGTCTGTACGAGATGCCATATCATTATAATGAGCGAGTCAAAACATTAATTCAAACGCACCCGCTCACATTCACCACTAGCAAGCATGATTGCAGTCAGGAGGGTGAGGAGACGATTAATGGTCCACCCCACTCCTTTGTGAAACAGTACCCAATTCCCAAAGAAAGTCATCTCTACATTCGAGATATCATCGAATCCCTATTAAAACAGGGCTGAGAACTGGCATTTTCACAATCAATTCACCAGCTTGGCCGGTTCAGAAGCCAGAAGATAGCTGGAGGCTCACTATTGATTACCGAAGCCTTAACAAGGTTACGCCCAAGGGCGCCCCTATAGGTAGGGATGCTCCAAGTTTACTATCAGAGCTCCCAAAAGGCTCTAAATACTACTCCACCCTAGACATTGCAAATTGCTTTTGGAGTATTCCGGTTCGAACAGAGGATCAATATAAATTTGCTTTCACTTTTGAGGACCAGAGTTACACATGGACGAGCCTGCCCCAAGGCTTCCACAGTTCCCTGACCATCTTCCATACCAGAATGGCACGGATCCTGAAAGTTTTTTCTAAGCCCCAGTGCCTGCTTCAGTACGTTGATGATTTGTTACTGGCCACCAGTACAATCGAGGAACATCTTGAACTGCTAGATGAACTGTTAACACTGTTAAGCAATGCAGGCTTGAAAATTAACCCTCGAAAAGCTCAGCTTTTGCAGGAAGTGACGATCTCTCAGCGGGGTCTAAGTCCTGACGAACACAAAATAGAGATAATCCGATGACTCCTGCTTCCTGCGTCCAGGACAGCGCTCCGATCATTTTTGGGGCTAGTGGGATACCAGCGTAATTTTATTCCTGGATCTGCAGAACTTGCAAAGCCCCTCTATGAACAGTTAAAAGGAAAAGAGGATCAAGTCTCCTCCCTATGGGGGCCAGATCACACCGCTGCAATTGAGAAATTGAAACCAGCTGTTATACAGACCACCTGTTTGATGTCGCCCGACCTGACACAACCATTCCATCTTGAGGTTGCATCCATTGATCATCATCTGACTGTGGTCCTATGTCAAGAATGACTAGACAGGTTCCAACCGATTGCACATGCTTCACGGGTGTTGCAGGGGGCAGAAACTACATATTCAGCCTATGAGCACCACCTACTGGTGACATTCTGGGCCACTCAACGCTTTGCCTACATCACGGGCTTCCAGGGGGTCATCTTGCATTCCCCTGCTGAACCTCCTCATGAAACCAGGCAATTGTTTGATCTCATCGCAATGCATTAGTAAATGGACTTTGGAACTATTACAATGGGACATTGATATAACCCCCAAACAGACTACACTTTTGCCACTGATGCTTGCGTATGAGGGACACCCTCACAAGTGCCTGCTGCCCTTAATAGACTTTGATTTCCAACCTGTTTTGTGATTGCCAATAGAAGGAGCGTCTGACATATACGTGGACAGTTCTTCATACCACACATAGGGCTCACCCCATACCCATTCTGCTGTGGTCCTCCCTGAGAAGACTCTCAAGTTTAAAAGTAATAAACATTCAGGACAATATGCAGAGATTTTGGCCCTCCTCATTGCCGTTCAAGAAACTTCTGCCTACCCGGCAAACATTTGGTCTGACAGCGCCTATGCCATCAATGCCATGTTGTCCCTTTCCCTCTATCAAAAGAATTCCTATTTCTCATCAGATGGTAAATCTTTGACCCATGGACCATGGCTACGGTCTCCTGTGGCAGGCTTTGCAGCCACGCTGCAAGCCCTGTCACATTGGCAAGGTTACCGCCCACAGGAGAGACCAGACCACTCACACCCTCGGGATCAATGCAGCAGATGTTGCTGCTAGAGAAGCAACTCTGACAGGCGATCTCTTCCCTTTGCAACTTGAGGGGGCGGTCCCACTTGCCATGGTTAGCTCAGCTCTCGATTTGGCTTCTCTTCAAACAGAGTATAGCCCCTATCAGATGGTCATCAATTGGCATGAACAAGGTGACCTTTACCAGCACCGACCACATAGGCCTCGAAAACCCTCCTTATCACAAATGGTGCACAACCATTACTCATGTATCAACAGGCTCCAGATTAATGCCCAATTGTCTGCATTCCCCCACACTTGGCAGACAAAATATTGTTCCTATTCACTCACACCCGATAGGAGGTCATTACTCAGCAGAAGTCACTTTTGTAAAAATTGCCTCCACGGCCTGGTGGCCTACTATGAAGGAGACTGTAAATTTATATGTTTCATGATGCTTACCTTGTTTACAGCAGAATCCATCCCCTTGTTCAAACCGTGCCTTCCTTCGAAGCCAGCCAACCCCTGATGGGCCCTGGACTCATATTCAAATCGTTTTCATTTGTCCCTTCCCACTATCGCAGGGTAATTATAAATATGCCCTTGTTATCATCGACTAGTTCACTACATGGATCGAGGCCTTCCAGTCCAGATCCAACACAGCGCTTGTCATAGCCAAGTTGTTATTGAGTGAGGTGCTCTGTAGGTACCACTTCAAGTTGATAGCGATCAGGGCTCCCATTTCACTGCTGAAGTTTTTTTCAAATTACAGGAATTTATAGGAATTAAACATAAGCTTCATATAGCCCATCATCCCCAATCATCTAGGATAGTAAAAAGAGGGAATCATACACTGAAATCCATGTTAGGAAAATTGCGTACAGAACAATGGGTCAATATGTTACCGATGTGTTTAATGGCAATTCGGTCCACGCCACATAGGACCACGGGGATATCACCTTACCAGGCAATGACTGGGAGGTTGATGAGGACTCCAGGTCACCTGACTTTGATTGGTACTACCCTCCTCACACAACAATCAAGTAACCACTTTTGGTTGGAGTGCACAGTAGAGCATATTAATGAAGTTAACCGACACGTGGCAAAGCATTTAGGGAAATCTAAAACCCAAATCAAGAAATACTTTGACAAGAAGGTTCAACCTTTTGAGTACCAGATAGGTGACAATATCATGGTGTAAAATTATAGGAAAAATGATACTGTGTTTGATCCCAAATGGAAGGGTCCCTACCCGATAGTGGATAAATTGAACAAGATATATCGAGAGCCATAGTATGTTCAATTTATGGGAGTTATATTCTGGATCAAGTAATGGCAGGGTTAGGTGAAATAGAACACAGCTGTGTCCCCACATTCGTCGATGAGTCCGTGATTAGGAAATGGCTCCATTATGATAAGGACTATAATGTAAAGGAGGCAAGGAAACAGGGATTAGTATATTTGGTGAGAGGAAATGGGGATTATTACAGTCAGCCAATTGTTCCTGTAGTGGTGTGGATGCCACAGGTGCACAAGATGAGACCTTGGGAGGTGTTTAAAGTGGAATCGATAGGGATACTGGAAGGAAAGTTCCATAAGTCCTTTGCATCACCCCCTCTCACCTTGATTAAGCGAAATGATACCTGGGACAGTCCAGATATGGAGTGTTGCACCAAATATAGTGGTGTTTACATGTGCAGGTGCGACGTCAGGAACCCAAGTCAGCCCGCTTGTGGGTTCGCACCAGGCTCAGAGTCACCCCTCTGTAGTATGAATGTGCAGAGTTGGGGAATCGACCAGATAAATTATGTTTATTTACCGATGAGCACCTATTGCGTCACCACATGTGCAAAATCATACCAGCATGGGCAGGATGAATGTCCAATAGATATCCTACCCTTTGCTTTAAACCCACACAAACAGTCCGAATAGGCAGCAAAACTCTCCTACCTGTGATAATTCACAACATTACCGAACTAAGAGTGAACTTTTCAATGCAAGCAGAAGCCCTGAGAGCGGTGGTTAACTTTGGACATCCAATTCCACCCTTATCCCTAAATCTTAAAGCCATTATAGAGAGAACTTCAACTTCACAAGTACACTTAGTTCAGATGCAGCAAAGCAAGGATAGAACACAGAAAGAGATTATAGCCCAAGGGAGTAGCAGCTGGTGGGAAACTACATATAACGTGGCACAGCACCCATTCTATAGAATGATTTCGATGGTAATCTTACTTATCCAAATGATATTAACCTTCATTGTACTGATTACGATATGCTATCTGTGGAGTGTAGTCTGTAAGGTTTCTAGGCATGCTATGACTATGCATAACTTAGATTTACAGTAATGCTTACCAGAAAATAGATAACGGTTGTCAAGGAATCAATGTTTAAAACATTTCATCCTCGAGGTGGGGCTTATATGAAAGATTAGTATTAGAGATTCATACATTATATATTCAATTTGTAGTCATTGACCAAATTAATCACCCATGATTCTCTGTGGGCATGGGAATGTTAGGAGCTTTTTGAATGTACTCAGAACTCAGTTTTGACTAGATTCAAATAACAACATTCATGACAGCATAAGGACCCTTTTTCTTTCCTGATTTAATTTATTTTATATATTCATTCTTGGAATGTGGGCATCACTGGAAAGGCTGGCATTTATTGCCCATCTATTTGCCCTTGAACTGAATGGCTTGCTGGACTATTTCAGAGGGCAGTTAAGAGTCATGCACATGCTGTGGGTCTGAACTCACATGTAGGCAAGGATAGCAGATTTCCTTCCCCAAGGGACTTTAGTGAACCAGATGGGTTTTTACAACAATCTTGTAGTTTCATGGTCATCACCATGATGCGAGCTTTTTATTTCCAGATTTATTTAACTAACTGAATTAAAATTCCCCGGCTGCCGTGGTGGGATTTGAACTCGTGTCTGCAGATCATAAGTCCAGGTCGCTGGATCACCAGTCTAGTAACATAAGCACTATGCTACCATTAGGCTTTGAGTGTGCCCTTGTAACATTTCCGCTGCCCACCTTTGGCTCGTTTGCCATGAAGAAGTTTGCCACTTCTTCCACGCAACGTAAACAGGACAAGGAGGTCGATCAAATAGAACAGCAAACATAGTGAGAGCCGAATTGCTGCACCCAGTACAATCTTGCAATGTTGAGTGCAATAACTGGCATCAATAACTCGATGCACATGGAATGGAGCAGCACACACTAAAAACTGGGCAGCGCACCGCCAATGTGAGAACTGTTTGCGAATGACGGACTGCAGCTAAATGGATAAAGTGGGCAACACACTGGGTCAGCACTTAATGATTTCAACAGGGAAATGGTTTTTAGTCCATATCAGGGCTTGGAATCAAGATCGAGACCAACTCTCCTGATTAACACCACACTCTTATTTACATGAATCATAGAATCATAGAAATTTACAGCACAGTAGGAGGTCATTTCGGCCCATCGTCTCCATGCCGGCCTAATCCCACTTTCCAGCTCTTGGTCCGTAGGTTACGGCATATCCAAGTATCTTTTCAATGTGGTGAGGATTCCTGCCTCTATCACCCTTTCAGGCAGTGAGTTCCAGATCCCCACTACCCTCTGGGTGAAGAAATTTCCCCTCATATCTCCTCTAAACCTCCCCCCAATTACTTTAAATCTGTGTCCCCTGGTTGTTGACCCCTCTGCCAATGGAAACAGGTCCTTCCTATCCATTCTATCCAGGCCCCTCATAATTTTATACACCTCAATCAGGTCTGCCCTTAGCCTCCTCTGTTCCAAAGAAAACAGACCCAGCATCTCCAATCTTTCCTCATAGCCAAAATTCTCCATTCCAGGCAACATTCTTGTCAATCTCCTCTGCACCCTTTCCAGTGCAATCACATCTTTCCTGTAATGTGGTGACCAGAACTGCACACAGTATTCCAGTTGCGGCCTGGCCAGTGTTTTATACAATTCAAGCATAACCTCGTTGAGGACAGGGAGGAGTTTCCACTCTAAGCACAATTGGGAAATTGCGCCCAAAATGCACTTCAAACTATGCTGGTTAGGTTATACTTTAAGTTTCCGCTAAAATTCATTTGCGTTATCACAAATGTAAAATCATCCGTGAACCAGCACAATCGGGCAGCGTAATAAAACGGAATTGTTTTCTTTCATTCCACTAAAAAGTATTCCTTGATGTACTTAAGAGTGGGAACTTGGCACAGTTTTAGTAATACAGCTGAAAAAAGATTTATCACCAAAAATATGAATTTTCAATAAGAGTGTCCAGTGCTCCTGTGCGCAACCTGATTTAAAATCACTGAAAATTACTTTGAAAAACTATACCAAACCATTTAATTGTTTCATTGGTGTACACTAGTCAGTTTTTAGTAAACTAAATATTTATTGATATGAACATACTTTTAAAATGAGCCTCCTCGTATTTGTGCGCCTACGAGAATGAGCGCAATTTGAGCCTACCCGAACAAACGCAATCAGCAGCACCTCGCAATTGCAACCTGGGGGCGTGACCAGTTTTGTGATCAGGGCCTGATTCGGGCGAATTTAATACTGAACCAGCATAATGGATCGCGGAAAACACATAGGATATACGGCACAGAAACAGGCCATTTGGCTCAACCAGTCCATGCCGGCGTTTATGCTCCATTTGAACCTCCTCCCATCTTTCCTCATCTAACTCTATCAGCATAATCCTCTATTCCCTTCTCTCTCATATTCTCCCCTTAAATGCATCGATACTATTCGCTTCAACCACTTCCTGTGGTAGCGAGTTCCACATTCTCACCACCGTCTAGGTAAAGAAGTTTATTCTAATTTCCCTATTTGATTTCTTGGTATCTATCTTATATTGATGGTCTCGAGTGACGCTCTTCCCCACAAGTGGAAACACCGTCACTGTATCCACTCCATCAAAACCTTCCATAATTTTAAAGACCTCAACTAGATCACCCCTTGGCCTTCTTTTTGCAAGCAAAAAGAGACCCAGCCTGTTCATGCTTTTCTGACAGGTGTATCCTCTCATTTCTGGTATCATCCATGTAAATCTTCTCTGCACCCTCTCCAGTGTCTCTATATCCTTTCCACAATATGCCAACCAGAATTGTACGCAGTACTCCAAGTGTGGTCTAACCCAGGTTCGATACAAGTTTAGCACAACTTCACTACTTTTCAATTCTATCCCTCTAAAAATAAACCCCAGTGCTAGGTTTGCTTTTTTATGGCCTTGTTAACCTGTGTCGCTACTGTTATGTATGTAAAAATTACCAATGTGTAAGACTTGCCACCAGGGGGCACACCTGTGGGAGACCCAAGGGTCACCTGCAAGCAGGTATAAAAGGCAGTCTACCATGCTGCCTCCTCACTCCGGAGTTAGAATAAAGAGACCAAGGTCACAACAGTTTAAGCTTAAGATATACAGTCTTGTGGAGTTATTCTAAACGTAACAGCTACTTTTAGTGATCTGTGTATATGTACTCCAAGATACATTTCCTCTCTAGCCCACCTAGACTCACACCCTCCAAGTTATAAGCGACCTCCCTCCACAAGAGTAAGCGACGTTGGACAAAACGCACCTAGGTTTAAAATTCCCCAATCTATTTAGCTGGTCAGCTGATTCCTCCCAGATTGCGCTGAAATAACTAGTGGAAACAAGCTGGAACTCGAGCTGAGGGTTATTGTGGAAATGGAGTGGGAGAGAAAAGCAAAGATAAAGAAAATAAAAATGATAGCAAGTCATTGGGAAATCAAATGGAGAGTGAAAAGGCACAGATACAGCAGAAAGTAAATGGCGAAATAATGTCTGACAGGGAGATCAGTACTGTATAACACAACATTAATAGAATAAATGAGGCAAAAGCATAAAGAACCAGCCAAAAAAACTGCAAATAGTGGGGGCAAGTAAGGGAGCTCTTAGCAGAGATAGGAAAAATCGATAGTAGATGTTATGTATGTAAACCTGTAATTACCATGTCTAACCACCAGAGGGCTTATCCCCCGGAGTCCCAAGGGATCCCACAATCCCTTGGGAGCACCTGTATATAAGGAGGCCTCACAGGCTGGAGAGGCACTCTGAGATCTGTAATAAAGGACTACAGTCACACCTTACTTTGAGCTTGCAGTATCTAGTCTGACTCTTTATCCAAGACATAACAACTAGCGATGAGATACAGATGACGAACCCCAATGCAACAATGCAGATAACTGCAGGCATCCTGGAGAAATTTACGGAGGGAGATGATTGGGAAACCCTCGTGGAGTGACTTGAACCAATGCTTCGTGGCCAACGAGCTGGAAGGAGAAGGGAACGTTGCCAAATGAAGGGCGATCCTCCTCACCGTTTGCAGGGTACCAACGTATGGCCTCATGAAAAACCTGCTCGCTCCAGCAAAACCCACAGACAAGTCGTACGATGAATTGTGCACACTGGACCGGGAGCATCTAAACCCGAAGGAAAGCGTTCTGATGGCGAGGTATCGGTTCTACACGTACAAGAGGTCTGAAAGCCAGGAAGTGGCGAGCTACGTCGCTGAGCTAAGGCACCTTGCAGGACGTTGAGAATTTGAAGGACACTTGGAGCACATGCTCAGGGACTTCTTTGTACTTGGCATTGGCCATGAAGTAATACTTCGCAAACTTTTGACTGTAGAGACCCCAAACTTGAGTAAAGCAATAGCGATAGCCCAGGCATTTATCTCCACCAGTGACAATACCAAACAAATTTCCCAGCACAATATTGCTGCTGCAAGTACTGTGAACAAAGTAACATTGTTTTCAAATCGAAATGCACATGGCAGGACTTACACGCCTGTAGCTGCACGTCCGCAGATGACTCAGAGCCCACCATCAAGGGTGGTGAATACAAGGCAATTAACACCTTGTTGGCGCTGCGGGGGTGATCATCGATTCTATTCATGCCACTTCAAAGGATACGTTTGCAAAGGCTGTGGAACAAAGGGACATCTCCAACGCATGTGCAGGCGAGCTGCAAACCCTGCTAATCCTGCAAACCACCATGTTGCAGAGGAGGACAGATCCATGGTAGATCATGAAGAACCAGAGCCTCAGACCGAGGAGGCAGAGGTATATGGGGTGCACTCATTTACCGCAAAATGTCCCCCAATAATGCTGAAGGTTGAATTAAATGGACTCCCGGTGTCCATGGAGCTGGACACGGGCGCAAGCCAGTCCATAATGAGTAAAAAGACTTTCGATAAGTTGTGGTGCAACAAAGCTTCAAGGCTAGTCCTGACTCCCATTCGTACCAAACTTAGAATGTACACAAAGGAACTGATTCCCGTAATTGGCAGTGCTACCATAAAGGTCTCCTACGATGGAGCGGTGCACGATTTACCATTCTGGGTGGTACCGGGCAATGGCTCCACGCTGTTCGGCAAAAGCTGGCTGAGAAAGATACGCTGGAACAGGGACGACGTCCGAGCGCATTCGTCCGGTGACGACACCTCATGTGCCCAAGTCCTAAGCAAGTTCACCTCGCTTTTCAAACCAGGCATCGGGAAGTTCCAAGAAGCAAAAGTGCAGATCCATTTGATTCCGGGGCGTGACCCATCCATCACAAGGTGAGAGCGGTACCTTACATGATGAGAGAGAGGGTGGAGATCGACCTGGACAGGCTGCAACGAGAGGGCGTCATTTTGCCGATCGCATTCAATGAGTGGGCCAGTCCGATTGTTCCAGTCCTCAAGGGAGAGGGCCGTCAGAATCTGTGGTGATTACAAAGTAACTATCAATAGTTTCTCACTGCAGGATCAGTACCCGCTACCGAAGGCAGACGACCTATTTGCGATGCTGGCGGGAGGGAAAACATTCAGGAAGCTGGACTTGACCTCGGCCTACATGATGCAGGAGCTGGAGGAATCTTCAAAATGTCTCACCTGCATCAACACACACAAAAGTCTTTGTGTTTACAACAAATGCCCGTTTGGGATTCGATCGGTCGCGGCGATATTCCAGAGGTACATGGAAAGCTTGCTGAAGTCGGTCCCACGCACTGTGGTCTTCCAGGACGACATCTTGGTTACAGGTCGGGACACCGTCGAGTATGTGCAGAACCTGGAGGAGGTTCTGAGTCGGATTAATCATGTGGGGCTCAGGCTAAAACGCTCGAAGTGCGTTTTCCTGGCGCCTAAAGTGGAGATCCTGGGGAGAAGAATCAGACCCACCGATTCGAAGACGGAGGCAATCAAAAATGCACCAAGACCACAGAACGTGACGGAGCTGCAGTCGTTTCTAGGAATCCTGAACTATTTTGGTAACTTCTTACCAGGTCTTCACACATTGTTAGAACCCCTGCACTCTTCACTCCATAAAGGAGATGAATGGTTATGGGGTAAAAGCCAAGAAAATGCCTTTGAGAAAGCTAGGAAGCTGTTATGTTCAAACAAATTGCTTGTGTTGTACGATCCATGTAAACATTTGGTACTAGCATGTGATGCATCGTCGTACGTGGTCGGGTGTGTATTGCAGCAATCTAATGAATTTGGGAAATTGCAACCGGTGGTTTATGCATCCAGAAGTCTGTCTAAGGCCGAGAGGGCCTACAGTATGATCGAAAAAGAAGCGTTAGCGTGTGTTTATGGGGTAAAGAAAATGCATCAATATCAGTTTGGGCTCAAATTTGAATTGGAAACCGACCATAAGCCACTTATATCCCTCTTTTCTGAAAATAAGGGGATAAATACAAATGCATCGGCCCGCATCCAGAGATGGGCGCTCACGTTGTCCGCATACAACTACGCCATCCACCACAGGCCAGGCACAGAAAACTGTGCCAATGCTCTCAGTCGGCTACCATTGCTCACCACCGGGATGGAGATGGCACAGCCTGCAGATTTAGTTATGGTAATGGAAGCATTCGAGAGTGAGCAATCACCTGTTACCGCCCGACAGATTAGAACCTGGATGAGCCAGGATCCCTTACTGTCCTGAGTAAAAAACTGTGTGCTCCACTGGAGTTGGTCAAGTGTCCCGTTAGAGATGCAGGAAGAAATAAAGCCGCACCAGAGGCGCAAAGTTTAACATTTTATACAGGCAGACTGCCTCCTGTGGGGTAATCGGGTAGTTGTGCCATAAAAGGCCAGGGACACTTTCATTAGCGATCTCCACAGTACCCACCCAGGCATTGTAATGATGAAAGCGATAGCGAGATCCCACGTGTGGTGGCCCGGTATCGATGCAGACTTAGAGTCCTGAGTGCACAAATGTAATACATGTTCCCAGTTAAGCAATGCACCCAGGGAGGCGCCACTCAGTTTATGGTCTTGGCCCTCCAAACCGTGGTCTAGGGCTCATGTCGACTATGCAGGCCCATTCTTGTGAAAAATGTTTTTAGTGGTTGTAGATGTGTACTCCAAGTGGATTGAATGTGTGATAATGTCGGCAAGCATGTCCGTTGGCACCATTGAAAGCCAACGGGCCATGTTTGCCACGCACGGCCTGTCTGATGTCCTTGTAAGTGACAATGGGCCGTGCTTTACCAGTGCTGAATTCAAGGAATTCATGACCCGCAATGGGGTCAAACATGTCACGCCTGCCCCGTTTAAACCAGTGTCCAATGGTCAGGCAGAACGAGCAGTTCAAACAATCAAGCAGTGCTTGAAAAGAGTAACTGAAGGCTCACTGCAGACTTGCTTATCCCGAGTCCTGATTATTTACCGCACAAGACCCCACTCACTCACCGCTGAACTGCTCATGAAAAGGGCACTTAAGGCAAGGCTCTCGTTAGGCCACCCTGATTTACACGAACAGGCAGCGAGCAGGCGGCTTCAAAAGTATACATATCATGATCGCGCAAACGTGACAAGTGAAATTGAAGTAAATGATCCTGTATTTGAGTTGAACTATGGACAAGGTCCCAAGTGGATTGCTGGCACTGTTTTGGCCAAAGAGGGGAGTAGGGCGTTTGTAGTCAAACTCGCAAATGGACTCACCTGCAGAAAACACTTGGACCAAACCACACTCATATTTACGGACTATCCAGAACAACCCACAATAGACTCTACCTTTTTCAACCCTCCACCACACACACAAGTGGCAACCGACCCAGTGGTTGAACACGAAGCAGAACCCATCACCCGCAGCAGCCCAGCAGGACTCACCACCCCCAGCAATCCAGCAAGGCCAGCTTCGCAGCAGCCCAGCGAAGGCCCAACAAACATCTCACCAACACCAGCATTTGCACCGAGACGATCAACCAGGGAAAGGAAGGCTCCAGATCGACTCCCATTGTAAATAGTTACACTATTGACTTTGGGGGGGGAAGTGTTGTTATGTATGTAAACCTTTAATTACCATGTCTAACCACCAGAGGGCTTATCCCCTGGAGTCCTGAGGGATCCCACAATCCCTTGGGAGCACCTGTATATAAGGAGGCCTCACAGGCTGGAGAGGCACTCTGAGATCTGTAATAAAGGACTACGGTCACACTTACTTTGAGCTTGCAGTATCTAGTCTGACTCCTTATCCAAGACATAACAGTAGGCATTATGCAGTATCTAACTGAAATTACAAGAGATGATTTAATGGTGAATTTATTTGGTACAAGAAATAAAACAATTGGAATTTTTTAATCAGACCAGCAAGGCAAAAGTGTCTCATCGAGGTCCCTCGCTCAGAAGACTATGGTTTTTAATCCCATAGCAACATAGAAACATAGAAAATAGGTGAAGGAGTAGGCCATTCAGCCCTTCGAGCCTGCACCACCATTCAATAAGATCATGGTTGATCATTCCCTCAGTACCCCTTTCCTGCTTTCTCTCCATACCCCTTGATTCCTTTAGCCATCAGGGCCATATCTAACTCCCTCTTGAATATATCTAACGAACTGGCATCAACAACTGTCTGCGGTAGGGAATTTCAGAGATTAATAACTCTCTGAGTGAAGAAGTTTCTCCTCATCTCGGTCCTAAATGGCTTACCCCTTATCCTTAGACTGCGACCCCTGGTTCTGGACTTCCCCAACATCAGGAACATTCTTCCTGCATCTAACCTGACCAGTCCAGTCAGAATTTTATATGTTTCTATGAGAACCCCTCTCATTCTTCTAAACTCCAGTGAATACAGGCCCAGTCGATCCAGTCTCTCCTCATATGTCAGTCCCACCACCCTGGGAATCAGTCTGGTGAACCTTCGCTGCACTCCCTCAATAGCAATAATGTCCTTCCTCAGATTAGGAGACTAAAACTGAACACAATATTCCAGGTGAGGCCTCACCAAGGCCCTGTACAACTGCATTAAGACCTCCCTGCTCCTATACTCAAATCTCCTAGCTATGAAGGCCAACATGCCATTTGCCTTCTTCACCACCTGCTGTACCTGCATGCCAACTTTCAATGACTGATGTACCATGACACCCAGGTCTCGTTGCACCTCTGCTTTTCCTAATCTGCTGCCATTCAGATAATATTCTGCCTTCATGTTTTTTGCCACCAAAGTGGATGATCTCACATTTATCCACATTATACTGCATCTGCCATGCATTTGCCCACTCAACTAACCTGTCTAAGTCACCCTGCAGCCTCTTAGCATCCTCCTCACAGCTCACACCGTCACCCAGCTTAGTGGTGTCTGCAAACTTGGTGATATTACACTCAATTCCTTCATCTAAATCATTGATGTATATTGTAAATAGTTGGGGTCCCAGCACTGACCCCTGAGGCACCGCACTAGTCACTGCCTGCCATTCTGGTTGGCAGACTACTCTCTGCTTCCTGTCTGCCAACCAATTCTCTATCCACGTCAATACATTATCTCCAATACCATGTGCTTTATAAAGGTATGAAATCATGATCTAGACCAACTCTCCTGATGAATTCTACACTCTTGAAACATGCTGTTGTTTGCAAAAGCTGTGGGGGCCGAAATTCAGCCTCCAGTGGCCGCCGAGTTGCGGTCCAATGGCCGTTGCTAGCGAAATTCACCGCGGCGGTTGTTCCGGTGGCTCACACTACTGCCCCGCTGCTGCCGATCCTTCCTAAGTGCGTCATCAAAGAGCGCATTGCCGATTTCCCGCACCTCCATCAAAATTCAGCTACAAAAATCTATGAGCCGTCGAGCGGTTTCCCTCACAGCTTTTTCTGCCTGTGCACTGTGTTGGAAGTGTGTGTGACATGGCTGTGTGGTGCTTCTTCAAGGGGAGGATGCCCTGCCGTGGCCGCCATTTTATTTCTTTTGTCGGCCGACTGCCAGGTTGGCCCGAGAATTATGCCCCCGGGTTCAGCTGAGCTGGCAACAGGCAGCCTGGCGCCCCCTCTTGAGTGCCAAGCCGCTGGCCCGGCCAATCTTTCCAATTCTTTGTCAAATCACAAATGCCAGAGGTCACCTTGCACACATCAAGGATCACTCTGCGCCAATGCTCTTAGCCAAAAGGCCTAGAGCCACTGCACCGTTCCTGGAAGTACTGCAATACCAGGTTCGTGCCATGGAGGTGGATGGGTCAAGCCACCCCACCCACCTCCTATTTCCAAAACCCTCCCTTGCGGCCCAGTGGACTTAATTAAAATAATTGCAGAACTCGCAGCGGCTCTCCCCTTCAACGGAAGGGAGAGATGTGGTGACACATACACGTCATGACGTCATCAGCGCCAGGCTGATGATTGACAGCGGCAGAGACTCTGTCCCGCCTCCACTTCCGCCCCTTCCAGAGTGTTCACGGCCGCACTGCTGCCCCCATTATGACCAACTTCCGGTCCGCTTCAAAAAAAAACAAGACAAAGAGCTGAATTTCGTGAAAGAGGCCACCTCATCCACCGCGGCGGTGTAAATACACTGAAAAGCGGAAGGCGCGATTGATTTCGGGCGGACCTGAATTTCGGCCCCGTTAAATTTAGGGCTTGCGTGCACGTTCTGACGGTCAAGGTAAAGACCCACCCCAGCATCATTGAAAGAAGAGCAAGGAGTTCACCAGTGTCCTCGACAATATTACTCTCTCAAACTAATCCCACAATAACACGTGTACTAGTCATTCACCTCAGAACTATATGTGGGAGGTTGCTGGGTGTTTGCGCTACATAGTAGTCACTGCCGTTCAATAAAATCTAAGGGCTAAAAATTCGAGGGTTTAACATCAACCGTTACCAGCAATCAATGGCGAAAGATTTGCAGTGGCCACTCTTTCGCCAGCTGGTTGTGGGTCCCGCGGAAACCTCCAGTTTGCTCCTCTCCACAGCGCTGCCTGTTAATATTGGCACACTGCAACAACAAAAATGGTGGATTGGGGACATCAATGCTGGGTCATAACCATGTGGGGGGAAATGCAGCGTGCAAAGAGACTCACAAGGTACACATGCATCTCACAGGTAAGTTTGCATTTAAGTAAAAAGTTGGTGGTGGGTTTTGGGGGGGGGGTTTTTTGTTCAAGTTTTAGGGCCTTTTCGACCCATCAACAGCAGCCAGATGGCTACTGAGGGACCCAGCACTCGGGAGACAATGTTCCCCAGGATGGATTTAATCAGGGGAGAAAATGTTGGGGAAAGAGAAAATAAAGGCCCAAAGTTATGGGCCAGGACCCCAGGAGGCTTGGAAAAGAAAACATCGTGGTGGTTCACTGAGAATAAGGTGATATGAGCCTGGGATGCTATCCAGGCAGTACATGAGGCCTGCGGCAAGGGAAGTTGCTTTGCCTGCCGACCAAAGCCGAATATTGGATTTGAGGTGACAGTCAGTGCCTGAGAGGAGGTGGAAAGACTTTTACTGAGCCTGAAGGTTGGTGATAAGTTCTTGGATGTATCTCTGCTGTATTCTGAAGAGGTGGTGGTTTCAGTCTTAAACCTACCCGTTTATACTGAGGATGATGTGTTAATAAAAAGGTTGGAGTCGTGGGACATTAAACTTTGCTCAGTAATAAAGAGGAGATACTATCCGGAACGGGGATAGCCGATGGAACCTGTTATGTAAGGTGCGGTTCCCAGATGGGATGAAGTCATTACCCCTCAGCATGAAATTCAAGACAATGGAAGGAGTGCAGTACTTCCGGGTACTGCATGATAAACCAGGTGAAGGTTTGCTATTATTGTTTTGGACATGACCATCTTGTAAGAAGCTGTCCAGACCTGTTCTGTTATAACTGTGGCGAGTCTGGACACATCGCTCAGAGCTGCAAGGCAGAGAGCTGTGGGGTGTGCCACAGAGGCCCCACCTGCTGTGAGTGTGAGGCAGAAGGAAGCCCCTTGAGTGATGAGGTGATGGGAAAAGGAGCAGGAGGTGTGAGTGGAGTGGCTGGAGGAGCGGAGCCGGCGGAGGACACAGCCGGCGAACAGAATAAGAAAAGAACGCAAATTGCGTGGCAGACAAGAGGATGGAAATGGTGGAAAACACCCCAAGTATGGTGGAAAAGGACAAAGACAGCGTAGGGCAGCATGGGCCATGGGCAGAGTCGAGCCATTACACAGCTCGGCTCTCCGTAAAGAATCAAGTGTCTGTGGAGCGAGTGGAGGCGGGAGAGGGGTGCGGAGTAAATGTAAGTACTCCAAAGAAAGACGGGGAGTTGGACATCTTGGGGAGCAGGAGGGAGCAAGACAAGGAGAGCGTGAAAGAGGCAGGAGCCTTAAAGGGGCAGCAGGACTGGAGCCAAAAGCAAGATGAGTTGAGATGTGCCATTGTCCCAGAGAGAAGAAACGGGGAGCAAGGGACAGCGGTGGAGGTGAGACCGAAGGAAGTGACACTGTTGGAGAAACCATGACAGCAGGAAAACTCTCTATGGGAGATTATGTACCAGACGGGGAACAGGGACGGGAGATTACAGAAGAGCTCGAGAGTGAGGAGTCAGAGGGGGACGGAGACATAGAAGTAGGGGTTGGGGTGGCATCAGGTGGAAAGGGAAAGATTAGTGAGGGGCAGAAGGAGGGAGAAGGGGCAGCTCCTCCGCCTGAACCTAATGTAAGGAAGAGGCTGAAACAGCAGGGAAAGTTCAAACAGGAGGTGAAAAGGAGCCGGAGGCTGTAGGAGAAAGCAACAGCTGCCCAAAAAGTTGGGAAGGAGCAAGAGAGGAAGGAAGGGGCAGTGATTAAATGATGGGGGGATTATCAGGCATATTTCCTTTATTAGGAGCTATGATTACATTGGTTTCGATTATTGTGAACTGACTAATGGGGGAGAAGAAATTGCAGCAGTTGTTGCAGTGTTTTAAAGGCACTGACCTGTTGTGTCTGCATGAAACCTTTTGGGATGAGAATATCCTAGAAAGAGTTCGGAAGGTTTGGTTATGATCAATATTTAAAGTACAATTGATTAATATGTTACAGGAGACAAATTCAATTTCAGGTGTTGATGTTAATATGTGTTGGAGGAACGGCTGTGCAGAGGGGCGGAAAGGATTTGTATGATATAATGGAACGGTCACGATGCTGTAAATGTTTTTAATGTTCACTAAATTATATATTTTTTTTTAAATATGTAGCACTCTCGCATCTGAGTCAGAAGGTTGTGGATTCGAGTCCCACTCCAGGAACTTAAGCACAAAAATCTAGGCTGACACTCCAGTGCAGTGCTGAGGGAGTGCTGTAATGTCGGAGGTGTCGTCTTTCGGATGAGACGTTAAACCGAGGCCCTGTCTGCTCTCTCAGGTAGACGTAAACGATCCCATGGCACTATTTTGAAGAAGAGCAGAGGAGCTATTCCCGGTGTCCTGGCCAATATTTATCACTCAATCAACACAACAAAAAACAGATGATCTGGTCATTATCACATTGCTGCTTGTGGGAGCTTGCTTGTGCACAAACTGGCTGCTGCGTTTCCTACATTACAACAGTGACTACACTCCAAAAGTACATCATTGGTGTAAAGCACTTTGAGACATCCGGTGGTCGTGAATTGCACTATATGAATGCTAGTATTTATTTCTAACAGCACAAATCAAGAAAGAATAGGGAGTTCCCTTATCATGGCTGTTCTATTTGCTCATGTAATAACACTTACCGGACATGATAAGGTGCAACAGAAATGCAAGATTTTCTGTTTCTCTCAGACAGCAGTACGAATGAAATCCAATTGAAAACTTGTCTTCAGTTATGTTGCAGAGGTCATCAGAACGATTCCGATTAGCCCATCTTGCTAATATCCCACTGGTTCAGCATAAACTCTTACCCTGTGTGCTGCATAGCTGCGTACCTGCACTGTGGAGAATTATGTTCTTCAAGCTCATCTTTTGGCTGTATGAGCTACAACTTCTCTATCCACATTGCTAAATGCACCCTGCAAGCAGAAAATGGAAAAGACCAAGAATCAAAAAAGATTTCCTTTCGTGTCTTTATCTGTGATGCACAGATACAGGAACAGCAATAAAGTGCAAGAGAAGTGTGTGTACAATGAGTGAGATATATGCTCAGCCAAGGGTGGGGTGAGGGAGCTTGCATTTACACAGTGAAGTATCACAATGTCACTTGGGAAAGGTATGGAGCAGTCAGTACACCGATTTGCCAGTTTTTTAAACTGCACCAAAGTTGAATGTTTAACACAACTGTAGTTAATATCAGCTAGATTCAATATAACTGTCGCAACAACTTCTTAAACGTTGGTGTGCAAAATTAAAGCACATGGTATTGGGGGTAGTGTACTGACGTGGATAGAGAACTGGTTGGCAGACAGGAAGCAGAGAGTCGGGATAAACGGGTCCTTTTCAGAATGGCAGGCAGTGACTAGTGAGGTACTGCAGGGCTCAGTGCTGGCACCCCAGCTATTTACAATGTACATTAATGATTTGGTTGAGGGAAATGAGTGTAATATCTCCAAGTGTGCAGATGACACTAAGCTGGGTGGCGGTGTGAGCTGTGAGGAGGACGCTAAAAGGCTGCAGGGTGATTGGACAGGTTAGGTGAGTGGGCAAACACATGGCAGATGCAGTATAATGTGGATAAATGTGAGGTTATCCACTTTGGTGGCATAAACACGAAGGCAGAATATTATCTGAATGGCGGCAGATTAGGAAAAGGGGAGGTGCAACGAGACCTGGGTGTCATGGTACATCAGTCATTGAAAGTTGGCATGCAGGTTCAGCAGGCAGTGAAGAAGACAAATGGTATGTTGGCTTTCATACTAGGGGATTTGAATATAGGAGCCAGGAGGTCTTACTGCAGTTGTACAGGGCCTCACCTGGAATATTGTGTTCCGTTTTGGTCTCCTAATCTGAGGAAGGACGTTCTTGCTATTGAGGGAGTGCAGCGAAGGTTCACCAGACTGATTCCCGGGATGGCAGGACTGACAACTGGGCCTGTATTCACTGGAGTTTAGAAGAATGAGAGGGGATCTCATAGAAACATATAAAATTCTGATAGGACTGGACAGGTTAAATGCAGGAAGAATGTTTCCAATGTTGGGGAAGTCCAGAACCAGGGGACACAGTCTTAGGATAAGGGGTAAGCCATTTAGAACTGAGATGAGGAGAAACTTCTTCACTCAGAGAGTTGTTAACCTGTAGAATTCACTACCACAGAGAGTTGTTGATGCCAGTTCATTGGATATATTTAAGGGGGTGTTAGATATGGCCCTTACGGCTAAAGAGATCAAGGGGTATGGAGAGAAAGCAGGAAAGGGGTACTGAGGTGAATGATCAGCCATGATTTTATTGAATGGCGGTGCAAGCTCGAAAGGCCGAATGGCCTACTCCTGCACCTATTTTCTATGTTTCTATGTTGATCTTTGCGCATGAAATGCACCCAGGTGGCCTAAACCATATTATCCTACAATTAACTTTTCATATTAACTTCCAATTTTTAGCTTAAATGCAAATTAATATTAGATGACGGTCTATTCCAACTAAAAGAAAGAGTTGAATGCAGTCTAATGAGACTGGAATGGTCAGGATCACTTGTATCATCCAGACTCCTCCATTAGTGACAATGGCTCGCCAATCTGGAGCTGTCTGGTTGCGCCATCTAGTGGTAGATTATTGTAACTGCTGCTGTCTGTTTTGGAACGAAACTACAGAACCAGTGTGAAGCTGTTTAACCTATGCCACCTCCAGGCTAGGTCCAAGATCACCCAACCTCTGTCATTGAGCTGCAGTACGCGGACGATGCCTGCGTCTGCACACATTCTGAGGCTGAACTCCAGAATATAGTCAATGTATTCACTGAGACATATGAAAGCATGGGTCTTACACTTAACATCCGTAAGACAGAGGTCCTCCACCAGCCTGTCCCCGATGTACAGCACTGCCTCCAATCATCAAGATTCACGGTGCGGCCCTCGACAACGTGGACCATTTCCCATATTTCGGGAGCCTCTTATCAACAAAGGCAGACCTTGATGCGGAGATTCAACATCACCCCCAGTGCACCAGTGCAGCCTTTGGCCGTCTGAGGAAAAGAGTGTTTTAAGACCTGGCCCCCAAATCTACCACCAAGCTCATGGTTTACAGGGCTGTAGTAATACCCACCCTCCTGTATGGATCTGAGGCATGGACGATGTATAGAAGGCACCTCAAGCCGCTGGAGATATATCACTAACGATGTCTCCGCAAGATCCTGCAAATCTCCTGGGAGGACAGGTGCACCAACATCAGTGTCCTCGTCCAGGCTAACATCTCCAGTATTGAAGCATTGACCACACTCGATCAGCTTCACTGGGCAGGCCACATAGTTCGCTTACCAGATACGAGACTCCCTAAGCAAATGCTTTATGCGGAGCTCCTTCATGGTAAATGAGCCAAAGGTGGGCAGCGGAAGCGTTACAAGGACACCCTGAAGGTCTCCCTCATAAAGTGCAACATCACCACTGACACCTGGGAGACCCTGGCCAAAGACCGCCCGAGGTGGAGAAAGTGTGTGGAAATGTATTTTTATCTAAGCTGATACCATACGGTATTTGTGTGCCTTTTGATCAAAATGGAGTCCTGGCCCTTCCAGAACTTTCTGCATTTTAGCAGTCAGCTTGCATAAACAGCTAAACCTGATTTGAGATGGCTGATGGCCATCAGACAGCTAGGAGACAAGTCATGCTGAGACAAGTACCCCCCCATGGTGCTTTCCTTTTGTCTACACTACAGGAGTTCCATGTCACCCCACCCTTATCTTCTAGCCATTATCTCTTTCCGAGACCTCATCCATTTGATGCAAACAGATAAACTGACCAGGAAATTGGAACAATCCTGACACAATACAAGACAGGTGATAGCCCATTACCTATGACTCATGGAGTAATGGCCGGCTGGCCAACTGATAACCCTGACAAAAGGAAATATCTGGATACCATGTCAGGACCAGGATATAGTAATTAACTCTTTATCTGTATTCACTGACTGTGAGACAGAGCAATACACAGGGAGAGGCCATAACTTGGGTTTTACTGTATAAATATCTTGTTAAACTGAACCATTGCGGAGGTGTTCACTTAGCCCTTGACTGAGTGACAGATTAGGAAAAGGGGAGGTGCAAAGAGACCTGGGTGTCATGGTACATCAGTCATTGAAGGTTGGCATGCAGGTGCAGCAGGCGGTTAAGAAAGCAAATGGCATGTTGGCCTTCATAGCGAGGGGATTTGAGTACAGGGGCAGGGAGGTGTTGCTACAGTTGTACAGGGCCTTGGTGAGGCCACACCTGGAGTATTGTGTACAGTTTTGGTCTCCTAACCTGAGGAAGGACATTCTTGCTATTGAGGGAGTGCAGCGAAGGTTCACCAGACTGATTCCCGGGATGGCGGGACTGACCTATCAAGAAAGACTGGATCAACTGGGCTTGTATTCACTGGAGTTCAAAAGAATGAGAGGGGACCTCATAGAAACATATAAAATTCTGACGGGGTTAGACAGGTTAGATGCAGGAAGAATGTTCCCAATGTTGGGGAAGTCCAGAACCAGAGGTCACAGTCTAAGGATAAGGGGTAAGCCATTTAGGACCGAGATGCGGAGGAACTTCTTCACCCAGAGAGTGGTGAACCTGTGGAATTCTCTACCACAGAAAGTTGTTGAGGCCAATTCACTAAATATATTCAAAAAGGAGTTAGATGAGGTCCTTGCTACTAGGGGGATCAAGGGGTATGGCGAGAAAGCAGGAATGGGGTACTGAAGTTGAATGTTCAGCCATGAACTCATTGAATGGCGGTGCAGGCTAGAAGGGCCGAATGGCCTACTCCTGCACCTATTTTCTATGTTTCTATACCCCTTGCGAGCAAGTAAATTAAAGAAACTTCTACCGGAGCTGTAAGTGTCGGAGTCATTCTTTTCGGAGGTCGAGATTTCGACAAGTGCATCCGGGAGGGCGTTGAGTTCTTCGAGTCTCAACGCAGAGAGAGTGTGAATAGGTCAAGTGCAGACAGCGGAAGGAGCACGCGGCAAACCAGCCCCACCCACTCCTTCCCTCGACGAATGTCTGTCCAACCTGTGACAGGGTCTGTGGCTCTCGTATTGGACTGTTCAGCCACCAAAGAACTCACTTTGGGAGTGGAAGAAAGTCTTCCTCGATTCCGAGGGACTGCCTATGATGATGATGACTTTCTACCACAGAATTAACAACAACTTGCATTTATAAAGCGCCTTAACATAGTAAAATGGCCCAAACCACTTCACAAGAGTGTAATCAGACAAAATTTGACACCGAGCACATAAGAAGATATTAGGACAAGTGGCCAAAAGCTTACATAGAATTACATAGGATATATGACACAGAAACAGGCCATTCAGCTCAACCAGTCCATGTCGGTGTTTATGCTCCACGCGAGTCTCCTCCCATCTTTCCTCATCTAAATCTATCAGCATAACCCTCTAGTCCCTTCTCCCTCATATACTTGTCTAGCCTCCCCTTAAATGCATCTTTACTCTTCGCTTCAACCATTCCCTGTGGTAGCGAGTTCCACATGCTTATCAATCTTTGGGTAAAGAAATCCTATTGGATTTCTTGGTGACTATCTTTATTGATGGCCTCTAGTTATGCTCTTCCCCACTAGTGGAAACATTCTCTCTGTATCTTTCAAAACTTTGCATAATTTTAAAGACCTCTGTTAAGTCACCCCTCAGCCTTATTTTTTCAAGGGAAAAGTGACCCAACCTGGTCATCCTTTCCTGATATATATACCCTCGCATTTCTGGCATCATCTTTGTAAATCTTGTCTGAACCCTCTCCAGTGCCTCTATATCCTTTTAATAATATCGCGACCAGAACTGTACGCAGTACTCCAAGTTTGGTCCAAGATTCGATGCAGGTTAAGCATAACTTCTCTACTTTTCAATTCTGTACCTCTAGCAATAAACCCTAGTGCTTGGTTTGCATTTTTACGGCCTTGTTAATCTGTGTAGCTACTTTTAGCGATTTGTGTATTTGTACTCTTAAGTTCCCTTTGTTCCTCGACTCCACCTAGACTCACACCCTCCAAGTAATGTGACCTCCCTATTCTTCCTACAAAAATGTAACACCTCACATTTATCTGTGTTGAACTTCATTTGTCAATTATATGCTCATTCTGAAAGTTTATTAATGTCCTCCTGTAATTTGTTGCAGTCCTCCTCAGTATTGGCAATTTGGTGTCATCTGAAAATTAAGAAATTGTGTTTTTTATTCCAAAATCTAAATTGTTAGTATAAATTGTGAACAACAGTAGTCCCAGCACTGACCCTTGTGGAACACCACTACCCAATGACTGGCATTGTGAATAGCTACCTTTTACCCCTATTCTCTGCTTTCTGTCTTGAAGCCAGCTAGCTCTCCATTCTGTTACTTGTCCCGACTCCACATTCTCTGATCTTGTTTATCATCGAAGTTCTGTTGAAAACCTAAATAAATGACATCTACTGAATTACCATTGTCTACTCTCTCTTTTACCTCTTCAAAAAATTCAATGAGGTTGTTCAAGCAAGACTAACCCTTTTGAAATCCATGCTCACTATTCATTATTATATTTTTGGTTTCTAGATGTTCTTCTATTTTCTCCTTTAGTAGAGATTCCATTATTATTCCTACCAACGTTAAGCTGACTGATCTATAATTCCCTGGACATGTTCTAGCCCCTTCTTAAATATAAGTATTACGTTAGCTATCCACCAGTCCTCTGGCACTACACCTTTTTCTAATGAGTTGTTAAATATGTGTAGTAAGGCCTCTGCTATCTCTTCCCTAGCTTCTTTTAAAATGTGTGGATGCAATCCATCCGGACCAGGGGTTTGATGCTCTTTGAGTTTGCTTCATTTATTTAATATGTCTCCTCTTTTTATTTTAAATGTACTTATCTCATTACTAATCTCATCATCCAATGTCATGTCCATCTGTTATATCTCCCTGGTAAATACTGAAGCAAAATAATTTATGTTCCTTGATAATTAAATTATATAGTTTCTCTTTGCCTTCCTAATTGTTTTTTTGACTTCGCTCCGAATCTTTACATATTCTCCCTTATCATGTACGCCCCTGCTGTCTATGTACTTAATGTATGCCTCTTTCCTTACCCTCAATTGTTCCCTTATGGCTTTATTCATCCATGGAGTCACATTCGTTTTTAGTTTGTTCTTTACTTTTAGTGGAATATATTGTTCCTGCCTGCTGTTGAACATCATTTTAAATGTTTCCCATTGCTGTTCTACATTGCTTTTTGCCAATATTGTTGTCCATTTTATTTTGCGAAGTTCTATTCTCAACCCCTCAAAATCAGCTTTTCTCCAATCTACTACCCTGGTTTTCATCATACTTATGTCCTTCTCAGTGATCATCTTAAAGCATATTATATTATGGTCACTATTTCCTAGATGTTCCCCTATTTTTACTTCTCTTATCTGCTCTGGTTCATTCCCCATTACTAGATCCAATAGCGAATCCTCCTTTGTTGGGCTTTTTACATGTTGGTTTACATTGTAGGAACTCCATTCCCTTATCCCCTTTACTGACCTCTTCTTACAATTAATATCAGAGTAGCTGAAATCCCCCATGATTATTATTCTATGTATTTTACTCATTTCTCTAATTTGTCTGCATATTTCTTCCTTCACCTCTATTCCACTATTAGATGGTCTGTAGACAACACCTATTAGTGTGATTGATCCTTTATTATCTATTATCGCTACCCGTATGGATTCTATTTTTGTCTTGCTGATAGCTGTCACTTTTTTCGACTGCTAATATGCTATCTCTAATAAGTACAGCTATTCCACCTCCCCGTTTTCTCTCTCTATCTTTTTTAAATATGTTATACCCTGCAATGTTTAATTCCCAGTTCTGATTTTTCTTTAGCTATGTCTCAGTAATCCCTACTATGTCTGGTTCATCGCAATGTATGATTGCCTCCAGCTCCCCTATTTTATTATGGACACTGTGTACATTGCTGTACAGACAGTTTAACTCATTTTTATATGGATTTCCTCTCAGTTGACCACTCTATCCTTCTCCAATGCCTCTCAACAATTGTCCAGTTTGGTGGGACTGCACGTGTCTGGTTCCATTCTTATTTATCTTATCTATCAATCTAATTGTAACCAGAGAATCATCTGCAATGGCTTTTCTTCCCACCTGCTCATCATTAACTCTGGTGTCCCCCAAGGATCTATCCTTGGTCCCCTCCTATTTCTTATCTACATGTTGCCTCTTGATGACATCATCTGGAAACACAGCATTAGTTTCCACATGTACGCTGATGGCACCCAGTTCTACCTCACTACCACTTCTCTTGACCCTTTCAGTCTCTAAATTGTCAGATTGCTTGTCTGACATCCAATTCTGGATGAGCAGAAATTTTCTTCAATTAAATATTGGGAAGACTGAAACCATTGTTTTCGGACCGCACCACAAACTCCGTTCCCTAGCCATTGACTCCAGCTCTCTCCTCAACTTTTGTCTGAGATTGAACCAGACTGTTCGCAACCTTGGTGTCATATTTGACCCTGAAATCAGCTTTCGACCACATATCCGCAGCATAACTAGGACCACCTATTTCGACCACCGTAACATCACCCGTCTCTGCCCTTGCCTCAGCTCATCCGTTGCTGAAACCCTCATCCATACCTTTGTTACCTCTACACTTTACTATTTCAACGCACTTTTGGCTGGCTTCCCACATTGTCCCCTACGTAAACTAGAGGTGATCCGAAACTTGGCTGCCCGTGTCCTAACTTGCACCATGTCCTGCTCAGCATCACCCCTGAGCTCGCTGACCTACATTGGCTTCCGTTTAAGCAACACCTCGATTTCAAAATTCTCGTGTTTATTTTCAAATCCCTCCTTGGCCTCGCCTCTCCCTATCACTGTAATCTCCTTCAGCCCCACAATCCCCCCCCAACTCCGCCCCCACCCCCCCCCCCCCCAATCCCCGAGATGTCTGCGCTCCTCTAATTCTACCCTCTTGAGCATCCCTGATTTATAATCGCTCAACCACTGGTGGCCGTGTCTTTGGTTGCCTTGGCCTCAAGCTCCGGAACTTCCTGCCTAAACCTAAACATCTCCACCTCTCTACCTCTCGTTCCTCCTTCAAAATACTCTTTAAAACATACCGCTTTGAACAAACTTTTGGTCAACTGCGGTAATTTTTACTTATGTAGCTCAGTATCAAACTTTTTATACCATAATACACCTGTGAAGCGCCTTGCGATGTTTCACTACTTTAAAGGTGCTATATAAATACAAGTTGTTGTTGTGTTAACCATCTTTATAGACTCCTGTTCTATAACTCCATTTATTCCCTTGCCATCAATGTCTTCCCTTACTTTAACCTTTCCTATACACTCTTTTCCTGTTTAGTTTACATTTAGGCTGGTTATATTTCTTGTAGATCCCTCTCCCCACCTTACTAGTTTAAAGCCTTTGCCACCTCTCTATTTATCCTTTCCACAAGGACACGGGTCCCATCCCGGTTCAGTTGGAGCCCGACCAATTCTTTCTGTCCCAGCTTGGTCAAAGAGGTAGGTTTTAAGGAGCGTCTTAAAGGAGGAGGAGAGAGTGGCGGAGAGGTTTAGGGAGGTAATTCTAGAGCCTGGGGCATAGGCAGCTGAAGACATGGCTGGAAATAGTGGAGTAATTAAAATCAGGGGTGAACAAGAGGTCAGAATTGGAGGAGCGCAGAGATCTCGGAGGGTTGTAGGTCCGGTAGAAGTTACAGAGATATTCAACTCTAGAGGTAATGAATGCATGGATGAGGGTTTCAGGAGCAGATGAGCAATGGCAGGTGTGGAAATGGACGATGTGATGGGGCAGATATGTGGTTGGAAGCTCATTTCAGAGTCAAATAGGATGCCAATGGTCTGCTTCAGCATCAGACAGACAGAGACTAGGGGGAGCGATGGAGTTGGTGACTAAGGAACTGAGTTTGTGGCAGGGGCCAAAGACAATGGCTTTGCTCTTCCCAATATCTAGTTGGAAGACATTTCTGCTCAACCAGTACTAGATGCTGGACAAGCGGCATGACAAATCAAAGGCAGTGGAGGGGTAGCGAGTAGTGAGGAAGAGCTGGTGCACGTGAAACATAACGTTGTGTATTGCGATGATGTCGCAGAGAGGCAGCGTGAAGATCAGAAATAGGAAGAGGCCAGGATAGATCCTTGGGGGACACCAGAGGTAATAGTGCAGGGAGAGAAGTCATTGCAGGTGATTCTCTGGCTACCATTGGGTCGATAGGAATGGAACCAGGTGAGTGCAGTCACACCAAGCTGGACGATGGAGGAGAGGTGTTGGAGAAGGACGCTGTGGTCAACCGTGTCAAAGGCTGCAGGGAAGGATGAGCAGGGATAGTTTACCGTGGTCACAGTCACATAGGATGTAATTTATGACTTTGATATCTCGATGAGAAACTTGACGTGGTATTTGGCTGGGCGGTAGAGAACAAGGATTTTAAAGGAGAGGCAAGAGGGGTGGAACAAGGTGAGATGCTCAAAGAAGATGAAGGTGCCGAACTCACCATCCCCAGCAACCCGGCAAGGTCAGCTGCCCAGCAGCCCAGTGACGAACCAACCAACTCACCCACACCTGCATTTGTACTGAGACGATCCACAAGGGAGCGAAAAGCCCCAGATCGTCTCACCCTGTAAATGAGTGTACAATTGACTTTACGAGGGAGTGATGTTATGTATTTAACCCTTGGCAACCTGTATCACACCACCACCAGAGGGCCTACCTGTTGGAGTCCCAAGGGATCCCAGCATCTCTTGGGAACACTGTATATAAGTTGGCCTCCCACGCTGTACCTGCACTCTGGAGTCTAATTAAAGGAGCTAAGGTCACACTTACTTAGTTTCATCCTTTATTATGAGCATAATAAATCTCATGGGATTTTTATTCCTTCGGGGAATGTATATTCGTTACGAATTATGAATTAATTCTTTAAATGTTTTCCATTTGGAACTCTATGCCCAGTTCCCTTGGCATCACAACCTCTCTCCCGACTTTCAAAAACTCCTTTCAAGGGTTTTGTCGGTTCTCCATCATAGCCTCTCCATTGTCCTGCCCTTACCTCATGCTTCATGTTCATCATGTCATCGACTGTACAGCATTCTGAGATGTCTTGGTGCATTTGAGAAGCCCTACTTAAATATGTGTGTTTTTTGTTGTTATGAAAGAGTAATCAGGGTTCTGCCACCCAGTGGTAAACAATTATCTATATTATTATGCTGGAAATACTCAGCAGGTCAGGCAGCATCTGTGAAGAGAGAAACAGAGTTAATTTTTCAGCTTAATGACCTTTCGTGAGAAATGGAAAGAGTTAGAGATGTAAAGGGCTAGAAATTGGGTACCGCCCATTTTGGGGTGGTAAACCCACCTGGTCGGTAAGTTTAGCACCTGCCGATAATTAGCGGCGTCTAACGCAAAATTCAGTTTCATCGCCCCAAGGGGGAAATGGAGCAGTAAATCAAGCGTTACACACTACTCTTAAGGCGCTAAGGTCACAGCGCTGTTCAGGGTCAGGAACTGCGTATCAGACGTACTGGCGCGTCCGGTTGTTAAAGGGGAGGTAACATGACGCTGCACAGCCTCAGGCTAATCATTGCTGCCTGTGCACTGTTATTGAGAGGGAGAAGATGGCAGACGTGAGAGGTCACCAGCATGCCCACCGATTCTCAGACGCCGCCCTGGATGCTCGACTCGAGAGCGACGGGATGTCCTGTGCCCAGACACTTGCAGGAGGCCACAGCCAAATGTCTTTAGGCAGCTACGGAGGGAGGTGGTGCAGCACGTGTCAGCCAGGAGCGCGGTGCCTAGAACCGCCACACAATGTCGCAAAAAGTTCAACCACCTCACTCGGGTCATCAGGGTGAGTACCTTTTCCATATACCTTCCCATGCCATCATCTGAACCTCTGTCTCACACAATGTATAGTGTGTGCAGGATCTCCACCTTCAGTATGGCTAGGACCCCATGCTCTTCCTTGGTGAAGACATATGCAAAGTTTGGCTTTGCTTCCTCAATGGAAGTGCCCGCAATGCACATGAGTACAGTCAATGGTGCCTTGAACCATGGGGTTGCCCGCTATCCTGGCAAAGCCACATGAGTGCCCCTCCTGTTTCCCCCTCATCATTCTGAAATTGATGGATTCCATTCTCCTGCCACATGCAGCAATGCACAGCAATCTGAGAGATGTTGCAGAAGGGGTGAGAGCAGAAGGGCAGCAAATGGGATGGACGTGGTCAAGGGCCCTATCAACCACAGTGGAGAGGAATCCTCAGTATAATCGCTCAGCCATTGGTGGCCGTGCCTTCTGTTGCCTAAACCCTTAGCTCTGGAATTCCCTGCCTAAACTTCTCTGCCTCTCTACCTCTCTTTTCTCCTTTAAGACACTCCTTAAAGCCTACCTCTTTAATCAAGCTTTTGGTCACCTGCCTTAATTTCTCCTTATGTGGCTCAGTGTCAACTTTTTTTGTCATATAATAATACTCCTGTGAAGCGCCTTGGGTCATTTTACTATGTTAAAGGTTCTATTTAAATACAAGTTGTTGTTGTATATCAGAAGCACTGTTATGGAAGGAGTCATCATCCGAACAGATGCAATGGAGATGGAGAAACTGGGAGAATGGAGTGGAGTCCTTACAGGAAGCGGGGTGGGAGAAAGTGAAGTCAAGGTAGCTGTGGGAGTCAGTGGGCTTAAAGTAGATATTGGTCGATAGCCTATACCCAGAAATGGAGTTAGAGAAGTCGAGGAAGGGAATGGAAGAGTCGGAGATAGATCATGTGAAGGCAAGGGAAGGGTGGCAATTAGAAGCAAAGTTGATGAAATGTTTCAGTTCAGGGAGAGATCAGGAAACAGTACCGATACAGTCATCAATGCACTGGAAAAAGAGGTAAGAAGGGGGACCTGAGTAGGATGGGAACAAAGTGGCTGGAAATTTCTCAAGGAGGACAGGTTGTTGGTGGGGGAGCCTCCAAAGCGGGCGGGAAACCCTGGAGGCCGGATTGGATTCCTGCCCGCAGCCAGCCAGATTGATAGGCTGGCTGGCTGCGGGCGGGTAGGCCTCAGAAGCAAGGGGACAGTCCGGAGAAAGGATCGTAGGTTCGGCAAGATCGGAGATCATGGGAGGAGGCTGTCATGGTTGACCGTGGTGGGGGGGGTCGGCCGGAGGAGCAGCAGCCACCGGTGATCAGAAGTGGGTTGGAAGATCGGGAGTGGGGGTCGCCCGTGGATCGGAGATCGGCGGGGTGGGGGGGGGAGGCGGCTGTGCGGCTGGGGTTGACGGAGATCACCATGGGCTAAGTCGGGGATCGGGAGGGGGTGTCGGGGATCTCGTGGGGTTGGGGCCGGCCTCAGCATCATCAGTGGGGTGGGGAGGTGGGAGAGGCCTCATGGTGGGGATCGGAGGCCAGGGAAGGCAATCGGAGGCCTTGTAGTTGGGTCTCTGATTGGGGGTGGGGGGCGGGGTAATGGTCGAGATCTTGGATCCAGGAGGTAGGTATAAAGCCACTTACCTCCTGAATGCAGCAGGCCCTGCCTCTGCCGGGTTCACAGCTGGGTTTCACAAATTGTGTGAAACCCTTCCACAGGCAGTTAAATTCAAACTGGAGTTGAAGAATGATGCTGCCAGCCTCATTACAATATTTAAATTAGGGTACAGCCCCCTCGGAGCGGGTTGGTCACCGCCTCATGTCCCGCCTCCATCAAAACCGGAAATGGGCAGCGTAATATATGTGGGTAGAACACATGAAGGACAGAGACACAATGAGTTGCTCTTCCATGTGCTTGTTTTATTGGGCCTCAGCGGACTGAGCATGCTCACACTAAAACCATAAGGTGGAGGGAAGATCTCCAGAGTAGATCAGGTCAGTGACAGTATGGCAAATGATGGCTTGATGCTCGGTGGTGTGGTAATAGTCCAGGGCGAATTAGGAGGAGGTGTCAGAGAGTTGGCAGGGAAGAGGGAGAAACTGAGGGCAGGGAAGAGAGGGATTCTGAGGGTGGGAAAAAAGGGGAACCGAGGGCAGGGATGATCGAATCCGAGGGTGGGGAATATGGGGAAACTGAGGGTGAGGAATCCAAAGGCAAGGGTGCAATTCGCAGAGGTGAAATCAGAGGTGTCAGGAATTTTAATTTCACGAGTAACTAATCGTAACTCACTGAAATTGCAGCGATGATTAATGGCAAAATGGTAACACTCAGATTCTACTCATAACTAACAGTAATACAATACTCCCTGATATATGTTACTGATGATATATGTCTAGGTCTAATGCCCAATATTGTACCTGTAACTAGTAGTAAACCTATAACCCTGATATTCACCCTGAAACCATAGCCAGACTCCCCCTGCATTGCTCAAGCTGTTGTCAGGCTCTCCAATCGATGCCACTTTTAATGTGTCCGATCTCTCGCCCTCGCTCCTTGGATTCCGGTTCCATGAGAGGGTGACAACTTTGCTGATCTGTACTTGGATTTCATACCTCAAAACCGGCCGACACAGACTAACCTGAACTAAACCAAGAGATTGCGCAAAAGGCAGTGGGCTCAGTGTTTGGGGCACTTCTCACAGGGCACAGTGTACTAAACTCAGCTCAACATTTCTAAACCGCTCCCTGAGACCAGACTTAATGAAGGAGAGTTTTCATAGAATTATAGAAATGACAGCACAGAAGGAGGCCATTCAGTCTTCGATGCTGGTGCTCTCTCCAGTAACCACATCCCCCACCCCCAAAAGATCTTTTAATTATCCTGCTTTTCAAATATAAATTCTATTCCCTTTGAAATGAAGTTTTAGCCTGTACTTCAATCGTCACATGTGGTGAAGTATCCCGTGGTCTAATAGCCCTCAGTTGAAGAACTTTCCTCCTCCTTTCTCCCTCGTTTCCTCCAGTGAGGATCCTTGCTTTCCCCTTTGTCCACCAATGGAAACCATCTTTCACTATTTAGCCACAGTAAGGTTCCCAGGTTTCACTCAGCCCTTCACTGGCTGCGCCCTCTCTCAGTGCCGCACCCACACACCACCTTGCTGTTGCTTGCTCCCAGCTCTGTGGGAAATGCCGGTCCCCACGTACATCCCAACCAATTTCCCCTCCCCACACTTGCTTATGCACCAATCCTCCGACCACTAGTCCCCTTTCCTCCTACGACCTCCCATGCCTTATTTTCCCCATCTCTCCCCCTGAGCCCCAATTCCTCAGTCTCCATCTTTTTTCCCGACCCCCTATACCTGCCAGCCTCCTTCTCTTTCCCTCCCCCTCCGGCCACTCTTGAGCCACCCAATTTCAGACCTGCCCCCAACTTCAAGCTACACGATTTCAATCTCCCCCCTCCTCTGATTTCAGAGCACTTGCGAGTGTGGAGACTCCGCGATTGCAGACACCCGCAATTCCCGAGTCTCCCGATTGCCGACTCTCCGGCCCGCTGCCGACTGCGCCTCACAAGGTGCCTCACAAGGTGCCTCACAAGGTGCCTGCGGCAGTGGTCAGCTGACTCTCCGAGCCTGGGGCTTTAGCAACAGCCGGTGACGTTGCACACTGCAGCGGGAAATTTAAATAGCTGATCTCTCAGGCTGCAGGCCGCACAGCTTGGTGAGATATCGCCGGTCACTCGGGAGGGTTGGGAACCCGAAGGTGGGTTAGAAAATATTGTTGGAACTTTTCAAAGCACCCATTTCAGGTGCAAATTGAATTCCTTGGCCATAATCTTTTATAGATTTGGACTTCCAAATGGCGGATATATGCCTGAAAAGGAAAAATTTGCAGGACTACCAGGAAAAAATAGGGGAGTCAGACTAAGTGGAAGCTCTTTTACGAGATGACACAGGTATGATGGGCTGAATGGCCTCCTTTTGTGCCGTATGATTCTATGGGACCGATTTTCGGCAAGGCTTCCGCCCACCCAAGCGCCACCGGTGGCCGCCGAGTACCGGACGGTACTTTGGGCAGGATATTCATGAAGAAGGTCCCTCGAAGGTCGGCGGGCGGCAAATGGAAAACGTACGCCGACAATGTGGGCGGTAACAGGTGGGAGGTCACATTCCCGGCGGCAGAGACGCTTGCCGCCCAAGTGCTGCCTAAGATTGAGTCGGGCCCATGGAGGGTATGAAGACCTGAAAATAAAAATCACAAATAAAAAAAATACAAAAAACTATCCCAAGACCTTCAGGGGACCCCCATGCAGGTAAGTCGCTGTTGAAACTGTTTTTTTTAAATGTTCACTTCCCTGTTGTTCAGGTTCTTCAGACTGACCGTCGGGGGTCTGCAACCAGCGGTCCTGTTCTGGCGCCGACTCCCACCCACAGGAATCTGGGAGCTCGGTGGGCGGCAGCTCAGATGCGCCTCTCGGCCGTCCGCTGATGTCAGCGGGCGGGTTCCCGGCGGCCCTCCCCTCCTGCCCGCTCCAGGCTACCCCGAAAGTGGGTGCAGGAGGAACGTCGGCGGCAGTGGGCAGTGAGCTGCTGAAAATCGTCCCCTATGATTCGAAGAGGGAGTGTGCGCTGAGTTCTCCATGGCCCTCCACGGCCTCGCCCCTCCCTATCTCTGTAACCTCCTCCAGCCCTACCACTAACCAAGATATCTGGGCTCCTCCAATTCTGGCCACTTGTGGATCACCCATTTTAATCGCTCCACCATCAGTGGCCGTATCTTTAGCTGCCTAGGGCCTAAGCTCTGGAATTCCCTCTCGAAACCTCCCTGCTTCTCTACCTCGCTCTCCTCCTTTAAAATGCTCTGTTCAATCAAGTGTTTGTTCACCTGTCCAAATATCTCCTTCTGGCTCGATGTCAAATTTTGTTTGAAAACACTCCTTCGGGTATTTTATTACAACATCATTAACAACTTGTATTTATATAGCGTCTTTAATGTAATGAAACGTCTCAAGGTGCTTCACAGGAGTGCCATGCGATTAAAAATTTGACACTGAGCCGCATAAGTAGAAATTAGGGCAGGCTTGGTCAAAGAGGTATGTTTTAAGGATGGTCTTGATGGATAAAAGAGAGGTAGAGAGGCGGAGATTTAGGCAGGGAATTCCAGAGCTTAGGGCCGAGGCAGCAGAAAGCATGGCCACCAATGGTTGAGCGATTTATAATCAGGGATGCTCAAGAGGGCAGAATTAGAGGAGTGCAGACATCTCGGGGGGTTGTGGGGCACAAATTCTGAAATTTCCTCTCCAAATGTCCCCACCTCTCTACCTCTCTCCTTTAAAACGTTCTCTTCAACCAAGCATTTGTTCACCCGTCCTAATATCTCCTTATGGCCCGATGAAAAATGTTGTTTGAAAACACTTCTTTGGACGTTTTACGACATTAAAGACGCGATGTAAACTCAAATTGTTGTTGTATCAGAGAGCGTTTGATAGGTATCTGGAGACAAATTTGGTTATGCGAGGTATCATGGGATATGATATTTCCTCGACAACGGGACCACAGTGCTTTTTTCTGATCCTGTACATTGCAATATTCTACATAGTTTAAATGAGGAAATGGATGGCCAGTCGATCAGCAGCTGAAAGCAAGTATGGGTTTACATTTTAGGTGGGACCTTTCATCAGAACTTAAACCATTTAATCTTTCTCGTTCAAAGGCTGGTTGTATTTCCAACATTTTCTGTTTATGTTTCAGAACTTCAGCATTTGAGATATATATTTGCCTCGAAATCAGCCCGTCTGCCCTCAATTACAATATATCTTGTTTTTGAGGCTCCATCAGTGCTAGGTTGGCAATAGCAGGTTTTCATTGGAAACATGGACAGAAAATCCAATCGTGCCCAAAGCTGCAATTTTTTGTCACAAATTGTAAATCAGCCCCCCAGCCGATGGTGGCTAATATTAACATGGGGCTGTCTACAATCTTCCAGCTTGTGGACAACATGCGATAGCAAATGGTCCTACAAGAGGAAAAGCACAGGATTATGTGCTACTCTGATGGCTCAGTTTGTATCCTTCTCACTGTCCAGTGATGCCTCAGGTTGTAGTAACATTGGGCAATGATCACATAGGGATGGGCTTTATTGGCCAATGAACAATTCAAAGTTACAATAAATATCAGAAATTTAAAAGGTAAACAATTTCACTTGTCACAAATACTCACTTTTATTAGCTTTTAATATGAAATTTAATACAAAAATGCAATCGTCATTTACATTCAAAAAAAAATACTTCTTATATTTGGTACAAATCAGTAATTAAAAAGTGAATAAAAGAAGAATATTTCCTGTCAGTTGTGGCTCAGTGGGTAGCACTCTTGCCTCTGAGTCAAAAGGTTGTGGGTTCAAGTCCGACTCCAGAGACACATGAATCTAGGCTGATACTCCAGTGCAGTACTGAGGGAGTGCAGTACTGAGGGAGTGCAGTACTGAGGGAGTGCTGCACTGTCGGAAGTGCCATCTTTCAGATGAGACATTAAACCAAGGTTCAGTCTGCTCTCTCAGGTGGCTGTAAAAGATCCCACAGCGCTATTTCTGAAGAACAGCAGGGGAGTTATCGACGGTGTCCTGGCCAATACTTATCCCTCAATCAAAATCACTAAAAAAAAACAGATTACCTATCTGTCACTGTAGTGTCCTTACACCTTACTATAGAATCACACGAGGCATGTACTGCAGACAAGGTCACTATGTGACCTGAACCTTTATTCCCAGGACCAAGAAGTGATGACCCTGCGTGGGACCTCCCTTTATATACCTGGATGACCAGGTGAGGAGTGTCTCCCACAAGTTCACCCCCTGTGGTCAAGGTGTGCATTTCTCAGGTGTATACAGTGTACAGTGTTGTTTCATAAAGGTTACAGTTGTGTGAAGGTTACAAACATGACAGTCACATTGCTGTTTGTAGGAACTTGCTGTGCACAAATTAGCTGCTGCGTTTCCTACATTACAACAGTGACTACACTTCAAAAAATACTTCATGGGCTGTAAAGCACTTTGGGACGTCCTGAGGTCATGAAAGGTGCTATATAAATGCAAGTCCTTCTTTATTTTTATAATGCTATATAATTCTGAAAATAGAAATCACATTCACTATGTTAACCTCAATTATATGTGTAATTTTCTCTCAGCTTTGAAACAATTCCAGCTTGAATAAAAGTTTAATTTTTGTCATTGACCAGGCTAAGACAACTGTAACAGAGAATATTGTGAATTGCAACATTATTAAAACAATCCTACATTTTCGGTCTTTTACTCATTATTTTCTTAGCATCTGTTTACCCTGTCCAAAAATGCTTTTAATGCTTTCAGAAAGGCATCGCTGGTCTTTTCATTCTGCAGTGACCTGCATTGTTTCTCCTGTCATTGTAATTGGAAAGCAGAGTTAGTGCCACATATGCATGTGTGTCTGTGTATATATGTGCAAACACACATTAAGATCAAGATCGTGCTTCAAAATGTAAAGATATTAAACATTTCCAGGTTATGGTGGAGGTCAGATGTAATCTGACCATATTCCTTAATCTCAGTCTCAGAAAAGAACACGGACTTGAAACCCAGACTTCAAGGGTTAAGTTACGAGAAGAGATTACTCCAAATAGGGCTGTATTCCCTAGAATTTAGAAGGTTATGGGATGACCTGATCGAAGTTTTCAGGATATTAAGGGGAACAGGTAAGGTAGATAGAGAGAAACTATTTCCGCTGGTTGGTGATTTTAGGACCAGGGGGCATGGTCTAAAAATTAGAGCCAGACCTTTCAGGAATGAAATTAGAAAACACTTCAACAAACAAAGGCTGATAGAAGTTTGGAACTCTTTTCCACAAAAGGTAATTGATGCTAGATCAATAGTTAATTTTAAATCGGAAATTGATAGCTTTTTGTTAACCAAAGGTACTAAGGGATAGGGACTTACGGCAGGTTTGAATTGGAGTGAGTTCCACTGAAGTCTTTCAAGGGCACAAAGGGAGGAATTTCCCCGGGAAGTCCAGTTACACCCTTCCCAGAACATGTTTTGTTCACATAGAGTGGTGGTAGTGCAGGGGGCGGGGTGGGGGCAGGGAGCAGGAGGGCAGATGATCCACCCACAGTCACCCACCTACCCATGTCCAAAACTTATCAGTTCAGTCTAAATGAGGTGGAATCCCCACAAGAATTCAGCCATTAAGTGTAAGGAGCCTTACAGAAGATGTCTGGGGTGAAATTTCACAAGGCAGCTCATGATCTGCTGCCAGAACTTTGCAAAAACTCCAGAAACGCTGCTTATTGTAGACCAGTGGGAGCCCCCTTGCCTACTCCCACTCACCACACCCACTCCCCAGAAATTCACCCCCTTAACCTTTACATATTCTTCATAGTCTTGATTAAAACACATTTTGAATGTTTATTAAACAAAATAAACTTACTGGACAATTGGCAATATTCTCCTCCATTCTCCTCATGTTATTTATGGAAATCTCAATGAATATTGAAAGCTCTGGAATATTTGCTAGTTGCTCCAGTTCTCTGATAAAGAGAGAATATGCTTTCATAGGACAGCGTGACACCTTAAAAAAAGGAAAGACTTGCATTTATATAACACCTTTCACGACCACAGGACATCCCAAAGCGCTTTACAGCCAATGGAATACATTTTGAACTGTAGTCACTGTTGTAATTTGGTAAAATGCAGCAGTCAATTTGCGCACAGAAAGCTCCCACAAACAGCAACATGATAATGACTAGATTATTTGTTCTTTGTGATGTGGGGTGAGGGACAAATATTAACCAGGACACCAGGAAAACACCCCTGCTCTTCTTTGAAATAGTGCCATGGGATCTAATGGGCCTAAATTTGCGGCCCCTACGGATGCTTACGAGGTATGTGCGTAACCATAAGGGCCCCCCGCAAGTTCCGGGTTTAGGCACGCAAAGTGATTGCGTCTGAACCTGAAGCTTGCAATCTATCAAGATCCTCCGCATCCAGAAGTAAAGGGCCTCCACGGGCGGAGAGTTGGGTTATTTGCCCAACTCCTCCCCAGCGATTGCCCTTCAAATTCTTACGACTGATAAAAGCAGACATTTTTTTTAAATATTTAAATTCCTGTTAAATAAGGTTAGTTTATTTTCAGACCCTTTAAAATATGTACATTTATTTTTCGAAAAATTATCTTAATTTGAAATATGTGATTTTGTTTTCTTTATTTTCGGTGTTTCTGTGTTTTGGGGGCATTCCCATTCATACTTATGGTGATTACGTGTATATCTGAACTCACCATTAAGTATGAATGGGAATTCCCTACTCGGATAAGTTGGGCCAGCCCATGTAATCCCAGTGATGCATGCGAAACCCATAGGCTCCTGGGATACGTGTGCCTCGACACAGGCCTTCTCGTAGAGGAGCAGGACCGCAATTCTCCGAATCTCCCGGGCCACCGGGTACTTTCGTAAAAATTTCTGAAATCGGAGGCATCCGCCTGCGGGAAGCCTCCAACCACAATTTCTGGGCCAATTACGTCCACCTGAGAGAGCAGACTGAGCTTCAGTTTAATGTCTCATCCAAAAGAGGGCAGTCCGATGGTGCAGCACTCCATTGGAGTGTCAGCCGAAAAGTTTGTGCTCAAGTCTCTGGAGAAGTGTTCGAACTCACATCCTTCTGACTCAGAGGTGAGAGTGCAACCACTAAGCCACAGCTGACACATAATCCAAAGATGAAAAAAATGAATTAAATAACCTGGGTTACACCAAATCATCGTAAATGCAACATCACAGCCAATATCTAAAAATGATTTGATTCATAAACCCGGTATAATGTATATCATTCTGCAGTTACCAAGGCAAGAGGTTTGGCACAGTGCAATGTACCACAACAAATCCCAATGGGTCCTTTTCAGAATGCCAGGCAGTGACTAGTGGGGTGCCGCAGGGTTCAGTGCTGGAACCCCAGCTATTTACAATATACATTAATGATTTAGACGAAGAAATTGAAGGTAATAGCTCCAAGTTTGCAGATGACACTAAGCTGGGTGGCAGTGCGAGCTGCGAGGAAGATGCTAAGAGGCTGCAGGGTGACTTGGACAGGTTAGGTGAATGGGCAAATGCATGGCAGATGCAGTAAAATGTGGATAAATGTGAGGTTATCCACTTTGGTGGCAAACACAGAAAGGCAGATTATTATCTGAATGGTGACAGATTAGGAAAAAGGGAGGTGCAAAGAGACCTGGGTGTCATGGTACATCAGTCATTGAAGGTAGACATGCATGTACAGCAGGCAGTAAAGAAAGCAAATGGCATGCTAGCCTTTATAGCGAGGGGATTTGAGTATAGGAGCAGGGAGGTCTTGCTGCAGTTGTACAGGGCCTTGGTGAGACCACACCTTGAGTATTGTGTGCAGTTTTGGTCTCCTAGTCTGAGGAAGGACGTTCTTGCTATTGAGGGAGTGCAGCGAAGGTTCACCAGATTGACTCCCGGATAGCAGGACTGACATATGAGGAAAGATTGGATCGGCTAGGCTTATACTCACTGGAATTTAGAAGGATGAGAGGGGATCTCATCGAAACTTATAAAATTCTGATGGGACTGGACAGGTTAGATGCGGGAAGAATGTTCCCGATGTTGGGGAAGTCCAGAACCAGGGGTCACAGTCTAAGGATAAGGGGTAAGCCATTTAAGACTGAGATGAGGAGAAACTTCTTCACTCAGAGAGTTGTTAACCTGTGGAATTCCTTACCACAGAGAGTTGTTGATGCCAGTTCATTGGATATATTCAAGAGGGAGTTAGATATGGCCCTTACGGCTAAAGGGATCAAGGGGTATGGCGAGAAAGCGGGAAAGGGGTACTGAGGTGAATGATCAGCCATGATCTTATTGAATGGTGATGCAGGCTCGAAGGGCCGCATGGCCTACTCCTGCCCCTATTTTCTATGTTTCTATGTTTCTATGTTTCTCCATACAACTTGATCCCTTTAGCCGTAAGGGCCACATCTAACTCCCTTTTGAATATATCTAACGAACTGGCCTCAACAACTTTCTGTGGTAGAGAATTCCACAGGTTCACAATTCTCTGAGTGAAGAAGTTTCTCCTCATCTTGGTCCTAAATGGCTTACCCCTTATCCTGAGATTGTGACCCCTGGTTCTGGGCTTCCCAACATGGGGAACATTCTTCCGGCATCTAACCTGTCCAATCCCGTCAGAATTTTATAGGTTTCTATGAGATCCCCTCTCATTCTTCTAAATTCCAGTGAATATAAGCCTAGTCGATCCAGTCTTTCTTCATATGTCAGTCCTGCCATCCCAGGAATCAGTCTGGTGAACCTTCGCTGCACTCCCTCAATAGCAAGAATGTCCTTCCTCAGATTAGGAGACCAAAACTGAACACAATATTCAAGGTGTGACCTCACCAAGGCTCTGTTCAACTGTAGTAAGACTTCCCTGCTCCCATACTCAAATCCTCTCGCTATGAAGGCCAACATGCCATTTGCTTTCTTCACCACCTGCTGTACCTGCATGCCAACTTTCAATGACTGATGTACCATGACACCCAGGTCTCGTTGCACCTCCCCTTTTCCTAATCTGTCACCATTCAGATAATATTCTGCTTGACTGAAGTGGAAGCTTATACCACGTGCTCAATCGCTAGCTAGGCTCGAATCTGTAACCAACTGACTCAAAAGTAAGAGTGCTTCGATTGAGCCAGGTAACAAAGGCGTGGATGAGGTTTCAGCAGCAGAAGAGCTGAGGCAGGGGTGGAAATGGGCAATGTTACAGAGGTGGAAATAGGTTGTCTTAGTAATGCAACGGAAATAAATAATCATTCACTTTCTGTACATTTATTGTTCATATCCACCACTAATTCGGGATAGCAATTTGGGAGACTATTAAGTTCATGACTGACCACATCATCCTCCAGATTTGGCCCAATGTTTGTTTGGTCTTCATGCTAAAAAAATAATTCCCCACCTCCACCCATGTTGCAGAGTCTAATATGGGCCTCACCATTGACAGCAAGAAGATAGCATTTGGGGACAAAGCACATATGGGATTCATGTCCATCTGAGTCGCTGCCTGTAACTGGGGAAATACCAGGCAATCTGAGCCCCTGAATTGAAGGTTGATATAAAGCAATTACCCCAACAATGCCCCAAGGCAGCTCAATCCAAAATGCTAACCCAGCCACCTGCCCAAGCCACAGGGCCAAACAATGCCATTGTCACACAATGCCTGGCCAACACACTCAATGTACACGAGTGTGCAAGATATGAATATGTGAACTGTCACGTGAACATAATGTAAACTCACAGAACCTGATATGTTAAATTTAGGCTTGATGACATCATAATCAGTTCCACACCAAAGGTATTAGTGAAGTTGACAAATATTTCATTCAAACAACGATGGGCCTTACCATCAAAGGACTTGGTATATGGAGCCATGTTGGGAGGGCCTTAAATAAATGAGATACATTGATGTTATAAGCATTTCACAATAAATACAGCCCATTATAACTCTCAAAAACAAAATAATTACAAATATATTTACATGCCAATTTAATGCACTTTCTTCTCGACCTTCATTGGGCCCAGCACCGTTTTCTGGCAAAAGTTAATTCTCCCAGAATTCCGCGTATATCGCTATAGAGCCGGTTCATAAATGTCACGTGAGGAATGAGTCTCATTCAAGATTCCCTCTTTCCATTCCTCTGAAGTGCCTGGTCTCTGCTCTGTAACTCTGTTTAAGGGAATGGCTAACTCCAGTAGCTCATTATGTTGGATGTCTTGAATGCAAACACATACCTCACCACACCTTCTCTCAGAGCCATGAAGTATCCAACCCCAACATATCAAAGGAAATGCAAGAAAGGAGCATCAGGCCCTTTAATGCTCACCCTGTCTGTTAAATGTTGCAATTCTCCATCCCCATCCTCCCACTCTACCCCCAGGCACCACTAATGGAGTAGGCAAAAGAAACATTTATAACTTGTGGCCAATTATGACTCAAGCAACATCACTAAAAGCAGATTATCCAGTCATTATCATATTGCTGTTTGTGGGAGCTTACTGTGTGCACATTGGCTGTCGCGTTTCCAACATTACAACAGTGACTAAACTTCACAGGTGCTTCATAGGCTATAATGTGCTCTGAGACATCCTTAGGTGGTGAAAGGTGCTATATCAATGCAAGTCTTTCTTTTTCTTTATTTTTGGAATAGCTCCATGACTCTCTGAGGCAATGAGACAAACTCCAAGTTATCGATGGCGCTTGACTAGATCAGTTTAACTACATAGGGCTGCACAGGACCAGAAGCATCATTCTATCAAGCGGGGCAGTCCCAAAGATCAGACTTCGTACTCCATGTTATCTCTTACACCATCCTATCTGCCAAAAGTTAACACTTTAGTTTCTGAACACTTATAACATCGTCGATCAGCACTGCCTCACTGAGTAGGTTATTCCAGATGTTTGCCAGCCCCTGCATGAAGATGTTATATCTTAACTGTAGATTTGCCTTTTCTTGTCTATGTTTGAAACTATGATCCTTTGTCCTGGAGTTCTATTAATGTTCAACACTGCTGTGGGATCCAGATGATCTTTTCCCTTTATGATCTTAAATGCTTTTAAAAGCCAGCAAAGAATGGCTAAAAAAATGATTAAGAAAGGGAAGATAGACTATGAAAGTAAACTAGCACGAAATATAAAAATAGATAGCAAGAGTTTCTATAGGTATATAAAAAGAAAAATAGTGGCTAAAGTAAATGTTGGTCCCTTAGAGGACGAGACCGGGAAATTAGTAATGGGGAACATGGAGATGGCAGAAACTCTGAACAAATATTTTGTATCAGTTTTTACGGTAGAGGACACAAATAATATTCCAACAGTGGATAGTCAAGGGGCTATAGGGGGGAGGAACTTAACACAATCACAATCACTAAGGAGGTGGTACTCAGTAAGATAATGGGACTAAAGGTGGATAAATCCCCTGGACCTAGGGTCTTAAGAAAAGTAGCAGAAGGGATAGTGGATACATTGGTTGTAATTTACCAAAATTCCCTGGATTCTGGGGAGGTCCCAGCAGATTGGAAAATTGCAAATGTAATGCCCCTATTTAAAAAAGGAGGCAGACAAAAAGCAGGAAACTATAGACCAGTTAGCCTAACATCTGTGTTTGGGAAAATGTTGGAATCCATTATTAAAGAAGCAGTAGCAGGACATTTGGAAAAACATAATTCAGTCAGGCAAAGTCAGCATGGATTTATGAAAGGGAAGTCATGTTTGACAAATTTGCTGGAATTCTTTGAGGATGTAACGAACAGGGTGGATAAAGGGGAATTAGTGGATGTGGTGTATTTGGACTTCCAGAAGACATTTGACAAGGTGCCACATAAAAGGTTACTGCACAAGATAAAAGTTCATGGGGTTGGGGTAATATATTAGCATGGATAGAAGATTGGCTGACAAACAGAAAACTGAGTTCGGGATAAATGGTTCATTCTCGGGTTGGCAATCAGTAACTAGTGGGGTGCCGCAGGGATCAGTGCTGGGACCCAAACTATTTACAGTTTATATTAATGATTTGGAAGAAGGGACTAAGTGTAACATAGCCAAGTTTGCTGATGATACAAAGATGGGAGGAAAAGCAATGTGTGAGGAGGACACAAAAAATCTGCAAAAGGACATAGACAGGCTAAGTGAGTGGGCAAAAATTTGGCAGATGGGGTATAATGTTGGAAAGTGTGAGGTTATGCACTTTGGCAGAAAGAATCAAAGAGCAAGTTATTATTTAAATTAAGAAAAATTTCAAAGTGCTGCAGTACAGCGGGACTTGGGGGTCCTGGTGCATGAAACACAAGAGGTTAGTATGCCAGTACAGCAAGTGATCAGGAAGTCCAATGGAATCTTGGCCTTTATTGTAAGGGGGATAGAGTATAAAATCAGAGAAGTCCTGCTACAACTGTACAGGGTATTGGTGAGGCCACACCTGGAGTACTGCGTGCAGTTTTGTTCTCCGTTTTTAAGGAAGGATATATTTGCATTGGAGGCTGTTCAGAGAAGGTTCACTAGGTTGATTCCGGAGATGAAGGGGTTGATTATGAAGATAGGTTGAGTAGGTTGGGCCTATACTCATTAGCGTTCAGAAGAATGAGAGGTGATCTTATTGAAACATATAAGACAATGAGGGGGATCGACAAGGTGTATGCAGAGAGGATATTTTCATTCATAGGGGAAACTAAAACTAGGGGACATAGTCTTAGAATAAGGGGCCGCCCATTTAAAACTGTGATGAGGAGAAATTTCTTCTCTCAGAGGGTTGTAAATCTATGGAATTCTCTGCCCCAGAAAGCTGTGGAGGCTGAGTCATTGAATATATTTAAGGCGGAGATAGACAGATTTTTGCGCGATAAGAGAATAAAGGGTTATGGGGAGCAGGCAGGGAAGTGGAGCTGAGTCCATGATCAGATCAACCAAGATCTTATTAAATGGCGGAGCAGGCTCGAGGGGCCAAATGGCCTAGTCCTGTTCCTATTTCTTATGTTTCTTGTTTACCTCCTTACTCAACATGCTCCAAGGATGTACTTGACTGCACAAGGTATCAATCTTTTGCTGCCTAATTAAACTATAATGTTTATATAGAAATCCTTATTCTAAAACGGGAGCTTTAATCTAGAATGGAAGCCTGCAAAAGCACTTTGCTTACAGTTGCCTAAATTCGCTCCTGAGTGTCCTGGCTCTGATTTTACATAGAAACATAGAAAATAGGTGCAGGAGTAGGCCATTCGGCCCTTCTAGCCTGCACCACCATTCAATGAGTTCATGGCTGAACATGCAACTTCAGTACCCCATTCCTGCTTTCTCGCCATACCCCTTGATCCCCCTAGTAGTAAGGACTTCATCTAACTCCTTTTTGAATATATTTAGTGAATTGGCCTCAACAACTTTCTGTGGTAGAGAATTCCACAGGTTCACCACTCTCTGGGTGAAGAAGTTTCTCCTCATCTCGGTCCTAAATGGCTTACCCCTTATCCTTAGACTGTGACCCCTGGCTCTGGACTTCCCCAACATTGGGAACATTCTTCCTGCATCGAACCTGTCTAAACCCGCCAGAATTTTAAACGTTTCTATGAGATCCCCTCTCATTTTTCTGAACTCCAGTGTGTACAAGCCCAGTTGATCCAGCCTTTCTTGATATGTCAGTCCCGCCATCCCGGGAATCAGTCTGGTGAACCTTCGCTGCACTCCCTCAATAGCAAGAATGTCCTTCCTCAAGTTAGGAGACCAAAAACTGTACACAATACTCCAGGTGTGGCCTCACCAAGGCCCTGTACAACTGTAGTAACACCTCCCTGCCCCTGCACTCAAATCCCCTCGCTATGAAGGCCAACATGCTATTTTGCTTTCTCAAGCGCCTGCCAACTTTCAATGACTGATGTACCATGACACCCAGGTCTCGTTGCATCTCCCCTTTTCCTAATCTGTCACCATAAGATAATAGTCTGTCTCTCTGTTTTTACCACCAAAGTGGATAACCTCACATGTGTCCACATTATACTTCATCTGCCACGCATTTGCACACTCACCGAACCTATCCAAGTCACTCTGCAGCCTCATAGCATCCTCCTCGCAGCTCACACTGCCACCCAGCTTAGTGTCATCCACAAATTTGGAGATACTACATTTAATCTCCTTGTCTAAATCATTAATGTACAGTGTAAACAGCTGGGGCCCCAGCACAGAACCTTGCGGTACCCCACTAGTCACTGCCTGCCATTCTGAAATGTACCCATTTACTCCTACTCTTTGCTTTCTGTCTGACAACCAGTTCTCAATCCATGTCAGCACACTACCCCCAATCCCATGTGCTTTAATTTTGCACATTGATCTCTTGTGTGGGACCTTGTCGAAAGCCTTCTGAAAGTCCAAATATACCACATCAACTGGTTCTCCCTTGTCCACTCTACTGGAAACATCCTCAAATAATTCCAGAAGATTTGGCAAACATGATTTCCCTTTCACAAATCCATGCTGAGTTGGACCTATCATGTCACCTCTTTCCAAATGCGCTGCTATGACATCCTTAATAATTGATTCCATCATTTTACCCACTACCGATGTCACGCTGACCGGTCTATAATTCCCTGTTTTCCCTCTCCCTCCTTTTTTAAAAAGTGGGGTTACATTGGCTACCCTCCACTTGATAGGAACTGATCCAGAGTCAATGGAATGTTGGAAAATGGCTGTCAATGCATCTGCTATTTCCAAGGCCACCTCCTTAAGTACTCTGGGATGCAGTCCATCAGGCCCTGGGGATTTATCGGCCTTCAATCCCATCAATTTCCCCAACACAATTTCCCGACTAATAAGGATTTCCCTCAATTCCTCCTCCTTACTAGACCCTCTGACCCCTTTTATATTCGGAAGATTGTTTGTGTCCTCCTTAGTGAATACCGAACCAAAGTACTTGTTCAATTGGTCCGCCATGTCTTTGTTCCCCGTTATGACTTCCCCTGATTCTGACTGCAGGGAACCTACGTTTGTCTTTACTAACCTTTTTCTCTTTACATATCTATAGGAACTTTTGCAACCCGTCTTAATGTTCCCTGCAAGCTTCTTTTCGTACTCCATTTTCCCTGCCCTAATCAAACTCTTTGTCCTTCTCTGCTGAGTTCTAAATTTTTCCCAGTCCCTGGGATCGCTGCTATTTCTGGCCAATTTGTATGCCACTTCCTTGGCTTTAATACTATCCCTGATTTCCCTTGATAGCCACGGTTGAGCCACCTTCCCTTTTTTATTTTTACGCCAGACAGGGATGTACAATTGTTGTAGTTCATCCATGCGGTCTCTAAATGTCTGCCATTGCCCATCCACAGTCAACCCCTTAAGTATCATTCACCAATCTATCCTAGCCAATTCACACCTCATACCTTCAAAGTTACCCTTCTTTAAGTTCTGGACCATGGTCTCTGAATTAACTGTTTCATTCTCCATCCTAATGCAGAATTCCACCATATTATGGTCACTCTTCCCCAAGGGGCCTCGCACAATGTGATTGCTCATTAATCCTCTCTCATTACACAACACCCAGTCTAAGATGGCCTCCCCCCTAGTTGGTTCCTCAACATATTGGTCTAGAAAACCATCCCTTATGCACTCCAGGAAATCCTCCTCCACCGTATTGCTTCCAGTTTGGTTAGCCCAATCTATGTGCATATTAAAGTCACCCATTATAACTGCTGCACCCTTATTGCATGCACCCCTAATTTCCTGTTTGATGCCCTCCCCAACATCACTACTACTGTTTGGAGGTCTGTACACAACTCCCACTAACGTTTTTTGCCCTTTGGTGTTCTGCAGCTCTACCCATATAGATTCCACTTCATCCAAGCTAATGTTCTTCCTAACTATTGCATTAATCTCCTCTTTAACCAGCAATGCTACCCCACCTCCTTTTCCTTTTATTCTATCTTTCCTGAATGTTGAATACCCTTGGATGTTGAGTTCCCAGCCCTGATCATCCTGGAGCCATGTCTCTGTAATCCCAATCACATCATATTTGTTAACATCTATTTGCACAGTTAATTCATCCACCTTATTACGGATACTCCTTGCATTAAGACACAAAGCCTTCAGGCTTGTTTTTTTTTAACACTCTTTGTCCTTTTAGAATGTTGCTGTACAGTGGCCCTTTTTGTTCTTTGCCTTGGGTTTCTCTGCCCTCCACTTTTCCTCATCTCCTTTCTGTCTTTTGCTTTTGTCTCCTTTTTGTTTCCCTCTGTCTCCCTGCATTGGTTCCCATCCCCCTGCCATATTAGTTTAACTCCTCCCCAACAGCACTAGCAAACACTCCCCCTAGGACATTGGTTCCAGTCCTGCCCAGGTGCAGACCGTCCGGTTTGTACTGGTCCCACCTCCCCCAGAACCGGTTCCAATGCCCCAGGAATTTGAATCCCTCCCTGCTGCACCACTGTTCAAGCCACGTATTCATCTGCGCTATCCTGCGATTCCTACTCTGACTAGCACGTGGCACTGGTAGCAATCCCGAGATTACTACTTTTGAGGTCCTACTTTTTAATTTAGCTCCTAGCTCCTTAAATTCGTTTCGTAGGGCCTCATCCCTTTTTTTACCTATGTCGTTGGTACCAATGTGCACCACGACAACTGGCTGTTCTCCCTCCCTTTTTAGAATGTCCTGCACCCGCTCCGAGACATCCTTGACCCTTGCACCAGGGAGGCAACATACCATCCTGGAGTCTCGGTTGCGGCCGTAGAAACGCCTATCTATTTAATGTTATGTTCCCTTGTCCTAGACTCCCCCACAGTGGGAAAAGTTTCTCTCTATCTACCCTATCAATTCCTTTCAAAATCCTAAAAACTTCAATCAAATCACTCCTTAACCTTCTATATTCCAAGGACTACAAATCTAATTATGTAATCTCTCCTCATAACTTAGCCCTTGGAGCCCTGGTAGCATTCTGGTGAATGTGTGCTGCACTCCTTCCAAGTTCAATATATTCTTTCTAAGGTGCGGTGCCCAGATCTGTACAAAATACTCCAGAGGTGGTCTGTGTTGTGAACCAGTTTTTCCAGCAGGCAGAATGAGAGTGAGTTGGTACGTTGTTCTTGGAAAGAGCTGTGCAGACGTATAGGACAGCTTTATGTAGTGTGCATGCTGAGAGGGGAAAGCAGCAAGATGTAAACAGGATAGGGAGGTGGTCATGTGCAAGAAAGTGGTTACAGTGTGAAACATGCTGTTGTGGAATGGGAGCTCCCATAGCAACAGCTTTTATTTGGAGGAAGTGAGTGGAGTCAAAGGAGAAGTTGTTTAATGTGAGAACACGTTTGGCCAGGCATTGGAAGGTGGTTGGTCCTCTGTTCAAGGAAGAAACAGTCCGCCCTCTGGTGGGGGATGGAGGTGTAGCTAATTGGACATCCATAGTGAAAAGGAGTTAGTTAGGACTAGGAAACTGGAAACTGTTAAAGTGGTGAAGGGCATCGGATGCAAGGATATCCTTCCTTAAATACGGAGACCGAAACTGTACGCAGAACTCATCCATCCTTCTTATCATGTGTATAGGGTGGTTTTAGGGAGGTTATGTACTCTGTGTGTGTGTGTTCTTTCAGATGAACTAATAGAAGAAATGGCTGCTGGGTGAGAGACGAAGAATGTTATGGATGGGAAGCTTTTCAAGTGTGTATTTTTAATGTAGGTGGGAAGAGACTGGACAAGAGGGAAAAAAATAGAGTTGAGATACGAAGAAATCAGTTGCATGGGGAAATAACAAGATGAAACAATGGGTCTACCAGGGCAGTCCAAGTTTGATCCTGGAAAGGAGGTGCGTGGTTGGGGGATTATGATGTGCAGAGTGTGTCCAGTTTAGCTCGGAAAATAGTCTAACATCTATGCTCCAAGTCCAGGCTCATATACATTAAAAATACACACTTGAAAAGCTTCCCATCCATAACATTCTTCGACTCTCACCCAGCAGCCATTTCTTCTATTAGTTCATCTGAAAGAACAACACACACAGAGTACATAACCTCCCTAAAATCACCCTATACACATGATAAGAAGGAAGGATGAGTTCTGCGTACAGTTTCGGTTTCCGTATTTAAGGAAAGATATCCTTGCATTGGAGGCTGTTCAGAGAAGGTTCACTAGGTTGATTCCGGAGATGAGGGGGTTGACATGAAGATCGGTTGAGTAGGTTGGGCTTATACACATTGGAGTTCAGAAGAATGAGAGGTGACCTTATCGAAACATATAAGATAAAGAGGGGGCTCGCTAAGGTGGATGCAGAGAGGATATTTCCACTCATAGGGGAAACTAAAACACGGGGAAATAGTCTTAGAATAAGGGGCCGCCCATTTACAACTGAGAGGAGGAATTTCTTCTCTCCGAGGGTTGTAAATCTGTGGAATTCTCTGCCCCAGAGAAGTTTGGAGGCTCGGTCATTGAATATATTTAAGGCGGAGGTAGGCAGATTATTGAGCGATAAGGGAGTAAAGTGTTATCGGGAGCGGGCAGGGAAGTGGAGCTGAGCCCATGATCAGATCAGCCATGATCTTATTGAATGGCGGAGAAGGCTCGAGGGGCCAAATGGCCTACTCCTGCTCCTATTTCTTATGTTCTTATGTTCTTATTTTTTTTAAATCTCTCGTGGATCAAAAGGGGAAAAATGTGATTCTCTCCCAAATAATGGCTTCACATAACTGTGACTATTACTTCCCATATTGGACCATTTTTGCATAAATATTTTTAATCATAAAATTCAATGCTCTGAATATAAACTATCATGTGCTGAGATTCATAAAATGAAAAATGAACTGTGCTCAGCCAGTAGGGGAACAAATGGGGTAGAGATTTGTCTGGGCACTTATTCAGGCCCTTATTCAGGCCCAGACTCGTGCAATGAGCGAGCAACGCACGCCCGAACAGAGGAGGCCTCAGGTCTCATGTATAGCATCAGGTCGCGCTGCCGGTTCAGCAGCCCTTAGGTAAGTTCCAGGAGCAGAGGCTGGCTCGGGCAACAGGGGAACATTGGAGGACTCCTTCTCCTTCCGGTCCTCCTCGTTCCACAGAGAGGTTTTTTTCAAACAAAATTTGATTGGCGGCTACTGAATCTGGCCCAACAGCTGCCTTTGCGTCTTAGCTGGTAGCATGCTTGTCTTTGAGTCAGAAGGTTGTGGATTCAAGACCCACCCTAGAAACTTGAGCACAAACATCTAGCCTGACACTCCAGTGCAGTGCTGAGGGAGCGCTGCACTGTTGTTTTATGGATGAGACTTCAAACCGAGGCTCCATTTGCTCTCTCAGGTGGATGTAAAAGATCCCATGGCACTATTTTGAAGAAGAGCAAGGGAGCTATCCCTGGTTTGCTGGCCAATATTTATCCATCAATCAACATAACAAAAAAATGATTATCTGGTCATTATCTTGTTGCTGTTTGAGGGAGTTTGCTGAGCGCAAATTGGCTGCCGCGTTTTCTACATTATATAGTGACTACACTTTAAAAAGTACTTTATTGGCTGTAAAGCGCTTTGGGACATCCAGTGGTTGTGAAAGGCACTATATAAATGCAAGTCTTTCTTTCTTTTCTGTCATCAGGGACAAATTTTCTGGAGGGGTCCTTCAACAGGTGCTGTGCCCCTCATTACCATATTTAAGGAGCCTAAGACCTGTTTTAGGCCTAAAGCTTTGTGCCCATGAATTTAGCAGTGGAACCAACAATAGGGCGTGGGCTGTTCCACTGCTAACTTGTTATGTTTTGTGTCCATGGGGGAGGGGGAGCCTGGAAATGCTTGATGCCTGAAAACCAGAAAATATGCATAAGTTTCCCTTTTTGGGGTTACTGGGTCTGTCTCTCAACCATCTATCCCAAACTAGTTTTGAATATGTAATGTTGCTGTGATAGGATTAGTAGGCCTGCTGTGCTGCCTAGACTGTATTCTGACAGTGTAATAGGGTTACTGGGTATTCCACATAATAGGATTATAGGGCCCTAATTTGATGAAGGCCTCCGCCTACCCAAGTGCTACCCAAAGGACCGCCAATGGCCGGCGAGGTCCCTGACGGTTCTTTGGGCGGGGTTTTCATCACCCAGGTCCCTCGAACATCAGTGGGCGGCAAATCTGCGATGTACGTCGCCAATCTGGGCAGCAACTGGTGGGAGGTTTCATTTTCGGCGGCAAAGGCGCTTGCCGCCTAAGTGCCGCCGAGGATGGAGTCGAGCCCACGGAGAGTCGAAGAACTAATAATAAAAAGCATCAGATGACCTTCAGGGGACCCCATCCAGGTAAGTACCTGTAAAGAAATAATTTAAATAACCTATTTTACAGCCTCTTCACACCTACTGTTGAGGACAGAGCTGCCTGCACTCAGCGATCTACTGCCGTCCTGCTGCCGACTACAGCCGACTCCCGCCCGCATGAATATGGCATCTCGGCGAGCGGGAGTGTACTTACGCAGATCGGCCGTCCGCTGACGTCGGCGGGCACTTCCCGGCAGCTCTCCCCTCCCGCCCGCTCCAGGCCATGATGAAAGTGGCACTGGGCGGTTCGACCAGAGGAATGTCGGTCGTAGTGGGCGGCAGTCGACAGCAGGGGGTGGTAAGGCCATCAATTTCAGCCCCATAAAGTCTCCCAATAGGATTACTGAGTTTGTGAAATTTGGAAGAATATTGTGGCTGCATACTTTTTCTGATTGGCCACCCAATCTGATTACATTACATGGTTCATAGTATTACACAGAATTTAAAGCACGGAAACAAGCCATTTGGCCCAACTTGTCCATGCTAGTGTTTATACTCCACATGAGCTTTCTCCCACACTTCTTCATCTAACCCCATCAACATATCCTTCACTTCCTTTTTCGCTCACATGCTTATCTAGCTTCCCCTTAAATGCATCTATGCTATTCGCCTCAACTACTCCTGTGGTAGCGAGCTCCACATTCTAACCATTCTCTGGGTGAAGACGTTTCTTCTGAATTCCCTATTGGATTTATTAGTGACTAGCTCATATTTATAACCCCTAGTTCCGGTCTACCCTGCAAGTCTACTCTATCAAACCCTTTCATAATTTTAAAGACCTCTGTCAGGTCACCTCCCCTCAGTCTTCTCCTTTCTAGAGAAAAGAGCCCAGTCTGGTCAATCTATCCTGATAGGTATAACCTCTCAGTTCTGGTGTCATCCTAGTAAATCTTTCTTGTACCTTTTTCATTGCCTCCATATCCTTTTTATAATATGGAGAACAGAGCTGTGCTCAGTACTCCAAGTGTAGACTAACCAATGTTTTATACATGTTTTACATAACTTCTCTGTTTTTCAGTTCTATCCTTCCAGAAATTAATAGTTCCCTACATTACTACAGTAACTACACTTCAAAAATACGTAATTGGTTGTAAAACGCTTTGGGACACACTGAGGTTGTGAAATGTGTTATATAAATGTAAGTCTTTTTTTTCTTTTTATGAACCTCAGTGTTTATTTTATGACCTTATTAACCATCAGCACTAATTTTAATGATTTATTTATCTGTACCCCCAGATCCCTCTGCTCTCATTTTTTCCAAGGAATATGTGGTCTCCTTATTCTTCCTATCAATATGTACCACCTCACACTTACATTTATTAAAGTTAATTTGCCAATTACATGCCCATTCTGCAAGTTTATTAATGTCTTCCTGTATTTTGTCACAGTCCTCCTCTTTATTAACTCCACACCGCCCCCCCCCTCACCCGCAATTTTGTGTCATCCACAATTTTTGAAATTGTATTTTCGATTCCCATGTCCAACTTGGAATTCACTACCCTTCTACCCCAAAGGGTTGTGGATGCTGAGTCATTGAGTATATTCAAGGCTGATATAGATAGATTTTTGGACTCTAGGTGAATCAAGGGATTTTGGGCATTGGGCGGGAAAGTGGAGTTGAGGTCAAAGATCAACCATGATCTTATTGAATGGCAGACAGGCTCAATGGGCCTTATGGTCTACTCCTGCTCCTAATTATTATGTTCTTAAGTTCAAATCGTTGAAGTAAATGGTGAATAACAGTGGAACACAACTCCAACCTTTTACCTGTCCGAGTAATTACCTTTAACCCGACTCTCTGTGGTGAAGAGTGTTCTGTATCTCTATGAGTACAGTTGTGCTCCACTTTCATCATTAATATGAAACAGTCTCAGTGAGCATTGATGTTAAAAAAAATCCAATATAACTTCGTGCGCTAGATTCCAAGCTAATATTCAAGCGCATGAAAGCTTCCTTCAATAGACCAAGATCATATCGCCTACGGGATATTTCCAGAAGCCACCATTAAAAGTGCTGTCCATTGGAATGTGTTTAATGCTAGGAAATAAAAGTCAATTCTATGCTTTCTAGCATTACAAAATACCTATCACGGACAGGAACACTTGTTGAATTTTAACATTGGCATGATGGGCCGAATGGCCTTCTTCCATGCTGTAACCATTCTATGATTCAATGATTCTTTGAACTGCCATCTGAAGTGGCCTAGTAAGCCAAGTATCTAACCTGGGCAATAAATGCCAGCCTTGTCAGTAACAGAACCCAAATGATTAAATCATGGAATCATAAAATGGTTACAGTACAGAAGGAGGCCATTTGGCCCGTCAAGCCCATGCCAGCTCTCTGCAAGAGCATTTCAGCTAGTTGCCCTGCTCTTTCCCCAGTAAAAGAAAATTTCACCAACTTTTCTGCTGCTTTCACAGTGGGCGGTGGGCACAGTAAGTGGTGTGGCAACAGAATGAAATTACACAAATGATTCCAACAAATATCTATACTTTTGCTGCTTAAATTTCCTCACTTTTTGCATTCAAAGGCAACTAAAATGTTGTTTTCTGTGCAATAACAAACCGTTCACGCTGACCGAGTCTGACCCTTCACCTTGCATCCTCAGTTTAAAACAAAATATTGGGATCAGAAGAATGCACGTTTGTAGAAAAGTGCAGGGTTTGTAAAGCTTTTTCTATTTCTGTTTTGATAGAGCGCCCTGCACATCCCTATTCCATCGGTTTCCGTATGATTGTATAGAGATGGTTAACATTTAACGCTTTATCAATGAACTTTTGCAGTGTATTCAATCATAAAATGGTTACAGTACAGAAGGAGGCCGTTTGGCCCGTCAAGCCCATGCCAGCTCTCTGCAAGAGCATTTCAGCTAGTTGCCCTGCTCTTTCCCCAGTAAAAGAAAATTTCACCAACTTTTCTGCTGCTTTCACAATGCAGGATTAAGCTGTGTGAATACTAGATCATTGGGCTTCCGAAATTCTTAGATGCATTTCAGAAAAAAGTTATAACTTAATGCATGCACTTACCTGAAGAATTTGAGTGAAATTTCCATCAATGTGACTCTGAATCTCTGCACTCAGGATGAGGCTGGCAGATTCTCTGCTAACACAGTAGAGAAAGAGGCAGAGGTAAAGGGCTACCATTTCAAACTTCAAATTTGAAACAACTTTTTGCACTCCACTAAATCTGTTAGATGTTTGTGTAAGATTTTAAGCTTTTCAATTCCCTTTATATATTTTCCAGAAATGAGAAGTGATTGATCTGAGGAAATGTAACGTTGCTGCAAGAAATGCCCCCTAAGCCCCTGTTACAGAACAGGACAATACGATTCTATTGCATGATATCAAATTCACACCTTCAAACGCCCTTTATGGTTTATCACCAGAAGAATCTCCAATACGAGAAAGCAAGAATTAACATGCATAGCTTATACAATTTCCTCTCACATCTGATAAGGATCAAATTGACCATGCCAGTTTTTGAGAAGAGTTATAAAATGCAGCTCTCTGCTTATCAAGCAGGAAACTTGACAAACATTAACCAACAATGTGTTACACTCAAGTATGGAGTCCTCATGGGGAAAAACGTGCTGTGGAAACCCGAAACTTGTAATCTGTCAAGTTTCAGCTTGACAAATCGTACAAATCCGAAAGAAATGGACATTTGCTGGCGTAGGGTTGGGCTCTTTTCCCAACTACTGCCCAGCAAATGTCCATGAAACTCTTATGCCTGGTAAAAACAGGAATAAGGCATAAAGGTTTAAATAAATATTCAAATAATTTAAAAAAAAAATCATTTCAACATTCAAAAACCTTTAAAATTACTTTAGGTTATTTTTGCCTGCTGCGAACTTCAGTTGAGTTTTTGCAGCAGCACAAAGAAGTACCGCTTTGCCTACTTCCGCCAGGGAAATCGTGACGTCAGTGCGTGTGCAACACCTCGCTAACACCGCTGTCACGATCTTCAATTTTTGTACCTCACTTACCGGCTGGCGGACAACTCACGGTTGTGATGCCAGGGCGGGTATATAACAAGATTAGCAAGCGGGGCACAGAGGTCGCGGCGAGTGCTTCGTGTTCTCCTAGCAGAGTGCGTAGGTGTTGGTGTGCTGTGGCTGCTAAGTACTTACCTTGACTACCATTTCGAATCCATTGGCGAGTACCATCTTCAGTTGGGGCCAGCGCTGGCACTCTACGCCGTGCTGCGGTGGCTACTTCAAAGGCACGGGCTACACAGACAATATATGGCCAATGTGAGAGTCCCCGCCAGAGGAGAAGCCGCAGACATCGGCACGGGAGGCTTTATCCTGCCCTCCCCCAACCGCCCCCCCCCCCCCCCCGCCCCCCACCGTCCCCACCAGGGTTTACCGTGCACATTCTTCATACCTTGATATGTCCGAGGAACAGTGTGTAAGAAGGCTGTGGTTCCACAAGGAGGTGGTGTCAGAGCTCTGTCACCTCCTGCACAGAGACCTCGAAACTAAAATCAGCACCAGGACCTCGCTGTCAGTGAGCGTGAAAGTGACAGTAGTGCTCAACTTCTACGCTACTGGGTCCTTCCAGGCTCCTGTAGGCAATATGCAACATTTCTCAGTTTGCAGTACATTGCTGCATTTGCCAGGCAACCGGCGCTCTCTACAGCTGTCGAATGGATGACATAAAGTTCAGCATGTCCAGGGAGAACCAGGAGCAGCACTCCTGTGGCTTCGCCAGGATAGCGGGCTTCCCATGGTTCTTGTCTTCTTAGGCGGTCCCTCGTATCGAGGATGACTTGCTTCCACACCAAAAAGGGATGAGTTCTCAGGTGTTTCAATGAAGGACCTGGCATTCCAGGTCCCGACCTACATGTTGAAGGGTGGAAGATGCCTGTGCGTGGCTTTTTTTAACGTACGGTGGCCGTTGCACACCAGCCACCACACGGGCTTGACAGACAGAGCTAGATCTTGGTCCAGTGGCAAGGATTAACCAAGATGACTGAAGACCATCTCTGCTGCGCAGGCCTAGTGCGCGCACACAATCATAGGTACAGCAGGAGAGGCGGCAAGCAGCAGAGGAGTGGCGAGGTCAGGGCGAAGGAGCAGCACGAGATTGTAGAGCGACATGATTGGGGCCCAGGATAGGTGTGAGTTCGGGGCCCAGAAGAGGTGAGGGCCCAGGGGCATCACGGGCCAGCCCACACTGCGATATGTGTGCGCACTAGGTCCCATGGTTCAGGGGGCCATTGATTGCACGCCTGGGGCATTGTGGGCCCCGTCCCAAAATGGAGAGCTGTTTCGCAATCGCAAGCGCTACCACTCCCTCAAAGTCCAGTTGGTGTGCAACCACAGACAGATGATCCTTACCGTGAATGCCCGCTATCCTGGCAGCAGCCATGATTCCTTCATTCTGTGGGAGAACAGTGTGCGACGACTGTTCCAGCCACCACATGAAGGGCCTGGCTGGCTCATCGGGGACATAAGATATGGTCTCGCCACCTGACTGATGACACCCCTCCGCAATTCCTGCCGAGCAGCGCTACAACACCAATCAGGCCGCAACCAGAAGCATAATAGAGCAAATTATCAGGGTTCTGGAACATCATTTCCGCTGCCTTGACCGCTCTGGAGGAATATTTCAGTACAGCCCTGATTGAGTGTCCATGTTCACCGTTGTGTGCTGCATGCTGCACAACCTGGCCATCATGAGGGGCCAGCCATTGCCAGCAGGGATGGCAGCTGCACCTCAGGAGGATGAGAATGATGAGGAGGAAGATGAGGAGCATCAGCCACGGAGAAGACCGCCTGACACTGTTGCCGCTGCAAGGGCTGCTCGTCAGAGACTCATCGCACAGCGATTCCAGTAAATGACGCAACACAGGCCGATTGGCCAGCCTAGTCACTTGGCGATGTGCTGAGGACCTCGCGCCCCACCCTTCAAGCCTCCGTATATATAAATCGCACCACAATAATGTCAAGTCGCAAATTCAACTTTGTGAGCATCAACAAGAGTGCGTCGAAAACAAGCACAACACAGAGCCAGCACCAGCAGCAAATTATGAATGAAACAATACTCCTGAAAACATAATCACCCAGAGACAAGTGCATTAATATTCAGATAAGGTCACCAGATATGGCCATGATGCTATCAGTGGTTAATGGGACGGCCGCTATGATTTACCACCCCTTCCCTTCCCATCGCCTCCCCCCCCCCCCCCCCGGCCCCACCACCCCACGCCTATTGCTCCTCCTCAATGGGGTCTCAGTGCCTGCAGCAACGCTGGGTGAAAGTTACTCTGTCAGTGCCGCAGAGACTACTGATGGCCTAGCAGGATGTCCTCGACCAGCTCGGCCCTGCAAGGCCTGGCTGCAGACTGCAGCACTCAGCAATGGCGACAGCAGTCTCGGCTGGATGGGTTGCAGACAGCGGGAGGTGCAAAGGTGAAGCGGAAGTGGTGGGAGCCGGAATGATGTCATCCCAAGAGAGAACATCACGTTCCATCTGTGTAAAGTCCTTACTCTACAGTATGAAACCACTCGAGGCACATTCTGAGGAAAAGGTCACTCTGTGACCCTAACTCTTTATTCACAGGTCTCCAAAGACAATGACCCTGCGTGGGACCTCCCTTTTTATACCTGTGTGATCAGGTAAGGAGTGCCTCCCACAAGTTCACCCCTTGTGGTCAAGGTGTGCATCTAGGTTCAGTTATACAGTAATACAGTGGTGTTACATTGTGGTGACATACATGACATCACCTTCTCCCCAAAGTCTTATTGGGATCATACGTTTAGTCTTTCAGGTGGTCTACGCTCCCTCGTGGAGCGCCGCAGTTGGGGCTCTGGTTGTTGGACACTGACGTGAGTGTCTGTCACCTGTGGTGATTCCGGCCTGTCCGGGCTGACCGCAGGGACTGTGCATTCTTCTGATTGCTCTTGTTGCTCGTTCACTGACGGCGTTGTGAGCTCCATCTCATGGTCTTCTTCAGGTTCCTCCGTGTCCATGCTGAACCTTTTTTTTACTTGGTCCAGATGCTTGCAGCATATCTGACCATTGTTGAGTTTTACCACGATGATCCTATTCCTCTCTTTGTCAACTACAGTGCCCTCAAGCCATTTGGGCCCCATGGCGTGATTGAGGACGAACACAGGATCATTTATTTCCATACATCTCCTCCTCGAATTACGGTCATGGTACTCGTTTTGTGACTTGCGCTTGCCCTCAACTATGTCGGTCAGGTCTGGGTGAATGAGGGACAACAGAGGTTTGAGTGTCCGTTTCATTAGTAGCTCTGCGGGCGGGACCCACGTGAGCGAGTGCGATCGGGATCTATAGGCCAGCAGGAGACGCGATAGGCGGCATCGTAGGGAGGGTCCTTGAATCCTGAGCATACCTTGCTTAATGATTTGGACTGCACGTTCTTCCTGGCCATTGGAGGCCGGCTTGAACGGCGCAGTCCTGACATGGTTGATGCCATTGCCCTACATAAACTCTCGGAATTCGTAGCTTGTGAAACATGGGCTATTATCACTAACCAGGATGTCCGGCAAGTCACGGGTTGCAAAGATCACACATAGGATTTCCATGGTGGTGGATGATGTGCATGAATTCAGAATGATGCACTCGATCCATTTTGAGTATGCATCTACCACAATAAGGAACATCTTTCCCATGAATGGGCCCGCGTAGTCAACATGAATGCGTGACCATGGCCTGGTGGGCCAGGGCCACGGGCTGAGCGGGGCCTCCCAGCTGGGCACACGTCATGCACCTGCGAACACAGTGTTCCATGTCTGAATCAATTCCAGGCCACCAAATGTCTGACCGGGCCATGGCCTTCATCAGCACTATGCCTGGGTGCTCACTGCGGAGTTCCCTGATGAATGCCTCCCTGCCCTTCTGGTGCATAATTACCCAGCTGCCCCATAGTAGGCAGTCGGCTTGGATGGAGAGCTCATCCATCTGTCTGTGGAACGGTCTGACCTCCTCAGGGCATGCTCCCTGTGCGGGCGCCCAATCCCCAGTCAGGACACATTTCTTAATCAGGGATAGGAGGGGATCTCTGTTTGTCCAGATTTTGATCTGGCGGGCTGTGATGGGGGAGCCTGCGCTGTCAAAGGCATCGACCGCCATGACCTCGGTGGTGGCCAGCGGAAGCCTGCTGAGCACGTCGGCGCAATTTTCAGTGCTGGGCCGGTGCCGGATGGAATAGTCATAAGCAGCCAGCTGTATGCTGTATGCAAGCTGATGCGTTGGCATTGACAGCCTTGCTGTCTGACACTAGCGATGTTAATGGTTTGTGGTCCGTCTCTAATTCAAACTTCCTATCAAAGAGATACTGATACATTTTTTTTACACCATAGACACATGCAAGCGCTTCCTTCTCGACCATCCCATATCCCCCTTCTGCTTGAGAGAGCGACCTGGAGGCATAAGCCACAGATTGTAGTTGACCCTCAGCATTGCCCTGCTGCAACACACACCCAACCCCATAGGACGATGCATCACAGGTCAGAACCAATTTTTTACAGGGGTCGTACAGGGCCAACAACTTGTTTGAACAAAGTAGGTTTCGCGCCCGATCAAAAGCCCGTTCCTGACAGTCCCCCAAAACCAATCGCAACCCTTACGCAGGAGCATGTGTAGCGGCTCCAACAACGTGCTCAAGTTCAGCAGAAAGTCCCAAAATAGTTCAACAGTCAGGAATGAACGCAACTCCGATGTGTTGCAGGGCCTGGGTGCTCGACGAATCGCCTCTGTTTTGGATTTGGTGGGCTGAATCCCATCTGCCCAGAAACTCAACCTCAGGAGCTAAGAACACACATTTAGACTTCTTGAGTCTCAGGCCTACCTGGTCCAGTCGGCGTAGCACCTCCTCCAGGTTGTGGAGGTGTTCCTTGGTGATGAGAATGTCGTCCTGGAATACGATCGTTCCAGGAATGGATTTAAGCATGCTTTCCATGTTTCGTTGAAAAATCGCGGCTTCTGATCGAATGCCAAACGGGCACCTGTTATAAATGAACAGTCCCTTGTGCGAGGTGATGGTGGTCAGTAGTTTAGATTCGTCGGCCAGTTCCTGGGTCATATAGGCTGAAGTGAGGTCCAACTTGGTGAACAGCTTGCCACCTGCCAGCGTGGCAAAGAGGTCTTCCGCTCTCGGGAGCGGGTATTGATCTTGTAGGGACACCCGATTGATGGTGGCCTTGTAGTCGCCACAGATCCTGACAGAGCCATCCGCTTTTAGAACGGGAATGATGGGCTCGCCCAGTCGCTGAATTCAACAGGCGAGATGATGCCCTCTCTCAACAGCCGGTCCAATTCGCTCTCAATCTTTTCCCGCATCACATACGGCACCGCTCTGGCTTTGTGGTGCACTGGCCTGGCATCCGGGGTGATGTGTATCACTACTTTAGTGCCTTTGAAAGTCCCGACGCCAGGTTGGAATAGTGAATCGAATTGTTGTAGGACTTGTGAGCACGAACTTCGCTCCAGAGGTGACATTGCGTGAACATCCCCCCATTTCCAGTTCATCTCGGCTAACCAGCTCCTCCCCAACAGTATGGGACCATTGCCCGGGACAATCCAGAGTGGTAGCCGATTCACTAACCCATTGTGTATGACAGCCATCATTGTACTGCCTAGCACCAGAATGATTCCTTTAGTGTAAGTCCGTAATTCTGTCTCAATACATGCTAATTTGGGTCGACTGGCTTTAAGTGGCCATAGCTTCTCAAATTGCTGAACACCCATGAGTGACTGGCTGGCCCCAGTGTCCAGCTCCATGCGTACTGGGATACTGTTTAATAAAACCCTCATCATCATTGATGGCGTTTTGGTGTATGAACTGTGAATATTCGCCACATGGACCCGCTGAACCTCGGTGTCCATCGATTTGCCCCAAAAGTCATCCTGTCTCACAGAACCGTCTTCAGGTCCATCCACCTCATGTATTAGTCTGGTTGCAGACTTCATGTGCATTCGAGCTAAGTGGCCACTGAGATTGCAGATCCTGCAGACAAACTGTTGAAATCTTCAAGATCTAGCTAAGTGTTTTCCCCCACACCTCCAGCATGAGTTAAAGTTTCCATTGTTGGGAACAAAGGGACTATGGTCAGGCATTCTGCGCTGACTGTCCCTTTGACTGCTCTTAAGTACCCTAATAGTGGGTGTCAATGGCCCCATCCCGGGCCGCATTGTCCACTGTGATGGCGTGAATGTCCGTTCAGTCTGCCATTGTCTCTGTTGAAGTCCTACTCTGGGGCCTATTGCTGCCTGGGGAGTGTTGGACTGCCCCTGCCTGCCTGCGGGGCTCTGAGTTGCATTGATGATGTTGACTCCCTGATCCATCGCCACGTTAGAGGCAGAATTGCGCGCGTATATTGTTTTCGTCTCTTCCTGCCCCGCCATGAAAGTTTGAGCTATCAACGCCGCCGCTTCCAAGGTCAATTCCTTGGTCTCAATTAATTTGCGGAAAATTCCCGCATGACCGATGCCCTCGATAAAGAAGTCCCTTAGCATCTCTCTCCTGCAGGTGTCTGTGAACGTACAGAGGCTGGCCAAACGCCGGAGGTCCGCTACAAAGTCCAGTATGCTCTGTCCTTCATGACGTTGGTGAATATAGAATCTGTGTCGGGCTAGATGTATGCTACTCGGCGGTTTGAGGTGCTCCCTGATCAATTTGCTAAGTTCTTCAAAGGTTTTGTCCACCGGCTTTTCGGGTGCTAGTAAGTCCTTCATGAGCGAGTAAGTCTTTGGTCCGCAGCTGGTCAAAAGATGAGCCCTTCGCTTGTTGGCCGCTGCATCCCCCAGCCATTCTTTCGTAACGAAGCTTTGCTGAAGCCTCTCAACAAAATCGTCCCAGTCTTCCTCAATGCAGTACTGTTCCTCTGTGCTACCGGTGGCCATTCTCGTGGGTCGTGAATTCCCGTTTCTCGTCGCCAATGTAAAGTCCTTACTCTACAGTATGAAACCACACTGTCATTCTGTGACCTTAACTCTTTATTCACAGGACTCCAAAAGTGATGACCCTGCGTGGGACCTCCCTTTTTATACCTGTGTGATCAGGTAAGGAGTGTCTCCCACAAGTTCACCCCTAGTGGTCAAGGTGTGCAACTAGGTTGAGTGTATACAATAATACAGTGGTGTTACATTTTGGTTACATGCATGACAATCTCGACCGACACGCTGCCACTCCCCCGAGGCAGAGCTAAGATTGCTGGGCTGCTTTGGCACTGTTAGTTCCCCATTGGACTGATGGGGACCCAGACACAATGCAGCAGTCAGTGCTTGCGTGACATCAAGTTGACTCTGCTTCAGGGCAGAGTGAGTCTGTATCAGAGCTATGAGCGCATTGATGTCACCACACATTGACGACATGGCAGAATACAGGCCTTTCGTGGCTTCAGCCTGGTGTTCAAAGGCTACTGCCATGTCAGTCATAGCCCGCGTGATCATGTCTGGGATCCCATAGTCACACGTGGCTTCCAACCTCCATTGGTATCTACCACCAGCACTGCTTCTGCAAGATCCTGCAAATCCACTGGGAGGATAGAGGATAGACATACCAATGTCAGTGTCCTCGCCCAGGGCAACATCCCCAGCATCGGAGCGCTGACCACACTCGACCAGCTCTGTTGGGTGGGCCATACCGTCCGCATGCCCTAAGCAAGTGCTCTACTCGAAACTCCTACACAGCAAGCGAGCCTCAGGTGGGCAGAGGAAATGCTTCAAGGACACCCTTAAAGCATCTTGGATAAAGTGTAGCATCCCCACCAGCACCTGGGAATCCCTGGCCCAAGACTGCCCAAAGTGGAGGAAGAGCATCTGGGAGAGTGCTGAGCACCTCGAGTCTTGTTGCCGAGAGCATGCAGAAAACAAGCACAGAGAGCGGAAACCAGACTCCCCACCCACCCTTTCCTTCAACCACTATCTGTCCCACCTGCGACAGAGACTGTAATTCCCGCATTGGACTCTGCAGTCACCTGAGAACTCATTTTTAGAGTGGAAGCAAGGGGACTGCCTATGATGGTATCTGCCAAGGATGGGCTCGATGGGCTGTTGAGATGCAAATTCAAAGGTTGAGGCTGACTCCTCCATCCTCACAGCTAGTGTATTTAGGCTCATGAACACCCCTGCCAATGCACCCAACAGATCGTTGTGCACCCGCAATGATTGTGTTGCGACAACCTCCAGCTCAGGGGCCTCATCAGAGTGCTGCTGAGCATCACTCAGGCATGCACTCACCCTCTGGGGAGCTAGCCCCCGAGCTTCCCCTCCCCACTGGCATTGCTGCAGGCCACTGGGTCCTGGAGCATCACCCACCTCCAACTCCCAGACCATGCCCTCATCCACTGAGGTGGTGGCCCCGCTCTCTGAGACCACTGCTTTCTCGCTAATTGCCAGAGAGGTGTCCTCCACCTCCTCCTCGTCTCCACCCTCGCTGGCACTGGATGGTTCATGTACAGGCTCACGGACCTCTGGTTCATCATCTGAAAGCACAAAGCCAGAAAAGAGTTGTTACCTGCAGGGGAGGAGATCAGGAATGAGAAAGGGATTCTGAAATGCCAGTCTCATGGAAAGTGGGGAAGGGTTGTGCTGTTGGGGCTAAGTAGTCTGATAGACGATGCAAAGGTCCTCAACATACCGTCACTGTGCCGAGGGGGCTCGGCCTCATCCACCACCACCACACCCACTTGTGCGCCCATGAGGGCCGAAATGCATTCCTCCACCTCGCCGAGGGCCTGGAGGTCAGGGTCCCTCCTCCCGTCCGCATTTGTTTGCGCCGGTTATGCGTGAACTTGACCTGCAAGAAGAAACAGAACGTCTCAGTTAGTGTGTCCAGCTGTCTGTCCGGTGCCTTGCATAGTTGCTAAGATGTTACTCTACGGGAGTCTTCACATGTTGACATCACGAATAGCTGCGCACACTAGGCGTGGCAATGCTGAAATTTGGGGCCCAGCACCTAACAGTTAAGGTGAGGCTACCGTCTTCCACATGCATTTGAAGACTGAGGAGGTAACAAAACCAGTGGTGGGTCTCAACAATGGAGTCGGAAGGTTAACTGTGCATACAGGCCCAGGGTGTCGCTGAGGCTGCAAACGCAAACTTTGCATCTGTGCTCACCCACGAAGAGCATGGGGTTCTACACATACTGATTTAGGAGAGACTGCACACACTAGATATTGAGCTCAGAGCATGACATGCTAAGGTTCATATAAAAGATGCTCACCCTGATGAACTGCATCAGGTCATTGATCTTTTTCCTGCACTGAGTGGCTGTCCTGGACACCATGTTCCTCACAGGCATGATCTGTACCACCTCCCTCCATAATCTGCGGAACTCCTGCGGCTGTGGCCTCCTGTCAGTCTCGCTCCGCATCAATTCACGTTGCCGCTCCAAAGCATCCAGGAGTGCATCCACAGCGGCAAAGAACCGATGACACCATGCTCTTCGCTGGTGAACACAGCTGCATGCTGACGAGCTGTCGCCTCTGCCATTTTCCCTCTCTCAGTAAGAGTGGGTAGGCAGCGAAGGTAAGCATGAGACGGTGCCGCCTCCTATCACCGCCTCAATTGAATCCTGATGGCGCCAGTATGCCTGTTGCGCAGCTACAAATGCTGATTTCCAGTCGGATTTTACCGCCCCTCTTACCGCGGTTTAGCACCTCAAGAGTGGCATGTAATGGCTGATTTACTGCTCCAATCCCCTCTTCAGACGGTAAAAATTAATTTTGCGGTTTGCGGCGGTAATTACCACCAGGCGGCTAAATCCCCAACCAGGCGGTGTCACCGCCTCCAAATGGGCGATACTGAATTTCCACCCCTTAAATTGTTTAATGTTCAAAAAAATTAAATTTCTTTTAAATGGTTACTTAAATTGTATTTTATTTAATTTTAAACATGTGGTGATTTATTGTTGTTTCATTTGTGTGAAAATGTATGTTTTATATGATTCCTATTATGCTTATGGGGATTCCATATGTAAATGCAATCGCCATAATCATAATGGGAATCCCCCATTTTGATTGGTTGTACCTGCCCATGCGAACCGCGTGCACCCCTGGGATACGTGGGCCTTTACGCAAGCGTATGTCTGCAAGCCCAGGACCGCCAGAGTCCCAAGGTGCGGAGGCACCAGGTAGGTGCATACTTTGCATGCGGACCGGAGGCATTCGCCCGCGAGAAGCCTCCAACTGCAGTTTCTGGTCCATTGTTTCAGTATCCATTCCATTGCTGTTGCTGTGCATTTGTAACTGAGAAGGTTAACAGCTATAACGGTTTACTTTCATGAATGAAGATTGGTAGCACGTTGAATTGCAACAAACACTTATAGTTGATGAGGGTTTGGTACTGCTCCAATCATCATCATCATTCCTCCTGTGTTGTTAAGGCACATAATGCAGTAATCAATTGGCGCCATCCAATTCTATCTGTGATGTGGTATATTTTGGTGTTAAGAATAAGGAGGCAACGTGTTCCTTGGAAAATAAGTGCCTACATCGGGTAGAGGAGCCGAGGGATCTGGGGGTACAGGTACACAAATCACTAAAAGTAGCAACGCCAGTTAATAAGGCTATAAAAAAGCAAATAAAGCACTGGGGTCCGTTTCTAGAAGTATAGAATTGAAAAGTAGAGAAGTTATGTTAAACTTGTATAGAACCTTGTTTAGCCCACACTTGGAGTACTGTGCACAGCTCTGGTCTCCATATTATAAAAAGGATACAGAGGCATTGGAGAAGATGCAATAAAGATTTATTCTGCTAATACAAGAACTGGGAGATTATACCTAACAGCAAAGATTGAATCGGCTGGGGCGCTTTTCTCCAGAAAAGAATAGACTGAGGGGTGGTCTGACAGAGGTCTTTAAAATTATGTAAGGGTTTGATAGGGTAGACAAAGAAAAGATATTTTCACTTGCGGGACGAGACCAGAACTAGGGGCCATCAATATAAGATAGTCATTAATAAATCCTCTAGGGTATTCAGGAGAAACTTCTTTACCCAGAGAGTGGTAAGAATGTGGAACTCGTTACCACTAGGAATAGTTGAGGCAACTAGCATTGGTGCATTTAAGGGGAAGTTAGATAAGCACTTGAGGAAGAAAGGAATAGAAGGATATGTTGATGGGGTTAGATGAAGAAGGATGGGAGGAGGCTTGTGTGGAGTATAAACATCCACATGGACATGTTGGGTCAAATAGCCTGTTTGTGTTGTAATTACTATATGTAATATTACAAAATCAATCTGATTTAAATTTTGCAATAAAATGAGGCTCCTGTATTTGTGCATTGGTTGTTATTGTGTTCCGGTTGTTTCGGCGCAGCCCAGAATCTGTGAGGAACACCAGAGGCAGGTCGGGGCCTTAAAAAGAGCGTGGAGGTGCCAGTACAAGGTACAGTTCGTGCTGCTGCAGGAGAGCGACGGCTGTGAAGAGGGTGACTGGATTTGATGTCGCCCAAATCCAGGTCGCTGATTGGAGCGCGGGCAGTTACAGCAGGAGCGGCGAGGTCGGGGCGAAGGAGCAGTGAGGTCAGGACAAAGGAGTGGCGAGAGTTCGTAGAGCCATGTGATCGGGGCCCGGGAGAGGCGTGAGTTCGGGGCCCAGCAGAGGCGAGGGCCCGGGGCAGCACTGGCCAGCCCATACTGCGATATGTGCGCGCACTCGGCCCATGCAGCAGAGCTGGTCTCCAGTCATCCTGGTTAATCCTTGCCACTGGACCAAGACTTTGCTCTGTCAAGCCCGTGTGGTGTCTGGTGTGCAACGGCCACCCCACGTTAAAAAAATCCACGTGCAGGCATCTTCCACTCTTCAACATGTAGTTCGGGACCTGGAATATTAGGTCCTTCGTTGAGTCAACTGTGAACTCATCCCTTTTTGGCGTAGAAGCAAGTCATCCTTGATTCGAGGGACTGCCTATGATGATGATGATACTGCGTTCTGCAGAGTTTTTCCTGCTCGACAATGGTTTCCAATTCCACACTTGCTTAGGGAACCTTGTGTCAGACATTCTCAGAATGTGACCAATATAGGTCCATCTTCTCTCCCGGACTGTTATAGTCAGTGGTAGCATCTGTGCTCTCAGAAGTGCACTTTCATTCAGCACTTTGTTAAGCCATCCGATGTTAAACAGCTATTACATAGGATTGCACAGGATATACGGCACAAAAACAGGTCATTCGGTCCAACCAGTACATACCAGCGTTGATGCTCCACTCGAGCCTCCTTCCGTCTTTCTTCATTTAAATCTATCCGCATTACCCTCTGTTCCCTTCTCCCTCATATGCTTCTCCAGCCTCCCCTTAAATGCATCTATACTATTCGCTTTAATCACTCCCTGTGGAAGCTAGTTCCACATTCTCACCACTCCCTGGGTAAAGAATTTTCTTCTGAATTCTCTATTGGATTGCTTGGTGACTATCTTATATTGATGGCCTCTAGTTATGCTCTTCCCCACAAGTGGAAACATTCTCTTTGTATCCACTCTATGAAAACCTTTCATAATTTTAAAGACCATTATTAGGTCATCCCTCTAGCCTTCGACATTGGAAGCTTCTTTCAGATGCAGTGTTGGACCGCCACATTTCTGACCCAGATAGAAACACTGCTCTTAAAAATTCTCACCTTTGTTTTTTTCTCCCATCATGTTTGATTTGCAGACTGACTGAAACGTTTGAAAAGCTCCACTAGCTTTCCATACACGAGCTTGGATACTTGACATGTTAGGGTGGAGTTTCCGCAATTGGCGATCCCGGCTCAAATTACACCGAAAATTGTGCTGGTTTTGAGAAGTGTTTTTGTTCCTTCAAGTTCCGCTGAAACTCATTTGCATATGTAAAACCTGCCATGTACCAGTGCAATTGGGCAGCGTTTTAGAACGTAAATGTTTTAATTAAATTTTTGTAATAAAAGATATTCCTTGATATATTTACTTTTGCACTGGATTGGTCATTTTCGGGCGAATTGTGCTGAAAAAAACTTGCAAGCTGGTGGAAACTCAAGGTCACAGTCTCCTAATCTTGCATTACACTAAATACGTGAATATCACACAGTTTACAATCGATCAGCTTCCAGGTTTATTTCTTTGTCAGGATCAGCATTAACTGCTCTCACCGTATCCTGAGATCCACGCTCAGTGCTGCCACATACACGCTCTCGAACTCTCTCTTCAGCAACACCAATGCACTCTATCTCAAAGCTGTCCGACGCTTTAACAAAAAACTTTGAGGGCAAAATTGTCCCCTGCCCCATTTGGGGCACATAATTCGAATTATATGAAAGTTTATCACCCGGTGCGAAGTATAGGTAAGTGATCCGGCATTTGGGTCTTTAACTCTGAATGCTATCGGAGGTGCTCTGCGCCTCCGCGGGCAGTAGAGTGATGGAAGAGGGGAGAAGCTGGCAGTGATATCGTCCCGACGCCATCCTCACTCCTACTCCTCCTCCACCTCCCCGCCCCCTCCCCCCCCTAGTAAGGTGGTCCTGCAATCCCCATTGGCAAATCCTGTCCCCTCATGATGGCTAAGTTGTGTAGCATGCAGCACACCACAATGAACTCAGAGACCTGCTGAGGGGAGTATTGCAGGGAGCCTCCAGAGTGGTCCAGGCAAAGGAAGCATTACTTGAGCACTCCAATTATCTGTTCGACAATGTTGCATGTGGCTGCATGGCTCTCACAGATGCTCAGCTTCTGTCTGAGGGTTCTGGAGGGTGAGTCATGAGCCAGGTGGCGAGGCCATAACCTTTATCCCCCAGCATCCAGCTCTGGCCTTGTGGTTGGTGCTGGAACATGCCTGGAATATCCCTGGACATTGGGCATTTACTGCCATGATGCGCTGAGTATGGTCGCAGGCGATCTGTACGTTCATGGAGTGGAATCCTTTTCGGTTTCGGTAAACCTCTGAATTGTCTAAAGGTGCTGACATGGCGATGTGCATAAAGTCAAGGGCTCCCTTACCCTTGGGGAAGCCAACAAATCGTCCAAAACCTACAGCTCTCTCACTTTGGGTCTCCCTGGTCATTGGGAAGTTTATGAACTCCATCCTGCGTATGTACAGTGCAGTAGTCACCTGGCGAATGCTGAAATGTGTAGTGTACTGCGAGATGGAGCATATGTCCCCCGCTGATGCCTGAAAGGAGCTGGAGGCATAGAAGGCAAGTGCTGCAGTCACCTTCACCTCGATGGACCGTGCAGTCCTGTTGCCGCTGGTAGGCTGTTGGTCTGCCTGTATGAGCTGGCATATCTCTGTGACCACCTCTTTTCAGAAGCGCAGCCTTCTAAAGCACTGTGCCTCAGAGAGCTGCGGGTATGAGCGATGTTCCCTGTAAAGTCGTGGAGGGTAAGGCCTCCTCCCCATACGTCTGCGACCTCTTCGATTACGTTGAAAATGATCGTCAATAAGCCTTCTTCCAGCTCGACGCCGTATGAATAAAACAGCCAGGATTACTGGCTCCCGACATAGCACGGCCCCCATCTTTTAAAATGTTCTTAAATGTCCTTTAAAACAAACTAGAAACTCACATGAGCTTCACAATGAAAAGTATGCAGTAACACAGCCTTATTCTCCCAATGCTTTTAATCACTCAGAACTCCCACTTTCCCCTCTGTTTCCAAGATGGCAGCGTTAGCTCCTGGTGCGCCCAGGATGCGACTGCTTTTTGCTGGCGGGTTCCTGGGCGGATGCTAAATTGGGCTATATGCTCGAAAGTTCCATAAGGGGCACTGGCGCTGTGATGCACGACAATTTACATCATCCAAATGGTCAAAACAGCGGCTGGATGGTAAGTTTTAGTACCGCCGCAAAACCATTGCCGAAAATTCCGCCTGGACCTAAATCTTGTGCGCCTCATTTCATACCTAAAAAATCACTTTTGCGCCACACTGAGGCGCTACATCTGGAGCAAATGAGCTGAAAATCCAGCCAAAGGTGCGTCGTTTTATTTTAAATGAGTTTGAACCTTTACAAAGCACTGTTTTCTTAATTCAGACATTCCAAGTCTGAGACCGGCTATCACAATTGACTCCTCTCCCACCCCCTAAGGTTTTGACAAGTAAGAAATAATTTGGAATAAAAGAGGGTTTACCTCTGCGGAAGCTAAGATGGTGCATTTGGCAGGGCTGATCCAGTGGTTTCTGGCAGTGGCTGAGAGGGGTCAACAACCCTTAGGAGTGGTCAGAGTCTGAGCCCATTCTAAAATCACCCTTCACACTGGTGAGAATGGCAAGGCAGATCAGCTGACCAAGAAGTCTGAGATTGCCCTAGGACTGTGCGAGCCACCTTGCACAGCAGATCAGTAATGTTCAATGTGAAACACTCCCTTTAGATCTTGCAGAGGAGCAAGGTGAGGACCCATGCATTAAATCAGTCGAGGCAGCCACCAAAGGTGAGGGCTCATGGTCCAAAGATGCCTTGAACAGAAAAGACTATTTTACAGTCCAGGATAACTTGTTATTTTATCAAGACAAATAGGTGGTGCACCTCTAGTGGGCAGCAAAAGCGCGAGAGAAATTTTTAGCTTGATGACATTGTCCTGTTTCAGAGGAATCAGCAAGGTAATCAGCACATCCTGCTTATAATTGACTGTTTGTACAAATGAAGTTAAGTATCAGAAATTGAAAATTAGCTTGAGAGAAAAAAGGATACTTTAGTCTACGATGCAATAAAGAAGGAGAAAAATGAAGATTCTGTCCCTTTTCTACTGTTAAAGGCTGCAAGATTTCAGTGTACTGTCACTTTGAAAAGCCTGTGTGAATGTTTTGGTGCTGCTGGCTGTAGCTCTGCCCTCTTTTTCCCTTTTGTGTAAAAATGTTACAAAGGTTTTGTTTAACTGTGAAAGCTAACCTTTTCTTCGGTTTCATCACAGGTATTTGGAAAGGTGTCTGAAGAAAGAACAAAAAAAGGACATCATGTACTGTTTTTTTGTAAGCACATGCTATTTTGTTAATTTGATCGACTCTGTATTGTATTTAGTTTAAGATATTGATCTGAATTACAATCATACAGGGCATTGGTGAGACTGCACGTGGAGTACTGTGTACAGTTTTGGTCTCCTTACCTAAGGAAGGATATATTTGCCATAGAGGGAGTGCAACAAAGGTTCACTAGACTGGTTCATGAGATGGGGGGATTGCCCTATGAGGAAAGATTGTGTAGACTAGGCCTATATTCACTAGAGTTCAGAAGAATGAGAGGTGATCTAATTGAAACATATAAAATTCTTAAGGGACTTAACAGCATTAATGCTGAGAAAATGTTTCCTCTGGCTGGGGATTCTAGAACACGGGGTCACAGTCTCAGAATAAGGGGTTGGCCATTTAGGGCTGAGATGAGGAGAAATTTCTTCACTCAAAGGAGATTCTTTGGAATTCTCTACCCCAGAGAGCTGTGGATGCTCAGTCGTTGACTATATTTAAGACAGAGGTCGATACATTTTTGGACACTAAGGGAATCAAGGGATATGGGGATATTGCGTGAAGGTGGAGTTGAGGCAGAAAGTCTGGCCTACACCTGCTCCTATTTCTTATGTTCTTATGAATTAAATTGGAGTTATTGAGGTTAACTAACTTATTAAATTGTGAAAACCAGACTTTAATTGTGGCCACTGGTTATTGTAAGTTAAGTGGTGGGCTCTAATTTCAGACATGAGACAATCGCACATAAAAATTAGCAGTTTTAAATTTCTTAAATGCTTAATGATTTGACGTGGATGAACAGTTAATGTTGGGTGTAATTGCTGTGTTTGGAGTTGCCTATCGGAGAATGTAAATGTTGTTGTTATCTGGGGAGCTGGTTCAGTACACCGCATCAATATTGGTGGAGTTTGTGCCCTTAAAAGTTTGGACATTTCAGGTGATTCTGCTTGTTTAATCATCTTGGTTGTACTGGAATGTGATCGTTGTTAGCAAACTGGCAGCACCATTTGGTCTTGTGATTGAACCTAGTCAGACAAAAGTGACCGAAAAAAATACGAACATATGAATGAACATACGAACAATGAGAGACAGGTAAAGACCATTTGGTCCATCAAGCCTGTCCCACACAATTACGATACCTTATGTATCACATCTTATACACTCCACCTCACCCGAAACCATGTGATCTCCTGGGAGAGGCAAAAAAACAATTAAAAAAACCAAAGACAATTTGGGAAAAAGAAAATCTGGGAAATTCCTCTCCGACCCAACTGGGCAATTGAAACTAGTCCAGGAGACAACTCTTGCCCTTGAATTCCCTGCAGTACCTAAGTAAGCATGATCTCCAGAAACAAATCCAGCTTTCTCTTGAAGGAATTCATTGAGTCTGCATCCACCACATGAAACAGCAGCTTGTTCCAGAAGTCTACATTCTCTGGGAAAAGAACCTAGATCTAGCCTTGTACAACTTAAATTTGTGTCCCCTGATCCTGCCTAACCTATTTAATTGAAATAAATTGTCAGCTGGAGCACCTTTCATTATTTTATAAACCACAATTAGATCCCCCCTAACATCCTCGCTGCTCTGAGTCCCAACTCTTTGAACCTACCTTGATAACTAAGATGCTTTAGACTTGGAATTAGCCTAATGGTCCTTTTCTGCACCGTTTCCAGAGCCTCAATATCACCCACCATGTGAGATCAAAACTGGACACGGTATTCCAAGTGTGGCCTAAGGACAAAACAGCTTGCCTTGTCTTATATCCAATTGTCCTATGGATACACCCCGACACCCAATTTGCTCTAGTTTTTTTTGCACAGCATTGCTCATGTACCTTTAAGGATGTAGGCACTCGAATGTCCAAATCGCTTTCTATCTCCATCAGCTTTAATTCCTTTCCCTGGAGGGTGTATGAATGTTGAGCATTTTCCCTGCCCACATGCATAACACTGCACTTATCTAAGTTATACATCATTTTCCAGTCTTGAGCCCAATCTCCCAACACATGACGATCTGCCTGAAGCAGACAAGCATCTTCTACAGTTCAAACACTTGCACAGATCTTGGTATCATTTGCAAATTGTGCAGTCAACCCCAAAATCCAGATCATTAATAAAAATAGTAAAAAGCAACCGTCCCAACACTGATCCCTGCGGGACACCACTGGTGACCGGTCTCCGACCAGATCCAAATCCATCTATAACTACTCTTTGCCTGCATCCTGCCAGCCAGTTCTGAATCCAGCTCAATATATTTCCACTACTACCAGAGGCTTCGATCTTATAGAGTAGTCTCTTCTGCTGTACCTTGTCAAAAGCTTTTTGGAAATCGAAATAGACAATATTTACTGAGCTTCTCTCATCCACCAACTTTATAACTTTTTCAAAAAATACGATTAGATTTGTGAGACATGACCTCTTTTTTTTATGAAGCCATGTTGGGTGTCCCAAATATGTCCCTCCCTTTCCAAGTATTCATATATTGCATCCCTCATGATTCCTTCAAGCATCTTACCTATAACTGATGTTAAACTGATGGACCCATAGTTACTTGGGTCTGCCTTGTCACCTTTTTTTAAATTTGGCTCCTTCCAATCTATAGGAACCATTCCAGAGTGCAGTAAGATATTAAAAATACAGGCCAAGGGCTCACATAGCATATGTCCCATCTCCTGGAGGACCATTGGGTGGATATCATCCGGCCTGGCTACTCTATCTATTTTCAAGTTCTTAAGTCTTTCTGAAACAATGAGGTGGATTTTCCGGTCTTTTGTGTGTCATTTTTCACCCCAGTGGGGCGGCAATGGTGGCGGTGAGATCTTCTGGGCGGGCAGTTAGCCTCCAGCGCCCCAGGGTTTTCGGGTCTGGTTTTGCGGCGGTGCGGAACAGTACCGCCCGGAAGAGTTGCGCCGGTGTACAGTGTCCCTGGTTGCAACACCGGTGCCCAACCTGTACACCCCGTAGCGCCCTACTGTGACTGCTTGGGAAATCGGCGGTCCAACCTATACCGGCTGCAGTGAGGCAAGTAAGCCATCCAAAGGTAGGTGTGATTGTTTTTTTCTTTTAATGTTTTTTGTGACTTCAGCTCTGGTGGCATGGGCTATGTATTGGGAATGTTTTTGTAGGTTTTTCTCTTGGCCTGGGCCGGCACTTTAGCTCGGGGTCTTCCCATGCTCAACCGGCCTAGCACCCTAAGAGAGGTAGGTGTACAACACCTCCCTTAGCGCTGCGCCCCAGACTCGGGGCCTATCGGCCCAATTTTGATGACTGAGACACAAACTGTTCACGGGCGCAAACTTTACCGTCCCGCTGCCATTACCGCCCCTATTCTATCATTCTTCGCATAATTAAAAAAGCTCTTCCCATTACTGTCACAGTTGTCTACAATTCTTTTTTACATTAGCCTTTTTGCTGATCTAATAGCAGCCTTTGTTTTTTTTTCGTTGCTCCTTGTATTAAACCTGTTTATTTAGTGTTTTTTTTTAATTTATAGAAACATTTCTATTTACATCTTATTTGTCTTTGTACCTTGCCAGTCAGCCACTTTGGCTTGTTCTTACCACATTTCCTTCTTTTGATTTTGTGTACATGTTTGTTTTCCACATTTTTAATCTTGTTCTTAAAACTTTCCATTAATATTCAACATATTCAAATAAAAGAATGATTAAAGGATCTCCTATGATCTCCAAAGAAGGTCTTGTGGTTGAACACCTCCTCAATGAATGCTAAATGCTTTTAAAGCAATTGGAGTTTGAGAATGTTTTTAAAGTTAACAGTGATGTTACTAATGATTTCTGCTGCTTTAATGGATTTTCAATTCCTAAGGATAGAAAAAGAAAAGTTTGTTCGGATCATTGTGCAGGTTTTAAAGGTACATTGGGCTGGATTTTCGGTTCTGCTCATTTCGGGGCGGTAATGGCTGTTCCAAACACTCAAGAAGGGAAAATTTCCTGAAGTTTACGGGAATGATCACATTTATATTTTTTTTAAAAGAGGATGGGGTCCAGATGGTTCCTGTCCAATGCTGTGTATCAAGAAATAAAACTGATCATAGACAACTCCTGTCAATCCAACAATACTGCTCTTTGGATTTGGGATAATTTTGAAATGATAAAATGGACTCGGGCAAAATATAACAGGTTATTTTGGGAAATGAACTGTCCAAGAAGAGGTTCAGTTAAGTCAAACAAATGAACAAAATGTGTTAATAACTTAGAACAAGTTGCGAACATTTAGTCTATGTTTTTAAGATATTATGATAATATTGTGTTGGACAGTAAAGTTCCTCCAGGGCTCATGAATGAGATGAAATGGTAATTACTGCAATGTGTAAAATTGATGGAGAGGAAGTGATAGAGGATCTAAAATAGAAACAGGAAATCTCCACTATCAAATATTTCTAAAATCATTTTCATGGGTGATAATGGGTGAATTGTAATCAATCCAAAGGGGTTAGCGAAAGATGTGTGCGTGCATCCATAAGTAACGTAAATCACCTGGGCACCTGGGTTTGGGTGGCAACAACATGTTCAAGGACTTTAGAGAGGAAGGAATGATAGGAAATGCAGCAGTAAGTTTGCAAGGATAGACATCAAGGATGGGTTTTTTGAGGACAGGTGTGATGATGCTGGTTTTTAAATAAAGGAGAACAGTACCTAAGGAAAGGGAACCAATATGTGGCAGGACAGGTTGAGAAAGTAGTTGAAAAAGCATATTGGGCTTCATAAATAGAGGCATAAAGTACAAAAGCAAGGAAGTTATGATGAACCTTTATAAAACACTGGTCCGGTCTAAACTGGACTATTGTGTCCAATTCTGGGCACTGCACTATGGGAAGGAAGTGCCTTAGAGTGGGTGCAGAAAAGATTTACGAGAATTATTCCAGGGTTGAGAGACTTCAGTTAAGTGGATTCTCTGGAGAAGCTGGGGTTGTTCCCCTTAGGGCAGAGAATGTTGGGAGGAGATTTGATAGAGGTGTTCAAAATCATGATGGTTCTAGACAGAGTAGATAGAGAGAAACTATTCCCATTGGTGGAAAGGTCGAGAACCAGAAGACACATATTTCAGGTAATGGGCAAAAGAACCAAAGGCGACATGAGGAAAAACTGTTTTACACATCTGGAAGGATCTGGAATGCACTGCCTGAAAGGGTGGTGGAGGCAGATTCAATTGTGGCTTTCAAAAGGGAATTGTGTAAGTACCTGAAGGAAAAACATTTGCAGGGCTACTGGGAAAGGGTGGAGGAGTGAGACTAGCTGAAGTGCTCTTGCAGAGAGCTGGCACGGCCTCAATGGGCCAAATGGCCTCCTTCTGTGCTGTAACTATTCTATGATTCTATGATTCTATTTGCAATGTCAGCTAACCTGGAGGCCAGAAAGGCAAGTTAAGCGGTCAGCAATTTTGTGGGAATGGCTTCAAGGGACCAGGATGTGGACAAGATAAGCTGCTAGATAGGAGGGGTATTGGGAGAAAATCAAAGGAATGACATGGGTTTCGTGCTTGGATAGGGAGGAGTCTTGGGGGAGGTTTGACTAGTCAGCATGGGGAAGGAGATGGCAAGGTGAAGAGACAGCTGAATGAAAGGATCTCGATCTTAGTGATAATGAAGTTTGTGAGCTCCTTACACTTGTCCTTACCTCTGTTGAAAAAGCTTGTGCTCTAACCTCGTGCATTTTCACAGAAAGAAAGACTTGCATTTATATAGTCTTTTTCACGCCCACTGGATGTCTCAAAGCGCTTTAAAGCCAATGAAGTACTTTTGGAATGTAGCTACTGTTGTAATGTAGGAAATGCAGGAGCTATTTTGCACACAGCAATCTCCCACTAACCACAATATGATAATGTATATTCAGCTGATGTTGTAGTATTTATCTTAACTTCTGTATGTACAACATTAGATGAAAGATAGAATGGAGATAGAACAGGTGGACATGAAATTGGATGATGAGATTCGTAATGAGATGAGTACATTTAAAATAAAAAGAGGAGATATATTAAATAAACTAAGCAACCTCAAAGAGGATCAAACCCCTGGTCTGGATGGATTGCATCCACGCATTTTAAAATAATGTAGGGAAGAGATAGCAGAGGCCTTACTACACATAGTTAATAATTCATTAGAAAAAGTTGTAGTGCCAGAGGACTGGCAGATAGCTAACATAATACTTATATTTAAGAAGGGGGATAGAACATGTCCAGGGAATTATAGACCAGTCAGTTTAACATCGGTGGTAGGAATAATAATGTAATCCCTACTAAAGGAGAAAATAAAACAAGATCTAGAAACCAAAAATATAATAATGAGCATGGATTTCAAAAGGGAAAGTCTTGCTTGACCAAACTCATTGAATTTTGTGAAGAGTAACAGAAAGAGTAGACAAAGGTAATGCAGTAGATGTAATTTATCTAGATTTTCAAAAGGCCTTCGATTAGGTACCCCATAATAGACTGATAAGCAAGGTCAGAGAATGCGGAGTCAGGGGACAAGTACCAAAATGGATAGCTAGCTGGCTTCAAGACAGAAAGCAGAGAGTCGGGGTAAAAGGTAGCTATTCACAGTGCCAGAAGTTGGGTAATGGTTCACAATTTACATTAACGATTTAGACTTTGGAATCAAAAACACAATTTCTAAATTTGCGGATGACACCAAATTGGGGGCGATAGTCAATACTGAGGAGGACTGCAACAAATTACAGGAGGGCATTCATAAACTTGCAGAATGGGCATATATTGGCAAATGAAGTTAAACACAGATAAATGTGAGGTATTAAATTTTGGTAGGAAGAATAGGGAAGTCAATATTCTTCTCTTCGGCAGTCCATCGGAGTCGAGGATGACTTGCTTCCACACTAATGAGTTCTCAGGTGATTGATGAGGGATCTACAGTCTCTGTCACAGGTGAGACAGGTAGTGGTTGAAGGGATGGGTAGATGGGGTGCTTGGGTTGTCATGCTCTCCTTCCGCTGTTTGCGCTTGGCTTCCGTGCGCTCCCGGCGAAGAGACTCGAGGTGTTCGGCGCCTTCCCAGAGGCTTCTTCCCTACTTTGAGCGGTCTTGGGCCAGGGATTCCGAGGTGTTGGTGGGGATGTTGCACCTTTCCAAGGAGGCTTTGAGGGTGTTCTTGAAGCGTTTCCTCTGCCCACCTGGGACTCGCTTGCCGTGTAGAGTGCTTGTTTTGGGAGTTTAGTATCAGACATGTGGATGATGTGGCTCATCCATCGGAGCTGATCGAGGGTGGTCAATACTTTGATGCAGGTTACTTATTACTTCGAGGTTGAGAGTCTAGGTGTGGTAGAGGAACAAAGGGACCTCGGAGTACAAATACACAAATGCTAAAAGTTGCGACACAGATTAGCAAGGCCGTAAAAAAAGCAAACCAAGCACTAGGATTTATTCCCTATAAGGCTGGATTTTCAGCTGTGATGTTTTCGGGGCAGTATCCAAGCTGCAGCCCATTGTGTATTCGTCGAACAATAGAATGCCACAGCGGGGCAGTAAGGCAGTCTGGGAACAGTTTGCACCTCAGTAATTAAAATTGGGCAGCTGGGCCCTGAGTCAGGGGGCGCACGCTAATGGAGGCGTTGTACACCTCTCTTGGGCGCTAGCGTGGGAAAATCCCGAGCTAAAGAGCCGGGTGGAAGCGCCCGGGGAGAAAAATAGAAACCTAAGACACCCCCCACAAAAACATTTCCTAAACATTGCCCACGCCACCACAACATTAATCTCCACTTATCTTAGGAGTCCATCACTTACCTCCCTGCAGCCGGTATCATTGGACCACCTGATTCCCCAGGCGTTCACTGCGGGGTGCGCTGTCGGGCGGACGGGTCGGGCTGGTGTCACAACCAGGAGCATTGCACACCGGTGCGCAGCTCTTCCGGGCGGTGCTGCTCCGCGCCACCGCAAAACCGGACCCGAGAATCCCTGCGAGGCGCTGGAGGCTAACCGTCCACCCGGAAGTCCTCACCACTGCCATTGCCACCACTCCAGGGGGAAAAACGGAGCGCAGAAGTCCCGAAAATCCAGCCCCATATGGAATTGAGAAGTAGGGAAGTTGTGCTAAACCTGTATCAAACCTTAATTCGATCACACATAGGGGCCAAAATTGGTGAAGGCCCCCGCCCGTCCAAGTGCTGCCCAAATGACCGCCGATGGCCGCCAAGGTACCTGACGATACTTTGGCCGGGGTTTTCATCAGAAAAGTCCTTGAAAGGGCGGCGGGCAGCAAAAGAGGGACATATGCTGCCAATCTGGCCGGCGGGAGCACCCAATCATGGTGGCAAAGATGCCGAGGACGGAGTCGGGCCCAAGGAGGATAAGACCTGAAAAGGAAAATCATCAAAAAAAACCATCGGAACACCTTCAAGGGACCTCATCCAGGTAAGTCACTGTAAAGAAAAAATGTAAAAAATGTTTACCAACCTTTTTTTTTCAGCTCTTCATACTCACCTTCGGGGATAGAACAACCTCCAGCCAACGGTCCTTCCCCTTCTGGCACCGACTCCCGCCAACTCCCACCCACATCCATATGGCATCTCGGTTGCGCCACTTGGCCGTCTGCTGATGTCAGCGGGCAGTTCCCGCCGGTTCTCCCCTCCTGCCTGCTTCACACCAAATGGACGCAACTTCAAGAGGAATGTCGGCAACAGTGGGTGGTAAGGCTATCAATTTCGGGCCCTTAGAGTATTGTGTACAGTTCTGGTCACCATATTATAAAAAGGATATAGAGGCACTGGAGAGGGTGCAGAGAAGATTTACAAAGATGATACCAGAAATGCGAAGGTATACATATCAGGATGGATGAACAGGCTGGGTCTCCTCTCTCTTTAAAAAAAAGAAGGCTGAGGGGTCTAATAGAGGTCTTTAAAATTATGAAAGGTTTTGATAGAGTAGATACAGAGACAGTGTTTCCACTGGTGGTGAAGAGCATAACTAGAGGTCATCAATATAAGATAGTCATCAAGTATGTGAAACTCGCTACCACAGGGAGTGGTTGAAGCGAATAGTATAGATGCATTTAAGGGGAGGCTAGACAAGCATATGAGGGAGAGGGAATAGAGGGTTATGCAAATGGAATTAGATGAGGAAAGAGGGGAGGAGGCTCGAGTGGAGCATAAATGCCGTCATGGACTGGTTGAGACAAATGGCCCGTTTCTGTGCCGTATATCCTATGTAATCAGACCCGTCGTACTTTATGCTTATTTAGAGTATTGAGGGATTTCATCCTAATCCAGTTATATCTATAGTGGGAGGGGGCTCATGTGGAGCACAAACAGTAGCATGTGGCAGTTGGTCCGAATGACCTATTTCTCTACCGTTCATGCTATGTGATTTTTTAATGTAAAATAGCTGTCAATCTGGTATCAATGTACATTCGAGTGAAAGTCAGGAAGTGTCGTTAAAATAGTTAATTGATAGCTTTCACTTGGTATCCTTGTGTCCTTGCCTGCACTGAACAATAAGAAAACTGCATTTGATAGCCTGGCCACTATGACAACTCTTCCCTCAACGATTATCTGTCCCACCTGTGACAGAGTCTGTGGTTCTCATATTGGACTGTTCAGCCACCAAACAACTCACTTCAGGAGTGGAAGCAAGGTTTCCTCAATTCCGAGGGACTGTCTATGATGATGATGATGCCCAGCTGAGACATCGCGACTATGCAGGGGGAGATAAGCAAAGACCTCCAGACATTCCCCCAATCCAATATTTTGATAGAGTAACCTGAAAAGCCCAAGAATGGCTTGTATCTGATGTCATGTGTGTCATGATATTGAGATACTGGTGTGTGTGTGTGAGGCAACTAGCATGTGGAAATGCATGGTGAAGTTGCCCTGAAGAACGGGTCTCAGACATGCTCAGTTACTTGACAACAGCACAACATGTGCTAGTGCTGTTGGGGAGAGTTTAAACTAGCTTGGCAGGAGGATGGAAACCTGAGAACAAATTTAATAGGGAAGGAAGTAAAGCAGAAATTGGATCGCAAGAATCTAGAAAGCAAATCTGTAAGACAGAGAAAACAAAGCTTAGTAAGTAGTAAGCAAGGAGGTCTTCCTGTGATAAATGGTATATAGTTTAATGCAAGGAGTGTAACAAATAAGGTGTATGAGCTAAGAACACAGTAGACACTTGGGAGTATGACATTATAACCATTACAGAAACATGGCTGAAAGAGGGGCAGGTTTGGCAGATCAATATTCCTGGTTACAGGATTTTTAGACAAGTCAAAGAGGGGAGTAGAAAGTTGGGGGGTGACGGTACTGATTAAAGAACTATTACAGTGGTGAGGAGGGATGGTATGTTAGAAGGATCATCAAATGAGGCCAGATGGGTCGAATTGAAAAATAAAAATGGGGCGATCACACTGCTGGGCGTGTATTATAGACCCCCAAACAGTGGGAGGGAGATAGAGGAGCACATATGTCGGCAACTTGCTGTGAAGTCCAAAAACCCTAGGGTAGTAATAGTAGGGATTTTAACTATCCAAATATTGATTGGGACAAATATAGTGTGAAAGGTATAGAGGGTGTGTAATTCTTGAAATGCATTCAAAAGAACTCTTTTAGTCAGTATGTAGCAAACCCAACACGAGAGGGGGCGGTCTTGGATTTAGTTTTGGGGAATGAAGCTGGGCAGGTTGAAGGGGTATTAGTGGGAGAGCACTTGGGTGCCAGTGGCATAATTCAGTCAGATTCAAGTTGGTTATGGATAAGGACAAGGATAGGGCTGGAATAAAAGTCCCGAATTGGGGAAAAGCTAATTTTGCTAAGTTAAGGAGTGACTTGGCCACAGTGGACTGGAAACAGCTACTTGTGGGTAAATCAGTGTCGGAACAGTGGGAGGCATTCAAGGAGGAGATCCAGAAGGCAAAGGCCAAAAATGCGCCCTTAAAGAAAAAGGGTGCGAATAATAATTCTAGAACCCCCTGAAGGTCTAGGAACTTACAGGGGAGGAAAAAGAAAAAAAGGGACGCTTATGTCATATACCAACAGCTAAATACTATAGAATCTTTGGAGGAATATATAAAGTTAAGAGGCAAAATTAAAAAGGATATTAGAAATGCTAAGAGAGAGCACGAAAAAGTCTTGGCTAGTAAAATTAAGGAAAACTCTAAGATGTTCTACAAATACATTAATATTAAGAGGGTAACTAAAGAAAAGATAGGGCCCATTAGAGACCATGAGGATAATCTTTGTATGGAGGCGGAAGATGTTGGGATGGTTCTTAACGTATACTTTGGATCTATTTTCACAAAGGAAAGGGGCAATGCAGATACTGCTATCGAGGAGGAGTGTGATATTCTGGATGAAATAAATATAGTGAGAGAGGAAGTATTGAGGGGTTTAGCAGCTTTGAAAGTAGATAAGACCCCAGGTCCGGATGAAATGCATCCCAAGCTGTTGGGCGAAGTAAAAGAGGAAATATCAGAGGCCTTGACCATCATTTACCAGTCCTCTTTGGATCTGGGCATGGTGCCGGAGGATTGGAGGACTGCTAATGTAGTACCCTTGTTTAAGAAGGGAAAAAGGGATAGGCCGAGTAATTACAGCCCTGTCAGCCTAACCTCAGTGGTGGGAAAATTATTGGAAAAAATCCTGAAAGTCAGGATAAATCTACATTTGGAAAGGCAAGGATTAATCAAGGACATTCAGCTTGGATTTGTTAAGGGAAGGTCGTGTCTGACTAACCTGATTGAATTTTTTGAGGAGGTAACCAAGAGGGTCGATGAGGGTAGTGCATACGATGTAGTGTATATGGACTTTAGCAAAGCTGTTGATGAGGTCCCACATGGTAGACTAGTCATGAAGGTTAAAGCCCATGGGATCCAGGACAAAGTGGCAAGTTTGATCCAAAATTGGCTTGGAGGTGGGAAACAAAGGGTAATGGTTGATGGATGTTTCTGTGACTGGAAGGATGTTTCCAGTAGAGTTCCATAGGGCTTAGCACTGGGTCCCTTGCTTTGTGTGGTATATATCAACAATTTAGATTTGAATATAGGAAGTATGATTAAGAAATTTGCAGGCACTAAAATTAACTGTGTGATTAATAATGAAGAGGAAAGTCATGGGCTGCAGGAGGATATCAATCTACTGTTCAGGTGGGCAGAGCAGTGGCAAATGGAATTTAATTCAGAGAAGTGTGAGGTAATGCACTTTGGGAGGGCTAATAAGGAAAGGGTATACACAGTAAGCGATAGGCCACTTAATAGTGTCGATGAACAAAGGGACCTTGGAGTGCTTGTCCACAGAACCCTGAAAGTTGCAGGCCAGGTGGATAAGATGGTTAAGAAGGACTACGGAATGCTTGCCTTTATTGGCCGAGGCATAGACTATAAGAGCAGGGAGGTTATGCTTAAATTGTATAATACTTTGGTTCGGCCAAAGCTGAAGTACTGCATGCAGTTCTGGTCGCCGTATCATAGGAAGGACGTAATTGCACTAGAGGGGGTACAGAGGAGATTTTCTGCCTGGAATGGAGAATCCTAGTTATGAGAACAGATTGGATCGACTGGGTTTGTTTTCATTGGAACAGAGGAGGTTGAGAGGAGATCTCATTGAGGTGTACAAAATATTGATCAGCCTGGACATAGTGGATAGTAAGGGCCTATTTCTATTGGTGGAGGGGTCTATTATGAAGGGGCATAGTTTTAACGTGGTTGGTGGGAGGTTTAGAGGGGATTTGAGGGGGGTTTCTTTACGCAGAGGATCGTGGGGATTTGGAACTCGCTGCCTGGAAGAGTGGTGGATGCAGAAACCCTCACCACTTTTAAGAGATGGTTGGATGGGCAGTTGAAGTGCCATAACCTGCAGGGTTACGGACCTAGAGCTGGTAATTGGGATTAGACTGAATAACCTTTTGTTGGCCGGTGCAGATATAATGGTAATTACTGCAGCATCTTCCTCCAGCTCACATCGCCACCCAGCTTAGTGTCATCTGCAAACTTGGAGATATTACATTCTATTCCTTCATCTAAATCGTTAATGTACATTATAAAGAGCTAGGGTCCCAGCACTGAGCCCTGCGGCACTCCACTAGTCACTGCCTGCCATTTTGAAAAGGACCCATTTATCCCGACTCTCTGCTTCCTGTCTGCCAAACAGTTCCCTATCCATGTCCGTATATTACCCCCCAATACCATGTGCTTTGATTTTGCACACCAATCTCTTGTGTGGGATCTTGTCAAAAGCCTTTTGAAAGTCCAAATACACCGCATCCACAGGTTCTCCCTTGTCCACTCTGCTAGTTACATCCTCAAAAAATTCCAGAAGATTTGTCAAGCATGATTTCCCTTTCATAACTCCATGCTGACTTGGTCCGATCCTGTCACTGCTTTCCAAATGAGATGCTATTTCATCCTTAATGATTGATTCCAACATTTTCCCCATTACTGATGTCAAGCTAACCGGCCTATAATTACCCGTTTTCCCTCTCCCTCCTTTTTTAAAAAGTGGTGATACATTAGTACCCTCCAGTCCATAGGAACTGATCCAGAGTCGATAGACTGTTGGAAAATTATCACAAATGAATCCACTATTTCTAAGGCCACTTCCTTGAGTACTCTGGGATGCAGACTATCAGGCCCAGGGGATTTATTGGCCTTCAATCCCATCAATTTCACTAACACAATTTCACGCCTAATAAGGAGATCCTTTAATTCCTCCTTCTCACTAGACCCATTGTCCCCTAGTACATTCAGAAGGTTATTTGTATCTTCCTTCATGTAGACAGAACCGAAATATTGGTTCAATTGGTCTGCCATTTCTTTGTTCTCCATTATAAATTCACCTGAATCCGACTGCAAGGGACCCTACATTTGTCTTTACTAATCTTTTTCTCTTCACATATTTATAGAAGCTTTTGCAGTCAGTTTTTATATACCCTGCAAGCTTCCTCTCATACTCTATTTTCCCCCTCCTAATTAAACCCTTAGTCCTCCTCTGTTGAATTCTAAATTTCTCCCAGTCCTCAGGTTTGTTGCTTTTTCTAGCCAATTTATATGCCTCTTCCTTGGCTTTAACGCTATCCTTAATTTCCTTTGTTAGCCATGGTTGAGCCACTTTCCCAGTTTTATTTTTACTCCAGACAGGGATGAACAATTGCTGAAGTTCATCCATGTGATCTTTAAATGTTTGCCACTGAGGTAAGGAGGGACATAGAATTTGTAATTCCATAATTCAGGGTTGGGTTCCTTTGAGTTAGCAATGAAATTGGGACAATTGACGGTGAGGGATCAATCATGCTTAGCCAGAATTATCCACAAGATGGATACGGGTAAAAGGAGAGCTGGAGAATCTTTTAAGTCCATGATATCTTTATAATATGGTACTGTAAGCGGGGGGGGGGGGGGGGTGGGGGCGGGGGGCAAAGGGTGGGGGGGTTTTGGGTCTCTGCGAGGAGTCAGGTTCCCTTCTGACCAACTTGAGCAGTTTCGTATCGCTCCCCCTCCCTTGGGTTCTGTACTCTGGATTTATTTTGGGGGTGTGACAAAAGTGCAGAGGACACTGGTTTGATTAAAGGAACATTGTTTTTATTATAGTCAGGGCAATACAGGCGTATTACTCTAGTAAGAAAATACACGGCCAAACTTACAATCACTCTAAAAAAGAACAAGACAAGGAAAGGTACAAGGTCAAACTTATAATCACTCTAATAAAGTACCATACACTACACATTCAAAGGGGGTTGCAGTAAAATTATACCTCCACTCCCCAATGCCTAATTCTAGCTAGGTTAGACTCCAGGGCAAGGACTTATGCTTACCAATCCTTTTGATAGTTAATGGTAGATGGTGATGTTCTTCCTTCCTTCAGGACTTCAAGACTTCGAGGCTGGAGAAGTTAGTTTTACAATTGTCACGTTGGTTTCTCTCCTTGTCTTGATGAGGTAGTAGCGACCACCTCTCTCCCCCACTCTCTCTCTTCCTCTTTTCGTCTCTCTCTCTCTCCTCTCTCTAACCTCTGTTGAAAACAGTGGCCAGTTATACAATTTCAGTGTTCTAATCTTGCCGCCCAATCTATTCACAATCCTTTGTATAATTTTGGCGGGCTTGGTTCTTTTTGTAATATTTTGTCGGGCTCGTTAAAGCTGATATGTCTTGGGTGGGTTGATCTTCGAAAAACTGTTTCCCAATGGAAATATTAGTTTGGTAATTGCAATGTCCTTTTGTGCTTAGTCTTTCGCATACAGGCTGGATTGGGCCTCTTTGTGATGTATATGCTGAAAATGGTTTGTCCAGACCCATGTTGATGAGGAACTATCTCTGGGTGATACTGTGATGGTAATGTCTCTTGTGGAGGAAGATTTCCAAATATTCATTCTTCCAGACAGGTTACCTCAGACCTCACAGCCAGACAGCTCCAATAATTAAGTGGGCTTGTTCCTTAGGTCCGCCCACAGGCTTGAATTTGTCTTGTAAACGTCCATAGCTCTATTAAAGTTCATAGTTTCTTCCATAAGCACTTTAGAGTTTCAAACTTTATGGTAGATAGCCCCAAATTAAATTTCCTTTCGAATGAGCCCAAACCCAGGGGGCATTCTGGTGAATTTTGCTCACTGCAGTCCCCCGTGTTGACACTCTACACTCCTTGAGTGTCAAACAAGGTAAGCAAAATTCCTGCTCCCGAGAGTCAACATTCCCTGCATTTATACTAGCTAAACATTACCCTGCATCCCCTGTTGAAATGCAATGCAATATACAGGCGAATACAGTCATTACAATTCAGTTATAGCATAGAGGGGGTATCATGTCCCTCTTTTACTCGGTTTTTACAGTAAAATGACGGTAGACAGTATACACAACTTTAAGTAAAGTAAAATAAAACACATAGTAACACATTCTCAAATAGCATAAAGGTCCATAGTCAAACACGTTTTAAGTTCATTAAAATCAAGGTACATAGTCAAAACATTTAAGTAATACTCTTATAGCACTCGCGATGTTGCGGTTTGCAGCAGGTAAAATCAAACACAAATTAAACATGGTAGTATGGTGTCACCTCTCCCTGCGCGATTCCCAGGTTCGGCCAAGGAACGGAGAGCACCCTTTGGTGCCTGACCTGACGGACTCTGCATTTCACTCGGCAAATGAGACACCATAAGTAAAGTATAATCGCGAGTTGACAAATAACTAAAGTGTGGGAAGCGATTCAAATCCAGACTGGGACCTCTATATTTCTGAAAAGGTCCCACCAAGGCGGAATGGTGATCTCAAGAATCTTTTTCCCTATCTCAATGGTTTTCTGTTCTAGAGTGTAGAAGTGTTTTTGTGAGATAATTACAGCTTTTAGCAGAGCGGTAAGATGTTCGGGTAGAGGGGGAATTGCATAGCCAAAATATACAACATAATCCTGCAGGTTTGTAATGTTTTCCTTCACAGTGAGGTGGACAGTGGAGGGTTCAGGAATGGGGACAATCCGTTCCTGAGCCACTTGAACTGATGCCTCAGGTTTGAAGCAAAAACTGCTGTCACTTACCGGACACCAGATGTGTCCATGCTGGTAGTGGGGCGCACTGGTGTAGAATTTACCAATATCTCGCAAAGATTCCAGGTACCTTTCCCCTACAGAGGAGAAGAATCCCTTTCTGGGCTTTTAAAATTAGTTTAAAGGGGCAGACGAAGCCTGCGGGGGATAAAAGGGGATGCATTCATGGAGACCCCCCCCCCAGTGGTTGGACTCATAGGAAAGGGAATTCAAAATGGACCTAAATTACAGAAGCTTGAGATCCCCTAAACATCTATGGGAATATCAATTTTAAGATTCTACAACATTTTAGCTGTGAAAAAGAGTTACCAAATACAGGAGGTGGGGCCAAATTCGTGTATTAAGGATCCCAGGCTGTCTGGGGAACTATTCACCCCCTAAGAGATAATCGAATTACCCAATCAAGCACAATGGAAATCATGGTCAGAAAAACTGGACAATCCTAAAACAATGCAAAACCAGTGATAGCACATTCTCACACCCTAATCGAGTTACTGCTGACAAAGGAGACATTTGAAAATCAATGGACAGACAGTTTAAACAGAGTCCAAGAGATTTGATGGGAGATAACGGAGCCTTTTTTTGTGATATATCTATCCCCCAGTTTTTACAAGGAATGGAGCAGCACGCAGACTAGCAGAACAAGGAAAACTAGCAGAACACAGAAACTAGCAGAAGACAGGAGAGAAGCAGAGCACAGACTTGAAGACAGACAGAAACAAGCAGCTGGAGCTGGGGAGTGAAGAAATGGAGTCGTGAAGGAACCTACAAGAAATCGTCAAGGACCGACCGAGCACGAGGCCCACGAAATAGAAGGTTGTCAGCAACCAAATTGACAAACCCAGGCTACCACAACCAGTGAAACGACCAACCAAAACCAACTCAGCAAAAACCGAAGAATCGACATTTATTTCCACTCTACAATCTACTTCTGAATGACCCAACGGGTGAGAAATTACCAAAAGGGATGAACTGAAACTATTCCTAACCAAAGAAAGTGGGTACTTATCCCATACATCCGAAACGCAACTTAGCGCATCAACGGAAGCACCCCAACCGAAGACTATGCAGTCCGAAGTCCTCTCCTCCATCCGGGGTATGGCTCGCCTAGAAGGCCAAGTGCAGCGAACCCCGAAACCGTGATTCACCGGCAACTGTCTAAAGGGGTTCATAGCAAGGGGATTTGAGTACAGGGGCAGGGAGGTGTTGCTACAGTTGTACAGGGCATTGGTGAGGCCACACCTGGAGTATTGTGTACAGTTTTGGTCTCCTAACCTGAGGAAGGACATTCTTGCTATTGAGGGAGTGCAGCGAAGGTTCACCAGACTGATTCCCGGGATGGCGGGACTGACCTATCAAGAAAGACTGGATCAACTGGGCTTGTATTCACTGGAGTTCAGAAGAATGAGAGGGGACCTCATAGAAACATTTAAAATTCTGACGGGGTTAGACAGGTTAGATGCAGGAAGAATGTTCCCAATGTTGGGGAAGTCCAGAACCAGAGGTCACAGTCTAAGGATAAGGGGTAAGCCATTTAGGACCGAGATGCGGAGGAACTTCTTCACCCAGAGAGTGGTGAACCTGTGGAATTCTCTACCACAGAAAGTTGTTGAGGCCAATTCACTAAATATATTCAAAAAGGAGTTAGATGAGGTCCTTACTACTAGGGGGATCAAGGGGTATGGCGAGAAAGCAGGAATGGGGTACTGAAGTTGAATGTTCAGCCATGAACTCATTGAATGGCGGTGCAGGCTAGAAGGGCCGAATGGCCTACTCCTGCACCTATTTTCTATGTTTCTATGTTTCTATGTGAGCATAGCCCCTGAACCCTCAGAGCTATAACTTAGTTAGTTAGGGGAATTGGGAGGGGGGAGGCTGGGATAACTTGTGTAAATGTATCTGCATTCTCCTTTTTACCCCATTTAGAGTTTAAGCTGTATTCTTTTTCCCACAGGCTGTAATTTGACATTTTATTCAATGTGTTGTACCCTTCAGTGTGTATTGGTCTGTGTGTGTTATTAAAGGTGTGCCTTTTACTTCTTTTTAAACACAATAAAGCCATACCTGCTTCCTACCTTGAAACTGATTGTCTGTCCAAGTCTGTCACAGTCCCTTCATAATTCCAGTGTCTAGAGCCAAGGGTGTGGGAGCGATTTGGAACCACTCATAAGGTCAGAAGCTGACCCTCTGCAAACCACCCCTTACACTGGTGGTGACACAATATGTCCCAGCCCCTATGTATGCTACCTGTGGAGGGACATAGTCTTGTGCCATTACCTCCATGGTGCAGTTAATAGGCTGTGCACCAGCACTGTGACTTTGAATGGGCACTCAAGTACTGGGGACACAGTATTACGTGTGCACCCCGGCTCCGGCACCCGGAGAGGTCAGTACCCGTTACAGCATATTCCCACTTTATGACATAGGGTGGGACCGCTGCGAAATGAATGTGGGCACCTCCCTGAATAACTCCAATGTTTTCCACCCGGTATACCGGTGCAGGTCGGGCTGTCCCACCCATGACCGGCATTCTTAGTACTATCCCCATAATGGTGTGGTTAGATTTCCCACAGTCTACTGGGACAGGGTAGGCTTCAGAGGCTAGGGGGAGCTGGCACGGGGCTCAGTGAATTGCTGTACCGGTGGAGGGCTGCAAGGTGCTTGTTCCTGATCCAAGAAGGGACTACACCTTGTTGTAAATCCCCCAGGTTGTTGCAGCCCTCGCACTGTCTGTGCATGTTTTTCCAGCTCAGCCACTATTTCTTTTAAATGAACAGTCATAGCCTAGTCCTCGTGTAATTCTGATCCTACTACAGTATTTTCCTGTTTTAGGATTTTTCTCAATTGTGTCTTTAAACTGCTTATCTGTGTTTGCAGCTCTATGTCATCTAGGCTATTTATTACAGAGAATGCTGTATTGTAGGTAGTGAAAACGTCGTTTATGATTCCCCTTCTAGGTCTCCCTGAGCCCATGGTGTCCCTAGCGTTTAGGGTGTATAGGTCTGCTTTTTCTACATTTCCAAAGTCTAACTCATAAAATTTCTTGAACATGTCTCTAAGTAGGGCCTGGTATAGCAGCTCTGTTTCCTTCAGACACGATGCAGGCAGATGTACCTCGGTAAGGTTTAATATTACTGAAGCTACTGCATAATGTACCCACTGATATAACACCTTTTCGGTCGGTACCAATACTAATCCATTCCCTGGTCCCTTGGTACTGGCGGGACACCTTTCTATTACTGTGCGTATTGGCGGGGTTGTGGGCAGGGGTTTCTTAATGTGTGCTCTTAGTTCGGTGGCGTTAATTGGGAGTGGGGAGTGTGGGACTGCGCACCCGTGTAGGCTAGAATCCCACCCCATCCCTTCCCCTTCATCTTGCCATTGCCTGGCGAAGGCGGTCGATATGCCTGCGGGACAAATACTCTCTGATCCCCACATGCAAACGTAAATTCCTTGTTCGGATTCCCACCATTTGTTCCAACACACTTTACTCCTCCCCGTGTCCCCGTGATGGTGCGGTATGTATCATTACCGAGTCTTTCCCAGTCCGATTCCTGGTCCCATGCGTCCTTGCTGAGTTTTCTGAGCCACCACCATCTTCCCAGGGGAATGTTCCCTTTGCAAGTCAAACACACACGCTTTCCCTCTGTAACACTGACTCGGGCAGCGATGATCCACATCCGGGGGCATGGAACTGAGGCCTCCCCGTAGGTAAAACCTTCCAGGCTGGAGTAGCGGGTAGAATTAGATCCCAGCCCCCTGGCCATCTTCCCTCGTGGGCGTAAACAGCGAGTTCTTCCACGTCTCGGGGGCCACCCCCGGCGGTTACGATCAATGCTCTCCCTTCTGAACACCCGTAAATGAGGGATTCTTCCACGTCTCCTCAGTCGCTGCTGCTCATCCTTATCAGGGTGAGCAGGAACAGGATCCTTCTCATGCTACTCTCCTTCCTGTAGGGGCACATAAAACAGATTGTCAAGCCCTGAGAAAGTTCTCTGGCTTGACAAAGGTGACCGAGTTCCAATTTGTGCTCATAGTGTCTAACTGACTGGCTGTCTTATTCAGTTCCTTGTGGACTAATGTCTGCTTTTAACTTTATCTCACAGTCGTTCTGCTTGTTATCTTAACGGTGCTTCCTTAATAGCCACACTGGTAGATTCTTCTTACTCCCGGGTGTTACCCGGCCTGTGCTTCTTTTAATAGCTGCACAGGTAGATACTTTTCCTTACCCCAGTTAACTAATACATATATACTTATCATTACACAGATAAATCTTACACTATTCTAAATTTATTCACTCTACATACTTAAATTCATATTGCTAAACATCCTTAAATTCACATCGCTATATATGTACATCTGCCACCCGTCTCCGGGTGGCCAGGTTAATTGGTGCCTTCTCTTTCTTCTTCTTCTCCCGCTGGGTGTCCAGCGAGGTAGGTGATCGATCTGCACCGTCTAACCCTAGGTACCCTGACCGGATGTGGGTTCGAGTCCCACACTATCGGGGGAACGTCCCCTCCGATGCTGCAGCACACCACTCCTCTGGGGGTGGCTGCCTGGTCAAGGGCTACAGGCTGGGGACTCTCACTTGGTTGCTGTTCCACCACTATCTCTTCTGGGGGTCCCTTGTTGCCCGAGGCTACCAGCTGCTCGCGGGCTGGTCTTTGCTCTAGGTGCCCTTTTGCGGCTGGTCCCTCTCCCGGGGCTGAACCATTCAAATTGGAGCGCTGGTGACCACGGTGTCTTTGACCGTGGTGTGCGGGGAGTCCTTCTTAAGGCTCAGGCTGCTGGAGGTGCGTCCGAGTCCCAAATGATTGGGGGGACAGCTCCTCCAGTAACACAGTCCACCCCTCTCGATACAGTCTGTGGGTCTGCCACGTCCCCTGTGGGATTTCCACAGTCGGGGATCGTTGGCTGGGGATCCCTGTCTTTAGTACGGTTTACAGGTTTTGGCTGTCCCTTACGTTTAGCTGCTGCCCCTGGGTTGAAAAGTTTGCACTGATTTATGTGGAACCACTTTGTTCGGCGGGGCAATTTTATGGCATAGACCATGGGGCTTGCCTTGTCGACAATGTGATACGGTCCCATGTACAGTGCCTCAAAGACGCCTACTCTCGCGTAGTTTCTCACCATAACCTGGTCCCCTATCTCCCACTCGTGGTGTTTGCGGGGCTCTAGCAGCAGTCGGTTGCTCCAATGCTGTTTTCCCATGTTGTTAGCTGCCTGCCAGTGAATCTGTTTAAGGTGTTCAAAAGATTCCTGACAAAGCTGTCCTGGTTTACCTCCCTAAGCTGACCTTCCATGAGCACCGGGGCTAACACATGGATAGGGGTTCTCATGGCTCTGCCGGTCATGAGCTCGTACGGGGAGTACCCCGTGCTCTTTGACTGGCTGGCCCGGATCCCCATGAGGACCAGTGGTAGAACCTCTACCCACCCCTTGGATGAGTACCCTGTCTCTTTGCGCAGCCTTTCTTTGATGGTACGGTTTAAACGCTCCACAGGACCGGATGACTGTGGGTTGTGGGCGACATGCCAGTTTCCTTTGATGCCGAGCATCTTAAGGGTCTCCTGCATCACCTGCCCGGTGAAGTGACTCCCTTGGTCGGACTCCACGTATTGTGGTAGTTCCCATCGAGAGAACATTCCTCTGACCAGGATCCAAGCTGTTCCCAGAGCAGTGGCTCTTCGGCATGGGAAGGCTTCCACCCATTTGGTGAATACATCCACCAACACTAGGCAGTACTTGTAACCTCCCTGAGCAGTGGGTAGGGGCCCGATGTAGTCCTGATAAGTCCCATAGACACCTTTCTTTTCTGGGGGTCGGGGTTGTTGCCCGCCACGCCAGACAGCTAGCACAGAACCCGCAGACATCTTCCCTGAGTCCTGGCCACCACCCTACCTATTCCACTCGTTGCCAAGTGGTCTCGGGTCCGGGGTGTCCTGCTCCTGGACCCTCGTGGGCCAGCTGGAGGAATTCTCTCCGGTGTTGTTGCGGTACTACCCATTGCTCCCCCCTGAACAACATGCCTTCTTTAATGGCAATTGCTGCGGTGCCGTACGGGCCGTCTACCCTTTCCCCTTTTGCTAGCGTGTTTAGGACTGTTTTTAGGGCGGGGTCTTGGGTCTGAACCGTTTTTAGGTCTGGGGGCAAAGCTATCCCTGCCTTCCCTGCCGTCCCTATTCTGCCCCTGACTGCTGCAATGGGTCCTGGGTTGTACGGATCCCAGAGCTTGCCCGTGCGGGCCCCTTGCTTGGCTAACATGTCAGCCTGCTGGTTTCCCTCACTACAGGGTTCTGTGGTGGAATGTGCCTTCACCTTATGTATGTAGATATTCCCTTCCTCCCCTATGGCTTTCATGATCTTTTCCAGTAGGGGCTTAATTGCCAGGGGTCTCCCGTCTGCGGATGTGTATCCGCGGCGGGACCAGATAGCCAGGTACTCCGTACACGAATTGCATGTTAACGTAATGTCCGAGCAAAACATGAACGGGTAGGGAATTCTTCGGGGTGTGTGACTACATACACCACCGCAGACAGTTCAGCGTGCTGGGCGCTCATGGTGCTGGGGAGTTTAATTGCCAGGGCAATGCCTGCCTCGGGGTCATAAACTCCGCAGCCTGTGAGTCGTTCACCTGCAGATACCGTGCTTGAACTGTCCACATAGATCTCTTGGTCTGTCGGGTGTAAACCAGCCCGAAAGCCTATGTTAATTTCCCATACCCCTTCTATGGAACACCGGTGGGCTGTCCCTGGATAAATCATGTTGGCTGCCAGTCTTGGCTCGCAGAGACCCTTTACCCATAGGTCCATTTGAGAGAGGAGCAGGGTCCAGCGAGCAATGCGGGCACTGCTCACTGTCCCGTCGTTAATTCTCCCATCCAGGAGCATTTGGGTGGGCATATGGTGTGTGTGGAGTGTGATAGGCGGCCCCCCGTGTGAAGATCAGTGATCTTTTCACAGCCCAGTGAGTGGCTAGTAGGTGCCGCTCACAGTTGGAATATCCCTTCTCCACATCCGTGAGTATCCTGGAGGAGTAGACCACTGGTCTTAGCCGGCCGTGCCGCTCTTGGAGCAGTACTGCACTCAGGCTGTCCCCACTGGCTGCTACCTCCAGGAAAAACTCTTTACCCCCATCGATGGCCCCGAGAGCTGGCGTGGTCTGCAGGTCTTTCTTGAGTTGGATAAATGCTGCCTCGCAACCTTTGTCCCATTCCCACTCCACTCCCTTGTGTAGGAGCCGGAGCAGAGGGGCTGCTGTGGCTGCATAATCCTCAATGAAGTCTCTGCAGTACCTGGTTAGCCCTAGAAAAGATCTTACTCCTGTTACTGTGTTGGGGGCAGGTAACTTCTGCACGGCTTCCCTTCTAGCTTTGTCAATGGCTCTTTCCCAGCGTGCACAGCCAGTCCCAGGAATTTTACTTCCTTCAGGCCGATCTGTGCCTTCTTGGGGTTTACTTTAAACCCTTCTTCTTTCAGCTGCTCCAGCAGCTCAGCCAGCAGTGGGCCATGCTCCTCCCCCCATCGGTGAACAGGAGCAGGTCGTCCACATACTGTACAAGCTGCTGGCGTCTGCTGAAACTCTTTAAACAATTGGCCATACACTGATGGAAAATACTGGGGCTGTTGTGGAAGCCCTGAGGGAGACAGTTCCGAGTGTATTGCTGTCCTTTAAATGTAAAAGCAAACTTTTACTGATCTTCCCTTCTTAAAGGTATGGACCAGAAACCCGTTGGGAATATCCAGCACCGTGAAGGTGGTCACGGAGGCTGGGATACTTCCAATGAGGTCGACAACAGCAGCAACAGTGGGTGCACAGGCAGGGATTTTACGGTTGAGGAGTCGATAGTCCACCGTGGCTCTCCAGGAGTTGTCCGGTTTCTTAACCGGCCACAATGGAGAGTTCACATGGGTAGCTATTGGTCTCAATACCCCCTGTTTAACCAGCGAACCCAAGGCTGTTTTCATGTCTGCCTCCGCCTCCCTGGGGAAGTTGTACAGTTTCTGTGGTCAGGTCATGGGGTCCCCATCTATGCTAACCTCGACCCCGTTTATTCTCCCACAGTCGTGTTTGTGAATGGCAAAAGCGGCAAGGTTTTTCCTCACATATTCTTGATATTCTACAGGGGTGTTACTGACCAGTGATTCAAGGTTGTAACCCTCCTTTGGTTTCATGGTGCACACCGTCCCTTTTCCCTGTTTTCCTGGGATAACCATCACCTCACTCTCCTGTCCCGTACAGACTGACCCCCAAAGACAGTGGTTTCTTAAATCCACCAGGATCCCGTGGCCTAGGATGAAGTCAGCCCCCAGGATCCCTCTCCCTTCCTGCTCCCATTTCATCAGGACACAAGTCCACTTAGTGTGGAGTGTACCTAAATGAATGGAGAGCGGAATGGAGAATGAGCCAGTCTATTCAGTGCCTGTGAAACCCACCAAGCTGTAGGGGACCCCGTTAGACAGAGATGAGGTGGCGGGGTTAACTGCATAGACAAGGGTGCTTGAGGCACTGGTGTCCAGCAGGTAAGTCCCTTTCACCTTTTCCACTTCCATCTGTGCGGCCGGTCTCCCCCACACATCATACTCAAGGGTAGACAGGCTGTGCCTGTCCTAGTCACGGTTTTGGTTGGGAGGGGGCAGATGGGATCTTGGTACCGGTGGCGGTGGCTGCCTTCCCTGAGCCATCTAACATGGTCCGGAGCGCAGTTAAAAAGGTATCAAACGAGTGGGAGGGACTGGCTTATCTGTTTCGGTCATTTGGGCAGGGACTGGAGAATTCTTTCCTGCGCTATTCTTCCAAGGATTTTTACAATCCCTTCTCCAGTGCCCACTCTTTCCGCACCCGAAACAGGTATGTTTTGTATCGGAGGAGTTGCCCCCCTCGTGGCGCCATTCCCTCTTATCTTGTCTAGGTCGGATTTCGTGATGCCTTCCCTTTTGTGGGTGCTCTTCTGTCCCCTACCGTTTCTGTAAGCTCGGGTCAGCTGCCTAAGCATTCCCTGTTCTGTGGCTTGGGGATCTCTGAGGTCGAGCCAAGCCTCAGCCTTGGTTCTTATTCTGGGTAAACTGTTAGCTACTAGGCTTTGGAGCCAGTGTGCTAATTCATCCGGGTTTAAGTGATCTCTGTCTATGTCCCCACTACAGGCGCTTTTGTACACCGGCCACAGTCGGTCTGCGAAAACCTGTGGGGTTTCTCCTGTGAACTGCACCGTTTTCTCTACTGTAGAGAAGGGACTCCCGTCATTGCAGCCCATAGCTTCTAAAATGTCTTTCTGGATGGCAACAAGTGTTTTCTGTCCTCTTTTGCTCTCAGTAGAGAGGCACTGGTACAGTTTGCTGTCTAGGGATAGAAGCACCTTTGCCATTTCTGCATCGTCGCACCCATTAATATCCCCTGCCTGTTCCACTTCCACAAAGTGAACTGAGGGGTCTCCCTTTGGAGTGAGCTTTCCCAGGTGGCTTATCATAGCCCTAAGCTGGTGGGGAGTGTGGGGGGCCACAAACTGACTTTCCAGGGGCCCTGGACCCCCGGCAAGGGTGGGCGGGCCAAACTTCTGATGCCAGACCGGGCACATTGGCCCTGGTTCTGGCTCTCCATGCTCTGGCTCGCCTCCCTCTCCTCCCTGTGGCCAGGCTGAGCTGAAACTCGGTGCCACAGGTGGTGGTGGTTCACTATCCCTGTCCGCCCCGCAACTGATTTGCCCCTCCTGCAGCTGAACCGGTGTAGTCACTGGTGCCACAGGTGGTGGCCGGGTAGTTTCTTCCTTCTCTTCCAGGTTTACCTGGGGCGTACCCGGGTTTATTAGGCATACCATGCTTTTTGCCTTGGACAGAGCAAGGTTTAAACTTTTAATTTGTTGCTGGCAGGGACTGTGGTCTCCCGATTCAAACCCATTAGTGCTAGCTACTTTATACGCTGCTTGCACATCTTTTAATCTTTCCTGGAGCTCTTTTACTTGTAGGGTGAGCCGAGTGCTTTCCTCCCTCAGTGACTTTTCATTACTTTTGGCCTCGGTAACCTGATATTGAAAATAGTCCTGACTGTTTTTAAACCTTTCCATTATCTGGGTCCTTTCCTGTTTTAGCTTACAGAGTTCTCCTGATAATCTTTCTTCTGACATAACCCTTTCCTGCACATTCCAATAACTCTGCCTGTAATGTTTCATTCATTCTTTCTAGCAGTTGGACCTGTCGCTGTAGACAGACCAACCAAATTGCCTTCTCTACTGCTTTGTGATCTTTACTTGCTGTCCACTGGGCTGCAGCGTCAGCCGGACACTCAGCGCGCAATAAACTAAGCACCCATTCCTTAGTTACATTCACTTTCTTATACACATAGGAGGAAATCCTCTCTTCCATTTTGGTTCTTTGCCCAAGCCAGCACTCTCTACATCACATCTCGTGTACCAGAGTCCTGCCACGGTTGCCATTTTGTAAGGGGTGGGGTGTTTGGAGTGTGTTGTGGTCTCTATGAGGGGGTCAGGTTCCCTTCTGACCAACTTGAGCGGTTTCGAAACACGCCCCCCTCCCTTGGGTTCTGTACTCTGGATTTATTTGGGGGGTGTGACAAAAGTGCAGAGGACACTGGTTTGATGCAAAGAACTTCGGTTTTATTGCAGTCAAAGTAATACAGTAATACAAAGTAAGAAAATACACGGCCAAACTTACAATCACTCTAATAAAGAACAAGACAAGGAAAGGTACAAGGTCAAACTTATAATCTTTCTAATAAAGTACCATACACTACACATTCAAAGGGGGTTGCAGTAAAATTATACCTCCACTCCCCAATACCTAATTCTAGCTAGGTTAGACTCCAGGGCAAGGACTTATGCTTACCAATCCTTTTGATAGTTAATGGTAGATGGTGATGTTCTTCCTTCCTTCAGGACTTCAAGACTTCGAGGCTGGAGAAGTTAGTTTTACAATTGTCATGTTGGTTTCTCTCTTTGTCTTGATGAGGTAGTAGTGACCACCTCTCTCCCCCACTCTCTCTCTTCATCTTCTCGTCTCTCTCTCTCTCTCTCTCCTCTCTCTAACCTCTGTTGAAAACAGTGGCCAGTTATACGATTTCAGTGTTCTAATCTTGCCGCCCAATCTATTCACAATCCTTTGTATAATTTTGGTGGGCTTGGTTCTTATTTGTACTATTTTGTCGGGCTCGTTAAAGTTGGTATGTCTTGGGTGGGTTGATCTTCGAAAAACTGTTTCCCAATGGAAATATTAGTTTGGTAATTGCAATGTCCTTTTATGCTTAGTCTTTTGCATACAGGCTGGATTGGGCCTCTTTGTGATGTATATGCTGAAAATAGTTTGTCCAGACCCATGTTGATGGGGAGCTATCTCTGGGTGATACTGAGATGGTAATGTCTCTTGTGGAGGAAGATTTCCAAATACTCATTCTTCCAGACAGGTTACCTCAGTCCTCACACCCAGACAGCTCCAATAATCAAGTGGGCTTCCTTTGTTCTCTAGGTCCGCCCACAGGCTTGAATTTGACTTGTAAAAGTTCATACCTCGATTAAAGTTCGTAGTTTCTTCCATAAGCACTTTAGAGTTTCAAACTTTATGGTAGATAGTCCCAAATTAAATTTCCTTTCGAATGAGCCTAAACACGGAGGGGGGGGCGAGGGGAGGGGGGCGGCGAGGGGAGGGGGGCGGCGGGCAGCGAGGGGAGGGGGGCGGCGGGCGGGGGGGAGGGGGGGCGGGCGGGAGGAGGGGGGGCGGGGGCGCGGGGTTCTGGTGAATTTTGCTCACTACAGTACACTGTAGCTTTCACTGTAATGTATTGTGATTTTCCATGTATGTATCATGATGTGTAATGTTGGCCAAATGAAACTTGGACTCAAAGAACAAATGGCTCGAGAAAGGTAAGTGATGTTTCCAAGATGAAAACTTCGGTAAGGGCATGCATGGTAACCAGGAACTGTTGGAGATTAAAACTAAGAGGTAGTAAAGGAAAACATTTTGTTGCGTTATTTCTATAGTTCAAAAACCTTAATAATGAAAGACTGACATGCATATGAAACAACGTAATGCTGGCATTAAAAGGGGACCTCTACCCTTGGGAATCATGCATGGTGGGAGATGATCTACCGCATCGGTCAACACCCATAGAATATAGTTAAGGTGGACACGTGAGAATATGGGAAATCCCTATGTCTGGTGTATTTTAATGTATATAAGCCTGGACTTGGAGCATAGATGTTAGAATATTCTTGGAGTGAAACTGGACACGCTCAAGTGGTTCAACATTATTTCGAGTCTCATTGCCTCGGATCTTAGTGGTGTTGGTCAGGTTTTATACCAACGGCTTATTCACTGTTTAACAACAACAACGTGTATTTATATAGCGCCTTTAACATAGTAAAATGTCCCAAAGTGCTTTACAGGTGTGTTATAAGACAGAAATTTGACATTGAGCCACTAAGAAGAAATTACGGCAGATGACCAAAAGCTTGGTCAAAGAGGTAGGTTTTAAGCAGCATCTTAAAGGAGGAAATGGGGTAGAGAGGCAGGGAGGTTTAGGGAGGGTGTTCCAGAGCATAGGGTTTGGGCAGCTGCAGGCACAGCCACCGATGTTTGAGCGATTATAATCAAGGATCTTCAAGAGAGCAAGATTAGAGGAGGGTGGATATCTCAGGGGGTAGTGGGTCTGGAGGAGATTACAGAGATAGGGACGGATTTGTAAACAAGGATGAGAATTTTGAAATCGAGCCGTTGCTTAACCAGGAGCCAATGTAGGTCAGCGAGCACAGGGGTGATGGGTGAACGGGGCTTGGTGCGAGTTAAGACACAGGTTACCGAGTTTTGGATGACCTCAAGTTTACGTAGGGTAGAATGTGGGAGGCCAGCCAGGAGTGCGTTGGAATAGTCAAGGTTACAAATGCATGAATAAGCTGAGGCGGGGCGGAGATGGCCAATGCTACGAAGGTGGAAGACACCATTTTAGTTATGCAGCGAATATGTGGTCAGAAGCTCATTTCAGGGTCAAGTATCACACCAAGGTTGCGAACAGTCTGGTTCAGCCTCAGGCAGAAGTTGGGAGAGGGATAGAGTCAGTGGCTAGGGAATGGAGCTTGTGGCATGAACCAAAGGCAATGGCTTCAGTCTTCCCAATATTTAATTGGATAAAATTTCGACTCATCCAGAACTGGATGTCAGACAAGCAGTCTGACAATTTAGAGACTGTGGAGGGGTCGAGAGAAGTGGTGGTGAGGTAGAGCTGGGTGTCATCAGCATACATGTCGAAACTGACGCCATGTTTTTGGATGATGTCGTCAAGTGGCAACATATAGATCAGAAATAGGAGGGGGCCAAGGATAGATTCTTGGGGGACACCTGAGGTAACGATGCGGGAGTGGGAAGAGGAGCCATTGCAGGTGATCTTATGGCTACGATTAGATAGATAAGATTGGAACCAGGCGAGTGTAGTCTCACGCAGCTAAATTATGTAAAGATTATTAAACAATATAACCTTTTATGATATTTATTGTAAGGTTTTCACACTTTCACAAAAAGGCACAGGAAGAGGCCACAAACTAAAAATGGTTTAGAACAAACCTTTTGGACTGACTGGGCGGGGGAGATAAAGGTGCTAGCCTCGGGCAGGTTGTGACTCATCACCGATTAAAAACAATCTCTGCGGTCAGGAGCAAGATCTGATAATGCATCAAAACAAAGGGATTGATACAATCTAACCAAGGAGCCCCTGGATTGACTAGCCTCTAGAGGTTACAAGTCTGCAAGAAACCAGGACAACAAAGGATCTCATAAGGTATGCATTTTTGGAGAACGGGGCACTAAAGATAAGGAGTTATCTTTTGCCCTGTCGACTCCGTGTGCAAATTGTGGACATCCAGACCCATCACCACAGCCAGTCAAATGGATCACCACAAACAACGAAACTGATCCAGATGCATGAACAGAAAACCCAGCTCAGCAGGGCATTTATTCATAAAATGCATATATATGTATGAGCTGGAAGCAGCTCATGGTGGAAGAGAAGAAAGAAGGGAACGGAGAAAGAAAACAACCAGAAAGAGGGAACATCGGAGAGGAACAACCAGTCACGGAAGCAATGACCACGAGCCTACAGTCGACGATAACAGCAACTAACTGGACGGGTTATTGTATGTCTTCGGTCAATTCTCTCAGAAGTCTTGTTCTGTAATTTTAGTTGTTTTTTGCGTAATAAAACTAACAGTTGGGTTAAGCCTAAACTATGCGTTACGTGTAGTCCTTTTCTGTAATTCCCTAGGTCTGTGAATCAAGGTAGAGTGTAAAATGAACACCCTACTTTATGGACTTCTTTGGAGGAGGATGGAGTGGTCAAACATGTCAATGGCTGCAGGTAGGTCGAGAAGGACGAGGAAGGATAGTTTACCTTTGTCACTGTCACAAAGGATGTCATTTATGACTTTGATGAGGGCTGTTTCGGTACTGTGGCAGGGGCGGAAACCGGATTGGAGGGATTCAAACATGGAGTTCTGGGAAAGATGGTCACGGATTTGGGAGGCGACATGTTCAAGGACTTTGGAGAGGAAAGGGAGGTTGGAGATGGGGCGGTAGCTTGCAAGCACAGTGGGGTCAAGGGTTGTTTTTTTTGAGGAGGGGGTGATGATTACAGATGTGAAGGAGAGGGGGAACAGTACCTGAGGAGAGAGAACCATTAACAATGTCGGCTAACATGGGAACCAGAAAAGGAAGTTAGATGGTCAGCAGTTTAGTGGGAATAGGGTCAAGGGAGCAGGAAGTGGGTCTCATGGACAAGATGAGCGTGGAGAGGTCAAGAGGGGAGATCAGGGAGAAACTGGAGAGAGATGCGAGTTCAGGGCTAGAACAGTGGGGAACCTCAGAGGAAATTTGAACCAGTGGGCTAGGGAAAGGAAGGGAAATGGCAGAGGCAGCTGATAGGATGGTCTCAATCTTTGAGGCAAAGAAGTCCATAAATATCATAAATGGTTATATTACTTAATAATTTTTACATAATTTAACTTATTTATGTTGTCTTATAATTCCTTTAATAAGTATAAGAAATCAATATACCTTGGAACAAGACTCCCTCATCTAATATAAATAACTTACAGAAACACTTCTTCATGGTAGAAGTATAGAATTCTCTCTAACAAAAAGCAGTAGATGCTAGCTCAATTCATAATTTTAGAAACATAGAAACATAGAAAATAGGTGCAGGAGTAGGCCATTCGGCCCTTCTAGTCTGCACCGCCATTCAATGACTTCATGGCTGAACATGCAACTTCAATACCCCATTCCTGCTTTCTCGCCATACCCCTTGATTCCCCTAGTAGTAAGGACTTCATCTAACTCCTTTTTGAATATGTTTAGTGAATTGGCCTCAACAACTTTCTGTGGTAGAGAATTCCACAGGTTCACCACTCTCTGGGTGAAGAAATTCCTCCTCATCTCGGTCCTAAATGGCTTCCCCCTTATCCTTAGACTGTGACCCCTGGTTCTGGTCTTCCCCAACATTGGGAACATTCTTCCTGCATCTAACCTGTCTAAACCCATCAGAATTTTAAAAGTTTTTATGAGGTCCCCTCTCATTCTCTGAACTCCAGTGAGTACAAGCCCAGTTGATCCAGTCTTTCTTGATAGGTCAGTCCCGCCATCCCAGGAATCAGTCTGGTGAACCTTCGCTGCACTCCCTCAATAGCAAGAATGTCCTTCCTCAAGTTAGGAGACCAAAACTGTACACAATACTCCAGGTGTGGCCTCACCAAGGCCTTGTACAACTGTAGCAACACCTCCCTGCCCCTGTACTCAAATCCCCTCGCTATGAAGGCCAACATGCCATTTGCTTTCTTAACCGCCTGCTATACCTGCATGCCAACCTTCAGTGACTGATGTACCATGACACCCAGATCTCGTTGCACCTCCCCTTTTCCTAATTTTAAACCTAAGATCAATAGATTAGCCAAGTGTATTAAAGTATATGGAGCCAAGGCAGAATACAGATCAGCTATGATCTCATTGAATGACAGAACAGGCTTGAGGGGCTGAATGGCCTATGCCTGTTCCTATGAAACATCCAGGACAGGAACAGAGTCAGAGGGGGAGGGTCAGATTTCATTCAGATGGAGACAGGAACTTTGGTCTTCACTGGGGCTGCCAGCAGGAGAGTCACCAGGCATAACAAGGCTGGATGCCAAGAAAGTAGGGTATCTGCCTACTTCTCTTACCTTTCCTCTTTCCTCAAGCAATCACACATATTGGGTACGGTAGTATAATGGTTATGTTAGTGGACTACTAGTCAAGAGACCTAGACTAATAATCTGGAGATGTGAATTCAAATCCCACCATGGCATTTTTTTATTTTATTATGCATTCTGGGATGTGGGTGTCACTGGAAAGACCAGCATGTATTGCCCATCCCAAAGTTCCCTTGAGAGGGTGCTGGTGAGCCGCCTTCTTGATCAGCTACAATCCTTGTGGTGAAGGTACTCCCACATTGCTGTTAGGTGGGAGGAGTTCCAGAATTTTGACCCTGCTGCAATGAAGTAATCGTGATATATTTCCAGGTCAGGATGGTGTGTAACTTGGAGGGGAACTTGCAGATGACGGTGTTCCCATGCGCCTGCTGCCCTTGTTCTTCTAGGTGATAGAGATTGCGGGTTTGGGAGGGGCTGCAGAAGCAACCGTGGCGAGTTGCTGCAGTGCATCTTGTAGTTGGTGCACACTGCAGCCACGGTGCGCCAGTGGTGGAGGGAGTGAATGTTGAAGGTGGTAAACGGGGTGCCAATCAAGCGGGCTACTTAGTCTTGGATGGTGTCGAACTTCTTGAATGTTGAATGTTGTTGGAGCTTCATTCATCCAGGCAAGTGGCGAGTATTCCATCACACTCCTGACTTGTGTCTTGTGGAAAGGCTTTGGAGAGTCAGGATGTGAGACACTCGCCAGAGAATACCCAGCCTCTGGCCCGCTCTTGTTGCCACAGTATTTATCTGGCTGGTCCAGTTAAGTTTCTGGTCAATGGTAACCCCCAGGATGTTGATGGCAGAGGATTCGGTGATGGTAATGCCGTTGAATATCAAGGGGAGGTTGTTAGACTTTTGCTTGTTGGAGATGGTCATTCCCTGGCATTTGTGTAGCGCGAATGTTACTTGCCACCTATCAATTCAAGCCTGAATGTTGTCCAGGTCTTGCTGCATGCGGGCATGGACTGCTGAATTTTCTGAGGTGTTGCGAATGGAACTGAATACTATGCAATCATCCATTCTGACCTTATGATGGAGGGAAGGTCATTGATGAAGCAGCTGAAGATGGTTGGGCTGAGGACACTGCCCTGAGGAACTCCTGGACTGATATCCTGAAGCTGGGATGATTGACTTCCAACAACTACAACCATCTTCCTTTGTGCGAGGTATGACTCCAGCCAGTGGAGAATTTTCCCCTGATTCCCATTGACTTCAGTTTTACTAGGGCTCCTTGATGCCACACTCAGTCAAATGCTGCCTAGATGTCAAGGGCATTCACTATCGCCTCACCGTTGGAATTCAGCTCTTTTGTCCATGTTTAGAGCAAGGCTGTAATGAGGTCTGGAGCCAAGTGATCCTGGCAGAACCAAAACTGAGCATCAGTCAACTGGTTATTGATGAGTAAGTGCCACTTGATAGCACTGTTGATATCACCTTCCATCACTTTGCTGATGATTTAGAGTAGACTGATGTGGCGGTAATGGCCAGATTGGATTTTTTCTGCTTTGTGCAGACAGGACATACCTGGGCAATTTTTCACATTGTCGGGTAGTTGCCAGCGCTGTAGCTGTACTGAAACAGCATGGCCAGGGGTGTTGCTAGTTTTGGAGCACAAGTCTGCAGCACGACAGCCGGGATGTTGTAAGTGTTCATTAAGAACCATACCCACGTCTTCCGCCTCCACATACAAATTACCTTTATGGTCCCTAATAGACCCTTTCTTTAGTTATCCTCTTGCTCTTAATGTATTTATAAAACATCTTTGGGTTTTCCTTGATTTTACTTACTAATATTTTTTCATGCTCCCTCTTTGCTTTCCTAATTTATTTTTTAATTTCACCCCTGCACTTTCTACACTCCTCTAGGGTTTCTGCAGTATTGAGCCCTCGGTATCTGTCATAAGCCTCCCTTTTTTTTTTATCCTACCCTGTATGTCCCTTGACATCCAGGGGCCTCTAGATTTGTTACTCCTGCCCTTTTTCTTTGAAGGAACATACTTGCTCTGAACCCTCAGAATCTCCTCCTTGAATGCCTCCCACTGACAATGATTTATCTTCAAGTAGCTGTTTCCAGTCCACTTTGGCTAAATCATTTCTCAGTTTAGTTAAATTGGCTTTTCCCCAATTGAGAACTTTTATTCCTGGTCTACCTTTGTCCTTTTCCATAACTATCCTAAATCTAACTAAATTATGATTACGAGCACCAAAATGCTCTCCCGCTGATACCCCTTCTATCAACCCAGTATCATTCCCTAAAACTAAGTCCAGAACCATCCCCTCCCGTGTTGGGCTTGTTACATACTGGTTAAAAAAATTCCCCTGAATGTATTTTAGGAATTCCGCACCCTCTATACCTTTCACAGTTAATATTAGGGTAGTTTAAAACCCCTGCTACTACTACCCTATAGTTTTTGCACTTTTCAGAAATATGCCTACATATTTTCTCTTCTATCACCCGTTAACTACATCGGGGTCTATAGTTCACGCCCAGCAGTGTTACGCTCCTTTTTATATTATTGAATTCAGCCCACGTGGCCTCATTTGAAGATTCTTCCAGCATATCACCCCTCCTCACAGCTATAATTGTTTCTTTAATCAATACTGTTACCCCCTCCTTTTTGCCCCCTCTATACCTGCCTGAAAACCCTGTAACCAGGATTGTTGAGCTGCCATAACTGCCATTCTTTCAGCCATGTCTCAGTAATAGCTATAATATCATACTCCCAAGTGTCGATCTGTGCTCTCAGCTCATCTACCTTATTCCCTACACTCCTTGCATTGAAATGTATACAATTTATCACTGCCAAACTCCCTTGTTGTCTAGTTTCCTCTGTCTTCCAAATTCACTTTCTACTTTTCTTCTTTCCAATTTCAGCTTCGCTTCTTTCCCTTCTGAATGTACTCTCAGGTTTCCATCCCCCTGCCAAGCTAGTTTAAACACACCCAAACAGCACTAGCAACTCTCACAGCTTTGGTTCTGTTGAGGTGCAACCCGTTCAGCTTGTACAGGTCCCAACTCCGCCAGAAGCAGTCCAAATGCCTCAGGACTCTAAAGCACTCCCTCCTACACCATCTCTCCAGCCACGCATTCATCCGCTCTATCCTCTTATTTCTGTACTGACTTGTACGTGACACCGGGAGTAATCCAGAGATTACTACCTTTGAGGTCCCGCTTTTCAATCTCTCTCCTAGCTCCCGAAAATCTGCCTGCAGACCTCATCCCTCTTTCTACCTATGTCATTGGTACCGATATGCACCACGACTTCTGGTTGTTCACCCTCTCTGCCCAGAATGCCCTGTAGCCGCTCAGTGACATCCTTGACCCTGGCACATACCATCCTGGAGTCATGCCTGCGGCCATAGAAATGCCTGTCTGCTCCCCTAAGTATCGAATCCCATAAGACCATAGAACATAAGAAATATGAGCAGGAGTAGACCATTTAGCCCCTCGAGCCTGCTCCGCTATTCAATAAGATCATGGCTGATTTGATCTTGGCCTCAACTCCACTTCCCTGCCCCCTCCCCATAATACTTGACGTTCAAAAATCTGTCTATCTCCACCTTAAATATATTCAATGACCCAGCCTCCACAGCTCTCTGAGACAGAGAATTCCACAGATTCACGACCATCTCCTCATTTCTCCTCATCTCCATTTTATATGGGCGACCTAGAAACATAGAAAATAGTTGCAGGAGTAGGCCATTCGGCCCTTCGAACCTGCACCGCCATTCAATAAGATCATGGCTGATCATTCCATCAGTACCTCTTTCCTGCTTTCTCTCCATACCACTTGATCCCTTTAACCGTAAGAGCTATATCTAACTCCCTCTTGAATATATCCAATGAACTGGCATCAACAACTCTCTGCGGCAGGGAATTCCACAGGTTAACAACTCTCTGAGTGAAGAAGTTTCTCCTCATCTCAGTCCTAAATGGCCTACCCCTTAGCCTAAAACTCTGTCCCCTGGTTCTGGACTTCCCCAACTTCGGGAACAATCTACCCGCATCTAACCTGTTCCGCCCCGTCAGAATCTTGTATGTTTCTATGGGATCCCCCCTCATTCTTCTAAACTCCAATGTATAAAGGCCCAGTTGATCCAGTCTCTCCTCATATGTCAGTCTAGCCATCCCGGGAATCAGTCTGGTGAACCTTCGGTGCACTCCCTCAATAGCAAGAACGTCCTTCCTCAGCTTAGGAGACCAAAACTGAACACAATATTCTAAGTGAGGCCTCACCAAGGCTCTGTACAACTGCAGTAAGAAGTTCGAGAGTCCCCCATGACGGGAAACATCCTCTCTGCATCTACCCTGTCAAGCCCGCTCATAATCTTAAATGTTTCAATATGATCTCATCTCATTCTTTTAAACTCCATTGAGTATAGGCCAAACCTGCTCAACCTTTCTTCAGAAGATTACCCCTTCATCTCAGGAATCAAAGTAGTGAACCTTCTCTGAACTGTCTCTAATACAAGTATATACCTCCTTGAATAAGACCAAAACTGTATGCAGAGGTGTAGTCTCACCAATACTCTATACAGTTGTAGCAGGACTTCCCTACTTTTATACTCCATCCCCTTTGCAATAAAGGCCAACAAGGGCAGGGAGGTGTTGCTACAATTGTACAGGGCCTTGGTGAGGCCACACCTGGAGTATTGTGTACAGTTTTGGTCTCCTAACCTGAGGAAGGACATTCTTGCTATTGAGGGAGTGCAGCGAAGGTTCACCAGACTGATTCCCGGGATGGCGGGACTGACCTATCAAGAAAGACTGGATCAACTGGGCTTGTATTCACTGGAGTTCAGAAGAATGAGAGGCGACCTCATAGAAACGTTTAAAATTCTGACGGGGTTAGACAGGTTAGATGCAGGAAGAATGTTCCCAATGTTGGGGAAGTCCAGAACCAGGGGACACAGTCTAAGGATAAGGGGGAAGCCATTTAGGACCGAGATGAGGAGGAATTTCTTCACCCAGAGAGTGGTGAACCTGTGGAATTCTCTACCACAGAAAGTTGTTGAGGCCAATTCACTAAATATATTCAAAAAGGAGTTAGATGAAGTCCTTACTACTAGGGGAATCAAGGGGTATGGTGAGAAAGCAGGAATGGGGTACTGAAGTTGCATGTTCAGCCATGAACTCATTGAATGGCGGTGCAGGCTAGAAGGGCCGAATGGCCTACTCCTGCACCTATTTTCTATGTTTCTATGTTTCTATTCCATTTGCCTTCCTAATTACTTGCTGTACCTGTATGCTAATTTTATGTGTTTCATGTACCAGGACTCCCAAATCCCTCTGTACTGCCTCATTTTGTAATCTCTCACTATTTAACTAATAATATGCTTTTTCATTTTTCCTCCAAAGTGGATAACATCACATTTTCCCACATTATACTCCATCTGCCAAATTTTTGACCACTCACTTAACCTGTCTATATCCCTTTGCAGGTTCTTTGTGTCCTCTTCACAACTTGCTTCCCCTGCTATCTTTGTATCATCAGCAAATTTGGTTACATTACACTCGGTCCCATCATCCAAGTCAAGAATATAGATTGTAAATAGTTGAAGCCACTGCACTGATCCCTGTGGCACCCCACTAGTTACAGTTTGCCAACCTGAAAATGAACCATTTATCCCGACTCTCTGTTTTCTGTTAGTTAGCCAATCCTCTATCCATGCTAATATATTACCTCCAACCCCGTGAGCTCATATCTTGTGCAGTAACCTTTTACGTGGCACCTTATCAAATGCCTTCTGGAAATCCAAATACACTGCATTGACTGGTTCCCCTTTATCCACCCTGCTCGTTACAGACTCAAAGAACTCCAGCAAATTTGTCAAACATGACTTCCCTTTCATTAAACCATGCTGACTCTGCTTGACTGTATTATGATTTTCTAAATGTCCTGCTACTACTTTCTTAATAATGGACTCCAGCATTTTCCCAATGACAGATTTTAGACTAACTGGTCTATAGTTTCCTGCTTTCTGTCTCCCTCCTTTCTTAAATAGGGGCGTTACATTTGCAGTTTTCCAATCTGTTGGGACCTCTCCAGAGCCCAGGGAATTTTGATAGATTACAACCAATGCATCCACGATCTCTGCAGCCACTTCTTTTAAGACCCTGGGATGTAAGCCATCAGGCCCAGGGGACTTGTCCATCTTTGGTCCCATTATTTTACCAAGTATTTTTTCTCTAGTGACAGTTGTTATATATGCAGACTATAGATATACTCTCCGTGTAGTCACTATATAGTTGCATAAGATGGAGACTTATTACCTGATATACTATCAATAAGGTTTACACTGTGTATATACTATGCTGGCACCAGTAGAGGGTGCAACTGGTGGAGACTGGGATTTCCTGCCTCTGTGGCAAAGGCGGTCCACCAGAGGGTACTGCAGTGGGAGGCCTGAGGGTCACCTGCACAGGTGTGCAGGGCCCATTATAAAAGGCTGCCCACCATGCTTGTGCCTCACTCTGGAGTTACGAATAAAGGACCAAGGTCACTACAGTTTGAGTACAGCACATTGCCTCGTGGAGTCATTCATAAGTGCATTACAGACATAACAACTGGCGATGAGAATACGGACTTTTTTCATGCAAGTATGGCTACCTTTGGCACACTAAAAGACTTTGCAGTGGGTGATGATTGGGATGCCTTCACGGAAAGGCTCGAGCAATATTTCGAGGCAAATGACCTAGTAGGGGAGATGGACAAATTGGCGGAGAAGCGCAAGGCCATATTGCTGACCAGTTGTGGGCCCAAGGTCTACTGTCTCGTCATGGACTTGCTGGCACCCACGAAGGCCAAGGATAAGACATACGATGAGCTAACGGAACTAATTCGCGACCAACTAAAACCAAAACAGAGCATCCTTACGACCAGGCACAGATTCTACACCCACCACAGACCGAGGGCCAGGAGATTGCAAAATATGCTGCCGACTTCAGGAGACTTGCAGCACCTTGTGATTTCGCCACGCACCTCAACGAAGCATTGCAAGACATCCTCATTCTGGGAATTGGCCACGAGGGCCTCCTTCACAAGCTATTATCTGCCGACACCAAAGTCAACCTGCAGAAGGCCATCAGCGTCAGTCAGGCATTCATGACTTCGACTTGCAGCACAAAGCAAATTATTCATTCTGTGGACTCAAACCCGGCAAGTACTGTAAACAGAATGGTGCCTTTCACAGGCAAGATTGTAGAACATGGCCCTGCCCAGGGCAGAGAGCACAGACTTCAGGGTTCTAGAACTCAGAGTCCACCGAGGGGTGCTAATCGAGTAGCACCATGCTGGCCTTGCGGAGGAAACCAGAGGGCTCACCAGTGTCGGTTTGCTGAGTATTTATGCAAAGCCTGTAACACGAAGGGCCACCTCCAGCGTAAAGAAAATATGACTCACCATCTAGCAGAGGAGTCGGTAGATGACTTTGAATCCAGCGGGGAGTATGATGATTTGGCCAGAGAGGCAACTCTGCCCCCAAGAAGAAGTGTATGGAGTGTATACCTGCACCACCGATTGTCCTCCAGCGAAGATGGAAGTTGAGATAAACGGCGTTCCAGTCTTCATGGAAGTAGACACAGGAGTGAGCCAGTCAGTGATGAGCCAGGATGCCTTCGAGAGGCTGTGGAACAAAAACAACCCGAGCTGGTTCCAGTACAGGAAAAGTTGTGAACCTACACCAAGGAGCTGATCCCAGTCCTTGGTCGTGCGGATGCAAGTGTAATCCATAAAGGCATGGTGTACAAGTTACCCCTGTGGATTGTAGCTGGTGATGGTCCAATGCTACTCAGAAGAAGGTGGATGAGGAAGATCCAGTGGAAATGGGAAGACCTCTTCACTCCAGCAATCAATGTCCCCCATGCTCAGAGGCAGAGCAAAACCTCACCTTCGCTTGGGCCAGGCACCAAAGAACATACCGGCACAGCACCTGAGGCACAGACTGTCCATCACGATTGTATGGCAATGATCCGCTTGTAACGACCTAAAAATACCTTCCCGGCTCCAGTGGCAGGACTCCTGGGGAGGAAGATCGAATTCACAGGCACTCTTCCAGCTTTTGTGGCAGAATCATGGGAGAGAAGGATCAAGGCAGTCGACCTCGAGGACAGAGGAAAGATGGCGTCCCTGCCGCAGTGAGGTGCAGCGTGACTGGAAAAGAAGATGGCCGCGGCAATATCACGAGGTGCAACGCTGAGGGATTAACACGTGGTGTCTAACAAAGGATTTGATTGGGGTAAAGCCAGAGGGGTTCCCTTAAAGGAGACCTGGAACCAACTAAACTTAAAGCTACATTGTCTGCAAGGCAATCAAGGTAACGAACCGATTAAGATTGTGAACAAAATGTTGTTGCGAGATGTCGGTACCAGTCCTAATGTAAAGAACAAAATGTTGTTGCGAGATGTCAGGAATAGAGTGTCCCCAAAAGTAGCAAGTGAGCGAATTCTGGAGGGTAAAGGCACTGATCCTGATGCCCTGCCCCAGGTGTCCCCACAAGTTATAGGCCAGCAACCTCAGGAGGGTGAAGGCACTGATCCTGATACCCAGCCCCAGGTCTATCCCATGCTGCAGGCACCCGATGACACTATTCGCCACAGACCTGGAAATGAAAATGCCGCCAATACGCGCAGTCGGCTGCCATTGCCCACTACTTGGGTGGAGACGGCGCAGCCCCCAGACCCAGTCGCTACCTCGGCCATATCCGGGAGTAAAAGGTCAGAACCAACGAGTTCCCCAAACGGGACCTGGAACAGCCAGGTTCCCAACACCGTTAGAGAGCGGGCAGAAGATTCTGCAGCCCTCTAGGAGGTCAGGGAGGCCACACACATCTGTGGCTCTGCCCACCACTAGGCAATGGCAAAGGCCCTGAGTCCTGGCTAGGTGAGCGAACCAAGCCCACCCCACTAGCAGGGGGCACAGCGCCGCTATCAAATGACTAGGACCCCGTCCGGTTACTCTGGAACTCGCGTCCTCGCATACCTGTGCTGCTAACTCAGTACTTACCATGATATAGAAACATAGAAACATAGAAAATAGGTGCAGGAGTAGGCCATTCAGCTCCTCGGGTCTGCACCACCATTCAATATGATCATGACTGATCATGCAACCTCAGTAACCCATCCCTGCCTTCTCTCCATACCCACTGATCCCTTCAGCCGTAAGGGCCACATCTAACTCCCTTTTGAATATGTCCAACGAACTGGACTCAACAAATTTCTGTGGCAGAGAATTCCACAGGTTCACAACTCTCTGGGTGAAAAAGTTTCTCCTCATCTCGGTCCTATATGGCTTACCCCTTATCTTTAGACTGTGACACCTGGTTCTGGACTTCTCCAACATCGGGAACATTCTTCCTACATTTAACTTGTCCAGTCCCCTTAGAATTTTATAAGTTACTATGAGATCCCCTTCTAAATTTCAGTGAGTATAAGCCTAGCCGATCCAGTCTTTCCTCATATGTACTCAAATCCCCTGGCTATGAAGGCCAGCATGCCATTTGCTTTCTTTACTGCCTGCTATAACTGCATGCCTACCTTCAATGACTGATGTACCATGACACCCAAGTCTCGTTGCACCTCCCCTTTTACTAATCTGTCACCATTCAGATAATAATCTGCCTTCCTGTTTTTGGCCCCAACGTGGACAACCTCACGTTCATCCACATTATACTGCATCTGCCATGCAATTGCCCATAACCTGTCCAAGTCAGCCTGCAGCCTCTTAGCATCCTCCTCACAGCTCACACTGCCACCCAGCTTAGTGTCATCTGCACACTTGGAGGTATTACATTCAATTCCTCCGTCCAAATCATTAATGTATATTGTAAATAGCTGGGGTCCCAGCATTGAACCCTGCGGCATCCCACTAGTCACTGCCTGCCATTCTGAAAAGGATAAGTTTATTCCCACTCTTTGCTTCCTGTCTACCAGACAGTTCTCTATTCACGTCAATACATTACCCCCAATATCATGTGCCTTTATTTTGCACACTAATCTCTTGTGTGGGACCTTGTCAAAAGCTTTTTGAACGTCCAAATACACCACATCCACTGGTTCTCCCTTATCCACTCTACTAGTTACATCCTTAAAAAACTCTGGAAGATTTGTCAAGCATGATTTCCCTTTCCTAAATCCATGCTGACTTGGACCGATCCTGTCACTGCTTTCCAAATGCGCTGCTATTACATCTTTAATAATTGATTCCAGCATTTTCCCCACCATCGATGTCAGGCTAACCGGTCTATAATTTCCTATTTTCTCTCTCACTCCTTTTTTAAGAAGTGGGGTTACATTATTTGCCCTCCAATCCATAGGAACTGAACCAGAGTCCATGGAATGTTGGAAAATGACCACCAATGCTTGTACTATTTCTAGGGCCACTTCCTTAAGTACTCTGAGATGCAGACTATCAGGCCCTGGGGATTTATTGGCCTTTAGTCCCTTCAATTTCCCTAACACCATTTCCTGACTAATAAGGATTTCCCTCAGTTCCCCCCTCTCGGTCCCCTAGTATTTTTGGGAGGTTATTCGTGTCGTCCTTAGTGAAAACAGAACCAAAGTATTTGTTCAATTGGTCTGCCATTTTCTTGTTCCCCATTATGAATTCACCTGATTCTGACTGCAAGGGACCTACATTAGTCTTCACTAATCTTTTTTTCTTCACATATCTAAAGAAGCTTTTGCAGTCATTTTTTATGTTCCCTGCAAGCTTACTCTCATATTCTATTTTCCCCCTCCTAATTAAACCCTTTGTCCTCCTCTGCTGAATTCTAAACTTCTCCCAGTCCTCAGGTTTGCTGCTTTTTCTGGCCAATTTATATGCCTCTTCCTTGGATTTAACACTTTCCTTAATTTTCTTTGTTTGTCACGGTTGAGCCACCTTCCCTTTTTTACTCTTACGCCACACAGGGATGTACAATTGTTGTAGTTCATCCATGTGATCTTTAAATGTCTGCCATTGCCTATCCACCGTCAACCCTTTAAGTATCATTCTCCAGTCTATCCTAGCCAATTCACGTCGCATACCATCGAAGTTTCCTTTCTTTAAGTTCAGAACCCTAGTCTCTGACTTAACTGTGTCATTCTCCATCTTACCATATTATGGTCACTCTTCCCCAAGGGGCCTCGCACGACAAGATTGCTAATTAATCCTCTCTCGTTACACAAGACCCAGACTAGGATGGCTTGCTCTCTAGTTGTTTCCTCGACATATTGGTCTCGAAAACCATCCCTTATGCACTCCAGGAAATCCTCCTCCACAGTACTGCTACCAGTTTGGTTAGCCCAATCTATATGTAGATTAAAGTCACCCATGATAACTGCTGTACCCTTATTGCACGCATCCCTAATTTCCTGTTTAATGCCATCCCCCACCTCTCTACTACTGTTTGGTGGTCTGCACACAACTCCCACTAACGTTTTCTGCCCTTTGGTGTTTCGCAGCTCTACCCATATCGATTCCATATCATCCACGCTAATGTCCTTCCTTACTATTGCGTTAATCTCCTCTTTAACCATGAATGCTACCCCACCTCCTTTTCCTTCCTGTCTATCCTTCCTGAATATTGAATACCCCTGGATGTTGAGTTCCCAGCCTTGGTTACCCTGGAGCTATGTTTCCATAATCCCAATTACATCATATCCGTTAACAGCTATCTGCGCAGTCAATTCATCCACCTTATTACGAATGCTCCTCGCATTGAGACTCAGAGCCTTCAGTCTTGTTTTTTTAACACTCTTTGTCCTTTTAGAATTATGCTGTAATGTGGCCCTTTTTGATTTTTGCCCTTGATTTCTCTGCCCTCCACTCTTCTGTTTTTCTCCTTCCTACCTTTTGCTTCTGCCCCCTTTTTACTTCCCTCTGCCTCCCTGCAAGGATTCCCATTCCCCCTGCCATTTTAGTTGACTGAACCATGTATGCAATCAACCCAATCCTAGTGCATGACTGCAAAACGTACCGAATGTAAGTCATTGAACCAAGGTGTCACGATACAAATTGTAACTTCCTTTCTTTGTACCTGCACTGTGTCTGATCCTGTATGTTAATGTAACGGGCCTGCTGCACGATCTCGCTGTGGGGTGGGTGGGGGATGGGGGGGGGGGCGGGGGAGGGAATGGATATATGTAGCCTTGGATACACACATGGATCACACCCAGAATCCACTGGAACTTCCACTGCATCATCGAACCATCCAAACTGGTAACTACTACCCAACGTTGTGGCAAAAGGACTTGGGGGTTAACAGGGAGAGAGCCAAGCCAAAGCACAGCCATGGTGCAAGGGCTATTGGCACTTAAGTCTGGGGAGAGCTAAGCCAGAGCACATAGTGCAGAGGTATTCGGCACAAAAGACTTGGGGGAGAGTGATGTTATATATGCAGACTATAGATATACTCTCTGTGTAGTCACTGTAAAGTTGCATAAGATGGAGACGTGTTACCTGATGTATTATCAATAAGGTTTACACTGTGTATATATGATGCTGGCACCACTAGACTGTGCAACTGATGGAGACTGGGGTTTCCTGCCTCTGTGGCAGAGGCTGTCCACCAGAGGGCACTGCAGTGGGAGATCTGAGGGTCACCTGCATAGGTGTGTAGGGACCAGTATAAAAGGCTGCCCACCACGCTTGTGCCTCACTCTGGAGTTACAAATAAAGGATCAAGGTCACTACAGTTTGAGTACAACACATTGCCTCATGGAGTCATTCATAAGTGCATCACAGACATAACAACAGTGATTGTTTTAAGTTACCCCCTCCCAATAGCCCCTTGATTATCTATTAGTGGAATGCTTTTAATGTCTTCTACCATGGAGACCGATACAAAATATTTGTTAAAAATCTCTGCCATTTCCCTGTTTCCCATTATTAATTCCCCAGTCTCATCCTCTAAGGAACCAACATCTACTTTAGCTACTCTTTTCCTTTTTATGTACCTGTAGAAGCTCTTACTGTCTGTTTTTATATTTCTTGCTAGCTTACTCTCATAATCTATCTCCTCTCATTAGTATTTTTTTATTCATCCTTTACAAACATTTCTCAATCCTCTGGCTTACCATTAATTTTCACAACATTGTATGTCTTTGTTTTCAATTTAATACAATTCTTTACTTTCTGGGTTAGCCACAGATGATTCATCCTTCTCTTAGGGTCTTTCCTTCTCACTGGAATATATTTTTGCTGAGGGTTATGAAATATCTCCATAAATGTCTGCCACAGCTTATCTACTGTCTTTCCCTTTAATCTATTTTTCCAATCAACTTTAGCCAACTCTGCCTTCAAACCTTTGTAATTGCCTTTATTTAGGTTCAGGACATTGGTTTGAGACCCAACTTTCTCACCCTCAAACTAGATTTGAAATTCTACCGTACTATGATCACTCTTTCCGAGAGGATCATTTACTATGAGATCATTGATTAATCCAGTCTCATGACAGTACCAGATCTACGATAGCCTGCTCCCTTCTAAGAAACCATCCCGAATACACACTATAAACTCATCCTCAAGGCTATCTTGTCCAATTTGACTTGTCCAATCAATATGAAGATTAACATTTTTCATGATTATTGCAGTACCTTTCTTACAAGCCACCATTGTTTCTTGATTAAAACTCTGTCCTACAGTGTAGCTATTGTTAGGGGCCCTATAGACTACTCCCACCAGTGACTTATTTCCCTTATTATTTCTTATCTCTACCCAAACTGATTATACATCTTGATCTTCTAAGCCAATGTCTCACTACCACTATTGCTTTTCCACTCTTTTACTTCCCCCCCTGTGCAGCTGAGCCACATGTGGTGCCATGAATTTGGCTCTAGCTGCACTCCCCAGTGGAATCATCGCCCCTACCAGTACTCAGAACTGAATACTGGTTGGAGAGTGAGATGGACTCAGGGGACTCCTGCACTACGTTCCTGGTCCTCTTCTTCTGTCTGGCGGTCACCCACTCCCTATCTGCCTACACACTCTTAAGCTGCGGGATGACCACCTCTAGAAACGTGCTATCCACAAAACAAGACGCAACATGGATTCATGAAGGGGAAATCATGTTTAACTAATTTACTGGAATTCTTTGAGGATATAACGAGCATGGTGGATAGAGGTGTACCGATGGATGTGGTGTATTTAGATTTCCAAAAGGCATTCGATAAGGTGCCACGCAAAAGGTTACTGCAGAAGATAAAAGTACGCGGAGTCAGAGGAAATGTATTAGCATGGATAGAGAATTGGCTGGCTAACAGAAAGCAGAGAGTCGGGATAAATGGGTCCTTTTCAGGTTGGAAATCGGTGGTCAGTGGTATGCCACAGGGATCAGTGCTGGGTCCACAACTGTTTACAATATACATAGATGACCTGGAAGAGGTGACAGAGTGTAGTGTAACAAAATTTGCAGATGACACAAAGATTAGTGGAAAAGCGGGTTGTGTAATGGACACAGAGAGGCTGCAAAGAGATTTAGATAAGGCTAAGGTTTGGCAGATGGAATACAATGTCGGAAAATGTGAGGTCATCCACCTTGGAAAAAAAAACAGTAAAAGGGAATATTATTTGAATGGGGAGAAATTACAACATGCTGTGGTGCAGAGGGACCTGGGGGTCCTTGTGCATGAATCCCAAAAAGTTCGTTTGCAGGTAATCAGGAAGGCGAATGGAATGTTGGCCTTCATTGCGAAAGGGATGGAGTACAAAAGCAGGGAGGTCCTGCTGCAACTGTATAGGGTATTGGTGAGGCCGCACCTGGAGTACTGCATGCAGTTTTGGTCACCTTACTTAAGGAAGGATATACTAGCTTTGGAGGGGGTACAGAGATGATTCACTCGGCTGATTCTGGAGATGAGGGGGTTACCTTATGATGATAGATTGAGTAGACTGGGTCTTTACTCGTTGGAATTCAGAAGGATGAGGGGTGATCTTATAGAAACATTTAAAATAATGAAAGGGATAGACAAGATAGAGGCAGAGAGGTTGTTTCCACTAGTCGGGGAGACTCGAACTAGGGGGCACAGCCTCAAAATACGGGGGAGCCAATTTAAAACCGAGTTGAGAAGGAATTTCTTCTCCCAGAGGGTTGTGAATCTGTGGAATTCTCTGCCCAAGGAAGCAGTTGAGGCTAGCTCATTGAATGTATTCAAATCACAGATAGATAGATTTTTAACCAATAAGGGAATTAAGGGTTACGGGGAGCGGGCGGGTAAGTGGAGCTGAGTCCAATGCCAGATCAGCCATGATCTTATTCAATGGCGGAGCAGACTCGAGGGGCTAGATGGCCTACTCCTGTTCCTAATTCTTATGTTCTTATGTTCTCAGCCTCGCGGATGCACTGCAATGACCCCAGCTGCTGGTAAAGCTCTGAAACACGGAGCTCGAGTGGCTGTAGCTGGAGACACTTACCGCACATTTGCTCGTCCAGTCTATGCGAAGTGTCCAGGACTTCTCACATGGCTCAGGATGTGCACTGCATGGGACTGAGCTGCCCTGCCATGCCTCTATTTATTTAACTGTGAACTAAACTCTGAACTATGAACTATTTGACTATGAAATAACCTTAAAACTAGAAGACAAAAACACTCACCGGCTATTCACCAATCAGCTGTCTCCCTTGAGTCGACATCACACTTTCGATTTTTGCCAGTGGAGTCGCTCTTCGACCCGTTTTTCTCCTGCTCTATTCTGCCTCCGCTCGGGCTCAGTGCCTATTGTATTTTATTTAACTAATTTGGTTTTTAAGTTTTGAAATCCTCACTCAAATATCTACAGTTTTTAAGCTATAATCATGGCTCTGAACTTAAACCAATGCCCAAGTTTTAAGGAAAAAGAGAGAAATACTCACCAACCAATCACTTACCTGCTTTCCTGTGACATCACTTTGATTTTTTTCCCCTCACTAGTCCGTTCACACTTGCTTCCAGTGAGCTCCTTTTACCCTGTTCCTTTTACCCTGCTCCTCTGGTCTCGGGCCTCGGGCACTGCTCCTTTTACCCTGCTCCTCTGGTCCCGGGCCTCGGGCACTGCTCCTTTTACCCTGCTCCTCTGGTCCAGTTCTCACAGCTGCTCCTTTTACTCTGCTCCTCTGGTCCCGCCCTCGCCGCTGGTCTCGGGCCTTGGGCGCTGCTGCTTTTATCCCGACCGCCGCTGCTCCTCTGATTCTGCTTTCGTCGCTAGAATATGCTGTCGTGGCAAAAAGTGCAGCATTGGATGTCATGTAATTAACTGTCATTGTAATCCATGCATAAACTGACCTAAGTTGTACACAGTGAGAACATTGACCACTAGGTGGTGAACTTGTGGGAGACACTCCTAACCTGGACTTTCAGGTATAAAAGGGGAAGCTCCAACCACCTTCATCACTTCAATGCTGGTGAATAAAGGTTACTGGTCAGAGTGACCTTCTCTCAAGTATGGACCTCCTGTGCATTTATACTGTATAGTAAAGACATATTATTGGCAACGAGAAACTGGGATTTAAACTATGCGAGCATGGCCACCAGCAGCACAGATGAGAGGTACTGTGTTGGTGATGATTGGTACGATTTTATTGAGAGACTACAGCTAAGTTTCGTCACTGGGACAGGATTCGGCCGACAAACGCAGGGCTCATCTCCTGACGGTTTGTGGATCCAGGACGTACTCCCTGATGAAGGATCTTCTAGCGCCAAAGAAGCCGGCGGACAAGACTTTTGAAGAGCTCAGTAAGTTGATCGGGGAACACTTTAAACCAGCGAGCAGCATGCAGATGGCGAGACATCGGTTTTACACGCACCAGCGGCGAGAAGGGCAAACCATTCCAGACTTTGTGGCAGACCTCCGGCGACTGGCGAACCTATGTAAGTTCCCAGTTGCATGCAGAGCAGAGATGCTGCGAGACTTTTTTATTGGGGGCATCGGGCACGTGGGGTTTTCAGGAAACTGATTGCGACCAAAGACTTGACCCTGGAAACGGCAGCTTTGATGGCCCAGACATTTATCTCAGGGGAAGAAGAGACCAGAATGATGTTTGACAAAAATCTTGGTTAAAAGCAGCAAATGGACAGAGAGTCAACATTTTTAACACGGCACACAGTTCTCCAGGCAGACAGGTGCAATCGGACATGCTCGAGTATGTAGTCGAACCCAAAGAGGAAATTCAACAGAGACAATGGCTAGCTGAACGGCGATTCATGCCATCGCAAGGGACAATGCGGCCAGTAATGGGGCCATCAACACCTGTCAATGGTGCGCTTAAGGACAGTTACAGAGACAGTCAGAGAGGATCGACTGATGATGGACCTTTTGTTTCCAACAACAGCTTATGTTGGAGGTGTGGAGGCAAACACACAGCCAGAGCTTGCAGGTATCAGCAATATACCTGCAGAAATTGCAACGTCAGCGGTCACTTGGCGCGTATGTGCAGGAAGCCTGCAGCCAGGTTGATGTACGAGGAGGACGGGCCCGATGTAAGCCCTACGAGGCCAAATAGACACTGGGGGAAATTGCTGGAAGCTGAAGTTCAGCGAGTTCATGTGGAGCACATATACAGTTCATACACCAGGATGCCACCAATAATGATGAAAGTGCTCCTCAATGGCATCCCAGTATCAATGGAACTAGACACAGGGGCCAGCCAGTCCCCGATGAGTATCAAACAGTTCGACAAGTTGTGAGCGTCCAAGGCCAGGAGGCCAAAATTATTGCCAATTGACGCACAGCTACGGACATATACAAAGGAGATCATTCCGGTGCTAGGCAGCGTCACAGTAGTCGTGACCCACAAAGATTTGGAGAACAGGTTGCCATCTGGATTGTCCCGGGGGACGGTCCCGCACTGCTGGGGAGGAGTTGGCTGGCTGTCATGAACTGAAAATGGGGCGATGTCAATGCAATTTCTTCTGTGGAGCGAATATCATGCTCACAGGTCCTGGACAAATTTGACTCACTATTTCAAACCGGCATTGGCACCTTCATGGGGACCAAGGTATTGATTCACATAAACCCGGACGCCAGGCCAGTACACCACAAGGCCAGAGCGGTGCCATACGTGATGCGGGAAAAAATAGAAGGCGAATTGGACCGCCTGCTGAGGGAAGGCATCATCTCGCCAGTCGAATTCAGTGACTGGGCGAGCCCGATCGTGCCGGTGCTCAAGGCAGATGGGTCGGTCAGGGTATGTGGTGATTACAAGGCCACCCTCAATCGGGTGTCACTCCAAGACCAGTACCCGCTACCAAGAGTGGAGGACCTCTTTGCAACGCTATCAGGTAGCAAACTTTTTTCAAAATTGGACCTGACCTCAGCTACATAACCCAGGAGCTGGCAAGTGAGTCAAAGAAGCTGACCACTATCACGACACACAAGGGGTTGTTTGAGTATAACAGATGTTCGTTTGGGATTCGCTCGGCTGCCGCGATCTTTCAACGAAAGCCTCCTCAAGTCGATTCTAAGGACAGTGGTTTTTCAAGACGACCTCCTAATTACGGGTTGTGATACTGAAGAACACCTCCGCAACCTGGAGGAGGTGCTACGCAGACTGGACCGGGTAGGTCTGCGACTGAAAAAGGCGAAGTGCGTCTTCCTAGCTCCAGAGATAGAATTCCTGGGGATGAGAGTAGCAGCAGACAGGATCAGATCTACTACGTCCGAAACAGAAGTGATCCAGAGAGCACCCAGACCCCGTAACACGACGGAGCTGCGTTCGTTCCTGGGGCTCCTGAACTATTTTGGTAACTTTCTTCCCAAATTGAGCACGCTGTTACAGCCGCTACACATGCTCCTACGCAAAGGTCGCAAATGGGTCTAGGGGGACAGCCAGGAAAGGGCTTTTGATAAAGCACGAAATTTGTTATGCTCCAACAATCTGTTAACGCTATATGACCCATGTAAGAAACTTGTGTTAACGTGCGATGCGTCGTCCTATGGGGTCGGGTGTGTGTTGCAGCATGTTAATGCCAAGGGTCAGTTGCAGCCTTCAGAAGTCTATCCCAGGCAGAACAGGGCTACGGGATGGTAGAAAAGGAAGCACTTGCATGTGTATATGCTGTAAAAAAAAATGCACCAGTACCTGTTTGGCAGGAAATTTGAGCTGGAGACAGATCACAAACCCCTAATGTCCCTTTTGGCAGACAACAAGGCCATAAATGCAAATGCATCGGCCCACATACAGAGGTGGGCACTCACGTTAGTCGCCTATGACTACACAATTCGGCGCAGACCGGGCACTGAAAACTGCGCCAATGCACTCAGCAGGCTCCCACTAGCCACCACCGAGGGGGCAACCGAGCATGCTGCTGAGATGGTCATGGCTGTTGAAGCTTTTGAAAGTGAAGGCTCACCAGTGACAGCCCGTCAGATTAAAGTCTGGACAAATAGAGATCTGCTACTCTCTTTAGTCAAGAAATGTGTCCTGAATGGGGACCGGGCAGCCATGTACGGGGCATGCCCTGAGGAATTCAAACCATTTCACAGGCGCAAGGATGAACTCTCGACTCAGGCCGATTGCCTACTATGGGGAAACCGAGTAGTCATGCTCCAGATGGGCAGAGAGATGTTCATCAGAGAACTCCACAATGAGCACCCTGGCATTGTCATGATGAAGGCAATTGCCAGGTCACACGTTTGGTGGGCAGGGATAGATGCAGACCTGGAACTTTGTGTTCGCAGGTGCAGCAATGCACCCAGGGAAGCCCCCCTTAGCCCCTGGTCCTGGCCCGCCAAGCTATGGTCACGCATCCATGTGGACTACGCAGGTCCTTTCATGGGAAAAATTTTTTTGGTTGTTGCAGACGCCTACTCAAAATGGATCAAGTGTGACATTCTCAATTCAAGCACATCCTCTGCCACGGTCAAAAGTCTACGGGCAATGTTCGGCGCCCATGGTCTACCAGACGTCTTGGTCAGCGACAATGGCCCGTACTTTACAAGCATTGAATTCCAGGACTTCATGGCAGGAAATGGTATCAACCATGTCAGAACGGCACCGTTCAAGCCGGCCTCAAACGGCCAGGCGAAACGAGCAGTGCAGATAATCAAACAGGGGATGCTCAGAATCCAAGGGGGTTCCCTACAAAGCCACTTATCACATAGAAACATAGAAACATAGAAAATAGAAACATAGAAAATAGGTGCAGGAGTAAGCCATTCGGCCCTTCTAGCCTGCACTGCCATTCAATGAGTTCATGGCTGAACATGCAACTTCAGTACCCCATTCCTGCTTTCTCACCATACCCCTTGATTCCCCTAGTAGTAAGGACTTCATCTAACTCCTTTTTGAATATATTTAGTGATAGAAACAAAAAGTTATGTTTCCGCCCAGTTTCGAACCGGGGACCTTTCGCGTGTTAGGCGAACGTGATAACCACTACACTACGGAAACTGCCACTTGTTGGCCAACCCCATAGAAGAAGCAGAGGAAGAACACGATGTAGAGTTCACTCCTCCACAGTTGACGAACACCGGGACCAAGTGGAGGAGAGCCCAGTCACTGTGGACAGTCTGGACAGGCCTGAGGCACCGCAAAAGGCAGACATTCAGGCCAATGCCCAACAACTGGAGCCCCAACTCAGGCGCTCTACAAGGGAACGTAATCCACCACAGAGACTTAACCTGTGATCCCAATAAGAATTTGGGGAGGAGATGATGTCATGTATTTAACTGTCATTGTAACCCATGTATAAACTGACCTAAGTTGTACACAGTGAGAACATTGACCACTAGGTGGTGAACTTGTGGGCGACATTCCTAATCTGGACTTTCAGGTATAAAAGGGGAAGCTCCACCCACCTTTATCACTTCAGTGCTGGTCAATAAAGGTTACTGGTCACAGAGTGGCCTTCTCTCAAGTATGGGCCTCGTGTGCATTTATACTGTATGATAAAGACATATTATTGGGTATTCAATATTTCTGGATGTATTGAGCTGTATTTTTGGCTTTTAAGTTTTCAGGGCGTTAATGTCGGCGAGCAGTCCAGATACCGCCTGGAAAATGTTTGTGCCTCAGTCAGCAAAATTGGGCAACTGGGCCCTGAGTGTGGGGCAGTGCGCTAAGGAATGCATTGCACACCTCTCTTAGGGCGCTAGACCGGCTTAGCATTGGAAAATCCCAAGCTAAATAGCCGGCCTCGGAGCGCTCTAATGAAGGCCTGGGGGAGAGAAAAAAACCTGAAAAAACCCACCAAAAACATTCCCAAAAAATACCGAGACTACAGGATGGTATGTTGCCTCCCTGGTGCAAGGGTCAAGGATGTCTCTGAGCGGGTGCAGGACATTCTGAAAAGGGAGGGTGAACAGTCAGTTATCGTGGTACACATAGGTACCAACGATATAGGTAAAAAACGGAATGAGGTCCTACGAGATGAATTTAAGGAGCTAGGAGTTAAATTAAAAAGTAGGACCTCAAAAGTAGTAATCTCAGGATTGCTACCAGTGCCACGTGCTAGTCAGAGTAGGAATCGCAGGATAGCTCAGATGAATACGTGGCTTGAGCAGTGGTGCAGCAGGGAGCAATTCAAATTCCGGGGACATTGGAACCGGTTCTGGGGGAGGTGGGACCAGTACAAACTGGACGATTTGCACCTGGGCAGGGCCGGAACCAATGTCCTCGGGGGTGTGTTTGTTAGTGCTGTTGGGGAGGAGTTAAACTAATATGGCAGGGGGATGGGAACCTATGCAGGGAGACAGAGGGGAATAAAATGGAGACAGAAGCAAAAAATAGAACGGAGAAGAGTAAAAGTGGAGGGCAGAGAAACCCAAGGCAAAAAACAAAAAGGGCCACTTTACAGCAGAATTCTAAAGGGTCAAAGGGTGTTAAAAAGACAAGTCTAAAGGCACTGTGCCTCAAAGCGAGGAGTATTCGGAATAAGGTGGACGAATTAACTGCGCAGATAGCAGTTAACGGGTATGATGTGATTGGCATCACGGAGACATGGCTCCAGGGTGACCAAGGCTGGGAACTCAACATCCAGAGGTATTCAGCATTTAGGAAGGATAGACAGAGAGGAATAGGAGGCGGGGTGGCATTGCTGGTTAAAAAGGAAATTCATGCAATAGTAAGGAAAGACATTGGCTTGGATGATGTGGAATCGGTATGGGTGGAGCTGCGGAATACCAAAGGGCCGAAAACGCTGGTGGGAGTTGTGTACAGGCCACCAAATAGTAATAGAGAGGTTGGGGACAGCATCAAACAAGAAATAAGGGATGTGTGCAATAAAGGTACAGCAGTTATCATGGGCGACTTTAATTTACATATAGATTGGGCTAACCAAACTGGCAGCAATGAGGTGGAGGAGGATTTCCTTGAGTGTATTAGAGATGGTTTTCTTGACCATTATGTCGAGGAACCAACTAGAGAGCTGGCCATCCTAGACTGGGTGATGTGTAACGAGAAGGGACTAATTAGCAATCTTGTTGTGCGAGGCCCCTTGGGGAAGAGTGACCATAATATGGTAGAATTCTTTATTAAGATGGAGAGTAACACAGTTAATTCAGAAACTAGGGTCCTAAACTTGAGGTTCAATTTGTACCCCAATGTCTATCATAGTGATAGAACAGAAGAGCATGGAGGGATGTTCCTTGATAAGGGAATAGTTGAGAAAAAAATAATCAAAATGATTCAATTTTTGTTTAAGAGAGGGAGCAACAGTACCATAAGGATGTGAAAGTGGGAGTAATGAGGATTTATGGAAGCTTAGTTTGGCAATGGAACAGAAATAACCATTGCTGGCATCTGCATCAACTGTTCAATAAAGTTGCATTAAGTCACCTGAATGGTGGAAGAAATTGACTCGAAATGGTTTAATGTTTTGAATTGAACAATGGACATGGCATTACTGATAGAAAAGATTAAAAAATAAGAACTTGCCTTTTGACACAGATAAATTTCCCAAATATGTTTTATTTTAAAAATTATAAATAGTATAAATGCATCCAATTGACATAAATATTTCAGATTTTTACATACATAATATAAAATCATTTTTTTAAATTAACAATCCACATTTTTAAGTTATTCTTCATTCAAAATGTAAATAAATAAATTAAGGCAATACAGGTAATTTAGATTACCATCGCCAATATGCAATAAATACATAATTTTTAAAAGTACCTTTTAACTATTAGATATATTTTTTAAATTGTCACACTTTTATATTGTTGCAATATAAGTATACTTTTAGAAATAATCCAAACATAGTTTGAAATTAATTTGATCATTTCTCATCATTTCTGCATACTCTTTTAACTGAAAGCTAAAGATCAAGGCCCACTGTGGTTACCAGTGAGGCTGAAAACAATAAAAGAGAAGAGAAGGTAAATAAATCAGGAAGTGTGGATTCGTTTGACACCAAGCTTGGCTTTTGAAAGCCTGAAGATTTTGAAGGAAAGCGTTCCAGAATTTTGCAGTCTAGGAAAGATTGATTTACCGCAAGAAACGGCAATGAATCTTGATTTTTAACAGTCCAGGTTCAAGGAGGACATAAGCTGTAGGAAGGTATATTGGGAGTTTGGAAGGAACAAGAGAACATTGGGAAGAGCACCAACCATTTTAGTATTGATGAGATAGAAAGATGCAAGAGGCACTACACTGGAGCAATAGGTTGGAGACTAGTGTAAGGGCAAAACCAGATGTCAGACAACCAGCCTGCCCTTGTATCCTCTTCCGTGAGAGGTAGTAGAAGAAACTTCCCAGAAATGGGAGCAACAACAACAAGTACCCTTGGGATGGTTTCCTACATTAAAGGCACTATATAAATGCATGTTGTTGTTGTTGTGGATATGGGAGTAGTATTCAAGTCTAAGAAAGCATAGCAATGAATTAGACACACCTATTCTTTCATAAAGGTAAAGCAAGTGCAAGTGTGCACATTAGATATCAGGAGTAATTCTGAAATCTTATGCTTCAAGCAGTGAGCTACCTTCACAGTAATTGTAGGTCAGGGATCGGGGCTATGGTGTCGCAACCCAATCTCCAACTCACATTCCCAATGAATGCAGAATTACCCCTATCACATTCACCTCGTAAATATGTTAGTTAGACTGATGAAACATATTTTACGTATCATTATAATGGAAACGGTTACCACCTTCTTACTGGTCAGAGTATCAGAATCAGGGCATTTGTCAGTTTCATTGCTTTGATTTCCAGCATTTGATTCAACTCAACACCAAAAACTGTGCAGTTATTTGCAAAGGGTAAAGAATCAATTGGAAAATCCTCCCCAAATGAGCAGAAGGATTTAAGAGGTGGTGGAGGTGCCTGCACCCTGTGGAACTGTACCTTCATGAGACTCAGCACTTTCAAGGAACTAAAAAGGGAACACATTGAAAAAAGAGAAAGAAAATATTCTCAGGTTTGAAAAGTTCAGCACACTTCTCTTCACAGCGAGTTAAGAAACTTCCATTGATGACTTTCCTTGTGGCAAGATTCGTTGCCTCATCCATTACAGTGGGTCCAATTTAACATATTTTTTGTTTCTGGGTCAATAAAAACATTTTGAAGAGAGTCAAGAATTTATTCATCCTTTCTTCTTTTGTTTTCAAAGTAAAGGGGCACTCAGGTTTCTTTAAAAGTAAAAGCTAAGAAAAAAAATGTTAGGTCAGAAATTTCATTCCAAACCAAAGTCCCATGATTTTCAAAACAAATCAAGCAATCTTTCTTTTAAGAAAAACTTTTTTAAGGGAAGGAACACTTACTTGACAATCCTTCCCACCATTCTTGAGATTTTCCACGGCTGTACTAAGATGGTCCTGAAATTTGATCTCGGCTTCGGTGCAATTTGTTCTCTAATTAAAAGAAAGAGAAATTCTCTTCAAATATTTATACAAAAAAAAACAGGTACTTTGTAGTGTATCAAATTCCATGACGTTATGATCATGATGGTAAGGGGTATGCCACTGATCATCTCCAGCTTCATTAACTCCTCCTTGTGTCTGTGTTAAAATGAGCAATCAACTCCTCAGCAATTTTGCCTCCTTTGGATGGTGGGCACGTTACCTGCCCCTAGAGTGAGAGTTTTGTCATTTTTATCAAAAAGGATGCAATGATGCAGGTCTAACATCCTGTCCTGCCAAAGAGACTCCCATCTCTATGTAGCACTCAGGATATGTATGTAAAGGCTGGCAGCAAAGAGTAAGTGCCACCTCTGATCGCTCTTATCTCCCATGCTGGCTACAACATCACCCCAGTTGGAAAATAAGTTCAGCAGTTGATTGCCGATAGTACAGGTGAGGGAACCTCTTGTTCATACTTCCATCTTGTTCATGCAGCCCCACCAGCCCAAGCCTTCAACTGAATCTTGAATGATTCCAGAGTTTTTCTCTCCATTAGCCTTCCCGGAAGATCATTCCAGGAATGAATCACCCTTTGCGACCGTATCACGGCTCTACGCCAACCGCCAACCCCCCAACCCCAGCCCTCACCACCCGAACCCCACCGCAACCCTGCTTCTTCCCACTACATCTATCTTTGGCCCCTCACAACAGCCTACCATCAGTTCAAGAAAGGAACAATTAATATTCTGCTGGAAGCTCAAATCTGTTGCTACAATCAGGTGGAACATCTCACCCGAGAAGTGAGCAGACTGCCTCTTATTTATTGAATGTGCACAAACGTAAAGCAAAAAAAAGTGCTGGAAAGGTGAAACAAAAACAGAAAATACTTGAAACACTCAGCAGCTCAGTGAACCTCTGTGGAGAGTAAAGGACAGGACGGCAGATCCCCTCTTCAGGATACAAAAATAAAAGACAAGCAAGCGTTTTAATAGAATCAGAAAGACGGTGGGCGGGGGGGGGGGGGGGGAAGAAGGGAAAAGGGAAAATAAAATGAATACTTGAAGCAGAGGGAGGAAGTTATTTGTGCGTGGCCTGACTGAAATGATCTTCCATAGCATCAAAGAGAAGCAGGCGGCTCTTTGATGCTATGGAAGATCATTTCAGTCAATCACCTAAAAGAATTTCAAGAAAGAAAATAATTTGTGAATAGCTAAAGAGGCAATTAAAAAGATGGGACAAATTGAAAACACAGAAAGCCTGTAGACCAGGTCTGAAAGTGAAAGAGAGAGTGTGGTCAAACACGGCCAGGGGGCCAGTGCTGTAAAGGAGATAAAGAAGACCAACACCAAGCCACAGGCCACCCAACCCCCACTAGCACTGTGTTTTGACAAAGAGTCTCTACCCCAAATGTCACCTCCCCTTCCCACACACTCCCCCACAACTTTGGTACCAACACCTACAAACAATCCCCCACCACGAGCATCCCCTGCTGCAAAGAAAGTGGAGGATAAAGCTAAGGTCTGAAATAACTTGTTCAGAGCCAAGTGTCGCAGAATGAGCAGGACAATGTTATCTTAAGGGTATGTTATCTTTCACCCGGTTACTCTACGCCCACTTGCCCAGACGTTGACTATCTCCTGCTTTCCCAGCCTCCTCTTTTTGCTTTTGTTGTAAATGAACGTGTACCATTAAATGTCCCATTTACCAAACATTTTTATTCAGTATCTTAATTCATGTTTAGAGTTTATTACATTTCTGTTGCTCTCTGAGAAGTTCACACGCCAAGCAATTAAAATTTCCAACACTTTTTTTTTCATTGGCTCCCTCCAACACCCACCAATGTTCAGAATTCCCTGGATTATTTCCCCCACCTCCCACACAATCCAGGGACTCGAACTGTAATTACTGCCACCCAACTAAGATCAACTAATCAACGTTTCTTATCCTTAATATTATAATTTGTCCAGCGTTGGCTTTACAATTGCCAATCTGACCCAGCCCTCCACTGTTTCAAACTAGCCAGAAATAGAAAACATGATTTATTTAAAGACTTACATTGTAGCAGTCAGTCTGCATGCCCGTTAGTGATTCAAATAGTATATGAAGCTTTTTAGCAGCACATCTGCCCTACAATGGAAAAAAAGGGAAATGTTAAGATATATTTAGAAATGTAAATTTCTCTGGAATACCTTCTAAAAATAAGACAAGAGGGTAGGTTTTCAACATGCCAGTTCATGCCAACACTGTTATCGTGGATCAGCTGCCCGATGAAATGAATGGACATGAAAATTGGGCAATTTCTATAATGGGGGCTGATCAGCAGTGCTAGTTTTGTGCACATTTGGCAAGTTGGAAATCTACCTCAAGATATTGCACCTTTTAGTAATTTTGTTCTTAATTACACCTTCCTCATTTTAACTTTAAAAGTTACTACAATGGCCTCCGCATCTATTGCCGTGGAAGTGCATAAACAAGCTTCAGGAACGTTAGTGCAGTGAAGCCTACAAGACGGGCAGGTTTTTTAATATGAATTTTATTTGTAAATTTCCCCCTCCCCCTCACCTTATATTTCCTGCCAGCCATCACCGACTGTCAAACACATTCCTGGGGGTGGAGAGATGTTGCAAGTAGCCTTGGCTGGGGGCAACTTCACAATTTCCATCAATCACCGCCTACAGCAGCTGCCAGCGCTCAAGATGGAATCATCTTTCTTTGGAGCCGGTGTGAGAGTTAGTAGAACTCACCCTGGGAGAGCGGCAGGTCAGGTTGACTCCTCGGCAGCCGTTGGACTCAAACGCATAGGCTGCTCACATGGGAGAGCGGCACTCTCAAAACCAGCCTGCTTTACTGCTCCTTCCAGTTTTCAAAAACACACATACAAATACATATCCAGTGGTGGCTTTTTTCAGTAAATATACTGTAATTCCAGAGCTACAGTAATACGTAGAACCACACATACCCCTCGAGCCACAGTCTATGTCTGAATACGTTGAAAAATTGATTACGTCGGCCGTTTTTCAAAAAACTATTTTCATTGGTGATCCATTACTGCAGTCCTCGAATAGTCACCACTGGCAGATGTAGTTTCAAAATGACTGAATATCCAAAAGATTGATTGGTGATCAATTTCCTGACTAACTATAGCACCCATAGATCTTATCAGTTTGATGTCTCACACTGTATACCATACCTAACCTCTGCTAGTTGTCTAAATGAAATGGCAACCAATACTCAAATGAGAATGTTCAAACAGGATGTAGATGAACCGTGACTAATAAAATAATTGTATTCTGATGTTACCTTGTTATGATACATCAGTTCAACGAATCTACTTTTCAGGTAAGTCTTACTTTATTACTCTAGGGATTATTATTGTACAATTTTTCTTACTTTACCATCTATTGAAAAGTCACGCAACTTTTTTAAGTCACTGCGCTGCTTCTGACTCCAATTCCGGTCTACGGTGTCACGCTTGATCTGGTCAGCTGGGACCCTTACAAGTTCGAGATTCTTGGCTTGTCTCTGTGGTTGGACTTTTCTGTTCATTTCAGACTAACGTGTGAGAAAATATAAACAACCACATCTCAAAAAAAAAGAGATGGTCTTGAAATAACTGTGAATGGGTAGCAGCACTAAGCTGAGGCCCAATGGCCTACTCCTGCTCCTAATTCTTATGTTCGGATGTTCTTATCTTAAACAAAATAGTATCTCAATAATAAAAAAATCTTGTCTGCAAATTATAGAAACAATCGTAGACTTCTGTCACTTTTCCCTCCCGTTTCCAAAAACATAGAGCAATAACTGGATTTGATACTTCCATCTTGAACACAGATTCATTCTATTTCTGATAATGCTTTATAAAGCTTGAAACGTAGTTTTTGTACACTATCAATAATGAATGCTCACCTTCATAACTCTGGGCACTTCAAAATAGTTGTCAAGCAGCTCCTGTGAGAGAGAAGAATGTTTAGTTTTATTGTCATGCGTCACACACATATTTAGACACGCATTATGTTCATACAGGTATAAATGTATTTTTATGCTGCGATAAAATAGATTTTGTTATCTTACCGATCGTAGATTTAGTTCTTTGATTTGATTGAAAGCGTCAATAATCTCTTCAATTCGATTGTTAGCAGAACTGGCAAGAACACTCCAACTGAGCAAAACTAGGAACAGGCACATCATTTTCCTCGACAGGTTTTTCTTTCAGCTATTTGTTACAGTTTATGGATGAAGTGATTGTAATTTGTTCTAACATTACTGGCCCTTTATATCCTACATTGTGACAAAGGAAGTGAGGCAATCAGGTGGAAAGTAAAGGGGGGAAACACCACCTCCAGAGGTTACCATGGAATCCACGTTAACATTCATAGTCGTATTCTGAGTCACGACGCAATAGTGACTATACGTCTTAATTAAAACAGAAGCCATTAACAGGACGTAACAACATTTACTGCCTTTTGTGTTTGCGGGTTGGAAATCGTGAATCCCTTAAAGACCCATATATGGGTCAGCAAGTGCAATAATCTCTCAAAATCAGAATCGAAGGGAAAAAAACTCGCCACAATCACCTTACGCTCAAGAAAACCCAAGTTGAGGTGTGCAGAATATTCAAAGACCACATTTCTCACTTCGTCATTTGAAAAAGTGACACGAAAGTACTTTATTTCCCTAGGCCAGTTCAAGAACGTAATTTTTAGTGAAGCGTAGAACCCGCAGCAAACCATGCAGGAAGAAAAATCTAAAAAAGTGCGACTCATGCGAAAAAATATTTATGCCAATCGTACGACCAATAGACAGAAATTTTAAGGGACTATTCGCTGATTTGGGCTAAAAGAGTTCATGGTGTTTGAAGTTCTATACAATCATTTATCATCAGCAAAAACAGGTCATTCATCTCATTGTTTGTAGGTCCTTACTGTGTGCAGAATAGTTACTATGTTTGCCTGCAGTGACTGCAAGTCAGTGTATGAGAAGGATTTAGGCCTAGTGGTGTTTCTCAGAGGTGTGATACGGGTGCTTTGTAAACTAGTCATTCTAGTATTTCTTTCTAAGATCTTGGAATATTTAGTCAGAGGGGTAGTGAGATCCAATAGGACATTGGTTTGACCCCATCTGTCGTACGGTGTACAATTCTGGTCATAGTATTACAGGGACATTCTCGCTCGGAGAGAGGAGAGAGAAGGGCTTTTTAAACTTGATACTGGGCAGTAGACACCTGAGCTACAATGAGAGACTAAGGAAAATGGGAACTTTAAACCATGTAAAAGACTCAAGGCAAACCTTATCAATGTGTACAAGACTCTTAAGAGATTCAGATAAGTTGAATCCTGCCATTGTTTATTTATCCAGTTCACACAGAAGATGGTGAATGTGTGGAACAAACTTCCCAGGAAGAGGCAAATTCACAAGGGAGCTGGATAGCTTTTCAATCAAAAGGTTGAATCACCCAAAATCTTTCTATTAGTTGGGCACTGCCCCTTTCACATATCTCATAATGGGCCCAAAATTCATCAACATACCGCCCACTACTGCCTGCGTACCGCCCAAAAACACCTACATACTGCCGACATGCCGCTCGGCGGAATATTCATCATTAACATACCGCCGAGCGGTATGCACACGTCCGCCGTGCAGGACCACCCGCATACCACCCAAAAAGTCCAATTTTCATCGCATACTGCCGATATACCACCGGAGCTGCATATTGTACTGGAAAAGGCGGTTTTACGTGATGTTAAGTGGGCAGGAATGGGCGGTAGTGCTCGGAGCAGCCATTTTGGAAATCGGGAACTGTCAGCTAAAGCAGCACTTCTGTATTTCTCAGATGAACAGTGACTCTACAGTGCAATTTAGAGTGGAAAAGGTATTTGTATTGGCGCTGAGTAACTTATTAAGATAGAAGGCATCTTAGTTATATTTTTTTAATTGGAAAATATTGTGGAGATTTAAAAAGAATGCGGCCTGTACTATATCGCAGCCTGTATTGCTGACTACATGTCTAATGGAGGAACCAGATGTGAGAAGGTTTATAAATGAATGCTTTGCTTGAATGTGGAGAGCTGCATTTTGGGACCCTGATGACTGTTACCCCAAAAGTTTGACACTGTACAAGAGTGCTTAAATTCAATTCAAACGTTTATGAAAAATGTCAAAAATATACAACAATTTTAAAACTTAGTAAAACTTATAACTATAAGACAACTGTAACAACTTTAACAACTTTAATAACAATTTTAACAAAACTTTAACAACTTTAATAAATTTTTACAAATCAAACTTCAATTATTCAATGAACAAGTACAACAAAAGATCCTTTATTGTCCTCGACCACAACCTCGACCTCGACCTCGACCGCGTGCTACCTCGACCCCCTTTCTTATTCCCGCCCTTCCCTTTCCCAGTGCCTCTGAGCCTAGACCGCCCGCGGTGGTACCAAGCGGCATGCAGCACTGCACCCCGAGTGCTGTTGCTGTCGTTGGGCGCAATAAATGGGTCCTCAGGAGATGCTCATAAGATGGAAGGCACGGCTTCAGGGCTGGAAGATGATATTAGCTCCCCACCCTCAGGTGCTGTCGACCTGACTATAATGGCACGGGGGGATTCCGCGCCATGTCCTGATCCCGTCGATTGCCACATGGCTTCAACGGCATCAGCAGTTCGCTCCGTCTCGGAGATCATACGCGACATATCCTCTGACTGCCGATCTAATAGAGCCGCAATGTCATAGCCACGGCCTTGAGCAGCTCTCGAACCTATGTTGACGCTGGCCTGTGACAGATGCACCATGTCCTGGGAGACGCCTAGTACAGCAACAAACTTTTCTGCACTGTTGCGTATGCAATAACTCAATAGACTGAATCCTGTAAACTCCGAACAGGTACAAACCTGGCTCTACTTTATTAGGACATCAAACAGGAAATTAGGGATGTGTGCAATAAGGGTACAGCAGTTATCATGGTTGACTTTAATCTACATATAGATTGGGCTAACCAAACTGGTAGCAATACGGTGGAGGAGGATTTCCTGGAGTGTATAAGGGATGGTTTTCTAGACCAATATGTAGAGGAACCAAATAGAGAGCTGGCCATCCTAGACTGGGTCTTGTGTAATGAGAGAGGATAGTGTTAAATCCAAGGAAGAGGCATATAAATTGGCCAGAAAAAGCAGTAAACCTGAGGACTGGGAGAAATTTAGAATTCAGCAGAAGAGGACTAAGGGTTTAATTAGGAGGGGGAAAGTAGAGTATTAGAGTAAGCTAATAGGGAACATAAAAACTGACTGCAAAAGCTTCTATAGATATGTGAAGAGAAAAAGATTAGTGAAGACAAATGTAGGTCCCTTGCAGTCAGAATCAGGTGAATTTATAATTGGGAACAAAGAAATGGCAGACCAATTGAACAAATACTTTGGTGCTGTCTTCACTAAGGATGACACAAATAATCTCCCGAAATACTAGGGGACCGAGGGTCTAGAAGGAGGAACTGAAGGAAATCCTTATTAGTCAGGAAATTTTGTTAAGGAAATTGATGGGATTGAAGGCTGATAAATCCCCAGGGCCTGATAGTCTGATCCCAGAGTACTTAAGGAAGTGGCCCGAGAAATAGTGGCTGCATTGGTAGTCATCTTCCAACATTCTATACACTCTGGGTCAGTTCCTATGAATTGGAGGATAACTAATGTAACCCCACTTTTTAAAAAAGGAGGGAGAGAGCAAGCAGCGAATTATCGACCAGTTAGCCTGACATCGGTAGTGGGAAAGATGTTGGAATCAATTGTTAAAGATGTAATAACAGCGCATTTGGAAAGCAGTGACAGGATCGGTCCAAGTCAGCATGGATTTATGAAAGGGAAAACTTGCTTGACAAATCTTCGAGAATTTTTTGAGGATGTAAATAGTCGAGTGGACAAGGGAGAACCAGTGAATGTGGTGTATTTGGACTTTCAAAAGGCTGTTTACAAAGTCCCACACAAGAGATTAGTGTGCAAAATTAAAGCACATGGTATTGGGGGTAATGTATTGACATGGATAGAGAACTGGTTGGCAGACAGGAAGCAAAGACAAGGAATAAACGAGTCCTTTTCAGAATGGCAGGCAGTGACTGGTGGTGTACCGCAAGGTTCAGTGCTGGGACCCCAGCTATTTACAATACACATTAATGATTTAGACGAAGGAATTGAATCTAATATCTCCAAGTTTTCAGATGACACTAAGCTGGGTGGCAGTGTGAGCTGCGACGAAATTGCTAAGAGGCTGCAGGGTGACTTGGACAGGTTAGGTGAGTGGTCAAATGCATGTCAGTATAATGTAGATAAATGTGAGGTTATCCACTTTGGTGGCAAAAATAGGAAGGCAGAATATTATCTGAATGATGACAAATTAGGAAAAGGGAAGGTGCAATGAAACCTGGGTGTCATGGCACATCAGTCATTGACAGTTGGCATGCAGGTACAGCAGGTGGTGAAGAAGGCAAATGGCATGTTGGCCTTCGAAGTGAGAGGATTTGAGTATGGAGCAGGGAGGTCTTACTGCAGTTGTACAGAGCCTTGGTGAGGCCACACCTTGAATATTGTGTACAGTTTTGGTCTCCTAATCTGAGGAAGGACATTCTTGCTATTGAGGGAGTGCAATGAAGGTTCACCAGACTGATTCCCGGGATGGCAGGACTGACATATGAAGAAAGACTGGATCGACTAGGCTTATATTCACTTGAATTTAGAAGAATGAGAAGGGATCTTATAGACACATATAAAATTCTGACGGGATTGGACAGGTTAGATGCAGGAAGAATGTTCCTGTTGTTGGGGAAGTCCAGAACCAGGGGTCACAGTCTAAGGATAAGGGATAAGCCATTTAGGACCGAGATGAGGAGAAACTTCTTCATTCAGAGAATTGTGAACCTGTGGAATTCTCTACCACAGAAAGATGTTGAGGCCAGTTTGTTAGATATATTCAAAAGGGAATTAGATAAAGGGATCAAGGGGTATAGAGAGAAAGCAGGAATGGGGTACTGAAGTGCATGATCGGCCATGATCATATTGAATGGTGGTGCAGGCTCGAAGGGTCGAATGGCCTACTCCTGCACCTATTTTCTATGTTTCTATGTTTCTATGATTACAGGACATTACAAGATGGCTGGCCTTTTATACCTGGGCCGCACACACATGCGCATAGCCCAATGACCTCCAACAGTGGCGCCATCTGGTGGCTAGTAAACACTAGCATACATACACGACAACATCCACCTTTAAGATATTAGTAATGGTCTTTTTACAAATTGAGATGGTCCGGGGCTTGCCGCTCCCAAGTTGAACGTCTCAGTTCAACTCCAGCCTTGGGCGAGCATTCTGAGTCTGTCATGACTGGGGGCTGGGTAGCCGATTTGATGGGAGTGGCAATAACCACATCAGGGATTGAAAGTCCAGATTCATTGACCATGTCAGTGATTAAAACTCCAGATTCATTGATGACAGCGGAGTCCTCTGATGACTGAGGGTAGGTTAGTTGATCACTGATTGTGTCATCCTCAGACTGTTCCGGTTCATCCGTGTGCCGCAGCTTTATCTGATCGACATGTTTCCTGAATGTCTGCTCATTCTTGAGCTTAACAATAAACACTCTGTTGCCCTCCTTGACCGTAACAGTACTGGCGATCCAGTTGGGACCTTGACCATAATTTAGTACATGCACAGGATCATTGATAGAAATGTCGCATGACACAGTAGCGCGATCATGATACCCTTGCTGACTTTGACGACTGTATTCAACACGATTATTCAAGTCAGGGTGGACAAGAGAGAGCCTGGTCTTGAGACCTCTCTTCATTAATAGTTCAGCAGGGGAGACCCCGGTAAGCGTATGCGGTCTTGTCCTGTAACTGAGCAATATGCGTGACAAGCGAGTTTGCAGTGAACATTGAGTTACACGTTTCATACTCTGCTTGATGGCACCGCTTGTCCATTGGATGCGGGTTTGAATGGTGTTGACCTCACATGATTGATACCATTAAGTTTCATGAACTCTTGAAACTCCTACTGGTGAAGCAAGATCCATTGTCGCTTACAACGATGTCAGGCAGACCATGCATAGCAAACATGACACGAAGGCTCTCAATGGTAGCTGTGGATATGCTGGATAACATGATTGTACACTCTATCCCTTGGAATAAGCATCCACCACAACTAAGAACACCTTTCCCAGGAAGGGACCTGCAAAGTCGGTGTGGATCCTGGACCATGGTTTAGATGGCCACGACCACAGACTCAGTGGCGATTCCGCTGGTGCTTTACTAAGCTGCATGCAAGTGTTGCACTGATGCACACATGATTCCAGATCAGAGTCAATTCCAGGGCACCATACATGAGACCTGGCTTTCATCATGACAATACCAGGATGTGTGCTATGTAGGTCATGCACAAATTTCTTTCTACCTTTTTTGGGCATAACAACATGATTACCCCACAGTATATAATCTGACTGAATGGATAGTTCGTCTTTGCGGCGGATGTAATGTTTGGTCTCCTCATACATTTGCTTGGGTATGGCAGACCAATCACCACTAAGGATACGACGTTTCACAACCGATAATATCGAGTCTTGGCTGATCTAGGTCTTAATTTGTTGGGCTGTAACAAGGGTTCCTTCTCTTTTGAAAGCATCCATGACTAACAGTAGGTCTGCCCATTGTGGCGATTCTACCTCCAGTGTGGGCAACGGCAGGCAGCTCAATGCATCAGCACAATTCTCGGTGCCAGGTCTATGGCGAATGACATGATCATAGGCAGATAATGTCAGCACCCACCTCTGGATGCGGGACGATGCATTGGTATTGATACCTTTGTTTTCCGAAAACAATGAAATGAGTGGCTTGTGATCTGTTTCCAGTTCAAACCAAAGACCAAACAGGTACTGATGCATCTTTTTAACCCCATACACACAGGCTAATGCTTCTTTTTCTACCATGCTGTAGGCTCTTTCCGCCTTTGACAAACTTTTAGAAGCATACGCAACAGGTTGTAGTTTACCCGACTCATTAGCTTGTTGGAGCACACAACCAACTCCATTTGACGAACCATCACAGGCCAATACTAGACGCTTACGTGGATCATAATGGACCAGCAGCTTGTTAGAGCAAAGCAGATTAGTAGCTTTCTCAAAAGCTCTATCTTGAGACGCACCCCAAACCCAGTTGTTGCCTTTTCTTAGCAGCATGTGCAGTGGCTCTAATGAAGTGCTCAATATAGTTAGGAAATTACCGAAGTAGTTGAGTAGACCAAGAAAATAACGCAGCTCCGTCTCATTCTGAGGCTTGGGTGCATTTTTGATGGCCTTGGTTTTCGAGTCCATAGGCCTGATTCCGTCAACAGCAATTTTCCTCCCCAGGAATTCAAATTTCGGTGCCATGAAGACGTACTTCGAACGTTTTAGTCTGAGTCCCACTTTGTCCAGACGATGTAGAACCTCTTCCAGGTTGTTCAGATGATCGGCAATGTCATGACCTGTGACCAGGATGTCATCTTAGAACACGACGGTTCTAGGGACGGACTTCAGTAGACTCTCCATATTCCTCTGAAATATGGCTGCAGCTGAGCGAATTCTGAAAGGACACCTGTTGTAGATAAACCGTCCTTTATGAGTATTGATGCATGTAAGTTTCTTCGACGCCTCGACCAGCTCCTGTGTCATGTCGGCCACCATCAGATCCAGTTTAGTGAACGACATCCCCCCGGCTAGCGTTGCAAACAGGTCATCAGTATTCGGTAATGGGTATTGATCCTGTTTTGAAACTCGGTTGATTGTAACCTTGTAGTCTCCACAAATCCTGACAGTGCAATCACTTTTCAACATGGAAACAATGGTGCTGGCTCATTCGTTAAAATTCGACCAGTGATATGATCCCTTCACGCTGGAGTCTGTCCAGTTCAATTTCAATCTTCTCCCTCATCATATACGGAACTGCCCGAGCTTTATGATGAATGGGTCTTGCATCCGAGTCCACGTGGATCTGCACTTTGGCTTCTGTTAAATTGTCGATGTCTGGTTCAAACAGCGAGGGGAACTTGCTCAGCACTTGAGCACATGGAGTATCCTCCTCCTACGACAACGCCTTGATCTCGCTCCAGTTCCATTTGATTTTTTCTAATCAGTTCCTGCCAAACAGCGTTGGACCATTGTTGGAACAATCCATAATGGTAAATCGTGAACCGCGCCATCATATGACATCTTGATTACTGCACTGCCAATCACCATTATGAGTTCTTTAGTGTATGTACGCAACTTGGCATTGACTGGACACAGCTTAGACCTCACAGCCTTAGTATCCTACAGCTTGTCGAATGTCCTCTGGCTCATTATTGATTGTCCCGCACCCATGTCCAATTCCATCGATACCGGCACACCATTAAGTTTTACATTAATCATTATCGGTTGGCTCTTTGTTAGGAATGAATACAGTCCATACACTTCCTCCTCTGGTATCTCGGATTGCATATCCGGATCCGCGCTAGACTGGTCATCATCCTCCACGTGGTGTGCTGCAGCACGCTTGCTCAGTTGCGAACAAATGCGCTGGAGATGCCCTATTTTCGAACAGCCTTTACAAATATATTATTTAAACCGACACTGATAATGCCAATGATTTCCCTCACAACGCCAACATGGTGATATCGGATTCATTCCCGTTGGCGGATTTTGAGCAGCCACAGGTTTCGCTTACGCAGTCGGGTAGGCCCTGCCATATGCAGCTCTGGCAAATGATGATACAATCTTGTTTACAAGTACTTGCTGAGTTCCGATTTTTTAATGATATCTGCTTTAAGCTTTTGTCCGTCGTCATGCATGATTGGACAATTGTGATCGCCTGGCTCAAATCCAGCGTCTCTGCCACCAGTAGCTTACGCAGGATCATCTCGTGGTTGATGCCGATTGCAAAGAAGTCCAGCAGCATGTCTGCCAATGCAGTTTCGAACTTACATGGTCCAGCTAGACGTCTTAGGTCGGCAACGAATTCCGATACATCCTGGTCCTCAGAACGAACGCACGTATAGAATCGATATCTTGAGATGATGATGCCTTCATCTGGTTTGAGATGGTCACGTACCAGAACACACAATGTTTCATAGTCCTTGTCTGTTGGACTTAAGGGTGAGAGAAGGTTCTTTATGAGTCCATAGATTTTCGGACTGCAAACCATGAGGAGGATCGCCCGGCGCCGAACTGCGTCTGCCTCTTTCTCCATTTTGTTGGCCATGAAATACTGGTTTAAGCAGGCTACAAATTCTGCCCAATCTTCTCCCTCCACAAATCGCTCCAGAACTCCAATTGTGCTCATTTTTGCATGCAAAGGTTCTTGTTACCTCGTCGCCAAATGTTGTGTATGCAATAACTCAATAGACTGAATACTGTAAACTCCGAACAGGCATTACAAGATGGCTGGCCTTTTATACCTGGGCCGCACACACGTGTGCACAGCCCAATGACTTTCGACAGTGATGCCACCTGGTGGCTAGTAAACCCAAACATACATACATGACATGCACTGACCTCCGCCGCTGCAGCAAAGGAACTGTAACACTGGGGTTGCCTTGCTGCACACCGCTTGGTCCTGCAGAATCAGCGGAGCCATGGAGAAATTCCTTGAATACAGCCTCAGTGATAGAGGATGTTCCAGCTGGCCCACATGGAGCTGGTGTATCCTCCTTCATCTCCACCCCCACCCCCACCTCCACCTCCACTGGCTCCAGGATCAGTGGCTCTTCCTCTTCCTCTTCGTCTTCATCTCTGCCAGTGGTGAAGTCGGGAGAGGGCTGGTGACGCCAGAGGTGGAGGCAGTGGGTCTGTCGTCTGGTCTCTCTGTGTCGGTGTGGTCTGAATCGTCCAAGTCTGGAAGTACAAAACAACATTTAAAAATGCTTGGCACCAGGGGAGGTGTCAGAGTTACAAGAGTACATAATACAGTGACTTATCGCAGTCTTACCTAAATGTCTACCACTGCTGCAATACTGCATTACATATCATACACAGACAATACATATATGCAGTGCATTACATGCCTCCAACATTGCAATAAACAGAGGCCAAAATTACAGTGCAATAAACTTACATTACATTACATCAGGCTAACATTACAGTTACATTACATTACATTACATGACATGACAGGACTGCAACACAGACTGCATTTTATTCAACTTACCATCCTGTGTGAGTGGCTCAGCTGCAATGCCGGTGGTGGAACGGTTGCTATCCCCAACCAGGGACAGAGCACGGATCTCGATTTCAGTCAGAGGCTCTTGGGTTGTGGGTCCTCCCACCGTCCGCTGCTGATCGGCCGCTAATGCAGATGTCTTCTTCTGCAGAAAGTAAAGTAAAGTAAAGTAAAAATCAACATCGCAGACACATAGGTTCACATACACACACATTGATCCTCTTGGCATTGCCTGAAAGTATGAATACATCACCATAACCTTAAGATAAATAACATCACCCATGTGACACTGAACCTACATTTACATGGTACATGGCACATGAGGGGGTGCATAAATAAAATCATTACTTACTCTTGCTACGCTCACCAGGTCATTCCACCGCTTACGGCACCTTTACCCGGTGTGTACCATGGTACTTGTGGAGGACACAGCCTCCCCGACCTCATCCCATATCCTGTTGTACTTCTTTGGAGTGGGGCTTTCCACGACCGCCCTTCGTTAGCTCGGAGTACTTCTCTATAATATTCTCGAGAAGGACAGGTAACTCCGTCTCGTCAAAGGAAGGCGCCCTCAACCTCCTGTCCTTTTCAATGTTCCTGCACTCGATTTTTTTTTAACACTTTTATAATATTTATGTTGTTATGATTTTTGCTTTGTAAAAAATTATTCTTCAAACTGCAGAATTATTCGTTGTTATGAATATTTTTAAACTCTGCAATGTGTTTTTAAAGTTAATGCCCGTCGACTAGCTTGCTGCTCCTTCTCACTCTCTCGCCCCCCCTTGAACTTATTGCGCAAGTGCGGGTGACCCCTGACCCCTGAAATCGCTTCTGAAAAAAAAGGGGGGAAAAATTATGCATGCACCGTTCAGTGCTACACCATCCATCAAAGAGAAAGTCGATCTGGATCGACTACTAGGTTACATACCGCCCACTGTAGACCACTGGCATATCGCCGAAATAACGGCGAAAAAAAAAATCGACCAATTTTGACCTCTTTGGTCTCGGCGGTATGCCGGGTGGTTTGAAACAACGCACCACCAGCATACCACCAAGAAATGGGCAGGCCTTATGCATTGACCAATTTCGGGCTCTAAAAAAGATGGGCTCTGAAATTCTGTGGGACTTCTACCAGTCTCCTGTCGTAATTCCAACTCTCGACCTGCGGAACCCCCAGGGAAATAATATAAGGGGCCATTTACACCCGTTTACATCTATTCCCTTGGGATTCCACTGGAGTTATGAGAGAAGACCGATAGAATCCTCATGGAATTTCAGCGTCCTGGTGCTTAACGTTACAGTGCACTGATGCACGGATGTACCACACCTCGGAGAACCCTCTACCTCAATCTGCGAGGCAATGCATTTCCCCAGTGAGCAGACGGAAAATTGGTGGGAGAGTCAACCTGCCTCTCTGAGTAATCTGTTCAAGATGTATTCGCAAGTATCAACCTGAATTCCCCAACTGCTGACTTTCCTGTCTCAGCTAAGCCATCGGAGGCATGTGGCAAGTGGGAACAAAATGCTTTCCCCACTGAAATGGAGAATTAGACAGACTTGTTGCCTTGGACTGTTCTTGCACAAACTCTAGCAGCCACATACAAAAGTGATGAAAGTGGCTTAAAAAGTGAATGGCCACAATTTTGGCCACAACAGCATTGTGAAGAAGCGCTGAAATATCTTGTGGATTTTAATAAGAATTGAAACAATATTTTATCAAAGCAATCTTTGAAAATTGGGTTCACAATTTCACAATTGCAACATAAGCAGTACTTATACATAATGTTGCGGAATACAATTGTTGGTAAAATCACAGTGGATACAGTCACCAGTACATAGGGCCGTGTTGTGGTCTCCCTAGCGGAATGAACCCTCTTTAGAGGTTGATTTCCAAAGGTTCCATAGGAACAGAAGTAAACCATTAAGCTTCTCAAGCCTGTTCTGTCATTCAGTTAGATCATGGCTAATCTGTATCTTAACTCCACCTACCCGCCTTGGTTCGGTAACCCTTAATACACTTGGCCAACAAATATCTATCAATCTTGGTTTTATCACCAGACTCAACAGCTCTTTGGAAGGAGATTTCCAGATTTCCACTATCCTTTATGAGATAGGTGCTTCCTGACATCACCCCTGGATTGTCTAGCTCTAATGTTAAGGTTATGCCCCCTTGTTCTGGACTCCCCCACCAGAAGAAATAGTTTCTCTCTATCTTCCCTATCAACTCCTTTAATCTTAAACACCTCAATTCTGCACTAGTTCAAAGACACGTTGTGCAGATTTTTGTAAGCGCGCATTTTGTTTGTGGTACTTTTCAAATTTTGGTTTGGGCGAAAATCGGAGTGATGTTCCAAAAAGTAGTTTCTGATTCTTTATACTATTTTAAGCTCGTGAATTCCCAGATGATAGGAAATTAAAATGAATAACATTTAATGATAGCTTGTAAAAAACAGAAATTGAAATTGTTCTGACAGCTTCTATAGGAGAACAGATTAGTGAAAATATTACTACTTATACCAGATCGCTCTCTCTTTTCATCACTCAGCATGCCATTGGTTCAATGCCCTGTATTGCTGGTCATTGGTACCGTATGGGTCAAAAAGGTTATACCAATCATGCTAGAATTGCTCATTTATAAATTATGTTGAGCTGTACCACGAATGAATATATACAAGACTAGATGTTGATGAGATTAATGTGTTCTTTTGATGCTCCTCTGTCCACTGTTTTAATTGATGCATTAATCCATTAAACATAACATTAACTCATACATTGACTAAAATTGCCCGCAGTAATTTCTCGCCTTTTAGGCAATGTATGAAAGGTATTTTACCATGACCAAGTACAATATTTAATTTATTCTATGAAATGTTGGTTAAATTCACCTAATTATGGTAATATTAAACCACTTAGAATTTAAGTACTTAGATGAATTAAAATGTTGCCCTTTCACGTCTAGGGCATGAGTTCAAATTAGGCTCAAGCTGATAAAAAAAGGGTCTTGTATATTTGATTTCTGCACTCCTACACCCTGTAACACTTTTCTATGAGTATATACTAGATAGCTTCTCCATATCTACCCTATCAATCTCTTTAGCATTTTAAACACCGCAATTAAATCACCCACTTGATCTTTTAAACTCAAACGAACACAAAGCCAAGTTTTATGCATGAGATGAGTAATTGAACTGAAGCCCTCTCTGCCTGCTCAGGTGAATGTAAAAAATCCCATGGTACTATTAGAAAAAGAGCAGGGGGCGTTCTCTCAGTGGCCTGGCCAACATTTATACCTCAATCAGCATCTCCAAAAAAAAGATTAAAATGATAATTTATCTCATTTCTATTAGTGAGATCTTGCTGTGCAGAAATTGGCTGCTGTTTTTGCCTATACTTAGATACGTAGATACATAGAAAATAGGTGCAGGAGTAGGCCATTCGGCCCTTCGAGCCTGCACTGCCATTCAATGAGTTCATGGCTGAACATGCAACTTCAGTACCCCATTCCTGCTTTCTTGCCATACTACAACAGTGACTACACTTCAAAGTATAGCCATTGGCTATGAGGCAACTTGGGGTGTCCTGAGGTCATGAAACGCACAAAGTAAATGCAAATACATTAATTTTCTTCTGGTAACAGTTATTAAACAGCTGCCTTTTTGCATGATGCAGCAAGGTAGAAGTTAGCGCTGGTAAATTGCAGGGAAATGGAGGCTCCTCAATCAGAAACCACTCACGTTAATGATGTAGCAGTGGAATTGTTGCTACAGGAACTGAAGGAAAAGAGGTCTGCCCTGTGGCAACAGGAATGCATCCTCTTCAAAAGTGGCTTGTACAGCAAATTTGGCAAGTGACAGCCAATGCTGTTTGTGTTATGTATGTAATAACTCGATAGACTGAAAACTAACACGGGTACAAACCTGGCTCTGCTTTATTAGGGCCCAAAGTGATTACATTACATGATGGCTTGCCTTTTATAGCTGGGCCGCGCACACATGCGCACAGCCCAATGACCTCTGACAGTGGCTTCACCTGGTGACTAGTAATCCCAAACATACATACATGACAATATCCCCCTTTAAGATATTAGTCACAGTTTTTTTACAAATTGAGACAGTCCGGGGCTTTCCGGTCCCAAGTTGATCATCTCAGTTCAAACTCCAGCCTTGGGCGAGCGTTCTGAGTCTGTTATGACTGGGAGTTGGGTAGCCGATCTGATGGGAGTGGCAATGACCATGTCAGGGATTGAAAGTCCAGATTCATTGATGATAGCGGAGTCCTCTGATGACTGAGGGTAGGTTGGTTGGTCACTGATTGTGTCTTCCTCAGACTGTTCCGGTTCATCCGTGTGCCGCAGCTTTACCTGATCAACATGTTTCCTGCATGTTTGCCAATCTTGAGCTTGGCAGTAAGCACTCTGTTACCCTCCTTGGCTGTAACAGTACCGACGATCCACTTGGGACCTTGACCATAATTCAGTACATACACAGGATCATTGATAAAAATGTCGCGTGACACAGCAGCGCGATCATGATACCACTGCTGACTTTAACGTCTGTATTCAACATGATTGTTCAAGTCAGGGTAGACAAGAGAGAGTTTGGTCTTGAAACCTGTCTTCATCAATAGTTCAGCAGGGGAACCCTGGTAAGCATGTGGGGTCTTGTCCTGTAACTAAGCAATATGCATGATAAGCGAGTCTGCAGTGAACCTTGAGTTACACGTTTCATACTTTGCTTGATGGTTTGGATAGCACGCTCTGCTTGACCATTAGATGCCGGTTTGAATGGTGTTGACCTCACATGTTTGATATCATTGAGTTTCATGAACTCTTGTAACTCCAGATTAGTGAAGCAAGGTCCGTTGTCGCTTACAATGATGTCAGGCAGAACATGCATAGCAAACATGACACAAAGGCTCTCAATGATAGCTGTGGTTGTGCTGGATGACATGATTGTAAACTCTATCCACTTGGAATAAGCATCCACCACAACTAAGAACATCTTTCCCAGGAAGGGACCTGCAAAGTCGATGTAGATCCTGGACCATGGTTTAGATGGCCACGACCACAGACTCAGCGGCGATTCCACTGGTGCTTTATTTAGCTGCATGCATGTGTTGCACTGATGCACACATGATTCCAGATCAGAGTTAATTCCAGGCCACCATACATGAGACCTAGCAATGGTTTTCATCATGACAATACCGGGATGAGTACTATGTAGATCATGTACAAATTTCTCTCTGCCTTTCTTAGGCATAACAACACGATTACCTCACAGTAAACAATCTGACTGAATGGAAAGTTCGTCTTTGCTACAGTTGTAAGGTTTGGTCTCATCACCCATTTGCTTGGGTATGGCAGACCAATCATCACTAAGGACACAATGTTTCACAACCGATAATATCGGGCCCTGGCTGGTCCAGGTCTTAATTTGTTGAGCCGTGACAGGGGTTCCTTCACTTTCAAAAAGCATCCATAACTAACAGTAGGTCTGCAGGTTGTAGCATCTCCACCTCAGGTGTGGGCAACAGCAGATGGCTCAATGCATCGGCACAATTCTCGGTGCCAGGTCTATGGCGAATAACATGATCATAGGCAGATAATGTCAGCGCCCACCTCTGGATGCGGGACAATGCATTGGTATTGATACCTTTGTTTTCCGAAAACAATGAAATGAGTGGCTTGTGATCTGTTTCCAGTTCAAACCGAAGACCAAACAGGTACTGATGCATCTTTTTAACTCCATACACACAGGCTAATGCTTCTTTTTCTACCATACTGTAGGCTCTTTCCGCCTTTGACAAACTTTTAGAAGCATATGCAACAGGTTGTAGTTTACCCGACTCATTAGCTTGTTGGAGCACACAACTAACTCCATATGACGAACCATCACAGGCCAATACTAGACGCTTACATGGATCATAATGGACCAGCACCTTGTTAGAGCAAAGCAGATTAGTAGCTTTCTCAAAAGCTCTATCTTGAGACGCACCCCAAACCGAGTTGTTGCCTTTTCTTAGCAGCATGTGCAGTGGCTCTAATGAAGTGCTCAATATAGTTAGGAAATTACCGAAGTAGTTGAGTAGACCAAGGAACGAACGCAGCTCCATCTCATTCTGAGGCTTGGGTGCATTTTTGATGGCCTTGGTTTTCGAGTCCATAGGCCTGATTCCGTCAGCAGCAATTTTCCTCCCCAGGAATTCAAATTTCGGTGCCATGAAGACGTACTTCGAACGTTTCAGTCTGAGTCCCACTTTGTCCAGACGATGTAGAACCTCTTCCAGGTTGTTCAGATGTTCGGCAATGTCACGACCTGTGACCAGGATGTCATCTTAGAACACGACGGTTCTAGGGACGGGCTTCAGTAGACTCTCCATGTTTCTCTGAAATATGGCTGCAGCCGAGCGAATTCCCAAAGGACACCTGTTGTAGATAAACCGTCCTTTATGAGTATTGATGCATGTAAGTTTCTTCGACACCTCGACCAGCTCCTGTGTCATGTCGGCCACCATCAGATCCAGTTTATTGAACGACATCCCCCCGGCTAGTGTTGCAAACAGGTTATCAGTCTTCGGTAATGGGTATTGATCCTGTTTTGAAACTCGGTTGATTGTAACCTTGTAGTCTCCACAAATCCTGACAGTGCCACCATTCTTCAACACGGGAAAAATGGGGCTGGCCCTTTTGTTAAATTCGACCGGTGATATGACCCCTTCATACTGGAGTCTGTCCAGTTCGATTTCGACCTTCTCCCTCATCATGTACGGAACCACCCGAACGTTATGATGGATGGGTCTTGCATCCGAGTCCACATGGATCTGCACCTTGGCTCTCGTGAAACTGCTGATGCTTGGTTCCAGCAGCAAGGGGAACTTGCTCAGCACTTGAGCACATGGAGTGTCGTCCTCCGATGACAACGCTTTAATATCGTTTCAATTCCATTTGATTTTTTATAGCCAATTCCTGCCAAATAGCATTGGACCATTAGCTGGAACAATACATAACAGTAAATTATGAACCGCACCATCATACGACACCTTGACTACTGCGCTGCCAATCACCGTTATGAGTTCTTTAGTGTACGTACGCAACTTGGCATCGACTGGACTCAGCTTAGGCCTTACAGCCTTAATATCCCACAGCATGTCGAATGTCCTCTGGCTCATTATTGATTGACTCACACCCATGTCCAATTCCATCGGTACCGGCACACCGTTAAGTTTCACATTAATCATTATCGGTTGGCTCTTTGTTGGGAACGAATACATTTCATACACTTCCACCTCTGGTATCTCGGATTGCATATCCGGATCCACTCTATACTCTATACTTGTCATCATCCTCCAAGTGGTGTATCACAGCACGCTTGCGGACACATGCACTGGAGATGCCCCAGTCTTGAACAGCCTTTACAAATGTACTGTTTAAACCGACACTGATGAGGCCGATGATTGCCCCCACAATGCCAACACGGTGAAATCGGATGAATTCCCGTTGGCTGACTTTGGGCAGCCACAGGTTTTGCATACGCAGTCGAGTAGGCCCTGCCATATGCAGCTCTGCCAAACGACGATACAATCTTGCTTATAGTACTTGACGAGTTCTGATTTTTCGATGATATCTGCTTTAAGTTTTTGTCCGTCATCATGCATGCCTGGACAATTGTGATGGCCTTGCTCAAATCCAGCCAATAGCTTACGCAGGATCACCTCGTGATTGATGCCAATTACAAAGAAATCCCGCAGCATGTCTCCCAACGCGTTTTCGAACTTACAGGGTCCAACTAGACGTCTTAGGTCGGCAACGAATTCCGACACATCCTAGCCCTCAGAACGAATGTGCTTGTAGAATCGATGTCGTGAGATGATGATGCCTTCTTCTGGTTTGAGATGGTTACGTACCAGAGCACACAATGTTTCATAGTCCTTGTCCGTTGGACTTGCAGGCAAGAGAAGATTCTTTATGAGTCCATAGATTTTCGGACCGCAAACCGTGAGGAAGACCACCCTGCGCTTAACTGCGTCAGTGGGTTCCTCCATTTTGTTGGCCATGAAGTACTGGTCCAGGTGAGCTACAAAATCTGCCCAGTCCTCTCCCTCCATGAATCTCTCCAGAATTCCAATTGTGCTAATTTTTGCATGCGAAGATTCTTAAGTTACCTCGTCACCAAATGTTATGTATGTAATAACTCGATAGACTGAATACTGTAAACTAACACAGGTACAAAGCGGCTCTGCTTTATTAGGTCCCAAAGTGATTACATTACATGATGGCTTGCCTTTTTACCTGGGCCGCACACACGTGCTTACAGTCCAATGACCTCCCACAGTGGCGCCACCTGGTGGCTAGTAACCCCAAGCATACATACATGACATTTTGCATAACCCAGACGACCGGGAATGGGACCACAAAGAGGGTAAGTAACCTGAGGAAAGCTACACGGCTCCAGAACCATTTTGGACTCCAGATAGCTGCCCCAGCGTGACTGCCACAAAATGTTCCCTGGCAACTTGTAACTTATTTCTTTCAGCTCCATCCCAAGCATTCACACAAGCTTAACCTGTGTAGCTTGCTGGAAGGCAACGGCCCATTGAATGCTTATTACAAGTGTCTGCACTGCAGCATTGCACCAAGGCAAGCTGTAATTTGCAACCAAACCTATTATTAGACTGAATTGTTAAAAAGCCTTGAGACAGGAAATCTTTGCAAATATCACCAAGCTGCATCATGTGAGTTCATTTGCTGTAAGACAGGATGGTGTGTGAGATGGGCAGATTATCAAAGGGAGCAGATCACAACTGGAGGAAACTACAAGCACTTAACTCCATTTGAGAAGGTCAGGTTGGGTATAATTGGACATGAGAGCATTGAGTGGGTAGGGGGAAAAGTTGATCATAGTGGCTAAGAGAGAACTTGAAAAAAGCATAACTGCAAGGCAAAATGTAACCGTACAAATATTTGTCCAGCACTACAATGGCAAGAAGGCTGTCAGAGAAGTAGTGTAAACATTGTAGGTCCGATTTTAATCTTGTCCACCCAACGGGGTGGTTGGGTGGTTAAAGTAGCAGAAGACTTTACCACTCCATTCGCAACATAGTCCCACCTGCCGCCATTTTAACTGCACATATTTTGGAGTTAGGAATGTAGGCATATAGGAACAAGGCTGATCAGCCCCTTGAGCCTGTTCCACCATTCAATTAGATAATGACTCATCTGTATCTTAACTGCATCTGCTCACTTTGGTTCCGTAACCCTTAATACCCTTGCCTAACAAAAATCGATCAATCTCAGTTTTGACGTTTTCAATTGACCCCGCCTCTCCAGCATTTCTGGAAGAGGGTTACAGATTTCCACTACCCTTTGTGTGAAGAAGTGCTTTACGGCATCATCCTTGAATGCCTCTAATTTTAAGGTAAAGCCCCTTGCTCTGGACTCCCTCACAAGAGGAAACAGTTTCTCTCTCTCTACCCTATCAACTTCTTTGATCATCTTAAACACCTCAATTAGATCATCCTTTAATCTTCTATATTCAAGGGAATACAAGCCTAGTCTATGCAACCTGTCCTCGTCATTCAACCCTTTTAGCCCCAGTATCATTCTGATGAATCTGTGCTGCATCCCCTCCATTGTACATTAATGATTTAGATGAGGGTATTAAATGTAGTCTCTCCAAATTTGCGGATGACACTAAGTTGGGTAGCAGTGTGAGCTGTGAGGAGGATGCTATGAGGCTGCAGAGTGACTTGGATAGGTTAGGTGAGTGGGCAAACGCATGGTAGATGAAGTATAATGTGGATAAATGTGAGGTTATCCACTTTGGTGGTAAAACAGAGAGACAGACTATTATCTGAATGGTGACAGATTAGGAAAAGGGGAGGTGCAACGAGACCTGGGTGTCATGGTACATCAGTCATTGAAGGTTGGCATGCAGGTACAGCAAGCGGTTAAGAAAGCAAATGGCATGTTGGCCTTCATAGCAAGGGGATTTGAATACAGGGGCAGGGAGGTGTTACCACAGTTGTACAGGGCCTTGGTGAGGCCTCACCTGGAGTATTGTGTACAGTTTTGGTCTCCTAATTTGAGGAAGGACATTCTTGCTATTGAGGGAGTGCAGCGAAGGTTCATCAGACTGATTCCCGGGATGGCGGGACTGACATATCAAGAAAGACTGGATCAACTGGGCTTGTATTCACTGGAGTTCAGAAGAATGAGAGAGGATCTCATAGAAACGTTTAAAATTCTGATGGGTTTAGACAGGTTAGATGCAGGAAGAATGTTCCCAATGTTGGGGAAGTCCAGAACTAGAGGTCACAGTCTGAGGATAAGGGATAAGCTGTTTAGGACCGAGATGAGGAGAAACTTCTTCACCCAGAGAGTGGTGAACCTGTGGAATTCTCTACCACAGAAAGTTGTTGAGGCCAATTCACTAAATATATTCAAAAAGGAGTTAGATGTAGTCCTACTACTAGGGGGATCAAGGGGTATGGCGAGAAAGCAGGAATGGGGTACTGAAGTTGCATGTTCAGCCATGAACTCATTGAATGGCAGTGCAAGCTCAAAGGGCCGAATGGCCTACTCCTGCACCTATTTTCTATGTTTCTATGTTTCTAAGCCAATATATCCTTCCTGAGGTGTGGTTCCCAGAACTGAACCCAGTGCTCTAAACGTGGTCTAACCAGAGCTTTACACAACTGCAGCATAACTTCCACCTCTTTACATTCCACTCCCTTGAGAGAAAGGCTAACATTCCATTAGCCTTTTTAATGAGGACGCGACTGCTGCCAACGAACAGAAAGTGGACTGTGCATGCGCGCTGCTGGTTCGTCACAGGAGTGGGTTCGTTAAAAAAATAATTAAATGCCAGGAGGGAGCAGGCTGTGAGGAAAAGTGCTGGGAGCGAGCAGGCTGCTTCAAAAATGCTTAGCGAGGAAAAAAAAATGCTTCCGGTTCCAGATTGATGCGCAGTACGCAACTGCACAGCTTCCAGTCGTTGGCAGCAGCCATTCCATTTTAATAATATTTTATACCTATCCACTAGCTCTTAGTGATTTCTGTACATGAGTTCCGACATCTCTCTGCTCCTCAACTAGCTTCTCACCATTTAGAAAATACTCTGATCTATCTTAAGTTCAAAGCGGATGACCTAACACTTTTCAACACTGAACTCTATCTGCCACAGTTTTGCCCACTCACTTAATCTATCAATGTCCCTTTGCAACTTGTTTTTCCCATCTACACTACATACTTTGCCACCTAACTTAGTATCTTCAGCAAACTTGGATATACAAGTTTATGTAAGTCTATTCCCTTACATAAGTCATTGATAAATATAGTGAAAATCTGAGACTACAGTATAGACCTCTGGGGGGCACCATTAGTCATATCCTACCAAATGGACTACATACCCATTATCCCTACTCTCTGTCTCCTACCTGTTAACCAATCCCCTACCCATGTCAATAGGTTACCTCCAATTCCATGTGCTTTCATTTTTCCCAACAGGCTCTTGTGTGGAACCTTATCAAATGACTTCTGAAAGTCCATATAAGTACCAACCATAGACAGTCCTTTACATACCACATTAGTGACCTCCTCAAAAAAAGTCAGCTGGGTTAGTTAGACATGACTTACCCTTTACCAATCAATGCTGACTCTCTCTGATCAGTTCATATTTGTCCAAGTTTTCAGTCACTCTACCTCTAATGACATATTCTAGTAGCTTCCCCACATCAAACATTAGTCCAGTAGGGTCTATAATTTCCTGGTTTCTCTCTCCCACTTATTTTGAATAATGGAGCAACAGTGGTAATTTTCCAATCCAATGGGAAATCCTGAATCAAAACAGTTTTGGAAGATGATGACTAAAGCATCTGCAATTTCCTCACCTACTTCTTTTAATATCCTGGAGTGAGCAGTGAGTGGTCAGTGTGAACGATGAGTGGGCAGGGGGGAAGGTGGAAATTATCAGATCCCTATGATTTGTCAATCTTCAGTCTCATTATTTTCTCCATTACCATTTTTAAATCTTATATTCAATCTAGTAAGTTCCTCCACTTGATTTATAATTTGTTTTACTCATAGCTCTCATACTTTATCCTCTTCCTCTGCTGCGAAGTCTGATATAAAGTAACTATTTAGCAAATCTGCCATTTCCTTGCTTTCAATTACAATATCACCTGCATCTGTCTTTAAGGTGCCATCCTCTTTCTAATAGTTGTAAAAGCTTGATACACCTCACAAGTTTTATCTCGTGTTCCCTTTTTGCAGCACTTTACTTTCTTTTTATTCCTTTGCTGTTCATGGGATCGCCATAGTTCTTTGCATTTATGTAAGCCCTTTCTTTTAGCTTTATACTTTCACTCACCTCTGACCAAGGTAGTTCCATTACATTTTAAAGACAGTTCTAGATACAGTTTTAAAAGAGGCAGCTCGTGCAGAGCATGGGGTGCAGCAGCATAGAGTGGCATTCGTGAGTTTGGTAAGTGGGTGAGTTCGGTCAAGTGGTGGTGGCAGCTGCTGTTTTGTCTTGTTTTTCCTACCACTGCTGACACTAGAGCAGCTGATAAGGAGTGCAAGAGTAGGAGTCGGAGGCCGAGACACCAGCCCAACCAGCTGCAGACAAAGATAGAAGGGTGCGAAATCGAGAGGTGACATCACAGCCAAGCTGGTAAGTGGTTGGCTGTTCGACTGGTAAGTATAACTCTCCTTTAGACTGACTTTTAGATTGGTTTAATTGGCAGTGAACTACTAAGTAGCTGTTTGGTGTTTAAGTAAATTTTAGTAAGTAAATTAATTTAAGGGTTAAGTCATGGCAGGAGAGCTCGGACCCATGTCATGCTCCTCCTGTGCTATGTGGGAAATCAGGGACACTTCCAGTGTCCCTGACTACTATGTGTGCGGGAAGTGTGTGCAGCTGCAGCTCCTGACAGACCGCATGACGGCAGTGGAGCTGCGGATGGACTCACTCTGTAGCATGTGTGATGCTGAGAATGTTGTGGATAGCACATTTAGTGAGTTGATCACACCACAGATAGAGGTTATGACAGATAGTGAATGGGTGACCAAGAGACAAGGCAAGAGCAGGAATCCCCTGCGGTCATCTCCCTCCAAAACAGATATACCGTTTTGGATACTGTTGGGGGAGATGACTTACCAGGGGAAGGCACCAGCAGCCAGGTTCATGGCACCGTGGGTGGCTCTGCTGCACAGAAGGGCGGGAAAAAGAGTGGGAGAGCTATAGTGATAGGAGACTCTATTGTAAGGGGAATAGTTAGGAGTTTCTGCGGCCGCAACCGAGACTCCAAGAGGGTATGTTGCCTCCCTGGTGCAAGGGTCAAGGATGTCTTGAAGCAGCAGCAGAGCAATCTGGAAAGGGAGGGTGAAGAGCCAGTTGTCGTGGTACATGTATATACCAACAATATAGGTAAGAAGCGGGAAGAGGTCCTACAAGTTGAATTTAGGGAGCTACGAATTAAATTAAAAAGTAGGATCTCAAAGGTAGTAATCTCTGGATTGCTACCAGTGACATGTGCTAATCAGAGTAGAGGGAGCAGGATAGTTAGAATAAATACATGGCTTGAGCAGTGGTGCAAGAGGGAGGGATTCAAATTCCTGGGACATTGGAACCAGTTCTGGGGAAAGTGGGACCTGTACAAAAGGGACGGTTTGCACTTGGGCAGGACTGGAACTGATATCCTAGGGGTAAAATTTGCTAATGCAGTTCTGGAGTGTTTAAACTAATATGGCAGGGGGATGGGAACCTGTGCAGCGAGACAAGGCGAAGTAATTTGCAGTCAGAAACAGATGGTAGAAAAGTAAAAAGCAATAGTGGAAGGCCGAGTAAACAAAGGCAAGAAACAAAAAGGGCCACACCACATCATAATTCTAAAAGGACAAAGGGTGTTAAAAAAACAAGCCTGAAGGCTTTGTGTCTTAATGCAAGGAGTATCCGTAATAAGGTGGATGAATTCACTTTGCAAATAGATGTTAACAGATATGATGTGATTGGGATTACAGAGACATGGCTCCAGGATGATCAGGGTTGGGAACTCAACATCCAAGGGTACTCAACATTCAGGAAGGATAGAATAAAAGGAAAAGGAGGTGGGGTAGCATTGCTGGTTAAAGAGGAGATTAATGCAATAGTTAGGAAGGACATTAGCTTGGATGATGTGGAATCTATATGGGTAGAGCTGCAGAACACCAAAAGGCAAAAAACATTAGTGGGAGTTGTGTACAGACCTCCAAACAGTAGTAGTGATGTTGGGGAGGGCATCAAACAGGAAATTAGAGGTGCATACAATAAAGATGCAGCAGTTATCATGGGTGACTTTAATATGCATATAGATTGGGCTAACCAAACTGGAAGCAATACGGTGGAGGAGGATTTCCTGGAGTGCATAAGGGATGGTTTTCTAGACCAATATGTCGAGGAACCAACTAGGGGGAAGGCTATCTTAGACTGGGTGTTGTGTAATGAGAGAGGATTAATTAGCAATCTCGTTGTGCAAGGCCCCTTGGGAAAGAGGGACCATAATATGGTGGAATTCTACATTAGGATGGAGAATGAAACAGTTAATTCAGAGACCATGGTCCAAAACTTAAAGAAGGGTAACTTTGAGGGTATGAGGCGTGAATTGGCTAGGATAGATTGGCGAATGATACTTAAGGGGTTGATTGTGGATGGGCAATGGCAGACATTTAGAGACCGCATGGATGAACTACAACAATTGTACATCCCTGTCTGGCGTAAAAATAAAAAAGGGAAGGTGGCTCAACTGTGGCTATCAAGGGAAATCAGGGATAGTATTAAAGCCACGGAAGTGGCATACAAATTGGCCAGAAATAGCAGTGAACCCGGGGACTGGGAGAAATTTAGAACTCAGCAGAGGAGGACAAAGGGTTTGATTAGGGCAGGGAAAATAGAGTACAAGAGGAAGCTTGCAGGGAACATTAAGACGGAATGCAAAAGTTTCTGTAGATATGTAAAGAGAAAAAGGTTAATAAAGACAAACGTGGGTCCCCTGCAGTCAGAATCAGGGGAAGTCATAACGGGGAACAAAGAAATGGCAGACCAATTGAACAAGTACTTTGGTTCGTTATTCACTAAGGAGGACACAAACAACCTTCCGGATATAAAAGGGGTCAGAGGGTCTAGTAAGGAGGAGGAACTGAGGGAAATCTTTATTAGTCGGGAAATTGTGTTGGGGAAATTGATGGGATTGAAGGCCGATAAATCCCCAGGGCCTGATGGACTGCATCCCAGAGTACTTAAGAAGGTGGCCTTGGAAATAGCGGATGCATTGACAGTCATTTTCCAACATTCCATTGACTCTGGATCAGTTCCTATTGAGTGGAGGGTAGCCAATGTAACCCCACTTTTTAAAAAAGGAGGGAGAGAGAAAACAGGGAATTATAGACCGGTCAGCCTGACATCGGTAGTGGGTAAAATGATGGAATCAATTATTAAGGATGTCATAGCAGCGCATTTGGAACGGGGTGACATGATAGGTCCAAGTCAGCATGGATTTGTGAAAGGAAAATCATGCTTGACAAATCTGGAATTTTTTGAGGATGTTTCCAGTAGAGTGGTCAAGGGAGAACCAGTTGATGTGGTGTATTTGGACTTTCAGAAGGCTTTCGACAAGGTCCCACACAAGAGATTAATGTGCCAAGTTAAAGCACATGGGATTGGGGGTAGTGTGCTGACGTGGATTGAGAACTGGTTGGTAGACAGGAAGCAAAGAGCAGGAGTAAATGGGTACTTGACTAGTAAATGACTAGTGGGGTACCGCAAGGTTCTGTGCTGGGGCCCCAGCGGTTTACATTGTACATTAATGATTTAGACGAGGGGATTAAATGTAGTCTCTCCAAATTTGCGGATGACACTAAGTTGGGTGGCAGTGTGAACTGCGAGGAGGATGCTATGAGGCTGCAGAGTGACTTGGATAGGTTAGGTGAGTGGGCAAATGCATGGCAGATTAAATATAATGTGGATAAATGTGAGGTTATCCACTTTGGTGGTAAAAACAGAGAGACAGACTATTATCTGAATGGTGACAGATTAGGAAAAGGGGAGGTGCAACGAGACCTGGATGTCATGGTACATCAGTCATTGAAGGTTGGCATGCAGGTACAGCAGGCGATCAAGAAAGCAAATGGCATGTTGGCCTTCATAGCGAGGGGATTTGAGTACAGGGGCAGGGAGGTGTTACTACAGTTGTACTAGGCCTTGGTGAGGTCACACCTGGAGTATTGTGTACAGTTTTGGTTTCCTAACTTGAGGAAGGACATTCTTGCTATTGAGGGAGTGCAGCGAAGGTTCACCAGACTGATTCCCGGGATGGCGGGACTGACATATCAAGAAAGACTGGATCAACTGGGCTTGTATTCACTGGAGTTCAGAAGAATGAGAGGGGGTTAGACAGGTTAGATGCAGGAAGAATGTTCCCAATGTTAGGGAAGTCCAGAACCAGGGGTCACAGTCTTAGGATAAGGGATGAACCATTTAGGACCGAGATGACGAGAAACTTCTTCACCCAGAGAGTGGTGAACCTGTGGAATTCTCTACCACAGGAAGTTGTTGAGGCCAATTCACTCAATATATTCAAAAAGGAGTTAGATGTAGTCCTTACTACTAGGGGGATCAAGGGGTATGGTGAGAAAGCAGGAATGGGGTACTGAAGTTGCATGTTCAGCCATGAGCTCATTGAATGGCGGTGCAGGCTCGAAGAGCCGAATGGCCTACTCCTACACCTATTTTCTATGTTTCTATGTTTCTATAAGTAGAGCTCTTGCCCTTTAGGGGTATGTACAGGTCTTGTGTTGTAACAGATAGATCTTTGAACACCTCCCACTGTTCATCTGTAGTTCTACCCATTAATAGTTTCACCCAATTTACTGTGATCAATTTCTACCTCATCCCTTCAACGCCAGCCTTACCTAAATTTAAAACCTTGGTTTGTGATTCACCCTTCTCGGTCTCAAATCTAATATCCGATTCATTCATGTTATAGTCACTGTTATCTAGGTGTTCCCTTACCGCAAGATTGTTGACTAATTCTCATTACTCATCACTAAATCTAGTATGCCGTGTCCTCTTGTTGATCGAGAATCTATTGTTCCAGAAAACCCTGGAATACACTCAAGAAATTTGCTGTCCTTGGGCCTCAAGCTGAACAGTTTCTTCCAAGCTATGTATTATAACCATTATAACCACTTTGCTTTTGCAAAAAGCTTCCTTATCTCCATATTTATGCATCCCCCTATTTTATCACTGCAATCAGGAGGTCTGGAGATATTTCCCACCAGTCTTACAGCTTTTTCTATTCCTCAATTCTACCCAGAGATTTTCCACTGCCTGCTCAGCCTTATGGATATCCCCTCTTTCTAATGCTGCAACAGTGCATTTTATCAATATTGCTCCTCCTTCTCCTGTTCCTATTTCCCTGTCCTTTCGAAAGACCGTACAGCCTGGAATATTCAGCTCCCAGTAATGGCCAACTTGCAGCCAGGTCAGTGATGGCCATAATGTCATACCTTTCAAGCTGAATTTGTGCTTCTAATTCACTTGTTTTAATCCTTATGCTGCATGCTGTTTGTGTATATTTGTGATGCTGCTGGCATTGAAGCTGTTAGCCATCTCTGTCCAGGCCTGCTCAAGTGTGGCCCTGGGGATGCTCCCATGGCTGAAAGGGAATGGTATCTTTCTCCATGTCCTGACTTTGTCCAAGTGGACCTCCAGTAAAGCATCAGAAACCTAGGGAGCAGCCCTCCGATTCATCTTTTGTGCCACAATTATTCCCAGTGATTTTTAAACAAAATTCAAAACAGTGAATGCACCATGGCTCATGGTCACAATTCTGATTTGGCCTCCTCTTCCATAGTTAGACATAATTTTATAGACAGATATTGGTCCATGCAGCATTTTAGGTGAGGGGTGGGGGGCATAAGAAATCTCTGATCTACACAGATATCTGAATTGTTCCTTCAAGAAGCCAATAGCATACTCAATCATGATCTTACTGGTTGCTTGAGCCTTGTTGTGCATGCCTCTGACCAAGGTTATCTGTTACATTGCTGTATTTCTATCTCGGATACCTTCTTCATAGTCAGCAGCAAAGACTGCTCCCATAAGCAAGTCTTCGCTCCTTAAGAACTGGAGTGTGTCTTTACCTGACCAGTATCTTCATAATCATTGTGAGCCCAGGGATAAAACAGAAACCCTTTCACTGTATTTCAACTTGCTAGAACTAGCATAAACCCTCATGTAATTTCCTTGACCTTGAAAGTGGTAGAATAACCTATGCATCAGGCTGAGGTAAAATCAACCAAACCATTTCATTACTGATAAATAGCAAAGATATGCATCAAACTTTCAGTAATATACAAATGCAACAATTCTTTTTTATATCTATATCGAAAATAGCAAACAGTCACAGATCCATTTCTCTTTCTTTAATGCTTTCAGAAGGACAGAAAGCAGGCATCGGATCTACCATGATATGCTTTCAAAACCCTTTGAAGATTGGGAAGACCAAAGCCATTGTCTTTAGTCCCGCCACCAACTCCATCCCTCTCTCGAACTTCTGTCTGAGGCTGAACCAGACAGATATTTGATCCTGAAATGAGCTTCCGGCCACATATCCGTGGCATAACTAAAACCCTATTTCCACCTCTATAACATTGCCCGTCTCCCCGCCCCCCACCGCCTCAGCTCATCTGCTGCTGAAACCCTCAGCCATGCCTTTGTTACCTCTAGACTTGACTATTCCAACGCACTCCTGGTTGACCTCCCACATTCTACCCTACGTAAACTTGAGGTGGTCCAAAATGCAGCTGCCATGTCCTAACTCGCACCAGGTCCCGTTCACTCATCACCCCTGTGCTTGCTGACTTACATTGGCTCCCGGTTAAGCAACACCTTGATTTCAAAATTCTCATCCTTGTTTACAAATCACCTCCATGACCTCGCCCCTCCCTATCTCTGCAATCTCCTTCAGTCTGACAACCCCCCTGAGATAGCTGCACTCCTCAAATTCTGCCCTCTTGAGCATCCCTGATTATAATCGCTCAACCATCAGTGGCCGTTCCTTCAGCTGCCTAGGCCTTAAGCTCTGGAACTCCCTCCCTAAACCTCTCCACTCCTCCACCTATATTTCCTCCTTTAAGATGCTCCTTAAAACTTTAATGTTAACCAGCTCTTTTGGTCATCTGCCGTAATTTCTTCTTATGTCCTCGGTGTCAAATGTTTGTCTTATAACACTCTTGTGAAGCACCTTGGGATGTTTTATTACTTTAAAGGCACTATATAAATACAAGTTGTTGTTGTTATTGATCAATTATATAATTAAAACAATTTTAGAATAATGAAAAAGTATCTCTCCAACTTAAATCGAGCTGTCAATGGGCTCAATTTTCCCCAGGAGTTGCCCTGCTTTTTTTGCATAAGTGGCTTTTTTTGGAATAACTTAAAAATCGCAAATTTCCCCAGTTAACTTGCTCCAGTGTAAGTCAGTTAATTAGGTTTTTTTTTAGTTTCGTTTTTTTTCTCCAAAAGGGGGCGTGACCAACCACTTACGCGATGGAAGCAAATTTGGCCAGCTAAAAGTTACTCCAAACTAACTTCGGCCAGTGTATGTTCGGCACAGAAAAACCTTACCTACATTTAAGAAATCAGCGTGGGTAGCCCTAAATAGCAGAGGGGAGGTGAGTTTGAGGATTCTAAACACTAAACACCTTCACAGCATCAGCACAACATCAAAACAACTTCAGCACAACATCTTCACGACATTATCAAAAATAAATGAAAGATAAATCAGCTACTGAAAATAGAGCAGTCCTGCCTTGCCGACTGCAGAACGCACCGGCTAGCCCTTCAGCAGGGCTAGGGGCAGCAGGCATGCATGACTGCAGGGGTGAGGGATGGTTTTTTTTACAGTTGTTCCTAGATGTTGTGTGATGATAATGGAACAAGATTCAGTTTTAATGCAAAAATCTTTTATTGCAAAGTTTACACTTAAACAACAACAACAACAACACTAGCAAAGAAAGGCTGCACCCATCTCTCATCCACATATCGGGGAATGTGCACTTCCTCATCGGGGTGGTGATGGTGGTGCAGGGGTGGGGGGGGCTGGGGGCCCAACTTGGGTCTCAACAGAGGCTGGTGTGGGGATTGGAGTGGGAGCGGCATTTGATTGTCAGGCCTGTGTGCCCTTATTGCAGCAGTTAGCTCCCTCATGGCCTCTGCCATCATTTGCACTCCCTCTGACATGCCCATCCTCAGTTCCCATCTCAGTGCTGATATTTCTCCCGACAGTATCGCAACCTCATCACGCAGCCCACTGACGCGGCCACGAGTGATCGGGTAAGAGCATTGGTCTCCTCATCCAATGATAACCTGATGTACATCTGATGAAGGCTGCATCTCAGGTTGGCTTCTCCTTCCCCTCGCCGTGGGTCTGCATAGCGGCACCCCTCCAGTGCGAGGCACAGGCTGGGACGGTGGGGCCCTGGGTGTTCCAACCTGCATTCCACCACCGCCACTGGGACCCGCAACCTCGGAAGGTGTGAAACCAAGGAATGTTGTGGCAGAGCTCATGGAGGTGCCTGGCAAAGTGATGCCCTGTACCATGGACTGATCCATATCATGATCAGCATTCTCCCATGAACACAGATCCATGGAACCCTCCTCCCTCCACCCGCCGTGGTCTGGAGCGGATGCATCTGGATCTTCTTGTTGATCTTTAGGATGTTCAGGATTATTTCTTGTTCTGCAAAATACAACAGATCAGTCAAATAGTTAGCAGGAAAGGAGGGGGTAGGATGGGTGAAATGAGTAATCTCACGCATAGCAGGCCAGTCAGCAGGTTGATTTGAAGGGTGAAGGTACATTTTCATGATTGACCCTCACCCTCGCGTGTGTGTCCAGCTTGTGCAGAGCTGATTCTTTTTCTGCAGTTGTGACCCAGCAAGGCAAGAACCCTCTGTTCCAGTGGTGGTAGTTGGCACAGATTTGGCAGCCCTCCTTCTGTTCTAGTTCTCTCCCTTTTGTTGTCGGCTAATTTCTTCTGCAAAGATGAAAATATAATTTTTGCCACATGGTGAGCTTCTGATGGATGGGACATATACAGATGATCACAGTAACAATTGCAATTCCATTTAAAACTCAAGGTAATACTCACACTCACGACTTGACGAACATCCTGCCATTTCTTTTTGCACTGGCTTCCAGTTCTTGCGGTCTTCACCCCTGCGGAGAATTCTTCTGCAACGAGGTTCCAGCGTCTCCTCATTTCTTTGGGTGGAACTTTTGTGGGACCACTCTTACTGATATCCAGCTCCTGTCATCTGTCCTCAATGACAGTGACTAGTTTCTCCACCTCCCTATGCAAGAAGTTCTTCGTCCTTGTTGCACGCTCTTGCGTCATTGGTGTATTGGATTTACACTCAGGTGATCTTGAAAACACACAGTTCTCACCTTTCATGCATCTATGCAGCACTCCTTTCCACTCCCTCAGCCACACAAAAATCACAATTCACACCTTACCTTCTAATATGGCCCACTGCCAATGCTGCTGAGGCACTGAGGATGCTCTCCCTTTAAATGGCCGATCGCCAAGGTTCCTGCCCCATTACACATGCCCGCACGCTTGACCGTGCATTGCGCATGCGCGCACGCACAAACAGTCATGCATTCCCCTGCAGGCACTTGAGGACACGCTGGGCCCAAGCCCCGTCCCCGGGCCGGCTGTGCTGAACAAGTGCAGTCCAAGTTCCGCCCCCCCGCAGGTTTCTCAGTGCCACGCCACAGGACCACAGCGATCCAGGAACGGCCAAATTATCCCGGTAAGTTTTCAGCGCATTTTTTCCCCCACGCAGTCGGTGCACCACATCTAACTACGCTGCTCTAAACAGCTGGGGATATTTGGGACCAAAGACTCTTAAGGTGTTTGTGTATGTGAATTGATTGGCTTGGCACTTCCTGGTTAACATTAAAGTTTCAGCCAAGCAAGATAAACATGGTTCTATCTGGCTAGAACCTGAAGAGATTTAAGTCCTGGAATTAGACTTTTAATTGGACTCTCTCCCAAACTAGGATGCTCAAAATGGCACAGTGCATCCATGTTTGGTTTTACCACTGTACTGTGGAGGATTTAATTAACCGATTTTGTCTCCATACAAATATCTGCAGGACCCAAAATTCATGAAGATCCGCTGTCGCCCGTTTCTCGGTGGTATTCGGGCGGTCCTTTGTTTTTTACCGTACGCATACCGCTTAGATCGAGGAGCGCAAATTTGTTCCTTATTTAGCGGGCGGAAGTGGGAGTGGGGTGTAGCGGGCAGTGATGGGCGGTGGAGGGCATTAGACTTGGCAAAGATTGGAGACCGATTTCTGCGCATGCGCGATTTTTTTTTAATGTTGTTTTTCACGCGATTGGGGGTCGCCCGCGCACACGCGGAACAACTTGGGAGGGACAGGGAGTTCGGAAGAGAGAGAAGACAGCGAGAAGATTTAGTAATGAGGAATTAGTAATGGGGAATATGGAGATGGCAGAAACTCTGAACAAATATTTTGTATCAGTCTTTACGGTAGAGGACACTGACAATATTCTGATAGTCTAGGGGCTATAGGGGGGAGGAACTTAACACAATCACAATCACTAAGGAGGTGGTACTCAGTAAGATAATGTGATTAAAGGCAGATAAATCCCCTGGACCTGATGGCTTGCATCCTAGGGTCTTAAGAGAAGTAGCGGCAGGGATTGTGGATGCATTGGTTGTAATTTACCAAAATTCCCTGGATTCTGGGGAGGTCCCAGCAGATTGGAAAACTGCAAATGTAATGCCCCTATTTAAAAAAGGAGGCAGACAAAAAGCAGGAAACAATAGACCAGTTAGCCTAACATCTGTGGTTGGGAAAATGTTGGAGTCCATTATTAAAGAAGCAGTAGCAGGACATTTAGAAAAACAAAATTCGGTTAGGCAGAGTCAGCATGGATTTATGAAGGGGAAGTCATGTTTGACAAATTTGCTGGAGTTCTTTGAGGAGGTAACAAACAGGGTGGATAAAGGGGAACCAGTGGATGTGGTGTATTTGGACTTCCAGAAGGCATTTGATAAAGTGCCACATAAAAGGTTACTGCACAAGATAAAAGTTCACGGGGTTGGGGGTAATATATTAGCATGGATAGAGGATTGGCTAACTAACAGAAGTCAGAGAGTTGGGATAAATGGTTCATTCTCTGGTTGACAACCAGTAACTAGTGAGTTGCCGCAGGGATTAGTGCTGGGACCCCAACTATTTACAATCTATATCAACGACTTGGAGGAAGGGACCGAGTGTTACGTAGCCAAGTTTGCTGACGATACAAAGATGAGAGGAAAAGCAATGTGCGAGGAGGACTCAAAAAATCTGCAAAAGGGCATAGACAGGCTAAGTGATGGGGCAAAAATATGGCAGATGGAGTATAATGTTGGAAAGTGTGAGGTCATGCACTTTGGCAGAAAAAAAATCAAAGGGCAAGTTATTATTTAAATGGAGAATGATTGCAAAGTGCCACAGTACAGCGGGACCTGGGGGTACTTGTGCATGAAACACAAAAGGATAGTATGCAGGTACAGCAAGTGATCAGGAAGGCCAATGGTATCTTGGCCTTTATTGCAAAGGGGATGGAGTATAAAATCAGGGACGTCTTGCTACAGCTATATAAGGTATTGGTGAGGCCATACCTGGAATACGGCATGCAGTTTTGGTTTCCATATTTACGAAAGGATATACTTGCTTTGGAGGCAGTTCAGAGAAGGTTCACTAGGTTGATTCCGGGGATGAGGGGGTTGACTTATGAGGAAAGGTTGAGTAGGTTGGGCCTCTATTCATTGGAATTCAGAAGAATGAGAGGCGATCTTATAGATTATGAGGGGGCTTGACAAGGTGGATGCAGAGAGGATGTTTCTACTGATAGGGGAGACAAGAACTAGAGGGCATGATCTTAGAATAAGGGACCGCCCATTTAAAATAGAGACGAGGAAAAATTTCTTCTCTCAGAGGGTTGTTAATCTGTGAAATTCGCTGCCTCAGAGAGCTGTGAAAGCTGGGACATTGAATAAATTTAAGATAGAAATAAACAGTTTCTTAAACGATAAGGGGATAAGAGGTTATGGGGAGCGGGCGGGGAAGTGGAGCTGAGTCCATGATCAGATCTTATTAAATGGCGGAGCAGACTCGAGGAGCCGTATGGCCTACTCCTGCTCCTATTTCTTATGTTCTTATGTAAGATTTGAGAGAGAGAGAGAAAACAGAATGCACAGAAGTCAAAGGACAAAGCAGGAAAAATCAGTTTATAGATAGATAGGTAAGAAGAGAGTGCAGAAAAAGTTTAAGAAAAAAATTAATCATTGTTCAAAATTTACAAAAGATCGTAAATAAAATCATGAGTCAGAAGAAGAGCCTCAAAAAAGTCAAAGATGGGCAGAGGCTAAGGGCACCATGGTTTACTGACAAGGAGCTGGAGGCACTTGGCTCAGCAGTGGAGACAAGGTATGGGGACCTCCTCCGCCGTCGTGCTCCGGGTTCAAGTAGTTGCATAGCTCCTCGTCCTCCTCCTCCTCTTCATCTGCATCTTCCTCCTCATCATCAACCACTCTCACCTTGGATGGGTCTTCTACCATCAGCTGCTGCTGCCTCATGATGGCTACGTTATGCAGCATGCAGCACACAACAGTGAACTGACTGACAATCTCAGGAGAGTATTGCAAGTAGCCTCCGGAATGGTCCAGGCATCGGAAACACTGTTTCAAGATGCAAGTGGTCCTCTCTATTATGCTGCGCGTCGCAATTTGCGGCATGTTGCATTCCCGGTCAGCTTCTGTTCGGGTTATGCGTGGGGCATCATGAGCCAGGTGGCCAAGCCGTACCCTTTGTCTCCTAGTAGACAGCTCTGTCCTTCTAGCTGCTGCGGCAGATATAGCACTCTTGCGTAGGATAAATGCATCACGGGTGCTCCCAGGGTATCTTGCATCAACTGACATGATGCGATGCATGTCATCATACACGAGCTGCACATTAATGGAGTTGAAGCCTTTTCTGGTCCTGTACATTTCAGAATCCTCCAAAGGTGATTGCAAGGCGATGTGGGTACAATTAATGCAGCCCTGTGCCTTTGGGAAGCCAGCAATCCTGGAGAAGCCCACAGCACTTTCACACATTGCCTGAGCGGTTATGGGGAACTTTAGTCATTCGTCTGGACATATAGTGCAGCAGTCACCTGCCGAATGCAGATATGCGTTGCATGTTGAGAAATGGCGCACATATCCCCAGTTGTGGCTTGGAATGATCCAGCTGCATAGAATGAAAGTGCAGCTGTGACCTTCACTTCAACTGACAAAGCAGTCCTCCTAGGCGCTTCTAGGTTGCAGGTCTGCTTTTACTAACTCACAGATCTCGGATACAAGAAATGCAGAAATACAACCTTCTCACACAGTCTGCATCACTCAGGTGCAGGTATGAATGCCTGTCTCGATATACCCGATGTGGTAAGGCCTCCTGCCCATCATCCTACATGCTCTGAGGTTCCTCATGCGATGACGTCAAATCAATTGTCTCCTCCGCGGCACCATCATGCAGAAGGCTTGCACGAAGTGTGGCATTGTCAGTATTGCCCCCATGATTAAACTGTATCTTTGCAAGAAGCTCAAAACAGCAGGACAAGGTTCTTTGTTGTCTCTCTCCCCAAGGTCAATGCCCTCGTATGGACCACACCCAGGTCCCACTTCCAGGTTTCTTTTGATGCTGCTTGCTGCATAGTGTAAGGGTTCTCATCCCTTCAGTTCGACTTCCACACCCCCCACCACCCACCTCCCGGGCTTCTTTTGAAGCCGAGCCCCTGTGTCCAGGTGAGGGACCGATTCTGCCGGCCGACACTCCGACCCTTGAGCCCGGTTTGGAAATGTTCAGTAGAGGCGTGGCATTTTTTTTAAATTCCAAAATTAAAGAATTGCATGAAACTTCCATTTTTTGTGTTTTCAGTTGGAAAAAATTAAGCTTGATGATGCATATTTAATGTGTTCTTGACTCCCTCCAAAACTTTACATAAAAACGATGACATCTTTCTGTGCCGATTTTTTAATGTGCGCTGGTTTTTCTTAAGTGCCCTGAAGGTTTTTTGGGAGTGGTCATTAGGAGAAAGGTAAATTGGCCAAACTTGCATAAGTGTGAAAAACTGGCGCAGACATCAGGTTACGCTCCCTATGACGCAAAAAAAAATGAACCTAAAAAAGTTGTAACTGAGTTACGCTGGCGCACAATCTTTGGGGAAACTTGGATTTTTAAATTTGGCCAAAAGAAATGGCGCGTGCCAAAAAAACGGCGCAAATCACTGGGGAAAATTAAGCCCAATGTAAATCTAGGCTTAGTGCACAACATATTTGCCATGAATGAATAAATGATCTTATTATGATTTTTTTTGAGATCTAAGAAGATGGTTCTCTACTTCGAGATCTTGCTCAAGAACTGCATGCTTCTTAATGGGATTAATGGGACATAAAACTAACGACTCATGTTTTGATGGCTATTTGTGTGTGTGTTTGTGTGTGTGTGTGTGTATGTATGTGTGTGTGTCGCATGTACAAATCGGTTAAAGATTGCTACTTTCATTTCGGCAGAAGAAATTGTCAACCAACTGTGGAAATGTATCTTTATCTAAGCTGTATCACACTGTATTTTTGTGCCCTTTTTGATATAAAACAAAATGGAGTCCTGATCCGTCCAGAAATGTCTGCAACAGACAGTCTATTTGCATAAACAGCTAAACCTGGCTTGAAATGGCTGATAGCTGATTAATAGCCACCAGACAGCATAGAGACTGTCCTGCTGAGACAAGTACCACCCATGGTGCTCTCCTGTATTGTCCATACAGCACCAGTTCCACTCCCCCCCCCCCCACCGCCCTTTTGAGATACTCAAACTACCAGCCATTATCTCTTGTACAGAACTCATCCATTTCATGCAAAAAGATAACTGACCAGGAAACTGGGCAAACCTGACACAATGTAAGGCCAGTAATAGCACATTATCACACTCTCTCTAGTAATGGCTGACTGGCCAACTAATAACCCTGACAAAAGGAGACACTTGGAAACCATGTCAGGACAAGGATATGGTAATTAACTCTTTATCTGTATTCACTGACTGCAAGACAGAGCCAATACACAGGAAGAGGCCATAACTTGTGTTTTTACTGTATAAATATCTCGTGAAACTGTACCATTTTGGAGATCTTCACTTAGCGTTTAACTGAGTGAGACTTTTCCCTTGCTGCAAGTAAAATTAAAGGAACATCTGCCGGAGCTGAAGGTGCCTGAGTCGTAAATTGCGAGTCGAGATTTCGACAGTTACTTCTTGGAGGTTCCACCGAGATCACTTACTCTCTAACCTGTGAGTAAACGGATGCCAGCATAGTGCCTCTTCAGTGAAGGGCTTCACTGGCCAGAATAAGGTAAGCCTTTTGCTCACAAGAGGTCTCTTTACTGTTGAATCGCATATGTAATCTGTTGTCTACAGTGGAGGCACTGCGATCTACAAGACTCGACAGTTAAGAGCTAAAGTTATTTTTGTAATCATTTCCTTCTCAGCTTGTAGGCAGAAGGGATCTGATCCTGAAAATATCTTGAAACAGCCCGGGGAGATTTTCAGTAGGAAAAGGTAAAAGAGCGCTAACGATCGATGGTCCTTATGTAATAAGAGTTAAGGTGATTCTTGTGAGGATCAGAGTCCTTATGCGATGGGACCATAAGTTTTATAAGTTTTATGAGGGTAAGTTAAGGACTCGGTCTGTAGTGGCGTACAACGAAGACTGAGAATTTATTATTTGTTTAGATAGAGTTTAAGGTTATGATTTGTATACTCATGTGAATATTGTTTGTCCTAGTTGGCCTTGTTATATTGTTGTGTTCAATACCTTTTTGAGACATTGCAATTAGAGAAACGGGAAGAGTCACTAGGGAAAATTGTGATTTGGGAAAACAACTGATTGATCAACTACAATGGGTTCGTGCCAACATCTCTCACACACCCAGACTGAGCCCGAATTAAAAGCCTTTTCAGGCCATGTGATGGCCAAGAGAAGTGGGCGTAGAGAACTCTGTTGGCCGAAAGGATTGTGAGATCAGAATCTGTGGAAAATCTTAATCATCCAGAATGGGTGCCGGAGCAAGTAAAACATCACCAAAGGGCACACCAGCCTATTTTATGCTCCAGAATTGTGGTCAGTCTTCAATTGACCACCTGAAAAAAAAATGGGTAAAGTGGACGAAGGGAGAAAACAGGCTCAGGCAATAACTCGAAATCATCAAACCATTTTATATATCCCACACTCTGTGGAGATTTTACTTACTAAATGTGCTACCCAACACCTAACTTCTGCACGAACCACTAAATATGAAGTTGAACTGTTATCAAATCTGAACCTTATCATTAAAAGATGTACTACCTTAAATCCAGCCACTCTACTCCCCACGGAAGAAGACGGTGAACCCCATTCATGTGAAGTGGTAACCAAATTAGTGACTAAACCACGGATCAATTTAACAGATGTACCAATGTGTAACCCTGATCTAGTGTACTATGTTGACGGATCAGCCTTACGAAATGATAGGGGCCAACCTAGAGTGGCTTATGCAATTGTAACAGATTAATGTTGTCGAAACAACCTCTCTTCCAGACTCCTTTTCAGCCCAACAAGCCGAATTATTTGCATTAACTTGAGCCTGTATTCTGGCTGAAGGACAAACAGTTAATATCTACACCGACTCCAGGTATGCTTTTGGGGTAACACATGACTATGGACAAATTTGGAAAATTCGCGGATACCTGACTTCTTCAGGAACCACTATCAAGAATGCAGAACAAGTAGAAAATCTTCTGCGAGCCATTCAATGCCCCTTGAAACTTGCCATTATCAAATGCCAAGCACATACAGGCCAGTCGAATGAAGTAGCACTTGGGAACACCAGAGCTGATAATGCAGCTAAGTCAGCAGCACTGTCAAAAGAGGGGATGGCAGATTATATTTTGGCAACTTGGCATGCACCAGGTATTTCGGCAATTGCAAAACAAATCTGTGAAAATTGTGTTACCTGTCAGACAATGAATCCGGGGAAGACGGAAAAAGTAGAATCTGCCTCCCACCCAAATCCAATGGGGCTTTTTGTACATTTACAAATGGATTTTATTGAATTACCTATGTGTATGGGATTCAAGTATGTATTAGTTATTGTACTTATCTCTAGATGGATTGAAGCCTTTCCATGTAAAAAGGCCGATGCCACTACTGTTGCTAAATGTTTGTTAAAAGAAATCATACCGCGCTTCGGAATCCCTGCTAAGCTTTCTAGTGATAACGGGTCACATTTCACGGAAACTGTTATAAGAGAAATGTGTAAAGCTTTACAGATTAACCAACGTTTTCATTGCAGTTATCATCCACAATCAGCTGGACTTGTTGAAAGATATAATGAAATGCTTAAAAATAAGCTGCCAAAATTATGTAATGACACTGGACTGAAATGGATAGAACTGCTGCCCTTAGCCTTGATGGTAATGCGATCTGCAACCAACAGAACAACAGGCCTGTCACAGCATGAGATAGTTATGGGATGTCCCCAAGGACTACCTTTTACAGCACCAGTTACTGCAAAACAAATGGACATCCACAAAATGGAAGAAAATATGTTGAATTATTGTATTGCACGAACCAAATGTATTTCCAGCTTTCATTCGCAGGTAAAAGAAGCTCAAGTACTGTTGAGGGGGATGACTCATCAGGGGAGGGCAGCAGCAGCCAAGTTCATGGCACCATGGCTGGCTCTGCTGCACAGGAGGGCAGGAAAAAGAGTGGGAGAGCAATAGTGATAGGGGATTCAATTGTAAGAGGAATAGATAGGCGTTTCTGCGGCCGCAACCGAGACTCCAGGATGGTATGTTGCCTCCCTAGTGCAAGGGTCAAGGATGTCTCAGAATGGGTGCAGGACATTCTGAAAAGGGAGGGTGAACAGCCAGTTGTCGTGGTGCATATAGGTACCAATGACATAGGTAAAAAACGGGATGAGGTCCTACAAGGCGAATTTAGGGAGCTAGGAGCTAAATTAAAAAGTGGGACCTCAAAAGTAGTAATCTCAGGATTGCTACCAATGCCATGTGCTAGTCAGAGTAGGAATCGCAGGATAGTTCAGATGAATACGTGGCTTGAGAAGTGGTGCAGAAGGGAGCGATCCAAATTCCTGCGATATTGGAACCGGTTCTGGGGGAGGTGGGACCAGTACAAACCGGATGGTCTGCACCTGGGCAGGGCCGGAACCAATAGCCTAGGGGGAGTGTTTGATAGTGCTGTTGGGGAGGAGTTAAACTAATATGGCAGGGGAATGGGAACCTATGCAGGGAGACAGAGGGAAATAAAAAGGAGGCAGAAGCAAAATATAGAAAGGAAAATAGTAAAAGTGGAGGGCAGAGAAACCCAAGGCAAAAAAAATAAAGAGCCACATTACAGCAAAATTCTAAAGGGGCAAAGTGTGTTAAAAAAACAAGCCTGAAGGCTCTGTGCCTCAATGCGAGGAGTATTCGGAATAAGGTGGATGAATTAACTGCGCAGATAGCAGTTAACGGTTACGATGTGATTGGCATCACGGAGACATGGCTCCAGGGGGACCAAGGCTGGGAACTCAACATCCAGGGGTATTCAGCACTTAGGAAGGATAGACAGAAAGGAAAAGGAGGCGGGGTGGCATTGCTGGTTAAAGATGAAATCAATACAATTGTAAGGAAGGACATTAGCCTGGATGATGTGGAATCGGTATGGGTGGAGCTGCGGAATACCAAAGGGCTGAAAAAGCTAGTGGGTGTTGTGTATAGAACATCAAATAGTAGTAGTGAGGTTGGGGACAGTATCAAGCAAGAAATAAGGGATGTGTGCAATAAAAGTACAGCAGTAATCATGGTTGACTTTAATCTACACATTGATTGGGCCAACCAAACTGGTAGCAATGCGGTGGAGGAGGATTTCCTGGCGTGTATTAGGGATGGTTTTCTAGGCCAATATGTCGAGGAACCAACCAGGGAGCTGGCCATCCTAGACTGGGTATTGTGTAATGAGAAGGGACTAATTAGCAATCTTGTTGTGCGAGGCCCCTTGGGGAAAAGTGACCATAAAATGGTAGAATTCTTTATTAAGATGGAGAGTGGCACAGTTAATTCGGAAACTAGGGTCCTGAACTTAAGGAAAGGTAACTTCGACGGTATGAGGTGTGAATTGGCAAGAATAGACTGGCAAACGATACTCAACAGGTTGACAGTGAATAAGCAATGGCAAACATTTAAAGATCACATGGATGAACTTCAGCAAATGTACATCCCTGTCTGGAGTAAAAATAAAACTGGGAAGGTGGCTCAACCATGGCTAACAAAGGAAATTAAGGATAGTGTTAAAGCCAAGGAAGAGGCATATAAATTGGCTAGAAAAAGCAACAAACCTGCGGACTGGGAGAAATTTAGAATTCAACAGAGGAGGCCTAAGGGTTTAATTAAGAGGGGGAAAATAGAGTACGAGCGGAAGCTTGCAGGGAATATAAAAACTGACTGCAAAAGCTTCTATAAATATGTGAGGAGAAAAAGATTAGTAAAGACAAATGTAGGTCCCTTGCAGTCGGATTCCGGTGAAATTATAATGGGGAACAAAGAAATGGCAGACCAATTGAAACAATACTTCGGGTCTGTCTTCACGAAGGAAGATACAAATAACCTTCCGAAGGTACGAGGGGACAGTGGGTCTAGTGAGAAGGAGGAACTGAAGGATATCCTTATTAGGCGGGAAATTGTGTTAGTGAAATTGATGGGATTGAAGGCCGATAAATCCCCGGGGCCTGATAGTCTGCATCCCAGAGTGCTCAAGGAAGTGGCCCTAGAAATAGTGGATGCATTGGCGATCATTTTCCAACAGTCTATCGACTCTGGATCAGTTCCCATGGACTGGAGGGTAGCTAATGTAACACCACTTTTTAAAAAAGGAGGGAGAGAGAAAACGGGGAATTATTGACATCAGTAGTGGGGAAAATGTAGGAATCGATCATGAAGGACGAAATAGCAGCGCATTTGGAAAGCGGTGACAGGATCGGATCAAGTCAGGATTTATGAAAGGGAAATCATGCTTGACAAATCTTCTCGAATTTTTGAGGATGTAACTAGCAGAGTGGACAAGGGAGAACCAGTGGATGTGGTGTATTTGAACTTTCAGAAGGCTTTTGACAAGGTACCATACAAGAGATTGTTGTGCAAAGTCAAAGCACATGGTATTGGGATTAATATACTGACATGGATAGGGAACTGGTTGGCAGATAGGAAGCAGAGAGTCGGGATAAACGGGTCCTTTTCAGAATGGCAGGCAGTGACTAGTGGAGTGCCGCAGGGCTCAGTGCTGGGACCCCAGCTCTTTACAATATACATTAACGATTTGGATGAAGGAATAGAGTGTAATATCTCCAAGTTTGCAGATGACACTAAACTGAGCGGTGGTGTGAGCTAAGAGGATGAAGGGTGACTTGGACAGGTTAGGTGAGTGGGCAAATGCATGGCAGATGCAGTATAATGTGGATAAATGTGAGGTTATCCATTTTGGGGGCAAAAACACGAATCCAGAATATTATCTGAATGGCGGCAGACTAGGAAAAGGGGAGGTGCAACGAGACCTGGGTGTCATGATTCATCAGTCACTGAAAGTGGGCACGCAGGTACAGCAGGCGGTGAAGAAGGCAAATGGTATGTTGGCCTTCATAGCTAGGGGATTTGAATATAGAAGCAGGGAGGTCTTACTGCAGTTGTACAGGGCCTTAGTGAGGCCTCACCTGGAATGTTGTGTTCAGTTTTGGTCTCCTAGTCTGAGGAAGGACGTTCTTGCTATTGAGGGAGTGCAGCAAAGGTTCACCAGACTGATTCCAGGGAAGGCTGGGCTGTAATATGAGGAGAAACTGGATCAACTGGGCCTTTATTCACTGGAGTTTAGAAGGATGAGAGGGGATCTCATAGAAACATATAAGATTCTGACGGCACTGGACAGGTTAGATGCAGGAAGAATGTATCCGATGTTGGGGAAGTTCAGAACCAGGGGACATAGTCTTAGGATAAGGGGTAGGCCATTTAGGACTGAGATGAGGAGAAACTTCTTCACTCAGAGAGTTGTTAACCTGTGGAACTCCCTGCGGCAGAGAGTTGTTGATGCCAGTTTACTGGATATATTCAAGAGGGAGTTAGATATGGCTCTTACAGCTAAGGGGATCAAGGGGTTATGGAGAGAAAGCAGGAAAGGGGTACTGAAGGAATGATCAGCCATAATCTTATTGAATGGCGGTGCAGGCTCGACGGGCTGAATGTCCTACTCATGCACCTATTTTTCTATGTTTCTATGTTTCTAAGTCAAGCCAGCGGAAGGGAAGTGTCATAACCTGGAGCCCGGGGAATTCGTTTACATCAAAATCTTTAAAAGTAAAAGCAGTCTACAACCAAGATTGTACAGACCATACCAGGTCTTGCTGGCGACTAATACTGCAATCAAGGTAAAGGAAAGACCAACATGGACCCATGCATCCCATTGCAAAAGGGCACCCGACCAGGAGGAAAGGAAGAAGGAGTCAGAGGAACAGAAAAAGGAAGACTGAAAAAGGAACTGTAAGGACTATGGGGACTGATGGTGTTGGGCTTGACAGGGTGCTGCTTTGCGTTATTGATTATACCAGGGGTACAGACATGCAAACGAAGGGAACTGCAGGTAAACATATTTATGGCGCTGAGTCATAAGTATGCTCAAGAAATAAACTTGTCTAGTTGTTGGATATGTTCCCATGTACCGGTCCACTCCGAAGGTGGTATTCCCCTAAGATCCATCCCCTTTAACGAATCAGAGATGGTAGAATGGTTGATAGTGCAAAATAGGACAAACCTAACCAAGGTGTCAGAAACGAAGGATCTCACAGAATGGAGGTCAGCAGGGTATAAACTTACAACCTTCCAGGGATGGTACCAGCCACATTATAATAATAACCGTCAGCCACCCTTCCTAAGTATTACTCCAGGAATAGGAAATCCTGAAGGTATAATATGCCTAGTGAGTAATGAGACTAAAGGACCAGAAATGGGACGCAGCAAGTGTTCCCAAATGACTAAATGACAAGCCACAACAAATCCCACTGATGGGAGAAAGATAGCAACTGTTAGCTGGACGATGGTCCATAACAAAGCCTCAGGTGGAGGGTGGGACGGTGAGACCACTCGAGTATGGGTGTCACGAAAGGACCAGGAGCTGACATCCTATAATTGCACCTACTTTATTTGTGGCCATAAAGCCTAACCATGTTTACCAGCCAACTGGACAGGGTCCTGTTACTTGGGACATGTGGTACCCTTTATTAGATCAACAAAGACTCTAAGGGATGCCTACGGAAGTCATGGAGTTAAACGGGATTTGACATGGCTAAATGGAATATTCAAGGCAATGATGCCACCCTATGGAATAGCATCAAATGAATGACAGTTACGGGAACTGGCTAATTTAGTCGAATCAGTAGCGAACGCAACTTCCCAAGCCTTCGAAGGGGTGAATGATGAAATGGTAGCCATTCGAACAGTGGCTCTCCAAAATCGTATGGCCTCAGATTATCTCCTAGCCAAAGAAGGAGGGACATGCGCATTAATAGGTGGAGAATGCTGTACATATATCCCGGATAAGTCAGAAGAAATCGGCAGCCTAGCTGAATACATATAATGTAAAATGTAATAGATTATATAAACAGACAGTTGGCCAGGACAGTACCACCTTGTGATGCTTGGGATCCCGAGGGAGATCTGTGGTACAGGGTTTGATCATATTCCTGCTGATAGTCTTCGCCCTATATCTTTTGTTTGTCTTGGTTAAATGTTGCTGTGCCAGGTTGGGAAAAACAGTGTTACCTACTGCTAGAGTTATGGTAGCAACAACTACTGAAGGTTCTTGTGTGGAAATGGAAATAGAGAGACTGTGCAAGATCAGAATGGATTAAGTTGTCCTTGTGATGGACAAAAGAGGGGAATGTGGAAATGTATTTGTATCTAAGCTGTATCACACTGTATTTTGTACCCTTTTTGATATAAAACAAAATGGAGTCCTGGTCCGTCCAGAAATTTCTGCAAGACAGTCTATTTGCATAAACAGTTAAACCTGGCTTGAAATGGCTGATAGCTGATTAATAGCCACCAGACAGCATGGAGACTGTCCTGCTGAGACAAGTACCACCCATGGTGCTCTCCTGTATTGTCCATACAGCACCAATTCCACTCCCCCCACTGCCCCCCCCCTCCCCTTTTGAGATACTCAAACTACCAGCCATTATCTCTTGTACAGAACTCATCCATTTCATGCAAAAAGATAACTGACCAGGAAACTGGACAATGCAAGGCCGGTAATAGCACATTATCACACTCTCATCGAGTAATGGCTGACTGGCCAACTAATAACCCTGACAAAAGGAGACATTTGGAAACCATGTCAGGACAAGGATGTGGTAATTAACTCTTTATCTGTATTCACTGACTGCAAGACAGAGCCAATACACACGAAGAGGCCATAACTTGTGTTTTTACTGTATAAATATTTCGTGAAACTGTACCATTTTGGAGGTCTTCACTTAGCCTTTGATTGAGTGAGACCTTTCCCTTGCTACAAGTAAAATTAAAGGAACATCTGCCGGAGCTGAAAGTGTCTGAGTCGTAAATTGCGAGTCGAGATTTCGACACAAGCCTCTGAGCTGCGCGCAAGTGGGAGGAGGCCCACCACAGGTGCTGGCGATAAGATAAGTGACTTGGAGCAGCGTGCCTTAGCCTTGGTGGGTGGGCACAACCGTGCAACCACCCACGGTGGTACTGATCCCTTGCCACAGCATGGTAAGTTGTGGTCATGTAATGTCATCTCAAAATAATATAATGTACTGTGATGTTGGGGTCATGTAATAAGAACATAAGAACATAAGAATTAGGAACAGGAGTAGGCCATCTAGCCCTCGAGCCTGCTCCGCCATTCAACAAGATCATGGCTGATCTGGTCGTGGACTCAGCTCCACTTACCCGTCCTCTCCCCGTAACCCTTAATTCCCTTATTGCTTAAAAATCTATCTATCTTTGACTTGAAAACATTCAATGAGCCAGCCTCAACTGCTTCCTTGGGCAGAGAATTCCACAGATTCACAACCCTCTGGGAGAAGAAATTTTTTCTCAACTCGGTTTTAAATTGGCTCCTCCGTATTTTGAGGCTGTGCCCCCTAGTTCTAGTCTCCCCCACCAATGGAAACAATCTCTCTGCCTCCATCTTGTCTATCCCTTTCATGATTTTAAATGTTTCTATAAGATCACCCCTCATCCTTCTGAACTCCAAGGAGTAAAGACCCAGTCTACTCAATCTATCATCATAAGTTAACCCCCTCATTTCTCAAATCAGCCTAGTGAATCGTCTCTATACCCCTTCCAAAGCTAGTATATCCTTCCTTAAGTAAGGTGACCAAAACTGCACGCAGTACTCCAGGTGCGGCCTTACCAATACCTTATACAGTTGCAGCAACACCTCCCTGCTTTTGTACTCCATCCCTTTCGCAATGAAGGCCAATATTCCATTTGCCTTCCTGATTACCTGCTGCACCTGCAAACTAACCTTTTGGGATTCATGCACAAGGACCCCCAGGTCCCTCTGCACCACGGCATGTTGTAATTTCTCCCCATTCAAATAATATTCCCTTTTACTGTTTTTTTTCCCAAGGTGGATGACCTCACACTTTCCGACATTGTATTCCATCTGCCAAACCTTAGCCCATTCGCTTATCCTATCCAAATCTCCTTGCAGCCTCTCTGAGTCCTCTACACAACCCGCTTTCCCACTAATCTTAGTGTCATCTGCAAATTTTGTTGCACTACACTCTGTCCCCTCCTCTAGGTCATCTATGTATATTGTAAACAGTTGTCCCAGCACTGATCCCTGTGGCACACCACTAACCATTGACTTCCAACCGGAAAAGAACCCATTTATCCCGACTCTCTGCTTTCTGTTTGCCAGCCAATTCTCTATCCATGCTAATACATTTCCTCTGACTCCGCGTACCTTTATCTTCTGCAGTAACCTTTTGTGTGGCACCTTATCGAATGCCTTTTGGAAATCTAAATACACCACATCCATCGGTACACCTCTATCCACCATGCTCGTTATATCCTCAAAGAATTCCAGTAAGTTAGTTAAACATGATTTCCCTTTCATGAATCCATGCTGCGTCTGCTTGATTGCACTATTCCTATCTAGATGTCCCGCTATTTCTTCCTTAATGATAGTTTCAAGCATTTTCCCCACTACAGATGTTAAACTAACTGGCCTATAGTTACCTGCCTTTTGCCTGCCCCCTTTTTTAAACAGAGGCGTTACATTAGCTGCTCTCCAATCTGCTGGTACCTCCCCAGAGTCCAGAGAATTTTGGTAGATTATAACAAATGCATCTGCTATAACTTCCGCCATCTCTTTTAATACCCTGAGATGCATTTCATCAGGACCAGGGGACTTGTCTACCTTCAATCCCATTAGTCTGTCCAGCACTACCTCCCTAGTGATAGTGATCATCTCAAGGTCCTCCCTTCCCACATTCCTATGACCAGCAATTTTTGGCATGGTTTTTGTGTCTTCCACTGTGAAGACGGAAGCAAAATAATTGTTTAAGGTCTCAGCCATTTCCACATTTCCCATTATTAAATCCCCCTTTTCATCTTCTAAGGGACCAACATTTACTTTAGTCACTCTTTTCCGTTTTATATATCTGTAAAAGCTTTTACTATCTGTTTTTATGTTTTGCACAAGTTTACCTTCGTAATCTATCTTCCCTTTCTTTATTGCTTTTTTAGTCATTCTTTGCTGTTGCTTAAAATCTTCCCAATCCTCTAGTTTCCCACTAACCTTGGCCACCTTATACGCATTGGTCTTTGATTTGATACTTTCCTTTATTTCCTTGGTTATCCACGGCTGGTTATCTCTTCTCTTGCCGCCCTTCTTTTTCACTGGAATATATTTTTGTTGCGCATTATGAAAGAACTCCTTAAAAGTCCTCCACTGTTCCTCAATTGTGCCACCGTTTAGTCCTTGTTTCCAGTCTACTTTAGCCAACTCTGCCCTCATCCCACTGTAGTCCTCTTTGTTTAAGCATAGTACTCTCGTTTCTGACACAACTTCCTCATCCTCAATCTGTATTACAAATTCAATCATATTGTGATCACTCATTCCGAGAGGATCTTTTACGAGGAGATCGTTTATTTTTCCTGTATAGTTACACAGGACCAGATCCAAAATGGCTTGCTCCCTTGTAGGCTCTGTTACATACTGTTCTAAAAAACAATCCCGTATGCATTCTATGAATTCCTCCTCCAGGCTACCCCCTGCGATTTGATTTGACCAATCGATATGTAGGTTAAAATCCCCCATAACTACTGCTGTTCCTTTTTCACATGCCTCCATTATTCCCTTGATTATTGCCCGCCCCAACATGAAGTTATTATTTGGGGGCCTATAAACTACGCCGACCAGTGACTTTTTCCCCTTACTATCTCTAATCTCCACCCACAATGATTCAACATTTTGTTCATTGGAGCCAATATCATCCCTCACAACTGCCCTGATATTATCCCTTATTAACAGAGCTACCCCACCTCCCTTCCCTTCCTGCCTATCTTTCCGAATCGTCAGATACCCCTGTACGTTTAATTCCCAGTCCTGGCCACCTTGCAACCATGTCTCTGTAATGGCCACCAAATCATACCCATTTGTAATGATTTGTGCCGTCAACTCATTTACTTTATTTCTAATGCTGCGTGCATTTAGGTAGAGTGTTTTCATCCTAGTTTTTAAACCATGATTTTTAGTTTTTACCCCTCCTGCAGCCCTTTTATATTCAGTGGCCCTTTTTGTTTCTTGCCTTTGGTTTCTCTGCCCTCCACTTTTACTCATCTCTTTTCTGTCTTTTGTTTTTGTCTCCTTTTTGTTTCCTCTGTCTCCCTGTATTGGTTCCCATCCCCCTGCCATATTAGTTTAACTCCTCACCAACAGCACTAGCAATCACTCCCCCTAGGACATTGGTTCCGTTCCTGCCCAAGTGCAGACCGTCCGGTTTGTACTGGTCCCACCTCCCCTAGAACCTGTTCCAATGCCCCACGACTTTGAATCCCTCCCTGCTGCACCACTGCTCAAGCCACGTATTCATCTGTGCTATCCTGCGATTCCTACTCTGTCTAGCACGTGGCACTGGTAGCAATCCCGAGATTACTACTTTTGAGTCCTACTTTTTAATTTAACTCCTAGCTCCTTAAATTCGTCTCGTAGGACCTTATCCCTTTTTTTACCTATCTCGTTGGTACCAATGTGCACCACGACAACTGGCTGTTCTCCCTCCCTTTTCAGAATGTCCTGCACTCGCTCGGAGACATCCTTGACCCTTGCACCAGGGAGGCAACATACCATCCTGGACTCTCGATTGCGGCCGCAGAAACGCCTATCTATTCCCCTTATGATTGAATCCCCTATCACTATCGCTCTCCCACTCTTTTTTATGCCCTCCTGTACAACAGAGCCAGCCACGGTGCCATGAACTTGGCTGCTGTTGCTCTCCCCTAATGAGTCATCTCCCTCAACAGCACTCAAAACAGTGTATCTGTTTTGCAGGGGGATAACCAGATGGGACCCCTGCACTACCTTCTTTGTACTACTCTTCCTGCTGGTCTTCCATTCCCTATCTGGCTGTGGATCCTTCTCATGCGGTAAGACCAACTCACTACACGTGTCACTTATGTCATTCTCAGCATCGTGGATGTTCCAGAGTGAATCCACCCTCAGCTCCAATTCCGCAACGCGGTCCATCAGGAGATGTAATGTAATGTCATGTCATGCATTTTAATGTATTGTCTATCAGCCATATATAGTGTAGTAATGCAGCAGTGGTGCTGGTCCTTGAAATAAGACTGTGCTACGTGACGGTACTCATATCACCCTGACCCCTCCCCTGCTGCTAGCTACTGAAATGTTGTTTTGTACTTGAAGGTGCTGATTCGGATGACACCGAGGTAGCCACCGCCTCCACCTCCGGCATTCAACAAGCAACTGCCTCGACCTCTGGCACCCAAAGAGCCTCTGCCAGATCCCTCGTCTCAAGCTCCATCAAAACCCCCACCTCGACATCCGCAAGAACCCCGCCTCCACCTCCGCCATCCAAGGAGACCAATAACAGGAGGAACAAGAGGAAGAAGGGGCACTGTCTGAGCCACTTCAACTGGAGGGGGGGGTCAGGTGGGGAGAAAGAGGAGCAGTCAATTATTTTAACCTTTGTCTCTGCACCTGTAGGCACGAATACACCTGCACCGGGGTCAGAATTTTATGGGTTTGGAAACGTTCCGAAGAAACGGGACCAAGCGGTGTACAGCAATGCACCCCTAGCGTTCAAGCCACAATGCTGAATCTGATATGTCCTTACTATACAGTATAAATGCACACGAGGCCCATACTTGAGAGAAGGTCACTCTGTGACCAGTTACCTTTATTACCAAGACCTCCAGTGATGAAGGTGGGTGGAGCTTCCCTATTTATACCTCAAAGTCCAGGTTAGGAGTGTCGCCCACAAGTTCACCCCTTGTGATCAATGTTCTCAAGGTGTACAACTTAGGTCAGCTTATACATGGGTTACAATGATAGTTGAATACATGACAGCATCCATGGAGGTTGATGCAGCAAAGAGGGAATGCTGCAAGACATGGAGCGCTCAACAGGACATGGTTGAACTGTCAAGGATGAGTGTAGAGCTAGGTCAAGAGCTCCTCCAGACCATGGCTGTGATAGTTGGGCACATCGCAGGACTTTCAGACCGACATGAGGAGACTATGTCGAGGCTGATTGCCGCGGTGGAGCGAAACACCAAGTCCGTCGATGCCATGCGGCAATTGATGGTCTCGGGATATGGCACGCAACCCCCTCCCTGACGCCCCCACCCCCACCGTTTCATAGCAGCCCGGCCTTCCACATCCCGAGCTGCTCTTGTGAGTCCAATCATGGCGCTGCCATTGTCTTCCCACCAACGATGGCAGCAGCGCTCTGGATCCAATGCTGCACACCATCCTGGTCCCAACGCAGGGCGGGGCAGGGGTGGAGGTCGGCATGGGGATAGGCAAAACAGGAAGAAGAAAGGAGGGGTGATGGTAAGAGGGGGGAAGAGAGGCAATAGGAGTGGCTAGAGGGTTGGGTGTTGGTCATTTTTGTACATGTTGGTGTTTTATATGTTGTTTGATTAAAAATTTTATTAGTGTTCATTGTAAATAGTTAAAAATAATTTATTAAGTTTTAAACTGTTCACATTTTTGAAAGTTCTCCAAGTTTTAAATGTTTTGAATATTTTACAATCTTATATAAATCTTTTTATTGAATTTAACCATTCTTGTATAGTGTCTAACTTTTAGAAAATGAAGGGTAACAGTCACGAAGGAGGACACGAACAACTTTCCGGTTATAAAAGGGGTCGGGGGGTCTAGTAAGGAGGAGGAACTGAGGTAAATCCTTATTAGCCGGGAAATTGTGTTGGGGAAATTGATGGGATTGAAGGCCGATAAATCCCCAGGGCCTGATGGACTGCATCCCAGAGTACTTAAGGAGGTGGCCTTGGAAATAGTGGATGCATTGACAGTCATTTTCCAACATTCCATTGACTCTGGATCAGTTCCTATAAAGTGGCGGGTAGCCAATGTAACCCCACTTTTTAAAAAAGGAGGGAGAGAGAAAACAGGGAATTATAGACCGGTCAGCCTGACATCGGTAGTGGGTAAAATGATGGAATCAATTATTAAGGATGTCATAGCAGTGCATTTGGAAAGAGGTGACATGATAGGTCCAAGTCAGCATGGATTTGTGAAAGGGAAATCATGCTTGACAAATCTTCTGGAATTTTTTGAGGATGTTTCCAGTAAAGTGGACAAGGGAGAACCAGTTGATGTGGTATATTTGGACTTTCAGAAGGCGTTCGACAAGGTCCCACACAAGAGATTGATGTGCAAAGTTAGAGCACATGGGATTGGGGGTAGTGTACTGACATGGATTGAGAACTGGTTGTCAGACAGGAAGCAAAGAGTAGGAGTAAATGGGTACTTTTCAGAATGGCAGGCAGTGACTAGTGGGGTACCGCAAGGTTCTGTGCTGGGGCCCCAGCTGTTTACACTGTACATTAATGATTTAGATGAGGGGATTAAATGTAGTATCTCCAAATTTGCGGATGACACTAAGTTGGGTGGCAGTGTGAGCTGCGAGGAGGATGCTGTGAGGCTGCAGAGCGACTTGGATAGGTTAGGTGAGTGGGCAAATGCATGGCAGATGAAGTATAATGTGGATAAATGTGAGGTTATCCACTTTGGTGGTAAAAACAGAGAGACAGACTATTATCTGAATGGTGACAGATTAGGAAAAGGGGAGGTGCAAAGAGACCTGGGTGTCATGGTACATCAGTCATTGAAGGTTGGCATGCAGGTGCAGCAGGCGGTTAAGAAAGCAAATGGCATGTTGGCCTTCATAGCAAGGGGATTTGAGTACAGGGGCAGGGAGGTGTTGCTACAGTTGTACAGGGCATTGGTGAGGCCACACCTGGAGTATTGTGTACAGTTTTGGTCTCCTAACCTGAGGAAGGACATTCTTGCTATTGAGGGAGTGCAGCGAAGGTTCACCAGACTGATTCCCGGGATGGCGGGACTGACCTATCAAGAAAGACTGGATCAACTGGGCTTGTATTCACTGGAGTTCAGAAGAATGAGAGGGGACCTCATAGAAACATTTAAAATTCTGACGGGGTTAGACAGGTTAGATGCAGGAAGAATGTTCCCAATGTTGGGGAAGTCCAGAACCAGAGGTCACAGTCTAAGGATAAGGGGTAAGCCATTTAGGACCGAGATGCGGAGGAACTTCTTCACCCAGAGAGTGGTGAACCTGTGGAATTCTCTACCACAGAAAGTTGTTGAGGCCAATTCACTAAATATATTCAAAAAGGAGTTAGATGAGGTCCTTACTACTAGGGGGATCAAGGGGTATGGCGAGAAAGCAGGAATGGGGTACTGAAATTGAATGTTCAGCCATGAACTCATTGAATGGCGGTGCAGGCTAGAAGGGCCGAATGGCCTACTCCTGCACCTATTTTTCTATGTTTCTATGAGGGTTCCATACAGTGGGCAAACAAAGCTGGTGTTGGGGGAGGGGGGCTGCTGTCATGGGTTCATCGCAAAGTTCATCCTCCTCTTCCTCTTCCTCCTCATCTGTAGCATCCGCTTAAGATTGGCTAAGATCAGGTAAGACCTTACTTTTCAGGACAGTGTTTAGGCCCGGCGGTAAATGGATCTTAGTGGTCAAATTTGCATTTTTGGGCCTTCTCCAATGGGCGGGCGGTATCGACTACCGCCGGTGGTAAATATCTGATGAATTTACCGCCGGAGAGAATGTGGGCAGTAAGTGGGCAGTAATTGATTTTTTTTAAATCAAATTCGCATTTCTGGGCGGTAGGTGGGCAGTAATATGATGGATTTCGGGCCCGATGGGATTTATCCAGTAGTTAATTTGCTTTATGGATAAAAGTCTCAATTTCCTGGATACTTTTACAATATATTCAGTGATTACATTCACATCTTTTTCCTTTTCCATTTTTGTCAATGGCATGCAAAGAAAACGACCAAACACAGTACACATAGTGTATCTTTTGTATATCAACATGTATTTACATTGAGTTGGGTGGCTTTAAAATGTTCCTTTATGATCAAACGGATTCTCTGAGTATTTTGTAAACTGGATTTCACACTGCACTGGATCAGGAGGGGCCCTGTCATTTGAAAATTATGGGAATCAGCATACTTGAATTCTGGCAGATCAAGCTGTTTGAAGAGAGTGCATTGATTTATTTGATAAGAGGAGTGCTGTAATCTTATTATTGACAGTGGCTTCCTGTTCAGTATTATTAATGATCCAGATGATTATGTATTTCAATTGCATTTTGGGCTTTCTGAATATACAGATCAGATCAGCCAGGCTTTTCCTTTTCTGTAATCTCTTTAAGGACTGTCATAGCATTTCCGAGTTGCACGCAAAACCATTGTACATCTAGAAAGGCATGCAAGTCAGACAATCAGTGGACCCCAAATCTCAGATCTCCAGAGCTGCCTGTCACTTATTAATACTCGACTGCTTTGTCAATTATCAGCCAAATGAGGGGAAAATGATATGGTCTACAATTGAATCTACCCTTTTGTCTTATCTTGTCACATCATGATTATGGCAAGCTGCAGCTGAAAGCAATTGTTATCTCAACTAGGGGAGGATGTGTGGTAACCTGGTCCCCACAAGTGGAGGAGGAAAAACTGCCAGATTTGAGTTATCTTGTGCCCATGGTGCACAACACTGAAGGCGAAGACAGGTTTCATGCCCTGTATATTGCCATGTCATTTGATTAACATTCTACCTCATGTCTTTGAAGTAACTACAGGTATATCAATTTTTCTTTAATATGGTTGTTAGTTATTCTGGTAACTGCCTGCGCCTCTGGTTGCCTTTTCATAGCTGCTCCCCTTAATATTGTCGGTATCAGATTCTGGAGCACATCCTCAGTGGTTGCAATTATACCCAGAGTAACCATATCCTCCATATCCATTATAACCTGAATTGCTCTAGCCATTGTTGTACCTACTATAACCTTGATTCCAGTAGCTGAAGTATCTCTTGTTCCAGTTCTGATTTAGTCCTCCAAAGGGGAAATATATGATGAAATGTACAGTCAAGAGCATAACAAGTAAGTTAAGGTTTCCAACAAAGACCTTTCTCTTAAACAAAATGATTTAGAAGGAAAACATTGCTCTGCCTTCATTAACTAAAATGGTGCAGCACAGTATTCTTATGCTCCTTGCTCTTCAATAACCTGCAACAACATGACTTAGTACAATTTGTAAAAGGCAGTGCAACAATGCTCAGATAATCTGGGAGGGTGCTACGCACTTCGAGTCTTGTCACCGAGAGCATGCAGAAACCAAATGCAGGCAGCGGAAGGAGTGTGCGGCAAATCAGACTCCCCACCCACCCTTTCCTTCAGCCACTGTCTGTCCCATTTGTGACAGAGATTGTAATTCCCGTATTGGACTGTACAGACACCTGAGAACTCACTTTTAGAGTGAAAGCAAGTCTTCCTCGATTTCGAGGGACTGCCTACAATGATGATGAGATAGTTGACAGATCATAAAATCTTATCTTTTCGTAAAGTAACATGTCAGATCACTGCTTATCTTTCTGGAATAAAACATACATGTTAATAAGTATATTATTTCAGTGCAATATGTAGGGAAATAAAAGTCCATTGCTGGGGTTGAATCACGCAGGAAAATAGCACTGCAGTATGAGAGTCATGCAGAATAATACTATCAGTACAGCCTAATCCCTGATACCACTGGGTGTCTGGCATCAAGAAATGTACTGTATAATTGATGAAAGGCCATTGACCTGAAACTTGGTCGGAATGTTCTGAGGTCCGTGCAGGCGCGATCGGAGACAGGTCGAGAGGGAAATTTGAAAAACCATGGAGCGGGTCGGGAACCCGCTGTCATCCCACCCACACGTGCCTTTCCCTCGGGCACATTTGCCGGTGCAGCAGCGACCCGAATAGCAGAGGCAGGCGAACAGGTGACCTAATTCAAATCATTATCAGCTTGTTGTCAGACACTTAAGCACCTTTTTTCCCCCTATCTTTTAAATTTCCCTGGATGACCACGGGATTCACGCAGCTCGGGAACCATGTCTGTCAGTCTGATGTGGAAGTTGATTGGCCATTGCTCCAGCTGATTAGATAACAGCATGAAATGTACTATAAAAGCTCCCACCTCACAGCTGATCACTTTCCTCAGGCAGAAGCTGTTGCTGATTGTTGTGTTCATAATCTGTTTGTTTGTTGCACGAACTCTCACTAGTCAGGCATTCGGACCCTGCGGGAGCTATTCACACACTGCTGTAAACATGCTGGTTCATGCTGGTTTTGGGACACTATTTTGGGAGTTGCTATAAAGGACACAGTCAGTTACACTTCTCCTGTTTCAGTTAGTCTGTTTATTTAAGTACACAACATAATTTGGCGAAGAGGATGAATCAAATTAGCTTCCCTCCATCCACCTTTCCTCTCCACAACCAGGTGCCCTCCACTTCTGTGGCCGAGATGGATAAAAAGTTTTTCTTTGAACATCACGGCGAGTGGGTGAGACAGCAACAACATAACACCAGCTCGCCAACGTGCAATACTCATCGACTGCCTCGGCACCGAAGGCCAATGCATCTTTTGCCAAATCTAAGACACGGAGTCCTACGACAAAACGGTAAGCTCCCTAGAGAAATATTTTGGGCCAAAGAAAAGTATCATGATGGAGAGATACAAATTTCTTCAATGGGGGCAAGGGAACAGTGAACCAATCAAACAGTACATCATTTCATTAACTGAACTGGCCGCTACGTGTCACAGAGGAAATTATCAGGGATCAAATTATTGAGAAAACAATGAGCCCCGCATTCGGGAACATTTGCTAATGGAGGATGACAAAATGACATTGGATAAAGCAATTAATTTGGCCATTCAAATTGAATCAGCACTTTCCAATTCAAAAGCGATTAGATCTCCTGCTCTCCCTGTGCAGCAGATTTCAACTTCAGCCCATGTGCAAGGCGTTCGTCCAAAGCAGAAATCACAGCAGAGACCCAGGGCTAGTAATAAGCCACCCACTATGGATCGCGGGCCTAACTTCCACTGCTTTAACTGTGGGGACAAATCACATTCAGCAAAGGGTCCTAACTGCCCTGCACATGGGAAGAAATGCTCTACATGTGGTAAAATGAACCATTTTGCTAATGTCTGTCGCTCATCGCAGCATATTCGACATGTTGACAACCCCGATATTCATGAACCCAGTATGGTTTACACCTTTAGTGACATTTTGCTCATTAGGTTCGGGCAAATTCAAGGATTGTGATGTAAACACTGACGGCACGCCCATCTGCCTACTCATTGACCTAGGAGCCAAAGTCTCTATATTGAGCGAGGCTGTGTACAAAACCCACTTCACGCACTGTCAACTGCAGCCCGCAACTTCCACTCTTCATGCGTACTCCGACTCCAAAATTGAGGTACTTAGGGTCATATCTGTCCCGACATATGACAAGGACATAACATTGGAGAACTTTTCATTTCATGTCGCGAAGGGACAAAGCCTCATGGGCGTTGACCTTTTTGACAAGCTTGGGTTCAAAGTTTACGATCCAACCGGCACACCTGTGTACATGGTGGACTTTGACAAGCAGTATCACTCAATCTTCACAGGGTTTGGAGTGACAACAAAATTCTGCCATCATCCCTGCGTTGATCCTTCCATCAAACCGGTTACGCAGTGACTTCGCCGTCTCCCATTCGCAGTTCGCAACCAAGTATCCGCGACTCGAATCTCAGGGAATCATTGAGAGCATCGACTCCACACCCTGGATCTCGAACTTAGTCATTGCTTGGCGTAAAAATGGGGAGATCCGCCTGTGCATCAATCTGATGCATCACCTGGCCATCATCCCCAACAAGTACCCTCTTCTTACCATCGACGAACTGTCTTCAGAATTCCACGGTTCAATAGTTTTTACGAAACTCAACATGCACAGCAGTTACCTGCAAATACCCCTAGCAGAGGACAGCAAACCGCTCACGGCATTCACAAAGCATACCCGACAGACTATCTTCTGCACCAAGTGCATTTCAGAAGATTGTCACTACTATGCTAGCAGGCAGAGAGAGAGCCCTCAATCTGCTTGATGATATCGTTGGCCATGGACGGACAATGGAAGAACATGACCAGCGATTTCACACAGTTATGGCTAGACTTGCTACACATAACATTACACTTAATTCCGATAAGTTTACATTCGCTGCTGGAAAAATAAACTTTCTGGGCTACAGAGTCACAGCACAAGGTGTCAATCCAATGCTTGACAACATTGACGCAATCCTGCGAATGCAGGGGGCTACCAACATCAAAGAACTTTCATTATTCCTCTGCACATGCAACTTCTATCTGAAGTTCGTCCCGCACTGCGCATACATTGCAGAACCACTTCGCAAGTTGCGGCACAAGGACGTCCCTTGGGAATGGACAGATTCCCAGGCTCAGGCATTCACCACGCTTAAGGAGAAAACCACATCCCCTCCTATCCTCGCGCACTTTGATCCGAATGCCACATCGTACGTCACCACGGATGCATCAGTCACCACCATGGATGCTGTGTTCTCGCAATGGATTGACGGCCTGGAACTCCCAGTAGCCTTCGCCTCTTGCACACTCTCATCTGAAGAATGTAAATATTCTACAGGGGAACGCAAAGCACTTGCTTGCATCTACACATGTGAACACTGGCACATCTACCTCTATGGCAGGATATTTAGCCTCCGTATGGATCACCAAGCACTAACTACGCTACTCACTACAACTGGATCTGGGCACAGACCACTATGAATCAGCCGATGGCCAGATCGTCTTCATCAGTATAACTTTGATGTACAGTACATCGCTGGCAGTCACAACCACATAGCTGACATGCTCAGCCGCTCGTCACCTGCTTGGGACTCTGGTGCTGACTTGATCACAGATGATGACATATATGTCATGTCGATCATCACTCAGTCCATCAGAAACCTTGTCTCTTGCGACAAACTCAAAACCGAATCACAGAGTGATGCTACGCTCCAGCACATGTGCCACTTCCTCCAGACTGAGTGGCCCAAGCAAATTCCAGAAGTGCTGAAAACCTTCCACAGACTTTTCGATGAATTTTCCATTTGGAACGACGTGTTCCTAGCTTGTGGTGATAGAGCAGTAATTCCCAAGTCACTTCAGCAGCACGTTCTCTCATTGGTACATGATGGACACTCTGGCATTGTCCACATGAAGCAGAGATGTTGCGTTTCAGTATGGTGGCCTGGGATTGACACTCACATCGAGGAGTTTGTCGCACACTGCGAAGCATGCTGTCTGAGCGAAAAGGCCACAAACATCCGACCAGCGCCAATGAAGCCCACTCCATGGCCACAAAGACCATGGCAACAACGTCAATTGGATATCTTCGCTCCAGTTGAAGCAGCTCCACAGCACCTGCGTTTCCTTGTTGCAGTACATGATCTGCATTCCAAATGGCCAGAAATCGCTACAAGTTCAGTGACCGCATCAACGATCGTCACTATTCTGCAGCATATGTTCACAAAGTGGAGTCTCCCAGAGGCTATAATCACTGACAATGTACCACAGTTTGTGTCCAACCAGTTTGCGGATTTCCTCACTAGTCATACTATCGAGCAACACCTTACTGCTCAGTACAATCCTCAAAGCAATTGAGGTGTTGAGCGATTTAACCATGTCATCAAAGAGGGTTGAAAGCCAACCGCACAGCGGGCCAAACATTCGACAAAGCGGTTCAAACCATTCTCCGCACATACCAGCCGACAAAGCATTCGCTGACGGGAAAGACACCCGCTGAGCTCGTGATTGGGCAGAATCTTCACTGGCTACTGGACATTCTCAAACCCCCAGTCAAAACTAGCGCAAAGATAACCACACTCACATCCCAGATTTCGGAATGCGAACGAAAAACAAAGTCGTACACTGACACAAAACAACACGCTCAAAAGCCCCAACTGAAGAATGGCGATTGGGTCAGAGCTAAGCGCCCAAATCATAGTCATAAGCTCACATTTTCACTTTCGCCTCCAAAACAGATCGGGCAAAAGTTCAGCCCTCTCACCTACAAGCTCAATAACTCGATGAAACACTTGTAAACTGATCCCAACACACAGGCCAATCGACCAACAGGATGGAACAGAGGCACCGTTCCTTTTCCCAACCAAAATCCTCGATCAAACACCACAAGCTCCACCCCGGTCTCAGTGTATCAGAACACAGCCTCGCTATCTCAAGGACTTTGTCTGTTCATAGACTGTGGCTTCAGAAGGGGGGAAATATGCTGTGTTCATACTCTGTTTGTTTGTTACTGCTCACTGAACGGGCATTAGGGCCCTGCGGGAGCTCTTCACAGTTGCTATACTCATGCTGGATCATGCCAGTTTGAGACTCAATTTTGTATAAAAGCACAGTTAAGTTAAGTTATATTTCTCCTGGCTCAGTTTGTCTGTTATTTACATGCTGGTTTTGGGACACCATTTTGGGAGTTGCTACAAAAGACACAGTTAGTTACACTTCTCCTGTTTCAGTTAGTCTGTTTATTTACGTACACAACACTGTTTGCGTTCCCAGCACAGATTTTGCTTTCTATAGGTTGCAAGTGTTTGCAGCAAAGTTGCCTTCCAGTCTCAGCTCCTTGGTGGATCCTATCACACCATTGACAGATTGATTCTCTCATCTCTACTTGACCTGCCATCTATTCCATTAGCATGGGTGAGGTTTAAACTGTCTCACCTTTGTCCTCAGATCGGATCACAATCATCCCCAACACCAGCAGCACCAGGCACACCAGCAGCACCAACAACAACACCACCAAACTTTTCCTTAACCACCTGATGCTACACAGGAAAGAGGGTATCAGCGCAGGGCTGCACCGTATCGGAGGCAATACCCCCAACACAGGGTATACAGGCAGAGGATGAGCTTCCTCAACATGGCTGAGCAGCAGTGCCAAAGGAGGCTCAGGCAATCGTTCCAGGTTGTTTCAGACATTTTCACATTGCTGGACATTTCCACCTGCAGCCCAGAGGACCTGGTGGACATTTCTTACCAGTGGCAGTCAAAGTCATCAGTGCCCTCAACTTCTTCATCTCAGGCTCCTTCCAGGGATCTGCAGCAGACATTTGCAGCATCGAGCAGTTGGCCACCAACAGGTGCATCACACAGGTCACTGATGCCCTCTTTGACAAGTCAGCTAATTATATCAACTTTGCCACTGATGAAGAAGCCAGTGTTACTGAGTGGGCGCTGGGCTTTGCCACTCTGGCTGCCTTCCCACGGTTGCAGGGCTTTAACGACTGCACACATGTGGCCATCAAGCTGTTAACGGGTATGATGTAATTGGGATTACGGAGACATGGCTCCAGGGTGACCAAGGCTGGGAACTCAACATCCAGGGGTATTCAATATTAAGGAAGGATAGACAGAAAGGAAAAGGAGGTGGGGTAGCGTTGCTGGTTAAAGAGGACATTAATGCAATAGTAAGGAAGGACATTAGCTTGATGATGTGGAATTTGTATGGGTAGAGCTGCGGAACACCAAAGGGCAGAAAACGCTAGTGGGAGTTGTGTACAGAACACGAAACAGTGGTAGTGAGGTTGGGGATGGCATCAAACAGGAAATTAGGGATGCGTGCAATAAAGGTACAGAAGTTATCATGCATATGATAATCTTTAATCTACATATAGATTGGGTTAACCAAACTGGTAGCAACACGGTGGAGGAGGATTTCCTGGTGTGTATAAGGGATGGTTTTCTAGACCAAAGTGTCGAGGAACCAACTAGAGAGCAGGCCATCCTAGACTGGGTGTTGTGTAATGAGAGAGGATTAATTAGCAATCTTGTTGTGCGAGGCCCTTTGTGGAAGGGTGACCATAATATGGTAGAATTCTTTATTAAGATGGAGAGTGACGCAGTTAATTCAGAGACTAGGGTCCTGAAATTAAAGAAAGATAACTTCGATGGTATGAGACGTGAATTGGCTAGGATATACAGGCGAATTATAATTAAAGGGTTGACAATGGATAGGCAATGGCAGACATTTAAAGATCACATGGATGAACTTCAACAATTGTACATCCCGTCTGGCGTAAAAATAAAATGGGGAAGATGGCTCAACCGTCGCTAACAAGGGAAATTAGGGATAGTGTTAAATCCAAGGAAGAGGCATATAAATTGGCCAGAAAATGCAGCAAACCTGAGGACTGGTAGAAATTTAGAATTCAGCAGAGGAGGACAAAGGGTTTAATTAGGAGGGGTAAAATAGAGTATGACAATGAGCTTGCAGGGAACGTAAAAACTGACTGCAAAAGCTTCTATAGACATGAGAAGAGAAAACGATTAGTGAAGACAAATGTAGGTCCTTTGCAGTCAGAATCAGGTGAATTTATAATGGAGAGCAAAGAAATGGCAGACCAATTGAACAAATACTTGGTTCTGTCTTCACTAAGGAAGACACAAATAACATTCTGGAAATACTAGGGGACCAAGGGTCTAGCGAGAAGGAGGAACTGAAGGAAATCCTTATTAGTCAGGAAATTGTGTTAGGGAAATTGATGGGATTGAAGGCCGATAAATCCCCGGGGCCTGATAGTCTGCATCCCAGAGTACTTAAGGAAGTGGCCCTAGAAATAGTGGATGCATTAGTGATTATTTTCCAACATTCTATAGACTCTGGATCAGTTCTTATGGATTGGAGGGTAGCTAATGTAACCCCACTTTTTAAAAAAGGAGGGAGAGAGAAAAAAGGGAATTATAGACCGGTTAGCCTGACATCGGTAGTGGAGAAAATGTTGGAATCAATTATTAAAGACGCAATAGCAGCGCATTTGGAAAGCAGTGACAGGTTCGGTCCAAGTCAGCATGGATTTATGAAAGGGAAATCATGCTTGACAAATCTTCTAGAATTTTTTGAGGATGTAACTAGTAGAGTGGACAAGGGAGAACCAGTAGATGTGGTGTATTTGGACTTTCAAAAGGCTTTTGACAAGGTCGCACACAAGAGATTAGTGTGCAAAATTAAAGCACATGGTATTGGGGGTAATATATTGACGTGGATAGAGAACTGGTTGGCAGACGGGAAGCAAAGAGTAGGAATAATCGGGTTCTCTTCAAAATGGCAGGCAGTGACTAGTGGGGTACCGCAGGGTTCAGTGCTGGGCCCCCAGCTACTTACAATATACATTAATGATTTGGACGAAGGAATTGAATGTAATATCTCCAAGTTTGCAGATGACACTAAGCTGGGTGGCAGTGTGAGCTGTGAGGAGGATGCTAAGAGGCTGCAGGGTGACTGGGACAGGATAGGTGAGTGGGCAAATGCATGGCAAATGCCGTATAATGTGGATAAATGTGAAGTTATCCACTCTGGTGGCAAAACCAGGGAGGCAGAATATTATCTGAATAGTGACAGATTGGTAAAGGGGAGGTGCAACGAGACCTGGGTGTCATGGTACATCAGTTATTGAAATTTGGCATGCAGGTACAGCAGGCGGTGAAGAAGGCAAATGGCATGTTGGCCTTCTTAGCGAGAGGATTTGCGTATAGGAGCAGGAAGGTCTTACTGTAGTTGTACAGGGTGAGGCCACACCTTGAATATTGTGTACAGTTTTGGTCTCCTAATCTGAGGAAGGACATTCTTGCTATTGAGGGAGTGCAGCGAAGGTTCATCAGACTGATTCCCGGGATGGCAGGACTGACATATAAAGAAAGACTGGATCGACTAGGCTTATATTCACTGGAATTTAGAAGAATAAGTGGGGATCTCATCGAAATATATGAAATTCTGTCAGGATTGGACAGGTTAGATGCAGGAAGAGTGTTCCCGATGTTGGGGAAGTCCAGAACCAGGATTTTGGACCGAGATGAGGAGAAACTTCTTCACTCAGAGAGTTATGAACCTGTGGAATTCTCTACCACAGAAAATTGTTGAGGCCAGTTCGTTAGATATATTCAAAAGGGAATTAGATGTGGCCCTTACGGCTAAAGGGATTAAGGGGTATGGAGAGAAGGCAGGAATGGGGTACTAAAGTTGCATGATCAGCCATGATCACATTGAATGGTGATGCAGGCTCAAATGGCCTACTCCTGCACATATTTTCTATGTTCCTATGTTTCTATCAAGGAACCCCACATCACCTAGGTGTCTGTAAGAGAAATTTGGAATTAGGAGTACCAGCGGGACAAAGGTTAAAGTGTTGGTTCCTGCACCGACCCATAAGGAGGTAAAAGGTCTCTCTTCGGCCTTGTACCAAGGCTCCAGAAGTTATCAATTCAACAATATTCCAACAGGATATGATGTGAGAACCTAAACAGACATTGATAAGACCTTGTGAAGAGACTCGAGGCGGACTCACGGACACCAAGGAGAATCAACAAATTCTGACCTAATGAAGTCATTCTCGTCACGGCCTAAGGTGGTCACAGGGTCTTGGCCTGTCAATCCAAAGTAGCACTAATAATGTAGTCCAATTAGAGAAGTAGCACTGATAAGGTAGTCCAATTATAGATCTAGGGAGGTCTTACCAGGGTTCGGAGGGGTTTTTGAAATGTATAAAAGTTGTATGATTGTGCTGTTCGGGGAGCATCTCCAATCACAGGCGGCTGTGATAAGAGGTGTTCCCGGATGTTCGTAATAAAAGATCGTTATACCTTGCCATCCATCTCTGTCTGCTAACTCCGGGGGTTAGGGCGAGCGTCGACCCTCTATATCAGGGGGCCCGCTCGTAGGAGGAGAAGCTTTCCCATTTTCCCCTTACATTTGGCACTGCGAGCAGGGTACGGACTTCCCGAACGGAACAATGACCCAGCTGTTGGGGTGAGTATGTTTTAATTTACCACCTTCAAGTTAGGGCTGTGGCATTGTAAACCGCAAGGGAAGGACATCTGTACAAAGAACCATTTGTAGCAGGTCCAGGAGGGACGGAGACGGAGGACAAGGACGATCTAGGGATGGAAGGGGGTCAAAAGGTGCATCCTAAAATGCGCGCGTGGAGGTAGCACGGCAGTGCGAGGAAACGATGCAAGGGAAGATAAAGGGGAAGGTCTATTGACCCGAAGCGGTACGAGCGCACGGTGCAGGGACGAGGGAGTGAGGACATGGAGACGACGTCCTTGCAGTGACGGGATATATTGACCCAAAGCGTGGCAATACGAGTGTACGGCGCCAAGGGAAGACATATAAATATAAATAACGTCCTGCATACCGAACACAAATTAAAGGGAGTACCCAAGATAGCCCCAAAGAAGATTGGTAACACGGCTATTAAAAAGGCGAATAAAACCAATTGTAACTTGCGTAACTATATAATGCCATAAAAAAGCTAATAGTGACTATCTTAAGTGACATATGGATCCAAAAATAGAGCCGGCCAAACAATTAATAGGCTTTGTTAAATGAAGAGAGGCTTTTGTGAATGTCTGTCGTTGAGTGAGAGTCCTTGTGTGATTTTTTTTGACTGCGGAATGAATTTTTCATGTTTCTAAAAGCCTGTTTGGAAAAATAATGGAGCTGTTTATTTTAGCTCCACCCACTTTTCCAAACAGAGTGAAAGTTTTTTAACCCTTCATGGTGTTGTCCTGTATGTGGGAAGTTTTAAGACATTTTAAGTTAGAAACGCAGGTGTGGATTTATTCAGATGATAAGTTACGGAGCTAGGAAATGTACAAAGGATAGGTTTGTTGAGCAAAAGATAAAAAATACATGGTCCCGGTGGTTTTAAAAAAAAAAAGAATTTATTTGACACGCTCACTTACTTGTTGACAAAAAACATGCAATCATTGATTACATTGGGTTGAAAGACATAAATTTAGTCTGAGATAAAGAATGCCTTTTAAAAAAAGCCTGTGAGCGTCTCTCGAGGCTGCGGGCTGGGGAAGTACGCTCCCATTTTCCTTTGTGTAAAACCTTGATGCGAAAGCTTCTAGCTCAGTAAAAAAAAAAAGAGTTTTAAATAAAGATTGAAATTACAAAATTTGAATTGGGATTTTGAGATATTAAGAGAAGGCACAGCAAAATACTGAGATGGATTCAAACTAAAAAAAAATATTAAATTAAATCTGATCTCTTTAAAAAAAAAAGAGAAAACAACTAAAAGGTTTGGAAACAATCTAGAAATACCTTCAGGGATCAGGACAAACTCCTGGGCGAGTGGTGAGCTATCTGCAAAGGTGTAAAAGGGACTTTGAAAAAATGTTAAAACGGCAAGCTTTAGCAGTTTAGAAAAAAGACATTCTAACGACCTTGAATCTGGAACATTAGAGATAACGAAAAGCAGCCCTCAAAGCCTACGTGATAGACTCCGTTCTAGTTATGGAGAAAAGAAAAAGATAAAGACGCAACTTTGAAAGTAAACAAATTGAACGAATTTGAAAGAAAAAGTGTCTTCGATTGTCTGATGATTTTAAATTAACAAATTTACGGTGTCGTGAGCCTTCCGTATAAAATACAAAACCTAATTTGAAAAAAGGTGATCTGAAAAAAAAAAGATGTAACACACTAATTAGGTGCTGACAAAAAAAGGGTGTTTGCGATGGAAAAAGACATAACTTACAAAATACTAGTTGATATTGGCTGTGAAAAAGATATTGGTTTAATTGAAAAAAAAGAATTTGAAGAAGTAAAAGACACTCTCCATTGATAATGATTTTAAATTACGAGAAAGTTTCACTGCAGTTTGAAAGATTTCCAAAATGGACATTGCTTATCAAGAAAAGTGCAGAACAGTCTAAACAAGCAGGAGGGTTTTGAAAATAATGAGGAGAAAAGATCTAAGCTATGCCAACTCAGCACAGAAAGAAAAAAACTGGGAATTAGAGAACCTTTCTAAATTTTAAAATTCTTATAGAAAATAGAACTGGCACGGAAGTTTAGATTTTGTGCTGAGAGAGAAATAAAACACAAGATTTGCGCAGTGAACGGAACCGTAAAATAAATCAAAATGTTGGAATGTATACAGCGTGTGTGAAAATTGGATTTCAGTAAACAAAATAGCTATTAAAAATGTGTGGTCTTGTTTTAAATCAATTTTTTTTAAAAATCTTTGGCAAGTACTTGAATTAGAAGTTAAGAAAACATTGGCGTTAAATCTAAAATGCCATCTTTCCTGATGAGAAGACTTTTATTATGACGGCTTTACTAATGATTTCTGCTGTTTTAACGAATTCCTAATGTCTAAGCAAGTTTTGAAGGCACAAAGACTTAAAAAAGAATTTTTCGGATGAATACGCGAAGTCACGTAATGACATCAGGCTTTCTTACAAACCTGTAAAGGAGTTAACCCTTTCCATTGACAGCTGTTTTATACTGGACATTATTAATTTGGATTTCTTAATAGAATAAAAAAGACTCACCTGACAGATAGAGGAAATGGTGGGATAGTTAGAATAAAAATAAAACAGAACTAGCCTATGTAATAATACTTGCCTGATACAAATAAAAGAAAGATACTCAAACAAAACAAATTCAAGAGTTAAAAGCTAAGATAAATAAGCTGGAAGAGATTTTTTTTTTAAACGGAACCAGACGGATAGTGCAGTGCGCAGCCATAGCACCATCACCTATGGCAATAGAGCCAATGTACCCCATAGTGGGTAAGTGTAGTCCACAAACCCAACCTAACCCTTACCTCCGATTTCACAGAGTGACCTCGACATGCATGGATAAAAGATGAGTAGACCAGAACCTAACACAACGGATCCTCGAAGGCCCGGAATCCACTAACCTGAGATTTAACGTCAGAAAGGGAACAGGGCAAGGTCGAACAAAAAGGGGAATACTGGAAACACTAGGCACGGGTTATGCGGCAGGGGTTACGACGATGAATTCCATAGACCTGTATGCAATACAACCGGGTTAACAACTTAACGTAAATCTTGAGGGGTTTACTGGAGAGGGACATGGATAACCAAGCCCTACAAGCGCGGTTGGGATATGGCGCGGAAGGGGAACTGTTACAAGTGGCCCATACATTACAGAAGCATGCCAAGACAAATTTGATCCACGCAATGGGGAATGACATAAGTAAACGATTACAAGCTGAGATAGTTTGCTCCGGGTATTGGGCCTGGATTAAGTGAAGTACAACATAACTTGGAGCAACTCCAGAATGACGAATGATGATTGCAGATTCCACCAAACAAACGGATGCATGCTGAGTATCACTCCTCTCGAACACGATTCCGAAACAATCGCTGCTCCACAAGGGAATGAAGATTTGGTGCGTGAGCACAGGAGCAGCCAACCCGACGATTAAGACCAGGGGAGGAATCACCCCCTGTGTCATCACCAACCCTAACTTATGTTTCAGGCCCATGGGAAAAATAGACATAAATGGATACCACATACATCCCAAGACAACGGAAATCATCCACGGAACGGTCATGGATATCCTCCGAGAGGGGTACAAGGAGGCGGTATGGGAACCGCAAGGCACCGGAATTAAATGAGGAACAATTACGTTTGGTGCAAGGAAACCAGAATCAAGGACGACAGTATATCCAGCTGATGGAAGAAGTAGACAACCTACAGAGAGACACTAACGCAATGCTGGCTGATCAGCTCTGGTACTCAAAGCTGTGGGACATTGGACTTAATATTCAAATTCACCCATGGATAAGAATAATATCACATGTACTTAGAGTAATACAGGGCCTGATTCCGATGGTCATGATGGCATTAACATGTGCACGAATTAAACAGGCCAAACAATACGTCAGGGCACGCACTATGATTAGGGCCATAAGGAATGAAAATTTAAGCAGTCCTACAGGAAGGACTTACCTTATATAACTCTGCGGGAAAGGTTTCAGGAGGTCCCAAAGCTTGGGAGATGGCCACCCAGGTGAACGAACCTATCTGGAACTTGCCTACAGAGAGATAGTTATCGGGAAATATGGCCAGCTTGGCATATAGCCAAGGGCCAAAAGGGGGGAATTGTAAGAGAAATTTGGCATTAGGGGTACCAGCGGGACAAGGGTTAAAGTGCTGGTTCCTGCACCGACCCATAAGGAGGTAAAAGGCCTCTCTTCGGCCTTGTACCAAGGCTCCAGAAGTTAGCAATTCAATAATATTCCAACAGGATACAATGTGAGAACCTAAACAGACATTGATAAGACCTTGCAAAGAGGCTCGAGACAGACTCACGGGCACCAAGGAGAATCAACAAATTCTGACCTAATGAAGTCATTCTAGTCACGGCCTAAATTGGTCACGAGGGTCTTGGCCTGTCAACCCAAAGTAGCACTAATAAGGTAGTCCAATTAAAGAAGTAGCACTGATAAGGTAGTCCAATTAGAGATCTAGGGAGGTCTTACCAGGGAACGGAGGGGTTTTTGAAATGTATAAAAGTTGTATGATTGTGCTGTTCAAGGAGCATCTCCACTCACAGGCGGCTGTGATAAGAGGTGTTCCCGGACGTTCGTAATAAAAGATTGTTATACCTTGCCATCCGTCTCTGTCTGCTAACTCCGGGGGCTGTTACGCGGGTTGGGGCGAGTAGCGACCCTCTATATCAGGGGGCCTGCTCGTGGGAGGAGAAGCCTTTCCATTTTCCCCTTACAGTGTCTTTGTCAACCCCAATGGCTTCCACTCTTTCAATGTACACCTCGCCTGCAACCATAGGAAGATCATCACACACATATGCGCCAAATTCCCTGGCAGCTGTCATGAGTCCTTCGTCCTTCACCAGTCCACCATCCCTGAGCTCTTTACTCCTCCAAACATATTTACTGACTGGCTGCTTGGGGATAAGGGCTATCCACTGAAGACACGGTTCTTGACACCCTTGAGGAGGTCAAGTACTGAGGCCGAGGAGGGATACATTTCCACCAGATGTGTCATAGAGCAGACAATAGGCAAGCTAAAGGTGTGCTTCAGATAGACTGATCTGGAGGAGCCCTTCAGTACGCACCAGCCAAGGTGTCCAGGTGTCCAGAATCGCCGTGGTCTGCTGCGCCCTACAATAGCGAGGATTAGCGCTGCAAGTGGAGCAAGACACTGAGCGCTCAGCCTCTTCAGAGGAGGAGGAGCAGGAGCAGGAGAAACCTGTGGTCCAGATCCAGCACCCAAGCCCATTGCTACCCGGGAGGCCAGGGATGGCCTCAACATGGCCAGGTTTACTTAACTTTATGCAGTACACCCATATGCCTGCCACATGCTGCTCCAGGTTGGCACCACCCCACAGCAACACCATAACATATGCTTACAATGACCAAGCCATTCCTTTCACACTGACCACCATTGTTGGAGGTACCGTTATGTCTCACCATTCACTGCAACTCACTAAGCCACTTCCAAAGGTGCACACAAATCTGTCCAAGAAAAGGTGTTGAAAATAAAGGTATTTATGTTTGACAGAACATTAATGGAAACTTGACATTAAAATTGAATAAAATACCCAAGTGGTTTCCCTTGTGAATCTGCCTATGTGTCATAGAAACATAGAAACATAGAAACATAGAAAATAGGTGCAGGAGCAGGCCATTCAGCCCTTCTAGCCTGCACCGCCATTCAATGAGTTCATGGCTGAACATGAAACTTCAGTACCCCCTTCCTGCTTTCTCGCCATACCCCTTGATCCCCCGAGTAGTAAGGACTTCATCTAACTCCCTTTTGAATATATTTAGTGAATTGGCCTCAACTACTTTCTCTGGTAGAGAATTCCACAGGTTCACCACTCTGTGGGTGAAGAAGTTTCTCCTCATCTCGGTCTTAAATGGCTTACCCCTTATCCTTAGACTGTGACCCCTGGTTCTGGATTTCCCCAACATTGGGAACATTCTTCCTGCATCTAACCTGTCATCTTTTTCTTACGGTGCTTCTATGAGGTGCTATGGTTTCAGCAGAGTTAGCAGCAACCTGCTCACTTCCCTGCTGTGACTGCTTAGATACACTTGGCAGATGTCCACTGGGTTTTGGAGCCTGTGATGGCCCCAGGAAAGTCTGCTCCTCCTGCAATTGTACAGGGGCATGGAATGAGTGTAAGGAATGGATGGATTACATCTTTAGAGGGAGACTATGATGGAATGGGGTGCCACAGCCAAGTGGCCTCCTTTTGTGTTGTTTGTTGGTATGATTGCATTAGGTTTAGGGTGAGTGTGAGTGGTGACTAGTGAGATGGGGATGTGATAATGTAGATAGATCGAGAGGGATGGGTGGAGGTGCAAGGTAAGTTGGTGCGAGTAAGGATGTGCAGGAGTAGGGTTGAGAAGGCAGAGTGATGGGGATGTGATGAGAGGCACAGCAGGATGAAGGGTGAGTGTGTTTTTGTACTCATGTTTCCTGATCGAATGACATAATTGAAACGAATTTTTAAAAATTGCAAATCAGTGCACATTTTCACTGAGTTACATGCGAACATACAAAATTAATAGGCATGAAAAGACCAGCTGGTCCATCAAGCCTGCCCCTAAAGTTGTAAATACTGTGGCTAGAAGCTAAACTTATTAAGAAGATTGTGTTTATATAATTTCCAGACAGTTTTCATGCTCAGCTGCAATTATTGATATTGCTATTCTACACCAGGCGCTTTCTGAACTTTATGTCATGGCTCTGCCACTATTTTAGTTTTTGCCAAACTGATTCACCCATGAAGTGAGATCATTTAAGGTAGGGTAAGATCAAATTGAAATATCGTGACAGCTTTGTTTCAGTGGTAGCGCTCTCAGTTCTAAACCAGATGTTCATGGGATCAAGCCCCACTGCACCTTGAGCACATAATCTCGGCTGACTCTTCTCTGCAGCACTGAGAGAGTACTGCATTTACAGAGGTGCCGTCTTTCACATGCAACATCTTTTATGTCCATCGGAAAGGGCCAAGGGGGCTTGGTTTAAAGACCCCATGGCAGTATTTGAAGAGCCGGGGTCATTCTCTCAGTGTCCTGGCCAATATTTATCCCTCAAGCATCAAAAGGAATTACCTAGTCATCTTATTGCTTTTTATGGGACCGCGTTTGCCTACACAACAACAATGACTTCACTTTTTTCCAGCATTACCACCTTAGTAACACTGGTTGCTACTCACACCAATATTCAGCAGGCATTCAACATTCTTAGGTGACAGTAAGCACAGAGGAAACATCAAAAAGCTGCAGTAGAAACTTGACATTTCCTTCTCCGAGTCGAGGAAACCAATTTGAGCATGGCTACTCGGCCCTTTAAACTGCTGCCAGCGTTGCAATCCTGTAGCAGGAACCATCTCTTGCCCCGTCCAGTCATGAGCTCCTAAGTACAGGCAGCAGAATTGCTCGAAGCCCATTGGAAATATTTATCAAATGCTGAACCGTTAAAATTTGCAGTGCCATCGCAAAGGGAAATTTGGGCTACATTGTTGGCTTGCTATTCCTTCTCTGCCATCCACATTGCGTTGAATACATGATTCAAAGCACAGTATCCTACGTTAGTTCATTATTTCCCAGCTGAAGATTGGTATCACTTCATTATTTCAAGCTTGTTCTTCACCTTGTTTTGTCCATAAAACATCCCAGGTCCTCATTAGAGAGCTTACGAATTTCTTCTCAGAGTGTTACGCAGGGATGCTCACATTCACTTTGCTGTGGCTAGATGCAGAATGTGTAAGCTGATGTTCTAGAACAGGTTGTGTGATCAATTTCTCAATCAAGAAATGAGGAATGTTATCTACTAGATAAGAATTCTACTGGAATTGAAATGCCCATATATTTCTTCGATAGTTAGTGACATTCATTATCTTAAATTTATAGAAAAAAATGTCTTTATCTTAAAATGTAAACCAAGTGAATAACAGAAGCAATAACAGCAGAATCCAAATCCTACAATCACTTGTGAACTTGCTGGTGTCTGAGCAGGTGGGATGACTGAGTGAATCCCTTCTCACACATTGAGCAGGTGAACAGCCTCTCCCCAATATGAACTCGCTGGTGTGCCAGCAGGGTGGATGATTGAGTGAATCCCTTCCCACACTCAGAGCAGGTGAATGGTCTCTCCCCAGTGTGAACTCGCTGGTGTGCCAGCAAGGTGGATGACTGAGTGAATCCCTTCCCACACTCAGAGCAGGTGAATGGTCTCTCCCCAGTGTGAACTCGCTGTTATTACGTCTGTTATTCACATCCTACTGAACTGTGTTCATTCAATTAGTTGGCATTTGTTTCTGCTGATGTTAATAACCCTTCAACTAGGCTGGAGTTTAATATTTTGATATTTCAAATAACAGTGTCGATATTTGATGAACCAAGATAAGAGGAGACTAATTGATGTCCTGTTTCTGACTGCTCCATTTTTGATTGGCGGCAGAGGAGCAGTGAGAGATCGGGGCCCAGGAGTGTTGTGATTGGGGCCCAGAAGAGGTGAGGGCCCAGGGTCAGCATGAACCAGCACACACTGCGATCTATGGATAGTAGGAGCATGTGTGCAGACTAGGTCCATGCATAGAAACATAGAAACATAGAAAATAGGTGCAGGAGTCGGCCATTCGGCCCTTCTAGCCTGCACCGCCATTCAATGAGTTCATGGCTGAACATTCAACTTCAGTACCCCATTCCTGCTTTCTCGCCATACCCCTTGATCCCCCTAGTAGTAAGGACCTCATCTAACTCCTTTTTGAATATATTTAGTGAATTGGCCTCAACAACTTTCTGTGGTAGAGAATTCCACAGGTTCACCACTCTCTGGGTGAAGAAGTTCCTCCGCATCTCGGTCCTAAATGGCTTACCCCTTAACCTTAGACTGTGACCTCTGGTTCTGGACTTCCCCAACATTGGGAACATTCTTCCTGCATCTAACCTGTCTAACCCCGTCAGAATTTTAAATGTTTCTATGAGGTCCCCTCTCATTCTTCTGAACTCCAGTGAATACAAGCCCAGTTGATCCAGTCTTTCTTGATAGGTCAGTCCCGCCATCCCGGGAATCAGTCTGGTGAACCTTCGCTGCACTCCCTCAATAGCAAGAATGTCCTTCCTCAGGTTAGGAGACCAAAACTGTACACAATACTCCAGGTGTGGCCTCACCAATGCCCTGTACAACTGTAGCAACACCTCCCTGCCCCTGTACTCAAATCCCCTTGCTATGAAGGCCAACATGCCATTTGCTTTCTTAACCGCCTGCTGCACCTGCATGCCAACCTTCAATGACTGATGTACCATGACACCCAGGTCTCTTTGCACCTCCCCTTTTCCTAATCTGTCACCATTCAGATAATAGTCTGTCTCTCTGTTTTTACCACCAAAGTGGATAACCTCACATTTATCCACATTATACTTCATCTGCCATGCATTTGCCCACTCACCTAACCTATCCAAGTCGCTCTGCAGCCTCACAGCATCCACCTCGCAGCTCACACTGCCACCCAACTTAGTGTCATCCGCAAATTTGGAGATACTACATTTAATCCCCTCATCTAAATCATTAATGTACAGTGTAAACAGCTGGGGCCCCAGCACAGAACCTTGCGGTACCCCACTAGTCACTGCCTGCCATTCTGAAAAGTCCCCATTTACTCCTACTCTTTGCTTCCTGTCTGACAACCAGTTCTCAATCCATGTCAGTACACTACCCCCAATCCCATGTGCTCTAACTTTGCACATCAATCTCTTGTGTGGGACCTTGTCGAACGCCTTCTGAAAGTCCAAATATACCACATCAACTGGTTCTCCCTTGTCCACTTTACTGGAAACATCCTCAAAAAATTCCAGAAGATTTGTCAAGCATGATTTCCCTTTCACAAATCCATGCTGACTTGGACCTATCATGTCACCTCTTTCCAAATGCACTGCTATGACATCCTTAATAATTGATTCCATCATTTTACCCACTACCGATGTCAGGCTGACCGGTCTATAATTCCCTGTTTTCTCTCTCCCTCCTTTTTTAAAAAGTGGGGTTACATTGGCTACCCTCCACTCCATAGGAACTGATCCAGAGTCAATGGAATGTTGGAAAATGACTGTCAACGCATCCACTATTTCCAAGGCCACCTCCTTAAGTACTCTGGGATGCAGTCCATCAGGCCCTGGGGATTTATCGGCCTTCAATCCCATCAATTTCCCCAACACAATTTCCCGGCTAATAAGAATTTCCCTCAGTTCCTCCTCCTTACTAGACCCCCCGACCCCTTTTATAACCGGAAGGTTGTTCGTGTCCTCCTTCGTGAATACCGAACCAAAGTACTTGTTCAATTGGTCCGCCATTTCTTTGTTCTCCGTTATGACTTCCCCTGATTCTGACTGCAGCGGACCTACGTTTGTCTTTAGTAACCTTTTTCTCTTTACATATCTATAGAAACGTTTGCAATCCGTCTTAATGTTCCCTGCAAGCTTCTTCTCATACTCCATTTTCCCTGCCCTAATCAAACCCTTTGTCCTCCTCTGCTGAGTTCTAAATTTCTCCCAGTCCCCAGGTTCGCTGCTATTTCTGGCCAATTTGTAAGCAGAGCTTGGTCTCCAGTCGTCTTGGTTAACCCTTGCCACTGGATCAAGACCTAGCTCTGTCAAACCCCGTGTGATGGCTGGTGTGCAACGGCCACCCCACATTAAAATAATTCAGGCATAGGCATCTTCCACCTTTCAGGATGTAGTTCTGGACCTAGAATGTCAGGTCCCTCATTGAAACACCTGTGAACTCATCCCTTTTTGGTGTGGAAGCAAGTCATCCTCGAAACGAGGGACCGCCTAAAACTTAAACCAAGTGGTAACTCAATATATCAGAGATAGAAAGTGTGTGGAAATGATTGTTTCTATCTGTCTCTTTCTGGTCCAGGATCTCAATCTACCAGACATTCTTGTAAGATAATTCAGTCTGAGCTTGCAATTCAATTTGATTGCACGCTACCAAAATTCCCTAGATTCTGAAGAGGTCTCAGAGGATTAGAAAACCGCAAATGTAACACCCCTATTTTAAAAAAGAGGCAGAAAGAAAGCAGGAAACTACAGACCAGTTAGCCTAACATCTGTGTTGGAAAAATGCTGGAGTCTATTATTAAGGAAGCAGTAGCAGGACATTTGGAAAAGCATAATATGGTCAAGCAGAGTCAGCATGGTTTTATGAAAGGGAAATCATGTTTGACAAATTTGCTGGAGTTCTTTGAGGATGTAACGAGCAGGGTGGATAAGGGGGAACCAGTGGATATGGTATATTTGGATTTCCAGAATGTAAAGTCCTTACTCTACAGCATGAAGCCACACGAGGCACATTCTGGGGATAAGGTCACTCTGTGACCTAAACTCTTTATTCACAGGACTCCAAAGACAGTGACCCTGTATGGGGCCTCCCTTTTTATACCTGAGTGATCAGGTAAGGAGTGTCTCCCACAAGTTCACCCCTTGTGGTCAAGGTGTCCATCTAGGTTGAGTATATACAGTAATACAGTGGTGTTACATTGTGGTTACATACATGACTTCACCTCCCCCACAATGTCTTATTGGAATCATAGGTTTAGTCTTTCAGGTGGTCTACGCTCCCTCGTGGAGCGCCGCAGTTGGGGCTCTGGTTGTTGGACACTGACGTGAGTGTCTGTCACCTGTGGTGATTCCGGCCTGTCCGGGCTGACCGCAGGGACTGTGCATTCTTCTGATTGCTCTTGTTGCTCGTTCACTGGTGGTGTGGTGTGCTCCATCTCATGGTCTTCTTCAGGTACCTCCGTGTTGATGCTGAACATTTTTTTACTTGGTCCAGATGCTTACAGCATATCTGACCATTGTTGAGTTTTACCATGATGATCCTATTTCCCTCTTTATCAATTACAGTGCCCTCAAGCCATTTGGGCCCCATGGCGTGAGTGAGGACGAATACAGGATAATTTATTTCTATACATCTCCTCCTCGAATTACGGTCATGATACTCGTTTTGTGACTTGCGCTTGCCCTCAACTATGTCGGTCAGGACTGGGTGAATGAGGGACAACCGAGTGTTGAGTGTCCGTTTCATTAGTAGCTATTTGGGCAGGACCCCCGTGAGCGAGTGCGGTCGGGATCTGTAGGCCAGCAGGAGGCGCAATAGGCGGCATTGTAGGGAGGGCCCTTGAATCCTGATCATACCTTGCTTGATGATTTGGACCACACATTCCGCCTGGCCATTGGAGGCCGGCTTGAACGGCGCAGTCCTGACGTGGTTGATGCCATTGCCCGACATAAACTCTCGGAATTCGGAGCTTGTGAAACATGGGCCATTATCACTAACCAGGATGTCCGGCAAGCCATGGGTTGCAAAGATCGCACATAGGCTTTCCATGGTGGTGGATGACGTGCATGAATTCAGAATGCACTCGATCTATTTCGAGTACGCATCTACCACAATAAGGAACATCTTACCCATGAACAAGCCCGCATAGTCAACATGAATGCGTGACCATGGCCTGGTGGGCCAGGGCCACGGGATGAGCGGGGCCTCCCTGGAGGCATTACCCAGCTGGGCACACGTCGTGCACTTGTGAACACAGTGTTCCAGGTCTGAATCAATTCCAGGCCACCAAACGTGTGACCAGACAATGGCCTTCATCAGCACAATGCCTGGGTGTTCGCTGTGGAGTTCCCTGATGAAGGCCTCCCTGCCCTTCTGGGGCATAACTATCTGGCTGTCTCATAGTAGACAGTCGGCTTGGATGGAGAGCTCATCCATCCGTCTGCGGAACGGTCTGACCTCCTCAGGGCATGCTCCGTGTGCGGGCGCCCAATCCCCAGTCAGGACACATTTCTTAATCAGGGATAGGAGGGGGTCTCTGTTTGTCCAGATTTTGATCTGGAGGGCTGTGATGGGGGAGCCTGCACTGTCAAAGGAAGCGACAGCCATGACCATCTCGGCGCTTTGCTCCGCTGCCCCCTCAGTGGTGGCCAGTGGAAGCCTGCTGAGCGTGTCAGCGCAATTTTCAGTGCCGGGCCGGTGCCGGATGGAGTAGTCATAAGCAGCCAGCGTGAGAGCCCATCACTGTATGCGAGCTGATGCGTTGGCATTGACAGCCTTGCTGTCTGACAACAGGGATGTTAATGACTTGTGGTCTGTCTCTAATTCAAACTTCCTACCAACTAGGTACTGATGCATTTTTTTTACACCGTAGACACATGCAAGCGCTTCCTTCTCGACCATCCCATATCCTCATTCTGCCTGAGAGAGCGACCTTGAGGCATAAGCCACAGGTTGTAGTTGACCCTCAGCATTGCCCTGCTGCAACACGCACCCAACCCCATAGGACGATGCATCACATGTCAGGACCAAGTTTTTACAGGGGTCATACAGGGTCAACAACTTGTTTGAACAAAGTAGGTTTCGCGCCCGATCAAAAGCCCGTTCCTGACAGTCCCCCTAAAACCAATCGCAACCCTTACGCAGGAGCACGTGTAGCAGCTCCAACAACGTGCTCAAGTTCGGCAGAAAATTCCCGAAATAGTTCATCATTCCCAGGAATGAACGCAACTCCAATGTGTTGCAGGGCCTGGGTGCTCGTTGAATCGCCTCTGTTTTGGATTCGGTGGGCCGAATCCCATCTGCAGCAACCCTCCTGCCCAGAAACTCAACCTCAGGAGCTAAGAACAAACATTTAGACTTTTTCAGTCGCTGGCCTACCCGGCCCAGTCGGCGTAGCACCTCCTCCAGGTTGTGGAGGTGTTCCTCGGTGTCTCGACCCGTGATGAGGATGTCATCCTGGAATACGATCGTTCCTGGAATGGATTTAAGCATGCTTTCCATGTTCCGTTAAAAAATCGCGGCTGCTGATCGAATGCCAAACGGGCACCTGTTATAAACAAACAGTCCCTTGTGCGTGGTGATGGTGGTCAGTAGTTTAGATTCGTCGGCCAGCTCCTGGGTCATATAGGCTGAAGTGAGGTCCAACTTGGTGAAATGCTTGCCGCCTGCCAGCGTGGCGAAAAGGTCCTCCGCTCTCAGGAGCGGGTATTGATCTTGTAGGGACACCCGATTGATGGTGGCCTTGTAGTCGCCACAGATCCTGACAGAGCCATCCACTTTTAGTACGGGAACGATGGGGCTCGCCCAGTCGCTGAATTCGACAGGCGAGATGATGCCCTCTCTCAACAGCCGGTCCAGTTCGCTCTCGATCTTTTCCCACATCACATACGGCACCGCTCTGGCTTTGTGGTGCACTGGCCTGGTGTCCGGGGTGATGTGTATCACTACTTTAGTGCCTTTGAAAGTCCTGACGCCAGGTTGGAATAGTGAATCGAATTGTTGTGGGACTTATGAGCACGAACTTCGTTCCACAGATGACATTGCGTGAACATCCCCACATTTCCAGTTACATCTCGGCTAACCAGCTCCTCTCCAACAGTGCGGGACCATTGCCCGGTACAATCCAAAATGGTAGCTGATTCACTGACTCATTGTGTGTGACAGCCATCATTGTACTGCCTAGTACTGGAATGATTTATTTCGTGTAAGTCCGTAATTGTGTGTCAACACATGCTAATTTGGGTCTACTGGCTTTAAGTGGCCATAGCTTCTCAAATTGCTGAACACCCATGAGTGACTGGCTGGCCCCAGTGTCCAGCTCCATGTGTACAGGGATACCATTTAATAAAACCCTCATCATCATTGATGGCGTTTTGGTGTATGAACTGTGAATATTCGCCACATGGACCCGCTTCACCTCGGCGTCCATCGATTTGCCCCAAAGGTCATCCTGTCTCAAAGAACCCTTTTCTGGTCCATCCGCCTCATATATTAGTCTGGTTGCAGGCTTTCTGCACATTCAAGCTAAGTGGCCACTGAGATTGCAGTTCCTGCAGGCAAACTGTTGAAATCTGCCAGATCTAGCTGAGTGTTTTCCCCCACACCTCCAGCATGAGTTAAAGTTTCCATTGTTGGGAACAAAAGGGCTATGGCCAGGTATTCCGCGCTGACTGTCCCTTTGACTGCTCCTAAGTACCCTATTAGTGGGTGTCAATGGCCCCATCCCGGGCTGCATTGTCCACTGTGATGACATGAATGTCCATTCAGCCTGCCATTGTCTCTGTTGAAGTCCTACTCTGGGGTCTATTGCTTCGGGCTGCCCCTGCCTGCATGCGGGGCTCTGAGTCGCATCGATGGTGTTAACTCCCTGATCCATCGTCGCGTTAGAGGCAGAATTGTGCGCGTATATTATTTTTGTCTCTTCCTCCCCCGCCATGAAAGTTTGAGCCATCAACGCCGCCGCTTCCAAGGTCAAATCCTTGGTCTCAATTAATTTGCGGAAAATTCCCGCATGACCGATGCCCTCGATAAAGAAGTCCCTTAGCATTTCCCCCCTGCAGGCGTCTGTGAATTTACAGAGGCTGGCCAAACGCCGGAGGTCCGCTACGAAGTCCAGTATGCTCCGTCCTTCATGACGTCGGTGGGTGTTGAATCTGTGTCGGGCCATATATATGCTACTCGCCAGTTTGAGGTGCTCCCCGATCAATTTGCTAAGTTCTTCAAAGGTTTTGTCCGCCGGCTTTTCAGATGCTAGTAAGTCCTTCATGCGCGCGTAAGTCTTTGGTCCGCAACTGGTCAAGAGATGAGCCCTTCGCTTGTCGGCCGCTGTATCCCCCAGCCAGTCTTTCGTAACGAAGCTTTGCTGCAGCCTCTCGACAAAATCGTCCCAGTCTTCCCCAACACAGTACCGTTCCTCTGTGCTACCGGTGGCCATTCTCGTGGGTCGTGAATTCCCGTTTCTCATCGCCAATGTAAAGTCCTTACTCTACAGTATGAAACCACACGAGGCACATTCTGGGGATAAGGTCACTCTGTGACCTGAACTCTTTATTCACAGGATTTTTTTTAAATTTCAAAATATACTTTATTCATATAAAAATTTGTACAGTACATTCAAAAGCAGTTCAGTACATTTAGCTGCGGTCAGCAATCCCATTCACTACATTTGGGTGCTGACGGCAGTTCCGTTCGATACATTTCCTTGTTTTTCATTTCAAGTACAATTCGGTACAATACGGGATACATTGTAGTACATTTGACAAATTACATTACATGTGTCACTATACAGTACACAGAATGGGTGACAGTACATTTACATTTTTTTTTCTTTTCAATGTGCATTACGAAACAGACCTTGCATTGTACATGGCACTCTTTATTCACAGGACTCCAAAGACAGTGACCCTGTGTGGGACATCCCTTTTTATACCTGAGTGATCAGGTAAGGAGTGTCTCCCACAAGTTCACCCCTTGTGGTCAAGATGTCCATCTAGGTTGAGTGTATACAGTAATACAGTGGTGTTACATTGTGGTTAAATACATGACACAGAAGGCATTCGATAAAGTGCCACATAAAAGGTTACTACACAAGCTCATGGGGTTGGGGGTAATATATTAGCATGGATAGAGGATTGGCTAACTAACAGAAAGCAGAGAGTCAGGATAAATGGGTCATTTTCCAGTTGGCAAACGGTAACTAATGGGGTACCTCAGGGATCGGTGATGGGTCCTCAACTATTTACAATCTATATTAATGACTTGGATGAAGGGACCGAGTGTAATGTAGCCAAGTTTGCTGATGGTACAAAGATGGGTGAGAAAGCAAGTTATGAGGAGGATATAAAAAATCTGTACAGGGTTACAGACAGGCTAAGTGAGTGGGCAAAAATTTGGCAGATGGATCATAATATGGGTAAGTGTGAGGTTATCCACTTTGGCACGAAAAATAAAAAAGCAAATTATTATTTAAATGGAGAGAAATTCTAAAATGCTGCAGTAAAGAGGGACCTGGGGGTCCTTGTGCATGGAACACAAAAAGTTAGTGTGCAGGTATAGCAAATAATCAGGAAGGCAAATGGAATGTTGGTCTTTATTACAAGGGGGATGGAGCATAAAAGCAGGAAATCCTGCTACAACTTTACAGGGTACTGGTGAGGCCACACCGAGAGTACTGCATACAGTTTTGGTCTCCTTATTTAAGGAAGGATATATTTGCATTGGAGGCAGTTCAGAGGAGGTTCACGAGGTGGATTCCTGAGATGAAGCAGTTGACTTATGAAGAAAGGTTGAGCCTATACTCATTGCAGCTTAGAAAAATGAGAGGTGATCTTATTGAAACTCTCAGGCTTCCACACAATATACATAAGAACATAAGAAATAGGAGTAGGAGTCTGAGGGGGCTGGCCAATGTAGATGCAGAGAGGATATTTCCCCTCATGTGGAAATCTAGAACTCGAAACATAGAAATATAGAAAATAGGTGCAGGAGTAGGCCATTCGGCTCTTCGAGCCTGCACCACCATTCAATAAGATCATGGCTGATCGTTCACCTCAGTACCCCCTTCCTGCTTTCTCTCCACTAGGGGGCATAGTTTCAGAATATGGGGCCGCCTGAGATAAGGAGCAATTTCTTCTCTCAGAGGTTTGTAAATCTGCGGAGTTCTCTGGCCCAGAGAGCTGTGGAGGCTGGGTCATTGAATATATTTAAGGTAGAGGCAGACAGATCTTTGAACGATAAGGGAGTAAAAGATTATGGGGAGCAGGTAGGGAAGTGGAGATGATTCCAAGATCAGATCAACCATGATCTTATTGAATGGCGGAGCAGGCTCGAGGGGCCGTATGGCCTACACCTGCTCCTATTTCTTATGTGCTTATGTACATTGTGTGAAAGCCTGAGAGGAACAAATTGATATGTCTTCAGATGCTCTAATAATGACTCCACGAGATAATGTGTTGTGCTTGAACTGTAGTGACCTTAGTCCATTTAATGTAACTCCAGAGTGAGGTGGCCTGCCTTTTATATTAGGCCTAGCATACCTGTACAGCTAACATACAAGTCTCCCACTGCAGTGCCCTCTGTGGCACACCTTGTAATAGTACAAGCAGTAACCATGTAGGATGCATGACATCACTCTCCTCCAAGTCCTTACTGCAAATCATCTTTGCGTTGACTATACTCTGAGGTTAGCTCTATCTGGTTGACCCTTGGCGGGTCGTTTCCATCTTGGGTGAGTTGGTGGTGTTTCGTTGACAGTAGAGTTGCTGGTGGTTTCTGTTTGTGCGTCCATGACCACTGCATTCTCTCCCCCCACACACTCCCCACATACAGATTGTGCCATTGGCTCATTACATTAGTTATGTCTTGAATAGAGAATCTGACCAGATACTGAAAGCTCAAAGTAATGTGTGACTGTAGTCCATTATTACAGGTCTCCAGAGTGCCTCTCCAGCCTGTGAGGTCTCCTTATGTACAGGTGCTCCCAAGGGATTGTGGGATCCCTTGGGACTCCAGGGGATGAGCCCTCTGGTGGTTAAACAAGGTATTTACAGGTTTACATATATAACAACACTCCCGCCCCCCCCAAAGTCTACAGTGCAGCTATTTACAATGTGAGTCGATCTGGGGCCTTCCTTTCCCTGGTTGATCGTCTCGGTGCAAATGCTGGTTTTGGTGATGTGTTTGTTGGGCCCTCGCTTGACTGCTGTGCAGCTGGCCTTGCAGGGTTGCTGGATGTGGTGAGTCCTACTGGGCTGCTGCAGGTGATGGGTTCTGCTTTGTGGTCAACCGCTGGGTCGGTTGCCACTTGTGTGTGTGTTGGGGGGTCGAAAAAGGTAGAGTCTATTGTTGGTTGTTCTGGATAGTCCATGAATCTGAGTTTGGTTTGGTCCAACTATTTTCTGCATGATCCATTTAAAAGTTTGACCAGAAACACCCTACTCCCCTCTTTGCCCACGACAGTGCCGGGAAGCCACTTGGGACCTTGTCCATAGTTCAACACAAATACAGGATCATTAATCTCAATTTCACGTGACACATTTGTGCGATCATGATATGTATTCTGTTGAAGCTGCCTGCTCTCTACCTGTTCGTGTAGATCAGGGTGGACTAACGAGAGCCTTGTCTTAAGTGTCCTTTTCATGAGCAGTTCAGCGGGGGGAACCCCAGTGAGCGAATGGGGTCTTATGCGGTAACTAAGCAGGACCGGGGTTAGGCGAGTCTATAGTGAGCCTTCAGTTACCCTCTTCAAGCTCTGCTTGATTGTTTGCACTGCTTGCTCTGCCTGACCATTGGACACTGGTTTAACCGGGGCAGATGTGACATGTTTGATCCAATTGCGGGTCATGGACTCTTTGAACTCGGCACTGGTGAAGCACGGCCCATCGTTACTCACAAGGACGTCAGGCAGTGTGTGCTGTGGTGATCCGAGATGACTCAGAGTCCGCAACAAAGGATGAATGCAAGGCAATTCACACCTTGTTGGCATTGTGGAGGCTTCCATTCAGCCTATTCATGCCGCTTCAAAGGTTATGTTTGCAAGAGCTGTGGAACAATGGGGCACCTCCAAGGAGCTTGCAGATGAGCTGCAAGCTCTGCAAAACCTGCTAACCACCACGTGGCAGAGGAAGATTGGTCCATGGTGGATCAAAGCAATTTTGAGCCTCAGAGAGAGGAGGCAGATGCTGAAGTACACGGGGTGCACACATTTTCGCTGCAATGTTCACCTATAATGCTAAGCGTAAAATTGAATGGCTTACTTGTAACCATGGAACTGGACACTGGCGCTAGCCAATCCATCATGAGTAAAAAGATGTTTGAAAGACTGTGGTGCAACAAGGCACTCAGACCAGCCCTGAGCCCCATCCACACGAAACTGAGAACGTACACCAAAGAGCTCATCACTGTCCTGGGCAGCACCATGGTCAAGGTCACCTACGAGGACACGGTGCACGAACTACCACTCTGGATTGTTCCGGGTGATGGCCCCACACTGCTTGGAAGGAGCTGGCTGGGCAAAATCCACTGGAACTGGGATGACACCCAAGCGCTATCACATGTCGATAAGGCCTCATGTACCCAGGTCCTTAACAAATTTCCTTCTGTTTTGGAGCCAGGCATTGGAAACTTTTCCGGGGCAAAGGTGCGGATCCACTTGATCCCAGAGGCACGACCCATTCACCACAAGGCGCGAGCAGTACCTCACATGATGAGGGAGAGAGTGGAAATCGAGCTGGACAGGCTGCAACATGAGGGCATCATCTCCCCAGTGGAATTCAGCGAGTGGGCCAGCCCGATTGTACCAGTACTCAAAGGTGATGGCACAGTCAGGATTTGTGGTGATTATAAAGTAACTATTAATCGTTTCTCGCTACAGAACCAATACCCGCTACCTAAGGCAGGCGACCTATTTGCGATGCTGGCAAGAGGCAAGATGTTCACCAAGCTTGACCTGACTTCGGACTACATGACGCAGGAGCTGGAGGAGTCTTCGAAGGGCCTCACCTGCATCAACACGCATAAGGGACTGTTCATCGACAACAGATGCCCGTTTGGAATTTGGTTGGCTGCAGCGATCTTCCAAAGAAACATGGAGAGCCTACTGAAATTGGTACCACACACGGTGGTTTTTCAGGACGACATATTGGTCACGAGTTGGGACACCGTCGAGCACCTACAAAACCTGGAGGAGGTCCTCCAGCGATTGGATTGCGTAGGCTGCCGTTGAAGAGGTCGAAATGCATCTTCATGGCAACAGAAGTGAAGTTTTTGGGGAGAAAGATCGCGGTGGATGGCATTCGGCTCACAGACGCCATGACAGATGCTATCAGGCACGCGCCCAGGCCACAGAACGTCATGGAGCTGCGGTCGTTCCTGGGACTCCTCAACTATTTTGGTAACTTCCTACCGGGGCTAAGCAGCCTCGTAGAGCCCCTACATGTGTTATTGCATAAAGGTGAGAACTGGGTATGGGGAAAAAAACAAGTAATTGCTTTTGAGAAAGCCAGAAACATGTTATGCTCCAACAAGCTGCTTGTATTGTATAACCCGTGTAAAAGACTTGTGCTAGCATGTGACGCATCGTCGTACGGAGTCAGGTGTGTATTACAACAAGCTAATGTTGCGGGGAAGTTGCAACCTGTCGCCTATGCCTCCAGGAGCTTGTCTAAGGCCGAGAGGGCCTACAGCATGATTGAGAAAGAGGCATTAGCGTGTGTGTTCAGGGTAAGGAAAATGCATCAGTACCTGTTTGGCCTCAAATTCGAGCTGGAAACCGATCACAAGCCCCTCATATCCCTGTTCGCTGAAAACAGGGGGATAAATATTAATGCCTCAGCCGGCATACAAAGGTGGGCACTCGCGCTATCAGCGTATAACTACACCATACGCCACAGGCCAGGCACCGAGAATAGTGCGGATGCTCTCAGTCGGCTACCGTTGCCCACCACAGGGGTGGAAATGGCGCAGCCTGCAAACTTGTTGATGGTGGCGCAGCCCGCAGATTTTTGATGGTCATGGAAGCGTTTGAAAATGATAAATCACCTGTCACGGCCCGCCAGATTAGGACTTGGACCAGCCAAGATCCTCTGCTGTCCCTAGTAAAAAACTGTGTACTGCATGGGAGCTGGGCCCGCATCCCCGTTGAAATGCAAGAGCTAATCAAGCCGTTCCAGCAGCGAAAGGGCGAGCTGTCCATTCAGGAAGACTGCCTGTTGTGGGGTAACCGCGTAGTGCTACACAAAAAGGCCAGGGAGACATTCATCTCGGATCACCACAGCACACACCCGGGTATAGTAATGATGAAAGCGATAGCCAGATCCCACGTGTGGTGGCCCGGTATCGACTCTGATTTAGAGTCCAGTGTACGGCAATGCAGCATGTGTGTTCAGTTGAGCAACGCACCCAGAGAGGCACCACTAAGTTTGTGGTCCTGGCCCTCCAGACCATGGTCGAGGATCCATGTCGACTATGCGGGCCCATTTCTCGGTAAAATGTTCCTGGTGGTGGTGGATGCTTTTTCAAAATGGATTGAATGTGAAATAATGTCGGGAAGCATCGCCACTGCCACCATTAAAAGCCTGAGGGCCATGTTTGCCACCCATGGCCTGCCTGACATACTGGTCAGTGACAACGCGCCATGTTTCACCAGTGCCGAAGTTAAAGAATTCATGACCCGCAATGGGATCAAACATGTCACCTCGTCCCCGCTTAAACCAGCCTCCAATGGGCAGGCAGAGCGGGCAGTACAAACAATCAAACAGAGCCTTAAACAAGTCACAGAAAGCTCACTCCAAACCCGCCTGTCCCGAGTACTGCTCAGCTACTGCACGAGACCCCACTCGCTCACAGGGGTGCCCCCGGCTGAGCTACTCATGAAAAGGACACTTAAAACCAGACTCTCGCTGGTTCACCCCAACCTGCATGATCAGGTAGAGAGCAGGCGGCAGCAACAAAATGTAAACGATGGTCGTGCCACTGTGTCACGGGAAATTGATCTGAATGACCCTGTGTATGTGCTAAACTATGGACATGGTCCCAAGTGGATCGCGGGCATGGTGATAGCTACTGAAGGGAGTAGGATGTTTACAGTCAAACTAGACAATGGACAAATTTACAGAAAGCACCTGGACCAAACGAGGCTGCGGTTCACAGACTGCCCTGAACAACCCACAGCAGACACCACCTTTTTCGAGCCCACAACACACACCCAAAGGATCAACGACACCACCACGGACCAGGAAATTGAACCCATCACGCCCAACACCCAGCCAGGCCAGGCTCACCCAACAGTCCTGCAGGGCCAACAGCACGCCAGCCCAGCGAGGGCACAGCCAACACACCAGAACAGACATTTGTACCGAGGCAGTCTACCAGGGAAAGAAAGGCTCCCGACCGCCTCACCTTGTAAATAGTTTTCACTTTTACTTTGGGGGGGGAGTGATGTTGTGTATATGTCAAGCATGCACTCCCATGTTCCGCCACCAGGGAGTGCATCCCCTGAAGTCCCAAGGGACCCCAACATCCCTTGGGAGCACTGTATATAAGCCGGCGCCTAAGGCCTGTTCCTCACTCTGGAGCGTCTTAATAAAGACTGAGGTCACTGTTACTTTAACCTCCCTGTGTGCAGTTTCATCAGTGTTAGGAACATAATACATGCAATAAAGATACAGCAGTTATCATGGGCGACTTTAATCTACATAATGATTGGGCTAACCAAACTGGTAGCAATGCGGTGGAGGAGGATTTCCTTGAATGTATTAGGGATGGTTTTATAGACCAATATGTCGAGGAATCAACCAGGGAGCTGGCCATCCTAGACTGGGTGATGTGTAATGAAAAAGGACCAATTAGCAATCGTGCTGTGCGAGACCCCTTGGGGAAGAGTGACCATAACATGGTAGGATTCTTTATTAGGTTGGAGAGTGACACATTTAATTCAGAAACTAGGGTCTTGAACTTAAGGAAAGATAACTTCGATGGTTTCAGGCGTGAATTGACTAGAATAGACGGGCAAATGATACTTAAAGGGTTGACGGTGGATAGACAATGGCAAACATTTAAAGATCACATGAAAGATCACAGCAATTGTTCATCCCTGTCTGGAGTAAAAATAAAACGGGGAAGGTGGCTCAACCGTGGCTGACAAGGGAAATTAAGGATAGTGTCAAATCCAAGGAAGAGGCATATAAATTGGCCAGAAAAAGCACCAAACCTGAGGACTGGGAGAAATTTAGAATTCAGCAGAGGAGGACAAAGCGTTTATTAAGAGGGGGGAAAATAGAGTACGAGAAGAAGCTTGCCGGGAACATAAAAACTGACTGCAAAAGCTTCTATAGATATGTGAAGAGAAAAAGATTAATGAAGACAATCGTAGGTCCCTTGCAGTCGGATTCAGATGAATTTATAATGGGGAACAAAGAAATGGCAGAGCAATTGAACCAATAATTCGGTTCTGTCTTCACGAAGGAAGACACAAATAACCTTCCAGAAGTACTAGGGGACCGAGGGTCCAGTGAGAAGGAGGAACTAAAGGATATCCTTATTAGGCGGGAAATTGTGTTTGGGAAATTGATGGGATTGAAGGCCGATAAATCCCTGGGGCCTGATAGTCTGCATCCTAGCGTACTCAAGAAAGTGGCCCTAGAAATAGTGGATACATTGGTGATCATTTTCCAACAGTCTATCGACTCGGGATCAGTTCCTAGGGTAGCTAATGTAACACCACTTTTAAAAAGGGAGGGAGAGAGAAAGCGGGTAATTATAGACCGGTTAGCCTCACATCAGTGGTGGGGAAAATGTTGGAATCAATTATTAAGGATGAAATAGCAGCGCATTTGGAAAGCAGTGATAGGATCGGTCCAAGTCAGCATCGATTTATGAAGGGGAAATCATGCTTGACAAATCTTCTGGAATTTTTTGAGGATATAACAAGTAGAGTGGACAAGAGAGAACCAGTGGATGTGGTGTATTTGGACTTTCAAAAAGCTTTTGACAAGGTCCCACACAAGAGATTGTTGTACAAATCAAAGCACATGGTATTGGGGGTAATATACTGACGTGGATAGAGAACTGGCTGACAGACAGGAAGCAGAGAGTCGGGATAAATGGGTCCTTTTCAGAATGGCAGGCAGTGACTAGTGGAATGCCGCAGGGCTCAGTGCTGGGACCCCAGCTATTTACAATATACATCAAGTTTGCAGATGACACTAAACTAGGTGGCGGTGTGAGCTGTGAGGGGGACGCTAAGAGGCTGCAGGGTGACTTAGAGAGGCTAGGTGAGTGAGTAAATGCATGGCAGATGCAGTATAATGTGGATAAATATGAGGTTATCCACTTTGAGGGCAAAACCGCGAAGATAGACTATTATCTGAATGGTGGCAGATTAGAAAAATGGGAGGTGCAACGAGACCTGGGTGTCATGGTTCATCAGTCATTGAAAGTTGGCATACAGGTACAGCAGGCGGTAAAGAAAGCAAATGGTATGTTGGCCTTCATAGCTAGGGGATTTGAGTTTCGGAGCAGGGAGGTATTACTGCAGTTGTACAGGGCCTTGGTGATGCCTCACCTGGAATATTGTGTTCAGTTTTGGTCTCCTAATCTGAGGAAGGACGTTCTTGCAAGTGAGGGAGTGCAGCAAAGGTTCACCAGACTGATTCCCAGGATGGCTGGACTGACATATGAGGAGAGACTGGATCAACTGGGCCTCAACTCAATTGGAGTTTATAAGGATGAGAGGGGATCTCATAGAAACATACAAGATTCTTATGGGACGAGACAGGTTAGATGCGAGTCAATTGTTCCCGATGTTGGAGAAGTCCAGAACCAGGGACACAATCTTAGGATAAGGGGGAGGCCATTTAGGACTGAGATGAGGAGAAACTTCTTCACTCAGAGAGTTGTTAACCTGTGGAATTCCCTGCCGCAGAGAGTTGTTGATGCCAGTTCATTGGATATATTCAAGAGGGAGTTAGATATTGCCCTTACGGCTAAGGGGATCAAGGGGTATGGAGAGAAAGCAGGAAAGGGTATTGAGGGAATGATCAGCCATGGTCTTATCGAATGGTGGTGCAGGCTCGAAGGGCCGAATGGCCTACTCCTGCACCTATTTTCTATGTTTCTATGTTTCGATGTCTAGCAGTGCACAGGGAACTGCTGACTCGCTTGCCTGGGCGTTATATGGTTTGGGATCCTGGCTGGTCCCAGTCCCATTTGGGAGAACCGTTTTGGGTGACCCATTGTTCCCGGGTGTAGCCTTGGTGGCGATATGGTCTGGGGGCTGCACCTTTGCCCAGTTTGCTCTTTCAGGTTCGTGCCAGTTGGTGCCATCGGGTGCCTGAGAGGTGGAGCTGATTGGGGGCAGGGTATCGATACCAGTGCCATTGCCCTCCTGAGATCGCTTGTTCTGCAGCTTGTGTATATTAGTCGCTTGTGGTCACACTCCGTTGTGCATCACTCTGGTCCCAGGGATGTAGGCTACAGCTTTGGGTAGCTCGCTGGACCTATGTGCTCCCAATGGGTGTTTGCCCGCTGCATTGACTGTATGCAGTTGAAATCCTACATCGCATAACATTTCATTACTTATTATAAATAACCTGTAGCTCTGATCACAATCGCGCAACTTTTCCTAGCTTATTGCATGTACACAACTCTGATAATCAATTATACATCTTACATGATTACAATCGCGTGACTTTTCCTCGCTTATTGCATGTACAGAACTCGTCGCCAATTGTTATGTCTTCAGATGCTCTATTAATGACTCCACGAGACAATGTGTTGTGCTTGAACTGCAGTGACCTTAGTCCATTTAATGTAACTCCAGAGTGAGGATCACACATGGTGGCCTGCCTTTATACTCGGCCTGGTACACCTGTACAGGTAACCTACATGTCTCCCACTGCAGTGCCCTCTGGTGGCACACCTTGTAATAGTACAAGCCGTAACCATGTAGGATACATGACACAAACATGCTATTGTTCTGTGATCTAGATCATGAGTTTCTGTTGTATCGATAATTCATTTGAGTGAATTTAACATTAGAATATAGAACAATCCATTTAGCATTACTTTGTTTTACCAAGAATTAATAACTTGCACTTAACTTTCAGTAGCTCACGACATCCATAATAAGAACACTATGTCACTTTAACATAACAGTTCACTTGCTAATCTCCATTTATTTATTCAGTCAGTTCGGTCTAATGTCACACAATGATCTTTGGCTCCAAACTGCTTGCTTGTTTCATGTATTCCATTTGATATCTGTCCATTTAATTATCCTTGACATTTGTAATTTGAAAATAAAAGTCTGTTTTCCCTTTACAAATGATGTATTTATTTCGTTGGATCAATCTTGTCGCAGGGTCTTCCAATAGTTCACCTGGATGTAAAAGACCACATGGCACTGTTCTGGTGTCCTGGCCAACATTCCTTCTTCAGCTAACACCAACAAAAACATCTTAACTCGTCAATCATTCAATTGTTGATTGTGGAACCTAGGTGTGCGCGAATTGGCTGCTATATTTACTCATATAAGAACTTCAAACTTCATATAAGAACGTGAAGCATTTTGAGACACCCTGAGAGATGCGATAAGGTGCCACATAAATCCAACTTCTATCCTTCATTCTTGACCAAGCAAATCATTCAAGTATTATAAAAGTGAAAAATTCTGGAAATCTGTCTGTCGGTATCTGTACAAGGGACAGGGCAAGTTAATGTTTCGGGTGGATGCACCTTCAGCTTATTTCAGATTTACAGCATTTGCAGAATTTGGTCTTTTTATTCCCATAAATATTTTTCATCATATTATTATGATACCAACAACATATATCCTTTTATGAATATTTTTTGACCTGTTCTTTTTTGTATCTGACTATTCAGATTCCATTGTGTCCAAAGTGTTGCTTTTGTTGAGTTTCCAAAGCTTTGCTGTCGACTGCTCTTTCTTCCTCGTCCCGATTTGCACAGTACCTGCATCACAGCAGCTCAAAATTCATAAGTGTAATTTCTGCACCATTCCAAAGCATGTAGTCTCTTCTATCACCTAACAATGCACCAAAAGATCGCTACATACAGTTCACAGCTTATTAAACACCATTCATTAAAATTATTTGGAAACTCTTAAATCAACTTCAAGAATCATATTTTCCACATGTCCAAATTTATTTCACATCACATTTTCAGTGACTTTACTCCTCACTATGATAATAAAATGAAGCTGGCAGTGATGGCAAGCAGCTGATCAACTCTTCAGGGGTGTTTATAACATAAGAACATAAGAACATAAGAATTAGGAACAGGAGTAGGCCATCTAGCCCCTCGAGCCTGCTCCGCCACTCAACAAGATCATGGCTGATCTGGCCGTTGACTCAGCTCCACTTACCCGCCCGCTCCCCATAACCCTTAATTCCCTTATTGGCTAAAAATCTATCTATCTGTGATTTGAATACATTCAATGAGCTAGCCTCAACTGCTTCGCTGGGCAGAGAATTCCACAGATTCACAACACTCTGGGAGAAGAAATTCCTTCTCAACTCGGTTTTAAATTGGTTCCCCCGTATTTTGAGGCTGTGCCCCCTAGTTCTAGTCTCCCCGACCAGTGGAAACAATCTCTCTGCCTCTATCTTGTCCATCCCTTTCATTATTTTAAATGTTTCTATAAGATCACCCCCTTATCCTTCTGAACTCCAACGAGTAAAGACCCAGTCTACTCAATCTATCATCATAAGGTAACCCCCTCATCTCCGGAATCAGGCTAGTGAATCGTCTCTGTACCCCCTCCAAAGCTAGTATATCCTTCCTTAAGAAAGGTGACCAAAACTGCACGCAGTACTCCAGGTGCGGCCTCACCAATACCCTGTACAGTTGCAGCAGGACCTCCCTGCTTTTGCACTCCATCCCTCTCGCAATGAAGGCCATTCGCCTTCCATTCCATTCGCCTTCCTGATTACCTGCTGCACCTGCAAACTAACTTTTTGGGATTCATGCACAAGGGTACGCTCGCGGCCTTCCGCGAGAGGTGGGCACCGGAGGGACTGGAGTGCATCATCACGCCCGGCAACCAAATTTTAATTTGATTTTACGTTTTAAAGTTTAATTTGTTTTAATTGCCGGTGCTTTTAGTGTCCCCCTCCCCTTTTATAGGGGGCACTGGAAAAAATTTGATTTTAGCGCCCCAAAAAAAACCCCCCAAAAAAAGGGAAAAAAAAAAGGGGCCTTGAAAATGTCTGCTGTGTCACCCAGGCGGGTGGCACGGTTTAATGTTTATGTTATTTTCAGGTAAACTCAAAAGAGTTTCATGCACAAGGACCAATCGTGGAGCAGTGGAGGCGTGTCCTGCTCAGTTGGAGCTGTGAGCAGTGAGAGAAGCAGCTATCAACCTTAGCTCCTGCCTAGAGAGCCCTGAGACCAGCCCAGGAAAAGAAGGAAGGAAGGGGCTTCACCACCAACTTTCACCCAGAGGGAGAGGAGGAAAAAGCAGAAAACTTTTTTACATCTTTACCATTTCTGCAAAGAGTTGGAGAGAGGGGGAAAAGACCAACAACATCCAGTGTGGAAGGAGGGAGACTCTACCATTCTACAGGTGGGTGTTGTGGCAGTCCCAAAAAGACTTTGTTGAATCGGTGGGGGGAGGAAAGAAGACCACTGAGGGCCGGAACATCGCGGGGGGTGTGTGTGTGTGGAAAGTGCGTGTGGGGGCCTTGCTTACAACTAGGCCCCACACACAACTGAACCCCCCCCCCCCAATTGCCTAGCCTGGGATAGCTGGAGCTACCAGGCTGAAGATTTTCCTTAATCACCCTATTTAAACATCATTAGGAGTGTGTGCCTGGTGGCTCGAGCTGCCCCAGGTGAAGACATCTTCTCCCCTCACCTGAAGACCACCCCAAAGACTTTGTGTTTTGCCATCTGGGGATTGCACCCACCCACAGCTGCGAGGGGAGACCTGCCCTCGCAGTTCCCCCCTGCTTCCCACTCCCCTCTCTCTTTCTCTGTTACTCTGTTTCTCCCCTCTCTCTCTGAGGCCCCTTTCTCCTAATTTAAAAAAAAAAACAATTGAGACAACTAAGCAGAGGGAGCAAGGCCCCTCCCCAATTGCCAACTAGGGGAGAGGTGCCTCGTTAAGGGCTCCTCTGCTCAGTTAATATACGAGGCCAATAAAGACCATTAAGGCCTGTGACTTTGGGGTGGGTGTAGCCCTTAAAGGGACCCCGTGATGGCGACCCCATCCACGCCGGTGGCAGGGCCAGCAAGGACATATGCGCAGGTGGCAACCGCTTCCACGGCACCTCCTGCGCCACCCGCTGCCCTGCCACCATTCAGATTAATCACCAAAAAACACGGGGTCAAGAGCTACACTCACCCCACAATGACCATCGAGGAGTGCGTGCGGGCGATGGCTGGGGTAGTCGGCCCCTCGGCCATTGTCGCAGCCTCCAAGATGTCTGGGAAGGCCGTGTTCTTCCTGGGGTCGGAGCGGGCGATGTCCCTGGCCCTCGAAAAGGGGCTCACGGTGGGCGGGACGTTCCTGCTGGTGGACCCTCTCGAGGCCACCGCGCAGAGGGTCATCGTGTCAAACGTCCCGCCCTTTGTTTCCGCTGAGCTCCTCCTCCCTCACCTACACCAACTGGGGGAGGTAAGGTCGGGGATCAACCCCATACCGCTCGGCCTCAGGGAGAACAGCCTGCGCCACGTGTTCTCCTTCCGCCACCAGCTCTTTGTCCGGCTGGCGCGGGAGGACATGACGGAAGGGCACTTTAATGTGGTGCACGAGGGGACTGCCTACCGCGTCTTCTGGACGTCGGACGGCGTGCGGTGCCATGCCTGCAGAGAGGTGGGACACATTCGCAAGAACTGCCCCGCCTCCAAGGCCGCCAAACCACCGAAGGCGGCCAAGGCTGGCGCCGCCGCCACCCCTCCCCCTAGTTGCGTCCGCGTGCCGGGAGCCATAGGTGCGCGGGCATCGCCGGGGGCCCTTGCTATTATGGCCTCCGGCGGGGGGGAGGAAGAGCATCCGATCGGAAGGAAGGCGCGGGAGAAGGCAAAACATCCAGAGGCGGGTCCCCTCGGTGCGCCAGACAATTTGTTTACCGCGCTCGGCCCAACCCAGTCACCGGCGAGCGCGGGGTGCCCCGAGCCCGTGCCCGAGCCCTTGAACAACACCACAGAGGGGCCCGGGCACGGGCAAGAAAAGGAAAAGGGGGGGGCGGAGCGGGAGGCCTCGGCAGACATGGAGGTCTCCCTGCCTCCGCGCACCCCCAGGAACAAAAGGAGGCGCGGCTCCGATGAGGTGGAGGGGGAACAACATCCCTCCGCGGAGGAGTCGGTGCCCGCCGCGCCCCCAAGCTGCGCTGTAGGCGAGAGGAGTCTGTCCCCGGGGAGGGTGAGACAGTCGAGGCTGCCCAGCCTCTGCCTCCCGGGGATGGCGTGGAAGATCTGCCTGTCGTGGGGGGCGTGGGGATCGCGGAGGAATGCATTGCCGCCGGGCCGGGCGTCCCGGGGACTGAGGCGGGCGGGGCCGAAAAGGCCGAACCTGAGCCCGCCCAGCCAATACCCAACTTCCCCCAGGAGTCGCTCGACCCGGCAGAAAATGAAACAAATGTTTATAATGACACTGTAGATGCTGGGCCGGGGGGTGGCAGCGGGGAGGGGGAGGAACACCCACCCTCGCCTCTTGCTGTGGAGCTGGAGCACTTGGAGAGCCTGGGGATTTCCTATGGCCGGGTCTCTCCTTGTTCCCCGGTTCCTGGGGCGGAGGGGGAACCCCTTCCGCTGTCATTTCCCGACCCAGCACCATTTTTAAAAGAGCCCAGTAGGGACTCCTCTGCCGACGATCCTGGGGGTGGGATCGGGGCAGAGCCAGGTTGGAGCGGCCGGTTCATTTGCCGTACCTTGTGCGGTCGATGGGCCGGCTGCTGGCGGCCACCTCCCGGAGGAGGACGGGGACTCGGTGGGGGATGCGGGTGAAGACCTAGAGACCACCGCCAGCGAGGCGGTGGATCTGCTCGCGGCCGCCGCCGAGACCATCCTCATTCCTGCAAAGGAACTCCGGGACTTTTTGGCCCAGAGCCGGGGTCACTGCAACCAAGCCCGACTGGCCCTGGAAAAATGGTCCGAGCCAGAGCTGATCAAGGGGTCCGTCCGCACCGCCGTTAAAACCTTGGCCGCGGGCGGGCCCTTGACAAAGGCGCAACACCTTGAGCTGCGCGAGCTCGAGGGACTCCTCGCTGGGCTGCGGAGGGAGCAGAGTTCAACAAAAGACTCCGCTCCCTCCCCCACAATAGGTTAAGGTAGAGGTCGCACTATGCTTTTGCCATGAAGATAACCATAGCCAGCCTCAACATCAACGGCGGCAGAGGGGCACGCCGTAGATTTGACAATTTTTCGCTCCTGCGGGAGGGGAAATATGCGGTGTGCTTCCTGCAAGAAACCCACACCGTTCCGGGAGACGAAGCCACGTGGCTCCTGGAATGGCAAGGAGAGGTCCGCATGAGCCACCTCACCGCCATTTCTAGTGGGGTGGCCATCTTGCTGGGCCCGCATTTTCAGCCGGAGATCTTGGGGGTCGAGGAGCCCGTGCCAGGCCGCTTGCTGCACGTAACGGTTCGCCTGGGGGACGTGCCGCTCCATCTCGTGAACGTGTACGCCCCTCAGCCCGGCCCGCAGCAAACGCGCTTCTTTGAAGAGGTGTCCGCTCTTCTTGGCTCCGTCGACGTCGGCGACTGCATTGTCCTCGGGGGGGATTTTAACTGCACCCTCGAGGCGAGGGACCGCTCCGGTGCCCCGCAGTGCATGACGGCGATGGAGAAGTTGAGGGACCTGGTCGGGTCCTTCGACTTGGTGGACGTCTGGCGAAATCTCCACCCCGACTCCAGCGCCTTTACTTGGGTGAGGCCTGGAGTTGGATGGTCTAGAGTCGACCGCCTTTACGTTTCTCGGGCGTACGTTTCCTGCGTCCCGGCGGCCTCCATGCGGCTGGTGCCGTGTTCGGACCACCACCTGGTGTGGGCGGAGCTCGCTTCGCTCCGCGCGAGGACGGGGTCCGCGTACTGGCACTTTAACAACCGGCTGCTGGAGGACGTGCGGTTCCAGGACTCGTTCCGTCGATTCTGGTCCGACTGGAAAAGGAAGCAGGGGGCTTCCCCTCCTTGAGGCTATGGTGGGACGTGGGCAAGGCTCACGTCCGCGTCTTCTGTCAAGAGTACGCGAGGGGGTCGACCAAGAGGCGGGCGGCCAGAGTCGGGCGCCTAGAAAAAGAGGTGCTCGACCTGGAAGCCCGTCTCGGTCAAGTCGTCCAGGACCCGGCCCTGCGGACGGTGTACGAAGCGAAGAAGGCCGCGTTGAAGGACCTGCAGCTCTTCGGGTCCCGAGGCGCGTTCGTGAGGTCGCGGATCCGGTTCCTGCGGGATCTGGACCGCGGCTCCCCCTTCTTCTACTCACTGGAAAAAAGGCAGAGTGTCCGTAAGCAGCTCTTGACGCTGCTGGCCGACGACGGCTCTCTCGTCTCGGATCCGGAGGGCGTCAACAACAGGGCCCGTGAATATTACGGGGCTCTGTTCTCTCTGGATCCGTCCAGCGAGGAAGCGCGTAGAGTTTTGTGGGAGGACCTGCCGAAGGTCAGCCCGGAGGGCGCCGAAAATCTGGAAGCTCCGCTAAGCCTGGCGGAGCTGACCGGTGCCCTCGCCCGGCTCTCGAGGGGAAAATCCCCGGGGCTGGACGGGCTGACCGTGGAGTTCCACAGGGCGTTCTGGGACGTCCTGGGGAGCGACTACGCGCGGGTCCTGGGGGAAAGTCTGGCGACCGGGGAGATGCCCCTCTCTTGGCGCAGGGCAGTCATCGTCCTGCTGCCTAAGAAGGGCGATCTCCGCCTCCTTAAGAACTGGCGCCCGGTCTTCCTCCTCAGCACGGACTACAAAATCTTCGCCAGGGCGATGTCTGCTCGCCTTGGTGCCGTGCTGGACCACATGATCCACCCCGACCAGTCCTACACGGTCCCGGGCCGGACAATCCACGATAACATCCATCTGGTCCGGGACCTCATCCATTGTTCCCAGGAGGCTGGTCTGTCGGTCGCCTTCCTATCCCTCGACCAAGAGAAGGCGTTCGACAGGGTGGATCACGACTATCTGCTCGGAACTCTGCGCGCTTTCGGGTTCGGGACGCATTTCGTCGCCCGGATCCGACTTTTGTACGCCGCCGCGGAGTGTCTGATTAAGGTTAACGGGTCCTTGACGGCGCCCCTTCGCTTTAGGAGAGGGGTGCGCCAGGGATGCCCCATGTCCGGCCAGTTATACGCCGTTTGCGTGGAGCCTTTCCTGCGCCTCTTGCGGACGAGGTTGACGGGACTGGCTCTGCAAGGGCCGGGCGTGGAGGTCGTCCTCTCGGCTTACGCCGATGACGTGCTCCTCGCGGTAGAGGATCCCGCTGACCTGCGGAGGATGCGTGAGTGCCAGGAGATTTACTCGGCCGCGTCCTCCGCCAGGATCAACTGGGAGAAATGTTCCGGACTCCTGGTGGGTCAGTGGCGGGTGGACTCCCTGCCGGGGGAGCTCAGGCCTTTTGCCTGGAGCACGACCCATCTCCTCTATCTGGGAGTCTACCTTAGCCCCGACGAGGGAGCCTGGCCGGCGAACTGGCAGGAGCTGGAGGCCAAGGTCGCCGCTCGCCTAGGGCGCTGGACAGGACTGCTCTGAGTGCTGTCCTACAGGGGTCGAGCGCTAGTCATAAATCAGCTGGTGGCCGCAATGTTGTGGTACCGGCTGGTCACTTTGACCCCTCTCCCTGCGTTTGTCGCCAAGATACAGAAGAAGCTGGTGGACTTCTTCTGGAACAACAGGAAGCACTGGGTCTCTGCCGCGGTCTTGAGTCTCCTGCTTGAGGAGGGCGGTCAGTCGTTGGTGTGCGTCAGCACCCGGCTCGCGACTTTCCGTCTTCAGACCCTGCAGAGATACCTTTACGTCGAGCCCCCTCCGAGGTGGTGCGCTCTGGCGAGGTATTTCTTCCGCCAGCAGCGCGACCTCAATTATGACACGCAGCTCCTGTTTGTGAACTTGGGGGGTGCCAGGACGGCCCTCCGGGAGCTGCCTGTCTTTTACAGGGAACTCATCAGGGTCTGGAACAAAGTCTCCACCAAGCGCAGCTCTCCGCCGGCTGGAGTGGCGGCCGTCCTGCAGGAGCCGCTGCTCGGGAATCCGTACCTCCACGACCGAGGTTTTATGTGGAGGTCGGAAGAGAGGGCTGTGGCTGGTGAGGTGACCAGGGTCAGGGACCTGCTCGATGGCGGAGGAGCGGGCTGGATGGCGCCAGACACGCTGGCGCGGCGCCTAAATTCTGCTAACGTCCGCCACGCGGCTGATGCCATCGAGTCGCTAAAAACAGCTCTGGGCCCTGACTCCGTTAGGTGCATCGAGGAGGCTCAAGCACGTGGGGAGATCCCGTCCGAACTGACCCCCGTCCGGACGGAATTCCTCATCGGCGCCAAACCCCGGAACCTCCCTCGGGGGCCGGCGCCTCACAACTTGAGCCGCCTCGGGGAATTCCCCTCCGTGCCTTTCAGTTCCGCGCGGAGGGGTTTCCTGTACGGGCTGCTCCTGCACACTCTCAACTTTGCCATCCTCGCCGGCCGTCCGGACACGCCATGGCGTACCATCTTGCCGTCCGGAGGAGGCGGGGGTCCCCGATGGAGGGCACTCTACGCAGGGGTCCTCCCACTATTCATCGGGGACTTGGCCTGGAGGGTGGTGCACGGAGCAGTGCCGTGCAACAAATTTTTAAGCCGGTTCACGGACTCCCAGGCCGCCTGCAATTTCTGCGGTCTGGAAGAGTCCGTGTTCCATGTTTTTATGGAATGTCCAAGGTTGCAGCCCCTGTTTTATTATTTGAAGGGGCTGCTCCTGAAATTCTGGCTGCACTTCAGTCCCACTCTCCTGATCTTTGGGCACCATGTGCGGAGGGGAGCGGGTAGGTCCGAAGGCCTCCTCGTAGGACTGCTCCTGGGCACGGCCAAGGGTGCCATCAGCCGGTCCAGGCAGCGGGCGGTCGAGGGGGTCGTTCAACCTGACTGCCTGCCTCTCTTCCGCTCTTACATCCGGTCCAGGGTGTCCTTGGAGATGGAGCACGCGGTGTCCACCGGTACGCTCGCGGCCTTCCGCGAGAGGTGGGCACCGGAGGGACTGGAGTGCATCATCACGCCCGGCAACCAAATTTTAATTTGATTTTACGTTTTAAAGTTTAATTTGTTTTAAATGCCGGTGCTTTTAGTGTCCCCTTCCCTTTTATAGGGGGCACTGGAAAATTGTGATTTTAGTGCCCAAAAAAAAAAAGAAAATCTCAAAAAAAAACAAAAAAAGGAAAAAAAGGGCCTTGTAAATGTCTGGTGTGTCACCCAGGTCGGGTGGCACGATTTAATGTTTTATGTTTTTGCAGGTAGACTCTAAAAGAGTTTCATGCACAAGGACCCCCAGGTCCCTCTGCACCACAGCATGTTGTAATTTCTCCCCATTCAAATAATATTCTCTTTTATTGTTTTTTTTTCCAAGGTGGATGACCTCACATTTTCCGACATTGTATTCCATCTGCCAAACCTTAGCCCATTCACTTGACCTATCTAAATCTCTTTGCAGCCTCTCTGTGTCCTCTACACAACCCGCTTTCCCACTAATCTTTGGGTCATCTGCAAATTTTGTTACACTACACTCTGTCCCCTCTTCCAGATCATCTATGTATATTGTAAACAGTTGTGGTCCCAGCACCGATCTCTGTGGCACACCACTAACCACCGATTTCCAATCCGAAAAGGACCCATTTATCCCGACTCTCTGTTTTCTGTTAGCCAGCCAATTCTCAATCCATGCTAATACATTTCCTCTGATTCCGCGTACCTTTATCTTCTGCAGTAACCTTCTGTGTGGCACCTTATCGAATGCCTTTTGGAAATCTAAATACACCATATTCATCGGTACACCTCTATCCACCATGCTCGTTATATCCCAAAGAATTCTAGTAAATTAGTTAAACATGATTTCCCCTTCATGAATCCATGTTGCGTCTGCTTGATTGCACTATTCCTATCCAGATGTCCCGCTATTTCTTCCTTAATGATAGCTTCAAGCATTTTCCCCACTACAGATGTTAAACTAACCGGCCTATAGTTACCTGCCTTTTGTCTGCCCCCTTTTTTAAACGGAGGCGTTACATTAGCTGCTTTCCAATCCGATGGTACCTCCCCAGAATCCAGAGAATTTTGGTAGATTATAACGAATGCATCTGCTATAACTGCCGCCATCTCTTTTAATACCCTGGGATGTATTTCATCAGGCTCAGGGGACTTGTCTACCTTGAGATCCATTAGCCTGTCCAGCACTACCCCCCTAGTGATAGTGATTGTCTCAAGGTCCTCCCTTCCCACATTCCTGTGACCAGCAATTTTTGGCATGGTTTTTGTGTCTTCCACTGTGAAGACCGAAGCAAAATAATTGTTTAAGGTCTCAGCCATTTCCACATTTCCCATATTAAATCCCCCTTCTCATCTTCTAAGGGGCCAACATTTACTTTAGTCACTCTTTTCCGTTATATATATCGGTAAAAGCTTTTACTATCTGTTTTTATGTTTTGCGCAAGTTTACTTTCGTAAACTATCTTTCCTTTCTTTATTGCTTTCTTAGTCATTCTTTGCTGTCGTTTAAAATTTTCCCAATCTTCTAGTTTCCCACTAACCTTGGCCACCTTATATGCATTGGTTTTTATTTTGATACTCTCCTTTACTTCCTTGGTTATCCACGGCTGGTTATCCCTTCTCTTACCACCCTTCTTTTTCACTGGAATATATTTTTGTTGAGCACTATGAAAGAGCTCCTTAAAAGTCCTCCACTGTTCCTCAATTGTGCCACCGTTTAGTCTGTGTTTCCAGTCTACTTTAGCCAACTCTGCCCTCATCCCACTGTAGTCCTCTTTGTTTAAGCATAGTACACTCATTTGAGACACTACTTCCTCACCCTCAATCTGTATTACAAATTCAACCATACTGTGATCACTCATTCCGAGAGGATCTTTTACTAGGACAATCTGCCAAGGACAACTGGAACCGGTCCTTTAGTAAGTTGTAAAAGTGATCTTGCAATGCATTTGACTTGTTTTGACGCAACTATTGTTGCAGTGTGCCAATTTACAGTCTCCACTTTTTGTTATTTAAGAAGGAAAAAAAGAAAGAACTTGCATTCATATAGCACCTTTCACAACCTCGGAATATCCCAAAGCCCTTCGCAGCCAATTAAGGATTTAATTCTAATCTATTTTAACAACTGTATTGTCAGAGATGCCGTCCTTCAGATGAGACGTTAAACCGAGACCTCTGTCTGCCCTCTCTGGTGGACATAAAAGATCCCACGGCATTATTTCAAAGAAAAGCAGGGAATTTCTCCCCGGTGACCTGGCCGATAAGTATCCCTCAACCAACATCACTAAAAACAATTGACATGGTCACTATTACATTGCTGTTTGTGTCTCTGGGCCTTACTCTGCAAAATGGCCACTGCGCTTCTTACATTACAACAGGGATTACACTTCAAAAGTGTATAATTGGCTGTAAAGCACCTTGGGACATTTTGAGGTTGTGAAAAGCACTGTATATATAAATGCTTACTCGGAAAATGTTATTTTGTAAAATTAATGCTTAATGCTGTTTTAATTTTCCCAATGGGAAGGTTGGGTAAAATCTGTCATGAACATAACCTGCAAAGCATAAGAGCAAGAAAGAAAAGAGAAAATAAAAATACCAGCCTATGATCTAAACGTCCCAGCATACCTCGCCTCTCCATGCTCTGGATCTAAGCAAATGTAAGTAGTAAAGATATTTTACTAACTCAAATATTTAAGTTACTAGTCTTAGGTAAAAATGTTGTGGCCCAATTTGCATAGGATTACATAGGATATACAGCACAGAAATAGGCCAACCAGTTCATGCCGGTGTTTATGCAACTTTCGAGCCTCCTCCCACATTTTCTCATCTAAATCCATCAGCATAACCCCCTATTTCCTGTTCCCTCATTTGGACAACCCATTCCTATTTGTTGGGGAAAAAAGATGTAAATGTTTTTGATTATATTTCTGTTAAATGCCTTGGGTTTATTTTTTTACGTTAAAGGCATTGCATCAATGTAAGCTGTTGTGAGAATATCTTGGAACATAGATCCTTAAGAAGTCTCAAAGCACATGCAATAAACTGTGTGGTGTTTGTTTATATTGTGCATTCAATCTCAGTGAAATACTAGTCTTTGAAATGGCTCATATCATTTCAAAAAGCTCAACATGGGCAATGCAGTGCTTCTCAGTCCCGATTTATGGCAGCATATATCAGACACATGTGAGTCCAATAATTGAGCCTTCGTGGCATATAAAAACATTAGTCAAATAGGAAAAATTCTCCTACTTCACTTTGATTCTGAGTGAACAGCCTGCCATGCTCAATGGTTGCAAAATTAAGAGATGAGTTGTCCAGTGCATGGTGAGTTGTGTTTGGAGACAAGATTGGATATATAATGGTAATTGCTGAATTACATTTGCAAGAGGTTGACGTTTCTGAGAGTAACACTTTCCCGCCCACTTAGCTCTGCTGAAGTAGGAGGCTCACAGACACCATACCCTGGAAAGCTAGTAATTACAGGCTCAACCTTATCGGAAATTTTACTGAAGCATTTGTCACTTATGAGTCCATATATAGTCATGATGTATCAGAATGTTTCAGAGATTTTTACTGTATGTCATAAAAAGACACTAGTGTGTGAAATTATTGCTGTTGTCTTTTTCATGGCGCTCACTTTCCTAATACACACAATTTGTTTTCTGCCTGTGGTATCTTCCATGTCACTTCCTTACAAGAGTAAAAGGTCATTGAGATATTTAACTTAAGGTGTAGCCAGACTTTATGCCCTAACTTAAGCTATTTACCCTCATTTAGAGTGTCAGCTGTGGCTCAGTGGGTAGCACCCTCGCCTCTGAGTCAGCAGCTGTGGGCTCAAGTCCCACTCCAAAGACTTGAGCACAAAAATCTAGGCTGACACTCCAAAGTAGTGTTGAGGGAGCGCTGCACTGTCAGAGGTGCCACCTTTTGGATGAGACATTAAAACGAGGCCCCGGCTGCTCTCTCAGGTGGACGTAAAAGATCCCAAGGCACTATTCAAAGAAGAGCCGGAGAGCTATCCCCAGTGTCCTGGCCAATATTTGTCCCTTAATCAACAGATTATTTCCCCAACGCCACTGAAACCCCAATGTGCACGATGATAACTTCCGGCCTCAGCTTTTCCTTGCCAAGCTCCATCCTGGTTAAACTCAAAATCAACATTACTGTGTGAAAATTGGCTACTGCGTTTCCAACATTACCACAATGACTACTCTTCGAAAGTACTTCAGTGGCTGTAAAGCACTTTGGAACATCCTGTGGTCATGAAAAGTGTTATATAAGTGCCAGTCTTTCTTTTCTTTCTCATAGAATGGTATTTTCTAATGCTTGTCAATTTGCATCTCCCTTTACTGATTGTTGTCCAGTGCTGCACCTCAGACAATATAACCTCACTGCAAAAAATCACCATTTTATCACGCCTCCAAGTCAGAAGGTCGTGGGGTCAAATCCCATTCCAGAGACTTGAGCGCATAATCTAGGCTGACTGAAGGAATTGCTGCTCTGTTGGAGGTGCTGTATTTCGGATGAGACATTAAATGTGTGGCCTATTCCTGCTCCTATTTCTTATGTTCTTAAGTAAACACAGTGCACATTACAAAAGTGACAACACATCAAAAATACTTTGTTGGCTGTAAAGCGCTTTGTGGCATCGGAGGTAGTGAAAGACGGTTTATAAATGAAAGTTATTTTTTTCTTTCTTTATCTCAACTCAACTATGTAACTTGCTAATCCTTATATCTGTCTTGTGCATTATCTCCTGTAATCACATTTCCAATTATCACCGAATAACATTTACAGTCAGGGCTTTCCTAATGCCTCAGTGGCTAAATGTACTGTGTAATATGTTACTGAACTATAGAGACCAGGAAGATCTCTGATCTATGTTGTGTTAGCTGATCAAAGACAGCACAGCATTAGGGGACAACAAGAGGAGAAGCAGCTAAGGATCCTATACCTGCACACTATCCATTAAACATCTTTCGAAAGTGTTTGTGAGTAGCTGTAGTTCTGCAGATGTCAGGTTCTGTTACCATGCCCCTGCGTTTGTATGTGCTGTCAGTGCACAATATCTGACCAGATACTGGAAAGCTGCAGGAATTGTACCCCAGCATGAGTCAATGCTGTTAACAGAGTAATGAAACGGAATGAAATAGAAAATACCAGTAGAGTAAATAGAAAGCAATTTAATGGGGGCAGGGGTAAGAGAGCAAAACTTGAGACTCCAAGAAACCCCAAAACGTGGGTGCCATTTACATTGAAAAGATTACATTTTCAATATTTAGCATTACAAAGAGAAATGATCTCCCAATTCCTAACATTTGGCTCATGCTTGGAACTACAAACAAGAGAGGAAAATGAGCTTCCATCCCATTATTTTTGACTGGATAGAAACCGGTGGGGGAGAAATTTGCACCATTTGCGCCTCCCAATGAGGCACAAGCGACTTCTCGCCTGGGGCGTGGGGCCGCTACTGCCTCCGGCGAAATTCCGCAGGAGTTAGCAGAGGTACAAACCGGTCACGCCCCACTCCTGGCGGTAACGCTCTGACCACTTCACTGGCGATGACGACGTCATCACCGTGCACTGCGAAACGTTTTCGCCCCGGAGCAAAATTTCGCTAACGCTCCATGAGGCTTCATGGGTCGCGAACTGGGCCTCAATCCGCTCACAGGGCAAAAGTTAAAGGGCAGATGGGAAAATAGATTAAAGTATTGGACGGTTGTTGTGCAGTGGCAGATATTTAAGGAGATATTTCATAACTCGCAACAAAAATATATCCCAATGGGAAGGAAAGACTGCAAGAGAAGGGATAACCATCCGTGGCTAACTAAGGAAATAAGGGATGGTATCAAATTGAAAACAAGGGCATACAATGTGGCCAAGACTAGTGGGAGGCCAGAGGATTGGGAAACTTTTAAAAGAACGTCTAAAAAAATGACAGAGAAGGAAGATAGATTATGAAAGTAAACTAGAACGAAATATAAAAACAGATAGTAAAAGTTTCTACAGATACATAAATAGGAAAAGAGTGCCTAAAGTAAATGTTGGTCCTCTAATGTCCTTACACACTACTATAAATTCACATGAGGCACATTCTGCAGACAAAGTCACTCTGTGACCTGAACCTTTATTCACAGGACCAAGAAGTGATGACCCTGCGTGGGACCTCCCTTTATATATCTGGATGACCAGGTGAGGAGTGTCTCCCACAAGTTCACCCCCTGTAGTCAAGGTGTGCATTTCTTAGGTGTATACAGTATGCAGTGTTGTTGTGAAGGTTACAGTTACATGAAGGTTACATACATGACAGGTCCCCTAGAGGATGAGACTGGGGAATTAATCATGGAGAACAGGGAAATAGCAGAGACGTTGAACAAATATTTTTTTATCGGTCTTCATGGTAGAAGACACTAAAAACATCGCAATAGTGGATTATCAAGGGGCTATAGGGAGGGAGGAGCTTAATACAGCCACTATCACTAATGAAGTGGTACTCAGTAAAATAATGGGATTAAAGGTGGACAAATCCCCTGGACCTGATGGCTTACATCCTAGGGTCTTCAAAGAAGTGGCTACAGAGATAGTGGCTGCATTGCTTGTAATCTACCAAAATTCTCGGGAATCTGGGGTAGTCCCAGCAGATTGGAAAACCGCAAATGTAACGCCCCTATTTAAAAAAGGAGGCAGACAAAAAGCACAAAACTATAGACCAGTTAGCCTAACATCTGTCTTTGGGAAAATGCTGGAGTCCATTATTAACGAAGCAGTAGCGGAATATTTGGAAAAGCATAATTCAATTAAACAGAGTTTTATCAAAGGGAAATCATGTTTGACAAATTTGCTGGAGTCCTTTGAGTCTGTAACGAGCAGTGTGGATAAGGGGGAACCAGTGGATGTGGTGTATTTGGATTTGAAGAAGGCATTCGATAAGGTGCCACATAAAAGGTTACTTCACAAGATAAAAATTCACGGGGTTGGGGGTAATATATTAGCATGGTTAGAGGATTGGCTAACTAACAATAAACAGAGTCGGGATAAATGAGTCATTTTCCGGTTGGCAAACTGTGACTAGTGCAGTGCAACAGGGATCGGTGCTGGGGCCTCAACTATTTACAATCTATATTAATGACTTGGATGAAAGGACTGAGTTAATGTAGACAAGTTTGCTGATGATGCAAAGATGGGTAGGAAAGCAAATTGTGAGGAGGAGACAAATAATCTGCAAAGGGATATTGACAGGCTAAATTTGGCAGATGGAGTATAATGTGGGAAAATGTGAGGTTATCGACTTTGGCAGAAATAATAGAAAAGCAAATTACAATTTAAATGGAGAAAAATTGCAAAGTGTTGCCATACCGAGAGATCTGGGGGTCCTTGTGCATGAAACACAAAAAGTTAGTATGCAGCTACAGCAAGTAAACAGGAAGGCAATTGGAATGTTGGCCTTTATTGCAAGGGGGATAGAGTATAAAAGCAGAGAAGTCCTGCTACACCTGTACAGGGTATTGGTGAGGCCACACCAAGAGTACTGCATACAGTTTTGGTCTCCTTATTTAAGGAAGGATATACTTGCATTGGAGGCTGTTCAGAGAAGGTTCACTAGGTTGATTCTGGAGATGAGGGGGTTGACTCATGAAAATAGGTTGTGTAGGTTGGGCCTATACTCATTGGAGTTCAGAAGAATGAGAGGTGATCTTATCGAAACATATAAGATAATAAGGGGGCTTGACAAGGTGGATGCAGAGAGGATATTTCCACTCATGGGGGGATCTAGAACTAGGGGATATAGTCTCAGAATACAGGGCCGCCCATTTAAAACTGAGATGAGGAGGAATTTCTTCTCAGAGGGTTGTAAATCTATGGAATTCTCTGTCCCAGGGAGGTGTGGAGGCTGGGTCACTGAATATATTTAAGGCAGAGATAGACAGATTTTTGAGTGATAAGGGAACAAAGGATTATGGGGAGTGGGCAGGGAAGTGGAGCTGAGTCCATGATTAGATCTGCATTAGGATGGAGAATGAAACAGTTAATTCAGAGACCATGGTCCAGAACTTAAAGAAGGGTAACTTTGAAGGTATGAGGCGTGAATTGGCTAGGATAGATTGGCGAATGATACTGAAGGGGTTGACTGTGGATGGGCAATGGCAGACATTTAGAGACCGCATGGAGGAACTACAACAATTGTACATCCCTGTCTGGCGTAAAAATAAAAAAGGGAAGGTGGCTCAACCGTGGCTATCAAGGGAAATCAGGGATAGTATTAAAGCCAAGGAAGTGGCATACAAACTGGCCAGAAATAGCAGCGAACCCGGGGACTGGGAGAAATTTAGAACTCAGCAGAGGAGGACAAAGGGTTTGATTAGGGCAGGGAAAATGGAATACGAGAAGAAGCTTGCAGGGAACATTAAGGCGGATTGCAAAAGTTTCTATAGATATGTAAAGAGAAAAAGGTTAGTAAAGACAAACGTAGGTCCCCTGCAGTCAGAATCAGGGGAAGTCATAACGGGGAACAAAGAAATGGCGGACCAATTGAACAAGTACTTTGGTTCGGTATTCACTGAGGAGGACACAAACAACCTTCCGGATATAAAAGGGGTCGGAGGGTCTAGTAAGGAGGAGGAACTGAGGGAAATCCTTATTAGTCGGGAAATTGTGTTGGGGAAATTGATGGGACTGAAGGCCGATAAATCCCCAGGGCCAGATGGATTGCATCCCAGAGTACTTAAGGAGGTGGCCTTGGAAATAGTGGATGCATTGACAGTCATTTTCCAACATTCCATTGACTCTGGATCAGTTCCTATTGAGTGGAGGGTAGCCAATGTAACCCCACTTTTTAAAAAAGGAGGGAGAGAGAAAACAGGGAATTATAGACCGGTCAGCCTGACATCGGTAGTGGGTAAAATGATGGAATCAATTATTAAGGATGTGATAGCAGTGCATTTGGAAAGAGGTGATATGATAGGTCCAAGTCAGCATGGATTTGTGAAAGGGAAATCATGCTTGACAAATCTTCTGGAATTTTTTGAGGATGTTTCCAGTAGAGTGGACAAGGGAGAACCAGTTGATGTGGTATATTTGGACTTTCAGAAGGCTTTCGACAAGGTCCCACACAAGAGATTAATGTGCAAAGTTAAAGCACATGGGATTGGGGGTAGTGTGCTGACATGGATTGAGAACTGGTTGTCAGACAGGAAGGAAAGAGTAGGAGTAAATGGGGACTTTTCAGAATGGCAGGCAGTGACTAGTAGGGTACCGCAAGGTTCTGTGCTGGGGCCCCAGCTGTTTACACTGTATATTAATGATTTAGACGAGGGGATTAAATGTAGTATCTCCAAATTTGCGGATGACACTAAGTTGGGTGGCAGTGTGAGCTGCGAGGAGGATGCTATGAGGCTGCAGAGCGACTTGGATAGGTTAGGTGAGTGGGCAAATGCATGGCAGATGAAGTATAATGTGGATAAATGTGAGGTTATCCACTTTGGTGGTAAAAACAGAGAGACAGACTATTATCTGAATGGTGACAGATTAGGAAAAGGGGAGGTGCAACGAGACCTGGGTGTCATGGTACATCAGTCATTGAGGGTTGGCATGCAGGTACAGCAGGCGGTTAAGAAAGCAAATGGCATGTTGGCCTTCATAGCAAGGGGATTTGAGTACAGGGGCAGGGAGGTGTTGCTACAGTTGTACAGGGCATTGGTGAGGCCACACTTGGAGTATTGTGTACAGTTTTGGTCTCCTAACCTGAGGAAGGACATTCTTGCTATTGAGGGAGTGCAGCGAAGGTTCACCAGACTGATTCCCGGGATGGCGGGACTGACCTATCAAGAAAGACTGGATCAACTGGGCTTGTATTCACTGGAGTTCAGAAGAATGAGAGGGGACCTCATAGAAACGTTTAAAATTCTGACGGGGTTAGACAGGTTAGATGCAGGAAGAATGTTCCCAATGTTGGGGAAGTCCAGAACCAGGAGACACAGTCTAAGGATAAGGGGTAAGCCATTTAGGACCAAGATGAGGAGGAATTTCTTCACCCAGAGAGTGGTGAACCTGTGGAATTCTCTACCACAGAAAGTTGTTGAGGCCAATTCACTAAATATGTTCAAAAAGGAGTTAGATGAAGTCCTTACTACTCGGAGGATCAAGGGGTATGGTGAGAAAGCAGGAATGGGGTATTGAAGTTGCATGTTCAGCCATGAACTCATTGAATGGCGGTGCAGGCTAGAAGGGCCGAATGGCCTACTCCTGCACCTATTTTCTATGTTTCTATGTGTCTATGATCTTATTAAATGGCAGAGCAGGGTCGATGGGCCAGATGGCCTATTCGTGCTCCTATTACTTATGTTCTTATGTAGGTGCGGCTCCGACATTTTTGCAAACTGGCCAACTTACCAGTCACGGCCTTGCCCTGCTGAAATCGTGGGGTCTGTCATGTAATGTAGCAGCCCGGCACTCCCTTTCTGTACCAGCGGTGAAGTGGTGGCCCTTTTCCCTGAGGCAGAATTGGCAACATGCCCTCCCCTTTAATGGAATAGGAGGGCCCTGTGCTCCCGCCAGCGCTAAGTGGCGCTCTGCGTAGTGCTGGAAAATTCCCATGGTTAGCGCCCCAGTTCCACCCCCGAGATGAAGTGGAACGCGCAACATTTTGCTCCATTTCCTCTCGGCGGTGGTAATCCCAATTTTAACCAAGATTCTTACGCAATTGGGTTTCTTTGACCAGTTGTACAACCGGATGATAGAACATAGAAACATAGAAACATAGAAAACAGGTGCAGGAGTAGGCCATTCGGCCCTTCAAGCCTGCACCACCATTCAATAAGATCCTAGCTGATCATTCATCTCAGTACCCCTTTCCTGCTTTCTCTCCATACCCCTTGATCCCTTTAGCCGTAAGGGCCACATGTAACTCTCTGTTGAATATATCCAATGAACTGGCATCAACAACTCTCTGCGGTAGGGAATTCCACAGATTAACAACTCTCTGAGTGAAGAAGTTTCTCCTCATCTCAGTCCTAAATGGCTTATCCCATATCGTTAGACTATGTCCCCTGGTTCTGGACTTCCCCAACATCAGGAACATTCTTCCTGCATCTAACCTGTCCAGTCCCGTCAGAATTTTATATGTTTCTATGAGATCCCCTCTCATCCTTCTAAACTCCAGTGAATCCAGGCCCAGTCGATCCAGTCTCTCCTCATATGTCAGTCCTGCCATCCCAGGAATCAATCTGGTGAACCTTCGCTGCACTCCCTCAATAGCAAGAACGTCCTTCCTCAGATTAGGAGACCAAAACTGAACACAACATTCCAGGTGAGGCCTCACCAAGGCCCTGTACAACTACAGTAAGACCTCCCTGCTCCTATACTCAAAACCCCTAGCTATGAAGGCCAACATACCATTTGGCTTCTTCACCATCTGCTGTACCTGCATGCCAACTTTCAATGACTGATGTACCATGACACTCAGGTCTTGTTGCACCTCCCCTTTTCCTAATGTGCTGGTATTCAGATAATATTCTCTCTTCCTGTTTTTCCCACCAAAGTGGATAACCTCACATTTATCCACATTATACTGCATCTGCCATGCGTTTGCCCACTCACCTAACCTGCCCAAGCCACCCTGCAGCCTCTTAGCGTCCTCCTCACAGCTCACAGTGCCACCCAGCTTAGTGTCATCTGCAAACTTGGAGATATTACACTCAATTCCTTCATCCAAATCATTAATGTATATTGTAAATAGCTGGGGTCCCAGCACTGAGCCCTGCGGCACTCCACTAGTCACTGCCTGCCATTTTGAAAAAGACCCGTTTATCCCAACTCTCTGCTTCCTGTCTGCCAACCAGTTCTCTATCCACATCAGTACATTACCCTCAGTACCATGTGCTTTAATTTTGCACACCAATCTCTTGTGTGGGATCTTGTCAAAAGCCTTTTGAAAATCCAAATACACTACATCCACTGGCTCTCCCTTGTCCACTCTACTAGTTACATCTTCAAAAAATTCCAGAAGATTTGTCAAGCATGATTTCCCTTTCATAAATCCACGCTGACTTGGACTGATCCTGTCACTGCTTTCCAAATGCGCTGCTATTTCATCTTTAATAATTGATTCCAACATTTTCCCTATTACCGATGTCAGGCTAACCGGTCTATAATTACCCATTTTCTCTCTCCCTCCATAGGGACTGATCCAGAGTTGATAGACTGTTGGAAAATGATCACCAATGCATCCACTATTTCTTGGGCCACTTCCTTAAATACTCTGGGATGCAGTCTATCAGGCCTCAGGGATTTATTGGCCTTCAATCCCATCAATTTCCCTTACACAATTTCCTGCCTAATAAGGATTTCCTTCAGTTCCTCCTTCTCACTAGACCCTCGGTCCCCTAGTATTTCCGCAACGTTATTTGTGTCTTCCTTCATGAAGACAGAACCAAAGTATTTGTTCAACTGGTCTGCCATTTCTTTGTTCCTCATTATAAATTCACCTGAATCTGACTGCAAGAGACCTACATTTGTCTTCACTAATCTTTTTCTCTTCACATATCTATAGAAGCTTTTGCAGTCAGTTTTTATGTTCCCAGCAAACTTCCACTCATACTCTATTATCCCCCTCCTAATTAAAACCTTTGTCCTCCTCTGCTGAATTATAAAATTCTCCCAGTCCTCAGGTTTGCTGCTTTTTCTGGCCAATTTATATGCTTCTTCCTTGGATTTAACACTATCCTTAATTTCCCTTGTTAGCCACGGTTGAGCCACCTTCTCCATTTTATTTTTACTTCAGACAGGGGTGTACAATTGCTTAAGTTCATCCATGTGATCTTTAAATGTTTGCCATTGCCTATCCACCGTCAACCTTTAAGTATAATTCACCAGTCTGTTCTAGCCAATTCACGTGTCATGCTATTGAAGTTACCTTTCCTTAAGTTCAGCACCATAGTCTCTGAATTAACTATGTCACTCTCCATCTTAATAAAGAATTCTACCATATTATGGTCACTCTTCCCCAAGGGGCCTCACACAACAAGATTGCTAATTAGTCCTTTCTCATTACACATCACCCAATCTAGGATGGCCAGCCCTCTAGTTGGTTCCTCGACATATTGGTCTAGAAAACCATCCCTAATACACTCCAGGAAATCCTCCTCCATGCATTGCTACCAGTTTGGTTAGCCCAATCTATATGTAGATTAAAGTTGCCCATGATAACTGCTGAACCTTTATTGCATGCATCCCTAATTTCTTGTTTGATGCTGTCCCCAACCTCACTACTACTGTTTGGTGGTCTGTACACAACTCCCACTAGCATTTTCTGCCCTTTGGTATTCCATAGCTCCACCTATACCGATTCCACGTCATCCAAGCTAATGTCCTTCCTTACTATTGCATTAATTTCTTCTTTAACCAGCAACGCCACCCCACCTCCTTTTCCTTTCTGACTATCCTTCCTAAATGTTGAATACTCCTGGATGTTAAGTTCCCAGCCTTGGTCATCCTGGAGCCATGTCTCCGTGATGCCAATTATATATGACATAGTGGTTAAGATGCATATTATCTGTGTAATTTTTTACATGTTAGTTTAATACCAATATACTTCCAATAATCGTTTTCAACTGGCACAAAGCTATCGGTGTAACTGTCTGTATATAAGAACATAAGAACATAAGAAGTAGGAACAGGAGTAGGCCATACGGCCCCTCAAGCTTGCTCCACTATTCAATAAGATCATGGCTGATCTGCTCATGGACTCAGCTCCACTTCCCCGCCCGCTCCCCATAACTCAGTACCTCACTAAGAATCTTATATCTGCGTGCACTTCTTTTCTGCACAACTTGGCTTCCTGTTGTCACAATTTTGACACAAATGTTGTGTCAGCTTTTCCCATTATGAATTCCTATACCCACAATTATGATGGTTTTTTTCCTTGTGCAAAATCATCATTGTGATTGCACAATATGGCCACAAGGTTCCCAAAAATCACTCAAAGTTTTCTGAAATGCTCTCGCCATTATTTCTCAATAACTGAAATTCACATCCAAAGTGAGAGTTTAAACATATTAAAAATTAAAACATACACAGTCCACAATAAAAGATTCAGTTTATCTACTGAATTGCTCTCGTGCCTTTTACTGTCTTAACTTATATTTTAAACAAACGTCTCAGCCTCTTCCAATATCCTGGGCTTTGACTTGATATTTTGGCCCAGAGCTGTGACTCTGTGAGCTAAGTTTGGATCATGCAGGCTGAGTAGGTGAAGTGTTTCTAATTACTTGCCTGTTGTAGTTTTTATTTTATATTCTATAAACTTTAGAAAGTGCATTAAGCTCAGAGAGAGAGCTTATTGTAATTCAGTTTATTTTTTAAAAATTTTTTTAATTCTGAAGTAAACAGACTCTGACCTGATTATTAATTGTGATGTTGACAGTTATGAAATATAATCTATATTAATGACTTGGATGAAGGGACCGAGTGTAATGTAGCCAAATTTGCTGATGATACAAAGATGGGTGGGGAAGCAAGTTGTGAAGAGGACGCAAAGAATCTGCAAAGGAATATAGGTAGGCTCAGTGAGTGGGCAAACATTTGCAGATGGATCAAAAAGCAAATTATTATTTAAATGGGGAGAGATTACAGAATGCTGTGGTACAGAGGGATCTGTCCTTGTACATGAAACACAAAAAGTTAGTATGCAGGGAAAGCAAGTAATTAGGAAGGCAAATGGATGTTGGTCTTTATTGCAAGGGGAATGGAGCATAAAAGTAGGGAAGTCCTGCTACAACTATACAGGGCGCTGGTGAAACCATACCTGGAGTACACCATACAGTTTTGGTCTCCTTATTTAAGGAGTGATATACTTGCAATGGAGGCAGTTCAGAGAAGGTTCACGAGGTTGATTCCTGAGATGTCTTATGAAGAAAGGTTGTGCAGGTTGGGCCTATACTCATTGGAGTTTAGAAGAATGAGAGGTGATCTTATTGAAATGTATAAGATTCTGAGGGAGCTTGACAGGGTAGATGCAGAGAGGATGTTTCCCCTCATGGGGAATCTAGAACTAGGGGGCATAGTTTCAGAATAAGAGGTCGCCCATTTAAAATGGAAATAAGGAGAAATTTCTTCTCTCAGAGGGTCGTGAATCTTTGGAATTCTCTACCCCCAGAGAACTGTGGAGTCTGGGTCATTGAATAAATTTAAGGTGGAGATAGACAGCTTTTTGAGCGATAAGGGAGTCAAGGGTTATGGGGAGTGGGCAGGGAAGTAGACTTCAGGCCAAGATCCGATCAGCCAAGATCTTATTGAATGGTGAAGCAAGCTTGAGGGGCCCCTCCCTATCTATGTAATCCCCTCAAGCCATACAACAGCATAGAGTGGCATTTGTGAGTTTGGTAAGTGGGTGAGTTCGGGCAAGCGGGGGTGGCAGGTGCTGTTTTGTCTTGTTTTTCCGACCAGTGCTGACACTAGAGCAGCTGATAAGGAGTGCGAGAGTAGGAGACGGAAGTCCAGAGACCAGCCCAACCAGTAGCAGACAAAGATAGAGGGGTGCGAAATCGAGAGGTGATGTCACAGCCAAGCTGGTAAGTGGTTGGCTATTCGACTGGTAAGTATAACTCTCTTTTAGACTGACTTTTAGATTGGTTTAATTAGCAGCGAACTAATAAGTAGCTGTGTGGTGTTTAAGTAAATTTAATAAGTAAATTAATTTAAGGGTTAAGTCATGACAGGAGAGCTCGGACCCATGTCATGCTCCTCCTGTGCTATGTGGGAAGTCAGGGACGCTTCCAGTGTCCCTGGCTACTATGTGTGTGGGAAGTGTGTCCAGCTGCAGCTCCTGACAGACCTGGAGCTGTGGATGGACTCACTCTGGAGCATGCGCGATGCTGAGAATGTTATGGATAGCACATTTAGTGAGTTGGTCACACCGCAGGTAAGGGTTAGGACAGATAGTGAATGGGTGACCAAGAGACAAGGCAAGAGCAGGAAGGTAGTGCAGGTGTCCCCTGCAGTCATCTCCCTCCAAAACAGATATACCGTTTTGGATACTGTTGGGGGAGATGACTTACCAGGGGAAGGCACCAGCAGCCAGGTTCATGGCACCGTGGGTGGCTCTGCTCCACAGAAGGGTGGGAAAAAGAGTGGGAGAGCTATAGTGATAGGGGACTCTATTGTAAGGGGAATAGATAGGAGTTTCTGCGGCTGCAACCAAGACTCTAGGATGGTATGTTGCCTCCCTGGTGCAAAGGTCAAGGATGTCTCGGAGCGGCTACAGAGCATTCTGGAGAGGGAGGGTGAACAGCCAGTTGTCGTGGTACATGTAGGTACCAACGATATAGGTAAGAAGCAGGAAGAGGTTCGACAAGCTGAATTTAGGGAGCTAGGAGTTAAATTAAAAAGTAGGACCTCAAAGGTAGTAAGCTCTGGATTGCTACCAGCGCCACGTGCTAATCAGAGTAGAGGGAGCAGGATAGTTAGAATAAATACATGGCTTGAGCAGTGGTGCAAGAGGGAGGGATTCAAATTCCTGGGACATTGGAACAAGTTCTGGGGGAAGTGGGATCTGTACAAAAGGGACGGTCTGCACTTGGGCAGGACTGGAACTGATGTCCTCGGGGTAACATTTGCTAATGCAGTTCGGGAGTGTTTAAACTAATATGGCAGGGGGATGGGAACCTATGCAGCGAGATAGAGCGAAGTAATATGGAGTCAGAAACAGATGGTAGAAAGGTAAAAAGCAATAGTGGAAGGCCGAGTAAATAAAGGCAAGAAACAAAAAGGGCCACACTACATCATAATTCTAAAAGGAGAAAGGATGTTAAAAAAACAAGCCTGAAGGCTTTGTGTCTTAATGCAAGGAGTATCCGTAATAAGGTGGATGAATTCACTGTGCAAATAGATGTTAACAGATGTGATGTGATTGGGATTACAGAGACGTGGCTCCAGGATGATCAGGGCTGGGAACTCAACATCCAAGGGTATTCAACATTCAGGAAGGATAGAATAAAAGGAAAAGGAGATGGGGTAGCATTGCTGGTTAAAGAGGAGTTTAATGCAATAGTTAGGAAGGACATTAGCTTGGATGATGTGGAATCTATATGGGTAGAGCTGCAGAACACCAAAGGGCAAAAAACGTTAGTGGGAGTTGTGTACAGACCTCCAAACAGTAGTAGTGATGTTGGGGAGGGCATCAAACAGGAAATTAGGGGTGCATGCAATAAAGGTGAAGCAGTTATCATGGGTGACTTTAATATGCGTATAGATTGGGCTAACCAAACTGGAAGCAATACGGTGGAGGAGGATTTCCTGGAGTGCATAAGGGATGGTTTTCTAGACCAATATGTCAGGGAACCAACTAGGGGGGAGGCCATCTTCGACTGGGTGCTGTGTAATGAGAGAGGACTAATTAGAAATCTCGTTGTGCGAGGCCCCTTGGGAAAGAGGGACCATAATATGGTGGAATTCTACATTAGGATAGGAGAATGAAACAGTTAATTCAGAGACCATGGTGCAGAACTTAAAGAAGGGTAACTTTGAAGGTATGAGGCGTGAATTGGTTCGGATAGATTGGCGAATGATACTTAAGGGGTTGACAGTGGATGGGCAATGGCAGACATTTAGAGACCGCATGGAGGAACTACAACAATTGTACATCCCTGTCTGGCGTAAAAATAAAAAAGGGAAGGTGGCTCAACCGTGGCTATCAAGGGAAATCAGGGATAGTATTAAAGCCAAGGAAGTGGCATACAAATTGGCCAGAAATAGCAGTGAACCCGGGGACTGGGAGAAATTTAGAACTCAGCAGAGAAGGACAAAGGGTTTGATTAGGGCAGGGAAAATAGAGTACGAGAGGAAGCTTGCAGGGAACATTAAGACGGATTGCAAAAGTTTCTATAGATATGTAAAGAGAAAAAGGTTAGTAAATACAAACGTAGGTCCCCTGCAGTCAGAATCAGGGGAAGTCATAACGGAGAACAAAGAAATGGCAGGCCAATTAAATAAGTACTTTGGTTTGATATTCACTAAGGAGGACACAAACAACCTTCCGGATATAAAAGGGGTCAGAGGGTCTAGTAAGAAGGAGGAACTGAGGGAAATCCTTATTAGTCGGGAAATTGTGTTGGGGAAATTGATGGGACTGAAGGCCGATAAATCCCCAGTGCCTGATGGATTGCATCCCAGAGTACTTAAGGAGGTGGCCTTGGAAATAGTGGATGCATTGACAGTCATTTTCCAACATTCCATAGACTCTGGATCAGTTCCTATGGAGTGGAGGGTAGCCAATGTAACCCCACTTTTTAAAAAAGGAGGGAGAGAGAAAACAGGGAATTATAGACCGGTCAGCCTGACATCGGTAGTAGGTAAAATGATGGAATCAATTATTAAGGATGTCATAGCAGCGTATTTGGAAAGAGATGACATGATAGGTCCAAGTCAGCATGGATTTGTGAAAGGGAAATCATGCTTGACAATTCTGGAATTTTTTGAGGATGTTTCCAGTAGAGTGGTCAAGGGAGAACCAGTTGATGTGGTGTATTTGGACTTTCAGAAGGCTTTCGACAAGGTCCCACACAAGAGATTAATGTGCAAAGTTAAAGCACATGGGATTGGGGGTAGTGTGCTGACATGGATTGAGAACTGGTTGGCAGACAGGAAGCAAAGAGTAGGAGTAAATGGGTACTTTTCAGAATGGCAGGCAGTGACTAGTGGGGTACTGCAAGGTTCTGTGCTGGGGCCCCAGCTGTTTACATTGTACATTCATGATTTAGACGAGGGGATTAAATGTAGTAACTCCAAATTTGCGGATGACACTAAGTTGGGTGGCAGTGTGAGCTGCGAGGAGGATGCTATGAGGCTGCAGAGTGACTTGGATAGGTTAGTTGAGTGGGCAAATGCATGGCAGATGAAGTATAATGTGGATAAACGTGAGGTTATCCACTTTGGTGGTAAAAACAGAGAGACAGACTATTATCTGAATGGTGACAGATTAGGAAAAGGGGAGGTGCAACGAGACCTGGGTGTCATGGTACATCAGTCATTGAAGGTTGGCATGCAGGTACAGCAGGCGGTTAAGAAAGCAAATGTAATGTTGGCCTTCATAGCGAGGGCATTTGAGTACAGGGGCAGGGAGGTGTTACTACAAAGTTGTACAGGGCCTTGGTGAGGCCACACCTGGAGTATTGTGTACAGCTTTGGTCTCCTAACTTGAGGAAGGACATTCTTGCTATTGGGGGAGTGCAGCGAAGGTTCACCAGACTGATTCCCGGGATGGCAGGACTGACATATCAAGAAAGACTGGATCAACTGGGCTTGTATTCACTGGAGTTCAGAAGAATGAGAGGGGATCTCATAGAAACATTTAAAATTCTGATGGGTTTAGACAGGTTAGATGCAGGAAGAATGTTCCCAATGTTGGGGAAGTCCAGAACCAGGGGTCACAGTCTAAGGATAAGAGGTAAGCCATTTAGGACCGAGATGAGGAGAAACATCTTCACCCAGAGAGTGGTGAACCTGTGGAATTCTCTACCACAGAAAGTTGTTGAGGCCAATTCACTAAATATATTCAAAAAGGAGTTAGTTGTAGTCCTTACTACTAGGGGGATCAAGGGGTATGGCGAGAAAGCAGGAATGGGGTACTGAAGTTGCATGTTCAGCCATAAACTCATTGAATGGCGGTGCAGGCTCGAAGGGCCGAATGGCCTACTCCTGCACCTATTTTCGATGTTTCTATGTTAACTCTCCGGGATCTCTGCGCTCCTCCAATTCTGGGCTCTTGAGCATCCCCGTTTTTAATCGTTCCACCATAGGTGGCTGTGCCTTCAGTTGCCTGGGCTCTAAACTCTGGAATTCCCTGCCTAAACCTCTCCGTCTCTCTCCTCTCTTTCATCCTTTAAAACGCTCCTTAAAACCTATTTCTCTGACCAATCTTTTGGTCATCTGCCCTAATATCTCTTTATATGGCTTGGTGTCAAATGTTGTCAAAGTTTGTTTGATAGCGTTCCTGTGAAGCGCCTTGGGATGTTTCACTAAGTTAAAGACACTAAATAATGCAACTTGTAGTTGTTGTTATTATTTGTAATCAATAGACAAAAAGTAGCCAATGCGGCCTAACTGCCTGTGTAATGTCCTGTTTCCAAAAGCCACTCTGCCTTTTTTAGTGTCTATGTTCTATTCTTAAAAGCCTCTCAAAATAAATCCTGTGCCTCTCAAAGCCCAAAAACTGTTACAAAATTTTACAACACAATAGTAAGCTGTGGCTTTCCACACACCCAAACAAACAACAAATCTTTACTATAAATAAAAACAGAAAATGCTGGAAATACTCAGCAGTTCAGGCAGCACCTGTAGAGAAAGAAACAGAGTTAACATTTCAGGTCGATGACCTTTCATCAGAACTGGAAAAAGTTCGTGATATAACAGTTTTTAAGCAAGTGCAGAGGCAGGGGAAGGGCGAAGGTGAGGAAAGAACAAAAGGGAAGGTCTGTGATAGGCTGTAAGGCAGGAGAAATGAAAGGCAAAAGGGATGATGGTAATGGGACAAGTAAAAAAACAAAAGATGGCTCTTGATGAGGTGTAAATGGGAATCATCACCAACAGCTACCAAATGGTGGCAAAGGATATGATTTGAATTTGTTGAACTCAGTGTTGAGTCTGGTAGGCTGTAAAGTGCCGGATCAAAAGATGAGATGCTATTGCTCGAGGATGGAGAGATCAGAGTGGGAGTGGAGCGTATAATTAAAATGACAGATAGCCAGAAGCTTGGGGCATGCTTGTGGACTGAATGGAGGTGTTCTACAAAGCAGTCATCCAATCTGCATTTGGTGTAGCTAGTATGGAGCAGTGAATACAGTATGCTAAATTGAAAGAAGTACATTGTTTCACCTGGAAGGAGTGTTTGGGGCCCTGGACAATGGGAAGGGAGGAGGTAAAAGGGCAGGTGTTGCATCTCCTGCACTTGCACGAGAAGATGCCGTGGGAAGAGGCGGTGGTATTGGGGGAGATTGAGGAGTGGACCAGGTTGTCTGAGAGGGAACGGTCCCCTCGGAATGCTGAAAGGGAAGGCAAGAGGAAGATATGTTTGGTGGTGGCATCACGCTGAAGGTGGTGGAAATGGTGGAGGATGATCCGTTGAATGTGAATCATACCTTTATTGTTTGATCTCTCGGACAAGCAACCTCCATTGCTTTTATAGCCCAGCATTAAAAGTAACTCGTGGAATGACACAACCAATATTTTGTGGCCAATGAGCTGGAAGGGGATGAGAACACTGCCAAACAAAGGGCAATCCTCCTTACCGTCTGTGGGGCAACAACTTATGGCCTCATGAAGAATCTTCTAGCTCCGGTGAAAGCAACAACCAAATCCTATGTGTACGCTGGTCCGGGAGCACCTAAATCCGAAGGAGAGCTTTCTGATGGCAAGGTATCAATTTTATACATGTCAACAGTCTGAAGGCCAAGAAGTGGCGAGCTACATCGCCGAACTAAGGCGCCTTGCAGGACATTGCGAATTCGATGGATTCCTTGAACAAATACTAAAAGACTTTTTTGTGCTTGGCATTGGGCATGAGGTTATTCTTCGCAAAAAACTAGTGACTGTTGAAACACCGAATCTGAGCAAAGCCATAACGATAGCCCAGGCACTTATGTCCACCAGCGATAACACCAAACAAATTTCGCAACATAGAGAGGTTTCGGCTAGTACTGTACACAAAGTAACGTTGTTTTCAAGCAGGAATGCATATACAGAACGTACACGCCAGCAGCCGCACGACCTCAGATGAACCAGAGTCTGCCATCAATCATTAATGCGAAGCAATTAACACCTTGTTGGCGCTGTGGAGATGATCATCGAGCCCATCAATGCCGCTTCAAACACTGCGTGCAAAGGCTGTGAAACAATGGGATACCTCCAGCGAATGTGCAGACGAGCTGCAAACCCTGCAAACCACCACGTTGCAGAGGAAGATCAGGCTGAACTAGAGACTCTAACCAAGGGGCAGAAGTGTACGGGGTACACACCTTCACCACGAAATGGCCACCGATCATGTTAAAAGTTCAACTGAATGGAATTCCAGTCTCTATGGAAATGGACACGGGTATAAGTCAGTCTATAATGAGCAAAAAGGCCTTCGACAGGCTGTGTTGCAACAAGGCACATAGGCCCAAGCTTAGCTCCATTCACAGCAAGCTAAGAACTTACACCAAAGAGCTGATCCCTGTTATTGGCAGCGCAGAAGTAAAAGTCTCCTATGATGGAGCAGTGCACGAACTCCCACTATGAATTGTGCCAGGGGATGGCCCCACACTGTTCAGCAGAAGCTGGCTGGGAAGTATCCGCTGGATCTGGGACAACATCCGAGCGCTTTCATCCATTGGCGATGCCTCATGTGCCCAGGTCTGAGCAGATTCCCGTCATTGTTTGAGCCAGGCATTGGAAGTTTCTTGGGGGCGAAGGTGCAGATCCACTTGGTTCCCGGTACACGGCCCATCCACCACAAGGCACAGGCAGTGCCATATATGATGCGAGAGAAAGTGGAAATTGAGCTGGACAAGCTGCAGTGAGAAGGCATCATCACACCAGTGGAGTTCAACAAGTGGGCCAGTCCGATTGTTCTGGTTCTCAAAGGCGATGGCACGGTCAGAATTTGTGGGGACTATAAAGTAACGATTAACCGTTTTTCGCTACAGGTCCAGCACCCACTACCCAAGGCAGACGACCTATTTGCGACCCTGGCTGGAGGAAAGACGTTCACCCAGTTGGACCTGACCTCGGCCTACATGACGCAGGAGCTGGAGGAATCTTCGAAAGGCCTCACCTGCTTCAACATGCACAAAGATCTGTTCATCTACAACAGATGCCCGTTTGGGATTCGTTCGGCCACGGCAATTTTCCAACGGAACATGGAGAGCCTGCTAAAGTCAGTTCCACGCACCGTGGTTTTCCAGGACGACATACTGGTCACAGATCGGGACACAATTGAACACTTGCAGAACCTGGAAGAGGTTCTAAGTTGGCTAGATTGCATGGGACTCCGGTTGAAACACTCGAAGTATGTTTTCCTGGAGCCAGAGATTGAGTTGTTAGGAAGAAGAATCGCTGCAGACGGCATCAGACCCACCGACGCCAAGACGGAGGCCATCAAGAACGCGCCGAGACCACAGAATGTGACGGAGCTGCGGTCGTTCCTGGGACTCCTCAACTATTTCGGAAATTTCCTTCCCGGGTTAAGCACCTTGCTAGCTACATGTGCTACTGCGCAAGGGAGATGACTGGGTATGGGGGAAATCACAAGAGGCTGCTTTTGAGAAAGCCAGAAATCTGTTATGTTCCAACAAACTGCTTGTTCTGTATAACCCATGTAAGTGATTAGTGCTAGCTTGAGATGCGTCTTTGTACAGGGTCGGGTGTATGTTACAACAGGCTAACGAATCAGGAACATTGCAACTGGTCACCTATTCGTCCAGGAATTTGTCCAAGGCCGAAAGGGCCTACAGCATGATTAAAAAAGAAGCTCTGGCGTGCGTTTATGGGGTGAAAAAAATGCACCAGTATCTGTTTGGTCTCAAGTTTGAGCTAGAAACTGACCATAAGCCGCTCGTATCGCAATTCTCAGAGAGCAAAGGGATTAACACCAATGCCCCTGCCCGCATCCAAAGATGGGCACTCACGTTGTCTGCGTACAACTATGTAATCCGCCGCTGACCAGGCACAGAGAACTGCGCTGATGCTCTTTATCGGCTTTCATTGTCCACCACCAGATGGAAATAGCACAGCCTGCAGACTTGCTCTTGGTGATGGATGCATTCGAAAACGAAAAGCCACCCGTTAGGGCCCGCCAGATCAAGACCTGGACCAGCTAGGATCCTTTACTGTCCCTGATAAAAAAAACTGTGTTCTCCATGGGAGCTAGTCCAGCGTCCCAGCGGAGATGCATGAAAAGATCAAGCCGTTCCACAGGCGCAAAGACGAAATGTCCACACAGGCGGACTGTCTTTTGTGGGGCAATCGCGTGGTTTTGCCTAAGAAAGGCAGGGAAACATTCAGACGCGACCTACACAGTACCCACCCAGGCATAGTAAGAATGAAAGCCATAGCCAGATCCTATGTGTGGTGGTCCTGCATCGACTCAGACTTAGAGGCATGCGTGTGCCAATGCAACACTTGCTCTCAACTGAGCAATGCACACAGAGAGAACCGCTAAGTTTGTGGTCATGGCCATCCAAACCATGGTCTAGGATCCACGTTGACTTTGCGGGGCCATTCCTAGGAAAAATGTTCTTAGTTGTTGTGGATGCTTGTTCAAAATGAATTGAATGTGTAATAATGTCTGTAAGCATGTCCACTGCCACCATCGAAAGCCTACGAGCCATGTTTGCCACGCACAGCCTGCCTGATATCCTTGTCAGCGACAATGGGCCGTGCTTCAACAGTGCTGAATTCAAGGAAGAACGGGTAGTCCAAACCATCAAACAAAGCTTGAAACGTGTGTCAGAAGGCTCCCTGCAGATCCGCCTGTCCTGAGTCCTGCTCAGCTACTGCACCAGACCCCACTCGCTCACCAGGGTTCCCCCAGACGAGCTGCTAATGAAAAGGGCACTCAAAACAAAGCTCTCTCTTGTCCACCCCATGATCACGTCGAGGGCAGGCGGCATCAACAAAGCATGTACCATGATCGCACAAACTTGTCACGCGATATTGAAGTCAATGACCCTGTATTTGTACTCAACTATGGACATGGTCCCAAATGGCTTGCTGGCATGGTCATAGCCAAAGAAGGGAGTAGGGTGTTTCAGATCAAATTGGCCAATGGACTAATGTGCAGAAAGCATTTGGAACAAACCAAACTGTGATTCACAAACAGCCATGAGCATCCCGAAGAGGACACCACCAACTTCGACCCTCCAACACATGCACAAGTGGCAACTGACATCATGGTTGACCACGAAGCTGAACTCGCCATTCCCAGCAGCCCGACAAGGCCAGCTATCCAGCAGCACAGCGAAGAACCAACCAACTCACTCACACCTGCATTTGTACCGAGACGATCGACAAGGGAGCAAAAAGCCCCAGATCGTCTCACCCTGTAAATAAGTGTACTGTTGACTTTGGGAGGGAGTGATGTTATGTATGTAACCCTTGGCAACCTGAATCACACCACCACCAGAGGGCCTACCTGTTGGAGTCCCAAGGAATCCCAACATTCCTTGGGAGCACTATATATAAGCAGACCTCCCATGCTGTACCAACACTCTGGAGTTTAATTAAAGGAGCTAAGATCACACTTACTCATTGCATACAGTACTCAGTTGTATCACTTTATTATGAACATAACAGACTCAATGGGCCGAATGGCCTCCTTCTGTGCTGCACTATTCTATAATTCTATGATTCCTCTTCCTGACCACAGCTAGAGATTCTCTCTGCTGTTTGCTTGCCTGTCTTCCAAAAATGTTTTAAAATGTGGCTCTGCTACTATCTGAGTCCGGGGTCGTAAGAGGCCTATAAAGGCCGTGAGAGGCGTCGGGAGGTGCGTCAGAGAGACGTGAGTCCGGGGTCGGCGAGAGGCCTATAAAGGCCGCAAGAGGTGTCGGGAGGTGCGTCGGAGAGACGTGAGTCCGGGGTCAGCGAGAGGCCTATAAAGGCCGCGAGAGGCGTCGGGAGTTGCGTCGGAGAGACGTGAGTCCGGGGTCGGCGAGAGGCCTATAAAGGCCGCGAGAGGCGTCGGGAGGTGCGTCGGAGAGACGTGAGTCCGGGGTCGGCGAGAGGCCTATAAAGGCCGCTAGAGGCGTCGGGAGGTGCGTCGGAGAGACGTGAGTCTGGAGTCAGCGAGAGGCGTGGCTTGTGCAGCTACAGGGAGAGGGCAAAAAGAAGTAGAAAGAAATAGAAAGGTGACGTCACAGCCGAGGGGGTAAGTGATTGGCTGGTGATTGGTGAGTAGTTTTTCTTTTATCTTTATCAGTAAGTAACATTTAGCACTGTTGCCAATTTAAATTAAACTAAGGGTTAAGTCATGGCAGGAGAGCTCGGACACGTGTTATGCTCCTCCTGTACTATGTGGGAAATCAGGGACGCCTCCGGTGTCCCTGACGACTATGTGTGCGGGAAGTGTATGGAAGTGATGGACCGCGTTGCGGAATTGGAGCTGCGGGTGGATTCACTCTGGAACATCCACGATGCTGAGAATGACGTGAATAGCATGTTTAGTGAGTTGGTCTTACCGCAGCTAAAGGGTGCACAGCCAGATAGGGAATGGAAGACCAACAGGGAGAGCAGTGCAAGGAGGGGGGTGCAGGGATCCCCTGCAGTCATCCCCCTGCAAAACAGATACACCGCTTTGAGTACTGTTGAGGGGGATGACTCATCAGGGGGGAGCAGCAGCAGCCAAGTTCATGGCACCGTGGGTGGCTCTGCTGCACAGGAGGGCAGGAAAAAGAGTGGGAGAGCTATAGTGATAGGGGATTCAATTGTAAGGGGAATAGATAGGCATTTCTACGGCCGCAACTGTGACTCCAGGATGGTATGTTGCCTCCCTAGTGCAAGGGTCAAGGATGTCTCGGAGCGGGTGCAGGGCACTCTGAAAAGGGAGGGTGAACAGCCAGTTGTCGTGGTGCACATTGGTACCAACGATATAGGTAAAAAACGGGATGAGGTCCTACGAGAAGAATTCAAGGAGCTAGGAGCTAAATTAAAAAGTAGGACCTCAAAAGTAGTAATCTCGGGATTGCTACAAGTGCCATCTGCTAGTCAGAGTAGGAATCGCAGGATAGCTCAGATGAATACATGGCTTGAGCAGTGGTGCAGCAAAGAGGGATTCAAATTCCTGGTGCGTTGGAACCGGTTCTGGGGGAGGTGGGACCAGTACAAACTGGACGGTCTGCACCTAGGCAGGACCGGAACCAATGTCCTAGGAGGAGTGTTTGCTAGTGCTGTTGGGAGGAGTTAAACTAATATGGCAGGGGGATGGGAACCAATGCAGGGAGACAGAGGGAAACAAAATGGAGACAGAAGCAAAAGACAGAAAGGAGATGAGTAAAAGTGGAGGGCAGAGAAACAAAAGGCAAAAAACAAAAAGGGCCACTTTGCAGCAAAATTCTAAAGGGTCAAAGTGTGTTAAAAAGGCAAGCCTGAAGGCTCTGTGCCTCAATGCGAGGAGTATTCGGAATAAGCTGGATGAATTAACTGCGCAGATAGCAGTTAACGGATACGATGTGGTTGGCATCACGGAGACATGGCTCCAGGGTGACCAAGGCTGGGAACTCAACATCCAAGGGTATTCAACATTTAGGAAGGATAGACAGAAAGGAAAAGGAGGCGGGGTGGCGTTGCTGGTTAAAGAGGAAATTAATGCAATTGTAAGGAAAGACATTAGCTTAGATGATGTGGAATCGGTATGGATGGAGCTACGGAATACCAAGGGGCAGAAAACGCTAGTGGAAGTTGTGTACAGACCTCCAAACAGTAGTAGTGATGTTGGGGAGGGCATCAAACAGGAAATTAGGGGTGCATGCAATAAAGGTGCAGCAGTTATCATGGGTGACTTTAATACGCATATAGATTGGGCTAACCAAACTGGAAACAATATGGTGGAGGAGGACTTCTTGGAGTGCATAAGGGATGGTTTTCTAGACCAATATGTCGAGGAACCAACTAGGGGGGAGTCCATCTTAGACTGGGTGTTGTGTAATGAGAGAGAATTAATTAGCAATCTCGTTGTGCGAGGCTCCTTGGGGAAGAGTGAACATAATATGGTGGAATTCTAATTAGGATGGAGAATGAAACAGTTAATTCAGAGACCATAGACAAGAACTTAAAGAAGGGTAACTTTGAAGGTATGAGGTGTGAATTGGCTAGGATAGATTGGCGAATGATACTTAAGGGGTTGACAGTGGATGGGCAATGGCAAACATTTAGAGACCGCATGGATGAACTACAACAATTGTATATCCCTGTCTGGCATAAAAATAAAAAAGGGAAGGTGGCTCAACCGTGGCTGTAAAGGGAAATCAGGGATAGTATTAAAGCTAAGGAAATGGCATACAAATTGGTCAGAAATAGCAGAGAACCCGGGAACTGGGAGCAATTTAAAACTCAGCAGAGGAGGACAAAGGGTTTGATTAGGGCAGGGAAAATAGAGTACGAGAAGAAGCTTGCAGGGAACATTAAAATGGACTGCAAAAGCTTCTAGAGGTATGTAAAGAGAAAAAGGTTAGTAAAGACAAACGTAGGTCCCCTGCAGTCAGAATCAGGGGAAGTCATAATGGAAACAAAGAAATGGCAGACCAATTGAACAAGTACTTTGGTTCAGTATTCACTAAGGAGGACACAAACAACCTTCCGGATATAAAAGGAGTCAGAGGGTCTAGTAAGGAGGAGGAACTGAGGGAAATCCTTATTAGTCGGGAAATTGTGTTGGGGAAATTGATGGGACTGAAGGCCGATAAATCCCCAGGGCCTGATGGTCTGCATCCCAGAGTGCTTAAGGAGGTGGCCTTGGAAATAGTGGATGCATTGACAGTCATTTTCCAACATTCCATTGACTCTGGATCAGTTCCTATGGAGTGGAGGGTAGCCAATGTAACCCCACTTTTTAAAAAAGGAGGCAGAGAGAAAACAGGGAATTATAGACTGGTCAGCCTGACATCGGTAGTGGGTAAAATGATGGAATCAATTATTAAGGATGTCATAGCAGCGCATTTGGAAAGAGGTGACATGATAGGTCCAAGTCAGCATGAATTTGTGAAAGGGAAATCATGCTTGACAAATCTTCTGAAATTTTTTGAGGATGCTTCCTGTAGAGTGGACAAGGGAGAACCAGTTGCTGTGGTGTATTTGGACTTTCAGAAGGCTTTCGACAAGGTCCCACACAAGGGGCCCAAGTTTTGGCCTCAGTTGCTCCTGATTTTTTGGAGCAACTGGTGTAGAACGGAGTATCTTAGAAATTCAAATTCTCGGCATTTAGTTTGCTCCAGTTCTAGTCAGTTCGAACAGTTTCACTTTGGAACAGAATTTCTTTTTCAAAAGGGGGCGTGTCCAGCCACTTACGCCTGTTTTCAAAGTTTCGGCAGTGAAAACTTACTCCAAACTAACTTAGAATGGAGTAAGTGAAGATTTTTGTACGCTCGAAAAAACCTTGTCGACACTTTAGAAAATCAGGTGTAGGTTACAAATCAGGCGTAGGGAATGGAGTGGGGGGGGGAGTTTAAAGGGAAGTTTACAAACATTAAACAGTTCAATTTTACAAAAAGAGTCATCATCAATAAAAAAATGATAAATACATCAATAAATCAACCAATAAATCAATCAAAAAAAATTAATAAAAAATAAAAAATTTTAAAAATCAATAAATAAAACATTTTCTACTTACTGACTGCAGCACCGGGAGTCCTCCAACAGCGGCTGGAACGCCCCCCCCCCCCCACTCCCGCCGTGTGTCTCTGTTAGTGTCTCTATCTCTCTGTCTGCCTGTGTGTGTCTCTCTCACTCTCTGTCTGTCAGTGTCTGTGGGCCCAAGTTTCGGGACGCGCCTAAAACGGAGCAGCCTGGACCTGGACGCCCATTTTTCGCGCCAGAAAGTGCGCCTAAAAAGAACTTCCCTATTCTCCGGCTCCCTGCAGGTCTTCTGCAGCCGGGCGCAGTGCAGCATGAGCTGTCGGGGGTGGAGCCAGGTCCCTGCGCTGAAAACAGTGCCGGGACCTCTGCACATGCACGCTACAGTGGCCGCGCATGTGCAGTAGCTCCAGGCGCCCAAAACTGTGGGAGGGGCCCGAAGCACGCAGCCCCTAGCCCTGGCCGAATGGCCTCACTGGGGCTGTGTGAATAAGGCTCCTCCCACGCCCAGCTCCTGCTTCCTCCCGACCCAACCCCCACCACCCACCCCCCCTCCCCCATTCCCTACGCCTGATTTGTAACCTACGCATGATTTTCTAAAGTGTAGACAAGGTTTTTTCGAACGTACAAAAATCTTCACTTACTCCATTCTAAGTTAGTTTGGAGTAAGTTTTCACTGCCGAAACTTTGAAAACAGGCGTAAGTGGCTGGACACGCCCCCTTTTGAAAAAATAATTCTGTTCCAAAGTGAAACTGTTCGAACTGACTAGAACTGGAGCAAACTAAATGCCGAGAATTTGAATTTCTAAGATACTCCGTTCTACACCAGTTGCTCCAAAAACTCAGGAGCAACTGAGGCCGAAACTTGGGCCCTGTGTTTCTGACAGCGAGGGGTGGAGGGGAGGGGGAGGATGGGGAGGGGACGGGGAGGATGGGGAGGGGGGGTGGAGGAGTGGAGGGGAGGAGGGATGGTGGAGTGGGGGAGAGGGGGTGTCGTGGGGGAGAGGGGGGTGACAAGGGAGGGAGGGGAGAGGGGTGAGAAGGGAGGGAAGGGAGGGGGGTGAGAAGGGAGGGGGGATGAGAAAGGAGGGGGGGTGAGAAGGGAGGGAGGTGAGAAAGGAGGGAGGGAAGGGGGGAGGAGAGGTAGGAGGAGGGAGGGGAGGGGGGAGAGAAGGGAGGCCATTGGGCCAGGGTTAGGGGCTGCGTGCTACGGCCCCTCCCACACAGTTTTGGGCGCCTGGAGCTATTGCACATGCGTGCCCACTGTAGCGCGCATGTGCAGAGGTCCCGATACTGTTTTCAGCGCAGGGACCTGGCTCCGTCCCCTACAGCTCGTGCTGCGCTGCGCCGAGCTGCAAACGACCTGCAGGGAGCCGGAGAATCTGTAAGTTTTTTTTAAGTGCACTTTGTGGCGCGAAGAACGGGCGTCCAGGTAGGGGCTGCGCCATTCTAGGCGCGGCCCGAAACTTGGGCCCAAGAGATTAATGTGCAAAGTTAAAGCACATGGGATTGGGGGTAGTGTGCTGACATGGATTGAGAACTGGTTGGCAGACAGGAAGCAAAGAGTAGGAGTAAATGGGTACTTTTCAGAATGGCAGGCAGTGACTAGTGGGGTACCGCAAGATTCTGTGCTGGGGCCCCAGCTGTTTACACTGTACATTAATGATTTAGACAAGGGGATTAAATGTAGTATCTCCAAATTTGCGGATGACACTAAGTTGGGTGGCAGTGTGAGCTGCGAGGAGGATGCTATGAGGCTGCAGAGTGACTTGGATAGGTTAGGAAAGTGGGCAAATGCATGGCAGATGAAGTATAATGTGGATAAATGTGAGGTTATCCACTTTGGTGGTAAAAACAGAGAGACAGACTATTGTCTGAATGGTGACAGGTTAGGAAAAGGGGAGGTGCAACGAGACCTGGGTGTCATGGTACATCAGTCATTGAAGGTTGGCATGCAGGTACAGCAGGCGGTTAAGAAAGCAAATGGCATGTTGGCCTTCATAGCGAGGGGATTTGAGTACAGGGGCAGGGAGGTGTTACTACAGTTGTACAGGGCCTTGGTGAGGCCACACCTGGAGTATTGTGTACAGTTTTGGTCTCCTAACTAGAGGAAGGACATTCTTGCTATTGAGGGAGTGCAGCGAAGGTTCATCAGACTGATTCCCGGGATGGCGGGCCTGACATATCAAGAAAGACTGGATCAACTGGGCTTGTATTCACTGGAGTTCAGAAGAATGAGAGGGGGTCTCATAGAAACGTTTAAAATTCTGACGGGTTTAGACAGGTTAGATGCAGGAAGAATGTTCCCAATGTTGGGGAAGTCCAGAACCAGGGGTCACAGTCTAAGGATAAGGGGTAAGCCATTTAGGACCGAGATGAGGAGAAACTTCTTCACCCAGAGAGTGATGAACCTGTGGAATTCTCTACCACAGGAAGTTGTTGAGGCCAATTCACTAAATATATTCAAAAAGGAGTTAGATGAAGTCCTTACTACTAGGGGGATCAAGGGGTTCGGCGAGAAAGCAGGAATGGGGTACTGAAGTTGCATGTTCAGCCATGAACTCATTGAATGGCGTTGCAGGCTAGAAGGGCCGAATGGCCTACTCCTGCACCTATTTTCTATGTTTCTATGTTTCTATCTCTCCTACCTCTTTTGAAGTATGACACCCTCCCTCTTGTTGGTTACACAACGTAGGTCCTTAAAATAAAACATACATAATCTGGAATCTCCTACTACCTGTGTAAAAAAGTTGCGAACTCCACTCATTTCGACCTCTTACTGGCTCTGAAAAATGGCACATTAATTTTTTTTAAACTGCTCCATACATTTCTTGGGAAAAAAAACACGGCATTCGCACTCCTGCCTCTGATCCATGCTGATAAAAACATTTACTAAAGCGTGTAAACTATTATCAGCAGCAAGGTAACCAGAATCACTGAAGTAAAATTACTACAAAGACATGCAATATCAAAAAAAATTATCATTCACATCTATCAGTTTAAACGTTTTTTTTACAAAAAAACATTTACCTATAAAAAATGAACAGCACCAAACGAGACAATTCAGCCTAAAGTACCTGTGATGACAGAGCTAACCACTAAGTCCCATTTCCTTGTCCTTTCTCCATACCCTTTAAAAAACAATCTAATATTTCTCCATTTTCCTTTTAATATGAATTCGGCTTCTGTCACTGCTTTGTTGCAGAATTCCATGATTTAACAACCCATTTATTTAGCCTTTCCATTCATTCTTTGTTTAAAATAAAATCCCAAATTTATGGCTGCTAGTTATTGACTCACTGATAAGTGGAAGTCATGTTTCTTGATTTACGTGATGAGAGAGTTGTCCTGTGAGGAGAGATTGAGTAGATTGGGCCAATCCTCTCTGGAGTTTAGACGAATTCGAGGTGATCTCATTGAAACATATAACATTCTGAGGGGGATTGACAAGGAAGATGCTGAGAGGTTGTTTCTCCTGGCTGGAGAATCTAGAATTATCGGGCATCGGCTCAGGATAAATGTCCGCCATTTAAGACTGAGACGAGGAGGAATTTCTTCACTCAGAGGGTTGTGAATCTTTGGCATTCTCTGCCCCAGAGGGCTGTGGATGCTGAATCATTAAATATATTTAAGGCTGAGACAGATAGATTTTTGTACCCTAAGAGAATCAAGGGATATGGTGATCGGGTGGGAAAGTGGAGTTGAGATTGAAGATCAGCCATGATCTTATTGAATGGCGGATCAAGCTCGACGGGCAATATGGCCTACTCCTGCTCCTCATTCTTATGTTCCAATTCATCAAAAAGCTTCATAATTTTGAATGCCACCATCAGTTCTCCTCCTTAGCCTTCTCTGTTCAAGTCTCAGTTTCTTTATCATTTGAAAGTATGGTTTATGCTAATCAGGGAAAAAGTCATTTGCTGACAAAATGCCGGTGATTTTTGACAACTGTTATGTCTACATCTAATTCTTGTATTGTTCTCACCATTTTAAAGCAATGTCAGTTAAGATGAAAAGGTGAATGTGACTAAAGATGAGAAGGAATCGTGAGAAAGAGATTGAGGTCAGACATGTTGTCTGAATCATAACCTCAAATTTGTCATTTTCTGTTATGATGTGGCAAAGGCTGGTAATTGTCAAAGGATTTAAGAAAAAGATTATAAGATTTCTAAGATTATTCACATTTAGTATGAAAATGTGGCACATCCAATCGCAGCCAGGATTGGATGCACACGGAGCTGGGCATGCAATGCACATGCCTGTTAGTATTGATTTAGGCAGCGTGCAATATTACACAGGATTACATAGGATAGGATATACGACACAGAAACAGGCCATTCAGCCCAACCAGTCAATGATGGTGTATATGCTCCACACGAGTCTCCTTCCGTCTTTCCTCATCTGAATATATCAGCATTACCCTCTATTCCCTTCTCCCATATGCTTGTCTCGCCTCCCCTTAAATGTATCTATAATATTCACTTCAACCACTCCCTGTGCTAGCGAGTTCCACATTCTCACCACTCTTTGAGTAAAGAATATTCGTGCTGCTTGATCATTTTAATGATGCACACGCGCAGCAGCTCTACTCGCGCTACTTATCGGTTGCACAACTCTCGGGGGGTCGGGTAGCAGTCATCTCTGATGCCAATTAAAGGCCGGCAGCACCTCTTAAAGGGAGGTACACTGTGGTCGCAGACACCAGGGAATGATTTGAAAGCAGAGATATGGCTGAAGCAAGCACTGAGAGAGCACTAAGGTTCTTGGTTGCTACGTTGGAGGCCCTGGTGCTGCACTAGACAGGAAGAGGGACATCCTCCTACCCCTATTGTGCAGGAAGCCCTCCAGGCATCAATTGTGGCAGCAATGGGAAGGGGGTCGCAGCAAATGTCAATGCCAGAAGCCCAGCACCCAGGACATGGGTGCAATGCAGGAAAAGTTCAATGACCTCACTAGAGCTGTCAAGGTAAGAATACCCCTCTGCTCACATCTCCACCACCTGCAGCTTCACTAATTAGAAGACTCACGGTATGTGCACGACTCCCCTCACTGCTTCCCTTCACGACTGCCCTGGAAGCTCAGACTGCTTCTATAGCAATTCACACTGCTGCCATTTTGACTGTTGAAAGGGCCAATGTTGAAAGGGTCTCCAAAGCATCTCAGCAGTCCTACACTCAGTTCTCGCACAGAGCCATATAGGTGCTGAAGCACCTGCTATCCTCTCTCAGGATGATGGCAAACCTCGCAGCCACTCCACTAGGAACCTTGTTAGAGTCACACAGCCAGTCCGACTAGGCTGCTTCAACCCACACCAAGGTGTGGGCTTGACAGGATTAACGCTGAGAAGATGTTCCCCTGTTAACTATTAGATAAAGATATAATTGTGTTGTTTTTTGTTCAGGATTTGGTGTTGGTGTTTATCCTTGTAGTGAAGTGAGGGCAGGACCTATAAGTTTAGGCTGAAAGAAGGCAATCGGATGGTGATAGTAAGGACAGCGGTAATGATTGTGGCACTGTTGGTGTATTGGGGATGGGAGGTCTGCTTTAAGTGATGTGTTCCCCGAATAGCTAGGGTTATTGGAGGTTGCTGTTTCTCCTCCTCTTCCTGCTTCTGCACCTCCTCCTCTTCCTGCTCCTGTTCCTCCACCTTCCTTTCCTGCTCCTCATCCTGCACTTGTTGCTGCCCATGTGGTCCTTCATGATGGCAAAGTTGTGGAGCATGCATCAGACAGCCACAAATCTGGATACCCACTCAGGGGTGTACTGCAAAGCTCGCTTTGTGGGATCTTGTTGAGCACAAATTGGCTGCTGTGTTTGCCTACATTAGAACAGTGGCTACTTCAAAAACAATTCATTGGCCGTAAAGCACTTTGGTTAGTCTTGAGGACACAAACAATGCAACGTAAATGTACGTTTTTTCTTCATTCTATCCAACGGAGACCAAACCAAATGAAATTAAATAGAAATGCTCATAACATTGTGTTATGTTAGTGCAAGGACATGATTTTGATTACAACTGGTTTTTACACTCCTTTTGTATCATGACTGAATTAAAGGAACTTTTGCCAAACTGAAACAAGACAAAAATGCTTCACTTCTATCAGAATGCTTAGATCAGCCTAACTCTCTCTCCAGATTCCTCTTCATAAGAAGCTTCTCTCACAAATCATTGGTGTGGAAATTATGCAGTGGGAGAATAACATATGAATTTTATAACTGGTTATTGCCTTTAATAGAGTGATTTTAACCCAACTCGCTCAAGAGAAACCTGGCGAGTGGCTCTTAACTGGAATGCAAAGATAAATCCTGCTTTCTATTCTCCACTACTAACCGTCTTTTTAAACCCCTCTGCCCTGTCTCCTCCACCCTCACCTCCAACAACAAGTGTGAGGAGCTGGTGGACTTCTTTGTCTCAAAGTTTGAGACCATCCGTTCAGTTGCCTCAGCCACTTCCATTCCTTTCCCTAGCCCACCGGGTCAAACTTCCTCTACGGAGCCTCCCTGTCCTAGCCCTGGCCTCACATCTTTCTCCAGTTTCTCCCCGATCTCCCTTCATGACCTCTCCACACTCATCTTGTCCATGAGACCCACTTCCTGCTCCTTCGAACCTATTCCCACTAAAATATTGACCACCCAACTTCCTTTTTCTGGTTCACATTGTTAACGGTTCTCTCTCTTCAGGTACTGTCTCCCTCTCCCTCAAATCACCACTCTCCTCAAAAAAACAACCCTTGACTTCTCCGTCCTTGCAAACTACCGTCCCATCTCCGACCTCCCTTTCCTCTCCAAAATTCTTGAACATGTTGTTGTCTGCCAAATCCTTGCCCATCTTTCCCACAATTCCATGTTTGAATCCCTCCAATCCAGTTTCCGCGCCTGCCACAGTACCGAAATAGCTCTCATCAAATGACAAATGACATCCTTTGTGACTGTGACAAAGGTAAACTATCCCTCCTCATCCTTCTTGTCTTGTCTGCAGCCTTTGACACGGTTGACCACTCCATCCTTATCGAATGCCTCTCCACCATCGTCCAGCTGCACTCGCCTAGTTCCATTCTTATCTGTCTAATCATAGCCAGAAAATCACCTGCAACAGCTTCCCTTCCTGCTCCCGCATCATTACCTCTGGTTTCCCTCGAGAATCTATCCTTGGCCCCCTCCTATTTCTCATCAACATGTTGCCCCTTGGTGACATCCTCCGAAAACACAGCGTCAGTTTCCACATATACGCTGATGACACCCAGCTCTACCTCACTATCACTTCACTTGATCCCTCCACAGTCAGATTGTCAGACAACTTGTCCGACATCCAGTTCTGAATGAGCAGAAATTTTCTCCAATGTTTTTGGCCCCCACCACAAACTCCATTCCCTAGCCAGACTCCATCCCTCTCCTTAACATCTGTCTGAGGCTGAACCAAACTGTTCGCAACCTTGGTGTCATATTTGACCCTGAAATTAGCTTCCAACTACGTATCCGCAGAAAAACTAAGACCGTCTATTTCAACCTCTGTAACATCGCCCATCTCCGCCCTTGCCTCAGCTCATCCGCTGCTGAAACGCTCATCCATGCTTTTGTTACCTTTAGACTTGACTATTCCAATGCACTCCTGGCTGGCCTCCCACATTCTACGTCGTATCTGACTGTTCAGCCATCAAAGAACTCACTTTAGGAGTGGAAGCAAGTCTTCCTCGATTCCGAGGGGCTTCCTATGATGATGATGACCCTATGTAATCTTAAGGTCATCCAAAACTCGGCTTTCCATATCCTAACTTGCACCAAGTCCCATTCATCCATTACCCCTGTGCTCGCTGACCTACATTTGCTCCTGGTTAAGCAACGCCTCGATTTCAAAATTCTCATCCTTGTTTTCAAATCCCTCCAAGGCCTCGCCCCTCCCTATCTCTGTAATCTCATCCAGCCCCACAACACCCCAACATGTCTGCTCTCCTCCAATTCTGCCCTCTTTAGCATCCCTGATTATAATCGCACAACCATCGGTGCCCGTGCCTTCTGTTGCCTAGGTCCTAAGTTCTGGAACTCCGTCCCTAAACCTCTGCGCCTCTAAACTTCTATTTCCTCCTTTAAGATGCTCCTTAAAACCTACCTCTTTGACCAAGCTTTTGGATACCTGTCCATATTTCTCCTTATGTGGCCCAGTGTAAAATTTTTTGTCTTATAATATTCCTGTGAAACGCCTTGGGACATTTTACTACGTTAAAGGCGCCATATAATAAAAGTTGTTATTGTTTTTGCCAAAAACTGCCATGATCACAACATCTGTAATTTTAACCTGCTCGCCTGAACAGGCAGCAAGGATTTGTGCCCAGAGCCAACAGGTCCTTCTTTACAGGTGCATGTTGCAGCCTGATGGCTTCATTGAGACCCAACTGTAATTTTACCTCAGACCTGAGCGGGGAATCCACCTGGAGTTAAAATGAGGGCCTATGCTGTGTCTCATGGTATAATTTCAGAACCCCTACAAATAAGTTGCTTTCACAGAATGCATAACCAATTAAATGCATAAACCTCTCCATCACCTATGTCATCTACTTCCACCTCCACAATATCGGCCATCTTTACCCCTGCCTCAGCATATCTGCTGCTGAAACCCTCAGCGAGGCTTTTGTTATCTCCAGACTTCACTATTCCATTACACTCCTGGCCAGCTCTTACCTTCCACCCTCCATAAACTTCAGCTCATACAATACTCTGCTGCTCGTATCCCAATTTGCACCAAGTCTCGTTCACCCATCAACCCCGTGCTCGCTGACCTACATTGACTCCAGGTCCAGCATCCGGAATTTATAGTTCCCATCCTCAAGTTCAAAATCACTTTATGGCCTCACCCCTCCCTATCTCTTTAACCTCATCCAATTCGGGCCTGTTGCAGATCCCTGATTCACATCAGCTCACTAGTAGCAGCCATGCTGTCTGTTGCCTAAGCCCTCAGCTCTGTAATTTCCTCCCTAAACCTCTCCATCTCTCTACCTCTCCACCTCTCTCGCCTCATTTAAGGCGCTCCTTAAAAAATATCTCTTTGATCAAGCTTTTGATCATCAGTCCTGCTATCTCTTTATGTCAAATTTTGTCTGAGAGTGCTCCTGTGAAGCACCTTGGGGCGTTTTACTACATTAAAGGCGCTATATAAATGCAAGTTGCTACTGTTATTATTGTTGGGAACATAAGTCTCAGCATTGTTCAGCTGTGAGTTTATCGACAACGAAGAGGCAACCCTTATTCTGGACGTGGAAGCTGGCATCGCTCAAGCTGCATGCTCTGTGGCTCTGTCTGTTAGAATGCAGCTAAAATGTGGTTCTTAACCACCATTCTAATAATAGAGCAGGCTGTAGAGAACACATTGAACAACAGCTAATAATTGCCTTGCAGACTTGTGTGAGAGTGGCTAGCTTTTTAGCAGCTGATGGGAGATGTTCCCACTTTTCATGCATGCCTCCTTGGAGGCAAAAATACATTTGGCTGTCGCTGAAGGTTCCCCCCAGAGCTTGTCACAGTGCGCTTGCTTGCCATGAAGCTCAGTGAGACAACAAATTAACTTTCGCACATTGCACCCTGTGTCTAATCTCCATTAGCTACCGGCAGCAGATAATGTTTACAGAGATCTGAACGATGTGTTGCTTCTCTCCTCTCCTGATGTGACTTTCTGTCTGTTTAATATTTTAGTTAACAGGGTGGAAGTTTTTAGCTTGTAATGTTATTTGCAGCAATGTAATTTGATCAGGACACTAGTCCAATTGACTTAGTTATAACAGGTTAATACTAGAACAAATATTTAATTTCAGGTTTTCTGGAGGTACTCAAATGCTTGAGTGTTTAATTAATGCCGGTGGATTTTGGTGGTGTTATGAGTGTTTAAGTTTACAATGTGTATTGTTGATGAGACTGTTTAGTGACTCACTGTTTTGTGGTTTATGGATATCCTACTTGTGGAATGACTACAAATAGTTGAGCTTCTTGAATTCAAATTTCATCTTCATTTTACCCAGAAGACATGAACCCCAGACCTAAGGCAGGCAATTTTAAACTAACCTGGCCGTCGGGAAGCTGACGGGATCGGGTACAATACTGGATTTACACCCCGCCTGATTTTACCCTCCATTGAAGCCTGTGGAGATCAATATTGGGCGGGTATAAAACTGACATTCCACCCGATTTGCTGGGTTCCCAGCCCAGCAAGCTTGGTAAAAATTACCTCTAAGGTTTTGATCCACATCAGCTCCATATGCGCCTGTAAAGAAAAAGCTGGTTGCAGATATTTTGTCAGAACTCAGAATGGCGATTTGTTGCATGCACTTTTTGTCTTTATTTCAGATTTGCAGGGTATTCAGTTTCTTTCTGCTTTGTATGTACCTATCTACTTTTTTTTTTAAATAGATAGCAGAATGTGGTAGCCTAGCTGGATAGCTGTGCACTGGGAGAAATCCTACCTTATTTCTTGTGAACACAGACTTCATGGAATCATTGAACTATAGAATGATACAGCACAGAAGGAGGCTATGCAGTGCATCTTGCCTGTGCCGGCTCTGGTTGAGCTATCCAATTAGTCCCACTCCCACGTTCTTCCCCCATAGCCCTGTAATTTTTTCCCTTCAAGTATTTATCCAATTCCCTTTCGAAAGTCATTATTATATCTGCTTCCAACACCATTTCAGATCCCAATAACAATTCACTGCATGAAATGGGTTTTTTCCTCACGAAGCCTCCAGATCACTTTAAATCTGTGTCCTGTGGTTACCGACTCTTATGCCATTGGAAACAGTTTCTCCTTATTTATTCTATCAAAGCTGTTCATGATTTTGAACACCTCTATGAAATCTCCTCTTAATCGTCTCTGCTCTAAGGAGAACAACCCAGCTTTCCCAATCTCTCCACAAACCTGAAATCCCTCATCCTTGGTACCATTCTTGTAACTGTCTCTGCAGGCTCTCTAAGGCCTTGAAATCCTTCCTAAAGTGTGGTGCCCAGAATTGAGCATAATATTCCAGGTGAGGCCTAACCAGTATATTATAACATTTTATCAATCTTTCTGCCTCCACAAGAAAATCCTCTCTTGGTCCCTAATCAGCCCCACCCTTTAACTACCCTTTTACTGTTTAGGTGATTACAAAATACTTTTGTGTTCATTTTTATATTAGCCACTAATCTATTCTCATATTCTCTCTTTGCCCCTCCTATTCCCATTTTTAGATCTCCTCTGTTCCTTCTGTATTCAGCTTGGATTTCGGCTGTATTACAAACCTTACATTTATCATTAGCCTCCTTGTTCTGATTAATTTTAATCTCTATATTTATCCAAGGAGCTCTAGATTTAGATTTAAATGTCCTTCCTTTCCCCCTCATGAGAATATGTCTACTCTGTACCTAAACCATCTCCTCTGTCAAAGCCTCCAATTGCTCATTTACTGTTTTTCCGACCAATTTTTGATTCTAATCCACTTGGGCCAGGTCCCTTTTCAAGTCACTAAAATTAGCCCTCCTTTAGTTAAATACTTTTACACTTGATTGTTACTTGGCCTTTTCTATAACTACTCTAAACCTGCGATATTGTGATCACTGTTCCCCAAATGTTCCCCCACTGAAACATGCTCCATTTACTCTACTTCATTCACCAGAACTAGATCTAGCACTGCTTCCATTCTTGTTGGGCTAGAAACACATTGATCAAGAAAGTTCTCTTGTACACATTTTTAAAATTCCTCCTCCTCTTTGGCCTTTACACTGTTACTGGAATATCGGGTCCTTCATTGAAACATCTGTGAACTCATGTGTGTCATGTTTGTAACTACAATGTAACACCACTGTATTACTGTATACACTCAACTCAGATGCACACCTTAACCATAGCGGATGAACTTGTGGGAGACACTCCTTACCTGATCACACAGGTATATGAAGGGAGGTCCCACGCAGGGTCATCACTTCTGGAGTCCTGTAATAAAGAGTCAAGGTTACAGAGTGGCCTTGTCCCTGGAATGTGCCTCGTGTGGTTTCATGCTGTAGAGTAAGGACTTTACAATGGCGACGAGAAACGGGAATTCACGACCAACGAGAATGGCCCCCGGTAGCACAGAGGAACGGTACTGTGTTGGGGAAGACTGGGACGATTTTGTCGAGAGGCTTCAGTAAAGCTTCATTACTAAAGACTGGCTGGGGGATGCAGCGGCCGACAAGCGAAGGGCTCATCTCCTGACCAGCTGCGGGCCAAAGACTTATGCGCTCATGAAGGACTTATTGGCACCCGAAAAGTAATCAGACAAAACCTTTGAAGAGCTTAGCAAATTAATCGGGGAGCACCTCCAACCAGCGAGCAGCATACACATGGCTCGACAAAGATTCTATACCCACCGACGTCATGAAGGACAGAGCATACCGGACTTTGTAGCGGACCTCCGGCGTTTAGCCAGCCTCTGTAAGTTCACAGATGCCTGCAGGGGGGCAGATGCTAAGGGACTTCTTTATCAAGGGTATCGATCATGTGGGAATTTTTCACAAGTTAATTGAGATCAAGGATTTGACCTTGGAAGCGGCAGCGTTGTTAGCTCAAACTTTCATGGCGGGGAAGAGACGAAAATGATTTACGCACGCAATTCTGCCTCTAACGCGGCGATGGATCTGGGAGTCAACATCATCAATGCCAGTCAGAGCCCCACAGGCAGGCAGGGGCAGTCCGACATTTACCAGGCAGCAATAGACCTAGAGCAGGACCTGAACAGAGACAATGGCAGGCTGAACGGACATTCACGCCATCACAGTGGACAATGCGGCCCGGGATGGGCCCACTTAAGAGCAGTCAAAGGGACAGTCAGCGCGGAATTCCTGTCCATAGTCCCTTTGTCCCCAACAATGGAAACTTTAACTCATGCTGGAGGTGTGGGGGAAAACACTCAGCCAGATCTTGCAGATTCCAACAGTTTTTCTGCAGAAACTGCAATCTCAGTGGCCATTTAGCTCGAATGTACAAAAACCTGCAACCAGACTAATATATGAGGCAGATGGACCAGAAGAGGGTTCTGTGAGGCAGGATGACTTTTGGGGCAAATCGATGGACGCCGAGGTTCAGCGGGTGCATGCGGCGAATATTCACAGTTCATACACCAAAACGCCACCAATGCTGATGAGGGTTTTGTTGAACGGTATCTCAGTACGCATGGAGTTGGACACTGGGGCCAGCCAGTCACTCATAGGCGTTCAGCAATTTGAGAAGCTATGGCCACTCAAAGCCAATAGACCCAGATTAGAAAGTATTGAGACACAATTACGGACTTACACCAAAGAAATTATTCCGTTGCTAGGCAGTGCAATGATGGCTGCCACACACAATGGGTCAGTGAACCGGCTGCCACTCTGGATTGTCCCGGGCAATGGTCCTGCACTGTTGGGGAGGAGCTGGTTAGCCGAGATGAACTGGAAATGGCGGGATGTTCACACAATGTCCTCGTTGGAGCGAAGGTCGTCCTCACAAGTCCAACAACTACTCGAGTCACTATTCCAACCGGGCGTCGGGACTTTCAAAGGCACTAAAGTAGTGATACACATCACCCCGGACGCCAGGCCAGTGCACCACAAAGCCAGAGCGGTGTCTTTTGTAATGCGGGAAAAAATCGAGAGCGAATTGGACCGGCTGTTGCGAGAGGGCATCATCTCGCCTGTTGAATTCAGCGACTGGGCGAGCCCCATTGTTCCCGTTCTAAAAGCGGATGGCTCTGTAAGGATCTGTGGCGACTACAAGGCCACCATCAATCGGGTGTCCCTACAAGACTAATACCCGCTCCCAAGAGCGGAGGACCTCTTCGCCACGCTGGCAGGCGGCAAGCTGTTCACCAAGTTGGACCTCACTTCAGCCTATATGACCCAGGAACTGGCCGACGAATCCAAACTACTGACCACCATCAGCATGCACAAGGGACTGTTTGCGTATAACAGGTGCCCGTTTGGCATTCAATCAGCGGCCGCGATTTTTCAACATAACATGGAAAGCCTGCTTAAATCCATTCCGGGAACGATCGTATTCCAGGATGACATCCTCATCATGTGTCGAGACACCGAGGAACACATCCATAACCTGGAAGAGGTGCTACGCCGACTGGACCGGGTAGGCCTGCGACTCAAGAAGTCTAAATGCATGTTCTTAGCTCCTGAGGTTGAGTTTCTGGGCAGGAGGGTAGCTGCAGATGTGATTCGGCCCACCGAATCCAAAACAGAGGCGATTCGACGAGCACCCAGGCCCTGCAACACATCGGAGCTGCGTTCATTCCTAGGACTGTTGTACTATTTCGGGAACTTTCTGCCGAACTTGAGCATGTTGTTGGATTCGCTACACGTGCTCCTGTGTAAGGGTTGCGATTGGTTTTGCGAGGACTGTCAGGAACGGGCTTTTGATTGGGCGCGAAACCTACTTGTTCAAACAAGTTGTTGACCCTGTACGACCCCTGTAAACGTTTAGTTCTGACATGTGATGCATCGTTCTATGGGTTTGGGTGCGTGTTGCATCAGGTTAATGATGAGGGTCAGCTACAACCTGTGGCTTATGCCTCCAGGTCACTCTCTCAAGCAGAACGGGGATATGGGATGGTCGAGAAGGAAGCGCTTGCATGTGTCTATGGTGTAAAAAAAATGCATCATTAACTCTTTGGTACAAAGTTTGAATTAGAGACAGACCACAAGCCACTCACATCCCTGTTGTCAGACAGCAAGGCTGTCAATGCCAAAGCATTAGCTCGCATACAGCCGTGGGCCCTCACGCTAGCTGCTTATGACTACTCCATCCGGCACCGGCCTGGCACTGAAAGTTGCGCTGACGCGCTCAGCGGGCTCCCACTGGCCACCACCGAGGGGGTAGCTGAGCAAAGCGCTGAGATGGTCATGGCTGTCGATGCCTTTGACAGTCCAGGCTCCACCATCACAGCCCGCCAGATCAAAATCCGGACAAAAAGGAGATCCCCTCCTATCCTTGATTAAGAAATGTGTCCTGACTGGGGATTGGGCGCCCGCACACGGAGCATGCCCTGAGGAGGTCAGACTGTTCCACAGGTGAATGGACGAGCTCTCCATCCAAGCCGACTGCCTACTATGGGGCAACTGGGTAGTCATGCCCCAGAAGGGCAGGGAGGCATTCATCAGGGAACTCGACAGCGAGCACCCAGGCATTGTGATGATGAAGGCCATTGCCCGGTCACACGTTTGGTGGCCTGGAATTGATTCAGACCTGGAACACTGTGTTCACAGGTGCATGACCTGTACCCAGCTGGGTAATGCCCCCAGGGAGGCCCCACTCAGCCCGTGGCCCTGGCCCACCAAGCCATGGTCACGCATTCACGTTGACTACGCAGGCCCGTTCATGGGTAAGATGTGCCTCATTGTAGTAGATGCGTACTCAAAATGGATCGAGTGCATCATCCTGAATTCATGCACATCATCTACCACTGTGGAAAGCCTACGTGTGATCTTTGCAACCCATGGCTTGCCGGACATCCTGGTTAGTGATAATGGCCCGTATTTCACAAGCTATGAATTCTGGGAGTTTATGTCGGCCAATGGCATCAACCACGTCAGGACTGCGCCATTCAAGCCGGCCTTCAATGGCCAGGCGGAATGGGCAGTCCAAATCATTAAGCAAGGTATGCTCAGGATCCAAGGACCCTCCCTGCAATGCCGCCTACCGCGCCTCCTGCTTGCCTATAGATCCCACCCGCACTCGCTCACGGGAGTCCCGTCCGCAGAGCTACTCATGAAACGGACACTCAAAACTCGGTTGTCCCTCATCCACCCAGTCCTGCCCGACATAGTTGAGGGCAAGCACAAGTCACAAAACGAGTACCATGACCGTAATTCAAGGGGGAGATGTATAGAAATAAACGATCCTGTATTCATCCTTAATCACGCCATGGGGCCCAAATGGCTTGAGGGTACTGTAATTGACAAAGAGGGGAATAGAGTCATCGTGGTAAAACTCAACAATGGCCAGATATGCCGTAAGCATCTGGACCAAGTAAAAAAAAGGTTCAGCATGGACATGGAGGAACCTGAAGAAGACCATGAGATGGAGCTCACACTACCGCCGGTGAACGAGCAACAAGAGCAATCAGAAGAATGTACAGTCCCTGCGGTCAGCCCGGACTGGCCGGAATCACCACAGGTGACAGACACTCACGTCAGTGCCCAACAACCAGAGCCCCAACTGCGGCGCCCCACGAGGGAGTGCAGACCACCTGAAAGACTAAACCTATGATCCCAGTAAGATGTTGGGGGGCGGGGAGGTGATGTCATTTTTGTAACTACAATGTAACACCACTGTATTACTGTATACACTCAACTCAGATGCACACCTTGACCACAGGGGTGAACTTGTGGGAGACACTCCTTACCTGATCACACAGGTATATAAAGGGAGGTCCCACGCAGGGTCATAATTTCTGGAGTCCTGTAATAAAGAGTTAAGGTAACAGAGTGGCCTTGTCCCTGGAATGTGCCTCGTGTGGTTTCATGCTGTAGAGTAAGGACTTTACAATGTGGAAACAAGTCATCCTCGTTCATGATGCTGATGATATCCCAGTATTTATTAGGGTAATTAAAATTCCCCATTATCACTACTCAAAAGTTCTTGTATCTTTCTGTAGTTTTCCTGCAAATTTGCTCCTCTATCTCATTTTCACTATTTGATGGCCAGTAGCGTAATAGCTCCTCTATTGTTCCTTAATTCTAACCAAATAGATTCTGCTTTTGACCCCTCAGCTAAATCATCCTGCTCCAGTGTTATAATACTTTATTTGATCAATGCTGCCACCCATTCCTTTTCTCCTCCCCGATCGTTCCTGAACAGCTTATATCCAGGAATGTTAGGTTCTCAATCCTCCCCTGCTTTGTGCCAGATCTCTGTTATCGCCACCATAGGCACGTGTGGTGACTGGTGACTGGATCTCACCAACTTTATTTACCACATTATGTGCATTTACGCACCTGCACTCCAAGCCCATCTTAGACGGCCTTGCATTTGCTCCATGTCTGATCCTTCCTATTTCTGTACTTTGGTGCGATCTGTGTCTCCCAGTCCTCTACGCTCTTTGGTTCTCCTCTCCAATGTTTCATCCTGGTGTCCATCCACCTGCCAAATAAGTTTAAACCCTCCATTGTCAGGGTATATGTTCTTTTTCTGGCTCTTAAGTTTGGAAGGATGCCCATCCCTGTTCCATTCCATAGGAATGATCAATTCTGTAGATATAGCAGTGTAATGGTTAAGATAATAGATTAACAATCCATAGGTCATATGCTCAATCCCCTCCCCTCCCCCCACCCCACCACCCCCCACCCCAGGTAATGATGAAACACGAGAAAAAAAAATCACCATGTAAGCTATCACAAAAAAAAACAACTGTTGAGAGTAAATTAAAACTAAATATTGTCAAGCATACAAGAAACCAGAAAGTTGTTGCAAACTTTCTAGAAACTGTATTGAAACAGCTCCCAGACATGCCAAGGTACTCAAAATACTGAGAACAGTCCTCAAAGGTTCTAAGAATCCGCCCACTCTAATTAAGCACTCAAAGATTTAAGTATGACAAGCTCGAGACTACTTTAAGCCCTTCTTATAAATGTATCCAGAGCTGATAAATAGGACAAGTGATTCTTTTAATCACTCAGCTCCACTCAGAAACTTCATGCAAAGTTGTGGTAGTCAGGAATCAATTGTGCAACACGCAGTAAGCATACAAATTCACAGAAGTTGTTGCAGATGACACATCGTGGCAAATCATTTTCCCTATGAGACCAGTCTAAAGACCAAGCTGTACTACCAAAATTAATCTGAAGCGAACAAACTTCATTTTTTGTTATCCTGATAAGTATGCTATCACAAAATTACAGAGGAGCAAGGCCATTGGGCCCATCTTGGTTCATCCATACAGAATGACCTTCAAACCCCACCTATTGCAGCATTCAATTGGTTCTTAAATGATCCCAGGTTTTTCACCTCACTACTCTATCCAGGAGTTCATTTCATGATCGCACTTTGTGTAAAGAAAAACTTCCTGATTTCTGATCTAAATTTGCAGTTAACTAGTTTGAACTCCTGACCCATTATCCTATCCTCCCAATTTAAAGGAATTTCTGAATATACCTTTACCATACCACTTAAAAACTTATTTCCCTCGGTAAGATCACCTCTCAGATGCTTCTAGTTGAGGCTAATCAGCCCAAGTTTATCCAGCCTTCCCTCACAACTCAGCTCTCTAAGACTATTGATCAGCCTTGCAGAATCAGGAATCATAGAATAATACAGCACAGAAGGAGGCCATGCGTCCCATCGAGTCTGAGGCGACTCTTTTGAAGAGCGATCCAGTTAGTCCCACTCCACCCCTCTTTATCCATATCCAGGCAATTTTTTCTCCTTTGCGTGTTTATCCAATTCTTTTTTGAAGGCTAATATTGAATCTGTCTCCATCACCCTATCAGGCAGTGCATACCAAACCATAACCACTTGTTGCGTTAAAGAAAAATGTCTTCAGGTCGCGTCTGGTTCTTTTGCTAATCACCTTAAATCTGTGCCCTCTGGTTATCGATCCTTCTACCATTGGAAACATTTTCTCTTTAATTACTCTGTCTAAACCCCGTGGCTTTTCCCTGCACTGCTTCCAATATTTGAATGACGTTGTGTCTCAGTAATCAGAAGTGGACACAGTATTGGAGGTGTAATTTGACCAGAACACGATATAATTTGAACATAGCTTCCTCTAACTTGTGTTTTACTGTTTCGCTATATAGTTTTATATTGTACTGGAGTTATTGATTGTTGCTTTTTGTTGTCAGAAATGCTGATAATTGAGTCCACTAGGACTCCAAGGGGCTAGAAATTGGCCTCCTTTGTGCCCCCTGTTAGCGCCTCCAGGGGGCTACCAGCTCTGCGACCGGGCACGGCGAGAGTACCGACCCCCGCAAAATTGCTGTGGAGGTTTGCGACGGCAGTAATGCCGAGCGCCACGATCTCCTGCACCCCACAGATGGTGACGTTATCATGCTGCTCGTGCCCCCCGTAGCGTCTCGGAATCAAACTTCGGTTCCATCGCCTGGCAGCATTGCCAGACATCAACACCTGCAGCTGCAGGAGGCGTTGATAGAGAGTGGTATTTAAAGGTAAGGCCGCATGTGTTAATGGTAAATTTGTTTTCACCCTGAGGTTATTATTTTATTACTTTACTTTCACCTTTATTAAATGTAATTAAATTTAAACTTCTTTACTCAGAGAGTGGTTAGAACGTGGACTTACTCTTTACTCTGAATCCACAGAACTCAGATACCTTCTAGAAGTTTTGGTGCAATATGTCAAAGGGCTTTCCACAATTCACTTGGGATATCACTTCCTCAAAGAGGGTTGGTCAGAAAGGATCTTCCCCTTCTGAATCCATGCTGACTTCTGTTAACTAAGTTATTATTGTACAAATAGGCTGGGCTTTTCTACTTATGCACGAGTCGGCCTGTGATTTTCTGCCAAATTGACAGAGGCTAGATAGCAAGCGCAGAAGCGGAACTCCCTGGCTATATCCTTCACATTTATATCTGATAAATGACTCCATTGTATTATACAGAATTTGAGTCAGACTGATGAGTCTGTAGTTGCCTGTGTCTGATATGTCACCCTTTTTGAATAGCGGCATCATTTTTGCCCCTGTTTACAATCTACTTTTGCCTCCCTAATGATTCCTTCATGATGATTACCAATGTCTCACTGTCACATTTGTATTCTTCACAGAGAGGATTTGGGAATCAGTTATGGGTTATAAATCAAAGTGAATTTACACAGGTTTTCGAAAAAAAAACATAAGCTGTAGCCTGCTCAACCGTTTAATAAGATCATGGCTGATCTGATCTTGGGCTCAGCTCCACTTCCCCGCCCATTCCCCATAACCCCTTATTCCCTTATCCCATTACCCCTTATTCCCTTATCGGTTAAGAAACTGTCTATCTTTGTCTTAAATTTATTCATTCAAAAATAGGTCTATCTCCATAAATATATTCAATGACCCAGCCTCCACAGCTCCCTGAGGCAGAGAATTCCACAGATTTACGACCCCCTGAGAGAAGAAATTCCTTCTCATCTCAGTTCGAAATGGGAGACCCCTTATTCTTCAACTATGCCCCCTAGTTCTAGATTCCCCCATGAGTGGAAACATCCTCTCTGCATCTACCTTGTCGAGCCCCCTTATAATCTTATATGTTTCAATAAGATCACCTCTCATTCTTCTAAACTCCAACCTGCTCCATCTTTTTTCATAAGTCAACCCTTCATCTCAAGAATCAATCCAGTTAACCTTCTCTGAACAGCCTCCAATGCATGTATATCCCTCGTTAAATAATGAGCCAAAACTGTACGCAGTACTCTAGGTGTGGTCTCACCAATACCCTGTACAGTTGTAGCAGGACTTCCCTGCTTTTATACTCTATTCCCCTTGCAATAAAGGCCAACATTCATTTGCCTTCCTGATTACTTGCTGTACCTGCATACTAACTTTTTGTGCTTCATACACAAGGACCCCCAGGTTCTTTTGTAATCTCTCTCTATTTAAATAATAATTTGCTTTTTTATTTTTCCTACCAAAGTGGATAACCTCACACTTTTTCACATTATACTCCGTCTGCCAAATGTTTGTCCATTGACTTAGCCTGTCTATATCCCTTTGCAGATTCTTTATGTCCTCCTCACAACTTGCTTTCCCACCCATCTTTGTATCTGTTATGTATCGATGCTTGGGGTCACTAGACACCAGGGGGCGCCACTGTCGGAGGTCATTGGGCTGTACGCGCATGTGCGCAGGCCTTGGTATGTAAGAGCGAGTACCATGTCATGTGTGCACTTTGGGCGCGAATAAAGTTGAACCAGGTTTGCACCTGAGTGAGCTTACAGTAACAAGTCTTTTGAGCTATTATATACATTATATTTGGCGATGAGGTAACTCAAGAACCTTCGCATGCACAATGGGCACCATTGGAATTCTGGCGAGATTCGTGGATTGGGCGGATTTTATCGACCGCCTGGATCAGTATTTCGTGGCCAACAAAATGGAGGAAGCTGGTGACGCAGTTAGATGCAGGGCGGTTTTCCTCACCGTTTGTGGTCCAAAATTTTATGGCCTCTTAAAGAATCTTCTCTCGCCTACATGTCCAACAGACAAAGAGTATGGGGATTTGTGCACTCTGGTGCATGAACATCTCAAGCCAAAAGAGGGGATCATCATCTCATGCTATCGCCTCTAAATACATGCTTGTGCTGAGGGCCAGGATGTGTCGGGATTCGTCGCCGACCTAAGACGTCTGGCTGAGCCGTGTAAGTTCGGAAACGGGTTGGAAGACATGCTGCAAGATTTCTTCGTGATAGGCATCAACCATGATGTGGTCCTTCGGAAATTATTGGCTGCAGAAACGCTGGATTTGAGCAAGGTCATCGCGACTGCCCAGGCATGCATGGCGACTGATGATAATTTAAGGCAGATATCATCGAAGAGTCGGAGCTCCATGGCAAGTACTGTAAACAAGATTGTGTCGTCGTCTGGCAGAGCTGCTTATGGCAGGGCCTACTCGACTGCTTATGTGAAACCTGTAGTTGCTCAAAGTCAGCCAACTGGTACGAATCCAATTTCACCCTGTTGGCGTTGTGGGGGCAATCATCGGCCTCATCAGTGTTGGTTTAAACAGTACATCTGTAAAGGCTGTTCGAAAGTGGGGCATCTGCAGCAAATGTGCCCACAACTGAGCAAGTGTGCTGCTGCTCATCACATTGATGATGATGACCAGTCCAGTGCTGGCCCGGATATGCAACCTAAGATACCCAAGGAGGAAGTGTACGGCCTGTATTCATTCCTGACAAAGAGCCAATTGATAATGGTTAATGTGAAGCTGAATGGTGTGCTTATATCAATGGAGCAGGATACGGGTGTGAGTTAGTCGATAATGAGCCAAAGGACATTTGACAAGCTGTGGGCCACTGAGGCTGCGAAGCCTAAGCTGAGTCCAGTCAATGCCAAGCTGCGAATTACACTAAGGAACTCATCGCGGTGATTGGCAGTGCAGTAGTCAAGGTGTCGTATGATGGTGTGGTTCACTATTTACCATTATGGATCATCCCAGGCAATGGTTCAACGCTGTTCGGCAGGAATTGGCTCAAGAAAATCAAGTGGAACTGGAATGATATCAAAGTGTTGTCCTCGGTGGATGACACTTCGTGTGCTCAAGTGCTGAAGAAGTTTCCTTGTTTGTTTGAACCGAGCATTGGCAATTTTACCAGAGCCAAGGTGCAGATTCATCTGGATTCTGATGCAAGACCTATCTAACATAAAGTTCAGTCTGTTCCGTACATGATAAGGGAGAAGGTCGAAATTGAGCTTGACAGACTCCAACGTGAAGGGGTTATATCGCCCGTCGAATTTAACGAATGGGCCAGTCCTATTGTTCCTGTGTTAAAGAGTGATGGCACTGTCAGGATCTGTGGAGACTAGAAGGTTCCGATTAACCGATTTTCGAAACAGGATCATTATCCGCTACCGAAAGCTGATGACCTGTTCACTATGCTAGCTGGTGGAAAATCGTTCACTAAACTGGATCTGATGTCGGCCTATATGACACAGGAGCTTGTCAACAGTTCAAAGAAACTCACCTGCATCAACACCCATAAAGGACTGTTTGTCTACAACAGGTGTCCTTTTGGAATCCGTTCGGCTGCAGCCATATTTCAGAGGAACATGGAGAGTCTACTGAAGTCCGTTCCTAGAACCGTTGTGTTTCAAGATGACACTCTGGTCACAGGTCGTGACACTGCTCAACATCTGAACAATCTTGAAGAAGTCCTACATCGTCTGGACAAAGTGGGACTCAGGCTGAAACATTTGAAGTGTGTCTTCATGGCACCTGAAGTTGAATTCCTGGGGAGGAAGATTTCTTCTGATGGCATCAGGCCTACTGATTCGAAAACCAAGGCCATCAAAAATGCACCCAGACCTCAGAATGTGACGAAGCTGCATTCATTCCTTGGGCTACTCAACTACTTCAGTAATTTCTTACCCAGATTGAGCACTTTATTAGGGCCACTGCACATGCTGCTCAGAAAACGTGACAACTGGGTCTGAGGTGTATCTCAAGATAGAGCTTTTGAGAAAGCCAAGAATCTGCTTTGTTCGAACAAGCTGCTTGTTCACTATTATCCATGTAAGCATCTTGTATTGGCCTGTGATGCTTCATCATATGGGGTTGGCTGTGTGCTCCAACAAGCAAATGAGTCGGGTAAGCTACAACCTGTTGCTTATGCCTCAAAGTCTGTCAAAGGCAGAAAGAGCTTATAGCATGTTAGAAAAAGAAGCTTTGGCCTGTGTGTACGGGGTCAAAAAGATACATCAGTACCTGTTTGGTCTTCGTTTTGAACTCGAAGCGGATCACAAGCCACTGTTTTCAGAAAACATTGTTTTCAGAAAACAAAGGTATTCATACCAATGCATTAGCCCGTATCCAGAGGTGGGCATTGACATTGTCTGCCTATGATTATGTTATTCATCATAGACCTGGCACTGAGAATTGTGCCGATGCACTGAGTCGTCTGCCGTTGCCCACACCTGGTATTGTCATGATGAAAGCCATTGCCAGAGCTCAAGTTTGGTGGCCTGGAATTGACTCTGATCTGGAATCATGTGTGCATCAGTGCAATACTTGCATGCAGCTAAGTAAAGTACCAGCGGAATCTCCGCTGAGTCTTTGGTCATGGCCATCTAAACCATGGTCGAGGATACACATCGATTTTGCGGGCCCTTTCCTGGGATAGATATTTTTGTTGTGGTGGATGCATAGTCAAAGAGGATAGAGTATATTATTATGTCATCCAGTACGTCCACAGATCCTATTGCAAGCCTTCGTGTCATGTTTGCTACTCATGGTTTGCCTGACATTGTTGTGAACGATAACAGATCTTGCTTCACAAGTCTTGAGTTTCAGGAGTTCATGAAACTCAATGGTATCAGACATGTAAGATCTGCTCCATTCAAACCTGCATCTAATGGTCAAGCAGAGCGTGTGGTTCAAACGATCAAGCAAAGCATGAAACGTGAGACTCAGGGTTCACTGCAGACTCGTTTGTCATGTATATTGCTTAGTTACAGGACAAGACCTCACACGCTTACCGGGGTCTCCCCTGCTGAACTACTGATGAAGAGAAGTCTCAAGACCAAGCTTTCTCTTGTCCATCCTGATTTGAATGATCATGTTGAAAACAGACATCAAAATCAGCAATGGTATCATGATCGTGCTGCTGCGTCACGTGACATCTCTGTCAATGATCCAGTTTATGTGCTGAATTATGGTCAAGGTCCAAAGTGGATCGCCGGTACTGTTACGGCCAAGGAGGGTAACAGAGTGTTTATTGTCGTGCTCAAGAATGGGAAAACATGCAGGAAACATGTTGATCAGATAAAACTGTGGCACACGGGTGAACCGGAACCAGTTGAGAAAAATGCAGTCAGTGACCAACCAACCAATGTTCATTCATCAGAAGTCTCTGCTGTCATTACTAAATCTGGACTTTCAGTCTCTGATAGGGTCATTACCATTCCCATCAGATCGGTTACTCAGGCTCCAGTCATAACTGACTCAGAACGCTCACCCAGAACTGGAGTTGAACTGAGACAATCAACTCGCGAGCGAAAAGCCCCAGACTGTCTTAATTTGAAAAGAGGCTGATACTAAGATCTTGAAGGAGGATGTTGTTATATATTGATGCTTGGGGTCACTAGACACCAGGGGGCGCCACTGTCGGAGGTCATCGGGCTGTATGCGCGTGTGCGCGGGCTCTGGTATATAAGAGCGAGTACCATGTCATGTGCGCACTTTGGGCACGAATAAAGTTGAACCAGGTTTGCACCTGAGTGAGCTTACAGAAACAAGTCTTTCGAGTCATTATATACATTACACTATCATCAGCAAACTTGGCTACATTACACTCAGTCCCTTCATCCAAGTCATTATTTTGATTGTAAATAGTTGAGGCCCCAGCACCGATCCCTGTGGCACCCCACTAGTTACCATTTGCCAAACGGAAAATGACCCATTTATCCCGACTCTGTTTTCTATTAATTCGCCAATTCTCTATCCATGCTAATATATTACCCCCAACCATGTGAGCTCTTATCTTATGCAGTAACCTTTTATGTGGCACCTTATCAAATGCCTTCTGAAAATTCAAATACACCACATCCACTGGTTCCGCCTTATCCACCCTGCCCGTTGCATCCTCAAAGAAGACCAGCAAATTTGTCAAACATGATTTCCCTTTCATAGAATCATGCTGACTCTGCTTAATTGAATTATGCTTTTCCAAATGTCCCACTACTGCTTCCTAATAATGGATTCCAACATTTTCCCAACGACAGATGTTAGGCTAACTGGTCTATAGTTTCCTGCTTTTTGTCTGCCTCCTTTTTAAAACTGGGACGTTATATTTGCAGTTTTCCAATCCGCTGGCATTGCCGCAGAATCCAGGGAATTTTGGTGGATTACAACCAATGCATCCACTATCTGCAGCCACTTCTTTTACGACCCTAATATTCAATTCCAACCATATGCAGGTCTTAATGTTACGTCTCTGGGTTACACTACCATACCATTAAATGTTGGGCAATATGAGAACACTTCTCAATGTAAAATGGTTGGACTAACTTTGGGAGCCACCAGCACCATTGTACACTAGAGAATATCGAGGGTAGGCTAGGACTCCATCTAAGAAGATATGTTGCATATGTTTACTATTGGGGATACTTGGAAGAATTAATAATTTAGAATGTTTACTATCTTGTACTCATCCTCTGTTTTGTGGCTCTTTGTGTCTTTTATCATTCTCATCTCTTCTCTAACTGGTCACTTATTCCCAAGCCCGCAGCCTCTACCATTTAGAAGGACAAGGGCAACAGCTGCAAGAGCACACCATCTCTAAGTTACCTTCCAAGCCATACAGCATCCCAAGTTGGACATTTATCACCATTCCTTCATGATCGCCGGGTTAAAATCCTTCAATTCCCTACCTAACAGTACCTTTGGGGTATCTTCACCACGTGAACTGCAGCAGTTCAAGAAGAATGCACAATACCATCTTCTCAAGAGCAACTAGGGATGGGCAGTAAATGTTGGCTTTGCTCGTGATGCCCATATCCGAGAAATAATTTTAGAAAATTTTGAAAAGTAATTTGTCCTCCTAATTTGATTTATTAATTACTTAGAGAATTGTTTTATTTGTTCACAGGATGTGGGCAAGGCCAACATTTATTGCCCATCACAAATTGCCCTTGAGAATGTGGTGGTGAGCTGCCTTCTTGAACCGCTGCAGTCCGTGTGGTGAAGGTACTCCCACTGTACTGTTCGGTAAAGAGTTCCAGAATTTTGACCCAGCGATGATGAAGGAAAGACAGTATATTTCCAAGTCAGGATGGTGCATGACTTGGAGGGGAACTTGCAGGTGATGGTGTTCTTTTGCACCTGCTGCCCTTGTCCTTCTAGGAGGTAGAGGTTGCGGGTTTGGGAGATGCTGTCGAAGAAGCCTTGGCGAGTTGCTGCAGTAAATCTTGTAGATGGTACACACTGCAGCCACTGTGCGCCAGTGGTGGAGGGACTAAATGTTTAAGGTGGTGGATGGATTAGCAATCAAGCAAGCTGCTTTGTCCTGGATGGTTCGAGCTTCTTGAGTGTTGTTGGAGCTGCACTCATCCAGGCAAATGGAGAGCAGTCCATCACTCTCCTGACTTGTGCCTTGTAGATGGTGGAAATACTTTGGGGAGTCAGAAGGTGAGGCACTCGGTGCAGAATACCCAGCCTCTGTTGCTCTTGTAGCCACAGTATTTATGTGGCTGGTCCAGTTAAGTTTCTGGTCAATGGTGACTCCAGGATATTGATGGTAGGGGTTTCGGTGATGGTAATGTTGTTGAATGTCAAGGGACGGTGATTAGACTCTCACTTGTTGGAGATAGACATTGCCTGGCACTTGTGTGGCGCAAATGTTACTTGCCACTTATCACCCAAGCCTGAATGTCGTCCAGGTCTTGTCGCATGCGGGCATGGACTGCTCCATTATCTGAGGAGTTGCAAATCAAACCGAACGATGTGGGATCACCAGGGAACATCCCCACTTCTTATGATGGAGGGAAAGTCATTGATGAAGATGGTTTGGCCTAGAACACTGCCTTGAGGAACTCCTGCAGTGATGTCCTGGGGCTGAGATGCTTGACCTCCAACAACCACAACCATCTTCCTTTGTGCTAGGTATGACTCGTGCCAGTGGAGAGTTTTCCCCCTGATTCCCATTGACTTCAATTTTACTAGGGCTCCTTCATACCACACTCGGTCAAATGCTGCCTTGGTGTCAAGAGCCGTCACTCTCACCTCAGCTATGGAATTCAGCTCTTTTTTCCATGTTTGGACCAAGGCTCTAATGAGGTCTGAGGCCGAGTGGTCCTAACGGAACTCAAACTGAGCATCGGTGAGCAGGTTATTGGTGAGTAAGTGCCGCTTCAAAGCACTGTCGACGACAGATTCAATCACTTTGCTAATGATTGAGAGTAGACTGATGGGACGGTAATTGGGTGGATTGGATTTGTCCTGCTTTGTGTGAACACAACATACCTGGGCAATTTTTCCACTTTGTCAGGTAGATACCAGTGTTGTAGCTGTACTGAATAACTTGACTACAGGTGCGGCTAGTTCTGGAGCACAAATCTTCAGCATGACAACTGGGATGTTGTAGGGTCCCATAGCCTTTGCTGTATCCAATGTGCTCAGCCTTTCTTAATATCACGTGGAATTAATTGAAGACTGGCTTCTGTAATGTTGGAGACCTCAGGAGGATGCCGATATGTTCATCCACTCGGCACTTCTGGTTGAAGATGGTTGCAAACGATCAGTAGTGGTGCTGCCAAGCCAAGCTTATATACTAGAGTATATTCTGTGCCCTACAGCAAAGGCCTTTGACACTGTCAACCATGCGGGATTATGGAGCGTCCTCCTCCTTTTTGACTGCCCTCAAAAGTTTGTCACCATTCTCCTCCTGCTCCATGATGACATGCAAGCTGTGATCCTGACCAACGGATCCACCACAGACCCAATTCAAATCTGGATTAGGGTCAAGCAAGGCTGCATCATTGCCCCAACACTCTTCTTGATCTTCCTCGCTGCAATGCTCCATCTCATCCTCAGCAAGTTCCCCGCCGGAGTGGAGCGGAATTATAGAACAAATTTGAAACTGTTCAACCTCTGCCACCTCCAGGCCAAATCCAAGATCGTCCCATCCTTCATCATTGAACTACAGTACACAGACGGTGCTTGAGTATGTGCACACTCAGAGGCCGAACTGCAAGCCATGGTCAACACCTTTACCAAGGCATACGAAAGCATGGGCCTTACACTAAACATTGTCCGTAAGACAAAGGTCCTCCACCAACCTGCCCCTACCACACAGCACTGCCCCCTGCCAGTTATCAAAATCCACGGCGTGGCCTTGGACAACGTGGACCATTTTCCGTACCTCAGGAGCCTACTAACAGCAAAGGCAGACATCGATGACGAGGTCCAATACTGCCATCAGTGTGCCAGCACAGCCTTTGGTCACATGAGTAAGAGAGTGTTTGAAGACCAGGACCTCAAATCTGGCACCAAGCTTATGGTCTACAGGGCAGTAGTGATACCTGTCCTGCTATATGGCTCAGAGACGTGGACTACATACAGCAGGCACCTCAAAGCGCTGGAGAAGTACCACCAGCGCTGCCTCCGCAAGATCCTGCAAATCCATTGGCAGGATAGACGCCCAACCTCAATGTTCTCGCTTAGGCCAACATCCCCAGCATCGAAGCATTGCCCATGCTCGATGAGCTCCACTGGGCAGGCCACATCGTCCGCATGCCTGACACACAACTCCCAAAGCAAATACTTCGAGCTTCGACACGGCAAGCGAGCCTCAGGTGGGAAGAGGAAACGCCTCAAGGACACCCTCAAAGCCTCCTTGAAAAAGTGCAACATCCCCACCGACTCCTGGGAATCCCGGGCCCAAGACCGCCCAAAGTGGAGGAAGAGCATCCAGGAGGGCACTGAACACCTCGAATCCCATCGCCAAGAGCAACCAGAAACCAAACGTAGACAGCAGAAGGTGAATGCGGCAAGCCAAGTTCCCCACCCACCCTTTCCTTCAACCACCATCTGCCCCGCCTGTGACAGAGATATAGGTCCGGCACTGGACTCTTCAGTCACCTGAGAACTCACTTTTAGCATTGAAGTAAGTCATCCTCGACTCCGAGGGATTGCCTAAGAAGAGAAAATTTTAAGCCCTGCTACCCTCAGTGCTTCTTTCAAATGGTGTGCAACATGGAGAAGTACTGATTCATCAGCTGAGGGAGGGCAGCAGGTGGTAATCAGCAGGAGGTTTCCTTGCCCTTGCTTGACCTCAAGCCATGAGACTGCACGGGGTTGGGCATCAATATTGAGGACTCCCACGACCACTCCCTCCTGACTGTATACCACCACCTCAGGAGGGTCTGTGCTGCCGGTGGGACAGGATAGACCCAGGGATGGCGATGGAGGAGTCTGGAACATTGGCTGAAAGGTATGATTCTGTGAGTATGACTATGTCAGACTGTTGCTTGACCAGTCTGTGGGACAGCTCTCCCAATTTTAGCACAAGTCCCCAGATGTTAGTGAGGAGGACGATGCCGGGTGGTCCATCCAGTTTTATTCTTATTGTTTTTCGAAGCATTTTGTTACAACTGTGTTGTTTGCTAGGCCATTTCAGAGGGCAGTCAACCATATTACTGTGGGTCCGGAATCACATATAGACTAGACCAGGTAAGGACGGCAGATTTCTTTCCCTAAAGGCTATTTGTGAACCAGATGGGGTTTTTTTTTAACGACAATCCGATAGTTTTGTGGTTACCATTACTAATACTAGCTTTTTATTCCAGATTTATTTAATTAACTGAATTTAACTTCCCCAGCTGCCATGGTGGGATTTGAACTCAAGTCGTTGGTTGGTTGTGTCTGTTCTAGACATATATATATATGTTCTGAATGCTCAGCCTTATGCCAATAAAGATGTTATACTTGTCCAACAGTAAAGTGTTGTTGCAAATCCTCCACCAATCAATTTGCTTGAGAGATTCTGGCATCTTGATGAGACTAGCCATTTTAAAGTCATATATGCAGCTTTGGTCCTTCACTATTTTTAAATCCCAAGTCATGTTGCCTTTAGTCAATCTGTGGTTGTTGTCCTCCAGGAGTGCCACAACTATCATTTTCTATATATTGTCTAGGTCTGAATACCACGTGAAAGTGATCACTATCATTCGTGGCATCTCTGGGTTATGACCAATTCTGACTCCAAACCACTTAGGCTTTCCTAACTTATATTAGGTTGGTTTAAATTACTCATTAAAAACTTTCCTGTTCTTCTGTTTCTTCACAGAGTGAATCATAGAATTATGGGCTGGAGTTTAGGCATTTCTGTTTTCAAGGCGAAAACGGAGGCGGGGCGGGGAAGTTATCGGCCGGGAATAGTTTGTGTCTTGATACTTAAGTTTGGACATCTGGGCCCTACGTCAGGAGGTGCAGCGCGAAGGGAGGCGTTGTACACCTCTCTTGGTGCCATGATGGGAAACTCGCAAACTAAAGCGCCGGCCAGGGAGCACTCCGTGAGAAGCCCGGGAGGGGGGAAGCTTTAAAAAAAACCCACAAAAACATTCCCAAAACGTTGCCCACGCCACCACAACACAAATCGCAAAAAAAAAATTAAAAGAACAAACACTCGAACTTACCTTTGCAGCCCGTTACCTTCCTCACCGCCGCCCACATGCCTGGACCGTTCTGATTTCCCAGGCAGTCTCTGCCGGGCGCACTTCTGGGCAGACAGGTCAGGTAGGAGCTCAGACTCACGCCGGTGTCACGCCGGCGCAGCTCTTCCCGGCGGTGCTGCTCAGTGCTGCCGCAAAACCGGACCGAAGGATCGCGGCGGGGGGGGGGGGCCACCTTTCACGCTGCTCCGGGGTGATAAATGGGTGAAGAGGACCGGAAAATCCAGCCCTAAAGACCTTACAGCACAGAAGGAGGCCATTCAGCCCATCGTGCCTGTGCCGGCTCTTTGAAAGAGCTGCCGTGTTTAGTCCCACATCCTCACTCTTTGTCCCTAACTCTGTACGTTCCTCATCCACAAGTAACTGTCCAACTCCCTTTTAAAATGATTTATGGAATCAACTTCCACCACCTTTTCAGGTAGTGCGATCCAGAACCCAACAACTCTCTGAGTGAAAACATTTCTGCTCATCTCCCCTCTCGATATTTTGCCAATGATTTTAAATCTATGGCTTCTAACTATTGACCCACTCACCAGATTGAATAATTTTTCTCTCTCTACGCTATCAAAACCTCTCATCATCTGAAAACGTCTATTTGGTCACCTCTTAACCTTCTCTGTTCCAAGAAGAACTTTTCCAACCTCTTTTCATAACCTCATCCCTGGTGACATCCTGGTAAACTTCCTCTGCACCCTTTCTAAGGCCTTGATATCTTGCCCAGAATTGTCCACAATACTCCAGCTGAGGCCTAACCAGTGATTTATAAAGTTCTAGCATGATGTATTTGATTTTATATTCTCTTCCTCTATTTGTAGGGCAATTAAGGATGGACGATAAATGCTGCCCTTGACAGCGATGCTCACATCCCATGAATGAATTTTTTTTAAATCCAAGCAACCCAAATGCTTTTTTTAACCACCTTATCAATTTGCCCTTCCACCTTTATGGATTTGTGTATATGGACACCAAGGTCTGTCTGCTCATCAACACTTTTCAAAATTGTGCCTTTTTCTATTATACTGTCTTTCCATATTAGTCCTCCAAAAGTTGATTGAATTCTTTCTCGAGGTAACAGAGAAGGTTGATCAAGTAGTGCAGTATATGTTGTATATATGGACTTTTGGAAGGCATTCAACAAAGTGCCACACAGGAGGCTTCGTCATCATCATCATCATCATAGGCAGTCCCTTGGAATCGAGGAAGACTTGTTTCCACACTAAAAATGAGTTCTCAGGTGACAGTACAGTCCAATATGGGAATTACAGTCTCTGCCACAGGTGGGGCAGATAGTGGTTGAAGGAAAGGGTGAGTGGGGAGGCTGGTTTGCTGCATGCTCCTTCTGCTGTCTGCGCTTGATTTCTGCATGTTCTCGGCAACAAGACTCAAGGTGCTCAGCGCCCTCCCGGATGCTTTTCCTCCACTTAGGGCAGTCTTTGGCCAGGGACTCGCAGGTCACGGTGGGGATGTTGCACTTTATCAAGGAAACTTTGAGGGTGTCCTTGAAGGCTTATTAAGAAGATGGAAGCCCATGGAATTCTGGAGAAAGTGGTGGTATGGATACAAAATTGGCTCAGTGGCGGGAAGCAAAGGGTGGTAGTGGATAGATGTTTATCAGCCTGAGACTGCCTGTAGCAGTTACTGCATTACCCTGCAATTGCCTTTTCTAATCTACCTGTGCTAGGCCCCTTCTTAAATCACTGAAATTAGTTCTTCCCCAGTTGAGCATTTTTACCTTTGATATTTTCTAGTCTCTTTCCATAATTACTTTAAACCGAATTATGTTGTGGTCAACGTTAGCTAGATGATCATCTATTGTAACACACTCCATTTGTCTACTTCATTTCCCAGAACCAGATCCAACACTACTTCCTTCATTGTTGGGCTGGAGACATAGGCCGAGATTTTCTTTAGCTCAGAGGGTCCGGGGCAAGCGATGTCGGTGCCGGGTCGCGTCTCCGCTGGTGGCTCCATCTCGCATTGGAAAATGTACTTTCCTTAATGGGGCTTGTTAAGCCCATCCAGCATGTTTCCCAGCCCAATTAGAAGGATCGGGTCTGGTGTCATCATTCATGATATTCCTTAAAGGGACCATGGCCACCTTACTTGTGAGGTTTGTGCTGTAAGTAATCTACAGCATTGAAGTGCTGTAAACACTGAGAATCACAGCACAGACATGCAGGGCTGCACCCAGGTTCTCCTATGACCCCCTCTATATGCATATGGAGTCAGAGCATGCAGGAAGGTCCTCTTCCCTTCCAATGGGCGGAAGAGATCGCCCCAGGAGACCAAAACAGCCTGGTTGAACATTGCACAGGAGGTCACAAGCAGGGATGTGGTCAGGAGACCTGGGTGAAGTGACGCGAACCTTTCAATGATCTCAGTAGATCACGAAACGTTAGTACAAAGCCATACTCAACCTCATCCTGCTGTGCCTCTCATCACATCCCTATCACTCTGCCTTCCCTACCCTACTCCTGCACATCCTTACTTACAACAACTTACCTTGCGCCTCCACCTATCCCTTTCTCTCTATCTACATTATCACATCCCCATCTGACTAGCCACCCCTCACACTCACCCTCATCCTCGTACAATCATACCAACTAACAACACACAAGTGTAGCCACTTGAGTGTTTTATCCAATGTTCATGTAAATCATAGAATCATAGAAATTTACAGCACGGAAGGAGGCCATTTTGGCCCATCATTTCCGCGCCAGCCGACAAAGAGCTATCCAGCCTAATTTCACTTTCCAGCTCTTGATCCGTAGCCCTGTAGGTTACGGCACTTCAAATGCACATCAAAGTACTTTATAAATGTGGTGAGGGTTTCTGCCTCTACCACCCTTTCAGGCAGTGAGCTCCAGACTCCCACCATCCTCTGGGTGAAGACATTTTCCCTCAAATCCCCTCTAAACCTCCTACCAATTACTTTAAATCTATGACCCCTGGTTGTAGACCCCTCTGCTAAGGGAAATATGTCCTTCCTATTCACTCTATCTAGGCCCTTCATAATTTTATACACCTCAATCACGTCTCCCCTCAGCCTCCTCTGTTCCAAAGAAAGCAAATCCAATCTATCCAATCTTTCCTCTTAGCTACAATTCTCCAGTCCAGGCAATATCCTCGTAAATCTGCTCTGTACCCTCTCTATTGAAGGAGTGCAGTGAAGGTTCACCCGTCTGACATATGAGGAGAGACTGGATCGACTGGGCCTTTATTCGCTGGAGTTTAGAAGGATGAGAGGGGATATAAAATTCTGACGGGACTGGACAGGTTAGATGCAGGAAGAATGTTCCTGATGTTGGGGAAGTCCAGAACCAGGGGGAACAGTCTAAGGATAAGGGGTAGGCAATTTAGGACTGAGATGAGAACATAAGAATTAGGAACAGGAGTAGGCCATCTAGCCCCTCGAGCCTGCTCCGCCATTCAACAAAATCATGGCTGATCTGACCGTGGACTCAGCTCCACTTACCCGCCCGCTCCCCATAACCCTTAATTCCCTTATTGGTTAAAAATCTATGTATCTGTGATTTGAATACATTCAATGAGCTAGCCTCAACTGCTTCCTTGGGCAGAGAATTCCACAGATTCACAACCCTCTGGGAGAAGAAATTTCTTTTCAACTCGGTTTTAAATTGGCTCTCCCATATTTTGAGGCTGTGCCCCCTAGTTCTAGTCTCCCCAATCAGTGGAAACAACCTCTCTGCCTCTATCTTGTCTATCCCTTTAATTATTTTAAATGTTTCTATAAGATCACCCCTCATCCTTCTGAACTCCAACGAGTAAAGACCCAGTCTACTCAATCTATCATCATAAGGTAACCCCCTCATCTCCGGAATCAGCCTAGTGAATCGACTCTGTACCGCCTCCAAAGCTAGTATATCCTTCCTTAAGTAAGGTGACAAAAACTGCACGCAGTACTCCAGGTGCGGCCTCACCAATACCCTGTGCAGTTGCAGCAGGACCTCCCTGCTTTTGTACTCCATCCCTCTCGCAATGAAGGCCAACATTCCATTCACCTTCCTGATTACCTGCTGAACCTGCATTTGCGCCCCATTAGCATCCCCAGGGGGTACTAACGAGAGGCGCAAATGCACCCAATTCTTTCCCCCCATAAAGTTCACATACTTCACATGAATCAAAATCTGACTTGTAATCTACCAGTCTGGATTGCATACTATTTGCCAGTTTTCAACTTAAAAGAGGTCTGTGCCTGGATGAACAATAAACCCCTTATGCTATTGATAAGCTCACTGCAGGGGGATGGGAATCTATGCAGGGAAACAGAGGGAAGTAAAATGGGGCCAGAAGCAAAAGGTAGAAAGGAGATAAGGAAAAGTGGATGGCAGAGAAATCAAAAGCAAAAATCAAAAAGGGCCACATTACAACAATTCTAAAAGGACAAAGAGTGTTAAAAAAACAAGCCTGAAGGCTCTGTGTCTCAATGTGAGGAGCATTTGTATTAAGGTGGATCCAGCCAAGCCAGTGGAGAGTATTCCATTACACTCTTGACTTGAGCCTTGTAGATGGTGGAAAGGTTTTGAGGGGTCAAAACGTGAGTTAGACATCGGCCCAGCTTTTTTAGCCATGGTGTTCATTTGGCTGTTCCAGTTAAACTTCTTTATGAAATAGTCTAAATTGTATGAAACGTTGTCAGCTAGGAAATGTCATGCATCATTGTTCTATTAAATTATAATCTCTGGTCGACAGTATCTTTGATCTACAACTTAAGTTAGTTTGTGTGTACATCTAGACAACAAATAAAAATGTAGTTTACAATTCGGGAAATGTTCTAATTCAGGAGAGAGCTGAATTCTGAGAGAAGGCATTCATCTCTGGGGGGAGGAGAAGCTCAGCTTGGCAATTCCACAGTTGGGACTGAGGTTGCTGAACGCTCTGCCACCAATGTTGGGGAGATTGGAGAGGAGTGCATAGAAGGCTGAAGTCAGAGTAATGGAGCAATCAGAAGGAACATAAGGCTGGAGAATATTGTAGAGACATCTTTTTGACATATATTAATGAACTGGGCGTGGGTATACAGGGCATAATTTCAAAGTTTGCAGAAGACATTTGGAAATGTAGTAAACAGTGAGGAGGATAGTAAAAGACTTCTGGAGGATATAGACAGACTGGTGAAATGGGTAATGTTATGTATTGAATAAAGTGTCAGACTAGATACTGCACACTCAAAGTAAATGTGACCGTAGTCCTTTATTACAGATCTTAGAGTGCCTCTCCAGCCTGTGAGGCCTTCTTATATACAGGCGCTCCAAAGGGATGGTGGGATCCCTTGGGACTCTGGGGCATGAGCCCTCTGGTGGTTAGACATGGTAATTACATGTGTACATACATAACAACACTCCCCCCCCCCCCCCAAAGTCAATAATGTAACTATTTACAATGTGAGTCGATCTGGGGCCTTCCTTTCCCTGGTTGATTGCTTCGGTGCAAATGTTGGTGTTCATGAGTCATTTGTTGGGCCTTCATTGGGCTGCTGTGCAGCTGGTCTTGCTGGACTGCTGGGGGTGGTGAGTCTTGCTAGGTTGCTGCTGGTGATGGGTTCTGCTTCGTGGTCAACCGTTGGGTCGGTTGCCACTTGTGTTTGTGTTGGAGGGTCGAAAAAGGTAGAGTCTATTGTGGGTTGTTCTGGATAGTCCGTAGATCTGTGTTTGGTTTGGTCCAAGTGTTTTCTGCAGGTGAGTCCGTTTATGAGTTTGACCACAAACACCCTACTCCCCTCTTTGGCCAAAACAGTGCCAGCAATCCACTTGGGACCTTGTCCATAATTCAACACAAATACAGGATAATTTACTTCAATTTCACATGACACATTTGCAAGATCATGATATGTATTCTGTTGAAGCCTCCTGCTCCTGACCTGTTCGTGTAGATTGCATAGGGTGGACTAATGAGAGCTTTGTCATAAGTGCCCTTTTCATGAGCAGTTCAGCGGGAGGGACCTCGGTGAGTGAGTGGGGTCTTGTGCTGTAACTAAGCAGGACTCGAGATAAGCAAGTCTGCAGTGAGCGTTCAGTTACCCTTTTCAAGCTCTGCTTGATTGTTTGAACTGCTCGTTCTGCCTGACAGTTGGACGCTGGCTTAAACGGGGCAGGCGTGACATGTTTGACGCCATTGCGGGTCATGAACGCTTTGAATTCTGCACTGGTAAAGCACGGTCCATTGTCACTTACAAGGACATCAGGCAGGCCATACGTGGCAAACACGGCCCGTAGGCTTTCAATGGTGGCAGCGGACGTGCTTGCCGACATTATCACACATTCAATCCATTTGGAGTACGCATCTACAATCATTAAAAACATTTTTCCCAAGAACGGGTCTGCATAGTTGACATGAACCCGAGACCACGGTTTGGAGGGCCAAGACCATAAACTTAGTGGCGCCTCCCTGGGTGCATTGCTTAATTGCGAACATGTATTACATTTGTGCACACAGGACTCTAAGTCTGCATCGATACCGGGCCACCTCACGTGGGATTTGACTATCGCTTTCATCATTACAATGCCTGGGTGGCTGCTGTGGTGATCACTAATGAAAGTGCCCCTGTCCTGTTTTGGCACAAATACCTGATTACCCCATAGGAGGTAGTCTGCCTGAAAAGACATTTCATCTTTGCGCCGCTGGTACGGCTTTATTTCTTCCTGCATCTCTAATGGGACACTAGACCAACTCCCGTGGAGCACACAGTTTTTTTACTAAGGGTAGTAAGGGGTCCTGGCTTGACCAGGTTCTAATCTGTTGGGCGGTAACAGGTGATTGCTCACTCTCGAATGCTTCCATTACCATAACTAAATCTGCAGGCTGTACCATCTCCACCCCGGTGGTGGGCAATGGCAGCCTACTGAGAGCATCGGCACAGTTCTCGGTGCCTGGCCTATGGCGGATGGCGCAGTTGTATGCGGACAACGTGAGCACCCATCTCTGGATGCGGGCCGATGCATCGTATTTATCCCCGTATTTTCAGAAAAGAGGGATATAAGCGGCTTATGGTCGGTTTCCAATTCAAATTTGAGCCCGAACAGATATTGATGCATTTTCTTTACCCCGTAAACACACGTTGTAGGCCCTCTCGGCCTTAGACAGATTTCTGGATGCATAAACAACCGGTTGCAATTTCCCAAATTCATTGGCTTTTTGCAATACACACCCGACCCCGTACAACGACGCATCACATGCTGGTACCAAACTTTTACATGGATCATACAACATAAGCAATTTGTTTGAACTGAAAGCTTCCTAGCTTTCTCAAAGGCGTTTTCCTGGCTTTTATCCCATACACATTCATCTCCTTTATGCAGTAAAGAGTGCAGGGGTTCTAACAGTGTGCTAAGACCTTGTAAGAAGTTACCAAAATACTTGAGGAATCCTAGAAACGACCACAGCTCCGTCACGTTCTGTGGTCTCGGTGCGTTCTTGATTGCCTCCATTTTTGAATCGGTGGGCCTGGTGCCATCCGGCGCGATTCTTCTCCTCAGGAACTCCACTTCAGGCACCAGGAAAACGCACTTCAAGTGTTTTAGCCTGATCCCCACACGATTAAGCCGACTAAGAACCTCCTCCAGGTTCTGCAGGTGCCCGACGGTGTCCCGACCTGTAACCAAGATGTCGTTCTGGAAGACCACGGTGTGCGGGACTGACTTCAGCAAGCTTTCTTTGTTCCTCTGGAATATCGCCGTGGCTGATCGAATTCCAAACGGGCATCTGTTATAAATGAAGAGACCTTTGTGCGTGTTGATGCAGGTGAGGCCTTTCGAAGATTCCTCCAGCTCCTGCGTCATGTAGGCCAAGGTCAAGTCCAGCTTCGTGAACGTTTTCCCTCAAGTCAGCGTCGCAAATAGGTCATCTGCCTTTGGTAGTGGGTATTGATCCTGCAGCGAGAAACGATTGATAGTTACTTTGTAATCACCACAGATTCTGACGGTGCCATCTCCCTTGAGGACTGGAACAATCGGACTGGCCCACTCATTGAATTCGATCGGCGAAATGATGCCCTCTTGTTGCAGCCTGTCCGGCTCAATCTTCATCCTCTCTCTCATCATGTAAGGTACCGCTCTCACCTTGTGATGGATGGGTCGTGCCCCTGGAATCAAGTGGATCTGCACTTTTGCTCCTTGGAACTTCCCGATGCCTGGTTTGAACAGCGAGGGGAACTTGCTTAGGACCTGGGCACATGAGGTGTCGTCGACGGACAAAAGCGCTCGGACGTCGTCCCAGTTCCAGCGTATCATCCCAGCCAGCTCCTGACGAACAGCGTGGGGCCATTGCCCGGTACCACCCAGAGTGGTAACTCGTGCACCACTCCATCGTAGGAGACCTTTACGGTAGAACTGCCAATTACGGGAATCAGTTCCTTTGTATACATTCTAAGTTTTGTACGAATGGGAGTCAGGACTGGCCTTGAAGCCTTGTTGCATCACAACTTATCAAAAGTATTTTTGCTCATTATGGACTGGCTTGTGCCCGTGTCCAGCTCCATGGACACCAGGGGTCCATTTAATTCAACCTTCAGCATTATCGGGGGACACTTTTGTGGTAAATGTGTGCAATCCATATACCTCTGCCTCCTTGGTCTGAAGCTCTGGTTCGCCATGATCCACTGTGGATCTGTCTTCCTCTGCAACATGGTGGTTTGTAGGATTAGCAGGGTTTGCAGCTCGCCTGCACATGCGTTGGAGGTGTCCCATTGTTCCACAGCCCTTGCAAACGTATCCTTTGAAGCAGCATGAATGGAAACGATGATCACCCCTGCAGCACCAACAAGTGTTAATTGCCTTGTATTCACCACCCTTGATGGTGGTTTCTGAGTCATTTGCGGATGTGCAGCTACAGGCGTGTAAGTCCTGCCATGTGCATTTCAATTCGCAAACAACGTTACTTTGTTCAGACTACTTGCAGCAGCACTAGTGTGCTGGGAAATTTGTTTGATATTGTCACTGGTGGAGATAAACGCCTGGGCTATCGCTATGGCTTTACTCAAGGTTGGTGTCTCTACAGTCAAATGTTTGCGAAGTATTACTTCATGGCCAATGCCAACTACAAAGAAGTCCCTGAGCATATGCTCCAAGTGTCCTTCAAATTCGCAATGTCCTGCAAGACGTCTTAGCTCGGTGACGTAGCTCGCCACTTCCTGGCCTTCAGACCTTTTGTACATGCAGAACCGATACCTCGCTATCAGAACGCTTTCCTTCGGGTTTAGATGGTCCCGGACCAGTGTACACAACTCATCGTATGACTTGTCTGTGGGTTTCGCTGGAGCGAGCAGATTTTTCATGAGGCCATACGTTGATGCCCCGCAGACGATGAGGAGGATCACCCTTCATTGGGCAGCATTCGCTTCTCATTCCAGCTTGTTGGCCTTGAAGTATTGGTCAAGTTGCCCCACAAAGGTTTCCCAATCATCTCCCTTCGAAAATTTCTCCAGGATGCCCACAGTTCTCTGCATTGTTGCTGTGGGGTTCATCATCTGTATCTTGTTGCCAGTTGTTATGTCTTGAATAAAGAGTCAGACTAGATACTGGAAGCTCAAAGTAAGTGTGACCATAGTCCTTTATTACAGATCTCAGATTGCATCTCCAGCCTGCGAGGCCTCCTTATATACAGGTGCTCCCAAGGGATTGTAGGATCCCTTGGGATTCCAGAGGATGCGCCCTCTGGTGGTTAGACATGGTATTTACAGGTTTACATACATAACAAGTAGATACATGACAGATGCAATTTAACACAGAGAAGTGTGAAGTGGTGCATTTTGGTAGGAAGAACAAGGAGGAGAAATGTAAATGAAATGGTACAAATTTAAAGGGGATGCAGGAATAGAGAGACCCGGGGATGTACACAAATCTTTGAAGATGCCAAGACAAGTTGAGAAGGTTGTTATAAAGGCATACAGGATCCTTGGATTTATAAATAGAGATATAGAGTACAAAAGCAAGGAGGTTATGCTAAACCTTTAATAATCATATGATAGGCCTCAGCCGGAATATTATATCCAATTCTGGGCACCACACCTTTGGTGCAGAGGAGATTTACTAGAATGATGACTTCAGTCATGTGGAGAGACGGGGGAAGCTAAGGCTGTTCTCCTTAGAGCAAAAAAAATTAAGGGGCGATTTAATAGAGGTTTTCAAAATTATGGCAGGTTTTGATAAAGTAAATGAGGAGAAACGTTTCCACTGGCACGAGGGTTGGTTAGCAGAGAACACAGATTTAAGGTAAATGGCAAAAGAACCAGAGGCAAGATGAGGATTTTTTTTTATGCAGCCATTTGTTATTATCTGTAATACATTGCCTGAAAGGGAAGTGGAAGCAGATTTAATAATAACTTTTAGAAGGGAATTAGATAAATACTTGGATGGGAAATAAATTACAGGGATATGGGGAAAGGGCAAGGTAACGGGACTAATTAGATAGCTCTTTCAAAGAGCCGACACAGACACAGTGGGCCAAATGGCCTCCTTCTGTACCATTCTATAATTCTATGGTGTTGCAAGCAATGGAGGGATTTATAGATGACGACAAGGATTTTGAATTGAATGTTAGGGGCTGGTTAGCCAGTGTAGGTCAGTGGGATGAGGTGATGGGTGAGTGGGAATGTGGGGCAGGGTATGCATGGCAGAGTTTTGAATACGTCAGAGATACTGGAGGGTGGAGCATGAGAAGGCAGCAAAGACAGCTTTAGAATGATTGACTCGATGTGATAAATGTATAAGATTTCCGTGGCAGCAGGGCTAAAGTAGTGGTGGAGGTGAGCAATGTTGCAGAGGTGGAAGTGAGAAGTCTTGGTGATGGATAAACCATAGGGTGTAAAGCTTAGCCTGGGGTCAAACTGAGAATGTAAATGGTGGGGTTCAGCCTGAGAGAGTGGCCAGGGAGGGGGATGAAGTCAGTGGTAAAGGAGTGGAGTCTGCGGTGGAGATCAAACGGTACGATTTTAGTTTACTTAATATTGAGCTGGTGAAATTTGTGACTTGTCCAGTACTGGCTGTAAAACTGGCAATCTGACAACATAGAGATATCAATACTTTTGGGAGGAGTGAATGGATAGAGCCAGGTATTATCTTATCCTTGGAAGCTGACCCCATACATGTGGATGATGTTACTCAGGGACAGCATGTAGATAAAATGCAGCGGGGTGGGGGGGGGGGGGGGCATGGCTTGATCCTTAGAGGACCCTGGAGGTGATGATGTGGGGGAGGGAACAGAAGCCATCACTGTATATATGACGCCTGTACTCGGATAGGTGGGAATGGAACAGTGCGAGGACCGACGCAGGGTGGTGAACGACAGAGGAGAGGCGTTGGAGGAGGATGTCAGGTTAACGAAGGTGAAGGAGGATGGCAAGGGACAGTGCAGTCACGGTTACAGAGGATGTCGTTCATGACTTTAGCTGGGTTGTTTCAAAGCTGTGAGAAAGGTGGAAGTTGAACTAGACAGATTTGAACAGAGACTTTCAGGACATTTGTGGGACTGCCTAAATCTGTAGCTTTGTTGTGTTTAATTGTAAATAAATGCTTCAGTTATATTAGCTAGCACAGTTCTGGTCCTTCATTTGACACAATATTGGAGAGTAGAAGAATAGCCCAATTGTTAACCCTTGGAATGACATGCTGTCTGCAATGTCAGACTACCCTCCCGTGACCGGTACCACGGGGACTGAAGGGCACACTGGATACTAGATTTTTAAAATTTGTTCCTGGGATGTGGGGGTCCCTACCATATCCATCATTTATTACCCATCCCTAATTGCCTTTGAGAAGGTGGTGGTGAGCAGCCTTCTTGAACCGCTGCAGTCCGTGTTGTGAAGGTACTCCCACAGGGGCTTGTTAGGGAGTTCCAGGATTTTGACCCAGCAATGATGAAGGAATGGCAATGTACTTCTAAGTCAGAATGGTGTGTGACGAAGGGGAGCTTGTAGGTGATGGTGACCCCATACGCCTGTTGCACTTGTCCTTCTAGGTGGTAGAGGTCGTGAGTTTTGGAGGCGCTGCTTGGCAAACTGCTGCAGTGCATCTTATAACTGGCACTAGATGTAATACTATTTAATTTTATGTTTCCTTTGTTTTACAGTTAAGTTCTCTATTAGTTGTGCCCCTCTTAAAAAGGAACTTTTGTTAGGTTTCTAGTTTGATGGCACTTGGTCAATCCGGCGTCTTCTTATGGCTTCATTAAGGAAAAGGTAGACTACATAATAATACATCTTCCGGATCATGGGGTGGGGTGGGACATGGAGACATGGAGACTCACAGGAGATAATCATAAAAAGGGCTGAAACAGTTGTTCAAAAAGAATGAAGCAGAGTTAACAGCCTGGACATCGTCATTTAGAACAACCGAACCTTTTTTGATTAATATATATATATGTATTAAGGTTCTGCCACATTGACCAGACACACAACTGGCAGGGAGGTGGGTGCTGCCTGTTGAGTGACAGGGCAGCCGTGCCTGCTGGAAGTCCCGCCCCCTCCCCGGGCCGGGGGGGGGGGGGGGGACGGACAGCGCATGCGCGGTGACGCAGGGCCCCGAGTGCAGCAGTTTGAGGGACAGCAGCTGGCGGTGGGATCCAGTGAAGTGAGTGTTGTGGGTTCGGCTACTGTTCCTGTTCCAAGGCTTTCCTCCCCCCCTTCTCTCGTGACACCCTGCTCCTCACTCCGCTTTATATCCCCACCCCCCAATCGCTGTCGTTCCCGTTTAATCGTCGGGGTTGTCTTCATTCCCGCATGTGTGCGTGTATTTATTTTTTACTTTCACTTTTGATTGCTTGCCCGCCAATTCCAGCATGGGCGCCAACCGCCTGCCCTCAACACCACAGCTGTCCTTCCGTCTGCTGCACGGGTGGCCCCGGCTTCCTGCAGGCTGCCTGGCTCACACACTGCATGGCTTCAAAAGAGTGTTAAGGAGCCTGTTTTAAGGGGAGTTTTATAAACTGCATGTTGTTCCAATATAATTGATGCTAAAATGAATGAACTTGCCTTTATATGGCGACTTCCACTTCCTCAGGACGTCCCAAAGTGCTTCACAGTGTGATCCGTTCTTTTTTGTCAAAGGGGAGGGTTCAGGTGAGCGGAAATTTAAAAAATCAACGAGCAAGAAGGCGGCAAGAGAGCAGGGGTAGCACTGGGGGAAATGATAACCAGAGTGTGACAGGACGGGACACAATGTATAAACATAAGAGTGTATCAGAAAGTGGGGTCAAAGCAGGGAAAACTGGTTAAAAAGAACAAAATTAAAAGCTCTTTATCTGAATGCACGCAACATTCATAACAAAATAGATGAGTTGACGGCACAAATAGATTGACCACTTGCTCACTGAAATAATATTTGCGCAGATTAGTTTTGAATTTATTCCCCATCAAACGCAGGCCGTGTTCTGGGCAAGTTGAAATAATCTGTCATGATTGACATTATCCACATTATCTCGGCCCTTTTAAGAATCCTGAAAATAGCAATCATGTGATGTCTCAACCTTCCCTTTTCCAGTGCAAACATGGCCAATTTATATAAGCACTCCTCATAATCAAATCCCTCCATCCCCTCAATGTGGTCATTCTCATCTGTATCTTTTCAATAGCTGCAATATCCCTTTTGTACAGCGGCAAGCTGAACTGTATTCTAAAGGCAGTTGCACCAATGATTTATAAAGTGGCAGGTTTACCTCACTATTTTTGCTCAGTGTTGACCTTTTAATACATTGCAACATCTGATTTGTTTTACTCACTGCCGCCGAGCATTGTTGCGATCAATCTATTAATCAGGACCCCCCCCCCCAGATCGCGTTCTTTTAGCATGTACATTACTTTCTTTCCATTTCAGTGATCTCTTCCTGGAGTTGCAAATCATTCAACTCAGTAACGTCCTCTCTCTGATTGGTGTATCTTTTTGTGTTTCTCTCCCCCATGTTCTAAAATGCTTGTTTTTTGCTATCGGTTTTGGATTCTGAAGAAGAATTTTGCCTGAAACGTTAACCAGTCTTTTCTTTTGAGATGCTGACTCACCTGCTGTGCGTTCCAGCACTTTGTTTTTATTTTTCAGATTTCCAACTTGCGTAGAGTTACATAGGATATACAGCATAGAAACAGGCCATTCGGCCCAACCAGTCTTTACCGGTTTTATGCTCCACTCCTGCTTCCTCCCATCCTTCCTCATCTAACTATCAGCGTAACCCTTTATTCCATTTTCCCTTTCATACTTAACTAGCCCCCCCTTAAATGCATCTATACTACTCGCTTCAACTACTCCGTGTGATGGCGAATTCCACATTCTCACCACTCTGGGTAAAGAAATTTCTTCTGAATTCCCTATTGGATTTCTTGTTGGTTATCTTATATTGATGACCTCTAGTTTTGCTCTTCTTCACAACTGGAAACACTCTCTTTGTATCTACTCCATCAAAAACTTTCATAATTTTAAAGACCGCTAGCAGGTCACCCACTCCTCAGTCTTCTCTTCTCAAGGGAAAAGAGATCCTGCCTGTTCATCCTTTCCTGGCAGTTTTTTTTTCTTTCTTTATCCTGTTGTTATTTGTTACTTTTTAAAAAACCTATGAAAAACACTTGGTGCTCTTTCAATGCATTCCACATAAGATGTTTCCTTTTCAGATGAAAATCAGACCAGCAATAATGGATTACTGGTTGCAATGTGAAGATAATCATTCAACTGGTGATATTTCTAATATTTGAATGCTGTTGGAAATATGCACCTGCTATTTATGACATGTTTAGAACTACTCAGTTAAATTTATTGCCTTGTATCTCACTAATTATTTTCACATTTTTAACAAATGTAAGAAATAATTGAGTCATCATAGGCGGTCCCTCAAAACGAGGATGACTTGCTTCCACGTCAAAAAGGGATGAGTTCATTGGTGCCTCAATGAAGGACCTAATATTCCAGATCCCGAACTAGATCGTGAAGGGTGGAAGATGTCTGTGTGTGGATTTTTTTAATGTGTGGTGGCCGTTGCACACCAGCCACCACATGGGCTTGATAGAGCTAGGCCTTGGTCCAGTGGCAAGGATTAACCAAGATGACTGGAGACCTGCTCTGCTGCACGGACCTAGCGCGCACACACATCGCAGTGTGGGCTGGCCCGTGCTGCCCCTGGGCCCTCGCCTCTTCTGGGCCCCTATCACATCCCTCTACGAACTCTCGCTGCTCCTTCGCCCTGACCTCGCCGTTCCAGCTGTACCTGCCCGCACTCCAATCAGCGACCTGGATTTGGGTGACATCAAATCCAGTCGCCCTCTTCACAGCCATAGCCCTCCTGCAGCCGCACGCGATGCTCGTGATGGACCATTAAGCCCTTTCTTTTTTTATGGAAAAGATTCCCATTCTTTCGGATTCTTTATAGATTCTACTTTTGCTGTGGTAATCGCTATTTTCTAATACGTTGTATAACTTAAAAGTTTTTGATTGCAGGATCTTCAACACTGAAAATGTAACATGAAGTTACAGTTCTTGTAGCCACAAAAACATCAGTCCTTTCAACAGAACAAGCATAAAGTAGTGAGGTGGGACCAGTAAATAACCAGTGTAGTTGATGTGCCATCAACTCATGAAGTTTCACATTTCACATCACCATACTTATTTCAATATTCTCCATGGCCAAATTGGCAAATTGCCCATGGCAGTGCAGTCGTTTGTCATTGACTGCAAACAAGATTGCTATGGATCCATTCACTCTCAAAAGTGTCAATTCTGGAACATTTTCAGTGTTTGTATGTTGTCTGCTTAACTATGAAACTTGAAGTAATTTTAGTAATGCCATACCTAACTTTCAGACAAATATTTAAGTTTTGAGAAGTAAATTATGAAGTATAATAGAATCTGTAAAACAAAACATCATCATCATCATAGGCAGTCCCTTGAAATCGAGGAAGACTTGCTTCCGCTCTAAAAGTGAGTTCTCAGGTAACTGTACAGTCCAATACGGGAATTACAGTGTCTGTCACAGGTGGGACAGACAGTGGTTGAAAGAAAGGGTGGGTGGGGAGTCTGGTTTGCTGCACGCTTCTTCCGCTGCCTGCGCTTGTTTTCTGCATGCACTCGGTAACGAGACTCTCGGTGCTCAGCGCCCTCCTGGATGCACTTCCTCCACTTAGGGCGGTCTTTGGCCAGGGATTCCCATGTGTCGGTGGGGATGTTGCACTTTATCAAGGGGGCTTTGAGGGTGTCCTTGAAACGTTTCCTCTGCCCACCTGGGGCTCACTTGCCATGTAGGAGTTCCGAGTAGAGTGCTTGCTTTGGGAGTCTTGTGTCGGGCATGCGGCAATGTGACGTGCCCAATGGAGCTGGTTGAACGTGGTCACTGCTTCGATGCTGGAGATGTTGGCCTGATCGAGAACACTGACGATGCGTCTATCCTCTCGGGATTTCTCCAGCGATTTGAGGTGTCTACAGTGTATGGTCCACGTCTCTGAGCCATACAAGAGGGCGGGTATCAAGAGGCCTGTAGACCATAAGCTTGATGCCAGATTTGAGAGCCTGATCTTCGAACACTCTTCTTCGAAACAACAATGGGGCAGTCAGCAACTGTAGGTAGAAGTAGGTTTCAGGAAGGAAGGTTCCTATTTGTCATTTCCGTTGGACAGATGTTGAGTGGACTTTTTTTTGTAGGGTAGAATTGTGAATGCAATGTTCTCAGAATCATAGGATGCAATACAGCAGGAGCCCATCTTTGAAAGGGCAATCCAATTAGTCCCACTTCCCTGCCCTTTTCTCATAGCCCTGAAACTTTTTTCTTTTTAAGCATTTATCCCATTCCCTTTTGAAAGTTACTATTGAATCTGCTTCCATCCGCCCTGTCAGCCAGTGCATTCCAGGTCATCATAACTCACTGAGTAAAAAAATATTCTCCTCCTCTTTGCCAATTATTTTAAATCTGTGTCCTCTGGTTATTGACTCTCCTGCCAGTGAAAACAGTTTCTCCCTATCTAACCTATCAAAAAGCCCTCATACTTTTGAACACCTCTATGAATTCTCCCATAAACCTAACCTTATCTGTACAGTCCTAGCTTCTCTCGTCTCTGGATGAAACTCCTCATCCCTGGTAACATTCTAGTAAATCGCCTCTGCACACTCTCCAAGACCTTAATGTCCTTTCTAAACTGTGGTGCCCAGAATTGGACACAATACTGTAGCTGAGGTTGAACCAGTGATTTATAAAGATTTTGCATAACTTTCTTGATTTTGTACTGTTTATAAGGCCAAGGAGCCTGTGTATTTTTCTAACCGCTTTATCAACTTGTCCTGCCACCGTCAAAGGTTTGTGAATGTACACCCCCAGGTCTTTCTGTTCCTGCACCACCTTTAAAATTGTACCATTTAGTTCATATTGCCTCTCCTCATTTTTCCTTCCAAATGCATCACCTAACACTCCTCTGCATTACATTTCATCTGCCACGTGTCCGGTCATTCCACTGGTCTATGTCCTCATGAAGTCTGCTGCTATCCTCCATGTTTACTACATTTCCAAGCTTTTTGTCATTTGCAAACTTTGGAATTCATGGCTACGACTCCCAAGCCAAGTTCTTGGATATTTGATGAAAACTTTGCCGACATTTCGCCAAGAAATCGCGATCCTTCAGGGCAAAAATGAGCCGTTTTTTCGAACTCTTGTTTCCTCTTGCACCATAGCTCTCTCAGAAATGACTTCAAATGAGCATTTTAACCAAAGCACTCGACAATAGGCTGTTTATGTCCTTTATTTCTGCTGGATTAGTTTGTGTTTCCAAGACCGCCAATTACAGTGGAGTTTTTTTTTAATGTAGTGGCTCTTATTCATGTAGCACAGGCCAGTTTGCCTACATAACAGCAGTGACTGCACTTCAACGTAACTGGGTGTGAAGTGCTCTGGGATGACCTGAGCACGTGGTAAGGTGCTATATAATTGTAAGTCCATTCTATCCTTGTAGTAATGTGGTTTCTAAGCATCCCTTCTATTCACAATTTCCAGGCTCACTTTTCACTCTTTTCCGATAAATGTTGATCTCCTGCGATGCAGTTGAACCTTCTCTCAAAGAATACAATCTGTAGATGATTTTCAAGCTATCCTCTCTATTAGTTAGTGTGTCCCACTGATTATGTTTGAGAAGTGACAATTTTTGGATCCGATTAGTAGCTTATAAGAAAGTGCTGCGCTCTGCAATAAATCGAATGACAATGGTGCGAAATGTGAAATTCCTCCTGTACGCTGTGATGCTTATTTTAGCACTGGATTTCACAGCTGTGAAATGACTCAAGATTTGACACATTTTATGTCAAGGTTTCGCACATCTGAGTACATCAGCAGTGCGTGACCTGCGGTGCAACTAAGAGTTCCTGGTGCTAAAAGAAAATCATGTATGTTTGAAATAAAACTTTCCTGTATCCACCACATATCCATTGCCGTGCTCGGAGGGGAGGCAGGCATGCTGCTCCAAAGCCCTTTATTGCTGTGCAGCTGACTGAGGACAGGTGGGAAGTGTGCCTTACACGTTCCCTTCTCTGCTGGAAATGTGTCGCTTCTGCTGTCCTTTGCGGTTGTGAACTTGTTCTATGGGGAATGTAAAACTATGTCCTTACTCTTTCGTGGACTAAAGCTGGTGCATGGCAATAATCGGTATTATAATTATCTTGTTACAATTCGCATTGGCAAAGAAATAACAATAAGCAGATTTATTACAGTGAGGGAGAAGGGAGCTTCGTTGAGCTATAAAGGGCAATTCGAATAATTATAGTTTATCTGACAAGATTTAAAAAAGAATATAATTGGCTACACTAATTGTTGAGTCTGAGAATTTCAATCATTGTGAATACAAGGCAGACTGAGACGCTCTTGTATCAGATGCTAACTTTACTTGGTGTGCTCATCTACAGATGGTCCAACAGAGATTGCTGAATTACAGTCAGAAGCGGGAACCTCTGGGGAAACCTTTTTTTCCCTCTAATCTAGGGGTACATAAGAAATAGGTGCAGGAGTAAGCCATATGGCGCCTCAAGGCTGCTCCACCATTCAATAAGATCATGGCTGATCTTTTACTGCAACACCTTCTCACACTATCCCCAAATCCCTTGATTCCCTTGGTATCCAAAAATCTATCTATCTATGTCAATGACTGAACATCCGCAGCTCTCTGGGGTAGAGTATTCCAAAGATTTACAAACCTTTGAGTGAAGAAATTTCTCCCTCGCCTCAGTCTTAAATGGTCGACCCCTTATTCTGAGTCTGTGATCCCCTAGTTCTAAACACCCCAGACAGGGGAATCACCCTCCCACCATCTACCCTGCCAAGCCCCTTAAGAATTTTAAATGTTTCAATAAGATCACCTTTCATGCTTCTAAACGCTACAGAACATAGGCCTAGTCTACTCAATCTCTCCTCATAGGACAGTCTCCTCATCCCAGGAATCAATCTAGCCAATCTTTGGTGCACTCCCTCTAAGGCAAATATATCCTTCCTTGGGTAAAGAGACCAAAACTGTGCACTGTGCTCCAGTTGTGGTCTCACCGAGACCCTATATAATTGTAATACGATTTCTTTACTCTTGTACTCCAATCCCTTTGTGATAAAGGCTAACATGCCATTTGCTTGCCGGATTGCTTGCTGTACCTGGTACACTTACTATTGCTCAGCTGATGTCAGCTAATTCAGCACGCAGGAACAGGAGTAGGCCATCCAGTCCCCTGAACCTGTTCCGCCTTTCAGTTAAGTCATGGCTGATCTATTGTAACTCTATCTGCCCTCCTTGGTTCCGTATCCCTTAATACCCTTGCATGTCAAAATCCTTCCCACTCTCAGTTTTGAAATTTTCAATTGATCCCACCTCAACAGCTTTTTGGGAAGAGAGTTCCAGATTTTCACGACCCTTTGTTGTGAAGAAGTGCTTCCTGACATCATTCCTGAATGGACTAACTCTAATTTTAAGGTTGCACCCCGTGTTCTGGTCTCCCCCATCGGAGGAAATAGTTTCTATCTACCCTATCAAATCTTTTAATCATTTTAAATATGTCAATTAGATTGCACCTAATCTTCTATACTCAAGGGAATACAAGCTTAGTCTATGCAATATGTCCTCTTAAGAGAACCCTTTTGCCACATTCTGGGCAGTGATCCTGAGACTTTTCCTGGTCTGTGTGGCTCTTGGTGGGGAGGAGCTGAATGTTTTTTTTCCTTCTAAATACTATCTTGGAGAGCGAGATTGTAGCCACTGACTTGCTATCAATGAAATGTAATAATGGCCGGGCTTTTGCACTCCCGATGACGGCGTATGCTGAGTGTACACTGTCGTAAGCCTTCGGAAAGGCCCCGCAAGTTCCTGGTTTCCACGCAAAACTCGGAATCTGTCGAGGTACGCCTTGGCAGATAATCCGCACCTACCCAAATATCACTTTTGCTGGCGCAGAATTAGCTCAGCTACAACCCAGCAAATGCCCACGAAACTCTTACATCTGGTAAAAGTGGGCATAGGGCCTGCTTTCAGTGTAAGGGTTAGTATAAATCTTTAAAAAATTTTAAATAAAAAATGTTGTGCAAACATTTATAATTACTTTATGCAAATTTTTGCCTGGATTAAAACCTTTAAAATTATTTTTTTTTAAATTAAATGTTGCATTTGATGTATTGAAGGGACTTTTAAGTAAATTTGAAGATGAGAACATTTCTTTTTATTAGAATTGTGTAACATCTTTAATTATTTGGGGATGCCACTGCTTGTCATTAGGGGGGATTTTGTTCGGAAATGACAGCAGTGGAATCCTCCTTTCTGATTGGAGGACAGGCCCACGTGATCCCAGGGACACTTCTGAACTGCCTACGTCCCTGGGATCTGCAGGCCTTTACGAAGGCGTACGTCTGGAGGGCCAGGTCCGAAACTCTGCGCAGCCAGGGAGCCTGAACTTAAATTCATACATTTTTAACGGGTCGGAGGTGTACTCCGGAGGTACTCCTTCGACTGCAAATTCCGGGTGATATGTTTGCAAAATCACATTTGGTCAAATACCTTTAAATCTTGAAAACAGCTTTTGCCCAGAATTTTTTATTTTCTTCATGGGAATAATATGGTGCTTTAGATGATTGTAAAGCATTCATTCCATTTGTATTTTCATGGCTTACAACTTTTAAATCCTTCTATCTGTATAGATAACGTAAAGGAGTTAATGAACTGTAGTATAACTTCAGACCTGGAGTTCGGGTCATGTTGATGTTTGCCTTAAAGGTGACCCCTTTTGATGCTCAATAAAATGAACATGGGCATGGAAATGAGGCTCACAACTGTTTTTAATTGAAATTATTTCATTTTCTAGGTTCATCGTTGTTTTACAAGATCAGCAGCAAGTGAAGAGAAAAGACCAACAAGATGTCCAAAATTGAGAAGATGAGTATTCAGGGTGTGAGGAGTTTTGGGATAGATGACAAAAACAAGCAGGTTATCTCCTTCTATACTCCATTAACTGTTCTGGTGGGACCGAATGGTGCTGGGAAAACGGTGAGTTCTACAGCTGGAACCTTGGAATATACTGACTGGAAGAGATCCTTGCAGTATATCTGACCGGTCCTAAATTGCGGTTGTCGTGATCACAGTTCTATTCAGTTTCTGTCGTGTTGACTATGTTGATCTATGAGATGAAATTGAAACCAAACTGAATTAAAAGAGCACAAACTGAAAGAGGGGGAGACTAAATTGTTAAAATAAGTGATCTCGTGTAGAACAGAATCATAGCCAGCCTAGACTGCTCGATGAATGTATGAATTTCTCTCAATTTCCTATTCCCTGCCTCCCTCCCCTCTTTCCCCCCCCCCCCCACCCCGGCTATAAGAATCCTGTATGAAATGAGTTTGGGCCATCACATTGTGACAGAGACTACCAACAAGTAGGAGGTATCACTCAGGCTACAAGAATGACTGATGTGGGAATAGGTAATGGAGTGTGCTGCTTCTGAGATTGGTGAAGGGTCAAGGTGTGTTTGTGGAGCGGAGCAGAGGGAGCTTTAGTTAGTGTCTTTAGTTAGAACACCAGTTCCAATTGTCACAGGAGAGAGAGTGGAGAGCACCAGTTCAAACTGTCACAGGAGAGAGAGTGGCGAGCACCAGTTCAAACTGTCGCAAGAGAGAAAGTGGAGAGTACCAGTTCAAACTATCACAGGAGCATCCAGTCATGCCCCGGAAACTGCCTCCAAAGGAAGTGGAGTGGGAAATTGCACTCCGCTTCCATTGAGGGGTTGTAAGGCCAATACTGCGGCGGGAGCAGGACTTCCACGCTGGGGGCTAAAATTCCCTGTCCCAGAAAGTTACCGCCCCCAAGCTGGGAGCCTGTGCGGGGAGGCAGAGGGAAGATGAGGGGAGACGGGAGCAGGGGATGGAGGGGAGAGTGGTGGAGGTGGGGGGGGCGGAGAAACCCAGGGCGGGGGACGGGAGGGGCCACATTGCAGCGAAGGTCTGGGAGCTCTGTGCCTCGGTGCGGGGAGTGTTCGGCTCTGGGGTGGCCGGGGCTGGGGGCTCGACATTTGGGAAAGATTCTGACGGAGCGGGGCGGGGTTGGGTGCGGGGGGAGTGTTCCCGGTGTTGGGTGGGTCTGGAGCCGGGGGGGGGGGGGGGGGGGGGGTGGCATGCTCTTGGGATGGGGGGGTGGGCTGTTTAGGGCTGGGATTGGGAGAGACTTCTTCACTCGGGGAGTTGTTGGCCTGTGGGGTTCCCTGTCGCGGAGAGTTGTTGATGCCAGTTCATTGGATGTGTTCGGGAGGGAGTTGGATATGGTCCTTGCGGCTGGGGGGGGGTCGGTGCTGGGGTGGGTGATCAGCCATGATCTTGTTGAATGGTGGTGCAGGCTCGAAGGGCCGAATGGCCTACTCCCGCACCTATTTTCTATGTCTAGTCTGCTGTATCTTGCCTGGAATGTTTGATGTGGACACTGGATGAGAAAAGGAGGAAAATGTTCCATTCCCTAACACTAACATTCCTTACCCTGCAGAGCATGGAATGATTCAGACTATTGGTGAACAATGATATTCTTGGAGTAGACTCTTTTTGTTTTTGCCATTTTCACGGTCTGAATTCTAATACCTATCAACCACCTGGGGTCTGCTTTTCATCACCTCAGTGTCTATTAAAATGGGATAAAACACTGGAGGGGATTAAAAATAAGCTTTATTTCTTCTGCATTATTTGGAACAAGAGTATAGAACATGAAATCTTTGCCCTTCTAGGGACTTCGTTAAAATAATCCTCCAATGGCAAATGGAGATTTCAAATATGGTCTTCTGTAAATGGAGTTCTTACCCATTTACCACAACGTTTAAAATGAAATTAGCACTTGGAGATCCTGGACTTTGAAGGCACTCCACAGAAAATGAGAGCCAAGTTGGGGGTGGGAATGAGGCGATGGCAGCAGTAGCTACTGGAAGGAAAGTTGGGAGGTGGCATTGCGAAGGAACTGGGAGGCTTTGAGAAGGAGAGGCTGGAACTGACTTTGGGAATGCAGGATCAGATCCGGCCCAAGGCAGCAACAGAAGCTCCCCCTGGACCACAGTTTGTCCACAGGGAGAATACAGAGTGAAGTAGCATCGCGAATAACACAGCAGTGATAATCAAGGCAGATGAGAGTGCGATATCTCGGTTTCAACACAATTCAACAAATGAACGTGTAGTTATGCAACTCTTGCCTCTCACTAATTGTCACTAGTTTGGATTATTTGTTTTGTGCTAATTTGTCAAAACCATATTGGTGAATTTTTGAGTAATTTTCATGTTAAAACTACACACAACTTACTGTACCAGAATCGGACTTTTATTTTGTTTGCATATGTTAACCTTTATTTTTCTATTGCAGACAATAATCGAGTGCCTGAAGTACATTTGTACGGGTGACTTCCCTCCCGGAACCAAAGGGCAAACATTTGTGCATGATCCAAAGGTAGGGCAGATTTATGAAGGTGCACATGATATCTTTCGCTCGACTGAAATTATTTAATCTGTTCTTTTAAAATCATTTTTGATACAAAAGGTACACTAGAAAATTGAACTGTCAAATCCAAACACTCCCATATCTAATAACTAACAGCAGTTTCCAGCCATTAAACCTGGTAACTATATATAAAATGACTTGTTTTCAATGTAATCATTTTTTACATTCTTTACCCTGTTGGATCATACGGGTAGTTTTGAATGCTCTCTGTGGCCAATTGCAATGCTACGATGCTATCTGTTCACGGTTAGTGTTTAGGTAAAAAGGATTTGGTCTTGCCCCTTGCTTCTATTTGGCAAAAGATCTGTAGTTTTGGAATCCTGATGTCAAATGGTTGGATTTGATGCTGTTTTCTCGATCATAAACCACAGCCTAGCTGGTTTAATAACTGATACTGATAGCAGGGGTGACAAAAAAACATCTTTTAATCATGCCCCAAGTCTCATTTGTCTGAAACTGATTCTGCAGTTCAAAGAGGCACTTTACATAATTATTGTAGTGATTGTTTGTAAATTATTCATTCATGGGATGTGGGTGTCACTGGCAAGGCCAGCATTTATTGGCCATCCCTAATTGCCCTTGAGAAGGTAGTGGTGAGCTGCGTTCTTGAACTACTGCAGTCTGTGTAGTGAAGGTACTCCCACAGTGCTATTGGGTAAAGAGTTCCAGGCCTTTGATCCAGCGACGATGAAGGAACGGCGATATATTTTCAAGTCTGGATGGTGTGTGACTTGGAGAGGAATTTGGAGGTGGTGGTGCTCCCATGCGCCTGCTGCCCTTGTCCTTTAAGGTGGTAGAGGTCGCGAATTTGGGAGGTGCTGCCGAAGAAGCCTTGGCGAGTTGCTGCAGTGCACCTTGTAGATGGTACACGCTGCAGCCAAGGTGCGCCAGTGGTGGAGGGAGTGACTGTTTAAGATGATAGATGGGGTGCCAATCAAGCGAGCTGATTTGTCCTGGATGGTGTCAGGCTTCTTGAGTAGTGCAAGAGCTGCACTCATCCAGGCAAGTGGAGAGTATACCATCACACTTCTGACTTGTGCCTTGTAGATGGTGGAAAGGCTTTGGGGAGCCAGGAGGTGAGACACTTGCTGCTGAATACCCAGCCTCTGACCTGCTCTTATAGCCACACTACTTATGTGGCTGGTCCAGTAAAGTTTCTGGTCAATAGTGATCCTCAGGATGTTGCTGGTGTGGGATTAGTCGATGGTAATGCTGTTGAGTGTCAAGGGGCAGTCAACCTCCTACATGGTCGCCTTTGACCTCGCAAAGACCTTCGACACTGTCAACCATGAGGGATTATGGAGGTGGTCACAGAGATATACCAGCTCATATAACCTAGAAACTGGAGGAGGACAGCACTGCTTGTCGAGGTCAAGGTAACTGCGACACTTTCCTTCTATGCCTCCGGCTCCTTTCAGACATCAACTGGGGACATATGCTGCATCTTGCAGCGCGCTATACATAGCTGCATTCGCCAGGTGACTGCTGCACTGTTTGCACACAGGGACGACTTAATTAACTTCCCAATGACCAGGGAGGCGCAGAATGAGAGGGCTGTAGGTTTTGGATGATTTGCTGGTTTCTCCAAGGTTCAGGTGCCCTTGAGTGTATGCACATTGCCCTGTGAGCACCTTTACACAATCCAGAGGTTTACCAAAACTGAAAGGGCTTCCACTTGCTGAATGTACAGATCGTCTGCAACCATACTCAGCGCATCATGGCAGTGGATGCAAAATTTCCAGGGAGCATCCATGCTGCTTTCATTTTGCATGAGAGCACTGTCTCACAGATATTTGAGCAGCAGCCAGAGCTGGATGCTGGGGGACAAAGGTTACGGGCTCGCCACCTGGCCCATGACCACCCCCCAACCCCTCCCCGGCAGAAGGCAAGCGTCGCTAAAATATCTGCCATATAGCCACACGTAACATCGTCGAGAAGACGATCGGATTGCTAAAGCAGTGCTTCAGATGCCTGGACCACTCTGGAGGCTCCCTGCAATACTCCCCTCAGCAGGTCTCTTGAGTTCATTGTGGTGTACTGCATGCTACACCATTTAGCCATCATGAAGGGATAGATATTCCCACTGGAGGTCATTGCAGAACCAGCTCAGGCGACAGAGAAGGGGAGTGGGGGGGGGGAAGGGTGGAGGAGGCTGACGACGAGAACCCATGGCACCACTACAACCCGCAGGACGATGGGGGAGGAGGCCCCATGGACGTTACGCCATTGCAAAAGCCTTGCGTCAGCAGCTGATACTTTACTGTTTTGCATGAAGGCTGAACGGCGTGTCTGATCATTGTATCCCACCGTGTTGACTGTTTCCACCTGTTATTCTGCGAATGAGACACTATATAAGTTTGGTTTATTTGAAAAAATAAGTTGCAGTTTATTAAACATTTATACATTAATAAAAAATGTTATTAAACTTTAAATGTTTAAATTAACATCACTTAAATAACAATAAAAGAACAGCACAACCACAACAACAACAATAGCAAACAAACCAGCTGCATCCACCTCTCCCCCCCACCCCCTTATTTAAGCACTGCCGTGTCGCCTGCCCTTCTTGCCCTTGCCCGTTACCGCAAACTTACCTCTACTCCAGGTGAGCCCAAGCTGCTTCTTCGTGTCTCTGGTACGGTGCTCCACTTGTTGGAAGCCCTTGAAAACCTCTGTGCAAGGCCCGGCTTGGGACTCCTCAGCCTGTCGATCGACCTGCATGCTGACTGTTGAGGTTGGTCTGGGGATTGGAGTGGGAATGGCATAATTTGATACTGTCAATTGCCGCTGGGTGGCGGGGTCTTTATTATTGGATGTCTGCAACATCTGCAAAATATAACACAACTGATGAACTGTTAGCAGCAGGGGAGGGGACAGGGTGACATGAGTAGGCTCACATAGCGCAGGCTCATTTGAAGGACCACGACGAATGATAGTACATCGCATAAACCGAAGCCAAGCCCACTTGTGCCAACCCAGACTGGATTTTGAAGGACGTACCCTCCCTCTGCAACCTGGGCCCAGAATCTGCACGGCTGGTCGATCTTCGGGACCTACCAATAATACCTACAATTCTACTTTCCAAGGCTGTTGGTGGCTGCACTCTTGACGAACCTCCACTCTGGTTTGTTGTCGGACACCACCTTCTGCAAAGATGGCAAGAAATTTTTAAGAGAGGGCCTTCTGCTGTTGTGGCACATACAGATAGTCAAATTTACAATTCTAGTAATTGTAGTGCATAAATAAAAACATTACTTACTCTAACTTATTGGCAAAGGTCCTGCCACCACTTCCGGCACTGCTGGCCAGTCCTCTTGATAGATCCCACTGAGGAAACCTGTTCAGCAACGCATTGCCAAGCTTGAGCCGTTGCTGCTGGTTTAAGTTTGCCAGGACCCATGCCAATCTGGCGCCATCCTCTCTCCACAGCGCCGACTAGAGCCTCATTGGCGTCTTGGTTAAACTTCCTGGCCCTTTTCCTATCCAAATCACGCTCCATTTTTCGTTTTGCAGCACCTGTGTGGAAGTACTCACCAAACTCTTGCAAGTTACAATGGTCTTTAAAAATGGCTGATCCAGACGGAAGTGTACTACACATGCGTGCACACACCGTCATGTGAAAAACGGGCGATTTAAAAATATATATTTTTTGCGCATGCGCAGAACGGGCGTTATTATTAACACGAAAAATTTAGCTCCATCCTTAAAAACGGTATTTTAACGCCACACCAAGAAAACGCTATTTCAGCATTAAAAAAAACGACCATTCGCAAATAGCTCCAAAAAACAAAGCTATTCTTAAATGTATTTCTAGCCCATGGACTATGTACATTATCATCATAAGCAGTCCCTCGAAACGAGGATGACTTGCTTCCATGCCAAAAAAGGATGAGTTCACAGGTGTTTCAATGAAGGACCTAATATTCCAGGTCCTGAACTACATCGTGTAGGGTGGAAGATGCCTGTGCGTGGATTTTGTTTAACGTGTGGTGGCCGTTGCACACCAGCCACCACACGGGCTTGACAGAGCCAGGTCTTGGTCCAATGACAAGGAATAACCAAGACTACTGGAGACCTCTGCTGCACGGGCCTAGTGCGCACACATATCATAGTGTGGGCTGACCCGTGCTGCCCCTGGGCCCACCCCTCTTCCGGCCGCAACCTGCGACAGACCATCAGCGGCAGGTCGGCGCCATAAAAGGAGCGGCGAGCGGTGCCCATGGGCACTATGTATAGCAGGCACCTCAAAGCACTGGAGAAGTGCCACCAACGCTGCCTCCGCAAATCCTGCAAATCCATTGGCAGGATAGGTACACTAACATCCGTGTTCTCGCCCAGGCCAACATCCCCAGTATCAAAGCATTGGCCACACTCGATCTGCACCAATGGACGGGCCACATCATCTGCTTGCCCGATACCAGACTCCCATAACAAGCGCTCTACTCAGAGCTCTGACACATCCAGCGAGTCCCAGGTGGGCAGAGGAAACGCTTCAAGGAGACCCTCAAAGCCTCCTTGGAAAAAGTGCAACATCCCTACCGACACCTGGGGATCTCTGGCCCCAAGACCATTCAAAGTGGAGGAGGAGCATCCGGGAAGGCACCGAACACCTCGAGTCTCTTCGCCGGGAACACGCGGAAGCCAAGTGGAAGGAGCGCACGACAGCTAAGCACCCCACCTACCCGTCCCTTCAACCACCTTCTGCCCCACCTGTGACCGAGACTGTAGATCCCTCATTGGTCTCATCATTCACCTGAGAACTCATATTAGTGTGGAAGCAAGTCACCTTCTACTTCGATGGACTGCCCGAAGAGTGGTTAGACACTCTCTTGTTGGAGATAGTTGTTGCCTGGCACTTGTGTGGCGCGAATGTTACTTGCCATTTAGCCCAAGCCTGAATGTCGTCCAGGTCTTGCTGCATGCGGGCATGGACTGCTTCATTATCTGAGGCATTGCAAATGCAACTGAACACTGTTCAATCATTAGCGAACATTCCCACTTCTGACCTTATGATGGAGGGAAGTTCATTGGTGAAGCAGCTGAAGATGGTTGGGCCTAGAACATTGCCCTGAGTAACTCCTGCAGCGATGTCCTGGGGCTGAAATGATTGGCCTTCAACAACCAAAACCATCTTCCTTTTGTGCTAGGTATGACTCCAACCAGTAGAGAGTTTTCCCCCTGGTTCCAATTGACTTCAATGTTACTCTGTCTCCTTGATGCCACACTCTGTCAGATGCTGTTTTGATGTCAAGGGCAGCCACTCTTGTCTCACCTCTGGAATTCAGCTCTTTTGTCCATGTTTGGATCAAGGCTGTAATGAGGTCTGGAGCCGGGTGGTCCTGGTAGAACCTAAACTGAGTATCGGTGAGCAGGTTATTGGTGAGTAAGTGCCGCTTGATAGCAAATGTATCTGATGTCGACGACACATTCCTTCACTTTGCTGATGGTTGAGAGTAGACTGATGGGGCAGTAATTGACTAGATTGGAATGTCCTGCTTTTTGTGGACAGGACATATCTGGGCCGTTTTTCACATTGTCGGGCAGATGCCAGTGTTGTAGTTGTACTGGAAATAGGATGACTGACAATTTAACCCATGAAAGCAAAACCATACTTTTACTGTCCTCATTGTAAATGTATCTGTTCAAAGTTGTAATACCAGGAACTTTTATTCATATTAAAGAAACTAAAAGAATGCAGCTTTAATTCGAAGTTGACTGATACAGTTGTGGCTGGCAATTGCTAAAACTTTGCCAATGTTTTGCTACCCACATTCAACTTGACCTCTTAGACTGCTGAAGGTACAGTGGGCTTGTTATTGCATGTCACTGCAATGATGGAAAAGGACGATGCAGGGGGAAAAAAATAATGGGTGAAAAAAGAAAAGAACTTGCTTTCATATTGCACCTATCATGTCCATGGGACATTCTAAAATTCGCCAAAACAAACGAATTACTTTTGAAGTGTAGTTCTTGTTATGTGGTTGAACATGGTAGCTAATTTTATAAATGGCAAGATCCCACACACCACAAAGGAGATAACTGACCATTTAATCTGTATTGGTGATGTTGGTTCGGCCAGCATGGTGGAAGAATTTGCTCTTTGAAAGGCAGACAGGATCTTGGTTTAATATCTCAGCCAAACGACTGACAATGCATCAGTTTGTTCGTACTGCACTGATGTGTCAACCTAAATTACATGCTCTCCTGGAATAGTGCTTGAAGCCACAAACCTCTGACTGGTGAGAGTTACATCCGCCAAACTGACATTAATGGAGAAGGGAGGTTGTCGTTAAGATTTCTCTTAATATGTGGTAAAACAAGCAAGTTGACTGTGTTAATAGTCTGAGCGTTTCACCAACAGTTTTTTCTTGTTTTCGTAGCAGAAAGTTGGTTTCTATAAACAGGTCAGGTCTCCTCTGCTTCAAACCGTGCACCCTTAAGGGTAATATATTTTGGATAGCATGCACAAGGTTAACAGTTACCCCTATAATTGCAGTATAGAATTCACCAGAGGTCACTGGGCATTCCAATTATGTTCTACTGTCTCTTTCTAATGGTGGAAACTAATGCATTGCTGGACCATTGTGTACCTGTATTGGCGAAAAGAACTAGGACAGATTTATTTGCAAGTTAATTAATGCACAAGTCAAATAATTCAGTTACTGAATCAGCACAATACCTATGATTGGAATCAGTCCATAAAGGTTTAAAGTATTCTTTTGAGTTTTGAAGTGTACTTCTCTAGGTTTAATAAGAGACAAGACTTGGATGACTAAAATAAGAGAGGGAGTGCAGAGATTGGGCTAATGTTAAATTTCACTAGTTCAGATGCATAGTCACATACAGCAATCTTGAGTTATTTAATAGAGGTCTTCATTTCATGGGAGGGGATGTAGTTGTGTTCAGAGACCAGGTAAGTTATGTCAAAATTTACTGTGCCATAAATTTCTATGATTCTATGAAAAGAAGTTCTGAAATTGGTAATCAGGACAAGAAGGTACCTATCTGTCAATGTGTGATGCTGAGAGATTACTCTCCCATCCCATGAAGGTCTAGCTTAATGTAGTTATAGAAAACCAATTTAAAAATAGCATAGAGAACCAGTCATGCTTAAAGTACAGTCATGGGAACAAAGGAAGGGGTGTGACTATGATCAAGTGTCCTTCTGCTTGTGTTTTGCACCAGAAGTTTGGTGTTAATGGGCTTTTCCCCTCAATACTTTTGACTTGTTTTTCACAGCAATATCAGACAGAGAGTCTCTCATGAATCATCCATATGTGTGCTGTGACTGTGGTGATGTGCCAGAGGGCTAATAATGACACTTTAATGTACCACATGGGATCCCCCGATTTATTTCAAGTAAAATAATTGCACAGAAACAGAAACACTAAAATATCGCTGAAATAAATATCTTAAGTAAATTAGTCAGTGCACAAGTGTTTTCTTCAGGGTGCATTTCCTGCATCCAATAATCTTCAAGATTTTTTGTACAAGTGAGGGAGGTATTTCTGGCCACTGTCTATGTCCGCCTTGGCTCAGTGTTTACATTCTCTTTCCTCTGAGTGGGAAGAGTTGTGGGTTCAAGTCCCACTTCAGAGACTTGAGAACCAAATCTAGGCTGACACTCCATTGCAATGCTGAGAGAATGCTGCGCTGTTGGAGGTGGCGTCTTTCAGATGAGATGTTAAACCAAGGCCCCGTCTGCCCTCTATCTAAGGTGGACGGAAACGATCCCATGGAACTTTTTCAAAGAAGAGCAGGGGAGTTATCCCTGGTGTCCTGGCCAATATTTATTCACTTAAATAGATTATCTGGTCATTGTCACATTACTTTTGTTGGACCTTGTTGTGCGCAAAATTGACTGCTGCGTCTGGAAGGAAAAATATCTAATTGTACTGCTAGATGTTTACATGGATTTAGGATGTTTCACACATTTATTGAAATCCTAGTGACAATCTCTTCAATATAACAGTGGTTATATCAATAACTGAACTTTAAGTTGCGAGCAAAACTTGTGTGTTTAAAAATGTACATAGGAAGGCTTTGTTTAAATTCATTTAAAGCCGTCAGCCAAATTAGTTACCATTTCCCACTGTAGATATCTTTAAAAATCAGACCAAATACATTGTTTTTGTATGTAGAAATAGTAAAAATGATTGCTATGTAAGGCTGCAAAAATTGAAACATCAAGTTCCAGCGCTTCCCCCTCTGTTTGGAATCAGAATGTTTGTGTTTTTGGTATGATTGCTGCCACACATTTGGATTTGAAAGGCGCTATATAAAAATGCAAGTCTGTCTTTTTTTACAATGAATATATTGCGTGTCTGGATTGGTGCTGTGTTGGAGTTTCGAGCTTTGGAGTATTATCGGGCTTGTAGTTGATGTAGGTTGATAGAACATCCAGACGTTGTATTCATGCTCCTAACATTAAAACTCATTTGGTACCTAACTAACACATCTTCACATGTTGATCACCTAGCTGATCGCCTCGTTACTCTATTTTCTGTGCCCACTTTTATTTTTGTGCCATCTTCTGAATAGGGACTATAGGGGTGGATACAGGCTTGGAGTCCCATCAAGAAGGCCAAAGGCCACACATCTTCACATTCCAGTTTCTCTCAGTTTGTTTGTAACTCTTTGCAATGGTATAAACTCGAAAGGATGAGACTGATGGAGAGATTACTTTTATTCAAGTGGAAAATGTACCACCAACTTGCATACATTTATTGGTATTTATAATAACCATGGTCATAAAATTAACAAGTTTATTTATTTGTAATAAAGGTTGCCCATGAAACCGATGTGCGAGCACAAATCCGTCTGCAATTTCGAGATGTGAATGGAGGAGTAGTGGCTGTGCAGAGGTCAATGCTTTGCACTCAGAAAGGAAAAAAGATTGAATTCAAAACCCTGGAGGGGGTGATCACACGAATGAAGTGAGTGAAGCTGAGCAAGGAAAATCTTTGCATTATTAATTGTTGTGTTAACTAAACTACTGTCCCTTCACAATCTATTATAGTTGCCAGTCAATCTTCTGCGGCATCGCTGAAGGACCGTATGGGACTTCAGAGTATAGTGGCTGGGTATTGGTCACTGACTGGGCTCAGGGGCATTGTTGCAGCTGCAGAGTGTACATCAAGTGGAAAGGAAGAATCTCCCCTTGTGCTCGTAGAAGCTTGGGGATCAACACACGCAAGTTCCAATTGCCATTTTATTCCTAGTTCGGGCAGGAAACACTCTTAGGTGGAGTCATCGGTCCCTGTCTCGAGGGCCAATGCCTCACAGGTGCTACCCAGTTGGGAGTGATTGGTGAGGGCCTCTTGGGGTGTCCAGTTGGGAGTGATTGGTGAGGGCCTTGGGGTGTTCAGTTGTGGTGTGGTTGTTGTGGTCATGCCTCAGATTATCCCATTTTGTTGGCTGAATGAATGGATTTAGTTACCTTTTGGTGTGGGGGGGGGGGGGGGGGTGGGAAGGAGGGGGGGAGAAGATGGTATTCATAAAAGGAAGTGAAATTGAGGAAAACAATTGAAAATCTTTTACTTTTTTTTAAAGGCATGGGGAAAAGGTCAGCTTGAGTTCAAAATGTGCAGAGATGGACCGGGAGATGATCAGTGCGTTGGGTGTCTCGAAAGCTGTGTTAATCAACGTCATTTTCTGTCATCAAGAAGATTCAAACTGGCCTTTGAGTGAAGGAAAAGCTCTGAAACAGAAATTTGATGAGATTTTCTCAGCTACAAGGTGAGTTATTTTCTGTTCCAATTCCCAGAGAGGAAAAAAAACCATGGGTTTATTTCCGTGAGTGAAGCTGAATGTTGTTTTCCTGCAATTTGTTGCTTGATTTGTTGAAGTCCTGTTTTGCAAGGCTGCACTTACCTTCTGTTTATTGATCTTCCATGCACTGACCCATGAACTTCTGTGGAAGAGCTATTAGACGATACATATTCCCACTCTGTATGCTTGCCAGTTATCCTAAATTTTGCCCCAAGTCCAAAAGTATTGATTAAAGTAAGTTTTCATTGGCAAGTCTGTGCTGCGCTTGCTTATAAACCTGACTGTAATGTGCAAAGTCTCTAGGATGCAGTGTGCCCAGGGTGAACCGTTTCATGGCTGCCACATAGTCCATAAGAATCAATAGGTCTCATCATCACTCTTCTGAATTAACATTCAGGCACTTTTCCGAACCAGCCTAAACTATTAACCAGGTTTCTTTATGAATAATAAATGTTCTAACGAAAGGCCACCGACCTAAAATGTTTTAACTCTGTGTTTCTCTCGTGACAGATACTGAGTGTTTCCAGCATTTTCTGTATACATTTCTTGTTTAAAGCAGCGATCAGTATAAGCGGCATATTGAACTCCATTCAAAATACAGCAGTTTGGTGCCAGTTCATGAATTGTTAATGGACAGAGCGGACACAAGTTCCTTTGGATCTTCTAAGCTTGAGAGAAGTACTTCTTTCAGAAAGTCTTGTTGCTCAGGAAACTGAGCGTACTGTCTTCATGGGAATTGGAGATTCATGCAGTCTCAGTATTCACAAGGACAAAATTGAACTACGAGTACATGAAATATAGAGATCTGTACACTTAATAACGCTGTGAAAAGCAGTCTGTGACTTTAAAGTCAGTCTGCAAGATAAGCTGACAACCTTCCCCCTAAGTTTGCCAGAGCCTCAAATTATTCTACTGCAATAGACCTTGATTCCATAAATCTAAAGAGATCTGATGATAGACGGTATCATAAATGTCTTCAGGGATAGCTGGAGAAAGCAGGAAAGCGGGATTAGACTAGGTGGTTTATGTACAAAAAGAAATACCAGTGCAGACTTGATGGTTGAATGGCCGATTTATGTTTCTGTAACATTCTGTGATTTGAATCATGGCCTGTGTGTTTCAGGCCGTTCCATACATTTTGATAACACCTGGTTCAAAGTGGGTGTTTATCCTCAGTAAATTAAGTGTGTACTTGCATGACAAACATTGCATCCGTTAGACATGGTCCTCCTTCGCACCAGTTCAGCAGTTAGAGTAAATGCCTCCAGAGTCAGGCCCTGACCCGACACCAGAGCCAAGCGAGATTTCCTGGAGGAGGCAGTCTTGCTCTGTTTCAATTCAGTCCGTTTGGGCCTTCGCATCTAAATTACACCTCGCAAGTTTAGCATCTATGTGAAGCTGAGACCGCTTTGCACCAATGCTACGCCTCAAATGCAAATGTATCCTCAGCAATTGTCTCTCCTTGCACGTTCACGTTTTACCTTTTCAATCAGAATACTACCACGTTAACGTTGCATTGCAGAGGTTCACTGAACAGCCAGGTTGGTCGTTAAATGAATGTGTAACTTCCATTTTGAGCGTGATATTTTAAAACTAATTGTAAACCAACAAAACAGCAATAAGCAAATAAGAAATTGTGGTACAGGTTGACACAAAAGCAAAATTCCAGCGGATGCTGGAATCTGAAATAAAAACGGAGAATGCTGGGAATCTCAACGGGTCAGGCAGCATCTGTGGAGAGAAAAACAGAGTTAACATTTCGAGTCGATGACCCTATGGTACAGGTTGAACCTCCCTTACCTGGAACTCCCTTACCCGGAACCACCCCTTGTTCAGAACCGTTCCCAGCCGTTGGGTGGCGCATGCGCACAATGTGGCCAGTCAAAATCCTCAAAAAAAAATTTGTTTTTAATTTGCCCATTTACACTTACAGACCCACAATAAGTTTACCCCAAATCCTCGAAAAATATCAATGTTAAATAAATGTATCCAACTTCGGAGCCGACACTTTGGGGCCCGATGGGCTGCCAACCACCTCACTCTATTTCTCCCCCTCCCCCCCCCCCCAAGGCCAACTGCTGCAGCGTCGAATCAGTGCTGACTTCGCTCCCACACCAACCTCCCTGTACCCACAGCACCCGGGCACGGCAACCCGCAACGCAAAATTCTTGGGAGAAGCTGGCATAGAGACAGCAGCGGGATTGCAGCCTGCCACTTGCCTTGGCCGCACTGAGCCTGCCTTGCTAGGCAAAATCGCAGCCAGGGATATTGGCTCCTTTATCGAGTGGGGCTGAATCACAGCTCAAAAAAAATCTGACTGGCCACCCGTGACTTTTCAGTCCTGCATTTTGCACCTCTGTCCTCCCAGTGGGTGATGAAAATGCACCCACACTGGTGTGGATGCTTGCAAGAATATTCAAATCCTGTGACACCAAGCTAACTTTAATACTCCAGCAGTTTCAGGAGCAGAAGTCAGCGGTGTAGCGAGATTCTCATTCTACAGTACTCAGTGCTTGATTAATGACTGACAGTCGTTCCAGCCAATCGGCGTGCACACATACTGAAAACACGTGACCTCCCCTTATTTGGAAATATCCCTCATTCGGAATAGGCCAAGGGTTCCGGATAAGGGCGGTTCAACCTGTATTATCCAATGTTCAAAAACAAGGCACATTTTGACAGCAGAGATGCATAATTAATTCATGCTGGAGTCCATGTAGGACAAAGGCCTAGAAATTCATCTCGGGTGGTGCAAAATTGGGCACCCATTATACACAGCGCCGGAATTTCACTTGCATTGACTGCAATGGAACTCAATAGCAGGCACTGCGTATAACGGATGGCCGATCTGATACCGCCCGTTTTACGCCCCCACCCGAGATGGATTTCTAGGCCAAAATGTTTTATCCAACCTCTATTAATTTTTTCTGGTGTCTATAGAGTTCTAAGCTTAATCAATTATTTTGATGATAAAATGCAAATTTTGCCCTTTTGCTGCAGGTATATTAAAGCTCTCGAAACATTGCGTCAAGTCCGTCTGAAACAGTCGCAGCGTGTCCGAGAGTACCAAGCGGAGCTCAAGTACCTAAAGCAAAACAAAGAGAAAGCCCGCGGAATCCAGGATCAACTGGCGGGCAAAGAGACCCAGCTGACTGCTTCAAAGGAGAACGTGCAATCGATTGAAAATCAGATCGCTCCCTTGGAGGTAATGCTTTTTAAACTGTGACCACTTTTAACCTGGGAAGTTTTGTTTTAAAAAATACATATACATAGGTGGGACCAGAGGACTGAGGGTGAAGCTTATTGTGATTTTTACTTACAGGCGTTGTCTTTCTCGAAGTGTGTTTGGGGGAAAAAAGTTCAGTGTTTAAATCCCATTTGAAATGCACCATTGCATTATATGTATTTGGCATCAAGGTGTAAACAACAACTTGTAATTATGTAGCGCCTTTAATGTAGTAAAACGTCCCAAGGCGCTTCACAAGAGAGTTATAAGACAAATTTGACACTGAGCCACACAAGAAGAAATTACGGCAGATGTCAAAGAGGTAGGCTTTAAGGAGTGTCTTAAAAGAAGAAAGAAAGAGAGGCAGGGAGGTGGAGAGGTTTAGGGAGGGAGTTCGAGCTTAGGGCCTAAGCAGCTGAAGGCACAGCCACAGATGGTTGAGCGATTATAATCAGGGATGCTCAAGAGGGCAGAATTAGAGGAGAGCAGACATCTCGGTGGGGTTGTGGGGCTGGATGTGATTTCAGAGATAGGGAGGGGCGAAGCCATAGAGGAATTTGTAAACAAGGATGAGAATTTTGAAATTGAGTATTGCTTAACAGGGAGCCAATGTAGATAGTTACTACAGAAGTACAATGCTTAAACCGGTCTTTTTCCCCTAGTGGCCAAGATAATGTCTTTTTAATGCTTTCTAGGACTACTCTGCAAATGTACCAATGTAAAAGAAAGCTAACTTGTTGCCCCAAGATCTGTTGCAGAGATTTCAAGAATTGTCCTATAACTACTATCTTTTAAAAAAAAAAATGTTTAACAATTAATTGAAAAATACAGTTTTCTTCAGTCTAGCATTGATTATCCCAAGTCTATGAAATTTTTTTTGCCTTTGTAGGTGCAAAAAGGAAGGGTCGTACAAAGAGCTCTACCTACATTTACCGGCGAGCCTGCATGTGGAGGGGGTTATGTCTTTCTCTAACTTTGCACAGGGTATTCCTGTTGATTTGAATTTGCAAGACAACAGTCTGTATCCTAACTAAGTTTACCCGCCTTGGCTCACAAAAATCTATTGATCACCCATGTAAAATTATTAATTGAGCTGGCATCTACTGCTTTTTGTGGGTGAGAGTTCCACAGCGGTAGAGAAGATGGAAAGCTGCAGACATGTCTTTTTGAAGAGGCATTTAAGACACGCTAATTGAATGCAGGGAGTTTCCCAATGCATTTAAACCTCACTTGGGAGCATGAAGTGCTGCTACCGGGTATCAAAAGTGGGAAACCGATGTGTTTCTTTCTCCAATACCACCTCTATTTTCTTTGGAACAGAGGAGGCTGAGAGGGGAGACCTTATTGAGGTGTATAAAATTGAGGTGCTTGGATAGAATGGATAGGAATGACCTGTTTCCCTTGGCAGATGGGTCAACAACCAGGGGGGGGCATAGATTTAAAGTAATTGTGGGGAGGGATTTGAGGGGAAATGTCTTTACCCAGAGGATGGTGGGGGTCTGGAACTCACTGCCTGAAAGGGCGGTAGAGGCAGAAAGCCTCACCACATTTAAAAAAAAAATACTTGGATGTGCACTTAAAGGCCCCAAGTTTCCACATGATTTGCTCCTGATTTTTAGGAGCAACTGGTGGAGAACGGAGTATCTTAGAAATCGCAATTCTCCACATTTAAGTTTTCTGCAGTTCTAGTCATGTAGAACAGTTTCACTTTTGAACAGAACTTTTTTTTGAAAGTTTCCACAGTGAAAACGTACTCCAAACTAACTTAGAATGGAGCAAGTGAAGATTTTTGTAGGCCTGAAAAAACCTTGTCTACACATTAAAAAATCAGGCGCAGGTTACAAATTAGGCGTCCGGAACGAGGGGGGGGGGGGTGGAGGGAAGTCATTACATTCTACAATAAATCCTTAGTTATACTTATACAAATATTATACAAATAATTCCAACCTGAATAAAAATTTATAAGCAAAGAAAAGATTAAATAAACCATGTTCCTACCTGTGTGAAAGTGCTTCAGGCAGGGAGAAGGCTGCAGGAAGCCTCACAAGTTGAGGCAGCCGTTCCCGACAGCAGCGGGGGGTGGGGGGAGGAGGCAGCCGTTCCCAACGGCAGGTAGGGGGAGGCCCCCCTGCCGTCGGTCGGGCCCGTCGGGAAACGGCTGCCTCAACTTCTGAGGCTTCCTGCAGCCTTCTCACTGCTGCAAGAAGCCTCAGTGCTGATCATGGAAGGGCAATGTGATTTTATTAAAAAATGTTAAAAATTGAACAGCTACAAAGAACGACAAAAATGGCCGAGTGCCAATGTTTCCTTCACACTGCGCGTGCGCGAACGCTCCAACGCGCACGCGCAGGGTTGCCGGCACAAATAAACCTCATTTAAATGGTACCCGCCCCCTCCTACTTACAAAATCGGTGCAAGTGGTAGGCTCCGCCCCCTGACAAGCTGACATCGAGCTGCAAAGCGCTCGAGAATAGCGCGTTTTTTTTTCAGGCGCCGTTTTCGGCGCGAAAAACGGGCGCCTGTTTTGCCGCGTGTGGAAACTTGGGGCCAAAGTGCTGTAACCTACAAGGCGACGGACCAAGAGCTGGAAAGTGGGGTTAGGCTGGTTAGCTCTTAGTCGGCCGGTGCGGACATGATGGGCCGAAATGGCCTCCTTCCGTGATGTAAATTTCTATGATTCTATAACAAAATGATCAGTTTATCTCGTTTCTCTGCTCTGAAATGGAGATTAAATCAGCATTCTTTTGGGAGAAAATGTGGCCATAGAGGATACTGTGTGCTAGGACTGTATTATATTCTGATAATTCACAGCTAATTATCACTATGATGCTGATTACATTAAGGTAATGAATCCTTCCACATGGATATGGAGCATCTTCATTGTTGTGATGAAAAAAAGGACAGAGCGTAGAATAACCCTGTCCCTTGATGCCAACAACTTTATAGAATATATATGTAACTCAAGATTCCAAAGACATTCATGCTATTCATCAAGTGTGTTCCTGCCAGGTCGGATAATTAGGGGACTAAAAGGATGACATTCGATTGGCCAAATAGCCATTTGCCACTTAAAAAAAAATCTAGATACCTGGGAATAATTTCAAAGTACTTATTTGATTATGTCATGTCTAACAAACCTAACTAAATGTTTTGAAGAAGTAACTGAAGTGGTGGACAGAGGAATGCCTATGGATGTAGTTTATACAGAGTTACAGAAGACATTCGATAAGGTTCCACATAAGAGCCTGTTGGCTAAAATTAAAGCTCATGGAATTGAAGGAAAATTATTGACCTGGTTAGGAGATTGGTTAGGCAGTAGAAGACAGAGAGTAGGGATAATGGGTATGTACTTGAATTGGAAGGAAGTTGACTAGTGATGTCCCACCAGGATCTGTGCTGGGGCCTCGACTATTCACTATATTTATTAATGACTTGGGTAACATAATAGAGAGCCATAAATTCAAGTTTGCTGATGACCCGAAGATTGGTGGCGTAGTAAGTAATGTAGACAGGAGCATAAAATTGCAAAGATACAATGATCGATTAAGTAAGTGGGCAAAACTGTGGCAGATGGATTTCAACGCTGGTACGTGTGAGGTAATCCATTTTGGACCAAAAAAATAGATCCGAGTATTTTTTAAATGGTGAAAAGCTAGGAGCAGTGAAGGTGCAGAGAGATTTAGGGGTCCATGTACACAGATCACTAATATGTAGTGGCCAGGTATAAAAAATAATCAAAAAGGCTAATGGAATGTTAGCCTTTATATCTGCATGGCTAGAATATAAAAGGGAAGAAGTTTTGCTACAGCTATACAGAGTTCTGGGCACCGTACCTTCGAATACATTGGCCTTGGAAGGAGTGCAGCACTGATTCACCACAATGTTGCCAGGGCTCTGTGGGATAGATTATGAGGATACACTACATAAACTAGGCTTGTATTCCCTAGACTATAGAAGGTTAAGGGATGATTTGATCGAGGTTTTTCGGATTTTGAAAGGAATTGATTGGTTATAGATAGAGAAATATTTTCCATTGGTGTGGGAGTCTAGGACAAGGGTGCATAATCTTAAAATCCAAACCAGGATTTTCAGGAGAAGTGAGGACAACACTTCTTCACGCAAAGGGTAGTAGAAGTATGGAACTCTCTCTCACAAAACGCAGTAGACGCTAGCTCAATTAATAATTTTAAATCTGAGAGCCAAGGCGGGTAAATAGTTAGGGTGCAGATCAGCCATGATCTCATTGAATGGTGGGACAGGCTCGAGGGGCTGAATGGTCTCCTCCTGATTCTGAGTTCCTATTGGGAACCAAGAACAGCGAAATAAATTTTAAATATAAGTGGAAAATGCACTTTTGTATATCCGATGTCCCAACAAGGATGTAGCTGGGAGAACCTGTGACTAATGTGCCTCGTGAATTTGACCCAAGTAGTTCCTGGGGAAACAAACACGTGGGATTATGCTGGGTTAGCAGAGCGCAGGTCACAGGTAACGGTTGGCGCTTATCCACTCTGTTGTGGCACTTTTGGGACAGAGCTGAAATGGATGACCAAAGAAAGTATCTAAATTTTTCAGGCATTGAGATCAATAGCCTTGCCCAGGATCTGTTTTTTAAGATTAAATATTCATAACCATGTGAAGGAAAATTAAATATCTTAAACACCTGACTCTGGGAAAGACTACTGATTGCAGTCCAGAAAAGTTGTTATTGAACAGTTCTGTGTTAGTGAACATGGCGACTTGCTGCTTGAGCCCGTTCACCAACTCTTGATGGCCAAATTTGGCATTTAGTGTTCCTTCCAAGGTATCGACAAAAGGCTCCAAATCATGTGGCCACCATATGTGTGTCCTTCTGCTTTGCTGAATGTATACTCCTGTGAAACGCCTTGGGACGTTTTACTACGTTAAAGGCACTATATAAATACAAATTGTGTTGTGTCGGGCGTTTAGAAGTACCGTTTAAGTAAGTATTACTTTTAGTTGGCAAAAAAACCAGCGGAGTGAAAGCAATAGGAACCATACAGGAGAGCACTGCAAGAGATGGTAGTTTTTGTTTGTCAGGTAGCTGATCATTGAATGGTGTTTCCAGGATACATGATCAAACTATGCTATTGGTATTTGTCAGGAAGTGAAAATCAATCAAGTGTATAATCGACAGTAAATTGAACCAAATAACTTAAATACTTCTGTCCCAATGATTGAGGTTTGCGAGTTCAAATCTTGACAGACTTGTGCTTCGATTATAGGGTACCTCTGCTAACATCTGGATCGGGCATGGCTACGGCAACTGCGGATTATTCATGTATAGCTAGTCCTGCAGGGCTACCAGAAGCTGCAGTGCCATCTAGGAATGACTGGCTGGCGAAAGAGCACTAATATTTGTAAATTAAGTACATTTGCAATCTATATTGTAAACAAAAGTTAAGAATGTAAGAAGTAGGAGCAGGAGTAGGCCATTTGGCCCTTCGAGTCTGCTTTGCCATTTAATAAGATTATGGTTGATCTTCGACCTCAACTCCACCTTACCGCACTGTCTCCAAATCCCTTGATTCCCTTCGTATCCAAAAATCTATCAATCTCTGGTTTGAATATACTCAACGATTGAGCATCCGCAGCTCTCTGGGGTAGAGAATAGCTGACCCTTTATTCTGAGACTATGACCCCTGGTTCTAGACTCCCCAACCAGGGGAAACATCCTCCCAGCATCTACCCTGTCAAGCTCTCTTAAGAATTTACAGCAGATACAGCCACCCATGCTTGAATCTAGATTCCAACTCACAGTACATTGGGTGTAGGACCCTGCCTTTGTTACTCCTGTGGATGGAATCTGGAAACCTGGGCATGGGGTTCTAGTGGTATCTGCATTTACCTTATTCCCATTCCCTCCGCTGAACGCACTGGCAGAACTTGTATTACCAGTTTGCAATGTCTATTTGGAGATGGGACACGTGGCCTCCTTTGAGGTATAAACTCGGGTTGAATATTGTAACTTCTCCAAGGTATTCCTGTGAAATTATTCTTCAGTTAGCAAGGCAAGACACTCTGGGGCTATTCAGTATCTTTGTCGGGTTCACATTGGCGACCGGTTACTCCTGATGTCAGATCACAACCCTGTCTACTGGTGCAACCTTGCCCCCAAAAACTGAAACATTATGGGATGACTCATTTGGGAGAATAGTGGGGCAACTTTAAAGGTAGGCCATTCAATATGTTGCAGCATCTGAGTATGTTTGCATATAAATGAACCATTGCCACAATTTTAAAATAGTTTGATCATCAAACTTGCTTTAAACTGCACCCACCACAACTTCACACCTTTTGAAAAGATTGAAATCAAATTTAACTGAAAATTTAACACAGAAAACAAAACTATCAGACCATTTTATGCTGAAAGTTTGCAAGTTAAAGACAGCAAGCTTGATGTTTATCGGGGGGCACGGGGAGGGGGGTTAATCATTTTCAATATTTTTACATCCGTTGAGCTTTGATCTAATCTAAAGGTGTTGGTGTGCATCAGTGCATTTAAATAATTTTTGGGTACTGCGGCACCAGAACTTTTTCCAAGTGTAGTCAAATTCTCCATGACAGCAGCCACCCCTTCTAACCTGTCGGTATGGTGCATCTTCCGGTAACACCGATGGGGCGCAGTAGCCTGATAGCTCTTGTAGTTGGGGATTGACGCAGCCACACCTGGACGGTTGGAGACAGTTTTTAACATGAGCCAGTTTATCAATTTTATACCTAATTTGTTTTTACCTAGTAATTCTGATACTAGTCTGGCACCCCAGTGGCGGTGAGTACAGATCCCACCATGGTAAAGAGGCCCATGTGGAGTATAGACGCTGTCATAGACCAGTTTGGGCAGAAGGACATGTTTCTGTGCTGTAGGTTCTCTGTACCTTTGTGGTTGGGTTTGGGATTAAGCCATTAGCTAGTGCAAAGAAAAGGTTGACGGATAGCTCAATCTCTCAAGACATGTTGTTTGGAGCTTGAGCTTGAGCAACATTTCTGGTTGTGAAGGTGTTGAGCAGCCTTGTCTTTCCAACTGAAGAAAAGAACTACACGTTGGGACCATGTTGTCCAATAGACATTGCTGACTGGCCACATGTGTGGCTACGGAGGCAATGCTTTAGCCACATACACTAATTTTAGTACGAGATGCCTTAATACACTCGCACTATACAGGTAAATGCACTTCACATGTGCCTACTTACCTAACATCTACCACCAGTCAGTAACCAAGGAAGCAAAGCACTCAGTGGTTAAACAAATGCTCGCACACTGTTTTTCGTCTTGACATTTTACCAGCAAACTCTCAAAAAGGTAAACGTCCACTTGGGATCACATTACAAGGCTGGTGTCTATCACTCATTTTCTATTTGCTGATCAGAAAATCAATTGGCCATATCTGGCTAAATGCATCATGTTGTTCTACTTCTGCTCGTACTACTATTATAATTGGAATGGGTGCAGTGTGGCAAATGGTGGGGCTGGCACTGTACCCTTTTCTTTCGCAGGATGGGTTTGAATCCAAACATGGGACTGATGGGGTGAAAGTGTCCTCTTTTCATGAGGACACTTCTATCACGTCTTTGCATGAGTTGGCAGTTTTATTCAGACCACAAAGATGGAAAGCTGCAGATAATGCTTTTTGAAAATGCATTTAGGACGTGCTACTGGGCTGAGTGGAGGGAAATTTCCAATGCATTTATACCTCACCTGGGAGTACGAAGAGCTGCTTACTGCGCAGTGCTTCTTTTAAGCCACCCTTCCGCTCAGTGCTCCAGGGATCCCGTGCAGCCAGTTTTTCAATGTGATAGCCGTGCGTGCGCGGTATTTTGAATGGCCCATTAAAGGGGCCGCACGGCGCCCCCAAAAAATGAGAGGGAACATTGCTACTGGGTATCAAAAGTGGGGAGAAAAATATGTTCCATTCCTCAAAAGCTCGATAACAAAGTGATCAGTTTGGCTCATATCTCTGCTCTGGAATGTAAATTAAATTAGCTTCCTTTTGGGAGAAAATATGGCCATAGAGATAGCATTCTGTGCCTATTATTTTCTGATAATTCACAGCTAATTATCACTCTATGATGCTGATTACATCAGGATAATTGATCCTTCCACAAAACCATCGACTATGGAGCATCTTCGTTGATATAACAAAAAAAGGACAGAGCACAGAATTAACCAGCCCCTTGGTGCCACCAACTTTATAGAATATATATTCAACTAAAGATTCCAAGGACACTAAGAACATTCATAAAACATAAGAAATAGGAGCAGGAGTAGGCCATAGGGCCCCTCGAGCCTGCTCCGCCATTTAATACGATCATGGCTGATCCGATCATGGACTCGGGTCCACTTCCCTGCCCGCTCTCCATAACCGCTTATTCTCTTATCGTTTAAGAAACTGTATATTTCTGTCTTAAATTTATTCAATATCCCAGCTTTCACAACTTTTTGAGGCAGTGAATTCCACAGATTTACAACCCTCAGAAGAAATTTCTCCTCATCTCTGTTTTAAATAGGTGGCCCCTTATTCTAAGATTATGCCCTCTTGTTCTAGCCTCCCCCATCAGTGGAAACATCCTCTCTGCATCCACTTTGTCAAGCCCCCTCATAATCTTACATGTTTCGATAAAATCACCTCTCATTCTTCTGAATTCCAATGCGTAGAGGCCCAACCTACTCAACCTTTCCTCATAAGTCAACACCCTCATCTCCGGAATCAACCTAGTGAACCTTCTCTGAACTGCCTCCAAAGCAAGTATATCCTTTCGGAAATAATGAAACCAAAACTGCACGCAGTGTTCAGGTGTGGCCTCACCAATACCCTGTATATCTGTAGCAAGACTTCCCCGCTTTTATACTCCATCCCCTTTGCAATAAAGGCCTTCCTGATCACTTGCTGTACCTGCATACTAACCTTTTGTGTTTCATGTACAAATACCCCCAGGTCCCACAGTACTGCAGCACTTTGCAATCTTTCTCCATTTAAATAATAACTTGCTCTTTGATTTTTTTTTTGCCAAAGTGCATGACCTCACACTTTCCAACATTATACTCCATCTGACAAATTTTTGCCCCATCACTTAGCCTGTCTATGTCCTTTTGCAGATTTTGTGTGTCCTCCTCACACATTACTTTTCCTCCCATCTATGTATCATCAGCAAACTTGGCTACGTTACACTCGGTCCCTTCTTCCAAGTTGTTAATATAGATTGTAAATAGTTGGGGTCCCAGCACTGATCCCTGCGGCACCCCACTAGTTAGTGATTGCCAATCCGAGAACAAACCATTTATCCCGACTCTCTGTTTTCTGTTAGTTAGCCAATCCTTTATCCATGCTAATATATTACCTTGTGCAGTAACCTTTTATGTGGTACCTTGTCAAATGCCTTCTGGAAGTCCAAATACACCACATTCACTGGTTCTCCTTTATCCACCCTGTTAGTTACATCCTCAAAGAATTCCAGCAAATTTGTCAAACATGACTTCCCCTTCATAAATCCATGCTGACTCTGCCTGACCAAATTTTGCTTTTTCAAATGTCCTGCTACTGCTTCTTTAATAATGGACTCCAACATTTTTCCCAACCACAGATGTTAGGCTAATGGCCTATAGTTTCCTGTTTTTTGTCTGCCTCCTTTTTTAAATAGAGGTGTTACAATTACAGTTTACAAATCTGCAGGGACCTCCCAAGAATCCAGGGAATTTTGGTAAATTACAACCGATGCATCCACAATCCCTGCCGCTACTTCTCTTAAGGCCGTAGGATGCAAGCCATCAGGTCCAGGGGATTTATCAGCCTTTAGTCCCATTATCATACTGGGTACCACCTCCTTAGTGATTGTGTTAAGTGCCTCTCTCCCACCCCCCCCCCCCCCTCCCAACTCCATAACTCCTTGATTATCCACTGTTGGGATATTGTTAGTGTCCTCTACCGTAAAGAATGATACAAAATATTTGTTCAGAGTTTCTGCCATCTCCAATTCTTCATTACTAATTCCCTGGTCTCGTCCTCTAAGGTACTAACATTTACTTTAGCCACTCTTCCTTTTTATATACCTATAGAAATTCTTGCTATCTGTTTTTATATTTCGTGCTAGTTTACTTTCATAGTCTATCTTTCCTTTCTTGATCATTTTTTTAGTCATCCTTTGCTGGCTTTTAAAAGCTTCCCAATCTTCTGTCCTCCCACTAGTTTTGGCCACTTTGTATGCCCTTGTTTTTAATTAGATGCCGTCCTTTATTTCTTTAGTTAGCCACGGATGGCTATCTTTTCTCTTACACCCTTTCCTCCTCACTGGAATATATTTTTCTTGAGAGTTGTGAAATATCTCCTTAAATGTACACCACTGTTCATCAACCGTCCTACACGTTAATCTATTTCAGAATGTATGTTCCTGCCAGGCTGGGTAGTTAGGGGACTAAAAGGATGGAATTTGATTGGCCAAATGTCCATTTGTCACTCTGTCTGATTTACATAATCACACCGTTCCTGTTCCCTTTTTAACCCTGCTGCTTAACTATGATCTCAAGTGTGCCTACAGCCCTCCATTATGTGAGCCTGGACAGTTAGTTTCGGCGAGCTTTTTGAGGATGGTTGGTGGGGAGTGTATTGCGGCTGAGCGATCCTCTTCTCGACGAATGTCATTGTGCTTGATGCTACCCTGGCTGAGGTTGGTTAACTTAGCAGACGCCAAGGATCAAACCTGGGAGCTCCGTAGTGCAATCAATAACACTCTGCCTGGCTGCTAGCGTGTACTAGAGTGATCCAGGGTTACTTGCCTGCCCTATGTTTTGTTTTCCTTTCACCTGTGCTGATGTGTTTACGATGCTTTTAAGGAGACGCTGGGAAAGTACATGAAGGAGAAAGGAATGGAAGGATGTCCTGATAGGGTGGGATGAGGAGGGGTGGGAGGAGGCTCGTGTGGAGCATAAACACTGGCATAAACCAGTTGGGCCGAATGTCCTGTACATTCCATGCAATATAGATACCTGGGAGTAGTTCCAAACTACTTATGTGACCTTGCAATTTTAGATGACAATTATAAACTGCCTTTGCAATCTGCCATCGTCAGTCTTGATGAGATTGCTGTTCTGTGATCACACTCAGTTTTTCTGCTTTCAGCTTAATAGAGATTTAGATAGGTTAAGCGAATGGGCTAAGATTTGGCAGATGGAATACAATGTCGGAAAATGTGAGGTCATCCACCTTGGGGAAAAAAAACAGTAAAAAGGAATATTATTTGAATGGGGAGAAATTACAACATGCTGCGGTGCTGAAGGACTTGGGGGGCCTAATTGAACAATTAAACAAAAATAAACGTTGTAGAAATTCTTCAATAATTGTAATCTGGACTGACCGCTGAGGAAGCCTACTGGATGACGGTCTTCTCTATATATAAATATAGGGGTCCTTGTGCGTGAAACTTTTTTTTTTGGGAGTAAACAAAAAACATTAAACCGTGCCCTCCTTGTGCGTGAATCCCCAAAAAAGTTAGTTTGCAGGTGCAGCAGGTAATCAGGAAAGCGAATGGAATGTTGGCCTTCATTGCGAGAGGGATGGAGTGCAAAAGCAGGGAGGTCCTGCTGCAACTGTACAGGGTATTGGTGAGGTCGCACCTGGAGTACTGCATGCAGTTTTGGTCACCTTACTTAAGGAAGGATATATACTAGCTTTGGAGGGGGGTACAGAGACGATTCACTAGGCTGATTCCAGAGATGAGGGGGTTACCTTATGATGATAGATTGAGTAGACTGGGTCTTTACTCGTTGGAGTTCAGAAAGGATGAGGGGTGATCTTATAGAAACATTTAAAATAATGAAAGGGATAGACAAGATAGAGGCAGAGAGGTTGTTTCCACTGGTCGGGGAGACTAGAACTAGGGGGCACAGCCTCAAAATACGGGGGAGCCAAATTAAACCGAGTTGAGAAGGAATTTCTTCTCCCAGAGGGTTGTGAATCTGTGGAATTCTCTGCCCAGGGAAGCAGTTGAGGCTAGTTCATTGAATGTATTCAAATCACAGATAGATAGATTTTTAACCAATAAGTAAATTAAGGGTTTTGGGGAGCGTGCGTGTAAGTGGAGCGTGGGCAGATACAGCAGAGCGGCGAGATGGGGCGAAGGAGCGGCAAGAGACTGGAAGGATGTGATCATGGCCCAGGGGAGGCGTGAGTTCGGGCCCAGGGGCAGCATGGGCCAGCCCACACTGCGATATGTGTGCGCACTAGGCCCGTGCAGCAGAGCAAATCTCGAGTCGTCTTGGGTAATCCTTGCCACTGGACCAAAGCCTAGCTGTGTCAAGCCCTATGATGGCTGGTGTGCAACGGCTACCAAACGTTAAAAAAATCCACACACAGGCATCTTCCACCCGTCAGGATGTAGTTCAGGACCTGGAATTTTAGGTCCTTCATTGGAACACCTGTGAACTTAATCTTTTTTGGCGTGGAAGCAAGTCATCCTCATTTCAAGGGACCGCCTATGATGATGATACTACCATAGAACGCCTGGTGTATTCTTTGCATTTATTGTGCATTACTGTATTGGCTGGGTCGAACACGTGGTTGGATTTTTAAAATTGATGTGTTGTGAACTGGATTGTTTGTCTTCACAGGAACGTTTGTTGCAAATTGACGAGAACCTGACTAAAGTGATGAAGCTGGACAGTGAAGTCAAAGCTCTTGAAAGCAGGAGAAAGCAAATGGAGGAGGACAATCAAGAACTGGAGGAGAAAATGGAGCAGGTTGGTTATTTTTTAAAATTTGAGCTGGGATGTGGGCGTCATGGCAAGGCCAGCATTTATTGCCCATCTCTAATGGTTGGTCAGCCACCTTCTTGAACTGCTGCAGTCCGTGTGGTGAAGGAACTCCCACAGTGTTGTTATGTGGGGAGTTGCAGAATTTTGTCCCAGCAATGATGAAGGAACGGTAATATATTTCCAAGTCAGGATGGTGTGTAACTTGGAGGGGAGCTGACAGGTGATGGTGATCCCATGCGCCTGCTGCCCTTGTTCTTCTAGGTGGTGGAAATAGGGGGTTTGGGAGGTGCTGCAGAAGAAGCCTTGGCAAGTTGCTGTAATGCATCTTGTAGATGGTACATACTGCAGCCACAGTGCACCAGTGGTGGAGGGAGTGAATATTGGGGTGCCACTCAAGCGGGCTGCTTTGTCCTGGATGGTGTCGAGGTTCTTAAGTGTTGGAACTGCACTCACACAAGCAAGTGGAGATATTTCATCACACTCCTGACTTGTGCCTTGTCGATGGTGGAAAAGCTTTAGGGAGTCCCTTGCTGCAGAATACCCAGCTTTTGACCTGCTGTTGTTGTCACAGTATTTATGGAGTCCAGTTAAGTTTCTGGTCAATGGTGACCCCCAGAATGTTGATGTGAAGGACTTTGTGATGATAATGCCATTGACTGTCAAGGGACGGTGGTTAGACTCTCGTTTGTTGGAGATGGTCATTCCCTTGTGTGGTGCCAATGTTACTTGCCACTTATCAGCCCAAGCCTGGATGTTGTCCAGGCCCTGCTGCATGCGGACATGGACTGCTTCATTATCTGAGGAGTTGGAAATGGCACTGAATAATGTGCAGTCATCAGCAAACATCCCCAATTCTGATCTTATGATGAAGGGAAGATCATTGATGAAGCAGCTGAAGGTGGATCGGCCTGAGACATTGTCATGCGGATCTCCTACAGCAATGTCCTGGGATTGAGATGATTGGCCTCCAGCAACCACAACCATCTTCCTTTGTGGTAAGTATGACTCCAACCAGTGGAGAGTTTTTTCCCCGATTCCTATTGATATCAGTTTTACTCAGGCTCCTTGATGCTGCACTCGGTCAAATACTGCCTTGATGTCAAGGCAGTCACACTCAGCTCACCTCTGGAATTCAGCTCTTTTGTCCATGTTTGGACCAATGCTGTAATGAGGTTTAGAGCCGAGTAGTCTTGGCAGAACCCAAACTAAGCATTGGTGAGCAGGTGATTGGTGAATAAGTGCCGCTTGAAAGCACTGTTGGTGACACCTTCCATCACTTTGCTGATGATTGAGAGTAAGCTGACATGGCGGTAATTGGACAGATTGAATTGAATAACATGAGAAATAGGGGCAGGAGTATGTCAAACGGCCCCTTGAGCCTGCTCTGCCATTTAATATGATCATGGCTGATCCGATCATTGACTCAGGTCCACTTCCCTGCCCGCTCCCCATATAACCCCTTATTCCCTTATCGGTTAAGAACCTGTCTATTTCTGTCTTAAATTTATTCAATGACCCAGCTTCCACAGCTCTCTGAGGCAGTGAATTCCACAGATTTACAACCCTCTAAGAGAAGAAATTCCTCCTCATCTCAGTATTAAGTGGGAAACCCCTTATTCTAAGATTATGCCCCCTAGTTCTAGTCTCTCCTAACAGTGGAAATATCCTCTCTGCATCCACCTTGTCAAGCCCCCTCATAATCTTATACGTTTCAATAAGATTCCAATGAGTAGAGGCCTAACCTACTCAATCTTTCCTCATGAGTCAACCCCCTCATCTCCGGAATCAACCAAGTGAACCTTCTCTGAACGATCTCCAAAGCAAGTATATCTTTTCTTAAATATGGAAACCAAAACTGCACACAGTATTCCAGGTGTGGCCTCACCAATATCCTGTATAACTGCAGCAAGACTTCTCTGCTTTTATACTCTATCCCCTTTGCAATAAAGGCCAAGATTCCATTGGCCTTCCTGATCACTTGCTATACCTGTATACTAACCTTTTGGGCCCAAGTTTCCACATGATTTGCGCCTGATTTTTAGGAGCAACTGGTGGAGAACGGACTATCTTAGAAATTGCAATTCTCCAAAAAAAATTTTCTGCAGTTCTAGTCAGGTAGAACAGTTCGACTTTGGAACAGAATTTTTTCTTCAAAAGGGGGCGTGTCCGGCCACTGACGCCTGATTTGAAAGTTTCCACAGTGAAAACATACTCCAAACTAAAGTAGAATGGAGCAAGTGAAGATTTTTGTAGAACTGAAAAAACCTGTTCTACACATTAAAAAATCAGGCGCAGGTTACAAATTAGGCGTCCGGAGCTAGGTGGGGGGGGAAGGGAAGTCATTAAATTCTACAATAAATACTTATTTATACTTCTACAAATATTATACAAATAAATCCAACCTGAATAAACATTTATAAGCAAAGAAAAGATTAAATAAACCATCTTCCTACCTGTGTGAAAGTGCTTCAGGCAGGCCTTTTGGGACCGAAGGCTGAACGGGCCGGCCCGAGACTTCGGGCAGGGCCCGTCCCCAGCACCAGATTTACAGGTAGGTGGCGTTGGGTCGGGTCGGGGAGGTTCGGTTCGGTTCGGGTCGGGGGGAGGGAGGGAGAGAGACGGGAGGGAGGGAGGGAGGGAGGGAGGTCAGGTCGGATCCGATTCAGTCCGGGAACGGGAGTCGGGTCGGGTCCAGTGGGGGGGGGTCGGGTCGGGGGGTGGGAGTGCGGGTCGGGTCGGGTCCAGTCGGGGAGGCGGGGAGCGGGAACAGGAGCGCAGGTCGGGTCCAGTCGGGGGAGCGGGAACAGGAGCGCGGGTCGGGTCGGGTCCAGTCGGGGAGGCGAGGAGCGGGAACAGGAGCGCGGGTCGGGTCCAGTCGGGGGGGCGGGGAGCGGGAACAGGAGCGCGGGTAGGGTCCAGTCGGGGAGGCGAGGAGCGGGAACAGGAGCGCGGGTCGGGTCCAGTCGGGGGGGCGGGGAGCGGGAACAGGAATGCGGGTCGGGTCCAGTCGGGGGGGTCAGGAGCGGGAACAGGAGCGCGGATCGGGTCGGGTCCAGTCGGGGGGGTGTGGAGCGGGAACAGGAGCGCGGGTCCAGTCGGGGAGGCGGGGAGCGGGAACAGGAGCGCGGGTCGGGTCCAGTCGGGGGGGCGGGGAGTGGGAACAGGAGCGTGGGTCGGGTCGGGTCCAGTCGGGGGTGGGGGGAGGCAGTAGCGGGTATCGGGTCTGGTCCAGAGGCAGTGGGGTGGGGAGCGGGTGTCGGGTCTGGCCCAGAGGCAGTGGGGTGGGGAGCGGGTGTCGGGTCTGGTCCAGAGGCAGGGGGGTGGGGAGCGGGTGTCGGGTCTGGCCCAGAGGCAGTGGGGTGGGGAGCGGGTGTCGGGTCTGGTCCAGAGGCAGTGGGGTGGGGAGCGGGTGTCGGGTCTGGTCCAGAGGCAGTGGGGTGGGGAGCGGGTGTCGGGTCTGGTCCAGAGGCAGTGGGGTGGGGAGCGGGTGTCGGGTCTGGTCCAGAGGCAGTGGGGTGGGGAGCGGGTGTCGGGTCTGGTCCAGAGGCAGGTGTGGGGGGGAGTGGGTGTCGGGTCTGGTCCGGAGGCAGGGGGGTAGGGAGCGGGTGTCGGATCTGGTCCAGAGGCAGTGGGGTGGGGAGCGGGTGTCGGGTCTGGTCCAGAGGCAGGGGGGTGGGGAGCGGGTGTCGGGTCTGGTCCAGAGGCAGGGGGGTGGGGAGCGGGTGTCGGGTCTGGCCCAGAGGCAGGGGGGTGGGGAGCGGGTGTCGGGTCTGGTCCAGAGGCAGGGGGGTGGGGAGCGGGTGTCGGGTCTGGTCCAGAGGCAGGGGGGTGGGGAGCGGGTGTCGGGTCTGGTCCGGAGGCAGTGGGGTGGGGAGCGGGTGTCGGGTCTGGTCCGGAGGCAGGTGTGGGGGGGGGAGTGGGTGTCGGGTCTGGTCCGGAGGCAGGGGGGGATCGGGTGTCGGATCTGGTCCGGAGGCAGGAGGGGAACGGGTGTCGGGTCTGGTCCGGAGGCGTGGGGGGGGGAGCGGGTGTCGGGTCTGGTCCGGAGGCAGGTGGGGGGGGGAGCGGGTGTCGGGTCTGATCCGGAGGCGTGGGGGGGGGGAGCAGGTGTCGGGTCTGGTCCGGAGGCAGGGGGGGTGGGGAGCAGGTGTCGGGTCTGGTCCGGAGGCAGGGGGGGAACGGGTGTCGGGTCTGGTCCGGAGGCAGGGGGGGGGGGGGAGCGGGTGTCGGGTCTGGTCCGGAGGCAGGTGGGGGGGGGGAGCGGGTGTCGGGTCTGGTCCGGAGGCAGGTGGGGGGGGGGAGCGGGTGTCGGGTCTGGTCCGGAGGCAGGTGGGGGGGGGGAGCGGGTGTCGGGTCTGGTCCGGAGGCAGGGGGGGGTGGGGAGCGGGTGTCGGGTCTGGTCGGCGGGTGGGGCGAAGCAGGAGCTGGCCGTGGGAGGAGCCTTATTCACGCAGCCCCAGTGAGGCCATGCGGCCAGGGCTAGGGGCTGCGTGCTTCGGGCCCCTCCCACACAGTTCGGCGCCTGGAGCTACTGCACTTGCATGCCCACTGTAGCGCGCATGTGCAGAGGTCCCGGCACTGTTTTCGGCGCAGGGACCTGGCTCCGCCCCCCCACAGCTCGTGCTGCGCTGCGCCGAGGGCCAGAGGACCTGCAGGGAGGTGGAGAATCCGGAGGATTTTTTTAGGCGCACTTTGTGGCGCAAAAAACGGGCGTCCAGGTCGGGACTGCGCCGTTCTAGACGCGTGTGGAAACTTGGGCCCATAGTGTTTCATGCACAAGTACCCCCCAGGTCCTGCTGTACTGCAGCACTTTGCAATATTTCTCCATTTAAATAATAACTTGTTCTTTGATTTTTTTCTGCCAAAGTGCATAACCTCACACTTTCCAACTTATACTCCATCTGCCTGTCTGTCTTTTTGCAGACTTTTTGTGTCCTCCTCAGTGCTTTTCCTCCCATCTTTGTATTGTCAGCAAACTTGGCTACATTAAACTCGGTCCCTTCTTCCAAGTCATTAATGTAGATTGTAAATAGTTGGAGTCCCAGCACAGATCCCTGCGGCACCCCACTAGTTACTGGTTGCCAATCCGCGAATGAACCATTTATCCCGACTCACTGTTTTCTGTTAGTTAGCCAGTCCTCTATCCATGCTAATATATTACCCCCAACCCCGTGAACTTTTATTTTGTGCAGTAACCTTTTATGTGGCACCTTGTCAAATGCCTTCTGGAAGTCCAAATACAGCACATCCACTGGATCCCCTTTATCCACCCTGTTAGTTACATCCTCAAAGAATTCCAGCAAATTTGTCAAACATGATTTCCCCTTCATAAATCCATGCTGACTCTGCCTGACCGAATTTTGCTTTTACAAATGTCCTGCGACTGCTTCTTTAATAATGGACTCCAACATTTTCCCAGCCACAGATGTTCGGCTAACTGGTCTATAGTTTCCTGCTTTTTGTCTGCCTCCTTTTTTAAATAGTGGCCTTACATTTGCAGTTTTCCAATCTGCTGGGACCTCCACAGAATCCAAGAAATTTGAGTAGATTACAACCAATGCATCCACAATCCCTGCCGCTACTTCTCTTAAGGCCGTAGGATGTAAGCCATCAGGTCCAGGGGATTTATCCGCCTTTTGTCCCATTATCTTACTGAGTACCACCTCCATTGTGATTGTGTTAAGTTCCTCTTCCCCCTTGACTATCCACTGTTGGGATGTTGTTAGTGTCCTCTACCGTAAAGACTGATACAAAATATTTGTTCAGAATTTCTGCCATCTCCTTGTTCCCCATTACTAATTTCCCGGTCTCATCCTCTAAGGGACCAACATTTACATTAGCCATTCTTTTCCTTTTTTATATACCTAAAGAAACTCTTGCTATCTGTTTTTATATTTTGTGCTAGTTTACTTTCATAGTCTATCTTCCCTTTCTTAATCATTTTTTGAGTAATTCTTTGCTGGCTTTAAAAAGCTTGCCAATCTTCTGTCCTCCCACTAGTTTTGGCCACTTTGTATGCCCTTGTTTTTAATTGGATACCGTCCTTTATTTAGCCACGGATGGCTATCTTTTCTCTTACACCCTTTCCTCCTCACTGGAATATATTTTTCTTGAGAGTTGTGAAATATCTCCTTAAATGTACCACTGTTCATCAACCGTCCTACACTTTAATCTGTTTTCCCAGTCCACTTTAGCCAACTCTATCTTCATAGTCTCCTTTATTTAAGATTAGCACGCTGGTTTGAGATCCAACTTTCTCACCCTCCGTCTGAATTTGAAATTCAACCATGCTATGATCACTCATTCCAAAGGTATCCTTTATTAGAAGATTGTTTATTAATCCTGTCTCATTATACAGGATCAGATCCAAGATAGCCTGCTCCCTGGTTGATTCCGTTACATACTACTCAAGGAACCCATCCCTTATGCACTCTATGAACTCTTCCCCAAGGCTACCCTGACCAATTTGATTTGTCCAATCAATATAGAGGTTAAAATCACCCATGATTATTGCTGTTCCCTTTTTACAAGCCCCCACTATTTCCTGGTTTATACACTGACCACCAGAGTTGCTACTATTAGGGAGCCTATAGACTACGCCCACCAGTGACTTTTTCCCCGTATTATTCCTTATCTCCATCCAAACTCTTTCAACATCCTGATCATATGAGCCAGTGTCATGTCTCAGTATTGCAGTGATCCCATCCATTATCAACAGACCTGCCCCACCTCCTTTTCCTTTCTGCCTGTCCTTCCGGATTGTCAAATACCCCTGAAGATTTAGATCCCAGTCCTGGTCACCTTGCAACCATGTTTCTCTAATGGCTATCAGGTCATACCCATTCGTATCTATTTATGCCGTCAGCTATCTATTTTGTTACGAACGCTACCTGCATTTAGACAAAGAACCTTTAAATTTTTTTTTTTACCTTTTTTTCCTGCTTGTTTCCTCTCTCCTTCAAACTCACTTTCTTTATATTTGCTTTCTAATTCCAGCTTTACTCCTCTCCCTATTGAGGTTCCTATCCCCCTGCCAAGCTAGTTTAAACCCTCCCCATGAGGATATTGGTCCCGGCTCTGTTGAGGTGCAACCCGTCAGGTCAACCCCCCAGAAGCGGTCCCAATGCCTCAGGAATCTAAAGCCCACCCGCCTGCGCCATCTCTCCAGCCATGCATTCATCTGCTCTATCCTCCCTTTTCTGTACCCAGTAGCTCGTAGCACCGGGAGTAAACCACAGATTACAACTTTTTGAGGTGCTGCTTTTTAATTTCTCTCCTAGCTCCCTAAACTCTGCCTGCAAGACCTCATCCCTCTTTCTACCTATGTCATTGGTCCTGATATGGACCACGACCGTTCGCTGTTCACTCTCTATCCCCAGAATGCCCTGCAGCCGTTCGGTGACATTCTTGACCCTGGCACCAGAAAGGCAACATACCATCCTGGAGTCACGCCTGCGGCTGCAGAAACGCCTGTCTTGTCCCCTGACTATTGAATCCCCTACCACTATAGCTCTTCCATTCTTCTTCCTTCTTCCCCCCTCCCCCCTCCCCCCCCCCCCCCATGCAGCTGAGCCACCCATGGTGCCATGGATTTGGCTCTGGCTGCACTCCCCAGAGGCACCATCGCCCCCACCGTACTCAGAACAGAATACTGGTTGGAGAGCAAGATGGACTCGGGGGGACTCCTGCACTACCTGCCTAGTTCTCCTCTTCTGTCCGGCAGTCACCCAATCCCTCTCCCTCTGCACACTCTTAAGCTGTAGGATGACCACCTCTAGAAATGTGCTATCCACATAGCTCTCAGTCTCGTGGATGCACCGAAGTGATTAGCTGCCGCTCATGCTCCAAAACACAGAGCTCAAGTTGGTGCAGCTGGTGACACCTCCTGCACACATGGTCGTCCCGGCTGCGCGAAGCATCCAGGATTTCCCACATGCCACAGGATGTACAATCCACGGGACTGAGCTGCCTTGCCATCTCTCTAGTTGGACTTGGAACTATCAAGTAGAATTAAACTCTAAACCTTAGCAAAATACACTCAGCCGCTACTCAACAAACAGCTGATTTAATTAATTAGTTTTCCTTGGATAAGAAAGATCACATATCTATTTAATTGCAGTTCCTACACAAATGCCCAAGGTTTTTTAAAGAAAAAAAAGTACTCACCAATCCACCAACCAATCACTTACCTGCTTGGCTGTGCAATCACACTTTGATTTCGATTTTCTAACTTTTTGTCCCGTACTCCTGTCGCTGCTGCAGCTCGCTCCTCCCAAATTCGGGCTCCTCCAACTTCCGCCACCCTTTGTAGTCCCGTACTCAGATCTCGCGATGCTGGCTCCTCCCATCCTTTTTGTGGTCAGGACATACCTGGACAGTTTTTCACATTAGAAACATAGAAAATGGGTGCAGGAATAGGCCAATCGTCCCTTCGAGCCTGCACCGCCATTCAATGAGTTCATGGCTGAACATGCAACTTCAGTACCCCATTCCTGCTTTCTCGCTATACCCCTTGATCCCCCTAGTAGTAAGGACTACATCTAACTCCTTTTTGAATATATTAAGTGAATTGGCCTCAACAACTTTCTGTGGTAGAGAATTCCACAGGTTCACCACTCTCTGGGTGAAGAAGTTTCTCATCTCGGTCCTAAATGGCTTACCCCTTATCCTTAGACTGTGACCCCTGGTTCTGAACTTCCCCAACATTGGGAACATTCTTCCTGCATCTAACCTGTCTAAACCCGTCAGAATTTTAAACGTTTCTGTGAGATCCCCTCTCATTCTTTCGAACTCCAGTGAATACAAGCCCAGTTGATCCAGTCTTTCTTGATATGTCAGTCCCGCCATCCCGGGAATCAGTCTGGTGAGCCTTCGCTGCACTCCCTCAATAGCAAGAATGTCCTTCCTCAAGTTAGGAGACCAAAAGTGTACACAATACTCCAGGTGTGGCCTCACCAAAGCCCTGCACAACTGTAATAACACCGCCCTGCCCCTGTACTCAAATCCCCTCGCTATGAAGGCCAACATGCCATTTGCTTTCTTAACCGCCTGCTGTACCTGCATGCCAACCTTCAATGACTGATGTACCATGACACCCAGGTCTCGTTGCACCTTCCCCTTTCCTAATCTGTCACCATTCAGATAATAGTCTGTCTCTCTGTTTTAACCACCAAAATGGATAACCTCACATTTATCCACATTATACTTCATCTGCCATGCATTTGCCCACTCTCCGAACCTATCCAAGTCACTCTGCAGCCTCATAGCATCGTCCTCGCAGCTCACACTGCCACCCAACTTAGTGTCATCCGCAAATTTGGAGATACTACATTTAATCCCCTCGTCTAAATCATTAATGTACAGTGTAAACAGCTGGGGCCCCAGCACAGAACCTTGCGGTACCCCACTAGTCACTGCCTGCCATTCTGAAAAGTACCCATTTACTCCTACTCTTTGCTTCCTGTCTGCCAACCAGTTCTCAATCCACGTCAGCACACTACCCCCAATCCCATGTGCTTTAACTTTGCACATTAATCTCTTGTGTGGGACCTTGTCGAAAGCCTTCTGAAAGTCCAAATACACCACATCAACTGGTTCTCCCTTGTCCATTCTACTGGAAACATCCTCAAAAAATTCCAGAAGATTTGTCAAGCATGGATTTCACAAATCATGTCACCTCTTTCCAAATGCGCTGCTATGACATCCTTAATAATTGATTCCATCATTTTACCAACTACCGATGTCAGGCTGACCGGTCTATAATTCCCTGTTTTCTCTCTCTATCCTTTTTTAAAAAGTGGGGTTACATTGGCTACCCTCCACTCCATAGGAACTGATCCGGAGTCTATGGAATGTTGGAAAATGACTTGTCAATGCATCCGCTATTTCCAAGGCCACCTCCTTAAGTACTCTGGGATGCAGACTATCAGGCCCTGGGGATTTATCGGCCTTCAGTCCCATCAATTTCCCCAACACAATTTCCCGACTAATAAGGATTTCCCTCAGTTCCTCCTTCTTACGAGACCCTCTGACCCCTTTTATATCTGGAAGGATGTTTGTGTCCTCCTTAGTGAATACCGAACCAAAGTACTTGTTCAATTGGTCTGCCATTTCTTTGTTCTCCGTTATGACTTCCCCTGATTCTGACTGCAGGAGACCTATGTTTGTCTTTATTAACCTTTTTCTCTTTCCATATCTATAGAAGCTTTTGCAGTCCGTTTTAATGTTCCCTGCAAGCTTCCTCTCGTATTCTATTTTCCCTGCCCTAATCAAACCCTTTGTCCTCCTCTGCTGAGTTCAAAATTTCTCCAATCCCTGGGTTCGCTGCTATTTCTGGCCAATTTGTATGCCACTTCCTTGGCTTTAATACTATCCCTGATTTCCCTTGATAGCCACAGTTGAGCCACCTTCCCTTTTTTATTTTTACGCCAGACAGGGATGTACAATTGTTGTAGTTCATCCATGCAGTCTCTAAATGTCTGCCATTGCCCATCCACTGTCAACCCCTTAAGTATCAGTAGCCAATCTATCCTAGCCAATTCACGCCTCATACCTTCAAAGTTACCCTTCTTTAAGTTCTGGACCATGGTCTCTGAATTAACTGTTTCATTCTCCATCCTAATGTAGAATTCCACCATATTATGGTCACTCTGCCCCAAGGGGCCTCGCACAACGAGATTGCTAATTAATCCTCTCTCATTACACAACACCCAGTCTAAGATGGCCTCCCACCTAGTTGGTTCCTTGATATATTGGTCAAGAAAACCATCCCTTATGCACTCCAGGAAATCCTCCTCCACCGTATTGCTTCCAGTTTGGTTAGCCCAATCTATATGCATATTAAAGTCACCCATGATAACTGCTGCACCTTTATTGCATGCACCCCCAATTTCCTGTTTGATGCCCTCCCCAACATCACTATTACTGTTTGGAGGTCTGTACACAACTCCCCCTAACGTTTTTTGCCCTTTGATGTTCTACAGCTCTACCCATATAGGGCCCAAGTTTCCACATGATTTGCACCTGATTTTTAGGAGCAACTGGTGAAGAACGGACTATCTTAGAAATCGCAATTCTCCACATTTTTTTTTCTGCAGTTCTAGTCAGGTAGAACAGTTCTACTTTGGAAGATAATTTTTTCTTCAAAAGGGGGCGTGTCCAGCCACTGACGCCTGATTTGAAAGTTTCCACAGTGAAAACGTACTCCAAACTAAGTTAGAATGGAGCAAGTGAAGATTTTTGTAGAACTGAAAAAACCTGTTCTACACATTAAAAAATCAGGCGCAGGTTACAAATTAGGCGTCCAGAACGAGGTGGGGGCGGAAGGGAACTCATTAAATTCTACAATAAATCCTTATTTATACTTCTACAAATAAATCCAACCTGAATAAACATTTATAAGCAAAGAAAAGATTAAATAAACCATCTTCCTACCTGTGTGAAAGTGCTTCAGGCACGGAGAATGCTGCAGACGTTCGTTCCCGCGGGGGAGGGGGGAAGGAGACAGTGAGAAGGCTGCAAGTGCTGATGTGCTGATGGCATTGTGCTTTTATTAAAAAAAAATTCAAAAATTAAACAGTTACAAAGAACTACAAAAATGGCCGAGTGCCAATGTTTTTTTCACACTGAGCATGCGCAAACGCTCCAACGCGCATGCGCAGCGTTGCCGGCAGGAAAAAAACTAATTTAAATAGTACCCGCCCCCTCCCGCTTACAAAATCGTCGCGAGTGTAGGCTCCGCCCCCCTGGGCGCCACGCCAGGCAGACAAGGAGCTGCAGAACGCTCCAGAATTGCGAGGTTTTTTTTAGGTGCCGTTTTAGGCGCGAAAAACGGGCGCCCAGCTCGGAGGGGCGCCGTTTTTTATCGTGTGGAAACTTGGGCCCATTGATTCCACATCATCCAAGCTAATGTCCTTCCTAACTATTGCATTAATCTCCTCTAACCAGCAATGCTACCCCACCTCCTTTTCCTTTTATTCTATCCTTCCTGAATGTTGAATACCTTTGGATGTTGAGTTCCCAGCCCTGATCATCCTGGAGCCACGTCTCTGTAATCCCAATCACATCATATCTGTTAACATCTATTTGCACAGTTAATTCATCCACCTTATTACGGATACTCCTTGCATTAAGACACAGAGCCCTCAGGCTTGTCTTTTTAACACACCTTGTCTCTTTAGAATTTTGCTGTAATGTGGCCCTTTTTGTTTTTTGCCTTGGGATTCTCTGCCCTCCACTTTTACTATTCTCCTTTCTATCTTTTGCCTCTGTCTCCCTTCTATTTCCCTCTGCCTCTCTGCATAGGTTCCCATCCCCCTGCCATATTAGTTTAACTCCTCCCCAACAGCACTAGCAAACACTCCCCCTAGTACATTGGTTCCGGTCCTGCCCAGGTGTAGACCGTCCGGTTTGTACTGGTCCCACCTCCCCCAGAACCGGTTCCAATGCCCCAGGAATTTGAATCGTTCCCTTCTGCACCACTTCTCAAGCCACATATTCATCTGGGCTATCTTGCGATTCCTGCTCTGACAAGCACGTGGCACTGGTAGTAATCCTGAGATTACTACTTTTGAGGTCCTACTTTTTAATTTAGTTCCTAGCTCCCTAAATTCGTCTCGTAGGACCTCATCCCGTTTTTTACCTATATCGTTGGTACCTATGTGTACAACGACAACTGGCTGTTCACCTTCCCTTTTCAGGATGTCCTGTACCTGCTCTGAGACATCCTTGACCCTTGCACCAAGGAGGCAACATACCATCCTGGAGTCTCGATTGCGGGCGCAGAATCACCTATCTATTCCCCTTACAATCGAATCCCCTATCACTATAGCTCTCCCACTCTTTTTCCTGCCCTGCTGTGCAGCAGAGCCACCCACGGTGCCATGAACTTGGCTGCTGCTGCCCTCCCCTGATGAGTCATCCTCCTCAACAGTACCCAAAGCAGTGTATCTGTTTTGCAGGGGGATGACCGCAGGGGACCCCTGCCCTGCCTTCCTTACACTGCTCTTCCTGCTGGTCACCCATTTACTATCTGGCTGAGTACCCTTTACCTGCGGTGTGACCAACTCGCTAAACATGTTATTCACGTCACTCGCAGCATCGTGGATGCTCCAGAGTGAATCCACCCGCAGCTCTAGTGCCGCAATGCGGTCCTTCAGGCGTTGCAGGCGGATGCATTTCCCGCATATGTAGTCGTCGGGGACACCGGAAGCGTCCCTGATTTCCCACATGTTACAGGAGGAGCATAACACGTGTCCGCGCTCTCCTGCCATGACTTAACCCTTAGATACACTTAAGTTGGCAACAACAGTGCTAAATGTTACTTACTGATAAAGAAAGAAAAAGAAAAATTACTCGCCAATCACCAGCCAATCACTTACCCCCTTGGCTGTGACGTCACCTTTAGATTTCTTTCTACTTCTTTGCCTTCTCCCTGTAGCTGCACAAGCTCGCCTCCACGCACCTCCCGAATCTCTCCACGCACCTGGAACTCCCGAGCCTCCTCCGACACGTTGGACCTTTTCATTGGCCTCTCCACGCACCTCCCGACTCTCTCCACGCACCTGGAACTCCCGAGGCTCCTCCAACGGCCTGTACATGCACTTCCCGACTCTCTCCACGCACCTGGAACTCCTGAGCCTCCTCTGACGTGTTGGGCCTTTTTATAGGCCTCTCTACGCACCTCCCGACTCTCTCCACACACCTGGAACTCCCGAGCCTCCTCCGACAGCCTCTCCATTCACTTCCCGACTCTCTCCACGCACCTGGAACTCCTGAGCCTCCTCTGACGCGTTGGGCCTTTTTATAGGCCTCTCCATGCACTTCCCGACTCCCTCCACGCACCTGGAACTCCCGAGCCTCCTCCGACGCGCTGGGCCTTTTTATAGGCCTCAGCGACGCACCTCCCGACTCTCTCCACGCACCTGGATAAATGCTAGTGTTGTAGCTGTACTGCAGCAGCTTGACTAGAGGTGTGGTTAGTTCTGGAGCACCTGTCTTCAGCACAACATCTGGGACCCATACCTTTGCTTTATGCAGTGTAGTCAGCTATTTTTTGATATCACGTGGGGTGAATCGAATTGGCTGAAGACTGGCTTCTGTGATGGTGGGGACTTCAGGAGGAAGCCGTATTATCAAGCCGCGATGGTTCATTTTTTGTTTTTAAAAAGCATTCGATGTATATTTAATTGAACAATCTTTTTCCATCTTGCTCGACTATGGTTTCATAGATGCTGGACGCCCTCCAGTACGACACCCGTATAGTTTTAGGGCGTTTGAGCACATTATACAATTATGGAAGCCATCACAGTTGAGCCCAATCCTGTGTCACCCAAAGTCCCCATACTGCACTTTCCTACAAGGGTCAGTGTTTAGTGGTCAAGAGTGATGCTTGCCATTGTGGCCAGCATTTAGATAGAAGCAGAGACAGCCCGCAACCAAAAAAAAACACCAGCAGCACTGATCTCTTGGTATATTGTGGAATTTCTGTGATTGTGACTCTAGCTGAGATCATTGAACTGCGTGCCTACCAGTCAGATCAGGAATCCTGGTCTGAATGACTCAATACTGCACTGGGCTGATCAAATACCAATAGAACCATCCAGAGAGGGCAAAATAAATAACGTTTAGGAAATTTTACAGACTCTTGGAACCTCACTACATTTACCAAAGACACTGATTTTTCAAGTATATTCTTCTTTACTCCAAAGTTGTGGCCCATTAACAATCTTGACCATTGACAAAGCACTTTGTTGGCTGGAATCTTTACCGGGGATTAGCAGGTGGGAATCGTTGTGAGTCAGGTGGGAAATTAGATTTTTTGGACAGCATGTAGGGACCTCGGTGTCAACCCGCCACGACACACCTTTCCCATTGTCTGGTCTGTCAGTGCTGAGCAGACCCGACAGGCAGTGGCTGGGAACCCAGTTAATCTCATTTACATCTAGTTGACAGGTCATTAACAGGCTTTTGAAATTACCGTTTCACTTTTAGCTGCATGACCATGGGGATCACGCTGTTCGGGGACCATGTTGGTCAATCGCAGGCATGATTTCAGTGGCCATTGCTCCAGCTGATTACTTGACAGCTTCAAATGAAGGGTCAAGGATGTCTCGGAGCGGGTGCAGGACATTCTGAAAAGGGAGGGTGAACAGCCAGTTGTCGTGGTGCACATTGGTACCAACGATATAGGTAAAAAATGGGATGAGGTTCTATGAGACGAATTTAAGGAGCTAGGAGCTAAATTAAAAAGTAGGACCTCAAAAGTAGTAATCTCGGGATTGCTACCAGTGCCACGTGCTAAGTCAGAGTAGGAATCACAGGATAGCTCAGATGAATATGTGGCTTGAGCAGTGGTGTAGCAGGGAGGGATTCAAATTCCTGGGGCATTGGAAACGGTTCTGGGGGAGGTGGGACCAGTACAAACCGGACGGTCTGCACCTGGGTAGGACCGGAACCAATGTCCTAGGGGGAGTGTTTGCTAGTGCTGTTGGGGAGGAGTTAAACTAATATGGCAGGGGGATGGGAACCAATGCAAGGAGGCAGCGGGAAACAAAATGAAGAAAGAAGCAAAAGACAGAAAGGAGATGAGTAAAAGTGGAGGATAGAGAAACCCAAGGCAAAAAACAAAAAGGGCCACTGTACAGCAAAATTCTAAAGGGTCAAAGTGTAATAAAAAGGCAAGCCTGAAAGCTCTGTGCCTCAATGCGAGGAGTATTCGGAACCCAGAAGAGGGTCCGAGCTAGTTAGAGTGGGTGAGAGCTCAGATGAACAGAACCCCAAGAAAGAATGCAAAAGGCAGGAGGCAACAGCAGAGTAGCACTGGGGTAAGTGTAAACCACAAGGTGATAGGAAGGGACAATATGTATGAATATAAAGGGACTGCAGGAGGGGTCAAAACTAAAAATCATGGTTTAAAAACTAATATTAAAACATTCTACCTAAAAGCACGCAGCATTCGAAATAAAGTAAATGAGTTGACGGCACAAATCATTACAAATGGGTATGATTTGGTGGCCATTACAGAAATGTGGTTGCAGATGGCCAAGACTGGGAATTAAACATACAGGGATAGCTGACAATTCGGAAAGATAGACAAGAAGGGAAAGGAGTTGGGGTACCTCTGTTAATAAAGGATGATATCAGGGCAGTTGTGAGAGACGATATTGGCTCTAATGAACAAAATGTTGAATTATCGCGGGTGGAGATTAGAGATAGTAAGGGGAAAAAGTCACTGGTGGGCGTAGTTTATAGGCCCCCAAATAATAACTTCACGGTGGGGTGGACAATAATCAAGGGAATAATGGAGGCATGTGAAAAAGAAACGGCAGTAAACATGGGGGATTTTAACCTACATATCGATTGGTCAAATCAAATCGTACTGGGTAGCCTTGAGGAGGAATTCATAGAATGCATACGGGATTGTTTCTTAGAACAGTATGTTACAGAACCTACAAGGCAGCAAGCTGTCTTAGATCTGGTCCTGTGTAATGAGACAGGAATAATAAACGATCTCCCAGTAAAAGATCCTCTCGGAATGAGTGATCACAGTATGGTTGAATTTGAAATACAAATTGAGGGTGAGGAAGTAGTGTCTCAAACGAGCGTACTATGCTTAAACAAAGGGGACTACAGTGGGATGAGGGCAGAGTTGGCTAAGGTAGACTGGGAACACAGACTAAACGGTGGCACAATTGAGGAACAGTGGAGGACTTTTAAGGAGTTCTTTCATAGTGCTCAACAAAAATATATTCCAGTGAAAACGAAGGGCGGAAAGAGAAGGGATAACCAGCCGTGGATAACCAAGGAAATAAAGGAGAGTATCAAATTAAAAACCAATGCGTATAAGGTGGCCAAGGGAAACTAGAAGATTGGGAAAATTTTAAACGACAGCAAAGAATGACTAAGAAAGCAATAAAGAAAGGAAAGATAGATTACGAAAGTAAACTTACACAAAAAATAAAAACAGATAGTAAAAGCTTTTACCGATATATAAAACGGAAAAGAGTGACTAAAGTAAATGTTGATCCCTTCGAAGATGAGAAGGGGGATTTAAATAATTATTTTGCTTCGGTCTTCACAGTAGAAGACACAATAACCATGCCAAAAATTGCTGGTCACGGAAATGTGGGAGGGAGGACTTTGAGATAATCACTATCACTAGGGGGGTAGTGCCGGACAGGCTAATGGGACTCAAGGTAGACAAGTCCCCTGGTCCTGATGAAATGCATCCCAGGGTATTAAAAGAGATGGCGGAAGTTATAGCAGATGCATTCATTATAATCTACCAAAATTCTCTGGACTCTGGGGAGGTACCATCGGATTGGAAAGCAGCTAATGTAACGCCTCTGTTTAAAAAAGCGGGCAGACAAAAGGCAGGTAACTATAGGCTGGTTAGTTTAACATCTGTAGTGGGGAAAATGCTTGAAGCTATCATTAAGGAAGAAATAGCGGGACATCTAGATAGGAATAGTGCAATCAAGCAGATGCAACATGGATTCATGAAGGGGAAATCATGTTTAACTAATTTACTGGAATTCTTTGAGGGTATAACGAGCATGGTGGATAGAAGTGTGCCGATGGATGTGGTGTATTTAGATTTCCAAAAGGCATTCGATAAGGTGCCACACAAAAGGTTACTGCAGAAGATAAAGGTACGCAGAGTCAGAGGAAATGTATTAGCATGGATAGAGAATTGGCTAGCTAACAGAAAGCAGAGAGTCGGGCTAAATGGGTCCTTTTTGGGTTGGAAATCGGTGGTTAGTGGTGTGCCACAAGGATTGGTGCTGGGACCAGAACTGTTTACAATATACATAGATGACCTGGAAGAGGGGACAGAGTGTAGTGTAACACAATTTGCAGATGGCACAAAGATTAGTGGGAAAGCGGGTTGTGTAGAGGACAGAGGCGGCAAAGAGATTTAGATAGGTTAAGCGAATGGGCTAAGGTTTGGCAGATGGAATACAATGTCGGAAAATGTGAGGTCATCCACCTTGGGGGGAAAAAAAAACAGTAAAAGGGAATATTATTTGAATGGGGAGAAATTACAACATGCTGTGGTGCAGAGGGACCTGGGGGTCCTTTTGCATGAATCCCAAAAGGTTAGTTTGCAGGTAATCAGGAAGGCAAATGGAATGTTGGCCTTCATTGCGAAAAGGATGGAGTACAAAAGCAGGGAGGTGTTGCTGCAACTGTATAAGGTATTGGTAAGGCCGCACCTGGAGTACTGCGTGCAGTTTTGGTCACCTTACTTAAGGAAGGATATACTAGCTTTGGAGGGGGGTACAGAGACGATTCACTAGGCTGATTCGAGAAATGAGGGGGTTACCTTATGATGATAGATTGAGTAGACTGGGTCTTTACTCCTTGGAGTTCAGAAGGATGAGAGGTGATCTTATAGAAACATTTAAAATCATGAAAGGGATAGACAAGATAGAGGCAGAGAGGTTGTTTCCATTGGTGGGGGATCTGGAACTAGGGGGCACAGCCTCAAAATACGGAGGAGCCAATTTAAAACCAAGTTGAGAAAGAATTTCTTCTCCCAGAGGGTTGTGAATCTGTGGAATTCTCTGCCCAAGGAAGCAGTTGAGGCTGGCTCATTGAATGTTTTCAAGTCAAAGATAGATAGATTTTTAAGCAATAAGGGAATTAAGGGTTACGGGGAGAGGGCGGGTAAGTGGAGCTGAGTCCACGAACAGATCAGCCATGATCTTATTGAATGGCGGAGCAGGCTCGAGGGGCTAGATGGCCTACTCCTGTTCCTAATTCTTACGTTCTTATCCAGTGCCCCATTGGAAAAACTCTCTCACCATTGACAGCCTGTTTCTGTCATACCTACTTCACCTGCCATATATTCCATCAACATGGGTGCCCGTTATACTGTCTCAACTTGGCCTTCAGAATCCGACCACGATCAGCTCCAACACCAGCAGCACCATCAACAACAACAACAACCTTCTCTGCAATCACCTGATGCTGCACAGGACTCGGGGCATCAGCACCCGAGCACATTGCTGCCCAGGAGGCCAGAGATAGCCTCACCATGGCCACATTTACTTCACTTGACGCTGTACACACTGGCTGCACATGACGCACCAGATTGGCAGCATCCTACACCAACACCATAAACATCTCTACCATGTCCAAGCCATTCCTTTCACACTCGCCACCATAGCAGGGGTACCGCTATGTCTCATCATTCACTGCAACTCACTAAGCCACTTCCAAAGGTGCACACAAATCTGTCCAAGAAGGCAAAGTGTTGAAAATAAAGGTTTCAATATTTGACAACACATTAACAGAACATTAACTTTACATGAAAATTGGATAAAACACCAAGTGGCTACCCTTGTGTGCGCACTACGTCCGTGCAGCAGAGCTGGTCTCCAGTCATCTTGGTTAACCCTGGCTACTGGGCCAAGACCTAGCTCTGTCAAGCCCGTGTAGTGGCTGGTGTGCAACGGTCACCACAAGTTTAAAAAAAAATCCAAGCACAGGCATCTTCCACCCTTCAAGATTTAGTTCAGACCTGGAATTTTAGGTCCTTTATTGAAACACCTGTGAACTTTTTGACCTGGAAGCAAGTCATCCTCGAATGGAGGGACTGCCTATGATGATGGTTAGTTGATATGATTACACTAGGATGAGGGTGAGTATGTGGGGTAGCTAATGAGATGGGGATGTGATAATATAGATAGAGGGGGATGGGTGGATGTGCAAGGTAAGTTGATGTGAGTAAGGATGTGCAAGGTTAGGGAAGGCAGAGTGATGGGGATGTGATGAGAGGCACAGCAGGATGAAGGTGAGTGTGGCTTTGTACTAACGTTTCGTGATCTAATGAGATCATTGAAAGGTTTGTGCCACTGCTCCCAGGTCCTCCTCACCACGTCCCTGCTTATGCCCTCTTCTGCAATGTGCAACCAGGCTGTGTTGGTCTCCGTGGGAGGTGTCTTCCACCCCTCAGAAGGGAAGACGACCTCCCTGCGTGCTGTGACTCCCTCCGTAAGCCTGGGAGAACCTGTGTGCAGCTCTCTGCAGTGATTGTCGATGTTTGCAGCATTTCAATGCTGTAGAACATTGAGTACAAATGTCAAAATAAAGTTGGCCATTGGTCACTTTAAGGAAGTCGGCTGATGATGCCTCATGAAATGACGTCACCAGACCCGCTTCTTCTAATTGGATCAGCAAACGCGCTGGGCAGCTTAACCAGCCCAATCGAGGCAAATCATTTTGGACATTGGGATGGAGCCAGTAGTGGGGTCAGGACCCAGCACTAACGTCGCCTGCCCCGGACCCGCCGATGTGAGCAAAATCCCGGCCAAAGTTTCTGCTAATGGGGAACAAAATGGCTCAAAAAGTTGACTCTATCTAAAAATATGTGCTGTTATAGGAAAACCTCCCCGTCACTTGGAACCATTTTTAATCACCCGTCTCTCTTGTGGTTGATGGGCGACTAAAGTAATGACGAGCACGCAATTTGCTGTTGTTTAGGAGTGGAACAGAACCCTTGTGCGCCGTAGGTGAAGGCAGACAGTTAACTACTGTACATAGTAACTAGATATAGATGCAACTGGATTCACCGTGCATTTGCCTATTTATATAATGAGGAAAATTAGCCTTCAAAGTAATTGCAGTCATTGAGCCATGCCAGCACTGTACTTGTTTTAAGACTGTACTTGAGGGGTTTGGTTGTCGTTTGCAGTGCTTGCAGCCCACAGATAATGTTCCGTTTCCTTGAAGTGGAACGTGACCACTAAAAAGATTAGCCGAATTTGATCTGTATCTCTGGTGTGAATAAAGATATTGGTGATTAATTTTACATTATCAGCACTGTTGGATGCAAAAAATAGAGAGAAATTATTCATTTAGGTCGAAGCACAACACTTTTAAAATAACTGACTTGCTAAGCGCTATATTTGTGGTTTTAATACACAGGCTGTGTTGAAGTTAGAATTACTTAAGTTACATAAGATCAGATGGATAATGATCAAATGATCAAGTTGGTTCATTTCCTTCATATAATTGGCAGCATTGCTTTTTTTGATTGAGACGAGCTGGTTTGCTTCATGTGGAAGATTTGTATGTTTAGAAATATGCTCCAACTCCCTGGATAGCCACCATTGCTAATTGGATACATGTATCATTCATTCTTCTGGGTGGAGGGTGAGGGGGCTTGATATTAATTAGTATGCCTCTCCCAATCCGAGTACTTTTAACCTGCCGATCCAGAGTTTCTCGAGACAAGAGTCCTGCTTGAGGGGCATGAAATGGTCAAGGAATTGACTGGGCTGTTTGCTGTGATAAGAATGTTCTTTATTACAAATAGAATGTTCTTTATTATGAAAAACAGAAAATTCTGGTAATACTTTGCGGAGAGAGAAACACAGTTAACGTTTCAGGTCGATGACCTTTCATCAGAACTGGAAAAAAATTAAGAGATGCAACAGGTTTTTATAAGCAAGTACAGTGGGTAGGGAAAGGGAGGAGGAGAGGAAAGAGCAAAAGGGAAGGTCTGTGATAGGGTGGAAGGCAGGAGAGATTGAATAACAAAAGGGATGATGGTGCAAGACAAAAGGAGTTGGTAATGGGACAAGTAAGAAACAAAAGATGGGTTGAGAAGAGGTGTAATGGCAATAATTGGGATGTTTTGCTATGTTAAAGGTGCTATATAAATGCAAGTTGTTGTTGTATAATGGGTACAGGTTGAACCTCCCTTATCCAGAACTCCCTTATCCAGAACCACCCCTCATCCAGAACCATTCCCAGTCACCGGGTGGTGCATGCGCAGAACTCCGACATTAACAAATTGAAGTCCTTCCTCGCTGCCGACTCCTGCAATCGCTGCCCTGACCCCGTGATCCACCTCCCCCCTCCCCTCCGCAAGATCTCTCTGCCGCACTCCCAGCCCCGATATCCCTTTGCTCAGTACCTGTACCATCCAAATTAATGTGACCACACCTCGTCTGGAAAAATCCCATATCCAGAACAGGCCAGGTCCCGAGGGTTCTGGATAAGGGAGGTTCAACCTGTAATACTTAATGAAAGCTAGATCTTCCCAAAAGGTGCTCTTAATCATTCATCAGTGATCAGCATTCTGCAGAGCAAAATTAAATAAATACATTGAAATGGGAATTGGCAATTTTCTTTGGGATTCTGCTGTTTCGTTCTCTTCTCTCCCCACCTCCCCCATACTAATTTTTCCCCCTCCACATCCAGTATCTCATGGACTATAGATGGCTGGTATGCTGCTCCCAATCTGGGTACAGCAATTTATTTCTCTAGTGGGCCTTGATTCAGTGTCATGGTGTATGAATGATAAATCTGTTGGGGAATTGATTGTAGTCATCTTTCAACGTCCAGCTTCCAAAAATTATTCCTAAGATTTAAGTTGCCAGTTCTGATTTACAGATGATGGTTTACACCCCCCAAACTAATTTCCTCTCCTGTTAATCTTTGGAAATGAGCATATTCGTCAATGTTGGAACTCAAGTTTTCTGCCATCAATACAGTTAAGATGTACCAGTTCTCTAAGAAGAAGAATATCCGCTTTTATCAATGACATATGGTACCTGTTTTGGCATTCAGCTTTTTCAAGGGACAGATGAACAGCTTCAAGATAAGTACCACAATCACCAGAGAACAGTGAATGAAAAGGAGAGACTGCTGAATGATCGTCAGCGTGAGCTTGATCGGGTAAACCAGAGGTGCCAGAAACTCAACCGGCAAAAGTCAGATATGCTGATTGAACAAGGTACGACAAAGTTATTTCTGTCTTATCTTCATTGTCTGCACATAGTGACCCAATTTTAGAACCTCTACAGAAACTAATTCTGCTATATATGCAATTTATTGATTTGCTCCATTAATTAGTTTGAGAAATGTTTTTGTCTTTTGCACGTTCTGATGTTTTGCTGTTTGCATCTTCGACGTAAGCCCATCAGTGAATTGCAAGCTACTCTCCCCTGTGTGGCCTTATGAGGAATGTGTAGGGGAGATTATTACCAAAAATGAGAGCACCCAGAATTGAACGTAATCTTGTGACATGGGTTGGTGATTGATTGAGAGGCAGGAGACAGACAGTAAGGATAAAGGGAATGTGATCTGATCAGTGGGATGCAACATGTGATGTTCTCCAGAGATTTGGATTCAGACACCATTTGGGGAACTGCATTCAGTTTTGGCACCAAACCTCAGGGAATATATATTGGTCTTAGAGGGGATTAGAGTGCAGATTCATCAGAATAAGACCAGAGCTCAAAGGGTTAAATTAGGAGGCAAAGTTGCACAACAAGGTTGATGGGTGATATAATCGAGTTAGGATCATAGAAATTTACAGCATGGAAGGAGGCCATTTCGGCCCATCATGTCCACGCCGGCCGACAAAGAGCTATTCAGCCTATTCCCTCTTTTCAGCTCTTGGTCCGTAGCCTTGTCGGTTACGGCACTTCAAATGCATAGCCAGGTACTTTTTAAATGTGAGGGTTTCTGCCTCCACTACCTTTCAGGCAGTGAGATCCAGACTCCCACTACCCTCTGGATGAAAATATTTCCCCTCAAATCCCCTCGAAACATCCTACCAATCACTTTAAATCTATCCCCCCTGGTTGTTGACCTCTCTTGGGGAAAAAAGGTCCTTCCTATTCACCCTATCTAGGCCCCACATAATTTTATACACCTCAATAAGTTTTCAACTCAGTCTCCTGTTCCAAAGAAAACAATCCCAGCCTATCCAAACTTTCCTCATAGCTAAAATTCTGCAGTCCAGATAACATCCTCGTAAATCTCCTCTACCCTCTCTAATGCAAGCACATCTTTCCTGTAATGTGGTGACCAGAACTGAAGCAGTACTCTAACTGTAGCCTAATTAGTGTTTTATACAGTTCAGGCATAACCTCCCTGCTCTAGTATTCTATGCCTCGGCTAAGAAAGGCAAGTATTCTGTTTGTCTTCTTAACCACCTTCTCTTACCTGTCCCGCTACCTTCATAGGCAGTCCCTCGGAATCGAGGAAGACATGCTTCCACTCTAAAAGTGAGTTCTCCGGTGGCTGTACAGTCCAATGCGGGAAATACAGTCTCTAACAGGTGGGACAGACAGTGGTTGGAGGAAAGGGTGGTTGGAGAGTCTGGTTTGCCGCACACTCCTTCCGTTGTCTACGCTTGATTTCTGCATGCTCTCAATGCAAATTGAAAAGTGCTGCAGGGCAATGGAACCTGGGGGCCCTGGTGCATGAAACACAAAAGGTTGGTATGCAGGTACAGCAAGTGATCAGGAAGGCCAATGGAATCTTGGCCTTTATTGCAAAGGGGATGGAGTATAAAAGCAGGGAAGTCTTGCTATACAGAGTATTGATGAGGCCACACCTGGAATACCACGTACAGTTTTGGTTTCCATATTTAAGAAAGGATATACTTGCTTTGGAGGCAGTTCAGAGATGGTTCACTCGGTGGTTCCGGAGATGAGGGGGTTGACTTATGAGGAAAGGTTGAGTAGGTTGGGCCTCTACTCATTGGAATTCAGAAGAGGTGGTCTTATCGAAACGTATAAGATATTGACAAGGTGGATGCAGGGGAGGATGTTTCTGCTGACGAGGGAGACTAGAACTAGGGGCATAATCTTAGAATAAGGGGCTGCCCATTTAAAAGATGAGGAGGAATTTCTTCTCTGAGGGTTGTAAATCTGTGGAATTCGCTGCCTCAGTGAGCTATGAAAGCTGGGTCATTGAATAAATTTAAGACAGAGATAGACAGTTTCTTAACCGATAAGGGAATAAGGGGTTGTGGGAAGCGGGCAGGGAAGTTGACCTGAATCCATGATCAGATCAGCCATGATCGTATTAAATGGTGGAGCAGGTTCGAGGGTCCGTATGGTCTACTCCTGCTCCTATTTCTTATGTTCTTATGTGCTCAGCGCCCCCCCGGATACTCTTCCTCCATTTTGGGCGGTCTTAGGCCAGGGGTTCCAAGGTGCCGGTGGGGATGTTACACTTTATCGAGGAGGCTTTGAGGGTGTTCTTGAAGCGTTTCCTCTGCCCACCTGGGACTCACTTGCCGTGTAGGAGTTCCGAGTAGAGTGCTTGCTTAGGGAGTCTCATGTCGGGCATGCAGACGATGTGGCCGCCCAACGGAGCTGGTCGAGCGTGGTCAGTGCTTCGATGTTGGGGATGTCGGTCTGAGCGAGAACACTGACATTGATGTATCTATCCTCCCAGTGGATTTTCAGGATCTTGCGGAGGCAGCGTTGGTGGTACTTCGCCAGCGATTTGAGGTGTCTACTGTATATGGTCCACGTCTCTGAGCCATCTAGGAGAGCGGTTATCACTACTGCCCTGTAGACCCCGCTACCGTCAGGGATCTGTGGACATGCACACCAAGGTCACTTTGTTTCTCTGCACTTCTCAGTGTCCTACCATTTGTGTATTCCCTTGCCTTGTTAGCCCTCCCCAAATGCATTACCTCACATCTCAGGATTAAATTCCATTTGCCACTGTTCTGCCCACCTGACCAGTTCATTGATATCTTCCTGCAGTCTAGAGCTTTCTTCTTCATTATCAACCACATGGCCAATTTTTGTATTATCTGCAAACATTTTAATCATGCCCCCTACATTCAAGTCTAAATTATTGATGTATACCACACAAAGCAAGGGACCTAGTACTGAGCCCTGCGGAACCCCACTGGAAACAGCCTTCAAGTGACATTATTACCCTTTGCTTCCTGCCTCTAAGCCAATTTTGGATCCAAATTGTCACTTCGCCTTGGATCCCATGTGCTTTTATTTTTGTGATCAGTCTGCCATGTGGGACCTTATCAAAAGCCTTGCTAAAATCCATATAGACTGCATCAAACTCACTACCCTCATCGACCCTCCTCGTTACTTCCTCAAACAATTCTATCAAGTTAGTCAGACATGACTTTACCTTAACAAATCCAATGCTTGACTGTCTTTGAGTAATCCGTGTTTTTCTAAATGAAGATTTATCCTGACCCTCAGAATTTTTTCCAATCATTTTCCCACCATCGAAGTTAGGCTGACTGGCCTGTAATTACTCGGTCTATCCCTTTCTCCCTTTTTAAACAACGGTACAACGTTAGCAGTCCTCCAATCCTCTGGCCAGTGAGGATTGGAAAATGATGGTAAGAGCCTCTGCTATTTAATCTTTTGCTTCTCTTAAAAGCCTGGGATACATTTCATCTGGGCCTGGTTACTTATCCACTTTCAAAGATGCTAAACCCCTTAATGCTTCCTCGCTCACTGGTTATTTTATCTAATATTTCACACTCCCCCTCCCTGATTGCAATGTTTGCTTCGCCCCTCTCTTTTGTGGAAACTGACGCAAAGTATTCATTAAGAACCACATCCACGTCTTCCGCCTCCACACACAGATTACCTATATGGTCTCTAATAGACGCTATTCGTTCTTTAGTTATTTTCTTGCTCTTAATGTATTTATAAAACATCTATGGGTTTTCCTTGATTTTATTTGCGAACATTTTTTCATGTTCTCTCTTTGCTTTCCTAATTTCCTTTTTATTTGCACCCCTGCACTTTCTATACTCCTCTCGGGTTTGTGCAACATTGCGTCCTCGGTATCTGTCAAGCTTCCCTTTTTTCTTTATCCTACCCTGTATGCCCCTCGACATCCAGGGACTCTAGATTTCTTTTCTTTAAGGGAACATACTTAATCTGAACCCTCAGGATTTCCTCCTTGAATGCCTCCCACTGCTCTGACACTGATTTACCTTCAAGTAGCTGTTTCTAGTCCACCTTGGCTAAATCCCATCTCAGCTTAGTAAAATTGGCTTTTCCCCAATTGAGAACTTTTATTCCTGGACTATCCTTGTACTTTTACATAACTACCCAAATCTAACTGAATTATGCCCACTACCACCAAAATGCTCTCCCACTGATATCCCTTCCATCTGCCCAGCTTCATTCCCTAAAACTAAGTCCAGAACCGCCACCTCCCTTGTGGGGCTTGCTTAAGCATTGGCTAAAAAAGTTATCCTGAATGCATTTTAAGAATTCTGCACCCTGTATAACCGTCACTCTAATTTTATCCCAGTTAGTATTAGGATAGTTGAAATCCCCTTCGATTACTGCCCTATTACTGGGTTCAGCTGCGGCTCAGTGGGTAGCACACCCGCCTCTGAGTCAGAAGGTTGTGGGTTTAAATCCCACTCCAGAGACTTGAGCACATAGGCTGACACCCCAGTGCAGTGCTGAGGGAGTGCTGCCCTGTTGGAGGTGTGCCGTCTTTCAGCTGAGACATTAAATCGAGCCCCCGTCTGTCCTCTCAGGTGGACTTAAAAGATCCCATGGCATTATTTCAAAGAAAAGCAGGGGAGTTATCCCCGGTGTCCTGGCCAATATTTATCCCTCAATCAAAACAAAGAAACAGACTATCTGGTCATTATCACGTTGCTGTTTGTGGGAGCTTGCTGTATGCACATTAGCTGCCACGTTTCCCACATTACAACAGTGACTACACTTCAGAAGTACAGGCAACCCTTGATTATCCGGGTCCCTCGGGGATTGGGTAAACGATTTCTCCGTTCGAGCGAGTTGACATTACAGTTAATGCTTACAGTACTGCAGGTGTGCTCTAATCAATAGCTGTAGCGTATCTTCTAATCCTTGAATTCTAGTCCTCTAGATCTAAAGACTATTAGGCTCGTTGATTACTTCCTGTAACTGTTCATGGCATTTTAATGAATTATGAGAGGCAGTGGACCTGTGTGCGAGCAGCAGCGGGAGCTGAGGCAAGGCAGAGCGCTTAAAAGCAGCGCGGCAAGTGCAGGCTCGACAGAGGCAGTAGAACTGCGTGGGAGCAGCAGCGGGAGCTGAGGCAAGGCAGAGCGCTTAAAAGCAAGGCTCAACAGGCAACATTCGAAAGGAATGTCAGAGTTTCAAAGTGACGTCACACACACACAATTTTAAATGCCATTACAACAGTTTCCCGTTGCATCCGTGTGTGGATAATCGAGAGTTACCTGTACTTCATTTGCTGTAAAGCGCTTTGAGATGTCCGGTGGTCGTGAAAGGCGCTATATAAATGTAAGTCTTTCTTTCTTTACAGTTTCTGCATTTATCAGAAATTTGCCTTCCTATTTGCTCTTCTATCTGCCTTTGTTTGGAGGTCTATAGTACACTCCCAGCAGTTCTTCAGTTCAACCCATATGACCTCATTTGATCCTTCCAACATATCAACCCTCCTCACAGCTGTAATTGTTTCTTTAATCAATACTGCTACCTCCCCCCCCCTCCTTTTTTATCCCCCTCTCTATCCCGTCTGAAAACCCTGTAACCTGGAATGTTGAGCTGCCATTCCTGCCCTTCTTTCAGCCGTGTCTCTATCATACCAAAATATCACACTCCCATGTGTCTATCTGTGCCCTCATCTCATCTGCCTTATTCCCGAGACTCTGCATTAAAGTAAATACCATTTAGCACTGCCAAACTCCCTTGTTGTCTATTTTGTAGCCTTTGTTTCCTCTGCCTTTCAAACTCGCTTACTAATTTTCTGCCTTCCAATTCCAGCTTTGTTGCTCTCTCTTCTGTAACTACTCTCAGGTTTCCATCCCCCTGCCAAGCTAGTTTAAACCCTCCCAACAACACTAGCAAACCACCCCCCATGAGGATATTGGTCACAGCTCTATTGAGGTGCACCTCATCCGGCTTGTACAGGTCCTACCTCCCCTAGAAACTGTCCCAATGCCTCAGGAATTTAAAGCCCTCCCTCCTGCACCATCTCTCCAGCCATGCATTCATCTGCTCTATCCTCCTATTTCTGTATTCGCTTGCCCATGGCACTGGGAGTAATCCAGAGATTACTACCTTTGAGGTCTTGCTTTTTAATCTTCTCTCCTAGCTTCCTAAAATCTGCCTGCAGGACCTCATCCCTCTTTCTACCTATGTTGTTGGTACCGATATGGGTGATCACCCTCCTCCTTCAGAATGTCCTGCAGCCGTTCAGTGACATCCTTGCACCAGGGAGGCAACATACCATCCTGGAGTCAGGTCTGTGGCCGCAGAAATGCCTGTCTGCTCCCCTAACTATTGAATCCCCTACCACAATTGCTCTTCCACTCTTCCTCCTCCATCCCACCCGTGGTGCCGGGGACTTGGTTGCACTCTCCAGAGGAACCCAGAGGAGGTGGTTAAAATGATAAAGGGATTTGGTTGGCTAGATGCAGAGAAACTTATCCATTGGTTGATGAATCAAGAACAAGGGAGCATAATCTTAACATTAGAGCTAGATCATTTAGGAGTATAATATTTTGGTTAGCAGATTCATGAGGGACTAAAATAGACGACGAATGGGGACATGGTGGTGGGGGACCCAAGTGCATTATTGTGGCTTTGTACACCTGTAGAGTGGATCTTACGATTATTGGTTGAAAGATACTGGGGGATCTGAGGGCCTTGGTAGATGCCAGCGTTAATCTGAACACAGTCGATCGGGACTACGTTGAGAAGAAGCGAAAAGCACTCTGCTATCATTGCAGAAAGACGATACAAGCTAAACTTGTGGCATATAAGATGCGGCAACTAGTTCTCTGTGGATCAATACTAAAGATCCAGTTGTACGGTGGTTTTAAGCCGAAAAAGGTAAACTGTCGGAGAGAGGAATAGTCCTGACCAATACTAACCTGTCACATAATATATTGGAAGGGTGGAAGGCTTGTGGCATCAAGCAACTTAAATGAAGACCAAGATTAAACAAGTGTTGGGGACTAAGCCTGGTACATGTTGTAGCACTTGATGTGCAGAACATCTGAGTGGCTAGGATATTGCAAGCTGCCTTGTGTAAGTCCATCCACCATGCTGAAAGCTAATGTCTGTTCTGTAGCTGCTGAGGAAACTTGGGATGACAGCTGCTGGAATTTGTATTTAATAGGAACAGAGATATCTTGGGGTGTATATCTTGCCATCTTCAATCTATGAAGATGGCAAGACAAGTTGAAAAGGCTGTTAAAAAGGGATATGGGACATAGAGTACAAAATCAAGGAAGTTACCTTGATAAAAACCTTTAGGCATCAGCTGGAGTATTCTATTCAATTCTGGGTACCTCACTTGAGGAAGGAATGTTAAGGCCTTGCTGAGGGTGCAGAAGAGATTTACTAGAAGGGAAGCAGGATGAGGGACTTCTGTTATATGGACAGACGAGAGAAACATAGAAAATAGGTGCAGCAGTAGGCCCTTCGAGCCTGCACCACCATTCAATAAGATCATGGCTGATCATTCACCTCAGTACCCCTTTCCTGCTTTCTCTCCATACCCCTTGATCCCTTTAACCGTAAGGGCCATATCTAACTCCCTCTTGAATATATCCAACGAACTGGCATCAACGACTCTCTGCGGTAGGGAATTCCACAGGTTCACAACTCTCTGAGTGAAGAAGTTTCTCCTCATCTCAGTCCTAAATGGCTTACCCTTTATCCTTAGACTGTGTCCCCTGGTTCTGGACTTCCCCAACATTGGGAACAGTCTTCCTGCATCTAATCTGTCCAGTCCCATCAGAATTTTATATGTTTCTATGAGATCCCCTCTCATCCTTCTAAACTCCAGTGAATAAAGGCCCAATCGATCCAGTCTCCCCTCATATGTCAGTCCTGCCACCCCAGGAATCAGTCTGGTGAACCTTAGCTGCACTCCCTCAATAACAAGAACGTCCTTCCTCAGATTAGGAGACCAAAACTGAACACAATATTCCACCAAGGCCTCTGTACAACTGCAGTAAGACCTCCCTGCTCCTATACGCAAATCCCCTAGCTATGAAGGCCAACATATCATTTGCCTTCTTCACCGCCTGCTGTACCTGCATGCCAACTTCAATGACTGATGTACCATGACACCCAGGTCTCGTTGCACCTCCCCTTTTCCTAATCTGCCGCCATTCAGATAATATTCTGCCTTTGTGTTTCTGCCCCCAAAGTGGATAACCTCACATTTATCCACATTATACTGCATCTGCCATGCATTTGCCCACTCTCCTAACCTGTCCAAGTCACCCTGCAGCCTCTTAGTGTCCTCCTCACAGCTTAACCGCCACCCAGTTTAGTGTCATCTGCAAACGTGGAGATATTACACTCAATTCCTTCATCTAAATCATTGATGTATATTGTAAATAGCTGGGGTCCCAGCACTGAGCCCTGCGGCACCCCACTACTCACTGCCTGCCATTCTGAAAAGGACCTGTTTATCCCGACTCTCTGCTTCCTGTCTGCCAACCAGTTCTCTATCCACGTTAGTACATTACCCCCAATACCATGTGCTTTAATTTTGCACACCAGTCTCTTGTGTGGGACCTTGTCAAAAGCCTTTTGAAAGTCCAAATACACCACATCCACTGGTTCTTCCTTGTCCACTCTATAGTTACATCCTCAAAAAATTTCAGAACATTTGTCAAGCATGATTTCCTTTTCATAAATCCATGCTGACTTGGACCGATCCTGTCACTGCTTTCAAAATGTGCTGTTATTTCATCTTTAATAATTGATTCCAACATTTTCCCCACTACTGATGTCAGGCTAACCAGTCTATAATTAACTGTTTTCTCTCTCCCTCTTTTTTTTTTTTTAAAGTGTTGTTACATTAGCTACCCTCCAGTCCATAGGAACTGATCCAGAGTCGATAGACTGTTGGAAAATGATCACCAATGCATCCACTATTTCTAGGGCCACTTCCTTAAGTACTCTGGGATGCAGACTAACAGGCCCCGAGGATTTATCGGCCTTCAATCGCATCAATTTGCCTACACAATTTCCTGCCTAATAAGGATATCCTTCAGTTACTCCTTCTCACTTGCCCCTCAGTTGTTGGGGTTGTTCTCCTTTAAAGCAGAAACGGTTAAGAGATTTTATAGAGGTGTTCAAAATCATGAATGGTTTTGATAAAGTAAATAGAGAGACTGGCCTTTGTGGCGGCCATTCGTCAAAATCAAATGGCTGCCGCTTTGGGCTCAACTGGCCACCCGAACATAGATTCGGCCTGGGAGATCTTGCAGCGGTGTGGGCCACCGCTGACTCGAGGCGGTGTGGGGCTTGCAGCGGTCGTGACACGGTAAAAGTGTGTACCTCCGCCCTCGGACCCAATTTCAGCGTGAAGAAGCTGGGCCTTCAGCTGACGGTGCCCCCGCCAGCTTTTAGGGCCGGGGTGCAACATGGCAGAGATCTCTGAGCCGTGGGAGCGGAGAGAGACAAGAAGGTAAGATCCAAACCTGAGGACGGGTTGGAAGCTCCCCAAAGTCCTTGAAGTAATAGCAGCTGAGTCGGTCTCAGAGAAGTCTGGTAAGCGATCATCTGGGGGAGATCAGCAAGCTCCAGATGGGGCGAAATCCCAGAGCCAGCTCTGTATTGCTCAGCAACGTCCAAAAGCCTCTTCAGTCGACTGGAGGAGTTCAGCACAGAATCCGCAATCAAGGGGAGGGAAAGAGGGAAGGGGAGAGAAAGGAGAAATAGATAGAAGTGAGGAAAGGGAATGAGAAACAGGATGAGAAAATTTGATTGGGAGAGAGAGAAATAGGAATAGAGAAAGAGAACAGGGGGAAAAAAAATTAGAGAGAAATAGAGATCCCGAGTTTGACAGAGAAAACTGAAATCTCAATCCAGGGGCTCACTGGAAATGTCGTCCCAGCTCAGCATTCCGCGCGGTAACAGATGGGCATCTGTTCCACCTCCGCTGCCTCCAGGCTAGATCCAAGGTCGTCCCATCTTCTGTCATCGAATTACAGTACGCAGACGACACTTGCGTCTGCACACACTCTGAGGCCAAACTCCAAGCCATCGTCAACACCCTCACGAGGCGTGCGAAAGCATGGGCCTTACACTAAACATCCATAAGACAAAGGTCCTCCACCAACCTGACCCTGCCACACAGCACTGCCCCCTGGTTATCAAAATACACGGTGAGGCCTTGGACAACGTGGACCATTTTCCATACCTCAGGAGCCGACTGTCTGCAAGGGCAGACATCGATGACAAACTCCAACACTGCCTTCAGTGTGCCAGTGCAGCCTTCAGTCGCCTGAGGAAAGAGAGTTTTTGAAGACCAGGACCTCAAATCTGGCACCAAGCTTATGGTCTGCAGGACAGTAGGGACACTCGCCCTCCTGTATGACTCAGAGACGTGGACTATTTTCAGCAGACACTTCAAAGCACTGGAGAAGTACCACCAATGCTGCCTCCGCAAGATCATGCAAATCCATTGGGAGGACAGACGCACCAGCGGCAATGTTCTCGCTCAGGCCAACATCCCCAGCATCGAAGCACGGTGGGCGGGCCACATCGCTTGCCTGACACGAGACTCCTAAAACAAGTGCTCTTCTCGGAGCCTCAACACGGCAAGCAAGCCCCAGGTGGGCAGAGGAAATGCTACAAGGACACCCTCAAAGCTTCCTTGATAAAGTGCAACATCCCCACCAGCACCTGGGAATCCCTGACCCAAGAACGCCCAAAGTGGAGGAAGAGCATCCAGGAAGGCGCTGAGCACCTCGAGTCTCGTTGCCGAGAGCATGCAGAAACCAACCGCAGACAGCGGAAGGAGCGTGCGGCAACCCAGGCTCCCCACCCACCCTTTCCTTCAACCACTGTCTGCCCCACCTGTGACGGAAACTGTAGGTCACGCATTGGACTGTTCAGCCCACCTGAGAACTCCCTTTTAGAGTGGAAGCAAGTCTTCCTTGACTTTGAGGGACTGCCTATGATGATCTTACGCGTGCCTAACCTGCGACTTCGACTCAATGTCTCCTTTGTGACTACCTCATGGGCCTGGGAAGGCTGCTGTGTGGAAGCTGCAGGTGTCCTTCTGGGATGCCCTCGAGCAGCTATGGGCTTGGAAGGGCTGGCTGTAGACTGGCCAACACCTTCCTGGGAGGGTTCAGTCTGACTTGGCTCGGGCAAGGCCATGCTTAGAGGCACTGGTGAAGTGACAGGTCAGGAGCCAGGAATACTGTGAGTCAGAGGAAGCGCATCATCTGTATCCTGGCCCGAGGAGCCTGAATAACTCACCAGGTGCGACACAATACCACCACCAGCAACCTGAGGGAGCTCAGGTCAGTGCTGTGGCATCATACCAGCAGGACCCCCGTGGTCACATGGTGGACCTAGCTGCGAAAGCAACACTGAGGTCTCTGGGAGCATCCAGCTGAGACTGCATGCAAGCAGCCACAGTCTGAAAGCCACCAGCTACAACAGCACTTAGACGCTCCGTCGACTCTTGCAGAATCGCGGCCATCCTCTCCAAAGCAGCACCAATGCGCTCGTTCCCTTGCAGCTGTCATATCACACTAAGGGTGAATTTCCCGTGGGAATAACGCCCCAATTAAGACTGCAAACTTTCAAGTTTGAAAGGCTAATAAGACAAACACTTTTTTGTGGTCAAAAAGCTGAATTTGGATCCAGTGGCCGCCACAAACTTTGCGGCGCTATTTGGGGAAAAATGCCTCAATACCACCAGCTTTCTGGCTGCACTGAATTTCGGCCTCACTGTTTCCAGTGGCAGTAAAGTTGGTCACCAGAGGACACAGATTTAGGTGATTGGTAAATGAACCAGAGGCGTAGGGCTCAATTTTCCCCAGAAGTTGCTCCATTATTTTTGGAGTAGGCTGCTTTTTCTGGCCTAACTTAAAAATCCCAAGTTTCCCCAATCAGTTTTCACCAGCTCAGGTCGGTGCTGTGCCATCATACCGGAAGGTCCCCCGTGGCCACGTGGTAGACCTCGCCGCGAAAGCAACACTGAGGTCTCTGGGAGCATCCAGCTGAGACTGCATGTGAGCAGCCACAGTCTGAAAGCCACCAGCTACAACAGCACTTAGACGCTCCGTCGACTCTTGCAGAGCCACGGCCATCTTCTCCAAAGCACTCAGGTCGGTGCTGTGCCGTCATACCGGAAGGTCCCCCATGGGAGGACGTTTTTTTTAGGTTAATTTTTTTTTCTTAAAAGGGGGCATTACCAGCCACCTATGCCAGTTCTGGCCATTTCGGCAACTTTGGCCAGCTAATAGTTACTCCATTTCTACTTAGGCCAGTGTATGTGGCCCCTTGAGAAAAGCCTTGCGGAGAGTTAAAGAAATCGGTGCAGGTAAGTACATCAGAAGCCATTCGGCCTGGGATAGGGGCTGGAAGCGGAGAGGACCTGGACCTGAACCAACCAAGCCTTAAGGAACAGACTTGCAAAACCATCCTTCTTTCGCACAATTAAAATAAGAAGAAATAAAAAATTTAAAGCCCTACCTTCAGCATCAAACTCCAATTCACCTTTCTGCACTCGGCCTGGGAAGGCAGAGGGCCGGTGCAGGAGGCCACTCAGCCTGGGCTAGGGGTGAGAGAACGCATCGGGAGGCCACTCGGCCTGGCTAGGAGCAGGAGGGAGCAATTCAACGGAGAGGCTAGTTTGAGAGAAGAGGAACTCTATGGTCTGCAGGCTGTTTGTGGCGATCACACCTTCCCTGCACACTCAGCAGAGCTATCAGGACATGCAGCACCAGACTGATCACAATTAAAATCAACTCTGCAGAATAAAAAACTTACTGTTAGTTGCTTTTGAAGTCTGGTTTCCTTGCATGTCTGCAGCAGTGTTGTGCCCAGCACCGAGAGACTGCCCTCAGCTCAGAGGCAGGCTGGATAAGACTCGGGTGCATGGCTGAGGTTTCTTCAATGCAGCCCTAGTCAGTATATCCTGGCTTATCACACTGCCAACAGAGGCCCATAGAACCGGCCCTGTAGACTGCACTTCATGCGAGGGCTCCTCATATTTGCAGCACGGAAGGCACGCAGATTCAGAGCGCTACTGCACATGCGCGGCCATCATTATTCTTCACTGCGCATGTGCAGACGTCCCGGCACATTTTCCAGCGCAGAACACAGGCTCCACCCCCCGAGGCGACTGGCAACGCTGTGCGGCTGCAGAGAAGAGGCCAGACAGTGGCCAAAGTTGGAACATTTTTTTCTGGAGCATCTCCGGACGTACTGAAGCGGCGCAACTCGGATAAGTGCGCTAAAAAAACGGGCTCGGTCAAAATTGAGCCCATAATGAGGAAACATTTTTTACACAGCGAGGTGTTGTGACCCGGAATGCCCACTACCTGAAAGGGTGGTGGAAACAGATTCAACAGTAACATTCAAAAGAGAGTTGGATAAATACGTGGAAGGGAAATAAATTACAGGGCTCTGGGGAAAGAGCAGGGAATTGGGATTAATTGGATAATGCTACCACAGAGCTGGCACAGGCACGATGGGCTGAATGGCCTCCTTCTGTGCTCTATGATTCTATGATTCCACAATATGAACTTAATAAAATAGAAACTCTACCTGCGTGTATTTCTCGGGTTCTTAATTTGGAAACATGGTGATAGGTTTGTATGCATATCAGACACCTGGAAAAGCTTCCCCCCCTGCAAAAAAAAAAGATTGTTAAAGCTAGTCATTGTCTAAGTAAAGCAAGTAATTAGTTACAATTGTATACGTGTATGTAACAATGGTGGTAAGTTGCTACATTGCCTTAAATGCCGTGGCAGAGGAAGGAAATTTGGAATTGACAGCACTACCTCACCAGATTTTATCCATTCGATGCTATGAGTGCTATCTATTTTAGTAATACGTTCTTCTAAATGAGGAATTGTGAAGTGAGTACTTGCAAATGTCTGAATGCAAATCTCATAGAAACGTTTAAAATTCTGACGGGTTTAGACAGGTTAGATGCAGGAAGAAGGTTCCCGATGTTGGGGAAGTCCAGAACCAGGGGTCACAGTCTAAGGATAAGGGGTAAGCCATTTAGGACCGAGATGAGGAGAAACTTCTTCACCCAGAGAGTGGTGAATCTGTGGAATTCTCTACCACAGAAAGTTGTTGAGGCCAATTCACTAAATATCTTCAAAAAGGAGTTAGATGTAGTTCTTACTATTAGGGGGATCAAGGGGTATGGTGAGAAAGCAGGAATGAGGTACTGAAGTTGCATGTTCAGCCATGAATGGCGGTGCAGGCTTAAAAGGGCCGAATGACACCTATTTTCTATGTTTCTCAATCAACACAGTAGATTAGAAAAAGTTGTATAATATGACTTGTGAAAGTAATTGATCTTTTAATCAGTTAATAATTTCTCTTTGTCCACCCCCCATCCCCTCCACATTCCTTGCGTTTAGGACGACTTCAGCTCCAAGCTGATCGACAGCAGGAAAACATTAAAAAACGAGACTCACTGGTCCACGTTCTGGCAACGCAGCTCGAGCTGGATGGTTATGAGCGAGCACCGTTCAACGATCGCCAGTTTGATAGTTTCCATCGACAGCTGACGGCTAGGTTGGAGAGAGAGAGAGAAACGGCCAATCAATTAGTGGTGAGAGTTAAATTTTTAAAACGGAAGCATATTGTTCTCCTGTGTGCTCTGTTTTGGGTCTTTGGGGTTGTACTTCTGTCGCATCCTGGTCATCAATTCTGTTCCGTGGTTGGCCGATGGGCGTGCTTCTGGAAGGCGGGCATTGGTCCTAATCTTACCAGATGTATCAAATGTATTGTTCTGTGGCCTGCAATTAAGGCCCCTGTCGATGAGCTGAGTAAAAATAATTTAAGCTTTTAATTTGTATTTCTAATCTTTCCTCTTTGTAACAACCACAAGCAAAAATTTGTGATGTGATCTTTATTGAAGTCAAGTGTTCCGTACAGTATTTATCCCTCAACCAACATCACTAAAACAGATGATCTGGTCATTATCAGATTACTGTTTGTTTGGACCTTGCTGTGTGCAAATTGGCTGCTACGTTTCCTACATTACAAATGTGACTCAATTTCAGAAGTATTTCATTGGCTGTAAAGCGCTTTGGGATGTCCTGAGATCGGGAAAGGTGCAAGTCTGTCTTTCTTTAACACTAATTATCTTGAGGTCTAATTTGGAGCCAGTCAGTAAAATAATGTTTACTTCAGGATGAAATATAGATTAATAGATGATTAAGAACATAAGAAACAGGAGCAGGAGTAGGCCATTTGGCCCCTCGGGTCTGCTCTCCCATTCAATAAGATCATGCTGAACTTCTACTTTCAACTCCATTTTCCTGCACTCTCCCCATATTCCTTGATTCCCTTAATATCCAAAAATCTATTGATCTCTGTCTAGTATATACTCAACGACTGAATATCGATAGCCCTCTGGGGCAGGGATTTCCAAAGATTCACCACCCTGTGAGTGAAGAAATTTCTACTCGGCTCAGCTCTAAATGGCGGACCCCATATTCTGAGACTGACCCCCTGGTTCTAGACTCCCCAGCCAGGGGAAACGTCCTCCCTGCATCTACCCTGTTAAGCCCTGTATGAATTTTGTATGTTTCAATGAGATCACCTCTCATTCTTCTAAACTCTAGAGAATATAGGCCTAGTCTACTCAATCTCTCCTCATAGGACAATCCCCCCCCAACCCAGGAATCAATCTGGTGAACCTTTTTTGTACTCCCTCTGGCAAGTATATCCTTCCTTAGATAAGGAGACCAAAACTGTACACAATGCTCCAGGGGCGGTCTCACCAGGGCCCTATACAATTGCAGTAAGATGTCTTTACTCTTCTCAAATTCTCTTGTAATAAAAGCCAACAAACCATTTGCTTTCTTAATTGCTTGTTGTGCCTGCATGTTAACTTTGTGATTCGTGTACAAGGACACCCAGGTCCCTCTCAACGCCAACATTTCCCAATCTCTCACTATTTAAACAAATACTGTGACCCTATGTTAGGAATCACTCATCGGTAGAAAAAAATATACAAACAGCATACTACTTTGGGAGAGAGGCATTTGAAATCTTGCAAAGAATAGCCAAATGATCTTCAGAACGGACAAGCAAACCGTTGTGGCGAGAAACCTAACTGATTATAAATATTATAATTTTTGTTTTGGTAATATGACATAGTTTTACTCCTCTTAGCTAACATTTGCTCCTGAATTGAACAGAGCATTCGTATGCCCAACAGGTTGAATATGCAGACAAAGAAGCAACAAAGCAACGGCAGATTGACGAGATCAGAGATAAGAAGACAGGGCTGGAGCGAACAATCGAACTGAAGTTGGACATTCAGAGCAAGAGGCAAGCTGAGCTGAAGAATGTTAAAGTGGACCTCCAGCAGCTGGAAGGGTCTTCAGATAGACTGCAAGAACTGGACCAAGAGCTCAATAAAGTGGTAAGGCAGCAAAGGGACTGCACAAAAACATTACTCTCCAACGATTGTTACTCATTCCTCCATGTGCATTCCTCCATGTGAATTCAATCGGAAAAACTATTGCTGCGCAACAGATTTCTGAATTTAGAAACATTTGGGATGGAACACAAGTGTGACCTTCTGTTAGGAATCACTCATCATTAGAAAAAAATATACAGACATCAGCGTAATGTTTAGGGAGCGAGGCAGTTGAAATCTCGCAAAGAATAGCCAAATAATCTTCAGAACCATTTTGGCGAGAAACATAACTGAACAAGATAAAATTAATTTGACCCAATTATTAGCTGTTTTCTTCTACTTTTAGCGCAAACACTTAGTACTTTGGCCCTAAGTTTTGAAACTCCCTCCCTAAACCTCTCCGCTTCTCTATCTCTTTTTCCTCCTTTAAGACGCTCGTTAAAACCTACCTCTTTAAACAAGCTTTTGATCATCTGCCTTAATTTCTTCTGTGGCTCGGTGTCAAATTTATCTGTTTGTCTGTAACATTATTGCCTTGGGATGTTTTACTACGTTAAAGGCGCTATATAAATAAAAGTTAGTATTATTTACTGAACATTGTAGCAATCCTCTGATAATGAACACTGCACGATTAATCAGTGGCAAATCCATAAAATATGTAATGAATATTAGTGTATTTCTCACATTTTTTCCTCTTTCCTACACCTTCACATCAGTGAATTGAGTTGGAAATGTATCCTTGTGCAAGACATTAACTCGTTCACCTACGAACCATCTTACTTTACCTAGTGCAAATTAATGTTAATATTTGAAGTCCAAACCAACCACAACCGGAATGTACTACAACACATGAGTATAATACTATTACTTGGTACAGATAAAGTCTGACAGGGATGTGTCAATTAATACTACTTTATTTAAATTAACATGATTGAGTGCAACTAATACTATCGTAAAAGCCAGGTGGTGAGAATTACAATGTACACCATGTCTGCCATAACTAGGCTCTTGCTTACTGACATCCTTGCATAGCTATTGTGTAAGATTGCACCATCGTTTAACAAGGTTATGTTTACAGTTTCCATTCAGCGTGTCACAAATTCAACATTATGTTGTTTCCCTGAAAAAGGATTATAAAATATACAACCCTTTCCTTGCTGTCTGTCCACTGACTGATGCAGCTGTGCCTTCCCCTAGGATCATTGTCTCCTCTCTTCAGTCATTTTCTCTGCCAAAGGAAAATGCACTCAACTAAGTAGCTGACCTTTTTTTTAACTTGAGAAATGCAAGAACAAAGCATATAAAAGTTCTTGGTTTCAACTTGTGATTGTTCGCTTTCAATATTTTCAAAAGATAATGATGCAGGAAAATACTTTGCAAGTTTTTCTGTAGCTTAGCACAAACTATTGGATCCGTTGTAGTCTTCCTTTCATTCGGTTTGTAACTTATTGCAGCTGTGTCAGTTCAGCGACAGTCGGCTGGGTCTTTGTCAAAGACTGAAAATATTGGCATTTTTAAAAGGGAAACACAATACTGATGCCTTGCCCAACATACTGGGAGATACAATTTGTAAATACAGAAACTACATAGAATAGAGGTTCAGCAAACTAAATAGTGGGGGGAGGGTGGTTCAGGTGAAGGGAAATTTAGAAAGTTAAAGGAAAAGGCAATTGTGCAGGGTAGCGATATGGGTAATGATAACCAGTGTATAACAGGAAGGGACAGAGTGTACAAATAGACCAGCAAATAGAGTTAGATTAGGGAAAAATGGTAAAAAAAGACAATTAAAGGCTCTTTATCTGAATGCACGCAGCTTTTGTAACACGATAGATGAATTGACGGCACAAATAGAAAAAATGGGTATGATCTAATAGCCATTACAGAAATGTTGCAAGGTGACCAAGGTTGGGAACTAAATGTTCCAGGGTACCTGACATTTCAGAAAGGGAGGCAGAATGGTAAAAGACGGGAGGGGGTAGCCCTGATAATAAAGGATGGCATAAGGACAGTAGAGGGAAAGGATCTCGGCTCGGAGGATCAGGTATTGAATCAGTATGGGTGGAGATAAGGAATAACAAGGGGCAGAAAACACTGGTATATAGGTCCCCTAACAGTAATTATACCCTTGGACAGAATATTAATCAAGAAATAGAAGGAGCTTGTAACAAAGGTGATGCAGTAATCGTGGGGCACTTGAATCTTCATAGACTGGACAAATCAAATTGGTAAAGGTGTAGTCTGGAGGATGAGTTCATGGACTGCATTCGGGATAGTTTCCGAGAACAATATGTCATGGAACCAACCAAGGAACAGGCTATTTTAGATCTTATTGCATGATGCAGGGTTAATTAGCAGTCTCATAGTAAAAGCTCCTCTGGGGCAGAGTGACCATAGTACAATAGAATTTCACATTACATTTGAGAGTGACTTGCCAAGTCCGAAACTAGAGTCTTAAATAAAGCCAATTACATAGTTATGAAGGACGAGTTGGCTAAGGTAGGTTGGAAAAATTGATTAAAAGGTATGGCAGTGGTGGCGAGCTGTTAAAGAAATATTTCACAATTCTCAACAAAAATACATTCCATTGTGAAACAAAAACTCCACAGGAAAAGTGATCCATCCGCGGCTAAGTAAAGAAGTTAAGGATAGCATTAGATTGAAAGAAGAAACTTATAATGTTGCGAAGAATAGTAGTAAGCCTGAGGATTGGGAGAGTTTCACAAACCCGCAAAGGATAACCAAAAAATTAATTAAAAGGGTCAAAATAGACTGAAAACTAGCAAGAAATATAAAAACAGATTGTAAGAGCTTCTACAAGTATGCAAAAAGCAACAGAGTAGCAAAAGTAAACATTGGTCTCTTAAAGGATGAGGCAGGAGAAATTATTATGGGGAATAAGGAAATGTCAAGCGTTAAACAAGTATTTTGTATCTGTCTTCACAGTAGAAGATGCAAAAAGCATATCTAAAATCATGGGGAACTAAGAGTCGAATGAGAGTAAAGAACTTAATGCAATTAGTATAAATAGAGAAACTAATGGGACTAAAAGCTGACAAATCCCCTGGACCTGACAGCCTACATCCTCGGGTTCTAAAAGAGATGGCTGCAGAGATAGTGGAGGCATTTGTTTTTATCTTTCAAAATTCCCTAGATTCTAGAAGGTCGCAGCAGATTGAAAGGTAGCAAATGTAACACCGCTATTCAAGAAAGGAGAGAGAGAAAAGAGGGAACTACAGATCAGTTAGCCTGACATGACTCATTGGGAAAATGCAGGAATCCATTGTTAAGGAAGTGGTATCAGGGCACTTAAAAAATCATAGCATGTTTAATAAACAGTCTCCTAGTAAAGGATCACCTCAGAGTGAGTGATCATAGCATGATTGAATTTCAAATTCAGATGGAGGGTGAGAAAGTTGGATCTCTAACCAGCGTACTAAGCTTAAATAAAGGAGACTATGAAGGTATGAGGGCAGAGTTGGGTAAAGTGGACTGGCAAAATAGATTAAAGTGTAGGACGGTTGATGAACAGTGGTACATTTAAGGAGATATTTCACAACTCTCAAGAAAAATATATACCAGTGAGGAGGAAAGGGTGTAAGAGAAAAGATAGCCATCCGTGGCTAACTAAAGAAATAAAGGACGGTATCCAATTTAAAAACAAGGGCATACAAAGTGGCCAAAAATAGTGGGAGGACAGAAGACTGGGAAGTTTTTAAAAGCCAGCAAATATCAACTCAAAAAATGATTAAGAAAGGGAAGATAGACTATGAAAGTAAACTAGCGCAAAATATAAAAACAGATAGCAAGAGTTTCTATACATATATAAAAAGGAAAAGGGTGGCTAAAGTAGATGTTGATCCCTTAGAGGACATGACTGGGGAATTAGTAATGGAGAACATGGAGATTGCAGAAACTCTGAACAAATATTTTGTATCAGTCTTTACGGGAGAGGACACGACAGTGGATAGTCGAGGGGATATGGGGGGGGAGGAACTTATCACAATCACTAAGGAGATGGTACTCAGTAAGATAATGGGACTAAAGGCAGATAAATCCCCTGGACCTGATGGCTTGCATCCTAGGGTCCGAAGAGAAGTAGCAGTAGGGATAGTGAATGCATTGGTTGTAATTTACCAAAATTCCCTGGATTCTGGGGAGGTCTCAGCAGATTGGAAAACTGCAAATGTAACGCCCCTATTTAAAAAAGGAGGCAGACAAAAAGCAGGAAACTATAGACTAGTTAGCTTAACATTGTGGTTGGAAAAATGTTCGAGTCCATTTATTAAAGAAGGACATTTGGAAAAGCAGAATTTGGACAGGCAGAGTCAGCATGGATTTATGAAGGGGAAGTCATGTTTGACAAATTTGCTGGAGCTCTTTTGAGGATATAATGGAACAGGGTGAATAAAGGGGAAACAGAAACTTAGATACATAGAAAATAGGTGCAGGAGTAGGCCATTCGACCCTTCGAGCCTGCACCGCCATTCAATGAGTTCATGGCTGAAAATGCAACTTCAGTACCCCATTCCTGCTTTCTCACCATACCACTTGATCCCCCTAGTAGTAAGGACTACATCTAACTCCTTTTTGAATATATTTAGTGAATTGGCCTCAACAACTTCCTGTGGTAGAGAATTCCACAGGTTCACCACTCTCTGAGTGAAGAAGTTTCTCCTCATTTCGGTCCTAAATGGCTTACCCCTTATCCTTAGACTGTGACCCCTGGTTCTGGACTTCCCCAACATTGGGAACATTCTTCCTGCATCTAACCTGTCTAAACCCATCAGAATTTTAAACGTTTCTATGAGATCCCCTCTCATTCTTGAACTCCAGTGAATACAAGCCCAGTTGATCCAGTCTTTCTTGATATGTCAGTCCCGCCATCCCGGGAATCAGTCTGGTGAACCTTCGCTGCACTCCCTCAATAGCAAGAATGTCCTTCCTCTAGTTAGGAGACCAAAACTGTACACAGTACTCCAGGTGTGGCTTCACCAAAGCCCTGCACAACTGTAGTAACACCTCCCTGCCCCTGTACTCAAATCCCCTCGCTATGAAGGCCAACATGCCATTTGCTTTCTTAACCGCCTGCTGTACCGGCATGCCAACCTTCAATGACTGATGTACCATGACACCCAGGTCTCGTTGCACCTCCCCTTTTCCTAATTTGTCACCATTCAGATAATAGTCTGTCTCTCTGTTTTTACTACCAAAGTGGATAACCTCATATTTATCCACATTATACTTCATCTGCCATGCATTTGCCCACTCACCTAACCTATCCAAGTCACTCTGCAGCCTCATAGCATCGTCCTCGCAGCTCACTGCCACCCAACTTAGTGTCATCTGCAAATTTGGCGATACTACATTTAATCCCCTCGTCTAAATTATTAATGTACAATGTAAACAGCTGAGGCCCCAGCACAGAACCTTGCAGTACCCCACTAGTCACTGCCTGCCATTGCCATTCTGAAAAGTACCCATTTACTCCTACTCTTTGCTTCCTGTCTGCCAACCAGTTCTCAATCCACGTCAGCACACTACCCCCAATCCCATGTGCTTTAACTTTGCACATTAATCTCTTGTGTGGGACCTTGTCGAAAGCCTTCTGAAAGTCCAAATACACATCAACTGGTTCTCCCTTGTCCACTCGACTGGAAGCATCCTCAAAAAATTCCAGAAGATTTGTCAAGCATGATTTCCCTTTCACAAATCCCTGCTGACTTGGACCTATCATGTCACCTCTTTCCAAATGTGCTGCTATGACATCCTTAATAATTGATTCCATCATTTTGCCCACTACCGATGTCAAGTTGACAGGTCTATAATTCCCTGTTTTCTCTCCCTCCTTTTTTAAAAAGTGGGGTTACATTGGCTACCCTCCACTCGATAGGAACTGATCCAGAGTCTATGGAATGTTGGGAAATGACTGTCAATGCATCCACTATTTCCAAGGCCACCTCCTTAAGTACTCTGGGATGCAGTCCATCAGGCCCTGGGGATTTATCGGCCTTGAAACCCATCAATTTCCCCAACACAATTTCCTGACTAATAAGGATTTCCCTCAGTTCCTCCTTCTTACTAGACCCTCTGACCCCTTTTATATCTGGAAGGTTGTTTGTGTCCTCCTAGGTGAATACCGAACCAAAGTACTTGTTCAATTGGTCTGCCATTTCTTTGTTCCCAGTTATGACTTCCCCTGATTCTGACTGCAGGGGACCTACATTTGTCTTTACTAACCTTTTTCTCTTTACATATCTATAGAAACTTTTGCAGTCCGTCTTTAATGTTCCCTGCAAGCCTCCTCTGGTACTCTATTTTCCCTGCCCTAATCAAACCCTTTGTCCTCCTCTGCTGAGTTCTAAATTTCTCCCAGTCCCCGGGTTTGCTGCTATTTCTGGCCAATTTGTATGCCACTTCCTTGGCTTTAATACTACCCCTGATTTCCCTTGGTAGCCACGGTTGAGCCACCTTCCCTTTTTTATTTTTACGCCAGACAGGGATGTACAATTGTTGTAGTTCATCCATGCGGTCTCGAAATGTCCATGGCCCATCCACTGTCAACCCCTTAAGTATCATTCGCCAATCTATCCTAGCCAATTCACGCCTCATATCTTCAAAGTTACCCTTCTTTAAGTTCTGGACCATGGTCTCTGAATTAACTGTTTAATTCTCCATCCTAATGTAGAATTCCACCATATTATGGTCACTCTTCCCCAAGATTGCTAATTAATCCTCTCTCATTACACAACACCCAGTCTAAGATGGCCTCCCCCCTAGTTGGTTCCTCGACATATTGGTCTAGAAAACCATCCCTTATGCACTCCAGGAAATCCCTCCTCCACCATATTGCTTCCAGTTTGGTTAGCCCAATCTATATGCATATTAAAGTCATCCATGATAACTGCTGCACCTTTATTGCATGCACCCCTACTTTCCTGTTTGATGCCCTCCCCAACATCACTACTACTATTTGGAGGTCTGTACACAACTCCCACTAACGTTTTTTGCCCTTTGGTGTTCTGCAGCTCTACCCATATAGATTCCACATCATCCAAGCTAATGTCCTTCCTAACTATTACATTAATCTCCTCTTTAATCAGCAATGCTACCCCACCTCCTTTTCCTTTTATTCTATCCTTCCTGAATGTTGAATACCCTTGGATGTTGAGTTCCCAGCCCTGACCGTCCTGGAGCCACGTCTCTGTAATCTCAATCACATCATATCTGTTAACATCTATTTGCACAGTTAATTCATCCACCTTATTACGTATACTCCTTGCATTAAGACACAAAGTCTTCAGGCTTGTTTTTTTAACACCCTTTGTCCTTTTAGAATTATGATGTAGTGTGGCCCTTTTTGTTTCTTGCCTTTGTTTCCTCACCCTTCCATTATTGCTTTTTACCTTTCTACCATCTGTTTCTGACTCCATATTACTTCGCCCTGTCTCGCTGCATAGGTTCCCATCCCCCTGCCATATTAGTTTAAACATTCCCAAACTGCATTAGCAAATGTTACCCCTAGGACATCAGTTCCAGTCCTGCCCAAGTGCAGACCGTCCCTTTTGTACAGGTCCCACTTCTCCCAGAACTGGTTCCAATGTCCCAGGAATTTGAATCCCTCCCTCTTGCACCACTGCTCAAGCCACGTATTTATTCTAACTATCCTGCTCCCTCTACTCTGATTAGCACGTGGCATTGGTAGCAATCCAGAGATTACTACCTTTGAGGTTCTACCTTTTAACCAGCGGATGTGGTGTATTTGGACTTCCAGAAGGCATTTGACAAGGTGTCACATAAAAGGTTACTGCACAAGATAAAAGTTCAAGGGTTGGGGGTAATATATTAGCAAGGATAGAGGATTGGCTAACGAACAGAAAACAAGAGTCGGGATAAATGGTTCGTTCTCTGGTTGGCAACCAGTAACTAATGGGGTGCCGCAGGGATCAGTGCTGGACCACAACTATTTACAACCTATATAAATGACTTGGAAGAAGGGACTGAGTGTAACATAGCCAAGTTGCTGATGATACAAAGAGGGGAGGAAAAGCAATGTGTGAGGAGGACACAAAATATCTGCAACAGGACATAGACAGGCTAAGTGAGTGGGCAAAAATTTGGCAGATGGAGTCTAATGTTGGAAAGTGTGAGGTCATGCAATTGGGCAGAAAAAAAATCAAAGAGCAAGTTATTATTTAAATGGAGAAACTTTGCAAAGTGCCGCAGTACAGCGGGACCTGGGGCTACTTGTGCATGAAACACAGAAGGATAGTATGCAGGTACAGCAATTGATCAGGAAGGCCAATGGTATCTTGGCCTTTATTGCAAAGGGGATGCGGTATAAAAGCAGGGAAGTCTTGCTGCAGCTATACAGGGTATTGGTGAGGCCACACCTGCAATACTGCGTGCAGTTTTGGTTTCCATATTTACGAAAGGATATACTTGCTTTGGAGGCAGATCAGAGAAGGTTCACTAGGTTGATTCCGGGGATGAGGGTTTGACTTATGAGGGTAGGTTGGGCCTCTACTCATTGGAATTCAGAAGAATGAGAGGTGATCTTACCGAAACATATAAGATTATGTGGGGGCTTGACAAGATGGATGCAGAGAGGATGTTTCCACTGATGGGGGAGACTAGAACTAGGGAGCATGATCTTAGAATAAGGGGCCGCCCATTTAAAACTGAGATGAGGAGAAATTTCTTCTCTGAGGGTTGTTAATCTGTGGAATTCGCTGCCTCAGAGAGCTGTGAAAGTTGGGACATTGAATAAATTTAAGACAGAAATCGACAGTTTCTTAAACGATAAGGGGTTATGCGGAGCGGAGTCCTCGATCAGATCAGCCATGATCTTATTAAATGGCGGAGCAGGTTCGATGGGCCGTATAGCCTACTCCTGCTCCTATTTCTTATGTTCTTATGTTTGTGTTCTTATTAGGCAGAGTCAACACGGTTTCATGAAAGGGAAATCATGTTTGACAAATTTATTAAAGTTTTTTGAGGCTGTAACTAGCAGGGTAGATAAAGGGGAACCAGTGGTAGTATATTTGGATTTCCAAAAGGCATTTGATAAGGTACCACATAAAAGGTTATTGCACAAGATAAGTGATCATGGGATTGGAAGTAATGTATTAGCATGGATAGAGGATTGGTTAACAGACAGAAAACAGATAGTAGGGATAAACTAGTCTTTTTCAGGTTGGCAGGCTGTAATTAGTGGGGTGCCGCAAGGATCATTTCTGGGGCCTCAGCTATTTACAATCTATATTGATGACCTAGATGAAGGGACCAATGTCATGTATTCAAGTTTGCTGACGATACAAAGCTAGGTATTACAGTAAGCTGTGAGGAGAACACAAAGCATCTGCAAAGAGATAAAGATAGATTAATTGAGTGGGCAGTAAGGTGGCAGATGGAGTATAATGTAGGGAACTGTGAGGTTATTCACTTCGGTAGGAAGAATAGAAAAACAGAATATTTTAAAAAAAAAACTTTTAAAAGTTGGTGTTGGGAGATTTGGGCGTCCTCGTGCAAGAAACGCAAAGCTAGCATGCAGATACAGCAAGCAATAAGGAAGGCAAACAGCATGTTGTCCTTTATTGCAAGGTGGTTGGAGTATTAGAATAAGGAAGTCTTGCTACAATTGTACAGGGCCTTGGTGAGGTCACACCTGGAGTACGATGCACAGTTTGGTCCCCTTATCTAAGTAAGGATATACTTGCCTTGGAGGCGGTGCAGCAAAGGTTCACTAGATTGATCCCTGGGATGAGAGGATTGTTCTATGAGGAGAGATTGAGTAAATTGGGCCTGTACACTCTGGAGTTTAGAAGAATGAGAGGTGACCTCAATGAATCATATAAGATTCTGATGGGGATTGACACTGTAGATGCGAAGAGGTTGTTTCCCTGGCTGGAGAGTCTAGTACTAGGGTGCATAGGCTCAGGATAGAAACATAGAAAATAGGTGCGGGAGTAGGCCATTCGGCCCTTCGAGCATGCACCACCATTCAATAAGATCATGGCTGATCATTCACCTCAGTACCCCTTTCTTGCTTTCTCTCCATAACCCTTGATCTCTTTAGCTGTAAAGGCCAAATCTAACTCCCTCTTGAATATATCCAATGAACTGGCATCAACAACTCTCTGCGGCAGGGAATTCCACAGGTTAACAACTCTCTGAATGAAGAAACTTCTCCTCATCTCAGTCCTAAATGGCTTACCCCTTATCCTTAGACTGTGTCCCCTGGTTCTGGACTTCCCCAACATCGGTAACATTCTTCCTGCATCTAACCTGTTCAGTCCCGTCAGAATTTTATATGTTTATATGAGATCCCCTCTCATCCTTCTAAACTCGAGTGAATAAAGGCCCAGTTGATCCAGTCTCTCCTCATATGTCAGTCCAGCCATCCCAGGATTCAGTCTGGTGAACCTTCGCTGCACTCCTTCAATAGCAAGAACGTCCTTCCTCAGACTAGGAGACCAAAACTGAACACACTATTCCAGGTGAGGCCCTGCTCCTATACTCAAATCTCCTAGCTATGAAGGCCAACATATCATTTGCCTTCTTCATCGCCTGCTGTACCTGCATTCCAACTTTCAATGACTGATGTACCATGACACCCAGGTCTCGTTGCACCTCCCCTTTTCCTCTTAGCGTCCTCCTCACAGCTCACACCGCCACCCAGTTTAGTGTCATCTGCAAACTTGGAGATATTGCACTCAATTCCTTCATCTAAATCATTAATGTATATTGTAAATAGCTGGAGTCCCAGCACTGAGCCCTGCAGCACCCCACTAGTCACTGCCTGCCATTCTGAAAAGGACCCGCTTATCCCGACTCTCTGCTTCCTGTCTGCCAACCAGTTCTCTATCCACGTCAGTACATTACCCCCAATACCATGTGCTTTAATTTTGCACACCAATCTCTTGTGTGGGACCTTGTCAGAAGTCTTTTGGAAGTCCAAATACACCACATCCACTGATTCTCCCTTGTCCACTCAACTAGTTACATCCTCAAAAAAATTCCAGAAGATTTGTCAAGCATGATTTCCCTTTCATAAATCCATGTTGACTTGGACCGAGCCTGTCACTGCTTTCCAAATGCGCTGTTATTTCATCTTTAATAATTGATTCCAACATTTTCCCCACTACTGATGTCAGGCTAACCGGTCTATAATTACCCGTTTTTTCTCTCCCTCCTTTTTTAAAAAGTGGTGTTACATTAGCTACCCTCCAGTCCATAGGAACTGATCCAGAGTCGATAGACTGTTGGAAAATGATCGCCAATGCATCCACTATTTATAGGGCCTTAAGTACTCTGGGATGTAGACTTTCAGGCCCTGGGGATTTATCGGCCTTCAATCCCATCAATTTCCCTAACACAATTTCCTGACTAATAAGGATATCCTTCAGTTCCTCCTTCTTACTCGACACCAGTCCCCTAGTACTTCCGGAATGTTATTTGTGTCTTCTTTCGTGAAGACAGAACCAAAGTATTTGTTCAACTAGTCAGCCAGTTCTTTGTTCCTCATTATGAATTCACCTGAATCTGACTGCAAGGGACCTACGTTTGTCTTCATTAATCTTTTTCTCTTCACATATCTATAGAAGCTGTTGCAGTCAGTTTTTATGTTCCTGGCAAGCTTCCTCTCATACTCTTATTTCCCCCCTCCTAATTATATCCTTTGTCCTCTGCTGAATTCTAAATTTCTCCCAGTCCTCAGGTTTGCTGCTTTTTCTCGCTAATTTATATGCCTCTTCCTTGAATTTAACACGATCCTTAATTTCCCTTGTTAACCACGGTTGAACCACCTTCCCAGTTTTATTTTTACTCCAGACAGGGATGTACAATTGTTGAAGTTCATCCATGTGATCTTTAAATGTTTGCCATTGCCTATCCACCGTCAACCCTTTAAGTATCATTTGTCAGTCTATTCTAGCCAATTCACGTCTCATACCATCGAAGTTACCTTTCCTTAAGTTCAGGACCCTAGTCTCTGAATTAACTGTGTCACTCTTCATCTTAATAAGGAATTCTACCATAAGGGGTTGGCCATTTAAGCCTGAGATAAGGCGGATGTTCTTCACTCAATAAGGATATAAATCTTTGGAATTCTCTACCCCAAAGTGCTATGGCTGCTGAATTGTTGAGTATATTCAAGGCTGATAGATTTTTGGACTTTAGGGGAAATCAAAATGATATGGGGATCGGCAGGAAAGTGGAGTTGAGGTCAAAGATCAGCCATATTCTTATTGAATGGTGGAGCAGGCTCAAAGGACAACTCCTCCTAATTCTTATGTTCTTATGTTATGTTTGTACTGCACAGAGGTGTGACATTTCCACCAGCCTCCTTGTGGCATCTCTCAGATTCTGATAACTCAAATGGCAACTTATGGGGAGTTTTGTGATGTGGCTTTGTTCCCACGCTATTCAAAACCATTTCACTTGCAACCAACAGTGCAAGACAACCTCTCCACCTCCTTCTTTCGGACACTCCTTAAAGATAGACTTAAATACAGATGCAAATCCCAACAATCACAGATACATTCAGAAATGAATCCCATTCACAGATCTCACGCACAGCTGGATTCCAGCAAGAAACCCCATCCTAATCACAGCTGGATTCAAATTATGGATCTGAGCAATTTTTTCCATTTGTCACACATACACATTCACACACACACATTCACACACTCTCTCTCTCTCTCTCACACACACACACACACACTCTCTCTCTCTCTCTCTCTCTCTCTCTCTCACTCACACACACACACACACACACACACACACACTTAGACACACTCACTTAGACACACTCACACACACACACACCCCCACACACACTTAGTCACACTTATGAATATAGGAACAGGAGTAGGCCATAGGGCCCCTCGAGCCTGATCATGGACTCAGCTCCACTTCCCTGCCCACTCCCCATAACCCCTTATCCCCTTATCATTTAAGAAACTGTCTATTTCTGTCTTAAATGTATTCATTGTCCCAGCTTCCACAGCTCTCTAAGGCAGCAAATTCCACAGATTTACAACCCTCTGAGAGAAGAAATTTCTCCTTATCTCTGTTTTAAATTGGCGGCCCATTATTCTAAGATCATGCCCTCTAGTTCTAGTCTTCGCCCATCAGTGGAAACATCCTCTGCATCCACTTTGTCAAGTCCCCTCATAATCTTACATGTTTCAAGATCACCTCTCATTCTTCTGAATTCCATTGAGTAGAGGCCCAACCTACTCAACCTTTCCTCATAAGTCAACTCCCTCATTCCCGGAATCAACCTAGTGAACCTTCTCTGAACTGCCTCCAAAGCAAGTATATCCTTTTGCAAATATGGAACCCAAAACTGCATGCAGTATTCCAGGTGTGGCCTCACCAATACCTTATATAGCTGTAGCAAGACTTCCTTGCTTTTATACTCTATCCCCTTTGCAGTAAAGGCCAAGATACCATTGGCCTTCCTGATCACTTGCATACTATCCTTTTGTGTTTCATGCACAAGTACCCCCAGGTCCCGCTGTACTGCAGCACTTTGCAATCTTTCTCCATTTAAATAATAACTTGCTCTTTGTGATTTTTTTTCTGCCAAAGTGCATGACCTCACACTTTCCATCTACCAAATTTTTGCCCACTCACTTAGCCTGTTTATGTCCTTTTGCAGATTTTTTGTGTCCTCCTCACACACTGCTTTTCCTCCCACCTTTGTATCGTCAGCAAACTTGGCTACGTTACCCTCAGTCCCTTCTAACCAAGTCGTTAATATAGATTGTACATAGTTGGGGTCCCAGCACTGATCCCTGCGGCACCCCACTAGTTACTGATTGCCAACCAGAGAATGAACCATTTATCCCAACTCTCTGTTTTCTGTTCGTTAGCCAATCCTCTATCCATGCTAATATATTACCCCCAACCCCGCGAATGTTTATCTTGTGCAGTAACCTTTTATGTGGCACCTTGTCAAATGCCTTCTGGAAGTCCAAATGCACCACATCCACTGGTTCCTCTTTATCCACCCCGTTCATTACATCCTCAAAGGACTCCAGCAAATTTGCCAAACATGACTTCCCCTTCATAAATCCATGCTGACTCTGCCTGACCGAATTTTGCTTTTACAAATGTCCTGCTACTGCTTCTTTAATAATGGACTCCCAACATTTTCCCAACCACAGATGTTAGGCTAACTGGTCTATAGTTTCTTGCTTTTTGTTTGCCTCCTTTTTTAAATAGGGGTGTTGCATTTGCAGTTTTCCAATCTGCTGGGACCTCCCCAGAATCCAGGGAATTTTGGTAAACTACAGCCAAAGCATCCACAATCCCTGCCATTACTTCTCTTAAGACCCTAGGATGCAAGCCATCAGGTCCAGGGGATTTATCTGCCTTTTAATCCCATTATCTTATTGAGTACCACCTCCTTAGTGATTGTGATTGTGTTAAGTTCCTCCGACTAACAAAGTTGCTACTGTTAGGGGGCCTATAGACTAGCGCCCACCAGTTACTTTTTCCCTTTATTGTTCCTTACCTCCATCCAAACAGTTTCAACAACCTTATCATTTGAGCCAATATCGTTTCTTATTATTGCAGTGATTCCATCCTTTATCAATAGAGCTACCCCACCTCCTTTTCCTTTCTGTCTGTCCTTCCGGATTGTCAATTACCCCATAATATTTAATTCCCAGTCCTGGTCCTCTTGCAACCACGCTCTGTAATGCTATCAGATCATACCCATTTGTCTCAATTTGTGCTGTCAACTCATGTATTTTGTTACAAATGCTACGTCCATTTAGACAAAGTGTCTTTAAGTTTGTTTTTTCACCCTTTTTTCCTGCTTGTTTCCTCTCTCCTTCACATTCGCTTTCTTTATTTTTGCTTTCTAATTCCAGCTTTGCTCCCCTCCCTACTGAATCTATTTTCAGGTTTCCATCCCCCTGCCAGGCTAGTTTAAACTCTCCCCAATAGCACTAGCAAACCACCCACCCACCCCTCCGCAAGGATAGTGGTCCCAGCTCTGTTGAGGTGCATCCCGTCTGGCTTGTACAGGCCCCACCTCCCCCAGAAGCGGTCCCAATGCCTCAGGAAATTTAAGCCCTCCCGCCTGCACCATCTCTCCAGCCACGTATTCATCTGCTCTATCTTTCTATTCTGTACTCACTAACTCGTGGCACTGGGAGTAATCCGGAGATTACTACTTTTGAGGTCCTGCTTTTTAATCTCTCTCCTAGCTCCATAAACTCTGCCTGCAGATTCTCATCCCTTTTCCTACCTATGTCATTGGTACCGATGTAGACCACGACCTCTGGCTACCACCAGAATGCCTTGCAGCCGCTCATCACATTCTTGACCCGGGCTCCAGGGAAGCAACATACCATCCTAGAGTCACGTCTGTGGCCGCAGAAAAGCCTGTCTGCTGCCCTGACTATTGAGTCCCCTACCACTATAGCTCTTTCATTCTTCTTCCTCTCCCCCTGTACAGCTTGGCTGTACTCCCCAGAGCCACCGGTACTCAGAACAGAGTACCAGTTGGAGAGCAAGATGAACTCAGTGGACTCCTGCACTACCTGCCTAGTCCTACTCTTCTGTCGGCGGTCACCCACTCCCTCTCTGCCTGCACACTCTTAAGCTGCGGGGTGACCACATCTAGAAATGTGCTATCCACGTTGCTCTCAGTCTCGCGGATGCACCGCAGTGACCCCAGCTGTCCAAGCCCCAAACGGAGCTTGAGTTGGTGCAGCTGGAGACATTTCCCGCACATGTGGTCGCCCCGGCTGCGCGAAGCACCCGGGACTTCCCACATGCCACAGGATATGCAATCCACGGGACTGAGCTGCCCTGCCATCCCTCTAGTTACATTCTCAACTATCGAGTAGAACTAAATTCTAAACCTTAGCACAGCACACCCAGCTGCTATTCAGCAAACAGCCGATTAAATTAACTGGCTCTCCTTGGATAATAAAGATTACATATATTTACTGGCAGATCCTACTTACAACAATGCCAAAGGTTTCCGACTGAAAAGAAAAGAAAAAGAAAGGAACCATGATTTTCAAAACAGATCTTAAATCTTGCCATTGGCATGAACCGGACACGATTCAGAACCACAAGTATTGATGTTTATATACCAAGTATTGGTTAGCTGCTAGACTGGTAAAATCTGCAAAGTGTGAAATGTATGGTGATTGATCGGGGTTCTTTCTGATTTTGTAGAAGCCAGCTTCAGCCTCTTTTGATAAGATTAAAAAATAGGAGTCGGCCATACGGCCTCTTGAGCCTGCTCCGCCATTCAAAAAGATCACGGCTGATCAGCGACCTCAAGTCCACTTTCCTGCCCGATCTCCATATCCCTTGATTCCCCTAGAATCCAAAAATCTATCTATCTCAGCCTGAAATATATTCAGAAACCCAGCATCTACAGCCGTCTGGGGCAGAGAATTCCAAAGATTCACAACCCCCTGAATGAAGAAATTCCTCCTCTTCTGTCTTAAATGGTCTTCCCTTTATCCTGAGACTGTGCCCCCTAATTCTAGACATTCTAGCTATGGTTTGAGTCCTATAAACTACTCCCACCAGTGTTTTCTGCCCCTTGTTATTTCTTATCCACCCATACTGATTCTGCTTCCTGATCTGAGCCAGGATCCTTTCTCTTTACTGTCCTTATGTCATCCTTTATTATCAGGGCTACCCACCCCCCCTTTCCATTCTGTCTTGTCTTTTCAAAACTTCCGGTACCCTGGAATATTTAGCTCGCAATCTTGGTCACCTTGCAACCATGTCTTTGTCATGGCTGTTGGATCAAAGTCATGGGAGCACCATCACCTGCAAGTTCCCCTCCAAGTCGCACACCATCCTGACTTGGAAGTATATCATCGTTTTTTCATCATTGCTGGGGCAAAATCCAGGAACACTCCTACCTAACAGCATTGTGGGAGAATCTTCAGCTCATGGACTGCAGCAGTTCAAGAAGGTGGCTCACCACCAGCTTCCGAGGGCAATTGGGGATGGGCAATAAATGCTGGTCTTGCCAGCGACATCCATGAATGAATATAAAAAAAATCTCTCCCCAAAAGGCATTGCAGTACAGTGTTTGTTCTGAACATTTAACCCTACCTTCCCCTCTCAACAGAGGCTGCCTGAACTGCTCCAACATTGTGTTTTTATTTCATTGTTTCAGGAGGTAACCAGGGGGGTTGATGAGAGCAATGCTTATGATGTAGTGTATATGGATTTTAGCAAAGCTTTTGATAAGGTCCTACATGGCAGACTGGTCACAAAAGTAAAAGCCCATGGGATCCAGGGCAAAGTGGCAAGTTGGATCCAAAATTGGCTCGGAAGCAGGAAGCAAAGGGTAATGGTTGGGTGTTTTTGTGACTGGAAGGCTGTATCCAGTGGGGTTCCACAGGGCTCAGTGCTAGGTCCCTTGCTTTTTGTTGTAGATATCAATGATTTGGACTTAAATGTTGGAGGCATGATTAAGAAGTTTGGAGATGACGTTAAAATAGGCTGTGTGGCTGATAATGAAGAAGAAAGCTGCGGACTGCAGGAAGATATCAATGTACTGGGCAGGTGGGCAGAACAGTGGCAAATGGAATTCAATCCGGATAAGTGTGAGGTAATGCATTTGGGAAGGTCTAACAAGGCAAGGGAATACACATTAAATGGTACAACACTGAAAAGTGCAGAGGAACAAAGGATCCTTGGAGTGCAGGTCCACAGATCCCTGAAGGTCGCAGGCCAGGTAGATAAGGTGGTTAAGAAGGCATATGGAATATAAGGCATGGAATACAAGAGCAAGGTTAGGCCGCAGCTGGAGTACTGTGTGCAGTTCTGGTCACCACATTACAGGAAAGATGTGACTGGAAAGGGTGCAGAGGAGATTTGCAAGAATGTTGCCTGGACTGGAGAATTTTGGCTATAAGGAAAGATTAGAGATGCTGGGTCTGTTTTCTTTGGAACAGAGGAGGCTAAGGGGAGACCTGATTGAAGTGTGTAAAATTATGAGGGGCCTTGGATAGAGTGGATAGGAAGAACCTGTTTCCCTTGGCAGAGGGGTCAACAACCAGGGGTCATAGATTTAAAGTAATTGGGGGGGGAGGTTTAGAGGAGATATGATGGGAAATTTCTTCACCCAGAACTCACTGCCTGAAAGGCTGGTAGAGACAGAAAGCCTCACCACATTTAAAAGATACTGGGATGTGCACTTGAAGTGCCGTAACCTACAGGGCTACGGACCAAGAGCTGGAAAGTGGGATTAGGCTAGATAGCTCTTGGCTGTGAGGAGGATGCTAAGAGGCTGCAGGGTGACTTGGACAGGACAGGTTGGGTGAGTGGACAAATGCATGGCAGATGCAGTATAATGTGGATAAATGTGAGTTTATCCACTTTGATGGTAGAATATTATCTGACTGGCGGCAGATTAGGAAAAGGGGAGGTGCAACGAGACCTGGGTGTCATGGTACATCAGTCATTGAAGGTTGGCATGCAGGTGCAGCAGGCGGTGAAGAAGGCAAATGGCTCGGGGATTTGAGTATAGGAGCAGAGAGGTCTTGCTGCAGCTGTACAGAGCCTTGGTGAGGCCTCACCTGGAATATTTTGTTCAGTTTTGGTCTCCTAATCTGAGGAAGGATGTTCTTGCTATTGAGGGAGTGCAACGAAGGTTCACCAGACTGATTCCTGGGATGGCAGGACTGACATATGAGGAGAGACTGGATCGACTGGGCCTGTATTCACTGGAGTTTAGAAGGATGAGAAGGGATCTCATAGAAACATAAAATTCTGATGGGGCTGGACAGGTAAGATGCAGGAAGAATGTTCCCGATGTTGGGGGAGTCCAGAACCAGGAGTCACAGTCTAAGGATAAGGGGTAAGCCATTTAGGACCGAGGTGAGGAGGAACTTCTTCACTCAGAATTGTTAACCTGTGGAATTCTCTTCCGCAGAGAGTTGTTGATGCCAGTTCATTAGATATATTCAAGAGGGAGTTGGATATGGCCCTTATGGCTAAAGGGATCAAGGGGTATGGAGAGAAAGCAGGAAAGGGGTACTGAGATGAATGATCAGCCATGATCTTATTGAATGGTGGTGCAGGCTCGAAGAGCCGAATGGCCTACTCCTGCACCTATTTTCTATGTTTCTATGTTGGACGGCGCAGACATGATGGGCCGAAATGGCCTCCTTCCGTGCTGTAAATTTCTATGATTCTTTGTTGGTTAGGTTCTTTTTTATCATGTATAACAATTTATCCTCTGTCTGTGTCTGCCAGTCTGTCTATGACTTGGATGTATAGGGCACAATTTTGAAATTTGCAGATGTCACGAAACTTGGATATATAGTGAGGAAGATAGTAATAGACTTCAAGAGGACATAGACAGGCTTGTGAAATGGGCGGACATATGGCGGATGAAATTCAATGCAGAAAAGCGTGAGGTGATCCATTTTGGTTGAAGAATGAGGAGAGACAATATATGCGATCTGGTACAATTTTAAAGGGGGTGCAAGAAGAGAGAGACCTGGGGTTGCTTGTGCACAAATCTTTGAAGGTGGAAGGACAGGTTAACAAAGCATATGGGATCCTGGTCTTTATAAATAGAGGCATAGAGTACAAAAGCCAAAAGGTTATGCTAAACTTTTATGTAACACTAATTCAGCCCCAGTTGGAGTATTGTGTCCAATTCTGGGGGCTACAATTTAGGAAGAAAGTGAAGCCTTTGGAGAGGGTACAAGAGATTTAAAAGAATGGTTCCAGGAATGAGGGGCGTCAGTTATGTGGATAGACTGGAGAAGCTGAGTGGTTCTTCAGAGCAGAGTAGAGAAGATTTGATAGAGGTGTTTAAAATCATAAGGCATTTGGATAGAGTAAACTGGCTAAAAGGTTGATGATCAGATGGCACAGATTTAAGGTGATTGGCAAAAGAAGCAAAAGGGAGAAGTTGGAGCTTCTCAATTGAAACATCTCCATATGATGGTGTACATGGGAATGGCCAGTGAGTGTTCATTTGGGAGTGGGGTTATAATATGAGAGTGTGAAATGCAAAACAGCAGAGACATTTTTGGGATCAAAGAATTAAGCATCTTGGTTGCTTTCATCTATCTATGGAATACAAATCACCTATTTGTGGAGAATGAGATGGCGTCATTGAAGTTGCTGATACTCATTTGCTTTCCAGTGCTATCTTCTACTGACCGTATCCCTAACTGTTTTGGGTATATTTCTGATTTCTCACTTGTTCCTGAATTTGTTGGCTGTTTAGGAACATGACCTTGAACGTACAGAAACCAGCAGCAATGTGGAGGGCCTGAAGGCCGAGGTGGTGAATCTGCAGAAAGAGAAAGTAGAACTCGACAAGTCTTTGCGGAAACTGGATCAAGAAATGGAGATGTTAAACTTGCACACTACGACCAGAACTCAGATGGAAATGCTGAAAAAAGACAAGGTAAACGTGTGTGTGTGTGTGTCTCTGTCTGTCACGCTCCCTTGCTCCTGCTATAAATGGTGGTCAATTAATTGTTTTGTAGTTAACAATATGGCGCTGTATGAAGACACTAAAGAATAACATCTTTCAAAAGAAGCTGTTGGCTTGTGAAACATTTGCCTTGAAATACTTGTGACAGGCAATCAACAACTGCCTTGCCCTTTACTCTTCTAATATATGGCATCATCTGAAATGAAACTTGGATACGGCCATTGCCAGCTGCCCAATGCCCTTTTTACGTTGGGTCCACTCCATTTATATTGAGCAGTAAGGATTCCTCAGCTATACACCAAGCAGGGTATAATGACAGGGATTTTAAAGGCACGTTATATCCTTGGGTTCAGCACCACTTCTCACGTTCGTAAGTGATGCACATGTCCCCTCCAAATCAGAGTGCATCTTTACCTGCCTAATGCTTTGGTCAATGTAGTGAGACCCAGAGGTGGAGGAGAGAAGCCCAGTCACTGAACTCTGGTTGACTGGAATATATCTCAACTTCATAAAGCAGGGTTATAAAGCAGCAGACAAATTTATTGAACATGAATCATCATCATCATCATCACAGGCAGTCCCTCGGAATCGAGGAAGACTTGCTTCCACTCCTGTAGTGAGTTCTTTGGTGGCTGATCAGTCCAATACGAGAGCCACAGACTCTGCCACAGGTGGGACAGACTTTCGCCGAGGGACTGGTTTGGGTGGGACTGGTTTGCCACTCGCTCCTTCCGCTGCCTGCGCTTGACCTCTTCACGCTCTCGCCATTGAGATTCGAAGAGCTCAACGCACGCCCGGATGCACTTTCTCCACCTAAGGCTGTCTTCGGCCAGTGACTTCCAGGTGTCGGTGGTGATGTCACACTTTACCAGGGATGCTTTGAGGGTGTCCTTGTAATGTTTCCACTGCCCACCTTTGGCTCATTTGCTGTGAAGGAGCTCCGCATAAAGCATTTGCTTAGGGAGTCTCGTGTCTGGCATGCGAACCATGTTGCCTGCCCAGCAAAGCTGATCGATTGTGGTCAGTGCTTCAATGCTGGGGATGTTAGCCTGGGCGAGGACACTAATGTTGGTGCGCCTGTCCTTCCAGGGGATTTGCAGGATCTTGTAGAGATATCATTGGTGATATATCTCCAGTGACTTGAAATATCTTCTGTACATCGTCCATGCCTCTGATCCTTACAGGAGGGCGGGTATTACTACAGCCCTGTAGACCATGAGCTTGGTGGTAGATTTGAGGGCCTGGTCTTCGAACACACTTTTCCGCAGGTGGCCGAAGGTTGCACTGGCGCATTGGAGGCGGTGTTGAATCTCCACATCAATGTCTGCTTTTGTTGACAAGAGGCTCCCGAGGTATGGGAAATGGTCCATGTTGTCAAGGGCCGCGCCGTGAATCTTGATGACTGGGGGGGCAGTGCTGTGTGACGAGGATAGGCTGGTGGAGGACCTCTGTCTTACGGATGTTATGCGTAAGGCCCATGCTTTTATATGCCTCGGTGAATACATCGACTACATCCTGGAGTTTAGCCTCAGAATGTGCGCAGACGCAGGCGTCGTCCACGTACTGTAGCTCAACGACAGAGGTTGGGATGATCTTGGACCTGACCTGGAGGCGGCGTAGGTTAAACAGCTTCACACTGGTTCTGTAGTTTAGTTCCGCTCTAGCGGGGAGCTTGTTGACTGTGAGGTGGAGCATGGCAGCGAGGAAGATTGAGAAGAGGGTTGGAGCGATGACGCAGCCCTGTTTGACCCTGGTCCGGGTGTGGTTTGAGTCTGTAATCGATCCGTTGGTAAGGATCACGGCCTGCATGTCGTCGTGGAGCAGACCAAGGATGTTGACAAACTTTTGAGGGCAACCGAAACATAGACCCTCACGGTTGACAGTGTCAAAGGCCTTTGTAAGATTGAAAAAGGCCAGGTATAAGGGCTGGTGCTGCTCCCTGCATTTTTCCTGCAGCTGTCGCGCGCTGCAAAGATCATGTCTGTTGTGCCCCGTAGGGGACGAAATCTGCACTGAGATTCCGGGAGAAGACGGTTGAGGAGAACTCTAGCGACAACTTTCCCAGTGGCTGATAGCAAGGATATTCCCCTGTAGTTGCCGCAATGAGACTTGTCCCTTTTTTTAAAGATGGTCACGCCACCACCTCAGTGAAACCCCAACGTTGTACGAGGTAGGCAAAGCCATAAAACAGCTTAAGAATAACAAGGCTACAGGTGCGGATGGAATCCCCGCTGAGGTGCTAACGTATGGCGGAGAGGCGCTGTTGACGCGGATATATGACCTCATCTGGAGGGAGGCGAGCATGCCGGCAGATCTCAGCGATGCAATGAACATGAAACCAGGTACATGTACAACGTCCGAAATCCGGAATCCTCAGGACCGAATCCGTTCTGCTTTTTGGGTTTTTCCAGATTTTGGACAAGAAAATTAATCGTCTGAAATCCGGAATCCTTGACCGAATCTGTGCTGGGTTTTGAGCGGCGAGATCTGAAATCTGGCAAAACCGGAAATCCGGCACGGATTCAGTCGAGAATTCCAGATTTCAGACTTGATTTTCTTGTCTGAAATCCGGAATCCTCGACGTAATCCGTGCTGGGTTTTTGCATCAAAAATATCAGGTTTTCGGACAATAATTCCAGACGACTCCATCAGCTAGGTGCAAAATGTCCGGTTTTTGGACAATTCCGGTTTTTGGAGTTCCGGATTCGGGACGTTGTAATAGACAGTACAAAGCATAAGCAATATATCTGAATAATTAAAAGTTTGCTATTCCCGTCGATGTCAAAATAACAAACGTATTCCCTTCTAAACATTGATCTTTCAAACACAGTACCTCACCACTTGCATGATTTGGTTTACCACAAAACCACCTGATTAGCTTCATATTCCCTGACGGCCTCCGATTGATGGTGAGCTGAGTGCAAGCGGCCAAATGTAAGCCCACAATCTGAAACCGTTGGCTACCGACCGAGCTATCCTTCAAAGGGACTGCAAAGAATCATGGTCCTGCCCCTTCACGGACTCGCTTCACGTCGTCACCTTAGATTTGGCTGTCAGTCTAACCCTTTATGTTGACGATATGCCCTGGATGTCAATCACATGGGCTGTTTGAATTGCGAATGCTCGGCAAAAGAGCTGACCATCTATTTTGCTTGGTCAACTTTTTTGTTCTACGAAGCACTTCAGCCCACCGAGATCTACTTTGGTCAATTCATTTTCAACCTTCTACCAGAGTCCGCTCCTTGTTCCAAAATATTTCCCAGTGACCAACATACAACAAATAGACCAGTGTGGAGGCCATTTGGAACTTGGCAAAAGAGCTGTTACTTTGCCTGGAAGGATACCCAAGCTTAATGTCTGGGATAAATTCCAGTTGCATTGATCAAAAAGGAGCTGATCAATGACTTTTAGTGAGAATTGAAGATTTGTTTTTTCCATTGCTGAAACGTGACTCTGGATTCTTTGGGCCGTCGCACCTTTTTCTCTTGTTTTGGAGATGAACTCCAAAGCTGTGACTCTTTAGTTATCCCCTCAGTCTTCGCTTTAAGTTTGCTTGAATCACCACTGATGCAATTAGCGTTTTTTTTTTGCTGCATTTATTTCTTCATAGTTATCGAAACTTTAAATCAATTCTTTTTTAGGCCGACAAAGAGGAGCAGATCAGGAAGATAAAGTCGAGACACAGCGAGGAACTGGTAGCACTGTTGGGGCATTTCCCAAACAAGAAACAGCTGGAAGACTGGCTCCATGCAAAATCTAAGGAGATCAATCAGTCCAGGGATAAACTATTTAAGATGAAGTAAGTACTAAGATTACTGCTTTAGTTAGGGAATATATCCAGATAGCTGGTGTTTGAGATCGTAATGTTCCACTATATAGCACAATGTTTGTAGTTAGCATGCAAGATGTGTGCGTGGAGTATACTCAGCATATTTGCATTCTCTATGACTGAGGGTTTGAGGTCTGACTCAACCTCTCATTGAGCTTGTCCTCAATTAACAGCCCGATCAGTTCCTGTCCTGAAGTCTTGAGTTAACTGCTCCAGCCGCACACTTTCTGGTTCTGACATTGCCCAAACACTAAGCTGTAATTATGGCTTCTTCCAAGGTAATTGTTCGAGCTTGCTTGTAACGAAAGATGATTCTTTAGGAATGCATTGATGAGCTGTTGGACTTTATAGCAACAAAAAAATGGAGTACAAGTTATGGCTAGTGAAGGTTGAATGAAATCATCATCATCCAAGGGTAAACCGGCTCTTTCACAATGAGGTTCAAGTATCTTAAATATTGTAGCGAGCCCGGAAACATTAAAACCTCACCCCAGTAGTGATAGCAGATCTTGCTTCATAAGAAAATTGCCAGTCTCTTAGTGGGGGGAGGGAGGCTTCAAAGTCTTCAGCATCTAAGACCAAATCCTGTTACAGGTGAAAGAGAGCGCGATCATCTGGGAACATTGTCCCCATTTTTTCTTCCATTTAGAGTGTTGATTGTCTCAGGTTAGCTGTAGTGTTTATGAAGCATTGTCATTAGTGGCTGCCTTCCTTCAATTAAACTACTTTAGTTTCTACCCCTCCGCAGTCAAATGGGGCATTTAACCTCTCTTCTCTGGCTCTCCAAAGACCATCAAGCCCAACTTATTTTTGTGAAATTGCCGTTCTTAACCAATTTTGAAAACATTCCAATTGTTGAACTTGGTTTCATTGGCCAAACATTCTTGAACTTTGACAACTTCAAAATAAATGTAATGCTTTATTCGTATTTTACCACACAATTCACCACGTGTTGGAAAAAATGGATGCTTGGCTGAGGTGCCTGGACCTCGTGGGGAATGCTGGGGAAAACGGGCCGATGGGGGAAGCGTTGTCTAGGTTATCGTGTTTGAAAGGGCCCGTGATTACTCTCCCTCTTTCAAAGCTGCTCTCCATGCTGGGAGTTTGGACTATGCCAGATATACTGTATTCACAGGATAAGATTCAGTTGTTAATTCAGGAAATCTCTGTCGTCACTTCGACAGAGGAGAGAGCTGCAAATGTCATTTGGGCCTGAAATTCCGATCAAGGTTTTCCCGCGGGCAAATGACTGAAAAAGTTTTTAAAAAGATGTGCACCTACTTGTTCCTGCTGCGCCCGCACAAACTTCCGATCCTGAGGCCTTCACTCCTATGCATTGGAGCGGCATGCATGTCGGGATGTGCACAGGCCTGGAGCTGGAGTCACATGGCTCTGGGCAACCAATCAAGCTACAGTATTTTCTCATTCATAATAATGGGAACTCCGTAAGTTGGAGTTCCCATTATTATGAATGAGAAAACCCCTCCAAAAACACTAATAAAAAAAATAGAAAAATACACTACATATTTAAGATTCATAAATTAAAGTTCTTTTTTTTTTTAAAAGTTGGGAAAATATTTTTTTAATAAGTTTTTTTAATTGTGCCTTAAAATAATCTTACCGTTGTGGGGAGGGTTTTTAACAATCAAGTGTGTTTTTATAACTTTATTTTAAAATGTTTTTGTGTATTTTTTAAACACTTGCGCCTGTAAAAGTAGGCTATACACCTGCTTTTTCAGGCGCAAGATTTTTGAGGACATTTGCTGGGCAAGATGTGCGTAAATATCGGGAATCTTGCCCTGCAAGTGTCCTCGCTCCCGATATGCGCGAGATCCGTCGAGCCAGAAACTTGACAGATCGGAAAAGCCGATTTTCAGCGCATGTGCATTGTGCGCTGAAAACCGGCTTTTCCGATACCTTCCCGGGTCCATAGAAACTTTGTACTGGCCCGGGAAGTCGAAATTTCAGCACCAATATTTCACATGCCTTAATTTGTGCATTTACAAAACCGTTGCATTTAATAACTCCTCGTCTTTGTGCACCAACAAGTTCCTGCTGATCAAAAACAGAAAATGCTAGAAGCACTCCGTAGACCAGGCAGCATCCGTGGTGAAAAACAGTTAACCTTTCAGGTCTGAGACTCTTCGTCAGAACTGGAAAGGTTAAGAGATGTAACCGATTAGCAAGGTGAAAGAGACGGAATAGAAATCCCGTCGGCAAGAAGAGCAGAACTTCGTCAAGGTGGGCATTCCTGGAAGAGATGTGGCTTTGCGTTTGTCTCTCTCACCTTGTTGTTTCTCTCTCCATGGACATTGCCTGGCCTGCTGAGTGTTTCAAGTATTTTCTGTCTTTGTTTCGCATCCCAGGATCCGCAATATTTTGCGATTGTACTAAGTTCCGACTGATGGTGCTGTGGGAAATGGGGTCTTCTTGCACCTCGGGGTTGCCACCTTTAGGAAAGTGGTGGTATTGCAGCTGTTTGTATTTTGCCTGTTAAAATACATGAAATATAACCATTCGAAAGGTACTTCAATACTTGGTGAAGTACGCGAGAATCTGCTGTGGCATAGTGAGTCAGAGGGTAGGCTGTTTTGTGACCGTAGGGGTGTAATGCCATGTAACACTTAGTGTATTATCGGGGCCACCGATCTACAGTAACTTAAGTATGTCGATTTTATCTTGTGACAGGGAATTTGAGGATCTGCTTCCACAGTATTTGGGGATGTTTCTGAGCTGTGGCAGTACTGACGAGGGCGTGGAATGTTGGATTTGCTTTACTGGATGGCTCTGTGGGTTCAGTACCAGTGGGATGGGGCAAGGCCACGTACAATTTAATAGTCCACAGTATGGCAGCCCCATGGGAGAGGAAGAGCGCGCTGGGTCTGGGAGCATTCATAGATATACCAGGGTCTGTCAGCAATGTGTGGACTGGTGTTGCGGAATGGAGGACTGAGGATAGGGCGGGGGTCCAGTCATACTGGCAAAAGTCTCAGATTCTGAAAACAGTGGGCAGTGAGGTCCCATGGTCTGGCCGTGTCAGGAGAGGTTGCGGATGGCAGAGGGGCCCAGGATGTGGCACCACATTAGGGCAATAGAATTGGTAGCATTAGGCATGGAGGGGCGATGATCAATAGCGCTGGGGAGGAAATGGAGAAAAAGATTCTGTGAAACCACAGGTCTCACAGTGTCTTTTTCTCCATTTCGCTTCCCTTCTTTGTCCTCGGATTCAGGGGTGGGAGGGATCTGGCAGCAGTAAAAGCCGGCGTCTTCAAGTAGTGGGAGGGATGTGGCTTGGGTCGCAGGCTGTAGATTGCACGGAGTGAATGTCTGCAGCTCAACACTGTGATGCTCCGCAACATCCTTTGCAGCTCTTAGCCACTTTTTAATTTGAAAACAAAAACTGTAAGGATAGAGAAGACCCACCATTCTAGAAGATGCTGGGAGAGGTGAGAGACCTGATTTTAGTAAGACTCGGGCAGGTGTGGAAGCACGGTGCCGTCATATTGGCTGGATAAAGTAAGAGCTGGGAGGACTCACTCAAAGGTTCTCACTTGGCAAGTACACTTTCATGTGCGACAAGCAGGTATGATAGAAGTACCATAAAATTTAATTTATCCAAAACTCCGGCAGCCCATGTCCTAACACGCACCAAGTCCCGTTCACCCATCACCCCTGTGCTCGCTGACCGACATTGGCTCCCGATTAAGCCACGCTTCAATTTCAAAATTCTCATCCTTGTTTATATGGCCTTGCCCCTCCCTATCTTTGTAATCTCCTTCAGCCCCACAACCCCCCTGAGATGTCTGCGCTCCTCAAATTCTTCCCTCCTGAGCATCCCTGATTATAATCACTCAACCATCGGTGGCCGTGCCTTCTGTTGCCTAAGCCCTAAGCTCCAGAACTTCCCGAAACCTCTCCGCCTCTCTACCTCTCTTTCCTCCTTTAAGACACTCGTTGACCTCTGCCGTAATATCTTCTTGAGTGGCTCCGTGTCAGATTTATTTGTTTTGCCTTATAACACTCCTGAGAAGTGCCTTGGGATGTTTTAGTATGTTAAAGGCGCTATATAAATACAAGTTGTTGTTTGTGTGCCATACAGAGGACTTTTAATATATTGCAGTAAATGACTGCATACACACAAGTTTGCGATAATGGCCAAATGTGGATAATAGGATTGAATCCTGCTCTCTCTTGCTCACGAGGTTTGTGAACAGAGAGGGATGTGGATTTGAGAATGTTAATTACACATTTTTAGCTCGTGAGTTAGGGACAGAATCTCTGCTGGTTTTTCAAAGATAAATGATCCATTGATTTCACGTGTTGTGATTGAAGAAGCAGAAAAGTAGATACAATGGGCCTAATTTTAACCAAACTGGCCAGGCAAGAACCCCAAAGGATTGGGCAGAATGCTGGATATTACATCCTGTCTGATATTACTCGCCACTAACCTCAATGGAGAGCAAGATCAGCATTGCACCCGATCGGTCAGCTTTCCGATGGACAGGTTGGGTTAAAATTGCACCAAATATATCATTCTAACCCCTCCCAAACAAAAACAGTTCTCTCTCAAACAAAAGATGTTTTTTTTTATCTCATCCTTAATTAATTTTGCTTTTTCCTGTTAGTTTGGATGTCAATTGCTGGTTACAAGATGAATGTTTCACTGAAAGCTCCAGCTGAGATTAGATGCTCTTCATTGAGTCAAACGCACTTAGAAAGCTCCAGTGTTCCATAGATAGACATTGCATCAGTTAAAATCGCTCGAAGTCTGTTACTTCCCTTCCCACAAGCATCATGTAAACTGGGTACTTCTCACAGCCTCACATTTGTGACACATTTGTGTGACTTTACTTTCGTAGCTGGTCATTTTCACGGCTTTTTGCAATTAACCCTCCTCTGGGTTAATTTTAATTTTAAATAATCTACAAGCTGCAATAAAAAATGTTCAAGAACACCACGAGTTGATGTCCAACCCAGTAAAAAAAAAATACAAACATACCAAGTTGAGCAGGAAAAGCCAGCTTAGCTATCCATTCTGCTACTTGTCCCCTGACTCCGTATTCTCTGACCTTGTTCATCAGTCTATTATGGTGTACGTTATAGAAGGCCTTTTGAAAATCTAGATAAATTCCATCTACTGCATTACCATTGTCGACTCTCTCTGTTACCTCTTCAAAACATTCAGTGAGGTTGGTCAATCAAGACTTTCCCTTTTGAAATCCATGCTGACTGTTCATTATTATATATTTGGTTTCTAGATGTTTTTCTATTTTCTCCTTTAGTAGGGATTCCATTATTTTTCCGACCACCAATGTTAAGCTGAATGGTCTATAATTCCCTGGACATGTTCTAACCCCCTTCTTAAATATAGGTATTACGTTAGCTATCCGCCAGTCCTCTGGCACTACACCCATCTCTAATGCCTCTGCTATATTTCTTCACTAGATTCTTTTAACGGTAAAGAGATTTGATAGATGTGTTTCAAGACTCTCCTTAAAATCTACCTCTTTGAACCAAGCTTTTGGTCACCTGTGCTAACTTCTACTTATGCGGCTCCGTGTCAAATTTTTAATCTCAGAATACTCCTGTGAAGCGCCTTGGGACGTTTCACTACGTTAAAGGCGCTATATAAATACAAGTTGTTACTTATAGAATCATAGAAATTTACGGAATGGAAGAAGGCTGTTTTGACCCATTGTGTCCGCGCCTTCCAACAAAGAACTATCCAGCCTAATCCCACTTTCCAGCTCTTGGTCCGTAGCACTGTACGTTACGGTACTTCAAGTGCACATCCAAGCACTTTTTAAATGTGGTGAGGGTTTCTGCCTCTGCCACCCTTTCAGGCAGCGAGTTCCAGACCCCCACCATCCTCTAGGTGAAGACATTTGCCCTCATATATCCCCTGAACCTCCTACCATTTACTTTAAATCTATGCCCTCTGGTGGTTGTTCCCTCTGATAAGGGAAATAGATGCTTTCTATCCGCTCTATCTCGGCCGCTCATAATTTTATACACCTCAATAAGGTCTCCCCTCAGCCTCCTCTGTTCCAAAGAAAACAAACAAAGCCTATCCAATCTTTCCTCATAGCTAAAATTCTAGGTAACATCTTCGTAAATCTTCTCTGCACCCTCTCCAGTGCAATCACATATTTCCTGTAATGTGACCAGAACAGCAGAGTACTCTAGCTGTGGCCTAACTAGTGTGTAATACAGTTTAAGCATAACCTCCCTGCTCTTGTCTTCATTAGCTGAGGCATAGAATACAAGTATTCCATATGTCTTCTTGACCACCTTATCTACCTGGCCTGCTATCTTCAGGGATCTGTGGACATGCACTCCAAGATCCCTTTGTTCCTCTACGCTTCTCAGTATCCTACCATTTAATGTGTATTGCCTTGCCTTATTAGCCAATCCCAAATGCATTACCTCACACTTCTGCAGATTGAATACCATTTGCCACTGTTCTGCCCACCTGACCAGTTCATTGATATCTTCCTGCAGTCTACAGCTTTCTTCTTCATTATCAACCACACAGCCGATTTTAATATCATGTGCAAACTTCATAATCATATCCCCTACATTCAAGTCTAAATCATTGCTATATACCACAAAAAGCAAGGGACTTAGCACTGAGCCCTGGAAAGAACCTTTCAGTCATACAAGTGCCCAACAACCATTTTACTCTTTGTTTCTTGCCTCTGAGTCAATTTTGGATTCAACTTGCCACTTTGCCCTGGATCCCATGAGCTTTTACTTTCGTGACCAGTCTGCCATGTGGGACCTGATCAAAAGCCTTGCTCAAATCCATATACACAACATCAAATGCACTACCCTCATCGACCCTTCTCGTTACCTCCTCAAAAAGTTCTATTAAGTTAGTCAAACACTACCTTCCCGTAACAAATCTATGATGACTGTCCTTGATGAATCCATGTCTTTCTAAATGAAGATTTATCCTGTCCCTCAGAATTTTTTCCAATAATTTTCCCACCAGTGAGATGAGGCTGACAGGCTTATACTTATTCGGTCTATCCATTTCTCCCTTTTTAAATAAAGGTACAACATTGGCAGTCCTCCAGTTCTCTGGCACAACACCTGTAGTCAGAGAGGATTGGATAATGATGGTCAGAGTCTCTGCTATTTCCTCTTTTGCTTCACAACAGCCTGGGATACATTTAATCCGGGCCTGAGGATTTATCCACTTTCAAAACTGCAAAGCGCCTTAGTACTTCCCCTCTCTCTTTATTTCATCTAATATTTCACACTCCTCCTTGATTGCAATGTCTGCATCGACCCTCTCTTTTGTGAAAACAGACGCAAAGTATTCATTGAGAACCATACGCACGTCTTCTGCCTCCACACAGATTACCTGTATGGTCTCTAATAGCCCCCCTCTTTCTCTAGTTCTTCTCTTGCTCTTAATGTATTTAAAAATTTTGGGGGGTTTTCCTTGATTTCACTTGTCCACATTTGTTCACATTCTCGCTTTGCTTTCTTATCTTTTTAATTGCACCCCTGCACTTTCTACACTCCTCTAGAGTTTCTGCAGTATTAAGCTCTTGGTATCTGCCATAAGCCTCCCTTTTTATTTCTTTACCTTATCCTGTGTGTCCTTTGACATCCAGGCACCTCTAGATTTGTTAGTCCCACCCTTTTTCCTGTTGTAGTTGTGTTCAAAATCATGAATGGTTTTGATCGAGTAAATAAGGAGAAACTGTTTCTAGTGGCAGAAGGGTCGGGAACCAGAGGACACAGATTTAAGGTGATTGGCAGAAGAGCCAGAAGCAACATGAGGAAACATTTTTTCTACACAGCGAGGTTTTGTGATCTGGAATGCACACTGTCTTATAGGGTGGAGGAAGCAGATTCAGTAGTAACATTCAAAAGAGAATTGGATAAATAACTGAAGGAGAAGAAAAATTACAGGGCCATGGTGAAAGAGCAGGGGAGTGGGATGAATTGGTTAGCTCGACCAAAGAGCCGGCATAGGCATGATGATCCGAATGGCTATATCATTTTATGACTCTTAAGTGAACTCTGCTTTAACCTTTGCTTTATTAAATAGTACGTGTAAGCGATTAAAGATTTTGCGGGAGTTGCGACTTTTAATGTCAAACCTACTTGTGTGTGCACCCTTTTGGAAAAGTTCACCGAGTAACTCAAGTTTTTGGCTAGACAGTTGGCAACCTCAAAGAGCCACGTTTCAGTAAACGGAGGGATTTTTCTTGCCGTTATTAATCAGTGGTAATCGGGGTGATTCCCTTCTGTTGCTGGTTAGTTAACAGATCTTCTGCACAAGCTCTTGGGAAATATCTGAGTCTTATCAGGTGAGAAATGGAAAGGAGTGCTGTACTATTAGGGGTGCCGACCACAAAATGGCAACAGAGTTTGTGAACTCACAAGTTGCAAAGATTGAGAGATGATTGCTAGTCTGTGTGCTTTACCCTGAAGTGTGTTACCGGAATCTGACACGTAATCGGGGAGGGGGGATGGAAACAGCGATGACTGTTAACGCGGTGTCGTTTTTTTTCTGATATTTGGCTCAGCGCTTTATGACAGTTTGGTAATAAACGAAGTAATTGCGGTTGGCGGCGTAACTCTTTTAAGTTTCTTTCCTGACGTAAAGTGGCCGGCGTGGTTTTGAAACTATTCCGATAGGGACGGGCTATTTTCCATGGAAACTGAAAATTGCTGCATGCGGGAATGAAAAGAGAAGTCGGGCGCATAAAGGTGTGACTAGCAATAAACATCATAACTTTGGATTTGTTGTTGCTGCCATCATCATAGGCGGTCCCTCGAACGAGAATGACTTGCTTCCACATGAATTCACAGATGTTTCAATGAAGGATCCGATATTCCAGTCCTGAACTCCAGTTGAAAGGGTGGAAGATGCCTGTGCGTGGATTTTTTTTAACATGTGGTTGACCGTAGCACATCAGCCACCACATGGGCTTGACAGAGCTAGGCCTTTATCCAGTGGCAAGGGTTAACCAGGACGACTGGAGACCTGCTCTGCTGCACAGACCTAGTGCGCGCACACATCGCAGTGTGGGCAGGCCCATGCTGCCCCTGGGCCCTCGGCTCTTCTGGGTCCCGTACCCTCATTTGCTGCACCTCCGCCACGATCTCTCGCCGCTCTTCTGCCACAAACATTCGCTGCACCTCCGCCACGATTTCCCACCGCACCTCCGCACCAAACATTTGCCGAACTCCGCCACGATCACCCACTGAATCTCAGCCACGATCCCGCAACGCTCCTCTGCCTCGATCACTCACCGCACCTCCATCACGACCTTCCCGCTCCTCTGCTTTACCAGGGCCACACCGATGCTCCTGCCCGCGCTCCAGTATGGCTGGGTAGAAAGCGATATTGATGTCCGAGCTGGCACAAGGTTCTGTCCAGTGAACTCATTCCTGCCACGGACTAGCACAGTGATTGCGTTGTCTATGTCTCTTCTGTATTGTTTTCTAATAACAAATAGTACAGCATTTCATACAACAACTACTTGTATTTATATAGCGCCTTTATCATAGTGAAATGTTCTAAAGCGCTACACAGGAGTATAATGAAATTTTAAAAAATTGACACCGAGCCGCATAAGTAGAAATTAGTGCCAGTGACTAAAAGCTTGGTCAAAGAGGTAGGCTTTAAGCAGTGTCTTGAAGGAGGGAAGGAAGACAGAGAGGTTTAGGCAGGGAGTTCCAGAGATTGGGCCTAGGCAACAGAAGGCATCAATGGTTGAGTGATTATAATCAGGGATGCTCAAGAGGGCAGAATTAGAGGACATCTTGAGGGGGTGGGGGGGGAGGGAGGAGAGAGGGAGCAAGAGAGATTAGAGATAGGGAGGGGTGAGGCCCCTCTCCTTAATGCATGACATTGTATTGAACTGTTAACATCCCTTTGGCAATGCTTAAGTGACTACAGACCAGATGCCAGCCTTGGCTCAGTAGGTAGCATTCTCACCTCTGATTTGGGATTGTTGTTTAAGCCCCACTCCAGAGACTTGAGCACAAAATCTAAGCACTTCATTGCGTTGAGCACTTCAATGCACTACTGACAGAGTTCTGCACTGTTGGGATAACTGCAGGAACTGCTTGCCGCACATTCTCTAAGGCGCTCGAGACTATTCTTACCTATGAGAATCACTAGAGACACTTAATTGCTCCCTCCCCCCCATGTTCCAGTATTTTCAGGAACATAAGAATGTTCCAAAGGTTAGACTTTTTTTTACCCCATTTTATCTTTCGTATCCTTCAATAACCCTGTCTGCCAAAAGATTACCCATCGTCATGTTGAAATTTAGAACATTTGCCCTGTCTCCCTGACTAGGCTGTTCACACATTCACCACCTTCTGCATCAGCAAGTTATATCTTGACTGCGTTGCATCAGTAGCTTTGTAATTTGTTTTTGAGATGTGAACAACGATGCAAGGCCACATTTATTGCCCATCTCTAATTGCGCTGAGGTGGTGGTGGTGGGCCTTCTCTTTGAACCACTTTGGCTAGTAGTTCTTCCATAATAGCATTGGGTCGGGAAAACCAGGATATTGGCCCAGTGAAAGGCGATGTACGTCTAAGTCGGGATGGTGTGTGACTTGGAGGCAAACTTGGGAGGTGATGGGTGTTCTGACGCTATTGCTGCTCTTACACTGTATCATGCGGCTACGGGATGATAAAAGGCGAACTTTGGTCTTTTTTTGGCTAGCAATTCCTATGTTGTCCTTGATCGCAGGGAAGGAAGATGCTGTTGAAGTAACCTTGCTGAGTTGTATCCTGTGGATAGTACATATTGCAGCCACAGTGTGCTGCTGGTGGGAATGGATTTTGAGTCCAGTGACAGGGGCAAACTGCTCTGTTAAGAACATAAGAATTAGGAGCAGGAGTAGGTCATTCGGCCCCTTGAGCCTGCTTCACCATTTAATAAGATCACGGCTGATTTTCTACCACAATTCCACTTTCCTGCACTGTCCCCCTATTGCTTGATTCCCTTAATATCCCAAAATCTATCGATCTCTGTCTTGAATATGCTCAACGACTGAGCCTCCACAGCCCTCCGACGTAGAGAATTACAAAGATTCACCATCCTCTGAGTGTAGAAATTCCTCCTCATCTCAGTCTTAAATAGCCAACCCCATATTCTGAGACTGTGACCTCCTGTTCTAGACTCCCCAGCCAGAAGAAACGTCCTCCCTGCATCTACCCTGTCCAGCCCTTTAAGAATTTTGTATGTTTTAATAAGATCACCTCTCATTCTTCTAAATTCTTGAGAATATAGGCCTAGTCTACTCAGTCTCTCCTCATAGGACAATCCCCCCATCTGGGTAGTATTGAGTTTCTTAAGTGTTATTAATGCTGCACCCATCCAGGAGAGTGGTGATTGTTAAGGGTAAGATTATGAGGAGAGATTACATAAACTAGGCTTGTATTCCTTGGAATAAAGTTGGTTACGGGATGATTTGATTGAAGTTTACAGGATTTTGAAATGAATTGATAAGATTGATGGAGAGAAACCTTTTCCGCTGGTGGGGGAAGTCTAGGACAAAGGGACATGACCTTAATATCCGAGCCAGGACAGAAGTTAGAAGAAAGCACTTCTTCACACAAGAAGCAGTGGCTACTCAGTTATACATTTTAAATCTGAGAGCGATAGATTTTTGCTGCTAGCCAAGGGTATTCCGGGATAGGATGCCAAGGTGGTTAGGCTACAGGTCAGTCATGATTTCATTTAATGCTGGAACTGGCTGAATGGCCTAATCCTGTTTCCATGTTCTGATGGAACCATTTTGGGTCTCGGGCACATTTAAAAAAAAAGTAAAACACATCATTTCTTCATTGCATATGTTGCTAATATGTCAAGCGGAACCATAGTTGAACCATCATCCCTTCTGTAACTAAGATTAAAATCTGCTTTGGGTTCCTATCCTATATTTGCACACTCCATGCATTTGATGTATAGTGGGAAAGGCATTCCATCAGTTTCTTGGATCTCAGTTGAATGTATAGCTGTTACCTTGGCTCTTTTGGTAGTACTCTTGCCACAGAATCACGAGATTGTGTGTTCACGACCCACGATGCGTCATTCAAGGCAGATTGGGTAGGTCGATACTCCGGCTCAGTACTGAGGGAGTGCTTCATTGTCGGAGGTTCTCGTCATTCCGGTGGGACGTTAAACCAGAGCCCCATCTGCCTGCTCTGAGCATTCAGGTGGACAGTAAAGCACCCGTGCCCCTGATCAAGCAAGGAGTTCTGCAGTCATTTTTGGCTGAACCAACATCACCAGAAACAGATGAATACCTCATTGCTGTTTTGTGGGATCTTACTGTGTATAGAAATGGCTGCCTCATTTTGGAATTTTGAAGGATTTCATTAAGCTCTACTTGCGTTCTAATTCTTTTCCTTCTATAATAATGTATATTTCTGTTTTTCCTTCTCTCCCATTTCTCTTTGGCGCTAATTTTGTTTAACTCATCAGGTTGTTCTGCCACTTTTTCTTTCTCTGTCCCGAAGGCACCTTGTTGGATTCTGTGGGTATTCTGCACTCTTCTAGCATGTGAACTTAAATAGTGAGTGTTAGTAGGATATTTCTTGTCATTGCCCAGAGTATAGTGTACAGTTTTAGTCTCCTCCCTAAAGAAGGATATACTTGCCTGAGAGGGAGTGCAGCATAGGTTTACTAGACTGATTCCTGAGATGTGGGGATTGTCCTATGAGGAGAGATTGAGTAGACTCGGCCTATGTTCCCTGGAGTTTAGAAGAATGAGCAGTGATCTCATTGAAACATATAAAATTGTTAAGGGGTTAGACAGGGTAGATGCAGGGAGGATGTTTCCCCTGGCTGGAGAATCTAGAACACGGGGTCACAGTCTCAGAATAAGGGTTCAGCCATTTAGGACTGAGATGAGAAGTTTCTTCACTCAAAGGGTTGTGAATCTTTGGAATTCTCTACACCATACAGCGTGGATGCTGAGTCGAGTATATTCAAGACAGACCAATAGATTTTTGGATATTAGGGAATCAAGATCTGGGGCTAGTGCAGGAAAGTGGCGTTGAGGTCGAAGATCAGCCATGATCTTATTGAATGGTAGAGCAGGCTCGAGAGACCAAATGGCCGAATTATGCTCCTATTTCTTATGTTCTTGAACACATGCGCTTTCAGGAATAGAAACCTCTCGAGATTTTTCTCTCCTTAATCCAAGGGCACTGGGACCAATTGTGGAACCTTAACGATCAAAGCTGGTCTGTGTGGCTCAGCTACTTATCAACTAATCTTGCAGAGCGAAGCTGCTAGCGTCTCTTTTCTTCTTGCGATTGTTTTCCTGTTGTTTGTTGCCTTGTGCCATGATGTGCCTTCAGCCATGGCGTGACTTGGTAACCATCGCGATCTTGCAGCCAGTCTGGGTTGGCTGATGTTGCAGACCTGAATGCTGGCGGGGAGGGGGAAAAGATGCTCTCCTCCCAGCCTGCTGTTGTGGGGCGACGGGGAACAAATGTGAAGAATTGCACTCCGCATTAGGGGCTCGCTTCCGTCATTTACCTCCTTCCCCCAACCTTTACAGGGCCATCAGATTTGCGGTCAGATCAAAAACTGGGAAAAGTTACAGGGGTGAATGGAAAAAAAAAGCTTCCCTAGCAACGCATTACTGCGTATGTGCAGGTTGATTTTTTTTTCCAGGTTGATGCTCCTTCCTGCGTTTTGAGAGGTCAAGGGTCTTCACACATGCTCAGAAGCTCTGTGTGGGTCTGGGAGAGAGAGAGAGGAGAAAGGCAGCAGGTTATCTTGTGCTATTTAAAATACAGATAAATTTAAAGAATGGAGGGAGCTGCAGGAAAGAGAAGGGCCAAACCCTTCAGCGAAGAGGCAAATGAGACCCTAGTTAATTGTATAAGCGCGAGGTGGGAGGATCTGACACGGGGTGGGCATGGGAAACCTCCACCCCATGCATATCAGAGGATTTGGGCAAAGATTGCCGACGTAGTCACGTCGGCATCAAATGAAGCCCGGACACCGGACCAGTGCCGGAAAAGATGGAACAGTCTACTGGCGGCTGCAAGAGTAAGTTGAAATTTAAATTTGAAATCATCCATATTTATTATTTAATGTTGTATGGAAAATCTAATTAGAATCTGCAATGTTATATCGTAATCTTTAAGCATGACTTAGTAACTAAATTAGGATTAAATTATGATTACATTTATGCACCACAACATACATTTTAATGTTACAGCATGAAATATCTGTATCAGAATGTATTGCAAACTTGAAATTGAACTTATTAATCTGTCAGTCCTAAGACAAGCATTTTCAGACCAGTTGAGGTAGGATTGCTTCTCCAAGTACCTTCGTTGGTTACACGGCCTCCTTTCGTCATCGTCTACACGTTACTGTGCCACCTCTTCGATTTGATCCTTTCAGTAACCAGTGTGTGAGCCATTGCAATTAAAGGCAGGGAAAGCATAGGCCCCATAATCACTATCAATAATTACTTTCACTGATTTTAATAATCCCTGCACTCTATACTCTAATCACTGTAGTCTGCCCCCTCTGTAGTCTCTAAGCTGCATACCAGTCAGTTTTGTTGGCACCAACAATATCATTAAATAACTTCACTATGTAAAAGCTATTTACTAAATAATTCCAATATATGAGATCTATTTAGCGTTAATAATACCTATTTATATTCCCGATCCCAAATTTCTGAGTACAATTTGCTTCAATTTTACTCTCTAAATAACTCACAACTAATTCTCCACCCTTCCTCAGATGCTACAAATGGCGTCCGTAGTGCCCATTTCCCTCTCTAAGGCCCTGAAAAAGCAACTATTTTTGAGCATTCTTTTGGGCTTGTATCAGCTCAGCGAAGTGCATGAAAGGCAGCAAAACTTGGGATGGGCCTTGTGTGGGCGATCATCTCGGCGATCAAAGTGGAAACTTGGGGGCCTATATTTCCGGTGATGTTTGAGGCCTAGTTTCCACTTTTTTGCTCAAAATGGGCGATAGAGGTCCATTTTGGGCGATAGATGGGCGATGTGAAGTGGAAAGTCTAGCCCCTGGACTTTAGCAAAGCTTTTGATAAGGTCCCACATGGTAGACTGGTCACGAAGGTTAAAGCCCATGGGATCCAGGGCAAAGTGGCAAGTTGGATCCAATATTGGCTTAGAGGTGGGAAGCAAAGGGTAATGGTTGATGGATGTTTTTGTGACTGGAAGGATGTTTCCAGTGGGGTTCCGCAGGGCTCAGTACTGGGTCTCTTGCTTTTTGTGGTATACATCAACAATATAGGGAGTATGATTAGGAAGTTTGCAGACGACACTAAACTTGGCTGTGTGGTTGATATTGAAGAGGAAAGTCATGGGTTGCAGGAGGATATCAGTCTACTGGTGAGGTGGGTAGAGCAGTGGCAAATAGAATTTAATTCCGAGAAGTGTGAGGTAATGCACTTTGGGAGGGCTAATAAGGAAAAGGTATACACATTAAGCGGTAGGCCACTTAATAGTGTAGATGAACAAAGGGACCTTGGAGTGCTTGTCCACAGATCCCTGAAAGTAGCAGGCCAGGTGGACAAGGTGGTTAAGAAGGCATACGGAATGCTTGCCTTTATTGGCTGGGGCATGGAATATAAGAGCAGGGAGGTTATGCTTAAATTGTGTAATACTTTGGTTAGGCCACAGCTGGAGTACTGTGTGCAGTTCTGGTTGTAGTATTATAGGAAGGACGTGAGTGCACTAGAGAGGGTGCAGAGGAGATTTACTAGGATGCTGCCTGGAATGGAGAATCTTAGTTATGAGGACAGATTGGATAGGCTGGGTTTGTTCTCATTGGAGCAGAGGAGGCTGAGAGGAGACCTCATTGAGGTATACAAAATATTGAGGGGCCTGGACATAGTGGCTAATAAGGGTCTATTTCCATTGGTGGAGGGGTCTATTACGAGGGTCATAGTTTTAAGGTGGGTGGTGGAAGGTTTAGAGGGGATTTGAGGGGGGGGGGCTTCTTTACGCAGAGGGTTGTGGGGATCTGGAACTCACTGCCTGGAAGAGTGGTGGATTCAGAAAGGGCAGAAATTAGCGTGAAACGGCTGTTTTCCCCCTTTTTTCAGCCAGCATCACGGTGGGAGATCGGGAGAATCCCATCGGAAATTCGACCCCCTTCCTGTATCTCTCTACATGAGGAGACATTCATAAAGCATGGGAATTCCTCTAGTTGTTAGGGGGAAACCTTTTATTCTCAATTTCCCCATGCAGTTACTGGCAGTCATTATTCTGATTTAATCTCTTTGTACCTGGAAATTTTCCAATAGTTTCTCTGCACCCTTCCTTAGAGAGGTTGCAGACAAGATTTCCGAGAATGATTCCAAGGATGAGGGACTTCAGTTATGTGGATAGACTGGAGAAGCTGGGGTTGTTTTCCTTAGAGCAGAGAAGAATGAGAGGAGATTTGACAGGTTTTCAAAATCATGGGTCTGGACAGAGTGGAAGGGTCGACAACCAGAGGGCACAGATTTAAGGTGATTGGCAAAAGAACCAAAGGTGATAGGAGGAAAAACCTTGTTAACGCAGCGAGTGGTTAGGATCTGGAATGCACTGCCTGAGGCACACTCAATCACTGCTTTCAAAAGGGAATTGGATAAGTACCTGGAAAAAAAAAATTTGCAGGGCTACAGGGAAAGGCGGGGGAGTGCGATTAGCTGAGGTGCTCTTGCAGAGAGCCGTCACAGACTCGACAGGCCAAATGGCCGCCTTCCATGCTGTAAACCTTCTATGATTCTGACAGCCAGGGTACTTGTCTGGCTTTGCTCTAATTCATGTGAGCAGGACACGTCAAGGGACTTGGTTTTGTCTGGTGAATTGCCCATTCAGTCAAAATTAGGTAATCTTGACGGGTATGATGGAATCTGTCATGGTGTTGTAAAGTACTATCATACATAAGAACATAAGAATTAGGAACAAGAATTAGGCCATCTAGGCCCTCGAGCCTGCTCCGCCATTCAACAAGATCTGGCCGTGGACTCAGCTCCACTTACCCGCCCGCTCTCCGTAACCCTTAATTCCCTTATTGGTTAAAAATCTATCTGTGATTTGAATACATTCAATGAGCTAGCCTCAACTGCTTCCTTGGGCAGAGAATTCCACAGATTCACAACCCTCTGGGAGAAGAAATTCCCTCTCAACTCGGTTTTAAATTGGCTCCCTTGTATTTTGAGGCTGTGCCCCCTAGTTCTCGTCTCCCCGACCAGTGGAAACAACCTCTCTGCCTCTATCGTGTCTATCCCTTTCATTATCTTAAATGTTTCTTTAAGATCACCCCTCATCCTTCTGAACTCCAACGAGTAAAGACCCAGTCTAGTCAATCTATCATCATAAGGTAACCCCCTCATCTCCGGAATCAGCCTAGTGAATCGTCTCTGTACCCCCTCCAAAGCTAGTATATCCTTCCTTAAGTAAGGTGACCAAAACTGCTCGCAGTACTCCAGGTGCGGCCTCACCAATACCCTGTACAGTTGCAGCAGGACCTCCCTGCTTTTGTACTCCATCCCATCCCTCTTATAAACTGGAAGATTCATCATTTGAGCCATAATCCAGTGACAGTAATGACCCAATAAGAACATAAGAAATAGGAGCAGGTGTAGGCCATCCGGTTCTTCGAGCCTGCTCCTCCATTTGGTAAGATCATGGCTGATCTTCGACTTCAACTCCACCTTCCCACTCGCTCCCCATATCTCTTGGTTCCCTTGATATCCAAAACTTTATCGATCTCTGTCTTAAATATACTTAACAACTGAGCATCCGCAGCTCTCTGGGGTAGAGAATTACAAAAATTCACAACCCTTTGAGTGAAGAAATTTCTTCTCGTAAGAACATAAGAATTCGAGGCAGGCATAGGCCATTTGGCCCTTCGAGCCTGCTCCGCCATTCAACAAGATCGTGGCTGATCTTCGAACTTAACTCCACCTTCCTGCACTGTTCCCATATCCCTAATTTCCTTAGTTCCCTAAAATTTACCGACCTCTGTCTTGAATATACTCAACGACTGAGCATCCACAACGGTCTGGGGCAGAGAATTCCAAAGATTCACAACGCTTTGAGTGAAGAAATTTCTCCTCATCTCAGCCTTAAATGGCCGACCTCTTATTCTGAGACTGTCACCCTGTGTCCAAGATTCCCCAGCCAGGGGAAACATTTTCTCAGCATTAATCCTGTCCAGCCCCTTAAGAATTTTAATATGTTTCAATTAGATCATGCCATATTCTTCTAAACTCTAGGGAATATAGGCCTAATCTACTCAATCTCCCCACCCCAAGAACCAGTCTAGTGACCTTCGTTGCAGTCCCTCTAAGGCAAGTATGACTTTCCTTGCATAAGGAGACCAGAACTGTACAAAGTACTCCAGATGTGGCCTCACCAATGCCCTGTATAACTGTAGTAAGACATCTTTACTCATACTCTAATCCCTTTGTAACAAAAGCTAACAAAACATTTGCTTTCCTAATTGCTTGCTGTACCTGCATGTTAACTTTCTGTGATTCATGTACAAGGACACCTAGGTCCCATGAATGCAAACATTTCCCAGTCTCTCACCATTCAAAAAATAGTCTGCTTTTTTGTTTTTCCTACCAAAGTGGATAACTTCACACATCCCCTCCATTTGCAATGTCCTTGCCCACTCAGTCAACATGTCTATATCTCTCCGTAGCCTCTTTGCGTCCTCCTCACAGCTTATTTTCCCACCAAACTTTGTATCATCAGCAACCTTGGATACGTCTCAATCTCAATCCTAAATGGCCGACTCCTTATTCTGAGACTGTGAACCCCTAGTTCTAGACTCCCAGCCAGGGGAAACATCCTCCCAACATTTACCCTGTCGAGCCCTGTAAGAATTTTATACGCTAAAATTCCAGGGGAGGTTTTTCGAACATTGTTGAATATATCAGACGGATAGATGACCAATTATTGCAGGCGTGTTTCAGTCTCGGGAACAGAGAGAGAAAGTTTCTCTAAGCACTGCAGGTCAGTCAAAAGCAGTGGAGAGAGCAGGTGAGTTAATGTTTCTGGCAGGGCCCTTCAGACCCACCTGCCTGATTAAGACACTGTACATCCAAATTGTTAACATATCTGTTCTTTTCCACGGATGCTGACTGGCTTGCTGTGTGTTTCCAGCATTTTAAGAGCTTAAGAATTAGGAGCAGGAGTAGGCCATACGACCCCTCGAGCCCTGCTCCGCCGTTCAATAAAATCATCTTTTCCAGGTTGCTGGTATTTGTGCACTTTTTTTCTTTTTATACAGACTCCGGGTTCAGTAACAAATAAGCCAATAAAAAATACAAAATACTGCAGTTGCTGGAAATCTGAAATAAAAGCAGAAAATGCTGGAAATACTCAGCAGGACAGGGAGCATCTGTAGAGAGAGAGAGAGAGTGTTAACATTTCAGTTCTGATGAAGGATCACCGATCTGAAACGATAACTCTGTTTCTCTCACCACAGACGCTGCCTGACTGGCTGAGTATTTCCAGCATTTTCTGTTTTTATTTAAGCCAATAAAAATGTTTCATTCCCAAAGGGATTTGAGCTGTGCTGCCGTTAAAAGTAAATCGTGCACCACATTTGAATGCAGCAGCAAACACTTTGTGGTGAGGATGTTTTTTTTTTATCTGCGATACACCTCCCTGACAATTAGCCAAAGAAGCTCGCTTGGGATCTTACTGTGCGAAGATTGGCTGACTTGTTTCCTACATTACAACAGTTACAACACTTCCAAAAATACTGCTTCATTGGCTCTAAAGGGCTTTGGTACGTGCTGAGGTCATGAAAGGTGCTTTATTAATGCAAGTCCTTTTTCTTTTTTACTTCATTTGAGACAATACAAAGGGGAAATCTTCCACTTAAACCCAGAAAATCGATCGATTTAATACCTTTTATGTAGTTAAATTGCTGACGGTAACAAAGCTGCACTGTTTAGTTAATAACTCTAAGGTTGCTGTATACCTTGCTACAGGTGAAGTCTCACAGCCTGAACTCCCCATGTAAAACTAGACGGGCTAAATATTCGCTGACCTTGCGACCGTTTTTTTGCCGTTATTTCGTCGTTTTTGCCGAAACAGTGCGGAGGGAAATTCGAAAAAGTCTTGTGGCAGCGCTTTTCAAATACCACTGGAGAGAGGAGCGCCGCCGTGCAAGACTAGAAATAGCACTTTCGCCAAAAATATGGCTCTGAACGCACCTTTGGGAACGTATTTGGGATGTGAAAGAGCTGCATTACAGCCATTGGGTCAGCTGTAAGTATGAAGGCCTGCAAAAAAGCTAAGTTAAAGTTTTTATTTTTTAATTCTTTTGCAGCGATTCGCTAGTTAAGTGTCTTGTGAATGTTTTGTGATTTTTTTTTTTTTTTTTTTGCAATTTATTTTTTGGTGTTTTCCCTCCTCCCTAGGCCCAACTCGCAGCGGCATCGGCCTCGGAGTAAAGTTACAGAAAATTTGCAGTTTGCGCCACGAAAGATTTTTACCGTTGCGCAAACTAAAGCCTGAATTTACTGCCTCATAGCGATAGCGTTGCCATAACGATAATTTGGGCGAAAAAATAGAATTATCAACAAGAACTGAATTTCTAGCCCGACGTTTCATAACATAACAAATAGGAGCAGAAGTAGGCCTTATGGCCCCTTGAGCCTACTCCGCCATTCAATGAGATCATGGCTGATCATCGATCTCAACTGTACTTTCCCGCCCGAACTCCATATCCCTTAATATCCAAAAATCTTATCGATCTCAGCCTTGAATATACTCAAAGTCTCAGCCTCCACAGCCAACTGGAGCAGAGAATTCCAAAGATTCACAACCCTCTGAGTGAAGACATTCCAGCTCTTCTCAGTCTTAAATGGCCTACCCCTTATCCTGAGACTGCCCCCTAGTTCTAGACACTCCAGTCAGGGGAAACAACCTTTCAGGCTCTAACCTGTCGATCCCCTTCAGAATCTTGTATGTCGCAATGAGATCACCTCTTATTCTTCTAAACTCCTGAGAATTTCTGTATGCTAGAGCACAGATTGGAAAAGAACAAAGAATTGTAATTTAGACTTGCAGACGTCTGTGATGTACTGTAGTTAAAGTGAGTGGACATGCACTTAAAATGAAATACTCTGCACTTCAGTCTCAGAGATCTGTGAACTGACTGGTGAAATATTTGAGTTACCTGCTTGCTGAACCAGGGTTGTTGATGTGTGCATGAGTTCTCTAGAAAATTCTTACTGGTGTGTCGAAAACACTACAGATCACCTCTTCTCTGCATAATCGTCAGGGTCAGTTTTGCAAGACTTCTGCCCACGTCAGAGTCCTTGTGTGCAAAAGCAAAGAGGGCCAGCTGGTGGCAGTGTTGAGCAGTTTGCAACATGAGGTTCCCATTGATGCCACCTGCTGGCATTTGGTGTTCTCTCCATTATGAAATTAAATGGTTGAAAAGTTCACGAGAAAGCAATCTTAAGTGTTCATATAGTTGTCTCTGCAGAGAGCGAGAATGTATTTAGGTTCACTAGAGTACTTGAAAAATGGAATTTATAGGTCATCGAATTCATAGAGGAATTAGAAGCATAGAAAATAGGTGCAGGAGTAGGTCATTCGGCCCTTCGAGTCTGCACCACCGTTCAATATGATCATGGCTGATCATGTAACTTCAGTACCCCATTCCTGCATTCTCTCCATACCCCTTGATCCCTTTAGCCATAAGGGCCACATCTAACTCCCTTTTGAATATATCGTAACGAACTGGCCTCAACAACTTTCTGTGGTAGAGATTTCCACAGGTTCACAATTCTCTGAGTGAAGAAGTTTTTCTTCATCCCGGTCCTAAATGGCTTGCCCCTTACCCTTAGACTGTGAGCCCTGGTTCTGGACTTCCCCAACATCGGGAACATTCTTCCTGCATCTAACCTGTCCAATCCCATCAGAATTTTATATGTTTCTATGAGATCCCCTCTCTTCTAAATTCCAGTGAATATAAGCCTAATCGATCCAGTCTTTCTTCATCTGTCCGTCCTGCCATCCCGGGAATCAGTCTGGTGAACCTTCGCTGCACTCCTCAATAGCAAGAATGTCCTTCCTCAGATTAGGAGACCAAAACTGTACACAATATTCAAGGTGTGGCCTCACCAAGGTCCTGTACAACTGCAGTAAGACATCCCTACTCCTATACTCAAATCCTCTCACTATGAAGGCCAACATGCCATTTGCCGCCTTCACCACCTGCTGTACCTGTATGCCAACTTTCAATGACTGATGTACCATGACACCCAGGTCTCGTTGCACCTCCCCTTTTCCTAATCTGTCACCATTCAGGTAATATTCTGCCTTCCTGTTTTTACCACCAAAGTGGATAACCTCACATTTATCTACATTATACTGCATCTGCCATACATTTGCCCACTCACCTAACTTGTCCAAGTCACCCTGCAGCCTCTTAGCATCCTCCTCACAGCTCACACTGCCACCCATCTTAGTGTCATCTGCAAACTTGGAGATATTGCATTCAATTCCTTCGTCCAAATCATTAATGTATATTGTAAATAGCTGGTGTCCCAGCACTGAACCTTGCGGTACCCCACTAGTCACTGCCTGCCATTCTGAAAAGGACCCGTTTATTCCTACTTTTTGCTTCCTGTCTGCCAACCAGTTCTCTATCCACGTCAATACATTACCCCAAATACCATGTTGTTTAATTTTGCAAACTAATCTTGTGTGGGACCTTGTCAAAAGCCTTGAGGAGGTAACATGGAGGGTTGATGAGGGTAGTGTGTTTAATGTAGTTAGATGGATTTTAGCAAGGCTTTTAATAAGGTCCCACGTGGCAGACTGGTCGCGAAAGTAAAAGCCCATGGGATCCAGGGCAAAGTGGCAAGTTGGATCCAAACTTGGCTCAGAGGCAGGAAGCAAAGGGTATTATGACTGGAAGGCTGTTTCCAGTGGGGTTCCGCAGTGCTCAGTACTAGGTCCCTTGCTTTTTGTGGTATATATCATTGACTTAGACTTGAATGTAGGGGATATGATTAAGAAGTTTGCAGATGATACTAAAATCGGCTGTGTGGTTGATAATGAAGATGAAAGCTGTAGACTGCAAGAAGATATCAATGAACAGTGGCAAATAGAATTCAATCCAGAGAAGTGTGAGGTAATGCATATGGAGTGGGCTAACAAGGCAAGGGAACACACAATAAATGGTAGGACACTGAGAAGTGTAGAGCAACAAAGGGACCTTGGAGTGTATGTCCACTGATCCCTGAAGGTAGCAGGCCAGGTAGATAAGGTGGTCAAGAAGGCATACGGAATACTTGTCTTTATTAGCTGAGGCATGGAATACAAGAGCAGGGAGGTTATGCTTGAACTGTATAAAACACTAGTTAGGCCACAACTGGAGTACTGCATGCAGTTCTGGTCACCACATTACAGGGAAGATGTGATTGCACGAGAGAGGATACAGAGGAGATTTACGAGGCTGTTGCTTGGACTGGAGAGTTTTAGCTATGAGGAAAGATTGGATAGGCTGTGTTTGTTTCTTTGGAACAGAGGAGGCTGAGGGGAAACCTCATTGAGGTGTATAAAATTATGAAGGGCCTAGATATAGTGGATAGAAAGGTCCTATTTCCCTTAGCAGAAGTGTCAACAACCAGGGGGCATAGATTTAAAGTAATTGGTAGAAGGTTTAGAGCGCATTAGAGGGGAAATTTCTTCACCCAGAAGGTGGTGGGAGTCTGGAACTCACTGCCTGAAAGGGTGGTAGAGGCGGAAATCCTCACCACATTTGACAAGTACTTGGATATGCACTTGAAGTACCGTAACCTGCAGGGCTATGAACCAAGAGCTGCTGCTTTTCTTTCTTTTGGTAGTAGCAAAGCAAATCAAACGTCAATGTCCAAGTTGGATATCCAGGCCAAAGCATCCAGAGTATCTTGTAGGCTGCCTGCGAATTCCTCTGAGGGCAGTGCTCAGTGATGTGCTCCCGGTCTGATTAGGAGCTCCACAGTTGCATGAAGGGGATGCTTTAATCTTCCATCTATGGAGAAAGTGGCAGCATTGACCATGATCGGTTCTGAGGCGGTTGATGGTTGTCCACTGTTTGCGGGGAAGGTTTGACCCTACTGGTTGTACTGTGCGGTCCTTCATAAGGAATCCGTTCCGTATGTCACAGTTCTTCCAAGCATTTCGCCATTGGTCATCAAGGCTGAGGGGAGATCGCTGAAGTGCTTCGGCGACGGTCCAAAAAGGCCTTCTAGATTTGAGACGGGTTGGTGGTAGGCTGTTCCAGTCGACTTGAATCGGCCTGCCTTTGCAGGTGTAGCGGTTGTATTCTCTGAAGACTGCATATTCGCAGCGTAGATATGGTGGTGCGATGTTTGCAAACACGGGCAGTCAAAGTGTTGGTGTTGATAAAAGTGTACCAGTGATAACACTCATAGTAGAATTGAGCTGGACATCAACGGATTTGATATGAGGACTTGATAGCAATGCCAGAGAGCAATACTCCGCTGTAGAGTACAGCAGGGCAAATGCTGCCATATGGAGGGTTTGGGCGTCTGCTCCCCAAGTGGATCTGGCGAGTTTCTGGATCAAGTTGACCCTACTCTTTAGTTTCTTCTTAAGGTTGTGGAGAAGAAGGGACCAAGAGCTGGAAAGTGGGACTCGGCTGGATAGCTCTTTGTCGGCCGGCACGGACATGATGGGCTAAAATGGCCTCCTTCCATGTTGTAAATTCTTATGATTCTGTAGAGGTTTCAGTAATAGGAATTGGGTGGTGCACTGGGTTAGATAATGCCCTTTCACCTGGGTTCAGATCCAGCCCAGACTAAGGGGATGAGCATCTTCTGTCTGCTGATTGCAAGGGTGCAATGCAGAATGAGTTTGGACAGGCACTATCCAGTTCTGAATAGGCATGGGCCTATGGCACAAAACCACCACAGGTTGGCACGAATTGGCAATGTCACTTAAAAGAAAGAAAAACTTGCATTTATATAGCGCCTTTCACAACCACCAGACATCTCAAAGCGCTTTACAGCCAATGCAGTACTTTTGGAGTGTAGTCACTGGTGTAATGTAGGAAAGACATAAGACTTGCGCATAAGACTGGTTGTTGTGGGAAGTGGAAAATATGCCATTCCCCTGTGTGCTGCCACTTTACCCTGAATATCATGTCCTTTATACTTAACAAGTCTCTTGTGTGGCACTTTATTAAATACTTTTAAAAGACCGAATAAATCAAATCTGCAGCTTCTCTTTATCCATATGCTCAGTATTTCCTTGGAGTGGTTAAATTAGCCACACATAACTTCCCTTCTCCAAATCCATGTTGATGATCCTCCGTTAGCTCACAAGTGTCATTCTTTGTCTTGTGACTTTCTCGTAATTACACACACAAGTGCAAACCTCTGTCTACAAATCTCACTCTTAGAATCTTAGATTTTCACTATACAGGAGATCAGTAGCCAATAATGTTCTTCCAGTTTCATAACTGATCTTTTACCATTTCTTGACTCCACCCAAACATAATGTCCAAAAGTATCAGTTCAATAGCTTTCCTTTGTATGTCTATAATTGAATCTTTAATAAGACACCATCATTACTTTAATTTTCCTTCTCTATTTCTTCTAAAAATGCTATAGCCAGGAATATTAGTTTGCATTCTCATCCTTAGAAAAACTTTGCTTCCACCAGTGGTAGATTATGTCTCTTTATTCGAAAGGCCTCTAGTTTCCCAACTTTATTTTTAATGCGTGGCATATTCTAAACTCTGACACATTCATTATCCTCCAAATACATTTTCTTTCATTTCTTCACTATCTTGCTCTTTAATATCTCTCCTATCTGCTCTGAGGTGTATCTCTATACACCGCACCCCCTGCCCCGAGCTTACTCGTTTGGATTGTTTCGTCTTTTCACTGTCCTGATTCTTAGACCCACACACACATGCATGAGACTTCAGCCTTTTAAATGCCACCCCCCTCCCCCCGCTCCCCCACCTGCTCACTGCTCTATCGCCTCCACAAGAATATTGGTACCTTGCAGTTTAGTTCAGATGAAGTCAATTCTGTCTGTCGAGCTTCCCGCTGCCCCAGAACTCATTCCAATGCTCCAGATCTGAAGCCCTCCTTTCAGTCCTATCAGTCAAGCCACACATTGTGTCTAATCTTCTCCTATCTGGCCTTGTATATGGCACAGGGAGTAATCCTGAAATTATTACTCTATGTCCTGCTTTTTTAATTTAATACTTAACTCCTCAAATTCCATCTTTTTCCAATGTAAGTGATTTCCACATGAACCATGACTTCAGGCTTTTCTAGAATATCTTCTTTCCCCCCCCTGCCCCTACCTAGAACCTAGGAGGTGACAGGACCATTTGGGGCTTCTAGTTGTGGGTCTAGAAATGACTTCTATATCACTTGCTTTTTCTTTATGCTTTCACTTCTATCCCCAGGCCATGGTGCCCTTGTAATCCACCTAATGTGTGTCATGGATAACCTGCATTGCATATCTATTGGGTAAATTCAGATTCCTTGGAGTTTCCTGCATTATCTCCAGAAGTTCGCACACAACACTGGTTCCCACTGCTGTGCATAATAAATGGAATCAGATGTCAGTCTCAAGCCAACCACCCTTCAGTGGCAAACTTTCTCAACCGCCTTCTCCCTTTGCTTTGTTGTCTCAACTTAAATTCACTCCCAACACAAGTCATAAACAAATCACCAATTCAAACACTTTTAACACAGCCAGTGAAAAATCACCCTGTACTGTATCTTCATGCCTAATTAGTAGCTAGCTGTCAATCAAATCAGACCAGTCTGCACTGCCAAAAATGTAACTAGTCAACTAGTGGGGGGAAAATATAATGTACTACTTACCCATTCACTCTATTTCAAGCCAAGTTGCCGTGACTCATTCAGCAACCTTCTCACCCTAATGCCCTCTTAGAACTTCATTCAAAGCCGGATCGCCAGTTTAAATCGAGGGAAATGGTTCAGTCCACTGTGCCAAACACCAAGCCTGTGGGTATATTCCTGTTGGATGTTTTGTATAAAAAAATTTTTTCTGAAACTTTCAGTAAGGAGTTGGCTTCAGCAGACCAGAACAAAAATCACACAAGCATTGGATTGAGAACGAAAGAGCAACAACTCTCAGCCTACGAAGACAGGCTCTTCGATGTATGTGGAGGCCAGGATTTTGAAAGCGACCTGTATAAACTTCAGGATGATCTCGAAAAGACATCCAAGCAAAGAGGTGAGGTTGATTGCCACAAGATTAGAAACTGTTTTCCTTGCCATCCATGACCTTGTACGTGACTGTATTGACTTCCAGGATTGGACTGAAATTTGGTTAATCATTGGTGAAACCATGCTTCTTGTTAAAACCTCCCCCACTTGGTTGCACTTTCCACCATCTGCTTTGCCTAATCCACCATGATGATTCTTCCCAAGTTGCATCTTGGGTTTATCCCTCCTTCTCTGGCACCACCTTCTCCTTCAGGCGCCTTGCGCTGTTCTTTTCCTCTTGTCTGTGCTTTACAATCTTCGTTAACATAGAAATAGGTGCAGGAGTAGGCCATTTGAGCCTGCACCACCGCCGCCCCTTTCCATATCCACCCCAAGATTCTTGCTAAGATATCCTTCCTTTCCTTCCTCAGCCTCTGCAGCGAGTGACTCTCCTAACCAAAATTGTGGCCACTCCTCGGCCTCACCATCTCTTGTAGCCTCTTTACTCCCATGATTGCAATCGCTGACTGTCGCCTCCGACCACCTCCTTGTATCTCTCATCGCCCACGTATCCCTTTTCACCCATTCTTCTTTCTGCATCTATCTCTTGTTTAAAAATGCTTGGAAAGTCACTTACAACTACACTTTTGAACTTCAAACAGCTTAGTCTTCGATTCTCCATTCACCACATAACCTCTTCAACCACTCCCTCACCACCACCTTTGCCCTAGTACCCAGCAAAACCTTCACTACCGTCCGTCTCAGTTGTATGCCACATTGTCAATCCCTCTAGTCCAAGGGATGCTGACTTGAGCATATTTGGTGCACAACTGGCATAGCAGCCCATCACCAGATCTGGATAGCCCATAATCAAACCCAACCGAGTCTTGCCCCCGCCCCCGAATCCCCCCGGCTAAAACTGCCTACAATTCTAGATCATCCAGGAAACTCACCCCTTCCTCCCTCAAACTCATTTCCACGAAATTCCTGATTCAACTGCCCTTGCTAGGATTCCATGCTGCTAATGGTATAACTGGTTCCCTCTCCTCAGACACTGTCCCCCTTTACTTCAAAACTGCCTTCATTACCCCTCTTCTACAAAATAAAATCTTCAACTCTTCTGTCCTTGCAAATTGCTGCCCCATTTCCAAAGTCCTGGAACAAGTTGTCCTCCCAGATCCGTGTCAATCTCTCCTGCAGTTCCTGGTTTGAGTCCCTCCAATCTAATGTCCCCCCATGCCACCACACAGAAGCACCAAAGTCCCAAACAACATACTCTGTAACATGACAGTATTATCCCTTCTCAAGCACCCTGTCCTTCTCCACTACTTCTCTCTTGTTGTTCACCTTAGTGGAACTGCTCTCACTTAGTTCCATTCTCACCTATCCAATGGTATTGAAATCATCTCCACCAATAGCTTCTCTCCCCAATCCCTCACTGTCATCTCGGGAGACCCTCCCCACCCCCACCCCCGCATAGATCCATCCTTGGCCGAATCCTCTTTACAGCCAGTCTTTGAGCTGTAATTTCCTCCAACTGTAGATTGGGAAGAAAAAAGCCACCATCTTCAGCCCTCACACAATCGCTGTACCCTCACCACCTGCCCCCCCCCCCCCCCCACCCCACTCGGCCATTCTCTCAGACTGATCCAGACTCCTTGCAGCCTCCACGTCCTATTTGACCCTGAACTCCTGACCCCATATCCTGTCCATCAAATACTGCCTATTTAGTTCTCGCTAACATCGCCCGTCTCCATTCCTACCTCAGCCCATTTGCTGTTGAAGCTTTCATCCCTGTTATTGTCACCTCCAGCCTCGCTCTGCTTTTTGGCCTCCCATACACTGCCCTTTGTAAACTTCAGTTCACTCAAAACTCTGCTAACGATATCCTATCCCATACCAAATCCCCCTTTCCCAAGACCTTTGAACTCGCTGACCTACATTGGTTCCTGGCTCCTCACCGCCTCAAATTTAAAAGCGTCATCCTTGTGTTTTAATTGATCTAAGGTTTTGCCCCTTCCTATCTGCGTAGCTTCCTCCAGCGCTACTTATTTCACGTATTCTATATTTGATACTTGTTTGTCCATACATAGTTGAGAAGATCTTGCACAGCTTCCTTGGATGAGATGACCTAAGCCTTCCTCTCTAGGCTTTGCCACTCCCTCTCTTACATTCCGTTGTGTAACACATCAATCAGATCACCCCTCGATGGAATACAAGCCAGGTTTATGCAACTTGTCCTCAAGTTAACCCTTTAAGCCCCAGCATCATTTTACTATAGACGACTGTCAGACCATTGGATATTTGGGACTGTACTTGTACATCTATCTTACGCAAGTCTTTTTTTTCTTTTTGAAAACTAGTAACTGGTTTTGTTCCGTTGTTTGTCTATCCTTTTTGTATTTTTGCAGCTATGCTTTCTGGAGCGACAGCCGTATACAGCCAGTTTATTAACCAGCTAACAGAGGAGAATGAGCCCTGCTGCCCCGTCTGCCAGCGTGTCTTCCCCTCGGAGGCCGAGTTGCAGGACATTATCAATGATCTACAATCGAAACTGCGGCTTGTACCGGACAAACTGAAATCAGCCGAGTCTGAACTGAAGAAGAAAGAGAAACGCCGGGATACGATGATAGCGCTCAAACCGATCAGGTATACAATCTACCAGAGCGGCCTGTTCTGTGTCTCCTCTCTCCGTCTCACTTTCCCTGTTCCTCAATTCTCTCTCTGCTCTTTGATTCTCCTTCCACTTTTCTTTTTTATTTACTTCCCTAATGTCCCTTTCCCTTTCATGATGATCGCACATTGTAGCTCTGATAATCCCTCCTCGCAATTTGCCTACAAAAAAAGTCAAACTAATGAGCCTATAATTTCTCGGTTCTGACTTATTGTCCTTTTTTAGATCCCCTATGTTGTATTATTGGTAACCTATCATCATTGTTGGTGGTGAAGCTTGATGCAAAGTATCCATTTAAAATCTCTGTCATATCCTGGGACTTCACTCGAATCTGACCTGTGGAGTCCAGTGGCTCTATACAGTCCCTAACAGCCCTCTGACTTGTAAAATCGCTGTCTCGTTCTTGATATTAAAAACACCATCCTCTTCTCCATTGTTCTTATAGGAACAAGAGTAGGCCATTCAGCTCTTAGTCTATTCTCCCATCGGTTAGATCATAGATGATCTGTACCTCACCTCCAATTACCTACCTTTGATCCATGTGCCTTGATGCGCTTACCTAATAAAGATTATTAGGTGGGAGAGAATTCCACATTTCCACTGCACTTTGTGTGAAAATGTGCTTTCTCCTGAATGACCAAGCTCTAATTTTCAGATTGTGCCCCCTTGTTCTGGATTCCCTCACCAAACAACAACAACTTGCATTTTTTTGTATACTGTCTTTAACGTAGAACAACGTTCACGGGAGTGTTAACAAGCGAAGTTTGACATCAAGCCACAGAAGGAGATTTTGGGACAGGTGGCCAAAAGTTTGGTCAAAGAGGTAGGTTTGGTCTCAAAGGTGGAGGGAGAGGTAGAGATGCAGACAGGTTTAGGGAGGGAATTCCAGAGTTTAGGTGCTAGGCAGCTGCAGGAAATAACTTCTCTATCTACTTCATTGAATTCTTGTATCATTTTAAACACATCAATTAGATCACCCTTCAATCTTCTATACTCAAGGGACTGCAAGCTAGGTTTATGCAGCCTGTCGTTAACCCTTTCCACACCAATATCACTTTGGTATAGATGTCTGTTGGACCATTGGATACTTTAGACAGTACTTGCATATCTACCCAAACACACTAAAATGTGACGATTCCTCACAAAGGTACAATTTACTGCGAGATTTCTACCATATTGCAAACTAGTCTGTAAAACTTAAGTGAAGCAGCCAAGATCACACACCAACATCGACATTTATTACAGATTAGAACTTTTTTTTCCCCAACTAATATTTGGATTTCAAGCTCCACTTATCAGGCTTAAATGTTTTTTTGTGTCTGGGAAATATTTTTTCACTGCAGTGAAAATAATCCTCGGGGTTTTGTGTTCTGTAGAGAAACAGTAATTGAACTTAAGGAAAAGGATTTGCCCGAATTACGCAATAAACTGCAGAGCATCAATCGAGATATTCAGCAACTGAAAGGTGACGTGGAAGAACAGGAGACTCAGCTTGCTATCTTCCTATCTGAGGAAGGCACGGCAAAGTCGTGTCTGCAAGACATATCGCTCATGGAGAGATACCAGGTAACATCAGGCAAACTTCTTTCTAAATCGTGCTGAAAATTTCTCTGGCTGGCTTCCAAATGGGGTCTGGGAGATCATTAGATTTCTATCTGTCTGCCACAAGTACAGAGCCTTAATAATTCTGTATTCTTTATTTTTCTTTTTGTTGACTTACCAACATGTTATTTCTGTTATATGGTAATAATGTCTGTAGTGGTAGCACTGTATTTCTTTTGATAGCTGGCACTGCCTTTTGAAAATTTGGGGTCCTTGTTTATAGGAAGGTCACACGTGCACACTCTAATGCTCTTCTGCCCAGCCTCCCATCCTCAAAACTCTGCTGCCCTTATCATATCCCGCACCAAGTCCCGCTCACCTACATTGGCTTCCAGTCCCCCAACGCCTCCAATTTAACATTTTCATCTCGTGTTTAAATGCTTTCTTTTGTGGCTTTGCCATCCCCTATCTCTGCAATGTTCTCCAGTTCACCGGCCCTAGAAATCGCCAGGAATTCTGTTCCTTCAACTCTAGGTTCTTCTGCATTCCCCAAATCCCTTTGCCCTAGCATTGGCAGCTGTGCCTTCAGATGTCTCGGTTCTGGAATTCCCTCCCTCACCCTTTCTACCTCGCCGCCTCCCCCCTCCTTTAATTTCCTCCTTAAAACCCCACCTAGTTGACTAAGCCTTTAGTCACTTCTCCTAATTTCACCTTCTTTGGCCTGGCATCGATGTTTGTGTGATAACACTTCTGTGAAGCACCTTGGGGCAATTTTTCTATGTTAAAGGAGCGATATCAAGGTGGGTTGTCGTAGCTTTGAAGCCATTTGGAGACCTTAATTTGGAAATTTAAATCCATGTTAAACTACCATTGGAACGCCGTTTGAATTATTGTTTTTTGATGACTTCCAAGTGTTGTCGTTCCCTTTACAATGGGTGCTGTTTGTGAGTGGTAGAGACAGGCTCCCATACACAATGTGTTTTTTTTTAAAATTCGTATCCAATCGTTCCAATTCTTTGTCAAATCACAAACGCCAGAGGTCAACCTGCACACATCAAGGATCACTCTGCGCCAATGCTCCATACACAATGTGTTGATAAGTCCCGAGTTATTGTGGGGTAATGCAGAGTTGGACGCTGTGCACTTCCTCACTCTGAAGCTGTTCTTCGCCATGTCTTGCTGATCGTTAATGGCACAGCTTTGGGAGCAGGATAGCTGCCTGTCCCTTCAGCCGGGGTGTAGTACGTAACACTGGAATCCCAGCAGGGGAAGAAAGCAATAAGGGTGAAATCCCCCCCTCAAAAAAAAATATATATGTTAATTATATATGTATGTAAATATATATATATTTATATATGCATGTATATGTGTGTGTAACGTAGTGAAATGACCCAAGGTGCTTCACAGGAGTATTATGCAATAAAATTTTGACACCAAACTGCATAAGTAGAAGTTAGCGCAGGTGACCAAAAGCTTGGTCAAAGAGGTATGTTTTAAGGAGCGTCTTGAAGGAGGAAAGAGAGGTTTAGGCAGGAAGTTCCAGAGCTTGGGCCACAGCCACCAATGGTTGACTGATTAGAATCAGGGATGCTCAAGAGGGCAGAATTAGGGGAATGCAAAAATCTCAGGGGGTTGTGGGGCTGGAAGAGATTACAGAGATAGGAGGGACGAGGCCATGGAAGGATTTGAAAACTAGAATGAGAATTTTGAAATCTAGTATAAATGTATATTATATATTCATATATAATATGATATGTTGTATATTTTTGTCATGTTTGGACATTTTTCCACAGAAAGGACTGGGAAAGGGCTTATGTTTAAATGTTGGGTTTTTAAAGCCAAGTGTACTTGCGCATTTTTTAAAAAAAACATTGAGCTGAAAGGTGGTTAATTGCTAATAGACTAAACATTGAAGCTGTTTCCCCAAAGATTTTAAGCAATTAATAAACACCATAAACTCATTGACCTGAGAGACCCTTGCTCCTGGGTGCTCGGTATGGGTTGTGTGGCACAGGCCCTTCCCTTGAATTGTGAACATGAGATGATTTTCTTTTAAACAAAACACGGATAAAAATATCCACTGATCAGTTTTTATTTAGGTGAAAGCTGTGAGGGCAAGTTTTCACCAGACTCAAACTTAGAATCCGGTCGGGCAGTTAGTGTTACAAGATGATCACTGTTGTGAAAAAGTGTGGTGCGTTCATTCTTGTATATTATGTGAAGACAAGTGCTGAAATAAGTCAGTCTTATGACCATGTTCACTTGCTGTGAAGTAAATCAGCTTAACAATTCTGATTTGGCCATGGTCTTAGCAAGTGTTTCCTCGGCCGGCCTTCGAAAAGGTTGAAAAGATACGTGTATGAAGGACACATTCCCGGTTCAGACTATTGTTGAACCCTTGCATTGCCCTTCCATACAGTCAGATATTCAGCAGTATGGGCGCACTCCTAAAGCTAAGACCCATGGATAAGAGTGACCACCACCAGGATACACAAGAGAAAATCTAAGGCAGGACTCAGAATTTGTAACGGGTTCATGTCATGCATTGTAGCAATTCCGTTAATGGGTTGTTATGGGAAGAAACAAGTATTCTGCTGCTTTTCGTTAGCAGAGGAATTTTGGGCCCATGATGCCCAACAAAAATAATTTTCTTAATGTTTCATTAAAGAGGGAGGCTCTCTAACAATACCCCTTTAATAAGTTAAAGTTTTGACAAACGGGATTAACATTAACATCTTTTCAATGTTTCCCCTCTGCCCATTTCTGTTGAGTTTTTTTTTATATTCTTTATTTAAGCTTTATTTATTCTTTACTGTTATCATCTGGTGAACCGACTCGGTTGACTTACTGCGCATGACCATGTGAGGGAGCTAAATTGACACGCATCATTGAATTGGCATGATCCGAGCCTCTTGCTTCTAACCGTACTCCCTTGCACAGTCATGCTAAGAAAATCCTCCAACATAGTTCCCTTGATGTCATCAGCACTCGCTGTTTAAACAAATACAATTTAAAAAAAAGGCTAATCAAGATGTGACCAATTTTGAAAGTTTACAGTGAGATGCTAAATTTGTCCTTGTGTAATTCATAAATACCGAATCAGTGCTGAGTTCTGAAGTGATCCTGAATCTAATTGTCTACATTATTATACGCTTAATTTTCAGGAAAATTGACCTAATATTGTCGGTGAGAGCAAAACTAGGGCCATAAATTTACGATTCATTGACCCTGCATGTAACTACATACAATTCAGTTTTCTCACTGTCAGCTTGGCTAATGTCCCCCAACTAGTTCCACATTGTTAAGGAACAAAATCTAGAAAATTAAAATGAACAATTGAATGCTTATTTTTTTAAACTGGTGATGATTTTTAAATTTAGCAAAAGCAGGTTTGAAGAGGCTGTCTGGATGGCTCCTTTGTTGTGTGGTACGGAGCATTTTAGTCCAGGGACGTTCCTGGTTTCAGCTGGGGTAATGGTGGGTATCCTACAATAGGCTCCTGTATCTTCCTGCTCACTGTCTCGTTACCCTTGGTGGAAGAACTAACTTGTGGGTGAGGGAACTTCAATACCCCATGTCAAATAACTTATTGACTCACCATCAAGGCTCGTGCGTGAACATAAGAAATAGAAGAAGTTGTAGGCCAAATAGCCCCTCGGACCTGCTCCGCCATTTAATACGATCATGGCTGATCCAATTATGGACTCGGGTCCACTTCCCTGCTCGCTCTCCATAGCCCCTTAATCCCTTATCGGTTAAGAAGCTGTCTATCTCTGTCTTAAATTTATTCAATGTCCCGGCTTCCACAGCTCTGTCAGGCAGCGAATTCCACAGATTTACAACCCTCTGAGAGAAGAAATTCCTCCTCATCTCAATTTTAAATGGGCGGCCCCTTATTCTAAGATTATTCTCCCTAGTTCTAGTCTCCCCTATCAGTGGAAACATCGTCTCTGCATCCACCCTGTCAAGCCCCCACATAATCTTACACGTTTCGGTAAGATCACCCCTCATTCTTCTGAATTACAATGAGTATCGGACCAACCTCCTCAACCTTTCCTCATAAGTCAGCCCCCTCATCTCTGGAATCAACCTAGTGAACCTTCTCTGAACTGCCTCCAAATCAAGTATATCCTTTTGTAAATATGGAAACCAAAACTGTACGCAGTATTCCAGGTGTGGCCTCACCAATAACCTGTATAACTATAGCAAGACTTCCGTGCTTTTTAAACTCCATCCCCTTTGCAATAAAAGCCAAGATTCCATTGGCCTTCCTGATCATTTGCTGTACCTGCATACTAACCTTTTGTGTTTCATGCACAAGTACCCCAGGTCCCGCTGTACTGCAGCACTTTGCAATCTTTCTCCATTTAAATTATAACTTGCTGTTTGATTTTCTCTGCCAAAGTGCATGACCTCACACTTCCAACATTATACTCCATCTGCCAAATTTTTGCCTACTCACTTAGCTTGTCTATGTCCTTTTGCAGGTTTTTTGTGTCCTCCTTACACGTTGCTTTTCCTCCCATCCTTGTATCGTCAGCAAACTTGGCTACTTTATACTCGGTCCCTTCTTCCAAGTCGTTAATATAGATTGTAAATAGTTGGGGTCCCAGCACTGATCCCTGCAGCATCCCACTAGTTACTAATTGCCAACCCGCGAATCAACCATTTATCCCGACTCTCTGTTTTCTGTTCGTTAGCCAATCTTCTATCCATGCTAATATATTATTACTCACAACCCCGTGAATTTTTATCTTGTGCAGTAACCTTTTACCTGGCACCTTGTCAAATGCCTTCTGGAAGTCTAAATACACCACATCCACTGGTTCCCCTTTAATCCACCCTGTTCATTACATCCTCAAAGAATTCCAGCAAATTTGTCAAACATGACTTCCCCTTCATAAATCCATGCAAACTCTGCCTGACCGAATTATGCTTTTCCAAATGTTCTGCTACTGCTTCTTTAATAATGACTCCAACTTTTTCCCAACCAATGATGTTAGGCTAACTGGTCTATAGTTTCTTGCTTTTTGTCTGCCTCCTTTTTTAGATAGTGGCATTACATTTGCAGTTTTCCAATCTGCTGGGACCTCCCCAGAATCCAGGGAATTTTAGTAGATTACATCCACTATCCCTGCCACTACTTCTCTGAAGACCCTAGAATGCAAGCCATCATGTCCAGGGGATTTAACTGCCTTTTGTCCCATTATCTTACTGAGTACCACCTCCATTGTGATTGTGTTAAGTTTCCCCCCCCCCCCCCCTTCACTATCCACTGTTGGGATGTTGTTCATGTCCTCTACTGTAAAGACTGATACAAAATATTTGTTCAGAATTTCTGCCATCGCCTTGTTCCCCATTACTAATTCCCCGGTCTCGTCCTCTAAGGGACCAACATTTACTTTAGCCACTCTTTTCCTTTTTTATATATCTATAGAAATTCTTGTAATCTGTTTTTATATTTCATGCTAGTTTACTTTCATAATCTATCATCCCTTAATAATTTTTTTAGTCCTTCTTTGCTGGCTTTTAAAAGCTTGCCAATCTTCTATCCTCCCACTAGTTTGGGCCGCTATGTATGCCCTTGTTTTTAATTGGATACTGACCTTTATTTCTTTAATTAGCCAGGCACTTGTGAAAGCAAAGGGTTCCCAGTGCCCATGCAGCTATATCCCAACACATCATCACCACAGGGCACTGGGAAACCTTTGCTTTCCTCCCCGGGAAAATTGGAAAGAGGAAAAAAGGCACATCCAACACTCATGGGTCTAAAAGATAACTTATTACCCTAGCCTTTTAGTATATACATTTGCTAAATGACTGATGCTAAACCTTTCAGAAATTACTGGTTAGGCCTGATACTTTAGAAAGGATGTCAATGCCTTGGAGAAGGTGCAGAGGAAACTTACTAGAATGGGACCAGGGAAGAGGGACTTCAGTTATATGGAGAGGCTAGATTGTTCTTCTTGGAGCAGATTTAAGGGGAGATTTAACAGAGGTGTTCAAAATTATATTGGGTTTTGATAAAGTAACTTTTTCCAATGATAGAAGATAACCAGTGGACAAAGATTTAAGAAAGGAAACAGGGGAAAAAAAGTTTTTTGCAGCGAGTTCTGATTTAGAATGCACGACCTGAAAGAGAATTTTTTTTTTATTCGTTCCTGGAAAGTGAGCATCGCTGGCAAGGCCAGCATTTATTGCCCATCCCTAATTGCCCTCAAGCCACCGCCTTGAACCGCTGCAGCTGTTAGGGAGGGAGTTCCAGGATTTTGATCCAGCGACGACGAAGGAATGGCGATATACTTCCAAGTCAGGATGATGTGTAACTTGGAGGTGTTGGTGTTCCCATGCACCTGCTGCCCTTGTCCTTCGTGATGGTAGAGGTCGTGGGTTTGGGAGGTGCTGCCGAAGAAGCCGTGGTGAGTTGCTGCAGTGCATCTTGTAGATGGTACGCACTGCAGCCATGGTGTGCCGGTGGTGGAGGAAGTGAATGTTGAAGGTGGTGGATGAAGTGCCAATCAAGCGGGCTGCTTTGTCCTAGATGGTGTCGAGATCCTTGAGTGTTGCTGGAGCTGCTCTCATCCAGGCAAGTGGAGAGTATTCCATCACACTCCTGACTTGTGCCTTGAAGATGGTGGAAAGGCTTTGGGGAGCCAGGAGGGGAGACATTCACTGCATACGACCCAGCCTCTTGTTGCCACAATATTTGTGTGGCTGGTCCAGTTAAGTTTCTGGATGTTGATGATGGGGGATTCGGCAATGGTAATGCAGTTGAATATCATGGGGAGGTGGTTAAACTCTCGCTTGTTGGAGATGTTCATTGCCTGGCACGAATGTTTCTTGCCACATATCAGCCCAACCTGAATGTTGTCCAGGTCTTGCTGCATGCGGGCACGGACTACTTCATTTTCTGAGGAGTTGCGAATGGCACTGAATACAGTGCAGCCATCAGTGAACACCCCCACTTCTGCATTTATAATGGAGGAAAAGTCATTAATGAAGCAGCTGAAGATGGATGGGCCTATGACACTGCCTGAGGAATTCTTGCAGTGATGTCCTGGGGCTGGGCTGATTGACCTCCAACAAGCACAACCATCTTCCTTTGTGCAAGCTATGACTCCAGCCAGTGGAGAATGTTCCCCCTGATTCCCATTGACTTCAGTTTCACTAGGGCTGTTTGATACTACACTCGGTCAAATGCTGCCTTGCTGTCCAGGGCAGTCACTCTCACCTCACCTGTGGATTCAGCTCTTTTGTCCATGTTTAGTGGGAATCCCACAAAGATTAGTGGGAAAGCGGGTTGTGTCGAGGACACAGAGAGGCTGCATAGAGATTCAGATAGGTTAAGCGAATGGGCTAAGGTTTGGCAGATGGAATACAATGTCGGAAAGTGTGAGGTCATCAACCTTGGAAAAAAAAACAGGGAAAGGGAATATTATTTGAATGGGGAGAAATGACAACATGCTGCAGTGCAGAGGGACCTGGGGGTCCTTGTGCATGAATCCCAAAAAGTTAGTTTGCAGGTACAGCAGGTAATCAGGAAGGCGAATGGAATGTTGGCCTTCACTGCGAGAGGGATGGAGTACAAAAGCAGGGAGGTCCTGCTGCAACTGTATAGGGTATTGGTGAGGCCGCACCTGGAGTACTTCGAGCAGTTTTGGTCACCTTACATAAGGAAGGATATACTAGCTTTGGAGGGGGTACAGAGACAATTCACTAGGCTGATTCCGGAGATGAGGGGGTTACCTTATGATGATAGATTTAGTAGACTGGGTCTTTACTCGTTGGAGTTCAGAAGGATGAGTGGTGATCTTATAGAAACATTTAAAATAATGAAAGGGATAGACAAGGTAGAGGCAGAGAGGTTGTTTGCACTGGTCGGGAAGACTAGAACTAGGGGGCACAGCCAATTTAAAACCGAGTTGAGAAGGAATTTCTTCTCCCAGAGGGTTGTGAATCTGTGGAATTCTCTGCCCAAGGAAGCAGTTGAGGCTAGCTCATTGAATGTATTCAAATCACAGATAGATAGATTTTTAATCAATAAGGGAATTAAGGGTTATGGGGAGCGGGCGGGTAAGTGGAGCTGAGTCCACGGCCAGATCAGCCATGATCTTGTTGAATGGCGGAGCAGGCTCGAGGGACTAGATGGCCTCCTCCTGTTCCTAATTCTTATGTTCTTATGTTTGGACCAAGGCTGTAATGAGGTCTGGAGCCGAGTGGTCCTGGCGGAACCCAAACTGAGCATCAGTGAGCAGGTTATTGGTGAGTAAGTGCCGCTTGGTAACACTGTCGCCGACACCTTCCATCACTTTGCTGATGACTGGGAGTAGACTGGGCAATAATTGGTCGGATTGGATTTGTCCTGCTTTTTGTGGACAGGATATAACTGGACAGTTTTCCACATTGTCGGGTAGATGCCAGTGCTGTAGCTGCACTGGAATAGCTTGGCTAGAGGTGCTGCTAGTTCTGGAGCACAAGTCTTCAGCATGACAGCCGGGATGTTGTCGGGGCCCATAGCATTTGCTGTATCCAGTGCGCTCAGCAGTTTCTTATTATCACGTGGAGTGAATCGAAGTGGCTGAAGACTGGTCTCTGTGATGGTGGGGACCTCGGGAAGAAATCGATATGGATCATCCACTCGGCACTTCTGGCTGAAGATGGTAGCAAAAGTTTTAGCCTTGTCTTTTGCGCTGACGTGCTGGGCTCCGCCATCATTGAAGATGGGGTATATTCCTGGAGCCTCCTCCTCCCGTTAGTTCTTTAATTGTCCACCACTGGATGTGGCAGGACTGCAGAGCTTTGACTTGAACCATTGGTTGTGGGATGGAAACATAGAAAATAGGTGCAGGAGTAGGCCATTCGGCCCTTCGAGCCCGCACCGCCATTCAATAAGATCATGGCTGATCATTCCCTCAGTACCCCTTTCCTGCTTTCTCTCCATACCCCTTGATCCCTTTAGCCGTAAGGGCCATATCCAACGAACTGGCCTCAACGACTGTCTGCGACAGGGGAATTCTAGGGCCGGGGAAAAAGGCGACCGCGCCAGGGGAATCTCGCGGCGGGGAAGCTTATGCCAAGAGCTGTCCACCCTCCTGCACAGGTACGTCTCCCCAATCTCCACGGTCATCTCTTGCTCCCTGTTGCTGGTGTTGTTGTTGTAGCTGTTGTTGTTGTTGTTGTTGTTGCAGTGCCGGCCGCCACCGCTGGGGGGGGGGGGGGCGGTGTCTCGGCGCCGCTGAGACAATGATGGTTCTTCGACTCCCGCCTCCCGCTTGACCTCCGCCGGCGGCCCGGGGCCGGCGCTCGCCTTTGCCCCGTCGCGCAGGCTCGGCCTCCGTCTCCATCTGCTCCGTCTTGATCACCGTCTGTGTCAGGGCGACCGCCGCCATGACAGTTGCTGCCGGCAGGAGGGAAGCGCTGCTTATCTCTGTTTATAGCTTGCTGCCTCTGCTGCTTAGCATGCCTGTAGTCCTGTGTTGCAGCTTCCCCAGGTTGGCACCTTATTTTTAGGTACACCTGGTGCTGCTCCTGGCATGCTCTTCTACCTTCCTCATTGAACCAGGGTTGGTCCCCTGGCTTGATGGTAATGGTAGAGTGAGGGATATGCCGGGCCATGAAGTTACAGATTGGGTGGAAATACAATTCTGCTGCTGCTGATGGCCCACAGCGCCTCATGGATGCCCAGTTTTGAGCTGCCAGATCTGTTCTGAATCTATCCCATTTAGCATGATGGTAGTGCCACACAACACGATGGAGGGTGTCCCCAGTGTGAAGACGAGCTTTCGTCTGCTTAAGGACAGTGCGGTGGTCGCTGCTATTAATGCTGTCATGGACAGATGCATCTGCAACAGGTAGATTGGTGAGGACGAGGTCAAGTAGGTTTTTCTCTCGCTGATTCTCTCACCGCCTTCCTCAGGCCCAGCCTGGCAGCTATGTCCTTCAGGGCTCGGTCAGTAGTGCTGCTACCGAGCCACTCTTGGTGATGGACATTGATGTCCCCCACCCAGAGTACATTCAGTGCTTTTCCAAGTGGAAGAGTACTGATTCATCAGCTAATGGAAGGGCGGTAGGTGGTAATCAGCAGGAGGTTTCCGTGCCCATGCTTGTCCTGAAGCCGTGTCCGGAGTCAATGTTGAAGACTTCCAGGGCCACTCCCTCCCGACTGTATACCACCCTGCTGCCACCTCGGGCGGTGGGACAGGGCATACCCAGGGATGGTGATGGAGAAGTCTGGGACATTGGCTGAAAGATATGATGCTGTCTATGCCTATGTCTTGATATCTGTAGGACAGCTCTCCCAATTTTGGCACAAGTTTCGTGAGGAGGCTACGTGTCGTGTCCGAACTCGGTTTCTTACAACTGAGTGGCTTGCCAGGCCATTTCAGACGGTCTGGAATCGCATATAGGCCAGATCAAATAATGATGGCAGATTTCCTTCCCTAAAGTACATTAATGAACCACATGGGTTTTTATAACAATCTGGTAGCTTCATGGTCACTATTACTGACACTAGCTTTTTAATTCCAGATTTATACAATTAACTGAATTTAAATTCCCCAGCTGCCGTGGTGGGATTTGAACTCAAGTTTCCGGATCATTAGTCCAGGCCTCTGGATTACTAGTCCCGTAACTTAACCACTACGCTAACACCTTCTGTGACGTATGATTCTATTACAAATGTTTATGACTGCTGACTGTGCTTCCCTGGGCTCTTTGTCATTCTGTCAGATGGAGTTGAGAGATGTTGAACGCAAGATTGCACAGCAGGAGGCCAAGCTTCTGGGAGTAGATGTGAACCGAACAATGCAGCAGGTCAATCAGGAGAAGCAAGAAATGCAGCTTCAAGTGGATACAGGTAAGGAGTGAAGATAATTGTGGAGGCACAAATGCCTGGATTTCCCTATATAGGGCCCATACCAACCAGTCAGCTCAGGTTACTTACTGACTGCAAGGAAACCCACCTCCACGCTTGCGTCTCCAAACAAACCTGCTGAGAAATCCACATGGGGTTTTTTTTGCCTGAAAAGGAGTGCACAAGTTCTCCTTACAGGGGCACGCCCACTTGCCCAAGTCTGAAGAGCTTTCGTGGAGTTTGGCAACAGCCCTAGCTTAGGCGCCTTCTAGTGTGCAGGAGCGCTGATTGAGTTTAACTCAAACTGTGCACTCCCATCACTGAGCAGTCTGTCGTTTGTCTACTTCGGACCACCCTACTCATTCGGGCATTAGCCTCCAGGGATATCTGTAGCTAACTGGCAAAAATTCCAGTCCAGAAACCAGTCTACCCTTCAGGTGACGTAAAGGAACCGGGTAGGTTGCTCAATCAATAACATTGCCCGGGAGTAGTGCAGACTTGCCTGACTCAGGTTTCAGATCAGAGTCTGTCACTTAGTTTGGACTTGATTCCAGCCTGTCATCGTCAGACATGCTATCTTGGAGCCAGCTCTCGCCAAATACAGTCCACTTGCTCTCATTCCCCCTCCTCTTCCACTCTTCCCCCCTCCCCCATAAACCCATCTTGATAGTTAGATAACTAGTCAGCCGTGACTCAGTGTCTAACACTTTCGCCTCCGAGTCAGAAGATACTGAGGGAGTACTTCAAAGGTACTTCATTAGCTGTAAAGCGCTTTGGGACGTCCTTGGGTTGTGAAAGGCACTATATAAATGCAAGTTTTTCATAAACTGGGTTTGAGCACTTACAAAGCAGACACCCGGATTTCACCGAGAGCGGCACAGTGAGTAGCACCGGTCTCTCGGAATTCGAATTAAAATGGCATCAGTATAAAATGTGGGTCAACAATTTTCAATCGGAGTAAGGGAGCCAGTCCTGCACATTTGCTACCTCTGTGAGGCTTATATAAAAGCAGAGACCAGAGAGTCTGTGGTGAAACTGAGAGCACCATATAGATGACCGTTGTTCTGAGAAATGTGTTGGTTTAATTCTGAAGGTGAAAGATGTTTTAAGTGCAATCAACAGTCACCAAATCCGTTCTGACCTGAAAGTTGAGTTTCTTCGATACCGGAAACAGGACCGGTAACTAGTGTTTGTAAATTTCCGAGCGTCAATTGATTTGTTCGACAGCGTTTAATAGCATAAGAACATAAGAAATCGGAGCAGGAGTAGGCCAGACAGCCCCTCGAGCCTGCTCCGCCATTCAATAAGATCATGGATGATCTGACCTTGGGCTCAACTCTACTTTCTTGATTGTTCCCCATTGCCCCATTGTATTTGTGTTTTATAAGGCTGGTTTATCATCGACTTAGAGGTCTCGATGCACAGCTGTTGTACACCCAGAGACGACAGTGATGTAAATTTACTAAGAGCTGCTACTGGGAAAACCCTTTATTTACACAAAGGCAAATATGAAAGCAGCTCAACAGACTGAGCTAAAAAGTGACCAGTGATCCATTCTTGGATAATCTTTTAACTCAGTCTGTTAATTGTTGCAACATATAATTCAATATTAAAAGCAGTCAAACAAAGACTGATGGTTTCATTCAGTTTCTGTTGTAAAAATGTATCCCAGTGTAGCTGGTTCAGTTGGTCATACCACATGATTCCATTCATGTCCCGCTCCAGGAATTGAGCACCTACTCTCTGCTGATACTCCGTCAGTCTTTTGAATGAGAAGTTAAATGGAAACCCCATCTGCATGGGGAGCGGAGGGGGGTTGGGGTATAAGATATCCCATGGCATTATTCTCCTAATTACGTAGCCAACATTCCTCCCTTCCATCAATACCACCAAAGCCAATTAACTAGTCATTTATCTCATAAGAACATAAGAAATAGGAACAGGAGTAGGCCATACGGCCCCTCGAGCCTGCTCCGCTATTCAATAAGATCATGGCTGATCCGATCATGGACTCGGCTCCACTTCCCCACCCGCTCTCCATAACCCCTTATCGCTCAAGAAACTCTCTTATTTCTGTCAAATTTATTCAATGTCCCAGCTTCCACAGCCTGCCGAGGCAACAAATTCCACAGATTTACAACCCTCTGAGAGAAGAAATACCTTCTCATCTCTGTTTTAAATGGGCGGCCCCTTATTCGAAGATAATGCCCCCTAGTTCGAGTCTCCCCCATCAGTGGAAACATCCTCTCTGCATCCACTTTGTCAAGCCCCCTCATAATCTTATACGTTTCAATAAGATCACCTTCTCATTCTGAATTCCAATGAGTAGAGGCCCAACCTACTCAACCTTTCCTCATAATTCAACCCCCTCATCCCTGGAATCAACCTAGTGAACCTTCTCTGAGCTGCCTCCAAAGCAAGTATATCCTTTCGTAAATATGGAAACCAAAACAGCACGCAGTATTCCAGGTGTGGCCTCAGTAATACCTTGTATAGCTGTAACAAGACTTCCCTGCTTTTATACTCCATCCCCTTCGCAATAAAGGCCAAGATACCATTGGCGTTCCTGATCACTTGCTGTACCTGCATACTATCCTTTTGTGTTTCATGCACAAGTACCCCCAGGTCCCGCTGTACTGCAGCACTTTGCAATCTTTCTCCATTTAAATAATAACTTGCTGTTTGATTTTTTTCTGCCAAAGTGCATGACCTCACACTTCCAACATTATTCTCCATCTGCCAAATTTTTGCCCACTCACTTAGCTTGTCTATATCCTTTTGCAGGTTTTTTGTGTCCTCCTCACACGTTGCTTTTCCTCCCATCCTTGTATCGTCAGCAAACTTGGCTATGTTACACTCAGTCCCTTCTTCCAAGTTGTTAATATAGATTGTAAATAGTTGGGGTCCCAGCACTGATCCCTGCAGCACCCCACTAGTTATTGGTTGCCAACCAGAGAATGAACCATTTATCCCGACTCTCTGTTTTCTGTTAGTTAGCCAATCCTCTATCCATGCTACACTGTTTGTACACTGTTGACTCTTTTCTTTGAAAAGCTTTGTGATGTTCTATGGATGGTATAGCAATGCAATTTATTTCTTTATTAGATGGAGAATTAGGAGCAGGAGTAGGCCATTCAGCCCTTGAGCTTGCTCCGCCATTCAATAAGATGATGGCTGATCTTCAACCTCAACTCCTCCTTCCCGCACTATCCCATATCGCTTGATGCTTTAATATCCAAAAATCTGTTGATCGCTGTCTTGAATATACTCAACAAGTAGGTGAAACTACGATGAATCAAGCTCCCGTTTATTGAATTGTCTTCCAAATATTTCAGCTAAATGAGATTTTACCACGCAGCATTTTTATTTAAGCAAAATTTAAATGAAAAGGCCAGATTGTTCAGCTTCTGGAGTCTAAATATACTGGGGTATTATAAAAGGTCAAATATTTGGGTTTACTTGCAACTGTACGATTTATTGCCCAGCCATTGAGATTATAGAATCATAGAATGGTTACAACACAGTAGTGGACTGTTCGGCCCGTCGAGCCTGTGCCGGCTCTCTGCAAGAGCACTTCTGGTCCCACTCCCCCGCCCTTTCCCCATAGCCCTGCAATTTTTTTTCCTTCAGGTGCTTTTTCAATTCCCTTTTGGAAACCATGATTAAGTCTGCCTCCACCACCCTTTCAGGCCGTGCATTCCAGATCATAACCATTCGATGCGTAAAAACGTTTTTCCTTATATCGCCTTTGGTTCTTCTGCCAATCACCATGAATCTGTGCCCTCTGGTTCTCGACCTGTCTGTCAATGGGAACAGTTTCTCTCTATCTGCTCTGTCTGGACCCCTCATGATTTTGGACACCACTATCAAATCTCCTCTCAATCTTCTCTGCTCCAAGGAGAACAACCCCAGCTTCTCCAGTATATCCACGCAACCGAAGTCCCTTAACCCTGAAACCATGTAAATCTTTTCTGCACTCTCTAAGGCCTTCACATCCTTCCTAAAGTGCGGTGCCCAGAATTGGACACAATTGGATACTCCAGTTGAGGCCGAACCAGTGTTTTATAAAGGTTCATCACAACTTCTTTGCTTTTGTACTCTATACCTCTATTTATAAAGCCCAGTATCCCGTATGCTTTTTTAACCGCTTTCTTAACCTACCCTGCCACCTTCAATGATTTGTGCACATATACCCCCGGGTCTCTGCTCATGCACCCACTTTTAGAATTGTACCCTTTAGTTTATATTGCCTCGCCTTGTTCTTCCTACCAAAATGTATCACTTCGCACTTTACTGCACTAAATTTAATCTGCCACGTATCCGCCTATGTCTTCCTGAAACCTATCACTATCCTCCTCACTGTTCACTATACTTCCAAGTTTTGTCTCATCTGCAAATTTTGAAATTGTGCCCTGTACACCCAAGTCCAAGTCATTAATATATATCAAGAAAAGCAGTGGTCCTTTTACAGACCCCTGGAGAACACCACTGTGTACCATCCACCAGTCCAAAAAAACAACTGTTCACCACTACTCTCTCTTTCCTGTACTTTCGGCAATTTCGTATCCATGCTGCCACTTTCCCTTTTACTCCATGGGCTTCAACATTGCTGGCAAGGCTATTATGTGGCACTTTACCAAACGCCTTTTGGAAGTTTATGCCTGTAAATTAGAGTCATTGCATGTGTTGAACAATGTAATGCTAAATAGAAAACTGAATGAAGCTCGTCATCTGTTGACCAGAGCAGATTTAATCTGCAGCCGAAATGCTGGCAGCAGATGGTATAATGTGGTGGTACTTTCCAGTAATGAGACAGCTCTAATTATGGCTTTGAATACTGATGAATGGAAATACCATCACAAGGACTGAAATTACTTCATTTTTTAAACTGAAAATTAAGTGTTTTTTTTCAGTTGTTGGATATTTTTGTTTAAATGAGGAATAATAATTGGTATTGCTGAGCCCACACAGGGTGGGGAGGGGTCAATCAATTAATTAAACATGGACTCTGGACCCATCTTTTCTTTACTTGTTCCATTACTATCTCCTTTCGCCTTGCACCATCATCCAGTTTGTCATTTAATCTCTCCTGTCTTCCTTCCACCATATCTCAGACCTTTCCTCTTGTTCTTTCTTCCCCTCCCCCCTCTGCACTTGCTTCAAACCTGTTACATCTTTAACTTTTTCCAGTCTAACAAAAGGTCTTCGACCTGAAACGTTAACTTGTTTCTCTCTCCACAGATGCTGGTTGACCTGCTGAGTATTTCCAGCATTTTCTGTTTTTTATTTCTGATTTTCAGCATCCGCAGTATTTTGCTTTGGCATTAGACACGGACAGTGGTTGAAGTGGAATGTGCACAGCTCTGTGGCCTCTGTCCTCAAATTTTGTTCATGCAATGCAACTTCTTTCCCCAATGGCAACTGAAATTCTGTTACTGATGGGAGAACAAGCTTTCATATGCGATAATTACGTAAAGAATTTTATTGCTGATTTTTTTTTTTTCAAGCACTAGCAGAAAAATTAATATACAACATATAAGCGACCTAGCAAATTTCATGACCTTTGGATATCCCATGGTATTTTTCAAATTTAATCACTGTCATAATGTAGGGAAAAACATGGCAGCCAATTTATGCCCAGCAAAGTCAAAGTATTACATAGTATTTACAGCACAGAAACTGGTCCATGCTGGTGTTTATGCGCCACACGAGCTTCCTCCCACCCATCTTCATCTACCCTCATTAACATATCCTTCTATTCATTTCTCCCTCATGTGCTTTATCTAGCTTTGCCTGAAATGTATCTATGCTATTTGCCTCAACTACTTCTTGTGGTAGCAAGTTCCACATTCTAATCACTCTGGTCTCACAAACAACAATGAGATGACAAATGACCAGCTAATCTGCTTTTAGTGGTTAGGGAATAAGTATTGACCATGACACTGGGGAAAAACTCCCCTGTTCTTCGAATAGTGTTATGGGATCTTTAACATTCATGTCAGAACTCACACATGGCCTCAGATTCATATCTCATTCACCTCTGACAATGCAGCCCTCCCTTGGTGCTGCACTGAAGTGTCAAGTTACATTATATGCTGACGTCTCTACAGTGGGGCTTTAGCGCACAACCTTCCGCCTCAGAAGCAAGAGTGCTGTGTGGGATTAGCAGGCTGATTTTGAACTAGATTAGGAATTGGTTGCATTCTGGTAGGCAGAAGATTGTTGTTCATGGCAGTTTTTCTGCGTTGGGACCGGTTGCTGGTGGCGTGCCACAGGTTCGGACTGTTCTTTACAATCTTTATTAATCATCTGGATTAAGGCATCTGGAGACCTGTCTACAAGTTTGCCGATGATGCAAAGGTTTGAGGATGGCGAAAGGACAGAGGAGTGGGACTAGCTTGAAGAGCTCTTGCAAAGAGCTGCCCTGTGCTCGACGGGCCGAATGGCCTCCTTTTGTCCTGTGTAACTATTCTATGATAGGTGCTGCCACCTTGGGCAACAAAAATAGATGACAGTTATATCTAGATGCATTGGGGAAATGGGCCTGCATCTGGAAGGTGCCATTCAATATAGATAAATCTACTCCCCTCCCCTTTCAGTATTCCAAAGCGACCGCTCCCTCCACAACACCCTGGTCCACAACTCAATCACCCCCAACACCCACTCCCCTTCCCACGGCACTTTCCCATGCAAGTGTAGGAGATGTAATATCTGTCCTTTTACCTTCTCACTTCTTATTGTCCAGCGCCCCAAACACTTCTTCCAGATGAAACTGTGATTTACTTGTACTTCTTGCAATTGAAGTATACTGTATTCGCTGCTCACTATGCGATCTCCTCTACATTGGGGAGACCAAACACCGATTGTGTGACCGTTTTTCAGAACACCCTTGTTCAGTACATAAGCATGATCCCGAGCTTCTGGTCGCCTGTTACTTTAATTCCATTCCTACTCCGACCTCTCTGTACTCGGCCTCTATATAAATGTAAGTCTTTCTTTCTTGCACTGTTGCAACGAAGCTCAATATAAGCTCAAGGAGCAGCACCTCATCTTTCAATTCGTCACTTTACGGCATTTTGGACTCAACATCGAGTTCAACAATTTCAGACCATAACCTCTGCCCCTATTATTTCAGATGGCAGCTACCGATGATTCTGCCGTCCCCATTTACACCTCTTCTAGACTCCTCTTTTGTTTCCTTACTTGTCCCATTACCATAAACTTTTATAATAAAAACAGAAATGCTGGAAATCTCAGCAGGTCAGGCAGCATCTGTGGAGAGGAAGCAGTGTTAACGTTTCGGGTCGATGACCCTCGTACCATAAACTTTTGCTTTGTACAATCATCCCTTTTATCATTTAATCACTCCTGCCTTCCATCCTATCACAGACCTTCCCTTTTGTTCTTTCCTTCCCTACCCCCTTTCCCTGCCCCTGCACTTGCTTAAAACCTGTTACACCTCTAACTTTTTCCAGTTCTGACAAAAGGTCATCAACCTGAAATGTTAACTCTTGTTTTTCTCTCTCTGCAGATGCTGCTTGACCTGCTGAGTATTTCTAGCATTTTCTGTTTTAGAAACATAGAAACATAGAAAATAGGTGCAGGAGTAGGCCATTCGGCCCTTCTAGCCTGCACCGCCATTCAATGAGTTCATGGCTGAACATTCAACTTCAGTACCCCATTCCTGCTTTCTCGCCATACCCCTTGATCCCCCTAGCAGTAAGGACCTCATCTAACTCCTTTTTGAATATATTTAGTGAATTGGCCTCAACAACTTTCTGTGGTAGAGAATTCCACAGGTTCACCACTCTCTGGGTGAAGAAGTTCCTCCGCATCTCGGTCCTAAATGGCTTACCCCTTATCCTTAGACTGTGACCCCTGGTTCTGGACTTCCCCAACATTGGGAACATTCTTCCTGCATCTAACCTGTCTAACCCCGTCAGAATTTTATATGTTTCTATGAGGTCCCCTCTCATTCTTCTGAACTCCAGTGAATACAAGCCCAGTTGATCCAGTCTTTCTTGATAGGTCAGTCCCGCCATCCCGGGAATCAGTCTGGTGAACCTTCGCTGCACTCCCTCAATAGCAAGAATGTCCTTCCTCAGGTTAGGAGACCAAAACTGTACACAATACTCCAGGTGTGGCCTCACCAATGCCCTGTACAACTGTAGCAACACCTCCCTGCCCCTGTACTCAAATCCCCTTGCTATGAAGGCCAACATGCCATTTGCTTTCTTAACCGCCTGCTGCACCTGCATGCCAACCTTCAATGACTGATGTACCATGACACCCAGGTCTCTTTGCACCTCCCCTTTTCCTAATCTGTCACCATTCAGATAATAGTCTGTCTCTCTGTTTTTACCACCAAAGTGGATAACCTCACATTTATCCACATTATACTTCATCTGCCATGCATTTGCCCACTCACCTAACCTATCCAAGTCGCTCTGCAGCCTCACAGCATCCTCCTCGCAGCTCACACTGCCACCCAACTTAGTGTCATCCGCAAACTTGGAGATACTACACTCAATCCCCTCATCTAAATCATTAATGTACAGTGTAAACAGCTGGGGCCCCAGCACAGAACCCTGCGGTACCCCACTAGTCACTGCCTGCCATTCTGAAAAGTACCCATTTACTCCTACTCTTTGCTTCCTGTCTGACAACCAGTTCTCAATCCATGTCAGTACACTACCCCCAATCCCATGTGCTCTAACTTTGCACATCAATCTCTTGTGTGGGACCTTGTCGAACGCCTTCTGAAAGTCCAAATATACCACATCAACTGGTTCTCCCTTATCCACTCTACTGGAAACATCCTCAAAAAATTCCAGAAGATTTGTCAAGCATGATTTCCCTTTCACAAATCCATGCTGACTTGGACCTATCATGTCACCTCTTTCCAAATGCACTGCTATGACATCCTTAATAATTGATTCCATCATTTTACCCACTACCGATGTCAGGCTGACCGGTCTATAATTCCCTGTTTTCTCTCTCCCTCCTTTTTTAAAAAGTGGGGTTACATTGGCTACCCTCCACTCCATAGGAACTGATCCAGAGTCAATGGAATGTTGGAAAATGACTGTCAACGCATCAGATTTCCAGCTTCTGCAGTATTTTGCTTTTGTATCAGATAAATGTAGTATTGTGCATGTGGAGTGGGATAATCGCAACCATGTGTTAAACCAAGCAAGGTTCAGAGCATAGGGCTGTTGAGCGGGAAATGGACCACGGTGTTATAGTACATGAATCTCTACAGATTCACAACCAGTGCCACGAGGCTTTGGCAAAAGCAACTAGAATATTAGGACGGTCCAACATGAAACAAAAACTACGACATTGTCCTTGTATACAAGGCCATGGTTAGGCTTCATCTAGAATACTGTATCCAGTTTTGGTCCTCTCGCATGATGGGTATGATAGATGCTCTGAAAGCGGTTCAGAGGAGGGTCTATAGACTTGTATGTAACAAAAAGGCCCATAGTTAACCATAGAGAGCTGGTGCTTTGTACTTTAGAAAAGCATAGATTTCAGCAAGATTTGATTAAGGTCTTTAAAATAACAAAGTTAAGTTCAAAAGGGAGCTGTGTGTGTTCCTGACTGACTAGCATCACAGCGTAAAAAAGGTAAGTGAGGTTTGGGGAATGTGTCACCCAGTCACTGTTGTTTCCGGGAACTGGTTTAATTACCTATCGGGGTCGGTGAAATATTTTCCAGGGTGTTTTTCCTGCTAAATTGGCTGAAGGTTTTTTCCTCTGGTTCGTCAGCTCCTAAGGAATTGCATGGCTGGCTGGTATGGGGCAGAGGGTGAAGCTGGATGAAAGGCACGGTGTTCATAAGTTGCACCGTGACTGTATGGTACAACTTGATGGACCAGCTGGTCTTTTCCTGCCTGTCATTTTCACCTTTATTATTACGAGTTACATTGGCTCCCATCCGGTAACACCTCAGTTTCAAAATTCTAATTTTTGTGTTCAAATCACTCCATGGCCTCGCCCCTCCCTACCTATAATCTCCTCCAGCCCCTACAACCCTCCAAGATCTCTGCGCTCCTCCAATTCTGGCCTCTTGCACATCTTTAATTTCCTTCGCTACACCATTGCCGGCTGCGCCTTCAGCTGCCAAGCTCTGGAACTCCCTCCCCAAACCTCTCTACGTCTCTCTCATCCTTTAAGACGCTCCTTAAAACTTACCTCTTTGACCAATTGTTTGGTCACCTGTCTTAATATCTCCTTATGTGGCTCGGTGTCAAATTTTGTTTGATAAAGCTCCTGTGACGTGCCTTGGGCGTTTTAGAAAGAAAGCAAGAAAGACTTGCATTTACATAGTGCCTTTCAAGACCACCAGATGTCTCAAAGCGCTTTACAGCCAATGAAGTACTTTTTGAAGTGTAGTCACTGTTGTAATGTAAGAAATGCAACAGCCAATTTGTGCACAGCATGCTCCCACAAACAATGTGATAATGACCAGATAATCTGTTTTTTTATGTTGATGGAGGTATAAATATTGGACCAGGACACTTTACTACGTTAAAGGCACTATATAGATACAAGTATTTATCTTCACACTGGAACTGCTTAAATGACAATTCTATGAGGTAGATGTCTGCTCTGACGACTTACTGAAAGGTGAGATTATCAAACTGAAATGTGCACTAGTTTCAAAAGGAAACTAATTTGAGTATTAATAAAGGACATTAAATTTCCAGCTCTTTGCTGGGACACGATTTTTGACATGCATTTGCTGTGATAACACTGTTTCCATTATAGTATCTAGCAAAATTGAGCTGAAGCGGAAAATGATTCAAGAGCAGCAGGAACAGATCCAGTTGCTGAAGAGCATCGTCAATGAGGTTAGAGCCGAAAAACTTCAGATTGCCAGCAATATGCAGCGACGTCAGCAACTGGAGGAGCAGAGTGCAGAATTTTCCACAGAGATTCAGTCCTTACACAGAGAAATACGAGTATGTTATTGGTTCTGTTCATATCCTTCAAGGACAAACTATTGCAACCTTAAGCTCCACATCTTTCACTTAGTTACGCTGCTATCTACACTGCATGTTCATTTACGATGCAAAGTGACTTGTCAATTTGGAAAGCAAATGGTATGTTAATTTTGGTTACAAAGGGATTAGAGTAAAGAGGTCTGACTGCAATTATACAGGAGCCACACCTGGAGTACTGTGTACAGTTCTGCTCTCCTTACCTAAGGAAAGACATACTTGCCTTAGAGGGAGTGCAACAAAAGTTCACTAGACTGGTTCCTGGGATGGGGGGATTGTCCTATGAAGAGAGATAGAGTAGACTAGGCCTATATTCCCTGTAGTTTAGAAGAATGACAGGTGATCTAATTGAAACATATAAAATACTTAAGCGGCTTGACAGGGTTAATGCTGAGATGTTTCCCCTGGCTGGGGTATCTAGAACACGGGGTCGCAGTCTCAAATTAAAGGGTCAGCCATTTAGGACTGACTTGAGGAGAAATTTCTTCATTCAAAGGGTTGTGAATCTTTGGAATTCTCTATCCTAGAGGGCTGTGGATGCTCAGTCATTGAGTATATTCAAGACAGAGGTCGATAAATTTTTGGGAACGAAGGCAATTAAGGGATATGGGGAGAGTGCGGGAAGGTGGAGTTGAGGTCGAAGATCAGCCATGATCTTGTTGAATGACGGAGCAAGCTCAAATGGCCTACTCCTGCTCCTAATTAATATGTTTGTCTGTCTCATTTTCAGCTTCTATCCTACAATGTCTTAACTGTTACAACTCTTGCACACGAGCTGGAATATTTATTCTATTGTGGGTTTTATTCATGAAAATTTAGAACTAAGTGCAATAGCAGGTGTTGCATTTTCGTGCACACAGTTGAAAATTGTAATGGAGAAAATGAGTGGAAGCTGACAGTGGGCCTGTCGCAACTGATTCTGGAGCAGCTCGAAAAGGTCCGCCGTCCCCATCTACAAATCAGCGGGAATTCAAGCATCACATGCTGTGCTAAGATCGGTTCGCAATGCATCCCCTCTGGCTGTGCAAGGCTGCGTTGGAGGCGCTCGTACTAGTTACGTTACGCCAGCCTGTTCGCCTCGCGCCCCCTCACTGATAGCATCGTCCTCACCGATAGCATCATCAGCCACCCCCCTCACCGATAGCATCGTCAATCACCCCGCCCCACCGATAGCATCATCAACCCCCTCCCCAAGTGGGGAATATCCCGTAATTTGGGAATTCTGGATCAGCCATGATCTTATTGAATGGTGGAGCAGACTCGAGGGGCCAACTGGCCTATTCCTGCTCCTATTTCTTATGAACCTTTGACCCAGATTATATATGCTGAAGTCTCTGGAGTGAGACTTGCACCCACCACCTTCTAACTCGGGTGATATTGCTGAATTTGAGTTAAGCCTGACGCTTTATAGACGAGATTGATGGGGATTGAACAATGTCTTCAGTGAAAGCAGGAGAAACTGTCAAGTTGCTATAGCACAGCCAGTGTGGTGCTTATTAAGACAGGGGTACTGAGGTGAATGATCAGCCATGATCTTATTGAATGGTGGTGCAGGCTTGAAGGGCTGAATGGCCTTACTCCTGCACCTATTTTCTATGTTTCTAGGCCAGGAAGATCCTCGGTTTGATATCTTGCATGTGTTGGTGTGTCAGGCTTCAGCATGCTGAGGAGAAAAGTCAACTTGTGTTTCATAAGAGCATAAGGACTAGGAGCATGAGTAGGCTATCTGGCCTCTTGAGCCTTCTCCACCATTCAATATCATGGCTGATCTGATCTTGGCCTCAACTCCACTTCCCTGCCCTCTCCCCATAACCCTTGACTCCTTTATCCTTTAAAAGTCTGTATCTCCACCTTAAATATATTTTTTCGTAGTCCTGATCGCTGCGGAGTGATCTACTGCAAAGTGCACATGTGCAGTCGAGCTTGACTTGTGATCCTCTTTCACCCCCCCACCCCCTGCCTCCAATAGCCCAAGTGGCCTATTGTCATTCACTGTAGAAGCTTGCATGAAGTGTGGCCAGAGGGGGCAGGGTACATGAGGTGCCTGTTGAGTTGCACCTCATTCTATTTAACTGCCTTTAGGAGATAAAAATGTGTGTCGGTGAAGAACGCAGCCTCGACTGAGAAAGCACTTTGTCAAAGTTGCACATGTTGTTACAGCAGTGAGCCTCGTTAATTGAACAGGTCCGAAATAAAACTGGCGGAATTACTACACGTGGTGTACTATCTTATCGTAATATTTGTCGCGTATGCATGAAATGTATCTCCACTTAATCCCAAGTTTGCTCTCTTGCAGGAATCTAAGGAGCAGTTATCTCCACTAGCTGCAGCTGTAGGTAAACTACAGCAAGAAAAACAGGATCTGGTGGAGAGGAAAAATACAAGCTACAAGGAGATGCAGGAAAAGGTCAGGTACAACATACTTTGTAAAGTCCTTGTCGCCCCGTTAGCGACTCCTGCTAATGGGCCTTTCGGAAAGGGGCAATTTCGGCCCCTTGATACCAAACAAGAACCATCTTTTTATAAAGGGACTCTATTTCCATGACTATGCTTTTAAATTGCTCGCAAATTTGGCAAAGTTTCTTTTTTAATCCCTGCAAGAAACCAAGATAAAGGCTGTGGCCCACAGTGCAGGATACCATTAAGGTTTGAAAAAAAATGAACGAGAAGAAAAGAACGAATGGGGTGAGTCTTGATGTAGGGAAGAGGAAGAGTGTGCAGACTGGCATGTCAGAAACAAAACCGAGGAAAGTTTAGAAAATCACTGAACACTAAAATTGACTAAAGCAACAAAGAGAAAGAAAGGCTGGCAAAGAGAGAGAAGTTGGATTAGTAGGGGAGAAAGGAATTGGCTATCAGATGGCCAGCTTTTGATTGTACCCTGCCCAGTAGTGCAAGAGAGTTCTTGGAAGAGCCACCTCAGATAATGGAATATTAATTTGGTCTTTCGGATGAGATGTTAAACTGAGGTCCTGTCTGCTCTCTCAAGTGGACGTAAAAGACCTCATGACACTATTCCGAAGAAGAGCAGGGGAGTTATCCGCGGTGTCCTGGCCAATATTTATCCCTCAATCAACACAACAAAAAAAAACAGATTATCTGGTCATTATCACATTGCTGTTTGTGGGAGCTTGTTTGTGCGCAAATTGGCTCCCGCGTTTCCTAAATTACAACAGTGATTACACTCCAAAAGTACTTCATTGGCTGTAAAGTGCTTTGAGATGTCCGATGGTCATGAAAAGCGCTTTATAAAAGCCAGTATTTTTCTTACTTTTCTTTCTTACTTTTCTCTTTCTTTTTTTCTTCCTTTCTTTCTTATTTGTCTTGCATGAACTTGTGCTTTATAGAGTGTAAGAGCACAAGAGAAAAGAAGAAGCAGAGTTTATAAATTAAAGGTGTATTCTTCATTTGTAAATCTTCCAGATAAATGAAATCAAAGAAAAATTCAAAAATATTGATGCTTACGCAAGAGAAATTGAGAGATACATCAAGGAAAGAAGAGATGAGCACAAAGAGGTAAACTGAACTGTTTACTGGTGGGCAGTAGTTACCTGGAGTTTTTTTTATTTGTTTCAATGTCTGTGTATTTCTTTTGTTTCCTAAGCAAAAAGAGTCCGAACTTCAGGATACCATAACTCAACAAAATGAAGCCGAAAAGCAACGCGAGAAGATACACAAAGATATGGAGGCTACACGAAAGGACATCGATACACAGAAAGTAAGGGAAGGATTTCAGCTCCATAAACTGACGCACATTCAAACTGCATCTGTGACAATATTGACTACTGCAGCTTGTAATTATGTAGCTCCTGTAACTTAGCAAAACCTCCCAAATTGCTTTACATGATGGGGTATGGAACCAAGCAGGAATGGGGAAAAGAGCCTGGGGGGAAACTGTCAGGAGAGCTGGTCAAAGGGTCAGGTTTTTTAAGTAGGCTTTTGAAAATGAGAGATGTAGCAAGGCAGAGCGATTTGAGATTCAATGTAGGAGCCAGATGGCTGAAGGCTGTACCACTGTTAGCAGAGGATAATGTAAAGTAGACCAGAGAGCAAGAACATGGGGCTGGAAGAAGTTGCAGTAGTAAGGTGAAGAAAAATTACGAATGATTTGTAAAGGAGGATTAAGATGTTGAAATCAGTGAGCTGGGAACAGGGAGCTATGAAGTTCAGTGAGGACAGGTGATAAATGATCTGGACTTTATATTTCTTCTTCTTAGACAGTGCCTCGGAGTCGAGGATGACTTACTTCCTACAATAATGAGTTCTCATGTGACTGATGAGTCCAATGCGGGACCTACAGTCTCTGTCACAGGTGGGGCAGACGCTGGTTGAAGGGACGGGTGTGTGGGGTGCTTGGGTTGTCGTGCGCTCCTTAGTTTGGCTTCCACTTGCTCCCGGCGAAGAAACTCGAGGTGTTTGGCGCCTTCCTGGATGCTTCTCCTCCACTTTGAGCTGTCTTGGGCCAGGGATTCCCAGGTCGGTGATATCTTCAAAAGCGTCCTTGATATCAGATTGGATGTAGGTAGCGGAATTCTGGATAAAAGAAAGACTTGCATTTATATAGCGCCTTTCACGACCTTAGGATGCCCCAAAGTGCCTTACACCCACTGAAATACTTTTGGAGTGTAGTCACAGTTGTAATGTAGGAAACGCGGCAGCTAATTTGCATACAGCAAGCTCCCACAAACAGTAATGTGATAATGACCAGGTAATCTGTTTTTAGTGATGTTGGTTTTGAGTTTAACTAAGATGTTGCTTGACAAGGAGAAGTTGAACCTGGAGATGATGATTGTGCACATTAGAGTTGCGGTACCATTGGGGAGAGGTAGGGACAGGAAAATACTTAAGAAGTGGAAGTAGATGAACTAATTGGAGTTTGAAGCTTAGTGTCAAGCAGGACACTAGGTGGCGCACTAATTAACAGTTAAGATGAAGGTTTTGCAGTAAAACCTTGTTACAATGGCAATTAACGAGGATAGGCAAAGAAGTAGCATGCAAAGTTGGAAAGAACCAATTACAAGCGTACAAGATTTAGATTTGTAACAATTGCCATATAGAAATTTACAGTGCAGAAGGAGGCCATTTCGGCCCATTGTGTCCGCGCCAGCCGACAAGGAGCCGCACGGCCTTTGGTCAGCAGCCCTAAAGGTTGCATATAAACCTATGAACAATGATGGAAAGGCAAAGAGCACCCAGCCCAACCAGTCCGCCTCACACAACTGCGACACTTGTACTGAAACATTCTACACTCCACCCCAACCGGAGCCATGTGATCGCCTGGCAGAGGCAAAAACCAAATAAAAACCCAGGCCAATTTAGGGAGAAAAACTCTGAGAAAGTTCCTCTCTAACGCATCCAGGCGATCGAAACTAGTCCAGGAGATCACCCTGGTCGTATTCTATTCCCTGCAGTACTTACATTATATCTGCGCCATCCAACAAAAGGTCATCCAATCTAATCCCAATTACCAGCTCTAGATCCGTAACCCTGAAGGTTACTGCACTTTAAGTACCCATCCAACCATCTCTTAAAAGTGGTGAGGGTTTCTGCATCCATCACTCTTCCAGGCATAGAAACATAGAAAATAGGTGCAGGAGTAAGCCATTCGGCCCTTCGAGCCTGCACCACCATTCAATAACATCATGGCTGATCATTCCCTCAGGACCCTTTTCCTGCTTTCTCTCCATACCCCTTGATCCCTTTAGCCATAAGGGCCACATCTAACTCCCTCTTGAATATATCCAATGAACTGGCATTAACAACTCTCTACAGTAGGGAATTCCACAGGTTAGCAACTCTGAGTGAAGAAGTTTCTCCTCATCTCAGTCCTAAATGGCCTACTACTTATCCTAAGACTGTGTCGCCTGGTTCTGGACTTCTCCAACATCGGGAACATTCTTCCCGCATCTAACCTGTCCAGTCCCGTCAGAATCTTATATGTTTCTATGAGAACCCCTCTCATCCTTCTAAACTCCAGTGTATAAAGGCCCAGTTGATCCAGTCTCTCCTCATATGTCAGTCCAGCCATCCCGGGAATCAGTCTGGTGAACCATCGCTGCACTCCCTTAATAGCAAGAATGTCTTCACTCAGATTAGGAGACCAAAACTGAACACAATATTCCAGGTGACTCCTCACCAAGGCTCTGTACAACTGCAATAAGACCTCCCCGCTCCTATACTCAAATCCCCTAGCTATGAAGGCTAATATACCATTTGCCGCCTTTACCGCCTGCTGTACCTGCATGCCAACTTTCAGTGACAGATGAACCATGACATCCAGGTTTCGTTGCACCTCCCCTTTTCCTAATCTGCCGCCATTCAGATAATCTGCCTTCGTGTTTTTGCCCCCAAAGTGGATAACCTCACATTTATCCACGTTATACTGCATCTGCCATGCATTTGCCCACTCACCTAACCTGTCCAAGTCACCCTGTAGCCTCTTAGCGTCCTCCTCACAGCTCACACCGCCACCCAGTTTAGTGTCATCTGCAAACTTGGAGATATTACACTCAATTCCTTCATCTAAATCATTAATGTATATTGTAAAGAGCTGGGGTCCCAGCACTGAGCCCTGCGGCACCCCACTAGTCACTGCCTGCCATTCTGAAAAGGATCCGTTTATCCCGGCTCTCTGCTTCCTCCTGTCTGCCAACCAGTTCTCTATCCACGTCAGTGCATTACCCCAAATACCATGTGCATTGATTTTGCACTCCAATCTTTTGTGTGGGACCTTGTCAAAAGCCTTTTGAAAGTTCAAATACACCCCATCCACTGGTTCTCCCTTGTCCACTCTACTAGTTACATCCTCAAAAAATTCCAGAAGATTTGTCAAGCATGATTTCCCTTTAATAAATCCATGCTGACTTGGACCAATCCTGTCACTGCTTTCCAAATGCGCTGCTATTTCATCTTTAATAATTGATTCCAACATTATCCCCACTAGTGATGTGAAGCTAATCGGTCTATAATTACCCGTTTTCTATCTCCCTCCTTTTTTTAAAAGTGTTGTTACATTAGCTACCCTCCAGTCCACAGGAACTGATCCAGAGTTGATAGACTGTTGGAAAATGATCACCAATGCATCCACTATTTCTATGGCCACTCCTTAAGTACTCAGGGATGCACACTATCAGGCCCCGAGGATTTATCGGCCTTCAATCCCATCAATTTCCCTAACACAATTTCCCGCCCAGTAAGGATATCCTTCAGATCCTCCTTCTCACTAGACCCTCGGTCCCCTAGTACTTCCAGAAGGTTATTTGTGTCTTCCTTCGTGAAGACAGAACCAAAGTATTTGTTCAACTGGTCTGTCATTTCTTTGTTCCCCATTGTCTTCATTAATCTTTTTCTCTTCACATATCTATAGAAGCTTTTGCAATCATTTTTATGTTCACGGCAAGCTTCCTCTCATACTCTATTTTCCCCCTCCTAATTAAACCCTTTGTCCTCCTCTGTTGAATTCTAAATTTCTCCCAGTCCTCAAGTTGCTTTTCTGGCCAATTTATATGATCTTCCTTGGATTTAACACTATCCTTAATTTCCCTTGTTAGCCACGGTTGAGCCACCTTCCCCGTTTTATTTTTACTCCAGACAGGGATGTACAATTATTGAAGTACATCCATATGATCTTTAAATGTTTGCCATTGCCTATCCACCATCAACCCTTTAAGTATCATTTGCCAGTCTATTCTAGTCAATTCACGCCTCATACCATCGAAGTTACCGTTCCTTAAGTTCAGGACCCTAGTTTCTGAATTAACTGTCTCCATCTTAATAAAGAATTCTACCATATTATGCTCACTCTTCCCCAAGAGGCCTCGCACAACAAGATTGCTAATTAGACCTTTCTCATTACACATCACCCAGTCTAGGATGGCCAGCCCTCTAGTTGGTTCCTTGACATGTTGGACTAGAAAACCATCCCTAATACACTCCAGGAAATCCTCCTCCACTGTATTGCTACCAGTCTGGTTAGCCCAATCTATATGTAGATTAAAGTCACCCATGAGATAACTGCTGTACCTTTATTGTATGCGTCCCTAATTTCTTGTTTGATGTTGTCCCCAACCTCATTACTACTGTTTGGCAGCGAGTTCCAGATCCCCACATCCCCCTGCGTAAAGAAGCCCCCCCTCAAATCCCGTCTAAACCTTCCACGAACCACCTTAAAACTATGCCCCCTCGTAATAGACCCTTACTATCCATTATGTCCAGGCCCCTCAATATTTTGTACACCTCAATGAGGTCTCTTCTCAACCTCCTCTGTTCCAGTGAGAACAAACCCAGCCTATCCAATCTGTCCTCATAACTAAGATTCTCCATTCCAGGCAGCATCCTAGTACCCCTTTGCACCCCTTCTAGTGCAATCAAATCCTTCCTATAATACGGCGACTAGAACTGCATGCAGTACTCCAGCTGTGGCCTAACCAAAGTATTATACAATTTATTGGATATAATATATTGGAATTCCACAGATGTGGGAATGGCCATATTTCATTGTCATGTTTTCTATGCAATTAATGAAACATTTATGTCATACATTCTTCATAAATGTAGTTAATTGCCACTTTTAATGTCGGGTTCCTTCATGTTACAGGCCTTTGACATTTTGCACCAGCCTTTTGTTCCATTCAGCACCACATCCTGCACCCAACCCCAAACTACGAGTCCTACTTTAGTTAAAATAGAAAGAAAAGAAAGAGTTACATTGATATAGCGCCTTGCCTACTGGAGATAGGTTAGGAAAGTCAACACTATGGTTTGGTGTTTGGTTATCAGAAGATCATGCACAGAAAATATTATTCAGTAATTCTGTGCTGATATCAAATTGAAGGAATTTCCAGCAGTAATTTTTATAACAACAGAAGAACTAGTGTATTTGTTTTAAGGAAATAACTAACTTTGATTTATATCTTCTCTGTTCAAAATTGCCAGATATACAACAAAAGTTGTGGTTGAGATGCTGTTTTGAAACGAGCACTGGGACAAGTTTGTGTAGTTTACCATGTAAGGACGGGGCTTTTATTCCCTTTTCAACTCCCTCAGTTCCTTGCTCACTCTGTAAGGGCGATATGATACAAAGCTTAATATAACCTTTTTTGAAAAGTTTCTTGATGAAAGATGAGTCAAACTGCTAAAGTTCTGTACCAAGCCTTGTGCTGAAGTCGCTGCTTCCAATAACAGGTGCGTGGTATTACTTTGCATGACTTGCACTTCATTTATTTTAAAGCACTTTAGGACGTCCTGAAGTCGTGAACAGTGCTATCTCAATGCAAGTCCTCCTTCATTTGTGACAAAATCCAAACGTTCATTTAATTTTGTTTCATAAAATCTGACCAAAAGTCACTTGTGACTCGTACACTAAAATAATGCGAAGTACAAAATAGATCCAATCTAAAAGTGGAAAAATATCTAAACATATCAGGAGAAACTGAAGTAGAACTCTATTCAAGAAGGTGGCTCACCACCACCTTCTCGAGGGCAATTAGGGATGGCCAATAAATGACACAAGAAATAGGAGCTGGAGTAGGCCATTTATTTGACCCCTCGAGCCTGCTCCGCCATTCATTAAGTTCATGGCTGATAATGGACTAAGTTCCACTTCCCTGCCCGCTTCCCATAACCCTGAATTCCCTTATCCCTCAAAAATCTGTCAATCTCCACCTTAAATATATTCAAAGTCCCAGTCTCAACAGCTCTCTGGAGCAGTGAATTCCACAGATTTACAGCCCTCTCAGAGAAAAAAATTCTTCTCATCTCAGTTTTAAATGGGCGACCCCTTATTCTAATATTATGCCCCCTGGTTTTAGTTTCCCCAATGAGTGGAATATACTTTCTGCATCTGTCTTGTCGAGCCCTCTCATTATCTTGTATGTTTCACCTCTCATTCTTCTGAACTTCAATGAGCATAGACCCAACCTACTCAACCTATCTTCATAAGTCAATCCCCTCATAGAAACATAGAAAATAGGTGCAGGAGTAGGCCATTCGGCCCTTCGAGCCTGCACCGCCATTCAATGACTTCATGGCTGAACATGCAACTTCAGTACCCCAGTCCTGCTTTCTCGCCATACCCCTTGATCCCCCTAGTAGTAAGGACTTCATCTAACTCCTTTTTGAATATATTTAGTGAATTGGCCTCAACAACTTTCTGTGGTAGAGAATTCCACAAGTTCACCACTCTCTGGGTGAAGAAGTTTCTCCTCATCTCAGTCCTAAATGGCTTACCCCTTATCCTTAGACTGTGACCCCTGGTTCTGGACTTCCCCAACATTGGGAACATTCTTCCTGCATCTAACCTGTCTGAACCCATCAGAATTTTAAACGTTTCTATGAGGTCCCCTCTCATTCTTCTGAACTCCAGTGAATACAAGCCCAGTTGATCCAGTCTTTCTTGATAGGTCAGTCCCACCATCCCGGGAATCAGTCTGGTGAACCTTCGCTGCACTCCCTCAACAGCAAGAATGTCCTTCCTCAAGTTAGAAGACCAAAACTGTACACAATACTCCAGGTGTGGCCTCACCAAGGCCCTGTACAACTGTAGCAACATCTCCCTGCCCCTGTACTCAAATCCCCTCGCTATGAAGGCCAACATGCCATTTTCTTTCTTAACCGCCTGCTGTACCTGCATGCCATCCTTCAATGACTGATGTACCATGACACCCAGGTCTCGTTGCACCTCCCCTTTTCCTAATCTGTCACCATTCAGATAATAGTCTGTCTCTCTGTTTTTACTACCAAAGTGGATAACCTCACATTTATCCACATTATACTTCATCTGCCATGCATTTGCCCACTCACCTAACCTATCCAAGTCACTCTGCAGCCTCATAGCATCCTCCTCGCAGCTCACACTGCCACCCAACTTAGTGTCATCCGCAAATTTGGAGATACTACATTTAATCCACTCATCTAAATCATTTCTGTACAGTGTAAACAGCTGTGGCCCCAGCACAGAACCTTGCTGTACCCCACGAGTCACTGCCTGCCATTCTGAAAAGTACCCATTTACTCCTACTCTTTGCTTCCTGTCTGACAACCAGTTCTCAATCCACGTCAGCACACTACCCCAATCCCATGTGCTTTAACTTTGCACATTAATCTCATCTCCGGAATCAACCTAGTAAACCTTCTCTGAACAGCCTCTAATGCAAGTATATCCTTTCTTAAATACAGAAACCAAAACTGCATGCAGTACTCTAGGTGTGGCCTCACCGATACCCTGTACAGTTGTAGCAGGACTTCTCTGCTTTTATACTCTCTTCCCCTTGCAATAAAGGCCAACATTCCATTTGCCTTCCTGATTATTGTACCTACATACTAACTTTTTGTGTTTCGTGCACAAGGACCCCCCAGGACCCTCTGCTGAAGCACTTTGCAATTTTTCTCCATTTAAATTATAATTTGCTTTTCTTTTTTCTCTGCCAAAGTGGAAAACCTAACATTTTCCTATATTATACTCCATCTGCCAAATTTTTGCCCACTCACTTAGCCTGTCTATATCCCTTTGCAGATATTTTGTGTCCTCCTCACAATTTGCTTTCCCACCCATCTTTGTATCATCAGCAAACTTGGTTACATTATACGCTCTCCGTTCATCCAAGGCATTAATATAGATTGTAAATAGTTGAGGCCCCAGCATCGATCCCTGCGGTACCCCACTAGTTATGGTTTGCCAACAGGAAAATGACCCGTTTATCCCGACTCTCTGTTTTCTGTTAGTTAGCCAATCCTCAATCCATGCTAATATATTACCCCCAACCCCATGAGCTTTTATCTTGTGAAGTAACCTTTTATGTGGCACCTTATCGAGTGCCTTCTGGAAATCCAAATCCACTGGTTCCCCCTTATCCACCAACTCGTTACATCCTCGAAGAACTCCTGCAAATTTGTCAAACATGATTTCACTTTCATAAAACCATGCTGACTTTGCTTGATTGAATTATCTTTTTCCAAATGTCCTGCTACTGCTTCCTTAATAATGGACTCCAGCATTTTCCCAACGACAGATGTTAGGCTAACCGGTCTATAGTTTCCTGCTTTCTGTCTGCCTCCTTTTTTAAACAGGGGCATCATATTTGCGGTTTTCCAATCTGCTTGGACCTTGCCAGAATCCAGGGAATTTTGGTAGATTACAACCAATGCATCCACTATCTCTGTAGCCACTTCTTTTAGGACCCTAGGATGCAAGCCATCAGGTCATTGAAGGTAGGCATGCAGGTACAGCAGGCGGTTAAGAAAGCAAATGGCATGTTGGCCTTCATAGCGAGGGGATTTGAGTACAGGGGCAGGGAGGTGTTACCACAGTTGTACAGGGCCTTGGTGAGGCCACACCTGGAGTATTGTGTACAGTTTTTGTCTCCTAACTTGAGGAAGGACATTCTTGCTATTGAGGGAGTGCAGCGAACGTTCACCAGACTGATTCCCGGGATGGCGGGACTGACATATCAAGAAAGACTGGATCAACTGGGCTTGTATTCACTGGAGTTCAGAAGAATGAGAGGGGATCTCATAGAAACGTTTAAAATTCTGATGGGTTTAGACAGGTTAGATGCAGGAAGAATGTTCCCAATGTTGGGGATGTCCAGAACCAGGGGTCATAGTCTTAAGGATAAGGGGTAAGCCATTTAGGACCGAGATGAGGAGAAACTTCTTCACCCAGAGAGTGGTGAACTTGTGGAATTCTCTACCACAGAAAGTTGTTGAGGCCAATTCACTAAATATATTCAAAAAGGAGTTAGATGAAGTCCTTACTACTCGGGGGATCAAGGGGTATGGTGAGAAAGCAGGAATGGAGTACTGAAGTTGCATGTTCAGCCATGAAGTCATTGAATGGCGGTGCAGGCTCGAAGGGCCGAATGGCCTACTCCTGCACCTATTTTCTATGTTTTTATGTCCAGGGGACTTGTCCGCTTTTAATCCCATTATTTTACCGAGTACAACTTCCTTAGTGATAGTGATTGTATTAAGTTTCTCCCTCCCTTTCACCCCTTGATTATCCACTATTGAGATGTTTTTAGTGTCTTCTACTGTGAAAAGACCGATACAAAATATTTGTTCAACGACTCTGCCTTTTCCCTGTTCTCCATTGTTAATTCCCCAGTCTCATCCTCTAGGGGACCAACATTTACTTTAGCTACTCTTTTCCTTTTTGTGTACCTGTAGAAACTTTTACTATCTTTTTTAGATTTCGTGTTAGTTTACTTTCATAATATAATCTTCCCTCCCTTTATTATTTTTTTTAGTCATTCTTTGCTGGCTTTTCAAAGTTTCCTAATCGTCTGGCCTCCCACTAGTCTTGGCCACATTGTATGCCCTTTTTTTCAATTTGATACCATCCCTTATTTCCTTGGTTTAGCCATGGATAATTATCCTTCTCTTACAGGCTTTCCTTCTCATTGGGATATATTTTTGTTGAGAGTTATGAAATATCTCCTTAAATGTCCTTTGACTCCCCTATAGTTCATGAATCTGTCTATCTCCGCCTTGAATATATTCAATGGCTCACCTTCCACAGCTCTCTGGGATAGAGAATTCCAAAGATTCACGATCCTCTGAGAGAAGAAATTCCTCCTCATCTCTGTTTTAAATGGGCGACCCCTTATTCTGAAATTATGCCCCCAAGTTCTAGATTCCCCCACGAGGGGAAACAAACTCTGCATTTACCCTGTTGAGCCCCCTCAGAATCATGTATTTTTCAATAAGATCACCTCTCATTCTTCTAAACTCCAAAGTGTATAGGCTCAACCTTTCTTCATAAGACAACCCCTTCATCCCATGAATCACCTTAGTGAACGTTCTCTGAACTGCTTCTAATGCAAGCATATCCCTCCTTGAATGAGACCAAAACTGTACACAGTACATTAGGTGTGGTCTCAAGTCTAAAAATTAGAGCCAGACCTTTCAAGAGTGAAATTACATAAGAACATAAGAATGAGGAACAGGAGTAGGCCATCTAGCCCCTCGAGCCTGCTCCGCCATTCAACAAGATCATGGCTGATCTGGCCGTGGACTCAGCTCCACTTACCCGCCCGCTCCCCATAACCCTTAATTCCCTTATTGGTTAAAAATCTATCTATCTGTGATTTGAATACATTCAATGAGCTAGCCTCAACTGCTTCCTTGGGCAGAGAATTCCACAGATTCACAACCCTCTGGGAGAAGAAATTCCTTCTCAACTCGGTTTTAAATTGGCTCCCCCGTATTTTGAGGCTGTGCCCCCTAGTTCTAGTCTCCCCGACCAGTGGAAATAACCTCTCTGCCTCTATCTTGTCGATCCCTTTCATTATTTTAAATGTTTCTATAAGATCACCCCTCATCCTTCTGAACTCCAACGAGTAAAGACCCAGTCTACTCAATCTATCATCATAAGGTAACCCTCTCATCTCCGGAATCAGCCTAGTGAATAGTCTCTGTACCCTCTCCAAAGTTAGTATATCTTTCCTTAAGTAAGGTGACCAAAACTGCACGCAGTACTCCAGGTGCGGCCTCACCAATACCCTATACAGTTGCAGCAGGACCTCCCTGCTTTTGTACTCCATCCCTCTCGCAGTGAAGGCCAACATTCAATTCGCCTTCCTGATTACCTGCTGCACCTGAAAACTAACTTTTTTGGGATTCATGCACAAGGACTTCTTCTGGAACAACAGGAAGCACTGGGTCTCTGCCGCGGTCTTGAGTCTCCCGCTTGAGGAGGGCGGTCAGTCGTTGGTGTGCGTCAGCACCCAGCTCGCGACTTTCCGTCTTCAGACCCTGCAGAGATACCTTTACGTCGAGCCCCCTCCTAGGTGGTGCGCTCTGGCGACGTATTTCTTTCGCCAGTAGCGCGACCTCAATTACGACACGCAGCTCCTGTTTGTGAACTTGGGGGGTGTCAGGACCGCCCTCCGGGAGCTGCCTGTCTTTTACAAGGAACTCATCAGGGTCTGGAACAAAGTCTCCACCAAGCGCAGCTCTCCGCCGGCTGGAGTGGCGGCCGTCCTGCAGGAGCCGCTGCTCGGGAATCCGTACCTCCACGACCGAGGTTTTATGTGGCGGTCGGAAGAGAGGGCTGTGGCTGGTGAGGTGACCAGGGTCAGGGACCTGCTCGATGACGGAGGAGCGGGCTGGATGGCGCCAGGCACGCTGGCGCGGCGCCTAAATTCAGCAGACGTCCGCCGCGCGGCCGAAGTCATCGAGTCGCTAAAAACAGCTTTGGGCCCTGACTCTGTTAGGTGCATCGAGGAGGCTCAAGCACGTGGGGAGATCCCGTCCGAACTGACCCCCGTCCGGACGGAATTCCTCATCGGCGCCAAACCCCGGACCCTCCCTCGGGGGCCGGCGCCTCACAACTTGAGCCGCCTCGGGGAAATCCCCTCCATGCCTTTCAGTTCCGCGCGGAGGGGTTTCCTGTATGGGCTGCTCCTGCACACTCTCAACTTTGCCATCCTCGCCGGCCGTCCGGACACGCCATGGCGTACCATCTTGCCGTCCGGAGGAGGCGGGGGTCCCCGATGGAGGGCACTCTATGCAGGAGTCCTCCCACTATTCATCGGGGACTTGGCCTGGAGGGTGGTGCACGGAGCAGTGCCGTGCAACAAATTTTTAAGCCGGTTCACGGACTCCCAGGCCGCCTGCAATTTCTGCGGTCTGGAGGAGTCCGTGTTCCATGTTTTTATTGAGTGCACGAGGTTGCAGCCCCTGTTCCATTATTTGAAGGGGCTGCTCCTGAAATTCTGGCTGCACTTCAGTCCCACTCTCCTGATCTTTGGGCACCCTGTGCGGAGGGGAGCGGGTAGGTCCGAGGGCCTCCTCGTAGGACTGCTCCTGGGCACGGCCAAGGCTGCCATCAGCCAGTCCAGGCAGCGGGCGGTCGAGGGGGTCGTTCAACCTGACTGCCTGCCTCTCTTCCGCTCTTACATCCGGTCCAGGGTGTCCTTGGAGATGGAGCACGCGGTGTCCACCGGTACGCTCGCGGCCTTCCGCGAGAGGTGGGCACCGGAGGGACTGGAGTGCATCATCATGCCCGGCAACCAAATTTTAATTTGATTTTACGTTTTAAAGTTTAATTTGTTTTAATTGCCGGTGCTTTTAGTGTCCCCCTCCCCTTTTATAGGGGGCACTGGTAAAAAAAGTGATTTAGTGCCCAAAAAAAAACCCAAAAAAAGAAAAAAAAAAAGAGGGCCTTGTAAATGTCTGGTGTGTCATCCAGGGCGGGTGGCACCGATTAATGTTTTTGTTTTGCAGATAAACTCCAAAAAGAGTTTCATGCACAAGGACCGCCAGGTCCCTCTGCACCGCAGCATGTTGTAATTTCTCCCCATTCAAATAATATTTCCTTTTACTGTTTTTTTTCCAAGGTGGATGACCTCACATTTTCCGACATTGTATTCCATCTGCCAAACCTTAGCCCATTCGCTTAACCTATCTAAATCTCTTTGCAGCCTCTCTGTGTCCTCTACACAACCCGCTTTCCCACTAATCTTTGTGTCATCTGCAAATTTTGTTACACTGCACTCTGCCCCCTCTTCCAGGTCATCTATGTATATTGTAAACAGTTATGGTCCCAGCACTAACCACCGATTTCCAACCCGAAAAGGACCCATTTATCCCGACTCTCTGCTTTCTGTTAGCCAGCCAATTCTCTATCCATGCTAATACATTTCCTTTGACTCCGCGTACCTTTATCTTCTGCAGTAACCTTTTGTGTGGCACCTTATCGAATGCCTTTTGGAAATCTAAATGCACCACATCCATCGGTACACCTCTATCCACCATGCTCGATATATCCTCAAAGAATTCCAGTAAATTAGTTAAACATGATTTTCCCTTCATGAATCCATGTTGCGTCTGCTTGATTGCACTATTCCTATCTAGATGTCCCGCTATTTCTTCCTTAATGATAGCTTCAAGCATTTTCCCCACTACAGATGTTAAACTAACCGGCCTATAGTTACCTGCCTTTTGTCTGCCCCCTTTTTTAAACAGAGGCGTTACATTAGCTGCTTTCCAATCCGCTGGTACCTCCCCAGAGTCCAGAGAATTTTGGTAGATTATAACGAATGCATCTGCTATAACTTCTGCCATCTCTTTTAATACCCTGGGATGCATTTCATCCGGACCAGGGGACTTGTCTACCTTGAGTCCCATTAGCTTATCCAGCACTAGCCCCCTGGTGATAGTGATTATCTCAAGGTTCTCCCTTCCCATATTCCCGTGACCAGCAATTTTTGGCATGGTTTTTGTGTCTTCCACTGTGAAGACCGAAGCAAAATAATTGTTTAAGCCATTTCCACATTTCCCATTATTAAATCCCCCTTCTCATCATCTAAGGGACCAACATTTACTTTAGTCACTCTTTTCCGTTTTATATATCGGTAAAAGCTTTTACTATCTGTTTTTATGTTTTATGAAATTAGGAAACACTTCTGTGCACAACGGGTGTTTGAAGTTGGGAACTCTCTTCTGCAAATGGCAATTGATCAATTAATTTTAAATTGGAGATTGTTAGCTTTCTGTTAACCAAAGGTGTTGAGGGATATGGATCAAAGGCAGGTATATGGAGTTAGGTCGCAGATCAACCATAAACTCATTGAATGGTGGAGCAGGCTTGAGGAGCTGAATGGCCTACTCCTGTTCCTATGTTTCTATGTTCCAGGAGTTTGACCCAGCGACAGTGAAGGAATGGCGATTATATTTCCAAATCAGGATGGTGTGTGACTTGGAGGTAGCAGTGTTTGCATGCACCTGCTGCTCTTGTCCTTCTATGGGATAAATGTCGCAGGTTTGAGAGGTGCTGTTGTAGAAGCCTTGGTGGTGCACCGGTGGTGGTGGGAGTGAATGTTTAAGGTGGTGGATGCAGTGCCAATCAAGCGGGCTGCTTTGTCGAGCTTCTTGAGCGTTGTTGAAGCTGCACTCATTCAAGAAAGAGAGTATTCCATCACCTTCCTGACTTGTACCTTGTAGATGATGGAAATGCTTTGGGGAGTCAGGGGTGAGACACTCGCCATAGAATACCCAGCTTCTGACCTGCTCTTGTAGCCACAATATTTATGTGGCTGGTCCAGTTAACTTTCTGGTGGGCTTTTTGGACCAGTGAAACTAAAAGGCTGCATGTCTCGTATTGGTAATAATCATTTGGTCAGTCATCAAGACTCTTCACTACCACCTGCCCTTCCAAGAGCTAAGTTCCAGGTTATGACCTCTAGGTATAGAACAAGCCACTTCAGAACTTCTTAAAAAAATACAATTTAATTTAAGGAACAGTTGTAAATTATTCCAGGCAGTCTTTACAAGAGACTGCCATCGTAGTTTAGAAAATATTTTACTGCAAAAATGGAAATTACATTCATCTTCCGAGTTTCACTTTCAGTAAGTAGATCGATGGGACTTTTGAAGATTCACTGAACTTGTAACTGTGTGGCTGCAGATAGTAGATCTCGCTGATAAGTGTTTTTTTATGACACTGTTTTATTTAACTTAGTTTGGCAACACTCAAAAATGTTTTATCAACACAAGTAATCTTTCAAGTTACAAGATGTAAGGTTTTTAGAAGTTTAAAAAATATTATGTGAGGGGGCCACATTGGTTGTACATTCCTGTCAGTAGTTTATAGTCCGTGTCCAAAACAGATAGGAAATGATTACAGCTCCTGTGATTGAGAATAGTTTGTTTCTTTGAAAACCACGTTCAGTGCAGGATTTTGTATTTATTTGAGGGGAGGAAGAAGTAGAAGTAGTGCTACCCAAAGAAAGCATTGTATTTCTATTTTTCTTTTGTGTCCAATAATGAACTGCACTTCCTGCTCAGAGTCAAGGTAAAACTTCCTGCACTTGTCCAACAAAACATCCAGGGTTAGAAATCACCCTCCGTCCCAAATGGGGCGGATAATTCGAACTAAATTAATATTCTCCGCCCGAATCATTGAGGCGGAGAATAGAGGAATTTTGGCCTCTTTAACTTTTTTAATTTGTTACGGTAGTGTTTGGGACGACTGAGCGGCGAAAGTGCATCGGGAGCGGGGCAAAAGGTGGACGGTGTGTTCAGCACCGTGCTGACGTGTAGCAATGTCCCTTCCCTTCAGTTAAAGGGGAGGGCCGCTGCGAGCTCTGCAGCCACTTTAACGGCGCGCCCACTGGGAGGGTTTCCAGCCGTCCAGCACCCAAGAGGGCTGCCTGTTGAAGGTCTGGCCGAATCCATGGCCCCCATTGTCGGGCCGACTTCAGAGTCGGCTGACAATTAAAATTAAGTGGCGGGCACGGCGGAACGCCCTCCCCTTTATGGGCGGATGTGCTGCCTAGTCGCTGCAGCTTCTCGCCAGGAAAAGCTGTCGGGGGCACTGACCGGCGGCCACTCTGCTCCCGCAAGGCAATTTCGCTCACGGGGTGGAAAGGGATCGCGGTTGGATGGTAAGGGGTCGGCGCGTGCCCGATGGGGCAGAGCTCCAGGCAGGGTGGAACCCATTTTCGCCACCCCCCGGCTGGAAAGGCCTCAATGGACCTTAGAGGGGGGGGCGATTTTGGCCCCCTAAAATCAAGCTCAAGAAGAACCCACGTCTTCTTCCTCCGCCCCCTGGCTCCACCACTGTGACAATTCCATTTCTCACACCGCAAGCCCTTGTTGCCTGTTTGAGCACCACCACTAATTAATGCATAGTTAAGGGGGTAATTTCCTATTGTGTACTCTTCTCCACGAGGAAATGGATTCAATTCATTTAATTGGGATGCTTGCATCTGACAGAAGTGACCCAAATCCCATTTGACCTGGGCTTCAGACATGGGAAGGAATGGTGTTATCACTGACTGCTGCCCAACCAGCCAAAACCGTGTTGGACTGAGTTAATGGCGTCATTTCAGAGTGTGCTGCTTGTGTCATGTTGCTGTGTTCTATTTTTTTAAACAAATACTTATTTGATAAACGCGTTAAAATTGAGCAAGTGTCCAATTGAGTTTGCTCCCCTGCCTCTCCTCTCCAGAAGGTGCTGATTCATGTTGGCACATTTTACATGTGGCCATTCTTCACGAGTCAGATGGTGCATGGTGGCAAGCTGTTTTATCGTGGCCAGCATACAGCTGAGCTCAACTCTGTCCCTGCCCAACATGTACAGTTTCCAACAGGAGCCACGGGTTAACGAGTAAGTGTGCTCCTTGACCTGTTTTTTTTTTCCCTAGTCCAGTGGTGCCCGGACCCTCTAGCACTCCAGCTGGCATTAACTAACCTGGTACAAACTTGGGATCAATCTATGTCTCTCTGTGTGTATGACTCCGTTCCAATCTCAGCAGTGGACTTACCAACTGAGCCATCAAGTACATTCAGTTATCTGGACGCGGATCCTTTCTGCATGACGGTAAATGTCGGCCGCTTTGGGGCGTATTTTGAAAGTTGTCAAATGTTTTTAGCTCACAGTGCAAAGGACAAAGCCATAATGTTTTACACCAAGCAAAAGTCTACACTCCAAATGTTACTCCATCTTTTCTCTTTACAAATGCTGATGGACCTGCTCTGTAGTTTCAGCATCTTGCTGTTTTGACCAGATTCCCAACATTTGCTTTTCAGTTTTTGTTTCTTTATATGTATACCTGGTGAATGAATGCTGTTCAAAATATGTCAAATTAAGTTTCGCTTTTTTCCCCCAGCTTGAGGAGCGGTGGTTGCAGGATAACTTGACGTTGCGGAAGAGGATGGAAGAACTGAAAGTTGTGGAGACCAAGAGGCGGGAACGTCTGAAGGAGATGGGAGACATGAAAGTAATGCAGCTCAGGAAGTACGGGAAAACCTAAATATACAACTGAAGTCTCCCCAAATGTTGAATTGTTGCAAACTCTTAGTGCCAGTGATCTTCTTCAAAACTGCATTTTAAATTTATGGCCAGGTCTAGATTTTAGCAGGCTACCCCTGGGCTGAAGGGAGAGAACTTGTAAAATGGAAATTCCACTTGTCAGATATTCCAGCATTGGCAAGATGACTTTCTTTTGTGCAACAGCTTCATCCTAACAGTGCTTGATCTGTTGAAAACACCATCAATGAAGCTATGCCACTGTTGAGACAACAAAAGGTAAAATCAAATGTCTTGACCTTTGACCAGGTGTCATGGCTTTTTCCTTCAGTGGCCATGCAAAATTTCCCCCCATCGTGGACTCTATCTGACCTGTTGAATATCCTATAGTAGGCGATCAATTACAGGTTTAAAAACTCTTCAGGAAGTTTGACATTTCTCCCTATACCCTGAGGCAATTGTAACTCTGAAATGGAAGAAGGGTTATTTGGGCGGGGTGATTTTGAGGTATTTTTGCTAATGATCAGGATAGAATTCCTTAATCCATGTTTTAGTTTGAGAATGGAGCAGAACAAATATAACAATAAGATTTTGTTTTGTATATTCTTCTGGCAGTGGTCAGTACGGAATTGTCATCAGAGTGCAATTTATTCACTCCAATGATGGTTAGTGTAGCATTGGTGTTTGCTCCAAAAGTCAATGTCAATATAGAATTTATCTAAACACCTTGTAATGCAAATATACCAGCATTGTTCACAGTGTTGTGCTCATTAAGAAAATGCATGAAAATAAGAGTACAGTGTAAAGCACACTGGGGACAGCTTGGGTGTTTTCATTATTTCTGTAGTGGTATTTCAGCGTTAATATTTGGTTGTTAAAATAAATCTTAATCCATCATTTCCTTCAGTAACAGTCTTTCGCAGGCACACCTTTCCTCACTCAGTCTGTCCTTCCTTGTGCAACTTGATTTTTGAAACCCAAGTTTGAGTCGCCCGATCAGTGTTTCTTGGTTTGTACTGTTTTCTGCCGTGGAATTTTTACACTCTGGACCTTGGTCCTTCACATACCTTTCTCAATTTTGAACATAGGAACATAAGGAATAGGAGCAGGTGTAGGCCATTCAGCCCTTTGTGGGCACCTCCAGCAACACAGCACTACAGCACTGAATTCCAGCCTAGATTACTTGCTGAAGTCTTAGGCTGGGGTTTCAACCCATTACCTTTGATTCAGAGGCGTGAGTGCTACCACCAAGCAAAGGCCGACACTCAAGAATACCAATTCTGTTTTTCCCCTAGCCTATGTACACCTTTGCTGTATTGGAGCAGGCCTTTACAAAACTGAATTTAGAATAGGATAAAGAGGGTATTCTTCTGTCATCATCATAGGCAGTCCCTTGAAACGAGGATGACTTGATCCCATGCCAAAAAAGGATGCATTCACAGGTGTTTCAATGAAGGACCTAATATTCCAAGTCTTGAACTATATATTGAAGGGTGGAAGATGCCTGTGCGTGGATTTTTTTAACGTGTGGTGGCCGTTGCACACCAGCCACCACACGGGCCTAGTGTGCACACATATTGCAGTGTGTGCTGGCCCGTGCTGCCCCTGGGCCCATGCCTCTTCTGGCCCCGGACTCGTGCCTTTCCTGGGCCCCGATCACATCCCTCTACAATCTCTCGCCGCTCCTTTGCCCCAACCTCGCCACTCCTGCTGTACCTGCCCACGCTCCAATCACCAACCTGGATCCTGATGACGTCCCTCTTCGCTGCTGTTGCCCTCCCGCACCAGCTCGTACTGTACCTTGCAGTAGTACGCTGCCCATGGTCGCCGCTCCTTTTATGGCCCCAACCTGCCGCTGATGGTCTCGATCTGCGAGACCATAAAAAGAGCGGTGAGCGGCAGCCATGGGCAGTGTGGTGGCCCCCACCTGCGAGATTCTTCTGTACACCTCTGCAGACATATTAACCTACAAAAGATGAGGTTCTGGTTAAAATGAAGATGTATTTATTTCAGAAATCATCTGATGTATGAAACCTGTCAATACTTGTATTTGCGGCTGCCTGTTCTGATTTATGAAATTGTTATTTTGAACTTTGACATGCAAAACAATTTTTTTTTTGCCGGCAGCGAACGAAAACAGCTGGATGACCGACTAGATGATTTCAAAAAGAATCGCAATCTGGCCCAAGGGCGGCAGAAAGGTTTTGAGGAGGAAATTCTTCATTTCAGAAAGGAGCTGAGAGAGCCTCAGTACAAAGATGCTGAGGAAAAGTTCCGAGAAATGATGATCGTAATGAGAACAACTGAACTGGCTAACAAGGATCTAGATATTTATTACAAGGCACTTGACCAGTAAGTACAAAGTCATATTCTAGGATGTCATAAACATTCTTGGTCTGCCACACGAGAAAAATGCATCAATGAACCCTTTACCCTGCATTGTAGCCTCAATCCATGCTTTCGGATATTTTGTTATATTTAAAGATACCTTGGCTGCTACGCAGTAGCCTGGTTTCACACCTGTGTTTGTAATGCACTTTAGTTACTGCCACATGAGTTCCTCGAGCAACATTACCGATTTTGGCTCCAGAACAACCAGAACCTTGGGTCTATCAAACAATGAACATGCCCATAAAGCATCATCCTTAGTTTAGACACACGCACCAATAGGCCGGTGAAAGTGGCTTACGGGTGTCCAAATATTTATCGAGAAGTATTGGGGTAGCTTTTCAAATGGCTACCCAGGCATAAGACTTGTGTTGCGGGTAGGCCACCTGTTGTGGAAACCACAAGATTTTCATTTCCATTGGTTTGCCAGCTTTACACCTTGGGGACCAATTGAGAATCTACCTCACCATGTCTCCATTGTCCAACATGTATACCTTTGGTGCCATGTATATTCGTTGTCAACCTAGCTGGCTATTGATCATGTGACCTGTGTATAATGGAAAAAATTTTGGGCAAATCCTGGTCATTAAAACCGCCCTCCAAATCTTCCTAGGCGGTCGCTCGTGTCGAGGATGACTTACTTCCACGCCAAAAAGGGATGAGTTCGCAGGTGTTTCAATGCAGGACCTGATATTCCACGTCCCGAACTATATATTGGAGGGTCGAAGATGACTGCATGAAATTTTTTTAACTCGTGGTGATCGTTGCACACCAGCCACCACACGGGCTTGACAGAGCTAGGTCTTGGTCCAGTGGCAAGGATTAACCAAGATGACTGGAGACCAGCTCTGCTGCATGGGCCTAGTGCGCATACATATCGCAGTGTGGGCTGGCTCGTGCTGCCCCTGGGCCCTCGCCTCTTCTGGGCCCCGAACTCTCACCTCTCCTGGACCAAGATCACATCCCTCTGCAATCTCTGGCCGCTCCTTCGCCCTGACCTCGCCGCTCCTCTGCTGCTTGCCACCTCTCCTGCTGTACCTGCCCACATTCCAATCACGACCTTGGTTTTGGTGATGTCCAATCCAGGGCCTTTCTCCAAGTCGTCCCCCTCCTGCACCAACTCGCGCTGCTCCCGGGCCGCTGCACCTCCACTCCTTTTATGGATTTTATGCATTCCCTCTAAGTGAGCAGTTGTTGACAGCGATGATTCTTAATCCAAGTTTTCTGGAGACTCAATAACTAATCATGAGAGCAGATTATTAGCCAAAGCTATCAGAAATAGAGAACGTCTAATGAAGGTATTTGTGTGGGTAGTATGAACAGCAGCAGCCACAAAATGTTCATTAGAATTGTTGAATGTTACAGCACAGAAGCAGGCCATTTGGACAATGAGTCTATCATGTTTTTCTCCACATGAGCCATCTAGTCTCATCCCACTTTTCCACTCACTTCTCTTGTCCATTTTATGATCCACAATAAAAGCAGAAAATGCTGGAAATCTCAGCAAGTCAGGCAGCATCTGTGGAGAGAGAAACAGAGTTAACGTTTCGGATCGATGACCCTTCATCAGAACTGGAGAGTGTTCGGAAAAAACAGATTCTTAACAAACACTGAAAGGGGGAGGGGAAAAAAGAACAAAAGGGTAGGTCTGTGATAGGTTGGCAGACAAGAGAAATTAGAGAGACAAAAGGGATGATGGCCCAAATTCAAATGGCATTAGAAAAATATTAGTCAAGATAGGGTGCGAATGGTGGGATAATGACCAGCTGCCGTTAGAGACAAGGGGAAAAAAAAGAAAGAAACAGGCTCTGAGCTCGGGGGGTGGGGGGGGGAGAAAGAGAGACAAAGATTTGCAGCTATGCTCTAATTGTTGAACACGATGTTGAGTCCAGAAGGCTGTAAAGTGCCTAAACGAAAGGTGAGGTGCTGTTTTTCGAGCTTCGTTGTAACAGTGTAGGAGACTGCGGTCAGAGTGGGAATGGAGTGGAGAATTAAAGTGACAGGCGATCGGAAGCTCAGGGTCACACTTGCGAACTGAACATAGGTGCTCAGCAAAACGGTCACCCAACCTAACCCTAACCCAATGTAGAGAAGACCACATCGTGAGCAGCGAATACAGTATACTAAATTGAAAGAAGTACAAGTAAAAGAGTATTTGGGGCGCTGGATATGATTATCTATTTTTCAAACGACTGCCTAATTCCCATTTTATTTCTTCCGCAGTATTGTGACAAATTCTAACCAAAATCTCCTCAATGGATTTGTGATCAATTAAATAATTCTGTCAACTACTGTTCCTGCGGCAATAGCATCAGTATTGACACAACATGGTGTGCGACAATCCACGATTAAAAACCGGGTTGTGCAAGCGGTCTCAATTGGAGAAGCACAGAGATCTGTAGAGCTGGAGGAAGTTACAGGGGAAGGGCAAGGCTGTTGAGGGATATGAAAACAATAATGAGAATTTCAAAATTGAATTTTGAAATTAAAATCTTTATTTTGCATGAAATCCTGTAATTGGTTTTAAAACTGTGCCATTGAATTGATCTAGAAAAGCCCTTGCCATCCAGTCATGTGTTAGAGTCCCATCCTACATTGCATTGCATGAATCCATCGTCCTCTTGTCAGGAGAGCTTCTTCAGTTCTGTTGAAAGGAGGGTCATGGGGCAACAACAACTTGCATTTATATGGCGCCTTTAATGTAGTCAAACATCACAGCGTTATCAAACAAAATTTGACACCGAGCCATATAAAGCGATATTAGGACAGCTAACGTAGGTTTCAACGAGTGTCTGAAAGGAGACAGCAGCGGAGAGATTGAGGGAGGAAATTCCAGAACTGAAGGTCTAAGAAGTTGAAGGCCAGGCCGCCAATGATTTTTTAAATTCATTCCTGGGATGTGGACGTCACTGGCAAAACCAGTATTTATTGCCCATCCCTAATTGGCCATGAGAAGGTGGTGGTGAGCCGCCGCCTTGAACCACTTCAGTCCATGCTTTGTAGCGGTTTGATATAGCTGAGTGGCTTGCTAGGCCATTTCAAAGGGCAGTTAAGAGTCAGCCACATTTATTGGTCTGGAGTCCTGTATAGGCCAAATCAGGTAAAGATAAGATTTCCTTCCCTAAAGGACATTAGTGAACTACATGTTTTTTTTACGACAATCCACGATTAAAATCAGAGATGCGCAAGAGGTCAGAATTGGAGCAGCGCAGAGATCTGTAGGGCTGGAGGAAGTTACAGAGATGGGGAAGGGCAAGGCCGTGGAGGAATATGAAAACAAGAATAAGAATTTGAAAATTGAATTTTAAAATTAAAACATCTTTATTTTGCACGTCATTCTTCTTAAATACAGCGTTTTGTTGACTGATTGGCTGTCCTTAACCGATGCTTTGGATATGAATCCATCATCCAAACCAACCTGCTTTTGACATTAAAAGCCTGCAGAGATGTGGAAAAATGCTGATAAACTATATGTTAGTGTGGACCAAGTTGGGTTTTCCCAATGATTTTGAATCTAATTTAATTTAGATAGGGCATGAAAATTGTTTGTATTCCTAATAGTTTTTTTTTTAAATTTGTGTTGTGCTCACTGTTGCAGCATTATTATCTTGCATCAATATGAGGAGGTTTAAAAGCTTCCGGAGGAGGCATGTTTCTTTCTAAGTTGCATCTTAAGTCAGCAGTATTGTGGGCAGTGGCATAAGCATAACTTTGAGGCAGAAATCATGGGCAGGATTCACTCTGCCAATCAGTATTGAGCTTCCGTTCACCAGTGTAGGTGACGTGGAGTGGAAATGCTTTGTCATTGATGCCACTCACCTCTTTGCGTTTTGGTTTGTTAGAATGAGTGGATGAGTTGTGGAAGGAAAAAAATATTGTGATGAATTTGTAATCCAGTTGATCTAAGAGGACAAAATGAAAGGCCTTTTCAGATTGCATTCAATAATGCCGAGCTGTTTGTGGAATTCAGTACTTTTCATAACAGGAAAGTGACGAGAGATGACTAGATATGTCAGTTGTCGCTAATCATCTAACCTGTGTAGGAGGTTGTGCGGCCCATCCTGCCTATGCAGGCTCTTTGGTAGAGCCATCCAATTAGTCCCACGCTCTTTCCCCCTACCTTCATCAACCCTCTCGGTTACTTCATTAAAGTACTCAATCAAATTAGTCGAACACGATTTGCCTTTAACAAATCCATGCTGACTTTCATTTATTAACCCATACTTTTCTAAATGCCAATTAATTTTGTCCCAGATTATTATGTCTCAAAGTTTTCCCACCACCAACGTTGGGCTGACTGGCTTTTAGTTGCTGGGTTTATTCCTCTCCCCTTTTTTCAACAGGGGTGTAACATTTGCAATGCTCTAGTTCTCTGGCACCATCTCCATATCTAAGGAGGATTGGAAGATTGTGACTAGAGCCTCTGCAATTTCCACCCTTACTTCCCTCAGCAACCTAGGATGCATCCCATCCAGACTAGGTGACTTTTCTACTTTGAGGACTGCCAACCTTTTAAGTATCTCCTCTTTGTCTATTTTTATCCTATCCAATATCACTACTACCTCTTCCTTTACTGCTGCATTGGCTGCATCCTCTTCTTATTGAAGACAGATGCAAAGTACTCATTTAGTACCTCAGCCATGCCCTCTGCCTCCACAAGAATATCTCCTTTTAGTCCCTAATCGCCCCCACCCTTTCTTTGACTACCCTTTTACTATTGTAAAAACTTGGATTCCCTTTTATGTTAGCTGCGAATCTATTCTTGTATTCTCACTTTGCCCCTCGTATTCCCTCTTTGGATTGCCTCTATACTTTCTGTATTCAGTTTGGTTCTCTACTGTATTATGAACCTTACATTTATCGTAAGCCTAGTTTTTCTGTTTTATTGCAACCTCTGTATATTTAGTCATCCAGAGCGCTCTAACTTTGGATACACTTCCTTTCCCCCTCCTAGGAATGTGTCTACTCTGCACCTAGACCATCTCCTCCTTGAAAGCCTCCCATTGTTCAATTACTGTTTTGCCTCCAAATTTTTGATTCCAATCCACCTTGACCAGTTCTGTTTTCAACTCCCTTCTCCAGTTTAAGTATTTTTGCGCTTGTTTGTTCCTTGTCCTTTTAACTATTTTAAACCTGATATTATGATCATTGATCCCCAAATGCTCCCCACTGAAACATGCTCCACTTTACCCCACTTGGGTGGAAACACACTGATCAAGAAAGTTCTCTTGTACACATTTAAGGAATTCCACCCCCGCCCCCTTTGTTCTTTACACTGTCACTATCCTAGTCTATAGTAGGAGAATTGAAGGCGCCCCTTAGCACTACTCCATAGTTCTTGCATCTTTCTGTAATTTGCCTGCAAATATGTTGCTCTATCTCCTTTCCACTATTTGATGGCCTATAGTATACACCCAGTAGCATAATATCTCCTTAATTCTAACCACATAGATTCTGTTTTTGACCCTTCAGCTACATCATCCCTCTCCAGCGCTGCAATAGCTTATTTGATCAATGCTGCCACCCCTTCCTTTTTTCCTCCCCTATCTTTTCTGAATACCTTGTAGCCAAGCATATTAAATTCCCAATCCTCCTCCTCCTTTTGAGCCAGCTCTCTGTTATTGCCACTATATCATTGTCCCAAGTGGTGCAGATTGCAGCTCATCAACCTTATTTACAACACTACATGCATTTAATCACATGTACTCCAAACCCGTCTTAGACTGCCTTGCATTTATCCCCTCCTATTTCTGAACTATTCTTTACTCTGGTGCTATCTGTCTCTCCCAGTCCTCTGTGCACCTTGTTTCTCCTTACTAATGTTTCATCCTGGTGCCCATCCCTCTGCTAAATTAATTTAAACCCATGGCACCAGTCAACCTCCCCGCCAGGACTTGTCCCAGTTCCATTGAGGTGCAACCCGTCCACTTTGAACAGGTCCCTCTTGCCCCAGAACTGATCCCAAGGCCACAGGAATCTGAAGCTCTCCCTCCTGCACCATTTCTCCAGCCGCACATTAACCTGTCTTATTCTACTATTCCTATACTCACTGGGAGTAATCCAGAGATTATTAACTTTTAAAGTCCTCTTTAAATACCTTCTGAGCTCCTGAAACGCTGACTGCAAGACCTCAACCCTCTTTCTTTCTCTATTCTTTTTTTTCTCTGATCCAGGGAGAAGTGTGTAAAGCTCACATGATCTAGTAGGAAATATTAAAGTGTAATTTTTAAGTGTTGTAATTGAAAATTAATAACAATAGAAACTCCAGCGATAATTTAGTCCACTTGGATGTTACAAATCCCTGGATGTTGCAAAGGGAGTCAATAACCAAGGAGCATAGATTTAAAGCAAATGGTAGGATGTTTAGAGGGGATATGACGAGAATTTTTTTCACCCAAAGGGTGGTGGGGGTATGGAACTCACTGCTTGAAAGGTTGGTAAAGGCAGATACCCTCATAGCACTTAAAAAGTACTTGGATGTGCACTTGAAGTGCCGTAACCAACAGTGTTACAGACCAAGATCTGGAAGGTAGGATTAGGCTGGATAGCTATTTGTTGGCCAGCACGGACACGATGGGCCGAATGTCCTCCTTCAGTGTTGTAAATTTCTATGAAATGGGGGCACTGGGGTTGAGTCCTCTGAAGGCCGCTCTTAGAATGAGTGGATTTTTCATTTCACTCTTTTGTAAAGTCTGCACTTCGTGTTCGTATTCATCTTGCATGGAAAGAAAAACCTTGTTATCACGAGTCTCCACTGATTATTCTCCTTCAGTGTTTAGAATCAGATGGATTTATACAACGATGAAGCTGGATTTACCGGTTTATTAATTTTAAGTATTTGAGATTCAATATAGTGCGCCACAAAAAACGCTTGCTGGCGTCTCCTCTCCGGGGAGACTGGCAACTTTGCAGTAATATTGAGCTGCCATTAACTTGGGTAAATAGATGGAAATGTATGCGTACAGGTACAGAGTGTAAACTTTCCAATGAAGGGACGGACCCTTTGTCTTTTCGCAAAACTGATCAAATTGTAGGTACTTCACCCTCAGAATGGAATCAGTTTAAGTACAGTGCTGAGTTGCTATTTTATTTTGTCTCGTAACCATATCTCGTCTTTCTTTAGTGACAGCAAACGTCAGCTTCTTTCTCCCATGTTTTTGTCCGTCCCTCATATTTCATCACTTTTAAATCAACAGCAACACAATATTTCAGCAAACCAAGTGCACCACAATCTCAGCAAAGGTTGCCTTCCTGTTCTTCTCCTGCCGACCAGAATTCTTTTTATTTTATCTTTCTTGTAAATCTGCAGAACATTCTTAAGAATTGTAGAAGGGGTTTTTCAATACTAAGATCAGTGGGGGAAAAAATTGTTTAGTTCAGCAGCTCATGAATTAAATACTGATATGGTCTGTATGTGCCTACATTAAAATATTCAGTATTAGAAGTTCATTTAAAAATTCCATGTTGGTTTTAAATCACAAGTACACTAGAAATGGTTATATTATTTAGACCTAATTTTATTAGTATTGCTCCAATTGAGGATTGATTCAAAAACACACAAAATCTGGAGGTGATAGAATAGAAAGAATGAAAGACAATTATTTATATAGCGCCTTTCACGACCTCAGGACTTCCCCAAGTGCTTTACAGCCAATGCAGTACATTTTATTTTCGCCTTTACATAGAATATACAGCATAGAAACAGGCCATTCGGCCCAACCAGTCCAGTTTGTGCTCCACTCGAGCCTCCTCCCCTCCTTCCTCATCTAGCTCTATCAACATAACCCTCTATTCCCTTCTTCCTCATATGTTTATCCAGCTTCCCCTTAAATTAATCTATACTATTCACTTCAACCACTCCCTTTGCTAGCGAGTTCCACATTCTCACCACTCTCTGGGTAAAGAAGTTTCTTCTGAATTCACTATTGGATTTCTTGGTGACTGTCTTAATATTGATGGTCTCTAGTTTTGTTCTTCTCCGCAAGTGGAAACATCTATATCCACTGTATCAAACCTTCCATAATTTTAAAGACCACTATTAGGTGACGACCTCAGCCTGTTCATCTTTTCATTTGTATAATTTTTTCTGGAGGGAGCAACGTTGGAGAGAAAGAGGGGAGGAAAGTTGATTCTCAATCTCTACCTTCCAAAATCAATCTTCAAACCCTTCTACCCTCAAATAATCAGTATCGTCCAAAAAACAGCAACCTGAAGACTTGAAGATGCATGGGGACTTTTGCGAAAGGCCTTGCTACCTGTCCCTATCGGTTCCTGTAAGCTGGCGGGGGAAGGAGAAACATAGCCTAATGTCTACTTCCTCTGGCCCACCTGGCATAGCTGCAGAAAAATCAGGGTCCTCCCGCCTTATCCGCATGGCTGCACCTGCTTGCACAAAGGAGAGGAAAATCGGCCCAACGGTCACCTGGTTCATTGAGGCCAGCTTGCCTCAGGTAACACAGTACATGCGGCTGGGATTGAGGCCATGGTTTCATACCGTTCTGTTGCCAAGTGACAGTTTCCACGCTGGGTGTTTTTTTCCTTCTGAGTAAAGCAGAGTTTCTTTTGTTGTACTTTCTCACTTCAGGTTTCTCCATTCCTCTCCTGAAGTGTCTGACTAAATGCTGACAAACGATTCCCAGCTACGAGCAGCTCTTCAGTACCTCGCTGCAATTACTGTTCTTCACCGATGAGCCTAGAGGGTGAATGCGGTGTCGGCTGTTCAACCATACGAGCATCACAAATTACTCCACTCCTTTGTTCAACCCACGTCCCCACACACACACTTTCCAGTAAGAAGCAATGAATAACAATCAGGAGGAGGAATAAAGGCTGATTGTTGCCATTTCCCGAGTCCAGTTGTTGCACCTTGGCTGAGATCATCTAATTGATCACAATCTCTTTGAATCTGCTGTTGCCGTTCGGGTTTATAAAGCTCAGGACTGCACTAGATGGTGTATTTTCCACGAAGCCAGCATTGTCCAATAGAAGTCAATGAGCCGGCATAGGTGCTGCTACGGCGACACTGTTTTAGCCACGTGCACTAATATTAACGCGCATACTCATGCAATACAGGTACATGTATCCAACAAAAGGTCAAAGTATACATGCATACACCATGTGAATGAGTATTGAGATCACATGCCCAATGATTTGGCGAACTCTTAATCCGAAGGGTAATTGGCCTCACCTGGATTCCCAATTAGCCACATGGGGCTAATGTATTGGACTGCACTGCACTAAACTATAGGGAAATGATATAAGTGCATTTTATTATACAATTTGACCTCAATTATATTGAATATAATGAGTGATGCTGTCTACTATTGAGATTCTGGAGATGGTGATGGACATAGTATTCTTAAAGCTCGGTAAAAATCATTTAATATATACATATATATTACATTACGTTTTCCAACTACAAGGGAATGCCTTTAAAATGAACTTTCTATAATTTTGAAAGTTGAACTGATCGTTGACACAGCAGTTGTGAGTCGGGGTTTGGTCGGCCGGTGAGATCCATCAAGGCAGGAAATGACGACTCCTTTATATAATGCTTTTACCAGAAGCGATGAAGATCCCTGATCATTAATCTTGGGTTAAATCAGCATTTGAACAATCATTAAATGCTGAGTGACCAGAAAAGATCCCGTTCCGTTCTTTGATTGCACGTAGCACAGTAATGTTCGAGATTCAAGTATTTGATTTATAGAATCTCTGAGGCTAAATGATTTAAAAGGTTGATATTGTGTGCTTTGTTCTCAAAAGTAGATACTTAACACACAATATGTACCTCAATTATTTTAAAATCATGTGCCGTGTTTAATTTGTTTAAAATGTTAAATTATGCCTTCCCTGTAAATACATGTTAATGTCATTAAAGTTATCTATGCCATAGAGTCCTTAAGGATGATTGGTGACTGAAATGGAAATATCACACTGATGCAAGAGCGCATGCTCTTAAGTTGCAACTGAAGCACGTTTTTGAGCTGGAGCTTTACGAATTATATTGCTTCTGGCCCAAGAGTACTTGATGCCAGCACTGGTACCCGAAAGGGTTAAGTGTTACATAAGAAACATGAGTTTTCCAACATTAACATCTCTTGCCTTGGATACCAAAAGTTCACTCCAATTATTTAGAAACATAGAAACATAGAAAATAGGTGCAGGAGTAGGCCATTCGGCCCTTCTAGCCTGCACCGCCATTCAATGAGTTCATGGCTGAACATGCAACTTCAGTACCCCATTCTTTATTTTTTTCTCATCAAGTGGGAATTATCGTACTGATGATGGTCGTCAAAGTCTCATTACTGAAGACAAGTTGTTTTCCCGAGCATAATTTTATTTCCCTGACAACCAAAGCAAGCAACTCCTTTTGAAATGGGAAGGAAGACCACATCCAACTTTTCAAGCCTTGTTTGATAAGGATACTGCTGGTATTAAATTTGCTATGTATGCCATGCATTCTTATTTGGATATCGCCATTCTGCCATGCCTCCAGTTGGCATAAGCATTGGATATTCGATTGTTAAGTGAGCTGCTACTCATGTCATAGTCTCTTTCCCCCCCCCCCCCCCCCCCCCCCCGCAACCCATCAAACCTGCAGCTGCACACTTCCACCATTGCATGGAGCTTCAAGAGCTCCAGTTCCCCGACTTTCACACATGGATAGCACAGTTTCCTGGGTTTTCAGAGGCTGTGTCTGCCACCTTGGGTTTGCGCTCAGCTAAGTGAATTCAAACATCAGTTTTAATTTAAAATTTATTTCCCTCACCTTTTTTAATTTTAAATTGTTTATTTTTAATTTGGCCCCTCTTGCCTTTTATCCCTGCTCTTTCTGGACCTCCAGCCATGCTCCATGGCCTGGGACACACCGTTCAGCCCCATTCATAAAGATCCCACTGCTGCATCTCTGGTCACTGTGGGGAAAACCTTGTCTTGCCACTGTGGGGGTGTGGGTGGGGGAAGAACACGCTTCAGAGGCCTTGCTCAGGGCCCCGGCCCAGTTACATACAAACATGCGTTCTTTAATTTTTCCATGGCTCCTTTCAATAAACCGTGCATGCTGCCCCAGGCCCCCAAAACTTTTGTTCCCCCCGTGCAGAACCTTTCTACAGCTCCCATCTGCCTCGGGCACTTCCTGTCAGCAATGTGATGGGAGATCCCGCTCGTAAAGACTGAAAATAAAAGCGAGATTTTACAATTCTAAAATAGTGCTTTACTCATCCTGTGTCGACATAGCTCTGGTACGACACTAATTCCACTGTAAGAACTGACATCACATCAGCAGTAGCCTTGTAGCCGCAATTGAATTCCATATCCACTTGCGGAAGTTTCCATCTTTAACAAGTCCAAATCATGTCCTGCTTTATCTTTATTTCATCAGTAGGGTATTTATATGGGGAGATTTCTTTTGATTACAAAAAGATACAGCTTATTTTTGAGGAATGATGTAACTACGTTTCTGTTTAATTGCAGTGTCAGAGATTCTTTGTACACAGCGAAGTTTGGAAAAGTTGTGTGACTCATTTCTGTCAGCTCACAAAAACTACTCGACTTTGGTTAAGAAAAAAAAGCACATTGATTGCATCTTTGTTTTCTTTTAAATCAGATAAATATTGTGTTGGAGATGTCAGGTTCTTGCGATCGGTAATTTGAGTCATCTCGCAACCTCTAGAGAGCTGAACAGTAAATGCAGAAAGTCCAACGCCTTTTTTGATGGTGCTACATGCATCCATTAAAAGTTATAGTCTTTGCACCATGTTCATACACATGTTTGAATAAAAATAACATGAAATGGGAAGCCCTAACCTTTCTTGTTTATTACAAGACCTAAAGAGTGTTGGCCTGCAGAACCACTGGCAAACTCCGCAGCTAGGAATTCAATCTACGCAGGAATGTACAGGACCAGAAAAAACCATCGCTACCCACCTTGCCAGCCGAGGTGTCCGAGAGATACATTCCGCGAAAGCTCCCGTATTACGCGATCAAATCTTTCACCACTTGCTCATCAAATTCTCCCATGATTTTCTCAATCTAATCAGCACCCCTCCCCCAACCACTGCCTCACTTGACAGGCCATATCATACATTCATCACATTCTACATGAAATAGTTAGGTCTAAAAGATATTTCGAGCTATCCTGTCGAAGTCTACTGTGCAACTGGAAATGTAACTATTTGTGTCGGCCTCCGAAATTGGGGACACCATTATTGTGCATGCATATTCTTGTGCGATGTCATGTGTTGCATACCAGTCATGATGGTGATCATCATGGAAACAGATTTCTAACTCTTCTACGTTTTTCTTTTAAAATACGGTCTGCACCTGATAAATCCAATTTATTTTTGCTCTCAATGTTTGAATGAATCATTCAGATTAAAATGGCACAGTAAGCCCTTGGTACAATTCCAAGTCCAATTATCAAGTAATTTTAATTTATTATGTATGTTGTGCATTCTTATTTGAATATTACCATTCTGTCATGTCTCTAACCGTGTTTGCCTACATAACAATGGTGACTGCATTTCAAAAAATAATTAATTGAATGAATTGCTTTGAGACATCAGAGGACGTGAAGTGGTTTTATATATTTATTATATGCAAGCCCATTCTTTTAATGTGAGTTTCAAACTGGGATTAATTTCGAGGCAGTACAGTGTAACTTGCCATTGCATCCGTCCTTTATCTGCCTCTATATTTTGGGTGGGGATGGGGGGGAGGATTTGGGGACTGTATTCACGCATTCACTCATTTACATTATGAAGAAAGGTTACACAAATTGATCTAACATTCATTGGAAAAGAGGATACTTCAAGGTGACCGATTAGAAGTTCGTTATTTGCAGTTTCTGGAGAAGTGCCGATTAGGTATTTTGGTACAGACACTATTAAAGTGCTTAGACAGTTTTGGATGGACCGATGCACTGCAAATGCATATTTAATCCAAATATATAGAGGGCAGTATATACAGGAAATGTTGTTGAAACTCAGCACTGAAGGTGGAAAGTGTTCGGATTGGCATCATGCTCTCTTTCACCATTGTAAGTGAGTTGGTGTGTACTAGGGCCACCGCAATGCTAATACATAAAATTACGTATAAAAATATAGATTTCATCTTGCATCTTGTGGCAGTTTGTGATAGAAGGACATGCTCAACAGACACAAGGAGGTGAGGCCGGTTAATGTGATACTTATATTTCCTGGTTTCAATTTTTTTCTAGAGCCATCATGAGATTCCACAGCATGAAGATGGAAGAAATCAACAAAATTATCCGTGACCTGTGGCGGAGCACGTACAGAGGTCAAGGTACAACGCAAGATACGCTGAGGGTGTCATTCACAGTTTCTGTTCCCAGCGTAGAAGCTCGCGATGGGTTACAGAGGAAAGAAACAAACGTGATTTTAGGGTATCAGTGATTTAAGAAGTTGGGCTTCCTTGCTTTGGGATGAAAGGGGGAGTTCAAGGAAATTAGCTTCAAGTTTGAAACCCAGCCAGAAGGGGTATTGATCACGTTCCAATTAACATTTCTCTGCAAATTCCATGAAGGCATAGTTTGATCCACAATTTCAAAATAAATATATATGTAATCGAAATATAGAATTTTAAAGTACCACACTACTTCCCATTTCAAAAAAAATTGCTGATCCAAGCATAGTACTTATTAATCCAGGAATAAATTGTCCTCCTTATTTTGTGCTTACTACACTTAAAAAGAAAGGTTTACATTTCTACACCGACTTTCACGCCTACCGGGCATCTCAAAGCACTTTACAGCCAATTAAGTTCTCTTTGAAGTGTAGTCACTGTTGTAATGTGGGACATGCGGCAGCCAACTTGTGCACAGCAATCTTCCACAAACAGCAATGTGATAATGATCAGATAATCTGCTTTTGTTATGTTGATTGAGGGATAAATATTGGCCAGGACACCGGGAATAACTCCCCTGCTCTTCTTCAAAATAGTGGTATGGGATCTTTTGCGTCCACCTGAGAGAGCAGAAGGGCCTCAGTTTAACATCTCATCCGAAAGACAGCAACTCCGATAGTGCAGCACACCCTCAGCACTGGATTGGAGTGTCAACCTAGATTTTAATGTGCTCAAGTTCCTGGAGTGCGACTTGAACCGACAACCTTCTGACTCAGAGGCGAGTTTGCTACCCACTGAGCCACAGCTGACACTGTGACGACTATCCCTCATAATACTTCGACTCTGATTCATAGAAACATAGAAAATAGATGCAGGAGTAGGCCCTTCGAGCCTGCATCACCATTCAATAAGATCATGGCTGATCATTCCCTCAGTACCCCTTTCCTGCTTTCTCTCCATACCCCTTGATCCCTTTAGCCGTAAGGGCCATATCTAACTCCCTCTTGAATACATCCAATGAACTGGCCTCAACAACTCTCTGTGGTAGGGAATTCCACAGGTTAACAACTCTCTGAGTGAAGAAGTTTCTCCTCATCTCAGTCCTAAATGACCTACCCTTTATCCTAAGACTGTGTCCCCTAGTTCTGGACTTCCCCATCATCGGGAACATTCTTCCCGCATCCAACCTGTCCAGTTCCGTCAGAATCTTGTAAGTTTCTATGAGATCCCCTCTCATCCTTCTAAACTCCAGTGTATAAAGGCCCAGTTGATCCAGTCTCTCCTCATATGTCAGTCTCGCCATCCCGGGAATCAGTCTAGTCAACCTTCGCTGCACTTCCTCATTAGCAAGAATATCCTTCATCAGATTAGGAGACCAAAACTGGACACAATTTTCCAGGTGAGGCCTCACCAAGGCCCTGTACAACTGCAGTAAGATCTCCCTGCTCCTATACTCAAATCCCCTCGCTATGAAGGCCAACATACCATTTGCCTTCTTCGCCACTTGCTGTACCTGCATGCCAACTTTCAGTGACTGATGAACCATGACACCCAGGTCTCGTTGCACCTCCCCCTTTCCTAATCTGCCGCCATTTAGATAATATTCTGCCTTTGTGTTTTTGGCCCCCAAAGTGGATAACCTCACATTTATTCACATTATACTGCATCTGCCATGCATTTGCCCACTCACCTAACCTGTCCAAGTCACCCTGCAGCCTCTTAGCATCCTCCTCACAGCTCACACCGCCACCCAGTTTAGTGTCATCTGCAAACTTGGAGATATTACACTCAATTCCTTCATCTAAATCATTAATGTATATTGTAAATAGCTGGGGTCCCAGCACTGAGCCCTGCGACACTCCACTAGTCACTGCCTGCCATTCTGAAAAGAACCCGATTATCCCGACTCTCTGCTTCTTGTCTGCCAACCAGTTCTCTATCCACGTCCGTACATTACCCCCAATACCATGTGCTTTAATTTTGCACACCAATCTCTTGTGAGACCTTGTCAAAAGCCTTTTAAAAGTCCAAATACACCACATCCACTGGTTCTCCCTTGTCCACTCTACTAGTTACATCCTCAAAAAATTCTAGAAGATTTGTCAAGCATGATTTCCCTTTCATAAATCCATGCTGACTTGGACCGATCCTGTCACTGCTTTCCAAATGCGCTGCTATTTCATCTTTAATAATTGATTCCCTATTAAGGTAATCTGCCTTCTTGACATGGACTTGTTTTTAGCTTTTATAATTGGCCGATGACCTAAAGAATAGATGGTGGGTGGAGAAAGCACAGGAGATCCAGCAGCTGGCCGACAACCACTACGTGCGAGGCTTCTTAAGCGCAGTTAAGACCACCTACGGCCCAAGGCCCCACCCCACTGCTGGCCAAGAACGGAGATGCACTCATGACGGACACCGAGGCGGTCAGCGCCCATTGGAAGGGGCACTTCGAAGATCTCCTTAACCGAGACTCTTGTCTTCGACGTGAGTGTCCTCGACTCCATCCCACAGTATGCTAAAACGCCACCATCTCCACAAAACCCCAGCCCTGCACGAGGTAGAAAAGGCCATCCGTCAGCTCAAGAATAACAAGATGACAGGAGCAGATGGAATCCCCACCAAGGCACTAAAGTATAGTGGTGAAGCACTATTAGCATGAATGCATCACCTCATCTGTCTTGTCTGGAAGGAGGAGAGCATGCCAAGAGATCTGATAGATGCAGTAATTGAAACCATCTTTAAAAAAGGGGACAAGTCCAACTGCAGTAACTATAGAAGAATCTCCCTGCTGTTGGCCACTGGAAAAGTAATCGCAAGAATCCTCCTCAATCTCTTCTCCCTGTGGCTGAAGAGCTCCTCCCAGGGTCGCAATGTGGATTCCGTCCACTAAGGGGTACAACAGACATGATCTTCACCGCGTGACAACTGCAAGAGAAATGCAGGGAACAGCATCAATCCTTGTACATGGCCTTCTTTGACCTCACAAAAATCTTTGACGCTGTTGACTGTAAGGAACTGGAGCATCCTCCTCGGTTTCGGCTGCCCCTAAAAGTTTGTCACCGCCTGCTCCACAATGATATGCAAGCCATGATCCTGACCAACAGATCCACCACAGATCTAATCCACATCTGGACCAGGGTCAAGCAGGGCTGTGTAATCGCACCAGTGCTCTTCTCTATCTTCCTTGCTGCAATGCTTCATCTCGCTCTCAACAAGCTCCTTGCTGGAGTGGAACTAAACTATAGAACCAATGGGAACCTATTCAACCTTCGCCGCCTCCAGGCTAGATCCAAGGTCGTCCCATCCTCTCATCGAACTACAGAACGTGGACGACGCTTGCATTCTGCGCACACTCAGGTCGAACACCTTCGCCAAGACATATAAAAGCATGGGCCACACCAACATTCGTAAGACAAAGGTCTTCCATCAATGTGACCCTGCCGCACGGCACAGCCCCCCCACCCCCCGGTCATCAAAATCCACGACTCAGCCTTGGACAATGTGGACCATTTTTCATACCCCGGGAGCCTACTATCAACAAGGGCAGACATCAATGACTGGGTCCAACACCGCCTCCAATGTGCCAGCGCAGCCTTCGGTCACCTGAGGAAGACCAGGACCTCAAATCTAACACCAAGCTTATGGTCTACAGGGCAGTAGTGACATCCGCCGTCCTCTATGGCTCAGAGACGCGGACTATATACAGCAGACATCTCAAGGGTCTGGAGAAGTACCACTAGCGCTGCCTCCGTAAGATTTTGCAAATCCCCTTCGGGGATAGACGCACCAACAGCCGTGTTCTCGATCAGGCCAACATCCCTAGCATTGAAGCACTGTCCATGCTCGACCAGCTCCTTTGGGCGGGCCACATCGTCCGCATGCCCGACACGAGACTCCCTAAACAAGCGCTTTACTCGGAGCTCCGGCATGGCAAGGGAGCCACAGGCGGGCAGAGGAAATGTTTCAAGGATACCCTCAAAGACTCCTTGATAAAGTGCAGCATCCCCACCAGCACCTTGGAATCCCTGGCCCAAGACCACCCAAAGTGGAGGAAGAGCATCCGGGAGGGTGCTGAGCACCTCGAGTCTCGTCGCCAAGAGCATGCGGAAACCAAGTGCAGACAGCGGAAGGAGAGTGCGGCAAACCAGACTCCCCATCCACCCGTTCCTTCAACCACTGTCTGTCCCACCTGTTAGAGACTGTAATTCCCGCATTGGACTGTACAGCTACCTGAGAACTCCCTTTTGGAGCGGAAGCAAGTCTTCCTTGATTTCAAGGGACTACCTATGAAGATGATGATTACATCTGATGGTGGTTTCCAGTGTTCTGGAACATGCTTTTCTCCTGGCTAACGTTTATTCCTCAAGCAACACCACCAAAACAGATGAACTTGTCATTTATCTCCGTGCTGTTTGTAGGACCTTGCGGTGCTCACATTGGCAGCCGCCTTTGACTAGAAAACAACAGCTACCATTCTTCAAAAGTAATTAATTGGTTGTAACACACTTTGTGATCAACTGAAGTTATGAAAAACTCAATATAAATGCAAATTCTTCATTGTTTCATTTAAAGATGAGCAAATCAGATGTTTGGAAATTATTTAAAGAATACTCACGTTTGAATTCATATTTCACGAAAGCATTTGCCACTACCTACATTTACTGCCAATATATCTAATCTTCGAACCATTATTCTGAAGAAAATGTTGCATGTCAACCATGGCTCAGTTGGTAGCACTCTCACCTCTGATTAGGCTGACACTCTAGTACAGTACTGAGGGAGTGCTGCACTGTCAGAGGTGCCATCTTTCGGATGAGATGTTCAACCCAAGGCCGTCTGTGCTCTCAGGTGGATGTAAAAGATCCCAGGGCATTATTTTGAAGAGCAGGAGAGTTATCCCCAGTGTCCTGGCCAATATTTACCCCTCAACCGACATCACAAACAGATTATCTGCTCATTATCACATTGCTGCATTGTGGGAGCTTGCTGAGCATAAATTGGCTGCCGCATTTCTTACATTATAACAATGACTACATTTAAAAAGTACTTCATTGCTGTAAAGCTTTTTGGGACATCCTGAGGCCATGACGTGCGCTATATAAATGCAAGTTTTTCATTTAAGGTGGACTTTCTGCTGTACACTAATTTACTTCTGTACTTGACAAATTGCAGTTACCAGAACACTATATTCTGCAATAGAATAGATATCTTTGCATAACACACTATTTTTTTAAACAAACTGTCATGTTTCCTTTTTTTTTCCCCTTTTGCATTACGATTCCCATCCCTGCTTCAGGTCACACACACTGCTGAAAGTTAAGTAGCAGTGGAGTAATATGCTTGGCGGTTTTTCTTTGGATAATTAAGACAACCCCTGTGCTTTCTTTCAATAGATATTGAATATATTGAGATCCGTTCTGATGCTGATGAAAATGTGTCAGCCAGTGACAAAAGGAGGAATTACAATTATCGCGTTGTAATGGTGAAGGGGGACACGGCATTGGACATGAGAGGAAGGTACAGCGCTGGACAGAAGGTATACAGCAGATCTCATCCGTTTCAGTGCATAAGTGCTTCAGTATTCGTAGTCCACGCCATGAAACAAAAGGCAATATTTTCCCAATCTGTGGTCTGAGGTATAGAATAAAATATTGCCTCTCCAATCATGTAGGTGATTGGCTAACCCAGTTTTCCTTTGGGGTGTGTCAGTTTCAGCTTTTTCTGAAGTGCAATGAAGAGGTTCTGGTATTTTCACCATTTCAGTTTTCCCGATTTGTCTTGTATGTAGTTAACTGTTTCTTTTGAGCACCAATTTCTTTCCAATATGTCTCTATGTTTAGACTTCTGCCTTCGTCTTTCAAACAACATCTGCTGGTTCCCTCGTGTGATCTTTCTTTAATGGTCAGCCTTTCTGGCTTGATCTACATTTTGAAATGGTCTGAATTGTTCCCTTTAACCAACCTGTGTGTTTTTTTAATGTGCTAAAAATTCCGGCCTCACCGGGTCCGTACAAAGTGCACAAAAGCTGGTTTTCGGGGCACGATGTACATGCGTCGAAAACCGGCTTTTCTTGACAGATCCTCCGCATCCCCGGGAGAAGGACATTCGCGCGAGAGAGATTGGGCTATTTTCCCAACTCGTGCTCAGCGAATGTCCTTCAAACTCTTACGCCTGGTAAGCATGTGCATAGCTTACTTTTACTAGCGTAAAAGTTTTAAAACATATAAAAATTACATTTAAATACACATTTTTATAGTTAAAAACCCTGTCCATTAAGGTAAGTTTATTTTAAACGCTATTAAAGCACATTTAAAAAAAAAATCAAAAAAAATTTATTTTTCTAAAACATTTAATTAACTTTAATTTCAATTAATTTTAAATATGTGGGGTGTTTTTTTATTTATTATGTTATGTTTTAGGGGTTTATTCTCATTGATAGTAATGGGAAGTTACACAAACGGAGTTTTGATTTTTATCAATGAGAATACTGCAGAGTGATTGGTGGTCCAGGCCCATGAGACTCCAGCATTTTCATACGTACGGGGAAGACATCTCCCTGTACGCTACGCATGGAATGAAGGCCTTCGACCGGAATCGAAGGCGCCTCCAGGACCATCGGGTATTTTTGTAAAAACATTTTGGGTCGGAGGCATTTGTCTGAAGGAAGCCTCTGATCGTAATATTCCCCCCACCCCCCCCAAGCATATGTCTGTGAATTTTAACCATCAGTTATTCACTTGGTCATCAAGATACTGCCAAGAGGCTTCTTTGTATAACATTCCTACTCCAACAGGCTAATTAGATTAGTCTCTTTTAGACCCACATATATTTATATAAACTTGACATTTCTTGACCTAAAATACTTCTTAGATAGTAGGAGTCCAGCAATCCTATTCAAATTGACCAGGATCTGCTTATGCAATTTTTTCTGAAAGCTCTGTTCTAAAATTCAGTACATTTCCTATTTAATAACTAAGCTTCATTATTGAAATTAACAAAATTCCGTTTTTCTTTTGAGAACTCCCAGTTTTCACTCTTGCTGACTCACAGCATTTGCTCAAGGCTAACATTTTCAAATTAAATTGGGTGAGAATACTGCAGCCGTAGGTTGCTATACGCTCACTGGGATAGTGGGCGGGGCTAAATGTGATGCGACACACTGATAATGGCATTACCCTAATAATTGGGTTGTTGCACTTAACATATTAACAGCAGATGTTGTTTGAAAAACGAAGGCAGAAGTTATTTTTAAGAGCATCTGCCTTAACCCTGGAGAAACCAGAAAGAAATCTGGACAAAATATGCTATTTTTGTCACAATCTCCCCTCTCAAGTTAATTTTGGTTCAATAGTAAATATGTATTACAAAGTATAAACTGGCCATTCAGCCTAGCAGGCCCATGGTGGTGTTTATACGCCACACAAGCCTAGAAAAATGTGGCCAACTCTTTGGAGTGGGACTTGAACCCACAACCTGCTGACTCAGAGGGAAGAGTGCTACTCTGAGCCACGGCCGACAGCCATGTTGGTGATTGGTGATTACTTCATGGTAGAGACTCGACAGTCAAGTAAATCCTTCAAAGAACATTACTCCAACCACGAAACAAATGGTGTTAATTTGAACGTTTGTTGAAGTCTCAATTAGATGAATGTGCTCTGTAATGCAGGTTTAATGTAAATTGCCGACCTCGGTCCTCTTTGATTTATGGTCATATTCCATTTCAGGTCCTTGCTTCACTCATTATCCGTCTGGCATTGGCGGAGACCTTTTGCCTGAACTGTGGAATTCTTGCGCTGGATGAACCAACCACAAACTTAGACCGGGAGAACATCGAATCCCTGGCCCACGCCTTGGTGGAGTAAGTGTCCCAATCAGTTTCTGAGTCCTCGGAAACCTTTGATCTTTCGGGAGTGTGCACTCATTCCCAGTGTTCCTAATTCCCAGTATAAATTACACCCAATCAGCCGTACTGACCAGTACTGCAGTGAAGTGTCAGCCGAGATTGTGTGCTCAAGGCTCTCAAGTGGTACTTGACTCACAATCTTCTGGCTCAGAGGCGAGAGCCACGGCTGACACCTTTACGATTGTTCTTTTATTTACATTTTTTTAATTCAAAATTTCATGTGCGCTGGTTGTTGATCCTGTTTTGTTTTTAAAAATTCATCATAGGCTTTTTAAAGCAGATCATCATCACACATCTGTGATTAAAAAGTATCCTAATCCGTTTACAATGTGAATCTCTGCCAACTTAATTGCTGAAACAGACACGTGTATTATAATTGCTTTTGACATATTTGAGACTGGAGGTTTTCAGACATCAGGGGCACAAGAATCAGTGCTGCCTTTTGTCTCTGTGTCACTAAATGCAGTCACACTGAAGAAAAGGCAGAATTCATTAAAGGAAAATGGCCACCAGCAGCCCCGTCTGCAACCTCCCTTTCCTCTCCAAAATCCTTAAATGTGTTATCGTCGCCCAAATTCCTGCCCAGCCTCCTCACAATTCCCTGTTTGAATCAAGTTTCTGCTCCGCCACAGCATCAAAACGCCCCTGATCAATGTCGCGTATAACACCCTCCGGGACTGTGATTCTGGTACATTTTCCCTCATTGCTCTCTCGACTGCCTTTGACACGATCAGCCACCCCATCCTGTTCTGATGGCAGTTTTCCATTGTGCAGCTCAGTGGGACTGCCATGTTCACTTCCACTTTCATCTATCCGATCATAGCCAGTACATCTCCAGCAACGGTCCCACTCCGCACGGTCCCCTCGAGTCCCACAAGGTTCTATACTTGCTCCATTTCCACCCCACCCCTCATCCTCATCGCCATGCTTCCCCTCAGCAACGTGAATATAAGGTCAACACCCAGCTCTAGCTCTACCTCGAAACCACCTTTCTCGATCGCCCACTCTCTGTATTCTCAGATTGCTTGTCCAACATTGGATGAGCTAGTTTCCTCTGACTAAACATTGGTAAGATCAAAGCCATCGTCTTTACATCCCCAAAAACGCTGTACCCTTGCCACCGATTCCATTTTATTTTTTGCCACTGCTTCAGGCTGAACGCAACCTCGGCACCCTTGTGACCCTAAGCTGAGTTTCTGACCCCATAACCTGTTCATCACACTGAGATCGTCTAATTCCACCTTGGTAACGTCACCTGACTCCACCGCTGCCTTGGTCCATCTGCTGCTCATGCCCTCGTCCATGCCTTTGTGACCTCCAGACTCAGCAATTCCAATGCTTTTCTTGCAGGATTCCCATTCTTTATAAACTTTAGTTCATCCAGAATTGCTGCCTGTAACCTATTCCACACCAGTTCCCAATCACACCTGTCCTTTCTGATATTTTTCTATGTTTATCAATCAAGTTATTGTTGATTTGTAGAGGTATCCCTATTGCTCCTCCTGTAACTCCATAACCTACCACCAGGGTGCAGAAGAGACATAAAACCCAAAGAGGTTAAATCAATGTTCTTCTAGTGTGTTCAGTTTCAAGGTATCCTTAAAAAGATGATTCCTCCCTCTTTAAAAATCAGAGGGTGAATCATTTTTTTTCCACTTGGACTTAACATAACTCTTAAAAGTCTCCACATTGTGTGGTAAAATGCTTTGCTTGTATCTCAGTCCCGAAAGATCACGAGAGAGCAAGGGCCTTCAGCCCCATTTTGATTTAATCCTTTTCATAGAATCATAGAAATTTACAGCACGGAAGGATTCTATTCGGCCCATCATGTCTGCTCCGGCCAACAAAGAACTGTCCAGCCTAATCCCACTTTCCAGCTTTAGATCCGTAACCCTGTAGTTACGGCATTCCAAGTGCATATCCAAATACTTTTTAAATATGGTGAGGGTTTCTGCCTCTACCACCCTGAGTTCCAGACCCCCACCACCCTCTGGCTGAAAAAAGGTTCTCGTCAACTTCCCTCTAATCTTTCTATCAATTGCTTTAAATCTGTGCTCCCTAGTTATTAACCTCTCTGCTAAGTGAAATAGGTCCTTCCTATCCACTCTTTCTAGACCCCTCATAATTTTATATACCTCAACCCCCTCCGTTCCAAAGAAAACAACCCCAGCCTATACAATCTATCATCATAGCTAAAATTCTCCAGTCCTGGCAAAATCCTCATAAATCTCCTCTCTAGTGCAATCACATGTTCCCTATAATGTGGTGACCAGAACTGTAGGCAGTGCTCTAGCTGTGGCCTAACCAGTGTTTTATACAGTACAAGTATAACCTCCCTGCTCTTGTATTCTATGCTTTGGCTAATAAAGGAAAGTAATCCCATATGCCGCCTTAACCACCTTATCTACCTGTCCTTCAGGAATCTGTGGACATGCACACCAAGGTCCCTCTGTTCCTCTACACTTCTCAGTATCCTACCATTTATTTTAAGAACATAAGAATTAGGAACAGGAGTAGGCCATCTCGCCCCTCGAGCCTGCTCCGCCACTCAACAAGATCATGGCTGATCTGGCCGTGGACTCAGCTCCACTTGCCCGCCCGCTCTCCATAACTCTTAATTCCCTTATTGGTTAAAAATCTATCTATCTGTGATTTGAATACATTCAATGAGCTAGCCTCAACTGTTTCCCTGGGCAGAGAATTCCACAGATTCACAACCCTCTGGGAGAAGAAATTCCTTCTCAACTCGGTTTTAAATTGGCTCCCCCGTATTTTGAGGCTGTGTTCCCTAGTTCTAGTCTCCCCGACTAGTGGAAACAACCTCTCTGCCTCTATCTTGTCTATCCCTTTCATTATTTTAAATGTTTCTATAAGATCACCCCTCATCCTTCTGAACTCCAACGAGTAAAGACCCAGTCTACTCAATCTATCATCATAAGGTAACCCCCTCATCTCCAGAATCAGCCTAGTGAATCGTCTCTGTACCCCCTCCAAAGCTAGTATATCCTTCCTTAAGTAAGGTGACCAGAACTGCACGCAGTACTCCAGGTGCGGCCTCACCAATACCCTGTACAGTTGCAGCAGGACCTCCCTGCTTTTGTACTCCATTCCTTTCGCAATGAAGGCCAACATTCCATTCGCCTTCTTGATTACCTGCTGCACCTGCAAACTAACTTTTTGGGATTCATGCACAAGGGTACGCTCGCGGCCTTCTGCGAAAGGTGGGCACCGGAGGGACTGGAGTGCATCATCACGCCCGGCAACCAAATTTTAATTTGATTTTACGTTTTAAAGTTTAATTTGTTTTAATTGCCGGTGCTTTTAGTGTCCCCCTTCCCTTTTATAGGGGGCACTGGGGAAAAAATGTGATTTTAGTGCCCAAAAAAAAAAAAGAAAAACACAAAAAAAAAACACAAAAAAGAAAGAAAAAAAGGGGCCTTGTAAATGTCTGGTGTGTCATCCAGGTCGGGTGGCACCGATTAATGTTTTATGTTTTTCAGATAAACTCCAAAAAGAGTTTCATGCACAAGGACCCCCAGGTCCCTCTGCACCGCAGCATGTTGTAATTTCTCCCCATTCAAATAATATTCCCTTTTACTGTTTTTTTTTCCAAAGTGGATGACCTCACATTTTCCGACATTGTATTCCATCTGCCAAACCTTAGCCCATTTGCTTAACCTATCTAAATCTCTGCAGCCTCTGTGTCCTCTACACAACCCGCTTTCCCACTAATCTTTGTGTCATCTGCAAATGTTGTTACACTACACTCTGTCCCCTCTTCTAGGTCATCTATGTATATTGTAAACAGTTGTGCTCCCAGCACCGATCCCTGTGGCACACCACTAACCACCGATTGCCAACCCTTTACCTTGTTAGCCCTCCCCAAATGCATTACCTCACACTTCTCCAGATTGAATTCTATTTGCCACTTTTCTGCCCACATGACCAGTCCATTGATATCGTCCTGCAGTCTCCAGCTTTCTTCTTCACTATCAACCACATGACAATTTTGGATCCAACTTTCCCTTGAATTCCATGGGCTTTTACTTTTCTAACCAGTTTGCCATAGAAATTTGCAGCACGGAAGGGGGCCATTTCGGCCCATTGTGTCCGCATCGGCCAACTAGGAGCTATCCAGCCTAATCCCACTTTCCAGCTCTTGGTCCGTAGCCCTGTAGGTTACGGCACTTTAAGTGCACATCTAAGTATTTTTTTAAGGTGGTGAGAGTTTCTGCCTCTACCACCCTTTCAGGCAATGAGTTCCAGACCCCCAATACCCTCTGGGTGAAGAAATGTCCCCTCATCTCCTCTAACCCTCCCTCCAATTACCTTAAATCTATGTCCCCTGGTTGTTGATTCCTCTGCCCTCTGGGAAACAGGTCCTTCCTATCCTCTCTATCCAAGCCCCTCATAAATTTTATACACCTCAATCAGGTCTCCCCTTAGCCTCCTCTGTTCCAAAGAAAACAGAGCCAGCATCTCCAATCTTTCCTCATAGCCAAAATTCTGCAGTCCAGGCAACATTCTTGTAAACCTCCTCCGCACCCTTTCCAGAACAATCACATCTTTCTTGTCATGTGGGACTTTTTCAAAAGCCTTGCCAAAATCCATGTGGACTACATCAAAAGTGCTACTCTCATCAACCTTCCTTGTTAGCTCCTTAAAAAATTCAATCAAGTTAGTCCGACAAGACCTTCCCTTTTTCCAGTAATTTTCTCACCACCGAGGTTCGGCTGACTGGCCTGTAATTACTCGGTCTAACCCTTTCTCCCTTTTTAAATAATGGTACAGCGTTAGCAAGGCTCCAGTCCTCTGGCACCACAACTGTAGCCAGAGAGAATTGGAAAATGAAGGTCAGTACCTCCGCTATTTGCTGCCTTGCTTCTCTTAACAGCCTGGGGTACATTTCATTCGGGTCTGGCGACTTATCGACTTTGATCTACCATTTATCTACCTTTTTATAATTTTAAATCCGCTATCTTTACATTGCAGCCTAAAGCTGTTAAATTAATCCAGTTTCCTAGTCTTAACCTCCTCCTGACATCCTGTTTCTGCTACTTCTATCTCTTTCGCACACTCACTTTTCCCCTTCTTCCCATCTCTTTCCCAAATTCTTTACCCCACTTCTTCCCACTCTCTCGTCCCCCTTCCTCACCTCTTTCCTCCCCTCTGTCCTATCCTCCCCTCTCTTTCTTCCCCTCGCTCTCTCCTTCCTCCTTTCCCACCCCCTTTCCCTTCCCATCCCCTCTTTCCCACATTTCTCTGCTTTCTCTCCCTCCTCCCCTCGCTATCTCTCCCTCCTCCCCTCGCTATCTCTCCCTCCTCCCCTCGCTATCTCTCCCTTCTCCCCTCGCTATCTCTCCCTTCTCCCCTCGCTATCTCTCCTCCCTCCCCTCGCTATCTCTCCCTACTCCCCTCGCTATCTCTCCCTCCTCCCCTCGCTATCTCTCCCTCCTCCCCTCGCTATCTCTCCCTTCTCCCCTCGCTATCTCTCCCTTCTCCCCTCGCTATCTCTCCTCCCTCCCCTCGCTATCTCTCCCTACTCCCCCCGCTTTCTCTCTCCCTCACCTCCCCTCGCTTTCGCTCTCCCTCGCCTCCCCTCGCTTTCGCTCTCCCTCGCCTCCCCTCGCTTTCGCTCTCCCTCGCCTCCCCTCGCTTTCGCTCTCCCTCGCCTCCCCTCGCTTTCGCTCTCCCTCGCCTCCCCTCGCTTTCGCTCTCCCTCGCCTCCCCTCGCTTTCGCTCTCCCTCGCCTCCCCTCGCTTTCGCTCTCCCTCGCCTCCCCTCGCTTTCGCTCTCCCTCGCCTCCCCTCGCTTTCGCTCTCCCTCGCCTCCCCTCGCTTTCGCTCTCCCTCGCCTCCCCTCGCTTTCGCTCTCCCTCGCCTCCCCTCGCTTTCGCTCTCCCTCGCCTCCCCTCGCTTTCGCTCTCCCTCGCCTCCCCTCGCTTTCGCTCTCCCTCGCCTCCCCTCGCTTTCGCTCTCCCTCGCCTCCCCTCGCTTTCGCTCTCCCTCGCCTCCCCTCGCTTTCGCTCTCCCTCGCCTCCCCTCGCTTTCGCTCTCCCTCGCCTCCCCTCGCTTTCGCTCTCCCTCGCCTCCCCTCGCTTTCGCTCTCCCTCGCCTCCCCTCGCTTTCGCTCTCCCTCGCCTCCCCTCGCTTTCGCTCTCCCTCGCCTCCCCTCGCTTTCGCTCTCCCTCGCCTCCCCTCGCTTTCGCTCTCCCTCGCCTCCCCTCGCTTTCGCTCTCCCTCGCCTCCCCTCGCTTTCGCTCTCCCTCGCCTCCCCTCGCTTTCGCTCTCCCTCGCCTCCCCTCGCTTTCGCTCTCCCTCGCCTCCCCTCGCTTTCGCTCTCCCTCGCCTCCCCTCGCTTTCGCTCTCCCTCGCCTCCCCTCTCGCTTTCGCTCTCCCTCGCCTCCCCTCGCTTTCGCTCTCCCTCGCCTCCCCTCTCGCTTTCGCTCTCCCTCGCCTCCCCCCTCACTTTCGCTCTCCCTCGCCTCCCCCCTCGCTTTCGCTCTCCCTCACCTCCCTCCTCTCTTTCTCTCCTATTCCTTTCTCTCCCCCCTCCCTCAATGACCCTGAACCATTTTCCAGGGTTGGCCTAATTGCATGTTAAAGGCAGGCTCCCAGCGGTATCTCCACTCTCGCAAGAAATACCGCTGCCATGGAGGAAAACGCTCTGGTACTGCAGCAGCAGGAATAGGTGCTGCCAGAAGAGCCCTAAATAATGCTAAATAAAATATGGACGGTGTTTTGGGGGTGGCCAGGATCAATTAGGAAGGGATGGGAGACATAAAGACCGCCTTTTCTTTTCTCTTGGCATTCAAATGTCACATTTCTCTTCTCCCACCCCTCCCTCACACTGTCTCCTTTCTTCTAGTCATTTTGAGCAGAGGCATAAGACAGAAAATTGCCGAGTCCAGGCCCAATATCATGAATATCGGTGGTGCAGGCAATCAGTGGTGAGGGGAGGCGGGGGAAGCACAGAGGTGTATTTTAGACCCAAGAAAATGGATGGATGTCAAGAGGAAACTCTGGGCTGCAGACACCTCCACACAGAAGCCATCTGAAATAACAACCCAACTATGTTGTGGCTCCTGCTGCGATATCTGGGCAGGAGGTTTGTGTGGAACTAACTCCATTTGTTGAAGACTATTTCAGCTGGCATTTTTGTACAGTGCAGTTGTGTGGGTTGGACTGGTAATTGTTCAAATGTCAATTAAACGCCCACTTTCATTCCCGAGTGATCCTAGCCTCTCTCTAACTTTTCTTTTACTTTATATACGCTTAGAAAAATCCTTGAATTATTTCCTTTTCTGTTATCTAGTAGCTTTTTCCATATTTCTAATCTCTCTCAACCTCCCCAATACACTTTCTTTATCCCTCAAGATCTCTAGCATTGAGCTCTTTTGTGCCTCATCTTACTTTAACAATCATTTTTGTAGTGTCAGTATGCATTTTTTACATTCTTCAGGTGGATCTGCCCAGATGCTAATCTCTAGCTTTTTTGATTTGATTACATTACTCCAAAAAACTTGTCAGTTTTGAAATTCTCTGTATTTAAACCAAGCTCTTAATTGGAATAGCCCCTCTGAATTCCCCATCTACCCATGGTTTTTTAAAATTTAATTCATTCATGGGATTAGGGCAGCGCTGGCAGTTGATTAAGATAAGGGCAGTAAAGCTAACTGTGGAACTGGTACAGGCTAGAAAATGCTGGAAATCTCAGCAGGTCAGGCAGCATCTGTGGAGAGGGAGCAGAGTTAACGTTTCGGCTCGATGATCCTTCATCAGAACTGGAGAGAGTTCGAAAAGAACAGATTCTTAACAAGCACTGAAAGGGGGAGGGGGTGGAGGGGAAGAAAGAACAAAAGGGAAGGTCTGTGATAGGTTGGAAGACAGGAGAGATTAGAGAGGCAAAAAGGATTATGGCCCAAATTCAAATGATAATGCCATGAGTTAGAAAAACATTTAGTCAAGATAGACCAATAATTTCTCAGAGGATGAAGTGGCGGCACTGGGTTACTGTAATTGAGGCCAGATGGCACGAGCTGGACACCAGCAGAGGTCATATAAAAGTTTCACCAAAAGAAATGAAGAAACGCTGGAACCAACTTGCAGAAGATTACTGTGCAATGGTGACCACCCCGAGGTCTGGAGGCCGGTGCAAGAAGAAGTGGCAGGACGTTGGTCAAGTAGTTAGTGTAAGTAATATTTTCATTTATTCAATGGAATTGCAATTGTAAATGTGACCATCTGTATATGTCCCACCCAGCACAAAGACACCCTCTCTAAAAAGTAATATTTTCATCTTTGCACAGGAAGGTGGCACACAACAAAAGGGAAAGATCTCGAACAGGAGGAGGCCCGGCAAATCTGCACCCAGTGACACCTTTGAAAGTCAGGGTTGCTGCTTTGATGGGTCCTGCCGGAGAAAAGCAACCACCACTGAACAAGCTGGGCCCATACTCGAGGGAGAGGGTAAGCCCTGCAAATTTCACAGTCTGGCTTTGCTAAATGTTAAGTACTGCGCGGGCTAGCCATGCTTCGGTTCATGGGGATGTCTCCGTCAGCTACGCTTCGGTTGATGCAGTGTGCTATCATTCATCATGCTCCTTCAAATCAGCCTGCTGCCTGCGCTATGTGAACCTACTCTTGCCTCCCTGCCCCCTCTTCTACTGCTAACCATTTTTCTGATCTGTTATATTTTGCAGAACTTGAGGCCAACGCTGAAACCGACGCAAAAGAAGCTTCAGACGCGGACGACCCTAAAGAGGAGAACATCTTCTAGTCCCACCTTCCAGACCAAGAGCATGGGGGGCTAGGGGGAGGGGATGGATATGGATGCAGCCTCCACTGTTGTACTCACTTTGGAGGAGGTGCAGGTGCCACCCATTGAGGTACGAGTGTTGGGACATTCCACGGTTTCTCACAGTACAAGGCTGGGGATTCCAGTGGTGTGCAGCGAGGCACACCCAGGGCCCCACCATCCGAGGCTGTGGGTCCCAGTGCGATGCAGCGAGGACATCCAGGGCCCCACCGTCCGAGGCTGCGGGTTCCAGTGGGATGCAGAAAGCCACACCCAGGGTGAGGAGGGGAAGGAGAGCTTGACAGTACTGAGGTGCAGGATCTAACAGATGTGGTTCAGATGATCGCAATGAGTGCGGAAAGCATTGACCTTACACGATCACACCTGGACACCATCAGTGGGGTGGATGATGAGGAATCAGGACTGTCGGGAGAAGTAACAATACACTCTTGAGAAATGGGAACACTGTCCAGTAACATGAGGGAGGGAATGTCTCGGGCAGTTGATACAATGTCGGTGCATTTGAGGGAGGGAATGTCGCAGGTAGCCGATGCGCTGTCGGTGAACATGAAGGAGGGAATGTTGCAGGTAGCTGATAAACTGTTGGCGAACGTGAGGGAGGGAATGTCGCAGGTAGTTGATACACTGTCGTCACATTAAGGAGGGAATGTTGGAGTTAGCTGCTGCAATAAGGGAACACACCCAGACCCCGCACCCATTGACAGAATCAAGTGCCACTCCCACTCCAATCCCCAGACCGGCCTCTAAACCCTTCCGCATTACCGCCTGCCCACCCCCCTCCCCCCACCCCATCAAGAAGTGCGCATTACCCGAGATGTTCTAAATAATAAGCTTGGTACCAACCCAAGAAACTCTGCGCCACTGCCTGCGGGCAGGGGTGAAGTCAACAAGATCAAGCCCAGTGGGCGGTCTTAGAATAAGAATACAAGAAATAGGAACAGGAGTAGGCCATATGGCCCCCTCGAGCCTGCTCTGCCATTCAATAAGATCATGGCTGATCATGGACTCAACTCCACATTCCCACCCGCTCCCCATAACCCCTTATCCACTTATCGTTTAAGAAACTGTCTATTTCTGTCTTAAATTTATTCAATGTCCCAGCTTCCACAACTCTCTGAGGCAGCTAATTCCAAGGATTTACAACCTTCTGCGAGAAGAGATTTCTCCTCATCTCTGTTTTAAATGGGTGGCCCCTTATTCTAAGATCGTACCCTCTAGTTCTAGTCTCCCCTATCAGTGGAAACATCCTCTCTGCATCCGCCTTGTTATGCCCCCTCAATCTTTATACGTTTTGATAAGATCATCTCTCATTCTTCTGAATTCCACTGAGTAGAGGCCCAAGCTACTCAACCTTTCCTCATAAGTAACTCCCTCATCCCCGGAATCAACCTAGTGAACCTTCTCTGAACTGCCTCCAAAGCAAGTATATTCTTTCGTAAATATGGAAACCAAAACTGCACGCAGTATTCCAGGTGTGGCCTCACCAATATCCTGTACAGCTGTAGCAAGACTTCTCTACTTTTATACTCCACCCCCTTTGAAATAAAGGCCAAGGTACCACTGGCCTTCCTGATTACGCTGTACCTGCATACTATCCTTTCGTGTTTCATGCACAAGTACCCCCAGGTCCCGCTGTACTGCAGCACTTCGCAATCTTTCTCTATTTAAATAATAACTTGCTCTTTGATTTTTTTTTTCTGCCAAAGTGCATGACCTCACACTTTCCAACATTATACTCCATCTGCCAAATTTTTACCCACTCACTTAGCCTGTCTGTTCTTTTGCAGATTTTTTTGTGTCCTCCTCACACATTGCTTTTCCTCCCATCTTTGTATCGTCAGCAAACTTGGCTACGTTACACTTGGTCGCTTCTTCCAAGATGTTAATATAGATTGTAAATAGTTGGGGTCCCAGCACTGATCCCTGCAGCACCCCACTAGTTACTGGTTGCCAACCAGAAAATGAACCATTTATCCAAACTCTCTGTTTTCTGTTAGTTAGCCAATCCTCTATCCATGCTAATATATTACCCCCAACCCCGTGAACTTTTATCTTGTGCAGTAACCTTTTATGTGGCACCTTGGCAAATACCTTCTGGAAGTCCAATAAGCTGGAGGAGAGATGGGTGCAGCCTTTCTTTCCTGTTGTTATTACTGTTGTAACTGTTCTCAAATTAAAAGTTTTTTCTAAGTTATGTAAATTTACAAGTTTAAAAGTTTTTAAGTGATAAAGTTTTTAATTGATCTTAGAGTTTGTAAGTGATCTTAACTGAAAACTTTAAAGTTTGATACAAGAATATTTTTGTTAAGTTAAGTACAAGCATGTGTTAAACCTTTGAATAAAATCTTTTTTAAATTATAACTGAATCATTTCCATTATTTATTCCATTATTAACACAACCTTTTGAACTAAAGAAGAATCATTTCCATTATTTGTTCCATTAACACAACACATTACGGAACAGGTCCAAACAGTAAACATGGTCCATTTGGAATAGTTGAGCCTTCAGGCAGCAAAGCGTTTACGGATGAACTGCTGGCGCAAGGCTCGAGCAATCGTTAAAAGGGGCATGACGGCCCTCTCTCCTCTGCTGTCGTCCTCAAAGTTCAGGTAGTTGCATGGCTTCCTCGTCCTCCTCCTCATCATCTGTATCTTCCTTCTCATCATCAGCCACTATCACCTCAGGTCAGTCTTCTACTTCCAGCCGATGCTGCCTCATGATGGCTAAGTTATGCAGCACACAACAGTGAACTGACCGACAGTTTCAGGGGAATATTGCAAGTAGCCTCTGGAATGGTCCAAGCATTGGAAACGCTGCTTCAAAATGCCAATTGTCCTCTCTATTATGCTGCGCGTCACAATGTGCGACATGTATTCCCAGTCAGCTTCCGTCCAGGTTACGAGTAGGGGCGTCATGAGCCACGTGGCCAGGCCGTACCTTTTGTCTCCCAGCAACCAGTTCTGCCCTTCTGGCTGCTGCTGAAATATGGCTGATATAGCGCTCTCGCATAGGCTGAACGCATCATGGGTGCTCCCAGGATATCTCGCATCAACTGACATGATGTGATGCGTGTTATCACACATGAGCAGCACATTAATGGAGTGGAAGCTTTTTCTGTTCCTGTACATCTCGGAATCCTCCAAAGGTGCTTGCAAGGCGATGTGGATACAATTAATGCAGTGGACCTGATGCAGTGAGTACAATTAATGCTGTGAACACAATTAATCCTGTACCTTTTGGGAAGCCAGCAATCCTAGAGAAGCCCACAGCCCTTTCATGCATTACTGGGTCGTCATGGGGAACTTTATGTAGTCATTCCTCTGAGCATATACTGCAGCAGTCACCTGTCGAATGCAGATAGGGGTTGCATGTTGAGAAATGGCGCGCACACCCCCAGTTGTGGCCTGGAATGATCCAGATGCATAGAATGAAAGTGCAGCTGTGTAACCTTCACTTCAACTGACAAAGCAGTCCTCCTGACACTTTAGATTGCAGGTCTGCTTTTACTAACTCACAGATCTCTGTTATAACTTCTTTGCGGAAACGCAGCCTTCTCACACAGTCTGCATCACTCAAGTGCAGGTACGAATGCCTGTCTCTATATACCCGACGTGGGTAAGACCACCTGCCCATCATCCTACGTGCTCTGAGGTTCCTCATGCGATGACATTGAATCAATCGTCTCCTCCACAGCACCATCATGCAGAAGGCTTGTACGAGGTATGGCATTGTCAATATTGCCCTCATAATTAAATTGTACCTTTGCAAGAAGCTCAAAACAGCAGGACAAGGAGTTAAAGCTTTTCTCTTCTCTCCCCAAGATCGACGCCCTAGTATGGACCACACCCCGGTCTGTGCATGCGCAATCGGCTTGCTTAGAACGTGAAGCTAGGCAATCAAATGAGGACATTTGGGACGACGAAATCTAATGTAATACTTTAATTTTAGATTTTTTTCAAAGTACCGCCCCTCCTCCCACCGAACCTCTCCTCACTGGGCTCGAGGGTCGACCGGCAGAATACCGCCCTGGGCTACTTTTGATGCTGCTGCATAGTGCAAGGCTTTTCATGCCTTCAGTTCGGCTTCCACCCCTGGGGCTTCTTTTGAAGCCGAGCCGAGCCTCTGTGTCTGGGCGAGGGAGCGATTCTGCCGGCCGACGCTCCGACCCTCGAGCCTGGTGAGGAGACATTCGATGGTGCCGTGGCACTTTGGAAAAAAAATTAAAGAATTGCATTAAACTTCCATTTTCTCCGTTTTAAGCTTGAGAAAATTAAGCTTCATGATGCATGTTTAATGTGTCCTTGACTCCCTCCAAAACTTAGCATTAAAAGGATGCACCTGAAGAAAGCTTATACAGTATCTTCATTCTTGAAGTAATGTACATCCTCCCATCCATCCTACTTCCACCACCCTAGGTAGAGTCCATTCCATCTCTGTTTCTATGGAAAAACTTCCTATATTGGATACAAATTTGCCTTTTTACTAGTTTGAATCTCTCTCCCTTTGCCCTACTCTCGCAATTTAATTTAACATAATTTTTACAAATGACCTTTTCTATAGCAAATTTACGATTTGTTATGCCTCCAAAATCACCGCTCCTTCGAAGGCTGAAAGGCTCAAATTCTCCAGTCTTTAAATCGGGCATCAACACAAGAGGCCAGTCTTGTGGCCCTTCTCTACACTACCTCTGACACTTGAGCATTTCCTTTGTGTCTTCGGTGACCAGAACTGGACACTAAACTCAAGATGTGATCTGACCCGAGCATCATACAATGGGGCCATGGCTGCCTCTGATTTGTATTCTACTGTTTTGTACAGTTCAACATTCTATTGGCCTGTTGATTGCTGCTTTGCACTCCGTGACCGTGGTGAGCATCACGTCTACTGAAATCCACACATCTCTTCCAGTTTCATGGTTAACTGTTTCAGCACAATCTGTGGAGTATGTTTGATGCCAATTTTTCCTTCCTACGTGCAGTTCTTTACATTTGTCTGCATTAAATTTCATCTTCCATTCTTCCGCCCACTTCCATTTTTTTTGTTGATCTCATTTTGTAATTTCTGAGTTGCCGCCTCCAATTCTACTGCCTGTCCTGGTTTGGTGTCCTCTGCAAATCTGACCAATTTCCATTATGTTTTTGAGTCCAAGTCATTGATGTAATCTAAACGCAGTAGTGCTCCCAACACCAATTAATGAACAACCCACTTAATATTACCCCTCCACCATCAACTACTGGATGAATTCACTCCCATATAATACAACCGCTAATGGGTCCCCGCTTCCAAGACAGTGGAATGCAACGTGAGGGGTGAGAGTTGCCATAAGATTAGCCAATCACACTTGTACCTCCAAGGCAATAACTACATTTATTATCTGCTCCTGATCATTTTTTTAAAATGATGTTTAAGCGGCAAACTTTAGCCACGAAAGAGTGGATTGTGAGAAGCCAGTCAGATATCCGTGAGTTATACATTGAACTTCTGTGCATTGTGCCTTTTGAAAGCAATGCAAACTCTGTTATACAGGCAAAAGTCATTCTTCACTGCTAAGGGAAAGAAAGAAATAGCTTCCATTTATACAGCTCCTTTACATGCTCAGGGCATCCCAAGGCACTTTACAACCAATGGATTACTTTTGAAAGGCAGTCATTGTTGTTTTGTAGCCAACACATCAGCGAATTTGCACACATCGAGGTCCCACAGATAGCAAATGAAAAAATGGTCAGATAATCTGTTTTTGTAGTGTCGGGTAGGGACAAATATTTAGCTGGTATACCTGGAAACTCTCTCTGCTCTTCACATAGTGGTTTGGAATCTTTTGCGTCCACCTGAAAAAAGCAAATAGAGTTTAACATTTTATCCAGAAGGTGGCATCTCGGACAATGTCGCACTTTCTCAATACTGCGCTGAAGCTCAGGTGTGTCGTGGACCTTGCACACATCAACCTTGTGACTTAGAATTGAGAGTGCTGCCACTATGCCTAGCTTTACTTCATGTTAAAACCAGCACTCACAGGAAGGTTGGGGGGGAAAGGATAGCAACTAATAGAACTGGTCAGCCCCTCCATTTTATTTTATAAATAAACCAATCTTTATTGACTAAGTTGTGTCACTGTTTTGCAGGATAATAAAGAGTCGCTCAAACCAAAGTAACTTCCAGCTTCTGGTGATCACTCACGATGAGGACTTTGTGGAGCTGCTGAGTCGTTCACAATATGTCGAACACTTCTACCGAATCAAAAAGAACATTGATCAGTGTTCAGAAATCGTGAAATGCAATGTCAGTTCCCTGAACTCCCATGTTTAGTGAATGCATTTATCTATTTTGTGGCTCGTAATGTAAAAGTATTCTTATCTCAGTAACATTTCAAAGTGACCTATAACTGAAACTATTTTGTGAATTGATCATTCCGCACAGCATTCAGCATGATCTAAAGATTAGTTTTGTACTTTATGACTGAAATTCAGCACATTGTTGATGCGTGATCTGATTTTTCTTTTGCATCAGTCAAGAGTATTTGAACTGGTGCAGAAATAACCCAGGGTGTGCTGCCTGGACATACATTCGAGGGGAATTTGGGCAAGCATAAGTCCACTTTTTCAAACTATTAGTGGTTTACAATGACTTTAACTGTTTGGATGTGTAAAAGAAAAACGATTGATTGAAGTATGCAGCGTAGCCTATTCTGAAGTTGCAGGGCAGGATTGGCCAATGTCCCAAGGTAAAGAGTCAGGATGAAACTGCACTGAGAAAGCGCCTCGATTTGCATTCACGGCGAAGGAAGTTTGCTTTCTCCCAATACATCGGTATCTCGCTAACTTTCTTTATTCTACACTCCATTCCAGACAGGGCTAGTTAGAAGTCCCTGATCTCGGCTTTACATCTCCTGGATAAAATGAGGATAAAGTATGACCTCAATGATTAAGTTTAATTAATACTCGACTGCCGCATATAAACCATAAACAATTGAGTCACAAAATCACCTCAGTAATAAATTCTAATTAAAATCGTGTAATGGCACACAAAAGGTTGAAAATCCACCCAGTCTTAAGTATACAAAGATTTAAGCACAAGACTTCCAAGACAATCTTTAGCTTTGTTATTAATCTGTTCACAGCTTATGAGAATAGTTTCCAGATCCAAATGCAATGCGGGCATGAATCTTAAATGGGCAAACTTTTAGATCAAGCTAGTTTAAAAAAATGGAGCTTCTAGTTTAGGAAAGTTTGATTACATGACAAACAAGGAAAGACACCATTTTTCTGTAAGCATTTCATTTGCAAAAAGCGAACTAAACCAGTATAGTAATGTAAATGTATAAAATAAATTGTTTTTTTTAAACAAAGGTTCATTTCGAATGTAAATAATCAAGGAACAAGTATCCATTCTGCTCACCAGAAACTACTGTATTTAGGATTCGCTTATACTAAAACTGATGACTCTTCAGACAAGATTCAATTGCAAGTTGAAAAAAGCAAAACTTGATGCTCAGCAGTGAAATATTTGGAGTTGATCACCCACATGTTCTGACATCACAATGTTTCACATCATCTATTTCATGTTCAACCCTTCTGTGTTTATGAAAGGGTCGCAGATTTAAGTTTGAGAATGAGTTGGACTCTTCCAATGTTCAGTGTGTCATCCTGGACACAACCAAACTAATTGCCCCTGCACTTCACTTTAGATTGTTGTGGGCAATCCGAATTTGATTCTGATTTTCCTATAATCTGGTAGTTGAGTCACTGAATCTTGGGTTTAGTTTTTGTTGTAGGTTTAAAGCACTGGTGTGGCTGGTATTGTCGCCCATCGTGTGATTCAAGTATTGTGTTCCTAGATTTAAACTCAACCTCTATTTGGGGCTCTCATTGGAATGAAGCTGCCTACCTCTACCTGACAACTGATTATTTTTCAGCAAGGGCAAATGAAGGGTTGATATTGCAGGTTCTGTCAGAGGAAGTGTTATTAAAATCTGTTTAAAGGCCCACAGTTTCTCTGTGGTTTCTTGCTTATGCTGTCATGTTGTTTCCTTGCGCTGCTGTGGAAGATGTAGCTGGCACAGCATCTGATCATTTCAGTGCTCTGTCGAGGAGGAAGAAATTGGAAGGATGGTTTATCTAGTACAGGTGGTAGCAGTCAGCTACCAGGGGCAATGCTGAGCCTGGTAACATTCCAACGCTGGAAACTACATTCAATAACTCAATTGTGTTGAATAAAGATTACTTTATTCCAAAAATGTTAAAAGAAAGACTTGGATTTATATAGCGCCTTTCACGACCACCGGACATCTCAAAGCGCATTACAGCCAAGGAAGTACTTTTGGAGTGTAGTCACAGTTGTAATGTGGGAAACGCAGCAGAAAATTTGCGCACCAGCAAGCTCCCACAAACAGCAATGTGATAATGACCAGATAATCTGATTTTTTGTTATGTTGATTGAGGATAAATATTGGCCAGGACACGGGGATAACTCTCCTGCTCTTCTTCACAGTAGTGCCATAGAATCTTTTACATCCACCTGAGAGAGCAGATGGGGCCTCGGTTTAACGTCTCATCCGAAAGATGGCACCTCCAACAGTGCAGCACTGCACTGGAGTGTCAGCCTAGATTTTTATGTTCCTGGAGTGGGACTTGAACCCACAACCTTCTGGCTCAGGCAAGTGTGCTACCCACTGAGCCACAGAAGGAGGTCGTTTGGCCCATTGTCCCAGTGCTATCTCCCCAAAACTATCCATTTTGTTTCATGCCCTTGCCCATATCCATTTTTTTCCTTATAAAAGGAAATTCTGAAAATATTTTAAAAGTTATTATAGAATCTGCTCCCTCCCCTCCACTGTCTGGTAGGATATACCATGTCTTGACAAAACAATTGCCCTAAATCATTCATCATTTTAGTAATGCTCTTAAATTTATGCTCTGTTTACTGACTCACCGGGGAAATAACTTCTCAATTTATCGTCTCAAAACCATCATCATTTTGAACACCTAACCTCATTTGCTGTATTGAAAAGAGCCCCAGTTTTCTCTGGTAATCTCATAACTAAAGCATCTCATTGTCTTAGTAAATCTCTTATGCAGCTTATTCATTGTCTTGGCACCCTTCAAAAACTAGAGGACCCAAACTGGACCCAATATTCTATCTAGCATAATCAATGATTTTTATAGATTTAGCAGTGTGGCCAATGTCTCGATTTAAAAACCTGGAATCTTTTAAAAAGAAAAGCTTTATCAATTTGCTTCCCCCCCCCCCCCCCCCCCCCCGACACACACATACTTTAATATTTTGTCCAACTGAATCCCCCAAATCTCTGCTCTTTTTTTAAACTGCCTATTTCCACCTCCGTAACATCGCCTGTCTCTGCCCCTGCCTCAGTTCCTCTGCTGTTGAAACCCTCATCCATGCCTTTGTTACCTCTAGACCGCTACTCCAACGCACTCCTGGCTGGCTTCCCACATTCTACCCTAGCTAAACTTGAAGTCATCCAAAACTCGGCAGCTGCTCCCTACCTCGCACCAAGTCCCGATCGCCCAACACCCCTGTGCTCACTGACCTACATTGACTTCCAGTTAAGCAACGTCTCTATTCCAAAATTCTCATCCTTGTTTAATAAGCCCTTTGTGGCCTCGCTCCTCCCTATCTCTATAACCTCCTTCAGCCACACAATCCCTCCCAAGATATCTGCGCTCCTCAAATTATGCCTTCTTGAGCATCCCTGATTATAATCACTCAATCATCAGTGGTCGTGCCTTCAGCTGCCTAGGTCTAAGCTCTGGAACTCCCTCCCTCAACCTCTTTATCCTTTAAGGCGCTGCTTACAACCTACCGCTTTGACCAAGCTTTCGGTCATCTGCCGTAATTTCGCTCTCAAAGTCTCTCATTTCTCCTCATTAAATGTTATCTTGTCTGTGTTCTCCAGGTGTTGTATCTTAATATTATCAACAAGCATTTGCAGCATTTCACCAAACACCTTTTGAATATCCATATACACAATGCCCATTGCCTTTCATTCATCAGTGCAGTCAGTTATTCCCTCGAAGAACTCTGTTCAATTTGTCAGGCATATCTGGCTTTCTATCGGTGCAGACTGCCCTATACTGTAATTCAGATCTTATTTCCATTGGCAAATGAATCCTTCAGTTTAAAAGTCTGAAGTGTGTAACTTTTCCAGTAGTCATCTTACTTGTAAACTTATCATCTAGCTGCATAATGTGCTCATCATGATAGTTCGAAAACCACAAACCATTTCTCCTTAGCAAGCCACAACACGCTAAATGGATTGGTACAAATGCAAAATACTGCGGGTGTTGGAAAATTAGGTTTTTTCTGATATTATTTTTTCCTCATTTAAATGACCTAGCGATTATTTACCTAAGTGGACTGTATCTTTTACCAACTGAAACTTCTGTCTTTTTCTCTGCCATAAGTTAAAAGAAAAGACATGCATTTATATAGCGTTTTTCATGACCATTGATCATCTCAAAGCGCTTCACAGTCGATGAACATAAGAAATAGGAGCAGGAGTAGGCCATATGTCCGCTCGAGCCTGCTCCGCCATTTTAAAAAAATCATGGCTGATCTGATCATGGACTCGGGTCCACTTCCCTGCCTGCTCCCCATAACCCCTTAATCCCTTATCGGTTAAGAAGCTGTTTATCTCTGTCTTAAAGTTATTCAATATCCCGGCTTCCACAGCTCTCTGAGGCAGTGAATTCCACAGATTTACAACCCTCTTGAGAGAAGAAATTTCCCCTCATCTCAGTTTTAAGTGGGAGGCCCCTTATTCTAAGATTATACCCCCTAGTTCTAGTCCATATCAGTGGAAACATCCTCTGCATCAAGCCCCCTCATAATCTAATATGTTTCGATAAGATCACCTCTCATTCTTCAGAATTCCAATGAGTAGAGGCCCAACCTCCTCAACCTTTCCTCATAAGTCAACCCCCTCATCTCCGGAATCAATCTAGTGAACCTTGCCTCCAAAGCAAGTATATCCTTTCGTAAATATGGAACCATGTATATAACCTGTATCAGGTGAATTTTGTAATGGGGAACAGAAATGGTAGTCCAATGGAACAAATACTTTGGTTCTGTCTTCACAAAGGAAGACACAAATAACCTTCCGGAACGGGTCTAATGAGAAGGAGAAACTGAAGGAAATCCTTATTAGTCAGGAAATTGTGTTAGGGAAATTGATGGGATTGAAGGCCGATAAATCCCCACGGCCTGATAATCTGCACAGCAGAGTACTTAAGGAAGTGGCCCTAGAAATAGTGGATGCATTGCTGATCATTTTCCAACAGCCTATCAACTCTGGATCAGTTCCTATGGACTGGAGGGTAGCTAACGTATCACCACTTTTTTAAAAAGGAGGGAGAGAGAAAATGGAGAATTATAGACCGGTTAGCCTGACATCGGTGGTGGGGAAAATGTTGGAATTAATTATTAAAAATGAAATAGCAGCGCATTTGGAAAGCAGTGACAGGATCGGTCCAAGTCAGCATGGATTTATGAAAGGGAAATCATGCTTGACAAATCTTCAAGAATTTTTTGAGGATGTAACTAGTAGAGTGGACAAGGGAGAATCAGTGGATGTGGTGTATTTGGACTTTCAAAAGGCTTTTGACAAGGTCCCACACAAGAGATTGATGTGCAAAATTAAAGCACATGGTATTGGGGGTAATGTATTGACGTGGCTAGAGAACTGGTTGGCAGACAGGAAGCAGAGAATTGGGATAAACGGGTCCCTTTCAGAATGGCAGGCAGTGACCAGTGGGGTGCCGCAGGGCTCAGTACTAGGACCCCAGCACTTTAAAATATACATTAATGATTTAGATGAAGGAATTCAATGTAATATCTCCAAGTTTGCAGATGACACTAACCTGGGTGGCGCTGTGAGCTGTGAGGAGGATGCTAAGAGGCTGCAGGGTGACTTGGACAGGTTACGTGAGTGGGCAAATGCATGGCAGATGCAGTATAATGAGGATAAATGTGAGGTTATCCACTTTGGTGGCAAAAACATGAAGGCAGAATATCTGAATGGCGGAAGATTAGGAAAAGGGGAGGTGCAACGAGACTTGGGTGTCATGGTAGATCAGTCATTGAAGGTGCAGCAGGTGGTGAAGGCAATGGCATGTTGGCCTTCATAGCTAGGGGATTTGAGTATAGGAGCAGGGAGGTCTTACTGCAGCTGTACAGAACCTTGGTGAGGCCTCACCTGGAATATTGTGTTCAGTTTTGGTCTCCTAATCTGAGGAAGGATGTTCTTGCTTTTGAGGGAGTGCAGCGAAGGTTCACCAGACTGATTCCCGGGATGGCAGGACTGACATGAGGAGAGACTGGATCGACTGGGCCTGTATTCACTGGAGCTTAGAAACATAAAATTCTGACGGGACTGGACAGGTTAGATGCAGGAAGAATGTTACCAATGTTGGGGGAGTCCAGAACCAGGGCTCACAGTCTAAGGATAAGGGGTAAGCCATTTAGGACTGAGATGAGGAGAAACTTCTTCACTCAGAGAGTTGTTAACCTGTGGAATTCCCTGCCGCAGAGAGTTGTTGATGCCAGTTCGTTAGATATATTCAAGAGGGAGTTAGATATGGCCCTTACAGCTAAAGGGATCAAGGGGTATGGAGAGAAAGCAGGAAAAGGGGTACTGAGGGAATGATCAGCCATGATCTTATTGAATGGTGGTGCAGGCTCGAAGGCCAAATGGCCTACTCCTGCACCTATTTTCTATGTTTCTAACTGTAGCAAGACTGCCCTGCTTTTATACTCCATCCCCCTTGCAATAAAGGCCAAGATTCCATTGGTCTTCCTGATCACGTGCGTTACCTGCATGCTAACCTTTTGTGTTTCATGCACAAGTACCCCCAGGTCCCGCTGTACTGCAGCACTTTGCAATTTTTCTCCATTTAAATAATAACTTGCTCTTTGATTTTTTTCTGCCAAAGTGCATGACCTCACACTTTCCAACATTAAACTTCATCTGCCAAATTGTTGCCCACTCACTTAGCCTGACTATGTCCTTTTGCAGATTTTTTGTGTCCTCCTCACACGCTGCTTTTCCTCCCATCTTTGTATCGTCAGCAAACTTGGCTACGTTACATTCAGTCCCTTCTTCCAAGTCGTTAATATAGATCGTAAATAGTTGGGGTCCCAGCACAGATCCCTGCGGCACCCCACTAGTTACTGATTGTCAACCCGAGAATGAACCATTTATCCCGACTCTCTGTTTTCTGTTAATTAGCCAATCCTCTATATATGCTAATATATTACCCCCAACCCCATGAACTCTTGTGCAGTAACCTTTTATGTGGCACCTTGTCAAATGCCTTCTGGAAGTCCAAATACACCACATCCACTGGTTCCCCTTTATCCACCCTGTTCGTTACATCCTCAAAGAATTTCAGCGAATTTGTCAAACATGACTTTCCCTTCATAAATCCATGCTGACTCTGCCTGACAGAATTATGCTTTTCCAAATGTCCTGCTGCTGCTCTTTAATAATGGACTCCCACATTTTCCCAACCACAGATGTTAGGATAACTGGTCTATAGTTTCCTCTTTTTGTCTGCCTCCTTTTTTAAATAGGGGCATTACATTTGCAGTTTTCCAATCTGCTGGGACCTCCCCAGAATCCAGGGAATTTTGGTAAATTACAACCAATGCATCCACTATCCCTGCCATTACTTCTCTTAAGACCTTAGGATGCAAGCCATCAGGTCCAGGGGATTTATCTGCCTTTAGTCCCATTATCTTACTGAGCACCGCCTCCTTAGTGATTGCGATTGTGTTAAGTTCCTCCCCCCCATAGTCTCTTGACTATCCACTGTTGGGATATTATTTGTGTCCTCTGCCATAAAGACTGATACAAAATACTTTTGGAAGTGTAGTCACTGTCATAATGTAGAAAAGATAAAGTGGGCCAAGTCTAACAATTAGTCCTGATGATGGTATTTATGGAGAGTACATAAGATACCAACTATATCTCTTGTCAATCGGGTTCGTGGAAAATAGTATGTGCTTTTATCTTAACTAATTCTTGATCAAAACTGATTTACTTTTATCATGCAGCCTGCCTTTTTCCTTTCGAGATGTGTGGTGTCGTTGGTTTAAATATTTACATATATGAGCCTACCAAGACATTTAAATAAAAACAATAAATGGGCTCGACTTTTGGCACATCATCGCTCATTTAGTGCCCATATAAGAGCTGAGATGAAGGCTATCGCGCATATTTGCTGAAAAGTGGAAACTAGCGCCTGATTATAGCCCATTTATCGCCGGTCCAACTTTTGGCACTGCTGAATGGGCTACATTGCCCGGCCTACTTTAAAAAAAATATACATGACATCATTCTCGTGCAAGGCCGAGAATAGTGCTTATAATGGAAACTTGCCCCCAATTATGGCCCAGATTATCGCCGAGCGCTACTTTCAGCATTTCAGCCACAATTCGCCCAAATGATCGCTGGACCAAAAATAGGCTGAAGAAAAGCTGCAATAACTTGGCACTACAGGGAGGATCTGTAGTAAAAGGCTGTAGGAGAATCAATTTGTGAGTGATTTTAAGGGCCCTTTTGCCAATCATCTAATCACTTTGTATTACATTTGCAGTTTTCCAATCTGCTGGGACCTCCCCAGAATCCAGGGGATTTTTGTCAATTACAACCAATGCATCCACTATCCCTGCCATTTTGTTGAGGACAAATTAAGGGCATTTATAGTGATGGGGGGAGCCTGTAATTTCTCAACCAGTATTGATCATTAATCACATGCTGCAGAATAGAGATGGGAGAATAAACTGAGAAAAGTTACATACAAGTACATTGCTGTAATGTCAGGGTTAATATTAATCATGGATTATTTCCCCCTCTGGGCCACAATATAAATAAAAGCAGAACAAGGATATATCATCCCATGAGGAAGGAAATGGAGTTCACCTCAGTTGGCTAATAGATTTTATTTATAAAGTAACAGGGGCTAGAATAGAAGAAAGGTTCTATAATGTTATTTATGGGGACCAGGTCCCCTGTTCTCTCTGTCAACTCCCGTGGGAAATGTTCTTTGCCTGAAAAAAAATGTGCATGCACAGAACGGCCTTTGCTATGGATGCCATCCTTGCACGATTGAATACATCGTTAAGGCCCATTTCGTATTGCTAAGGCTATCGCCCAAATTAAAAAGGCGAAACTAGCGATTTTTAAAATGATCGATATTCCAGCGATCCTGAAAAATAAAAAAAGCACTGAGGCAAAAAATATCGCCCATTTTTGGGGTGATAGCGACTATAGTGGAAAGTCTAGCCCAATTGGATTTTCTATAACATAAGGTCTTTAAGATTATGAAACGTTTGATAGCGTATACGTAGAGATGTTTCCACTTGTGGGGAAGACCAAAAGCTTCATTTTGTGAATGTGTCGACGAGTTTTAATTTGGTTTTCTGGGCCACATGCAGAGTCAAGTAGTTAGCTTCAAGATTTCCTTGTTTGAAATCCATGGATGCCCACCGGGTTCACCTGTCCTGTCTTAAAGGCAGAAATTAACATGTTGGCAAAACTGTTAAGTACAGGTAAAACTACTTGGTCCGATTTAGTCAGAGTTGGTCAGAACCTCTACCCATATTTTGCTCCCTTTCCTCTTTTTTTTAACCCCCCCCCCCCTCCTCCCGATCTCATGATTTTTTCTCTCTCTCCTTAGTTTCCCATGGCAGCTGCTAATTATTCCGCCGTTCACACCCTATCTAGACTCATCTTTTTCTAACTTCTGCCATTACCATCTCAAGTTGGCCCATCATCCATTTTGTCTCTGAAATCTCTCCTGTCTTCCACCCGAGCACAGACCTTCCCTTTTGTTCTTTCCTCCCCTCCCCCTTTCAGTGTTCCTGAACACTCGGTTCATTTCAAACTTTCGCCAGTTTTGACGAAGGGTCATCAACTTGAAACATTAACTCTGTTTCTCTCCACAGATGCTGTCTGACCCGTTGAGATTTCCAGCATTTTTTTTTTAAATTTCAGATTCCAGCATCAGCAGTATTTTGCTTTTGTACTTGGTCAGATTTAGTTACCACTTCCCAGTTCCCCTCCAAGTCACACACAAATCTTACTTAGAAATATATTACTGTTCCTTCATCGTCACTGGGTCAAAATCCTGGAACTCCCTACCTGACAGCACTGTGGGAGTACCTTCACCATACGGACTGCAGTGGTTCAAGAAGGCAGCTCACCACCACCTTCTCGAGGGCAATTCGGGATGGGCAATAAATGCTGGCCTTGCCAGCGACACCCACATTCCATGAATGAATAATGAAACAAAAGCCACGAGGAGAACAAAAAGGGATATAGGTAGACTCTGAAAAGGGATATAGCTAGATTAAGTGAATGGGCAGTAAGGTGGCAGATTGAGTATAATGTAGGAAAATGTGGCATTATGCACTTTGGTATGAAGAATAGAAAATCAAAATTTTTATTGCATGGTAAGAAACTTTTAAATGTTGGTGCTCAGAGAGATTTGAGTGTCCTCGTGCAAGAAACGCAGAAAGCTAGCATGCAGGTACAGCAAGCAATTAGGACAGCAAATGGCATGCTGGCCTTTATTGCAAGGGGGTTGCAATATAAGAGGAAGGAAGTCTTGCTACAATTGTCCAGGGCCTTGGTGAGACCACACCTGGAGTACTGTGCACAGTTTTGGTCTCCTTATCTAAAGAAGGATATACTTGGCGTGGAGGCAGTGCAATGATGGTTCACTAGATTGATTCCTGGGATGAGAGGGCTGTCCTCTGATGAGAGATTGCGTAGAATGGGCCTATACTCTCCAGAGTTTAGAAGAATGAGAGGTGATCTCATTGAAACATACAAGATTCTGAGGGGGATTGACGGTAGGTGCTGAGAGGATGTTTCCCCTGGATGGAGTGTCTAGAACTAGGGGGCATAGTCTCAGGATAAGGGGTAGGTCATTTAAGACTGAGATGAGGAGGAATTCCTTCTCTCAGAGGGTTGTGAATCTTTGGAATTCTCTACCCCAGAGGGCTGCGGATGTTGAGTCTCTGAATATATTCAAGGCTGAGATAGATAGATTTTTGGATTCTAGGGGAATCAAGAGATATGGAGATCGGGTGGGAAAGTGGAGTTGAGGTCGATGATCAGCCATGATCTTGTTGAATGGCAGAACAGGCTCGAGGGGCTGTATGGCCTACTTCTACACCTAATTCTTATGTTCTTATGAAAGTAAGGTGTGGGACTATTGGTGAATGGGGAATTGGGGTTACATTGACTGGTATGGCTGTTGGATGAGTTGGTCATGAATAGACTGGTCAGGAAGGGGTTGTCTAGGTTTCCTTCTCCCTTCCTCTTCCTCTTCCTCCTTCTCCTGCTCCTCCAGCTCCTGCTCCTCATCTTCCTCCTCCTCCTGCTCCTCAGGTGGTTACCATATTGCTGGCGTCAAGGACTGTGCTCTAATGATGGTGCAGTTGAGGAACATGCAGCAGACCACCTCGAACCTTGACCCCAGCTCTGCCGAGTACTGCTGGTCTCCTCCAGACGAGTCCAGGCAGCAGAAGCATTGCTTCAGCACGCCAATGTTCTGCTCGATTATATGTTGTGTGACAGCATGGTCTCCATTATATGCATGCTGCCCACATATGCGTGGCACAAAAGCAAAATACTATGGATGCTGGAATCGGAAATAAAAACAGAAAATGTTGGAAATACTCAGCAGGTCAGGCAGCATCTGTGGAGAGAAACAGAGTTAACGTTTCCAGTTTGTGACCCTTCATCAGAATTGGAAAATTTTGAGATGTAACAGATTAACAAGGTAAAAGGGACAAACGGAAATCCTATCTGAGGGAAGAGCAGAACTTTTGCTTATATGTGTGGTTTGTGCACCGAGTCATGATCCATGTCATGAATGGATAGTCCTTGTCACTCAATTGCCGCCCTCTGGTTTGCCGTGGTGGTTCAAATGCAGGTGGCACAGTGGACTGCCACAGAACAAAGGCATCATGACTGCTGCCAGGATACTGGGCATTCACCCGCATGATTTAGTAAGTATGGTCACACACCAGCTGGACCCTGAGGAAGCGGAATACCTTTCAGTTGCAGTACATCTCAGAATTTACATGAGGTGCCCGCAAAGTGACATGTGTGCAGTCAATGGCTCCCTGCAGCATGGGGCAGCCAGCAAACCACGCAAAGCCATGTGCTCGCTCCGCCTGCTGTACTCTGGCCAGACAGAAGAAAATGTATTCAGCTCTCTGCGGAATACAGAGCCTCAGTTACCTCCCTTCCGCAACAGTGGACGGCAAACTGGGAGATGTTTACGAATATCTCCTGCTCCAGCCTGGAAGGAGCCCACACATAAATGGGCCACCATCACCTTCATAGCCACTGACAAAGTGGTCCTCATCCTGCTCGGAGGCTGCAGTTGTGGCTGCAGCAGATGAGCTATTTCAGTTAGGATGTCCTTGGTGAAGCGTAGACGTCTGAAACACAGTTCCTGGCTGAGGATCAGGTAGAAATATTGCTCCCAGAACACCCTGGGAGAATATGGCCTCCTGCTGAGAGTCCTTCTCCCCTTCCTCCTCCCCCCCGCTGCCAATAGCTTCTCGTGCTCTGTGTCGCCTCTGCTCATTCTCCTCGTCGTGTTGTCGGCCAAATGGTCTGTGCAGAATCCTTGAAATCAGGACAAAGTCCTTCAGCACCTGCCACACCTCTCCCTGCAGACTTTGGCAACTTTAAAGAACTCTAGAAACCACCAAACACTTCAACAAAATCAGAAACAGCCAGTAGAAATCAACCAGCAACTAACCAAAAAGTAATTGACGATCCCTTTAAATAGCGCTGGTGGAGGGGGTCCTTCCTGCTGCTGAACACATGTTCTGCTGTGCGAGTTCAAGAGCATAGAGCTCAAAAATAGCAGCTCTGGCATCAAATCAGGGTTGCACGCTGATTGACGTCACAATCTGCTTACTATGCATTCTTCCAGCGGACGATCTCTGTGCATGCGCTAATGTCCTCCCCCAGATGGCGAGGGCGCGGTCCACACCCGAGGTTTGCGCGTGCCGTGGATGCCATTTTGAAACTTAAATGGCACTCGTAGTGCCCAAACAACGGATGCTGTATGTGACTCCAGACCCACAATGTGGTTGACTCTTAAATGTCCTCTGAAATGGCCCAGCAAGCCACCCAGTTGTCACAAACCACTACAAGAAACAATAATAAGAGAAAAAAAACATATGAATCACCCAGCATCGACCTTGGCACCGGCTTCGGACATGACAGCGGCCCACCCAGCCCAGTCGACCCAGCCAAGTCCTCCTCACTAACATCTGGGCTCTTGTGCCAAAATTGGGAGCGCTGTCCCACCGAGTAATCAAGCAGCGGCCTGACCTAATTATACTCACAGAATCATACCTTTCAGCCAATGTCCCAGACTCCTCCATCAGCATCCCTGGGTACGTCCTGTCCTACTGGCAGGACAGACCCATCCAAGGTGGTGGCACAGTGGTATACAGTCGGGAGAGTGTGGCCCTGGGAGTCCTCAACATTGACTCTGGACCTCATGAAGTCTCATGGCTTCAGGTCAAACATGTGCAAAGAAATCTCCTGCTAATTACCACCTACCGCCCTCCCTCAGCTGATGAATCAATACTCCTCCATGTTGAACACCACTTGGAAGAAGCACTGAAGGTAGCACGGGCACAGAATGTACTCTGGGTGGGGGACTTCAATGTCCAACACCAAGAGTGGCTCGGTAATACCACTACTGACTGAGCTGGCCGAGTCCTGAAGGACATAGCTCCCAGACTGGGCCTGTGGCAGGTGGCGAGAGAACAAACACGAAGGAAAAATCTACTTGACTGCGTCCTCACCAAACTATCTGTCGCAGATGCATCAGCCCATGACAGCATTGGTAGCAGTGACCACCGCGCAGTCATTATGGAGACGAAGTCCTGTCTTCACACTGAAGACACCCTCCATCGTGTTGTGTCGCTGATGGCTGCAGTGCTCAGTTCCATTCACAAGTCCTCAGAAAATGGAGCAGTCCATGCTCACATGCAGCAAGACCTGGACAACATTCAAGCTTGGGCTAATAAGTGGCAAGTAAAATTTATGCCATATTTGCCATAGAGGAATGCAACGAGGGTTCACCAGACTGATTCCTGGGACGAGGGGGCGGTGGGGCGGGGGGATTGTCCTACGAGAAGAGATTGAGTAGACTAGGCCTATCTTCTCTAGAGTTTAAAAGAATGAGAGGTGATCTCATTGAAACATACAAAATTCATACAGGGTTTGACAGGGTCGATGCAGGGAGGATGTTGCCCCTGGCTGGGGAGTCTAGAAGCAGGGGTCACCGTCCTAGAATAAGGGGTCGGCCATTTAGGACTGAGATGAGGAGAAATGTCTTCACTCAGAGAGTTGTAAATCTTTTGAATTCACTACATGCTGTAGATGCTCAGTCTTTGAGTACATTCAAGACAGAGATCGATAGATTTTTGGATATTAAGGGAATCAAGGAATATGGGGATAGTCCAGGAAAGTGGAGTTGAGGTAAAAGATCAGCCATGATCTTATTGAAATGTGCAGTAGTCTCTCGGGGCCAAATGGCCTACTCCTGCTCTTAATTCTTATGTTCTTATGTTCACACAAGTGCCAGGCAATGACCATCTCTAACAAGCAAAAATCTAACCACCTCCCCTTGACATTCAATGGCATTACCATCCCTGAATCCCCCATCATCAACATCCTGGGGGTCACCACTGACCAGAAACTTAATTGGACCAGCCACAGAAATACTGTGGCAACAAGAGCAGGTCAGATGCTGGGTATTCTGTGGTACGTGACTCACCTCCTGGCTCCTCAAAGCCTTTTCACCATCTACAAGGCAAAAGTCAGGAGTGTGATGGAATACTCACCATTGCCTGGATGAGTGCAGCTCCAACAACACTCAAGAAGCTTGACACCATCCAGCACAAAGCAGCTCGCTTGATTGGCACCCCATCCACCACCTTCAACATTCACTCCCACCTTCACCAGTGCACCGTGGCTGCAGTGTGTACCACCTATAAGATGCGCTGCAGCAACGCACCACAGCTTCTTCAGCAGCACCTCCCAAACCCGTGACCTTCACCACCTAGAAGGACAAGTGCAGCGCATGGGAACACCATCACCTTCAAGTTCCTCTCCGAGTTACACACCATCCTGACTTGGAAATATATCGCCGTTCCTTCATCGTCGATGGGTCAAAATCCTGGAATTCCCTCCCTAACAGCACTGTGGAAGTACCTCCATTATCATCATCATAGGCAGTCCCTCGAAATCGAGGAAGACTTCCACTCTAAAAGTGAGTTCTCAGGTGACTGTACAGTCCAATACGGGAATTACAGTTTCTGTCACAGGTGGGACAGACAGTGGTTGAAGGAAAGGGTGGGTGGGGAGTCTGGTTTGCCGCACGTTCCTTCCGCTGTCAGCACTTGGTTTCTGCATGCTCTCGGTGACAAGACTCGAGGTGCTCAGTGCCCTCCCGGATGCTCTTCCTCCACTTAGGGCGGTCTTGGGCCAGGGATTCCCAGGTGCCAGTGGGGTTGTTGCACTTTATCAAAAGTTTGTCACCATCCACCGCCTGCTCCATGACAACATGCAAGCTGTGATCCTGACCACTGGATCCATCACAGACCCAATCCACATCCGGACCAGGGTCAAGCAGGGCTGTGTCATCACGCCAACGCTCTTCTCGATCTTCCTCGCTGCAATGCTCCATTTCACTCTCAACAAGCTCCCCGCTGGAGTGGAACTAAACTATAGAACCAATGGGTTCTCCAGGCTAGATCCAAGATCATCCCATCCTCTGTCATCGAACTACAGTACATGGACGACGCTTGCGTCTGCGCACATTCAGAGGCAGAACTCCAAGTCATCATCAACATCTTCACCGAGGGAGTACCTCTACCACAAGGACTGCAGCGGTTCAAGAAGGCAGCTCACCATCATCATCACCTTCTGAAGGGCAATTAGGGCTGGGCAAGAAATGCTGGCCTTGCCAGCGACGCCCAGCTCCTGGAACGAATAAAGAAAAACATTATGCTCTCCTGAGAAGCAACAGCATCATGCAACCTGATTTCTGCCATACCAGTAGTACTCAGCACTGGATGTGATTGACTACTGATCAGCAAGCGATCAGACTGAACGATTGTAATCAGCTAATGAAGCCTCGAGAGATGGCGGTCTATAAGACTCTGAAGCCGCGAGAGACAGCTATCATTAATCTGTCACCCTAGGTCTCATTAGATTTTTACTAGATCTGAGAAACTCTAGGTTTGAGGAGAGATCAGATACTAGCATATTTACCATGGAGCTAAGGAGATATAATAGAGATTTTAAAATGTTGTTCTTCACATGAGCTTCCCCCACCCTATTTTGTTTATTTGCATATACTTCTCTTTTCTCCCTCATATACATGTCCAGCTTTCCCTTAAAGGCATCTATGCTATTCACCTCAATTATTCCATGTGGTACCAAGTTCCACATTCTAACCACTCTCTGGAGAAAGACATTTTTGCTGAATTCTTTATTGGATTTATCAATGACTTTTTAAAAAGGAGGGAAAGAGAAAATGGGTAACATAGAAACATAGAAACATAGAAAATAGGTGCAGGAGTAGGCCATTCGGCCCTTCGAGCCTGCACCGCTATTCAATAAGATCATGGCTGATCATTCCTTCAGTACCCCTTTCCTGCTTTCTCTCCATACCCCTTGATCCCCTAAATCGTAAGGGCCATATCTAACGCCCTCTTGAATATATCCAGTGAACTGGCATCAACAACTTTCTGCCGCAGGGAATTCCACAGGTTAACAACTCTCTGAGTGAAGAAGTTTCTCTTCATCTCAGTCCTAAATGGCCTACCCCTTATCCTAAGACTATGTCCCCTGGTTCTGGACTTCTCCAATATCGGGAACATTCTTCCCGCATCTAACCTGTCCAGTCCCGTCAGAATCTTATATGTTTCTATGAGAACCCCTCTCATCCTTCTAAACTCCAGTGAATAAAGGCCCAGTTGATCCAGTCTCTCCTCATATGACAGCCCAGCCATCCCTGGAATCAGTCTAGCGAACTTTCACTGCACTTACTCAATAGCAAGAACGTCCTTCCTCAGACTAGGAGACCAAAACTGAACACAATATTCCAGGTGAGGCCTCACTAAGGCCCTGTACAACTGCAGTAAGACCTCCCTGCATCTATATTCAAATCCCCTAGCTATGAAGGCCAACATACCATTTGCCTTCTTTACCGCCTGCTGTACCTGCGTGCCCACTTTCAGTGACTGATGAACCATGACATCCAGGTCTCGTTGTACCTCCCCTTTTCTTAGTCTGCCGCCATTCAGATAATATTCTGCCTTCGTGTTTTTGCACCCAAAATGGATAACTTCACATTTATCCACATTATACTGCATCTGCCATGCATTTGCCCACTCACCTAACCTGTCCAAGTCACCCTACAGCCTCTTAGCATCCTCCTCACAGCTCACACCGCCACCCAGTTGAGTGTCATCTGCAAACTTGGAGATATTACACTCTCTACCTTCATCCAAATCGTTAATGTATATTGTAAAGAGCTGGGGTCCCAGCATTGAGCCCTGCGGCACTCCACTAGTCACTGTCTGCCATTCTGAAAAGGACCTGTTTAGCCCGACTCTCTGCTTCCTGTCTGCTAACCAGCTCCCTATCCACGTCAGTATATTACCCCCAATACCATGTGCTTTGATTTTGCACAAAAATCTCTTGTGCCGGACCTTGTCAAAAGCCTTCTGAAAGTCCAAATACACCATATCCACTGGTTCTCCCTTGTCCACTCTACTAGTTACATCCTCAAAAAATTTCAGAAGATTCGTCAAGCATGATTTCCCTTTCATAAATCCATGCTGACTTGCTATTTCATCCATCATGATCGATTCCAACATTATCCCCACTACTGATATCAAGCTAATCGGTCTATAATTACCCGTTTTCCCTCTCCCTCCTTTTTTAAAAAGTGGTGTTACATTAGCTATCCTCCAGTCCATGGGAACTGATCCAGAGTCGATAGACTGTTGAAAAATGATCACCAATGCATCCACTATTTCTAGGGTCACTTCCTTGAGCACTCTGGGATGCAGACTATCAGGCCCTGGGGATTTATCGGTCTTCAATCTCATCAATTTCCCGAACACAATTTCCCGCCAAATAAGGATATCCTTCAGTTCCTCCTTCTCACTAGAACCACTGTCCCCTAGTACCTGCGGAAGGTTATTTGTGTCTTCCTTCGTGAAGACAGAACTGAAGTATTTGTTAGAACATAGGAACATAAGAATTATGAACAGGAGTAGGCCATCCAGCCCCTCGAGCCTGCTTTACCATTCAACAAGATCATGGCTGATCTGGCCGTGGACTCAGCTCCATTTACCCATCCGTTCCCCATAACCCTTAATTCCCTTATTGGTTAAAAATTTATCTATCTGTGATTTGAATACATTCAATGAGCTAGCCTCAACTGCTTCCTTGGGCAGAGAATTCCACAGATTCACAACCCTCTGGGAGAAGAAATTCCTTCTCAACTCGGTTTTAAATTGGCTCCCTCGTATTTTGAGGCTGTGCCCCCTAGTTCTAGTCTCCCCGACCAGTGGAAACAACCTCTCTGCCTCTATCTTGTCTATCCCTTTCATTATTTTAAATGTTTCTATAAGATCACCCCTCATCCTTCTGAACTCCAACAAGTAAAGATCCAGTCTACTCAATCTATCATCATAAGGTACCCCCTCATCTCCGGTATCAGCCTAGTGAATCGTCTCTGTACCCCTTCCAAAGCTAGTATATCCTTCCTTAAGTAAGGTGACCAAAACTGCACGCAGTACTCCAGGTGCGGCCTCACCAATACCCTGTACAGTTGCAGCAGGACCTCCCTGCTTTTGTACTCCATCCCTCTCACAATGAAGGCTAACATTCCATTCACCTTCCTGATTACCTGCTGCACCTGCAAACGAACTTTTTGGGATTCATGCACAAGGACCCCCAGGTCCTTCTGCACCTCAGCATGTTGTAATTTCTCCCCATTCAAATAATATTCCCTTTTACTGGTTTTTTTCCAAGGTGGATGACCTCACATTTTCCGACATTGTATTCCATCTGCTAAACCTTAGCCCATTCGCTTAACCTATCTAAATCTCTTTTCAGCCTCTCTGTGTCCTCTACACAACCCGCTTTCCCACTAATCTTTGTGTCATCTGCAAATTTTGTTACACTACACTCTGTCCCCTCTTCCAGGTCATCTATGTATACTGTAAACAGTTGTGGTCCCAGCACCGATCCCTAACCACTAACCACCGATTTCCAACCTGAAAAGGACCCATTTATCCCGACTCTCTGCTTTCTGTTAGCCAGCCAATTCTCTATCCATGCTAATACATTTCCTCTGACTCCGCGTACCTTTATCTTCTGCAGTAACCTTTTGTGTGGCACCTTATCGAATGCCTTTTCGAAATCTAAATACACCATATCCATTGGTACACCTCTGTCCACCATGTTCGTTATATCCTCAAAGAATTCCAGTAAATTAGTTAAACATGATTTCCCCTTCATGAATCCATGTTGTGTCTGCTTGATTGCACTATTCCTATCTAGATGTCCCGCTGTTTCTTCCTTAATGATAGCTTCAAGCATTTTCCCCACTACAGATGTTAAACTAACTGGCCTATAGTTACCTGCCTTTTGTCTGCCCCCTTTTTTAAACAGAGGCATTACATTAGCTGCTTTCCAATCCGCTGGTACCTCCCCAGAGTCCAGAGAATTTTGGTAGATTATAACGAATGCATCTGCTATAACTTCCACCATCTCTTTTAATACCCTGGGATGCATTTCATCCGGACCAGGGGACTTGTCTACCTTGAGTCCCATTAGCCTGTCCAGCACTACCCCCCTAGTGATAGTGATTATCTCAAGGTCCTCCCTTCCCACATTCCCGTGACCAGCAATTTTTGGCATGGTTTTTGTGTCTTCCACTGTGAACACCGAAGCAAAATAATTGGCCTGCCATTTCTTTGTTCCCCATTATAAATTCACCTGAATCCGACTGCAAGGGACCCATGCTCGTCTTCACCAATCTTTTTCTGTTCACATATTTATAGAAGCTTTTGCTGTCAGTTTTTATATTCCCTGCAAGCTTCCTTTCGTACTCTATTTTCCCCCTCTCATTAAACCCTTTGTCCTCCTCTGTTGAATTCTAAATTTCTCCCAGTCCTCAGGTTTGTTTCTTTTTCTAGCCAATTTATATGCCTCTTCCTTGGCTTTAACACTATCCTTAATTTCCTTTGTTAGCCATGGTTGAGCCACCTTCCCAGTTTTATTTTTACTCCAGACAGGGATGTACATTTGCTGAAGTTCATCCATGTGATCTTTAAATGTTTGCCATTGCTTATCCACCGTCAACCCTTTGAGTATCATTTGCCAGTCTATTCAAGCCAATTCACGCCTCATACCGTCGAAGTTACCTTTCCTTAAGTTCAGGACCCTAGTCTCTGAATTAACTTTGTCACTCTCCATCTTAATAAAGAATTCTACCATATTATGGTCACTTTTTCCCAAGGGGTGTCGCACAACAAGATTGCTAATTAGTCCCTTCTTATTACACATCACCCAGTCTAGGATGGCCAGCTCCCTGGTTGGTTCCTCGACATATTGGTCTAGAAAACCATCCCTAATACACTCCAGGAAATCCTCCTCCATCGCATTGCTACCAGTTAGGTTAGCCCAATCAATGTGTAGATTAAAGTCGCCCATGATTACTGCTGTACCTTTATTGCACACATCCCTTATTTCATGTTTGCTGCTGTCCCCAACCTCACTACTACTATTTGGTGGTCTATACACAACTCCCACTAGCGTTTTCTGCCCTTTGGAATTCCGCAGCTCCACCCATACCGATTCCACATCATCCAGGCTTCTGGCTCCATTTTATTTCCCTCTGTCTCCCTGCATAGGTTCCCATCCCCCTGCCATATTAGTTTAACTCCTCCCCAACAGCACTAGCAAACACTCATCCGAGGACATTAGTTCCGGTCCTGCCGAGGTGCAGTCCGGTTTGTACTGGTCCCACCTCCCCCAGAACCGGTTCCAATGTCTCAGGGATTTGAATCCCTCCCTTCTGCACTACTCCTCAAGCCATGTATTCATCTGAGCTATCCTGCGATTCCTACTCTACTAGCATGTGGCACTGGTAGCAATCCTGAGATTACTACTTTTGAGGTATGACTTTTTAATTTAGCTCCTAGCTCCCTAAATTCACCTCGTAATTTTTTACCTATGTCATTGGTACCTATATGCACCACGACAACTGGCTGTTCACCCTCCCTTTTCAGAATGTCCTGCACCCGCTCTGAGACATCCTTAACCCTTGCACCAGGGAGGCAACATACCATCCTGGAGTCTCGGTTGCGGCTGCAAAAACGCCTGTCTATTCCCCTTACAATTGAATCCCCTATCACTATTGCTCTCCCACTCGTTTTCCTGCCCTCCTGTGCAGCAGAGCCAGCCATGGTGCCATGAACTTGGCTGCTGTTGCTTATCCCTGATGAGTCATCCCCCTCAACAGTACTCAAAGCGGTGTATCTGTTTTGCAGGAGGATGACCGCAGGGGATCCCTACACTACCTTCCTTACACTGCTCTTCCTGTTGGTCTTCCATTCCCTATCTGGCTGTGTAACCTTTACCTGCCATAAGACCAACTCACTAAACGTGCTATTCACGTCATTCTCAGCATCGTGCATGCTCCAGAGTGAATCCACCTGCAGCTCCAGTTCCGCAACGCGGTTCGTCAGGAGCTGGAGGCGGATTCACTTCCCGCACACGTAGTCGTCAGGGACACCACACTGGCGGCGTCCCTGATTTGCTACATGGTACAGGAGGAGCATAACACGTGTCTGAGCTCTCCTGCCATGACTTAACCCTTAGATACAATTAAATTGGCAACAACAATGGCAAATGTTATTTACTGATAAAGAAAAGAAAAAGAAAAACTACTTACCAATCACCAGCCAATCACTTACCCCCTTGGCTGTGACGCCACCTTTCGATTTCTTTCTACTTCTTTTTTGCCTTCTCCCTGTAGCTACAAGCAAAATTTTATAGGCCTCTCGCCGACCCCGGAATCATGCTTCAGCGACGCACCTCCCTACTGCTGAACTCGCGGCCTTTACAGGCCTCTCGCTGACCCTGCACTTACGCCTCAGTGACGCACCTCCCGACTACTGAACTCGCGGCCTTTATAGGCCTCTCGTTGACCCCGGACTCATGCCTCAATGACCACGAACTCCCGCTGCCTCTTGCGGCCTTTATAGACCTCTCGCCGACCCTGGACTCACGCCTCAGTGACCACGAACTCCCGCTGCCTCTCGCGGCCTTTTTAGGCCTCTGCCGATCCCCGGCCTCACGTCTCAGCGACCACGAACTCCCGCTGCCTCTCGCGGCCTTTATAGGCCTCTCGCCGACCCCGGACTCACGCCCCAGCGACCAGAACTCCCACTGCCTCTCACGGCCTTTATAGTCCTCTGCCGATCCCTGGACTCACGCCTTATAGACCGGTTAGCCTGACATCAGTAGTGGGGAAAATGTTGGAATCAATTATTAAAGACGAAATCACAGTGCATTTGGAAAGCAGTGACAGGATCAGTCCAAGTCAACATGGATTTATAAAAGCGAAATCATGCTTGACAAATCTTCTGGAAGTTTTGAGGATGTAACTAGTAGAGTGGACAAGGGAGAACCAATGGATGTGGTATATTTGGACTTTCAAAAGGCTTTTGACAAGGTCCCACACAAGAGATTGGTGTGCAAAATTAAAGCACGTGGTATTGGGGGTAATGTACTAACGTGGATAGAGAACTGGTTGGCAGACAGGAAGCAGAGAGTCGGGATAAACGGGTCCTTTTCAGAATGGCAGGCAGTGACTAGTTGGGTGCCGCAGGGCTCAGTGCTGGGACCCCAGCTATTTACAATATATATTAATGATTTAGTTGATGGAATTGAGTGTAATATTTCCGAGAGTGAGCAATCACCTGTTACCGCCCAACAGATTAGAACCTGGACGAGCCAGGACCCCTCACTGTCCTTAGTAAAAAACTGTGTGCGCCACGAGAGTTGATCTAGTGTCCCGTTGGAGATGCAGGAAGAAATAAAGCCGTATCAGCAGCGCAAAGATGAAATGTCTATACAGGCAGACTGCCTCCTATGGGGTAATCAGGTAGTTTTGCCAAAAAAGGGCAGGGACACTTTCATCAGTGATCTCCACAGTACCCGCCCAGGCATTGTAATGATGAAAGTGATAGCCAGATCCCACTTGTGGTGGCCCGGTATCAATGCAGACTTAGAGTCCTGTGTGCACAAATGTAATACATGTTCCCAGTTAAGCAATGCACCCAGGGAGGCGCCACTCAGTCTTGGCCCTCCAAACCGTGGTTTCGGGTTCTTGGGAAAAATGTTTTTAGTGGTTGTAGATGCATACTCCAAGTGGATTGAATGTGTGATAATGTCGGCAAGCACGTCCGCTGCCACCATTGAAAGCCTACGAGCCATGTTTACCACCCACGGCCTGCCTGATGTCCTTGTAAGTGACAATGGGCCGTGCTTTACCAGTGCCGAATTCAAGGAATTCGTGGAATTCATGACCCGCAATAGGGTCAAACATATCACGTCTTCCCCGTTCAAACCAGCGTCCAATGGTCAGGCAGAACGAGCAGTTCAAACAATCAAGCAGAGCTTGAAAAGGGTAACTGAAGGCTCACTGCAGACTCGCTTATCCCGAGTCCTGCTTAGCTACAGCACAAGACCTCACTCGCTCCCGCTGAACTGCTCATGAAAAGGGCACTTAAGACAAGGCTCTCGTTAGTCCACCCTGACCTACATGAACAGGTAGAGAGCAGGCGGCTTCAACAGAATACATATCATGATCGCGCAAATGTGTCACGCGAAATTGAAGTAAATGATCCTGTATTTGTGTTGAACTACGGACAAGGACCCAAGTGGATTGCTGCCACTGTTTTGGCCAAAGAGGGGAATAGGGTGTTTGTGGTCAAATTCGCAAATGGACTCACCTGCAGAAAACACTTGGACCAAACCAAACTCAGATTTATGGACTATCCAGAACAACCCACAATAGACTACCTTTTTCGACCTTCCAACACAGACACAAGTGGCAACCGATCCAGCGGTTGACCACAAAGCAGAACCCACCACCCCCAGCAGTCCAGCAAGGCCAGCTGCGCAACAGCCCAGCGAAGGCCCAACAAATGACTCACCAACACCAGCATTTGCATCGAGACGATCAACCAGGGAAAAGAAGGCCCCAAATCGACTCACATGGTAAAAAGTTACACTATTGACTTTGGGAGGGGAGTGTTGTTATATATCTAAACCTGTAATTACCATGTCTAACGACCAGAGGGCTTATCCCCTGGACTCCCAAGGGATCCCACAATCCCTTGGGTGCACCTGTATATAAGGAGGCCTCACAGGCTGGAGAGGCACTCTGAGATCTGTAATAAAGGATTATGGTCACACTTACTTTGAGCTTGCAGTATCTAGTCTGACTCTTTATCCAAGACTTAACAGGTTGATTGTGACCTTGTAGTCTCCACAAATCCTGACCGTATCGTCGCTCTTTAACACCGGAACAATGGGGCTGGCCCATTATTAAATTCGACCTCCTCGCGTTGTAGCCTGTCCAATTTGAGCTCGACTTTTTCTCTCATTTGCGGGACCGCCCTGGCTTTGTGATGGATGGACCTTGCATCTGGGCCTGGGTGAATCTGCACCTTGGCTCACTTGAAGTTGCCAATTCCCGGTTCAAACAGTGAGGGAAATTTGCTCAGCACTTGAGCACACAAATCGTCATCCACTGATGACAAAGCTTTGATATCGTACCATTTCCATTTTATTTTCTCGAACCAACTCCTGCCGAATAACGATGGGCCTTTGCCTGGGATAATACATAACGGTAGATCATGAACTGTTCCCTCGTATGACACTCTTATTGCTGCACTACCGATCACTGGTATGAGCTCTTTGGTGTAGTTGCGCAACTTCGCATTTATTGGACTCAGCTTGGGTGTCTCAGTCTTGCTTTCTCACAGCTTTTCGAAAGTCCTCTGGCTCATTATCGATTGACTCGCACCCATGTCTAATTCCATGGATACCGGCACACCATTTAATTTTACCTCCATCATTATCGGTTGGCTCTTTGTTAGGAACGCACGTACGCTATACACTTCCTCCTCGGAGCTCTCAAATGCCTCGGGCTGCATCACCAGATCCACGCTGAATTGTTCATCATCCACATGGTGTGTCGCAGCTCGCTTGCTCTGCTGTGGACACGTCCGCTGAAGATGCCCCGTCTTCGCACACCCTCTGCATATATACTGCCTGAAGCGTCACTGATGGGGTCGGTGCTTGCTCCCCCCAACGCCAACACGTTGAGCTCGGATTTGCGCCCGATGGCGGGCTTTGAGCGGCTCCCATTCTCGCATACGCGGTCGAGTAAGCCCTCGATGGCGAACTTTGAGCAGCTCCCGGTCTTGCAGATACAGTCGAGTAGGCCCTGCCATGTGCAGTTCTGCTGGCCGTCGATACAATTTTGTACACTGTACTTGCCGTGGAGTTCCTGTTTTGTCGCGATAGCTGCTTCATGCAAGCCTGGGCGATGGTGATGACCTTGCTGAGGTCCGGCATCGCCGCAGTCAGCAGCTTACTTAAGATCACCTCATGGTTGACCTCGATCACGAAAAAGTCACGCAGCATGTCTTCCAACGCAGGCCCAAATTCGCAAGGCTCTGCAAGACGTCTCAGGTCGGCAACAAAAGCCGCTACGCCCTGGCCTTCTGGACGAACGTGCGTATAGAAGTGATATCTGGATATGACGATTCCTTCCCTGGGTTTAAGGTGTTCCTGAACTAGAGCACACAGTTCTTTGTAATCCTTTTCTGTGGGAAGAGTGGGTGAGAACAGGTTCCTGATGAGTGCATAGATCGTGGGGCCACAGATGGTGAGAAGAACTGCCCTGAGCTTCTCTCATCCTTGTCTTTGTTTAGGTCGTTTGCCACGAAATACTGGTGAAGATGAGCTGTGAAATCTCCCCAGACGTCTCTCTCATTGAATCTCTTGAGAATTCAAATAGTACTCGAACGTGCTGTGCTCGCCATACTTTTGCGTGGGTTCGTATTTGCCTCATCGCCAGTTGTGGTGTATGAGATGATACAATGAACACCGTACTGTGAGTCAGTGACTAGGTGTAACCTGTTCAGTCTTTAATGGCTTCCAGAAGTGAAGATACAAAGGTGAAGTTCAGGTTATATATCGGGCCTAGCACGAGTGTACCTATGACCCTAGGACCTCCGACCGTAGTGCCCCCTGGTGGTGGGCAGACCTTATGTACATACATTACAGATACCATTGGCCTTCCTGATCACTTGCTGTACCTGCATACTATCCTTTTGTGTTTCATGCACAAGTACCCCCAGGTCCCGCTGTACTGTGGCAATTTGCAAATTTTCTCCATTCTTACTCTTTGACTTTTTTCTGCCAAAGTGCATGACCTCACACTTTCCAACATTATACACCATCTGCCAAATTTTTGCCCACTCACTTAGCCTGTCTATGTCCTTTTGCAGATTTTTTGTGTCCTCCTCACACATTGCTTTTCCTCCCATCTTTGTATCGTCAGCAAACTTGGCTATGTTACACTTATTCCCTTCTTCCAAGTCGTTAATATAGATTGTAAATAGATGGGGTCCCAGCACTGATCCCTGCAGCACCCCACTAGTTACTGGTTGCCAACCAGAGAATGAACCATTTATCCCGAACTCTGTTTTCTGTTAGTTAGCCAATCCTCTATCCATGCTAATATATTACCCCCAACCCCGTGAACTTTTATCTTGTGCAGTAACCTTTTATGTGGTACCTTATCAAATGCCTTCTGGAAGTCCAAATACATCACATCCAAGGGTTCCCCTTTATCCACCCTGTTCGTTAGATCCTCAAAGAACTCCAGCAAATTTGTCAAACATGACTTCCCCTTCATAAATCCATGCTGGATCTGCCTGAACGAATTTTGCTTTTCCAAATGTCCTGCTACTGCTTCTTTAATAATGGCCTCCAACATTTTCCCAACCACAGATGTTAGGCTAACTGGTCTATAGTTTCCTGCTTTTTGTCTGCCTCCTTTTTAAATAGGGGCATTACATTTGCAGTTTTCAAATCTGCTGGGGCCTCCCCAGAATCCAGGGAATTTTGGTAAATTACAACCAATGCATCCACAATCCCTGCCGCTACTTCTCTTAAGACCCTAGGATGCAAGCCATCAGGTCCAGGGGATTTATCTGCCTTAAGTCCAATTATCTTACTGAGCATCGCCTCCTTAGTGATTGTGATTATGTTAAGTTCCTCCCCCTGCTATAGCCCCTAGACTTGCCACTGTCGGAATATTGTTAGTGTCCTCTACCGTAAAGACTGATACAAAATATTTGTTCAGAGTTTCTGCCATCTCCATGTTCCCCATTAATAATTCCCTGGTCTCATCCTCTAAGGGTCCAACATTTACTTTAGCCACCCTTTTCCTTTTTATATACCTATAGAAACTCTTGCTATCTGTTTTTATATTTTGCGCTAGTTTAATTTCATAGTATATCTTCCCTTTCTTAATCATTTTTTTAGTCGTTCTTTGCTGGCATTTAAAAGCTTCCCAGTCTTCTGTCCTCCCACTAGTTTTGGCCACTTTGTATGCCCTTGTTTTTAATTGGATACCATCCTTTATTTCTTTATTTAGCCATGGATGGCTATCTTTTCTCTTACACCCTTTCCTCCTCACTGGAATGTATTTTTCTTGAGAGTTGTGAAATATCTCCTTAAATGTACACCACTGTTCATCAACCGTCCTACACTTTAATCTATTTTCCCAGTCCACTTTATCCAACTTTGCCCTCATACCTTCAGAGTCTCCTTTATTTAAGCTTAGTACGCTGGTTAGAGATCCAACTTTCTCACCTTCCATTTGAATTTGAAATTTAACCATCTATGATCACTCATTCCGAGGGGATCCTTTACTAGGAGATTGTTTATTAATCCTGTCTCATTACACAGGACCAGATATAAGATGGTTCCGTTACATACTGCTCAAGGAACCCATCCCTTACGGACTCTATGAACTCCTCCTCAAGACTACCCTGACCAATTTGATATGTCCAATTAATATGGAGGTTAAAATCACCCATGATTATTGCTGTTCCCTTTTTACAACCCCCCCATTATTCCCTGGTTTATGCTCCAACCAACAGAGTTGTTACTGTTAGGAGGCCTATAGACTATGCCCACCAGTGACTTTTTCCCCTTATTGTTCCTTATCACCACCTACATTTTTTCAACACCCTTATGATTTGAGCCAATATTGTTTCTGTTGTGGTATGGAGAAAGAGTCAGACTGAACACTGTGAGCTCAAAGTAAATTGTGGCCTTAGTCTTTTATTGCAGGTCTCCAGAGTGCCTCTCCAACCTGTGAAGCCTCCTTAAATATCTGTACTCCCAAGGGATTATGGGATCCCTTGGGACTCCAGGGGATGAGCCCTATGGTGGCTGCACAGAGTAAATACAAGTTTACATATATAACAGCACCCCCCCCCCCACCCAAAGTCAATAGTGTAACTATTTACAATGTGAGTCGATCTGGGGCCCTTCTTGCCCTGGTTGACTGTCTCGGTGTGAAAGCTGGTGTTGTTGAATCATTTGTTGGGCCCTCGCTGGGCTGCTGTGCAGCTGGCCTTGCTGGGCTGCCTGGTGTGTTGGGTCTTGCTGGGCTGCTATGGATGATCGGTTCTGCTTCATGGTCAACCGTGGTGCCGGTTGCCATTGGTGTGTATGTTGGGGGATCAAAATAGGTAGGCTCCAAGGTGGGTTGCTCAGGATATTCCTTGAATCTGAGTTTGATTTGGTCCAAGTGTTTCCAATGAATGAGTCCATTTGAAAGTTTGACCCGAAACATCCTGCTCCCCTCTTTAGCCACGACAGTGCCGGGAAGCCACTTAGGACCTTGTCCATAATTTAATACAAATACAAGATTATTGATTTCAATCTCATGTGACATATTTACGCTATCATGGTAACACTTTGTTGAAGCCACCTGCTCTCTACCTGTTCATGTAGATCAGGGTGAACTAACGAGAGCCTTGTCTTAAGTGCTCTTTTCATGAGCAGTTCAGCAGGTGGGATCCCAATGAGTGAGTGGGGTCTCATGCGGTAGCCAAGCAGGACTCGGGATAGGTGAGTCTGCAGTGAGCCTTCAGTTACCCTATTCAAGCCTTACTTGATGGTTTGCACTGCTCTCTCTGCCTGGCCATTGGTCGCTGGTTTAAATGGGGCAGATGTGACATGTTTGATCCCGTTATGGGTCATGAATTCTTTGAACTCAGCACTGGTAAAACATGGCCCGTTGTCGCTCACCAGGACATCGGGTCGGCCGTGTGTGGCAAACATGGCCCGCAGGCTTTCGGTAGTGGCAGCGGACATGCTAGCCGACATTATCTCACATTCAATCCACTTGGAGTATGCGTCTACAACCACAAGGAACCTTTTACCCAAGAACAGACCTGCATAGTCGACATGTACCCTAGACCACGGTTTGGAGGGCCAAGACCATAAAGTTAGCGGCGCCTCCCTGGGTACATTGCTTAACTGCGAGCACGTATTACATCTGTGAACGCAGGACTCTAAGTCCGCATCGATACCGGGCCACCACACATGGGATCTGGCTATCGCTTTCATCATTACGATGCCTGGGTGGGTGCTGTGGAGGTTATTGATGAAGATGTCTCTGCCCTTCTTGGGGACCACTACTCGATTGCCCCACAGAAGGCAGTCTGCCTGGATAGACAGTTCATCTTTGCGTCGCTGGAATGGCTTTATCTCTTCCTGCATTTCCACTGGGACACTGGACCAGCTCCCGTGAAGCACACAGCTTTTGACTAGAGATAATAAGGGGTCCCATGATGGACTGGCTCGCACCCGTGTCCAGCTCCATTGACACCGGGAGTCCATTAAGTTCAACATTCAGCATTATCGGGGGACAATTCGTGGTGAATGTGTGCACCCCATGTATCTCTGCCTCCTCGATCTGAGGCTCTGGTTCGTCATGATCCTCCATGGATCTGTCCTCCTCTGCAACGTGGTGGTTTGCAGGTTTAACAGGCTTTGCAGCTCGCCTGCACACTTGTTGGAGGTGTCCCATTGTTCCACAGCCCTTGCAAACGTACTCTTTGAATCAGCATGAATGGAAACGATGATCACCCCCGCAGCGCCAACAAGGTGTTAATGGCCTTGCATTCATCACCCTTGATGGTGGACTCTGAGACATCTGCGGACATGTAGCTGCAGGTATGTGTGACCTGCCCTATATGTTACGATTCGAAAACAACATCACTTTGTTCACAGCACTTGTGCGCTCAGAGATTTGCTTCGTATTGTCACTAGTGGCAATGAACACCTGCGCTATTGCTATGGCCTTACTCAAGGTTGGGGTCTCACCAGTCAAAAGTTTGCAAAGTACGGTTTTGTAGCCAATGTCAAGTACAAAAATGTCTCTGAGCATGTGCTCCAAATGTCCTTCAAATTCGCAATGTCCTGCAAGGCGTCTTAGCTCGGTGACATAACTTGCCACTTCCTGGCCTTCAGACCTTTTGGAGGTGTAGAACCGGTACCTCGCCATCAGAATGCTTTCCTTTAGGTTCAAATGCTCTCGGACCAGTGTGCACAAATCGTCGTACAATTTCTCCGTGGGTTTCGCTGGAGTGAGCAGATTCTTCATGAGGCCCCACAGACGGTGAGGAGGATTGCTCTATGTTTGGCAGCGTTCTCTTCCCCATCTAGTTCGTTGGCCACAAAGTATTGGTCGAGTTGCTCCACAAATGTTTCCCAATCATCTCCCTCCGAGAATTTCACCAGGATGCCCACTGTTCTCTGCATCTTTGAGTTCGCTATCTGTATCTCGTCGCCAGTTGTTGTGTATGGAGAAAGAGTCAGACTGAACACTGTGAGCTCAAAGTAAAGTGTGACCTTGGTCTTTTATTGCAGGTCTCCAGCGAGCCTCTCCAACCTATGAAGCCTCCTTAAACACCTGTGCTCCCAAGGGATTATGGGATCCCTTGGGACTCCAGGGGATGAGCCCTCTGGTGGCTGTGCAGAGCAAATACAATTCCACATATATAACAGTTTCTTACAATTGCAGTGATTCCATCCTTTATCAATAGAGCTACCCCATCTCCTTTTTCTTTCTGTTTGTCCTTCTGGATTGTCAAGTACCTCTGAATATTTAATTCCCAGTCCTGGTCACCTTGCAATCACCTTTCTGTAATGGCTATCAGATCATACCCATTTGTCTCAATTTGTGCCGTCAACTCATCTATCTTGTTACAAATGCTTACGTGCATTTAGACAAAGCGCCTTTAAGTTTGTTTTTTTATCATTTTTTCCTGCTTGTTTTCCCTCTCCTTCAAACTCACTTTCTTTATTTTTGCTTTCTAATTCCAGCTTTATTCCCCTCCCTACTGAATCTAGTTTCAGGTTCCCATCCCCTGCCAAGCTAGTTTAAACCCTCCCCAACAGCACTAGCAAACCCCCCCCCCCACCTGTGAGAATATTGGTCCTGGCTCTGTTGAGGTGCAACCCATCCGGCTTGTACAGGTCCTACCTCCCCCAGAGGTGGTCCCAATGCCTCAGGAAATTAAAGCCCTCCCGCCTGCACCTTCTCTCCAGCCACGTCATCTGCTCGATCATCCTATTTCTGTACTCACTAGCTCGTGGCACTGGGAGTAATCATGTTTCATCATGTCACCTCTGGTTCTTTTGCCAATCAGCTTAAATCTGTTTCCCCTGGTTACTGACCTTTCTTCCCCTAGAATGTCTCTCCTTATTTGCTTTTTGTAATGTCTGTAAGCTTGTAATGTTTGTAGCTCCACACTGTGGATGTGAACATATTGTGTACTGCAACTACAGAGTTAATAATAAACAGAACCAGGAGTTCCGGAGACTTCTGAGAGAGCTGCCTGCCATGTTAGAAAGCTGTGTGTGCTTGTGCTCTGTTGTAGGCATTAGGCACCTGCTGAATATATCAAAACACTCGGCATTAGGCACCTGCTGAATATATCTAAACTCATATAGGTTTAAAGTGGCCACATATAAAATGGCTGCCCAAGCATGATGGGGGCTCAGTTAGCCAAGTTAGCTAAAGCTGCTGACTGAGCACTGACCCTGCAGAGCCTGGTCTCAGGAATGTCTTGAATCAACAGCTTGAGACAAGATAGTATATAGAACACTGCGGTACCTAGTACGGAATGTCCTCAAGTCAGTGACCCCCATATAGGGTGCCTAGCAACCATAGAGATAAGGAGCTAGGCACCGGCAGAATCCATGAGCAACCAAGTTAAGGGGGGCCTGGAGAGCATCAAACGGATAGGGATCCGCCCCCAACTGTCACAAACTGATCATGCAGCTCCCTGATGTATCAGGATTAATTCTATTGGCCCATTTAAACCTATATGTAATCTATAATCATTATAATTGGATTGTGTCCAGCCGAAGTGGGCTGAGTAACTGTAATGAACTATTGTAAAACATATAAATATCGATGAATTTCTTTGTTCGGTGGAGTAGAGTGCCTGGAGTTAACCAGAGGCTCTCTCCCCGCCGGCGTAATAAAAGCCGTTTTGGCGTTGGAACCGACCCAGAGTGTCGAGTGATTCTTGCAGGAAAACATTCGCGCTAACAGTGGCGTCACGAACAGGATTTCCCGGAGTCGCTGGACGCCCTTGGAAAAACCTGGGTGAGTATAAAAAATGTTTAATTATAAAGGGTGTGGAAGGTGGAAGCCGGTTGATCGACACGAGGAGATGGTCTAATATCTCAAACGCCTAACCTGAGCCTGAATTAAGAGGACTTTAGTCCCACGTGACGGCCAGGAACTAAGTAGGCGTAGGGAACACACTTAGACCGTGGTATCGTGATACCGAGCGACATCTCCCAGACCCAGTAGTGTGATTTGAAAATATACCCCGGAGACCAGGCGGTGCACAGCGACCAACGGAAACCAAACCTGTAAACAGGGTCGGACCGACAGACAAAACGGTGGTAGGTAGTCGTTAAGGAGGCGTGGGGCACTGCGGGAATTGCTTAAACGCGTTTTAAGAATTGTATAAGTTTGTGTAACAGCAGAACTTGTGACCTGACAGTAGCCAGGAGACAGTCTACTACAAGTTACGCTAGGTAGAAAGTGGACCTCTGAGAGTAGATTCCTAACGGTTCTAGTCCTACCCAGGAATGGCCAATAAAGCAAGTAACCTCGAGTGGGGACCAGAAGGGTTCCTTACCCGCCACCTGGCGGAAAAACAAAAGAAGATGATTAAGTCAGGATGGGACCCCCACGACCCCCAGCAAATCAGCGGGAATGGTGGGAGAAGGAAAAGAAAGATAAAAATGAAAATGCTGTGGTCTTGATACTGCGAGCCCATGTAAAATTAACAGAGGAAGTAAATCAATATGTAAGAAATTTAAAAAAAAACCTGACAGTGATTATCTTAAGTGAAGTATGGATCCAAGAATAGAGCCAGCTAAACAATAAACTTTGTTGAATGAAAAGAGACTTTTGTGAATGTCTGTCTAGGAATAAGATAAAGAACAGAGAAGGGAAACTGTAATGCCTTTAAAAAAAAGAAGCCTGTGTGGGTGTGTCGAGGCTGCAGGCTGGGGAAGTACACTCCCATTTTCCTTTGTGTAAAACCTTGATGCAAAAGCTTCCAGCTCAGTAAAAAAAAAAGTTACAAAATTTGAATTGGGATTTTGAGATATTAAGAGAAGGCACAGCAAAATACTGAGATGGATTCAACTAAAAAAATTTTTTTTAATTATTAAATTAAATCTCTTAAAGAAAAAAGGAGAAATAAAACTAAAAGGTTTGGAAACAAACTAGAAATACCTTCAGGGATCAGATCAAACTCCTGGGTGAGTGGCGAGCTATCTGCGTAGGTGTAAAAGGGACTTTTGAAAAATGTTAAAATAGCAAGCTTTAGCAGTTTAAAAAAAACATTGTAACGACCTTGAAAGTGGAATTTAAGATAACGAAAAGCAGCCCTCAAAGCCTACATGCTAGACTCCGTTCTAGTTATGGAGAAAAGAAAAAGATAAAGATGCCACTTTGAAAGTAAACAAATTGAATGAATTTGAAAGAAAAAGTGTCTTCGATTGTCTGATGATTTTAAATTAACAAATTTACGGAGTCACGAGCCCTCCGTGTAAAATACTATTTGAAGAAAGGTGATCTGAAAAAAAAAGATATAACGCACTAATTAGGTGTTGAAAAAAAAAGGGGGTGTTTGTGATGGAAAAGACATAACTTACTAAATACTAGTTGATATTGACTGTGAAAAAGTTATTGGTTTAATTGAAAAAACATTTTTGGAGGAGGTAAAAGACACTCTACATTGATAATGATTTTAAATTGCGAGAAAGTTTCACTACAGTTTGAAAAGATTTCCAAAATGGACAGTGTTTATCAAGAAAAGTCCCGAACAGTCTAAACAAGCAGGAGAGTTTTGAAAATAACGAAGAGAAAAGATCTAAGCTATGCGAACTCAGCACAGAAAGAAAAAACTGGGAATTAGAGAATCTTACTGAATTTTTAAATTCTTATAGAAAATGGAACTGGCACAGATGTTTAGATTTTGTGCTGAGAGAGAAATAAAACACAAGATTTGCCCAATGAACGGGACTGTAAAAAAAACCCAAAATGTTGGAATGTATGAAAATAACGAGAAGAAAAGATCTAAGCTATGCGAACTCAGCACAGAAAGAAAAAATGGAACTGGCACAGAAGCTTAGATTTTGTGCTGAGAGAGAAATTAAAAAAAAAAAAATTAATTTCAGTAAACAAAATAGCTATTAAAAATGTGTGGTCTCGTTTTAAATCAATTAAAAAAAAATTATTTGGCAAGTACTTGAATTAGAAGTTAAGAAAAAATTGGAGTTTAATCTAAAATGTTGTCTTTCCCGATGAGAAGATTTTTATTATGACCACTTTACTAATGATTTCTGCTGTTTTAATGGATTCCTAATTTCTAAGCAAGTTTTGAAGGCACAAAGATTTGGATGATAACGCAAAGTCACGTAATGACATCAGGCCTTCTTACAAACCTGTAAAGGAGTTAACCCTTTCCATTAACAGCTGTTTTACACTGGACCTTACTAATTTAAATTTCTTACTAAAATAAAGAGGACTCACCTGACAGACAGAGGAAATGGTGGGATAGTCAGAATAAAAATAAAACAGAACTAGCTGGTCAAGAATTAAAAGTTAAGATAAACAGGCTGGAAGAGATTTTTTAAAACGGGACCAGACGGATAGTGCAGTGTGCAGCCATAGCACCATCACCTATGGCAATCGAGCCAATGTACCCCACAGGGGGTAGGTGTAGTCCACAAACCCAACCTAACAGTAAAGCAGACTGGAATGTTTGGAGGAATAGTGGTGGCATTGGTGTTGATTGGAGTTTGGATAATATTTAGATGGGTCATCGTGCAGGCTCGAGCACAGCAGGCTCAAATACAAAACCGACGGCAGCCCAGACAGGGACATGAAGTGATAGAGATGGTACGACTATAAAGAATATGGATAACCTAATCCTTACCTCCGATTCCACAGAGTGACCGTGACACAAGTAGACCAGAACCTAACACCTGGTGACGACCAGGCTGTCTGTTTAAAATTGCAGATAAAACTCACCGAGATGGGACCGCGATGACTGATTCAACTCATAATATTGGGAACCTTAAGACCCACGCAAACACTGGATGATACCAACGGATTGCAGCGCACTCAGGAAATAAACAACTACATGAACTATGGAGTCTTGTTTAATTTAACGGATGGAATGTGCATCCCAGCAGCCAAAGACTGGAGCAAGGACAGGACTTATTTTAATGCATGGCTGCAAGTGAACCTGAATAAGGACAAAGTATGCGTGCAATGCTCCACGGGTACAAGGAGCAGTTGCATTGGACGAAGGGAAGCCAGGGGGGCTCGATAAATGTATTTGGGATAATTTGTGCGCCCCCTGCCCAACCACAACCGTTAGTCACCCACAAAAAGTGGGTGGGGCTGTGTGGATACTACGAGGAGGTAGAGGCTGCCGCAATATCGTTGTATGTATGCTTCTCACCCCCTCCGACACCGCGCCCCATAGCAACCACCACACAGCCTGAGGAATTGCCATGCCCCATAACTACTAAGGGACCAGAAAATGGGATTGTACTGTTCAACGAGGGTGAACTATTATATGATAATGTCAAACATGAAACTGTGCCTGTCCTGATCAATGTCTCAGGCATACGAATGCCGGAATATTGTACAGAGCAGGCAAGAAATATGTATAAAGTGTTGAGTAAAGTAGTAATGCAGCAGGCTGCCATGCCATGGGTGCCAGTAGATTCCGAGGACAGGAGCCAGTTCATAGAACTAAGAGAGGAATAGTTAATGATGTTGCAACCGGCTTCAATACAGGGACCTCCGTAGTAAACTCGATAGACATACAAGGGTTAAACGAGAGGGTGGAACAGCTTAGAGGGGTGATGAAGGGATTATTAGAGAGGGTGGAGCAAAACCAGGAAGACCAAGCCAACCTAGGAAAGAAGGGTGCCGAAATCCAGTTGGATGGCATCTCAGTCCTGGAAGCTCACGCCAAAACCATCAATCACCTCATTGATAGAGAAAAAGAAGATACCGGAAAGCAAAGACAGGGGCAACTCTGTCACGCTTATGGTCTGTGGATGGTGGGACAGATCCGCCACAATCTCGATCAAATCCAATGCGGGGAGGTACCCGATTGGATAGACAGTTCACATTTAGCTCAGTTGGCTAACCAGAGGGGGACACTGGATAATTGTACTCTGAAGGGACTGACCCGAGTATACTCAGCGATTCCAGATTGCCAGATGGGTAGGACTACTGGGATAGGGATAGTCCTGATGATCCCTATAGCCACGCTGGACTCAGGGCCGCTCCCCCTGTACCAACTAGAGAATATCGGAGTAATACGGGAAAATGTCTCCATACGTTACTATCTGACCACCACCTCCGCCGTTCGCCGAAACGACATACTTACCGGGATCTCCCTAACAGAATGCAAGCAAAGGGGGGAGATCACAGTATGCCCTCACCCGGTAGGCCAAGGTGAGCTAGACGAGTGCAGGTTTAACCGAACCGACAGATGTGTACTAGAAATAGTGCCCGCACACAGGCACTTTGCGAGGGCAGGCTACGGAGGGAAGGGAAGATACTGCGTCTCTACCACAGAGCGTTCATACCAGTATAATGACCTGCAGTGCCCGATACCACAGCCGAACTTTTGCTTTGCGCCGCTACGACCTGTCACGATCGGGCAAGCGTATATCACCCAGGTTAGGCGCCAGAAGCCCGAAGTTATTGATGTAACCGATCAGCTCCACGATCATTTACAGGATTATGATGAGCCAGCTCAGGTCCCTATCCCACATCTAACAGAAGTATTACGAGAATTGAGGCTCAGGGTGGGTCAATCCGTAAAGCTCTACCACCAACTGCAAACTAAATCAAAGTACTGGAAGAAGATATCAATGGAGACTTACAAAGTCAGAGTTGATGGAAAAAGGTCTGGGACTGGGGAATAAATGTGAACATCCATCCTTGGATTCGAATAATTTCACACATACTGGTCGGGATACAATTGATCTTAGCAATAACATGGGGCATAATGGCCTGCCAGGCATGCAGGCACCATGCATAACGAAGAGGGACCCATGACCGGTCCCCAAATACTAAACAAGCCTGTCTAATAAAGGGGCAGGAGGATTTGGCCTTTGTCAATTTGATTTAAGCAACCGGGACTCCTGAAACTGCATGACTGGCCAGCACGTTGAGGCAGGGAGTACCGGGCCGTGCACAAAATCTAATAAAGGTAGGGCGGTTGGTTAAAGGGGGACTAGGACTAGTCCCTTTACCGAAAGGGGGGAATTGTTGTAGGCATTAGGCACCTGCTGAATATATCAAAACACTCGGCATTAGGCACCTGCTGAATATATCTAAACTCATATAGGTTTAAAGTGGCCACATATAAAATGGCTGCCCAAGCATGATGGGGGCTCAGTTAGCCAAGTTAGCTAAAGCTGCTGACTGAGCACTGACCCTGCAGAGCCTGGTCTCAGGAATGTCTTGAATCAACAGCTTGAGACAAGATAGTATATAGAACACTGCGGTACCTAGTACGGAATGTCCTCAAGTCAGTGACCCCCATATAGGGTGCCTAGCAACCATAGAGATAAGGAGCTAGGCACCGGCAGAATCCATGAGCAACCAAGTTAAGGGGGGCCTGGAGAGCATCAAATGGATAGGGATCCGCCCCCAACTGTCACAAACTGATCATGCAGCCCCCTGATGTACCAGGGTTAATTCTATTGGCCCATTTAAACCTATATGTAATCTATAATCATTATAATTGGATTGTGTCCAGCCGAAGTGGGCTGAGTAACTGTAATGAACTATTGTAAAACATATAAATATCGATGAATTTCTTTGTTCGGTGGAGTAGAGTGCCTGGAGTTAACCAGAGGCTCTCTCCCCGCCGGCGTAATAAAAGCCGTTTTGGCATTGGAACCGACCCAGAGTGTCGAGTGATTCTTGCAGGAAAACATTCGCGCTAACATGCTCTGTGAATATATCACATTTGGCGATGAGGATGGGATTTTTTGGATGATTTAAAGCTGAAATTTTGTTGGTGAAGGATTCAGCCAGCCAACAGAGAGACTTTGGAAGCTTCTCCATCTTTGGAAAAAGCTACAAAATCCGAGGTAAAATACAGCATACTGGGTGAGCAGTTAGAAATTAAAATGGCGGCATCCATAGCAGTAATGGGACACTTAGGTGAATATAACATGACCAGGAAAGGTTTAAGGCATATGTGGACCGGCTAGAAATGTATTTCACTGCAAATAACATAATCGAAGTTCCAGAGAATGCAGTCCAGAATCAGGCGATATTGGAACGTAAGAAAGCGATTTTCTTATCGGAAGCTGGACCAGAATTGTTTGAAACTCTGGTAAATCTGCTTGTGCCTGACGAGCCAAAAGACACAATGCTTAAAGCGATTTTAACAAAGCTGGAGCAGCACTATAATCCCAAACTGTTAGAAATTTCTGAAAGCTATCGTTTCTGTATACGAAATCAAAATCTGATGAAAGTATCAGTGATTACATTGTAGCATTAAAAAAGCTATCTTTTCACTGTAATTTCGGAAACTTTCAAAACCGAGCATTGCAGGATCGTTTTGTTTGTGGGTGAAAAATGATGCGATCAGAAGAAAGTTATTGATGACGGATGACTTGACTTTTGAGCTTGCTTGTCAGACAGCGAGGTCGATGGGCATGGCCGATCAATATTCCCGAGAATTAAATAATGATTACGGTCGTCAGTCAACCGAGGTGAAGCACCTGTAGGTTCAAAGTAAAAGATGGTGGGGGCCCAAAGTCTCAGAAACTGGAAATTCTAACAGAGCGTCGAAATCATGCTATAGGTGCCTGGGACAACACATTGCTCAAAGTTGTCCATACATGAAGGCAGAGTGTTTCTTCTGCAGAAAGACTAGGCATCTTGCGAAGGCATGCCGACTGAAGGCTAAATCAGCTTTCAAAGCTATGAGTTCAGTTTTCAAAGCTATGAGTAGAAATCCTCAGAGACTACATAGCATGGAAGAACAACAACAGGACGTGGAGATGTTAGAGTTACACATCATCAGGAGCACGAGGTTAATGGACAGCGATTCAAAAAGTATCAAAATTCACATAAATGTTGCGGGATTCAAGATACCAATGGAATTCGACACTGGTAAATCCATGAGGAGTCCAAGTCATGCTTGACTATAAATACTCATCTAGGCCTGTATCAATTTAATAGGCTACCGTTTGGAGTGTCTTCTGCCCCTGCCATATTCCAAGGGGTGATGAACCAGATTTTGCAAGGTATTGAAGGGGTAGTATGTTATTTGGATGACATACTAATTTCAGCACCAAATAGGCAAATTCAAAGTAACATATTGAATGAAGTCCTCAAACGGCTAGAGAAGCACAGAGTACGAGTGTCTGCTCGTAAGTGTGAGTTATTTAAATACTCAGTGGAGTACTTAGGGTACAGAGCAGACAAGGATGGTTTACACCCAACCATGGGAAAGCTGGATGGAATTAGAAATGCACCCACTCCCAGGAATGACACTGAACTTCGTTCATTTTTGGGTCTTTTGAACTATTATGGGAAGTTCCTACCAAATTTGTCTATGGTATTAAATCCACTAAATGAACTTTTGAAAAAACAGGTCCATTGGAAGTGGTCAAAAGAATGCAATACAGCATTCAAGGAGTGTAAAAGCAAATTGGTAGAGAGCACCATGTTAGTTCACTATGACATATCTAAGGAGATTAAGCTAGCATGTGATGCCTCTCCGTATGGAGTTGGGGCAGTGATCTCTCATGTATCACGTAGTGGGGAGGAGAGACCAATTGCTTTTGCTTCACGCAGTGTCAGTGAGAGTAATTATGTGCAAATTGAAAGGGAAGCTTTGGCATTAATTTTTGGGGTCAAGAAGTTTCACAAATACTTGTATGGTCATAAGTTTATCATCGTTACGGACCATAAGCCCCTAACAGCAATCCTCCATCCAAAGTTCCCAGTTCCAACATTAGCTGCAGCCCGAATGCAGAGGTGGGCTTTGATTTTGTCAGCATATACGTATAATATTGAATACAAATGATCAGCTGATCACAGAAATGCTGATGCAATGTCTAGATTACCTTCCCCATCACAAGTTACACCCAATAGGGAAGAAGTGTTTTATTTTTCATACATTCATGAACTGCCAGTTACAGCTGAAGAGATTGGTGGAACAACCAAACTTGACCCAATGATGTCAAAGGTGTATGAGTATATTGCAAATGGATGGTCAAACCATGTAATAGACAAAGATATTCATCCATTCTTCATTTGAAGGAATGATTTATCAGTCGATAAAGATTGTATCATGTGGGGTGCAAAAGTGGTTACACCAAATAAATTCATGTCCAAATTATTAGGAGACCTCCATGACCAGCACCTGGGAAAGTGCTTGACCAAGAGTTTTGCACGCAGTTACTTATGGTGGCCAGGCCTTGATAAAGATATAGAGTACATCGTGAGTCAGTGTACGACATGTGAATCAGTAAGGAAGCAACCACCATCAGTACCATTACAGCCATGGTGTTGCAAAGGCGACATATTGATTTTGCTGAGTTAAAGGAAAACAATTGTTCATTGTGATTGATAGCCATTCAAAGTGGGTGGTGTTTCCAATGTGGAAAATAACAACAAGCAAAACATTGGTGGACATTTTGCGAAGTTTATTTTCTTCATTTGGCCTCCCTGAAGAAATTGTTTTGGATAATGGACCACAATTTAGTTCAGAAGAATTTGCACAATTCACAAGCAGAAATGGTGTGAAACATACCAAGGTTTCACCATACCACCCTGCCTTGAATGGTGCAGCAGAGCGCACTGTACAAATTGTAAAACGTGCCCTCATAAAACAAATGCTAGATCCAAATCCAATGAAACGACAGTTGTCATTGGATCACAAATTGGCTAATTTTCTAATTACATATCATAAAACTCCTCATACAACTACTGGTAGAACACCAGCAGAGTTGTTTCTCAAATGACAGCCACGAACCAGATTCTCGTTGTTAAAACCAAATTTGGCACAGTCCGTAGAAGAGACACAATTAAGACAGAAAGAGAATCATGATAGAGGTAGAGTAAAAGAGAGAAGTGTGAAATTAAATCAGAAGGTGAGAGTGAAGAACCATCATCATAAATGGTTAAAGTGGTTACTCGGAAGAGTGGTGAAAATATGTGGTGCTCGGACATGTTTGGTCAAGATGTTTGATAATGGACAGGTTAGGTTTGTTCACATTGATCATATTTTACCCAGACATGGAAGTAATTGAGAGTGGGAGTGATTCAATTATTTCTGACTCATGAGATAGTTTTGATACACCAGTAGCATATCCTACATCTAATGTACTGGAAACAAACCCATGACAAAGTCAGAATTTAAGTCTGAGCCTGAGTCAGGAAAACAGTCTGAAGTTAGAGAGAGTTCAAATGGAAATCAAGGGCATCCCTTGGAGGAAAACTTCCCTCAGGATCAGCCTTGAATGAGGTTAAATGCAACATCATGTTTGGAAGGTTCTGTTCGAGAGCGAAGGTATCCTCTTTGAAACAGAAAACAAATGGTTAAGTTAAATTTGTAAATAGGAGAAAAAAAGTCTATATCCTATATTATGTATAAACATGCAAGTTATATATGATGTTATTATAATAACTTCTTCATTAAGGAGGGAGAAGTGTATTGTCTGTAAGCTTGTAATGTTTGTAGCTCCACAGTGTGGATGTAGACGTATTGTGTACTGCAACTACAGAGTTAATAATAAACAGAACGAGGAGTTCCGGAGACTTCTGAGAGAGCTGCCTGCCAAGGTAGAAAGCTGTGTGTGCTTGTGCTCTGTGAATATATCACACTTTTTTTTAGTACTCTCTTCTGGAAAACTGCAATGTAACACCCCTATTTAAAAAGGAGGCAGACAAAAAGCAGGAAACTATAGACCAGTTAGCCTGACATCTGTGGTTGGGAAAATGTTGGCGTCCATTATTAAAGAAGCAGTAACAGGACATTTGGAAAAGCAAAATTCGGTGGGGCAGAGTCAAGCTGCTAAAGATAAACGTTCACGGGATTGGGGGTAATATATTAGCATGGATAGAGGATTGGCTAACTAACAGAGAACAGAGAGTCGCAATAAATCGTTCATTCTCTGGTTGGCAACCAGTAACTAATGAAGTGCCGCTGGGTTCAAGTGCTGGGACCCCAACTATTTACAATCTTTATTAACAAATTGGAATAAGGGACTGAGTGTAGCGTAGCCAAGTTTGCTGACAATACAAAGATGGGAGGAAAAGCAATGTGTGAGGAGGGCACAAAAAATCTGCAAAAGGACGTAGACAGGCTAAGTGAGTGGGCAAAAACTTGGCAGATAGCATATAATGTTGAAAAGTGTGAGGTCATGCACTTTGGCAGAAAAAAATCAAAGGGTAAGTTATTATTTAAATAAATAAAGATTGCAAAGTGCCGCAGTACAGCCAGACCTGGGGGTACTTGTACATGAAGCACAAAAGGATAGTATGCAGGTAACGCTAGTGATCAGGAAGGCCAGTGGTACCTTGGCAATTGTTGCAAAGAGGATGGAGTATAAAAGCAGGGAAGTCCTATTACAGCTATATAAGATATTGGTGAGGCCACACCTGGAATACTGCGTGCAGTTTTGGTTTCCATATTTACGAAAGGATATACTTGCTTTGGAGGCAGTTCAGAGAAGGTGCACTAGGTTGATTCCGGGGATGAGGGGATTGACTTATGAGGAAAGGTTGAGTAGGTTGGGCCTCTACTCATTGGAATTCAGACGAATGAGAGGTAATCTTAATGTATAAGATTATGAGGGGGCTTGACAAGGTGGATGCAGAGAGGATGTTTCCACTGATGGGGAAGACTAGAACTAGAGGGCACGATCTTAGAATAAGGGGCCGCCCATTTAAAACAGAGATGAGGAGAAATTTCTTCTCTCAGGGGGTTGTAAATCTGTGGAATTTGCTGCCTCAGAGAGTTGTGGAAGCTGGGAATTGAATAAATTCAACACAGAAATAGACAATTTCTTAAACAATAAGGGGATAAGGGGTTATGGGGAATGGGCGGGGAAGTGGAGCTGAGTCTATGATCAGACCAGCCATGATCTTATTGAATGGCGGAGCAGGCTCGAGGGGCCATATGGCCTATTCCTGTTCCTATTTCTTATGTTCTTATGTTCTTATGTTCTTATTTACTCTATCAAAACCATTTATGATTTTGAACACCACTGTCAAATCTCCTCTGAACCTTCACTGCTTCAAGGAGAACAATCCAAGCTTCTCCAGTCTCTCCATGTAACGGAAGTCCCTCACCCCCGGTCCCATTCTACTAAATCTCTTCAGCACTACTCTTCCTAAAGTATGGTGTCCAGAACTGAACACAATATTTCAGGTGAAGCTGAACCAATGTTTTATATGTAGCCTGGTGTTGCGGGCCTCCACTCCTAGGGCAAAAGTTTCTGCTAAAACATTGAATCCTTCTGCACCTGTTCATGCACCAGTTAACTTGTCATTGCCCGGAAAGCCTTAGAGTGCTACCCACTGAGTCACAACTAACACTGACCATAGGAACACTAACATAAACCATGTTCATTCACAACGTTCTTCCATACTGACCAACCCAGCAAAAGCAAGGTTTCTGCCAGGAATTCTGCCTCTGCGTATCAATATTTATCCCTCAATCAACATAACAGAAACAGATTATCTGTCATTATATACATTGTGGGAGTTTGCTGTGCACAAATTGGCTGCTGCATTTCCTACATTACAACAGTGACTACTCTTCAAAAGTATTTCATTGGCTGTAAAGCATTTCAGATTGGTTGGTGAAAGGTGTGTAAGTCTTTCTTTTTTTGATAGATTGTGAACTGCTGTGCTTGAGACTTAAAGAAGAAAGTACTAAAAAAATGAAAATGAAACAGAAAAATCATAGATACACTGATTTCAATTCAACTGTCTTGTCAAATGAGTAAACTCTCACATTTACTTGGTTATTGAAACTTTTGAACCAGACTACAGTTTTGAATAAAAATAGCCTTTTATCTCCCTGTTATCAAAACCAGACAGTTTCAATTAAAGTTGAGGGGCATCTAAAAATAAACAGTCATTTTAAAAGACACTTGCTGTAAAAAGCAGAATGCTTGGTTTGTGGAGGTTCCATGTTGTTGAGATGAATTATTAGCCTTAGTCTGTGTAGAAGAGAAAAGCCAGGAGAAATAGAGAGGCTATTCACTAATTCAAAGGTGAGGGGTAACCAGGGCCAGAGGGAGGGAGACAATAGGAGACTTTACATTGGGTGGAGGCTGGAGAGAAAATTCAGAAAGAAGAGCTTGCCAGAGATATTTGGACAAACAAGAAATTACTGAAAGACTTTGAACAGTGGAGTTACACAGAGCAGGAGGAAACTGAATGGTAAGATGTTTATCTTAATACAATATGAATTGACTGTATCGTTATTCCCTGCATCTTTACCTCTGGTGTCCCCCAAGGATCTATCGTTCGCCCCCTCCTATTTCTCATCTACATGTTGCCCCTTGGCGACATCATCATTATCACTTCTTTCGACCCCTCCACGATCTCTAAATTGTCAGACTGCTTGTCCAACATCCAGTTCTGGATGAGCAGAAATTTTCTCCAATTGAATATTGAAGACTGAAGCCATTGTTTTTGGTCCCCTTGCCACAATCACTGCTCCCTAGCCACTGACTCCATCCCTCTCCCCAACTTCCTGTGGCTGAACCAGACTGTTCACAACCTTGATGTCATATTTGACCCTGAAATGAGCTTTCGATCACATATCCTCAACATAAATAAGACCACCTCTTTCCACCTCCATAACATCGCCTGTCTCCGCTCTTGCCTCAGCTCATCCGCTGCTGAAACCCTCATCCATGCCTTTGTTACCTCTAGACTTAACTATTTTAATGCACTCCTGGCTGGCCTTTCACATTTTACTCTGCGTAAACTAGAGGTGATCCAAATCTCGGCAGCCCATGTCCTAACTCGCACCAAGCTCCACTCATCTATCACTCCTGCGCTCGCTGACCTACATTGGCTCCCGGTTAAGCAACGCCTCGATTTCAAAATTCTCATCCTTGTTTTCAAATTGCCCCTCCCTATCTCTGTAATCTCCTCCAGCCCTACCACCCCCCGAGATGTCTGCGCTCCTCTAATTCTGTCCTATTGAGCATCCCTGATAATAATTGCTCAACCATTGGTGGCCGTGCCTTCAGCTGCCTAGGCCCTAAGTTCTGGAACTCCCTGCCTAAACCTCTCCACCTCTCATTCCTCCTTTAAGACGCTCCTTAAAACCTACCTCTTTGACCAAGCTTTTGGTCACCTGCCCTAATTTCTCCTTATGCGGCTCGGTATCAAATTTTTTATCATAATACTCCTGGGAAGCACCTTGGGATATTTCATGACGTTAAAGGCGTTATATAAATATAATTTGTTGTTGTTGTCTGGTAGAGTGCCGCATTTATTTTTCATTATATATATTAACAAGACAAACTTTAGGCTAATTCTAATTTGTGTTTCTGGACAGATTAAGGAAAAATATACATAGTATCATAGAATGATTGCAGCACAGAAGGAGACCATTTGGCCTGTCGAGCCCGTGCCGGCTCTCAGCAAGAGCACTTCAGCTAGTCCCATTCCACCGCCCTTTCCCCGTAATCCTGCAAACTGTTTTTGTTTTACTCTGTTGATTAGTTTCACCTCTAGCCTCCAATATCTCTCTCTCCACTGAAACCATTCTTGTTCCTATTTCTTTGCCTTTCTCTCTCTATATTATTAGATCTACAGCTTTGCTGCCGTTTCTTCTAAACCTCAAATAAGTAGTTCTGCACGCTATTCCACCTCCCACGTCTCCACTGTGGTGAGTACAAGACGCATTACATTGTCTTCAGTTTTAAGTCGTGCTTTCTCAGCAGCTCTAAACAATGGATTTCTCTCAGTCTCTCCTTCCTCCAGCAATCTCCGGGTATTTTAATAGCCAAGTCTGATGTCTCTTTGTCATACCTTATTTATCTTTGTCTTTTCTTCTATCAAAAAGGGCCACATTACAGCAAAATTCTAAAGGGGAAAAGGGTGTTAAAAAGACAAGCCTGAAGGCTCTGTGCCTCAATGCGAGGAGTATTCGCAATAAGGTGGACGAATTAACTGCGCAGATAGCTGTTAACGGATATGATGTAATTGGCATCACGGAGACATGGCTCCAGGGTGACCAAGACTAGGAACTCAACATCCAGGGGTATTTAACATTTAGGAAGGATAGACAGAAAGGAAAAGGAGGTGGGGTGGCGTTGCTGGTTAAAGAGGAAATTAATGCAATAGTAAGGAAGGACATTAGCTTGGATGATGTGGAATCGGTATGGGTGGAGCTGCGGAATAACAAAGGGCAGAAAACGCTGGTGGGAGTTGTGTACAGACCACCAAACAGTAGTAATGAGGTTTGGGACAGCATCAAACAAGAAATTAGGGATGCGTGCAATAAAGGTACAGCAGTTATCATGGGCGACTTTAATCTACATATTGATTGGGTTAACCAAACTGGTAGCAATGCGGTGGAGGAGGATTTCCTGGAGTGTATAAGGGATGGTTTTCCAGACCAATATGTCGAGGAGCCAACTAGAGGGCTGGCCATCCTAGACTGGGTGATGTGTAATGAGAAAGGACTAATTAGCAATCTTGTAGTGCGAGGTCCCTTGGGTAAGAGTGACCATAATATGGTAGAATTCTTGATTAAGATGGAGAGTGACACAGTTAATTCAGAGACTAGGGTCCTGAACTTAAGGAAAGGTAACTTCGATGGTATGAGGCATGAATTAGCTAGAATAGACTGGCGAGTGATACTTAAAGGGTTGACGGTGGATAGGCAATGGCAAACATTTAAAGATTACATGGATGAACTTCAACAATTGTACATCCCTGTCTGAAGTAAAAATAAAATGGGGAAGGTGGCTCAACCGTGGCTAACAAGGGAAATTAAGGATAATGTTAAATCCAAGGAAGAGGCATATAAATTGGCCAGAAGAAGCACCAAACCTGAGGACTGGGAGAAATTTAGAATTCAGCAGAGGAGGGTTTAATTAGGTGGGGGAAAATAGAGTATGAGAGGAAGCTTGCTGGGAACATAAAAACTGACTGCAAAAGCTTCTATAGATAGGTGAAGAGAAAAAGATTAATGAGTACAAACATAGGTCTCTTGCAGTCAGATTCAGGTGAATTTATCATGGGGGACAAAGAAATGGCGGACCAGTTAAACAAATACTTTGGTTTTGTCTTCACGAAGGAAGACACAAATAACATTCCGGGAAGACTAAGGGACCGAGGGTCTAGTGAGAAGGAGGAACTGAAGGAAATCCTTATTAGGTGGGAAATTGTGTTAGGGAAATTGATGGACTTGCAGGCCGATAAATCCCCGGGGCCTGATAGTTTGCATCCCAGAGTACTTAAGGAAGTAGCCCGAGAAATAGTGGATGCATTGGTGATCATTTTTCAAAAGTCTATCGATTCTGGATCGGTTCCTATGGACTGGAGCGTAGCTAATATAACACCACTTTTTAAGAAGGGAGGGAGAGAGAAGATGCGTAATTATAGACCGGTTAGCCTGACATCAGTAGTGGGGAAAATGTTGGAATCAATTATTAAAGATGAAATAGCAGCACATTTGGAAAGCAGTGACGGGATCGGTCCAAGTCAGCATGGATTTATGAAAGGGAAATCATGCTTGACAAATCTTCTAGAATTTTTTGAGGATGTAACTAGTAGAGTGGACAAGGGAGAACCAGTGGATGTGGTGTATTTGGACTTTCAAAAGGCTTTTGACAAGGTCCCCCACAAAAGATTGGTGTGCAAAATTAAAGGACATGGTATTGGGGGTAATGTACTAACGTGGATAGAGAACTGGTTGGTAGACAGGAAGCAGAGAGTCGGGATAAACGAGTCCTTTTCAGAATGGCAGGCAGTGACTAGTGCGGTGCTGCAGGGCTCAGTGCTGGGACCCCAGCTCTTTACAATATACATCAATGATTTAGATGAAGGAATTGAGTGTAATATCTGCAGATGACACTAAGCTGGGTGGCGGTGTGAGCTGTGAGGAGGACGCTAAAAGGCTGCAGGGTGACTTGGACTGGTTCGGTGAGTGGGCAAACGAGTATAATGCAGATGCAGTATAATGTGGAGAAATGTGAGGTTATCCACTTTGGGGGCAAAAACACGAAGGCAGAATATTATCTGAATGGCAGCAGATTAGGAAAAGGAGAGGTGCAACGAGACCTGTGTGTCATGGTACATCAGTCATTGAAAGATGGCATACAGGTTCAGCAGGCGGTGAAGAAGGCAAATGTTATGCTGGTCTTCATAGCTAGGGTCTTAGTGAAGCCTCACCTGGAATATTGTGTTCAGTTTTGGCCTCCTAATCTGAGGAAGGACTTTCTTGCTATTGAGGGAGTGCGGCGAAGGTTCACCATACTGATTCCCGGGATGGCTGGACTGACATATGAGGAGAGACTGGATTGACTGGGCCTGTATTCACTGGAGTTTAGACGGATGAGAGGGGATCTCATAGAAACATATAAAATTCTGACGGGACTGGGCAGGTTAGATGCAGGAAGAATGTTTCCGATGTTGGGGAAGTCCAGAACCAGGGGACATAGTCTAACGATAAGGGGTAAGCCATTTAGGACTGAGATGAGGAGAAACTTCTTCACTCAGAGAGTTGTTAACCTGTGGAATTCTCTACCACAGAGAGTTGTTGATGCCAGTTTATTGGATATATTCAAGAGGTAGTTAGATATGGCCCTTATGGCTAAAGGGATCAAGGGTAATGGAGAGAAAACAGGAAAGGGATACTGAGGTGAATGATCAGCCATGATCTTATTGAATGGTGGTGCAGGCTCGAAGGGCCGAATGGCCTACTCCTGCATCTATTTTATATGTTTGTATGTCTATGTTTACCTATGGCCTGCCTCATAGGCCCTGGTCCTACATCTTGGTTTCCCAATTTACACAATTGTGTCATTTACACAATTTGTCCAAGGTTTAGATTGACCGTCCACCGAAGTTACAGCAGAAGATCAGGAGATCACTGAAGAAATTCAGGGGCCAAAGGTTTTGATTGGCACAGATCTTCCAGAAACCAATTAAAAAAGTACAACTGACATTTTGTGCTATGGCCACAGTTAAAGTCTGAGATTGGATAAATGCCGGATTTTGAATAAGTTATTAATGATTCTCTCATTATTTCAGCAAGTAAGGGGCCTCACAACCCCACAAGATGTCTGCGCTCCTCAAATTCTGGCCTCTTGAACATCCCTCATTTTAACTGCTCAACAATCGGTGGATGTCCCTTCAGCTGCCTGGGCCCTAAGCTCTGGAACTCCCTCCCTAAACCTCTCCGCCTCGCTACCTCTCTTTCCTCCTTTAAGACGCTCATTAAAACCTACCTCTTTAAACAAGCTTTTGGTCATCTGCCTTAATTTCTTCTTTTGTGGCTCGGTGTCAAATTATCTGTTTTGTCTTGTAACACTGTTGTGCAGTGCCTTGGGACAGTTTACTACGTTAAAGGTGCTAAGTTATTATTACTATTATTATTATATAATAAGAGAGAGGAAATGCTCAATAGGCTGGGAGGAAATACCATGTAGCGCACAAAATTAAGTTGCTGTTAAGGAGGAATTATATGTAAACATGGTCTATCCTTGAAGATCAGATTATAAGGTCTTAATGCTGTAAACAGATACATCTTGAATTCATTAAGAGATCAACTTGAAGCTGATTTCTCAAGTAGATCCAGAGTTTATTTTATGTTGCTGGGGTGGTTTCCTTGAAGTGTCACACCTGGCTGATGGACGTGTTTCAAATCTTTGATATATGCCAGTAGATCTTCCATAGCATTGGTCCAGTGTCTGAAGTGTGATTGTGATATTTTATGGCTAACCTGGCCAATATTCTTAACACTACTGTTCTAGTACTCTGTGTAAGAATCCAGATAATTGTAGATGTTTGTAAGTTCCTTAATGCAATTAAAGTGTGTTCAGTTCTGACCGTACTTCAGGAAGATTATATTGGCCTTGGAGGGGATGCAGCGCAGATTCAACAGAATGATGATACCGGGATAAAAGAGTTAAATTATGAAGAAAGGTTGCATAGACTAGGCTTGTATTTCATTGACTAAAGAAGATTAAGGGGTGATCTAATTGAGATGTTTAAGATGATTAAAGGATTTGATAGGGTAAGTAGAGATAAATTATTTCCTCTGGTGGGGAGTCCAAAATAAGGGGGCATAACCTTAAAATTAGAACTAGGTTGTTGAGGGGTGATGTCAGGTAACACTTCTTCACACATCGGGTAGTGGATATCTGGAACTCTCTCCTCTAATAAGTTGCTGAGACGGGGTCAATTAAAAATTTTAAAACTATGATTAATAAATTTCTGTTAGGCAGGGTATTAAGGAATATGGAACCAAGATGGGTGAATGGAGTTAAGATACAGATCAGCCATGATCTAATTGAATAGCAGCACAGGCTTGAGGGAATGAATGGCCTACTCCTATGCAAATGTTCCTAAAGGTCAGAGTAATGTATTTGCTTCATGGGTTCTTTGCTTAAGAATTCATAGCGACACACTGCTATTAAGAACCAGTTGGTTAATTAACAAAGGTTTAACAATCACAATACACATTACCAGTTCATCCACTTGGCTCACAACTGCATGCCTCATCATGGATGACCAACTGACTGGGGTTTTATTGAGTCTAAGCCACTCACAATGCAACAGCTCTACAACTATTGTGGGTAAACAGATAAAGCCAAGTGCCTCCTTATTTAAGAGACAGTAGAACACACAAATTAACAATAAAATTTTAAGTAAACCTGAAACGATCAAATTAAAATTTGGTTGCCGGGGGTGATGATGCGCTCCAGTCCCTCCGGTGCCCACCTCTTTCAGAAGGCCACGAGCATACAGGTGGACACCGCGTGCGTCATCTCCAGGGACACCCTGGCACGAACGTAACTGTGGAAGAGAGGCAGGCAGGCGCCCTGGGAGTCCATGAACCGACTTAAAATCTTATTGCAGGACTACCCCATGCAATAACCCCCAGGCCAAGTCCCCAATAGATAAAGAGAGGACTCCCGCGTAGAGAGCCCTCCATTGGGGACCCCGCCTCCTCCGGATGGCAAGATGGTAAATGCAACAACTCTACAACTCTTTTAAGTTGAAACATTAATACAAGTGCCCCCTTATTAAAGGGGCACTAAAACCGACAAACTTAAACAAATTAAACATTAGACATTAAGGATCAAATTAAAATTTGGTTGCCGGGGGTGATGATGCACTTCAGTCCCTCCGGCGCCCACCCCTCGCGGAAGGCTGCGAGCGTACCGGTGGACACCGCATGCTCCATCTCCAGGGATACCCTGGCATGGATGTAACCATGAAAGAGAGGCAGGCAGTCGGACTGAACGACCCCCTCGATCGCCCGTTGCCTGGACCGGCTGATGGCCCCCTTGGCCGTGTCCAGGGGCAGTCATACGAGGAGGCCTTCCGACCTGCCTGCTCCCCTCCGCACAGGGTGCCCAAAGATCAGGAGCATGGGACTGAAGTGCAACCAGAATTGGAGGAGCAGCCCCTTCAAATATTGGAAGAGGGGCTGCAACCTCACACATACAACATAAACATGGAACACGGACTCCTCTAGACCACAGAAATTGCAGGCAGCTTGGGAGACTGTGAACCGACTTAAAAACTTATTGCACAGGACTGCTCCATGCAACACCCTATAGGCCAAGTCTTCCAATAAATAGAGGGAGGACTCCCGTGTAGAGTGCGCTCCATTAGGGATCCCCGCCTCCTCCGGACGACAAGATGGTAACTGCAACAGCTCTACAATTATTTTAGTTGTGCACTTTAATCAAGTGCCCCCTGGTTAAAGGGGGGGGCATACTCCAAACACTTTCAAACAAGTGGCCCCTTGTTTTTTTTTGAGGGCACTAAGAACATAAAATTATACAAGTGGCCCCTGGTTAAAAGGGGCGAGGGGGGCACTAAAACCAACAAATAAACAAATTAAATGTAAAATTTTGACCATCAATTTAAATCAAATTAAAATTTGGTTGCCGGGGGTGATGATACACTCCAGTCCCTCCGGCTCCCACCTATCGTGGAAGGCCGCGAGCGTACCGATGGACACCGCGTGCTCCATCTCCAGGGACACCCTGGTCCGGATATAATTGTGGAAGAGAGGCAGGCAGTCGGGCTGAACGGCCCCCTCAACCGTCCTCTGCCTGGACCGGCTGATGGCCCCCTTAGCTATTCCCAGGAGCAGTCCTACAAGGAGGCCCTCCGACCTGCCTGCTGCCCTCTGCACAGGGGCGTGGGACTGAAGTGCAACCAGAATTGGAGGAGCAGCCCCTTCAAATATCGGAAGAGGGGCTGCAACTTCGCACACTCAATCAAAACGTGGAACACGGACTCCTCCAGACTACAGAAATTACAGGCGGCCTGGGAGCCCGTGAACTGACTTAAAAATTTATTGCGCGGGACTGCTCCATGCACCACCCTCCAGGCCAAGCCCCTAACAAATAGAAAGAGGACTCCTGTGTAAAGGGCACTCCACTTCGGACACCCGCCTCCTCCGGCTCTACAACTATTTTGTTGTATATCAAAAATCAAGTGCCCCCTGATTTAAGGGGGAGGCACACTCCAAAAACTTTTCAAGTGCCCCCTTGTTTTTTTGTTTCTTGGGTTTTTTTTTGAGGGCACTAAATCACAAATTGCACAAGTGTCCCCTCGCTAAAAGGGGGTGGGGGGGTGGGGGATAGGGGGTGCATTAAAACCGACACAATAAAAAAATTACGTTTTCGACATTAAAATCAAATTAAAATTTGGTTGCTGGGGTGATGATGCACTCCAGTCCGTCCAGTGCCTACCTCTCGCAGAAGGCCGTGAGCATACCAGTGGACACCGCGTGCTCCATTTCCAGGGACACCGTGGCTCGAATGTAACTGCGGAAGAGAGGCAGGCAGCCAGGCTGAACAACCCCCTTGACCCCCCCCGCTGCCTGGGGGGTCCCCCTTGGCCATGCCCAGGAGCAGTCCTACGAGGAGGCCTTCCGACCTACCCGCTCCCCTCCGCACAGGATGCCCAAAGATCAGGAGTGTGGGACTGAGGTGCAACCAGAATTTGAGGAGCAGCCCCTTCAGATATTGGAAGAGGGGCTGCAACCTCGTACATTCAATAAAAGCATGGAACACGGACTCTTCCAGACCACAGAAATTGCAGGCGGCCTGGGAGCCCATGAACCTACTTAAAAACTTATTGCACGGGACTACTCCATGCAACACCCTCCAGGCCAAGCCCCCAATAAATAGAGGGAGGATTCCCGCGTAGAGTGCACTCCATTGGGGAACCCCGCCTCCTCCGGACGGCAAATTGGTAAATGCAACAGCTCTACAACTATTGTGTTGCAAAAAAAAAACAATTAAATCAAGTGCCCCCTGATTAAAAAGTGGGGGGGGGGGAACTCCAAACACTTTTCAAGTGCCATTTTTTTTTTTTTTTGTTTTTTTGGGGGTTTTTTTGGGCACTAAAACCACAAATTATATAAGTGCCCCCTGGCTAAAATGGGAGCGAGACACTAAAACCCGGCAATAAAACAAATTAAACTTTAAAACATATAAAATCAATTTAAAATTTGGTTGCCGGGGGTGATGATGTACTCCAGTCCCTCCGGTGCCCACCTCTCGCGGAAGGCCGCGAGCGTACCGGTGGACACCGCGTGCTCCATCTCCAGGGACACCCTGGCTCGGATGTACGCGCGGAAGAGAGGCAGGCAGTCGGGCTGAATGACCCCCTTGACCACACGCTGCCTGGACCGGCTGATGGCACCCTTAGCCGTGCCCAGGAGCAGTCCTACGAGGAGGCCCTCGGACCTACCCGCTGCCCTCCGCACAGGGTGCCCAAAGATCAGGAGTGCGGGACTGAAGTGCAACCAGAAATTGAGGAGCAGCCCCTTCAAATAATGGAACAGGGGCTGCAACCTCACACATTCAATAAAAACATGGAACACGGACTCTTCCAGACCGCAGAAATTGCAGGCAGCCTGGGAGCCCGTGAACCGACTTAAAAACTTATTGCACGGGGCTGCTCCATGCAACACCCTCCAGGCCAAGTCCCCGATAAATAGAGGGAGGACTCCTGCGTCGAGTGCACTCCATTGGGGACCCCCGCCTCCTCCAGACGGCAAGATGGTAAATGCAACAGCTTTACAACTCTTTTTGGGGGGAGGGGAACAAAATAAACATTAGATCGAGTGACCCCCCGATCTGGGGGACACTCCAGACACTTTTAACTGCCCTCTTTTTTAATATTTTTTGTTTTTATTTGTTCTTTTCTTTTGTGTTTTTTTTTTATTTTTGAGGGGGGCATTAAAATTATATATTTTTTTAGAAGTGCCCCCTATAAAAGGGGAGGAGGACACTAAAAACCCGTCAATTAAAGCAAATTAAACTTTAAAACATGCAAAATCAAATTAAAATTTGGTTGCCGGGGGTGATAATGCACTCCAGTTCCTCCGGCGCCCACCTCTCGCGGAAGGCCGCGAGCGTACCGGTGGAGCAACAGCTCTACAAACCTGTGAGCATACTCACAGCTGCATACATTACAGTCAGTAAAAAAAATTATCTTTTTTTTTTAATTGTTTTTAATTTGTAACAAAAAGTGATGTTGAAGATGATGGGCGTGCAGGAAACAGATTTTCCATGGCAGTTCTAATAGTGAGTCAGAAGTTAAAATTGTAACAGGGGTGTGAGGTATGGAATTGAAAGAATTGGGGGTGCACTTCTCCAGTGAAAGAATTTGGAACAAGATCTTCCCAGAGACCCTGAAGTATTTTTTCTTTACAAATTACAAGTAGCTAAATCAATCACATTTAGAGTATGGGTTTTTTATAATGAAGCCCAAAAAATATAACATTTAAGATTAAAAATTAAATCATTTGTATCTTATATTTTTTACTTTATGTCTGCACAATAGTACTCAGAGCTACCAAAATAAACAGAAATGTTTAGATTTATGGCTTTTATTTGAACCTCACTCCAAACTTGAATAAGCTGCAATATTTCTTGCCACTGTTTATATTCAGAAAGCAAAAGAACTATTGTCTATGTAAACATTGATTTTAACAATTGCAGTGTCTCTAATCATTTAGAATATATTACAAAATATAAAGACCTGCTCCAAGTCTTTCCTCACTCAGAAGCATCTGTGGTCAATTCTTCTGTTGTACTTGCCAACTATAAGAGGAGAATGGTTTTCCTTGGGAATTTGTCTGCTGTGGTTCAGTGGGTAGCACCCTTGCCTGTGAATCAGATGGTTGTGGGTCCAAGTCCCACTTCAGAGACTTGAGCACAAAAATCTAAGCTGACATTACAGTGAAGTGCTGATGGAGTGCTGCACTGTCAGAGGTGCTGTCTTTCAGATGAGATGTTAAACTGAGGCCCTGTCTGCATTCTTAGGTGGATATAAAAGATCCCGTGCCACTATTTTGCAGGAGAACAGGGGAGTTATCCGTGGTGTCCTGGTCAATATTAATCCCTCAATCAACATAACAAAAACCATTATCATTTCCCACATTACAACAGTGACTACACTCCAAAAAAGTACTTCAGTGGCTGTAAAGCGCTTTGAGATGTCCGGTGGTTGTGAAAGGTGCTATATAAATGCAAGTCTTCCTTTATTTTTATCACATTGCTGTTTGTACGAGCTTGCTGAGCACAAATTGGCAATCGTGCTTCTTACAGTACAACAGTGACTACACTTCAAAAAGTACTTCATTGGCTGTAAAGCGCTTTGGGACGTTCAACAGTCTTGAAATGCAAGTCTTTCGTTTTTACCTCAAAAAAAGTGAAAAGTTCGTGGGAAGTAATTCCCTGTAGCCAGCACTAGAGGGCAGTCTCACCAACCAGGTTGTTTGTTCCAATACAAAACCAGAAAATGCTGGAATCTTCCAAGAGACCAGGCAGTATCTGTGGAGAGAACAGACCAGTTAACCATTTGGCTGCATTCCAGCAGGTTGGTTTGTTTTTCGGATTTCCAGCATCTGCTGTTCTTTTTTGCTTTTTCTTTATTCTCATTGGTATCTAATCCTGTTAAATCAAAGTTTATTTCTGCACAAAATAAATCCAAATTATCCAGTAGTTTGAACTAAGCAATTTAAGTAAAACAGCACAGGAGGCATTTTTTAACAGTAACAAATTAAGTAACGTCATATTATGAGTAGGCTGTAAGAGTATATTTGGTGTACAATTATCGTCCTACAATATATATTATAGAATTCTTATACAAATTAAACTGAGGATTTTATGAGTTTCAGAAAGGATTGAGTTTGTGTCGGTTGAGGACATTATTGTATCCTTGGGCAATAGTTGTCTTGAAGTTCAGTGATTTACACAAAAGTCTTAAACGCAGTCGAGATCTGGAATTCCCTCCCTCAATCTTTCCGCCTCTGTACCTCTCTTTCCTCCTTTAAGACGCTCCTTAAACCAACATTTTTGACCAAGCTTTTGGTCATCTACCCTAATTTCTCATAACGTGGCTTGATGTCAGATTGTGTTTTATGACACACCTGTGAAGTGCCTTGAGACATTTTACTACGTTAGAATCATAGAAATTTACAGCACCGGAAGGAGACCATTCGGCCCATTGTGTCCATGCCGGCCGATGAAGAGCTATCCAGCCTAATCCCACTATCCAGCTCTTGGTCCGTAGCCCTGTGGGTTACGGCACTTCCAATGCAAATCCAAGTACTTTTTAAATGTGGTGAGGGTTTCTGCCTCTACCACCCTTTCAGGCTGTGAGTTCCAGACCCCCACCACCCTCTATGTGGAAACATTTCCACTCGAAACCCCTCTAAACTTCTACCAATTACTTTAAATCTATGCCCACTGGTTGCTAACCCCTCTGCTAAGGGAAATAAGTCCTTCCTATCCACTCTATCTAGGTCCCTCATAATTTTATACATAATAAGATCTCCCCTCAGCCGTCTCTGTTCCAAAGAAAACAACCCCAGCCTATCCAATCTTTTCTCATAGGTAAAATTCTCCAGTCCAGGCAACATCCTTGGAAATCTCCTCTGCACTGTCTCTACTGCAAACTTTCCTGTAATGTGGTGACCAGAACTGCACGCAGTACTCTAGCTGTGGCCTAACTAGTGTTTTATACAGTTCAAGCATAACCTCCCTGCTCTTGTATTCTATACCTCGGCTAATAAAGGCAAATATTCCGTATGCCTTCTTAATCACCTTATCTACCTGTCCTGCTTCCTTAAGGGATCTATGGGCATGTACTCCAAGGTCCCTTTGCTCCTCTACACTTCTCAGTATCTGACCATTTAACATGTATCCCCTTGCCTTGTTAGCCCTCCCCAAATGTATTAGATCACACTTCTCCAGATTGAATTCCATTTGCCGCTGTTCTGCCCACCTGACCAGTTTATTGATATCTTCCTGAAGTCCACAGCTTCCTTCTTCATTATCAACCACACAGCCGATTTTAGTATCATCGACAAACTTCTTAATCATACCCCCTATATTCAAGTCTAGATCATTGATGTACACCACAAAAGCAAGGAACATAGAAAAATAGAAATTAGGTGCAGGAGCAGGCCATTCGGCCCTTCGAACCTGCACCACCATTCAATAAGATCATGGTTGATCTTTCCTGCTTTCTCTCCATACCCTTTGAAACCTTTGGTCGTAAGGGCCATATCTAACTCCATTTTGACTATATCTAACGACTGACCTCAACAACTTTCTGCAGTAGAGAATTCCACAGGTTAACCACTCTCTGAGTGAAGAAGTTTCTCCACATCTCGATCCTAAATGGCTTACCCCTTATTCTTAGACTGTGATCCGAGGTTCTGGACTTCCCCAACATCGGGAACATTCTTCCTGCCTCTAACCTGTCCAATTCTGTCAGAATTTTATATGTTTCTATGAGATCCCCTCTCATTCTTCTAAACTCCAGTGGATACAAGCCCAGTTGATCCAGTCTCTCCTCATATGTCAGTCCTGCCATCCCAGGAATCAATCTGGTGAACCTTCGCTGTACTCCCTCATTAGCAAGAACATCCTTCCTCAGATTAGGAGACCAAAACTGAACACAATATTCGAGGTGTGGCCTCACCAAGGCTCTGTACAACTGCAGTAAGACCTCACTGTTCCTATACTTAAATCATCTAGCTATGAAGGCCAACGTGCCATTTGCCTTCTTCACCGCCTGCTGTACCTGCATGCCAACCTTCAATGACTGATGTACCATGACACACAGGTCTCGTTGCACCTCCCCTTTGACTAATCTGTCACCATTCAGAAAATATTCCGCCTTCCTGTTTAACCTCACATTTATCTACATTATACTGCATCTGCCATGCATTTGCCCACTCACCTAACCTGTCCAAGTCACTCTGCAGCCTCTTAGCATCCTCCTCACAGCTCACACTGCCACCAAGCTTAGTGTCATTTGCAAACTTGGAGATATTACATTCAATTCCTTCATCTAAATCATTGATGTATATTGTAAAAAGCTGGGGTCCCAGAACTGAACCCTGAGGCACCCAACTAGTCGCTGCCTGCCATTCTGAAAAGGACCTGTTTATTCCGACTCTCTGTTTCCTGCCTGCCAAATAGTTTTCTATCCATGGCAATACATTACCCCCAATACCATGTGCTTTAATTTTGCACATTAATCTCTTGTGTGGGACCTTGTCAAAAGCCTTTTGAAAGTCCAAATATACCACATCCACTGGTTCTCCCTTGTCCACTCTACTAGTTACACCCTCAAAAATTTTTTAGAAGATTTGTCAAGCATGATTTCCCTTTCATAAATCCATGCTGACTTGGACCGATCCTGTCACTGCTTTCCAAATGCGCTGCTATTTCATCTTTAATAATTGATTCCAACATTTTCCCCACCACCGATGTCAGGCTAATCGGTCTATAATTCCCTGTTTTCTCTCTCCCTCCTTTTTTAAAAAGTGGTGTTACATTAGCTACCCTCCAGTCCATAGGAACTGATCCAGAGTCATTAGAATGTTGGAAAATGATGACCAATGCATCCACTATTTCTAGGGCCACTTCCTTAATTACTCTGGGATGCAGCCTATCAGGCCCTCGGGATTTATCAGCCTTCAATCCCATCAATTTTCCGAACACAATTTCCTGACTAATAAGGATTTCCTTCAGTTCCTTCTTTTTGCTAGATCCTCGAACCCCTAGTATTTCCGGAAGGTTATTTGTGTCTTCCTTAGTGAAGACAGATCCAAAGCATTTGTTCAATTGGTCTGCCATTTCTTTGTTCCGCATTGTAAATTCACCTGATTCTGACTGCATAGAACCTACGTCGGTCTTCACTAATCTTTTTCTTTTCACATATCTATAGAAGCTTTTGCAGTCAGTTTTTATGTTCACTGCAAGCTTCCTCTCATACTCTATTTTCCCTCTCCTAATTAGACCCTTTGTCCTCCTCTGCTGAATTCTAAATTTCTCCCAGTCCTCAGCTTTGCTTTTTCTGGCCAATTTATATGCCTCTTCCTTGGATTTAACACTTTCCCTAATTTCCCTTGTTAGCCACGGTTGAGCTACCTAGTACTGAGCCCTGCGGAACCCCACTGGAAACAGCCTTCCAATCACAAAAAGACCCATCAACCATTACCCTTTGCTTTCTGCCTCTGAGCTAATTTTGGATCCAACTTGCTACTTTGTCCTGGATCCCATGGCTTTTACTTTCGTGACCAATCTGCCATGTGGGACCGAATCAAAAGCGTTGCTAAAATTCATATACATTACATCCTATGCTTTGCCTTCATCGACCCTCCTGGTTACCTCCTCAAAAAATTCAATCAAGTTAGTCAGACATGACCTTCCCTGAAGAAATCCATGCTGACTTTCCTTGATTGATCCGTGTTTTTTTAAATTAAGATTGTCCCTCGGAATTTTTTCCAATAATTTTCCCACCACTGAGGATAGGCTGACTAGCCTGTAATTACTCAGTCTATCCCTTTCTCCCTTTTCTCCCTTTAGCAGTCCTCCAGTCCTCCAGCACCACACCTGTAGCCAGAGAGGATTGGAAAATGATGGTCGGAGCCTCGGCTTTTGCTTCTCTTAACAGTCTGGGATATATTTCATCTGGGCCTGGGGATTTACACACTTTCAATGCTGTTAAACCCCTTGATACTGCTTCTCTCGCTATGGTTATTTCACCTAATATTTTATTCTCCTCCTCCTTGATTGCATTGTCCCTCTCTTTTGTGAAAACAGACGCAAAGTATTCATTAAGGACCATACCCACGTCTTCCGCCTTCACAGATTACCTTTACGGTCTTTAATAGGCGCTATGTTCTTTTGTTATCCATTTGGTCTTAATGTGTTTAAGAACATAAGAAATAGGAGCAGGAGTAGGTCATTTGGCCCCGCGAGCCTGCTCCGCATTTTAATAAGATCATGGCTGATCTGATCTTGGTCTTAGCTCCACTTCCCTGCCGGCTCCCCATAACCCTTCACTCCCTTATCGTTCAAAAATCTGTCTATCTTCATCTTAAATATATTCAATGACCCAGCCTCCACAGCTCTCTGTGGCAGAGAATTCCACAGGTTTACAACTCTCTGAGAGAAGAAATTTCTCCTCATCTCAGTTCTGAATGGGTGACCCCTTATTCTTAAACTATGCCCCCTAGTTCTAGATTCCCCCACGAGTGGAAATATCCTCTCTGCATCAACCTTGTCGAGCCCCCTCATTATCTTATATGTTTCGATAAGATCACCTCTCTTTCTTCTAAACTCCAATGAGTATAGGCCCAACCAACTCAACCTTTCTTCTTAAGTCAACCCCTTCATCTGCAGAATCAACCTAGTGAACCTTCTCTGAATTGCCTCCAATGCAAGTATATCCCTCCTTAAATCCGGAGACCAAAGCTGTACGCAGTACTCTAGGTGTGGTCTCATCAATACCCTGTACAGCTGTAGCAGAACTTCTCTGCTTTTATACTCCATCCCCCTTGCAATAAAGGCCAACATTCCATTTGCCTTCCTGATTACTTGCTGTACCTGCATATTAATTTTTTTGTTTCATGCACAAGGACGCCCAGGCCCCTCTGTACTGCAGCATTTTGTAATCTCTCTCCATTTAAATAATAATTTGCTTTTTTATTTTTCCTGCCAAAGTTGATAACCTCACAATTACCCACTTTATGCTCCATCTGCCAAATTTTTCCCCACTCAATTAGCCTGTCTATATCCCTTTGTAGATTTTTTTGTGTCCTCCTCACAAACTGCTATCTCACCCATCTTTGTATCATCAGCAAACTTGGCTACATTACACTTGGTCCCTTCCTCTAAGTCATTAATATCAATTGTAAATAGATGAGGCCTCAGCATCAATCCCTGTGGCACCCACTCATTTGCCAACCGGAAAATGACCCATTTATCCCGACTCTCTGTTTTCTGTTAGTCAATCCGCTATCCGCTAATATATTATAACCTCACAATTACCCACTTTATGCTCCATCTGCCAAATTTTTCCCCACTCACTTAGCCTGTCTATATCCCTTTGTAGATTTTTTTGTGTCCTCCACACAAACTGCTTTCCCACCCATCTAATATATTACCCCCAACCCCATACAGTAACGCTTTATGTGGCACCTTATCGAATGCCTTCTGGAAATCTAAATACACCACATCCACTGTTTCCCCCTTATCCACCCTGCTCGTTACATCTTCAAAAAACTCCAGCAAGTTTGTCAAATATGGAAGCTGGTCATTGAATAAATTTAAGACAGAGATAGATAGTTTCTTAACCGATAAGGGAGTAAGGAGTTATGGGGAGCAGGTAGGAAAGTGGACCTGAGTCCATGATCAGATCAGCCATGATCGTATTAAATGGCGGACTAGGCTCGAGGGGGTGTATGGCCTTCTCCTGCTCCTACTTCTGATGTTCTAATGTCCTTATGATTTCCCTTTCATAAAACCATGCTGACTCTGCTTGACTACATTATGCTTTTCCAAATGTCCTGCTACTGCTTCTTGAATAATGGACTCCAGCATTTTCCCAACGACAGATGTTAGGCTAACTTGTCTATAGTTTCCTGCTTTCTATCTCCCTCCTTATTTAAATAGGGGCGTTACATTTGCGGTTTTCAAATCCGCTGGGACGTCTCCAGAATCCAGGGAATTTTGGTAGATTACAACCAATGCATCCACTATCTCTGCAGCCATTCCTTTTAAGACCCTAGGATGCAGGCCTTGATTGTTTTAAGTTCTTCCCTCCCTATAGCCCCTTGATTATCTATTATTGGGATGTTTTTAGTGTCTTCTACCATGAAGACCGATACAAAATATTTGCTTAAAGTCTCTGCCATTTCCCTGTTTCCCATTATTAATTCCCCAGTCTCATCCTCTAAGGGACCAATGTTTACTTTAGCTACTCTCTTCCTGTTTTATATACTTGTAGAACATTTATAAAACATTTTTGGGTTTTCCTTAATTTTACTTTCCAACATGTTCTCATGCTCTCTCTTTGCTTTCCTACTTTCCTGCAGTTTCTGTACTCATCTAGAGATTGACCCCTCATTGAAGGCCCTATAAAAATGCAAATTGTTGTTGTTGTTGTTGTTGTTGAGATTTTGCTTCTTGGACTCTTGGTTTTAAATGTACTTAAAAATAATTGTCGCAAAGACCCAGGACATAAGAACCTGAGGTTAACATGATAACTGATTTTGTATATCCAATTCCTCAATATCAATTGGGATGTGCAACATTATTATATTGTGCTGACCTTGCATAACAACAGTTGGAAATGAGACAGCAAATAACCATTCTTCATGCATGAGGCTAGGCAGCTAAGTTTCAGCGTGGGTGGGGGATCTCAAAAGACAAGACTGCTCTTGTCCTTTCCTAATTTTGCCATTCTTACACTTTCAAGCTGTGGTTAGAGGATAGCAATCAGAAGTGATAACCTTGGCTTCACACTAATCCTGTGACATTGAGGTCAATGGTATCACTCCTACCACAAGTGCGGCCAAGATCAACTAACTCAACACTGACTGCCGATCAGACCTACGACCTTCCTTGTCTGTTTGGTTAAGTTTTAACAGTGATTATTTATCAATTGAGTTATTGGAGGAATTTATCTCTCTCACCGGGTTACTGCATTGTCATTTGACCTCTTGACTTTGTGCCGAATGAAATAAGTTGGGGCATTTCACACCTTTGAGCCTATTCATAATCTGACACAAAATGGCTCAGAATTCTCATTGTCTCAGAGTCGATGAGGGAAATGGAAATGTCACTGTAGGCAAAGACATCCAATCTGTAATCCCAGTGCCACATGTGGCCCCCTGAAATAAGACAATCTAGCCCTTAAAACCCAGGCAACTGAGACCTATGTGTTCTTACGTTTCTATTTGCTGGTTTGTGCTTTTTGAATTTTGTGGCCCCAAAGGTCCGAAAGGGGCTCTTTTTAGGGCTGTTACCTTGTTGGTGGATAAATCCTAAATCACAGCACCAGGATCTGTTATTATCAACAACTTGGAACTGGGAATATGAGTTTAAATTTTATACGTGGCCTCGAGACTCCGTGGTATCTCCCTAAGCATCCACAGAAGCAAAAAGTTGGACACTCCTGCAGGAGAGAATGCCCTCCTGGGCTGGAATGGAGACAGATTGTTTGGCAGTGTAAAGAGTTTTGCTTTGTATTAATCTGACTCGAGAATGTTTTGACATTGGAGCAGAGAGATAAACAGCAGAAAGATCTTCCATTCCGCAGCATCAACATCCCCTTCCTTAATTAGTTTTACGTTCCAACTTCCACTTCCCAAGAAAAAATAAATTACTGTCTAACATGGACTCAAAGTAGAGGAACTGTTTCACTTTTGGGTTTCCTAATCCTCATGTCCCTAGAGAAACTGGGCCATCTAGCTTGGTTTCAGCACCTTGAGAAAATACAAGGACTGATTACAGGATGTGAAGCAAGGTTTCTGTTTGTCGTGTCCCATGGACCTTCTCCATTCATTGTCTCACAATTTCTCCATACCATTGATACAATGGATCACTGGTACAGTGATCAAAGTGTGATTTTGCAACTGTTGCCTGCTTTCTAGCAAGAAATGCTAAGAGACATGGAAAAGCTAGATACAAGAATCTACTCAACAGAAACTGTGAATACAGGACTAGTGGATAAGAGTACCAAATTTACTAACCTCAAACAAGACTAAAATTCAGGGTGAAAAAGTTCCCACAGGAGCATACAATTTTACTCTCCTTATTTAAGGAGGAATACACTTGCATTGGAGGCAATTCAGAGAAGGTTCACGAGGTTGATTCCTAAGATGAAGGGGTTGTCTTATGAACAGGCTGGGCCTATACTCAGAGAAAAATGAGAGGTGATCTTATTGAAAGGTATAAGATTCTGAAGGGGCTTGACAGGATAGATACAGAAAGGATGTGGGGGAATCTGGAACTAGAGGGCATAGTTTAAGAATAAGGGGGTCACCATTTTAACATGGAAATGAGGAGGAATTTCTTCTCTCAGAGGGTCGTGAATCTTTGGAATTCTCTATGGAGGCTGGGTTGTTGAATATATTTAAGATGGAGATAGACAGTTTCTTGAACGATAAGGGAGTCAAGGGTTGTGAGGAGAGGGCAGGGAAGTGGAGTTGAGGCCAAGATCAGATCAGCAATGGTCTTATTGAATGGTGGAGCAGAGTTGAGGGTCCAAATGGCCTACTCCTGCTTCTATTTCTTATGTTCTTATATGTAGAAATTAAAAGGATTTCTGATTGGAAATGCGATTGAATGTTAAATATAAAGATACAAAGACATGAGAAGCGCTAGATATTGAGTATTTTCAGAGCCTCACCCTTTAGTTGACTTTTAAATGCCCCCTGATGTAGCCTAGCAAGCCACTTGGTTACAACAGTGTTTCAAGAAGAAGGCCCACCATCACCTTTTCAGGACAACTTGGGGATGGCAAATAAACGCTGGCCCTGCCAGTGACACCTTCATCCCAAGAATTTTTTTTTAAACTGTACTTTTCAAAATAGCTTACCACATAATCTTTCATTAATGTCACATTCATAGTTATTTACAAGATGGTGTAAATGAGGAAGACCATACATTAGTTCATCCATCCAATAAAGTAAAATCTACAGTTTTCACAACATGCCAACAAGTAGGTGTCCAATTAATTCAATTTTGCTTCCTGGAATTTTATTCACAGTACTGGTTATACGTTGTATGAAGAACATAAGAACATAACAAGTAGAAGCTGGAGTCGGCCGTACGGTTCCTCAAACCTGCTCTGTCATTCAGTAAGATCGTGGTTGAGATTTGAATTCAACGCCACTTCCCCACCCTATCCCCATATCCCTTGTTTCCCTTACTATCCAAAAGTCTAGCAAACTCATTGACTGAGCATCTACAACCCTCTGGGGCAAAGAATTCCAAATGTTTTACAGCCCTCTGAGTGAAGAAACATCTCCTCATCTCAGTCCTAAATGGCCGACCCCTTATCCTGAGATTATGCCCCCTAGTTCTAAACTCTCCAGCCAAGGGAAGCAGCCTCTCAGCATCCACTCTGTCAAGCCCTCCAAGAACTTGTTTCAATGAGATCACCTCTCATTCTTTCATGCTCCAGAGAATTTAGGTTCTATTGTGTTCCTAACACAGATAAGACCGCACACAGGGAGGTTAAAGTAACAGTGACCTCAGTCTTTATTAAGACACTCCAGAGTGCGGAACAGGCCTTAGGAGCTGGTTTATATACAGTGCTCCCAAGGGATGCTGGGATCCCTTGGGACTTCAGGGGATGCACTCCCTGGTGGCGGAACATGGGAGTGCATGCTTTACAGATACACAACAAGTTCATTCTACTCAATCCCCTCTCATAGGACAATCCTCTCATCCCAGGAATCAATCTAGTGAAGCTTTGATGCACCCCCTCTAAGGCAAGTACCGTATATACTCGCGTATCATGCGACTTTTGAAGACCTAAATTGTAACCTAAATTTGGGGGGTCGCATGATACGCGAGATACAAAATTTGCGGGTGTGAAGTGCTGGCCAAGATTAGGCTGTTAGGCTGTTAAGCAGATCGTATCCACGCTGAATCTCGGCATGCTCCAACAATCCTCTATGTAAAAACATTTCTCTTGGTTTCTCCTCTCACTCTCCATGATGGTTGTAAATTGAATATCCCTGGTTGATATTAGTTCCTCGATACTCATGACCAAATCATTAGTTTATGTGGAAAACAAGCCAAGTTCCTGCAGCACACCACTAACTACATCCTCCCAATGCAAAAAAAAATCCATTTGACTCCTGCTGAAATTCTTCTCTTCAGGGGGAGAGAGAGTCGCGGAGGTCGGGGGGGAGAGAGAGTCGCGGAGGTCGGGGGGGGAGAGCACGGAGAGAGAGCACGGAGAGAGAGCACGGAGAGAGAGCACGGAGAGAGAGTACGGAGAGAGAGCACGGAGAGAGAGTACTGAGAGAGAGCAGAATCCACTCGATGTTTCATGTTAAGGTCTGTATTCGATCTCAAAAAAGTGACTCGCATGATACATGAGATATATGGTAAAATCATGTTTTGGGGACGAAAATTTAGGGGTCGCATGATACGCGAGATCGCAGGATACGCGAGTATATACGGTATATCCTTTCTTCGTTAAGGAGACCTACTTAGGTAAGAGCAGAGATGAAAGAAAATTGGCCTCTTTTTACTAGAATAGAGAAGGATATGAGGAGAGCTGATAGAAGTGTTTAAAATTATGAAGGATAAGTCAGGAAAAACTATTTCCACTGATCAATGAGTCAGTAATTGGAAAACATAAATTTAGGTTCACAGATATTAGGTCAGGAGAATTTTATTGAATGTAGAGGACTGTTTGGACTTGGAAACCACCACTGGAAACAAAGGCAAATCCATAAACGTTTCTAAAACAGAAGCAGAAAAAGAAAATGTTAACAGGATATGGGTACAGGGGAAGGGAATAGGACTAAGTTGGCAGCTCTTTCAAGAGCCAGTGCATATGCGATTGGCTGAATGGCCTCCTTCTGTGCTGCATAATTGTATGGTTCTGAGATGAAGAAATATTCCGCGGAGTCCAACGATCTACTGAGACCATGGAAAGCCATTGAGAGCATCTAATCACGGCATCAGCTCTACTGACTCAAGATTATCACCAGAAGAACAATAGATTACTAGAATGTGGATTGTTTTATTGAGGCAGAGACTGTAGTGTTACTTAAAAGGGAATTGGATAAGTATATGAAAATGAAGAATATGAAATGATTAAATATTATGGGGAAAGAGTAGAGAAATAGGATTAGAGTAGCAAGCTTCAGTTGAAGTGTTGGCACAGGCACTATCATTCTCCATCAGTATTGCAATTTCCATTACATTTCTGTAAGGGCCATCTAGTTCTCGGCCCGTCTGCCAATGGGAACAGTTTCTCTCTATCTACTCTGTACAGATATCTCATGACATTGAACATCTCTATCAAATCTCCTCAATCTTCTCTGCTCTAAGGAGAACAACCCCAACTTCTCAAGTCTAGCAACGTAACTGAACTCCCTCATCCCTGGAACCATTCTCATAAATCTGTTCTGCACCCTCTCTAAGGCCTTCACATCCTTCCTAAAGTGCAGTCCCCAAAATTGGACACAGTACTCCAGTTGGGGCTGAACCAGTGTTTTACACAGGTTCATCATAATTTCCACACCTTTGTACCCTATTGCCTCTATTTATAAAGCCCAGGATTATGTAAGCCTGCTTTCTCAACTTGCCCTGCCACCTTCAACGATTTATGCACACATACCTCCAGGTCTCTCTATTCGTGCACCCCCTTTAGGATTGTACCATTTAATTTATATGTCCTCTCCCCATTTTTCTGCATTAAATTTCATCGGCCACGTGTCCACCCATTTCACCAGCCTGTCTATGTCTTCCTGGTGTCTATCACTCTCCTCCTCACTGTTCACTTCCAAGTTTTGTGTCATCCGCAAATATTGAAATTTGAGGCCTGTACACCCATGTCCAAGTCATTAATATATACCATGAAAAGCAGTGGTCCCAGAACCGACCCCTGGGGAACACCACTGTATACCTGCCTCCATTCCAAAAAACAACCGTTCACCACTACTCTCTGTTTCCTGTCACTTAGCCAATTTCATCTCCAGGCTGCCACTGTCCCTTTCATTTAATTTTGCTGGCAGGCCAGTTACGTGGCACTTTGTCGAATCCGTTTTGGAAATCCATGAACTACATCAACCTCAATAACCCTCTCGGTTACTGTCATGTATCTCACATTACTGTATATAACTGTATCTTACCATGCTATACATGACTGTAACTGGATATGACCTGTAACAATAAGCATACCTTACCACCAGGGGTGCACTTGCAGGAGACACTCCATACCTGTCCCACTGTGGTATATAAAGGGAGGTCTCAGGCAAGTGCAGCATGGGAGAGCTGGAATTAAAGGTGCAGGTCCTGAGTGAACTTGATTTCAGCATGTGTCTCGTGTAAGTCAGTACATTAGAGTCAGGACTTAACAGTGGCGACGAGTTATGGGATCACAGAATCCACAGAATGGCTACCAACAGCTCAGATGAGAAATACAATGCTGGAGACAATTGGGATGACTTTATAGAAAGGCTCCAGCAAAGCTTTGTGACCAAAGACTGGCTGGGCGATGATAAGGCAGACAAGAGAAGAGCCCATCTCTTGACCAGCTGTGGCTCGAAAACATACGCTTTAATGAAAGACCTGTTGGCACCCGAGAAATCAGCAAACAAGTCGTTTGAGGAATTGAGCACACTGCTGAGAGACCACCTGAAGCCAGCGAGCAGCCTACACATGGCCAGACACAGGTTCTACAACTACAGACGCTGTGTGGGCCAAAGCATACCCGACTTTGTGGCAGAACTTCGGAGGCTGGCTAGTTCATGTGAGTTCCCCGATGAACTAAGGAGAGAAGTACTGAGAGACTTTTTTATTGAAGGAATAGGCCATGCAGGCATATTCTGAAAGCTTATAGAGACTAAGAACTTGATTCCAGAGGCAGCAGCATTGGTCGCACAGATGTTCTTGGCTGACGAAGAAGAAACGAGGCTGATCTATACTTCGGGTACGACAACCAACGAGGCATCGGAACAAGGGGTTCACATTGTGAAACAAACCGCTAACCCCACGCACAGACAAAGGCAGGAGAGCAGGCCTTCAACAGCAGACAGTGGCGCCAGAAGCCATCAAAATCAAGGGCCACATGAACGGCCGATCACACCTCATCAACCCACAATGCGAGCAATCAACAACAGATTGAGAGAAGCTCAAGAGAGATCAGCCAGACGCAGCTCATCCTTCGGAAACAATGGAAACGGTCTGTGTTGGAGATGTGTGGGGGAAGGCACTCAACCTTTTCAGCATGCCGTTTGCAGAAACTGCAACTACACAGGGCATCTGGCTCGCATGTACAGAAAAACAGCAGCTCGGTTGGTATACGAATCGGAAGGGTCGGAAAGCGGACCAGAAGACAGTTGGAACAGTGCACGGGACGCCGAGGTACAGCGGGTTAACACGATCAATGTCCACTGTTCTTACACCAAGACGCCTCCAATTATGATGAGGGTTCTACTCAACGGGATACCCGTCAACATGGAACTGATCACGGGGGCCAGTCAATCCCTCATGAGCGTTCAACAATTTGAACAGCTGTGGCCGCACAAAAGCAACAGATCAAAACTCACAAAGATCGACACCAAACTAAGGACCTATACTAAAGAAATCATCCCAGTCCTTGGCAGCGCCATGCTCTCAGTCACACACAAAGGGATGGTGCACCAACTTTCCCTGTGGATTGTCCCCCGGGATCTCCCAGCCCTGTTGGGGAGAAGCTGGCTAGCAGAACTTAATTGGAAATGGGATGATATTCACGCCATGTCGTCAGAGGAACAGACCTCCTGCTCCACAGTTCTAAGCTGTTTTGAACATCTCTTTCAGCCAGGTGTGGACACCTTCATAGGGGCTAAAGTTAGAATCTACATCACACAGAATGCCAGACCAGTCCATCACAAGGCTAGAGCTGTGCCTTATATGATGAGGGAAAAGATTGAAAACGAACTGGACCTGCTTCTGTGGGAAGGCATAATTTCTCCCGTGGAATTCAGCGACTGGGCAAGTCCCATCGTCCCCGTCATGAAGCCTGATGGATCCGTGCGAATCTGTGGGGATTACAAGTCTACCATAAACAGAGTCTCCCTACAGGACCAATGCCCACTGCCCAGAGCGGAGGACCTATTTGCCATATTGGCTGGAGGAAAACTTTTCTCGAAACTTGACCTCACAGCTGCGTATATGATGCAAGAACTGACTGAAGAGTCTAAGCTACTCACCACCAACAAGACACATCGAGACCTTTTTGTGTACAATCGATGCCCATTCGGCATCAGGTCGGCAGCTGCTATATTCTAGCGCAACATGGAAAGTCTGCTCAAGTCCATCCCGGGGACGGTTGTGTTTCAAGATGACATACTCATCACGGACAGGGACACCGACTCTCATCTCCGCAATCTTGAGGAAGTACTAAGTCGATTGGATCGGGTAGGCCTAAGAGTTAAGAAATCCAAGTGTCTGTTTCTCACGCTTGAGGTTGAATTTTTGGGAAAAGGATTGCCGCTGATGGAATCCGCCCAACCGAATCCAAAACCGAAGCGATTCGCCTGGCACCCAGACCCCAGAATGTCTCGGAACTGCGCGCCTTTCTCGGGCTACTCAATTACTTTGGGAACTTTATGCAGAACTTGAGCACGCTGCTGGAGCCTCTCCACGTGCTACTCGGAAAGGGGTGCGATTGGTTTTGGGGGGTCGCCCAAGAACGCGCCTTCAATAAGGCACGCAACCTTCTATGTTCCAAGAGTGTTTTAGCCTTTTTTGACCCAGGTAAAAAGTTAGTCTTTGCATGTGATGCGTCAGCGTATGGGGTCGGGTGCATTTTACAGCACGTCAATGATGCGGGTAAATTGCAGCCCGTTGCTTATGCCTCCAGGTCACTTTCGCGGGCCGAGCGCGGGTATGGTATGATTGAGAAGGAAGCGCTCGCGTGCGTGTACGGTGTCAAAAAGATGCACCAATACCTTTTCGGGGCCAAGTTTGCATTAGAAACCGACCACAAACCCCTCACGATTTTATAGTTGACCACGGTATAATCACGTTAAGACGGCACCTTTGAAGCCGGCCTCCAATGGCCAGGCGGAGCGAGCAGTGCAGATCATTAAACAAGGCATGCTCAGAATCCAAGGTCCCACGCTGCAGAGCTGCCTGTCGCGACTGCTGCTGGCATACGGATCTCGACCGCATTCGTTGACTGGGGTTCCCCCCGCGCAACTATTGATGAAATGAACTTTAAAGATCAGGCTCTCGTTAATCCTCCCAGACATGCATGAAATTGTTGAGGCTAAGCGTCAAAAGCTAACTGAGTACCATGACCGAAATTCGAGGGGGAGGTGGAATGAGATAGAGGACAAAGTGTTTGTGCTAAACTATGGCTGGGGTCCCAAATGGCTTGCAGTGACAGTAACAGACAAAGAGGGAAACAGACTACTGGTTGTACAAATGGACAATGGCCAAATCTGCCGGAGGCATGTAGACCAAGTAAAAAGTAGATTCACTGATAACACTGAAGAACCAGAGGCAGACTACAATGTGGAACTCACCCACACCTGGTGTACAGACAGGTGGAACAACCTGAGGAAAGGGCAGTCTCAACAGACAGCCCAGGCGAGATACCAGCAATCACACCGAATGAAACAGACAGCCCAGGCGAGATACCAGCAATCACACCGAACGAAAAACAGGCACCAAGGCAAACAACTGAACCACAACTAAGACGCTCCACGCGAGAGCACAGACCACCTGAGAGAAAGAATCTATAAAGGCAATAAGACCTTGGGGGAGGGTGATGTCATGTATCTTACATTACTGTATATAACTGTATCTTACCATGCTTTTTATGACTGTAACTGGATATGACCTGTGACAATAAGCATACCTTACCACCAGGGGTGCACTTGCAGGAGACACTCCATACCTGTCCCACTGTGGTATATAAAGGGAGGTCTCAGGCAAGTGCAGCACTGGAGAGCTGGAATAAAAGGTGCAGGTCCTGAGTGACCTTGACTTCAGCTTGTGTCTCGTGTAAGTCAGTACATTAGAGCCAGGATTTAACAGTTACCTCATCAAAAAACACAATCAAGTTGGTTAAAAATGATTTGCTGTTAACAAATCCATGCTGGCTTTTCTTAATTAATCCACACCTATCCAAGTGACTGTTAATTTTGACCCTGATTACTGTTTCTAAAAGCTTCCCCACTTCCGAGGTTAAACTGACTGGCCTGTAGTTGCTTTACACCCTTTTTTTAATAATGGTGTAACATTTGCAATTCTCCAGGCCTCTGGCACCACCCCCGTATTTATGGAGGATTGGAATATTTGGCCAGTATCTCTGTGATTTCTGCCCTCAATTCCCTCAGCATCGTAGGGTGCATCCCATCCGCTCCTGGTGATTTGTCTACTTTAAGTACAGCCAGCCTTTTTAATAGCTATTTATCAATTTTTATCTTATCAAGTGTCTCCATTACCTCCTCCTTCACTATGTCTATGGCAGCATCCTCTTCCTTTGTAAAGACAGCTGCAAAGTACTCAGCCATACCCTCTGACTCCATGCGTAGGTCTCCTTTTTGGTCCCTAATCAGCCCCACCCCTCCTCTTACTACCTTATGACTATTTATATGCCTATGGAAGACTTTTGGATTACTTTTTATGTTGGCTGCCATTCTATTCTCATACCCTCTCTTTGCCCCTCATTTTCTTTTTTACTTCTACTCTGACCTTTCTATATGTAGCCTGATTCTCAGATGTATTTGCAACCTGACACCTGACGTTGTTTAGCAGTTTTTACAACAGAGTGGCTTGCTAGGCCATTTCAGAGGGCAGTTAAGAGTCCAACACATTGCTGTGGGTCTGGAGTCACAGATAGGCCAGACCAGGTAACGACAGCAGATTTCCTTCCCTAAAGGGCATTAGTGAACCAGATGGGTTTTTACAACAATCATGGTCACCATTACCGATACTAACTTTTTATTAATGTTAGATTATTTAATTAATTGAATTTAAATTTCCCAGCTGCCATGTGGGATTTGCACTCATGTCTCTGGATCATTAGTCTAGGCCTCTGGATTACTAGTTCAGTAACATAACCGCTATGCTACCGTATCCCTGATGAAAGGTGGTTAAAATGCAAATTTTCCCCAAAGTCTGTAAAGTTGAATGTAATTTGTTAGCTTGTTGCTGTGATTGATAAACATCTTACACCTATTGTGTTGAGAAACTGTTGACACCGGGGCTTGGCGGGGTTTGACTGGCAGGCCTCTGCTTCCTGCTGTGAACGCACAGGGATAAAAAAAATAGAGGCAGATACACAGGTAGTCAGTCAGATTTTTACAAAAGAAGAAAAAAAGAAAGACTTGCATTTATATAGCGCCTTTCACGACCACCAGGCTTCCCAAAGTGCTTTACAGCCAATGAGGTACTTTTTGAAGCGTAGTCACTGTTGTGATGTAGGAAAGACGGCAGCCAATTTCTGCACAGCAAGCTCCCACAAACAGCAATGTGATAATGACCGGATAATCTGTTTTTTTACAGGGATAAATATTGGCCAGGACACCGGGGAAAACTCTCCTGCTCTTCTTCGAAATAGTGTCATGGGATCTTTTACATCCACCTGATAGATCAGACGGTGCTTCAGTTTAACATCTCATCCAAAAGACTGCACCTCCGACAGTGCAGCACTGCACTGGAGTGTCAGCCTAGATTTTTGTGCCCTAGTCTCTGGAGTGGTATTTGAGCCCACAACCTTCTAACACAAGAGACAAGAGTGCTACCCACTGAGCCACTAGCTAACACTAAAAACTGCAAGAACAAGCTTTGACCAGACTCATAAAAAAATGCAAAAGAGCAGTTAGGACTTAATTTCAGCCCTGTGCTTGCTAACCTACATTGGCTCCCAGTTTGGCAACGCCTCAATTTTTAAACTCTCATCCTTGTTTTCAAACTCTCTCCATGGCCTCACCCCTCCCTACCTCTGTAATCTCCTCCAGCCCTAAAGTCCTCCAAGATCTCTGCGCTCCTCCAATTCTTGTCTCTTGTGCATCCCCGATTTTAATCATTCCATCATTGGCAGCTATGCCTTCAGCTACATAGGCCCTAAGCTCTGGAATTACCTCCCTAAACCTCATGCCTCTCTACCTCTCCCTCTCCTTCAAGATGCTCCTTAAAAAACCTACCTCTTTGACCAAGCTTTTAGTCACCTGTCCAAGTACCTCTTCTTGTGGCACCGGTGTCAAATTTGTGAATCCTGCGAATCATCTTGAGATGTTTTGCTATGTTAAAACTGCTATATAAACGCAAGTTGTAGTTGTTAAATTGTTTAAGTTAAGCAAATCATCATTCATAGGCAGTCCCTCTAAAAGTGAGTTCTTAGGTGACTGAGCAGTCCAATACGGGAATTACAGTCTCCGTCACAGGTGGGACAGATAGTTGTTGAGGGAAAGGGTGGGTGGGTCTGGTTTGCCGCACGCTCCTTCCGCTGCCTGCGCTTGGTCTCTGCATGCTCTCGGCGATGAGACTCGAGGTGCTCAGCACCCTCCCGGATGCACTTCCTCCAATTAGGGCGGTCTTGGGCCAGAGAATCCCAGGTGTTGGTGGGGATGTTGCATTTTATCAAGGAGGCTTTGAGGGTGTCCTTGAAACGTTTCCTCTGCCCACCTGGGGCTTCATTTGCCGTGAAGGAGTTCCGAATAGAGCGCTTGTTTTGGGATTCTTGTGTCATGCATGTGAACAATGTGGCCCGCCCAGCAGAGCTGGTCGAGTATGGTCAGTGCTTCAATGCTGCGGATGCTGGCCTGGTTGAGGACACTAACATTGGTGTGTCTGTCCTCCCAGGGGATTTGCAGGATCTTGCAGAGACATTGTTGGTGGGATTTCTCCAGTGATTTGAGGTTTCTGAGCCATACAGGAGGGCGGGTATTACTACAGCCCTGTAGACCATGAGCTTGGTGGCAGATTTGAGGGCCTGATTTTCAAACACTCTTTTCCTCAGGCAGCCGAAGGCTGCACTAGCTCACTGGAGGTGGTGCTGAATCTCGTCGTCAATGTTTGCCCTTGTTGATAAGAGGCTCGCGAGGTATGGGAAGTGGTTTACGTTGTTCAGGGCACTGCCGTGGATCTTGATGATTGGGGGATTTTGCTGTGTGGTGGGGACAGGCTGGTGGAGGACCTGTGTCTTACGGATGTTTAGTGTAAGCAAATGTAGCATGCTCATTACTTGTGTATTATTACGTGAAGGCAAGTTGAGCTGATTTAACTAAGTTAGTCCAATCATAATTGTTACTCTGTATGTTCACTTTCTGGGAAATGAAAACCTTTAGCGATTCATATCTCTCCTTGGTCTGGCTTTGATAAGATTAAAGAAGTACGTATGTGAAAAAACACGAATACCCAGATCAAATCACGGGGAATACCGCTGGTAGATCATTGTGTTTCACTACAGTGCAGTTAGATATTGAGATGTATGGGCACACTCCTAAACTTAAAATGCTCAGAACTCTTACAGAACCGGCAAACGCAGCCGTACCTGAGAGAATATTTAAGGCAAGATCCTAAATCTATAACACTCCATTCATTGTCCATATGATTGATGTTAGATTGTCAATGTTAGGGAATGTAGAAATGTTATGGAATTAAAAAAAAATTTGTTCACGGATGTGGGCATCATTGACATCAGCAGCATTTATTACTCATCTCTAATTGGCATTGAGTGGCTTGCTAGGCCATTTAAACAGTCAACCACATTGCTGTAGGCCTGGAGTCACATATAGGCAAGGACGGCAGATTTGCTTCCCTAAAGAAAGACTTGGATTTATTTAGCACCTTTCACAACCACCAGACATCTTAAAGCGCTTTACAGCCAATGAAGTACTTTTGCAATGTAGTCACTGTTCTAATGTAGGAAATGCGACACCCACTTTGCTCACAGCAAGCTCCCACAACAGCAATGTGATAATGACCAGGTAATCTGTTTTTTTGTTATGTTGATTGAGTGATAAATATTGGCCAGGACACCGGGGATAACTCGCCTGCTCTTCAAAATAATGCCATGGGATCATTTACGTCCACTTGAGAGAGCAGACAAGGCCTCCGTTTAACATCTCATCCAACAGTGCAGCACTCCCTCGGAGTGTCAGCCGAGATTTATGTGCTCATGTCCCTGGAGTGGGATTTGAACCCATAACCTTCTGACTCAAAAGCAAGAGTGCTACCCACTGAGCCACAGGTGACACTTAAAGAACCAAATGGGTTTTTACAATAATCCAGTAGTTTCATGGTCACCATTACTGATACTAGCTTTTTATTCCAGATTTATTAAATACTGATTTTAAATTCCCCAGGTGTTATGGTGGGATTTGAACTCATAATCTCCAGATTGTTAGTCCAGGCCTCTGGTTTACTAGTTCAGTAACATTACCACTATGCTATGATCCCCATCTGTTATAGTCTGTATCTCAAGTAAGTTAGCAGTTGGCCCTCAACCAGAGGTTATGATAAGTTCATGGACTGTTCAAGAAATTGCTACATGATAATTGTTATATATGTGGACTTGTATATACTCTTTACAGCCACCAGAGCGCTCATTCCCTGGAGTTCCAAGGGATCCCATAATCCCTTGGGAGCACAGGTATTTAAGAAGGCTTCACAAGTTGGAGAGGCACTCTGGAGACCTGCAATAAAAGACTAAGGTCACACTTTACTTTGAGCTCACAGTGTTCAGTCTGACTCTTTCTCCATACACTACAACTGGCGACGAGATACAGATAGCGACCCCAAAGATGCAGAGAACAGTGGGCATCCTGGAGAAATTTTCGGAGCGAGATGATTGGGAAAACTTTGTGGAGCAACTCGACCAATACTTAGTGGCCAACGAGCTCGATGGGGAAGAGAACGCTGCCAAACATAGAGCAATCCTCCTCACCGTCTGTGGGGCACCAACGTATGGCCTCATGAAGAATCTGCTCACTCCAGCGAAACCCACGGAGAAATCATACGACGATTTGTGCACACTGGTCTGAGAGCACTTGAACCCGAAGGAAAGCGTTCTGATGGCGAGGTACCAGTTCTACACCGACAAAAGGTCTGAAGGCCAGGAAGTGGCGAGTTCTGTCGCCGAGCTAAGACGCCTTGCAGGACATTGCGAATTTGAAGGACATTTGGAGCACATGCTCAGCGACTTTTTCGTACTTGCCATTGGCCATGAAACCATACTTCGCAAGCTTTTGACAGTAGAGACCCCAACCTTGAGTAAGGCCATAGCGATAGCCCAGGTATTCATTGCCACCAGTGACAAAACTAAGCAAATCTCTCAGCACACAAGTGCTGCTTCACACTGTGAACAAAGTGATGTTGTTTTCGAATCATAACGTAAAGGGCAGGTCACACATACCTGCAGCTACACGTCCGCAGATGTCTCAGAGTCCACCATCAAGGGTGATGAATGCAAGGCCATTAAAACCTTGTTGGCGCTGCGAGGGTGATCATCATTTCCATTCATGTCGATTCAAAGGATATGTTTGCAAGGGCTGTGGAACAATTGGACACTTCCAACGAGTGTGCAGGCGAGCTGCTAAACCTGTTAAACCTGCAAACCACCACGTTGCAGAGGAGGATAGATCCACCGGAGATCACTACGAACCAGAGCCTCAGATCGAGGAGGCAGAGGTACATGGGGTGCACACACTCACCATGAATTGTCCCCCAATAATGCTGAATGTTGAACTAAATGGACTCCCGGTGTCAATGGAGCTGGACACGGGCACGAGCCAGTCCATCATGGGCAAAAAGACTTTTGAAAGGTTGTGGTGCAACAAGGCCTCAAGGCCAGTCTTAACTCCAATTCGCACGAGACTACGAACTTACACTAAAGAACTAATTCCTGTAATCGGCAGTGCTACCGTAAAGGTCTCCTACGATGGAGCGGTGCACAAGCTACCACTCTGGGTGGTACTGGGCGATGGTCCCATGCTGCTCGGCAGGAGCTGGCTGGGAAAGATACGCTGGAACTGGGACGACGTCCGAGCGCTATCGCCCGCTGACGAAACTTCGTGTGCCCAGGTCTAAACAAATTTCCTTTGCTATTCGAACCAGGCATCGGGAAATTCCAAGGAGCAAATGTGCAGATCCACCTAATTCCGGGGGCGCGACCCATCCATCACAAGGCGAGAGCAGTACCGTACATGATGAGAGAAAGGGTAGAGATCGAGCAAAAAGAGGGCAACATTTCACCGATCGAGTTCAGCGAGTGGGCCAGTCCTATTGTCCCAGTCCTCAACGGAGACGGCACCGTCAGAATCTTTGATGATAACAAAGTAACTATCAATCGTTTCTCCCTTCAGTACCAATACCCACTACCAAAAGCCGACGACCTCTCTGCAATGCTGGCAGGAGGAAAGACGTTCACGAAGCTGTATCTGACTTCAGCTACATGATGCAGGAACTGGAGGAATCATCGAAGGCCCGCACCTGCATCAACACGCACAAAGGTCTTTTTGTTTATAACAGATGCCCGTTTGGAATCCGATCAGCGGCAGCGATATTCCAGAGAAACATGGAAAGTTTACTGAAGTCGGTCCCGCACACCGTGGTCTTCCAGGACGACATCTTGGTCACAGGTCGGAACACAGTCGAGCACCTGCAGAACCTGGAGGAGGTTCTTAGTCAACTCAACCGCATAGGGCTCAGGTTAAAACCCTCAAGGTGCGTTTTCCTGGCGCCTGAAGTGGAGTTCCTGGGAAGGCGGATTGCGGCGGACAGCATCAGGCCCACCAACACGAAGACGGAGGCAATCGAGAATGCACCGAAGCCACAGAATGTGACGGAGCTGCGGTCGTTTCTGGGACTCGTGAACTACTTTGGTAACTTCTTACCGGGTCTCAGCACACTGTTAGAACCACTACATGTCTACTATGAAAAGGGGGCGAATGGGTTTGGGGCAAAAGCCAAGAAAATGCCTTTGTAAAAGTGAGAAAATTGTTATGCTCAAACAAATTGCTTGTGTTGTATGATCCATGTAAGCGTTTGGTACGAGCATGTGATGCGTCGTCATATGGCGTCGGGTGTGTATTGCAACAAGTTAAAGATTTCGGGAAACTGCATCCGGTTGCTTATGCATCCAAGAGTCTGTTTAAGGCCGAGAGAGCCTACAGCATGTTTGAAAAAGAAGCGTTAGCATGTGTCTATGGGGTAAAGAAAATGCATCAATACCTGTTTGGGCTAAAATTCGAATTGGAAACTGACCATAAGCCACTTATATCCCTGTTTTCCGAGAGTAAAGGGATAAATACCAATGCATTGGCCTGCAACCAGAGATGGGCGCTCACGTCGTCCACCTACAACTACGCCATCTGCCACAGGCCAGGCATAGAGACCTGCGCCGATGCTCTCAGTAGGTTGCCATTGCCCACCACGGGGGTGGAAATGGCACAGCCCGCAGATCTAGCCATGGTTATGGAAATATTTGAGAGTGAGCAATCACCCATCACTGCCCGGCAGATCAAAACCTGGACAAGCCAGGACCCCTTATTATCTCTAGTCAAAAGCTGTGTGCTTCACGGGAGCTGGTCCAGTGTTCCATTGAAAATGCAGGAAGAGATAAAGCCGTTCCAGCGGCGCAAAGATGAAATGTCTATCCAGGCAGACTGCCTTCTGTGGGGCAATCGAGTAGTGATCCCCAAGAAGGGCAGAGACACCTTCATCAATGACCTCCACAGTACCCACCCAGGCATCGTAATGATGAAAGTGATAGCCAGATCCCACGTGTGGTGGCCCGGTATCGATGCGGACTTAAAGTCCTGCGTTCAAAAATGTAACAGATGCTCGCAGTTAAGCAATGTACCCAGGGAGGCGCCGCTAAGTTTATGGTCTTGGCCCTCCATACTGTGGTCTAGGGTAGACATCGACTATGCAGGCCCGTTCTTGGGAAAAATATTCCTTGTGGTTGTTGACGCATACTCCAAGTGGATTGAATGTGAGATAATGTCGGCCAACACGTCTGCTACCACCACTGAAAGCCTGCAGGCCATGTTTGCCACACACGGCCTACCCAATGTACTGGTGAGTGACAATGGGCCATGTTTTACCAGTGCTGAGTTCAAAGAATTCATGACCCGTAACGGGATCAAACATGTCACATCCTGCCCCATTTAAACCAGTGTCCAATGGTCAGGCAGAGAGAGCAGTGCAAACCATCAAAGGCTTGAAGAGGGTAATTGAAGGCTCACTGCAGACTCGCCTATCTCGAGTCCTGCTTAGCTACCGCACGAGACCACACTCATTCACTGGGATCCCACCTGCTGAACTGCTCATGAAAAGAGCACTTAAGACTAGGCTCTCGTTAGTTCACCCTGATCTACATGAACAGGTAGAGAGCAGGCGGTTTCAACAAAGTGCATACCACGATAGCGCAAATATGTCACATGAGATTGAAGTCAATGATACTGTATTTGTATTAAATTATGGACAAAGTCCCAAGTGGCTTCCCGGCACTGTCGTGGCCAAAGAGGGGAGCAGGGTGTTTCGGGTCAAACTTTCAAATGGACTCATTCACCGGAAACACTTGGACCAAATCAAACTCAGATTCACGGACTACCCTGAGCAACTCACCTTGGACCCTACCTTTTTTGTCCCCCCAACACACACACCAGTGGCAACCGACACCAAGGTTGACCACGAAGCAGAACCCATCATCCACAGCCGCCCTGCAGGGCCCAACACACCAGGCAGCCCAGCAAGGCCAGCTGCATAGCAGCCCAGCGAGGGCCCAACAAATGATTCAACAACACCAGCTTTCACACCAAGACGATCAACCAGGGCAAGAAGGGCCCCAGATCGACTCACATTGTAAATAGTTACCCTATTGACTTTGGGGGGGAATGTTGTTATATATGTGGACTTGTATTTACTCTGTACAGCCACCAGAAGGCTCATTCCCTTGAGTCCCAAGGGATCCCATAATCCCTTGGGAGCACAGGTATTTAAGAAGGCTTCGCAGGTTGGAGAGGCACTCTGGAGACCTGCAATAAAAAACTAAGGCTCACTTTACTTTGAGCTCACAGTGTTCAGTCTGACTCTTTCTCCATACACTACAATAATGAGATCTTAAAATGTGAGAAAAATTAACTTGGATATTATCTGAATAAGGCCTGATTAATCATAAGTGGTATTGGTGGCCATTGTTTTAAGGACACACAAAGAAGCCTTGATCCATCTTGCCTCACCCTTGGGCTTGAAGGTTCATCTGTGATGAAGAGTATATGGAAATAAAGAAAATGGAGAACGAACGTTAACTGACGATAAAGTAGCCCTGCTTGAACAGCACTGACCTGGCTTTATTGAGGTCACTGTAATGCAGATTAAAGAGCAGCTTTGCAGCAGACAGAAGCTAGCAATGGAAGGATGTTAAGTGGCTGATCAGCATTGAAGATAATTGTTATCTTCAACTCTTTTCAACGAAATGAGACATTTTTAATCAGATGAATGTTAATGGGCACAGAATTTATCTTAAAATACATGAATTAGAATCCATATATGGGTCTGACTGCTGTAGCTGTCATCTGTTGAGGTCAACCAAGATAACGCCTCATGGCCAGTCAGACGAGATTCTGTGAATAACTATATTTGTTTCTCTGCGGAGGCACATCGGAATACTCAGCTGCTTTGAACAGGAAGAAGACGTTCAATTCCTTGCTTCCGTTTTCAGTCCAGTTCCCACTCAACACTTTGTGGGCTCTGCTCACCTGGATTCCTTGAGTGCCAACCAGCCCCTTACCATCTGCTGGTCCCCTCAAATTAAACAACACAATAGCAAAATATAGATAATTAGAAGCATCGGCAATCTTGATTGAATGTCTGAAACTGCTCATTGTGAAAATAACAGCAGCTTCCACTGCAGCTGCCATTTTGAATGAAAGTTTTGCCCCCCCTTCCCCGCTCCTCCCTCTCGCCTTCCCCCACCTCCCCCGCCCCGCCCCTCACTCCCCCACGATCCAGTGATTCTGAGCAAGAGTTTTTGTTCCCTTAAAGGGAATTTCTAAGTGGCTGTAATCATTATTATAATCAAGTCATTTTGGCCTAGAGTTTGCTGGAGTGGGGCATCTCGCAACATGTCCTATTCGTTACCATTTTTGACCCTGAAATGAGCTCTCGACTACATATCCGCAGCATAACTAAGATCGCCTATTTCCACCTCCCTAACATCGCTTATCTCCGCCCTTGCCTCCGCTGCTGAAGCCCTCATCCATGCCTTTGTTACCTCTAGACGTGACTATTCCAATGCACTCCTAGCTGGCCTCCCACATTATACCCTACGTAAACCAGAGGTGATCCAAAACTCAGCTGTGTCCCAACTCGCACCAAGTCCCACTCACTGACCTACATTGGCTCCCGGTTAAGCAATGCCTCGATTTCAAAATTCTCATCCTTATTTTCAAATCCCTCCATGGCCTCGCCGCTCCCTATTTCTGTAATCTCCTCCAGCCCCACAACCCTCCCGAGATGTCTGTGCTCCTCTAATTCTGCCCTCTTGAGCATCCCTGATTATAATCGCTTAATCATTGGTGGCCATGCCTTCTGTTGCCTAGGTCCCAAGCTCTGGACCTCCCTGCTTAAACCTTTCTGCCTCGCTACCTCTCTTTCCTCCTTCAAGACGCTCCTTAAAACCTACCTCTTTGACCAAGCTTTTGGTCACATACGCTAATTTGTACTTATGCGGCTCGCTGTTACATTTTTTATCTCATAATACTCCTGTGAAACTTCTTGAGACATTTCATTACGTTAACGGTGTTTTCCCCTCACCCTTCAGATCAAAATAGTATTTCCCCTTTAAGTTGCTAAAAGTGCGAGCTGCTAATGGCGCGGCAAAGGCAGCGGGGCATCTGGGACCTTGGTGAACAATGATATCAACAGTCTATCTCCTTAACCAATGAGATTTAAAGATTGAGAAACAAACCGAGGAATGATGTAGAAGGAAATAGGGTGAATTAGAGTCAAATCAGGTAAAAAAAAAGAAATAAAGTGGGAAAGAAAGATTGAATTAAGAGGGAGGAATAAGAGAAAGAAAACGTAAGAATAAAATTTTAAATTCAATTAAAAAAAAAACCTCTAGCAATGTACTGGCTGTCGGATTGAGAGTCACAGTTTCAATTGTTTGGTTTCTGGGCCGGAGAGGCTGAGTCGCGTGGCTGAAACATAAATCTCCTCATTAAAAAAAGGTACTTACGCTATTAAGTCCCAGCCTGAAGTTTCTGCGGTGAGTTTCATTGGCAATTAATGCAGCAATTTCATGAAACTCACGAGGCAGTTGAGGGCGAGCTGCTGTTTTCGCCAGGCCAGCGGTGCCAATCATCCAGCAACTTGTGGTGATTTGCAATTCACGGGGTATCTCTCCCTCGCCACTCGTTGCTGGCTGATTTGAACATTAATAATGCCAAGTGCCATTAATCCCACTGTTATTTTGCCAGCAAAATCTGGGCCAGTGTCTTATAAAAATATGTTGATTCAGCTTAACAAGTATGCGACTGGGAAGCGATCAAATGAAGCATAAGTTCCAAGGGGCGGTCGCTGTGACAAAAGCCAGCCAGTGGAACTCCCCAGTAACCCAACTCCCAGCCAGAAGCTCATGGACTTGTGGGCCTGTGCTGCCTGTCATTGAGGCTCAGTGACCTTAGTTGGCTTTATCTGGAGAGTCCTGGCCATGGTATGAGCTGGGATGATGGTTGGTGGCACGGTGTTCCATGTTAACAGGGAGGAAACACGAAGATGGATCTGTTCCTCCTACCGCCATCATGCCTCCTGCTGGCCATTGAAAGCATCTGTGACCCAGACCATTCATACCCTCCCAGCTGAAAGGAGGTAGTGGGGATGAACAGCACAATCGAATCCCATGATATGCCATTCAGGAGCACTTCAGATTAGATGGGTGCAGTGCCCTATAAATAGGAAGAGCTGCTTTGTGAAGCCACATTTCATATCACAACAACTTCTACCTCTGCAACTAGAGGCACAAAAAGAGTGTTTTTAGTGGTTTATTATTTTTCTGACTACTTTTTCAAGGTCATACTTGATGTTCTAATATTGGTGATGCCTCACAGTGTGTTTGCTTTCTAATGATGTAGTGATATTATAAGCACTCTGTTCTTTCTCTTGGACTGATACCTTGCAGTCGTGCGCTGGGTTCGGATAAAGTCCACATTTAACACAAGTTTCAGTTAATCTCATTTACAATCTGACTTAATGATAACTTGCAGAGGTATCACCATGTAGTAAAGCTCCAATACACTTTCAAGAACAAGTGTCCCATGTGTATTATTGTGCTGCGTACGGACCCATATCCTTTTCTGCCCACCTACAATTTGGTAACATGGGCAGAGCTTGGTGGGATTGTGTGCTGCACTGAATCCAAATCACAGGTCATTCAGTAGACAGGCCGAGGACAACCAACATCACTGGTCATTATCACATTGTTGTTTCTGACAGCTTGCTGTGCACAGATTGGTTGCCGTGGTCCTACATTACAACACTTCAAAAGTACTTCATTGGGAGTAAAGTGCTTTGGGATGTTCTGGGATCGTGAAAGGTGCTATATAAATTCAAGCTCTTCTTTCTATGTGGGAGAGTGAGGGCATGAGGGCTGATGTACTGCCCACTTATCCAAGGACCCCTGACCATCTCCTCAATTTCAGGTCCCACTCCAAAGACTTGAACACACAATCCAGCTGACACTTCAGTGCTGTACTGAGGGAGTGTTGCACTGTTGGAGGTGTCGTCTTTCGGGTGAGATGTTAAACCGAGATCTCGACTGCCCACCCACCTGGATGTAAAAGATCCCGTGGAACTCCTACGAAGAGCAGGGGAGTTCTCGCCAGTGGCCTTGCCAATATTTGTCCCTCAACCAACATCATTAAAACATATTGGGCTAGAAATTGGGTGTATTTGTGCCTCCCGTTAGTGCCCCCCGGGGGTGCTAATGGGTCGCAAATGCCTTTGCGACCGAGCACAGCACTGACAATGACTCCTCCATATTGGGCAGGAGTTTAGCTGCAGCGCCATAGTATTACACCTCAGTCTCCTGCACCTGGAGATCGTGACACCATTGCCGTGCACATCGCCCTTTTAGCGCCCTGGACCCGAAATTCACTATCGCTCCCTGTAGCAGCGCTGGGCGAAAACACCGGCAGCTGCTGGAGGCGTGGAGCGGGCAGCCAGCCGTGACCGGGGTGATAATTAAAGGCGAGGTGGCTGAGGTAAGTAAAAAAAAAACCCTCACCTTTGCTGTTGCTGTTTTCATCCATTTTCTGCCCGTAATCGTTCAGCTCGGCACTCTGCTTGAGTGTCGAGCTGAGCACGTGGGTCCGCTTCTCCCTTGGTGGTCCAGGTAGGTGATTTTAAAATTGCAGACCCGACAGCGATGGCCCTTCCCTTTAAGGGAGAGAAGGGCTCTTTGTTCGCAACAGCGGTGTACGGTCCAGTGTGCGGCGCTGCTGAAGTGTGCGTCCCGCCTGCTGCCGTTAGCGCTCCAAGAAGGAATCAGAGCGCTTGATTTAGCGCTGCACTTCCTACCTGGAGCGCTAAAACCCTTAAAAGGGGCGATAACGAATTTCACTCCTATTATCTGATCATTATCACATTGGTATGTGTGGGAGTTTGCTGTGCGCAAATTGGTACACTTCAAAACCTTCCCTTCCCCTTCTCCCTTCCCCCTTCCCCCTTCCCCTTCCCCTTCCTCCTTCCCTTTCTCCTTCCCTCCCCTTTCATTCCATCTAGTCTTTTTATTGCTTCCCCTCAATGTTGTGTGCCGGCATTAGTCCCAGTATCACTATTTGAGAACTGATATTACATCGAGTGGTTCAAAAAGTTTTTTTTAAACACACCTAAAAGAATTGGACTCTTTGTTGTGTCTTTAATATTCTTATGAATGACTCCACGAGGTCTAGTATTGTACTTGAGCTGTTGTGACCTTAGTCCCATTTATTGTAACTCCAGAGTGAGGCACAAGCATGGTGGGCAGCCTTTTATACTGGGCCCTGCACACCTATGCAGGTGACCCTCAGGTCTCCCACCGCAGTGCCCTCTAGTGGCACACCTTATGTGACTATACAGTTAGTGTACATGAGCTACATACATGACATCACTTTCCCCAAGTCGTTAATGCAAATTGACTGGTACATTGACGGTGACCTGGGCTTTGCTCTTCCTGGTTGACCATTGGAGGGTCACTTCTAGCTTGGGTGGGTTGGTAGTGAGATTTGCTGCCAGTGGAGGTCCCAGTGATTTCTGGTTCTGAATCCATGACTACTCCATTCTCCCCCCCCCCCCACACAGAGATCATGCTAATGGCCCGTTACAGGCAAGTTGCGTTCAAGTTCATCACATGGGTTTTACATTTACATCTTGGTACATTTGTTGGGCGGATTACAGTTGCGTTTCTTTTTGTGTGGTGCATTTGCATGATCAGTACAGGTATCTCAGTACAGGTACACAAGGACAGTCTAGTTCCAGCATGGCCGGATGAGATCTGGGTCGTCTGGTGGTGGCGCAGTGCCCCATGCTGGTGGGTCTGTGGGCGAGGTGAGCTCATTTTACTCCAGTTGCCGGAGCTCAGGGCTCTTGCCGTTACTCTTAGTGTCGGGCAGGCCCAAAGACAGCTGTTGTGTGTGTGACCTCCCTGTCCTTTTCATTTGCACAGTGTCACTGCTGCTCCCTGGGAAGCGGTATGAGCGAGTGAGCGTTTCGTCTAAGCGATGGTGGGGCTGCCTCGCTTTCCTTGAGGGCACTGTTGTGAGCACTCTCTAGTTTGGGATCCTGGCTGGTCCAGGTCCCGTTCGAAAGAGCTGCTGCAGGTGACCCTTCACTTTTGGGCATTGCCGTGGTGGTGAGTGGGTTTGTGGGCTGCACCTTTTCCACCCGGCTGGTGGGTGACGGTAGCCGATTGCGAGCATAGGCGCAGTTTACTGTTTCTGGCCCGTGGCGGTTCATGCCATCGGGTGCCTGCAATGTTAAACCGATCTGAGGCAGGGTATTGCTATCGGTGCCTCTGCTCTCTGGGAATCCTTTGCTCTGCGGCTCATCTACTTCTGTCAGCTGTGGGGACACTTTATGATACATCGTTCTGTTCCCGGAGACACAGGCTACAGCAATGGGTAGCCCGCTGGACCTGTATACGACCGTTAGATGTTCGCCCGCTACATTGGCTGATTGCAATTTGCACTCGACATTGCTCAACAACATTTGCTCAATAGCTGGACTTTTACATTGGTTATCAATTTCAAGCAGTTTATTCAAAAATGGAGGGTTGCTGGTGCAGTGTATGTAGGCAACTTTAGTAATGACTCCACGAGGCAGGGTATGGTGCTTTAACTGTGCAGACATTTATTAGCAGCTCCTGAGTGCTGACAACAAGCTGTGTGTTCCTTTTTATATGCTGGGTTACCTGCCGTGTGCAGGCAACTCCTGAGTCTCCAGCAACAGCACCCTCTAGTGTACAGGTAAGGTGTGTACAGTACATTCAATGTTGCATGACAGTGTTACAGACATCACACAGTGAACAGGCATGCCTACACAACAATACTCCCCCTGAGCATTTTTCATATCCTAGTTGTCATGCCCAGGGGAGGTGATCAGTGGTGGGCTATGGGAGGTTTTGGTGAGTGTTGTGTGGTTGCCAGGTGTGACCCCTGTGCTTGAGGCTGGCCTCGTACGTTTCCCCTCCCTCACACACAAACCAAGTGGGTGTCACTGTTGTGGGATCCCTCGGGGAGGTAGCCATGGCAGCAGTGGGTGGTGTGTATACTCTGTGATGTGGATAGTTGTGGGATGGTGGGCAGGGCCACGAGACTGTGTGGGCTCCTTGTCCACCAATGGGGATGAGGGTCAGGTCATCCCAGGGTTTGCCAGGGAAGCTGGAGAGCATTGGCCTCATGCTTCTGGTGTTGGCCCTGATGGCCAGGGGCCGTAGGGCTGGTCTGATGCCGGTTGCCATTGGTGGTGGCTGGGCTGCCCATTGAACACTGTCCCTGTAGTGGGTCTGCTCCCACTGCATGTGTGTGTGTCCTGCAAGGGGCATCACATTCGTTCCAAAGGTCCAGGCTGGACCTGGGGGTCTCCCACAGGGGGATTCCATTGGCATCAGCATGGTCCCTGTAGGACCCAATGTTCTTTGGCAGTGTCCTACCGGTATACATGACAGCTTGGCTCTGATCACACATAGTCGAACCTGCATTATACATTCTCGCACTTGTATCACTTTTGGGTGTCCTGGTTTCAACAGACATGGTTACCTTAGGCATTTCACAATTTCTATCATTATTGTTAAGCATAATAAACTTGTTCTTAACCTTACTGACACCTGCATTCATCTCATTAGTCACATTAGTTAAACCAGCATCACAATCCATGGTTACATTGCATACATTTTCATACTTGCACCCTTTAATTGCATCTTTAGCTTTAAAGTCCGTGTACTCAAATAGTTGGAACTTCCCCTTTAAATTTTTTTGGTTACCGGTCTCCTTTAAGGGAGCTTTAAAATCCGATTGGCCGCTCAATGTCACATGATGCTCCTCCATATTGACTCGTGGCATGGAGGAGGCCATTTTGAATGCAGGTCTGCTGCTTGGTGTGCTGCAGCCATTTTGTGGTGCTCTTTTCTTCCACGTTCTTGTGGTGCTGCAGCCATTTTGTGGTCTTGCTGCAGGCAGGCTGTGGTGCTCTTTTCTTCCACAGCACTTCGCCTGATGTGGACCCGGTTCATCTAATTCCTGCTCAGCAGCGTGGGACCGTCGCAGGCTACAATCCACAGGGGGAGTTTGTGCAACACAACGCCCTGGAGACCTGGACGTCTACGCTGCCAACGATTTGGATTTTACTTTTGGTATAGGTGAGCAGCATTGCCTGGACAAGAGACAGTTTTGGTCGAGTGGCAGGATTCCTCCAAATTTTTTCAAAGGTCTTTTGGCTCGCCCCTGTGTCGATCTCCATGGAGACTGGGACCCCATTGATGTCCACTTCCATCATCCACTGAGAACTTCCATTGGACCAGGTAAAGATTCCATTCTCTTCTCCCAGGGTTAGAGCAGCTTCATCTTCATCTGTGTCGGAGCCCCGGTGATTAGCCAACTCATCAGAGACACAGTGAGTACAGCCTTTTCTGCACATTCTCTGAAGGTGCCCTTTTTCTTTGCAGCCTTTGCATGCATAGTCTTTGTAGTGACACTGGTGGGCTTGTGGTTTCCTCCACAGCGCCAGCACGATTTGCCCCATGTGGCGGACTCAGGGTTGCGGGACTCGGGGCAGCATTTCTGCCTTTAGAAGTGTCCATGGTGTGCACTGCGCTCGCTGGTTTAGAGTCCTGGGTCAGTATTCGCCTGGAGTCGCTTGCCGAAACCATGTAGGTCTGGCTCAGTTGAATTGCTTTCTGCAGGGTGAACATGATGTCAGCCAAGAGCAATTTGTGTAGGAGGCCTTCGTGGCCGATTCCGATGACAAATATGTCCCTTAGTGCTTCATTAAGGTGGTCACCAAACTCACACAGTGTAGCTAGTCTTCTTAAGTGTGCAGCATACTTGGCAATTTCTTGGCCCTCAGGTCGCCGGTAAGTGTAGAACCGGTGCATGGCTGTGAGGATGCTTTCTTTCAGTTTTAGTTGTTCCTGTATGATGGTTACAAGTTGCTCATAGCTCTTGGTGGATGTCTTCTCCAATGCTAGTAAGTCCCTGACGAGACCATAGATGCTGGGCCCACAACTGCTAAGCAGGATGGCCCTGCATTTGTTCGGTAGTGTAGCCGGTGTGTCCCCGTCCAGGTCGTTGGCTATAAAGAAGTGTTCCAATCTTTCCACAAAAGCGTCCCAATCTTCCCCCTCTGTAAAATGCTGAAAGTAGCTGAGGTTAGACATGTTGAGCGTGTAGTTCGTGATCCCATCCTCGTTGCCGTTTATAGTGCATGTAGGCACCTTTAGTAATGACTCCACGAGGCAGGGTATGGTGCTTTAACTGTGCAGACCTGCAGTCCTTTATTAGCAGCTCCTGGGTGCTGACAACAAGCTGTGTGTTCGTTTTTATATGCTGGGTTACCTGCCGTGTGCAGGCAACCCCTAGGTCTCCAGCAACAGTACCCTTTAGTGTACCGGTAAGGTGTGTACAGTACAAGGGTACATTCAATGTTGCATGACAGGTTACAGACATCACACAGTGAACAGGCATGCCTAAACAACAGCTGGCCTCCTTTAAAATGGCCATACTACTTTTACCCCAATCGTCTTCCTTGCATGGAACCACGTGTCATTGCTCCGTTAGCGCTGCACCTCGTGATTTCGATGCCATCTTTTCCCTGTCCACGATGTCGACTGCTGCGATCTTCTTTCTCAGGGATTCTGGCACTGAAGCTGGGAAGGCACCCTCGGATCCAATCTTCCTCCCCAGGAGTCCTGCCACTGGGAAGGTGCATTCAGGTCGTCTTGGCCTGATCATCGCTATGCAGTCATGATGAGTGGTCTGTACCTCGGGGGTTCTCCAGTGCCTGGTCCAACTGAAGGTGGGGGCTTGCTCTGCCTCTGAGCACAGGGGGCGTCGATCACTGGAGGAATGAAGTTTTCCCATTTCCAATGAATCTTCCTCATCTATCTTCTTCCAAGTAGCTTTGGTCCATCACCTGAAACAATCCATAATGGTAAATTGTGCACCGCACCAACATGGGATACACTTACATCCACACTATCAACAACTGATATCAGTTCCTTGGTGTAGGTACGCAGCTTTGCCTGAACCGGGAGCAGCTTGGGTCGTTCAGCTTGATCGTTCCATAGCCTCTCAAAGGCTTTCTGGCTCATTACCGACTGACTCGCCCCTGTGTCTACTTCCATGAAGACTGGGACACCATTTATCTCGACTTCCATTATCATTGGAGGAAATCTGTGTGCAGGTATATACGCCATATACTTTGTCCTGGGACAAAGTCTCTAGCCATCTCCTCGTAATCCGCGTTGGATTCACAGCCATCTGCTGACTCCTCTTCCACGTGGTGAGTCACAGTTCTTTTGCCCATTCGCTGGAGCTGGCCCTTTGTGTTACAGCCTTTGCACACATTGTCTCTGAACCGACACTGATGAGCCCTGTGATTACTTCCGCAACGCCAGCATGGTGCTACTCGACTTACGTTTGCACCCCTCGGCGGACTCTGAGTTAAAGGACTCGGGGGCCTGTACGCTCTGCCCTGGGCAGATTCATGTACAACAGTTCTGCCTGTGAAAGACGCCATTCTATTTACAGTATTTGCCGGGTTTGAATCCTGAGAGTGAGTCATCATCTGCTTGGAGCTGCAGCTTAAGGTCATGAACACCTGGCTGATGCTGATGGCCTTCTGCAGAGTGACGGTGGTTTTGGCAGACAGTAGCTTGTGAAGAAGGGCCTCATGACCGATGCCAATTACGAAGACGTCCGCAATGCATCGGTGAGGGATGCGCCAAATTCACACGGTCCTGTCAGCCTCCTGAGGCCAGCAGCGTACTTCATGATCTCCTGGCCCTCAGGGCGGTGGTGTGTATAAAATCGATGTCTGGCCATGAGGCTGCTCTCCTTCGGTTTGAGTTGATCTCGAATTAGCACTTTCAGCTCCTCTTATGATTTGATCATTGTTTTCTCTGGTGCAAGCAAGTCCCTGACAAGGCCGTAGACCACAGGCCCACAACTCTGCGCTTATCTGCCAGCGTAGCCGGATCATTGTCTACAAGGTCGTTTTCTACGAAATATTGGTCAAGCCCCTCTGTAAAGGCTTCACCCTCTGAGAACTTTTCTAATGCACCAACGTTAGTCAGTTTTGCGTGAAAGTTCGGAATCTCGTCGCTAGTTGTTGTGTCTTTAATATTCTTATGAATGACTCCATGAGGGCGAGTATTGTACTTGAGCTGTTGTGACCTTAGTCCCATTTATTGTAACTTCAGAGTGAGGCACAAGCATGGTGGGCAGCCTTTTATACTGGGCCCTGCAAACCTATGCAGGTGACCCTTAGGTCTCCCACCGCAGTGCCCTCTGGTGGCACACCTTATGTGACCATACAGTTAGTGTACATGGTCTACATACAAGACACTCTTGTTCCTTACTATCCCCATCACATCGGTCAGTTGTCTAATTTTCAAACTGCTGCACCATTTTGATTTTCACTGCAGCAATCTTTAAAATGACTACTTAGGCAAGTTACGAGCACCTTAAGATTCATTCTCACAGAGCATATCATCTATGAGATCACTGCCTTGATATTGCTCTGAAATATATGAGCGGTGCACCTCTGTGAACAAGAGTACATTTTTTTTTTTTTGTTCTGGCAGATAAGCATATTATAATACTGTAGCTTCATACAAAGCACTCAGACAACATTCACTGGGTTATGTATGTTAAGCAACTTTGTCATAGTTGAATATGTGTGCCCATAGTGTAAGAGGACACACTTTCTTGCTGTAACTTAAATCTGGAATGGTTATCTCACTTGCATCTGTAAAGAAGTGCCCTCTACACAATCTTCTGAGGAAACCTAGCTATATCATACATGTTTGCTGGGATGTAGGGTACTTGGGTGTCACTTTTGACCTTGAGTCCATTGAAGAGGAATACTGGAAATCATAGAGACTGAGTGCATCGAGGGCCTCAGCTGTTCTACGATTAGGCCGCTTTGTATGGCAACATTGTATAGCATGCAGCGGAAAATGATGATCTTGGAGACAGAGCTGCACTGTACTACACTGCCTGAGTTATCAGGGCACCTAGGTCAGTTGTCTAATTTTCAAACTGCTGCACCATTTTGATTTTCACTGCAGCAATCTTTAAAATGACTACTTAGGCAAGTTACGAGCACCTTAAGATTCATTCTCACAGAGCATATCATCTATGAGATCACTGCCTTGATATTGCTCTGAAATATATGAGCGGTGCACCTCTGTGAACAAGAGTACATTTTTTATTTTTTGTTCTGGCAGATAAGCATATTATAATACTGCAGCTTCATACAAAGCACTCAGACAACATTCACTGGGTTATGTGTGTTAAGCAACTTTGTCACAGTTGAATATGTGGCTTCAAGAGGGGTGTTGCATGCTCAGTGACAATCTTGGCAGCTGCATTGACTTTGTTGCATTTGTGGTCAGTTGCTGCTCAAGGCTTTGTAAGAGGGTTATGAGCAAGAATCTTGATCTAGGAACCATCCTTCCAGTTACGTTTCTCTTTCAAATAACCCAGGCGCAAGAGAATTGTTTTAAAATAAATAAATTATTATTGCAGTCAGTGACGGTGGCATGAATCCCTTGAGGCATTGTAGGTGGGAGCCTGAATGGCCAGACAGATACCATCAAGAATCCTGTGAAGAGGGCAAACTGCAGTGCCCTCCCAAACTATTGCTGCATGTCCATGGAGAAATTGAGCATGGTATTTGCCCTGGTAAGCAATACATGTGATCCTCTTGATGCATCAGTGCCCTGCAGATTGACTGATGCTGCATTTATCCCCAGCAGTATTTTGGAAGGATCTTATCTGCAGATAGATTCCAGTAGATGGCGCAACGGAATCACTCCCTCCCTGGGTGAAATGGGGTCAGTGGTCATTGGCAGGCAGAAGTGTCTGGCTCTGTACATACTGCTCTATGGGTAAGGTGGGTAAGGACCGTCTGTCTCTAGTCGAAGTGAACTTGACCAGATTCATTCCTTTTAGCCTCTTCTCACTGCTCCAAAAAACGGAAAGAGAGGGGGACGCTTAATGCAATACCCCAGTTGGCTTTAAGTAATCATTTCCTGGAAGGCCTTAATACTATTGGTCTTAAACACCCATTTTATAGGGGTGTAAAGACCAGGAAATTGTACAAGGTGACCATCAGCGGGGATTTCCTGTGGCTGTCTCCTTCTCTGCATCCTAATTCTGCCAGAACCCGCATATACGTGCGTAGAAAGGGTTTCCGCTGAACTTCCACTGAAGTTACAGCAGCAGAGTGGGAGAAACCCCAAGGAAATTCACACCCGTTAACATGCAATTCCCATCAAATTCGGCATTGAAATTAAGTCATTAAAGAGAAAGAAAAACAAAGATTTGCACGATCTCAGGACGCCTCAAAGTGCTTTACAGCCAGTGAAGTATTTTGAAGTTTAGTCACTGTTATGATGTAGGAAACGCGACAACCAACCTGTGCACAGCAAGGTCCCAAAACAGCAATGAGGCAATGACCAGATAATCTGTTATTGGTTGAGGGATAAATATTGGCCAGGACACCGGGGAAAACTCCCCTTCTCATCTTCAAAATAGTGCCATGGGATCTTTTAAGGTCCACCTGAGAGAGAGAAGACAGGGCCTCGGTTTATCGTTTCATCCAAAAGACGGCATCTCCGACAGTGCAGCAACTCCCTCAGCACTGCATTAAGGTTGTATCAGCCTAGAATTTTGTGCTCAAGCCTCTGGGGTGGGTCATTACACTTTTCGTGCAAACATAAAAGTTTGGCCAGAAAATAGTAGGTGGTGCAGCCTAGGCAAAGACCCGATAAAATGGAGCCCAGCTGACCCTTCGTCCCTCGCCTGTGCTTTACTGGTAGGAACGATTCTGCTGGAAAATCAGCTCTTAATGCAATTGGGGTAACATGAGGTTTAAAAAGTTCCCTTGCTGCTTATTATTCTCTTTGCCAATCAGAGCATGACAGGAAGGGACAGAATGTACAAACATGAAGATGAATCAGAAAGTGGGGTCAAAGCAGGAAAAAATGGTAAAAAAAACAAATTTAAAAGCTCTTTATTAGAATGCACGCAGCATTCGTAACAAGATAGATGAGTTGACGGCACAAATAGATACAAATGGGTATGATCTGATAGCCATTGCAGAGACATGGTTGCAAGGTGACCAAGGCTGGGAACTAAATACTTAGAGATATTTGACAATTCGGAAGGACAGACAGAAAGGGAAAGGAGGTGGGGTAGCTATGTTAATAAAAGATGAGATCGCTGCATTAGTGAGAAACGATATTGGCTCAGAAGATCAAGAGGTTGAATCAGTTTGGGTAGAGATAAGGAATAATAAGGGGAAAAAGTCACTGGTGGGCGTAGTCTATAGGCCCCCTAACAACAGTTACACTGTTGGATGGAGTATAAATCAAGAAGCAATGGAGGCTTGTAAAAAAAGGAACGGCAATAATCATGGGAGATTTTAACCTGCATATTGATTGGACAAATCAAATTGGCCAAGGTCGCCTTGAGGAAGAGTTCATAGAGTGTATCAGGGATAGTTTCCTTGAACAGTATGTTGCGGAAACAACCAGGGAGCAGGCTATCTTAGATCTGGAACTGTGTAATGAGACAGGATTAATAAACAATCTCCTAGTAAAGGATCTTCTAGGAATGAGTGACCATAACATGGTTGAATTTCAAATTCAGTTGGATGGGGAGAAAGTTGGTTCTCAAACCAGTGTCCTAAGCTTAAACAAAGGAGACCACAAAGGTATGAAGGCGGAGTTGGCTAAAGTGGCCTGTGAAAATAGATTGAAGTGTGTGACGGTTGATGAGCAGTGGCAGATATTTCAGAAGATGATTCCAATGAGAAGGAAAGACTGTACGAAAAGGGATATCCATCCGTGGCTAACTAAGGAAATAAAGGATGGTATTAAATTGAAAACAAGAGCATACAAACTGGCCAAGACTAGTGGGAGGCCAGAGGATTGGGAAACTTTTAAAAGCCAGCAAAGAACGACCAGAAAAAAATAAAGAGAGGGAAGATAGATTATGAAAGTAAGCGAGCACAAATTATAAAAACAGATAATAAGAGTTTCTACAGATATATAAAAAGGAAAAGAGTGGCTAAAGTAAATGTTGGTCCCTTAGAGGATGAGACTGGGGAATTAATAATGGGGAACAGGGAAATGGCAGAGACTGAACAAATATTTTGTATCAGTCTTCACAGTAGAAGACACTAAAAACATCCTAATAGTGGATAATCAAGGGTGCTGTAGGAAGGGAAGAACTTAATACAATCACTATCACTAAAGAAGTAATACTCAGTAAAATAATGGGACTAAAGGCAGACAAGCCCCTGGACCTAATGGCTTGCATCCTAGGGTCTTAAAAGAAGTGGCTGCAGAGATAGTGGATGCATTGGCTGTAATCTACCAAAATTCACTGGATTCTGGGGAGGTCCCAGCAGATTGGAAAACTGCAAATGTAGTGCCCCTATTTAAAAAAAGGAGGCAGACAGAAAGCAGGAACATAAGAACATAAGAACATAAGAAATAGGAACAGGAGTAGGCCATACGTCCCCTCGAGCCTGCTCTGCCATTCAATAAGATCATGGCTGATCTGATCATGGACTCAGCTCCACTTCCCCGCCCGCTCCCCATATCCCCTTATCGTTTAAGAAACTGTCTATTTCTGTTTTAAATTTATTCAATGTTCCAGCTTCCACAGCTCTCTGAAGCAGCGAATTCCACAGATTTACAACCCTCTGAGAGAAGAAATTTCTCCCCATCTCTATTTTAAATGGGCAGTCCCTTATTCTAAGATCGTGCCCTCTAGTTCTAGTCTCCCTCATCAGGAAACATCCTCTCTGCATCCACCTTGTCAAGCCCCCTCATAATCTTATACGTTTCGATAAAATCACCTCTCATTCTTCTGAATTCCAATGAGTAGAGGCCCAACCTACTCAACTTTTCCTCATAAGTCAACCCCTTCATCTCTGGAATCAACCTAGTGAACATTTTCTCAACTGCCTCCAAAGCAAGTATATCCCTTCTTAAATATGGAAACCAAAACTGCATGCAGTATTCCAGGTGTGGCCTCACCATACCTTATATAGCTGTAGCAAGACTTCCATCCCCTTTGCAATAAAGGCCAAGATTCCATTGGCCATCCTGATCACTTGCTGTACCAGCTTACTATCCTTTTGTGTTTCATGCACAAGTACCCCCAGGTCCCGCTGGACTGCAGCACTTTGCAATCTTTCTCCATTTAAATAATAATTTGCTCTATGATTTTTTCTGCCAAAGGGCATGACCTCACACTTTCCAACATTATACTCCATCTGCCAAATTTTTGCCCACTCACTTAGCCTGTCTCTATCCTTTTGCAGATTTTTTGTGTCCTCCTCACACATTATTTTTCTTCCCATCTTTTTACTGTCAGCAAACTTGGCCACATTACACTCAGTCCCTTCTTCCAAGTCGTTAATAAAGATTGTAAATAGTTGAGGTCCCAGCACTGATCCCTGCAGCACCCCACTAGTTATTGGTTGCCAACCAGAGAATGAACAATTTATCCCGACTCTCTGTTCTCTGTTAGTTAGCCAATCCTCTATCCATGCTAATATATTACCCCCAACCCCATGAACTCTTATCTTCTGCAGTAACCTTTTATGTGGCACCTTGTCAAATGCCTTCTGGAACTATAGACCAGTTAGCCTAACATCGGTTGTTCGAAAAATGCTGGAGTCCATTATTCATCATCATCATAGGCAGTCCTTCGCAATCGAGGAAGATTTGCTTCCACTCCTGAAGTGAGTTCTTTGGTGGCTGAACAGTCCAATACGAGAGCCACAGACTCTGTCACAGGTGGGACAGATAGTCGCTGAGGGAAAGGGTGGGTGGGATTGGTTCGCCGCACGCCCTTTCTGCTGTCTACACTTGTTTTCTGCATGCTCTCAGTGTTGAGACTCGAGGTGCTCAGCGCCCTCTCGGATGCACTTCCTCCACTTAGGGCGGTCTTGGGCCAGGGACTCCCAGGTGTCAGTGGGGAGGTTGCATTATATCAGGGAGGCTTTGAGGGTGTCCTTGTAGCATTTCCGCTGCCCACCTTTGGCTCGTTTGCCGTGAAGGAGCTCCGAGTAGAGAACTTGCTTTGGGAGTCTCGTGTCTGTCATGCGAACTATGTGGCCTACCCAGCGGAGCTGATCGAGTGTGGTTAGTGCTTCAATGCTGGGGATGTTAGCCTGAGTGAGGATGTTGGTGCGCCTGTCCTCCCAGGGAATTTGTAGGATCTTGCGGAAACATCTTTGGTGATATTTCTCCAGCAACTTGAGGTGTCTACTGTACATGGTCCATGTCTCTGAGCCATACAGGAGGGCAGGTATTACTACAGTCCTGTAGACCTTGAGCTGGTGGCAGTTTGGCGGGGCCTGGTCTTCAAACACTCTTTTCCTCAGGTGACCGAAGGCTGCACTGGCGCACGGGAGGCGGTGTTGGATCTCGTCGTCGATGCCTGCTCTTGTTGATAGGAGGCTCCCGAGATATGGGAAGTGGTCCACGGTGTCCAGGGCTGCGCCATGGATATTGATGACTTGGGGGCAGTGCTGTGCAGTGAGGACAGGCTGGTGGAGGACCTTTGTCTTACGGATATTTGGATATTTAGCGTAAGGCTCATGCTTTTGTACGCCTCAGTAAATACGTCGACTATGTCCTGGAGTGCGGCCTCTGTATGTGCGCAGACGCAGGCGTCGTCTGCGTACTGTAGCTTGGTTACAGAGGTTGGGGTGGTCTTGGATCTGGCCTGGAGACAGTACAAGTTGAACAGGTTCCCACTGGTTCTGTAGTTTAGTTCCACTCCAGCGGGGAGCTTAAGGAAGCATTAGCAGGACATTTGGAAAAGCATGATTCAATCAAGCAGAGTCAACATGGTTTTATGAAAAGGAAATCACGTTTGACAAATTTGCTGTAGTTCTTTGAGGATGTAATGAGCAAGGTAGATAAGGGGGAACCAGTGGATTGTTGTATTTGGATTTCCAGAAGGCATTCGATAAGGTGCCACATAAAAGGTTACCGCACAAGATAAAAGTTCATGGGGGTTGGAGGTAATATATTAGCATGGATAGAGGATTGGCTAACGAGCAGAAAACAGAGAGTCGGGATAAATGGGTCATTCTCGGGTTGGCAATCAGTAACTACTGGGGTACCACAGGGATGAGTGCAGGGGCCTCAACGATTTACAATCTATATTAATGACTTGGATGAAAGGACTGAGTGTAAGGTAGCCAAGTTTGCTGATGATGCAAAGTTGGGTGGGAAAGCAAGTTGTGAGGAGGACACAAAGCATCTGCAAAGGGATATAAACAGGAGTGAGTGGGGAAAAGTTTGGCAGATGGAGTATAATGTTGGAAAATGTGAGTTATCCACTTCGGCAAAAAAAATGGAAAAGCAAATTATAATTTAAATGGAGAAAAATTGCAAAGTGCTGCAGTACAGAGGGACCTGGGGGTCCTTGTGCATGAAACACAAAAAGTTAGTGTACAGCTACAGCAAATAATCAGGAAGGCAAATGGAATGTTGGCCTTTATTGCAAGGGGGATAGAGTATAAAAGCAGAGACGTCCTGCTGCAACTGTACATAAGAAAATAAGAACATAAGGAATAGGAGCAGGAGTAGGTCATTCGGCCCCTCGAGCCTGCTCTGCCATTTAATAGGATCATGGCTGATCCGATCATGGACTCACGTCCACTTCCCTGCCTGCTCCCCATAACCCCTTAATCCCTTGTCGGTTAAGAAACTGTCTATCTCTGTCTTAAATTTATTCAATGTCCCGGCTTCCACAGCTCTCTGAGGCAGCGAATTCCACAGATTTACAACTGTCTGAGAGAAGAAATTCCTCCTCATCTCAGTTTTAAATGGGTGGCCCCTTATTCTCAGATTATGCCCTCTAGTTCTAGTCTCCCCTATCAGTGGAAATATCCTCTCTACATCCACCTTTGCAAGCCCCTTCATTTCAATAAGATCACCTCTCATTCTTCTGAATTCCAATGAGTAGAGGCCCAATTGTAATGACTCAAGAGTCTGGTTACTGTAAACTCACTCAGGTGCAACCTGATCCATCTTTATTCCAGCCCAAGAGTGCCTGCGGTGACAAAGACACCCAGCTTTTATACAGGTGACCAAGCACACATGCCACATGCATACAGCCCGATGACCTCCACCCGCGGTGACCTCAGGCATTTGGTGACCCCCAAGCATTAATACATAACACCAACCTTTCCTCATAAGTCAACCCCCTCATCTCCGGAATCAACCTAGTGAACCTTCTCTGAACTGCCTCCAAAGCAAGTATATCCTTTCATGAATATGGAAACCAAAACTGTACGCTATATTCCAGGTGTGGAGTTCCAGGTTGGAGTTCAGAAGAATGAGAGGTGATGTTATCGAAACATATAAGATAAGGAGGGGGCTCGACAAGGTGGATGCAGAGAGGATAGTTCCACTCATGGGAGAAACTAAAACTGGGGGACATAGTCTTAGAATAAGAGGCAGCCCATTTAAAACTGAGATGAGGAGAAATTTCTTCTCTCAGGGGGTTGTAAATCTATGGAATTCTCTGCCCCAGAGAGCTGTGGAGGCTGAGTTATTGAATATATTTAAGGTGGAGATAGACAGATTTTTGAGCGATAAAGGAATAAAGGGTTATGGGGAGCAGGTGGGGAAGTGGAGCTGAGTCCATGATCAGATCAGCCATGATCTTATTGAATGGAGGAGCAGGCTCGAGGGACCAAATGGCCTACTCCTGATCCTATTTCTTGTGTTCTTATGAAAACTGAGATGAGGAAAAATTTCTTGTCTCAGAGTGTTGAAAATCTGTGGAATTCTCTGCCTCAGAGAGCTGTGGAGGCTGGGTCATTGTATATATTTAAGGTGGAGATAGACAGTTTTTTGAGCGTTAAGGGAATAAAGGGTTATGGGGAGCGGGCGGGGAAGTGGAGCTGAGTCTATGATCAGATCAGCCATGATCTTATTAAATGGCGGAGCAGGCTCGAGGGGTCAAATGGCCTGCTCCTGCTCCTATTTCTATGTTCTTATGTTCTTATGTAATTCGGCTAGCACTGCGGAGAACTCACATACACAGAGCTTTCCGAGACTAGAACAGCAACAGGAGGATTTGGATGTGTAGGCTCAGCATCATTCAACACTGGTATTGATCCAAAACTGATATCTTGGTAAAGGTGCACTTATAGACTGAATATCCACTGATATTTTCATTAAGAATGTTACTTTCTGCATCGACAATTTGAGATATCTTCACAGAATTACAAAAAAAATTCTCAATTTGTGTTTATGTGAAAAGATAGCCACAGGGAATTTACTCAAAATGATGATGGTTGGTATCTCGTCGTCACATCTTGTCCCTCGCTTTCCTCCATCCTGCTAACCCCTATCTTGCTATCGCTTATGATAAAACAAAAGGGTTTCCTTCCTTTTAGATTTCACCTATTGTTGCAAATTTGCTATCTCAATGGTTAAGGAATTTGTGACGCGTCAGTGACCTCCCCAGTATTTCCTCTCCATCGAGCTACTGGCTATAAAAGGTAAGTCGCCCGTTCACCTCAGGCAGATAACTAGCATTGAACCAATCTGTTGCTGTGACTAATCAGTTGCAAACATTATCATGTCTAATGTACTGAAGGCTGTGATTCTTCTGTTCATCTTAGTCAGCATTGACTGCAAGCTTGCGAGTCAAGCCTTGGAAGAGATCATAACAGCGCTGTTACCAAAAGAATTAAAGACGGTATGTGCAGAGTCACTGAATTGATGCTTACAGAATAAATCTGCTCTGCTGAAAAATGTTTCTTACTGGGAATAAAATTCATATACCAAAATGGAATCAGTGTTGGCTGAAATCTAGGTCATTTTGGTTATAGTGGAATATTTTTTTTAATTTCTCGTAACTATTCTGCCAAAGGACATTGATAGTAATGTGACAGCCAAAGTACTTTCTGTGCATAATAACTTGTGATTTATGCAGATCTACTATATTGCTGTTGTCCTAACAATTGCTTTTTCTTTCTCTGAAGATTCCTTGTGGTAAAACCATGGTGCCTGAGGTTAAATTCGAGGTCAGTTTCAGAACAGTTTCTAATAACAGTCATGCATGTTTCTGTATATGAATGTCATTTTATTTTTTGCATTTTTAATATCATCTTATTATGAGTTCGATGCTCAAGAACATTGATATGTACGTAGCTATATATGTGTGTCATATTTCACATATAACTCCTAGTGTAGCATTACAGTATAACTGCAATCCAGTTGCCATTTAGAGCTCTGTCTTCTTAAATCCTGATTGGTGTTTTTAAATTTTATTTTAAATGTTTTTCATATGTTTTTAAACTCTTAAGCTGGTAAAATTAGTCTATGTGCCTGCTTTTACCAAGCGCAAGAGTTGTAAGGACATTTGCAGGGCAAGAGATGGGCAAATAGCCCAATCTCTGCCGTGGTAATGTCCTTCTCCCTGAGATGCGGCCATCTGTCAAGCCAGGAACTTGACAGATCGAAAAAGCTGGCTTTCAGTGCATGCGCATTGCGCGCCGAAAACCGGCTTTTCCGATGCCTTCCCGGGTCCATATACACCCCGTACACACCCGGGGAAGCCGGGATTTCAGGGCCAATATGTTAATTACCAATCATATCCACTGCAATATCCAGATCCATAACTCTAGTCATAGTCTGATTTTTACACCAGTAGAAATTCTCATTTTCTAAAGACAATGGAAATCTGGTGATAATGTTCTCAAACATTCCCATCAAACTACAGGTCATATAATTTAATCAGTTAATGTTGCATTCCACCACTAGTTTATTAAGTAGGAATATCCATAACCTTTTCCATATTCTTACCTTGAATCATTGGCATGTTTCCTGAGGTGCAATATGTCTGGTCAAGTGAAACTGATGCATGTTCTACTTTGCAGCAGATATGTCTCTATGCATAAACTCATATGCCTATGTGTGTTTGAGGACTCAAGTCAGAGCACAAAGCCTGTTAATGTGGGTGTAGGGTGATATGAGCTAAAGTGCAAGAATTCTGTTAATCCAATTCCTTAGTAATCCAAAATTATGTCTCCTGGCCTTTCTGTTAAATTGATATGTGTGTGTTTATATGTGTGGTGTGTGTGTGTGGGTGTGTACGTGTGAATATGTGTGTGTGTGTGTGTTTATATGTGTGGTGTGTGTGTATGTGTGAATATGTGTGTGTGTGGGTGTGTGTGTGTGTATGTGTGAATATGTGTGTGTGTGTGTGTGGGTGTGTATGTGTGTGTGTGTGTGTGTGTGTGGGTGGGTGGGTGAGTGTGTAATAAGAAACTTTTTGAGAAGCTTTCATACAGGTCAGTTTGATGTTAACTTGTGTGAATTGATGGTTTCTTTGCTATGTAAATGAAAAGGTTGTGTCAAAATTGAAATCCTTCTGTCCATCAAATCACTAACTTAGTGAGTTAGCAATATCTGCACACAGAAAGCACTTAAATGAATTCTAAATGGATTTGCTGAACTTTATAGAACCATCCCCCTCCCCTACGATAATGGGGGAGCACAACTTAATTTCCTTGCTGTAACTTTTCCTTTGTCAAGTAACCAAAGTGTTTTGAAAGACTCTTGACAGTGCAGTGATTTATTTTCCAGGGTGTGAAAGCTGAAGTCTTCTGCAAAGCTGCTAAAGCCCTGGCGCAGGTATCTGCCTGTGAGCCCCTTGACATAACTGGGCTCCGCCTGAACCTAAACAAGGTGAGTCTCACCTGGAAAGTGCTGCGTCATTGGAATAAGGGACTATTAAAAAAGGCAAAAGTTAACATTTAAAGTTAACAAAGTTCCACTCAACTGCGTGGGGACTTCGTAAAATTTGTTTTGCAGCAGTTAGAATAATATTGCAGTTGCAGCCAAGCCTGTAACGTTGTGAGACCACGTTCCAGAGTTGGTCCCGCATTAAATTAAATTTGGACAATTTCATAGTCAATTTGCAATTTAGGTCAATGTGAAGGTGCAGTACGTCAATGCAATTGTTTAGTATAACTATCCTCCAGAGTTGAATATGAATGCTCATCATAGTCATTAGAACTGGGCTTGGGGTTTTTAACCTTTGACCTTAGCTTCAGAAAGCCTAAAATGTATGTATTGGGGAACACCAAAGCCAAAGCCATACTTCCCTCTGATTGTTGGAGATTGGATGTGCACTGTCCACCATGCCACAGAGAGTGTACTGACAGCAAAAGCTGTCGGGAACACCAAGCTGTGCCGGGGTCACTCCGGGAAAGGGGCAATTCCCGAGGGGCAATTTAGTGACGGGGTCCCCACCGGTCGGTAAGGGGTCGACGCGTGCACGCCGTGGTGGGAAGACGGGCGGAGCAGTCCTAGACACCACTCCAAAACTCAGGAAGGGTCATTTCCAAAATGGCAGCCCCTCCGTGGAGACTCGGCGGCCCCGTGGCCCCAGCTTTCAGGCGGACAGAGGCCTTATCAGAAGGGGCAATTTCAGCCCCACTATTTTCTTTTGCAAAGGAGCTTGGCACCTACCAGCTTGACCACAAAGAATTAGACATGTATACTGACCCTAGATTTCTGAAGATCAGATAACCAACACACTAAGCTGCCAGAAGTTGAGCCCACTCACCACCTTTAGCTGTAATCTGAAAAAAAGCAAAGTCCTCTACTTTTAATGCTGTGAATCCAGTCGCACACTCACAACACTGTGGTGGTACTTTGTAAATGGCACTACCTATGTGCAGAGGGTAATTTTGTTCCAATCTTTGTGCGTGCTACTATGTGACTAAAAGAGCAGATGCATTAGAATGCAGTGTGGCTAGGAATTACTTACCGTTGGCTAACTTTGGATTATTCAAGTTACAAATTCAGTTTAATACACATTAACAACCAATAGCATTACTTATGGTTTGACAATACATGTGAAGAGTTCATCTTACCCCGATGCAGAAACTTTTCTTTTCTTTACATACTGAATGAAGATAACCATAATCCCTTGCAATGTTTTTATTATTTGGCTAAATGGATTTTTCCATTGCAGACTGATAATTGTACGGTAAACGAAAATGAAGTGATGGATCTGTTCACTTTTCTGAAGCGCCTGAGGAAATTCTCCCAAAAAGTATTCCGTGATTAATGATACTTCACCATCTTCACAAAGATAGGCTAAAGGATTAGAATGTTTGGCATACACAAAGGCACAATGATTGCAATTTAAATAGTATTTATTTATTTATTTATTTCTCAGTAGTCGTTTTTACAAAACATGAAAATTGCTGAATTTTGTACCTATATTGCTATAAATGATATATTAGTATATATTGTACATATATGTTGGATACAGTAATAGAAATGAAGAATATATAGCCCTGGTTTTAACTCAGGTATGTTTGGGGCAGGTGGGCTGGCTGAGAAATCTCTTGTGGAGAATTCAGTGAGCAGCCCAGGTCATTTGAATTCCAGGGCCTCATTTAAATAGTGTTGAATTGTCTCCCGCCTAAAGCCGGTGGAAACGACATAAACGCCAGCGGGCAGGAGTGGGAATTAGGCTGAGATCCGGCACCGTCAGGGACCCATGGAAATGTCAGGAAGGAGAGGGGGGAGGGTTGGGGTGAGGGCTGTTTGTGGTCGGGCAGTGGGGAGGAGCTGGGAGAGGACGGGTGGGATAGGAGGCCCAAGGCTTTACTTGCTAGATGCTGGGGAACCTTTCAAAAATATTAAAATGTAACACTTGCCTGGGCGTCTTGCCCTGGCCCAATGTTGTGCTGGTGGCTTTTGTATTTCAACACGTTAACATGACATCGGGGTCCGAATGACATCATCAAACATCGACATTTCAGGCTTTACAAGGCCCCCACCGAGCCTGTGGTGGGGGCCTCCAACCTCCCAATAAAACTCGGGAGTTAAAATCATGGGAGCGGGAGCACTGCGGAAACGCTGAGGGAATGCATTGGGTTCCACCCGGCTGCCATTTTAATCCGCCCTGCCCACACCATACCCTCCAGGATTAAAATTGGGGCTTATGTATTTTTATTATAGACGTTCAACACTGTGATGAGAATTTGCTTGGAAAACTTTATTTTTATTTACAAATTGCTTGGAAGTATTATCAAATAAATACTCAGAATGAGAGTTTCTGTATTTAAGTTTTAACAGCTATATTGAAATCAATAAATTATCATTATATATATATATATATATATATTTGTGGGTATCGTTGTGCATTTTTCATTGACAAATTTCTATAGAGCACATTTTTTATATTGGGCCAGAATTTGCCGTGGGTAATAACAGTGAACTAACAGCGTTCACTGTTATTACTCCTTTGAAACTGTCTGCAGCTTCAGGATTTAGCGCATGCGCATCTAAACACAGAAATCCCAAAGTTGCGGTCAGTCATACACTGCTCCGACACTGGCTGCGTTGTGTCGCTGCCTCCCTCCACCCCCCTCCCAGCATAGCCGGCAGTCAGAGTAATCAGTGAAACTGACAGAAACTTGTTAAATACCTCATTAAATGCTAGGCCTTGTTGGATTAGGTGTAACTGGGGTTTTAACAGCGTATTGACTGTTAAACAAATGCTCTGACCCTGAAAAACTGATTTTAATTTTGTGCAATGTCAAATTTCTCCATTATGATAACAATTACAATTTTGAAGAAATTTATTTTTAAAAATTATATTTTATTAAAGTTTGCTCATATTTATTCCAACTTTACCTTTTCCCCATGTGATTGCCCCAACCTGTGCTTAGCTCTCTGTAACATTTTTTAAAAGTCCAACTTAAAGCAGCTTCTTCACTTCCTGGTTCCCTGTCTGGGAGAATTCTGCATTGTGATTGGCTGCTTACACAGTATGTTGACGGCTCAGCAGCTTGCGGTAGGGATCCCCCACTTTAGAGCGCATTGGAAAAGGCAAACTTCTCGCCACCGAGATCGTGAGGTCGTGAGCTCTCTGTGGGCAGCTTTCTTCGGGGCCAGTGGCAAACGCCTTTGCTTCACTGCTGACTGCATATTCTGGGCCATAAACGTTTATTATTAGCCCATTAGAAATATCTTTAAAATGCTGATTGTTTTTTAAGTGAGAACCGAGTTGAGAAAACACAGGTTTGCGGTTCAGTAAACCAAAAATGCTGAAAGGGTTAGGGGAGAGAACAAGGTGAAGGAAGAAGCAATCGTTAGATGACACCAACCCTGAGTTTTAAACATATGGGGACTGCGAGAAGTTGGAACACTGAGTTTTAGTTTAGAGATAAAAATTTGGAGGAAGAGCTGCTGAACTGAAAAGTAAAGGGATTGTTACTGGACTGGCAACTAACCAGTGTAACAGCTTTGGCACAAAGAGAAAGCGAGTGATAAACAGGGTAAATATAGACCAGTTAAAAGAAATACGTGCATTATGTAACGGATTTCGTGACCACTGAACACCTCAAAGCGCTTTACAGCCAATGAAGTACTTTTGGAGTGTAGTCACTGTTGTAATGTGGGAAACACAGCAGACAATTTGCTTACAGCAAAGTCCCACAAACAGCGATCTGATACTGACCAGATAACCTGTTTTTTTTGTTATGTTGATTGAGGGATAAATATTGGCCAGGACACCGGGTATATCTCCTCTGCTCTTCTTCGAAATAGTGCCATGGGATCTTTTATGTCAACCTGAAAGAGTAGACGGGGCCTCGGTTTAACATCTCATCCGAAAGATGGCGGCTCCGACAGTGTAGTGCTCCCTCAGCACTGCACTGGAGTGTCAGCCTAGAACATAAGAAATAGGAGCAGGAGTAGGCCATATGACCCCTCAAGCCTGCTCTACCATTTAATCTGATCAGATCATGGATTCAGCCTAAATTTATGTGCTCAAGTCCCTGGATTGGGATTTGAGACTACAACCTTCTGAGCCAGAGGCAAGTGTGCTACCCACTGAGCCACAGATAACAGCTAGTCTAACAGCATGCTGATAGAATCCATAATTTGAGTTTAAATTCATGGGCACTTAGAAATACTACGACTACTTCATAGGGCTGATATAGATGTAGAGCAACAATTATTATTTAACATTGAGCCAGATAATTGGGTCAGGAGTAGCGGAGTGTTATTGTTGTGATGCTGCCTCGTATTTGTGAATTGGGCATTGAGTCGTTATAGAAACATAGAAAATAGGTGCAGGAGCAGGCCATTCAGCCCCTCCAGCCTGCACCGCCATTCAATGAGTTCATGGCTGAACATGCAACTTCAGTACCCCCTTCCTGCTTTCTCGCCATACCCCTTGATCCCCCTAGTAGTAAGGACTTCATCTAACTCCCTTTTGAATATATTTAGTGAATTGGCCTCAACTACTTTCTGTGGTAGAGAATTCCACAGGTTCACCACTCTCTAGGTGAAGAAGTTTCTCCTCATCTCGGTCCTAAATGGCTTACCCCTTATCCTTAGACTGTGACCCCTGGTTCTGGACTTCCCCAACATTGGGAACATTCTTCCTGCATCTAACCTGTTTAAACCCATCAGAATTTTAAACGTTTCTATGAGGTCCCCTCTCATTCTTCTGAACTCCAGTGAATACAAGCCCTGTTGATCCAGTCTTTCTTGATAGGTCAGTCCCACCATCCCGGGAATCAGTCTGGTGAATCTTCGCTGAACTTCCTCAATAGCAAGAATGTCCTTCCTCAAGTTAGGAGACCAAAACTGTACACAATACTCCAGGTGTGGCCTCACCAAGGCCCTGTACAACTGTAGCAACACCTACCTGCCCCTGTACTCAAATCCCCTCGCTATGAAGGCCAACATGCCATTTGCTTTCTTAACTGCCTGCTGTACCTGCATGCCAACCTTCAATGACTGATGTACCATGACACCCAGGTCTCGTTGCATCTTCCCTTTTCCTAATCTGTCACCATTCAGATAATAGTCTGTCTCTCTGTTTTTACCACCAAAGTGGATAACCTCACATTTATCCACATTATACTTCATCTGCCATGCATTTGCCCACTCACCTAACCTATTCAAGTCACTCTGCAGCCTCATAGCATCCTCCTCGCAGCTCACACTGCCACCCAACTTAGTGTCATCCGCAAATTTGGAGATACTACATTTAATCCCCTTGTCTAAATCATTAATGTACAATGTATACAGCTGGGGCCCCAGCACAGAACCTTGCGGTACCCCACTAGTCACTGCCTGCCATTCTGAAAAGTACCCATTTACTCCTACTCTTTGCTTCCTGTCTGACAACCAGTTCTCAATCCACGTCAGCACACTACCCCCAATCCCATGTGCTTTAACTTTGCACGTTAATCTCTTGTGTGGGACCTTGTCGAAAGTCCAAATATACCACATCAACTGGTTCTCCCTTGTCCACTTTACTGGAAACATCCTCAAAAAATTCCAGAAGATTTGTCAAGCATGATTTCCCTTTCACAAATCCATGCTGACTTGGATCTATCATGTCACCTCTTTCCAAATGCACTGCTATGACATCCTTAATAATTGATTCCATCATTTTACCCACTACTGAGGTCAGGCTGACCGGTCTATAATACCCTGTTTTCTCTCTCCCTCCTTTTTTAAAAAGTGGGGTTACATTGGCTACCCTCCACTCGATAGGAACTGATCCAGAGTCAATGGAATGTTGGAAAATGACTGTCAATGCATCCGTATATCCAAGGCCACCTCCTTAAGTACTCTGGGATGCAGTCCATCAGACCCTGGGGATTTATCGGCCTTCAATCCCATCAATTTCCCCAACACAATTTCCCAACGAATAAAGATTTCCCTCAGTTCCTCCTCCTTACTAGACCCTCTGACCCCTTTTATATCCAGAAGGTTGTTTGTGTCCTCCTCAGTGAATACCGAACCAAAGTACTTGTTCAATTGGTCTGCCATTTCTTTGTTCCCCGTTATGACTTCCCCTGATTCTGACTGCATGGGACCTACGTTTGTCTTTACTAACCTTTTTCTCTTTACATATCTATAGAAACTTTTGCAATCCGCCTTAATGTTCCCTGCAAGCTTCTTCTCATACTCCATTTTCCCTGCCCTAATCAAACCCTTTGTCCTTCTCTGCTGAGTTCTAAATTTCTCCCAGTCCCCGGGTTCTCTGCTATTTCTGGCCAATGTGTATGCCACTTCCTTGGCTTTAATACTATCCCTGATTTCCCTTGATAGCCACGGTTGAGCCACCTTCCCTTTTTTATTTTTACGCCAAACAGGAATGTACAATTGTTGTAGTTCATCCATGCGGTCTCTAAATGTCTGCCATTGCCCATCCACAGTCAACCCCTTAAGTATCATTCGCCAATCTATCCTAGCCAATTCACGCCTCATACCTTCAAAGTTACCCTTCTTTAAGTTCTGGACCATGGTCTCTGAATTAACTGTTTCATTCTCCATCCTAATGCAGAATTCCACCATATTATGGTCACTCTTCCCCAAGGGGCCTCGCACATCGAGATTGTTAATTAATCCTCTCTCATTACACAGCACCCAGTCGAAGATGGCCTCCCCCCTAGTTGGTTCCTCGACATATTGGTCTAGAAAACCATCCCTTATGTACTCCAGGAAATCCTCCTCCACCGTATTGTTCCATGGTCTGTTCTGGGTGACCACAGTTGCACACATTTAGAAATGCATGGGGCTAACTAAGGTCAGGCGGCACAGTTTTGTTAAAGGCAAGTTCTGTTTGACAAATTTTCTAGAGGCTTTTGTAGGCGTGACCAATTGGGTAGATAATGAGATGACATTGAAGTTGGCAAAATGGGTGCAAAATAGGCATTATTTCAGGTGTAACGTCTTGATTATGCTCCCACAGTAAATTCCGCCCCCTTATCTTTAATAAGGGTTTCCCGGTTAAGAAGAACATAAGAGCATAAGAATTAGGAACAGGAGTAGGCCATCTAGCCCCTCGAGCCTGCTCCGCCATTCAATAAGATCATGGCTGATCTGGCTGTGGACTCAGCTCCACTTACCCGCCCGCTCCCCGTAACCCTTAATTCCCTTATTGGTTAAAAATCTATCTCTCTGTGACTTGAATACATTCAATGAGCTAGCCTCAACTGCTTCCTTGGGCAGAGAATTCCACAGATTCACAACCCTCTGGGAGAAGAAATTCCTTCTCAACTCGGTTTTAAATTGGCTCCCCCGTATTTTGAGGCTGTGCCCCCTAGTTCTAGTCTCCCCGACCAGTGGAAACAACCTCTCCGCCTCTATCTTGTCTACCCCTTTCATTATTTTAAATGTTTCTATAAGATCACCCCTCATCCTTCTGAACTCCAACGAGTAAAGACCCAGTCTACTCAATCTATCATCATAAGGTAACCCCCTCATCTCCGGAATCAGCCTAGTGAATCGTCTCTGTACCCCTTCCAAAGCCAGTATATCCTTCCTTAAGTAAGGTGACCAAAACTGCACGCAGTACTCCAGATGCGGCCTTACCAATACCCTATACTGTTGCAGCAGGACCTCCTTGCTTTTGTACTCCATCCCTCTCGCAATGAAGGCCAACATTCCATTCGCCTTCCTGATTACCTGCTGCACCTGCAAACTAATTTTTTGGGATTCATGCACAAGGAAAGTGTGAGGTCCCTCTGCACCTCAGCATGTTGTAATTTCTCCCCATTCAAATAATATTCCCTTTTACTGTTTTTTTTCCCGAGGTGGATGACCTCACACTTTCCGACATTGTATTCCATCTGCCAAACCTTAGCCCATTCGCTTAACGTCCCCAAATCTCTTTGCAGCCTCTCTGTGTCCTCTACACAACCCGCTTTCCCACTAATCTTTGTGTCATCTGCAAATTTTGTTACACTACACTCCGTCCCCTCTTCCAGGTCATCTATGTATATTGTAAACAGTTGTAGTCCCAGCACCGATTCCTGTGGCACACCACTAACCACCGATTTCCACCCCGAAAAGGAAATGTATTAGCATGGATCGAGAATTGGCTGGCGAACAGAAAGCAGAGAGTCGGGATAAATGTTTCTATAAGATCACCCCTCATCCTTCTGAACTCCAACGAGTAAAGACCCAGTCTACTCAATCTATCATCATAAGGTAACCCCCTCATCTCCGGAATCAGCCTAGTGAATCGTCTCTGAGCAGAGAGTCGGGATAAATGTTTCTATAAGATCACCTGCTTTCTGTTCGCCAGCCAATTCTCGATCCATGCTAATACATTTCCTCTGACTCCGCGTACCTCTACTGCAGTAACCTTTTGTGTGGCACCTTATCGAATGCCTTTTGGAAATCCAAATACACCACATCCATCGGTACACCTCAAATACCATGCTCGTTATATCCTCAAAGAATTCCAGTAAATTAGTTAAATATGATTTCCCCTTCATGAATCCATGCTGCGTCTGCTTGATTGCACTATTCCTATCTAGATGTCCCGCTATTTCTTCCTTAATGATAGTTTCAAGCATTTTCCCCACTACAGATGTTAAACTAACCGGCCTATAGTTACCTGCCTTTTGTCTGCCCCCTTTTTTAAACAGAGGCATTACATTAGCTGCTTTCCAATCCGCTGGTACCTCCCCAGAGTCCAGAGAATTTTGGTAGATTATAACGAATGCATCTGCTATAACTTGCGCCATCTCTTTTAATACCCTGGGATGCATTTCATCAGGACCACAGGACTTGTCTACCTTGAGTCCCATTAGACTGTCCAGAACTACCCCCCTAGTGATAGTGATTGTCTCAAGGTCCTCCCTTCCCACATTCCTGTGACCAGCAATTTTTGGCATGGTTTTTTGTGTCTTGCACTCTGAAGACTGAAGCAAAATAATTGTTTAAGGTCTCAGCCATTTCCACATTTCCCATTATTAAATCCCCCTTCTCATCTTCTAAGGGACCAACATTTATTTTAGTCATTCTTTTCCGTTTTATATATCTGTAAAAGCTTTTACCATCGTTTTTATGTTTTGCGCAAGTTTACCTTCGTAATCTATCTTTCCTTTCTTTATTGCATTTTTAAGCAATGCCTCACTTTTAAAATTCTCATCCTTGTTTTCAAATCCCTCCATGACCTCACCCCTCCCTATCTCTGTGATCTCCTCCAGCCCACAATGCCCCAAGATGTCTGCGCTCCTCTAATTCTGGCTTGATGAGCATCCTCGAGAATCCTCCACATTGGCAGCCATGCCTTCAGCAGCCCAGGCCCCAAGCTCAGGACCTCCCTCCCTAAACCTTGCCACCTCTCTACCTCTCTTTCCTCCTTTAAGACACTCCCAAAACCTACATCGTTGACCAAGGTTTTACTCATCTGCTCATATATCTCCTTATGTGGCTCGGTGTCAATTTTTGTCTGATAACGCAACTTGAAAGTGCCTTGGGACGTTAAACATAGAAACATAGAAACATAGAAAATAGGTGCAGGAGCAGGCCATTCAGCCCTTCTAGCCTGCACCGCCATTCAATGAGTTCATGGCTGAACATGAAACTTCAGTACCCCCTTCCTGCTTTCTCGCCATACCCCTTGATCCCCCTAGTACTAAGGACTTCATCTAACTCCCTTTTGAATATATTTAGTGAATTGGCCTCAACTACTTTCTGTGGTAGAGAATTCCACAGGTTCACCACTCTCTAGGTGAAGAAGTTTCTCCTCATCTCGGTCCTAAATGGCTTACCCCTTATCCTCAGACTGTGACCCCTGGTTCTGGACTTCCCCAACATTGGGAACATTCTTCCTGCATTTAACCTGTCTAAACCCGTCAGAATTTTAAACGTTTCTATGAGGTCCCCTCTCATCCTTCTGAACTCCAGTGAATACAAGCACAGTTGATCCAGTCTTTCTTGATAGGTCAGTCCCACCATCCCGGGAATCAGTCTGGTGAATCTTCGCTGCACTCCCTCAATAGCAAGAATGTCCTTCCTCAAGTTAGGAGACCAAAACTGTACACAATACTCCAGGTGTGGCCTCACCAAGGCCCTGTACAACTGTAGCAACACCTCCCTGCCCCTGTACTCAAATCCCCTCGCTATGAAGGCCAACATGCCATTTGCTTTCTTAACTGCCTGCTGTACCTGCATGCCAACCTTCAATGACTGATGTACCATGACATCCAGGTCTCGTTGCACCTCCCCTTTTCCTAATCTGTCACCATTCAGATAATAGTCTGTCTCTCTGTTTTTACCACCAAAGTGGATAACCTCACATTTATCCACATTATACTTCATCTGCCATGCATTTGCCCACTCACCTAACCTATCCAAGTAACCCTGCAGCCTCATAGCATCCTCCTCGCAGCTCACACTGCCACCCAACTTAGTGTCATCCGCAAATTTGGAGATACTACATTTAATCCCCTTGTCTAAATCATTAATGTACAATGTAAACAGCTGGGGCCCCAGCACAGAACCTTGCGGTACCCCACTAGTCACTGCCTGCCATTCTGAAAAGTACCCATTTACTCCTACTCTTTTCTTCCTGTCTGACAACCAGTTCTCAATCCACGTCAGCACACTACCCCCAATCCCATGTGCTTTAACTTTGCACATTAATCTCTTGTGTGGGACCTTGTCGAAAGCCTTCTGAAAGTCCAAATATACCACATCAACTGGTTCTCCTTTGTCCACTTTACTGGAAACATCCTCAAAAAATTCCAGAAGATTTGTCAAGCATGATTTCCCTTTCACAAATCCATGCTGACTTGGATCTATCATGTCACCTCTTTCCAAATGCACTGCTATGACATCCTTAATAATTGATTCCATCATTTTACCCACTACTGAGGTCAGGCTGACCGGTCTATAATACCCTGTTTTCTCTCTCCCTCCTTTTTTAAAAAGTGGGTTTACATTGGCTACCCTTCACTCGATAGGAACTGATCCAGAGTCAATGGAATGTTGAAAAATGACTGTCAATGCATCCGCTATTTCCAAGGCCACCTCCTTAAGTACTCTGGGATGCAGTCCATCAGGCCCTGGGGATTTATCGGCCTTCAATCCCATCAATTTCCCCAACACAATTTCCCGACTAATAAAGATTTCCCTCAGTTCCTCCTCCTTACTAGACTCTCTGACCCCTTTTATATCCGGAAGGTTGTTTGTGTCCTCCTTAGTGAATACCGAACCAAAGTACTTGTTCAATTGGTCTGCCATTTCTTTGGTCCCCGTTATGACTTCCCCTGATTCTGACTGCAGGGGACCTACGTTTGTCTTTACTAACCTTTTTCTCTTTACATACCTACAGAAACTTTTGCAATCCGCCTTAATGTTCCCTGCAAGCTTCTTCTCATACTCCATTTTCCATGCCCTAATCAAACCCTTTGTCCTCCTCTGCTGAGTTCTAAATTTCTCCCAGTCCCCGGGTTCTCTGCTATTTCTGGCCAATTTGTATGCCACTTCCTTGGCTTTAATACTATCCCTGATTTCCCTAGATAGCCACGGTTGAGCCACCTTCCCTTTTTTATTTTTACGCCAGACAGGAATGTACAATTGTTGTAATTCATCCATAATGATAAAGGCGCTATATAAATACAAGTTGTTGTTGTTGCATCGCTTTATACACAAATTGGCTGGAATTTTCTGAGGTAAGAGCGAGTGGGTTGGAGGCGTGAGGGGGAGTGAAAGTTATAAAATTGTGCAACCCGACCCCAACCCGTCTATGGAATCAAAACTCTGTTGTGTGCCGGGAAACCCAATAGATGTCAAACTCACTGGTCTGTAGTTTCCTGGGTTACTTTTTCTACTTTTTAAAAATAGGAGTGTCACCTGTCTTTCTACAGACTCCAGGCTCGTCTCCCGTCGGTATTCAGAGTTTTCTGGAAGATTTCTGCCAACATTCCTGCAATTTCCTTCCTTATTTCCTTAAGGATCCTCGGATGTATTTATTTTCCATCTCCAGATTGTGATATCTTCCTTACGACATCACAAACACACACTTACAAGATGGCTCCATTGCACAGGAACTTGTCATCATATTTACATGAGTGGTTGCATTACCACAGTAGTTCACTAGGTGGAGCTAAATTACACATGTCAAGTACATTGCCTGTCTGCTTTTTGGTTAAGACTGAGGCAAAGAAGATCTTAGTTAGCACTTTCACAGCCTGTGTAGCATCAGTTGTCATTGCTCTCACCCAGTGTCACTTTCACTATCCCCATTCTATCCCTCGTTTTTCTTCCTTTCTTAATATATCAAAAAAGATTTATCATTATACTTCACTTCTCTTGCCATATTCAAATTGAACATTTCCTGTGCCATTTTGATGCTTCTTTTTTACAATCCTTGCACGGCATGTCTTTTGACATTGAATCTGTCTTACTTCTGTGTCGTTTTCCTTCTTAGTCTTTACAAGTTGCTTGGTATTCCGTTCAACCAGGCAGGAGTGCCTTGGTACCTTTGCTTTGCACCATAACTCCTTCACTTGCTGAGTCATATTCAAACTTGCCAGGCCCACTGTAATAAAATTTGGCCTAGAAATTCAATGGCGTCGTGCCGGTTTTTCAGGTGCAAAATGGGCACCAAAGCATCCAATATGGCGGATGGAGGCCGCACTCCAGAACTCCAGAACTACTAAAACGGAAAAATATGCTTCTTGTAGGACCCATTTCTGATATTGGGCTGCCCCAGCTTCTGAATCGGCAGGTGATCAACTCGCCCAGCAACACACGGCGCTATATTGTGTCTCTTTTTGGTTACGTCGCTTCACCAAAAGCAGTAAACAGTGCAGTCACGGCAGATTTGCTCAGGGGGTATGTCACTTCTTAAGCAATCCGACGCGGACATGATGGGCCGAAATGGCCTCCTTCCGTGCTGTAAATTTCTATGATTCTATGATTCTAATAGGCAGGAAGGACCCTTCAGCAGCACGATATAAAGACGTTATCCACTACTTACAGGTTAGTTGCTAGTTTGGCGTTTCAGGCTGCTGGTCAACTGTAATGCATTTTTTTGTCCTGTTTTCTGACTCTGCAGAGTGATTTTGACTGCTGTGAAGAAGATTTTGCTTATGCCGTGCTATTTTTGGCTGCCTTCAAAACTCTGCAGTCTTGGTGACCTGGTAGAGCTGCCTTTGGGGCTGGGTGACAAGGGGGAGCCGCATAACTTCCCTGCAGTTGTCAACATGAACACTTAAAAAAATTTGGTTCCTGGGATGTGGGCATCACTGGCAAGGCCAACATTTATTACCCATCCCTAATTGCCCTAGAGAAGGTGGTGGTGAGCCGTCTTATTGAACCGTTGCTGTCCGTGTGGTGAAGGTACTTCCGAAGTGCTGTTAGGGAGGAAGTTCCAGGATTATGAAGGAACGGCGATAGGTTTCCAAGTCAGGATGGTGGGTAACTTGAAGAGGAACTTGGAGGTGATGGCGTTCCAAAGTGCCTGCTGCCCTTGTCCTTCTAGGTGGTAGAGGTCGTGGGTTTGGGAGGTGCTGTCGAAGAAGCAGTGGCGATTTGCTGCTGTGCATCTTGTAGATGGTACACACTGCAGCCATGGTGTGCCAGTGGTGGGGGGCATGAATGTTTAAGATGGTAGATGGAGTACCAATCAAGCGGGCTGCTTTGTCCTGGATGGTGTCGAGCTTCATGAGTGTTGTTGGAGCTGCACTCATCCAGGCAAGTGTAGAGTATTCCATCACACTCCTGACTTGTGCCTTGTAGATGCTGGATAAGCACCAGCTCTTATTTGATGCAGGAGTCTCTTAAATGATTGCTCCAGAAGTACTTTGAGTGACAGTAATATTTCACTAAGACCTGCTGCATACGGTTAGCTAAACCTGTAGAATCTCTAAAACCAAAGTCCAAGACTTGCATGCTGCTCCCATATCTGGCACACACTTAGTATGTCATGGCCCCCCGACCTGCGAGAGAACAGCTCTGCAGGTCGGGCCATAAAAGAGCTGGAGCGGCGGACTACTTCAACTTCCAGCGTGAGCTGCTCCAAGTGTACGACAATTTTGAGATGGGCGACTGGGTGACGTCATCAAAACCCTGGTCGCTGTTTTGGAGCGCGGGCAGGAACATCGGCAGGGCCCAGGTACAGAGGAGTGGGAAGGTCGGGGCGGGTGAGCGGCGGGTGTTTGTGGCGAGATGCGGTGAATGTTTATGGCGGAGGAGCGGCGCGAGATCGTGGCGGAGGTGCGACAGATGAGGGTACGGGGCCCAGAAGAGCCGAGGGCCCAGGGGCAGCACAGGCCAGCCCACACTGCGATATGTGTGCATGCTAGGTCCGTGCAGCAGAGCTGGTCTCCAGTCATCCTGGTTAATCCTTGCCACTGGACCAAGACCTAGCTCTGCCAAGCTCTGTGGTGGCTAGTGTACAACGGTCAGCACACATTAAAAAAATTCATGCACAGGCATCTTCCACCTCCTCAATTGGAGTTCAGGACTGGAACATCGGGTCCTTCATCGAAACACCTGTGATCTCTTGGAAGCAAGTCATCCTCGTCCGAGGGACCGCCTACGATGATGATGGTAATGAGATGGTGGAAAGGCTTAGGGGAATCAGGAGCTGAGAAACTCTCTGCAGAATACCAAACCTCTGACCCGCTCTTGTTGTCAGAATATGTATGTGGCTGGTCCAGTTAAATTTCCGGTCAATTGTGACCCCCAGGATGTTGATGGTGGTGGATTTGGTTATGGTAATGCTGTTGAATATCAAGGGGCAGTGGTTAGACTCTCTTTTGTTGGAGATAGTCATTGCCTGGCACTTGCGTAGCGTAAATGTTACTTGCCACTTATCAGCCCAAGCCTGAATGTCGTCCATGTCTTGCTGCATGCAGGCATGGACTGCTTCATTTTCTGAGGAGTTGCAAATGGAACTGAACACTGTGCAATCATCAGTGAACATTCCCACTTCTGACCTTCTGATGGAGGGAAGGTCATTGATGAAGCAGATGAAGATGGTTGGGCCTTGGACACTGCCCTGAGGATCTCCTGCAGTGATGTTCTCGGGCAAACATGATTGACCTCCAGCAATCACAACCATCTGCCTTTGTGCTTGGTATGACTCCAGCCAGTGGAGAATTTTCCCCCTGATTCCCATTGACTTCACTTTTACTAGATTTCCTTGATGCCACACTCGGTCAAATGCTGCCTTGATGTCAAGGGCAATCATTTTTACTTCGCCTCTCAAATTCAGCTGTTTTGTCCATGTTTGGTCCAAGACTGAGCAGTCCTGGTGGAACCCAAATTGAGCATCGGTGAACAGGTTATTGGTGAGTAAGTGCCACTTGATATCACTGTCGATGATACCTTCCATCACTTTGCTGATGATTGAGATTAGACTGATGTGGTGGTAATAGGCCGAATTGGATTTCTCCTGTTTTTTGTGGACGGGACATAGCTGGGCAGCTTTACACATTGTCGGGTAGATGCCAATGTTTAGCAGTACTGGAACAGTTTGGCTAGATGCTCAACTATTTCTGGAGCACAAGTCTGCAGCACAATAGCCAGGATGTTGTCAGGGCCCATAGTCTTTGCTGTATCCAGTGCGCTCAGCTATTTCTTGATATCATGTGGAGTGAATCGAAGTGGCTGAAGACTGGCTCCTGTGATGGTGAGGATCTCAGGAGGAGGCTGAGCTGGAACATCCTGGCTGAAGATGGTTGCAAACGCTTCAGCCTTGTCTTTTGCACTTACGTGCTGGGCTCCACCACATTGTGAATCGGGATGTGCATGGAGCCTCCTCCTCCTGTTAGTTCTTTAATTGTCCACCACCATTCACGACTGGATGTGGCAGGACTGCAGAGCTTTGATCTAATCCGTTGATTGTGGGATCGCTTAGCTCTGTCTATAGCATGCTGCTTCCGCTGTTTAGCATGCATTTTGTCCTGTGTTGCAACTTCCCCAGGTTGGTACCTCATTTTTAGGTACACCTGGTGCTGCTCCTGGTATTGCTCTTCTACACTCCTCATTAAACCAGGATTGTTCCACAGGCTTGATGGTAATGGTAGAGTGAATGATATTGTGGGCCATGAGGTTACAGATTGTGGTGGAATACAATTCTGCTGCTGCTGATGGCCCACAGTGCCTCATGGATGCCCAGTTTTGAGCATCTAGATGTGTTCTGAATCTATCCCGTTTAGCATGGTGGTAGAGCCACACAACACGATGGAGGGTGTCCTCAGTGTGAAGGCAGAACTTCACATCCACAATGACTGTGTGGTGGTTACTGATACCAATGCTCTCATGGACAGATGCATCTTGACAGATAAATTGGTGAGGACAAGATCAAGTAGGTTTTTCCCTCATGTTGGTTCTCTCACCATCTGCCGCAGGCCCAGTCTGGCAGCGATGTCCTTCAGGACTTCGCCAGCTCGGTCAGTAGTAGTGATGATGTGCCACTTTTGGTGATGGGCATTGAAGTCTCCCACCCAGAGTACATTCTGTGTCCTTGTTCCCCTCAGTGCTTCTTCCAACTGGTGTTCAACATGGACGAGCACTGACTCATCAGCTGAGGGAGGGCTGTAGATGGTAATCAGCAGGTGGTTTCCTTGCCCATGCTAGACCTGAAGCCATGAGGCTTCATGATGTCCATAGTCAATGTTGAGAATTCCAGGGCCACTGCCTCCCAACTGTATACCACTGTGACGCCAACTCTGGTGCCAGTGGAACAGGTAAGATTTAGGGATGGTGATAGAGGAGTCTGGGAAGTTGGCCGAAATTCACCTGTTGTGCTCCTCTTGTTAGCGTCCTCCTGCAGCATATTGTGTGGGAGTTAGCGGCGTCGCGAAACCAGAAGCGCCGCGCGCCCAGAGCCGCTGCGCCTCCGGCGATGATGTCATTGCCGAGCGCGCAGCCCATTTATGCCCCGCGGCAGAAATTGGGCAGCGCCCCATGAGGCTGCCATGGGTGATTTCAGCGCCAGCCTTGCGGGTCGTGAACTGGGCCGCACTCCGCTTGCGGGGTGAAATTTAATGGGGAGGTGTGCACAGTTGCGCACCACCATTTTCTTTTGCCGACTCACTGGTCGGGCCTTTCTCTGGCGATTTCGCGGGGTCCGTGCCGCGATCGTGCAGCCCAGCACTCCATTTTGGTGCCGGGTTGTGGCCATGGCACCCTGCATCCCCGGTGGCCTAGCGAAGGATCATATAGAGTGGTGTCTTTAATGGAAGGGGAGGACCTGTGGAACGTGTCAGCACTACAATGAGAGGCTGCGTAGCGCTCTGTGTTGTGCGTCTCTAGTGCCCCCGAACCCACCCCGAGAGGAGGTATAACTCCAGAAATTGTGTTCCACTTCCTCTCAGGACGGATGGTCCATCCGGTTTTATTCTTATTATTGTTTTTCGTAGCGGTTTGGTACAACTGACTGGCTTGCTAGGCCATTTAAGAGGGCAGTTAAGAGTCAACCACTTTGCCATGGGTCTGGAGTCACATATAGGCTAGACCAGGAAAGAACGACAGATTTCCCTCCCTAAAGGACATTAGTGAATCAAATGGTTTGTTACAACAATCCAGTAGTTTCATGGTCACCATTACTGATACAAGCATTTTTATTCCAGATTTATTTCATTAACTGAATTTAAATTCCCCAACTGGGATTTGAACTCAGGTCTCTGGATCATTAGTTCAGGCCTCTGGATTACTAGTCCAGTAATATAACTACTATGCTACTGTTCCCGACTCAAGGAATGATCAATTACATTTTCAATTGGCAATCATGTTTAGAGGGTGTAGGACCTATCTTACATAGTGAGGGTACATATGCATGCACCATTACTGCATAGTAGATTAGAACACTGTCCTTTCAGTTCCAGGACTAAATTCAACACCAGAAGTGGGAGACCATACGACCATTGGAACAGAAGTAGGCTATTCAGCCCCACGAGCCTGTTGAGCCATTCAATGAGATTATAGCTCATCTGTATCCTAACTCAATCCACCTGCCTTGGCTCCATATCCCTTAATAACCTTGGCTAGCAAAAATCTATCGATCTCAGATTTAAAGTTGTTAATTGAGCTACCATCCACTGCCTTTTATGGGTGAGAGTTCCACACTTTTATCACCCTATGCATGAAGAGGTGTTTACTGACTTCTCTCCTGAATGGCCTGGCTCTGACTTTAAGGTTATGTCCCCTTATACTAGACTCACCCACCAGCTGAAAAAAATAATTCTATCCACCTTATTAATTCCTTTCAAAATCCTATAAACCGCAATCAAATCATCCCAGGGAGTAAAAGCCTAGTTTATGTAATCTCTCCTCGTAGTCTAACCCTTGCAGCCCTGGTAACATCCTGGTGAATCTGTGCTGCACTTCTTCCAAAGCCAATATATTCTATCCAAGGTGCAGTGCCTAGAACTGTACACTCCAGATATAGTCTAATCCGGCTTTTGTATAGCTGTAGTAAAACTTGCTCCCTTTTATATTCTCGCCATGTTGATATAACAGCTAGCATTCCATTAGCCATTTTGATTATTTTTTTGTACCTGACCACTACATTTCAGTGATCTGTGCACATTAACCCCTACATCTCTTTGGATCTTCATTGTTCCTAACTTTTCACCATTTAAAACATACTCGGATCTATTCTTTTTTGGTACAAAATGGATGACCTCACACTTGCCTGCGTTGAAATCCATCGGCCAAATTTTTGCTCACTCATTTAATCTATCAATGTCTCTTTGTAATATTATGCTCCCGACTACACTACTTACTATACCATCAATCTTTATGTCATTGACAAACTTATGGTTCTGTATTGTGTTGTCTAATTCATTAATAAATATAGTGAATAGTTGAGGCCCCAACACAGATCCCTGTGGGCACCAGTAATCATTTCCTTCTAATTCGAGTGTATTATCCTTAGTCTCCACCTTCTACTACCTAACCAATCTTCTTAGGCGGTCCCTTGAATCGAGGATGACTTGCTTCCATGCCAAAAAGGGATGAGTTCAATGAGCTCACAGGTGTTTCAATAAAGGACCTAATATTCTAGGTCCCAAATTGTATATTGAAGGGTGGAAGATACCTGTGCGTGGATTTTTTTTAAAGTGTGATGGCCGATGCACACCAGCCACCACACAGGCTTGACAGAGCTGGGTCTTGGTCCAGTGGCAAGGGTTAACCAAGACGACTGGAGACCAGCTCTGCTGCATGGATCTAGTGCGCACACATATCGTAGTGTGGACTAGCTTGTGCTGCCCCTGGGCCCATGCCTCTTCTGAGCCCCAAACTCACACCTCTCCTGGGCCCCGATCACATCGCTCTGCAATCTCTCGCCACTCCTTCGCCCCACCTTGCTGCTCCTGCTGTACCTGCCCACGCTCCAATCAGTGACCTGAGTCCAGTCTTCCAAACCAGTCCACGCTCTTCACAGCCGTCGCCCTCCTGCAGCAGCTTGTGCTGCTCCCTGAAGTGGTAAGCTCCTTTTAAGGCCCCGACCTGCCGTTGATGTTCCCACGCGGCTCCCAGGCCGCCACTTGCCACTCCTTTTCACCTAACCAATACCCGAACCAGGTCAATAAATTGCCTTCAACTCCATTAGTTTTAATTTTAGTTAACAGTCTCTTATGTGGATCCTTACTGAATGTCTTCAGGAAGTCCATATTAATTACATCCAGAGACATTCCGCTGTCTAATACTTTAGCTACTTCCTCATGTGGCAGAATTTGGTATGCATGCGCCCGTCTTTTAGCAGTGGGACGTGGTGTATGCAATTTGTGCAGGCGTTGGACCCACTGCTTAATTCATGGGGCCTATTTATTAAGCGTCCCAGGCGGATGCCTAAGAAATTCGGGCCTGTGAATATGTAAATTTGGGACCTAATGCTTGTTCATGGACCCCTTCTGAAAATTTGTCAGTGATGAACAGGACAGGCATCGGGCTTGTCCCGCTCAGGGAACTTTCAGCATCACTCGCGCTTGTCACCGAAAGGTAAGTAATCATCTTTTTTAATGACATGGGGTGCCAGGAGCAGCAGGATTGTTCCTCCCGGCTCCAAAGCAGTCCCGAGGACCATTGCTGGCCCCCACTTTATTGCCTCCCTCCCTTCCCAATCACATCCCCCCCCACTCCCAATCACAACCCCCACTCCCAATCACACACCCCCATTCCCAATCACAACCCCCACTCCCAATCACATCCCCCCCACTCCCAATCACATCCCCCCCATTCCCAATCACATCCCCCCATTCCCAATCACATCCCCCCATTCCCAATCACATCCCCCCCACTCCCAATCACAACCCCCACTTCCAATCACATCCCCCCCATTCCCAATCACATCCCCCCTCCCCACACCCAATCACATCCCCCCCACTCCCAATCACAACCCCCACTCCCAATCACATCCCCCCCCATTCCCAATCACATCCCCCCTACTCCCAATCACATCCCCCCCTCCCCACTCCCAGTCACATCCCCCCATTCCCAATCACATCTCCCCTACTCCCAATCACATCCCCCCCACTCCCAATCACATCCGCCTCTCACGGTCGCTATCCATTCCCCGATCACATTGACCCTTCCTGTTCACCTTCCCCTTCCTGATCACCTCCCGCTTTCTGATCACCTACCTTCCTTAAAGCGCGCCTGTTTCAGGCAATAGGCCCTTTTCAAGATGGAAATCGGGGTCCTATGACGTAAATAGGAATGGCAACATATTTTTAAGATTACTTTACTAACATGAGGCCCTGTGTTATATAGCGCCTTTAACATAAAAGAAAAGAAAGAAAGACTTGGATTTATATAGCAGCTTTCACGACCACCGGACGTCTCAAAGCGCTTTGCAGCCACTGAAGTATTGTTGTAATGTAGGAAACGCGGCAGCCAATTTGCGTACAAGCAAGCTCCCACAATCAGCAATGTGATAATGACCAGATAATCCGTTTTTTTCTAATGTTGATTGAGGGATAAATATTGGCCAGACTACTGGGGGTAACTGTGGTGTATGTAGCACTCAAATCACTGACTCCACACGGTCTGGTGTTGTAGTAACTGCTGTGACCTTAGTCTTTTATTGTGTAACTCCAGAGTGCCTCTCAAGTGTGATGGGCAGCCTTTTATACTCTGTCTTGCAAGTACTTGCAGTTACTTTCAGGTCTCCCACCACAGCGCCCTCTGTGGTGCACCATTGCACTTATACATTTAATATACCTGGACAATACATAACATCTCACTCCCCCCCCCCCAGTTCCAAGAGCCATTGCCAGTAACCTCGGCCTTGTTCGTCCTGATTGATTTGTGAGTGTGAGTCCATGACCATCCACTTCCCTCTTCCCCCCCATGTAGAGATTATGCTTGCGATCCGGTGCAAGCATGTGGTATTAGCAGTCCTTACATGGGTGATGAAGTCACGAGTATAACCTCCAACAAAAAACAGATAGACATGGACAGTACATTTGTATGGTACATATATTGTATGGTACAGATGTTATGTCAAAAGGTTGCAGGTACACTGAACAGTTATTTAATCCCAGCTCCACTGGGTGAGGTACGGTGGCGGCATACAGCCCCTTTTTGCCCGAGGTAATGGGCTGCGCTGAGACAGGGTATCGCAACTAGTGCATTGCCTCTGTTCTCAGTAGTCACCTTAGTGGCTCATCTGCAGCAGCTGAACCATTGCATGAATCACGTACAATCAAAAATCGCCTTGGTCCATTAGGCATGTTAGTCACGGACCCCTTAACCCTTTTACTTGTACCTCGTGGTATTAACTCTTTTTGTAAATCATTCATATCCATCATTTTAAACACAGTATCCATATAGCATCAAAATATTAACTCTTATCCTAAATCACGTCATCATACAAATCACATTACTCAATTAGACTTGCTCTTGCCTTACAAAAGTCTCTTTGTGGGGACCGCCAATGGTGTAAGGCCCTTTTAAGGCTCCCGGGTGCATTTCCCTTTTAAGATGCCATCTTGTAGTTCCCACGAGGCTTCCACTGGGCGCTGCCATTTTAGTTGCTCTGCTTGCCTGTTTTCTGCTGAACTCTGCTGCTCTTGAGCTCGCTGGCATGGCGTTTTAGGAAGAACTAGAAGGGGTAAAGAAGGAAGAAAGAAGAAAAATGGCCAAGAACGATTGAATCTTGAATCGTGGCAGAAATGGTTCTGTGGATTCGATCAGTCATAGTCCCTGTGGCCTCTGTAACTGCCGTACTTGCTGCCTAATCCGCCGCTCTGGCTCTTGTGCCCACCTGAGTAGCTGTCGCGTTCTCCCGGGTCATACCTGCCGCCGCTGTATCCTCCGCCGCCGCTGTAGCCTCCTCTCCTGCCGTTCCGGCTGCCGTCGTCCCGGCCTCCACCGTAACCGTGACCGCCACCCAACTTTCTCTCTGCGTGGCCCCCCCCGCCCCCGATTTGTCATCCGGCAATGGATTTCCCGATCAACGCCTGCTCCTCCAGGGTCTGCTCGTCTGCGGAGGCTGAGGCTGCAGGATTGCTTGAGGTCAAGAGTTCTGGGCTGCTGTCGTCTGTGTGGGGATTTAGACTGACGATGAACGGCTTCTTTCTCCTCCAGCTCGGTCGGCGCTGCTCTTTGGGAGCCCGGGAAACAGCAGTCTGTGGAGGAATGAAGTCTTTCCAGCTCCCACGGACCTTCTCCATCCACCTCCTGCCGAGAAGCGTCGGCCCAGCGCCTGCAATGACCCACAAAGATAAACTGTGCATCTAGCCCCCGTGAGATACCTGCACATCCGCTCTGTCAAGAACAGGTATCAGTACCCTGGTGTAGGTGTGCAGCTTCACCGTGATCGGGACCAGCTTGGGTCGTGCAGCTGAGTTGACCCACAGTTTCTCAAAAGTTCTCTGCCTCATCAACGACGGACCCGATCCAGTGTCCACTTCCATACTCACTGGGACTCCGTTGATCTTGACTTCCATAATCACTGGGGCCGAATCGTCGGTACACGTATACAGTCCAAACAACGCCTCATCTTCTTCTGCCTGCTCCTCGCTGAATGGTGGATCCTCTACCATCTCCTCAGCCAGACGGTGAGTCAGGTTTCTTTTGCATATACGCTGAAGGTGGCCTTTCGTGTGGCAGCTATTGCACGTATACTCCGCAAACCTGCACCGGTGAGCCCCATGGCTTCCTCCGCAGCGCTAGCATGGTGCTACTCGATTAGCCCCCCTCGGCGGACTCTGAGTTCCAAGACCCCGAGGTCCGTGCTCCCTGCCCCGGGCAGAGCCACGTTCTGCAGTTTTGTCCGTGGCGGGCGCTATCCTGTGGACAGTGCCTGTCGGATTCGAGACTGTGTGGATCATCTGCTTGGTGCTGCACGTCGAGGTCATAAATGCCCTGCTGATGGTGATGGCTTGCTTCAGGGTGACTGTGGGTTCAGTGGATAGCAGTTTGTGAAGGAGACCTTCATGGCCAATCCCCATAACAAAGACGTCTCGCAACGCGTTGTCAAGGTGTGTGCCAAAATCACAAGGCGCCGCAAGTCTCCTGAGGTCCGCAGCATATTTGGTGACATCCTGGCCCTCAGGTCTGCAGTGGTGGTAGAATTTGTGCTGGGCCGTGAGGATGCTGTCCTTCGGTTTCAGTTGGTCACGAATGAGTGCCTTCAGCTCCTCATATGACCTATCCCTGGCGCACGCGGGTGCCAGCAAATCCCTGACGAGACAGTAAGCCTCATCACCATAATTGGAAAGCAATATCGCCATATGCTTCTCCCTCAGTGCGTCCGTGTTCCCCGTCGGGTCATTTGCTGTGAAGTAGTACTTGAGCCTTTCCGTACAGGCCTCCCAATCATTGCCACTGTAAAATCCTTTAGCGAGCCCAGGGTAGCCATGGTTGTGTGAAGTTCATCCATGTCCTTGTCGCCAATGGTACATGGAGCACTCAAATCACTGACTCCACATGGTCTGGTGTTGTAGTAACTGCTGTGACCTAAGTCCTTTATTGTGTAACTCCAGAGTGCCTCTCGGGTGTGGTGGGCAGCCTTTTATATTTTCTCTTGCAGGTATTTTCAGGTCTCCCACCACAGCGCTCTCTGCACCATTGTATTTATACATTTAATGTATCTGGACAATACATAACAGTAACTTGCCTGCTCTTCTTCAAAATAGTGCCATGGGATCTTTTACACCCACCTGAGAGAGCAGATGGGGCGTCGGTTTAACATCTCATTCAAAAGACAGCACATCCGACAGTGCAATGGAGTGTCTGCCTAGATTTTTTGTGCTCAAGTCCCTGGAGTGGGACCCGCAACCTTCTGACTCAGAGCCGAGAGTGCTACCCACTGAGCCACAGCTGACACTGACATAGAAAAACATCTCAACATGAATTTATGAAAGAGAAATCATGCTTGACAAATCTTCTGGAATTTTTTGAGGATGTAACTAGTAGGATAAGGGAGAACCAGTGGATGTGGTGTATTTGGAGATATACAAGAGACTGGTGTGCAAAATCAAAGCACATGGTATTGGGGGTAATGTACTGATGTGGATAGAGAACTGGTTGGCAGATAGGAAACAGAGAGTCGGGATAAATGGGACCTTTTCAGAATGGCAGGCAGTGACTAGTGGGGTGCTGCAGGGCTCAGTGCTGGAACCCCAGCTCTTTACAATATATATTAATGATTTGGATGAAGGAATTGAGTGCAATACCTCCAAGTTTGCAGATGACACTAAACTAGGTGGGAGTGTGAGCTGTGAGGAGGACGCGAAGAGGCTGCAGGATGACTTGGACAGGTTAGGTGAGTGGGCAAATGCATGGCAGATGCAGTATAATGTGGATAAATGTGAGGTTATCCACTTTGGGGGCAAAAACACAAAGGCAGAATATTATCTGAATGGCAGCAGATTAGGAAAAGGGGAGGTACAATGAGACCTGGGTGTCATGGTACATCAGTCATTGAAAAACAGGATGAGGTCCTACAAGACGAATTTAGGGAGCTAGGAATTAAATTAAAACGTAGGACCTCAGAAGTAGTAATCTCAGGATTGCTACCAGTGCCACGTGATAGTCAGAGTAGGAATCGCAGGATAGCTCAGATGAATACGTGGCTTGAGCAGTGGTGCAGCAGGGAGGGATTCAAATTCCTGGGGCATTGGAACCGGTTCTGGGGGAGGTGGGACCAGTACAAACCGGACGGTCTGCACCTGGGCAGGACCGGAACCAATGTCCTAGGGGGAGTGTTTGCACGTGCTGTTTGGGAGGAGTTCAACTAATATGGCAGGGGGATGGGAACCTATGCAGGGAGACAGAGGGAAACAAAATGGAGACAGAAGCAAAAGATAGAAAGGAAAAAAGTAAAAGTGGAGGGCAGAGAAACCCAAGGCAAAAAACAAAAAGGGCCACTTTACAGCAAAATTCTAAAGAGTCAAAGTGTGTTAAAAAGACAAGCCTGAAGCTCTGTGCCTCAATGTGAGGAGTATTCGGAATAAGGTGGATGAATTAACTGCGCAGATAGCAGTTAACGGATATGATGTGATTGGCATCACGGAGACATGGCTCCAGTGTGATCAAGGCTGGGAACTTAACATCCAAGGGTATTCAGCATTTAGGAAGGATAGACAGAAAGGAAAAGGAGGCGGGGTGGCGTTGCTGATTAAAGAGAAAATTAATGCAATTGTAAGGAAGGACATTAGCTTGGATGATGTGGAATCGGTATGGGTGGAGCTACGGAATACCAAAGGGCAGAAAACACTAGTGGGAGTTGTGCACAGGCCACCAAACAGTAGCAGTGATGTTGGGGACAGCATCAAACAAGAAATAAGGGATGCGTGCAATAAAGGGCGACTTTAATCCACATATAGATTGGGCTAACCTAACTGGTAGCAATGCGGTGGAGGAGGATTTCCTGGAGTGTATTAGGGATGGTTTTCGAGACCAATATGTTGAGGAAACAACCAGAAAGCTGGCCATCCTAGACTGGGTGATGTGTAATGAGAAGGGACTAATTAGCAATCTTGTTGTGCGAGGCCCCTTGGGGAAGAGTGACCATAATATGGTAGAATTCTTTATTAAGATGGAGAGTGACAAAGTTAATTCAGAAACTAGGGTCCTGAACTTAAGGAAAGATAACTTTGATGGTATGAGGCGCGAATTGGCTAAATTAGACTGACAAATGATACTTAAAGGGTTGACGGTGGATAGGCAATGGCAAACCTTTAAAGGTCATATGGACGAACTTCAACAATTGTACATCCCTGTCTGGAGTAAAAATAAAATAGGGAAGGTGGCTCAACTGTGGCTAACAAGGGAAATTAAGGATAGCGTTAAATCCAAGGAAGAGGCATACAAATTAGCCAGAAAAAGCAGCAAGCTGGAGGACTGGGAGAAATTTAGGATTCAGCAGAGGAGGACAAGGAGTTTAATTAAAAGGGGGAAAATAGTGTACGAGAGGAAGCTTGCCGGAAACATAAAAAATGACTGCAAAAGCTTCTATAGATATGTGAAGAGAAAAAGATTAGTGAAGACAAACATAGGTCCCTTGCAGTCGGATTCGGGTGAATTTATAATGGGGAGCAAAGAAATGGCAGACCAATTGAACAAGTACTTTGGTTCTGTCTTCACAAAGGAAGACACAAATAACCTTCCGGATGTACTAGGGGACCGAGGGTCTAGTGAGCAGGAGGAACTGAAGGATATCCTTATTCGGCGGGAAATTGTGTTAGGGAAATTGACGGGATTGAAGACCGATAAATCCCCAGGGCCTGATAGTTTGCATCCGAGAGTACTTAAGGAAGTGGCCCTAGAAATAGTGGATGCATTGGTGATAATTTTCCAGCAGTCTATCGACTCTGGATCAGTTCCTATGGACTGGAGGGTAGCTAATGTAACACCACTTTTTAAAAAAGGAGGAAGAGAGAAAACGGGTAATTATAGACTGGTTAGCCTGACATCAGTAGTGAGGAAAATTTTGGAATCAATCATTAAGGATGAAATAGCAGTGCATTTGGAAAGCAGTGACGGGATCGGTCCAAGTCAGCATGGATTTATGAAAGGGAAATCATGCTTGACAAATCTTCTGGAATTTTTTGAGGATGTAACTAGTAGAGTGGACAAGGGAGAACCAGTGGATGTGGTGTATTTGGACTTTCAAAAGGCTTTTGACAAGGTCCCACACAAGAGATTGGTGTGCAAAATTAAAGCACAAGGTATTGGGGGTAATGTATTGATGTGGATAGAGAACTGGTTGGCAGACAGGAAGCAGAGAGTCGGGATAAACGGGTCCTTTTCAGAATGGCAGGCAGTGACTAGTGGAGTGCCGCAGGGCTCGGTGCTGGGACACCAGCTCTTTACAATATATATTAATGACTTAGATGATGGAATTGAGTGTAATATCTCCAAGTTTGCAGATGACACTAAACTGGGTGGTGGTGTGAGCTATGAGGAGGACGCTAAGAGGCTGCAGGGTGACTTGGACAGGTTAGGCGAATGGGCAAATGCATGGCAGATGCAGTATAATGTGGATAAATGTGAGGTTATCCACTTTGGGGGCAAAAACATGAAGGCAGAATATTATCTGAATGGTGGCAGATTAGAAAAGGGGGAGGTGCAGCGGGACCTGGGTGTCATGGTTCATCAGTCCTTGAAAGTTGGCATGCAGGTACAGCAGGCGGTGAAGAAGGCAAATGGTATGTTGGTCTTCGTACCAAGGGGATTTGAGTATAGGCGCAGGGAAGTCTTTCTGCAGTTATACAGGGCCTTGGTGAGGCCGCACCTGGAATATTGTGTTCAGTTTTGGTCTCCTAATCTGAGGAAGGACGTTCTTGCTATTGAGGGAGTGCAGCGAAGGTTCACCAGACTGATTCCAGAGATGGCTGGACTGACATATGAGGAGAGACTGGATCAACTGGGCCTTTATACTCTGGAGTTTAGAAGGATGAGAGGGGATCTCATAGAAAATTATAAGATTCTCACGGGACTGGACAGGTTAGATGCGGGAAGAATGTTCCCGATATTGGGGAATTCCAGAACCAGGGGACACAGTCTTAGGATAAGGGGCAGGCCATTTAGGACTGAGATGAGGAGAAACTTCTTCACTCAGAGAGTTGTTAACCTGTGGAATTCCCTGCCGCAGAGAGTTGTTGATGCCAGTTCATTGGATATATTCAAGAGGGAGTTAGATATGGCCCTTATGGCTAAAGGGATCAAGGGGTATGGAGAGAAAGCAGGAAAGGGGTACTGAAGGAATGATCAGCCATAATCTTATTGAATGGTGGTGCAGGCTCGAAGGGCCGATAATCCTCCTCCTGCGCTTATTTTCTATGTTTCTATGTTTCTATGAAAGTTGGCATGCAGGTACAGCAGGCGGTGAAGAAGGCAAATGGTATGTTGGCTTCATAGCTAGGGGTTTTGAGTATAGGAGCAGGCAAGTCTTACTGCAGTTGTACAGGACCTTGGTGAGACCTCATCTGGAATATTGTGTTCAGTTTTGGTCTCCTAATCTGAGGAAGGACGCTCTTGCTATTGAGGGAGTGCAGCGAAGGTTTATCAGACTGATTCCCGGGATGGCTGGACTGACATATGAGGAGAGACTGGATCGGCTGGGCCTTTATTCACTGGAGTTTAGAAGGATGAGAGGGGATCTCATAGAAATATATAAAATTCTGCCGGGACTGGACAAGTTAGATGCAGGAAGAATGTTTCCGATGTTGGGGAAGTCCAGAACCAGGGGACACAGTCTAAGGATAAGAGGTAAGCCATTTAGCACTGAGATGAGGAGAAACTTCTTCACTCAGCGAGTTGTTAACCTGTGGAATTCCCTACCTCAGAGAGTTGTTGATGCCAGTTCGTTGGATATATTCAAGAGGGAGTTAGATGTGGCCCTTATGGCTAAAGGGATCAAGGGGTATGGAGAGAAAGCGGGAAAGGGGTACTGAGGTGAATGATCAGCCATGATCTTATTGAATGGTGGTGCAGGCTCGAAGGGACAAATGGCCTGCTCCTGCACCTATTTTCTATGTTTCTATGTTTCAAGATGCTTCCCAGAACTGTAATCAAACAATAAAAAACACCGAGCTCAAGAAGAAGATACTAAAAGCTTTTTCAAAAAGATTGGTTATCGGGAAGATATTAAAGAAGGAGAGGCATATGGATAGGCACAGAGGTAAGGGAGGCAATTACAGAGTATGGGGCTGAGACAGTTGAAGGCACAGCCGCTAATGGTGGGGAGAAATGGAGGAAGTGCAAGAGGCTAGATTTGGAGGAAGAATTCAGGTGGGAGGAGGGAATTGTAAGTTTGGAGGAGGTTACACAGATAGGGAAGGCCAAGGCTATGAAGGGATCTAAACACAAGGATGATCATTTCAAACTTGAGATGTAGGGGAAGCGGAGCCGGTGTAGTTCAGTAAGGACATGGGTGATTGGGGAGCAGGACTTGGTGCAGGATAGGAACCGGCAGCAGAGTTGTGGATGAGCTGAAGTTTGTGGTTGAAGGGATGTAGACCAGGAGAGCATGGAAAAATCAAACCTGGAGTGACAATGGCATAGATGAGGCTTTTGGCAGAAGATGGGCTGAGGCAAGAGCAAGAGACAGGTGATGTTACAGAGGTGGAAGTAGGCATTTTTTGTGATGGAGAGGATGTGAGTGCGGAGGCTAGCTCAGGGTCAAATATTATGTGAGGATGCGAACAGTCTGGTTCACCCTGTGACAGTGGCCAGGGAGGGGGATGGAATCAGTAGAAAGGGTACTGAGTTTGTGACAGGGGCCAAAGATGATGGCTTTGGTCTTTGTAATGTATGCACCTGTGAGTATGCTCACAGGTTTGTAGAGGTGTTGACTGGTTCACGGGTTTCCAGGCCGCCTGTAATTTCTGCGGTCTAGAGGAGTCCGTGTTCCATGTGTATGTTGAGTGTGCAACGTTGCAGCCCCTGTTCCATTATTTAAAGGGGCTGCTCCTCAATTTCTGGTTGCACTTCAGTCCCGCACTCCTGATCTTTAGGCACCCTGTGCGGAGGGGAGCGGGTAGGTCCGAGGGCCTCCTCGTAGGACTGCTCCTAGGCACGGCCAAGGGGGCCATCAGCCGGTCCAGGCAGCGGGGGGTCGAGGGGGTCGTTCAGCCTGACTGCCTGCCTCTCTTCCGCGCGTACATCCGAGCCAGGGTGTCCTTGGAGATGGAGCACGCGGTGTCCACCAGTACGCTCGCGGCCTTCTGCGAGAGGTGGGCACCGGAGGGACTGGAGTGCATCATCACCCCCGGCAACCAAGTTTTAATTTGATTTTATATGTTTTAAAGTTTAATTTGTTTTATTGACGGTTTTCGTGTCCGCCGAGGCAGGGGGCACTTGTATAATTTGCCTTTTGGTGCCCAAAAAACCCCCACAAAAAAACCCCCCCCAAAAAAACCCAAAAGAAACAAAACAAAAAAAGGTGCACTGAAAAGTGTTTGGAATGTCTCACCCCTTTTAATAAGGGAGCACTTGAGTTAATCTTTGTTTTGTTTCAACAAAAAGAGTTGTGGAGCTGTTCTTGATAAGTGTTGGAGTGCCCCCCAGATTGGGGGGCACCGTGATTTAACTATTTATTTGTTCTCCAATCAAAAGAGTTGTAGAGGTGTTAACTGGTTCACGGGTTCCCAGGCCGCCTGTAATTTCTGCGGTCTAGAGGAGTCCGTGTTCCATGTATATGTTGAGTGTGCGAGGTTGCAGTCCCTCTTCCAATATCTGAAGGGGCTGCTCCTCAAATTCTGGTTGCACTTCAGTCCCACACTCCTGATCTTTGGGCACCCTGTGCGGAGGGGAGCGGGCAGATCGAAAGGCCTCCTCGTAGGACTGCTCCTGGGCACGGCCAAGGGGATCATCAGCCGGTCCAGGCAGCGGGCGGTCGAGAAGGTCGTTCAGCCCAACTGCCTGCCTCTCTTCCGTGGTTACATCCGAGCCAGAGTGTCCCTGGAGATGGAGCACGCGGTGTCCACCGGTATGCTCTCGACTTTCCGTGAGAGGTGGGTGCCGGAGGGACTGGAGTGCATCATCTCAGCCCCCTGGCAACCAAATTTTAATTTGAACTACATGTCTAAAGTTTAATTTGTCTAACTTTGTCAGTTTTAGTGCCACCTTCCCCCTATGCTTTTAGCCAGGGGGCACTTATATAATTTGTGTTTTTGGTGCCCTCAAAAAAAAACAAAGGGGCACTTGAAAATGTTTTGGAGTGTGACCCTCCCTTTAATCAGGGGGCACATGATTAATGTTTACAACAAAATAATTGTAGAGGTATTGAGTTGGGAGTGGCTGAGCCAGTCAAATGGTGTTCACAAGATTCAATAATACCCCAGCCAGTTGGGTTCAGGTGATTCACGATGAGGCAGGTGGTTGTGAGGGTCGTGGATGAACTGGCAATGTGTAGTGTGATTGTTAAACCTTTGCTAATAAACCAACTAGTCCTTAATAGCAATTATGTTGCTGTGAATTCTTAAGCAAATAACCCATGAAGCAAATACATTACAGTCTTTGCAATGTTTAACTGGACGAAGTTGCAGCTCATCTAAGAATAGATGTCAGAAAATCAGTTACACAACACAAAAGCAGTGGAGCGGTTGAAAGAGGTGGCAAATAGGCAGAGCTCAATGTCACCACGGGGCAGCTTGTAGATGAAGAAGAGGAGAGTGCCAAGGATAGATCCAGTAGTAATGCTGTGGAGTTGAGAAGAGAAGCCATTGCTAGACATGCCAGCATGATATGGTCCAACCAGATCTGTCAATGGTTGGCAAAATCAGTTGTGCTCCAGATATGCTCAAGTCTGTGCGCCTTGTATTTAAGGGAGACAAGATTGGAGCCATACTAGGGAACAACTGGGGTGGGAGAGAGTAACTGTTTTACTGGGGACAGTGGCATCAAAGGTAAAAGTGAGGGAGTGATTGAACAGATTGATAGCTGCAAAAGTATTGTGGCAAATGAAAGACAGTTAAGAGTTTGAAAGTGCCTTGGGGAAGAGTTTTTATATATCGTATATCAGATATATTGATGTAAGATGTGAGTAAATCTTAACTTTCCATAATTATTGCCTCCAAAGTTTTATTTGTTTTTTTCTAGTATCGAGAAGTTACATTGAAATATCTGAAGACATGAATAACCCTAATCGTCAAACCACCGGTTAATATGCAGTCTATTTCATTATAAGAATTGCATATGTTATGTAAACTGATGATAAGGAGAGTTCACAGCCATGAGCTTTAAGAGCAGAATTAATCAGTCTTTGGAGAGATTAGTAATAAAAAGTATAATGGAATAGTGCAGATATCTAGAATTTTGAATAAGGGAAAAATGGGAGTGAATTTTCAAGTCTCCCACCAGATGGAAACAGAATGGTCCTGCCCCAAAAATGGTGGGCGATGAACTACCACCGCTTCCCACCATCACTGAGTGAGGTGGTACACCCTGACATTGCAAGTTGGCATTGTTGGACTGATTAAAGATGGTGTCATACATGTCGAATTAGCTGGTGGCTTGCCTGAGGAGAATCTCAGAGGTAAGTGCTTCCTTATTTTCGTGGGGCTGGAAAGAGCAGAATTGCTCCTCCGGGCTCCACAAAACCAGTCTGGTGTGCTGCCACCTCCAGATTTCCTGCCTCCAGATTTCAGGCACCCCCCCGCGTCCCCCCCCCCCACACCCCAGAGGGACCTACATCCTTCAGGCTTTGAGGTTAGCAGGCCTCCATGTTGCGGGCTCCCTAGGATCTCTATCTCTCTACTTCTCTCTCCTCCTTTAAGATGCTCCTTAAAACCAACCTCTTTGACCAAGCTGTTGGTCATCTCTCCTAATTGCTGGCCAGCCATATCAAGTCCACCGGATGGTGGAGGGTGGAAATCTACCCCTTAATGTTTTACAAGGCAACACTGCCTCCAACTGCTCCTCTTCATTGGTTCTGCCAATCGATAATGGTAAGTTGTCATCAGGTAACTGGGAACAAATTATTCTACACAACTGAGTGTTTGACCCAAAGTCTCAAAACTGAGTCATCAATTTTACTTTGCTGATTTCTTAGTAAAACCACAGCAGTGACTCCTTAATATCTAATTATGGTTATACAGCAGCTATAAGGGAAACAGTTCTACATCCTTATTTAGTCATCCATCATCTATTGGATTGTATATTGTTATCTGATATATTAACAGCCTGTAAAAAGACCATTTCCGTTTGGGTTGGTTGAAACCAAAGACATTTATCAGCAAGTTGACAAGTAGTATGTCATAAGTAACCAAAACGGATGAAACTGATAATATTAATGATTCGTTGAACGAAGTGGACTGAAATTCGTCTTCAGCTGTTGTGTAAAACAGGTGACAGCAAATTGACGTTCTGTTTTACAATCTGCTTGAAGTGTAAAACTGGCAACCCTTTCATTATCGCCTGTTTTACGTTATCGCCCAAGGTGAGCCTCACGCTCCCCACCCCCCCGTAAGATTTCTAAATCTCTGGCATTAAATTGACAACAAGACTGAGTCCTCTTCATCCTCAGGTTCAGTTACCTCTCCTGCTCGTTCATCGTGATCCTCACTGGCTCGGTCATCGTCTCCTGACTCTGCCACGTGGTGAGTCAGAGATAGTTTGTACATTCGCTGGAGGTGCCCCATTGTTCCACAGCCCTTGCACACATAGGGCTTGAATCGACATTGATGAGCTCTATGGCTGCCCCCGCAGCGCCAACATGGTGCAAATGGATACGCATTCATGCCCCACGTCGGACTCTGAGTCACTCTAGGCCTAGGTCTGGCCTCTGAAACCATGTGGGCCCTGCCCTGTGCCAGTCTGCCTGCTGAAAACATTATTTTGTGCACGGTGCTTGTTGATGAGCTTCAATTCTGTGAAGATATCTGTTTCGTGTTACCGCTCATGGATATGAAGGCTTGGGCTACCATGGTGGCCTTGCTCAGATCTAGGGATTCGGCAGACAGCAGGTTGCGAAGAGTGGCCTCGTGGCCAATTCCAAGCGATCAAGGTTCACACTTTACCGGTAAAACTTTTACTCACCTGCAGGAAATGTTGGGGATAAAACACAAATGACATATTGCTCACCACCCCCAGTCATCGGGAGGGGTCGAATGGGGGAACAGGACCCTCAAGTTAATGTTAAAACAATTGTGTGCGGACCACCCCACTCAATGGGCTAACATGCTGCCAATGTGCTTAATGGCAATGAGGTCCACACCTCATAAAACAACAGGGATCTCCCCATGTCAGGCCATGACGGGACGACACATGAGAACACCAGACCAGAGCGACGGTGTGTATAAAAGCAGTACCTGGACATCAGGATGCTCTCCTTTGGCTTGGGATGTTCCTTAGTCAGCGTACACAGCTCTGTGTAATATTTGTCCGTTAGTTTGACCGGTGCCAGCAAATTTTTAAGGAGGCCATATACCGATGACCCACATATGTGAGGAGAAACGCCCTGCACTTGATCTCTGTTTCAGCCGTGTCCAATTCATTGGCCACAAAGTACTGATCATCACCCTCAACAAATCTCTCAAGAATACCAACGGCAGCCATTACCATGTGAAAGTTCATGATCCGTTACTCGTCACCAATTTGTTATGTTCAGAATAAATCCACAGGACTATATCGCAAGCTCAAACTGTTGTGACCTTGGTCTCTTTATTCAGAGTCCAGAATGAGGATGCAGCATGGTGAATCCCCTTTTATACCTGCTTGCCCCAGGGTGCACAGGTGGCCCTTAGGTCTCCCACAGGTGTGCCCTCTGGTGGCAAGTCTTACACTTTGGTAAGGTTTACATACATACATAACAGAGAAAGAGAGAGAAAACTGGATGGCCTGACTCGGTCCCCACCTCTTAAGGTGTATGCCACACGTAGGGGATTTACTATAGTACAATAACATCTCCAGCAGAGACCCTCCCCTCCCGTATCTTCAGTGCACCGTCGCTTCTCAAAGCACATTGATGATGTTCATAAGTAATGCTGCATCTCCCGCTTTTCCATCTTCCTCCGGCTTCGGTTGTGGCCAGTGTCGTCCCGACAATCATAAGGATCCATATCATGGTCTGTGGGAAACAAGATCAGTACAGTATTTACTCTTTGGCAGTTTTTAACTGATTAATGTGAAACTATTTCTTGTACTTAACGCCCTTTTTCCCCAGTAACTGAATCAAATAAACCGCGGGGTTCAATCGGTCTATAATCTTATGCTGTCCCCACCACCTGGGCTCAAAGGCAGCTTCTTTCTCCCATAATTTGGAATCATTACTGAGTCTCCCAACTTGTATTCAAAGGGACGTACTTTCTTGTCAAATACCTTTTAATTTGTCTTTTTGACTTCCCCAATTTGGTGGCCACAAATCAATACATCTGATCGGTGTGATCTACCACTTGTTCCAGCCACTTGGAACTACATGGTTTCACTGTCAGGGGACTCATCCCAGTTAGTGTTAGCTGGTCTGGTGTTCTCATGTGTCGTCCTGTCATGGCCTGACATGGGGAGATCCCTGTTGTTTTATGAGGTGTGGACCTCATTGCCATTAAGCACATTGGCAGCATGTTAGCCCATTGAGTGGGGTGGTCCGCACACAATTGTTTTAACATTAACTTGAGGGTCCTGTTCCCCCATTCGACCCCTCCCGATGACTGGGGGTGGTGAGCAATATGTCATTTGTGTTTTATCCCCAACATTTCCTGCAGGTGAGTAAAAGTTTTACCGGTAAAGTGTGAACCTTGATCGCTGTCCACTTGTACTGGTGCTCCCCACCTACAAAACACATGATTCAATAGTGTTTTGGCTGCTGTGATTGCGATATTGGAGCGGCAGGGGAATGCTTTGATCCATTTAGTGAATTGATCCACCACCACTAGGGCATGCTGAAAATTGCCTTGCGCCTGTGGAAGTGGCCCAATGAAATCTGTCTGGAGGTGAGTCCATGGCCCTTGAGGTGGGGGCGCGCTTTGAAGCAAGGCTCGGTTAGTGCATGCGGGAGGATTGTGTTGCAGGCACGATAGGCATCGTGCCATGTATTGGTTGATTGTTTCCCTCATGGAAGGCCACCAAGCTGTGGATGCTACCTTATAGAAGGTTACCAAGGCCGAATAGTGCCCTGCTGTGGGGTGGGAGTGAAAGAGGGAGAGCAGTTCCTGACCCACCTCTGGTGGAACACACACCACCGGGCAGGTGTTTGGCTTTCTTTTGAACATCAGCAACTGCTCATCTGAGTCAGGGGCAGTGGCTAGTATGGTTTTGGGAGGCCAGGCTGATGGTTGAGGAAGGGGTCTGCCTTCCTCGTATCAGGCGCTTACAACAGCATATGACCAGTATTGCTGCTGCAGGGATTTTAAATCTAGGTGATCTGTTGGGGAGGCCTTGCTAACAGCATTGCAGGGCTCAACAACTATATCCTCTATCTCCCCATCAATCAGTGTCCTTGGCTGCTCTGTCTGCTCTGGAATTTCCCTCACTATGTGGACCCCCTTTTCTATGGGCTGCTACCTTTCCTATGAAGCAGGGCAGGGATCGCTGTTTAAGGTATGACCAGAGGAGACGTAACCAGGGCCCATGGACCAGGGCCTTGTCATCTATTGTACAATAGTTATTTTTCTGGTATAGTGGCAGGGAGAGCATGGTGTTTATAGCACAGGCACCATCGGACCAAATATTCACGGGTCTATCTGAGGTTTCCTTTACAGCAGTTAGAAGTGCGGTGATTTCTGCATATTGTGAAGACTGTCTGTTGCATCTTCGCTGGATGGTTCTTTCTGGCAATACCACAGCATACCCGGTGTAGCGGGATCCCTCAATGTGATATGAGGACCCATCGATATAGACATCTGGGGCACCCTGTATGGGCTCTTTCTGCACAGGGTGAGTCTCAAAGTTAATCAGGGGTAATGGATATTCATGCAGGTCACCCTCATAGATCAGAAATTGTGGCAGCAATGGGGTGGGTTTGGAAATGGTATCAATGTCTCTCTCCATAAATTCCAAAGTCCATTTGCTGAGGCGCTGCGAGGAAACTAGCAAATCTCCAGGTTTCATCAGTAGTTTCAGAGGTGTGTCTCCGCTGTGCAGGATTGTTGCCTGTAACCCAGTAATAAAAGTAAAGTGATGTACCGACCAGAAGACGGCCAGTAGGTGGCGCTCGCATGTGGTATACATTTTTTCTGCCCCCTGCAGGATTCGAGACGCATGTGCAATAGGCTGCAGTCAATCAGCTCACATTTGGCACAGAACTGCAGTGAGGCTTTGATCTGTGGCCCTGACCTCTAAATGAAAGGGCTGCGTGGGATCAAGCACTGGGGTTTTTAATTTAGCCACAGACTGGATGTGGGCATCAGTCCATGCCGGGCATATGTCATCACCCTGCAGTTTTATCAAATCATACAGGGGCTTTGCACACTTGCAAAGCCTGCGATAACATTCCTTTGGTACCCCACCAAACCCAAGAATGATTGTAGGGCTATTTTGGAAGTAGGTAATGGCAGTCGCTGTATTATCTCCACCTTGTGACAGTATGGGGATGATTCCTCTGGAGAAATGGACACTCCTAGAAAGGTGACCCGTTCTTTTACTAATTGAGCCTTATGGGGATTCACCTTTAGTCCCACCTGAGCCAACAATGTCAACAGTTCGTGCAAAAGGGACAGATGCTCCTCCATGCTGTCGGTTGCCAGCAGTAGGTTGTTTACATACTGCAGCAAGCAGGTAGAGCAGGAAAAGTCTTTTAAAATTGCAGCCACTCTTTTGTGGAAAATTGTGGGGGCATTGTGGAACCCCTGAGGCAAGCATGTCCAGGTGTAGCTCTGGTCCTCAAATGTGAACGCGAATTTGTACTGATCTTCCCTTTTAACAGGGATACTCCAGAATCCATGGGCGATGTCAAAGGTAGAGAAGTACTTGGAACCAACAGGAATTTGAAATAATGGCCCTGAAATACTGTTCGACCTCTTCCCGCAGAGAAATGACCTAAAAAAAGCAAAAAGCTATGCACTTACCTGCTGCTGCTACTGTCCGAACTTCCGAGCCTGAGGCCCAGAGGTGACTGCGCGCGCAGCTCGTGCACGTGGGCACATGCGCAGGCCGGGATCTAGTGACAGCAGCCAATCAGGTACAGTATAGATTGCTATGAATGAGAAACACTCCCAAACACTTAAAAACCAATAAAAAATAGAAAATAAAGTACACAATTAACATGCATTTAAATTAAAGTTGTTATAAAAATAATAGTTTTATGACCTGTAAAAAATTTTTTTGATTAACACTTAAAATAAACTTACTGTAGTAGGGAGGGTTTTTAAACATAAAAAGTGCTTTTATAACTTTATTTTTTATTTGTATGTGTATTTTTAACCATTGCACCAATAAAAGTAGGCTATACGCCTGCTTTTTCAGGCACAGGATTTTAAAGGACATTTGCAGGGCAAGATATTTGTAAATATCGGAAATCTTACCCTGCAAGTGTTCTAGTTCCCGTGATGCGGCCATCTGTCAAGACCAAAAACTTGACAGATCGGAAATGTCGGTTTCTAGCGCATGCACATTGCGCGTTGGAAACCGGCTTTTCCGATGCCTTCCCGGGTCCGGAGAAACTTCTTACGGACCCGGGACATCAGAATTTCAGGGCCACTATGGTAGGAGTTTCTCTTACTACCGGTGAGCAGCCTGGTGTTACAGAATTTAACTTTCTGCAATCAATAGTCAGTTGCCAGCTGCTATCAGGCTTTTTAACCGGCCATGAGGGTGAATTGGTCGTGAAAGTGCCTGTCCTAAGAACACCCTGCTTGACTAGGGATTTTATGGTGTCTCGGATGTAAGGGTGATTCTCCCTTGGAATGGGGTACTGTTTAGTGAATGAGTGGTGGGGTCCCTCAATAGACTCGTTGCCTGCCATTTTTCCACAGTCATGCTTGCATGTGGCGAACTCCGGTAAGTGTTCCTGAATTTCGCTCACCGCAGGGTCATACTCAGATGGCTTTTTAATAGCAAAAACCAAGTGAGCATCTGAAATTTCTATCACTCTCGCATTATCTCTCAATCCCATCCAAACACAGATTGTAATCTATTACTGTGCCATACTGATCCAACACATCAGTACCTACAATTCCCCTTCCATTGGGGGTGGTCATCAGCATCGTTGCTGGGACCTTACAGGTGAGGCCTCCCAACTGAAGTTCAGTGGCCTTTAATGTATACGCGGTGGTTGTATCACCATTAAACCCTTTAAGGGTCATACAACCCTTGCCCGCCGCTGCATGGCGTTCAAGGTATGGGATGTGGATGATGCTAATGGCTGAGCCAGTATCGATAAGTATAATCTGCTGCCAGCCCCCTTTTAAGACAACAAGGACAACTGGTCTCCCGCTACCATCAAGTCAGAACCCCACTTCAGACCAATCTTTGGGGACTGGACCCCGTCATAGGGGGGATCTGTGAAGGGGTCTCCCTAATGATTGTACAACGGTGATTGCGTGCACCGGTAAGTTATTGTGGCAATTTGGGCTATCATGAAGGTTATCAACTGGTCCAATCATTGATCTGTCCCAGAGGGTTTGGATTCATCCCTCGGGAGGTATCTATGCGTTGCATCATGGCTCGGTGCTGGTCTGAGTCTGCTGCAGTCTTTTGTTAGGTGGCCTATCTTGTTACAATTAAAGCACTGTCCCTTAAAGGGGTAACACCTCGATCCCTCCACCGGTGAAATTGGTTTATTTGCAGTGGGTGGTGACTGCACCTTTAACTGGTCTTTTACCAACTCCAAGGCTATTGGAATGCTTGTCTCTATATCTGTCTACTGATTGGTGGGCCTCATGGCTATGCCCAGGGTGGTTTTAACTAAAGAGTGGAGTTGAGTCAGGAACATCAATTTCAATTGTTCCTGATTCTTTCCTACTGTAGCATTTGCGGGTGCCTGGTTCTGCGTAGGTTGATAGATATCGTACAGGTGATTACTGAAGGCTATAGGGTCTCTTCTGGGCGCTGCTTGGTCTGATTAAGCAGAGCCACTCAGTTTAAGTTTTGGATCCCCAAATGGTTTAGGATCTCGGTCTTGACCACTATGCCAGGCTGGAGGACTGCGTCTGGCAGATTATCTTTTAGGGAAGTGGAACAGGCCAAGAAGAGGACTCGTGTTAAGTCTCTGTCTTCCAACTCAGGGTGACCCCTCCTGAAATTTGCCTACCTCCTGTTAACCCCCAGTGGGTCGTCCCCATCATTAATGGGCCCCAAGCGTCAGCACGAGATATGGGCCATGAGTCGGTATGATTACTGGTGATGTGACTATGCGCATTACGTTGTAAAGGAGTGGTTACTACTGCTACAGTTGGCCCTTGTGTCTCCAAAGTATCCCATCCTACACCACCACACTGGGGAGTATACTGACTGCCTTCCTCTTCCCAATCTGTTTCCCCTTTGTCTCCTTCTGTTGTCTCTGTTATGGTTCCCCGTGTTATTGTGGATACCAGGGCCTGCTACTCCCCTAACTTACTTTTTAGTCTTGTTATTTCTAATTGGCACTGGAAGTGGTCTACCTCTTTATATGGCTTCTTAATTACTCTCCTAGCATCTTCTACCTCTTGCCGGAGCCCCAAGTTTTCTCATTTATATTTTTTTGAATCTAATTTGTTTTCATTTGCTTCAACGACGGCTTCTGTGGCATTTAAATTTGAAAGGCTTTGTTGCTGTAGCAACGAAGCTGCCTGTTCAGTCCCTCTTTCTAATTGCCGAATACTGTGGTTTTATCGATCAATTTCTTGTCTCAAATGCTGTAAATAAGTTGAAGGCTTTCTTCCTTCTGTTCTTTTATATCTTGAATCTCTTTTTTGTTTAGTCGAACCTCTTTTACTTGTGATTTAAATCTTGTATCTCTTTTCCCCTTTGGTCTTTTAGATCTTGTACCACTTCCCTTGAATTTTGAATCTCTTTTGCATCCTGCCTCATTAATCCCTCATCTCTCTGAGCGCAGTAATGTGCGCAGAATGCCAAGAGACAGCTTACTCGTTTTGGCCTTAGCTCTCCTTGATTTACTTTCTCCTGGATAAATGCCACGAGCTCCCCAAAGGACGCATGTTGGCCCTTACAGAAGTACGGTAACTCTTATATGTCTTTTATGCATACCTTTTCGTATACTTTCTCCTGATAGACTATCTCTAGTTGCTAGAACCTCCACTTTTTTTTTGCATGTTTAACGCCCACTTAACGCCCATTTTACCGCTGAAATGACATATAACGCCCATATAGCGCTCATTTTGGCACAAAATGGAAACTGACAGGCATTTTTAGGAGAATTATCGCCGAGCGTTATTTTCCCAATGGGCTTAACATCGGGAAAAAATATTACCACCCGCCCACTTTTTTTGGGTGGAATCAGCAGAATGGGCGAAATCAACGGCCATAATATCACCCAGCGTTACTTTCCTCACGGACTTAACGCCGAGATTCAATATGAACGCCCGGCCACTATTTTTTGTCGTAAAGAGCATATTTACCCAAACTAGCGGCCATGGAGATCAGCCATCGTCAATTTCACCACCTCGTACACATATTGCCCAGAATATCGCTTGCTCAAAAAACTGCCCACAAAAAGTGGAACTAACCGGAACGAACACCAGCGGTGTGGCTGGCATTTGTTAAATCCCACTGTTACGTGAGGTGCTGATATTGGAAAGATTTGCCTAAAAGAACGCTGATGTGAGTGACAAAGCTGACACACTGCTGTGTGTGTGCAGCTCAGACATCAATGGTGCCCATCACCTTGGTGCCAGTTAAAGTTTACGTTGATTGATGTTAAGTTGTATTTAACCCTTTCATGGTAAGGAATCACCAGTGTGTAATGGTCCAGCTATCTGAGACAATGCGCAACAAGATTATGTTCAATAACAAAAGTTTAATACCAACATTGGTCTGAAATCATAAGTATCATGGGCAATAACACCCAACCTCCGTCCACACCCCACTTTTTCCACCATAAATGACATGTTCAACATGTCCAGCAGCACAGAATACAAAGACAAAGCAGGTGGTCCCCAGCCCCCATACATTACAACAAATTGCATACACCCAGATGGAGATATAACACAGCCATCACCTGCAGACATGCACCTCACTTTCCTTCCCCCCTCTCCTTCTTCTCCCCACCTCTACCCCTTCCCCTCCTCGTTCCACGGCGCCTGGCCGAGGAGCTCCTCAGGTGGTGCCTCATCGGGGGGGATGAAGATGAAGGCAGATGCGATGGTTGCATGGGTACGAAAGCGGGAGGTGCCGAGGGGGCAACATTCTCTGATGCATTCAAGGATCTTGGTCCTTGCTCTCATCTGTCATTCACAATGGTGGTACAGAACCTAGGGGTGGAATGCCACGCTCGGGAAACACTGTGAGGCCTGTGGCAGCAACGTTCCTGGCTATCGCATTCAGGGACTCCGCCATGCGCAGAATGTACTCGGTCATGGTGGCCAGCTGTCGGGATATGCCCCCCAATGCTTCGATGAGCTGGTCACCAATGTCTACAGTCATCCTGGACAACTGTACCATCTCTCCGCTGTCATGTTGCGCTCGTGGAACAGACCTGCCACGTCCACGAGGCCTCCGCGGGGTCAGCGCCGTCCTGGGGACAAATGGGGTGCCCTGTGGAGATGTGCTTGGGGCCGGTACCTCCAGAGTGGAGGCGGGAATGACCGGATGACCACTAGATGGCCTTGGGGTGGAATGGATTCTGGAGCGTGGCGATGCACGTTCTTCGAAGTCCATGCTCTCATCCGTCGAGAACAGACCCAGTGGATTGATGGGCGACAATCGGAGCTCCTCAGCACCAGATGTAGTAGGATCGTCCGCCGACTCCTGCTCCACGCCCCCACCTTCTGGCCTCTGTGGTCTTGCCTGGGGGCTGTGCTGGTGGCTGAGCTGCAAAACACAAATGAGGTTATTAGAGGAGAAGGGGGTGCTAGGATCACAAGGTGAGTCCAGCACTACGCACAGCATATGCACGACAAAAGCACCACCGCTCTCAAAATCATCACAGACATCATATTTCATGACCATCAACTCATTGTGCATTGCAGTGATTTTCATTCGGCCAGCATTATTTCTATGACACTTTTAGAGATCGTCTATCATATATGATTGTTCGGATATGAGTGGGTGTGGCATCTATTGACTTTACATCACGCAATGGTGTAAACTTTACTCACGTGGCATCACTTCAGAGTCTGCAGATGCGTCCGTGGCTGTCCGGGGGTGCTTCCCCACGAGTGCGAGTACCCGCTCCTCCATCTCAGTGATGTCACTGGGGACTGGTGGCCCCCCACCCGTTCGCCTCTGCACGGACCTCATCATCGATAGCTTCTTCTGTAAAAGGTGACAGGACGACATGGCATGAGATCATAGTGTGATATCATTGCTAGGTACTGTCACAGAGACTGATACAACACATAACCAACAGATGTAATCATGATTATTATGATTATTATCATTCTTTACCTAAAGACATATACCGTGACCGCAGGTTTTGAGTAAAACATTCCCGGTAAAAGTGCAAGACCTCCCATCTGCTGATAGTCACTCATGACTGTTACAAATCAAATTATATAAATATATAAGTATTTGTAAATCAATGTAATACTTACTCTTGCGGATCCCACAAGGTCGTTCCATCGTTTGCCGCATTGGTTGCCCTCTGAAACCTCGTTGGTCGCCAATGAGACCACCTCTGCTATCTCGGTCCATATCCTCTGGTAGGCCTTTGGGGTAGGCTTCCCACGCCCTCCCTGTGTCAAATCACCCCAGCGTAACTCAACCTCCTGCAGGAGGGAGGCATTTGCCTTATCCGAGAACCTCCTGGCTCTTTTGCGGCCTCCAATATGCTCCTCTCCCACCTCACTGCTCTCTCCAGCGTCAGTCTCCACAACGTGCTGTGATGCCTCCTCCTCTCCCTCCATTATAGGGCAAATTTGGTCAAATATGTGGCTGGTAACAGCTAATTTTTGTTTTCTTACTTGCTGTGAAGCTCTAAAGTCTGCCTGCTTCCTCCCAAAGCAGCCACACCACACCCAGCCACGCCTTCAGTCCCTCTGAGCTCCCTCTCTCTCTGTCTCCCCTTGACCTCCAGAATTGTGGGAATCGAGCGTTGCCATGCCGTTGCTAAGGACGTCCACACTTTACGGCAGAAGGTCAAAAAAATGTAATGCTGCCGCCATTTGATATCGCTCGCGGTAATGCCCATTTTCAAAAATGTAAGCTAGGTGTTTTGAGAATGGGCGAGAAGCCGGCGATCTGAAAACCCTTTTTTAACGCCCACGACGGAAATAACGCCCATTTTTGGGCGATTAGCACAAAAGTGGAGGTTCTAGCCTGATATCTTTTGATGGCTTTCTGTACATAACCAATCCCTTCATCCTGTGTCTTTTGAATTTAATTGCTGGTGGGTCCCCACTTAAACAGTTCCAACTATCGAGACGATTGTTCATTAAGACGCAACTTCTCCCAATCTGTTTAAAAGTTTAGTTTACACGTCACAACACAGGTTTGAATCGCAACTCCTGAGATTTCCAATTGTTCAAAAGAATGATCAAAAACTGTCTCGCCAGATCCCGGACGAGCCCCCAGTTTTGTAAGATTTCTAAATCTCTGGCATTAAATTGACAGCAAGACCGATTCTTTTAAAACAATTTGGAATAGTTTATTAAACACACACACATGCACATCTATCAGAGAAACAGCAGTCCTCAGTTATCCTATGAATCTACTTAGTTATAACAGATACAGTGATGTTACAATTAATAAGGCATACTTTACTTCCCTCTGGCAAAGCACAGGCACATGGCGTTCATCCTTACTTCTGCTATGGAAGGAGATTCCAGCTTTGCCATGTGCTAAGGAGAAGAGAGAGACCCAGCAATCTTTGGCTTGACTTTTTATACCCCTTAAGGCCATTGTTTCTCAGAAAACCTCCGGATTGGGTCTTGGTTCCAGGGCCGTTCCTGTATGACTTCTCCTCATACATGTGTCTGTCTGGAAGGCCGGTGCCATTCCTTGCTTCAGTTAATGGCTTTCCAATTAACACCTTTTCTAGTTTGGTGAGTTTCAGAACTACGGAGACATGAACTTGGGGAAGTCATCCATTTTGTTTCTTTTAACACTGCAGCCTTTCCGTATAATCTACACTTTTAACATTTATATATACAGAATCAATTTTATCATAACTAAACATTTTTATTCTTGCACCCCCCCCCACACCTTAAGTTTTGAAAGGTTGTCGCCTTCATGCACAAGTGTTTCACAAACCTTTGACCCATTGGTCAGCAAACGCACAGCGGAATGCCTTAATTTATATTGAAACATTACAATGTGAAAAAAAGTAGTGATGAAGGGAGGGGTGGGGAGGGGGGAGATGAAACAAGGATATAATTAGGATATAATGATCATGGGGGTTTTTCCACTTGCTGGCTTTGTCATTCAAACAGTATCTACCACCAGTTCAAGATGAGTGGGTAGATTGTGTTGTTTCGATAAAGAAGGGAAGTTGCAGAAATATGCAAAACTTGATCCAGGATAATCATATAGAACTTCGGCTGGTCCGGCAACACCTCCATTTTAAAATTCCCATCCTTGTTTTGAAATCCCTCCATGGCCTCCCTATCTCTGTAATCTCCTCCAGCCCGACAACCCTCCGAGATCTGAGTGTTCCTCCAATTCTGGCCTCTTGTACTTCCCTGATTTTACTCGCTCCACCATTGCCGGACATGCCTTCAATTGCCTGGGGCCCTGAGCTCTGGAATTCCCTCCCTAAATCTCTCCGCCTCTTCACTTCTCTTTGCTCCTTTAAGTCCCTCCTTAAAACCTACCTCATTGACCAAGCTTTTGGTCACCTGTTCTAATATCTCCTTATGTGGCGCAGTGTCAAATTTTATTTGATAACGTTGCTGTGAAGTGCCATGGAATGCTTTACTACGTTAAAGGCACTATATAACGGCAAGTTGTTGTTGTCCAGTGTGTGAGAGGCACAACCAGAAGTCAGGGGAGAAAGTGCATACAAATGCATTGTATTTTTATTTCATTCTAATGGTCGTTGTACAGTGATTGCTTTTTAGTATAAGGGAAGCACTTTACTAAAGCAAATGATTTAGGGCCCCTGGGTCCCTTCTGCAGAGAACTAATAATGAAAGTCAAAAGCAAAATACTGCGGATGCTGGAGTCTGAAATAAAAACAGAGAATGCTGGAAATCTCAGCGGGTCAGGCAGCATCTGTGGAGAGAAAAACAAAGTTAACGTTTCGGATCGATGACCCTTTGTCAGAACTGCGGAATGTTCAAAAAGAGCACATTCTGAAGCTCTGAAAGGGGGAGGGGAAGAAAGAACAAAAGGAAGGTCTGTGATAGGATGGAAGGCAGGAGAGACAAAAGGGATGATGGGCCGAATTGAAGTGGCAATGACAGAAGTTAGAAAAAGATGAATCTGGATAGGGTGTGAATGGTGGAGTAATGACCAGCTGCTATTAGAGTCAAAGAGAAAAGAAAAGTAAGAAGAAAAAAACACAAAAGATTGGGGAGGGAAAGGGAGCCAAAGATGGCCAGAGGTTATGGTCTGAAATTGTTGAACTTGATGTTGAGTCCAGAAGGCTGTAAAGTGCCATAAGAACATAAGAACATAACATAATAATTAGGAACAGGAGTAGGCCATCTAGCCCCTCGAGCCTGCTCCGCCATTCAACAAGATCATGGCTGATCTGGCCGTGGACTCAGCTCCACTTACCCGCCCGCTCCCCATAACCCTTAATTGCCTTATTGGTTAAAAATCTATCTATCTTGAATACATTCAATGAGCTAGCCTCAACTGCTTCCTTGGGCAGAGAATTCCACAGATTCACAACCCTCTGGGAGAAGAAATTCCTTCTCAACTCGGTTTTAAATTGGCTCCCCCGTATTTTGAGGCTGTGCCCCCTAGTTCTAGTCTCCCCGACCAGTGGAAACAACCTCTCTGCCTCTATCTTGTCCATCCCTTTCATTATTTTAAATGTTTCTATAAGATCACCCCTCATCCTTCTGAACTCCAACAAGTAAAGACCCAGTCTACTCAATCTATCATCATAAGGTAACCCCCTCATCTCCGGAATCAGCCTAGTGAATCATCTCTGTACCCCCTCCAAAGCTAGTATATCCTTCCTTAAGTAAGGTGACTAAAACTACACGCAGTACTCCAGGTGCAATACCCTATACAGTTGCAGCAGGACCTCCCTGCTTTGGTACTCCATCCCTCTCGCAATGAAGGCCAACATTCCATTCGCCTTCCTGATTACCTGCTGCACTTGCAAACTAACTTTTTGGGATTCATGCACAAGGACCCCCAGGTACCTCTGCACCGCAGCATGTTGTAATTTCTCCCCATTCAAATAATATTCCCTTTTACTGTTTTTATTTTCCAAGGTGGATGACCTCACACTTTCCGACATTGTATTCCATCTGCCAAACCTTAGCCCGTTCGCTTAACCTATCTAAATCTCTTTGCAACCTCTCTGTGTCCTCTACACAACCCACTTTCCCACTAATCTTTGTGTCATCTGCAAATGTTGTTACACTACACTCTGTCCTCTCTTCCAGGTCATCTATGTATATTGTAAACTGTTGTGGTCCCAGCACTGATCCCTGTGGCACACCACTAACCACTGATTTCCAACCCGAAAAGGACCCATTTATCCCGACTCTCTGCTTTCTGTTAGCCAGCCAATTCTCTATCCATGCTAATACATTTCCTCTGACTCCGCGTACCTTTATCTTCTGCAGTAACCTTTTGTGTGGCACCTTATCGAATGCCTTTTGGAAATCTAAATACACCACATCCATCGGTACACCTCTATCCACCATGCTCGTTATATCCTCAAAGAATTCCAGTAAATTAGTTAAACATGATTTTCCCTTTAGGAGTCCATGCTGCGTCTGCTTGATTGCACTATTCCTATCTAGATGTCCCGCTATTTCTTCCTTAATGATAGTTTCAAGCATTTTCCCCACTACAGATGTTAAACTAACTGGCCTATAGTTACCTGCCTTTTGTCTGCCCCCTTTTTTAAACAGAGGCATTACATTAGCTGCTTTCCAATCCGCTGATACCTCCCCAGAGTCCAGAGAATTTTGGTAGATTATAACGAATGCATCTGCTATAACTTCCGCCATCTCTTTTAATACCCTGGGATGCATTTCATCCGGACCAGGGGACTTGTCTATTTTGAGTCCCATTAGCCTATCCAGCACTACCCCTCTAGTGATAGTGATTGTCTCAAGATCCTCCCTTCCCACATTCCTGTGACCAGCAATTTTTGGCATGGTTTTTGTGTCTTCCACTGTGAAGACCGAAGCAAAATAATTGTTTAAGGTCTCAGCCATTTCCACGTTTCCCATTATTAAATCCCCCTTCTCATCTTCTAAGGGACCAACATTTACTTTAGTCACTCTTTTCCATTTTATATATCTGTAAAAGCTTTTACTAATGGTTTTTATGTTTTGCGCAAGTTTACCTTTGTAATCTATCTTTCCTTTCTTTATTGCTTTCTTAGTCATTCTTTGCTGTTGTTTAAAATTTTCCCAATCTTCTAGTTTCCCACTAACCTTGGCCACCTTATATGCATTGGTTTTTAATTTGATACTCTCCTTTATTTCCTTGGTTATCCACGGCTGGTTATCCCTTCTCTTACCGCCCTTCTTTTTCACTGGAATATATTTTTGTTGAGCACTATGAAAGAGTTCCTTAAAAGTCCTCCACTGTTCCTCAATTGTGCCACCGTTTAGTCTGTGTTCCCAGTCTACTTTAGCCAACTCTGCCCTCATCCCACTGTAGTCCCCTTTGTTTAAGCATAGTACGCTCGTCTGAGACACTACGTCCTCACCCTCAATCTGTATTACAAATTCAACCATACTGTGATCACTCATTCCGAGAGGATCTTTTACTAGGAGATCGTTTATTATTCCTGTCTCATTACACAGGACCAGATCTAAGATAGCTTGCTCCCTTGTAGGTTCTGTAACATACTGTTCTAAGAAACAATCCCGTATGGATTCTATGAATTCCTCCTCCAGGCTACCCCATGCGATTTGATTTGACCAATCGATATGTAGGTTAAAATCCCCCATGATTACTGCCGTTCCTTTTTCACATGCCTCCATTATTCCCTTGATTATTGCCCGCCCCACTGTGAAGTTATTATTTGAGGGCCTATAAACTACGCCCACCAGTGACTTTTTCCCCTTACTATCTCTAATCTCCACCCACAATGATTCAACATTTTGTTCATTAGAGCCAATATCGTCTCTCACAACTGCCCTGATATCATCCTTTATTAACAGAGCTACCCCACCTCCTTTCCTTCTTGTCTATCTTTCCGAATCGTCAGGTACCCCTGTATGTTTAATTCCCAGTCTTGGCCACCCTGCAACTGTAATGGAAATCAAATCATACCCATTTGTAATGATTTGTGCCGTCAACTCATTTACTTTATTTCGAATGCTGCGTGCTTTTAGGTAGAGTGTTTTAATACTAGTTTTTAAACCATGATTTTTAGTTTTGACCCCTACTGCAGCCGCTTTATATTCAGTGGCCCTGTTTGTTTTTTGCCTTGGGTTTCTCTGCCCTCCACTTTTACTCATCTCCTTTCTGTCTTTTGCTTTTGTCTCCTTTTTGTTTCCCTCTGTCTCCCTGCATTGGTTCCCATCCCCCTGCCATATTAGTTTAACTCCTCCCCAACAGCACTAGCAAACACTCCCCCTTGGACATTGGTTCCGGTCCTGCTTAGGTGCAGACCGTCCGGTTTGTACTGGTCCCACCTCCCCCAGAACCGGTTCCAATACCCCAGGAATTTGAATCCCTCCCTGCTGCACCACTACTCAAGCCACGTATTCATCTGAGCTATCCTGCGATTCCTACTCTGACTAGCACGTGGCACTGGTAGCAATCCCGAGATTACTACTTTTGAGGTCCTACGTTTTAATTTAGCTCCTAGCTCCTTAAATTCGTCTCGTAGGACCTCATCCCTTTTTTTACCTATATCGTTGGTACCAATGTGCACCACGACAACTGGCTGTTCACCCTCCCTTTTCAGAATGTCCTGCACCCGCTCCGAGACATCCTTGACCCTTGCACCAGGAAGGCAACATACTATCCTGGAGTCTCGGTTGCGGCTGCAGAAACGCCTATCTATTCCCCTTACAATCGAATCCCCTATCACTATTGCTCTCCCACTCTTTTTCCTGCCCTCCTGTGCAGCAGAGCCAACCATGGTGCCATGAACTTGGCTGCTGCTGCCCTCCCCTGATGAGTCATCCCCCTCAACAGTACTCAAAACGGTGTATCTGTTGCCTAAACGAAAGATGAGGTGCTGTTCCTCGAGCTTGCGTTGAGCTTCATTGGAACAGTGCAGGAGTCCGAGGACAGAGAGATCAGAGTGGGAGTGGAGTGGAGAATTAAAGTGACAGGCGACTGGAAGCTCAGGGTCGCACTTCCGGACTGAATGGAGGTGTTCCGCAAAGCAGTCACCCAATCCTCGCTTGGTCTCCCCAATGTAGAGGAGACCACATCGTGAGCAGCGAATACAGTATACTAAATTGAAAAAAGTACAAGTAACTCGCTGTTTCACCAGGAAGGGATATTTGGGGCCCTGGAAGTCATTCGTATTATTAGATAAGGCTTGATGGACAGTAGTCAGGCATGATCACAATTGCTTTAGCGCCTTTTTAAAAACTGAGAACAGTAACATTGTTTATGTCAGCATTGTAAATTGTATACTGTTAGTTATACAAGTGCGGCCACATGGGACTTCAGCTACCACTGTGCCTGGAGCTGACCTCATGTTAAATGGTGGGGAATGGGTGATCAAAATAGTAAGGCTGGCTGGGCAGTGCCTGTAGAGGTACAACAAAGGCAGGCATCCCAACTGCCTGGCAGAAAATTGGGACCACACCTTGCCTCTTCAATGGAGGGAGCTCTAGGTCCTCAATGGGCTGAAGAGGTGACTGACACATTTTTCATGGTTTTGCCGAATGTCGGCAATCAAAGGCGATCCACCCTCTCCGGAATCAATGATCTTAGCTCACTGAAATGTTTGGGGCCTTTGGAAGTCCCTGTATTCCCAGCAGGTATGGCATCTTCAGGGCCTAAGAAGGCCAATTAAAGGGATAGTCTGAGGATGCCCTCAAACATGCCCCAAAGTTGTCAGCAAACAAGCGGCGGTGAAAGCAGTTACAGCCTCATCCACCCTTTTTTTAGACCGCAATTTGGGATGCTTCTTACACGCCGCCGAACCCTGGTGGATTCAAGTTTAGTCCCAAATTACTGAAAGCCTGCAGGCTAACTGCCCCTGGAATTTCAGCCCACAACTTTCAACAGTGGAACAGAACTGACTATTAACCTGAAAATAGATAAACACTTGGGAAGTGCCAACTTTAGAGCTATGAGAAGATTTCTAAGGAGGAATAACTAGGAATTAGAATAAGAAAATAAAACAACAGAAAAATTGAATTTTCCTTAGGAACATAAGAATATAAGAAATAGGAGTAGGCCATATGACCCCTCGAGCCTTTTCCGCCATTCAATAAGATCATGGCTGATCTTCGGCCTCAACTCCACTTTCCTGTCTGATCTCCATATCCCTTGATTCCTCTAGAGTCCAAAATCTATCTATCTCAGCCATGAATTTACTCAATGACTGAGCATCCACAGCCCTCTGGGGCAGAGAATTCCAAAGATTCGCAACCCTCTGACTGAAGAAATTCCTTCTCATCTCAGTCTTAAAAGGCTGACCCCTTATCCTGAGACTGTGCTCCCGAGTTCTAAAGTTCTAGGGCTATAAGTTCAGCAGATTTGCGCCGTTTATCACCATGGTGAAGCTGAAAAAGTAATTATTTTTGGCGCTAAATGAGTCGCACAAAATTTAGCGCCCGGGCGGAAAATTCGGCAGCGATTTTGCACTGGCGCTAAAAATGATCTCCCGCCAGTTTTTTAGTCGTTTTTATGATGTCAATCGGCGTGCTACACTGTGCTAGTGCCAGGGGCAGAAAATTTGCCGATATTACAATTTTTATCGCCTGCCCAAAAACACGCCCGACAAAATCTAGACTTACCAGGTCAAATTCAGAGAGCACTCAGCGCTAAAGGCACCATCTTGGAGCAGAAGTTCATTGCATAAAAGGATTTGTAGAGATGATTACATTTCACACAGTGAGCTTTATGTGAGTTCATAGTTCGTTTTTAAGGATATTTAAGGACATTTAAAAGAATGGGGGCTATAATTTCTCTGCCATTAACCCTGCCTGGCTTTTTCTATGCAGAATCGCGATGGAAGGCTTACTCGAGCAATTTGAGCGTAATCGAAGAGCTCGCTGATGTATGGGGAGGAGGCTTTACCCCCCCACGAGTTTACAGGGAACAGCACTCATACCTGCAGCTGTCTGAGGCACAGTGCGTTCTAAGGCTGCGCTTCCGAAAATAGATGGTCACAGAGATATGCCAGCTGATAAAGACAGCCTATCAGCGGGAACAGGACTGCACTGCCCGTTGAGGTGAAGGTGACTGCAGCACTTGCCTTCTATGCCTCTGGCTCCTTTCAGGCATCAGCAGGGGACATATGCTCTATCTCGCAGTATGCTACACATCACTGCATTCTCTAGGTGACTATTGCATTGTATGCAGGCAGGATGGACTTTATAAAGTTCCCAATGACCAAGGAGGCACAGAATGAATTGCTGGCTTCTCCAAAGTTCAGAGTGCCATTGACTGTACGCACACTGCGAGCACCTTTCGAGGATCCAGAGGTTTACTGAAACCGAAAGGGATTCTACTCCCTGAATATTCAGATCGTCTGCGACCATACTCAGCGCATCATGGTAGTCAAAGCCCAACATCCAGGGAGCATCCATGATGCTTTCATCTTGCGTGAGAGCACTGCCTCATACCTGTTTGAGTGTCAGCCACAAGGCCAGAGCTGGATGCTGAGGGTCAAAGGTTGCGGCCTCACCACCTGGCTCCTGAACCCCATCCGGAACCCTCAGACAGAAGCCAAGCATCATGATAATGAGAGCCCTATAGCTACACACAACATCGTTGAAAAGACGATTGGAGTGCGCAAGCAGCGCTTCTGATGCCTGGACCACTCTGGAGGCTCCCTGCAATACTCCCCTCAGCAGGTCTCTGACTTCACTGTGGTGTGCTGCATGCTACACAACTTAGCCATCATGAGGGGACAGGAATTTTCCACTAGGGACTGCAGGACCACCTCAGGAGAGAGGGGAGGAGGCAGAGAGGGAGGAAGGGGGATGAGGAGGAGCCTGGCGATGAACCCATCCCACCAACCCCACCACCATCATCACAGTGGAGGCCTCGTGGAGCTTTTACGTCAGCAGTTCATAATGCATCACTTTGCTTGAAGAGTGAACGGCACATTTGGCCATTGCCTGGCCACTCTATGCCACCATGTTGACTATTCCCCCTCTTATTCTGCAAATGAGACACTACACAGGAATGGTTCAGGTGAACAAAATAATTTAGTAAACATACAGTAACTTGAATAAGATATATTAAACATTGTAAACGTAATTTGGAAACTGAAATAAAACTTATTAAACGTTACTGTGAACTTTTGTAACTTATCAGAATTGGGAAACTTTAAAAACTTTTATAAAATAGCACCAACAACAAAACAACAACAAAACAACAGCAAAACAACAAAAGAACAATGAAAGAACGATCCCTGCACTAAAAACAAATACCACCACGATTATCGCCCCAAAACGGGCAAAATCGCTACCACCTGAATTTCTAGCCCCTACACTCTCCAGCCAGGGGAAACAATCTCTCAGCATTATCCTGTCAATCCCCCTCAGAATTAAAATGTTTCAGTTAGATCACCTCTCATTCTTCTAAACTCCAGAGCTCCAGAGTATAAGCCAATTCTACTCAATCTCTTCTCAGCGGACAACCCTCTCAGCACAGGAATCAATCTAGTGAACCTTTGTTGCACCGTCTCTAAGGCAAGGATATCCTTCCTTAGATAAGGAGACCAAAGCTATGCATAAAACTCCAGGTGTGGTCTCACTAAAGGACTGTACAAGTGTAGCAAGACTTCCTAACTCCCTTTGCAATAAAGGCCAACGTGCCATTTGCCTTCCTAATTGCTTGCTGTACCTGCATGCTAACTAGGACAGCTAAATCCCTCTGAGAACCAACATTTAATCGTTTCTCACCATTGAAAAAATATTCTGTTTTCCTATTCCTCCTACCAAAGTGAATAACCTCACATTTACCCACATTATACTCCACCTGCCACTTATTGCCCACTCAATCAACTTGTATACATCCCTTTGCAGGCTCTTTGTGTTCTCCTCACAGCTTATTTTCTCACCGAGCTTTGTATCATCAGCAAATGTGGATACATTGCATATGGCCCCTTCACCTAGGTCATTAATATAGATTGTAAATAGCTGAGGCCCAAGCATTGATACTGCTGCACCTCACTAGTTACAGCCTGCCAACATGAAAATTGCCCATTTATCCCTACTCTCTGTTTTATTGTCCATTAACTGTTCCTCTATCCATGCTAATACGGCTATGTATCTGGACTTGTATATACTCTGTACAGCCACCAGAGGGCTCATTCCCCGGAATCCCAAGGGATCTCATAATCCCTTCAAAGGTTGGAGAGGCACTCTGGAGACCTGCAATAAAAGACTACGGTCACACTTTACCTTGAGCTCACAGTGTTCAGTCTGACTCTTTCTCCATACACTACAATTGGCGACGAGATACAGATAGCGAACCCAAAGATACAGAGAACGGTGGGCATCCTGGAGAAATTCTCGGAGGGAGATGATTGGGAAACTTTTGTGGAGCGACTCGACCATTACTTCGTGGCCAACGAGCTAGATGGGGAAGAGAGCACTGCCAAACGTAGAGCGATCCTCCTCACCGTCTGTGGGGCACCAACGTATGGCCTCATGAAGAATCTGCTCACTCCAGCGAAACCCGCGGAGAAATTGTATGACGATTTGTGCACACTGGTCTGAGAGCATTTGAACCCGAAGGAAAGCATTCTGGTTCCACACCTACAAAAGATCTGAAGGCCAGGAAGTGGCGAGTTATGTCGCCGAGCTAAGACGCCTTGCAGGACATTGCGAATTTGAAGGACATTTGGAGCACATGCTCAGAGACCTTTCATCATTGGTAGTGGGGCAAAGATGAAATGTCTATCCAGGCAGACTGCCTCCTGTGGGGCAATCGAGTAGTGGTCCCCAAGAAGGGCAGAGACACCTTAATCAATGACCTCCACAGTACCCACCCAGGCATCGTAATGATGAAAGCGATAGCCAGATCCCACATGTGGTGGCTCGGCATTGATGCGGACTTAAAGTCCTGCGTTCACAGATGTAATACATGCTCGCAGTTAAGCAATGTACCCAGGGAGGCGCCGCTAAGTTTATGGTCTTGGCCCTCCAAATCGTGGTCTAGGATACACGTCGACTATGCAGGCCCGTTCTTGGGTAAAATGTTCCTTGTGGTTGTAGACGCGTACTCCAAGTGGATTGAATGTGAGATAATGTCGGCTAGCACGTCCGCTGCCACCACTGAAAGCCTGCGGGCCATGTTTGCCACACATGGCTTACCCGATGTCCTGGTGTGCGACAATGGCCCATGTTTTACCAGTGCTGAGTTCAAAGAATTTATGACCCACAACGGGATCAAACATGTCACATCTGCCCCGTTTAAACCAGCGTCCAATGGTCAGGCAGAGAGAGCAGTGCAAACCATCAAGCAAGGCTTGAAGACGGTAACTTAAGGCTCACTGCAGACTCGCCTATCCCAAGTCTGCTTAGCTACCGCACGAGACCACACTCACTCACTGGGATCCCACCTGCTGAACTGCTCATGAAAAGAGCACTTAAGACAAGGCTCTCGTTAGTTCACCCTGATCTACATGAACAGGTAGAGAGCAGGCGGTTTCAACAAAGTGCATACCATGATAGCGCAATTGTGTCACACGAGATTGAAGTCAATGATCCTGTATTTGTATTAAATTATGGGCAATGTCCCAAGTGGCTTCCCGGCACAATCATGGCCAAAGAGGGGAGCATGGTGTTTTGGGTCAAACTTTCAAATGGACTAATTCACTGGAAACACTTGGACCAAATCAAACTCAGATTAAGCAATCCACCTTGGACCCTACCTTTTTTGATCCCCCAACACTCACACCAGTGGCAACCGACACCATGATTGACCACGAAGCAGAACCCATCATCCACAGCAGCCCTGCAGGGCCCAACACACCAGGCAGCCCAGCAAGGCCAGTTGCACAGCAGCCCAGCGAGGGCCCAACAAATGACTCAACAACACTAGCCTTCACACCGTGACGATCAACCAGGGCAAGAAGGGCCCCAGATCGACTCACATTGTAAATAGTTACACTATTGACTTTAGGGGGGAATGTTATTATGTATCTGGTCTTATATATACTCTGTACAGCCACCAGAGGGCTCATTCCCCGGAGTCCCAAGGGATCTCATAATCCCTTGAGAGCACAGGTATTTAAGAGTGCTTCACAGGTTGGAGAGGCACTCTGGAGACCTGCAATAAAAGACTAAGGTCACACATTACTTTGAGCTCACAGTGTTCAGTCTGACTCTTTCTCCATTCCCTACAAATACTTTACCCCCAACCCCAGGAGCCCTTATCTTCTATAACAACATTTTATGTGGCACCTTGTCAAATGCCTTATCAAATTTCCTGAAACCATGTTGACTCTGGTTTGCCTTTTTCCAAGGCTTGTGGAAAGTTAGTATGAGTGTTATGAGAAATTGAAACATAATAAGATCAAAGCCACAATGGTTTGATAAAGAGTTCAAAAAATCGAAAGGCCATGCAGAAATGTTTGAAAGCTACAAGATGTTAAATAGCAGTGAAAATAGAAGCTTTTTACAGCATAAGGTTAATGTTCATGTAGAAACCACAGGCGCTATGTACAATAGTCAAAATTGATTTAGAAAAACAAGGTTGTTTTTTTTCATATGGATGTTCTGAAAGTATTTGATCAAATTGCATTTATGGGTCCTTTAATGGTAATTGAGGATTATGACTAACCTTGAGACCTTGGTTAACAGTAGAATTGGAAAAGCTCTGTCTGGGATTGGTGCCTTGCAAGGATCTGCAGAGGTCCAATCTGGTTCCCCTGTTTTTCACCCCATTCATAACTGATATGGAGGTGGGCATTTCTTATGTCATATATAAATTTACAGGTGACCATGTACTTTGGCTAAGTTATAAATTTACAAAGGAGATTGGTATCATTAAAAAGGATCTGAACAAATTCAGCGAATCTTTCAATTATAAATCTAATCAAAATTATAAAAGCAAATTTATTGCAAGTGAAGTAATACTCCTGATATCCATCAGGGTCACCCTTGTAAGTGTGCAGGCTGAGTAGTCTACAACCAACCATCTACAACCTGATCCCATCTGCTAGTTAGGTAGATGTTCATGCCTGGTACAGTCCTGACTAAGTTTTGGGCTAGAAATTCGGTGCATTTGCGCAAATGCCTTACCTTCTGGGCGCGACAGTGACAACGACTCCTGCCAAATTGGGCAAAAGTTTAAGGGCGGCGCTAGAGCATTGCACCCCGATTTCCTACTCCTGGAGATCGTCCCGCTAGCGCCTCCGCCCCGAAATTGACTTTTACCTCCTGAAGCCGCACTGCACTATAGACCAGTTAGCCTAACATCTGTCATTGGGAAAATGCTGAAGTCCATTATTAAGGAAGCAGTAACGGGACATTTGGAAAAGCATAATTCAATCAAGCAGAGACAGCATGGTTTTATGAAAGGTTTATGTATGTAACTATGTAATACTTGCCACCAGAGGGCGCGATTGTTGGAGTCCTAATGGTCACCTGCACACACGTGCAGGGCCAGTATAAAAGGTTGGCGGCCATGTTGTTTAGGCACTCTGGAGTTGTAATAAATAAGTCTAAGGTCACACTACTCAGCCTGATGGAGTTCTTCTATAAATAACAATTGGCGACGAGTAACAGAATACGAACCTTCACACAACCATGGCTGCCTTTGGAATATTAGAGAGATTCATAGAGGATGATGATTGGGAAGCTTTCGTCGAGCATCTCGACCAGTACTTCGTGGTCAATGAGCTGGAAGGAGACACTAACGCGGTTAAGCGCAGGGCAGTTCTTCTCATCGTCTGTGGGCCTAAAATATATGGCCTCATCAAGAATCTGCTCACACTGACAAAACCAATGGAGAAGGACTATACAGAGTTGTGCACGTTGGTTAGGGACCACCTCAAGCCGAAGGAGAGTATCCTCATGGCCAGGTATCATTTTTACACGCACCATCATTCCGGGGGCCAGGACGTGATGGATTCTGTCATTGACCTGAGACTCCCCGTGGGACCATGCGATTTTGGAGCTGCGTTGGGGGAAATGCTGTGGGACTTTTTCATGCTTGGCATCAGCCACGAGGTCATAGAAACATAGAAACATAGAAAATAGGTGCAGGAGTAGGCCATTCGGCCCTTCTAGCCTGCACCGCCATACTTCGAAAGCTGCTGGCTGCCGAAACCTTAGGCCTAAACAGGGCCATCGCGATCGCCCAGGCATGCATGGCCACAGACGATAACACCAAACAGATACCTTCTCAACATCGTAGTTCACCGACAAGTACTGTGCATAAAATGACGTCGCTAGCAGGCCGAACTGCATATGGCAGGGCCTGTACAAGTGCAACTGCAAGACCTATGATTGACTCAGAGTCCGCCATCGGGGGTGAATGTGAATCCATTAGCAATGTGTAGGCGCTGCGGGGGTAATCATCGGGCCCATCCAATGTCGATTCAAGCACTACGTGTGCAAAGGCTGCGCAACAATGGGGCACCTCCAGTGAATGTACAAACGTGCTGCTACACACCATGTGGAAGAGGATGATCAATCCGGCACGGATCACGCAGCACAGGCAACTCAACCCAAGGAAAAAGTGTATGGGGTACATACCTTCACCACCAAGAGCCCTCCTATAATGCTGAAAGGCAAATTAAATGAAGTTCCAGTATCCATGGAGTTGGACACGGGTACAAGTCAGTCAATAATGAGCCAGAAGGCTTTCGAGAAACTGTGGGGCAATAAGGCACAAAGGCACAAACTGAGCCTGATTAATGCAAAGCTGCATACCCACACCAAAGAGCTCATACCAGTCATTGGAAGTATGGCAGTGAAGGTATCATATGATGGAGCTGTGCATGACCTATCATTGTGGATTGTTCCAGGCAACGGCCTAACGCTGTTTGGCAGAAGCTGGCTAGAAAAGATTAGATGGAATTGGAACGACATTAAAACACTATCTTCAGTGGATGACGCCTTGTGTGCTCAAGTGCTGAGCAAGTTTCCTCGCTATTCGAATCAGGCATCGGCAACTTCACAGGCACCAAGTTACAGATCCATCTAGGCCCCGATGCAAGGCCCGTCCATCACAAGGCTTGGGCGGTTCCATACATGATGAGGGGGAAAGTTGAGATCGAACTGGACAGACTTCAATGCGAAGGAATCATATCGCCAGTCGAGTTCAACGAGTGGGCCAGTCCAATTGTTCCGGTGTAGAAAAGCGATGGCACGGTCAGAATCTGCGGAGACTACAAGGTAACGATTATCCGAGTCTCACTACAGGACCAGTACCCACTGCCCAAGGCAGATGACCTGTTTGCAACGTTAGCAGGGGATGTCGCTCACCAAGTTAGACCTAACCTCCGCCTACATGACACAGGAGCTGTCTGAATCTTCGAAAAGACTAACGTTCATCAACACACACAAAGGACTGTTTATATACTACAGGTGCCCTTTCGGGATTCGCTCGGCTGCAGCCATTTTCCAGAGAAACATGGAGAGTTTGCTGAAATCTGTTCCGCGCACTGTTGTGTTTCAAGACAACATCCTGATCACTGGTCGTGACACCATCGAACGTCTACACAACCTGGAAGAGGTTCTAAGTCATCTAGACAGGGTGGGACTCAGGCTGAAACGCTCCAAGTGTGTTTCCCTGGCGCCAGAAGTCGAATTTTTAGAAGAAAGATTGCAGCAGATGGCATCAGGCCCGCGGACTCAAAGACAGAGGCCATCAAGAATGCACCCAGACCACAGAATCTGATGGAGCTGCGTTCGTTCCTGGGACTCCTCAACTATTATGGTAACTTTCTACCCGGGTTGAGCACGTTGTTAGAGCCTTTGCACATGTTGCTATGTAAGGGTGATGACTGGGTTTGGGGCAAATCTCAAGACACAGCCTTTGAGAAGGCCAGGAACCTGCTATGTTCAAATAAGTTACTTGTACATTATGGCCCATGTAAACGTTTACTGCTAGCTTGTGACGCCTCATCATACGGGGTCGACTGTGTGTTACAATAAGCCAATGTATCAGGCAACCTCCAACCGGTTGCATACGCATCTGGAAGTCTGTCTAAGGCTGAGTGAGCCTATAGTATGGTCGAGAAAGAGGCGTTAACATGTGTATATGGGGTTAAGAAAATGCACCAATACCTATTTGGACTTCGGTTTGAGCTTGAAACTGACCACAAGCCGCTCATTTCGCTGTTTTCAGAGAGCAAAGGTATAAACACCAATGCTTCGTCCCGCATCCAAAGGTGGGCACTAACATTATCCGCCTATGACTATGTTATCCGCCACAGACCGGGCACTGAAAACTGTGCCGATGCTCTCAGCCGGCTACCATTATCCACCACTGGGGTTGAAATGGCGCAGCCCGCAGACTTGCTACTGATCATGGATGCTTTTGATCCTGGACCAGCCAGGATCCTGTGCTATCATTAGTAAAGAGTTGCGTCCTAAATGGGAGCTGGTCGGCCGTTCCCAGGGAAATGCAAGATGAAATTAAGCCGTTTCACCGACGCAAAGATGAAATGTCTATCCATTCAAATTGTCTTTTATGGGGTAATCACGTGGTTTTGCCAAAAAAAAGCAGGGAAACGATTATACGCGACCTACACAGTACCCACCCAGGCATTGTCATGCTGAAGGCAATTGCCAGGTCGCATGTTTGGTGGCCCGGCATTGACTCGGAATTGGAGTCATGCGTGCATGAGTGCAACACTTGCTCGCAACTGAGCAATGTACCAAGAGAAGCTCCACTGAGTCTGTGGTCATGGCCCTCCAAACCGTGGTCCAGGATCCACGTAGATTTTGCCGGCCCCTTTTTCGGAAAGATGTTTTTAGTAGTAGTGGACACTTACTCCAAATGGATTGAATGCATAATCATGTCATCCAGCACATCCACAGCCAGCATTGAAAGCCTCCGGGATATGATTGTCACCCATGGCTTGCCCGACGTCCTTGTCAGCGACAATGGGCCGTGTTTCACCAGCTCGGAATTCAACGAGTTTATGACCGGCAATGGCATCAAGCATGTCAGGTCTGCTCCGTTTAAGCCCGCGTCTAATGGTCAATTGGAGCGGGCAGTCCAAACAATCAAGCACAGTTTGAAATGCGTGACGGACGGCTCCCTGCAGACCCGCTTAGCTCGCATTCTGCTGTTACTGGACGCGACTCCACTCGCTCACCGGGGTTCCCCCGGCAGAATTGTTAATGAAGAGAGCCCTCAAAACCAGGCTCTCCCTAGTCCACCCGGATCTTAATGATCACGTGGAAACCCGGCGACACGGGCAGAACATGTACCATGATCGCGCAGCTGTTTCATGTGCCATTGATGTTAACGACCCTGTGTTTGTCCTGAATTACGGTCATGGTCCCAAGTGGGTTGCTGGCACTGTTTTGGCCAAGGAGGGGAATCGGGTGTTTATAATCAAACTGTTAAATGGCCAAACGTGCAGAAAGTATTTAGATCAGACCAAATTGCGATTTACTGACAACCAGGAATGACTTGAAGAGGACATCACCATTGACGATCCACCAACACACAATCAACCAGCAATCGACCTCGCTGTCAATCACGAGGATGAACCCACCGTTCCTGACAGTCCGGTCAGACCAGCCGTAGTGCAGTGCAGCATTGGTCCGGCCAACTCACACACTCCAGGGTTTGAACTTATACAATCAGCCACGTTGTGAAGGGCTCCGGATCACCTCAACTTGTAAATAACTTGTACCTAAGACTTTGGGACGGGGGGGGGGGGGGGTGGGGGAAGTGATGTTATGTATGTAACTATGTAATACTTGCCACCAGAGGGCGTGACTATTAGAATCCTAATGGTCACCTGCACACACGTGCAGGGCCAGTATAAAAGGTTGGCTGCCATGTTGTTTAGTGACTCTGGAGTTGTAATAAAGAAGACTACGGTCACACTAAGTTTAGCTCACAGTACTCAGCCTCGTGGAGTTCTTCTATACATAACAAAAGGGAAATCATGTTTGACAAATTTGCGGGAGTTCTTTGAGGATGTAATGAACAGGGTAGATAAGGATTTCCAGAAGGCATTCGATAAGATACCACATAAAAGGTGACTGCACAAGATAAAAGTTCACGGGGTTGGGGGTAATATTAGCATGGATACAGGATTGACTAACTAACAGAAAACAGAGAGTCGGGTTCTGGTTGGTAATCAGTGACTGGTGGGGTGCTGCAGGGATCGGTGCTGGGTCCTCAACTATTTACAATCTATATTAATAACTTGAACGAAGGGACCGAGTGTAATATAGCCAAGTTTGCTGATGACACAAAGATGGGTGGGAAAACAAATTGTGAGGAGGACACAAAAAAATGTGCAAAGGGATATAGACAGGCTAAGTGAGTGGGCAAAAATTTGGCAGATGGAGTACAATCTGGGAAAATGTGAGGTTATCCACTTTGGCAGAAAAAATAGAAAAGCAAATTATAATTTATAGGAAAAAAATTGCAAAGTGCTTCAGTACAGAGGGACCTAGGGGTCCTTGTGCATGAAAAACAAAAAGTTAGCATGCAGGTACAGCAAGTAATCAGGAAGGCCTTTATTGCAAGGGAGATGGAGTATAAAAGCAGACAAGTCCTGCTACAACTGTACAGGGTATTGTCTTATCTCCCTTATCTCGGGAGCCTCCTATCAACAAAAGCAGGCATTGAAGACGAGATCTAACACCGTCTCCAGTGCGCCAGTGCAGCCTTCGGCCGCCTGAGGAAAAGAGTCTTTGAAGACCAGGCCCTCAAAACTGTCACCAAGCTCATGGTCTACAGGACTGTAGCAATACCCGCCCTCCTGTATGGCTCAGAGACATAGACATCTCAAGACGCTGGAGAAATACCACCAACGATATCTCCGCAAGATCCTGCAAATCAGGAAGGCAAATCAAATGTTGGCCTTTATTGCAAGGGGAATGGAGTATAAAAGCAGGCAAGTCCTGCTACAACTGTACAGGGTATTGTCTTATCTCCCTTATCTCAGGAGCCTCCTATCAACAAGAGCAGGCATTGACGAAGAGATCTAACACCAAAGAGTGTTTGAAGACCAGACCCTCAAAACTGTCACCAAGCTCATGGTCTACAGGACCGCAATAATACCCACCCTCCTGTATGGCTCAGACAAATGCACCAACGTTAGAGTCCTTGTCCAGGCCAACATCCCCAGCATTGAAGCACTGACCACACTTGATCAGCTCCGCTGGGCAGGCCACATAGTTCGCATGCCAGACATGAGACGCCCAAGGCAAGCGCTCTACTCAGAATTTGTCCACAGCAAATGAGCCAAATGTGGGCAGCGAAAACATTACAAGGACACCCTCAAAGCCTCCCTGATAAAGTGCGACATCCCCACTGACACCTGGGAGTCCCTGGCCAAAGACTGCCCTCAGTGGGGAAAGTGCATCCGGGCGGTGCTGAGCTCCACGAGTCTCGGCGTCGAGAGCATGCAGAAATCAAGTGCAGGCAACGGAAGCAGCGTGCGACAAACCAGACTCCCTGCCCACCCTTTCCTTCAATCACTGTCTGTCCCACCTGTGACAGAGACTGTGGTTCTCGTATTGGATTGTACAGCCACCTAAGAACTCATGCTAAGAGTGGAAGCAAGTTTTCCTCTATTCCGAGGGACTGCCTATGATGATGATGATGGTGAGGTCACACCTAGAGTACTGCATACAGTTTTGGTCTCCATATTTAAGGAAGGATATACTTGCATTGGCGGCTGTTCAGAGAAGGTTCGCTTGGTTGATTCCAGAGATGAGCAGGTTGACTTATGAAGATAGGTTGAGTAGGTTGGGCCTATACATTGGAGTTCAGAAGAATGAGAGGTGATCTTATTGAAACATATAAGATAATGAGAGGGTTCGACAAGATGGATGCAGAGATGATATTTCCACTCATAGGGGAAACTAAAACTAGGGGACATAGTCTCACAATAAGGGGCCGCCCATTTAAAATTGAGATGAGGAGGAATTTTTTCTCTCAGAGGTTTGTAAATCTGTGGAATTCTCTGCCCCAGAGAGCTATGGAGGCTGGATCATTGAATATATTTAAGGCGGAGACAGACAGATTTTTGAGCGATAAGGGAATAAAAGGTTATGTAACATTGGGGATCTCGTGGCAGTATCGTCCAGAGTGTAAGGTAAGTTGTTAAGTTTAATTTTTTTTAGCATATATTTATTTATGGTAACAGTGGGGAAGTGTGGGTGTTGGTCAAATAAATTTACCCGAACTTTCTTTTTCATTTTTATTCGCTGGGACGCCGGCAACCTAACGTCGGAAAATTGAGTAGGCCTCCTGAGCTACCACTCCGTTGGCGCCCAAGGGCGAGCGTGCTCTCTCATCTTTGGGGATAAATACTGAATTTGGCAATTTGAGGTGGTGAGTACCACCTGGCAGTAAAATCATTATTCAAGTGGTGTCAACGCCTCAAAAATGACGGTATCGAATTTCGACCCCTCAGTCTTTGAGTATATTCAAGACAGAGATAGATAGATTTTTGGATAAAAAGGGAATCAAGGGATAATGGGGATCAGGCAGGAAAGTGAAGTTGAGGTACAAGATCAGCCATGATCTTATTGAATGGCGGAGCAGGCTCGAGTGGCTGAATGGCCTAATCCTGATCATAATTCTTATGTTCTTATGTTCGTATAATGGCTAAACACGTCTCCCTTCCCCGATCTCCCCCAACCACCAACACACCCCCGCAGATATATAGGTGACGAAATTGACCGTCCCTAAAGGGACGGCTACCGCAGGGTTTGGGCAGCCGACTGATTTTTTCGATTGGCCACCGCCATTGGGTGTTTTCCCTCCCTGAGCCATATTCAGCTTGGAGGTGGCGGGGAGGGGGGGGGGGGAGGGGGGGTGCCGGGTGGGATTTGAGCAGTGCGCACTTCCGGCGGGGTGAAGCTGCGCTAAAGGAGCTAGTGGCGCATTGAGGTCATCAGCAGGTGGGCCACTGGAAAACGGCCATGCCCGCGATATTCAACAGCAAAAACAAGGACTTCCTCAGGCAGTGCCCGCACGAGGTTTTCCAGTCAGTGCACGACCCCGACACCCCTGGAGTTTTGCCGTAGTCGGGTCTGTTTGATAGGGAAATAGTTTTATTGTATATTAGTGTTTTTATTTCAGATTCCAGCATCCGCAGTATTTTGCTTTTGATATATTGTTATTCATTGTTTAGGCTCCATTAAACCTGCTGACTTTTGTACAAATTTCAGATCTGACTCTTTAGAAACATAGAAACATAGAAACATAGAAAATAGGTGCAGGAATAGGCCATTCGGCCCTTCAAGCCTGCACCACCATTCAATAAAATCATGACTGATCATTCCCTCAGTACCCCTTTCCTGCTTTCTCTCCATACCCCTTGATCCCCTTGGCCATAAGGGCCATATCTAACTCCCTCTTGAATATATCCAATGAGCTGGCATCAACAACTCTGCGACAGGGAATGCCACAGGTTAACAACTCTCTGAGTGAAGAAGTTTCTCCTCATCTCAGTCCTAAATGACCTACCCCTTATCCTAAGACTGGTTCTGGACTTCCCCAACATCGGAAACATTCTTCCTGCATCTAACCTGTCCAGTCCCGTCAGAATCTTATATGTTTCTATGAGATCCCCTCTCATCTTTCTAAACTCCAAAGTATAAAGGCCCAGTTGATCCAGTCTCTCCTCATATGTCAGTCCAGCCATCCCGGGAATCAGTCTGGTGAACCTTCCCTCAATAGCAAGAACGTCCTTCCTCAGATTAGGAGACCAAAACCACAATATTCCAGGTGAGGCCTCACCAGTCCCTTTACAACTGCAGTAAGACCTCCCTGCTTCTATACTCAAATCCCCTAGCTATGAAGGCCAACATACCATTTGCCTTCTTCAGCGCCTGCTGTAGCTGCATGCCAACTTTCAATGACTGATGAACCATGACACCCAGATCTCTTTGCACCTCCCCTTTTCCTAATCTGCCACCATTCAGATAATATTCTGTCTCTGCGTTTTTGCCCCCAAAGTGGATAACCTCACATTTATCCACATTATACTGCATCTGCCATGCATTTGCCCACTCACCTAACCTGTCCAAGTCACCCTGCAGCCTCCTAGCGTCCCCCTCGCAGCTCACACCGCCATCCAGTTTAGTGTCATCTGCAAACTTGGAGATATTACACTCAATTCCTTCATCCAAATCATTGATGTATATTGTAAAGAGCTGGGGTCCCAGCACTGAGCCCTGCGGCACTCCACTAGTCACTGCCTGCCATTCTGAAAAGGATCCATTTATCCCGACTCTCTGCTTCCTGTCTGCCAACCAGTTCTCTATACACATCAGTATATTACCCCCAATACCATGTGCTTTGATTTTGCACACCAATCTCTTGTGTGGGACCTTGTCAAAAGCCTTTTGAAAGTCCAAATACACCACATCCACTGGTTCTCCCTTGTCCATGCTACTAGTTACATCCTCAAAAAATTCCAGAAGATTTGTCAAGCATGATTTCCCTTTCATAAATTCATGCTGACTTGGACCGATCCTGTCACTGCTTTCCAAATGCGCTGCAATTTCACCCTTAATAATTGATTCCAACATTTTTCCCATTACTGAAGTCAGGCTAACCGGTCTATAATTATCCTTTTTCTCTCTCCCTCCCTTTTTAAAAAGTGGTGTTACATTAGCTACCCTCCAATCCATAGGAACTGATCCAGCGTCGATAGACTGTTGGAAAATGATCACCAATGCATCCAGTATTTCTCGGGCCACTTCCTTAAGTACTCTGGGATGCCGACTATCAGGCCCCGGGGATGTATTGGCCTTCAATCCCATCAATTTCCCTAACATAATTTCCTCACTAATAAGGATATCCTTCAGTTCCTCCTGCTCACTAGACCCTCGGTCCCCTAGTACTTCCGGAAGGTTATTTGTGACTTCCTTCGTGAAGACAGAACCAAAGTATTTGTTCAATTGATCTGCCATTTCTTTGTTTCCCATTATAAATTCACCTGAATCCGACTGCAAAGGACCTTCATTTGTCTTCACTAATCTTTTTCTCTTCACATATCCATAGAAGCTTTTGTAGTCAGTTTTTATGTTCCCGGCAAGCTTCTTCTCGTACTCTATTTTCCCCCTCCTAATTAAACCCTTTGTCCTCCTCTGCTGAATTCTAAATTTCTCCCAGGAAGGGAGGCCTGTGCAGACCTGTGGGCTGTAGAGACCTGCTTGGCAGTGTTCACCCTGAGGATGGGCTCAGTGTTGGAGGGCGACCCCTGTACATCTGGTCAGAAGCAGAAGCAGGAGAAGGCGTCGCCGTCAGCATCATGCAGAGGGGCAGCGGGCAAGGGAGGCAGCAGCCATGATTCGTTCGTTCTGCGCCAGACCAGTGTGCCCGCCGTCAATCCCGAATCAGGATTGCGGTTGGCTGCTTGGGGACACTTGGCTGCTCACTCCACTGCAGAACCCCTGGACAGCGCCAGAGCATGCATACAATGGTGCTCATTGTGCCACCAGGTGCCTCACTGAACAGTGCATAGGCATCCTTAAGCAGAGGTTCCAGAGCCTGGACCGCTCTGGTGGCACCTTGCAGTACTCTCCTCAACAGGTCTCCATAATCTTTGTGCTCTGCTGCATGCTGCACAACTTGGCCATCATGAGGGGACAGCCGCTGGAGGTCGAGGCAGCAGTACCACCTGAGGAGGAGGAGGAGGAGAAGGCGCAGCTGGAGGAGGAGGAGGATCCCTGTCGCCCCAGAGCTAGGAGACCTTGACCCATTACCACCCTGGAAGGGAGGTGCAGCTGCGTCTCATAACTACTCCCTGCAGATAATCCCATCCACACATGACCCTTCAGGTTCCACTTTCAATGGCCATCGCAATGAGTGCCTTAACGCAGAATTGCCCACTCCCATATGAAACACCAAGCCAGATATTTGTGCAAAAAATAATTTAGCAAATTATCCAAATCACTGCAAAAACAGAACATAAAGAACAATATAATAATACTGTAATCATTTTTTACCTCTGTGCATCTCACTATAACACTTGTTACGCGTGAATACCCTAATACCACGCCTAACTTTCATCCTTGTGGTTGCATCATGTCCAGGAAGGCTGCTGTAGTTGTTGTCTGGGACCCTGGAACACCTCTGGGCCTGGAAGGGCCGGTGCAGACTGGCCAGCACCCTCCAGGAAACAGTATTCTTCTTCTGTCCTGCACTCTGTCCATCAATGTCTCCAGCTCCATAACAGTGAACCTGTTGGCTCTCCTTGCACCTCTTACACCAGCCATTCTTCCAAACTCCTTCTCCCCCTCAGGGCTTTGCTGCAAACTTTGGACTTTAAAAAGGCCAGGGAGCAGCTGGCTCATTAGAAACCCTTACCTGCATGCTGAATTTCTCAGTGGTGATAACGTTCAAATTAAGACAGCCACACCGCTGAAAAATCTGCTGTGGAAGGGTTCATTAGCGCTGGAACCCAATTTTTCACCTTTGGAGCTGAATATGGGGTGACCCAGCCACGAAAAAGTTTTGGCGCTAATGGTCACAAAAAGGTGGGGAAATACCAGCTTTCCTGCAGTACTGAATTTCAGGCCCATAATCTCCTGAGAAAGCAACAGAAAAAAAACCCAGGGCCAATAAGAAAAATAAATACTCAGCAAAATTCATTTCCAACCCACTCAGGCAATCAAAACCAGTCAAAACCTCACTGCTGTGCAATGTGGTGCAGAGCGCAACACATCACAGCTATTCCGGAGACCCTGGCTGGTGCGTACTGAAGGGCGCCTCCAGATCTTGACTGGAGGAAGCTGACAGATGCAGCTAAAAACTATGTGCTACGATAATGGCACATCTCTAGAAATTCCACATTAATACTGTTATGTATGTAACCACAATGTAACACCACTGTATTACTGTATACACTCAACCTAGATGCACAACTTGACCACAAGGAGTGAACTTGTGGGAGACACTCCTTACCTGATCACACAGGTATAAAAAGGGAGGTCCCACGCAGGGTCATCGTCTTTGGAGTCCTGTGACTAAAGAGTTAAGGTCACAGAGTGACCTTGTGCCCAGAATGTGCCTCGTGTGGTTTCATACTGTAGAGTAAGGACTTTACATTGGCGATGAGAAACGGGAATTCACGACCCACGAGAATGGCCACCGGTGGCACAGAGGAACGGTATTGTGTTGGGGAAGACTGGGACGATTTTGCCGAGAGGCTTCAGCAAAGCTTCGTTACGAAAGAATGGCTGGGGCATGCAGCGGCCAACAAGCAAAGGGCTCAGCTTTTGACCAGCTGCGGACCAAAGACTTACTCGCTCATGAAGGACTTACTAGCACCTGAAAAGCCGGCGGACAAAACCTTTGAAGAATTTAGCAAATTGATCGGGGAGCACCTCAAACTGGCGAGTAGCATATATATGGCCCGACACAGATTCTACACCCACCGACGTCGTGAAGGACAGAGCATACCGGACTTCGTAGCGGACCTCCGGCGTTTGGCTAGCCTCTGTAAGTTCACAGACGCCTGCAGGGGGGAAATGCTAAGGGACTTCTTTATCGAGGGCATCGGTCATGCGGGAATTTTCCGCAAATTAATTGAGACCAAGGATTTGACCTTGGAAGCGGCGGCGTTGATAGCTCAAACTTTCATGGCGGGGGAGGAAGAGACAAAAATAATATACGCGCGCAATTCTGCCTCTAACGCGGCGATGGATCAGGGAGTCAACATCATCAATGCGGCTCAGAGCCCTGCATGCACGCAGGGGCAGTCCGACACTCCCCAGGCAGCAATAGACCTCAGAGTAGGACTTCAACAGAGACAATGGCAGGCTGAACGGACATTCACGCCATCACAGTGGACAATGCGGCCTGGGATGGGGCCATTGACACCCACCAATAGGGTACTTAAGAGCAGTCAAAGGGACAGTCAGCGCAGAATGCCTGGCCATAGTCCCTTTGTTCCCAACAATGGAAACTTTAACTCGTGCTGGAGGTGTGGGGGAGAACACTCAGCTAGATCGTGCAGATTTCAACAGTTTGTCTGCAGGAACTGCAATCTCAGTGGCCACTTAGCTCGAATGTGCAGGAAGTCTGCAACCAGACTAATATATGAGGCGGATGGACCAGAAGAGGGTTCTTTTTGGCAGGATGACTTTTGGGGCAAATCGATGGATGCCGAGGTTCAGCGGGTCCATGTAGCAAATATTCACAATTCATACACCAAAACGCCACCAATGATGATGAGGGTTTTATTAAATGGTATCCCCGTGCGCATGGAGCTAGACACTGGGGCTAGCCAGTCACTCATGGACGTTCAGCAATTTGAGAAGCTATGGCCACTTAAAGCCAGTAGACCCAAATTAGCACGTATTGAGACACAATTACGGACTTACACTAAAGAAATCATTGCGGTGCTAGGCAGTGCAATGTTGGCTATTACACACAATGGGTTAGTGAATCGGCTGCCGCTCTGGATTGTCCCGGGCAATGGTCCCGCACTATTGGGGAGGAGCTGGTTAGTCAAGATGAACTGGAAATGGGGGGATATTCACGCAATGTCATCTGTGGAGCGAAGTTCGTGCTCACAAGTCCTACAACAATTCGATTCACTATTCCAACCGGGCGTTGAGACTTTCAAAGGCGCTAAATTAGTGATACACATGACCCCGGACGCCAGGCCAGTGCACCACAAAGCCAGAGCGGTGCCGTGTGTGATGCGGGAAAAGATCGAGAGCAAATTGAACGAGCTGTTGAGAGAGGGCATCATCTCGCCTGTTGAATTCAGTGACTGGGCGAGCCCCATCGTTCCCATCCTAAAAGCGGGTGGCTCTGTCAGGATCTGTGGCGACTACAAGGCCACCATCAATCGGGTGTCCCTACAAGATCAATACCCGCTCCCGAGAGCGGAGGACCTCTTCGCCACGCTGGCAGACGGCAAGCTGTTCACCAAGTTGGACCTCACTTCAGCCTATATGAACCAGGAACTGGCCGACGAATCTAAACTACTGACCACCATCACCACGCACAAGGGACTGTTCATTTATAACAGGTGCCCATTTGGCATTCGATCAGCGGTCGCGATTTTTCAACGAAACATGGAAAGCCTGCTTAAATCCATTCCTGGAACGATTGTATTCCAGGACTACATCCTCATCACGGGTCCAGACACCGAGGAATACCTCCACAACCTGGAGGAGGTGCTACGCCAACTGGACCAGGTACGCCTGCGACTCAAGAAGTCGAAATGTGTGTTCTTAGCTCCTGAGGTTGAGTTTCTTGGTAGGAGGATTGCTGCAGATGGGATTCGGCCCACCGAATCCAAAACAGAGACGATTCGACGAGCACCCAGGCCCTGCAACACATCGGAGTTGCGTTCATTCCTGGGACTATTGAACTATTTCAGGACTTTCTGCCGAACTTGAGCACATTGTTGGAGCCACTACACGTGCTCCTGCGTAAGGGTTGCGATTGGTTTTGGGGGACTGTCAGGAACGGACTTTTGATCGGACGCGAAACCTACTTGTTCAAACAAGTTGTTGGCCCTGTACGGCCCCTGTAAAAACTTGGTCCTGACATGTGATGCATCGTCCTATGGGGTTGGGTGCGTGTTGCAGCAGTGTAATGCTGAGGGTCAACTACAACCTGTGGCTTATGCCTCCAGGTCGCTCTCTCAAGCAGAACGGGGATATGGGATGGTCGAGAAGGAAGCGCTTGCATGTGTCTATGGTGTAAAAGAAAATGCATCAGTACCTCTTTGGTAGGAAGTTTGAATTAGAGACGGACCACAAGCCATTAACATCCCTGTTGTCAGACAGCAAGGCTATCAATGCCAACGCATCAGCTCGCGTACAGCGATGGGCTCTCACGCTGGCTGCTTATGACTACTCCATCCGGCACCGGCCCGGCACTGAAAATTGCGCTGACGAGCTCAGCAGGCTTCCACTGACCACCACTGAGGGGGCAGCGGAGCAAAACGCCGAGATGGTCATGGCTGTCGATGCCTTTGACAGCGCAGGCTCCCCCATCACAGCCCGCCAGATCAAAATCTGGACAAACAGAGATCCCCTCCTATCCCTGATTAAGAAATGTGTCCTGACTGGGGATTGGGCGCCCGCACACGGAGCATGCCCTGAGGAGGTCAGACCGTTCCACAGACGGATGGATGAGCTCTCCATCCAAGCCGACTGCCTACTATGGGGCAGCCGGGTAGTTATGCCCCAGAAGGGCAGGGAGGCATTCATCAGGGAACTCCACAGCGAGCACCCAGGCATTGTGATGATGAAGGCCATTGCCCGGTCACACGTTTGGTGGCCTGGAATTGATTCAGACCTGGAACACTGTGTTCGCAGGTGCACGACATGTGCCCAGCTGGGTAATGCCCCCAGGGAGGCCCCGCTCAGCCCATGGCCCTGGCCCACCAGGCCATGGTCACGCATTCATGTTGACTACGCGGGCCCGTTCATGGGTAAGATGTTCCTTATTGTGGTAGATGCGTACTCGAAATGAATCGAGTGCATCATTCTGAATTCATGCACATCATCCACCACCATGGAAAGCCTACGTGCGATCTTTGCAACCCATGGCTTGCCGGACTTCCTGGTTAGTGATAATGGCCCATGTTTCACAAGCTACGAATTCCAAGAGTTTATGTCGGGCAATGGCATCAACCATGTCAGGACTGCGCCATTCAAACCGGCCTCCAATGGCCAGGCAGAACGTGCGGTCCAAATCATTAAGCAAGGTATGCTCAGGATTCAAGGACCCTCCCTACAATGCCGCCTATTGCGCCTCCTGCTGGCCTATATATCCCGACCGCACTCGCTCACGGGGGTCCCGCCTGCAGAGCTACTAATGAAACGGACACGCAAAACTCGGTTGTCCCTCATTCACCCAGGCCTGACCGACATAGTTGAGGGCAAGCGCAAGTCACAAAACGAGTACCATGACTCTAATTCGAAGGGGAGATGTATAGAAATAAATGATCCTGTATTCATGCTCAACCACGCCATGGGGCCCAAATGGCTTGAGGGTACTGTAATTGACAAAGAGGGGAATAGGGTCATCGTGGTAAAACTCAACAATGGTCAGATATGCCGTAAGCATCTGGACCAAGTAAAAAAAAGGTTCAGCATCGACACGAAGGAACCTGAAGAAGACCATGAGATGGAGCTCACAACACCACCAGTGAACGAGCAACAAGAGCAATCAGAAAAATGCACAGTCCCTGAGGTCAGCCCGGACAGGCCGGAATCACCACAGGTGACAGACACTCACGTCAGTGTCCAACAACCAGAGCCCCAACTGCGGCGCCCCACGAGGGAGCGTAGACCACCTGAAAGACTAAACCTATGATCCCAATAAGACTTTGTGGGGGGAGGTGATGTCATGTATGTAACCACAATGTAACACCACTGTATTACTGTATACACTCAACCTAGATTCACACCTTGACCACAGGGGGTACACTTGTGGGAGACACTCCTTACCTGATCACACAGGTATAAAAAGGGGAGGTCCCACGCAGGGTCATCGTCTTTGGAGTCCTGTGAATAAAGAGTTAAGGTCACAGAGTGACCTTGTCCCCAGAATGTATGTTTCATACTGCAGAGTAAGGACTTTACAAATACGGGCTTCACCTCCTCAGCATCGGCGGCAGCAGTCCGGGATGTCTGGGGTGTAGACCACGGCGGGTGCAAAGGCGGAGTGGCAGTGGTGGGAGCTGGAATGTTGTCATCTTGAGCAAGGACAGCACCTTCCATTTCCAGCAGCCCACTGCCATTTCCCCGAGACAGAGCCTCAGCATTCGGAGCAATTTGTGGGAGCACAGATTGCTGGCCTGCTTCGGCACTGTCACTTCCCCGTTGGACTGTGTGGAAGACAGAGAGGACGGCAGCAGTCAGTGTTTGCATGGCATCAATCTGAGACTGACTCCAAGCAGGCTGAAATGCAGCAGTCTGAGATTTGATGCCAGCAATCATTGACAACATCACATCACAAATGCATGGTGTGGCTCTGGCCTATGATGAGATAGCTGTTGCCACGTCAACCATGTCACGCGCCATCGCCTCTGGGACTCTACTGTCGCTCATTGAGTCCATCTCCCTGTGTAACCAGGCAAGGATGGGCTCATTGGGCTGCTGCGAGGCACGGGCAATGCTTGAGGCGGCCTCCACCAACCTCAGAGCAAGTGCATCCATACTCTGCAGGACCCTTTCCAATGCACCCATAGCTCACGGTGCATTAACATGGACTCTCTCGACATAGCCTCCAAGTTTAGGTCCACATCTGGGTGTCTGTGATCAGGACTCATCGGCCGATTCACCCTCCGGGGAGCTGGCCCCTGAGCTTCCCTTGTGCTGGGAGTTGCTGCAACCCATTGGGGCCAGGAGCCTCAGGCTCTTCAAACCCCAGGATTTCTGGCTCTTCCACCGAGTTGGTGTCCCCACTCGGTGCAGCTGATGGAGGATCCCGCTCTGTTGCAACACTTGCGTCCCCTTCCTCCTCGTCTGCCCCATTGTTCGATGTGGAGGGCTCACAGACAGGCTTCTGCGCTTCTGGCTTATCATCTGTAAGCACAAAGCAACAGAACTGTGGGTAGCAGCAGGGGAGGGGGGCAGGAAAGGAAGAATGGGGTGGCATTGGACATTTATATGTAAAGGGGGTAAGGCATGTGGTATCAAGGGTAAAGGGTCTCACAAAAAACACAAAGGGCATTAACATACCGTCGCTGTCCCAAGGGGGTTTGGCTTGACCGACCGCTACTGCACCAACTGGTGTGCCCATGAGAGTGGGCATTCGCTCCTCCACCTCTGTGAGGTCCTGGATGTCAGGTTCCCCTCCTCCGGTGCGCTGCTGCTCGCGCCTGTTGTGTGCCAATTTCGACTGCAATAACAAACACTAGATGGTGTGAGTGAGTGTGCAGCTCATCATCTGCCACATGTGCCTTCCATAGTTGAATAGCTACTACTGTCTGGTAGTTTGCAGATCTCCATTTAAATGTGTGTAGCTATGCAGAGTGGATGTGTGACCGTTGGGATTAGGTGACAACCGCCTAAGATTAAGGATGAGGCTGAAGTGTTGTGAACACATGTCAAGAGTGAAATGGTAGTGCGAGGAAGGGTCAGGCTGTGTAGAAAATAATAAGGTGAATGACGTTTGGATGGGCAGGGCATGGCTGCTGAACTCAGCCTGAACTTTTATGGTGCGTTCACCAACGAAGACGATGGCCTGGTACACATAGTGAAGGAACAGGTGCTGTAAAGACTTTACATTGTGTAATACAGTGAGGTTCACATTATGGCTTTGCAACATTAATACAAAGGGTACTCACCCTCACTATCCTTGTGAGGTCGTCGAACTTCTTGCCACATTGTGTCACAGCTCTGGTCACCATATTCCTCCCTCCAAAGTCTACTGAACACTCTAGGAACCAGGAGGTTGCAGCACATTCAACCTCCTCTCCGTTGCTTCGATCAAGGTCTCAACGGCCATGGTCAAGAAGGGGTGGGCATGCTGGCGACCTTCTTGCTCCTCCATTTTCCCACTCTGAGCAAAGTGAATAGTTGAAACTGCGCATGCGCAAAGCTATCTGACCAAGCCTTGAATAATCGTCTTTGCCCGGGATGTATATCGGCCTTTGGAGCATGCACATTGCTTTGTCAACGTTATCCCTAAAGGTTTGAAGCAAACAAGAATTAATAACCTTAAGAAATTAGATGGGAGACCTTTAAATTGCTTTTATGTAAATGCAACAAGTGTCAGAAGCAATTTGTTAGAATTGCAATCCTGTGGAGAATTTAGATATATTGTGTATTTCTGAGACATGACTAGATGACAATGATGGCACAGAAATTCACCTAAAGGGCTACTAGGGTTTGAGAAAGGATAGGGTAGGTCAAAGGGGTGGTGGGGTTGCTACTTTTATCAGTGAGAATCTAACAGCTAGAGAGAGACTGGATATTGCCTCATCAGGCTCAGCTGAAGCTATCTGGGTTCAAGTGGACCAAGCTCATGGGCAGGGATTAATTATTGGTAATTATTATACGCCCCTGGGTCAGACACTTGAACGTGAGGAGTTATTATAGAAACAGATCACTGATGTTTTTCATATCAAATGCCACCTTTGTCTGGTGGGTGATTTTAATTTTCCTGGCATTCAGTGGCACGATGGTTTACCTGCTGTTGTGGTGGGAAGTGCAGCTGAAAAATTTATTGAAAATATACAAGACTGTTTCCTGACTCAACATGTTAATGAAGTAACGAGGGAAAATCATATATTGGATCTGGTGTTTAGTAGTGAGCCTGACCTCGTATCAGGCCTCCATGTGGGGGAACATCTGGGCAACAGTGATCACAATATTATACGATTTCAATTGGCTTGGCTAGTAGAACTAAAGGTACTGAGCACCTGCAACTCGTACCGGATTTCAGAAGGGCAGACATCTCCAAAATGGCAGATGGTTTGGAACAGGTAAATTGGCTAACCCTCCTCGGTGGTGATGCGACCGATGTTGAATACAAATGGACAGTTTTTAAGAATAAGATTAAAAATGTGGAAAAAAATCATGTACCCAAAATCAAAAGAAGGAAATATGGTAAGAAAAAGCCAAGGTGGCTGATTGGCTATGTACAAGACAAATAAGATGTAAATGGAAATGATTCTATAAATTAAAGAAATTTAACACTCAAATAAATAGGGTTGAATACAAAAACACTAAAGAAAACGAAGGCTGCTATTAGATCAGCAAAAAGACTAATGGAACAAAGATTGTAGACAACTGTGGCAGTAATGGGAAGAGCTTTTTTAGTTATGTGAAGAGTCAGAGAACTATCAAAGACTGTATTGGGCCACTGAAGGGTGTTCAAGGACAGGTTACAAATGGCTCACTGAGTATGGCGGGAATATTAAATGAGTACTTTGAATCAGTATTCACCCTTGAAGATGATGCTCGAATATTAGAATTTAATAATATTAGTTTTATCAGTAACATTAGCTTGTTGTTTTAGAAAGAATTAAGAACTTAAAAATAGATAGAGCAACAGGGCTGGATGATATCCAACTGAGGATCCTCCGGGAGATGGGACATGTGCAGTGTGAGCCCCTTGGCCTGTATTTTAAATAGCTCACTGCACTCTGGAATGGTTCCTACAGATTGGAAGGAGGCTAATGTAGTCCCCATTTTTAAAAAAGGTGACAAGACAGATCCGGGTAACTATAGGCCCATCAGTTTAACATCACTAATAGGGAAGATGCTTGAAAGAATCATAAGGGATGCAATATATGAATACTTGGATAAGAGGGACATATTAGGGACACCCAACATGGCTTCATAAAAAAAAGGTCATGTCTCACAAATCTAATTGTATATTTTGAAGAAGTTATAAAGTTGGTGGATGAGGGAAGCCCAGCAGACATTGTCTACTTATAAATTGGACAAAAAAAGCAGCAAATCTGAGAATTGGGAGAAATATAGAATTCAGCAGAGGAGGACAAAGGGTTTAAATAGGAGGGGGAAAATAGAATATGATAATAAGCTTGCAGGGAACATAAAAACTGACTGCAGAAGCTTCTACAGATATATGAAGAAAAAAAGATTAGTGAAGACATAAGTAGGTCTCTTACAGTCAGAATCAGGTGAATTTATAATGGGGAGCAAAGAAATGGCAGACCAATGGAACAAATACTTTGGTTCTGTCTTCACGAAGGAAGACACAAATAACCTTCCGGAAATACTAGGGGAACGAGGGTCTAGTGAGAAGAATGAACTAAAGGAAATCCTTATTAGTCAGTAAATTGTGTTCAGGAAATTGATGGGATTGAAGGCCGATAAATCCCCAGTCCCTGATAGTCTGATCCCGGAGTACTTAAGGAAGCGGCCCTAGAGATAGTGGTCATTTTCCAACATTCTATAGACTCTGGATCAGTTCCTATGGAGTGGAGGGTAGCTAATGTAACCCCACTTTTTAAAAAAGGAGGGAGAGAGAAAACAGGGAATTATAGACCGGTTAGCCTGACATAAGTGGTGGGTAAAATGTTGGAATCAATTGTTAAAGATATAATAGCAGCGCATTTGGAAAGCAGTGACAGGATCAGTCCAAGTCAGCATGGATTTAGAAAAGGGAAATCATGCTTGCCAAATCTTCTAGAATTTTTTGAGGATGTAACTAGTAGAGTAGACAAGGGGGAGCCAGTGGATGTGGTGTATTTAGACTTTCAAAAGGCTTTTGACAAGGTCCCACATAAGAGATTAGTGTGCAAAATTAAAGCACATGGTATTGGGGGTAACATACTGACGTGGATAGAGAACTGGTTGGCAGACAGGAAGCAGAGAGTAGGAATAAATTTCAGAATGGCAGGCAGTGATTAGTGGGGTACTGCAAGATTCAGTGCTGGGACCCCAGCTATTTACAATATACATTGATGATTTAGACAAAGGAATTGAATGTAATATCTCCAAATTTGCAGATGACACTAAGCTGGATGGCAGTGTGAGATGTGAGGAGGATGCTAAGAGGCTGCAGGATGACTTGGACAGGTTAGGTGAGTGGGCAAATACATGGCAGCTGCAGTATAATGTAGATAAATGTGAGGTTATCCACTTTGGTAGTAAAAACAGGAGGACTGATTATTATCTGAATGGTGACAGATTGGTAAAGGGAGAGGTGCAACGAGACCTGAATGTCATGGTACATCAGTCATTGAAGGTTGGCATACAGGTGCAGCAGGCAGTAAAGAAAGCAAATGGCATGTTGGCTTTCATAGCAAGTGGGTTTGAGTATAGGAGCAGAGAGGTCTTACTACAGTTGTATAGGGCCCTTGGTAAGGCCACACCTTGAATATTGTGTACAGTTTTGGTCTCCTAATCTGAGGAAAGACATTCTTGCTATTGAGGGAGTACAGCAAAGGTTCACCAGACTGGTTCCCGGGATGGCAGGACTGACATATGAAGAAAGACTAGATCGACTAGGCTTGTATTCAATGGAATTTAGAAGAATGAGAGGGGATCTCATAGAAACATATGAAATTCTGACGGGATTGGACAGGTTAGATGCAGGAAGAATGTTCCCGATATTGGGGAAGTCCAGAACCAGGGGTCACAGTCTAAGGATAAGGGGTAAGCCATTTAGGACCGAGATGAGGAGAAACCTCTTCACTCAGAGAGTTGTAGGCATGTGGAATTCTCTACCACAGAAAGTTGTTGGGGCCAGTTCGTTAGATATATTCAAAAGGGAGTTAGATGTGGCCCTCATGGCTAAAGGGGTCAAGGGGTATAGAGAGAAAACAGGAATGGGGTACTGAAATGCATGATCAGCCATGATCATATTGAATGGTGGTGCAGGCTCGAGGGGCCGAGTGGCCTACTCCTGCATCTATTTTCTATGTTTCGATGTTTCTATGTTACTTAGATTTCCAAAAAGCTTTTGACAAGGTACCACATAAGAGGCTTCTCTATAAGATCGGAGCCTCTGGTATTAGTGGAAATATATTGAGCTGGATACAGAACTGGCTGGCAGGACGCAGGCAATGAGTAGTTATAGATGGATGTGGATCTGTTTGGAGACCGGTCACCAGTGTCATGTATTCAACTATCATTGTAACCCAATTTGTACACCTGGAGAACATTAACCACAGAGGGCGAACTTATGGGAGACACTCCTAACCTGGACTTTCCGGCATAGAAGGGAAAACTCCACCCACCTTCAGCCTCTTGAGGTCTTGGCAATAAAGGTGACTTGTCACAGAGTGACCTTCTCTCAAGTATGGGCCTCGTGTGCATTTATACTGTATAGTAAGGACATATTATTGGCGACGAGAAACTGGGATTTAAACCACGCGAGCATGGCCACTAGCAGCACAGAAGAGAGGTACTGTGTTGGTGATGAGTGGGACGACTTTATTGAGAGACTACAGCAAAGTTTTGTCACTAAGGAATGGTTGGGACAGGATTCGGCCGACAAACGCAGGGCTCATCTCCTGACGGTTTGTGGATCCAGAACGTACTCCCTGATGAAGGAGCTTCTAGCGCCAGAGAAACCGGCGGACAAGACGTTCGAAGAGCTCAGTAAGTTGATCGGAGAACACCATAAACTAGCGAGCAGCATGCACATGGCGAGACAACGGTTTTACATGCACCAGCGGCGAGAAGGGCAAAGCGTTCCAGACTTCGTGGCAGATCTCCGGCGATTGGCGAGCCGATGTAAGTTCTCAGATGCATGCAGAGCGGAGATGCTGCGAAACTTTTTTATTGAGGGCATCGGGCACGCTGGGGTTTTCAGGAAACCAAAGGCTTGACCTTGGAAGCATCGGCTCTGATAGCCCAGACAATTATCTCAGGGGAGGAAGAGACCAGAACGATTTATGGCAAAAATCTTGGCTCAAATGCAGCAAATGACCAGGGAGTCAACATTGTTAACACGGCATACAGTTCTCCAGGCAGACAAGGGCAATCGGACATGCCCCAGCATGCAGTCGAACCCAAAGGAGGAATTCAACAAAGACAATGGCTAGCTGAACGGCGATTCATGCCATCGCAATGGACAATGTGGCCAGTAATGGGGCCATCAACACCTGTTAATGGTACGCTTAAGGACAGTTACAGAGACAGTCAGAGACGATCGACTGGTAATGGACCTTTTGTTTCCAACAATTGGGCCTCTAGCTCATGCTGGAGGTGTGGAGGCAAACACCCAGCCAGAGCTTGCAGGTATCAGCACTATGCCTGCAGAAACTGCAACATCAGCGGTCACTTGCCACATATGTGCAGGAAGCCTGCAGCCAGGTTGATGTACAAGGAGGACGGGCGGATGTAAGCCCTACGAGGCCAAATGAATACTGGGGGAAATCGTGGGAAGCTGAAGTTCAGCAAGTTCATGTGGAGCACATATACAGTTCATATATCAGGACGCCACCGATAATGATGAAAGTGCTCCTCAATGGCATCCCAGTGTTAATGGAGCTAGACACGGGGGCCAGCCAGTCCCTGATGAGTATCAAACAGTTCAAAAGGTGGTGGCTGTCCAAGGCCAGGAGGCCAAAATTATTGCTGATTGACGCACTGCTACGGACAAATACAAAGGAGATAATTCCGGTGCTAGGCAGTGCCACGGTAGTCGTGACCCACAAAGATTTGGAGAACAGGTTGCCACTCCGGATTGTCCCAGGGGATGGTTCTGCACTACTGGGGAGGAGTTGGATTGCTGTCATGAACTGGAAATGGGGCGATGTCAATGCAATTTCTTCTGTGGAGCAAGTATCATGCTCACAGGTCCTGGACAATTTTGACTCATTATTTCAACCCGGCATTGGCACTTTCATGGGGGCCAAGATAGTGAGTCACATAAACCCGGATGTCAGGCCAGTACACTACAAGGCCAGAGCAGTGCCGTACGTGATGCGGGAAAAGATAGAAGGCGAATTGGACCGCCTGCTGAGGGAAGGCATCATCTCACCAGTCGAATTCAGTGACTGGACGAGCACGATAGTGCCAGTGCTCAAGGCGGATGGGTCGGTCAGGATATGTGGCGATTACAAGGCCACCATCAATCGGGTGTCACTCCAAGACCAGTACCCGCTACTGAGAGCGGAGGAGCTCTTTGCGACACTATCCGGTGGCAAACATTTTTCAAAATTGGACCTGACCTCAGCTTACATGACCCAGGAGCTGGCGAGTGAGTCAAAGAAGCTGACCACCATCATGACACACAAGGGGTTGTTTGAGTATAACAGATGTCCATTCGGGATTCGTTCAGCCGCCGCGATCTTTCAGCGAAATATGGAAAGCCTCTTCAAGTCGATTCCAGGGACAGTGGTTTTTCAAGACGACGTCCTCATCACGGGTCGCGATACTGAAAAACACCTCCACAACCTGGAGGAGGTGCTACACAGACTGGACCGGGTAGGGCTGCGACTGAAAAAGGCGAAGTGTGTCTTCTTAGCTCCAGAGGTAGAATTCCTGGGGAGGAGCGTAGCAACAGACAGGATCAGACCTACTGCGTCCAAAACGGAAGCGATCCAGAGAGCACCCAGACCCCGTAACACGACGGAGCTACGTTCGTTCCTGGGGCTCCTGAACTATTTTGGCAACATTCTTCCTAAATTAAGCACGCTGTTAGAGCCTCTACACGTGCTCCTACGCAAAGGTCGTGAATGGGTCTGGGGGGACAGCCAGGAAAGGGCTTTTGATAGAGCACGCAATTTGTTATGCTCCAACAAACTGTGAACGTTATATGACCCGTGTAAGAAACTAGTTTTAACGTGCAATGCATCGTCCTATGGGGTCGGGTGTGTGTTGCAGCATGTGAATGCCAAGGGTCAGTTACAGCCGGTAGCTTAGCCTCCAGAAGTCTGTCCCAGGCAGAAAGGGGCTACGGGATGGTAGAAAAGGAAGCGCTAGCATGTGTATATGCAGTAAAAGCAATGCACCAGCAGCTGTTTGGCAGGAAATTTGAGCTGGAGACAGATCACAAACCCCTAACGTCCCTTTTGGCCAACAACAAGGTCATAAATGCAAATGCATCGGCCCGCATACAGAGGTGGGCACTTACGTTAGCCGCCTATGACTACACAATTCGGCACAGACCGGGCACTGAAAACTGTACCGATGCACTCAGCAGGCTGCCACTGAGCATGATGCTGAGATGGTCATGGCTGTTGAAGCTTTCGAAAGCGAAGGCTCACCTGTGACAGCCCGTTAAATTAAAGTCTGGACAAATAAAGACCCGCTAATGTCTTTAGTTAAGAAATGTGTCCTGAATGGGGACTGGACAGCCCCGTACGGGGCATGCCCTGAGGTGTTTAGACCGTTTCATAGGCGCAAGGATGAACTCTCGATTCAGGCCGATTGCCTACTGTGGGGAAACTGAGAAGTCATGCCCCAGATGGGCAGAGAGTTGTTTATCAGAGAACTTCACAATGAGCACCCGGCATTGTCATGATGAAGGCAATTGCCAGGTCACATGTTTGGTGGCCAGGGATAGATGCAGGCCTGGAACTTTGTGTTCGCAGGTGCAACACGTGTGCTCAGCTGGGCAACGCACCCAAGGAAACCTCCCTTAGCCCCTGGTCCTGACCCGCCAAGCCATGGTCACACATCCATGTGGACTACGCAGGTCCTTTCATGGGAAAAATGTTTTTGGTTGTAGTAGATGCCTACTCCAAATGGATTGAGTGTGCCATTTTAAATTCAAGCACATCCTCTGCCACGGTAGAAAGTCTACAGGCAATGTTCGCTGCCCATGGTCTACCGGATGTCTTGGTCAGCGACAATGGCCCGTGCTTCACAAGCACTGAATTCCAGGACTTCATGGCAGGCAATGGAATCAACCATTCAAGCCGGCACCGTTCAAGCCGGCCTCAAATGGCCAGGCAGAACGAGCAGTGCAGATAATCAAACACGGGATGTTCAGAATCCAAGGTGGTTCCCTACAAAGCCGCTTATCACTCCTCCTGTTGGCCAACAGATCTCGACAACACTCGCTCACAGGGGTTCCACCCGCAGAGCTGCTAATGAAACGGACGCTCAAAACCAGGTTATCCCTTATGCACCCTACTATGAAAGAAATTGTTGAGAGCAGGCGTCAGTGTGACTACCATGACAGGAATGCGAGGGCGTGATGTATTGATGTCAATGACCCTATTTTTGTCCTTAATTACGCTGCACGGCCCAAATGGCTTGCAGGCACTGTGATTGCCAAAGAGGGGAATAGGGTTCTATTACCAATGGACAAATCTGCTGCAAACATGTGGATCAAACTAAAAGGAGGTACAGCAACCCCATAGAAGAAGCAGAGGAAGAACACAACGTAGAGTTTACTCCACCACAGTGACCGAACACCGGAACCAAGTGGAGGAGATCCCAGTCACTGTGGGCAGTCCGGACAGGCCTGAGGCACCGCAAACAGCAGACACTGGCCAGCGCCCAACAACCGGAGCCCCAACTCAGGCGCTCTACAAGGGATTGTAAACCACCAGAGAGACTTAACCTGTGATCCCAATAAGACTTTGGGGGGGGAGGTGATGTCATGTATTCAACTATCATTGTAACCCATGTATAAGCTGACCTTGAGAACATTGACCACAGAGGGCGAACTTGCGGGAGACACTCCTAACCTGGACTTTCCGGTATAAAAGAGGAAACTCCATCCACCTTCAGCCTCTTGAGGTCTTGGCAATAAAGGTGACAGGTCACAGAGTGACCTTCTCTCAAGTATGGACCTTGTGTGCATTTATACTGTATCGTAAGGACATATTAACCAGTGGTGTCCCGTAGGGATCAGTGTTTGGACGGTTGCTTTTTACTATTTTTATTAATGATCTGGATTCAGGAGTTGGCGTCAAATTTGCTAATTTGCAGAAGGTATCAAGATCTGTGTGAGTGCTAGAACTGTAGAAGAGGCTCGTCTGATTCAGGCAGATCTTAATGGGCTCATGACTGGAAAATGATGTATAACTTAGATAAGTGCAGTGATATGTATGTGGGCAGGGCAAATGCTCAACATTCATAAACGCTCCAGAGAAAGGCATTATAGAGGGTGGAGATAGAAAGATTTGGACATTCTAGTGCATACATCCTTAATGGTACACGAGCAATGCCGTGCAGCGATAGCTAGAGCAAATAAGGTGTTGGGGTGTATCCATAGGACAATTGAGTATAAGGCGAGGGGTACTGTTTTTCCTTGTACAAGACCTTAGTCAGACGCACTTGGAATACCGTGTCCAGTTTTGGTCTGGTCACATGGTGTGTGATATTGAGGGTCTGGGAAAGGGTGCAGAAGAGGGCCACTAATTCCAAGTCTAAAGCATCTTAGTTATAAAGATAGGCTAAAAGAATTGGGACTCTATACCTTAGAGCAGCATAGACTTCGGGGGATCTGATTGAGGTTTATAAGATAATGAAGGGAATAGACGGTGTTTCAGCTGACAATTTTTTTCAATGAAATACGTCAGGCAGGATCAGGGGGCACAAATTTAAGTTGTATAAGGCTAGATCTAGGTTAGATGTCAGGAGGTGGTTCTTTTCATAGAGAATAGTAGACCTCTGGAACAAGCTGCCGTTTCATGTGGTAGATGCACTCACTGAATTCCTTCAAGCAAAAGCTGGATTTGTTTCTGGCTGCGGCGGAGATTAACTCTTACAGAAGGTAGGTCCTGCAGGGAATTTAATGACCAGAGTGATCTCCTGGACTAGTTTCGATCACCTAGATGGGTTGGAGAGGAATTTCTCAGATTTTTTGTTTCCCAAATTGGCCTGGATTTTTTAATCTGTTTTTTTGCCTCTCCCAGGAGATCACATGGTTTTGGGTGGGGTGGAATGTATATGTTGTGATACACAAAGTGTCGCAATTGTGTGGGACAGGCATTGATGGACCTGATGGTCTTTAGCTGTCCGTCATTGTTCGTTTCTTTGTATCGCTGATATTTATGGTTCCACTGCCCTAGGAGAACTGTGGAACAACGAGTTTATCGCTCCCATTCCCTCAAGGGGCGATGAAACCTAACTCCATGGTAGGCAGCACAAAAGTTCTGAGGGCCCTACAGTTACCGCCCCGACAGGATTAATGCCTCAAAATGGGTGATACCAAATTTCCAGCCCGTTTTGTTATGTTGATTGAGGGATAAATATTGGCCAGGACACCAGGGATAAGCCTCTGCTCTTCTTCAAAATAGTGCCAAGGGATCTTTTACATCCACCCGGGAGAGCAGACGGGGCCTCGGTTTAACGTCTCATCCGAAAGACGGCACCTCTGACAGTGCAGCACTCCCTCAGCACTGCACTGGAGTGTCACCCTAGATTTATGTGCTCAAGTTCCTGGCGTGGGATTTGAACCCACAACTTTCTGACTCAGAGGCAAGTGTGCTACCCACTGAGCCACAGCTGAAGGTGGTGGTTACTTTGTCAACCATTGGAAACGTCGCCACCAGGTCCAGCAGGGAGCAGGTCTTCTTCTAGGAGGCTGCAGATGTCGGATGTATGCCACCGCCTGACACAACAACGTGGGCCTTGTGTGTAAAGTCCTGTCCCCTCAGTACAGATTCACACGAGGCATGTAGTGAAGTCAAGGTCACTCTGGACCTGCACCTTTATTTCACAGCTCTGGACTGCTGCACTTGCCTGAGACCTGTCCTTATATACCTGTCTCTTGCAAGTGCACCCCTGGTGGTAAGGTATGCTGGTGGTTACAGGTCATATCTTATTACAGTCATGTATAACATGTTAGGATACAGTTATATATAATAATGTAAGATATATGACATCACCCTCCCCCAAGGTCTTATTGTCTTTATAGGTTCAGTCTCTCAGGTGGTCTACGCTCTCGCGTGGCGCGTCTGAGTTGTGGTTCAGTTGTTTGCCTTGGTGTCTGTTTTTCTTTGGGTGTGGTTGCTGGTATCTCGCCTGGGCTGTCTGTTTTGATTGGTGTGATTGTTGTTGACTCGCCTGGGCTGTCTGTTGGGATTGCCCTTTCCTCAGGTTGTTCCCTCTGTCTGTCCACCAGTTGTGGTACAAGTTCCACATTGTAGTCTGCCTCTGGTTCCGCAGTGTTGTTGGTAAATCTGCTTTTGACTTGGTCTACATGCCTCCGGCAGGTTTTGCCATTGTTCATTTGTACTACCAGTAGCCTGTTTCCTTCCTTGCCGTTACTGTCCCTGCAAGCCATTTGGGACCCCTGCCATAGTTTAGTACAAACACTTTGTCCCCTATCTCATTCCATCTCCCCCTCGAATTTCTGTCATGGTACTCAGTCAGCTTACGCCGCTTTGCCTCAACGATTTCGTGCATGTCTGGGAGGATTAATAAGAGCCTTGTTTTTAAAGTCCTTTTCATCAACAGTTGCGCGGGGGGGATCCCAGTCAGTGAGTGCGGACGAGATCTCTATGCCAGTAGCAATCGAGACAGGCGACCCTGCAGCATGGGACCTTGGATTTTAAGCATGCCTTGCTTAATGATTTGCACTGCTCTCTCCACCTGACCGTTGGAGGCTGGCTTGAACGGCGCCATCTTGACGTGATTTATGCCGTGGTCAATTATAAAGTCTTGGAATTCTGCGCTGGTGAAGCACGGACCATTGTCACTGACCAATATGTCAGGGATTCCATGCGTTGCAAACATGGTTGCGAGGCTCTCCACAGTGGTGGAGGTTGTATACGAGTTTAAAATGGTGCATTCGATCCACTTTGAAAATGCATCTACAACTACGAGGAACATTTTGCCCATGAATGGGCCAGCATAGTCTACGTGCACCCGCGACCACGGTTTGGTAAGCCAGGGCCAGGGGCTCAGTGGAGCCTCCCTGGGGGCATTGCTGAGTTGGGCACAAATGGTGCACCTTCGGACACAGAGCTCCAAGTCCGCGTCAATACCAGGCCATCAGACATGGGATCTGGCTATGGCCTTCATGAGAACGATCCCCGGGTGCTCGCGGTGGAGCTCCCGGACAAATGCCTCTCTGCCTCGCAGAGGCATGACTACTCGGCTGCCCCACATCAGGCAGTCTGCTTGTAATGATAGCTCATGCATGCACCTGTGAAAGGGTTTTAATTCCTCGGGGCAGGCATCGCGAGCCTCTGCCCAGTCACCGGTTAGGACACATCTTTTTACTCAGGATAACGTGGGGTCGCTGGCCGTCCAGGCTCTGATTTGGCGAGCCGTCATGGGCGAACCTGTGGACTCAAAGGCATTGATTGCCACGACTATCTCACAGTCCTGTTCGTCAGACCTTTCCGTGGTCGCCAGGGGTAGCCTGCTGAGCGCGTCGGCACAGTTGTCTGTGCCTGGTCTGTGCCTTATGGTATAGTCGTAGGATGCCAGCATGAGTGCCCACTGTTGATTTCGCGCCGAGGCGTTGGCGTTTATTGCCTTGCTCTCGGATAGGAGGGACGTGAGGGGCTTGTGGTCAGTTTCTAATGCGAACTTGGCCCCGAAAAGGTATTGGTGCATCTTTTTGACACCGTACACGTAAGCGAGCGCCTCCTTCTCTACTATTCCGTACCCGCGCTCTGCCCACGAAAGTGACCTGGAGGCATAAGCTATGGGTTGTAATTTGCCCGCACTATTGACATGTTGCAAAACGCACCCAACCCCATACGCTGACGCATCGCATGTGAGAACTAGCTTTTTACCTGGGTCAAAGAAAGTCAAAACACTGTTGGAACACAGAAGCTTGTGTGCATTATTGAAGGCGCGTTCCTGGGCGTCCCCCCAAAACTAATCGCACCCCTTCCTGCGTAGCACGTGGAGAGGCTCCAGCAGCTTAATTTCTGCATAAAGTTCCCAAAGTAATTGAGTAGCCCGAAAAAGGCGCGCAGTTCTGAGACATTCCGGTGCCTGGGTGCCAGGCGAATTGCTTCTGTTTTGGAATCTGTTGGGCGGATTCCATCAGCGGCAATCCTTCTGCCCAAAAATTCAACCTCGAGTGCGAGAAACAGGCACTTGGATTTCTTGACTCGTAGGCCTACCTGATCCAACCGCTTTAGTACTTCCTCCAAATTACGGAGATGGGAAAGTCGGTGTCTCTGCCCATGATAAGTACGTCGTCTTGAAATACAACCGTCCCCGGGATGGACTTGAGCAGACTCTCCATGTTGCGCTGGAATATGGCAGCTGCCGACCTGATGCCGAATGGGCATCGATTGTACATGAAAAGGCCTCGATGTGTGTTGATGGTGGTGAGTAGCTTGGATTCCTCGGTCAATTCTTGCATCATATACGCAGATGTGAGGTCTAATTTTGAGAAAAGTTTACCTCCAGCCAATGTGGCAAATAAGTCCTCGTTCTGGGCAACGGGTACTGGTCCTTTAGGGAGACTATGTTTATGGTAGATTTGTAGTCCCCACAGATTCATACGGATCCATCAGGCTTCATGACTGGGACGATGGAACTTGCCCAGTCGCTAAATTCCACAGGTGATATAATGCCTTCCCGCAGAAGCCTGTCTAGTTCGTGTTCAATCTTTTCCCTCGTCACATAGGGTACAGCTCTGGCCTTGTGATGGACCGGTCTAGCATCCTGTGTGATGTAGATTTTGACTTTGGCCCCTTTGAAAGTGCCCACACCTGGCTGAAAGAGATGTTCAAATCACTTTATAACTGTTGAGCAGGAGGTCCGTTCCTCTAATGACATGGCATGGACATCATCCCATTTCCAGTTTAGTTTTGCCAGCCAGCTTCTCCCCAGCAGTGCTGGGGGGTCTCTGGGGACAATCCACAGGGGAAGTCAGTTCACTGTCCCTTTGTGTGTGACAGAGAGCATGGCGCTGCCGAGGACTGGCACGATTTTTTTGGTATAGGTCCTTAGTTTGGTGTCGATCCTTGTGAGTTTGGTCTGTCTCTTTTATGCGGCCACAGTTGTTCAAATTGTTGAGCGCCCATGAGAGATTGACTCACTCCCGTATCCAGCTCCATGTTGACAGATATCCCGTTGAGTAGGACCCTCATCATTATAGGAGGTGTCCTGTTGTAGGAGCAGTGGCCATTGATCGTGTTGACCCGCTGTACATCGGTGTCCCGGTTACTGTCCCCACCATCTTCTGGTCCGCTTTCCGACCCATCCGATTCGTATATCAGCCGAGCTGCCGTTTTTTTGCACATGCGGGCCAAATGCCCTGTATATTCACAATTTCTGCAAACAGCCTGCTGAAATCGACATCCCCTTGACGAGTGCCCACCCTCACACCTCCAGCACAGACCTGTTCCATTGTTCAAAGTGTTCCCAAAGAATGAGCTGCGTCTGGCTGATCTCTCTTGAGCTTCTCTCAATTTGTAGTTGATTGCTCGCATTGTAGGTTGATGAGGTGTGAACGGCCATTCCTGTGGCCCTTGATGGCTTCTGCCTGCTGTCGAGAGCCTGTTCTCCCGGTTTTGTCTGTGTGTGGGGGTAGCAGCTTGTTTAGTGCTGTGAACTTCTTGTTCCGATATTTTGTTAGTTGTCGTACCTGCATTGTAAATCAACCTCGTTTCTTCTTCCCCTGTCTGTGCAACCAGTGCTGCTGCCTCTAAGGTCAGGTTCTTGGTCTCTATGAGCTTTCGGAATATGCCTGCGTGGCCTATTCCTTCAATAAAAAAAGTCTCTCAGCATTTCTCTCCTCAGTTCATCGGAGAACTCACATAAACTACCCAACCTCCGAAGTTCCGCCACGAAGTCGGGTATGCTCTGGCCCACACAATGTCTGTAGTTGTAGAACCTGTGTCTGGCCATGTGTAGGCTGCTCGCTGGCTTCAGGTGGTCTCTTACCAGTGTGCTCAATTCTTCAAATGACTTGCTTGCTGGTTTCTCAGGTGCCAACAGATCCTTCATTAAAGCCTATGTTTTCGAGCCACAGCTGGTCAAGAGATGGGCTCTTCTCTTGTCTGCCTTATCGTCGCCTAACCAGTCTTTGGTTACAAAGCTTTGCTGGAGCCTTTCTATAAAGTCCTCCCAATTGTCTCCTACATTGTACTTTTCATCTGATCCGTTGTTCGCCATTCTGTGGATTCTGTAATCCCGTAACCCGTCACCACTGTAAAGTCCTGACCCTCAGTGCAGATTCACATGAGGCATGTAGTGAAGTCAAGGTCACTCTGGACCTGCACCTTTATTTCACAGCTCTGGAATGCGCACTTGCCTGAGACCTGTCCTTATATACCTGTCTCTTGCAAGTGCACCCCTGGTGGTAAGGTATGCTGGTGGTTACAGGTCATATCTTATTACAGTCATGTATAGCATGTTAGGACACAGTTATATATAATAATGTAAGATACATGACATTGTGAAGCACTGCTGCTCCAACGGAGCAAGAAAGCTCAGCCTCTGCCTGTATACCCTGTTTCACGGGTAGTGCCTCCTGTGAGCTGCACCCTTCTGCTGCCTCCCCTCTCTGCTGCCCCCCCCCTCTCTGCTGCCCCCTCCCTGCTGGACCCCTCTCTGCTGGACCCCTCCCTGCTGCACCCTCTCTGCTGCCCCCCTCTCTGTCTCTGCTGCCCCTCTCCCTGCTGCCCCCCTCTCTCTGCTGCCCCCCCTCTCTCTGCTGCCCCTCGTCTGCGGTTCAATCTAAGGCAGCCAAGGTGCCACCCATCCTGAACTGATTGAGAAAACCTCCAAAGTGTAGAAATTAAACTCTTAGCAAAAATACTGTGAACAAACCCTTTCCCACTGGTAGGTGAGAAAGCAGTTGTGAGTACTGAGTATTTATTGGAGTATTTGCATGAATTTCAATCAGTCCAATCATTGCCGTTGTGTTCTTGCCTTGGTTTCAATGACGAGTTACAGGAATCCCTGGAAACCCGTGTATTTGGTGGAGAAATTGGGTTTAAAGTGTGAAAATATCGCTCCAATTGCGCGATTAGCATATGTTAACTTTTGGTATTTGTTCCAGTTTAATTCACCTCATTAGCAAGTTGTTTTACACACTTCAACATACTTTGTGTAGCGGAAGAAAGATTATGAACAGATTTGCCACCACATGATGTAAAAATCATTTTGGAGAGCTTAGAGAGGATTCAAAGCAAGTTAATATCTTTTCATCCATTGATGCACACAAACAACAGAAAAATTGAATCAACCTGAAACACACTACTATCAGAAAATTGTGATTCCATCGATGTTTTGCAGTGTGTTGTAGATAAGGAGACAATAATTTGTCTAGTGTTGCATTTCTGAGCCACAATTATCGAAAGTGTTTACAATTCTGTAATTTCCCCCATGGAATGATCTAAAGCTCAAGTGAGCTGCTGGAAATGTTGTTCGATGCTGGGTTTTTCTTGTGTTTAAAAAAAAAAATTGAAACCTAGGTGAAGGGCCAAAGCCCATAGTTTGAGACGCGAGCATTCATAGAATCTTACAGTACAGGAGGAGACCAATCGTCCCATCGTGCCTGTGCCGGTGCCTTGAAAGAGCTATCCAATTTTGAGCAGAGTAAGAGAGAAGGCAAGACAAATCAGAAGCAGTGATTTACAGTCTCCAAGATTGGGTTGTAATAGCCTGTTGACTGTAGGTATAAAGGAAGTCTGAGGGCGGTCATGAGAAACAATGAGTTTGATTATAACTGCTTGAAAGAAAGTATATATTTTTTTATTTGGAAAGGGAGAGAAACCATTCTTCATTTTCTTACAATCACATCATGCATAGGTGATGCTGCATTTGCTCATCAGAGTGTCCATTGTCACCAATGTGTCAGCCAATGAGTTGGAGGTGGGGCGGGACGTTCGACAGGACTCACAGTAAACAGTCTATTTCACAGCAAACAGAGTCTATTTACTTAGCAAACAGAGTCTATTTAGTGCACTATAGCAAGTAGTCTGCAGAATCTGTTTATAAAGAGTCTCTATGAACTACAGCAAATAGAATTCATGACCACAACTATAGCAATATCTCCTGATAAAAGCAGGGTGATTTCTCGAGCAAAATGCAGTGAGTGGAGGATAGTTGCATAGTGCAAATTATGTGTTTAAAACCAATCCGTCATTTACAGCAATGATTGATGGGGTGATTACCCAGTCATCTGCATTCTGGCTGGGAATAGCAGTGTCACTATATGCAGCCTTTAATCATAGCTTATGCAATTGCATTGTGTATTCCTCAACAAATTGGAAAAGGGTTTGCTGAGCTATTCTTAATAAAGATGTTGCTCCTTTAATTACAGTGCACCATAGAGTAGAGTTTATTTATTCACCTGAAACTCCCCTGTCCACATCTTGTCTAAACTATGTCCCGCTTGCCCATTACCCCTGTTCATACCTCTGGTGCCTCTCTGTCCTTCAATGCATCAAATTAAAGTACCCATCCTTGCTTACAAACCCTTCCATAATCTTGCCCCACTCTACCCATTCAATGCCCTTCAGTCTTCCATCCCAGCCCATATGCTTTGGCCCTTCAACTCTGACCCCTCCCTTTGCTCCACTGTCAGTGATTGAGAATTCAGCCATTTCAGTCCTACTCCCTGGCAACCCTTGTTACTTCTCTCCCACTATTAAAAGCTCCTCAAAATTTCTTTGAACATGTTTTCGGTCATCTCTCCTAATACTTTTACAGCTGCTTGGTGTCTGCTTCTCATCGATGAAGTACCTTGAAATGTTTATTACATTAAAAGCATTATATAAATGCAAATTTTTGTGTTCACTCTTCTTTTATTCTATTGCACATTATCTGTCGTTGAGAGTATCATTTTACAGATCTTGTATGGCAAAGCAAATATATTATTAAAGCAGCAAAGAACATTTATTAGTCAGAGGGAACTTTTTGCGATTATGACTAATAACGGCACTGATAAGCAGCAACCAAGATATCCGAACTCAAAATAAAGAATGCCTAAGTATATTTCATCAAGCTTTCTCTGACTTTAGTATATTAAATATATTTCTTGTCACCTTAAGATTCTGAGTTTGAACCCAGAATGGTGGGGTGAAAGTATGTTCTCCTCAAGGAGTGACAAGTTCTATTTTAAATTAGTTCGGACAGTCACAATCCAGGTCAAAGTGAGCTTAAATCCACTGGGCATAATTTAGCACAAGCTGGCAATGTCATTTGGAGAAAATGCAGAGTGGCTCGTGTGGGAAATAGATGCAAAACAACGCAGTGCAGAATGAGATCACAATGAGCTCACCAAGCATTTGACAGACTTTAGCGGATGTAATTCTTTAGGAGACATTTGTCCAGATGGTTGGCACTTTACCAATGGCATTAAGCATTACTTTCTTTGATTCCAAACAACGTTGGAGCAGGTAATACCAGAAGTAGCCTGACTTTAACATTGCCACACAGATAGATCCTCAAATAAAAGAGCGAAACAATAATTTCCCCAGCAATCAGTTGCCTCCCATGGTAAAATGGGAATCCAGACATAGGTCGGAGCGATCAATCCCAGGCACAGCTGACAAAATAAACTCTTACTAAACTGTTAGTTATTTTATGACTTAGTGGATAAAGCTGCTGAGCAATAGAGAGCAGGATCGTTCCAGGGCTCAAGCACCGTACATAGAATGCAGCACTTTCAGCCGGGAGAAGGGCGTGGATCACTGGAATGGTCTCAACTGCCCTGGAAAATGGATTCAGTTTTTGGTTGTTACACAGTATCAACAACAACTTGCATTTATATAGTACATTAATCAGGATGCTTCGCAGGAGCGTTGTCAAACAACATTTGACACCAAGCCACATAAGGAGATATGAGGGCAGGTGACCAGAAGCCTGACCAAAGAGGTTGATTTTAAGGAGCGTCTTAAAGGAGGAAAGAGGAGAGCAGAGAGGTTTGGGAAGGGAATTCCAGGGCTCAGGACCTAGGCAGGTGAAGGCACAGCCATTGATGGTGGAGTGATTAAAATTTAAATCGGGGATGCTCAAGAGGCCAGAATTGGTGGAGTGCAGAGATCTCGGGGGATTGTAGGGCTGGAGGAGATTAGGGAGGTATGCAGCGATCCCTGCTGGATAACGTGTGTGTGTGCACATGCGCGCAGAGGCATGTGCAAGCTTGTGGATGTTGGGTGAGTATGATTGATCCTGTCTGTTATCCTCTGACTGAATACCCTGTTAACACTCAATATCTAAGTTTTAAATGAAGAGTAGCCACTTGGTTTTGGTATTGAAAGGCTATGATGCCCATGGAACCATATTCCCAGAAGTCTTTGAGGAATAGAGGAGGAAATTGGAGGAGGGGAATAGGGCCCATCACCAGAACAGATATACAGGGCATCAGATTATTATTTCATCTAATGGTATGCTGCCTGGAACAATATCCAAATTGGCACAAATTCTAGAGTGGAGCTTGAACCCACAACCTTCTGACTCAGAGCGCTATTAACTGAGCCCAACCAGCATTTACTTATGCTGCAACTCTCATAATTGTAGTCAGACATGAACATATCACACAAAACAATAATGAATAAGCTACTAATTTGAATTGATGCCATCTGATGCAAGATGGCTCCCTCTGTTGGATAACTGACCCGCTCTATTGAGACATTCTTGTTGGAAGCATTGTATCCTGCTATCAATAAGCAGAGAGGCAGTTTGTAATCCAGATTTCTGTTTCAGTGTTAGTTTTTAACTCTTGCAATCTACATCTATGTTGTCCATGTAGTGTTATAGAACATCTCTATTTTCAACACTTTTGCTTTGCTGGTTTAGGATTGTGTTGTGAGGCTATTTATATTCTTAATTTATAAAGATTAGAATCCAGTTGCAAGTGATCTTAAATGTCAGTGCCACAGATTTAGTGCTAAAGCACTGACTGAAATGCATGAAAATGTTTATTACATAGGATTACACAGGATATATGGCACAGAAACAGGCCATTCAACCCAACCAGTCCATACCAGGGTTTATGCTGCTATCGAGTCTCCTTCCATCTTTCCTCATCTAACTCTATCAGCATAACCCTCTATTCCCTTCTTCCTCACTGCTTATCTAGTCCCCCCTTAAATGTGTCATGTATCTTACATTATTATATATAACTGTAATAACATGCTGTACATGACTGTAATAAGATATGACCTGTAACCACCAGCATACCTTACCACCAGGGGTGCACTTGCAAGAGACAGGTATATAAGGACAGGTCTCAGGCAAGTACAGCATTCCAGAGCTGTGAAATAAAGGTGCAGGTCCAGAGTGACCTTGACTTCACTACATGCCTCATGTGAATCTGTACTGAAGGGACAGGACTTTACAAAATGTATCTCAACTATTTGCCTCAACCACTCCCTGTGGTAGCGAGTTCCACATTCGCACCACCCTCTGGGTAAAGAAGCTTCTTCTGAATTCCCTATTTGATTTGTTGGTGACTATCTTATATTGATGTCCTCTAGTTTTCTATGTATTTTGTGCTATTGTATAGCTTGTGTTGCTGTACATTTTCAATGTAGATTGCAACTGGATGAAAGGCAAGAACCTTGTGTACGTTTTAATGTGAGTATAGAATATACAGTGTAAAAGGTAACAGCTGCAACTCACTCACAGCTGGGACTCTTACCACCTGTATATCTGTACTGTAAAATGCAGCAGCCTGAGCCGGCTGACTCAGTGGCCCCAGAAAGGGCTCTGGTGGAGTGCCTGGCGAGGAAGTAATGCTGTAATTCTGTGAGAGGACAGCAGGTGTGTTTCCCATGGTGCTGTGGCCACTCTCCCGGGGCATCGCCTCAGCACTCCTCCGGCTCTGCTGGAGAACAGAGTGCTGGAGTGACCCTCAATAGTGGACCTCCCAAAGACAAGATATCAGCCATCTGACCTTCCATGCCAGCACTGCGCACAAATGGGCAAGTTGTATGTCCATCATAGCAGATAGAATTCCCACCATCTGTGTTTTAAACGGGCTGTTCAGTTTTACTCGGTATTTTTTTTGCCATATTCCAGGTTTGAGCGCCAGCTTTCTGAACCAAACAGGATCACCTCGGAGCGGCATGGTAGAAACATTCTCCTCTCTCCTTACCATTATAATAGTTACAAATGGGTATGATCTGGTAGCCATAACAGAGACGTGGTTGTAAGATGACCAAGACTGGGAACTAAACATTCAGGAGTACTTGACAATTCGGATGGACAGACAGAAAGGAAAAGGTGGTGGGGTAGCTCTGTTGATAAAGGATGGAATCACTGCAATAGTGCGAAACAACATTGGCTCAAATGATCAGGATGTTGAAACAGTTTGGGTGGAGATAAGGAATAATAAGGGGAAAAAGTCACTGGTGGGCATAGTCTATAGGCCCCTTAACAGTAGCAACTCTGGTGGTCGGAGTATAAACCAAGAACTAGTGGGGGCTTGTAAAAAGAGAACAGGAATAATCATAGGTGATTTTAACCTCCATATTGATTGGACAAATCAAATTGGTCAGGGTAGCCTTGAGGAAGAGTTCATAGAGTGCATAAGGGATGGGTTCTTTGAGCAGTACGTAACTGAACTAAGCAAGGGGCAAACTATCTTAGATCTGATCCTGTGTAATGAGACAGGATTAATAAACAATCTCCTAGTAAAGGATGCCCTTGGAATGAATGACCATAGCATGGTTGAATTTCAAATTCAGATGGAGAGCGAGAAAGTTGGATCTCAAACCAGCGTACTAAGCATAAATAAAGACTACAAAGGTTTGAGGGCAGAGTTGGCTAAAGTGGACTGGGAAAATAGATTAAAGTAAAGGGTTGATGAACAGTGACATACATTTAAGGAGATATTTCATAACTCTCAAGAAATATATATTCCAGTGAGGAGGAAAGGGTGTAAAAGGATAGCCATCCGTGGCTAACTAAAGAAATAAAGGATGGTAGCCAATTAAAAACAAGGGCATACAAAGTGGCCAAAACTAGTGGGAGGACAGAAGATTGGGAAGCTTTTAAAAGCCAGCAAAGAATGACTAAAAAAATGATCAAGAAAGGGAAGATAGACTATGAAAGTAAACTAGCACATAGAAACATAGAAAATAGGTACAGGAATAGGCCATTCAGCCCTTCGAGCCTGCATCGCCATTCAATATGATCATGGCTGATCATGCATTTCAGTACCCCATTTCTGCTTTCTCTCCATACCCCTTGATGCCTTTAGCCGTGAGGGCCACATCTAACTCCCTTTTGAATATATCTAATGAACTGGCCCCAACAACTTTCTGTGGTAGAGAATTCCACATGCCCACAACTCTCTAAGTGAAGAAGTTTCTCCTCATCTCGGTCCTAAATGACTTATCCTTAGAAATACAAAAACAGATAGCAAGAGTTTCTACAGGTATATAGGGCCCAATTTTCCCCAACCCCTTTTTTCGATGCACTTACCCTAAATGCGCCAACTTTGCGCGCTGGAAACGGCGCCGAAAAAAAGTGTCCGCAGCCTGCTCGTTCTGCGGAGTCTCCTATGTCCTAGCGCGGCGTACATAGTGCATTGGGGGGGCGAAGCAACAACCCAGCACAGAAAACACTGCCGGCAGCTGTCCGCATGCACAGTGGAGTCTGCGCGCATGCTCCACGCCCTCCCAGTGTGTCCTGCAGGCTGTGAGCTGAACCCGATGCTCACAGCCCCTATCCCTGGCCGAAGGGACGCCCCGATGTTCACCTGGTGAGTGGGGAATACCCTGCAGTAATTATTCAGGGTCGCTCAGAGTTGTCAGAAACGGAGTGCAAAATTTGGGAATTTGGTAAGTGGGAATTCGGTGCAGAGAGGGGAAGAAGGTTCTGTTTTTTGGCTTCAATACTTGTAGTGGTTCATGTTACATATTTAAATATTTCATATAATCTACCTGTAACTTAAACTAGATCAAGTAATGAGTTAAAAAACTATAAGCTAAGTTGACTAAATAGATGTTGAAAGGTTGTTGCCCATGGCTGAGATTATCCACTTTGGACCCAAGAAAGATAGATCAGAATAAATGATGTGAAGCTCGGAACTGTGGTGCTTTAAATGTACTAACCTGCGCCGAATTCTTAACTGCCCGCAATGTCTTTCAGAACTGGCCACATATGCTGGCCTAAGTCGATTTGGAGTAAGTTTTAGCTGGCTAAAGTGACATAAATGGCCAAAACTGGTGTAAGTGGCTGGGAACGCCACCTTTTGAAAACAAAACTCAACTAAAAAAAATCGTACCTAACTGAGTTACTCTGGAGCAAGTTTATTGGGAAAATGCCAAGTTTTTTAACTTATGCCAGAAAAACCAACTTACTCCAAAAAAATTGGAGCAAGTCATGGCCAAAATTGGGCCCCTAGGGCTAGACTTTGCATTAGTGTCCAGATCGCCAAAAAGTGGGCGATATTTCCAGCGTTAGCATTTATATTGGTTTTTATGATCGCCAGAATTATGCCCATTTTCAAACCCGCTCGTTTCCACTTTATAATTTGGGCGTTGGCCGTGGCGATGTGAAATGGGCGTTAGCGGCTTTTTCAGTCATGCAAGGCCAGCGTCCATAGCAACGGTCTTTTCCCGCGTTTCAGGAGGTCAGGGATCATTTGTATATGCGCAGAACAGAGAAAGAGAGAGAAAGAGAGAGTCAAGTGTGGTTGTGTTTGGAAAGCTTGTTTTGAGAGATAGTGATTGATTGATTTTAGGCCGAAAATAATTGAAAATAATTCAAATGAAATAATGGAGCATGTAGAGGAGGTGCTGGGTGATGTCATAGAGGTGGAGGAGATGGATGAAGGTAGTGATGTGGGTGAGAATGTAAATGTGGATTCTTTTCCCTCAATCTGGTTCAGCGAATTCACTGAGTCGAACACCGTTGCCGCTTATAACAAAGCAGACTTTATTGTTATTCACCGGCCGGGACTTATCAGAAAGAAGGAATGCTCTCTCAATAGAGTGCACCCACTTCCTACGGACAAGTGAAGTTACATTGTAAAGGCACAACGGTTATACATTTTCATTACAAGATACAATCAGAGTGACATTCAGTTCAGCCTATCCCCTTTGATCCCTCCTTCCCTTTGTCCACTCATGAGCCGACATCTGTATAGGCTGTTTTTACACAAAGAGCCTTTATTTCCCTGTTAATGTTTCAAGTTTAGTGGTGTGACTTAGCAAGACCTTGAAGCCAGCCTGTTAGATGTATCAATGTTGTAACATTTGCAGTCTGAGATTCCTAAGGCTATTCCTCCATGAATCCTTTGTTCAATTCCACTGTCCCTATACATTTTCCCACATTCTCAACTTCAATGTCTGTATACATTTTCCCACATTCTCAACTTCAATGTCTGTATACATTTTCCCACATTCTCAACTTCAATGTCTCTATACACTCTCAAGGTGGGAGAGGAGATGGGTGGCAGAAGGCGTGCAAAGCGTTTATCTGAGGCGGCCAATGCCGCCCTCGTGCACGAGATGGAAACTCGTTGGACCCAGTTGACCCGGGGTGGTCGTGGGAAACCACCCCCCAGGGTTTATCGGTGAATATGGGCAGAGATCACCAAAGTGGTCACGTCGGTGACATGTGAGGTCTGTGAGCCGAACCATTGTCGCAAGCGCTGGAATGACCTTGTTGGTTCTGGAACAGTAAGTGTTAAATTTATTTACCTTTATTTATATAATTGTAATTGTAATGATGCAATGATGAATTTAAATGCAGATCTGATGTATTGTAGTTAGACCGGTAATCATTTAATCCAAACCTCGATCTTAAAAAAATTATTTGTAGATGGTAGATATAACCATGCATGCAATATGTATGACGTTTACGGTGGACTACCATGTATGTTGTGTTGCATAATATTATTAATAATAGTAATAACATGATATCTGTAATCTGCTTTCTGTTGTATCGTATCTGTAACAGTACCTAGCAATGATCTTATGCCATGCCATGCTGTTGTCACCTTTTGCAGGAGAAACTTTCGAAGAATAGAGCCGAGCAGCGGCGCACTGTTGGTGGACCTGCGGACCTATATGCCCTCACTGATTTGGAGGAGTGGGCGCTGGCACTTGTGGGATTCCACGACCGGTCAGCCACCCATGCTGCGTCGGAACCTGTCCTCATGCCATGTGAGTAAAGTATAAACCATTGGGTGATGTAAAGTAAATTAATGCCACTCATATCCCGTATAATATATGATTCATGATTGATGATATGCTGTATTTTATTGATGCAATGTTATGTAATGTTATGTAATGTTATGTAATTAATGATGGGATCATGAAAATTATTGTAATGCAATGCAGATTTTGTACTATCATGATGTTCATTTAATGTCATGTCTATCATCATTTTTAGAGCAATAGTATTGCTCTCGTGCATATGCCTATGTAGCGTTTGCATTCCCATGTGACTCTAGCTCCCCATTCTCCTCTAATTACCTCATTTATGTTTTCTCGTTCAGCCAAGAGTGCAGGCCTTGCAGGCCCTACAGGAACCGCAGCAACCTATGGATCTGGCGATGGTACTTGTTTCTGGGGGCGAGGAGCCCCGTATCTCGCCCGTCCTGCTGCAGGTCCGCCTCTCCACTGAGGGCAGTGAAGAGGTGGAGAAGGAGCCTGCGGCAGTAGCATCCAGTGTTCCTGCGGCCACGTCCTCCTTGACCTCGAGGCAGCGGGGCCAAGCACTTTGCCGCAGGGCACCCCGAGTGATTCCATGCCGGCTCCGACCTCGCGGAGGTTGGTTCGGCGCAGTTGGACTGCTCCAAGAGCGATAGATCTGAGTGTGGACATGGTGAACTTGTCCAGGAAGAACATCGAAATTGGTAGGGAGCTCCTCCAGGCAATGGGTGGTTTATCTGGATAGGTTTTAACTCTGTCAATGAGAAGATGACGCGGATAGCGATGGCCCTGGAGACAATAGCCAGGAACACTGGTGCCAGAGGGCTATCAGTGGCCCCAGAATCCAGCACTGCACCCCAAAATGCTGCACCCCGCTTGCCAGAGACACATGCGAGCCAGGAGGAAGCTCTTACTTCTGGCTTGGAGAACGTTCCCTTGGAAACGTCCTCTCCATCAATGGCCCAATCAATTGATCTGCCATCACCCCCCCCCCCCACCCCCACCACACCCCCATCGAAGCAGTACTTGAGATGCACTGCGGCAAAGCGGCTTGAAGTTGGTAGGGGGAGGGGAAGAGGTGGGGTACAGACCCGGGGGTGGGGGGGGAAAGGAAAGGAGGGACGTGGTCGCAGATAGGGATGGAGAGAGGGAGGGAGGGAGGGAGTGGGTTTGTTAGTTGTTATACATTTACTTAAAAAAAAATTGTTGCCTGTTGGGTGGGTTATTAGTTGTTTAAATTGTTTGTTGTTGTTTTTCAATTTTTCACTGTTGGGATGGTTTGGGTGGGTGGGGGGGTGCATGAGTTTTTATTAAAATCCTTGTTGTGTTTGTTGTTATTTACTGTGATGTTAAAAAGTTAAAATGTTAAAAATTTGGGGTGGGGGTGGGGAAGGGTGTTGTGTTGTGTTATTGAATTTTTAAAAATAATCTTTATTAACATTTTTTAAAAATTATTTAACTTAACACTGTTGTTCATTGTCTTCAGATAGCTGTAACGTTAAACACTGGCGAGTCCATACCATGAAAGGCGAACATTAAATGTAAGTAAATCAACTGTAACTGTAACTATCACCAACGTAATGTAAACCATTCATTTATGAGCTGCAGACACAACATTCTTGCAGCTGCGTGACTACCATCAATGTTATTTTAAACAAAGCGTTCATTTATGAGCTGCAGACACAACAGTCTTGCAGCTGTGTAACCACCACGGGCCCTTTCCTGCAGCCGAGAGGGGAGTTGGGGCATGATTTCAACGTCAGCCTGATTGTCTTTCCCGAGGTCGTCATCCACCTCCTCTTCTTCCTCTTCCGCTTCTCCTCTCTCCTGAGGTGGACTGGCAGTCCCATCTGGCAATTCTTGTCCCTTCCTGAAGCCAAGTTATGCAGCATGCAGCACACCACAATGAATTGAGCAACCTGCTCAGGGTGATATTGTTATTCGCCTCCTGAGTGGTCCAGGCATCTGAAGCGCTGCTTAAGCACTCCAATTGTCTTTTCGACAATATTGCGTGTGGCTATGTGGCTTTCATTGTATCGCTTTTCGGCTTCTGTCTGGGGCTTAGGCAGGGGGGGTCATCAGCCAGCTGGTAAGGCAATATCCTTTATCACCCAGCATCCAACTATGACCTTGTGGCTGACTCTTAAACAGGTCAGATACAGTGCTCTCACGTAAGATGTGCGCATCATGGATGCTGCCTGGAAATTTTTGCATTTACTGCCATGATTATTTGCTTGTGGTCAACAACAAGTTGCACATTCAGGCAGTGGAATTTCTTTCGGTTCCAAAAAAACCTCTGCATCCTGAAAGGGTGCTTGCTTGGCGATGTGCGTACAATCTATTACTCCCTGCACCTTGGGGAAGTTAGAATCCTCTCACTCTGTGCCTCCCTGGTCGTAGGGAAGCGTAAAGGGCTTCAGTCACCTGTCAAATGCAGCAATGTGTGGCATACTGAGAGATAGCACACATGTTGCCAGCTGAGGCCTGAAAGGAGCCCGATGCATTGAAGGAAAGTGCCGTAGTAACCTTGACCTCAACGGCAGTGTATTCCTGATGGTGCTGTTCGGCTGCAGATCTCCCCTAATGAGCTGGCATATATCACTGATGACCTCCTTTCAGAAGTGCAGTCTCCTAAGGCATGTGTTCTCAGACAAGTTCAGGTAAGACCGCTTCTCCCTGTAAGTGCATTAGGTGTAAGTTCTCCTCCTCCTCAGTCTGCCACTTCTTTGATTGGGCACATAATGCTCTTTAATATACCTTCTCCCATCTCTAGTCTGCAGCATGTGAATAGTCATCAATACTGGCTGAGAAACAATAGGCCCCATTACAATTACTATTATACGTATTCTTCAGAAATAATCAATTTTCCTCCTAAAACTCATAAAAGAAATTCAATTCATCCACAATATAATAAAATGTTTCTTCAGATTTTATATTCACCTTAAAATAACTTACAGATTAAATCAAAACTCCCCAGAACTTGAAGCAGCCTTTTATATGAAAAGTCCTTTGATTTACAAAATGGATTCCATACTGCTGGGTTAAGGTTAGGTGAGTGCAGCTTTTGTTCAGTGATTTTTTGGACAAGCAAACTGAGTCCATGATCAGATCAGCCATGATCTTATTAAATGGGGCCAAATGGCCTGCTTCTGCTTCTATTTCTTATGTTCTTAAGGCCCAGTGTCAGGAGGCAGGATACAACGATGAGGGAGGCAGCAGGCCAGGGAGAGCACAGATGTAGACAGGCAACTCAAAAGGCCAAATAAAATATGTAAGCTTTATTTTTGACATTTAAAAACATTTTAAGTTGAGGTTAAAATAATAAGCACCACCGAGATGAATGGATCTGGGAGAAGGACCACAGAGGAGCAACAATGCCACCTAGCTGTGGGGGGCCTGAAAGGTAAGAAATGGTAAGGATAGAAACCTATACAAACCATACTGTTTTAACTTAAAAGAAATCCAGTTGTTTCAGCCAGAAGTGACTGCCAGTCATGACAACATGACACAGGAAGTAAGTGTGGAAACCTGCAAGAGTTTCTATAGGTAAATAAAAAGGAAAAGAACGGTTAAAGTAAATGTTGGTCCCTTAGAGGACGAGACCGGGGAATTAGTAATGGGGAACATGGAAATGGCAGAAACTCTGAGCAAATATTTTGTATCAGGCTTTACAGTAGAGGACACTAAAAATATTCCGACAGTGGATAGTCAAGGGGCTATAGCGGGGGAGGAACTTAACACAATCACAATCACTAAGGAGGTGGTACTCAGTAAGATAATGGGACTAAAGGCAGATAAATCCCCTGGACCTGATGGCTTGCATCCTGTGGTCTTAAGAGAAGTAGCGGCAGGGATTGTGGAGGCATTGGTTGTAATTTACCAAAATTCCCTGGATTCTGGGGAGGTCCCAGCAGATTGGAAAACTGCAAATGTAACGCCCCCTTTTTTAAAAAACGAGGCAGACAAAAAGCAGGAAACTATAGACCAGTTAGCCGAACATCTGTGGTTAGGAAAATGTTGGAGTTCATTATTAAAGAAGCAGTAGCAGGACATTTGGAAAAGCAAAATTTGGTCAGGCAGAGTCAGCATGGATTTATGAAGAGGAAGTCATGTTTGACAAATTTGCTGGAGTTCTTTGAGGATCTAACGAACAGGGTGGATAAAGGGGAACCAGTGGATGTGTTGTATTTGGACTTCCAGGAGGCATTTGACAAGGTGCCACATAAAAGGTTACTGCACAAGATAAAATTTCACGGGGTTGGGGGTAATATATTAGCATAGATAGAGGATTAGCTAACTAACAGTGAACAGCGAGTCAGGATAAATGGTTCATTCTCTGGTTGGCAACCAGTAACTAGTGGGGTGCCGCAGGGATCAATGCTAGGACCCCAACTATTTACAATCTATATTAACAACTTGGAAGAAGGGACTGAGTGTAACATAACCAAGTTTGCTGATGATACAAAGATGGGAGGAAAAGCAATGTGTAAGGAGGACACAAAAAATCTGCAAAAGGACATATACAGGCTAAGTGAGTGGGCAAAAATTTGGCAGATGGAGTATAATGTCGGAAAGTGTGAGGTCATGCACGTTGGCAGAAAAAATAAAAGAGCAAGTTATTATTTAAATGGAGAAAGATTGCAAAGTGCCACAGTACAGAGGGACCTGGGGGTACTTATACATGAAACACAAAAGGATAGTATGTAGGGACAGCAATTGATCAGGAAAGCCAATGGTATCTTGGCCTTTATTGGAAAGGGGATGGAGTATAAAAACAGGGAAGTCTTGCTACAGCTATATAAGGTATTGGTGAGGCCACACCTGGAATACTGCGTGCAGTTTTGGTTTCCATATTTACGAAAGGATATACTTGCTTTGGAGGCAGTTCAGAGAAGGTTCACTCGGTTGATTCCAGGGATGAGGGGGTTGACTTATGAGAATGAGTGATCACAGTATGGTTGAATTTGTAATACAGATTGAGGGTGAGGAAGTAGTGTTTAAACAAAGGGGACTACAGTGGGATGAGGGCAGAATTGGCTAAAGTAGACTGGAAACACAGACTAAACGGTAGCACAACTGAGGAACAGTGGAGGACTTTTATGGAATTCTTTCATAGTGCTCAACAAAAATATATTCCAGTGAAAAAGAAGGGCGGTAAGAGAAGGGATAACCAGCCGTGGATAACCAAGGAAATAAAGGAGAGTATCAAATTAAAAACCAATGCGTATAAGATGGCCAAGGTTAGTGGGAAACTAGAAGATTGGGAAAATTTTAAACAACGGCAAAGAATGACGAAGAAAGCAATAAAGAAAGGAAAGATAGATTACGAAGGTAAACTTGCGCAAAACATAAAAACAGATAGTAAAAGCTTTTACAGATATATAAAACGGAAAAGAGTGACTAAAGTAAATGTTGGTCCCTTAGAAGATGAGAAGGGGGATTTAATAATGGGAAATGTGGAAATGGCTGAGACCTTAAACAATTATTTTGCTTTGGTCTTCACAGTGGAAGACACAAAAACCATGCCAAAAATTGCTGGTCACAGGAATGTGGGAAGGGAGGACCTTGAGACAATCACTATCACTAGGGGGGTAGTGCTGGACAGGCTAATAGGACTCAAGGTAGACAAGTCCCCTGGTCCTGATGAAATGCATCCCAGGGTATTAAAAGAGATGGCGGAAGTTATACCAGATGCATTCATTATAATCTACCAAAATTCTCTGGACTCTGGGGAGGTACCAGCGGATTGGAAAGCAGCTAATGTAACGCTTCTGTTTAAAAAGGGAGGCAGACAAAAGGCAGGTAACTATAGGCCGGTTAGTTTAACATCTGTTGTGGGGAAAATGCTTGAAACTATCATTAAGGAAGAAATAGGGGGACATCTAGATGGGAATGGTGCAATCAAGCAGACGCAGCATGGATTCATGAAGGGGAATCATGTTTAACTAATATACTGGAATTCTTTGAGGATATAACGAGCATGGTGGATAGAGGTGTACCGATGGATGTGGTGTATTTAGATTTTCAAAAGGCATTCGATAAGGTGCCACACAAAAGGTTACTGCAGAAGATAAAGGTACGCGGAGTCAGTGGAAATGTATTAGCATGGATCGAGAATTGGCTGACTAACAGAAAGCAGAGAGTCGGGATAAATGGGTCCTTTTCGGGTTGGAAATCGGTGGTTAGTGGTGTGCCACAGGGATCGGTGCTGGGACCACAACTGTTTACAATTTACATAGATGACCTGGAAGAGGGGACAGAGTGTAGTGTAACCAAATTTGCAGATAACACAAAGATTAGTGGGAAAGCGGGTTGTGCTGAGGACACAGAGAGGCTGCAAAGAGATTTAGATTGGTTAAGCGAATGGGCTAAGGTTTGGCAGATGGAATACAATGTCGGAAAGTGTGAGGTCATCCACCTTGGGGGCAAAAAACAGTAAAAGGGAATATTACTTGAATGGGGAGAAATTACAACATGCTGCGGTGCAGAGGGACCTGGGGATCCTTGTGCATGAATCCCAAAAAGTTTGTTTGCAGGTGCAACAGGTAATCAGGAAGGCGAATGGAATGTTGGCCTTCATTGCGAGAGGAATGGAGTACAAAAGCAGGGAGATCCTTCTGCAACTGTATAGGGTATTGGTGAGGCCGCACCTGGAGTACTGCTTAAGGAAGGATATACTAGCTTTGGAGAGGGTACAGAGACGATTCACTAGGCTGATTCTGGAGATGAGGGGGTAACCTTATGATGATAGATTGAGTAGACTGGGTCTTTACTCGTTGGAGTTCAGAAGGACGAGGGGTGATCTTATAGAAACATTTAAAATAATGAAAGGGATAGACAAGATAGAGGCAGAAAGGTTGTTTCCACTGGTCGGGGAGACTAGAACTAGGGGGCACAGCCTCAAAATACGGGGGAGCCAATTTAAAACCGAGTTGAGAAGGAATCTCTTCTCCCAGAGGGTTGTGAATCTGTGGAATTCTCTGCCCAAGGAAGCAGTTGAGGCTAGCTCATTGAATGTATTCAAGTCACAGATAGATAGATTTTTAACCAATAAGGGAATTAAGGGTTATGGGGAGCGGGGGGGTAAGTGGAGCTGAGTCCATGGCCAGATCAGCCATGATCTTGTTGAATAGCGGAGCAGGCTTGAGGGGCTAGATGGCCTACTCCTGTTCCTAATTCTTATGTTCTTATGTAAAAGGTTGAGTAGGTTGGGTCTCTAGTCATTAGAATTCAGAAGAATGAGGTGATCTTATCGAAACGTATAAGATTATCAGGGGGCTTGATAAGGTAGATGAAGAGAGAATGTTTCCACTGATGAGGGAGACTAGAACTAGAGGGCATGATCTTAGAATAAGGGGTCACCCATTTAAAACAGAGATGAGGAGAAATTTCTTCTCTCAGAGGGTTGTAAATCTGTGGAATTCACTGCCTCAGAGAGCTGTGGAAGCTGGGACATTGAATAAATTTAAGACAGAAATAGACAGTTTCTTAAACGATAAGTGGATAAGGGGTTATGGAGAGCGGGTGGGGAAGTGGAGCTGAGTCCATGATAGATCAGCCATAATCTTATTGAATGGCGGAGCAGGCTCGAGGGGCCATATGGCCTACTGCTACTATTTCTTATGTTCTTGTGTTCTTATGTTCTTATGTAAGTGCACAGTTATTGCCGAGGTTTTAATAGGTTATGAATAGGTGCCCGATGACATTGCTCACGGTGAGTCCTTTGGCCTCCTGATCTTTGTGCCTCTCTCACTCTGTCCCCCACAATCTCTCTCTTTTGTTTCCCCGATATCTCTATTTCTCTACCCCAATCCTTCTCTCTCTCTCTCTCTCTCACTCTTTCTGGTGAAGTGGTTTTATAAAGGCAATGCTCTCAGGGTGGAGCACTGATTTACATGTGGAAGTTGAAACTCATCTCAGGCTCGAACAAGACACTGAGGTTGTGCATCATCACGCTCGATCTTGGGAAGTAGCTGGAAAGGGAGCCGGAGTTGATGCCTAAAGTGTGAAGCTTCTGGTGGGATGCAAACAGAATGCATTTGATTTAGCTGAAGTTGAACTTAAGAAAACCTTGGTTCATGCAGAACTTGATGTCCAACAGACAGTCAGACAATACCTGTTGCTGTGCTCAATGTGGAGATGTCTTGTTGTATGATGGAATCTAAACTGGCAATTAAATGCAGTACTAAGGGAATGCTGGATTGTTGAGGTGCTGTCTTTGATAGACAGACATGACATAGATGGCAAATCCAATGCACATGACAGATGTAAAAAATTTGATCAAAATATTGTTCCTTTAGTATCTGGTTGCCTAGCTACACTAACTCATGATGCAGGTCTTCTCATTTGGATTTCCTTGTCAAAATTCTGTGTCATTTATTGTTTGTGTCTCTCGATTTTCCCACTTGCATGCTCCTACTTTCATTTTTCTGCGTACAGCTCTCTGTTCCCATATTATTAATGTCCTTACCATTCTTAAATCCCACTTGTTCCCATCTGCTTCTTGCTGGGAAACTGTTTTGCTTTTCCTCGTGAACATGGGGTGCAAGGCCCTGCCCAGCACAGGAATCTCCGTATGTGTGGGAATGACCACGTTGAAGATGGCCAGCCCTGAGCTGACGGTGAAACAAGTCCGGGTAGTTGATGCGGACTGGAAGGTCGTTTACCCAGCCAAAACCGACTTAAATGTGGACGGCAGTTATGTCACCGTAATCCGATAGCCCCACGCACAATCTTTCTCATCGCCTTATTGGAACGTAATCATTTTGAGCTATTTATTTTTGGTGTGTTGTGGGAATGTTGTGATAGAAGATTAGGAATTCTCAAGAAATATTATCTTTTTCTTTCACTGAAATGATCATTAGGCTATGACCGCTCATTCATGGTGTTGTGTATGGAGAAAGAGTCAGACTGAACACTGTGAGCTCAAAGTAAAGTGTGAGCTTAGTCTTTTATTGCAGGTCTCCAGAGTGCCTCTCCAACCTGTGAAGCCACCTTAAATACCGGTGCTCCCAAGGGATTATGCGATCCCTTCGGACTCCAAGGGATGAGCCCTCCGGTGGCTGTACAGTGTAAATACAAGTCCACATATATAACAACACTCCCCCCCGCCAAAGTCAATAGTGTAACTATTTACAATGTGATTCAATCTGGTGCCCTTCTTGCCCTGGTTGATCGTCTCGGTGTGAAAACTGGTGTTGTTGAATCATTTGTTGGGCCCTCGCTGGGCTGCTGTGCAGCTGGCCTTGCTGGGCTGCCTGGTGTGTTGGGCCCTGCAGGGCTGCTGTGGATGATGGATTCTGCTTCTTGGTCAACCGTGGTGCCGGTTGCTACTGGTGTGTATGTTGGGGGATTAAAAAAGGTAGAGTCCAAGGTGGGTTGCTCAGGATAGTCTGTGAATCTGAGTTTGATTTGGTCCAAGTGTTTCCGGTGAATGAGTCCATTTGAAAGTTTGACCCAAAACATCCTGCTTCCCTCTTTGGCCACGACAGTGCCGGGAAGCCACTTGGGACCTTGTCCATAATTTAATACAAATACAGGATCATTGATTTCAATCTCGCGTGACACATTTGCGCTATCATGGTATGCACTTTGTTGAAGCTGCCTGCTCTCTACCTGTTCATGTAGATCAGGGTGAACTAACGAGAGCCTTGTCTTTAGTGCTCTTTTCATGAGCAGTTCAGGGATCCCAGTGAGTGAGTGGGGCCTCGTGCGGTAGCTAAGCAGGACTCGGGATAGGCGAGTCTGCAATGAGCCTTCAGTTACCATCTTCAAGCCTTGCTTGATGGTTTGCACTGCTCTCTCTGCCTGACCATTGGACGCTGGTTTAAACGGGGCAGATGTGACATGTTTGATCCTGTTACGGGTCATGAATTCTTTGAACTCAGCACTCGTAAAACATGACCCGTTATCGCTCACCAGGAAATCAGGTAAGCCGTGTGTGGCAAACATGGCCCGCGGGCTTTCAGTAGTGGTAGCGGACGTGCTAGCCAACATTATCTCACATTCAATTCACTTGGAGTACACGTCTACAACCACAAGAAACATTTTACCCAAGAACGGGCCTGCATAGTTGACGTGTACCCAGACCACGGTTTGGAGGGCCAAGACTATAAACTTAGCGGCGCCTCCCTGGGTACATTGCTTAACTGCGAGCACGTATTACATCTGTGAACGCAGGACTCTAAGTCCGCATCGATACAGGGCCACCACAAGTGGGATCTGGTTATCGCTTTCATCGTTACGATGCCTGGGTGTGTACTATGGAGGTCATTAATGAAGGTGTCTCTGCCCTTCTTGGGGACCACCACTCGATTGCCCCACAGAAGACAGTCTGCCTGTATAGACATTTCACCTTTGCGCCGCTGGAACGATTTTGTCTCTTCCTGCATTTCCACTGGGACACTGGACCAGCTCCCGTGAAGCACACAGCTTTTGACTAGAGATAATAAGGGACCCTGGCTTGTCCAGGTTTTGATCTGCTGAGCAGTGACGGGTGATTACTCACTCTTCAATGCTTCCATAACCATGGCTAGATCTGCGGGCTGCACCATTTCCACCCCCGTGGTGGGCAATGGCAGCCTACTGAGAGCATCGGCGCAGTTTTCTGTGCCTGGCCTGTGACGGATGGCGTCGTTGTTGGTGGACAACGTGAGCACCCATCTCTGGATGCGGGCCGATGCGTTGGTATTTATCCCTTTGCTCTCAGAAAACAGGGATATAAGTGGCTTATGGTCAGTTTCCAATTCAAATTTTAGTCCAAACAGGTATTGATGCATTCTCTTTACCCAATAGACACACGCTAATGCTTCTTTTTCAATCATGCTGTAGGCTCTCTCAGCCTTAGGCAGACTCCTGGATGCAGAAGCAACCGGTTGCAGTTTCCCAAAATCATTAGCTTGATGCAATACACACCGGACACCATATGACAACGCATCACATACTAGTACCAAACGCTTACATGGATCATACAATACAAGCAATTTGTTTGAGCATAACAATTTTCTTGCTTCTACAAAGGCAGTTTCTTGACTTTTAACGCAAACCCATTTGCCCCCTTTTCGTAGTAAGACATGCAGTGGTTCTAACAATGTGCTGAGACCTGGTAAGAAGTTACCAAAGTAGTTCAAGAGTCCCAGAAACGAACGCAGCTCCATCACGTTCTGTGGCCTCGGTGCGTTCTCGACTGCCTCCGTCTTCGCGTTGGTGGGCCTGATGCCATCCGCCGCAATCCTCCTTCCCAAGAACTCCACTTCAGGCGCCAGGAAAACACACTTCGAGCGTTTAACCTGAGCCCCATGCGGTTGAGTCAACTAAGAACCTCCTCCAGGTTCTGCAGGTGCTCGACTGTGTTCCGACCTGTGACCAAGATGTCATCCTGGAAGACCACGGTGTGCAGGACCGACTTCAGTAAACTTTCAATGTTTCTCTGGAATATCGCTGCCGCTGATCGGATTCCAAATGGGCATCTGTTATAAACAAAGAGACCTTTGTGCGTGTTGATGCAGGTGAAGACCTTCGATGATTCCTCCAGTTCCTGTGTCATGTAGGCTGGAGTCAGATCCAGCTTCATGAATGTCTTTCCTCCCGCCAGCATTGCAAAGAGGTCATTGCCCTTTGGCAGTGGGTATTGGTCCTGCAGGGAGAAACGATTGATAGTTAATTTGTAACCGCCATAGATTCTGACGGTGCCATCTCCCTTGAAGACTGAGACAATAGGACTGGCCCACTCGCTGAACTCGATCGGTTTTGAAATGGTGCCCTCTCGTTGCAGCCGGTCCAGCTCGATTTCTACCCTTTCTCTCATCGTGTACGGTACTGCTCTCACCTTGTGATGGGTGGGTCACGCGCCCGGAATTAGGTGGATCTACACTTCTGCTCCTTGGAATTTCCCGATGCCTGGTTCGAACAGCGAAGGAAATTTGTTTAAGACCTGGGCACACGAAGTGTCGTCAGCAGGCGATAGCGCTCGGATGTCGTCCCAGTTCCAGTGTATCTTTCCCAGCCAGCTCCTGCCGAGCAGCGTGGGACCATCACCCGGTACCACCCAGAGTGGTAGCTTGTGCACCACTCCATCGTAGGAGACCTTTACGGTAGCACTGCCGATTACAGGAATCAGTTCTTTAGTGTAAGTTCTTAGTTTCGTGCTGGAGTTAAGACTGGCCTTGAGGCCTTGTTGCACCACAACCTTTCGAAAGTCTTTTTGCCCATGATGGACTGACTCGCCCCTGTGTCCAGTTCCATTGAAACCGGGAGTCCATTTAGTTCAACATTCAGCATTATCGGGGGACAATTCATGGTGAATGTGTGCACCCCATGTACCTCTGCCTCCTCGGTCTGAGGCTCTGGTTCATCGTGATCCTCCATGGATCTGTCTTCCTTTGCAACATAGTGATTTGCAGGTTTAACAGGCTTTGCAGCTTGCCTGCATACTCGTTGGAGGTGTCCCATTGTTCCACAGCCCTTGCAAACGTACTCTTTGAATCGGCATGAATGGAAACGATGATCACCCCCACAGCGCCAATAAGGTGTTAATGGCCTTGCATTCATCACCCTTGACGGTGGTCCCTGAGTCATCTGCGGATGTGCAGCTGCAGGTATGTGTGACCTGCCCTGTACGTTACGATTCGAAAACAACATCACTTTGTTCATAGTACTTGTAGCAGCACTTGTGTGCTGAGAGATTTGCTTTGTACTGGCACTGGTGGCAATGAACACCTGGGCTATCGCTTTGGCCTTACTCAAGGTTGGGGTCTCTACAGTCAAAAGTTTGCGAAGTATGGTTTCGTGGCCAATGCCAAATACGAAAAGGTCTCTGAGCATGTGCTCCAAATGTCCTTCAAATTCGCAATGTCCTGCAAGGTTTCTTAGCTCGGTGACATAACTCACCACTTCCTGGCCTTCCTGAGACAATAGGACTGGCCCACTCGCTGAATTCGATCGGTGAAATGATACCCTCTCGTTGCAGCCGGTCTAGCTCGATCTCTACCCTTTCTCTCATCATATACGGTACTGCTCTCGCTTTGTGCTGGATGTGTCACGTCCCCGGAATTAGGTGGATCTACACTTCTGCTCCTTGGACCAGTGTGCACAAATTGTCGTATGATTTCTCCGTGGGTTTCGCTCGAGAGAGAGCAGATTCTTCATGAGGCCATATGTTGGTGCCCCACAGACGGTGAGGAGGGTGGCCCTTCGTTTGGCAGCGCTCTCTTCCCCATCTAGCTCGTTGGCCACGAAGTATTGGTTGAGTCGCTCCACAAAAGTTTCCCAATCATCTCCCTCCGAGAATTTCTCCAGGATGCCCACTGTTCTCTGCATCTTTAGGTTCGCTATCTGTATCTCGTCGCCAGTTGTTGTGTATGGAGAAAGAGTCAGACTGAACACTGTGAGCTCAAAGTAAAGTGTGACCTTAGTCTTTTATTGCAGGTCTCCAGAGTGCCTCTCCAACCTGTGAAGCCTCCTTAAATACCTGTGGTTCCAAGGGATTATGAGATCCCTGGGACTCCAGGGGATAAGCCTTCTGGTGGCTGTGCAGAGTAAATACAAGTCCACATATATAACACATGGAATATTCTAGCCATTTTCAAATGGTGAGAAAGCCCACCTCTTGTTCCTGGGCTCAGTGTGGAGATGTCCTCCTGTGTGCTGGAGTCTATCTGCTACAACCTCATAGCGATGGGCCTGGCTGCAAGCCCTGTGACAAATCATTACCAGATCAGCACTGCCAGATTTGCATGTGTATAAGCCAGAACTTCGCTGCTATGCCAGGAATACAACGAGAGGAACAAGCATAACTGAATCGCAATGTTTCATGACGAATGAGAAAAAATTGCACAAATACCACTTTATTGCAAAATACCAAATATCGGCTTAATTCGCTGATTTTCTTGCCTCTCCTAGTATGCTCGCTTGGAATATAATCGTCCTTTCTAAACAGAAATTAGAATATCACATTCTGAATGTTGCAGTGTAAATTAAGCCATAAGAAGCCAATTGCCTTTTCTGTTGGCAGTTCAGGACAAATATTCCAAGGGCTAGCTTGGTCCATAGCCCTGTAGATTACGCCACTTCAAGTGCACATACAAGTACCCTTTAAGGGCCCAAGTTTCCACATGATTTGCGCCTGATTTTTAGGAGCAACTGGTGGAGAACGGACTATCTTAGAAATCGCAATTCTCCACATTTTTTTTTCTGCAGTTCTAGTCAGGTAGAACAGTTCCACTTTGGAACAGAATTTTTTCTTCAAAAGGGGGCGTGTCCGGCCACTGACGCCTGATTTCAAAGTTTCCACAGTGAAAACATACTCCAAACTAACTTAGAATGGAGCAAGTGAAGATTTTTGTGGAACTGAAAAAACCTGTTCTACACATTAAAAAATCAGGCGCAGGTTACAAATTAGGCGTCCAGAGCTAGGTGGGGGGGGGGGGAGGGGGGGGAAGGAAGTCATTAAATTCTACAATAAAGCTTTATTTATACTTATACAAATAAATCCAACCTGAATAAAAATTTATAAGCAAAGAAAAGATTAAATAAACCATCTTCCTACCTGTGTGAAAGTGTTTCAGCCAGGGAGAATGGTGCGGCGGGGGTGGGGGGGGAAGAAGGCAGCTGTTTGTTCCCGCGGGGGGGGGGGGGGAGGAAGCCGTTTGTTCCCACGGGGGGGGGGAGGAGGAAGCCATTCGTTGCCGTGGGGGGGCGGGGAGGAGGAAGCCATTCGTTGCCGTGGGGGGGGGGGGAGGAGGAAGCCGTTTGTTCCCACGGGGGGGGGGAGGAGGAAGCCATTCGTTGCCGTGGGGGGGGGGGGAGGAGGAAGCCGTTTGTTCCCGCGGGGGGGGGGGGGGGGGGGAAACGGCTGCCTGAACTTTCTGAGGCTTCCTGCACCTTCTCACTGCTGCAGGAAGCCTCAATGCTGATGTGCTGATGGCAATGTGCTTTTATTAAAAAATGTTCAAAAATTAAACAGCTACAAAGAACTACAAAAATGGCCGAGTGCCAATGTTTCCTTCACACTGCGCGTGCGCGAACGCTCCAACGCGCATGCGCAGCGTTGCCGGCAGGAAAAAAACTAATTTAAATGGTACCCGCCCCCTCCCACTTACAAAATCGGCGCGAATGTAAGCTCCGACCCCTGGGCGCCGCGCCAAGCAGACATGGAGCTGCAGGGCGCTCCAGAATCGCGCGTTTTTTTTTCGGCGCGAAAAACGGGCGCCCAGCTCGGAGGGGCACCCGTTTTTTATTATGTGGAAACTTGAGCCCTAAATGTGGTGAGGGTTTCTGCCTCTACCATTCTATTCGGCAATGAGTTCCAGACCCCCATGGGTGAAGACATTTCCCCTCAAATCCCCTCTAAACCTCCTACCATTTACTTTAAATCTATGCCCCCTGGTTTTTGATTCCTACGAATGAAGAATGGATGAATATCTTTGCCTGTTATCTGGTTTGGCCATCTGTTTGCAATATAATCATATACCTTTGACATAACTGGGTCACGTTTGGTTGCTCTATCAATCTCTTCAGCTGTGACTGGCAGTTCATCAATGTATGAAAAATGGAACACCTCTTCCCTAACTTGTGATGGGGAAGGCAATCTAGACATAGCGTCGGCATTACTGTGATCAGCTGATCGTCTGTATTCAATTTCATATGTATATGCTGACAAAATCAAAGCCCATCTCTGCATTCGGGCTGCAGCTAATGTTGGAACTGGGAGACTTTGGATGGAGGATTGCTGTCAGAGGCTTATGGTCCGTAATGATGGTAAACTTACGACCATATTTGTGGCACTTCTTGACCCCAAAATTTAATGCCAAAGATTCCCTTTTGATTTTGCATAATTACACTCACTGGCACTAAGAGTGTGTGAAGCAAAAGCAATTGATCTCTCCTCCCCACTACGTAATACATGAGAGATTACTGCCCCAACTCCATACAGAGAGGCATCACATGCTAGCTTGATCTCCTGAGATACGTCATAGTGAACTAATATGGTGTTCTCTACCAAGTTGCTTTTACACTCGTTGAATGCTGTATCGCATTATTTTGACCACTTCCAATGGACTTATTTTTTCAATAGGTGAAGGTATTACTGTTGCCAAATTTGGTAGGAAGTTCCCATAACAGTTCAAAAGACCTAAAAATGATCGAAGTTCAGTGACGTTCTTGGGAGTGGGTGTATTTCTGATTGCATCCAATTTTTCCATGGTTGGATGTAAACCATCTTTGTCTACTCTGTACCCTAAGTACTCCACTGAGTATTTAAATAACTCACACTTGCGAGCAGACACTCGTACTCTGTACTCCTCTAGCCTTTTGAGGACTTCATTCAATATGTTATTATGAATTTGCCTATTTGGTGCTGAAATTAGTATGTCATCTAAATAACATACTACCCCTTCAATACCTTGCAAAATCTGGTTCATTATCCCTTGGAATATGGCAGAGGCGGAAGACACTCCAAATGGTAGCCTATTGAATTGATATAGGCCTAGATGGGCATTTATAGTCAAGCATGACTTGGACTCCTCATCTAGTTCAAGCTATAAGTAGGCATTCGCAAGATGCAACATTGAGAAAATCTGACCCCCTGTCAGTGTTGTGAACAAATCTTCTATATTTTGCAATGTATTGGGGACATTACCCTCTAGAACCTGGTTTACGGTTACTTTATAATCACCACACAATCTTACCTTACCATCGGACTTAGGTACAACAACAATAGGTGTAGCCCAATTACATCGATCTATCTTACAAATAATATTCTCAGTCTCTAGTCTTTTGAGTTCTTGCTCAACTTTCTCCTTGAGTGCATATGGTACGGAACGTGGCTTGCAGTAAACCGATCTAGTGTCCTTCTGTACCCTGACACTCGCCTTGAAGCCTTGGATCGGACTGCCCGTTTCACAGAACACCTTTGGATAAGTCTTGATGACATCATTCTTTGACGCAAATCTCATTTCATCACGAAAAATCTAACTCCAATCCAGCTTCAGTGATCCCAACCAATTTCTTCCTAGCAAGGCAGGCTTGTCTTATTAGAGGCAAGTTCTGAACTTGATCCTTGTATTTCACCAGTACGATGATACGACCTACCACCAGAATGTTCTCTCGCAAGTAGCTTCGCAGCTCTAACTTGGCTTTCTCCAATGGGAAATCCCGCAAGTTGTTGATGTATAGCGACTCCGGTACTGCACTATTGGATGCACCAATGTTGATTTCCATGAGTATCTTGAATCCTGCAACATCTATGTGGATTATGATACTTTTCGAATTTCCATGTGTTAACCTCATGCTCCTGATGACGTTTAACTCTAGCATCTCCGCGTCCTGTTGTTGTTCTTCCATGCTATGTAGTCTCTGGGGATTGCTACTCATAGCTTTGACAGCTGGTTTACCCTTCAGTCAGCATGCCTTCGCAAGATGCCCAGTTTTCCTGCAGAAGAAACACTTTGCCTTCACATATGGACAACTTTGAGCAATGTGTTGTCCCAGCCACCGATAACAGGACCTCAATGCTCTGTTCCCATTTCCAGTTTTGGAGACTTTGGGGCCCCACCGCCTTTTACTTTGAACCTACAGGCGATTCACCTCGGTTGTCTGATGTCTGAAATTAGTATGAAATTCTTGGGAATATTGGTCGGCCATGCTCATCAACCTAGCTGTCTGACAAGCTGAATCAAAAGTCAAGTTAGGCGTCGTCAATAACTTTCTTCTGATCGCATCATTTTTCATCCCACAAACAAAGCGGTCACGCAATGTTCGGTTCTGCAAGTCTCCGAAATTACAGTGAATAGATAGCTTTTTTAAAGCTACAATGTACTCACTGATATTTTCTTCGGCCTTCTGATTTCGTATTCCAAAACGATAACTGTAAAGTCCTGTCCCCTCAGTACAGATTCACACGAGGCATGTAGTGAAGTCAAGGTCACTCTGGACCTGCACCTTTATTTCACAGCTCTGGAATGCTGCACTTGCCTGAGACCTGTCCTTATATACCTGTCTCTTGCAAGTGCACCCCTGGTGGTAAGGTATGCTGGTGGTTACAGGTCATATCTTATTACAGTCATGTATAGCATGTTAGGATACAGTTATATATAATAATGTAAGATACATGACATCACCCTCCCCCAAGGTCTTATTGTCTTTATAGGTTCAGTCTCTCAGGTGGTCTACGCTCTCGCGTGGAGCGTCTGGGTTGTGGTTCAGTTGTTTGCCTTGGTGTCTGTTTTTCTTTGGGTGTGGTTGCTGGTATCTCGCCTGGGCTGTCTGTTTCGATTGGTGTGATTGTTGTTGACTCGCCTGGGCTGTCTGTTGGGATTGCCCTTTCCTCAGGTTGTTCCCTCTGTCTGTCCACCAGGTATGGTGTGAGTTACACATTGTAGTCTGCCTCTCGTTCCGCAGTGTTGTTGGTAAATCTGCTTTTGACTTGGTCTACATGCCTCCGGCAGGTTTTGCCATTGTCCATTTGTACTACCAGTAGCCTGTTTCCTTCCTTGCCCGTTACTGTCCCTACAAGCCATTTGGGACCCCTGCCATAGTTTAGTACAAACACTTTGTCCCCTATCTCATTCAATCTCCCCCTCGAATTTCTGTCATGGTACTCAGTCAGCTTACGGCGCTTTGCCTCAACGATTTCGTGCATGTCTGGGAGGATTAATGAGAGCAGCATGCTTAAGTTCTGCATAAAGTTCCCAAAGTAATTGAGTAGCCCGAGAAAGACGCACAGTTCTGAGACATTCCGGGGCCTGGGTGCCAGGTGAATTGCTTCTGTTTTGGACTCTGTTGGGCGGATTCCATCAGCGGCAATCCTTCTGCCCAAAAATTCAACCTCGGGTGCGAGAAACAGGCACTTGGATTTCTTGACTCGTAGGCCTACCCGATCCAACCGCTTTAGTACTTCCTCCAAATTACGGGGATGGGAGTCGGTGTCCCTGCCCGTGATAAATATGTCGTCTTGAAATACAACCGTCCCCGGGATGGACTTGAGCAGACTCTCCATGTTGCGCTGGAATATGGCAGCTGCCAACCTGATGCCGAATGGGCATCGATTGTACATGAAAAGGCCTCGATGTGTGTTGATGGTGGTGAGTAGCTTGGATTCCTCGGTCAATTCTGATGTGAGGTCTAATTTTGAGAAAACTTTACTTCCAGCCAATGTGGCAAATAAGTCCTCCGCTCTGGGCAGCGGGTACTGGTCCTGTAGGGAGACTCTGTTTATGGTAGATTTGTAGTCCCCACAGATTCGTACGGATCCATCAGGCTTCATGACTGGGACGATGGGACTTGCCCAGTCGCTAAATTCCACAGGTGATATAATGCCTTCCCACTAGTTCGTGTTCAATCTTTTCCCTCATCACATAGGGTACAGCCTTGTGATGGACCGGTCTAGCATCGTGTGTGATGTAGATTTTGACTTTGGCCCCTTTGAAAGTGACCGCACCTGGCTGAAACAGATGTTCAAATCGCTTTATAACTGTTGAGCAGGAGGTCCATTCCTCTGATGACATGACATGGACATCATCCCATTTCCAGTTTAGTTTTGCCAGCCAGCTTCTCCCCAGCAGTGCTGGGGGGTCTCCGGGGACAATCCACAGGGGAAGTCAGTTCACTGTCCCTTTGTGTGTGACAGAGAGCATGGCGCTGCCGAGGACTGGTACGATTTCTTTGGTATAGGTCCATAGTGTGGTGTCGACCCTTGTGAGTTTTGGTCTGTCTCTTTTATGCGACCACAGTTGTTCAAATTGTTGAGCGCCCGTATCCAGCTCCATGTTGACAGATATCCCGTTGAGTAGGACCCTCATCATTATAGGAGGCGTCCTGTTGTAGGAGCAGCGGCCATTGATCGTGTTGACCCGCTGTACACCGGTGTCCCGGGTACTGTCCCCACCATCTTCTGGTCCGCTTTCCGACCCATCCGATTCGTATATCAGCCGAGCTGCCGTTTTTTTGCACATGCGGGCTAAATGCCCTGTATATTCACAATTTCTGAAAACAGCCTGCTGAAATCGACATCCCCTTGACGAGTACCCATCCCCACACCTCCAGCACAGATCTGTTCCATTGTTCAAAGAGTTCCCAAAGAATGAGCTGCGTCTGGCTGATCTCTCTTGAGCTTCTCTCAGTTTGTAGTTGATTGCTCGCATTGTGGGTTGATGATGTGTGAACGGCCGTTCCTGTGGCCCTTGATGGCTTCTGCCTGCAGTCGAGAGCCTGTTCTCCCAGTTTTGTCTGTGTGTGGGGGTAGCAGCTTGTTTAGTGCTGTGAATTTCTTGTTCCGATATTTTGTTAGTTGTCGTACCTGCATTGTAAATCAACCTCGTTTCTTCTTCCCCTACCAAAAATGTCTGTGCAACCAGTGCTGCTGCCTCTAAGGTCAGGTTCTTGGTCTCTATGAGCTTTCAGAATATGCCTGCGTGGCCTATTCCTACAATGAAAAAATCTCTCAGCATTTCTCTCCTCAGTTCATCGGAGAACTCACATAAACTAGCCAACATCCGAAGTTCCGCCACGAAGTCGGGTATGCTCTGGCCCACGCAGCGTCTGTAGTTCTAGAACCTGTGTCTGGCCATGTGTAGGCTGCTTGCTGGCTTCAGGTGGTCTCTTACCAGTGTGCTCAATTCTTCAAACGACTTGCTTGCTGGTTTCTCGGGTGCCAACGGATCCTTCATTAAAGCGTATGTTTTCGAGCCACAGCTGGTCAAGAGATGGGCTCTTCTCTTGTCTGCCTTATTGTCGCCTAACCAGTCTTTGGTTACAAAGCTTTGCTGGAACCTTTCTATAAAGTCCTCCCAATTGTCTCCCGCATTGTGCTTTTCATCTGATCCGTTGTTCGCTATTCTGTGGATTCTGTAATCCCGTAACCCGTCGTCACTGTAAAGTCCTGTCCCCTCAGTACAGATTCACATGAGGCATGTAGTGAAGTCAAGGTCACTGGACCTGCACCTTTATTTTACAGCTTTGGAATGCTGCACTTGCCTGAGACCTGTCCTTATATACCATGGGCTAAGGTTTGGCAGATGGAATACAATGTCGGAAAGTGTGAGGTCATCCACCTTGGAAAAAAAAACAGGAAAAGGGAATATTATTTGAATGGGGAGAAATTACAACATGCTGTGGTGCAGAGGGACCTGGGGGTCCTTGTGCATGAATCCCAAAAAGTTAGTTTGCAGGTGCAGTAGGTAATCAGGAAGACGAATGCAATGTTGGCCTTCATTGCGAGAGGGATGGAGTACAAAAGCAGGGAGGTCCTGCTGCAACTGTCCAGGGTATTGGCGAGGCCGCACCTGGAGTACTGCGTGCAGTTTTGGTCACCTTACTTAAGGAAGGATATATTAGCTTTGGAGGGGGTACAGAGACGATTCACTAGCCTGATTCCGGAGATGAGGGGGTTACCTTATGATGATAGATTGAGTAGACTGGGTCTTTACTCGTTGGAGTTCGGAAGGATGAGGGGTGATCTTATAGAAACATTTAAAATAATGAAAGGGATAGACAAGATAGAGGCAGAGAGGTTGTTTCCACTGGTCGGGGAGACTAGAACTAGGGGGCACAGCCTCAAAATACAGGGGAGCCAATTTAAAACCGAGTTGGGAAGGAATTTCTTCTCCCAGAGGGTTGTGAATCTGTGGAATTCTCTGCCCAAGGAAGCAGTTGAGGCTAGCTCATTGAATGTATTCAAATCACAGATAGATAGATTTTTAACCAATAAGGGAATTAAGGGTTACGGGGAGCGGGCGGGTAAGTGGAGCTGAGTCCACGGTCAGATCAGCCATGATCTTGCTGAATGGCGGAGCAGGCTTGAGGGGCTAGATGGCCTACTCCTGTTCCAAATTCTTATGTTCTTATGTTCTTATGTCTCTTGCAAGTGCATCCCTGGTGGTAAGGTATGCTGTTGGTTACAGGTCATATCTTATTACAGTCATGTATAGCATGTTAGGATACAGTTATATATAATAATGTAAGATACATGACAATAACTTTCAGTAATTTCTAACGGAACGGGGCTGTAACTTAGTTAGAATCTGTTTCAGCATTGTATCCTTTGGCTTGTCAGACACAAGCAAATTTATCAGCGTTTCATACAACTCAGGCCCGGCCTCAGTTAAGAGTATAGCTCTTTTTCATTCCAACATCGCCTGGTCATTGTCTTCTGCTCTGAAACTTTCATGGCCGAGTTGAAATGCCCCCAAATGCCCTAGAACTCCTATAGGGGCAGCCATTTTGACTCTGGTTGTTTAACCAAGTGTACTCGTAATTTACCTCAGATTTGTAGCTGTTTCCAAAAACAGAGAAGCTCTTAAAGTCTCTCTGTCGACTGGCTGAATCCTTCACCAACAAAAATATCAGCTTTGTATTGTCCGATTACATCCCACTCTCATCGCTAAGTATCATATCTTCAGAGAGCACACAACACACAACCTGTAAGATGGCTGCAGGTTCCGGAATCTTCTGGCCTGCTGGTCAGGTGATCTGCTCTTTATGAAACAGCACTAGTTGCAGTAACACAATGTGGAGCTACAGACATTACACGTATGTATGTAAACCCCATAAGTATGAATGCAAACACCCCCCAAAATATGTCTACACTTCAAATAATTTTTTTGAAACATTACATATTTAAAATTAATTAAAATGGCATTTTATTAAATATTTAAAGCAAAAATTTAATTTTTTGAAAAATAAATTTACATTCTAAAAATAAACTTACCTTATTGCACAGGGATTTTAATTTATAAATAGAAACATAGAAACATAGAAAATAGGTGCAGGAGCAGGCCATTCAGCCCTTCCAACCTGCACCACCATTCAATGAGTTGATGGCTGAACATGAAACTTCAGTACCCCCTTCCTGCTTTCTCGCCATACCCCTTGATCCCCCGAGTAGTAAGGACTACATCTAACTCCCTTTTGAATATATTTAGTGAATTGGCCTCAACAACTTTCTGTGGTAGAGAATTCCACAGGTTCACCACTCTCTGGGTGAAGAAGTTTCTCCTCATCTCGGTCCTAAATGGCTTACCTCTTATCCTCAGACTGTGACCCCTGGTTCTGGACTTCCCCAACATTGGGAACATTCTTCCTGCATCTAACCTGTCTAAACCCGTCAGAATTTTAAACGTTTCCATGAGGTCCCCTCTCATTCTTCAATGATTGATAAACTTTTATTTTTATGTCTTTTTAAAGTCTTACGCTGGTAAAAGCAGGCCTTATGCCAGGCGTAAAAATTTCATGGGCATTCGTTGGACTGAAGTTGGGCTGATGTTGGGCAAATAGCCAATCTCTGTCCATGGATGCCCTATCTCCCGGGGATGCATTGGATCTGTCAAGAAAATTCTTCCAGATTTTCGCGCATGTACATCGGTCGCATCACCACCGAGGAGGGTTAGCCAATTTACCCGTTCCACATCATCTGCCATTTTGGAGAAGTTTGCTTTTCTGAAATCCGTTACGAATTACAGCTTCTCAATACCTTTAGTTCTATTAGCCAAGGTGGAGGTCTAACAGATTTTAAGCAAGTGCGGAGGCAGGGAAAGGAAGGAGGGGAGGAAAGAACAAAAGGGAATCAACCTGGAAGGAATGTTTGGGGCCCTGGATGGTGGGAAGAGAGGAGGTATGCCATGGGAAGGGGAGGGGTTGTTGGGTAGTGATTAAGGAGTGGACCAGGGTGTCGCGGAGGAAACAGACCTTTCGGAATGCTGAAAGGGGAGGATAGTGAAAGATGTGGAAGAGGTGGCGATTCGCCAAAACCCAGAACATGTGTGGCCCTTACGGGTGCGTGTGCATCTCGTACGTGCCCACAGGGGCCGCAAATTATGGCCCATGGTTTACTTGTACTTCTTGCAATTTAGTACACTGTATTTGCTGCTCACGATGTGGTCTCCTCTACATTGGGGAGACCAAGGTTGCGAACAGGCTGGTTCCACCTCAGACAGATGCTAGGGAGAGGGATGGAGTCGTTGGCTAGGGAATGGAGTTTGTGATGGGGAGCAAAGATGATGGGTGAAATTTTCCGGGGTGGGGGGGGCAGTGGGTGATGTTGATGGCAGGTCGGGTGGGAAATTTGATATTTTTCACAGCGGGACATGAATAAGGATGGCCTCACCATCGCCAGATTTATTTCACTTGACACTGTACACCCTGGCTGCCACATGATGCGTCAGGTTGGCACCACCCCACACCAACACCATAAAGCATTCCTACGATGCCCAAGCCCAAGCTCGGACACATGTTATGCTCCTCCTGTGCTATGTGGGAACTCAGGGACGCTTCCAGTGTCCCTGATGACTACATGTGCGGGAAGTGTGTCCTGCTGCAGATCCTGACAGACCGCACTGCAGCACTGGAGCTGCGGGTGGATTCACTCTGGAGCATCCGCGATGCCGAGGATATCGTGAATAGCACGTTTAGTGAGTTGGTCAGACAGCAGGTAAAGGTTACACAGACAGATAGGGAATGGATGACCAACAGGAAGAGCAGTGGAAGGAAGGTAGTGCAGAGGTCCCCTGCGGTCATCCCCCTCCAAAACAGATACACCATTTTGTTGAGGGGGATGACTCATCAGGGGAAGGCAGCAGCAGCCAAGTCCATGGCACCGTGGGTGGCTCTGCTGCATAGGAGGGCTGGAAAAAGAGTGGGAGAGCTATAGTGGTCGGGGATTCTATTGTAAGGGGAATAGTCAGATGCTTCTATGGCCGCAATCGAGACTCCAGGATGCTATGTTGCCTCCCTGGTGCAAGGATCAAGGATGTTTTGGAGCTGTTGCAGGACATTTTGGAGTGGGAGGGTGAACACCCAGTTGTCGTGGTGCATATAGGTACCAACGATACAGGTAAAAAAACGGGATGAGGTCCTACAAGATGAATTTAGGGAGCTAGGAGTTAAATTAAAAAGTAGGACCTCAAAGGTAGTAATCTCAGGATTGCTACAAGTGCTACGTGCTAGTCAGAGTAGGAATCACAGGATAGCTCAGATGAATATGTGGCTTGAGGAGTGGTGCAGAAGGGAGGAATTCACATTCCTGGGATATTGGAACCGGTTCTGGGGGAGGTGGGACCATTACAAACTGTATGGTCTGCACCTGGGCAGGACCGGAACCAATGTCCGAGGGGGGTGCTGTTGGGGAGGAGTTAAACTAATATGGCAGGGGGATGGGAACCTATACAGGGAGACAGAGGGAAGTAGAATGGGGGCAGAAGCAAAAGATAGAAAGAAGAAAAGTAAAAGTGGAGGGCAGTGAAACTCAAGGCAAAAATCACAAAGGGCCACATTACAGCAAAATTCCAAAAGGGCAAAGTGTGTTAAGACAAGCCTGAAGGCTCTGTGCCTCAATGCAATGAGTATTCGTAATAAGGTGGACGAATTAACTGCACAGGCAGCAATTAGTGAATATGATATAATTGGCATCACGGAGACATGGCTCCAGGGTGACCAAGGCTGGGAACTCAACATCCAGGGGTACTCAACAGTCAGGAAGGATAGACAGAAAGGAAAAGGAGGTGGGATAGCGTTGCGGGTTAAAGAGGAAATTTACGCAATAGTAAGGAAGGACATTAGCTTGGATGATGTGGAATCTGTATGGGTGGAGCTGCGGAATACCAAAGGGCAGAAAACGCTAGTGGGAGTTGTGTACAGACCACCAAACAGTAGTAGTGAGGTTGGGGAAGCATCAAACAAGAAATTAGGGATGCGTGCAATAAAGGTACAGCAGTTATCATGGGCGACTTTAGTCTACATATAGATTGGGCTAACCAAACTGGTAGCAATACGATGGAGGAGGATTTCCTGGAGTGTATTAGGGATGGTTTTCTAGACCAATATGTTGAGGAACCAACTCGAGGGCTGGCCATCCTAGACTGGGTGATATGGAATGAGAAAGGACTAATTAGCAATCTTGTTGTGCGAGGCCCCTTGGGGAAGAGTGACCATAATATGGTAGAATTCTTTATTAAGGTGGAGAGTGACACAGTTAATTCAGAGACTGGTGTCCTGAACTTAAGGAAAGGTAACTTCGATGGTATGAGGCGTGAATTGGCTAGAATAGACTGGCAAATGATACTTAAAGGGTTGACGGTGGATAGGCAATGGCAAACATTTAAAGATCACATGGATGAACTTCAACAATTGTACATCTGGAGTAAAAATAAAACGGGGATGGTGGCTCAACCAAGGCTAACAAGAGAAATTAAGGATAGTGTTAAATCCAAGGTCGAGGCATATAAATTGGCTAGGAAAAGCAGAAAACCTGAGGACTGGGAGAAATTTAGAATTCATGCAGAGGAGGACAAAGGGTTTAATTAGAAGGTGGAAAATAGAGTATGAGAGGAAGCTTGCTGGGAACATAAAGACTGACTGCAAAAGCTTCGATAGATATGTGAAGAGAAAAAGATTAGTGAAGACAAATGTAAGTCCCTTGCAGTCAGATTCAGGTGAATTTATAATGGGGAACAAAGAAATGGCAGACCAGTTGAACAAATACTTTGGTTCTGTCTTCATGAAGGAAGTCACAAATAACCTTCCGGAAGTACTAGGGGACAGAGGGTCTAGTGAGAAGAAGGAACTGAAGGATATCCTCATTAGGCGGGAAATTGTGTTCGGGAAATTAATGGGATTGAAGGCCGATAAATCCCCGGGGCCTGATAGTCTGCATCCCAGAGTACTTAAGGAAGTGGCCCTAGAAATAGTGGATGCATTGGTGATCATTTTTCAACAGTCTATTGACTCTGGGTCAGTTCCTATGGACTGGAGGGTAGCTAATGTAACACCACTTTTTAAAAAAGAAGGGAGAGAGAAAACGGGTAATTATAGACCGGTTAGCCTGACATCAGTAGTGGGGAAAATGTTGGAATCAATTATTAAGGATGAAATAGCAGCGCATTTGGAAGGCAGTGACAGGATTGGTCCAAGTCAGCATGGATTTATGAAAAGGAAATCATGCTTGACAAATCTTCTGGAATTTTTTGAGGATGTAACTAGTTGAGTGGACAAGGGAGAACCAGTGGATGTGGTGTATTTGGACTTTCAAAAGGCTTTTGACAAGGTTCCACACAAAAGATTGGTGTGCAAAATCAAAGCACATGGTATTGGGGGTAATGTACTGACATGGATAGAGAACTGGTTGGCAGACAGGAAGCAGATATTCGGGATAAACAGGTCCTTTTCAGAATGGCAGGCAGCGACTAGTGAGATACCGCAGGGCTCAGTGTTGCATTCCCAGCTCTTTACCATATAAATTAATGGTTTAGATTAAGGAATTGAGTGTAATATCTCCAAGTTTTCAGATGACACTAAGCTGGGTGGCAGTGTGAGCTGTGAGGAGGATGCTAAAAGGCTGCAGGGTAACTTGGACAGGTTAGGTGAGTGGGCAAACGAGTGGCAGATGCAGTATAATGTGGAGAAATGTGAGGTTATCCACTTTGGTGACAAAAACAGGAAGGCAGAATATTATCTGAATGCCGGCAGATTAGGAAAAGGGGAGGTGCAACGAGACCTGGGTGTCATGGTACATCAGTCATTGAAAGTTGGCATGCCGGTACAGCAGGCGGTGAAGAAGGCAAATAGTATGTTGGCCTTCATAGCTAGGGTATTTGAGTATAGGAGCAGGGAGGTCTTACTGCAGTTTTACAGGGCCTTAGTGAGGCCTTACCTGGAATATTGTGTTCAGTTTTGGTCTCCTAATCTGAGGAAAGACGTTCTTGCTATTGAGGGAGTGCAGCGAAGGTTCACCAGACTGATTCCCGGGTTGGCAGGACTGACATATGAGGATAGACTGGATCGACTGGGCCTGTATTCACTGGAGTTTAGAAGGATGAGAGGGGATCTCATAGAAACATATAAAATTCTGACGGGACTGGACAGGTTAGATGCAGGAAGAATGTTCCTGATGTTGGGGAAGTCCAGAACCAGGCGACATAGTCTAAGAATAAGGGGTAAGCCATTTAGGACTGAGATGAGGAGAAACTTCTTCATTCAGAGAGTTGTTAACCTGTGGAATTCCCTACTGCAGAGAGTTGTTGATGTCAGTTCATTGGATATATTCAAGAGGGAGTTAGATATGGCCCTTACGGCTAAAGGGATCAAGGGGTATGGAGAGAAAGCAGGAAAGGGGTACTGAGGTGAATGATCAGATATGATCTTAATTGAATGTTGGTGAAGGCTCGAAGGGCCGAATGGCCTACTCCTGCACCTATTTTCTATGTTTCTATGGTTCTAGTCTACTCAATATCTCCTCATAGGACAATCCCCCCATCCCAGGAATCAGCCAGGTGAACCTTTGTTGCACTCCCTCTATGGCAAGTATATCCTTCCTTCGGTAAGCAGATGAAAACTGTACACAATACTCAAGGTGTGTTCTCACCAGGGCCCTATATAATTGCAGTAAGGCATCTTTACTCTTATACTCAAATCCTCTTGTAATAAAGGCCAGCATACCGTTTGCTTTCTTAATTGCTTGCTGTATCTGCATGTTAACTTTCAGTGTGTACAAGGACACCCAGATCAAGGTTATTAAAATATATCAAAATGGACAGTGGTCCTAATACCAAACCCCGAGGAACACCTCCCTCCAGTCTGAAAAACAACTGTTCACCACTACTCTCTGCTATCTGTCACTTAGCCAATTTTGCATCCTTGCTGCCACTGTCCCTTTAATCCCATGTGCTTCAATGCCGCTAACAAGTCTATTGTGTGACACTTTATCTCCAAACTTTTGATAATCCACATGTACAACATCATCCGCACGACTCTCATCAACCTCTCTGTTACTTCATCAAAGAACTCAATCAAGTTAGTCAAACATGATTTTCCTTTAACAAATCCATGCTGGCTTTCATTTAGTAACCCATACTTTAACAAGTGCCAATTAATTTTGTCTCGGATTATTGTCTTTCAAAGTTTCCCCACCAATGGCATTAGTCTGAGTGGCCTGCAGGTGCCAGGTTTATCCCTTTCCCATTTATTGAACAGGGGTGTAACATCTGCTATCCTCCACTCCTCTGGCACCTCCACCAAACCAATTAGGACTGGAAGATTGTGGCCAGATCCTCTGCAATTTCCACCATTACTTCCTTCAGCAACCTAGGATGCATCCCATTCTGACCTGGTGATTTTTCTCCTTTGAGTACCGCCAAACTTGTAAGTAGCTCCTCTTTATCTATTTTTATACTATCCAATATTGCTTAATTCCTGTTTTGCCTACCAATCCATTCCAATCCATTTGGGCGAGATCTCTTTTCAAATCACTGAAATTAGCCCGCCTCCAGTTAAGTATTTATATAGTGCCTTTCATGACCTCAGGATGTCCCAAAGCATTTTAAAGCCAAAGAAGTACTTTTGAGGTGTCATCATTGATGTTATGTAGTAAATGCATCAGCTAATTTGGACATGGCAAGATCCCATGACAAGCACTATGATAAAGACCAGATAATGTGTTTTATCTGTTGGTTGAGGAATAAATATTGGCCAGGACACCAGGGAGAACTCCTCTGCTCTTCTGCAAAATAATGCCATGGAAGCTTTTATGTTCAAGGCAGATAGCGCCTAATTTTAATGATTCAACCAAAAAGTTGTACATCTAATAATACAGCATTCCCTCTGTTATGTATGTAATTGTAACTGTGTAAGACTTGCCACCAGAGGGCACAATTATTGGAGGGCCAAGGGTCACCTGCACACCTTGTGCAAGGGAGTATAAAAGGTTGTCTGCCATATTGGTTAGGCATTCTGGAGTTGTATTAAAGAGACTAAGGTCACATCAGTTTTGGCTCACAGTACTCAGTCTTGTGGAGTTCTTCCATACCTAACAATTGGCGACAAGTAACAGATTATGAACTTTCACGCGGTCATGGCTGCCGTTGGTTTTTTAAAGAGATTTGCAGAGGGTGATGATTGGGAAGCCTTCATTGAGCGTCTCGACCAGTACTTCGTGACCAACGAGTTGAATGGGGACAATAAAGTGATCAAGCGCAGGGCGATTCTCCTCACCATGGGCCCAAGTTTCCACAAGAAAAAAAACGGGCGCCCCTCCGAGCTGGGCGCCCGTTTTTCGCGCCTAAAACGGCGCCTAAAAAAATCCTCGGTATTCTCCACCGACTTACAGGTCCTGTGGCACTCGGCGCAGCCGGCACGAGCTGTGGGGGGGCGGAGTCAGGTCCCTGCACTGAAAACAGTGCCGGGACCTCTGCACATACGCGCTACAGTCGGCACGCAAGTGCAGTAGCTCCAGGCGCCGAACTGTGTGGGAGGGGCCCGAAACACGCAGCCCCAAGCCCTGGCTGAATGGCCTCACTGGGGCTGCGTGAATGAGGCTCCTCCCACGGCCTGCTCCTGCTCCCCGCCCGACCAGACCCGACACCCGCTCCCCCCTCCGCCCCCCGCCGACCAGACCCGACCCGACACCCGCTCCCCCCCGACACCCGCTCCCCCCCGCCCCGACCAACACCCGCTCCCCCCCTCCGCCCCGACCCGACACCCGCTGAGACCCTCTCCCCCCCGCCCCGACCGAGACCCGAGACCCGCTCCCCGACCCGAACACCCGCTCCCCTCCCCCGACCCGACACCCGCTCCCTCCCCCCCGACCCGACACCCGCTCCCCCCCCCGACCCGACACCCGCTCCCCCCGCCCCCCGACCCGACACCCGCTCCTGTTCCCCGACTCCCCCCTCCCCTCTCCCCCCTCCTCTCTCCCCTCCCCTCCTCCTCCTCCCTCCCTCTCCCTCTCCCCTCCCCTCCCTCTCCCCTCCCTCTCCCCTCCCCTCCCTCTCCCCACCCCTCCCTCTCCCCTCCCCTCCCTCCCTCTCTCTCTCCTCTCCCCTCCCTCCCTCTCCCTCTCTCCCTCTCTCTCCCTCTCTCCCTCTCTCTCCCTCCCCTCTCCTCTCTCTCGCTCTCCTTTCTCCCTCCCTCCCTCCCTCTCTCGCTCAGCGGCACGAACAGCTGCAGAATTCTCCCTGGCTGAAGCACTTTCACACAGGTAGGAAGATGGTTTATTTAATCTTTTCTTGGCTTATAAATGTTTATTCAGGTTGGATTTATTTGTATAATATTTGTAGAAGTATAAATAAGGATTTATTGTCGCATTTAATGAGTTCCCTTCTCCCCCACCTCGTTCTGGACGCCTAATTTGTAACCTGCGCCTGATTTTTTAATGTGTAGAACAGGTTTTTTCAGTCTACAAAAATCTTCACTGGCGCCATTCTACTTTAGTTTGGAGTACATTTTCACTGTGGAAACTTTCAAATCAGGCGTCAGTGGCCGGACACGCCCCCTTTTGAAGAAAAAATTCTGTTCTAAACTAGAACTGTTCTACCTGACTAGAACTGCAGAAAAAAAAATGTGGAGAATTGCGATTTCTAAAATAGTCTGTTCTCCACCAGTTGCTCCTAAAAATCAGGCGCGAATCATGTGGAAACTTGGGCCCTACGTGTGGGTCCACAATATACGGCCTCATCAAGAATCTGATAGCACTGGAGAAACCAGCAGAGAAGACATATACAGAATTGTGTACGCTGGTTCGGAACCACCTCAAGCCGAAGGAGAGCGTCTTAATGGCCAGGTATCACTTCTACACGCATCACAGCTCCGAGGGCCAGGACGTGGCGAGTTATGTCGCTGACCTGAGATGCCTTACGGGAACTTGCGAATTTGCTGGATTTTTGGGGGAAATGCTGTAGGATTTTTTTGTGCTTGGCATCGGCCATGAGGGCATTCTTCACAAGCTGCTTTCTGCCGAATCCCTAGACCTGAACAAGGCCATCACGATAGCCTAGGCAATCATATCCACAAGCGATAACACCAGACAGATATCTTCCCAGCATCGAAGCTCACCGTCAAGTACTGGGCATAAAATACCGTCGCTAGCAGGCAGAACTGCATATGGCAGGGCCCACATGTCTGCAGCTGCAAGATCTAGGATGACTCAGAGTCCGCCATCGGGCGTGAATGCAAATCCATTAGCACGATGTTGGCGCTGTGGGGGTAATCATCGAGCCCATCAATGTCGATTCAAGCACTACGTGTGCAAAGGCTGCGAAACAATGGGGCACCTCCAGCGAATGTGCAAGAGTGCTGCGACTCACCACGTGGCAGAGTCGGCAGAGGATGATCGATCCGGCGCAGATCACTCAGAACAAACAAAAGAGGCCACTCAATCTGAGGAGGAAGTGTATGGGGTACACACCTTCACCACCAAGAGCTCTCCTATCATGCTGAAAGTCAAATTGAATGGTATTCCGGTATCAATGGAGTTGGACACAGGGGCGAGCCAGTCAATTATGAGCCAGAAGGCTTTTGAGAAACTGTAGGGCAACAATGCACAAAGGCCCAAACTGAGTCCGATTCAGACAAAGCTGCATGCCTACACCAAAGAGCTCATACTAGTCATTGGCGGAGCAGCAGTTAAAGTGTCGTATGATGGAGCTGTGTATGATTTAACACTGTGGATCGTACCAGGCGATGGCCCAACGCTATTCGGCAGAAGCTGGCTGTGAAAGATTCGATGAAATTGGGATGACATCAAAGCACTATCTTCAATAGATGATGTCTCGTGCGCCCAAGTACTGAACAAGTTCCCGTCGCTATTTGAACCAGGCATCGGAAACTTCACATGCACCAAGGTGCAGATCCATCTAGTCCCCGATGCAAGTCCCGTTCATCACAAGGCTCAAGCGATTCCATATATGATGAGGGAGAAAGTCGAGATCGAACTGGACAGACTTCAACGAGAGGGAATCATATCGCTAGTCAAGTTCAATGAGTGGGCCAGTCCAATTGTTCCGGTGTTGAAAAGCGATGGCACGGTCAGAATCTGCGGAGACTACAAGGTAACGATCAACCGAGTCTCGTTACAAAACCAGTACCCGCTACCCAAGGCGGATGAACTGTTCGCAACATTAGCGGGGGGGAAGTCGTTCACCAAGTTGGACCTAACCTCCGCCTACATGACACAGGAGCTGGCTGAATCTCCTAAAAGATTGACGTGCATCAACATGCACAAAGGACTGTTTATATACTACAGATGCCCTTTTGGGATTCGCTCGGCTGCTGTCATCTTCCAGAGGAACACGGAGAGTCTGCTGAAATCGATTCCGCGCACCGTTGTGTTTCAAGACAACATCCTGATCACCGGTCGTGACACCACCGAACACCTGCACAACCTGGAAGAGTCGACTCGACAGAGTGGGACTCAGGCTGAAACGCTCCAAGTTTGTTTTCCTGGCGCCAGAGGTCAAATTTTGGGGGAGAAAGATTGCAGAGACGGCATCAGACCCACAGACTCAAAGACAGAGGCCATCAAGAATGCACCCAGACCACAGAATTTGACAGTTGTGTTCGTTCCTGGACTGCTTAACTATTTTGGTAAAATTCTACCCGGTTAAGCACTTTGTTGGAACCGTTGCACATGTTGCTACGTAAGGGTGACAACTGGGTTTGGGGTAAATCTCAAGAGACAGCCTTTGAGAAGGCCAGGAACCTACTTTGTTCTAATAAGTTACTTGTACTGTATGACCCGTGTAAACGATTAGTGCTAGCTTGTGATGCATCTTCATATGGGGTCGGCTGTGTGTTACAGCAAACCAATATATCGGGCAATCTTCAACCAGTTGCATATGCGTCTAGAAGTCTGTCTAAAGCTGAAAGAGCCGACAGTATGGTCGAGAAAGAGGCGTTAGCATGTGTATATGGGGTTAAGAAAATGCACCAATATCTATTTGGACTTCAGTTTGAGCTTGAAACCAACCAAAAACCGCTCATTTTGCTGTTTTCAGAAAGCAAAGGTATAAACACCAATGCTTCGTCCCGCATCCAAAGATAGGCACTAACATTGTCCAGCTATGACTATGTCATCCACCACAGACCAGGCATGGAGAACTGTGCTGATGCCCTCAGTCGGCTACCATTGCCTACTACCGGTGTGGAAATGGCGCAGCCCGCAGACTTGCTTCTGGTCATGGATGCTTTTGAGAGCGAGGGGTCACCCGTCACTGCTCGCCAGATCAGGATCTGGTCCAGCCAGGATCCTGTGCTACCACTTGTAAAAAGTTGTGTCCTCAATGGAAGCTGGTCGGCTGTTCCTGGGGAAATACAAGATGAAATTAAGCCGTTTCACCGATGCAAAGATGAAATGTCCATCCAGTTGGATTGTCTCTTATGGGGTAATCGCGTGGTTTTGCCTAAAAAAGACAGGGAAGCGTTTATACGCGATCGACACAATACACACCCAGGCATAGTCATGATGAAGGCTATAGCCAGGTCACATGTTTGGTGGCCCGGCATTGACTCGGACTTAGAGTCATGCGTACACTCGTGCAACACATGCTCGCAATTGAGCAATGCACCAAGGGAGGCTCCATTGAGTCTGCGGTCATGGCCCTCCAAACAGTGGTCCAGGATCCATGTAGATTTTTCTGGCCCCTTTCTCGGAAAGATGTTTTTAGTTGTAGTGGATGCTTACTCTAAATGGATTGAATGCGTAATCATGTCATCCAGCACATCCACTGCCACCATTGAAAGCCTCCGGGCTATGTTCACCACCCATGGCTTGCCCGATGTCCTTGTCAGTGACAATGGGCCGTATTTCACCAGCTCGGAATTCAACGAGTTTATGACCCGCAATGGCATCAAGCATGTCAGGCCTGCCCTGTTTAAGCCCACATCCAACGGTCAAGCGCAACGGGCAGTCCAAACTATCAAGCAGAGCCTGAAGCGCGTGACAGAAGGCTCCTTGCAGACCCGCTTATCTCGGGTTCTGCTCAGCTACCGGACGCAACCCCACTCGCTCACTGGGGTTCCCCCTGCAGAATTGTTAATGAAGAGAGCACTCAAAACCAGGCTCTCCCTAGTCCACCCGGATCTAAATCATCATGTGGAAACCCGGCATCACCGGCAAAACATGTGCCACGATCGCGTGGGTTTATCGTGTGACATTGATGTTAATGACCCTGTGTTTGTCCTGAATTACGGTCATGGTTCCAAATGGGTTGCTGGAACTGTATTAGCCAAGGAGGGGAATAGAGTGTTTATAGTCAAACTATTGAATGGATAAATGTGCAGGAAGCATTTGCATCAGACCAAACTACGGTTCACTAACAACCTGAAGAGGACATCACCATTATCGATCCATCAACGCACACCCAACCAGCAATCGACCTTGCCGGTTAGTTTAACATCTGTAGTGGGGAAAATGCTTGAAGCTATCATTAAGGAAGAAATAGTGGGACATCTAGATAGGAATAGTGTAATCACGCAGACGCAGCATGGATTCATGAAGGGGAAATCATGTTTAACTAATTTACTGGAATTCTTTGAGGGAATAACGAGCATGGTGGATGGAGGTGTACCGAGATTTCCAAAAGGCATTCGATAAGGTGCCACACAAAAGGTTACTGCAGAAGATAAAGGTACGCGGAGTCAGAGGAAATGTATTAGCATGGATAGAGAATTGGCTGGCTAACAGAAAGCAGAGAATCGGGATAAATTGGTCTTTTTCGGGTTGGAAATCGGTGGTTAGTGGTGTGCCACAGGGATCGGTGCTGGGACCACAACTGTTTACAATATACATAGATGACCTGGAAGAGGGGACAGAGTGTAGTGTAACAAAATTTGCAGATGACACAAAGATTAGTGGGAAAGCGGGTTGTGCAGAGGACACAGAGAGGCTGCAAAGAGATTTAGATAGGTTAAGCGAATGGGCTAAGGTTTGGCAGATGGAATACAATGTCGGAAAATGTGAGGTCATCCACCTTGGAAAAAAAACAGTAAAAGGGAATATTATTTGAATGGGGAGAAATTACAACATGCTGCGGTGCACAGGGACCTGGGGGTCCTTGTGCATGAATCCCAAAATGTTAGTTTGCAGGTGCAGCAGGTAATCAGGAAGGCGAATGGAATGTTGGCCTTCATTGCGAGAGGGATGGAGTACAAAAGCAGGGAGGTCCTGCTGCAACTGTACAGGGAATTGGTGAGGCTGCACCTGGAGTACTGCGTGCAGTTTTGGTCACCTTACTTAAGGAAGGATATACTAGCTTTGGAGGGGGTACAGAGACGATTCACTCGGCTAATTCCGGAGATGAGGGGGTTACCTTATGATGATAGATTGAGTAGACTGGGTCTTTACTCGTTGGAGTTCAGAAGGATGAGGGGTGATCTTATAGAAACATTTAAAATAATGAAAGGGATAGACAAGATAGAGGCAGAGAGGTTGTTTCCACTGGTTGGGGAGACTAGAACTAGGGGGCACAGCCTCAAAATACGGGGGAGCCAATTTAAAACCGAGTTGAGAAGGAATTTCTTCTCCCAGAGGGTTGTGAATCTATGGAATTCTCTTCCCAAGGAAACAGTTGAGGCTAGCTCATTGAATGTATTCAAATCACAGATAGATAGATTTTTAACCAATAAGGGAATTAAGGGTTATGGGGAGCGGGCGGGTAAGTGGAGCTGAGTCCACGGCCAGATCAGCCATGATCTTTTGAATGGCGGAGCAGGCTTGAGGGGCTAGATGGCCTACTCCTGTTCCTACTTCTTATGTTCTTATGTTCTTATAAGAGGATGAACCCACCATTCCCAACAGTCCTGTCAGACCAGCCGCGCCGCAGTACAGCAATGGTCTGACCAACTCATCCATGCCAGAGTTTGAATTCAGACGATCAACCAGGGAACGTAGGGCCCCGGATCATCTCAACTTGTATATAATTTGTATCAAAGACTTTGGGGGTGGGGGAGTAATGTTATGTATGTTAACATTGTAACTGTGTAAGACTTACCATCAGAGGTCGCATCTGTTGGAGGCCCAAGGGTCACCTGCACACCTTGTGCAAGGGAGTATAAAAGGTTGTCTGCCATGCTGCTTAGGCACTCTGGAGTTGTATTAAAGAGACTAAGGTCACATCAGTTTTAGCTCACAGTACTCAGTCTTGTGGAGTTCTTCCATACCTAACATCCTCAATACTTCACACAAAGATTATGTGCTCAACTCTCTGGTGTGGGACTTGAACCCACAATCTCCTGTCTCAGAAATGAGCGTGCTACCACTGAGCCACAGCTGAGTAACTAATCTATGCAAGAAAGTGGCACTTGTGCCACGATGGAAACCATCGGAGGACTTCACGATGTGGCATTCCTAGACAGGGTCATGCAATTGACACCAAATCCGAAGTCAATATTACTGGGGTAGTCACTAGACCATAGCAATTTTTCAAACATAGTCCAACGTATTATATTGCACTTAATCAAACACCTTTAGAAAGTCTATACATACATCAACACTCTCCGTTATTTCATCGAAGAACTCAGTCAAGTTTCTCAGATACAATTAGCCTTAAACAAGTCCGTGTTGGTTGTCATTTATCAACATATGTTTTTGCAAATGAAAATAAATTTTGTTCCACAATGGGGAAAAATAGAATGAGATTTACACTACACTGTTGGTGGCATATCTGACTTGCATATGGACACTCGGTGCCAAATGTAAAATATGTATCAATCTTCCTCAGATAAAGAAAGACTTGTATTGATATAGCACCTTTCACAGCATCAGGACATCTCAAAGAGCTGTAAAGCCAATGAGGTGTAGTAAATCATGGTGTAATCAGTGTACGATGAACATCAAAAGTATTCATTTTAAACATAGAAACTCCACACAATATATATATATTTTATAAGAATTTATTACTTTGCCATCAGATACATTAAGCATAAAAGGAAAGACTTATGTGGCTCAGGGGAAAGAGTGGAGCCATGGCAATAATTAGTTAGTTCTATCAAAGAGACAGCACAGGCACGATGGGCTGAATGGAGTTTTTCTGTGGTGGGTAAAATTCTCTAGTTCTATGATAATATAAGTTCATGGTAAATATTCAGCAATTTTATAATTGCATTCAGCATTTACACCAGCATTGCTTTTTCAGTTCTCTCTCAGATAAATATGATTTTTGTTTAATGAAAAAATTATCATTTACATGAATATTACATACATAGCAATCTAGCATTTTTCAATGTTTTTTGAGCATGGTAAATAAATAAATAAAAATGGTAGGTGGGATTTTTGCATTACAGGAAAGAAAATGAGCTGCCTAAATTTCAACAGTGTTTCTGTTAGTCTCCCACTGCTTGGAGCTAACTGAAGATAAGAGCTCAATATTCTTCACAGCATCATTGACTGTATGTTCTCTTGGAAAATTTCACCAGCTCCTTCAGAAATGTATTTAAATCAGTCAGAGAATGCTTGTGCACAGTGCAGGTGGATATCTACAAGGAGAAAAATATTGGTTAGACTTCATGCTGGCAGAATACGAATCACATTAAATAGCGACTATTCAAGTAGAATCGAGTTAGTGATAAATGGTCAACAGTTTTGACTTGCTTGTTAAAGATGACCAGTGGGTCTCCTATGATTTTGCCCACAGAAAGTCAGGGCAGATTTCCCTCAGTGCATTAGTGATGCTGTGGGTATAGGTATGGGGATCTGCAACCTCTGGAGCTGGTGAAGCTCCTCATGGTGGTAGAATTGTGCGGCTGCAGGGTGATTGTGTGTCAGAGAATGCTAAATAGCAATACAAGACAAATGTAATACATCATGATTAGCGTAATAACAATCTTTTAAAATTAATTCTCAGGCTGTGGGTGTCGCTAGCAAGTCCGGCGTTTATTGCTGACACTAGTTGCCGTGTGCAGGTGGTTGTGTGCCTAGTTCTTGAATCGCTAGTAGTTTTATACAAATAGCTCATCTGGTCACTTCAGAGGGCCAGTAACAGTCAGCCACGTTGCTGTGGGACTTGAGCCACATATAGGCCAGATTTGGTACAGGACGGCAAGTTTCCTTCCCTAAAGGTAATTCGTGAACCAATTGGGTTTTTCCAACAATCTGCCGTGGTCACTTTTACTGCACCAGCTTTTTTATTTCAAGATCTTTTGTTAAACTGAACTGAGAGGCTCAAACTGCCATGGTGGGATTTGCCCTCACATTCTCTGGATTGTTAGTCCAGGCCTCTGGATTATGACTCCAATCCTCGGGATTACTAGTCCAGTAAAGTATATTCGCATAATGCCAAACATGTTTAGAGCTTCCAGTATTTGATTCTAATTATTGAATGAGTTGCTTTGTTGTAAAGCAGCTTTACCTTTTCTCCTGCTTTCAGCAAGTTCAGTTGAAGTTTCTCCATGTTGTGCTGGATGGGCTGACAGGGAGTAATATTCTTCAGAGCTTTGGCAGCTTTGCAAAATGTTTGTGATACGCCCTGATGCTGGAAATCAAATTGTTGAATATTTAAACACACTGAGACAGTGACAGAAAAAAATAAAATACCATCAGATTATCTCTGGCTTTAGCCGTGAACTTTTCATTGAATCGATCCATAATTAAAGCTTAAAGAAGTAATCCTGGAAACGTTCTGATTACTAAAACCGGTCTGCTCTTTCATAAAAACGGACTTCAAGACCTTGTCTAGTACAAAGATAATGTCTCAGCCATTTTTAGTGTACAAATGCTTATTGCTGTTTAAAATGGTTAAAATTCCTCTACTAAAATAATGAAGTGAGAAACTTAAGACAAACACATCAACATGTGAACTTTCTACATTCAAAGGTAATGAAGAGTGGTAAAGCAGGATAAAGAATACTGCCCCACACTGTTTTATACATAAAACAATTGATGATTGAGTGTTGAAAAAGACAAAAACAAAAGATGGTAAATGTTCATATTGTATAAAAGATAGGTGGATTCAGTTAGTGTGTGTGTGGTCAGTGTGATCACCTGGACTGGTTTTGATTGCCTGACGGGGCCAGATATGAATTTAGAGATTTCTTTCCCATATTGGCCTGTGGTATTTTTTTCCTGTTTTCTTGCCTCTCCCAGGAGATTGCGTGCCTGCGAGGGGACAGGAAGAGTCTAGACACGATACAGCCGGCATCAAGAGTGTGGGGCAGGCTTGATGGGCCAGCTGGTCTTTCAGTGCTGTCATTTTCATATAATGAAACAACAGAAGAATCTGAATATTATTGAGTATTAATAATCCACTGCTATTGTTGCTACTGAACAGGAGGAAACCAATTATTGTGGTTTTATCCTTCAAATCAATCTACTCTAATGATGGATGGCCAGTGATTATTACTAAGTTAAAGGATAATTGAGACTCACTGAAGCTATGTAATGATATTGTGGCATTTGTTTAAAATGCAATTTATGTACTTCAATTTCATATTGCAGAAACACTTTAACTTACCTTTTTATCACTGAAAATGTCTGGCACCATGGTATTACGACAATCAGCCTTCAAAGAAAAGTAATGTGCAGTTACAACCTTTCTATTCAAAGTAACACATCCCTGAAACAGTTCAGCACAATACAATTATTACTATTGCTATATCCTCAACAGACTGCTAACTCTTTTGTAGGCAGTTAAACATGATTAGTAACTGTCCATTTATCTCAAATTATTGGTTCAACAAAAAACTCAGAATAAACTTTTATCATTCGAGATAATATAATTAATATTTTAGAGCAATGTCTGCTATATGACTGTTACACAGAATGATAAATCAGTATAAGTAACTCTGCTGTTTCTTTGCACATAATCTAAAGAAACAACAATTATTTTTCATTCACTTTCTAATGAAGGCATTTAGCCTCCAATGAAGAACATGCACTGTGAGATGTTTCCTGATTGTTTTGTTTGTCTACATCTTACTGGGCACCTGAGATGATATAATCAGCAAGATTTCATTGTATGAATCAGATAGTACTGATCAACAGGCAGACTATGAGTGTTCACTTTAGCTCATATATAACATATTTCAACATATGATTGGAATGGCTATTGTACATTATGATGTTCAGTGGTGATCTGGTATTCACACAAAAGATGCTTACCGTGCGCATCTGCTCCTCTGTTATATGCCTCAGGGTTTTGATGATCTCCATTAAGGTCTGGTCATCAGATCTTTTTCTCATCACCCCGCCGTCGATGCTCACTATGATGGAGAAAAGCAAAATCACAGCTTTCAGCATCTTGGTCCCGGTAGCTTGTGATGTTCTGATTACTTGAACAAGTGATAACAGTTTAATGTATCACCAGAAGCTTGTGACAAACGGAAGGGTGAGCCCACCTATTTATACCCATTCACCCGATGTCTTGGAAAAACCCAGGTGGTCACTGAAGTACCACCAAACCATCTCATGAATGAGATTTACCAGAAGTAATCATTTTACATATTCAATTAGATAATCTGAGGTCTTCCCCCCCACCATGCATTGAAGCTGGCAGGAAGGAAGCACTAACCCTGCAGTCAATGCAGTTGGCATTGCTGATTCATTCTGAGATATCTTTTAGACCAGATAACATTCAGGAAGTTTCCAGTTTTATTACACAAGATGAGACTATTTTGACAAAGTCGCTTGTGGATTCACATGACTTTACTGCAATGAAACTACCAAAAATTCAAAGCTATTGAAAATAGGAAGCTTGCATCTGGTAACCATTGTATAGTAGGGTGGAAACTCAATTAACCATGCTCCTATTATCTGCATTCAATTAGCAACAACAAGCGTCAGGGCAGCCAGAGCAAAGAGAGTCAGAGGAGCAGTGAAAGGGGAGTGAGAGAAGGGTGGGAGAGGTAATGTTGCTGGAGCAGGAAGAGAAGTCATTGCAGATGATTATTGACCTACGACTGGAAAGATAAGAATGAAACCAGGCTTGAGTAGTCCCCCAGCTATGTGACGGAAGAGAGGCATTGGAGAAGGATGGTGCGGTCAACCGTAGCAACGGCTGCAGGCAGGTCACGTAGGATGAGGAGGGATAATTTATCATGGTCACACTCACATAAGATATCATTTGTCACTTCTATCCCATCGCTTCATTCCAGGTTCCCATTGGGGATATCTGTAACATAAGCCAAACAGCTGTGCACACAGTAACAAATGCTTTCAAATAAAATTACATTCAAATGGAAACGTCCGCCACTGCTCCCAGCCTCCCTATCCTGCAATTATTACTCTTTGGTTCCATCTCCAACCTCAGCATTAATCAGAAATGATATTCACCACCTGAACCCTTAATTGCCACCTGACCCATTTCCTACTCAGCCCTCTTCTTAAAAAGCATAATCTCAATTGCCCCGAACCTACTGCCTATCTCCAAGCATCACTTTCTCGAATGCATTATTGCATCCATCTGTCTCACTACTTATTTTGAATCTCCCCAGTCTTCTTTGCATCCTACCTATATTGGCCTACCTGTCTAATGTGGAGCCTTGGATAATGTAAAGCATTCTCCAGCTCAAACTCAACAAAAGCAAAGGTGTCTTGTTTGGCTCCATCCAAAAACTTCACACCTCACATATCAATTCCATCTCCCTCCCAACTGCTCTCTTATCCTGAAGCTTCAGCTCCACACCCTGGTGTCTTGTTTGAAACTAAGTTGATTTACAAAGTCTGAATTTGGCCTATTACCAAGAACGCTTACTTCCATCTCTGGAATATTGCCCACCCGCGACCCTTCCGCTACTGAAACTCACCCACATCTTCATCACCTCAGCTCTCAAATTTCTCAATAACAGCCTCCCCAGCTCTACTCTGCATAAAAGCCAACTCATCAATAACTCTGTAGCCTATATCCTTTCCAGTGCAAAGTCCTGCACACTCTGTACTTACCACCCCCTTACACATTCACTTTAAAATCTTTGTCCTTGTCTTCAAAGCTATCCATTGCCTTCTCCACCCTGCTTCTGTAATTTTCTCCAGTTCTGTTCTCCAGCTCACATTCGGCATTCTTCCGACTCCAGTTTGCTGCATATCTTGCCTCTCCCCACTCTAATGTCTATTATGGAGCTTCAAGCCACTAGCCCCACCACCCGCACTCTAGAATTCTCTTCCTAAATGTCTTGCCATATCTCTTCCCTCCTTCAGAAGCTCTATTAAACCTTACCTAAATCTGCGCCTCCAATTTCCTTCCCAGTTATTGAGCTGTAGTATCTATAGTAGTCTTGTTCTGGGACAACTAAGTTACTTCAGAGCAATTTCTCTTAAGGAGGGAGAAAGTAGTACAGGTTCCCGGGAGACAGTACTGAGAAAATCCATAAGACTGATCCTGAGAATCAGAAGACTGCGTCATGAAGAAAGAGTGAGGACACTTGGTTATTTCCATGTTGAAAGGAGAAGTTACAGATACATAAGGTAATAAACAATATAGAATTACTGAACATTACTTCAAATTAATCAGTGGAGCTAGCGGGCAATGGTCCAAACTGCTGTTAAGAAGTTCTTTATGCAAAAAATGATCAAAAAATGCAATGCATTTCTAGTTAAGAAAGTGGAGAGCTCTAAAATTATTTAATAAGCAGCAGGTTCTTGTGATGGGCTGACTGTTGACTCTGGAAGAATAGTTTAGGATAGGTCTGCCTCATCCATATCTATCTATCATCTTGTAAGGAAGTAACTTGATGTTCAATTAAATAGGGACTGGTGTCAGAGGGCCGGGGAGAGAGTGGGGGGGGGTTGATGCTAAGCTCTGCAGTTGACCTTCCCACAGAAGCAAATTTAATGTTTTTGGTCTTGATCGCATGCACGAGCTATTTCAGAAGTCAAGCAAATAAGTTGTTCCTTGTGGAGGTCTTCACAATAAAATAGCTTCAAAAAACACTACCCATTTCCAGGAAGTGAATAGTTCTCGGCCTTCATTCTTGATGTTGGTCAGTGTGCCACAGAAGACCTAACATAGGAAAAGGAAATATTTCAACAAAAAAAGGAGCAAGATGAAAAATATAATTAAAAAGAAAACCTTAATCATCTTGAATATTTCTGAAAGGTTCGAGAATGTTGCACCATGATGCTTTGCAGTAATAAATTTGCAGTAACCTAGTGATGCACAACATGGCACAAATACATATAAATCCACAAATAGCTGCAAAGTTTGAGATTCTGGTCTAAAATCGCTTTTGAAAATCAGCTGAGTGCCACAGATAATAAGATAATGCATGTCACCTTGCATCCAAAAATGAGCAAAAGAAATGAGTCAAAGGCAAATTTGACTGATGTAATAATAGTGGTCAATCCCCACACATTTCCTGACTGTTATTGATCATTCTAGATATATGTGGAAATTACTTGTATTTATGCAGACTTTCATCTGTTTTGTGTAGCAATGCAAGGTGGTAATGTAACTCGACACAGAGAGTTCACAAGATTACAAAATAAATACCAATGAGGAGGGCCATTCAACCCAGCTCAGCTCAGTTAGAAAAGCCTAGTTTCCCCATCACTGCATTCAATTGTCACTGAAATGACTTCAATTTTTTTTTCGCCTCCACTACCCTACCTAGAAATTCATTCCAAATGTTAATGATTTATTACATAAAGAACTTGAAATAAAAGAGTGGTAAGGGAAGATAGGGAAGGAAAGAAAGGAGGTGGGGTGGCAGTCTTGGTTAAGGAGAATGTTAGAGTGCTGGGGCGAGAGTATGTCCTGGAGGGGTCCAGGACAGAATCTATTTGGTTAGAGTTAAGAAATAACAGTGGTGTCATTGCACAACTAGATGTATTCTATAGGCCACCAAATAGTGGGAAAAATACAGAGGAGCAAATTTGCAGGGAAATTACAGAGAGATGCAAGAACTATAGAGTAGTGATAATGGGGGACTTCAATTCTCCTAATATAGACTGGGAGCATAATAGTGTTAAGGGCAGAGAGGGGAAATAATTTCTGGTGTGTTCAGTAAAACTTGCTTGATCAGTACATTCCCGGTTCCACGAGGAAGGCGGCATTGCTGGACCTGGTTCTTGGGAATGAAGTAGGTCAAGTGGAGCAAGTGTCAATCGGGGAACATTTAGGGAACAGTGATCATAGTATCAGAAGGTTTAGATTAGCTATGGAAAAGGACAGGAAGAAATCTAGAGTAAAAATGCTTAATTGGAAGAAGGCAAATTTCAGTGGGTTGAGAACGGATCTGGCCGGGTAAATTGGAATCAAAGATTTTCAGCAAAACTATAATCGAACAATGGGCTGCCTTTAAAGAGCATGGAGATGGCTCGGATATAGTCGAGGTTGAATCCACGCGGGGGAGAGGTAGGGCAACTAAAGTCAGAGCTCCCTGGATGATAAGAGATAGAAAGATGAAGCAGAAAAAGAGCGCGTATGACAGATGTCAGGTTGAGAATACAAGTGAGAATCAGGCAGAATATAGAAAGTTCAGAGGGGAAGTGAAAAAGAAAATATGAGGGGAAAGGAGACCGTATAACAATAGATTGGCAGCTAACATAAAAGGGAATTCAAAAGTCTTCATCAGGCATATAAATAGTCAACGGGTAGTAAGTGGAGGGTGGGGCCGATTAGGGCCCAAAAAGGAGACATACGCATGGAGGCAGAGGAAATGGCTGAGGTACTAAATGAGTACTTGCATCTATCTTCACCAAGGAAGAAGATACTGCCAAAGTCATAGTGAAAGAGGAGGTAGTGGAGATACTGGATGAGAGTTGTGCATGTAAGTAATTGCTGTTGGGATTGTTAGGTAGTCATAGTGCAAGATCCTGAATTAGATGTCCCCACCACAAACTAGAATACATTGACAAGGGTTAATTGCACAAGTGTTCCTTTTAGAGGGTGAGGAGTGTGCTGGCTCCTAGGGTGAGCAAGAAAAAGGAGGGTGACCAGTGTTATTTTGCTTGCCCTAGAGACGTCATTGAACTGTCTTTTGGAACTGTGGTTGACAGAATTGACACTCAGTGCCACCTCCCTTCAGGTTACAGGCATGATTTTTCTGGTAGATTTTCTGCCACACTCAGCAGCCTGAGTCTCCAGATATTAATTGTCTCGAGGTGCCCTGTGGGCCATTCCCTGCTGCCTTGTTTGGCTGCTCCTATAGTAGACATTCTTGAAAAGTTGCAGAAAAAGATTTGAGACATGTAGGGAAGTTAGTTAACAGTCAAGTGAGTGAGCCAAGCACTGCTACTTACTTATCTACCTGTCCCCAAACCTCCTGCGGCCAGAAATGACTTTTCATAGTTGCATTCTAATTTCCTTGCATTTCATCAGATTACTCACATCTTAGATAAGGTTTACACCAATAACTCCTTCAATGGATATGCGCATGAGCTGATCCAAGAAACACTTATGCAAGTAACTCTCCAGTCCACAGACAGGTGCAAATCTCTTTTAATTCGTGTAAAAGCAGTGTAATTTGCCATGTGAAAATTCTAGGCCTAAGTATTTTGACTATTTTCTTCTTGTGTTTTCAGATTTCCACTACCCTTTGTGGCCAGGATTCCACTATCCTGACATCAGCCCTGAAAAGTTTACCCTACCGTCCTTTCCCTACAGCATGCTGCCTCACCTGAGTGATGTCCTAGCTCTAGCTTTAAGGTTATGCCCCCTTGTTCTGGACTCCCCTAGCAAGTCCAACGAATTCAGCCAGGTGGTGGTAGATGGAGACTAGTTGGGCCGCTGATCAAGGAAGTAGTGGAAGGCCTGCAGGCCATCCTGGTGGGGGAATGAAGATGTTGAGGAACTGAATGTCCACAATGAATTAGGATATGGTTAGGGCCAAGAAACTGGAATTAGTTAAAGTGGCAGAGACCATCAGAAGAGTCGCTCTTGTAGAGGGTGGGGAGGGGTAGGGACTGGACAAGGAGAGGAAAAAAGTGGAGTCAAGATAAGAGGAAATAAGTTCCGTGGGGCAGGTCAACCGAGACAGTCCTGTTTGTTGATCTTGGGGAGGAGGGAGAAGCGGGTTTTGCGTGGTTGGCGGGAACAATGAGGTTGGAGGATGTGGGGGTAAGATCAGTGATGCTCTGAGAGATGATGACTTGGTGTTCAGTAACACAGGATGTAAGAGAAATAGTCAGAGTTCGGATTAGGCCTCTGCAAGATGTCCTGTCACCCTACAGCTGCGCCTCCTTAAGGGTTCTAAGAAAAGGTCATCAATCTGAAATGTTAACTCTCTACAGCATGCTGCCTGACCAAGTGTTTCCAGCACTTACTGGTTTTATTTCAGATTTCTAGCATCTGCAATATTTTGCTTTTTGTTTTATCCTGTAAACTTTGCTTTTCTTTCTTATTTCCATTTTAGTTGCCCCATTCATTCATTTTCAGGTCAGCTTATTTAATTTATATTGATATTTCTTGTACATATTCTTAGTTTGCTCCATTTTTCTTTCAACTGACTTTTTATTTGTTCCTGGGATGTTGGCGTCACCGGCAAGGCCAACATTTATTGCCCATCCCTAATTGTCAACTATTGACTAATGTAGAAGCCCATCTGATGAAGAGTTAGTGCAATTTTATTGCGTCCACTAGGTTAAAGTATAGGGAAAACTCTGGAAGTCATAGAAACCTGCAGTGGAGAATGAGAATTACAAAAATGAATCATTTTACCATTTCAACTAAATCTGATATTGATGCTTTAGTAGAGGACTTCCCCTGTGCTCAGAGAGGAAACCTTAACTCAGCATAGGACTAAAAGTAACCACTAACCGTGTCATTTCAAATAAATGTTTAAACCAAGCCCGTTTATCAGATTTGTCAATATCCTTCAGCAGGCAGCAAGCAAGCATTTTGAAAAATACCTTTGGAAAGTGATGAATTGTAGCATGTTCAAATTGTTTAAATTGTGAGATGCATGACAGCATTCTTATTGTACTTGCAAAATTATGGGATTATGAAAAATATTTTTTGATATTTAAATGTAGTCCAATTTGCATTTGTTGTAACTTTATACCACGGGGTCATATTAGCTCAAAAAATAACTCCAATACTTCAAACATTTTTTTAAAAATATTTTTATTGTAAGTTTTATGGGTCAACATGCTTAAGTTAATTAAAAGTTCTCCTGAGTTTTAAATACTTTAATATTCAAAAGCCTTGCATTGTCATAAGCAACATCAAGGGAATGAGGCAGTGCAGTGGGTTAGACAGTGGTCTTCACCTTGTGGTGCCCGGGATCAAAGCCAGCCCAGAATGATAGGATGAGAGCTTCCTTCATTGGCTGCTTGCAAGGGTCCTATGTGAATATAGCTTGGGCATCCTCAAACAGGCTTCCAGTACATATGGGCCTACTGTCCCTAATTTAGTGACTAATTGCCAATCCCAATCATACAAGGGTGGTTTATGGCAGAATAGATGTATGCTGTGCCTGGTGGAAAATTCTCCATTCCCCAGTACTAATGAGAACAATCAGACTAAAAATTGAGAGAGCCAAAGGAGACATTAGGACAGGTGACCAAAAGCTTGGTCAAAGAGGTAGGTTTTAAGGAGTGTCTTAAAGGAAGAGAGGTGGCGAGTCGAGGGAAGGAATTCCGGAACTTAGCACCTAGTAAGCTGAAGGCACAGCTGCCAATTGTGGGGCAAAGGAAGTTGAGGATGCACCAGACTTGGTGGGACGCAGAGTTCTCAGAGGGTCATAGGCTGGAAGAGGTTGCAGATATAGGGAGGGGCGAGGCCATGGAGGAATTTGAATACAAGGTGGAAGATGAGAGGTTGGCTAGGAGAGAAACAATGTGAAATAGACTTCAGTGTTTTTTTTATAATTTTTTAGACATAAATTTCATTGATTTTGACCTTCAGTGAGATGATCTTGTCTCCTCAGCATTGCAAAAACATAAAGAGTAAAAAAGATTACCAGCCAAGGCTGAACAGTTTTGAGGGGTTTGGGAAGTAGGAGTTGGTGTAATAAGTCTTAATTTCAGCACATTTGAGAATGCAGGAAGGCGAAAGGGCATGTGGGTAATCCTATTTACAGTTTTGGATGACCAAGTGAAGAAAGTTCAAAGTGGCAATTACCATAAAATAATGACAGAGCGAGAAGAAAAGTTGTAACAAAGAGAGGCAAGAGGTGAGAAAGGAATTATCTATCAGATAGCAAGCAAAAAGAAACCAGTAGTAAAATTATTTAATGATGGCAAAGTCCTGATAGAATAAATATTCCACAAGTAATATAATTAGTGGTAGAGAATAACCATGATATGGTACTGGTATGAAGAAATCAAATGTCTTATGAGACATATTGAAGACGAGATGTTTGAGAAAGTAGAAAATTGTGAGGGCAAGAAGATGAAAACTGAAACCATTAAAAGGTAAGTGTCAGGAGCGGTTGGTTCAACTTAATGAGAGATGTGAATGAATTGCAATTTTACATAATTGAAAGAAATCAAGATTTTCATTGCCCCAGATTTTGCTGCGAGTGTCAAAGAAACGGCTTTCGCTGTTCACCCTGCGTACAGTTGCCCAGAGACTTTTCATGGACTTGTTAGTACAGATTTCTAGTTTTCGGGGGCCTAATCTAGTCCGGCGTCCTTTCCAGTGAATATGTGGCGTTCGTGAGCAGAGAAGGTGGCTCTTCAACCAATCAGATTGAAGAATCCTCACGAAGACATGTAGACTGCAAAGCAGGAAGTAAAGAAAAAGGAAATATTAATTAATTTAAATCAATCATTCAGGAAGCAAAATAAAGATTGGGACATACATATGGGATTAAAGGAGAGACACAAGGGGATTGAAAAACAAATATAAACAATAATCTTTTTTTTTAATCTGCAACATTCATTATCTTCTGAGGGATGAGCCTCCACACACAAATTAATTTTTCAGGGCCAGAGAGGTTGTTTGGCAGTAATTCTTATTACACCGTTAAAAACTCAGTTACTCTTGATTGCACAAGCCCTAACTTTTTCATCTGTCAGACTAGTGGATAATTACCCCAAGTTCACACCATTCGTGATCACTGAAGCAAATTATTATTAAATGGGGAGAGATTACAAAATTCTGCAATCCAGAAGGATCTGGGGGTCCTTATACATGAAACACAAAAAGTTAACATGCAGGTACAGCAAGTAATTAGGAAGGCAAAAGGAATGTTGGCCTTCATTGCAAGGAGGATGGAGTACTGCGTACAGTTTGGTCTCCTTTTTAAGGAAGGATATACTTGCATTGGAGGCTGTTTGGAGAAGGTTCACTAGGTTGATTCCTGAAATGAGGGGGTTGACTTATGAAGATAGGTTGAGAGGGTTGGACCTATACTCACTGGCATTTAGGAGAGGTGATCTTATTGAAACGTATAGGATTCTGAGGGGGCTTGACAGGGTAGATGCAGAATGTTTCCCCTCATGGGGGAATCTAAAACTAGGTGGGCATAGTTTCAAAATAAGGGGTCGTCCATTTAAAACGGAGATGAGGAGGAATTTCTTCTCTCAGAGGGTCATGAATCTTTGGGATTCTCTATCCCAGAGAGCTGTGGAGGCTGGGTCATTGAATATATTTAAGGTGGAGATGGACAGAATTTTAAACGATAAGGGAGTCTAAGGTTATGGGGAGTGGGCAGGGAAGTGGAGTTGAGGACAAGATCAGATCAGCCATGATCTTATTGAATGGCAGAGCAGGCTCGAGGGGCCAAATGGCCTACTCCTGCTCCTATGTTCTGGGCAGATTGCATTATCAAAAACTGCAACAGTGCAGCCTGTGGAGGAGTATCACTGACAGCAACTTCTGGGTTTCCACGGTTAACTGTGCATATGCGAATGTCAGATGTTGCTGTCAGTTTTACCCTGCAACAATTGCGAGCGGTGACAGCTTCGCACTTTTAGTACAGCAAAATCCGTGCCAATGTCCCATTGAAGGGTGCAGAAAATATTAAGTGTAAGTGATTTAAAAACTGTACTGCAAGAGGGGGAGGTTCTATGAACTGACATGTGTTCGTTTGGGATTTTCTTCCCAATGCCTTTCTCATATTTAAAGCTAGATTAGTTTCCATTAGCAGACTGACCTTATGAAACCAAACCTGTGTCTCTATTCTCTGCTCTGTATGAGTTAGCCCAGGTCTAACAATTAACCTTGGAGGACAATAAATCGCTTACTAGAGGATAAATGGAACGACCACCCCCGTTTACCATTACCTCAGAAGGTGGAAAATGCCATAGTGTTGGATTATTGCATTCAGGCTCAACTTCTTGTCCAGATTTGTTTAGATATAAAATATAGAGAACCAGAAAAGATTAGCAATATACTAACAGTACATATTCAAACTTACACTCTGCACAAACTGGGTTGGTTGTACTATGATATTGATTGAACTAAGCTAGTGATATTGACTGAGGTGGTGTAATGTGGCATTGATTTGAGCACTGCATTATCATAGTGACTGGACTGATATATTCTGAATGAACTGACGTACTGTAACACTGATGGGAATTGGAGCTTCGATGAGATACTATTTGGGTTTGGAGGGCTGTATTTGGAGGGGTGTACTGTGAGGCTGACTGGAGGAGTGCAATAAAAATTCAACAAAGTAAAGGGGTGTGACCAAGATTGGATGAAAACCAGATGCAAAGGTCAGTTAGTCAGCAAATTGTGTCAGTAAACTATTACGTGATGAGTAAATTATGCTATGCTCCAACTCAGTCAACAAGCTCTCCGCTGGAGTGGAAGGAAACTACAGAACCAGTGGGAACCTGTTCAACCTGCACCATCTCCAGGCCAGGTCCAAGACCACCCCAACCTCTGTCGTTGAGCTACAGTACGCGGACGACACCTGCGTCTGTGCACACAGAGGCTGAACTCCACGACATAGTCAACGTATTTACTGAGGCGGATGAAAGTACGGGCCTTACGCTAAACATCCATAAGACAAAGGTCCTCCACCAGCCTGTCCTCGCCGCACAGCACTGCCTCCAAGTCATCAAGATCCAGGGCGCGGCCTCGTATTGGACTGTTGGAAAAGAGCTTGCTGACAATTCTTACTGACTTTCACATTACACACAGTGGCCCCTCCATTATTCACCAGAAAGGAGGGGAATGGGAATTGGTGGGGAATCCGTGTCCCCAAATGTTGCCTCTCCCATCTGGTATAGCAACCCCCTTGACACGGGAATCGAGACAAGTCCAGACCAAAACTGTGCGCAGTACTCCAGGTATGGTCGCTCCAGGTGTGGTTTTACCAACGCCCTGTACAGTTGTAGTAGGCCTTCCCTACTTTTATACTCCATCCCCCTAGCAATATAGGCCAGCATTCCATTTGTCTTCCTGATTATTTGCTGTAGCTGCATAAGAAGCGGCGTGCGGTCCAGGGTGCAGCTTGGAGGCCCCGACCTGCGAGAAACTATCATCGGCAGGTCAGGACCATAAAAGGAGCAGCGTGCGACCCAGGGAGCAGTGTGGAGGCATGCCACTACAAGGTCCAGCGCGAGCTGGTGCTGGAGGGCAACAGCAGCGAAGAGTGATGTCAGCAAGGTCCAAGTCGGTGATTGGAGTGTGGGCAGATTCAGCAGGGATGTGATCGGGATGTAGGGGAGGCGTGAGTTCAGGGCCAGGAACCCAGCCTACACTGCGATATGTGTGCGCACTAGGTCTGTGCAGCACATCACGTCTCCAGTTGTCTTGGGTAATCCTTACCACTGGACCAAGACCTAGCTCTGTCAAGCCTGTGTGGTGGCTGGTGTGCAACGGCCACCACACTGTAAAAAAAATCCACGCACAGGCATCTTCCAACCTTCAGGATGTAGTTCGAGTTCTTCATTTGAAACACCTGTGAACTCATCCTTTTTTTTGGCGTGGAAGCAAGTCAGCTTCGTTGAGGGACTGCCTATGATGATTGGACTGTTCAGCCACCTAAGGACTCATTTTAAGAGTGGAAGCAAGTCTTCCTCGATTGCGAGGGATTGCCTATGATGATGATAATGTCAAAGCTTTGATACATTTTAAAGTTTCAAACTCAGAAGTGCCAGTATTGGGCAAGTTATCTCATCTACAGCAACTTAATCCCAGCTGGATGAGATTACACATCTATGTGGTTCCAACTGTACTCAACAGTAGGCTTCTATCTTTTTTTCAATAAAAGAGCAGAATAGAGATGCAGTCACCACTGAATGCAATTAAATGCATAAGCCTAACTGCTCGAAGTAATAATTCACACCTTTACCACAGAGAAAGCATCAGTCAGTCATCACCACAAGTAACTATCAAAGAATAAAAATGTGGCTATTATTTTTACTGATTCACATCAGCGCTATACATTCACACAAGCCACTTGTTACTCAGACTGTTTTCTCAAGAGTTTATCTGACCATATTTAACTTAAAGACTTATAAAGTCATATTGTCTATTGTTAGGTTTCACTATTTAGAACTAATTGCAGCTTTATATACATATATACAGTAAATATATTTATTAATTATATTTGTCACAGAATAGATTCATACATTTTAAAATTATTGGAACAGTTAACAAAGGTGGATGTTGCAATGAGTTGGAGCACTTTCCTCTCACCTCTGGAATCGGACTTTGAATTCAATTCAAAGTAATAGCACGAAAGTCTCCACTAGAGTCCTTAGTGAAATAAGTTTGACCAATCTCAACCAAGTTGATGCTTAACTGAAAGGGCACAAGAACAGCTGGTGTGGAAAATGGAACACCCAGCCATACAAATAAGTGCACACCTACATTTGGATTTAAGGTGCATTGTTGGGGCAGTGTAAAGGGATACTGATCTTTCCCCTAACTGGTGTCACACCAACCTCTGTGCAATAAATGCATATAAAATATGGATGAAAACCTAGATCTCAGCATCAAAATCCCTCACCTTGGTAAGCACAAAATTCACCCAAAGAAAAAAAAATAGAATATTTAAAAATATCAAAGTTTTCTGATGAAACCAAGTTAGTAGCACAGTAACTAGTATAGATGGAAGCAGAAAGTTACAATGGAACATTGATAGATTAAGTGAGTGGGCAAAACTGTGGCAGATGGAGTTCAACGTGGGACAGTATGATGGCATCCACTTTGGACCCAAGGAAAGATAGATCAAAGTATTTTCTAAATGGTGAAAAGCTAGGAACGGTGGGCAAGCAGAGATTCAGGGGTTCAAGTACAGAAATCACAAAGCTGGTGGCCAGATACAAAATATAATTTAAAAGGCTAATGGAATATTTGTCTTTATCACAGGTAGAAGTTATGTTAAAGTTGTACAGGGAGTACTGCATTAGGTTCTGAGAGGACGGCAGCTCAGGAAGAAAGTATTGACCTTGGAAGGGGTGCAGAGCAGATTTACCACAATTACACCGTGGCTAAAAAGGTTAACTTATGAGCGCAGGTTGCATAGATTGGCTTGTATTCCCTTGAATATATAAGATTAAGGTGTGATTTAATTAAAGTGTTTAAGCAGATTAAAGAATTTCATAGGGTAGATAGAAACTATTTCATCTGGTAGGAGAGCCCAGAACACAGAGGTACCTGTATAACATTAAAATTAGAGCTAGGCCATTCTGGGGTGATGTCAGAAAGCACTTCTTCACACAAAGGGTAGTGGAAATCTGGAACTTTCTCCCCCAAAAAGCTGTTGAGGCTAGATAAATTGAAAATGTCAAAACTGAACGATTTTTGTTAGGTAAGGGTTACGCAACCAAAATGGGTAGATGGAGTTATGATACAGATCAGCCATGATTTAATTGAATGGCAGAACAGGCACAAGGGGCTGTTATGGTTTATGATAAGTGCTGGTCGGTTTTGACATGTGAAGTCCAAGTACAGATCGCCTCTAACTGAGGCCCCTAGTTCAGAGTCCAAGGAGATAGGAAGAGAGATCATGCAAATTAAAAACAGCACCAACAATGGACTATTTTGTTTAATGATAATTAAATATATTTAAAGTCAACTGATGGCTTCAACAATCATGGAATGTTCAATTAAAATGGCAAAACATTAGTTTACATTGCTGAGGTTACCAGCGATAAAACATACAAGTGTATAGAGATTTCTTTATTTACGGACATTAACATGCTGTTTATATACATATAATTGTTCTCATATGTACAACACAAAATGCACAATTTATACATAACAAATTACAAAGAATAATCAATAAAAAGACACATTGAGCATTGCAAGAAAATTTAGATCAAGCAAAACATGAATGAAACAACGACCCCTTTATTAATCACACCATACAACCCAACATTAGAATAGGATTTCAGAACATGTGCAGGTTTCTATTAATGATTTTTAAACATTTTATAATAAGCTTTGTAACAGTTACAAACACATGTGCACAACATTAAAACACACAATGATAAACCCTTTGCATTGTGTATATGATGTGCAACATCATTGCATTCAACACTCACTGTTAAATTCAAATATGTAGAGGGTAAGAAAGTGTTCTTGACCAGCAGTCCAGGGCAACTGCTGTTTAATCAGAAGTAAAAAGAAAAGTTGACACTTATCTTGCAGATCAAAAACTACGGTTATTTTCCTGTTTGAAAAGTAAGCAGTTTTCAGCATATAATTTTCTCCGAAATAATATTCTGAGAAAATACAATACTGCATTGAGAGTATTAAAGCTCAAGAACAAAAAACAAGACATATCAAACATATCTATAAACCTATTCAGAGGAGGGTCAAGTTTGTCAGTCTGACATTGAATTATGGCCTCTCAACAACTGCTTTATACAGTCTTTATTTCACACTTATGCAGACCATCTAATTAGCAGTCCTCACCACTGGTTTATCTTATTGAGGTCCGAGTTCCACTAACTATAATGCAGCTTTTATTGGAACCTGTGAAAAAGCTTCTTGTAACAAAATATTTTACTAACAGTTTAACTGCAGTATTTGATAGTTACAAATGAAGAGGTTAATGTGGACCCAGTTTCTGTACTACTAAGCACATACTCGCCCATATCACCTCCAGCCTTTTACAGTTGTCCCTGAGTTATAGCAATATAAATCTTCTAGTCATGTTACAAAAGGAAGTAGTTAAAGTATTGGCTATTTTTCTTAATGCTGGGCTGCTTTATCATTTTTTTAAACAATCAAATAGTTGTAAGCTACATGGTCCATGTGCCATTTAATACGTAGCAAAGAGCAATAAAAGCACTCTGGCATGGTCGCAAATCATGCAGAAATATGATCAATTGAAAATGTGATCAATTTAGTGCTATAGTAGTATGCAAGTAGAAGCATTCTTTAACAATGCCCACGATTAGGTTCAGCTTCAGCTGATTTGTGTATTCAATATAATGGGTTGAAATTAGCATATTTCATGGTTACTGTTTCCACAATGTGAATAAATGTTCACTTATGCATTTGTATTAGTAATTTATTTGACTTTTCACAGCGCTGAAATCTAAATACATTTTAATTGTTTGAAACCTTCGAACCAGTACTCTTCCAGTATTATGACATTCATGATTCCATAAATCTCACTTTTCCAACCGAGTCTGAAATACTCCAGTAACCACAAATGTATGTCAAAGAACCAACAATTGTTTGCACGTGCTGTCAATGACCTGGTTACATATTACTATGCCAAAATAGTGAAACCAGGAAACCCAAGTATCCTTGCTGTGGATTAGCCGCCATGTGTCCAAAGCAAGTACACATACAACCTTTTGTTTTTCATACTTATAGCAGCAAGTACCACCTCAGTCCGAGGAATGGGTGGTGAACAGTAGGCTGAAGTTCGATCAGGTGAAAATATTTCCTTTTGTACACATATTTAACCTTATACAATGTTTAGAAAGCAGGGCACCCACATAACATCCAAGAGTATGGTCTAATATCATCAGTAACAGGAGCTCAGTTTGCTGTTCCTATCAAACCTTTTTGTTTTGGAGATCTTAGGGTTTTTCCTGGTCATCTTCTATTCTGCAGCAGTTTGAACAAATCACTTGTATTTTGCTGTGAATGAAAGCTCTAACCAGAATCTGCCATATGTCCCCATAACAGAAAAGCTTTTCTTTTAATAAGCATAAGGAATGTTTTAGTGAGATCTCTGATTTACCTTTCAAACTGAAAGAGTTAAAGTTACAAGAATTTTTTTTTCGCTATTAAGGACTAGCTCTGCAATCCTGAGCTCCCAGTGTAGGAAGAGTGGGTTGGAAAATTGGGACAACATTGTAAACCTAACTGAAACATGTACTCACATTGAAGGTGGGTTCCCTGCCATGAGCAGAGAGCCCTTTAGTATTCTGTTTCCAATTTTTTTTAGTTAACAGTTGCCAGTACACAGGACGCTTCTAAACAGCTTCTCACACATTTCAGTAAATTGCTGCAACTGCCAATTCATTGATTCTTTCCTGGTCAAGTCACATAAAAATAGCCAAACAATGTCATACCTGTAGCACTGGAGTAGGCCACTGTCCATAGTGCCTGTGCCGACTCTCTGAAAGAGCTATCCATTTAAGACCTATTCCCCTGCCCTTTCTCCATACTTTCTTATATTTAACCATTTATTCACTTGCCTTATAGATTGAGTTTCTATCACTGTTTCTGTTCTGGTACTCAATGTTCTAAATACCTTCTTCATTTGAAAAAAATCTCAACCATTCCCTTTGTTCTTTTGGTGAATATTAAACTTATGCCCTTGGGTTTGAAACAACCAAGGGAAATAGTTGTTTTCCCCCAATTTAAGTTACCAAAACATCTCCTAATTTTAAACACTATCAAACTTATTTTTAACCTTCTTTGTTCTGATGAAATGAGCCCCAGTTCCTATGGGCTCTTCAGAACTAAAACCCCTCATCTTAGTGAACCTCTTCTCGCATCCTCAATAGAGAAGGAGAAGGTTGAATCATTTAACAGTACCAACAATTTTATTAAACTACGTAAATCTTTCTTTTTTCCCCTCCCAAGGTGAATGATGAGGTCAATTAATCTAGTCTGAAATGACTGATGCAATATAATAATGTACCCATCTTAAATCAAAACTAGGGAACTACATTATCTAGCAGAACATTCAAAATTCATCTTGCAGCAGCCATTGAACACATTCTGAGACCTGCAAACTCTTGACATACAATCACAACAAAGTGCACACAAGCCTCTGGCTAACAGAAGACAAGATAAACAAAAGTAGTACTGGTGAGGTTAAGCCAAGTTTGTGTTTTTAAAACCTGTACATTGGAGGACGACGGGTAGACTGAACGGTAACAGTTTCAGCTCATTAAATTACTTGGGATCTGGATGTTTGGAACAATTTTAGAAATGAGTCCTTTGAGCTTGAAATGTCTGAAAATGTTAATTTAGAGTTTGAATTTCTTTCATAGGCAACAAAAAAGTTTTTATTAATAGCTTAGCTGCCAGTAGTACATTTTCTATTCACTAATAAAACCAACCAGAATGTAAGCCAAGACCAATGTCAAGAAGAACAAAATGACAACTAAATACTGGAATCCCAAAACATTTTGTTGTAAACATTCACCATCAACATTCTGATAGCAACTGGAATGTTGACTAACTTAAAAACTCACTGGCATTTCAGTCATTAGCATTAAATTTTATCCCCATTTCTTCTTCTTACAGACCAGTATGTATGGTTCAACAAAGCCTCAGTGCGACAATATAAACTGTCACTATTCTTTGCACAATGATTATTTTTCATTGTTCAGGAAACATTTTCCATCTAAAATCTGGTCCATCCACCTTGGTCAGCTTCATTTATTGCTCACTGAAGAAGGGAGTCAATTCCAGCTTCACTTTTTGTAGATCGTTTCCTGATTATGAAAAATGAAATGGATCACAATTTTTTTTTGTAAAAAAGAGATTTATATTCAGTTTTACTTTGTCCTAAATGTGTGCTAAAATATTGACAAAAATGACAGTACTCCAGGGCACTGTTGGCGATTACTCAGCCAACCTGGTTCCTTAATCAGATATTGAACGGTCTCTTTCCACTCAACTCTACATAACCCTGCGAGGCAATGCCTGAACCAGGCGAGTGGTCCTAGCTTAACAAGCAGTGGGATTTAGCTCCAGCAGTACCACGACACACATTTAAGAATCTCCTTAGCCTCGTCTTTTGCCAACCTGGGTCCATTCTTGGGATGTGTTTCTAGGAGGGGATTGAGATTTCTCAATAACTTGGTTTGGAGACTCTAACATGGTAGTGGGTTTTTGTAGCCATTCATTTTGATTATACTATGTAAATAGCACTGCGGCAATATAAACTGTCACTATTCTTTGCACAATGATTAATTTTCATTGTCCAGGAAACATTTTCCATCTAAAATCTGGTCCATCCACCTTGGTCAGCTTCATTTATTGCTCAACGAAGAAATTATTTCTAAAAAAAAACATGGGAATTCCCGGAGCTATAGCAACATTGAACCATAAATCCACTTAAATTAAAAATTGCCAGGCTTGGACCCATTCAATATTGAAAGATTTCCAACTTTCAGAACATATCCTTTTTCCTTCAGGTGATCAAATTTCAGTTATGCAGTACAATCGGAATCATCTATATTCAGAGCATTCTTGAATTTATAACAAATTTTTGAGATGTTCACGCATAACTAACTTCGATGCAGCAAACTATTTTTTTTTTTTAAATGTGCACCTTTGAAACAAATTTGCATTTATACAATGCCTTTTACAAGCTTAGGATGCCTCATAGTACTTCAAAGACAATGAAGTACTTTTGAAGTGTAATTGCTGTAGGGAAAATTTTACAAATGAAACCAAAACTGAAACATCTCAAGAGGAGATTAAGCATTTTACTCCTGTTCCCATTTCTTGGGTGCCTTCAAGCTAAAAATTTCCAAAATGATTCTCGGCAATTTTCTCCTGGGGTGGAGAGGGAGACATGAGCACTTGGCCTCTGCCCTACATCTTTCCAAAGTGCAATCGGTAAGATCAGAACTCAGTAAGTGGAGGATCATTGTGAAGCCAGGTCCTAACACTCTGAATTAGCATGTCGGGATCCAAAATACTACATAGCTATACCTAAATTCATACAATTGCATTTTCCTGTATTAACTGTATCCAATATACAGAACGCTAAACCGTAACACCTCAGAAATGTGTATGGTGAAAGCTGAAATTTTTCAATAATGAATGTCACTCTTGCAAACCTACTGAAAGAGCATCAGAGGACTGAGAGTTATCTGCCTTCTTGCAGGGCATGTTGTCTGATGTGGAGAAGTTATTTGCTGATAACCTATAACTGATCATAGAAAATCAGTAGCTCAATGAGACCTCAAATGTCCTTGGTTTTATCCACGATCTATGCTGTTTTCACTGATCTCGGCTATGGTGTCAATGGAAGTGCTACAATTATCTGCAGTACTCCTTGGTTGAGAAGTAAAACACATTCCTGAGCGTTACCCAGCCGACTGATGGAAGTATACTTGTATGGATGTTGGATGAGGGCATATTTTGGCTTGGCTATGATTATCGCCATGCTGAATGATCTACCAATGCTTTCTGTCAAAGCTGATATGAATAATGTCTACATGGACGAGGCACTGGAAGTTGCCCAGTACCTGTGAAATCATATCTCAAAGAGTCATTGTTTTCAGGTAGAGGAAGTTAGTGAGAAAAGAGGAAAATATAAAAATTAAGGAATATCATGCACATTTTTTATATAAAAAAGTTAAGAGTATTTCCACTGTTGCCTCACTTTCTGCCTGTTTTGGGTCTGGATTTCCCTCCCTTTGAAGTTCTTGGTCTCTCCAGCTTCATTAATGACTGTCTCAGACTTTCTTCAGTGTAGGCCAAGTAAACATGGGACAGATCCACTTCGAAGGGCTAAGATAATAAAGAAAACAAATCAAAAATTAATTTCATGTTAGGAATCAAGCAAAAGAATTAGAGAGTTTCTGCGGAGTTATCAGAACTTCGGAAAGTACAGTTTATACTATTGTACTGAAACTCTTGCATCCCATTCATTCAAACCGACTGACTTCACGTCATCATCTAATGTTAACTGCATTTTAGACAAGACCTGATACATTTCTAGTTTTTACTTTAAGATTGACTTAACATACATTACAAAAATGCGTATGTGCAGTATAAAACTGCACTATAATTCTATGCCAAGAACATAAACCATTATTTAATAAATACAAAAAAGTGAAATACTGCAGATGCTGGAAATTTTAAATAAAAACTGAAAATGCTGCAAATACTCAGGTCAAGCAGCATCGGTGGAGAGAAACAGTACCAGAAAAGATGGGCTCACAGTTTAGAATCTCGCCTGAAAGACGGAATCTCCAACAATGCAGCGCTCTGAATACTGCACTGGTATGTCAGTTTAGATTATGTGCTCAAGTCCTGGTGCAGAGCTGAATCCTCAATCTTCTGAGAGGCGAGCATTCTTTCCACTAAACCAAGCTTTATATCATTTTCATACTGGTTTGTATTTGTACTCGAGTCACAGTAGCAACAGTAAACTGGTAAGGACTCAATATATTAACACATTTGTAGATAGTCCCACATATAAAATGGATATTGAAAGGAGTATTGCATACTTTTTAAATAAGTGCACTATGATATTGGAAAATATAATTTAATTGGAAAATACATGTGTTCTACTGGTTAGATGCATTTAAATAAATGACACTTTCAACAGCTGGACATTTTTATTGAAATTACAAAAGACAAACACCAATTAATAAATTGTGTTGGGACATGGGGGGAGGGACAAAGAACAAAATGTTTCCTCTAAAACTAAGAATTCAAAACTTACATCTTTTTCTTTTTTGTCAGGTACTGGTGTCTGTTTTCTCATGTTGTTTCCTGTGTATGCCACACATTTCTATAATTAAGAGATAAAGTCTTCTTGTGAGCTTAAAACTTATCATCCTTAAGGTACTGTAAACAAAATCTTTATGGTGCACTAAAAAATCCCAGAATCAAATGTGTTGATAGTACAGCATATTTTCTTCAGACTAATTTTGGCACCACATCAGCTGATTATAATGAGGAGCATAAGTGTGTTAGTAATGTGTACTACTAAACAGGAACTGTAAAATTAATTTTTAAAAAGCACTCAAGGGAAACTAACTTTTTAGACGATTTAGACTTTGGAATCAAAAAACACAATTTCTAAATTTGCAGAATGGGGCGGCGGGGGTGGGCAGGAGGGTGTAAGATAGTTAATACTGAGGAAGACTGCAACATATTACAAGAAGACATTAATGAACTTGCAGAATGGGCATATAACTGGCAAATGAATTGCTACACAGAAAAGTGTGACGTATTACATTTTGTTAAGAAAAATAAGGAGGTCACATATTACTTGGAAAAGAAGAATCTAAGTGGGGTAGAGGAGCAAAGAGATCTGAGGGTACAAATATACAAATCACAAAGTTAAGACACTGGTTAACAAGGTCATAAAAAAAGCAAACCAAGTGCCAAGGTTTATTTCTTGATGTGTAGAATTGAAAAGTAGAGAAGTTATGCTAAACTTGTATCAAACCTTGGTTAGACCACACTTGGGAGTACTGTGTACAGTATGCCATATTATAAAAAGAATATGGAGGCACTGGAGAGGGTGCAAAACAGATTTACAAGGAGGATACCAGAAATGCAAGGTTATACGCATCAGGAAAGGATGAACAGGCTGGGTCTCTCTTCTCTTGAAAAGAGAAGGCTGAGAGTGACCTAATAGAGGTATTTAAAACTATGAAAGGTTTTGATAGAATAGACAAAGAGAGTGTTTCCACTTGTGAAGAGCAAAACTAGAGGCCATCAATAGAAGATAGACACCAAGGGCCCGAACTTGGTGAAAGCCAAGGCCCGCCCAAGTGACGCCGAGACACCTTGCGGTACTTTGCCAGGAAGATTCCTCTAAAAGATACACCAGTACCGCCCAGTGAGAATCTGTGCAACAGCGGGCGGGAGCTCCCAATCTCGGCAGCAAATGCGATCCTCGCCAAAGTGCCGCCGAGGATCGAGTTGGGCCCAGGGAAGGGAGATGGGGGGAAAAAGCTAAAAATGAAAATTTACACAAAAAGTCCCACTGAAGCACCTTCAGGAGACCCCATCCACATAACTTGCTGAAAAAAAAGAAATTCACTAACCTTTTTTTGCAGGTCTTCTTACTTACCATTGGGGTTAGATCTGCCTTCACGCAGCGGTCTTTCTCCCTGCTGCTGCAGACACCCGCCCACACCAAAATGGCAGCTTGGCGGGCGGAAGGTCAGTTGAGCGTCTTGCGCGCTAGCGGCCGTCAGCCGTTCCCAGCGATCCTCCCCTCCCGCCAGCAGGAGACCTCCAAAAAACTGGCACCAAGGGGAGACCGCCGAAAAAACTCGGCGGCAGCCAGCGCAGTGAGCGGTAAGGCCACCAAGTTCAGGCACCAAGAAATTCAAAAGGGAATACAGGAGGAACTTCTTTACTCAGAGAGTGGTGAGAATATGGAACTCGCTACCACAGGGAGAGGCTGAGGCAAATAGTATAGATGCATTGAAGGGGAGGCTAGATAAGCATATGAGGGAGAAGGGAATAGAGGGTTATGCATGAGGAAGGATGGGTGGAGCCTACAGTGGAGCATAATTGCCACCATGGACTGGTTGGGCTAAATGACCTGTTTTTGTGCTGTATATGCTATGTAAAACTAAACTTTGACATTACTTGAAATGTTTTGGCAACTATTACTTTTAAAATTTAATTGTGGCATTTATTCTAATCCAACTTCCAAACTAATGCTTGAAATCTATAAATTATTTTTACCAATATTAGCACACAAACACCTTTATTCCCACATGCATGCCTCTCAATTTGGCATTAAAACAGATATTACACTATGAACTGTAAAGAGATGTAGTACATTTGCCAACTAATTAAGATAAACCATGTCTTATAAATTGTTATGCAAGCTACTGTATTTGATGTATTTCTCAAATGAACATTATATTTAATCAGCCATAGAATTATATTAATGATATCTACAGCTAACAAGCACACAGTGGAAATAGAAATACTGAAACTTCTCATGTTGACAGTTCTGAAGACTTGCAGCACCCAACACTTAGATGTCCCTGACTTATAGCCAATATGAATCTTCTGGCATCAGTTGGATACAGAGATAGTGTCCCAATTTATTGACTGTACAAACCTACCAGTTGCCACTCTCCAATGTCTTCATTCCAGTGTACGTAATTCTCAATCATCTCCTAGAAGGCACAAATATCTATTTTAGCCAAACCTGACATTTTATTTATTGTGCCAAAGTACAAAACACAACAAATACAAGATGAGGAATAACCCAGTTTACTAAACAGGTATTTTGAGAAATCGTGCTCGACAAGAAGTAGTCATCAGACTCCTCTGTAGTACAATGGAACCTCATTATCAGCAACTCCGTTATCATCCTTCCCAATTATCGACCAATGTTCGCAGGACAAAGTCTTGCGTGAAATTTTGCTTCCTTATGAAACAAGCCAACGTCATTTCTTCCTATTGGACATAATCTAACTGCCCTAGAAAGATGAAGTGCAATCTATGTTATTTGTCCTAATTTAATGCCTGAAGTATTTCTGTATGATATTTATAACGCCAAACTTTGGGATTCTCAACTATCCACTAATTTCCAATATCCTCCAAAGAAAATCCTTTTCATTATGGCTGATTATACAAGTTCCATATATCGCACGTATACATGAACATTTCAATTAGAACCACTAACTTTTTAAATCAGCAAGCAATGCTGCAAATCTGCCACAATCAGGTATATCACAACAATAGCTTTATACTTGCAGCAGGCTATATAGAATTGAAGTGGCAAGAGCTGAATGTCTTTACATACAGCAACAAACGATAAGCATACCAATCGTTTGATCCTGCGTGGAATTAAACATTCATATTAGCTTCATAGCTTATTATTACTGGGATTTGGGGGAGGGGTCAAATGGCTCTATGAATGGAATGCTTTCCATCATTGTTTCAAAGTAGGTGAACAAAGATGTATGAAAGGAGCATTTTAGTGATAGTAAAAAAAAAAATTAGTTTTTAACAAAATTATTCCCAAATATATGAGAATGCACAAAGAAAAATAGCATACTGAACATTTTGCATAAATAAGAAAAACCTTCATAACTCACTCTCACCAATCATTGAACAAGTGTATGTAAGTCTCCCTTTGTTCATGTGCTGTATTTCATTGTAGGTTATTTTCTATCAAATCATAAAATAGCCCTTAAACCCAAGTTCAAAGACTTATATGGACTAGTGATGTGCACATCATGGAAAACATATTCCTTATCCTTGGATGGTATACTATCCAAGCAACAGAAATACCATAATTGTTAACGTGTTTCAACAAGGCACAATAAGCGCAAAATATTAAACTTTTCCATCATTAAAGCCCTTACATAAACAAATTTAAAAAAAACTCTGTCTAACCTGGTATTCTTGAGGAATAAAGTTGTCAATAATGAGCATCTGGAGACGGAGTTCTCGGCTCAGCTGTCTGATATTCTCCAACAGCCCTTCAATCTCGCGTTGATGTTCTTGTTGCAAGTCTGCCATCTTTGAATAAAAACAAACCAGACTAATACATCAGGAACGTCATCGTGTCATGAAGTACAAAACACTAGAAAGTTGTAATGCAAAGAAACTGGGCAAAGGGGTTACTTCTCCAGGTTATCAAGTAATGGCAAGTGAAAAAGCTTTACTTTTACATGGAACAGGCAATCCAATTGAGAAATGACAACTAAAATGTTTGAGTTTGTTTCACAATACATTTATTCATATTATGGTACTTTTTTCAGATGCGCCCCTTTCCTATGTATCTTAAATTATGAACAGCGAATTCTAAGTTTGTAATTTCAGTATACTTTATGCTGGCATTCCATACGAACACTTAAGCTATATATAAGGGCACTATTCCTATGGACAGTTGTATAAAACTTTAGTAATGAGAAAGTGCGAGAAACTGGATGTTCTAAATGTTGGTTATTTTCTGCTTTCCGTACATTTAAAGGTTAAAACCGGTCAACTTACATTTAATGCTTTTGATGAATATTTAATTAAACTTTCACAATTTGGGCTTTCAGAATTGTATATGCTAATGTGTAGCTCGAGTAAGGTTCGAGTGGAATAAACATTATACAAGGAAAATAATCTACAACTCCTGCTCACCTCAGACTTTGCTGCCATCAGCATTGTCCAAACTTTCTTCAGTTTCTTCGTCTTGCCCTGGGCCTCCTCCTGTAAACTGGTGTACTTCTCCTCAATGTCCAAACGTTCTTGCTATTAAATGAAAAAACAGACCACAAAGGGACATTAATTTATTTTTAAAGCATGGCCATACTAATATATGTAGATGCAACAAGTTTCCAGATAATTTTTCCCCAAAAAGCTTTTGTGCTACGAGCCACAGGAACGCCTATCGCAAATATTATACTGCAAAGAAAATCTTTGGTCATCCTAAAAGGATATAATAATTGAGAATTGTTAGATATATTAGCCTACCTGAGCCAATATAATTGCAGCATGAATGACAGATGAGGCTACTTGCATTAATATAGTGCGTCTAATGTAGGAAAATATTCCAGAGACATAATCAGATAAAATATGTGCACCAAGCCAAAGAACAGAATATTAGGAGGGGTGATCAAAAGCTTGATTAAAAAGGTAAGTTTTAAGGATGGTAGGAAAGCAGGAGAGAGGTGGAGAGGTTTAGGGAAGGATGACAAAGGGAGAGGAGATGCACAAGAAACCAGAGTTGGAGGAACAGAAAGTTCTGGAGGGTTGGAGGAGGTACAGAGATAGGGAGATAGAGACAAGACCCTGAAATAATTTAAAAAAGAATGAGAATTTTAAATATAGGTCAGCAAGGGCAGAAGTGTTGGGTAAGCAGGATTTGGTGCAATTTAGGAGTAGATGAGCTGAGATAGCATGGAATTTAGCTAAAGTAACCAACCAGTGTTTATACAGGCAGTAAGTTGCATCTTCATTATTTTCCATACCAGATAAATTGATTGTTCTCACTGTTCTAAATTTGCATGCTTCTCTAATGTTAAGTGTTGTTGATACCAAGATACTCCAATAATATTGCTTATTCATCCAGATTGCAGTCCTGCAAACTTGAATTGTCAGCTGTGTCTCAGTTGGTAGCACCCTTGCCTCCAAGTCTGAAGGTTGTGGGTTCAATCCCACTCCGGAGTCTTGAGCACAAAAAAAAAATTTAGGCTGCACTCCAGTCTGAACTGCCGTCCTTCAGATGAGACGTTAAACCAAGGCCCCATCTGCTCCCTCAGGTGGACGTAAAAGACTCCATGGCACTATTTTGAAGAAGAGCAGGGGAGTTATCCCCAGTGTCCTGGTCAATATTTATTCCTCAATCAACATCACTAAAAACCGATTATCTGGTCATTATCACATTGCTGTGTGTGGGAGCTTGCTGTGCGCAAATTGGCTGCCCCTTTTAGAAACATAGAAAATAGATGTAGGAGTAGGCCATTCAGCCCTTCTAGCCTGCACCGCCATTCAATGAGTTCATGGCTGAACATGCAACTTCAGTACCCCCTTCCTGCTTTCTCACCATACCCCTTGATCCCCCTCGTAGTAAGGACTTCATCTAACTCCCTTTTGAATATATTTAGTAAATTGGCCTCAACTACTTTCTGTGGTAGAGAATTCCACAGGTTCACCACTCTCTGGGTGAAGAGGTTTCTCCTCATCTCGGTCCTAAATGGCTTACCCCTTATCCTTAGACTGTGACCCCTGGTTCTGGACTTCCCCAACATTGGGAACATTCTTCCTGCAATTTTCCTATATTGCAACAGTGACCACACTTCAAAAAGTACTTCATTGGCTGTAAAGCGCTCTGGGACACCCGGTAGTCATGAAAGGCGCTATATAAATGCAAGATTTTCTTTCTTTGAAACTTCTTTTTAAATTGGACAAACTTAGTAAAAGTCCAAGGCCTATAATGTAGGCCAGCACCAAGATTGAAAACAGTAGGTGTAAAGACAAGATAAATCAAGAAGTGAGATTCAGGTGACACCAAGTTGGAGTTTTAAAGGCTTGTAAACTGTAGGATAACAGGAAGATTGAGTGAGGCATAGTTTCAACTTTGTGGTCTTAAGAAAGATTGCATTGAGTAGTAACTGCATTACCTCTTTTTCCTCCAGCTCTTTCCGAAGTTGCTCTGCCCGATTCCGGCGTGCCTCTAGCTCACTATTCGACTCATCCAGTAGTCTCTCTTGCTCTTCAGCTTTGGCCAGAAGATCTACTCCTCCCACAATCACCTTCTTCTCTAGAGCTGACAATTTTTCCAACAAGGTCTGATGTTCCTGCCTTGAGAGTTGGAGAATGTATTGCATTACGCTCTTTTATATTATAATGACATTAAGATGTAAATTCTCTTCAAGAGGAAAGATTGTAAATCCTTAAGAATATCAAAATTTACTCATAGAAGTCAAAATAGTATTGGACCATGGCGCAGTAGCATGCAGGTTGACATGTGATTTTGTACTGGTTAAATTTAGTCAACCGAGTGCAAGCAATCCCCCACAAAACGGAGCGAGCAGATTGAGAAATGATTGCCAAGAAAAATGACAATTGGACAAAATATCTTAAAAGGACCTTCAGAAAAAAACTCATGATATCCATATTCAGAATTTCTCATTAGGAAATGACATCAAGCACAAACATTTTTCAAGGACACTCTTTCTGTAACATCTCTTACAATATCTTTGATGGTTTACTGACACATCACACTAAATTGGTTTTAATGAGCGCTGATACTACGAAGCCATTTTTGTCCATCTAAGTGCATGTTAATATGTCCACAATATAATTTAAAATAAACTTGCATCTTTTAAAAACTTAAAATAATACCTTGTTCCAGTTAAAATATCTATATGGAGTCTCATTTGTTCACAGTACAGAGTTTTAACTCTGCAGCACTTATGGCTATTGAGATAATGTAGTTAATTTGAAAATACCCAAGTTATGATCCAAATGTACACAAGAAAGATAATATGTTGAGCAGCAAGATAATAGCAAAGGGACATGATGAGAAGTGTGAGTACAACTGCAACGGAAGGGGTAGAAGGGATTGATGGGGTGTAATTCTTCGTGATTTAATTGGGGAGAAAACCCTATTATTTCCATCACTGTCATGTTAGCTACATCTAGTGGACATAACCAGGTACTGTAATACTACAAATACATTAACAAAACTGATACAGAAGTCAATGATAAAGCACCCTAAATAAACATAGCTTTATGGAGTGTTTAGGAAATTCTATTCTGCACTGATGTGCAAGTACAATTTGTTAATTGAGCTATTTAAAGTGCATTTTAAAGAAAAGCAGTTCAAGAATTAAACAATGCAACTATGATACTGAGCAAAAGAAAACATATACAGGTACAACATCCCGAATCCGGAATTCCGAAAATCGGAATAGACTGAAAACCGGACAAAAAAGAACGCATCACAGATGGAGTCGTCTGGAATCCGGAATTATTGTCCGAAAACCCGGACATTTTTTTTTAAACCGCGCATTACAGACGGAGTCGTCCAGAATCCAGAATTATTGCCTGAAAATCGGACATTTTTTAGAAAGGCGCATTACAGACCTGCGATCGGTCCGAGCCTTTTGGAATGACCCTCGACTCCAACCTTCTTTGCAACCTGAGCCACGTGTTCCCTCAACCAGGCCCGACCTGACCTGACTCAAGCACTATGGTGTTTTTTGCTATTTACAGCTATTGGGAATTTGTGCGAAGAGACTCTGCCTTTGACTCGAGTGTTCTCGACTCCATCCCGCAGCATGCTACCCGCCACTACCTCAGTAAGACCCCAACACTGCACGAGGTAGAAAAGGCCATAAGACAGCTTAAAAACAACAAGCCTACGGGTGCGGATGGAATCCCTGATGAGGTGTATTCGCACCAGCAGTGCCTCTGCGGAGAGGCACTGCTGGCGCTAATACACCTCATCTCCCTCATCTGGAGGGAGGAGAGCATGCCGGGGGATCTCAGAGATGCAATAATCGTGACCATCTTTAAAAAAGGGGACAAATCCGACTGCGGCAATGACAGAAGAATCTCCCTCCTATCAGCCACTGGGAAAGTCATCGCTCGAGTCCTCCTCAACCGTCTTCTTCCCGTGGCCGAGGAACTCCTCCCGGAGTCACAGTGCGGATTTCATCCCTGACGGGGCACAATGGACATGATTTTTACAACTACAGGAAAAATGTAGGCAACACCGCCCGCACTTATACATGGCCTTCTTCAACCGTACAAAGGCCTGTGACACTGTCAACCGCGAGGGTCTATGGAGCGTCCTCCTCTGTTTCGAATGTCCCCAAAAGTTCATCACCATCCTCCGTTTGCTGCATGACGACATGCAGGCTGTGATCCTTACCAACGGTTCCATCACAGACCCAATCCACGTCTGGACCGGGGTCAAACAGGGCTGCGTCATCGCCCAACCCTCTTCTCAATCTTTCTCGCCGCCATGCCCCACCTCACAGTCAGCAAGCTCCCCGCTGGAATAGAACTAAACTACAGAACCAGTGTGAACCTGTTCAACCTGCGCCATCTCCAGGCCAGGTCCAAGACTATCCCAACCTCTATCGTCGAGCTACAGTAGGTGGACGACGCCTGCGTCTGCGCATATACAGAGGCTAAACTCCAGGACATAGTTGACGTATTTACTGAGGCGTACGAAAGCATGGGCCTTACGCTAAACATCCGTAAGAAAAAAGGTCCTCCACCAGTCTGTCCTCGCCACACAGCACTGCCCCCCAGTCATCAAAATCCACCATGGACCACTTCCCATATCTCGGGAGCCTCCCATCAACAAGAGCAGGCATCGATGACGAGATCCAACACCCGTCAAGTGCGCCAGCGCAGCCTTTGGCTGCATGAGGAAGAGAGTGTTTGAAGACCAGGCCCTCAAAACTGCACCAAGCTCATGGTCTACAGGGCTGGAGTAATACCTGCCCTTCTGTATGGTTCAGCGACATGGTCCATGTACAGTAGACACCTCAAGTCGCTGGAGAAATATCAACCAACAATGTCTCCGCAAGATCCTACAAATCCCCTTGGAGGACAGGCGCACCAACATCAGCGTCCTCGTCCAGGCTAACATCCCCAGCATTGAAGCACTGACCACACTCGATCAGCTCCGCTGGGCAGGTCACATAGTTTGCATGCCAGACACAAGACTTCCAAAGCAAGTGCTCTACGTGGAGCTTCCTCACGGCAAACGAGCCAAAGGTGGGCAGCGGCTACAAGGCCACCCTCAAAGCCTCCCTGATAAAGTGCGACATCGCCACTGACACCTGGGAGTCCTTGGCCCAAGACTGCCCTAAGTGGAGGAAGTGCATCCGAGAGGGCGCTGAGCACCTCGAGTCTCAACGCTGACAGCATGCAGAAACCAAGCGTTGGCAACGGAATGAGCGTGCAGCAAACCAGTCCCACCCACCCCTTCCCTTAACGACTATCTGTCCGACCTGTGACTCTCGTATTGGACTGTTCAGCCACCAAAGAACTCACTTCAGGAGTGGAAGCAAGTCTTCCTTGATTCCGAGGGACTGCTTATGATGATGATGGAATTTGTGTTGTTTGCCATTGCAACCATGTCAAAAGGCCAGCATGTACCCCAATGGGTAATACAGGTAGTGCAAAGAGGAAACATAATTCATTGTCAATTGCCAAGAAAGTAGAGTTACTACAGAGATTAGATAGAGGTGCTTCTGTGAGAAGACTGAGTGAGGAGTATGGTGTTGGAATCTCCACTATTTACGATATAAAAAAAACAAAAGGAACAGATCATGAAGTTTTATGCAAAAAGTGACGTTCAGAAATAAATGAAGAAGAGAAAAACTATGCATAAGCCTAAAAGTGATGAGTTGGATCGAGTAATGATGGAGTGGTGGCGACAGAGAAGTAAAAAGGTTCCTTTGTCTGGCCCAACGGTAATGTGACAAGTCGAGATATTCTACAAAGAACTGAAGATTGAAACTCCATGCAACTACTCGAGTTGGTTGACCAAATTTAAAAGGCGTCATGGCATCAGGCAATTGAAAGCGTGTGGTGAAAAAGCCTCAGCAGATCATGAGGCAACTGAAAGTTATATAGATGAGTTTGTTAAACTAATTTGCTGACGAAAACCTTTAGGCTGAGCAAATGTATAATGCTGATGCGACATCACTGTTTTGGCACTATATACCAAGACAGACATTAGCAACAGCAGAAGAATCATAGCCAACAGATGTAAAAGACACCACAGATAGATTTGACTGTGCTTGCTTGTGCAAATGTGGCTGGGACACAAATGTAAGCTTATGGTCTTCGGGAAAAGCCAGCGTCCAAGATGTGAGAATATTCCCAGTGCATTATTATGCCTATACGAGAGCATGGGTAACCAGGGTAATTTTTATGAACTAGTTTGAGAAACATTTTGTTCCCGAGGTCCATGCTCATTGTAGGACAGCTGACCTTGATGAAAACTGCAAAATATTTTTGTTGTTCATCATCATAAACAGTCCCTCGAAAGGGAGGAAGACTTGCTTCCACTCTAGAAGGGAGTTCTTAGGTGACTGAACAGTCCAATACAGGAATTACAGGTGGGGCAAACAGTCATGGGTGGGGAGTCTGGTTTGCCACACACTCCTTCTGCTGTCTATGCTTGCTTTCTGCATGCTCTCGGCGACGAAACTTGAGGTGCTCAGCACCCTTCCGGAAGCTCTTTCTCCACTTAGGGCAGTCTTTGGTCAGGGACTCCCAGGTTTCGGTGGAGATGTTGCATTTCATCAAAGGAGGCTTTGAGGGTGTCCTTGAAACATTTCCTCTGCCCGCCTGGGGCTTGCTTGCCAAGTAGGAGTTCCAAGTAGAGCGTTTGCTTTGGGAGTCTTGTGTCAGGCATGCAAACAATGTGGCCTGCCCAATGGAGCAGGTCGTGTGGTCAGTGCTTTGATGCTGGGGAAGTTGACCCGATCGAGGACACTAACGTTGGTGTGTCTGTCCTCCCAGGGGATTTGCAGGATCTTGCGACGACATCGTTGGTGGTATTTCTCCAGCGATTTGAGATGTCTACTGTATATGGTCCATGTCTCTGATCTATACAGGAGGGCAGGTATCACTACAGCCCCGTAGATCATGAGCTTGGTGCCAGATTTGCGGGCCTGATCTTCGAACACTCTCTTCCTCAGGTGGCCGAAGACCGAGGTGGTGTTGAACCTCGTCGTTGACGTTTGCCCTTGCTGTCAACAGCGTGGTGCACAGAGGTACCAATGATATAGGTAAAAAAAACGGGATGAGGTCCTACAAGACGAATTTAGGGAGCGAGGAGCTAAATTAAAAAATAGGACCTCAAAAGGTAGTAATCTCAGGATTGCTACCAGTGCCACGTGCTAGTCAGAGTAAGAATAGCAAGATAGCTCAGATGAATACGTGGCTTGAGGAGTGGTGCAGAAGGGAGGGATTCAAATTCCTAGGACATTGGAACTGGTTCTGGGGGAGGTGGGACCAATACAAACCGGACGGTCTGAACCTGGGCAGGACCAGAACCAATGTCCAAGGGGGAGTGTTTGCTAGTGCTGTTGGGGAGGGGTTAAACTAATATGGCAGGGGGATGGGAACCTATGCAGGGAGACAGAGGGAAGTAGAATGGGGGCAGAAGCAAAAGATAGAAAGAAGAAAAGTAAAAGTGGAGGGCAGAGAAAAATAAGGCAAAAAGCAAAAAGGGCCACATTACAACAAAATTCTAACAGGGCAAAGTGTGTTAAAAAGACAAGTCTGAGGCTCTGTGCCTCAATGCGAGGAGTATTCGTAATAAGGTGGATGAATTAACTGCACAGGCAGCAAGTAACAATATGATATAATTGGCATCACGGAGACATGGTTCCAGGGTGACTAAGGCTGGGAACTCAACATCCAGGGGTATTCAACATTCAGGTGTATTCAACATTCAGGTAGGATAGACAGAAAGGAAAAGGAGGTGGGGTGGCGTTGCTGGCTAAAGAGGAAATTAACGCAATAGTAAGGAAGGACATTAGCTTGGATGATGTGGAATTGGTATGGGTGGAGCTACGGAATACCAAAGGACAGAAAACGCTAGTGGGAGTTGTGTACAGGCCACCAAACAGTAGTAGTGAGGTTGGGGACAGCATCAAACAGGAAATTAGGGATGCGTGCAATAAAGGTACAGCAGTTATCATGGGCGACTTTAATCTACATATTGATTGGGCTAACCAAACTGATAGCAATACGGTGGAGGAGGATTTCCTGGAGTGCATTAGGAATGGTTTTCTAGACCAATATGTCCAACTAGAGGGCTGGCCATCCAAGACTGGGTGATGTGTAATGAGAAAGAACTAATTAGCAATCTTGTTGTTGAGAGGCCCCGGGGAAGAGTGACCATAAATATGGTAGAATTCTTTATTAAGATGGAGAGTGACACCGTTAATTCAGAGACTTAAGGAAAGCTAACTACGATGGTATGAGACGTGAATTGGCTAGAATAGACTGGCGAATGATACTTAAAGGGTTGATGGTGGATAGGCAATGGCAAACATTTAAAGATCGCATGAATCAACTTCAACAATTGTACATCCCTGTCTGAAGTAAAAATAAAATGGGGAAGGTGGCTCAACCGTGGCTAACAAGGGAAATTAAGGATAGTGTTAAATCCAAAGAAGAGGCATATAAATTAGCCAGAAAAAGCAGCAAATCTGAGGACTGGGAGAATTATATAATTCAGCAGAGGAGGACAAGGTTTAATTAGGAGGGGGAAAATAGAGTATGAGAGGAAGCTTGCTGGGAACATAAAAACTAACTGCAAAAACTTCTATAAATAATATGTGAAGAGAAAAAGATTAGTGAAGACAAACATAGGTCCCTTGCAGTTGGATTCAGGTGAATTTATAATGGGGAACAAAGAAATGGCAGACCAGTTGAACAAATACTTTGGTTCTGTCTTCACGAAGGAAGAGACATGTAACATTCTGGAAATACTAGGGGACCGAGGGTCTAGTGAGAAGGAAGAAATGAAGGAAATCCTGATTAGGCGGGAAATTGTGTTAGGGAAATTGATGGGACTGAAGGTTGATAAATCCCTGGGGCCTGATAGTTTGCATCCCAGAGTACTTAAGGAAGTGGCCCCACAAATAGTGGATGCATTGGTGATCATTTTCCAACTCTATCGACTCTGGATCAGTTCCTATGGACTGCAGGGTAGCTAATGTAACACCACTTTTTAAGAAAGGAAGGAGAGAGAAAATGGGTAATTATAGACCGGTTAGCCTGACATCAGTAGTGGGGAAAATGTTGGAATCAATTATTAAAGATGAAATAGCAGCGCATTTGGAAAGCAGTGATAGGATTGGTCCAAGTCAGCATGGATTTATGAAAGGGATATCATGCTGGACAAATCTTCTCGAATTTAGTGAGAATGTAACTGGTAGAGTGGACAAGGGAGAACCAGTGGATGTGGTGTATTTGGACTTTCAAAGGGCTTTTGACAAGGTCCCACATAAGAGATTGGTGTGCAAAATTAAAGCACATGGTATTGGGGGTAATATACTGATGTGGATAGAGAACTAGTTGGCAGACAGGAAGCAGAAAGTCGGGATAAATGGGTCCTTTTCAGAATGGCAGGCAGTGACTAGTAGGGTGCCGCAGGACTCCGTGCTGGGACCTCAGCTATTTACAATATACATTCATGATTTAGATGAAGGAATTGAATGTAATAGCTCCAAGTTTGCAGATGACACTAAGCTGGGTGGCGGTGTGAGCTGTGAGGAGGACGCTAAGAGGCTGCAGGGTGACGTGGACAGGTTAGGTGAGTGGGCAAACGCATGGCAGATGCAGTATAATGGGGATAAATGTGACGTTATCCACTTTGGTGGCAAAAACACAAAGGCAGATTATCTGAATGGCGGCAGATTAGGAAAAGGGGAGGTGCAACGAGACCTGGGTGTCATGGTACATCAGTCATTGAAAGTTGGCATGCAGGTACAGCAGGCAGTGAAGGAAGCAAATGGTATGTTGGCCTTCATAGCTAGGGGATGAGAGTATAGGAGCAGGGAGATCTTACTGCAGTTATACAGGGCCTTGGTGAGGCCTCACCTGGAATATTGTGTTCAGTTTTGGTCTCCTAATCTGAGGAAGGACGTTATTGCTATTGAGGGAGTGCAGCGAAGGTACACCAGATTGATTCCCGGGATGGCAGGACTCATATATGAGCAGAGACTGGTTCGAGTGGTCCTGTATTCACTGGAGTTTAGAAGGATGAGAGGGGATCTCATAGAAACATATAAAATTCTCAGGACTGGACAGGTTAGATGCAGGAAGAATGTTCCCAATGTCGGGAAGTCCAAAACCAGGGGACATAGTCTAAGGATAAGGGGTAAGCCATTTAGGACTGAGATGAGGAGAAATTTCTTCACTCAGAGTTGTTAACCTGTAGAATTCCCTACCGCAGAGTTGTTGATGCCAGTTCATTGGAAATATTCAAGCGGGAGTTAGATATGGCCCTTACGGCTAAAGGTATCAAGGGGTATGGAGAGAAAGCAGGAAAGGGGTACTGAGGTGAACGATCAGCTATGATCTTATTGAAAGGTGATGCAGGCTCGAAGGGCCGAATGGCCTACTCCTGCACCTATTTTCTATGCTTCTATGTTTCTAGTGGGCTCCCGAGGTATGGAAAGTGATCCACTTTGTCCAGGGCCGCGCCGTGGATCTTGATGACTGGGGCAGGGGGAGGTGGGGGCAGTGCTGCGTGGCAGGGTCAGGTTGGTGGAGGACCTTTGTCTTACGGATGTTTAATGTAAGGCCCATGCTTTCGTACGCCTCAGTGAAGATGTTGACTATGACTTGGAGTTCAGTCTCTGAATGTGCGCAGAAGCAAGCGTCGTCCGCGTACTGTAGCTCGACGACAGGATAGGACGGTCTTGGATCTGGCCTGGAGACGACGAAGGTTGAACAGGTTCCCACTGGTTCTGTAGTTTAGTTCCACTTCAGCGGGGAGCTTGTTGAGTGTGAGGTGGTGCATTGCAGCGAGGAAGCTTAAGAACAAGGCAACGGGAGCGATGGAATTCCCGCTGAGGCACTAAAGTATGGCGGAGAGGCACTATTGGCACGAATGCATGACCTCATCTCTCTCATCTGGAAGGAAGAGAACATGCCGGGAGATCTCAGATGCAGTAATAGTGACCATCTTTAAAAAAAGGGGACAAGTCCAACTGCGGCAACTACAGAGGAATCTCCCGGTTATCAGCCACTGGGAAGGTCATCGCTAGAATCCTCAAGTGTCTTCTCACTGTGGCTGAGGAGCTCTTCCTCGAGTCACAGTGCGGATTCCATCCACTACAGGGTACAACGGACATGATCTTTAGGCCCAACAACTGCAAGAGAAATGCAGGGGACAGCCCCAACCCTTGCTGTTGGACAATTGTTCAGCATATCCTGATGTTGAACTTCTAGTAAAGGATAATGTCTGTGGAATCTATTTACCTCCCAATGTAACATCACTGGTACAGCCAATGCACCAAGGAATTTTGAGATCAATGAAGTGTCTCTACAAAATCAAATTCATGAGGCGTTTGCTTAGTGCTGTGAACAGAGGCATGGGGATAACAGCGTTCTCAAAAGATTTCTCTGTGAAGGACGCCATATGGGCAGCTGCGGATGAGTGGAATGAGGTAACTAAAACACCTTGGCCAATGCTTCGCATAACCTCTGGCCAGCCACTATGTTTAATGAAGATGACGATGTTGCTGATGATGACTTTGAAGGTTTTCATGTGACCAAAGAGAAGAAAATGATTTCTGAACTTTTAGAATATGCAAAAGGGATGACTTGTGAAGAACATAAGAAATAGGAGCAGGAGTAAGACCATACTGACCCTCGAGACTGCTCCGCTATTTAATACGATTGTTGCTGATCTGATCATGGACTCGGTTCCACTTCCCTGCCCACTCCCTATAACTCCTTAATCCCTTATCGGAAAATAAACTGTCTATCTCTGCCTTAAATTTATTCAATGTCGCGGCTTCCACAGCTCTCTGAGGCAGCGAATTCCTCCTCATCTCAGTTTTAAATGGGCAGCCCCTTATTCTAAGATTATGCCCCCTAGTTCTAGTTTCCCCTATCAGTGGAAACATCCTCTCTGCATCCACCTTGTCAAGCCCCCTCATAATCTTATACGTTTCGATAAGATCACCTCTCATTCTTCTGAATTCCAACCTCCTCAACCTTTCCTCAAAAGCATTGAATGAAGACGATGTCACAGAAGTCATGGACATGGTCATGAGTACCGAACAAATGGCGCCAGCCATTCGTTAGACTTGCACTTGCCCATAGGCTTTCTATAGGTTTTTTTATGGCAAGTTGCTGTCAGCCAAACATCTAAACAGCACAGCGCCCTTACAGGACATCTGGAACCTGTGTGAACAGGGAAAGCAATGGTGTATTTCCTTAACCAATCAGATTGAAGAATTGTTAATGAGCAGTGCAAAGTCTGACCCAGAAAGTGTAAGTTCGAATAGTGAATTTAATGTCAAATCAGGTACAGAAAGCAAAATAAAGCAAGGCCAAGAAAGATGGGATTGAGAGAGAGAGAGAGAGAGAGAGAGAGAGAGAGAGAGAGAGAGAGAGAGAGAGAGAGAGAGAGAGAAAGAGAGAGAAAAGAGACAAAGAAAAAGTAAAAATAATGTATTTTGTTTTTTTAAATCTCCAATAACTAAAAGCTGAAGGAATGAGTCTCTGCACTTGTGAAAATTAATATTCAGTGTCAGAGAGGTTGATTGGCAGTAATTAAGACTTTCCATGCCATTAAAAAGATACTTACACTGGAATGGACAAGCTCCAACTTTCTGTGGAGACGATGTCATTAAAGGGAACTTCACAGCGTTCAATACAATTGAATGGGGAGTGAGACAGCGAGATTTCATTTTCGCGCAGCTTAGAAAGCAATTGCGCAAGTGTGCTCGCCAGAAGTTGCTGTCCAATTTGCACATAAATAAAGGTGAATGCAGTTAGCCTACCTTATTTTTACATCAATATCTAGCGCATTAATTATAAACACATATACAAGAATAAATATTGATTTTCTGGCTGGAACAAGTTTTGTTTTCAGATTATAAATCATGTATACATGCATGCTTTAATAAGATAATTATTCTTTAAGGATACCAACCTAAAATGATTCAATCGCAACCTGTTGCATTTCACAGATGTTATATTCTGAATAAGGAACCCCTGCGATTCATAGAGTATTAGATCAGCTATTCTTGGAAACAGATATTCATCCACTGGGAGTCCATCTACAAATGCTCTCCATGATCATAAACCTGGCCAACGTCTAACGTAGCAAACATCCCAAGGAGCTTCATAGGAGTATTATAAGACAAAAACATGACACTGAGCCACATAAGGAGAACTTAGGGTAGATGACCAAAAGCTTGGCCAATAAGGTAGGTTTTAAGGAGCATCTTAAAGGAGGAAAGAGAAGTAAGGTAGAGAGGCGGCGAGGTTTAGGCAGGGAATTCCAGAACTTAGGGCCTAGGCAACAGAAGGCACAGCCACCAATGGTTGAGAGATTATAATCAGGGTTGCTCAAGAGGGCAGAACTAGAGGAGTGCACTTATCTCGGGGGCCGGGGGGCGGCTGGAGAAGATTACAAAAGATAGGGAGGGGCGAGGCCATGGAGGGATTTGAAAATAAGGTTGTGAATTTTGAAATCGAGGCATTGCTGAACCAGAATCCAATGTAGGTCAGCAAACACAGGGGTGATGGGTGAACAGGACTTGGTGTGAGTTAGGATATTCTCACAACTTAATTTTAAAAATTTGCTTACATTCATGCTTTTCAGCATTTTAAGGACATGGAGGTAGAAATTTCGATTCTATGCTTGCCAGTCCATGATTTTCAGTCCATTAAAGCGACTGGGCAGAAAATTGTGGACTGACTACCACATCTACTTTTATTCTTTTTTCCAATGAAAAGGCCGATTCTGTTAATCTTTTATTTTGAGGAAAGAACGGACTTACATTTATATATTTTACTAACTTTCGTGATTTGAATTCCAAAATCATCCAGTGAACTTTATATTCTTTGACTTACTGTGCTTTTAGCAGGTCTTTCTCTCTCTTCTCTAGTTCTGCTCTGGCTTTGTTCCTCTCTTCCTCCTCCATGTCAAGCTTAGCTTCAAGGGTTTTCCTCTCTTCATCAATCTTTGCCTGCATTTCTGCCATCTTTTCAGGAGATACCTTTTTCCTTCCTTTAATGAAAAATAAATTATTTCATCGCATTGAGTAGGTCACATATTTACATTAGAGTCAGTCAAGTGATCTGGATTAACACAACAAATATGATTAAGCATAAATGAAAGCAATGCTGAAAGTTCTATTTTGTTTCTAAATGAACACCAAATTTCAGTTATGGATTTTCCATGGTAGGAGAGGACTGATTATTTATGTAACTGGATATTCTAGGCTGGAGAGAGAAGGGTGGGGCAGGTGGGCAAGAGGCCAACTGGGGCACTCAAGGAGAGGCTGCGTCATGCCAAGCTGGAAGTGCTTGGCTGTCTGAGTAGCACACATGGCTGGGTCAGGCAAAGCCAAAAAGCAGCCTGGATAATATCATATTATTAAAGGGAACAAAAAAAGAGAGACATTTAGAAACATACAAAATAGGTGCAGGAGTAGGCCATTCGGCCCTTCGAGCCTGCACCGCCATTCAATGAGTTCATGGCTGAACATGCAACTTCAGTACCCCATTCCTGCTTTCTCGCCATACCCCTTGATCCCCCTAGTAGTAAGGACTTCATCTAACTCCTTTTTGAATATATTTAGTGAATATATTTAATGTGAAGGAGCTGGAATAGCCCACTGCAGGGCACCAATAACATCCTGCAGAAAGGATGGAACAATAATAAAATGCCAGTGAAAGAACTCAAGCTCCAGAAAGGAGAAAAACTTAAACCCCAGATCCCCGAGAAGGTAGACCACTGCTTAAAGAATAATTGGATGGATTTCCAATATGGCATTCATAATTTTCTGGGTAAGTGCAAATATTTGTGAATTATTTAAAGTTGTTTTGCATAATATGAAATAAATTCATTAAAAAAAATGGGTTATATGGCTGGCATGCTGAGACAATAACAGCTGTTCAAAGAAATCAGAAAAAAAGGAGGGATTGAATTAGTTTGTTTTGGACAGTTTCCAGTTTGCGGCTGGTAGCTTTTCTGAACAGTCTGTATTGGAGTGAATGAACATGCTTAACTGAACAGTGGTTATTTGAGCCAATCAAGTGTAAACAAACTGACAAGCACTCTGGATGTGTGAGATTTTGAAGTTAATGGATAATGCATTACAGATGCACTAAGTGCAAGGCTTTTAAATATTATTACAGGAGACACTGCTACATTAAGAGTATCCCTGGGCTAGGAACATAGGAACAGGAGAAGGCCATTCAGCCTCGACCCTGCTCCACCATTCAATTAGATCATGGCTCATCTGGCTAAAACACCAGTTTGTAGAAGCAAAATATACTTAGTAACTGATGCCATGTTCTTTCCAAATTTTGATAAATCTGCTCTTTTGATAAACTAGAAATTAGGTTCCTGTACATGGCCTATGTCAGGTTTTGAGCTAGGTTGTTCTTGTTCAGATTATTGCAATCAGATTTAGATCACAGAACATTCATTGCTGAGCCATATTAGACTGCAATTTGTTCACCACACCATTTTAGATTGTTATTTACCTTCACTTTATATGAAATATTAGGTGTCCCAATATTTGTTTTTAAGGATATATTTCATTAAAAAACAAATTTGCTTTATAGATAATGCACTTGTATTTACATAACCACTGTAGATCTATTTACTGGACTAGGTCTTGTAATGTTTTACATGAAAACAGAAATTATAAATAGGAAACTAGGAATTTTATCAACTAAAACAGTATTATAAGTGTGTTTCCTTTTTATGTTTAAAATAAGATTGCTTAATTGTAAATTTATGCTGAAGTATCTCAACAAAGCCACAAACTTAATAGTGATGTGCAAGCATCTCAAGAAGTCTTGGGTGTGTTTGTGAAGTGAATACTTTTGACCATTAAATTATTTCACATTTTTATAACTGTTATTGGAGTGCAATAATGCTTGGATTTTCTCCTTGTTCCCTGGTGTTCTACACCATGCAGGGCAACAACGTCCACCTAAGCCTCCACCAATGCTGCTCTGTAATAACCACAAAAAAAGTTCTCGAGCTGCAAGATACTCGCTCTTCAGTTTTCTCTCCAGTTTAGAAGCCCCCCAAAGAACCTCCCCACGTCACTATGACCGAGGTCAAGAACCCATGGGAAACCAGGGGCATGGACGTAATCCTACTGCTCCATGGTCCTGTGCTTTGGGGCTACAACATGCTGTGCTTCCACACTACCTAACTTTAATCACCTTTGATTTTCTTTTGCTATCAGTTTTAGTGCAGTTTCTACTTCAGTTCACCTTTCTATGGGTATTTATTGCATATATGCATGCAACATATCATTTTAATGGCATAAAGTTCAGTTCTTGCATAAGCTACTATCCATACAGAAAAATGTGTGCAAAAGAAAAAAAAAATCCACTGAAAATGAAAATAAAAGTGAGCCCACAAACCTGCTTGATCTTGAATTAGGAGGAAGAAATTAGCAAGCCACAGGTGGGCAGCGTGAGTACAGAAGGAGGGAAAAGAGACAAATTAAATCGTTATTTTCTGCATTTCAGACAGCCAAAGCAATGAAGATGGAAGTGACCACAACTCAAGTATGAACTGTCACTAAAAAGAAAACAAAAATAAAGTTAATAAGGATATTGTGCCCCACAATTTTTACCCATACATTTTTAAGAAACAAAACAATCACAAAAAGCAAATCACCAATTTTGAAAAGTAGATGCAATCATGAAGGATTGTCAAGATAATTCAATGGAACAGTTTATTTTGAACTATAGTTCTCATAAAATCTGCTTACGCAATCAATAACATCCCTGACAGAATTGTGGAATAAATTACAAACCTCTAGCCCCAATTTTAACTCTGGCCCAGTTTTCGGCAGGAGGGCAGCAGTGAGTTAGAAACTCACCCACTGTTCCAAAATTGAGGCACGGATTATTTTAACTCCCGAGCATCATTCCAATTCCGCTGGCCGACAACTCACCTGTTCTGGATGAGAAGTGAAAAAAATCATGCGAGCTAGATCCCACCCACTGACAGCAGATTAGTGGCAAGATCGGCTGACAGACCATATCACAGGAGTCCCCGTGATGGGCGGGGTAGCTCATGTTTTCCTTGTGAGGCCAGGAGGAGCACTTCTGTTCCTCTTGCCCTCACATGGAAAGTAAAAATTACATTAAAAAACTCACTTTTTTGGTTCTATTCTAGCTCCAATCAGCTTCCTTGCTGGATTAGCCTAGCAGGAAACTCACTGCCACTTCCTGCTCAGGCTACCTGGTCAACATTATAGTCAGATCCCGAAGATAGAATTAGGATCTGACATGCACATATCAAAATGGACCACACCCGCTTTGGGTGGGTGTCCTTGCTGCTTATTCAGTTGAGCAGGTGAAAATCTCGGAAGGTCAGCTTCAGGGTAGGTACGTGATCTGGGCGATTATAACTACCCACCTATCCGTGGGTAGTTAAAATCCTGCCCTCTATTTCAATGTCAGCAGATTTTTATTTTCAAATGGCTTGTTGGCCTTCATGGCGAGGGGATGTGAGTACAGGGGCAGGGAGGTGTTACTACGGCTGTACAGGGCCTTGGTGAGGCCACACCTGGAGTATTGTGTACAGTTTTGGTCTCCTAACTTGAGGAAGGACATTCTTGCTATTGAGGGAGTGCAGCGAAGGTTCACCAGACTGATTCCCGGGATATATCAAGAAAGACTGGATCAACTGGGCTTGTATCCACTGGAGTTCAGAAGAATGAGAGGGGAACTCATACAAACGTTTAAAATTCTGATGGGTTTAGACAGGTTAGATGCAGGAAGAATGTTCCCAATGTTGGGGAAGTCCAGAATCAGGGGTCACAGTCTAAGGATAAGGGGTAAGCCATTTAGGACTGAGATGAGGAGAAACTTCTTCACCCAGAACCTGTGGAATTCTCTACCACAGAAAGTTGTTGAGGCCAATTCACTAAATATATTCAAAAAGGAGTTAGATGTAGTCCTTACTACTAGGGGGGTCAAGGGGTATGGCGAGAAAGCAGGAATGGGGTACTGAACTCATTGAATGGCGGTGCAGGCTCGAAGGGCCGAATGGCCTACTCCTGCACCTATTTTCTATGTTTCTATGTTTCTAAATCCACTGACCAAATAAAAAATAAGAATGCAGGCCTAATAAAGTCATTGTTTTATTCCTAAAATAAATGTTAAAGTTTCCATCTTACATCATGATCTAGGAACTGTAGAGGCAAGCTCATTAGTATTTTCAGATTTGTGGTTTTATTGGAAGAAAGAAAATAGTAATTTAATTTGCATAGACAATGTCTAAATATCCAGTCATAGAATGGTCCATCAAATTCACTATTTCATTGCTTGGATACTGCTGGTTAGCTGTATTTGTGGATATACTGAGCATATATCATCCTATGATTTATTGGAGACAAAACAGTGCGCCATCACACATACAAAGCCCCAAAAGAACTTTGAAATACTGTACTTGTTGTACAATTGGGAAATTTACATTAAGTTGAGATATTGTTAAATTTAGCTTTAAAAATTACCAACAGGCTAATTCTGTGAAAATGGACCCAAGATTCACCAATTTTTGCTACAGTCTGGCCTAGTCTGTTGATAAAAAAACTATCATTTAGTACCAATGAGATTACTGAATTAGTAGTATGGCTATATATCTTTCTGTCAGCTACAAAGTTAATTATCCAAGCTGTCCAGATTTAAAAGTGCCTACTTCAAACTAAATTAGGTGAAACGTTGTCAAAGTATATTAATAATCCAACAGTTCAAACTGTACATTAAAAGAAGAGATAGTGGCTCTTCTGTTCACTCAGCAAACTATCATGACCATGTACAGTAGACACCTCAAGTCGCTGGAGAAATACCACCAACAATGTCTCCGCAAGATCCTGCAAATCCTCCGGGAGGACAGACGCACAAACATTAGCGTCCTCATCCAGGCCAACATCCCCAGCATTGAAGCACTGACCACACTTGATCAACTCCGCTGGGCAGGCCACACAGTTCGCATGCCAGACACGAGACTCCCAAAGCACTCGCTCTACTCAGAACCCGTCCACGGCAACGAGCCAAAGGCGGGCAGAGGAAACGTTACAAGGACACCCTCAAAGCCTCCCTGATAAAGTGCGACATCCCCACTGACACCTGGGAGTCCCTGGCCATAGACCGCCCCAAGTGGAGGAAGTGCATTCGGGAGGGCGCTGAGCTCCGAATATCATCGTCGAGAGCATGCAGAAATCAAGCGCACGCAGCGGAAGGAGCGTGCGACAAACCAGACTCCCCGCCCATCCTTTCCTCCAACGACTATCTGTCCCACCTGTGACAGAGACTGTGGTTCTCGTATTGGACTGTACAGCCACCTAAGAACTCATGCTAAGAGTGGAAGCAAGTCTTCCTCGATTCCAAGGGACTGCCTATGATGATGATGATGATGATGATGATGACCAGGAAGGCATGAGGTCCATCCTTAGTCTGTATTGTTAGCTAGTCTCACCCAAGGCGCTGGAACTGCAATTGGACTGTTTCTGCCCTAGCAGCAATAAAAAAAATTCATTGCATGTGAAGCTGAAATATTTGAGACAGACATGATTAGAAACTATATAAATGCATACCTTTCAAATGTTTCATATTGATCGCTACCCAGTGAGTTTGGCTGTGCATATGCATTTGTTGATGCTGAATATGGACAGGGTTAGGCTTGTTGGTGATTTCTCCCTCTTCTAGCCAAATACCTTTCCAGTATTCATAGATCAGAGGCACACATGTGAAGAATGGCCATTTTGAGAAGTTGCAGGAGGGCTAATAGGACCCTTAAAACAATACTGCTATAAGAAACTACACCTCAGTATGAATAACTGCTCTCGTCAAAGCAGAATGTTAGAGATGAGAGGTGAGTGACCGAGAGAAAGTGATTATATGTGGCATTTTACACCAGCACTCTATGTAAGTAATGCAGCTATCACAGATAAACACTGAAGGAGCACGAACACTTGGGCTTCCTTCAGCATATTTGATATATTTTTTTCTTCATAGTATCATAGAAATTTACAGCACGGAAGGAGGCCATTTCGGCCCATCGTGTCCGCACTGACCAACAAAGAGCTATCCAGCTTAATCTCACTTTCCAGCACTTGGTCCACAGACTTGTCGGTTACAGCACTTCATGTGCCCATCCAAATACTTTTAAATGTGGTGAGGGTTTCTGCCTCTACCACCCTTTCAGGCAGCGAGTTCCAGACCCCCATCACCCTCTGAATTAAGAGATTGCCTCTCAAATCTCCTACCAATTACTTTAAATCTATGTCCCTGGTTGTTGACCCTTCTGCTAAGGGAAATAGGTCTTTCCTATCCACTCTATTTAGACCCCTCATAATTTTATACACCTCTATAAGAACTCCTCTCAGCCTCCCCTATCCCAAAGAAAATAAACCCAGCCTATCCAATCTTTCCTCATAGCTAAAATTCTCCAGTCCAGGCAACATCCTTGTAAATCTCCTCTGTACCCTCTCTAGTGCAATCACATATTTCCTGTAATGTGGTTACCAGAACAGCACGTAGTACTCCAGCTGTGGCCACACTAGTGTTTTATACAATTCAAGCAGAACCTCTCTGCTCTTGTATTCTATGCCTTGGTTAATAAAGGCAAGTATTCCCTATTCCTTCTTAACCACCTTATCTATCTAGCCTGCTGCCTTCAGGGATCTGTGGACCTGCACTCCAAGGTCCCTTTGTTCCTCTACACTTCTCGATGTCCTACCATTTAATGTGTATTCCCTTGCCTTGTTAGCCCTCCCCAAATGCATTACCTCACACCTTTCCGGATTGAATTCCATTTGCCACTGTTCTGCTCATCTGACCAGTTCATGGATATCTTCCTGCAGTCTACAGCTTTCTTCTTCATTATCAACCACACAGCCTATTTTAGTATCTTCTGCAAAACTTCTTAATCATAACCCCTACATTCAAGTCTAAATCATTGATGTATACCACAAAAAACAAAGGACCTAGTACTGAGCCCTGCAGAACCCCAGTGGAAACAGCCTTACAGTCACAAAAATGCCTCTTGACAACAAGACTCCATAGAAAACAATGGAGCTATTGGAATTTACTGTTACAGCAATCCTGAAAAATCATTATCTTTGTAATGAAATTTGTTCTATTAAGGCTGGTTATTTTGTCCATGTGGTTTACTTATTATTGCTGGGATTAATGTATGCAACCACACTAACGACAAACAACTGCAATTTAAAATTAAAAACTGAAACAGCACTAAAAGCATAGGACACATCACACACACAAACAAATCTGGAAGCGGTGTGATTTCTGTACATGTATAAAATTCTACATTAGAATATTCAGCAATTTGAGATACCTAGAGAAGGGGGGGGGGGGAAATCGATTGTTGGTATACTAACTGGTTTTGGGAGGTTTTAACCTCAATGATTAGAATAGGTTTTAACCTCAATGATTAGAATAGGTTTATTCACTTCACAAGAGTGCAGCTTCAGATGAAAGCCCAATTTAGCTTCACACCAAAAATTGTAAAGATTTGTAAAATAGTAGGAAGACTTCCATAGGATTTGCATTCCTAAAATATATGTTGTGCAATATTAACAGGAAACTGCACACCTAAGCCTGATGGCCAAGGCTATTTTAATGAATGATGGCGTGTAGCACATCTTATTAATAGTACTGCCTAAAGGCATTTGTGCATACTGTGCTGATTGAAGGATACAAATGTGTGACTTAGAATTAGTAGGCAAAATGAATAATGAGCAAAGGGATTTCTCAAACAATGATGCAAGGCAAATTTTTTCAGATTTGTTTTTCTTCCATTTCAAAAAGGAAACATTCGAGCAGGGATTGAAAATTCTGGTCTAGGATCTAAGAGTATGTACATCCAACGAGACCAATAAAAATCTCCTAGTCCACTAATCCAGTAAGAAAGTTAAATATGCTCCATAGATAGTCACATCATTGATTAAACCATTGATTAATCTGACTTTCCAAAATAATGGATTAAAGCAGTGGAATATATACACTTGCAAACTAGCTCTAGTCAAGGCAAGAGCTGCACTAGTATAATACAGTGGATTATTTATAGTCGTTTAGCCTTTAAGATATGCTTTATGAGTATCAATCCAAAGTTCAACGGTCTTGAACCAATTTACATTTTCCACCCCTGTAAAAAAGAAAGTATTTGAGTGTAGAGAGAAAAGGGCAGATAGCGCAAAGCAGCAGAGATGAAACAGTCTGGACTAAGCTTACCAAAAAGGCTAAAAATATATCACAATTCCATCACACTATCAAAAATGTGCTCAAAAGGAGGATCACCATTAGATTAAAATGCATAGCATAGTGGATAAACATTTTTGGGGGAAACAATTGGGTTATCTTCTTCCATGCCAATAAAGTAACAAATGTTAACTGAAGTACTGCTACAGTTAAATAGTAAAATTTATTAGGGCTCAATTTCCCCCAGTGATTTGCACCATTTCTTTGGAGCAGGCCAGTTTTTTTATCCTAGGTTAAAAAAAAGTTTCCCCAATCAATTTGCACCAGCGTAACTCAGTTAGTTACGATTTTTTTAGGCAAGTTGTTTTTTCAGCCAAAGGGGACGTAACCTGCCACCCCCACCAATTCTGGCCACTTAGGGAAGTTTGGCCAGCTGAGTGTTATTCCAGTTCTTCTTAGGCCAGCGTATGTGGCCTCTGCAGAAAAACCTTCTGGAGAGTTAAGGAAATCGATCGGCACAGGTAAGGAAATCAGCCCAGGTACGTGCAGCAGATGCCCGGACAGCAGCAGCAGGAGAGGCAAGAGAGAGGGGGAAGGGAGGGGAGAGCCTTTTAGGTATAGTTAGGTGCGGTGACCAGGAGGGAGGAGGCCATTTGGCCTGGGATAGGGGCGGGGGAGCAGATCGGAAGGCCACATGGCCAGGGCTAGGAGCGGGGCCGGCAAGGCACTCGGGGCTAGGGGCGGGCGCAGACCAAGAGGCCCTTCGGCCAGGGGAAGCAGATCAGCAAGGCATTTGGGGCTAGGAACAGGAGAGTGGGAGTGGACCAGGAGGCGCTTCGGCCAGGGCTAGGGGCAGCAGAGCAGACCAGCAGGTCACTTGGTTGGGGGTGCGGACCGCAGGTCACTTGACCAGGGCTAGGGGGAGACTTTAATAATTGGAGGTAAGTTGCTGCAATGTATTTTAGTTTGTTTTTAAAGTTGCTGCAATATATTTTAATGTGCTTTTAAGTCGCTTCCAAGTATTTTAATGTGTTTTTAAAGTTGTTGCAAGGTATTTTAATGTGTTGCGAGCTGGCTGTATGTTTCACTTTGCAGCCTCAGCCTGCATTGTGTCCCTGGTTACCGTGGCAACCTGATATTTTTGGCGCAGACCAATACTCCACTCCCAAAACTAAAGGACAGGTTAGGCTGCGCCAAAATGATGAGATCAAACGAGGAAACATGGAACATTTTTTTTTGCCGTTCTTGGGCCCAAAAAAAGGCGTAACTCTTGAAGTATGCCAAAAAAGCGCTTTGGGAAAAATTGAGCCCATTAACTGTGCAGTACTTGTATCCCACAAGCTTGTGGGATACATTAGAAGCAAGTAAGCTAAATTTGCCCGGTACAACAGTTGTGGTGCTCCCGCTTAAATTACTTAAGTGATGAATTTAGTTCCAAATTCTGTCCCACTTTTAAACGACCATTTATCTGATCTACAAGTTCAGACGAAAGGACATCAACCTGAAACGTTAACTCGGTTTCTCTCTTCACAGATGCTGCCTGACTAGCTGAGTATTTGCAGCACTTTCCATTTTTATTTCAGATTTTCAGCATCCACAGAATTTTGCTTTTGTATAAGTAGATAGATCAATGGACCACCTTTATTCTTCAAGTGAAGAAAATAGTTGAGCATTGAGCCTTCTGTAGAAATGTAAATGTTAAGTTTAAAAATTGGGGAAGGAGGAAAAGAAGCTAGCAGTGTTAATGTATGTCATAAACAAATCAAACATAAGAAAAAAAAACTACTTCCTTCTAATAAAAGCAGCAATTCCATCTTTAAATAAGAGTGAAGAAAAACAAAAAAATAACAGAAAATGACATCAAACTCAGTAGCTTGAGTGGCACAGAGTTTATCGTTCCTGTTCTTCCCTCCCTCCCCCAACCAGAGTCATAAATGTGAATCTTAACTTTGACTAACATTAGAATTTCCTTGTTCACACTGTCCATGGTCAGGCCACTAAATGGAGGCATGAGCAAAAAAAAAAGTACTTCGAAATGATCTCAATCTCACTATAATGCAATCCTATGCTGAGGAATATGGAACTTCATTCACAATGTCTGTGGAGATGCTATGGCTCAAATCTCCCACATAATTGCAGGAGGAGGAAGAGTAGGAAGAAGAAACTGTAATACTGTTAGATGCGATGTTTCAAATACACATGCAATTTTTTTCCGTAGAAAAAGGGCTCACAGTTAAAAAGTGTGCCAAATATTTATCTGAAATGGCAGTAAAGAGTATAAGAAACTATAGCAAACTTATACAAAGGTTGAATGCCTTAACATGATGTGGGGCAATTTCCAGATTTCGTTCTCATAAAATTAAAGGGAAATATCAGTGCAAGAAGTGTACTGAATCCTGTATATGTCCCACAAAGGTCCGGGGTCTTAAACCAAGACCCCCCAATGAAGTAGATGTAATGTCAAGGTTTCCAAATGAAATATGTGCTAGCCGGTAAAGGATTCTATAGTAATCCTTTATATGACATTGTTTTATTTTTAAACTGGTTTACACATTGGTGTGTTTTTCCGATCCAGTAACAACCTCTAAAGGGGACATATTTAAATACAAATCTGGAACTCCGAAAACCAGAATTGTCTGAAAAACGGACATTTTACGCATAGCTGATGGAGTCGCCTGGAAGCCGGAATTATTGTCCGAAAACTGGGCATCTTGAGGCAAAACCCAAAATCCAGCACAGATTCAGTCGAGGATTCCGGATTTCAGACAAGAAAATAGCCTGGAATCCTTGACCGAATCCGTGCCTTATTTCGGGTTTTGCTGGATTTTGGATCTCGCCATTCAAAACCCGGCACGGAGTTGGTCGAGGATTCCAGATTTCAGACTATTGATTTTCTTGTCTGAAATCTGGAAAAATCCAAAAACCGGAACGGATCTGGTCCCAAGGATTCTGGATGTTGTACCTGTATAAATAATTCCTTGATTTGTGTTGTGCGCTTTGTAATTTTCTTAAAAGTCGCGGCTTGCGTACACATAACGTTCATGTCCAACAAGTGCTCCTTTGTGGCTCAGAATCCTACACATGCAACAGAGAGTTTTCTTTAGCCCACGTGCAAGGTCCAGGACCAAGCTGCGAGATAGGTTTGTTTCACAAGGCAAAACTGTTGCAGGAAGGGATAACTCTAATCTTAATGATGTTCAGCACTCTAGTATGGGAAATCAGCCTCACAGGTACGTCTAGTTGCCAAAGCCACTCACAAGGGTCTGGGTTAGGCTGTCCATGATGAGTAAGCCTGTGACTCAACACTGTATTTGGACAGCTAGAACATCAAGCAGCTAACACATTACATGGTATCCTGCATAGGTCATTCCATCATACTGGAGAGAGATGTCCACCATGGATTAGAACATCCATTCAGCTGCCTCTGCCAATTCCCTTCCTTCTCCTAGCCCACTGGGCCAAACTTTCAAGGACTCCCCTGCCCTAGCCCAGAACTCAAATTATTCGCCAGTTTCTCTCTAATATCCCCTCATGACCTCTCCATGCTCAACTTGTTCCTGCTCCCTCGACCCTATTCCCACCAAACTGCTGACCATCCAACTTTCTTTTCTAACTTCCACATTAGCTGACATTGTTAACGGTTCTCTCCTCAGGTACTGTTCCCCCTCCCTCAAATCTGCCTTCATCACCCCTCTCCTCAAAAAAACAACACTTGACCCTTCTGTCGTTGCAAACTATCACCCCATCTCCAATCTCCCTTTCCTCTCCTTGAACGTGTTGTCGCCTCCCAAATCCAAGCCAATCTTTCCCACAACTCCCATGTTTGAATCCCTCCAATCAGGTTTCCTCCCGAGCCAAAACGGCTCTTAAAAAGTCACAAATGACATCCTTTGTGACTGTGACAAAGGCAAGCTATCCCTCCTCATCCTTCTTAACTTGTCTGTAGCCTTTGACACAGCTGACCACTCAATCCATTTCCAACGCCTCTCCACTGTCATCCAGCTGGGTGGGACTGCACTCACCTGGTTCTATTTTTATCTATCTATTCATAGCCAGAGAATCACCTGCAACTGCTTCTCGTCCTGCCCTCACATCGTTACCTCTGGTGTCCCCCCAAGGATCTATCTTTGGCCCCCTCCTATTTCTACACGTTTCCCCTTGGCGACATCATCCGAAAACAGCATCAGTTTCCACATGAACACTGATGACACCCAGCTCTACCTCACTACCACCTCTCTCGACCCCGCCACGGTCTCTAAATTGTCAGACTGCTTGGGCCAATCTTTCCTCCTAAGTCAACCCCCTCATCTCTGGAATCAACCTAGTGAACCTTCTCTGAGCTGCCTCCAAAGCAAGTATATCCTTTCGTAAATATGGAAACCAAACTGCACGCAGTATTACAGCTGTGGCCGCACCCATACCCTGTATAACTGTAGCAAGACTTCCCTGCTTTTATACTCCATCCCCTTTGCAATAAAGGCCAAGATTCCATTGGACTTCCTGATCACTTGCTGTACCTGCATACTAACATTTTGTGTTTCATGCACAAGTACCCCAGGTCCCACTGTACTGCAGCACTTTGCAATCTTTCTCCATTTAAATAATAACTTGCTCTTTGATTTTTTTCTGCCAAAGTTCATGACCTCACACTTTCCAACATTATACTCCATCTGCCAAATTTTTGCCCACTCACTTAGCCTGTCTATGTCCTTTTGCAGATTTATGATGGCCTCCTCACACTTTGCTTTTCCTCCAATCTTTGCAACATAAGCAAATTTGGCTATGTTACACTCGGTCCCTTCTTCCAAGTCATTAATATAGATTGTAAATAGTTGGGGCCCCAGCACGGATCCCTGCGCCACCCCACTAGTTATTGATTGCTAACCCGAGAATGAACCATTTATCCTGACTCACTGTTTTCTGTTCTTTAGCTAATCTTCTATCCGTGATAAAAGTTCACGGGGGTTGGGGGTAATATATTAGCTTGTGCAGTAACCTTTTATGTCAAATGCCTTCTGGAAGTCCAAATACAACACATCCACTGGTTCCCCTTTATCCACTCTGTTCGTTACATATTCAAAGAATTCCAGCAAATTTGTCAAACATGACTTCCCCTTCATAAATCCATGGTGACTCTGCCTGACTGAATTATGCCTTTCCAAATGTCCTGCTACTGCTTCTTTAATAATGGACTCCAACATTTTCCCAACCACAGATGTTAGGCTGCTGGACTAGCAATCCAGAGGCCTGGATTAATATCCATGGAAGACGAGTCGAAATCCCACTATGGCAATTTGAGAATTTGGATTCAGTGATTTTTTTTAAAAACTGTAAATAAAAATATCTGTCATCATAAATACTCAACTGATCCATTAATCTCCTTTAGCTGAAACTGCCCAACATGGCACTCAGTTTTATCAAACCACTACAACGAATAACAAGACCTTCACCACATGGATTTCAGCAATTCAAGGTGGCCTTCTGAAGGTAACTAGAAATGGCAAATAAATGCTGGACTCGTCAGTAACCTCCACATCCAGAGAATGAAAAAAAAAATGCAGGCGTAAATACACAGCCTGCATATCATAAATGTAAATTAGTCCAGCAGCATACAGATCCACAAGATTGCTACTTAGTTTTAAAGTGAGGTACAGTTTATTTTCCAATGGTGCACCCTTACTCTAGCTAAGCACAAGTTGAGGCTTCACACACCCAACCTTGCCAATCAAAATTAGGCTAAATAGGAAAGGGAGAAACAAAATAAAACCCAAAAACTAATTACTTCTGACCAGTATAAATCCATTGATATTTTACTATCACGTTAAATTTGAATATTCCTATCCCAATTTATGTTAGTTATTCGGTACATTAAGTTTATTTTAAATATCTACCTCTTCGTTTCTTTTTCTTCTCTCCTCCATCTCCACTTTCCCCTTCATCATCATCAGCTTCAGAACCACTCATTTCTGAACCAGAGATTTCTTCCCCTGCAAATCATTAAAAATTTCAATTAATCAAACATTTTTATTTCATCAGTAGCTCAATGTTCCTCTACATCAAGGGTCCATACCTTCCTTCAATTTACTCCTCAGATCCTCGATTTCCTTCTGGAACTGGCGCAACAATGCATCTTTAGGGTCTTCATTAATTCTGGCTTTATTCTTGATATTCTTTGCTCTATTTGCATATCGTAAAGTACTGATGGTTTCATCATAATTGTAATCTGCTGGTCCAATGTTTGCACACTGGTTTAAAAAAAAATAGGAAAAGGTGATGTAAATTCAATCCTTCATGCTACCAAGTTGTCAATCTTAGCTACTTTGCTAGAAGGAGGGGTCAAGCAGAGAAGATTAGGTCTCTCCCCATAAGTTGAAGTGAACACAGCCCTGGAACTAGGTTGTCTACTCATCTAGTTAGCTGCAGGTGGTTTGTGGTCGAAGGAAGTCATTAAATCAAAAGGAATTTGGAAGGCACCCTTTTCCTAATACTAAACTTCATCAGTAAAATAGATTTTTCGTCCTTCAAAAACAAGTCGTCAACTTCTATTGAAGTTTTCCGAAAGATGCAGACAAACAAAATAGCCCATTCGGTTAACATGAACCCTACAGCTAACTACACTGGTTTTACGTTTTCAATAAAACTCCTGGAGCCAAAAGTGGATAAACTTTAAGTCATAGCACTACCCCTCTCCCTTGCAGAAAACGTATGACATTATGTGATAGAGCAAAGCCTAAAGGAGATTTATATCCTGCTGTAGCTCGGGGAATAGGCCTGTTTATGTAAGAGGTGCTACAACTGTACTTATTTAGTGACTTTTCACAAGATGGCGCCTGAATTATAGGAACAATTGGCTGTCAAACCATATGTTGCTCATTGTTTAAATACAATCTAATCTAATAGAATTTAGATCAGTTATCCTCACAGCAGCCTGGAGGCCCCGACCTGCGAGAAACCACCAGCCGCAGGTCGGGGCCATAAAAGGAGTGGAGATGTGGCAGCCCGGGAGCAGCATGGGGACCACTTCAGGGAGCAGTGCGAGCTGGTGCAGGAGGGCGACGACTTGGAGAAGGGCGACTGGATTGGACATCACCAAAATCAAGGTCGCTAATTGGAGCGTGTGCAGGTACAGCAGGAGATGGCAAGTAGCAGGGGAGCGGCGAGGTCGGGGCGAAGGAGCGGCCAGAGATTGTAGAGCGACATAATCGGGGCCCAGGAGAGGCGTGAGTTCAGGGCCCAGAAGAGGTGAGGGCCCAGGGACAGCATGGGCCACATACTGCGTTATGTTTGCGCACTAGGTCCGTGCAGCAGAGCTGGTCTCCAGTGGTCTTGGTTAATCCTTGCCACTGGAATAAGACCTAGCTCTGTCAAGCCCGTATGGTGGTTGGTGTGCAATGGCCACCACACGTTTAAAAAAAAATCCACGCACAGGCATCTTCCACCCTTCAATATGTAGTTCGGGACCTGGAATGTCAGGTCCTTCATTGAAACACGTGTGAACTCATCCCTTTTTGGTGTGGAAGCAAGTCATCCTTGATACGAGGGACCACCTAAGAATAATAATATGTATCAATAGGAGGAATAATAGACTCACCATCATTGTCTTTGAATTGCCTCCTAATGAATCCTGGAGTAGACGTGTCAGTTTAGAGTTACGGTAGGGCACATGTGTACTTTTTCCATCAACAAGAGCGGAGATAACATTACCCAGGGTGGACAATGAGAGGTTGATCTTTGTTGCTTCTTTTAATCGCTGTCCTGTGGCTCCAGTCTTTCCTTGTCTTTCTGAACCCTGCAAGCACATATGATGGGATCAATCCTTTGCCACTCAACATATTCTTGTAAAAGTGCTCATTAGTACTTTTCATTTTTGTAGTTACAAAAGTTGTATCTGATATATACTTGGAAAAAAAGCTTCATTTTTATCTAAAATAAAAACAGAAAATGCTGAAATGTCCAAAAAGTTAGTCAGCATCTGTAAAGAGAAAAGACAGTTTATGACATCTTGCATGTGCACGTTTTATTAGGTGATGGCCAGCTTGAGTTTTTAAATCCTGGAGATTGTCAGAGTAACAAAAGAATGAATACAAGAAGGAAACTGGAAGGGAGAAGGGACAAAAAGTGAAACGGGCTTCAGCAAGAAACAATAGCTAAAGTTGGAACAACTAAAATAAAATAAAATACAAAATCAAGATTTTAAGAGATGCTACAAATTCTGCAGAAGCACAGGTTAAAGTTAGAATAGTAAATCGCAAATGTGGCTGGTATATAACTTTTCAAACTTAAAATAATAAGGGCAGAGTACTCTGCCACTCTGTGTAAGCATTCTCTATAGATATTCTGCCAATTCTTACTGCAAGATCAACGAGGTGCAGCTTGCCCATGCGAACGTGAATATTTCCATCAACTCCTTTTTCACTACACTCGATGGTAATGGTGAAAATAGCATGAGAACGGGAGCTGTGTTCATTCATATTTGTGGCACCAACAGAACCTAGAACGAAACAAAGCAGTCAGCAGTTTTTTTTTTAAAGTGAGATGCAAACTAGGACTGAGATACCAGAACAGGTTCTAATTCTTAATGGGGTGGGGGGGGGGGGGGGGGAAAGAGACTCGGCAGCAGTTTGTTACAATGCTGCCTTTTATCCAGGCTTCAGTATGAAGTTGTTCCAATAGTTTAAGAGCTATTAAAGACACAGGTAATTCTTTTTTGAATTCAACACCAATACATGTATAAATTTTGTAATATTGCTCAGGGTGCCACAGGAAAAAGGAGTGAACTGGCACAGTAGCACAAGACAAAGACACTCCAAGGTCAGAGCTGAAACATTTCATCTCACACACAATTAACACCTCTACATCAGTGAACTTTAAAAAGGAACATGATGGTGTAGGAAGGATTTTGTTTGTGATGGCTATTCCTAAAATTTTGCCAAACTAAAAGAAATTAACAAATCCAAAATTTTAATTAAAGTTTATGGAAAATGAGTAAGCAGGACACCAAGGCCATAATTTTCAATATGGACATGCTTAGGCGCCCAGGATTGTATATTCCTTCTCCGATTCAACATAATTCAGTTTCCTAAGCATCATCATCATCATCGTCGTCGGTCCCTTGAACGAGGATGACATGCTTCCACGAGAGTTCACAGATGTTTTAATGAAGGACCCGATGTTCCAGTCCGGAACTCCAGTTGAGGGGGTGGAAGATGCCTGTGCGTGAATTTTTTTTAAAAATGTGTGGTGACCGTTGCACATCAGCCACCACACAGGCTTGACAGAGCTAGGCCTTTATCCAGTGGCAAGGCTTAACCAGGACGACTGGAGACCTGTTCTGCTGCACAGATCTAGTGCGCACATATATCGCAGTGTGGGCAGCTCTGTGCTGCCCCTGGGCCCTCGGCTCTTCTGGACTCCGTACCCTCATTCGCCGCGCCTCCACCGCGATGTTCCAGGGCCCGGCGCTCCAGCTCTATTTATAGCCCCAACCTGCGGTGGTGTTCTCACACAGGTCTGGGCGGCCCGTGCAGAGTCAGGGATAGTGTTGAGTTGACTGTATCTAACCTGGAGACACCTCAGAGATCAATGTGATTGGCTGGACCATTTTAAATTGGAGTAATTAAAAAAGAATCTACTCTAGGATTTACCAGGTGAAATTAGATTTGGCTCCTTTAAGTAGAGCTTGTGTCTCTGATCCATTTGCAGACTATTTCAACTGATAGAGGACAATTTAACTGGGTGCTTCTTGAGGGCAGGGGGTGGTGGGGGGGGGGGGGGGGGGAAGAGAAATCAAAAAATACTTCATTGGTCCACAAATATCCAAAATATAGACTAAAAATCATGGTACAAAATTTCGTACCAATTTTTAAAAAACTTACGGTTTTTATTCCCCAAAGTCATAATGCGGTCCATGTCATCTGCATTGTTTACTACATAACCAGAGAGATCTTTAATGTACACTCCAACATCAGGCCGTTCCTTAACCTGCACAATGAAACACAGAAAAATTAGAAATAAAACACATGGAAATGAGACAAGATCCTAAATGAGCATTAATCATCATCAGAACTGAAGTAAATAGGAGTAATTTCAAGTTTACTGCCTGGGCAGTAACCTGGCTGAGTGGATTAAATTTGAGCGGGTTCCAACAGGCAAACAATCCATCCTCCCAAGTTACTACACAGACGCTGAAGTTGAAAATTGTCCTCATGAGTCAACTGTACAATTAAGTAGGAAAGGGATTATTTAAACTACAAATAAAGTTCTATTGTGTCACTAGCAAAAGCTCCTTGGTGAAATTCCTAAATACAAGCAGCTAATGAGGCCTTTCATTTCTGGTGAAAGTCTTCGTAGAATCCCTAGAGGCAGTCGTCCTTCTACTCTACTGTGGGAAATGAACTATCTATAAAGTGATACATTTACTGAATTTTTTTCTTTCTTCCCCATTAGTAGGTTGTGCAACTTGGACTGAATTTCTTACCTCCAGTCTCTGACTCTGATCTTTTCCTAGAAGGTCACGCACCTCCTCATTATAAATCTCCAGATAGGATACTCGCACAAGGAACCTTTAAAAAAAAAAATGCAAGAAAAATAAAAATCAGCATATTCATGCTTTAGAGGTTAAATGCATGGGGCTAGACTTTCTATTTTCTACTGTTACCACCCGTATCTTTGGTGGTAATCGGGCGGTATGAACTTAAGAGTTTTCAATACCGCCCGATTACCGCCGAGATCAAAAGCCGCTAGTTGGCTTTTTCCCCCGGCTTCTGTTGCAACAGCCTTACTGCGCGGGGGGGGGGGGGGAAAAGAGAGAAAGAGAGAGAGAGAGAGAGAGAGAGAGAGAGAGAGAGAGAGAGAAGCAATCGCTTAGAAGCAGCTCGTCTTGAAATCTTTTGATATCTTTATTATATTGCATACTATAGCTCATGTGCTAAATATTATATTGCATACTATAATATTAAAAACACTTATCATAAATAATGAATAATATTAGTATTAAAAAAATGGAAGATCAGTTGATGGTTGAGGTCGAGGCAAAGGTAGGAGGGAGGAAGAGGGCAAAAAGGTTCACCATGGACGTCCAAGCTGCTTTGGTCCACGAAGTGGAGGCACGGTGGGACCAATTGACCCGGGGTGATCGTGGCAAACCCAGCTGCTCCCCCCTCCCTTTATCAGAGAATATGAGCAGAGATGCCGTGGCGGTGTCCTCGGTTTCCCAGGTCCGTCGGGGGCCAGTTCAGTGCCGCAAGCGCTGGAACGACCTTGTTTCTGCCGCGAGTGTATGTAATAACTTTAATCATGCACTGACTCATTACTTAAAATGTAAAACTACCATATTGTGATTTTGTAATGCTTGGTAAACTTGGTGTTACACATTACTATAAACTATGTTATTATATTATTTTCCTGTAATTAATAAGATGTGTTCATCATGCATCACTTGCATGTGAACGGTGCATTAATGGGACAGTGGGGGTGGGTACTTGTACTTGAGCAATTATCTTATACCATGTTATTGTCATCTTTTCAGAGGAGGAAAAAAAAACATGTTTTTAATTGCTTTCAAAAGAGGCGGGGGTCGGCACACCGGAAGAGGGCCTGCAAATTTCATGGACCTGGAGGAGCGGGCCACAGCCCTCTCAGGGGCACATGATCACTCGGCCACCCATGGGCCTGTAGATCCGGTGTTGGCGCCACGCAAGCCAAGCATAATTCCCGGGCCATGCACAGTCAGTCATGTGAACATAATGTAAAAAATGTCAAGTGATGTAATGTAATGCTGGGACCATCATGAAATATTATAATGCCATGCAGTCTCTAAATTCTGTTCATGTTCATTGCACATAGCATCTCTCGGTGATATGTAATGCAGTAATGTTGCTCCTCTTCATGTCTGCGCAATGCAAGCGTTAAAATGTCACTCTGACCTTCCCTTCCTCGTCCTTCTCCTTACCTCTTCTGTTATGTTTTCTAGCTAACCAGGAGCACGCAGTGCCGATTGTCATACTTCTTAGAGGAGACAACACCGAAGAGCAGGAGAAGGATGATGCTGAAGAAGCCATCCAGCTTTCCGACCCACCCAAGGATGCACTGTTGGAAGTAGAAGATGGGGAGGCGGCAACTGAAGGGTCCTTCATTCCTACGGTCACCTCTTCCTCAGTCGAATCTCCATTTCATGGATTCGGCTCCAAGGAAGTGGCGGGACCAAGCGGTGTGCATCAGGGCACACTGAGTGCAACAGCCCCCGTGCCTAATCTGCAGAGTCTGATTCAATAGGGGAGGCGTGCTCGATGACAGGCAGACGCCGACCTGGAGATGGTTTCGCTGTCTAGGGCGAGCGTCAACATAGGTAGCGAGCTCCTCCAGGCAATTGGTGGACTAGCCAGAAACATCGCAGCACAATCAGCTTGTCAATCCGAGGACATGGCGGCGCCGATTGCGGTGCTGCGGCGAATCGATGATTCCGTTGATGCCATGCGGTAACCACTGGAATCGGTGTACGACACTGAAACCGGAGGTGTCGTACCACCACTAACACATGGGAGTCAGGATCATGGCAATACTTCGGACTCCAAAGACTGGTCGTCAGACCCTCCATCTTCCCCACACATGGCGCTGCCACCATCACCCACTCTTCCCGCCCCCCCCCCCCCCCCCCCCCCAACACACTGGTCACAACGGGGGTGGTGGGGCGGGGGGTGGAAGTGATGATTGTGGTTAGATTTGTTTATTCAAAACAAATTGTTTACTGTTTGTGAGGGGCATTGTGGGTATTTTATTTTAATAAAAAATTGTTTACTGTTTGGGTTTAATGTTTAAAGTTACATTTTTTCCATCGTAATTTTTTGGAAATTTATTTCAAATTTACTTTAAAAATTATTAATTTATTTGACAAGACATTTTACAAAATGTATAAAATTTCATAGAAAATAATTATTGTGCAGTGTCTCATTCACTTACAAAATGAGGGGTCAACAATCAATACAAGGGTTGCAAACAATGGCCATTTTAAGGTTTAAACTGAACTCTTAAATGAACGCTTTGCTTGAACGGTTATGAGTTGCTGACGTAACAGTTTTGCTGCAGCATAACTACCACGGGGCTTCTCTTGCCGTGGATGGGTGGATGGTGTCATGGGTTCATCGCCAGACTCCTCCTCGTCGTCCCCCGCTTCTTCCTCTGCCTCGTCCACTGTGTCCTGAGGTGGTCCTGCAGCCCCCAGTGGCATTTCCTGTCCCCTTCTGATTGCTAAGTTGTGCAACATGCAACACACCACAATGAACCCCGCGACCTGCTTAGAGTGATATTGTAGGCTGCCTCCAGTGGTCCAGGCATCTGAAGCGCTGCTTCAACACTTGGATTGTCTTTGACGATATTGCGTATGGCTATGTGGCTGTTATTGGTTTTCAAAAAAGCTAATGACTGTAAATTTCTGTTTTAGTAATGAGTTTATGATGCCATCTGTATCCTGGGTAGTTGTCGAATCATACAGCACAAGAGGCTGCCATTTAGCCCATTGTGCCTTTGAAAGAACGATCCAGTTAGTCTCACTCCTCCTGCTCTTTACGCATAGTCCTACAATTTTTTTCCCCCACCTTCCAAGTATTCATCCAATTCCCCTTTTGAAAGTTGCTATTGAATCTGCTTCCACTACCCTTTCAGGCAGCGCGTGTCAGAAACAGATACTTGTGATCTAACCTGTTATGCAATGGGCATTTGTTGGGAGTCAGGTGACCACCATCTGATTTCTGGCATCCGCGGCACCATTCAGATCACACAACCAGTATGGGTGCACTGGAGAACAATGTCTATCACTGCATTTTCAGTCAAATTTAATGGCCTGTGCCTCCTTCAGTGTTTCAGATGCATGTGGCCAAGCCTTCCATTCTGTTTATTTGCTGATTTTGATTTTTGGGGCCTGCTACTGTGGCTCTTCTGAGGTCATGTCGATTCACTTGGTGCAGTATTCCAAAGACCCGCATCTTGGACGTGTGACCTGCCCAAGCTTCAATGCTTTTCCTTCTCGGCATGACTTGCTGCCAGTTAGGAACAGGAGGAGGCCATTCAGCCCCTTGAGCCTGTTCCACCATTCAATTAGATCCTGACTGATTTGAGCAACATCGGAGCAAGCCGGGGAGCGGAAGGAGCAGCGTGGCATCCTAGCCCAGCAGTCTGTGCGGCCCCCGGCCTGTGAGCACCATCGGAGTAGCCCGGGGAGCGGAAGGAGCAGGAGAGCAACGGCAGTGAAGAGGGACGTCACCAAGGTCCAGATCGGTGATTGGAGCATGGGCAGGTACAGCAGGAGCGGCGAGGTCGGGGCAAAGGAGCAGCGAGAGATTGTAGAGGGACGTGGTCGGGGTCCAGAAGAGGCGAGGGCCTAGGGGCAGCACGGGTTAGTGATATGTGCGCGCACTAGGTCCGTGCAGCAGAGCTGGTCTCCAGTCGTCTTGGTTAATCCTGGTCAATGGACCAAGACCTAACTCGGTCAAGCCCATGTGGTGGTTGGTGTGCAACGGTCACCACACGTTAAAAAAAATCTACGCACAGGCATCTTCCACCCTTCAAGATTTAGTTCGGGACCTGGAATATTAGGTCCTTCATTGAAACACCTGTGAACTTTTTGGTGTGAAAGCAAGTCATCCTCAATTTGAGGGACTGCCTATGATGATGATGATGATGATGATGATGATGGATGATGATGATGATGATGATTGTATTGATGCTTGGCATCTGTCTGAGGCTTACGGGAGGAGGTGGGGGGGGGGGGGGGGGCGTCGTTGTCAAGAGCCAGTTGGTGGCCTTTGTCACCAAGCATCCAGCATTGACCTTGTGGCCGACTCTTAGAGGTCGTAGACAGTGCTCTCACGCAAGATGTGCGTATCATGAATGCTCCCTGGAAAATTGGCATTTACTGCCATGATTATTTGTTTGAGGTCGACAACGAGCTGCACGTTGAGAGTGGAATCCCTTTCGGTTCCAAAACATCTTTTGCATTCTCTAAAAGGTGCTCGCAGGGCGATGTGCGTACAGTCTATTGCACCCTGGACCTTAGGGAAGTTTGCTATTCTCGAAAAACCCAAAGCCCTCTCACTCTGTGCCTCCCTGGTCAATGGGAAGTTTATAAAGTCAAACCTTCGTGCGTAAAGCACTTCTGTCACCTGCTGAATGCAGCAATGTGTGGCGTGCTGAGATGCAGCAAATGTTGCCAGCTGATGCTTGAAAGGAGCCCGATGCATAGAAGGAAAGTGCCGCAGTCACCTTAACCTCAACAGGCAGTGCAGTCCTGATGGTGCTGGTAGGCTGTAGGTCTTCCTTAATTAGCTGGCATCTCTCATTGATGACCTCCTTTCGGAAACGCAGCCTTCGAATGCACACTTTATCGGACAGGTCCAGATATGACCGCTTATCCCTGTAAATGCATTGGGTACAAGGTCTCCTCCTCCTCAGCAGTATGCCACCTCTTTAATTGGGCACATAATACTCTTCAATAAACCTTCTTCCAGCTGTATTCTGCAGCATGCAATTAGTTAGCAATATTGGCTGAGAAATAGCAGGCCCCATTCCTTAAAAAGTCCTTTAAACTGTCAAAAATTATTCAATTTTCCTTAAACAACCAAAAAATTAAACCAGATACTCTACTATACCCTCAAATTATAAGTATTGATTTGAAACACCCTTAAAATACACAAGAATGTTTTTAATGCTACCTGCAAATAGAAGCAGCCTTTTCTTTAAATACATCCATTTTAAAATTCGTCCATTCCACTAGGTTGTCAGGTAAGTGCAGCTTTTTCAGGGCGGTAGAAAATGCTGGCGGTAATTTGAGCTGTATTTCAGCGAGAAGCCGAAATTAGCGCCCGGCGGTAATATGGGCGGTGCACGTTGAAGTGCATGGAAAATCACCTGCAGCTGATGGGCAGGCAATTCCGTTTACCGCCGGCGGTAATAGGCTGCTGAAATTACCGCCGGCGGTATATGGGCAGTAAGTGGGCACTAGTTTTCACTAAAAGCGAATAATGGGCGGTAATGGTCTAAAAAACGGAAAATGGGCGGAATGCTGCCGAAGAAATAGCTCTACACTGCCGGCAGGGTGCCACACTCAAAGGGAACGTAATTTGGAGATAGTGATGCAACATTGTAGCTCTAATTCTTTACCTTGCACATTTCAAGTATGGCTCCCACTGCAAGCATGGGCTTGCTGAATCTACCTTCATATTTCTCCTAGTTAACCCTAAAGCCTTGTATATTATGCATTTTTAGTCAGTTTATTTTCTTAATGCCTTTTTCTTCTGTCAAACTAATCATGGAGTAGAAAGATTACCTCACCTTACCCAAGGAATCAATAATTCAATGATTACAAACACAATTATTTGGTAAAATGCAGCATTTCCTTTTTTCACAAGTTTGCTATATAAAATTCCCACTGCTCCCTCAGCTGAAATTAGCTAACTCAGCACAGAAAGAGATTGTACTGAGGCTATAAATTGAATCAGAGATAAAAAAAAAATCCTATTTTGTCACACAATAAATATACTCATAGCCTATCTAGAATGTAGCAATATTAATATTTTGAAAAACATCAAAAGGTATTCCAAAGGATCTCGCCGAATAAAGGTGTAGAATTTTTTTAAAGCAACAATTACCACGTTGTGATCAAGAAATTATCTTTCCAAACACTCTTCCTAATAACCCCCTGCTATGGATAGCATTGAAAATTTTGACAGGGGTATCAACTGACCTTTCCTTTGAATTAAAGTTTTTTGCAGGAACCACACTGTTGGCAGAAGCAATGTTGGTATTATAGCAGATTGGAACAGGAAACAGTAAACAGACACAATGGTATGGTTCTATTTGGATTAGGTGTGATTATTGGCCACTTGCTAAGTTTCCAATTAATGCAGAGCTATTTTCTACAAAGTTAAACAAATAAATGTTGACAACAGCTTCAACACATAGATTTGATAAATTGGCAACAAGTTACATTTCAAGGCTACTGAGTGGAAGTTGAAACAAGTTCTTCTAATTTTGCTATGGAGGGCATTCTTGGATTGCTGTACCTAATTTCGGGCACCATACATAAAAAGAATGATAATTATACAGATAACTTGTTCTGTACTTTTCTTTTATCAAACTATTAACAATATACTGTTAAGGTGATTGTGACAGCAACAGCTTCAGTGCCGAAAGGTCAGAATGATATTTGTCTTCCTAATGCTTGCAATAATTGAACATAAAGTTTCAAAGTTTAGAAAGACAGCATGGGATATCTGCCAAATCCTTCAGCTTCATATTGAAAAGCTACTGGAATCAAAAGCTGCAACTGAGAAAAAGTGGAGGGGCTGGAACTTCAGCTTGTTTGCGCCACGGAGGGGCGGTAAATGGTGTTTCTAGGCGTAATTCGGCTCATGGTTTGCGGCGGCGCAAAAAAACTTACCGCCCTGCCCTCTAGTTTCACTGGGATCATGACGTCAATTGTTGTGCAACACTCCACTACCGCCCCGGTTGCAAAATTCGGCCCCAACTCTTCATTTAACACCCGCCCCAGGAAACATCTGAAAAAACAAGCATTGCCACGATGCAGCAGGCAGTATTAGTAGTGTTTTTAAATGGAGGGATGAGGATCCTACATCGCAGGTCACATTGACTGCAACGGTTGCGCATATCATACTGCGTGAAGCTCCAAGTGCAAACGGCACTTTTATCTGCCATTACAGTGCCCTTACAAGGTGAGTGAGAAAGTTTGCTAGGGCATTACTTGTTCGCCAGTATATCATGCTCCATGCTATTGCCAGGCGGCATCAAGCTAGAAGAAAGGCTCTTGGCCATGTCGGTCCACAGATGAGGAGGCGCTGAAAAAGTCTGGGGAGGGAGGCTTACCTTCCACGGGTTTACAAGCACCACGCTCATACCTCCAGCTCTCTGATGAACAGTGCATGAAAGGCTGTGCTTCCGAAAGGAAGTGCTGATAGAGATATGCCATCTCCTACAGGCAGACCGATGCCTGCACCGCTCTGGATGCAGCCTTCAATACTCCTCTCAAAAGGTATTCAAATTTATTGTGGTGTACTGCATATTGCACAACTTGGCCATCATGAGGGGCCAGGCATTGCTAGTGGGGATTGCATGCCCACCTCAGGAGGAGGACGACAAAGAGGAGTTTGGCGAGGCCCCCATTGGATAGCCACACCATCCACGGGGGAGGCTGTGTTAAGATACTGCCGGACCAAGAGTTGCACGTCACCAGCTCGTAATGGACCGGCTCTCCTAAATGGAGGAAACTGAGGGATGGAGCTAATACTGGACCCGCTCTGTGCCCCCATAAAGGCACATTTCCGGTAAACGTTGGAATGATGCACAAGACACCAATAGCAAATAATAAATCATAAATCTTATTGCAACAAAGTCACAAAAACTCCCCCCCCCCGCCCCACCCCCACCCCACCCCCTAACCAAAATGCAGGGCACTAAACAACAATGAAGTTCCTCAAATCAATAAAACTTTTTTTTTTATAAACGCTGAGGTTTTTGGCTCAGGTGCAAAAATGTCCTTGTGTAATGCCCGATTTTGCGCCCCCGATCATGCAACCTCATTTTTTGCTAAATTTTGCATACAAGGGCGCAAACTTTTTCCAGGCGGTATTAGGACTACCAGCTGCCATTACCGCCCCGCAATTAGCTGCCCAATGATGTCATCTATACTGAGCCAAATATTTATGAATATACAAGCATGAATACACGTTTTGTGCTTCTATGTCAAATGCCTTTATCGGAACACATACAGCTGCAAAATATTGTTGAGAAATTTCCTGTTAATTACCATGTGATAATACCAGCGTGCTGAGAAATGGGGGAACATATTAATCAACCTCCTTCAAATTGCAACAACACTTCAGTGCTCACAACCTTGAGTTCTCATCACAATGTATCATTAGGTCTAGACTTCTTGTTTCTTCATGTCACTCTCAAGTCTAACCAATAGCTACCATCTCTTACCTTTGATAGCTCTGCATTTAGTGCTTCTTCATCTATGCAGAATCTTGGGTTCATTATCTCCTCTGATAAATTTGTACATGGCATTGGTTAGGCCACAACTAGAGTTTATTCTGCAGTTTTGGACATTATGCTCTTCACTGCTTTACAGCATGAATTTATCACTGAACTGATGAGACCAGACTCCATCACAAACACTACCAATGATTGTACGCACACTCAAACAGGACATTATGCTACCAAGGTCTGAACACGTACTCCAACTCCTTCAAGAACAAGTGTACAAATTAGCTGTGTTTCACCCTCCACGAGCATAAACATTTTTTAAATTAATTTGTAATGTGGATTATTAAAAATCTTCAGAATTAGTCTTTGAACCAATAAAATCTATTTTTACAACAGTGCTCCTGTAGCTTTGAAATACATTTAACTTTGAAACTTTACCTGGTGTCTCCCTCAGACTTTGCAATGTGGCCAAATATATGAGCAAATGAATTGGGAATAATGCCCCTAAGTTCAGGCACAGCCCGCACTCCTTCCATAGTGAATGTCTTGCCAGTGCCAGTTTGTCCGTAAGCAAAAACAGTACCTGAAGAAATGAAAGAAAAGTATTTTGTGATTTGTAGCTAAAGCACAGTGAGGCTGAACAACAGAATTACATTTTTTTACCAAGTGAAAAGTTTGTGAATGGTAGTGTGAGGGATGAATATTTGGCATTCAATTTAGGGAGTTTTCTCTGTTGCTTCAGCAGTCCAAGATCTTGATGGTCCATCCATTAAACTAACTGGGGCTCCTTTCTCCAGAAAGGTGACCCGATAGAGGTCTTTAAAATTATGAAGGAGTTCGATAGGAAAGATGTTTATACTTATGGGTATGTCCAATACTGGAGGCCATAAATATAACAAAAGCAAAATACTGCAGATGCTGGAAATCTGAAATAAAAACAGAAAATGCTGTAAATACTCAGCAGATCAGGCAGCATCTGTGGAGCGAGAACCAGAGTTAACATTTCAGGTCGATGACCCTTCGTCAGAACCATAGGCCATAAATAAGACAGTCACTAATAAATCCAATATGCAATTCAGGAGAAACTTCTTTACTGAGAGAGTGGTGAGAATGTGGAGCTCGCTACCACATGGAGTGGTTAACTCAAATAGCATAGATGCATTTAAGGGGAAGCTAGATAAGTACACAAGGGATAAAAGAAAAGGATATGTCGATATGGTGAGATGTCAATTGAGTGGCAGGAGGCTCGTATGGAGCACAAACATCAGCCAATCGGCTTGTTTCTGTGCTGTAAATTCTATGCAACAACTTACATTTATACAGCACCTTTAAAATATAAAAACAGTTGAAAGTATTTTACAGAGGTATAATCAGACAAAAAGTACGAGGGGGGAAATATTGAGAGGGTTCAAAAAAAAAACGGGAAAAAAAAATCAAAGTGTGACATCACAGGAAAGCAGGCAAGTGATTGATTGGTGAGTATTTATTTTTTTCCTCTTTTTTTCTCTCTAAACTAAGAGCCGGGAAACTAAACATTTCAATCGGGGTAAGTAAAATAATAAGTCAATTAATGCACAGAACAACTTCACCCGAGTGCAGATTTCACCAGAGTGCACCGGAATGTGGCAAGTGTGGGAATTCGGTGAGGTAGGGGTAAGAGGTGCTGCCCGATATATAAATAAATATCAAACAGGGTTAAATTAAGATTGTGGGCTAAGTTACTGTAAAGACCTAAAGCATATAACTAAATGTAATAAATTAAACAAGGTTATTACCTAGATTAAAAACTGTAAATAGACAATTGAGTGATATTTCAAAACTTGAAAACCGAATTCGTTAAATAAAATACAACAGAGATGCCAGGGCCAGTGATGTGTTACAGCTGTAGCATGTGGGAACTGGTGGGATACCAATGCGATCCAAAGCAACCACATCTGCAGTAAGTGTATGCAGCTCGAGGAACTTCAGCTCAGAGTTGATGAGCTGGAGTCTGAGCTTTGGACATCAGGGAGGGAGAAAGCTATACTTTGTTCCAGAAGGCAGTCACACCCCTTAGGTTAAGTACTTCAGATTTGGTCCGTGGTCAGGGACAGAAGGGTGTGACTACGAGTGAGGCAGATATAGGGATACAGGGCCCAAGTTTCGGATGTCCTCCCAGAACAGCGCAATCCGAGAGGCCCGCCTATTCTTTAGAACAAAAAAAGCGCCTGAAACTTACCTCTCGATTCTCCGAGTCCAGCAGGTCTGTTTCACAGTCAATGCAGCACAACACAAGCAGCTAGGGGCGGAGCTACAGCCCTGCGCCAAAAAGAGTGCCAGCAGCTGCGTGCGTGCGCAGTGGAGGCTGCGCGCATACGCAGTAGTTCTTGGCCCTCCCAGCGCATCCTGTCTCCGGGCGACCCTATCCCAGGCCGAGTGGCCTGCGCCTCTTCGGCGGCAGGGCCCGCCCAACGAGCGCCTTTTCGGCAGGCTGTTGGAAGGCTCCCGGTGCTGCAGTAGGTGAGTAGAAACTTTTAATTTTTTTATTTATTGATTGATTTTTTATTTTTTATATATTTTTTTTAATTTTTTATTTCTTTTTGATTGATTGATTTATTGGTTGATTTATTGATTTATTTATCATTTACTATTGATGATGTCTCTTTATTGGTAAAAGTGAAGTGTTTAATGCTTTGTAAAATCCCCTCACTTCGCTCCAACTTCCTTTCCCCCTGCCGCCCCCCCATCTCTCGCTACCTGCGCCTAATTTATAAAGTGTAGGCAAGGTTTTTCTGAGCGTACAAATATCGACACTTACTCCGTTCTAAGTTAGTTTGGAGTAATTTTTCGCTGCCTAAACTTGCAACACTGGCTTAAGTGGCTGGTAACGCCCCCTTTTGAAAAAAAAACTACTAAAACAAAACTATTCTAACTAACTAGAACTGGAGCAAACTAAATGCCGAGAATTGCGATTTCTAAGGTACTCCATACTAAACTAGTTGCTCCAAAAAAAATAGGAGCAACTCAAGCCGAAACTTGGGCCCAAAGAAGATAGCATTGGAGGAGCCTCAGCCCTTGCATTTGTCCAACAGATATAGGTTCTTGCAGCCTGCGAGGACGAGAGCAGGGACTGCAGGGAGGATGAGCACAGCACCGTGGTACAGGGGACCATTAAAGTTGGGGGGGGGAGTAAAAAGGAATGTAGTATTGGTAGGGGACAGTATAGTTAGGAGGATAAATACTGTTCTCTGCAGCCTAGTGTGCGAGTCCCAAAGGCTGTGTTGCCTGCCCTGTGCCAGGGTTAAAGACATCGCCTTGCGGCTGGAGAGGAACTTGGAGTAGGAGGTGAAAGATCCAGTTGCCATGGTCCACATGTAGGTACCAACGATATAACTAAGACAAAGACAACGGTTCTGCTGAAGGAGTATGAGCAGCTAGGGGCTAAATTAAAAAATGGAACCACAAAAGATAATAATCTCTGGATTACTACCTGAGCCATGAGCAAATTGGCATAGAGTAAATAAGATCAGAGAATTGAATACGTGGCTCAAAGATTGATGTGGGAGAAATGGGTTTCAATTCATGGAACAGAGGGAGCTGTTCAGCTGGGATGGGCTTCACTTGAACCGTGCTAGTGCCAGTGTCCTGGCGAATTGAGTAACTAGGGTTGTAGATAGGGCTTTAAACTAAATAGTGGGAGCGGGGAGGGTTCAAATGAGGGGAAATTTAGAAAGTTGAAGCGAAAGGACAAGGCAATAGTGCAGGGTAGCGATATGATAACCAGAGTGTGACAGGAAGGGACAGAGCATACAAACATAGAAGTGCATCAGTAAATAGGGTCAGAGAAGGGAAGAATGGTAAAAAGATAAAATTAAAGGCTCTTTTTCTGAATGCACGCAGCATTTGTAACAAGGTAGATGAATTGATGGTACAAATAGAAATAAATGGGTATGATCTCATAGCCATTAGAGACGTGGTTGCAAGGTGACCAAGGCTGGGAACTGAATATTCAGAGTACTTAACATTTCGGAAGGATCGGCAGTAAGGAAAAGAAGCATATAACAAAACAGGGTGGATAAAAGGGAACCAATAGATGCAGTGTATTTGGATTTCCAAAAGGCACTCGATAAAGGTGCCACACAAGGTAAGAGCTCATGGTGTTGGGGGTAATATATGAGCATGGATAGAGAATTGGCTAACTAACAGAAAACAGAGTCGGGGTAAATGGGTCATTTTCAGGTTGGCAAACTGTAACTAGTGAGGTGCCACAGGGATCAGTGCTGGGGCCTCAACTATTTACAATCAATATTAATGAAGGAACCGAGTGCATTGTAGCCAAATTTGCTGATGATACAAAGATAGGTGGGAAAGCAAGTTGTGTGGAGGACAGTGTCTGCAAAGGGATATAGATAGGTTAAGTGAGTGGGCAAAAAATTGGCAGATGGTATATAATGTGGGAAAATGTGAGGTTATCCACTTTGGTAGGAAGAATAGAAAAGCAAAATATTATTTAAATGGAGAGAGACTACAGAATGCTGCGGTACAGAGGGAGCTGGGTGTCTTCGTACATGAAACACAAAAAGTTAGCATGCAGGTACAGCAATTAGGAAGGCAAATGGAATATTGGCCTTTATTGCAAGGGAGATGGAGTATAATAGTAGGGAAGTCTTGTTACAACTGTACAGGATGTTGGTGAGACCACACCTGGAGTGCTGTATACAGTTTTGGTCTCCTTATTGAAGGAAGGATATACTTGCATTGGAGGCAGTTCAGAGAAGGTTCACAAGGTTGATTCCTGGGATGAAGAAGGAGTTGTCTTATGGAGGAAAGGTTGAGCAGGTTGGGCCTGTACTCACTGGAGTTTAGAAGAATGAGAGGTGATCTTTTTGAAACATAATAGATTCTGAGGGGGCTTGACAGGGTAGATGCTGAGAGGATGTTTCCCCTCGTGGGGGAATCTAGAACTAAGGGGCATAGTTTCAGAATAAGACGTCGCCCATTTAAGACCGAGATGAGGAGGAATTTCTTCTGAGGGTCATGCATCTTTGGAATTCTCTGCCCCAGGGAGGCTGAGTCAAAACTTAAGGCTGAGATAGACAGATTCTTGAACTATAGTGGAGTCGAGGGTTATGGGAAACAAGCAGGAAAGTGGAGTTGAGGCCAAGATCAGATCAGCCATGATCTTATTGAATGGCGGAGCAGGCTCGGGGGCCTTATGGCTTATTCCTGCTCCTATTTCTTACGTTCTTATGACCAAAGGCTTAGGCATGGAGGTTATAAGGTGGGCCTTAAAGGACAAGAAAGAGGTAGAAAGGTGGGGAGGTTTAGGGAGGGAATTTTAAATTTGAGACATTGGGGAGCTGGAAGCTAATGTAGCTCAGCTAGGACAGGGGTGCTGGGTAAGCGGGACCTGATTGACAATGCAGTTTTGGTTGAAGTTTACAGAGGGTAGATGCCAGCCAGTAGAGCAATGGGATAATTGAGTCTGGAGATGACAAAGGCATGGATGGAAAGTTTCAGCATCAAATAGGCTGAGGGAAGGGCAGAGGTGCATGATGTTACAGAAGTGGAACTAGGCGGTGTTTGTGATAAGAACATAAGAAATAGGCCATACAGCCCCTCAAGCCTGCTCTGCTATTCAATAAGATCATGGCTGATCTTCTACCTCAACTCCACTTTCTCACCCTATCCCCATGTCCATTGGATGGAGAGGATATGGGATTACAAGATCAGCTTGGTGTTGAATAGAATGCCGAGATTCCGAAAAGTCTGGTTCACCCAGAGAAATTGGCTGGAATGTGTGGATGGAATCAGTTGCAAGTGTATGGAATTTGTGATAGGGGTTGAAAAGATGACTTCATTTTTTTTCCCTGTTTAACTGGAGGAAACTGTAGCTCACTCCAAGACTTGATATCTGACAAGTAGTTTGACAATACAGAGGCAGTGGAAGGGACAAGAGAAATGGTAGAGAAGATGAGCTGGGTGTTGTCAGTATAGATGTTGACCACGTGTCTGTGGATGATATCGCCAAGGATAGATTCTTGATGAGTAGGAGGAGCAAGCCAAGGATAGATCCTTGAAGGACTACAGAGCCAACGGTATGAGGGGGAAGAGAAGCCATCTGGAAATTCTCTGGCTACGAACAAATAGGCAAGAATGCAATCAAGCGAGGGCCAATCCCACTAAGTTGGCCAACAGAGGAAAGGCATTAGAGAATGGTGTGGTTCACCGTGGCAAAAGCTGCAGAGGTCAAGAAGGACAAGGAGGGATACTGCCCCAGGGTCACGCTCAGAGGATGTCATTTGTGACTGACAGCAGAAGCACTGTGGAGAATGGACATCAAACGGCTAGGCAATTGGGATATGTAAAGTGTATTTGTAAGTGAATTGAGGGGGAAAAAACTTCTAGGCACAGGCACAGTTGAAAGCAGGGTTGGAAGCAACGCTCCCTATAAGCTGCGCACTGCGCAACCCGGGACTAGCTTTCTAATGTTAAATTTGGCACATGCGCGAAACCGTGAATGGCCGCGCATCCATTAAAGGGTCCGGATTCCCCACTCCCAAAAAATTAGGGGGGAAACACTGGTTGGAAGGGAATAGGAGGATGTGGATGATGAAGGATGAGGAAGTGGTCAATGATCGCTTTTTCTGCAATAGAGATCATGGGAGTATAGAGGCCATGTGGGAAGGAGAGTTTTCTGGAGGGAGATGTTTCGTAAGGACAGGTCAGTGAATTCAGAGGGAAGAGGGCAAGGGACAATAAGATGAAAATTTTAATCATCGAGGATGAGTAGTTGCTCAGCGTAGACGCTGAGGAAAGAAAGGAAAGAAAGGAGGAAGGATATCTTGGTGAGAAATTTGGTGTCAGTAGACAACAAGAATTTGAAAGAAAAGATGAGCAGGGTGGGAACGTGAGGTGCTCGATACTCATTTCCAATTAGCACAGTGAGCATATTTTAAGTTTTCACAGCTGGTTGCAATCAGAAATGTTTATGGCTTGTTATGGTTCATCAAAAGAGCCATAGTAATGTCAGTGATTAACTCAAATAAGTGCCCAGGCAAACGTCTGAAACTGGTTAGTGCACAAGGACAAAATTGTTGTCTTTCAGTTCTGATCCTTTGGTTCTAGTCTGCACCATATACATAGAGGTCACATATCTGCAACACATCCATGGTTTTCTACTCTTGAATTTATAAATTCATCCAAAAAGAAGATTGTAGGGTGAAGTATCTCCACTCTTGCTGGTTAGTGAAAGAAAGACTTCAGGAGCGTCTCTAGTATACTACAACCCGCAGCAGAAAATTGCTCTCACACTCAGTAAGCCCGGCACTAATTCAACAATCGCACTTCGAAAGACCTGAACAACCAGTTTGGAAAATAAAAAAATAATTTTAAAACAGTAATAGGCATACAGCTCAAGTGTTTAAGTTGATTGTTATAACGTGATGGGAGCTCTACATTACCAAGCTTTTCAGTGTCTAAAATAGAAAGAATATTCTATTCCTCAGCATGTAGTGGAAATGTATTCAGTATTCAGCTTCCTTTGTAAATACTAATGAAATGAAGATTTGCACAATATGCTACAGTACATTTAACAAAAACCACGGTGTCTTGAAAAGAACTTCAAATTATGGATCAAACAAAATGTATTCAGAATAGATATCTTTGGAATCTGCTCGACATTTTTTGAGGTTTTAGAAGGTATAAATATCATTAACATCTATTCTGATATTAGCAACATTAATACCAAGTCTATCCAAAAAAAATAATTTAAAAATTAAATAACTGATCGCAGTTATAAACCTGGGAGTTACCATTGTATCCTTCCATTACAGAATCAACAATAGGTCTCGCAGTTAGATTGTACACATCTACTTGCTTGCTCTCCGGACTAAAGACTGTATCAAAAGTGAATGTTTTTGGTGGCTCGTTGGCAGCATCTGTCTTGTAGACAGTGATTGTTCCTCGTATCTCATCCACGTTCACCACTTGTCTATGTCCCATATTTCTTTCTTTTTCATTCATTGGCCGGCAGCGTACTACAACCTTCACATTATCGCTGGCCTCGACGCGGTCAGTCTTCTCCAATTTATTACTCTGTGGATATACAAACAAGAATGATTGATCACCAATAAAGTCACCTCGAAGTTAAAATCCCTAAATATCGTTGAATAAAATCCTTTCTTCTTCTCCTCCTTTCAATTTGCTCTCCTGTTCTGAAGGCACTGACTCGTAACATAAGAAATCGGAGCAGGAGTAGGCCATACGGCCCTTCGAGCCTGCTCCTCCATTCAATAAGATCCTGGCTGATCTCCAACCTCAACTCCACTTTCCTGCCCAATCCCCATATCCCTTGAATCCTTTAGAGCCCAAAAGTCTATTGATGCAGAGCACAGCTACATGGATACTAGCAGTCCACCCCAAGTGACCATTCTATATGTTCGAGTCCAAACAGTGAATATTGGCAGACTATATTCACTTGTGGAGGGTGTCACAACTGAACTACGTCTTCCTCAAGTGACTTGACTTGACTCTTCTCAGCAGAGAGACAGCAACCAAGAGTGAAATTGCTCTTCACTAGCCCAGGAATAATGAAGCCAATTGTAGATTTCCAATTGTAATCAATTATGTATGGTTTAGTGCTACACCAGACTGGAATAAAATCTTTTCATAAAAAAATACATTACTACATATTATACTGAATTGCAAGGCATTCTGATCAGACAACTGACTGGGGGGGTTAATGTCACTTAACTATGGGCAGTACTACACACTTAATCATTCTGGAAAGTTTAATATTCTTGCACTTTTTCTACACTGGGACAGACCTGGCTACAGCACGAAACATTGAAATATAAATTATGCTTAGGATTAGAATTTTCCACAATCGCCACCCCTCAAAACATCTGCACCACTCGAGTGTCATGATTGAATTGGTAAATATAAATGAAACCTTATACCCAAAGGGATCTTGGCACAAGTCTTGCTACTGCCTGGAGACAGAAGGAGATCAAAGGCAGCCCTCAAGGGAGGAACTTTGGGACCAGTTTACATTGAACTACTGTCATAGTATTCTCATGGCCAGAAGGGTGTGTTTTGTAGATTAATCACTAGAACTGAGAGTTATATCACAGTACATGTTGGGTTCACTCCAGAATTGACTTTATAATGCAAGCAAGACTTTAATATTACACATAACCATATTATAGAGGTACGGTTGAAATCAAATACATAGATTGGAATTGAGGAAGACTGCTTAGATTAATTTTCAAGTTGATTCATAACTACAGCACTTTTAAGTTGAAGTTCAAAATTAATTAGCTCCAAATTATCACAAACTCAAATCTGACTATTGGTAATTTCTCAGAAACATTAGTATTTTCTTCATCGAGCAACACAAAATATTCATATGAAAGCCTTTTTTTCTTCAAATGCTCGATGACTCATACATCTCTTCCATTACAATTTACCTCCCCATCTCTCCTGAAGGCAGTGACACAAGCCATGGTTCCACACATCCCAGCAGCACTCCAGTACATTGCTGAAATTGGTTGTTTTTCATGTGACCCCGGACAGCAAACAATGAAGGCTATTCAACCAGAAGCCCAAATCTGTCATCACTCACAAATGCTCACTGTTCACTAGAGGTCAACAGCTAACAATCAAGAATAGGAACCTTAGATTTCCTCCTCAGCCAAGAAACTCTGCATCCAATTGCATAAGACAGTTGCCCTGATTGGCTAACTCAGCATAAACCAAGCATCAAGTCTGGGTCTTCTTGATCCACAAGGCTCTGCACCAAACCAAGCAATATTATTATATCTGCTTATCTATCAGGGTCGAAGATGGGGTAAATCGAGATGGTTTGCACATTGAAGCTCCAAAATACTCTGCCAACGCAATAAGAGAAAGTTAATTAGTTTTAACCATGGATAGTTTACTCATATTTAGCATACTAGATATATGTATACTCAAGGTAGACTTGATGATAACTAAAGTTATAAATAGGGAATTTTCACAATGGATAACAATATCAAGTGCCATATGACAAGGAACAAATTTTGAACAACTTCGCAAATGACTAATAAGTTTTCTTTTATTCATTCATGGGATGTGGGCGTTGCTGGCAAGGCCAGCATTTATTGCCCATCCCTAATTGCCCTCGAGAAGGTGGGTGAGCTGCGTTGTTGAGTCGCTGCAGTCTGTGTGGTGAAGGTACTTCCAACAGTGCTGTTATGGAGGGAATTGGAGGATTTTGATCCAGCGACGATGAAGGACTGGCGATAAACTTCCAAGTCAAGATGGTGTGTAACTTGGGAGGTGGTGGTTTTGCTATGCGCATGTCCTTCTCAGTGGTAGTTGCTGCCGAAGAAGCCTTGGCGAGTTGCTGCAGTGCATCTTGTAAATGGTGGTTGAGGGAGTGAATGTTTAAGGTGGTGAATGGGGTGCCAATTAAGTGGGCTGCTTTATCCTGGATGGTGTCGAGCTTCTTGAGTGTTGTAGCTGCACTCGTCCAGGCAAGTGGAGAGTATTCCATCGCATTTCTGGACTTGTGCCTTGTAGATGGTGGAAAGGCTTTGGGAGTCAGGAGGTGAGACACTCGCTGCAGAATATCCAGCATCTGACCTACTCTTGTCGCCACAGTATTTGTGTGGCTAGTCCGGTTAAGTTTCTGGTCAATGGTGACTGCCCCAGGATGTTGATGGTGGCGGATTCGGTGATGGTAATGCCGTTGAATGTCTTGTTGGAGATAGTCATTGCCTGGCACTCTTGTGGCACGAATGTTACTTGCCACTTATCAGCACAAACTTGAATGTCGTCCAGGTCTTGCTGCATACGGGAATGGATTGCTTCATTATCTGAGGAGTTGCGAATGGCACTGAACACTGCAGTGATCAGCGAACATCCCCACTTTTGACCTTATGCTGGAGGGAAGGTCATTGATGAAGCAGCTGAAAATGGTTGGGCCTAAGACACTGCCCTGAGGAACTCCTGCAGCGATGTCCTGAGGCTATGATGATTGACCTCCAACCACCACAACTAAGTGAAAGATAACTACATCTGCAGATGACAGTGAATTATTTAGAAAAGCTAAATCGAAGTTACAAGCAGCAAGTATTTAGAAAGGGCCGAGTGAGCTTCACAGTGCAAATGAATGGTTAAAGCAAATAAATTTAAGGGTATGTGTAGTTATGCTAGCCTTCAGTGCTAGCTTACCCCAGAAGTAGTACTCTTGCTGAGTCAGTAGGTTGTGGGTTCAAATCAGAGCCTAAACATACTGTAGTACCGAATGACCATTGTATTGTCAGAGGTGCCGTCTTTTGGAGATGCTAAACTGAGGCCCAATTTATCTGTTTAAATGGATGTAAAAGATCCCACGGTACAAGTCAAAAAAGAGGCGAGTCCTCACGGTATCCTGGCCAAAATTTACTCCTCAACACAACAACAAAAATAATAACTGGATATTTATCTCATTACTGTGTATGGAACCTTGCTGTGGACATAATGGCTGCTGCATTATTGTCTATGAAACAAAACAAGAACTACAGTTCATTAGTTGTGAAGCACTTTGGGACATCTGGTGGACTTGAAAGATGCTATATAAATGCAACTTTGTTCTTTCTTCTTTCCACTGTTGCAGATAAGCATGATTACAACACGATCGATCTTGCAGCAGATAGGTTATAATAGGCTTACTGGAATAAGGCAAAAACAACTTCGATTATATATCATTTATAGACAAAGGAGGCAGTATTTTTTCTGTAAGACTTTATTTGTTGATTTTTTAGGACACACTAAAGGTCATTTACACTACCGCTACTAACAGCCATAGTTCAAATTTCAGACAGACAGAACCACATTTACATTTCTTGGCTTATACATAGATGGATCATCAGCCCTGTTCAGGAGAGAGCTATTCACATGCCCAGATACAGTTTATCAATTTAAATGTTTAAGAAAGCACAGGGGGGGGGGGAGGGGGGGAAAGGAAGAGATATCCCTCTCTAAACATTTAAATTAACATCAGGCAGGTTTAAAAAATGTCCAGGTGGACCATTCCACCCTCAAACAGTTAGTAAACTATGTGCATCACTATACTGGATTCACACACGGCTTTCTCTGGAGTCAGATCAGACATTACTGAATTTATACCACAGGTTTTGCACTGGTGCAAAGTGGAAATCGCTTTATATGGACACTAAACCTGCAGTGTAAACACTCGCTTAGTAAACTCAGGGTTGAAATAGCTGTTTTTGCTAATTTGAGTAGCAATCTGAATAATAGGAAAATTCCATTATTTATTTACATCTAATTTTTCACTAAATTTAGCAAAGACAGGAATTTTAGGTTCTTGGCCATTAGCAAATCAGTAGCTAGCTTTGCATTATCAGAAGGCTATTGATGCTTTACAAAGAGCATGGAGAGGAGCAAATAGTAGACTCCTGGGCTCGCGTCCAAGTGCTTTGGGAACCAGCTGAGAGTTTAGTTTACTTTCTATGGAGCAGAAAAAGGTTAAGAGGAATATGATACAGATTTAAATATAATTAAAGGAACTGGAAAATGCTATTTTAGTCCTCGGGTAAAGACTAACACAAGAGAACTTGTTCTAAAGATTAATTACTTGCAACTAACAGAGAAATTGAATAAAACTTGTTTGCATGATGAATTGTTGAAGTTTATATTGAATGAACGATCAGTAAGTATTCTGTGGGTTCATGTATAAACCAGATTCTGGTGCAAGACAATGTGGAGGAATGGGAACATAGTGTAAAAGAGGAGCCAGAAACCTGATAGAGGTTTAATTTATAATAGAATTGCAAATCAATAGAAATGTATGGGGGCCCGGGGCAGGGGGAGAAAATATGAAGACAATTTTTATTACAGATCAAATGGAACAGACTAAGTGCTACTTACTTCTTCCCAATTTTCTTACATTCTTTGCAGCCTAACAAGCCACATACACTGAAGTACTTGGATCACTCAAAGAAGCAGGACCCCTTTAAAGTTGCAAATGTAATGAAGTATTTCATAAAACTATAGTGACAGGCACTCAAAAATATGAATTTATTATGATGCAGTGATTCTGGAGCATTTCTCTGGGGGAAACTCCATTCTGTGGGAATGGTAGCCATATTAGAGCACAACCCAGTTGCTGCCACTTCCAATTCAGTACCCAAGAAAAACAGTAACAAATGGGGAATACAGAAAATGTATCTTTATGATTTTCAACAAGCCTACCACTACCTATTTACTATCTAACATGTAGAGAGAGAGAGACGAGGGCAAGTAATGACTGTTGGGAATATTGGAAACCAAGTCATTTGCAGTTTGAATAAGGCAGTCCTGCCCTGTACATTCTAATATCCAACCAATTTTACAATTAGTTACTAGCATTAGTGACAGTACTAGTGCTGAACCTGTACTTGTGAGCACTGATTAAAATCACTAAATGTAGATCACGTATGTTACATACACAACAGATACAGAAATACTTTTTATAGCATTTTTGTAAGCACGTAGCTCAAAAGGAAGATGATGAACTGATATGTCCATGATAAAGTGTTATTAATCAAATATTTAATGATGTATAGCAACAACTTATATTTGTAGAGAACCTTTAATGTAGACAAAGAAGAAATGGATGCTGGACAAATATAAAGGGGTTAGAAGAGATGATTAAAAGAATAGCTAGTGATAATTTTGAGGAGGCTTTTAAAGTAGGGAAGAGAAGTAGCAAGGTGGAAAGTATCAGAGGAGTTTAAAAAAAAGTAGAATCTAGCACCATTATTGAACCAGAAGGCTGAGGCCAAAGCCATTGGACAAGACATAAGACTGGAGGAGGTTGCAGAGGTGTGTGGGGCAAAGCAGTGAATGGAATTTGTAAATGAGGATGAGGATTTGGAAATGTTGGGGACAAGAAATCAATGGAGGAAAATTAAGACATGGGTGATGAACAAATAGGATGTAGGCAATGGAGTTTTGGATGAGTTTGGAATTTAAGTAGGGTGGTTCGGGAGGCCAGCATGGAGGGCATTGGAGAAATCTAACCTACAGCTAAAAAAAAGTCTGTATAAGGATTTCAGCAACAATGGAGATGAGGTAAAGATGGAGCGATGCTGTGGTGGACTTGAGTGGTATTGGCAGCTCATAGTGGGTCAAACAGAACATTGAGGTTGTGCACCATTTATTTTAATCTGTGCAAGCTACTGGTGAGGGAGATAGGGGCAAGGGTACAGAGGATTTTAGTTATACTAATGTTTAGTTTAAAATGGTTCTGGCTCATGTACTGGTTACATAAGAACATAAGAAATAGGAGCAGGAGTAGGCCATACGGCCCCTCGAGCCTGCTCCGCCATTTAATACGATCATGGACTCAGATCCACTTCCCTGCCCGCTCTCCATAACCCCTTATTCCCTTATCGTTTAAGAAACTGTCTATTTCTGTCTTAAATTTATCCAATGTCCCAGCTTCCACAGCTCTTTGAGGCAGCAAATTCCACAGATCCACAATCCTCTGAGAAGAAATTGCTCCTCATCTCAGTTTTAAATGGGCAGCCCCTTATTCTAAGATTATGCCCCCTAGTTCTAGTCTCCCATATCAGTGGAAACATCCTCTCTGCATCCACCTTGTCAAGCCCCCTCATAATCTTATATGTTTCGATAAGATCACCTCTCATTCTTCTGAATTCCAATGATTAGAGGCCCAACCTACTCAACCTTTCCTCATATGTCAACCCCTCCATTTCCAGAATCAACTTTGTGAACCTTCTCTGAACTGCCTCCAAAGCAAGTATATCCTTTCGTAAATATGGAAACCAAAACTGCACACAGTATTCCAGGTGCGGCCTCACCAATACCCTGTACAACTGTAGCAAGACTTCCCTGCTGTTGTACTCCATCCCCTTTGCAATAACGGCCAAGGTTCCATTGGCCTTCCTGATCACTTGCTGTACCTGCATAGTAACCTTTTGTGTTTCATGCACAAGTACCCCCAGGTCCCGCTGTACTGCAGCACTTTGCAATCTTTCTCCATTTAAATAATAACTTGCTCTTTGATTTTTTTCTACCAAAGTGCATGACCTCATTATACTTTCCAACAGCCAAATTTTTGCCCACTTAGCCTGTCTATGTCCTTTTGCAGATTTTTTGTGTCCTCCTCACGCATTGCTTTTCCTCCCATCTTTGTATCATCAGCAAACTTGGCTACGTTACACTCAGTCCCTTCTTCCAAGTCGTTAATATAGATTGTAAATAGTTGGGGTCCTAGCACTGATCCCTGCGGCATCCCACTGGTTACTGATTGCCAACCCAAGAATGAACCATTTATCCTGACTCTCTGTTCTCTGTTAGTTAGTTAATCCTCTATCCATGCTAATATATTACCCCCAACCCCGTAAACTTTTATCTTATGCAGTAACCTTTTATGTGGCACCTTGTCAAATGCCTTCTGGAAGTCCAAATATACCACATCCATTGGTTCCCCTTTATCCACCCTGTTCGTTACATCCTCAAAGAATTCCAGCAAATTTGTCAAACATGACTTCCCCTTCATAAATCCATGCTGACTCTGCCTGACCGAATTTTGCTTTTCCAAATGTCCTGCTACTGCTTTTAATAATAATGGACTCCAACATCTTCCCAACCACAGATGTTACGCTAACTGGTCTATAGTTTCCTGCTTTTTGTCTGCCTCCTTTTTTTTTAAAAAAGGGGCGTTGCATTTACAGTTTTCCAATCTGCTGGGTCCTCCCCAGAATCCAAGGAATTTTGGTAAATTACAACCAATGCATCCACAATCCCTGCCGCTACTTCTCTTAAGACCCTAGGATGCAAGCCATCAGGTCCAGGGGATTTATCTGCCTTTAGTCCCATTATCTTACTGAGTACCACCTCCTTAGGTGATTGTGATTGTGTTAAGGTGTCCCCCCCTCCTCCCCTCCCCTCCCCTCCTCCTCCCCCCCCTCCCCATCCCTCCTCCCCTCCCCATCCCTCCTCCCCCAATCCATCCTTCCCCCCCCCCATAGCCCCTTGACTAACCATTGTTGGAATATTGCTAGTGTCCTCTACCAAAAAGACTGATACAAAATATTTGTTCAGAGTTTCTGCCATCTCCATGTTCCCCATTACTAATTCCCCGGTCTCATCCTCCAAGAGACCAACATTTACTCTAGCCACTCTTTTCCTTTTTATATACCTACAGAAACTCTTGCTATTTGTTTTTATATTTTGTGCTAGTTTACTGTCATAGTCAATCTTCCCATTCTTAATCATTTTTTTAGTCATTCTTTGTTGGCTTTTAAACTCTTCCCAATCTTCAGTCCTCCCGCTAGCTTTGGCCACATTGTATGCCCTTGTTTTTAATTGGATACAGTCCTTTATTTCTTTAGTTAGCCATGGATGGCTTTCTTTAATCTTACGCCCTTTCCTCCTCACTGGAATATATTTTTGGTGGTTCTGGTTCTGTTAAGACAGGTAGGAGTAGAACCAAGCAAGGATGGTTTCAGAGGCGAGATGGTTGAGATGGATGGCATATGCTGAACATCACCAAAAGGCTGAGGAGTCGGAGGTGCACCACAGTTAAAAAGCATGTCATTGGTGGCTTTGACCAAGGCAGTCTCGATGCTATGGGCATGGCAGAAAGGAATTTAATCAGGGACTTGTAAGAGAGATAAGTAAGGAACTGGGAGATAACAATGTATTCAGCAATCTTAGAGAGAGGGAGGCTAAATATGGATCATTATTTGAAGGGGACGGAGGAGGGATGATGAAGGAAGGCGACGAACAGTGTCTGGGCTTGTTGTTAAGACTCATTGAGAGATTGATTACTATGAATTGTTAACTAATCCATTATCATTGTATAATGTGACTACCAGGATGATTAATGGCAAATTAGATGGACATTGGTCTTTTACATCTACAAATTACTGGAACCATTAGTGAACAGTAGGGCAAAGAGAAGCAGTTATGCGATCATAGGTGGATTGAGAAATACTTGAGCAACTGGAGATTACAAAGCCTCAGAATAAACTCTAAACATAAGAACATAAGAATCAGGAACAGGAGTAGGCCATTCGGCCCCTTGAGCTTACTCCGCCATTCAATATCATGGCTGATCTTCTACCTCAACTCCACTTGTCTGCACTATCCCCATATCCTTTGATTCCATTAATATTCAAAAACCCATCGATCTCCATCTTGAATATACTCCCACTGAGCATCAACAGCGCTCTATGGTAGAGAATTCCAAAGATTCACCACCCTGTGAGTGAAGAAATTTCTCCTCATCTCAGTCCTAAATGGCCGATCCCTTATTCTGAGACTGTGAGCCCTGGCTCTAGACACCCCAACCAGGGGAAACATCCAAGCTGCATCTACCCTGTCTAGCTCTGTAAGAATGTTGTATGTTTCAATGAGATCACCTCTAATTCTTCTAAACGCTAGAGAATATAGGCCTAGTCTATTCAATCTCTCCTCATTAGGACAATCCCCCTCCCCACATATCCCAGGAATCATTCTGGTGAACCTTTGTTGCACTCCCTCTATAACAAGTATATCCTATCTTAGCTAAGGAGATCAAAACTGTAGACAAAACTCTAGGTGTGACGAGGGCCCTATATCATTACAGCAAGACATCTTTACTCTTATACTCAAATCCTTTTGTAATAAAGGCCAACATACAATTTACTTTCTTAATTGCTTGGTGTACCTGCATATTAATTTTCAGTGTACAAGGACTCCCAGGTCCCTCTGAACACCAACATTTCCCAATTTCTCATCATTTAAAAAATCCTCTGCTTTTCTATTTTCCGACCAAATTGGATAGCTTCACATTTCTCCACATTATATTCCATTTGCCATGTTCTTGCCCTCTCACTTAGCCTGTCTATAATCCCCTTGAAGCCTCTTTGCATCCTCCTCCCAACTTACATTCCTATCTAGCTTTGTATCATCAGCAAACTTGAATACATTAAATCTGGTCCCCTCATCCAAATCATTGATTTGATTGTGAATAGCTGAGACCCAAGCACTGATCCTTGTGGTACCCCACAAGTTACAGTCTGCCAACCCAAAAATGACCTGTTTATTCCTACTCTGCTTTCTGTCTGTTAACCAATTCTCGATCCATGCTAGTATATTACCTCCAATCCCGTAAGCCCTAATTTTGTTTAATAACATCTTGTGGCACCTTATCGAATGCCTTCTGAAAATCCAAATACACTGGTCCCTCTTACTGATTCTGCTAGTTACAACAGATTTGTCAAACATGATTTCCATTTCCTAAAACCATGTTGACTCTGCCCAATCCTATTATTTTCCTATAAGGTCAGGGTAGCCTTGAGGAAGAGTTCATAGAGTGCATAAGGGACGGGTTCCTTGAGCAGTATGTAACAGAGCCAACCAGAAAGCAGGCTATCTTGTATGTGGTCCTGTGTAATGAGACAGGATTATTAAACAATCTCCGAGTAAAGGATCCCCTTGGAATGAGTAATCATAGTATGGTTGAATTTCAAATTCAGATGGAGGGTGAGAAAGTTGGATCTCTAACCAGCGTATTAAGCTTAAATAAAGGAGACTGTGAAGGTATGAAGGCAGAGTTGGCTAAAGTGGATTGGGAAAATAGATTAAAGTGTAGGACAGTTAATGAACAGTGGCGTACATTTAAGGAGATATTTCACAACTCTCAAGAAAAATATATTCCAGTGAGGAGAAAAGGGTGTAAAAGAAAATAAAAGACGGTATCCAATTAAAAACAAGGGCATACAAAGTGGCCAAAACTAGTGGGAGGGCAGAAGATTGGGAAGCTTTTAAAAGCCAGCAAAGAATGATTAAGAAAGGGAAGATAGATTATGAAAATAAACTGGCACAAAATATAAAAACAGATAGCAAGAGTTTCTATAGGTATATAAAAAGGAAAAAAAGAGTGGTTAAAGTTAATGTTGGTCCCTTAGAGGACGAGACCGAGGAATTAGTAATATAGAAACATAAAACATAGAAAATAGGTGCAGGAGTAGGCCATTCGGCGCTTCGATGAGTTCATGGCTGAACATGCAACTTCAGTACCCCATTCCTGCTTTCTCGCCATACCCCTTGATCCCCCTAGTAGTAAGGACTACATCTAACTCCTTTTTGAATACACTTAGTGAACTGGCCTCAACAACTCTCCGTGGCAGAGAATTTCACAGGCTCACCACTCCCTGGGTGAAGAAGCCCCTCCCCATCTCGGCCCCAAATGGCCCACCCCCCATCCCCAGACTGTGACCCCTGGCTCTGGACTTCCCCAACATTAATAAGAACATAAGAATTAGAAACAGGTGTAGGCCATCTAGCCCCTCGAGCCTGCTCCGCCACCCAACAAGCTCACGGCTGATGGGGAACAGAGATGGCAGAAACTCTGAACAAATATTTTGTATCAGTTTTTACGGTAGAGGACACAAATAATATCCCAACAGAAGATAGTCAAGGGGCTATGTGGGGGGGGGAACTTAACACAATCACAAAGGAGGTGGTACTCAGTAAGATAATGGGACTAAAGGCAGATAAATCCCCTGGACCTGATGGCTTGCATCCCAAGGTCTTAAGAGAAGTAGCGGCAGGGATAGTGGATGCATTGGTTGTAATTTACCAAAATTCCCTGGATTCTGGGGAGGTCCCAGCAGATTGGAAAACTGCAAATTAAAAGCCTCTATTTAAAAAAGGAGGCAGACAAAAAGCAGGAAACTATAGACCAGTTAGCCTAACATCTGTGGTTGGGAAAATGTTGGGAGTCCATTATTAAAGAAGCAGTAGCAGGACATTTGGAAAAACATAATTCAGTCAGGCAGAGTCAGCATGGATTTATGAAGGGAAAGTCATGTTTGACAAATTTGCTGAAATTCTTTGAGGATGTAACGAACAGGGTGGATAAAGGGGAACCAGTGGATGTGGTGTATTTGGATTTCAGAAGGCATTTGACAAGGTGCCACATAAAAGGTTACGGCACAAGATAAAAGTTCACGGGGTTGCGGGTAATATATTAGCATGGATAGAGGATTGGCTAACTAACAGAAAACAAAGAGCCGGGATAAATGGTTCATTCTCGGGTTGGCAATCAGTAACGGGTGGGGTGCCGCAGGGATCAGTGCTGGGACCCCAACTATTTACAATCTATATTAACGACTTGCAAGAAAGGACAGAGTGTAACGTAGCCAAGTTTATGATGATACAAAGATGAGGGGAAAAGCAATGCGTGAGGAGGACACAAAAAATCTGCAAAAGGACATAGACAGGCTAAGTGAGTGGGCAAAAATTTGCAGATGCAGTATAATGTTGGAAAGTGTGAGGTCATACACTTTGGCAGAAAAAAAAAATCAAAGAGCACGTTATTATTTAAATGGAGAAAAATTGCAAAGTGCTGCAGTACAGCAGGACCTGGGGGTACTTGTGCATGAAACATAAAAGGAAAGCATGCAGGTACAGCAAGTGATCAGGAAAGCCAATGGAATCTTGGCCTTTTTTGCAAAGGGAATGGAGGATAAAAGCAAAGATGTCTTGCTGCAGTTATACAGGGTATTGGTGAGGCCACACCTGGAATACTGCATACAGTTTTGGTTTCCATATTTACAAAAGGATATACTTGCTTTGGAGGCAGTTTAGAGAAGGTTCACTAGATTGATTCCGGAGATGAGGGGGTTGACTTATGAGGAAAAGTTGAGGAGGTTGGGCCTCTCCTCATTGGAATTCAGAAGTATGAGAGGTGATCTTATCGAAACGTATAAGATTATGAGGGGGCTTGATAAGGTGGATGCAGAGAGGATGTTTCCACTGATGGGGAAGACGAGAACTAGGGGACATAATCTTAGAAGGGGCCGCCCATTTAAAACTGAGATGTGGATGAATTTCTTCTCTTACAGGATTGTGAATCTGTGGAATTCGCTGCCCGAGAGAGTTGTGAAAGCCACAACATTGAATAAATTTAAGACAGAGATAGACAGTTTCTTAACCGATAAGGGATTAAGGGGTTAAGAGGAGGGGACAGAGAAATAGACCAGAGTCCTTGATTGGATCAGCCATGATCATATTAAATGGCCTACTCCTGCTTCTATTTAATTTGATTTTACGTTTTAAAGTTTAATTTGTTTTAATTGCCGGTGCTTTTAGTGTCCCCCTTCCCTTTTATAGGGGGCACTGGGGGAAAAATGTGATTTTAGTGCCCAAAAAAAAAGAAAAACACAAAAGAAAAATTTAAAAAAGGGCCTTGTAAATGTCTGGTGTGTCATCCAGGTCGGGTGGCACGGTTTAATGTTTTATGTTACAGGTAGACTCTAAAAGAGTTACTCCTGCTTCTATTTCTTATATTCTTATTTCTAAGTGCCCGGCTACCACGTCCTTAATAATACATTCTAGCATTTTCCCTACAACTAATGCCAGGCTAACTGGTCTGTCGTTCCCCGTTTTCTCTTCCACCTTTTTTAAAGATGTTTACTTAATTATTCTGAGTATGTATCCAAACATCCTGTTTGTTTTTGTAATTGCTTCACCATGTTGTCAACAAATTGTAATATTGCAAGATTATGGTTACTCTTAGAACCTTTGTAAATCTCCCTGTGCCAATTCCACTCCCTTGTCACGCACCATTTCGCCCAATATACAATACTTTACATTTGTCGGTATATTAATTTGCCATTTATCGAGTAACTGCAATAACTGATCTAAATCCTTCTGCAAATCATTAACTGCATCCACTGCCCTCGCTGTTCCTGCTAATTCTAATTTACCGAAAATGTTAGAACAAAATGAAATAATGTACATGTTGGTGACTGAACCACTGACGTTAATTCCCTCCAGCGAGTGGAGGACAGTGAAACTCAAATGCAATTGATATTTAAAACCCAATTGCAGCCGCTTTCTTTAAATCCTTATCTGCATATTTTTTTTACCCAAAGCTACCCTTCAAGGTATGTTCTGTACATGAATCCTACAACTGCAATTCTTCACTCTCTCACATGGACCAGCATACAGGGTCTCTCCATCTCTGATCATGTAATCAGATGAATTCATCGCTTATCCATCATCACCATCATGCTGCAGAATAGATACAGCTCACTCGCATGCACGTCACCAGCTTTCAGGCTGATTCAAATATTGTTTACAGCGCACTTATGTTTGCTCTCTGATCGGAGTGGGCTTGCCGCCTCTCTCTCTGCACCACTGGCTTATGCATCCCAATTTCTCAAACCACCATCACACATATACAATATTTCCCTCGCGGTTCCAGAAGAATTAACACCTCCCGCCCCCTCACCAAAAAAAAATCAGTGATGACCTTTAACGAAGGGAGCTGCGGGTGGGATGGATGGACGGAGGACGGGGTAGGATACAAGTGTGTCTTCTGCTCTAGCCGATCAGGGCTCGAGCGCTGATCGCAAGCACCGCGCTGAATTCGCATCGGGTCTCGGGTCATCCTCCCCATCCCCAAGCCCGGGAGGGCTTTCAGTGTCCGGAGCCCCGGCTTTGTTCGCGCTTTACAGAGCGAGGCCTACCGCGCAGCCAAGGTCTGTGCCGAGCAGCCCGGGGACGCCCAACGCGGCGCTTGAAAGGCCTGAGCCGATAGGCATTACCCCACCCTCCTCACCGCAAAAACCGCCCACCCCAAAGCTTGCAGACGGAGAGGCGGCGGGGACCGAGCCGTTTTGTTCGTGTCCGTCCCACCCCGCAGCCGCCTTCAGGCTCCGCTTCACTCACCGGCATGTTGAACGCCGCCCTCCTCGAAGCCGCGGCCTCGAGCGCATTCAAGTTTGAATCGGCTCGAGCCCAACCGACAGCGCTTCCACCCGGCTCTGCGCACGCTCACTGCCACCCTGCGGGACCGCCAAGCCAGGGGAACCGCTGATGGACAGCGCCACTGACCAATCACGTGCGGCCGACTTGCGGAATGGGACGGGGCTCCGCCGCGCCACAAGCAATCAGAACAGAGAGGGCGGTAGAGCGCGACTGGGGCGCGTCAGGTTACCTTGGAGACCGCTGACGGACAGAAAGGAAAGAGCCAGAAGAATAACAATGGCCCTCATTAGAACAAGAGTCACAATGGGAGAGTGCGTTTCAGCACAATAGGTAAAAATACATATAAATATTTGTATTGTTTTAAAATTATAAATCAAGGCGATGGGAATGAAACATTTTCCATTTCAGGACACCAACTTGCAAAGGACACACTGCTCCAAGTCTAACACTTCCATCACCTGTGGTGTCCCTAAATGAGATTGGCAAACATGGCCTTATGCCCATCAGCTACATGTCATTATCATAGGCAGTCCCTCGGAATCGAGGAAGACTTACACTCTTAAAATGAGCCGTTAGGTGGCTGAACAGTACAATATGAGAGCCACAGTCTCTGTCACTGGTGGGACAGATAGTCGTTGAGGGAAAGGGTGAGTGGGACAAGTTTGGCTGCACGCTCTTTCCGCTGCCTGCACTTGATTTCTGCAGGCTCTCGGCGTTGAGACTCAAGGTGCTCAGCGCCCTCCCAGTTGCACTTCCTCCACTTAGGGCAGTCTTTGGCCAGGGACTCCCAGGTGTCAGTGGGGATGTTGCACTTTATCAGGGAGGCTTTGAGGGTGTCCTTGTAACATTTCTCTGCCCACCTTTGGCTCAATTGCCGTGAAGGAGTTCCGAGAAGAGCACTTGCTTGAGTAGAGCTCGTGTCTGGTATGTGGACAATGTGGCCTGCCCAGCGGAGCTGACCAAGTGTGGTCAGTGCTTCAATACTGGGGATGTTGGCCTGGTCGAGGACGATAATGTTGGTGCATCTGTCCTCCCGGGGATTTGTGGGATCTTGTGGAGACATCGTTGGTGATATTTCTCCAGCGACTTGACGTGTCTACTGTACATGGTCCATGTCTCTGAGCCATACAGGAGGGCAGGTATTACTACAGCCCAGAGCGCCGGGCCCTGGTACATCGTGGGCCGCCCCGACCTGTGTGAGAACACCTCCGCAAGTCGGGGCTATAAATAGAGCTGGAGCGCCGGACCCTGGAACATTGTGGGCCGCCCCCGACCTGTATGAGAACAGGTCGATGTGCAACGGTCACCACACGTTAAAAAAATCCACGCACAGGCATCTTCCACCCCCTCAATTGGAGTTCAGGAAACATAGAAACATAGAAAATAGGTGCAGGAATAGGCCATTTGGCCCTTCGAGCCTGCATCACCATTCAATATGATCATGGCTGATCATGCAACTTCAGTACCCACTCCTGCCTTCTCTACATACCCCTTGATCCCTTTAGCTATAAGGGCCACATCTAACTCCCTTTTGAATATATCTAACGAACTGGCCTCAACAACTTTCGGTGGTAGAGAATTCCACAGGTTCACAATTCTCTGAGTGAAGAAGTTTCTCCTCATCTCGGTCTTAAATGGCTTACCCCTTATCCTTAGACTGTGACCCCTGGTTCTGGACTTCCCCAACATCAGGAACATTCTTCCTGCATCTAACCTGTCCAATCCCGTCAGAATTTTATATGTTTCAATGAGATCCCTCCCATTCTTCTAAATTCCAGTGAAAATAAGCCGAGTTGATACAGTCTTTCTTCATAATGTCAGTCCTGCCATCCCGGAAATCAGTCTGCTGAACCTTCGCTGCATTCCCTCAATAGCAAGAATGTCCTTCCTCAGATTAGGAGACCAAAACTGTACACAATATTCAAGGTGTGGCCTCACCAAGGGCCTGTACAACTGCAGTAAGACCTCCCTGCTCCGATACTCAAACCCTCTCGCTATGAAGACCAACATGCCATTTGCCTTCTTCACCGCCTGCTGTACCTGCATGCCAACTTTCAATGACTGATGTACCATGACACCCAGGTCTCTTTGCACCTCCCCTTTTCCAAATTGTCACCTTGCAGATAATATTCTGCCTTCCTGTTTTTTCTACCAAAGTGGATAACCTCACATTTATCTATATTATACTGCATCTGCCATGCATTTGCTCACTCACCTAACTTGTCTAAGTCACCCTGCAGCCTCTTAGCATCCTCCTCATAGCTCACACTGCCAACCAGCTTAGTGTCATCTGCAAACGTGGAGATATTACATTCAATTTCATCGTCCAAATTATTAATGTAAATTGTAAGTAGCTGGGGTCCCAGCACTGAACCTTGCGGTACCCCACTAGTCACTGCCTGCCATTCTGAAAAGGACCCGTTTATTCCTACTCTTTGCTTCCTGTCTGCCAACCAGTTCTCTGTCAATACATTACCCCCAATACCATGTGCTTAAATTTTGCACACTAATCTCTTGTGAGGGACCTTGTCAAAAGCCTTTTGAAAGTCCAAATACTCCACATCCACTGGTTCTCCCCTGTCCATTCTACTCGTTACTTCCTCAAAAAATTCCAGAAGATTTGTCAAGCATGATTTCCCTTTCATAAATCCATGCTGACTTGGACAGATCCTGTACCTGCTTTCCAAATGTGTTGCTATTACATCTTTAATAATTGATTCCAACATTTTCCTCACGACCGATGTCACGCTAACCGGTTGATAATTCCCTGTTTTCTCTCTCCCTCCTTTTTTAAAAAGTGGTGTTACATTAGCTACTCTCCAATCAATAGGAACTGATCCAGAGTCTATAGAATATTGGAAAATGACCACCAATGCATCCACTATTTCTAGGGCCACTTCCTTAAATACTCTGGGATGCAGACTATCAGGCCCTAGGGATTTATCAGCCTTCAATCCCATCAATTTCCCTAACACAATTTCCTGACTAATAAGGATTTCTTTCAGTTCCTCCTGCTCGCTAGACCCTCGGTCCCCTAGTATTTCCGGAAGGTTATTTGTGTCTTCCTTAGTGATGACAGAACTATAGTATTTCTTCAATTGGTCTGCCATTTCTTTGTTCCCCATTATAAATTCACCTGATTCTGACTGCAAGAGATCTACACTTGTCTTCACTAATCTTTTTCTCTTCACATGTCTATAGAAGCTTTTGCTGTCAGTTTTTATGTTCCCTGCAAGCTTACTCTCATACCCTATTTTCTCCCTCCTAATTAAACCCTTTGTCCTCCTCTACTGAATTCTAAATTTCTCCCAATCCTCAGGTTTGCTGCTTTTTCTGGCCAATTTATATGCTTCTTCCTTGGATTTAACACTATCCCTAATTTCCCTTGTTTGCCACAGTTGAGCCACCTTCCCCGTTTTATTTTTACGCCAGATAGGGATGTACAATTATTGTAGTTCATCCATGTGAACTTTAAATGTCTGCCATTGCCTATCTACACTTTAAGTATCATTCGCCAGTCTATCCTAGCCAGTTCACGTCTCATACCATCGAAGTTACCTTTCTTTAAGTTGAGGACCCTAGTCTCTGAACTAACTGTGTCACACTCCATAGTAATAAAGAATTCTACCATATTATGGTCACTCTTTCCCAAGGGGCCTCGCACAACAAGATTGCAAATTAATCCTCTCTCATTACACAAGACCCAGTCTAGGATGGCCTGCTCTCCAGTTGGCTCCTCGACATATTGGTCTAGAAAACCATCCCTTATACACTCCAGGAAATCCTCCTCACCGTATTGCTGCCAGTTTGGTTAGCCCAATCTATATGTAGATTAAAGTCATCCATGATAACTGCGTGCAGTTTTGGTCATCTTACTTAAGGAAGGATATACTAGCTTTGGAGGGGGTACAGAGACGATTCACTAGGCTGATTCTGGAGATGAGGGGGTTACCTTATAATGATAGATTGAGTAGACTGGGTCTTTACTCGTTGGAGTTCAGAAGGATGAGGGGTGATCTTATAGAAACATTTAAAATAATGAAAGGGATAGACAAGATAGAGGCAGAGAGGTTGTTTCTACTGGTCGGGAAGACTAGAACTAGGGGGCACAGCCTCAAAATACGGGGGAGCCAATTTAAAACCGAGTTGAGAAGAGATTTCTTCTCCCAGAGGGTTGTGAATCTGTGGAATTCTCTGTTCAAGGAAGCATTTGAGGCTAGCTCATTGAATGTATTCAAATCACAGATACGTAGATTTTTAACCAATAAGGGAATTAAGGGTTACGGGGAGCAGGCAGGTAAGTGGAGCTGAGTCCCTGACCAGATCAGCCATGATCTTGTTGAATGGCGGAGCAGGCTCGAGGGGCTAGATGGCCGACTCCCGTTCCTAATTCTTATGTTCTTATGTTCTTATGTATCTTTATTGCACGCATCCCTAATTTCCTGTTTGATGCCATCCCAACCTCACTACCACTGTTTGGTGGTCTGTACACAACTCCCACTAGCGTTTTCTGCCCTTTGGTGTCCCTCAGTTATACCCATACAGATTCCACATCATCCAAGGACTGGAACATTAGGTCCTTCATTGAAACATCTGTGAACTCTTGTAGAAGCAAGTCATCCTCGTTCAAGGGACCACCTATGATGATGATGATGTACCAGCTACATGTGTGAGACTGCTGAAATACATTTCACATAAGACCAAACACACAGCCAGTAGGCAGAGGAGATTTTCTTTCAGGGTGAAATGCATTTCATCCTGGGGCCACACATAAAAACCAAGTGCCTAGTCCACTGCACCAGCCTGCCCTCTTCATATCCTGATATGCTTCATATCAGACTTGTCAAATCTCACGTCATTTTAATTACAGTGATTGCATTTTTAAAAATGCTGTGTGTTTCATTCTTTTAAATAAAGTATGTTCATTTTTAGGTTGTTCAATTCTCAAAAAAATTCACACTAATTAACTTGAACTTTATGTTGTAAAAGAAAGAAATCAAAATGCAAATGGCAATGTTAAAAATTTAAACGAGAAAGCTCACCAGTGGTAAAAAAAGTGTAATTTCTATAAGGAATAAAAAATCTGAGAGTTCATTGAAAGGCACAGCAGGGTTTGAATTGCATTAGTAAACTGCTCTGTGTAATCAGAACAATATTATCATCACTAATTTGTAAAAATAAATTACAAATTAAAATTTTTGAATAAGAAAAGCAAAAGTAAACTGGCATGGCTAAACTACAGGTTCTCCTTCCCACTGCCTTGTTCATTTTAGAACATAAGAACATAATAATTAGGAACAGGAGTAGGCCATCTAGCCCCTCGAGCCTGCTCCGCCACTCAACAAGATCATGGCTGATCTGGCTGTGGACTCAGCTCCACTTACCTGCCCGATCCCTATAACCCTTAATTCCCTTATTGGTTAAAAATCTATCTATCTGTGATTTGAATACATTCAATGAGCTAGCCTCAACTGCTTCCCTGGGCAGAGAATTCCACAGATTCACAACCCTCTGGGAGAAGAAATTCCTTCTCAACTCAGTTTTAAATTGGCTCCCCCGTATTTTGAGGCTGTGCCCCCCCAGTTCTAGTCTCCCCGACCAGTGGAATCAACCTCTCTGCCTCTATCTTGTCTATCCCTTTCATTATTTTAAATGTTTCTATAAGATCATCCCTCATCCTTCTGAACTCCAACGAGTAAAGACCCAGTCTACTCAATCTATCATCATAAGGTAACCCCCCTCATCTCTGGAATCAGCCTAGTGAATCGTCTCTGTACCCCCTCCAAAGCTAGTATATCTTTCCTTAAGTAAGGTGACCAAAACTGCACGCAGTACTCCAGGTGCGGCCTCACCAATATCCTGTACAGTTGCAGCAGGACCTCCCTGCTTTTGTACTCCATCCCTCTCGCAATGAAGGCCAACATTCCATTCGCCTTCCTAATTACCTGCTGCACCTGCAAACTAACTTTTTGGGATTCATGCAAAAAAAACAAAAAAAAAGAAAAAAAAAGGGGCCTTGTAAATGTCTGCTGTGTCATCCAGGGCGGGTGGCACGGTTTAATGTCTTTTTATGTTCACAGATAAACTCAAAAAGAGTTTCATGCACAAGGACCCCCAGGTCCCTCTGCACCGCAGCATGTTGTAATTTCTCCCCATTCAAATAATATTCCCTTTTACTGTCTTTTTTTCCAAGGTGGATAACCTCACATTTTCCGACATTGTATTCCATCTGCCAAACCTTAGCCTATTCGCTTAACCTATCTAAATTTCTTTGCAGCCTCTCTGTGTCCTCTACACAACCCGCTTTCCCACTAATCTTTGTGTCATCTGCAAATTTTGTTACACTACACTCTGTCCCCTCTTCCAGGTCATCTATGTATATTGTAAACAGTTGTGGTCCCAGCACCAATCCCTGTGGCACACCACTAACCACCGATTGCCAACCTGAAAAGGACCCATTTATCCCGACTCTCTGCTTTCTGTTAGCCAGCCAATTCTCGATCCATGCTAATACATTTCCTCTGACTCCGCGTACCTTTATCTTCTGTAGTAACCTTTTGTGTGGCACCTTATCGAATGCCATTTGGAAATCCAAATACACCACATCCATCGGTACACCTCTATCCACCATGCTCGTTATATCCTCAAAGAATTCCAGTAAATTAGTTAAACATGATTTCCCCTTCATGAATCCATGTTGCGTCTGCTTGATTGCACTATTCCTATCTAGATGTCCCGCTATTTTTCCTTAATGATAGCTTCAAGCATTTTCACCACTACTGATTTTCAACTAACCGGCCTATAGTTACCTGCCTTTTGTCTGCCCCCTTTTTTAAACAGAGGCGTTACATTAGCTGCTTTCTAATCCGATGGTACCTCCTCAGAGTCCAGAGAATTTTGGTAGATTATAACGAATGCATCTGCTATAACTTCCGCCATCTCTTTTAATACCCTGCGATGCATTTCATCAGGACCAGGGGACTTGTCTACCTTGAGATCCATTAGCCTGTCCAGCACTAGCCCCCTAGTGATAGTGATTGTCTCAAGGTCCTCCCTTCCCACATTCCTGTGACCAGCAATTTTTGGCATGGTTTTTGTGCCTTCCACTGTGAAGACCGAAGCAAAATAATTGTTTAAGGTCTCAGCCATTTCCACATTTCCCATTATTAAATCCCCCTTCTAATCTTCTAAGGGACCAACATTTACTTTAGTCACTCTTTTCCGTTGCACTTTTTTAGTGTGTTACTATCATTTACTTGTATGGTGAACACTAATTGCTGTACAGTGTGACAGGCAGTTCAGCATGACTTACATGCAGCCCTTGTGGTTGGGTCTAATGAGTGTATCTCGGTATTCTGCTACATATGTCATCAGTTTTATTGTTGAACACTGCCAAGATCTTCATGTTGTAATCTTAGCGATTTCTTCAGTCTGTCCGATAATATGATGTACAGCATCTGGAGGGATGGGTGTCGATGCATCTTTTGCCATATACAAGGTTCATATTTATCCTCCTTATTCTGGTTTTCATTAAGTTGTCAATTCAAATTGGTTCCATCGGTGGCAGCAGCTCTCCAGTACCTTCCAAGAAGCCATTCTTCATCTGTGAACCAATGAGCTTTTGGACTATGGAAATTATCCCTAGCAAGCCCAATCCTATCCTTATTCAAAATGCACAGACACATTTCCAGCAGAGATTGTTGATAGCAAACAGGAATCAGGGCTAATTTTTCAACTTCTGTACCTGGGAACACTGAAACTAATTAGAACCCAAAACCATCCCAGTTGAAATTGACTACTGGCCTTTGTACAGATGAGAAATAGAGCTGGTGAACTTCTTGGTCTGTGTGTGGAGTGACATACCACAGCAGAAGACTTTTTCTGTGCACTGTGAAGAACAAAATGGAAATACCATATTTGCTAAATTATTTTATGATTCTGTTATATATAGGATAGAGACAATCTTCCTCCATGTGCTACATTTACTCACTAGGTTAGTAGGTATGGTTTTATTATTAATAATTTGTTTTGTGCTAGACTACTTTTTTTCATTAGATCACAAAGATATTGGGCCATAATTTGCTGTAACAGAGCATCTAATGGCATCTTCCCATAAATAGGCTTGCCCTTGCACACTTAGGATTTTAAATGTTTTGCTGAAAGTGTGAGCTCATAAAGGTGCAGCGAGGGAAGCAGGGCATCTGGGACCTGAGTGAAAAGGGCAAGCAACTGTGTATCTCCTTAACCAATCAGATTAAAAGATTGTGAAATTAACAGTGCAAGGACAGAGAAGAAAGTGTAAATTAGAGTGGATGAATTCAATAGCAAATCAGGTACATGCAGTAAAATAAAGGGCCCAAGTTTCCACATGATTTGCGCCTGATTTTTAGGAGCAACTGGTGGAGAACGGACTATCTTAGAAATCGCAATTCACCACATTTTTTTTCTGCAGTTCTAGTCAGGTAGAACAGTTCCACTTTGGAACAGAATTTTTTCTTCAAAAGGGGGCGTGTCCGGCCACTGACGCCTGATTTCAAAGTTTCCACAGTGAAAACGTACTCCAAACTAACTTAGAATGGAGCAAGTGAAGATTTTTGTAGAACTGAAAAAACCTGTTCTACACATTAAAAAATCAGGTGCAGGTTACAAATTAGGCGTCCAGAACGAGGTGGGGGGGGGGAGGGGGAGGGAAGGGAAGTCATTAAATTCTATAATAAATCCTTATTTATACTAATACAAATATTATACAAATAAATCCAACCTGAATAAACATTTATAAGCAAAGAAAAGATTAAATAAACCATCTTCCTACCTGTGTGAAAATGCTTCAGGCAGGCCTTTTGGGACCGAAGGCTGAACGGGCCGGCCCGAGACTTCGGGCAGGGCCTGTCCCCAGCACCAGATTTACAGGTAGGTGGCGTTGGGTCGGGTCGGGGAGGTTCGGTTCGGGTCGGGGAGAGGGAGGGAGAGAGAGAGGGGGGGAGGGAGGGAGGGAGAGAGAGGGGGGGAGGGAGGGAGAGAGAGGGAGGGGGAGGTCAGGTCGGATCCAGTCCGGGGGCGGGGGTGGGGGGGGGGGAGCGGGAGTTGAGTCGGGTCCAGTCGGGGGTGGGGGTGGAGGAGCAGGAGCGCGGGTCGGGTCCAGTCGGGGGGGGGGGGGGGGGGGGGCGGAGCGGGAGTCGGGTCGGGTCCGGTCCGGGGGTGGGGGGGAGCGGGAATCGGGTCGGGTCCAGTCGGGGTGGGGGGGGGGGAGCGGGAGCGGGAATCGGGTCGGGTCTGGGGGGGTGGCGGGGGAGCGGGTGTCGGGTCCGGTCCGGGGGGGGGGCGGAGCGGGTGTCGGGTCTGGTCCGGGGGGGGTGGGAAGTGGGAGTCCAGTCGGGTCGGGAGGAAGCAGGAGCTGGGCATGGGAGGAGCCTTATTCACGCAGCCCTAGTGAGGCCATTCGGCCAGGGCTAGGGGCTGTGTGCTTCGGGCCCCTCCCACACAGTTTCGGGCGCCTGGAGCTACTGCACTTGCGTGCCCACTGTAGCGCGCATGTGCAGAGGTCCCGGCACTGTTTTCAGCGCAGGGACCTAGCTCCGCCCCCCCACAGCGCTGCGCTGCGCCAAGGGCCAGAGGACCTGCAGGGAGGTGGAGAATACCGAAGATTTTTTTAGGCGCACTTTGTGGCGCGAAAAACGGGCGTCCAGGTCGGGACTGCGCCGTTCTAGGCGCGTGTGGAAACTTGGGCCCATTGAGAGGGAAAGAAAGATTGGATTTAGAGAAATAGAAAAAAGAGACAGAAAGGAAAAGTAAAAAAACATTAAAATTTTACATTTTTAAAATCTCCAATAAAAATTAAAACCTGAAGCAATGAGGCTCCACACTTGGAATAATTAATTTTCAGTGCTAGAGAGGTTGACTGGCAGTAATTAACATTTAAAAGGGTGTTTAAACTGAAACAGACAAGACTTAACTTTCCATGTCAAGTTTAGTTCATACCTACTGTCCAAAATACAGCAAATTCACGGCATTCAATGCAGTCCAATTATAAGACAGACAGCGAGATACCATTTTCGTGAAGTTAATACGGAGTGGGGGTGCATCTCGGACAGCAAATTTTGGATATCTGAATTTAACTGTACATCTGCCATGCCTGAAGCTGCTGTACCATTTACTCATAAATAATGGTGGGCAACATTAGCCTCACCGTTATTTTGGCAGCAATTTTGGGCTCATTGTTTCTTATCGCTTATTCGGTCACCCAAAAACCACATTTCAAGACTTTAGATAGTATTTTTTTTAATTCATTCTCAAGATGTGTGCATTGCTGGCAAGGCCATCCTTAGTTGCCCTGAGAAGTGCTTGTTCTTCTTGGACCACTGGGTAGTGGTTTGATACATGTGATGGCTTGCTAGGCTACTTCAGAGGGCAGTTAAGAGTCAACCACATTGATGTGGGACTGGAGTCTCACATAGGCCAGACCAAGTAAGGACGGCAGGTTTCCTCCCATAAAAGAAACCGGCTTTAACGACAATCTGACAGCTTCACGGCTACTTTTATTGAAATCAACTTTAATATCCATTTTTTTTAATACTGAATTTAAATTCTTAAATGGTAGGAGTTGAACTCACATTCTCTAGATTAGTAGTCCAGTAACATGACAGTAACACCACTGCAACATAGCAGAATTTGTGTACAGATGACTTATGGGATTTATCACTCTGTGCTGAGTCATGCTGCCAGTCAGCTGATGTCAGTGGAAGAAAAATATCCAGCCTATGTACTTCGTTGCAAAAATTTCTGCAATATTGACAAATTAAGAATAACTAAATAATAACTAATCAACTAAAAGAATAATGAGAAAAAAATCTATTAACTGTGGATATCTGAACGGAATATATGGAATTAAGGATAGTAAAGTAAACGGGATATATGAAAATGTATAAGCCATGGAAGAATAGCTGGGAGAATGTCAGATTGCAAATAGTGCAACATCAGCATAGCTAACAATCTGTCTCAAGGTTTCAAGTCACTAATCCTGCCAATAATATATAATTGTAACATGAAATACATCTGCAGAATTGCAAGGTCTCAGTAAATAGTCACACCATTAGATTGAAACATTTGGAGGCAATACTTGAGCTTTCAAGAAGAACATCTCATATAGATTGACTAATGAGTGTCTGAGTTAGACTGTCAATCCATTTGTATTTTGTTATCTGATTTCAAAACTGTATAACTGTTAACGCTTTACGATGTAACTTCACCTATCCGTAGGGAGTGTGTACGCTCTAGCCAGAGAGTATATCTTCTGTCTGATAGGTCTTACTGGCCGGTAATAAAGACTGCTTTGTTCAAAGCACAAGAGGTATTCGACTCAGTAATTTTACTGAACCAGATTGAAGTAAAAGAATCCAGGAATTAACATTTGGTGTCAGAAGTGGGATCTCAAAAAAACTGATTCAGCTATTTGATCTTGTAGGTTTCTTTTGCAGGTTCGGAACGGTTATGTAAGTGCAAGGTCAGGTGTTTGCTTTCTATATTTTTATTTTTATATATCTTGCTGAAACCGTAGCGCTATCCCTGTGAGACTGTCAAATGTCTGGTATTACAGATGAATAGTCAGGTATTTCTCATGTTTTAGAGACCTTAGAATTTATGTATTTGCAATTTGAAGTCAATATTGATCCAACTGACTAAGGTATGTTTACGAGCCAATAGGGAACATACACATTTACCTTCACTAGTGCAGGTTCACTAGCACCAAGTATCAGATGCAGATTCACTTCTAGACCATTAGAGAACAAACTGCTGTCACTCATTGATACTCACTACAGCAGTGTAGAATGTATACACACGCACACATACAGTTTTACCCCAATGGCTGCTGAGAGCACAGGAAGACTTTGAAAAATAGGACTAGGGAACTGACAGACAAGTCGCAGATTTCCTATAGCCTTATGCAGTCCGGCATCATCATACAATTTTTTAATAACAAAATGGATATGCTACAGTTTTACTGAGAGGTACATTATGATCTCATTATCGTCTTGTGATTGGTACACTGGAGGTTTATATGGTCCTGAATTGATCTATTTTCTTCTCTCCTGGAAAAAAACATTGATCTCTATGGTGACATTGCTATAAATAGACATTGTGCAGTTGCGAGTTATTGAATATGTATAATATTTCATGCGTGATTTGACCACCTGATTAATAGGTTATGAAGGTGCAAGTGAATTGTAGCTTCCGGGTCACATTTAGATTGACAATTTATTCTTCATGTTTCACATATACCATGAAAGTGCCAACAATTTATTTTCACAGTTTATTGAAGGACCTGAATGTCACAAACTTATGGCAACAAAAGCATTTTTAGCTGAAACAATATTTTTACACTTTCCAATACCATGATCTATTTTTTTTAAACAAATCTTTTCAAGACATAGATAGGACAAAGAAAGTGGTTCTGCTGAGGGAGAATGAGCAGTTAGGGGCCAAATTAAAAAGCAGAACCACAAAGGTAATAATCTCTGGATTACTACCTGAGCCATGAGCATATTTGCATAGGGTAAACAAGATCAGAGAGTAAAACACGTGGCTCAAAGACTGGTGTGGGAGAAGTAGGTTTTGGTTCGTGGGACACTGGCACCAGTACTGGGGTAAGAGGGAGCTGTTCCATTAGACCATGCTGGGACTAGGGTCCTGGCGAATCAAATAATTCGGGCAGTAGAGAGGGTTTTAAACTAATTAGTGGGGGGGGGAGGTGGGGGGGAGGATTCAGGTGAGCAAAAATTTAAAAAGTCAAAGAATAAGGAGAAGGCAATAAAGCAGGGTAGCAATGCGGTAAATGAAAACCAGAGCGTGCCAGGAAGGGACAGAATGTATAAACATAATGGCGAATTAGAAAGTGGGGTCAAAGCAGGGAAAAATGGTCAAAAAAAATTTTAAAGCTCTTTATCTGAATGCACATAGCATTCGTAACAAAATAGATGAGTTGAGGGCACAAATAGAATCGAATATGTATGATCTGATAGCCATTACAGAGACGTGATTGCAAGGTGACCTGGACTGGGAACTAAATATTCAGGGGTATTTGACAATTCAGAAGCACAGACAGAAAAGAAAAGGAGGTGGGGTAGCACTGTTAATAAAGGATGAGATCAGTGCGTTAATGAGAAACGATATTGGCTCAGAAGATCAAGATGTTGGATCAGTTTAGGTGGAGATAAGGAATAATCAGGGGAAAAAGTCGCTGGTGGGTGTAGTCTATAGGCCCACTAACAGCAGCTACACTGTTGAACAGAGTATAAATCAAGAAATAATGGAGGCTTGTAAAAAAGGAACGGCAATAATCATGGGTGATTTTAACCTTCATATTGATTGGACAAAGCAAATTGGCCAGAGTTGCCATGAGGAAAAGTTTATAGAGTGTATCCAGGATAGTTTCCTTGAACAGCACGTTGCGGAACCAACCAGGGAGCAGGCTATCTTAGATCTGGTACTGTGTAATGTGACAGGATTAATAAATGATCTCCTCGTAAAGGATCCTCTAAGAATGAGTGACCATAACATGGTTGAATTTCAAATTCAGTTGGAGGGTGAGAAAGTTGGATCTCAAACCAGTGTCCTAAGTTTAAATAAAGGAGACTACAAAGGTATGAGGGCAGAGTTGGCTAAAATGGACTGGGAAAATAGATTCAAGTATTGGACGGTTGATGAGCAGTGGCAGACATTTAAGGAGATATTTCATAACTCGCAACAAAACTATATCCCAATGAGAAGGAAAGGCTGCAAGAGAAGGGATAACCATTTGTGGCTAACTAAGGAAATAAGTGATGGTATCAAATTGAAAACAAGAGCATACAATGTGGCCAACACTAGTGGGAAGCCAGAGGATTGGGAAACTTTTAAAAGCCAGCAGAGAACAACTAAAAAAATAATAAAGAGAGAAAGATAGATTTTGAAAGCAAACTATCACGGAATATAAAAACAGATAGAAAGAGTTTCTACAGGGTACATAAAAAGAAAAAGAGTGGCTAAAGTAAATATTGGTCCCCTAGAGGATGGGACTGGGGAATTAATAATGGAGAATAGGGAAATGGCAGAGATGTTGAACAAATATTTTGTATCGGTCTTCACGGTAGAAGACACTAAAAACATCTCAATAGTGGATAATCAAAGGCCTATAGTGAGGGAGGAACTTAATACAATCACTATCGATAAAGAAGTAGTACTCGGTAAAATAATGGGACTAAAGGCGGACAAGTCCCCTGGACCTGATGGCTTACATCCTAGGGTCTTAAAAGAAGTGGCTGCGGAGATAGTGGATGAATTGGTTGTAACCGACCAAAATTCCCTGGATTGTGGGACGGTCCCAGCGGATTGGAAAACCGCAAATGTAACGCCCCTATTTTAAAAAAGAGGCAGATAAAAAGCAGGAAACTATCAACCAGTTAGTCTAACATCTGTCGTTGGGAAATTGCTGGAGTCCATTATTAAGGAAGCAGTAGCGGGACATTTGGAAAGCATGATTCAATCAAGCAGAGTCAACATGGTTTTATGAAAGAGAAATCATGTTTGACAAATTTGCTGGAGTTCTTTGAGGATGTAACTAATAGGGTAGATAAGAGGGAACCAGTGGATGTGGTGTATTTGGATTTCCAGAAGGCATTCGACAAGGTGCCACATAAAAGGTTACTGCACAAGATAAAAGTTTACGGGGTTGGGGGTAATATATTTGAATGGATAGAGGATTGGCTAACTAACAGAAAACAGAGAGTCAGGATAAATGGGTCATTTTCCAGTTGACAAACAGTAACGAATGTGGTGCTGCAGGGAATGGTGCCAGGGTCTCAACTATTTACAATCTATATTAATGACTTGGATGAAGGGACCGAATGTAATGTTGCCAAGTTTGCTGATGATATAAAGGTGGGTGGGAAAGCAAATTGTGAGGAGGAGACAAAAAAATCTGCAAAGTGATAAAGACAGGCTAAGTGAGTGTGCAAAAATTTGGCAGATGGAGTATAATGTGGAAAAATGTGAGGTTATCCACTTTGGCAGAAAAAATAGAAAAGCAAATTATAATTTAAATGAAGAATAATTGCAAAATGCTGCAGTACAGAGGGACCTGGGGGTCTTTATGCATGAAACATAAAAAGTTAGTATGCAGGTACAGCAAGTAATCAGGAAGACAAATGGAATGTTGTCTTTTATTGCAAGGGGGATGGAGTATAAAAGAGGAGAAGCCCTGCTACAAATGTACAGGGTATTGGTGAGGCCACACCTGAAGTACTGCGTGCAGTTTTGGTCTCCGTATTTAAGGAAGGATTATACTTGCATTGGAGGCTGTTCAGAGAAGGTTCACTAGGTTGATTCTGGAGATGAGGGGGTTGACTTATGAAGATAGGTTGAGTAGGTTTGGCGTATACTCATTAGAGTTCAGAAGAATGAGAGGTGATCTTATCGAAACACGTATTATAATGAGGGGGTTCAACAAGGTGGATGCAGAGAGGATATTTCCACTCATAAGGGAAACAAAAACTAGGGGACAGAGTCTCAGAATAAGGGGCCGCCCATTTAAAATTGAGATGAGGAGGAATTTCTTCTCTCAGAGAGTTGTAAATCTGTGGAATTCTCTGCCCCAGAGAGCTGCGGAGGCTGAGTCATTGAATATATTTAAGATGGTGATGGATAGATGTTTGACCGATAAGGGAATAAAGGGTTATGGGGAGCGGGCAGGGAAGTGGAGCTGAGTCCATGATCAGATCAGCCATGATCTTATTAAATGGCGGAGCTGGCCTGCTCCTGCTCCTATTTCTTATGTTCTTATTCCATAAGCTCCCAGTAACTCTGGGCCAAATGTTCTTAAAAGATTTCAGCTCACACATAATAACAATGAAAATTCACCCAATATCACAGTAATAATGCTGTTGCCATCCATGAGTTGCTTTGTTACTATATTACTGTTATATTATTAAAATATACATTTAAAATGATTCTAAATAAAGTCCACATGCAAGTGACCTTTCAATTTCGGCCCCTTGGTATACATTTCTCAAATGAAACCCATTTTATGTTTCCAAATTCTATTGTAGAATTCTGTAACACAAACAAAAGATATGAACTTATTTTCCATATTAACCAATTAAACTTATCCACTGGATAAGAGGATACCTTCCTTCTTGAAAACTTTCAGATCTTGTTGTAGGACTTTGACTCATTTTAGGCTGAGCCAGAGGAGAGTTTTTCTCCAAGGGCTGACCTTGATCTACATTTGGACTCTCTACACTTTCAGACTGTTTTTTTGCCTGGCACAGACTCAGACTTAAATTCTGGTTTTCTCTTGGACTTGTTTCTGGTACATCTGATGTACGATTTGCTACTGGTACACTACTTGTAACAAGACTATCTATCTCATCAGAATAAACTGAATCATCCCAACTTTTATTTCGTTCCAGGTCTGTAGGTAAGATATGATCAATGTGAACAAACCTAACCTTTCCATGATCAAACATCTTGACTAAATATGTGCAAGGGCACATAACTTCACTACTCTTCCTGGTAACCACTTTAACCATTTATGGTGATGGTTCTTCACTCTAACCTTCAGGTTCAACTGCACACTTCTCTCTCTAACTCTACCTTTATCTCTTTCTGCCTTGATTATTTCTCTTCTACTTACTGTGCCAAGTTTGGTTTTATCAACGAGAACCTGGTTCGTGGTTGTCGTTTGAAAAACAACTCTGCTGGTTTTCTACCAGTAGCGGTATGAGGAGTATTCCGTTAGGTAATCAGAAAATTTGTCAGTTTGTGGTCCAACGACAACTGATGTTTCTTTGGATTTGGATCCAACATTTGCATGTTTGACAATTTGTACTATGCACTCTGCTGCACCATTTGAAGCAGGGTGGTACAGTTAAACTTTGGTATGTTTCACATCATTTCTGCTCACGAACTGTGTGAACTCCTGAACAAAATTGCGGCCCATTATCAGACACAATTTCTTCTGGGAAGCCATATGAAGAACACAATCTTCGCAAATTGTCTAGTATTTTGCTTGCTGTTATTATCTGCATTAGAAACACCCATTTCGAGTGAGTATCACTATGAACAATTATTGACCTTCTAGCTCAGCAAAATCTAAATGTAACCTTTGCCACACCCTGGAATACCATTTCCAAAGCTGTAATGGTACTGATGGTAGTTTCTTGCTCTCTGATTGATATGTTGTACACTGACTGATGATGTAGTCTATCTCTTTATCTAAACCTGGCCAGCATAAGTAACTGTGTGCAAAACTCTTGGTCAAGCATACTCCCAGGTGCTGTTCATGAAGATCACCTAACAATTTAGACCTGAATCTATTTGGGATAACAACGCTTGTTCCCCACATGATACAACTTTATCCACTGACAATTAATTCCTATGAATAAAGTATGGATGAATATCTTCCTCTGATTTGGCCATCCATTTGCTATGTAATCATACAGCTTTGACATAACTGGGTCACATTTGGTCACCCTACCAATCTCTTCAGCTGTGACTGGCAGCTCATCAATGTATGTGAAATAGAACACTTCTTCCCTATTGGGTGTAACTTGTGATTGGGCTGGCAACCTGGATATAGCATCAGCATTACTGTGATCAGCTGATCGTCTGCACTCAATGTCATAGTATACGCTGACAAAAATCAAAGCCCATCTCTGCATTCGGGCTGTAACTACAATTGAAACTGGGGACTTTAGATGCAGAATTGCTGTCAGTGGCTTATGATCAGTAACTATGATAAACTTATGACCAAATAAGTATTTGTGAAACTTCTTGTTACCAAAAATCAATGCCAAAGCTTCCCTTTCAATCTGCACATAATTCCGCTCACTGGCACTGAGAGTGTGTGTAGTAAAAGCAGTTGGTCTCTCCTCCCCACTATCTAGTACATGAGAGATCACTGCCCCAACTCCGTTTGGAGAGGCGTCACAGGCTAGCTTGATCTCCTTAGATACGTCATAGTGAAATAACATAGTACTCTCTACTAACTGGTTTTTATACTCTTTGAATGCTGTGTCACATTCTTTTGACCACTTCCAAGGGACCTGTTTTCTCAACAGCTCATTCAGTGGATGTGACAACGTAGCCAAGCTTTGGAGGAACTTCCCGTAATAATTCAAAAGACCCAAAAATGATCAAAGTTCAGAAACATTCTTGGGAATGGGTGCATTTCTGATTCCATCCAGCTTTCCCTTGGTTGGATGTAAACCATCTTTTTCTACTCTGTGCTCTAAGTACTCCACTGAGTTTTGAAATAACTCACACTTGTGAGCAGTCACTCGTACTCGGTGCTTCTCTAGCCGTTTGAGCATTTCATTCAACATCTCATCATGGATTTGCCTGTTTGGTGCTGAAATGAGTATGTCATCCAAATAACATACTACCCCTTCAATCCCTTGCAAAATTTGGTTCATCATCTTCTGGAACATGACGGGGATGGAAGACATTCCAAATGGCAGTCAATTGAACTGATATAGGCCTAGGTGAGTATTTATAGTCAAGCATGACTTGGACTCTTCATCGAACTCACATTGTAGGTAGGCATTTGTTTGATTTAACTTTGAAAAGATCTGGCCAAAAGTCAGCGTTGTGAACAAATCTTCCACATTTTGCAATATATTGGGTAGATTACACTCTAGAACCTGGTTTACGGTTTCCTTATAATCACCACAAAACCTTACCTTACCATCTGACTTAGGTACAACAACAATGGGTGTAGCCCAATTACTCAGATCTATCTTAGAGTTAATGTTCTCCGTTTCTCGTCTTTTGAATTCTTGCTCAACTTTCTCCTTGAATGCGTATGGTACGGGACGTAGCTTGCAGTAAACTGGTCTTGCGTCCTTCTGCATTCTGACACTCGCCTTGAAGTCTTGGATCAGACTGCTTGTTTTTTTAGAACACCTTCAGATACTACTTGATGACATAATGGGCCCAAGTTTCGGGCCGCGCCTAGAACGGCGCAGCCCCTACCCGGACGCCCGTTTTTCGCGCCATAAAGTGCGCCTAAAAAAAACTTCCAGATTCTCCAACTCCCTGCAGGTCCTCTGGCCCTCGGCGCGGCGCAGCACGAGTTGTGGGGGGGGGGGGGGCGGAGCGAGGTCCCTGTGCTGAAAACAGTGCTGGGACATCTGCACATGCGCACTACAGTGGGCGCACATGTGCAGTAGCTCCAGGCGACCAAAACTGTGTGGGAGGGGCCCGAAGCATGCAGCCCCTAGCCCTGGCCGAATGGCCTCACTGGGGCTGCGTGCATAAGGCTCCTCCCACACCCAGCTCCTGCTTCCTCCCGACCCAACTCGACTCCTGCTTCCCCTCGCCCTCCCCGGACCGGACCCGACCGCGACACCGACCCGACTCCCGCTTCTCCCCCCCGCACCCGGACCGGACCGGACCCGCGCTCCCCCGCCCCCCCCCCCCTGACCCGAACCGAACCGACCACCCTCCTCCCCGATCCGACCCGCGCTCCCGACCCCGGACCCAACCCAACGCCACCTACCTGTAAATCTGGTGCTGGGGACGGGCCCTGCCCGAAGTCTTGGGCCCGTTAAGCCTCCCCCCCCCCCGTTCAGCCTCCCCCCACCTTCTCCTTCCCCCCCTCCTTCCCCCCTTCTCCTTTCCCCCACCTTCCCCTTCTCCTCCTCCCCCCTTCCCCTTCCCCCTTCCCTTTCCCTTCTCTTTCCCCTTCTCCTTATTCCCCCCCTTCTCCCCCATTCCCCTTCTCCTTCTCCCCCACTCCCCCATCCCTCCCCCTCTGCCTCCCTCCCTCCCCTCCTCCTGCCCCCCCTCTCTCCCTCTACCCCCTCACTGTCAGAAACACAGACACTGACAGACAGAGAGTGAGAGACGCACACATACAGACAGACAGAGAGATAGAGACACTGACAGAGACACACTGTGGCGGGTGGGGGGGGCATCCCAGCACGCTGTTGGAGGGCTCCCGGTGCTGCAATCGGTAAGTAGAAAATGTTTTATTTATTGATTTTAAATAAATTATTTCTTATTAATTTTTTTTGATTGATATATTGGTTGATTTATTGATGTTTTTATAATTTATTATTGATGATGGCTCTTTATTTGTAAAACTGAAGTGTTTAATGTTTGTAAACTTCCCTTTAAACCCCCCCCCCCCATTCCCTACGCCTGATTTGTAACCTACGCCTGATTTTCTAAAGTGTAGACAAGGTTTTTTCCAGCGTACAAAAATCTTCACTTACTCCATTCTAAGTTAGTTTGGAGTAAGTTTTCACTGCCAAAACTTTGAAAACAGTCGTAAGTGGCCGGACACGCCCCCTTTTGAAAAAAAAATTCTGTTCCAAAGTGAAACTGTTCTAACTGACTAGAACTGGAGCAAACTAAATGCCGAGAATTTGAATTTCTAAGATACTCCGTTCTACACCAGTTGCTCCAAAAGATCAGGAGCAACTGAAGCCGAAACTTGGGCCCATTATTTCAATGCAAATTTTGCTTCCACACGAAAAATCTCATTCCAATCCAGCTTCAGTGATCCCAACCAATTTCTTGTCTCCTGCCACTACTTTGAGAGGCAAGCTCTGATACAGATCCTTGTATTTTACGGGTATGGTGACACTTCCTACTACAAGGATTTGCTCTCCTGAGTAGCCTCGCAGCTTTACCTTCGATTTCTCTAGTTGATAATCACACAACTTGTCGCAATATAGCGATTCCAGTACTACGCTCACGGATGCACCAGTGTCAATTTCCATGGGCATCCTGGTTCCTGCGACGTCTACTTGGATGATGGTTCCTTGCAAATTGCTGTCCTTATGATGTGTATCTCCAGAAACTCCTCGTCCTACTGCTTCTCTTCAATGGTATGTAGTGTCTGGCAATTTCTACTTCTAGTATTGCCAGTCGGTTTACTCTTCTGTCTTCACAAGATGCCCAGTTTCCGTGCAGTAGAAACACTCTGCCTTCACCTATGGACAGCTTTGAGCAATGTGTTGTCCCAGGCACCGATAATATGACTTCAATGTACTGTTACTGTGGCCAGCTGCTGAGGCCTTGGGGCCCAACTGCCTTTTACTTTTAGCCTATTTACCTAGGTTGTCTGACTGAAAATGGCGCAAAATTCTCAGGAGTATCGGTCGGTCATATCCATCGACTAAATCAAAAGTCAAGTTAGAGGTTGTCAGCAATTTACTTCTGATACGTTCATTTTTCAACCCACAAACAAAACGGTCAAACAAAGCTCAGTGCTGAAAGTTTCTGAAATGACAGTGAATGGATCGCTTTTTTAAAGCTACACTGGACTCACTGATTCCCTCATCATTTAATTGATCGCATGGTCCAAAACGATAACTATCAGTAATTTCCAGTGGCTCAGGGCTGTAGTGCTGTTCTAACTTGGTTAGAATCTCCTTCAGTCCTTCGGTTTGGCGGGAACTAGCAAATTTTTCAGGGTTTCATACACCTCGGGGCCTGCCTTGTTCAAAGAAAAGCCTGTTTCCTTTCTAAAACCGCCAGGTTATGGTTAACATCATAGAGGACTTTGACTATACTATTCGCAGTGAAAAACATTCCTATCTGCTCCACATACGCTTCAAGTCTCTCGGTCATGATGGAACTCACACAAGTGCCCTATTATTCCCATAGGCTCGGCCATCTGGGCTCAGGCAACATAGACACTTCAGCCACGTGTGCTCAAAATGTACATCGGATTTTAGGTTTTTCTGCAAATGAAGAACATCTACCAGTCGATTGGCAGCATTATCCTCCAACAAAAATTTCAACTAGGAAATCCACAATCCCATCCTCGTCACTAAATCTGTGATATCTTGGGACACAGCATATATATAGAACTGCACATATGTAGTAAGAACTGTACTACCCTCGTGCTTTATTGTTATATCGATCCAATTATTTGCACTGTGTTTCTGGCTGATTGTCACATGACCTGATTGCTGATTGGTCCCCTTGGAGGATAAGCCACACCTAGAAGTTTCTCAGGAGTGTGCAATTGGAACTGCCCAGTCCAAGTTCTGAGTGACTTTGCAAAGTGTAATTCGAGCCATTCTGACTTCTAAACTCCCCTGCATGCAGTTACAGAGAGGATAGAGCTCCCAGCAAAAGCCTCCCAAATTCCTGACCCCAGCTCAAGTGCATACCTCCCCCAGCCCAAGTCCCTGACACCCCCCAGCCCAAGTTCATCTCCCCCTCCCTGAGCCCAAGTTCCTTACCACCCCCACTTCAGCCCAAGTTCTTGACAGCCCCAGTGCATGTCTTCCCCAGCCCAAGTTCATGCCCACCAGCCCAAGTTCCTGACCTTAAGCCCCCTTCCTCCCTCCCTCCCTCCCCTTTTTCCCCGCCATAGATGGGACATTGTGTGTGGGTCATGAAGTGAATAGTGACAGTGTTGTGACTTCCGTATTTCATCCACTGTGGGTGTAAAGAGGGTTGGAAGAATGTGATACGTCTTCCCTGAGTTCCCTCTCTCCCCTCCGGTCTTCCCTCCCGCTTCCCCATCTCTCTCTCTTCCCCCCACTTCTCTCTCCCTCCCCCTGTCTTCCTCTCTACCCCCTCTCTCCCTCTACCTCTCTCTCTCCCTCCCCCCGTCTCTTTCTATCTCCCTCTCCCCCCCTCTCCCCCCTCCACCTCTCTCCCTCCACCCTCCCTCCTGTCTCTTTCTATCTCCCCCCTCCCCCCCCGTCTCTTTCTATCTCCCCCCCGTCTCTTTCTATCTCCTTCCCCCATCTCCCTCTCCCCCCGCCTCGCTCTCTCCCCCCTCTCTCTCCCCCCTCCACCTCATTCTCTCCCTCCACCCTCCTCCCCCGTCTCTTTCTATCTCCCTTCCCCCCCACCCGTCTCCCTCTCCCCCAACTCTCTCCCCCCCTTCACCTCTCTCTCCCTTCACCCTCCCCCCATCTCTTTCTATCTCCCTTTCTCCCCCCCCCGTGTCTCTCTCTCTCTGCTATCCCCCCCCCCGTGTCTCTCTCTCTTTCCTCCCCCCCCTCCCCCCAGTGTCTCTCTCCCCCCCCGTTGTCTTTCTCCCCCCCCCCCGTTGTCTTTCTCTCTCCCTCCCCCCACACCCCCATGTCACTCTCTCCCCACCCCACCCCGTGTCTCTTCCACTACCTTCAATGTTTTCTTTCCCACAGAAGGCCGCAATAATGCAAAGGCTGGAAGCAATGTTTCAGCAGTGGACTACATGCGAACTCGTCGGGGCCCCACTTCCAAATAGGTTTCGGGTCGGTGGAGTCCAGAGGACTCAGGCACAGAAAAAACTCTGTTATTATACACATCAGTAGTCACCAGGTGGCGCTATTATATCTCCCATCCTGGTTGGTTCCCCAGTATAGCTGCTATCTTTTCTTCCTCCAATCCAGGGGTGCACGCTTGAGCATTTCTGGCACACAACTGGCATTAGCCAACCATCACTACATCTGGTTGGATCACATCAACCTCTACCAGGTCTGACTCTACAAAACTGCCCACTACTCTAGGATCATTCTGGAGAACAAAATTAACCTTCAGCTTCTTTTTTCCACTAACATCCATTTCCTTAAATCCTTCTCCAGCCCTATCCACCCTAATTTTTGATTGAGAGATTCAAACAGAGAAACTCATGGATTTCTTCATTACGAAGGTAAAGACCATTTGTTCAGCTGCCTCTGTTGCTTCCCCTCTTGTTGCCCACCAAGCCAAACCACCCCCATCATAATTTCCTTCATCGTAAATTTAGACCTCTCCCTTCTTTATTTTCTCTCCCATCTCCCCCCATGCACTCCCCACGTTTATCTTGCCCACGAGACTCACATCCTGCTTCCTGCTGACCAGCCAACTTCCCTTCCTGACCTCATGCTAGCTGAAAGAAAAGGGAATTGATCTTTTTTGGTCCTCAGATCTTTGCTGACCATCATTCGCTGATCTTTAGTCAGTCTGACTGGCCAACACAGCATGTGCTGATGCATCTGTTGTCATTGGAGATTGGCAACATTGACATTGGAGATCCAGACTTTGGAGAATTTTTCTAACGTCTCAGCAAATACATATTTTTTTCATACTGTTATATTCCAGTTTTATTCCCATCGATTGGTGTGTGAACCCCAGTTTGGCTTCTCTCCCTATCTAGTGTTGCCCCTCAGCTGGCTGGCGGAATACCACAAGAGAAAGAGTTCATTAGTTCTAACAGAGCCTTCCTGGAAGATACCCTGAACGAATAGTCATTAATAACTAGATGTGGAAGAGATGGAGCTGAAGTGCACTAGTCAAACCATTTTTGTGGGAAGAGTGAAAAAATATTCTGCAGATGAGGGGAGGGGGCGAGAGTGTAATTACAGAATGACAAGCTTATATAGGCAGCCTCCATTGTAAATATAGACAGCAATTTATAATGGAAAAAGTAGACTCAAAATGCACAAGGGATTTTTTTGATATATTGTAATAGATAGGGGATGATTTTCCTCTCCCTCCATATCTGGGCACGAGTTAGGCTGAGAAGTGCACTCCTGTGCTAAACCGGCTTATATATACACATTCAGGTCATAGTCTATGCCATTGGCAGAGCCTGGAAATAATCTGGAAATGCAACTGCAATAGCTGCTAGCTTCAAGGCCTTCTAGTTTCTGTCCAAAAATGGGCATGTTGTCTTCATTATCATGACTGTCCTTTGCTTGCACCTACTGTAGGTGAATTAAAGAGAGGAATTTTGTCAGATCTTCCACTCCTGATCGCTATTCCACAACTTCACCTGGAAGTACATTGGTGGGTGAACACCAGTTTGGCTCCTCTGTTATGTGTTACTTTGAGTGAAGAAATGGTCAGGCTTAACTATGATGCTACATGTAATTTAAAGCCTTGCCGACAATCATTGTCAAGGTTCACACATGAATAATAGCTATGTAGGCAGGGCACCAGAGAGCAACCAATGCCCAAGGAACAACATCAGAGTCAATGCCTTCAGGAAAAAATTGGAGTGGAAGATATAAAATTAGCTAGAAAAGGGAAAAGAAACAAGGGAAATTAAAGCAAAAAAACATTAAAAATACAAAGCAGAAAAGCTCTTAAAAGCACTATAGAATATCTCACTATTGCGCTTGCCGTTGCATTCCATTTTTTACACCACAGGGAATCATTAGAGCTCAAAAGCTAAACTTCTATCACCCTTTAAAATGTTGCTAATGAATAAGTCAATTTTCACACCTTTATTTTTGTTTCAAATGCTTGTAGCTTCTGGGCAAATGCATCAGCAATGCAGAAATGTAAAGATGGCTTCATTTGACCGATTTCATACAATATTTATAAAGTCCCAGGATTGCATCAAAGTAGTGCTATGAAGATTACAGAACACATTCAGCCACTTCACTCAAATTAAGGCAGCAATAAGCAGCCACCTAAAAGTGTATGTTTCTGGAAGAAAACTTCAAAAAGCTTTTGCACGCAGGAACTTTTTTGAATACTATTTTAACGTTGTACCTTGCTTTCTTCATACAGCCATTAATCCTAGCATCTTACTTTTTCCCTTCCAGAATGTAACCAATACCAATCTTATCTCTCAGCCACTTTCTCAACTAGAAATCTGCCCTTATATTAAAGATGCTGTCAACATATGTTAAAAGTTTCCTTCTGTTGATTGCTTTATCAAATTAATGTCACTGTCATGATGTGGCTGTTGAAAACCTAATAAAAGATAAAAAATCATGGAAGAAGTAAATTTAGTGTTGATTGTGGCGTATCGCGCTCTACCGCACAGGAAGGTGTCCGACGAGACTTCACTGCTGCTGCAACTCACGTCGCTGTCATTGAGGTGCAAACGGACAGAAATCATGGGCGACTTTAATCTACATATTGATTGGGCTAACCTAACTGGTAGCAATGCGGTGGAGGAGGATTTCCTGGCCTGTATTAGGGATGCTTTTCTAGACCAATATGTCGAGGAAATAACCAGAGAGCTGGCCATCCTAGACTGGGTGATGTGTAATGAGAAGGGACGAATTAGCAATCTTGTTGTGCAAGGCCTTGGGGAAGAGTGACCATAACATGGTAGAATTCTTTATTAAGATGGAGAGTGACACAGTTAATTCAGAGACTAGGGTCTTAAACTTAAGGAAAGGTAACTTTGACGGTATGAGGCGTGAATTGGCTAGATTAGACTGGCAAATGATACTTAAAGGGTTGACGGTGGATAAGCAATGCCAAACCTTTAAAGATAATATGGATGACCTTCAACAATTGTACATCCCTGTCTGGAGTAAAAATAAAACGGGGAAGGTGCCTCAACCGTGGCTAACAAAGGAAATTAAGGATAGTGTTAAATCCAAGGAAGAATGGCCTACTCCTGCACCTATTTTCTATGTTCTCGCTCAGGCCAACACCCCCAGCATCGAAACACTGACACACTCGATTAACTCCGTTGGGCAGGCCATGTCGTCCGCATGCCCGGTATGAAACTCCCAAAACAAGCACTCTACTCGGAACTCCAACATGGCAAGTGAGCCCCAGATGGGCAGAGGAAACGCTTCAAGGACACCCTTAAAGCCTCCTTGAAAAAGTGCAACATTCCCACCGACACCTGGGAATGCCTCACCCAAGACCGCACAAAGTGGAGGAAAAGCATCCAGGAAGGCGCCGAACACCTCGAGTCACTACACCAAGAGCAAGCTGAAGCCAAGTGTAAACAGCCGAAGGAGCGCAAGTTAACCCAAGCACTTCACCCACCTGTTCCTTCAACAACAGTCTGCCCCACCTGTGACAGAGTCTGTAGGTCCCGCATAGGACTCATGAGTCACATGGTAACTAATTTTTAGTGTGGAAGCAAGACAACCTCGACACCAAGGGATTGCCAATGATTTATAATCCAATTATTGAATTGATTCATCTGTCTTTCTAGACTTTTTTACTTTCTCCTCCAATTTTCCATTCAATTTTCTCTTCTTGGACCTCTTCTTTCAATAAAATCACAAGCTAATAATCAGGAGTAGAACCCCTACCTAATTTCCACTTATCTGGCGCAGAGTTGCTAAGGCGAGGCCCCTTCGGGAAGAATGACCAAAATATGGTAGAATTCTTCATAAAGATGGAGAGTGACATAGTTAATTCAGAGACTAGGGTCCTGAACTTAAAGAAACTTAAAGGTAACTTCGATGGTATCAGCTGTGAATTGGCTAGGCTAGACTGGTGAATGATACTTAAAGGGTTGATGGTGGCTAGGCAATGGCAGACATTTAAAGATCACATGGATGAACTTCAACAATTGTACATCCCTGTCTGGCATAAAAATAAAATGGAAAAGGTGGCTCAACCATGGCTAACAAGGGAAATTAGTGATAGTGTTAAATCCAAGGAAGCAGCATATAAATTGGCCAGAAAAAGCAGCAAACCTGAGGACATGGAGAAATTTAGAATTCAGCAGAGGAGGACAAAGGGGTTAATTGCGGGGGGGGGGGGGGAATAGAGTATGAGAGTAAGCTTGCAGGGAACATAAAAACTGACTGCAAAAGCTTCTATAGATATGGGAGGAAGAAAAGATTAGATAACCTTCCAGAAATACTAGGGGACCGAGGGTCTAGCGAGAAGGAAGAACTGAAGGAAATCCTTATTAGTCAGGAAACTGTGATAGGGAAATTGATGGGATTGAGGGCCGATAAGTCCCCAGGGCTTGATAGTCTGCATCCCAGAGTACTTAAGGAAGTGGCCCTAGTAATAGTAGATGCATTTGTGGTCATTTTCCAACATTCTATAGATCCTGGATCAGTTCCAATGGATTGGAGGGTAGCTAATGTAACGCCAGTTTTTAAAAAAGGAGGGAGGGAGAGAAAACAGGGAATTATAGACCGGTTAGCCTGACATCAGGGGAAAATGTTGGAATCAATTATTAAAGATATAATAGCAGCGCACTTGGAAAGCAGTGACAGGATCGGTCCAAGTCAGCATGGATTTATGAAAGGGAAATCATGCTTGACAAATCTTCTAGAATTTTTTGCCGATGTAACTAGTAGAGTGGACAAGGGAGAACCCGTGGATGTGGTGTATTTGGACTTTCAAAAGGCTTTTGACAAGGTCCCACACAGAGATTAGTGCGCAAAATTAAAGCATATGGTATTGGGGATAATGTATTGACATGGATAGAGAACTGGTTGGCAGACAGGAAGCAAAGAGTAGGAATAAGCGGGTGCATTTCAGAGTGGCAGGCAGTGACTAGTGGGGTACCGCAAGGTTCAGCGCTGGGACCCCAGCTATTTACAATATACATTAATGATTTAGACAAAGGAATTGAATGTAATACTTCCAAGTTTGCAGATGACACTAAGCTGGGTGGCAGTGTGAGCTGTGAGGAGGATGCTAAGAGGCTGCAGGGTGACTTGGACAGGTTAGATGAGTGGGCAAATGCATGGCAGATGCAGTATAAAATAGATAAATGTGAGGTTATCCACTTTGGTGGCAAAAACAGGAAGGCGGAATATTATCTGAATGGTGACAGATTCGGAAAGGGGGAGGTGCAACGAGACCTATGTGTCATGGTACATCAGTCATTGAAAGTTGGCATGCTGGTACAGCAGGTGGTGAAGAAGGCAAAAGGCATGTTGGCCTTCATAGCGAGAGGATTTGAGTATAGGAGCAGGGAGGTCGCTGCAGTTGTAAAGGGCCTTGGTGAGGCTACACCTTGAATATTGTGTACAGTTTTTTTATGTGTGCAACACCTTGTAACCAGCATTCTATCACCACCAGAGGGCGCATCTGTTGGAGTGCCATGGAATCCCAGCATCCCTTGGGAGCACTGTATATAAGCAGGTCTTCCAGGCTCTGCAGGCACTCTGGAGTCAGAATAAAGAGACTAAGGTCATACTTACTAAAGTCTACAGTACTCAGTCACGTTGCTTTATTTCAGACATAACAACTGGTGACGAGTAATAGACAACGAACCATTACGCAAAAATGCAGAGACCTGTAAGTATACTGGAGAAATTCTCAGAAGGTGACGATTGGGAAGCCTTCGTGGAGCGACTCGACCAATACTTTGTGGCCAATGAGCTGGAAGGGAATGTGAATGCTGCCAGACAAAGGGCGATCCTCCTCACCGTCTGCGGGGCAACATCATATGGCCTCATGAAGAATCTTCTTGCTCCAGTGAAACCAACAACCAAATCATATGAAGAACTGCATATGCTGGTCCGGAAGCACCTAAATCCGAAGGAGAGCATTCCGATGGCAAGGTATCGATTTTATACATGTCAACGGTCTGAAGGCCAGGAAGTGGTGAGCCACGTCGCTGAACTAAGGCGCCTTGCAGGACAATGCGAATTCGATGGATTCCTGGAGCAAATGCTAAGAGACCTTTTTGTGCTTGGCATTGGCCATGAGGTTATTCTTCGCAAACTATTGACTGTTGAAACACCGAACGTGAGCAAAGCCATAACGATAGCCCAGGCATTCATGTCCACCAGCGATAACACCAAACAAATTTCGCAACATAAAGATGCATCGGCAAGTACTGTACACAAAATAACATTGTTTTCAGGCAGGAATGCATTTGGCAGAATGTACACACCTGCAGCTGCACAACCTCAGATGATCCAGAGTCTACCATTAAGCATGAATGCAAGGCAATCAACACCTTGTTGGCGCTGCGGAAGTAATCATCGAGCCGCTTCAAACACTATGCATGCAAAGGCTGTGGAACAATGGGACACCTCCAGCGAATGTGCAGACGAGCTGCAAACCCTGCAAACCATCATGATGCAGAGGAAGACTGATCTATGGTGGATCAAACTGAACTAGAGACTTGAACCGAGAACACAGGAGTGTACGGGGTACACACCTTCACCACGAAATGTCCACCGATCATGTTAAAAGTTGAACTGAACGGAATTCCAGTATCCATGGAATTGGACAGTCTATCAGTCTATCATGAGCAAAAAGGCCTTCGAGAGGCTGTGGTGCAACAAGGCACAAAGGCCCAAGCAGAGCCCTATTCATACCAAGCTGAGAACTTACACTCAAGAACTGATCCCTGTAATTGGCAGTGCAGCAGTAAAAGTCTCCGATGATGGAGCGGTGCACGAACTCCCATTATGGATTGTACCAGGAGATGGTCCCACACTGTTCGGCAGAAGCTGGCTGGGAAAAATCCGCTGGAACTGGGACGACATCCGAGCGCTTTTGTCCGTCAACGACGCCTCATGTGCCCAGGCTTTAAGCAAGTTCCCATCGTTATTTGAGCCAGGCATCAGAAATTTCTCTGGGCGAAGGTGCAGATCCACTTGGTTCCATCCACCACAAGGCACGCGCGGTGCCATACATGATGCGAGAGAAAGTGGAGATCGAGCTGGACAGGCTGCAACGAGAGGGCATCGGCGCACTGGTTGAGTTCAATGAGTGGGCCAGTCTGATTGTTCCAGTTCTCAAGGGCGATGGCACGGTCAGAATTTGTGGGGACTATAAAGTAACGATTAACCGTTTTTCGTTGCAGGACCAGTACCCGATACACAAGGCAGATGATCTATTTGCGACGCTGGCAGGAGGGAAGACGTTCACCAAGTTGGACCTGACCTCAGCCTACATGATGCAGGAGCTAGGCAGAATCTTTGCAAGGCCTCACCTGCATCAACACGCACAAAAGTCTGTTCATCTACAATAGATGCCCGTTTGGGATTCGATCGGCCGCGGCTATTTTTCAAAGGAACATGGAAAGTCTGCTAAAGTTGGTTCTGTGCACCATAGTTTTCCAGGACGACATATTGATCACAGGTTGGGACACCATCGAACACTTGCAGCACCTGGAAGAGGTTCTAAGTTGGCTAGATTGTGTGGGACTCAGATTGAAACGTTCAAAGTGTGTTTTCCTGGCGCCAGAGGTCAAGTTCTTAGGGAGAAGAATCACAGCAGATGGCATCACGATGCAACACCAAGACGGAGGCCATCAAGAACGCGCCGAGACCACAGAATGTGACGGAGCTGCGGTCGTTCCTGGGACTCCTCAATTATTTCGGTAATTTCCTACCCGGGTTAAGCACCTTGCTAGATCCTCTACACATGTTCTGCTACGCAAGGGAGATGACTGGGTATGGGGGAAATCACAAGAGACTGCTTTTGAAAAAGCCAGAAATCTGTTACGTTTCAACAAACCAATGTATGACCCATGTAAACATTTAGTGCTAGCTTGCGATGCATCTTCGTACGGGGTCGGGTGTGTGTTTCAACAAGCAAACGAATCGGGAACATTGCAACCGGTCGCTTATGCGTCCAGGAGTTTGTCCAAGGCCGAAAGGGCCTACAGCATGATTAAAAAAGAAGCTCTGCCATGCGTTTACAGGGTGAATAAAGAACACCAGTATCTGTTTGGGCTTAAGTTCGAGTTAGAAACTGACCATAAGCCGCTCATATCGCTATTCTCAGAGAGCAAAGGTATCAATACAATGCCTCTGCTCACGCTGTCTGCATGTAACTATATAATTCGCTACAGGCCAGGCACAGAGAACTGCGCTGATGCTCTCAGTCGGCCACCATTGCCCACCACCGGGGTGGAAATGACACAGCCTACAGACTTGCTCTTGGTGATGGATGCATTTTAAAACGAAAAGTCACCCATTACGGCCTGCCAGATCAGGACCTGGATCAGCCAGGACCCTTTACTGCCTCTTGTAAAAAAACTGTGTCCTCCATGGGAACTGGTCCAGCGTCCCAGCGGAGATGCATGAAGAGATCAAGCCGTTCCAGCGGCGCAAAGACAAAATGTCCATACAGGCGGACTGTCTTTTGTGGGGTAATCGCGTGGTTTTGCCCAAGAAAGGCAGGGAAACGTTTATACGCCACCTACACAGTACCCACCCAGGCATAGTAATGATGAAAGCTATAGCCAGATCCCATGTGTGGTGGCCCGGCATCGACTCAGATTCGGAGTCTTGCATGCGCCAATGCAACACTTGCTCTCAACTGAGCAATGCACCCAGGGAGGCACCACTGAATTTGTGGTCATGGCCCTCCAAACCGTGGTCTAGGATCCACGTTAACTTCGCTGACCCGTTTCTCGGCAAAATGTTCTTGGTTGCTGTGGATGCTTATTCAAAATGGAACGAGTGTGACATTGGGCCATGCTTCATCAGCGCTGAATTCAAGGAATTCATGACCCGCAATGGAATCAAGCACGCCACATCTGCCTCGTTCAAGCCCGCATCTAACGGCCAGGCAGAACGGGCAGTCCAAACCATCAAGCAAAGCTTGAAACGCGTGTCCTGCAGACCTGCCTGTCCCGAGTCCTGCTCAGCTACCGCACAAGACCCCACTCGCTCACCGGGGTTCCCCCTGCCGAACAGCTCATGAAAAGGGCACTCAAAACAAGACTCCCTCTAGTCCATCCTGATCTCCATGATCATGTCGAGGGCAGGCGGCATCAACAAAGCATGTACCATGATCGCGCAAATTTGTCACGCGATATTGAAGTCAATGACCCTGTATTTGTACTCAACTATGGACATGGTCCCAAATGGCTTGCTGGCACTGTCATAGCCAAAGAAGGGAATAGGGTGTTTGAGGTCAAACTTACAAATGGACTAACTTTCAGAAAGCATTTGGACCAAACTAAACTTCGATTCACAGACAGCCACGTGCAACTTGAGGAGGACACCATCAACTTCGACCCCTTGATACACGCAGAAGTGGCAACCGACATCACGGTTGACCACGAAGCTGAACTCATCATCCCCAGTAGCCCAGCAAGGCCAGCTGCGCAGCAGCCCAGCGAAGGGCCAACCAACTCACCTGCACCTGTGTTTATACCGAGATGATTGACTAGGGAGCGGAAAGCCCCAGATCATCTCACCCTGTAAATAAGTGTACTATTGACTTTGATGGGGGCGGGGGGGTGATATGTATGCAACACCTTGTAACCAGCATTCTACCGCCACCAGAAGACGCATCTGTTGGAGTTTCAAGGGATCCCAGCATCCCTTGGGGGCACGGTATATAAGCAGGCCTCCCATGCTGTGCAGGCACTCTGGAGTCAGAATAAAGAGACTCAGGTCACACTTACTCAAGTCTACTGTACTCAGTCACATTGCTTTATTTGAGACATAACAGTTTTGGTCTCCTAATCTGAGGAGGGACATTCTTGCTATTGGCGGAGCAGGCTCGAGGGGCTAGATGGCCTACTCCTGTTCCTAATTCTTATGTTCTAAGGGAGTGCAGCGAAGGTTCACCAGACTGATACCCGGGATGGCAGGAATCACATATGAAGAAAGACTGGATCGACTAGGCTTATAATCACTGGAATTTAGAAGAATGAGAGGGGATCTCATAGAAACATAAAATTCTGACGGGATTGGACATGTTAGATGCAGGAAGAATGTTCCCGATGTTGGGGAAGTCCAGAACCAGGGGTTACAGTCTAAGGATAAGGGGTAAGCCATTTAGGACCGAGATAAGGAGAAACTTCTTCACTCAGAGAATTGTGAACCTGTGGAATTCTCTACCACAGAAAGTTGTTGAGGCCAGTTTGTTAGATATATTCAAAAGGGAGTTAGATGTGGCCCTTACGGCTAAAGGGATCAAGTGGTATGGAGAGAAAGCAGGAATGGGGTACTAAAGTTGAATGATCAACCATGATCATATTGAATGATGGTGCAGGCTCGAAAGGCCGAATGACCTACTCTGCACCTATTTTCTATGTTTCTATGTCGCGCACCACATTGCCCCCGCAGGGAACTGTCAACTCAGCAACAATTAAACTTGGGACCTTAGAGTCCTTTTTAGCTTGGTGTTGCATCACATGGTATATGTACCTATTGAGAAATTTAACATTATAAGTTTTCATTTATAATAGTATATTTTTGTAAATAAAATGATGGACTTGTGATCTAATGGTAGTGTAAAGTCCAAGCATTTATATATTGGCTTTTACTACATCACAAGTTAGCTTTACTTCATAACAAAAAAATCCCAGCTGTAGTTTCTTTTAAAAAAAACCCTGATATGCACATTGTTGTTCATTATTCCCAATAGTTAGGTTTATGATGTTCAAATTAGTAATTCTGGGTTAGTATAATGTTAATATGGTGTTAATTCACTTGCGTGACCGACTTTTATAGGCAGCTAGAACTCGTAGGATAAGGTTCTGCCCTCTTTGCTGACTGTAAGGGTCTTACATAAGAACTAGGAGCCATTTAGGTTCACTAGGTTGATTCCTGAGTTGAGGGGGTTGACTTATGGAGAAAGGTTGAGCAGGTTGGGCCTATACTCATTGGAGTTCAAAAGAATGAGAGGTGATCTTATTGAAACATACAAGATACTGAGGGGGCTCGACAAGGTAGATGCAGAGAGGATGTTTCCCCTCGTGCGGGAATCTAGAACTAAGGGGCATAGTTTCAGAATAATGGGTCGCCCATTTAAAACTGAGATGAGGAGGAATTTCTTCTCTCAGAGGGCTGTAAATCTGTGGAATTTTCTGCCCCAGAGAGATGTGGAGGCTGTGGCATTGAACATATTTAAGGTGGAGATAGACAGATTTTTGAGCAATAAGGGAGTGAAGGATTATGGGAGCGGGCAGGGAAGTGGAGTTGAGCCCAAGATCAAATCAGCCATGATCTTATTGCATGGCGGTGCAGGCTCGAGGGGACAAATGGCCTACTCCTGCTCCTATTTTTTATATTCTTATGTTCTTAAATGTGGGTGGTGCCAGAAAATAAAAGAATTGCAAATGTTACGCTTTTGTTCAAAAAAGCGTGTAAAGATAAACCCAGCAACTATAGGTTGGTCAGTTTAACATCGGTAATGGGAAAGCTTTTAGAAACAATAATCAAGGACAAAATGAACACTCTCTTGGACAAGTGCAGATTAATTAAGGAAAGCCAGCATGGATTTGTTAAAGGGAAATTGTGTTTAACCAACTTGATGGAGTTTTTTGAGGAGGTAACAGAGAGAGTTGATGAGGGCAATGCGGTTGACGTGGTACATGGATTTCCAAAAGGCATTCGACAAAGTGCCACATAATAGGTTTGGTAGCAAAGTTGAAGCCCGTGCAATAAAAGGGACATTGCAGAATGGATAAGAAATTGGCTAAGTGACAGGTAGCAGACAGTGGTGATAAACAGTTGTTTTTTGGACACAGTGATTATTTGCAACAATTTTTTTGTGTCCTTCTGTGCATGCGCGTCTTGGACTTCGCCCCCTTTTTCCACTTGCATGCTCGATACGTTCGCGCATGCGATGTGCAACTTATGAGGATGCCTGAAATGGGGCCGAACCACAAGTCACGTGGAGCTCATTGCCGCTGGAGCTGCTTCTAGCGTTTTTGGATTGTCTCCAGGAGTTTTACCTAAAATATCGCTGTGATTATCTACACAAACATTTTTGTGGCCTTCTGTCGGAGAGAAAAATTCTTGAGTTGGGAGAGAGAGAGAGACTGGGGGCGAGAGAGACTGGGGGAGAGCGCGAGATAGACTGGAGGAGAGAGAAAGAGAAACTGGAGGGACAGAGAGAGACAGTCTGAGGGGAGAGGGAGAGAGTGTCTGGAGGAGATGGGATCAGAGGGATGAGAGAGAGGGAACTCAGGGATGACAGATCACATTCTTCCAACCCCACCCCCTTTACACCCGCATCACGTTCTCCCTCTCCTCTCCCTATACCTGGTTGATTTCTCGGAAAGGGGTAATATATTAGCATGGATAGAGGATTGGCTAACCAACACAAAACTGAGATTCGGGATAAATGTGTCATCTTCTGGTTGGCAAACAGTGACTAGTGGGGTGCCGCAGGGATCAGTGCTGGGGCTTTAACTATTTACAATCTATATTCATGACTTGGATGAAGGGACAGAGTGTAATGTAGCCAAGTTTGCTGATGATACAAAGATGGGTAGGAAAGCAAATTGTGAGGAGGAGACAAAAAAATCTGCAAAGGGATATAGACAGGCTAAGTGAGTGGGCAAAAATGTGGCAGATGGAGTACAATGTGGGAAAATATGCGGGGGGGGGGGGTGGGGTGCGGAGTGGGAGGGAGTGATTAGGCCAGCGGAAAATTAAAAAGTCAAGGGAGAGAGGAGAGGCAATAGTGCAGTGTAGCGTAGGGGTAATGATAACCAGAGTGTGACAGGAAGGGACAGAGCGTATAAACTTAAGAAATAGGAGCAGCAGTAGGCAGGCCATTTGACCCCTTAAGCTTGCTCCTCCATTTAATAAGATCATGGCTGATCTGATCATGGACTCCTTATCTCTTCTCAAAAATCAGTATCTGTTCTCAAAAATCTATATCTGTTCTCAAAAATCATTATCTGTTCTCAAAAATCAATATCTGTTCTCAAAAATCATTATCTGTTCTCAAAAATCAATATCTGTTCTCAAAAATCAATGGGCTAGACTTTCCACTATGATCGCTTTGGCCCCAAAATGGGTGATATTTCCGGCCTTAGTTTCATTATTTTTCAGGATCGCTGGAATATCGCCCATTTTAAAGACCGCTAGTTTCGGCTTTTTTTGGGGGGGGTGGTCCGATAGCCATAGCGATGTGAAATGGGCCTTAGCGATGTGAAATGGGCCTTAGCGATGTGAAATGGGCCTTAGCAATGTATTCAGTCATGCAAGGCTGGCGTCCATAGCAACGGTCGTTCTGCGCATGCGCCTTTTTTTTAGCAAATACATTTTTCCGTGATTTGGGAGTTCAGGGGTCATCTGCGCATGCTCAGAAGAGTCAAAAAGAGTGAGAGAGAGAAGGAGTGAGAAAGAAGTAGTGATCTGAGTTAATTGTAATTTGAGCATTGTCTCTGTTCTTTTGAGTTGTAATTTGAGCATTGTCTCTGTTCTTTAAACTTGAGTCTTAAATCTTGGAGGTGTTTGTCCAAAATGTCCAGTGATACAATTGTGCAGCAGGAGGAGCTATCAGGGAGAAGGAGGGCGAAAGCATTTTCCGCCGAAACAAATGAGGTGGAAAGTCGGTGGGGACAATTAACCCGGGATGGGCATGGGAAACCTCCCCCCCCCCCCCCCCCCACCGCACCTATCAAAAAATATGGGGCAAGATCGCCGATATTGTTTCCTCAGTGTCCCATGATAGGCGTGAGTCAGGCCAGTGCTGTAAGAGGTGGAACAGGCTGGTTGCTTCGGCAAGAGTAAGTATTAAATTATGAGATTTTAAATTGTAATGATCCACTGAATTAATTAGAATGTAAATCTGCCGGATTGTAATTAAGCTGGGTAACCTTGCACAGCTTCCCTGCTAAGATTTGGACTGGGGTCGGAACCTGCGCCCTTTAAGTCTAAGATGGGCACCGTCTCCTTTTTGGTGGATGGAGCACGACTGAGCACCGAGGGGTCCGGTCACCTTTACCCAGACTGTGTGAGTCTCTCCGGCTGCTGTCACTCACACAGTGACCCAGCCTGGACTGGGGGAGAGCTGCCCTGGTTCACTGTCTGCCCTGGGACAATTTTGGACATTAGCTCTGGCCACACGGATGTCTCTGAGCATAGCCCACAGACACAATGCCCCCTCCCATTACACTCCTGTCATTGCTGAGCACACCAGCGGTCCTGATTCCCTCGGGGGACTTCCATCGAGTCAAATAAACAGCCTACCTCCCCTCAGGCACCGAATGGCATGATCTTGTTAAATATTTTCTCTGAACGTAGATGTTATAGCCATGCATCCATTGTGGATACAAACCATATTAGCATATAACATTAGACTCTGTTGTCTATCTGTAATAGTACCTAGTCAATTAGCTTATGCCATGCTCTTGTCACGTTTGCAGAGGAAGATATCTAAGAATCGGGTGGAGCAGAGGCGCACCGGAGGAGGCCCTGCTGAACTGCAACCGCACACTGACTTGGAGGAATGTGCTGCAGCACTAGTGGGCAGCCACAATCGTTCTGCCACCCATGGTGGTGCAGATCCTGTTGTTGCGCCATGTGAGTAATGTGTAAAGCAATGGTAAACCGGTGGTAATTTAAAGTAATTTAACAGCATTTCATTATAATATATGAATTATGTCATGTTATGCATGCAGCTTTTGTACTACTCTCAGGTTAAGAACATAAGAAATAGGAGCAGGAGTAGGCCATTTGGCCCCTCGAGTCTGCTCCGCCATTCAATAAGATCGTGACTGATCTGATCATGGACTCAGCTCCAATTCCCTGCCCGCTCCCCATAACCCTTTACTCCCTTATCGCTCAAAAATCTGTCTATCTCTGCCTTAAATATATTAAATGACCCAGCCTCCACAGCTCTCTAGGGCAGAGAATTCCATAGATTTACAACCATATGATTTAATCGTAGGTAACGTCTCTCGTACACATTTGTTGCAGTAGTGTTGCTCCTCGTACAAATGCCAGCGCAGCGCAAGCATTCTCATGTCTACCCTGCTCTTCTAATAACCTCAATTATGTTTTGCAGCTACCCAGACTCCCAAGGCGCAAAGGGAGGCCCCTGCAAGAACCCCTTAGCCGCTGCAGGTGGTCATCACCATGGGTGCAGAAGAGGAAACAACTGAGGAGGAGGAAGATGAGCACCTGTCATCTGTGGTACCTGCAGCCACATCTTCATCAACAGATGAAGTAGCGGGGCCAAGCGGCTTGCAGCAGGCCACTCCAAGGCGTCCAGTGCCCATGCCGACCCCACGGAGGTTGAGTCGGCGAGGTAGGCACGCGCTGCGACGGGCAGATCTAAACGAGGGTGTTGTTATATTATTGTTGTGTTACAAATGTTGTTGACTGTGCGGGGTTGTGGGGGGTGGTGGGGAGGGGTGTTATATATGTTTGTTTTAAAAAATTTCAAATTTATCTTCAATTATTAAACATTTTTATTTAACTTTACAATTGTCCTGAAGTGTCTTCTAATAACATAAGGTAACACATCGATACAATGGTTGGAAACAATGGCCATGGCCAGGCCAGGCAGGCAGTTTAGGGAGCTAGGAGAGAGATTAAAAAGCAAGACCTTAAAGGTAGTAATCTTCGGATTACTCCCAGTGCCACGAGCTAGTGAGTACAGAAATAGAAATCTAGAGCAGATGAATACATGGTTGGAGAGATGGTGCAGGGGGGAGGGCTTTAGATTCCTGAGACATTGGGACCGCTTCTGGGGGAGGTGGGACCTGTACAAGCCAGAGGGGCTGCACCGCAATGGAGCATGTATCAATATCCTCACTGGGGGGTGGGGGGGGGGGGGTTGCTAGTGCTTGGCAGGACGATGGGAACCTGAGAGTTGATTCAGTAGGGAGGGGAGAAAAGCAGAAATTAGAAAGTAAAAATAAAGAAAGTGAGTTTAAAGGAGAGAGGAAAAAAGGGTAAAATAACAAATTTAAAGGCATTTTATCTAAATGCACAACATTTGTAACAAAAGAGATGAGTTGACGGTACAAATTGAGACAAATGGGTATGATCTGATAGCCATTACAGAGATGTGGTTGCAATGATAGTTTCAAGCATTTTCCCCACTACAGATGTTAAATTAACCGGCCTATAGTTACCTGCCTTTTGTCTGCCCCTTTTTTTAAACAGAGGCGTTACATTAGCTGCTTTCCAATCCGCTGGTACCTCCCCAGAGTCCAGAGAATTTTGGTAGATTACAACAAATGCATCTGCTATAACTTCCGCCATCTCTTTTAATACCCTGGGATGCATTTCATCAGCACCAGGGGACTTGTCTACCTTGAGTCCCATTAGCCTGTCCAGCACTACCCCCCTAGTGATGGTGATTGTCTCAAGGTCCTCCCTTCCTACATTCCTGTGACCAGCAATTTCTGGCATGGTTTCTGTGTCTTCCACTGTGAAGACCAAAGCAAAATCATTGTTTAAGGTCTCAGCCATTTCCACATTTCCCATTATTAAATCCCCCTTCTCATCTTCTAAGGGACCAACATTTACTTTAGTCATTCTTTTCCGTTTTATATATCTGTAAAAGCTTTTACTATCCGTTTTTATGTTTTGCGCAAGTTTACCTTCGTAATCTATCTTTCCTTTCTTTATTACTTTCTTCGTCATTCTTTGCTGTCGTTTAAAATTTTCCCAATCTTCTATTTTCCCACTAACCTTGGCCACCTTATATGCATTGGTTTTTAATTTGATGCTCTCCTTTATTTCCTTGGTTATCCACGGCTGGTTATCCCTTCTCTTACCGCCCTTCTTTTTCACTGAAATATATTTTTGTTGAGCACTATGAAAGAGCTCCTTAAAAGTCCTCCACTGTTCCTCAATTGTGCCACCGTTTAGTCCTTGTTTCCAGTCCACTTTAGCCAACTCTGCCCTCATCCCACTGTAGTCCCCTTTGTTTAAGCATAGTATGCTCGTTTGAGACACGACTTCCTCACCCTCAATCTGTATTACAAATTCAACCATACTGTGATCACTCATTCCGAGAGGATCTTTTACCAGGAGATCGTTTATTATTCCTGTCTCATTACACAGGACCAGATCTAAGATAGCTTGCTCCCTTGTAGGTTCTGTAACATACTGTTCTAAGAAACAATCCCGTATGCATTCTATGAATTCCTCCTCCAGGCTACCCCGTGCAATTTGATTTGACCAATCGATATGTAGGTTAAAATCCCCCATGATTACACCGTTCCTTTTTCATATGCCTCCATTATTCCCTTGATTATTGCCCACCCCACCATGAAGTTATTATTTGGGGGCCTATAAACTAAGCCCACCAGTGACTTTTTCCCCTTACTATCTCTAATCTCCATCCACAATGATTCAACATTTTGTTCATTAGAGCCAATATCGTCTCTCACAACTGCCCTGATATCATCCTTTATTAACAGAGCTACCCCACCTCCTTTCCCTTCTTGTCTATCTTTCCAAATCGTCAGATACCCCTGTATGTTTAATTCCTAGTCTTGGACCCCTGCAACCACGTTTCTGTAATGGGCACCAAATCATACCCATTTTTAATGATTTGTGCCGTCAACTCATTTACTTTATTTCAAATGCTGCGTGCATTAGGTGAGTGGGCAAATGCATGGCAGATGAAGTATAATGTGGATAAATGTGAGGTTATCCACTTTGGTGGTAAAAACAGAGAGGCAGACTATTATCTGAATGGTGACAGATTAGGAAAAGGGGAGATGCAATGAGACCTGGGTGTCATGGTACATCAGTTGGCATGCGGGTACAGCAGGCGGTTAAGAAAGCAAATGGCATGTTGGCCTTCATAGCGAGGGGATTTGAGTACAGAGGCAGGGAGGTGTTACTACAGTTGTACAGGGCCTTGGTGAGGCCACACCTGGAGTATTGTGTATAGTTTGGTCTCCTAACTTGAGGAAGGACATTCTTGCTATTGAGGGAGTGCAGCAAAGGTTCACCAGACTGATTCCCGGGATGGCAGGACTGACATATCAAGAAAGACTGGATCAACTGGGCTTGTATTCACTGGAGTTCAGAAGAATGAGAGGGGATCTCATAGAAACGTTTAAAATTCTGACGGGTTTAGACAGGTTAGATGCAGGAAGAATGTTCCCAATGTTGGGGAAGTCCAGAACCAGGGGACACAGTCTAAGGATAAGGGGTAAGCCATTTAGGACCGAGATGAGGAGAAACTTCTTCACCCAGAGAGTGGTGAAGAAGTTTGGAATTGTCTACCACAGAAAGTTGTTGAGGCCAATTCACTAAATATATTCAAAAAGGAGTTAGATGTAGTCGTTACTACTAGGGGGATCAAAAGGTATGGCGAGAAAGCAGGAATGGTGTACTGAAGTTGCATGTTCAGCCATGAACTCATTCAATGACGGTGCAGGCTCGAAGGGCCGAATGGCCTACTGCTGCACCTATTTTCTATGTTTCTATGTTTCTTTGTTTCTATCAGGAAGGCCAATGGAATATTGGCCTTTATTGCAAAGGGGATGGAGTATAAAAGCAGGGAAGTCTTGTTACAGCTGTACAGGATATTGGTGAGGTCACACCTGGAATATTGCATGCAGTTTTGGTTTCCAGATTTAGGAAAGGATATACTTGCTTTGGAGGCAGTTTAGAGAAGGTTCACTAGGCTGATCCCAGAGATGAGTGGGTTGGGTTATGAGGAAAGTTTGAGTAGGTTGGGCCTCTACTCATTGTAATTCAGAAGAATGGTGGTGATCTTATAGAAACATATAGGATTATGAGGGGCTTGACAAGGTGGATGCAGAGAGGATGTTTCCACTGGTGGGGGGAGACTAGAACTCGAGGGCATGATCTTAGGATAAGGGGCCACCCATTTAGAATTGAGATGAGGAGAAATTTCTTCTCTCAGACCGTTGTGAATCTGTGGAATTCGTTGCCTCAGAGAGCTGTGGAAACTGGGACATTAAAAAAATTTAAGACAGAAATAGACAGTTTCTTAAACATTAAGGGGCTATGGGGAGCGGGCAGGGAAGTGCAGCTGAGTCCATGATCAGATCAGCCATGATGTTATTGAATGGCGGCGCAAGCTTGAGGTGCCTTATGGCCTACTCCTTCTCCTATTTCTTATGTTCTTATGTAACTCAACTGTAACTCAACTGTAACTGTCACCAATGTAAGTTCACGCAAACCGTTCATTTATGAGCTGCTGACGCAAGAGTTTTGCAGCTGTGTAACTACCACGGGGTTTTTCCAGTATTGGGGGGAGGGGGAGTGGGGAGTGGGGGCATGGGTTCATCACCAGGCTGATTATCCTCCCTGAGGTCCCCGTCATCCTCGTCCTCCTCTTCAGCCTCCACTCTCTCCTGAGGTGGACCGGCGGTCCCATCTGGCAATTGTTGTCCTCTCCTCATAGCTAGGTTATGCAACATACAGCACACCACAATGAACTCAACGACCTGCTCAGGATAGTATTGTAAGTTGCCCCCTGAGTGGTCCAGGCATCTGAAGCGCTGCTTAGGCACTCCAGTTGTCTTTTTGACGACATTGCATGTAGCTATATGGCTTTCATTGTAGCGCTTCTCAGCTTCCGTCTGGGGCTTATGCAGAGAGGTCATGAGCCAGCTGGCAAGGCCATATATTCTTTATCCCCCAGCCGTGACCTTGTGGCTGGCTCGTAAACAGATCAGAAACAGTGCTCTCACACAAGATGTGCACATCATGGATGCTGCCTGGAAAATTTGCATTTACTGCCATGATTATTTCCTTGTGGTCAACAACGAGCTGCACATTCAGGGAGTGGAATCCTTTTCGGTTCCAAAACATCTCTGCATTCTGTAGAGGTGCTCGCAGGGCGATGTGCTGACAGTTTATTGCTCCCTGCACCTTTGGGAAGTTTGCTATTCGCAAGAAACCCAAAGCTCTCTCAGTCTGTGCCTCCCTGGTCATAGGGAAGTTTATAAAGTCCATCCTATGTGCATAAAGGGCTTCAGTCACCTGTCAAATGCAGCAGGTGTGGCATGCAGAGAGATACCGCAAATGTCGCCAGCTGAGGCCTGAAATGAGCCTGATGCATAGAAGGAAAGTGCCATAATAACCTTAACCTCAATGGGCATTGCGGTCCTGATGGTGCTGGTAGGCTGAAGATATTCCTTAATTAGCTGGTATAACTCACTGATGACCTCCTTTCAGAAGCGCAGCTTCCTAATGCACGTGTTATTGGACAAGTTCAGGTATAGAAAATAGAAACATAGGCCCCAAGTTTCCACACGCGCCGAAAAAGGCGCACCTCAGAGCTGGGCGCCAGTTTTTCGCGCCGAAAACGCCGCTGGAAAAAAAGTGCGGTATTCTCGAGCTCCTTGGATTTTGTAAGTAGGAGGGGGCGGGTACAATTGAAATGAGGCTTCTTGGTGCCGGCAACCCTGCGCGTGCGCGTTGGAGCGTTCGCGCATGCGCAGTCTGAAGTAAACATTGGCACTCGGCCATTTTTAAAAGTATGGCAGAAAAAATGAAGATTTGTTTCTTGGACCCCTGCAAAGGCTTGTATTTTAATTTTCTTGATATTTCTGTGTGTGAGGGAGTGCTTTTAGCAGCACTGCTGAATAAATCACCTGCTGAAATCAGTGAGTTCAGCTTTTCACTGCTAAACTTGCAGAACCAGTGCCTGCAAATTAAGGACTGTGTGTTTGGAGAAATAAAAGTGCCAATTCGACTTTGCAATGGATCAACGTCCACCAAAAACAAAGAATTTCTCGCATGAGGAAGCAAACCATTGCATACTATGTGGTGTTGACAATGTAGCACCCATTCTGCAAATTTAAATATAAAGATGTCGATGTGGCTGCCTCTCCCTGTCCAAATGGCCTCAGTCAGTCCCCCTCACAGCTCGAAGGCTGCTGCTGTTCTTTCTTCGGCTCCCGGCCAGCCACTGATGCTGCTGCAATCCCATGGCCGAATGGCCTCACGTCCGCTCCTGATTCTTCGGCTGCCTTCGAGCCACTGACGCCGCCCCATAAGCGTGGCCGAACGGCCTAAAGAATTTTAAATCTGCAGCTGCGTGTGTCCTGTGTTCATTCTTCGGCTCCCGGCCAGCCACTGACACTGCTGCAATCCCATGGCCGAATGGCCTCAAGTCCGTCCGGGTGCTGCATCTTCGCGGGGAATGAAAGCCTGCCTCAAGCACCGCAGCTCAGCTCGAAGGCTGCTTGCTGCCTGCCGCTGCCGTCAAGACGAGACACTGACGCCACACCGCTGCCTGTCTCCAACATGAAAGGCCTGCCTCAAGCACTGCAGCTCAGCTCGAAGGCTGCTTGCTGCCTGCCGCTGCCGTCGAGACGAGACACTGACGCCACACCGCTGCCTGTCTCCAACATGAAAGGCCTGCCTCAAGCACTGCAGCTCAGCTCGAAGGCTGCTTGCTGCCGCTGCCGTCGAGACACTGACACCACACCGCTGCCTGAAAGGCCTGCCTGAAGCACTTTCACACAGGTCGGAACATGGTTTATTTAATCTTTTCTTTGCTTATAAATTTTTATTCAGGTTGGATTTATTTGTATAATATTTGTATAAGTATAACTAAGGATTGATTGTAGAATTTAATGACTTCCCTTCCCCCCCCCTCCCCCACCGCCCCCCCACCTCGTTCCCTACACCTAATTTGTAACCTGCGCCTGATTTTTTAAAGTGTAGACAAGGTTTTTTCAAGCGTACAAAAATCTTCACTTACTCCATTCTAAGTTAGTTTGGATTACGTTTTCACTGTGGAAACTTTGAAATCAGGCGTCAGTGGCCGGACACGCCCCCTTTTGAAAAAAACATTTTGTTCCAAAGTGAAACTGTTCTACCTGACTAGAACTGGAGGAAACTAAATGTGGAGAATTCCGATTTCTAAGATACTCCGTTCTGCACCAGTTGCTCCGAAAAATCAGGAGCAAATCATGTGGAAACTTGGGGCCATAGAAACATAGAAACATAGAAACTAGGTGCAGGAGTAGGCCATTCGGCCCTTCGAGCCTGCATCGCCATTCAATGAGTTCATGGCTGAACATGCAACCTCAGTACCCCATTACTGCTTTCTCGCCATACCCCTTGATCCCCCTAGTAGTAAGGACTATATCTAACTCCTTTTTGAATATATTTAGTGAATTGGCCTCAACAACTTTCTGTGGTAGAGAATTCCACAGGTTCACCACTCTCTGGGTGAAGAAGTTTCTCCTCATCTCAGTCCTAAATGGCTTACCCCTTATCCTTAGACTGTGACCCCTGGTTCTGGACTTCCCCAACATTGGGAACATTCTTCCTGCATCTAACCTGTCAAAACCCGTCAGAATTTTAAACGTTTCTATGAGATCCTCTCTCATTCTTCTGAACTCCAGTGAATACAAGCCCAGTTGATCCAGTCTTTCTTGATATGTCAGTCCCGCCATCCCGGGAATCAGTCTGGTGAACCTGCGCTGCACTCCCTCAATAGCAAGAATGTCCTTCCTCAAGTTAGGAAACCAAAACTGTACACAATACTCCAGGTGTGGCCTCACCAAGGCCCTGTACAACTGTAGCAATACCTGCCCCTGTACTCAAATCCGCTCGCTATGAAGGCCAACATGCCATTTGCTTTCTTAACCGCCTGCTGTACCTGCATGCCAACCTTCAATGACTGATGTACCATGACACCCAGGTCTCGTTGCACCTCCCCTTTTTCTAATCTGTCATCATTCAGATAATAGTCTGTCTCTCTGTTTTTACGACCAAAGTGGATAACCTCACATTTATCCACATTATACTTCAGAACGCTAAGCAAAAGGTGTCAAAAGCAATAGTAACTAGAATTCTAAGAAGTACTATTGAAAAATCCAGAAGTAATTTACTACTCAGTTTAGCAGTTGATTTACATTGTATTTCAAAGTGGTCACATAAGAGTTTCATTATTTCTGCGCCTCTTGGTTCAGTATATTGGTTTGTATGTTTTAACTTTTCTTCGTGGATGAATGTGAGGTTATCCACTTTGGTCGTAAAAACAGAGAAACAGACTATTATCTGAATGGTGACAGATTAGGAAAAGGGGAGGTGCAAAGAGACCTGGGTGTCATGGTACATCAGTCATTGAAGGTTGGCATGCAGGTACAGCAGGCGGTTAAGAAAGCAAATGGCATGTTGGCCTTCATAGCGAGGGGATTTGAGTACAGGGGCAGGGAGGTGTTGCTACAATTGTACAGGGCCTTGGTGAGGCCACACCTGGAGTATTGTGTACAGTTTTGGTCTCCTAACCTGAGGAAGGACATTCTTGCTATTGAGGGAGTGCAGCGAAGGTTCACCAGACTGATTCCCGGGATGGCGGAACTGACCTATCAAGAAAGACTGGATCAACTGGGCTTGTATTCACTGGAGTTCAGAAGAATGAGAGGGGACCTCATAGAAACGTTTAAAATTCTGACGGGGTTAGACAGGTTAGATGCAGGAAGAATGTTCCCAATGTTGGGGAAGTCCAGAACCAGGGGACACAGTCTAAGGATAAGGGGTAAGCCATTTAGGACCGAGATGAGGAGGAATTTCTTCACCCAGAGAGTGGTGAACCTGTGGAATTCTCTACCACAGAAAGTTGTTGATGCCAGTTCACTGAATATATTCAAAAAGGAGTTAGATGAAGTCCTTACTACTAGGGGAATCAAGGGGTATGGTGAGAAAGCAGGAATGGGGTACTGAAGTTGCATGTTCAGCCATGAACTCATTGAATGGCGGTGCAGGCTAGAAGGGCCGAATGGCCTACTCCTGCACCTATTTTCTATGTTTCTATGTTTCTATGTCTAACATCTACTCCTTAATTAATCATACTGATCAGTGCTATTGTAGCTCCAAAGCACCTCTAGCCAAAAAGAATATCATCAGCACTTTCAACTTTGGTGGGCATAAAACAGGCATTAGTTGATTGGCCGTCTGTGACACAACACTTCTGATTTTCAATTGAAAGGAAAATCGGGCGGGGGGGGCGGGGGCGGTGAATAGACAGCATGGATGGAAAATCACATGTCGAATCACAACAATAGAAACCTTAAATGGCTGTGATTTCTCCAGACAAATCAAGACTTTTCTTTGGAATTTGGAGAATAATGAAAAAATTTAATAAAGTTCTGCGAACCTACAAATATTCAGACCATGATGAAATGGGCATATTCTTGTGTCAGATAAACTCAAAGGCCGCCAAGTCCATTGCAGCTGAGGTCGGTGGCGTGTGGGAAACGCGCTCCTGGCTCCAGCCCACTCTTTTGCAGCAATCTTCCGTTGAGCCTGCCCTGCAGGGATCCTGACCAATTAACAGGAAGTCAGTTTGATGACGTCAATTGATGATGCCTCATCAGCCGGCTTCCTTAAAGGGACCATATTCACATTGCTTTTGACAGTTCTTCTGTCAGTGTTCTGCAGCATTGAGCTGCTGCAAACACTAACAAGCACTGCACGACTGTGCTCAGGCTGTGCCATGACTCCCTCCAGATGCTTACGGAGGGAGTCACAGCACACAGGGAGCTCCTCTTCTCTTCCAATAGGCGGAGGAGACCTCCCCAGGAGACCAATGCAGTCTGGTTGCACATTGCATAGGGGGGCATAAGCAGCGATGTTGTCAGGAGATCCTGGCTGCAGTGGCGCAAACCTTTCAATGATTTCAGTAGATCACATGGTGTTACTGCAAAGCCACACCCAACCTCATGTGGCAGCCAGGATGTCATGTATGTAGGCCATGTATACGAACTGTATAGTCACATAAGGTGTGCCACCAGAGGGTACTGCGGTGGGAGACCTGAGGGTCACCTGCATAGGTGTGCAGGGCCCAGTATAAAAGGCTGCCCATCATGCTTGTGCCTCACTCTGGAGTTACAATAAATGGGGACTAAGGTCACAACAGCTCAAGTACATTACTAGACCTCATGGAGTCATTCATAAGAGTACTAAAGACATAACAACTGGCGATGAGATTACGAACTTTCACGCAAAAATGACTAACATTGGTGCATTAGAAAAGTTCTCAGAGGGTGAAGATTTGGAAGCCTTTACGGAGCGGCTGGACCAATATTTCGTAGCAAACGACATGATAGGTGATGATCCGGCCACGCTGGCAGATAAGCGCAGAGCTCTCCTATTGACCAGTTGTCCCTGACAGCGGTCTACGGCCTCGTCAGGGACTTGCTTGCACCAGAGAAAACCCCAACGACCAAGTGATACGAGGAGCTGAAAGTGCTAATTCGGGACCAATTCAAACCGAAGGAGAGCATTCTCACGGCCAGGCATCGAATTTATATACACTGCCGCTCCGAGAGCCAGGAAATCGCGAAGTACGCTGCCGACCTCAGGAGGCTCGCAGGACGATGTGAATTCGGCGCATCCCTCACCGATGCAATGTGGGATGTCTTCGTAATTGGCATTGGTCATGAGGCCCTTCTTCACAGGCTACTGTCTACCGAAACCACCGTCACTCTGCAAAAGGCCATCAGCATCAGCCAGGCATTCATGACCTCAAGCTGCAGCTCCAAGCAGATGATGATTCACTCTCAGGACTCAAACCCGGCAAGTACTGTAAATAGAATGGCGCCTTTCACAGGCAGAACTGTTGAACGTGAATCTGCCCAGGGCAGAGCGTACAGGCCCCTGTGTCCTTTAACTCAGAGTCCGCCGAGTGGTGCAAACATAAGTCGAGTAGCACCATGCTGGCGTTGCGGAGGTAATCACAGGGCTCATCAATGTCGGTTCAGAGACTATGTGTGCAAAGGCTGCAGCACAAAGGGCCACCTCCAGTGAATGTGCAAAAGAGCTGCGACTCACCACGTGGAAGAGGTGTCAGCAGATGGCTGTGAATCCAGCGCAGATTACGAAGAGATGGCTAGAGAGGCAGCTCAGTCCCAGGACGGAGTATATACCTGCACCACAGATTGTCCTCCAGTGATAATGGAAGTCGAGATAAATGCCGTTCCAGTCTTCATAGAAGTGGACACGGGGGTGAGTCAGTCAGTAATGAGCCAGAAAGCCTTTGAGAGGCTATGGAACGATCAAGCTGAACAACCCAAGCTGCTCCCGGTTCAGGCAAAGCTGCGCACCTACACCAAGGAACTGATATCAGTTGTTGATAGTGCAGATGTAAGTGTATCCCATGTTGGCGTGGTGCACAATTTACCATTGTGTATTGTTTCAGGTGATGGACCAACGCTACTTGGAAGAAAATGGATGGGGAAGATTCATTGGAACTGGGAAGACTTCATCTCTCCAGCGATTGACGTCCCCCGTGCTCAGAGATTGGACCAGGCACCGGAGAGCAGATCAGCGCAGCCTCCGAGGCACAGACCACTCATCACGACTGCGTGGCGATGATCAGGCCGAGACGACCCAAACGCGCCTCCTCGGTTTCAGTGGCAGGACTCCTGGAGAGGAAGATTGGATCCGAGGGCTCTTTCCCAGCTTCAGTGGCAGAATCCCTGGAAAAGAAGATCGCGGCAGTCGATATCATGGGTAGGGAAAAGATGGCATCCAAACCACGAGGTACAGTGTTAATGGAGCAACGACACGTGGTTCCACGCAAGGAAGACGATTGGAGCAAAAGTAGTAAGGCCATTTTAAAGGAGGCCGGCAACCCGCTATTTTTGAATAAACTGCTTAAAATTGGTAACCAATGTAAAAATCCAGCTGTAATGTGCAAAATGTTGTTGAGCAATGTCGGGTGCAAATTGCAATGAGCCAATGTAGCAGGCGAACACCTAACGGTTGCATACAGGTCCAGCGGGCTACCCAATGCTGTAGCCAGCGTCCCCGGGACCAGAACGATGTATCATAAAGTGTTGCCACAGCTGACAGAAGTAAACAACCACAGAGTAAATGATCCCCGGAGAGCAGAGGCACTGGTAGCGATACCCTGCCTCAGATTGGTTTAACTTTGCAGGCACCCGATGGCATGAACCGCCACGGGCCAGAAACAGTAAACTACGCCTATGCTCGCAATTGGCTACCGTCGCCCACCACCCCGGTGGAAAAGGTGCAGCCCACAAACCCACTCACCACCACGGCAATGCCCAAGAGCGAAGGGTCACCCGCAACAGCTCCTCCGAACGGGACCTGGACCAGCCAGGATCCCAAACTAGAGAGTGCTCACAACAGTGCCCTCAAGGAAAGCGAATCAGCAGTCTCCTGTGAACTGCTAGACAAGATGAGGCAGCCCCACCGTCGCTTAGACGAAACGCTCACTAACTCAGACCCAGGGAGCAGCAGCGACACTGTGCAAACGAAAAGGACAGGGAGGTCACACACACAACAGCTGTCTTTGGGCCTGCCCAACACTAGGAGTAATGGCAAGAGCCCTGAGCTCCGGCAACTCGAGCAAAATGAGCTCACCTCGCCCACAGACCCATTAGCATGGGGCGCTGTGCCGCCACCAGACGACCCGAATCTCATTCGGCCATGCTGGAATTAGACTGATCTTGTGTACCTGTACTGATATACCTGTACTGATCATGTAAATGTACCACACAAAAAGAAACGCAACTGAAATCCACCCAACAAATGTACCAAGATGTAAATGTAAAAGCCATGTGATGAACTTGAATGCAACTTGCATATAACGGGCCATTAGCATGATCTCTGTGTAGGGGGGAGAATGGAGTAGTCATGGACTCACAACCAGAAATCACTGGGACCTCCACTGGCAACAAATCTCACTACCAACCCACCCAAGCTAGAAGCGACCCTCCAATGGTCAACCAGGAAGAGCAAAGCTCAGGTTGCCGTCAATGTACGAGTCAATTTGCATTAAAGACTTGGGGGAAGTGATGTCATGTATGTGGACCATGTATAGTCACATAAGGTGTAGTCACATAAGGTGTTCCACCAGAGGGCACTGCGGTGGGAGACCTGAGGATCACCTGCATAGGTGTGCAGGGCCCAGAATAAAAGGCTGCCCACCATGCTTGTGCCTCACTCTGGAGTTACAATAAATGGGACTAAGGTCACAACAGCTCAAGTACAATACTAGACCTCATGGAGTCATTCATAAGAGTATTAAAGACATAACACAGGGTGTGCAGCATCAAGTGAAGTAAATGTGGCCATGGTGAGGCCATCCCTGACGTTCCCGGCAGCAATGTGTCCTGTGCAGCATCAGTTGATTGTGCAAAAGGTTAGTGTTGTTGTTGGTAATGCTGGTGTGTTTAGTGATGTTGGTGTTGGGGCTGGTCGTGGTGGGATTCTGAGGACCAAGGTGAGATTTTTTCAAGGGAACCGATGCTGCTGGAATAGATGGCAGGTGAGGTTCAGATGACAGAAGCAACCTGTCAGTGGTGAGAGAGCTTGCTCCAAGGAGGTGACAGTGAATAGAGAGCTCACTACAAACACTTCCAAAGTGCATACAGCTCAAAAATCTCTTCCAAATCCTATAGGCTTCAGCTTCTGACATTCGAAAGTGAACAGCTATGAAATGGTAGCTTTTATATCACTTCTGCAGCTGTCATCTAGCCAAAGTAATGGAGAGTCAATGAGAACCCGACTCCACTTACCTAATGTGTTCCCGGAAGGACGGCAAACTCGTCAAAATTTGGTGAAATTGTTGGTACCTGCTTTTAATCCTCTTAAGTAGCATTCAACTACATGTTAACTATCTTAATTAACTGCCCACCACTTACTGTCGAGTCTGTGATCCGCAAGCAGACCTGACAGGTCAGGAACGTACATGGAGGTGAGCTTAGAGCAGAATCCTGACTCGCTCTCATTTAGGGCCATTTTGACAGCGGGCTCGTCTCCAAATCTGCACCCGCAGGGCTGGGAAGATTCGGCCAAAGTGTCAGTAATTTTTCAACTAACATTTGCTTAAAAAGACAAATGTGGCAAAATTGGGTGCCTTTCCGTGCGCAAAAGGCTTTACGACCAGGCGAGATCAGCGACTCCTGTTAAATTAGGCAGGAGTTTTGCGGTAAGACTTTAAGCCCCGTTCTAATGAGCCCGACGATGCTGATGTCATCGCATGCGCAGCGCCCCAGTAGCCCCCCCAAATCTAAATTACCTCTCGCCCCCTGCTTGTGCGCCTGCCATTAACAGTTGGATGTCGGTTGGAGGAGCTCTATTTAGAGGCGCCATCATTCCGTTTAGTTTTAGTCGGCCAATAATGCTTCCTTGTTAGTTTCACAGAGGTAAGGAGGCCTTTTGACCAATTTGAGCGATTTGCAGTTGAAGGAGTGCTCTGGCTCATAAAGATTCATGAGGTTAATTGCAGGCAGATTTGAAAGTCCAACATTTGGATCTTTTCATGGGGGCTGTGCTGGCACTGGACCTTGCCCTGAGACACAGAGCGAGAGTGCAAAATGTGGCCAGTGGTAGGAGCGCCAACAGAGCTGTCCACAGGAGGCCTTAACCTCCCAGGGAAATCCGGCAGTCGTGATCCTACATCAATTTCACTGAGGAACAGTGTGTTCAAAGGCTGTGCTTCAACAAGGATGTGGTCACAGAGCTCTGCCACCTCCTGCAACCAGACCTCGAGCCCCAAACCTGGGTGAGGACGGCGGGCACTCAATTTCTAAGCCAGTGAATCCTTCTAGTGTGCAACAGGAGACATGTCCAGCATCTCCCAGTTTGTCGTCCATTATTCCATCCATCAGGTTACACATACTCTGAACAGAAGGAGAAGGGACTACATTTCCTTCCCCATAACCAGAGAGAAGCAGCACGAGCATGCATGTGGCTTTACCAGGATAGCAGGCTTCCCCATGGTGCAGGACCGCATAACAATCCTGAGGTATTACGTAACTGCAAAGCCTTCCACTCACTTAATGTGCTGCTGGTGTTCAACTGCATACACAGAATCCTCACCGTTAATGCCTGCTATCCTGGCAGCAGCCACAATGCATTCATCCTCTGCCAGACCAGTGTGCCAGCTCTGTTCCAGCCATCACATCAAGTTCGCAGCTACCTGGTCGGAGACAAGGGCTATCCGCTCTATACCTGGCTCATGACCTCCCTCCGTAACCCCAACACTCCTGCCCAGCACTCATATAAGGACAGCTATGCTGCCACCAGGAACATCATTGAGCGGACCATTGGAATGCTCAAGCAACGGTTCTGCTGCCTTGACCGCTTGGGAGGAGTCCTCTAGTACTCGGCTGAGCAGATGTCCCTTTTTGGCGACGTCTGCTGCATGTTGCATAACTTGGCCACCATGAGGGCGCAGCCATTGCCATCCGGTATAGCTCCACCACCTCAGGAGCAGGAGGACAATGAGGACGAGGAGGAGGACAAGGAAGAGCACAAGGACGAACAGGAGCAGGAACAGCAGTGACAGAAGAGGCAGCCATTCAATTGTCCTTGTGGGAGGGCAGTCCACAATCGCCTCATCAGACTTTGGTTATAATGCTTTCCAGGCCATTTCCCGGTTGCTCAGCACATCCCCATCATTACATCAAGTTGTCATTCTGTTCCACACCCCAAAACTGAAATGAGAGAAATCACCAAATGTGCAACATTCCAATAATAAATGTATCCAAAAACATTAACCACATATACGCAACTACAAAATTTACTAATCACCCTTGTGTAAATCCTTACTTCCCCTCTTAACAGTGCCTTTTCCTACTCTATTGTTCCTACGTAGTGCCTCCCAGTGGCTGCAGCATGGCTGGTGGAAGGCTGAGTGTCGGTGCCAGAGACTACAAATGGCCTTGTAGGACGCCCTCAACCAGCTCAGGGCCTGGAAGGCCCGGCTGTAGACTGCATCACTTCAGAACAGACTGGGCTAGAGAGAAGACAAGATAAATTAAGAAGTTAACTTATGCAATTAATGCGATTTGTTCCAACTTTTAAAAATGTGTATAAGACAAACTTGAAAGAGGTGAATGCAATAATTGTAACAATTAAAAATGAGATTAAAATCAAGATTAACTGAGATCAAAAATGTTAATTGGGAGATTAATTGTAATTCATATTTTTAATCATTTGACATCCCTATTAAGCAATAATTAGGTGACATCAACACAATGCAACCACTTTTCTGGCAAATTAGGAACATTAATGCAGGGTTTCAATTACATTTCTTTCAGATGACAATTTGTTAGTGCCTAATAGAGCATATTTTCCTTTCCAGCAGTAAAACCAATTAGAGTTAGAGTTTAGCTCATAAAATAAATGACAAAATATCAAAATTACCAACCATAACCTGTAAATCTTACAGCAGTGTTGGTTGAAGAGCTGACTTGTAAAACTGAAAGATTCACCAGCGTGCAATCCGACCATGTAAGTAGCCAAATCATTTATGTTTTCAAACATCAGTTCAATTGCAATTTTACAACTGTATGTTAACAAGAAATCAATGACACATGGTTAGATTTCCCCTCCCTTCCATCCAAATAAAATACTACATTCAGCAACAGAAGAATTTGCAACCATTAATATTATGGAGGAATTTAAATGAACGAACAACCATTAATAATCTTGGCATCAAACTAGTCTTTGATTTCATGCTAATGGATGGGTAGGTATGGTTGCTCATACATCTACTTTAAGCAAGTCATGCTTTTCTATTCAAGCATCTCATCAAACATAAACTGATTTAGCCACCAGGTGTCATCCTAATGCTTAACATGAAAGACTCAAGGGTTACTTGTTTAAAATGGCCAATCTTGAACGAAACAATTCAATTTGCTACATGATACATTGATCGCTTTCAAATGTTCAGATCATAGATTTTAGGTTAGTTGACTATTTAGACTGACCCTCACTGTTTAATTGTGCAAATACCATGTAAAGTATCAGTTGACCGTCCAAAATCTGGAGTTCCGGAATCCGCAATGTTCCGGAATCCGGACTCCGGACCGATTGGTGACAGGGTCGTCCGGAATCCATAAAATGTTCCAGAATCCGGACCCGCCGACCCTGCCGACCTCGGGGCCCCGCCGCTGCCTGACCTCGGGCTTCGCCTTCACTCGACTCGCCCCGCTCGCCGCTGCCCTTATCTCGGGGCCTCCTCACCAGCCTGTCCCAACACCTCCTCTGCGACGGGGCCCGCCGGCCCGAACACTTCCTTGGCGGCGGGGCTCATCCGAACAGCTCCATCTCGGTGGGGCCCATCCGAACACCTCCATGGTGGCAGGGCCCACCCGCACAGCTCCACCTCAGCGAGGCCCGCCTGAACACCTCCTTGGCGGCAGGGCCCGCCCGAACAGCTCCACGGCGGTGGGGCCTGCCCGAACACCTTCTCCTCAGCGGGGCCCACCCGAACAACACCACGGTGGTGGGGCCTGCCCGAACACCTTCTCCTCAGCGGGGCCCGCCCGAACAGCTCCATGGTGGTGGGGCCTGCCCAAACATCTTCTCCGCGGCGGGGCCCGCCCGAACAGCTCCACGGCGATGGGGCCTGCCCGAATACCTTCTCCTCGGCGGGGCCCACCCGAACAGCTCCACGGTGGTGGGGCCTGCCCGAATACCTTCTCCTCGGCGGGGCCCACCCGAACAGCTCCACGGTGGCGGGGCCTGCCCGAATACCTTCTCCTCAGCGGGGCCCACCCGAACAACACCACGGTGGTGGGGCCTGCCCGAATACCTTCTCCTCGGCGGGGCCCACCCGAACAGCACCACGGTGGTGGGGCCTGCCCGAACACCTTCTCCTCAGCGGGGCCCACCCGAACAGCACCACGGTGGTGGGGCCTGCCCGAATATCTTCTCCTCGGTGGGGCCCACCCGAACAGCTCCACGGTGGTGGGGCCTGCCCGAACACCTTCTCCTCAGCGGGGCTCACCCGAACAGCTCCACGGCGGTGGGGCCTGCCCGAATACCTTCTCCTCGGCGGGGCTCACCCGAACAGCTCCACCTCAGCGAGGCCCGCCTGAACACCTCCTTGGCGGCAGGGCCCACCCGAACAGCTCCACGGCGGTGAGGCCTGCCCGAACACCTTCTCCTCAGCGGGGCCCACCCGAACAGCACCACGGTGGCGGGGCCTGCTCGAACACCTTCTCCTCAGCGGGGCCCACCCGAACAGCACCACGGTGGCGGGGCCCACCCAAACACTTCCATGGCGGCGGGGCCCCACCCAAACAACTCCACGGCGGCTGGGCCCCACCCGACTGCCTCCTGGATGGGGCCGGCGACCCGAACAGCTCCTCGGAGAGCAACCCCCCCCCATTTCTGACGTTCCGAAATCCGGAAATACCCGAACCTGGGCTCGGGTATTCGTGACATCAGAAAGACGTTCCAAAGTCCAGAAAAATGCAGAATCCGGAACGGCCTCGATCCCAAGGGTTCTGGATTTGGAACGCTGCACCAGTAATGTAAAATGAATTAGGGGTCTCACTGAGGAACAGTGATGTACAGTTTCTGCCATGAGCAAAAAAAAGTATCAGCTTGGCTTGGTTAGTAACACTCCTGCCTCTGAATCAAAGGTTTTAAGTTTGTAATCCCACTTCAGGACTATGACGTTGCAATACTGAGGGAGTGCTGCATTATCAGAGTTGTTGTCCTTTAGGGATGTTAAACCACAGCTTTTCCTTTTTAATTGAATGTTAAAGACCCCATGACCCATTTTGAAGAGCAACCAACATTCAGCCCTCAATCAACACCACTAGAAAATAGATCGGACCATTCACCTCATTGTTGTTTGTGGGATCTTGCTCTGTGCTTAGGTAGAAGCCTCTGGAATTGAGCGCAAATTCTTGACCTGGTTAGGAAATTGGCTGAACGGCAGGAGATCAGTGTAGGGATAATGGATAGGTGCTCAAATTGGCAGGATGGGATTAATGGGGGCTGAATTTGCTCCTTCCCTTAAGGCCTGTTACCGCCGGAAATCAACGGCCACACAGTGGAGTGAAATGGCCGCCGATTTTTCGTGGAATGGCCACCATTTTGAAAATTCCACTTCTGTGGCATCCCAGCAATGACCCGCTCCCCCATTTCCGCTCCGCTGCTGCCAATCCATCCTAAGCGCATCATCAGAGCGCGCACGACCGATGTCTGCCCAAACGCATAATTCTGTGCTGAAAATGTTGCTGCTGCCGCTCGGTGCCACCAACAGCTTTTTCTGTTGGTGCACTGTGTTTGAAGTGCTTGTAAAATGGCAGTGCAGCTGCCATTGAAGTGGAGGACCTACTGCTGCGGCCGCCATCTTAATTTTTTTTGTCGGCCGACAATTATGCCCCCGGTTTCGGCCGGGTCACCAACAGGCAGCCTGGTATCCCTCTTGGGTGCCAGGCTGCTGGCCCGGCTGGCCCAGTGGACCTAACTTAAAGAATCGCTGAGCTCACAGTGGCCCTCCCATTTAAGTGAAGGGGAGAGATGTGGTGACATGCCGGCGTGATGACGTCATCAGCGCTATGCTGATGAGTGACAGCGGTGAACACTCTGCCCGTCCCCCACTTCCGCCCCTCTACTTACCAAACTTCCGCTCACAGCCGTACTTCCGCCCCCATTATGACCGACTTCCGGGCCGCTCGAAAAAAAAGCCAAAAGAGCGGAATTTCGCCCTAGAGGCCACCACATCCACCGCTGCGGTAAAAACAGTCAAAACACAGTAGGTGCACCGCGTTTTCGGTGGGGGACAATTTCGATCCCGTAGGGATCTATGTTGGGGCCTCAACTATTCACAATATTTATTAGCGACTTAAGTGATGGCATAGAAAGTCATATATCTAAATTTCCCGATGCATTGTAGGATATCGACAGATTAAGTGAATGGGCAAAACTATGGCAAATGGATTTCAATGTAAGCAAATGTGAGGTCATCCACCTTGGACTTAAAAAGGATTGAACAGGGTACTTTCTAAATGGTAAAAAGCTAAAGCAGTGGATGTCCAAAGAAACTTGGGGGTTCGAGTACATAGATCATTAAAATAATCAAAAAAGCTAATGGAATGCTGGTCTTTAAATCTAGAAGACTAGAATACAATGGGGTAGAAGTAATGCTGCAGCTGTACAAAGCTCTGGTTAGACCACACCTGGAGTACTGTGAGCAGTTCTGGGCACTACACCTTAGGAAGGATATATTGACCTTGGAGAGTGTGCAGCGTAGGTTTACCAGAATGATACGCGGACTTCAAGGGTTAAGTTACAAGGAGAGATTACACAAATTAGGGTTGTATTCCCTAAAAGGGGTGATCTGATCGAAGTTTTCTGGATATTAAGGGGAACAAATAAGGTAGATAGAGAGAAACTATTTCCACTGGTTGGGGATTCTAGGACGAGGGGGCATAGTCTAAAAATTAGAGCCAGACCTTTTAGGAGTGAAATTAGGAATTTGGAACTCTCTTCCGCAGAAGGCAATTGATAGAAACATAGAAACATAGAAAATAAGTGCAGGAGCAGGCCATTCAGCCCTTCTAGCCTGCACCGCCATTCAATGAGTTCATGGCTGAACATGAAACTTCAGTACCCCCTTCCTGCTTTCACGCCATACCCCTTGATCCCCCGAGTAGTAAGGACTTCATCTAACTCCCTTTTGAATATATTTAGTGAATTGGCCTCAACTACTTCCTGTGGTAGAGAATTCCACAGGTTCACCACTCTCTGGGTGAAGAAGCTTCTCCTTATCTCGGTCCTAAATGGCTTACCCCTTATCCTTAGACTGTGACCCCTGGTTCTGGACTTCCCCAACATTGGGAACATTCTTCCTGCATCCAACCTGTCCAAACCCGTCAGAATTTTAAACGTTTCTATGAGGTCCCCTCTCACTCTTCTGAACTCCAGTGAATACAAGCCCAGTTGATCCAGTCTTTCTTGATAGGTCAGTCCCACCATCCCGGGAATCAGTCTGGTGAATCTTCGCTGCACTCCCTCAATAGCAAGAATGTCCTTCCTCAAGTTAGGAGACCAAAACTGTACACAATACTCCAGGTGTGGCCTCACCAAGGCCCTGTACAACTGTAGCAACACCTCCCTGCCCCCTGTACTCAAATCCCCTCGCTATGAAGGCCAACATGCCATTTGCTTTCTTAACCGCCTGCTGTACCTGCATGCCAACCTTCAATGACTGATGTACCATGACACCCAGGTCTCGTTGCACCTTCCCTTTTCCTAATCTGTCACCATTCAGTTAATAGTCTGTCTCTCTGTTTTTACCACCAAAGTGGATAACCTCACATTTATCCACATTATACTTCATCTGCCACGCATTTGCCCACTCACCTAACCTATCCAAGTCACTCTGTAGCCTCATAGCATCCTCCTCGCAGCTCACACTGCCACCCAACTTAGTGTCATCCGCAAATTTGGAGATACTACATTTAATCCCCTCGTCTAAATCATTAATGTACAATGTAAACAGCTGGGGCCCCAGCACAGAACCCTGCGGTACCCCACTAGTCACTGCCTGCCATTCCGAAAAGTACCCATTTACTCCTACTCTTTGCTTCCTGTCTGACAACCAGTTCTCAATCCACGTCAGCACACTACCCCCAATCCCATGTGCTTTAACTTTGCACATTAATCTCCTGTGTGGGACCTTGTCGAAAGCTTTCTGAAAGTCCAAATATACCACATCAACTGGTACTCCTTTGTCCACTTTATTGGAAACATCCTCAAAAAATTCCAGAAGATTTGTCAAGCATTATCTCCCTTTCACAAATCCATGCTGACTTGGACCTATAATGTCACCATTTTCCAAATGCGCTGCTATGACATCCTTAATAATTGATTCCATCATTTTACCCACTACTGAGGTCAGGCTGACCGGTCTATAATTCCCTGCTTTCTCTCTCCCTCCTTTTTTAAAAAGTGGGGTTACATTGGCTACCCTCCACTCGATAGGAACTGATCCAGAGTAAATGGAATGTTGGAAAATGACTGTCAATGCATCCGCTATTTCCAAGGCCACCTCCTTAAGTACTCTGGGATGCAGTCCATCAGGCCCTGGGGATTTATCGGCCTTCAATCCCATCAATTTCCCCAACACAATTTCCCGACTAATAAAGATTTCCCTCAGTTCCTCCTCCTTACTAGACCCTCTGACCACTTTTATATCCGGAAGGTTGTTTGTGTCCTCCTTAGTGAATACTGAACCAAAGTACTTGTTCAGTTGGTCTGCCATTTCTTTGTTCCCCGTTATGACTTCCCCTGATTCTGACTGCAGGGGACCTACGTTTGTCTTTACTAACCTTTTTCTCTTTACATACCTATAGAAACTTTTTCAATCCGTCTTAATGTTCCCTGCAAGCTTCTTCTCGTACTCCATTTTCCCTGCCCTAATCAAACCCTTTGTCCTTCTCTGCTGAGTTCTAAATTTCTCCCAGTCCCCAGGTTCGCTGCTATTTCTGGCCAATGTGTATGCCATTTCCTTGGCTTTAATACTATCCCTGATTTCCCTAGATAGCCACGGTTGAGCCACCTTCCCTTTTTTATTTTTACGCCAGACAGGAATGTACAATTGTTGTAATTCATCCATGCGGTCTCTAAATGTCTGCCATTGCCCATCCACAGTCAACCCCTTAAGTATCATTAGCCAATCTATCTTAGCCAATTCATGCCTCATACCTTCAAAGTTACCCTTCTTTAAGTTCTGGACCATGGTCTCTGAATTAACTGTTTCATTCTCCATCCTAATGCAGAATTCCACCATATTATGGTCACTCTTCCCCAAGGGGCCTCGCACAATGAGATTGCTAATTAATCCTCTCTCATTACACAACACCCAGTCTAAGATGGCCTCCCCCCTAGTTGGTTCCTCGACATATTGGTCTAGAAAACCATCCCTTATGCACTCCAGGAAATCCTCCTCCACCGTATTGCTTCCAGTTTGGCTAGCCCAAATCTATGTGCATATTAAAGTCACCCATTATAACTGCTAGATCAATTGTTAATTTTAAATCGGAGATTGATAGCTTTTTGTTAACCAAAAGTATTAAGGGATGTGGGCCAAAGGCAGGTATATGGAGTTAGATCAGTCATGATCTCAATGAACAGCGGAAGAGGCTGAAGGGGCTGAATGACCTACTCATGTTCCTATGCAAATTAGCTGAATTATTTGCTACATAACAACAGCAACTGCATTTCAAAAATAATTTACGTGAATTGCTTTGAGACCTTTCTCGTAGAAGACTATTTAAATGCTATCTTTCAAATAACTCAGCAACTTTTTCATTTGTGGTGTTGTGCTCTTATTTCAGAGTAGAATAAAATGAATATTCCACTATTACTCTTTCCATATTCTTATTTATACTATAGATATGGAAATCATATAAAAATCATCAATTTAATCTGTATTTTTATTTTATTTCGATGGGGATAACATAAATAGATGCTGCCTTATTACTTCCATGATGTCACGTCAGCTGATACATTTTGCAGATATGGCTTAGCTATCACCTGGAAAATATCCGAAGCAAGAAATGTACTTTAAGTCCACAGGAACAAATTTCATTTTATTAACCAAACTCAATATTCACCTTCAAAGGTCATCGATCTGATCCGTTAACTCTGTTTCTCTCTCCACAGATGCTGCCTGACCTGCTGAGTGTTTCCAACATTTTCTGTTTTTATTTCAGAGCTTCAACATCCACAGTATCTTACATTTGTTTCAGTATTCACCTCTGTGACTTCAGATTGTGGGTTCAAGTCCCACTCTAGGCTGACACTCCAGTGCAGTGCTGAGGGAGTGCTGCACTATCGGAGGTGCCGTCTTTTGGATGAGATGTTAAACCGAGGCCCCGTCTGCTCTCTCAGATGGACATAAAAGATCCTATGGCACTACCTGTATAATCAAAGAAGAGCAGGGGTGTTATCCCTGTGGTCCTGGCCAATATTTATCCCTCAATCAACATAACAAAAACAAATTATCTAGTCATTATCGCATTGCTGTTTGTGGGAGCTTGCTGTGCGCAAACTAGCTGCCACGTATCCCACACTGCAACAATGGCTACACTTCAAAAAGTGCTTAATTGGCTGTAAAGCGCTTTGAGACTTCCAGTGGTCGTGAAAAGCTCTATATAAATGCAAGTCTTTCTTTCACACAAAAGGATAAAGTGTTAAGTACAGGAAGAAAAATCACTTTCGTCACTTCAGTTGGTCATAAATATGGTACTATTAATGTAAAGCATATGAAAATGGCACATATGCAACAGTCGCATGGGAAAGGGGAAGTCATTCTGGTCATAAACTACATATTACATTGAAGTGTGATAACCTAGTAATCACTTACGGACAATCTCAAATACCCGTTATAAATAGGAGCCACTACACTCAAATGTACTCCACAATGTCTTGGAGAATTTTAAACAGATCGGAGAAGCTTTTGTCAGTGAATTGGCCTTTCATTGGATATTTCTCCTTGTTAACAATTGACAGTGTATCTCTTTACAGTCTTTCCCACTTTTTCTAGGTTCTGCACTGCTATCATATTCTGTACTTGAAGCTAGGACCAGCCTCAGTGGCCACCACTTTCTTGGAGCAGGGTACGTTGTGATGATTTTTCTTCCCCAAGGCAGAACTCTGCTGCCATGCAAAACTATAAAATGCAACATTCTGAACCGGATATTCCCAACAATGGTGCTCCTTTAGCAGCTCTCAGTGTGATATTGATTTCATCCCTTTCTTCTGCTCCTTTAGCAGTTCTCAGTGTGAGAATACTTTCACTCCATCCAGTAAATAAATCCTGCAACTTGATTAAACAGCCATGCAAACAGCCACTTACTTTAACCAATGAGTTCAATGATCATCTCCTTCCTGCGCTAAGAACAGATACAGGAAAAAGAGGTACTGCATTATTACATGGATTGATGTTAGCTATATATCACACATTGGCCTATTAATCATATAATTTACAGTAATGTGCTCTGATCTATTATGAAGTAAGCTAATTATATCTCTATCATATTGACATAATTTAACTTTCAAAGACTTTGGGTCAGAGTTCAATCAGCATGGTTCTCACCTTGCCTTCAGCTAAGTACAGGGCAAAGGCCACCATTGTGTATAGAGAGAAAGAGCAGATGCTATGGGAATTCATGGGCTCCAGTGGAGATCAAAGAAACATATTTCTCTTCATCCAACCCCCAAACCTAGTGTGAAAGAACCAAAGAAATTTGAAGCTCTGTTAGTTAATTTGAATTGAGAATCATTTCAAGACTATTGGCCATTCTGGAGCATTCTTCCATTGTACAAGAAGTCAAGCATGGCACTTTATATTGCGACTAAAGCAGTGGCAATAGTCTAAAGGACACAATAATTTAATGACTTTTTATTTCCCTTTTTATATTTTTTATCCCATTAGCTCTCATTTTTGCCATCTGTCATTGTATTTCTTTATTCAGCCTGCAGGGCAAGATAGTTGAGGATGACAATTATAGAATCACTCTGAGATCAGCTGACAAGACAGATGTGCAGAGGAACAAACAAACTGCTGCTTTAATAATGCTAAATTATAGCTTGCAGTATATTTTTTTTTAGATTGCATCCATGGAAAAGATTTGGGAGACCCTTTCTTTAGCATTATCTACTTGAAGCGATACAACTTTAAGTGGAGTTGTAGGAACAGAGTTGCTTCCCTCCAAGATGATCACTAATGTGTCAATGGAATGGCTTTCAGCACTTTGTAGCAACTGCATCAAAGCAATTTAGGAGATTAATGGCTTGGGTCACTTGTACTACAATCCTCGCTGCATGCATGTGCATCTTCCCAAGAGTAGCTGCATCGTATGTCCATTTCCATCCTATTTCCCAGTTGTTCCTTCCTGGAGATTGGAATCTAAACAAACTGCTTTAACAATTGATGTGTGAAGTGGTGCATTTTTATAGCAAGAATAAGGAGACTTTGTATGGATAATAAATCTAAATGGGGTGAGGAGCAAAGGGATAGATATACAAATCACTAAAAGTAGCGATACAGGTTAATCAGGCCATAAAAAAGCAAACCAAGCACTGGGGATAGAATTGAAAAGCAGGGAAGCCATATTAAACTTGTATAGAACCTTGGCTAGACCTCACTTGGAGTACTGTGGATAGTTCCACTCTCCATATTATAAAAAGGATATAGAAGCATAGGAGAAGGCACAAAAAAGATTCACAAGGATGATACCAGAACTGAGAGGTTATAAGTATCAGGAAAGATTGAACAGGCTGGGGCTCTTTTCTCTGGAAAAGAGAAGGCTGGGGGGGTAACCTAGATGATGAAAGGGTTTGATAGAGTAGAAGTGGAGAAATGTTCCACTTGTAGGGAGAGACCAAAACTATGGGCCATAGATATGATAGTTACTAATAAATCCAATAGGGAATTCAGGAGAAACTTATTTAGCCAAAAAGTGGTAAGAATGTGGAACGTGCTACCACAAGGAATAGTTGAGGCAAACCGCATAGATGCATTTAAGGGGAAACTAGATAAGCACATGAGAGAGAAACGAATATAAGGGTATGGTGAAAGGGTTAGATGAAAAGAGGTGGGAGGAGGCTCATGTGGAGCATAAACCCTGGCATACACCAGTTGGGCCAAATGCCCTGTTTCTGTGCTGTAGACTCAATGTAACAAGGAAACTATTCCACCAAAATCAATTATTTCAAAAATGATTTCAGCTCAAACTCAGTTGAATTGTTTTGTTCCTTGTTACTGAATGGAAAGAAACTAGCATGGAAAGGGATTGCAGGAATCAAAGTACGGCTCATATTTAGCATTTAATGCACAGACATATTTTTGAATCATATGTTCTAATCATCATAACTGCAGGAATTCCTCAGGTGGGTCTAGGGCCGAATTGGTTCTGTTAGCTTTCTCCTGCCCTCAGATGAAGTATCCTTTTAAGATTTGCTGGACTATTTATCTAATAAATTGCAGTTACTGAAAAGCTTGTTTAAATGACAATCAAATTGGGAAGTGAACTTGGTATACTCTGAATGAAACTAGTATTTCATTGCTGGAACTGGTGAGTTCTTCCAATTGTATAAAGTATTTAATACTTAAATAAAGCTAGAAGAAAATTGCTACTTCCTTAAAAACAAATAACTTACAGAAAAAAGTATGTGCCGAAGTTCTTGCATCTGTTTATCAAGCCATCTCTTAGACCTCTCTCCTACTGATATATATATATATGAGGTGCTCACCTGATGTCACATAGCACTATGCAGCTGGGACATTTGATACCATAGAAAGAGATTAAAAAAACCTTTTACACACTTATATGAACAACAGGACCATATTAGAGAATCATGTTAATAGGATCAAATCAGTGAACTTGGAGTGAATTTGTATTTGAATGTCCAATGTTCAGTGTTGGGTTTGTTTGTAATTAGGTCCTAAATGAAGCAGGTGTAAAGTTGTTAAATTTATTCCAGGATTATCATCTAACAAAGCAGCATTCATCATTGTTAATCAATGGTTACATAATTTCTTCATTTGCATTGATGGCTGATAAACAAATTCAAATGCAAATCTCTTGTTATGACAAACATTGCCCTCGATCCTGGTGATAGCACCATTTGTAAGGTGTTCAAATCTTAAAATAAAACTGCTCCTAACAGCTACATTCATATTCTCTGCAAGTTTGAGGGTGACTCACTTTGACAATGGTTAACCACAAACTCCTATCTGTCTAAAACTCTGCCATCCACATCCTAAGGGAAATTTTACAAATTAGTACTCCAGCTTCGTGCAACAGGAGTGCATATGGGGAGGTCTGTGCCTGTATTCCCAATGGGAGTGTCAATTCGTAAAATCTACCTTGAGTAAGTAGAAAATAACAAATGGAATAAAACTGCACCTGTTGTACTAAACTATATACATTATTCAAGATGTTTTTTATTCATTCAGCCATCCATAGAAATTCTGTGGCTCGACTCTTTCTCTCCCTCTCTCCCTCTGTCTCTCTGAAAGGCAGATTCTTTAATTTGAACTGGACGGATTGAGAAATACTTTCCAAACATTAACCAGGACCAAGTACATGTAAATAACTGTCTGTTAAATTCCAGAAAGAGTAGCCAATCAGATATTTATTTCAACCAATCCCTTAAGAGGTTTGTACTTGGATTGAATGGGTTGGCTCTCCTTTCGACATTTCGCTCAGACAGCATCTGACTACCACTATTGGATCCAAAATAACTAGAGGCTCTATTTTAATAGCCCACTCCTGACAAGAACAGGGCATGTGGTGTGGGGTTAAACTATCGGCAGTGTAGTACTCACTGTGTCCACACCACACTTTTGCCCCGCACCATTTTAACAGACACATTTTGGACAGTATCTGAAGCCTTCACCCCAGGTAGGCAGCGTTTGATTACGTAATTCAGATCCCAATGTTATTTTAACTCTGGGCCATGCATTGCCAATCACACCCATAGAAGCTAACATGAGAAGGCCCCACGGCCAGAAGAGTTAAAAAAAAATTTTTTTTTCAAGATTTCCTTGTGGGCCAAGATAAGCAAGAGTGCTTCTCCAGGCTCTTAAAGGAATCTTTAGACCTCCCCTTTCCTGAGCTCCCCCTCCTCCTCTGACTTATATCAAATCCAGAGCACCCCCAATCCACCCGCCTAGAGTATGAGAGTAAACTTGCAAGGAACATAAAAACCGACTGCAAAAGTTTCTACAAGTACGTAAAAAGAAAAAGATTAGTGAAGACAAATGTAGGTCCTTTACAGACAGAAACGGAAGAATTTGTAATGTGGAATAAGGAAATGGCAGAACAATTAAATAAATACTTTGGTTCTGTCTTCACGGAAGAGGACACAAATAACGTCCCAGAAATGCTAGGGAACCAAGGGTCTAGTGAGCAAGAGGAATTAAAGGAAATGATTATTAGTAAGAAAATAGTACTGGAGAAATTAATAGGACTGAAGGCAGATAATCCTCAGGGCCTGATGATCTGCATCCCAGAGTACTAAAAGAGGTAGCCATGGAAATAGTAGATGCATTGGTTGTCATTTTCCAAAATTGTATAAATTATGGAACAGTTCCTGCAGATTGGAGGGTGGCAAATGTAACCCCACTATTTAAAAAAGGAGGGGGAGAGAAAACGGGGAACTACAGACCGGTTAGCCTGACATCAGTAGTAGGGAAAATGCTGGAATGTATTATAAAGGATGTGATAACGGCACACTTAGATAATATCAACGGGATAAAACAAAGTCAACATAGATTTATGAAAGGAAAATCATGTTTAACAAACGTACTGGAGTTTTTTGAGTATGTAACTGATAGAATAGATAAGGGAGAACCAGTGGATGTAGTGTATTTGGATTTTCAGAAGGCCGTTGATAAAGTCCCACATAAGAGGTTAGTGTGCAAAATTAAAACACATAGGATTGGGGGTAATGTATTGGCATGGATTGAAAATTGATTAATTGACAGGAAACAGAGAGTAGGAATAAACGGGTCTTTTTCAGGGTGGCGGGCAGTAACTAGTGGGGTACCACAGGGATCAGTGCTGGGCACCAGCTATTCACAATATATATAAATGATTTGGATGAGGGAACCAAATGTAATATTTCCAAGTTTGCTGACGACACAAAACTAGGTGGATTGTGAGTTGTGAGGGGGATGCAAAGACGCTGGAAGACGATTTAGATAGGTTGAGTGAGTGGGCAAACACATGGTAAATGTGAAGTTATCCACTTTGGTAGGAAAAACATAAGGACAAAGTATTATTTAAATGGTGATGACTTGGGAAGTGTCGATGTATAGAGGGACCTGAGTGTCCTTGTACACTAGTCATTGAAAGCAAACATGCAGGTGCAGCAAGCAATTAGGAAGGCAAATGGTATGTTGGCCTTCATTGCAAGAGGATTTGAGTACAGGAGCAAGGATGTCTTACTACAGTTATACAGGGCCTTGGCGAGACCGCACCGGAGTATTGTGTGCAGTTTTGGTCTCCTTACCTAAGAAAAGATATACTTGCCATAGAGGGAGTGCAGTGAAGATTCACCAGACTGATTCCTGGGATGGCAAGATTGTCGTATAAGGAGAGATTAGGTCAACTAGGCCTGTATTCACTAGAGTTTAGAAGAATGAGAGGGGATCTCATTGAAACGTATAAAATTCTGACTGGGTTGGATAGACTGGATGCGGGGAGGATGTTTCTCCTGGCTGGGAAGTCTCGAACAAGGGGTCACTGTCTCAGGATACGGGGTAGGAAATTTAGGACCGAGATGAGGAGAAATGTTTTCACTCAGTGGGTGGTGAACCTGTGGAATTCTCTACCACAGAAGGCTATGGAGGCCAAGTCACTGAATATATTTAAGAGGGAGAAAGATAGATTTCTAGAAACAAAAGACATCAAGGAGTATGGGGTGAAAGCGGGAATATGGTGTTGAGATAGAGGATCAGCCATGATCATATTGAATGGCGGTGCAGACTCGAAGGGTGGAATGGCCCACTACTGCTCCTATTTTCTGTTTCTATGTTTCTTACAGGGGACTGTTCCCACGTGCCCCTGGTAATGGGCTCCTGCCAGGATCACCGTTCTCCCCCGTCCCCGTCGACTCCTTATCATTTCTCCTGGGTTCGGGAGGGGGTCACTCCTGGATTATGTTGATGAGGTCTGGAAGTTAAAATGTCCCCAGCCTCACATTGGTGAGTCGGAACGAGCCTGTCACTCACCCTGTTGGCCCCACTCTGACCTCTCACCCCAAGTTAAAATCGGGGCTTAAGACATTTTCTTTTCTGTGAGGAAAGTTGTTTTTTAACCCCCATATATGCGGTGACAGAATTAAAGAAGGCAATTCCATCTTTTGGATAAGACGTTAAAGCGAGGCCCTGTTTGCTCTCTCAGGTGGACGTTAAAGATTCCATGGCACTATTTCGGAGAAGAGCAGGGGAGTTATGCACGGTGTCCTGGCCAATATTTATTCCTCAATCAACTTAACAAAAACAGTTTATCTGGTCATTATCACATTGCTGTTTATGGGAGCTTGCTGAGTGCAAATTGGCTGCCGCATTTCCCACAATACAACAGTGACTACACTTCAAAAATATTTCATTGGCTGTAAAGCACTTTGAGACGTCCAGTGCTCATGAAATGTGCTATATAAATGTAAGTCTTAATTTCTTTCTTTAATTCCAAACTACATCTTAGACAAACATTTCTGTCACAGAGCTGTTACCAAGCTTAAAATAGTGGACAAAGGAATTTGATGTGGATGAATTAAGCGTTCAAATGCTAATATTCACATTGCACAATGTCAAGGACTTTAGAACAAGTAAATGACAGAATATTAAAAGTTGCACAATTTCACCTGCTCCTATGGTCTGTTATTCCTGGTGCCATTGGTTTTTGCAATTCGTGCAAAACTTTTTGCTTGATGTAAATAATGTGTTGCTAGTATGATGTGGCATGAATTCATGACCTCATTTCTCTTATCTGGAAGGAGGAGTGCATGTCAGGAGATCTCAGAGACGCCGTAAACATGACCACCTTCAAGAAGGGTGACAAGTCTGACTGTGGTAACTACCGAGGAGTCTCCCTGCTGTCGGCCATAAGGAAAGTCATCGCCAGAATCCTCCTCAATCGCCTTCTCCCTGTGGCTGAAGAGCTCCTCCCAGAGTCGCAATGCGGATTCTGCCCACCAAGGGGCACAATGGACATGATCTTCACCGCGCGACAAATACAACAGAAATGCAGGTTGTGAGTTCACAACCCCTGTACATGGCCTTCTGTGACCTCACAAAGGCCTTCGACACCATGAGGGATTATGGAGCGTCCTCCTCCGATTCGGCTGCCCTCAAAAATTTGTCACCATCCTCCGCCTGCTTCACAATGACATGCAAGCCGTGATACTGACCAATGGATCCACCACGGACCCTAAATCACGTTCGGACTGGGGTCAAGTAAGGTTGTGACATCGCACCAACGCTCTTCTCGATCTTCCTTGCTGCAATGCTCCATCTCACTCTCGGCAAGCTCCCCACTTGAGTAGAGCTAAATTACAGGACAAATGGGAATCTGTTCAACCTCTGCCACCTCCAGGCCAGATCCAAAGTCGTCCCATCCTCCATCATTGAAATTCAGTACGCAGACAGCGCTTGTGTCTGCGCACACTCAGAGGCCGAACTCCAAGCCATTGTCAACACCTTCACTGAGGCGTACGAGAGCATGGCCATACACTAAACATCTGTAAGACAAAGGTCCTCTACCAAGCTGCTCTCGCCGCACAGCACTGCCACCTGGTTATCAAAATCCACGATGAGACCTTGGACAATATGGACCATGTTCCATACCTCGGGAGTCTACAATAACATTGATGACGAAGTCCAACAACACCTTCAGTGTGCCAGTGCAGCCTTCGGTTGCCTGAGGAAGAGAGTGTTTGAAGAGCAGGACCCCAAACCTGGCACCAAGCTCATGGTCTACAGAGCAGTAGTGATACTGGCCCTCCTATATGTCTCAGAGACATGGACACTGTACAGCTGGCATCTCAGGACACTGGAGCAGTACTACCAATGCTGCCTCCGCAAGATCCTGCAAATCCACTGGCAGGAGAGACGCACCAACATCAGTGTTCTCGCTCAGGCCAACATCCTCAGCCTCGAAGCATTGACCATGCTCGACCAGCTCCTTTGAACAGGCCACGTTGTCAGCATGCCTGACATGAGACTCCAAAAACAAGCGCTCTACTCGGAGCTTCGACACGGCAAGCGAGCTTCACGGACACCTTCAAAGCCTCTTTGAAAAAGTGCAACATCCCCACTGACACCTGGGAATCCCTGGTCCAAAACCGCTCAAAGTGGAGGAAAAGCATCCAGGAAGGTGCTGATCACCTTGAGTCTCTTCACCGAGAGCAAGCTGAAGCTAAGCGTAGACAGCGGAAGGAGCACGCGGCAACCCAACCACCTGTTCCTTCAACCACCATCTGCCCCACCTGTGACAGAGACTGTCCCGCATTGGACTCATCAGTTGCATGAGAACTCATTTTTAGTGTGGAAGCAAGTTATCCTCGACTCCAAGGGGCTGCCTAAGAAGAAGAAGCTAGTATGATGGTGAGCTGTATCCTGGTATCGCAACGTAAAAGGGGAAATTTTAAACCCCCCATACGATGGGCGACAGAGGGTTAGGGTGGGGGTGGTTAAATTGACAAATATGTGAAACCCGAACCCAGCCTGCCATGACCACGCCTACTTCTGTTTTAACCATGGCGGGTTTGGGATTGTCCAAGTAACCCACTCTGGAGAGGCGGGTCCATGATTATAAGATGTTAATGAGGCTCCTTGCCTCAAATTTTTGCAGCCATTTAAATATAACACTAATCAGCCAAATTTCCTGGGGCTTGGGAAACCCGGCAGTTAAAGGGAGGAGGAAGCAGCTGGACCCAGCAGGTAAATGCTTTTTAAGAGCACTGCAGGAGAGCTTTCCCAGGTCCCTCAAGGAAATCTTCTGCCGCAATCATCTGCTCCCCACGATCTTTGCCAGTCCTCCTTCCCCCTGCTTGTCGATTAGACTCCTCCCCCTCCCACCAACCGCGATGTTTCCTCTCAATCTGGCCGGCTGTGAGGTGGAAAACTCAGCAAAAAAATGATAATGAGGTCTTGCAGTTATATTTCCTCCATTTCCAGGTTCTCCCTCGTCCACCCACACCCCCCCCAACCCCATCTCCGCAAATACGCCCCCTCCCTACTTCCCTGGAAAAATCAGGGCCAAAGTTTTTCATTATTTCGGATGGATTGGAGCAAGCAAATTCAAACTACACGCAGACAAAAGGTTTTGCATTTTCTCAAATGCCCTAATCTAGTTTATTATTGAACGCATTCACAGAAGTAAAATGTTTAAATGATGGATTAGTAGATTCAGAGGAATTCATTCGGGACCCACCATTGAAGAGGTTATAAATGCAAAGCAATGAAGTCTATATAGTCCTGGGAAATCTGTTGCCACCAAGGTCCAAAGAACCTTCTATTAAGGACCATGTTCTATGCCCTGAAGAGCTGAAACTGACATTATGTACATCTCTGTGACACTGTGTGTCTAATTGCCTTATCTTTCATATATTTCATGCATTGCGCCTATCTTTTAAGTAGATGGCAGTTCAGTGTGTTAGTCTCTGATGGCTCCAAGAAAACTGAGCACATCTGTTCAAATATCAGTCATCAAGCAGAAAGACTGGTCAACACTAATTAGTACTTCTTGCTTTGCTGATGCATAACCAGCATAAAATATATTTACTACTTGTTGGAAATAACTTCATTTTCTTGAGATGATTCATCAGTGCTGAAACGAGCACAATATCAAGGTCATGCAAATGGTCTGGATTTAATCAATTTTGAATGTTTTCTCATAGAAATGGGCCGTCTCTATTTGTAAAATCAACAATGCTTCATGTGTTTGTATGACATTTCTCTGTCTGCTATTTTAATCTGTTTATTTTAAATGGTGATTACCTCCATTAAAATAGCAGAGTAAGCAATATTGTACGAACACGTTATATTCATATGCTAATATTTGCAACATTAATTTCCAGGTTATGGTTGAGTTGAATTAATTTAGGAGCTGTGTTATACTACAGACTCTGGTCTGAGACTGGTATTTGTAAAATGCAATACTCAATGCACAGATCGGAGTCCTATTGTCAACTGCAAATTTTCATCATCATCATAGGTGGTCCCTCGAACAAGGATGACTTGCTTCCACGAGAGTTCACAGATGTTTCAATGAAGGACCTGATGTTCCAGTCCTGAACTCCAGTTGAGGGGTTGGAAGATGCCTGTGCGTGAATTTTTTTAATGTGTGGTGACCGTTGCACATCAGCCACCACACTGGCTTGACAGAGCTAGGCCTTTATCCAGTGGCAAGGATTAACCAGGATGACTGGGGACCTGCTCTGCTGCACGGACCTAGTACACACACATATTGCAGTGTGGGCAGGCCCGTGCTGCCCCTGGGCCCTCGGCTCTTCTGGGTCCCCTCATTTGCCGCACCTTCACCACGATGTTCCAGGGCCCGGCGCTCCAGCTCTATTTATAGCGCCGACCTGCGATGGTGTCTCACACAGGTCAGGACGGCCCATGATGTTCCAGGGCCCGGTGCTCCAGCTCTATTTATAGCCCCGACCTGCGATGGTGTCTCACACAGGTCGGGGCGGCCCATGATGTTCCAGGGCCCGGTGCTCCAGCTCTATTTATAGCCCCGACCTGCGGTAGTGTTCTCACACAGGTCGGGACGGCCCATGATGTTCCAGGGCCCGGTGCTCCAGCTCTATTTATAGCGCCGACCTGCGATGGTGTCTCACACAGGTCGGGACGGCCCATGATGTTCCAGGGCCCGGTGCTCCAGCTCTATTTATAGCCCCGACCTGCGGTGATGTTCTCACACAGGTCGGGACGGCCCATGATGTTCCAGGGCCCGGCGCTCCAGCTCTATTTATAGCCCCGACCTGCGGTGGTGTCTCACACAGGTCGGGGCAGCCCACGATGTTGTACTAGTGCAGTGACAACGGATCCCAGAGCATTAGTACGTGGACAGCTGCAGAGCTCCACACTGCAGGAAATAAATTTTTTATATTAGGAGATTGCGGGTAAAAAGGTCCACTTTCTCATTATTAAATAGTTATTTGCACCCGATGAGTAGCCAAAGCAGCGTGGGTCTACCTACTCAAGGTGATCTTGCATCTCTCACATTAGTGTGCTCGGGTGTCAGATTGTCAACTACGTTTGCGAGTTACATTGTCAGTTTCACAATGATGTATGCCTGAAACCATTTTACATTGACGTGAAAGTGATAGCACATCTGTGCTCAATGAGGCAAATTAATCTCAATCCTGATAATGTTTTGTTCTCGTGTTTGCCACCAAAGAAAGAAAATCTGAGGGTAGGTGTTCACACCTCAGCAACTGAATGTCAGTTATATAAAATCACCCCTTACCCTCAGCCACAATGTAAATATATACACATTTATATTTGCAGTTGGCATGAGTGCATGTGAGACTTTGAAGATACTTTTACCTTCTAGAGTTATCTGGGACAAAAAATGAAGAATTAGCCAACTAAAAGAATCCAATAATTTAATTGGATAGTTCTTTTAAAAAGCTGGCACAGGCATGGGCCAAATGGACTCCTTCCATGCTGTATGATTTTATGATTCAATAAATCCAACAGACAAAAATGTTTAATTTCTGTCTATGATAGGTTATTTATTGGATTGTTTCTTGCTGGTTGCAGGGAAGTCTTGTTAAAGCTGTACAGGGTATTGGTGAGGCCACACCTGGACTGTGTGCAGTTTTGGTTTCCATATTTACGAAAGGATATACTTGCTGTGGTGGCAGTTTAGAGAAGGTTCACAAGGTTGATCCCAGGGATGAGTCGGTTGACTTATGAGGAAAGGTTGAGTAGGTTGGGCCTCTACTCATTGGAATTCAGAAGAATGAGAGGTGATCTTATAGAAATGTATAAGATTATGAGGAAGCTGGACAAGGTGGATGCAGAGAGGATATTTCCACTGTGGGGGAGACTAGAACTAGAGGGCATGATCGTAGGATAAGGGGCCACCCATTTAGAACTGAGATGAGGAGAAATGTCTTTTCTCAGAGGGTTGTGAATCTGTGGAATTCGCTGCCTCAGAGAGCTGTGGAGGCTGGAACATTAAATAAATTTAAGACAGAAATAGACAGTTTCTTAACGATAAGGGGCTATGGGCAGCGGGCAGGGAAGTGGAACTGAGTCCATGATCAGATCAGCCATGATCTTATTGAATGGCGGAGCAGGCTCGAGGCCCATATGGCCTACTCCTGCTCCTATGTCTTATGTTCTTAAGTTCTTATAAACAGGGTTACAGTCAGATATTGCTACCTGCTTCTGAAAGTTGCATAGAATCTACATTGTAGTCTGGTTAATTTTTACACAGTTATATAGACAAACAGGGCAACCAATGGGTTAGATTTTAGCTCCTTCCGGTGGCAGGAAACGATGTTGTAACAGAGTTCAAATGGCGGTGCTAAACTGACCACCCCATTTCAGTTCCACTGCCATTTGTCCTGGGGCCTTCCATTGTGTGGCTGAGGCACTCGCCTGAATCAGGAGGGAGCCTCATTGATCAGGATTTTATGACATACATAAAACCCCATTATTATTTTCAGTGCCTACTGTGCAGAACATGTGCCACTCCATTCAGTAAAACCTGGTGGTACAGCAGCAGAGGTCAAGAGGAGCAAGTGTGCATCTCTAGGATTCACAAAAATAATGTCAGGAGTTTCACTTCCCCCCACCCTTCCACCCCCCTATAAGTTTGTTGCTTAAGCTATGGTTTAATAAAGTTCCTTATTCTTCCAGCTTTTAAAATCAAGGAAATCACATGATGGCTCATGATGTATTCCAGTAAAGAAGAGTTCTCTTTTTTGATTCTTGTGACTCACTTATATGTTGGGCGTGTAGGAAACATGCTTCACTTACAGGAGTGTCTGGTAATGCTGAACTCAAGGAGAATATCTAACATAAAACATCAAAATGTACAATTGGCTTTACAAACACATAGAAAGCTTGGATGTCTAGTTACATCAAGACACTTCTTTGGTACCCAGTGGATTACTAAGGCACAGAGATGTAACATCAATATCAAAGGTGAGCTCTAGTCTCCCATCAGGGCTGCCTATAAATAATGCTAAAAGATGTTACAAGTTGGTATAAAACCCATGGTCAGATGCAGGACATTGATATAAAATGTTTACATTAAAAATTGCAGTAGTAGAATCTACACTAGATTCCTTTCATTACAGTCCTTTTTTAATGTTAAAATAAAGGGAGGCATAGCTTGTGTTGATGTAAATTTAATTTGAACTACGTGCAAAGAACTAGAGGACATGAATAGCTGCAATAACTAGCGAATTAGAAGTCCCTCACCTCCACACACACACACAGAGTTTATATGCCAAACACATCGCACAAATAATGAGGTGGATAACTATCTGGGAATTAAACTGAACGCTATAGTGATAAGTAGGGACTGAGATGATCAAATACTCCATGCAGTCACACTGGAGCCCAGGAGAGAGAGAATTTCTGTGGAGAGCACCAGGTCAGGGTAGAACAAAAGGGATGGCAGCATGGATGAATATTCTGGAGGCTTGTTCGAAGATCTTTGGGGATCATGGAATGTTGGTATAAATTTTTCTCTCAGAAGATTAAATCAATGATAGAATAGATTGTACAAGATCTGTAGAAATAGAAGAAATGATTAGGTGAATGATCTTTATTCGCTCCATGTTTTGCTATGTTCTAGTGGGGTGGTAGATTCGAAATGTAACCGTGCTGATCTGCTGAGACCTGCATTCTAAACACATCCCTACTCAATAATAGCTAAAAAAAACAATAAAGTATGACAGCTTATAATATTGACACGTGTTTAATCAGGAATACTCTAGAAGCTCATATGCATTTAATTAACAAAAATAAAATGCAATCCAAAAATGGTCCTAGTATTCTGTGTAAATTATATAAAATGAAGACATTTGATTTTGTTGCTTTGTCTTTCCTATTTATAAAGTATGCAATGTGAGAAAACAAGGAACTACAGGCCAGTTAGCCTGACATCAGTCATCGAGAAAATGCTTGAATCCATTATTAAGGAAGTGGTAACAGGGTACAAAGAAAATCCTAATATGATTAGGCAGAGTCAACATGGTTTTATGAAAGGGAAATCGTGTTTGACAAATCTGTTAGTGTGTTTTTAGGATGTAACTAGCAGGATAGATAAAGGGGAAGCAGTGGATGTAGTATATTTGCACAAGAGAGGGCTCCTGGGGTTGGGGGTAATATAGCATGGATAGAGGATTGGCTAAAGGACAGAAAACAGAGAATAGGGATAAACAGGTCATTTTCAGGTTGGTAGGTTGTTACTTGTGTGGTACCATAAGGATCAGTGCTAGGGGCCTCAGCTATTTACAATCTATAGTCATGACTTAAATGAAGGGACCGTGTGAAATGTATCCAAGTTTGCTGACTATACAAGCTAGGTGGGAAAGTAAACTGTGAGGGGGACAGAAAGGCCAGAATTTTGCCTCCCTCGAATGGTCCGATGCAGGCAGGTCGTGACCCTGCAGCTGGCTCCATCCCGCTGCTGAAAATGAACTTACTTTAATTGGGCCTATTAAGCCTGCCTAGCTTGTTACCCAGCCTAATGAGATAGAGCGGGTCTGGTGATGTCATCGATGACGTGTTTTCAATTGAGATCTTTAAAGGGCCCATGACCACATTAGATTTGAATGTCAATGTAGCATAGTGCTGTCAGTGCACGACAGCAATGGAGTGCTGCAAACACTGACAAGGACAGCACAGAGGCAGAGGGCTGCACCCAGGTTCTCTGATAACTCCCTCCATTTGGGAATGGTAGCATAATGGTTATGTTATTGGACTAGTAATTCAGAGGCCTGGACTAATGATCCAGAGACATGAGTTCAAATCCCACCATGGCAGCTGGGGAATTTAAATTCAGTTAATTAAATAAATCTGGAATAAAAAGCCAGTATAGTAATGGGAAACTATTGGATTCTGATAAAAACCAATCCGGTTCACTAATGTCCTTTAGGGAAGGAAATCTGCTGTCCTTACCTGGACTGGCCTATATAGGACTCCAAACCAACAGGAACTCTTAACTACCCTCGGAAATGATCTAGCAAGCCACTCAGTTGTAAAAAAACGCGACAAAAAACAATAATAAGAAAAAAACCGGACGGACCGCCTGGTCTCGGTACTGACTTGGAACATGATAACGGCTTCGGACACGATAACAGCACAAAACAAACAGTAGTAGTAAGGTTGGGGACAGCATCAAACAAGAAATAATGGATGCATGCAATAAAGGTACAGCAGTTATCATGGGTGACTTTAATCTACATATTGATTGGGCTAACCAAACTGGTAGCAATGTGGAGGAGGAGGATATCCTGGAGTGTATTAGGAATGGTTTTCTAGATCAATATGTCGAGGAACCAACCAGGGAGCTGGCCATCCTAGACTGGGTGATGTATAATGAGAAAGGACTAATTAGCAATCTTGTTGTGCGAGACCACTTGGAGAAGAGTGACTATAACATGGTAGAATTCTTTATTAGGATGGAGAGTGACACAGTTAATTCAGAAACTAGGGTCCTGAACTTCAGGAAAGGTAACTTCGATGGTTTGAGGCGTGAATTGGCTAGAGTAGACTGGCAAATGACACTTAAAGGGTTGACGGTGGATAGGCAATGGCAAACATTTAAAGATCACATGGATGAACTTCAGCAATTGTACATCCCTGTCTGGAGTAAAAATAAAACGGGGAAGGTGGCTCATAAGAACATAAGAATTAGGAACAGGAGTAGGCCATCTAGCCCTTTGAGCCTGCTCCGCCATTCAATAAGATCATGGCTGATCTGGCCGTGGACTCAGCTCCACTTACCCGCCCACTCCCTGTAACCCTTAATTCCCTTATTGGGTAAAAATCTATCTATCTGTGACTTGAATACATTCAATGAGCTAGCCTCAACTGCTTCCTTGGGCAGAGAATTCCACAGATTCACAACCCTCTGGGAGAAGAAATTCTTTCTCAACTCGGTTTTAAATTGGCTCCTCCGTATTTTCAGGCTGTGCCCCCTAGTTCTAGTCTCCCCCACCAATGGAAACAACCTCTCTGCCTCTATCCTGTCTATCCCTTTAATGATTTTAAAAGTTTCTATAAGATCACCCCTCATCCTTCTGAACTCCAACGAGTAAAGACCCAGTCTACTCAATCTATCATCATAAGGTAATCCCCTCATTTCTGGAATCAGCCCAGTGAATCGTCTCTGTACCCCTTCCAAAGCTAGTATATCCTTCCTTAAGTAAGGTGACCAAAACTGCATGCAGTACTTCAGGTGCGGCCTTACCAATACCTTATACAGTTGCAGCAAGACCTCCCTGCTTTTGTACTCCAGCCCTCTCGCAATGAAGGCCAACATTCCATTCGCCTTCCTGATTACCTGCTGCACTTGCAAACTAACCTTTTGGGATTCATGCACAAGAACCCCCAGGTCCCTCTGCACCACAGCATGTTGTAATTTCGCCCCATTCAAATAATATTCCCTTTTACTTTTTTTTTTCCTCAAGGTGGATGACCTCACATTTTCCGACATTGTATTCCATCTGCCAAACCTTAGCCCATTCGCTTAACCTATCCAAATTTCCTTGCAGCCTCTCCGAGTCCTTTACACAACCCGCTTTCCCACTAATCTTAGTGTCATCTGCAAATTTTGTTGCACTACACTCTGTCCCCTCTTCCAGGTCATCTATGTATATTGTAAACAGTTGTGGTCCCAGCACCGATCCCTGTGGCACACCACTAACCACTGATTTCCAACTGGAAAAGGACCCATTTATCCCGACTCTCTGCTTTCTGTTCGCCAGCCAATTCTCTATCCATGCTAATACATTTCCTCTGACTCCACGTACCTTTATCTTCTGCAGTAACCTTTTGTGTGGCACCTTATCGAATGCCTTTTGGAAATCTAAATACACCACATCCATCGGTACACCTCTATCCACCATGCTCGTTATATCCTCAAAGAATTCCAGTAAGTTAGTTAAACATGATTTCCCTTCCATGAATCCATGCTGCATCTGCTTGATTGCATTATTCCTAAGGCTCAACCGTGGCTAACAAGGGAAATTAAGGATAGTGTTAAATCCAAGGAAGAGGCATATAAATTGGCCAGAAAAAGCAGCAAACCTGAAGACTGGGAGAAATTTAAAATTCAGCAGAGGAGGACAAAGGGTTGAATTAAGAGGGGGAAAATAGAGTACGAGAAGAAGCTTGCCGGGAATATAAAAACTGACTGCAAAAACTTCTATAGATACGTGAGGAGAAAAAGATTAGTGAAGGCAAATGTATGCCCCTTGCAGTCGGATTCAGGTGGGAACAAAAAAATGGCAGACCAATTGAACAAATACTTTGGTTCTGAACTGAAGGATATCCTTATTAGGCGGCAAATTGTGTTAGGGAAATTGATGGGATTGAAGGCCGATAAATCCCCGGGACCTGATAGTCTGCATCCCAGAGTACTTAAGGAAGTGGCTCTAGAAATAGTGGATGCATTGGTGATCATTTTCCAACAGTCTATCGGCTCGGGATCAGTTCCTATGGACTGGAGGGTAGCTAATGTAACTCCACTTTTTAAAAAGGGAGGGAAAGAGAAAGCGGGTAATTATAGGCCAGTTAGCCTGACATCAGTGGTGGGGAAAATGTTGGAATCAATCATTAAGGATGAAATAGCAGCGCATTTGGAAAGCAGTGACAGAATCGGTCCAAGTCAGCATGCATTTATGAAGGGGAAATCATGCTTGACAAATCTTCTGGAATTTTTTGAGGATGTAACGAGTAGAGTGGACAAGGGAGAACCAGTGGATGTGGTGTATTTGGACTTTCAAAAGGCTTTTGACAAGGTCGCACACAAGAGATTGGTGTGCAAAATCAAAGCACATGGTATTGGGGGTAATATACTGATGTGGATAGCGAACTGGTTGGCAGACAGGAATCAGAGAGTCGGGATAAACGGAATAGCAGGCAGTGACCAGTGGAGTGCCGCAGGGCTCAGTGCTGGGACCTCAGCTATTTACAATATACATCAATGATTTGGATGAAGGAATTGAGTGTAATATCGCCAAGTTTGCCAATGACACTAAACTGGGTGGTGGTGTGAGCTGTGAGAGGAACGCAAAGAGGCTGCAGGGTGACTTAGACAGATTAGGTGAGTGAGCAAATGCATGGCAGATGCAGTATAATGTGGATAAATGTGAAGTTATCCACTTTGGGGGCAAAAACATGAAGACAGAATATTATCTGAATGGTGGCAGATTAGGAAAAGGGGAGGTGCAATGAGATCTGGGTGTCATGGTTCATCAGTCATTGAAAGTTGGCATACAGGTGCAGCAGGCAGTAAAGAAGACAAATGGTATGTTGGCCTTCATTGCTAGGGGATTTGCGTATAGGAGCAGGGAGGTCTTACTGCAGTTGTACAGGGCCTTGATGAGGCCTCACCTGGAATATTGTGTTCGATTTTGGTCTCCTAATCTGAGGAAGGATGTTCTTGCTATTGAGGGAGTGCAGCGAAGATTCACCGGACTGATTCCAGGGATGGCCTGACTGACATATGAAGAGAGACTGGATCAACTGGGCTTTTATACATTGGAGTTTAGAAGGATGAGGGGGGATCTCATAGAAACATACAAGTTTCTGACGGGATGGGACAGGTTAGATGTGGGTAGATTGTTCCTGATGTTGGGGAAGTCCAGAACCAGGGGACACAGTCTTAGGATAAGGGGTAGGCCATTTAGGACTGAGATGAGGAGAAACTTCTTCACAGAGAGAGTTGTTAACCTGTGGAATTTCCTGCCGCAGAGTGTTGTTGATGCCAGTTCATTGGATATATTCAAGAGCGTGTTAGATATGGCCCTTACGGCTAAAGGGATCAAGGGGTATGGAGAGAAAGCAGGAAAGAAGTACTGAGGGAATGATCAGCCATGATCTTATCGAATGGTGGTGCAGGCTCGAAAGGCCGAATGGCCTACTCCTGCACCTATTTTCTATATTTCTATGTTGTAGACAAGGCTAAGTGATCCGACAATCAAATGGATCAGATCAAAGCTCTGCAGTCCTGCCATATCCAGTTGTGAATGATGGTGAACCATTAAACAACTAACGGTAGAAGGTGGCTCCATGAATATCCCCATCCTCCACGTTGGCAGAGCCCAGCATGTGAGTACAAAAGACAAGACTGAAGCGCTTGCAAACATCTTCAGCCAGAAGTGCCAAGTGGATGATCCATATCAGCCTACTCCTGAGGCCCCCACTATAACCAAAGCCAGTTTTCAGCCAATTTGGTTCACTCCACGAGATATCATGAAACGGCTGAGCACACTGGATACAGAAAAGGCTATGGGCCTCGGCAACATCCATGCTGTCGTGCTGAAGACTTGTGCTCCAGAATTAGCTGCGCCTCCAGCCAAGCTGTTCCAGAACAGCTACAACACTGGCATCTATCCGACAATGTGGAAAACTGCCCAGGTATGTCCTGTCCACAAATAGCAGGACAAATCCAATCTGGCAAATTACCACCCCATCAGTCTACTTCCAATCATCAGCAAAGTGATGGAAGGTGCCATTGACATTGCTATCCAGCGGCACTTACTCATCAATTATCTGCTCACCGATGTCCAGTTTGGGTTCTAGCAGGACCACTCGGCTCAGAAAATCATTACAGCCTTGGTCCAAACTTGGACAAAAGAGCTGAATTCCAGAGGTGAAGTGAGTGACTGCCCTTGACATCAAGGCAGCATTTGACTGAATATAGCATCAAGAAACCCTCGTAAAACTGAAGTCAATGGGAATCAGGGGGAAAACTCTCCACTGGATGGACTCATACCTAACACAAAGGAAGATGGTTGTGGTTGTTGGAGGCCAATCATCACAGCCCCAGGACATCGCTGCAGGAGTTCCTCAGGGCAGTGTCCTCGGTCCAACCATCTACAGCTGCTTCATCAATGACCTTCCCTCCATCATAAGGTCAGAAGTGGGGATGTTCGCCGATGACTGCACTGTGTTCAGTGCTATTCGCAACTCCTCAGATAATGAAACAGTCCATGCCCAAATGAAGCAAGACCTGGACGACATTCAGGCTTGGGCTGATAAGTTGCAAGTAACATTCGCACCACATAAGTGCCAGGCAATGACTACCTCCAACAAGTGAAAGTCTAACCACTGCCCCTTGACATTCAACAACATTACCATCGCCGAATCCCCAACCATCAACATCCTGGGGGTCACCATTGACCAGAAACTTAACTGGACCAGCCACATAAATACTGTGGCAACAATAGCAGGTCAGAGGCTGGGTATTCTGTGGCGAGTGTCTCATCTCCTGACTCTCTAAAACGTTTCCACCATTTACAAGGTACAAATACTCCAACAACACTCATGAAGCTTGACACTATCCAGTGCACAGCACCCCATTTGATTGGCCACCTATCCACCACCTTAACATTCACTCCCTCCACCACCAGTGTACCATGGCTACAGTGTATACCATCTACAAGATGCACTGCAGCAACTCGCCAAGACTTCTTCTGCAGCACCTCCCAAACCCACGACCTCTACCACCTACAAGGACAAGGGCAGCAGGCGCATGGGAACACTACTACCTGCAAGTTCCCCTCCAAGTTACACACCATGCTGACTTGCAAGTATATCGCCATTCCTTCATCGTCGCTGGGTCAAAATCCTGGAAATCCCTCCCTAACAGCACCGAGGGAGTATCTTCACCACAAGGACTGCAACGGTTCAAGAAGGCGGCTCACCATCACCTTCTCAAGAGGAATTAGGGATGGGCAATAAATGCTGGCCTTACCATCAATGCCCACATCCCATGAACAAATTTTTTTTTAAATGTGTTTATGGAGGCTGTCAGAGCACGCAGGGTGGACCTCCTCAGGGGACCAAGACTCCCTGGTTGCAGATTGCAGAGGAAGGCACAAGCAAGGATGTGGTCAAGAGGACCTGGATGCAGTGCCGCAAACATTCAAACATCTCATTAGATCAGGAAACGTTAGTACAAAGCCACGTTCTCAACTATATCATGCTGTACCTCTCAACATATCCCCAGCACTCTGTTTTCCCTATCCTACTCCTGTACATCCTTACTCAAACCAACATACCTTGCACCACCACCCATCTCTCTCTCTCTATCTACATTATCACATCCCCATCTCACTAGCCACCCCACATACTCACCCTCAGCCTATGCAACCATACCAACTAACAACACATAAAAATAGCCACTTGGGTGTTTTTGTTTCTGTTAATCTGGTCTCAAACACAAAAATCTTTATTTTCAGCACTTTGCGGACTTGGACAGATTAGTGTGCACCTTTGGAAGTGATTAGTGATTTACAGTGAATGGTGAGACACAACGGTAGCCCCACATTGGTTGTGAGTGTGAAAGGAATGGCTTGGTCATAGCAGGGATGCTTTATGGTGTTGGTGTGGAGTGGTGCCAACCTGGCGCATCATGTGATAGCCATATGGGTGTACAGCGTGAAATTAACTAAATCTGGCCATGATGAGGCCATTCCTGACTTCCCGGGCAGCAATGTGCTCGGGTGCTGATGCCCTCTGTCCTGTGCAGCATCAGGTGATTGCAGATTAGGCTGCTGTTGTTGTTGGTGGTGCTAGTATGCCTGGTGCTGCTGGTGTTGGGGCTCATCGTGGTCCGATTCCGAGGACCAAGGTGAGGCAGTATAAATGGCATCTATATTGATGGAATAGTCAACAGGTGAAGTACAGATGACAGAAGCATTCTGTCAATGGTGAGAGAGTTCTTCCAATGAAGTGATACTAGATGGAGACTTTGCTGGAAACACCATGCAGCCTGCAGAATATGTGCTGGGAATAGACTGAGCAATAGCTTCTACCTGAGGAAAGTGATTATCTGTCAGGTGGAAGCTTTTACTGTACATTTGATGCTGTCAACTAATCAGCAGGAGCAATGGCCACTGAACTTCTGCCTCAGTTGATAGACATGGTTCCTGAGCAGTGTTAATCCCATGGCCATGCAGGGAAATTTAAAAACTAATTGAAAAAGGACTCTTAAGTGCCTATAATCTAACTATTAATCATCTCAATTGGGTTGCCCGTCGCTGCCAGTCGGGGCGGCTCCGCAGTAACAAACACGCCTGGGAGAAAGGCGGGTGGGAGCCAGATAACAGCGGGTTCCTGACCCAAGGTCAAAAATAACAACTTTCCCACCCGACCCACCACGGATCTCACCCACTACCACCCGGGAACATTCAGCCCATAGTGTCTGCAAAGGGATATAGACAAGTTAAGTGAGTGGGCAAGAAGGTAATTGTGAGGAAATGTAAGGTTATTCACTTTGGTAGAAAGAATAGAAAAGTGGAATATTTAAAAATGGTGAGAAAATATTTAATGTTGGTGTTTAGAGAGTTTTGTGTGTCCGTGTACCCGAAACAAAGAAAGTTAACATGCAAGGTACAGCAAGCAATTAGGAAGGTAAATGGTATGTTGGCCTTTATTGCAAGGGAGTTGGAGTAAAAGAGTAAGGAAGTCTGACTACAACTGTACAGGGCTTTGGTGAGACCACACCTAGAGTAGTGTCTACAGTTTTGGTCTCCATACCTAAGGAAAGAAATACATTGCCTTAGAGTGGATGCAACAAAGGTTCACTATATTAATTCCTGGGATAAGAGGGTTGTCCTTTGAGGAGAGATTGAGTAGAATGGGTCTATAATCTCTGGAGTTTAGAAGAATGAAAGGTGATCTCAGAAACACATAAGTTTATGAGGAGGATTGACAGGGTAGATGCTGAGAGATTGTTTCCCATTACTGGAGAGTCTAGAACTAGGGGGCACAGTCTCAAGATAATGGGACCGCATTTATGACTGAGAGGAGGAGAAATTTCTTCACTCAGAGGGTTGTGAATCTTTGGAATTCTCTACCCCAGAGTGCTGTGGATTCTCAGTGGTTGAGTATATTCAAGGTTGAGAGCAAAAGATTTTTGGACTCTAAGGGAGTCAAGGGATTATGGGGATCGGGTGGGAAAATGGAGTTGAGGTTGAAGATCAGCCAGGATCTTATTTAATGGCAGAGCTGGCTCATGGGGCCATATGGCCTACTCCTGCTTCTGATTCTTATGTTCTTAACATGACTTCTAAAGTTCTGAATGCACAGTGAGCTCAATGTACAGGTGCAACGTCCCGAATCTAGAACTCTGAAAAACAGAATTGTCTGAAAACAGGATATTTTGCGCATCTCAGATGGAGTCGTCCGGAATCCGGAATTATTGTCTGAAAACCGGACATTTTTGAGATGGCCAAGATGGCGACATTAGACAGAGAGGAACGAGTAAACCGGTAAAAACCACTGTGCGGGGAGGCTGCGGGCAGTGGGAAACGGCGGGCGGTGAGGTGCGGAAGCTCGGCGGGAATCAGCGAGCGGAGGAGCAACGTAAATCGGCGAGCTGTGACGAGCGAAGGATCGGCGGGAAGCAGCGAGGAGAGGAGCGGCGGCGTGTATTGGCGAGCGGAGGATTGGCATGAATCGGCGAGCAGTGAGGTCCGAAATCTGTCAAAACCTGAAACGGATTCGGTCGAGGATTACGGATTTCAGACTATTGATTTCTTTTTTTGTCTGCAATCCGGAAATACCCAAAAGATGGCAGGGACTCAGTCCCGAGGATTCCAGATTTCGGATGTTGTACCTGTAACTCCTTATCAACAGTTGCATAATGGAAATAAATAAGAAATTCCATGTGCATCGGTTTGCTGGCTGATAGAAGTGTGACCTACCTGGGGGTACAGGCTTGAGTCACAGCTTGGACACCTTAAAGATATGAAAATATTTAAAGTATTTTGCAGCTCCCTTATTAAAAGGGACCCATGGGTCACTCCACACATGATTCTGAGGTGGGGTGGAGGGGCGCTACCCCACCCCGGAGTAGGAACACTTCACCAGGATTCCCAGCCTCCTCTGACTGGTGAATGCTGGCAACCCTCAGAAATATATAAAGTGGGGAAGGTGAAGTTCATTAAAGAATAATTATACATGGACTATCATTCACTAGGCTTGATGGGCCAAATAGCTCCAGACCATCTTACACTGTAATATCCTTAAATGCCTGATATTTATTCTCATTAATCAAAGACAATTGCTTCCTCTTCCTTCCAAAATACAGCATTAATACAGGGTGATGGTAGCAGATTCTATAGTAACATTTAAAAGAGAATTGGATAAATACTTGAAGGGAAAGCATTATTAAGGAAGCAGTAGTGGGACATTTGGGAAAGCATAATTCAATCAAGCAGAGTCAGCATGGTTTTATGAAAGGGAAATCATGTTTGACAAATTTGCTGGAGTTCTTTGAGGATGTAACGAGCAGGGTGAATAAGGGGGAACCAATGGATGTGGTGTATTTGGATTTCCAGAAAGCATTTGATAAGGTGCCACATGAAAGGTTACTGCACAAGATAAAAGTTCACGGGGTTGGGGGTAATATATTAGCATGGATAGAGGATTGGCTAACTAACAGAAAACAGAGAGTCGGGATAAATGGGTCATTTTCCAGTTGACAAACAGTAACTAGTGGGGTGCTGCAGGGATCGGTGCTGGGTCCACAACTATTTACAATCTACATTAATGACTTGGATGAAGGGACCGAGTGTAATGTAACCAAGTTTGCTGATGATGCAAAGTTGGGTAGGAAAACAAATTGTGAGGAGGACACAAAAAATCTGCAAAGGGATATAGACAGACTAAGTGAGTGGGCAAAACATTGGCAGATGGAGTATAATCTGGGAAACTGTGGGATTATCCACTTTGGCAGAAAAAATAGAAAAGCAAATTATAATTTAAATGGAGAAAAATTGCAAAGTGCTGCAGTACAGAGGGACCTCGGGTCCTTGTGCTTGAAACACAAGATGTTAGTATGCAGGTACAGCAAGTAATCAGGAAGACAAGTGGAATGTTGGCCTTTATTGCAAGGGGGATAGAGTATAAAGGCAGAGAAGTCCTGCTACAATTGTATAGGGTATTGGTGAGGCCACACCTAGAGTACTGCGTACAGTTTTTGTCTCTGCATTTAAGGAAGGATATACTTGCATTGGAGGCAGTTCAGAGAAGATTCACTAGGTTGATTCTGGAGATGAGGGGGCTGACTTATAAAGATAGGTTGAATAGGTTGGGCCTTTACACATTGGAGTTCAGAAGAATAAGAGGTGATCTTATCGAAACATATAAGATAATGAGGAGGCTCGACAAGGTGGATGCAGAGAGGATATTTCCACTCATAGGGGAAACTAAAACTAGGGGACATAGTCTCAAAATAAGGGACCGCCCATTTAAAACTGAGATGAGGAGGAATTTCTTCTCTCAGAGGTTTGTAAATCTATGGAATTCACAGAGAGCTGTGCAGGCTGGGTCATTGAATATAATTAAGGTGGAGATAGATTTTTGAGCGATAAAGGAATAAAGGGTTATGGGGAGCAGGCAGGGAAGTGGAGCTGAGTCCATGATCAGATTAACCATGATCTTATTAAATGGTGGAGCAGGCTCGAGGGGTCAGGTGGCCTACTCCTGCTCCTATTTCTTATGTTCTTATTTACAGAGCTATAGGGATACAGCAGGGGAGTGTGATTAATTGGATAACTCTGGCAAAGAGCCGGCACAGGCACAACGGGCCGAATGGCCTCCTTCTGTGCTGCATCATTCTATGATTCTAATACTTTAGCAGCTAGTCACAGTCACATAAGAAGATAAGAGAGCGTAGAATAGGAAAAGGCAATGCAGCCCATCAACGATGCTCCTTCAATGGACGATGCACAATCTATCCCCACAGGGAAAGCTCTGCACAAATACCTTGAACCACAAAGATAACCAAGCCAAACTCTGGATACTAATCATATAAAATATTGAAAAGTTATTGTTCGTGAAAACAACACTAATTGTGGTCTCTTAAATATTACATCAGATACAATACTATTATTTCATCCTTGATATGGAAGAGTCACTTGCGTGTGAGCATGTTAGCGTACTGATCCTCTTGCAGAAAGTTCCCCATTCTAGTTGGGGGCCATCTAGAAAGGTGGCAAATGAAGGTAAGTTTCTTTCTCTGAGAAAGTTGAGAATTGGAGGGTGAATCATCTTCTTTCACACTTGTGCCTCTCATAACAACTGAGTCCAGAGCAGTTTTAACAGAACCTTGCTTCTGTCTGTCCTCTGTCAGAGAATTCTGAAAAATAAGGAACATTAAATAGGAAGAGAAAGAAACAGCTTGTACACAGTTGCTTTAATAAAATACATATATATTTTAACGGCTTATCAGCTTTTGACAACTTTAATCCTTGTTCTACCAAGAGCAACATGATTCTCACTAATTCTAGTTCAAGCATGTTTTGTTTAATAAAGCAATGGCAGACAGGTCTAAGACACCTTGGGAAAGATTTCTGTGAAATCCATTCTGAGCCAATTGAACACATGACAGTAATGGAATAAGGCCGTTGAAAGCCTGTGTGACATTTTGTTCAGTATTTACTTTTTGTTGCTTCTGGCACTGTATAAATCATTAATGTTTTGGTGTCTCCTTTGCAACTGTTTCCTCTTTAGTGTAGCTCTTAGTTCCTGCATCACATCCTGCCTACAAATTGCAACAGGATGTGGCCAGGGATCAACTTTGCTGAACAAACGCTCAGCTTCATCAATCACATTGTGTTACTTTGATTGGGCATCCTTTTGATATCTCCCACTTGAACAATGTAAATAATTAAGACACACCTTTACCACACAGTCAATAAGTCCCGTATTCAAACTCTACCTATTAATCTAGGGTGAATTTTCATGTTCAAGGTGAGGGATTGCTTTATCAAAGTGAGGGACGTTAGGAAAGGAACACATTCCCATTTCAGACAATCGAGGTGTCATTTTAACCTAAATGTCAGGCAGGTTTGGATCGACTACCTGTTTTACACCCCTCCCGATTTTTACTCTACATTAAAGTGTGGTGTATGTAGCACACAAATCAGTGACTCCACACGGTCTGGTGTTAATCTAACTGCTGTGACCTTCGTCCTTTATTGAACAGCCTCAGAGTGCCTCTCAGGTGTGGTGGTCAGCCTTTTATATTGCCTGTTGCAGGTACATTCAGGTTTCCCACCACAGCGCCCTCTGTGGTGTACCATTGTGCTTATATTACATTTAAGGTACGAGGACGATACACACATCAATACATAACATCACATAAAGTGAGTGAAATACTCTGTATTTGTTTAACGAACGGACTAACTGTGCATCCAATCAGTTTGCACCACTGCCCATTTGTTTTTATACAGTTTGTCATGTATGTACATGCTGTTTGTAGCCACCAGATGGTGTCATTGTTGGAGGCCACTGAGCAACACGCACATGGTGCTGGTCTGGTATAAAAGGCCAGCCATTTTTGGGCTGCAATAAAGCAGAAGCAAGATTGTACCTTGCTTAGTTAAACAGTACTCAGTTTGAACCTTTATTGCATACATAACAGAGTTGAAATTAATGGCTGATTCTGGGGATATTTAAAGCACAATGCAAGTTATTTGCTATGTAAAAACAAGCATTATTGGAGACATGAAAAATTCTGCACCTTACATAGGAAGCACCATTGAAATCCTCTGACTCATATAATGGAGGTCAAAATAGCTCACATGTTAATGTTTTTGAGCAGATGACAGGGACCTTCACATAAGGGCTAGAAATTCATTTCGGAGGGCTGGCGCAAACCGGGCTGTATAGGATCGGCCGCCCGTTGTACTCAGCGCCTGATATTCAGTTTCATTGACTGCAATGGAACTGAATACAGGCACTGTGTATAACAGGCATCCTTTCCAATACCATTTTGCGCCACTGCCCGCGGCGAATTACTAGGCCATAGTGTGCACATATTTCCATGTATTAGTTGTGGCATATAACGGTGCTTTAGGCAAATAAATTAAGAAATAATTATATTAATCTTGTTGCATCAGTTAAAATAACATACATTATTGAGTTTTGGAAATCTATTATAAAAAATCAATTGCATGATAATAAACTGGATTATGTTAAAGATGGATTGACAATTAAATAGGTTTCATTCTGATACATTTCAAAAACGGTGCTTGAACATTGCAGGAAGGTTTCAAACTGGAATCTGAAAAATCCTTCAATAAGAACCTAGTAATGTTGTTGTCACCCATGTAATGTTTTATTAAAGAGAAGTAACAAATACAATAAAATATTAATCACAAAAATAATGAATTCAAATTTTCAAAATTAGCATAGCTTATATTCTAAAAGACAGGACATCAAGCTTATATCCCAATTCTCTCCCTTTTTTTGCTTTTGCTTCACCGTGAAGTGCTGTGTCGCATATATAAATAATCTCCAAAGAGCGTCAGTTTGAAATGTGAACAAAGTGAAGATGTACAATATTTTTGACATCCATTTATTCAGATGCTTGAGGCTAAAAATTGAAATATCAGAAAGACGTAGGATTTAGAAATGAAAAGATCCACAGAACTATCTAAGTATGATCAATGCAAACTTTCACCAGCTGCTGAGTGAAATGGTTGTGACCACCTATAGAAATTAAATGCATTAGAGTTACCAGCCGGATGGTCAATGCCATTTTGTTTCATACACTTTATAAAATGTATTGCAAATAGAATTATATCAGGTAAGCTTACTGCAAAATTAAAAGTTCACTATCTATCTGGAGTCGTACTTGACGCAAAGTGAGATAGTCACGGTTTTTTGCTGACCAATCATTGCAGCCCCAGAATATCAATATTTCTCAGGACAGTATCCTCGATCCAACCATCTTCAGTTGCTTCATTAATGATTTTCCCTCAATCATAAGGCTTGAATTGGGGCTGTCTGCTGATGATTTTACAGTGTTGCTCGTCTCAATTTGCAACTCCTAAGATAATGAAGCAGTCCATGCCAGCCTACTGCAGGACCTGGACAATATCCAAGCTTGGGTTGACAAGTGGCAGGTAACATTAATACCAAGAAAAGGTCCAATCACCGCCCCCCCTCCCAGACCTTCAATGGCACCACCAACATCAAATACCCCACTGCCAGTCACCAGTAGCCAAAAGCCTGACTGGACTAGCTGTATCAACAACATGGCCACAAAAGCTGGGTAGAGGCTGGGTACTTTGCAATGACAGCTCACCTCAGATCCCTCAAGGCCTTTTCACATCTACAAAGCATGTTAGGGGTGTGGTGGAATACTCACCATTCACCACTCAACCAGATGGGTGCTGTAACAACACTCAAAAAGGTTAATGCCATTCAGCACAGAGAAGTTCAATTAATATACAGTTCTGTCATCAGATGGATCATTTACTCCCTCCAAAATTAGCATACTGTGGCTGCAGGATGGACTGCAGCAACTCACCAAGCTTACAGAAATAGCACTTCCCAGCTCCATGGCCATTATCACCAAGAAGGACATGAACAGCAAAATCATGGGAACAACATTACTTCAAAGTTTCCCTCCGAGTCATGTACCATCCTGACTTAGATATTGTAATATCTTCAGAGAGCACACAACACACAACCTGTAAGATGGCTGCAGGTTGCGTAAACTTCTGACCTGGTCAGGTGACCTACTCTTTATTAAACAGCACTAGCCGCAGTAACACAGTCATTCACAGTGTGGAGCTATAGACATTAAACTTCATCCTCCTTAATGAAGAAGTTATTATAACAAACAATCATCATACATAACTTGTATGGTTATACATAACAAAGTATATGGACTTACTTTGCCATATTTACAAATCAAGTTTAACCACTTGTTTTCTGTTTTGAAGAGGATACCTTCGCTCTCGAACAGAACCTACCAAACATGGTGTTGAATTTAAACTCATTCGAAGCTGATCCTGAGGGAAGTTTTCCTCCAAGGCATGCCCTTGAATTCCATTTGAACTCTCTCTAACTTCAGACTCCTGACTCGGACTCAGACTTAAATTCTGACTTTCTCTTGGATTTGTTTCCAGTACATTAGATGTTGGATATGCTACTGGTGTATCAAAACTATCTGATGAGTCAGAAGTAATTGAATCAGTCCCACTCTCAACTACTTCCATGTAAAATATGATCAATGTGAACAAACCTAACCTGGCCATTATCAAACATCTTGACCAAATATGTGTGAGGAGCATATATTTTCACCACTCTTCCTGGTAACCACTTGACCCATTTATGGTGATGATTCTTCACTCTCACCTTCTGATTTAATTTCACACTTCTCTCTTTTACTCTACCTCTATCATGATTCTCTGTCTTAATTGTGTCTCTTCTACGGACTGTGCTAAGATTGGTTTTAACAACGAGAATCTGGTTCGTGGCTGTCGTTTGAGAAACAACTCTGCTGGTGTTCTACCAGTAGTTGTGTGAGGAGTATTACGATACGTTATTAGAAAATCAACCAATTTGTGGTCTAATGATAACTGTCCTTTTTTTTGGATTTAGATCCAATATTTGTTTGATGAAGGCACATTTTACAATTTGTACAGTGCGCTCTGCTGCACCATTCGAAGCAGGGTGGTACGGTTGAACCTCTGTATGGACAGCATCAAACAAGAAATTAGGGAGGCGTGCAATAAAGGTACAGCAGTTATCATGGGCAACTTTAATCTACATATAGATTGGGCTAACCAAACTGGTAGCAATACGGTGGAGGAGGATTTCCTGTAGTGTATTAGGGATGGTTTTCTAGACCACTATGTCGAGTAACCAACGAGAGGACTGGTCATCCTAGACTGGGTAATGTGTAATGAGAAAGGACTAATTAGCAGTCTTGTTGTGTGAGGCCCCTTGGGGAAGAGTGACCATAATATGGTAGAATTCTTTATTAAGATGGAGAGTGACACATTTAATTCAGAGACTGGGGTCCTGAACTTCAGGAAAGGTAACTTCGATGGTATGAGATGTGAATTGGCTCGAATAGACTGGCAAATGATACTTAAAGGGTTGATGGTGGATAGGCAATGATAAACATTTAAGGATCACATGGATGAGCTTCAACAATTGTACATCACTGTTTGGAGTAAAAATGAAATGGGGAAGGTGGCTCAACCGTGGCTAACAAGGGAAATTAAGGATAGTGTTAAATCCAAGGAAGAAGCATATACATTGGCCAGAAAAAGCAGCAAACCTGAGGACTGGGAGAAATTTAGAATTCAGCAGAGGAGGACAAAGGTTTTAATTAGGAGAGGGAAAATAGAGTATGAGAGGAAGCTTGCTGGGAACATAAAAACTGACTGCAAAAGCTTCTATAGATATGTGAAGAGAAAAAGATTAGTGAAGACAAACATAGGTCCCTTGCAGTCAGATTGAGATGAATTTATAATGGCGAACAAAGAGATGGCAGACCAGTTGAACAAATACTTTGGTTCTGTCTTCACGAAGGAAGTACTAGGGGACCAAGTGAGAAGGAGGAACTGAAGGATATCCTTTTTAGACAGGAAATTGTGTTAGGGAAATTGATGGGATTGAAGGTCGATAAATCCCCGGGGCCTGATAGGCTGCATCCCAGAGTACTTAAGGAAGTGGCCCCACAAATAGTGGATGCATTGGTGATCATTTTCCAACAGTCTATCGACTCTGGATCAGTTCCTGTGGACTGCAGGGTAGCTAATGTAACACCACTTTTTAAAAAAGGAGGGAGAGAAAACAGGTAATTATAGATCGGTTAGCCTGACATCAGTAGCGGGGAAAATGTTAAAATCAATTATTAAAGATGAAATAGCAGCGCATTTGGAAAGCAATGACAGGATCAGTCCGAGTCAGCATGGATTTATGAAAAGGAAATCATGCTTGACAAATCTTCTGCAAATTTTTGAGGATGTAACTAGTAGAGTGGACAAGGGAGAACCAGTGGATGTGGTGTATTTGGACTTTCAAACGGCTTTTGACAAGGTCCCACACAAGAGATTGGTGTGCAAAATTAAAGCACATGGTATTGGGGGTAATGTACTGACGTGGATAGAGAACTGGTTGGCAGACAGGAAGCAGAGAGTCGGGATATACGGGTCCTTTTCAGAATGGTAGGCAGTGACTAGTGGGGTGCCGCAGGGCTCAGTGCTGGGACCCCAGCTATTTACAATATACATTAATGATTTAGCTGAAGGAATTGAGTTTAGCATCTCCAAGTTTGCAGATGATACTAAACTGGGTGGTGGTGTGAGCTATGAGGAGGACGCTAAGAGGCTGCAGGGTGACTTAGACAGATTAGGTGGGTGGGCAAATGCATGGCAGATGCAGTATAATGTGGATAAATGTGAGGTTATCCACTTTGGGGGCAAAAACAGGAAGGCGGAATATTATCTGAATGGCGGCAGATTAGGGAAAGGGGAGGTGCAGCGAGACCTGGGTGTCATGGTACATCAGTCATTGAAAGTTGGCATGCAGGTACAGCAGGCGGTGAAGAAGGCAAATGGTATGTTGGCCTTCATAGCTAGGGGACTTGAGTATAGGAGCAGGGAGGTCTTACTGCAGTTGTACAGGGGCCTGGTGAGGCCTCACCTGGAATATTGTGTTTAGTTTTGGTTTCCTATTCTGAGGAAGGACGTTCTTGCTATTGAGGGAGTGCAGCGAAGGTTCCCAGACTGATTCCCGGGATGGCTGGACTGACATAGGAGGAGAGACTGGATCGACTGGGCCTATATTCAATGGAATTTAGAAGAATAAGAAGGGATCTCATAGAAACGTATAAAATTCTGACAGGACTGGATAGTTAGATGCAGTAAGAATGTTTCCGATGTTGGCGAAGTCCAGAACCAGGGGACACAGTCTAAGAATAAGGGGTAAGCCATTTAGGACTGAGATGAGGAAAAAATTCTTCACTCAGAGTGTGGAATTCCCTACCGCAGAGAGTTGTTGATGCCAGTTCATTGGCTATAGTCAAGAGGGAGTTAGATTTGGCCCTTATTGCTAAAGGGATCAAGGGGTATGGAGAGAAAGCAGGAAAGGGGTACTGACTGAGGTGAAGGATCAGCCATGATCTTATTGAATGGTGGTGCAGGCTTGAAGGGCCGAAGGGCCGAATGGCCCACTCCTGTACCTATTTTCTATGTTTCTATGTTTCACACCATTTTTGCTCATGAGCTGTACAAATTTTTCTGAATGAAATTGTGGTCCATTATCTGAAACAATTTCTTTTGGGAGACCAAAAAAAGAAAATGATCTTCGCAAAATGTCTGTTTTACTTGTTGTTACTTTCCACATTGGAAACGCCTTGACCCACTTCGAATGGCTATCAATCACAATGAACAATTGTTGTCGTTCTAGCTCAGCAAAATCAATATGTAGCCTTTGCCACACCCTGGGAGGCCATTTCCATGGCTGTAATGGTACTGATGGTGGTTGCTTGCTTACCGATTGACATGTCGTACACTGACTTACTATGTACTCAATATCTTTATCAAGACCTGGCCACCATAACTAACTGTGTGCAAAACTCTTGGTCAAACACATTCCCAGGTGCTGGTCATGGAGGTCTCCTAATAATTTGGACCTGAATTTATTTGGTATAACCACTCTTGCATCCTACATGATACAATCTTTATCGACTGATAATTCATTCCTACGAATGAAGAATGGATCAATATCTTGTCTGTTACCTGGTTTGGCCATCCGTTTGCAATGTAATCATACAACTTTGACATAACTCGGTCACATTTGGTTGCTCTACCAATCTCTTCAGCTGTGACTGGCAGTTCATCATTGTATGAAAAATAGAACACCTCTTCCCTATCGGGTGTAACTTGTGATGGGGAAGGCAATCTAGACATAGCATCAGCATTACTGTGATCAGCTGATCATCTGTATTCAATATTATATGTATATGCTGACAAAATCAAAGCCCATCTCTGCATTCAGGCTGTGGCTATTATTGGAACTGGGGACTTTGGATGGAGGATTGCTGTCAGGGGCTTATGGTCCATAATGAGAGTAAACTTAAGACCATATAAGTATTTATGAAACTTCTTGATCCCAAAAATTAATGCCAAAGATTCCCTTTCGATTTGCGTATAATTGCGCTCACTGGCACTGAGAGTGTATGAAGCAACAACAATTGGTCTCTCCTCCCCATTACATAATACATGAGAGATTACTGCCCCAACTCCATTCGGAGAGGCATCACATGCTAGCTTGATCTCCTGAGATACATCATAGTGAACTAATATGGTGCGCTCTACCAAGTTGCTTTTACACTCCTTGAATGCTGTATCACATTCTTTTGACCACTTCCAATGGATCTGTTTTTTCAATAGGTCATTCAGTGGATGTAATACTGTAGCCAAATTTGGTAGGAACTTCCCATAATAGTTCAAAAGACCGAAAAATGATCGAAGTTCAGTGACATTCTTGGGAGTGGGTGCATTTCTGATTGCATCCAGTTTTTCCTTGGTTGGATGTAACCATCTTTCTCTACTCTGTACCCTAAGTACTTCACTGAGTTTTGAAATAACTCATACTTGTGAGCAGCCACTCGTACTCTGTGCTTCTCTAGCCATTTGAGGACTTCATTCAATATGTTAATTATGAATTTGCCTATTTGGTGCTGAAATTAGTATATCATCTAAATGACATACTATCTCTTCAATACCTTGCAAAATCTGGTTCATTATCCCTTGCAGAAGACATTACAAATGGTAGCCTATTAATATAGGCCTAGATGAGTATTTATAGTCAAGCATGTCTTGGACTCCTCATCTAGTTCAAGCTGTAAGTAGGCATTCGTAAGATCCAGTTTTGAGAAAATCTGACCCCCTGTCAGTGTTGTGAACAAATCTTCTATATTTGGCAATGTATTGGGGACATTACCCTTTAGAACCTGGTTTACGGTTACTTTATAATCACCACACAATCTTACCTTACCGTCGGACTTAGGTACAACAACAATGGGCGTAGTCCAATTACATCGATCTATCTTACAAATAATGTTCTCAGTCTCTAGTCTTTTGAGTTCTTGCTCAACTTTCTCCTTGAGTGCATATGGTACGGAATGTGGCTTGCAGTAAACCAATCTAGCGTCCTGCTGTACCCTGATACTCGCCTTAAAGCCTTGGATCGATTGCCCGTTTCGCAGAACACCTTCAGATAATTCTTGATGACATCATCCTTTGACGCAAATCTCATTTCAATATGAAAAATCTCACTCCAATCCAGCTTCAGTAATCCCAACCAATTTCTTCCTAGTAAGGCCGGCTTGTCTCTTGCCACTACTATTAGAGGTAAGTTCTGAACTTGATCCTTGTATTTCACCAGTACGGTGATACGACCTACCACCAGAATGTTCTCTCCCGAGTAGCCTCGCAGCTCTATCTTGGCTTTCTCCAATGGGAAATCACGCAATTTGTCGAGGTATAGCGACTCCAGTACTACACTTACGGTTGCATCAGTGTCGATTTCCATGGTCTCTTGAATCCTGCAACATCTATTTGGATTATGATACTTTTCGAATCGCCATCCATTAACCTGGTGCTCCTGATGACGTTTATCTCTAACATCTCCTCGTCCTGTTGTTGTTCTTCCATGCTATGTAGTCTCTGGGGATTTCTACTCATAGCTTTGAAAGCTGGTTTACCCTTCAGTTGGCATGCCTTTGCAAGATGCCCAGTTTTCCTGCAGAAGAAACACTCTGCCTTCACATATGGACAACTTTGAGCAATGTGTCAAGTTAGGCGTCGTCAATAACTTTCTTCCGATCGCATCATTTTTCATCCCACAAACAAAGCGGTCACGCAATGTTCGGTTCTGCAAGTCTCCGAAATTAAAGTGAATAGATAGCTTTTTTCATGCTGCAATGTACTCACTGATATTTTCTTCTGCCTTCTGATTTCGTATTCCGAAATGATAATTTTCAGCAATTTCTAACAGAACTGGGCTGTAATGTTGTTCTAACTTAGTTAAAATCTGTTTCAGCGTTGTATTAACATAGAAACATAGAAACATAGAAAATCGGTGCAGGAGTAGGCTATTCGGCCCTTCTAGCCTGCACTGCCATTCAATGGGTTCATGGCTGAACATGCAACTTCAGTACCCCATTCCTGCTTTCTCGCCATACCCCTTGATCCCCCTAGTAGTAAGGACTTCATCTAATTCCTTTTTGAATATATTTAGTGAATTGGCCTCAACAACTTTCTGTGGCTTTTCAGGCACAAGCAAATTTATCAGCATTTCATACAACTCGGGCCCGGCCTCAGTTAAGAATATAGCTCTTTTTTGTTCCAACACCGCCCAATTATTGTCTTCATTACCGGAAATGATATTATTTGCAGTGAAAACATTTCTAGCTGATCCACATATGCTCTGAAACTTTCACGTTCGCGTTGAAATGCCCCTAAATGCCCTATGACTCCCATAGGGGCAGCCATTTTGAATTTGGCAGTTTAACCAAGTGTGCTCGTAATTTACCTCAGATTTGTAGCTGTTTCCAAAAACAGAGAAGCTCTCAAAGTCTCTCTGTAGGCTGGCTGAAACCTTCACCAACAAAAATTTCAGCTTTGTATTATCCGATTATGTCCCATTCTCATCACCAAATGTAATATCTTCAGAGAGCGCACAACCCACAACCTGTAAGATGGCTGCAGGTTCCGGAAACTGCTGACCTGGTCAGGTGACCTGCTCTTTATTAAACAACACTAGCTGCAGTAACACAGTCGTCCACAGTGTGGAGCTACAGACATTACAGACATATTATTCCATCCTTTCAATGTCACTAAGCCAATATCCTGGAATACCCTACCTAACATCTTCATGGAGCACGATTAGCACAAGGATTGTGGCAGTTTAGCAAGAAGATCCACCACCTTTTCAGGGCAACTAGAGGTGAGCAGATCTAACTATACCTAACTCCAATATTCAAGAATCTTCAATAATTAAGCCAATATCATTAAAGGAACATACACCTATATTGGGCTCAAGTTTCCACACGATAAAAAAACGGGTGCCCCTCCGAGCTGGGCGCCCGTTTTTCGCGTCTAAAACGGCGCCGGAAAAAAAACTCGCGATTCTGGAGAGCTCTGCAGCTCCTTGACTGTTTGGCGCGGCGCCCATGGGGCGGAGCCTACACTCACGCCGATTTTGTAAGTGGGAGGGGGCGGGTACTATTTAAATTAGTTTTTTTCCTGCCGGCAACCCTGCGCGTGCGCGTTGGAGCGTTCGCGCACGCGCAGTGTGAAGGAAACATTGGCACTCGGCCATTTTTGTAGTTCTTTGTAGCTGTTTAATTTTTGAACATTTTTTAATAAAAGCACATTGCCATCAGCACATCAGCACTGAGGCTTCCTGCAGCCTTCTCACTGTCTCCTTCCCGCCCGCCGTCGGGAACGTCTTCCTCCCCCCCCCCGCTGCGGTCGGGCGGGCGGGCGGGCAGTCGGTCGGTGGGGCCCACACTCCCTCCCTCCCACCCGCCCGCCGTCGGGAACGGCTTCCTCCTCCCCCCCCCGCTGCGTTCGGGCGGTCGGTCGGTCGATCCCGCACTCCCTCCCTCCCGCCTGCCCGCCGTCGGGAACGTCTTCCTCCCCCCCCCCGCTGCGTTCGGGCGGGCGGGCGGGCGGTCCCGCACTCCCTCCCTCCCGCCTGCCCGCCGTCGGGAACGGCTTCCTCCCCCCCCCCGCTGCGTTCGGGCGGGCGGGCGGGCGGTCCCGCACTCCCTCCCTCCCGCCTGCCCGCCGTCGGGAACGGCTTCCTCCTCCCCCCCCTGCTGTCGGGAACGAACGAACGAACTTGTGAGGCTGGCTGAAGCACTTTCACACAGGTAGGAAGATGGTTTATTTAATCTTTTCTTTGCTTATAAATGTTTATTCAGGTTGGATTTATTTGTATAATATTTGTAGAAGTATAAATAAGGATTTATTGTAGAATTTAATGACTTCCCTTGCCCCCCCCCCACCCCCCACCTCGTTCTGGACGCCTAATTTGTAACCTGCGCCTGATTTTTTAATGTGTAGAACAGGTTTTTTCAGTTCTACAAAAATCTTCACTTGCTCCATTCTAAGTTCGTTTGGAGTACGTTTTCACTGTGGAAACTTTCAAATCAGGCGTCAGTGGCCGGACACGCCCCCTTTTGAAGAAAAAATTCTGTTGCAAAGTAGAACTGTTCTACCTGACTAGAACTGCAGAAACAAAAATGTGGAGAATTGAGATTTCTAAATTAGTCCGTTCTCCACCAGTTGCTCCTAAAAATCAGGCGCAAATCATGTGGAAACTTGGGCCCATTGTATTTTAAATGGTATACTGTAGCTGTCCTTAGAAACACAGCCATCCTCTGTGAGCAACGCCATGGCAGATTTATTATTTATTAAAGAAAGAAATAGAAAGAAATTACATTTATTTACATAAAATACATTATACATTGCACAAGAACATCAAAAATAGAGGACTCGAAAACTATAAGGTCCAATTGGCTTGTCTTGAAAACTAATGGCCCAGTAATTGCGGTCGGAGCTTCCCGCGGGCGGGTGCCTCCGACCTGAAAAATTTCTACGAATTTACCTGATGGTCTGGGAGGTTCAGAGGCTTGTGGTCCTGCGCCTCTACACGAAGGCCTGCATAGAGACCCACGTATACCAGGGACGTAGGCACTTCGCATGTGTTCCTGGGATCACATGGGCCAGCCCAATCAATCAAAGTAGGGGTATTCCCATTCATACTTGTATGTATGGGATTATCCCCAAAAACACATAAGCACTTAAAATAAATGGAAAAAAATCCCATATTTAAAATTAATCAAAATGGAATTTAATTAATTAATTATTTAAACACAAATTTAATTTTCTGAAAAATAAATTTACACATTTTAAAGGTTCCAAAAATATGCTTACCTTATTTAACAGGATTTTAAATGTTTAAATTATTGAAACCATGTATTTTTCTGTCCTTTAAAAGTCTTCAGAATTTCATGGGCATTCGCTGGGCAGAAGTTGGACAAATAGCCCAACTCTCCGCCCGCGTAGGTCCTTTACTTCCGGATGCGTGCGATCTGTCAAGATTGACAGGTTTAGGTGCGTGCGCTTCGCATGCTTAAATCCAGAACTTGCGGGGCTCCTACAGACGCGTACACACCTCATACACGCCCGTAGGGGCCGAAAATGCAGGGCCAAAATCTCCCAAATCTACCAATCTTTGAAATATCTATCTAATTTTCCCTTAACTTTTTTTTTTTACAGTGTTTTCCTCCTCTGTCTCCTTCAGCATTCAATTCCACAAGTACACTATCCTCTCAGTAATTTAGTTAAACCTAAACTGCCTGTGTACTTTTCCAATTCTAAGTTTGAGACTTTTTCCTTGGTTCGAGAGTTTGTAACAATCTTGAACATATTGTCAGTGTTCAGTGTTCAGTTTGTTTATTCACTTATCAATCCTGAATCCTCGAATAATATTTGCCCCGAGCCTGCTCTTCTCAAAACAATCTCTTCAAGAATCACAGACTCTTCAACCTCTCCTCATATCTCACATCTCAGATGCCTTAAACTGCCTTATAATGCTCTATATAAACACTGCGTCTCCCAACCTATCATGAGCAATGGGATGAGATATCTTCCAATCTTAATATATATTCTTAGGTGTTAGCATTGGCTCAGTAGTAGTACACTTGCATCCAAATCAGATGTTTGTGGATTCAGGCACCATTCCAGAGACTTAAGCACATAATCTAGGCTGACACTTCAATGCAGCACTGAGGGACTGCTGTACTATCGAAGGTGGCATCTTTCAGAAGAGATGCTAAAGGATGTAAAAGATCCCCAAAACAGAGGATTCCTCCTGGTGTCCTAGCCAACATTTATTCTTTAACCAGCTTCATTAAAATAGATTGTCTGGTCATTATTTCATTGCTGTTTGTGGGAGCTTGCTGTGCTCAAACTGGCTGCTGCATTTCCCTACATTACAACAGTGACTACAATTCAAAAGTACTTCGTTGGCTGTGAAGCATTTTAGGACATCCTGAGGTCCTGTACAAAGCACTGTACAAATGTAAGTTTTGTTCTTCCTTAAAATATTGAGGAAATAAGCCTAATATATTGCAATTGAGTGATCTCTGGATTGAATGCATACCTTTTCCTGTTATGCAAGCCAAGGTATTTAATGTGCCGCACGGGAGTCAGTTCAAGATTCAGAACATTCAACAACAAAGCAAGTTATAGCTAATATATTAAAATGGTGTTTTCAACAACGGGGGCATTAATGGACATTTTTTTATGGTGTGGTGTATCAAAGATTATCAGCTGGATTTTCGGGTGGTTTGCGACCGGGTTTTCACCGCGTTTTGACCCTCCACGGCAAAAACCCGGTCGCAAAGCCCGGTCGCGATCCTCGGTTCCTTGTTAGAAGCACCGCCAGGGAGAGCTGCACCGGATGTGTAATGACTCGGATCGCATTACTGTCCGAGTTGCAGCACTCACCCAACCCGTACACTGTGCCCAGGGACCGTCAGGTAAAACCTAGCGGTGCAGCCCTGCCAGCAGCGGTAAGTTGGAAAACCTGAAAAAAAAGGCAAGTTAAAGTTTTTCTTTTTCTTTTTTTGCAGCGATTTGTTAGATTAGGGTCTTGGTAATGAATTTTGAATGTTTTTTTGAATTTTGTTTCCCCCCCACCCCTCCCAAGGCCTCTCTCGCAGCCCTCCCGGCCCCACACTAAAGTAGGCGAGGATCGCGTTTTTGCGCCCCGAATAATTGTGCAACGCCTCCCTTTGCAAGCAGACACCAAGTGCCGAAAGTTAGGCCTTAAATCGGTAACGCAGTGAAAATGGTAATTTTCACGTATCGCTTATGTTTTCGCCTAAAAACCCCAAAACCCGAAAATCCAGCCCATGGTTATTAAACACGTCCTTTCAAAAAAATCTGCCAGAACAAGATATAGCCACAATGGAAACTTTTTTCCAATCAAATTTAGACTCTGAACTTGAATATTTGTCATTTATAAAGTAAAAATCAATAAGTTGCACATTTTTTTTTAATCTGAAGTTTACAATATGTGAATATTACAATTTAACTAAAAGGAGTGTTCCATTCATTTCTTCTTTCAGGGAAAAGGTTTATGGTATAACAATTGCAGCAGATTTCCTCAACTTTCTCCTTTTTCTCACCTTCTTTCCTGACGGCACTGACTTGTGCTGGGGAATTGATCCAATGATGTGTCACCCAAGTGTGCATTCCTCAACTATGAATATCAGCATGCTATTTGACCTTGTGCAGCAAGGAGATGAATATATGTCGTGGTAGATGAAGTGAACTTTAATTTCTGAAGCTACCAAATGGCAAAGAAAGACTACAGTATAACAGAATAATAACGATGCTGTTAATGTCTTTAATGATAACTTTAATTTCTGTAGCTAAAAACTGGTAAAGGAATGATTGTATGGGACAAAGGAATGATCACAATGTTGTAAATGTGTGTAATGCTGAATAAATACAATTAAAAGTAAATGATCGGCTCCTATTCCTTTGTTTATATCACTTGTTTATTCCTGTCATCCTCTAATGTCCAGAAACATAGGGCTAGAATTTCCAAAAAATCCGTCAGCGCTGGATTGCCGCCCAAAATACCGGTAAGATTTTAAAATTACCGCGGGCGAAAAGTTCCACAAAAAAAGGAAAATATTCCATCCGGTGAAAACAAATGGACCTTACACCCCGATTCTCAGTGGAAAACGCAATCTTGGGCCGATTGGGCAGTTCTTAAACAAAATGGGCGGTCTAAAATTTAGACTGAGGCTGTGGGTTGGGCCGAGGAGGGGGAAAACACAAAAAATATTTTTCCAAAAAACATAAAATAAAAAATCAGAAAACATTCTCAGGACCTTTTTCGTCTTAATCACTGTAAAAGAATTTTAAAATAATTATTAAAAATCCATTAATTTACCTTTTTTGGCAGGGCTACTTACCTACCTACTTCTCATGGACAGTTTTTTTCTACTTACCTACAGGTCACCGCTGAGTCAAAAAGTGACGATAGTGGTTTTTGGAAGATGCACGCCGGTGGTCCATCCTCCAGCAGTATTTTGAAACTGCCGGCGGAACTCTTCATGGAAATTTTCGCCGATCCAGTTTTCGGCCAAACTGACCAATACCAGCGAGAAACTGGGCGGAGATGCAGTGCAAATTCTAACCCATACAGTGTACAGCAGGAAAGAGATAGGGTTTTTCCGCTCTTCTGCTCTCCGGGTTTTGCCCCGGAGCGTTGGCAATGGCAGTAGTGAGGGCTTCTGGGCGGGAGGTCAGCAAGGATCCTCGGGTCCGGTTTTGCGGCGGCATGGAGCAGCACTGCCCGGAAGAGCTGCGCCGATGTGCAACGCCCGGCATTGCAACACCGGCGTGAGTTTGAGCTCCTGCCCGACCCGTCTGCCCAGTAGTGCGCCTGCAATGACCGCCTGGGAAATCAGGGCGGTCCAACCATCCCATCAGCAGAGAGGTAGGTAATGGACTCCTCGCACAAGATAAAAGTTTACGGGGTTGGGGGTAATATATTAGCATGGATAGAGGATGGGCTAATGTCATGTATGTACATTCTGTTTGTAGCCACCAGATGGCATCATTGTTGGAGGCCACTGAGCAGCATGCACATGGTGCTGCTCAGGTATAAAAGGCCAGCCATTTTGAAAGTCAGGCATTTTGGGTCTAAATAAAGCAGAGCCAAGGTTGTACCTTGCTTAGCTAAACAGTACTCAGTTTGAACCTTTATTGCATACATAACATTTGGCGACAAGAATAAAAGAACCTTTGTTTGCAAAATGAGTACGATTGGATTTTTAGAGCGATTCGTGAAGGGAGAAGATTGGGCAGACTTTGTGAGCCGTTTGAACCAGTACTTCGAGGCCAACAAAATCAAGGGGGTCGACGATGCAGATCGTGCCGGGCCATGTTCAAAGAGCTATGGTCTGATAAAGAATCTACTCGTGCCTAGTGAGATAAAGAATCTACTCGTGCCTAGTGATCCAACAGAGAAAACGTACGAGGAGTTGGTACGGGAACACCTCAAGCCAGACGACGGCATCATCATCTCGAGATTCAGGTTTTATACACACGTTCGATCGGAGGGTCAAAGTGCAGCGGAATTCATTGCTGACCTGAAACATCTAGCAGGACTGCAAGTTCGGGACAGTGTCGGCAGACATGCTGCGGGACTTCTTTATTATCGTTATCAACCACAAGATGATCCTGCACAAACTTCTGGCGGTGGAGGAGTTGGATTTAAAAAGGGCCATCGAGATCGCTCAATCATCTATGACAACGGACAGGAGTCTAAAGCAAATAGCGGTGAAGAATTGAACCTCAGCAAGTAGTGTAAATGCGATTGATTCGGTGTTCGGCAGAGCGGCACATGGCAGGGCCTATCCAGCTGCGTTCACGAAACCTGTGGCTGCCCAAAGTCCGCCAGCGGGAATGTATCCGACTTCTCTGTGTTGGCATTGTGGGGAAATCATCGGCACCAGCAGTGCTCAAAGGCTGCCTGTGAGTGGGGCATCTCCAGCGCAAGTGTCTGCAGATGAGCAAGCGAGCTGCGACACACCACGTGGAGGATGAGGGTCAGACTAGCGCGGATCTGGATACGCAATCCGAGATGCCAGAGGAGGAAGTGTATGGACTGTACTCCTTCATAACCAAGAGTAAACCAATTTTGATTAATGTGAAGTTTAACGGGATACCAACAGCGATGGATTGACATGGGGTCGAGTCAATTGATCATGAATGAGAGGGCATTTAATAAGCTGTGGGACACTAAGACTTGGAGGCCCAGGCTGAGCCCTGTTAACGCCAAGCTGCGCACGTACACTAAAGAACTGATAAAGGTGATTGGCAGTGCACAAATTAATGTGTCATATAATGGTGCGGTTCACGAGTTACCGCTATGGATTGTTCCAGGCAATGGCCCAGCGCTGCTCGACAGGAGCTGGTTGGAGAAAATCAGATGCTTCTCGGACAACATAAAGGCGTTGTCATCGGAGGAAGATACATGTGCCCAAGTATTGAACAAGATCCCCCTTGCTGTTCGAACCGGGTATCGGCAATTTCACGGGAGCCAAGGTGCCGATCCATGTGGACTCAGATGCAAGACCCATCCATCGTAAAGCTCGGGCAGTGCCGCATACGATGAGGGAGAAGGTCGAAATTGAACTGGACAGACTCCAGATCACCGGTCGAATTTAATGAATGGGCCAGCCGCATTGTTCCTGTGCTGAAAAGTGATGGCACAGTCAGAATCTGTGGAGACTACAAGGCTACGATCAACAGGGTTTCGAAACAAGATCAGTACCCGTTACCAAAGGCTGATTATTTGTTTGCGACGCTAACTGGAGGGATGTTGTTCACAAAACTGGACTTGACGCCGGCCTATATGACACAGGAGTTGGTCTAGACATCGAAGAGACTTACATGCATTATCACGCACAAAGGACTGTTTATTTACCACGGGTGCCCTTTCGGAATTCACTCGGCTGCAGCAATATTCCAGAGGAATATGGAAAGTCTACTGAAGTCCGTTCCCAGAAACGTCGTGTTCCAAGATGACATCCTGATCACCGGTTGTGACACCAAGGAACATCTGAACAACCTGGAAGAGGTTCTACTGCGTTTGGATAGAGTGGGACTCAGACTGAAACGCTCGAAGTGCGTCTTCATGACACCGGAGGTGGAATTCCTCAGGAGGAAAATCGCCGCTGATGGCATCAGACCTACTGACGTGAAAACCAAGGCCATCAAGAATGTACCCAAGCCCCTGAATGTGACAGAACTGCATTCGTTCCTGGGTCTACTCTACTACTTTGGTAACTTGCTACCTAAATTGAGCATCTTACGAGAACCACTGCACATGCTATTAAGAAAAGACGACAACTGGGTGTGGGGCGCATCACAAGACGGAGCATTCGAGAAAGCCACCAAGCTGCTTTGCTCAAACAAGCTGCTGGTACATTATGACCCATGTAAACGTTTAGTTTTGGCTGTGACGCATCATCATAGGGAATTGGCCAACAAGTCAATGAGTTGGGGAAACTTCAACCTGTCGCGTATGCATCCAAAAGTTTGTCTAAAGCAGAAAGAGCCTACAGCATGGTAGAAAAAGAAGCTTTAGCGTGTGTATACGGTGTTAAAAAGATGCATCAATACCTGTTCGGTCTGAGGTTCGAATTAGAGACTGATCACAAGCCGCTCATTTCATTGTTTTCTGAGAGCAAGGGTATCAATACCAACGCTTCATCCCGCATCCAAAGGTAGGCGCTGACATTATCTGCATAAGATTATGTCATTCACCACAGACCTGGCACAGAGAATTGTGCCGATGCTTTGAGCCGGTTGCCGTTGCCCACACCGGAGGTGGAAATGGCACAACCGGCGGATCTAATGTTAATCATGGATGCTTTTGAGAGTGAAGGAATCCCTGTCACGACTCAACAAGTTAAGACCTGGACCAACCAGGACCCGATTTTATCGGTGGTAAAGAGTTGCATCCTCAAAAGGGTTTGGTCTGTCATACCTAAGCAAATATGCGAGGAGGCCAAACCGTACATTCGTCGCAAGGACGACCTGTCTATTCAAGCAGATTGCATATTGTGGGGCAATCATGTTGTAATGCCCAAGAAAGGGAGAGAGAAGTTCGTGCGTGAGTTACACAGCACACATCCTGGTATAGTGATGATGAAGGCCAAGGCCAGGTCCCATGTATGGTGGCCAGGAATTGATTCTGAGCTGGAAGCACGCATGCATCAGTGCAACACCTGCATGCAGCTCAGCAAAGCACCAGCGGAATGGTCACTGAGTCTGTGGTCGTGGCCATCCAAACCTTGACCCAGGATCCATGTAGATTTTGTAGGTCCCTTCCTGGGCAAGATGTTTTTAGTGGTGGTGGATGCTTATTCGAAGTGGATAGAATGCATAATCATATCATCCAGCACGTCCATGGCAACCATAGAGAATCTCAATGTCATGTTTGCGACACATGGTCTGCCTGACATAGTGGTGAGCGACAATGGGTCGTGCTTCATCAGTCAGACGTTTTAGGAGTTTGTGAAACTTAATGGCATAAAACATGTAAGGTCAGCACCATTCAAGCCTTCCTCCAACAGGCAAGCTGAACGTGCAGTACAAATTATCAAGCAAAGCATGAGGAGAGTAACCCAAGGGTCACTGTAGACCCGCTTGTCCTGCATACAGCTGAGCTACAGGACAAGACCCCATATACTCACAGGGGTCTCGCCTGCTGAACTCATGATGAAAAGAGGTCTTAAGACCAAGCTATCTCTGGTACACCCAGATTTAAATAATCATGTTGAATACAGAAGACAAAGTCAACAAGGGTACCATGATCGCGCAACTGTGTCACGCGAGATTTCTGTTAATGGTCCTGTATATGTGTTGAACTATGGTCGCTGGTGCAGTCATGGCCAAGGAGGGCAACAGAGTATTCGTTATTAAGCTCAAGAATGGGCAAACTTGCAGGAAACACATGGATCAGACAAAGCTGAGGCACACAGACGAGCCAGAACAGTCAGACGAAGAAACCATCGACGACCAACCAACCTACCAGCAGTCTTCAGAGGACTCAAAGGTCATTAGTGAACCCGGAATTTCCATCACGGACTTGTTCAATAAAAATGGACTTGCAATTCCTGACATGCAATTCACTGCCACCCCCAACAAGTCAGTCATCCAGCCATCAGCCACAACAGACCCCGCACACTCACCCAAGGCTGGAATCGAACTGAGACAGTCAACCCGGGAGCACAAAGCACCGGACTGCCTCAACCTGTGAAAGACTGTGATAAGATCTCAGAGGGGGGTTATTGTCATGTATGTATATTCTGTTTGTAGCCACCAGATGGCGTCATTGTTGGAGGCCACTGAGCAGCACACACATGGTGCTGCTCAGGTACAAAAGGCCAGCCATTTTGAGAGTCAGGCACTTTGGGCCTAAATAAAGCAGAGCCAAGGTTGTACCTTGCTGAGTTAAACAGTACTCAGTTTGAACCTTTATTGCATACATAACAGCTAACTAACAGAGAACAGAGAGTCGGGATAATGGTTCATTCTCTGGTTGGCAACCAGTAACTAGTGGGGTGCCGCAGGGATCAGTATTGGGGCCCCAACTATTTACAATCTATATTAATGACTTGGAAGAAGGGACTGAATGTAATGTAGCCAAGTTTGCTGATGATACAAAGATGGGAGGAAAAGCAATGTGTGAGGAGGACACAAAAAATCTGCAACAGGACATAGACAGGCTAAGTGAGTGGGCAAAAATTTGGCAGATGGAGTATAATGTTGGAAAGTGTGAGGTCATGCACTTTGGCAGAAAAAAAATCAAAGAGCAAGTTATTATTTAAATGGAAAAAGATTGCAAAGTGCCACAGTACAATGAGACCTGGGGGTCCTTGTGCATGAAACACAAAAGGATAGTGTGCAGGTACAGCAAGTGATCAGGAAGGTCAATGGTATCTTGGCCTTTATTGTAAAAGGGATGGAGTATAAAAGCAGGGAAGTCTTACTACAGCTATATAAGGTATTGGTGAGGCCACACCTGGAATATTGCGTGCAGTTTTGGTTTCCATATTTATGAAAGGATATACTTGCTTTGGAGGCAGTTCAGAGAAGGTTCACTCGATTGATTCCGGGGATGAGGGGGTTGACTTATTAGGAAAGGTTGAGTAGATTGGGCCTCTACTCATTGGAATTCAGAAGAATGAAAGGTGATCTTATAGAAACGTATAAGATTATGAGAGGACTTGACAAGGTGGATGCAGAGAGGATGTTTCCTCTTATGGAGGAGACTAGAACTAGAGGGCATGATCTGAGAATAAGGGGCCGCCCATTTAAAACAGAGATGAAGAGAAATTTCTTCTCTCAGAGGGTTGTAAATCTGTGGAATTCGCTGCCTCAGAGAGCTGTGGACAAAATAGACAGTTTCTTAAATGATAAGGGGTTATGGGGAGCGGGCAGGGAAGTGGAGCTGAGTCCATGATCAGATCAGCCATGATCTTATTGAATGGCGGAGCAAGCTCGAGGGGCCGTATGGCCTACTCTTGTTCCTATTTCTTAATTACGCCAGCGAACCAATTTGCCGTGGTCCTGACCGCTTTATGGATATATCCAAACCCCTCCTTGGATTCCACCCCTCACTATCGTGCATCACTCACATTGGCTCCTCCTGCACCATGCCAGAGAGAATAGAAATCTGGAAGGGACCCCACCCAATCACCAACTCACACTTGTATCTCATTGCACCGAGCAGAAATCTAATGTAATTAATGCCCTGATTACATTACTGGCCAGTGCAGCACGCTGTCAGTATTGCACTGGAGTGTCAGTCTGGATTTTTGTGCTCAAGCCCTTGGAGAGGGACTTGAACCCACAAACCTTCTGACGCAGAGGCATGAGTGCTACGCACTGCGCCACAGCTGATGTAATCCAGTGAATGTGAGCTTTAAGAACCATTGGTTTGGCTGCTGAGCAGCTGGAGAAACTGACCGCAGCATGCATGGTATGTGCTGCCTGCCGTCATTCTCAAACCAATTTCTCAAAGGGATCTGGAAAAGGCGCTCGGCCTCCAATTTGCAAATGCAATGGGCCAGTTTCAGATGCGCGTCCTCGATTTCTACAGAGCAGTCCAATTGGATATGGCAGGCAGCACACTTCCAGCACGGAATGAGCATGCACACACTGCGCGCCATATTGGACCCTTAACCGCCCATTGAATTTCTAGCCCTACTGAACGGAGAACGTGACCCTTCCTGTAATGAAACCACTCCCCTACAAAGCTGAAATATCTAGAATATATCTCAACCCCAGAGTACATGAGTTCAAATCCCACCTTGGTCGTTGGAGAATTTCAACTCAGTTTAAAATATCTGTGAATAAAAAAGGCTGGTATCAGTAAAAAGTGACCATGAAGCTGTTGGATGGTCCTAAAAACCCAACTGATTCACAATATCCTTTAGTGATGGAAACCTTCTGCCTTACCCAGTCTGGCTCAGATGTGACTCCAGTCCCACAATGATGTGATGACTCTTAACTGCCCTCTGAAGTGGCTTAACAAGCTACTCAGATGTAGCAATGTCAGTCTTGCTTGGAATCCACCCCCTCCCAGTCAAGCAACGCCCCCTCACACATTGACCATGGTTTTGCTGATGAGAACCTGCACATCTCACTTGAACACCTCCTCACCGCTCCCCCCCCCCAAGCATGGCTTAGGTGATTGGAGTTCACATGCCTCACTCAGCCGAACACCCCCAACTCACTGAGCATCGATTTGGTAATCAGAACCCGACCTCTTCAACAAAGCAGATCTCCCTCTCCCCACTGAGCATCACTGCTAAGCTGTTGGGAGCTAATCTCCAACCTCCCTTTCCACATCCTCCTCATCTCCCCTTCCATCCTTCTTCTCTAACCCACCCACTTTCCCTTCCCCCTTCAGCTTCATCCTCTTCCTTCTCTCTCTTCCTCTCCCTCCCTCCATTCCCTCTGTCCCTATTCCTTCATGTTCCTCATCCCTTAAATATCTCCCACCTTCCCCTTTCTATGCCTCCCTCCTCTCTTCTCCTTCCCCCTCTCTCCCTTCTTTCTCTCCATCCCCGCCCTCTCCCCTCCACCCACTCTGCTCCTTCCTCTTCACACTCCATTCTCTCTTTTTTCCCCTAATCCACATCTCACTCCTCTCCTTCCTCCCCTTCCCTCCTTCCCCCACTTCTCTCCCATCTTCCCTTACTCTACATCCATTCCCTCCTTCTCTCCCACTTCTTCTCTCCTCCTTCTCCACACTCTTTCCTCCTCTCTTGACACCCACCTCTGCCCTTTCTCCACCCTTCCCTCTGCCTTCTTCCCTCTGGGATCAATTCAATTATTGTCACCCTTCTTGGCCTGAATTCAGCACTAGGTCTTAACTGCCCATGTGCAGTGGGAGACTGACTAGTAGTATTGTAATTCTACTCAATAATAAGTAACAGGCAACAATGTGTTGCAATCAAAGGGATTCTGTAATATTGTAAACTACAAGTACAAAGCCGAAGTCATTACAGCCCCAAGGTTGTGAGTCATCCAATACACAGTGCCAGCCAACTATTATAAAAAAAAATTAGCCTCACTTGACTGGCTTGCCAGTTTATATCCTCGAGGATAACTACAGAATTCAGCTGTTCAAGTTCAGAACACAAAGCAGGTGGCGGAATTAAAGTCTTGCCCTTTATCATCACAGCACAATAGAAAAGGTTCAATGCTACAAGAACATTTTGACAGTGTATTTCAACAATATTTACATAGAAACATAGAAACATAGAAAATAGGTGCAGGAGTAGGCCATTCGGCCCTTTGAGCCTGCACCATCATTCAATAAGATCATGGCTGATCATTCACCTCAGTACCCCTTTCCTGCTTTCTCTCCATACCCCTTGATCCCTTTAGCCGTCAGGGCCACATCTAACTCCCTCTTGAATATATCCAATGAACTGGCATCAACAACTCTCTGCGGTTGGGAATTCCACAGGTTAACAACTCTCTGAAGAAGTTTCTCCTCATCTCAGTTCTAAATGGCTTACCCCTTATCCTTAGACTATGTCGCCTGTTTCTGGACTTCCCCAACACCGGGAACATTCTTCCTGCATCTAACCTGTCCAGTCCCATCAGAATTTTATATGTTTCTATGCGATCCCCTCTCATCCTTCTAAACTCCAGTGAATACAGGCCCAGTCAATCCAGCCTCTCCTCATATGTCAGTCCTGCCATCCCGGGAATCAGTCTGGTGAACCTTCGCTGCACTTCCTCAATAGCAATAACGTCCTTCCTCAGATTAGGAGACCAAAACTGAACACAATATTCCAGATGAGGCCTCACCAAGGCCCTGTACAACTGCAGTAAGACCTCCCTGCTCCTATACTCAAATCCCCTAGCTTTGAAGGCCAACATACCATTTGCCTTCTTCACCGCCTGCCAACTTTCAATGACTGATGTACCATGACACCCAGGTCTCATTGCACCTCCCCTTTTCCTAAACTGTCGCCATTCAGATAATATTCTGCCTTTGTGTTTTTGCCACAAAAGTGGATAACCTCACATTTATCCACATTATACTGCATCTGCCATTCGTGTGCCCACTCACCTAACCTGTCCAAGTCACCCTGCAGCCTTTTAGCGTCTGCCTCGGAGCTCATACTGCCACCCAGCTTAGTGCCATCTGCAAACTTACACTCAATTCCCTCATCCATTTCATTAATGTATATTGTAAATAGCTGGGGTCCCAGCACTGAGTCCTGAGGCACCCCACTAGTCACTGTTTGTTTTTACATAATGAATACTTTATTAATCAAAAATCTACTCCTTCTCCCATCCAATCCCCAAAACAAAATCCATAATACCATAATGCGTGGACTTTCACACAAACTCTTAGGCTTTCAGGTAAAAATGTCACAATCAATTCAATTGCCCTTTCGCCGACCTGTGCTGTACAATCGTGTTTTAGTGCATCACTAGGAACCCAACGTCACAGTGTCGGTTCTTGTGACTTTCTTCTCCATATTTCTAAAGAAAGCAGGTCAAATAGATTGCAATTTTAGTTATTCAATGGAAGGTTTTTTTTCCATATCCCACTGATACTTCATCCGTGATAGAATGGATATCATACTAATATAGGCAATTTAGTTGCATTCCACAATTAGCATACTGTAAGAATTTATCATTAGATTGGCTGATTAGTTGGGCAGGATTCCCATCAAAGGTACTACTCGGTCTGGTAGTTTGATGTGCAGAAATGACCTGGTCTTGCTATAGATCACTGACCAAAACATGGAATGAATTCAGAGCCCTTCTCCTCAACGTGCCCTCACCCCCACCAGCAAGTATAAGGCACTGACAAGGTAAAGCATTGGATCAGACCAGGACAGAAACAGATCTGAAGGAATAATTTTAATTGACTGTCCTCATTGTGCAGCATGCAGTACATCTTCAGTTCATCCCCATCCATTTCTCTTCTTAAATCAAGGAAAAGAGCTTAGGTTCTTGTGTCTGTATAATTTGATCTGTTTTCTTTAAACATGTCAACAAAATATAGAAACGTCTTCATGAATGCTCTTGGGATTGTGTAGTATGTCTCAAAAGGAGTTAGTCTGTGAGTTAGCCTAGTTAAATAGACCTTTAAATTTCAAAAGTGACAAACCTGAAACAATTTGAATAAGTCATTATTCCCAAACTGATATTGTGCTTGTAGCTATGAAAATGTTTTAATCTGCCTTGGGATAAGAAGTCTCCCATCTCCTGAATATCTTTGTAATGTTAAACCTTTCATCCTGTACTCAGAAATTTCTGCCTTTTTTCCAGAAAAAAATGGGAAATTCCTATGAGAATGAGAGGGATTTATATATTTACTATCAGTTCATTAAGGGGAGTTTGAAAATGGGTGTTCTGTGGTCCATCGGAGCCTTCTGCTGAAATGGCAAAAGGGACACATTTCAAGCCAGCAGAATGAACGATGCCAGTTTCCATTCACACCTGCAAGCGTCCCAAGGATTATGGTGACCATGCAAGAGTCAGTCTAATTTGAGGTGGTCAGTAATAAACTTGACCATTTGCCAATTACATCCTTCCATATATCCTAAAGATGAAAGGCTATTTCCCTGAGCATGAGATACATTGACCTCAGGGTTTTGACTCAGTAATAGATGAGAATATTCATTGTCAGAACTAAGTCTGCCCAGATGGGAAAGAAAGCGAGTCCCAACACTTTAGATTGAAACTATTTTTTGAGGAACCATGGATTATTGGGCTGATGCCATTAATGAGTCATTAATGGCATCAGTTGGAAAGTGAGGTGTTGCAAAACCCATCTTTGCTGATTTGAAGGGATATAAGGTGAACTCTAATGGCTAGACTTTTCATTACTGTCCAGATCGCCCAAAAGTGGGAAATATTTCCAGCGTTAGCGTTTATATTGGGTTTATGATCGCCAAAATATTGTCCATTTTCAAACCCTCTAGTTTTCATTTTATAATTTGGCCGTTAGCCGTAGCGATGTGAAATGGGCTTCAGCGGTTTATTCAGTCGTGCAAGGCTGGCGTCCATAGCAACGGTCTTTTTCCATATTTCAGGAGGTTAGGGGTCATCTGCACATGCGCATAAGAGAGTGAAAGAGGAGAGAGAGAGAGAGAGAGATAGTGGAGAAAGCTGGTGAGGGATTTTTGTGGTATAGGTGTTTTCGGTGAATTTTTTCGATTTCTGGATTAAAATGAAATGCAATAAAATGGATATTAGTGAAGTAAGGATGAAGAAGGATGTAGTTTTGAGCGAGGAGGAGGAGGAAGTGGATGAAGCGGCAGAGATGGGAGGACGAAGGCACGCAAAGCGCTTCACTGAGTCAGAGGAAATGTATTAGCATGGATCGAGAATTGGCTGGCTAACAGAAAGCAGAGAGTCGGGATAAATGGATCCTTTTCAGGTTGGAAATCAGTGGTTAGTGGTGTGCCACAGGGATCGGTGCTGGGACCACAACTGTTTACAATATACATAGATGACCTGGAAGAGGGGACAGAGTGTAGTGTAACAAAATTTGCAGATGACATAAAGATTAGTGGGAAAGCGGGTTGTGTAGAGGACACAGAGAGGCTGCAAAGAGATTTAGATAGGTTAAGCGAATGGCCTAAGGTTTGGCAGATGGAATACAATGTTGGAAAATGTGAGGTCATCCACCTTGGGGGAAAAATAACAGTAAAAGGGAATATTATTTAAATGGGGAGAAATTACAACATGCTGCGGTGCAGAGGGCCCTGGGGGTTCTTGTGCATGAATCCCAAAAAGTTAGTTTGCAGGTGCAGCAGGTAATCAGAAAGGCGAATGGGTGGTTGATAAAATTGTTTGTTGCTCGAGTTGTTGTTGTTCAATTTTTCACTGTTGGGTTAGGTTGGGGGAGGGAGTTGCATGCGTGTTTATTAAAATCATTGTTGTAGTTGTTGTTGTTTATAACATTTACTGTTATGTATAAATATTCAACATTTGGTGTGGAGGTGGGGGAGGGGGGTTACTGTTGTGTCGTGTTTTGTTTGTGAATAAAAAAAATGTCTTTATTAACATTAAAAAATTTTTATTTAACTTAACATTGGTGATCATTGTCTTCAGATAGCTATAACGTTAAACAGTGGCGCGTCCATGCCATGAAAGGCAAACATTAAATGTAACGTAAATCAACTGGAACAGTAACTGTCACCAACGTAATGCAAACCATTCATTTATGAGCTGCAGACACAACATTCTTGCAGTTGTGCAACCACCATGGGCCCTTTCCTACGCCCTAGAGGGGGGTTGGGGCATGGTTTCAACGTCAGCCTGATTGTCTTCCCTGAGGTCGTCATCTACCTCCTCTTCTTCCTTTTCCGCTTCTCCTCTCTCCTGAGGTGGACCGGCAGTCCCATCTGACAATTCTTGTCCCCTTCTGATAGCTAAGTTATGCAGCATGCAGCACACCACAATAAATTAAGTGACCTGCTCAGGGTGGTATTATAATTCGCCTCCAGAGTGGTCCAGGCATCTGAAGCGCTGCTTAAGCACTCCAATTGTCTTTTCGACAATATTGCGTGTGGCTATGTGGTTTTCGTTGTATCCCTTCTTGGCTTCTGTCTGGGGCTTAGGCAGGGGGGTCACTAGCCAGCTGGTAAGGCCATATCCTTTATCATCCAACATCCAACCGTGGCCTTGTGGCTGACTCTTAAACAGGTCAGAGACAATGCTCTCACGCAAGATGTGCACATTATCGATGCTGCCTGGAAATTTTGCATTTACTGCCATGATTATTTGCTTGTGGTCAACAACGAGTTGCACATTCAGCGAGTGGAATCCCTTTCGGTTCCGAAAAACCTCTGCATCCTGAAAAAGTGCTCGCATGGCGATGTGCGTGCAGTCTATTGCTCCCTGCACCTTGGGGAAGTTTGCTATTCTTGAGAAACCTAGAGCCCTCTCAGTCTGTGCCTCCCTGATCATAGGGAAGTTTATAAAGTCCATCCTTCGAGCATAAAGGGCTTCAGTCATCTGTCGAATGCAGCAATGTGTGACGTGCTGAGAGATAGCGCAAATGTCGCCAGCTAAGGCCTGAAAGGAGCCCGATGCATAGAAGGAAAGTGCTGCAGTCATCATCATCATAGGCAGTCCCTCAAAGCGAGGATGACTTGCTTCCATGCCAAAAAGGGATGAGTTCACAGGTTTTTCAATGAAGGACCTAATATTCCAGATCCCGAACTACATCGTGAAGGGTGGAAGATGCCTGTGCTTGAATTTTTTTTAAACGTGTGGTGGCCATTGCACACCAGCCACCACACGGGCTTGACAGAGCCAGGTCTTGGTCCAGTGGCAAGGTTTACCCAAGACTAACTGGAGACCAGCTCTGCTGCACAGATCGAGCGCGCACACATACCGTAGAGTGGGCTGGCCCGTGCTGCCCCTGGGCCCTCGCCTCTTCTGGGCCCCAGATTCACGCCTCCCCTGAGCCTCGGTCACTTCCTTCTATGCACTCATGTTGCTTCTTCGCCCCCTCCTGCTGTGCCTGCCCGCACCGCAATAACCTTGACCTCAACTGATAGTGTGGTCCTGATGGTGCTGTTCGGCTGCAGATCTCCCCTAATGAGCTGGCATATCTCACGGATGACCTCCTTTCGGAAGTGCACTCTCCTAAGGCACATGTTCTCAAGCAAGTTCAGGTAAGACCGCTTCTCCCTGTAAGTACATCGGGTGAAAGTTCTCCTCCTCCTCATCAGTCTGCCACCTCTTTGATTGGGCACATAATGCTCTTCAATATACCTTATCCCATCTCTAGTCTGCAGCATATGAGTAGTCATCAATACTGGCTGAGAAATTATAGGCCCCATTACAATTACTATTATATGTATTCTTCAGAAATAATAAATCTTCCTCCTAAAACTCATATAAGAAATTCAATTCAACCACAATATAATAAGATGTTCCTTCAGATTTAAAATTTACCTTAAAATAACTCACAGATTAAATCAAAACTCCCCAGAACTTGAAGCAGCCTTTTATATGAAAAGTCCTTTGATTTACAACATGGCTTCCATACCGCTGGGTTGAGGTCAGGTGAGTGCAGCTTTTTTTCAGCGTTTTTTTAGTCAAGCGATCTTTTTGGCAATATATGGGCGAGATACCGAAAGTAACGCTCGGCAATATTCTGGGTGGTTTCTGGGCGTCAGTTTCCTTTAAAAACTGTACTCTGGGCAGTCCACTATTGTTGATGTCATAATTTTTTTTTAAAATATGGGCGGGCGGTTTAATTAAATCTCGGTGTTAACTTGATGCCGAAATTAACGCTGCCGATAAATGGGTGATAAATGGTTAGTTTCCATTTTTAGGGAAAATGAGCGATAAATGAGCATTATACTTCATCTCAGCAGTTAAATGGATGATAAGTGGGTGGTAGCGAGGCGAAACTGATGAAAAGTCTAGCCCTAAGCCTTTTCATTCACTTTGCATCTAATTTTCACCCTTCCTTCATTTTCACATGGTCCATCTCTGACTCTTCCCGTCCCTTCCTTGATGTCTCTGTCTTCTATTCTAGGGATAGGCTTTCGACCAGTATCCACTATAAGCCCACTGACTCCCACAGCTACCTGGACCTCACTTCCTCCCACCCCGCATCCTGTAAGGACTCCATTCCATTCTCCCAGTTTCTCTGGCTCTGTCGCATCTGCTCTGACGACGCCATCTTTCACACTAGTGCCTCTGACATGTTTTCTTTTTTTCCTCAACCGAGGATTTCCCTCCGCTGTGGTTAACATGGCCTTGACCATAAGAACATAAGAACATAAGAATTAGGAACAGAAGTAGGCCATCTAGCCCCTCAAACCTCCTCCGCCACTCAACAAGATCATGGCTGATCTGGCCGTGGACTCAGCTCCACTTACCCACCCGCTCCCCAGAACCCTTAATTCCTTTATTGGTTAAAAATCTATCTATCTGTGATTTGAATACATTCAATGAGCTAGCCTCTTCCCTGGGCAGAGAATTCCACAGATTCACAACCCTCTGGGAGAAGAAATTCCTTCTCAACTCGGTTTTAAATTGGCTCCCCTGTATTTTGAGGCTGTGCCCCCTAGTTCTAGTCTCCCCGACCAGTGGAAACAACCTCTCTGCCTCTATCTTGTCTATCCCTTTCATTATTTTAAATGTTTCTATAAGATCACCCCTCATCCTTCTGAACTCCAATGAGTAAAGACCCAGTCTACTCAATCTATCATTATAAGGTAATCCCCTCATCTCCGGAATCAGCCTAGTGAATCATCTCAGTACCCCCTCCAAAGCTAGTATATTCTTCCTTAAGTAAGGTGACCAAAACTGCACGCAGTACTCCAGGTGCGGCCTCACCAATACCCTGTACAGTTGCAGCAGGACCTCCCTGCTTTTGTACTCCATCCCTCTCGCAATGAAGGCCAACATTCCATTCGCCTTTCTGATTACCTGCTGCACCTGCAAACTAGCTTTTTGGGATTCATGCACAAGGACCCACAGGGCCCTCTGCACCCCAGCATGTTGTAATTTCTCCCCATTCAAATAATATTTCCTTTTACTGTTATTTTTCCCCCAAGGTGGATGACCTCACATTTTCCAACATTGTATTCCATCTGCCAAACCTTAGGCCATTCGCTTAACCTATCTAAATCTCTTTGCAGCCTCTCTGTGTCCTCTACACAACCCGCTTTCCCACTAATCTTTATGTCATCTGCAAATTTTGTTACACTACACTCTGTCCCCTCTTCCAGGTCATCTATGTATATTGTAAACAGTTGTGGTCCCAGCACCGATCCCTGTGGCACACCACTAACCACCGATTTCCAACCCGAAAAGGATCCATTTATCCCGACTTTCTGCTTTCTGTTAGCCAGCCAATTCTCGATCCATGCTAATACATTTCCTCTGACTCTGCGTACCTTTATCTTCTGCAGTAACCTTCTGTGTGGCACCTTATCGAATGCCTTTTGGAAATCTAAATACATCACATCCATCGGTATACCTCTATCCACCATGCTCGTTATATCCTCAAAGAATTCCAGTAAATTAGTTTATCATGATTTCCCCTTCATGAATCCATGTTGCGTCTGCTTGATTGCACTATTCCTATCTAGATGTCCCGCTATTTCTTCCTTAATGATAGCTTCAAGCATTTTCCCCACTACAGATGTTAAACTAACCGGCCTATAGTTACTTGCCTTTTGTCTGCCATCTTTTTTAAACAGAGGCGTTACATTAGCTGCTTTCCAGTCCGATGGTACCTCCCCAGAGTCCAGAGAATTTTGGTAGATTATAATGAATGCATCTGCTATAACTTCCGCCATCTCTTTTAATACCCTGCGATGCATTTCATCAGGACCAGGGGACTTGTCTACCTTGAGATCCATTAGCCTGTCCAGCACTACCCCCCTAGTGATAGTGATTATCTCAAGGTCCTCCCTTCCCACATTCCCGTGACCAGCAATTTTTGGCATGGTTTTTATGTCTTCCACTGTGAAGACCAAAGCAAAATCATTGTTTAAGGTCTCAGCCATTTCCACATTTCCCATTATTAAATCCCCCTTCTCATCTTCTAAGGGACCAATGTTTACTTTAGCCACTCTCTTCCGTTTTATATATCGGTAAAAGCTTTTACTATCTGTTTTTATGTTTTGCGCAAGTTTATCTTCGGAATCTATCTTTCCTTTCTTTATTACTTTCTTAGTCATTCTTTGCTGTCGGTTAAAATTTTCCCAATCTTCTAGCTTCACACTAACCTTGGTCACCTTATATGCATTGGTTTTTAATTTGATACTCTCCTTTATTTCCTTGGTAATCCACGGCTGGTTATCCCTTCTCTTACCGCCCTTCTTTTTCACTGGAATATATTTTTGTTGAGCACTATGAAAGAGCTCCTTAAAAGTCCTCCACTGTTCCTCAATTGTGCCACCATTTAGTCTGTATTCCCAGTCTACTTTAGCCAACTCTTCCCTCATCCCACTGTACTCCCCTTTGTTTAAGCATAGTACGCTCGTTTGAGACACTACTTCCTCACCCTCAATCTGTATTACAAATTCAAACATACTGTGATCACTCATTCCGTGTTCGTTCTATTTCCCGCACCTCTGCTCTCACCCCTTCGCCTCCCTCTCAGAACCACAACAGGGCCCCCCTTGTCCTCACCTTTCACCCCACCAGCCTCCACATTCAACGGATCATCCTCCGCCATTTCTGCCACCTCTTGCGTGATCCCACCACCAATCCCATCTTCCCCTCCCCTTCCCCCTCAGCATTTTGAAGGGACCACTCCCTCCACGACACTCTGGTCCTTTCCACAGTCACCCCCAGCACCCCCTCCCCTTCCCCTAAATGCTGATGGAATAGATAGAGGTGAGGTTGAGATGACTCAAGCGATCTGTCAATGGTGAAAGAGATTGTTCTAATGAGGTGACACTGAATAGGGAGTTTGCTCCAAACATTTGCAACATGCATAAAGCTCAATCTGTCTTCCAAATCCAGTAAGCAAAGCTTCTAACCTTGGAAAGTGAACACCATTTGCAGCTATCAAGTTAGTAAATCATCCCATGCTGACACAACACCCAACCTCCTTACCTGGTGTGATCCCCGTGCAGCAGGGAAGCCATTGGCGAGCTCTAAAAATCTAAAGGTGAGCTTAAAATAGTTTTTAAGCACTTATTAACAAGATAAGTTGCCTCCCTCGCCACTTGGTGTCGGGTCTGTTCAGCGCTGATAGACCCGACACCTGGGAGACTAGCGTGGAGACAACCCACTGTCTATCTTTTCAAATTTCACAGCTGACCTGACTTCGATCCCGTCCTCTCAGCACCAGTAACAGTCCAGAAGGTTTGCACTCAATTATTGGGGTACAACAGGCACATCCTAATGAAAATCTTACATAGCTCACTCACTTTCAGGCCAGAAACCATACTTCTTCGTGTCATGATGTTTGGCCACTTATGTGGCAACTTTTCCATTTGTAACATGCTATGTCAAAATCAATTTTGCAACATTTATTGACCAATTGCAGGCTTTGGCCATTAGGTGGCACGGGGCTCAGTTTTTCACATTTCCAACGTGAAATGGAAAAGAAAATCAGGCAGTGTGTAAAACAGGCTGTTGGTTCACTATCACTCACTGGCGATAAAGTTAAAATTACCCCCAATATTTGAGGTTTTTTATCTGATAATGGGGCATCTGGTCCTCCCCTCACCAGTTGCTTCACAGGCTTCCCCCTTTATAGAACCATACAACACAGAAGGAGGGCATTTGGTCCATCATGTCAGTGCCAGCTCTTTGAAAGATCGATCCAATTAGTCCTACTCTTTCCTATAATCCTGAAATGTTTCCTTTTTAAGGATATATCCAATTCCCTTTTGAACATTACTGTGGAATATGCTTCCATCACCCTTTCAGGCAGAGCGTTCCAGATCATAACAACTTTTTGCGTAAAATAATTCTCTTCATCTCCCCCCGTCATACTTGCTAATTATCCACAAACTATGGTTTTTGTTAATTTGGCTGTTGAAACTTTGATTTTTAGGTTGAGGCTAAACACTTATTACTATTAACATAAGAACATAAGAAATAAGAGCAGGAGTAGGCCATTTGGACCCTCAAGCCATTCAATAAGATCATGACTGATCTGATCTTGGACTCAGCTCCACTTTCCTGCCCGCTCCCCATAACACTTAACTCCCCTACCGCTCAAAAATCTGTCTATGTCTGCCTTAAATATATTCAATGACCAAGCCTCCACAGCTCTTTGGATCAGAGAATTCCATAGATTTACAACCCTCTGAGAAGAAATTCCTCCTCATCTCAGTTTTAAATGGGCAGCCCCTTATTCTGAAACTATGCCCCCTAGTTCTAGATTCCCCACGAGTGGTAACATCCTCTCCGCATCTACCTTGTCTAGCTCCCTCAGTATCTTATATGTTTCAATAAGATCACCTCTCATTCTTCTAAACTCCAATGAGTATAGGCTTAACCTACTCAATCTTTCATCATAAGTCAACCCCTTCATCTCAGGAATCAACCTAGTGAACCTTCTCTGAACTGCCTCCAATGCAAATATATCCCTCCTTAAATATGGAGACCAAAACTGCATGGAATACTCTCAGTGTGGCCTCACCAATACACTGTACAGTTGTAGCAGGACTTAGCTGATTTTATACTCTATCTCCCTTGCAATAAAGGCCAAGGTTCCATTTGCCTTCCTTATTACTTGCTGTACCTCCATACTAGCTTTTTGTGTTTCATGCACAAGGACCCTAGGTCTCTCTGTACTGCAGCACTTTGCAATTTTTCTCCATTTATTTAATAATTTGCTTTTTTCTTTTTTCTGCCAACGTGGATAACCTCACACTTTCCCATATTATACTCCATCTGCCAAATTTTGGACCACTCACTTAGCCTGTCTATATCCTTTGCAGATTTTTTGTGTCCTTCTCACAACTTGCTTTCCCACCCATCTTTGTAGCATCAGCAAACTTGGCTACATTACACTCGGTTCCTTCATCCAAATTATTAATATAGTTTGCAAATAGTTGAGGCCCCAGCACTGATCTTTGTGGCACTCCACTAGTTACCGTTTGCCCATCGGAAAATTACCCATTTATCCCGACTCTCTGTTTTCTGTTAGTTAGCCAATCCTCTATCCATGCTAATATATTATCCACAATCTTGTAAACATTTATCTTGTGCAGTGACCTTTTATGTGGCACCTTATCGAATGCCTTCAGGAAATCCAAATACACCACGTTCACTGGCTCCCCCTTATCCATCCTGCTTGTTACATCCTCAAAGAATTCCAGCAAGTTTGTCAAACATGATTTCCCTTTCATAAAACCATGTTGACTCTGCTTGATTGAATTATGCTTTTCCAAATATCCTTCCACTGCTTCCTTAATAATGGACTCAAGCATTTTCCAAACGACAGATGTTAGGCTAACTGGTCTATAGTTTCCTGCTTTTTGTCTGCCTCTTTTTTTAAATAAGGGCGTTACATTTGCAGTTTTCCAATCTGCAGGGACCTCACCGGAATCCAGGGAATTTTAGTAGATTACAACCAATGCATCCACTATCTCTGCAGCCACTTCTTTTAAGACCCTAGGATGCAAGCCATCAGGCCCAGGGGACTTGTCCACCTTTAGTCCCATTATTTTACCAAGTACTTTTTCTTTAGTGATAGCAGCTCATTTAGAAAGCAGTGACAGGATTAGTCCAAGTCAGCATGGATTTATGGAAGGGAAATCATGCTTGACAAATCTTCGAGAACTTTTTGAAGATGCAACTAGTAGGGTGGACAAAGGAGAACCAGTGGATATGGTGTATTTGGACTTTCAAAAGGCTTTTGACAAGGTCCCACACAAGAGAATAGTGTGCAAAATTAAAGCACATGGTATTGGGGGAAATGTATTGACGCAGACAGGAAGCAGAGAGTCGGGGTAAACGGGTCCTTTTCAGAATGACAGGCAGTGACCAGTGGGGTGCCGCAAGGTTCAGTGCTGGGATCCCAGCTATTTACAATATACATCAATGATTTATATGAAGAAATTGAATGTAATATCTCCAAGTTTGCAGATGACACTAAGCTGGGTGGTGGTGTGAGCGGTGAGGAGGATGCTAAGAGGCTGCAAGGTGACGTGGAGGCTAGGTGAGTGAGCAAATGCATGGCAGATGCAGTATAATGTGGATAAATCTGAGGTTATCCACTTTGATGGCAAAAATAGGAAGACAGAATATTATCTGAATGGTGACAGATTAGGAAAGGGGGAGGTGCAATGAGACCTGGGTGTCATGGTACATCAGTCATTGACGTTTGGCATTCAGGTACAGCAGGCGGTGAAGAAGGCAAATGGCATGTTGGCTTTCATAGCTAGAGGATTTGAGTATAGGAGCAGGGAGGTCTTACTGCAGTTGTACAAAGCCTTGGTGAGGCCACACCTGGAATATTGTGTTCAGTTTTGGTCTCCTAATCTGAAGAAGGACATTCTTGCTATTGAGGGAGTACCGCGAAGATTCACCAGATTGATTCCCGGGATGGCAGGGCTGACATATGAGGAGAGACTGGATCAACTGGGCTTGTATCCACTGGAGTTTAGGAGAATGAGAGGGGATCTCATAGAAACATATAAAATTCTGACGGGATTGGACAGGTTAGAGGCAGGAAGAATGTTCCCGTTGCTGGGGAGTTCCAGAACCAGGGGTCACAGTCTAAGAATAAGAGGTAAGCCATTTAGGATCGAGATGAGGAGAAACTTCTTCACTCAGAGAAGTGTGAACCTGTGGAATTCTCTACCGCAGAAAATTGTTGGGGCCAGTTCGTTAGATATATTCAAAAGGGAGTTAGATGTGGCCCTTACGGCCAAAGGGATCAAGGGGTATGGAGAGAAAGCAGGAAAGGGTTATTGAGGTTGAATGATCAGCCATGATCTTATTGAATGGCAGTACAGGCTCGAAGGGCCGAATGGCCTGCTCCTGCATCTAATTTCTATGTTTCTATGTTACTCAGTTCCTCCCTCCCTATAGCCCCTTGATTATCCATTATTGGGATGTTTTTAGTGTCTTCTGCCATGAAGACCGATACAAAATATTTGTTCAAAGCCTCTGCCATTTCCCTATTTAAGTGGAACTTGTTATGTATGTAAGAACTCGATAGACTGAGTACTGTAAACTAACACAGGTACAAACCTGGCTCTGCTTTATTTGGGCCCAAAGTGATTACATTATATGATGGCTTGCCTTTTATACCTGGGCTGCACACACGTGCGTACAGCCCAATTACCTCCGACTGTCGCACCACCTGGTAACTAGTAACCCCAAGCATACATACATGATAATATCCCCCTTTAAGATATTAGTAAGTCTTTTTACAAATTGAGACGCTCCGGGGCTTTCCGCTCCCGAGTTGAATGTCTCAGTTCAACTCCAGCCTTGGGCGAGCGTTCTGAGTCTGTTATGACTGGGGGCTGGGTAGCCGATCTGATGGGACTGGCAATGACCATGTCAGCGATTGAAAGTCCAGATTCATTGATGACAGCGGAGTCCTCTAATGACTGAGGATAGGTTGATTGGTCACTAATTGTGTCTTCCTCAGACTCTTTCGGTTCATCCATGTGTGGCAGCTTTATCTGATCAACATGTTTCCTGCATGTTTACCCATTCTTGAGCTTGACGATAAACACTCTGTTGCCCTCCATGGCCATAACAGTACCAGCGATCCACTTGGGACCATGACCATAATTTAGTACATACGCAGGATTGTTAACAGAAATGTCACGTGACACAGCAGCGAGATCATGATACCACTGCTGACTTTGACGTCTGTATTCAACCTGATCATTCAAGTCAGGGTGGACAAGAGAGAGCCTGGTCTTGAGACCTCTCTTCCTCAATAGTTCAGCAGGGGGGACCCCGGTAAGCGTGTGGGATCTTGTCCTGTAACTAAGCAATATGCATGACAAGCGAGTCGGCAGTGAACCATTTCATACTTTGCTTGATGGTTTGGACAGCATGCTCTGCTTGACCATTAGATGTGGGTTTGAATGATGCTGACCTCACATGTTTGATACCATTGAGTTTCATGAACTCTTGAAACTCCAGATTAGTGAAGCAAGGTCCGTTGTCGCTTACAACGATGTCAGGCGGGCCATGAGTGGCAAACATGACACATAGGCTCTCAATCATAGCTGTGGATGTACTGGTTGACATGATTATACACTCTATCTACTTGGAATATGCATCCACCACAACTAAAAACATCTTTCCCAGGAAGGGACCTGCAAAGTCGATGTGGATCCTGGACCATGGTTTAGATGGCCACGGACACAGACTCAGCGGCGATTCCGCTGGTGCTTTACTAAGCTGCATGCAAGTGTTGCACTGATGCACACATGATTCCAGATCAGAGTCAATACATGAGACCTGGCAATGGCTCTCATCATGACAATACCGGGATGAGTGCTATGTAGGTCATGTACAAATTTCTCTCTGCCTTTCTTAGGCATAACAACACGATTACCCCACAGTAAACAATCTGACTGAATGGATAGTTCGTCTTTGCGATGATTGTAAGGTTTGGTCTCATCACCCATTTGCTTGGGTATGGCAGACCAATCACCACTAAGGACACAACGTTTCACAACCAAAAATATCGGGCCCTGGCTGGTCCAGGTCTTAACTTGTTGAGCCGTGACAGGGGTACCTTCACTTTCAAAAGCATCCATGACTAACAATAGGTCTGCAGATTGTGGCGTCTCCACGACCGGTGTGGGCAACAGCAAACAGCTCAGTGCATCGGCACAATTCTCGGTGCCAGGTTTATGGCGAATAACATAAACATAGGCAGATAATATCAGCACCCACCTCTGGATGCAGGACGATGCATTGGTATTGATACCTTTGTTTTCCAAAAACAATGAAATGAGTGGCTTGTGATCTGTTTCCAGTTCAAACCAAAGACCAAACAAGTATTGATGCATCTTTTTAACCCCATACACACAGGCAATGCTTCTTTTTCTACCATGCTGTAGGCTCTTTCCGCCTTTGACAAACTTTTAGAAGTATACGCAACAGGTTGTAGTTTACCCAACTCATTAGCTTCTTGGAGCACGCAACCAACTCCATATGATGAAGCATCACAGGCCAATACTAGACGCTTACACGGATCATAAATTACCAGCAGCTTGTTAGAGCAAAGTAGATTAATAGCTTTCTCAAAAGCTCTGTCTTGAGACACACCCCAAACCCAGTTGCCGTCTTTTCTTAGTAGCATGTGCAGTGGCTCTAATAAAGTGCTCAATCTAGGTAGGAAATTACCAAAGTATTTGAGTAGACCAAGGAACACAGCTCCGTCACATTCTGAGGCTTGGGTGCATTTTTGATGGCCTTGGTTTTCGAGTCCGTGCGCCTGATGCCGTCAGCAACAATTTTCCTCCCCAGGAATTCAACTTCCGGTGCCATGAAGACGCACTTCGAATGTTTCAGTCTGAGTTCCACTTTGTTCAGACGATGTAGAACTTCTTCCAGGTTGTTCAGATGTTCGGCGTTGTCACGAACTGTGACCAGGATGTCTTGTTAGAACACGACGGTTCTAGGGACGGACTTCAGTAGACTCTCCATGTTCCTCTGAAATATGGCTGCAGCTGAGCGAATTCTGAAAGGACACCTGTTGTAGATAAACCGTCCTTTATGAGTGTTGATGCAGGTAAGTTTCTTCGACGTCTCGACCAGCTCCTGTGTCATGTAGGCTGAAGTCAGATCCAGTTTAGTGAGCGACTTCCCCCCCGGCTAGCGTTGCAAATGGGTCATCAGCCTTCGGTAATGGCTATTGATCCTGTTTCGAAACTCGGTTGATTGTAACCTTATAGTGTCCACAAATCCTGACAGTGCCATTATTCTTCAACACAGGAACAATGGGGCTTGCCCATTCGTTAAGTTCAACCGGTGATATCATGCTAGAATCTGTCCAGTTTGATTTCGACCTTCTCCCTCATCACGTACGTAACTGCCCGAGCTTTATGATGGACAGGTCTTGCATCCGAGTCCACATGAATCTGCACCTTGGCTCCCATGAATTTGCCGATGCCTGGTTCAAACAGCGAGGGGAACTTGCTCAGCACTTGAGCACATGGAGTATCACCCTCCGCAACAACGCTTTGATATCGTTCCAATTCCATTTGATTTTTTTCCAGCTAATTCCTGCCGAACAGCATTGGACCATTGCCTGGAACAATTCATAACCATAAATTAAGAACCGCACCATCATACGACACCTTGACTACTGCACTGCCAATTACCGTTATGAGTTCTTTAGTGTACGTATGCAACTTGGCATTGACTGGACTCAGCTTAGGCCTCACAGGCTTAGTATCCCACAGCTTGTTGAATGTTCTCTGGCTCATTATTGATTGACTCGCACCCGTGTCCAATTCCATCGGTACCGGCACACCGTTAAGTTTCACATTAATCATTATCAGTTGGCTCTTTGTTAGGAACAAATACAGTCCATACACTTCCTCCTCTGGTATCTCAGATTGCATATCCAGATCCGTACTATACTGGTCATCATCCTCCACATGGTGTGTCGCAGCACGCTTGCTCAGTGGCGGACACATGTGCTGGAGATGCCCCCGTCTCAAACAGCCTTTACAAATGTACTGTTTAAACCAACACTGATGAGGCCGATGATTGCCCCCACAACGCCAACACGGTGAAATTGGATTCATTCCCATTGGCAGTCTTTGGGCAACCATAGGTTTCACATACGCAGTCGAGTAGTCCCTGCCATATGCAGTTCTGCCAAACGACGATACAATCTTTATTACAGTACTTGCTGAGTTCCGATTTTCCAATGATATCTGTTTTAAGTGTTTGTCCATCGTCATGCATGCCTGGGCAATTGTGATGGCCTTGCTCAAGTCCAACATTTCCGCTGCCAATAGCTTATGCAGGATCACCTCGTGGTTGATGCCAATTACAAAGAAGCTCCGCACTATCTCCCAATGCGTTTTCAAACTTACACGGTCCAGTTAGACGCCTTAGGTCGGCAACGAATTCCGACACATCCTGGCCCTCAGAACGAATGTGCTTGTAGAATTGATATCGTGAGATGATGAGGCCTTCTTCTGGTTTGAGATGGTCACGTACCAGAACACATAATTCCTCATAGTCCTTGTCTGTTGGACTTGCAGGCGAGAGAAGATTCTTTATGAGTCCATAGATTTTTGGACCGCAAACCGTGAGGAAGACCACTGCGTCAGTGGGTTTCTCCATTTTGTTGGCCATGAAGTACTGGTCCAGGCAAGCTACAAAATCTGTCCAGTCCTCCCACTCCAGGAATCTTTCCAGAATTCAAACTGTGCTCATTTTTGCATGCGAAGGTTCCTAAGTTACCTCGTCACCAAATATTATGTATATAATAACTCGATAGACTGAATACTGTAAACTAAACCTGGCTCTGCTTTATTAGGGCCCCAAGTGATCACATTACATGATGGCTTGCCTTTTATACCTGGGCTGCATACACGTGCGTACAGCCCAATGACCTCCGACAGTGGCACCACCTGGTGGCTAGTAACCCCAAGCATACATACATGACAGAACTAATGGAAATATTTGATGTTTAAGATTAGGTTATGATTTCAGTTGTTAAAGAAAAAGCATTTAGAAGCCTGAAATAATCAATTCCCACTTACAAAGTATCAATAAAGGATCATCATATTCAGATTTATAAGTATGCCCCAATGGTCTAATGGATAAGGTGCTGACATACTACCCTGGAAATTGTGGGTTTCAATTCCAGACGAGGCCATATAAACATTTTGATTTTGTTAAACAGGCAATTTTTTTTTTTTAATACATTTTTAAATTCTATTCAATAGCTTTCTCCAGCAAGTTTCTTCTCACTTCTCACCTTGTTTTTGAGTGTGTCACAAACAAAGGCTGTCCTGCTTATATCCACCATTCTGCTGAAAATGATATGTGCTTACAGATGAGGCGGGTGAAACCTGATGTGTGGAACATAGAGGAACATACTTCAGGGCTGTGTAATATATGGATTGTGTGTGGGGTTTGTAGGTGATGTGTACATTATGTATACAATGTGTCCATATCACTGTTTCATCTCATACACGGCATATCAATCAATAAATCTATAATATATTAAAGTCTTATGTCAGCTTTTTCCATTGTAAATTCTTGTGCCCATACTTATTGTGTAAACTTGTGTTCCTATAATTATGCCTTCCCGTCTGTGGAAACATAAAAATAAGAACGGAATGCATGACTATAAAACGCTGACTAAATTACATCTACATGCCCTGATCCAATTAACCCCTTCCCTCTAACCTCAATTCACCTGAAGATTACGCTGGGTCTTCACTCCTCGGGAGTAATTTTGATTTTGTGAAATAGTATAAAATGGGTTATAGCAAATTTTAGACCATTTTACATTTCTCCTGGCTTTTATTTCCACTGACTTCTAAAAATGGAGAGAAATGCAAAATGGGCTGCCGATTCACTATCACCCGTTTTACACAATCGCACAAAGTCAAAATTACTCCTTGCGCCGCCCCCACCCCCACCTCTGCCCACCATGTGTATTGACTTATATCTGGTTATAAAAATGCATGCACTTCATATCCAAAAACCTTACATCCTATTGCCATGATTTCTGGTCAGGTTTTTCTACCAGCCATCCAACACAGGACATTGGTTTTTGAAATCGGCCTAGGTTGCGCCCATCATTTGCCCGTTAAGCAGCGCAGTGAGGTTCAATTTCTACCCCATGTATTTCTCTGTCTCAGGAAAAAATAGTCTTGGTCAGTCAGCAGTTTTGAGTCTGGAGCAGTCAGAGTGAGACATGGTGGTCTCGCTTGTTAAGGTTGGTGCTAGTCATTTCTGAGATTTCTGGCATAAAGTGAGCTAGGTTCATATCAAAAGGCAAAATTGAGTAATTTATTAGTTTGATGTTGCAAGAGCAGTAAGAAATTGATTGAATCTCACTGGAAGACAATGTTCCGTTCATTCATAGATTTCATATAATAAATCAGTTTGTTGGTTTACTATTGGCCTCTTCTCACAAGAGCTTATCAGTCTGCCTATCAGGAAAAGAGTGGCTAAAGTAAATGTTGGTCCCTTGGAGGATGAGACTGGGGAATTAATAATGGAGAACAGGGAAATGGAAGAGACATTGAACAAATATTTTATATCGGTTTTCACAGTAGAAGACACTAAAACATCCCAATAGTGGATAATCAAGGGGCTATAGGGAGGGAGGATACAATTACTATCACTAATGAAGTAGTACTATGTAAAATAATGGGACTAAAGGCGGACAACTCCCCTGGACCTGATGGCTTACATCCTAGGGTCTTAAGAGAAGTGGCTGCAGAGATAATGGATGCATTGGTTGTGATCTACCAAAATTCCTTGGATTCTGGGGCGGTCCCAGCGGATTGAAAAACCACAACTGCAACGTCCCTATTTAAAAAAGGAGGCAGATAAAAAGCAGGAAACTATAGATCAGTTGGCCTAACATCTGTCATTTGGAAAATGCTGGAGTCCATTATTAACGAAGCAGTGGCAGGACATTTGGAAACGCATAAATCAATCAAGCAGAGGCAGCATGGTTTTATGAAAGGGAAGTCATGTTTGACAAATTTGCTGGAGTTCTTTGAGGATGTAATGAGCACGGTGGATAAGGGGGAACCAGTGGATGTGGTGTATTTGGATTTCCAGAAGGCATTTGATAAGGTGCCACATAAGCGGTTACTACACAAGATAATAGCTCACGGGGTTGGGGGTAATATATTAGCATGGATAGAGGATTGGCTAACTAACAGAAAACAGAAAGTCAGGATAAATGGGTCATTTTCCGGTTGGCAAACAGTGACTAGTGGGGTATTTATAATCTATATTAATGACTTGAATGAAGGGACCGAGTGTAATGTTGCCAAGTTTGCTGATGATATAAAGGTGGGTGGGAAAGCAAATTGTGAGGAGGATACGAAAAATCTGTAAAGGATATAAACAGGCTAAGTGAGTGGGCAAAAATTTGGCAGATGGAGTATAATGTGGGAAAATGTGAGGTTATCCACTTTGGCAGAAATAATAGAAAAGCAAATTATAATTTAAATGGAGAAAAATTGCAAAGTGCTCCTGTACAGAGAAATCTTGTGCATGAAACTGTATGCAGGTACATTAAGTAATCAGGAAGGCAAATGGAATGTTGGCCTTTAATGCAAGGAGGATAGAGTATAAAGGTAGAGAAGTCCTACTACAACTTACAGGGTATTGGTGAGGCCACACCTGGAGTTCTGCGTACAGTTTTGGTCTCCGTATTTAAGGAAGGATATACTTGCATTGGAGGCTGTTCAGAGAAGGTTCACTAGGTTGATTCCGGTGATGAGGGGGTTGACTTATGAGGACAGGTTGAGCAGGTTGGGCCTATACTCATTGGAGTTCAGAAGAATGAGAGGTGATCTTATTGAAACTTATAAGATAATGAGGGTGCTCAACAAGGTGGATGCAGAGAGGATATTTCCACGCATAGGGTAAACTAAAACTAGGGGACATGGCCCCTTATTCTAAGACTACCATTTAAAACCGAGACAAGGAGGAATTTCTTCTCTCAGAGGCTTGTAAATCTGTGGAATTCTCGGCCCCCGAGAGTTGTGGAGGCTGGCTCATTGAATATATTTAAGGCAGAGATAGACAGATTTTTGAGTGATAAGGAAGTTATGGGGAGTGGGCAGGGAAGTAGAGCTGAGTCCATGATCAGATCAGCCATGATCTTATTGAATGGCAGAGCAGGCTCGATGGGCCAAATGGCCTACTCCTGCTCCTTCCAATGATGATGGATCACATGTATCTGGAAGTCAACATATAATGTCAACATGTGCCCGTGATTGCCCACGGAGAAGATCGCAGCTGAGAACTCACCACACTATACGCAAACACTATGAAAAGAGGGAATTCTGTGTGTGAATTTCATCAAAACCATTTTCATGGCTTTCCATGTGCTAAGCCAAGAGTAGCATTGGCAGAAGGCTAGTGGCAGGCGGCCTGCCCACTCTCCCAACCCAAATTAGAAAGAGCAAGAAGGATTATTAGTGAGATAATATGATAACATGATTCATTAAGCATGCATCACTGGAGAGAGCAACCTTGAAACATTCATTTAAATAGGAGGAGTAAAGTGACTCTCTGACACTCTCTGCAACTTTCATCCATTTGGCACAGGCGAAGGTTAAAGCACTCACGTAGTGCTATGGGTCCTTGTTCCCTATTGCAGAACAAAGCCTAATAAATCATATACTGTAGCCTTACTGGATAGCCATTGCCATTTTAGTTTTCTACAGTAGCTCAGGTCCTTTACACGAGGCTGCCTTCTGATGTTACAGAAGTCTTAATAAAGAAATTAATAAGATAATGGACTGTCAATGAAAGGGATAATGTATCCAGTCCTTTCTGTTCGCCCTCTATGAGTAGTATCCTGGATGCAGAATATGTCAATTGTTGATATTTCCAATATTATTCTTTTGAAAGTTACGCTCCATTTGTAAACTTTCATTTGCAAAACATTAACAATTAGGCCAGTGAGACCATTTTATATTGGTTTAGAATCCAGTGGGGTGCTATTTGAAATTACAATGTAACACCCATAATACATCATTAATATTTCATCACCTTCCACTGTCCAAATGCTCTAGCCTTTCAGCAGATGCTCTCCCTTTACCTCCTAGCTGTTTTGTTATGACATTCAATAGCTGACTGAATATTTCTCATCAATAATGGAGCCAATTTAATCCAAGTTCAAAAGCACCTTAAAGTTTGGAGTTGATGGTTAAATGAAGAGAAAGGGAAAAGAAGCCTTTAACCCTTTAGGTTCCAGAAATGTAAAAAAAAAACTATGGGGTAAAAATTCGAGTGCACCCATTTTGGGCACATGGGAGGTACAGGTTGTGATCCCCGCACCTGAATAGTCAAGTCCAAGGTGCCCCCGATATTGGGCTGTAGGCATTAGTTCAATGGAGCTGGCGAGCTGCTGGCATATCATCAATGAAGATCAGGACCTCGCTAGCGCCGCAGCAGTCTCAGGTAAGTGAGAAAGGGTGAACACTGGGGAGGGGTGTGGAAATTGATTGGGGTGGTGAAATCGAGCTTTGGGCCAGGGGTGGGCGATTGGGCAGTCAGGTAAGTGATGATTGACCAGGGCCGGAGGTAGTGGCGACTGGGGGAGGCCGGGGGGGGGTGCGTGGTCGGGCTGGGGTGGGGGGACGGTGGGTGATCGGGCCGGGGTGTGGATGGTCAGGCCAGGGAGTGAGTAAGTGTTAATTGAGAACGATTGGGGTATTGGTAACCAATGGGAGAGGTTCTCGTAGCCGTTTTGGGAAGTGAGATCAGTGTCCAGGAGGGGTGCGAGGGGAGGCCTGTCTTCTTTTAATGTGAGGTCGGGAGGAGGAGGTGTGCTCCATAGTCAGATAAGTATGGGGCCTTCCTGACCGTTAGTGCCACGTTGTGCTGTGCGAACTCAGCACTTGGAGAGTGAATCACTGGGGCAATCAAATATCTACACCAAGCCCTGCAAAAAGTGCAGGACCCTAATTTACATCAATTATTCTTCATTTTCAATGTTGTCGGCATGCGCTCCTTCCCCAATATGGCGGGCGGCACACTTCCAGGCAGAAATGTGCGCGGGCTTCCTGCCTGCCATATTTGCGGCTAAGTAGGTCGATTAGCGCCCAGAAAACGAACGCTGCATGGTTGAATTTATAGGCCATGATGTTTGTGGGTAAAAGTCAGTAAGTCAATTTTTCAAATCAGGAGGGCAGTAGAACAAGCAGAGCGATGCTCTCATCTGATTTTCCGATATGAGGAAAAACTTGTTTACGCAATGACTGGTTAGGATTTAGAATGCACTGTCTGCTACGGTGGTGGAAACAGATTCAATAGTAGCCTTCAAAAGGGAATTGGATAAATACTTGGAGAAAAAAAATCGCAGGGATATGGGGAAAGAGCAGGGGAGTGGGACTAACTGGATTGCTTTTGAAAGAGCTGGCGCAGACTGGATGAACCGAATGGCCTCCTTCTGTGCTGTACTGTTCTATGATTTATGTTGTAAAATTTTCCACAGTGAGTCTGGCAAAAATATTGCACACAAAGGTTTCTAGTTCCTGCCTGTCATAGGGATGAAGTTGCATATTCATTATTGGAATGTAGCATGATTAGGTGCAGTACAAAGCTCTTCAGCCCTCAGCCCCCTATCTCAAAAAAGCATCCCCGACTGTGGAAGTCCCATGGGCTTTATCCAGCCAGTGAGCTCTCACAAATTCATCTCACAAGGCTCTAGCAACCAAGCTCTATTTGTACTTATATTTCTTACTCACTGGTTTGTTCTGTTTGAATTTCATGGCCCTGGAGGTTTGGAAAGGGCTATTCTTAGAGCCAGTGCCTCATCAATGGATAAATGTGAATTAGATAGAATACCTAGATTTAATGAACTCACGCATACAACCTCACTAGACCACCAGCCAAGTTGGTCACCATGGACATGTAGCCAATAGATCTCCATGGAAATCAACCACCATGGATCAAAGTCACAAGGCCACCAAGTAAATCAGATAGCCAGGTAGATTAAAAAAACACAAAATTAAATTACCTATGTGCACTCACGTCCACGTAACCACTAACTCAAGTCTATGAAATACAGAGGGATGCAACCTGTTTTTTAAATTTGTTCAATGTGGGCAACATAGGCCTGGCTGCATTTCTTGCCCATCCCTAGCTAGCTTGAGAAGTTGGTAGTGTTGGGCCTTCCACTTGAACTGCTACAATCCTCGTGGTGATGGTGGTCCCACAACATTGTTGGATGGGAATGTTAGCATCAATGGAGCAGAGAAGGCTAAGAGGAGATTTGATAGAGGTGTTTAAAATCATGGCTGAAGGACCCATAACAGGAGGGCACAGATTTAAGGTGATTGGCAAAAGAACCAGAGGCACCATGAAGAAAAACTTTTTCACGCAATGAGTGGTTAGGATTTGGAATGCGCTGCCTGATAGGGTAATAGAACAGGTTCAATAGTAGCCTTCTAAAGGGAATTGGATAAATACCTGAAGGAAAAAAAATTGCAGGGATATGGGGAAAGAGCGGGGGAGTGGGACTAACTGGGTTGCTCTTCGAGAGAGAGAGAACGGACTCGATGGGCTGAATGGCCTCTTTCTGTGCTGTACTCTTCTATGGTTCTATGATTCTAAAACTGTTGATCTGCATGGATCGAACATTAGCAGAGTGTCCCATTAGACAATAATAAATAAATCAGAAATCATCCCATTCAAATCAATCGCGGAGTTTATCCTTACTTTGGGACAAAGAACTGATTTGGGTTGTTAAGGTTTTGCATTGTAATCCTGGAGCATATAAAAACAGTTCAGAAACATGAACATTTGAGCTACCAGCATTCAGATCATTAAATATTCATACATAATGTTACTATTCTCTGATTGTCTTAAACAAGTGACCTTTGACTTTCCAATTAACTAGTTGCCCTGGTTTATAAATGTTCCTAACATCTTGAAGTGATTTTCTGGCTAGTGTTGTTGCATTCCATTTTTATTCCCACACGGTGCACACTGCAGTAGAAAGTCACAGGATCAACATTTAGCTCAGACTCATATCCAGTTACTCTCATGACAATTGATGTCCTTTGCCCTAAGAGAATTGAAGTTCATGAATAATCAATAGAATTTTCAATTTTTTTCAGGCTGTGCTATAAATGGAGTCAAAATCCATGTGCCATAACATTTCTTTAATTTAAGAAATCTACATGAGACCACCAGACATTGATGTCTCTGGTATGGTCATACTTTTCAAAGTCCCTTTAAGAACTCAAGAAAGTAGCTCCACTTACGACTCAGCTGTGTAAGGTTACAAATCTTCAGAAAAGCACTGAAGGAAATCATAAATTGATTAATACAAGCTTTTGGAATTAAACTGGACAATAGGAGCAAAAAGGCGGCAGCCTTAGGGCAGGTGGTGACTCACCCCAATTAAGGACATTCTCTGATCAGGAACCAAAACTGCCTTTATGCATAACAACAATGGAGTTGTTACATGAGGCCCTGAACTTGATTGGCCAAGGGGTGGGGGGGGGGGGGGGAGGGGGAGGGAGCAAGCTCACTGGAGATGCCAAGTCTACAAGAAGACCGGGCAACAAAGGAATCACCCAGGTGCACATTTTTGAGGAACGAGGTGTTAAGATGGGGAGTCATCTTGCGTCTCACCGACTCATGTGCAAACTGGCAACAGTAGAGTCCATTATTGCAGTCAATCAATCAGGATCACCACAAAACAACGTATCGATGCAAACGCATTATCAGAAACCGCAGTGGCGGGAGATCAATCAAAACATGGATATAAATATGCGAGCTAGAAGCAGCTCAGGAGACAGAAGAATTAGAAGGACACGTATACGCACAGAAGAACAGAAGCAGACGGACGTAGAAGAAGGGTACACGTACAGGTACACGTACACCCACTACCAGTCATCAATCATTGTTCGGCGGGGAAACGGAAACATAGAACCGAAGCAAGGTACGGAACGTACACGGAAGGAACAGCACTGCAGAGAACGGCCAGAAGAATAACCAACGGAACCAACAACCACGAACTTACAAGAGCTACAATCAGGAAGGGTGATTGTATGTCTTCGGTCAATTTCTCTCAGAAGTCTAGTTCTGTAGTTTTAGTTAGTTATTCTGTGAAATAAAACTGACACTGGGCTATACCTAAATTTTGTGTCACGTGTTGTCCTTTCCCACGATAACTTCCGAGGTCAAAGAATCAGGGTAGCGTGTAAAACATATACATGCCCTACAGTTGTTTAAGACAAGGAGTAGTTGAGCCGTACAGAACACCAAGGTCCCCACTTCAATCCCAAGTCTCTGTTGTGTTGCCTGATTTTAGCTGGTGTGTGGTCTTGGTGTACCAATTGGCTTCAGCTCCCTGTGCTAGGAAAAAGAAAATCCCCCACAATAGCTACTTCTGATTGGTTTTCAAGGACACCTGACGGAACTCCATGTGTGGATGTCAGGTTAGGAGAGGGTTGGGCTTGTCTGGAACAGTCAAATAGCTTACTCGCACTCAACATCTGGACTCACATAAAGATTGCCACATGAGAAAGGTACCAAAAATCGCTGGTGCCCATAGAGTTGCACTAGCAACAAGTCAATGCCTTCAGGAGGAAGGGGAGAGAACTGGAAGAAAAAGACAGGGAAAAAGTTTTTTTTTTAAAGAAACCATGTAATTAAAAAATATCATTTCACTCATCAAGCTCAGTATGTACACAGACCGTGAACAATGTACCCTATCATGTATACTGACCACCCATTTAATCTTTAAAGTGTAAAATATTTTACAGTACTATTGTAAATAATGAGGATTAATAATGGTCAAGTCGTTCTGTTCATATTTTGAAAAAATATCAGTGATGGAAATTTTGATTAGGATTATATGATGGATGCCATTTTCTGTGATGCCCCTTTTGTCTTAGAAAATATTATACCAGTCGTGTCTGATTATACCAGTGCATAACAATGTTTAAACACTGGCATGCAGTATAAGCAAAAACCCTATAAACATTCTTTAAAGAATGCAAGAAAATTACAGATACTTGCAAATTTCAGCATCTGTAAATGATAAGGAAAATAGAATATCCAGAAATATGAATATTTCTAGCACAGTGATATACAGCTAGACATCCAGTTTAGTGTTAAATGGCAAAAGTGCCCAAGGGCAGGTAAATAATCGCCATTAAAATATGAAGCACTCTCCAATATCTTTTTCTTGTTGCTCCCACTTTTAAAGTACTTTTAAGTTTCCAACACCACAGAGCATTTAGTGTCTGATTAACATAAGAACCTAAGAAATAAAAGCAGTAGTAGGCCATTTGAGCCTGCTCTGTCATTCAATATCATGGCTGATCTAATACCGCAACCCCACTTTCCTGCACTCTCCCCATATCCCTTGATATCCAAAAAGCTATCCACCTCTGTCTTGAATATACTCAATGACTGAGCAACCACAGCCCTCTGGGGTAGAGAATTCCAAAGAGTGAAGACATTTCTCCATCTCCCCTTATTCTGAGACTGTGACCCCTGGTTCTGGACTTCCCAGCCAGGGAAAACTCATCATCATCATAATCCAACCAACATCCTTCCTGCATTTACCCTGTCAAGCTCTGTAACAATTTTGTATGTTTCAATGTTTATGTTAATATTATTATTAAGTAGGCAACCAGCCCGCAGGAGTTATCTGGTATTGTTCTTAGTCTAAGGAGATACAAGGATGGCTCAGAGTGATTCACAATCCAACCAACTTCTTTTCCTGTGCTGAACTGCCTGGCCTCCACTTACCGTCTCCAGCAGAAAAAACAATGACTAACAGGCATTGTACATACGGAAAAGAAAAGGAATTCTAACCTTCCAAACCTGAGTTATTTTTATTTATTATTGGACTATTCAAGTGCTCTAATCACAGCAAGAACAACTTGCATTTATATAGCACCTTTAACGTCCCAAAGCACTTAAGCAAGAAGAAACAGCTGACAGAAATAAAAGCAATGGTTTTGCCATTTGTGGTCAGATGCCCTTTACCAGTTTGCGTTTTCATCATAGAGGCAGTATTTCTGTAAGCGAATTGAACAGAACCTGTACCTGGAGTAAAACAGACAGTGGGCTAGAAATTTGTCTCGGGCAGCAGTGCAAACCGGGCGTTATCGGATCGGTTGCCCGTTGACTGCAATGGAACTGAATATAACAGGCGGTCAATTTTCTGTGTATATTGTCGCTGTGCAACACTGAGATGCACAATGTTACGAATAAGGCCCGTCAGGGCAATTTCACCTCAATCAATGAACGGGGAAATACATTTCTTCATAAAAACGCTTCCCCTTTAAAACTCAGTCAGTGGGCGGGGAATTTGATTTGTCCAGCAGGAGGCAGCATTTTGCATCAGGCCTGCCCTGAAATGTGATCATTTGTGAAGCCGTAAGTCCCGTGTCGATCATTCCACTAATAAATTATCTCACAGAGCACCTTTGAGCGTAAATGTTTTTTTTACACCCTATAGATTCAGGTCTCTTAAAATGGTGGGGAGGTTCCCTTATTCATTTTTAGGGCAAATCTGACCGTATTTTCAAACAGGAAAATAAACCACGTACTGGCAAAGAAACAAACTTTCAATGTTGGTATGCTCACTAATACTCTAACTGTAACTACAACTAATGCGAGAAGTTTTGAAAGTGCGACTATTAATGTGAATTTTAATAGCTCTCTTTCCAACTATTTAAAATCGGGGTTTTACTCTCAAACCTCTCACTCATGCCGCCTCTCTCCTTGTTGCATTTCCCTTCTTCCATTCCTTGTTTTCTCACAACCTTCCTCATTCACTTTGCCTCCTCTGTTAGTTATTATCTATCTCACACTCTGTTTCTCTCATTGCCTCTTTCTCTACTATTCCCTCTCCATTGTCTAGAATTTCCGCTTGTTTCTGCTAGTTACATCAACGCAATCCGGCCGAAACAGTGCAAAAGATTGTGGGAAATCTAGCGTAAGTGTGTTACGCTGAAATCTCGCTCGGCTCGAGGTTCCGCAATCTTTAACACTGGTTGAAAATCATTGGCCCCAAAGCCGGCCCTGCCCACAAAACTGGCCACGCCCCCAGATCGCAACAATGAGCCGATTCTGCCTGTTTGAAGAGGATCAACAAATATGTCTGGCACAGTTAGTAGCAGCAGCTCTTTGTCTGAATACAGAAGGTGAATGCTACACCCCTCGTTAGACATGGTGGTGCATTCTGGCTAAAATTCATTTCTTTTCATTGCAATTCAAAATCTGTTGGTTTGCTGGGTCGGAAAGAAAAAAGAAAGGCATGCATTTATATAGCGCCTTTAAACAACCACCGGACATCTCAAAGTGCTTTACAGCCAAGGAAATATTTTTGTTGTAGTCACTGTTGTAATGTGGGAAACACAGTAATTCCCACAAACAGCAATGTCATAATGACCAAATAATCTGATTTTACTATGTTGATTGAGGGATAAATATTGGCCAGGACAGCGGGGAGAATATTCCTGCTCTTCTTTGAAATAGCACCACAGGATCTTTTACGTTTACCTGAAAGAGCAGACAGGGTTTAACATTTCATCTGAAAGACAGCACAGCACTCCCTCAGCATGGCACTGGAGTGTCAGCCTAGTTTTATATGCTCAAGTTCCTGGAGTGGGATTTGAACTCACAATCTTCTAACTCAAAGGTAAGTGTGCTACCCACTGAGTCACAGCATCAGGAAGAAAAATAGGCAAAATTACCTGTTTAATTGTGGCTAACCACTCTGCTTCCCTCATATTGGGAATGACTGGGTGAGCAGGCACTAAACAAGACAATTAAAGAACTATATTTCAGGAACAGGAGAGGCACGTGCAGATTGTGAGACATCTGTTGGTCATTGCGGTTATAGGGATATTTCAATAAGAAACTAGTGTGCGCTGATAAGAATCAAGGATCAGGTCGAGGCTAATCATCGTTGGTAAATGTTTTATATAATCACGGGGCTGGATTTTTGTCATTTTTTCGATCATTTACCATCCATTTGCCACTCACTTACCACCCATTTACCACTTATTTACCAACCATTTACCATCAAAAATATCACTGGTGGTAAATTCATCGCAGGTTACCTCCGATTTCATAATTTAGCACCAAAATTCATCAGTGATTTACCACTGATGGTAAAAAAATATCACCAATCTTATTTTTTTCCCATTTTTATGACATCATTAAGTGTGCAACACCAAAATACCACCAAAAATTACCACCAGAGGTGAATTCACCAATACCACCATTTTTACCACTGGCCTAAATTTCCACTGAGGAAATTGTAGTCTTATCTGATCTTATCTGATCCAATCCAGTGGTATGGATGCCATTTTAAAAAATGGAGCTGCAGTCCAGTTCACAGAAGAGAAGGCGGAGTTTTACACAGACATCTTTATGTGAGATCAGAGTTTGATTTTAAGGTTATTTGAGGCTTTTAGTGGAATATTTGAATAAATTGGAGGCCATTTTAAGGATATTTAACACGTTTGGAGGATATTTGAGGACATTTTGAGAACATTTGCAGGACATTTAAAGGAATGGGGCCTAAAATATCCCTGCCAATATTGCTGACGACTAGAATGAAGCAGAATAGAGCTGGAAGAAGATTTATTCAAAAGCATGTCCGCACAGTGTCCCCGTGTCCCCACAGTGTTCCCCACAGTGTCCCCACAGTGTCCCCATGTTCCCACAGTGTCCCCATGTTCCCACAGTGTCCCCACAGTGTCCCCATGTTCCCACAGTGTCCCCACAGTGTCCCCATGTCCCCATAGTGTCCCCACAGTGTCCCCACAGTGTCCCCATGTTCCCACAGTGTCCCCATGTCCCCACAGTGTCCCCACAGTGTCCCCATGTCCCCATGTCCCCACAGTGTCCCAGTGTAACCACAGTGTCCCCATGTCCCCACAGTGTCCCCATGTCCCCATGTCCCCACAGTGTCCCAGTGTCCCCACAGTGTCCCAGTGTCCCCACAGTGTCCCAGTATCCCCACAGTGTCCCCATGTCCCCACAGTGTCCCCACAGTGTCCCCATATCCCCACAGTGTCCCCACAATGTCTCAGTGTCCCCACAGTGTCCCCACAGTGTCCCCATGTCCCCACAGTGTCCCCATGCCCCCACAGTGTCCCCACAGTGTCCCCATGTCCCCACAGTGTCCCCAGTGTCCCCACAGTGTCCCCATGTCCCCACAGTGTCCCCAAAGTGTCCCCATGTCCCCACAGTGTCCCAGTGTCCCCACAGTGTCCCCATGTCCCCACAGTGTCCCAGTGTCCCCACAGTGTCCCCACAGTGTCCCCATGTCCCCACAGTGTCCCAGTGTCCCCACAGTGTCCCCATGTCCCCACAGTGTCCCCACACTGTCCCCATGTCCCCACAGTGTCCCTATGTCCCCACAGTGTCCCAGTGTCCCCATGTCCCCACAGTGTCCCAGTGTCCCCACAGTGTCACAGTGTCCCCACAGTGTCCCCATGTCCCCACAGTGTCCCCACAGTGTCCCAGTGTCCCCACAGTGTCCCCATGTCCCCACAGTGTCCCCATGTCCCCACACTGTCCCCATGTCCCCACAGTGTCCCCATGTCCCCACAGTGTCCCAGTGTCCCCACAGTGTCCCCATGTCCCCACAGTGTCCCCATGTCCCCACGGTGTCCCCACAGTGTCCCAGTGTCCCCACAGTGTCCCCACACTGTCCCCATGTCCCCACAGTGTCCCCATGTCCCCACAGTGTCCCCACAGTGTCCCTGTGTCCCCACAGTGTCCCCATGTCCCCGCAGTGTCCCCACAGTGTCCCCATGTCCCCACAGTGTCCCCACAGTGTCCCCATGTTCCCACAGTGTCCCCATGTCCCCACAGTGTCCCCATATCCCCACAGTGTCTCCACAGTGTCCCCATGTCCACACTGTGTCCCCATGTCCTTGTGTACCCATGTCCCCACAGTGTCCCCACAGTGTCCCCGTGTCCCCACAGTGTCCCCACAGTCCCACAGTGTCCCCGTGTCCCCACAGTGTCCCCATGTTCCCACAGTGTCCCCATATCCCCATCCCCCAAGGGATGCCATGGATACCGCTGAGCCGGGACAGCTGGCCGAAGGGACCGAGTCAGCAGGGCTGCAGGGCAGCAATGCACCCATCGGGTGGGCTTCGTAAGAACCTGGTGTAGGTGATAGCGGTGAGATTGGGGGAACTTGGGGGACAGCAAGCCACCCCGGCCTCAGAGAGAGCACCAGAGGTAGTGGAGAGCGGAGGAACGGCCAGCCCAAGGTAAGGCCATGTCAGGGAGAGGAGGCTCGGGCACGTACTGATGACACATGTGCAAAAATACCACCCATTTTACTTTCAGTGTTACAAGTTGTAAAATGAGAAAGAAATATAGTTATCCCTACCACCAGTTTTATTTGATGAAAATAGCGTCTTGAAGGAGAGTGGTATTTTGGTGGTAAAAAAAACCTTGATATTTAAATAGCACCAAAATACCACCGGAAAACCAATGGTAGAGCTAAATGATGAAAATCCAGCCCAATGTCCTTTAATGGAGAGCTTTACAGCCTACCAACTTGATTTTCTTATTGCATTCTATCACACCTTCTCTGCTTTTCTTACCAAGTTCAGATTGAGTTCTCTACGCAGCTCGCGAAATCAAAAACAGATTACTGAGGGACAGAAAGGGAGCTTATCAACCTATATAAAACGGAAAAGAGTGACTAAAGTAAATGTTGGTCCCTTAGAAGACGAGAAGGGGGATTTAATAATGGGAAATGTGAAATGGCTGAGACTTTAAACAATTATTTTACTTCGGTCGTCACAGTGGAAGACACAAAAATCATGCCAAAAATTGCTGGTCACAGGAATGTGGGAATGGAGGACCTTGAGACAATCACTATCACTAGGGGGATAGTGCTGGATAGGCTAATGGGACTCAAGGTAGACAAGTCCACTGGTCCTGATGAAATGCATCCCAGGGTATTAAAAGAGATGGCGGAAGTTATAGCAGATGCATTCGTTATAATCTACCAAAATTCTCTGGACTCTGGGGAGGTACCAGCGGATTGGAAATCAGCTAATGTAATGCCTCTGTTTAAAAAAGGGGGCAGACAAAAGGCAGATAACAATAGGCCGGTTAGTTTAACATCTGTAGTAGGGAAAATGCTTGAAACTATCATTAAGGAAGAAATAGCGGGACATCTAGATAGGAATAGTGCAATCAAGCAGACGCAGCATGGATTCATGAAGGAGAAATCATGTTTAACTAATTTACTGGAATTCTTTGAGGATATAACGAGCATGGTGGATAGAGGTGTACCGATGGATGTGGTGTATTTAGATTTCCAAAAGGCATTCGATAAGGTGCCACACAAAAGGTTACTGCAGAAGATAGAGGTACGCGGAGTCAGAAGAAATGTATTAGCATGGATAGAGAATTGGCTGGCGAACAGAAAGCAGAGAGTCGGGATAAATGGGTCCTTTTCGGGTTGGAAATCGGTGGTTAGTGGTGTGCCACAGGGTTCGGTGCTGGGACCACAACTGTTTACAATATACATAGATGACCTGGAAGAGGGGACAGAGTGTAGTGTAACAAAATTTGCAGATGACACAAAGATTAGTGGGAAAGCGGGTTGTGTAGAGGACACAGAGAGGCTGCAAAGAGATTTAGATAGGTTAAGCGAATGGGCTAAGGTTTGGCAGATGGAATACAATGTCGGAAAGTCTGAGGTCATCCACCTTGGGGAAAAAAAACAGTAAAAGGGAATATTATTTGAATGGGGAGAAATTACAACATGCTGAGGTGCAGAGGGACCTGGGGGTCCTTGTGCATGAATCCCAAAAAGTTAGTTTGCAGGTGCAGCAGGTAATCAGGAAGGCGAATGGAATGTTGGCCTTCATTGCGAGAGGGATGGAGTACAAAAGCAGGGAGGTCCTGCTGCAACTGTATAGGGTATTGGTAAGGCCGCACCTGGAGTACTGCGTGCAGTTTTGGTCACCTTACTTAAGGAAGGATATACTGGCTTAGGAGGGGGTACAGAGACGATTCACTAGGCTGATTCCAGAGATGAGGGGGTTACCTTATGATGATAGATTGAGTAGACTGGGTCTTTACTCGTTGGAGTTCAGAAGGATGAGGGGTGATCTTATAGAAACATTTAAAATAATGAAAGGGATAGACAAGATAGAGGCGGAGAGGTTGTTTCCACTGGTCGGGGAGACTAGAACTAGGGGGCACAGCCTCAAAATACGGGGGAGCCAATTTAAAACCGAGTTGAGAAGGAATTTCTTCTCCCAGAAGGTTGTGAATCTGTGGAATTCTCTGCCCAAGGAAGCAGTTGAGGCTAGCTCATTGAATGTATTCAAGTCACAGATAGATAGATTTTTAACCAATAACGGAATTAAGGGTTACAGGGAGCGGGCGGGTAAGTGGAGCTGAGTCCACGCCCAGATCAGCCATGATCTTATTGAATGGCAGAGCAGGCTCAAGGGGCTAGATGGCCTACTCCTGTTCCTAATTCTTATGTTCTTATGTTTTTATTGTCATGTTCCAAAATAGAATCAAACTCTGTAATCAGGTCTGTGTCAGCTGTGGCTCAGTGACAGCATCTCTCACTTCTGAGTCCAAAGGTTGTAGGTTCAAGACCCACTCCAGACACTTGAGCACAAAATGTAGGCTTAAACTCCCAGTGCAATACTGAGGGAATATTACACTGTCGGAGATGTCATATTTTGGATTAGATATTAAACTGAGGCCCCGTCTGCACTCTCAGGTGCATGTAAACATTATTGTGTAATGAGACAGGGTTAATTAGCAACCTCATAGTAAAGAACCCTCTGGGGCAGAGTGATCATAATATGATGGAATTTCACATTAAGTTTGAGAGTGACTTGCCTAAGTCCAAAACTAGAGTGTTAAATTTAAATAAAGCCGATTATATAGCTATGAGGGGTGAGTTGGCTAAAACAAATTGGAAAAATAGCTTAAAAGTTATGGCAGAGATAAGCAGTGGCTAGCATTTAAAGAAATATTTCATAATTCTCAACAATGATACATTCCATTGAGAAACAAAAACTCCACGGGAAAAATGACCCATCCATGGCTAACTAGTTAAGGATAGCATTAGATTGAAAGCAGAAGTTTATAATGTTGCGAAGAATAGTAGTAAGCCTGAGGATTGGGAGAGTTTCAGAAACCAGCAAAGGATGACCAAAAAATTGATAAAAAAGGGAAAAAATAGACTGAGAGAAAACTAGCAAGAAATACAAAAACAGATTGTACGAGCTTCTCCAAGTATGCAAAAAGGAAGAGAGGAGCAAAAGTAAACGTTAGTCTCTTAGAGGCTGAGACAAGAGAAATTATTTGGGGAATAAGGAAATGGCAGAAATGTTAAACAAATATTTTTGTTTGTCCTCACAGTAGAAGATGCAAAAAGCATACCAAAAATGGTGGGGAACTAACTAAGGGTCTAATGACAGTGAGGAACTTAACCTAATTAATATAAGTAGAGAAATAGTATGAGAGAAAATAATGGAACTAAAAGCCAACAAATCCCCTGGCCTACATACTAGGGTTCTAAAAGAGGTGGCTGCAGAGATAGTCGATGCATTGAATTTTGATCTTCCAAAATTACCTAGATTCTAGAATGGGACAACAGATTAGAAGGTAGCAAATATAACACCGCTATTCAAGAAAGGAGGGAGAGAGAAAACAGGGAACTACAGGACAGTTAGCCTGACATCAGTTATCAGGAAAATGCTGGAATCCATTGTTAAGGAAATTGTATCAGGGCACTTGGAAAATCATAACATGATTAGGCAGAGTCAACATGGTTTTATGAAAGGGAAATCATGTTTGAAAAATTTATTAGATTTTATTGAGGATGTAACTAGCAGAGTAGATAAAGGGGAACCAGTGGATGTAGTATATTTGGATTTCCAAAAGGCTTTTGATAAGATGCCACATAAAAGGTTATTACACGGGATAAGGGCTCATGGGATTGGGGGTAATATATTAGCATGGATGGATGATTGGTTAACGGACAAAAAACAGAGAATAGGGATAAACGAGGCTTTTTCAGGTTGGCAGGCTGTAACTAGTGGCAAGGATCAGTGCTTGGGCCTCAGCTATTTACAATCTATATTAATGACCTAGATGAAGGAACCAAGTGTAATGTATCCAAGTTTGCTGATGATACAAAGTTAGGTGGGACAGTAAGCTGTGAGGAGAACACAGAGCATCTGCACAGGGATATAGATAGACTAAGTGAGTGGGCAGTAAGGTGGCAGATGGAGTATAATGTAGGGAATTGTGAGGTTATTCACTTTGGTAGGAAGAATAGAAAAACAGAATATTTTTTAAATGGTGAGAAACATTTAAATATTGGTGTTCAGAGAGATTTGGATGTCCTTGCGCAAGAAACACAGAAAGCTAGCATGCAGGGACAGCAAGCAATTGGGAAGGCAAATGGCATGTTATCCTTTATAGCAAGGGGGGTTACATAAGAACATAAGAATTTGGAACAGGAGTAGGCCATCTAGCCCCTCGAGCCTGCTCCGCCATTCAAAAAGATCATGGCTGATCTGGCCATGGACTCAGCTCCACTTACCTGCCCGCTCCCCATACCCCTTAATTCCCTTATTTTTTTATTTATTGGGGTTGGAGTATAAGAGTAAGGAAGTCTTGCTACAATTGTACAGGGCCTTGATGGGATCACACCTGGAGTACTGTGCACAATTTTGGTCTCCTTATCTAAGGAAGGATATACTTGCCTTGGAGGCAGTGCAACAAAGGTTCGCTAGATTGATTCCTGGGATGAGAGGACTGTCCTATGATGAGAGATTGTGTAAAATGGTCCTATACTCTATGGAGTTGAGAAGAATGAGAGGTGATTTAATTGAAACATACTAGATTCTGAAGGGGATTTACAAGGTAAATGCTGAGAGGTTGTTTCCCCTGGCTGGAGTGTCTAGAACTAGGTGCCATAGTCTCAGGATAAGGGGAAGGCCATTTACGATGAGGAGGAACTTCTTCAGAGAGGGTTGTGAATCTTTGGAATTCTCTGCCGCAAAGATCTGTGGATGCTGAGTCTTTGGGTATATTCAAGGCTGAGATAGATAGATATTTGGACTCTATTGGAATCAAGGGATATGGAGATCAGGGGGGAAAATGGAGTTGAGGTTGATGATCAGTCATGATCTTATTGAATGGTGCAGCAGGTTCGAGTGGCCCTATGGCCTTCTCCTGCTTCTATTTCTTAAACAATCTCATGGCACTATTTCAAAGAAGAGCAGAGGAGTTCTTCCCAGTCTACTGACCAATTTATCCTTCAAACAACATCACTAAAGCAGATTATCTGATAATTATCTCATTGCTGTTTGTGGGCGCTTGCATTGCGCAAATTGGCTGCTGCGTTTTCTATATTACAACAGTGATTACACTTCAAAAATTGGCTGTAAAGCGCTTTGGGATGTCTTAAAGTCATGAATGGTGCTATATAAATGCAAGTTCTTTCTTTTTTTCTTTCAAATAGTATCACTCTACATACAAATCAGACAGCAATTTCCAGCGTTCACACGTGCGCAGTTAGACGCAGAAATCATGAAGTTGTCCGATTTGCCCTGTTCCACCACAAGCTTCGCTACACCGATACTTCGCCGAGAGACTTGATATTCACATACATGGAAGGACATGAAATTGCGGTACTTACCCACTAGTTACCCACTAAACACGCTAGAAAAAGTTAGAGCTTGTCCATGCAACTGTAAGTGAATTTTTAACTGCGTGATAAATCTTAATTACTACCAAACAAACTCTCTGGCACTGAAAATTTACTTTTACAGGTGTGGAGACTCATTCCTTCAGATTTTAATTATTGTTGGAGATTTTAAAAGATAACATTAAAATAAACAATTTTTTTAAAATTCTATCTCTTTTAGTTCTCTCGCTTAATCCCATCTTTTTTCCCTCTCTGTACATGATTTTACATTGAATTAAATATTCTAACTTACGCTTTTCGGTTTGGACACAGTAAGGGTACTTCAATCCGATTGGTTGAGGAGACACGCCGTTATTTGCCCTGTTCACACAGGAGCAAATCCCCAGTAGAGGACGCCACACTGTTTTTGACTGTCTGATAACTGCAAATCGCAGTGCAAAACCCACAGAAATTCTGTCAGCAAGCTTCAGCACAATGAAGAGTGACTGCAAAATCTTGGACATACACGCTATTGGATGGGAGTCGCAGAATCCAGCCAGGCAGTCCTTCATAAAGGGCACCTACTGGCCCTTAAATGATAGACGTTTTTTAGTGCTTGCAAAAAATTATAGCAAGTGGAAGAAGATAATGTGGACAAAACTGCTCCCTTCATTGTCAGAGGCCATCCTGCAGTGCTGTGCTAAAGGAAGGCGGCTTTATTTGGAGCATTTGAAGATGGAGGACCATGGAGGGAGGTGCCGAGAGAGTGAATGTAGTCTCCCAGGTCCATCATACCTGGGTGAAAATGGAAAAAATGTTTTCCAGAGAATTTCCAAGATTAAGCTTATCATTCTTTACACACTTACTTGTTCTTTGTCCATGGCAGGTGCGGCCTCATGAAAACATTTCTCTCTTCCATCTTCAGGGAGAGATCATACAGAATACATTTACTCCTTTTCAAACAAACTTATAGCACCTTTCATGCCCTCAGGATGTTCCAAAGTGCTCCACAGCCAATGAAGTACTTTTAAATTGTAGTCATCACTTTGTAAGTAAATGTGACAGCCAATTTGTGCAGAGCATGTTCCCACAAATAGAAATGAGATGAATGACGTTAGTCTGTTTCTGGTGGTATTGGGTGAAGGATACACATTTTGAGGTTGCCATGTGCATCCTGCAGCAGCTGGCAGAGACTAAACCTTTGGCATCACTGCCCTGCTGAGGCCAGTGGCATCTTCTTGGTCATTAGCAGGGGATCCCCAAGAGTCATGCGAACAAGTTCTGAACAGCGTTCTGTCAAAAATCTTGTGACTGGCAATATAGGTCTTTTGCTGCTGGATTTAGAAATTGCTGAACACGAAAAGGCCAATGTCCAAATAATTCGCCTTCTATCATCCTGGTAGTCGCATAATTCAACGATAATGGAGTTGTTGACAAATCATAGCAATCAATCTCTAGCAATTAATCCAGAACAGACCCAGACATGAGGCAAAGAATAACCCCAGTAGTAGAACACTTTGGGAACCATAGGTTCAAATCCACTGTTCCTCCCAAGCATGTTGCACTTACCATATGTTATGTCTCAAATTACTCACATACTGTATACCAAAATGTTACCTTTTGAATGAAATGTACCTAACTTACATTTGAATGAATCAACACTATCTTCTTTCTCCATCTCCCTCAGAAGCCTGTTCCATAGATTGACCACTCGCTCACTGAAATATTGGGGAAGAAATTGGGCTCCTTTGCCTCCGGGGGGGGCAATAACAGGACGCTACCGGCTCTGCGACTGGGAGAGTACCAATGCCCACAAACTTGCCTTGCAGGTTAGCTGCGGTGATAAACCCTAACGCCACGATCTCCTGCGTCTCGGAGATTGTGACATCATCTGATTGTGACATCACCCTGGTAGCGCCTCGGATGTGAACTTCGGTTCTTCCCCCTGCAACATCGCCGGTCGTCAACACCGGCAGCTGCAGGAGGTATTGTAAGATAAACCAGCTGCTTGGGGAGCCGTATTTAAAGGGATCGCCGGTGAGGTAAGTGAAAAATCTTTTATGAACCCTCTGTGCATTTTATTTACTTTTTCTTCAGTCCTACATTCTGTTAAGAATGCTTGTGGCTGATCATCGTGGATCGCAGCTGCCATCAGTGAGCAGGGGAGTCGATTTATTGCATGCCTGCAGCAATGACCCTTCCCTTTAAGGGAGGGAAGGAGCCTCCCATTCCGGTAGTGTTGCCCTCGACATTGTGCAGTGCTCTGCCACTATTGCCCCTCTTGCTCCCGCTTGATTTAACGCTCCACTTCCTTCCTGGAGCACTAAAGCAGAGGTTCGCATCGGTTTCACTTGCATAGTGCCCAGCGATACTTTTGCGGTTCTGCAAAAGTTATCGCCCCAATCAGGACGCGACGCAATTTCTAGCCCATTGTTTCCACAGATTAGTTTTGAATTTACCTTCCTTTAAGCACAGGCCATGACCTCTGATTCTAGTTCTGGACAATAACAGTCAGGAGCAAGGATACTGGCCAAATTTTCTCTTCCATAATTCAGGGGCCACTGAAGTCAATTGTAGTGCCCCTAACACTATCTCAGCTTGCACCAGCTAACTGAACATGGACTGAGGAACAGACCTGTCTGAAAAGCTGAGTTACTCAATGTCTTAACTGACTAAAACATTGCAGGACTGCTTCTGTTACGGATCTTAAAGTATACATTTCCTATTATAGTGTCAGCTTGGCTCAGTGGCAGCATTTTCACCTCTGATTTATAAGGTCATGGATTCAAACCACACACAAGAACTTGAGCACATAATCTAGGCAGATACTTCAGTGCAGCACTGAGTGAATGCTGCATTGCTGAAGATGCTGGGGTAGATTTTCACCTTCACCACCTGGGCAGTAGTCTAGCAGGATTATCATTGAAAATTTGCAAAAATCTATCCTGCATCTATCAGGTCAGATGTTAAACTGAGGTTTCTTCTGCCTGTTCAGGTGGACGTAAAACATGTCATGGCACTTTTTCAAAGAAAGGTAAGGACTTCTCCTGGTATCTTGACCAACATTCATCCCTCAACAAACACCAAACAGATCCCCTAGTTATTCATCTCATCACTGTGGGAACTTGCTGTAAGCAAATTGGCTGCCACATTTACCTTTAAAACATCTGCGACTACAAATTTAATGAAATATTTTAGGACATTCTGAAGTCATGAAAAACACAATGGGCTGTAATTTATGGCCTCTACGAGTAGGTACAAGGTGCGCATGTGCCCGTAAGGGCCGCACAAGTTCCCGGTTTAGGCATGCGAAGCTGGACTGTGCGATCTGTCAACAATCCCCAGGAAATGGACATCCACGGGTGGAGAGTTGGGCTATTTGCCCAACTTCTGCCAAATGAATGCCCATGAAATTCTTACGCCTGGTAAAAGCAGGTGTACGGAATCCCCATAAGCATGAATGGGAATCCCCTTCTTGCATTGGTTGGACCGACCCACGTGATCCCGGGCCACTTGCAAACCTGCTGCGCTCCTGGGATAGAGGCCCAGGAGCGCGAGTCTCCGTGGATCCTGAGGCAGAAGGAAAGTTTGTAGATTTTTTGCCGGTCGGAGGCATCCGTCCACGGGAATCCGCTGACCGCAAATTCAGGCCCAATATAAATGCAGGCCTTTTCTTTCTTTATAGGAGCTGACCTGTAAATTTATAATTCAGGTCACAGTGATGCAGTCTTATAGAAGTATTCGCTGCACAGAAGATTTAATATAAATTTATTTTTAATTGAAATTGTTGCTAGAGTGGCATTTTACATCACACTGACTCCTGCTCAAAATTACGGTACGTTAAATGATAATGGAAGAAATACAAGAAACAAACACCTTCCTATCAATAAGTGTCACTTTGGTGCTTTTATTAAAAAAACAATTAGAGATATTTACTTAATAAGAATGAAATGACAGGAACAGGTCTCACGTGCCTCTATTCAATTTAATAACATTTCGGTGTTGATGTCTATTATCAGCGAGCAAGGGTGAAGCTTTCTTGCCTAATCTGCTAAATCACGCTGATAATCGGATGCTGAAACACTAAACATAAGGGGCAGAGACAGCTGATTACCAATACAGCTGTAGCACATTAGACAGGAGAGCTTCATAATCTCATGATTAATGTTGTCCCCATGACATCACCAAATTAAATGGCAGCACCAGGGACCCATTTCTGACACTTGAAAATATATTTTTATATGGTAAATAGTCATCTACATTACTATTCATCAATGAGGCTAAGGGGACGTTTGTATGGGAACATCCATGTTTTCTATACGTCCTTCTAATCTCCCTTTTGTCGGCAGCATAAAATAAATGCACTCAAATTAGCAGGCATGCCTCGCAAATATATTTAAATACTGGGGCCCTGGAGGACAATTGTGTTCAAACCACAGTAACAATTTACTAACAGGTGCGGCATAAGGCTGAGGCCTTTCAGATGTTGAAAGCATGATCCTGGTATCACATAGCTGTGGTGCAACCATTCGGTATCGCTGCCCTTTTTAATTCGCTTCTGATACCAAGAGAGCCCCTATCGATTTTCTCCCTGCTTTTGTTTTCATTCTGAATAATTGATGAGATAATTTTTCCATCATCATCATCTGTGACGGCAAATTTTGTGTAAAAACAAAATCAATCGAACGAACGCCACAAGTCGCTCTGTTTGTGTTTTGCTTCTTTCATCTCCATGTTAGACAACTCTGGGGACCGTGTGGAGATATTAAGGAATGAGGAGAGAAAAATATATAATCGATTGTTGCTAACATTTCATAAAACATAGAAGGGCACCGGGGGGGGAGGGGGGGAGGCGGGGGGGTTGCTGCCAGCAGGAGCAGCTCCTGTGAGGTGAATTCACAGAGCATTTTTAATCTTTACAAGGTTTCAAGTGTCACTTTGGTAAAAGGCCAACCTTTTCAAGCTTAAAGATACATCTCCACATCCTTGATCATCCATGGGCTGAAATATTCCACATCTTCAATTTCATAATAATCACACTGATTATTAAAAGGTGAAAATTCAACAAAAAGAATTATGTCAATAGACGCCTTTTCCTGCTGTTTTAAAGCCCCTACTTCCCTCACCCACTCTGCTCTTTGTCTCCTTTAAGATTTGTCACGTGGACAAATTGGGACGGAACAGTTTCACTTTTGAGTGGGTAGGCTCTCTGAAAATCTGTAAAGGGACACCAAAGGGTCAATCGTATTGGTGTGTGCTGCGGGCAGGGAGACTCATCCACTGGCACCACATGTCGCAAATTCAATTTGTGACAAGCTGCCACAATGAGTACTGGCCCAGCTGCATTTTCCAGGATCGGCCTAATTGAAATATGTTGCGCATGCTCCAGGTATTACTAACGCTTCGATTGAGAGCCTGCCCACTTTGCGGTGGGAAATAGTGTGCTGCTGCTGGATTTAAAGGTCTGCAGCAGCTTAAAGGGACAGACTTCATTATTAGTGCTCAGAAAAGGAATCCCTGAAATTGCAAAATGGCTAACAGGTCTCCTGGAGGGCAGAGAGGCCCCAGCTTATCTGATGAGGCTGTGGAAATACTTGAAAATGTAAAAGGAAACTTCAAAAGGTTCGGCGGAAAAGACAGAGGCGTGGGATTGTGCGGATAGCTCTTTCAGAGGGCTAACACTGGTAAATGACCTCCTTCTGTGTTGTAAACTTCTCTTTTCTCCTCTTCTCACTGTCTTCCCCAACCAGTTCAATGACTGGGGAAGACAGGCTCTGGTACCTTCCCTCACCCTGGCAACTGGCTGAGGCTGAACCAGACCGTTCGCAACCTTGGTGTCATATTTGACACCGGGATGAGCTTCCAACCACACATCCGCTCCATTACCAAAACTGTCTATTTCTGCCCCTTGCCTCAGCTCATCTGCTGCTGGAAAACTCATCCATGCCTTTGCTACCTCTAAACTTGACTAGTTCACTCATCATCCATCTGCTCATTGACCTACATTATTTTCCGGTCCAGCAATGTCTCAATTTTAAAATTCTCATCCTTGTTTTCAAATCCGTCCATGGGCTCGCCCCTCCCTATCTCTGAAATCTCCTCCAGCCATACAAGCCTTCTTTGGTCCCTTAGAAGATGAGAAGGGGAATTTAATAATGGGAAATGTGGAAATGGCTGAGACCTAAAACAATTATTTTGCTTCGGTCTTCACAATGGAAGACACAAAAACCATGCCAAAGATTGCTGGTCACAGGAATGTGGGAAGGGAGGACCTTGAGATAATCACTATCGCTAGGGGGTTAGTGCTGGATAGACTAATGGGACTCAAGGTAGACAAGTCCCCTGGTCCGGATGAAATGCATCCCAGGATCTTAAAAGAGGTGGCGGAAGTTATAGCAGATGCATTCGTTATAATCTTCCAAAATTCTCTGGACTCTAGGGAGGTACCAGCGGATTGGAAAACAGCTAATGTGATGCCTCTGTTTAAAAAAGGGGGCAGACAAAAGGCAGGTAACTATAGGCCGGTTAGTTTAACATCTGTAGTGGGGAAAATGCTTGAAGCTATCATTAAGGAAGAAATAGCAGGACATCTAGATAGGAATAGTGCAATCAAGCAGACGCAACATGGATTCATGAAGGGGAAATCATGTTTAACTAATTTACTGGAATTCTTTGAGGATATAACAAGCACAATGGATGTGGTGTATTTAGATTTCCAAAAGGCATTCGATAAGGTGCCACACAAAAGGTTACTGCAGAAGATAAAGGTACGCGGAGTCAGAGGAAATGTATTAGCATGGATCGAGAATTGGATGGGTAACAGAAAGCAGAGAGTCGGGATAAATGGGTCCTTTTCGGGTTGGAAATCGGTGGTTAGTGGTGTGCCACATGGATCGGTGCTGGGACCACAACTGTTTACAATATACATAGATGACCTGGAAGAGGGGACAGAGTGTAGTGTAACAAAATTTGCAGATGACACAAAGATTAGTGGGAAAACGGGTTGTGCAGAGGACACAGAGAGGCTGCAAAGAGATTTAGATAGGTTAAGCGAATGGGCTAAGGTTTGGCAGATGGAATACAATGTCGGAAAATGTGAGGTCATCCACCTTGGAAAAAAAACAGTAAAAGGGAATATTATTTGAATGGGGAGAAATTACAACATGCTGTGGTGCAGAGGGACCTGGGGGTCCTTGTGCATGAATCCCAAAAAGTTAGTTTGCAGGTGCAGCAGGTAATCAGGAAGGCGAATGGAATGTTGGCCTTCATTGCAAGAGGGATGGAGTACAAAAGCAGGGAGGTCCTGCTGCAACTGTATAGGGTATTAGTGAGGCCGCACCTAGAGTACTGCGTGCAGTTTTGGGTCACCTTGCTAGGGAAGGATATACTAGCTTTGGAGGGGATACAGAGATGATTCACTAGGCTGATTCTGGAGATGAGAGGGTTACCTTATGATGATAGATTGAGCAGGCTGGGTCTTTACTCATTGGAGTTCAGAAGGATGAGGGGTGATCTTATAGAAACATTTAAAATAATGAAACGGATAGACAAGATAGAGGCAGAGAGGTTGTTTCCACTAGTCGGGGAGACTAGAATTAGAGGGCACAGCCTCAAAATACGGGGGAGTCAATTTAAAACCGAGTTGAGAAGGAATTTCTTCTCCCAGAGGGTTGTGAATCTGTGGAATTCTCTGCCCAAGGAAGCAGTTGAGGCTAGCTCATTGAATGTATTCAAATCACAGATAGATAGATTTTTAACCAATAAGGGAATTAAGGGTTATGGGGAGCGGGCAGGTAAGTGGAGCTGAGTCCACGGCCAGATCAGCCATGATCTTGTTGAATGGCGGAGCAGGCTCGAGGGGCTAGATGGCCTACTCCTGTTCCTAATTCTTATGTTCTTATGTTCTTATGTGATCTCTGCACTCTTTCAATTCTGGCCTCTTGTGCATCCCTGATTTTAATTGCTGCACCGTTGGTGACTGTGCCTTCAGCTGTCGAGGCCGCAAGCTCTGGCATTCCCTCCCTAATCTTCTCCACCTCTCTCTCCTCATTTAAGACACTTCTTCACATCCTGCTCCTTTGTTCAAACTTTTGGTCACCTGTCCTTATGTGGCTCAGTGTCAAATATTATTTGATAACACTCCTGTGAAATGCCTTGGGAGGTTTTACTACATTAAAAGCGCCATATAAGTGTAAGTTGTTGTTGTTGCACACGTGCCTTTGCTCAAGGTGCACTCAACTCTTCTACGTTTAAGGCTGTACCCTCTTGTAGAATCCAAGATTATGTTAAATATATTGACATCTATCTGGTCTATGTGCCCGGAGTTTCACGGTTTTGAGGAACTGGTTCAGCAAGAGCTCAAGATGGAGATAGTGTGATGAGACTTGATTTAGCAATGTGGACACCAGAGGAAGTAAAAGCACACGTGGACCAGAAATTTCCACTTCAGCATTCACCGACCTGTGTTTTCCCATCCATTAATAGGAGGAAATTCCAAGCCAGGAGGTTTATTTGTAATGTAGGAGGAACAAAGGAAGACCGTTCAGAGAAGCATTGACAGTAACACTGCTGATAAAAAAAATCAGTGATGGTGACCATAAAACTACTGATTGTCGTAAAAACCCATCTGGTTACTGGACAAAACAAGAGCTCACGGGGTTGGGGGTAATATATTAGCGTGGATAGAGGATTGGCTAACTAACAGAAAGCAGAGAGTCGGGATAAATGGGTCATTTTCAGGTTGGCAAACTGTAACTAGTGGGGTGCCGCAGGGATCAGTGCTGGGATGAAGTGTAATATAGCCAAATTTACTATATGATACAAAGATAGGTGGGAAAACAAGTTGTGAGGAGGATGCAAAGAATCAACAAAGGGATATAGATAGGCTAAGTGAGCGGGCAAAATTTTGGCAGCTGGAGTTAAATGTGAGAAAATGCAAGGTTATCCACCTTGGTAGGAAAAATAAAAAAGCAAATTATTATTTAAATGGGGAGAGATTACAAAATGCTGTAGTACAGAGGGATCTGGGGGTCCTTGTACATGAAACACAAAAAGTTAGCATGCAGGTACAACAAGTAATTAGGAAGGCAAATGGAATGTTGGTCTTTCTTGCAAGGGGGCTGGAGTATAAAAGTAGGGAAGTTCTGCTACAACTGTACAGGGTATTGGTGAGACCACACCTGGAGTACTGCGTGCAGTTTTAGTCTCCTTATTTAAGGAAGGATATACTTGCATTGGAGGCAGTGCAGAGAAGGTTCAGTAGGTTGATTCCTGAGATGAAGGTGTTGTCATATAAAGAAAGGCTGAGCAGCTTGGGCCTATACTCATTGGAGTTTAGAAGACTTAGAGGTGATCTTATTGAAACACATAAGATTCTGAGGGGGCTTGTCAGGGTAGATGCAGAGAGGATGTTTCCCCTCGTGGGAGAATCTAGAACTAGGGGGCATAGTTTCAGAATAAAGGATCGCCCATTTAAAACGGAAATGAGGAGGAATGTCTTCTCTCAGAGGGTGGTGAATCTTTGGAATTCTCTACCTCAGAGAGCTGTGGAGGCTGGGTCATTGAATGCATTTAAGGTGGAGATGGACAGATTTTTGAAAGATAAGGGAGTCAAGGGTTATGGGGAGTGGGCAGGGAAGTGGAGCTGAGGCCAGGATCAGATCAGCCATGATCTTATTGAATGGTGGAGCAGGCTCAAGGGGCCAAATAGTCTACTCCTGCTCCTATTTCTTATGTTCATGTTCTTATGGTTCACTATTATCCTTTAGGGAAGGAAATCTGCCACCCTTACCTGGTCTGGCCTATATGTGACTTTAGACCCACAGCAATGTGGTTGAAATGGACTAGCAAGCCACTCAGTTGTATCAAATAGCTAGGAAAACCTTTACCTCACGGACTGCAGCAATTCAAGAAGGCGGCTTGCTACCACCTTCTCAAGGGCAATTAGGAATGAGCAATAAATGCTGGCCTTACCAGCGATGTCCACATGCCATGAATTAATTTTTTTAAATTATTGTGAAAGGAGAGTTCTTTGGGAGCGTGATGAGCTCATGACAAATAGCCAATTCATTTGTAATTAGAATACTTTAAAAAAAATCAACCATTAACTTTTATGAAGTTAGCAGTCACCACTGATTACTCTTGAAATCTGTAAGTATTAGGTTGTAACAATTATGGAGCAGTTATGAAGCTTTAACCATCTCATTGATTTTCCACAATTTTTAGTGACAGTTTGGAAGGATCATTACTGAACTGTCCCTCTCCAACTATCAGTGTGTCTGTGATTGCTTCAAATAATTGGCAAATATTGGATTGAAAACTTCTCTTAGAGTACACTGAGAATTAAATGTTGTTATTAATTTGGGTGATTCTTGGTTATTTTTAACAAAGGCAATATAAAGTGTAATGTTTAAAACACTTTTAATGAAACAGTGATAATGTGAACACCAGTTGTGAATTCATAATAGCAAAGGCACAAAATAAAATCTTGTACTTATATAGCACCTCATTTAGAAACATCTCAAAGCACTTCACATACAGTGAGTTACTTTGAAGTACAATGTCTGTTGTTATGCAAACAAAGCAGCCATTTTGCACACAGCAAGATCCCGCTAACAGCAAGGAGATCAATGGCCAGTTAATTGATTTTTGGTGGTGTTGGTTGAGGGGGGAATATTGTCCAGGACAACATAAGAACTCCTTGCTTCACTTTGAATAGTGATAGTGATCTTTAACATCTGCTTGAACCACTGCAACAGGTAGACAAGGCTTTAACATCTCGTCTGACGGACACCACCTTTGTCAATGCAGCACTCTCTCAATGCAACACTGGATCAATAACCTATCTATGTACTTAAGTTCTGGTGTATGGCTTGAACCCACAACCTTCTGACTGAGAAGCAAACTTGTACCCAACTGAGTGAGTGAGAGAGAGAGAGAGAGAGAGAGAGAAAGAGAGAGAGAGAGAGAAAGAGAGAGAGAGAGAGAGAGAAAGAGAGAAAGAGAGAAAGAAAGAAAGAAAGAAAGAAAGAAAGAAAGAAAGAAAGAAAGAAAGAAAGAAAGAAAGAAAGAAAGAAAGAAAGAAAGAAAGAAAGAAAGAAAGAAAGAAAGAAAGAAAGAAAGAAAGAAAGAAAGAAAGAAAGAGAGGGAGGAAGGAAGGAAAACAAAATCAGTTTGAATGGTTAGCCACAAAAAGACAAAACCAGCAGTTTGATGCAACCTCTAAAAATTAACTTAACCTATGTGGTTGACTCTTATAGCTCTTTGAATTGACCTAGCCAGTCACTCACTTGTAAAAAAAAGTGGCTATAACCTTGTGGGAACGCCATCGCCAGAGGACTGCATGCTTAAGAGGCTCACCACCACCTTCTCAGGACAATTAGGGATGAGAATAAATTAAAAAGTAAGGCTGACTGATTCTCTATAAAAGATCATTTGAGGAATGTTAAAAATGTTTTATCTTTCTATTTTTTTTCAATGGGGATGGGGGTGATAGCCATCAAAGATTGAAACAGCAATGAGTTAAAATTCCACCTGTTGCAGGATTTTAACAGTTATTCAATTGCTGATCAACAAAGCCACTGATTTTCCCGGATTGTCCTTGCTACCCAAATCCACCTATGTTCTGCCGGTTCACCAGAATGATACTGGGGTTAAAAGAATTCAATGAAGAGGACAGGCTGCAATGACTCAGCTTGTATTCCATTGAGTATAGAAGATTAAGGTGCGATCTAACCGAGGTGTTTAAGATGATTAAAGGATTTGATAGAGTAGATAGAGAGAAATTATTTCCTCTGGCGGGGGAGTCCAGAACAGGGGGGGCTTAACCTTCAAATTAGAGCCAGGCTGTTCAGGAGTGATGTCAGGACAAATTTCTTCACACAAAGGTTAGTGAAAATCTGGAACTCTCTTGCGCCAAAAAGCTGCATTTGGAAAAAAGGTCAATGGAGAATTTCCAAACTGAGATTGATAGACTGTTGTGAGCCAAGGGCAGAAAGGGTTACGGAACCAAGGCGAATAGATAGAGTTAAGATACACATCAACCATGATCTAATTGAATGACGGAACAGGCTGAAGGGGCTGATGTTGCTGTGACTGAATCTTTCCTTGCTGCTCCGACCTGAATTTTACCCACTGACCCAGGTTGAGCCTGTCCGCTGGCATTACTTCTTCTTTATCATCACTGGCCTGAGTTAAACCTATTGGTTGTGGTATAATTTGCTTGCCTATTGCTCCCTTCAGCTGATGCCTCCTTGGTGCCATGTGTTCTTCATTCTGCCGCATCTTCTGCCTCTCATCGCTGTCCCAGGGTGAGCCCGCTTACTGCCATGCATTCTTCTTCCCACTGTCCTCAGTTGAGCCTACCTGCTTGCCAAGTTAGCACCATGCCAACGAAAGCTGCCAACACTCACACATTATATAATAGTGGAATTAAATGCCCTGAAAGAATCATGAGAAGCTCTGCGGTACCAGGCATTGACCTGCATGACTCTGTATTGGTGGTTGTATATCATACACACATTGAGATTTTAAGAATCTCTTTCAGTTCAAAAAGGGCACAGATTGATGCCTAAATGCCAACATAAATGCAGTTAATGGCAACATGAGTACAGTTAATAATTCTCTGGACTCTGGGAAAGGCAGCAGTTCTGTTCAATTGAGTTGTCCCCTCGCGCTGCAACTGTTGCTAATTAAGGTTTGGTAAGGAAGTAATTGGCCCTATAGGACAATGTATCTGTGGCTCGCTTAATACATTTGAGGGCAACAAACTGGCTAATTCTGTAGCTGTGTCCAGTGCTATCTGACCCATAGAAATTGAGGACCGCACTGATTTTGATACACTGGAAATGCCAATGAAATTATGAATATTGTGCAGAGATCTTCCTGAAGGAGGTGTAGAGTTCTGTCAATGCCTCCTTGCTAAACCTTAGCCTCCTTAGGAACATTTCAAGTGCCATTATCAGATAGCTGTGCCTGGTATGGAACACCTGTTGTGTAGTGAAGTGGCAAGACATGACGGTATACCTTGTGGGATTACTAACATCAAGAACAGCCTTTCCTGCTCTTGCTCATCCTCTGGCAAGTACTAGTGTAGCATTGTGGTCCACGTTGTCCAGGGCCGCGCCGTGGATCTTGATGACAGGGGGCAGTGCTGTGTGGCAGTGTCAGGTTAGTAGAGGACCGTTGTCTTACGGATGTTTAGTGTAAGGCCCATGCTTTCGTACGCCTCAGTGAAGATGTTGACTATGACTTGGAGTCTTATAAGCTTGGTACCTGATAGTTCGACGACAGACGATGGGACAGTCTTGGATCTGGCCTAGTTGCGACAAATGTTGAACAGGTTCCTGCTGGTTCTAAAGTTTAGTCCCACTCCAGCGGAGAGCTTGTTGAGTGTGAGGTGGAGCAGTGAGGAAGATTGAGAAGAGGGTTTGCGCGATGACGCAGCCATGCTTGACCCTGGTTCAGCCTTTGATTGGGTCTGTGGTGGATCTGTTGGTCAGGATCATGGCTTGAATGTCGTCGTGAAGCATGCGTAGGATGGTGACAAACTTTTGGGGGCAGCCGAAATGGAGGAGGACGCTCCATAGTCCCTCGCAGTTACTCCCTCGGGAGCCTATTATCAGCAAGGGCAGACACCGACGACGAGGTTCAACACCACCTCCAATGCGCCAGTGCAGCCTTTGGCCGCCTGAGGAAAAGAGTGTTCGAAGATCAGTCACTTAAGTCTGGCACCAAGCTTATGGTCAGTCTACAGGGCTGTAATGATATCCGCCCTCCTGTATGGCTCAGAGACGTGAACCATATACAGTAGACACCTCAAATTGTTGGAGAAATACCACCAACGATGTCTCCGCAAGATCCTGCAAAGCCCCTGGGAGGACAGACGCACCAACGTCAGTGCTCTCGATCAGGCCAACATCCCCAGCATCGAAGCACTGACCACACTTGGCCAGTTCTGTTGGGCAGGCCACTTTGTCCGCATGCCTGACACAAGACTCCCAAAGCAAGTGCTCTACTCGGAACTCCTACATGGCAAGCGAGCCCCAGGTGGGCAGAGGAAACGTTTCAAGGACACCCTCAAAGCCTCCTTGATAAAGTGCAACATCCCCACCGACACCAGGGAGTCCCTGGCCAAAGACTAAGTGGAGGAACAGCCTCCAGGAAGGCAATGAGCACCTCAAGTCTTACCGCCGAGATCATGCAGAAAATAAGTGCAGGCAGCGGAAGGAGCGTGCGGCAAACTAGACTCCCCACCTAACCATTTCTCCAACGACTGTCTGTCCCACCTGCAACAGAGACTGTAATTCCCGTATTGGACTGTTCAATCACCTGAGAACTCACTTTTGGAGTGGAAGCAAGTCTTCCTTGATTTCAAGGGACTGCCTATGAATGAACATTGAATGCAATCACTGTAGTACAAAAACCTAGAATGTGGAAAGAACCACAGAAATTTATGGAGCCATAGAACACCAGAATGATACCCGGACTTCAAGGGTTAAGTTATGAGGAGAAATTACATCCATATTAGGGTTGTATTCCCGAGAAATTATTAGGTTAAGGGGTGATCTGATCAAAGTTTTCAAGATATTAAGGAGAACAGAGAGAGAGAAACTATTTCTGCTGGTTGAGGATTCTAGGATTAGGGAACATCGTCTACAAATTAGAGCCAGACCTTTCAGGAGTGAAATTAGAAAACACTTCTACACACAAAGGGTGGTAGAAGTTTGGAACTCTGTTCCGCAAAACGCAATTGATGCTAGATCAATTGTTAATTTAAATCGAAGATTGATAGCTTTCTGTTAATCAAAGGTATTAAGGGATATGGGCCAAAGGCAGATATAGGGAGTTAGGTCGCAGGTCAGCCATGATCTCATTGAATGGCAGAGCAGGCTCGAGGGGCTGAATGGCCTGTTCCTGTTTCTATGTTTGCAGCACTGAAGGAGGCCATTTGTCCCATCTTTTCTGTGATGGCTCTTTTTTATATAGCAATCCAAAACTAATCCAACTGCCCTGCTTTCTCCTCATAAGCCTGTATCTTCCTCTGCTTCAAATATTTATGCACTTTTCCTGCAAAGGATGGAATTGTCCCTGCCAGAACTATTCCCTGTGCCAAAACATTCCATTCACCAACTATTTATTCATTTTAGCCTCCTCTCTTCACTCTTCTAGGGCTAGATTTTACACTTTCGTGCAGATCAGCCAAAAATGGGCGGTATTTCCGGCTAGGGCGGTAAAAATGGGTTTTCAGATCGTCAACTTATCGTCCATTCTCAAAGCCCCTAGTCTCCATTTTTAAAATTGGGCTTTACCACGAGCGATATGAAATGGGCGTTAGCGTTAAATCTCTATGACCTTCTGCCGTAAAGTGTCACCATCCTTAGCAACAGCATGGCAACGCTTGATTCCCGCAATTCAGGAGGTCAAGGGTCATCATGACATGTGCAGAAGAGGAGACAGAGAGAGGAGGAGTAGAAAGGGACTGAAATCGTGTGTGGGTGTGGTGTGTGCTTGTTTGGCTGTTGTGGGAGGCACAAGAGTGATTCACCAGCAGCAAAAAGCCTATTAAGCACCAAGAACATAGTTGGCACCGAGTTTTTGTCCAACAAATAATATATAACATGGAAGGGATGGAGGAGGCCCTAGAGCTAGTAGTCAAGAAACTGGTGGCCGAGGGCTCCCAGTGGTCCCAGAGCACGGCACTGCACCCCAAGGTGCTGCACCCCCATTGCCAACGACACACGAGAGCCAGGAGCAACACCTTGCTTCTGGCTCGGAGCACGTTCCCACCTCGGGACCGTCCTCTCCCGTATCCGTCCAAGCAGTCGTTGGGCTGTCATCCTCCTCACCCCCCAATGAAGCATCGCATGAGGGGCTCCTCGGCCAGGTGGCTTGGAGTCAGAAGGGGAAGGGGAAGGGGTAAAGGTGGGGAGGAGAAGCGGGAGGAGGGAGGGGGGAAGGGTTGGTTTTGACAGAAATACTTATGATTTCAGACAAATGTTCGGTTTAAATGTTTTTTATTTAACAAAACCTTGTTGCGCATTAGCTCAGATAGCTGCACCATTACACGCTGGTGATTCCTTAACACCAAAGGGTATAATTATACTTACCTTCAATCAACTTAAACTTTAACTGTCACCAAGGTGATGCTCACCATCAGCAGTGTGTCAGCCTTGTAAATAACACCAATGTTCTTTCAGGCAAAGTGCTCATTGATGAGCTCCTGACGTAAGAGTCTTGCAGCTATCATGCCACCACAGGCCTGTTCATGCGGTTGACAGAGGGGCGGGGGCATGGCTTCAGCATCAGCCTGATTGACTAGGCTGATGTCAGCATCCACCTCCTCGTCCTCCTCTTCCTCTCCCTGCTGAGATGGACTGTCAGACGCTTCTTGCAATTCTTGTCCCCTCCTGATAGCCAAGTTGTGCAACGTGGAGCACACCACCACGAATTGAGCAACCTGCTCAGGGTGGTATTGGAGCTCGTCTCCTGAGTGGTCCAGGCATCTAAAGCACTGCTTAAGCACCCCAATGGTTTTCTCCATGATATTGCGAGTGGCTCTGTGGCTCTCGTATCATTTCTTGACTTCAGTGTGGGTGTCATGCAGGGGGGCCATCAGCCAGGTGGTGAGGCCATATCCTTTGTCACCAAACATCCAGCACTGACCTTGTGGCTGATTGTTAAACAAGTCAGATACAGTGCTCTCATACAGGATGTGAACATCATGGATGCTGCCCGGAAATTTAGCATTCACTGCCATAATAATTTGCTGGTGGTCGATAACGAGTTGCACATTCAGGGAGTGGGATCCCTTGCGGTTCCTGAAAAACCTCTGCATCTTGAAAAGGTGCCCACATCACGATGTGCGTACAGTCTATTGCTCCCTGCACCTTGGGGAAGTTAGCAATTCGGTAGAATCCTAAAGCTCTCTCAGTCTGTGCCTCCCTGGTCATAGGGAAGCTGCTCTAGTCCCTCCTGCATGCATACAAGGCTTCAGTGACCTGTCTAATGCAACAATGTGTGGCATGCTGAGACAGACCGCAAATGTCGCGAGCTGAGGCCTGAAAAGAATCCAACGCGTAGAACAACAGTGCCACGGTGACGTTGACCTCGACGGACGGTGCAGTACTGGTGGTGCTGGCAGGCTGCAGATCTCCCCTTATTAGCTGGCATACCTCAGTGATAACCCCTTTGTGAAAGCGCAGTCTCCAAAGGCAGGTGGTGTCGGGCAAGTTGAGGTAAGACTGCTTCTCCCTGTACTTGCGGGGGGATGTAACGTCTGGTCCTCCTCATCAGTCGGTCACATCTTACATTGGGCACATAATACTGTGGAGCGTTCCTTCTGTCATCTCGAGTCTGCAGCATGTAATTGGTCATCAGGAGAGGGTGAGAAAGGACAGGCCTCATTCCATAGCTATCTCTTTTCCACTGATCGGTCATAAAGAATGAATGTCCCGACGAAGACACCTATTAAATTCTAATCGATCACAGTATGATAAAGATGTTTGTTCAGATGTTCACATCACCTCTAAAGACCTCTAGAGTACATCCGAACTCCCCCGAGTTTGAAATAGAGCAGTCTTTTAAATGATGCGACATGTGATTTAGAACATGGCGCCCACAGCGCTGTGATTTGTTCGCCCACCCACTTTTTCAGGGTAGTGTTTTGGGCGAGTGATTTGTGGACGAGATGTGTGCGAGGTGGTGAAAGTGAAGCTGGGTGATCTCCTGGGTGTTAGTTTCGGCAAATGTGATCTTTACGACAAAAAAAAAGTGGCGGTCGGTATTATTGAATCCTGGCGTTAATTACTTGTGGAAACTAATGCTGGGCGATATTATGGGCGTTGATTTCACCCATTCTGATGATTCTGCCCCACAAAAGTGGGCGGGCAGTATTATTTTTTCCCGGTGTTACGCACATGCGGAAAGTAACACTCAGTGATAAGTGTCCGAAAAATGGGCGTAAGTTTCCATTTTGTGGCTAAATGGGTGATATCTGGGCGTTATACGTCATTTCAGTGGTAAAATGGACATTAAGTGGGCATTATGCATGCAAAAAAAGTGGAAAATCTATCCCAATTTGTGATAATATTCAATTGATGACCCACTTGCTACCAACCAGAGGAAGTAACGTTTCCTTATTCACCCTATTAAAATCCTTCATAATTTTTAAAACCCTCTATTAACTCTCTTCTTAATTTTCTCTGTAGCAAAATAAATAGTCTCAGTTTGCTGTCTTTCCTCATAACTACATTTACTAATCCCTGGCATCCTCCTGGTGAATCTATGCTGTATAGCTTCAATGTCTTTAATGTCCTTTCTACAATGGGCACCCAGAAACTGCCCACAGTACTCTACCTGCGGCCTAACTATTGTCGTGTACAGAATTATCACATCCTTTGTTCTTGAGCACTGCTCCCATTGGTCTCTTTATGGTTTCATCTACTTGCATTCGCACTTCCATGAAACCTTCAGCTTTCACACTGCAATCACTCTAGCAATGTCTGTTCTATCCAAAAGAGATTAATGCATCACATCAGGGGATATCTTTTGGCTGCAATATGCATTACTGCTTAACTCTTAAGTGCCCAGTCTGCCGGGTTAAGTGATCCTCTACACAAATTGAGCAAATAAGAATGTAAGAATTAGGAGCAGGAGTAGACCAATTGGCGCTTCAAGTCGGTTCCGCCATTCAATATCATGGGTGATCATATACCTCAACTCCACTTTCCTGCCCTATCCCCATATTCCTTGATTCCTTTAGTATCCAAAAATCTCGTGATCTCTGTCTTGAATAGACACAATGACTGAACGACCACAGCTCTCTGGGATAGAGAATTCCAAAGATTCGCCACCCTTCGAGTGTAGAAATTTCTCCTCATCTCAATTAACAATCGCAATTAAATACTTCATTCAGCAAATGTTATTACAGTCAAAAAATGAGCTGAAAGCAAGTGGGATATCACTCTCCCAACATTGCTGGCCTCTTTTAAACATGCGACGTAAGCTATTTTTCTCAACAGAAATTTATATGTAAAAGTATTAATTTATCTAGCTTTAATGCAATATAAGTGCTTTTTGATGTCAATTCTGTTTCGTTTAACTGGAAGACCATATAACACCATGATTTGCCTCAAGGCAGAGCAGAAATTATTTTGCATTGATCTAAACTGTATCTTATAAACGGCCTGTAACATCCTCAGTTCTAACACTAGTTCTGTTATAATACTGTTGTAGTCACAACTTTCTTTAGTTTCATATTGACGCAAACTGGAGTAAAGTCACCAAGTCCAACTCAAGGTATTGGTGTGAGACTGCCTTTGGGAGATCGGCCGGCACCTGCTAGTTATGTTTGTTTGTATGTTACTGCACATCAGTGATAGCACTCTGTCCTCCAGTGAGGATCAGATGTTTTCAGTAATTACTCTCTAGCAGCATCAACTTTTCTTTGATGTTCTTTCTAACATTGTGTCAGATCTCAGCTGAGCTGCTCACACTCCACAAAGCTTAGAAAATAGTCTGGTTGCCTTCACAGAAACTAAAGTTCAAAGAAAATTTTGATATAAAAATTATTGCATAACCTCTTAAGGAAGTTGCTACATCCCTTCGCTTTAACAATTTCCATAAAAATATGGATATGGAATTGTATTTGGGAAATAGATGGGATCCTGGAAGATGTTCTGGCTGCCTGCTAATAAGTGCCTAATTAGTTCCTCGTGTCACTTAAATGCAGATACATCATACTTTTATTAGTCAGTAAAAAACCTTTCTAATGGACCATATAATGACAGATTTCAATTTGACTCCAGCAGGGACTCTGGTAGATATCTGCCTGGAGGACGCTGTGCAATTAGCTGCCTTTTATATAAATGGATTGTGAATAAAAGAGAGCTACTTCTAGTGTTGATTTATGATCCACAGACATTAAATGCACGGGATAGATTGTGATGGACTCAAGATAGCAGACAGGAACCAGAGTGCCATGGAGATAGGGAAGAGACAAAGAGAGAATGATGAATGCGCTGGAGAAAGAGGGAGAGCGAATGCTAAATGTTTTATAGAATGAAGGAGCATTGAATGTTTTATAAAGAGAGAGGGAGAATACTGAATGTTTTATGGAAAGTGTTGAATATTTTACAATGTCAGTGCATATTGAATGACTTATAGAATAAAAATATTGAATGTCCTATTGAAGGAGAATATTTAGCGTCTTATAGAGAGAATACTGGTTGTTTTAGAAAGGAATATATTCAATGTATCAGAGAATGCAAAGCAAATATTCTGCAGAGAGAAAATGTGATATACAGTCTAAGCAAATCTTCAATATTTTCTTACTCAACTATATTTATTAAAATATATCCCAGCACAACACTGAGTCCAGGCTACTGGAGTTCATGTGTCAAGTTCACTCCTGATTCCACATCTTCTAGTTAAATCGCCAGCATTATTTTGCGTTGACGATTTCTTTGTTCATACCTGTTCCTTTTCTCACATATGAGAATTGTTGGCTTACCACAAAGGGACGTGCCAATACAAACTGTAAATTTAGATTGAGGAAGGATGGGAGTTTAGAGACATGAATGGGGTGAAAGTCCAGAGCGTTGCATTTCTTTATCTGCCACGAATGACTTTAAATGTTCACTCTCTCTGAGACAGAAAAAGAAAACTTTTGCAAACAGTCTCTGCACTTCGGAACACTCGTCCAAACAAAGTTTTCTTAAAAAACAAAGAGTCCTGGATCAGCAGAACTTTATTAAACACGCGAATTTGGAAATACTTCCGAAACCTTTATATGCAACGCATTTTTCTGAAGTCGTTCTGCACAATTGCAGTTGAATTTGGAATAAACATGAAACGCGCGGCTGAGAACTTTAATTTCCCATTGGACTGGGCTGTCCTCTTAATCACCTCCTCCCCCTTTGGGAATTTCGGTGAAGTTCTCGATTTCCTTCTTACTGGAATGATCTTTAAATCCGATTTAGTTCGTACTTTATATCAAGGAAAAAATAAACTCGATAGAATCAAATCGGTAAGGATTTCGTTCAAATGTTAATCGTTATTTTTAACTGTAAAATAATAATCCGTGGAACTTTCAGACCTGTTGATCTTTTTTTTAATCTCGTCACGTTCACACAATGAAAGAGACACAAGGGGGAGAATGAAAGTATCTCGGCGGAGCTGCCTGTTAAACCCGCGACACTCAAATCACAACTCCACCCAGAAACTGGCTATAAATTCATTCAACTTAAAATGTAAAATCGCAGATGATTGAAGTTATATTGTCATCTGCAAATATCACACACTGCTCCATCCTGACCCTCAGTCACAGAGAGGACAGTCAGCGACAGGACACTCGCTGCCTCCTGTCATAATGGCCCATTGAGTATAAGTAAGAGTGAAATAGTCTTACCCCTGCTGCAGGCCACCCTCGGCGTGTCTGTGCTGAAATCCTGTTGGAAGTGACTGCGGCTCGGTTCCCCAAGTCGCTTTCTGTCTGTTTTATATCAACCTGGGCGATTAATATTGCATTAACCGTCTTCAACATTTTCAAAACGAGCAATATAATGTGCGGGCATCAGGGCATTTATTATTAACAGCAATTTGATTAGGAGCAAATATCTATGGCAGGATTCCGGTTTTAGGGAGAGGGAGAGAAGGAGGACGGATTCACAGACGAACAGGAGGCTGAAAGTGGGAAGAGCAGAGAAGGGACAGCTCGTGGAGACTGAGATCGGGATCTTTTTGATTCTACCTTCAACTTTGATGCCTGACTCATTGAGAATCTCCAGTAAAATATTCACAAGATACTTGGGCTGTTACATTAATTTTTTATCATCACAATGCTTTGGGGATTCGGGAATAGAACCGTTTTAGCTGCTTTTAAAAGCGGTCTCTCTCAAAATTACAAGTTCATTAAAACAGGTTCTTTTTACACTCCTGTGTTATTTTCACGATGCAAATTGTAAAAGGAAATAAAATAGTGAAATGAATGAAGTTAGGTGTCAGACCCCGAGTGAAATAAAATAAAAAGGGAAACTTCAAGTTCACATTTTTTAATGAAAAGGTCATTTTAATATAAGCTTATAAGTTTTATTAGAATTCATCCTGTAATTTATTATAATCTTAAAGAATTGGCCATTTTTCTCAAGCAACCCCCACATTCCAATTGTGTGAAGAGGCGTTGTGAGTTCAAACAATCTGACATTGGCAATGTTCAGACAATGTTGTGTCTCGGTCTCCGCCTTGTATTGCAGCTTATTTGGCTGTCACAAAGTATCTCGGGCCTTCACTCCGTATAATCACAGAAAGAAGCCGAGGTCCAACAGTTCTGCCGCTGTCCTTTCCAGAAGCCGGATTTTCTCAGCTGGACAAGGGTGCCCGAGGGAACGGCAGAAACTCGACCGAAGGGAGCTCCTATTCACAGAATTACATCGAATTTACTGCACAGAAGCAGGCCATTTGGCTCAATGTGCTCCACACGAGCCTTCTCCCACCCTACTCCATCTCACCCTATCTGTAGATAATACATTCGTGTTACCTTTGCTCACACCAATACTTCCATTCTCACTACTGTGTTTAATTGTGTGAAATAGTTTCAACTCAGCTAATATATAAAATGTCATTGGAAAAAGGTAGGCCAAACCGCATCAGAAATGTACACCGAGTTCGGGCTCCTCCTGGGAAATGTAAGCTTCAATCGTCGCCCACAGCGAGTCCCCACAATGAACCATACACTCACCGAGAATACACATGAAGTAGAAATTATGCATGAGATTTAAAAAGTCATCTTTGAAATATGCTGGCTCATATTTACATTAACAGTGCAGGACTATTCGAAGGGCACGTGACCAACAAGATGACTGATTGGCAGATTGTGAATTTACAGCGGTGCCTGGTCCTGGGACAAGAGGTTCAAACCAACCCGTAAACTATAATCTCAGTAGAGCCTGGCTTCCGAAACAGCGACAAAAGGAAATGATGGCTTCGGGAAATAAGGTGTTTATATATCAGAAAGCGTGGAATGGTGCCGACTGGACTACAAACACTTAACTAGAAGCCGGAATATCTCTCAACCCAGTGTAAAAAAGATTGACCGGGAGCACAAGACGGGAATGGACATAAGAGATCTGTAGATGTTACAGCATATATGGTTAATAGAGAAACCGCAGCGACACAACAGGAGTGAACGGTAGCATAGTGGTGATGTTACTAGACCAGTAATCCGGAGCCCTGGACCAATGATCTGGAGAAGGAATTCAACTCTAATTTAAATTCAGTTGAATAAATAAATCTGGAATTAACAAAGTTAGTATCGGTGATGGTGACCATGAAACAACCGGATTGTTCACTAATGTCCTTTAGGGAAGGAAATCTGCCGTCCTTACCCAGTCTGGCCTATAGGTGACTCCAGACCCACAGCAATGTAGTTGACTCTTAACTGCCCTCTGAAATGGCGGCTCACCACCACCTTCTCAAGGGCAAGTAGGGATGGGCAATAAATGCTGGCCTTGCCAGCGACGCACACATCCCAGGAACGAATTTTTAAAAATCCACAAGGAAATAACTCGGAGGTTTTGGTTCCGAAATGTAATATCAGGCACATGTTTGAGCCACTCACACAAATGGAGAATGCAAGTGTTACCACTTCAGTGTGTGATTGGTATGTTTACCTGCCAGATATTTGAAAGGATAAACTCTGAGGTGACAGGTAGATACGTCCGAGTTCCATCTCCTTCGTGTGAATTTCAGTCCTCGTTAGGTCAATGGACCTGTCCGCTTCTCGGTTCATCTGGGCAATAATCGCTGTTTTCAAATATAGATTTATTCCAAATACAAGCTAGGGGGGGCGGGGGCGGGTGTCGGTAAAAGACTCACAAAATATTGCTCTGGGAAATCTGAACATTTCAACAATGCTGTCTGACCGGGAGCCGCAATTTGCTGAAATCATAAAACCAGGAATGGGGTTGGATTCCCTTCATTCGTTGGCCGCGTGTGTCTGTGTGCAGTCGAAGCATCCCGAACTTTTAACAGTTACTGATAGAGCTGCATCTTTCTCTAATGCCTGCACACATCAGGTAACTCGAATTGCTTTAATGGAGACACGAAGTGTTCTAGAAAATAATGCAACCCAATAAGCATCATTTGGTTGAATGTATCTCGACTAACGCAATTTGTTTGGGATTCAAAGGAAATCTCCATTTGCCCATCAGATGACAAGTCTCAGCTCCGAGAACAGAATACTTGGCGCCGAATGCAACTGTAACTTCCAAACGTTTTGAGGAATCCAGTGGCTGTACCTGAACTTGTCAAAACTTTTTCCTTTTCTTTCATACGAGTGCTGACAACTTAAAGCGTGCTTTCTTGCTCCTGGCTTTATCGTTACTGTGTCAGTGTTTGGGACCAGTTAGGATCTCCCACCCGACAGTGTATGCGATGGGTACGAGAACACCTGAACGGCGTTCAGGGAACGGCTGGAGTCTCTGTGCCTTTGGAACTGAATCTGTAGACAGGGAACAATCCGTGCAATCTCCTAAATCCACCGTATCATTCTGCAATTTCCTGACAACCACTAACTCACACTCCATACATAGCTTTTATTAAAATCATTGGCGGGAAAGTTTACGTTTTGGCGATATGCAATTGAGTTTGGGCGGAAACTTGAACCATAACATCACCTCGGAAAAAACCCAATTTCGGGCTCAATTTGCGCCCAGTTTCCCGACGGCGCCTGAAGCGGAATCCCTTGTTTTGCTTCCATGCAACATTTGTTTTCAAGAATCCACAACAGTTCTCCAAGTGGTTAATGAATTTATGCAAAATTTAAAAGAAGCAAGAAGATAGGCCAGTCGTCAAGGGCATTGAAATCCACTCACAAAATAAAACGCATTGGAAAGAAAATCTCTGTTTTATAATTTCAATAATAAAGACTTTATTTTAAGAAATATTCTTCAGAACAAAGACTGCACACGCTCAAACAGGAAAAAATAAAGATTATAAGGTGTTCGAAGTTGAGAGTGTCATTGCTAACATCATTATGATTTGCAATAAATTATTTATGTGCAATATACAGACCATCTGAATAATATACAAGCCTTGGGGTTTATTGTAAAAGACCATGTCGTGAAAGACCAACTATTTACAGTCCAAACCCCTAGAATGTTACAACCTTGTCCTCAAAATGTAATGCACGGGCTCTTGTCAAACACACACCCAGGAGAAGGCTGAAGAGACGGGCTCGGGGTGGGAAATTATTACAGAAACTCAGAAAACAATTCAACATCCAGCGAAGCTCCTGTTCAAAAAATAAATACAGAAATAATTACGGTTACCGCTCCAAAGGTATCTTTGTCCTTTAGACTCTGAAAGCTGGTATTGTAATCACAGAGAATGGGTTGAATGATCAATGATAAAATTGCCAGCTACCAAGACGATCTGGTTACTCCTTGTAGGAACTAAAACAGATCATTTTCAGAATAAGGTCGCAACCAAAATGATCATAAAGGCGAGTCTGGACGGATTATTTATATATAGGCATGAATATTATGTAGATAATATTGAAGCCATTTCCCTCGCTGTTGTAACGGTCTCTACAACTTCTTTGCAGTGGATCTAGAGTTGTCTGAAGATGGTATTGCTGAACGAGTCATTCATTAGTTGAATATTCCGATAATCTTAAGGAGACGCGATGCTCAGGACTCGATACAGTAAATTCGGAATCACATCGACCGTTTCAATAGATATATTTATACAAACATTTCAGCAAAAGAGACCTTTACAATAGAGAGGGAGTCGGCTCCGATAGTATCAGCATAATATTCAAACTGCCTCGTTCCTTATACCCCTTCTGGTCTCTTGTACTTGCCCCGTTGCACTTTTTCCCACTGATTGAAAACATCACCCACAGACTCTTCAACTCGTTCCTCACAATCGTTTGCTGTCAGCGCCCTCCTGCCCGGGATCCGGGGACCAGGCACGAGGGCTAGACACGGCAGCGAGGATGATGGGCTCCGGGCTGTGAATCCGGCAAAGATCTTACCAGCGTTTGCTGGCAGGCATCGCATGAAATGAAATGAAACCCCTCAGAGCCAGTCTCGGAGAGATGGAGGCGCAGACGCTTTTCTATGTAATATTTATGCAGACATGTCATCAACTCGTTAAACAATACGGCGAGGTTGTTAAATTAGCGGCGAAAACGGAAGCAGAAATACATGTTTAAAAAAATCACTTTGAGGACGTCTGTCGGGAACCGTCTCTGGATTTGGAGAGTGACGGATCGGCTGTGCAACTATCTGTGTTACTCTAGCAGGCCCTGGTTATATTTGCAATTATTAACACAGGAAACAAAGAACATTAAATATTAATTTAGCTGTGTAATTATCTCAGCACGAAATAGCTAAAGGACACTAATACAACTGAAGGCTGGAAGCCCTCCAGTTGCCTTTAATAAACAAAGTGCCCTGCCAACTCGGGGATTCTCCATATATTTCTGTTTTCGGAAACAGGAAAAAGGGAATGAGATCTTACTTAGGGTTGGAAGAACTGAAGGATACATTTGTTTCACATTAAAAGGGGTGGGGGAAGAAAGAGAGAGAGAGAGAGAGAGAGGGAGAGAGACCAGCCAAGAGATGGGACCTTCCTAAACTGCAACAGCGAATCTTCAAACCGGTTCCACACAACAAGTATCCTAGCAGTGGTCCATGGACGCTCATTAAATGGAACACCGGACCTTTCACTGAGATTGTGGTGACAAGAGTGGAGAAAGTTAGTTTGATCTAAAGTCCATGGCTTAAGTCCTTAGTGAAGACACTGAAAATCCCTGTTTATTTTATTTTTTTGCTGTATCCACCACTCAGTTTCTGGTCAATGGTTTGCTGAATATTTCATTCGCTTTTGTTTCTGTCTCTGATTACAAAACCAGACCCTCACCACGTTTTTCTTCAGGTCTAATTTCTCTGCGATGGCTGCGATTTTTTCCGAGGAGGGACGGGGTTGGATGGCGAAGTAAGCTTCCAGAGAGCGTTTCTCCGGCGCTGCGATCGAGGTCCGTTTGCGCTTCCTCTCGTTGGAGTTGAACATCTCGGGCTTGTTCGCCTTCTCTCTGTAAGCGTTTTCCGCCTCCTCCAGCCAGGTCTGCAGCACCGGCTTCAATGCTATCATGTTATTGTGGGAGAGAGTCAACGATTCAAACCTGCAGATGGTACTCTGGCTGAGAGAGCCCACCCCGGGGATCTTCAGATTGGCCAGGGCAGACCCAACATCAGCCTGTGTCACTCCCAACTTGATTCTTCTCTGTTTAAACCTCTCGGCAAAAGCTTCCAGCTCCCTGGGGTCTGCTTCCACATCGTTTATGCACGGCATACCGTTGTGGGCAGCGAAGGAGTGAGGGTGGCCCATGGACATAGCCTGGTGAAGGTGCCCCATGCTATTGAGGTGATGAGGGTGGACTTGCGCGGAGAGCATGGGCGATGGCTCTGGTCCACCCATTCCGGCCAGGCTTGAGGACATGTCCAGGAGATCCGCGTCCAAAATCTGGTGACCCGGGTGAACATGGTGGGAGGAGAGCGTCGTCGGGTGAGAGATGGGTAGGGTCGAAGAAGAGCTACAGGGGACGCTGCTCATGGTATGGTAGGTGATGTCCGGCTTGAAGTGGTGGTGATTCTTACTGTGAGCTGCCACATCCACAGCCGCCAGAGCTTCAGCGCGGGCTAACAGAGTCTCATCAAAGCCGCCGAATATATTGCCCTGCAGCTGCAAGTAAGAATGCACACACATTGCAGTCAGTGGGGAATTCTGTCAACTCAGTATTAAAAAACATTTTCAAAAAAAAAATCTTTCCTCAAAGCCCAGGTCATAAAAATTAATATGAAGTCAAGAGACTTGGTTGAACAGACATGTGAAGAGGTACAAGAGCTACGCGATTGTTCTGGCGACATGAAAAAAACATTAAGCAGCGCCTGTCAAAACTGTGCCTTAAAGCAGTAATTATGCATATACATACCGGTGGGGTTGGAAGGCAAACTCTCCTCATGGCCTCTGAGCTGGAGTGCAGGCTCGGGTACTTGGGCTCCTGGAGAATTGGATGCATGCTGAAGTGCTGCTTGCTGTTCATGGCCATCATGATTGCACACCTTGCAGGTAGACGGTCCTGACATAGACGTTGCTGCTTGGTGCCTGCTCCTGTCAGCTATTTCAATGACACAGCCTCTTCCCCCACCTGCTCCTTACTCATCTTACCAGCAACAACTGCCAGCAGCGCGCAGGCGTGCTGCAGTCGTACAAAAGCAGGAAATTAGCCCGAGGAGTCAAAACCTTATCACATTCACCTACACAAAGAAGTCTATCTAGCCCTTATTCAGAAGACTCAATTATGACCTGCATATATGGCCATTCTCTGATTATTCCATTTCCACCTATAGCCCGTGCAGCACAATAAGATTTGAAATAACTCCCCATATGTTAACATCTGAACTAAAGCAGATAGCTCCCTGTGAATTGAGGGCACAACCGTTAAAATTAAGTGGGCTAAAACTTTTTTAAAATTATATTTTAAGCTATTTTACTGGTAGTCTATAAAATGATATATTTAAATGAAAAATAAATTGTGAATTCCATAAAAGTGAAACTACAGAAAGTTCTTGGAAGTACAGATCGCTCTTGAAAGATTAATCCTGCTGTCTATTAAACACAATTCATTATCTAAATAATATTCAAATATTTATTACTGACATACAAACACATGCAAATGTGTGTTATGTGCAGTGGGTTGGAATAGGCCAAAAGTTTCTTATAACCACATTTGCATGTAACAAGTCTGGCTATACTCACCGAAGGACTAATTAGGAATTGGTGTCAATGTTCATATAACAAGCACAGTCTTATCTCAGTCCTCAATGTTTAGTGTTGAGTCCAGCCCATTGACATTCGGGTTTAGCACAGGCTGGCCAATCGATTAATTTGCACAAAACTAAAAATAGAAAAATGATCAGAATTAATGTAAAAATCACAGCTCTGTTGGGCAGTTGGCTAGTAAACGGATGGATGGGCAATCAGAAAGTGTTTGAGAAGATTCAAAATATGAGAATAGATAGGCATAAAATAACCATTAACTCAGAGAAGAAATGCTGCAAGGAATAATTCGCTTGTGCAATATTAAATATATAAAGCAATGCTTTAAATAAGGATTGCATTTGTAAAGACTTTCTTTTAACTCTTAACTAGTACATTAAGTATTGATTTCGTTTTCAATCATCTATAATTAAGCAGAAGAAACTCACTATTGTCAATTTAAAGCAGACGCCAAGAGACAACTGGATGAATCCCCCTCTTGTCCAACAACAAGTACTATTGTTGTTAAACGGGAAGTTTGAATATTCTTCGAGTAAGTAATAATCTGTTGGAGCACTGGAGGTTCTAGTTACACAAAGAATGCTCTTTGTCACATTCCTGTCATACGCAGTTTTAAGACTGAGTGAAAGTTATTATAACAATTATTACACCGTTTTAACAGCTTGCTGGAAATGTTAGAATATTTAATATTGAGATGAGATTATTTAAAAAAAACATTAAGCGGAGTATGGAAGGATTGACCTATAAAAACTGTCTAATTGTGAGACGTTGGAATTTCCATGTGTCAGGAACAATCAATGCAACTATAAGTTCAAGGAATAATATACTTTTAAAGAGTGTTGGATTGGAGATATATGGTGCATCCTTCATGTCTAAATAAGTGCTTTTTTATATTGGGTAATTAAGTACGGAGCAACGTTTTGCACTTGTTAAAATCCGTTCGAATTTTAATGGCACGTGGATTTCATTTACCAAAAGCTTTCAAAAATGCAAAATGAAAACGGGTTCCTATTAATTCCAGTGACTTTTGATTATGGTCTAATGAAAGACTTGTAGACCTGTGCGAACCTACTTCCGAAGGAGCCTAAAATTTGCATGTGTTGGACAAACACATTCTCCTCATTGACCGCAATTGTTAGTTACATACATGATCTGGGCTTCAACCAATATTTTAATTAGGGTTTAAATTATGAATGCAAAATTTACCTATAAATAAATAATTTAGGTGTTGAAATATTATTTAATAGCGAAATATGCATGGTAAACATAAAATTATTTCATAATAGATTCTAGTATATATTACTAATTACATACCTGCACTTTTAAAACGCGCTATGAACTGGATATTGATTGTAAGGAAGAATGAAAGTATTATTGCTGGAATATAATTCTGTTTGTTCAAAGATTCATCCTAATGTTTGTTAGAGTATCACTATTTTAAGAATGTATAGAGTGACTCTCCAGGAAGAGTGAGCCTTTATTCCATTCGCTGGTAGATGAAATACACTTGTTGCGATATATTATAGCAACATCCTGCTCTCAACAAGTGTTAGCAAACTCTCACATTCTTTAGGAAAGTAGGTGACTGGAGTTTTGTCATCATGTACAGGGCCACTGAACCAACGGTGGTTTGCAGCACGTTATTATTGGAAGTTGTCAATCTCAATTAATCTAATCCTTAGATTTTCTAATAGGGTAGGTGGACCTGAGCACATTTCATTTAATACTGTCGTGTCTTTCAGCATCAACAGTCTTGCCGCTTTTATACTCTCACCTTATACTCTTTAGTAATGAGTTTACAGTAATTCACAAATGACAGCAAGTCTACAAGTAGACAATGTGTTTCATTTTGTATCTAAATACCTGAAATTAATCACTGGGGAGGGAAGTGGGGGGGGGGGGGGGGCGATGACTGTAGTTCGTAGAACCAGAGGAGCTTCAGTTTAGGAGAAAGCGATTTGGCAGACCAGGCTCTTCGAATCCTATTTGCCTGCCCCTTTTATTACTTTTCACCCATGGACTGCACGTCATTGGCTTCTTGTGGTAATGGAATCGATATTCCACCAACTATTGGGCGAACAACAACTTGCATTTATATAGCAACTTTAACTTAGTGAAACGTCCCGAGGTGCTTCGCTGAAACGCATCAGACAAAAATTGACACCGAACCAAAGAAGGAGACATGAGACAGGTGACCAAAAGCTTGGTCAGTGGTAGGTTTTAAGGAGCCACTTAAAAGAGAGAAAAAGAGAGAGAGATTGAGACAGAGATATAGGGAGGGAAATTCAGAGCTTAGGGCCGAGACAGTTGATGGCACGGGCACCAATTAAATATTCTTCTAACTTTTCTCCTTTATGCTTCTGCGATCAATGCTAAATGTGTACCCCTTTATTACCAGTTATTCCAGATTGATGGATGATTGGTAAGTAACAATGATGCTTGCCTGGAGGTCAATATCTTCCTTTACCCATGGTGAATGTTGAGATTTACTGCCCGGGAAGACAGAAATTAGAAATAGTGTTTTATGAAAGGCATTATCCAAATGAAATGGCGATTTAGAATGATTAACGGATTAAGAAAGGGATTTATAACTGACAATACTGTACAACAAAATACAACCTCGAAAGCAATTCGGTTCTATCCGGACTCCAGATAGCACCAGTAGGGGAGGGGGATATTTCAATCTAATCTCAGGTATAGAAAATAACCAACAACCAAAATATTTTTAATATAATGTTCATGTTGTTGTGGAGCTGAGTCCATGATCAGATCAGCCATTATCTCATTGGGCTCGAAGGGCCGAATGGCCTACTCCTGCTCCTATTTCTTATCTTCTTATGTTCTGATAAATAGCAGAGGATTCCACTTACAGCTGGATTCGTGTAGTCTGCAAAGCCATCCAACAATATACAGGCTACATATGGGGCCTGAATGTTCAATAATAGCATTCAGTTAAAGTAACAACTCCCACCCTCAACAAACTGGTGCTCCCCAAATTAGCTGGTAGACCTGCTAAAGGGTACTTCTTCTCAACTTCACGCCTAGTGTCTGACAGTTTATACTGAAAAACAATTACAGTTGCAAAATGGAAAACATGGTTCATAGAATCATTGAAAGTTACAGCGCGGAAGTAGGCCATTCGGCCCATCATATCTGTGCCAGCGGACAAAGAACTATCCAGCCGAATCCCACTTTCCAGCTCTTGATCCATAGTCCTGTAGGTTACAGCACTTTAAGTGCATCTCCAAGTATTTTTTAAATGTGTTGAGGGTTTCTGCCTCTACCACCCTATCAAGCAGTGATTTCCAGACCCTCGCCACCCTCTGGATGAAAAAGTCCCCCTCAAATCCCCTCTATACCTCCTATCAATTACTTTAAATCTATGCTTCCTGGTTGTTGACCCCTCTGCTAAAGGAAATAGGTCCTTCCTATCCTCTATGCCCCTCATAATTTTATACACCTCAATTAAATCTCCCCCGGCCTCCTGGTTCTCAAATTAAACATACAGTGGCAATGAGAAAAGTTTTTTTTCATAGGGTAACTTTGTGAAGTGTCGAAGCTGGAGTTTTCCCCTCGGTTCTTGTGTGCGCAGGGCTGAGTGGCCTCTGTGAGGGCAATGAGTTCAACGCCACGGAGATCGGCACTTAAAACTCACTTCAGCACCATGGACAAGTCATCTCGTCTTGTCGTAATCGTTTCTGTCATCCTCTCTGGCGTCTGGAGGCTGAAGAGACGTTTCCTGACATCCCCAAGCGGCGACAGGGCAGAGAAGCAAAGTGCCGGCGATAGGGAAAACAACACTACAGCATGCCATCAGTCTCCATCAACCCCAACAAATCGCACAAATGGAACAAGAGCATTAGCGAGGCTCTGGGAAAAGCGGTTCCTTTGCATCCCGGGATGGAATCAGCGTCTTCTCGCATACATCCATGTCCTGATTTATTATAAAATTTTAACGAAATCATTTATATTTCAGGGGCCCTAAATAGCTGCATGAAACTTTTATCTAAAGTGGCGCAGTATTTATAGCGAGGACCTGTCTGAAGGAAGGTAATTAATAGTTGTATAAATTGCATTGCCTGCCTTTTCATTATTCAACATTTTCAGATGGTGCCCCTGTAAGTAAACGTCAATAAAGGGAGCAGGTCGGCGAGTCCCTATTGTTCACAATGTAGAATATTGGGAGAATTTATATTAAAGACATCATCGCTCGGTGCTGCAATGAAATAGGAAAAAAAACGATAAATCGCTGGATGGCATACACTTGGTCCAGAAAATGTTACTATTCATCAGTGTAAGACTTTATAACAAAACCAAAGCCATATTTACAGACACAGAGCATTAAAGAGGGACAAGATACAAACATTGCTGGTCAAAATAGTGAACGGTATTTAATGTCGGCAGAAATATGCATCAGCGGTGAATTAAGACTCACCAGAGCCTTTGAGATAAGTTTAATCTCCCGAGTTGAATAAAAAATTAATAAAATGCAAACATGTTTTCAAATGTTTATTCTTATATGCATCATAAATAATGTTAAATGCGTGTGTGTGTGGCAGGCAAGTTGCATTCGCTTTCAGTTGCCGGATACAACAGGCAAGCGCAACTTGCGCTTTTAGGAGGAGAGGGTAGAGTTTTGAAGGAACCAACACCCAAAGAGTGGTGGAAAGATCAGGCAAGCTGAAGCCGGTAGGAAGTGTGGGGCGATCATTGTGATGAATACTGACACGGCCTGTTGAAACCCCATTGTGTTTCGCTTTAATTAAGGCGATGAAACATTGATGAAGCTGGCTCCTAGTATTGAGGTTACACCTTGAGAGAGGGATGAGAGACTGGGGGACAGACAATAACAGGGAAAGAGGAGTCCGACTGCTTCTCGGGCTAACTGGATCAGAACAAGAGAAGGTGTCACGTCACTAGCCTTGCACGTTCATTCACAGACAGATCCATAATTTATCGCACCTCTGCTCCCAGATGAAATTCAGACACAGAACAAGTGTCCTTTCAGCAGAGAACTTCAAGCACCGTCTATTGTGTGTGAGTGTATGGGGGAGGAATAGTAAGTCTGATCTGATCAAATACAATTGGAACCGATGCAGTAGGCCTCTTGGAAGAGGTTAAATCCCCCCAGCCACCACATGCACCGGTTTTAACACCCACTCGAGCCCCATAAACATGTGCAAATGCATCTGAGATCCGGAGTAAAATCCGATGCTTTGAAAAAGTTGCAGGACTCAACGCGAGTGGTTAACACCAATTAAATGCAAGCACGTTCAGTTCAGGCCACTTTCCCCATACTTGGGTCAGAATAGAGCGGCTGCATTCCAACAACTCTGAGCACACGAGTGAAATGCTCAGTGGAAGGGAACGGGCGGCTTGTGGCCTTTTCCTTTCGTTACCACGAATGTATATTTTGACCTTAAAAAAAGGCCCCGGGAGGTTTTACACAGAAACCCTTTGAACAAAGAGAAATCGGGTAGGTGAAGTCAGCAAGGTGCCCGCGAAACAGACAGGCGGCAGAATAAACCACCGTCGACTGTAATCTTTGCCACACGGGATTTCCCCCGCCCACCCCGCTGTGTTTAATTTAAACTTTGAAACTGTACCACCCTCTACTCTCATTCCTCGCTGCGCTTTGGGAGCAGATTTATGGAGAGCAGCAGAAAAACTTCGCGCCAACACGCAGCCAAGGTCAGGTGGTTGGATTTCAGAGGTTGACCGGAAGAGGTCTCATCCTGAAGTGTACAACAACTTGAATTTATGTTGCGCCTATGGGCGCTAAACCGGCCCAGTAACTTACAGCACAAAAGGAGTTTCATTCAGCCGCCTTGCCTATGCTGCCTCTTTGAAAGAGCAGTCATGTTTAGTCCCACATTTCCGCTTTTTGTCCCTAACTCTGTAAGTTCCTCATCCTCAAGTATCTGTCCAACTCCCTTTTAAAATTATTTATGCAATCAGCTTCTATCTCCTTTTCAGGCTGAGTGTTCCAGATCCGACAACTTTGAGTGAGAACAGTTCTTATCTCCCCTCGAGCTCGTTTGCCAATTTAGAACCTATGACCTCTAGTTATTGGTGCACTTGCCAGTTGAAATCTCTCATCATCTTTAAAACCTCAATTAGATCACCTCTTAATAGGTCACCTCTTAACCGTCTCGGTGTCATGGAGAAAAGTCGCAACTTTTCAACCTCTCAGAACTAAAGTCCCTCATCCCTGGTAACATCCTGGTAAACCTCCTCTGTACCCTCATCAAAGAAAATTTGACACCGAGCCACATGAGATATTAGGACAGGCAACCAAAAGCTTGGTCAAAAAGGCAGGTTTTAAGTAGCACCTAAAGGAGGAGAGAGGTAGAGGGAGGGAATTTCAGAGCTTAGCGCCTCGGCAGCTGCATGGAGTGAAGAAAATTATGAATGCACAAGTGGCCAGTACTAGAGAAGCGCAGAGATCTGGGAGAGTTGTAGGGCTGGAGGTTACTAAGATAGGGAGAGGCGAGACTATGGAGGGATTTGAACACAAAGCTGAGAATTTTAAAATCAACTACAACACATTTAGGGATCAGACCAGACATTGTTGGCTTTAAATTATATTTATAAAAAAGTATAAATAACCCACACTGCAAAAATATGACTGTTGGGCCAGCATTTTTGTAAAGTGGATTTTAAATAAGCAAATCTTTGAAGGGAAAGTTAAAATATGCAAGTTAAGATGCCTCTTCTTAAAAGGCAATAAACGATAGTGACAAAGCATTTGAATCACTGGCTCCACATTCCAACTTCATCCACAATTTGAATATGATCAAAATATTTCCATCCATTTAACTGCCTTGTATCTACCAGCAATATTGTATTATTATGCTAATTTATATTTAATATCTCTACCTGATCAGAGGTGGGTGCTTTATCAGTAGATGCTAAAATGAAAGGACAGGTTAAAAGTTTAATAAAACAATGAATGCTGAAAACCGGAAGGGAAAATATAAAATGCTGAGAATGCACAACAGGTCTGAAAGAGAAAAGTGGTTAATACTTCTGGTATGCACCTTCATCACCAATATGCCTTTCCTTGTCAGATGATGATCAACTTGTGACATCTCCAGCATCCTCTGGTTTCACTACTGAAAATGAAAGCTGTTGAACGACAAAGGTAAAGGAACAAGAAAGATATGATGTGATTTTTGCCTGGTAAAACTAAGTTTTATTTTGCAGAATATAGGAAAGTATAGATGTGGTTAACATACACAGCAGGGTAGTTCTCCCTGGTGTCTCGTCCAATATTTGTCGCTCAACCAACATCACTAAAAATAGATTATCTGGTTATCAAATTGCTGTTTGTGGGTCCTTGCTGTGTGCAAATTGGCTGCCGCATTTCCTGCATTATAACAGTGACTACACTTGCAAAATGCTTCATTAGCTGTAAAGTGCTTTGGGACATCTTGGGGTCAAGAAAGGCACTATATAAATGCAAGTATTTCTAGCCCTTCTAACCATGGTATTCCTTTTGTGCATTTCTAATAACCCTGAATCTCAATTGTTGACAAGAACCTGTCTACTTCTGCCTTGAAACCCATTTCTTTCTTTCCCGTGAGGTTTCTTATTCCACCATATAGTTTTCACCCTTTCACTCAACAGGTTCATACTGCATTTCCTGTTTACTTTAGCTGTGCTTAGTTTGTAAATACGACTTCTTAAATTCCGTATATGACAGAAAAGCATACTTTGGATCCAATTTGTTCAAGCCATCAATAATTTTAAACACTTCTATCATATCCCTTCTGTGTCTTCTCTTTTGGAGAGAGAATAGACCCAGGGCAGCTAATCTTTCCTCATATGTCATTCCCTTATGGTCTGTACCTCCTCCAATAACTGAATATCGTTTTTGAAATAGGCGGACTAAAACTACACACACTACTCCAGATTTAATCTCACCAGAGCCAAATACGGTTTAATGGATATATCCTCTTTGGATATATATATGTGTTGGCCCTTGCTTTGCATCCCAAAATAAAAAAACGTGCTTTTATTATTATAGGTAACTAACTACAAGGCTGCATCCAATAAGTATTCAACTTTTGTACATCACTGTGTAATAATTTTCAATATCCAGTTTAGTAAGGGAACGGTATCAAAATGTAATTTATTGTGGGTAATGTGCAATACATTGATGGTACTGATATTGTTGGCGTTTCACAGTTCCAACATTAGAGGTCGTCACATCAAGTCAGTTTACCGTGCTAATTAAAATAGCAAGTAGAAAATGGTGCAAGTAGAAAAATACCAATTAAAGTAATTAAGCGACAGAGTGTATGTAATTAACAATATTATGTCCATTTTAAGGCACTAAATACATTAAGGCTCATTTTAATTTCTCTCCCCATAGAGTCTTAGTTAAAGTACATGAACAATCTGAGATCATTCGTTGTAGAGAAGGAAGTGCACCTGGGAAGACTGAAGTTATATCGCAGGCCGCAGATCACACACTGCTGGCAGAAAGCTATGCACATTCACAGAGCTCTCCTTCCAAGTAGCGTAACAAAAGAGAGCAGGCTGCATTGCTTACGCTCATTATTACTGTGATGTCTGTAATGCATTTATGAATGACTCCACGAGGCAATGTGTTGTACTCAAACTGTAGTGACCGTGGTCCTTTATTTGTAACTCCAGAGTGAGGCAGCCACATGGTGGCTACCCTTTTATAAAGCCCCTGCCACCAGAGCAGGAAACCCTGGTCTCCACCAGTTGCACCCTCTAGTGGTGCCAGCATAGTATATACACAGTGTAAACCTTATTGATAGCACATCAGGTAAACAAGTCTCCATCTTATGCAACTATACAGTGACTACATAGATAGTATATCTATAGTCTGCATATATAACATCACTCTCCTCCCAAGTCCTTTGTGCCATTTACCTTTGCACTATGTGCTCCGGCTTATCTCTCCCCAGACTTAAGTGCCAATAGCCCTTGCACCTTGGCTGTGCTTTGGCGTGGCTCTCTCTCTGTTAATCCCCAAGTCCTTTTGCTACAACGTTGGGTAATGGTTACCAGTTTGGATGGTTCAATGATACAGTGGAGGTTCCAGTGGGTTCTGGATGTGATCCATGTGTGTTCCCATGGCTACATCCATCCATTCACCCCCCCCCACCCCACAGCGAGATCATGCAGCAGGCCCGTTACATTAACATACAGGATCAGACACAGTGCAAGTGCAAGTAGTTTGTGAAGAAGGATTTTAGAATCCCTCTATATTATGGCCTTCATGTGTTAGTAAATATAGTCAAGCTTTGTCTGCAGAGTAACAATAAGCAAGAACCAATTAAAGACATAGCACGTAGCTAAGCTTCGCACACAGCTAAGCGCAGTTGCTAGAAACCGCAACCCAGACTGTGAGTATAATTAGGCTAACAAACCATTGTAGCAACCGTGGTCAAGAAATGTGATGCCAGGTGTGAAATAACAGGATAACAGCCTTTGCTGTCTCATAGCTAAAGTGGAAAACCCCAATATCACTAGAAATGTCAAAAGGATATTGTGGTCAGTTGATGAAACAAGTGATGCACGTGGATTGTGGTTTTTAACTTTAAATTCTGTATGCTGGCAAGCATGAATTTGAGTTCTGGGGTACAGGCTGTGAAGTCTGCACACAGAGCTCTGGCTTGGCCAAGTCTTGGTATATGCATAATAAACTTGTGTTTTCTCCACTTCATCAGATGGGTGTCTAGTCTTATTCCTTGATACAAACTTTAGGGGTGGAATCTGCATTATGGCGCCTTGGTTCAGTGACTTACATTAGTTATGTTTTACGGTCGTGCGCCAGGATTGGGTAAATTGCATTCATGGTTCAATCATGGCCAGTACTGAGGTAGCAGTACAGGTATGCGAGGATGCTAGTTCCAGAGCAACCAGATGGGGTCCTAGTCATCTGATGGTGGCAATGTGCCTCCTGCTAGCAGGGTGGGCTTGGTTCGCTCACCTTGCCAGCACTTAGGGCCTTTGCCATTGCCATTGGTGGGCAGTTCTCTGGTGCCTGGCCCAAGCGAAGGTGAGGTTTTGCTCTGCCTCTGAGCATGGGGGACATCGATTGCTGGAGTAAAGAGGTCTTCCCCGTTCTACTGGATCGTCCCCATCCACCTTCTTCCGAGTAGCATTGGACCATCACCTGCAACAATCCACAGAGGTAACTTGTGCACCACGCCATTATGGATTACACTTGTATCCGCTCTACCAAGGACTGGGATCAGCTCCTTGGTGTAGGTGTACAACTTTCCTGTACTGGAACCAGCTCAGGTCGTTTTTCATTCCATGGTCTCTCAAAGGCATCCTGGCTCATAACTGACTGGCTCGCTCCAGTGTCCACTTCCATGAAGACTGGAACACCGTTTATCTCAACTTCCATCTTCACTGGAGGACAATTGGTGGTGCAGGCATATACTCCATACACTTCTTGGGGCTGAGCTGCTTCTCTGGCCAAATCATCAAACTCCCCGCTGGATTCAAAGTCATCAACTGACTCCTCTGCTAGACAGTGAGTGGTATTTTTTTCACACATATGCTGGAGATGGCCCTTCGTGTTACAGGATTTGCATACGTACTCAGCAAACTGACACTGGTGAGCCCTATGGTTTCCTCCGCAACGCTAGCATAGCACCCCTCGGCGGACTCTGAGTTCTAGAACCCTGAAGTCTGTGCTCTCTGCCCTGGGCAGGGCCATGTTCTACAGTCTTGCCTGTGAAAGGCACCATTCTGTACACAGTACTTGATGGGTTTGAGTCCAAAGGATGAATAATTTGCTTGGTGCTGCAGGTTGAGGTCATGAATGCCTGACTGATGCTGATGGCTTTCTGCAGGTTGACTGTGGTGTCGGCAGATCATAGCTTATGAAGGAGGCCCTCGTGACCAATTCCCATAAAGAAGATGTCTCATAATGCTTCATTGAGGTGCATGCTAAAATCACTTGGTGCCGCAAGTCTCCTGAGGTTGGCAGCACATTTTGCAATCTCCTGGCTCTCAGGTCCACGGTGTGTGTAGAATCTGTGCCTGGCCATGATGATGCTCTCTTTTGGTTTTAGTTGGTCGTGAATTAGTTCAGTTAGCTTATCGTATATCCTATCCTTGGCCTTTGTGGGTGTCAGCAAGTCCCTGACGAGGTGGTAGACTTTTGGGCCCACAACTGGTCAGCAGTATAGCCTTGCACTTCTCTGCCAATGCGTCCGTCTCCCCTGCCAGGTCATTTGCCACAAAATATTGCTCGAGCCTTTCCGTGAAGGCATCCCAATTATCACCCTCTTTGAAGTCTTTGTGTGCCAAAGGTAATCATAATCGCGTGAAAGTCCGTATACTCGTCGCCAGTTGTTATGTCTGTAATGTACTTATGAATGACTCCATGAGGCAATGTGTTGTACTCAAACTGTAGTGACTTTGGTCCTTTATTCGTAACTCCAGAGTAGGTAGTCGCATGGTGGCTACCCTTTTATATAGCCCCTGCCACCAGGGCAGGAAGCCCTGGTCTCCACCAGTTGCACCCTCTAGTGGTGCAAGCATAGTATTTACACAGTGTAAACCTTATTGATAGTACATCAGGAAAACAAGTCTCCATCTTATACAACTATACAGTGACTACACAGAGTATATTTATAGTCTGCATATATAACAATTATAAAGCGTCCAATAAATCTAATGGTCTGCCGGAGCATTTTTTTAAATTACCCTTTACACAGGACTGCAGCTCACCTGGAGTGAAGACAAGAGCGTGCAAGACAGCCTTCGAAGAAAGGAACACATAATGCTTGTGTATTAGTGTATCTAGGAATCAGATTAGGATCTGAAGTCTGAATTATACTGCTACTTTCAGATCATAGGCACACCAAAACCATTTAGCATCAAAGCAAAAATGATAGTACAATACCACCACAAGAGGGAAATTTAGTCACAAACCTAATATATATATATTATGCTATATATGAAACTGCTGTGTATTATGGAACTATTGTCGGTCATTAACAAATCTGTGACCTCTACCACCTAGAAGGACAGGGCAGCAGGTGCATGAGAAATTCCCCTCCAAATCACACACCATACTGACTTGGAATTATATCGCTGTTCCTTCATCGTTGCTGGGTCAAAATCCTGGAACTCCGTACCTAACAGCACTGAGAGAGTACCTTCACCACACGGACTGCAGTGGCTCAAGGTGGCAGCTCACCACCACCTTCTCAAGGGCAATTAGGGATGAACTGGCAGCAATGCTCACATCCCATGAATGAATAAAAAAACATGACTGTGGTGCAACTGTAGAGAAGTTTCAAGATTGTATGATTTTTGCAAACCAGCTACGACAATTAAAGTATATTACATAGTATATTTAAAGAATAATAAATAGGGCACTGATAGAACTCGCATGCTATTGAACTATTTTGATGAATGAACTGGTATAAGGCAAGCTTTCTTCCACATACATTCATAAAGGAATCAGAGGATCAAAGATAGCTCATTTTGCCAGAATACCAGAAAATGAAACTACAGGACACTGGGCCACATTGCAGCACTGCCCTACAACTTTAAAAAATGACATTATAACCAGTTTTCTAGTATTGATTGGAAAAATGCAGATATAGAAATTGCATAATTGATTAAAAAAAAACTTTTCAATTATCAAGTAGCTCAGCCCAGTAATGACTTTTTATGGAGAAGCAACAAGGCACCAATTATCGGGAGGTGGGGGTGGGGTGGGGTGGGGGGGGGGGCTGTTGTTTTTATTAAATCACTATTTTGTGAAAGCATTTTGACATTTATTTGGTGCAGGTTTCAATCCAATGTTTACTTTCACTTACAGAAATCGTTCCACTAAAATCTAAAGCTCATGCTGCCTAGAACATGGCTTGCACTTTGGTAGTGTTTTGTACTTCATTCTGCTTTTATCCCCAATAGCACAAAGTCATTATCACATTGTTCATTTACTGTTGCGAAGCTGGTCAATTTGTATGATTTTATTTAATGCTCCATTCAGTAATGGAAATTAAGACAGAAGAAAACAGCATGCAATGTATGAGCATTAGGACAGCAAATGCAAGCAACCAACCTGTATTCTCTACTCAAATAGCCACATTGGCTATATACAAAAATCAGAAGGAGACATTCAGGGGAAAATGATAAAACCAAACAAAAGTGAATGATACATAGTAGAAACAATAGAAGCAGATAAAAAAAAGATGGTTAAATAAAGAAAGAAAACAAAAATTCTCAAATTAAAAGAACATTTGTTAATTACAGAAACGAAGCGATTCGGAAGGCAAATGGAGCCTGCACCGATGGGCCTTACTAAGTTGAGTTGTCAAGAGTTAAAAGGAAAATTAACTGCTTTTAAGAATGGGTGGATGCAATGGGTGACTGCTACTGAGCTAAACAGACCAGAGTTCTCAGGATCAATCTTAGGTCTGTACTGAGTCGGTGATCTCAGCTTGAGCAGTGACATTACAATTGGTCTTAGCAACCCTTGGTTAAGGAGAGGAAAAATTAGCACAGGGGTTGGCTCATGATTCCTGTTCAGTGCACATGTGTGATTGTCAGGCAAGGATAGGATTGGGCTTGTTTATGATGTCCACTGACAATCAAATACCTGACTGGTACTCTTGGTCTGTGATCAGGCATGAAGAATTGCGAGAAGATTCCTAAGCATCATATCCCAGCAAGGAGGCTGCATCTCCAGGAGAGGAAGAAATATTATAGCTGAATTATTTTTACACAGATGGCTACTGGGACAAAGAATGGCCTGGCAGAAACAGTGGTGGAAGCAGAATCTATGATATCTTGTGTTAGGGAAGTGGATAAATCTTTTTTAAAAAGCCATATTTAACAGGGTATGGGAAAGAGCAGGGGGTTGGAATTAATTGAATAGTTCTTTCAGAGAGCCAGCACTGGCATGATGAGCCAAATGGCTTCCTTCTGTGCTGTACAATTCTATGATAAAAAATAAAACATATATCCATATCTACCAACTTTAAGAATTCTTGAAGGTTTTTTGAATTTACTTAAATCTGCCAAAGTCTGGCTCTGAGGGGAACCAATTCATGTTACCAAAGAAAATTACATTCCTAAAGAGAACAAAGCAATTAATGAAAATATTTCAACATATAAACATAGAAATTATTCTTTGCAATATGAGTCGCCCCCACAACATTACCTCTCGTGCCCCCAAGGATCTATCCTTGACCCCCTCCTATTTCCCATCTACATGTTGCCCTTGGCGACATCATCCAAAAACACAGCATCAGTTTCCACATGTTCGCTGATGAAACCTGTCTCTACCTCACCACCACTTCTTTCGACCTCTCCTCCTCGGTCTCTAAATTGTCAGACTACTTGTTCGACATCCAGTTCTGGATGAGCAGAAATTTTCCCCAATTGAATATTGGGAAGACTGACGCCATTGTTTTCGGTCCCCACCACAAACTCTGTTCCCTAGCCACTGATTCCATCCCTCTCCCCAACTTCTGTCTGAGGCTGAAACAGAATTTTCACAACCTTGGTTTCATATTTGAGCTCAAAATGATTTTTTGACCCTATATCCGCAGCATAACTAAGCCCGCCTATTTTCACCGCCGTAACATCACCCGTCTCCGCCCTTGCCTCAGCTCATCCGCTGCTGAAGCCCTCATGCATGCCTTTGTTACCGCTACACTTGACTATTCCAGTGCACTCCTGGTTGGCCTCCCACGTTCTACCCTACGTAAACAGGTGATCCAAAACTCGGCTGCCCGTGTCCTAACTTGCACCAAGTCGCGCTCACCCATCACCCCTGTGCTCACTGACCTACATCGGCTCCCAGTTAAACAACACCTCGATTTCAAAATGAGCATCCTTAAATCCCTCCATGGCCTCATCCTTCCCTATCACAGTAATCTCTTCCAGCCCCACAACACCCCCCATCCCCACAATGTCTGCGCTCCTCAAATTCTGCCCTCTCGAGCATCCCTAATAATAATCACAACCATTGATGGCCATACCTTTTATTGCCTCGGTCTTGAGCTCTGAAATTCTCTGCCTAAGCCTCTCTGCCTCTCTTTCCCCCTTCAAGATGCTCCTTAAAACCTACCTCTTTGATCAAGTTTTTGCTCACCTGCCCTAATTTCTCCTTATGCGGCTCGGTGGCAAATTTCCTATCTCATAATACTCCTGTGAAATGCCTTGGGACATTTCACTATGATAATGTGCTATATAAATACAAGTTGTTGTTATTGAAGCATTGCCCCATTTAAAATTTAGTTTAACACGTGTGCCAACATAGCAGATAGCGGAATGTCATATAAAATCAGTTTGTCTTCTAATATTGTCAACGGTAACTTTTAGGCTAAGTTACCCATTTAAAAATGTGCTATTATTTGGCTATTACTGCACACTATACTGAGAGAGAGACCGAATTCAAAAATTCAGGCCAAAAAAACTCCTGTTCCATTACACAATGTGATCTGGAAAGATCTAGCTTTACTTCGACACTGAATAATTGATAAGAACCTGAGCAAAGCTACAGTTACCGAGATGGATCTTCTTCTTCATTAAGGAAATTAAACTAAGCCATGGGTGATTCATAGGAGAGCTGTACAGTTACTTACTGCTCAACAAATTGCTAAGTTTTGCACTCGTCTCTGGACAACGCAAAATCAGTTATGAAAAGCTGACGTGTTCTCAGACCTCTGGCAATGGGATTGTGTCAGATACCAGGAGAAGTGTAAAGCTGATTGGGGATGGAGGCGATGGCCCTATCCTTCCTGCTACATAGTCTGTGACTGAATACCGTTAGCAGGTATGGGGTGGATGGGGGTAATTTTTAATTTCCACAGCTGAAGGTTAGCAAAAGACTCCATTTTTCAACAAAAATATTTACACTTGGATAGTATCTGAGAATTGGTTGATTCAATGCTCAAGGATGTGCAAGAATTTGGTTTCTACGGGTGTCATTTGGCTCAGACTCCATTTTGGCACGGAGCCTCAGGGGCCACATGGAGGGGTAATTTTCTGAGTATATGCTGGTGAACGCACTTACTGCCAGCATATCAGAGTAACATGAGTGGGTGGCCTGAAATTCTCCATCCAGGACTGGAGTCTTTGATAAGCACTGTTGATGAATGACTCTCCCTGCAGCCAGTGCACACTTAGGAAGTCTGAGACACAAGTTCCGTGTTCTTGCATTTTTCTCAAGTTATTGATACTAACAGATCTTAAGTGCTCTGATTCAGAATTTATTCACCGTAACGGATTGAGTTGACTGAGATTTGTGGAATGAATTGTCAGGGCTTGGTGGCCGCAAGAAGCCTATGACCGCATTTTGGAAACCCATTCTCCTTTCACCTCTCTGACCTGTGTTCAAACCCAACCCAGTCTGAGGAATGAAAGCTTCCTCTGTGTGACAACCTAGAGAAATCATGTATAGAACTCTCGACTCAGTCCCTAGAGAGCATTAGTTCATGTTTAGAACTATCCATAATTCAGAACTAATAAGCTTTATCTCAATCAGAGAGGCCACAAGGATGGCTGGTGTGTGAAACATGAATTCACACTGACCTGCAGAGGTGCTCTTCTGATGCCAGGGGTTATTACATTGATAGGACCCTGCATAGGATTACTGTACCCATCATTAGAGTGCTTGATACGGTCACTGAGTGCCAAAGTGGAAAAGGGATCCTTTCTTCACGAAAACTCTCAATTAAGACTAAAATTTTCAATGAATAAAAAATGCATCTGCCCAGTTTGCCATCTTATGGGCCTAGCAGAATCTATTCCAGCTGAGAATTGATTGCTAAAGGCCCAAAGATTGCCAGAGGGGATTGATTACCTTCGAAAGGATGGCATTTTACTCCCTTCAGAACAATACCTGCCTTTCTTTTCTTTGACCTTTCCCAGGCCTTGACATACCTGTCAGGTGGCTGGGTGACTGCCACTGGTCCAATGGGGCAGGTACCTCTCGAAACATCTGCAGAGCTTTGGGCCGTCCACCCTAACTATGGAAATTACCCTATCCCTACAAGTCGGGATGAGGTCTACATCAAATGCAATTGGCGGTCAGAAATCCCACAATTCCAGTGACAGAGCAGGGAGTCCAGAATTGCAGACCCGAGTATCTAAAATGGGAAAGAGTTCATTCCTCAACATTAACATCCTTTATCTGGAGCACACAAATTTATCAAATAAAAAAAAAAATAAAGGCCAATAAACATAAGATGGTGAATTTTTGAATATTTAAAAAAAACTATTAATGTAACTGCATCACATAAATGTATTATGAGGATGTGGCTCTGTGAATTTGATGCTTTGTTGTCACAAATCTTTAATTTACTCTAAGGTGATTTTAATTGCTGATTAAATTGTTGTTACTGCTTGTAAATTCATGAAGCCCCAACTCTGTACAGTGAGAGTTGCTATAACACCGGGTGACTCGTGATTGTGTTACTAGTAGACAGAACACACCAACCTCCAATGCTAGACGGTCATTCCAGGAATTGCAATGCTCAGTGTCACAAAAGGAGAGCAATGACTGAAACACTAATAGGTCAGCTATACAGCACAGCTTGCGTCATTGCAAAGTGGTTTAGGCTCAATTCTGAATGGAAATTGTGTAGTGCAATCTGGATGTGCATTCCTCCAAATCCAATAAGGTGAAGCCGTAGGAGCCTGCCCCAGGAACTCCCCCAACTTCAATTCTCTTCTTTTTAGTGTTACCAGAGGACGTATAGTTTTGTTGGTTCTTTGCCAACTTTACAATTTATTCAGCATTTGTAAGCTGGTGAGCAGAGCCGTGTTCATGCAAACCTACCTTCCCTGGCAAGGGAACAATGCAGGACCAGCAGTATAACTCAGGTCACAGCTCGCAGGTACCTCCTGTATAACACCACCGTTACAAAATAGAACCATATCTCACATTTGCACAATTAGCATTGGAAGGTATCAGACCCCCACAATTATAATCTTGTAAATCACTGGCACTATTTTTAAACAAAATTACCAAAGTATCCAGGTACAAGTATGCATCGTGAAGTATTTCAGAATTCTGGCCTGGCTATTTATATAACAGCTAGTGCAGCACAAAATTTATATTGAATCTGGAGTGACAGTACACAACAACAACTTACATTTATATAGTGCTTTTAACCGAGTAAAACATCCCAAGGCACTTCTCATAGCAGCATTATAAAACAACATTTACCACCAAGCCACATAAGGAGATATTAGGGCAGATGACTAAAAGCTTGATCAGAGAGGTGGGTTTTAAGGAGCATCTTAAAGGAGGAAAGTGAGGTAGAGAGGCGCAGAGGTTTACGGAGGGAATTACAGAGCTCAGGCAGCTGAAGGCACGGCCACCAATGGTGGAGCGACTATACAAATTCATTAATGTCAATCACCAGCAAAATACAGCACCTAAAATAAATTATCGAAAGCTACGTTAAATCCTTGACTTTTCATGTCAGTATTACTCATTTTAGGGAAATAAGATCTCCAAGATGACAATATTGCTCACATGCCATCATGATAGTCTTTAAAAAATATGAAAGCACTACATTCAGCCCATGTGAATTTGAGTTAGATAGATTAGGCATTATTTGGCTACGCACGCATAGAACTAAGTTAGTTATCAGGAGGTACTTCTTTCCATAGTGGGCGACCTGTGGGACGAGTTGCTGGTTCGTGCAATGAGTGTGGATTCGCTGCAAACAAAAGGGAGTGTGATGACTTCCCACATGTGTCTAACAGAACCATGTATAAAAGTACATAGGTATTGGGGGATGCGTCACCCCAGTCACGGTCTCCTGGAAGTTGTTTGGTCCCACTTGGTTGTCCAAGAGGAATTTTCCAGAGGTTTTTGCTATATGACCTACTCATGTTCCTAATTGGCCGATGTTTTTTTTCCCCACCTCTCCCAGGAGATTTTGCAGCTGGTTAATAGACGGGGAAGGGGGAAATGGGGATCACGGTGTGCATAAGTTACAAGATAACAGTATGGGACAGGCTCGATGGACCGGCTGGTCTTCTCCCGTCCTTCCGTTTCGTATGTACATATGACCATAAGCATGAAGCAGGAAATGCTAAAAAGGTTTAAGAAAAAAGCACGGGTTAGAAATTCCATGCACCCAGAACTAATCTTCAGTAAATGACCAATATGGTAGTGGAATTATGTTGCACACTGTTTTTGAAGCACCTATTTTCAATCTCTGAGTCAGGATCACTCCTCCCCAATCACTAGTATATACGTCACTTACTAACAGCTTCTGATTTCACTTGAAGAAGTGCTCTTAATATTCCATTAATATACTGAACAGTAATTATAGTTTAGTCTTGAAGACAGTGTCACATTTCAGGCTTTTTTTCCACACTTGCTCTCGTGTTCGTGGATAGATGACAGGATCCCATAGCCAGATAGATTCCCTTGTGAACCAAAATCTGCTTTTATTCATTGCTACCAATGGGACAGCGTACCCTAGGTTTAACAATTAACCACAAATTGCAGTATGTCACTTCCTGGAGAATACATCACCATCATCGTATCGAGGATGCTTCCATGTCAAAAAGGGATGAGTTCACGGGTGTTTCAATGAAGGACCTAATATTTCAGGTCCCGAACTACATGTTGAAGCGTGGATTTTTTTTAATGTGTGGTGGCCGTTGCATACCAGCCACCACATGGGCTTGGCAGAGCTAGGTCTTGGTCCAGTGGCAAGGGTTAACCAAGACAACTGGAGACCAGCTCTGCTGCACAACCTAGTGCGCACACATATTACAGTGTGGGTTGGCCCGTGCTGCCCCTGGGCCCTCGCCTCTTCTGGGCCCTGAACTCTCACCCTCTCTCCCCCACCCTCCATCTCCCCTTCCCTCTCTGCCAACCTTCCCTCCCCTCCTCTTCCCCTGGCAAGGCCAGCATTTATTGCCCATCTAATTGCCTTCGAGAAGGTGGTGGTGAGCCACCTTCTTAAATCAACCAAGTGACTCACTAAGCCGTTTCAAAGGTCATTGCTGTCAGTCTGGAGTCACTTTTAGGCCAGATGGGGTAAGGGCAGCAGATTTCTTTCCCTGGAGGACAATAATGAACCAGATAGGTTTTTACGACAATTCTGTAGATTCATAGAATCATAGAATGGTTACAGCACAGAAGGCCTTTCGGCCCGTACCAGCTTTCTGCAAGAGCTCCTCAGCAAGAGCTCCTCAGCTAGTCCCACTCCCCCGCCCTTTCCCCGTAGCCCTGCAATTTTCTTTCCTTTAGGTACTTATCCAACTCCCTTTGAAAGCCACGATTGAATCTGTCTCCACCACCCTCTCAGGCAGCGCATTTCAGATCCTAACCACTCACTGCATAAAAGAGTTTTTCCTCATGTCGCCTTTGGTTCTTTTGCCAATCACCTTAAATCTGTGTCCTCTGGTTCTCAACCCTTCCACCCATGGGAACAGTTTCGCTCTATCTACTCTGCCTAGACCCCTCATGATTTTGAACACCTCTATCAAATCTCCTCTCAACCTTTACTTCTCTAAGGAGAACAACCCCAGCTTCTCCGTCTATCCACGTAACTGAAGTCCCTAATCTCTGGAACCATTCTCGTAAACCTTTACTGCACCCTCTCTAAGGCCTTTACATCCTTCCTAAAGTGCAGTGCCCAGAATTGGACACAATACTCCAGTTGAGGCCGAACTAGTGTTTTATAAAGGTTCATCATAACTTCCTTGCTTTTGAACTCTATGCCTCTATTTATGAATTTAGTATCCTGTATGCTTTTTTCACCACTTTCTCAACTTGCCTGGCCACCTTCAACGATTTGTGCACATATACCCCCAGGTCTTTCCGTTCATGCACCCACTTTAGGATTGTACCCTTTAGTTTATATTGCCTCTCTTCGTTCCTCCTACCAAAATGTATCACTTCGCACTTTTCTACATTAAATTTAATCTGCCATGTGTCCACCTATTCCACCAGCCTGTCTATGTCTTCTTGAAGTCAATCACTATCCTCCTCACTGTTCAGTATACTTCCAAGTTTTGGGTCATCTCCAAATTTTGAAATTGTGCCCTGTACACTCAAGTCCAAGTCAATAATATATAAGAAAAGCAGTGGTTATTGTACTGACCCCTGGGAAACACCACTGTACACCTTCCTCCAGTCCGAAAAACAACCAACTGTTGACCACTACTCTCTGTTTCCTGGCACTTAGCCAATTTCACATCCATGCTGCCACGGTCCCTTTTATTCCATGGGCTTCAACTTTTCTGGCAAGCCTATTATGTGGCACTTTTGGAAGTCCATTTGGAAGAACCGCATTGCCCTCATTACTGATACTAGCTTTTGATTTCAGATCTATTTAAATGCCATAGCTGCCGTGGGGGGATTTGAACTCATGTCTCTGGATCATTAGTCCAGGCTTCTAGATTACTAATCCAGGATCATAAACACTGTGCTACCGTACCCGATCTAAGACACAATTGACTCGAGATGCATGCACCAGGCTACATAGCTGCAACAGTGCACCCCACACATAAGAGCTTGCTTAATACATCTACATAGAACCATAGAAATTTACAGCACGGAAGGAGGCCATTTCGGCCCATCATGTCCGCTCTGGCCAACCAAGAGCCATCCAACCTAATCCCACTTTCCAGCTCTTGGTCCATAGCCCCGCAGGTTACGGCGCTTTAAGTTCACATCGAAGTACGGGTTTATCCAATACATTTTCTCGGGTGCTGGAAAACACACCAGGCTCCCTTACCAACAGAGGGTCGCCACCCAGGCTCCAACTCACCTCCGCTTCCCCAAAATGATGACACAACAATTCCACATCATCAGCATCCCCTGCGGTTGTAAGAAGGTGGGGTAAGATCTTAGTTATTAAAGTCAACGTCAAGCTCTGGCAGGGGAGTCTGCATCCTCGCTGCCGGCCTGCTTTTTGCCTCCCAGGTCGCTGGATCCTATTCCATCTTCTTCTGTTTCAATTTCAAGTCTGGCTTACCCCCTTTCCCCGCCCCACAACCACCTTAGCTATTCACATGCTTTTTAATCTTGGTTTTTAATTCTGCTTCTTCCTATCGTTTCATGTTAATATCACATTCAGGCAGCTAGCCATTTGATTTTCATTTAAGCACAGGTCATTCTACCGTTAGTTCCCCTCTCATGTATGGGATTGGTTTGTTTTGTTTCCTCTTCCTTTTGTTTAGTCCTGATGTACATTTTTTCAGTTCTGATGAAGGGTTACACTAACTGTTCCCTCAACAGATGCAGAGTGTTTCCGGCATTCTAGGCTTTGGTTTCAGATTTGCGTGTAAAAAAAAAGAATCAGGCTTTTCTATGCCTTTAGCATGTAATCTCTCTGGACATGTTTGTATGGTTTTGAAGTAAGAAAGCCCTCCCCTCCCCTCCCCCCCACTCTGAAAATAACAGCTCGAGCTACAAACTTGATTCAAAAATATATATTGAAACATATCAAAATTCCAGAGAAATTAATTCCATATTACATGCCAATACTTGTGTATTTAATACTGTGAACTGAAAAGAAGATGTAGTGCATTTAAATTAAATACATATATTGTTATAAAAAATATTAGAGATATATTGATGCTGGGAATACATATCAAAATTTATTGAAATGTGGTTTAAATATATGGAGAACATTTCAGATCGTGGGAACACTGATTAAAAATAAATCAAACATCAGTTTCTTATGCTTCCATTGTGATTTAAAATGCATCAACTCTGTCAAAATGTATATTACAATTTTATCATAGTAGTCGAAAAGGATATTGTTTTGTAACATGTAATCTGTCGATTAACATAAATAAAGACCTGTTCGGTACCTATGGTAATATACAGGTTTAAAAGAGATATTGGTTTTAGTCCTTAGGGAACCAGGTTCGAAGGCAGCCCACAGACAAGGAGTGAAGAGGATGCATTACTGATGATTTCTGAAGGACATAAATAAAATGAGCTGCTGACAGCTTGATGCTATTCCCAACGGAAAAATGTCCACAGCGAAAAAATGTCCCCAAGCTCTACCAAAAAAAAAATCCAGAAAAAACACAATTATCATCAATTCACCTGATAACAGATTCAAAAATACAAGAAACAATTGAGAACATAACATTAGCAGCAATTCAGCTACTTTGTAAATATTTTTAGAATTTAAAATATAGCTGTTTTAACCTTACTACACAAGTCTTCCAGAACATGCTGAAATGTGAACGCAACTTCTTTGATTTTATTTTTAAATTGATATTGAAATGTGCATAAAACTTAAGCTGAAAGGATAGAATAAACAAAAATTACTATTGGTAAACAAATAGCATATTCAATTAAAACGTGTAACAGGTGAATATACTAAATAGCCACTTATATATTTACATCAGCCTTGATGTTGAAACGTCAGTGGGTATTATCTCACAGATAACCTAAGAGGGATACTGCAGTACATGTAGCGAACAGTGTAAATGGAGAACATGATTGTTCTTGAATTTACAGGACCATAGAGTCGCTGTGACAAAGGTAGCAAACTGGTCTGCGGGGCATAATGAGAGAGAAATGATACACTCCGAGGTTTTACGTGATTTACCTTTGAGGGGGGGGGGGATGAAGAAACTTTTCAGAGCCCTCCCTCGGCACATGACTTCAGTAGCGGCCATAATAAGACAGTTTGTGGAATGAATGTGTTTGATTGACTAAAGGCCTGTTCTTGCCCCATGCTTTCTTACGCACTTTACACTAAATAACTTTGAGCGGACTCGTTAGTGCAAGGGTTCATATACACATGGCAGTATTTGTTGTGTAATAAAGAGCACCAGAAAATGCACATAACATAGAAGCATAGAAAATAGGTGCAGGAGTCGGCCATTCGACCCTTCGAGCCTGCACCGAGATTCAATAAGATCATGGCTGATCATTCCCTCAGTACCCCATTCCTGCTTTCTCTCCATACCCCTTGATCCCCTTAACCGTAAGGGCCATGTCTAACTCCCTCTTGAATATATCCAATTAACTGGCATCAACAATTCTCTGTGGCAGGGAATTCCAGGGGAAGATTTCTTCTGTTCATTATCTGGGCAATTGTAAAGATGCCCAGATGTTGTACCAGACTGATGTCGGTAAGTCATTATCAACTATTCTCACAGCCCTATCAGTTAGAGAGGAACATTGTCAGGGACCTGGAAACTCCCACCCTCTTGGTCGCTGGCTTGTACATGGCAAGAGGTATAAGGCAATGGCAGAGGGAGGGAGGAACTGAAGGAAACAGAGGTAGGAACCTGATGGAAGAAAAAAAGGGCTTCTTCCTATCTTCACATTCCCTTTGAAGTTTCGGCACGTGAAACATCGAGTTGCACTTTATAGCAATAGTTTGCATGCTGAGTATAATCAGCAACAATATTAGAAAAGTCTAAACACAAGTAATATTGTCATTGTATACTACCGGCAACTTACTGCTGTGTTAGCAATGCTTAGTGGTAGCACTCGCATCCGAATCAGAAGGTCATGGGTTCAGACCCACTCCAGAGACTTGAGCACATAATCCAGGCTGACACTCCAGTGCAGTACTGAGGGAGTGCTGCACTGTTGGAGGTGCCACCTTTCAGATGAGAGGTTAATCCGAGTCCCCGACTGTACTCTCAGGTGGACAGAAAAGATCCCATGACACTATATTGAAGAAGAGCAGAGGAGTTCTCCCAGGCATCCTGATAATACCTCTTTAAAAAAAAATGTATTATCTGATCATCACATTGCTGTTTGTGGGACCTTGCTGTGCACAAATAGGCTGTCATGTTTCCAATATTACTACACTTTAAAAGTACTTAATTGACTATAAAGTGCTTTGGGATATCCTGAAGCTGTGAAAGGTGTAACACAAATACATGTCTATCTTTCTTAAAACAGCGAATCAATCTGGCTCACAATTTTTAAAAACTGCCATGATTCATTGGTTTATTTTTTTTAAATAATTAACCTCCTACCTTCCTCCCCGCCCTATCCCAAAATAGTCAAGAAAAGTTTCAGCTGCCTCAAACTCCTGGGACATTCCACATGGGGGAGCTCATTTGCAAAGGAAAATATCAGTAGTAGAAAAGGCAGATTCCCTTTATAACACAAGATGCATGGAATGCTGCAAACTAGTAAGTCAAGTAGAATTTGTATGAGCTGTGGGTGGCTCACACATGAAGATGGGTACTATGCTGCCTTCTAATGCTCCATGGCTCCGTAACCCAGCAAAAGTCAGTGCCTTCAGAAAAGAAAGGGAGAAAGTAGAATCAGAAATCATGCCGTACATTAATTATCTGCAACTTCTATTTAATTTTCGAAATCCTGCAACAGAGAGACTGCGCTCAATCTGACAAAAACAGTTGTTTGTGATTTTTGGGTTTTCTTCTGCGAGGACATAAAATGCTGACTTAGTGTAATTGGTTTAATTAACTATAGCAAAGTTACACATTATGTGCACCACATGCAAATTGCACAGTGGCCTTTTTGGGATGCAATGTCATTTTCTGAAGCAAATAGCATTATTTTGGCCTGGAAAAATGTCTCTTGTCAATACCCATGTACACAAAGCATTCCATTTTACTTTTTAGTGGTAAGAACAGCCCTTTAAATTACTTGCACAACAATGAAAATTGAACCTCCACAATTAAATGTTTTCAAATTTTGCTTTTACCTTCAATTTCAGAATTTATTTGAGAGCAATCATTTCCTCCTTTACCATTCATGTTTTTGTAGGGTTATATAATAGACTTTGGGGTGAAATTTGTGCTGTTGATATTTGTACCAAAAATGTCACGAGAACAAAACTGGAAACCCTGCTTTGTATTCATGCCAATATCTTTCACTAAAATTAACAGGAGAAACTCCTTCCCATTTACACTTAACCAGGTGGAATTGTGGTACCCTCTGGTGGTCACTGGTAGAACAACAATGTGACAAATTATTTGCAATTCTTTAAAGCAACAGTTATGATGATATGCATCTGGAGAGTACCTGGTACTAACTTTTTTTTGGACTAACTGCACTTCAGTTGTGAAATGAAAATTTACTATTACACGTGCAACTGCTGAGACCAAAAGTTGTAATACCTCAATCAATGAATTGGTCTACCACTGGCACTGCAAGAAACAACAGCATTATTAGAGGTTTTTGAGTAAAGGAATCTAAAAATAAACTGAGTAATGCAGTAATTTACCAATAGGCACACTTTCCCATCTGGGGTCACTGATAAACATCAGATTGTGAACCCTGCTAGTTTTCCTTGCCTACTGCAAGAACCCTACTGTCATACCAACCAAGATCAGCTAAATCAGCACGAATTCAAAATCAAACCTAGGACTTTCTGGTCATATGGCCCAGTCACATGCTATCTTTTATCAGTTTAGTTGTCCCACATTACAACAATAACTAGTATTTATTAGCGCCTTTAATGTAGTGAAACGTCCCAAAGTGCTTCACAGGAGTATTATGAGACAAAAAAATTGACACCAAGCCACATAAGGAGAAATTAGGGCAGGTGGCCAAAAGCTTGGTCAAAGAGGTAGGTTTTAAGGAGCGTTGTGAAGGAGTAGAGAGATGTGGAGGGGTGGAGGGGTTTAGTTAGGGAATTCCAGAGCTTAGAGCCAAGGCAACAGAAGGCACGGCCACCAATGGTTGAGCGATTATAATCAGGGGTGCGCAAGATGGCAGAGGAGTGCAGACATCTCGGGGGTTCTGGGGCTGGAGGAGATTAGAGAGATAGGAAGGGGTGATGCCATGGAGGAATTTGAAAACAAGGATGAAAATTTTGAAATCGAGGTGTTGCTTAACTGGGAGCTAATGTAGGTCAGCGAGCACAGGGGTGATGGGTGAGTTAGGACATGGGCTGCTGAGTTTTGGATCACCTTTAGTTTATGTAGGATAGAATGTAGGAGGCCAGCCAGGAGTGCGTTGGAATAGTCAAGTCAAGAGGTAACAAAGGCATGGATGAGGCCTTCAGCAGCAGATTTCAGCATCACGTTTTTAATGAAAGATCCTGCTGTCAATACCAGCTGCGGGAACACAATTTTATCACCCTGCTCCTCTCCTGGGTAATTAGTGTAGGTAATGTTTGCGCCAGACTCCTCTGACCTGAGGTTACATTGCAATCATTTGTGGCCCGGCCTCAGTTGACTGTCTAAAACACATATTCACCTCTGTTGAATGAATACGTCTCAGATCTTACTATGAGGAACTCTGTAGAAGGTGTACATGTCTATATCTAATCAGCTCTAACAATGTTGAAAATGCATTGGGTAGATTTTTTAGATTTGTTATACATGTGATTCCAATCTGGCAGTCAAAGAAAGAACTTGCATTTATATAGGGCCTTTCACGACCACGGGACTTCCCAAAGTGCTTTACAGCCAATCAAGTACTTCTGAAGTGTAGTCACTGTTGTAAAGGTGGAAACACAGCAGCCAATTTGCGCATAGCAAGCTCCCACAAACAGCAATGAGATAATGACCAGATAATCTGTTTTAATGATGTTAGTTGAGGGATATATATTGGACAGAACACCGAGGAGAACTCCCCTGCTCTTCTTTGAAATAGTGCTGTGGGATCTTTTTCATTCATCTGAAAGGGCAGCTGTTAAATTTTTAGGTGGGACTGTCTAATATAAATCCTGTTTATTGATGCATAGACTACAAGTTTAAATTAAGATGGCACTGTAGCAATGTTACTAGATGTTGCATTAAGGCTCGATTGTGTTAAACTCAGGCACAGGTGGGCAGTGTGCGAGCTGCTCATCTTACACTTCCACCTGCTTTCCCAGCCTGACGTGTTTGCCCTGCTGACTGTCTGCACTGGCTTCCCTCTCTTGACACTCACTTACAACTTCCCCTCTTGGTTTTTGCTTACATTGCACAAAATTGAATGCTAACCTTCGTATTGTAAGGGGAGCCATGAACATGGGGTCAGAGTCTCAGAATAAATTGGCCATTTAGGACTGAAATGAGGAGAAACTTCTTCACAGAGGGTGGTGAATCTTTGGAATTCTCTACTCCAGAGGGCTGTGGAGACTCAGTCGTTGAGTATATTCAAGACAGAGATCGATAGATTTTTGGACATTAAGGGACTCAAGGGATATGGGGCTAGTGCAGGAAAGTGGAGGTAGAAAATCAGCCATGATCTTATTGAATTGTGGAGCAGGCTCAAGGGGCTGAATCCGGCTCCTAATTCTTGTGTTCTTATAACTAGATAACCCTACATTATGGAGTGAAGACAAAGCTTTTTTGATGGCATCATAAGAACATAAGAAATAGGAACAGGAGTAGGCCATACGCCCTCTCGAGCCTGCTCCACCATTCAATAAGATCATGGCTGATCTGATCATGGACTCAGCTCGACTTGCCTGCCCGCTCCCCATAACCCCTTATCCCCTTATCGTAGAAGAAACTGTATTTCTGTCTTAAATGTATTCAATGTCCCAGCTCTCTGAAGCAGCGAATTCCACAGATTTACAACCCTCTGGAGAAGAAATTTCTCCTCGTCTCTGTTTTAAATGGGCGGCCCTTATTCTAAGATCATGCCCTCTAGTTCTAATCTCCCCCATCAGTGGAAACATCCTCTCTGCATCCACCTCGTCAAGCCCCCTCATAATCTTATACTTTTCGATAAGATCACCCCTCATTCTTCTGAATTCCAATGAGTAGAGGCCCACCCTACTCAACCTTTCCTCTTAAGTCAACCCCCTCATCCTCGGAATCAACCTAGTGAACCTTCTCTGAACTGTCTCCAAAGCAAGTATATCCTTTCGTAAATATGGAAACCAAAACTGCACGCAGTATTCCAGGTGTGGCCTCACCAATATCTTATATAGCTGTAACAAGACTTCCCTGCTTTTATACTCCATCCCCTTTGCAATAAAGGAGAAGATACCATTGGCCTTCCTGATCACTTGCTGTACCTGCATATTATCCTTTTGTGTTTCATGCACAAATACCCCCAGGTCCCACTGTACTGCGGCACTTTGCAATCTTTCTCCATTTAAATAGTAACTTGCTCTTTGATTTTTTTCTACCAAAGTGCATGACCTCACACTTTCCAACATTATACTCCATCTGCCAAATTTTTGCCCACTCATTTAGCCTGTCTGTCCTCTTGCAGATTTTGTGTCCTCCTCACACATTGCTTTTCCTCCCATCTTTGTATCGTCAGCAAACTTGGCTACGCAACACTCAGTCCCTTCTTCCAAGTTATTAATATAGATTGTAAATAGTTGGGATCCCAGCACTGATCCCTGCAGCACCCCACTAGTTACTGGTTGCCAACCAGAGAATGAACCATTTATCCCGGCTCTCTGCTCTGTGTTAGTTAGCCAATCCTCTATCCATGCTAATATATTACCCCCAACCCCGTGAACTTTTATCTTGTGCAGTAACCTTTTATGTGGCACCTTGTCAAATGCCTTCTGGAAGTCCAAATACACCACATCCACTGGTTCCCCTTTATCCACCCTGTTTGTTACATCCTCAAAGATCTCCAGCAAATTTGTCAAACACGACTTCCCCTTCATAAATCCATGCTGACTCTGCCTGACCGAATTATGCTTTTCCAAATGTCCTGCTACTGCTTCTTTAATAATGGACTCCAACATTTTCCCAACTACAGATGTTATGCTAACTGGTCTATAGGTCCCTGCTTTTTGTCTGCCTCCTTTTTTGAATAGGGGCGTTACATTTGCAGTTTTCCAATCTGCTGGGACCTCCCTAGAATCCAGGGAATTTTGGTAAATTACAACCAATGCATCCACAATCCCTGCCGCTACTTTTAAGACCTTGAATGCAAGCCATCAGGTCCAGAGGATTTATCTGCCTTTAGTCCCATTATCTTACTGAATACCACCTCCTTAGTGATTGTGATAAGTTCCTCCCCCCCATCCTAAGACTGTGTCCCCTAGTTCTGGACTTTCCCAACATCGGGAACATTCTTCCTGCATCCAACCTATCCAGTCCCGTCAGAATTTTATACGTTTCTATGAGATCCCCTCTCATCCTTCTAAACTCCAGTGTATAAAGGCCCAATTGATCCATTCTCTCCTCATATGTCAGTCCAGCCATCCCTGGAATCAGTCTGGTGAACCTTCGCTGCACTCCATCAATAGCAAGAACATCCTTCCTCAGATTAGGAAACCAAAACTGAACACAATATTCCAGGTGAGGCCTCACCAAGGCCCTGTACAACTGCAGTAAGACCTCCCTGCTCCTATACTCAAATCCTCTAGCTATAAATGCCAACATACCATTTGCCTTCTTCACTGCCTGCTGTACCTGCATGCCAACTTTCAATGACAGGTGAACCATGACACCCAGGTCTCGTTGCACATCCCCTTTTCCTAATCTGCTGCCATTCAGATAATATTCTGTTTTTGTGTTTTTGCCCCCAAAGTGGATAACCTCACATTTATCCACATTATACTGCATCTGCCAGGCATTTGCCCACTCACCTAACCTGTCCAAGTCACCCTGTAGCGTCCTCCTCACGGCTCACACTGCCACCCAGTTTAGTGTTATCTGCAAACTTGGAGATATTACACTCAATTCCTTCATCCAAATCATTAATGTATTTTGTAAATAGCTGGGGTCCCAGCACTGAGCCCTGCTGCACTCCACTAGTCACTGCCTGCCATTCCGAAAAGGACCCGTTTTTCCCAACTCTCTGCTTCCTGTCCGCCAATCAGTTCTCTATCCACGTCAGTACATTACCCCTAATATCACGTGCTTTGATTTTGTGTGGGTCTTTGTCAAAAGCCTTTTGAAAGTCCAAATACACCACATCCACTGGTTCTCCCTTGTCCACTCTGCTAGTTACAGCCTCAAAAAATTCCAGAAAATTCGTCAAGCATGATTTCTCTTTCATAAATCCATGCTGACTTGGACCGATCCTGTCACTGATTCCAACATTTTCCCCACCACTGATGTCTGGCTAACTGGTCTATAATTACCTGTTTTCTCTCTCCCTCCTTTTTTAAATTACATTAGCTACCCTCCAGTCCATAGGAACTGATCCAGAGTCGATAAACTGTTGGGAAATGATCACCCAATGCATCCACTATTTCTAGGGCCACTTCCTTAAGTACTCTGGAATGCAGACTATCAGGCCCCGGGAATTTATCGGTCTTCAATCCCATCAATTTCCCTAACACAATTTCCCGCCTAATAAGGATATCCTTCAGTTCCTCCTTCTCACTAAACCCTCGGTCCCCGAGTAAATCCGGAAGGTTATTTGTGACTTCCTTCGTTGCCATTTCTTTGTTCCCTATTATAAATTCACCTGAATCCGACTGCAAGGGACCTACGTTTGTTTTCACTAATCTTTTTCTCTTCACATATCTATAGAAGCTTTTGCAGTCAGTTTTTATGTTCCCAGCAAGCTTCCACGCATACTCTATTTCCCCCCTCTTAATTAAACCCTTTGTCTTCCTCTGCTGAATTCTAAATTTCTCCCAGTCCTCAGGTTTGCTGCTTTTGCTGGCCTATTTATATGCCTCTTCCTTGGATTTAACACTATTCTTAATTTCCCTTGTTATCCACAGCTGAGCCACCTTCCCTGTTTTATTTTTACTTCAGACAGGGATGTACAATTGTTGAAGTTCATCCATGTGATCTTTAAATGTTTGCCATTGCCTATCCACCGTCAACCCTTTAAATATCATTTGCCAGTCTATTCTAGCCAATTCACGCCTCATACCATCGAAGTTACCTTTCCTTAAGTTCAGGACCCTAGTTTCTGAATTAATTATGTCATTCTCCATCTTAATAAAGAATTCTACCATATTATGGTCACTCTTCCCCAAGGGGCCTCGCACAACAACATTGCCAATTAGTCCCTTCTCATTACACATCACCCAGTCTAGGATGGCCAGCTCTCTAGTTGGTTCCTCGACATATTGGTCGAGAAAACCATCCCTAATACATTCCAGGAAATCCTCCTCCACCACACTGCTACCAGTTTGGTTAGCCCAATCATTATGTAGATAAAAGTCACCCATGATAACTGCTGTACCTTTATTGCACACATCCCTTATTTGATTGATGCTGTCCCCAACCTCACTACTACTGTTTGGTGGTCTGTACACAACTCCCACTAATGTTTTCTGCCCTTTGGAATTCCGCAGCTCCACCCATACCGATTCCATATCATCCAAGCTAATGTCCCTCCTTACTATTGCATTAATTTCCTCTTTAACCAGCAACGCCACCCCGCCTCCTTTTCGTTTCTGACTATCCTTCCTAAATGTTTAATACCCCTGGATGTTGAGTTCCCAGCCTTGGTCACTCTGGAGCAATGTCTCCGTGATGCCAATTACATCATATCCGTTAACTGCTATCTGCGCAGTTAATTCGTTCACCTTATTCCGAATACTCCTCGCATTGAGGCACAGAGCCTTCAGGCTTGCCTTTTTAACACACTTTGCCCCTTTAGAATTTTGCTATAATGTGGCCCTTTTTGTTTTTTGCCTTGGATTTCTCTGCCCTCCACTTTTACTATTCTCCTTTTTATCTTTTGCTTCTGCCTCCATTTTATTTCCCTCTGTCTCCCTGCATAGCTTCACCTCCCCCTGCCATATTAGTTTAACTCTTCCCCAACAGTACTAGCAAACACTCCCCCGAGGACATTGGTTCAGACCGTCTGGTTTGTACTGGTCCCATCTCCCCCAGAACCGGTTCTGGGCAGTTGGGAGAGTTATTTTCACTCCGTGTATTTAGAACATGGAATACTTTACCACAAATGGCTATTAAGGCAGAGACTACTACATTATTTGAACAGGAATTGGATCAGTGTGTGAAAAGGAAGGAAATAAAACAATATCGGAAAAGTACACAGGTAGAGTTAAAAGCTAGCACTGGCACGATGGGGCATAAAGGCCTTTTTCTCCGCTGTAAGTTCTATATCTTAAGAACATAAGATAAGAACATAAGAAATGGGAGCAGGAGGACGCCATTTAGCCTGCTCCGTCATTTAATAAGATCATGGCTGATCTGATCATGACTCAGTTCCACTTCCCTGCCTGCTCCCCATAACCCATAAGCAGACTCAACTTCTACAGTTAAAAAAAAATTTTGCACTTACATATTCTTAGATGACTCAGTACCCGTTACATCTCACGATGACTCAGCAAATTCCAATTGATAAAAAAAGATGCCAACATCAGTTGTCTGGATAAAAAGGTCGGTACAGCTCATCATTTAATGATCAGAGCTAAGGTACCTTTGGCACTATGTCTAAACCTGCAAAATCAGAGAAACAGGACAAAGATAAGTCAGTCAAGGGCTAAATTCAGAGAACAGTAACTAAACACAGAAGGCACCCATTAAATACTTAAAACTTTAACCTGCAGTTCAGAAAAAGACACCAAGTTATTTCCCCTGACCATACCCCTCTCTCCTCTAACCCAATGGCTAATGAATCAGAAAGGAAAAGTGAATCGACTCCACCTCAGCACTAATGATCAGGCGCTGAAATATTAAGCTGTCTCGATGATCATTATCAGAAGTGTGAATAGTCACAGTTGCATACTTCTCAAGGCCAGATATACTGTCCATCTCCTGTTGCCCTATGAAGGTGGTAGTGGGCTGCCTTCTTGAACGATTGCAGTCCTGGTGGTGATGATGTTCTACAATGGTATTAGGCAGGGAATTCCAAGATTTTGACTCAGCAATAGTGAAGGCAGGATGTTGTTCAACTTGGAGGTGATGGTGTTCCGAAGACATTGCTACTCGCTCTTCTTGGTGTTTGGATGTGCTATAGGAATAAGCCAAGTAAAATTTTGAATGACTCTCATTCTTTGGTTCAAATTATTTTGATGCATCTTAAATGCACAGTCCAAATACTTGAGTATTCAGTTTCTCACTCTTTCCGATCAGAAATCTCACTCCTATTAAGATGATTTCAACAGCCCTGCAGTTAGTAACGCCTTTGCACAGCTGCACTCAACACAAGGGTTCACTATTGATTTTGCATGATTTCCTTCCTGTTTGGAGAATAGACATCAAACCACTGCAATACCCATCCACTTTGGATTCAAGTGTATAAAAAAACTCTCTTTGATTGGTATGCAATAGCATCAAGTCTTGGTGGTAACTGAGAATTCTAGCCAGTGAATGTTGAACAGCCTTATCATATTCTTTTTTTTATAAAGTCTGAAGATATATATGCTGTCTGAAAGTTTCCTACACCATGGAAAGATTGATTACTGTAACGTAACTCATGGTAGATGTTACGTTGGCAGTACAGTGTACTGCAACAAGGGAGAAAAGTACAGCACTCTCCCGAGATGAGGATTGAGGATAAAAATTAAAGGACAACCTAATTCAACAACAGCTTGCATTTATATAGCGCCTTTAATGTAGCAAAACATCCCAAGAAGCATTGCCAGACAAAAATTGAGCCAAAGAAGGAGACATTAGGTCTGGTGATGAAAAGCTTGGTCAGGAGATAGGTTTTAAGGAACAGCTTGAAGAAGATGTGAGAGAGTGGAGGAGAGATTTAGGGAAGGAATTAGCAAGTTTGGGGCCTAGACAGCTGAAGGCACGGCCGCCAATAGCCAAATAAGGGAGTCGGGGATTGGCCTGAATTGCATGAATGCATTCAGCACAATCGACTCCAGACCAGGGCTGAATTTTAAATCAACAGAACTGTGTAATCCAGTGTTGTGATACAATATTCTCAAGAAAAGGACTGAATTCCTTTGGCAGGGCAGTATAATGTAGCACTGCATTACAGCACAATACTCTCCGAGACCAAGCCTGAAGTTACATCAATAATGCAGGGAAATCCAGTGCTCAAGGGTGCAAAACTCTTCATAGGATTATGGTTGAAGTTACAACTTGTATTTATATAGCGCCTTTAACGTAGTAAAACATCCTGAAGCGCTTTATAGGAGTGTTATAAGACAAAAAAATAAATCTGACACCGAACTAGATAAGAAATTACGGCAGGTGACCGAAAGCTTGGTCAAAGAGGTAGGTTTTAACGAGCGTCTTGAAGGAGGAAAGAGGTAGAGAGGCGGAGAGTTTTAGGGAGGGAGTTCCAGAGCTTAGGACCTAGGCAGCTGAAGGCAAGGCCACTGATGATTGAGCAGTTATAATCAGGGATGCTCAATAGGCCAGAATTTGAGGAGCGCAGATATCTTGGGGGGTTGCTTCAAAGTTACTTCAATATGACAGTGCAATCCAGCACTGGGGTACCATAATGTACTCTCCTTGGGATTAGAGTTGAAATTAGTGACAAAGCAGTGTAATCCAACACAATTCTATATTGAGAACAGAGCTGAGATTGTGTGGACAAGACAATGCAAATCAGCAAACTAGGGCAGCACAGGGACTGAAGCCGTAATGATAGGGCAGTGTAATCCAACACTGCAGTATACTCTCCACAAGTCATGGTTAGTTACACTGATAACACCATGTAACGCAACACACTCCTGAAGAGTGGCAGAGCCAGTGGGGGGAGGGGGCAGAGGTCACATGGGTCATGACCCGTCTTCGGCCGTCAGGTTGGGCCTGCAAGTCTGTGTGTTTCACGGATTAGCCTTCGGACGAGGCAGGTCGGCAGTCCCCTGTTCCCAGCTTGGTCGCTTTCATGCCAAGTCGGCCAAATCTTGAGTTGGATACCCGCTTCCCACCACCCCCCACAACCAGCCAAAACAAACTCTGCCACTGCTCCTGAAAGCAGTGATTAGATTCCATTAGCAAGACTGTGCAAAGTAGCACTGCTCGGTGCTCCAAGACTGGATAATGATATAAAACGACAATGATCCCCTAAAATGGGGATTGAGATTGAATTATAAGGACAATGACTTTTACCACGGTGGTATCGTACAGCACTTTACCGACATCAGGGCTGAAGTCTCATTGGCAAGCTGCTAACATCGACATACAACGCAATGCATCAAACAGCAATGTTACCTGAAGTTGCTTTGGCAAAATACTGAGACAAAGACTTAAATTACATCAACAGAGCAGAGGTACAAGAAAATGACCATAACTTACAGAATGATTTTTAGGCTTTCAAAGAATTTTCAAGAAAACTGAATACATCTTGTACATCAACAATGTTTAAGTACCAAACCCCCCCCACCCCCTCTCCCCCACAATCTTGTCCCTGCTGAATGCAATTGAAAAGGCTGCCAAATAAGTCCGACTCCTCTAGAGTGCCATGGATACCTCCAAAAAATCATCACTTAGCTATAAAAAAAACTGCACCGGGACATTGCCCTTACCAAACTGGAAGACTAAACATACCAACTAAGGATTAATGTTCCATTAAATTGTCAGCTTGAATGTCAATGGATGTTATGTCCCAGACTATACAAAGGGGGTTTGTGCCACAAGATAACATCAAGTTCCAGTGAGATCATTGGGATATAGATACAGGGTTTCCAGTAATATTGTAAGAAATATATACAAGTTTTGAAACCTTATACTTGACCTCTGAAAATAACAAGTGGCCACTTACGTTCTCAACATCTGAATGGGAATGCTGGATGGAGAATAGCTTTATAGCATGCTCAGTACATTTATTCCATTTGCAAGAACAACTGGTAGTCCTTGGTTATGAACATGGCTACAGCTGAGCGAAACAAAGAATGACTAACAATATAGGAGCACTTACTGAGAACAACAGAAACTTTAACCACACCAGCATCGCAGATCCATAGTTAATTAATATAACAAAGATAGGCCAGAAAGATGATTATAAGCAGGTCTGTCAATAGGAGGAAGAGCTATACTAGTACAGGTACAGACTAAATAGGGTAAACTGGGATAAAAGCACAAAGTGCTGGAAATGCACAGCAGGTCCATCTGCATCCTTAGAGGGAAAAGATGAGTTACAGTTTGAGCTGCAGCAGACTCGTTGTCAGACCATTCTCATGAAGGGTCTATATTGGAATGGTTGGCCCATCTTTTTTTCTGCACAGATGTTGAAAGACTAGCTATGCATTTTCAGCATTTTGTTATGCTCCCCATTAAATTTCAGTTTTTAGCTTTCATTGTTTTTTTCTTTATTTTCCTCTTGGGGTAAATTACCAACTCACAACCAAGGACTACCTGGAATTTCTTCACATTAGGTTTGCATGCATAAGTGTGACTGCATTTTTCAAATTGGATTCAATGTATCTATAAGCAGTGAAATAACTCACACTTGGGATCCTCATATCCCACCACCACTTCCGAATGAAACCAGACTTCATCATGCATATCATATTGCCATTGGTCTATGACATCCTTCCTGCAAGGTGAATTCTATACTTACCGTTTAAGTGACAAAAACCGAGATACTGTCCAGCTGAAATTAAAAAGTTACTAAACATAGCACTGACCCAGCAGTGCAATTGGTTATAGCTCTTTTGTGAACGTGGTTAATTTTTTTTGGAATGGTTCTTTTTTTTTTTAAGATGACTAATTTTTTTTTAAATCATTCTTTTAAAAATTTTTTTCCTTTTTTTTTTAAATCATTCTTTTAAACGTCTTCCATTTTTTAATTATTCTTTTGAAACTTTTCCATCTTTTTGCCCTCTATATCCACATATGTATAATTTTAAATTTTTTTTAACATTTCATATTGAAAACCATTCCATTGTGGGACTTTATTTCAAATGTGAACATGCCTCTATTAGAAATTCAGATACAATCAGTAAAACAGAAATAAAGACATAAATCCAAACGTATAAACTGTTACAAATTCAGCAACAATATCACCCAATGAAGTAACATTTTACTGAAAAGTGCAAGAAACTTGCACTGAATTCACATTTTAGCATAAACAACCTAAAAATACATTGATGTTCTACGTGTCCACAATTCTGAATAAACTCTATTATACAAGTATTTACTTACAAAAGAAAAAGGTCATAGGATATCAGACTGTTCCTCCCCCACAAAAACAAAATCTACAATGGCAAATTCTAAACACCTTCAAAACAACTGCAACCACTCCCCTTTCACACAATGCATCTTTTTTGTTAAATCCACCAAGATATTTCCCCTTGGAGATCACATGGCAGCGACCTCCTAGCCCCCCTCCCTCTTCATGATGGCAAATGCTATATAGACCAATTAAAAAGACACAAGTAAAGTGCAGCCTTCCCTTTATCACAAACAGTTTTACAACCGCGCTCTAATTGAATGGTGCGGGATATTAAACGGAACAAAGCAAAAGGACCGACAGGTATAAGAACAAAGGGAGCAGAGGCACTCTAAGTAAAACAAAAATCGGATAAACAAAGGTTGTAGGATTCCTGCAGAATAGCTGACAAAAAAATTAAAATGAGGAACTCAACTGTCAAGGCTATTCTACATGTTAATGTATCGAAGGGCTAAAGCCATGATCGATCCCAATTAGGCAAGAAGGCTAAGCTTCAACTCCCTAGTTTCTAGCTAAGTATTTTTATGAAATGTCTATGGAAATGACTTGATGTTTGCTTGAATTGTACAATATATGGTATAATGCACAGTGTAGGCAGCGTGACATCTGGTAAGGTAGATACCCAGGAGTAATTATAAAGCATTGACCAGAGGGGCTCAGATGATATTGTAAACCATAAAAGTTGTAGTCAAGCATCCCATCCCATTTTCTTTTTCAATAAACAATTATCTGATGCCAAATTTAAATTCCAACCTTGAAATTAGTCTCTGGAGCCATTGATCATCATTTCACTCTGATGTAAAGAGGGAGGGAAAGGAGGGTTATTCCATGTCTGGTCAGTTGTAATATCAGCCATGCCATATCATTTATACCAATTACATTGTCAAACACAGAAGAGTTACGTACACCAGCAACAACCTCGAAAATCTGGAGGATAGTTGCGCAAGATGCTGCAATGTTCATGAACAGGTATTATTGAGGATTCCATTAGCAGACCATCACTGCCGTTAGCGGATATTTGACAAAATAGCTATTTTTTGCAGTGATTTATAAGTCACGTAGTTAGTACATGTCAGATGTGGATTGTGACAGAGCACAGAGTGATGGTAAGTGGGTTATACTTTAATCACAAGATGGCACTGTTTCCAGTTTTTCGCATTTAACCATTTCATCTTCTGAAATAGTCATCAAAACTAATGCTCAAATATTCCAGGCAGCAGTCGCGTTTTTTTTTTAATATATAAAAAAAAGAACTGTAGAATACAGATGTTAAAAATTCAGGATTTTCAAGATACCAACAGGCATTAACCCTTACAGGACAGAACTATAATCTCCCACAATCTAAGCTCGTTATGGCTTTCAGCTGGATCAAGGTACAAATGGGTTAATTAAGATTAAAAAAAAAACCTCAAAAGAGGCAACTGCAAAATGGTCACCCCTTATACCACCTTAAATGTTTTTCACATCTATATTTCACCAGCGTTTTTGCATATGTAATAGCTCTATGTTCCATTTAAGGCTGCATTTCCACACAAATTTAAAATGTAAATTAGTATGCACCAGTTAAGCGTGTACCTATAAGTGTATATTTTTTAATTTCAGAAAATTAAAATCCTCAAGTGTTTTACATTGGAACTATATTATTTCTGTTTAGTGAATATTTTTTGTTGTATGCAGTCTTTTGCCTTTACTGGACATATCATCAGGCCTGCAGAATGTATAAATTTTGTGACTACTATTATTTCTGTAGTCTATCAAACTGTAGCAACATTACAAAGAGCCAACATTTTGCAAGCTGCTCTACTGCAAGTAAAAATACACAAGAAATTGTGCAACAGAAATTCAGTATTTTACTCTGAAGTCCCAATACCTAAATCCGATTTTGCGGCAAACAAGTTGTAGGTGCAAAAATAAAAGGTAATCCATTATAGTATATGTTGACTGGAAGCTAATTGAAGTTTCAGCATGTGGATTACAATTATCAGGACTGTCATTGTGAATGAACTACTCCATGTGATACAAAATTGTCCACAACAATTAAAGCTCTAGCACTCACCCAGACATGTTAATCATGAAGAAAATAACGACTTTCTTTTCCTCCACAGATCTTAATATGCAAAGTCTGTTCAACCTATCTTTGGGTGATGTCTAAACACCCGCACTTTCCAGTATGAGTCACAGGATAGCAATCAGGAACAGTGGCTGAAGAGACTCCTTAATGATATTAAAAATCTCTTCTGTATACTTGACATATTTAAAGGAGCAATCTATTCCATCACTGAACAAAATAATTGCCTATAATAGTATCGCTAGTTAGTTATAAGCAATGCTTTTTAAAAAAAAACTTAATTAAAAAAAAATTAAAATATAAGGAACAATCTTGCTCTTTTACCAGAATTGCCATCTTGAATTGAGGGAAGAAGAGCTGAGGTTGAATGTACTGATCCACTGAGGTGTGACATCATTCAGCACATCAGTATAATATCAAACACGATGCATTCATTACCATGTTTAATATTTTAACTGTCCTAGGGTGATAGCAGAGTAAACCAAACTGAATAAAAATAGATCAATAATGTACAGCCAACTATAGAAAGCAAACTCAAGCAATGAGGGCGCGTAGAAATTTCATTTTTTTTTTTTTAAAACAGGCTTCAATAAATAGCAAATTAATAAAAAGATTTAGTTTAGCACTTAAATTTTAATTCGTGGAACATTGCAGCTTTAAATGTATTATGGTTTTGTAAACATTCACAAACCTCATCTTCAAGGATTATTGCATTCTATCCAAGTAAATTTAGTATTGGTTAACAAGCTGCCATCTTGGTTCTACAGTATCTTTTTTGCTTACCAGAAGATCACTATCTTCCCCACCAATACGGCTGAGGAAAAACATAACAACTCTATGAATCCCCCATTAACAAAACAACCACTCCACTGCCCTTCCAACTGGAATTTTATTTTATACAGAGCTCAACACTTGCTATAAATTCACTCTCCTTGCGAGATGTATTCTGGTGTTTCAATCGTTTTTTTTTAAAAAAGGGGAAAAAACACCTATCAAAAATTTACTTACAGGCTTAAATGTTCTTTCTTCTGATCAAAAAAAAGGCAAAGTATATACACAATTTTAATATACATTCATACAAGAACCTCTGCTACAAGCAGAATGCACATCTGGTTATTCCCAATCTCCCCTATTTTTGTCCAGAAACATTCTGTGATTTATCTCCTTTGGGGCATGTATCCTAAAAGCACTGAAAGGAAAATACGAAGCTTTTTGTATTTTTCACCAAAATGTTGCAAACCCATTTTTTCTTTAAATACAATAAAAAATGTTTCTGTAAAATTAGTAAATATATTTAAACACAAAAAAATGCACAAAAGTTCACGACGATAAGAGTGAAAGTTCTAAATCCAATCATCGTCTCCAGGAGCGAGATTCATCATCTTCCTCTTCATCATCGTCATCTTCACGAAAGAAAGGATCCACAGGTTCTGATGCCTTCGGGAGAGGGAAGAGAAAAAAAATGCTTTACGGCATGCTTAAAAGCTTAGAAACTATCTGACAAGCAACCCAAATCTGATATAAAATGTCTGGCGAAATAATAAGTAGTTCTAAAGAAAGTTATAAACTATATATAAACTATAATCTACCACTTTTCCAGAGACTAGCTAAGCAAACTAAATCAATGTGTGCACAGTTGGTACAAACATGTTCATGTGTTTTTCCATCGGAAACCATTCCCAATATTCTGCCTCAGCACAATTGCTCAGAGGAATAGAAGTGCAGTTCTCAACATGTCGAAGATGAAGGAGTTTGGAAGTGCAGCAGAGATAGTAGTATATTGGATTAAAAATTAGTCAGAAGGGAAGAAACAGTGACATAGGGTTAAGGTTAGTTTCTCGAAGAGTGGTTGGAAGTGGGTAGTGGTGTCCCACAGGGTTCTGCTCTGGGACTGTTCTGTTAACTGTGTATGTCAATGATTCAGATAGGGGGCTAGAGGTGGTGGTGTTCAAATCTGCAGACAATACTAAAATAGGAGACATAGCAAATAATTCTGAGAACTAAAGGAAGTTGCAAGGGGATAGGTATAAGATGGTGGAATGGACAAAAAAAAATGGCAGATGGAATTCAATGTCATTAAGTGTGAGTTGAGAAAAAGTAGCAATTATATTTTAAATAGGGAAAGGTTGGATAATGTGGAAGAGTCACAGAATTTGCGGGTTCAGGCTCACAAGACATTAAAAGGAGCGTCTCAAATAGATAAGGCCATTAAAAAAAGTTAATGGTTTTATGGAAAGCAGTATAAAATGTAAAAAGTCGACATGTAAAATGTATATAAAATGTTATTATGCCACAGTGAGAATACCTGAACTTTGTGCAGTTGGGCTCCATGCTACAACAGGATGTTGAGGCAAGAGAGGTTACAGCAGAATTCACTAGAATTCCACCTGGTATGAGAAAATACAAATAAGAAAGAAAGACTTGGAAATTGGGACTGCTTTCGTAAGAACAGAGGATATTATGGGGTGATTTGACAGGTGTTTAACAGTATGAAAGGATGGGATAGAGTGAATAGAAAAGATTGTTTTTACTGGTTGAAGGGTTTGGTACGAGGCAACATAAATACAAGAATGTGAGATTTAGGACAGAAAGCAGGAGAAACTTTTTTTTTTAAAAAGAGGGTTGTGAGGCTGTGGAATGCAGTGTTAATGATTAAGTTGTTAAGATTAGATTAGCTAGGTTGGTAAAGGGATATGGGAACAGGTTCTGGCAGGAACATGAGATCAGGACTTCTGCCAGTATGTAGAGTAAATATCATCACAAATTGGTTAGGCCAAAGGGCTATTTCTGTTTTATTAATTTCTATGTAATTCTATGTATTCAACATCTCAAGTCTGAAGAGAGGAAGCTGATCAAATCTGCTGGAAAGTCAATAAAGAACTTTAAAGTTATTGAGGCTGTGCTAATAGAAATCTAGTTGGAAATACTATTAATTATAATACTACCAATTTTTGAAAGCAAGCCAAAAACTGATTGCTGGAAGTAAATTATCTGATGTTGGAGAGGCAAACAAGTCAACAAAATGGAGAGTTAAAATATCCTATGGTCCAATAAAAGTAAAAGGGTCAATTGGCCTACAAATCCGTAACTTTTCTTTACAATAACTTGTATTTATATAGCACCTTTAACATAGTGAAATGTCCCAAGGCGCTTCACAGGAGTATTATGAGATTAAAAATTTGATACCGAGCCGCATAAGGAGAAATTAGGGCAGGTGCTTGGTCAAAGAGGTAGGTTTTAAGGAGCGTCTTGAAGAAGGAAAGAGGGGTAGCGAGGCGAAGAGGTTTAGGCAGGGAGTTCCAGAGATTAGGGCCTAGGCAACAAAAGGCACGGCCACCAATGGTTGAATGACTATAATCAGGGATGCTAAAGAGAGCAGAATTAGAGGAGCACAGACATCTCGGGGGATTGTGGGGCTGGAGGAAATTACAGAGATAGGGAGGGGCGAGGCCATGGAGGGATTTAAAAACAAGCATGAGAACTTTGTATTTATATTTTGTATGAATTTTAGAATATGTACATAGTAAAATACTTATTGAGTGTCTTACCTCAAAGGCCTACTGCAGGGATGTCCAAACATTTTGTATATTTGGGTTTCATTGCAGTGTACCATGGAGCCTTGGAGGCCATTTGGAAAGTTTAACTCCGTGTTCCCATTAATTTATATACATCTCAAGTTGCTGATGCGACCAGATCTAAGTATTCTGATTGGATACTTATTTCCCATGAGTCCTTCCTAACCTTAAATCCCCCAAAATTTAAATTGGACAAACTAGCAAATAAGAGATATAAAGAGATCTGAGCTGCCTGGGCTTCGATAGAAGAAATATCACAGATTGGAGACCATGTGGTCCGTGGGCATCTATGGCCGAATAGGTAAAAGCACTATCTGAGATACCAAGCCATGCAGATCAAAAGGTTCCAGGTCAGAGTCTTGCTCTATGGTGAGACAGCCTATCTCAGTCAGGGCAGTAGTTGGGGCACTATGGTTGTATCAGTACACCTGGCTAGACAGGGGGAGTGGGGAAAGAGAACCAGCCAGAGTTCCTGATGGCTACTGTGTGACTTATACTTGAGATTGTGTATGTATAAGACGTCAGCTGATGACAGAATGAGGATTGGCTGTTATACCTTTCACATTCATTGTTCAGGTTTGCATATTATCAATAGACACTTGGGAAGAGTATAAGAGGGGCTGCTGCTGCTCACGGGACATACGCAGCAGGGAACAGTGTCATCAGCAGAAAGAGGGAGAAAATTGGTAAAACAAAAGATTTGTCAGGAAGTCAGTATCTTGTTATTGTCAGGGGAATGAATGGAAGTAAGATACATGGAGACTGAGAGAAAGCATGTTTTATATAGTCAGATGGGAGGTCACATTGTATGCACATAAATATAAATATGGCCTTGTATTATCAGTTCAAACATTATTATCCAGTGGTATTCATCCAAAAAGAGTGGAGAATTATAATTTGGGTAATAGTATATGATGCAAAGTTAGGATTTGAACAATGAATTTTAATAAAGAGCCAACCAATTTTATTGGCAACCCTTTAAGGCTTTGTGGGTATCTTTCTCCAAAGAAAAAGGAATTCTATTTTAACTAAATAATTCTACAATGGCCCAGAATTTGTGGTGGGTAATGACGGTGAACTGTCAGTGTTTGCCATCATTACCCCTCTGAAACTGACCGCAACTTCAGGATTTAGTGCATGCAGATCTAAACGTGGAAATCCTGAAGTTGCTGTCAGACATTCATTGGTCAAATTTACGTAATGTTGTGGACACTGTGCCTGCCCACCTGCCCCCCACCCGCCCCCATAGCTGACAATCAATGAAACTGATGAAAACTAATATCGCTGTTCAAAACCCCATTAAATGTTAAGCATTGTTGCATTAGGTGTAACTGGGGTTTTAACAGCATATTGACTGCTAAACAAATGTTCTGGCTCTGAAAAAAATAATTTTTATATTTGTGGAGTGTCAAATTTCTCCATCATGCTAAAAAAAAAAATGTTTTAATTTAAAGTTTGTTCATTTCAGCTTCTACCTTATCCCCATATGTAAGTCCCAATCTTTAATTCGCTCTCTGTAACATTTTAAAAAGTCCAGATAAAAGCAGCTTCTCATTTCCTGGTTTGCTGTCTGTGAAAATTCTTCAATGTGATTGATTGCCTAGACAGCTTGTTGATGTCACTGCAGCTCTTTGCTGGGAATCCCAATGACAGAACGCTGCAATCAATTACACGTCATAAAAGGCAAACTTCTCACCACAGAGATTGAGATTTCAGTGGGCAGCTTTCTTTGGGGCCAGCGGCGAGCGCTTTTGTGTTGCACATTACGGGCCATTATATATTTCTCCCTGATCACCATGGTTACAAGTTTGAAGTCAGTATTTTGGATTCATTACGCAAACATTGACTGCTGATTCAAAAATCATCACACAAGACTGAGCTTTGTTTATTTTAAGGCATTTTCTTCTCCATCAGCTTTGCTCCTCACGCTCACCGTTTCCGCATCTATTCCATTACTTGCTCTGTTTCTCAGCATGTCTTCTTAGATTTTGTACATTCCATGTGCTCTCTAATCTTTCAGAGACTTTAATAAGATGCAAAGAATGCAATGGAAACATTCAGGCACGAACAGAGGTCCGAAGGTAGTTTCAGGTCGAATGCTCTCTCACTTAAAAACAAGGCACATCTAAAAAAAATATGCCCAATTATGAATAGGAATCAGAAATGTACTGCACAGAAGGAGACCATTTGGCCCACTGTCCCTGCGCCAGCCAAAAAAGAGCTATCCAGCCTAATGCCACTTTCCAGCCCCTAGTCCATAGTCTTGTAGGTTATGACACTTCAAGTGCATATCCAAGTACTATTTAAATGTGATTAAATTTTCTGCCTCTACCACCCTTTCAGGCAGTGAGTTCCAGACCCCCACCACCCTCTGGGTGAAAAAAATTCGAAACTCCTCTCTAATCCTTCTCCCAATTACTTTAAATTTATAGCCCCTGGTTATTGATCCCTCTGCTAAGGGAAATAGGTCCTTCCCATTTGGTGATCATTTTGAACTGGTGTGTGGCTTGCTTTATTGTAAATGTTCTTAGTAAAATGAAACCAGCTAGCTTAAGTACTATTCTCCATCTCCCACGGTGAATCACATATACTGGGTACAGCCCTTTTGCTCATTACCCTTACAAACTTTCCAATTTATTTAGATTAACTTATGTAGGTTGACAACTGTACACAGTGGTAGCAAATCACCAAACATCTGTACACAAGGCATGAATTACCAAATCAAAGTGCATGCATAGTTCTTTATCCTGCCTGTACTAGCTGTTGCAATGGTAAATAAATATATGTGTGTTTTAAATGACAAACCAGCACACCCAATCATCAAATTGGCATATGGCACCTAGAGAATACTACGTCCAGTCACCTGTTACTGTGGACTGGGAAATGCTGCTCAGCATTCATCAACGTAAAGTTCATCAGAAATACTAAATACAGTATAGTCCAACTTTCTCAACAGAAAACTTGCTGTACACATAATAGCAGCATTGGGGGGTGGGGGGGGCTAGTTCTACCAGCAGAATGCGCCATGGTGTGGTGTCATGGGTCGGTGTTGGAATTTGTTGTGTATCTAATCTGAATTCAGCCATCAAGACATGGCACTAAAGCAAAGCCAAGGTATGAGGAACAGTCAAGCTGAGCACCTCATGTGATGCTTGAGGCAGTGCACGAGTACCACGAACAGAAATAAATCAGCCTTGTATCACAGATATGAACAAGACAAGCCAATGCTTTATTTTTTACGCTGCCAAAGTCATAAAGCACAATGTGTTGCATACAATCATAGTCTTTCAAAAGCAGATCCTTAATGCAAACACACATACACACACACAAAGTCTCTTAAATTTTCAGGTTTGCCAGATATGTGCCCAGCATGATGATGATGATGATCATTTGGTTTATTTTCAAACGACTGGGGCCTATTATTTATTCTACATGGTTACTAATTTATCCAAATTAATGGATATTGCAAATTTCTGTTAAACCACTCACTTTTAAAAAAATGGCACAACACAATAGCATAAGTTTCTTAAAAAAATCAAGGTTCTTAAACTATGTGTCAACCACTAGCTCAGTGGGTAACACTATCACCTTCCAGAGTCAGGTTGTGGGTTCAAGACTCACTCCAGAGATGTGAGCACAAAGATCTAGGCTGACACTCCAGTGCAGTACTGAGGGGATGTTGCACTGTCGGCGGTGCTATCTTTCGGATCAGATGTTATACAGAGGCCCTCTGTCTGCCCTCTCAGGTGGACGCAAAAGATTCTGTGGCTCTATTTTGAAGAGGAGCAGGGGAGTTATCCCCGGTGTCTTGGCTAATATTTATCTCTCAAATGAGCAAGCACATTGCTGTTTGTGGGACCCTGCTGCGTGCAAATTGGCTGTTCCCTTTCCGACATTACAACAGCGACTACACTTTTCTTTAAAAAAACTTCAATTGCTGTAAAGCGCTTTGGGACGTGCGGTGGTCATGAAAGGCGCTATATAAATGCAAGTCTTTCTTTTTTTAAATTAGATCTTGCTCTTAATTTTGAGAAACCTTTACAAGTTATGAAATAATAATTGTAATATCTTGATTAGAGTTAAGGAGAGTAAACAGTTTAGAATGTTCTCAATGATGAGAATTCAGATGTGCTGTAGCAAAACTAAGCTGAATAATTTAGTATACATTTTTATCACTGTAGTAAATCCTGACCAATGTTGTAATGTGCAGGGAAGAGGGAGAGCCATGACTTTTTGCATTCCCACCACCTCTACTATTTAATTTGATCCCGTCATCCAGGTACCAAACAACAGGTTGCACTGGGATAAGTATTTTGAAAGAAGAACCGTCAGTAAAGATCAAGACTTCTGGATTTATTAAATCGAGAAGATTGGGGCTATTGTAACGGTACATCTCCACCGAACATCATTGCTATTTCTGCATTAAATATTCTGAAATACACGCTACTGGGAGGTCCGAGAAACCATGGTCTATTCTTACAAACTGCAAGAGACAGGAGTACATGCGCAATCACTGTACAAGGAGGCTCAAGTGAACTGACCACATAAGACCATTACACAATTATCCTCAACACCCTGATTGAAGGTTTTCCTGGTATCCCATTTTTGGATATCCAAAACATATTCCTTTCACAATGGGATTTTCTCAGTCAGTCTAGAACCGGATCACTGTAAAGATGAGATCTTAAGAGGCTCCTTTTGGGATTGCAGATGTTCCAACTGTCCAGATGTGCAAACTGTACACAAGACAGCTATGATGGTAGCAGGGAAAAGGTATGAGCACTGGTAGGTTCTTTGGTCTGGCATCATTATTTGGAATGTGGTGCTTACGGTGTCTCTTAAACTGTAAACAGATTATCACATTGCTGCCTGCGGCAGTTTGCTGTGTGCAAATTGGCTGCCATGTTTCCTACATTACAACAGTGACTACACTTTAAAAGTACTTGATTGGCTGTAAAGTGTTTTGGGGGATCCTCAGATCGTGAAAGGTGCTATATAAATGCAAGTTTTTCTTTTCTTTCTTAAAACCAATGTGTGATTGGCGACCTTGTACAGAGACTGCCACTCTTCTAAATTATTGTTCCTGAACAATATTTATGCTTGAAGGTAATAATGTGTTTAGACTTCTTTCTGCAGCTGCCAAACTGCCATGATTTGCCCACATGTACACAGTCAACTGAGACTTGGCTCAGTGGTAGCATTTTTACCAGTGAGTCGGAAGTTTATGGGTTCAAGCCTCTCTCCAGGCAATCCTGGCAAGCGGAGACAAGAGCTCCAGTCTGTTAATACTGGGCTGACATTCAGCAGGATACTTGGATCCGTTGGGAGGAGTGACAGCATTGAATAAAACTGCTCCTCCTGATGGGGCTCGTGAGCCAAGCTAACGACCTGTCCACATCAAAAGGGGCTTTGTTATGGAAGACCTCAAGAGTATGATCTGCCGGATGTAAAGCAGTGGAGGAAATGGGTTGTCTTGCGTTGCTAGGCACAGAAGAGGGAAGAGATTCTGTGCTTCAATGGAAACTAATAATGCAACAAACTGAACCCTGTTGCAGTTTTAGTATCTACTCAACCAGGATAACTGCTATACTGATCTGCAGCAAGTCTTGGTAGTTGTATCCCAACTCGCCTGATAATGAAATCTCAAATAAATATCTGATAAAAGGAAGCCTGATGGAGAAGACATTATAAGTAGTGTTCCCTCAAACAAGAGATCTCCAGGATGTGGATACTGAAAGCTATGGCCAAATGAATGATATCGTTTGGCAGGAATGAGTATTGGAGGATCATTGTTGTGGATACCTCTCCGGGTTTAAATGTTAACCCTCATTCGCTGAGTTTGATTTTTCAAGCCAGCTTGCTCCAAGAGTTCACAGGGAAATTCCTCTGTTGAGCTTTGATGTTTGAAGAATCAAGAAAAACAATGTGTGCTCCACCAACTAGCGAATAATATGTTGCTCCAAGGAGCCCAAGTGGGAACACTATTAATCTTCATAATTATTCAGTTCCTTTAATGGGGCGCATAGCTACTTGGGTAAATTCCTACTCACATGCCAATAAGATCTTAAAATATAATTTTAGGACTCTGGTGTTAAATTTCTACTACCACACTCATCCACTGCTGTCAATTCAGTCTGACCAAGACCAGAGCTAAATCAAAATTGGATGTGTATGCGCGTGTACTCGCATATGAGCCATGCCTTTCTGTTTCAAATAATTTTTAAAAAACACACCACTATGGAAGGCAATAGTCCCCACCTTTCCGATCCAACCGTCCTAAATCCAAGCTATCTGAAATTCCCGCAATACAGTGTTGATTTTCAAGAAATAAAACAAATTGAATAAAATGATTCTAGAAATAGAGAAAATCAAATGGTTTTGTCCAGCAAGATCAAGACAACAATGCTTGGAAGAACCAGATGGTGAGCTTAATTATTTACATTAGACAGAGGGACAGATCTTAAGTTTGCTGTAGATGAGTTCTGAAAAACAGGCATACAAAAGAACAAAATGAAAATGACTAACTAATGAAACAAGTCATAACTACTTTAGGGTAAAGATCATGTGTGTTGGCAAATGATTAAGTCGTCGCGTTTATTTAACCACTGGATGACTAGCGGATAATTGGCATGCATCTTTTACCCCACTGCCAAATTCGGAGATTAAGTACAAAAGATTTGATTGCTGGAATAATGCACAATGTCTGCCTGTGCCCAGAAGAGCTGTGTAGTCCAAAAGGAAAACTCTTCAGCTAAATGAGGATTAACAATTCTAGACAATTTAATTTTGTGATCGTCACTATCTCTCAATTATGTAATGCCCGAGATGAGCCCCTCAACCATTTGGAAATGCATTTGCAATTAAAGTCACTGGAAGAGATGGAGGAGGAAATTGGTTCAGCTACTTGATCCAGCAATCAACAATGTTAATCGAATTCTGGATCCTTAAAGATCGGCTGGCTGCTGAGGTTGGTGAGAAGACAAACTCTTTAAAAATACCAAAGGCCATGTTTGGACAAGCCAAAAATTAAAAATTGGCAACCGGGACAACAAACACTATTGCCACTACCAATCTCAACATGTGAAGGAAGAAGTGAGTCTCCAGTCACAATCTTAGCTGGAGAATGTAGCTGTACTGAGAATGTTACAGAACTGCTCCTTTAACAAAGAGAAAACTGCATGCTTAACCTGAAAATAAGATCTCTGCAGAAATAAAATCCTGTAAGGGCAGTGTCGGGATTTGGCAAAGTTCTCCTCAAATCCCAATGTAAAAGCATTATCTTGTTGGGTTGGTTGAGCTCTTCCACTGAATATATATTCAGGAGCCAAAAATCCTCAGGACATGAACCCAGCATTTATGTTCTTGCTGGTGGCCTCTAGCACTAACCTCCAGAGTTTGTGAGGTCAGTGGGAAAGCAACTCATTTGCATTGGGCCAACAGAAAACAGGAACTATAACACTTCTTTGTGAGCCCCAAACTGGTAATTAACCCCCCCCAAAAAATGAGGTACCAAAGAAACACAAAGCTCCTCCGTAGGCCCTGTTGTTCAAAATAGAATAATGTCGCCACTCTGGCCCGTGTAACGAGGTTGGTATTGTACATGAATCAAAATGCCTTCTCTTTAGATTCCGCAGTCCTTTGCTGGCCTGCCCCAGTGAGGCCCATTTGTGCCCTTCCAGATGGCAGTAAACCTCACTTGACAACATACCAGTTTTCAGTCTTATTGTGGGCTAGATGGTGTGGGAATTCCCGGTGTAGGGACGGCCACTCCCCACCCCAGCCATGCTCTCCTCCACCTCATTGACCTTGTAATCATAGAATAGTTACAGCACAGGAGGCAGCCATTCAGCCCATCGAGCCTGTGCCAGCTCTCTGCAAGAGCACTTCAACTAGTCCCACTTCCCCGCCTTTTCCCTGTAGCTCGACAATTTTTTTTCCCTTCAAGTCGTTGTCCAATTCCCTTTTGAAAGCCACGATTGAATCCACCGGCACCACCCTCTTAGGCAGTGCATTCCAGATCCAAACCACTCACTGCGTAAAAAAGTTTCTCATGTCGCCTTTGGTTCTTTTGCCAATCACCTGAAATCTGTGTCCTTTGGTTCTCAAGCCTTTCACCAATGGGAACAGTTTCTTCTCTATCTAGACCCAGCATGATTTTGGACACCTCTATCAACTCTCCTCTCAACCTTCTCTGCTCGAAGGAGAACAATCCCAGCAGTTCCAGTCTATCCACGTAACTGAAGTCCTTCATCCCTGGAACCATTCTCGTAAATCTTTTCTGCACCCTCTCTGAGCCTTCACATCCTTCCGAAAGTGCGGTGCCCAGAATTGGACACAATACTCCAGTTGAGGCTAAACCAGTGTTTTATAAAGGTTCATCATAACTTCCTTGTTTTTGTATTCCATGCCTCTATTTTTGAAGCCTGAGATCCCATATGCTTTTAAAAATAATTTCTCAACCTGCCCTACCATCTTCAACGACTTGTGCACAGAGACCCCCAGGTTTCTGTTCATGCACTCCCTTTAAAATTGTAGCCTTCCATTTTATATTGCCTCTCCTCGTTCTTTCTACCAAAATGTATCACTTCGCATTTCTAAATTTTATCTGCCATATGTCTGCCCATTTCACTAGCCTTTCTATGTCCTCTTGCAGTCTATTACTATCCTCCTCACTGTTCACTATACTTCAGTTTTGTGTCATCTGCAAATTTTGAAATTGTGCCCTGTACACCCAAGTCCAAGTCGTTAATATATATCAAAGAAAAGCAGCGGCCCTAGTATCTACGCCTGGGGAACACCATTGTGCACCTTCCTCCAGTCCAAAAAACAACCATTCACCACTACCCACTGCTTCCTGTCACTTAGCCAATTTTGTATCCATGCTACCACTGTCTCTTTTATTCCATGGGCTTCAACTTTGCTGGCATGCCAATTATGTGGCACTTTATATCAAATGCCTTTTGTAAGTCCATGTACATCACGTCATCTGCATTGCCCTAATCAACATCTCTCTGTTACCTCATCAAAAAACTCGATCAAGTTAGTAATGGACAGATGAAGGTTGCAGATGGGTCCTGCTCATTTCCATGCCATTTCACTCCTGCTGGTTACGGCTGGAGTCCGGTGGTATAGTCTCAGAAATTCTGCCCCACAAGTTTAAGCAATTTTCACAATTAGTAAGAGTTATATAAAATGGCCATTGATGGTAGTGCATTTGAATTCATAAAGTTGTAACAGACTGGATTTGTAGAAGGGCTTGGGCTCTGACATTCTCAGATAAGGGCCAGGATTTACCAATTGTTTAAATAAATGTAGACATTAAGCAGAATTTTAGATGTCTTTAACTACCAAAGATACAATCACTGGGCTTCTTCAAACCTTACAAGTTTCTCTGGTAATTGAAGCAGGGACAAAGAATTGACCATAGTCCAAAATGAGAGCATTACCTTTTGTACATTCATGAACTTGACCCTGGAAGACGGTTTCCCTTTCTACCAGAAGCAACTGTGCATGGATTTTGTCAGGAAAGTCCTACAGATGGGATCTTGCAGCACACTGGGTAAATAGACACTTGTCACTGAATAAGCCTAGCCTGCGCTGGCATGTTAGCTCTAACAGAATTGTAAACGTGAAAGAAAAAATAATCTTGCTTGGCTTATCATTCATTACGGAACAAGGTGAAGATAAAAATGCAGGTTGTACATAGGCCGTTTTCACCTTCACCGTGCTCTAGAATAAAAAAGCGATGCATTTATTTTTGCATGCCTCAGCTAAGTCAGTGTTTACTGTCCTTAACTCTTCCAAACATGAACTCAAACATGAAGTTACTCAAGGTACAATTGCCTAGTGGCTTGTTCTCCAATTTTCTTTGCCTGGTTCTATGGGAAATACTTTTATAGCTACTTTATCGATTTTCTTCTTTAATTTAAACAACTTGGATGCATCACCTTCTTCTTGTTCTCATCTCATTTTCACAACGAAAATAGATTGAGCTATCTTACCTACCTTTTATAGCTTAGTGATGTCTGGATTCTTTCCATTAGCTCTCCATCGTTTGCAAACACTATAACAAAACTTGGCACAACACAGGGTCTTACCAGTGCGTTAAAAAGAGTGTTGGTAGTGCTTTTTTTTCCTTCTTAAGATTCATTGAGTCTATGTAAACAGCTCAATATTCTATTTAGCTTGGTAATTGCATCATATAATACAATGTTTTCAATGTGTGATTGAAATAATGCCAACATCTGCCACGTTATTTAACAATGTGCCTTTAATTGTATAGTCACATTTGCTCTTTTTAGCCCAAAACCTTACCTTTCGGGACATTAAATGTCATCAGCCATTTATGTGCCCAGCCACTAAATGTCTGTCTGAATTATACCCCTCGCCACAGGGCATTCTAGTTTCCCACAAAATTGAGCATCATCCACAAAATACCACTCTACTTGCAGTACGCTTGTCAAGATTAATAATAAATACAGAGATTAAGGGACTAATTGGATAACTGTTTCAAAGAGCCAGCACAGGCAAGGTAGGCTGTATGGCCTCCTTCTGTACTGCAAGATTCTATGATTAGAAAAGGACCTCGACAGACTATGCCTCCCCCACCCTCACCCCCACAAGCTGGCAACCCTCACTATTCATGCAAAGCAAAAGTATCTAAAGTTGAACTTGATTTATGACCATGTTGTTCTTGGAGCAAATTGTGAAAGGGTCATAGCCAAGGGCTGCATAATAAAATAGGAACTAAAATGCTTCTTTGCAGGCTTTATACTGGTAATACATTTTTTAATCTAATTTTGTTTGTCACTACCAGTAGTTCGATGACTGGTCAAAAATAAACTTTTGCCCAGCATCATCTTCAGACAAATGAGTAGAAGCAGAAGGATTCCTCAGTAGGCCCAAGTTAAAATGTCTTGAAGGATGGAAAAGCCTTCTAAAAACACTCAGTCTCCCTACAAGGAATGGTGGTTGCATCTGTAATGTCCACCAGACCCTTTCTTGAAGTGGATGCTCCAGAACCCAACACTGCCACAGGAGGTGGCTCTGAGCAAACAGCTGAAGTTAATTTACCAGACTCCTCTTTATGGCATCACTCCTCCGCCATTTAATATGATCATGGCTGATCCGATCATGGAACCGGGTCCACCTCCCTGCCCGCTCCCCATAACCCCTTATTCCCTTATCGGTTAAGAAACTCTCTATTTCTGTCTTAAATGTGGCCTACTCCTGCTCCTATTTCTTATGTTAACTCATGCAAGCCAAAGACAAGCCCCAGTTGTTGCAATCACACTGAGATAACAGTTGCTTCATTTCTAAGGTCACCATGTTCAGTTTCCTAATCCCAATTTGGAAAGTTTATATTCCTAAGTTTATATTCCACCAATGCAAAAACCTGAGATACATTCACGCCCATAGAGAATATAAAGATGAAAAATACATCAATGCAACACCAAACACTGCTTTCAATTTTTGGTTTAAACTATCACACCTAAACAGATCCTAACCTGCATACTTCAATACCAATACAAATTATCTTGCATTTCTTAGTATCAAATGCCACTGCTATTCATTTGGCCGGCTGCTATCTTCCCAAGTCTCTGAATTTAAAAAGTCCATTTTAGTTAAACCAAGACATTCTACTTTCAATAGCCTCATCAAGATCATTAATAAATATAAGCAAATGTGTCCCTTATAAAGACCATGCACTTCATTGCATAGTAGATTTAATTGGTAACCCGAATATGCTTGTGAGACAAAAGTATCTAAAAGAATCATATTTCTTTGATTCCCAATCTGGTGCAAGGTAAATAGATTATGCAATCAACCAAAACAGTTGTTTTCTGGTGGCTGGTATATGAGCCAGAGAACAATGAGCAATATATCCCCAAACAGGATAAATCTTACTAAACTGCTTAAATCCTATGAACAACATACATTTATACCACAATACTGAAAGAATCTACCAGCACATGGCTAACAAGGGCTAAACTTAACTGTACTTGTGGAGCGTGTTTTTTTTTGAAGGGGATAGTCTCCACATAACCAGTTGTCTTAATTTAAATGATTTTACAGCATACAATGCATTTCAACAGAATGTTGAAAGGAATACCAGTTACAAGACGCCACAAGTAGCATGCTGAGGAATAAGAACCGGAGGATACTAGAACATTTATTGGGAATACATCATTAATATATGGGAGTCACGCAAGCGGGCAAGTAATGTCTCCAGAGAAATAGTGCAATGGTTGTGAATGAATTAACAACTTGTATTTATATATCGTCTTTTAACGTAGTAAAACTTTCAAAGGCGCTTCACAGAAAAGACTTGCATTTATATAGTGCCTTTCATGACCACCGGACGTCTCAAAGCGCTTTACAGCTAATTAAGTACTTTTGGAGTGTAGTCACTGTTGTAATGTGGCAAACGCGGCAGCCAACCTGCGCACAGCAAACTCCTACAAATAGCAATGTGATAACTCAAAACATTTTCTGGTCATTATGTTGATTGAGGGATAAATATTGGCCAGGACACCAGGGATAACTCCCCTGCTCCTCTTCAAAAGTTTTTACGTCCACCTTAGAGGGCAGATGTGGGTCTCAGTTTAACATCTCATCCAAAAGATGGCATCTCCGACAGTGCAGTACTCCCTCGGCACTGCACTGGAGTGTCAGCCTAGATTTTTTGTGTGCTCAAGTTCCTGGAGAGGACTTGAACCCACAAACTTCTGACACAGAGGCAAGTATGCTACCCACTGAGCCACAGCTTTTGTTGTGACAAAAAATTGACACCAAGCCACATAAGAAATTGGCTTGGTCAAAAAGGTATGTTTTAAGGAGCGTTTTAAGGAGGAAAGAGAGGCGGAGAGGTTTAGGGAGGAAGTTCCAGAGCTTAGGGCCCAGGCAGCTGAAGGCACAGCCACCGATGGATGGTTGAGCGATTATAATCAGGGATGCTCAAGAGGGAAGAGCTTGAGGAGCGCAGATATCTCGGGGAGGTTGTGGGACTGAAGGAGACCAGAGTGATAAGGAGGGGTGAGGCCACAGAGGGATTTGAAAACAAGGTTGAGAACTTTGAGATCGAGGCATTGCTTAACCGGAAGCCAATGTAGTCTGCCGAGCACAGGGTTGATGGGTGAACAGGACTTAGAGAGTTGGGACATGGGCAGCTGAGTTTTGGATTACCTCAAGTTTACATAGGGTAGAATGTGGGAGGCCAGCTAGGAGTGCATTGGAATAATCAAGTCTAGAGGTAACAAAGGCATGGATGAGCATTTTAGCAGCAGATGAGCTGAGACAGGGGCGGAGATGGGTAATGTTACGGAGGTGGAAATAGACGGTCTTAGCTGAGAAGGACGAGGAGCGATAGTTTAACTTTGTCACAGTCACAAAGGATGTCCCTTGCCACAGTACCGAAACGATGCTCATCAAATGATGAGTCGTTTTAGTACTGTGGCAAGGGCGGAAACCAGATTGGAGGGATTCAAACATGGAGTTTCGGGAAAGATTTGCATAGATTTGGGAGGAGACAACACGGTTTAAGGATTTTGGGGAGGAAAGGTTGAAAATGGGTTGGGGAATTACCCAAGAGTGTGTGTGTAGAAGAACTCACCTAAAGCAAAAGGGGGAAACGGAGGTATTACAGGATAGTTTAACCATATTTAAAGGTGCCAATTTAAAAAAATGATAGCAATCTCCACCCCCCCCAGACCAACCATTAATTATATTGTGTCAGTTCCAAAAGAATGTGCCAGAGTGAAAAGCATATATTTATTTAAATAATTAGGTTATATTGAATTCAAAGTTCCACATTAAAGTATAAATACCTTCTAGAAAGACAGCAGTCAAGTCAAATATCTTGGGAATTGTTGATCAGTTTATCATCTTTACCGTATTGATATTTAAACAAAATGATTTGCTCATCACTGTAGCCAGTTTCATATCACATATCCATTTTCTCCAATCCGTCTATAGTCAACCTTGCAGAGAACACAATCATCCTAGTATTTTTTCCAAGACCCACATTTGGTTACAGCCTAATAAAAGCATGATAGCTGATCTGGTTGCTCAATAAATACTTAGATTGAAAGTTTTCTGCTTTACTGGTTTCAACATTGATTCTCATTATTGTTCCCACATATTACAGGACAGCAAGAGGATATTATATGCCTCAGTATTGATATATTTAGTAAACCTACAACTTTAAGTTCTGCTAGCAGTTCTCAGTCATCTCGTTTAACTACCCAGATAACTGCAGTTTCCTCCTTTTCCCGAGTACTTTTTCATCACCGTTAGCTGAGATACAAGTCTTCTGGCATGTTATGATTCAAATTTATTACAGATAACTCTCCTCTCATGCGCAAGAAAAAGTCCACTTCAAAAGGCGACCCTTATCTATACTGCAAGACTACACGGATGCCATTTGCTCAGTGATCAGGCATAGGTTTGGCACCAGATTTCCTTTAGGGGTATTGCACACTCAGGATTAAAGCTGGATTCGATCTTACTGACTGGCTCCCCGCCTGGACCAGAAATAACAGTTGCTTTTTAATCTGTGCAGCAGTCAGCAATTTCTGGGGTTCCAAGTGCACCCGTGAGTAAACAGTGAAGGGGTCTACCTACCCAATCACCAAGACAGCTCAGTTCACTCGGCAAGCTGACTCAGGATCTTGAATTCTTGGTCTCAGTCATAAATCATCTGCAACCACTTCCAGAAAATAATCTCTTAACATTAATCAAATTCTCACTTTACAACTATAATTTTCAAATATGCGTCCAATTTCCATGGCCAGATCGCGTGCATGAATCAAGAGATTGCAAAAGTTCTGCCTGTATGCTTCAGATGTTGAGTCATAAGCATGATCCATACATAACAATGCTGTAAGTGCTCAATCATTAAATGGCGGTACCAGCCTTTCAGCCCAAACCTCTTCATCTCAATTATGACAGTTTACTAACAATTCAAAAGCCCTTAAGAATCCAGCTAGGTTGTGTCCATTTATACAATCTGACAAGATTTGTTTTGATAAAATTATTCTGCACTGAGCTCCCACTCACCGGACGTGTCGACAGCAAGCTTTTTCCAGCAGTTCTAGTATACACTGGTTCTGCTGCTGCTTTTTCATCTCGCACTTCTGTACCGCCTCCAGTGTGCTGGCGCAACAGTAATTTTCCTCAGGTTCGAACCTGCGCTGACACTCTGCTGCTTCCTCCCCATTTACAACAACAACTTGCATTTATATATCATCTTTAATGTAGTAAAACTGACCAAGGAACTTCACAGGAGCTTTATCAAACAAAATTTGACACCGAGCAACTTAAGATAATTTTAGGGCAGGCGACCAAAACCTTGGTTAAAGATTTGAGGAGAGGCGGAGATGTTTAGGCAGGGAATTCCAGATCTTGGGGCCTCGGCAGCTGAAGGCACGGCCGCCAATGGTGGAGCGATGAAAATCGGGGGTGCGCAAGAGGCCAGAATTGGAGCAGCACAGATATTTCGGCCATACCGATATCCTCCGCAGGTCTGCAAGGTTAGCAGCCTCTGGCATGTTAGAACAATGTACGCAAGGGAAGACGGCAAACTAATGCAGCTTCCTTTCTCCTCCTCGGGTGTAGCTTTCTTTTTCCAGCTCAGGTTCGTGTTGCTGCTTTGATGCCTCCACCTCAAGCACTTGTAACTAGCGTGAAAATCCTGTGTCTTTTTCCTCTATAGACAGATGTGCTCATTTATCTCACAATCTACATCTTTCATTGCCTGATACTCTTTTCTTTGATACTGCCAATTGCTTCCACTTGCTTAATTTAATTTCAGCCTGTTTGGTCTGCAAGTGATATATATAACTTCTACTTTCTTTGCTACCAATTGTTATGATTTAGGCTCACCAGAGACTCTTATTTCAAGCCCAACTCGAAAGTTTGCTTTCATAAGGAAACGCTCGCTCCCTACGAGCCCAAAATGCAAGTTTCTGCTGGAAATAATCAGGGTAGCAGATCCCAAGCAAACAATGAACTGTTTTACACTGTAGGTCTCTTCAGAAGACAGGTATCAGCCACTCCAAACAGTTTATGTAACAGACTAAACCGACAAATAGATTTATTAACAGATAGAGATATTCACGGAAGCAGCAAGATATTGAATCCATTCAAATTCAGCAGTCTGGAGACTGTTCATGAAGGATCAAATCAGGTGAGATCCTTTGAAAAGTTCATAAAGAAATAACAGACAGCTTCCTTAATGAATTAACAAATTGCAGTCTTGAGAATTTACATAGAGATATATATACCCACAAAGTTGCATTCCATCCCTGTGTCGCACGGCCAGACTAAAGCGGAAATGTTAAATAAATAAAATGAGAGAAATTTATACTGTACTTCTAAAACACTTTGAAGGTCAGTCTGAGCGATGAAAAATGACAATCTATACAACCTATAAATGCAAAGGCAAGATGATGACTGCCTGACTTGTTTCACACAAGTCTTAGTGACACCTGATTCAAGACATCGTCAACTCAACTGACCCATTTTGGATCAGGACAAAAGCAGTCTCCTTGAATGGATTGATGTTCTGGTGGTAGATTCACCCTTGATGAGTTTTGCAAATGAAGGATATTATTGTCACTTCAAAGTGTTACTGAAGATCTTCTGTCCCTCTAGCCAAAATCTAGACTTTTAAATGAATGCATAGTTTTCATTTTGGGTGTCTTTTAAAAGTAAAATTTCAGAAAAAAATATTCAATTTTTGCCACAGGGTTTTTGGGAAGGGAGAGAGGACAGTTAAAAATGCACAAGGTACATTCATTGTTGAACTAGAGAACAGCAATTTTTTGTCAGATAGCACCACCACCAACTAATCAGTTCCATTCAGACTAGAGTAGTTACTGACGTATTCGATGTAAAGTTAATGAGATGAAAAAGTAAATCAATAACTTGATACTACTTACTGATAACCTTTCTGCACAACTAAAAATCGAGTAAAGATGGTGCTTCCATCTAGTTAATTGGCCACCTTTAAAGTGATTTTTTTAAATATAAAAAGAACCCTGAACATTAACCTTCCTCACTTGTGCGCCTACCAGACAACTCATATCAGAACAAAATGACTACAAATTTTTCAGCTTTAAGTTTTGGCAAATCAGTGCCACCAGAAACTAGTTTTTTGTTTGATTTTTTATTAAATGGCATTAGGTATCACACACATGACATCATACTAATACTTCCAAAACAGTGGCAACAAAATGTTTTATTTCAAGATTCTTTGGTACATAAAGTTCATCTGCTACATACATGCATGCATCACAGTATCAGCTTTATCTTGCTTTCTGAAGGGAAGTATTTTGAGTGGGAGGGACAGGAAATATATGATGCTTGGATTTATTGCATTTCACATTTTCCCTATTTCACTTTTTTCTGTAGTTATATTTTATAATGCATTTGAGCACGTGCCGAAACACACAGTCCTGCAACAAGTGCTGGGCTTTTCAATTAATTGCTTTGTTCATCATATGCCTGATGTATTACAGCTATAGATTCCTCATCATTGACCTCCTTCCTGTTGGTGTCCCTGGAGCTGGAATTACACATAATATTTGTTTAAACAAAACCCTGCAGATGGGACTGGAAAAATCCATGTCTACAACCCTGTAACAAACTAACCTGACAGTGGGGATTTATTATTTGTTTATGAACTAACCCAGCTTCTCATTTGGAATTTTTATTCTACTTGACTGACTACTCAATTAAAATATTCATATATTTACTAGTAAATTGAGAAGCTCGTTCCTTTAAGCATATATGGATTTAGTTCTATATAGCTGTAAATTGAAAATCTAAGCAGTTTATTTTTTTTAAAGTATTTGTTCAAGGCCCAGCTCCAGTTTCATAAAATGAACTATCGATCATTCAAATGAATCAAACATTTGAAAAGGAAGAAGCTATATTTTTTTTAAAAGTGTAGCAAGTTTCCTACAGTGTGTTACACCTAAATTCCCGGACCCTGAATTTATGCCATGGGATTCTAGTGTAAGAATGATTCTTGGGTGTATCTGAAATTCTCTCTGAATTAAGGTAGCAGAGAAGTTAACATGTTTCAAATAAATGCGGTAACACCGTCACTAATGTTACGGAGACATGAATTTCAGATAAATATATTAAGCATTTGCACACTAGGATCCCATCACTCAATTTCAGTGCCGCAGTATTTATAACTTCATTTCTGATAACAGTTAAAGGGTCTCCTAAGTCAAGTATTTAACTTTTTCTCAAATCATGTCAAAATCAGGATCAAAAATTGCCATTTTTATTGTAACTAAAATTTATCTGAAAATGAGCAACATCTGTAGCAGTATGTTGTTTTGTTAATGTTGACCACTGCAATCCTACACCGACAAATTACTATTTCTTTTAAATTAAAAAATTTAATTTTTTTTTAAAAAGATAAATTTTGATTTTGCAGACAAAGAACCATCGTACCATACTCTAATTCAACTAAGCTTGAAAGTCAAAGTAATTGCTGTTTACTCAGTCAAGTGATAGTACCAAATTAATGACATAAATCAACTCCATATGTCCTACCTAACAATCAAGCAACAAAAATTCAAAATGGCTTTTAAACATGTTCCTCTGCCTCCAATCAATCCCTCAGTGTTCCTATAGTTTGAATTTCTCTTAATTATAGCTAGAATTCCAAAGAATCATATTTTTGAATTGCACCCAACCAGAATCCCCAAAACCCCCTGAAAAATGTGCATCCAAACTTGACCAAACGTCATCATTGTGAACAACGGTTTGATTCAGATTAATATTGTTCTGTGAAGCTTTTGCTGTGATCTGTTAGGAAGTGAAATGAAGTTGAAACCTCACCAACAAAAAAAATGGCTACTTACTTGGGAACCTTGGACTGTGCGTTCATGGTTTAAGTTAGGGGTTAAAGGCAATACTTTACTACAAAAGAATTTCAACATTTGGTACAGTAAAAATTGGTATCCAGCAGCAGACGGGCAGCACCTACGTGAACAGTGGGCAAAGACAACGGAGGACTTTGTGAAAATTTGAGCTTTGTTCGAAACCTGCTAATAGACTAGAATTTATCAAATGACAAAAATGGGTAACATAATATTAGGTGTAGAAGTTTCTGAAAGAAAAGCGCCATATCTATTAGATGGCGCGCATTCATTTTCAGGAGGCATTGGTATTAGAACTTGAGACACATGCACACAGGCTGATTTGACAGCCATACAAAAGGTGGGAATGAAGTAAAGGAGTCAAATAATGTAACATTATTGCAGGTTGTTGTAGATCATAACATTGGCAAAATTGTACTGTCGTTTTTTCCCCCAGTTCTGATGAAAATAAAATATTAACTTATCACTTATTTCAGCTGTCACTATGTACTTCTGGCATTTTGTTTTTATTTCAGGTTTTCAGTTTGTCCTTTTCATCTGCATTGTTGTTCCATACAAATGTAGGTGTTGGGAATTTAACTATCAATTTAATATCTTTAATGCTTTTGACTGGATTATAAATACAAATATTGCAGAATAATAACTCATGGATGGCTACAAGTGATTAGCAGCGTGCAAGTTATTATAAAGTTCCAAGTTAGTTAAACTGCCGGTGCCTTTACTTTTAGTCGATTTTATGAAGAATGATCTTGAGCTCTCCGATGACTACGTCAACATTCCTGAACCAACGTATTTTCCATCTTCTCTTGTACTATTGAATTTCAAAATCTTTCTGGTTGTGGGTTGGAACCACTTTTGGAATCAGGTGAAAAGTGTGCATAATACCGTTGAAATATCCTAGTGGTAGGAGATGTACTACTGTTTGCTGAACAGTTTCATTCCTACAAAATGTGCTGAGGTATGAAGTGACGAAACATGACATTACACATAAACCTGTAATAATTAATTTAATGTAGGAAAAAGAAAGTTTATATTGGACTGCAATGTAAAGCTGGCCTGCCTGTTTCAAGAGAGAATATTTGACCCTTAAAAATTTTTCAAAGACAACATGAATTTGCTGTATTGCTTTATAACACTTATCATTCATGATTTAAGAGATTTCTTTTTTTTTTTAAATAGTAGTTAAGAGTCTGCAGCCTAATATAGTTAAAACCTTGCAGGTGAGAATGGAGACTTGTATTAAAATCCTCAACTGTAACTGCTCTGTGTTGTCTCAGCCAAGCAGCTTGGAGAACAGCAGAGGTGCTTCAATAATCCACAGTGCCTGAAGATGAAGGTGGGGCGCAGTAAATCAGGGCAGGTTCACGCTCCCAAACACTATCAAGTGCCTCTTACTGGAAAGTATACAGGTGTTAGGCTAGGTCATGATTGAGGTAGGCTGTAATGCCCCTCGTGCTCAAATGACCTATTGATGCTCACTCAAGGAATGGCCACTTGGGTAACATATGGAATGTCCTGGGATAATCCAGCATGAATTAGCACCTTCAGCAAAGGAAGGGTGAAATATATTCAAATCATTTATGAGCTTGCCTATAGTTTACAACAGTGATGACAGTCCCATCAATCTGATTTCTGGGCAAGCAGCAGTTTTCTGTAGTGTACATGCAACGGCAACAAGCACAGTCTGAAAGCTTGTGTCGGTAATCAGTACACACCAGTTCCTATTCAAGCAACATAGGGAATTTGCGTCAGTAACCAATATGCACAATTCAAGGTTTTCTCTCTCTCTTGCCCCCAAAACCAAATAATTTAATGAAATTAAATCTTCAATGCAGTCTTCATATTATGTATATAATGTAGAAAACAGTACACAATACCATTTCAACGACTAGTAATACCGCCCCAGGAGGGATATATTTCTGACACCTTCCTCTTTAATCAGGGGGAGTCCTGATCTCAGTGTGAATTATTTGTCCGACAAGAACCTGAGGAGCACTAACACTACTGTATTATTCCAAGCAGTGGGAAATTCTATGGCCAGTGCAGTACCTCTTCTTTTGTTTCCTCCTCCTCCGGTTCTGTTGATACTGAAGGTGCTTTTGGCTTGTACCAGGAGATTTGAAGGTTTCGGCCTTTAAACTTTGCGCCCTGATTGGCAGCCTGTGCACAATTTAGAATAAAAAAATTAGAAAACCCTACAGTAGAGTCAGTAATCGATACAATGTAAAATTCCATTTGAAGCCATTTTTTCAGGCTCACTTTTTCTTCCAAATCATTCTAAAATACTGCAAAATAAAAGTTCTTTATAAAGAATTACTTTATCACAGTGATGGGGACAATACTAAAGAGTAGTTGTGCATGAATACATTAATCTTAAACAAATATTCACAAATATGTAACTTTGAAATAATCCTTATATATCTTTGCTTGACTCATATATTCTACATGGTGAGAAGCTAGGAATTGTGGATTAGCAGAGAGACTTTGGGGTCCAAATTAAGAAATCACTAAAGTCTATTGAACAGGTACATATTTAATTTAAACGGTTAATGGAATGTTGGCCATTATCTCAAGGAGGGTGGAATATAAAAGGCGTGGAAGTTATGTTACAGTTACATGAAGCTCTGATTAGACTCCATTTAGAGTACTGCGCTCAGTTCTGGGAACAGCACTGCAAGAAGGATATATTGGCCTTGGAAGGGGTAAAATGCAGATTCACCAGAATGATACCTGGGCTAAGAGGGTTAAATTATGGAGATAGGTTGCATAAACTAGGCTTCTATTCCCTAGAGTACAGAATATTAAAGTGGTGATCTAATTGAAGTGTTTATGATTGAAGAAGTTAATAAGAGTAGATAGAGAGAAACTATTTCGTCTCGTGGGAGAATCCAGAACAAGGGGGCATAATGTTAAAATTAAAGTTAGGCTGTTAAGGTGTGATGTTGGGAAGCACTTCTTCACACAAAGGGTAGTGGAAATCTAGAACTCTCTCCCCCAAAAAGCTGTTGAGGCTGTGTCAATTGAAAATTTCAAACTGAGATTGATCAATTTTTGTTAGGCAAGGGTAATAAGGGTTATGGAACCAAGGTGGATAGATGGAGTGAAGATACAGATCATCCATGATCTAATTAAATGGCCGTCTCCTGTTCCAATGTTTCTTGAGATGCTGTATTTAAGTCCTCATTTACTACACAAGGTGGCAGTCTTTTCCATAATTTTAATATAACCAAGTGTGAAGTCGATACTCCTTAACAAAAATTAGAGGTGAAATAAGGTGTAGCCAGAGAAAACAAAACCAGAAAATAGTAGAAACACTCAGCAGAATCAACAGAATCTGTGCAAAGAACAAACAAGTTAATATTTCAGGCTTGTGCCTTTGTCAGGACTATATAATATAGATGAATGGCATTTAAAAAGTAATGGAGCAAGGGGTACAGGGAAGGAAGAAATATGAACACATTACTCAGGAAAATAAATAGAATGATCTTTAAAGTGCTTGAGTGAAAAACAGGAAATGTTTACTGACAAAGGTGATATGAAATAACAGTATAATAACAGAAATCAAAGAAAAGACATATGAGACAGAGAGAACGTGTGAATAGCTAAAGAGATGGGAAGGTAAAAGGGAATCATGAACAACTGGCATATGTAGCAGGCTCAAGTGGGCCAGGAGGCTGTAAGAAAAAGTAAGTCGACACCCAGTGTGCAGTGTTCCGGGGTGGGAGGGGGAGGGAGGGTTGGTTGGATTCCCTCCCCCCACCTCCCAGCAATAACCAGCTCGTTCTTCCCATTGCCCGAAATGCTGGCACACTCATCCCAAACTGCCAGCACTTCTTGCTGAAGAGATATTGGAACCGACAGTTTGGATCTGAGCTTGTCAAAAGTCAATATGCCAGAGGGCTGCAAAGTGCCTAATTGAAAGATAAGCAACAGGTCCTCGAGATTGTGTTGAGCTTCAATGAAACTGTGGAAAAGGCCAAAGACAGATGCGACAATGGAACAGAAGATTAAAGTGGCAAACGACAGGAAGCTCGGAGTCAGACTGGTGCACGACACCCAATCTGAACGTTTTGCTGAACATCTCAGTTCTGACTGCAAATGTGACCCGGAGTTTCCTGTCACTTGCCACTTCAAATCTCTATTCCAGTCCTACTCTCACCTGTCTTTTGCCTTCGCCACTGTTCCAGTGAAGCTCAATACAAGCTTGAGGACCAGCACCATATCTTTCTACAAGACACCTTGCACTGGTCTTAATGCAGTCCCCACCACTTATAATGGCCATTTATGCAAACACAATAGGCCTGCCATACGTAGTTGGCCAGTGTAACAAATTATTGCTTTGCACTTCACTCCTGCTCCCAGCCACTATACAATAAAGCAGTTAAATATCATGGTGCAGTTCTTGTAGAAATGTATAAAGCATTTATATTAAATTCCTCTATATGCTTTTTACAAACATAGGCTTTAATCTGGTTGGACAATATGCCCCAAGGAATCAGATGCACCAAATCTCACTCATTAGGAATGGCAGTCACTTTGAGCTTCCTTTGTCAAAAGACTTCCAGAAGGCATTTGACAAGGTGCCACATAAATGGTTACTGCACAAGATAAAAGTTTACGGGGTTGGGGGTAATATATTAGCATGGATAGAGGATTGGCTAACTAACAGAAAACAAAGAGTCGGGATAAATGGTTCATTCTTTGGTTGGCAACCAGTAACTAGTGGGGTACCGCGGGGATCAGTGCTGGGACCAACTATTTACAATCTATATTAACGACTTGGAAGAAGGGACTGAGTGTAACGTAGCCAAGTTTGCTGATGATACAAAGATGGGAGGAAAAGCAAAGTGCGAGGAGGACAAAAAATCTGCAAAAGGACATAAGACAGGCTAAGTGAGTGGGCAAAAATTTGGCAGGTGGAGTATAATGTTGGCAAGTGTGAAGTCACGCACTTTCGCAGAAAAAAATCAAGGAGCAAGTTATTATTTAAATGCAGAAAGATTGCAAAGTGCCGCAGTACAGCGGGACTTGGGGGTACTTGTGCATGAAACACAAAAGGATAGTATGCAGGTACAGCAAGTGATCAGGAAAGCCAATGGTATCATGGCCTTTATTGCAAAGGGGATGGAGTATAAAAGCAGGGAAGTCTTGCTACAGCTATATAAGGTATTGGTGAGGCCACACCTGGAATATTGCGTGCAGTTTTGGTTTCCATATTTATGAAAGGATATACTTGCTTTGGAAGCAGCTCAGAGAAGGTTAACTTGGTTGATTCCAGGGATGAGGGGGTTGACTTATGAGGAAACGTTGAGTACGTTGGGCCTCTACTCATTGGAATTCAGAAGAATGAGAGGTCATCTTATCGAAAGGTACTTGATTATGAGGCGGCTTGACAAGGTGGATGCAGAGAGGATGTTTCCACTGATAGGGGAGACTAGAGCTAGAGGGCATGATCTTAGAATAAGGGACCTCCCATTTAAATCAGAGATGAGGAGAAATTTCTTCTCTGAGGGTTGTAAATCTGTGGAATTCGCTGCCTCAGAGTGCTGTGGAAGCTGGGACATTGAATAAATTTAAGACAGAAATAGACAGTTTTTTAAACGATAAGGGGATAAGAGGTTATAGGGAGTGGGCAGGGAAGTGGAGCTGAGTCCATGATCAGATCAGCCATGATCTTATTGAATGGCGAAGCAGGCTCGAGGGGCCGTATGGCCTATTCCTGTTCCGATTTCTTATGTTCTTATGTCTCAGTTTTTAATTATATTTGTGGAAAACATTCCTGGCTGCAGACAAGCTGTGCGAGGTGGAAATCTTTCGCCTTATTCGGCTACGGCTAGCTGAATGGGGCTGAAGTACGCAGTGGTCTGGTCCGTTTCACCATTACAACAGATAAATGCAGCTCGGGTTTCAATGAGCTGAAATGGAAGGCGTCTTTCATCTTTGTTACCTGTTCATGAGCAGCAATTGCAAAGGCCACTGAGGTAACTGAAGGTAGCAGGACTTAATGACAGATAATGCACATAAAGAGGTGCGAACAGCTACTTGAACTGCCCAAAATAATTGACGCAATTAATATGTTTTAAGTGATGTCTTTGTAATGGACGCTTATGGCAATACAGGTGGCTGTCTGGGATAAGCGGTAACACTAAGTGGTGTGGGCTGTATTGCCCGCACCACTCAAACTGTAACTGTAGGTCCCATTTTCTCTCTAGCAGGAAGTGTGGGATGGGTGTGCCAGCGTTTCCGGCAATGGGAAGAAGGAGCGGGTTAGTGCTCGGGGTGGAGATTTAACCCTCGTTCCACTGTCGGCACATAGTGTCGGAGGGGTGGTCTGCACCCTGGGTCACTGGAGCCTGCACTGCTTTGCCAGTTTTTTCATGAATTCCTTTCACTTGCCCTGTCTCCTTGGCTCTTCATACACTCTCGGTTTGGGAAACATTTTTCATTTCCTTCATTCCTAGTCTCATTCTTAAATCACTTCTGCCATTTAATCATTTTCTGTTTTCCTGTTAAACACTTCACAGATTATTCTGGCCTGGAATTTGTGGTTGTAAATGACGGCGAACGTGTTAGCGTTCGCCGTCATAGAAACAATAGAAAATAGGAGCAGTAGTAGGCCATTCGGCCCTTCGAGTTGCATCGCCATTCAATATGATCATGGCTGATCCTTATCTCAACACCATATTCCTGCTTTTTCCCCATACTCCTTGATGCCTTTTGTTTCTAGAAATCTATCTATCTCCCTCTTAAACATATTCAGTGACTTGGCCTCCACAGCCTTCTGTGGTAGAGAATTCCACAGGTTCACCACCCATCGAGTGAAAAAATTTCTCCTCATCGCGGTCTTAAATTTCTTTCCCCGTATCCTGAGACTGTGACCCTTTGTTCTAGACTTCCCAGCCAAGGGAAACATCCTCCCCGCATCCAGTCTATCCAACCCAGTCAGAATTTTCAATGAGATCCCCTCTCATTCTTCTAAACTCGAGTGAATACAGGCGTAGTCGACCCAATCTCTCCTCAGACGACAGTCCTGACATCCCAGGAATCAGTCTGGTGAACCTTCGCTGCATTCCCTCTATGGCAAGTATATCACTTCTTAGGTAAGGAGACCAAAATGGCACACAATACTCCGGTGCGGTCTCACCAAGGCCCTGTATAACTGTAATAAGACATCCTTGCTCCTGCACTCAAATCCTCTTGCAATGAAGGCCAACATACCATTTGCCTTCCTAACTGCTTGCTGCACCTGCATGTTTGCTTTCAATGACTGGAGCACAAGGACACCCAGGTCCCTCTGTACATCGACACTTCCCAAGCCATCACCATTTAAATAATACTTTGTCCTTATGTTTTTCCTACCAAAGTGGATAACTTCACATTTATCCACATTATACTGCATCTGCCATGTGTTTGCCCACTCACTCTACCTATCGAAATCGTTTTGCAGCGTCATTGCATCCTCCTCACAACCCCACCTAGTTTTGTGTCGTCAACAAACTTGGAAATCTTACATTTGGTTCCCTCATCCAAATCATTTATATATATATATGACTAGCTGGATCCCAAGCACTGATCCAAGTGGTACCCCATGAGTCACTGCCCGCCACCCTGAAAAAGACCTGTTTATTCCTACTCTCTGTTTCCTGTCAGTTAACCAATTTGCAATCCATGCCAATACATTAACCCCAATCCTATGTGCTTTAATTTTGCACACTAACCTCTTATGTGGGACTTCATCAAAGACTTTCTGAAAATCCAAATACACTACATCCATTGGTTTTCCCTTATCTATTCTATCAGTTACATCCTCAAAAGACTCCAGTCGGTTTGTCAAATTCCTTTCATAAATCCATGTTGACCTTGTTTAATCCCGTTGATATTATCTAAATGTGCCATTATCACATCCTTTATAACAGACTCCAGCATTTTCCCGACTACTGATGTCAGGCTAACCGGTATGTAGTTCCCCGTTTTCCCTCTCCCTCCTTTTTTAAATAGTGGGGTTACATTTGCCACCCTCCAATCTGCAGGAACTGTTCCATAATCTATAGAATTTTGGAAGATAACAACCAATTCATCTACTATTTCCATGGCTACCTCTTTTCGTACTCTGGGATGCAGATCATCAGGCCCTGGGGATTTATCTGCCTTTAGTCCCTTTAGTTACTCCAGCACTATTTTTTTACGAATTATTCCTTTAATTCCTCTTGCTCACTAGACCCTTGGTTCCCTAGCATTTCTGGGACATTATTTGTGTCCTCTTCTGTGAAGACAGGACCGAAGTATTTATTTAATTGTTCTGCAATTTCCTTGTTCCCCATTACAAATTCTCCCATTTCTGTCTGTAAAGGACCTACATTTGTCTTCGCTAATTTTTTTTTTTTTTACATACTTCTAGAAACTTTTGCAGTCGGTTTTTATGTTCCTTGCAAGTTTACTCTCATACTCTATTTTTCCCCTCTTAATCAATCTCGGTCCTTTTTTGCTGAATTCTAAACTGCTCCCAATCCTCAGGCTTGCTACTTTTTCTGGCAACTTTGTATAACTCCTCTTTGGATCTAATACTATCCTTAATTTCTTTTGTTAGCCATGGTTGGGCCACTTTTCCTTTTGTGTTTTTAATGCCATAAAGGAATGTATAACTGTCGCAATTCATGCATTCGTTCCTTAAATATTAGCCATTGCCGATCTCCCGTCATGCCTTTTAATGAATCTTCCCAATCTATCATAGCCAATTCATTCCTCATACCTTCGTAGTTTTCTTTGTTTAGATTTAGGACCCTAGTTTCGGATTGGACGACTTCACTGTCCATCTCAATAAGAAATTCAATCATGTTATGGTCACTCTTCCCGAAAGGACCCCGCACAACAACTGTTAATTAACCCCTTCTCATTATTCTGTGAAACTGACAGCAACCTTTGGTGTTCGCACATGTGCAGTTAAACACGCAAAAGCAGAAGTTGATATCAGTGATACTCTCCTGCTCCACAGGCACACTGATTAAGTAACACTGAAGGCAGTCTTTCTTAAAAATTTCTTTAAAATAGTGAGGATATAACGAGCATGGTGGATAGAGGTGTACCAATGGATGTGGTGTATTTAGATTTCCAAAAGGCATTAGATAAGGTGCCACACAAAAGGTTACTGCAGAAGATAAAGGTACTCGGAGTCAGAGGAAATGTATTAGCAGGGATCGAGAATTGGCTGGCTAACAGAAAGCAGAGAGTCGGGATAAATGGGTCCTTTTCGGGTTGGAAATCGGTGGTTAGTGGTGTGCCACAGGGATCGATGCTGGGACCACAACTATTTACAATATACATCAATGACCTAGAAGAGGGGACAGAGTGTAGTGTAACAAAATTTGCAGATGACACAAAAATTAGTGGGAAAGCGGGTTGTGTAGTGGACAGAGAGAGGCTGCAAAGAGATTTAGATCGGTTAAGCGAATGGGCTACGATTTGGCAGATGGAATACAACGTCGGAAAATGTGAGGTCATCCACCTTGGGAAAAAAAAGTGTAAAAGGGACTATCATTTGAAGTGGGAGAAATTACAACATGCTGCGGTGCAGAGGGACCTGGGGGTCCTTGTGCATGAATCCCAAAAAGTTAGTTTGCAGGTGCAGCAGGTAATCAGGAAGGCGAATGGAATGTTGGCCTTCATTGCGCGAGGGATGGAGTACAAAAGCAGGGAGGTCCTGCTGCAACTGTACAGGGTATTGGTGAGGCCGCACCTGGAGTACTGCATGCAGTTTTGGTCACCTTACTTAAGGAAGGATATACTAGCTTTGGAAGGGGTACATAGACGATTCACTAGGCTGATTCCGGAGATGAGGGGGTTACCTTATGATGATAGATTGAGCAGACTGGGCCTTTACTCGTTGGAGTTCAGAAGGATGAGGGGTGATCTTATAGAAACATTTAAAATAATGAAAGGGATAGACAAGATATAGGCAGAGAGGTTGTTTCCACTGGTCGGGGAGACTAGAACTAGGGGGCACAACCTCAAAATACAGGGGAGTCAATTTAAAACCGAGTTGAGAAGGAATTTCTTCTCCCAAAGGGTTGTGAATCTGTGGAATTCTCTGCCCAAGGAAGCAGTTGAGGCTAGCTCATTGAATGTATTCAAATCACAGATAGATAGATTTTTAACCAATAAGGGAATTAAGGGTTACGGGGAGCGGGCGGGTAAGTGGAGCTGAGTCTACAGCCAGATCAGCCATGATCTCGAGGGGCTAGATGGCCTACTCCTGTTCCTAATTCTTATGTTCTTATTTTGTTCATGGGTTGTGGGCGTCTCTGGCAAGGCCAACATTTATTGCCCATCACTAATTTTATTTTTTTTATTAATTCATGGGATGTGGGCGTTGCAGGCAAGACCATCCCGAATTGCCCTGGAGGAGGTGGTGGTGGTGAGCTGCCATCTTGAACCATTTCAGTCCGTGTGGTGAAGGTACCATAGTGCTGTTAAGGAGAGGGTTCCAGGATTTTGACCAAGTGACGATGAAGGAACGGCAATATACTTCCTGTCAGGATGGAGTGTAACTTGGAGGGGAACTTGCAGGTGATGGGTGTTCCCATGCGCTTGCTGCCCTTGTCCTTTTAGGTGGTAGAGGTCGCGGGTTTGGGAGGGTCTGCTGAAGAAGCCTTGAAGAGTTGCTGCAGTGCATCTTGGAGATGGTATACACTGCAGCCATGGTACAGAAGTAGTGGAGGGAGTGAATGTTTAAGGTAGTGGATGGGGTGCCAATCAAGCGGGCTGCTTTGTATTAAATGGTGTTGAGCTTCTTGAGTATTTGTTGGAGCTACACTCATCCAGGCAAGTGGAGAGTATTCCATCACACTCCCTTGTCGATGGTGGAAAGGCTTTGGGAAGTCAGGTGGTGTGACACGCGCCACAGAATACCTCGCCTCTGACCTGCTCTTGTAGTCACAGTATGTATGTGACTAGTCCAGTTAAGTTTCTGGTCAATTGTGCCCCCAGATATTAATGGTGGCGGATTCGGTGATGGTAATGCTGTTGAATGTCAAGTGGTTAGACGTCCTCCTGTTGGAGATATTCATTGCCTCGCAATTCTGACCGCAAAATCCAGGCCCCGATTTCTTTTCCTGAATATATCTGTGTTTTTACCCTTTTCCTTTATTCCATTCCTTTTTAAATACTGTTCATCTGCAGTATCTTCCAGTCCTGATGAAGTGTCCATAACCAAAATATTAAGTTGTTTATTCTTTTCACAAATGCATAAGCTGAGTGTTTCTAAAACCTATGTTTTTGTTTCTGATTTCTAGCACCTGCAATATTTTGAGTTTTGTAGCTCGATGGAACTGCAGGAAAGAGATATATCGCCCAGATCTAAACAGTGGGGAAGACAAAAAGCCATTGTCTTTGGGCCCCGCCACAAACTCTGTTTCCTCGCCATCAACTTCACCCCACTGAAATCGGTCTGGGAACTAGATCCAAATATTGTCTGATGTGGTTAGCAGCAGAATTTTTCCAAGCATTCAAACTAGAAACATGGACTCATCAGTTACTGAAATGATAATTTCAGTTTATTAATATTTAACGGTTTATTAATAATTAACAAGCCGTTGTGTAGATAAAAATGATATTTCTGGATCTAAATCCATTATCATCTCAAAGTGTAAATATTACAGGAACTATTTCACAGCAAGATTTCAGACAAATTAAAAATAATGTTTTGCCTTATGCAAGTCAGGTTTGATATTGGGTCAATATGCACTCAGTGCCTATACAGTAAACTTATTGTTTTTAATTTGTTCTTGGGATATGGGCGATATTGGCAATGCAATGTTTTTTTCCCATCTCTAGTTGTTCTGAAGGCATTGGAGTCAACCATTGTGTTTTATAGTGAAATAAGCCATCAGCAACGTCATTCATTATCAATCATGTAGTGAATAATGCAAGTCTACTGCTCTCTATCTACTTACATTTTCTGCTTCAATTCTTGACTTGAATGCTAGTCTAACACTTAGAGTATCCGCTTGAAAATCTTCCACTTCTCCAAATTTCTAGAGAAACCAAATACAATACATTTTTTTTTTAAGTCAGACAGTTTAAAACATTTTTTTCACTTTATCTAAAACACTATGAACACCAGTTAATGGCCTCCAAATACTTAAATACAAACTAGGTAACTAGCTTTGGAAACTTCAACATCGATTACAGCTAAATATTTTGGTGACTGTCAGAGTGTTCTGAATCTATATTGTCCTTAGTTCTTTTAAAATTTCTGATTCATGGCAACAGGCATTTTGCCACGGTTACAGAATTACAGCAACAACTTTTATTTATATTGCGCCTTTAACATAGTGAAACGTCCCAAGGCGCTTCACAGAAAATTTTATACGCAGCCGAAAAGGAGAAATTAGGGCAGGAAAAGGTAAGTTTTAAGGAGCTTCTTGAAGGAGGAAAGAGAGGTAGAGAGGTGTAGGGAGGGAGTTCCAGAGCTTAAGGGCTAGGCCACAGAAGGCATGGTCATCAATGGTTCAGCGATTATAATCAAGGATGTTAAAGAGGGCAGAATTAGAGGAGCGCAGATATCTCGGACTTATGGGGCTGGAGGAGATTACAAATATAGGGAGGGGTGAGGCCATGGAGGGATTTGAAAACAAGGAAGAGAATTTCTAAATTGAGGCGTTGCTTAACTGGGAGCCAATGTAGGTCAGCGAGCACAGGCGTGATGGGTGAGCGAGACTTGGTTTTCATTCACCTCTCATTTACATAGGGTAGAATGTGGGAGGCCAGTCAGGAGTGCATTGGAAAAGTCAAGTTTAGAGGTAACAAAGGCATGGATGAGGGCGTCAGCAGTGGATGAGCTGAGACAAGGGCAGAGATGCGGATGTTACGGAGGTGGAAATAGGCGGTCTGAGTTATGCTGCGGATGTGTGGTCAAAAGCCCATTGCAGGGTCAAATATAAAACCAAGGTTGCGAACAGTCTGGTTCAGTCTCAGACAGAAGTTGGGGAGAGGGATGGAGTCAGTGGCTAAGGAACAGAGTTTGTGGTGGGGATGGAAAACAATGGCTTTGGTTTTCCCAATATTCAATTGGAGAAAATTTTGGCTCATCCAGAACTGGATGTCAGACAAGCAATCTGACAATTTAGAGACCGAGGAGGAATCAATAAAAGTGGTAGTGAAGTAGAACTGGGTGTCATCAGCGTACATAAGAACATAAGAAATGGAGGAGTAGGCCATGCAGCCCCTTGAGCCTGCTCCATCATTTAATATGATCATGGCTGATCCGATCATGGACTCAGGTCCACTTCCCTGCCAGCTCTCCATAACCCCTTTTTCCCTTATCGTTTAAGAAACTATCTATTTCTGTCTTAAATTTATTCAATGTCTCAGCTTCCATAGCTCTGAGGCAGCAAATTCCACAGATCCACAACCCTCAGAGAAGACATTTCTCCTCATTTCAGTTCTAAATGGGCGGCCCCTTATTCTAAGATTATGCCCTCTAGTTCTAGTCACCCCCATCAGTGGAAACATCCTCTCTGCATCCACCTTGTCAAGCCCACTCATAATCTTATGCGTTTCGATAAGATCACCTCTCATTCTTCTGAATTCTAATGAGTAGAGGCCCAACCTACTCAACCTTTCCTCACAAGTCAATCCCCTCATCCCCGGAATCAGGTGTAGCCTCACCAATACCCTGTACAACTGTAGCAAGACTTCCCTGCTTCTATACCCCATCTTCTTTGCAATAAAGGCCAAGATTCCATTGGCCTTCCTGATCACTTGCTACACCTGCATACTAACTGTTTGTGTTTCATGCATAAGTACCCCCAGGTCCCGCTGTACTGCAGCACTTTGCAATCTTTCTCCATTTAAATAATAACTTGCTCTTTGATTTTTTTTCTGCCGAAGTGCATGACCTCACACTTCCCAACATTATACTCCATCTGCCAAATTTTTGCCCACTCAATTAGCCTGTCTATGTCCTTTTGCAGATGGACATGTGGAAACTGGCACTGTTTCTGGATGATGTCGCCAAGGGGCAACATGTAGATGAGAAAGAGGAGGAGGGCCAAGGATAGATCCTTGGGAGACAACAAAAATATATTCCAGTGAAAAAGGGCGGTAAGAGAAGGGATAACCAGCCGTGGATAACCAAGGAAATAAAGGAGAGTATCAAATTAAAAACCAATGCGTATAAGGTGGCCAAGGTTAGTGGGAAACTAGAAGATTGGGAAAATTTTAAACGACAGCAAAGAATGACTAAAAAAACAATAAAGAAAGGAAAGATAGATTAAGAAAGTAAACTTGCGCAAAACATAAAAACAAATAGTAAAAGCTTTTACAGATATATAAAACGGAAAACAGTGACTAAAGTAAATGTTGGTCCCTTAGAAGATGAGAAGGGGGATTTAGTAATGGGAAATGTGGAAATGGCTGAGACCTTAAACAATTATTTTGTTTCGGTCTTCATAGTGGAAGACACAAAAACTATGCCAAACATTGCTGGTCACAGGAATGTGGGAAGGGAGGACCTCGAGACAATCACTATCACGAGGGGGGTAGTGCTGGACAGGCTAATGGGACTCAAGGTAGACAAGTCCCCTGGTCCTGATGAAATGCATCACAGGGTATTAAAAGAGATGGCGGAAGTTATAGCAGATGCATTCGTTATAATCTACCAAAATTCTCTGGACTCTGGGGAGGTACCAGCGGATTGGAAAGCAGCTAATGTAACGCCTCTGTTTAAAAAAAAAGGGGGCAGGCAAAAAGGCAGGTAACTATAGGCTGGTTAGTTTAACATCTGTAGTGGGGAAAATGCTTGAAGCTATCATTAAGGAAGAAATAGCGGGACATCTAGATAGGAATAGTACAATCAAGCAGACGCAACATGGATTCATGAAGGGGAAATCATGTTTAACTAATTTACTGGAATTCTTTGAGGATATAACGAGCATGGTGGATAGAGGTGTACCGATGGATGTGGTGTATTTAGATTTCCAAAAGGCATTCGATAAGGTGCCACACAAAAGATTACTGCAGAAGATAAAGGTACACGGAGTCAGAGGAAATGTATTAGCATGGATCGAGAATTGGCTGGCTAACAGAAAGCAGAGAGTCGGGATAAATGGGTCCTTTTCGGGTTGGAAATCGGTGGTTAGTGGTGTGCCACAGAGATCGGTGCAGGGACCACAACTGTTTACAATATACATAGATGGCCTGGAAGAGGGGATAGAGTGTAGTGTAACAAAATTTGCAGATGACACAAAGATTAGTGGGAAAGCGGGTTGTGTAGAGGACACAGAGAGGCTGCAAAGAGATTTAGATAGGTTAAGCGAATGGGCTAAGGTTTGGCAGATGGAATACAATGTCGGAAAGTGTGAGGTCATCCACCTTGGGGGAAAAAAAAAAACAGTAAAAGGGAATATTTTTTGAATGGGGAGAAATTACAACATGCTGAGGTGCAGAGGGACCTGGGGGTCCTTGTGCATGAATCCCAAAAAGTTAGTTTGCAGGTGCAGCAGGTAATCAGGAAGGCGAATAGAATGTTGGCCTTCATTGCGAGAGGGATGGAGTACAAAAGCAGGCAGGTCCTGCTGCAACTGTATAGGGTATTGGTGAGGCCGCACCTGGAGTACTGCGTGCAGTTTTGGTCACCTTACTTAAGGAAGGATATACTAGCTTTGGAGGGATACAGAGACGATTCACTAGGCTGATTCCGGAGATGAGGGGGTTACCTTCTGATGATAGATTGAGTAGACTGTGTCTTTACTCGTTGGAGTTCAGAAGAATGAGGGGTGATCTTATAGAAACATTTAAGATAATGAAAGGGATAGACAGGATAGAGGCAGAGAGGTTGTTTCCACTGGTCGGGGAGACTAGAACTAGGGGGCACAGCCTCAAAATACAGGGGAGCCAATTTAAAACCGAGTTGAGAAGGAATTTCTTCTCCCAGAGGGTTGTGAATCTGTGGAATTCTCTGCCCAAGGAAGCAGTTGAGGCTAGCTCATTGAATGTATTCAAAGCACAGATAGATAGATTTTTAACCAATAAGGGAATTAAGGATTACAGGGAGCGGGTGGGTAAGTGGAGCTGAGTCTACGGCCAGATCAGCCATGATCTTGTTGAATGGCGGAGCAGGCTCGAGGGGCTCGATGGCCTACTCCTGTTCCTAATTCTTATGTTCTTATGTTCTTATGTACTAGAGGCTAAAGGTAACGATGTGTGGGGAGGGGGGTGGGGGTGGGGAAAGAGAAGCCATTGCAGGTGATTGTCTGGCTACGATTAGATAGATAATAGAACCAGGCGAGTGCAGTCCCACTCAGCTGGATGACGGTGGAGAGGCGTTGGACAAGGATAGAGTGGTCACCGTGTCAAAGGCTGCAGACAAGTCAAGAAGGATGCGGAGGGATAAGCTTGCCTTTGTCACAGTCGCAAAGGATGTCATTTGTGACTTTGATGAGAGTCGTTTCCGTAGCATGGCAGACGTGGAAATCAATTGGAGGAATTCAAACACGGACCTGCAGGAAAGATGGGCACGGATTTGGAAGGCGACAACACTTTCAAAGACTTTGGCGAGAAAAGGGAGATTGGAGATCGAGCGTTTTTTTTTCCTCGGTAAGGGGGTGGGGGGGTTGAACAGAGAAGTATAACCTATTAAATTGTTGTTAATGTCCTGGGGTGGAGGATGGGGGTTAATTTATTGTAAGAGAAATAAATTCAGATTTTCATTCTTTCGGATCAGGGAAATGAGAAAATAGGAAGTGTTTAAATCGTGTTCCTTAACTTAAGCGTCCAATTGGGTAAATGTTCTTCATTCATTATTCTGTACAAACAGGACTCTGCTTGCATAATAAACAAGGACAAATATGAACCCATAGACATGTAACAAATGCAGTTCTGTTGGGCAGCATGTGCTGATACCGGGGAACCCAATCTAAATTGTATTTCGAGATATACACAGTATACTCCATGCAGTGGCTTTGATCAACGTAACTTTCTAAAAGAGGGAGCCTCACTACCATTTCAAACATCAAATAGTTTCAAAGCAATGGTAAAATTTTTCTTCAGCCTTCTTATTTTGCAAACTAATTATTTTCCAATAATTTTGTTTAACAATTTAGCAGCTGGTGATATATTCAATCCCATAAGGGTGCATTGCTTGTAGGAGTGATTGGGCTCAACTTGATAGAATGGCACTAAACTACAGTTGGGTTAATGACTATTCCCACTGGCATTAGTCAGATCATTTATTCCATTTAGCTCACTAATTCCTCTATGACAGCATCTCTATGGGACATCAGCATTCACTGATGTAGCAAAATCATGGCAAAAATCCATAGAAATAGACTGCAGAGAATTCAAAATATTGGCCCATAATTTGCAACGGTGTTCTTCGCTGGCCCCGAAGAAAGCTGCCCACACAGAGATCGGGACATTTGCCTTTTTGACGGTCAATTGATTACAGCACTCGATTATGGGGATTCCCAGCAAAGAGCTGCTGTGACATCAACAAGCTGCCTGAGCAACCAATCACATTGAAGAGTTCTCACTCAGCAAAGCAGGAAATGAGAAGCTGCTTTTATCCAGACTTTAAAAAAAAATGTTAGAGAGCAAAATAAAGATTGGAACTTTCACATGGGGATAAGATAAAATCTCATGAACGAACATTAAAAATGTTTTAACGTTTAAAAAAAGTTGTAATTATCATAATGGAAAAATGTGACACTCCACAAATTAAAAAATCATTTTTCAAGGCCATAACATTTATTTAGCAGTCAATATGCTGTTAAAAACCCCAGTTATACCTAATCCAACAAGGCCTCGCATTTAATGGGGTATTTAACAGCAATATTACTGTAGGAAAGCCCAAGTTTTCGTCCGTTTCACTGATTACTGGCTGTGGGAACTGTGAGATGGGGGTGGTCCACAGTGCAGCCAGTGTCAGAGCAGTGAATGACTGACCACAACTTCAGGCTTTCCACATTTAGATGTGCATGCGGTCAGCTCCAAAGGGATAATGATGGCGGATGTGGTATTTCGCCATCATTACCCACCACAAATTCTGGGCCAACAAATTTAATCAAAATTCACTGTAGCATGATTTTGAAATGGGATCCTGATGACCAACCTCCCTCTTTAAAACTGTCCCAAGAAACACATAATTGCTCTGGCATAATACTATTCTGAATGTTCAAGAGGTTCCTTCCCTCTTGGGTGGCAAACACACCATACAGTCAAATCATGAGTGCAGTGAATAGTACAACGGCTATGGGCCCGGATAAAAACTTGCTAGCTGTACTGCTCACCTAGCCAAGGTGTTTCAGTACAGCTTCAACACTGGCATCTATCTGGCAAAATGGAAAATTGTCCAGGTACAGCCTATCCACAAAGTGCAGAACAAATCCAATTTGATCAAAATGATGAAAGGATTCGTCAACAATGCTATCAAGCAACATTTACTCACCAATAACCTGATTATCAATACTCATTTTGGGTTCTGTCAGGATATATTGGCTCCAAACCTCATTACAGCTTTGGTCCAGACTCGAATACGCGTGAATTCTAGAGGTAAGGCAAGAGCGATTGCCCTTAACATCAAAGTAGCATTCGACCAAGTGTAGTACCAAAAAGTCCGAGTAATATTAATCAATAGGGATTTGGGGGAAACTCTGTAGTGGCTGGAGTCATACCTGGCACAAGGTAGGATGGTTGTGATTATTGGAGGCCAATCATCTCATCTTTAAGGATAGCACTGCAGGATTTCCTCAGGGCAGCATCCTAGACTCAACCACCTTCAACTGCTTCATCAATGACGTTCCCTCCATCGTAAGATAAGGAAGCAGTTCGTAGCCACATACAGCAGGACCTGGGCAATATCCAGGCTTGGACTGGTAAGTGGCAAGTAACATGTAACATTTGAGCCACTCAAGTACCAGACAATGGACCATCTCCAACAAGAGACAGTCTAACCACCTCCCCATGACATTCAATGGCATTACCATTACTACTGACCAGAAACTCAACTAGATCAGCTCCTAGAGTGCATAGGAACAGGAGTAGACCATTTAGCCTCTCGAGCCTGTCCTGCATTCAATAACTCCATATAGCCACCTTTGCCCCATATCCCTTAATATCTTTGGTTAAAAAAAATCTATAAATCTCAGATTTAAAATTAACAACTGACCTAGTCTCAATTGCTGTTTACAGAAGAGTTCCAAACTTTGCGTGAAGAAGTGTTTCCTAGATTTCCTCCAGAAAGGACTGGCACTAATTTTTAGATAATGCCCTCTAATCCTAGACTCCCCAACCAGCGGAAATCGTTTCTCTCTATCTGCCCTATCCATTCCCCTTAATATCGTGAAAACTTCGATCAAATCACTTCTTAACAGTCTCAATTCCAGGGAATACATCCAGAGTTTGCGTGATCACTCCTTGCAATTTAACCATTAGGGATGGGCAATAAATGCCGGCCTTGTGAGAAATGCCCACATACCATTAACAATTTTTTTTTAATGTCCAGGTATCATTCTGGTAAATCTACGCTGCACTCCCTTCTAGGCCAATATATCCTTCGTAAGATCGAACTTTAAAAAAAATATTCGTTCATGGGATGTGGGCTTCGCTGGCAAGGCCAGCATTTATTGCGCAACCCTAATTACCCGTGAGAGGGTGGTGGTGAACCGGCTTCTTTAACTGCTGCAGTCATTGTGGTGAAGGTACTCCCACAATGCTGTTAGGGAGAGTTCAAGGTTTTTGACACAGCGACGATGAAGGAATGGCGATATACTTCCAAGTCAGGATGTGTAACTTGGAGGGGAATTTGCAGGTGATGGTGTTCCCATGTGTCTGCTGCCCTTGTCCTTCTAGGTAGTAGAGGTCGCGGGTTTGGGAGGAGCTGCCGAAGAAGCCTTGGCGAGTTGCTGCAGTGGATCTAATAAATGGTCCACACAATAGCCACGGTGCGCCGGTGGAGGAGGGAATGAATGATTAAGGTGATGGATGGTGTACCAATCAAGCCTTGTCCTGGATGGTGTCAAGCTCCGAGTTGTTGGAGCTGCACTCATCCAGGCAAGTGGAGAGCATTCCATTACATTCCTGACTTGTGTCTTGTAGAAAGGCTTTGGAGACTCGGGAGATGAGACATTCGCCACAGGATACCCAATCTCTGATCTTTTCTTGTTGCCACAGTATGTGTGTGACTGGTCCAGTTAAGTTTCGGGTCAAAGTGACCCCCAGGATGGTGGGGGGATTCGGCTATTGTAATGCTGTTGAATGTCATACGGCGGTTGTTAGATTCTCATTTGTTGGAGATAGTCATTACCTGGCACTTGTGTGTGGCACGAATGTTACTTGCCACTTATCGGCCTGAGCCTGAATGTCGTCCAGGTCTTGCTGCATGTGGGCATGGACTGCTTCATTATCTGAGGAGCTGTGAATGGCACTGAACACTGTGCAGCCATCAGTGAACATCCCCGTTTATGACCTTATGATGGAGGGAAGGTAATTGATGAAGCAGCTGAAGATAGTTGGGCCTTGGATACTGCCTTGAACTCCTGCAGTGATGTCCTGGGGCTGTGATGATTGACCCCCAACAATCACAACCATCTTCCTTTGTGCTAGGTATGACTCCAGCCATTGGAGCATTTTTCCCGATTTCCATTGACTTCAGTTTTACTAGGTGCCACACTCGGTCAAATGCTGCCTTGATGTCAAAGGCAGTCAGTCCTATCGCACCTCTGGAATTCAGCTCTTGCGTCCATGTTTGGACCAAGGCTGTAATGAGGTCTGGAGCTGAGTGGATCTAACGGAACCCAAACAGAGCATCAGTGAGCAGGTTATTGGTGAGTACGTGCCGCTTGACAGCACTGTTGACACCTTCTATCACTTTGTTGTTGATGGAGAGTAGACTGATAGGTCTGTAAATGGCCGGATTGGAATTGTCCTCCTTTTTTTGTGGACAGGACATATCTGGGCAATTTCCACATTGTCGGATAGATGCTAGTGTTGTAGCTGCACTGAAACAGCTTGCCGAAAGGCGTGGCTAGTTCTGGAGCAAAAGACTTAAGCATGACAGTCGGAATGTTGTCAAGGCCCACAGCTTTTGCTATATCCAATGCATTCAGCCGTTTCTTGGTATCACGTGGAGTGAATCGAATTGGCTGAAGGCCTGGCTTCTGTGATGGTGGGATCCTCAGGAGGCCGATATGGATCATCCACTCAGCATTTCTGGCTGAAGATGATTGCAAATGCTTCAGCCTTGTCTTTTGCACTCACGTGCTGGGCTCCACCATCATTGAGGATGGGGATATTCATGTAGCCCCCTCCTCCAGTTAGTTGTTTAATGGTCCACCACCATTCACGAATGGATGTGGCAGGATTGCAGAGCCTTGATCTGATCCACTGATTGTGAGATTGCTTATTTCGATCTAAAGCATGCTGCTTCTGCAGTTTAACATGCATGAACTCCTGTGTTGCAGCTTCCCCAGGTTGGCACCTCAGTTTTAAGTACGCCAGGTGCTGCTCCTGGCATACTGTTCTGCACTGCTTATTGAACCAGGGTTGGTCCCTGGCTTGATGGGAGGTAGAGTGAGGGTAGATATGCTGGGCCATGAGGTTACAGATTGTGGTGGAATACAATTCTGCTGCTGATGGATGCCCAGTTTTGATCTGCTCGACCTGTTCTGAATCTATCCCATTTAGCACGGTGGTAGTGCCACACAACACGATAAAGGGTATCCTCAGTGTGAAGATGGGACTTCGTCTCCACAATGACTGTGCAGTGGTCACTGCTACCAATGCCGTCATGGACAGATACATCTGCGACAGGTAGATTGGTGAGGATGAGGTCAAGTGGGTATTTACCTCGTGTTGGTTCTCTCATCAAATGTCACAGGCCCAGTCTTGCAGATATGTTCTTCAGGACTCGGGCCAGTAGTGCTGCTACCGAGCCACTCCTGGTGATGGACATTGAAGTCCCCCATCCAGCATACATTCGGTGTCCTTGCTACTCTCAGTGCTTCTTCCAATTTCAACCTCTTGTAATCTACATTATTTGCTTTATAAACCTTTGAAAATATACATATTAACGCCCCTCCCTCCCACATGGACGAGTACTGATTTATCAGCTATGGGAACGTGGTAAGTGGTAATCAGCAGGAGGTTTCCTTGCCCATGCTGAACTTGAAGCTATGAGACTTCATGGGGTCTGGATTCAATGTTGAAGACTCCCAGGGACACTCCCTCCCAAATACTACTGTGCTGCCACCTCTGGTGGGTCTATCCTGTCAGTGGGATAGGCATACCCAGGGTTACTGCGACGTTGGCTGAAAGGTATAACTATGTCAGGCTGTTGCTTGACTAGTCTGTGCAACAGCTCTCCCAATTTTGTCACGTCCCCAGATATTCGTGAGGAGGTTTTTGCGGGGTCGACTGGGCTGGGTGTGCCATTGTCCGTAGCCGGTGCCGGGTGGTCCGTCCGGTTTCATTCTTGTTATTTCTCGTTACAACTCAGTGGCTTGGTAGGCCATTTCAGAGGGCAGTTAAGAGTCAACCACATGGCTGTGGGTCTGGAGTCACATATAGGCCAAACCAGGTAAGGACGGCAGATTTCCTTCCCTAAAGTACATTAGTAAACCAGATGGGTTTTTAACGACAATTCGATAGTTTAATGGTCACCATTACTGATACTAGCTTTTTCTTCCAGATTTCTTTAATTAACTGAATTTAAATTCTGCAGCTGCCATCGTCTCTGGATCATTAGTCCAGGCCTCTGGATTACTAGTCCAGTAACATAACCACAATGCTACCATTCCCATAAGTACAGTGTAGCATAATTTCTATCCCCTTGTATTCTAGTCCTCTAGATATAAAGGCCAGCATTCCATTAGCCTTTTTGATTATTTTCATTTTAATGACATTTTAATGATCTATGTACATAGACCCCCAAGTCAACTTTATTGCAAGGGGGATAAAGTATAAAAGCAGAGAAATCCTGCTACAACTGTACAGGGTGTTGTTGAGACCACAACTGGAGTACTGCGTACAGTTTTGGTCTCCGTATTTCAGGAAGGATATACTTGCATTGGAGGTTGTTCAGAGAAAATTCACTAGGTTGATTCTGGAGATGAGGGGACTGATTTATGAAGATAGGTTGAGTAGTTTGGGCCTATACACATTGGAGTTCAGAAGAAAGAGAGGCGATCTTAGCTTATCTTATTGAAATATATAAGATAATGAGGGGGATTGACAAGGTGGATGCAAAGAGGATATTTCCACTCATAGGGGAAACTAAAACTAGAGGACATAGTTTTAGAATAAGGGGCCGCCCATTTAAAACTGAGATAAAGAGAAATTTTTTCTCTCAGAGGGTTGTAAATGTATGGAATTCTCCACCCCAGAGAGCTGTGGAGGCTGGGTCTTTTAATATATTTAAGGTGAAGGTGGATAGATTTTTGAGCAATAAGGGAGTAAAGGGTTATGGGGAGCGGGCAGGGAAATGGAGCTGAGTCCATGATCAGATCAGCGTTGATCCTATTGAATGGCAGAGCAGGCTAGAGGGGCCGGGTGGCCTACTCCTGCTCCTATTTCATATGTTCTTTTGTTCTCTTTGGACCATCACTGTTTCTAGCTTTTCACCATTTAGAAAGTATTCTTTTGTATCGTTTTTTTGTCCAAAGTGAATTACCTCACATTTGCCTACATTGAAATTCATTTGCCAGTTTTGTCCATTCACTTAACCTATCAATATCGCTTCATGATTTTATGCTTCCATCTACATTGCTGACAATGCTGCCTATCTTTGTGAAAATCAGCGATGGCTTTCCATCCCACCATCCAAGTCATTAATAAATACAGTGAGTAGTTGAGGCCAACATAGATCCTTGTGGGACACTACTAATCACATCCTGCCAATACAGTACCTGCCCACTGAGTCCCTACTCTCGGTCTCTTGCTGCTCAGCCAAATTCCTAACCGGGTCAATAATTTGCCCTCAATTCCGTGAGCTTCAACTTTAGCTAACAGTCTCTTATGAATGACTTTATCAAATGCCTTTTGGAAGTCCATATAGATAACATTCATAGACATTCCCCTGCCCACTACTTTAGTCACCTCTTCAAAAATTCAATCAGGTTCGTCAGGCATGACTTACCCATTACAAATCCTTGCTGGCTCTCTCTGATCAGCTGAAAATTGTCATGGTGTTCAGTCACTCTATCCTTAATTATAGACTCTAGTAATTTCCCGACAACAGACGTTAGGCTAAACTGGTCTATAATTCCCTGGTTTACCTCTCTCACCTTTCCTGTAATGGAGGAGTGACGTGCGCAATTTTCCAATCTATACAAACAGTTCCCGAATCGAGAGAACATTGGAAGATTATAGTTCAGGCATCTGCAATGTTCTCAGCTACTTCCTTTAAAACCCTTAGACGGAAACCATCTGGTCCTGGCGGTCACTTTTTAATGCCATTCTTTTCTTCATTACTGTTATTTTGCTTACGTTAATTTTGGTGCGTCCCTGTCCCTGATTCAATATTAGTTTCCTTGGGATGTGCAGCATGCCTCTTCCTCTACTGTAAATACTGACGCCAAGTAATTATTCAATATGCCCGTCATTTCCTTATTTTCATTGACAATATCACTGTTAGCAATTTTCAAGGGGTCAACATTGCTTATGACTAGCCTCTTTTTCCTAGAACAGTAAAAAAAGTGTTGATTTTAATATCCCTTGCAAGTTTCTTTTCAAAATCCCATTTTGTAGCTCTTACGATCTCTTTTGTCACCTTTTGTTCTTTGTATCTCTCCCAGTTGCCAGAATCTGTTTATGCATTTTTATATGCTTTTTTTTTTTAGTTTTATGTTGTCCCTTACTTCGTTAGTCGTCCATGGCTGTTCCTTTTGGCAAGTAGAGCTCTTGCCCCTTTGGGGGTATAAATTGGTTCTATATCACATTAAATTATTTTTTAAACACTGATCTTCTGTCATTTTACCAATTAACAAACTTGCCCAGTTTAATGTAGACAGTCTCTGTCTCATTGCATTGAAATCAGAGTGCAAGAGAAGGGATAACCATCCGTGGCTAAGGAAATAAGGGATGGTATCAAATTGAAAACAAGGGCATACAATGTAGCCAAGACTAATGGGAGGCCAGAGGATTGGGAAACATCTAAAAGCCAGCAAAGAACGACTAAAATATAATAACGAGGGGGAAGATAGATTATGAAAGCAAACTAGCACGAAATTTAAAACCAGATAGTAAGATTTCTACAGATACATTAAAAGGAAGAGAGTGGCTAAAGTAAATGTTGGTCCCTCAGAGGATGAGACTGGGGAGTTAATAATGGGGAACAGGGAAATGGCAGAGACATTGAACAAATATTTTGTATTGGTCTTCACGGTAGAAGACACTAAAAACATTCCAATACTGGATAATCAAGGGGCTTTAGGGCGGTAGGAACTTAATACAATCACTATCACTCAGGAAGCAGCACTCGGTAAAATAATGGGACTAAAGACGGACAAGATCACTGGATCTGATGGCTTGCATCCTTGGGTCGTAAAAGAAGTGACTGCAGAGATAGTGGATGCATTGGTTACAATGTACAAAAATTCTCTGGATTCTGGGGAGGTCCCAGCGGATTGGAAAACTGCAAACGTAACGCCCCTATTAAAAAAAGGAGGCAGACAGAAAGCAGGGAACTATCGACCAATTAGCCTAACATCTGTCGTTGGGAAAATGCTGGAGTCCATTATTAAGGAAGCAGTAGCAGGACATTTGCAAAAACATAATTCAATCAAGCTGAGTAAGCATGGGATTATGAAAGAGAAATCATGTTTGACAAAATTGCTGGAGTTCTTTGAGGATGTAACGAGCAGGATGGATAAGGGGGAAACCAGTGGATGTGGTGTATTTGGATTTCCAGAAGGCATTATATAAGGTGCCACATAAAAGGTTACTGCATAAGATAAAAGTTCAAGGGGTTGGGGGTAATATATTAGCATGGATAGAGGATTGGCTAACTAACAGAAAAGAGAGAGTCAGGTCATCTTCTGGTTGGCAAACAGTAACTAGTGAGGTGCTGCATGGGTCAGTGCTGGGGCCTCAACTATTTACAATCTATATTAATGACTTGGATGAAGGTAACCAAGTTTGCTGATGATACAAAGATGGGTGGGACAGCAAATTGTAAGGAAATCTGCAAAGGGATAGAGGGGGCTCGACAAGATGGATGCAGAGAGGATATTTCCACATCGGGAAAACTAAAACTAGGGGACATAGTCTCAGAATAAGGGGCTGTCCATTTAAAACTGAGATGAGGAGGGATTTCTTCTCTGAGGGTTGTAAGTCTATGGAATTCTCTGCCCCAGAGAACTGTGGAGGCTGGGTCATTGAATATATTTAAGGTGGAGACAAGACAGATTTTTGAGTGATAAAGGAAGAAAGGACTATGGGGAGCGGGCAGGGAAGTGGAGCTGAGCCATGATCTTAATAAATGGCGGAGCAGGCTCGTGGGGCCAAATGGCCGACTCCTAGTTCTTAAGTTCAGCCTTACCTAATCTAGAATCTTAGTAGTTACTTCACATTTCTCCCTTTCAAACACATTGAACTCGGTCATGTTTCGGGCTCAAGTTTCGGCTCAAGTTGCTCCTTTTTTTTGGAGCAACTAGTTTAGAATGGAGTATCTTAGAAATTGCAATTCTCGGCATTTAGTTGGCTCCAACTCTAGTGAGTTAGAATAGTTTCGTTGTTGAACAGTTTTTTTTCAAAAGGGGGCATTACCAGCCACTTAAGCCTGTTTTGCAAGTTTAGGTAGCGAAAACTTACTCCAAACTAACTTAGAATGGATTAAGTGTAGATTTTTGTATGCTCAAAAACCTTGCCGACACTTTATAAATTAGGCGCAGGGAACGAGAGATGGGGGCGGGGCGAGGGAAGTTAGAGTGAAGTTAGGGGATTTTACAAGCATTAAACACGTCACTTTTACAAATAAAGAGCCATCATCAATAATAAATAATAAATAAATCAACCAATAAATAAATAAAATTAAAAAAAAATAATTTAAAAAATCAATAATTAAAAAATTAAAAGTTTCTACTCACCTATTGAGTCCTCCAACAGCCTGCTGGGACGGGGCCCCCTCAGGAGATGCCGGGCGGGCAGGCCCCACCTGCGACGAGGAAGGCGAGGACTTCAAGGGCTTCGGGCGGGGCCCACCCCCAGCAGATGCCGGACCGCCGCCCAGGACTTCGGGCAGGCCCCGCCGCCGCCGAGGACTTCACTTTGGGTGGGGCCCGTCCCCAGCAGATGACCGTCGCCTAGGTCTTCAGGCAGGCCCCGCTGCCGCCGAGGACGCTACTTCAGACGGGGCCCGCCCCCAATAGATGACCAACGCCCAGGACTTCGGGCAAGGCCCGCCCCCAGCAGATGCCGGGCGGGTGGACCCCGTCGCTGACGAGGAGTTCGGGCGGGGCCTGCCCCCAGGAGATGCTGGGCGGGCTGCCGCGGAAGTAGTAAGGGCTGTCAGGCCACTCGGCCCAGGATAGGGGCGACATCTCTTCGGCTAGGGAAAGGGACAGGACGCGCTGGGAGGCGAGGAGCAACTGCGCACGTGTGCAGCTGCCGGCACTGTTTTTGGCACAGGGCTGTAGCTCCGCCCCCAGCAGCTCTTGCTGCGCCGCGCTGAGCTGGAAACAGGCCTACAGATATCTGAGAATCGCGAGGTAAGTATTCGGCGCAATTTCTGTTCTACAAATTAGGTGGGCCTCTCCAATGTGCGCCGTTCTAGCGGGGTTCCGAAACTTGAGCCCATTGTGTCTGCTATTGGATAAATGTTCATGCACCGTAAGGTTGTTAATTAAATCTGGCTCGATAATCATTACTAAATCTAATATGGCCTTCCCCCTTGTTGGTTCGAGGATATGCTGTTGCAGAAAACTATCCTGAGCACACTCAAGAAATTCACTATCTGTCTGACATGAGCTAGTCTGCTTATACCAATCTATGAGAATTAAAATCCCTCATTAAAATCACTCTGCTATTGCTAAATTCTTGTCTAATCTCTACATTTATACATTCTACCACACAACAGTCTTAAATTCTTTTCAATTTCTTAATTCTACCCATAAAGTCTCCACTGCCTGCTTATATTTCTTTATATCCTCTCTTATCATTGAAATGATTTCATCCTTAATCACAAAGGCTACTCCACCCCCTCTACCATTATCCTCATCTTTCCTGTAGACATTATAACCTGGTATATTTTCATAGAAAATAGGTGCAGGAGCAGGACATTCGGCCCTTCGAGCCTGCACCACCATTCAAATCTAATCATGGCTGATCATTCAACCTCAGTACCTTACCCCAGCCTTCTCTCCATACCCCCTGATCCCTTTAGCCATAAGGGTCATCTCGGTCCTATATGGCTTACCCCTTATCCTTAAGACTGTGTCCCCTGGTTCTGGACTTCCCCAACATCAGGAACATTCTTCCTGCATCTAACCTGTCCAGTCCCGTCAGAATTTTACATGTTTCTATGAGATCCCCTCTCATTCTTCTAAATTCCACTGAGTATAAGCCTAGCCAATCCAGTCTTTCCTCATATGTCAGTCCTGCCACCTCTGGAATCAGTCTGGTGAACCTTCAATGCACTCCCTCACTTGCAAGCACGTCCTTCCTCAGATTTGGAGATCAAAACTGCACACAATACTCAAGGTGTGGTCTCACCAAGGCCCTTTACAACTGCAAGACCTCCCTGCTCCTATACTCAAATCCTTCTGCTATGAAGTCCAAAATGCCATTTGCTTTCTTTACTGCCTGCTGTACCTGCATGCCTACCTTCAATGACTGATGTACCATGACACCCAGGTCTCGTCGCACCTCCCATTTTCCTAATTTGTCACCATTCAGATAATAACCTGCCTTCCTGTTTTTGCCACCAAAGTGGATAAGCTCACATTTATCCACATTATGCTGCATCTGCCATGCATTTGCCCATTAACCCAACCTGTCCAATTCCCCCTGCAGCCTCTTAGCATCCTCCTCGCAGTTTACACTGCCACCCAGCTTAGTGTAATCCGCAAACTTGGAGATATCACATTCAATTCCTTCGTCTAAATCATTAATGTATATTGTAAATAGCTGAGGTCCCAGCATTAAACCGTGCGGCACCCCACTAGTCAACTGCCTGCCATTCTGAAAAGGACCCATTTATTCCCACTCTTTGCTTCCAGTCTGCCAACCAATTCGCTATCCACGTCATTACCCCCAATACCATGTGCCTTAATCTTTCACACTAATCTCTTGTGTGGGACCTTGTCAAAAGCCTTTTGCAAGTGCAAATACACATCATCTGGTTCTCCCTTATCCACTCTACTAGTTACATCCTCAAAAAACTCTCGAAGATTTGTCAAGCATGTTTTCCCTTTCATAAATCCATGCTGATTTGGACCGATCCGGTCACTGCTTTCCAAATGCGCTGCTATTACATCTTTAATAACTGACTCCAGCATTTTCCCCACCACTGATGTTCGGCTAAACTGTCTATAATTCCCCGTTTTCTCTCGCCCTCCTTTTTTAAAAAGTAGGGTTACATTAGCTACCCTCCAATCCATAGGAACTGATCCAGAGTCCATGGAATGTTGGAAAATGACCACCAATGCATCTACTATTTCTAGGGCCACTTCCTAAAGTACTCTGGGATGCAGACTATCAGGCCCTGGGGATTCATCAGCCTTCAGTCCCTTCAATTTCCCGAACACCATTTCCTGACTAATAAGGATTTTCCTCAGTTCCCCCTTCTCGCTAGACCCTCGGTCCCCAAGTATTTTCGGGAGCTTATTCGTGTCTTCCTTAGTGAAGACAGAACCAAAGTATTTGTTCAATTGGTCTGCGATTTCCTTGTTCCCCATTATGAATTCACCTGATTCTGACTGCAAGGGACCTACATTCACTAATCTTAAACTCTTCACATATCTATAGAAGCTTTTGCAGTCAGTTTTTATGTTCCCTGCAAGCTTACTCTCATGCTCTATTTCCCCCCTCCCAATTAAACCCTTAGTCCTCCTTTGCTGAATTCTAAATTTCTTTTTCTGGCCAATTTACATGCCTCTTCCTTGGATTTAACACTTTTGCTAATTTCCCTTGTTAGCCACGGTTGAGCCACCTTCCCTTTTTATTTTTACGCCACGCAGGGATGTACAATTGTTGTAGTTCATCCATATGATCTTTAAATGTCTGCCACTGCCTATCCACTGTCAACCCTTTAAGTATCATTCACCAGTCTATCATAACCAATTCACGTCTCATACCGTCGAAGTTTCCTTTCTTTAAGTTAAGGACCCTAGTCTCTGAATTAACTGTGTCACTCCATCTTAATGAAGCATTCTACCATATCATGGTCACTCTTCCCCAAGGGGCCTCGCACGACCAGATTGCTAATTAATCCTCTCACGTTACACAAGACCCAATCTAGGATGGCCAGCTCTCGAGTTGGTTCCTCAACATATTGGTCTAGAAAACCATCCCTTATACACTCCAAGAACTCCTCCTCCACAGTATTGCTACCAGTTTGGTTACCCATGATAACTGCTGTACGCTTATTGCATGCGTCCCTAATTTTCTGTTTGATGCCGTCCCCAACCTCCCTACTATTGTTTGGTGGTCTGTACACAACTCCCACTACCGTTTTCTGCTCTTTGGTGTTTCGCAGCTCGACCCATATAGATTCCACATCATCCACGCTAATGTCTTTCCTGACTATTTCATTAATCTCTTTAACCAGTAACGCAACCCCCACCTCCTTTTCCTTCCTGTCTATCCTTCCTGAATATTGAATACCCCTGGATGTCGAGTTCCCAGCCTTGGTTACCCTGGAGCCATGTCTCCGTAATCCCAATTACATCATATCCATTAACAGCTATCTGTGCAGTTAATTCATCCACCTTATTACGAATGCTCCTCGTATTGAGACACAGAGTCTTTAGGCTTGTTTTTTTTTTAAGGGGATCAAGGGGTATGCCAAGAAAGCAGGAATGGGGTACTGAAGTTGCATGTTCAGCCATGAACTCATTGAATGGCCTACTCCTGCACCTATTTTCTATGTTTCTATGTAGCTCTTTGCCCTTTTAGAATTATGTTGTAATGTGGCCTTTTTTGATTTTTGCCCTTGAATTCTCGGTTCTCCACTCTTGTTTTTCTCCTTCCTACCATTTGCTTCTGCCCCCTTGCATTGATTCCCATACCCCTGCCATTTTAGTTTAAACCCTCCCCAACAGCACTAGCAAACACTCCGCCGAGGACATCGGTTCCGGTCCTGCCCAGGTGCAGATCGCCCGGTTTGTACTGGTCCCACCTCTCACAGAACCAGTTCCAATGTCCCAGGAATTTGAATCCCTCCCCCTTGCATCATTCCTCAAGCCATGTAATCATCTGAGCTATCCTGCGATTCCTGCTCTGACTAGCACGTGGCACTGGTAGCAATCCTGAGATTACTGCCTTTGAGGTCCTACTTTTTAATTTAACTCCTAGTTCCCTAAATTCAGCTTGTAGGACCTCATCCCGTTTTTTACCTATATCGTTGGTACCTATATGACCCATGACAGCTGGCTGTTCACCCACCCCCTCCAGAATGCGCTGCAGCCGCTCAAAGACATCCTTGACCCTTGCACCACGGAGGCAACATACCTTCCTGGAGTCTCGCTTGCGGCCGCATAAACACCAATTACCCTTACAATAGAATCCCCTATCACTATAGCTCTCCCACTCTTTTTCCTGCCCTCCTGTGCAGCAGAGCCACCCCTGGTGCCATGGACTTGGCTGCTGCTGCCTACCCCTGATGAGCCATCTCCACCAACAGTATCCAAAGTGGTATATCTGTTTTGGAGGGAGATAACCGCAGGGGACTCCTGCACTACCTTCCTACTACTGCTCTGCCTGATGCCGGTCACCCATTCCCCATCTGCCCGTGTAACCTTTACCTGCGGTGTGACCAACTCACTAAAAACGTGCTATTCACGACATCCTCAGCATCGCGGATGCTCCAGAGTGAATCCCTCCGCAGCTCCAGTGCCGCAATGCGGTCTGTCAGGAGCTGCAGCTGGATACACTTCCCGCACACACAGTAGTCAGGGAGACTGGTAGTGTCCCTGATTCCCACATAGCACAGGAGGAGCCTGACACGGGTCTGAGCTCTCCTGCCATGACTTAACTCTTAGATTAACTTAATTTGTAACAATGCCAACGGTTTCTTACTGCTAAGAAAAATAAGAGATCAAATTCTCACCAACCAGCCAATCACTTACCCGCTTGGCTGCGACGTCCCACTTTGATTTCTTCTTACTTCTTTGTTGACCTTCTGCCCCTGCCCTAGCTAGCCTCCTCCGACTCTTGGGCCTTTATAGGAGCTCGACTGCCCGAACTCCCGCTCCTGTGACCGCCTCCTCCGATTCTCTGGCCTTTATAGGCCGCTCGACTGCCCGAACTCCCGCACATGACCGTCTTGCAGCCATGTCTCAGTAATGGCTACCATGTTATACCCTCCAAGCTGAAGTTATGCCTGTCATTCATTTAATTTGATGCTTTTACTCTGAGTTTGTGTAAAGAACGCTTATTTGCGTCACGCACCCTAACCTGTCCTTCTGTTCCAATGTTTTAACCATACATTTCTTATTTCTCTCTCCTGGTTAAATGACTTTACATCTTTTACTTGTCCCTTTACCCGTAATGCCAAAAGCATAATTTATGACTATTACTCTACACTCTTTCTTTTCATTTGTTTTAGAAATATTGTTTATACTACCTTTTTCACTCTCTCCCTCTTTCTCTCCCTCCCATTTACTAGTTATGCTTTCCACTGGGACCCTGGTCCCATCTTGGTTCAGGTGGAGCCCATCCCAACATTAAAGTTCCTTCCTGTCCAAGTACTGGTGTTAGTGCTGCATGAAATGGAACCACACTACTCCTTCAGCCACATGTTCGCCTATCTAATCTACTTATCCCTCCGCCAATTTTGCACGTGGTTCGGTTAATAATCCAGAAATTGTAACCCTTGAGGTCCTGTTCATTAATTTAGCTCCGGTATTCTCCAAACAGGACCTCTTGCCTATTCTTTGTCCCAACAAAGAGAGGCTGTTGGTCCCAACATGGATCACAACCTCTCCATCACCAATATCCTTTCAAGCCAATTCGAGATGTCCCTCACCCTGGCACCAACTAGGCAACATACCATGTGGACTTTCGATTCTGCTTACAAAGGATGTTATCTGTCCCCCTAATTATTGCATTCCCTGCACCCACCACATTACGCTTCCCCTCCTCCCCATTTTGGACAGCCCCTGCTATATTATCATAGGCAGTCCCTTGGAATCAAGGAAAACTTGCTTCCACTCTTAGAATGAGTCCTTAGGTGACTGAACAGTCCAATACGAGAGCCACAGTCCTTGCCACAGGTGGGACATACAGTGGTTAAGGGCAAGGGTGTGGGACAGGTTTGCCGCACGTTCTTTCCGCTGCCTGCACTTGTTTTTTGCATGCGCTCGGCAATGAGACTCAAGGCGCTCAGCGCCCTCCTGGATGCACTTTCTCCACTTAGAGCGGTCTTTGGCCAGGGTGTCGGTGGGGATGTTGCACTTTATCAGGGAGGCTTTGAGGGTGTCCTTGTAACATTTCCTCTGTCCACCTTTGCCATAAAGGAGTTCAGAGTGGAGCGCTTGCTTTGAGAGTTTCGTGTCTGGCATGCGGACAATGTGGCCTGCCCAGCGGAGCTGATCAAGTGTGGTCAGTGCTTCAATGCTGGGGATGTTGGCCTGGACGAGGACACGAATGTCTGTCCTCCCAGGGGATTTGTAGGATCTTGCGGAGGCATCGTTGGTGGTATTTCTCCAGCGACTTGAGGAGCTACAAGGAGCCATGGTCAGCATTCTGGGTGTCCTTCAAACAGTCTTTATCCTTATCCTCACAGATAGCAAGTACATTGTGCCTGTTGGACAGGATCAGTTTCTGCGTATCGTCATTCTCTATCTCATCTGGGTTCCCTTTACTCTGTACACGATTGAAGGGTGGGACGGTTAATGAACAGTGGTGTACATTTAAAGAGATATTTCACAACTCTCAAGAATATATTCCAGTAAGGAGGAAAGGGTGCAAGAGAAAAGATAGCCATCCGTGGCTAACTAAAGAAATAAAGGATGGTATCCGATTAAAAACATGGGCATACAAAATGGTCAAAACTAGTTAAAGGTTGGGACACTTTTAAAAGCCAGCAAAGAATGACACAAAAATGATTAAGAAAGGGATGACAGATTATGAAAGTAAGCTAGCACAAAATATAAAATCAGATAGTAAGAGTTTCTATAGGTGTATCAAAAGAGAAAAAGAGTGGCTGAAGTAAATGTTGGTCCCTTAGAGGACGAGACCGGAGAATTAGTAATGGGGAAAATAGAGATGGCAGAAACTCTGAACAAGTATTTTGTATCAGTTTTTACGGTAGAGGACACGAACAATATTCTAACAGTGGGTAGTCAAGGGGCTATGTAGGCCGGGGTGGGGGGGGGGGAAAGAGAAACTTAACACAATCACAATCACCAAGGAGGCGGTCTTAAGAGAATTAGCGGCAGGGATTGTGGATGCATTGGTTGTAATTTACCAAAATTCCCTGTATTCTGGGGAGGTCCCAGCAGATTGGAAAACTGCAAATGTAACGTCCCTATTCAAAAAAGGAGGCAGACAAAAAGCAGGAAACTATAGATCGGTTAACCTAACATCTGTGGTTGGGAAAATGTTGGAATTCATTATTAAAGAAGCAGTAGCAGGACATTTGGAAAAGCAAAATTTGGTCAGGCAAAGTCAGCATTGATTTATGAAGGGGAAGTCATGTTTGCCAAATTTGCTGGAATTCTTTGAGGATGTAACGAACAGGGTGGATAAAGGGGAACCAGTGGATGTGGTGTATTTGGGCTACCAGAAGGCATTTGACAAGGTGCCACATAAAAGGTTACTGCACAAGATAAAAGTTCATGGGGTTGGGGGTAATATATTAGCATGGATAGAAGATTGTTTTCTGTTTGTCAGCCAGAGAGTCGGGATAAATGGTTCATTCTCTGGTTGGCAATCAGTAATGAGTGGGGTGCTGCAGGGATCAGTGCTGGGACCCCAACTATTTACAATCTATATTAACGACTTGGAAGAGGGGACTGAGTGTAACGTAGCCAAGTTTGCTGATGATACAAAGATGGGAGGAAGGGCAATGTGTGAGGAGGACATAAAGAGGCTGCAGGAGGACATAGACAGGCTAAGTGAGTGGACAAGAATTTGGCAAATGGAGTATAATGTTGGAAAGTGTGAGGTCATGCATTTGGCAGAAAAAAATCAGAGAGCAAGTTATTATTTAAATGGAGAAAGATTGCAAAGTGCTGCAGTACAGCGGGACCTGGGGGTACTTGTGCATGAAACACAAAAGGATAGTATGCAGGTACAGCAAGTGATCAGGAAGGCCAATGGAATCTTGGCCTTTATTGCAAAGGGGATGGAGTATAAAAGCAGGGAAGTCTTGTTACAGCTGTACGGCGTATTGGTGAGGCCACGCCTGGAATACTGCGTGCAGTTTTGGTTTCCATATTTATGAAAGGATATAATTGGTGTGGAGGCAGTTCAGAGAAGGTTCACTAGGTTGATCACGGGGATGAGGGGGTTGACTTATGAGGAAAGGTCGAGTAGGTTGGGCCTCGACTCATTGGAACTCAGAAGAATGAGAGGTGATCTCATTGAGACGTATAAGATTATGAGGGGGCTTGACAAGGTGGATGTAGAGAGGAAGTTTCCACTGGTGGGGGAGACTAGAACTAGAGAGCATGATCTTAGAATAGGGGCCACCCATTTAGAACTGAAATGAGGAGAAATTTCTTCTCTGAGGGTTGTCAATCTGTAGAATTCGCTGCCTCAGTGAGCTGTGGAAGCTGGGACATTGAATAACTTTAAGACAGAAATAGACAGTTTCTTAAACGATAAGGGGATAAGGGATTATGGGGAGTGGGCGGGGAAGTGGAGCCGAGTCCATGATCAGATCAGCCATGATCGTATTAAATGTTGAAGTAGGCTCGAGGGGCCTTATGGCCTACTCCTGCTCCTATTTCTTTTGTTCTTATGTATTGGTCACACCAATTGCATTCTAATCCTGTAGTAGGCCAAAGGCTGAGTACTCAGACAACTGTTGCACCTCCTGACTCCCCAGTTTTTCCATCGCCTACAAGACACAAGTTAGGATGTGATGGAATACTCATCACTTACCTGGATAGGTGCAGCTGCAACATCACTCAAAAAACTTGATACCATCCAGGACAAAGCAGTCATTTGATTGGCAGTTCATTCTTTAGCCTAAACATCCACCCCCTCCACATCAGTCTACTGTGCCGAAACTGTGTACTATCTACAGAATGTACTACAGCAACGCGCCAAGGCTTCTTCAACAGCATCTCCCAAATTCTCAACTTCGACCACCACAAGGATAAGGGCAGTAGGTGCAGGGTAACACCATCACCTCCAAGTTCCCCTCTAAGTCATACACCATCCCGTCTTGGACATATATCGCGGTTCCTTCATTGTTACTGGGTCAAAATTATGGAACTCCCTACCTAACAGCACTATGGGAGCGCCTTCACCACACAGACTGCAGCGGTTCAAGAAGGCAGCCCACCACCACCTTCTCAAGGGCAATTAGGTATGGGCAATAAATGCCAGCTTTGCTAGCAAAGCTCACATCCCAAGAATGAAAAAATATTAAAACAGATTTCCCTAGGGTTCAAGCACAACAGGGAGTAAAAACGCAGCCTCAATTTACAAACGTCGAGGTCTAAGCATACATGGAGCAAATTTCCACTGGTTTTTGATAATGTCTTTGTAAACACACACTGATTTTTCCCCTAACTTCCAACTCCATTGAAATCTGAAGTCTATGGCACTATTTGAAAAGCCACGACCAAGATTAGTCCCTCTGTAGTTTGTTATATTTTGCAAAGCATAAAATAGTTCCTTGCACAACAACGGTTACCGCTTTTCAAAGTATATTATGTGGAGTCCTTTGGTCCTTTTGGAGAAACATGACAGGGCACCGTATAACTGCAAAACTTTCTTTTTCTAAATCCTAACCAAAATCTATGCAATGAAATAGAAACAGAAAGTGCTGGAAATACTCAGCAGGTCAGGCAGCATCCAAGGAGAGAGAAACAGTTAACATTTCAGGTTGATTACCTTTCGTTCTGTCTGTTATGGGAGCATGCCATAACAAGGTTAACCAATGCACATTGGTAGTTTCCAAGTTATACACTGATGCATAGCTACAAGTTGGATATTACAGTCTGCATCTGAAGATATTAATTGAAGGACAAAATATGCTTCACTGCCATGTGCATTTGAAAGATGCACATTGACTAGATCCCAAGACCACAAAAAGACCAGACACAGTTTGCCATTTTCAACGAACAGAATTCCTGTCCTGTGACAGGAGAGGCCCTGAATTTTTCAATACCAAAACAGATTAGATAATAATGGGGATATTAAAAATCCACCCGCCTTACTAAGGTACTCAATTAACTTCATTTTCTTTTGCAGGACCACAGAATGTAGCAATGCTGTGTATCTTTTTGCATTGGCTCACTGAGCTGGAGACACTGGAAATTCTCGAGAGCCAGTTGCGTAACAGGCTCAGGACAGCATCAATCCTTTATTCATTGGGATAGCTATTTTCAACAAAGGTGAAAACTGTGCTTTCAATTCTTTAAAAATAGAACAGGATCTGATTTGTTTCAATACAAAAGGGAAATGGCCTCTTCAACTTGGACATCTCACATATTTGATTCAGAAGACTAAGGTACCATCCAGTCTCAGTGTAGATATATCTGATATTCTTAGTGGGATGAAGTGTGTTATTTATCCCATTAGCTACTAACTAGTCAGGTTAATGAAATGGATATTTTGTACCACAATGGAGTGTACTAGTGGCAACTGGATTATCTTGGTATCGAGCTAACAGTTCCCAATTTAAAATCGGGATGTTGAACAGCAATCAGGTCCTCACTCAACCAATTGTAGAGCCCCCAGTGCCTCACTGCATAAACTAGGGAAGGAACTTGTTACCGTCCCAATCTGAGCTGATCAGCTACTCATTGAATCAAACATCTAGAGAATTCTTAAAGGCTTTGATTGGTGTGATGCGTACCAAAATCATTTATGATAGTTCTGGTTCTCACAGTTTTCACGGTTTCTCTAACAACAAACAACAAAATCACCGCACTGCGAATGAGAAAGTGTGCTACTACAAACTGAAAATAAATAGTTCGGTAGCCATATCTGCGGGTTTATATGGCATGGAAGGTGATGTTGGTCATAACTTTCCAACCATCACAAATAGTGAACTTAAAAGGAGCCATAACTTCACAACCCAAAATTGTTTTTAATACCATTGATCAACAAAGTTAGATTCATTAAAAAAAAACACGCAAAAAGTGGCCAATGTATAAAAATGTCCAACCCCATCTTTCCAGCCAAAAGTCTTAGGGAGGGGGGGATTTTTTTACCCACTGTAGAGTTTTGTATTGACATTTGTTTTATCAGCGCTGATTTTTGTTAATTTATAATATTTCTTGTTTTGTTAAATTCTGCATTTTTCACTCAACATTTGAGTCAGCAGACATGAAATCTAGATGCTATAGTAATTTGGAATGTTTATTCGTAAACAATGGGGTGATCATTACGTACAATCAGAAGCACTGCCCACCATCATGATGGAATGGGTCTGGGAGGTTCACCTGAGCTGCTGGCATTGAGAATGCTTGTTTATATATGTTTCGGTAGATTTGAATGAACAGAAAAGCAGGGGAGGGTCAGTTATATTAGTCAGTCGTTGACAAGATTCCTAAGCTATCAACAATAGCCATTCTGGCTCAACAGAATAATGAAAGACATGGTTTCTGCACAGTTCTAAGGGTAGGTCAAATTTGGAACCCCTGGTGATTCACAGGCAGGCCAACCCCACAACTACTCTTCAGAGCGTGAGAAACATGTACTTCATGTGCACTGACCCCATGCTGCCTGCCACTGCAGCGCAGTCACGGAGCAGGACATCAGAAGCCGAAGAAATGAGCTGTGATAAACAATCTAATATAGATTGAAGAGCAGGATCAGGCCAGGAGTACGCATGTGCATCCTCCAGAATAAGCTACATACAAGATGATTTCCTCCCATCCCCCTCCCCCCCCCACAACTACTACTACTTTCAACCCCGTGAGCTGAATTTCTTACAGTGCAATTTATGAACTTAAATTTCCTCTTGTGCTTGTGAAATGATAGTTGAAAAGCAAGACCTATAAACATGGGTTTGTGAACCAGATGTTGCTAATGTGTGGAGATGAACAAAACTGAAATACCCACAATTTACTCAACAAAATACTTAAAATTTGAATGCTGAATTTAGTTTTTAAGTCTGGACTTACTGAGAAATGTGGCATCAATTCGTCCTTTTCCTCCTCTGTGAAGCCGAATACAGTTAGCGTTTTAGGCCTGTGATCAACCACCATATGCATCTGTGCGCCTCTCCCCCTCACACTCCTGCCTCGACCTCGGCCTCGTGTCTGCATAGCTTTACCACGTCCTCCAGGAAGGATGCCCAATCGTGCAGCCTGAAGACAGACAACAAATTTGATTATTGTCCATTTGTATTATATGCCTGTATCTGTCACATCTTTTCACAACCAAATCTGTGTCACTTGATTCCTCATATTACATATTCTTAGAACAGCAACAAATAACAGAACTGGTATGGAATATACAAGTGGACATCAAGGAATGCAGGTAGATAAACCTTCAATGAGGAACAATTGAGGACAGATGAAACCTAATCAATCAAGCATGAGAATCAGCAAAATCTACCAATAAAGAAAGTGAACTAATCAAACTGTTCAAAATATTTTTGAAAATTCTTGAGCCACCATTTTGTTTTCTCACTAAGATGAGTATTTATGACCGGAAATTTCCCAATACAACAGTATTTTCTGTAGCAATATTTTTCATTGGAGGGCTGTACCTATATAAGCAGCCAAAACCTTGAATTCATGTGGTTTCCTAGACTATTCACCATAAGGTGAGAGACCTAGACTAGAAATCACAGCATACATTCTGTGCATTCAACTTCTACACATTATGATTGACAACAACTCAGCACATGCCAAAATTTGCTGTGAGCCCTGTTACTACTAATGGAAAATGACCAAGATCAAAAACCTCCAAAGAAAGCATTTTTGTAAGAGTCACAGTAAACTGAATTTGTTTTTCTATGAAACATCAAGATAATGTCATGAGTTAACTTTGAACATTTTCTGAGGCATTTTCCCTGAAAATAAACCAATTTAGTTTGCTATACTCAAGCTGTTGCTTACAGTATATTTTATGTGTAACCAACATAATGCTAAACTTCAAAGTAGAAATTTTATCTTTTTTTAATGTATTCTAAATTGTTACAGCAGCTACATTTATTTATACCAAAAAATCAAAAATAACGGTGTTTCATATAAAGTATTACCAATTTCTGGAATGACGACTATTCAAGTTTGGAGAGAACACTGAATAAAAATCCCAAATTTCTAATGTTTTATCAAAAGGTTCTGCTTATATGCACAACATAATTTAGCAGATGTTTGGTGAAGAAGAAAAAAAATACATTAAACTTAACCACACCCTAAATAGATGGATGATTAAAAACATGCTTCCCATGTTATATGCAGAGATTAAGTAGTTGTGGTATTTATCTACCTGCAGTGCATAAGAAAAGCACAATACTTACTGCACTGTTTCTATGGAAATCTCTTGTAAACATCTTTCTCATTTCTTTCACTAGAAAAGTGTACTCCTCCCCCCGCCCTCACACCCACCACCACCCCCCCCCCCCTCCCTTGAATCAGTATAACCTCTGATTATCTGTTAGCAATGCCACTGGAGATCAGTTAATATTAGTGCTCACTTCATATTTGTGTCACATTTTCTGCAATACAATTGTCACACACTTTGGTCAAGCTATGTGTCATTACTTCAGTACTCCTAGCTGAACTTCAGTTGCTGCAGCAACAATCTTCTACTGTACTTAACTGTGAATGGCAAAAGAATTATATGACACGATACTCCCAATTTTGACTCCCTGACTTGCATGCCATTCTTATTGCCTACCTAGCTACGCATTCGTTACAATCCTCGCCCCAGGTTCTCCCACCACGTTGTTACTGCCCAATTCAAAGTTGAGGCCTGGGGCTGTCGGTTCCCTTACAACCCCTTCCCGCATTCCAACCCTCTGGCACCACCTGCCCAGTGATCATTGTGGGGCTCATCCTAGCTGTACCACTCCTGTCAGGTTTCTTTTTCTCTCCTGCTGCTCCCTCGGCCACCCATGACTTTTTCGGCCTTGGATTGCGCATTTCTTCCAACAGCCTCCTTCAGGCCTCGAGGGTCCAAACTCCTGTATTCACAGCCCTCGGTTCATCCACTCTGCACTGCCCTGCCCGTCGTGAAGCAAGGGGCTATCAATGATGGGATAAGCATAAATATAAAGGCTACTGCTCATCATGGCCCAAACATTTGACAGATAAAAGAATCTGAACAAAGGGAACTATGAGGGGCGAGTTGGCTACGGTAGATTGGGAAATTGGATTAAAAGATACGACGGCACATAAGCAATGGCAAACAGTTAAACAAACAATTCATAATTCACAACGAACAGCATTCCCTCAAGGTATAAAAAACCCCATGGGAAAACTGGTCCAACTGTGACTAACAAGAGAAGTTAAAGATAGCAATACATTAAAGGAAGAGGCTTATAATGTTGCCAAAAAGAGCAGTAAGCCTGACGACTGGGAGGATTTTAGAATTCAGCAAAGGATGACCAAGAAATTGACAACGAGAGAGAAAAGAGGAGAGAAGTAAACCAGCAAGAGACATTAAAACAGATTGTGAAAGCTGCTACAGGCAGAGGCAGGAGAGATGAAAATGGGGAAAAAGGAAATGGCAGAGACATTAAACAAATACTTTGTATCTGTCTTCACAAAAGACACAAAAAACATTCCGGAAATAGTGGGGAACCAATGGTCAAGTGAGAAGGAGGAACTTAAAGAAATTAGTATTAGTAAAGAAATAGTATTGGAGAAATTAATGGGACTAAAAGCCGACAAATCTCTTGGATCTGATGGCCTCCATACTTGGATTTTAAAAAGGTGGCTAGAGAAATAGTGGATGCATTGGTTTTGATCTTCCAGAATTCACTAGATTTTAGAATGGTTCCCGCGGATTGGAAGGTAACAAATGAACCACCGCTATTTAAGAAAGGATAGAAAACACGGAACAATAGTCCAGTAAGCCTGACATCAGTGGTCAGTGGTAGGGAAAATGCTCGAATCTATTATTAGGGACGTGGTAATAAGAACATAAGAACATAAGAATTAGGAACAGGAGTAGGCCATCTAGCCCCTCGAGCCTGCTCCGCCATTCAAAAAGATCATGGCTGATCTGGCCGTGGACTCAGCTCCACTCACCCGCCCGCTCCCCATAACCCTTAATTTCCTTATTGGTTAAAAATTGATCTATTTGTGATTTGAATACATTCAATGAGCTAGCCTCAACTGCTTCCTTGGGCAGAGAATTCCACAGATTCACAACCCTCTGGGAGAAGAAATTCCTTCTCAACTCGGTTTTAAATTGGCTCCCCCGTATTTTGAGGCTGTGCCCCCTAGTTCTCGTCTCCCCGACCAGTGGAAACAACCTCTCTGCCTCTATCTTGTCTATCCCTTTCATTATTTTAAATGTTTCTATAAGATCACCCCTCATCCTTCTGAACTCCAACGAGTAAAGACCCAGTCTACTCAATCTATCATCATAAGGTAACCCCCTCATCTCCGGAATCAACCTAGTGAATCGTCTCTGTACCCCCTCCAAGGCTAGTATATCCTTCCTTAAGTAAGGTGACCAAAACTGCACGCAGTACTCCAGGTGCGGCCTCACCAATACCCTGTACAGTTGCAGCAGGACCTGCCTGCTTTTGTACTCCATCCCTCTCGCAATGAAGGCCAACATTCTATTCGCCTTCCTGATTACCTGCTGCACCTGCAAACTAACTTTTTTGGATTCCAAAAGAGTTTCATGCACAAGAACCTCCAGGTCCCTCTGCACCACAGCACGTTGTAATTTCTCCCCATTCAAATAATATTCCATTTTACTGTTTTTTTTCCCCAAGGTGGATGACCTCACACTTTCCAACATTGTATTCCATCTGCCAAACCTTAGCCCATTTGCTTGACCTATCTAAATCTCTTTGCAGCCTCTCTCTGTCCTCTACACAACCCGCTTTCCCACTAATCTTTGTGTCATCTGCAAACCGTGTTACACTACACTCTGTCCCCTCTTCCAGGTCATCTATGTATACTGTAAACAGTTGTGGTCCCAGCACCGATCCCTAACCACTAACCACCGATTTCCAACCCGAAAAGGACCCATTTATCCCGACTCTCTGCTTTCTGTTAGCCAGCCAATTCTCGATCCATGCTAATACATTTCCTCTGACTCCGCGTACCTTTATCTTCTGCAGTAACCTTTTGTCTGGCACCTTATCGAATGCCTTTTGGAAATCTAAATACACCACATCCATCGGTACACCTCCATCCACCATGCTCGTTATATCCTCAAAGAATTCCAGTAAATTAGTTAAACATGATTTCCCCTTCATGAATCCATGTTGCGTCTGCTTGATTGCACTATTCCTATCTAGATGTCCCGCTATTTCTTCCTTAATGATAGCTTCAAGCATTTTCCCCACTACAGATGTTAAACTAACCGGCCTACAGTTACCTGCCTTTTGTCTGCCCCCTTTTTTTTTTTTTAAAAACAGAGGCGTTACATAGCTGCTTTCCAATCCGCTGGTACCTCCCCAGAGTCCAGAGAATTTTGGTAGATTATAATGAATGTATCTGCTATAACTTCCGACATCTCTTTTAATACACTGGGATACATTTCATCAGGACCAGGGGACTTGTCTACGTTAAGTCCCATTAGCCTGTCCAGCACTACCTCGCTAGTGATAGCGATTGTCTCAAGGTCCTCCCTTCCCACATTCCCGTGACCAGCAATTTTTGGCATGGTTTTTGTGTCTTCCACTGTGAAGACTGAAGCAAAATAATTGTTTAAGGTCTCAGCCATGTCTCAGCCATTTCCACATTTCCCATTATTAAATCCCCCTTCTCAGTTTCTAAGGGACCAACATTTACTTTAGTAACTCTCTTCCGTTTTATATATCGGTAAAAGCTTTTACTATATGTTTTTATAATCTATATGTTTTCGTAATCTATCTTTCCTTTCTTTATTACTTTCTTAGTCATTCTTTGCTGTCGTTTAAAATTTTTCCAATCTTCTAGTTTCCCACTAACCTTGGCCACCTTATACACATTGGTTTTTAATTTGATACTCTCCTTTATTTCCTTGGTTATCCATGGCTGGTTATCCTTTCTAATACTGCCCTTCTTTTTCACTGGAATATATTTTTGTTGAGCACGATGAAAGAGCTCCTTAAAACTCCTCCACTGTTCCTCAATTGTGCCACCGTTTAGTCTGTGTTCCCAGTCTACTTTAGCTAACTCTGCCCTCATCCCACTGTAGTCCCCTTTGTTTAAGCATAGTACGCTCGTTTGAGACACTACTTCCTCACCCTCAATCTGTATTACAAATTCAACCATACTGTGATCACTCATTCCAAGAGGATCTTTTACTAGGAGATTGTTTATTATTCCTGTCTCATTGCACAGGATCAGATCTAAGATAGCTTGCTCCCTTGTCGTATCTGTAACATACTGTTCTAAGAAACAATCCCGTATGCATTCTCTGAATTCCTCCTCCAGGCTACCCGCGCGATTTGATTTGACCAATCGATATGTAGGTTAAAATCCCCCATGATTACTGCCATTACTTTTTCACATGCCTCCATTATTCCCTTGATTATTGTCCGCCCCACCTTGAAGTTATTATTTGGGGGCCTGTAAACTATGTCCACCAGTGACTTTTTCCCCTTACTATCTCTAATCTCCACTCACTATGATTCAACATTTTGTTCATTAGAGCCAATATCATCTCTCACAACTGCCCTGATATCATCCTTTATTAACAGAGCTACCCCACCTCCTTTCCCTTCTTGTTTATCCTTCCGAATTGTCAGATACTCCTGTATGTTTAATTCCCAGTTTTGGCCACCCTGCAACCACGTTTCTGTAATGGCCACCAAATCATACCCATTTGTAATGATTTGTGCCGTCAACTCATTTACTTTATTTCGAATGCTGCGTGCGTTTAGGTAGAGTGTTTTAATACTAGTTTTTAAACCATGATTTTTAGTTTTGACCCCTCCTGCAGCCCCTTTATGTTCATACATATTGTCCCTTCCTATCACCTTGTGGTTTACACTTACCTCAGTGCTACTCTGCTCTGTTGCCTCCTGCCTTTTGCATTCTTTCTTGGGGTCCTGTTCATCTGCGCTCTCACCCACTCTAACTAGCTCAGAGCCCTCTCCTGAGTTCCGAATACTCCTCGCATTGAGGCACCGAGCTTTCAGGCTTGCCTTTTTGTTACACATTGACCCTTTAGAATTTTGCTGTACAGTGGCCCTTTTTGTTTTTTGCCTTGGGTTTCTCTGCCCTCCACTTTTACTCATCTCCTTTCTGTCTTTTGCTTCTGTCTCCATTTTTGTTTCTCTCTGTCTCCCTGCATTGGTTCCCATCCCCCTGCCATATTAGTTTAATTCCTCCACAACAGCACTAGCAAACACTCCCCCTCGGACATTGGTTCCGGTCCTGCCCAGGTGCAGGCCGTCCGGTTTGTACTGGTCCCACTTCCCCCAGAACCGGTTCCAATGCCCCAGGAATTTGAATCCCTCCCTGCTGCACCACTGCTCAAGCCACATATTCATCTGCGCTATCCTGCGATTCCTACTCTGACTAGCACGTGGCACTGGTAGCAATCCTGAGATTACTACTTTTGAGGTCCTACTTTTTAAATTTAGCTCCTAGCTCCTTAAATTCGTCTCTTAGGACCTCATCCCTTTTTTTTTAACCTATGTCGTTGGTACCAATGTGCACCACGACAACTGGCTGTTCTCCCTCCCTTTTCAGAATGTCCTGCACCCGCTCCGAGACATCCTTGACCCTTGCACCCTTGCACCAGGGAGGCAACATACCATCCTGGAGTTTCGGTTGCAGCCGCAGAAACGCCTATCTATTCCCCTTACAATTGAATCCCCTATCACTATCGCTCTCCCACTCTTTTTCCTGCCGTCCTGTGAACAGAGCCAGCCACGGTGCCATGAACTTGGCTGCTGCTGCCCTCCCCTGATGAGTCATCCCCCTCAACAGTACTCAAAGCAGTGCATCTGTTTTGCAGGGGGATGACCGCAGGGGACCCCTGCACTACCTTCCTTGCACTGCTCTTCCTGCTGGTCTTCCATTCCCTAGCTGGCTGTGGACCCTTCACCTGCGGGTAAGACCAACTCGCTACACGTGCTACTCACGTCATTCTCAGCATCGTGGATGCTCCAGAGTGAATCAACCCTCAGTTCCAATTCCACAACGCGGTCCGTCAGGAGCTGGAGGCGGATACACTTCCTGCACACGTAGTCGTCAGGGACACTAAGTGTCCCCGAGTTCCCACATGGTACAGGAGGAGCATATCACGTGCCCGAGCTCTCCTGCCATGACTTAACCCTTAGATACATTTAATTTGGCGACAACACTGTTAACAGGTTACTTACTGATATAAAAAAGAAAAAGCAAAGCTACTCACCAATCACCAGCCAATCACTTATCCCTTTAGCTGTGACGTCACCTTTTGATTTCTTTCTACTACTTTTTTGCTTTTTAGCACTTAGAAAATCATTATGGGCCCAAGTTTCCACATGATTTGCGCCTGATTTTTAGGAGCAACTGGTGGAGAACGGACTATCTTAGAAATCGCAATTCTCCACATTTTTTTTTCTGCAGTTCTAGTCAGGTAGAACAGTTCTACTTTGGAACAGAATTTTTTCTTCAAAAGGGGGCGTGTCCGGCCACTGACGCCTGATTTGAAAGTTTCCACAGTGAAAACGTACTCCAAACTAAGTTAGAATGGAGCAAGTGAAGATTTTTGAGGAAATGAAAAAACCTGTTCTACACATTAAAAAATCAGGCGCAGGTTACAAATTAGGCGTCCAGAACGAGGTGGGGGGAGGGGGGGGAAGGGAAGTCATTAAATTCTACAATAAATCCTTATTTATACTTCTACAAATATTATACAAATAAATCCAACCTGAATAAACATTTATAAGCAAAGAAAAGATTAAATAAACCATCTTCCTACCTGTGTGAAAGTGCTTCAGGCACGGAGAATGCTGCAGGCGTTCGTTCCCGGGGGGGGGAGGGGGGGGGGGTGAAGGGAACAGCCGTTTCGTTCCCGCGGGGGGGAGGGGGGGAGGGAACAGCCGTTTCGTTCCAGAATTGCGAGTTTTTTTTTAGGCGCCATTTTAGGCGCGAAAAATGGGCGCCCAGCTCGGAGTGGCGCCCGTTTTTTATCGTGTGGAAACTTGGGCCCTATATGTCCGGGCAGAGTCAGCACGGATTTATGAAAGAGAAATCGTGTTTGACAAATCTGTTCAGAGTTTTTTGAGGTTGTAACCAATGTTGCCTTCAATTTTTTTTTTTTTTTTTTTATAAGTGCGCGGCCCCATTAAAGATATTTTAAATATCTAGTAATATGATATTCCACAAATCTAAAATTCATTTTTCAGGGCCAGGGCGGTTGCTCAGCAGTCAATACACCGTTAAAACCCCAATTATACCTATTCCAACAAAGCTCAACTTTTAATAGGGTGTTTCACAGCACAATTCGATCGGAAAAGCTTAAGTTTGTCAGTTCAACTGATTTTACTAGGGGGAGCCATAGTGCAGCCTTTGGCGAAGCATCATCGGCAGTCCCTCGTATTGAGGATAACTTGCTTCCACGCCAAAAAAGGATGAGCTGACAGGTGTTTCAATGAAAGACGTGATATTCCTGGTCCCGAACTGCATATTGAAGGGTGAAAGATGCCTGTGCATGGATTTTTTTTTTTTTTAAATGTGTAGTTGCTGTTGCACACCAGCCACCACATGGGCTTGACAGAGTTTGGTCTTGATCCAGTGGCAAGGATTACCCAAGACTAACTGTAGATCAGCTCTGCTGCACAGACCGAGTGTGCATACATATTGCAGTGTGGGTTGGCCCGTGCTGCCCCTGGGCCAGCAGTGAATGACTGACCACAATATCAGGATATCAGCATTTATCTGCACGTGCTGAATTCTGAAGTTATGGTCAGCTTCAGGAGGGTAATTACGGCGAACGCTGACAGTTGACTGTCATTACAACCGCAAAATCCAGGCCATAGATTAAAATGAAAGGAGGCGTATGATAAATATCAGGCTCATAATACAGCAGAGAACCAAGCTGAATACAGAAAATATGGAGAACTGTCATGCTTCTCCTGTGCTATGTGGGAAGTCAGGGACGCTCCCAGTGTCCCTGACGACTACATGTACAGGAAGTGTATCCGGCTGCAGCACCTGACAGACCGCATTGCGGCTTTGGAGCTGCGGGTGGATTTACTCTGGAGCATCCGCGATGCTGAGGATATCGTGAATAGCACGTTTAGTGAGTTGGCCACACCGCAGGTAAAGGTTACACAGCCAGATAGGGGATGGGTGACCAACAGGAAGAGCAGTGGAAGGAAGGTAGTGCAGGGGTTCCCTGCGGCCATCCCCCTGCAAAACAAATACATCGCTTTGGCTACTGTTGAGGGGGATGACTCATCAGGGGAGAGCAGCAGCAGCCAAGTTCATGACATCGTGGGTGGCTCTGCTGCACAGGAGGGCAGGAAAAAGAGTGGGAGAGCTAGAATAGTAGGGGATTCGATTGTAAGGGGAATAGATAGACATTTCTGCGGCCGCAATCGAGACTCCAGGATGGGGTATGTTGTCTTCCTGGTGCAAGGGTCAAGGATGTTTCGGAGCGGCTGCAGGACATTTTGAAGGGGGAGGATGAACAGCCAGTTGTCGTGGTGCATATAGGTAAAAAAACGGGATGAGGTCCTACAAGATGAATTTAAGGAGCTAGGAGCTAAATTAAAAAATAGGACCTCAAAGGCAGTAATCTCAGGATTGCTACCAGTGCCACGTGCTAGTCAGAGTAGGAATCGCAGGATAGCTCAGATGAATACATGGCTTGAGGAGTGGTACAGAAGGGAGGGATTCAAATTCCTGGGACAGTGGAACTGGTTCTGGGGGAAGGTGGGACCAACTGGACGATCTGCACCTGGGCAGGACTGGAACCAATGTCCGAGGGGGAGTGTTTGCTAGTGCTGTTGAGGAGGGGTTAAACTAATATGGCAGGGGGATGGGAACCTACGCAGGGAGACAGAGGGAAGTAGAATGGGGGCAGAAGCAAAAGATAGAAAGGAGAAAAGTAAAAGTGGAGGGTAGAGAAACCCAAGGCAAAAAGCAAAAAGGACCACATTACGGCAAAATTCTAAAGGGGCAAAGTGTGTTAAAAAGACAAGCCTGAAGGCTCTGTGCCCCAATGCGAGGAGTATTCGTAATAAGGTGGACGAACTAACTGCGCAGATAGCTGTTAATGGATATGATGTAATTGGCATCACGGAGACATGGCTCCAGGGTGACCAAGGCTGGGAACTCAACATCCAGGGGTATTCAACATTCAGGAAGAATAGACAGAAAGGAAAAGGACGTGGGGTGGCGTCGCTGGTCAAAGAGGAAATTAACACAATAGTAAGGAAGGATATTAGCTTGGAGGATGCGGAAAGCTGTATGGGTGGAGCTGCGGAATACCAAAGGGCAGAAAATGCTAGTGGAGTTGTGTACAGACCACCAACAGTAGTAGTGAGGTTGGGGACAGCATCAAACAAGAAATTAGGGACGCGTGCAATAAACGTACAGCAGTTATCATGGGTGAATTAAATCTACATATTGATTGGGCTAACCAAACTGGTAGCAATGTGGTGGAGGAGGATTTCCTGGAGTGTATTAGGGGTGGTTTTCTAAACCAATATGTCGAGGAACCAACTAGAGGGCTGGCCATCCTAGACTGGGTGATGTGTAATGTGAAAGGACTAATTAGCAATCTTGCTGTGCGAGGCCCCTTGGGGAAGAGTGACCATAATATGGTAGAATTCTTTATTAAGGTGGAGAGTGACACAGTTAATTCAGAGACTAGGGTCCTGAACTTAAGGAACGGTAACTTTGATGGTATGAGGCGTGAATTGGCTAGATTAGACTGGCAAATGATACTTAAAGGGTTGACGGTGGATAGGCAATGGCAAACCTTTAAAGATCATATGGACGAACTTCAACTTTTATACATCCCTGTCTGGAGTAAAAATAAAATGGGGAAGGTGGCTCAACCATGGCTAACAAGGGAAATTAAGGATAGTGTTAAATCCAAGGAAGAGGCATACAAATTAGCCAGTAAAAGTAGTAAGCCAGAGGACATAGAAACATAGAAACATAGAAAATAGGTGCAGGAGTAGGCCATTCGGCCCTTCTAGCCTGCACCGCCATTCAATGAGTTCATGGCTGAACATTCAACTTCAGTACCCCATTCCTGCTTTCTCGCCATACCCCTTGATCCCCCTAGCAGTAAGGACCTCATCTAACTCCTTTTTGAATATATTTAGTGAATTGGCCTCAACAACTTTCTGTGGTAGAGAATTCCACAGGTTCACCACTCTCTGGGTGAAGAAGTTCCTCCGCATCTCGGTCCTAAATGGCTTACCCCTTATCCTTAGACTGTGACCCCTGGTTCTGGACTTCCCCAACATTGGGAACATTCTTCCTGCATCTAACCTGTCTAACCCCGTCAGAATTTTATATGTTTCTATGAGGTCCCCTCTCATTCTTCTGAACTCCAGTGAATACAAGCCCAGTTGATCCAGTCTTTCTTGATAGGTCAGTCCCGCCATCCCGGGAATCAGTCTGGTGAACCTTCGCTGCACTCCCTCAATAGCAAGAATGTCCTTCCTCAGGTTAGGAGACCAAAACTGTACACAATACTCCAGGTGTGGCCTCACCAATGCCCTGTACAACTGTAGCAACTGGGACACATTTAGAATACAGCAGAGGACGACAAAGGGTTTAATTAAGAGGGGGAAAATTGAGTACGAGAGGAAGCTTGCCAGAAACATTAAAAATGACTGCAAAAGCTTCTATAGATATGTGAAGAGAAAAAGATTAGTGAAGACATACGTTGGTCCCTTGCAGTCAGATTCAGGTGAATTTATAATGGGGAACAAAGAAAAGGCAGACCAATTGAACAAGTACTTTGGTTCGGTCTTCACAAAAGGAAGACACAAATAACCTTCCCGATGTACTAGGGGTCCAAAGGTCTAGTGAGAAGGAGAAACTGAAGGATATCCTTATTAGGCAGGAAATTGTGTTGGGGAAATTGATGGGATTGAAGGCCGATAATTCCCCGGGGCCTGATGGTCTGCATCCCAGAGTACTTAAGGAAGTGGCCCTAGAAATAGTGGCTGCATTGGTGATCATTTTCCAACAGTCTATCGACTCTGGATAGTTCCTATGAACTGGAGGGTTGGTAATGTAACACCACTTTTTAGAAAAGGAGGGAAGAGAGAAAACGGGTAATTATAGACCAGTTAGCCTGACATCAGTAGTGGGGAAGATGTTGGAATCAATCATTAAGGATGAAATAGCAGCACATTTGGAAAGCAGTGATAGGATTTGGTCCAAGTCAGCAAGGGTAAATCATGATTGACAAATCTTCTGGAATTTTTTGAGGATGTAACTAGTAGAGTGGACAGGGGAGAACCAGTGGATGTGGTGTATTTGGACTTTCAAAAGGCTTTTGACAAGGTCCCACACAAGAGATTGGTGTGCAAAATCAAAGCACATGTATTTGGGGTAATGTACTGATGTGGATAGAGAACTGGTTGGCAGACAGGAAGCAGAGAGTCGGGATAAAGGGGTCTTTTTCAGAATGGCAAGCAGTGACTAGTGGAGTGCCGCAGGGCTCAGTGCTGGGACCCCAGCTCTTTACAATATATATTAATGATCTAGATGATGGAATTGAGTGTAATATCTCCAAGTTTGCAGATAACACTAAACTGGCTGGCGGTGTGAGCTGTGAGGAGGATGCTAAGAGGCTGCAGGGTGACTTGGACACGTTAGGCGAATGGGCAAATGCATGGCAGATGCAGTATAACGTGGATAAATGTGAGGTTATCCACTTTGGGGGAAAAAACACGAAGGCAGAATATTATCTGAATGGCGCAGATTAGGAAAAGGGGAGGTGCAGCGAGACCTAGGTGTCATGATTCATCAGTCACTGAAGGTTGGCATGCAGGTACAGCAGGCGGTGAAGGCAGCAAATGGTATGTTGGTCTTCATAGTAAGGGGATTTGCGTATAGGAACAGGGAAGTGTTGTGTGTGTGTGGGGTGGGAGGGGTGGGAGGTGGGGGGTGCGTGTGGGAGGGAGGGCGGGTGCATGCGGGAGGGAGGGGGGTGGGGAGGGGAGGCTGAAAGGAGGCACCCCTGCTCTCTCCTCCGACCTTTCGATCATTTCGAGTGCCCCCCAACCCACGCTCCTCCATCCCTTGCCACGCTCCCCCTCCTTCCAACCCTTGCCATGCTCCCCCTCCCTCCAACTCTTGCCACGCCCCTCCTCCCTCCAAACCTTGCCACGCTCCTCCCTCACCGATCACCTCCCCAGTGCCCCACTCTCCTCCATTCCTCCCCGGTACCCACACCATTCGAACACAGACTGGGGGAAAAACGCCCTGCTGAGCCATTGTGCAGGCGCACATGCTCCAACGCGCCTGCGCAACACTGCCAAGGCGGCCGATTCCCTTGTCCCGCCCCCCTGCAGGCTGCGATCGTCTTGCTCCGCCCCAGGGACTCTACGCTGCGTCATGCCACGCTCCAGGAGGACCGGAGAATTGCTCAAAAAGATTTCAGCGCACTTGGGCCTATAGTTTCTATGAAATAAGAGGGGCTAAGAGCATGTACAAGAATAGATTAGCTTGTAATACAAAACTGAACGCAAAAGTCTTTTATAAACATGTAAATAGTAAAAGAGCGGTCAAAAGAACGGTGTGGCCAATTAGGGATCAAAAAGGAGGCATAGCGCATGGCTGAGGTACTAAATGAATACTTTACATTTATCTTCACTAAAGAAGAGGATGCTGTCAATGTCACAGTAAACGAGGAGGCAGTAGAGAAATTGAATTGGATAAAAACAGATGAAGAGGAGGTACTCAAAAGGTTGGCAGTGCTCAAAGTAGAAAAGTCACCCAGTTTGGATGGGATGAATCCTAGGTTACTGAGGGAAGTGAAGGGTGGAGATAGAAGAGGCTTTGGCCACAATCTTCCTCAGATATAGGAGTGGTACCAGAGGACTGGAAAATTGCTAATGTTACATCCCTGTTCAAAAAAGGGGAGTGATATAAACAAGGCAAGTACAGGCCAGTCAGCCCAACGTCGGCGGTGGAGAAATTTTTAGAAACAATAATTAGAGGCAAAATTAAGTTTCACTTGAAAAAATATGGGTTGATAAATGACAGCCAGCATGGATTTGTTAAAGGCAAATTGTGTTTGACTAACTTGATTGGGTTCTGTGATGAATTAACGGACAGGGTTGATGAAGGTAGAGCAGTTCATGTTGTGTATATGACTATCAAAAGGCATTTGATGAAGTATCATATAATGGACTCATTAGCAAAATTGAAGCCTATGGGATTAAAGAGACAGTGGCAGTATGGATACAAAATTGGCTGTAAGAGACAGAAAGCAGTGAAGAGTAGTGAATGATTGTTTTTCACACTGTATATAGTGGTGTACCCCAGGGGTCAGTATTAAGACCACTGCTTTTTTGATATTTATGATTATCTTGGATTTGGACCTAAATACAGGGCATAATTTGAAAGTTTGCACGAAACTCGGAAATGTAGTAAACAGTGTGGAAGATAGTAGCAGAATTCAGAAGGACATCGACAGATTGAAGAAATAGGTAGACACATGGCAGATGAAACTTAACACACAGAAGTGAGAAGTAATGCATTTTGGTAGAAAGAATGAGGACAGGCAATGGAAACTAAATGGTACAATTTTAAAGGGGGTGCAGGAGGAGAGACCTGGGGTGCACGTACATAAATCATTGAAGGTGGCAGGACACGTTGAGAAAGCTGTTTAAAAAAAGTATACGGTATCCTTGGCTTCGTAAACAGTGGCACAAGAATACAAAAGCAAGGAAGTTATGCTAAACCTTTATAAATCATTGGTTAGGCCCCAGCTACTTTATTGGGGAGAATTTTAACCTAAAAAAACAGGCGAGTTAGGAGCAGGGGGGAGATTAAAGTGTTAAAAATCAGAATCCCGACCTGAACCCCAACCTGCCCACTTCTGGTTTTAACGGAGGCAGGATGGGAGTCAACCCGCTGCCAGGAGGTGGAACGTCAAGTTAAATATTACAATGAGGCTGGAAGCCTCTTCTTTTGTGTTTAACTGTAGCTGGTCGGGTTTTACACACCTCGTAAAACCCAGCAGTAATAGCAAGGTGAGGACTGCTGCATCGAGGAGGTAAGTGCCTTTATACATACCTTCTAGATCTAAGATCCCTGCCGAACCCACCCCCCGCGATCGGAGACCTCCCCCCTCCCCAGGCCTCCGATCACTCCACGAAGTCTCTCCCCTCCCCACCGCACCCCCAAGCCTCTGATCATTCCCCCTCCTCCGGCCCCTCGCTGTTCAGTTCCTCCAGTCCCCGATCCTCTTCAGATCCTCACCACCACCCAGATTCTCTTCCCTGTACGGCCCCCGATCACCTGCCCGACCCCCAGCCCCTCCCGGCCTGGTCCCCATGCCCTCCCTCCTCAGAGACCTCGTGCCACAGGCCAACCCGCCGAGAGCCAGCCAGCCTTCTCAATCTGGCTGGCTGCGAGTGGGAAAATGAGGCTTCACATGCAAATCAGGCCCTGCCGTTCTCCTGGGTTTTCTGACTGCCTTGGAAACCTCCCCCCCACCCCCACAACTCGACTTCTCCATTAAAATACAGCCCATTGTGTCCAATTTTGGTCACCACATTTTAGGCTGTCAAGGCCTTAGAAAGGGTGCAGAGGAGATTTACAAGAATTTTATTTTATTTATTCTTTCAGGGGATGTGGGCGTCACCGGCAAGGCCAGCATTTACTGCCCGTCTGTAATTGCCCTGGAGAAGGAGTTGGTGAGCTGCCATTGCAGAGGGCAATTTAAGAGTCAACCACATTGCTACCAGTGATGTGGAACTTCAGTTGTATGGAGAGACTGAAGAAGCTGGGGTTGTTCTTCTTCGAGCAGAAAAGGTTCTGGGGAGATTTAATAGGTGTTCTCAAAATTATGAAGGGTTTTGATAGAGTAAAAAACGGAAAACTGTTTCTAGTAGCTAAAGGGTCAGAAATTAGAGGACACAGATTTCAGGTAATGGGCAAAAGAACCAGAGCTCAGATGAAACATTTTTTTTTAAAAAACACAGCGGGCCCAAGTTTCGGCCTCAGTTGCTCCTGAATTTTTGGAGCAACTGGTGTAGAACGGAGTATCTTCGAAATTCAAATTCTTGGCATTTAGTTTGCTCCAGTTCTAGTCAGTTAGAACAGTTTCACTTTGGAACAGAATTTTTTTTTCCAAAAGGCCTTTTGGAAAAAAAACTTACCCTGTTTCCAAAGTTTCGGCAGTGAAAACTTACTCCAAACGAACTTAGAATGGAGTAAGTGAAGATTTTTGTACGCTCGAAAAAACCTTGTCTACACTTTAGAAAATCAGGCATAGGTTACAAATCAGGTGTAGGGAATGGAGGGGGTTTAAAGGGAAGTTTACAAACATTAAACACTTCAGTTTTACAAATAAAGAGCCATCAATAATAAATGATAAAAACATCAATAAATCAACCAATAAATCAATCCAAAAAAATTAATAAGAAAATGTTTTTTTTTATATCAATAAATAAAACATTTTCTACTTACCGACTGCAGCACCGGGAGCCCACCAACAGCGTGCTGGGATGCCCCCCCCCCCTAGTGTGTCTCTATCTCTCTGTGTGTGTCTCTCATTCTCTGCCTGTCAGTGTCTGTGTTTCTGACAGCGAGGGGAGGGGGAGGACGGGGTAGAGGGAGAGAGGGGGGGGGGGGCGAGGGGGAGAGGAAGAGAAAGGGGGGGGGGAGGAAGAGAAGGGGGTGAGGAAGAGAAAGGGGGGTGAGGAAGAGAAAGGGGGGGGAGGAAGAGAAAGGGGGGGAGGAAGAGAAAGGGGGGGGAGGAAGAGAAAGGGGGGGGAGGAAGAGAAAGGGGGGGGAGGAAGAGAAAGGGGGGGAGGAAGAGAAAGGGGGGAGGAAGAGAAAGGGGGGAGGAAGAGAAAGGGGGGAGGAAGAGAAAGGGGGGGGAGGAAAAGAAAGGGGGGGGGAGGAAGAGAAAGGGGGGGGGAGGAAGAGAAAGGGGGGGAGGAAGAGAAAGGGGGGGGAGGAAGAGAAAGGGGGGGAGGAAGAGAAAGGGGGGGAGGAAGAGAAAGGGGGGGGAGGAAGAGAAAGGGGGGGGAGGAAGAGAAAGGGGGGGGAGGAAGAGAAAGGGGGGGGAGGAAGAGAAAGGGGGGGAGGAAGAGAAAGGGGGGGAGGAAGAGAAAGGGGGGGAGGAAGAGAAAGGGGGGAGGAAGAGAAAGGGGGGAGGAAGAGAAAGGGGGGAGGAAGAGAAAGGGGGGAGGAAGAGAAAGGGGGGGAGGAAGAGAAAGGGGGGAGGAAGAGAAAGGGGGGGAGGAAGAGAAAGGGGGGGAGGAAGAGAAAGGGGGGGAGGAAGAGAAAGGGGGGGAGGAAGAGAAAGGGGGGGGAGGAAGAGAAAGGGGGGGAGGAAGAGAAAGGGGGGAGGAAGAGAAAGGGGGGGAGGAAAAGAAAGGGGGGGGAGGAAGAGAAAGGGGGGGGGAAGAAGAGAAAGGGGGGAGGAAGAGAAAGGGGGGGAGGAAGAGAAGGGGGGGAGGAAGAGAAAGGGTGGAGGAAGAGAAAGGGAGGGGAGGAAGAGAAAGGGAGGGGAGGAAGAGAAAGGGGGGGTAAAGAGAAAGGGGGGGGTAAAGAGAATGGGGGGGGTAAAGAGAATGGGGGGAGGGAAGAGAATGGGGGGAGGGAAGAGAATGGGGGGAGGGAAGAGAATGGGGGGAGGGAAGAGAATGGGGGGAGGGAAGAGAATGGGGGGAGGGAAGAGAATGGGGGGAGGGAAGAGAATGGGGGGAGGGAAGAGAATGGGGGGAGGGAAGAGAATGGGGGGAGGAAGAGAATGGGGGGAGGGAAGAGAATGGGGGGAGGGAAGAGAATGGGGGGAGGGAAGAGAATGGGGGGAGGGAAGAGAATGGGGGGAGGGAAGAGAATGGGGGAAGGGAAGAGAATGGGGGGAGGGAAGAGAATGGGGGGGAGGGAAGAGAATGGGGGGGAGGGAAGAGAATGGGGGGGAGGGAAGAGAATGGGGGAGGGAAGAGAATGGGGGGAGGGAAGAGAATGGGGGAGGGAAGAGAATGGGGGGAGGGGAAGAGAATGGAATGGGGGGAGGGAAGAGAATGGGGGGAGGGAAGAGAATGGGGGGAGGGAAGAGAATGGGGGGAGGGAAGAGAATGGGGGGAGGGAAGAGAATGGGGGGAGGGAAGAGAATGGGGGGAGGGAAGAGAATGGGGGGAGGGAAGAGAATGGGGGGAGGGAAGAGAATGGGGGGAGGGAAGAGAATGGGGGGAGGGAAGAGAATGGGGGAGGGAAGAGAATGGGGGGAGGAAGAGAATGGGGGAGGGAAGAGAATGGGGGGAGGGAAGAGAATGGGGGGAGGGAAGAGAATGGGGGGGAGGGAAGAGAATGGGGGGAGGGAAGAGAATGGGGGGAGGGAAGAGAATGGGGGGGAGGGAAGAGAATGGGGGGAGGGAAGAGAATGGGGGGAGGGAAGAGAATGGGGGGAGGGAAGAGAATGGGGGGAGGGAAGAGAATGGGGGGCGGAAGAGAATGGGGGGAGGGAAGAGAATGGGGGGAGGGAAGAGAATGGGGGGAGGGAAGAGAATGGGGGGAGGGAAGAGAATGGGGGGAGGAAGAGAATGGGGGGAGGGAAGAGAATGGGGGGAGGGAAGAGAATGGGGGGAGGGAAGAGAATGGGGGGAGGGAAGAGAATGGGGGGAGGGAAGAGAATGGGGGGAGGGAAGAGAATGGGGGGAGGGAAGAGAATGGGGGGAGGGAAGAGAATGGGGGGAGGGAAGAGAATGGGGGGAGGGAAGAGAATGGGGGGAGGGAAGAGAATGGGGGGAGGGAAGAGAATGGGGGGGGGAAGAGAATGGGGGAGGGAAGAGAATGGGGGGAGGGAAGAGAATGGGGGAGGGAAGAGAATGGGGGGAGGAAGAGAATGGGGGAGGGAAGAGAATGGGGGGAGGGAAGAGAATGGGGGGAGGGAAGAGAATGGGGGGAGGGAAGAGAATGGGGGGAGGGAAGAGAATGGGGGAGGGAAGAGAATGGGGGGAGGGAAGAGAATGGGGGAGGGAAGAGAATGGGGGGAGGGAAGAGAATGGGGGGAGGGAAGAGAATGGGGGGAGGGAAGAGAATGGGGGGAGGGAAGAGAATGGGGGGAGGGTAGAGAATGGGGGGAGGGTAGAGAATGGGGGGAGGGTTAGAGAATGGGGGGAGGGTAGCGAATGGGGGAGGGTAGAGAATGGGGGGAGGGTAGAGGAATGGGGGGAGGGTAGAGCAATGGGGGAGGGTAGAGAATGGGGGGAGGGTAGAGAATGGGGGAGGGTAGAGAATGGGGGGAGGGTAGAGAATGGGGGGAGGGTAGAGAATGGGGGGAGGGTAGAGAATGGGGGGAGGGTAGAAATGGGGGGAGGGTAGAGAATGGGGGGAGGGTAGAGATGGCTTGACTCTAGAGTATGGGCCTTGCAGAATGGGGGTAGAGAATGGGGGAGGGTAGAGAGATGGGGGGGTAGAGAATGGGGGGAGGGTAGAGAATGGGGGAGGGTAGAGAATGGGGGGAGGGTAGAGAATGGGGGAGGGTTAGAGAATGGGGGGGGGTAGAGAATGGGGGGAGGGTAGAGAATGGGGGGAGGGTAGAGAATGGGGGAGGGTAGAGAATGGGGGGAGGGTAGAGAGTTGTGGGGAGGGTAGAGAATGGGGGGAGGGTAGAGAATGGGGGAGGGTAGAGAATGGGGGTGGGGGAGAGAAAGGGGGGGGAGAAAGGAGAAAGGAGAAGGGGGGGGGAAAGGAAAGAAGGGGGGAAAGGAAAGGAGAAGGGGAAGGGAGGCTGAACAGACCGGGCCCAAGACTTCAGGCAGGGCCCGTCCCCAGCACAAGATCTTACAGGTAGGTGGCGTTGGGTCGGGTCGGGTCCGGGGTTGGGGGGGGAGCGCGGGTCAGGTCGGGTCGGGTCCGGGGGGGGGGGGGGGCTTCGGATCGGGGGAGGAGGGAGGTCAGGTTTGTTCGGGGAGGGAGGGAGCGCGGGTCGGGTCTGGTCGGGGGGGGGCAGAGAGAGGTCGGTCGGTTCGGGTCGGGGGCTGAGGGAGGAGGTCAGGTTGTGTCGGGGGCGCGGGTCGGGGTGGGAGGAAGGTTGGTTCGGTTCGGGTCGGGGGGGGGGGGGTTTGCAGAGGGAGGGAGGGTCGGATTGGTTCGTGTCGGGGGCGGAGGGAGGGAGGTCAAGTTGGGTCGGGTCTGGGTGGGGGGTGGGCGGGAGGTCGGTTCGGGTCGGGTCGGGAGGTCAGGTCGGGTCGGGTCTGGGTGGGGGTGGGCGGGAGGTCGGTTCGGGTCGGGTCAGGAGGTCAGGTCGTGTTGGGGGGGGGGTGGGGGGAGGGAGGGAGGTCAGGTCGTGTTGGGGGGGGGGAGTGGGAGGTCAGGTCGTGTTGGGGGGGGGGGGGGGGAGAGTCGGGTCGGGTCCAGGGGCGGGGGCGGGGAGGGAGTAGAGTTGAGGGGAAGCAGGAGCTGGGCGTGGGAGGAGCCTTATGCATGCAGCCCCAGTGAGACCATTCGGCCAGGGCTAGGGGCTGCGTGCTTCAGGCCCCTCCCAGAGTTTTGGGCGCCTGGAGCTACTGCACATGCGCGCCCACTGTAGCCTGCAGGGAGCCGGAGAATCTAAGTTTTTTTTTAGGCGCACTTTGTGGCGCAAAAAACGGCGTCCAGGTCGGGGCTGCGCCGTTCTAGGCGCGGCCCGAAACCTGGGCCCAGCGAGTTGTTATGATCTAGAACGCAATGCTTGAAAAGGTGGAGGAAGCAGATTCAATAATAACTTTCAAAAGGGAATTGGATTAATACTTGAAGGGGAAACATTTGCAGGGCTGTGGAGAAAGATCAAGGAGTGGGATTGATTGGATAGCTTTTTCAAAGAGCCGGCACCAGCATGATGGGCCAAATGGCCTCCTTCTGTGCTGTATCTTTCTGTGATTCGATGGGAGGCCTGCCAGGAGAGCATTTAAATTGTCAAGTCTGGAGGTAAAAAAAAAGCATCTAAATGTCACAACCATGTTCCAGACACAGACCTCCCTTGAGCAGTCACAGAAATTCTACCAGTACATAAAGTTCTGAAACGTGCCCATCATCCTTGTCACAATTGTAAATTTGTCATGCTTAAAAGCTGAAAGAAGGAAGCAATTCATATTTAACTGATCCCCATGATTTGTCTATTCTGTGAAAGCAGGCTTTGTGGCCTTAAAGGGATGTCAGATCCAAAACATCTCTCCTTTAGCAGCAGAGTACCAGATTGTAAGCTCATATCCTCCAACTTACCATGAAGAACACCACTTGGTACTGATAAATGAAGGATTCTGCCTTGGTTGTCTGAAAGTTACACCATCAAATTTAGGACATTTCAGGATTTTTTTTATATAAAAGAAATGCCAGTGTTTCTTATTTTTGTTTCTTCCATATTCGGTAAATACCAAGCGCTTGGAAATCTGGATGATATAAAGTTTCTACCCATTGAACCTACTGTTTTTCAGTATGTTCATTTAGTAACAGCAATTGTGTACAACTTTCAGAAGTGTTTGAAGTTTCTAATTTTGCTCCATTTTATAACAATGAGCATGGTTTTTCTAAATGATACTTTTTCTGTTTTGCCATGTGTGGAAGTATAGGCCATAAAGGCAACAGGAAGTTAATATGACGGATAATGAAAAGTTGATGTCATGTGCTAGCCTAGTGGAATTTTATCAACACTATTATGCACTGTCAATTTCAGCAAGAAAGAAGCTAGTCACCCCAATTGTGTTACAATATGCCAGATGCAGCCAAAACTAGGGAATCGGCCATACATTAGCAAACAATAGTCATTGAATTTAGCTGATCACCTTAGACTTACTGACATGATCACCTTAGACTTACTGACGCCAACCCGACAGGTTAGGAGAATAGGAATATTGCGTGAGAAAGAGGGTATAAAGATAGACAGGTTCGGACAGTCCATAGCGAGAACCTAGGAGCAACACTCGGCAGAAGTGAGAATGTGTAAAGAAGGGTTGCGAATGTGGTGGATGGATAGAGAATGTGGCAAAAGGATGGAGATAGGGAATCATGGGAAAATAGCTAAAGAAATGTCAAGATGCAGACAACTGCAGAATCAACAGAAAAAAAAGGGGTTACCAAGGGTTGAAGTTGAGGTTAGACACGGGTCATGAGAAAGCCGCAAGGCAGCACAAAGAAAGAAAGCAATCCTAGATAGGAGAAGTAATAGCTTCTACTGATAAGGAGGAAGGGAAACTAATTTGGTTCTTTACTGATAAGGGAAGACAGTGTAGTAAAGCTATAACTAACCTGACCTGACACCAGCCCTAATTGGGAGACTTTCTTGCCTGCCATTGGACGTACTCGGGGGGGGGGGGGGGGGGGGAGGCAGAAAGGGATTGGATAGACCAAGTGCTAATCAAATGTGTTCTGTTTTGAAAATGTATAACTGTTGTTGTGTCGCGCTGAAAAAAGGGCTTGTCCAGGGGAAGGTAAACAGGCTCTGATTGAGAGTGTTCCTTTGTCTTGTCAAGTCCCGGCTGGAGAATCTTCAATAAAGGTCTTTTACAGAAAAGGCAAAGAGGTGTTCGCGTGTCAGTGTATTCGCTGAAACAGATTGAGGGAAAAAGAATCCGTATTAACAGAAGTAGGTGCCAGGGAAGAGACCCTTGACGGAACAGTGTTAGGACGGACTGATCATCCGCGGATCTATTGGGTAACTATAAAGTATAAGTGGTGAGTCTTGTACTACTTCTGTATTAAATGAACATTAACGGTACTCCCATTGTCTAGTGTGTCATTTAGTATTTCACTCCAGAACCGTCGCAGGCAACTACTAGTCACACGACTAGCGAAATTGCCGTCCGAGCAACATCATGTATAACTCGTCTCATGAAAGCTGCTTAACTGTGATCCAAGAGAAACATAACCAGCAAAAGTGGTTTCCTAAATTTGAAACTTTACAGGTTTTCCCATCCCTTTTGGCGATTTTTTTTGTGGTGAGGCATTATGGAATGCAATATTTTGTTTTTCCAGCAAAATTCAGATCTATGTAGCATATACATGAAGAGCAACAGTCAACATTCCCTTTAAGCTGTGCGGCATTCCAGGGATCTTGCGCAGCCAGCTTTTCAATGCAAAAACTGCACGTGCACAGTATTCTGAATGGTCAGCGCAGGCCCTTAAAGGGGCAGGACGTGACAAAAAAAAATTACAGGATCGTTGGTTCCCTCTATTCTGTTCATCCATATGCCTTAACCCTAATAGAAAAACACAATGGCAGCATGAGTGTGATATTTCCCTCATTTCCACACCAGCTTTTCTTATGGTTTGATTGGAACACTAATTCAATGCCAACTTGATCTGTGCTATAGATCCTTGACTTTTCAGAACTGTTTTGAGACTGTCCTAATCTATTTCACACAAAACCTCAGCCAGAAAACTGGGGTTAGTTCCATTTAGTCAAGTCAGATTCAACCTCATGTCTCAGAGATGAAAGAACAGTAAGTTACATAGGGCCTGAGTTTGGTCAAAATTTTGGGAGGAAGTTTGGAAAAAAAATGGGTGTTACACGCCAATTCTGGGCAGCAGCGGGCGGTAGGTCGGATTCTAGGCAGCAAATGCGATTATCGGCAAACTAACGGCGAGGCTAGAGTCGGGCCCGGGGAAAAAAATCCAACAAATGAAAAACAAACCAATACAAATCCTTCAGAGCACCCTATTGTAAGGGGATAAAAAAACGGTCACTAGAGTGGAAAGAGACCAATGGTCACGCCAACGGTCAAGAATGGAGATACTGAAGGTAGTGAATTGATCTGACATGTACGGCCCAAGTTTCCACACGATAAAAAACGGGCGCCCCTCCGAGCTGGGCGCCCGTTTATCGCGCCTAAAACGGCGCCTAAAAAAAACCTCGCAATTCTGGAGTGTTCTGCGACTCCTTGTCTGCCTGGCGCGGCGCCCAGGGGGGCGGAGCCTACACTCGCGCCGATTTTGTAAGTGGGAGGGGGCGGGTACTATTTAAATTAGTTTTTTTTCCTGCCGGCAACACTGCGCGTGCGCGTTGGAGCGTTTGCGCATGCTCAGTGTGAAAAAAATATTGGCACTCAGCCATTTTTGTAGTTCTTTGTAGCTGTTTAATTTTTGAACATTTTTTTAATAAAAGCACATTAGCACTTGCAGCCTTCTCACTGTCTCCTTCCCCCCTCCCCCGCGGGAACGAAACGGCTGTTCCCTTACCCCCCCCTCCTCCCCTCCGCGGGAACGAACGCCTGCAGAATTCTCCGTGCCTGAAGCACTTTCACACAGGTAGGAAGATGGTTTATTTAATCTTTTCTTTGCTTATAAATGTTTATTCAGGTTGGATTTATTTGTATAATATTTGTAGAAGTATAAATAAGGATTTATTGTAGAATTTAATGACTTCCCCCCCCTCCCCCCCACCTCGTTCTGGATGCCTAATTTGTAACCTGCGCCTGATTTTTTAATGTGTAGAACAGGTTTTTTCAGTTCTACAAAAATCTTCACTTCCTCCATTCTAACTTAGTTTGGAGTACGTTTTCACTGTGGAAACTTTGAAATCAGGCGTCAGTGGCCAGACACGCCCCCTTTTGAAGAAAAAATTCTGTTCCAAAGTAGAACTGTTCTACCCGACTAGAACGCAGAAAAAAAAATGTGGAGAATTGCGATTTCTAAGATAGTCCGTTCTCCACCAGTTGCTCCTAAAAAATCAGGCGCAAATCATGTGGAAACTTGGGCACGTGAAATGGTCCAGATTAAGAGGGCTTATCAGTATTAGGAGATTCTGAAGAATCAGGAATTCTTCTGTCTTACGGTATGGATTGTAATATTGATCGATTATGTATAACCCGCTTATGTATTTAAAGCACGCTCATACACGCGCTAACATTGGGCTAGTAAGAGGGGAATAGCAAAGCCTGATGGGTAATGAACCATCCCGTTGTGTTAATCTTAATACAGATTTACATTCTGAATAAGCACATCCACCAAGGGCAAGTGGAGAGTCAATAGTCTGGAATATAGATTATAAACAGCATCTGAATCTCATGAGAAACTAGGACATTATGACTGAAGTTCTCTTGGGAACAGGATAAGAAAGCAGGTGTTTGGGAACGAGATATCAAACCCTGGGTTACTTCACAGATTATGAGAAACTGAGGCAAAGTGACACCATTGAATAACACATTCCAAAAGGGGGACATGTGATGAGAGATAGACAGGTGGGGAAGAAACATTCAGAGCTAGTCTGATAAGAGTCAACAAATCAATGTAACTTCGCTGCTAGCAGTATACCAATCGATGGTTTTGTAGGAGGGTTGCACACCTCAGAATACGTGTAGCTGTCATTACAAACTTGTTCTGGGAAGTGTTCATCGGAACATTTCCCCTGCATATTGCTTGAATAAAACCGGTTGAACCAAAGTTTTCATCTGAGTGATTCCGTGGTCATTATGAGGGGTCAACACCTGCCCTCTGTATATCAGGGAGTCCATCTTGAGGAAGAGAAGGCTTCCTTTTACCCCAACAATACGGGCGGGTGTCGATTCCTTATATCAGGAAGTCGACCTCGAGGAAGAGAAGTCTTCCTTCTACCAACACTATCAAGCAAAATCGCTGCAAAAGAAATAAAGCAAACCATTTCACTAACCTTTTCTTGCAGTTCTTCATACTTACTGTTTAGGCAAGACCTGCCTCCACTGCTGCTGGAGCGGAGGACGGTCGGACCAATCTCGGGAGGGAGGACTTTTGTCGGCGTTGCATGCCGACATATACCGGCGCACGCCCGCTGACCCTCCCCAGCTGACTTCTCTCCCCACTGGCATGAGGGCCTCACCAAACTGCCCGGAGGGGTGCACCGAAAAAATGGAGACAGTGGCAGCCGGCGGTAGGTTCACCAAATTCAGGCTCATATGAACATAAGAAATAGAAGCAGGAGTAGCATTTGGTCTGTCGAGCCTGCTCCGCCATTCAATAAGATCATGGCTGATCGTCTACCTCAACTCCACTTTCCTGCACTATCCCCATATCCCTCGATTCCCTTAATATCCAAAAATCTATCGATTTCGGTCTTGAATTTACTCAACGACTTAGCTTCCACAGCCCTCTGGGGTGGAGAATTCCAAAGATTCCCAACTCTCCGAGTGAAAAAATTTCTCCCCATCTCCGGCCTAAATAACCAACTCCTTATTCTGAGATTGTGACCCCTGGTTCTAGACTCCCCAGCCAGGGGAAACATCCTCCCTGCATCTACCCTGTCAAGCCATGTAAGAATTTTGAATGTTTCAATGAGATCACCTCTCATTCTTCTAAACTCTATAAAGAATATAGAGGTTCCCCGACTCTGGCAAGACATACTGTAGAAAGAAATTAAAAACCCTCACCTCCACTTGGAGCTGGTTCAGCTTTTTTCGCAAATCTGTGGTGTCCTCTCCGGAGTTAAGCTTCTTGTGGAAGTCTAGTTCTGCATCCAATAATTCCTTCTGTGCCTTAATAGTCAAAAGAAGAAAAATAATAATCAATCTTTATATTATTGTACCCTTTAACCAACATATATCCCTCAACCACCACCATCAAAAATTCATTTATCGCATCGCTGTTTGCGGGATCTTGCTGTGCGCAAATTGGCTGCCATGTTTCCCCATATTACAACAGAGAATGCACTTCAAAAAGTACCGTATTGGTCGAAGTGGTTTGGGATGTATTGAGCTTATGAAAAGCACTATACAAATGCATGTCCGGAGGTTGTGGACTCAACCCCACTCCAGAGACTTGAGCACATTCCATTCAACGCAGGATCGTTTTTTTCAATGTCAGGTTTCACGCAGGTGTGAAACTGTGACTGGGCCGTGTGGCCCCTTAAAGTAGCCACGCACCCAAAAAAAGTAAGAGGGAACACTGATTCCAGTGCAGTACTGAGGGAGTACTGCACTGTCGAAGGTGCCGTCTTTCCGGTGAGACATTAAACCAAGGCTCTGTCTGCCTGCTCACGTGGACATAAAAAATACTATGGCATTATTTGAAGAAGGTGGGTTCTCCCGGTGTCCTGACCAACATTTATCCCTCAATCAACATCACTAGAAACCAGGTTATTTGATCATTATCTCGTTGCTGTTTGAGAGACCTCGCTGTGCCCAAATGGGATGCCACCTTTCTTAAATTACAACAGCGATTACACTTCAAAAAGCAGTTCATAAAACACAATGGGACATCCGGAGGTCGTGAACGGTGCTATTTAAACGTAAGTTTGTTCTTTTTTTTTTACAATAGTGCTATGCTTTGTACTAACTCTAGTATCTTGTCAACACATTTTAGACATCTTTCTTTTATATCCTTATGACACCAGGTATCAAACTTGCTGTGATCCATTATCACAACTGGTGATCCATTATCGCAAGACCATCAGCAGGCGGGGCCATTGGAGGGAGCAGCATGCAGTGGCATACCACTGCAGGATGCAGCGCATGCTGCTGCAGGAGGGCGACGGCTGCGAAGCCAGGTCGCTGATTGCAGGCACAGCAGGAGGGGAAAAGGAGCAGCAAGAGTTTGTAGAAGGAAGTGACCGGGGCCCTGTAGAGGCGTGAGTTCGGGGCCCAGGAGAGGCAAGGGCCCAGGGGCAACACGGCCAGCCCACATTGCGATATGTGCGCGCGCTAGCTCCGTGCAGCAGAACTGGTCTCCAGTTGTCTTGGCTAATCCTTGCCACTGGACCAAAACCTAGCTCTGTCAAGCCCTCCGGCAACCGCCACCACATGTTAAAAAAATTCACGCAAAGGCATCTTCCACCCTTCAAGATGTTGTTCGGGATCTGGAATATTAGGTCCTTCATGTGAACTCATCCCTTTTTGGCGTGGAAGCAAGTCATCCTCGCTTCGAGGGACTGCCTATGATGATGATGATGTTACTAAAATATTAATGGATGACACAAGTTATTCATCATGGGAACCGGCAAGAGTGCATAGAATATCTAGGTACATTTATTGCTAACGAGGAAGTGCCTCATTCGAAGGTGTCTGAATTGTGCACTCTCAAGCAGGGGATGTTCTGTTCGCATGGTGACTCTTTAATTAATCAACACTTGCTGCTGTGGTGCCTTTTATTAAACAGCTTAAAAGGGAGTCTCAAAGAAAATTTCATCTTGGATGCAAGTATCTCTAAGTATAATACAGGAACAATTTCAATTTACCCACTTTGTACCCAGTTTCATATCATCAAGCTCCTCAGTTCAGAAAATAAGAATATTCCAAACACTAATTCTCCAGGGCAGGAAACAAGCTCACTTAAATGTGTTTGACTTAAAGATCTCAGAAGCAAAAGAATATTTAAACTTCTTGAGCCATTATTATTTTTTTTTTTAAATTGGTGCGGAGGAGACTTATCCTTTCTATCTGTGGTGAATTTTAACCTGACCCAGAAGTGAATAGGACAGTGTTCAAATATAAAGCTATTTCATTCTTAAAAAGCAGAGAATGAAAAAATAAAAATCAGACAGGTCTGTTTGGTAAGCAAATCAATTCATTCATCTTGTTCCTTAATGTACTCATTTCCCATGGTAACCACATGCAAGGACAGAAGAACCTTTCGGCACTGGGAAAGATCATTCAGCCCAAGCCCTTTTTAATAGATCAGCCGAACCACTTACTCGCTATATCCCTCAATCCTATGTACAGTTCAGGATGGTTCTAATTGTTTCTTTAATTCATTTATACTGTCTGCTTTAACGACCTTCCCAGAAAACTTATTCCACAACCGTTACCCTTCGAATGAAATAAATTTAATCGGACTTCTCTTATTTTTAAACTTTCTATTTTTCATACGGAAATGGTCAACCACACATTAAAAAATTGGAGACTAACATCAGATTTTGATTTTAGCTGTGATGGAACTGATGACGTTGATGCTGATGTTGCTTTCAGTTCATCTCGCAATTGTGATATTCTTTCCGTCAAGTCTTTAATGGTTTTCATTATTTTAGCCCTCTCCTCGATTTTCATACTTTTATTCTTTTCCAGCTTGCAAATTAATACCTGAATTGATTACAATACAAAAAACAATCTTTTTTAATATTCCAAACATTTCATCATCTTAACTAGCCAAATGAGCACCGTTACACATTACCCGATCTTCACTCAGTTAGAAACCTATTTAATATCACAGGTTTTCCTGGAAAATTTGGCATGCTAACATACTAGAGTGTACAATAAAAAGTGAAGTTAGGCTGCAATCCCATCAACATCAGAGTGTCTTTTCAAACTATGTTCTTACCTTCTGGCACTCAATTTGTTTTTCCAACATCTCTTGTTTCTTTTTCCTCATATCTTGCTGCAACTTTAAAGCTTCCTAAAATTAAAAAAAATGACCTTTTTTTATTTTAAAGGTTAGATTTCAAACAAAATGTTTATGTTGTGCAACTACAGTAACAAATTTTAACTTCAAATGTTATATTCTAAAATATAAATTTTCAATTATTTATGAAGATGGTATTTGGTTCAAAATTAGAATAAATTCCAGGATCACATATGAAGAGGCTCCATTAAACTTGTAACACAGCATACCCTCATTCTGACTGGGTAACTAATTCTACTGTTGCATGCTCTCTTTCTATGGCCAAAAATCTGCCATGCCCAGGAAGTTTACAGTGGTAATTCCAAAACGTTGGGTTTCTAAAGATCCAACAATAGAACTTTTCTATGCCAAGGGCAGGCAGAGGAATTAGTAAAGTTTTTTTTTTACCTTTATACATATCCCTCTGCTTTGCTACCAACTTTCCCATTTTCAAAAAACCTCTCAAAATTCTCTTCCTGCTATCCACAAAGTTAATCATCTCTTTTCTTTTTCCTTCTTCCTTTCAGTGAGGGCCCAGTGGCATTTTCCTTCTTTGATGTAAAGCAATCGGGAGACATTTTGTTGTACTTGAGGAGCACTATGGAAATGCAAGCTATCCTTATTGATGTTCCTGAAGCACATAGATGTTGGTGGGTGCAAGAGGGTAGTTTGGGTTCGACCAAAATTAAGCTGGAAGAAAACCAGGCTCAACCAGGTTTTACATTAGTCAGGCAGTTGTCGATGGAGCAAGTGCAGAGGTAGAGCTGGGTGCCTTCACTAACATGGCTTGACCATATGCTCTAGATGATATTGCCAATGGGTAGGATATGAATAACGAAGTTGAGGGGTATAAGGAGGAGTCCATAGGAACAGACTTTTGAGACAGTGTAACACATGAAAGAGGACTAAATATTCAAATTGGCTTCCTTGATTGTTATGGTAGTAGAATCTATGGATTTTAATATTTCATTCTCACCAAGGGGCAGCTTATGACAGTAGAGAATTTTCCCCCGGGGTTGCTCCGTTTTTTTTTGGAGAAGGCTGCTTTTTCTGGCCTAACTTAAAAATCCCTAGTTTCCCCAATCAATTTGCACCAGTGTAACTCACTTAGTTACTTTTTTTTTAAAGGTTAGTTTTTTTTTACCACAAAAGGGGGCGTTACCAGCCACCTACTCCAGTTCTGGCCATTTAGGCAACTTTGGGCAGCTAATAGTTACTCCATTTCTACTTAGGCCAGCGTATGTGGCCACTTGAGAAAACCCTTGGAGAGTTAAAGAAATCGGCGCAGGTAAGTGCAGCAGAAGGAAAGGTGAGAGAGGTTGGGGGGGGGGGGGGGGAGGGAGAGAAGGGTGGGGGAGTGGGGAGGGGGGGAGGGGGGAGGGAGAGAGAGCGAGAGAGAGAGCGCGAGAGCGAGAGCGAGAGGGGGGGTGGTGGAGGGAGAGAGAGGTGGGGGGGTGGTGGAGGGAGAGAGAGATGGGGTGGTGGTGGAGGGAGGGAGAGAGAGAGATGGGGTGGTGGTGGAGGGAGGGAGAGAGAGAGATGGGGTGGGGTGGAGGGAGGGGTGGAGGAGGGAGGGAGAGAGAGGTAGGGGGGGTGGAGGGAGGGAGGGAGAGAGAGGTGGGGAGGTGGAGGGAGGGAGAAAGAGGTGGGGGGGGGTGGAGGGAGGGAGAGAGGGGTGGGGGGGGTGGAGGGAGGGAGAGAGAGGTGGGGGGGGTGGAGGGAGGGAGAGAGAGGTGGGGGGGTGGAGGGAGGGAGAGAGAGGTGGGGGGGTGGAGGGAGGGAGAGAGAGGTGGGGGGGTGGAGGGAGGGAGAGAGAGGTGGGGGGGTGGAGGGAGGGAGAGAGAGGTGGGGGGGTGCAGGGAGGGAGAGAGAGGTGGGGGGGTGGAGGGAGGGAGAGAGAGGTGGGGGGGGTGGAGGGAGGGAGAGAGAGGTGGGGGGGGTGGAGGGAGGGAGAGAGAGGTGGGGGGGTGGAGGGAGGGAGAGAGAGGTGGGGGGGTGGAGGGAGGGAGAGAGAGGTGGGGGGGTGGAGGGAGGGAGAGAGAGGTGGGGGGGTGGAGGGAGGGAGAGAGAGGTGGGGGGGTGGAGGGAGGGAGAGAGAGGTGGGGGGGTGGAGGGAGGGAGAGAGAGGTGGGGGGGTGGAGGGAGGGAGAGAGAGGTGGGGGGGTGGAGGGAGGGAGAGAGAGGTGGGGGGGTGGAGGGAGGGAGAGAGAGGTGGGGGGGTGGAGGGAGGGAGAGAGAGGTGGGGGGGTGGAGGGAGGGAGAGAGAGGTGGGGGGGTGGAGGGAGGGAGAGAGAGGTGGGGGATGGAGGGAGGGAGAGAGAGGTGGGGGGGTGGAGGGAGGGAGAGAGAGGTGGGGGGGTGGAGGGAGGGAGAGAGAGGTGGGGGAGTGGAGGGAGGGAGAGAGAAGGGTGGGGGCGGGGGGGGGGGAAGAGAGAGTGAGAGGTGGGAGGGGAGGGAGAGGTCGGGGGGGGGGGAGGGAGAGGTCGGGGGGGGAGGGAGCGAGAGGTGGGGGTGGGGGGGGAGAAGAGGGCGAGAGAGGTGGGGGGGGGAAGAAGAGGGCGAGAGAGGTGGGGGGGGGGGGAAGAGGGAGAGAGAGGTGGGGTGTGGGAAGAGGGAGAGAGAGGTGGGGAGGGGAAGAGGGAGGGAGGGGGGTGGGGGGGGGGGGAAGAGAGAGAGAGAGAGAGAGAGAGAGAGAGAGTGTGGGCACGGGGGGGGGGGCGGGGGTCTTTGACCAGGAGGGAGGGAACCACTCAGCCTGGGCTAGGGGGCGGGAGAACTCACTGGTAGGCAGGCGGAACTCACAGAACGCATCGGCAGGCATGAGAATTCACAGAACGAATCGGCAGGCAGAACTCTCAGAACGCACCGGCAAGCCCTTCGGCCAGGGCTAGGTGGCGGGAGAATGCACTGGCAGGAAAACGCACCGGCAGGAGAATCCAAGAGAATGGGACTGGACCAGCAAGCCCTTCCAGCAGGGTTGGAGGCAAGTTGCTATTATGTGTTTTTCAATTCTTTTAATGTGTTGCTGGTTACTATGGCGGCCCGATCTTTTTGGCGCAGACAAGGCTCCACCCCCCCTCGGGTTAAGCCACGCCAAAATGAAGAGATCCTAAGGGGAAATTTTTTTTTTTGGCGTACTTGGGCCACAAAAAAAAAATTAGGTGTAACTCTTCAAGTACGCCAAAAAAATGCTTTGGGGAAAATTGAGCCCAATGTCTCGTCTTAACCTTTTAATAATCAGGGTTAGAACTAAATTATATTTTCTATTTTAACTTATTTCAACAAGGCTACGGACCAAGAGCGTAAAAGTGGGATTAGGCTGGATAGCTCTTGGTCTGATGGCGCAGATACGATGGGCCTCTTTCCGTGCTGTAAATTTCTATGATTCTATGATTCTAATTAATTCTGCATAAAGCAATGGTAAAACAAAACGTTCATTTTATTATTCTGTTTTCTGTAAAGATGACAGATGTCATTTGCCTACCATCATTTTTCTTTACAATCAACCAACCTGTTCTACATAATTTATTAATGATACAAGTCCTTTAACGTTGTGTGTACCTATTATCCTTCAAAGCAGTTCAGTGTGATATCTATTTGGTGCCTTTAAACTTTCCAACATTAAAGTTTTAAATATAGATCTGCTCATAATTAGAATTTAAATCATCTGTCTTTATTCACAGAACTTAGGGACTCAATTAATTCAGTGAAATAAAGTGTGCATGAGATGCCTCATTACCTCAAAAGGAAACTCTGGGAATAATATCTAGAGTACCTGTTTTTTCTTGTGAGCTTCTTTTGCTTCAAGTGCTTTAGTGGCTGTAACAGAAGATTTATGGTTTGTCTTTGTGACTGCAGAACTATATCCTGTCTTTACCAGGCTTGTGGAGGAAGGAGGTCCCTAGGGGAAACAAAGGTAGCACATTAATTTCACTGCATTACTATCACAGGTAAGTATTACGCAATGTTAAATATTCTGTGTAATTTCTGGTGTGGAACCAAGTCCCTGGGAGACACCGGGCAGTGTCGAATCATAATATTCAGATAATGCTGGATAACTTGCTGTAATACTATTTTGTCGTAGTCATGTACTTCAGACAGAAGACCATCAGTCCACCTAGTCATTGCAAGATATCTCTATATCTTACTATTTAATAACCATTATTTCTAACAGATGTCGCAGGCTTGTCATTTCCTTTCAAGTTTCTAATTCAAATCACCTACACTAGACAAAATATATTTTTTCTGAATTGCGTATTTACTTTGGTTTCTCTTACCTTGAATCTACGTCCTCAGTTCTGAAATTCTGTATATAGCGAAAAAACATCATTTTTTTTTCCAACTTACCAAACTGAAAACACCCAAAAATTCATTCAACTCTCCCCTTCATCTCTCTTCTCAAGATTGAAACGTCCCAATGTGCACAATTATTCTTCACAGTCCAGCACTAAGTGTTGGAATGTACCTTATATTCCCATGTTGAACCTTCTCCAATAACATGATCTCCCTTTTGAAGTGGGGGAACAAACATGGAACCTCAATGGTCACTTGCAATTTTAAAGTTACACCCTTTGCCATGCAATCAAATACCTTGTCTGTTCTCTTTTGGACCATGAGGTTTATTGCATCACTGATCTGAGATATCGCTCCTTCTTCAGTGTATTCATACAAAGTACATATTTTCTGTTACCTTTGGTCAACTCAAGTTACTTGCATTAGAGTGCATCTATCACTTTTCTGCTACACAATCTCAACATCGCCAAGTCCTTTTTGAATGTGTGCACACTGGTTCTCATCATTTGCTGTTGCTATTTTCGCGCCATCTGCAAACTGGGTGCCTCTAAATGGACTCTCGTAACTAATATTTATAAAAATGACAATCAACCCGAACACCAATCTCGCACAGATCAAAAGGCACACAATGGAGCTGGACAATTAATGGTTAATTGCCTGCATATTAACTGTTGAAACCATATTCCTGCTTCAGTTCAAGACTTAGCAAACCAAATACTTGAAAAACACACAACAGCTTGCATTTATATAGCGACTTTAACAGAGAAATAACCCTGTAAAATTACTTCACAGCTGCTGCTTTACAGACAAACACCCTCACCTCCAACAACAAATGCAAGGAGCTCAGGGTCTTCTTTATCACAAAGATTGAGATCATCCATTAAGCTGCCTTTGCGGCTTCCCACACTTCGCTTTGCCAACCAAGCCAAACCTCCCTTTAGGCTTCCCAAAGCCCCAGTCCTAAGCCCACGTCTTTCTTTGGTTTTTCTTTTATCGCCACTCATGTCGTCTCTGAGCTTATCTTGTCGGTGAAATCCACTTTATGCTCCTTTGACTATATTGACGCTAAACTGCTGACTACCCGACTTCCCTTTCTGGCACCCATATTAGCTGACACAAATGCCTCCATCTCAATTTCAACACCATCATTGTGATCCACTCTGTAAAAAACCCACCTTCAACCCTGTCCTTGCAAACTACTGCCACATCCCAAATCTCCTTTTCCTCTCCTAAGCTTTTGAAAGTGTTGTTGCCTCCCAAATCCGTGCCGATTTTTCTATGTTTGAAACTTTTGGTTTTCTGAACCTGCCACAGCACTAAATAAAGTCACAAATGAAATCCTCCCGACTATGTGTTGCATGACTCCTCCTTGTCCTCTTTGACCGTTCTGAAGCCATTTTCACTTTAGGGGGTTCGCCCTCACTTGTTTCCTCTCTATCCAATTGTAGCCAAAGCATCTCCAGCAATGGCTTCTCTTCCAGCCCCGATATCATTAGCTCTTCTTGTCATCAAGGATCTATCCTTGGCTCCCTCCTCTTTATCTACATGCTGCACCCCGACAGCAATATCTGCAGACATTGGGTCAGCTTTCATATGTATGCTGATGAGACCTAGCTCTACCGCTCCACCACCTTTCTGTACACCTTTGTACTGCTTCTGTCCTGTCAGGCTGCTTATCCAATATCCAGTCTTGATTGAGCCGCAGTTTCTTCCAGTAAAACATTGGGAACACTGAAGCCATAGTCGCTGGCCACCACCAAAAATTCTTTACTCTCACCATCGATTCCATCCTCTTTCCTGGCCATTGTATCGAGCTGAACCAGTTCAGAATTTCAGCATCACATTCAACCCTTAGCTGAGTTTCCAACACCTACCTCAGCCCATCTGCTACTGAAGCCCTGCTGTGCTGCATCCTACCCTGCATCGTCCCCTCACCTAAAAATCTCTGGCCTTTGACACACTAGCACCCAGTACCCAACGCCTCAAGTGTAAACTTTCTGTCCTCGTGTTCAAATCCCTCCATGACCTTGCCCCTCCCTATCTTTTTGGTGTTAAAGAAGTTATATAAAATCAAGTTGTTGTCGGGAAGAGCGAGAAACATAAACGTGGAATATTAATTACCTGTGATGCTTCTCCGCCAGTTCCAAACTGGTTCGAACTGATTTGTGTCCCATCGGGCTGACTTCCACCCAGTGCCCCAAGTCGTTGTTTTACTGATGTATTTGTTAATACAAAAGACCCTGGGCTTTGGTTTCGGTTTAATATCTGAAACACAGATAATAGATTTGCAACGATAGGCTTAATAGTCATTACACAACAACTTCATCCACACTCATTTAAAAAAAAAATTATATAACCATACATTTGTATATTCTGAACATGATCCTTGGATCCATGGGAACCTGGTTTCAGAAGGTCAGATTGGATCAAAACCATCTCTCGTGATATAGGGTCCAAAGTTAAAAAATAATTTTGTCTCAAACAAATGATAAGACTGCTTATAAAAAGAATTACTGAATTATTGAACAACTTATTCTTTTTATTTTTTTTATAAATAACACTAGGTTTTACAAACATATACAAAGCAAACTATAATTCGATTGATTATAGAACGCAAATGACAACCACTTAAACAAGCATCAGGGTAACACAGGTGCAATCACCACATACCAAATTTTCGCAGAAACCAGATTGTCAATTTCCCACTCGTGTTTTTTTTTTAATTTTCAGTCCTGCTGTACATCATTCAAAATCCAGCTCTGCCTGCTATTTTCAAGAGGCAAAGAGCTGAGAAAAAGGGAAAGTGGAAAGTAAGAGCAGAAGTGAGAGATAAGAAATAAAAGAAATGGAAATGAAAAAGCAGAGGCAGTTAAGAGTAAAGCAGGAGAGAGAAAAACGAAAATGAAGGAGGAGACAGAGGGACTTGGTATTACCAGTATCCTAACAAGAGGGGCATGAGAGGCAGAGAGCTTTTAGTTGGATCAAGTCAAAAAAAAGGTTGAGAACCACTGAATGGGATACTTTTATTCAGATTCACTGTCAAGAATGACAAATGATTTAAATGAGCCTTGAGCGAAGGCCTGTGCTTAAGGAATCCCTTTTGTCAGTGGTTGCAACTTACAATAGTTGAGTTTTTCATTCTATTAAAATCATACTTTGTATAACTGTTTAATGTAAATAGGTTACAAAGCGCTAAAATAGTCTCTCAATTCATAATACAATATACATTGTTTCCTTCCATTATTTTTTTAAGGTGAGCCGATATATCTTGCAACACATCAGACTAAGAGGGCAAGCACCAATCTTCTGCCAACACCACTCTATAATGAGTGACAGGAAGTATGTGCTTGGATATTCCTTCTCCATGCAGGAAAACACAACATCCAATAACTGGCACCACTTTTTTCAATAGTCCATTTAAGGTTGGAAATTCATTGTGGTGTGAAGTTATACCCCACTGCTCTACACTGCAGCAAACAAAACAAACAAGCTGCTGTCCCTCATTTTAATGAAAATACACAATAGATTACAATCCTGGCTATTGGATACAGAGTAGCTCTGAGATTTGTTTTTTTACCTATATGGGATGTCAAAGATACAAAAACATTGACTGTCTATTTAAACAGATTCACTTTTAACTGGAGTGGTATCCGGCATAAAATTACTTATGCAAATTTAAGAGTACCCAAAATCAAATAACTATTTGGAGTCCACTCATTTGTACTTTATTTTTTCAATAGGGAGTATGCTCATATTTGCTCCCCTTAAAGTGACAATAGGTTAGATAAACTGAGTTATCCGTTTTGGTTTCCTGATTTGAAATTGAAAGGTCTTTTATGTAAAATACACAATCTACAACAGTCCGATTATTTAAGAGTTAGAAGTGCAGCATAACAGTAAAACAGTACCTTATGAACGGTGCTGTGTTGTGATACTGCTAACTGTTGTGCCTGTACTTGCTGATGCTGATGTTGAACTCCATTATTCTCTCTGTGCCAGTACACCCTAATAAACCTGTTGTTCAATACCGCCGCTGTACTGGAAATAGCCCGTTTTGCCTCCTCGTTCTGTGAGTACTGAATGAGTGCTGCTTCTGGATCACCACCAAAGGCAACCTATGGGATTAAATGTGGGGTGGTGAGGGGAGATGGGGAGAAACAGTATACTGATTATAATGCTGGTACATTCATTTTTGAGAAAATACTATCTTCAGGTTCTATTTGTGCTTGCCACTGGAAACGTGTTCAGCTGATCTGAGCAGGACTCCTTATGTCATCATTAAAACTATAGCTGGTATGTAAAAATAACAAATGTTTTTCAAGAATCTGTGCACTAGTCAGAGGTGTCGTCATATTCATTTCCCAGATAAAAATGTCACCTTGGTAAATGAGTTAACCTTTGTGTATTTCATTAGTGTGATGGCTATTGATTCAAATGTCAAGCCAACAGAACATCTTGTGCGAGAGATAAAAATAAGAATGTAACGTACATTCCAACAACCATAAACGAAGTGTAAGCCACAATTTATTTTTTAAATCCAAAATTTTAGCCATGGCTCAGTGGGTAGCAACTCTGCCACTGAGTCAAGACAGTTGTGGGTTCAAGTCCCACTCCAGAGACTTGAACACAAAAATCTAGGCTGGCACTTCCGTGCAGTACTGAGGGAGCACTGCACTGTCGGAGTTGCCATCTTTCAGATGAGATGTTAAACCAAGACCCCATCTTCTCTCAAGAGTGGGCGTAAAAGATCCTATGGCACTAGAAGAGAAGAGGAGTTACCCCTGGTGTTCTAGCCAACATTCAATCAACATCACTAAAACAGATAATCTGTTCAATGTCACATTGATGTTTGTGAGAGCTTGCTGTGCGCAAATTGGCTGCCGCATTTCCTATATTACAACAGTGCCTACATTTCAAAAATACTTCACTGGCTGTAAAGTGCTTTGGGACATCCGGTGTTCCTGAAATATGCCTTGTGCTACAGCCAATACTATTTTCTAACAATCTATCTAATTTAGAAAATATAATGGTATGAACCTAAATATATACTTCCAGTTACAGTACCTTGAACTAATTAAGATCAATGCAATGTGACTAAAATGCACTTTGCTGCACTCCAGAAATTATTGGAAAATAATAATTAAGAGTTCACAGCGCCTGCCATTATTAGTGCGTAAAAAATACATCAATTTGTGGCGAAGAAGGGATACTTCACAAGTTCTGATTCACCACAAATTGCTGGACGATTTCTGCCGTTCTGTCAAAACAGAAAAAAAATTACCATCTCACAGTAAGCCTCCCCATTGTGTGTCATGACATTGCTGGAGCACATCTCTTGTTTGTAAAGGAGCATTGATGTTAGACGAGACTGTGATCTTAAACACAGTCACTTGCTCTCAGATTAAAGGCTATAGCTCAAGGAGAGAGATGGTAGTGCTAGTCATGAAACACTTGTTTATTTTTAACTTCCAGCTGCACATCAAGTCATGATGGATTTGGGCCGTTAATACGAATTAACCTCGCGCAGCCATTTAGGACTGGTAATTCAGGTCACAAGAACCCTGCTAATGACGTGATTTATGGTCTGGACATCCCCCTCAACTTTGGAGACAATTTTCTAGAACAATAAGTTTTAAAACCAACAAGGGAGCAGACCATGCTCGATTTAGTGGTGAGTAACAAACATGACAGTAAAGGAACATCTTGAATGGTGGCCAGAATATGATTGAAATTGGTATTGGGTTTGAGAAGGAGATGGACGAGTCATAAACCAAAGTTTTAAAATTTAAATAAGGCAAACTTCAGAGGAATGAGAAATAAATTGAAATAAATAAAAGCAGGCTCGAGGGGCTAGATGGCCTACTCCTGTTCCTAATTCTTATGTTCTTTCTTTCTTTTTTTTAAATTTTGTACCCTACCCCGCACCAGGTCCTGCTCACCCATCACCCTGTCTTTCCTGACCTACAATGGACCCCGGTCCCCCAATGTCTCAAATTCAGAATACTCACCTTGTGCTAAAATCTCTTCATGGCTTCACCCTCTCCTCATCTCTGAACCCGTCTGCAGCCTTGCAAACTTCTCCCACCAAATTTGTTGTTCCTCTGACTTCCTTCACCTGCCATTGGCAGTCATGCAATCAGCCATTTGGGCCCGTGGTTCTGAAATTCCTTCTCTAGACTGCTCCGTCTCTCCACATCCCTTCCCTCCTTTAACAACCTCCTTAAAACCTCTCTTGAATACCAAGATTTTGGTTCATCTAATATCTCCCTCTTTGTCTCCGTGCCATTTTTGTCTGATTGTGCCTCTATGAGGTGCCTTGGGGCGTTTTCCTACATTAATAAGCAAGTTGTTGTTACATGCACAAAACCTGGTACTCCACAGTGTTTTGCCTCCGAATTAATTTTCAAATTAGAAACATAGGTTGAAGATAGATTTGAAGTATAGCCTGAATAAATCAATCTACATGACTGTAGTTGTAATATACCTGTATTCAAAAATGTGGATGCTGTATGTAAAGCCTTAACTTCACAATTACTAAAAACTATATAGCCTGCATATCTGCATACATGGCTCTCATTAAACTACTTTTAAAAGTCCACATCACTAATTACTTCTCTAAATTATTATATATCAGTTTTGGTGGATTTAGGTTTTTAAAAAAAAGATCAACCCAAACTGGATGGCAAGTTTTCAGATCGTTATAATCCCTCCCCGTTCCTCCAGTTACTTTGTGAAACAATATCTGAGTTAAGTATTTAAATATTAAATGCACTCTTAAAGTGAAATAGTACATTATCTTTTCACCTCTAGAGCCAGGATCTGAATTCAGCCTAGTGCCATTGAAAAAGCCTCCTCTCTCACCTTGATACAAGTCAAATGAATTTGGGTAAACCTAAATACCAGTGTGCACACCACAAATCTGATCACTAATTTGCCACAATATTCAGAGAAGCCACAAGGATGGGTTGCATGAAAAGTATAAAGTTCACTTTGAAGTTTGTTTTGAGAGTCTGGAGTTAAAGCATATGGATGGGACAGTGTAGTAGATGTAGTTTTATTTTGCATGTGGAACTGGTTTGCCTGACTTGATGTGCAGCTGGAAGTTAAAAATAAACAAGTATTTTATTGACTAGCATTACCATCTCTCTCCTTGAGGTATAGCCTTTCATCTGAGAGCAAGTGACTGTGTTTAAGATCACAGTCTTGGCTAACATCAATGCTTCTTTACAAACAAGAGATATGCTCCAGTCTACCACACTACTAAAGAGAAAAGCAGTTCTCATAAGGAATTAAAACTCCTCGACATCAATTTCCTTACCTGAATGTTGACAATAGTACCAAATTTACTGAAATGTTCATTGAGCTGGGTAATGGTGTTCATTTCCCTTGGAATTTTTCGGACCTCTAGCTTTGTGTTATCATAGGTGTGTTGAGTCTTCTTCTGAAACCCTTGCTTGTTTTGATGGTTAAAATTTTGCCTGCTGATTTTAAAAAATATGCAACATTTACATAATGGGGTCCTGGTTCCAAGCACTTCACAGTCTTCAACATTGGGCTACAGTGACATTTGGTTGTGTCAATGCCAAATTCTACTCCAAAGTTCAGTTTTAGAGACAAGTATAAATTGTGAAACTTTTACATTCAAATAATTACTGAAATAACTACTGAAATATCCAGCTTCCTTTAAACTGATGCTACAAAAGCTTAACCATAATTTAGGGATTTAGAAACAAACTAGCACATGCATAAACATATAGAGCCCGAAATTGGTGGAAGCCAAGTTACACCCAAATACCACCCAAAGGTCCACTGAAATCCTGATGGGCAGAAGTTTCATGGAAAAATCTTAGAAAGACCGCCCAACGGCAAAAAAGGGACTTAAGCACCGAATCTGGCCAGCAGCGGGCGGTAGCTCCAATTCTCGACGGAAAATGCAATCGTCGGCAAAGTACTGCCGAAGATTGAGTCAGGCCAGGGAGGGGGGGAAACTGATGAAATTTAAAATTTTCAAAAAATGAAATAAAAACACTAGAAATCCTGCAGGGGACCCCATTCTCCTGAATCCCTGCAAAAAAAAAATAAAGAAAAGTGGTCTTTTCCCCTGCTAGAGTGGAGAACCGCCCGGATCAAACTAGCAGCTTGGTGAGCGGGAGGGCTCTTACATGCATTGCATGCCAGCACACGCCAGCGTTTAATCCTCAGCAGTCCTCTCTCTCCACAGGTGGGAGGCCTCCTCCAAACTCGCTCGGAGGGGAGACCGTCCAGAAAACTCAGCAGCAGCGGATGCAAGTCCACCAATTTTGGCCCCATAATTTCCAAAAAAATTTATTCCCAAAGTGCTACAGTACATTGGTACACCATTATGTTAAATCAAAGGAGATAGGTTTGAACCCAAAAGATTTGCAACACTGCGAACCTCCTATTTCAACAAGGCAAGAGGAAGTGTGAATCAAAGATGAGACTCTGTGCATGCAAAACTGAACTTCAGAGTATTTCTTCCCCAAGATGGGTATCTAAAGTATAGTATGTTCCATTACCCACAGTGGCATCCCTTTCCCTGGAAAACACAAATATTCATAAAAATACTTTTGGCTACAACAGTGCAACCTTACTTTTCCATCCAAGGTTTTTTCGTAAGTGGTCCATCCACAGTCACCACAGTCCTTTTCCTGGATTCTGGTTCAATAACTACACGTGAAACATTGTTGTTGGTTGTTGTAACTATAGAGATCTCTGCTTGATTAACTTTCGCAGCCACTGAAAATGTCAAAAGAATAAGAAACTTAACATCCCTGTTAACCATCCTAATACACAAACCACACAACTGAATTGTAGAGAGTGTACAGAATACCTTCCGAAATGTTATTTAGTTTCAATTTGGATGCATTTTAAGTCAAAGCAACCCATAATAACAGCGCCATGAAATTCTGCATTTGCAGTTTATATCCTTGGCTCACATCACCACAGAAGAGGTAGAAATAGAAAACGGCATCTCAGTACAGGCTATTTGGGTAAAAATAAGCAGAGTGGGTCAGGAAATGACAGAGCTTAAAGTCAACACCGCCTCCAGTGCGCCAGAGCATGAGTGACTAAGGTGACATCAGGGGGAAAATAGAAAAAAGTTAAAATAAAAGGCAATATATCTGAATACGCGAAGCATTCGTAATATTAATAGCACAAATGGTATTGATCTAATAGCCATTATGGAGAATTGGTTGCAGTGACCAAGGTTGGGAACTAAATATTCCAGGATACTTGACTTTTAAGAGATAGGCAAAATGGAAAAGGAGGGGGGCAGGGGGGGGGTAGCTCCGAGAATAAACGATGGGATGAAGACAATAGAGGGACAGGATCTTAGCTTGGAAAATCAAGGTGTAGAGTCACTTTGGGTGGAGCTAAGAAACAAAACGAGGCAGAAAACACCATCGGTCCCATAACAGTATTTTTAATGTCGGACACAGTATATAAATTAAGAAATTAGAGATGTATTTACCATGGGTAATACAGTAATCATGGGGGTCTTCAATTTTCACATAGACTGGGCAAATTATTAATAGTGCGGAGGATGAGTTCACGGAATGCATTCAAGATAGTTTTCTAGATCAGTATGTCAAGGAACTAACTAGAGAACCGGCTACTTTAGATCGAGGATTGTGCAATGAGATAGGGTTAATTAATAACATTGTAGTAAAGGAGCATCTGGGGACGAGCAATCATAGCAAGTATTTTAGTCAATTCTGAAACTAGGGCCTTAAATCTGAACTACGTAGGTATGAGGGGCGAGTTGGCTAAAGTAGATTGGGAAACTAGATTAAAAGATATGACGGTACATAAGCAATAGCAAACATTTAAAGAAACAATTCATAATTCACGATAAATATACATTCCCTTCGGGATTAAAATCCCCCACAGGAAAATTGGTCCACCGTGGCTAACAAGAGAAGTTAAAGATAATATTTGATTAAAGGAAGAGCCTTATAAAGTTGCTAAAAAGTAGCAAGCCTGAGGATTGGGAGGATTTTAGAATTCAAAAAAAGACAACCAAGCAATTGACAACGAGAGAGAAAACAGAATATGAGAGCAAGAGGCATGAAAACAGATTGTAAAAGCTTCGACAGGTATGCAAAAAGGAAGAGATTAGCTCAAGTAAAAGTGGGGCCCTTAAAGGCAGAAATAGGGACAATTATAATGGGGAATAAGGAAATGGCATAGACACTAAACAAACACTTTGTATCGGTCTTCACAGAAGTCACAAAAAACATTTCAGAAATAGTGGGGAACCAAGCAAGGATCTAGTGAGAATGAGGAACTTAAAGAAATTATTATTAGTAAAGAAATTGTACTTGTATTGAAGAAATTAATGGGATGAGAAGCCAACAAATCCCCTATCCCTGATGCCTGATGCCTACATCCTAGGGTTTTAAAAGAGGTGGCAACAGAGGATGCATTGGTTTTGATCCTCCAGAAATCCCTAGATTCTAGAACGGTCCTCACGAATTGAAAGGTAAGCAAATGTAACCCCGCATTTCAAGGATGGAGAGAGAAAACAGGGAACAATAGACCAGCTAGTCTTACATCAATTGTAGGGAAAATGCTAGAATCTATTTTTAGAGATGTGGTAAGAGGGCAATTAGAAAATCATAATATGATTGCGCAGAAAGGGAAATTGTGTTCAGAGTTTAAGGTTGTAACGAGCAGGATAGTTAAGGGGGAACCAGTGGATGTAGTGTATTTGGATTTTCAAAAAGTATTTGATAAGGTGCCACACAAGAAGTTGTTACTCAAAATTAGGGTTCATGGGATTAGGGGGTAATATATTAGCATGGATTGAGACTTGGTTAATGGACAGAAAACAGTAGGGATAAACGGATCATTTTTAGGTTGGCAGACGATAACTAGCGGGTAGCTGCAAGGATCAGTGTTTGGGCCTCAGATATTTACAATCTATATTAATGACTTAGATGAGGGGACCGAGCGTAATCTATCCAAGTTTGTTGACGATTTTCAAAGCTAAGTGGGAAGGTAAGCTATGAAGAGGACGAAAAGAAGCTGTTCGGGATATAGACAGGTTAAGTGAGTGCCAAGAACATGGCAGATGGAATATAGGGGCCAAGTTTCGGCCTGAGTTGCTCCTGTTTTTTTGGAGCAACTGGTTTAGAATGGAGTTTCTTAGAAATTGCAATTCTCGGCATTTAGTTTGCTCCAGTTCTAGTCAGTTAGAACAGTTTCAGTTTGGAACAGATTTTTTTTTCAAAAGGGGGTGTGTCCGGCCATTTACACCCGTTTTGAAAGTTTAGGCAGTGAAAACATACTGCAAACTAACTTAGAATAGAGTAAGTGTAGATTTTTGTACGCTCAGAAAAACCTTGTCTACACTTAGAAAATCAGGCATAGGTTACAAATCAGGCGTAGGGAATGGAGAGGTCGAAAGGGAAGTTTACAAACATTAAACACTTCAGTTTTACAAATAAAGAGCCATCATCAATAATAAATGATAAATACATCAATAAATCAATCAAAAAAATTAATTAAAAAATAAAAAACATTTTAAAAATCAATAATTAAAACATTTTCTACTTACCGACTGCAGCACCGGGAGTCCTCCAACAGCGTGCTGGGATGGCCCCCCACTCCCCCCCAGTGTGTCTCTATCTCTCTGTCTGTCTGTGTGTGTGTCTCTCACTCTCTGTCTGTCAGTGTCTGTGTTTCTGACAGCAAGGGGAGGGGGTGGGGTGGAGTGGGAGGGGGAAGAGAGGGGAAGGGGTGTGGGGAAAAGAGGAAGAAGGGAGGGAGAGGAAGAAGGGAGAAAGGAGAAAAAGGATTTACAGGTAGGTGGCGTCGGGTCTGGGGGGGGTCAGGAACGCGGGTCGGGGGGGGAGGGAGCAGAGGTCAGGTCGGGTCCGGGGTGGGGGTGGGGGTGGGGGGGGAGTGGAGGTCGGGTCCGGGTCCGGGGGGGTGGGGGAGGGGAGGGAGTTGAGTCGGGTCCGGTCGGGAGGAAGCAGGAGTTGGGCGTGGGAGGTGAGCCTTATCCACACAGCCCCAGTGAGGCCATTCGGCCAGGGCTAGGGGCTGCATGCTTCGGGCCCCTCCCACACAGTTTTGGGCACCTGGAGCTACTACACATGCGCGCCCACTGTAGCGCGCATGTGCAGAGGTCTCGGCACTGGTTTCAGCGCAGGGACCTGGCTCCGCCCCCAACAGCTCATGCTGCGCTGCACCCAGCTCCAGAGGACCTGCAGGGAGCCGGAGAATAGGTCAGTTTATTTTCGGCGCACTTTGTGACGTGAAAAACGGGTGTCCAGGTCGGGGCTGTGCCTAGAAAACTTGGGCCCATAATGTGGAGAAATGTGAAAATATCCATTGGTAGGAAAAATAGAAAAGCAGAATATTTTTTAAATGGTGAGAGATTGGTAAATGTTGGTATTCAAAGGGACCTGGCTGTCCGTGTACACGAATCACAGAAAGTCAACATATTACCTCGAATTTAGGAGCAGTGATCTCACTGAAACATATAAAATTCTTAAGGGGCTTGGCAGGCTCGATGCTGGGCAGATGTTGCCACTGACTGGGGAGTCGAGAACTAGGGGCAATGGTCTAAGAATATGGGGTTGGCCATTTAGGACAGAGTCAAGGAGATATTTCTGCACTCAAAGGGTTGTGAACATTTGAAATTCTCTACCCCAGAAGACTGTGGATGCTCAGTCTTGAGTATAAATTAATTATATATATATAAAATTTATACAATATATAATACATATAAATAATGCAAGAGATGGAGGTGGAGAACGCGCTCGGTGGAAGGAAGAGGGCCATGTGCTTCTCAGGGGAGGCTCAAGAAGCACTGGTGCACGAGGTTGAGGCTCGATGGGAGCAATTGACCCAGGGTGGGCGTGGAAAACCTGCCCCTATTGTTTATCAGAGAATCTCTCGAGAGATCGCAGAGACGGTGTCATCTGCCGCACCCGCCATGCGGGGGGCAAACCAGTGCCACAAGCGATGGAACGATATTGTTGAGTCGGCGAGTGCAAGTAATAACTTTTATCATGCACTGACTAATGTAGTGCCACATTTTATTATGTTGTAAAGCTTGGTGTCAGGCATTATTTCCCATCATCGATCTCACTGCGCTAGTCTTCCGTACTTTGATGTAGTCATCATGTATCTACTTGCGTCCTAATGGTACATAAATGGTCCACTCCATTGAGGAAAGGACTAGGGATAGTTAATTGGGGATGTCGATCGACGTATTTCGTAATAGTAGCTGTGAAATTAGTTTACACACAGCATAGAAACATAGAAAATAGGTGGAGTAGGCCATTCGGCCCTTCTAGCCTGCACCGCCATTCAATGAGTTCATGGCCGAATATGCAACTTCAGTACCCCATTCCTGCTTTCTCACCATACCCCTTGATTCCCCTAGTAGTAAGGACTTCATCTAACTCCTTTTTGAATATATTTAGTGAATTGGCCTCAACAACTTTCTGTGGTAGAGAATTCCACAGGTTCACCACTCTCTGGGTGAAGAAATTCCTCCTCATCTCGGTCCTAAATGGCTTACCCCTTATCCTTAGACTGTGACCCCTGGTTCTGGACTTCCCCAACATTGGGAACATTCTTCCTGCATCTAACCTGTCTAACCCCGTCAGAATTTTAAACGTTTCTATGAGGTCCCCTCTCATTCTTCTGAACTCCAGTGAATACAAGCCCCGTTGATCCAGTCTTTCTTGATAGGTCAGTCCCACCATCCCGGGAATCAGTCTGGTGAACCTTCGCTGCACTCCTTCAATAGCAAGAATGTCCTTCCTCAGGTTAGGAGACCAAAACTGTACACAATACTCCAGGTGTGGCCTCACCAAGGCCCTGTACAACTGTAGCAACACCTCCCTGCCCCTGTACTCAAATCCCCTCGCTATGAAGGCCAACATGCCATTTGCTTTCTTAACCGCCTGCTGTACCTGTATGCCAACCTTCAATGACTGATGTACCATGACACCCAGGTCTCGTTGCACCTCCCCTTTTCCTAATCTGTCACCATTCAGATAATAGTCTGTCTCTCTGTTTTTACCACCAAAGTGGATAACCTCACATTTATCCACATTATACTTCATCTGCCATGCATTTGCCCACTCACCTAACCTATCCAAGTCGCTCTGCAGCCTCATAGCATCCTCCTCGCAGCTCACACTGCCACCCAACTTAGTGTCATCCGCAAATTTGGAGATACTACATTTAATCCCCTCGTCTAAATCATTAATATACAGTGTAAACAGCTGGGGCCCCAGCACAGAACCTTGCGGTACCCCACTAGTCACAGCCTGCCATTCTGAAAAGTCCCCATTTACTCCTACTCTTTGCTTCCTGTCTGACAACCAGTTCTCAATCCATGTCAGCACACTTGCCCCTTTGTCACCTTTGCAGAAAAAATTAGCCAGCAATAGGACGGAGCTCCGCAAGACGGGTAGAGGTCCACCGAAGACGGTTGAACAGGCAAACCTTGAGGAGCGCGCTGCAGCCCTGACGAGCGCACATGATCATATGGCCACGCATGTTGGTGCTGAACCAGTGCTCGTGGAGGGCAAGTCCTGCATAATCCCTCGACTGTACTACGGTCATGTAATTCAATGTTATGTCAATATAATGTAGAATGTAATGTAATGCTAGCAACACAAAATGTTGTTCGTTCTGACATGAACCATAACTTTTGGCTGATCACACTCTGCCACTTGGAAAGCAACATACTGTTTGGGACTTCAAGTTTTTGTTATGTCATGCAGTTTCTGTCCACTCTGCTTATAATAGTTTCATGTAATGATTCTCGGTAATATATGACGTAGCGGTGTTGCTCCTCTACATAAGCCTGTGCAACGTGAGTGTACTCATGTCACCTCTGACCCCTCCCCTCCTGCTAATCACCAATAATATATTTTACAGTTGCACAGGAGGAAGAGGTGCAGCAGCAGCAGCAGTCACCTGCACCAACCAACCCTCCCAAAAAGGACTGAGCTGAGGAGGAGACGGTGGAAGAGGAGGACATACATCACATCGACACTCCTCAAACTTTTGCCAGTGGTGGGGTGGGGGGGCGGGGGTGACGGGATTTGAAGCATCCTCTCTACTTGCGGCCACCGGTTCCTCGTCCGAATCCGATTTTCCTTGATTCCGGTCCGAGGAAACGGGACCCAGCAGCAGGGCACACCAAGTGTTCCGACCCGCATGCTGAATCCGCAGTGGCTGATCTGGCAAGGCGGGAACGCTGCACAACAGGCAGATGCTAAACTGGAGCATTGACGTGGGTCGAGAGCTCCTCCAGGTCATTGGTGGGTTGTCCGACAACATCGCCACATTAGCAGCCCGTCAATCAGAGGACATGGCGGAACTGACTGTGGCGGTGAGGGAGAACAACTAGTCCGTCAATGCCATGTGGCAATTGATGGTCTTACGATATGGCACTGAATCCCAAGGTGCCACACGACCAATAGCGACAGCACCTGATCGTCGGGAGGAAGTCCTCAACACCCCCAGCTTCTCCAGACCCCCCCGGCCATTGCAGTTGCTAAAGCACCACGAGGCTTCCCCTGTGGTGTCCAGGCGGGGTGGGGGTGGCAAGGGTTCATTGCCAGGCTCCTCGACCTCCTCAATGTCCCTGTCTTCCTTCTCCTCCTCTTCATCCAACCCTCTCTCCCGAGGTGGTATGGCAGTCCCATCTGGCAATTCCTGTCACCTCTTGACGGGTAAGTGGCTAAGTTGTGCAACATGCAACACACCACAACAAACTTAGCGACCTGCTCAGGATGGTATTGCAGGCTGCCTCTGGAGTGGTCCAGACATTGGAAGAATTGCTTCAGCACTTCAATTGTCTTTGACGATATTGCCTGCGACTGGATGGTTTTTGTTGTAGGGCTTCTCGGCTTTTTCGTAGCGGGGGGGGGCATGAGCCAGCTGGCAAGGCCGTATCCTTTATCCCCCAGCATCCAGCAGTGACCTTGTGGCTGACTCTTAAACTGGTCCGAGATAACACTCCCACGCAAGATGTATGCATCATGGATGCTCCCTGGAAAATTGCCATTTACTGCCATGATTACTTGCTTGTGGTCGACCACGAGCTGCACGTTCAGGGAGTAGAATCCCTTTCCGTTTTGGTACACCTCCGCTTCCTCTAAACGTGCTCGCAGGGCGATATGCGCACAGTCTACTGCACCCTGGACCTTGGGGAAGTTTGCTATTCTCGAAAAACCCAAAGCCCTCTCACTGTCTCTCCCTGGTCATTGGAACGTTAATAAAACCCATCCTGTGTGCATAAAGCGCATCAATTACCTAGCGAATGCAACGGTGTGTGGTGTACTGAGAGATTCCTCATATGTCACCAGCTGATGCCTAAAATGAGCCGGATGCATTGAAAGAAAGTGCCGCAGTCCCCGTCACCTCAACAGGCAGTGCGATCCGGATGGTGCTGGTAGATTGCATGTCTGCCTTAATGAGCTGGCTTATCTCAATGATGACCTATTTTCGGAAGCGCAGCCTTCTAACACATTGCGTGCCGGTCAGGTGCAGGAACGAGCGGTGCTCCCTGTAATTTCGTTGAGGATAAGGCCACCTCCTCCTCAAGAGTCTGTGTCCTATTTGATTGGGCACGTAGTGCTTCTCAACGAGCCTTCTTCCAGCTCCATTCTGCATCATGTAAGTAGTTAGCAACAGTGGCACTGAAAGTACAGGCCCCAGTTCTTTAAGTACTCAAAAATTTTCAGTTGTCCACAAAATTTGTTTGAATTAAAGTCAATGCTATTATAATCCTAAATATAATCAAAATCCCTTATAAACTCACAGATCAATTTTAGGCTGCTGGCAACTTGACACAGCCTTTTCCTCAAAGATTGATTTTCAAAAATGGAGTCTAACGCTGAGATAAGACTATTTGACAAATGGGCTGTACGTTTCTCCAGCGGTAGCGAGCGGTAAAAACGGATGTTTCGCTAAATTTTGCGCTGGGGTGAATTTTGGGCAGTAGATGTGGGCACGTGGTTTCCTTCAACGCCAGCGGTAATTGGGAGGCGAAATTACCGCTGGCGATATTCGGACTGTAGTTTGCACATGTATCATTTCGGGTGGTAAACGGGCGGTCTTAATGCAAACTCCAGCCCTATGTGTTGTGATGATATGAAAACACTTCAAGTGTGCTTGGTGTCATAATCTGCCTCCATCCTGTGGGGTTCTTAGACAATAAGATTGCTGCAGCTGATTCTAGTCCAAAAGACATTCATATGTCTCTCAAAACAAACCCGACACACACAAAATGGCCTGCAATTAACCAGACCAGTTGAAGATGCACATTGAAATTTATATGTAAATAGTTTACCCTAAACAAATTGCAATCCATTTCATTTTGTTCAAGTCCATACAAATCCTCCCAGGTTAAACAGAATAAAAATGAAGTGCTTTGCTGTTTTGAAATGGTTCTCAGTATTCTTTCTGTTCAAAATTTAAAAAAATTAACCAAGCTAAGTTTCAACAGCAAGCAGCACTCAGACCTGAATTCAAAACCTTCAAGTTGAGAGTGTGTGTGTATAAAAACATCCGTAAGACAAAGGTCCTCCGCTACCCTGTCCTTACTGCACAGCACTGCCCCGCAGTCATCAAGATTCATGGCGCGGCCCTGGACGCCGTGGATCACCTCCCATATCTCAGGAGCCTCCTATCAACAAAGCAGGCATCGATGACGCGATCCAACACCGCCTCCAGTGCCCCAGTGCAGCCTTCAGCTGCCTGAGGAAAAGAGTGTTTGAAGACCAGGCCCTCAAAACTGTCACCAAGCTCATGGTCTACAGAGCTGTAGTAATACCTGCCCTCCTGTATGGCTCAAAAACATGGACCATGTATGTACAGCAGACACCTCAAGTTGCTGGAGAAATATCACCTGGGATGACAGGCGCACCAACATCAACATCCTCATCCAGGCTAACATCCCCAGCATTGAAGCACTGACTATACTCGATCAGCTCCGCTGGGCAGACCACACAGTTCGCATGCCAGACATGAGATTCCCAAAACAAGTGCTCTACTCAGAGCTCCTTCACAGCAAACGAGCCAAAGGTGGGCAACGGAAACGTAACAAGGACACCCTTAAAGACTCCCTGATAAGGTGCGACATTCCCACTGACACCTGGGAGTCCCTGGCCCAAGACCGCGCGAAGTAAAGGAAGTGCATCCGAGAGGGCGCTGAGCACCTCGGGTCTCAAAGCCAATAGCATGCAGAAATCAAGCGCAGGCAGCGGAAAGAGTATGAGACAAACCAGTCCCACCCAACCCTTCCCTCAATGACTATCTGTCCCACCTGTGAGAGTCTGTGGCTCTCATATTGGACTGTTCAACCACCAAAGAACACACTTCAGGAGTGGAATCAAGTCTTCCTCGATTCTGAGGATGATGATGATATTATTTAAAATATATAATATATATAAAAAAAGAAAAACAGGTTTACTGACCCCTTTCTAAACACATATTTTTGAAATTAAAACATTAATTAAGGGCAGATTATGTTTCAATCCCATTAATCAGTAAGGACATAGTAGCCAAGTGGAACCCTAAATTCAGTGTCAAATTAACTTCTGTGAGTTGCATAACCCAATGGCTCAAACTTTATACCACTGGATTTAGTAGGTTGTAGTATGTCTTGATAGTGTAGAATCTCTAAATGCAGACTCCCCAAACACAGTTTCACCCTTAAAATTATGTTTTCCCATTATCAATTCTTGAGTTAGAGATTCAATCGTGCTCCAACTGAATTTTCCTTGTTCTAATGAATTATACTAGCTGCATAGCTTAACTCATTTAACTTCGTTCTCTTGGACTACAAATTTCTGTTTTTCTATTTGACCAATTACGTACTTGAATTAACATTTTTGGAAGAACTTCTACGTAAGTCATGTTCAAAAATTATTTTTGCAAGAAAGTCTTAACATTATCTCCAATATCAGACACGAGAAACAACTAAAAGCATTCCAACAGTGTTCCTACCATTACATTGAAGTATAATACAAGGAATCTGCTCAATTAAGCCTTAGACACTTTCATACAGAACAACTGGTTAAAAATTTCAATCCTCAATAACTCCTGCATTGCAATATAAACTCTGAAGCAATAGCGCTTTGTAAATAATGAGTTCTACTAATAACTGACGACCACCTGCTAATTGCCAGCTACAAACTGTCATAGCATCTTTTACCTCGTGAAGGACCATCCATGGTGCTGGACGTTAACCCAATCAGATTAGGACGCTCAGTCTGAACTCGTGGGATGTAGTGTCGATATTGAGGCCTGGCACCACCAGTAATACTGGGAGCCTCGGGGTTGTATCCGTCAGGCTCATAATTATCTGAAATAGAAAAGTCTTATCAACATCTTTTATTGAACCTAAGTGGACAATTTGGCCATCCTGTACTGGGTTCTTAGAAATATATTTTTTTAAGTCAAGCTTAAAGAAACTGGAAGCAAACTACATTGCCTGCTATGGTTGCTGGTGAGACCAAAAATTGTAATGATTCAATGCAACAGTTAAAACATTTCTCTGCTTTCAAACAAGAGGGAAAATTCGTGTCTCAAACATCTTAAGTTAATGTTTACAGACAACAGCCTGATATTTTATACATACAGTGAAACATTTTATTTAATAGACTGCACCCAGATAGCTCAGCTGGTTAAGGCACGAGTAGGCAAGCCATACAGAACAAGGTCTGAGATTTAACCCCTGGTATGTGCTGAATTAGATGATCTCAACCAGGTTGATGGTATCGGTGCGAAAATATGCCTCAGTGCCCCATGCTGGGGAAAGAAAAAATGAGCCAGAATTCTTGCTCCTGTTTGTTTTCTGGGAACCTTGCTGGAAAGTGTTCATGCATGCTTGCTAGTTGATGACCACATCAGATTTGGCTATGATGCCTCCACATCATCATTATAGGCAGTCCATTGAAACGAGGATGACTTGCTTCCATGCCAAAAAGGGACGAGTTCACAGGCGTTTCAATGAAGGACCAATATTCCAGGTCCCAAACTACATCTTGAAGGGTGAAAGATGCCGGTGAGTGGATTTTTTTTTTTAAAAACGTGTGGTGGCTGTTGCACTCCAGTCACCACACGAGCTTGACAGAGCTAGGTCTTGGTCCAGTGGGAAGGATTAACCAAGACGACTGAAGACCAGCTCTGCTGCACGGACCTAGTGCGCACACAATCGGCACAGTCCCGGCCTGCAAGACCATAAGTAGGTCGGGACCATTAGAGGGAGAAACGTGCAGAGGCCCGGCCCGGAAATCGGATGCCTCCACAAGTAGCGTGCACACTCCCCATCAAGGATCACACCTGAAAATGGTCACTGGGGTGAAGTGGCAGCGTACAAACAGTATCTGTGAAAATGTACCCCAGAAAGAACATCTTCAGAAGAGATGGGGAGAACATTGGCAAAATTATTTTTGGGAAGACAGCTAAAGGTATGATTTGTAAATCTATGGAGATGTGACTGACATTGAAGTTATATCTGGTCTTAGTAAGGCCCCATCTGGAGTTCAGTTATTGGTTTCCATACTATAGGAAAGATGCAGAATTATTGGAAGTAGTTCAGAGTGAGATTATGAGGCTGAGGATAATCAGCTAGGATTACCTACTTGCAGCAATTGCAACACATTTTTGTCTTTAAATTTTCAAGTTATTAAGCACAAATAGCCAAATCCACACACCATCTATACCATGCTACCTACTGCTGGGATGTGGCAGGGTTATTAAGCAAGAAATACAGAATGCCCCATGAACTTCATACTACGTGCTACTTTTTAAAATGCAGATATAATGGAGTGATTTCAAGACTGCAATCCCACCTTAAGGTTCAAATTATATAAAATGCTGAAGTATAACCCTGTGATTTACAAAGTCACCTGAACTATCTGTGAGATTACTACCTTACAATCACCCCATGATATCTATTATTATTTCTGCAACAAAGCCACTCGCTAAGTGAGATCGTAACAGACAGAGTACAGGAAGGAAAAAAAATAAATTGAATAATGTAGAATTGGGGTGGGTTTTCATTCATTTCTACAATTATTGCCTAGTGTTACCCCTGCAGCCATAAAGGCAATGGCGACCTATAAACTAATCTACATTAATGCCCCTCCAGAATTTCAAAACCAGGTAGGGAAGATATACAAGGCCAGATTTTCCTACTGGCAGTAATTGCTCCAATTCTAGTGAGAAGCCTTGCCAAGGACTGAGAGAATTTATAAATCAAAGTGCAGAAGGAAAGATGAGCAACAGAAAGAAATAAAAAGATGAAAGATCACAAGTGAAAAATTGTATGTGAAAGGAAAACCAGACAGATCAGTAGCTGTATCAGGACAGCACTGGAAATGGAGATGATGCGTTTGAATTGCAGCCCTGATTCTCAGCTACCCAAGAGAAGGGAAGAAAACAACAGAGAAACGTAACAAACACATCTACTGACAGCAAGAGCAATACGAGTAACTGCGATGGAATACTCCACTATGCACACTTCCCTAATGAAAACATTTAAGTGTTGTAGAGGTCAGAAATTGAGATAAACAATTGATGCTTCACTTACATTAATCATAGGACACAGTAATTAGGGATAAGCCACTGCCGAGGTTGCACATCAAATATGTTAATAAGTGAATTGAGCAACCCAACAGCTCAAGCAGTACACCACTGAATTCCTAAACTCATAGGATTAGGAGATGAAAAACCAGCCTCAAGCGTAAATCAAGAGTTTTTACAATCTGTCTACGAGGTTGCCAGTGGATCACCGGTGTCAATTCCCAATGTTGTATGCAAGTCTCCCAATTGCACAGTTTCACTCCCATCCATAGGAGTGAGGTCAGTAGGTTTTTTCTGCAGCATTGGAACCCAAAAGCTGGGTCCTCCCATATGATATGCAAGTAATACAAGTGACATTCGCACTTGCCTGTCCTCACTGAAGGTTCATCAGTTGGACAAGCCATCAGTTTTCATTACACAGGATATACCAAACAGAAACAGGCCATTTGGCCCAACTAGTCTATGCCAACGTTTATGCGCCACTTGAACCTCCTCCCATCTTTCCTCATACAAGTCTAGCAGCATAACCCTCTATTACCTCTCCCTCATATACTTGTCTAGCCTCCCCTTAAATGCATCTATATTATTCGCTTTAACCACGCCCTGTGGCAGCAAGTTCCACATTTTCACCACTCGTTGGGTAATGAAGTTTCTTCTGAATTCTCTATTGGATGTCTTGGTGATTATCTTATATTGATGGACTCTAGTTATGCTCTTCCCCACAAATAGAAACATTCTCTCTATATTCACTATCAAAACTTTTCATAATTTTAAAGTCCTATATTAGGTCACCCTCTCAGCCTTCTTTTATCAAGATAAAAGAGACCCAGCCTGTTCATCCTTTCCCGATATGTAAACCCTCGCATTTCTGGTATCATCCTTGTAAATCATCTCCGCTCCCTCTCCAGTGCCTCTATATCCTTTTTATAATATGGCGAGCAGAACTGTACGAAGTACTCCATGTATGGTCTAAACAAGGTTCGATACAGGTTTAGCATAACTTCCCTACTTTTCAATTCTATACCTCTAGAAATAAACCCTAGTGCTTGGTTTGCATTTTTATGGCCTTGTTAACCTGTGTCGCAACTTTTAATCATTTGTGTATTTGTACTCAGAGATCCCTTTTCTCGCCGAGTAGTAAGTGACCTCCCTATTCTTCCTACCAAAATGTAATACCATTCATTTATCTGTCCATTATATGTCCATTCTGCAAGTTTATTAATGTCCTACTGTAATTTGTTGCAGTCCTCCTCAGTATTGGACTATCGCCCCCAATTTGTGGTCATCCGCAAATTTAGAAATTGTGTTTTTGATTCCAACGTCTAAATCATTCATATAAATTGTGAACAACAGTGGTTCCAGCACTGATCCTTGTTGAACACCACTACCCACCATCTGCCACTGTGAATAGCTACCTTTTACCCCTACTCTCTGCTTTCCGTCTTGAAGCCAGCTAGCTATCCATTCTGTTACTTGTCCCGACTCTGCATTCTCTGACCTTGTTTATGGGGTACCTCATCGAAGGCCTTTTGAAAATCTAGAAAAATTACATTGTCTACTCTCTCTGTTACCTCTTCAAAAAATTCAATGAGGTTGGTCAAGCAAGACTTTCACTTTTGAAATCCATGCTAACTATTCATTATTATATTTTTGGTTTCTAGATGTTCTTCTATTTTCTCCTTTAGTAGGGATTCCATTATTTTTCCTACCACCGACGATAAGCTAACTGGCCCATAATTCCCTGGACATGTTCTATCCCCCATAGGAATAACGTTAGCTATCCGCTAGTCCTCTGGCACTACATCTTTTTCTAATAAATAGGCGTAGTAATGCCTTTGGCTATCTCTGCCCTCGATTCTTTTAAAATGTGTGGATGTAATCCATCCGGACCAGGGGTTTTATCCTCTTAGAGTTTGATTAGTTTATTTAAATATATCCCCTCTTATTATTTTAAATGCACTGATTTCATTACTAATCTCATCACCCAATGTCATATCTCCCTAGTAAATACTGAAGCAAAATGATTTAATATTTCTGCCATCTATCGTTACCTGTGGTATTATCCTGTCTATCCTTTAATGGCCCTATTCCTATCCCAACCTTCCTTTTTTTTTTAAAATTGATGTGCCTGTAAAATATTTTACCATTTTGTTTTATGTTCCTTAATAATTTAATTTCATAGTTCCTTTTTACCTTCCTAATTGTTTTTTGATTTCTCTCCTAATCTTTTAGTATTCTCCCTTAGCATGCACTCCCTTGCTGTCTATGTACTTAATGTATGCCTCTTTCCTTACCCTCAATTGTTCCCTTATGGCTTTATTCATCCATGGAGTCTCATTAGTTTTTAATTTGTTCTTTCCTTTTAGCAGAATATATTGGGCCCAAATTTGGCCCTCCGGTTTTTTCCGCGTACCTCCGAGCCCTCCGCCGACTTTTTACCTCAGAAGCAGCGGCAAAAAAAACTTCCTGCGATCATGGCCAATTCTCGGGCCATCTGTGGAGCTGGCATGGCGTACAATGAAGAGGGGGGTGGAGTTAGGTCCCGGCGCTGTTTACAGTGCCGGGACCTCTGCACATGCGCGCTAGAGTCTGCGTGCATGTGCAGTAGCTCCTCGCAGGCCGTTTTGGCAAACGCGCGCTGCAGGCTGTGTGGGAGGGGCTGAAGAACGCCGTCCCTAGCCCTGGCCGAATGGGCTCCCTCATCGGCGGCCTGCTGCGTTTCCTCAGGTAGGCGTTCTATTTTTTTATTTGTTATTTACTGATTGATTTTGGTGCTTTAGGTGCAGGGTTCCTTCTATTTTATTTGTTAATTAATTGCTCATTACTTTTTGTGCTTTGTTTGGTGCTTGGTGGTGCTTTAAATGTAGTTACTTGCACTGATTCCTTAACTGTAAGGTCTTTCTGTGCGGACAAAAGTGGACACATGCGCTGCCCTAAGTTCATTTATGTCATGTATCCTACATGGCTACTTTTGATACTATCACAAGGTGTGCCACCAGAGGGCACAGCAGTGGGAGACTCGTAGGTTACCTGTACAGGTGTGCCTGGCCTAATATAAATGGCAGGCCACCAGGTGTAATCCTCACTCTGGAGTTAGCAAATAAAGGACTAAGGTCACTACAGTTCAAGTACAACACATTGCCTCGTGGAGTCATTATTAGAGTATCTAAGGACGCAACAATTGGTGACGAGATTATTGAACTTTCAGGCGAAAATGGCTACCCTTGGTACGTTGCAGCAGTTTGCAGATGGTGATGATTGTGACGCTTTTGTGGAGAGGCTCGACCATTTCTTCACAGCAAGCGACCTGGCAGGAGACGACCCGGCCACACTGGCTGATAAGCGCAGAGCTATCTTGCTAACCAGTCTATGGCCTCGTCAGGGACTTGCTGGCACCAGCGAAGACAACAACCAAGACGTACAAGGAGCTCGTAACCCTGATCCATGAGCAACTCAAGCCCAAGGAGAGCATCCTCACAGCCAGACACCGGTTCTACTCCCACCGACGGCCAGAAGGCCAGGAAATCGCGAAATATGCCGCAAACCTCAGGAGGCTGGCGACACTGTGCGAGTTCGACAACCCTCTCAAACGAAGGGACATTTTTGTCATTGGAATTGGCCTTGAAGGCCTTCTTCATAAGCTACTTTCGGTAGATACCACAGTCACACTGTAGAAGGCTACCTCCGTGAGCCATGCATTCATGACCTCGACCTGCAGTTCTAGGCAGATGACTCACCCTCAGGACTCAAACCCGGCAGGTACTGTTTAGAGCTGGAAGAGGGAACAGGCCTCAGAGTCCCTTAACTCAGAGTCCACCGAGGGGGGGCTAATCGAGTAGCTCCATGCTGGCATTGTGGAGGGAATCACAGGGCTCACCAGTGCTGCTTTAAAGACTGTGTATGCAAAGACTGCAGCACAAGGGCCACCTCCAGCGAATGTGCAAGAGAAAAATGATTCACTGTGTCAATGAAGAAAGAGTCTGCAGATGGCCATGAATCCGCAGATGGCCATGAATCCAGAGTGGATTAAGAAACGATAGGCAGCTCAGCCCCACAATGAGGTATATAGCATGTTTACCTGCACCACCGAGTGTTCCCCGCTGAAGCTGGAAGTCGAGATAGATGGCATTCCAGTCTTCCTGGAAGTGGACATGGGGACGAGCCAGACAGTAATGAATCAACGAGCCTTTGAGAGACTATGGGACAATCAGGCTGAACGACCCAAGTTGGTCCCGGTTCAGGGAAAGCTGCGCACTACACTGATGAAATTATCCCAGTCGTTGGTAGTGCGAATGTAAAGGTACTCCATGATGGCGGTGCACAAGTTACCTCTTTGGATTGTTGCAGATGATGGACCAACGTTGCTCGGCAGAAGATGGATGGAGAAGATCCATTGGAAGTGGGAAGACTTCAACCCTCCAGTGATCGACATCCTCCACATTTGGAGGCACAGCAAGCCCTCACTTGAGGGTGGACCCGGCACCAGAGAGCAGACCGCTCAGCACGACTACGTGGAGATGATCCAGCTGAGACGACTCGAACGCACCTTCCAGGCTTCAGTGGCAGGACTCCGGAGGAAGAAAAGCGGATCCAGAGGCGACTTCCCAGCTTCAGTGGCAGAACCCAGGGAGAAATCGTGGATGGAGGAAAAATGGCGCCTAAACCACAAGGTGAGGCGCTGAAGAAAAAGATGGCCGCGGCCAGATCAAGAGATGCAGCGCTGATGGAGTAACACATGGCACCAAACGGAAAAGAGGATTGGGGTAAAACAAGCAAGGCTCTCTTAAAGGAGACCTGCAACCCACTACAATTAAAGGGACAGTTCCACACACTCAAGCAATGTAATAGCAACTGTAAGTTAGACAAAATGTGTAACTGATGATCTGAATTGTGTACATGCAACCAGCGAGGAAAAGTCACGTGATCGCGATGGGAACTACAGAGTATACATCATAAGTAATGTAAAGTTGTGCGATGTAGGATTTCAACTGCACTGGATAGCCAATGCAGCTGGCAGACACCCATCAGGAGCACACAGGTCCAGCGAGCTACCCAATGCTGTAGCCTGCGTCCCGGGGACCAGAGTTATGCACCATGGAGTGTGGCCACAAGCAGCCAGCACACACGAGTTGCAGAGCAAGCGACCTCAGCAGGGTAATGGCACCAGTATCGATACCCTGCCCCTGATCGGTTCCACCTCTCAGGCACCCGATGGCACCAACTGCCACGAGCCTGAAAGAGCAGATTGTGCTAAGGCGCAGTCCCCAGACCCCATCGCAACCGAGGCCATGCCCGTAAACGAAGGGTCACCCGCTACAGTCCCCCCAAAAGGGACCAGAACCAGCCAGGATTCCAAACCAAACAACGCCCAGGCCAGTGAGTCAGCAGTTCCCTGTGCACTGCTAGACGACAGCTCCTCAGGGAGCAGCAGCCACCCAGGGCGCAAAGAAAGGACAGGGAGGTCACAGGCATCTGTGAACCTGCCCGACGCTAGGAACCACAGCAACAGCCCCGAGAGCAGGCAACTTGAGCCAACAGGGTTCCCACTGCCAGCACTGGACACTGAGCCGCCACCAGACTGCAGGGACCTCATCCAGCAGTTCTGGAACTAGTTTGTCCTTACACACCGGTCACTGCATCGATAATTTATCTCACCAGTCTAACGTACTTGTCTCACAAAAGAACCACAAATGTAATGCAACCTTGTTTTTCTGAACTTGAATATATATGAATGCAATGAGCCTCCAGCATAATCTATATGTGGGGGCGGGGGGAGGGGGCAGGGAAATGGAGTGGTCAATGACGCACACAAACAGCAACCACCAGCACTCTACTGCACCAACCACTCACCAAGATTGAAACGACCTGCCAAGGATCAATCAGATAGAGTTCAGAAAGAGCTAAGCCCAGAGCACAATCAATGCAGAGGCGATTTGCACTAAAGGCTCAGGAGGGAGAGATGTCATGTATCCGACATGGCTACTGTTGGTACTGTCACAAGGTGTGCCACCAGAGGGCATAGCAGTGGGAGACTCGTAGGTTTCCTGTACAGGTGTGCCTGGCCTAGTATAAAAGGCAGGCCACCAGGTGTGATCCTCACTCTGGAGTTAGCAAATAAAGGACTACGGTCACTACAGTTCAAGTACAACACATTGCCTCGTGGAGTCATTATTAGAGCATCTAAGGGCACAACAGTTTGTTACAACTTTTTTCTGGCCAAATTGGCATAAATGGTGTAAGTGGCTGGGAATGCCCCATTTTGAAAACAAAACTGACCTAACAAAAAACTTAACTCACTTACACTGGCACAAATTAAATGGCCATATTTGCAACTAAAAAGATACACCAGAAAAATCAGGTTACACCAAAAAACAGTGCAACTCATGGGGAAATTTGGGCCCATTGTTCCTGCACGCTGTTGACCATTTTAAATGTTTCCCATTGCTGTTCTACATTGTTTTTTGCCAATATTGTTGCCCACTTTATTTTCCCAAGTTCTATTCTCAGCCTCTCAAAATCAGCTGTTCTTCAATCTATTACCCTGTTTTTTGTCATACTTATATCCTTCTCAATTATCATCATAAAGCATATTATATTATGGTCACTATTGCCTAGATGTTACTCTACTTTTACTTCTCTTATCTGCTCGAGTTCATTCCCCATTACTAGATCCAATAACGAATGAACGTTGTTGGGCTTTTTACATATTGGGTTAGAAAGGAGTCCTGTACACATTGTAGGGACTCCATTCCCTTATACCCTTCACCCACCTCTTCTGTCTAATTAATATCATGATAGTTGAAAACCCCCATGATTATTATTCTGTTTTTGCTCATTTCCCTAATTTGTCTGCATATTTCTTCCTCCACCTCCTTTCCACTATTAGGGGGTCTGTAGACTACACCTTTTAGTGTGATTGATCCTTTATTTCTATCCATATGGATTCCATTTTTGTCTTGCTGATAGCTTCGTCACATTTCTCTACTACCATTATGTTATCCCTAATAATTACAGCTACTCCACCTCCCCTTTTTCCCTCTCCATCTTTTCTAAATATGCTATACCCTGCAATGTTTAATTCCCAGTGATGATTTTTCTGTAGCCATGTCTCAGTAATCTCTACTATGTCTGGTTCCTCGCAACTGGTTGCCTCCAGTTCCCCTGTTTTATTACTGACACTGTGTGCATTGCTGCTGTTCAGCCAGTCACGGGAGCACCAACAGGAGGCGCAAAGTACCCGAATTTTGCCTGATGTTTCTACAGTATCGACCGCAATGAGAAACACCAAGTAAATAATCCTGATTCAACAAAATTATTGATACAAGTAACCTCTAACTAAAGATATTGTACAATTTGATGACTTTTTACACAGCAAGTTATAAAATAATAATTAAAACCAAAACACAACCTAATTAAATTCACCGACTCCCATAACCCACTTAAGTCCCGCTTCAGGGAGGTGAGGCTCAGTCCTCAGAGAAGCACGAAAGCCACCTGAGTTCTGTAATATAACATTATACACAGGCCAACATGAACTCTCCCGCCCTACAATTTGTGTTTCTTCCACTCGCTCCTCCAGTTGCTCACTCAGGACTCCTGGAGTTTGCAAACGATTTTCATTGGCCCCGCTGTCGTCATCCTCACAATCGATGCATTCTGAATAGCAAGGAGACCGGAAGGGCTCAAAACGCACAGTTTGGTTGCAAGCCACGACTGCTGAGGTACTGCACCAATCGCCCATTCAATTAAGACTCCTGCCGAATTACAAATTCAACAAAATGCATGCTTGATGTGCATGCATACAACTATAGGAATACTAACAGCCCAGTTAAAAAATTAAACTAAATATAAAAACATAAAACGGTGAAAATCTCAGTAAGAAAGTTAAAGTATATAATTTTGATAAACTGACAATAGACAGAAAGACTGACAAATTTAGGGCTTTGTTATGGCAAAATAGTTTTCAATACACCAGTATTACTGGTTAAAAACATACTGGAGACAATCATAAAATTATTTTCATCCTGGCTTATAAATAAGAGGATGACTACTTACATTCTGAAGTCACATATGGTGGATACTGAGGTAAAGGTGGGGGCCTTAATCCTGGAGGTGGCAATGTAGGTACTGTACTGGTCCCAGAGACTTCAATGCCATCTATACCGCTCTTTGGGATCGGATGTGGTCCTGTAAAGACAACACAGAACACACATTCACAGTCTACTTTGTGGGCATTAATTCATTAGTACAGCAAAGAACAATGCAATGCAAAAAGATACACCCACTTATTCAGTGATCGTCCATCATGCTGCACTTTCAATTACCAGCTTCCTTTCAAAATGATCGTCAATGCAAAACAAGAATTTGGACAGTCGTTAGTCTAAAACCAGGAGATGACAGCTTTCAAAGCTGAAAATTAAGACTGGCTGATTCGCAAGCAAAAATGTTCCTCTTGGGACATCAACAGTAAGGTACTGTTGTTAGCATGTATAGGCATCAGAGATATTTAACATTTGATCCAAATCCCAGATTACTGCAGCAATTGGCAGAAGTTCACAAAATTTTCAAACTTAATTTAAAAAGGTATTCATGGTTCTCTTAGGAGCTGGTGAGCTGCAGAATAAAATACAGCAACTTACTAAACCCTTTTGAGGTGTTCTCTCTTTGGCTGAGATGGTCCCATGCATTCACTTAAATGTCATTATTTTTTTCCAGTTTGTTTTTTTTAGTTTTGTGCAACAACATTGCTAGTAAGCATGGAATGTTAATTCATCCATCAGCTCTTTACCTTACAAATATGTTTGTACATACTGTACTTTTCAAAATAATAATCCCAGTTCTCACATCATTAAATCTATTTTAGTACTCTGGTAATAATGAGTGATGATTGCATTACACAAGGGTCCTTAAATCGACCAAGCACATTAAAAAAACATCAGAGATCTCTTCCATAGACTTATTCATAAAGGTAGCAGAGCACCAACATGTAGGGTGCAATAGATTCAGAACATCACAATGCTTAATTCCCAATGTCAGCCTGGTTTGCCGATTCATTCCTTTGCAAACAAGTTCTTCTGCAATGACCAAATACTGCATGTCCTTTTCAACTTTCAAAACGCAAATGTCTCTCCAACACTACAGATACTGTAGATTATAAGGAAGAATTGTAGATGTGCATGTTTCTTAAATCACTTTTGCCATACTGTTCAGTGATTATTTCATAACTTAAATGCAATGCTATTTCACAGATATGAAGCTGAATACTAATGACTTAACATTGAATGAACATTAATTTTTATTCAATTACAACCAAAAATAAATACAGAACTAACCCAGGTTCACTGAATACAAGCAAATGTTTAACTCAACTATATTTTATAAAGAGGAAAGGAATGGTGTCCTTACCAGATACAGGATGGATGCCAGGAGGAGGCGGCTGCCCAGGCGGTGGTATTGGGGGTAACCTCAGGTTTGGAGGGAGGCCTGGTAAGGGCGGAGGTAAGTGATGCCCCGGTGGAGGCAATTGATGACCAGGCGGGGGCAAGCCTGGAGGTGGCGGCGGAAAAGGAATCATTCCAGGAAGAGTGACGTCTTCCACTATTAGTGGGTCATTGCCATGGTCAAAGAGGCAGAGGTCACCACGCATGCAGAAACCTTTCTCTGAAAACAAGACATTCATTTAGTACAACATTTTCTGCAAGTTATATGTTTCTCACTCACACTCAAGATTTTAATTCAAGGCACAAAAGTGATTCTATGGGGATGTGGGGAAAGAAAGAGGAAAGAATTTATCCTGCAACCATTCTATTGTGATATTGTGCATTCATTTTACAGTGGACATATACAGGGTGCCTTGATTGGGAAGGGTTAACTAACTATTTTCAATAGACATCAGTGTATAAAAAAAAAAGAGATTTCTATAGCTCTTACAGACCAGTGACTACTACTCATTACTGGTTCTACATGTTTGATATTCAGCCCTGAAATCCTGAATTATTTTGGGCATAGCACAAGAATGTTTTTCAGTTCTCAAAGGATTAAAACAAGTCTGATAAACAAGTCATATCTCAGGGATAACCCATTAAGTCCCACCTGAAGAGCACTGAAATTCAGTCTAATACACAATACAATGTTCAATCTTATTAGCTTTAACTTATAGCTAAATTTTAATTGCCTTCATCTGCCTGGCCCTTTTTAAAAATGTTTATGGGATGTGGGCGTCGCTGGCAAGGCCAGCATTTATTGCCCATCCTAATTGTCCTCAAGAAGGTGGTAGTGAGCCGTCTTCTTGAACCGCTGCAGTCCATGCGGTGAAGGCACTTCCACAGTGCTGTTACAGAGGAGGTTCTAGGATTCTGATCCAGTGACAGTGAAGGAGCGGCGATATACTTCCAAGTCAGGATGGTGTATGACTTGGAGGGGAACTTGCAGGTAATGGTGTTCCCATGCGCTTGCTGTACGCGTCCTTCTAGATGGTAGAGGTCACGGGTTTGGGAGGTGCTGCCAAAGAAGCCTTGGCGAGTTGCTGCAGTACATCTTGTAGATGGTACATACTGCAGCTATGGTACGCAGGTGGTGGAGGGAGTGAATGATTAAGGTGGTGAATGGGGTGCCAATCAAGTGGGCTGCTTTATTTTGGATGGTGTTGAGTTTCGAGTGTTGTTGGAGCTGCATTGATCCAGGAAAGTGGAGAATATGCCATCAAACACCTGACTTTATGGCCATTAACCTTGAGTGTGCTATGTAGCAGAGTTTCAGTGCAGGACATCTACTCAACATTCACCATCAAACTTCAAATTGGAATAGTAGGAATTAAATTCTGACCAAAAAATATTTTACAAAAGAAAACATGAAAGCTGTGCACTTTTCTTACCATCATAGTCTCTGCACCGGCGCTTTGGGGCTGCATTTCGACCAAAGGAGTTTGTGCCTGTGTGGTTGTTATAGAAATTAGACCAACTCTCAGTAGTGTTGTCAGGATGGTGGGCAGGAGCTACCACAGTTACTGCACTAGGAGCAGGGTGTCCTCCAGAGAAATACTGTTCAGCTGAACTGCTCGATGACGTGCAACTGGGAACATACATGTTCTCCGAGCCCTCGTTTCTTTCCAATTCAAACTTCGATCTGTCTTTATGTTGCTCTGTTAATTTTTTACAAAACACCAGGTTGTATTTAAACAAAATCTTTACAGATTAGATGAACTTTTGAAAATAAAAATCAATACCAAAATGATTATGCAAGGTTGTCAAATTATACCCGGACAATGGCTGCATGATTTGCATTTAGTATTTATAAAATCAGCATTCACAAATATCAAAATGCTCCCTAAAATTATGTTCGTAGTTGTATAAAAGACTGAAAGCAGTCCATATTTTAAGCTCAGGTCAATTTTGCTCTTCAATCATGCACCCATTCAGAATGCAGCATTTGTAGAATAGGCCAGTTTCTTATCTTGCAATTTGCTGCCAACAGCTCTGTACAATTGTCTTTCCAACAAGAAGCAGCTCACCGAGCTTCGCATGACAAGGATACCTTAATTAAAATTTGCACTATTCAGTAAATTATTTCTTATACACTACATTAATCTTACAAACTGGATTTAGCTACATCTCTTATCAAAAACAATAGACCAGCAGTTACCTTGCCAACTTTCTTTAATGCTCATTTAAATTTGTTCCTACACCTCAAGCAAAACTTCATCCATGCCACTGGAATCCATGGTCAGCTGTGCTTTTATTGCGTTCATAATAGTTGTTCGTAAATATGAACAGTCCAGGGGAGACCACGGTCTGATAAATGTTTTTCCAACCATTAGTGTTTTACTTTTTTCCTCTGAATCTGTCCCCAAAAAGCCAGGAGTTCCTTCTGACATTCATAGATGCAGAACATTTGACTTGCTTGATGTAAAAGAAAATCTGTACTTGCTGATCTTTGTCAGTTGCTAGTTTCTTCCATCCTTTCACAAAGGCAGACACTTTCTAATGGGGCAAACCACCTGGTGCTCTGGTTGAGAAATTATGTAGCTATTGCAAGTACAGCTGACAGATTCGAGCAACAGACGACTAGAGACATGATCTGGAATCCAGAGGGACTATGCTACTGCCTTGCAATGCATTGCTCTGAGTCTCTCAATATTAAGTTGAAAAGAATCCCCACAAACATTATGATATAGCTTTCTTCAGTCACAGCCCACCAGTTTATTGATTTACTAATGTGACAATGGAAATTTTGCAGATATATCTGTTAAGATCGAGGCTTGTCTGGTTCTTTCCAGTATGTAGCCCAATCTGCAAGGATTCTTTACTACCTAGTATAAGCTGTAGAGATAGGAGCAAATCGAATGGAGTGCCCAGAAATAGAAAAGTCTGGAATTATTTCTAACCTCAAATACCCCACGGGATCAATTATCACCATGAATTCTAACGTGGAAAACAACGACAGGTGTGGTCGAGAATAAATACTCAACTCCATTGTCCTATGGTGTTTAGCACGAACAGCTCGGTGCCACATTCCTGAGTAAGTAAAATGCATTTTAAAGATATTGTTTCTTTTTCAAAAGCAATATTTATTGGTTGAATTGTGCCTTTTTAAATCTGTTCTTCATTCATAAGCAGTCATGCAGGTGTATAGATTGAATAGTATGCAAAAAAGAAAACATGTACAAGCCTACAGGTAAAAGGATTAATCCCTGTACTCCAGGTGCTTAAATCGTTTAAACACAGGCATCCATCCAATTGAGACCCAAGAAAAACATTTAAAAAATGATAGAACACATGAGGTATGGACTCCATCTAGAACTGAAAATATCCAGCAGTCTGGATTTCCTTTCTCGAGGCCTGTACAATTAGATCCCTCTCATAAACCCTACAGTATACCTCTGCAGAGAGACTAACTGGAGTGCGGTAGTGTAGTGGTTATGGTACTGAACTAGCAACGCAGAGATTATGACTTTAAATTGCACTATAGCAACTTCTGAGGCTGGATTGAATAAATCTGATCATTTCTGAACCAGAAAAAGATGAAAGCTGATGATAATTATAACAAACCAACTGGTTCACTAATGTCCTACAGAGAAGAGACTATGCCATCCGAAACCTTCTCAGGGAAACTAGCGATGGCCATTAAATGCAGCCTTACCAGCAACACCCACATCGGAGAACAAATTAAAGAAAATCATCAGTGCAGAAAACGAGACCCAACCCTGTAGGGAGTGGGAAACCCAGGTTTCCCTTGGACCTGAACAATGTTAAATTAACAGACAAATATGCATAATAGATCAATGCATCTTCCTGTAAACGTCACATTAAGATACACCACTACTACATCAGTGTGAAACTTTTCCTTTTGCAAAAATTGCTTGAAAATTTAGAATTTTATTAAAAAGATTGTTTATAAATGAACGGTTAATTGGAATCACAGAACGTTACAGCACAGAAGGTGGTTATTTGGCCCGCTGTGCTAGATTTCTGAAATAGTTATCTGTTTAGTATTATTCTCCTAATCTTCCCCCAATTATTAATTTCTGTTTCAACTAGTGGTTACAGGAAAGATGTGATTGCATTAGAGAGAATAGAGAGGAGATTTACGAGGATGTTGCCTGGACTGGAGAATTTTAGCTGCGAGGAAAGATTGGATAGGCTGGGTTTGTTTTCATTAGGAGGCTGAGGGGAGACCTTATTGAGGTGTATAAAATTATGAAGGGCATACATAGAATGAATAGGACAGACCTCACGGGGGGGGGCATAGATTTAAAGTAATTAGAGGTGATTTGAGGGGGATTTTTTTTCCACCCAGAGGGTGGTGGGCGTCTGGAACTCACTGCCTGAAAGGATGGTAGAGGCAGAAACCCTCATCACTTTTAAAAATTACTTGGATAGGCACTTGAAGTGCCGTAACCTACAAGACTACGGACCGAGCTGGAAAGAGAGATTAGGCAGGAAAGCTCTTTGTCGGCCAGTGTGGACACGATGGGTCGAAATGGCCCCCTTCCGTGCTGTAAATTTCTATGATTCTATCTGTTTGTTTGTAATGTGCAGTTGCATTAGATAAAACACGAGGCAAAAAAGAAAAGTTTTCCATCCCATTTATAAATCACACAGATCTGACAGTTGAGAGAATTGGGTGATAATCTTCATGTGTACATATCTACACTGGATTTGTTTCTGGAGGTGAAAAGGGCTTCAATGGATAGTGATGTATTCTCCAATAAGAGGAAGTAGAAACCTTGATTCACACTCGATAAATCGATTCACCCAAAGCAGCAGAAGGACAGAGTTCCCCTTCAGTTAGTTAACTGCTGAATGCAAGAGACAAATGTTGGGATTTACAATTCTGAACAATTTCAAGAAGTCACTAGCTGTAAAAGAAAGACTTGCATTTGCGTCGCTCTTTTCACAACCTCAGGACCTCCTCAAGTGCTTTACAGCCAATGAAGTACTTTTGAAGTGGAGTCACAGTTGTAAAGTAGGAACCGTGATGGCCAATTTGCGAACATGCAAGGTCCCATAACCATCAATGTCATAATGACCAGATAATATGTTTTAGTGATATTGGTTGAGGGATAAATATTGGCCAGGATACTGGGGCAAACTCCCCTGCTACTCTTCAAATAGTGCCATGGGATCTGTTATGTTCACCTGAGGGCAGACACGGCCTCAGTTTAACGTCTCACCTGAAAGACAGCACCTGTGTGTTAGCCTAGAATTTGTGTTCGAGTCCATGGAGTGGAACATAGAAACATAGAAAATAGGTGCAGGAGTAGGCCATTCGGCCCTTCAAGCCTGCACCACCATTTAATAAGATCATGGCTGATCTTTCACCTCAGTACCCCTTTCCTGCTTTCTCTCCATACTCCTTGATCCCTTTAGCTGTAAGGGCCATATCTAACTCCCTCTTGAAAATATCCAATGAACTGGCATCAACAACTCTCTGCGGTAGGGAATTCCACAGGTTAACAACTCTGAGTGAAGAAGTTTCTCCTCATCTCAGTCCTAAATGGCTTATCCCTTATCCTTAGACTGTGTCCCCTGGTTCTGGACTTCCCCAACATCGGAAACATTCTTCCTGCATCTAACCTGTCCAGTCCCGTCAGAATTTTATATGTTTCTATGAGAACCTCTCTCATCCTTCTAAACTCCAGTGAATACAGGCCCAGTCAATCCAGTCTCTCCTCATACGTCAGTCCTGCCAACCCGGGAATCAGTCTGGTGAACCTTCGCTGCACTCCCTCAATAGCAAGAACGTCCTTCCTCAGATTAGACGACCAAAACTGAACACAATATTCCAGGTGAGGCCTCACCAAGGCCCTGTACAACTGCATTAAGACCTCCCTGCTCCTCTACTCAAATCCCCTAGCTATGAAGACCAACATACCATTTGCCTTCTTCACCGCCTGCTGTACCTGCATGCCAACTTTCAATGACTGATGTACCATGACACCCAGGTCTCGTTGCATCTCTCCTTTTCCGAATCTGCCACCATTCAGATAATATTCTGCCTTCGTGTTTTTGCCACCAAAGTGGATAACCTCACATTTATCCACATTATACTGCATCTGCCATGCATTTGCCCACGCACCTAACCTGTCCAAGTCACCCTGCAGCCAGATAACATCCTCCTCACAGCGCCACCCAGCTTTGTGTCATTTGCAAACTTGGATATTACACTCAATTCCTTCATCTAAATCATTAATGTATATTGTAAAGAGCTGGGGTCCCAGCACTGAGCCCTGCGGCACCCCACTAGTCACTGCCTGCCATTCTGAAAAGGACCCGTTTATCCCGACTCTCTGCTTCCTGTCTGCCAACCAGTTCTCTATCCACGTCAGTACATTACACCCAACACCATGTGCTTTAATTTTGCACACCAATCTCTTGTGTGGGACCTCGTCAAAAGCCTTTTGAAAGTCCAAATACACCACATCCACTGGTTCTCCCTTGTCCACTCTACTAGTTACATCCTCAAAAAATTCTAGAAGATTTGTCAAGCATGATTTCGCTTTCAATAAATCCATGCTGACTTGGACTGATCCTGTCACTGCTTTCCAAATGCGCTGCTATTTCATCTTTAATAATTGATTCCAACATTTTCCCCCAACTACTGATGTCAGGCTAACCAGTCTATAATTACCCGTTTTCTCTCTCCCTCCTTTTTTTAAAAAGTGGCGTTACATTAGCTCCCCTCCAGTCCATAGGAACTGATCCAGAGTCGATAGATTGTTGGAAAATGATCACCAATGCATCCATTATTTCTAGGGCCATTTCCTTAAGTACTCTGGGATGCAAACTATCAAGCCCCAGGGATTTACCAGCCTTCAATCCCATCAATTTCCCTCACACAATTTCCCGCCTAATAAGGATTTCCTTCAGTTCCTCCTTCTCACTAGACCCTCGGTCCCCTAGTACTTCCGGAAGGTTATTTGTGTCTTCCTTCGTGAAGACAGAACCAAAGTATTTGTTCAACTGGTCTGCCATTTCTTTGTTCCCCATTATAAAAGTTCACCTGAATTTGACTGCAAGGGACCTTCGTTTGTCTTCACTAATCTTTTTCTCTTCACATAGCTATAGAAGCGTTTGCAGTCAGTTTTTATGTTCCCAGCAAGCTTCCTCTCATACTCTATTTTCCCCCTCCTAATTAAATCCTTTGTCCTCCTCTGCTGAATTCTAAATTTCTCCCAGTCCTCAGGTTTTCTGCTTTTTCTGGACAATTTACATGCCTCTTCCTTGGATTTACCACTATCCTTAATTTCCCTTGTTAGCCACGGTTAAGCCACCTTCCCAGTTTTATTTTTACTCCAGACAAGGATAATTGTTGAAGTTCATCCATGTGATCTTTAAATGTTTGCCATTGCCTATCCACTGTCAACCCTTTAAGTATCATTTGCCAGTCTATTCTAGCCAATTCACGCCTCATACCATCGAAGTTACCTTTCCTTAAGTTCAGGACCCTAGTCTCTGAATTAACAGTGTCACTCTCCATCTTAATAAAGAATTCTACCATATTATGGTCACTCTTCTCCAGGAGCCTCGCACAAGATTGCTAATTAGTCCTTTCTCATTACACATCACCTAGTCTAGGGTGGCCAGCCTTCTAGTTGGTTCCTCGACATATTGGTCTGGAAAACCATCCCTAATGCACTCCAGGAAATCCTCCTCCACCGTACTGCTACCAGTTTGGTTAGCCCAATCAATATGTAGATTAAAGATTATCATATGCATGATAACTGCTGTACCTTTATTGCACGCATCCCTAATTTCTTGTTTGATGCTGTCCCCAACCTCGGTACTACTGTTTGGGACTTAAAGCCACAACCTTCTGACTCAGAAGCAAGAGTGCTGCCACTGAGCCAAACCTGACACTGTAGAGTACTAGGTACCTGGAGTCTGAATTCCAGCCATAAAAATCAATAGTCAAGTTTGGCTACCTATATTATGCATACTGAGCATAGGCATACAGTACTTCACACAGGATTTACATCCAACTATTATAAAATTAAATCGCACCAAAATTCATAAAATCGATCCAACTGGCATTTCAGTGTAGGAAATTGAAAGATTAATTAAATACAGGGAACACCAGCACAGGAGGATTAGGTGGAGAACACAGAAACTGAGAAAATCTCTCGGTCAGAAAAGATCATAGATCCATTTAGTCTGCATAACTGCAGTCCTAGCAGTGGTAAGTGATGACACTTCTCTTCGAGGTACTTATTCAACTTTACCTCAAAGAGATCCAAGCTACTTGCCTGTACAACATTTTTTGGTAGATCCTTTCCAAAAACCAATAATTTCATACGGTCTGCCCTGAATATGCCTCTATTTAACTTATACTTGTGCCCCTTGTATAAATACATGTTGTTGTTGTAAACCAAATACTCCTAACTGATTCTCAGCATCCTTCAACCTTATTAATTGTATTAACTCCAGCATATTACCCTTTAGTTTTCTCTTCCAAAAACAATTCTCTTACATTTTATTCTCTAGTCCTCTAATTGCTGCCGGAGCTTTTCTCTGCATCTTTTCCAGGTGCAGGCTGATCAACAGTGCCAGGATAACATCCTTCAATCTACACTATTCCTTACTATACACCCCAACATCCCACAAACTTCTTTGACAGTAGCCACACATTATCTTGATTTCTTGATGGATCCCTTTCCTAATTTGCCCGTCAATATTTTCCCCATTGATGGTATCACGACTCTGCTTCTTTTCCATCCGAGTGCATGACTTCAGTTAAAGTAGTACTAAAGCTGTCCCCATCTTCCGCCATATTAACTAACCTATTATTTTGGTGTTTTCATCCTCGTTTTCAAATCCCTCCATGGCGTCGCCCCTACCTTCCTCTAACTTCCTCCAGCCTTACAACCCTCCAAGATCTCTGCACTCCTCTAATTCTGGCCCCTTGCGCATCCCCGATTTTCATCGCACCACTATTGGTAGCCGTACCTTCAGCTATCTCAGCCCGAATCTCTGGAATTCCCTTCCTAAACATCTCTCTTCCTTTAAGATGCTCCTTAAAACTTGAAATAAAGCTACCAACACACTTTTTCAAACGTTGAAGAATACCGACTGGCCCAACAGAGCACTGTGACCCCTTTTGATACATTCCACCACTCAGAACACTTGCTATTTATACAGACCCTCTATTTCCTATTGCTCAGGCACAACTCGATCCGTCTCAGCAAGCTGATGTCTGCTAGTCTTACATAAGAACATAAGAAATAGGAGCCGGAGTAGGCCACCTGGCCTCTTGAGCCTGCTCCTCCATTTAATAAGATCATGGCTGATATGATGTTGGGCTCAGCTCCACTTCCCTGCCCGGCTTCCCATAACCCTTAATTCCCTTATCGCTCAAAAATCTATCTATCTCTGCCTTAAATATATTCAATGACACAGCCTCCACAGCTCTCTGGGGCAGAGAATTCCACAGATTTACAACCCTGAGAGAGAAGAAATTCCTCCTCATCTCAGTTTTAAATGGGCAGCCCCTTATTCTGAGACTATGTCCCCCAGTTTTAGTTTCCCCTTTGAGTGGAAATGTCCTCTCTGCATCCATCCATCTTGTCGAGACGCCTCATTATCTTATGTTTCGATAAGATCACCTCTCATGCTTCTGAACTCCAATGTGTATAGGCCCAACCTATCTTCATAAATCAAACCCCTCATCTCTGGAATCAACCTAGTGAATCTTCTCTGAATAGCCTCCAATGCAAGTATATAATTCCTTAAATACGTAGACCAAAACTGTAGGCAGTACTCTAGGTGTCGCCTCACCAATACCCTGTACAGTTGTAGCAGGACTTCTCTGCTTTTATATTCTATCCCCCTTGCAATAAAAGCCAACATTCCATTTGCCTTCCTGATTACTTGCTGTACCTGCACACTAACTTTTTGTGTTTCGTGCACAAGGACCCCCAAGTCCCTCTGGACTGCAGCACTTAGCAATTTTTCTCCATTTAAATTATAATTTGCTTTTCTATTTTTTCTGCCAAATTGGATAACCTCATATTTTCCCACATTGTACTCCATCTGCCAAATGTTTGCCCTCTCACTTAGCCTGTCTATATCCCTTTGGAGATTTTTTGCATCCTCCTCAAAATTTGTTTTCCCACCCATCTTTGTATCATCAGCAAACTTGGCTACATTACACTTCATCCAAGTCATTAATATAGATTCCCATGTCAAAGCCCATAAAATGTTTTACTAAAATCTAAGTAAACTTCATCTAAATTGGCACCCATCCTTCTATTAAATGTGTCTGGCATGGCTTTCCATGGCGACTTCCATCAATTAGTATGTTTCTTAAAACATTTAGAAATGATAAGACTCCCATATCCATTTTAAAATAATAGCAATACATTTGCTCTTCTCCAGAACCAAAGGGCAAATGAAGAGTTGAATGGGTGATGATGCTCTCTCCTATCCTAGTGTCTCATTCTCTCTGTCCTTCTTCTTCTAGCATCACCTGTTGGGGAGTTTCTTCAGTTCTATGCAAGAGAGAGAGGGAGAGAATTGCAGAGCTTAGGGCCTTTACGTCTTAAAATCTACTTCAGTCACCCATCTAATATTTTCTTCTTTGGTTCGTTGTCAATTTTTGCCTGATTTTGCTCCTGAGAAGTGTCTTGAGGTGTTTTCCTGTGTAAAAGGAGCTAAATAATTCCAAGTTGTTACTAATATCTTGATGGAGCTTTGTCCAACACTGCAATGAGCTCAGAGTGGTAAAAAAACTAGCAATAATCGGGCCCGTATCAGAGAAATCCACCTTCCATTGAATGATTATGAATCAATGCTGAATAAATAGGTTACTCACGACTGCACCGTCCCTCTTCCCACCACCCAAAAATTTTAAGTGCAGAAGGAATAGTTGTAGAGATCTGAAGTCAAAAACTTAAAAGCATGTGAGCTTACCCCTGCTTGTGCTGTTGCTGCGCCCGAGATCTCGAGTCCGGTCTCTACTGCGACTGCGACTTCGACTTGTGCTCTTTGTTGGGCTGTGGCTATAGCTTCTGCCTCTACGGCGGTCATACCGCTCTCGATAAAGATCTCTGGGGTGAGGATATCTCTCAAACTCTCTTCGTCGTCGTTCTTCACGTTTTTTGTCGTCACGAATTCTGAAAAATTGGAAGAATGCGTCATACTTTGCTTGTAATAAAGTTATGGGGCTAGAAATTGGCTTCCTTTGCATCGCCTCCCGGGGGGGGTGATAACACGAAGCTACCAGCTCTGCGATCGGGCAGGGAGAGAGTACCAACGCCCGCGAACGTGTCGTGGAGGTTTGCAGCAGCGGTAACCCTGAGCGCCACAATCTCCTGTGCCCCAGAGATTGTGACATCATCCGGCTGTGCAGTGCCCTGGATCCAAACTTCGGTTCTGTCCCCTGCAGTATCCCCGGGCGTCAACACTGGCAGCTGCAGGAGGCGTTGCAAGGTAGGCTGGCTGCTTGGGCAGCGGTATTTCAAGGAATCGGCAATAAGGCAAGTGAAAACTCTTGCAACAACCCTCTGAGCATTTTGTCCCCCTGCAATTGATCAGCCCTGCACTCTGTTAAGAGTGCTTGGGGTTGATCGCCATGGATTGCAGGTGCCGTCGGCCACCATGGAAGTATATTTAATGCAGAGCTTGCAGCAATAGCCCTTCCCTTTAAGGGAGGGAAAGAGCCTCCGATCCCAGCAGCACTGCACAGGACATTGTATAGTGCTACACTGCTACCGCCCCTTCTGTGTGGTTTAGCACTCCAAGGAAAGTAGTAGCCCTTAACTTTTTGGGGAGCACAAAAATTTCACCGGGCACTACCCAATTCCAGCAGAGGCAAACTTCTGGGTTAGTGCTCCAGGAGGGAGATGGAGCGCTAAACCGGAAGTTTGCCTCTGCTGGAATTGGGTAATGCCTGGCGAAACTTGTGTGCTCCCCAAAAGTTATTGCCCCAAACGGGGCGCTACACAATTCTTCTCCTAGGTCTTTCAGATCAACGTGTTTAAAAATTCCAATCAAACTTTAGGTCTAATTGGATAACTAACATTTGAAACTGCCCAATTAGCTACGATTTATCTTTCCTGCCAAGTTGGAAGTGTTGCAGAGTGCAGGGATCATCCCACATTAATTTCTGGCAAAGTGAACTAAAACAGAAGCAATATTCACAAGTCTCCCACGTAAAGTGCTGAGAAAGGTGGTTGTGGAAATAGTTCAAAAGCAATTAAAATGTACAGATCGGCAAGTAACTATAGGAACAAAAAATACATTTTCAGAAATAACTTGCTTGAAAACACGCTAAGTTTTGTTGCTCACTTATAAAACAATTTCTTCAGTTAAAAACATTTCAGTTACTGTGCATTCAACCCATCATTTCAAGATGCATTCGCATTCAGTATTTGCTAGACAATATTAATCTTGAAATTCGCCTGCAAAATGTTACTGTTGCTATCAGAAAACCATTACTTTGGATGCAAAATCTCTCGTAAGGAAAACTGCCCATTTTCTCCAGAATTACAATCCACTAAGGGAAACTGGAATGTACAGCTATTAAAATGTGCAAATGGTGAGGGTGCAATTTCATTAGCGGGTCATTCGTTTTGGAGAAAAACAGACATTCTTCCATTTTTCAATTACAAGAAGAATTTTATCTCCTTAATGTCTTAATCCAATTTAGATTGTAACATTACAAAAATCAGAAAAGCACTGGAAATGAAATGACTGCCATTACTTGTTTATCATGCTAAGTACATTATGGTCAGATATCCAGAATTCATGAAAAACAACGAAGCGAAGCAATACTTCTCTTGCTTCAGCTTGTAGCTCTGCCATGGCTTTTTGGGAAAATAAGTGCGAAGGGGCATTTTTCCCGAGTCAGCTGCAGCCTCCAAAACAAAAATCAAAAACATTTTGTACTTGTTTCCACGCTCTCTCTATCCAAATTCAGATTAATTACCTGACTGGTCATCACAGCCATCATTTTTGACACAATCAGCTGTATATGTAGTGAAAACAAGTTCAAGTCTGAGCACAGATTTTCAGGAAATAATTTGGGTAAAAGTATGTACCTTGTATCGATTGGTCCCAAAACGGGTTTAAAAGGACTGTGACTTTTCTTCAATAAAGTTTTTCTACCATCTTGGTCATCATCATACAAGGGAACCTAAAATAGCAACGAGGAGTAAAAAAAAAATGAAAAATAAACGTTTATGGCAGTTACAAATTCAGAAAAATATTAGAAGCGGAAAACTCAATGTAACGAGTGCATCTCCCATGACAGCTCAGAGATAAAAAATTTTAAGTGGAACAAGTGCATCTTAGCAGTTAACCCCAGTGAGTACTTCTTCCAAACTTCTCTAGTAGTTGGCCTCTCAGACAGTTCAAACAAGACAGTACAACCCAACAATAATGTTATTATTAAACCTGACATTCAAGTCTGTAACTTCTTTTAAGTTTTCTATATCACTACCTGAAATCTGTTAGTTGTTAGAATTACAAATTTCTTGGATATCCAACGTACCCATCCCCACTGCTTGGACTGTCACATCTCTCACCAAATTGGTCAACAACATTATCAATGAAACACGAGTCAGAAAGTCAGATATAATGCTACAGACATGAAGAAAAGTTCAGCAGATTATTTGCCAAAAAAAACTGTCCATCCATTGGTACAGCATAGCCATATACGACCAGCGATGTCTCCGCAAGATCCTACAAATCCCCTGGGAGGACAGACACACAAACATCAGCGTCCTCGACCAGGCCAACATCCCCAGCATTGAAGCACTGACCACACTTGATCAGCTCCGCTGGCTAGGCCACATAGTTTGCATGCCAGACACGAGACTCCCAAAACAAGTGCTCTACTCGGAACTCGTCCTCGGCAAACGAGCCAAAAGTGGGCAGAGGAAACGACACCCTCAAAGCCTCCCTGATAAAGTGCAACATCCCCATTGACACCTGGGAGACCATGGCCAAAAACCGCCCTAAGTGGAGGAAGTGCATTCGGGAGGGCGCTGAGCTCCTTGAGTATTGTCGCCGAGAGCATGCAGAAATCAAGCGCAGGCAGCGGAAGGAGTGTGCAGCAAACCAGGCTCCCCGCCCACCCTTCTCTTCAACCACTGTCTGTCCCACCTGTGATAGAGACTGTGGTTCTCGTATTGGACTGTACAGCCACCCAAGAACTCATGCTAAGAGTGGAAGCAAGTCTTCCTCGATTCCGAGGGACTGCCTATGATGATGATGACAGCCATATATATATTTGTGGTTTATATGCAAGTGGTAGTGATCAATTTGACAAATAGCACAGATGATCATTCCATCTGACCAGCCATTATAACATTGTTGGTATCCCACAATCTTCAGTTTCCCATGATCTTCACTTTCATTCATAAATTTACCCATGCATAAAACTACTGAAAAAGGACTACCTATTTGCTGTAATTTAATTTTTAAAATGTTGTAATTGTAAAAGCTTTTTAAATGTCTTAAAAAGTTTGCTAATTTGAAATAAAATTTAGAAGAAAAGTTTAAAGGTAGGTAAGCTCCAACAATTGCTCATTATTCCTCATTGAGACTTGATGGGATTGATTTGAGGGAGTTTAAAGTGCAGAGCTAAAATGTGACCAATTTTTGGCATTGTACCCACCTTCTGCAGAATTTCCTGTCAACTGAATTTGATTCATTTATCATGAGTCACTATGTAAACCTGTGAGGGAACATCAGTGGCAGGTCGGGGCCATAAAAGGAGCGGCGAGCGGTAGCCATGGGCAGCGTGGAGGCATGCCACTACAAGGTACAGCGCGAGCTGGTGCAGGAGGGCGATGGCTGTGAAGAGTGGCGTCATCAAGATCCAGGTCGATGATTGGAGCGTGGGCAGATACAGCAGGAGCAGCGAGAAACTGTGGAGGGATGTGATCGGGGCCCAGGGGAGGCGCGAGTTCAGGGCCATGGGCCCAGGGGCAGCACGGACCAGCCCACACAGATACGTGTGCGCACTAGGTCTGTGCAACAGAGCTGGTCTCCAGTTGTCTTGGGTAATGCTTGCCACTGGATCAAATCCTAGCTGACAAGCCCGTGTGGTGGTTGGTGTGCAACGGCTACCCCACGTTAAAAAAATGCACGCACAGGCATCTTCCATCCTTCAGGATGTAGTTCAGGTCCTTCATTGAAACACCTGTGAACTTGTCCTTTTTTTGGCGTGGAAGCAAGTCATCCTTGTTTCGAGGGACCGCCTATGATGATGATATGCAAGATACAGCTACTTTTTATCAATTCTATGCAATAATCTGAGATAGCCAGCAAATGCCAACCACAAGATTAAAAGATAAACAAATGCATAATTTTTTATTCCAGACAAAAATTTTTTTGCAAATTTTCAAAACTTCAGATTTCAGATACAATTGGAGGCGACAACTACATTGAAGAATAAATCCATCCCAAAAGGTATTTGACCAGAATTAATTTCAATGCCACCTCTCACCTGAATTCAGATTGTGTTTATAAGAAAGGTTTTCCTTCTCCCATCTTTTACCCTGATCATCAAAGAGCACATTGCCTCTATTGTGCCTTTGTCACCCCTTATTCACTCACAGTCACAAGCCTTGGACAGCATTATGCAGGTCTGGGATCAACTATTAGCAGTTAAAGACATTAGGGCGACAATCTTATTTATACTAAAAGTGAACTGACTGTACATTCAATGTTCTCTTGGCATTCAATTAGCTCCTTTCCATTGCACAGAGGACTTTCCATTGTAAAGAGAGGACCGAGGGTCAAGCAAGAAGAGGGAACTGAGGGAAATCCTTATTGGTCAGGAAATGGTGTTCGGGAAATTGAAGTGTCTGAAGGCCGATAAATCCCCAGGGCCTGATAGTCTGCATGCCAGAGTACTTAAGGAAGTGGCCCTAGAAATAGTAGATGCATTGGTGGTCAATTTCCAACATTCCATGGACCTCTGGTTCAGTTCCTATGGATTGGAGGGCAGCTAATATAATACCACTTTTTTTTTTTAAAAAGGAGGGTGAGAGAAAACAGGGAATTATAGACCGGTTGGTCTGACATCGGTGGTGGAGAAAATGCTGGAATCAATTAATAAAGAGGTAATAGCAGCGTATTTGGAAAGCAGCGACAGGATCGGTGCAAGTCAGCCTGGATTTATGAAAGGGAAATCATGCTTGACAAATCTTCTGGAGTTTTTTGAGGATGTAACTAGTAGAGTGGATAAGGGAGAACCAGTGGATGTGGTGTATTTGGACTTTGAAAAGGCTTTTGACAAGGTCCCACACAAGAGATTAATGTGCAAAATTAAGATATATGGTATTGGGAGTAATGTATTGACGTGGATAGAGAGCTGGTTGCCAGACAAGAAGCAAAGAGTAGGAATGAACGGGTCCTTTTCAGAATGGCAGGCAGTGACTAGTGGGGTGCCGCAGGGTTCAGTGCTGGGACCCCAGCTATTTACAATATACATTAATGATTTAGACAAAGGAATTTAATGTAATATCTCCAAGTTTGCAGATGACACTAAGCTGGGTGGCAGTGCGAGCTGCAAGGAGGATGCTAGGAGGATGCAGGGGGACTTGGACAGGTTAGGTGAGTGGGCAAGTGCATGGCAGATGCAGTATAATGTGGATAAATGTGAGGTTATCCACTTTGGTGGCAAAAACAGGAAGGCAGATTATCTGAATGGTGACAGATTAGTAAAAGGAGAGCTGCAACGAGACCTGGGTGTCATGGTACATCAGTCATTGAAGGTAGGCATGCAGGTACAGCAGGCAGTAAAGAAAGCAAATGACATGCTGGCCTTCATTGCGAGGGGATTTGAGTATAGGAGCAAGGAGGTCTGACTGCAGTTGTACAGGGCCTTGGTGAGACCACACCTTGAGTATTGTGTGCAGTTTTGGTCTCCTAATCTGAGGAAGGGCATTCTTGCTATTGAGGGAGTGCAGCAATGGTTCACCAGACTGATTCCCGGGATGGCAGGACTGACATAGGAGACTGGATCAAATAGGCTTATATTCACTGGAATTTAGAAGAAAGAGAGGGGATCTCATAGAAACATATAAACTTCTGACGGGATTGGACAGGTTAGATGCGGGAAGAATGTTCCCGATGATGGGGAAGTCCAAAACCAGGGGACACAGTCTAAGGATAAGGGGTAAGCCATTTAGGACCGGGATGAGGAGAAACTTCTTCACTCAGAGAATTGTGAACCTGTGGAATTCTCCACCACAGAAAGTTGTTGAGGCCAGTTCGTTAGATATATTCAAAAGGGAGTTAGATGTGACCCTTACGGCTAAAGGGATCAAAGGGTATGGAGAGAAAGCAGGAATGGGGTTGCATGATCAGCCATGATCATAATGAATGGTGGTGCAGGCTCAAAGGACCAAATGGCCTACTCCTGCACCTACTTTCTATGTTTCTATGTTTAAAAAAAAACTTGTTCTTGAGATGTGGGTAACACTGGCAAGGCAGTATTTATTGCCCATCCAGAGTTACCCCCAAGAAAATTAAACGTTAACCAGGTAATGTGGGACTGGAGTCACTTGTAGGTCGGAGTAGGTAGGGATGGCAGGTCCGTCTTCCAAAGGACATTCGTTAACCAGTGCTTTTAACGACAATCTAGAAGCTTTCATGTAACAACTCACAAATTACCAGATTTATTGAACTGATGATCTCGGAGTTGCTCGGTCAGTACCATGGTCGCTCGGCTAGCCATACCCTACTTCAATAAATTTCTCACAAAAGCAGACATGTTGTTACTCACTTCTTTCTTGTCCTCCCTCTCTTGCCATGTAGGCTGCATGTCCTGCTTCAATGTCTCCTGTACAAGCAATTCTGGTCGTGGCACGTAGTTCTTTGTGCTTAAAGCATCAAAAAGTTTGTCCACAAAACCAACAGTTTCTGTCAAAATAATTACAAAACTAATGATGAGAAATGCAGCCGAGTGAAATCAAAATGTTAAAAAAGAATTTCACAAAAATAACTGGTTTATAATTTAATTCCCAAGTGCACCCCACATATGAACATGCACAACTTTCACACAGGACTTGGTTATTTATACATACAAAGACTCCCTTACAAACCACCATTAACCACAACTCTCAAAACACAGTCATGTATGCAAACCATTTCAGCCAAATCCACTATCACATGGAGCAAAAGATTTTCAGCATCCGCAGTATCTTGTTTTTGCCAAAGGACACTGTTGGCCTTTTATAGAAAGAAAACTTCCCATTTGTAGTCTATCTTCTACAGATTTTCATGAAAAGATGGTTTAGTTATAGTCCTTTCTGAAAAAATGAGCCACAACTTAGACTCAACAAAAAAAAGTTAATTCAAAAAAATATTTTTGGGTACTTAACGAATTTATATTCCAAATACCCATTTACCTTAAAAAGAAACATTGTTGGGAGGACAAAGATGAAAGAGAATAGAGAGAGCAAAAACCTAGAGGAAGGCTCACCCTCTACTTCCCTCAGAAGTTTAACAGTGACGGAGTAAAAGCCCCAGTAACAATCCAGACTCATCATGATGCGGGAGAATACAAGATAATGTTAAGGTAAATGCAAAATACTGCAGTGCGGGAAATATGAAATAGATGCTGAAAATGCTGAGCAAGTCAGGCAGCATCTGTGGAGAGAGAGAAACAAAGTTAACGTTTCAGGTCGAAGATCTTTTATCAGAACTGGAAGCCGAGTATTCCCAAACAATGCTAATGGTTCACTTCACATTAGTTATGAGTCATAGCTTGAACCGTGGGCAGCAGAATCCCCAGGTACCTATACCTGCATCAACTGTATCTTATTTGGCCAATTCTCTCAAATACCAATGGTCCCTTGCTACACACAGAGAAGAGAGAACAGTTGCCAGATAAAAGAATCAGAAGGTCTCAAGACTTGAAGAAAATATGTACAATTACCCACTCTTTCACTTGAAATGTTTACAATATGTGAAAGGAAGAGCATTACAACACTACAAATGCCTTAGACTACTGGTGAAGTATTTTTGAAATTAGAATGTGGAAAATGTAACAACATACAGACAGCATTAATGATGTAGTATCTAGTTACCAAATTAATAAATACATTTACAGTTCAAACTTGCTTCCCAATTACAGATACAACGTCTGAAATCCGGAATGCTCGGGACGGAGTCCATTCTAGTTTTGGGTTTTTCCCGGATTTCAAACAAGAACATCAATAGTCTGAAATCCGGAATCTTCGACCAAATTTGCCTCAAAAAAAGTGCGGTTTTCGGACAATAATTCCGGTTTCCAGATGACTCCATCAGCTATGCGCAAAATGTCCGGTTTTCCGACAATTCCGATTTTCGGAGTTCCGGATTTGGGACGTTGTACCTGTACTGGCCCAGATTTTCCAGAAGATCGTTGGGACCTTTAACTGGTGCAAAAGAAAGAGGAAATTATGGAGCGAGTGCCTTGCGCCATCACTTATGATGCTCCATATTTTTCTGCGACTTGCTTCCCCATTACCCCGCGTTGATAAGAGTTGGAATCTCATTTTCATAGCCCCATCCCCCACTGAAACAATGGTGATTGTAATTTTTCTAAGTTCTCATTATTGGGAACACAGGAAAAGGAATAGGCCATTTAGCCCCTTGAGCTGTTCCGCCATTCAATTAGATCATGTGACCTAACTCCATATACCCGCCTTTGGCCCATATCCCTTAATACCCGTCAGCTGTGGCTCAGTGGGTAGCACCCTCGCCTCTGAGTCAGAAGGTTGTAGGTTCAAGTCCCACTCAAGGGACTTGAGCACATAAATCTAGGCTGACACTCCAGTGCACTACTGAGGGAGTGCCGCACTGTTGGAGATGCCGTCTTTCGGATGAGACGTAAAACCAAGATCCCATCTGCTCGCTCAGGTGGACGTAAAAGATTTAAGAGCAGCGGAGTTATTCCCAATGTCCTGGCCAATATTAATCCCTTGATTAACATAACAAAAACAAATAATCTGGTCATTATCACATTGCTATTTGTAGGAGCTTGGTGTATGCAAATTGGCTGCTGCATTTCTCACATTACAATAGTGACTACACTCCAAAAGTACTTAATTGGCTGTAATACGCTTTGCGGCATCCAGTGGGTATGAATGACCCTATATAAATATGCAAGTCTTTCTTTCTTTGGTTAACAAAAATCTACCAATCTCAGATTTAAAATTAACAAATGATCTAGCGTCAATTGCTGTTTGCGGAAGAGAGGTACAAACTTCTACCACCCTTTTCACTCCTGAAAGGTCTGGCTCTAATTTTTAAGACTATGCCCCCTAGTTCTAGACTCCCCAACCAGCGGAAATAAGTTTCTCCCCATCTCTCCTATCTGTTCCCCTTAATATCTTGAAAACGTCAATCAAATCACCCCTTATCCTTCTATATTCTAGGCAATACAGCCCAAATTTGTGTAATCTCTCCTATTTTTCATGCCACTGCGACTTAAAAATGATGGTGTTGGTGTGTTGGCAGCGGTGTGTTTTATAGCTAATCAACCAGTTTTTTAAAAATTGCTCAAATAAATAAACATGGGTGTCTAAGGCCGGAGAACAGCCTCGGCACACCCGTGGAATCCCCATACACAAATTTATTATGTGCTTTTAATGGAAACAAGCTGACCAATTCCTTCGAGATCAGCTTGATAGGAAAAGAAGTTTGGTTGAGTGTCATACTACAGATTTGCATTAAAAGACTTTTAAAATCTAAAATTGCCACCCAATTGATGTATGCGTAGACTCGCCAGGAAGGAACTGCCGCATCACTTCTGTTTTGATGGTATCCTCGCTGTGGAGTATTCCAATTCCAAATCATGGAAAATACGGAGGAAAATCGATGGCGAGATCAGTGCGCTGGATGATTAAATTTACAGTCTACGGCTAAGTCACTGACCTCGCCTGTACAGGAAAATCAATTCAGCAGATGAATGAATAAGGAAACTTATGAAAGGAAAGCAAAACTACCAGTACTTGCCAAAGATTGGATGGGGATGGGGAGCAATGTTTCCTCTTAATTTTTTTTGCTGCCGCGAGGCCCCAATAAAAGGGCTGCGCAGCCCATTCAAAACCGCATACGGTTTTTGCATTGAAAAGCCGGCTGCACAGGTTCCCTGGAGCATTGCGCAGCCTAAAGAGAACGTTGGTGGGGAGCTGAAGTGTACACATTCTGGTTCACACTTCTTTAATATTAATGCATCCGCAGATATTGTATGAAGTGCACATATGAAATTTGATGCAAAGAAATGTGAGGTGATGCATTATAGGAGGTAGAATGAGGAAAGGCAACAAAAAGATGGGGGTTCACATACATAAACCTTTGAGGATAGCAGGACAAGCTGTGAATAAAGCAGAAAGAATCCTTTGCTTTATAAATAGAGGCAGAGTACAAAAGCAAGAAGTTATGCTAAACCTTTATAAATCGCAGGTTAGCCCTCAGCTACAATATTGCATCCAATTCTGGGCACACTTTAGGAAGGTTGTTAAGACCTTAGGAGAGTGTACAGAGGCAATATACCAGAATGATAGCTGGGATGAGGGACTTCAGTTATGAGGGGAGACTAGTGAAGCTATGATTGTCCCCTTAGAGCAGGGAATGTTATGGGGATATTTAAGAGATTTGTTTAAAAGTATTGATAAAAATAAACAAGGAAAAATTGTTTCCACTGGCAGGTGGGTCGGTAACCAGAGGACACAGATTTCAGGTTACTGGCAAATGAACCAGAGGAGACATGGAGAATTGTTTTTACTCAGCGAGTTATAATCTGGAATGCACTGCCTTAAAGGGTGGTGGAAGCAGATTCAATAGTATCTTTCAACAGGGAATTGGTTAACTATATACTTGAAAAGGAAAATTTGCAGGGCTATGGGGAAACAGCAAAGGATTGGGATTAGTTTGATCGGTCTTTCAAAGAGCCGCACAGGCACACTAAACCGAATGGCCTTTTTCTATACTGTAAGATCTATGATTCTAAGTGCCCATCAGGATGATTTAACTCAAATGCCATCTTCCGGTTTTAATGAGAACTGTCCACACCCACTTCCTATGCCAGGGATATTAAATTGTCAGTCAGCCTGACACATTGCTGGAGTTGAAAAGAACACAGGCCCGTAAATTGCGGTCAGCCACGAAGCAAAGGTGTTCGCCACTTCTCCCAATGAAGATTCCCACAAAGATCTGTGGCGAGAAGTTCAGCTTTTCAGACACTCAGTTGAGATCAGTGCAAGTTAACGGGGAATCCCCAACCCGAGCTGCTGTGACATCAACAAGCTGTCTAAGCAGCCAATCAGAATGCAGAATTCTTACAGACCAAGAACCAGGAAGTGAATAAGATCCTTGTATTCTAACTTTTAAAAAATGTTACAGAGAGCAAAACAAAGATTGAGAAACTCACATGGGGAAAAAGTAAACCTGAAATAAATATGAATTTTTTTTTTTTTAAATTGAAATTAGTTTTTCAGGGCCATAACGTTTGTTTAGCAGTCAATATGCTGTTAAAACCCCAGTTACACCTAATCCAAAAGGGCCTAACATTTAATGCTATATTACCACGGAAAAGCACTGATTCTCGGATTACCAGCTATTGGGGGAAGCGAGGGGGGGGTTTGGGGTTACAACGCAGCTATTGTTGGAGTAGTGTATGACTGACCGCAACTTCAGGATTTCCGTATTTAGAAGCGCATGCACTATTTCCTGAAGTTGTGGTCAGTTTCATAGGGGTATTAACAGTGAATGTTGTTTGTTCATCATTATTACCCACTGCAATACTCCAGACTTGACTAGACTTAAACTCTAGACTTGACCATTCCCACGCAATCCTGCCTAACCTCCCACATTCTACCCTATGTAAACTTGAGGTCATCCGAAACTCACCAGCCCCTGTCCTAATTCGCATCAAGTCCCGCTCACCCATCACTGGTGCTCGCCGACCTACAATTGCTCCCGGTTAAGCAACACCTTGAATTCAAAATTCTCATTCTTGTTTACAAATCCCTCCATGCCCTCGCCCCTCCCAATCTCAAATCTCCTTCAGCCTCACAACCTTTGCTCCCCCCCTTATCGCTGCAATCTTCAGCCTCACAATCCCTCCCCCCCTTCCAGAGATGTCTGCGCTCCTCAAATTCTGCCCTCTTGAGCATCCCTGATTTAAATTGCTCAATCATTGGTGGCCCCGCCTTCAGATGCCAAGGCCCCAAGCTCTGGAACTCCTTCCCTAAACCTCTCTAGCTCTCTTGCCTCCTTTAAGACTCTGCTTAAAACCTATCTCTTTGACCCAAGCTTTTGGCCATCTGCTGTAAATTCTTCTTATCTGGCTCGGTGTCAAATTTATTTGTTTTGTCTTAAAACACTCCTGTGAAGTGCCTTGGGACGTTTTAAAGGCGCTATATAAATACAGATACAGGTTGTTGTCGTTGCTGTTGCAAATTCCAGGCCAAATGTTTAATATGCTGTTTACATAACCAGTGCAGGCTGGCTCCTCTTTAGACTGTTAGAGCTGCTATACAGTAAAACAAATACTGAAACACAGTTATGTAATAAATAACAACAATCATCCTGAAGTATGTGATGAAAGTAAGAGATCTGCATTAGGCATTACACCAGCCTTGAGACTCTCACGTTTCACAGCTCAGGCTCACATTGTTAAGAAAATACAAAGTAATTACACCTTTAATATTTGACACAGACTTCAATATCAAATAGCATTTTACATTGAGTCTTGATGCCTAGGCTAACTAGTCAAATCCATATTGTTGAACTGAGTGAAAGATGTTCAACTTAACACAAGTGATTTTCAGTGGGCCAGCATCACAAGCTTATCTTATCTGCGAGGCACTGTCTGAATACATAAACATGCTCTTTTGAGGAGTGATTTATTATATTCAGCAGTTGAAGCAGTGAATCCAATGGCTGTTTAAATCATACACTTCTGAAGTGCTCCAGATACTGGTCCAGAGATAGGTTCACTTTATCTTAGGATTAATCCGGAGTACAGAACTCAACAAGTTTACACAGAAAACCAGAAATAACTTTGTTCAAACATTGACAGTTTAATAAAGAAAGAACTTGCATTTATATAGCACCTTTCACAACTTCAGGACCGCCCAAAGTGTTTTAGTCAATTAAGTACTTTTGAAGTGTAGTCACTTTTGTAATGTAGGAAACGCAACAGCCAATATACACACAGCAAGGTCCCACAAACAGCAATGAGATCATTACCAGATAATCTGTTTTAGTGATGTTGGTTGACTTGGATACCGGAGAGAACTCCCCTGCTCTTCTATGAATAAGAACACAAGAACATAAGAAATAGGAGCAGGAGTAGACCATACAGCCCCTCGAGCCTGCTCCACCATTTAATACGATCATGGCTGATCCGATCATGGACTCGGGTCCACATCCCTGTCCGCTCTCCATAACCCCTTATCGTTTAAGAAACTGTCTATTTCTGTCTTAAATTTATTCAATGTCCCAGCTTCCACACTCTGAGGCAGCGAATTCCACAGATCCACAACCCCGAGAGAAGAAATTTCTCCTCATCTGTTTTAAATGGATGGCCCCTTATTCTAAGATTATGCCCTCTAGTTCCAGTCTCCCCTATCAGTGGAAACATCCTCTTTGCATCCACTTGTCAAGCCCCCTCATAATCTTATACTTTTCCTATAATAGTGCCATGGGATCTTTTACATCTACACGAGGGGGCAGATAGGACCTCGATTTAATGTCGCTTCCGAAAGGCAGCACCTCTGATAGTACAACACTCCCCCAAGTACTGCACTGGAGTGCCAACCTAGATTTTGTGCTCAAGTCTCTGGAGTGGGTCTTGAACTCACAACCTTCTCACTCAGAGGGAGGAGGGCTACCACTGAGCTATGGCTGACCCATAAATAAACTATATTTCATCCACAACAGATGCAAATCCTCAGCTCACATGCAAAATATTAGGGACCACCAAATCATCATTCAGGAAAATAAGCCGTTGAACAGCTGTGCTTCCTCCAGACAAGGAGAGATATAGGGCCCAAGTTTCCACCGACCCTTTGAACGGCGCACCTCCATGAGGTCCGCCGACTTTCTCGAACGAAAAGCGCGCCTAATCCTTACCGTGGTATTCACCACGCTGATCAGGCCTCCTTGGGACTCGGCGCAGCGCAGCAGAACCAGCGGGGCTCGGAGCTACAGCCCTGCGCCGAAAGGAGTGCCAGCAACTGCGCATGCGCGCAGAGGAGTCTGCGCATGTGCACTGTAGCTCCTGGCCCTGGGCGACCCTATTCCTGGCCGAAGGGACAACGCGATATTCACCACCCCTATCCCGGGCCAGGTGACCTGCTGCACAAGCCGGCCACTGCCTTCCCGCGCTCACACCAGTTCATTGTTGTTGCCTCTGATACCCCCATTGCCTGCATCCTCTGTTGCCAGTGCTGCCCCTCCTGTTCAGTTGGCTGGGTGTGTGCCGAGGGAAGCTTGCCGGGGAGCAGGAGCTGGAGGAACCTGGGGGAGGGGGGATTTGGGGGGCACGGCTCGAGTCCAGGCCACCAAATCAGCATGTGGAGTCATACAGCAAGTTTGCGGCGGAATTCTTCGAGACACGATACTGGGGGGGGGGGGGTGGGGGGGGCGGGGGAATGAAACTACTGGTTTGTGTCAAGAAATTTCAACGCATTAATGCCTAAAGACAATATCCCTTTTGGACTTTATAAATCGAGTTCCAAGACTCAATCCACTCTGAATGCTATAAGAAACAGGTTGGTGTGAGGAGACTTTTGATCGGGGGTGAGGGGTGGTGGTGGGGGGGGCGGCGGAAGAGTTTTGATGGGGGAGCGGGAAGGGGAGGAGGAGTGTTTCTTTAAATGATTTAGAAAAAGAACAAGCTGCTCGAATTAGAAAAGTTGTCCCCAGACTGTCTGCTGATAACAGCAGTAAGAAAGGCAGTCAGCACCATCAAAATTCAACTTCAGATATTAAAAAGTGCATATTTTACGAAGCCTTATATAGTGAAATGCATAAATTATGCAAAAGTTACAGTACACGATCTGTATTAGTTGCTGTGAAGGTGTTTAGTGCTTTGCAAGATCCTCTAACTTCCCTTCCCCCCCTCCTATCTCTGGATACCTGCACCTGATTTCTAAAGTGTCCGCAAGGTTTTTCTGAGCGGACACATACGCTGGCCTAAGTTAATTTGGAGTAACTTTTCGCTGTCTAAATTTGCTTAAATGGCCAAAACAGGCGTAAGTGGCTGGTAACGCCCTCTTTTGAAAAAAAAAACTAAAAAGAAACTGAACTCACTGAAACTGGAGCAAACTAAATGTGGAGAATTGCGATTTTTAAGATACTCCAAAAAAAAAACTAGTTGCTCCAAAAAAATAGGAGCAACTCCTGTTGAAACTTGGGCCCTATACTTTCTGTACTTGTAAAACTCCATCTGCCCTGCTGCATTTGCAAACAAGGGAATGTGCTAGTGCCAACTATGCATGCACTGTCAAGTAACAAAAAAATACTCATCATTAAAGCAGCATGCTTCAGTTATTCTATTAAATGAAATAAACTGTCATACTGTTTAAAATGGAAGTTGTTTTTAAAATAAAATATTTTCTTTTAAAGTTAACAAAACATATCTGAAACAATGCACACTCAAGTCTCACATATCTAGTAATCCAAGGTCAACAGGAGAAAACCAGGTAGTCCACACCATAGGTTTGTCTCTATCCCTGACATTGTCAGGGAAACAGTGGCAGACTGCAATGTAAAAGGGTTATTTTTAGAAAACAAATTTGATTTTGCCAAGAGCCGAAATGTTACATATACTTAGGTAGTATTCAGCATCTATTCACCTCTCCAATACACCATTCAAATAGGGTTATGGAAATAATCAAGCCATTACATTTTGTCAAACTGATAGGAATTAAAAGGCTGACCTCCTTCAACTACTTTGCTTTTACTTGCATGCACACAATATCCGTCATTCAAATGAGACAGCCTTACAGAAGCTGCTGCTATGTTGTTTCAATAATAAAACAAGTCTTCAGATTGTAGCTGGTAATCTAACAGGTACTGACTTTTTTTTTTAAATGCTGCACATTTAGCACATCAGTCAGTCACTGTGCAAGATGCTGAGCATGCATTTAAATATGAAGGAATATTTACAGCAAAATATACCATTAATCAACTTAGTAATATAGATGATTCAACTACAAAAATAATTAATTAAATAATTAAGTAGCATAAAGCCTCGATATTGCTGGAAAAACAGCAGCAAATATGCATATAAAGGAAAGATGACACTTGTACTGCAGTGGTGACAACAGCATTTGAACCCAGTCAGTAATCAAAGTCTGATATATTATGAACTGAATATATTTGTTTGCACTGAACATTTGTGTCAGATTAGGCTGAGACTTTCAGAAAAAAATAAACAGCTTCTCTATTAATTCAGTTGATAAATGTGCTTCCCATTGTGGAACTGAACTGTACCGAAGGTCCTATATTCAAACCCGAGTGCGAGTTAAATTAGCTGATTTCGGCCAGGTCAGCAATAGGGTCCCTGTACGGCTTAGGAAGGAGGGGTGGAAAATCATTCAAGATTCTCACCGCTTATCCGCCTGCTGGAAAATGTGTGTTTCAACATCAGGTGAGGATAAACCGAACTCAAATAAGACACTTGCTGCCTACGCGTATGCATGATGAATCTTACTTGAGTCAGGTAACTGAAGGCACTGGTATCAGTGAAACTGTAATCCCAGCATGAATCAACAACTTCAAAACAGTGCAGGAGAATATTGTAGGAATATACATCAAAAATATAAATCTTACCTTTTTGCAGAAAGACGTCCAGTTGATCAACGCACAAAGCCTTCAGTTCTTTTTCTGGCTTGTCTTTCTTAACTAAAGCCACCACATATTTTGCTAAAGCTGATGGGTCAGCATCACAGCTGAAAAATAAGACATTTTTTTTTTTTAAATCACGCACTGAACTGACAGACGATTTTATGGGGTTTTTTTTGCAAAAATGTGACCAAATCCAATTTCAGTCTTCATGTACCAATAATACGATGAATCACAAAATTAAAGTAAATTTGCTCTCTATTTTAAATTATTTTAAAATTACAGCAAAATTCTAAAGGGACAAAGAGTGCTAAAAAGACAAGCCTGAAGGCTCTGTGCCTCAATGCGAGGAGTATTCGAAATAAGGTGGATGAATTAACTGCGCAGGCTATTAACGATTATGATATAATTGGGATTACGGAGACATGGCTCCAGGGTGACCAAGGCTGGGAACTCAACATCCAGGGGTATTCAACACTCAGGAAGGATAGACAGAAAGGAAAAGGAGGTGGGGTAGCGTTGCTGGTTAAAGAGGAAATTAGCGCAATAGTAAGGAAGGACATTAGCTTGGATGTCGTGGAGTCTGTATGGGTGGAGCTGCAGAATACCAAAGGGCAGAAAACGCTAGTGGGAGTTGTGTACAGACGACAAAACAGTAGTAGTGAGGTTGGGGATGGCATCAAACAGGAAATTAGGGATGTGTGCAATAAAGGTACAGTAGTTATCATGGGCAACTTTAACCTACATATAGATTGGGCGAATCAAGCTGGTAGCAATGTGGTGAAGGAGGATTTCCTGGAGTGTATTAGGGATGGCTTTCTAGACCAATATGTCGAGGAACCAACTAGAGAGCTGGCCCTTGTGTAATGAGAGAGGAGTAATTAGCAATCTTGTTGTGCGAGGCCCCCTGGGAAAGAATGACCATAATATGGTCGAATTCTTTTTTAAGATGGAGAGTGACAGTGTTAATTCAGAGACTATAGTCCTGAACTTCGATGGTATGAGAAGTGAATTGGCTGGAATAGACTGGCAAATGATATTTAAAGGGTTGACAGTGGATAGGCAATGGCAGACATTTAGAGATTACATGGATGAACTTCAACAATTGTACATCCCTGTCTGGAGTAAAAATAAAACGGGAAAGGTAGCTCAACCGTGGCTAACAAGGGAAATTAGGGATAGTGTTAAATCCAAGGAAGAGGCATATAAATTGGCCAGAAAAAACAGTAAACCTGAGGACTGGGAGAAATTTAAAATTCAGCAGAGGACGACAAAGCGTTTGATTAGGAGGGGGAAAATAGAGTACGAGAGGAAGCTTGCAGGGAACATAAAAACTGACTGCAAAAAGGTTCTATAGATATGTGAAGAGAAAAAGATTAGTGAAGACCAACGTAGGTCCCTTGCAGTCAGAATCAGGTGAATTTATAATGGGGAACAAAGAAATGGCAGACCAATTGGACAAATACTTTGGATCTGTCTTCAATAAGGAAGACACAAATAACCTTCCGTAAATACTAGGGGTTTGAGGGTCTAGCGAAAAGGAGGAACTGAAGGAAATCCTTATTAGTCAGGAAATTGTGTTAGGGAAATTGATGCGACTGAAGGCCGATAAAGCCCCAGGGGCTGATAGGCTGCATCCCAGAGTACTCAAGCAAGTGGCCCTAGAAATAGTGGATGCATTGATGATAATTTTCCAACATTCTATTGACTCTGGATCAGTTCCTATGGACTGGAGGGTAGCTAATGTAATACCACTTTTTTTTTAAAAAGGAGGGAGAGAGAAAACAGGGAATTATAGACCGGTTAGTTTGACATTGGTGGTAGGGAAAATGTTGGAATCAATTATTAAAGATGAAATAACAGCGCATTTGGAAAGCAGTAACAGGCTCAGTCCAAGTCAGCATGGATTTATGAAAGGGAAATCATGCTTGGCAAATCTCCTAGAATTTTTTGAGAATGTGGACTAGCAGAGTGGACAAGGGAGAACCAGTGGATGTGGTGTATTTGAACTTTCAAAAGGCTTTTGACAAGGTCCCACACAAGAGATTAGTGTGCAAAATTAAAGCACGTGGTATTGAGGGGTAATGTACTGACGTGGATAGAGAACTGGTTGGCAGACAGGAAGCAGAGAGTGGAAACAAACAGGTCCTTTTCAGAATGGCATGCAGTGACTAGTGGGGTGCCGCAGGGTTCAGTGCTGGGACCCCAGCTATTTACAATATACATCAATGATTTAGATGAAGGAATTGAATGCAATATCTCCAAGTTTGCAGATGACACGAAGCTAGGTGGCGATGTGAGCTGTGAGGAGGATGTTATCTGGCTGCAGGGTGACTTGGACAGGTTAGGTGAGTGCATGGCAGATGCAGTATAATTGGATAAAAGTGAGGTTATCCACTTTGGTGGCAAAAACAGGAAGACAGAATATTATCTGAATGGTGACAGATTAGGAAAAAGGAGAGGTGCAACGAGACCTAGGTGTCATGGTACATCAGTCGTTGAAGTTTGGCATGTAGGTACAGCAGGTGGTGAAGAAGGCAAATGGCAGGTTGGCCTTCATAGCTTGAGGATTTGAGTATAGGAGCAGGGAGGTCTTACTGCAGTTGTACAGAGCCTTGGTGAGGCCTCACCTGGAATATTGTGTTCAGTTTTGGTCTCTTAATCTGAGGAAGGACATTCTTGCTATTGAGAGAGTACAGCGAAGGTTCACCAGATTGATTCCCAGGATGGCAGGACTGACATATGAGGAGAGACTGGATCAACTGGGCTTTTATCCACTGGAGTTGAGAAGAATGAGAGAGGATCTCATAGAAACATATAAAATTCTGACAGGATTGGACAGATTCGAGGCAGCAAGAATGTTCCCGTTGCTGGAGAGTTCCAGAACCAGGGGTCACAGTTTAAGAATAAGGGGTAAGCCATTTAGCACTGAGATGAGGAGAAACTTCTTCACTCAGAGAGTGGTAAACCTGTGAATTCTCTACCGCAGAAAGTTGTTGAGGCCAGTTCGTTAGATATATTCAAAAGGGAGTTAGATATGGCCCTTACAGCCAAAGGCATTAAGGGGTGTGGAGAGAAAGCAGGAAAGGGATACTGAGGTTGAATAATCAGCCATGATCTTATTGAATGGCGGTGCAGGCTCGAAGGCCGAAGGACCGAATGACCTGCTCCTGCACCTAATTTCTATGATCTTTTCAATCTCGACCCCAGTTGTTGCTCTCTCGCCAAGATGACAGACGTGTCCTATTCCCAGGCCACAATTAATGCTTTTTTTCTAAATGCCTACAAGAAAATGCACAGAATCCTGGGTCAATTCACTCTTAGTTTTTTCCCTCCAATTTGCAGGGGAGCACCTAGATTAGATTAATCCTGCCGTGTCAATTCCAAATTTGGATCAGAAACCTGTCACATAGTGAATCATGGACATTGTATTATGTTTGATCTGAGACTCAGAGCTTCATGCAAAAAAAATCCACAAGTTTCAAGTTACACTTTATTCCAATGTTTGGGTGCAAGTTACAGAACTAGCAGGGAGTTCTAATCAGTCATACTCAAAACCAAAGTCTCTATGCATAAGATTTTGAAGTGCTTTAAATAACCTTGCAAACACAGTGCATCTATAATCTACCCTCAATTCAAAGTTGCTTAATTCAAGTTATCAGATTATTCACATTTTTAAAGCACTAAAATCCACATTGCTTATTTAAAATTAATTTAATAATTCAATTTTTTTTTTAAATGTAAATAACAGCTTTGAACCATCAGGAATGGAACAATTTAAATTTCAACCTTTATTTACCAGTAATATAATGTAAACCCATTACTCAAATCTTGGTGGGTTTAAAAGAACAATATTCCTTTATTTTCTTGGGGCTGGTTCAACTGGCAAGTGAGTGCTGGTCAGGGCCTTCAAAAGGAGCAGCGTGCATCTAGCGTGGCAGCCTCGACCTGCAAGCACCATCAGCAGGTCGGGGCCTTCAAAGGAGCATACCACTTCAAGGTACAGTGTGTGCTGGAGAGCGGCAACTGTGAAGGAGGTGACTGGATTGGACATCACCATAATCCATGGCCACGCTGATTGGGAGCGTGGGCAGGTAGAGCAGGAGCGGCAAGATTGGGGCGCAGGAGTGGCAAGTGATCGTGGAGCGACGTGGTCGGGGCTCAGAAAAGACAAAGACCCCGAAGCAGCATGGGCCAACCCACACTGCGATATGTGTGCACACTAGGCCCGTGCAGCAGAGCTGGTTTCCAGTCGTCTTGGTTAATCCTTGCCCCTGGACCAAGACCTCGCTCTGTCAAGCCCGTGTGGTGGTTGGTGTGCAATGGCCAGCCCACATTAAAAAAAAATTCATGCACAGGCATCTTCCATCCTTCAACATGCAGTTTGGGATCTGGAATATTAGATCCTTCATTAAAACACCTATGAACTCATCCCTTTTTTGCATGGAAGCAAGTCATCCTCGATACGAGGGACCGCCTATGATGATGATGAGTGCTTTAAAATTCAGCAATGTCACCAGGATATGTCATCCCCACAAAACAGATTTTATGACTGACCTCAATGAAGGGCGCCTGCTACAGAAAATTACCAATTTTCAAAAACCAATTTTCTCACTTCCATTCTAGCTCAAATTTCCATCTAACCTTTATTTCTGCACAGGATCTCAGTTGTTACATTCCAAACTAAATCTTGGAACAAACATTTATTACCCCATACAGAAGGTACAGTTCAACACCAGATAACCTGTTGGCTCACTACACTGGCATACCACGCTGTTGCACCACGGCGGGGGGGGGGGGGGGCGGAGAAGAGCGGGAGAGAATGGGACTCTGGGGAACTCTCATGCACCTGCACTTGACCTACATTAGCAAAGGTGATGAGGTTACCTTCCAGCCATCCTGGGAGTCTTATGAAGGAGTGTAAAAGAGGGCACACAAGGAATTTAAGCTTGAAGTTTAATATGTGCAACTTAACTGTTTTTCTAATAAGAAATTCACGCTTTGACAAAAAAAAATTCCTTTAATTCTTGTATGTCTGTACAGGAGCTCATCCCATTGAAAGAAGACATTTCTAACATTACCCTACCCAAGTTATAAGATCTACTCTCCGACATGACTATCAAATAATGCCATTTTTCAATTGAGAAGCGGAGATGTAGAATCATAGAATGATACAGGAGGCCATTCAATCCATCATGCCTGTGCCAGCTCTTTGGTAGAGCTATCCAATTAGTCCCACTTCCCTTTTATTTCTCCATAGCTCTGAAAATGTTTCCCTTCAAGTATTTATCCAATTCACTTTTGAAAGTTACTACTAAATCTGCTTCCACCACTCTTTCAGGCAACGCATTTCAAATCACAACATCTCGCTACGTAACAAAATGGCTCGTCATGTCGCCTCTGGTTCTTTTGCCAATGACTCCAAATCTGCTTTCTTCTGGCACTGGAAACAGTTCCCCCCTGTTCATTGTACCAAAACCAGTCATGATTTTGAACACCTCTATCAGGCATGACAATGAATCACTGAATGGTTAACATAAGAAATAGGAGCAGGAGACAGCCATTCGGCCCATCAAGCCTGCTCAGCCATCCCAAAACATCATGGCTGATCTTCTACCTCAGCACGGGTTGAAGTGAGGCAAGTCTTGAAATGCTAATTAGATAACAGCAAGCTCAATCTTTAAAAGCCTACAAAATGGAGAAGGAAGGGAAGATCCAGGCAGACAGGCAGTTTCCAAAGTCCTGGGACAGAGAGAGTAAAAAACTGGATATGGGTCAACATGGTGTTGTCTTAGTTATGTAACTCAACAAACATTTTACATCACCTTAGAAGCTTAAATTGATTTGAACAGAAAATATTCCATAAATTACTGGAAAAAGTGGTTTATTTAAAATGCTAAAATGTAACTTCGTCTCTTACATTTTATGATTCAGAAGCTTTTGACTTAGTCGCACACATCTTCGTGCAAAGAATACTTCTGTAGCAGTTTTTTTTAAAAAAGTAAATACCGAAATCTGGTCTTGATGCAACATACATTTATACAGCGACTTTAATCTAGTAAAACATCTCAAGGCATTTCACAGGAACATTAGTTGACAAAATATGACACACAGGCCTTCTTTATTTTACCCCTCTCTTCCTGTACATGTTAAGTTCCTTGCTCGGCTAGTTTCACAGTAACTGTTTGCTGTCTTGTACCTTGCCCAAAAGGAGACTATTCTTGTGTAAAGCTGAACGATGAGTGTAAGCACATTGTCTAACAGCATCACAAATAATGTCTGATCCTGTCCTTATCCAACATCCATAAACACGCACTTCCAACAAGGATTACTGGGCAGGAATCAAGGGAAGGAACCCTGGCCTATTTTCTCTTCCCTAACCCAGAGGAAACTTATAGAAGGAATCCTTACAACTGCCCCATGAAGGTTAGCCAATTCAGCACAGAGAAGGCTTTGAACTTTTTGCCTCCCTGGTCTGTGTGGTTGAGGTGTTCCTTCCTTCAAAACTTCTCCAGGAAGACTTTATTTATGCATGGTCGACAATCATTTCCATTTAAATAGAGTCTTTAACTTAGCAAGGCGCTTCACAGAAGAAAGGAACCGATGAGATCTTAATGGAGAATAAGACCAAAAGATTGGTCAAAGTGATGGGTGTTGTAAACTTCTTTAATGGCAGAGATAGGTAGATGCAGATGGAGTTTAAGGAGTTTCAAAAGCTAAAGGCTGTACCAATCATGACAGAGTGAAGGACAGATTCAGAAAACCAACAGGGAGTGCACACAAGACTGGAGGAAGTAGAAGAGCTCCAATATCATATTCTAATTTTAAAGGTGATCCAATCCAGTTTAATAAATCACAATTTTTAAATATAACAAGGCCACAGATCATCAAAACTCAGTTGACTTTGGACCAATTGATGCATGCAGCCTTTAAAATGCATATAGAATGGTTGGCATTGGATTGACATCATTAGTAAACTCACTTCATTACAGGTAACGTCAAATTGAACAACTCCTCCCTACCCTAATTATAACCCGTTAGTCACAGTTAAAACTAAAAAGATGACAAATTGCAGCCACAGCTGCAATTTTAGATTCTAAGGGTTTGTAGCAAAACATCAATTGATTTGTGTTTTCTCAACAAATGCTGCCTGACCTGCTGAGTCTTTCTGGCGTTTTCTGTTTTTAAATTGCAATTTTATGAAGTGTTCGGTCACGTATGGGGGCAACAGCAGCAACAGTCCACTAATCAAAACAGTTAGCAGCAAATCAATACTCAATGTATAATAAAGAAAGACTTGCATTGATATAGTGCCTTTCGTGACCACATGACATCTCAAAGCGCTTTACAGCCAATGAAGTACTTTTGGAGTGCAGTCACTTTTGCAATGTGGGAAATTTTCCAAATGGACTCCAGAATGGATTTTAATGCCAATATCTGCTCACTTCACTGCTCCTAAGTGCATGAAGTTTCTTGTGTTAAAGTTCAATCTTAGTTATCAACAAGTAGACTAACAATTTTGAGCACCTAATCTAGATAGTTTAGTGCAGCACTGAGGGAGTGCAGCATTGTTGGAGATGCCAACTCTCAGAATCTAAAGGTTTAAAGAAGCGAATGTGTCAAAAGTGGTGCAACAAACAATTTTCAACAAATTAACCCCGTTGCAAACATACACATACATTTTCAGCTGTTTGGTGAACCAGTGCTCTTCACTGTACAGCAGTGACTGCTCTCATTTTTGAACAGTTTTATATGTGTTCTTTTGAGCTCTGAAAATCCACCATTAATAAACAATACCAGATTGTGGTGAAACCAAAAGTTAAACAATACTGTCACAAAGTTTGTGTTCCAGGGACAAGTCATGATAGATTTGGTGCATACTTAAGTCCACACATTAAATCAACTGCTTAAGCTTTTAAAACTTTAACTGTCTTGCATCAAAACACATGACAGTCACATCTTAAAGCGTCATAACATTACAGCCTGTACTATGTGGGAAATCAGGGACGCCGCCGGTGTCCCTGACGACTATGTGTGCGGGAAGTGAATCCGCCTCCAGCTCCTGACGAACCGCGTTGTGGAACTGGAGCTGCAGGTGGATTCACTCTGGAGCATGCATGATGCTGAGAATGATGTGAATAGCGCGTTTAGTGAGTTGATCTTACCGCAGGTCAAGGGTACACAGCCAGATAGGGAATGGAAGACCATCAGGAAGAGCAGTGCAGGGATCCCCTGCAGTCATCCCCCTGCAAAACAGATACACTGCTTTGAGTACTGTTGAGGGGGATGACTCATCAGGGGGGAGCAGCAGCAGCCAAGTTCATGGCACCGTAGCTGACTCTGCTGCACAGGAGGGCAGGAAAAAGAGTGGGAGAGCAATAGTGATAGGGGATTCAATTGTAAGGGGAATAGATAGGCGTTTCTGCGGCCACAACCAAGACTCCAGGATGGTATGTTGCCTCCCTGGTGCAAGGGTCAAGGATGTCTCGGAGCGGGTGCAGGACATTCTGAAAAGGGAGGGTGAACAGCCAGTTGTCGTGGTGCATATAGGTACCAATGACACAGGTAAAAAACGGGATGAGGTCTCACGAGGCGAAATTAGGGAGATAGGAGCTAAATTAAAAAGTAGGACCTCAAAAGTAGTAATCTCAGGATTGCTACCAGTGCCACGTGCTAGTCAGAGCAGGAATCGCAGGCTAGCTCACATGAATACATGGCTTGAGGAATGGTGCAAGAGGGAGGGATTCAAATTCCTGGGACATTGGAACCGGTTCTGGGGGAGGTGGGACCAGTACAAACCGGAACCAATGCCCTAGGGGGAGTGCTTGCTAGTGCTGTTGGGGAAGAGTTAAACTAATATGGCAAGGGGATGGGAACCTATGCAGGAAGACAGAGGGAAATAAAATGGAGGCAGAAACAAAATATAGAAAAGGAGAATAGTAAAAGTGGAGGGCAGAGAAACCCAAGGCAAAAAACAAAAAGGGCCACTTTGCAGCAAAATTCTAAAGGGTCTAAGTGCATTAAAAAGGCAAGCCTGAAGGCTCTGTGCCTGAATGCGAGGAGTATTCGGAATAAGGTGGGTGAATTAACTGCGCAGATAGCAGTTAACGGATACGATGTGATTGGCATCATGGAGACATGGCTGGGAACTCAACATCCAAGGGTATTCAGCATTTAGGAAGGATAGACAGAAAGGAAAAGGAGGCGGGTGGCATTGCTGGTTAAAGAGGAAATCAATGCAATTGTAAGGAAGGACATTAGCCTGGATGATGTGGAATCGGTATGGGTGGAGCTGCGGAATTCCAAAAGAGCAGAAATCGCTCGTGGGAGTTGTGTATAGACCACCAAATAGTAGTAGTGAGGTTGGGGACAGCATCAAACATGAAAGAAGGGATGTGTGCAATAAAGGTACAGCAATAATCATGGACGACTTTAATCTACACATTGATTGGGCTAACCTAACTGGTAGCAATGTGGTGGAGGAGAATTTCCTGGAGTGTATTGGGGATGGTATTCTCGACCAATATGTAGAGGAACCAACCAGGGAGCTTGCCATCCTAGACTGGGTGATGTATAATGAGAAGGGACCAATTAGCAATCTTGTTGTGCGAGGCCCCTTGCGGAAAAGTGACCATAATATGGTAAATTCCTTATTAATATGGAGAGTGACAAAGTTAATTCGGAAACTAGGGTCCTGAACTTAAGGAAGGTTAACTTGGACGGTATGAGGCGTGAATTGGCTGGAATAGACTGGCAAACGATACTCAAAGGGTTGACGGTGGATAAGCAATGGCAAACATTTAAAGATCACATGGATGAACTTCAGCAATTGTTCATCCCTGTCTGGAGTAAAAATAAAACTGGGAAGGTGGCTCAACCATGGCTAACAAAGGAAATTAAGGATAGTGTTAAAGCCAAGAAAGAGGCATATAAATTAGCTAAAAAAGCAACAAACCTGAGGACTGGGAGAAATTTAGAATTCAAGAGAGGAGGACTACGGGTTTAATTAAGAGGGGGAAAATAGGAGTACGAGAGGAAGCTTGCAGGGAATATAAAAACTGACTGCAAAAGCTTCTATAAATATATGAAGAGAAAAAAATTAGTAAAGACAAACGTAGGTCCCTTGCAGTTGGATTCAGGCGAATTTACAATGGGGTACAAAGAAATGGCAGACCAACTGAACAAATACTTCGGTTCGGTCTTCGCGAAGGAAGATACAAATAACCTTCCGAAGGTACTAGGGAACAGTGGGTCTAGTGAGAAGGAGGAACTGAAGGATATCCTTATTAGGCAGGAAATTGTGTTAGGGAAATTGATGGGATTGAAGGCTGATAAATCCCCAGGGCCTGATAGTCTGCATCCCAGATTGCTCAAGGAAGTGGCCCTAGAAATAGTGGATGCATTGGTGATCATCTTCCAACAGTCTATCGACTCTGGATCAGTTCCCATGGACTGGAGGGTAGCTAATGTAGCTAAAGGGCAAAAAACGTTAGTAGGAGTTGTGTACAGACCTCCAAACAGTAATAGGGATGTTGGGGAGGGCATCAAACAGGAAATTAGGGGTGCATGCAATAAAGGTGTAGCAGTTATAATGGGTGACTTTAATATGCACATAGATTGGGCTAGCCAAACTGGAAGCAATACGGTGGAGGAGGATTTCCTGGAGTGCATAAGGGATGGTTTTCTAGACCAATATGTTGAGGAACCAACTAGGGGGGAGGCCATCTTAGACTGGGTGTTGTGTAATGAGAGAGGATTAATTAGCAATCTCATTGTGCGAGGCCCCTTGGGGAAGAGTGACCATAATATGGTGGAATTCTGCATTAGGATGGAGAATGAAACAGTAATTTCAGAGACCATGGTCCAGAACTTAAAGAAGGGTAACTTTGAAGGTATGAGGCGAGAATTGGCTAGGATAGATTGGCGAATGATACTTAGGGGGTTGACTGTGGATGGGCAATGGCAGACATTTAGAGACCGCATGGATGAAGTACAACAATTGTACATTCCTGTCTGGCGTAAAAATAAAAAGGGGAAGGTGGCTCAACCGTGGCTATCTAGGGAAATCAGGGATAGTATTAAAGCCAAGGAAGTGGCATACAAATTGGCCAGAAATAGCAGCGAACCTGGGGACTGGGCGAAATTTAGAACTCAGCAGAGGAGGACAAAGGGTTTGATTAGGACAGGGAAAATGGAGTACGAGAAGAAGCTTGCAGGGAACATTAAGGCGGATTGCAAAAGTTTCTATAGGTATGTAAAGAGAAAAAGGTTGGTGAAGACAAACGTAGGTCCACTGCAGTCAGAATCAGGGGAAGTCATAACGGGGAACAAAGAAATGGCGGACCAATTGAACAAGTACTTTGGTTCGGTATTCACTAAGGAGGATACAAACAACCTTCCGGATATAAAAGGGGTCAGAGGGTCTAGTAAGGAGGGGGAACTGAGGGAAATCTTTATTAGTCGGGAAATTGTTTTGGGGAAATTGATGGGATTGAAGGCCGATAAATCCCCAGGGCCTGATGGATTGCATCCTAGAGTACTTAAGGAGGTGGCCTTGGAAATAGCGGATGCATTGACAGTCATTTTCCAACATTCCATTGACTCTGGATCAGTTCCTATGGAGTGGAGGGTAGCCAATGTAACCCCACTTTTTAAAAAAGGAGGGAGAGAGAAAACAGGGAATTATAGACCGGTCAGCCTGACCTCAGTAGTGGGTAAAATGATGGAATCAATTATTAAGGATGTCATAGCAGTGCATCTGGAAAATGGTGACATGATAGGTCCAAGTCAGCATGGATTTGTGAAAGGGAAATCATGCTTGACAAATCTTCTGGAATTTTTTGAGGATGTTTCCAGTAAAGTGGACAAAGGAGAACCAGTTGATGTGGTATATTTGGACTTTCAGAAGGCTTTCGACAAGGTCCCACACAAGAGATTAATGTGCAAAATTAAAGCACATGGGATTGGGGGTAGTGTGCTGATGTGGATTGAGAACTGGTTGTCAGACAGGAAGCAAAGAGTAGGAGTAAACGGGTACTTTTCAGAATGGCAGGCAGTGACTAGTGGAGTGCCGCAAGGTTCTGTGCTGGGGCCCCAGCTGTTTACATTGTACATTAATGATTTAGACGAGGGGATTAAATGCAGTATCTCCAAATTTGCGGATGATACTAAGTTGGGTGGCAGTGTGAGCTGCGAGGAGGATGCTATTAGGCTGCAGAGTGACTTGGATAGGTTAGGTGAGTGGGCAAATGCATGGCAGATGAAGTATAATGTGGATAAATGTGAGGTTATCCACTTTGGTGGTAAAAACAGAGAGACAGACTATTATCTGAATGGTGACAGATTAGGAAAAGGGAAGGTGCAACGAGACCTGGGTGTCATGGTACATCAGTCATTGAAGGTTGGCATGCAGGTACAGCAGGCGGTTAAGAAAGCAAATGGCATGTTGGCCTTCATAGCGAGGGGATTTGAATACAGGGGCAGGGAGGTGTTGCTACAGTTGTACAGGGCCTTGGTGAGGCCACACCTGGAGTATTGTGTACAGTTTTGGTCTCCTAACTTGAGGAAGGACATTCTTGCTATTGAGGGAGTGCAGCGAAGGTTCACCAGACTGATTCCCGGGATGGCGGGACTGACCTATCAAGAAAGATTGGATCAACTGGGCTTGTATTCACTGGAGTTCAGAAGAATGAGAGGGGATCTCATAGAAACGTTTAAAATTCTGACGGGTTTAGACAGGTTAGATGCAGAAAGAATGTTCCCAATGTTGGGGAAGTCCAGAACCAGGGGTCACAGTCTGAGGATAAGGGGTAAGCCATTTAGGACCGAGATGAGGAGAAACTTCTTCACCCAGAGAGTGGTGAACCTGTGGAATTCTCTACCACAGAAAGTAGTTGAGGCCAATTCACTAAATATATTCAAAAGGGAGTTAGATGAAGTCCTTACTACTCGGGGGATCAAGGGTTATGGCGAGAAAGCAGGAAGGGGGTACTGAAGTTTCATGTTCAGCCATGAACTCATTGAATGGCGGTGCAGGCTAGAAGGGCTGAATGGCCTACTCCTGCACCTATTTTCTATGTTTCTATGTTACCACTTTTTAAAAAAGGAGGGAGATAAAACGGGTAATTATAGACCGGTTAGCTTGACATCAGTAGTGGGGAAAATGTTGGAATGATCATGAAGGATGAAATAGCAGCGCATTTGGAAAGTGGTGACAGGATCCAAGTCAGCATGGATTTATGAAAGGAAAATCATGCTTGACGAATCTTCTGGAACTTTTTGAGGATGTAACTCGCAGAGTGGACAAGAGAGAACCAGTGGATGTGGTGTATTAACTCCAGAGTGCACGTGTCTTTGTCATTGACAGGTTCCCGCCTGGAGGTCAGCCTGATTGGATAGGCTTGGCTTCCAGTCGGGCAGAGAGTACTCTGGAGCAGGCCGCAGGAGCTGGCAAGTCCAATCCATAATTGACAGTGGGAGGCCTGCCCCCGTTAAACCCGCAAGTGGACAGGTTGGGGTGTAAAAGGGACAAGTGCAAGTGCAAAGAAAAGCAAGCGCCGTTCATGCACCGCTGACTGCAAATGTGGGTCACTGTAATGTTCCTCTCCTTAAAGAAAGCGCTGCCTAATTTACCATAAGCAACACCACAGCAGATTTGCGAGTATATACATATACAACCTGAAACTGTCAAGCACATTCCAATCCATGTTCCCAGACCAAATAACTAAATGTTAGAGGCACACAAAAAAAATGCCATTGTCTCAAATTTCCCAGGAACCAATCATAAGACAACTAACTTCACTGACCAAACTTCTTTTGAACTGTGTGTACCCTTTCCAATTGCAGAACCTAACAACAGCCTATCTTCCAACTCATCATAAAACCACAAATCTGTTACAATTTAAATAAATGCACAATTAAATTCATACACCATCATATAATTCAGACACAAGAAATTACTGATATCGCAGGTAAGAAAATGGCACTCAGGATTACTGGAAAAGACACATTTGAAGCACCTTGGGATGTATTACTATGTTACGGTGCTATATAAATACAAGTTGTTGTTTTTGTTGAATTACATTTTTTCAGATGCTTTTGGATCCCTATTTGTATTGAAATTTCAGTAAAACACCCATGAATAGATCTGTAACGATCAGTCAGAGCAGCTAAGAATCTTCAATAAATACCATCGGAAAAGAAGATTTCAAATAAAATTAACTTCTCATTCCAACACCACTGCCTGAACCACAAATGGAAAAATTGGTAAAAATGTAGAAACGGACGTTTGAAGCCCACTGCGTTCACACTGTGACATTCTTTGACACCTCAGACATCAGGTGAAAAGGGGTTTCTCCATTCTGTGCCATTAATAGCCAACGTGTTCTGGACTCCTCCCAATGTGCAGAATAGGACTGCATTCATGCCCATTATTTTAGATAAGATATTCAATTGAACAGATCTCTCAATGATATAAAGAGGGCTGAGAGGACGTACTAAATGATTACTTTTTTGAAGTATTCACTAAAGAATAGCCCAGTACCACGGAACCCATTATAGGAGGTCCAACATGTAAATTTTATGATCACAGCATCACTGGAATAGAGATCCTAGGCCAGTTGGAACAAATTAATCTCCAGGGGACAGACGGTATACATCTCAGGGTACTAAATGGGATTAGAGACAAATTCTGCAAAGTGCTGATGGTGTGTGTGGGAGTTGAAGAGCACATGAGAGGTACCACTGATTAGAAACAAACCCACATGCTCGGCAACTTTTTGACGAAGGCAACAAGATGAAGACTCCAGTGGCTGACAGCTTTTGCCGTCGGTGCACTCTGTGTGCAAAAGTACGGGCGTCCTTAAAGGAGAGTGTGCACTGCCGCCATGTTATGTTTTTGCAGTTGGCCCGACAATTATGCCCCCGGGTTCGGCCAGGCAACCAACAGGCAGCCTAGTATCCCCTCTTGGGTACCAGGCCGCTGGCCCAGTCAAAGCCCTCTCTGATGGCCCAGTGGACCTAACTAAGATAAATGCAGAGTTCGCAGCAGCCCTCCCCTTTAACTGAAGGGGAGAGACGTTGTGATGCGCCAGTACGATGATGTCATCAGCACAGCGGTGATAACTGACAGCTGCGGACACTCCATCCCGTCCCCACTAGTGACAGCCAATGCGCTCCACTCCCACTTCCGCCCCCATGATGATCCACTTCTGCTCCGCTGGGAAAAAAAAGCCCAAGGAGCTGAATTTCGCCGGATAGGCCGCCGCATCAATTGTGGCGGCCAGAACACTTCAAAAACAGCAGGTTCGCCCCGTTTCCGGCGGAGGATAATTTCTACCCCCTTAACTCTTGTACTCCAATCCCTTTTCAAAAAAGGCTAACATACCATTTGCTTTCCTAATTGCTTGCTGTACCTGCATGTTAGCTTTCTGTGATTCATGTACAGGGACACCCAGGTCCCTCTGAATACCAACATTTCCCAATCTCTCACTATTTAAAAAATATTTTGCTATTCTATTTTTCCTACCAAAGTGGCTAACTTCACATTTCTCCACATTATATTCCATCGGTCATATTCTTGCCCACTCACTTAACCTGTCTATATCCCCTCGAAGTCTCATTGCATACGCCTCACAACTTACATTCTCACCTAGCTTTATATCAGCCGCAAACTTGGATACATTACACTCAATCCCGTCATCTAACTCATTGATATAGATTGTAAGTATCGGAGGCCCAAGCACTGATCCTTATGGTACCCCGCTAGTTACAGCCTCCAACCTGAAAATGACCCCTTTATTCCTACTATTCTGTTTTCTGTCCGTTAACTAATTCTCAATCCATGCTAATATGTTACCCACAATCCCATTAGCCCTAATTTTGTGTAATAACCTTTGGTTGAGTAATGAGACTATTAAAATGAGTATGAAGATGTGACAGAACATCAATACAGATCCCAAGAATTTTGTTTAGCTGTTGTCTTGGCTCAGTGGGTAGAACTCACAGCTCAGAGTCCGAAGGTTGCGGTTATAATTGGAGCGCATAATCTCGACCATGAGTGTCAAACATGCAGCCCAAGGTACAGCTTCATCCGGTTTCAAGGTTGTCGCGAGTTCTGAAATGGGACACAAATCTCCCGGTGCTGCTTCCAAAAGTCCGAGAGAACTATGCCATTTAAACCTCGTGTCGCAGATCCCACCCCCCTCCCCTCCCGCTCTTTGACATCCATTTAAGGGCCACTGCTCGGGCCAGAGTCGAACTGGAAAAATAAGTCGGTGTGTGCACAGCGTATGCTCCACCGAGTCTCTCACACATTTTGCAGAAGGGTCCTAAAATAGTGCAGGACCCTTCTTTGCATATTTAAATTGATCCCATGCTGATTTCGGACAGCCTCCGGGTCCATCTAAAAACAGTGAGGACCAATATGATGGCAACCATGTCGAAGGGATATAAATACAAAGATGAGAATTTTAAATTCCAGGCTTCAGGGCACAGAAAGCGAATGTAGGTTGACAAGAACAAGGGTCATGGCCAAGCACGACAAAGTTCTGGATGAGCTGAAGTTGACAGAGGGTGAAGAATGGGATACCAGCCAGGAGAGCATGGAATAAGTGATCCTGGAAGTGACAAAGACATAGGAGGAGGGTTTCAGCAGCAGATTGACTGAGGCAATGTATCGAAGTAGACATTTTGTAGTTACGGAGAGAATATGATGATAGAAGCTCAGCTGGGAGTTATGGTTGCATGTGAAATTAGGCCCTTTTTTCTATTCAGTATCAAAGTGACTCAGCACCTTTTATTGAGAAAATTTTCAGACTGCAAGGCTGAGAAAACTGCACCATAAATAGAATGTCTGGAACATACAAAATAGAACCTTTAGCAGATGCATAGAAAAAGTGAACCTTGTGAGAACTTCTATCCGTACCAGTTTAGAAGACTGTGTCGAATATTATGCATCTTTTCAAACTTAAAGCACAGTACAAAGCAGCACACAACCAATACAGTAAAAGTATTAATTGGCCAGAATGAGAGGGTACTGTACTGCTTAACATTGTAAAAATGTCTTGCCGACAGCTGTTATAATGTCATTTCTGCTACACTGCCCCACTAACTAGCAACTGTAATAATGTCCTCGGTAACAAGGATGACTTATGAGCCTTGAGGAACAACTTCAGCCAGAAACAGTGTCATCCCTCCACAGGTACTACTGGACAACTTTTTTCTCTATATCTCCACAGAGATATGCATGCACACAAACAAAATGATTGATCAATAGAACTTGCCAATGTGCCAAAACTGATTGTTTTAATCAGTCTGGATGCTGTACCAATTGTTTCATTGTCCTTTTACGCCTCCTCATCTTCAGATTGCCCTCATGTCATGTACCATTCCTCTCCAACTATAAAATCAGGCAAGTGACCAGTTTAGATATCCCTACCAGTTACAAAAGAGGATTCTGGAGTGACTCAACTTCCATTTTGCATGCCCTGTGTTAAAGGTACCTGGCTTCCACTCCAATGTCTGAGTTTGGGGATACACTATGTGAGCAATCAACCAGGGGAAGTCTCTGCTGTTTTACTTCCGAAACAAGAGCTGAATTTCATCACTTTCAAAAACTGAGGGAGCAAGATTCTGTACTGAATCAGAGTTTGTTCCTCCCTCATAACATCAAGGTTCAAAAAACTTGACAATCAGTACCACAGCAATGTGTTCTGCGCTGCAATAAAATATTTAGGCTTCAATCACCAACACCTCAAGCATTCTGAAATATATGCCTGAAAGGAGTTAATTCTGTTTCTTAGAACAGTATGTTACAGAACCTACAAGGGAGCAAGGTATCTTAGATCTGGTCCTGTGTAACGAGACAGGAATAATAAACGATCTCCTCGTAAAAGATCCTCTCGGAATGAGTGATCACAGTATGGTTGAATTTGTAATACAGATTGAGGGTGAGGAAGTAGTGTCTCAAACGAGCATACTATGCTTAAACAAAGGGGACTAGAGTGGGATGAGGGCAAAGTTGGCTAAAGTAGACTGAAAACACAGACTAAACGGTGGCACAATTGAGGAACAGTGGAGGACTTTTAAGGAGATCTTTCATAGTGCTCAACAAAAATATATTCCAGTGAAAAAGAAGGGCGGTAAGAGAAGGGATAACCAACCGTGGATAACCAAAGAAATAAAGGAGAGTATCAAATTAAAAACCAATGCGTATAAGGTGGCCAAGGTTAGTGGGAAAATAGAAGATTGGGAAAATTTTAAACGACAGCAAGAATGACTAAGAAAGCAATAAAGAAAGGAAAGATAGATTACGAAGGTAAACTTGCGCAAAACATAAAAACGGATAGTAAAAGCTTTTACAGATATATAAAACGGAAAAGAGTGACTAAAGTAAATGTTGGTCCCTTAGAAGATTAGAAGGGGGATTTAATAATGGGAAATGTGGAAATGGCTGAGACCTTAAACAATTATTTTGCTTCAGTCTTCACAGTGGAAGATACAGAAACCATGCCAGAAATTGCTGGTCACAGGAATGTGGGAAGGGAGGACCTTGAGACAATTACTATCACTAGAGGGGTAGTGCTGGACAGTCTAATGGGACTCAAGGTAGACAAGTCCCCAGGTCCTGATGAAATGCATCACAGGGTATTAAAAGAGATGGCGGAAGTTATAGCAGATGCATTCGTTATAATCTACCAAAATTCTCTGGACTCTGGGGAGGTACCAGCGGATTGGAAAGTAGCTAATGGAATGCCTCTGTTTAAAAAAGGGGGCAGACAAAAGGCAGGTAACTATAGGCCGGTTAGTTTAACATCTGTAGTGGGGAAAATGCTTGAAACTATCATTAAGGAAGAAATAGCGGGACATCTAGATAGGAATAGTGCAATCAAGCAGATGCAGCATGGATTCATGAAGGGGAAATCATGTTTAACTAATTTACTGGAATTCTTTGAGGATATAACGAGCATGGTGGATAGAGGTGTACCGATGGATGTGGTGTATTTAGATTTTCAAAAGGCATTCGATAAGGTGCCACACAAAAGGTTACTGCAGAAGATAAAGGTACGCGGAAGTCAGTGGAAATGTATTAGCATAGAGAATTGGCTGACTAACAGAAAGCAGAGAGTCGGGATAAATGGGTCCTTTTCGGGTTGGAAATCGGTGGCTAGTGGTGTGCCATAGGTGCTGGGACCACAACTGTTTACAATATACATAGATGACCTGGAAGAGGGGACAGAGTGTAGTGTAACAAAATTTGCAGATGACACAAAGATTAGTGGGAAAGCGGGTTGTGTAGAGGACACAGAGAGGCTGCAAAGAGATTTAGATAGGTTAAGCGAATGGGCTATGGTTTGGCAGATGGAATACAATGTCGGAAAGTGTGAGGTCATCCACCTTGGGGAAAAAAAAACAGTAAAAGGGAATATTATTTGAATGGGGAGAAATTACAACATGCTGCGGTGCAGAGGGACCTGGGGGTCCTTGTGCATGAAACTCTTTTGAGTTTACCTGCGAAAACATAAAACATGTATCCGTGCCACCCGACCTGGATGACACACACAAGACATTTACAAGGCCCTTTTTTTTTTTTTTTTTGTGGTTTTTTTTTTTGGGCACTAAAATCAAATTTTTCCTTTTTTCCAGTGCCCCCTAAAAAAGGAGAGGGGGACACTAAAAGCACCGGCAATTAAAACAAATTAAACTTAAAAAACGTAAAATCAAATTAAAATTTGGTTGCCGGGCGTGATGATGCACTCCAGTCCCTCCGGTGCCCACCTCTCGCGGAAGGCCGCGAGCGTACCGGTGGACACCGCGTGCTCCATCTCCAAGGACACCCTGGACCGGATGTAAGAGCGGAAGAGAGGCAGGCAGTCAGGTTGAACGACCCCCTCGACCGCCCGCTGCCTGGACCGGCTGATGGCACCCTTGGCCGTGCCCAGGAGCAGTCCTACGAGGAGGCCTTCGGACCTACCCGCTCCCCTCCGCACAGGGTGCCCAAAGATCAGGAGAGTGGGACTGAAGTGCAGCCAGAATTTCAGGAGCAGCCCCTTCAAATAGTGGAACAGGGGCTGCAACCTCGTGCATTCAATAAAAACATGGAACACGGACTCCTCCAGACCGCAGAAATTGCAGGCGGCCTGGGAGTCCGTGAACCGGCTTAAAAATTTATTGCACGGCACTGCTCCGTGCACCACCCTCCAGGCCAAGTCCCCGATGAATAGTGGGAGGACCCCTGCGTAGAGTGCCCTCCATCGGGGACCCCCGCCTCCTCCGGACGGCAAGATGGTACACCATGGCGTGGATGGCAAAGTTGAGGGTGTGCAGGAGCATCCCGTACAGGAAACCCCTCCGCGCGGAACTGAAAGGCACGGAGGGGATTTCCCCGAGGCGGCTTCCTTGTGCATGAAACTCTTTTGAGTTTACCTGCGAAAACATAAAACATGTATCCGTGCCACCCGACCTGGATGACACACACAAGACATTTACAAGGCCCTTTTTTGTTTTTTTTGGGGGGTTTTTTTTGTGTTTTTTTTTGGGCACTAAAATCAAATTTTTCCTTTTTTCCAGTGCCCCCTATAAAAGGAGAGGGGGACACTAAAAGCACCGGCAATTAAAACAAATTAAACTTTAAAACGTAAAATCAAATTAAAATTTGGTTGCCGGGCGTGATGATGCACTCCAGTCCCTCCGGTGCCCACCTCTCGCGGAAGGCCGCGAGCGTACCGGTGGACACCGCGTGCTCCATCTCCAAGGACACCCTGGACCGGATGTAAGAGCGGAAGAGAGGCAGGCAGTCAGGTTGAACGACCCCCTCGACCGCCCGCTGCCTGGACCGGCTGATGGCACCCTTGGCCGTGCCCAGGAGCAGTCCTACGAGGAGGCCTTCGGACCTACCCGCTCCCCTCCGCACAGGGTGCCCAAAGATCAGGAGAGTGGGACTGAAGTGCAGCCAGAATTTCAGGAGCAGCCCCTTCAAATAGTGGAACAGGGGCTGCAACCTCGTGCATTCAATAAAAACATGGAACACGGACTCCTCCAGACCGCAGAAATTGCAGGCGGCCTGGGAGTCCGTGAACCGGCTTAAAAATTTATTGCACGGCACTGCTCCGTGCACCACCCTCCAGGCCAAGTCCCCGATGAATAGTGGGAGGACCCCTGCGTAGAGTGCCCTCCATCGGGGACCCCCGCCTCCTCCGGACGGCAAGATGGTACGCCATGGCGTGGATGGCAAAGTTGAGGGTGTGCAGGAGCAGCCCGTACAGGAAACCCCTCCGCGCGGAACTGAAAGGCACGGAGGGGATTTCCCCGAGGCGGCTTCCTTGTGCATGAAACTCTTTTTGGAGTTCACCTGCAAAAACATAAAACATGTATCCGTGCCACCCGACCTGGATGACACACACAAGACATTTACAAGGCCCCTTTTTTATTTATTTTTTTGTGTTTTTTTTTTGGGGCACTAAAATCAAATTTTTCCTTTTTCCAGTGCCCCCTATAAAAGGAGAGGGGGACACTAAAAGCACCGGCAATTAAAACAAATTAAACTTTAAAACGTAAAATCAAATTAAAATTTGGTTGCCGGGCGTGATGATGCACTCCAGTCCCTCCGGTGCCCACCTCTCGCGGAAGGCCGCGAGCGTACCGGTGGACACCGCGTGCTCCATCTCCAAGGACACCCTGGACCGGATGTAAGAGCGGAAGAGAGGCAGGCAGTCAGGTTGAACGACCCCCTCGACCGCCCGCTGCCTGGACCGGCTGATGGCACCCTTGGCCGTGCCCAGGAGCAGTCCTACGAGGAGGCCTTCGGACCTACCCGCTCCCCTCCGCACAGGGTGCCCAAAGATCAGGAGAGTGGGACTGAAGTGCAGCCAGAATTTCAGGAGCAGCCCCTTCAAATAGTGGAACAGGGGCTGCAACCTCGTGCATTCAATAAAAACATGGAACACGGACTCCTCCAGACCGCAGAAATTGCAGGCGGCCTGGGAGTCCGTGAACCGGCTTAAAAATTTATTGCACGGCACTGCTCCGTGCACCACCCTCCAGGCCAAGTCCCCGATGAATAGTGGGAGGACCCCTGCGTAGAGTGCCCTCCATCGGGGACCCCCGCCTCCTCCGGACGGCAAGATGGTACGCCATGGCGTGGATGGCAAAGTTGAGGGTGTGCAGGAGCAGCCCGTACAGGAAACCCCTCCGCGCGGAACTGAAAGGCACGGAGGGGATTTCCCCGAGGCGGCTTCCTTGTGCATGAATCCCAAAAAGTTAGTTTGCAGGTGCAACAGGTAATCAGGAGTGCGAATGGAATTCAAGTCACAGATAGATAAATTTTTAACCAATAAGGGAATTAAGGGTTATGTGGAGCGGGTGGGTAAGTGAAGCTGAGTCCACGGCCAGATCAGCCATGATCTTGTTGAATGGCGGAGCAGGCTCGAGGGGCTCGATGGCCTACTCCTGTTCCTAATTCTTATGTTCTTATCTTATGTTCTAATGATAATGTTTTTCCTTCATAGTTTTACTGTCATTACCTCAAATGTGAGCCATTTTGATTTTGGAACTTAACTGTTCCATATAGGTGGATCAGCGGGCTCTAGGACATCATGGGCCACCCCAACCTGTGTGAGAACATCTCCGCAGGTCGGGGCTTCAAAAAAAGCTGGAGCATGCCACTGAAGTTTCCAGCGTGAGCTGACACAAATGTGCGACTGGGTGACATCATCAGGAACCAGGTTGCCGTTTGGAGCGTGGGCAGGAACATCGGTTGGGCCCTGGTACAGCAGAAGAGTGGGAAGATCATGGCGGACTTGCGATGAGAGATCATGGCTGAAATTTGGTGGGTGATCGTGGCGGAGGTTCTGCAAACATTTGGTGCGGAGGGAGATCATGGCGGAGGTGCGCCGAGTGTCTTTGTGGCGGAGGTGCGGCGAATGAGGGTACGGGGCCCAGAAGAGCAGAGGGCCCAGGGGCAGCTCGGGCCCGCCCACACTGCCATATGTGTGCGCACTAGGTCCGGGCAGCAGAGCAGGTCTCCAGTCATCCTGGTTAACCCTTGCCACTGGATAAAGGCCTAGTTCTGTCAAGCCCATGTGGTGGCTGATGTGCAACGGTCACGACATTTAAAAAAAAACACGCACAGGCATCTTCCACCCACTCAATTGGAGCTCAAGACTGGAAATCGGGTCCTTCATTGATACATCTGTGAACTCGTGGAAGCAAGTCATCCTCGTTCGAGGAACCACCTATGATGATGATGACGACGACGACGACGACATATATTCACTTCTCTAAGATATACTGCAGCGATGCCAACAAAAATAAGTGAAAAAGACACCATTTTCTAGCATGTTCTGTGCCCATTCCCATTAATTGCACAGAAGGGTCGGTAACCAGAGGACAGAGACTGGAGAAGCTGGGGTTGCTCTCCTTAGAGCAGAGAAGGTCAAGAGGAGATTTGATAGATGTGTTCAAAATCAGAGTAAATCAGGAGAAACTGTTTCTAGTGGCAGAAGGGTCGGTAACCAGAGGACACAGATAACCAGAGGTAACATAAGGAAACATTCTTTTACACAGCAAGTTATTGTGATCTAGAACACACTGCCTGAAAGGATGGTGGAAGCAGATTCAATAATAATATTCAAAAGAGAATTGGATAAATACGTGAAGGGAAAACATTTACGAGGTTATGGGGAAAGAGCAAGAGTGGGACTAACTGGATAGCTCCACCATAGAGCCGGAACAGGCACGATGGGCCGAATGGCCTCGTTCTGTGCTGTATCATTCTACAATTCCATGAAATTACTCTGTACATCTGAAGCTAGTAACAGCTTCCTCTAAACCCATGTGGGCATCGCAGGCAAGGCCTGTATTTATTGCCCATCGCTTGTAGCCCTGGGAAGGTGGTGGTAGGCCTTCTTTTTGAACAGCTGCAAGTGGTTTGATACAACTGAGCAGCTTGCTAAGCCACTTGAGAGAGCAGTTAAGAATCAACCACATTGGTGTGGTGTGGTACTGGAGTCACATAGAACAGACTTGGTAAGGATGGTAAGTTTCCTTCCCTAAAGTACATCAGCAAGCCAGTTGAGTTTTTACAACAATCCATCATCTTCATAGTCATTTTTACAAATACCATCTTTTTATTTTTGGATGTTTTTTTAATACCAAATTCAAATTCTCAAACTTCAATAATGAGATTTGAACTTGCATTCTCTGAATTATTAGTCGAAGCCTCTGGATTACTAGTCCAGTAGCGTAACCAGTACGTTACCGTAAACCCAAGTACAATATAATGAAAACATTGAAAATAAAGTGAAACACCCACTGTTCATAAAAACAAATTCAGAACGGTGACTGCTTACTGGCACAAACATAACTGTTCCGAACACTGTACTGAGCTGAATGATATGGTCCAGGACATACCAAAATTTGCCTTGCAATGTTACCGTAAACATTTTCAAAATGGAAATAAGGAAATCAAGTTAGTAATTGTGATTAGCTCCACATCCTTACTAAATAAACGCAGTAAATCACATATTTTTAATCTAATTAGAAAAGAAAACAAACCCCTTCCAGCAAGGGGAGCAGGGACAAAAAAAATCAATACTCTAGCCTGCATGAAAAGATTTGCATTTAGATAGCGCCTTTCACGATCACCAGACGTCCCAAAGCACTTTGCGGCCAATGAAGTACTTTTTGTAGAGTAGTCACTGTTGTAATGTAGGCAATGCAGCAGCCAATTTGCACACAGCAAGCGCCCATAAACAGAATGTGAGTGACCAGATAATGTTTTAGTGATGTTGATTGAGGGATAAATATTGGCCAGGATACCGGGATAACTCCCCTGCTCTTCTTCGAGATAATGCGATGGGATCTTTTACGTCCATCTGGCGGAGCAGACGTGGCCTCGGTTTAATGCCTCACCCGAAATATAAATGCTCCTAATTACAATTTTTAAATTATCAATTTTCTTCCCCTTCTCTTATGCTAGAATTGCTGTTCTGCAGGCAACACAAACTGTTGTGTTCCTCACCAAATTCTCCATCCTCAGTGTACGAGCCAAAACAGAATGTCAGCTGGCTGCTCACCAAGATAGGTGGCCAATGCCCAATCCTGCCCTCACCTAATTAATCCACACATGCCCTTTCCAGAGGAGATGACTGAATAACAATCAGGAATTTTCCATAGCTACACATAAAGTGAGTCAACCAAGGCATCATCATCATCATTGCCCTATGTCGGTATACCTCCGTACAACAGGTGTACATGTATAACTGTGCCATCGAGGAAACCCTTTATATTGTAATTAAAATGTGACAGTGACATGTCATAAAATTGTTGGTCAAACATTGTCATTCCTAGTTCATTTTTATTTTTAGAATAATTACATCTATACAGCATGTTAAATATTTTTAAATGGCCAAAGGAAGGTAGCATGCAAATGAAATCAATACTTTCTTTGCTCCATTTTAAAGTAACCCGCAACATGGCATCAATTTGCCAGAATTTGTTACATTTTTTCTAGTGCTAGCCAACAAATTATCTGATTTTATTAACAACTTGCCATGATGGGATTTGAACTCTTCATCTCTGGGATACTTATCTAGTACCATAATAAGATGCTGAGAAGAGGATCTCCTCATGGCTTAGCGAAGAACGCACTATACATCTGAGGTTCACGATGTACCACACAATCCCAGATGGGGCAGTAGTTTGTCAAAACAACTAACCTCAGTGTATCTGGGCTGGAGGAGGGAATGGGGCGAGGGGAGATGCAGAAACTGCCAGCATAGTTCCCATTCCGATTGCTAGCTAGTAGCCTCTACATATGGACTTTGAAGGAGGGCAGATTTGGCCTTGTTTGTGACTTTCTCTGCTCTCTTCCCCCCCCCCCCCCCCACCGCCACCCCCTCCTAGTTAAAACAGTCTGACGACATTCATAGCCTATGTACACACATGTAAAGCGGCAAAACACCAGCAAGCTGCCAGAGCCCACAAATCCATACTTGAGCAAGCCCATCAAATGAGATTAAAAAATATAGAAGTGAGAAAGCAGAGAATTTTAAATGCTGAGGAAACAAAACAAAATATTGAAACACTATATAAGTGAATATACAAATTAAACTTTTTATAATTGCCAAATACACAAAACATGTTCACTCAATATAAACCCTAATAATGTAATTAACTTGACAACAAACGTTCTTTAATATATAGGTCTTGGTCTTGATCTCGTAATATAGTTGGAATAAGAGTGGCTTTACTGATTACGGGTAGAAGCACAGAACGCATCAATATTCAAATCACCCACAGATTCATAGGTCATAAAATCCTGTGTCAACATGGGATTTCTGTACAGGTACAAGAATATTTTTTTTAAACTTAGGATATGGTTACGACACCAAAAGGAAATGACTGAAGTTGAAATCTTTGCAAGCACAATGGTATGGAGTTTTTTTTCCTCTAGTCCACTGCAATATGAGAAATAATGCTAAATAATGTTTTTATGGCCACAGCAATAACTACTACTCATTCCAGTAAATAACATTCTTCCAACAAAATGTTTTGGAAAGTTCGATGCAGAAAAATATGAAAGAAGGGCCATAAGTTATCCTGAAAGGAGAAGGAGCAGATTCGCTTAGATGGTGAAAATTCAGCAAGATTCCAATCTGGCATAAGTTTTTCCTGATCCCACCTTCAAATCTCCCACTTCCAAATTTTGAATCTCATGGATCTTTTATTTTGCTTTTCGCCCCAATCAGAATTTAATTTCATTCACCACCCACTATCCTAAACTGAGTGTCAAGGCATCATCAGACAATGGCAAAGAAAGCATAAATTCAGTCTTTGTTGCACCAGAACCACAGACGGCATTCTGGAATTGCAGTGTGACACAACTAGCAAATTGCGATATTTAAAAGTCCCTTGTGGAATTCAAAAGCCTTTTATTTAATATACACTAACGAATCTCCTGTGACATGACTCTCAGTAAATTTGATGATATGCTGTTTTATAATGATTGGAGTATTGTATCAGTTCACAGACATGGATGTAATGATTCCCTTATTATGGCGGATCTGTGATTAAGATGCCCTCTTTCCTAAAGTCGAATTGCTTTAAATAAACAGAGCCTGAAGTCAATCAGAATTTAACAGTTGCTTGGTAAGGGAAGTTTGCAGATTAGAAGGTACTTGTAAATTTTCCATCTCCAAGGTAGAAACAAAGTTATGAAATGGCTACTTTTCAGGTTATACTTTTGACATTTTTAAGTGTGACGGATACTCTGAAAACTTCCCACACTCCCAACACCATAACATTTATTCAAACGCCTTTGGATTTTTAGTTTTACATTAAACAAAGAGTGCAAGAATTTTCATTTGTACAGCATTTTTGCAACTTCAGGACGTTCCAAGGCGCTTCACAGCCAATTAAGTATTTTTGAAATATAGTCACTGTTGCAATGCAGGGAAACGTAGCAGCCAATTTAGGCACAGCCAGTTCCCACAAACAGCAATGTGATAAATGACCAGATTATCTATTCTAGTGACATCGGTTATATAAATGTACGCTATTGTTGTTGGAGGGGCTCACATTCCACCACTGCCTGATCAGAACATTAATAATGGTCATTGAAGGTTGGCAGAGTAAACAATGATTAATAATGTAACATTTTACTAGTCAACCTGTTGCAGACCTATTAATTCTAGAACATATTATGCTTCTTTTGGATATAAAAGTGAATACTCAAAATACACCTTTTAGTTTACTCTCCCATCTAACTTGCAGTAATTAGTGAGAATACTTCACTTAAGACAAAATACTCCAAAAGTCTGATAAGAGTTTTAGAAAGATAACCTAAACTATATGGTCAATACATTTCAATAGCAATTAGGAACTTCACATAAAATCTTTCTGTTCAGTAAAATTTCTCTTTTCACTTGTTCCAAACTTGTTCCAATTTCCCCAAAAATTGAGAGCGGGTGGAGGATCTTCTATTATAATTTAAAGTTGATGACAGCCCTAAATACAAGTTCGAAGAGTTTGGATTCGTAAAAGTAATTAGAATACTTGTTTCCAAAGAGTTAACACATCACAAAAACAGTCTCCAAAGACAATTTAACAGATTACATTATTTTGTTCAATTTTAATCGAGGTGACAGAGCACAGTGCAAGCGTGTGGCCTTGCAAGCCTGGCTCATGTGGCAGCCTCGGGGCCTGAAAAGTCTCCACTCCCCCTCCTCCTCTCCCCAGTACATTTGAATCAGCGGAGGTTTTCTTTTTTTGGAATAATACTCACATCGGGTCCAGCGCCCTCGACAACCAAGATCTGAAAGCGTCCAGATTCTCTATGATCATCTTCCTAAGGTCTCTGGCCCAGTCGCTGTCTCACCATCAGAATGTCAGCCTCAGTGAAAGTCCACCAGCAACATGACAACAAACCAGAGCCGAGCAGGCCGCGCCGCGCTCCTAAACAGCGATTCAGGCGGCAGCTCGACGGACGGGGCCGTTGACCAATCGCCGACCGGTTCTTGGCCGAACCAACCAATGGGAAGGGGAGAAGGGGGCGGGACACGTTAGCCGGAGCAGGTTAGCTTGAGGTTGTCCTCAACGGCCTAGGGGAACTGAGCAACTGATCGGTCCAAATATCGCTTTTTTTAAAAAAAAAAGTTCAAACGTGGGTTTGTGGAAGGGAAAATATATATATATATATTTTAAATACACACTACAAAAACGGCAAACATTTACTCAGACCAAAGCGGGGGTGGGGGAGGGGGAAAAGACTAGGCCGCACTGCTCAATCAAACCTCAAGACGTCGTGCAGGCACGTAGCGTTTGAGAGGCAGCGTTACCGTCCAATCAGAATGCGGGTGACCCGTTGCTCTCCTTTCTCATTGGACGACTGTACAGAATAAGGCGGGACGTTCCGCGCTCACGGGCTACCCTGCGTCCTAAACCATATGGTGCAACGAGCGCGAGGTGCGGCAATTACAATAAAAATGATTGGGAGCGCGTGTAAAATGTATTACTACGGCGATGGGCCAGATAACTATAATCAAATAATACTAAATTCTCACATAACGCCAGAGATCACGTTACCACGTCATCGGACGTAACATTTTGACGGACGCCACGCAAAGCCCCGCCCCCTCATTGAGCCTCGCGAGATTTAAATAAGCCGTCTCGCGAGATAATCCATGTCCCGCGCGCTACGTCCTAGCAACCAGGATCACAGCACTGCAGCAACCCAGAGGAAGGGTTGAGTGTTATATGTGTCCTGCGGTAGCACAGCAACCAATGAGCAAAGCAATCGCGAGATAAATATAGATTTTTTTTAAAAAGCAGGCGCCCCATTTTAATTTTAAATTTCAGCCAGTGGCTCAGTGGGTAGCACTGTCTGACCTCTGAGTCAGAAGGTTGTGGGTTCAGGACCCATTTCCAGAGACTTGAGCACAAAAATCTCGGCTGACACCCCCGGTGCAGTACTGAGGGGGTGCTGCACTGTCGAAGCTGCTATCTTTCGGACGAGATGTTAAACAGAGGCCCCCTCGGGTGAAAACGATCCCATGGCACTATTTTGAAGATGAGCAGTGGAGTTATGCCCGGTGACTTGGCTAATATTTATCCCTCAGTCAACTTCACGAAAACAGGTGAATCATGAATGGTTACAACACAGAAGGAGACCATTACGTTTCTGATAAATGATGACCTCCAGGATGTTGAGGGTGGAGGATTCGGCGATGGTAATGCCATTGAATGTCAAGGGAAGGTGGTTAGACTCTCTTGTTGGAGATGGTCATTGCCTGACACATAAGAACATAAGAAATAGGAGCAGAAGTAGGCCATACGGCCCCACTCCACCATTTAATACGTTCATGGCTGATCTGATCATGGACTCGGGTCCACTTCTCTGACCGCTCTCCATAACCCCTTATTCCCTTATCGGTCTATCTCTGTGTTAAATTTATTCAATGACTCAGCTTCCACAGCTCTGAGGCAGCGAATTCCCCAGATTTACAACCTTCGGAGAAAAGAAATTCTTCCTCATCCCAGTTTTAAATGGGCAGCCCCTTATTCTAAGATTTTGCCCCCTAGTTCGAGTCTCTCCTACCAGTGGAAACATCCTCTCTGCATTCACCTTGTCAAGTCCCCTCATAATTTTATACAATTTGATAAGATCACCTCGCATTCTTCTGAATTCTAATGAGTAGAGGCCCAACCGACTCAATCTTTCCTCATAAGTCAACCCCCTCATCTCGAGTCAACCTAGTGAACCTTCTCTGAACTGCCTCCAAAGCAAGTATATCCTTTCGTATTAAGGAAACCAAAACTGTACGCAGTATTCCAGGTGTGCCACAAACATTACTTGTCACTCATCAGCCCAAGCTATGCCAATCTCATAAATAGTAAAAGCTGACCTAAAGCTTCAAAAGCCTGATACAGTCTTGCAAAAACTGACAACTCACAAATGGACTTCACTATAAGAATATGATGTGTAAAACCAAATAGTTTCAGAGGGTTTGTCGTTTAAACTGTGGCAAATCCTACAATGTTGTATATTTTAACTTCCAAAAGGCATTTGATAAAGTTCCACTCAGAAGGCCACTAGTTAAACTCAAGGGTTCAGGATAAAACATGGGAATGGCTGAAAGGTAGGAAACAATTGGTACTGGTTAAAGGAATAATGGGGTCATGAGAAGCACTGTGAGGTGCTCCTGGGTTCAGTGTTTGGACCACTACTATTTCTAATCTACATTCATGGCTTCGATTCAGAAACTCAAAATAATTTGGTCAAATTTGCAGATAATGTAAAAATTAAGATGGGCAATGTAATCGTAGACTGAACAATGGCAAATTCAATTTAATGCAGACAAATGTAAAGTAAGGTTCATTAATGACATAGACAACACAATAGAGAGCCATATATCATCATAGGCAGTCCCTCGAAACGAGGATGACTTGCTTCCCTGCCAAAAAAGGATAAGTTCACAGGTGTTCCAATGAAGGACCTAAAATTTCAGGTCCTGAACTACATCCTGAAGGGTGGAAGATGCCTGTGCATGGATTTTTTTTAACGTGTGGTGGCCATTGCACACCAGCCACCACAAGGGCTTGACAGAGCTAGGTCTTGTTCCAGTGGCAAGGCGACTGGAGACCTGCTCTGCTGCACGGACCAAGTGCGCACACATATCGCAGTGTGGGCTGGCCCGTGCTGCCCCTGGTCCTGAACTCTAGGCCTACATGTACATTTGCCAATAACATAAAGGTTGGTGGTATAGTAACTAGTGTAGACTTACCTTCTGTGACATCAAAATCACAATGGCATCTTATGTGACTGTGACCTTGTTAAACTATCCCTTCTCTTCCTTCTCGACCGGTCTGCAGCTGTTGACACAGCTCACCACACCATCCTACTCCAACACCTCTCCTCCATTGACCAGCTGGGTGGGACTGCACTCGCCTGATTCCATTCTTATCTATCCATCCAGTTGTAACCAGAGAATCACCTACAATGGCTCCATTTCCCACCCCTGCACCTCTCGAGTCCCCAAAGGATCGATCCTTGGTCCCCCTCCTATTTCTCGTTTACTTGCTGCCCCTTGGCGACATCCGAAAACACGTCAGGTTCCAAATGTACACTGACAACACCCAGCTTTACCTCACCACTACGTCTCTCGACCCTTCCACTGTCTTTGATTTGTCACACTGCTTATCTGACATCCAGTACTGAATGAGCAGAAATTTCCTCCAACTAGCAATTGGGAAGACCGAAGCCATTGTCTTCAGCCACTGCCACAAACTCCGTTCCCCAGGCCTCAAACTCCATCCCTCTCCGTGGCAACCGTTGGTGCCAAATTTTGGATGATAATGCTCCTGTGAAGCACCTTGAGACGTTTTACTATGTTAAAAGCACTATATAAATGCAAGTTGTTGTTGTAGACAGGAGCATAACATTACCAAGAGACATTGATAGACATTAAGTGAGTGGGCAAAACTGTGGCAGATGGATTTCAATGCAGTTAAGTGTGATGTCATCCATTTTGGACCAAAAAAGGATAGATCAGTGTAATATTTAAATGAAGGAATTGCTAGGTAGATAGAAACAATTTTTTGCTGATGGACAAGTCTAGGACAAGGGGAGAATCAGAGCATAGCCATTCAGGAGAGAAGTTAGGAATCACTTCTACATGCAAAGGGTGGTAGAAGTGTGGAACTCTCGGCCACAAAAAGCAGTAGATACTGACTCAATTAATAGTTTTAAATCTGATATCGATAGATTTTTTCGAGACAAGGATATAAAAGGATATGGAGCCAAGATGAATGGAGTTAAGATCGGCCATGATCTCATTGAATGCCGGAACCAGCTTTAGGGACTGAATGGCCTACTCCTGTTCCTATGTACATAGAAAGGAAAAATGGGTCACACACACAATCCATGAATAGCTAAGTGTTGTGGAGTATTAAAAATTTAACACTCGACACAAGGTCCATATATAGAGAAAATAATTGTTTATTTAAACCTGATCGATCAAGGGAGATCCGGTCGCATCAGTACCATTACTGGATGCAATTCTCACCGGTCTCGTGGAACAGCCTGGCTGTTACATTTTATACAGTCAAAATAATGAAACTACGTGGGGAAGTGTTCCATTGGTTATTTGCCACAAGTCCCCGCCCACCTACTACTAATACATTGGTTAATACAGTTACAGTAATCTCATTGGTTAATACAGTTACGGCCACCTCGGCTGGGAGGCTCCTGTGGGTTATGTGTTACATTTCTGTGAACTTCATTCCCAAGCATTAACTCTTAGACTGGTGTCCTTGATAAGTACATCTGGCTATTCTCATTTCAAAGAGGCTTTGTTTGCTGCTATCTCATGTGACTCGAAAATGGCTGCCTCAGCTTATTATTTTACGAGCTGTCTACATTTGTTTTGTATGTGCTCTCAGGAGATATTTTCTCCTCAGAGAATTCTCTGACAGTCCTAGCCCCTTATGAGACCCTTTGTTCTTTGTTTCAGCCTAATTGTTGGAATATGGGACTCAGCTATTCCTTCATGAACACAGCCTTTCTCTCAGCCTTTCTTGCTTAAGATTTTAACTTTACTAAATTACTTTTCCCCTGATTAATTATTTTCACTCTACACTAAGGATGAAGTTGAAAGAGACTTAGGAGTCTTAATAAGCTCAACATTTCCAACCAATGGATAGCATAAATTAATAAAGCCAATAGAATATTGAATTAGATAGCTCAAAACAGTAGAATTCAAGTCAGAAGAAGTCATGATAAATTATACATTGCAATGAGACAAGAGCATGAATAAGAGTATGAGGTGTGTCGGGACTGAGGTCGGGCAGAGGTGGGCAATGTTGTGGATATGGTAATTAATGGTAATGGTCATTTGGGGTTTGAAGATCAGCTCAGAGTCCTTGCAAAACCTGAGTTACATACCACGGAGGAGGATGCACTCAGTACATCTTTTAATTTATTAATTCTCAGGATGTGAACATTGTTTGCCCATCCTTAGTTGCTCTTAGGCCTTTTTCGTCAACTGAGTGGTTTTCTAGGGCAGTTAAGAGCCAATCAAATTGGTGTGTGAATAGAATCATATAGAGTCAGACCAGGTAAGAACAGCAGGTTTCCTTCCCTTAGTGAGCCAGTTAGGTTTTTATGACAATCTGACAGCGTTATGGTAATTTTTACTGATTTTTGGAAATGAATTCAAATTCTGAAATGCCATGGTGGAATTTGAACTCCTGTTCTGTGGTTTATCAGTCTAGTCTCTATATTACTAGTCCATAGGAACATAGAAACAGGAGTAGGCCATTTAGCCCCTCGAGTTTGTTCTGCCATTCAATGAGATCAGAGCTGATCTGTAACTTAACTCCATATACCCACCTTTGCCCCATATCCCTTAATACCTTTAGTTAACAGAAATCTATCAAACTCAGAGTTAAAATTAACAATTAACCCAGCATCAACTGCCATTTGTGGAAGAGAGTTCCAAATTTCTGCCACCTTTTCCATGCAGAAGTGTTTCCTAACTTCACTACTTAAAGGCCTGGCTCTTAATTTTTAGACTATGTCCCCTCGTTTCTCTCTATCTACCCTTTCAATTCCCCTTAATGTCTTGAAAACGTTGATCAAATCACCCTTTAATCTTTTAAATTCCAGGGAATACTGTTATATATGCAGACTATAGATATACTCTCTGTGTAGTCACTATAGTTGCATAAGATGGAGACTTGTTTACCTGATGTACTTTCAATAAGGTTTACACTATGTATATACATGCTGGCACCACTAGAGGGTGCAACTGGTGGAGACCGGGGTTTCCTGCCCTGGTGGCAGGGGCTGTATAAAAGGGGAGCCACCATGCAGCTGCCTCATTCTGGAGTTACGATTAAAGGACCAAGGTCACTACAGTTTGAGTACAACACATTGCCTCGTGGAGTCATTCATAAGTACATTACAGACATAACAACTGGCAATGAGAATAAGACTTTCACGCGATTATGGCTACCTTTGGCACACTAAAAGACTTCACAGAGGGTGATGATTGGGATGCTTTCACGGAAAGGCTCGAGCTATATTTCATGGCAAACGACCTGGCAGGGGAGACGGACACATCGGCGGAGAAGCACAAGGCTATACTGCTGACCGGTTGTGGGCCCGAGGTTTACCGCCTTGTCAGGGACTTGCTGGCATCCAGGAAGGTCAAGGATAAAGACATACGATGGGCTGACTGAACTAATTCGCAACCAACTAAAACCAAAAGAGAGCATCCTCACAGCCAGGCACAGATTCTAAACTCACCACAGACCTGAGGGCCAGGAGATTGCAAAATATGCTGCCGACCTCAGGAGACTTGCAGCACTGTGTGATTTTGGCACACACCTCAACGAAGCATTGCGAGACATCTTCGTTATAGGTATTATCTGCCGACACCACAGTCAACCTGCAGAAGGCCATCAGCATCAGTCAGGCATTCATGACCTCAACCTGCAGCACCAAGCAAATTATTCATCCTGTGGACTCAAACCCGGCAAGTACTGTCCACAGATTGGTGCCTTTCACAGGCAAGACTGTAGAATGTGGCTCTTCCCAGGGCAGAGAGCACGGACCTCAGGGTTCCAGAAAAGAGTCCGCCGAGGGGTGCTAATCGAGTAGCACCATGCTGGCGTTGCGGAGGAAACCATAGGGCTCACCAGTGTCGGTTTGCTGAGTACGTATGCAAAGCCTGTAACACGAAGGGCCACCTCCAGCGTATGTGTAAAAGAAATACGACTCACTGTCTAGCAGAGGAGTCGGTAGATGACTTTGAATCCAGCGAGGAGTATGATGATTTGACTAGAGAGGCAGCTCAGCCCCAAGAAGAAGTGTATGGAGTGTATACCTGCACCTCCAGTGAAGATGGAAGTCGAGATAAACGGCGTTCCAGTCTTCATGGAAGTGGACACGGGAGCGAGCCAGTCAGTGATGAGCCAGGATGCCTTTGAGAGGCTATGGAATGAAAAACAACCCGAGCTGGTTCCAGTACAAGAAAAGTTGCACACCCACACCAAGGAGCTGATCCCAGTCCTTGGTAGTGCGGATGTAAGTGTAATCCATAATGGCGTGGTGCACAAGTTACCTCTGTGGATTGTTGCAGGTGATGGCCCAACGCTACTCGGAAGAAGGTGGATGGGGAAGATCCAGTGGAAATGGGAAGACCTCTTCACTCCAGCAATTGATGTCCCCCATGCTCAGAGGCAGAGAAAAACCTCACCTTCGCTTGGGCCAGGCACCAGAGAACATACCGGCACAGCACCTGAGGCACAGACCGTCCATCACGACTACGTGACAACGATCCAGCCGGGATGACCGTAAAGTACCTTCCTGGCTCCAGTGGCAGGACTCCTGGGAGGAAGATCGATTCACAGGCACTCTTCCAGCTTTTGTGGCAGAATCGCGGGAGAGTAGGATCAAGGCAGTCGACCTCGAGGACAGAGGCAGGATGACGTCCCTGCTGCAGCGAGGTGCAGCGTGGTGTGGCAGGGTTCTCTTAAAGGAGATCTGCAACCAACTGAACTTAAAGAGACATTGTATGCATGGCAATCAATGTAACGAACCGATTAAGAATGTAAAGAACAAAATGTTGTTGCGAGATGTCGGGAATAGAGTGTTCCCAAAAGTAGCAAGCGAGCAAATTCGGGAGGGTGAAGGCACTGATCCTGATACCCTGCCCCAGTCTATCCTATGCTGCAGGCACCTGATGGCACTATTCGCAACGGGGCCTGGAACAGCCAGGTTCCCAACACCGTTAGAGAGCAGCCAGAAGATTCTGCAGCCCTCAAAGGAGGACAGGAAGGCCACACACATCTGTGACTCTGCCCACCACTAGGCAACGGCAAAGGCCCTGTGTCCTGGCAAGGTGAGCGAACCTAGCCCACCCCACTAGCAGGGGGCGCAGCATCGCCATTAGATGACTGAGACCCCGTCCAGTTGGTCTGGAACTAGCGTCCTCGCATACCTGTACTGCTACCTCGGGACTGACCATGACTGAACCATGTACGCGATTTACCCAATCCTGGCATATGACCGTAAAACGTAACGAATGTAAATCATTGAACCAAGGTGTCACGATACAAACTGTAAAAAAATTATTTTTTTCTTCCTTTCTTTGTACTTGCACTGTGTCTGATCCTGTATGTTAATGTAATGGGCCAGCTGCATGATTTCGCTGTGCGGAGGGGATGGGGGGGAATGGATGTATATAGCCATGGACACACACATGGATCACACCCAGAACCCACTGGAACCTCCACTGCATCATCGAACCATCCAAACTGGTAACCACTACCCAACGTTGTGGCAAAAGGACTTGGGGGTTAACAGGGAGAGAGCAAAGCCAAAGCACAGCCAAGGTGCAAGGGCTATTGGCACTTAAGTCTGGGGAGAGCTAAGCCAGAGCACATAGTGCAAAATTAATTGGCACAAAGGACTTGGGGGAGACTGATGTTATATATGCAGACTATAGATATACTCTGTGTAGTCACTGTATAATTGCATAAGCTGGAGACTTGTTTACCTGATGTACTTTCAATAAGGTTTACACTGTGTATATACATGCTGGTACCACTAGAGGGTGCAACTGGTGGAGACCGGGGTTTCCTGCCCTGGTGGCAGGGGCTGTATAAAAGGGGAGCCACCATGCAGCTGCTTCACTCTGGAGTTACGAATCAAGGACCAAGGTCACTACAGTTTGAGTACAACACATTGCCTCGTGGAGTCATTTATAAGTACATTACAGACATAACAAATACAACCCTAGTTTGTGAAATCTCTGCTCGCAATTTAACTCTTGGAGTCCAGATATTATTCTATGCTGCACCCGCTCCAAGGTTAATATATCCTACCTAAGGTGTGATGCCCACAACTGAACATAGTACTCCAAGTGTGGTCTAACCAGGGCTTTGCATAGCTGTAGCAGAAATTCTACACCTTTGTATTTTTGTCCTCTAGATATAAAGGTCAGCATTCCATTAGGCTTTTTGATTATTTCTTGTACTTCTCCATGACATTTTAATGATTTATGTACATGGACTTCAAGTCTCTTTGGATCTCCACTGCTTCTAGCTTTTTACCGTTTAGAAAGTACTCTGATCTATACTTTTTAGGTCCAAAATGGATGACCTCACACTTGCCTATATTGAAATCCATTTGCCACAGTTTTGCCCAGTCTAGTAACATAATCACCACACTCCTGTACCCAGGATTGAGAGAGCAGATTTTGTATGACAGCAAGAATGATGGACTTAGTCTTCTCAGTTGAAGGAAGTCGTGGATCATCTGCGACCTTGATGTTCGGCAGATTGAGCTGAGGAGCTTCTGTTACCCAGCACAGACAAAGGTTGGAGCACCTTGACCCCAGTACAGGAACGACTGGGGATTCCAAGACATCAACTAATTGCAGGCAATGATGAGGGACTTCACCATAGGCAACCTGCGGGGACATTTAAATAACCCAGAGTTTATATAGGACGGGGAGTAAAATACAATGTAAATTTCTGTCCTTTACATACGTAATAGTTTGCAAGAATGATTCCTGAACATATTGAGGCCGAAATTGCCCTCCGCCTGAAACGGGGCGCACCTACCGCTTTTTAAGTGTTCCGTCCGCCCCAATGCATGGTCGGAGCGGTGTTGGTGTGGGGAGAGGGGCGGAAGTGCGGTTGGATCAGAGTAGCCGCCCACTAGCGGGGCGAAGCAGCCGACGCTCTAAGTCATTGCACTGGCGTGTCACAACATCCCTCCCCTTCAGTCGAAGGGGAGGGCCGCTGCGAACTCTGCAACCACTTTAGTGGCAAACTCTGGGCTACCAGGGAGGGTTTCGACCGCGGGCATGACGCGGCGGGCATAATTGTCGGCCTGACCTGGCAGTTGGCCGACAATAAAAAATAAAATGGAGCTGCCGGCAGCGTCACCTCCCCTTTAAGGATGGCTGCGCCGCCTAGCCACAGAAAGGGTACCGACAGAAAAAGCTGTTGGGGGCACCGACCGACGGCCGTGCTCCTGCGGGGCAATTTCCAAAAGGGGCAATTTCCTGCGGGGCAATTTTGGAAAGGGGTCGTCGACGGTCTGTAAGGGGATGACACGGCGGGAAAACGGGCGGGACGGTCCCCTACATTGCTCCAAAACTGAAGGAGGGCAATATCCAAAATGGCGGCCCCCTCCGTGGCAGTTCAGCGGAGATGAGGAGGAATTTCTTCTCTCAGAGGGTTTAAATCTTTGGAATTCTCTGCCCCAGAGAGCTATGGAGGCTGGGTCATTGAATAGATTTAAAGCGCTGATAAACAGACTTTTGAACGATAAGGGAATAAAGGGTTATGGGGGGGCGGGCAGGGAAGTAGAGCTGATTCTATGATCAGATCAGCCATGATCTTATTAAATGGCAGAGCAGGCTCAGGGCGCCTTCTCCTGCTCCAATTTCTTATGTTTGCACCGATCCATGGCCGCCGCTTTAAGGCGGCCACGGGCCTTATAGAAAAGGGCAATTTCAGCCCCATCTTATTCTTTTTTGAAGGGCTGTTAACGCTGGGGGGAAAAAAGTGAACACATTGTTCAAATGTATGTTTATTGCTCTTGTTTATTGAGGTGTTAAAATAGAAATATCATCATGCAACAGGTGGAACAGCTGTAATTTAATCCCTGAGCAAGATGCACTCTTTAATGAGTCAGAAATGTGGATAACTGCGATGTTGGGAATATTGGTCAGTGTCATGTTTTAGTATTTTTTGATGATTTTTCCACAGAAAGGATTTGAAAAGGAATTGCATTTAAACAATGGGGTTTTAAAGCAAAGTATATTCACACAAGTCTTTAAGCTCGAAATTGATGATGTCCCGCTACCGCCTGTTTCTCGGCGGTATTCGGGGAGCACTTCATTTTTTACAGCCCGCTGCCACTGAGATCCTCCAGCATGAATTTGATGGTAATGTAGCGGGCGGCAGCAGGAGTTGGGTGTAGCGGGCGTTGGTGGGCGATGCAGGCCATTTAAAGCGACAAAGATCGGAGGCTGAGTTCTGCACATGCACATGTGTCTGTCAAGCTCCGACCCCGTCGGCCCTGAGACCGCCGACCTGTCTCTCCCCCGCTCCGTCCCAAGCTTGGCGTGGGGGCCAAAAGATGGATGGAAGGGAGAGAGAGACTGACTAGGGGAGAGAGAGACTGGGGGGGGGAGAGAGAGAGAGAGACTGACTAGGGGAGAGAGAGACTGGGGGGGAGAGAGAGAGAGAGACTGACTAGGGGAGAGAGAGACTGGGGGGGAGAGAGAGAGAGAGACATGGGGGGAGAGAGAGAGACGGGGGGAGACAGAAGGGGGAGAGACTGGGGGAGACAGAGAGAGCCTCAGGAAAGAGAGAGAGGGACTGGGGCGGAGGGGAGTGGGGGCAGGAGAGAGAGAGCGCCTCAGGAAAGAGAGATGGGGTGTGTGTGTGTGGCGAGAGAGAGAGAGAGCCTCGGGGGAGAGAGAGTGACTGGGGGAGAGAGAGAGAGCTGTGGGGGGGGGGGGGAGGGGAGAGAGATCAGAGGGGAGAGAGGGAACTCGGGGAAGGCGGATCACGTTCTTATGTTGGAGTGGATGAAATCCAGAAGTCACGACACTCACTATTCGCTTCATACCCAATAAACCTGTTAACAATCTGTACTCCATGGCCCATCTATGGTGGGGTGGGTAAGGTCTTGCACTGGTGTATGGAGAGACTTTGGCTGGGGGAGGGATGCACTTGCACTGGGGTAAGGCACTTGGACAGGGGGAGGCATGCCCTTGGACTGGGATAAGGCACTTCGGCTGGGGGAGGATTGTACTTGGACTGGGCTGAAATTGGTGCTGAAATTGTAAAAATTGCTTCCAATTCCCAATAAATCCTACTGTAAACTAAATGTTAAGCTCTCAGCAGCCTTTCGTCAAATACTCCTGTTTTCAAAATGTCATCCGTACTGTCTGCTTAAAATCGGCTAAGATCAGGTCAGACCTTACTTTTCAGGACGGTATTTAGGGCGGGCAGTAAATGGATCTTAGTGATCTGATTTGCGTTTTTGGGCCTTCTCCGATGGGCAGGCAGTATGGACTACCGCCGGCGGTAAATATCTGATGAATTTCCTGCCAGCGGGATTGTGGGCAATAATTGATTTTTTTTGATCAAATTCGCATTTCTGGGCGGTAATATGATGAATTTCAGGCCCCTTGAAAAAGCACATAGATACCTGGTGCCGGAAGCTCCATAGGGTTTACATAGAAACATAGAAAATAGGTGCAGGAGTAGGCCATTCGGTCCTTCGAGCCTGCACCGCCATTCAATGAGTTCATGGCTGAACATGCAACTTCAGTACCCCATTCCTGCTTTCTCACCATACCCCTTGATCCCCCTAGTAGTAAGAACTACATCTAACTCCTTTTTGAATCTATTTAGTGAATTGGCCTCAACAACTTTCTGTGGTAGAGAATTCCACAGGTTCACCACTCTTTGGGTGAAGAAGTTTCTCCTCATCTCGGTCCTAAATGGCTTACCCCTTATCCTTAGACTGTAACCCCTGGTTCTGGACTTCCCCAACATTGGGAACATTCTTCCTGCATCTAACCTGTCTAAATCCGTCAGAATTTTAAACGTTTCTATGAGATCTCCTTTTTGTCTTGCAAAGGCCCTTCCCTTGGATTCTGAAGACTGGGAAATTAAAAAAAAGATAAACATAAATTGACAGTCAGGTTTTTAATAGGAAGCTGTGGCAGCAAGCTTTTCCCAGGCTTAGAAGTGTAGAATGCAGGAAGAGAGCTATAAGTTATTTTGTTTAATTCAAGCAAAATGACCCATTGATATGGGGAAGTACAACTTGTTCATTATTTTGTATTACGGGAAGACAAGCTGTACTGACTGAATTGAATGGATCTGATTATAACTGTTGTTCTGCATATTCACATTTGGGAAATAAAGCAGTTTGATGATTCATATCTGGCCTATTTTAATCAAGTACAAAAGCAAAATACTGCGGATGCTGGAATCTGAAATAAAAACAGAAAATGCTAGAAATCTCAACAGATCAGGCAGCATCTCTGGAGAGAAACAGAGTTAACATTTCAGGTAACTGTTCTGTTGAAGGGTCACAGACCTGAAACGTTAACTCTATTTTTCTCCACAGATGCTGCCTGATCTGCTGAGATTTCCAGCATTTTATGTCTTTTAATCAAGTGTTCTCTCAGTCTACCTTGGAAAAGATTGAAAAGGTACATGTGGGACCATGTACAAAATACACAAATATCCAGTTAAGGTCTGTTGTTACCCCATGAGTTACGCTATGATATTATTAGATATTCTAACAACCCGTCTATGACAGTTTAGTTGGAGAGCAATGGGCTTTGCAGTCATTGACAATGGTCCAGAGGAATCCTTTCAATATGATTCATGACAGACCTCTAACCAACCAAAACATTATTTTTCTTTATGGCCGAATATATTGCACATTTTTACAGATGAAGGCAACCCACTGATCCTGCTACATCTCCCTAATAATCCATGGCCTCACAATGAAATGCGTCATAATCTACCTTTGCAGCAGATTACTCCAAAGAGGCTTTCAGTACCACTTTATTAAAGGCTTCTGTCTTTGCCTAACAGCTCTTCTTCCTTTTGAAGTTGCTTTGTCATCATAAATATCAATCATGTGGGTGAACCCCATGGTTTCCATGCTGTGAGTGATTGAAACATCAGCTGCTCTGACTTGGCAGGTCATTTTTTGACAAAGAAGGTTATCTGGCTGTGCTTAGTATTGGCTGATAAAGTGATCAATACTCTGATGCAAACATCCCTTATGCTTATAAGAAGAAATGCTTATGGTTTGAAACTTTACATCCTAGTTGGTTTCAAAATGGCTCACAAATGTTGAGAATGTGGGAAAATCAAAGAATAACCCTGGAATTTCAGAAATGCTCAGGATCTCTGATTTTACTCTGTTAGAAATGCATTGTGCTGATGATTTTCTAACAGAGAAACATACATTGTCATTTACAATATCAGCCCATAACCTATATTCCTAATGGACTGGAGGGTAGCTAATGTAACATCACTTTTTAAAAAAGGAGAAAGAGAGAAAATGGAGAATTATAGATCGGTTAGCCTGACATCAGTAGTGGGGAAAATGTTGGAATCAGTTATTAAAGATGAAATAGCAGTGCATTTGGAAAGCAGTGACAGGATCGGTCCAAGTCAACATGGATTTATGAAAGGGAAATCATGCTTGACAAATCTTCTAGAATTTTTTGAGGATGTAACTGGTAGAGTGGACAAGGGAGAACCAGTGGATGTGGTGTACTTGGACTTTCAAAAAGCTTTTGACAAGGTCCCACACAAGAGATTGTTGTGAAAAATTAAAGCACATGGTATTGGGAGTAATGTACTGATGTGGGTAGAGAACTGGTTGGCAGACAGGAAGCAGAGAGTTGGGATAAATGGGTCCTTTTCAGAATGGCAGGCAGTGACTAGTGGGGTGCCACAGGGCTCAGTGCTGGGACCCCAGCTATTTACAATATACATCAATGATTTAGATGAAGGAATTGAATGTAATATCTCCAAGTTTGCAGATGACACTAAGCTGGGTGGCAGTGTGAGCTGTAAGGAGGACGCTAAGAGGCTGCAGGGTGACTTGGACAGGTTAGGTGAGTGGGAAAATGCATGGCAGATGCAGTATAATGTAGATAAATGTGACGTTATCCACTTTGTTGGCAAAAACAGGAAGGCAGAATATTATCTGAATGTTGGCAGATGAGGAAAAGAGGAGGTGCAACGAGACCTGGGTGTCACGGTACATCAGTCATTGAAAGTTGGCATGCAGGTACAGCAGGTGGTGAAGAAGGCAAATGGCATGTTGACCTTCATAGCTAGGGGATTTGAGTATAGGAGCAGGGAGGTCTTAATGCTGTTGTACAGGGCCTTGGTGAGGCCTCACCTGGAATATTGTGTTCAGTTTTGGTCTCATAATCTGGGGAAGGACGTTCTTGCTATTGAGGGAGTGCAGCGAAGTTTCACCAGACTGATTCCCGGGATGGCAGGACTGACATATGAGGAGAGACTGGATCAACTGGGCCTGTATTCACTGGAGTTTAGAAGAATGAGAGAGGATCTCATAGAAACATATAAAATTCTGAAGGGACTGGACAGGTTAGATGCAGCAAGAATGTTCCCGATGTTGGGGAAGTCCAGAACCAGGGGTCACAATTTAAGGATAAGGGGTAAGCCATTTAGGACCGAGATGAGGAGAAACTTCTTCACTCAGAGAGTTGTGAACCTGTGGAATTCTCTACCGCAGAGAGTTGTTGATGCCAGTTCGTTAGATATATTCAAGAGGGAGTTAAATATGGCCCTTATGTCTAAAGGGATCAAGGGGTTTGGAGAGAAATCAGGAAAGAGGTACTGAGGTGAATGATCAGCCATGATCTTATTGAATGGTGGTGCAGACTCGAAGGGCTGAATGGCCTACTCCTGCACCTATTTTCTATGTTTCTATGTAAAAGTTGCCTTTATTTATTCCCCTTCCCTGAAATCAATGGCTCCTTGGTAGAAATCATTCCCCTCATGGGGGAATTTAGAACTAGGTGGCATAGTTTCAGAATAAGGGGTCGACCATTTAAGATGGAGCTGAGGAGGAATTTCTTCTCTCAGAGGATCGGGAATTTTTGGAATTCTCTACCCAGAGAGCTGTGGAAGCTGAGTCATTGAAAATATTCAAGGCTGAGGTAGACAGGTTCTTGAACAATAGGGGAGTCAAGGTTTATGGGGAACAGTCAGGAAAGTGGAGTTGAGGTCAAGATCAGATCAGCCATGATCTTATTGAATGGCAGAGCAGGCTCGAGGGGCGTGTGGCCTACTCCTGCTCCTATTTCTTCTGTTCTTAGCTTCTTATTCTCTGGGTGCAGGGTACCCTCCAGTACCTCACTCAAAGGCCATCATTCACTGTGAGCCTTGACACTGAATGTTGATAATCTAATTGACTGCGGAGAATATCACAGCCAAGCTTAATTCTGTCCTCAACTAATGCCCATGCACAAACACGCTTTGCAGTATGGGCACTTGATAGTGATCAGAAATGGTTTTGCTCTCCCTAATCCAGGAGTGCTGAAGCCAATTATTGGTCTCGCTGAGACCAGTTAATTTGGCATAAAGTGGAACCTTCCTGGTCTTTATAATTCAGATAATCGCTATCTTATCACCGGAGCATTTAGGGGAGACCCACTGTATATATTTTAATAATGGAAACCAGAAAGGCTGAAAATACACAGTTACACAGTTGCCATCTGAAAGGGAATGGGTTGCTGTGATTTTGCAGCATTTTCTGTTTATTCCAACATTTGCTGTGTTTCTGTTTACCTCTGTATAAATATATTTGGATTTGCATTGCTGGCATGGCATTTGAAATTTGTCCAGTTGAGATAATCAACCCATGCCCCAGGTTAGCTATGCACGGTAAAGTTTGCAATACCTGTATTTATCCAGTAGGGACATCTATCTACTCTCACTATTCATATATGATGCATAATTCAAGTTATACAGAATGGCATGTAGCCAGGAGAGTCGTAAAGGCCCATAGTTACACATCTGATGATAGGCCTTTAACCTGGAGTTAGTATCTTTGATTACCATTTATTTCTGAATCCTGCTCTAAGGAGAACGACCCCAGAATCTCCAGTCTCTCCACATACCTGAAGTCCCTCATCCCTGGTACCATTCTTGTAAATCTCTTCGGCACCCTTACCAAGTCTTGACATCCTTTCTAAAGTGTAGTGCCCAGAATTGAACACAATACTCCAGCTGAAGCCTAACCCCGTATTTTATAAAAGTTTAGCATAACTTCCTTGCTTTTGTTCTCTATTCCTCTATTAATAAAGCCAAGGATCCCATATGCTTCTTTAACAGCCTTCTCAACATGTCCTGCCACCTTCAAAGATTTGTGCACATACATCTCCAGGTCCCTCTGTTCTTTTGCTTCTATATTCTATTCATAAACCTAAGTAACCCATTCGCTTTTTTAACCACTTTATCAAGGATTAGTGTATAAAGACACCAAGGTCGCCCTGCTCATCTACACTGCTGTTGTCAGGTATAGGCTGCCCCACCATGCGCAATAAAACTTGTAATACCGGTGTTGTCTGGTAGAGGCTGCTCCCTTGCACCCACCACTACTTGCAGTACTTGTATTGTCCGTTAGAGGCTGCTGCCCCCATTCTCTCTAAACACTTGCAGTACCGGTGTTGTCAGGTAGAGGCTCCCCATGCCCTCTAAACACTTGCAGTACTGGTGTTGTCAGGTAGAAGCTCCCCACGGCCAAGAACACTTGCAGTGACCCACATTACAACTGTGACTGTACTCCAAAAGTACTTAATTGGCTTTAAAATGCTTTTCATCACCGGTGGTCATGAAAAGCACTATATAAATGTAAGTCTTTTTGTCTGATAGAGGCTGCTACCCCTTACCCCGCCCCCCCCCCCTCCACCACGACCACCGCCCCGCCCCGCCCCCCCCACCCCCGCTATGCTGTCTAACATGTACAGTACCGGTGTTGTCTGGGAGAGGCTGCTACCCCCTACCCACCACCCCTACCCATCACCCCTTACCAGCTCCATGCCTTCTAACACTTGCAGTACCGGTGTTGTCAGGTAGGGGCTCCTCACACTCTCTAACACTTGCAGTACCAGTATTGTCAGGTAGGGGCTCCCTATTCCCTCCAACACTTGCAGTTCTTGTTTTGTCAGGTATGGGTTTCCCATTCCCTCCAACACTTGCAGTGCCTGTATTGTCAGATGGAGGCTCCCCATGCCCTCTAACACCTGCCATACCAGTGTTGTCAGGTAGGTGCTCCCATGCCCTTCAACACTTGCAGTACTAGTATTATCAGGTATAGAAAATGGTCCACGTTGTCCAAGGCCGCGCCGTGGTTTTTGATGATCGGGAGGCAGTGCTGAGTGGTGGGGTCAGGTTGGTGGAGGACCGTTGTCTTGCGGATGTTTAGCGTAAGGTCCATGTTTTCGTATGCCTCGGTGAAGGTGTTGACGATGGCTTGGAGTTCAGCCTCTGAGTGCGCACAGACGCAAGCGTCATCCGCGTACTGTAATTTGATGACAGAGGATCGGACGACCTTGGATCTAGCCTGGAGGCGGCGAAGGTTGAACAGGTTCCCATTGGTTCTATAGTTTAGTTCCACTCCAGCTGAAAGGGAGATGGAAACATAGAAACATAGAAAATAGGAGCGGTAGTAGGCCATTCGGCCCTTTGAGTCTGCACCGCCATTCAGTATGATCATGGCTGATCCTCTAACTCAACACCATATTCCCATTTTTTCCCCATACCCCTTATTGTCTTTTGTGTCTAGAAATCTATCTTATTTTATACGTTTTAATGAGATCCACTCTCATTCTTCTAAACTCTAGTGAATACAGGCCTAGTCGACCCAATCTCTCCTCATAAGAGTCTTGCCATCCCAGGAATCAGTCTGGTGAACCTTCGCTGCACTCCCTCTATGGCAAGTATATCCTTTCTTAGGTAAGGGGACCAAAACTGCTCACAATATTCCAGGTGCGGTCTCACCAAGGCCCTCTATAACTGTAGTAAGACATCCTTGCTTCTGTACTCAAATTTTCTTGCAATGAAGGCCAACATACCATTTGCCTTCCTAACTGCTTGCTGCACCTGCATGTTTACTTTCAATGTCTGGTGTACAAGGACACCAGGTCCCTTTGTACATCAATATTTCCCAAGCTATCACCATTTAAATAATACTTTGTCCTTATGTTTTTCCTACCAAAGTGGATAACTTCACATTTATCCACGTTACTGCATCTGCCATGTGTTTGCCCACTCACTCAACCTATCTAAATCACCTTGCAGCATCTTTGCATCCTCCTCACAACTCTCAATCCCACCTAGCTTTGTGTCATCAACAAACTTGGAAATATTACATTTGGTTCCCTCATCCAAATTATTTATATATATTGTGAATAGCTGGGGCCCAAGCACTGATCCCTATCTTGCAGCCATTATCGTTCATCCATCCTTTTTCGTTTCATGATTCGGTTGTTAAGGTCTGTATTTGATCGTTGTTATGTGTTAGGGTACTTGTTACGTGTTGGGTACTTGTTAAACTTGTTTGAAAGCCTAGCCTAGTGTCATCTGGTATCTCAAAAAAGTGACTCGCATGATACATGAGATATATGATAAAATCATGTTTTGGGGACGAAAATTTAGGGGTCGCATGATACGTGAGATCGTAGGATACGCGAGTATATACGGGTACACTACATCCACTGGTTCTCCCTTATCTATTCTATCAGCTACATCCTCAAAAAACTCCAGTAGGTTTGTCAAACATAATTTTCCTTTCATAAATCCATGTTGACTTTGTTTAATCCTATTGATATTATCTAAGTGTGCCATTATCATATCCTTTTATAATAGACTCCAGCATTTTCCCTACTACTGATGTCAGGCTAACCGATCTGTAGTTCCCCATTTTCTCTCTCCCTTTTTTTTTAAATAGTGGGATTACATTTACCACCTTCCAATCTGCAGGAACTCTTTCATAATCTTTAGAATTTTGGAAGGTGACAATCAATGCATCTACTATTTCCATGACTACCTCTTTTAGATCATCAGGCCTGGGGATTTATCTGCCTTCAGTCCTATTAGTTTCTCCAGCACTATTTTCTTACTAATAATCATTTCCTTTAATTCCTCTTGCTCACTAGACCCTTGATTCCCAAGCATTTCTGGGACGTTATTTGTGTCCTCTTCCATGAAGACAGAACCGAAGTATTTATTTAATTGTTCTGCCATTTCCTTGTTCTCCATTACAAATTCTCCCATTTCTGTCTGTAAAGGGCCTACATTTGTCTTCACTAATCTTTTTCTTTTTACATACTTGTAGAAACTTTTGTAGTCATAGAAACATAGAAACATAGAAAATAGGTGCAGGAGTAGGCCATTCAGCCCTTCTAGCCTGCACCGCCATTCAATGAGTTCATGACTGAACATGAAACTTCAGTACCCCCTTCCTGCTTTCTCGCCATACCCCTTGATCCCCCGAGTAGTAAGGACTTCATCAACTCCCTTTTGAATATATTTAGTGAATTGGCCTCAACTACTTTCTGTGGTAGAGAATTCCACAGGTTCACCACTCTCTGGGTGAAGAAGTTTCTCCTCATCTCGGTCCTAAATGGCTTACCCCTTATCCTTAGACTGTGACCCCTGGTTCTGGACTTCCCCAACATTGGGAACATTCTTCCTGCATCTAACCTGTCTAAACCCGTCAGAATTTTAAACGTTTCTATGAGGTCCCCTCTCATTCTTCTGAACTCCAGTGAATACAAGCCCAGTTGATCCAGTCTTTCTTGATAGGTCAGTCCCACCATCCCGGGAATCAGTCTGGTGAATCTTCGCTGCACTCCCTCAATAGCAAGAATGTCCTTCCTCAAGTTAGGAGACTAAAACTGTACACAATACTCCAGCTGTGGCCTCACCAAGGCCCTGTACAACTGTAGCAACACCTCCCTGCCCCTGTACTCAAATCCCCTCGCTATGAAGGCCAACATGCCATTTGCTTTCTTAACCGCCTGCTGTACCTGCATGCCAACCTTTAATGACTGATGTACTATGACACCCAGGTCTCGTTGCACCTCCCCTTTTCCTAATCTGTCACCATTCAGATAATAGTCTGTCTCTCTGTTTTTACCACCAAAGTGGATAACCTCACATTTATCCACATTATACTTCATCTGCCATGCATTTGCCCACTCACCTAACCTATCCAAGTCACTCTGCAGCCTCATAGCATCCTCCTCGCAGCTCACACTGCCACCCAACTTAGTGTCATCTGCAAATTTGGAGATACTACATTTAATCCCCTCGTCTAAATCATTAATGTACAATGTAAACAGCTGGGGTCCCAGCACAGAACCTTGCGGTACCCCACTAGTCACTGCCTGCCATTCTGAAAAGTATCCATTTACTCCTACTCTTTGCTTCCTGTCTGACAACCAGTTCTCAATCCACGTCAGCACACTACTCCCAATCCCATGTGCTTTAACTTTGCACATTAATCTCTTGTGTGGGATCTTGTCGAAAGCCTTCTGAAAGTCCAAATATACCAAATCAACTGGTTCTCCTTTGTCCACTTTACTGGAAACATCCTCAAAAAATTCCAGAAGATTTGTCAAGCAAATCTTTCACAAATCCAAGCTGACTTTTTTTATGTTCCTTGCAAGTTTACACTCATACTCTATTTGCATTGCAGCAAGGAAAATCGAGAAAAGCGTTGGTGCAATGACACAGCCCTGTTTGACCCCAGTCCGGACATGGATTGGGTCTGTGGTGGATCCGTTTGTCAGGATCATGGCTTACATGATCCTCCTTGATAAAGTGAAACATCCCCACTAGCACCTGGGAATCCCTGGCCCAAGACCGCCCAAAATGGAGGACGAGCACCTTGAGTCTCGTCGCCAAGAGCATGCAGAAATCAAATGCAGACAGTGGAAGGAGTGTGCGGCAAACCAGGCTCCACATCCACTCTTTCCTTTAACCACTGTGCCCCATCTGTGACAGAGAGTGTAATTCCTGCATTGGACTGTACAGCCACCTGAGAACTCACTTTTAGAGTGGAAGCAAGTCTTCCTCGATTCCAAGGGACTGTCTATGATGATGATGATTATCACGTAGGGGCTCCCTATTTCCTCCAACACTTGCAGTACCAGTGTTGTCAGGTAGGGGCTCCCTATTTCCTCTAACACTTGCAGTACAGGTGTTGTCAGGTAGGGGCTCCCTATTCCCTCTAACACTTGCAGTACCAATACTGCCAGTCCAGGTGGTGCTGTTTCCTGTTCCCCACCCCCTCTCTCCAGTCTCGGGCACTCACATCCGGTGCGGCTGCGAGCTAATCCAGCTGTCGATCGGACCGCAAAAAAACAAGCGGAGAGAAGAGAAAGAGGCAGCCGCTCCCCCCCTCCCCCCTCCCGCAGCAGCAACGACGACGACGCTCGCTCCCTGCGCCATGGCGGATAGCAGCAGCCGGTATCAGGCGGTGAGTAGCCGGGGCGGGCGGGCGAGGGGCGGCGATCGCCACCACACACCGAGGCTTGGTGCTGCCCTCTAGGCCTCGTCCCATTGTTAAAACGGACAGGGGAAGGAAGGATCGGGAAAGGAAAGGGGAAAAGTATTGGCCTGCTGACTGACGGCAACCTCGCGAATCATGGCACCGGATTTGAGCGGCCGCGATTAATTATTGATATAATAGGAAGCAAACTAACTCCATTTTGTTTTTTCTTCAAATGGAATATGTTGCATACAACAGGAGGGGGTTGTGAGTCGAGGTAGAATTGCCTTCTGTGCTGGGAAATGCAGTGTTGGCGGAGACTGTCAATCAGGTGACGATCACACATTTGGTTTTAAAATGTCATCTGTATTGGCTTCATGTCACTCTTGGGCACATAATGTCTTTAAATGGGCTTCCAGTCTCTCTGAGATGGCGAGCCCCTCTTCATTCTCTTATTGCTGACAAGCTTGAGTCAAAGGATCACCGAGTCCAACACTCCTGGAAAGGTAGCAGGAGCTTGTCAACATCAGGACACTGGGGATTGGGCAGCATATTGGTTATGTTACTGGTCTAGTAATTCAGACTAATGACCTGGAGAGGCAGGTTCAAATCCCTTCACAGTAGCTGGGAAATTTAAATTCAGTTAATTAAATAAATCTGAAATTAAAAAAGCCAGCGTCAGTAATGGTGACAACGAAACTACCGGATAGTTGTAAAAACCCATCTAGTTCACTAATGTCCTGTAGGAAAGGAAATCTGCCGTCCTTACCCAGAATGTGGTTGACGCTTAACTTCCCTCTGAAATAGCCTAGCAAGCCACTCGGTTGTCACCACCACCTTCTCAAGGGCAATTAGGGATGGGCAATAAATGCTAGCCAGGAACTAATAATTAAAAATAGAGTGGCAATTCGAAATCGAAGAGTGATTGGAATTGCAAACTCATTTCAACACAGGAGCTATGTTTGGTTTTGAGAGTGACCTACAAGAAAATAGCTTACAAAATGGCTTATCTAAAAGCTTTTCCTACAATTATTGAAGGTCTATTTAATACTGTCTATCACTGAAAGACAATGCAAGTGAATTATTTAACATGAGAAAAGGAGGTATGTGTTCTATTTTTTTTTAAGTGTACACATTTCTGGGTTATACCCATTATGGGGTCCAAAATAACATTTATAGACATTGTTTATGATAAAGAAAGGGAAGGACTCTAATGTGGTAAGTCGCTTGAGATAGTGTAGGATTTACCAATACTATAAATACTCGCCAGTACTATAAATACATAACAGCTGATTAGATTACCTTTTGAGTGATGAGGACCAATATTGATTTAATGGCTGCTCCTTCCCTGTTGGTAACTGATAATGAGGGAATGCATTGGGGCCATGAGTTATGTTGGGGAAGTTTTGTAACAATATTAGATTGTGACAAGTAAAGAGTGGCTACCAGATACCACATACAATTTTTAAAAAAACATTCTGAATCCAATTGTACATGGTCCTTGGCCTGATGAAACTCATTTGGTGATGTTACTGTACCTTTTAATGTTGGTCTTGAATGTTTTATTGAAATGCTTTGGGATGGTTTACTACGATAAAGGTGCTATATAAATGCAAGTTGTTGTCTGCTGTTTTTTTTTACAACCAAGAATTGTCCTGAAACCAAACACTTGACATAAGATAAATGCTTTCTATTAATTCCCTTATCTACCATATAATTAGCTATATTAGCATGTCTCCATTTACACTGTAGAATTAGCATTTAAAAAAAAACTTTATATGCATTTTTAGAATAGTGTCCAATAATTGAGTGGGCGATGCAGTGAAATAAGGTACACAAAATACGTGAATCCTATCCGAGCAGGCAGTTGTTGTGACTTGTGAATCTTAGCAGGCATGTTATTTAGAGGTTGAATAGAAATGGGTATAATTTATTTTGGTTCCAGACACATAATTGCTGCTGGACAAATTGTTGCAGCTGCAGAATTTGGTAAAATTGGAAAAAAAAACTCTTTCTAAAGAAAAAAAGCATTTAATTTTAAAATCTTCAGTTTTCTATTGACAGTGGAGGCACTAATAATCCTCAAGAAGAATTTATTTCTGAACATCATTCAGGGGGGTTTAGAAAAGGAGACATTTGGGACATGGAGTGTTAATACAGGATACGTTAAATGTATGTCTCCAAGACAAAGGGGGAAGGGAAAGAGTAGTCAGTCACATGATCCATTAAAGTAGCTGACTGTTGTTCCTCTTTGGAAACTGCTGCTGTCAAAGGCAGGTGACTTGGGCATGATCCAGAGCAAAGGAGAAACGCACAGTTCTTCCTTTGTCGAAATCTTGTCGATGCAAATTGTAGGGGAGGGGAGGTGCGGGGGAAACAGACTCCTGTACATTATTAAATACAGTGAAATACGCTGCAAGCGTTTGTATTTGGATTCTTGTGCTCGCTTGATGTCTATGATTCCAGTATCTCTGCAAATTTCAGAATTCTACAAATTTCAGAATTCTACAATTGAAATATCTTACTGGAGTTAATTTTTTTACCTCACTTTTACTCCAATGTACTGTACTTCAGAAAGGTAGATTATGTACCTCTACCTTTGCAGTGATCAGTTCCCAGAATCATCTACTCCATTGGGGGTTGGCACCTCTTTTGATAGGTAACCTACTTTCAAATTGACTGCTAAATATGCAAGAGTGTTCTAAGGGACTTTGCCTTCCCTGTGGGGGTGGTCCTAACTTCCACTGGCTGCTTGTCCATGGTGTGAGGAAAACACATCTTTACATTTTGCTAAGCAATTTGTAGACCATTATCGTTTTTTTCCCCCCAACAATTTCTTAGATTCCAGTTGAGATGAATGTCAGCATGAGAGAGATTATATTCTAATATTATGTCCAGAGAGAATTGTTTTGGAAACTTCACCCATGCTATTACTTTGAAGGACGATTCTTAGCTTTGAAAGAGGAAATTCTTTCTCTCTGTTGAATCCAAAATCTCAGAGATTACACTCTTTGAAATTCATTCCCCTTATTCCCTCTGCCTTTCCTCCTTTAAGACAATTATTAAAACTCATTTCCGTTACCAGGCTCTTGGTGATCTCTCCAAACCTCCTGTGGCTCAGTGCCCATTTTTTTCATTGCACCTCTGTGACGCACCTTGCGATGTTTTACTGGAGTTAAAGATGTTATATAAATGCATATTGTCTTTGGTAGTGCTCCCGTGGTAGTGTTAGGTAGCAAATTCCAATATATTGACCCAGCAATAATGAAGGTTATAAAGGGTTGAGTGGGAAGAATCTCCAAATGCTCTTGTCAGTAAGCCAGGTTAGCTGGCGAACCAGTAAAAACACCCTGTGGTACTGTGGACCTGCTGACTTGGATTTGGACTGCCAAGTTTGCCATAGAGGATTGGCTTGGTTGCAATCTCCCATCACCTGGCAATTTGTCTTGGAGCCAAATGAACCCTGCATATCTCACCGCTGCCTGACTTACCCTGCCCCCCCCCCCCCCCCCCCCAAGCCTATGCGGGTAGACATTCATTGGTCACAAAGTTAAAGACGAGCATTACATTATGGATGATCTCTCTTGTTATTTGTAAGTGATTTGTGATGGACCAACAAAAAATGGTTTGAGGACTCCAGTAAGTCCATTCCACGATAATTTAATGCACACGTGAGTGCATCGACTCCAAGAACTTTTTTTGCACAAGATCTCCTAATTGAGAACAGATGGCATTGTAATAAAGAATGGAGCAGACTGTAATTTTCATACCAGTCTAGCTGTATCAGTTAATATTTACATCCAGTTCTTGCATTACTTACTACGGTGTAGTGTAAATAGGATGGGGATAAGTTGTGCAATATAATTTACATTCATTTGCAATGCTGACCAAGACTCCCCATGTATGGGCTAGGGAAGCTTACTGATGCTATTTCATCATATTCCCCCAGCTCTTCAGCAGTACATCCTCTGTATTTTACAATATGATGATATGTCCAGTAAGACACAATGAAATGCCCCACACTAAACTTATTTTGCAAGTTCTTGTAATCATTCAAGCCATCAGAGGAAGGGGCTTGCCCAGAGGAAGAATATCATTGGTTGTGGGCTATGTGGTTAGTCACATTTGCTGAGTAAGGCATCACGGGTAACCATAGTCTCCTGCCTGATTTTTCCTGAAATTGACCATGGGATATTTTATGTACTTTTGCTTTTTGGAGGATTTCATGTTACTGACAGTTTATTAGACTAAAGCAGGACACTTTTTAAAAACTATTTTAAAGGTTGTAAGTACAGTTATATTATTATGCAGCTTTATTTACAATATTGCAGAATTCTTGACGTTTTCACATACATGTGTAAGGAAGGATTTACATAATATTACAGACGGTGCAGAAAAGCAGCACTACAGTGAAACATTTTTATCAGATTAGGTTCATCTGCTGTATGAGTTGCTGCATTTTTGGACGACTTGTTTTTGTAATACTCAAGCAATTAATTGCTCTGGAGTAATAGGTCTCTGAAAATGGTTATTCCGAATGAGGTCTCCGATAGTGTTATGTGGGGACATTCCTCTTAATGACAAAGGGAAGTTCTGCTCCAAAAACTTGTACCTGTAGTCCAAAACACTTATTCTTACATTTTTCACACGTGGAGTGATAAAATGAACATTTTTCAATTTGTCACATCACCTCTCGCCCTCTTGCATACCAAATGACATGTAAAATATCGATTATTTATTAAATAATTAAAATATCACTGTTCCTTTTAATTTTATTGTGGGTGCATCATCATCATAGACAGTCCCTCGAAGCGAGGATGACTTGCTTCCACGTCGAAAAGAGGTGAGTTCACAGGTGTTTCAATGAAAGACCTAATATTCCAGGTCCCAAACTACATCTTGAAGGGTGGAAGATGCCTGTGCGTGGATTTTTTTAGTGTTGCACACCAGCCACCATAAGGGCTTGACAGAGCTAGGTTGTGGTCCAGTGGCAAGGATTAACCAAGACGACTTGAGACCAGTTCTGCTGCACGGACCTAGTGCGCGCACACATCGCAGTGTGGGCTGGCCCGTACTGCCCCTGGACCCTCGCCTCTTCTGGGCCCCGATCACATCGCTCTGCAACCTCTTTCCGCCCCGACCTCGCCGCTCCTGATGTACCTGCCCGTGCTCCAATCAGCGACCTGGATTTGAGTGACGTCAAATCCAGTTGCCCTCTTCACAGCCGTTGCCCTTCTGCAGCAGCAAACGCTGCTCTCTGCAGTGGTATGCCGCAACACGTTGCTCCCTCTAATGGCCCTGGCATGCTGATGGTCTTGTAGGCCGGGACTGTGTCGATTTACAGGCCGGGCCGCTGCACGGCCCATTCAAAATACCACGCATGCGCAGTTGTTCCTATTTATGAACTGGCTGCGCAGGAGCTGCAGAATGCTATGTGGCCGCGCAGCTTAAAGGGAACATTGCTTATAAGCATAATACAGTTCTAATGAGTAATCTGATTATAGGTGTACTGTAGTGTATGTATTGGAACAAGGATCAAGGAATAGGATATTAAAAAAAGTCGCTTAAAATATCAAGTAATTTTTACAGATATTATCTCAACTTTAAAAAAAAAACTTTTAATGCGGGCTGGATGTACTTCCTGAATTTGTTTCATGCCAGCTTCTGCTCATAAAATAAAATGGCCCCATAAACCACTGGAGTGGTACTGGATGCCCTTATTGCAACTAGCCATTGTGCTGATCTCTGTAAATCATTTAGTCACACCACCTTTTTAATGCGCCATTGGATTGTTCCAAATAATTGAATGCGTGCCAGTTGAGGAAACTGGATGGTGACTGCATCTGTCGCCCTGGATGATTTTGGGGGCTACCAGCATTGGCACAATATTACTTTTCACAATAAATAAGTTTAATTTGACATAAAAGACAAAAACACACATTTGGTATGAGGGTGCATAGCATTTAAATTGAAGGAATCATGATTGTCATGATTTGTCATGTCAGGGATGCTTAAAAGAAGTCACTGCAGAGATAGTGGATTCATTGGTTGTAATCTACCAAAATTCCCTGGATCCTGGGGAGGTCCCAGCTGATTGGAAAAGCGCAAATGTAACGCCCCTATTTAAAAAAAAAAAAGAGAGGCAGACAGACAGCAGGAAACTATAGACGTTAGCCTAACATCTGTCGTTGGGGAAAATGTTGGAGTCCATTATTAAGGAAGCAGTAGCAGGTCCTTTGGAAAATCCAGGAGAGCCAGCATGGTTTTATGAAAGGAAAATCATGTTTGACAAATTTGCTGGAGTTCTTTGAGGATGTAACGAGTAGGATGGATATGGGGGAATCAGTGGATGTGGTGTATTTGGATTCCCAGAAGGCATTCGATAAGGTGCCACATAAAAGGTTACTGCACAAAATAAAAGTTCACGGGTTTGGGGGTAATATGTTAACATAGATAGAGGATTGGCTAACTAACAGAAAACAGAGTCGGGATAAATGGGTTATTTTCCGGTTGGCAAACAGTAACTAGTGGGGTGCCGCAGGGATCGGTGCTGGGGCCTCAACTATTTAAAATCTATATTAATGACTTGGATGAAGGGACCAAGTGTAAGGTAGCCAAGTTTGGTGATGATGCAAAGATGGGTGGGAAAAGCAAATTGTGAGGAGGACGCAAACAATCTGCAAAGGGATATAGACAGGCTAAGTGAGTGGGCAAACATTTGGCAGATGGAGTATAATGTGGGAAAATGTGAGGTTATCCACTTTGGCAGGAAAAAATAGAAAAGCAAATTATAATTTAAATGGAGAAAAATTGCAAAGTGTTGCAGTACAGAGAGTCCTGGGGATCCTTGTGCATGTAACACAAAAAGTTAGTGTGCAGGTACAGCAAATAATCAGGAAGGCAAATGGAATATTGGCCTATATTGCAACGGGAATAGAGTACAAAAGCAGAGAAGTCCTGCTACAACTGTACAGAGTATTAGTGAGGCCACATCTAGAGTACTGCATATTGTTTTGGTCTCCGTATTTAAGGAAGGGTATATTTGCATTGGAGGCTGTTCAGAGAAGGTTCACTCGGTTGGTTCCGGAGGTGAGGGGGTTGACTTATGAAGATAGGTTGGGCCTATACTCATTGGCGTTCAGGTGATCTTATTGAAACATATAATGAGGGGGCTCGACAAGGTGGTTGCAGAGAGGATATTGCCACTCATGGGGGAAACTAAAACTAGGGGGCATCATCTCAGAATAAGGGGCCACCCATTTAAAACAGACGAAGAGGAATTTCTTCTGAGGGTTTGTAACTCTTAGGCATTCTCTGCCCCAGAGAGCTGTGGAGGCTGGGTCATTGAATATATTTAAGGCAGAGATAGACAGATTTTTGAGCGATAAGGGAATAAAGGGTTATGGGGAGGGGGCAGGGAAGTGGAGCTGAGTCCATGATCAGATCAGCCATGATCTTATTAAATGGCAGAGCAGTCTCGAGGGGCCAAATGGTCTATTCGTTTATTATGTTTGTGGCAGAATTTATCCTCCCCAGAAAGTGGAGACAGGACTGAGCAATCTGCTTGATTAGCTTCCTTATCACTGGACTTAATACCCACACTATCTACCACTGATGCACTGTGGCTGGAGTATGTACTATCTGCAGGGTGCACTCACGCAATTCAGCAGCACTATCAGTAAGAAGAATGAGCAGCAGTTTGATGGGAGCACGACCACCTCCCTCCAAATTGGACGTCATCCTGACATGGATATATATTGTTATTCTTTCATTGTTGCTGTATCAAAATCTTTGAACGCCTATCTAATATTGTGTGGAAACAATCATCACCATAAGGACTGTACCGGTTCAACAAGGCCCAAAACCATTATCTTCTCGGGGCAACTAGGGATTGGCAATAAATGCAAGTTTGCTAGCATCGCCCACCTCCTTAAAACCAATCAATAAAAATGCTAAAACATTTTTTATCTGGATTGCTAAAACAACTCCACTGAATTTGTTGGCAACCAAGAAATAGCCATTCGTTTCTCTCTGCTCCCTTTTCTTTCCTCATCTGCTGAAGTTGATGATCACCAGCACCCGCAGTCTCCTGTACCTTGTCCAAGTGGCCATTTTTCTAATGCGAGCTTAGATCGTGAGTTACAGCAGACTGACTGACATGCAAGAATGTCAGAGCCAACCCCAAATCTGCCCTTAGATGCTGTCCATACCTGCACTTTGCAGCAGGGGTGACTGGCTAGCAATCTGAAATCAGAAGACTTGCTAACTGTTCGCTGCACCCCCCCACCTTCCATAGCTCGGGGATCTTGATCTTCCACATTAATGTCTTGGCTGAGATCAAAATCCCACTGTTTTCTTGTCAAAAATGCCATGGAAGTAAAATGTCTAAGAATAGTTCCTGCCTGAGACAGATTTCCAAAAGACCTTGCATACAAATTTGCCAGAAATGGTACCTGCCTTTGCCCGACCAAATTTGGAGGAAATTTGTCTCATATTCTTATTTTCTCTCTCATTCTCGTCCTTATTTTCAAATCCCTCCATGGCCTCACCCTTCTCTATCTCTGTAATCTCCAGTCCCACAACCTCCCGAGATGCTGGTGTTCGTTAAATTCTGCTCTCTTGAGCATGCCTGATTATAATCGCTCAACCATTGGTGGCCGTGCCTTCTGTTGCCTAGGCCCCAAGCTCTGGAACTCCCTGCCTAAACCTCTCCGCCTCCCTACCTCTTGTTCCTCCTTAAAACATACCTCTTTAATCAAGTTGTGGGTCACCTCTGCTAATTTCTACTTATGTGCGCTTTTTCTTTTTTATATATTCAAATTCTTATAACTTTTGATTGTCATGCTGTAAGAATAACTGAATATCGTTGACATTAAAGCCGCGCCACTTTGCTCTTTCCCGTTTTTTTACACTTTATCTGTTTCACATTTAGTCCGCACTCAGTTTGCAATGTACACGGAGGGCACTCCCATCTAACGGCGAGGGACGCAGGCAAGGACTTGCCTCAATTTCATTTACATTGCGTGCGCTCCACACTCGCATTTTGGTGTTGCATTTAGTGCTAAAAACAAGATTAATTTGGTGAATATGCAGCATCGGAGCATAATCCTGTCAATATTTGTTTGGAAGAAGGAAATGGAAGAACATATTTTACCCCTCAGACGTGGTTTGAACTTTTTACTATAGTCAAGTTAATCGTGTAAAGAACATTTAGATAAACTTGTGGTTTGGCTTTGTAGTTGCATGGCAAAACATAGAAGCAATGTAACACTGGTCAGTGAAACAAAACTTTGAATCAAAGTCAGACATATTTTGGTGCATATCAGTTATCCTTTTCAGTGCACATAAAGAAAGAACTTAAGAACATAAGAAATAGGAGCAGGAGTAGGCCATTTGGTCCCTCGAGCCTGCTCTGCCATTCAATAAGATCATAGCTGATCTGATCTTGGCCTCAACTCCACTCCCCTGCCATCTCCCCATAACCCTTGACTCCCTTACCTTTCAAAAATCTGTATCTCCAACTTAAATATAAATGACCCAGTCTCCACTGCTCTCTCGGGTAGAGAATTGCAAAGATTCACGACTCTCTGAAAGAAGAAATTCCTCCTCACTTCTGTTTTAAATGCGTGACCCCTTATTCTGAGACAATGGCCCCTAGTTCTAGACTCCCCCACGAAAGGAAACATCCTCTCTGCATCTACCCTGTCAAGCTTCCTTAGAATCTTGCATGTTTCAATAAGATCACCTCTCAGTCTTCTAAACTCCAATGAGTGTAGGCTCAATCTGCTCAACCTTTCTTCATATGACAACCTCTTCATCGCAGGAATCAACTTTGTGAACCTTCTCTGAACTGCTTCCAATGCAAGTATATCTCTTTGGAGCATAGGCAGGTACAGAGGAGTGAGAAGGTCGGGGCGGAAGAACGGCGAGTGTTTGTGGTGAGATGCGGTGAATGTTTATGGCGGAGGAGCGACAGATGAGGGTACGGGGCCCAGAAGAGCTGGGGCCCAGGGGCAGCACGGGCCAGTCCACACTGCGATATGTGTGCGTGCTAGGTCCGTGCAACAGAGCGGGTCTCCAGTCGTCTTGGTTAATCCTTGCCACTAGACCAAGACCTAGCTCTGTCAAGCCCGTGTGGTGGCTGGTGTGCAACGGTCACCACACGTTAAAAAAATTCACGCACAGGCATCTTCCACCCTCTCAATTGTGGTTCAGGACGGGAACATTGAGTCTTTCGTCGAAACACCTGTGAACTCGTGGAAGCAAGTCCTCCTCGTTCGAGGGACCGCCTATGATGATGTGGCTCGATGTCAAATTTTTAATACATAACACTCCTGTGAAGTGTCTTGGGATGTTTCACTATGTTAAAGGCGCAATATAAATTACAATGTTATTGCGTGACAACAAGATCGATGCAAAGAAGAGAAAGAGAATAGGAACATCATTTAAAGAGCTCTACTAATTTTATGACTATCTTAAGCTTCCTCAATACTTCAGCATGTGGGAAGTTATACATCCAGGTTTGATCCCTAGTTTTTGGTGGTTTCAGCTGGAAAGGAGTCAGCTGGAGTTGGCCTCAGCACCTGTGCGATGGAGAGGGTAAAATCAGCCATGGTTTCTGTCCCTGATTGCTATCTCGACCCCTGTTGTGACTCCACGTGCAGTCAGAGGAAAGGATTGAACTCAACTGTAATTTCTTTCTCCCTCCCCCACTCAGCATGAAGGTTCACATGAATAATAATCAGAGCACAAATAGCACCTATAGAGCTGTACCCCAGCAATGAAGCAATGTCTTCAAGAGAGGAGATGAGACGAAAATATTTCTTTCTGCATATGAGTAAAATATCTGCTGATTGACAGTCTCTAACGTTGCATTTCCTTTTAGGGATGTGAGGGAGCAACTTTTTTTAATTTTGCAGTTTGATGTGGGTAAATTGACAGTGTATTGCATTAGGGAGGTGGAAAAGAGATGATTCTGTGAAAAGGCATTGCATTGGGGGATAGGAGAGAGGCCATTTTGAACAGGCTTTGGTAATTGAGCATTTTTGAGTTGTTTGCTTTGAACCTTTCACAAGTCTGCTGATAACGACGGAGTTTTAACTTGTTATCTGGTGTTTTGTCGATTCAGTTGCAGAATGAGGAAGAGCCATTGGAGGTGTCAGAATCTGGGGCTGAGGCTGCTCCACCACCATACAGCAGCATCGCAGTAGAAAGTGCAGGTATGTAGAACTGTGCAGCAACTGGAAGGAAAATATTTACTTCAAAAAGGTACATTTATCACATGTTCCCTGATGGTTTTGCAGGATGGATGTATGTAGTCGCTCACCAGCTTCTCAGAGATTCTGAATGATGGGGGAAAAAAGTTTTAATTTCAATTTTGGAAAATATTTTATCAAACTAAATTGGGAATTAGTCAAGAATTTGTTGTTGAGGTTTTTTTAAAACTTCTCCTTTCTCTCCTACACACCTAACCCACCAACCACTTGAGGAGACAGGGGCTTGCGTTAGAGTCTTGTCTTTCAAAAATCCTTGTTGTCTGCAAATTCCCGCTAAACTGCAGTCCACCCAACGTGCATCCATGTTAACTGATAATGTAAATGGTTCTCTCTCCCCTTGGGTACTGGTCCCCCCTGCCTTTCAAACTCACCATCACCATCCTCCTCAACAAGCCCAACTGTAACCCCTCCATCCTTGCAAAACTACTTCACCATGAAAATGTGTTTGTCTCAAATCCATGTCCATTTTTCCTGTAACTCCTTAATTGCATCTCTTTAATCAGATTCATTCCCTTTTACAGCAGTGAAACTGCCCTAATCAAAGTCACAAATGACATCTGTGACTGTGACCATAGTGCATTATCCCTCCTCGTCGTCCTTGACCATTCTGTAGCCTTGACACAGTCGATCACACCAATCTCCTTTAATACCTCTCCTCAACTGCCTTAACTTGGTTCTAATCTTGCCTATCCAAATGTAACCAGATCTTCTCTGGCAATGGTTTCTCTTCTCACTTCCAAGCCATCACCTCCAGAGTCTACCAAAGATCCATCCTAGTCCTCGTCATCTATGTGCTGCCTTTTGGTGACATCATCCACAGACACTGAATCAGCTCCCCATATGTGCACTGACGACACCCAACTTTACCTCTCCACCACCTCTTTTGACCTCTCCACTGCCTCTGTGTTGTTAGACTGTTTGTCTGACGTCCAGCCTAGGATGAGTTGCGGTTTCCTCATGTTAAACATTGGGAACACCAAAGAAATTGCCATCAATTCCATACCACTCCTGGACAGTGCCTTAGACTGAAACAGACTGTTTGCAACATCAGTCCTATTCGACTCCAAGCTGAGGTTCTGATCCCATATCCCCTCCTTCTCAAAGACTGCCTACTTTCACCTCTAACATTACACACCTCTGATTTGCTGCTGAAACTCCAAAAATGTCTTTGTCACCTCAAGATTTTACTATTCCAATTCTCTCCTGGTTGCCTCCCATCCTCTACCTCCATAAACCATTTCATCCATAACTCTGCTGCCCATATGCTATCCCACTCCAAGTACTGCTAACCTATCGTGTATGTCCTACAATGGCTCTCTCCCAATGCCTCCAATTCAAAATTCTTATCCTCGTGTTTTAAGCCTATCATAGCCTTTCCTTTCCCTATCTATCTGACCTCCAGCCTGAATACCCCCTCCCCAACAGCTACCCCAGATCTCTCCAGTCCTGCAACTCTGGCCTTTTGTGGAGTCATCCTTCCTCCACCTCAACAGTGGCAGCCGTGCCTTCAGCTGCCTTTGCCTAAGCCTCCCCAGCTTCATTTCCTCCTTTCAAACCGTCCAACGTTACTGACGAAGGTTTGGTCACCCCATCAGTTTGCTTTGCAAGTAGCTGATACCTGTAATACACTTCGATTTTCTTCTTGCCTGAGAAGTATTACCTGTGCAGCTGTTGCTCATGTTTTGGTTTCAATTGCAATAGTGTGAGATTTATTTTTATATATGGTGCATGATAATTTTTCTCTAAGTTAACACTTGCTCTAGCAGGGTAAATCCTTCAGCAATTATTTTTCTGCATTCGGAGTTCGGTATTTGGTTTATTTTTGGTGTACTCTGGATAGATGTGCCTCATACTGGTGTTTCCTGTACATGTAATGCCATTTGCAGAGAGAATACTCTACACTACATGCCTTTTGCACTCCTTTGTCAAAAGAGTTAATGCCGTTTCATCGCAACTTTTCCAGCAAAAAAAAGTTGAATACCTGGACAATGAAACTGGATAGGAAACATTCAGGAAAGAAGAAAAAGGCTTTGATAAGTCAGGATAACTACATTTCAGAGAAGAAGATTAATGGAGAGGGTATTATTTGCTTGTCTGGACTAAGCTCCCATCCAGTGTTATCTTAGACTTTGCAGCATTTATTTGAGAAACCTATTTATTGAAGCAGTCAGTTATTGAGTAAACACTTGTTTCTGCCCAAAATACACACAGCGCTTAACATGGTAACTTTGTAATTGACAATAAAGGAAGTGGAAAATGGTTAGCGCATTTTTGGCCGATTTAAATGTGGCTGTCATAAGTGGCGGGCACTGTATATTTTAAATACATTTTGTATTCATCAAGATGAAAAATGTTGTTTGTGCTGAGAATAGAGCATTTGTTCTCTTGGCGTCTAGTGTTAGCAACAAAGATTTCTGATTTGAGTATAGAAGTGTCCAGAAGCACAGCAAAGCTCCCTGTATTCTGTTCCATTCTTTCCTCTTTCCTCCCACCTCTTCCCACTGCCGCCATTTCAAACCATCGTTGACAACTTGCTAATTAAAACTCTTCGTGAAATCAAAATTGTTACATAACTAGATATGAGAAATAACATCCAGGTATACAACTGGAGTATGCCTTTGTATCACTTGAGTAAGCTGTGTGTATGCTCTTTGAGATTTAACATTGAGACATGTATTTTTTTTTAAATGCTTTCCCTATGCCTTGGTTGCATTAGGATTACAACAGTCCTGTTACAGAATTATGTAATGTTCTGTAATTGCATGCGATAATGTCAGTAATTAACTCAATATAATGCTGCCTCCCAGAGGGCCATTGCATAAACAAGATTTGTTAAAATTGAATTGTCAGTCAAAACAGTTGCACATTACATATACAGGTATCAGCAATTTGAGGCGGCAATGCAATTGGTTAAATACTTAGAAATCTCCCCCCTCTCTATGGTTCTCTGTGTTCTAATTGCTGCAGTAAGAGCCAAATGCAGATAAGCTGAAGACAGCATTTTCCCAATAAATATTATGAGGTTAATGGTGCTGGTAAGAAGTAGTGGTTTTGAAAAGCAGTAACATTTCAAATAGGTTTAGGGCCAAATAATTGCTCTACTGAACAATGGCATGATGTTTGGTAGAAAATTATTTGCAGAATGACTTTGCTGTCTCTTTTGGCTAATAGTGGGGGCATTTTATAATCATATTCATTCTACTTCTTTCAGCCTCACAGAATAAGACAATTTCGCACATTGGTACCGAATTGCTCAGTAAAATGTAGAAAATAGTTCCATGGGACTTTTAATAGACATCAATTTAAAACTACTTCTGAGCTTTGTGTTGCACCAACCAATTTTTGACTATCCTGCACTGAACCTAGTATGGTAATTATTTTTGTTAACTTGCGTAGACACAGTTTCCTATGCCAAGGATAATTTGAAATGTTATAAATTAAAGATGAGATGTGTAAAGGATTTAGGGTCTTATTGTATATGCAAGAGCATGAGCAATAAACTGTTGCTGAAATGATTTATATTGCATTTGATCCAATCAGTTTTCTAAGTGTACTTTCCTTCGTCATAGGGAAGCTTTAAAACATTTCTTTTCCCCCTCTCCCAACTCTACGCCCCACACCCCCCCCCCCCCCCCCCCCGCCCTGGCCAAAACTGAGCTTGTGGTTTATAACGTAACATAGCTTGTGCTGTCAAATAAATAATTATTTTAAGATCATACCACTTTTATAGTAAATGCCAACAAAATCTCCAATGTTTGGTAGTTTACAGTCATTTTAAATGAGAAACGTTTGTTTTGTTTTTATTTTCAACCATGTTTCTCTCCTCCTCTCCTGAAGTCAGCAACTTGTGCTGGGACTCAGTTCCATATGTAACTGCAGCCCTCCAATACTTTACTCATGGCCATTCACCACGAGTCGAGGCAGCAAATGTCAGCAGTCTATTCACATGGGTAGGGCTTTGCAGGCAAGTCTAAACCTGGACTCATCAACCATCCAGACACTTGCACTTTGCAGCGGGAGACACTGGATATAATGACGAGTACTGAAATCCCTGCTGATTTTCCTTCCTACTCATTCCAAAGCCTGGGGATGCTGAGACCATTTTTAGTGCTCTTACTGACTGGGTGCGATCATGAACTCAGCACAGAACAACGATCAGATCAGTTTGAATAATTTTGTACTGCACTAGACAGTGCATTTACCCACAGAACTACCAGGAAACCTGTCAAAATATTAAATTTTTGGAGCATATGAAGGAAAGAGCAGTAACTTGTTTTAACATGTACCACTACCGTGCTCCGATGAGCTGGGAACTGTAACGCTAGTGAAATTATTGAGATATGGGCCTCACTATGAATTAAGTGGCTATTTGCCTCGAGTATTTGCCACTAACTTTACAAAATTTGGAAGCGAATCACTGTTTTCAAGTGGCTTCCCTTCAGACCTGATTGGCCCAGAATATTACTTGGGCACCTTGGTAACAATTTAGGGATCTGGTAGTGCAGTGGTTATGTAACTGAATAGTCATCCAGAGGTAAAAACAGAAAATGATGGAAATACTCAGCAGGTGAGGCAACATCTGTGGAGAGAAATACAAGGTTAATATTTTCAGGTTGATGACCTTTTGACATGATCTGCTGAGTATTTCCAGCATTTTCAGTTTTTATTTCAGATTTCCAGCATCCGCATTATTTTGCTTTTGTATCTGTAATGCAGAGGTCTGCACTAATAATCCAAGAAGGTGTGCACAAACCCCACGGTGGCAGTTTGAGTATTTGAATTCAGTATAGTTAAAATAAAAATCTGGAAATAAAAATGGGTATCAATAAAGGCGACCATGATGCTGTTGGATTGTCGTAAGCAACCATAAGAACATATAAGAACATAAGAATTAGGAACAGGAGTAGGCCATCTAGCCCCTCGAGCCTGCTCCGCCATTCAACAAGATCATGGCTGATCTGGCCGTGGACTCAGCTCCACTTACCCGCCCGCTCCCCATAATCCTTAATTCCCTTATAACCAATTCCCTTATAACCAACTAATACCTTTTAGGGAAGGAAACCTGCTGTCCTTACCTGGTCTGGCCTATATGCACCTCCACTCCAACACCAATGTGGTTGACACTTAACTGGCCTCTGAAGTTCCCAAGCATGCCAGCCAGTTGTATCAAATTGCTGCAAAGACCACCCACCACGAACTTCTCGGGGCAACTAGGGATGGGCAATAAATGCCGGCTTGCCCAGTGACACCCACATCCAGAGATTGAATAAAAAATTATCAATAGAAACTGGTTTAGTAGAAGCTAGCACTGGCTCGAACATTCATTCAAGCTTGAACTTCTGAAGGTGTCAACCCTGGAGTTTTGATCATGCTGTCAGTATGTATAACATTGGCAATACCAGTTAATTTCTCATTGGGCTGGCAAGATCTGTGGTTACCAACAGAAAGTAATTGTTGAAGCCAGATTGCTGCATCGGGGAGGAAGAGAAGTTGTAGTTTTTGCTTGATAAGAAAACTGCTGAAGAGGCTGGCTGGCAGAGTCCCTTAACACTGATGAAGGTTTCAATGTGACGGGAATTTACAGCATTATTCGAGCCAAGAAAGCAACAAACTTAGATGCTGAGCGTAAACCAGTGGAAAGATGGGATTTATTTAAAGACAATGTAAAATGGGGTCCTCTGACTTTGTAGTGATCAGTCTCGAGTTTATATCTTTGCTTTCAATGAAGTAAATACAAATTAAAGTAGGGATCATCATCGGAATCGAGGAAGACTTGCTTCCACCCTAAAAATGAGTCCTTAAGTGGCTAATCAGTCCAATATGAGAACCACAGTCTCTGTCACAGGTGGGACAGATATTTTTTGAGGGAAAGGTTGGGTGGGATTGGTTTGTCGCACGCTAGGATTTTAAAGAGTGACTTTTGTAACTTGATTGGCGACTGAAATGAAATTAATGTGTTTAAATGGAGAGAGGCAACACTGCTGGTTTTATTTTTGTGCAATGCAAATGACTGAGAAAATATGTAATGGCTGATGAATACTTCAGAATGTTTCATTGTGCATTTGATTAGCTGCCCAAAAGATTTTTATGGATGTTCCAGTTTGTGATGTGACCCGATAGAGAATTGATCATTACATCGTGTGAATGTTATATAATGGTTTAAAAGGACAAAAAATATAAACAAGAAATCTGAAATAAAAACACAAAGCTGGAGATGCATAGCATCTGAGACAATGAGGCCCTTCATCAGAGTAATATAGTCAGGGTGGAGGAGTTCCTTTATACAAGAACACAAGAAATAGGAGCAGGAGTAGGCCACCTGGCCCCTCGAGCCTGCTCGCCATTTAATAAGATTATGGCTGACCTGATCATGGACTCAGTTCCACTTCCCTGCCCGCTCCCCATAACCTTTTATTCCTTTATCGCTCAAAAATCTGTCTATCTCCGCCTTAAATATATTCAAATGACCTATCCTCCACAGCTCTCTGGGGCAGAGAATTCCATAGATTTACAGCCCTCCGAGAAGAACTTCCTCTTCATCTCAGTTTTAAATGGGTGCCCCCTTATTCTGAGACCATGCCCCCTAGTTTTAGTTTCCCCTATGTGGAAATATACTCTCTGCATCCACTTGTCGAGCCCCCTCATTATCTTATATTGCAATAAGATGACCTCTCATTCTTCTCAACTCCAATGAATATGATCCCAACCTATTCAACCTATCTTCATAAGTCAACCCCCTCATCTCTGGAATCAACCTAGTTAACCTTCTCTGAACAGCCTCCAATGCATATCCTTCCTTAAATACAGAGACCAAAACTGTACGCAGTACTCCAGGTGTGGCTTCACCAATACCCTGTACAGTTGTAGCAGGACTTCTCTGCTTTTATACTCTCTCCCTCTTGCAATAAAGGCCAACATTCCATTTGCCTTCCTGATTACTTGCTGTACCTGCATACTAACTTTTTGTATTTCATGTACAAGGACCCCCAGGTCCTTCTGTACTGAAGTACTTTGCAATTTTTCTCCATTTAAATTATAACTTGCTTTTCTATTTTTTTCTTCCAAAATGGATAAGCTCACATTTTTCTACATTATACTCCATCTGCCAAATTTCTGGCCACTTACTTAGCCTGTCTATATCCCTTTGCAGATTTTTTGTGTCCTCCTCACAATTTGCTTTCTCACGCATCTTTGTATCATCAGTAAACTTGGCTACATTACATTCGGTTTCTTATGGGACTGACCAAAACAGAGGAAAGAACAGGTGGAAGTCAAAGTCAGTTCGCTATGTTGCGAAGAATAGCAGTAAGCCTGGGGATTGGGAGAGCTTTAGAAACCAGTAAAGGATGATCAAAAAATGGATAAAAAAGAGAAAATAGAATACGAGAATAAGGAATATAAAAATAGATTGCAAGAGTTTCAAGTATATAAAAAGGAAGAGTAGCAAAAGTAAGCATTGGTCCCTTAGAGGCTGAGACTGAAAAAATTATAATGAGGAATAAGGAAATGACAGAGACTTTGAATAAATATTTTGTATCTGTCTTCATTGTAGACGACACAAAAAGTATACCAAAAATAGTGAGGAACCAAGGCGCAAATGACCGTGGGGAACCTAAAGTAATTAAGATCAGTAGAGACAAAGTACTTGAGAAACTAATGGACTAAAAAGTATATAAAAAGGAAAAGAGTGGCTAGAGTAAATGTTGGTCCCTTGGAGGACGAGACCAGGGAATGAGTAATGGGGAATATGGAAATGGCAGAAACTCTGAACAAGTATTTTGTATCAGTCTTTACGGTAGAGGACACTAATAATATTCCAACAGTGGATAGTCAGGGGGCTATAGGGGGGGTGGGGGAGGAACTTAACACAATCACAATCACGAAGGAGGTGGTACTCAGTAAGATAATGGGACTAAAGGTGGATAAATCCCCTGGACCTAATGGCTTGCATCCTGGGGTCTTAAGAGAAGTAGCGGCAGGGATAGTGGATGCATTGGTTGTAATTTACCAAACTTTCCTGGATTCTGGGGAGGTCCCAGCAGATTAGAAAACTGCAAATGTAACGCCCCTATTTAAAAAAGGAGACAGACAAAAAGCAGGAAACTATAGACCAGTTAGCCAAACATCTGTGGTTGGGAAGATGTTGGAGTTCATTATTAAAGAAGCAGTAGCCGGACATTTGGAAAAGCAAAATTTGGTCAGGCTGAGTCAGCATGGATTTATGAAAAGGGAAGTCACGCTTGACAAATTTGCTAGAATTCTTTGAGGATGCAACAAACAGGGTGGATACAGGGGAACCAGTGGATGTAGTGTATTTGGACTTCCAGAAGGCATTTGACAAGGTGCCACATAAAAGGTTACTACACAAGATAAAAGTTCACTGGGTTGAGGGTAATATATTAGCATGGATAGAGGATTGGCTAACAATAGAAAACCGAGAGTAGGGATAAATGGTTCATTCTCTGGTTGGCAATCAGTAACCAGTGGGGTGCTGCAGGGATCAGTGCTGGGACCCCAACTATTTACAATCTATATCAACGACTTGGAGGATGGGACTGAGTGTAACGTAGCCAAGTTTGCCGATGATACAAAGATGGGAGGAAAAGCAATGTGTGAGGAGGAAACACAAAATCTGCAAAAGGACATGGACAGGCTCAGTGAGTGGGCAAAAATTTGGCAGACGGAGTATAATGTTGGAAAGTGAGGTCATGCACTTTGATAGAAAAAAATCAAAGAGCAAGTTATTATTTAAATGTAGAAGGATTGCAAAGTGCTGCAGTACAGCGGGACCTGGGGGTACTTGTGCATGAAACACAAAAGTTTAGTATGCAATTACAGCAAGTGATAAGGAAGGCCAATGGAATCTTGGCCTTTACTGCAAAGGGGATGGAGTATAAAAGCAGGGAATTCTTGCTACAGTTGTACAGGGTATTGGTGAGGCCACATCTGGAATACTGCATGCAGTTTTGGTTTCCATATTTACGAAAGGATATACTTGCTTTGGAGGTAGTTCAAAGAAGGTTCACAAGGTTGATCCCAGAGATGAGGGGGTTGACTTATGAGGAAAGGTTGAGTAGGTTGGGCCTCTACTCATTGGAGTAGAGGTGATCTTATCGAAACGTATAAGATTATGAGGGGGCTTGACAAGGTGGATGCAGAGAGGATGTTTCCACTGATGGGGGAGACTCGAACTAGAGGGCATGATCTGAGCATAAGGGGCCGTCCATTTAAAACTGAGATGAGGAGAAATGTCTTCTGAGGGTTGTGGATCTGTGGAATTTGCTGCCTCAGAGAGTTATGGAAGCTGGAACATTGAATAAGTTTAAGACAGAAATAGACAGTTTCTCAAGCGATAAGGGAATAAGAGGTTATGGAGAGTGGGCAGGGAAATGGACCCGAGTCCATGATCGGATCAACCATGATCGTATTAAATGGCGGAGTAGGCTTGAAAGGCTGTATGGCCTTCTCCTGCTTCTGTTTCTGACTGCCTACATTCTAGGGTTCTAAAAGAGGTGGCTGCAGAGATTGTGGATGCATTGGTTGTGATCTTCCAAAATTCTGTAGATTCTAGAATCGTCCCAGCAGATTGGAAGGTAGCAAATGGAACTCCTCTATTCAAGAAAGGAGGTGGAGAGAAAGCACGGAACTGCCGGCCAGTTAGCCTGATATCAGTTGTTGGGAAATTGCTGGAAGCCATTATTAAGGAAGTAGCAACAGAGGATTTGGAAAATCAGAATGGACCTCAAACTGCAGTCGGAGGCTTCCCACGGGTGAATGTCTCGGATCCGTAAGCAAAGTATGCACCTACCTGGTGCCTCTGTATCTTCGGACACTTGCGGTCCTGGGCCTGCAGACATGCGCTCGCATAAAGGCCCACGTATCCCAGGGCGCATGCAGTTTGCAAGTATCCCTGGGATCACGTGGGCCAGCCCAACCAATCAAAACTGGAGATTCCCATTATGCTTATGGAGATTGAATTTACATATGGAATCCCCATAAGCGTAATAGGAATCACATAAAAACACCCTTTCACACATCCTAAATAAAATAAATCGCCACATGTTTAAAATTAATAAAAAATACAGTTTAATTAAATATTTAAAACAAAAATTGAATTCATTGAAAAATAAATGTGAACAATTTTAAAGGGGCCAAAAATAACCTACACTGATTTTAAAGATTTTGAAATGTTAAAATATATATTTTTTTACATCACTTAAATATTTATTTTCACCCTATGCCTGCTTTTACTAGGCGTAAGGGATTCATGGACATTCGCTGGGCAGTAGTTAGGCAAATGGCCGAACTCTCCACCAGCGAATGTCCATTTCCTGCACGAGCGGATGATCTGTCTAGCTGAAACTTTTTGCGCAGCGCGTGCTGAAACCCAGAACTTGCGGAGTGCTTACAGCAACGAAAACGGTCATTGACCCCGTAAAATACGGACCAATGTGATTAGGCAGACTCAGCATGGTTTTATGAAAGGGAAATCGTGGCTTACTACTGCTCCTAATTCTCATGTTATGTACATTCCATTGATTGCCTTTTTGTTCATTTGTTCTTCAGTTCAGATTGGTATTGGGGAAAGTCTGTTGGATGTGATGTAATGAGATCATTTCACCTGAAAGCACACAGCATACATAGATTAGAGTTTTTTTTAATAGCTTTTACACTGGGAGGTAGGACGCTGTTACAAACTTTGGGGGCGATTGGGTTGCATTGGATTTAGCAAGGATCATAGGCTGGGCTCCCTGGACAACATTCTGAAATTTCATACCAATTAAAATTTGCACAAGTCATGGTATTTTAAAAGCACATTTCATGTGTATAGCTGGACAGGGAGCAGCACAGATACAACAAACAGCAGGTGCAGGGCATATCTGGCCTTTGTGTACGTTAGGGCCTTTTCGTGCTCGCAGGGAGCACATAGGGTTACGATATTTTAGCCCTGATTCTCCAAGTATGGGATTGCAAAAAAAAAAGCAAGGCAAGTGTAAGTAATTTGGGACGTAACATATGGTAAGTGCAGCATGCTTGAGAGGAACAGGTGACTTTGGACTGATGGTGCCCAAAGCTTTCCACAACTCATGTCCAGGTCTGTTGTAGACTAATTGATAGAGTTTGATTGCTGCGATTATTCAACAGCAACATTATTTTATCAGGAGACTACCAGGATGGTAGAAGCGGAGCTAGATAGACCGTGGTCTTTTTTCACCTAGCAATTCCTGTGTTTCTAAATAAAAGAGTTTTATTTAGTTTACTTTGGATTTTCTGTCTGTCAAAGAGATGAACAATTACATCTTGGCTGGATACTGAGCCAAGTGAAAGTGTCTGAGATGTGCAAATGCTGCATTACAGGATTGTGATGGCATCTGTTCTTGATCTCCTCTGACACAGTGCAATGCCTTGTCCAGTAATGGAAATACAGAATTACAATTCATAACATTGCAAAGTGCTTGAAGCCATGTAGTAAAAATGGAAATTGTGAAATAAATACCAACAGCATTTTGTATGGCAATTTTTGAAAAATGTGAAGTTTTGATTGAATATAATGGATGTCTTGATATCGCCTGGTTTTGCTGTTTATGTATCTCTATCGATCGTCATTCACATCTAAAACTTGTCCTTTGTCCCTTTTTTGATTTGAAGTATTTTCACTGCACTATGCAGCACAATTCCATGGTTGATTTTAGATCTTAGCTGATCTTGAGTGAGTTGGTGGTAAGTTAATTACAATTCAGCTCCGCGCCCTTGGGCTAGGGAAGGGGAAAAATCAGACTGAACGTCGATTCCTAATTGTTATCCACTGACTCCTGCCGCAGGAATTTTTTTCTTGCGCACTGAACTCGTTAATTACAGCTGGGTATAATTTAATGGGTGGACCATCAGTACCTCACCAAAGTGCCCATACTTCAAGTGTGAGCCTAAACGGTCATCAGTCGTTGGACTATAGAAATATAGCCCAACGACTATAGAAAATAAAAGAAAGACTTGCATTTATTTAGCATCTTTCACAGCTACTGGACATCTGAATTAAGTACTTTTTAAAGTGTAATGTAGGAAACGTGGCAGCCAATTTGCACACAGCAAGCTCCCACCAACAGCATTGTGATAATGACCAGATTTAGTGATGTTGATTGAGGGGTAAATATTGACTTGGACACTGGGGATAACTCCCCTGCTCTTTGAAATAGTGGCCATGGGATCTTTCACATCCACCTGCGAAGGCAATGGGGCCTCAGTTTAACATCTCATCCATAAGATGGCACCTCTGAGTGCAGCACTCCCTCAGTACTGCCCTTGAGTGTCAGTCTATATATTTTTGCTCAAGTCTCTGGAGTGGGACTTGAACCCACAACCTTCTGAGTCGGAGGCAAGAGTGCTACCAGTTGAGCCACAGCTGATGAGCCCAATCCTTCCCTCACCCAGTGCCCATTCGCATGCACTTGCTGCAGGAGTCACTGGCCAATGATCAGGGGTAGGAGACCTGCCTGATTTGACCCTTTCCTAGTCCAGTGTGTTGAGGCTGATTGTAGTTTCCTGCTGCCACCCCAGCTGAGTTCAGCTAAATCAGCACAGACCAGGAACTGATCCTAGGATATTTCTGGTCTGTAGAACTCAACTACGCACTGCCTTTACCACAGAGCTATGCTGCAAAAGTTAAATATATTTGTCTAGACATCTGGAGAACAGGACCAAGCATGGCTGTGATGCTCATCATGGTCAAAAAGTCTGTTTATTCCTCTATCTGGCTCGTAAGTTAAGAGTAGTCACTTGGGTAAGTTACTGCAGAGCTGCTGCCTTCGTGAAATGATGTGCCAACAGGAGACACACAACAGCATATCTTATAGAATTATAGCCTCAGATCAGTCCATCAAATGTTTTTCTCTCTATAAGCCACCAAATCTAGTCCCACTCGCTTGCTAGTTCTCCATACTTAACCTCCCCTTAATTCATTTTTTGATTTAAAATTTGTCAACATGGAATTATGCTGGATAGTACAGTGAAAATTCTCGTCTGTCTTTGCCAATCAGTTCAAACTATTTTCATATTTTCTTTGTCATAATTCATAATTTGAGGATCCCTTGAGTCCAGTTTAAAAAGTCCTAACTTTTCAAATGTGTTTTATCTTGTAACGGTAACCCCTTATCTGGGGTAACATCATAGGCCTTGGTCGGTAAGAGAAGCTACCTCTGGAAAGACCATGGCTCACCTTTACCACAGTGTGGAGCTATGACACTTTGATGAGCAAAACCAACTCAGTGGTTCTGGTGACAAGTGATCAGTGTGTGGTAAACTCTGGAAGACCCCAGCCATCTGACTCACTGGGAAGTTCAGGATTGGCATTATTCTATATATCTAACACTGGAACATAACACCTGATCTGACTGTCGTGTGACAGGTTGTGGTAGGCACAGTGAATTTGATGGGTCTTGTTTACCTTGGCTGATATCCTAGGCGACTTGTGTATGCCCGATCGGACTCAGTTGGCAACAGTTTCAAACCAAGAAAGGTCATATTTGTGACCCTTGAGCGATTTAGAAAATGACTGTACCCTGACAACAGGAAGAACACCAAAGCTGCAACATTCAAATAGGTCTTCTCTCCACCTACCCCCACCATGTATTGAATGCTTTCAAAGTCTGCAGCATTGGTGCTCATCTGCTTCCTTAAGTACGCTTAAGATCTTTCACCAGCCAGAAGCAGACCCATTGCTAGAGTAGTTCCATGCGCTGGAGCAGATGGGAGAAGGTACAAACTTCGGAGTGTCTATTGACACCACTGGGTCAGCCAATGAGTTGGAGGCGGGGCGGGACTTACGGCATGACATGCAGCAAACAGTGTAATTTTAAAGTTTACAGAATCTATTTAAAAAGAGTCTACAAATTGCAGAAAACAGGACTCCTGCTTGACCTAAACTGCAGCAACTTCTCCCGATAAAAGCATGGTGAAAATGCAGTGAGTGGAGGTTAGTTACGTCCAAATGATGTGCTTCTAATCAATCCCAGGAATAGTGGTGTCACTGTATGCAGCCTAAACTGATGGGAGTAACAAGCACTTGTGGAAGTGATAATTTACTATGTGGTCACCCAGCAGAAAATTCAAATGAAGCCTTTTCCATGTATTTTTATAGTAATTTCAGTATTTCATTGTCTCAATAAAATAAAAGCCATACCATAATGCTGTCAGAATTATTTAGAAACAACAGGCAGCCATAATTAAATCTCTACGATTTGTAACCTCACCATCAAAATCCTAAGTTAGATTCTCAGTCTTCAACTACTTTCCATTTCTATACATGTATATCAAAAAGCATCAATATTGCTTGAGCAGTAAACCTGCCTGTAGCTAGATTATCAGTATGAAAGGTTGATTGAAGATGACCTTCAACAAATTGATTCACATTGATAGTCAAAATGAACAGATATACAACAATCTTTTACCCAATTTCTGTGACCACCTTTAACAAGTCTTTTTTTTATAAATAGTGGGATTTTTTGTATCCCGTTTTCTAGGTATTCAAGACCTAAAATAACAATGCACATGTCTATCTCTAACCATCTGTGCAGAAGAGAATCATGACATGTATGTGATTCCATTTTATTTAGTTTCACATTCATTTTGTAGGAAATTCTCCACAAGCAGCAGAATCAGATTCCAAATTAACATCCAAAATCATTACTACAGGTACTTGGAGAAAGGGCAAAACATAATATATTATATTTCTACATGATATTGTTGAACCAGTGTCAATTTGTACTTGATTCATTATCTTCCTAGATCCCTCCTGGTCATTTGCCAGCAGCAGTAGAGAAAGTTTTTTAAAAAATGAGTCACCGCATACTTACATAACACAAAATGTATGTCACTGTTTGACTCCTCTAATATGTGGGTAGAAAACTAGATACAAGGATCACAGGTTAAGTAGTGTAGTTACCAACAGCATATGATGCTGTGGTTACGTGCTGTGTCTACTCCCACTTACTGTGCTCTGGGTGCATATTGAGTACTGAAATTCAAATTCTGTGGCTGAGCAGGAATCATAGAAATTTACAGCATGGAAAGAGGCCATTTCGGCCCATCGTGTCCGTGCCGGACGACAAAGAGCTATATAGCCTAATCCCACTTTCCAACTTTGGTCCGTAGCATTGTAGGCTACGGCACTTCAAGTGCACATGTAAGCACTTTTTAAATGTGGTGAGATTTTCCACCTCTACCACTCTTTCAGGCAGCGAGTTCCAGACCCCCACCACCCTCAGGGTGAAAACATTTCCTCTCAAATCCCCTCTAAACCTTCTACCAATTACTTTAAATCTACGCCCCCTGGTTGTTGACTGAAAAAACAGATCATGTACGTCTGGTCTATGGCATTTTCTACCACTGAATTGTTAGAGAAAGTGATAGAACTGGATGGAAGTTATTCTAATTGGATCTTAACCTTCATAAAGCGTAAGAAGTTCGTAACTGGTGGGCGAGTGCTAGTCACTGTGGTTCCGAGTGCAGGTTAAGTACTATACTTGTGATACAGTAGCTAGGGCTCCTCCTAGGTGGTATGATTAAGAAGTTTGCAGATACAAAAATTGGCTGTGTAGTTGATACTGAAAAAGAAAGCTGTAGACTGCAGGAAGATATCAATGAACTGGCCAGGTGGGCAGAACAATGGCAAATGGAATTCAGTGCAGACAAGTGTGAGGTAATGCCTCTACCCACTCTATCTAGGCCCCTCATAATTTTATACATCTCAATACGGTTTTCCCTCAGCCTTCTCTGTTCCAAAGAAAACAACCCAGCCTATCCAATCTTTCCTCATAGCTAAAATTCTCTAGTCCAGACAACATCCTCTTAAATCTCCTCTGTACCCTCTCTAAGCACATCTTTCCTGTAATGTGGTAACCAGAACTGCACGCAGTACTCTAGCTGTGGCCTAACTAGTGTTTTATACAGTTCAAGCATAACCTCCCTGCTCTTGTATTCTATGCCTTGGCTTGTAAAGGCAAGTATTCCGTATGCCGCCTTAAGCACCTTATTAACCTGGCCTGCTACCTTCAAGAATCTGTGGACATGCACTCCAAGGTCCCTTTATTCCTCTATACTTCAGTGTCCTGCACAGCACAGTGATATTAGCGTGAAAAAGTTCAAGTTTTCATCAGTTTTACTGATTGCCGGCTATGGGGAGTTCCACAGCGCAGCCTGTGTCGGAGCAGGGAATGACTGAACACAACGTCAGGATTTCCACCTTTAGATGCCTGTGCGCTAAATCCTGAAGTTATGGCTGATTTCAAATGGGCCATGACGGTAAACGCTGGCAGTTCGCCATCATTACTCACCGCAAAATCCACTGAAGCAGTATATTCTCCCTCTTTTTTTGCTGGAATCAAACAAATACTAATACGATACCATTTAATGTGTATTCCCTTGCCTTGTTAGCCCTCCCCAAATGCATTACCTCATAATTGTTTGGATTGAATTCCATTTGCCACTGTTCTGCCCACCTGGCCAGTTCATTGATATCTTCCTGCAGTCTGCAGCTTTCTTCTTCATCAACCACACAGCCGATTTTAGTATCATCTACAAACTTCTTAATCATACCTCCTAGGAGAAACCCTTAGCAACCGTATCACAAGTATAGTACTTAACCTGCACTCGGAACCACGGTGGCTAGCACTCGCCCACCAGCTACGAACTTCTTAAGCTTTATGAAGGTTAAGATCCAATTAGAGTAACTTCCATCCAATTCTATCACTTTCTCTAACAATTCAATGGTATAAAATGCCATAGATCAGATGTATATGATCTGTTTTTAGAGACAGCATACAAGAAAAAATGTCCAATAAATCAAAAGCATACAAAGGCCACTTGAGTACATTACTCCAGTATTTCAGCTCACCTGGCCTAACATCCAATGATGCCTTTGATTACACTACCTTACATGGGAGATTATTTACAATGTACATTAATGATTTAGATGAAGAAATTGAATGTAATATCTCCCAAGTTTGCAAATGACACTAAGCTGAGTGGCGGTGTGAGCTGTGATGAGGATGCCAAGAGGCTGCAGGGTGACTTGGACAGGTTAGGTGAGTGGGCAAATGCATGGCAGATGCAGTATAATGTAGATAAATTGAGGTTATCCACTTTGGTGGCAAACACAGGAAGGCAGAATATTATCTGATTAGTGACTGACAGATTAGGAAAAGGGGAGGTGCAACGAGACCTGGGTATCATTGAAAGTTGGCATGCAGGTACAGCAGGAGGTGAAGAAGGCAAATAGCATGTTGGCCTTCATAGCGAGAGGATTTGAGAATAGGAGCAGGGAGGTCTTACTGTAGTTGTACATGGCCTTGGTGAAGCCACACCTTGAATATTGTGTACAGTTTTGGTCTCCTAATCTGAGGAAGGATATTCTTGCTGTTGAGGGAGTGCAGCGAAGGTTTACCAGACTGATTCCCAGGATGGCAGGACTGACGCATGAAAAAAGACTGGATCGACTAGGCTTATATTTACTGGAATTTAAAAGAATGAGGGGGGATCTCATAGAAACATATAAAATTCTGACGGGATTGGATAGGTTAGATTGCAGGAAGAATGTTCCCGATGTTGGGGAAGTCCAGAACTAGGGGTCACAATCTAAGAATAAGGGGTAAGCCATTTAGGACCGAGATGAGGAAAAAGTTCTTCACTCAGAGAATTGCGAACCTGTGGAATTCTCTACCGCAGAAAGTTGTTGAGGCCAGTTCGTTAGATATATTCAGAAGGGAGTTAGATGTGGCCCTTACGGCTAAAGGGATCAAGGGGTATGGAGAGAAAGCAGGAAAGGGGTAATGAGGTGAATGATCAGCCATGATATTGAATGGTGGTGCAGGCTCGAAGGGCCGAATGGCCTACTCCTGCACCTATTTTCTATGTTTCTATTATCTCAGCTGTTTGACTAATTACATTTTTTCTAAGATCTATTTTGCTCATCAATAATTCAAATTTATGCCTTCTAGTTTTAGCCTGGTTGACAAAGTAATATAGGTTACTCTTAATTCTTAATTCAATTATTAGCACTAGATTCCCACTTTATGATTTACATTGAATAATTCAAATTTTTAAGTGCAGCACTAGCTGAATTGGATTGTATTCAGGGTTCACCTTATCTATACCATTTAATGCTTTATGCACCTCTAATGAGGTCACCCTTTAACCTTCAATAAACTAAAAGCTTAATTGCTTCTAATCTTTCCTCATTGCTCATCCGCTTTACACGTCATCATTCATTCTTCTCTGCCCTTTTTCCAGTGTGCTTCTCTGAAGTGCATTGACCAGAATTGCACAATTATTTTTTTTATTCATGGGATGTGGGTATCGCTAGCAACGCCAGCATTTATTGGCCATCTTTAATTGCCCTTGCGAAGGTGGTGGTGAGATTTTGACTTGGCGACGCTAAAATTATTCTCAATGAATTCTAACCAGAGCATTATAAAGTCTCCCCATGACCTCTTTTAGATTGATACTCTGCAGGTCTGGCTATTCTATTTGCATTTTGTTGTGTTTCGCACTATTGTCTTCACTTGAAAATGGCGTTTCTCTCTTCGCTTTCAAAAGTGTCACTTGTTTTTTCAAAACCTCACTGTCCATAACTTTGTTCCTCTCATTATATAGCTATGTTGCTGATTCTTCCTTCTAATACGCAATACGTAACATTTGTCAGTATTAAACTTAATTTGCTATTTTGCTGCGCAATTGCATAACATTTAAATCCTTCTGCAAAACCTTAACTGCATCCTCCATTCCCTTTGTGTGCTGTATATCGGTGTCGTCTGCAAATTTATAGGCTTACAATTAGTTTCTGCATCTAGATCTTTTAATATACACAAGAAACGAGGGTCTAAACATATAGCGGATAGGTACTCCATGCTGCAATGGCTACCCACTTCTTAGTTTAACACTGCAGCTCTGTCTGCTGTTTGCATTCAACCCTGGATTTCCATGGATTTTAATTTCAGTTGTAATCTTGTATGTGGGACTTTGTCGCAGACATTCTGGAAGTCCAAATGAATTGCATTATGGGGCTGCCAGTATCCATTTGAATTGTAGAATCTTCAAAGATTTTCATTTACGTAGCGCCTTTCACGACAGTGGGACATCCCAAAGCACTTTACAGCCAATTAAGTATTTTTGATGTGTAGTCACTGTTGTATTGTAGGGAAACAAAAAGAAGTGGGAGAATTTTGTCAAGCAGGATCTTCTCCTCTGACTGTTGCTTGTTAAGGTATCATTATGAAGACCCTTCTCCAACTTGTTTAACAGTGCATGAATCTTTCATGATTTTTGCCAATGCTCTGCAAATATTCTCCCCAAGTCCCCGTCAACAAGCTAGGATAGATGCAATCTGGCCCAGGGAATTTTACTTTTCAGTTCTTTTAAATCCTCACTGATTTTCAAAGCTCTTCGGTGTGAAGGTCATGAGGTCCTGTGTGTCAAGTTTGAAAAGCTTTTCGATTTTTTGGGGGATGCGTCTATTTGTACTGCTCTTGTCTCTCATTGGCTCTCCAATTTCACTGCACCTATTGCAGATTGGTCCCCTTTAGAGAAAAAGCCACACCCTGAATTTTCTGTGGAGTGTGTACTTGGAACCATTCAGCCCAAGTTCTGACTGACTTCGCAAATTGTGACTCAATCCATTTTGACTTTAGAAGCCACAGAGGATAAATCTCCCAAAAAGCCACGAAGTGCCAGCCGAAGTCCCTTGCCCCAGCGCAAGTGCATAACCTCTTTCCCCCGCCCCCCACCACAGATGGGGCATTGTGTGCAGATTGTTAGCCTGTCGTGACTTCTGGATTGGAAGAATCTCTCTCCCCTCTGATCCTCCTCCGTGTCTCTCTTTCTCTCTCCCTCCCCCTCTTCTCTCTTTTCTCTCTCCTTTCTCTTCCCCACCCCCCCTGCCCCCAGGCTCTCTCTTGCCGCCTCTTCTCTCTTCCCCCCCCCCCCCCCCCCAGTCGCTCTCTTCCACCCCACCCCCCAGACGCTCTCTTGCCGCCTCTTCTTCCCCACTCCCCCCCCCCCCCCCCCCCCCCACTCAGGCTCGCTCTCCCTGCCCCTCTTTCTCCCCCCCCCCCCCCCCCCCCCCCAGCTCGCTCTCGCCCGGTCGCTCAGAGGCTCGCGGAAGATCAGAAAGCCCGGTCACAGGCTCGCGGAGGAATTAACAACGTGGTAGACTGATTGCAGGGGCCCATTTCCGGTTCCAGTTTTGGGCGGGAGGCATCGGGGGCGGAGTCTCGAGGGGACGCAGGCGCAGAAGGACCGAAAAATGATCACATCGATTTTTTTTTTGCCACTAGAATTGAGCTTTACCATTTGTATGGCTCCCTGAGGCCCTCTAAAGGTAGAAACACATAGCTGCAGCATTGCAATCATGAATGGACTCTTGTAAGGATCGATGCCTGATGAAAAGGATGTTTTGGCACCCATCAATTGTTGGAGCGCTTCCAATGGAATCACAAAATGGTGTGCTGGGACTTGTGGCTGGTCCTGGAGTATTTCTGGCTGGCGCTGATATTTCTGGCTGGCGGGTCATATTTCACAGTGTCACTGAAGACAGAATTCAACACAAAATGTTTGTTCTCAGGCTGCCTCTAGCCAGTACCATTTAAAACATAGGCACAGGAGTAAGTTTGTAGAGATATGGTAAAGGGGTAAGCCATTTAGGACCAAGATGAGGAGAAACTTCTTCACTCAGCGAGTGGTTAACCTGTGGAATTCTCTACCGCAGAAAGTTGTTGAGGCCAGTTCGTTGGCTATATTCAAAAGGGAGTTAGATATGGCCCTCACGGCCAAAGGGATCAAGGGGTATGGAGAGAAAGCAGGAAAGGGGTACGGAGGTTGAATGATCAGCCATGATCTTATTGAATGGCGGTGCAGGCTCTAAGGGCCGAATGGCCTGCTCCTGCACCTAATTTCTATGTTTCTATTTCCACGTGTTAATCTTAGGCTATGTGTGAATATAGTGGGAACATTAATTGTTAATGTACTTAAAAAAAGGGAGTTCAACGAAGGTAACATCAGTGGACCAGTGGCTCTGAACAATCTTGGATCGCACAGTAACTAGTTGTAATGTGCCTTTGGCAGAGGGCTAGAGCAGCTCTGCAGCCCATCCCATAAGGTGTGTGGAATGTTCCACAAAAAAACAACAATTGACCAAAAAGAAGCAATTGTGTACATAGACTGAGAGAAAATGGCTCTGCTCTGCACCATATATTTTTAATGCTTTCTTTTTTTTAATTCTCCAGCCTACTTTGATTACAAAGAGGATTCTGCATTTCCAAAGCCCCCGTCCTACAGTGTGGCAACCACACTCCCTTCATATGACGAGGCTGAACGAACAAAAGTTGAAGCAACCTTGCCTCTGGTCTCTGGACGGGTGAGAATCTAACCTGCACACAAATGCACAAGATATACTACAGCTGGACAACTATAGACAAAAATATGTTCAACAAAGTCTAATGCATTATCTATCCACTAATAGGTTTTTCTCCGTAAAAGGCTATGGAAAACCGATCTCTTGCCCCATTTTGATTTATTCCATCTCTAACTTCATCCTGCCCTTAATGAGTTAAAGTAAAAGGGTTTGTCCTCTCTGAGAAGGACTTTCCATTTCCCTCTTATAATAACAGTCTTGGCAGGCCAACCAAGATTTAATTGAGGGCACAACCTCTATAATTTTGGATATTTCAAACATTTTTCAGGAGAAATTACAAAAATAATTTTCTATATTTATATAAATATGATTTCCCTGGCATCCCAATTCTCATTCCATTCTAATAGCAACAGGAATGCAGTCTTACTTTTCATAACTTGCATCCACTTAGCCACTAGATTCAAATCTACCTGTTCTCTTCATGCCTGTTACTTTTTGTCTGTTTCTATAAGATAGTTTTGGTCATGTTCAAAGGAAACACTAACAATATTTAGTTATATATTCTCCAGCTATTGTAGCTGATAAATTTTATCTTACTCTGATCTGGGTTTGAGGACAACCCACATCAATAAACCTGTCTCTACTTGTGCTATTTAAAAGCTGGATTCCCCCTGGTTGTTGTTGCTTTTACTTACAGCTGCTAGAATTTACGAACATCCGAACAATGATGTACAGGTCCAGACCATCTGGTCCATCAATGCCTGTCCCACGCAATTGCAATGCCTTGTGTATCACAACATATACATTCCACCCCCACCCAAAACCATGTGATCTCCTGGGAGAGGCAAAAAAACAGATTAAAAACCCAGGCCAATTTGGGAAAAATAATCTGGGAAATTCCTCTCTGACCCATCTAGGTGATCGAAACTAGTCCAGGAGAACACTCTGTCCATTAAATTCCCTGCAGTACCTAACTTCTGTAAGAGTTAATCTCCGCCGCAGCCAGAAACAAATCCAGCTTTCACTTGAAGGAGTTCAGTGAGTCTGCATCCACCACATGAAACGGCAGCTTGTTCCAGAGGTCTACTATTCTCTGGGAAAAGAACCACCTCCTGACATCTAACCTAGATCTAGCCTTATACAACTTAAATTTGTGCCCCCTGGTCCTACCTAACCTATTTAATTGAAATAAACTGTCAGCTGGAACACTGTCTATTCCCTTCATTTTATACACCTCAATCATATTCCCCCCCCTAAGTCTATGCTGCTATAAGGTAGAGTCCCAATTCTTTTAGCCTATCTTTGCTTTTTATGGGGAGAGACAATTTTAGTGTTGTAGCATGTAGTTTTCAAATGTTGGAAATAACATTAGAAAAATGTGCAGACAACAAAATGTTTATCTGTGAAATAGCATTAATTAAGCAATTACCTCAGCTATGCTGCTAATGTATTTAAATGTGACAGATTTCAGTTGATGTTATTTGAGTTTGCGATATAGCTGACGCAGTTTTAAACTTGAATGCACTTTGATGAGCATTCTCTGTCTAAGTGACAATGCAAGATAACACACAAAAATAGTCCATGTTTTCCAAGAGACCATTTATTGAGTGTCTTCTGTGCTTCACTAATTCAAATTAAAGTTCAGATTTGACGTGAAACAATTACAACTTCATAAAATATCTTTCAAAGTTTGAGTATCCAACAAGATTGGTTAATTTTGAGGGGAGGGTGTTAAGTTTAATCATTTTACCTCAGTGCTAGTCTGTTCCACAAGATATTGAATTCCATGAATTGGTATGGTCATTTTGAAGTGAAGTGCTGAATCACTGTAACCTAGAGTAGCAGCCAGCATTGTTACAAGATTATTGATCCATTGATGATTAATTCAGTATTGTTTGTACTTCCATAATCATCAGTTAAATCTTTTTCTCTTGGAGTCATTAAATTACATTTTAATCTCCCCAGCATTGTGCTTCTCTTTGAATCTCAGGCGGTTAAATCTTGTGGCAGAGATGATCAAATCTCGTGGCAGAGATGATCAAATCTCAAGTTCCTGATGCTACTGTTAGCACAGAATGTGTAAACTAGGGAGCATAGAATTCCCCTCTCAGCACAGATATTATATGACTAACAGAATTGAGTGCCATTGATACTAAAATGAGGCTCTGGGAGAGGGACTGCAAGATTCCAAGAAATCTGCAAGCAAGGTTATTTTTTAAGATATCCATGCTTGTGAAGACGTGGGATGTTAATGAAATATTGGCCCAGAAATTCCGCTTTCTCCTTCCCGCGGGCGTTCGACTAGATTTTAGAGAAAAATTGTGCACCTACCTGAAGCTGCTGCGCCCACTCGAGATCCCGGTCCACAGGCTTCCTCTCCCTGCGCGTCACAGCGCGTGCTCGTTGGGACGTCCGTAAGCTGGAACTGGAGTCACATGGCTCTGGGCAGCCAATCATGGTACAGTATTTTCTGAACTTACGGAGTTCCCATTATTTTGAATGAGAACCCTCCCCCCGCCCCCCCCCAACACCCAAAACACTAATTAAAAAAAGATACACTACATATTTAAGATTCATTTAAATTAGTTATTAATGTCTTATTAAAAAATATATATATTCCCAATTTTAAAAAAAGTTTTTAAAATTATACATTAAAATAAACTTGCCGTTGTGGGGAAATTTTTTAACAATAAAATATGTTTTCATAACTTTATTTTAACGTGGTTTTTGTGTGTTTTAAAACACTTGCGCCTGTAAAAGTAGGCTATGTGCCTGCTTTTATCAGGCGCAAGATTTTTGAGGACATTTGCTGGGCAAGATGTGCGTAAATATCGCAATCTTGCCCAAGCAAACATCCTCGCTCTCGCTTGACAGATCAGAAAAGCCCGTTTTCAGCGCATGCGCATTGCACGCTGAAAACTGTTTTTTCCGATGCCTTCCGGGTCCATAGACTCTTCGTATGGGCCCGTGACGTCAGAATTTTTATCCCATTGCTTCTTTGGATAGCTGTTAATGACTCGAGTATTGTGCTGCTTAAATAAGATGGTCTCATGCCAATCTTATAGTGGGTTTAGTTGGTAAGATAAGTGTCTCTTCTCTCTCCTATTATGAAGAGACTTTCAAATACATCATTAAAAATCATGCACCGAAATAAAGACTTTTTAATTGCCGTGCGAAGCGATTACAGAGACTGCACAGAAACAGCCCATTCGGCCCAACAGGTCTGTGCCGATGTTTATGCTGCACATGAGCCTTCTCCCATCCTACTACTTCTAACCCCATCAGCATATCCGTCTATGCCTTTCACCCTCATGTACTTATCTAGCTTCCCTTTAAATGCGTCTACACTATTTACCTCAACTACACCCTTTGGTACAGAGTTCCACATTCTTAGTGCTTTTTAGGTAAAGAAGATTATGTAAAATGTATATATTGGACTGCATCTCACTATTAAATTAAAACTTCCTACTCCGGCTCATTTCCTGTATATTGGCAGTGAGCTTAGTTTGTAATTGTCTGCATTTCAGGATCCGTGCATGGTGACACTGTAGACATAGCCGTTTAAAGCCGATCGCTATGAAATCTAAATAGTAGAAATGAACTAGGATAGATTGAAAGGAAAAAAAATTAAATTTAAAATATATATATATTACTGAAATATTGCCACTTGACCACTGCTGATCAAGTTGTTTCTTGGTATTAGCATGTTAATTTTAAATAGGTAGTTACTGATGGTATTTGAGTGACCTTTACAGCAATGTATAGTCCTGAAAATGAAACAAATAAATACAACTACAGCAAGAGCTATATTTAAATCATAGTACAGGCCAGGGATCAAATATGGATTCTTCCTGGTCTGTGCTGCCCAGGACCACTTCATCTAATGAACTATTTGTGGAGCAGAATCGTGTTATCATTTTGTTCTTGGTCACTGCAGTTGCAGTGTAATGTTTCCAGTTCTGAAACGCAACCCTGGGTTATTGTATGTGCTTTGCAAAAGATCTATTATTGACCTGGGCTTTGGTTACTCTTTCCAAGTCTTACTAGCTGTAAAGGAAATTAATCTCAGGGTTTCATCAGCTTGACATGTGCTACTACTGTCTGTAACAATCTTTAAAGCTGGAATTATTTTTAGATTCATGTTCTGCTGATCATCCAAGTTTTAATTCTGACTGTATTTACTGTTTGTAACTTTTCATCCAATGAGGAATTTAAAGGTTGTGTTGTTAACCAGATAAGACCCTATATGAGCAGTATTAAAGAAATTCTCCATATTACACAACACAAGGGTTAGCAAAGATTCAAATGAAGATTAAAGCTAAAACTAGTTAACATAATTGATTACTTCCTGGAAGTGTTCACTAAGGAGTCAGTAAGGCAGTCATCACTTGCATGGAGGTCCAAGACAGCCTTAGGATGGGTGCGAAGTGAGATTTGGGACAAAATCTACCAAGTGTTGGTAGTCATCATGAGCAATTTAGTGAATGCAAGGGAGTTCCCATTCAATTGAGGAAATGCCACCATGGTTTCTAGTTTCAGAAAAGGCAACAAAACAGCAGCAACTACTTAACATTTATATAGCGCCTTTAATGTACTTAAACGTCCCACAGCGCTTCACGGGAGCATTATCAAAAACAAAATTTGACACCGAGCCATATAAGGAGATGTTAGGGCAGATGACCATAAGCTTGGTCAAAGAGGTAGGTTTTAAGGAGCTTCTTAAAGGAAGATAGAGAGCTTTAGGGAGGGAATTCCAGAGCGTCAGACATAGGTAGATGAAGGCATGGTCACTAATGGTGGAGCGATTAAAATTGGGGCTGTTCAAGAGGCCAGAAACAGAGATATCGGGGGATTACTGTGCTGGAGAAGATTACCAACATAGGGAGGGGCGAGGCCATGGAGGGATTTGAAAACCAGGATGAGAATTTTAAAATCAAGGTGTTGCTTAACTGGGAGCAGAACTTGGTGCGAGTTAGGACATGGGCTAAAAGGCTAAACAAACTCGGGGAATTGCAGACCCATTCATTTTGCATCAATAACTGACAAAATAATTGATTTAATTATTGGAAACAAACCTGAGGATTACCTCAATGAAAGTACCCTAGTAAATAGCAGCCAACTCGGTTCTAAAAGGGGTGTTCCTGCCCAGCCAATCTCCTTGTCTGTTTTTGAAGAAGTGACAGCCCAAGTAGGTGTTGGAAAATCCAGGAAGCCTTTAAATCCTGAAAGAAAAACTGTTGCCTAACTTTACAATAGTTAGGGGTGCAAGGCAAGTATCCTGGATAAAACCTAGAGGTGGATAGGGAACTGGCTGAAAGAGAGAAAGCAGCAAGCACAGGTTAAGGAAGTCATGTCAGGTGATGGAGATGTACTAAGTTGAATTCCCCAGGAATTGGTGAAGGAGCTCCTACTGCTAATGAGTGTTTATTTTATATACTGTAGTTAGTGTTGATGTGTGCTGCAGTAATCGGTGTATTAATGTGCTGTCTGAGTTTGAAAATTGAATGATTGAGCAGAAGAGAGCAGTAAACCAGCGAAAGGAGAGAGAAGTTTGCTGCAAACTGGGGTAAGCTTATGATATTGTACATAGTTAGACTCATTAGTTAGATTTTTATACTGTGTAGTTTAAGTTTATTTGCCTTGTGCTATATAATGCACAAAAATGTAAGCGAGTTTTAAAATGGCAGCACAGTTTTGATCTGCATTGTGTGAATCTGGGTGTGGAAGTTCCTAATGGTTTGAGCATCCAGGGCGCAAACACTTTTTTTGGAAAGTGTTTCAGTTGCTCAGGAGTTCAGAGTTACTGAGCTTGAACAGCAGGAGATACTGCATCATATACAACAGGTGGAAGGCTTTTTGGAATATATGGTCCAGGTGGTGTTCACCGACAGGCAGGGATACAGAGTGATAGAGGATTAAGGATGGGAAGTAGCGACCTTTCAAGGTGGGAAGAAGGTAAGAAGTATGTGCAGAGGACACTTTTGGCAAATAGGTTATCAATGCTGAATTAAAACAGAAAATGCTGGATATACTCAGCAGGTTAGGTAGCATCTGTGGAGAGAGAAACCGAGTTAACACTTCAGATCGATGACCTTTCATCAGAACATTTTCTGTTTCTACTTCAGTTTTCCAGTCTCCGCAGTATTTTGCTTTTGTATCGATACTTGTTACAATATGCTTGTTACAAGGACGTTGATTTAAATGAGGGCAGCCTTGTTCAATGGCACTGTGCTGTGAAAAAATGTATGTGCCCAAGGTTGGCAGAGGGAGTTGAGGGGAGCAAATAAGAGTGGGAATTCAATCGTAGTGGGTGATTCAATTGTGAGAGGAGTAACTCAGCATGATCCCTGAATGATGGATTGCCACTCAGGATAAGGGGCATAAAAATGGGTGCAGAAACTCTTGGAGAGGCAGAAGGTTCAGCCATAAGTTGTGGTTCATGCCAAATCAATGATATAGGGAAAAATAATATTCAAGATATAAAGTGGGGGAAAAGTTTGAGGTTGGAAAGTAGATTAAGGCACAGGGCCTCAGGATTACAATTAGTGCAGGACTTTAAGTTAATGGTTTTCTGAATTATTTGCTACCTTTCTGGTCAAAATTTCTAGATGCTTAATGTGGTTATCCTGTTTGTATGTTTTCATCCTCCAAAAAAACCCAAATCTAAAATGTATTTCTTTTTGTCCAAACAGGATGATGATTTTTCAGGAAGAGATGACTTTGATGATGCAGACCAGCTCAGGATAGGGAATGATGGTATATTCATGCTGACATTCTTCAGTAAGGATTATTTTTACATTATATTTATACTAACGTGAGCATTTCTGAGAATTGCGTAACCAGTATGTTTACTAATAGGAAGAAAAGAATTTATGTAAAAGAATTAAACTGCCAATGTATGGATATAGAGTGGCAGTCTGGTCAGTGCATTACATAGCAACAGAAAGCTTTAAGGGCTGCCATTTCTAATTATTTTGTGGTACCTGTATGATTTAATATTAAACTCCAGGAGATGGTTAGCAAATCATGCTAGTGTTAAATTTAAGTTGGCAGCTCTTGTAATTTGGAACATTAATATTATAAAGAGAAAGAAAGACTTGCCATTGTAAAGTGCCGTTCACAACTTCAAAGCACTTTACAGCCAATGAAGTACTTTTGAAGTGCAGTCACTGTTGTAATGTAGGAAACGTGGCAGCCAATTTGTACACTGCAAGTTCCCACGACCAGCTAATCTGTTTATGTTGATTGAGGGATCAATATTGGCCAGGATACTGGGGATAACACCCCTGCTCTTCTTTAAAATAGTGCCATGGGATCTTTTACGTTCACCTGAGAGAGCAGATGGGGCCTCGGTTTAACGTCCCATCCGAAAGATGGAAGAGATTGCCTTAATAGACATTTAGATTTGCTGAATTGATGGTGTTTCACCAATTTCCCTGCAATATCTTTAGAACGTCACTGTCTGGAATGAAGAATAACTTGCAGAACCAGTCCTACTACACCAATGTGTGCAAGACCCAGGTCTGAAGAGTCTCTGCCACATTTTTTGCCCAGTGAGAAATGTCTACTTGCTTCTCCTGACAACATGCTCTTTCTCATCTCAGAAGAGGAGGTGGGACTGATGAAATTATGACACCCATGAGAAATCCTGTGTGCTTCACCTCCTTTGCCCCGAATGTAAAACACACCTGCATGATGCAATCCAGTAGAATAAGTGAGGCTCACCGTGCCGGGTTCTTAACAGCAGTCAGCTACCGTTAGGAAAGTAGTTTCTGCATAATGGATTATTGTTCTAAAAATGCTTCAGTCTTTGGATAGAATGACCTGCCCTCCCATCAGAATGGCATGTGCCACTCTGAAATGCCTAGCCCACATACAATGGATGTCCAAGGATTAATGCAAATGCCACAGGCATTCTTCCCCTTATGCCATTGACCTTGCTTTCTGGATTTGGGACAGGGTCAGGCTGAGGCAGACTGGTCGCGAGAACTGCTGCGCTGTCGCACTTAATGTTGGCAGAATATGCTTCCAGGCATTTCATCCTTAGGTATTTAAAAATTTACATATCGGAACATCATAGTTTACTGGCTTTGGGAAGGTATTCGTTGGAGGGGAGTGGGGGGGGGTGGGGGGGGGGGGGAAATCTGAGAATGATAAAGTTACAAGAAATGAACAAATTCAAATTTTTGATGGTAATGCTCTTTCCCCTTTCCAATGTTTCCTAGTGGCATTCCTGTTCAACTGGATTGGTTTCTTCTTATCATTTTGTTTGACCACTTCAGCTGCTGGTCGGTATGGGGCCATCTCTGGATTTGGCCTCTCTCTCATTAAGTGGATCCTCATTGTCCGGGTGAGTTCACTATGTTGTTCCCATCTATGTAATAAATTAATATTGAGCTTTCCTTTTGGTTATAAAATCCAAATGAAGATATATTCTCCACAGTAACATCAATTTCAGCTTCTCCTAAGCTTTTGTGACCATCAAGTCTGGTGCTGCAATTTGTGCGTAAAATGAGCATTCTGCTGCTAAGTAAATGGCACCAGAACATGTTTTCTTTGTGCCTTTATGCAATATTGTGACTTCCATACTATAGTAGCCATTTCCTGTTTAATAGGAACATTTTGGCTTAGGTACAAATGTAGTTCTGATAATGCCACATGAAAGCAATGCTTTCATGAGATGAAAGAAGAAGCTATTGCAATCAAAGGATGCATTCTGTAAATTGTAATTTCAGTTTTTATACTGCTTTGTGTGATTGAGACCTTTCACATAGTCCCCAAATTATTCAAACATAATTTTCATAACTCGGCGTGACAGGAAATTCTTTCAACTCGCTGCCACCAGCGTGATGTAATTTAAAGGTGTTTTACTGAGCTATTCCTTCTTGAGGTGGCTTCGCTATGGTCTGGAATTCTTTCCATAGCAAACCTTATGTGCCAGAAGCTGTAGTCCTATAGTTTTCTGCTGTTGCAGAAACCTTGTATGTGGCTTTTAGGGTGCACACAACCCTAGATCACTAGTGTGCAATGTACTTTATTTCTCTCGAAGCAATTCCAGTAGATGGTATTACCAACACCCAACGCTTGAGCAGGGCTCAGATTCCGAATAAACCAAGTTAGATTTATTTACTGAAATGAAACCAGTAGCCCTACAGAATAATGCAAACTCTGAAATAATGACAACAGTAAAAGCACTGATCTTTTAAAAATACACACTGCTCCTGGCAGAAGTCAGTATAAAACAGTCTCTTTACCAACCGCCTCTAATATGCTCCCGAACTCATTTTGGTTCTGTTTTACTCAGGACCATCCTGGTTCCTGTGCTTTCATGGTTCAGTCTCTCACTCGTTCTCTCGCTCAGGCCAGAGGCTGAAACATCCTTTTAGCCTTTGAAATGTATGGGAAATTCCGCTTACACGGTATGAAAGAAAGACTTGTATTTATATAGCACTTCTCAGGATCTCAGGATGTCCCAAAGCGCAATACAGCCAATGAAGAACTTTTGAAATGTAGTCACTGTTTTGATGCAGATGAGAAACACATACTAATGTGGTATTTTTCTTGCGATGTGGGAAGAATGTAGATTTCTATGGAGGGGTGAGCTAGATGGGCTGAATTGCTTCCCGCTTCTCTACTTAGTGAAAATAATGAGATTGCTTTCTGAGCCACACATTAATTATTACTTTTATTGTTGACACAGAAATGTTACTGCAGTCATTAAAGATCTAAAGCAATATATTATCTTACATTTGTGGACTTTTTAAAAAAAAAAAACAATTCTGTCTTTCAGTTCTCTACTTATTTCCCTGGATACTTTGATGGTCAATACTGGCTCTGGTGGGTTTTCCTGGTACTGGGTAAGCGTGTAATTTCCCTCTTTTTAAATATTCTTATTTTTGATCATTCTTTTTAAACAGAGTTGTATGGCTTGCATGCTGTAGTGATTGCGTTAGTTTTATTTAACTTCCTATTTCTACCATAGTTACAACGTCTCAAATCCGGCTGTCCAAAAATCGGAATTATCCGAAAACCGGACATTTTTGAGAAAATCCCATTTGATATTCATCAAATAAAATCTGGAATTATTGTCCAAAAACCGGTGGGTCTGGCTGGTTATCGGCTTCGCCGCTTTGTTTTAAACGGTGTGCGATCAGTCTGAGCCTTGCCAAATGACCCTCGACCCGACCTGACCCACGCCACTATTAGTACTTTGTCTGTCTCAGTAGCATACGTATGCTCTTGATTTTCTTGTCCGAAATCTGGAAAAATCCAAAATTCAGCAAGGTCTCGGTCCCGAGGTTGCCGTATTTGAGATGTTGTACCTGTACACCAGATTGAGAAAATCTGCAGTGACTTTGGAGACCCACGCAGTTCCTCATGGGGAGAGGAAATTCCTCTGCAGCTCATTTGCGTAGCACCTTTCATGTAATGAAATGCCCCAATGCTTTATAGGCTATCAAAGGAGGAAGCAGGAAGAAAAGTTAGGGGATGTGATTGAGGGGAAGAGATTGATCTGGGGGGGGTTTTGAAATGAGAAGATTAGCAAGGTAGAGGGGTTTCGGAAATTAATTTCATAATGCAGGGATGCAGTGCTGAAGGCTGTGCTACCGATGGTGCAGTGAAGATGGAATTATACAGTAGACCGGGGTCAGAAGAGCAGAGGATGTACATAATGTTGAAGTACAGAGAAGCTGAGGATTTTACGGTCTATGCACTGGGGGAATGTTAAGCCAAGAAAGGTTGGTGAGCATAGGAATGCAGTACTTAGTACAGGATAAATGGTCAGCTTAAGGTGAGAACAAAGTCCTGGGACAAATTTCCTAGCAGCTATCTTGATCAGAGAATAGTGTGTGGCGTGGGGGTAAATGAATGGCACCTATAAAATGAGGCAAAAATAAATTTTTATAATACCATGTGGGAGGGGGAGTGAAATGTTTTAGGCAGCATATTCTGTTGAATACTTGACTAAGTAGCTAGATTAATTCCAGGGTTGCCTGCCAAAGCTCCAGCAAGACTGAATGTTCTCCTCCAGGCCACAAAGCACAGCATCTTGCAAAAGCAAAGCACCCCATCTGGGGCGAAAAAGATTAGCCACGGCTTTGAGTGTGTCTCCTGTCATTGTTACCACCTTGTCTGGTTCTGTGTGTCCCTGCAGTTATCCTAATGTCAAGATCGAGATTGATAGATTTTTGGATATTAAGGGAATCATGGGATATGGGGATAGTGCAAGAAAGTGGAGTTGAAGTAGATGATCAGCCATGATCTCACTGAGTGGCAGAGCAGGCTAGACGAGCCTCCTCCTAATTCTTATGTTCTTGTGTTCTGTCGGGTAATTGGAGAACAGGATTTATAGAGCTCCAGGGAGGTACGTAGTTTTTGATTGCTCCAGGTTGTGATGTTATTTCAGTTTTTAATATATTTCAACAGCTATTGTACATATTGAGACAGCATATTGAGCCATTTGTCTGTCCCCACATGTTCCCACAAATGACATGATTAAACAGTGCAGCATTGACATCAGTGCTGAGCTTGCATTAAAATTTTATGTCAGCAATATTGTCCTCCCAGTACTTTCTGACTTTACTTCTTACAATAAGATATTGTAGTTTTTTAAAAAATCATAAAGATGCTGGAGGTTGATTGCATCTATAAAATAATCTGTCGATTCTCAATATTGTAGAGTGGTTGAAGTGAAATGGTTTCTTGTTCCCAGAACGAGCTGTCTGATGAGTTTATTTTTGTAAATGGCGAAGAACAAGTGAAATAATTGGGCCTGCAATGTTTCACTTCATACTATCATCTCTGCAACGTCCAATAATTCTTTCAGACAGCAGCTTTACCAGATTTGGCTTGATTTTTTTATTAAATGTCTCTTTTTTAATGAACAACTCAATAGCTGAAATAAACGGTAATGAAAGTGACCAAACTGTTTAGTAGAATAAGAATACAGAGCTGTAGATCTGTTATTGCAATGGAATCCTTCTCCTGCCTTGTTGGTTTGCATTTTAGAGACAACTTTCAAATACAGTTTAAGATAATGAATAGTATTTCATTGCTTTTTTTTTAAACCACAATATGTCAAAGAAATACTCTGGGGAAAATGTTGTTTCTATGAACTTTGTCCCCAAGGTACTGACAGAAACGTGGTTTTAAAATTATACTTTGGTCCAATGTCCAGTGACCACAATATAACTCAGATTAAAGTAATTTTAGAGCGAGACCAGAAAATATCGATGGTAAAAATGCTAAATTGGGGAAGAGCTAATTTCAGTGATTGAAGAATAAACTTGGCACAGGTAGATTGGAAAAGATGGTTGCAGGGTAAAGCAGTAATGGAAGGCATTCACGGAAGAAGAGTGTTCAGGTGCAATCTAAGCATATTCCTTTGACGGGAAAAGATAAAGCATCCAAAGCTAATGCTTTCTGGATGACAAAGGAAATAAAAGTTAAAATAAAACAGAATAAGGAGGCTTGTGACAAATTTCAGGAGCAAGATTCAGTTAATAACCAGGAAAGTACAGGAGGGAATTGAAAAAGTTCATATGGGAGGCAAAGAGAGGTTACGAGTAAAGATTAGCAGGCAACATTAAATTGAACCCTAAAACTTTGTATAAGCATAGCGTATAAGCGGTTTGCTAGGCCTATTAAAGACCCAAAGGGAATTCTTCATGTGGAGGCTCAGGATGTCAAAAAAAGTATTAAATTGGTGCTTTGCATCTGTCTTCACAAAGGAAGTGGATGATGTGAAGGTTACACTAAAAAGAGAAGCAAGTTATGGACAGGATAATAATAGATAGAGAAATGTACTAAAAAGATCAGAAAAATGTACTAAAAAGATTAGCAATGCATCCTAGGTTGTTGAAAGAAGCAAAGGTCGAAATAGCAGAGGCATTGGTCACAATACTTCAGTCCTCATTGGATACAGGAGTAGTGCTGGAGGGTTGCTAAAATGTTATACCACTATTCAAGAAGGGGGAGAGGGATAAACCAGGAAACTACAGGCCAGTCAGCCTAACATCCAAGGTGGCAAAGTTATTGGAAACCATTATCAGGGACAAAATAAACTTTCATTTGGAGTTAATCAAGGAGAGTTGGATTTGCTAAAGGGTTAATAGTGTCTGACGAACTTGATTGAATTTTTTGACAAGGCAACATAGAAAGTTGATCAAGGTAGTGCAGTTGGTGTATATATGGACTTTCGGAAGGCATTCGACAAAGTTCCACACAGGAGACTTATTAAGAAGATGGAAGTGCATGGAATTAAGGGGGAAGTGGTGGTATGGATACAACATTGGCTCAGTGGCGAGAAGCAAAGGCTGATGGTGGATGGATGTTTTTCAGACTAGGAAGTGGTTTGCATGATGTTCCCCAAGGGTCATTTTTGGATCCATTACTCTTTGCAATTTTTATGAACGACCTAGACTCTGGTGTAGGGAGCAGCATTATAAAGTTTGCAGATGATACAAAACTTGGCAAAGTAGTAGATGATGATGAGGATTGTCATAGGCTTCAGGCTGGCATAAGATGGTGTAATGGGCAGAAAAATTGCAAATGGATTTAAATCTGGAGAAAGGTGAAGTGATGCACTTTGGGAGGACTAATATGGAAATACTATAAATGGCATGTTTTTGAAAAGTGTAGATGAACATAGAGACCTTAGTGCCCATATACATAAATCCTGAAAGGTGGCAGGGCAAGTTGTTGAGGTGGTTAAAAAAATCATATGAGTTACTTGGCTTTATAAATAGAGGAATAGAACATAAAAACAAAGAGATGGTGCAAGAACTTTATAAATCACTGGTTAGGCCTCAGCTGGAGTATTGTGGACTATTCTGGGCACCACACTTCAGGAAAGATGCAAAGGCCTTAGAAAACGTACACAGGAGGTTTACCAGGATGTTACCAGGGATGAGGGATTTCTGTTATGAGGTTGGGACTATTCTTCTTGGAACAGAGAAGGTTAAAAGGCAACCTAATAGAGGTTTTCAAGATGATGGGAGGTTTTGATAGAGTAAATAGGGAAAAAATATTCCCTCTGGCGATTGGATCAATAATTAGAGGTCATAGATTCAAAATCATTGGAAAAAGATCTAGCGGCTCCTTCAAAATACTATTGAAAAGCCGGCTGCATGGGTCCCCTGGAGCGCTGCGCAGCTTAATGGAAACAATGAATAGAGGTGCTACAGTTGGCCTTGGATTAGCTATTTGGGGGGTTGGTGGGATGAGCGAGGAGACTTGGCCAAGGGTCTTGCTCCTGATTATTATCCAGCAGCCCCTGTTGGAAGCCCACCTGTGTGGTCATTAGGTCAGGATGGGATTTGGCTCCACTGCAATACTCCCTCCCCTTCCTCCTCCTTCTGCAGTTGAATAGCTCACAAACATTCACTGTCGAGGCAAGCTCCCAGTGTCCATAGCATGGAGGAAGGAAATTGGCAAGAATAAAAAAAAAATCAATTTATGTATTCCTTGTGATTTTAGCTTTTAATATATTTCAGCAGCTTTTGTTCCTATTGAGAGCATGGCCAATAATTGCAAATGCTCCAAAATAATATGATCACGTGCCAATACTACATGTTGTATGCAGCACTTTGACAGCTGTGCGGAGTGGGGTCATGACTTGCATTAAAATTTATGTCAGCAATATTGCTCTCCCAGAAACAGCACTTTTGATTTTACATCTCTCAATAAAATGTAACAAAAAGAAAATGTTGAAAATCCGATTAAAGCGGACTGAAGATGGCACTCACGGTATTCAGGCTTCCCTGGAGCACAGCCCTGTCTGGCAGTCACATAAATACCAAAGTGGAAAAAAATACAATATATCCTACAGCAAACTAACTTTCAGCATCTTGAAGGATGCAAGCACTTCTGAAATGCAATGTCCTGTACGTAATACTAAGCATGAACTTTTGGAAGAGGGGAGAAGAAATTGGAAAAGAAATAAAAGCCTAGCAGCAGTATTGAACTCTCTAATGCTGAGTGATGTAGTGGATATATAAATATATTGCTGCTAATCTTTGTGAAAGGTGCAGTTGAATGCAGATTACTAGAGGGCTGAGGCTGCTCAGGCGTTAAGTATATTCAAGACTGAGATTGATAGATTCTTGGGCACTAAGGGAATCCAGGGATATGCAGATAGAGTAGAATTGATGTAGACGATCAGCCATGATCGTGTTGAATAGTGGAGCAGGCTTGAGGAGCTGTTTGGCCTACTCCTGCTCCTACTTCTTATGCTTCTTATGTCCTTATTACAATTCCACCCTTCCTGTCCTAAAATAAGAGTATCAAAAAAGGAAAAGGACATTTCACCCATTGATCTCAACTCACGCGTATTTCAGGTAACTCAGCCCAGCATCCAACTGCATTATTAACTCTCCTAATGCCTTTCAATCCACTATCATACCTGCAAGGCTATTTGAAATGTTGTTTACCTTCTGGTAAGATCTGCTCTGTGTCGTCTGGGTTCTGCTGGCTTGCCTGACTTTAAAGTAGTATTCAGGTTTCTCCTTCTCTATATGCTATTTAGTATATTACATACTTTCCTGAAATCATATGTTAACTTGCTCACTAGACTGTGGGATTAAGCTTTGTCTTTTCACTCCTTTCCTTTTACACTCCTTCCCTTTGGGATCATCCTTTTGGTCTTTTTATTTCCCTTTGCAATGCATTTGTGTCTCTTTTATTTAAGTGTTATAACCAGAATTGCAGACAGTATTCTAAGTGCAGGTTGACCAGTGGATTATAAACATAGAAACATAGAAAATAGGAGCAGTAGTAGGCCATTCTGCCCTTGAAGTCTGTACCACCATTCAATATGATCATGGCTGTTCCTCTATCTCAACACCATATTCCCACTTTTTCCCCCATATCCCTTGATGTCTTTCGTGTCTAGAAATCTATCTTATCTCCCTCTTAAGTATATTCAGTGACTTGGCCTCTACAGTGTTCTGTGGTAGAGAATTCCACAGGTTCACCAGCCTCTGAGTGAAAAAATTTCTTCTCACCTCGGTCCTAAATTTCCTACCCCATATCCTGAGACTGTGACCCCTTGTTCTAGACTTCCCAGCCAGGGGAAACATCCTCCCCACATCCAGTCTATCCAATGCAATAACACCTGCCCCTGACCCCTCCTATCCCCTTGCTACTTTTGAAACCTTTACCCACACTTTGTCTTTAGACCTGCTGGATGCCCAGCAGTGTTTGCTAGTGCTGTTGGGGAGAAGTTAAACTAATATGGCAGGGGGATGGGAACCTATGCAGGGAGGCAGAGGGAAATAAAACGGAGTCAGAAGCAAAATATAGAAAGGAGAATAGTTAAAGTGGAGGGCAGAGAAACCCAAGGCAAAAAACAAAAAGGGCCACATTACAGTAAAATTCTAAAGGGGCAAAGTGTGTTTTTAAAAAAAAAAAACAAGCCTAAAGGCTCTGTGCCTCAATGCGAGGAGTAATTCGGAATAAGGTGGATGAATTAACTGCGCAAATAGCAGTTAACGGATACAATGTGATTGGCATCACGGAGCCATGGCTCCAGGGTAACCCAGGCTGGGAACTCAACATCCAAGGGTATTCAGCATTTAGGAAGGATAGACAGAAAGGAAAAGGAGGCGGGGTGGCGTTGCTGGTTAAAGAAGAAATCAATGCAATTGTAAGGAAGGACATTAGCCTGGATGATGTGGAATCGGTATGGGTGGAGCTGCGGAATTCCAAAGGGCAGAAAACGCTAGTGGAAGTTGTGTATAGACCATCAAACAGTAGTAGTGAGGTTGGGGACAGCATCAAACAAGAAATAAGGGATGTGTGCAATAAAGGTACAGCAGTTATCATGGGCGACTTTAATCTACATATTGATTGGGCTAACCGAACTGGTAGCAATGCGGTGGAGGAGGATTTCCTGGAGTGTATTAGGGATGGTTTTCTAGACCAATACGTCGAGGAACCAACCAGGGAGCTGGCCATCCTAGACTGGGTGATGTGTAATGAGAAGGGACTAATTAGCAATCTTGTTGTGTGAGGCCCCTTGGGGAAAAGTGACCATAATATGGTAGAATTCCTTATTAAGATGGAGAGTGACAAAGTTAATTCGGAAACTAGGGTGCTGAACTTAAGGAAAGGTAACTTCGACGGTATGAGGCGTGAATTGGCTTGAGTAGACTGGCAAAGGATACTTAAAGGGTTGACGGTGGATAAGCAGTGGCAAACATTTAAAGATCACATGGATGAACTTCAATTGTTCATCCCTGTCTGGAGTAAAAATAAAACTGGGAAGGTGGCTCAACCATGGCTAACAAAGGAAATTAAGGATAGTGTTAAAGCCAAGGAAGAGGCATATAAATTGGCTAGAAAAAGCAACAAACCTGAGGACTAGGAGAAATTTAGAATTCAAGAGAGGAGGACTAAGGGTTTAATTAGGAGGGGGAAAATAGAGTATGAGAGGAAGCTTGCAGGGAATATAAAAACTGACTGCAAAAGCTTCTATAAATATGTGCAGAGAAAAAGATTAGTAAGGCCCTTGCAGTTGGATTCAGGTGAATTTATAATGGGGAACAAAGAAATGGCAGACCAATTGAACCAATACTTCGGTTCTGTCTTCACGAAGGAAGATACAAATAACCTTCCGAAGGTACAAGGGGACAGTGGGTCTAGTGAGAAGGAGGAACCGAAGGATATCCTTATTAGGCGGGAACTTGTGTTAGGGAAATTGATGGGATTGAAGGCCGATAAATCTCCGAGGACTGATAGTCTGCATCCCAGAGTACTCAAGGAAGTGGCCCTAGAAACAGTGGGTGCATTGGTGATCATTTTCCAACAGTCTATCGACTCTGGATCAGTTCCTATGGACTGGAGGGCAGCTAATGTAACACCACTTTTTAAAAAAGGAGGGAGATAGAAAACTGGTAATTATAGACCGGTTAGCCTGACATCAGTAGTGGGGAAAATGTTGGAATCAGTGACAGGATCGGTCCAAGTCAGCATGGATTTATGAAAGGGAAAATCATGCTTGACGAATCTTCTGGTATTTTTTGAGGATGTAACTAGCAGAGTGGACAAGGGAGAACCAGTGGATGTGGTGTATCTGGACTTTCAAAAGGCTTTTGACAAGGTCCCGCACAAAAGATCGGTGTGCAAAATCAAAGCACATGGTATTGGGGGTAATATACTGACGTGGATAGAGAACTGGTTGGCAGACAGGAAGCAGAGAGTCGGGATAAACGGGTCTTTTTCAGAATGGCAGGCAGTGACTAGTGGGGTGCCGCAGGGCTCAGTGCTGGGACCCCAGCTCTTTACAATATACATTAACGATTTAGATGAAGGAATAGAGTGTAATATCTCCAAGTTTGCAGATGATACTAAGCTGGGTGGCGTTGTTAGCTGTGAGGAGAATGCTAAGAGGCTGCAGGGTGTCTTGGACAGGTTAGGTGAGTCGGCAAATACATGGCAGATGCCGTATAATGTGGATAAATGTGAGGTTATCCATTTTGGGGGCAATAACACGAAGGCAGAATAATATCTGAATGGCGGCAGATTAGGAAAAGGGGAGGTGCAATGAGACCTGGGTGTCATGGTTCATCAGTCACTGAAAGTGGGCACGCAGGTACAGCAGGCGGTAAAGAAGGCAAATGGTATGGTGGCCTTCATAGCTAGGGGATTTGAATATAGGAGTAGAAAGGTCTTACTGCAGTTGTACAGGGCCTTAGTGAGGCCTCACCTGGAATATTGTGTTCAATTTTGGTCTCCTAGTCTGAGGAAGGACATTCTTGCTATTGAGGGAATGCAGCAAAGGTTCACCAGACTGATTCCAGGGATGGCTGGGCTGTCATAAGGGGAGAGACTGGATCAACTGGGCCTTTATTCACTGGAGTTTAGAAGGATGAGAGGGGATCTCATAGAACATATAAGATTCTGACGGGACTGGAGAGGATAGATGCCGGAAGAATGTTCCCGATGTTCCCGAAGTCCAGAACCAGGGGACATAGTTTAAGGATAAGGGGTAGGCCATTTAGGACTGAGATGAGGAGAAACTTCTTCACTCAGAGTTATTAACCTATGGAATTCCCTGCCGCAGAGAGTTGTTGATGCCAGTTCACTGGCTATATTCAAGAGAGAGTTAGATATGGCCCTTAGGGCTAAGGGGATCAAGGGGTATGGAGAGAAAGCAGGAAAGGGGTACTGAGGGAATGATCAGCCATGATTTTATTGAATGGCGGTGCAGGATTGAAGGGTCGAATGGCCTACTCCTGCACCTATTTTCTATGTTTCTATCCTTCACCCCTCTATAAAAGAAAAGAAAGACTTGGATTTATATAGCGCCTTTCACGACCACCGGACGTCTCAAAGCGCTTCACAGCCAATGACATACTTTTGGAGTGTACGTTTATCCTTGTTATACTGCATCTGCCACGTGTTTACCCACTCACTCAACCTATTTAAATCGCCTTGCAGCGTCTTTGCATCTTCCTCACAACTCACAATCCCACCTAGTTTTGTGTCGTCAGCAAACTTGGAAATATTACATTTGATCCATTATTACCTCTGCAGATTTATACTCCACGGTTTCTTTGTGTCTCAACATTCTGTTTGCTTTATTAATTTCTTCCGCACACTGAAAGTGATCAATCTACCATCATTCCCAGCTCCCTTTCAAATCTGCTTATGCTAATTCTGTTCCCTTCTTGAGCTAGGTTTATCATTCTTTCAATACACAAAGCTTTGCATTTATCGGTGTTAAATCTAATTTGCCATTTGTCTGCCCCATTGGGTAACAGATCTTAATCTTAGCTGCATTCCCCATCCCTACTGAAACCATCATATTCAGATTCTACTACTGACACCATCCTCCTAATCAGGCACCTGCTCAGACTGAACAATATGATGGTTTGACCCAGAACTGAGATTTAAATCCCATATAATATCCATCACCAAGATCGTTATCTCCATCTACACAGTAACACCTGCCCCTGACCCCTCCTATCCCCTCGCTACTTTTGAAACCTTTACCCACACTTTGTCTTTAGACCTGCTGGATGCCCATCCTTCACCCCTCTATAAAAGAAAAGAAAGACTTGGAATTATATAGCACCTTTCACGACCACCGGACGTCTCAAAGCGCTTTACAGCCGATTAAGTACTTTTGGAGTGTAGTTACTTTGTAATGTAGGAAACGCGGCAGCCAATTTGCGCACAAGCAAACTCCTACATAGAAACATACAAAATAGGTGCAGGAATAGGCCATTCGGCCCTTCAAGCCTGCAGCACCATTCAATAAGATCATGGCTAATCATTCACCTCAGTACCACTTTCCTGCTTTCTCTCCATACCACTTGATCCCTTTAATCTAAGGGCAACTCCCTCTTGAATATATCCAATGAACTGGCATCAACAACTCTCTGCGGCTGGGAATTCCACAGGTTAACAACTCTCTGAAGAAGTTTCTCCTCATCTCAGTCCTAAATGGCTTACCCCTTATCCATGACCCCTGGTTCTGGACTTCCCCAACATCGGGAACATTCTTGCTGCATCTAACCTGTCCAGTCCCTTCAGAATTTTATATGTTTCTATGAGATCCTCTCTCATTCTTCTAAACTCCTCCAGTGAATACAGGCCCAGTTGATCCAGTCTCTCCTCATATGTCAGTCCTGCCATCCTCGGAATCAGTCTGGTGAACCTTCGCTGCACTCCCTCAATAGCAAGAACGTCCTTCCACAGATTAGGAGACCAAAACTGAACACACTATTCCAGATGAGGCCTGTACAACAACAGTAAGACCTCCCTGCTCCTCTACTCAAATCCCCTAGCTATGAAGGCCAACATGCCATTTGCCTTCTTCACCGCCTGCTGTACCTGCATGCCAACTTTCAATGACTGATGTACCATGACACCCAGGTCTCGTTGCACCTCCCCTTTTCCTAATCAACCGCCATTCAGATAATCTGCTTTGAGTTTTTGCCACCAAAGTGGATAACCTCACATTTATCCACATTATACTGCATCTGCCATGCTTTGCCCACTCACCTAACCTGTCCAAGTCACCCTGCAGCCTCTTAGTGTCCTCCTCACAGCTCAGACCACCACCCAGTTTAGTGTCATCTGCAAACTTGGAGATATTACACTCAATTCCTTCATCTAAATCATTAATGTATATTGTAAATAGCTGGGGTTCCAGCACTGAGCCCTTGTCACTCCACTAGTCACTGCCTGCCATTCTGAAAAGGACCCGTTTATCCCGACTCTCCTTCCTGTCTGCCAACCAGTTCTCTATCCACATCAGTACAGTACCCCTAACACCATGTGCTTTAATTTGCACACCAACCTCTTGTGTGGGACCTTGTCGAAAGCCTTTTGAAAGTCCAAGTGCACCACATCCACTGGTTCTCCCTTGTCCACTCTACTAGTTACATCCTCAAAAAATTCTAGAAGATTTGTCAAGCATGATTTCCCTTTCATAAATCCATGCTGACGTGGACCGATCCTGTCACTGCTTTCCAAATGCGCTGCTATTTCATCTTTAATAATTGATTCCAACATTTTCCCCACTACTGATGTCCGGCTAACCGGTCTATAATTACCTGTTTTCTCTCTCCCTCCTTTCTTAAAAAGTGGTGTTACATTAGCTACCCTCCAGAACTGATCTAGAGTTGATAGATTGTTGGAAAATGATCACCAATGCATCCACTATTTCTAGGGCCACTTCCTTAAGTACTCTGGGATGCAGACTATCAGGCCCTGGGGATTTATCGGCCTTCAGTCCCATCAATTTCCCGCCTAACAATTTCCCGCTTACAAACAGCAATGTGATAATGACCAGATAATCTGTTTTTTGCAGTGTTGATTGAGGGATAAATATTGGCCAGGACACTGGGGATAACTCCCTTTTGAAATAATGCCATGGGATCTTTTACATCCACCGGAGAGAGCAGACAGGGCCTCAGTTTAACGTCTCATCCGAAAGACGGTACCTCCGACAGTGCAGCATTCCCTCAGCTCTGCACTGGAGTGTCAGCCTAGATTTTTTTTTTTGTGCTCAAGTCTCTGGAGTGGGACTTAAACCCACAACCTTCTGACTAAGAGACGAGAGTGCTTCCCACTGAGCCACAGCTGACACTGTAAAGTCCAACACAGCAGTCCATGTCCTGGTCGCCCATCACTTCTGTCCTCTCTGGCCTATATAGGTTTCCTGTTCCCCAATGTGTTAAATTTAAAATCTCCATCCTGTACTTCAAATCTCTTTGGGGCCTTGTCCCACCTCTGCAACCATTTCCAGCAATACATACCCTCCCACACACTTTGTTATTCTGACTGGTCTTTTGTGTTTCTACCCCCCCCCCCCTCTCCCCCCTCCCCCCACTATAAGTGGTAGAGCATTAATCTGTCTTAGCCCTATTTTCCAGAATTTCCTTCCTAAATTCCTCCCAATTTTCGAGATCTTAAAACCTATCTTTGCGACCAAGCTTTTGGTCAGCTCTAAATTGCACCATAGCTTGATGTCCGTTTGATTATTCCAGTTAGTAATTTTTTCTTCTCATCCCTCTCCAATATAAAGTTACTTGAGGTGTTTTCTAAATTAAAAGCACTATACAAATTCAAGTTGTTGCTGCACTCTATTTTAGCTTTGTCTGCAAATTTAACAAGCTTGAAATTCATTTCTGCATCCCGAAAGAATAAGGGTCAAAACACTGAACCCTACGATACTCAACTCTGCACCTCTGCTCTCTTTTTTTAAATCCCATTTGTTAGTTGTACTTCTCTTCATCTTGCAGATGGCTAATCTTATTTCCTCAAGCTTAACATTTTAATAGGAAACCTCAAGTGCAGTGTTGTGTTATATCAGACTATCCTGATAATAGAGTACTGATTGAAGTCATATCAGCTGAATGATGCAGTACTGAGGGACTGAGCACTTTTAATATATTCTTGAAAATCATGTATCGATCAAGATGATGCGGCTGCTTCCATTATATTTGTTCAAGAAGAAGAATTTGCCTAATATTTTTACTAACTGTCTTGCAGGATTTCTGCTGTTCCTCCGAGGATTCATTAATTACGCAAAGGTTCGGAAAATGCCAGATACTTTTGCCTCTCTGCCAAGGACTAGGGTCCTTTTCATTTACTAAGGGTAAAGATCTGTTACTGATTCATATTTAATAAACGCCTTGTATTGCTAATAGACACTTTTCAGGCAATGAGCTAGCTACCTCATCCACTGTATTGAAGTTTACATGACACTTTTTTAACCTGAAGAGAGGATGAGGGAAAGCAGCCTGTATATAAACCAAACAAGGTTGGTTAATAAATTATCAGTACGTGTGCAGTGCTGAGTTAGTTTGGAGTCAAAACATTTTTTCCTTTTTAACTGCTCAACATTAGAAATAAAAACAGAAAATGCTGGAAATAGTCAGCAGGTCAGACAGCATCTGTGGAGTGAGAAACAGAGTTAATGTTTCAGCTCGATGTCAACAAGCATGGAATGTCCTCAGCCACACTGAGGTTCACGGGACATAACAAGTGCGGCAGCTAGTGCACTTCCATCGATCCCATTATTCAAAATTCCTTGGCTCCAATGTAATCGTTGAAAACAATTTGGCTTTATATATTTATTCTTGAAGTATGTTTTTATTTGCAAAGTTGAAACTTGGAAAGAGATTTTAGCTGTTTTGTTCCAAGACTTTTTAGTTTCTCCAGAGGGAAGGTAGAAGAGTGTAATGTTCAATTTTGGTTCATGATTCGCTGCGTGCTCTGAGAGTCAAGTGCACCTTTTCAACAGAATAAAATGTGCCCAGGATGTGAGTTTAGGCAGCATAAACAGGAGGTATTGACAGCACTGTTGTGCTGTTTGTGATCGAAGTCAAATGACAGGAAGAAAAATATTGCCAGCTTTAAGATGAAAGATCCCAGTAACACGTAACCAGAAGGGAGCGTAATACAGGATTCATCTTATTACAGTATTGCGTTATTCACTCTCTTGTATTTACATAGCATTGGATACTTCCATGTCTGACAGTATTACTGTAATCCTCTTGCCGATTTTTCCTGTTCTGCCTGAAAATAGAATGGGTCGCATTATAGTTCAAAATGTCTTTTTCTTCCCCTCTACAGATGGTTTCCTGGAGAGTGATTTCCTGCATCCGTAGATTGAACAGCTCGTTCACTAGCAACTGACACCTGCAGGAAGTGAACCTCACAACCAGGACACAAAAGATGGGGGCAGGGATAAATCACTGCATTAAAAAGGAAAACAAGGACAGTGTTTCGTATCTATGTTTTTAGATGTACAATTTTAATAGTGAATGCTGAAAACTTGTAATCATTAAACTGTTTTAGTGGCTACTGTTGAAGTCCTACCGCAAAACTGGTCTGTGATGTACTAACAATGCCTTATTCATTTGTAGTCATTACTTAGCATGCACCTTGCCCTTATAGCCAATAGAGGGCACAATTGCTTTACTTTTTTTCTTCAGGTTCTATCATCAGTGGATTTTTAAAAAAAAGAGACAACATAGTGTAGAAATGATGCTGGTCATGATATATGTTTAAAATAATTGTACTTCTTGGAGCTTAAGATCTCTGTAAAGTGGTGAGATGATGTGTTATCGTTTGCAGAACCGCTCTTCTGCATTTTAAGAACAGACTATATACTAATGCACTTTTTGTGCTTTCTGCCAAGAGGTATTGGACTGTACCTTTGGGTTTTATTATGTTCTAAAGTATATGACTGTAAATAGATCAGAACATCTAATAAATGTGACTTCTATAGCAGCCTTCGGGATCAGTGCCTGTTCAATGAAAAGTATAAACTCTTTCATACGCAAGTTTCTGTTCTTCCACATTTTCACCATTCATTATGTCTCTCTTCTTCCTCACACTGCTGGGTTTTTAAAAATTTGACCAGATCTTCCAAGTTGATGGCCTCAGTAAATCCCGGCAAGTTTCACTTTTGTGCAGTAGCTGGCTGTGCAAGACTCTGCCAATTAGCACGGATGCTCGAGACGTACAGACCAGAGGGTCTCGATTTGCATCCCGGTGTGTGGTGTGTGAGCTGAGTCAGTAAGGGGTGTTACAATTGGTGTAAGTGGCCCAGACCAAGGAAGGAAAAATCAGCTAGGGGATCCCATTCCTGATTGAGGATCGATCTTGCCAGTGATGTTTCCAACACTTGACTAGCTTGCCAACACTTACATCTAGGTTTAGGCAGGAAGACTTGCATTTATATAGCGCCTTTCATGACCAAAGCCCTTTACAGCCAATGAAATACTTTTTGAAGTGTAGTCACTGTTGTAATGTAGGAAACAGCAGCCAGCTCTCACAAACAGCAATGTGATCATGACCAGATAATCTGTTTTAGTGATTTGATTGAGGGATAAATATTGGTCAGGACACCCGGGATAACACCCCTGCTCTTCGAAATAGTGCCATAGAATCTTTTACGTCTGCCTGAGAGAACAGATGGGGCCTCGTTTTAATGTTTCATCCAAAAGACGGCACCTCCGACAGTACAGCACTCCCTCAGTATTGCACTGGAGTGTCGACCTACATTTTTGTGCTCAAGTTCCGAGAGTGGGCGGGCCTTGGGTAAAGTACTTGAGAAGTCACTGCCAGTTGAATCAGGCACTGAGTCAGCACCTTCAGCTGAGGAGGGAAAGAAAACAAGGAGCTCTAACTATAATCTGGGCTATGGACAGAATTCAGTTCAGTGTGCCTGAGGCATCAAAGTCCCTGTTTGCAGGTCTATCCTTCGGCGGTGCTGGACGGGGGGGACTATTTTTTGAGTATGAAGACTGCTAAAAGCGTGTGCTTGAACCAGGGGCTCAGGATTTCTTTTTAATCCCTAAATTGATTGTCACGTACCCTTCATTTATTCTGTTTGATACGTTGTTTACTGTTGTATCTTGCAATAAGTGATTGATTGTATGTTTTAAAAATACCAATTGTATAGAGATGGTGGTGAGAGTTGAAAAGTCCATTGTACAGATCCGTGATCGGCTATAAGGTCCTCTCCTGGAACTTAACTGATTTAGACGGTGGCTTGTGGATATTGTTCCACTGCTGTGAGCCCCTGAGGCTGTAATGGTCGCAGGTTTACTGAACGACCAAAAAAAACAAGTTCTCCCTGCAGGCAAACCGCCCACTCACTGCTGCCCGTCAGAACCTCTCCAGGGTTAAAATGTCTCCACCCTTCTGACCCCTACCCAAAAAGAAAGCTTTGACTTTTATTAATGCAATGCCTGCTGAGCCCCTATAAGAGTTGTAACTGGTTTTATTTCTGTGTATTTTTAACAGTATCGCAGTGGAATTTAAACAAACTTAATTACTTGAGTGAAAATGATTTAAATGCTTTCTGTGATATAGCAGTACTTGGTAAAACGGATGACCTGGTTCCAGCATCTGATCAAATGAGATTCCCCACTTGTTTCAGGGTGGGGCAGCATTTCTTTAGTAAGTCTTCTGTAGGCATATAAATAGTAAGCGGGTAGTAAGAGGAGGGGTGGGGCCAATTAGGAACCTAAAAGGAAACCTATGCAAAGAGGCAGAGGGCATGGCTGAGGTACTAAATGAGCACTTGCATCTGTCTTTACCAAGGAGGAATATGCTGCCAAATTCATAGTGAAAGAGGAGGTGGTGGAGATAGTGGAAGAGCTAAAAATTGACACAGGTACTAGAAAGTCTGGCTGTACTTGGAAAGTAGATAAGTCACCAGGACTGGAATAGTATGCAACTTAGGATGCTGAGGGAAGTAAAGCTGGAAATTGCGGTGGTACTGGTCAAAATCTTCCAATCCCCCTTAGATACAGGGGGTGGTGGCGGAGGACAGAAGGATTCCAAATGTTACATCCTTGTTTAGAAAAGGTGTAAGGACAAACCCAGCAACTACAGGCCAGTCAGTTTAACTTCGATAGTGGGGAAACTTTTAGAAATGATAATCCAGGACAAAATTAACAGTCACTCGGGCAACTGTGGATTAATTAAAGAAAGCCAGCACGGATTTGTTAATGGCAAATCGTGTTTAACTAACTTGATTGAGTTTTTTGATGAGGTAATGAGAGGGTTGATGAGGGCAATGCGTTTGATAAAGTGTCACATAATAGGTATGCCAGCAAAATTGAAGCCCATGGAATAAAAGGGACCGTGGCAGCATGGATACGAAATTGGCTAAGTGACAGGAGCAGAGGGTAGTGGTGAACGGTTATTTTTCGGACAGTGGCGTTCCCAAGGAGATCACTGCTTCAATATATATTAATGACTTGGACTTGAGTGTACAGGGCATAATTTCAAAATTTGCATATGACACAAAACTTGGAAGTATAGTGAACAGCGAGGAGGATAATAATAGACTTCAAGAGGACATAGACAGGCTGGTAGAATGGGCGGATACGTGGCAGGTGAAATTTAGCGCAGAGAAGTGCAAAGTGATGTATTTTGGTCGGAAGAATAAGGAGAGGAAATATAAACTAAAGGGTACAATACTAAAGGCACAAAAACCTGAGGGTATATGTGCACAAATCACTGAAGGTGGCAGGGCAGGTTGGGAAAGCAGTTAAAAAAGCATACAGGATCCTGGCCTTTATAAATTGAGGCATAGAGTTCAAAAACATCATCGGCAGTCCCTCGAAATCAAGGAAGACTTACTTCCACTCTAAAAGTGAGTTCTCCGGTGACTGTACAGTCCAATACGGGAATTACAGTCTCTGTCACAGGTGGGACAGACAGTGGTTAAAGGAAAGGGTGGGTGGGGAGTCTGGTTTTCCGCACGTTCGGTCCACTGACTCCTCTTGATTTCTGCATGCTTTCGACGACGAGACTCAAGGTGCTCAATGCCCTCCCAGATGCTTCTCCAGTTAGGGCGGTCCTGAGCCAGGGACTCCCAGGCGCCGGTCGGGATGTCGCACTTTATCAAGGAGGCTTTGAGGGTATTCTTGAAGCGTTTCCTCTGCCCACCTGGGGCTCTCCTGCTGTGTAAGAATTCCGAGTAGAGTGAGTAAAGCAAAGAAGTTATGATGAACCTTTATAAAACACTGGTTCGACTTTAACTGGAGAATTGTTTCCAATTCTGGGCACCACACTTTAGGAAGGATGTGAAGGCCTTATAGAGGGTGCAGAAAAGATTTACGGGAAAGGTTCCAGGATTGAGGGACTTCAGTTACGTGAATAGACTGGAGAAGCTGGGATTGTTCTTAGAGCAGAGAAGATTGAGAGGAAATTTGATACAGGTGTTCAAAATTATGAGCGATCTGGACAGAGTAGATAGAAGCTTCCCATTGGCGGAAGAGTCGAGAATCAGAGGACACAGATTTCAGGTGACTGGCAGAAGGACCAAAGGCAACATGAGGAAAAGCTTTTTTACACAGCGAGTGATTATGAACGAGAATGCACTGCCTGAAAGGGTGGTGGAGGCAGACTCGATCACTGCTTTTGAAAGGGAATTGGATAAGTATCTGAAGGAAAAAAATTTGCAGGGAAAGGGCGGGGGAGTGGGACTAGCTGAAGTTTTCTTGCAGAGAGCTGGCACAGGCTTGAGGGGCCAAATGGCTTCCTGCGCTGCAACCATTCAGAGATTCTAACTCTGTTTAACTCTATTTAGCCGAGATCAAGAATCGTCTGTTGATCTAGGAGGACATTAGTTATTAGTTACTTGAGTAGGATTCTATTGTTACACGTTTACCAGCTCATTATTTTAATCAGATTACCAATGTGGATTTTAAAATAAAGTGTTTCGGCAGAAAAACTCCGGTCGAATTAGAACTTTTTGAGCCCCAGTGGCTCTGCCCATATCTGCATAGTTTGTAGTGGGACAATGCCACCTTTGATCCTTCCTCTTCATTGTTAGCATAGGAGGTGGTGAAGTGCTAAATTGGCCTCAGAATCTCTGGACTTGGAGCAAGGAAAGCAAGTCAGCCTTGATTCCCAGTCCTGCAAATGATGCAGTAACCCCTGCTGGTACGTACAGCTGTGTGGATGCCCGATGAGAGCAGCATCAGGCTTGGCTCTGATGTCCAGTTAAAGGGCGTGCCAACACCTGCTGGCTTGGCCCCTGTGCAGAATGGTCACTAGTAGTGCCAGAAGTATGGTGGCAGCATTACCACATGGTCAGTTGCCATCTTCAGAATAGCAACAGCTTTTGGGAGAGAGCTTGAGAAACTCGAGCAGATTTCAATGCTTTCCCTTGCATTCATAAATCTCAAATTCTGAAGCAAGGTATAATGTTGGAGCCTCGGTTATGAATTAATTTTTGTTTTTCTTTTTTTTTTATTCCCGCTCTTGGGTTACCAGCATTAGATTGATTGTAAATAACTTTGTAACACAAGCAACGACATGAAAGGGAACCGAAGGTGTTGGAGCTAGGATATGTTTTTATTCCGGTGTATGCTAGCCTGCATTACAGAACCAGCTTATATATTGGAATGGTCTCAATGCTGCTTTCATTCCTGTATAAACTTAGTTGTGTAAATGGAGGTTTTTGTTCTCCGGTTGTGCCCTTGTACAGCAATGGTTTCATGTTTTATTCTGTAGCCCAGGAGTTAAAAAAGCAATCTATGCTTATCAGTTTGGCGGGGGAGAGGCCTATGTTATCAACACCGTGTAAACAGCTAGAGAAAGCTTTTACTTAAGTGAGATCGAGTGATGAGAGGCACGAAGTGCACCTGTTGGGATGGATAAGGACAGTTTCTGTGGAAAGCAAAAAGCTTTATTGAAATTATATGCGGCCCTCTGGGGTTCAACACAGGAGTACCCTGGGCTTTTTATTCACTTGAGTCTGTTCCCACCAGTAGAAAAGAAATTGGGAGTGAAATTATAGATAATTATTTGACCTGGATACCAAAGTAAGAAGAGATTGATGAAGTTATGCTAAGAGTTGGGAAGGGAGGTAGAAGGATTTACAGTGTGTTCCTGCACTACTTCAGTGTGTAATAGCTGCAGCAGGACGGAGCCTGACTGCAGTGACGATAAATCTGGGTGGAGCCATGGGCAAGTTTATCCCTGGGCACTGGATTCAGAAAGTTGTTTCAGCGAAAGAACATCTGCTCCCAGAGGCTTTGTGGTATTTAGCAGAAGATACTAGCTCCCTTGTTTAATCGTTTTTACATTGAATACTCCCTTGCACGATCTTGAGTTTGACAGCAAATGAGAAGGCCTGGTTTAAACCAAGCAAGTTGACCTAAACTGGCTTAAAGTTGATCTAGACTGTCGCTGACCTACAAGTCTGACAATGCCTGGATTTTCTCATCCTTGTTTTCAAATCCCTCCATGGCCTCGCCCTTCCCTATCTCTTAACCTTCTCCAGCCCTGCAACCCTCTGATATCTGCGCTCCTCCAATTCTGTTCTCTTGCGCATCCCTGAGTTTCATCGCTTCACCATTGCTGGCCGTGTCTTCAGCTGCCTCGGGCCTAAGCTCCGGAATTCCCTCCTTAAAGCTGTGCACCTCGCTACCTCTCCTTCTTTAAGACGTACCTTAAAACCTAAGCCTTTGGTCACCTGCTCTAATATGTCCTCGTGGTTCGGTGTCAAATGTTGTTTGATAATGCTGCTGTGAAATGCCTTGGGATGTTTTACTACGATAAAGGTGCTATATAAATGCAAGTTGTTCAATCTTGGCTTTATTACATCTGTTCATCTTCCTCTTAGTCTACAGTCATTCTGAGTTCAAATGTGAATTGTGTGCTGTGGGGTGGAGTTGAGGTTTTGGAATTGTGGCAGTGGCCCTTCAAAATGGAGAATTCATGATCTCTGCTATACAACGAGGGGGAGCCAAAGAGAAGTTTGGGACATAACCTTGGCTGATGCGTACCAATATTAAAAGCACCAGTTACTTCGGAAGAAACTTGAAAGCAGTTCACCCAACCATCCTCCAAATGCAGCAGACTTAAAGGAGCAAATTATGCTTTAAAATAGAGAGAAGGCACTATATAAATATGTTGATATTCTGTGAGGGCAAAATAAATCCCACTCATCTCCTGGTATAACTGCAAAGACTTTATGTGGTACCGTTAGCGTAAGCAGAAGTTCTGGGTAAAGGCCGGTAAATAAAATTTAGCACAACTTTTCTCTTACCTGCATAGTTCAATGAGTCTGGCCAGGGAGTAGCTGAGCTGTAGAAACCAAGAAGCTGGTTCGATCGCTCATTTATATCCAGTCAGCAGATCTAAGCCAGTGATGTGGTAAGGCCGTCACAAGTGGACACAGTGATCTTGTCTTGGAGGGGAAATCGGCCATCATCTCCGCTCCTGATTGCTATTCAGTGACGTCCCTGCTGACTGGACCTTTGGTGACGTGGAGGCGATAAAGGTACCGCTTGCCCCGCTCTTCATCCCCTGATGAGCAAGTAGCTCACTGACACTCTTAACCCTCACACGTGAAGTGTGGTCTGCTGTGAGGGAAAGTGCAGGGCAGATAATGCCCATGAATCTCCACAAGAAGTTGATGCTTCCAGGAGATGAGGAGACAGAGAATTGGTGGAATTAAAAAGTGAGTTCAGATTTATGTGATGTGAAGTGAGTTCTCTTGTGTAAACCAATATATTAATAACCCACATCAGATTGTAATCTGTCCATGAAACAATAACATAGTAAACCCAAGCCATAGCATTTAAATTGAGTTCTAATCCCCCTGGTACACATAGTCAATCCAGGTATATCACCCCTCACTGTATCTCTGAGGAATATGATGATATAAAGCCTAGGAGTTTAATATGATCATTTGCATTAAAGAGGGCTAGACTTTCCTATCAGCCAGCCAGTGCCCGATTGCTGCCCAAAGAACAGCTATGGCTGGGAAGATTATCGCTGGCAAAAACTCCCCCCAAATTTTTTTTTTAAACCCGCCCAGCGAAAGATATATGGGCCTTGCACCCTCAATCTGGGCAGAAAAGTGCAATTTCGGCTAGATTGGGCGGTGTCTAAAGAAAATGGGCGAAAAATAAAAAAAATTGGTGTTGGGCTGTGGGTTGGGCCCAATACCAAATAAAGAATAAAAATAATTTTTCAAAAAACCTAACAATCTTAAAAACATTCCCAAGACACTTTTAAATTAAATCACCCCAACAGAGTTTGAAAATAAATTCTAAAAAAACAATCACTTACCTTTTTCTTGCAGACCTAGTTACCTACGGCCCAGCTCCGCTGATCCACGTGAGCGGTTTAAAAAAAATTATACTTACGGGTCCCCGCTCAGCCAAAGATTGCGCCAGGGTAATCTGTGGACGGTACACACCGGCGGTCTGCTCCCCAGCGGTACTTTGAAACTGCCGGTGTGCCTCAGCTGGGGAATTATTTGTCGACCCGGTTCTCGCCCAAAATGGCCAGTACCGCCGAGAAACCGGGCAGTAAAACACTGGAAATACTAGCCCATATAGACTCATAAGTCTCTGACAAAAGAAATAGCATTGTATTTGGTTTCCCTAATGAATCTTTGAGTTTAGCGATTGAGTCTCTGAGTCATGTAGAGTAGGAAGGCTCCCCGTTTGATCTTGGTTCATAGAAAATAGATGCAGGAATAGGCCATTCAATCCTTCGAGCCTGCACCACCATTTAATATGAAAATGGCTGATCATGCACTTCAGTACTCCATTCCTTCTTTCTCTCCATACCCCTTGATCCCTTCAGCCATAAGGGCCACATCTAACTCCCTTTTGAATATATCTAATGAACTGGCCTCAACAACTTTCTATGGTAGAGAATTCCACATGCTCACAACTCTCTGAGTGAAGAAGTTTCTCCTCATCTCGGTCCTAAATGGCTTACTGCTTATCCTTAGACTCCTGGTTCTGGCCTTCCCCAACATTGGGAACATTCTTCCTACATCTAACCTATTCAATCCCGTTAGAATTTAATATGTTTCTATGAGATCCCCTCTCATTCTTCTAAATTCCATTGAATATAAGCCTATTCGATCCAGTCTTTCTTCATATGTAAGTCCTGTGATCCCGGGCATCAGTCTGGTGAACCTTTGCTGCACTCCCTCAATTGCAAGAATATCCTTCCTCAGATTAGACCACCAAAACTGTACACAATATTCAAGGTGTGGCTTTACCAAGGCCCTGTACAACTGTAGTAAGACCTCCCTGCTCCTGTACTCAAATCCTCTCGCTATGAAGGCCAACATGCCATTTGCCACCTTCACCGCATGCTGCACTTGGATGCCAACTTTCAATGACTGATGTACCATGACACCCAGGTCTTGTTGCACCTCCCCTTTTACTAATCTGTTACCATTCAAATAATAATCTGCCTTCCTGTTTTTACCACCAAAGTGGATAACCTCACATTTATCTACATTATACCGCATCTGCCATATATTTGCCCACTCACCTAACCTGTCCAAGTCACCCTGCAGCCTCTTAGCATACTGCCACCCAGCTTAGTGTCATCTGCAAACTTGGAGATATTACATTCAATTCCTTCGTCTAAATCATTAATGTATATTGTAAATAGCTGGGGTCCCAGCACTGAACCTTGCGGTACCCCACTAGTCACTGCCTGCCATTCTGAAAAGGACCCGTTTATTCCTACTCTTTGCTTCATGTCTGCCAACCAGTTCTCTATCCACATCAGTACATTACCCCCAATACCACGTGCTTTAATTTTGCACACCAACCTCTTGTGTGGGACCTTGTCAAAATCGTTTTGGAAGTCTAAATACACCATATCCACTGGCTCCCCCTTGTCCACTCATGATTTGTCAAGCATGATTTCCCTTTCATACATCCGTGCTGATTTGGAACGATCCTGTCACTGCTTTCCAAATGCGCTGCTATTTCATCTTTTATAATTGATTCCAACATTTTTCCCACCACCGATGTCAGGCTGACCGGTCTATAATTCCCTGTTTTCTCTCTCCCTCCTTTTTTAAAAAGTGGGGTTACATTAGCTACCCTCCAGTCCAAAGGAATTGATCCAGAGTCTATAGAATGTTGGATCCGAAATTAGTTGATAATAGCCAGAATGACGGTCGTTATGATTGGTAGATGTTGGCCTCTGGTTCAGGAGTGGAAACAAAGTTAGCCTGGGTTTCTGCTGCTCTGACCAGTGACTTCCACTGGATTATGCCCTGTGGTGCCTCCCTAGGGAAATAGCCAGCTGAAATTCAGTCCTGTAATATGCATGAAGATTGACCACTTGGCCACAGTTATGAAATGTGGACGGGTTGCTCAGCGATAGTAGTGGCAGCAGTAATGGAAGCTACGAATTCCAACAACCAAAATAGCACAAGGAGACCCGCCAACAAGGAAAAGAAAAGCTAAAATTATATCATAAAAGAATGAGCGTAGCAAGCCAGACAGTCAGCTTGGCAGCCAGGTTAATCCAAATTTGGCAGTTAAATGCTGTGAAATTTTTAAGTACTTATTTGTCAATTTAAAGCTTTCCTCCCAGTCCATGGAACAGAAACAGATAGCTCTTCTGATGATCGTTCAGTGGGTAACGTCCCCACCTGGTGTGGTTGTGAGCCACAAGAAAGAGAGAAGAACTTGCATTTCTATAACGCCTTTCACGCCCTCAGGATGTCCCAAAATGCTTTGCAGCTAATGAAGTACTTTTGAAACATAGTTTCTGTGGTAATGTAGGAAACATGGCAGCCAAATTGCGCACAGCAAGCTCCCGCAAACAGCAATGTGATAATTGTTATGTCTGTAATGCACTTATGAATGACTCCACGAGGCAATGTGTTGTACTCAAACTGTAGTGACCTTGGTCCTTTATTTGTAACTCCAGAGTGAGGCACAAGCATGGTGAGCAGCCTTTTATACTGGGCCCTGCACACCTATGCAGGTGATCCTCAGGTCTCCCACCGCATGCCCTCTGGTGGATAGCCTCTGCCATAGGGGCAGGAAATCCCGGTCTCCACCAGTTGCACCCTCTAGTGGTGCCAGCATAGTATATACACAGTGTAAACCTTATTGATAGTACATCAGGTAACAAGTCTCCATCTTATGCAACTATACAGTGACTACACAGAGTATATCTATAGTCTGCATATATAACATCACTCTCCCCGAGGTCCTTTGTGCCGATTATCTTTGCACTATTTGCTCTGGCTTAGCTCTCCCCAGACATAAGTGCCAATAGCCCTTGCACCTTGGCTGTGCTTTGGCTTGGCTTTCTCCCTGTTAACCCCCAAGTCCTTTTGCCACAACGTTGGGTAGTGGTTACTAGTTTGGATGGTTCGATGATGATTCTGGGTGTGATCCATGTGTGTGTCCATGGCTACACACCTCCATTTCTCCACCGCCCCCCCCCCCCATAGCGAGATCATGCAGCAGGCCCGTTACATTAACATACAGGATCAGACACAGTGCACTTACAAAGAAAGTACCGGTAAGTTAGTTTGTATTGTGACACCTTGGTTCAGTGACTTATATTCGTTACGTTTTGCGGTCGTGCGCCAGGATTGGGTAGATTGCATTTATGGTTCAGTCATGGTCAGTACTGAGGTAGCAGTACAGGTATGCGAGGACGTGAGTTCCAGAGTAACCGGACGGGGTGCTAGTCGCCTGATAGCAGCGCTGCACCCCCTGCTAGCAGGGTGGGCTTGGTTTGCTCACCTAGCCAGGACTCAGGGCCTTTGCCGTTGCCTAGTGGTGGGCAGAGCCACAGATGTGTGTGGCCTCCCTGTCCTCCTTTCAGGGCTGCAGAATCTTCTGCCCACTCTCTAACGGTGTTGGGAACCTGGCTGTTCCAGGTCTTGTTTGGGGAACTTGTTGGTTCTGACCTTTCGCTCCCGGACATGGCCGAGGTAGTGACTGGGTCTGGGGGCTGCGCCGTCTCCACCCGGGAGGTGGGCAACGACGGCCAACTGCGCTTATTGGCGTCATTTTCGTTTCCAGGTCCGTGGCGAATGGTGCCATCGGGTGCCTGCAGCATGGGATAGACCTGGGGCTGGGTATCAGGATCAGTGCCTTCACCCTCCTGATGTCGCTGGCCTATAACTTGTGGGGACACCTGGGGCAGGGCATCAGGATCAGCGCCCTTACCCCCCAGAATTCGCTCACTTGCTACTTTAGGGGACACTCTATTCCCGACATCTCGCAACAACATTTTGTTCTTTACATTAGGAATAGTACCGAAATCTCGCAACAACGTTACAATCTTAATCGGTTCGTTACCTTGATTGGCAAGCATACAATGTCTCTTTAAGTTCAGTTGGTTGCAGGTCTCCTTTAAGAGAACCCTGCTGGCTTTACCCCAATCAAATCCTTTGTTCGACACCACATGTTAGTCCCTCAGCGTTGCACCTCGTGATATGGCCGCAGCCATCTTTCTTTTCAGCTACACTGCACCTCGCTGCAGCAGGGACGCTATCTTTCCTCTGTCCTCAACGTTGACTGCCTTGATCCTTCTCTCCCGCGATTCTGCCACAAAAGCTGGAAGAGTGCCTGTGAATTCGATCTTCCTCCCCAGGAGTCCTGCCACTGGAGCCGGGAAGGTACTTTTAGGTCGTTTTCCAGTCGGATCATTGCCATGCAGTCGTGATGGAAGGTCTGTGCCTCAGGTGCTACGCTGGTCTGTTCTCTGGTGCCTGGCCCAAGCGAAGGTGAGGTTTTGCTCTGCCTCTGAGCACGGGGGACATTGATTGCTGGAGTGAAGAGGTCTTCCCATTTCCACTGGATCTTCCCCATCCACCTTCTTCCGAGTAGCATTGGACCATCACCTGCAACAATCCACAGGGGTAACTTGTGCACCACGCCATTATGGATTACACTTGCATCCGCACGACCAAGGACTGGGATCAGCTCCTTGGTGTAGGTGCACAACTTTTCCTGTACTGGAACCAGCTCGGGTCGTTTTTCGTTCTATAGCCTCTCAAGGGCATCCTGGCTCATCACTGACTGGCTCGCTCCAGTATCTACTTCCATGAAGACTGGACCGCCGTTTATCTCGACTTCCATCTTCACTGGAGGACAATTGGTGGTGCAGGTATACACTCCATACACTTCTTCTTGGGGCTGACCTGCCTCTCTGGCCAAATCATCATACTCCCCGCTGGATTCAAAGTCATCTACCAACTCCTCTGCTAGGCGGTGAGTTGTATTTCTTTTACACATACGCTGGAGGTGGCCCTTCGTGTTACAGGCTTTGCATATGTACTCAGCAAACCAACACTGGTGAGCCCTATCTATGGTTTCCTCCGCAAGGCCAGCATGGTGCTACTCGATTAGCACCCCTTGGCGGACTCTGAGTTCTGGAACCCTGAGGTCTGTGCTCTCTGCCCTGGGAAGAGCCACGTTCTACAGTCTTGCCTGTGAAAGGCACCATATTGTGTACAGTACTTGCCGGGTTTGAGTCCACAGGATGGATAATTTGCTTGGTGCTGCAGGTCGAGGTCATGAGCGCCTTACTGATGCTGATGGCCTTCTACAGGTTGAAATATAGAAACATAGAAACTAGATACAGGAGTAGGCCATTTGGCCCTTTGAGCCTGCACAGCCATTCAATATGATCATGGCATATCATGCAACTTCAGTACCCCACTCCTGCCTTCTCTCCATACCCCCTGATCCCCTTAACCGTAACGGCCACATCTAACCCCCACTTGAATATATCCAACGAACTGGACTCAACAACTTTCTGTGGTAGTGAATTCCACAGGTTCACCACTCTGGGTGAAGAAGTTTCTCCTCATCTCGGTCCTATATGGCTTACCTCTTATCCTTAGACCCCTGGTTCTGGACTTCCCCAACAATGGGAACATTCTTCCTGCATCTAACCTGTCCTGTCCCGTCATAATTTTATATGTTTCTATGAGATCCCCTCTCATTCTTCTAAATTCCAGTGAGTATAAACCTAGCTGATCCAGTCTTTCTTCATATGTCAGTCCTGCCATCCCGGGAATTAGTCTGGTGAACCTTTGTTGCACTCCCTCAATAGCAAGAACGTCCTTCCTCAGATTAGGAGACCAAAGCTGCACACAATACTCAAGGTATGGTCTCACCAAGTCCCTGTACAATTGCAGTAAGACCTCCCTGCTCCTATATTCAAATCCTCTCGCTATTAAGGCCAGCATGCCATTTGCTTTCTTTTCTGCATGCTGTGCCTGCATGCTTACCTTCAGTGACTGATGTACCATGACACCCAGGTCTCGTTGCACCTCTCTTTTACTAATCTGTCACCATTCAGATAATAATCTGCCTCCCTGTTTTTGCCACCAAAGTGGATAAACTCACATTTATCCACATTGTACTGCATCTGCCATGCATTTGCCCACTCACCTAACCTGTCCAAGTCACTCTGCAGCCTCTTAGCATCCTCCTCACAGCTCACACCGCCACCCAGCTTAGTGTCATCTGCAAACTTGGAGATATTACATTCAATTCCTTCGTCTAAATCATTAATGTATATTGTAAATATCTGGAGTCCCAGCACTGAACCTTGCGGCACCCCACTAGTCACTGCCTGCCATTCTGAAAAGGACCCATTTATTCCTACTCTTTGCTTCCTGTCTGCCAACCAGTTCTCTATCCACGTCAATACATTACCCCCAATACCATGTGCCTTAATTTTGCACACTAATCTCTTGTGTGGGACCTTGTCAAAAGTCTTTTGAAAGTCCAAATACACATCTACTGATTCTCCCTTATCCACTCTACTAGTTACATCCTCAAAAAACTCTAGAAGATTTGTAAAGCATGATTTCCCTTTCATAAATCCATGCTAACTTGGACCGATCCTGTCACTGCTTTCCAAATGCGCTGCTATTACATCTTTAATAATTGATTCCAGCATTTTCCCCACCACCGATGTCAGGCTAACTGGACTATAATTCCCTGTTTTCTCTCTCCCTCCTTTTTTAAAAAGTGGGGTTATATTAGCTACCCTGCAATCCATAGGTACTGATCCAGAGTCCATGGAATTTTGTAAAATGACCACCAATGCATCAACTATTTCTAGGGCCACTTCCTTAAGTTCTCTGGGATGCATACTATCAGGCCCCAGGGATTTATCGGCCTTTAGTCCTGTCAGTTTCCCTAACATCATTTCCTGACAAATAAAGATTTCCCTCAGTTCCTCCTTCTCGCTAGACCCTCGGTCCCCTAGTATTTTCGGGAGGTGACTGTGGTGTTGGCAGATAATAGCTTGTGAAGGAGGCCCTTGTGGCCAATTCCCATTTCGAAGATATTTCTCAATGCTTCGTTGAGGTGCGTGCCGAAATCATGGTGCTGCAAGTCTCCTGAGGTCGGCAGCATATTTTGAATCTCCTGGCCCTCAGGTCTGCGGTGATTGTAGAATCTGTGCCTGGCCATGAGGATGCTCTGTTTTGGTTTTAGTTGGTCGCGAATTAGTTCAGTCAGCTCATTGTATGTTTTATCCTTGGCCTTCGTGGGTGCCAGCAAGTCCCTGACGAGGCGGTAGACCTCGGGCCCACATCTGGTCAGCAGTATAGCCTTGCGCTTCTCCGCCAATGTGTCCATTTGCCCCGAAATATTGCTCGAGCCTTTCTGTGAAGGCATCCCAATCATCACCCTCTGCAAAATCTTTTAGTGTGCCAAAGGTAGCCATAATCACGTGGAAGTCTGTATTCTCAGTTGTTATGGCTGTAATGCATTTATGAATGACTCCACGACGCAATGTGTTGTACTCAAACTGTAGTGACCTTGGTCCTTTATTTGTAACTCCAGAGTGAGGCACAAGTATGGTGAGCAACCTTTTATACTGGGCCCTGCACCCTCAAGTCTCCCACCGCAGTACCCTCTGGTGGACAGTCTCTGCAGGAAATTCCGGTCTCCACCAGTTGCACCCTCTAGTGGTGCCAGCATAGTATATACACAGTGCAAACCTTATTGATAGTACATCAGGTAACAAGTCCCCATCTTATGCAATTATTCAGTGACTACACAGAGAGTATATCTATAGTCTGCATATATAACAATAATGACCAGATAATCTGTTTTAGTTTTGTCGGTTGAGGGATAAATATTGGCTAGGGCACTGGGGATGGCTCGCCTGCTCCTTAAAATAGTGCCATGGGGTCTTTTACGTCTTTTACGAAATAGCAACCAGGGCTCCCTCTTTATTTAGTGATCCACCCTGCTAAAATGTGTGTCCATTTTTCCTATTTTAAAAGCCAGTAAGTCTAGAAGATTAAGGGGATGATCTAATTGGGGTGTTTAAGATAATTAACTGTTTCCTCTGGTGGGGAAGTCCAGAAAGTGCATAACCTAAAAATTAGAGCCAGGCCAATAAAGACTGATGTCAGGAAGCACTTCGTTGCACAAAGGATAGTGAAAATGTGGAACTCTCTTCCCCAAAAAGCTGTTGAGGCTGTGTCAATTGAAAATTTCAAAATGGAGATTGATAGGCAAGCAATATGGAACCAAGAGGGGTTATTGGGGTTACGGATCAGCCATGATTTAATTAAATGGTAGAACAAGCTCAAGGGGCTGAATGGTCTTCTATTCCTATGCTCCTGTCGACACTCACTGTCCAGGGTCACATATAAACAATGGCCCTGGCCAGATGGGTGTGGAGCCATATACGAGCACAAGTCACCAGCTTTAGGAGGGGAGGGGAGAAATGGGAAGGAAATTTTAACGCTATCAAAAGCCTGAAATGAAAACAGGAAATATTGGAAGTAGACGACAGGTCCTTCAGCATCTGAAAAGAGAAAGGACAGTTTAATGTTTCAGGTGGAGAAACATTCCTCAGAACCGGGTCGTTAAAACTACCACATTTTTCGGGTGGGGGGGAAACACAGCACCAGTGACCATTCACTACACATCGCGCACAGACTGGCTGCTGTGCAGGGGAGGCTCAAAGACAGACAGACATTTCTATAGAAGTGTTTTAGGTGGTAACCGGCTCTAGCCCCAGGTGCATATGGATGGCGTGGCCGGGTGATTTTAAAGAAGCCCAGTGTTCCCAGGGCCCCGTTCACCTGCTCGTTAAGCAATTTGACTGCTTTCTTTCCTTTGCAGAAATTTGCTTGGCTGAGTGTAAGGTGATATAGTTGGCACCTCTTCAGGGAAATGGTGGAAACCCACAGGAATTTCAGAGACAACAGGGAGGATAATGGAAGGGGAAGGAGAATTTTGTGAATGAATGAAATCTTTATTGCAGGTTTGTGTTCTGGAAGTGCTGACATATGAAAGTCCAGGGTTAACCCTTTAAATGGCATGAACCGAGCGCACAATGAGGAATGGAGGAACCTGAAATTTATCCCATCTCTGATTTACCTGCGTTTACAAATCTACCGCCGGTCGATCAAGATCAGATTTAACAGCGTGAATAGTGAGAGCTGGGACATGGGCACTGGATTCTTGTAATCCATCTTAAAATACCAATATAAAAGCAACCTGAAAATAAAAGAGGGAGAGCAGATCATGCAAGTTATTCGTCCCTATAAGAATATTAAAAATATTCAATATAAAAGTATCTTATGATTAACAGTCACAAACCTGAAATGTAATAATGGCCCTGACAATGGAAAACAAATGAATGCAATGTAAACTCTTAGGGCAGATGTTGCTTTTTAAAAAAAATTCCTAGCACAAGTGGCAGAAAGCAAATTGCTGGAGTCAAGGAGCTAGTTTCTGTGTGTTTGATGGAAAGCAAAAGCTATATTTACCATCTGGGCAAAAAGGTGGGGTTGGGGGAGGGGAAGTGAATGTGCCTCTCACCACTCGGATAGAATGTTGGATCACCAACATGCAGCTTCACGTCAAATGCAGCCTTCTTCTGTATTTTCCCGTTTTCCCCATAACTTCCAGTTTTCTCCTCCTCCTTGAAGGCACTGATTCCTAGACTATGGTTCCATAGCTGCTGCTGCTTTCTAATATTTCATCCTAATATTCTTTCTTCATGCGTGAAGAAAGACAGTGAATGCCAGCAGGCTGTTTGACTGGGTTGGCATCACAGACACTTGTGAGTCCTGTCCTCAACCAATGTGCAAACACATGCATTTCCCACCAGGGGGTGTTTGGATCGATATCAGGAGCACAAATCTGGGCTTATTGTTCACTATTTGTGATAGTGTTCTATGATCTTGCTGCTTGATGTGTCCTTTTGGTGGTGGAGGTTGAGGGGTTGGGAGGTGCTGTCGAAGTAAGATTGGCAAGTTGCAGCAGTGCCTCCTACACACTGCAGCAATAGCACACCAATGGCAGAGGGGGATGGCTATTGATTCCAGTGGCAGGATCACCGATTAACTCAACTGCTCTGTTCTGGGTGATGTTGAGTTACTTGAGTGCATTTGCAGCAGCACTCATCCAGGAAAGTGGCGAGTATTCCATCTCACTCCTGAATTTAGCCTCGTAGATGGTGGAGAGGCTTTGTGGGGTCAAGAAGAGAGTGACTCATCGACAGTACCCAGCCTCTGCCTTCTTTTATAGGTGTTGATATGGCTGGTCCAGTCACGCTTCTGATAGGTTGTGATGCCAGGATGTTGTTGGGGGATAGGGTTGGAACTCAGTGATGGTGGCGCTGTTGAAGATCAAGGGGTAGTGGTTGCTTTTTTCTTGTTGGTGATGGTCATTGCCTGTCACTTATGTGGTAGGTGTCCTGGGGCTACGATGTTGGACCTCTAATAACCACAATCACCTCCTTTTGTGTTGGGCATGGCACACCTCTAGAAACCCACAGACCTCATTGTTACTGGGCCACACTGAATCAAATGCTGCCTTGATGTTCAGGGCTGCTACTCTCACCTCTTCTCTATTATTACCTCTGTAATGTCAGAGGTAGGTCTTCGGGCAAAGCAATCTGATGAAGATGTAGTTAGATTCAGTAATTACATTTTATTTCTGGCATATGTTGCCACCCAGAGACTGATGGAGTAATTGAGCTGAACTATGTACCTCCATTAACTCCTTGTTTATAGGACTTTGATTCCGATTTTCTGCCCTTCTCTCCTGCAGCTGCTGAATCACGCTGTCTCACCTATCAGCAGCCTTTCAGACTCTTGCCCAGAGACCATTTTTCATGTGTAGGACCCAGACCATAAATGTTGGCTGTTTGACTATGGGAATCATCAAAATGGAGTAATCGTTCCTGTGCTTACCCAATACATTATATTGTCCGTTGTAGCTCAGTGGTAGCACCCTCGCCTGTGAGTCAGAAAGTTGTGGGTTCCAACTCAATTCAAATAAGTCCCACTCCAGAGACTCGAGCGCATCATCTAGGCTGACACTCCACTGCAGTGCTGAGGGAATGCTGCACTATTGGAAGTGAGACATTAAACCGAGGCCCCGTCTGTCCTCTCAGGTTGCGTAAAAGATCCCATGGCACTAATCAAAGAAGAGCAGGGCAGTTCTCCCAGTGTCCTGGCCAACAGTTACCCCTCAACCAACGCCTAAAACAAATGACAAAAGCAAAACACTGCGGATGCTGGAAATCTGAAATAAAAACAGAAAATGCTGGAAACACTCAGCAGGTCAGGCAGTATCTGTGGAGAGAGAAACAGATATAACGTTTCAGGTCGATGACCTGAGAGTTCTGACGAAGGGTCATCGACCTGAAACGTTAACTCTGTTTCTCTCTCCACAGATACTGCCTGATCTGCTGAGCATTTCCAGCATTTTCTGTCTTTATTACCTAAAACAAATGATGTGGCCATTTATGTCATTTAGGAAAATTGGCTGCCACATATTACGTGACTATATTTCAAAAGTATTTCCTTGGTTGTAAAGCGCTTTAGGACGTCCTGAGGTCATGAAAGGCACCATATAAATACAAGCCTTCCTCTTTATACAAGCACTCTTTTCAACAGATAAGGAGTGGTCAGTACTAGTTCATCAATACTGGCTTGCTGTCCAGAACTTAAAGAAGGGTAACTTTGAAGGTATGAGGCGTGAATTGGCTAGGATAGATTGGTGAATGATACTGAAGGGGTTGACTGTGGATGGGCAATGGCAGACATTTAGAGACCGCATGGATGAACTACAACAATTGTACATTCCTGTCTGTCGTAAAAATAAAAAAGGGAAGGTGGCTCAACCGTGGCTATCAAGGGAAATCAGGGATAGCATTAAAGCCAAGGAAGTGGCATACAAATTGGCCAGAAATAGCAGAGAACCCGGGGACTGGGAGAAATTTAGAACTCAGCAGAGGAGGACAAAGGGTTTGATTAGGGCAGGGAAAATGGAGTATGAGAAGAAGCTTGCAGGGAACATTAAGACGGATTGCAAAAGTTTCTATAGATATGTAAAGAGAAAAAGGTTAGTAAAGACAAACGTAGGTCCCCTGCAGTCAGAATCAGGGGAAGTCATAACGGGGAACAAAGAAATGGCGGACCAATTGAACAAGTACTTTGGTTCGGTATTCACTGAGGAGGACACAAACAACCTTCCGGATATAAAAGGGGTCGGAGGGTCTAGTAAGGAGGAGGAACTGAGGGAAATCCTTATTAGTCAGGAAATTGTGTTGGGGAAATTGATGGGATTGAAGGCCGATAAATCCCCAGGGCCTGATGGACTGCATCCCAGAGTACTTAAGGAGGTGGCCTTGGAAATAGTGGATGCATTGACAGTCATTTTCCAACATTCCATTGACTCTGGATCAGCTCCTATGGAGTGGAGGGTAGCCAATGTAACCCCACTTTTTAAAAAAGGAGGGAGAGAGAAAACAGGGAATTACAGACCGGTCAGCCTGACATCGGTAGTGGGTAAAATGATGGAATCAATTATTAAGGATGTCATAGCAATGCATTTGGAAAGAGGTAATATGATAGGTCCAAGTCAGCATGGATTTGTGAAAGGGAAATCATGCTTGACAAATCTTCTGGAATTTTTTGAGGATGTTTCCAGTAGAGTGGACAAGGGAGAACCAGTTGATGTGGTATATTTGGACTTTCAGAAGGCTTTCGACAAGGTCCCACACAAGAGATTAATGTGCAAAGTTAAAGCACATGGGATTGGGGGTAGTGTGCTGACATGGATTGAGAACTGGTTGTCAGACAGGAAGCAAAGAGTAGGAGTAAATGGGGACTTTTCAGAATGGCAGGCAGTGACTAGTGGGGTACTGCAAGGTTCTGTGCTGGGGCCCCAGCTGTTTACACTGTACATTAATGATTTAGACAAGGGGATTAAATGTAGTATCTCCAAATTTGCGGATGACACTAAGTTGGGTGGCAGTGTGAGCTGCAAGGAGGATTCTATGAGGCTGCAGAGCGACTTGGATAGGTTAGGTGAGTGGGCAAATGCATGGCAGATGAAGTATAATGTGGATAAATGTGAGGTTATCCACTTTGGTGGTAAAAACAGAGAGACAGACTATTATCTGAATGGTGACAGATTAGGAAAAGGGCAGGTGCAAAGAGACCTGGGTGTCATGGTACATCAGTCATTGAAGGTTGGCATGCAGGTACAGCAGGCGGTTAAGAAAGCAAATGGCATGTTGGCCTTCATAGCGAGGGGATTTGAGTACAAGGGCAGGGAGGTGTTGCTACAATTGTACAGGGCCTTGGTGAGGCCACAGCTGGAGTATTGTGTACAGTTTTGGTCTCCTAACCTGAGGAAGGACATTCTTGCTATTGAGGGAGTGCAGCGAAGGTTCACCAGACTGATTCCCGGGATGGCGGGACTGACCTATCAAGAAAGACTGGATCAACTGGGCTTGTATTCACTGGAGTTCAGAAGAATGAGAGGGGACCTCATAGAAACGTTTAAAATTCTGACGGGGTTAGACAGGTTAGATGCAGGAAGAATGTTCCCAATGTTGGGGAAGTCCAGAACCAGGGGACACAGTCTAAGGATAAGGGGGAAGCCATTTAGGACCGAGATGAGGAGGAATTTCTTCACCCAGAGAGTGGTGAACCTGTGGAATTCTCTACCACAGAAAGTTGTTGAGGCCAATTCACTAAATATATTCAAAAAGGTGTTAGATGAAATCCTTACTACTAGGGGAATCAAGGGGTATGGTGAGAAAGCAGGAATGGGGTACTGAAGTTGCATGTTCAGCCATGAACTCATTGAATGGCGGTGCAGGCTAGAAGGGCCGAATGGCCTACTCCTGCACCTATTTTCTATGTTTCTATGTTTCTAAGTAAGGCAGAATATTTCAGGCTATGGTTCATAGAGGTTATCTATAAAATCTACTGGATCCACATACATCCACATCCATCTGAATACTGTCAGAATTACAAAATTAAATGTATTTAATAAGGATTGACATGTTTATATATATCATAAAATCTAACAGAGCTGCGAATTGTTTCAAGGTCAGAAGTTAATCTTGATGTTTTGAAACCAGTCCAACTTCGCTTTTATGAATCATGTCATTTAAACCCCTAAATTAAATTGAACCCTTCCAATTCATTCCTTGCTGTCCATTGTTTTAAGTATAACGCATAGTGGCTTCTGTAATACATCATTGAGCACAGCACAGTAACACCCCTGTAGCACATCCTCGGAATAAAACGGAGAAATGTAATTTCTTCTGTATCTGGATTCTGCCCTCTGTTGGTGTGACTGACTCACTTAAATTCAGTTAGAAACCCTATTCAGTTCTGTCATTATAGGTTCGAACCATCTTGAACACTTTTTAAACATTTCAGGTTAACACAGAAATTGATTTATCCATCCGCCCCACGCTGAGGGTGTGAGACGAGAGAAAGACTTGCAATTATATAGCGCCTTTCATATCCCCGGGACATCCCAAAGCGCTTTACAGCCAATGAAGTACTTCTGGAGTGTAGTCACTGCTATAATGTAGGAAACGTGGCAGCCAATTTGCACAAAACAAGCTCCCACAAACAGCAACGTGATAATGACCAGATAATCTAATTTTCTTACGTTGATTGAGGGATAAATATTGGCTAGGACACCGGGGAGTTCTATTCTTCTTTGAAATAGTGCCATGCGATCTTTTGCATCTACTTGAGAGAGCAGACTGGGCCTTGGTTTACCGTCTCATTTGAAAGATGACTCTTTGTTTCCAGGGAAAGCAGGTACCCTCCAGTAGCTCACCAAAATGACCGTTATATATGTGTAAGCCTTGACAGCGAGTGCCAGCAAGCTCTTTAACCACAGGGCGACATTACAGCTGAGCCCAATCACATCCTCACTCCGTGCCAACAGGGATTGTTGGATAGTAATCCAGATTGGGGATCCCGGCAAGCCTTCCGTTCCTTAACTTGGGAATGCTGAGTTCAGTTGTAACATGCCGGTTGAGATCAGCTAACTCAGCACCTGAAAGCGTATGGCTCCGCTACTCACTGGATCAGACGGCATAGCAATTGAATTTTACGCACAGATCACTGAACAAGATCTAATGGCAACAAGGAACAAAAAGATGGGTCGATTGCTACTCCATTACAGACATCCTTCCTCACTCATTATTGACCAGTAGTGTGCTGCGCTGTGCCAGTGCTGAGCTGCATCAGTTCTATATTGTACCAAAACAGTGCTGTGCTGTACCAGTTCATTGCTGTATCATTCCTGTGTTGTACCGGTCCTGCTGTATCAGTCCTGTGTTGTAATGTACTGTGCAAGTGCTATGCCATACAATGCAGTGTTGTACCAGTGCTGCAATGGCGAGTGTTGCACTGCCCCAACAACAACTTGCATTTATATTAACATAGTAAAACATCCCAGTTATATTCTGCACCAGTGCTGTACCTGACCAGTGCTATGCTGTGCCAGGCAACATTCCCTTTAAGCTGCATGGCCGCCTGGCTGTGCAGCGCTCCAGGAATCCTGCGCAGCTGGCTTGTCGGCTTTTCAATGTAAAAACCACACATGCGCAGTATTTTGAATAGGCTGCCAAAAAATTACATGGAACCCTGGTGCCAATACTATGCTGTACCAGAGCTGTGCTGTACTAATACTGCTTTGTACTGATGCTGTACTGTACCAGTGTCATTCAGTGCCAATACTATGCTGTACCAGGGCTGTGCTGTACTAATACTGCTTTGTACCGATGCTGTACTGTACCAGTGCCAATACTATGCTGTACCACTGCTGTTCTGTTCCAATGCTGTGTTGTACCAGTGCTGTGCTAGATCAGTTGTTACATCTGTACTGTACAGTTCTATGCTCTACTGCTTTGATACTTCTACAGTTCTTGTTTATATTCAGGATGGTTTGTATTCACCTACAAGGGAAACATTGTATTGAAGGGATTCACAATACAATACTGGAGCTTCCCAATGGCTCAGTTGGGAAATGCATGGCCCTCATAACGCGAATATCCCTTTTACCTTGCAAGGCTGCCTCTGGCCACAAGGGGCAGTGGTGGAGTAAAGCCTGTGATGTAAATGGTCTGTGACACTCCAATCAGAGGCACAACAACATTCCTTGGATGGGGACTTTGTTCTGTATCTCTGACAACAAAGTGACACCAGCAGCGAAGGGAAATAAGCAGGATAGAAACCATGCAAACCAGGAACATTCCAACATCGAACTGAGTGAGCTTGGCTCAGCTGTGGCTGGAGGAGGGCCGTCCCTGGATAGTGGTAGATTGGCTCCCCAAAAGAGCTCAGGGGCTACTCTGTAAAATGGCGGCTCCGAGTCATGGGGAGGGGGTACCATTGCACCAAAACACAGAAACCAATGATTGCGTTGGTTTAGTTTAATTTAGTTTAACTCATTTAATTTAGACGTTAATACAATCATTAATGTATAAAATTATCGTGTGTTCCCTTGAGTTTAGAAGACTGAGGGGGTTATCTGATTGAGGTGTTAAAAGGGTTCAATCGAATAGATACAGAGAAACTATTTCCTCTGATGGGGATAATCAAGAACAAGGGGAGATAATCTTAAAATGAGAGCTAGCCCATTTAGGAGGGAAATGTTTTTCATTTAAAGGGTGATAGAAATCTGGAATTCTCTCCCCCAAAAGCCTGTGGATGCTGGGGGACTATTGAAGCTGTCAAGACTGAGAGAGTTAGATCTTTGTTCGGTAAAGGTATCAAGGGATATGGAGCAAAGGTGAGTAAATAGAGTTGAGATACAAATCAACCATTTACTCATTGAATGGCCTACTCCTGTTCCTATGTTTCCTGTGTTTCTATAAGGGAGAGATGATCTTCTATCACCTCTGCCCTAGTTGAAATTGGATGTTTGCCCCAGAAATGAAAGTACTGTATTGCAACTGTACCATCCATTCCCCTGGAAGGAATTGATGAACTGGAACATACTGTATATTCTTGTGCAGTGGTATTAGAACTGAAAGTGCCAGGCTAACTGCTTTCAAACTAATAAAACAACAGTACATTGTATAGAGACACAGATAGGCCATCTGTATGCAGGTACAACACTATAGAGGCAAAGCAGACTTGCGTATTAATTCAGTCCATTTAGAATCTGGATGGCTCATGTTACGAAGGGTCAAGCTCCTAAAACTGTCATAAACTAGTTCTCGGTAACGAGTAAGTTCCCGAGGAGGATCCCATTGATCTTCTTTTCCGCGGGTGTCTCTGAGAAAAGGAAACAGTGTCAACAAGCAATGTCTTTGAAAAGATAGGGTAGTGAGCCGAAGTCTTGACGTGATGGCAAGGGAGCAAGTCCAAGCAGAACATTCCCAATCATAGACTTTCCAAAAACAAACCAATGGTGTAAAGTGCATGCACTGGATTGGAACACCCCCCAGACTGGCTTAGAAAGTTAGAATGCTCCAAATTCAGCTGTCAAGGATGGGGCAGGGGAGGTTGCTCGGGAATCATTAGGGGGTCACTAAGGAAATTTCCCAATTTTCCGATAGCCAGATTCCTGGGATAGTAAGGAGGAAATAAATATCAATCACAGTTTCCTATTCACAATAATTATTCAGTGCCTTCTGCTAAAAAGTGTATGGGGTTCGATGTCAGGTCAGGACAATATCAGGCTCCGATGCGATGCTCTCACAGTTGAATAGCATGTAAAAAATCATGGTGTCATTGAGCCTGTGGGAAAAAAAGAAACATGGGCGTTTTCAGGAAAAAAGTGGAGTAAATTTGCAGGGAATGTTAAAAAAAGTCTAGTGGATCTCCCATGACATTACCCATGGAAAGTCAGGACAGGATAAATTTCCCTCAGTTCATTAGTGCTGCTGTGGGTATAGGCGATGAAGCACCATCTACTGGTAGAGGTGTACAGTGCAAGGGTGCCTGTGTGACAGAAAGACTTGCATTTATATAGCGCTTTTCACAACCTCAGGACATCATCCTAAAGTGCTTTACAGTCAATAAGGTACTTTTGAAATGCAGTCACTATTGTAATGTAGGAAACAGGAAATAGTTTTGCAATGAGAAAATTCTTGTGAGACGCCACCTAGAGGCATGACAGAATGGTGTCATCCCAATTGGGAGTGCACAGCAAACATAGCAAATTTAATATATCATAGTTAGAAATCACACAAAAGACTACAGCAGCTACGAATTTATTGATCTTCGGAAGGAAGTGAAATTATTAGCAAGCCCCCCCCCCCCCCCCCCCCAGAGAATTTGCAATGTCATAGGTTTCCAGTTCTGAGGAACAGTACAGTACTGGAGTAAAAAACAGGTTCTGATTTAATCCTCCGACAGCTTGCAGCTAAATCTTATCTAACTGCAGTTGTACTTTCCACGATGTCCTCGATTTCTACATCTGTGCACTAACTCAGTAAAAATACTGAAAAATGCTCGTAACATATTTCCATTTTCCACTTTGAAGCGTTTCTGGGTTGCAGGAAGGAAGGGTTTTATGTGCAGAGCTCGGATGAGTTTACCAAATGTTGCTGGCTTTCTTTCAAACACCCACTGAAAGAGCATCCAGTGTGGGGGTCTGGCTCTGGAGAGCTCTCACTGTCGAAGAGATGTCAAACAGGATTTAGGCAGAGATCAAGGATGTCCACTTGGCCTCGGCTGTGGATGAATGGAAAGATCGAAAAATGTGAAGGGAGTTAAAGAAACCTTAGCTGACTGCATCAAAAAAATATATAAAAGTCAAAAAGGCAAGGTTAAATAAAAAAACATGGAAATATAGTACATGCCACTCATATAGAAAAATAAAATGTAGACAAAATGGAATTATGAAATGGGAACAAGACTTAAAACAATGTGACAAGGGTCCCTTTGATGCTGCAACTGGTTTATCCAGTGAGTAGCAGAGCTACAGAGACCAGAAAGGTCCCAAGTTCAATCTCAGATCTGTGCAGAATTAGCTGATTTTGGCACAGGCACTTCCATTGACTGCAGCGCCTCTGGGTTAGGAAGGAGAAAACTGTCCAAGGTTCCTTCTCTTGATGGCTATCCAGTGACACCTGCTGGAAGCGTGTGCATGCGTGTGCGTGTGTGTAAATGTCAGGCGAAGCTATGATTGGGTTCGGATGTGACGACCCCTGTGGTGGAACAGCACGCCATGCTCGCTTCCCAGGATTCCCACAGGAATAACGGTCACTCAGCGCGAGGCACCAGAAGAGCAGCCGGCAGCACGGAGCCAAGGAGATGAAAGGAGAAAATTAATGCGGAAATGAAAAAAAGGCTTCTTTTCCCTTCCAAAATGACTGAAACAAATAGCAAAAGGAATAATGCAAGAAAAAAATAATAGAGAGAAAAGTGATTAGAACAGAAAAAAAAAGGTAGGAAAACAAACTATAACACACAGCCCCTCAGGGAATGCCAGTATACATTAATCCCTCCTGGGCTTTTCCCCTTGGATCTCCCTTCCTTCCTTCCTCAGTCTGTCTCTAATAGCTCCCTTGTTCCTGAAGGACAAAACTGGCCCTTTGTGACTACTCTTAGAGCAACATTAAAAACAGGAACAGGGAAATTGTAAACAGGCTGCTCCTGGCCTACAGGCCGAGACGCACACAACCTCTGCAGTGTGGTTTCTGCAGAGCAAAGAAACAGATCTTTGTTAGTCGGGGATTAGAGTGTGGGATTTCGGAGGCACTGCAAAAGGCATGAGGGGTGACTGAAGTAGAAGCTTTGTAAAAAGATACCTGCATTTTCTATCTGCCAACGGAAATCAGGCTTCCTATTTATACAATACATGTAATGTGATAACGCTTCTGTGAGAGACTGTCAGGGGAAGCAATGGAACAAACTCTCTCGCTGTCTCTCTGTTCAAACTTGTGCATAAATTAAATGCACAGCAACCTACTTCTATTAGAAAAATGCTTTTAAAATGTCACAATATGGTATTAACCCTTTGAAGACCACAGCACCTTTTCTCTATCCATTTTCCAATCACTATGATACAGATGTGTTTTGATGTTTAAAAACAATGTTGATTAATGTAAAGTGTTGACACAAATTAGGCCGATGGGAGTGCAAGGCACAAAAATATTTAAATCTTTTGCTCAATTTTTTTCTTATGAATATAAAGGATATCATTGTTGGCACTTAAAATCGTTCTAAATTTTCTGCATCCAGGATCAACTTCAAACACTTCTAGATAACATATAGCAATGCACAATCCCCTACTATGTCCCAGACATGTGCCTTAGAACCTCCGACCACACCAATGGAACTAAAACTACGCGCTACACATCTACTAATACAGCACTAACTAGTTCTAAATTGTGCTGAATACCTGTACCTACAAAGAAGTGGGTCACGACTGGTCAAACTCATTTCACTCGAGACAAAGGCAACCTTCATCACATCAGCTAGGCTGCATAGAAACCCAGGTCATAAACAATGAAAGGGTTAATATGTTGACATACAGAAAGACTTGCCTATATATAGCACCTTTCATAATAATAACAACTTGTATTTATATAGCGCCTTTAACGTAGTAAAACATCCCAAGGCGCTTCACAACAGTGTTACAAACAAACAGATAAATTTGACACCGAGCCACAAAAGAAATTAAGGCAGATGATCAAAAGCTTGCTTAAAGAGGTAGGTTTTAAGGAGCGTCTTAAAGGAGGAAAGAGAGGTAGAGAGGCGTAAAGGTTTAGGGAGGGAGTTCCAGAGCTTAGGGCTTGACCTCAAGACCTCAAGACATCCCAAAACACTTCACAACCAATGAAGTACTTTTGAAGTGAAGTCACTGTTGTAATGGAGGAAATGCTAATTTGAGCACAGCAAGGTCCCACCAACAGCCATGAGATAAATGACCAGATAATCTGTTTTAGTAATGTTGATTGAGGGATAAGTATTGGACAGGACTCCCCTAATCGTCTTCGAATAGTGCTATGGGATCTTATACATTCACCTGAGAGGGCCTCGGTTTAAAGTCTCATCGGAAAGGCGGCACCTCCGACAGTGCAGCACTCCCTCAGCACTGCACTGAGTGCCAGCTTGGATTTTTGGGCTCAAGTCCCTGGAGTGGGACTTGAACCTACAACCTTCCGTGAGTGTGCTACCACTGACCCACGGCTGACACTTACTGTTTCACATGGTCCTCCTTTTTTTTAGCAGCTAATATGTTATATAAATCGGTCATTATCCATACAGAATCTTACTTATTAGCAGCTAACTGAAGGCTGAACTGGATAAGATTGCCACCTGTTTGGAACTGAACTCTGCAGACCAAGAATGTCTCCAGGTGAATATTCAACCTGAACTAGCGGGTCTCAGCGAGGGTGGCAATGGGAATGATTCAATTGACCTCAGTTTCTGTCGGCCGGAAATGGGAAAAAACTGTTCGAGTCCCTGCTCCTGACCAATACTCAATAATATCCACTAGAAAGTACATAGAATCATAGAGTGATACAGCACAGAAGAAGGCTATTCAGCCCATTGTGTCTCTTTGGTAGAACTACCCAGTTAGTCCCACTCTCCTACTCTTTCCCCATAGCCCCGTAATTGTTTTCCCTTCAAGTATGTATCCAATTTTCTTTTGAAAGTTACGATTGAATTTGCTTCCACCACCCTTTCAGGTAGTGTGTTCCAGATTGCAGCAACTCGCTGTGTAAAAAATTATTTCTCTATGTCGCCTCTAGTTCCTTTGCTAATCCCCTTAAATCTGTGTTCTCTGGTTTACCGATCCTTCTGAACCTGGACACAGTTTCTCCTTATTTACACTTATCTCAACCATTCGTGATTTTGAACACCTCTATCAAATCTCCTCTTAACCTTCCCTGCTCTAGGGAGAACAGCCCCAGCTTCTTCAGTTTCTCCACATAACTGAAGTCCCTCATCCCTGGTACAATTCCAGTAAATCTCTTCTGCACCCTCTCCAAGGCATTGACATCCTTCCTAACGTGTGGTGCCTAGCCAGTGTTTTATAGTGTAACTTCCTTGCTTTTGTGTTCTATTCCTCTATTAATAAAGCCAAGGAACCCATATCCTTTCTCAAATTGTCCTGCCGCCTTCAAAGATTTATGTACATACACTCCCAGGTCTCCCTGTTCCTGTACCCTCTTTAAACTTGTACCATTTGATTCATATTGCCTCTCCTCATTCTTGCTACCAAAACGTACTGGGGAGAAATTAGGGGTGTTTGCGCCTCCCGTTTGCGCCCCCGAGTAATAACGGGGCACAAAGGACTTTTTGCCCGGGCGCAGTGCCGCTAACAATGGCCACGAAATTCCGTGGGAGCTTAGCGGTGGCGGTGACCAGTAGCTCCCCACTCTGCTGCACTGGCGATGGCAACGTAATGACCGTGTGCCTGTTTTCACCCCGGGGCAAAAAATTCATTTGCACCCCCTGAAGCTGCGTCGGGCGGTGCCAGCGCCAGCTTCAGGGGGTGCGTACCCCTGTAGATCGCTCGCGGGGCGGAATTTAAAGGGGAGGTGGCAATTTGAAAAACCAATAGCCAGCTTCTTCAGGTTGGATCGTGGGGCCCGTGCCGTGATCCTACAACCTAGCACTCAGCTGGTGTGCCGGGCTACTGCCACAACACCCCCCGCTCCTCGGTGGTCCAGGCAGGGACCCGTTTCTCCCACGCAGAGTCGGCAGCCTGTCTACCCTGCAGCGCTACATATCCCACCGGGTAGCTCTGCGCCCCTCACTGATCCCTTCCGTCCCGCTCGCGCCCCACACAGCAAATGGGGTGTGATGTTTTGTTCTCGGGGCAGTAACTCCCACCTTACGGCTGTTAATGCCCCCAAACGGGGCGCTGCACAATTAACCGCTCCCCCCCTCCCCACCCGCCGCAATTATTTCACACGTCTCTGCATTAAATTTCATCTGCCAGGCGTCTGCCCATTTTACCACTCATGTCCTCCTGAATCCTGTTACTATCCTCCTCATTGTTTACTACATTTCCAAGTTTCGTGTTATCTGCAAACTCTGAAATAATGTTTATATATACCAAAAAGAGCAGTGGTCCTAATACCGATCCCTAGGGAACGCCACTATATACCTCCCTCCAGTCTGAAAAAAAAACGTTCACCACTACTCTCAGCTTTCTGACCCTTAGTCAATTTTGTATCCATGCTGTCACTTAATCCTGTGGGCTTTAATTTTGCTAACAAATCTACTATATTATAGATATTGCACGCATGTGCAACATGTAATGCACTGTAATGGTGGGAGAAGAGGATTGAGCTTGCCCCTTCTCCCTCCTCACACATGCTGCCCCATATCAAATAGTCTGCCAGTATTCACTCTCTGACTGACACAGAAAGAATGGGTGAGGTACCAGAAATGACCAGTATCCACTGTACCTCAGGAAGGAGTCAGTACCTGAGGAGACGAAAGGACAATATTGGAGGGGCAAGGTCTTACAGAGGCAGCTGGTATCACTTACAGGAGAAAGAGCAAAAATACGATGTCCTGTTTAACTGTTGAAATCAACTCCAAATCAATGCATAGCTGATTCAAGCATAATCCTGGACCAAGTACAGCAATGTACCAGACCACTTCCCATTGACTTCCATTGTATAGAATTTCTGCTCCAAGCATAATATTTGAATAGAAAACTCCTGATCCAAGCACCAAATACTCCCCAATTATCTGGTTTTCATAGCTCGACACTAAATACAGTCACTCCGTTGCCAGGTTTTATGTTATGGCGCCAATACAGTTTAGAAGCCTTTTTTAATTATATTTTTCCAGTGTTTTTTCTCCTCTCCTGCCCTCTTGACTCTTGACTGGGTTCAGTACCACAGGTGCCAGCAGTTCTCTCGTTCCTCACAGAAATGGCCATTCTTTGTGCGTGTGTTTAGATCCACTCAGCGATGGCTCAATTGGTAGCACTCTTGCTTTTGAGTTGGAAGTTTGTGGGTTCAAGACCTATGTCAGAGACTTGAGCACATAATTCTAGGCTGACTCTCCTGGTGCTAGTATTGAGGGAGTGCTGCACTGTCGGAGGTGCTGTTTTTTTCAGGTGAGATGTTAAACCATCTGCCCTCTTAGGTGGACGTAAAAGATTCCATGGCACTATTTTAATAGAGGAGCAGGGGTCCTGGCCAATACTTACCTCTCAAGTGACATTATTAACATAGATTTTCTGATTATGTATCACGTTGTTGGAGATGGCTGTGTGCAAATTGGCTGCTACGTTTCCACACATTACAACAGTGACTACACTTCAAAAGTACTTGGCTGTGAAACGCTTTGGGATATCCTGAGGTCACGAAAGCTGCTATATAAATGCAAGTTCTTTTTCTCTTCTTTCTTGGACACCAGCAGACTGAATGTTTGGGTGGAACACCAAAGGGCTGTGTGTACTTGTTGAACTCAACCCCAGTAAGACTCAGAAAAATATGCTACCACCATTTGTAATTGTCGTTTCCCGTACTTTCTCCTGCTTCAATTCCCTGCCTTTTCAAATCCCTCCCTATCTCTTCAAGCTTCTCCAGCCCTACAATCCTGCGAGATCTCTGCGCTCCTCCAAATCTGGCCTTTTGCACATCCACGATTTTCATCTCTTCACCATTGGCAGCCGTGCCTTCAGCTGCCTGACCCCTAAGCTCTGGAATTCCCTCGCTAAACCACTCCATCTCTCCATCCCTCTACCTCTCTCTCTTTCTTTAAGTCAGTCCTTAAAACCTACCTCTTTGACCAAGAATTTGGTCACCTATCCTAATATCTCTTTATGTGGCTTGATGCCAAATTTTGTTTGATAACAAAGGGAGCTGAGGGAATGCTGCACTGTCGGAGGTGCCGTCTTTCAGATGAGATATTAAACTGAGGCCCCGTCTGCTCTCTCTCAGGTGGACATAAAATATCCCATGGCACTATTTTGCAGAAGAGCAGGGAAGTTCTCCCTGGTGTCTTGGCCAATATTTATCCCTCAATCAACATAACAAAAAACAGTGTATCTGGTCATTATCACATTGCTGTTTGTGGGAGTTTGCTGTGCGCAAATTGGCTGCCGCGTTTCCCACATTACAACAGTGACTACACTCCAAAAGTACTTAATTGCTGTAAAGCGCTTTGAGACATCCGGTGGTCGTGAAAGGAATTATATAAATTCAAGTCTTTCTTTGCTTTCTTTTCACACTGGTGAAGTGCTTTGGGACATTTTGCTACATTTAAGGCACTATATAAATGCAAATTGTAGTTACTGTGATGACAGTAGTGTTTATTAGTGCCATTTCAGCTGCCATTCAAAGGTGAGGGCTGCATTCACCTTACATCAATCATCGCGATAGGCTGAAATTACAACCATCTTTGCTTCATATATATTCAGAGATAAAGAAAAAGGAGCGAGGGAGTGGGGGTCACTGAAAGTGGGATCGGGTGAGGACAACGACAACTGCTGCTGAAAGTGCTAATCAAGGTTTTTGTCTCGGTCTTTACCTAGGAAGAAACAGGTAACGTACTTGATCATAGAAATCATAGAAATTTACAGCACAGAAGGAGGCCATTTTGGCCCATTGTGTCCCTGCTGGACATAGCCTTGTAGGCCACAGCATTTCAAGTGCATATCCAAGTACTTTTTAAATGTGGTGAGGGTTTCTGCCTCTACCACCCTTTCAGGCAGTGAGTTCCAGACCCTCACCACCCTCTGGATAATTAAATTTCCACTCAAGTCCTCTCTAAACCTCCTACTAATTTCTTTAAATCTATGCCCCCTAATTGTTGCCCTCTCTGCTAAGTGAAATAGGTCCTTCCTATTCACCCTATCTAGGCCCCTTATAATTTTATTCACTTCAATAAGGTCTCCCCTCAGCCTCCTCAGTCCCAAAGAAAACACACCCAGCCTATCCAATTTTTCCCCATAGCTAAAATTCTCCAGTCCAGGCAACATCCTCATAAATCTCCTTTTTACCCTCTCTAATGCAATCACATCATTCTTGCACGCAGTACTTTAGTTGTGGTCTAACTAGTGTTTCATACAGTTCAAGCATAGCCTCCCTGCTATTGTATTCTATTCCTCAGCTAATAATGGCAAATATTCTGTATGCCTTCTTAACCATCTTATCTACCTGTCCTGCTACCTTCAGGGCTCAGTAGAATGCACTCTAAGGTCTCTTTGTTCCGCTGCACTTCTCAGTGTCCTACCATTTCTTGTGTATTCCCTTGCCTTGTTAGCCCTCCCCAAATGCATTACCTCACACTTCTCAGGATTGAATTCCATTTGCCACTGTTCTGCCCACTTGACCAGGTCATTGATTTCTTCCTGCAGTTTATAGCTTTCTACTTCGTTATCAACAATTGGCCAATTTTTGTATCATCTGCAAACTTCTTAATCATACCCCCTACATTCAAGTCTAAGTCATTGATATATACCACAAAAAGCAAGGGACCCAGTACTGCGCCCTACAGCACCCCACAGGAAACAACCTTCCAGTCACAAAAACACCCTTCGACCATTACCCCTTACTTCCTGCCTCCGAGTCAATTTTGGATCCAACTTGCCACTTTGTCTTGGATCCCATGGGCTTTTACTTTCGTAACCAGTCTGCCATGTGGGACCTTATTAAAAGCCTTGCTAAAATCCATATACACTACATCAAACACACTACCCTCATCGACCCTCTTGGTTACCTCCTCAAAAAATTCAATCAGGTTAGTCAGACACGACCTTCCCTTAACAAACCCAAGCTGACTGTCCTTGATTAATCCATGTCTTTCTAAATGAAGATTTATCCTGACTCTCAGATTTTTTCCAATAATTTTCTCACCACCGAGGTTAGACTGACTGGCCTGTATTTACTCAGTCTATCCCTTTCTCCCTTTTTAAACAACGGTACAATGTTAGCAGTCCTCCAGTCCTTTGGCACCACACCTGTAGCCAGAGAGGATTGGAAAATAATGCTAAGAGCCTCTGCTATTTCCTCTCTTGCTTCCCTTAACAGCCTGGGTTACATTTCATCTGGGTCTGTAGATTTTTCTGCTTTCAAGGTTCTAATCCCCATACATCCTCTTTCACTATGTTTATTTCATCTAATATTTCATACTCCTCTTCCCTGATTGCAGATGAAAAGTATTCATTAAGAACCATGCCCAAGTCTTCCGCCTCCACACACACATTACATTCATGGTCTCTATTAGGCCCCACTCTTTCTTTAGTTAGTGATCTGAAAAGGGAACTAAAGGGTGTTGCAGAGGTAGGTTGTGGCACTATTCACATCACTACCCAGCATGGTTGCTGAACAGTTGTACAACCTTAAGGTAAATAAATCTCAAGGGCCAGATAAGATGCATCTGCCGATCCTTAAGGAAATAAGAGAGGAAATTGCAGAATTTCTGGCACAAATCTTCCAGAATCACTGAATACCGGAGAAGTGCCTGGGGACTGGAGAAAGACAGATGGTACTCCTTTTTTTAAAATAGATAGAATTAGTGACTCAGGATACTGTAGCCCAGTGAGTTTGATGTTCATTGTGGGTAAAATTATGGAAATCCTTATTAAAGATAGGATCGTGGAGTACCTGGATAGAAATAAAATCATCAACGATAGGAAATATAGGCTCATGAAGGGGAGGTCTTGCCAATCTAACTTATTAGTTTTCTTTGAGGATATGACAAAGGAGTTTGAGAGGGGTAAGGCAGTAGATGTGGTGTACAGTTCCTCTGGAAAGGCTGGTACTGAAATAATGAAAGCGGGAATCAGTGGAAATATCTTACAATGGATATATAATTGGTTAACTGATAGAACCCAGAGGTAGAGGGATTCTCATCAGCTTGGGAGAATGCTACCAGTGGGATCCCACAGATATCTGTTTTGGGACCTCTTTTCTTTAATATTGCATCTTCAGAAATGATCTGGAGCTGGGACTCGCGGCCACAAGCACAATGGCTCAATTTGCAGATGGTACAAAGCTAACGATGGTGGTAGACTCCAAAGTTGAACAGGATAAATTACAGGGGGATGTGAATATACTTGGGAATTGGGCAGACAGGTGGCAGATGCAATTCAATGCAGAGAAATGCAAAGTGTTTCACATGGGGACAGAAATTCCAGGAAGGGACTGTTACTTAAATGGAAAGAAAAGGGATCCCGATTGACAATAAATTGAAACTATCGCAACAATGCTTGGTGGCAATGAGTACAGCAAATCAGGTCTTGGAATATAGTAAAAGGTTAGTATAAGAGCCAAAATAGTGAGGTAATCTTGCCACTTTATATTCATTGGTGCAACGGCACTTAGAATACTGTGTGCAGTTCAGGTCGCCACAGTACAAAAGGAATATTGCTGCTATTGAAAGGATACAGAAGAGAGCAACCACAGTGAGTGAGCGGATGGAGGGATTGGAATATGAGGAGCGATTATATAAATTAGGCATGTTCTCACTGGAAAAGAGAAGGTTGAGAGGTGATACGATTGTTGTTTTTAGGATTCTAAAGGAACTAGGATTGTATTCCCTTGACTATAGAAGATTAAGGGGTGATCTAATTGACATGTTTAAGATGCTTAAAGGATTTGATAGGGTAGATAGAGAGAAACTATTTACTATGGTGGGGGAGTTCAGAACAAGAGGGCTTATCCTTCAAATTAGAGTTAGGCTGTTGAGGGGTGATGTCAGGAAGCAGATCTTCACACTCTCTCCCAAAAGGCTGTTGAGGATGTGTCAATTGAAAATATCAAAACTGAGATTGGTAGATTTTTGTTAGGTAAGGGCATTAAGGGATATGAAATAAAGGGAGGTAAATGGAGTTGAAATACAGATCAGCCTTGATCTAATTGAATGGTGAAACAGGCTCAAGGGGCTGAATGGCCTACTCCTGTTCCTAAGAAACTAGATAACGGAGTCCGTGACAATCTGTTTCACCTTGTCCAGATCAGTAGAACCAGAGGGAACGACCTACGCTTGAAGGGGAGTAAATTCAAAACGAATCTGCGGAAACATTATTTCAGTGAACGGGCGGTAACTCTGTGGATCAGGCTCCTTAGGGAGAGGCTGCAAGTAGTTAGCATTGATTCATTCAAATGGAAAGTAGATAGATTGCTTTTAGAAAATATTATTTTGGAAACAGTATATGAGTAATTTAAGACATGACCTATGGTAAGTGTAGCATGCTTGGGAGGAACAGCAGACTTTGGGCCTTTGGATTTTTGGCTCCTCTCCGCTCCGTTTTTCACCCTGGAGCGGCGGCAATGGCGATGGTGAGGTGTTTTGGCCGGGGGTTCCGCCCCGCAGGGATCTTCAGATCCAGTTTTGCGGCAGCGCGGAGCAGCAACGCCCGGAAGAGCTGCGCTGGATATGTAGCGCCCCTGGTTGCGACACCAGCGCGAGTTTTGATTCTTGCCTGACCCGTCCGCTTGGCAGTGCTCCCTGCAGTTAACGCCTGGGAAATCAGGCGGCCCAATGATCACGACAGCGCTGAGGTAAGTAACGGACTCCTAAGGTAAGCGTGATTGTTTTTTCTTTTAATATCTTTTGCAATTTGTGTTGTGGTGGCTTGGGCAATATTTTGGGAATGATGTTGTGTTTTTTTTTAGGATTATTCCCCTCTCCCCCCAGACGTCTCTCGGAGTGCTCTTTATCTCTGGATTTTCACAGGCTAGTGCCCAAGAGAAGTGTACAACACCTCCCTTAGCGCTGCACTCCCTGACTCAGGGCCCAGCTGCGCAAACCTATTTACTGAGGCGCACACTGTTCACGGGCGCTAACTTTCCCGCCCTGCCGCCATTACTGCCCCAAAAACATCAAAGCCGAAAATCCAGCCCAAGGTTCCGAAAGCTCTCCACCACTGGGCATTCCCTTGACTCCCATCTGGGTCTGTATTAGACTAATTGATACAGATTGACTTTGATGATTTGTCAACAACTCCATTGTTGTTGTATCATGCGACCACCAGGATGATAGAAGGCAAACGAGATGGATCTTGGTCTTTGTCCGTCTAGCAATTCCTATACACCACCAGCAAAACGCTAATTCAGCTCTGACAAATTCTTGGTGGTCTGCACCCTTCAGCAATCACTGAAGGTTTTTCTTCTTCCTGATGCATGCCGTCATATCTGCTGGCAGCATCAACATTGCATAACCATTCCTGCGCTCTTGGATTTCTTGGTCCCTTTCTTGGCTCTCCCCTTTCCTGACTCATGTTCTTTGGTCACTCTCTGGCACTTCCCTCAAGTAAGCACTCTTCAGGTGTGAGCAGAATTGGTTAATATGTAAATCATCTCCCTAATTGTGTTCATACTCTATTTGTTTGTTACAGCTCACAGAATGGGCATTAGGACCCTGCGGGAGCTATTCACAGTTGCTGTATTCATTCTGGTTCATGTTGGTTTAGGACACCATTTTGGGTTGTATAAAAGCACAGTTAAGTTAAGTTACATTTCTCCTGGCTCAGTTTGTCAGTTATTCACGTGTACACAACATAATTTGGCGATGAGGATGACTCAAACTAACCTCCCTACCCTCCCACCGTTCCTCTCCACACCCGGGAACCCTCCAATTCTGTGGCCGAGATGGATAAAAAAAAATTCTATCTACATCACGGCGAGTGGGTTAGACGGTGACAACGTAACAGCAGCTCACTGCCATGCAATACTTATCCACTACCTCGGCACCAAAGGCCAACAATCTTTGGCCAAATCAAAGGCACGGAATCCTACGACAAAATGGTAAGTGCCCTAGAGAACTATTTTGGGCCAAAGAAAAGTATTGTGATGGAGAGGTACCAATTTTGTCAAAGAGGGCAAGGGAACAGTGAACCAATCAAACAGTACATCATTTCATTAACTGAACTGGCCGCTACATGTAACTTTGGAGCACTTACAGAGGAAATGATCAGGGATCAAATGATTGAGAAAACAACGATCCCCCGCATTCGGGAACGCTTGCTAATGGAGGATGACAAAATATCATTGGATAAAGCAACTAATTTGGCCATCCAAATCGAATCAGTGCTTTCCAATTCAAAAGCAATTAGATACGCTGTTCTCCCTGTGCAGCAGACTGCAGCTACAGTCCATGTACAATGTGCAAAGTTAAAGCACATGGGATTGGGGGTAGTGTGCTGACGTGGATTGAGAACTGGTTGTCAGACAGGAAGGAAAGAGTAGGAGTAAATGGGTACTTTTCAGAATGGCAGGTAGTGACTAGTGGGGTACCGCAAGGTTCTGTGCTGGGGCCCCAGCTGTTTACATTGTACATTAATGATTTAGACGAGGGGATGAAATGTAGTAGCTCCAAATTTGCGGATGACACTAAGTTGGGTGGCAGTGTGAGCTGCGAGGAGGATGCTATGAGGCTGCAGAGCGACTTGGATAGGTTAGGTGAGTGGGCAAATGCATGGCAGATGAAGTATAATGTGGATAAATGTGAGGTTATCCACTTTGGTGGTAAAAACAGAGAGACAGACTATTATCTGAATGGTGACAGATTAGGAAAAGGGGAGGTGCAACGAGACCTGGGTGTCATGGTACATCAGTCATTGAAGGTTGGCATGCAGGTACAGCAGGCGGTTAAGAAAGCAAATGGCATGTTGGCCTTCATAGCGAGGGGATTTGAGTACAGGGGCAGGGAGGTGTTGCTACAGTTGTACAGGGCCTTGGTGAGGTCACACCTGGAGTATTGTGTACAGTTTTGGTCTCCTAACTTGAGGAAGGACATTCTTGCTATTGAGGGAGTGCAGCGAAGGTTCACCAGACTGATTCCCAAGATGGTGGGACTGACCTATCAAGAAAGACTGGGTCAACTGGGCTTGTATTCACTGGAGTTCAGAAGAATGAGAGGGGACCTCATAGAAATGTTTAAAATTCTGACGGGTTTAGACAGGTTAGATGCAGGAAGAATGTTCTCAATGTTGGGGAAGTCCAGAACCAGGGGTCACAGTTTAAGGATAAGGGGTAAGCCATTTAGGACCGAGACGAGGAGAAACTTCTTCACCCAGAGAGTGGTGAACCTGTGGAATTCTCTACCACAGAAAGTTGTTGAGGCCAATTCACTAAATATATTCAAAAGGGAGTTAGATGAAGTCCTTACTACGAGGGGGATCAAGGGGTATGGCGAGAAAGCGGGAAGGGGGTACTGAGGTTGCATGTTCAGCCATGAACTCATTGAATGGCGGTGCAGGCTAGAAGGGCCGAATGGCCTACTCCTGCACCTATTTTCTATGTTTCTATGTTTACAAGGCGTTCGTCCAAAGCGGAAATCACAGCAGAGACCCAGGGCTAGTAATAAGCCACCCACTACGGACCGCAGGCTTAACTTCCACTGCTTTAATCACACTCAGCAAAGAGGCCTAACTGCCCTGCACGTGGGAAAAAATGCTCTGCATGTGGTAAAATGAACCAGTTTGCTAGTGTCTGTCGCTCATCGCAGCATATTCAACATGTGGACAACCCCGATAGTGATGAACCCAGTATGGTTTACACCGTTAGTGACATTTCGCACATTGGTTCGGGAAAATTCAAGGACTGTGAGGTAAACATTGACGGCATGCCCTGCTGCCTGCTCATTGACGTTGGAGCCAAAGTCTCCATATTGAGCGAGGCTGTGTACAAAACCCACTTCACGCACTGTCAACTGCAGCCCGCAACTTCCAATCTGCATGCGTACTCTGACTCCAAAATTGAGGTACTTGGGGTCATATCCTGATATACTACAATGATATAATATTGGAGAACTTTTCCTTTTATGTCACAAAGGGACGAAGCCTCATGGGTGTTGACCTTTTTGACAAGCTTGGGTTCAAAGTTTACAACCCAACAGCACACCTGTGTACACGCTGGACTTTGACAAGCAGTATCCCTCAATTTTCACAGGGTTTGGAGTGACAACAAAATTCGGCCATCGTCCCTGCGTTGACCCTTCCGTCAAACTGGTTATGCAGTGACTTCGCCATCTCCCATGTGCGGTTCGTGACCAAGTATCCGCAGAGTTAACGTGACTCAAATCTCAGGTATTCATTGAGATCATCGACTCCTCACCCTGGATCTCAAACTTAGTCATTGCTTGGCATAAAAATGGGGAGATCCACCTGGGCAACGACCTGAAAGAGGTCAATAAGGCCATCATCCCCGACAAGTACCTTGTTCCTACCATCGACGAACTGTCTTCAGAATTCCACGGCTCAATAATCTTTACGAAACTCGGCATCCGCCGCAGTTACCTGCAAATACCCCTAACGAAGAACAGCAAACCGCTCACGGCATTCATGACGCATGATGATCTGTATCAGTATCGATGCATGCCCTACGGACTATCTTCTGCACCAAGTGCATTTCAGAAGATAGAAACATATAAATCCACGGCGCAGCAGGAGGCCATCTCGGCCCATTGTGTCCGCGCCAGCCGACAAAAAGCCACACGACCCTCGGTCAGCAACCCTGAAGGAAGGTTACATATAAACCTATGAACAATGAACAATGGCGGAAAGGTAAAGAGCACCCAGCCCAACCAGTCCGCCCCACACAACTGTGACACCTCTTGCACTCCAAAACATTCTACACTCCACCTCAACCGGAGCCATGTGATTTCCTGGGAGAGGCAAAAACCAAATAAAAACCAAGGCCAATTGGGGATAAAAATCTGGGAAAATTCCTCTCCGACCTATCCAGGTGATCAAAACTAGTCCTAGAAAATCACTCTGGTCATTCGATTCGCTGCTGTACTTAACCATCATATTTGCGCCAGCCAACAAGATGTTATCCAGTCTAATCCCACTTACCAGCTCTAGGTCTGCAACCCTGCAGGTTAAAGCACTTCAAGTGCCCATCCAAGCACCTTTTAAATGTGGTGAGGGTTTCTGCATCCACCATCCTTCCAGGCAGTGAGCTCCAGATCCCCACAACCCTCTGCGTGAAGAAGCCGCCCATCAAATCCCCTCTGACCCTTCCACCAACCACCTTAAAACAATGCACCTTCGTAATTGACCCCTCCACCAAGGGAACTAGGCCCTTGCTATCCACTATAACCAGGCCCCTCAAAATTTTGTACACCTCAATGAGGTCTTCTTTCAGCCTCCTCTGTTCCAATAAGAACAAACCCAGCCTATCCAATCTGTCTCATAGATTGTCACTACTATGCTAGCAGGCATAGAGGGAGCCCTTAATCTGCTGACGATATCATCGTCCATGGATGGAGAATGGAAGAACATGACCAGCGACTTCACGCAGTTATGGCCAGACATATAATATTACATTTAATGCCGATTTCTTCGCTGCTGGAGAAATAAACTTTCTGGGCTACAGATTCACAGTACAAGGTGTTAAGCCGATACTTGACAACTTTGACGTGATCCAGCAAATGCAGGAGGCTACCAATGTCAAAGAAATGTTATCATTCCTTGGCACTTGCAACTTCTATCTGAAGTTCGTCCCGCACTGCGCATACATTGCCGAACCACTTTGCAAGTTGCTGCACAAGGACGTCCCTTGGGAATGGACAGATTCCCAGGCTCAGGCATTCACCATGCTTAAGGAGAAAATCACATCCCCTCCTATCCTCGTGCACTTTGATCTGAATGCCACTACGTATGTCACCACAGATGCATTAGGTGCTGTGTTCTCGCAATGGATTGACGGCCTGGAACTCCCAGTAGCCTTTGCTTCTCGCACGCTCTCATCTGCAGAACATAAATACTCTACTGGGGAACGCAAAGCATTCGCTTGCACCTACGCATGTGAACGCTGGCATATTTATCTCTATGGCAGGAAATTTACCCTCTGTATGGATCACCAAGCGCTAACTACGCTACTCGCTACAACTGGATCTGGGCACAGACCACTACGAATCAGCCGATGGTCAGATTGCCTTCATCACTATATCTGATGCATAGTACATCGCTGGCAGTCGCAACCACGCAGCTAACATGCTCAGCCGCTCGACACCTGTTTTGGACTCTGGTGCTGACTTGTTCACAGATGACGACACATATGTCATGTCGATCATCACTCAGTCCATCAGAAACCTTGTCTTTTCGACGAACTTGAATCACAGAGTGATGCTACGCTCCAGCACATGTGCCACTTCCTCCAGACTGAGTGGCCCAAGCAAATTCCGGAAAAGCTGAAAACCTTCCACAGACTTCGCGATGAATTTTCTAGTTGGAATGATGGCTGCACAGCTCGTGATGATAGAGCAGTAATTCTGAAGTCGCTTCAACAGTGCGTTCTCTCATTGGTACATGATGGACACTCTGGCATTGTCCGCATGAAGCAGAGATGTTGCGATTCAGTATGGTGGCCTGGGATTGACACTCGCATCGAGGAGTTTGTCGCACACTGCGAAGCATGCTGTCTGAGCGAAAAGGCCACAAACATCTGACCAGCGCCAATGAAGCCCACTCCATGGCCACAAAGACCATGGCAACAACTTTAGTTGGATATCTTCGGTCCAGTTGAAGCAGCTCCACAGTAACAGCGTTTCCTTGTTGTAGTACATGATCTGCATTCCAAATGGTCAGAAATGGTTACAAGTTCAGTGACCTCATCAACGATCGTCACTATTCTGCAGCGTATGTTCACAAAGTGGGGCCTCCCAGACGTCATAATTACTAACAATGGACCACAGTTTCTGTCTGACCAGTTTGCGGATTTCCTCATTCGTCATGCTATCGAGCATCGCCTTACTGCTCGGTACAATCCTCAAAGCAACGGTGTTGAGCGATTTAACCGTGTCATTAAAGAGGGTTTGAAAGCCAACCTCGCAGCAGACCAAACATTTGACGAAGTGGTTCAAACCATTCTCCGCACATACCATTTGACAAAGCACTCGCTAATGGGGAAGACACTCGCTGAGCTCGTGATTGGGCGGATCCTTCGCTGGCTACTGGATATTCTCAAACTTTCAGCCAAACCTCATCATCATAGGCAGTCCCTCGAAATCAAGGAAGACTTGCTTCCACTCCAAAAGTGAGTTCTCAGTCCAATACGGGAATTACAGTCTCTGTCGCAGATGGGACAGACAATCGTTGGAGGAAAGGGTGGGTGGGGAGTCTGGTTTGCCGCACGCTCCTTCCGGTGCCTGCACTTGTTTTCTGCATGCTCTCGGCGACGAGACCCGAGGTGCTCAGCACCCTCCAGGATGCTCTTCCTCCACTTACAGCAGTCTTTGTCCAGGGACTCCCAGGCGTCGGTGGGGATGTTGCACTTTATCAAGGAGGACTTGAGGGTATCCTTGAAATGTTTCCTCTGTTCAACTGGGGCTCGTTGCCGTGTAGGAGTTCCGAGTGGAGCGCTTGATTTGGAAGTCTTGTGTCTGACATGTGGACAATGTGGCCCACCCAACGGAGCTGGCCGAGTGTGGTCAGTGCTTCGATGCTGGGGATGTTGGCCTGATCGAGAACACTGACGTTGGTGCATCTGTCCTCCCAGGGGATTTGCTGGATCTTGCGCGAAGATAGCCACACTCGCATCCCAGATTTCGGAAGGGCAACGAAAAGCGAAGTCATACCCTGACACAAAATGATGTGCTCAAAAGCCCCAACTGAAGAATGGAGATTGGGTCAGAGTTAAGCGCCCAAACCATAGTCATAAGCTCGCATCTTCACTTTCACCTCCAAAACAGATCGGATGAAAGTTCAGCCCTCTGAGTTCAATGATGGAACTCAGTGGAACATTTGTAGACTGAACTCAACTCACAGGGCAACAGACGAGCAGGATGGGACGGAGGCACCGTTCTGTTTACCAACTGAAATCCTCGATCAAACACCGCAAGCTCCACGCCGGTCTCAGTGTATCAGAACATGGCATGGCTATCTCAAGGACTTTGTCTGTACCTCGACTGTAGTTTTAAAATGGGGGGAAATCGGTTGTGTTCATACTCTATTTATTTGTTGCAGCTCACAGAACGGGCATTAAGACCCTGTGGGAGCTATTCACAGTTACTGTACTCATGCTGGTTCATGCCGGTTTGGGACACCATTTTGGGTTGTATAAAAGCCCAGTTAAGTTACATTTCTCCTGGCTCAGTTTGTCAGTTATTCACGTGTACACAACACTTCCTTGTGCAGGATTCGGGGTTTAAGAGCTAGGTCACTAGGATTACATGGAGATTTGCAAATTTGGCCTTAAGAAAGGCTTGAAGTGGGATGCAGATGAATAAAAAAAAACAAGTGTTCCTGATTTTGATGATTTGTCCCTGATTTGTTCCGCTTCTCCTTTCCTGTCCTGTCCTGAAGGCACTGATTCAGATTGGAGTACAGCTTCACAGGCAGTTGTTACCCTTTGATACCTATCCCTTCTGGCCTTTCTTCGTGTGTGAACCTAGGCAGCAAGTGTCAGTAGGCAGCCGAATCCTGTCCTCCACTGACATACACATGCACACATTGAATTGCAGTCGGAGTCGCAGGACAGTGAGCAGGAGTGAGGACCCTGGCTGATTTCCCCCTCCCTTGCCCATAGGATACTTGTACTATAGACCTCGGAGAGGGTGCGGAGGAGATTTATTGGAATGGTGCCAGGGATTAGGGACTTCTGTTATGTGGAAAGTAAAAAAACTGGGATTGTTCTCCTTCGAGCTGAGAAGGTTAGTGGGGGATATTTAATTGGAGTGTTCAAAATCATGAAGGGCTTTGAGCGAGTAAATAAGGAGAAATTGTTTCCAGTGACAGACATGTCAGGAACCAGAGAATAGAGATTGAAGGTCATTGGCAAAAGAATCAGAGGGGAGATGAGGGGGAAAAAATTACGCAGCGGGTTGTTATTGCTTGAAAAAGTGGTGGAAGCAGATTCAATAGTAGCTTTCAAAAGGGAATTGGATAACTACTTGAAAAGGACAGAGTGGGTGAGTGGGACTAATTAGATGGCTCTTTCAAAGGGCTGGCAAAGGCACGATGGTTCAAAGGACCTCCTCGTATGCTGTATCATTCTATGATTCTATACTGTTACACTGGAACGTTCAAGGTTCAAAAGGCTCATTACCACACTTTAAGAACATAAGAACATAAGAATTAGGAACAGGAGTAGGCCATCTAGCCCCTCGAGCCTGCTCCGCCATTCAACAAGATCATGGCTGATCTGGCCGTGGACTCAGCTCCACTTACCCGCCCGCTCCCCATAACCCTTAATTCCCTTATTGGTTAAAAATCTATCTATCTTACAGTGCACTTAGCAAGTGAGTCACTGGAGCAGCTCACTTGAAGTTTAAAGTAATATAGTTTAAGAAGACATTTTTTAGTGGAGCATTATCACGATAGATGCACCTCCATGCTCACTACGACAGCACCTCCCTCCCCATGATTCCTGCCACCGAGAAAAACAAGAGCTGCAATGGCGCAAGAGCACCATCGCCCCCAAGCTCTCCTCCGTGTCACACACCATTTGACTTGGACATACATCACCATTCCTTCACCGTCACTGGAAAGAAAGCCTGGATATCCAACTCCCTAACACCATCGTGGGAGCAACATCACTGCAAGGACTGCAGTGGTGCAAGAAGAGGGCCCACCATCACCTTCTCGGGGTAACTAAGGATGGGCACTCAATGCGACAGTGACAGTGTTGCCCACATCCTGAGAACAAAGTATGCTTTAGAAAAGGGTTTGAAGGGTCTTGGGTGCCCCATGCCATGTGTCTACCCACTCTTTGACAGAACTTTGACGTTTAGTTTTGAATGATTTGAATTAAGGTAAATTCATTTGCCTCAGAAATATGATGCCAGCACATTTTATTGCCATACTGCAAACCTGATACGATTTTTGCCACTGTGTAGCACGGAAGTGAGGAATTTTACCTGTGGGCGAGGCAGACATTGACACCGATGCTATTCAACTCACCCACTCTGCGTAAGTAATGCAGAGGTCACCATGGCGATGTTCTGTTCATGACATCCGATTGCAAGTGAATCAACCTGCTCGCCACAATGCCCCTGTGACAAGATAGACTTTGCAGGGACTCTTGATTAAGTGCACATCCTCCCCAATGAGAGGTGACCTTCAGCGAATGAAACCTGAAGAAAAAAAATGGACTTATCTCCAGTAGATGGATGTAAACATTCAGGAAGAAAACCGAAACAAAGACCCAGCAGACTGAGACAGGCATGGAGTGTATACTGTGTCAGCTTATGGTATACGGAGAATGGCTGCATCGTGAAAGCTGCACTCTCAGACTTGGGGGAGGCGTTGAATGGGGTCCTGCAAGGGTCAGTGGTTGGACCCCTGTTGCTTCTCATCTACATAAATTATTTGAACACTGCAAGAAAATGCAGTCTTGTCAAATTTGCTGATCTTCAGAAGCATCTAGGTTGTTTATGCAATTGGGAAAATAAATGACAAATGACATTTAATACTGAAACATATAAAAGAACGCAAACAAGCTGAAAAATATGCATTATTATGTGTACAATGAATGGAACTGGGTTAGCACAGGAAGAATTAGAAATTGACCTGGGAGTAACAATAAACTCATCACTTTCAATATCTACACAATGAAGCAACGCAATCAAAGAGAGAATAGAATGCTGGATATAGAGCCAGAACAGGAAAGTACAAGTCTTCAGATGATATGCTAAGGTTTTACAATGCATTAGTCAGACCATACTTGGAGTATTGTGTTCGTTCTGGTCACCACGGCCCATAAAATGTACCGGTAGTGAAAAGAGTACAGAGGGCAGCAATACCACCAATCCCAAGTGTAGAAGGGAGCAGATAGAATGAGCGAAGTTTAAAATAAATACAGAAATGCTGGAAACACTCAGCAGATTGGGCGTCATCTATGTAGCGAGAAACAGAGTTAACGTTTCAGGTCGATGATCTGCTGGATAGTTCCAGCGTTCTCTGTTTCTATTTCAGATTTCTAGCATCTGCAGTATTTTGCTTTTGTATTCGAGAACTTTATCTTGGGTAGTATTCCAGACGCTTGGACTAATGATCTGGGGAATTTAAATTCAGGTTCATTAAATAAATCTGGAATTCAAAAGCTAGTGGTTAAAAATAATGGTGACCATGAAACTGATGGATTGTTGTAACAATCTGATGTGACTGATCGTCAAACTGATGTGACTCCAGATCCACAGCAATGTCGTTGACTCTTACCTGCCCTCCGAAATGGCCTAGCAAGCCTCTCAATTGATGAGTAGATGCTAAGAGGTTATTTCCTGAGGACTGGGAGAATTTTACAATTCAGCAGAGGAGGACAAAGGGTTTAATTAGGAGGGGGAAAATAGAGTATGAGAGGAAGCCTGCTGGGAACATAAAAACTGACTGCAAAAGCTTCTATAGCTATGTGAAGAGAAAAAGATTAGTGAAGACAAATGTAGGTCCTTTGCAGTCAGCTTCAGGTGAATTTATAATGGGGAACAAAGAAATGGCAGACCAGTTGAACAAATACTTTGGTTCTGTCCTCATGAAGGAAGGCACAAATAACCTTCCGGAAATACTAGGAGACCGAGAGTCTAGTAAAAAGGAGGAACTGAAGGAAATCCTTATTAGGCAGGAAATTGTGTTAGGGAAATTGATGGGATTGAAGGCCGATAAATCCCCGGGGCCTGATAGACTGCATCCCAGAGTACTTAAGGAAGTGGCACTAGAAATAGTGGATGCATTGGTGATCATTTTCCAACAGTCTATCGACTCTGGATCAGTTCCTATGGACTGGAGGGTAGCTAATGTAACACCACTTTTTAAGAAAGGAGGGAGCGAAAAAACGGGTAATTATAGACCGGCTAGCCTGACATCAAATGTTGGAATCAATTATTAAAGATGAAATAGCAGTACATTTGGAAGGCAGTGACAGGATCGGTACAAGTCAGCATGGCTTTATGAAAGGGAAATCATGCCTGACAAATCTTCTAGAATTTTTTGAGGATGTAACTGGTAGAGTGGACAAGGGAGAAGCAGTGGATGTGGTGTATTTGGACTTTCAAACGGCTTTTGACAAGGTCCCACATAAGAGATTGGTGTGTAATGTATTGACGTGGATAGAGAACTGGTTGGCAGACAGGAAGCAGAGAGTCGGGATAAATGGGTCTTTTTCAGAATGGCAGACAATGACTAGTGGGGTGCCGCAAGGGCTCAGTGCTGGGACCCCAGCTATTTACAATATACATTAATGACTTAGATGAAGGAATTGAGTGTAATATCTCCAAGTTTGCAGATGACACGAAGCTGGGTGGCGGTGTGAGCTGTGAGGAAGACGCTAAGAGGCTGCAGGGTGATTTGGACAGGTTAGGTGAGTGGGCAAATGCATGGCAGATGCAGTATAATGTGGATAAATGTGAGGTTATCCACTTTGGTGGCAAAAACACAAAGCAGAATATTATCTGAATGGTGGTAGTTGGGAAAAGGTGAGGTGCAACGAGACCTGGGTGTCATGGTACATCAGTCATTGAAAGTTGGTATGCAGGTACAGCAGGCGGTGAAGAAGGCAAATGGTATGTTGGCCTTCATAGCTAGGGGATTTGAGTATAGGAGCAGGGAGGTCTTACTGCAGTTGTACAGGGCCTTAGTGAGGCCTCACCTGGAATATTGTGTTCCGTTTTGGTCTCCTAATCTGAGGAAGGACGTTCTTGCTATTGAGGGAGTGCAGCGAAGGTTCACCAGACTGATTTCCGGGATGGCAGGACTGACATATGAGGAGAGACTGGATCGACTGGGCCTGTATTCACTGGGGTTTAGAAAGATGAAAGGATCTCATAGAAACATATAAAATTCTGACGGGACTGGACAGGTTAGATGCAGGAAGAATGTTCCTGATGTTGGGGAAGTCCAGAACCAGGGGAGATAGTCTAAGGATAAGGGGTAAGCCAGTTAGGAGTGAGATGAGGAGAAACCTCTTCACTCAGAGAGTTGTTAACCTGTGGAATTCCCTACCGCAGAGAGTTGTTGATGCCAGTTCATTGGATATATTCAAGAGGGAGTTAGATATGGCCCTTATGGCTAAAGGGATCAAGGAGTATGGAGAGAAAGCAGGAAAGGGGTACTGAGGGAATGATCAGCCATGATCTTATTGAATGGTGGTGCAGGCTCGAAGGGCCGAATGGCCTACTCCTGCACCCATTTTCTATGTTTCTATGTTTCTATGTTTTCCTTGGCTGGAGTGTCTAGTACTAGCGGGCCTCGTCTCAGGATAAGGGGTAGGCCATTCAAGACCGAGATGAGGAGGAATTTCTTCACTCAGAAGGTTGGGAATCTTTGGAATTCTCTACCTCAAAGAGTTGTGGATGTCGAGTCTTTGAGAATATTCAAGGTTGAGATAGATAGGTTTTTTGAGTCGAGCGGAATCAAGGGATATGGCGATCGGGCGGGAAAGTGGAGTTGAGGTAGAAGATCAGCCACGATCTTACTGAATGGAGGAGCAGGCTCGAGGGGTCGTAAGGCTTACTCCTGCCTCTAAATCTTATGTTCTTATGTTCTCAGTTATGTCAAACTGCTAGATGGACTGCAGCAGTTCAAGAAGGTGGTTCACCACCAATTAGGGATGGGCAATAAATGCTGGCCTTTCCAGTGACGCCCACCTCCTGTGAACAAATAAAAAAATATTCAGCTGGGCTTCTACGAGCAACAGGATGGCTGGAATTTGGATCTCAATCTTTATACCAGTCTGATATAAATCTATTCTTCACTGCTATTAGTGGATCTGCTAAACTGAGGCGGGAGTAAGAGAGCTGCAGGTGGTAAATGGGAGCGAGGAAGTCAAGCTCACCCACCCCTCGTCACTGCCTCCACACTTGTGTATGTGACGGGACAGAGGACAGGATTGAAGCTTGGCTCTTGTACCTTCCACGGTCCAACAGTTTGTCAAGAATCACTGTTGATGGTCACATACAACAACAACTTGTATCTATATAGCGCCTTTAACATAGTGAAACGTCCCAAGGCGCTTCACAGGTATATTATGCAATAATAATTTGACACCGAGCCGCATAAGTAGAAACGCAGGTGACAAAAAGCTTGGTCAAAGAGGTAGGTTTTAAAGAGCGTCTTGAAGGAGGAAAGAAAGGTAGAGAGGCGGAGAGGTTTAGGCAGGGAATTCCAGAGCTTGGGGCCTAGGCAATAGAAGGCACAACCATCAGTGGTCGAGCGATTACAATCAGGATGCTCAGGAGGGTAGATATCGCGGGGGGTTGTGGGGCTGAAGGAGATTACAAAGATAGGGAGGGGCGAGGCCATGGAGGGATTTGAAAATAAGGATGAGAATTTTGAAATCGAGGCGTTGTTTAACCAGGAGCCAATGTAGTCAGTGAGCACAGGGGCGATGGATGAGCGGGTCTTGGTGCGAGTTAGGACATAGAAAATAGGTAGAAAATAGGTGCAGGAGTAGGCCATTCGGCCCTTTGAGCCTGCACTACTTTGTTTTCCTCCGCCCCCCCCCAACACACCCCCTTCCCCAGTCACTGAGTCAAGGGCAACGGCCATCCTGTCCCACCTGCGGACCCGGGATATTGGCCGCCATCGCCTCAAAAAACAAATTTATTCCCCACTTTAAAAACACACCAGACAAAACTCTTCATCTGGAAGTTGCCGTCGCCAGTGAGGGGGCTATGTCTTCAACAGCAAGCCCTGGATCAGCCGCTCCTGCAACAAGCACCGAGCGCTGCTGGACTGCCGCGCCCACTCCCCCGCCCGATCTCATAGGCTCCAATCAATCCACACGGGCAGGCGAGTTTTGGATCACCTCTAGTTTATGTAGGATAGAATGTGGCCACTTGGTAAGGTACCACAGTGTACCTGATTGCTGTGCAAATGTGTGCCAACCATAGTCAGTGTTTACGCACATTGCCATTTTGGGAAAGATTCTTTTGGTTTTTATGTGTAACATAATTATGAATAAAAATGCATTTACAATGCTGCTACATGTAACCAGGGAAAGATTATAAAGGGGATGGAGTATAAAAAGCAGGGAAGTCTTGCTACAGCAATATTAGGTATTGGTGAGGCGACACCTGGAATACTGTGTGCAGTTTTGGTTTCCATTTTTACAAAAGGTATACTTGCTTTGGAGGCAGTTCAGAGAAGGTTCACTAGGTTGATTCCTGGGATGAGGGTGTTGACTTATGAGGAAAAGTTGAGTAGGTTGGGCCTCTACTCATTGGAATTCAGAAGAATGAGAGGTGATCTTATCGAAACGTATAAGATTATGAGGGGGTTTGACAAGGTGGATGCAGCACGGATGTTTCCACTGATGGGGGAGACTAGAACTAGAGGGTATGATCTTAGAATTATGGGCCGCCCATTTAAAACAGAGATGAGGAGAAATTTCTTCTCTCAGAGGATTGTAAATCTGTGGAATTCGCTGCCTCAGAGAGCTATGGAAGCTGGGACATTGAATAAATTTAAGACAGAAATAGACAGTTTCTTAAACGATAAGGGGTTATGGGGAGCGGGCGGGGAAGTGGAGCTGAGTCCATGATCAGATCAGCCATGCTCCTATTGAATGGCGGAGCAGGCTCGAAGGGCCATATGGCCTACTCCTGTTCCTATTTCTTATGTTCTTATGTTCTTATAATTTCTCAAGATTTTGTAGCTCACACTTAAGGCTGGAGTTTTGAGAAGTTTGCGACCGGGTTTTCACCGCGATTTGACCCTCCGGGGCGAAAACCCGGTCGCAAAGCCTGGCGGGATCCTTGGCTCATTGTTTGCGGCAGCGATGGGATGTAGCGCCGGGGAGAGGTGTGCCGACGTGCAACACCGCGGATTGCGGTACCGCCGGGTCTTTCAGCTCTCTCCCGACCCGTAAGGCACGCCCAGAATACCAACAGGTCAAACCTGTCAGTGCAGCCCTGCCAGCAGTGGTAAGTATGAAAACCTGCAAAAAAGGTAAGTTAAAGTTTTTATTTTAAAATTTTTTCAGCTATTCGATAGATAAGTGTCTTGTATGTTTTTTTGGGGGAAAAAAAATCCCCCTCCCTCCCAAGGCCTCTCTCGCAGTGCTCTCGGCCCCGGACTAAATTTGGCGAAACTCGCGTTTTTGCGCCGCGAGTCCTCTTGCAACGCCCCCGTTACCGATGCATAAAACCCGAAAGTTCGGCCTAAAAACGGTAGCGCAGTGAAAGCCTAAAATCCGGCTCTTAAAGTGGCCACTGTGAGGAAAGGGAAAACTGGCACAATTACACATGGGACAGCTTTTGTAAGATTGACGTAGAGATCGGGGTGCATTTGCACTACAGCTGCATTATGGAATCATACAATAGTACAGCACAGAAGTAGGCCATTCAGCAAATCCAGTCTGCGCTGGCTCTTTCGAAGAACAATCTAGTTAGTCCCACTCCCCTGCTCTTTCCCCATATCCCTGCAAATATTTATCCAGTTCCTTTTTGACAGCTACTATTGTTTGCACCATCCAATTCATCCAGATCCTAACCATTCGTTGCATAATTTTTATTTACTCATTTTGGCTCTGTGTCCTTTGGTTATCGACCCTTCAGCCATTGGCAACAGTTGCCCTTAATTTACTCTAACTAAACCATTCATAATTGTAAACACCTCTATCAATTCTCCTGTTAGCCTTCTCTGCTCTAAGAAGAACAACCCCAGCTTCTGCAGTCTATCCGCATAACTGTAAACCCTCATCGCTGGAACCATTCCAGTATATCTCTTCTGCAACCTCTCCAAAGCCTTCACGTCCTTTCTAAAGTGTGGTGCCCAGAATTGGACACGATACTCCAGCTGGGGCCGAACTAATGTTTTATGTAATGGTGCAAAGCAGTTTGTGTAAATGCAGCCTGAACCCAGTATCAAGGGTCGGCCTGACACAGGAGTGAGGTACAGGGACAGTTACTGGAGAAATGGGTCTCGCTCCGCTTAGCTTCAGAGCCAGTTTGAGCCTCAGCGTGCAATGTAGACCATGCAGGTTTAGCCCAAACTGCTTCTCACCAACCCTTAACTTCTAACCACTCGCGTATCTGACGGGTTTAGACAGGTTAGATGCAGGAAGAATGTTCCCAATGTTGGGGAAGTCCAGAACCAGGGGTCACAGTCTAAGGATAAGAGGTAAGCCATTTAGGACCGAGATGAGGAGAAACTTCTTCACCCAGAGAGTGGTGAACCTGTGGAATTCTCTACCACAGAAAGTTGTTGAGGCCAATTCACTAAATATATTCAAAAAGGAGTTAGATGTAGTCCTTACTACAAGGGGGATCAAGGGGTATGGCGAGAAAGCAGGAATGGGGTACTGAAGTTGCATATTCAGCCATGAACTCATTGAATGGCGGTGCAGGCACGAAGGGCCGAATGGTCTCCTCCTGCACCTGTTTTCTATGTTTCTATGTTTCTATGCACCTTGGATGGAAGCTTTGCCTTGCATTTAATCTGTGGTGTGACTTAACCTGGGAGTGCATGGTTTTGACATTCCCCCACTTTGAGCACAAGTATTCACCAGAACTGGAACAAAGCACAAGAATTATATGTTATATGTGTAAATGGTCACTTTATACCTTTGTACATTGTGTTCCAGAATATTTTCAAATGCTTCACCAGCCCCATTGTGCTTCTGACAAGCTAGTCTTCAGTGTTGCTGTAGTTTATTGTTTGATTGCCATGGTAACTTTTTTTAAAGGATAAAAACAAGCAGGTAACAACATTCGAACAAGCTTATAAGAACATTGTAGCTACATGTTTGGGATGTTATTACATTATGGCTACAGACTCTCCTAGCAGCTCATGTTAGTAAAGACACGTGCTAGCGCAGAATTGAGCCGTGCAAACCAGCCAGGTAGTTTTGTCCCCAATCTGCAAGTAAAAATGGACAGAATTGTGGGACTCACTCCCCAAAAGAGACTTATTTAATGACTGCGAACCAGGTGTTCTGCTGATCTGTGTTGCCGGCAGCTGATGCAGTGGTAAGAGTTTGTGTAAATGCAGCCTGAATCCAGTGTCAGTGGGCGACTTGACACAGGAACGAGGTGCAGTGACACTAACTGGAGAAGCGGGTTTTGCTCCGCTTAGTTTCACAGCCAGTTTGAACCTCAGCGTGGAATTTGCACTGCGCACGGTGGTGAGTGTGAGCCTCCCCGATTCTAATCGCTCCAACATTGGCGGCCGTGCTTTCAGCTGGCTAGGCCCCAAGCTAAACGTCTCCACCTCTCTGTTCTCCTTCAAGATGCTCCTTAAAACCCACCTCTTTGACCAAACTTTTGTTCACCTGTCCTAATATCTCCTTATGTGGCTCGGTGTCAAATTTTGTTTGAAAACGCCTTGAGACGTTTTACCGTGTTAAAGGTGCTATATAAATACAAGTTGTTGCTGTTGTTACAATTAACCTCAGAGTTCCTGGTATTAGGAGAGTAAAATTGGACCAGGGCTTCCACTCCTGACTGCCATGCTCTGAGCCCTGCTGGAAATTGTTGGACGAGTGTTGGAGCAGGCATTGCTGTGAAGCTCCGGGATTAAATAGCCTGCAGGCTCACACATGAAGGTAGTCATTGGGGCAATTTCCCTTATGGATATTAAGGGAATCAAGTGATATAGGGATAGTGCAGCAAAGTGGAATTGAGGTAGAAAATTAGCCATAATTTTATTGAATGTCGGAACAGGCCCAAGGGGCTCAATGATCTACTCCTGCTCCTATTTCTTATGTTCTTATGTTTTTATGTGAGGTACCAGAAGGTGGCCGGTTGCTTTGGAACTCTACCTGAGGGTACGTTCGCACAATCGGGTGATGGGGGGGGGGGGGGTGCGGGGTAGGGGAGGGGAACCTGGATAAAAGATGGAAAATAAAATGATTGCTATAATTCTCCCCGTATTACTGAATTGATAAAGGATACATGTTGTTAAATACAGATCATGAGGTCCATAGGATCAGGGATAGGCCAGTCAGCCTCTCGAGCCTGTTCCACCATTCATGGCTGATCTGTATCTCTACTCCATTTACCTGCCTTGGTGCCATATCCCTTAATACCCTTACATAACAAATCTTTATCAATCTCAGTTTTGAAATTTTCAATTGACCCCTAGCCTCAACAACTTTTTGAGGGAGAGAGTTCCAGATTTCCACTACCCTTAGTGTGAAGAAGTGCTTCCTGACTAGCGTTTGATTCATAGTCAGGGGTCATAAAGCTAACTGTAATGTCCCATGGCTACCTTGACTGAGATGATTCCTCAGCACAGCCCGGGGATCAAACCTGAGACCTCCTGGTCCGTGCAGCTCAGCTACCTCTCAGTGCTCCTGAGGAAGCTTTATATTATCTTTATTTGAATGAAATGACCACCAAGTTCCCTGCCAGAATACAGCAGCTGGTATGGTCTTATTGGCGATGTTACAAATTAATGTGGGAGACTATTTTTATTGTGCTAAACTGAACACTTTCCATTTCAGGCACCCAGTGTCAGCACTAAAGAACATAGGAATTGTTAGACAAAAAAAATCAAAGTCAGCTTAAGAAATAGGAGCTGGAGTAGGCCATTTGGCCCATCGAGGCTCCTCCGCCATTCAGGGATGGGGAACTTCAGTTATGTGGATAGACTGGAGAAGCTGGGGTTGTTCTCCTTGGAGCAGAGAAGGTTAAGAGGAGGTTTGATAGAGGTGTTCAAAATCATGAGGGTTCTAGACAGAGTAGATAGAGAGAAACTGTTCCCATTGGTGGAAGGGTCGAGAACCAGAGGACGCAAATCGAGGTGATTGGCAAAAGAACCAAAGGCGACATGAGGAAATACTTTTTTACGCAGTAAGTGGTAAGGATCTGGAATGCACTGCTTGAGGGGGTGGTGGAGGCAGATTCAATCGTGGCTTTGAAAAGGCAATTGGAGGAAAGAAAACAATTGCAGGGCTATGGGAAAGGGTGGTGGAGTGAGACTAACTGAAGTGCTCTTGCAGAGAGCTGGCACAGGCTTGATGGGCCGAATGGCCTCCTTCTGTGCTGTAACCATTCTATGATTCTATGATTGTATAAACACAAGGAGATGGTAATGCGACAAGTAAAGAAGCAAGTGCCTCTGCACTTGCTTAAAATCTGATACAGCTCGAACTTTTTCCAGTTCTGACGAATCGCCTTGAAACGTTAACTCTGTTTCTCTCTCCGCAGACGCTGCCTGATCTGCTGAGTATTTCCAGCATTTTCTGTTTTTACCCCTGTATCTGTTCCGGTCAAGATCAGCTAACTCAGCACAGCCCACTGGTCATGGATATCTGCATGGCTCAGATATGCTACCTTCACTTGTGTGCTCTTACAAAACTTAAGGCAGACGCAAATGTCACTGCCACTTTGGCTAACTTGTTTCCCATAATGTATCCCTGTTGCCAAATGATGAAGTAAAAAGCAAAGCTGCAAATTTTGTGAATTAGAATGCAAACAGAAAATGCTGGAAATGCAAAGCCAGCCAATAAGCATCAGAGCGGGAGAGGGAGGGAAGGGTTGATGTATTTAGGTGCAATCCTTCATTGTTACTAGTCAGTCGGGACCATGCCAGTTCTGGTGAAGGTTAAAACATTATTTACTTTCCAGACAATGATAAACCTGCTGGGCATTTTGAGCATCTTCTGTCTTTAACTCACAGAGCTGTTTTCCAGTGGGGAGCTTCATTCACGGGCCGTGCACATCGAGAAATTGCAGGCTAGCTGCCCACTATTTTCTGCCCATTAAATTGAATTAAAATGAATTAAATCATGGTTGGTGTGCCTGCAATTTTCCAATACTCATAGCTGGTGATCGAGGCTCCATGCCCAAAGCATGAGCTTGGAAAATTATCCCTTCCAACTTGAAACTGGGTGATACCTTTCTGCCTTTTACTTCTCTTCCTTTTGAATGCTCCTCGGCTTGACACCGTGGAATTGTAGTGTGAGTGCAACTTCCCTGTGCTGATCCAAATGGTGTAACTCTAAACTTTGCTATGCTAGAGAAAACTGTGATTGTCTCCTGGATGGAGACTTATTTAGCTTAGATGCCTCTGTGTTGGACTGGGTCCACTCGGAAAGCTGTGCTGTACAAGGGTCTGGCAACTGGGGCTTTGTCTATTTACTATGCAATGGAGTTTGCATCTCTCTGCTGTATGACATTTCACTCAGCCAGGAGAATGGCAGGTGCAGTGGCACCATAGACTTACCATTGTAACAGTGCAGGCCCCATGTCCAGCAGAGAACAGGTGAACTTACCCTGAGATGTGTTGACTAACGTTTTTTTTTCCATTGCAGTCTCGCCTTCACGCTGGAGTTCAGATGGGAAATATTCAATAAGGCAGAGGTTCCCAAACTGGGTTTGGGGGGCGTAACTCACTAACAGGCAGTGCCTGTAATACATTTTTCCCCATTGGTGGCGCTGCAGCACTCCCCTCAACTCTCTCGGGCTAATTCTCAACTGTGCCCTCTCCAAACCTCAGGCGCCTTCTGCTGACAGTTCCAGCTTACAGGTATTTTCAACTCTCCTGCGTTTAAATGTGTTTCTTTCATTTCACATAAAAAAAGGCTGTTTGCCTTCTGGTCTGTACTGCTGCGCAGCATAAATTTCTTTTTCAGAAGTGCTCATGACCTGGGGGTCCCCTCTGCCATGGAGAAATAAATTACAGTAAGCCAGTACCCTTCCTCCCACAGACCCACCCCCACCACCCACTGATTCTGCTTCAAGAATCTGTTGAAAGCTTCTTTGCCCTTGGTTCTGCAACTCTGTGGAGCATTTGATTTTCTTTTGTCCTGCATCAAGGTCCTCAGGAGTGAGTCAAGGGTTATGGGCAACAGGCAGGAAAGTGGAGCTGAGCCAAAGATCAGATCAGTCATGATCTTATTGAATGACGGAGCAGGCTCGGGGGGCCAAATGGCCGACTCCTGCTCCTATTTCTTATGTTCTGAGTCTGAGTAAATGCACCCAGGTTATGTGTTACTGAACCGTGGAGAACTTGAAGGTTCCAGGCTCAATCCCTGGTCTGTGTTGTGTTAACCAATCTCATGCAGTATCTCCAAGCTAGGCTGGAGAAAGTCAAGCCAAGGTTCTTGTTCACTCCTCACTATCTAATAACCCCTTTTGGAAAATGTGCATGTGTGGATATCAGTGAGCAACAACAACAACTTGCATTTATATAGCGCCTTTAACATACTACAATGTCTCAAGACGCTTCACAGGAGCGTAATCGGACAAAAGTTGACACCGAGCCATAAGAAGACATTCGGACAGGTGACCAAAAGGTTGGTTAAAGAGGTAGTGGCCGAAGTTGTCCCTTCCGATAAGGCCTCTGGCCGCCTGAAAGTGGCAGCCACGAGTCGGCATGGAATGGCCGCCGAGTCTCCGTGGAGGGGCAGCCATTTTGAAAATTGCCCTTGCTCAGTTTTGGAGCGGTGCCCGGGACCCTCGGCCCATTTTCCTGCCACGGCGTGCACGAGCCGACCCCTTACCGACTGGCGGGGACTCCTTCCCAAAATTGCCCCTCGGGAAATTTCCCCTTTCCCGGAATTGCCCCATGGGGACGGCCCTGCCACCAGTCAGTGCCACTGACAGCTTTTGCTGTCAGTGCCACTCTCTCTGTGGCTTGGCGGCATGGCCACCCTTAATGGGGAGGTGTTGCTGCCGTCGACGCCATGTTATTTTTTTTTGTCAGCCGACGGCCAGGTCGGGCCGACAATTATGCCACAGGTTTGACCGGGCTGCCAATAGGGTGCCAGGCCACTGGCCTGGCTGCTACCCTCCCTGGTGGCCCAGTGTTTGTCACTAAAGTAGCTGCAGAGTTTGCAGTGGCCCTCCCCTTTAACTGAAGGGGAGAGACATTGTGCCGCGCCAGCACGATGACTGACAGCCTCGGCTACTCCGCCCCGCTCCCACTTCCGCCCTGCTTGTGACGGCCACTCTGCCCCGCCCCCACTTCCGCCCCATGATGAGGCCACTTCCGCCCCGCTCCAAAAAAACCCCCCGGAAGTGTTAAATTTCGATGGTTAGGCCGTCCCATGCATTGGGGCGGCCAGAACACATCGAAAACGGAACGTGTACCTCGTTTCGGGCGGTGGGCAATTTCCGCCCCGTAGGCTGTAAGGAGCATCGTAAGGAGAGAGAAGTGGAGAGGCAGAGAGGTTTAGGGAGGGAATTCCAGAGTTTGGGCCTAGACGGCTGAAGGCACAGCTGCCAATAAAGGAAGTGGGAGATGCACACAAGCCTAAGTTGGAGGAATGCAGATATCTCGGGAGGATCGTAGGGCAAGAGCAGTACAGAGATAGGGAGGGGTAAGGGCATGGAAGGATTTGAACACGAGGATGAGAATTTTAAATCGAAAATGTTGCTGGACTGGAAGGCCAATGTAGGTCAGCGAGCACAGCGGGTAATGGTTGAACGAGACTTGGTGCAGGACAGAATCAGGCACTTCAGTGAAGAGTAAAATCGGGCAGGGTGTAAAACGGCCGCCCGACATGAACCCACCTGTTCCCCACATGCCAGGTTAGGTTGAAATTAACCTTCGCTGTCTAGAGTCACCAATGGATGGGCTACTCAAGCATTCCCAATACTGATGGCGCAGTGTCCCTACATGAGTCATCACTTTCAGGAGAGAAGGCAAAGAAACAAAAAGAAAAATATGCAATAAGCTAGCTGTATTTTTGGTACTTTTTCATTGGACGTGGTAAACCATCCAATTAGATGAATAGATTGTAACACTCCCACCTTGGCTCCAAAGTTGAACGAAACCATGACACTTGCCCCGTATGTTCAGCCTGAAGACTGCGGTAAACATAATGTTCAGTTTATTAGAGACAGGGCCAATGGAGATAAAATTGGAATGAGATCAAGAAAGGAGAATGTCACTGGAGCTATCTGTCACTGACAGTTCATTTTTGTCTAAATACTATAAAAAATGCACACACTGGCACTGTCAGTAAGGAGGAGGTAGAGTTTTAGTGAATTATTCTGGGTTCCCCACGCATTCTGTTCATCAAAAGGTGGCTGTGGGAAATGACTGAGGTAAAGTTGGGTCCGAAGTTTATATTTGTTTGCTCTGTGCAAGGTTATCATCAGGATTTAATAGTTAAATCCGAGGACTTAAAATGAGTCCAAAAAGGGAATTTTAACTCTTCATAAAATGAGCTGACACTACCCAAAACACTTCCAGCACATCCTGCTATCTTTCACTACACAATGTATAAAGTGAACTCATTATAGCATGCGTAACTTACCTGGTCGAGCTGTGCGCGCAAGGTTTGCCTCCCACACGCCATCTGTTTTAGCTGGGAGGCCAGTGCACAATGGCTATTAACGTCTCTTCTCTGAGAGTAGTTAGACCTTAGAGCTGCTGAGGCAAAGGTTCTTTAGGGCATTTTCCATCTCTTTTTCTCCCACACCCAAGGAATTCCATACACACCCACTCATTCATAAATTTCCTATGATGTGTGTGGCATTGTAAACAGAGCGGGAAAATTTCCTCTGAGAACTATTTCTACTGAAAACATAAATACTTTCTTTTACACACTTTTATGATTTTGCTTGAAATAATGATCATAGGAAACCTTCCCACTGTGTTTATAATGTCCAAACACTTAGCAAACAGACAAAATCTTTCATTACTGGCTCCCATCAAAAGAAATGGTTTGTAATAATTCATTCATTTCCATCGCAAAATTTCTGATAGATTTTTACCAAGCTATTGACTTGGAGATCAACTATGTCACATAAATAGAGGAAAAATGTCAAAACATAGCCATGAGATTTGAAGGCTTCTTTCCCCCTTTCCTCCTCTCCTCTTGTGAATGTGGTAACTTATTTTGGGGGTGTAGATCCATGGGTAAGAGCCCTCCTGTATCTCATCAAAATGACTGGCTTTATCTGAGTGCTTCGTCAGTGAATGGCAGCAGGCTTGTTGACCGTTACCCAAATATGTGCTCTGTCAAGCAGAGGTTTCTAGGTAGTGGTCAGGAGCAGGAACCTTGGCTGATTTTCTCCTCTCACTAGTTTAAGGATGCGAAGGCTAACTGTGGTACACCGATACCTTGGCTGAGATCAGTAAATGCAGCATAGATCAGAGCTGCTGCCTTTCCCGGCCTGTTATTACTCAGTACCACTTTGGGCGATGAATGCGTTTACCAACTCTTCGAGAAGGCCAGCTTCCTGACATTTCATTTAAACAGTTAAGTCATATCGACTATTAATAGTAATAAAAGGTTAAAAAAAGCAACAGTAAAATGCACTGGTACAGTTTAGTACTTTTGTGACTAGGAAAATTCCAAAAATATTATTTTAAGCAGATAAAAATCAGAGAAAGAACATAAACATGTATTCATCCAACAGTTATCAGTGGAAACAGGAAATCCTGTGCAGCACCCATTATACAAATAACATCATCCATTCAGTCTGGCCAGCCAACAAACAGAATGTCATTATTGGACCTTTGACCGTAATGTTTGATTAAAAACAGCCTTATTTAACTTCTGGTGTATTTTGCACTACCTCAAGCATCAGCAGGTTTGAATGGAAAATACTGTATTGAATAACTAAGTAAAACCAATGAAAACATTCACTTATTGTGCGTGGTTAATGCCTGCAATCGTAGTCTCATCGCTATTGAAAAAGAGCTAGGATTAACCCTGACATCCTTTGGGCTTATTTTTCTATTTCTGTTAATTTATTTTCTTGGAATATCTTTTCTTTGAACAATGGGTCCCGGTGATCTCATCAGAACGACTAGCTCGGAGGACTCACTGAACCTGATAAGATGAGCCTGTTGAACTGTCACAGATGCATAAAGCCATTTAACAAGGTGCTTCGATCATTTTTCATGTCAACAGTACACGTTAACTCCACTGTTTCATGTGCTCAGCCTAAGCTGTTCCCCCCAAGCCACTTTCCCTCCAATGGTGTTATGGTTCAGTGGGTGTGCGGTTTGGTATTGAGCTGGATGGTTGCAGTATGTTTTGATTGCTGGTACCTGTGAGTTAATGGGTGTCTCTTGCTCCCTGATGACCAAGAGGGTAAAGGGCCCCATGCAATATTATGCCATACAAGCCAGAAAATCTCTGGTTCAGTTTGTGCGCAGCACTGTGCAGCTAATCTCAGCCAGGCGAGCAGTTGGCCTCAGTGCCCTTGCAGTAGGGAAGCAGAAAATCAGCCAAGGTTCCTGCTCTGGTTCGGGATCAACTCAGATTTACTGGAAAATGTAGGCGGATGGATATTGGGTGAGGCTCAGATGTGATGCCCTCCAGTGTCAAAATAGCCTGATAACACTCCCATAGGAACATAAGAAATAGAAACAGGAGTAGGCCATTTGGGCCCTCTAGCCTGCTCCGCCATTCAATAAGAACATGGCTGATCTGATCCTGGCCTCAACCCCACTTCCCTGCCCGCTCCCCAGAACCCTTGACTCCCTTATCATTCAAAAATCTGTCTATCTTCACCTTAAATATATTCAAAGACTCAGCCTCCATAACTCCCTGTGATAGAAAATTCCAAAGATTCACGACCAGCTGAGAGAAGAAATTCCTCCTCATGTCTATCTTAAATGGGCGACCCCTTATTCTGAAATTATGCCCTCTAGTTCTAGATTCCCCCATGAAGGGATACATCCTCTCTGCATCTCTCAAGCCCCCTCAGAATCTTACATGTTTCAATAAGATCACCTCTCGTTCTTCTAAACTCCAATACATATCGGCCCAACCGGCTCAAACGTTCTTCATATGACAATTCCTTCATCTCAGGAATCAACCTCGTAAACCTTCTCTGAACTGCCTCCAATGCAAGTATATCCTTCCTTAAATAAGGAAACCAAAACTTTACGCAGTACTCCAGGTGTGGTCTTACCAACGCCCTGTACAGTTGGAGCAGGACTTCCCTGCTTTTATACTCCATCCCCCTTGCAATAAAGGCCAACATTCAATTGCCTTCCTGATTACTTGCTGTACCTACATGTTAATTTTTTGTGCTTCATGTACAAGAATTTCCAGATCCCTCTATCCTGCAGCATTTTGTAATCTCTCCCCATTTAAATAGTAATTTTGTTTTTTATTTTTCCAACCAAAGTGGATAACCTCACATTTTCCCACATTATACTCCATCTGCCAAATTTTTGCCCACTCACCTAGCCTGTCTATATCCCTTCGTAGATTATTTGCATCCTCCTCACGACTTGCTTTCCCACCTATCTTTGTATCATCAGCAAATTTGGTTACATTACACTCGGTCCCTTCATCCAAGTCGTTAATATAAATTGCAAATAGATGAGGCCCCAGCACTGATCGCTGTGGCACCCCACTAGTTACAGTTTACCAACCTGAAAATGACCCATTTATCCCAACTCTCTGCTTTCTGTTAGTTAGTCAATCCTCTATCCATGCTAATATATTACCCTCAACCCCGTAAACTTTTATCCCGTAGCCTTTTATGTGGCACCTTGTCGAATGCTTTCTGGAAATCTAAATACATGAATCTACTGGTTTCCCTTTATCCACTGTGCTCATTCATCCTCAAAGAACTCCACCAAATTGGTCAAACATGATTTCCCTTTCATAAAACCATGCTGACTCTGCTTGATTGAATTATGATTTTTTAAATGTCTTGCTATTTCTTTTTCTTATGCTGTCCCTTGAAGTCATAGAAACATAGAAAATAGGTGCAGGAGTAGGCCACTCGGCCCCTCGAGCCTGCACCGCCATTCAATAAGATTATGGCTGATCATTCACCTCAGTGCCCCTTTCCTGCTTTCTCTCCATACCCCTTGAATATATCTAATGAACTGACATCAACAACTCTCTGCGGTAGGGAATTCCACAGGTTAACAATTCTCTGAGTGAAGAAGTTTCTCCTCATCTTGGTCCTAAATGGCTTACCCCTTATCCTTAGACTGTGACCCCTGGTTCTGGATTTCCCCAACATTGGGAACATTCTTCCTGCATCTAACCTGTCCAGTCCCGTCAAGTCGAGGGTGACTAGCTACCACACTAAAAATGAGTTCTCAGGTGATTGATAAGTCTGATGCCTGAACTTGTCTCTGTCATATGTTGGGCAGACGGTAGTTGAAAGGACGTTGGTTGAAGGGCCGGTTGGTAGAAGTGCTTGGGTTGTCGTGCACTCCTTCCGCCATTTGCGCTTGGTTTCCACTTGCTCCCTGCGACGAGACTCAAGGTGTTCGGCGCCTTCCCGGATTATTCTCTTCCATTTTGAGCGTTATTTTGCCAGGGATTCTCAGGTGTCGGTGGGGATGTTGCACTTTTTCAAGGAGGCCTTGAAGTGTTTCCTCTGCCCACCTGGGGCTCGTTTGCCATGTCGGAGCTCCGAGTAGAGCATTTGTTTTGGGAGTCTCATATCGGGCATGCAGACAACGTGGCCCGTCCATCGGAGCTGATCGAGCGTTGTCAATGCTTCGAGGTTGAGGATGTTGGCTTGAGCGAGAACACTGATGTTGGTGCACCTATCCTGCCAATGGATTTGCAGGATCTTGCGGAGGCATCGTTGGTGGTACTTCTCCAGTGCTTTGATGTGCCTGCTTTATATAGTCCATGTCTCAGAAATATATCGGAGGGTGGGTATCACTACTGCTCTGTAGACCATGGGCCCGAAATTTATCAACATAACGGCCACTACCGCCCGCTTTGTCAAAAAACAGGTACATGTCGCCGACATACCGCTTGGACCAGCACCTGGGAATCCCTGGCCCAAGACCACCCTAAGTGGAGGAAGAGCATCCGGGAGGGCGCTGAGCACCTCGAGTCTTGTCACCGAGAGCATGCTGAAAACAAGCGCAGGCAGCAGAAGGAGGGTGTGGCAAACCAGACTCCCCACCCACCCTTTCCTTCAACCACTGTCTGTCCCACCTGTGACAGAGACTGTAATTCCCGTATTGGACTGTACAGTCATCTGAGAACTCATTTTAGAGTGGATGCAAGTCTTCCTCGATTTCGAGGGACTGCCTATGATGATGATGATGACCGCTCGGCAGAAGATTCATCATTGACATACCGCCGAGCGGTATGCATACCATCCGCCATGTGGAACCGCCCACATACCGCTCAAAAAGTGCAAGTTTCATGACATGCTGCTGATATACCACCGGAGCTGCATACCGTCCAGGAAAAGGTAGATTTACTCAATTTTAAGTGGGCAGGAATGGGCGGTAGTACTCGGTGCCGCCATTTTGAAATCGGGAACAGCCAGCAAAAGCAGCACCTCAGTATTTCAGAGGTGAACAGTGACTTTACAGTGCGATTTACAGCGGGAAAGGTATTTATATTGGTACTGAGTACATTATTAAGATAGAAGGCATTTGAGTTCATTTTTTTTTCATTGAAAAATCATTTGAGTTTATCTCAGGATCTTTGAGGAGATTCAGGAGATTTAAAAAGAATGGGACCTGTACTATCTCAGCCTGTATTGCTGACTACTTGCCTAATGCAGGATCCAGATGGGAGAAGGTTTATTGAGCAGAGTTATGAGGGCAATGGAGGAGGTCGCAGACTGATGATGGGGAGGAGGAGGCCTTACCCCCAAAGGATTTTCAGGGAGAAGCGCTCATACTTGGACCTGACCGATCCACAGTGCGTTTGAAGGCCGCGCTTCCAAAAAGAAGTGATCAATGAGATTTGCCCGCTCATTGAGGCAGACCTGCAGCCCAGTACCACCAATATTACTGCACTCTCTGTGAGGTGAAGGTGACTGCGGCACTTACCTTTTATGCATGTGGCTCTTTTCAGGCATCAACTAGAGACATATGCTGCATTTCTCAGCACGCTACTCATCGCAGCATTCGACAGGTAACCAAAGCACTGTGCTGCCGGATGGAATTTATAAACTTCCCAATGACCAGGGAGGCACACAGTGAGAGGGCTTTGGGTTTTGCATGCATTGCCGGCTTCCCCAAGGTGCAGGGTGCTGTTGATTGTTCCCATATTGCCCTTCGAGCACCATTACAGGAGGCGGAGGTGTATCGAAACTGTAAGGGATTCCACTCCCTCAATGTGCAGCTCGTCTGTGACCATACATAGCGCAAAATGGCACTGAATGCCTACTTTCCAGGGAGCATCCATGATGTGCACATCTTGCATGAGAGCACGATGTCTGAGCTGTTGAAGTCTGAGCCTCAAGGTAAATGCAGGATGGTCGGGAACGCAGGGTACGGCCTCGCCACCTGGCTCTTGACCCCCACTGTGGAACCCTCAGACAGAAGCCGAGCAACGGTATAATGAGCCATATATCCACATGTAATATAATCGAAAAGACAATTGGAGTGCTGAAGCTGCGCTTTTGATGCTTGGACCACTCGGGAGGCAGGCTGTAATACCACCCTGAGCAGGTTGCTCAGTTCACAGTGGTGTGCTGCATGTTGCATAATTTAGTAATCATACGGGGACCGGAATTGCCACAGGGGACTGCGGGAACAGCTGGGGGGAGAGAGTGCAGGAGACCGAGGAGAAAGAAGAGGAAAATGAGGGGGAGAGGATGAGGAGGAGCTTCCAGATGACCCCCTCCAGCACCACAGCGGAAGGCAGGCGGAGCTTATGCCACTGCAAAATTGTTACGTCAGCAGTTCATAAATGAACGCTTTGCTTGAATGCGGAGAGCTGCGTTTTGGATCTCTGATGACTGTTACCCCAAAAATTTGGATTCTGTACAAGAGTGCTTAAATTCAATTGAAACGTTTATGTAAAAATGTAAAAAATATACAACAATTGTAAAACTTTGTAAATCTCATAACTTTGAACAACTGTAACAACTTTAACAACTTGAAATAAACTTTTAAAAATCAAACTTCAACTATTTTAAATTAACAATGAACACTTGACTACAACAAATCACCCTTTACTGTCCTCGACCTCAACCACATACTCCCCCATCCTTCAGACTCACCCCTCCTTTCTTACTCCCACCCTTCCCTTTCCCACTGCCCCTGAGCCTGGACCTCCCCGTGGTGGTACCAAGCGGTGTACAGCAGTGCACCCCGAGTGCTGTTGCTGTCGTTGGGGGTCAGACATTGCAGCTGCAATAAATGGGGCCTCAAGAGAAGCTCGTTGTAGTGTATGTAGACACCTTTAGTAAATGACTCCACGAGGTAGGGTATGATACTAAAACTGTGTAACCCTTAGGTCTCCAACAGCAGCACCCTCTGGTGTACAGGTAAGGTGTGTACAATGAAAGGGTACATTCTGTGTTGCATAATAGTGTTACAGACTTCACACAGTAAACAGGCATACATATACAACAACACTCCCCCCTAAGCATTTTTCATATCCTTATTGTCATGACCAGGGGAGGTGATCAGTGGTGGGTTATGGGAGGTTGTGGTGAGGGTTGTGTGGGTGCCAGGTGTGACCCCTGTGCTTGAGGCTGGCCTCATACGTTTCCCCTCCCTCACACACAAACCAAGTGGATGTCACTGTTGTGGGATCCCTCAGGGGGGCTAGCCACGGCAGCAGTGGGTGGTGTGTATACACTGTGATGTGGGTAGTTGTGGGGTGGTGGGCAGGGCCACAGGACTGGGTGGGCTTCTTGTCCACCAATTGGGATGAGGGTCAGGTCATCCCAGGGTTTGCCAGGGAAGCTGGAGGGTATTGGCCTCATGCTCCTGGTGTTGGCCCTGGTGGCCAGGGGTTGTAGGGCTGGTCTGGTGCAGGTTGCCATTGCTGGTGGCTGGGCTGCCCATTGACCACTGTCCCTGTAGTGGGTGTGCTCCAATTGGGTGTGTGTGTGTCCTGCAAGGGGTATCAAATTCGTTCCAAAGGTCCAGGCTACTGGTCAGGTAGTCTGCTGGACCTGGGGGTCTCCCACAGGGGGATTCCATTGGCATCAGCATGGTCCCTGTAGGACCCAATGTCCTTTGGCAGTGTCCTACCAGTATACATGACACCTTGGCTCTGATCACGCATAGTCGAGCCTGCATTGTACATTCTAGCATTTGCATCACTTTTGGGTGTCCTGGTCTCAACAAACAAAGTTACATTAGGCATTTCACATTCTCTATCATAATTGTTAAGCATCCTAAACTTGTTCTTAACTTTACTGATACCTGCATTCATCTCATTAGTCACATTAGTTAAACCAGCATCACAATTTATGGTTACATTGCATACATTTTCATACTTGCGCCCTTTTATTGCATTTATAGCTTTAAAGTCCTTGTCCTCAAATAGTTGAAACTGTCCCTTTAAATTTCTTTGGTTACCGGTCTCCTTTAAGGGAGCCTCTCAATCCAATTGGCCGCTCGGTGCCACGTGTCGCTCCTCCAACGCTGCGCCTCGTGGTATGGCCGCGGCCATTTTGATTACAGGTTCTGCTCCTCGTGGTGCGGCCACCATCTTCTGGCTTTCCTTCAGGTAGGCTGTGGTGGTCTTTTCTTCCACAGGTTCGACCCTGGACGTCAGGAGTCCACTTCTTTCGACTCTGTTCACCTCTTGGAGTCCTGCCCCGGCCCGGAAAGTGGAGTTTGGATCCTCGGTCTTGGAGATTTCGCCGTGGTGTTGAGGAATCGTAGCTGTGTTGTCGAGCTGGACAGTGGGATCTCCGGATGCAGCGATGGATCCATGTTCGAGGTCGATTGCCGGGGACCAGAGGCTGTCACCACTTCGCCTGATGTGAACCGGGTTCATCCAATTCCTGTCCAGAGGCGTGGGACCATCGCCGGCTACAATCCACAGGGGGAGTTTGTTCAACACGCCGCCCTGGGAGACCTGGATGTCCGCGCTGCCAACAATTTGGATTTTACCCTTGTTGTAGATGAGCAGCTGTGCCTGGACAAGGGACAGTTTCGATCGATTGGCGAGATTTATCCAAAGTTTTTCAAAGGTCGTTTGGCTCATCACAGACTGGCTCACCCCGTGTCGATTTCCATGGAGACTGGGACCCTGTCAATGTCCACTTCCATCGTCCATGGAGAACTTCCAGAGTTTGAGCAACTTCACCTTCTGTGTTGGAGTCCGGGTGATCAGCCAACGCATCAGAGACACGGTAAGTACAGCTTTTCCTGCACATTCTTTGGAGATGCCCTTTCTCTTTGCAGCCTTTGCATGCATAGTCTTTGAAGCGGCACTGGTGGGCCCTGTGGTTTCCTCCATAGCGCCAGCACGGGGCCATCCGATTTGCCCCATATGGCTGACTCAGGGTTGCTGGACTCGGGGCAGATTCCCTGCCTTTCGACGTATCCATGCGGTGCACTGCGCTTGCCAGTTTAGAGTCCTGGGTCAGTATTCACTTGGAGTCGCCGGCCGAAACCATGTAAGCCTGGCTCACTTGAATTGCTTTCTGCAGGGTGACCGTGATGTCAGCAGAGAGCAACTTGTGCAGGAGGCCCTCGTGGCCGATTCCAATGATGAATATGTCCCTTAATGCTTCATTTAGGTGGTCTCCAAAATCACACGATGCAGCTAGTCTTCTTAGGTGTGCAGCATACTTACCAATTTCTTGGCCCTCAGGTCGCCGGTAAGTGTAGAACCGGCGCCTGGCTGTGAGGATGCTTTCTTTCGGTTTTAGTTGTTCCTGTATGAGTGTTACAAGTTCCTCATAGCTCTTGGTGGTTGTCTTCACTGGACCTAGCAAGTCCCTGATGAGACAATGGAGGATATCCATTGATCAGATGATCAGATGCGACATATCCTCCGACTGTCGTGCTAAGCAGTATGGCCCTGCGCCTGTTCAGTCGTGTAGCCAGTGTGTTCCCATCCAGGTCGTTGGCTATGAAGAAATGTTCCAATCTTTCCACAAAAATGTCCCAATCTTCCCTCTCTGTAAATTGCTGAAAGTTGCTGAGGTTAGACATGTTGAGCGTGTAGTTTGTGATCTCGTATCCACATCGCCAGTTGTAGTGTATGTAGACACCTTTAGTAAATGACTCCATGAGGTAGGGTATGATACTAAAACTGTGTAGACCTGTAGTCCTTTATTTGCAGCTTCTCGAGTGAGGTCACCAAGCTGTGAGCTCCTTTTTATACTGGGTTACCTGAAGTGTGCAGTACCCTCTGGTGTACAGATAAGGTGTATACAGTGTAAGGCTACATTCTGTGTTGCATAACAGTATTACAGACATCACACAGTAAACAGGCATGCATGTACAACACTCGTGATCCGGAAGGCACGGCTTCAGGGCTGGAAGCTGCTGGCAGCTCCCCACCCTCAGGTGCTGTCAACCTGACTACTATGGCACGGGGGGATTCCACGCCATATCCTGATCCCGTCGATTGCCGCATAGCATCGACGGAGTTGGCGGTCTGCTCCATCGCGATGATCAGATGCGACATATTCTCCGACTGTCGTTCTGATAGCGCCGTGATGTTTCCGGCTATCATAGCCATGGCCTTGAGCAGCTCTCGACCTAAGTCAATGCTGGCCTGTGACAGACGCACCATGTCCTGGTACGTGCCTATCTGTCCTGCAGCAATGGACCTTTTCTGCACCAATCTCCATCGCTGCGGCAAGGGGTGCCTTGCTGCGCACCGCTTGGTCCCACAGAATCCGAGGAGGTATGGGGGAATCTCCTGAATATAGAGTCGGTGGTGGAGGATTTTCCAGCTGGCCCAGATGGAACTGATATATCCTCCTCTGTCTCCACTCTCACCTCCACCTCCACTGGCTGCAGGATGAGCTGCTCTTCCTCTTCCTCTTCTCTGGCAGGGGTGAAGTCTAGAGAGGGCTGGGTGACGCCAGAGGTGGAGGCAGTGGGTCTGTTGTCTGGCCTCTCTGCGGAGGTCTGGTCTGAATCCTCCGAGTCTGGAAATACAAAACAACATTTAACGCACTTGGCACCAGGGGAGGGGTCAGGGTTACAGGAGTACATGAGTACAGTGACGTAGCGCAATCTTACTTAAAGGTCCACCACTGCTGTATTACTGCATTACATATCGCAGACATACAAAACATTTATACATATACTTATGCATTGCGTTACATGCCCCCAACATTGCAGTACATCACATGAGCCCAACATTACAGTACAATAAACTTACATTACATTACATGAGGTCAACATTACAGTTAGTTACATTATATGACCACAACACTACATGACTGCAACACAGACTGGATTGTATTGAACTGACCATCCTGTGTGGGTGGATCAGCTCCAACGCCACTGGTGGCACGGTTGCTATCCCCGACCAGCGACAGGGCACGGATCTCAATCTCCATCAAGGGTTCTTGCTCTGGGGGTCCTCCTCCTGTATGTCGCTGATCCGCTGCTATTGCAGATGTCTTCTTCTGCAGAAAATAAAGTAAATGAAAGTTAAAATTTTCAATCCATTTAACATCGCAGACACACAGGTTCACACACACACACACACACACACACACACACACACACACATCAAAATACTGGGTTGATCCTCATCGTTGCCTGAAAGCACAAATACATCGCTGTAACCTTGGAATAAATAGCATCATCCATGTGACACTGAACCTACCTTTACATGGTACATCGCACATGGGGGATACATAAATAAAATCATTACTCTTGCTACCCTCACCAGGTCATTCCACCTCTTACGACATCTTTCTCCAGTGCGTACCATGGTACTTGTGGAGGAGATAGCCTCCCCGATCTTGTCCTATATTCTGTTGTACTCCTTTGGGGAGGGGCTTTCTATGACCACCCTTCGTTAAGTTGGAGTCTCTCTCCGTGATATTCTCCAGCAGAGCAGGTAGCTCCGTCTCGTCGAAGGCGGGCGCCCTCAACCTCCCGTCCTTCTCAATATTCCTGCACTTCGACTTCTTTTTCAGCATTTCCATTATATTTATATTTATTATATTTATTATATGATTTTTTATTTATAAATTATATATTATTATTATTGATATTGTACAATTATTATTTTAGCAGGGAGCAGCGTGCAGCAGCCTGGCCCGGAAATTGGCACGGTCTCGGCCTGCATGACCATCAGCAGGCCAGGGCCATTGGAGGGAGCAGTGTGCGGCGGCATACCACTGCAGGGAACAGCGCGTGCTGCTGCAGGAGGGCAACGGCTACGAAGCCAGGTCGCCGATTGCAGTGCGGGCAGGCACAGCAGGAGGGGCGAAGGAGCGGCAAGAGTTTGTAGAGGGAAGTGACCGGGGTCCAGGAGAGGCAATAATCTGGGACCCAGAAGAGGTGAGGGCCCAGGGGCAGCACGGGCCAGCCCACACTGCGATATGTGTGCGTGCTCGGTCTGTGCAGAGCTGGTCTCCAGTTAGTCTTGGGTCGTCCTTCCACTGGATCAAGACCTAGCTCTGTCAAGCCTGGTGTGCAACGGCCACCACACGTTAAAAAAATCCAAGCACAGGCATCTTCCACCCTTCACGATGTAGTTCGGGATCTGGAATATTAGGTCCTTCATTGAAACACCTGTGAACTCATCCCTTTTTGGCGTGGAAGCAAGTCATCCTCGCTTCGAGGGACTGTGTATGATGATGATGATGATATTTGACTCTGCAATCGGCGATGAAAACAACTGACCTTCAAATACTTTGTTGCTCCTTCTCACTCTCTCTCCCTCAACTTCAACTCTCTGCGCATGCGCAGGTGACCCCTGACCCCGAAATCGCAGGAAAAAGCATCTGTTTAAAAAAAAGCAACAAAGAAAATGTGCACATGTGCAGTGTAGTGCCGCACCACCCATTGACAAGAAAGTTGATCTTGATCAACTATAATGCTGTATACCGCCCGCTGCACACCGCTCGCATACTGCCGAAAATTTTTTCACCAAACTAGCGCTCTTCGGTCTCCGGTATTCCGGTGGTTTTAAATGAAGCAGCACTGGAATACTGCCGAGAAATTGGCGGACCTTACGTCTTGATGAATTTCGGGCCCACGAGCTTTGTGTGGGTTAAGGTTCTGGTCTTCAAACATTCTCTTCCTTAGGCGCTGGCACACTGAAGGCGGTGTTGGACCTCATCATCAATGTCTGCCCTTGCTGGTAGTAGGCTCCCGAGGTATGGAAAATGGTCCACAATGTCCAAGGCCTCACCGTGGATTTTGATCATCGGAGGGCAGTGCTGTGTGGCGGGGGCAGGTTGATAGAGGACCTTTGTTTTACGAATGTTTAGTGTAAGGCCCCTGCTCTCATACGCTACGATGAATGTGTTGGCTATGGTTTGGAGTTCATCCTCGGAGTGAGCACAGACACAAGCATCATCTGCATATTGTAAGTTGATGACAGACGATGGCACGACCTTGGATCTGGACTGAAGGTGACGAAGGTTGAGCAGTTTCCCGTTTGTTCTAAAGATTATCTCCACTCCAGTGGGAAGCTTACTGACGGTGAGATGTAGCATTGCAGCAAGGAAGATCGAGAACTGCGTTGGTGCAATGACACAGCCTTGCTTGACCCCGGTTCGTACAGGAATTGGGTCTGTCGTGGATCCGTTGGTCAGGATCACAGCTTGCATATCATCATGAAGCAAGCGGAGAATGGTGACAAACTTTTGAGAACAACGGAATTTGAAGATGACGCTCCATAATCCCTCACGGTTGTCAGTGTTGAAGGCCTTTGTCAGGTCAAAGAAGGCCATGTACAGAGGTTGGGTTTTGTTCCCTGCATTTCTCTTGTATCTGCCACGCAGTGAAGATCGTCCATTGTGCCCCTTAGTGGGCGGAATCCGCATTGCGACTCTGGGAGGAGCTCTTCAGCCACAAGGAGAAGATGGTTGAGGAGGATTCTTGCGATAACTTTCCCTGTGGTAGACAGCAGGGAAATTCCTCTGTAGTTCCGCAATCGGACTTATCTCCTTTCTTGAAGGTGGTCACAATTATGGCACTAACTCTCCTCCTTCCAAATAAGAGAAATGAGTTCATGTATTTGCGCCAATAGTGCTTCTCCACCAGGTTTTAGTCCTTCGGCAGGGATTCCATCTGCTCCTGAGGCCTTGCTGTTCTTCAGTTGTCGAATGGCCTTTTCAACTTCATGCTGGGCTGGGGTTGTGCTGAGATGGTGGCGGGTAGCATGCTGCGGAATGGAGTTGAGTGCACTCACGTTGAAGACAAGAGTCTCGGTTAAGGAGATCCTCGAAGTGTTCCTTCCAGCGGGCACTGACTGCCTCTCTATCCTTGATGAGAACCTCTCCATTCTTGGCCCTCAGTGGGGTAGGATGGCGGATGCTTCGGCAGTAGGTGGACTTGACTGCACTGAAGAAACCACGCGCATGTGGTTATCGGCTAGTTGCTGGATCTCCTGCGCTTTCCCCACCCACCATCTGTTCTTTAGGTCGCGGGTTTTTGTTGGAACTCGGCCTTCTGACAACTGTAGATCTGCTTTTTGCTCTCGAGTTGTCTTGCTGCTTCCAGTTCAAGAATGCCTTGCGCTTGCGGCTTACTAGCTCCTGGAGCTCCTGGTCATTTTTGTCGAACCAATCTTTGTGTTTCCTGGTTGAGTAACCGAGCATCTCCTCGCAGGTGTTAATTATGGAGGCCATATTAAAGGGCTGCTAGCCTCTGAGGAACTGTATCCCTGCAAGAGTCAGTTCCTTGAGAGCAGAAATGGGTTAAAAAAAGGACAAATGCTGGCAAAAATAAATCTGATCTCAGCAGGCCAGTGGTGGTGATGCTACAATTAGACTCACCAACCTTTGGATAAGAAGCAGAAGTTATGAATTCTTTGCTCTTCCTGATATTTGATTGAAGAAACTATCCTTCCCCTGCTATGTGAACAAATCACCACCGACACCTGCCATTGGAAGAGCTGTCAGTGCTTCTGCTTGCTGGTTTGAGTAAAGCTCTGACATATTTTATAAGGCCCTCACATTTTGTCTACTTTTTGCCCAAGCAGGTTGATTCACAGATAAGATCATTACAGAAGCAAGCAGAAGATGTGGGTTGTTGAAGTCAGTCGTATTATGAAGTCAGAGTAATATCTCCAAGTTTGCAGATGACACTAAGCTGGGTGGCGATGTGAGCTGTGAGGAGGATGCTAAAAGGCTGCAGGGTGACTTGGACAGGTTAGGTGAGTGGGTAATTTCCAGGTTTGGCCTCACCAAGCCTCTGTACAACTGCAATAAGACCTCCCTGCTCCTATACTCAAATCCTCTCGCTACGAAGGCCAACATGCCATTTGTCTTCTTCACCGCCTGCTGTACCTGCATGCCAAACTTCAATGACTGATGTACCATGACACCCAGGTCTCATTGCACCTCCCCTTTTCCTAATCTGTCACTATTTAGATAATATTCTGTCTTCCTAATGGCAGGTGCAGTATAATGTGGATAAATGTGAGGTTATCCACTTTGGTGGCAAAAACTCTTATGTCCATAAAATGCCTTGACATACAGTCTCATCTTTGAGAAATAAGTTTGCGAAACAGAGATATTTTACTCAAACTATAGGCAGCCAGGTTCCATAAGATATGTTAGGCCTATGCTAATTAGATTATGTAATTAATTAATAGCTTGTTCATTATTTTTAACACTTTGGTGCACTTGGTGCCTTTTTAATAACTAACTGTATTAAAGTAGCTTTTTTCAAGCCAAATTACCAAAGACCATTCTTCCAGCATGTTACTGAAGAAGTTGTTTTGTAACTGGCAACTTTCTTAGAAGAAGCCATTTTCAAGCTACAGTAGCGAGAGAAAATATTAAAACATAGCTGTTGTGACTTGAAACGTAACCGATCTTTAATCCCTCAGGCGGTTTTAACAAAAAGGGTTCAATCACTGAATCTTACGGCAGAGGTGGAGGCCATTCGGCTCATCGTACCTGTGCCAGGCGGTTTTAACAAAAAGGGTTCAATCACTGAATCTTACGGCAGAGGTGGAGGCCATTCGGCTCATCGTACCTGTGCCAGCTCTTTGAAAGAGTGATCCAAATAGTCCCACTCCCCTGCTCTTTCTCCTCACCCTCTTGTATGGTAAGGCCATACACAAACTGATTGAGTCTTTCGCAAAATATACAAATCTTGTCTCTGCACCAGTCAATGAATGTGATAACTGACAGTTATAGTTGCTAGCTGTCATTGTTTTGCAAGAGCATGATCCCCGGATTCCTGTCAGTAAGGCACCAGCTAAAATTTTTAGTGGTCTTTGAGGACTAAAAGAACTTCAGAACCAGCTCTTGCATTAACAATCCATTTAATTTTCCCATATTTCCTCCTGTTCACGATTCCAGCTCCATCCAGTAGAATTTTCTAACAGTTTTCTGAGAGGTGCTACTTTTGCCAAGAGATTTGAGATGAACCATGCCTAGCAGCCCCTGGGCACATTTCTTTCCCTGTGAATGTGGCGTGTATAGCTGAGATTTTCATATAGCCAGGCTACATGATTTCACCAGTAACCATGTCACCAACAAGTGTCAGCTCAGGAGCTCCAAATACACAGTTGGCTTTAATAAGCTTTGGATCTCCTTGTAACTTGAATTTGTGAAGCTTAACATCATGTTCCTCCATGGACTAACCCCATGCTATTATATCATCCAGTGTCAATGTGCTCACGGTGTCAGCTGTGCCGCAGTACATAGTAATTTCGCCTCTGAGTCAGAAGATTGTGGCTTCAAGTCCCACTGCAGAGACTTGAGCATAAAATTTAGACTAAAACTCCAGTGCAGTGCTGAGGGAGTGCGACACTGTTGGAGGTGCCGTCTTTTGAATGGGACGTTAAACCGTCTGCCCTCTCAGGTGGATGTAAAGGCACTATTTTGAAGAAGAGCAAGGGAGTTCTCCCCAATGTCCTGGGCAATATTTATTCCTCAACCAACAACATTAAAACAGATTATCTGGTCACATTGCTGTTTATTGAGACCTTGCTGTGTGCAAATTGGCTGCCACGTTTCCTACATTACAACAGTGACTGCACTTCAAAAGTACTTTGTTGGCTGTAAAGCATTTGAGGATGTTCTAAGTATGTGAACAGAGCTATGTAAATTTCTTTCACTGTTCTTTATAAATCATTTATATAAATCTTTGTTCTTTATAAGTCATTTGGTTGATTCTGCTGGAGCAGAAAGGATCCCAAAGGAAAGCTGCAAAAATATGTACCTCCTTTAAGAACTACTGAATGTGCAGAACTTGGAATGTTTCATTCAGTTTTAGTTGTCGTATACCTGAAGAACTATCTAACTTACTAAAATATTTTGCATCAGCAAACTGCCATCATTTCCTTATGAGTTGAAAGCGTGAAATATTCCATTTTCGAGTTATTTATGTCTCTACAGTCCAAGTAAATTCACAATTTAGTATAACTTTTTTAAACAATGCTTAATAAGTTTATCTGTTCCATTACTCCATCTACGTAGAGTTACATAAAATTTACAGCACAGAAAGAGGCCATTCGGCCCAACCAGTCTATGCAGGTGCTCCATATGAACCTCCTCTCATTCTTCTTCATCTCACCCTGTCAACATATCCTTCTATTCCTTTATCCCTCATGTTCTTATCCAGCTTCCCCTTAAATGCATCTATGCTTTCACCTCAACTACTCCATGTGGTAGCGAGATCCACATTCTCACCACTCTCTGAGTAAAGTAGTTTCTCTTGAATTCCCTTATTAGTGATATTATCGAACCCCTTTATAATTTTAAAGACCTCTATTGGATCACCTCCCAGCCTTCTCTTTTCTAGAGAAAAGAGCCCTTGCCTTTTCAGTCCTTCTATTTTCTTCACGATACCAAAGTTCTTCAATCTATCAAGCCCCATTTTTATTTTTTCCGTGAGTACTTTTTAAACTTACCCAAACTTAATTTCAATGTTTAGAGGGTCTGGAAGTTCCTGTCTGTACCCTGCTGATATTTAAATTTTAATGGTTGATAAAGGAGCTCTATGAATATATGAATTCACACTTGCACAGAACTATCTCCTGGGCAGAAAAACTGCAGTTGGATTCAGGCCGTATAAAGGAGGTACATAAGAACATAAGAAATAGGAGCTGGAGTAGGCCATTTGGCCCCTCAAGCCTGCTCCGCCATTCAATAATATCATGGTTGATCTGATCTTGGCCTCAACTCCACTTCCCTGCCCTCTCCCCATAACCCTTGACTTCTTTATCATTCAAAAATTTGTCTATCTCCACAAAAATATTCAAGACCCAGCCTCCACAGCTCTCTGGGGGTAGAGAATTCCAAAGATTCACAACCCTCTGAGAGAAGGAATTCCTCCTCATTTCCATTTTAAATGGGTGATCCCTTATTCTGAAACTATGCCCCCTAGCTCTAGATTCCCCCACGAGGGGAACATCCTCTCTGCATCTACCCTGTCAAGCCCCCTCAGAATCTTATACGTTTCAATAAGATCACCTCTCATTCTTCTAAACTCCAATGAGTATAGGCCCAACCTGCTCAACCTTTCTTTATATGACTATCCCTTCATCTCAGGAAACAACCTCGTGAACCTTCTCTGAACTGCATCCAATGCTAGTATATATCTCCTTAACTAAGGAGACCAAAACTGTACTCAGTACTCTAGCTGTGGACTCATCTATACCCTGTACAGTTGTGACAGGACTTCCCTACTTTTATACTCCATCCCCCTTGCAATAAAAACAACATTCCATTTGCCTTCCTAATTACTTGCTGTAGCTGCATGCTAACTTTTTGTGTTTCATGTATAAGGAAACCCCCAGATCCCTCTGTACATCAGCATTTTGTAATCTCTCTCCATTTAAATAATAATTTGCTTTTTTATTTTTCCCACCAAAGTGGATAACCTCACATTTTCCCACATTATACTCCATATGCAAAATTTTGCCCACTCACTTAGCCTGTCTATATCCCTTTGCAGATTCTTTGCATCCTCCTCACAACTTGCTTTCCCACCTATCTTTGCATCATCTGCAAATTTGGCTACATTACACTTCATCCAAGTCATTAATATAAATTGTAAATAATTGAGGGCCCATCACTGATCCCTGTGATACCCCACTAGTTACAGTTTGCCAACCTGAAAATGACCCATTTATCCTGAGTCTCTGTTTTCTGTTAGTTAGCCAATCCTCTGTCTGTGCTAATATATTACCCCCAACCCCGTGAGCTCTTATCTTGTGCAATAATCTTTTATGTGGCACCTTATCGGATGTCTTCTGGAAATCCAAATACACAGCATCTACTGGTTCCCCTTTATCCACTGTGCTCATTACATCCTCAAAGAACTCCAGCAAATTTGTCAAACATGATTTCCCTTTTATCAAACCATGCCGACTCTACTTGACTGTATTATGATTTTCTAAATGTCCTGCTATTACTTCCTTAATAACGGATTCCAGCATTTTCCCAATGACAGATGTTAGGCTAACTGATCTATAGTTTCTTGCTTTCTGTCTCCCTCCTTTCTTAAATAGGGGCATTACATTTGTGGTTTTCCAATCCGCTGGGACCTCTCCAGAATCCAGGGAATTTTGGTAGATTACAACCAATCCATCCATTATCTCTGTAGCCACTTCTTTTAAAGCCCGAGGATACAGGCCATCAGGACCAGGGGACTTGTCCACCTTTAGTCCCATTGTAGTGCCCAGGTAGAGCCCAGTTGGATCCAATATGGCAAATACTAATTTCAAACCGGCATAAAGACACCATAATTCTCCCATATTAATGTTCAACTGTACTTTGAACGACATTAAGTAAGAAAGAAACGACAGAAATGGCATCTGTCTTTCAAATATTAGCTATCAAAGGAATCCTTTTTACAGTTATATGTTTTCATGCAAATTTATTGAAAGACTTGCATTTATGTAGCGCCTTTCACGACCACTGGATGTCTCAAAGTGCTTTACATCCAATGAAGTACTTTTAGAGTGTAGTCACTGTTGTAATAGGGGAAACAAAGGATGCCTACCTTTCATTTTGTAACTTAACAAAGTGAAAGCTGCCTCCATTTTAAACCTAGCTTCTCTATAAAGGATATCAAAGCATTGTCTTCCATGAGCCAGACAGTGATGCCATTTGATGCTGATACCTTACCTGTATCTAATCATCCTTGGGCAGAGCGAGGCTGTTAGACCTTTATTTACTGTTGGCTAAAAGGCTTGCCCTCCAAATAAGGAATAGGACGGGCATGACGACAATGTCTCACAGCAGACTGGAATCAGAGTTTGGAGAGTGCTCCAGGCAGATTGTGAACGGGGCAAGTGATCCGCTCTTGTGAAGCACTTTGTGACATTTTACTATGTTGCAGGTGCTATATAAATGCAGGTTGTTGTTTTTGTTGTAACTTTTTGTGGTTTTCTTGTGTGTTACATAAAACAAAGTCGTCAACAAGTATTGAGGCCATGAGCTAGCCCCTGTTCTCCAGCTGGTAATGAGTGACTCCACTGGAATAACTTGCTGTCACCTCTCAGCTATTGCTGCTCATCTAAATGACTCGCATCTTCACATCCGAGACAATTTTATGGGGGAACTGCTCGGGATTTCCAAACTGTTTGTCGACTGACATCAGTGCCTTATTCCAGATGGTCCTCGACATTATCCTGTTCCCCGCTGTGATCCCAATGGGGCCAGTTTGGAAACATTTGTACTGCACTAAAAGAAAATTGGCAAAGAATCATATTAGATTCATTAGTACCAGTCATCCCCAATCAGGATCCTTTTAGAAGTCGTTCCAGCAAGGGAAATGGCATCATGTCCTCGTGATGCACAAACAGTCCCCTCACTGAGCTCCTTGGTCACAGCATTTATTCATTTCTGTCACTGCCAAGCCTTTACTGCCACTCAGTACACTTTCAGCATGTTTCTGTCTAAAAGCAACCAGCTATATTTGCGGATGTAAACCCCGACCCAGTCTTGTTGCAAGACCTAGTTGGTTGGCTAGTATGAACATAGCAATGCGGAGCTGTGTAGATTGAAACTTTAATTCGACAAACTGAACCTAATTCGGTGTAGAGTTATGATCTTTCCAGAGTTAAGAATACCGGATGTTGATTATAGATATATATATAGAAACAAGAGATTGTCACCTCCCAGCATGAGCTCACCTTCTGACTGTGGCACTGAATGTTGTAAAAGTTGGTTCTTACTCATCCACTCAAATCCCACAGCTCCTGGCAGCAGATGTTCCCAACAACATCCTTACTCTGAGTCTGAAGAGTGCTGTACAGCACATAACCACAGGTTTATATGTAGGCTGCAGTGCATGAAAGTACAAAGCTCTCTTGATGGTTCAGCTGGTAAATGTACTGCTCACACTGGAAATAAACTGCACGGACCAGGAGAGTTCAAGTCCGTGCTGATTTTGCGTATTTTAGTCAAGGTTGTGCTAGGGGTCATACAAATACAGAGCCACAGATTTAAGTTAATTGATAAAAGAAACAGAAATAAGATGAGGAGAAACTTTTTTTAATGCAGCGAGTTGTTATGAACTGGAATGCATTGCCTGAAAGGGCGGTGGAAGCAGATTCAATAATAACTTTCAAAATGGAATTGGATAAATACTTAAAGGGGAAAAATATGCAGGGCTACAGGGAAAGAATGGCCTCCTCTGTGCTGTATCATTCTATGAAAGAAAAACTTGCATTTATATAGCGCCTTTCATGACCACCAGACCTCTCAAAGCACTTTACAGCCAATGAAGTACTTTTTGGAGTGTAGTCACTGTTGTAATGTGGGAAATGCGGCAGCCAATTTGTGCACAGCAAGCTCCCACAAACAGCAGTGTGATAATGATCAGATAATCTGTTTTTGTTATGTTGATTGAGGGATAAATATTGGCCAGGACACCGGGTTAACTCCCCTGTTCTTCTTCAAAATAGCGATTACAGGATCTTTTACACCCACCTGAGAGGGCAGTCAGGGCCTCAGTTCAACGTCTCATCCAAAAGACAGCACTTCCAACAGTGCAGCACTCCCTCAGCCCTGCACTGAAGTGTCAGCCTAGATTTATATACTCAAGTCCCTGGAGTGGGACTTGAACCCATAACTCTCTGATGCAGAGGCAAGGGCACTACCCACTAAGCCACAGCTGATTTTTCCATTTTTAATTAACTTTGGCTCACCTAAGCTAATAGTGTAATCAGCCAAAGTTCCTATTCCTGGTTACCAATGTGGTGTACTCCAGGTAAGGGCAGGATCAGAATTGGTGAAATTGGTGACACTGTCTAGACTCACATTAGATGGTAGCTGTGGAGGGTGACAGGTAGGCTATGGAACAATAGCCCAACGTGAAACATGACTTCATGAGAGGAGGAGAGTAAAGAGGTAGGAGAAAACAAATTCGAGGAAAAATGACCAAAGCCAGGAACATTTGACTATTTGATCTTCAAGTCTGTCCTGAGCCTCCATTTGTACATCTCTATGTAGACTAGTAAGCTATCTCTTAAACCCACCATTCACACAAGGAATATCATTTTTGTATCACACTAGTGCAACATTCTCATGGGCAGCAGGGATAGGCTTTGTGTTACAAATTTACATTTTCCCTTTGATAGTTTCGGATCTGCAGTGCAAATCAATCCTGCGCTCTCAATATTTCACAAAACCTACTCTTATGTTTTTTGCTCCAGAGCTTCAGATTTTGATCCAACACTGTTAGGTGGGACCATCTCTGATAGAGCATCAAATATTCATTGCTAAACTATCCAGCCAATATATTTCAATATTTTAAATGGCAAACCACAGAGCCAGTGTCTAGCAGTGATCTCCACCGATCAAGTATACATTCAGCCTTTGCTGGTCAATGATAAAACAGATGATAAGGAAGTAGACTGCCCTTTCTGTGTATCTTATCAATGAGCACTAAGGAGAGGCACTGGCAATGATTATTTTCAATCAACGTGACTGTTGCTGCTGGAAAATGAACCTCAGCCTGTATTATGTCATGGCCTGAGGCAATGTTTGGCTAATGCTAACATCCCCTGTGGTTTTCATGCAAACTCTTCCAATTAATTGAGACCAGTTCTTCTATATGTGCATCCAGCATCCTCTTCCTGAAAATCCCCATGGAGGATAGATGCGCCAACTTCAGTGTTCTCGATCAGGCCGACATCCCCAGCATCAAAGCACTGACCACACTCGACCAGCTCCATTGGGCGGGCCACATCGTCTGCATGCCCGACATGAGACTCCCAAAGCAAGTGCTCTACTCGGAACTCCTACACGGCAAGCAAGCCCCAGGTGGGCAGAGGAAACATTTCAAGGACACCCTCAAAGCCTCCTTGATAAAGTGCAACATCTCCATCGGCAGCTGGGAGTCCCTGGCCCAAGACCACCCTAAGTGGAGGAAGAGCATCCAGGAGGGCGCTGAGTACCTCAAGTCTTGTCGCTGAGAGCATGTAGAAACCAAGTGCAGACAACGGAAGGAGCGTGCGGCAAATCAGGCTCCCTACCCATCTTTCCCTTCAACCACTGTCTGTCCCACCTGTGACAGAAACTGTGATTCCCGTATTGGACTGTACAGTCACCTGAGAACTCACTTTTAGAGTGGAAGCAAGTCTTCCTCGATTTCAAGCGACTGCCTATGATGATGATGACTTGTAATTATAGCTAGTTGTATATTGCATGAGACCGTGCTGTTGAACTTTACCCCTGGCCTGATGACCCCGTTTTTAGGTCCTGTTGCCTCTGCTGCCTAGCCATCTCAAATTCCACAATGAAAGAGTGTCTGGGAGTAAGGCCTAAAGCCCAATTTTTCTGGACATCTCATAAAATAGGCACCCCACCAATGGTCCAGGAGGAAAATGTGACAGGAGGGCTGGGAGTGAACCCTTGTTCCTCATTTATAGGGCAGCCCTTAGTCTGCACTTATTGCAAGCACAGGCACCTTCACCCTCTGAACCAAAAGCAATGTAAGGGGAGTGGAGACCTGGGGGTGGGGTGGGGGGAGGGGAGTGAAATTGATCAATGTCAGTAATGCAACATGGGCTGATTAATCGGCAGCCAATTTGCTATCAGCCCGTTTTTCACAACTGGTGTTGGTCAATTTCACTCCCTAGTGTCACATGTCTGCACTTCCTTTTCCTCTTTGTTCCTAGTGTTGAGCATTTGCCCCTGATAATCTTTTGTTTATTGCTACTACTTGCTTATTCATTTACTGTTTAATAAATGTGTTAGGTCCCACGTGAATGATATTCTGAAGCCTTTCCAAAATAAGGAATATCCTGTCGCAGTTCGTGATAAAACCAGTGGCGGGGGTAATCTATAAAGGGTCCTCTATTTGTTACCTTGGGTGCATGGCAATATTTTACCTAGATATCAAGTTTGAGAATGTGTAGGGAGCGAGAACTCACCTACGAGAGTAGTCTAAAACATGGTAAATAAAAATACAAAGGATTTGACTCCTCCAATTCTAGCCTCTTGCAACATCCCTGATTTGCATCGCCCCACCATTGGCGGCCGTGCCTTAAGCTGCCTTGGCCCTAAACTCCAGAATTCCCGACCCAAACCACTCCGCCTCTCTATTTCTCTCTCCTCCTTTAAGACACTCCTTAAAACCTACCTCTTTGACTAAGCTTTTGGTCACCTGTTTTAATTGCTTCTTATGTGGCTCGGTGTCAAATTTTGTTTGATAACGCTCCTGTGAAGCACCTTGGGACATTTTTTTATATTAAAGGAGCTATATAAATTGTTGCTGTTGATATTGATAAATGATATCTGACAATGTAACAATTACATTCTTTAAAATCTTGACATTCTATTTCCATACATTAAGCAGATGCTAAAGATTTCCCACATTCTGGAGTGGTTTACTGGAGGCATTGCAGCCATTTCCAAAACCAAGCTGAAGTTAGATACCATTTTATGTACAAAAAATCCAATTTCACCATACTAACTCAGAGACTGAATGTAACAACTCCATCTTAATTCATCATCCTCGTTCTCCTCTGAATTCACTACCCTCCTATCCTCCTTTAATTTCTCCCTCCGTGTAAACTCCCCAACCCATATTCACGGCTACCACGTAAATCTAGGCTGACACTCCAGTGCAGTGCTGAGGGATCGCTGCACTGTCGGAGGTGCTGTATTTCGGATGAGACGTTAAACTGAGGCCCCATTTGCTCTCAGAGGTCGACGTAAAATATCCCACGGTACAATATCAAAGAAGAGCAGGGGTGTTATCTCCGGTCTCCTGGCCAATATTTATCCCTCAATCAACATAACAAAAACAGATTATCTGGTCATTATCACATTTGTGAGAGCTTGCTGTGCGCAAATTGGATGCTGCATTTCCCACAATACACTCCAAAAGTACTTAATTGGCTGTAAAGCGCTTTGAGGTGAATGGTGGTCGTGAAAGGTGCTATATAAAAGCAAGTCTTTCTTTCTTTCTTTACCCCCTCGACCTTGCCATATCTCGTGGCCTTGCTACTCCCACTGTGTCAATTGCAGATAAAGCTATCTCTGACCACTTCCTTGTATCGTTCTCCACCCCCATACCCCTTCCCACTTCCCTGCCCCCCCGTCCCCGTCCCCCCCATCCCCATTCCCTGCAACTCTACTTCCTTCTATGTCCGCCCCTGCAAAAAACTCTCTCCCAACTCTCTTAAGACTGCACTTACGAAATCCCAATTGTCCAGCCTTTGGCTCTCCATTCACCACAATATTTCTGCAGCTACCGATCTGCTCACCACCACCTTTGATGCCCTAGTCCCTATTGAAGCCAATACTCTCTCACACCCTGGCCATTTCCCCTGGTATGGCCCTCATCTTTGCTCCCTTAAGTCTAAGGGAGGCAGACTTGAACGGATATGGTGGCCAACTGGTTTAGCCATTCACCGCCAGATCTGGCTGGACCACATAAAGCGTTATCGGGTCCTGCTCTCATCTGCCAAAACTGTTCACTATTCTAGGATCATTCTAGAATTAAAAGATAAACCCTGGCTTCTATTCTCTACTGCTAACCGTCTTCTTAAATTCCTCTCTGTTGCCTCTTCCACCCTCACCTCCAACAGCTAGTGCGAGAAAATCATGGACTTCTTTATCTCAAAGATTAAGACCATTTGATCAGTTGCCTCTGCCCCTTCCCTTCTTTTCCCTGGCCCACTGGGCCAAACTTCCTCTCAGGTTCTCCCCTGCCCTAGCCCTGAACTTGCATCTTTCTTCAGTTTCTCTCTGATCTCCCCTCATGACTTCTCCACGCTCATCTTGTCTATGAGGCCCAATTCCTGCTCCCTCAACCCTATTCCCACCAAACTGCTAACCACCCAACTTCCTATCTGGCTCACATGTTAGCTGACATTGTTAGGTACTGTCCCTCCTTTCCCTCAAATCTGCCATCATCACCTCTCTCCTCAAAAAATAAACCCGACCCCTCCATCCTTGCAAACTACCACCCCATCTCCAAACTCCCTTTCCTTGGCTCCCTTCTATTTCTCATCTATATGTTGCCCCTTCATCTGAAAACACAGCATCAGTTTGTACATCAATGGACGACACTCAGCCCTACCTCACGATCAATTCTCTCGACCCCTCCACGGCCTCTAAATTGTCAGACTGCTTGTCCGACATCCAGTTCTGGATCAGCAAAAATATTCTCCAAATAAATATTGGGAAGACCGAAGCCATTGTTTTCGGACGCCGCTACAAACTGCATTCCATAGCCACTGACTCCATTGCTCTCCCAACTCCTGTCTGAGGCTGAACCAGACTGTTCGCAACCTTGCTGTCATATTGGACCCTGAAAGGAGCTTCTGACCATATATCCGTGGTATAACTAAGACCGTCTATTTCTACCTCCGCAACATTACCCATCTCCGCCCTTGCCTCAGCTCATCTGCTGCTGAAACCCTCAACTATGCCTTTGTTACCTCCAGACTTGACTATTCCATCATCATCATCATAGGCAGTCCCTCGGAATCGAGGAAGACTTGCTTCCACTCCTGAAATGAGTTCTTTGGTGGCTGAACAGTCCAATAGGAGAGCTACAGACTCTGTCACAGGTGGGACAGATAGTCGTTGAGGGAAGTGGTGGGTGGGACTGGTTTGCCGCATGCTCTTTTCGCTGGCTGCACTTGATTTCTGCACGCACTCGGCATTGAGACTCGAGGTGCTCAGCGCCCTCACAGATGCACTTTCTCCACTTAGGGCGGTCTTTGGCCAGGGACTCCCAGGTGTCAGTGGGGATGTCAGACTTTATCAGGGAGGCTTTGAGGGTGTCCTTGTAACATTTCCGCTGTCCACCTTTGGCTCGTTTGCCGTGAAGGACTCCGCTTTTGGAGTCTCATGTCTGGCATGCGAACTATGTGGCCTGCCCAGCGGAGCTGATCGATTATGGTCAGTGCTTCAATGCTGGAAATGTTAGCCTGGACAAGGACGCTGATGTTGGTGCACCTGTCCTCCCAGAGGATTAGTAGAATCTTACGGAGACATCATTGGTGATATATCTCCAGCAACTTGAGGTGTTTACTGTACATGGTCCATGCCTCTGAGCCATACAAGAGGGCAGGTATTACTACAGCCCTGCAGCCTATGAGCTTGGTGATAGATTTGAGGGCCTGGTCTTTGAACACTCTTTTCATCAGGCGGCTGAAGGCTGCGCTGGCGCACTGGAGGCGGTGTTGAATCTCCTCATCAATGTCTGCTTTTGTTGATAAGAGGCTCCCGAGGTATGAGAAATGGTCCACGTTGTCGAGGGCCGCGACATGGATTTTGATGACTGGGAGACAGTGCTGTGCGGCGAGGACTGGCTGGTGGAGGACCTTTGTCTTACGGATGTTTAGCGTAAGGCCATGCTTTCGTATGCTTCAGTAAATACGTTGACTATATCCTGGAGTTCAGCCTCAGACTGTGCACAGACGCAGGCATTGTCCACGTACTGTAGCTCAATGACAGAGGTTGGGGTGATCTTGGACCTGGCCTGGAAACGGTGAAGGTTAAACAGCTTCCCACTGGTTCTATAGTTTAGTTCCACTCCAGCGGTGAGGTGGAGCATGGAAGCGAGGAAGATTGAGAAGAAGGTTCCAACGCACTCCTGACTGGCCTCCCACATTCTACCCTACGTAAACTTGAGGTCATCCAAAACTCGGCTGTCCGTGTCCGAACTTGCATCAAGTCCCGCTCACCTATCATGTCTGTGCTTGCTTACCTACATTGGCTCCCAGTTAAGCAATGCCTTGATTTCAAAATTCGCATCCTTGTTTTCAAATCCCTCCATGGCCTCACCCCTCCCTATCTCTGTAATCTCCTCCAGCCCCACAACCCTCCTGAGATATCTGTGTTCATCTAATTCTGCTCTCTTGAGCATCCCTGATTATAATCGCTCAACCATTGGTGGCCGTGCCTTCTGTTGCCTAGGTTCCAAGCTCTGGAACTCCCTCCTTAAATCTCTCCACCTCTCTTTCTTCATTTAAGACCTTCCTTAAAACTTACTTCTTTGACTAAGCTTTTGGTCATCTGCCCTAATTTCTTTTTATGTGGCTCGGTGTCAAATTTTTTCTGATAGCTCTCCTGTGAAGCACCTTGTGACGTTTTACTATGTTAAAGAGGGAAGAATTGTGACATACGGAATGGATTCCTTATGGAGGACCGCACAGTACAACCAGTAGGGTCAAACCTTCCCCGCAAACAGTGGACAACCATCAACCGCCTCAGAACTGATCATGGTCAATGCTGCCACTTTCTCCATGGATGGAAGATTAAAGCATCCCCTTCATGCAACTGTGGAGCTCCTAATCAGACCCGGGATCACATCACTGAGCACTGCCCTCAGCCTACAAGATATCCAACTTTGATATTGATATTTGATTTGCTTTGCTACTACCATACGAAAGAAGAAGACTACATTGTTGAAGTTGTTGTTAATTCTACACTACTGATAAAATTCTACCATGTTATTTATGCACACATATATAAATGCATCCTACAGAATGAGGCATCAGATCTTCATGTAAATAGTGCTCAGTTAGCAAACCAAGTATTCTCTATATTTACAAATCAATAATCCTTGTGCAATTGCCTCATATTCCAGACTCTGTGATAATCAAATAACATAGGAAATCTAGTAGAATAAAGAGATGGAAAGCTTTATTAATCCCAAAATGTTGCTGCGGTGTAGAAAATTAAATGGGTGCTTCTCATAAATTCTGGTTTAGAGAACTGTGTGAGGTTCTCCTGGTAAATGACTACATCAGACAGACACCAAGAAAAACAAGCAGTTCTCTGAGCTTCCTTTCTCCTTTGATCACTGTGAATGGCAGAGTTACAGAGTATTTGTCAAACAGCTTAACCTATTTACCATAGATTGGCTGGTCGCTCAGGAAGAGCAAGTGTTAAGTACCAATTCTTCCCAACGTACCCCAACTCAGTGGTTTTACTTGCACAGGTTTATTTTTTTGACCTCTTCATTACAGCATGCTGTGACATCTCACCCTACTGGTGTACAGCTTACTGCACTTCAGAGTCAGTCACTTGAGAACCTTTTCTTTCTTCAGAACCCTCACTTTGCTTTATAAACAGGAACTCCATACAGCTAGCACAACAAACACTCTGAAAAGTGTTTTAACCCTTACCCTGCTGAATAAACAGGATCTCCATACAGTTAGTAGAACAAACACTGTAGTTCATGGTTCAAGGTACCAGTTGCAGTATTTGTTGCAATTGCCTGGCAAAATTCCTGTTTATTCAGCAGGGCAAGGGTTAAAATATTTGTCACAGTATATGTTGTGCTAACTGTATAGCTGTCCACTTTATTTGTCAGGGTAAAGATTAAAGCACTAATTGTGACACTCATGCTAACCCCATGGAGTTCATGTTTGCTAACCCTTACCCTGCTAAACAAGCAGAAAATGTATAATGTGTTTGCAAGATAAATGCTTTAATTAATGGCTCCCCTGATGGCTCATTTGGTGAAGGCAGTGAGTTACTTAGCCATTTTGTTTATTGCATAACCAAGGTGAAAGGCCAAGGCCCATGATGTAGGACACATGAAGAGATTGGAAAGAGAGAACAAAGTACATCATAAAATAGTGAATGATTAGGTGACGCGAAGCTTGGGGTTTTAAAACCTGCAGGTTGTAACAGGAAGGAAAGACTGAGGGAGGCAAGGAGTCCACCATTCTAAGGTCCTGGGTAACAATGGCTTAGAGTAGGAAAATGTGCGATGAGTCTTGAATTCACAATGAGGATGTAGGGAGGAGCAAGAGCATGTATCTGGAGAGTTGAAGGAACGAGAGAGGAAAGTCCAGAAAACCAGTAATCAAAATAAAGAGAAAAACAAGAAATGTTGCAATGGAGGGAGGTGTAGAGCAGAGGAGAGCGAAGGCGAACTTATCAAACAATACACTTTTACAAGACCAGAAGGCACAGAATTAATTGCCAATCTATGCTGAGATATCTGATCTCCACTGAGTTGACAATAGGGGAGTCATTGGCCTTAGAGCCCTGGGGTTAGGCCTCAGCTGAAGTATTGTGGATCATTCTGGACACCACTCCAGGAAAGATGTAAAGGCCTTAGAATCAGTACAGAGAAGGTTTACCAGGATGTTACCAGGGAGACTTCATTTATGAGGAGAGATTGGAAAAGCTAAGACTGTTCTCCTTGGATTAGAGAAGGTTAAAAGGTGACCTAATAGAGGTTTTCAAGATGATGAGAGGTTTTGATAGAGTAAATAGGGAAACAATATTCCCTCTGGTGAGTGGGTCAATAATTAGAGGTCATAGTTATAAATCATTGGCAAAAGATCTAGAGGGGAGATGAGAACTGTTCTCACTCAGAGTGTTGTCGGATCTGGAAGGCTCAGCCTGAAAAGAAGATGGAAGCTGATTCCATAAATAATTTTAAAATGGAGTTGGATACTTGAGGATGAAGAACTTACAGGGTTAGGGACAAAAAGCGGGAATGTGGGACTAAGCATGACAGTTCTTTCAAAAAGCCAGTACAGGCAAGATGGGCCGAATGGCCTCCTTCAGTACTGTAGGTTTCTATGATTCTATGACATGTTGAAGTTGTCCTGTTCCTGAGCCGTATCTAATAAACCCCGCCTGGAAAGTGTGCCATGTGGGTGTCAGGTGAGCACAGGATTGGCCTTGGATATGATGTTCCCCATGGTTGAATAATGTGCCAACATTGGGCGACATACTGGAGAGTGACAGGCACCTGCAGCATCCCAATCCCCACACTCCAATCCCAGTCTTCAGGAAAGGAGGTGTGATGTATGTAGCACACAAATCACTGACTCCACACGGTCTGGTGTTGATCTAACTGCTATGACCTTCGTCCTTTATTGAACAGCTCCAGAGTGCCTCTCAGGTGTGGTGGTCAGCCTTTTATACTGCCTCTTGCAGGTACTTTCAGGTCTCCCACCACAACGCCCTCTGTGGTGTACCATTGTGCTTATTATACATTTAAAGTACCAGGACGATACACACATCAATACATAACAGGAGGGAATTACATTTTATAGGGGGGAGTCATTAAACTTCAATGGAAATAAAAATCATGAGAGAGATGCAAAATGGGCTTGCAATTCACTGTCATCCATTTTACACTGTTACACAAAGTCACATCTACCCCCTAGACTTTGAGGGGGAAGAGTGATAATCAGCCAGCATGTGCGCTCCTGCTTGCTCTTGTGATTCCTGATGGTAAGTACACCACTCTGAATGTTGGAATAGGACTTGACAGATGCTCCCTAAGATTCGATAGCTTGCCAACCCTCACTCTCACTTGTATATAAAGGATAGCGCATGGGTGAGATAATGGGTGGCACCTGTGAAACGGTATCCTAGGTCAAGTCAGCAATTTCAGCAGAGAAGAAGGAAGGAGAAAGGGAGAGGAGCAGAGAGGAGAGCAAATCAGAGAGGAAAAAACTATAAGGAACTTGCTGAAACTAACCCATAGCAATAAATCTACCACTGTCATAAAAGCACCAGAGAATGGATAAAAATACACATCATTGCATTATCCAACAAAAAACACATGGAAATATCACTATAACCAACAATTAATTTGAAAATGGTGGGAATAAAGTTGGAGCCAAGGTTGGTTAAAGTGAGATAAATGACTCTGACATAGCGTGTGCCAACATTCCAAACTAAACCACTCAATTCTCTTTCTGAACTGAAATAAGTTGAGTTATAAAACCATGCAAGAGGTATCTTGCTGTCTCAGTGGATAAAGCAACTACCCAGTGGCTGAGTTGATAAGGGCAGTGTGAGGAAGGTTCCATGTTCGATTCCTTGTCCACGCTGAGTTTGTTGGTCGAGTCTAGGGTTGCAATGGGGGTGTTACAATTAGCCTCAGCACCCCTGGGCTAGGGAAAGAAAGATCAGCTAGGGCTCCAGCCATCCAATACTCCTGCTGGAAATGTCCAATAGTGAACATTAAATGAGGACAGGATTGGGCTAAAGGAAGAATCAAAGCAAGAACGTTCATTTATATAAACCTTTCACCACCTCAAGATGCTGCATAGTTACTTTTGAAATATAATTACTGTTGTAATGTAGGAGAAAGTGACAGCTAATTTGTGCACAGCAAGGTCCAAAAAGAACAATTAGATAAATGACCACATAATCTATTTTGATGATTTTTTGTGAGATAAATGTTGGCCAGGAGAATTCCCCTGTTCGTCCTCTAGTGCCATGTGATCTTTTACACCCAAATGAGATGGCAGATAGGGCTTCACTTTAATAGATCATTCAAAAGATGGCACTTCCAATAGTGCAACTTTCGTTCAGTACTGCACTGAAGTGTCAGCTGTATGTGTTCAAGTATCTGGAGTGGAACTTAAACCCACAACCTGAAGAACATAACAACATAAAAAATAGGAGCAGGAGTGGGCCATTTGGCCCCTTGAGCCTGCTCTGCCATTCAATAAGATCATGGCTGATCTGATCATGGACTCAGCTCCACTTCCCTGCCCGCTCCCCATAACACTTTACTCCCTTATCGGTCAAAAATCTGTCTATCTCCGCCTTAAATATATTCAATGATCCAGCTTCCACAGCTCTCTGAGGCAGCGAATTCCACAGATTTACAACCCTCTGAGAGAAGACATTTCTCCTCATTTCAGTTTTAAATGGGCGGGGCCCCTTATTCTAAGACTATGTCCCCTAGTTTTAGTTTCCCCTATGAGTGGAAGTATCCTCTCTGCATCCAACTTGTCGAGCCCCCTCATTATCTTATGTTTCAATAAGATCACCTCTCATTCTTCTGAGCTCCAATGAGTATAGGCCCAACCTACTCAACCTATCTTCATAAGTCAACCCCCTCATCTCCGGAATCAACCTTTTGAACCTTCTCTGAACAGCCTGCAATGCAAGTATATCCTTCTTAAATAAGGAAACTAAAACTGAACGCAGTACTCCAGGTGTGGCCTCACCAATACCCTGTACAGTTGTAGCAGGACTTCTCTGTTTTTATACTCTATCCCTCTTGCAATAAAGGCCAACATTCCATTTGCCTTCTTGATTACTTGCTGTACCTGCATACTCACCTTTTGTGTTTCATGCACAAGGATCTCCTGGTCTCTCTATACTGCAGCATTTCTGACTCAAAGATGAGAGTGCTACCCACTGAGCCAAGGCCTAGACTGTATTGACCCTGTCATTGAATAGCTTGCTGACATTCCATGTCCAGGCTCACACATGAAGAATGGACCTTTGGACAAGGTACCAGAGGGAAATTAGCATAGCATCTCGACAGGGGTAAGTGCCTTCGGGGAGAAAGTTGACCAAAAAAATGCCGAATGCAAAACTGAGCCAAACAGACCAGGAAAATCATAGGCTTGACTTCAATCTGGTCTGTACTAAGTCAGCTGATCTCAGCCAGGACAACAATTGGGATGCTATAATTGCCCTCATCATCTCGGGGCCCAGAGAGGGGAGAAGGCAGCCAGTGGTCTCAGCCCCCATTGCTGTCCAGTGACCCTCTGCTTGGCTAGTTCACAAATGTGGATAGTGAGTGAAGACAGGATTGAGCTTGGATGCGATGACAAATACCTTGATCATTGTCTAGATTCAAACATAGAGTTGGCGGCTTGGTGATGTACTGCACCCATGGAATTATACTCGCTTGTATAAGTCTTTCAGGGGAGAAAAGCAGAGGGACCAAAAATGTAAGAAAAATCTTGGAGTTTATGAAGTAATGACAAGGATTATCAGGGCCAGATACACTACCCTGCCTAAGGACATCCACCCAAGGGAAGAAAGCAGTTGTATCAACAAACAGATATTGAGATATGTGTGTCCAGAAGCCTATGGGGGAGAAATTGGGCTACTCTGTGCCTCCCGTTGGCATCCCCGGGGCGCAAATGAGTTTGCGACCGGGCGTGATGAGAACAGCGCCTCCCGCTAAATTCGGCGGGGGTTTTGCAGCGGCGATAATATATAGTGCCCGGCAAGGCTGCACCATGCGCAGCACCCCGGAACAAAAATGAGCCCTCACCCCCTGGTTTAGCACCAAGTGCTGACAATGACAGCTTCAGCAGTCGGGTTTCAGTCGGATGTCAGCTGGAGGATCACTATTTAAAGGCACCAGCATCCGGTGAAGCTTTAGTCAGACAATAATCTTTCTTTCTTAGTTTCAAATAGGCAGACAGGCATTTCGACCAATTTGAGCGATTTCCAGTTGAAGGAATGTTCTGGCTCTTCAAGATTCGGTGACTTTCATTGAGGGCAGATTTGAAACTCCAACATTTCTATAGTTCCATGGGGGCTGTGCTGGCACTGGACCTCGCGCTCCAGCGTCACTGTCGGGGGCAACTGAGGCAGAGAGAAAGACAGCAAACTGTGGCCAGAGGGAGGACGGCCAACAGGGCTGTCGATGGAAGATCTTACCCTCCCAGGGTATTCCAGCAGCTGTTCTCTTACATCAATTTCACTGAGGAGCAGTGTGTTCGAAGGCTGCGCTTCAGCAAGGACGTGGTCACCGAGCTCTGTCATCTGCTGCAACCAGACCTCGAGCCCCAGACCAGGGTGAGGACGGCTCTCTCAGTGGCAGTCAAGGTCACCATCATGTTCAATTTCTACGCCAGTGGATCTATCCAGTGTGCAACATCTCCAACATCTCCCAGTTTGCCGTCCATTGCTACATCCGCGAGGTCACAGATGGTCTCCACAGAAGGAGGAGGGACTACATTTCCCTCCCCATCACCAGACAGAAGCAGCTTGATCGTGCATGTGGCTAGGATAGCGGGCTTCCCTATGGTACAGGGCACTACTGACTGCACCCATGTTGCTTTGCGGGCACCGCATAACAATCCTAAGGTATTCCGTAACTGCAAAGGTTACCACTCACTGAATATGCAGTTAGTGTACGACCACACACAGCGAATTCTCACCATCAATGCTTGCTATCCTGGCAGTAGCAACGGTGCAGTCATCCGATGTGCCAGCTCTCTTCCAGTCACCACATTAAGCACGCGGAGATAAGGCCTATCCGCTCTCCACCTGGTTCATGATTCACCTCCACAACCCCCACTCGGGAAGAGTCCTCCAGTACTCAGCTGAGCGGGAGTCCCTTTTCGTCGTCGTCTGCTGAATGTTGCACAACTTGGCCATCTTGAGGGCTTGGCCATTGTTACGAGGCATAGCTCCATCACCTCAGGCGGAGGAGGAGGAGGAGGAGGAAGAGCAAGAGGAGGAGCTGAAGCAGGAGGAGGATGAGGTCGAGGACAAGGATGAGGATGAGGAGGAACAGGAGCAGCAGCAGCAGCGACGGAGGAGTCAGACACGCAATTAGCCACCTGCAAGGGCGGTCCACGAGCACCTTATCAGACTTTGTTTCTGTTATATATGTAAACTTGTATATACCTTGTGCTGCCACCAGAGGGCTCATCCCCTGGAGTCCCAAGGGATCCCACAATCCCTTTGGAGCACAGGTACTTAAGGAGGCCTCACAGGCTGGAGAGGCACTCTGGAGACCTGCAATAAAAGACTAAGGTCACACTTTACTTTGAGTTCACGGTATCCAGTCAGACTCTTTATTCATACATAACAACTGGCGACGAGATACAGATGACGAACCCAACGATGCAGAGAACAGTGGGCATGCTGGAGAAATTCTCGGAGGGAGATGATTGGGAAACCTTCGTGGAGCGACTCGACCAATACTTCCTGGCCAACGAGCTGGAAGGAGAAGCAAATGCTGCCACATGAAGGGCGATTCTCCTCACCGTCTGCGGGGCACCAACGTATGGCCTCATGAAAAATCTGCTTGCTCCAGTGAAACCCACAGAGAAATTGTACGATGATTTGTGCACACTGCTCCGGGAGCATCAGAACCCGAAGGAAAGCGTTCTGATGGCGACGTACCGGTTCTACACCTACAAAAGGTCTGAAGGCCAGGAAGTGGCAAGCTATGTCGCCGAGCTAAGATGCCTTGTACGACATTGCGAATTTGAAGGACATTTGGAGCACATGCTCAGAGACTTTTTCGTACTTGGCATTGGCCATGAAATGATACTTCGCAAACTTTTGACTGTAGCGACCTCAACCTTGAGTAAGGCCATTGTGATAGCCCAGGCATTCATTGCCACCAGTGACAATACTAAGCAAATCTCTCAGCACACGAGTGCTGCTACAAGTACTGTGAACAAAGTGATTTAGTTTTCAAATCGCAACATACAGGCCGGGCACCCCATGCCTGCAGCTGCACGTCCGCAGTTGTCTCAGAGTCCGCCATCAAGGGTGATGAATGCATTAACACCTTGTTGGCACAGTGGGGGTGATCATCGTTTCCATTCATGCTGCTTCAAGGGGTATGTTTGCAAGGGCTGTGGAACAATGGGACACCTCCAATGTATATGCAGGCGAGCTACAAATCCTGTTAATCCTGCAAACCACCATGTTGCAGAGGAGGACAGATCCACGGCAGATCACAATGAACCAGAGCCTCAGACCGAGGAGGCAGAGGTACGTGGATTGTACACACTTACCACAAAGTGTCCCCCGATAATGCTGAAGGTTGAACTAACTGGACTCCTGGTGTCAATGGAGCTGGACACGGGCGCGAGCTAGTCCATGATGAGCAAAAAGACTTTTGAAAAATTGTGGTGCAGCAAGGCCTCAAGGCCGGTCTTGACTCCAGTTCGCACAAAACTGAGAACTTACACAAAGGAACTGATGCCTGTAATTGGCAGTGCTACTGTAAAGGTCTCCTACGAAGGAGCGGTGCACAAGCTACCGCTCTGGGTGGTACCGGGCGATGGTCCCACGCTGCTCGGCAGGAGCTAGCTGGGAAAGATATGCTGAAACTGGGAGGACGTCTGAGCGCTCTCGTCCGCTGACGACACTTCGTGTGCCCAGGTCTTAAACAAGTTCCCTTCGCTGTTCGAACCAGGCATTGGGAAGTTCCAAGGAGCAAAAGTGCAGATCCACCTAATTCCGGGGGTGCGACTCATCCATCACAAGGCGAGAGTAGTAGCGCACCTGATGAGAGAGAGGGTAGAGATTGAGCTAGACCGGTTGCAAAGAAAGGGCATCATTTCGCCGATCGAATTCAACGAGTGGGTCAGTCCGATCGTTCCAGTCCTCAAGAGAGACGGCACGGTCAGAATCTGTGGTGATTACAAAGTAATTATCAATCGTTTCTCCCTGCAGGACCAATACCCACTCGCAAAGGCCGACGACCTTTTTGCTACGCTGGTGGGAGGAAAGACGTTCATGAAGCTGGACTTGACCTCAGCCTACATGATGCAGGAGCTGGAGGAATCATCGAAGGCCTTCATCTGCATCAACACGCACAAAGGTCTCTTCATTTATAACAGATGCCCATTTGGAATTCGATCAGTGGTGGCAATATTCCAGAGAAACATGGAAAGCTTACTGAAGTTGGTCCCGCACACGGTGGTCTTCCACGATGACATCTTGTTACAGGTCGGGTCACAGTTGAGCATCTGCAGCACCTGGAGGAGGTTCTCAGTCGACTCAACCACGTGGGGTTCAGGTTAAAATGCTCGCAGTGTGTTTTCCTGGCACCTGAAGTGGAGTTCCTGGGGAGAAGAATCGCGATGGATGGCATCAGACCCACCGATTCGAAGACGGAGGCAATCGAGAACGCACCGAGGCCACAGAACGTGATGGAGCTGCGGTCGTTTCTCGGACACCTGAACTATTTTGGTAACGTCTTACCGGGTCTCAGCACACTGTTAGAACCACTGCACGCCTTACTGCGTAAAGGAGACGAATGGGTATGGGGCAAAAGCCAAGAAAATGCCTTTGTAAAAGCTAGAAAGTTGTTATGCTCAAACAAATTGCTTGTGTTGTGTGATCCGTGTAAGCATTTGGTACTAGCATGTGATGAGTCATCGTATGGCGTCGGGTGTGTATTGCAACAAGCGAATGATTTTGGGAAATTGCAACCGGTTGCATATGCATCCAGAAGTCTGTCTAAGGCTGAGAGAGCCTACAGCATGATTGAAAAAGAAGTGTTAGTGTGTGTCAATGGGATAAAGAAAATTCATCAATATCTGTTTGGGCTAAAATTTGAATTGGAAACTGACCATAAGCCACTTATATCCCTGTTTTCCGAGAGTAAGGGGATAAACACTAATGCACAGCCTGCATCCAGAGATGGGCGCTCACATTGTCCACATACAACAACGCCATCCGCCACAGGCCAGGCACAGAAAACTGTGCCCATGCTCTCAGTAGGCTGCCATTACCCACCACGGGGTTGGAAATGGCACAGCCTGCAGATTTAGTCATGGTTATGGAAACATTTAAGAGTGAGAAATCACCCATCACAGCCCGACAGATTAGAACCTGGATGAGCCAGGACCCCTTACTGCCCCTAGTTAAAAACTGTGTTCTTCACGGGAACTGGTCCAGTGTCCCAGTGGAAATGCAGGAAGAGATAAAGCCATACCAGCGGCGCAAAGATGAAATGTCTATACAGGCAGCCTGCCTTCTGTGGGTAATCGGGTAGTGGTCCCCAAGAAGGGCAGAGACACCTTCATCAGTGACTTCTACAGTACCCACCCAGGCATCGTAATGATGAAAGCGATAGCCAGATCCCACGTGTGGTGGCCCGGTATCGATGCGGACTTAGAGTCCTGTGTCCACAGATGTAACACATGCTCGCAGTTAAGCAATGCACCCAGGGAGGCGCCACTAAGTTTATGGTCTTGGCCCTCCAAACCGTGGTCTAGGGTCCATGTCGACTATGCAGGCCCGTTCTTGGGTAAAATGGATTGAATGTGAGATAATGTTGGCAAGCACGTCTGCTGCCACCCTGAAAGCCTGCGGGCCATGTTTGCCACGCATGGCCTGCCCGATGTCCTTGTGAGCGACAACGGGCCATGTTTTACCAGTGCTGAGTTCAAAGACTTCAAGACCCGTCACGTGATCAAACATGTTACATCTGCCCCATTCTAACCAGCATCTAATGGTCAGGCAGATAGAGCAGTGCAAACCATCAAGCAGGGCTTGAAGAGGGTAACTGAAGGCTTACTGCAGACTCACCTATCCCGAGTCCTGCTTAGCTACCGTACGAGACCCCACTCGCTCACTGGGATTCCACCTGCTGAACTGCTCATGAAAAGGGCACTTAAGACAAGGCTCTCATTAGTTCACCCTGATCTACATGAACAGGCGGCTTCAACAAATTACATATCATGATAGCGCAAATGTGTCACGCGAGATTGAAATCAATGATCCTGTATTTGTATTGAATTATGGACAAGATCCCAAGTGGCTTCCCGGCACTGTTGTGGCCAAAGAGCGGAGCAGTGTTTCGGGTCAAACTTTCAAATGGACTCATTCACCGGAAACACTTGGACTAAATCAAGCTCAGATTCACGGACCATCCTGAGCAACCAACTTTGGACCTTACCTTCTTTGACCCCTCAACATACACACCAGTGGCAACCGACACCGTGGTTGGCCACGAAGCAGAACCCATCACCCGCAGCAGCCCGGCAGGACTCAGCACACCAGGCAGCCCAGCAAGGCCAGCTGCACAGCAGCCCAGCGAGGGTCCAACAGACGATTCACCAACACCAGCATTTGCACCGAGACGATCAACCAGGTAAAGAAGGGCCCCAGATCAACTCACCTTGTAAATAGTTACACTGTTGACTTGAGGGGGGGGGGGGGAGGAGTGTTATTATATATGTAAACTTTTATATACCTTGTACTGCCACCAGAGGGCTCATCCCCTGGAGTCCCAAGGGATCCCACAATCCCTTGGGTGCACAGGTACTTAAGGAGACCTCACAGGCTGGAGAGGCACTTTGGAGACCTGCAATAAAAGACTAAGGTCACTCTTTACTTTGAGCTCACAGTATCCAGTCAGATTCTTTATTCATACATAACAGTTTCCAATGAATTCTGTGCCAATTGCCGGTTGGTCTGCACATCCCCATCATTACATCAATTTCCCTTTCAATAGCAGAGCCCCCAAACTGAAATGAGAGACAGCACAAAATATGCAACATTCCAATTAAATTCTTATCATAGTACATTAACGACAAATATACACAACAATTAAATTGACTATTCACCCTTATGCAAAACCTTATATCTCCTCTTAACACTGCCTTTACCTATGCTATTGCTCCTCCCCAGTGGCTACAGCAAGGCTGGTGGAAGGCTGCTGAGTGTCAGGGCCAGAGACTACAGATGGCCTTGCAGAACGCACTCAACCAGCTCTGGGCCTGGAAGGCTCGGCTGTAGACTGCACTGCCTCAGGCTGGGCAGTGGCAGTCTGGGCTGGCTGGATGACCGGCAGCGACAAGTGCAATGGTGGAGTGGCAGTGGCATGATCAGGAATGCTGTCACCCTGAGAGAGGACAGCAGGTTCCGGCTCCACTGACCCACAGCCACTCCCCCGGGGCAGCACCTCAGCATCCCCACCAATGTGCTGGAGTACAGATGGTGGCCTATTTCAATATCGTGAGTTCCCTGGTCGACAGTGGTGGACCCAGCAACGATGGCAGCAGTCACAGCTCTTGTGGCATCCAGCTGAGACTGCATGAGAGCAGTCTGAGCTTCGATGCCAGCAACCATTCTCTGCATTACAGCAGTAAGATTTTGCGTTGCTTCCACCTGTGCTACAATGGAGGCTGCCACATCACCCATGACATGCGTCATGATGTCTGGGCCCCCAAGGTCTCTCTGGGAATCCACCATCGCCTGCAGACTGGAAATGATCGGCTCCATGGTGTGCGCAAAGCTCTGTGCAATTTTGGAGGTGGACTCCTCCACGTTCCTTACCATTACGGAGAGGCTCACGGACACCCTTGCCATTGCACCTATCATCTCGGAATACATGGCCATCACCCTTCTTGTGAACGCCTCCCCATTGAGGTCCTCATCTGAGTCCTGTGCAGCAGAACTCACACGTGAACTCGCCCTCCAGGGAGCTGGCTCCCGAGATACCCTTTCTCTTGGCCTTGCTGCAGCCCATTCAATCCCAGCGCATCACCCAGTGCAGACCCCTCTATTAAGCTAGCTGTTGCCTGCAGGTGAGAGATGCAATGACGCGGTGCTTGGGTCCTCCTCCTCTTCTCCTTCGTCACTGTCATTAGGGGGCTCAGGGACAGGCTGGTCATCTGCCGGCTGATTATCTGAAAACATAAGGCACAAAACTCATGTTAAGGTAAGGTCAGGGGTCTGGAATAGAGCAAGGAAGGCAGACAGTATCAGGAGCTGGAAAGCGATAAAGTCTTCTAAGTGAGGGGGAAGTGGGATGAGAAAAGGAGGGGATGAAGATACCGTTGTTGCCCCCAGTGAGGTTGACATCACTGATGGCCATGGCGCCCACAACCTGCTGCCCAATGAGCTGCAGCACTTGTTCCTCCAGGTCTGAGAGCTGAAGGAGCTCAGGTTCACCCCCATCTATGCTCTGCTGCTTCCTCCTATTGTGTGCCATCTTGGCCTGCAAAAGAAAGAAACGTGTGTGAGTCAAGAGTCCAGCTATGTGTCTGGGAGATATGCTTTCCATTGTTGAATAGCTGCGAATGTAGGCAAGGCGTAAGATGAGGACATGAGTTTGAGTAGCTTGAGATGTTTGTTGGATGAGTTATGAGGGAGTGGTGTTTTGAGCAGTGTGCACAGATAGATGTTCAGATGAGGATGTGACTTTGAGTAGTTGCAGAAGTTTGGTGGGGGAGTGGTGGTTTGCGCAGTGCGAACAGACAGAGGTTCAGATGCTGGTATGTAGGACCTGTTGAAGCATGTATTCACCTTGACCACTCGACTGAGGTCGTTGAACTTCTTACGGCACTGTGTGAGGTTGTGTTCCATGACACTACTGGCTGAAACCTCCTGTGCCAGTTCCCTTCACATTGCCCTGAAGCAATGGCCCCCTTCCACTTGCTGGGAACAGTGCTTCCCTCCTTTGTTCCACAGCCTCCATTAATGCCTCCAATGCGGCATCATTAAATCAACGAGCTCTCTCCCTTTGATCTGGATTAGTGCAGCCACAGCCATGAGGTCTCTCAGCTGGTCTCAGGTCGACTTCAGTTGCAGGAATAGTGAAAATGAACAGCTTGATAGAACCTCCCCTTTAAGAGCTGGAATGAGCCAATGTGAAGGATTGAAAGATGATTGCTGAATGCAAGCCACCTAAAATTTGGTAGCGTTCTGCTGGTAGCGCCCCAGTGAGGTCATTAGTGCTTAGTTTACTGCCCCCTTCCTTCCTGGGGCGATAAAGCCCAATTTAGAAGAAGTTCAGAAACCTTTGCGCCTGGCACTAAATTTTCAAAATTTAACATGTTAGTGCCCCAAATGGGCCGCTACCAAATTTCTGCCAGCATGATTATAGAAAGATGTTCAGCCTATGAGATAACACCCATGTGGTTTAAAAAAAATGTAACTATCTCCATTCCTCATATGGACAGTGCGTAATGTCTAAATTTCACCATTTGATTCTCATCATCTACATGCTGAAGTGCATCCTACACTATCGAACTAACATCCCGTGCAACCATACTGCCAACAGCACACAAAAGGGACCACGTTAACCAAACAAAGTGGTCTCTGTACTGACAGACAACAGAACAGCCAAGTTCTCAGTCTGGTTCACTATTTCAATAGTAACCAATATCGTTTCAGAAAAGGTATGTGTACACAATCAAAAGGTTGCGGTTTCAAGCCCTACCCCAAATCCTTGAACACATAATCTAGGCTGACGCTCGAGTGCAGTATTTAGGGAGCGCTGCACTGCTGGAGGTGCCATCCTTTGAATGAGATGTTAAAACGAGACCCTGCCTGCCCGCTCAGGTGGATGTAAAAGATCCCACAGCACTATTCAAAGAAGAGCAAGAAAATTCTCCTGGCCAAAATGTATCCCCCACCCAACATCAAAAACAGATTATCTGGTCACTTATTTAATTGCTGTTTGTGAGAGCATGCTGTGCGCAAATTGGCTGTGGGGTTTCCTACATTACAGCAGTGACTACACTTCAAAAGTACTTCATTGGCTGTAAAGTACTTTGGGTCGTCCTGAGACTGTGAAAGGCACTATATAAATGCAAGTTCTTTCCTTCCATTAATACATGTGTGTGCATGTGGTTATGTTTGTGTGCATCTTTATTTTCATGTGTGTGTATGTGTGTGTGTGTGTGTGTCTGAGTCTATGTTCACCTGGCCCTCTTGACATCTACCCCAGTAACTGCCAGTTGAAACTCTGGAGAGAAGAAAATGTTCTTATTCTATATAACCCGCCTACTATTTAAAACGTCTTATCCACATCCAGTCTGTTAATGAATTCTGATTAGACATATTCCTGGAGGTTTGATCACATGACCTCCTGCCTCCAACTGTCCAACACAGATAGATTATTTTACCTTCTCCAATATTTTTATAACTAAGAAGCAAGTCTTCAACAAAAATGAAAACAACAGTGTCCAAACGGCCTTTCAGGAGATGATCTTGAATTCCTGGAGACTCCACGACAATCCTGGAGGGATTGGCAACCCTAATCCTGAGTGACTGCAAAACTAACAGGGGCTCTCTCAATCTCCGATCTTAACTTTGGGGGGGAAACCCCAGAGAAATAGCGTAAATGGCCATTTACGCGTTAAGTCCGGGAAATCCGCAGACCTTTGGCCGCATTTACGGTAAGAGATTGGGGGAGAGCCCCGTGGAAATTCCGGGTAGTTGTCCTTACCCTTCACAGGGTTTTTGCCATTTTCTTAGCGTGTTATGTATTTATTGTTCCATACTTTGTTGGTTAGGCGTGTGTCGCATTTTCACTGGAGCTTTACATCACAACTTTCAGAGATTGAAATGGAACACATTCCTTCAGAAGTGCTGCAGTCAGCCCACAGGAAGCTGATCAGCTGCCAGGCCACCAAGACTTTTAACACCTGAAAAACAACACCTCACCCACATGCTCCAGGAATGGGAGGGTTTGGCCTTCTATTTCTCAGCAGTTGTGATAGCTTCTAATTATTAACAACTTGGTGTCAGTCTAACAACCTCAATATGAAAGAATAGAGAGAGAGAAAAACTACTTGGGTGTCTTGATAAATCTTTCAGCTCTGCAAAGTGGAATTGCAGGTGAAATTAACACAGCCAATTAATTCCCTCTTGTGAATTTCACTGAGAACGCCTTTTCTTTTTTAGCACTCATTCAATTCCTGAGTGAACTTTGCAGTGTGTTTTGCTCCCCCACCAGGTACCAGCGTCTCACCAGTCCAGAAACTCAGCCTCCAGCCATGCGTTTAATAGTGTTATGACACATGTCATAGTGTACACGTGACCCGTGGCTAAAGACCAGAGACCACCTTTGATTTACACCTGTATCTCCAGGCAACAAAGGATGCTAATGTTGTGACTTAAAGGTTTCTGTGCTGTTGTTCTTGCCATGCACCTGTGCAGCTGGATTTAAGAGGTCTAAGGTCATTGTGAATAGTGTCAACAATTCAGATGTCAGATCAGTATCTGGAGTGTGGTGTACAAGATGCCTCCTGTATGCTGACAGTGAGAGTTTAAGACTAGTTTTGCATGCTGATTCTGCACCAGCAAAGCTGAATGGTCAAACTAGTTAATCTGGTTGGGCGGGTGTGCCCATGGTCCTCTACAATGTGAGTGCATCACCTTAGTCCATGTGATCACAACACAATGGCATGCTACAGTAATAAGTACAGCATTATTTACATTTTAATATGGTTTAACCACAGGAGAAAGCTGTTGATATGGATACGTCATTCTCTAGCTATCGACGGCGCTCTCAAATAAGAGTAGACCCAATGGCATGGCAAACCAATGGGTCTTGCAAAATCTGCCATCAAAAACCATCATTTGCAACTCCTCAGATAATGGAGCAGTCCATGCCCACATGCAGTAAGACCTGGACAACATTCAGGCTTGGGCTGATAAGTGGCAAGTAACATTCGTGCCAAACAAGTGCCAGGTTATGACTATCTCCATAAGAGAGAGTCTAACCACCACACCTTGACACTCAGCGTCATTACCATCACAAAATCCCCCACCATCAAGATCCTGGGGGTCACCATTGACCGAAACTTAACTGGACCAACCACTTAACTGAACCAGCCACATAAATACTGCGGCAACAAAAGCGAGTCAGAGGCTGGGTATTCTGCTGCTAGTGTCTTACCTCCTGACCCCCCCAAAGCCTTTCCACCATCTACAAGGCACAAGTCAGGAGCGTGATGGAATACTCTCCACTTTCCTGGATGCGTGCAGCTCGCACTATCAAGGACAAAGCAGCCGGCTTGATTGGTACCCCATCCACCACCTTCAACATGTAATACCTCCACCACCAGTGCACCATGGCTGCAGTATGTACTATGTACAAGATGCACTGCAGCAACTCACCAAGGCTCCTTTGGCAGCACCTCTCAAACCAACGACCTCTACCACCTAGAAGGACGAGGGCAGCAGGCACATGGGAACACCATCACACCATCAAGTTCCCCTCCAAGTTACACACCATCCTGACTTAGAAATATATCACCTGTTTCCCACATTACAAAGTGACTATGCTCCAAAAGTATGTCATTGGCTGTAAAGTACTTTGAGACGTCCAGTGGTCATGAAAGGCGTTATATAAATCCAAGTGTTTCTTTCTTTCTTTCCTTCAGTGTCACTGGATCAAAATCCTGGAACTTCCTAACAGCACTGTGGGAGTACCTTCACCACACAGACTGCAGTGGTTCAAGAAGGCGGCTCACCACCACCTTCTCGAGGGGCAATTAGAGATGGGCAATAAACGCTGGCCTTGCCAGTGACGCCCACATCCCAAGAACGAATAAAAAAAATATTGCCCCTTCAACAGAGTAAAATGTCACAAGGTGCTTCACAGCAGCATAATCAGGCAAAACTTGACACTGAGCAAAAGAAGACATTAGGACGTGACCAAAGTTTAAGGAGAGTCTTAAAGGAAGAGAGGGAGGTGGATAAATTTAGAGTGGTAATTCCAAAGCAACCATCTTCCATTTTGGCCACAACCTAATATCACAGTGCATGCGTCATTAAGCAAATCTCATGTATGAACAGCCAACTGGATTTCCAGGCTGCAAACTGGTTTCAGACAGGCCTTCTAAGGAGTGGTAGCAAATTGAAATAGAAGTCAGGTGGAACAGTGCATGGAATGAACTGGTCCCCATTGGATTATTGCTCTCCCCAGGCTCGCAGTGAAAAGTAAAGCTGCATTTTGTATAAAGTAATGAATAGGTGGCTGAAATTTTCATGGTGTTTTTTTAACTAGGATTTTGGTAGCAAGAGTACTGTGGGTGTGGGAAGCTTTCATATCATGCAATGTGGAAGTGCTGCACTGTTGGATGAGACGTTAAACCGAGGCCCTGTATGTCCTCTAAGGTGGACACAAACAATTGCATGGCACTATTGCGACGAGGAGTAGGGGAGTTCTCCCCAGTGTTTTGGCCAATATTCTTCCCTCAACCAACATCACTAAAAAGATTATCTGGTTATTGTCACATTGCTGCTTGTGGGACCTTGCTGTGCAAATTACCTGCTGCAATTCCCACATTACAACAGTGACTACACTTCAGAAGTACTCTGTTGGCTGTAAAGTGCTTTAGGAATGTCCTGAGGTTGTGAAAGGCGCTGGCGGTAGTGTTGGAGGAATTTGATGAGATAAATAAAAATTTTATGAGAAGCTTATTGTGCAGCCTTCACACATATTGGCGAAAGTGTGACATTTCCTAAAGTGCATTGGCATTAATATGATGAGCCTAATGGCAATACAGTGTACAACCCTTAAAATTATATAAATTACAGTATTCCTTCCTTTCAATATCTTGATGTTTACAGGCATGCAGCATGTGCTGTCTGATGGTGCACAAAGGTGCCTTGGAAATGCCAACTTGTCATTATCCTGGGCCGGAAAATCCCCACCTTGGTGTGAGGCTGCTTTTGGATGTGGTGTTTTTTGTAAATGTTAGTAACAAGTTTGAGGTGCCTATTCCTGTTAGCTGGGTATATTTTTCATGTAAACTATTCTGTTACAAGATAGATACAAATGAGAGAGGCCATGTGACCCATTTTAATGCATCCATTCGGAACGACCCTCACAATGGCATCCAATCGTTTCTTAAAAGATTCCAGGGTTTTGATTTCTCCACACTGCCTGATATCCATTCCATGTGTTGATCACTCATTCTGTGAAGAAGAACTTTCTGACACCAGTCTTAAATTTGCCCCTTATTAGTTTGACCGTGTGTCCTCTTGTACAACTGTCTCTATTGTTACAGTTTCATTTGAACTAAAAGATCTACTCAAACAATTTTTGTTAATATTTCCTTTTTGTGCATTGTGATGAGGAACATTAGTGCTGGAGAATGGCCCGCTTCCCATTTTGGGTACCCGGTGCAAACCTGAAGCACTCCCAGGTCAGGTATAGCACATCGAGAAGTAGAGTAAACTTCCACCAATCAGCATAAATGACAAGCCTCAATCCCAACCTCAGAAGATCGCTCCCCAGTACCAATTTTTTAAACATTCATTCACGGGGTGTGGGTGTCACTGGCAAGGCCAGCATTTATTGCCCATTTCTAATTGCCCTTGAGAAACTGGTGGTGAGCCGCCTTCTTGAACCGCTGCAGTCCGTGTGGTGAAGGTACTCCCACAGTGTTGTTAGGTAGGAAGTTCCAGGATCTTAATCCAACGATGATGAAGGAACGGTGATATATTTCCAAGTCGGGATGGTGTGTGATTTGGAGGGAAACTTGGAGGTGGTGGTGTCCCCATGCGCTTGCTGCCTTTGTCCTCTAGGTGGTGGCGGTCATAGGTTTGAGAGGTGCTGGCAAAGAAGCATTGACGAGTTGCTGCAATGCATCATGGGGGCTAGATACTAGGTTTATTAATTTGTATGTATCTCAAGTTGCTGGTACCAACAGATCTTGGTGTTCTGATTTAGGATGTATCTGCAATTGAGGCAACAATGCGAAGAAAAATCTTCAAACCGGACATACCAGAGATTAAGAAATATTATTGCCTTGACCCAGAGGTTCAGATTGCCAAGGTTTGGAGGCCATTTCTGGTTTCCAGGCTTAAATTCAGAATGAAATATCTAGAATTTTAAATGAAATGTTTTCGGAGCCAGTATAGGTCAGTGAGGACAGACATCACCATGTTACCCACGGAATCAAAGATTGAAATATAGTACCTTCCATGTGCTCAGGACGTCCCAAAGTGCTTCACAGCTAATGAGCTCATAGAATCATTGAAAATTACAGCACAGAAGGAGGCCATTTGGCCTGTTGTACCCATTTGCAGTCGTGCTTAGTCCCACATAACCGCTTTTTATCCATAACCCTGTAAGCTCCTCATCCTCAAGTCTCTTTTAAAATGATTTATGGAATCAGCTTTCTACCACCTTTTCAGGTAGAGCGTTCCAAATCCCGACAACTCTCTGTTACTTTTGAAATGTTATTACTGATGTTATGTCAAGAAACATGGCAGCCAATATGCACACAGCAAGATCTGATAAACAGCAAGTAAGATAATTGACCAGTTAAACTGTTTTTAGTGGTGTTGGTAGAGGGATGAATGTAGAGAGGAGACAGCCATGGGATATTTTGCATCCACCTAAAAGAGCAGATGTTTAGAACCTCATTGTAATGTCACATCCAAAAGATAGCTCCTCCGACTGTGCAGCACTCCCTCGGTATTGCACTAAAGTGTCAACCTAGATTATGTGGTCGTGTTGGGAGTGGAGCTTGAACCTAAAAACCGGGCTTATACACATCTTATACCGTGAACATAGGAACAGTCGTGGGCCATTCAGCCCCTTAAGCCTGTTCCACCATTCAGTTAGACCATGGCTGATCTGTCATTATCATAGGCAGTCCCTTGAAATTGAGGAAGACTTGCTTCCACTCTAAAAGTGAGTTTTTAGGTGACTGAACAATCTAATACGGGAATTACAGTCTCTGTCACAGGTGGGACAGACAGTCGTTGAAGGAAAGGGTGGGTGGGACTGGTTTGCTGCACATTCCTTCTGCTGCCTGCGCTTGATTTCTACATGCTCTCGGCGACGAGACTCGAGGTGCTCAGCACCCTCCCAGATGCACTTCCTCCACTTAGGGCGGTCTTTGGCCAGGAACTCCCAGGTATTGGTGGGGATGTTGCATTTTATCAAGGAAACTTTGAGGGTGTCCTTGAAACATTTCCTCTGCCCATCTAGGGCTTGCTTACCGTGTGGGAGTTCCGAGTAGAGTGCTTGTTTTGGGAATCTTGTGTCAGGCAAGCGACCAATGTGGCCCGCAGTCTGCTCCACGAAGACATGCAAGCCGTGATCCTGACCAACAGATCCATCACAGACCCAATCCACGTCCGGACTGCGGTCAAGCAGGGCTGTGTCATTGCGCTAACGCTCTTCTCGATCTTCTACCTCACACTCAACAAGCTCCGCGCTGGAGTGGAACTAAACTACAGAAGCAGTGGGAACCTGTTCAATCTTTGTCGCCTCTAGGCCAGATCCAAGACCGTTCCAACCTCTGTTGTCTAACTACAGTACGCGGACGACGCTTGCGTCTGCGCACATTCAGAGACTGAACTCCAAGTCACAGTCAACATCTTCACTGAGGCGCACGGAAGCATGGGCCTTACACTAAACATCCGTAAGATAAAGGTCCACCACCAACCTGACCCCATCACACAGCACTGCCCCCCAGTCATCAAGATCCACGGCGCGGCCCTGGACAATGTGGCAGATCTGTGACCAGTAATGCTTAGTAATGAGAATCAATTCTCCATTTTCCATTAAAATAAATTCAGACACTAGTAATCAAACGTTATATTGACTTAGAACTTTAAAAAAAACTTTAACCAGAACAGGGGAGTTACCCCTGGTCAATATTTATCCCTTAAACAACATAACAAAAACATATAATCTGGTCATTGTCACATTGCTGTTTGTGGGAGCTTGCTGTGCACAAATTGCCTGCGCATTTCCTACATTGCAACAGGGCTACATTTCAAAAAGTACTTCATTGGCTGTAAAGCGCTTTGGGACGTCCGGTAATCGTGAAAGGCGCTATATAAATGCAAGTCTTTCTTTTCTTTCTCTCCAAATGTTCTCATTTCATCTCGCTCTCTTAACTTTTCAACGGACTAGAAACAAAACTCATGGCAACTGGAACAAAACCCTTCAGTGAATAAGGCTGGCGGATACAATTCCTCGCTGCTAAGTGCTAGAATGGTGTATTTGTTGTTATTGGACGATGTATAGCCTCTCCTCCCATCCCTCTTGTTTGTGTAGTCCCCGTTCCTTCCGGGCTGTAAAAAGGATGATTGACAGCGGCAGCACGCCAACAATAAACAGCGGCGATCGATACATGGAGGGTCTTATCAGTTGCAAAAGCGCACAAAGACCAATCGAAAGGAAAAGAGACAAAAATCCCGAGCTCCACTCGCCAGCCTCCCTGGTCCCATTTCACGGTGAGTACCTGGACTTCTCAATTTAAATGTCCCTTAAAGCGAACCTGCCTTTTACAGCAGGGGTGGGGGGATCTCCTGATTTCTGACACTTTTAATGAAAGGATTCCGATTTTGAAAATAAATAGCATTAATATCGCTTAGTGCAATGTTATTGTTAAAATATAAACCTGCATTGAACGATATTTTTTTAATGTGTTTGTTTGCAAAATTCCATCTTTAAAACGTGTCACACAAGTGGCTGGATATTCCAGAATACAGATTTTTTTTTAATTAACAATACAAATGGAACTTTTCCTCCAAAGTAATTCACGTTTAACTTGCAAAATTGGAGCACGGGTCAGCATTTTTACTTCTTGTTTGGGCAAACTTCGACTCGGAAACAAAAAGCAATCGAGATTTGCCAGTATTTGAATTTCTCCTCCCAATCCCAGCCACATTCGGTTTCAGCTTTAAAATCAGGTCGCTGAGATTATTTACCCAACAGTGTATCTTGTGGTACTAAATATCATTTTATTCTTCCCGGCTGGAAAGTGAAATTCGTTTTAAACAATAAACCGAAACGTCTCTTAATTAAACTCGTGAGAGAAAAAAAACGGGGAGTGGTTCTTAAAAAATATCAAAATACTGCTTTAACTCAAACCATATTACCCGGAAAATGATCTTGTAACATTCAATCATACAAAAATTTCGATTTGTTTCATATTCAACTTTGAGGTACAGCTTTAATTTTTCCTTTCAAGTAACTATTTTTTAAATAAGTGACGAGCACTCAGCATTTCTTAAAAAAAATATTTCTGTATTTTTTAAAAAACATTTGGACTTTGGCTCATGAATAAACTTCATTGCACGTTCAAATTGATCCCTTTTCTCCCACTCTCTCTCTTCCTTTTTGCCTGTGTGTGCCGGGGAGGAGGGGTGGGGGAGGCGGAGAGCAGACAGTAGGATACTTTAGAGAAAATTACAATAATTTCCGTTCTGTGGTTTACTTACAAATGAACACATCCTGTCCTTTTGTGAGGCTCAGGGCGCCTGCCAGGCGGCCCGTCTGCAGCAGCGCTGCTTAAAGAAAGAATTCACCCTTCCCCTCCCTCCCAACATTCAGCCCATTCAGCCTCACTCTCCGGCGCTGCTACCTAAATATTGGCCCCCGATTCCGCAGTCCGGTCTGTTTAAATAGATGAAGCCGTGCATTTAAAAAAAATAATTTACACGGTCTAACTTTAAAAAAAAATATTTTTGGAGCAGCTTTTTCTGTGACTGTTGGCCCCACTCATTCTTGCCAGCGTTCGGAGTTGAATATGTTAATCATTGTTTACTCACTGCAATTGTTAAACAATCTGAAAAGTTTATTGTTCCGCACCTCTTTGACATGTTGAGAGATTAAGGGTCAAGTTCCAATATATCCTTCTTTGCATTCACGACAACAAAAAAAGGAGCCTTATTTCTTCCGTTTATCGTGAAAAGTGACATGTTTTATTGCAGAGCTCCTTTAGTAAACGAGGTAGGATTGCAAACCCTGTCAGAATTTGACTATAAAAAAAATCTCACTTTTATCTCCCCAGTCAGTGCCCTCATCCTGACTGTACAGTACACAGTTGACATGTGAGGCTTTCAGGTTGTGTGTTCTTTTCATTTACTGGAAGGGGCTTACTGACCTTGTATGTGTGCTGAATCAGTCCCTATCGCCAGGGCTACTGGTTTACAGTTGCTTTAAATCACATTCCCTTTTTATAACACGGGATTCCGGGATTTTTTTTTAACCGGCGCTTTGGGGATTGCTTGCTGCATTGCTTGATTCTGTTGTTTATAATCAGGGCCACTGGTTTTATAGTGACCCAATAAATCACGTCCCATTTTTATGACATGGGGATTCTCAGATTGTTATTAGTGTTTTGGGAATTTGATTCTATGATGCTGCAATTTTGCCATTAAAATTCCCAAACCAGCAGCCTCGATTATCCGTGAGGGACTACGGTAACATATTTATAAAATGCAAAGGCTGTTTTGGGGAAGTGTTAGGGGAAAATGTATCGTGTCATAATTATTTTAATCACATTTTCATATTAGTCTACCAATGAAGGTCAGACTTTATAACTTGTTTGTTAGAGATCTCTGGATAGCTTATTTGAATCCCTGGTTATAATCCTAAATTAAAGAAACCATTAATGCTTAGGCTGTGTTGGTAATGTGGTAGTGTTAATGTAGCAATGCTCCAGTTAATGTATAAACAGACACTGGTACGTTAAAGGAAAAAAAGTAAAAAGCCCCTTATTATAAATGTGTTGGACTTGTTCCCATAGCTCTGCCAGGTTTGCCATTATTGGGTAAATGCCATCGTGAGGAGCTGCAGTTGTGGATTCCAACCCCTTGTAAGTTGACTGTGCCCCCCCCCCCCCCCCCCCCACTGTCTGTGTCATTGTGTTGTACACACGCAAACTCAATAAGCTCTCACATCTATTACTATAATGGACCTTGTAAGAACTGGTGGGATTATGATTGCCTGTTCTACCAAAACCAAATTAGCCCAGGTTTGAGTTCAGAGAATCGTCTGGCTTCTGATGAAATTTCATTGAAAACCTTACTAACTAATGCCTCCATATGAGAAGTTTCAGAAGTAGGTGGAAACATTTAATGCCGCTTTACGACTTTTGGCGCGAGTTATATTTTACAAATTTCCAGACAGTCCATTCAAAGACTGGACTCCCTCAAAACCGGGCAATAACAACAACAGCTTGCCTTTGACATAGTAAAACGTCCCAAGACGTTTCACAGGAACGTTACAAGACAATGGGCATGGTGCGATTCCTAGCCTCATTGATTTCTTCTTCGCTCCAACTCATGGCCTTTCTGTCCACACTGATCAGAAGACACATCTGATTTGGACTGTCCTTGTATAAGCCTGCATGTTGCACCACTGCCATTTACCCCGTTAATATTAAAAGGAAAACGTTTTTTTTAATTATTTTGAAACCCGAATCTTTTCGGATGGATTAAGATAAACTTGACAGAATTTTACATATGTGAAGAAACACCTTGAAGTCACTTCCACTATTGAGATAATCTGTTTATTCAGAGGGAGTGAAGGGCCCTGGGATTTTGCTGGGGCCTGCAAACTGAAGACATAAACACTGATTATTTCTGTACTGTCCTAGCATTCCACTGGAATCAAACAACCATTGTGCCGGTGGCAAGCTCCAACTCATTTTAATAGCACCAGAAGAGATCAGAGGAGTTTTTTTAAAATAGTTATAAATCTGTAAACAAAAAACATGCTGTGCTTCAATAAGTCTTTGTACGCACTTTTGAACGATACTACAATTGATTCTGAATGTTATAACAATGACTTCGTTTTGGACTCTCAGGGGTGTATTTTACTCTTTATTTTCCCTAATCTCCCAGTGCTTTCCACACTAAGGTGAATCTCCTTCACTTGATGGGCTGAGCTCTGTGGTCCTTCAGCGCAGTTGTTGTCAAAGCTCTTCCTATTTCGAACAGTGAAGGAAAGCGCTTCATAGCCAGTGGAGTACTTTTGAAGTGTAGTCGCTGTTGTTAGTTAGTAAAACACGGCAACCGATTTGCGCAGAGCAAGGTCCCGCTAACTGCAATGGGATAAATGACCACGAAATCTGTTTTAGTGATAGGGAGGTATTGTTGTTATGTGGTGGGTTACCTTGTTAGCCAAAGGTGGGCATGGGAAACATTACAAGGACACCCTCAAAGCCTTCCTAATAAAGTCCAACATCCCCACTGACACCTGGAAGTCCCTGGCCCTAAGTGGAGGAAGTGCATTCGGGAGGGCGCTGAGCACCTTGAATCTCATCACCGAGAGAATGCAGAAATCAAGCGCAGACAGCGGAAAGCGAGTGCGGCAAACCAGTCCCACCCTCCCTTCCCCTTAATGACTATCTGTCCCACCTGTGACAGGGACTGTGGCTCTCGTATTGGACTGTTCAGCCACCTAAGGACTCATTTTTAGAGTTGAAGCAAGTCTCCCTCGATTCCGAGGGACTACCTATGATGATGATTGCTCTAGCATTCTCATATCTGTTCAGTGATGAAGCTGAGATAGGCAATTCACTGCATCAGGGAACTTTTTTCAAAATTAGGTTGCTATGCATGTCTTTCTGACTGCTTATTTTGGTGGTCAGCTATTTTCCTGATTTTGAGAGCTGCGTGCAAGTATTAGAAGGCAATTAATTCATGTATTCTCATTTCTAGTGAAGTGTAACAGGGCTGTACTTATTTGCATATAACCAGTTCTGTAATAATCTTGCCAGTTTCAACTGCTAATTCACTAAAGGTAGAATTGACTTGAAAGTTTCCTGTCATCTGATTAATAGAATTTAGTATTAATTTGAGCGGTTTTCTAAAGTTTCTCAAACTTTTATTTTAATGTCATTTTAGGCTCTTGAGGTTACTGTGAAATTGAATACTTTTCCATTCTCAGCATGCTGGGTTAGCATCAATTACTGTCAGTTCAGATTATAGTGTGGACAGATGTTGAGTAAATCCCTCTCTCTCTAGTCTTATCTCAACAATGCTCCCTCACCTCAATCTCAGCCTCAGAAACACACCCCTTACTACTGCACCTCCCTCTCTGCACAAATTTTTCTGGCTTCTGCGAGATTGCCACTTCTTTTGCATAGAACTGTGGACTCTTTCGTACTCTGGCTCTGCGCCTGCTTGGGACTGAATCAAGACGAGCCCAAATCATTCCATTTAGGACTCCCACAGACAGCAGAGAGAAAGACAGAGAGGAAACGTCCACCTATCAGTCAGAGTTGTATTTGAGCATCCCCGATTTTAATCGCTCAACCATTGGTGGTCATGCCTTCAGCTGCCTAGGCTCTAAGCTCTGGAACTCCCTCCCTAAACCTCTCCGCCTCTCTACCTCTCTTTCCTCCTTTTAAGACTCTATGCCCTTGCCTCAGCTCATCCACTGCGGAAGCCCTCATCCATGCCTTTGTTATCTCTAATCTTGACTATTCCAATGCACTCCTGGCTGGCCTCCCACATTCTACCCGACGTAAACTAGAGGTGATCCAAAACTCGGCTGCCTGTGTCCTAACTCGCATCAAATCCCGCTCACCCATTGCCCCTGTGCTCGCTGACCTACATTGGCTTCTGGTTAAGCAACGCCTCGTATTTCAAAATTCTCATCCTTATTTTCAAATCCCTCCATGACCTCATCCCTCCCTATCTCTGTAATCTGCTCCAGCCCCACAACCCCCCAAGATGTCTGCGTTCCTCTAATTCTGCCCTCCTGAGAGTCCCTGATTGTAATCGCTCAACCATTAGTGGCCATGCCTTCTGTTGCCTAGGCTCCAAGCTCTGGAACTCCTTGCCTAAATCTCTTCGCCTCTCTACTTCTCTTTTCTCCTTCAAGATGCTACTTAACACATACCTCTTTGACCTGCGCTAATTTCTACATAGGCAGCTTGGTGTCAAATTTTGTTTTATAACGCGCCTGTGAAGCTCCGTAGGATGTTTTACTACGTTAAAGGTGCTATATAAATACACGTTGCTGTTGTTGTATTTGAGCCCAGGTCCCAGAGTGGAGAGGGCTGTTTGCTAACCCGCTGCAGCACCTAGTCACCTGTCGTTTAAGACATATATAAGATAAAGAGCAACATTTTAATTTAATTTAGCAAGGTTCTGTGGTAGCAGTGGAAGCAAAGAGCAGACACAGGTACGGTGGGCTGAATGACCTCCTTCTGTGCTATATGACTTTGTTTCTAATAATCACTGTTGGTGTCATTGAGTAGATGTGCGTTATGCTTTGTTTTTGGTATGTAGCTTGACAATAGCAAAGCATGAAGGCTGAAGGCTCCTTTAATAGATACTGATGTAGTATTATACGTTTGCTCATGAAATTCTGGCTATAGGAAACAAATTATTTCATCATTCCCATTTACCTTCAACATCATTACGCGAGAGTATGTTTCGCTATTTAAGAAAATGGACACATGTGTCCATGATTGTACAAAGTTGCATCTCAGGCAAAAAATAAACCTCCTGCACTCAAGATGTTCTATTCTGTTTTCCTAATTATAGATCCTAAACTTCAAAGATCGCGGTGTCACAGTGACATCTAGGCAAAAGCTAATGCTTCCCAAATGTGCTTTATATACAAAACCTCTACTGTGGCAGTCGGCTAACAGGTTAACAATTTTTTTCTCACCAATTTTCTCTTCCAATTTCCTTCCTTCCTTTGTGGCCTGAAGCCATCGGCTCCTTACTGTGATGCGATTCCAAAGGTAGCAGAGGCACCCCTCACCATCGCACCCAAATACTGATTAGTCATGGGTAATCGGGAGGTCTTCAGTCCTCCTTTTTCCAAGAGCAAGACACTAATGCGCACTCATTTGCACAAATCTCAGTAGTCGGATACTATTGTGGGCTATTTGACCATGGATGTCATTACAGCCGAGCCTAATTCTGGCTGCACCCGATATTCACACACATGCATTTTCCAACGAGGGTTACTGGAGAGCGATTGGACATTTTCCTCCTCTCGAATTAAGGGTTGGTGAGGCCAATAGCTGCCACCCAGACTGAGACCAACTAACTCCAGTGCCATACTGAGAGTGCTGCATTGTCAGAGGTGCTGCCCTTTGGATGACATGTCAGCTGCGCTATGTGGACATTAAGGGGCCAAAATTGCTCCCCTCTTTAAGGCTCATTAAGGCCTTTCCGACCGGGGGCCGACTCAACCGAAATTGCCCCCGGGCCAGGGGCGGCAGAAACAGGTTTTCACCGTGCCCCATGTTCCCGCCCTGTCGGGCAGGCGCTGACCCCTTAGCGGCTGGCGGCGACCCCTTTCCGCCCCGCAAGGGATGCCCCGCAGGAGCCGTTCTGCCGCCCGTCGGTGCCCCCGACAGCTTTTCCCGGCGGGAAGCTTCCAGTGACTGAGCGGCTGATCCGGCCAGCGGCAGAAAGGGGGTCGCTGCAGCCGCCATTTTATTTTAATTGTCGGCCGACAATGGCGGCCACGCTGGCTCGGCCGAAACCACCCCTGGTGGCTCAGTGGGTGCCACTAAAGTTGCTGCAGAGCTCGAGCGGCCCTCCCCTTTAACGGAAGGAGAGGAACGTTGCTACACGTCAGCGCAATGTGACACGTCTACGTCGCACTGACTTCATCTGCGTCACGCTGAAGTGCTCGGCGCGGCGCTGATGACACTGCCCACCTTCCGCCCCGCTCCTGACAGTGCCCACCTTCCGTTCCTCAGCTGACCCAAACACCGCCCCGACGGTTTCTTTTAAAAAGAGGACCATTTCGATCGATTATCCGCCCCATCAATTCGGGCAGAGAATCATCACTTAATTCAAATTATCCGCCCCTAACAGGGTGGAGAGCAATTTCGTCCTTAAATATCCGTGGCATTATTCAACGAAAGTCACTTAGTCTTGGCCAACAATTCTCGTTCAACCACCACCAACAGAAAAAAAACAGATTATTACTGTTTCTGAATCTTATTGAATGCAACAGCCACTGCATATCAATATTATGATTGTATTAGCACTTTGAGATGTTATTTCTGAGAGGCGTGATAATGTGCTATAAACACAAATTATTTCAATTAAATATATAAGTATAGTTCTGTTTTGGATAGAATTACCTGAGTATATGAATCATTTATATTTAGAGGAAGCAAAGATGCAATATGCACACTCAATTTTATGATTATTAAGGAATTTTAATCGAACCATGAAGTTCCCCTGGTTGTCCTCTTTTATACCTTCATTAATGCTTAGCAATCTAAAAAAAAAAATCACCAGCATTTCAGTAGTCAAGTCACTTCTGTGTAAAATGTTCAGCAGTTTCTGTTGTTTGGTTGGAATTGCTCAATGAAAGATTAAACGGGCTGTGCGCAAATATTTGCAAATTGTCTGTTTTGATGGCGTCAGTAGGAATTCTGATCAATACTTTATATTTCTGGGGAAGTTAGCTTTGACCCGTCGAGGCGGAATTGTGACATTTTCCCAGGTTACTCCCGGCTGAAACGGCCAGTGAGTGCACTTGATATTATTGGGTCTTTAACTTATTCCGACCCATGAAAATGGGTCATTTTGTTTCATACATGGAGTGTAGAATTATTAACTCCAATAGGGCAAAATAAACTGCGACTTGTAGAAAGAAATGTAAAGTTGCATTTTTAGGAAAGTGAAACTCAACTGATGGTAAACAAAGCAAGATTGAATGAGTTGGGATTTCGACATCTTACATTTCACCTTTGCTGACACTTGATTTAAAGTGTTAATTAATTAAATGTAGCTCAGTGGTAGAACGTTCCCCACCATTATCGAATTTGCTGAGTTATGATAAGTAATCGTTTTACTGGTCTCGGGAGACCAAAAGGTTCACTCCTATGGTTACATAAATAGGTCAGGTTGGCTCCGAGGTAGAACCTGAAATGGTAAAAATACTTTTCTCAATTAACTATCGCACGTAATTTGAACAGAATTTTAAAAGACAAATGTGCCGGAAAAGCGACCGTCGGAGGTAGAATCACTCATTCTGCAGTTCCACCGTGAACAATCTGCCACTTCAAAAATACTTTTAATTAAAAGTACACATTCAGTAGATGCCAAGAGGTGCAGCACCCCTGCTGCATGGCAAGGGGCTGGCATTGTTTGATGTGGGTGGGCTGAGCGAGCTCAATCTGCACGTTCCCGCCCACCTGCATCCTCATTCTATGTCCCAGGCGCTGCGTGGTAGAGAGGCAGAAGCAATAGACTCCCAGTGGCATCTGTCAGTCGAGCTGATCTACAGAGAGGTAAGTTGGTGCAGATTAGGAGGATGAAGTGTAAAATGCTTTTATTTAAAGTACCCATGGCAGTGATAGATTAGTACTTGCACATATTATGTGATGCTATTATTTAAAAAAAACATCAAATGTGAAGGATGTTTTTTTATATGTCTATTGATGCTAATAAGCAACTATTGAATCTTTATTTTGAACCTAATACTGTGGAACACTGTAAGAAGACTTGTAAATCTTACAGGCATTTTACACCACCTCAGGGACCTGAGAGGATGCTGAAGGATAAACTTTGGAACTTTAATGGTTTCATTCTGTGAGTTTCTAAGGCGCCTAAGGAAGAAATTAATGCTTTTTGAAACATATGCAGCACTACATATTATTACTCTGGATATTGCTTATAATGTAAGCTATAAATCTTAATTTGTAGTTTAAGCTGCCAGTGAAATACAGTTGGGAGAAATCAGGACTTGATAATATATAGTAAAGAAAAGCAACCCGTTATTGAATATTTTAACTGATTGTATGTTGGAGTATTTTGAATGGTAATATCAGGGGATTTGTGCTAAGCTTGTTCACTATAGTTTGCTAAGATGAGGTGTGATTGTAATAAGTACAGGTTACTGTAACAAAAAACATGATCAGACTGTAAAATAATGAAACTTTATAACACTCCAGCATGTTGCCTGTATCTTGCCTTATGAGCCTTCATGACAGTGTGTCACATCTGAGAAACTGTGTTCTGCCTTGGTTCAGCAAAAGGCAGGCACAGAAAGGTGCTGCCAGCTCTCGACCCCCACTCACCCACCGAAGAAAATGTGTGTGTAATTATTTATATCTTGATGTTCAGTTGATTTGCTAAACTCTACTTATTGTTTTTGATGTCCATCGAACCGCTTGATTGTGCTATGACCGTGCAACACACTTTCCAATGATTATTGTTCTTGCCTCGGTTGGAGTGTGCTTCAATGTTTTATACTTCAGTAATTTTGTTGGTGGATTTCTACGCTTCTCACTCACTCTGTGTTGTTGTATTGTAATCCGTGTTTGTGGTCGAATCAGTGATTGAGTGGAACCGCTGATTTATAGTTGCACACCTGCACAACCCTTAATTGAAAAAGATTGTGGGTAATGGTGCGGTATAAGAACAGAGTCCTTTCACCTCTAGGACCTGGATTCTAATCCAGCCAGTGCTGGTGGGATGAGAATCTCCCTTCTCTGCTCAGGGTAAGAACCCTATAGACACTTTCACTTAAATATGCACTGATAGTAGATATGGGGTTTGTCGTTGGCTGCATTGCTAAGAATATATGATCCAGTCTGCAGTGAATCGATGGCATTGTAGAACCATAAAATTGAGCGTCTATGACTCTGCCATCAGATCGGGCTCTTTTCATGCAATTTGAATGTGGAGAGCTGGTCCTGGATGGATGTACTCCAGTGTAATCAAATCTCTGTGTTATGTCATGGAGGTGAGCTGGCTTACAGAGACTGGCACTCAGCAAGTCTAAATGAGGGAGAGTGGTGCACACACTTTGCTTTCCCAAGACCAAGACAAAGACAAATGTGTGAAAGTGAAATGAGTTTGTGGTTCAACTCAGTGAAATCAAGCCCAGAGCACGACACTCTCCATAAGCCAGCAAGTATAGGCAAATTCACTCAAAGGTCAGAAAGGTCAGAATTGTGGAAAATGTAATCATTTCATTTGCACAGTAGGGGCATTTGGGAACCAGAGGGGCCCCTGAATGAGGGGGAACTCCAAAGGAAGCTGTTGGTCCTCAAGGCAAAGCACTTGAATGTGCTGTGGAATGTTCACTTTTTGGAAACACACCATTGTGCCTTTTTGTCTTTGATATTATGAGATGTTTCATGGGCTAACTTGAGCTTTAGTAGAATGTGAATATACAGTACAAAGGGCCAAGGAAAGTGATGAGAGCCTAGAGTGCTCATTAACAAGAGGAAAGTGACAAATGTTGAATCATTTTCAGACTTTGTTGTTTTGTTAAACTTACTTGACAGTTGAAAAATTGTCTGCAGTGGTTATGTTAATCAGTTTTCATTTGGTTTGGTACGTTAATCAGTTTTTTAAAAAATTCTTTGTAAAGTGCTTTCCAGTTGATCTTTGGAATGAAAATGTTCTTCCCTAATGTATTCATTATGGAATCCACACATGGAGTAGAATGGGACAGGGGAAGTGTACCTTGCTCCCAGGCTGTCCAAGCCTGAATGCTGGACCTGAATGTAGGGTGCTCTTTTGAAATTAGGGTTAAGCTATATTTTGGACAAAGCTTGATACTGACATTACAACACAAAAGCAAAATACTGCGGATGCTGGAAATCTGAAACACAAACCGAAATGCTGGAACTACTTAGCAGGTCAGGCAGCATCTGTGGAGAGAGAAAGTTTATCAACCTGAAACATTAACTCTGTTTCTCTCTGCACAGATGCTGCTTGATACTGACATTATTTGCTGAATGTGGATAAATGTACAATTCTCCAGTGCCCGTGTCCTTCATTTAGAAAGATCATCCACCCAATGTTGAACTGCCTATTGCAAAATGGTTTTGATGCACATGGGCAGTTGAGCAATGTTACAGACAACAAATATGTTTATTTCTGCCAGTGACTCTAGTTTTAGGTGGGTGTGTTTAAGGCTTGACATCCACTATATTATACATAACATCCCACAGTATAATTGCAGACAGTATTAATTCCGCATTACTTCTGATCCAGCCATTATTTATTAAAAAACATCCCACAGCATAATTGCAGACAGTATGAATTCCGCATTACTTCTGATCCAGCCATTATTTATTAAAAAATAAGCACAATCATTATTGGCTGAGCTTTAAAAGGACCCCAAAGTCCCACCCTCTTGTCAGGGACATTTTAGCACTGCAGCCATAAATGCTAAAGAAAATACAGAGCATGAATGTTGTGTTATCGACTTCATTGGCAGCCTATTGAAACCTCCAGTGAAGAGGGGACAGGCAGTGTCCCTTTAAGTCACATCTACCGCCCGCTCGCTCTGTCTCCATTCTTCAGTTCACAACAACCTGAGAATATATCAATGAACGCCTCTCCGACCAATCACTACGCGGGGGCTTACAAGCCCACCTCTGCTCACCCAATCGATTGCCGTCGGATGCGGCATTTCCTCTGCGATTGGCCAATCAGCGGCGGGTGGACAGGCCGCGGCCCTATAGGGCGTCGGCATGCAAATGAAGCCGTGGGAAGCGGAGGCGGGCCGCGCGGCCTGGCGGGAGTTGTAGTCTGCCGAGCCCGCCGCCTGCGGGGCAAGGATCGAGGGGGCGGACTACAACTCCCGTGGCGCATTGCGGGAATGCCGCCTGCGCAGTGTGTTGGCTGCGCCTCTCCATTCATGAGTGGGTCGGGGGAGAGAGAGAGAGAGAAATCACATTTCACAGAAAGTGGGGCTGATGGACGGGACTGAGTCGGAGACTCTGCAGTTCATCAATGATTCATCCACAGTCTCTACTGTGAAGCTGCAAAAGCAACCATTGCATCTACAATATCCCCCTCATGGTTATTGCTGCAGCTTGGGAGGGGGGTTTATTAAGTTTATTTGTCCATTGTTTGTACGTTGGGTATTGATTTAAAACAAAATTAAAGAAAATACTACCCTGCCATCCGCTGCCAAGCGGTTTCATTCACAAAATTACGCAGAATCCGCCACTGCGCCCTCACGCCAAGCAGTACTGCATCTACAAAGCACAGCATCCCCCATTGCACCTGGGTGTTAGCGGAGCTAGTTATTATTCTGGGGACGTTTGAAGTAAGTATATTTAATTTATTACCGTTGTACAGGTTGCATTTATTAGTTAAATATTACAATTATGTGATTCCGATCTTCTTTCCTCCTCTAAATTAGACTTCCATCTTCAATCGTGCACGGTTAGTATCATCAGGATTATTATTTCCTATTTAAAAACGAATCGTTTCTTAAATTAATATTGAATTGCTTGCTTTGAGTGCATTTCAAAGAGAGAGAAGTGCTATTAGCATAATTCTTGCTTGTAGAAAACGCCTGTTTGTGAATTCACAGAATTCATAGGTTCTCTTTAAATCTATGCACTGTATGTTAAACGGTATGATACTGTAGCCGGGGCGACTACATAAGAACCCGCAGTTTAAGACATTATAATCGTGACATTATGTTCTTCGGTGCCATGATATAGATCTTGTTTGTAGTAACTAAAATGGAAAACGGGGAATCCGATTCTCAAACTGTCCGGATATAAAGAGTTAATACTTTAAATAGTAGAGATTGAATTTATTGTGTAAACCCGTCTCCCGCAATTACAAATGAGGGATATTAGGAAAATATGTCCCATTGTATCTTTCAATGGCTTGAATCGATTATTCAAATTGATGAAAAGCACATCCTGGCCCCCGGAGTGCTGCCAAATGGGTCCATTCATTAATCGGCAATTTTATGAATGAAATTCCATTATTGACTGCGCCGGAGATGCAGACTCGCCGTCTTCATAGTTAAAATTATAATAGTGATTCATCCTTTGATCTCTTCGCGTGCTTGTTCAAATGTCATATTATTTAGGACACAAAATATCGTCTCATTTCAAGCATGTCCGTGTTGTATTTTTTGACGGTAAATATATGGAATAAATATCTGCGTATTGTCCTTTCCATGTTAGTCTGGTTGAAACCAGGCGTTTTCATTCATAAAATGTTGTTTCAATAAATCAAGAGGGAATGTTTATCTTACTGTACACGGGACTTGTTTAATCTGGGGCATTTTGATTGAAATATTTTGCCTTGAACATTATTTTGCCTGTCTCTCTGTCCATCAATCGGTGTACCAGTAATCTCCACGGCTGGTCCCTGTACATGCACGCATTTACATGCCTGCATGTAATGCAAACATTGCTGGCGATTACTGCACGGTTTATGTGTACAGTAGCCTTGCCCCTCTCCCTCGGGTTATGAATAGAAATTGGGTAGTTAGCAACCGAGCGGGAGAGAAATCAAAAGGGCAAGATTGCAGGAGAAACACAGACACAGGACGGATGCCCGGCCGCAATTTCTGTATCCTCGATGTAATTGAAATAGAACGGGAAAATCTTCAGTTTGAAGGTTAAGATAATACAGGGCTTTCCCCCTTTTCTTTAAAAAAAAGCAATGAATCTTCCTGAAGAGCTTTGAGTTATTTATACAAAATGTTCTATTTCCCAGTTTTGTTTTCGGTTTTTGGTTCTTATCCTCGTTGGTCTGTACATGGACCTGGCCAGAGAAATGATGAGTCTGCAATTTGCATCTCGGTCTACATTCATTTCAGGTCTGGCGACTTGGCTGATTGGCGTGATTGAGGGTTCCACCTTGCCGGACATGTGATCTCGGTCACAAATACCCTGAGGAGTCGCCATCTGCAAGCATCAGCAACGCAGCACTGCAGCCTGCGACCTTTCTTGAATATCAGAGATCCCTTAAAGTTACCAGAACCGAGGAATTCCCTGGTAATAGTTACAGCAAATGGCATCCTTTGCCCTGGTCCAGGTGCATGTTAGAGAATGTGGGACACTGAGGTTTTATGTCTATGTTGCGGTACTTTGTTTTTTGTGTATAAATCTATAAATTTTCTTCTTGTGACAGGGGCTGGAAATCTGAGCGAGGATCAAGAGAGTTGAGCCAAATGGAGTCCCGCGTCTCTCTCGGGAATGCTGGAAACGCCGCTTCCGTCTTCCAACCCTTTCTGGATGGCCGGCTGCCTTACGGCAGATTGCAACACACCACTATCTTGCCCATGGACCAAATGAAGCCCGGCCGGCTGGAAAACGATTACGTCGAAAACCCCATTGCCAGCCAGCCCGCCAGCCACCCGAATCCCCACAGCAGGGCGCCTCGCCAGGAACCCCCGGCTGCCAGTCACCCTGACCCGCGATGTGACCACCACGACCTGCCCCAGCACCACCCTGCCCAGTCTTGGCCCTCTCTGACGGGTCGGCCCAGCTCCATCAGCAGCAGCAGCAGCACCTCTTCAGACCAGAGGCTCTTGGACCATGCCGTCCCACCGCCGGTAACCGACCAGCAGGGCTGTCAGAGGGGGGCCGTTCGATCACAGCCCAAATCATCCATCTCCAAAGCCATGGATCTGAAAGAGACCTCCCACCACCAGGAGAGCGGCAAGCACATGTTGTTGTGCGAGGGCTGCGGAAAATGCAAGTGCAGCCAGTGTACCTCACCCAGAACCCTGCCCTACTGCTGGGTGTGTAGTCAGAGGTGTGTGTGCTCCCCCCAGAACCTGGTGAACTATGCCACCTGCATGTGTCTGGTGACTGGCATTTTCTATCACTGCACCAATGAGGATGATGAGGGCTCCAGTGCTGACCACCCTTGCTCCTGCTCTCACTCCAACTGTTGTGCCCGATGGTGCTGCATGGGCACAATGTCCGTGTTCCTGCCTTGCTTGCTCTGCTACTTGCCAGCGACCGGCTGCGTCAAACTGACCCAGAAGTTTTACGACACCGTGAGCCGCCCAGGATGCCGCTGCAAGAATTCCAATAGTGTGTACTGCAAGGTTCCAGAGGTGTCAGCCTGCAGTGGCGAAAAGCCCTCCTGATGCGGGGGAGCGTGTGATGTGGTTAATGGAACTCTAATTCACATCCGTACTTTTCTAGTCCAGTCCTTTGCAAAGTTTCTGCTTTCAAAAAATTACATGGTCTGTTGAGTAGTGAGTGGGCAAAACCTTCCCGTTGCTTTTTGAAATGGACATAATCTATAATTAAAAGAAACCTTGAAGAAGCAGCTAAATGTGGGTGTTTTAAAAAGTTCTTTAGAAATCCATGCCTTTATTGCTGATACTTGGAGGATGTTCTTTTCAAAATCTAAAGGGTTTAATTTTTTTATGTGGGTGGGGGGAGGGAGTGGTGCAGGGGCTGGGGGGGGGGGGGAGGGGGGAGAATACATCCTCAACAGCCGAAGTGACTACCTCTAAATCCCACCATGTAGTATATTGGCTGAGTTCGTTCTGATGGATTTCAGACCTATTGCCAATGTCAACATTTTTTGCAGTCTGCACTACTTTTTTTGACATGCCATGCAGCATTTAATGGGATACATTTGTATTGTTCTAAGGTTACAGAAACCATGTTGCATTAACTGCGCATGCAAGGTCTTTTTTGGAATACTGGCGATAGCAAATATTTCCCAAAGCTTCCTAGATCACATGCATCACTTATTCGGTGGGATCCAAAATCTTGGTTCATGCTGTGCCGAAAGAGTCTGAGAAATGGCATTTATAGCAAAATACGCAGAATTATATTCACTGCAAAATTCAGTGTACTGTTTTTACTGACAACAATACTACTGGATGCAGTCATAATAAAATCTTACTAGACACTTTAGATTGGAATCTTAAAGCAATATAGTAAAATATGTTTTAGTGCTTTTAGGTAAGGTTTCCCACTATCTACCCAACAGGCCATTTAAGCTTTTGATGTGTTACGATATATGACTTTATACAACGGAAAGTCATTACCTGAATGCTAGAAAGGGTCCACGGTTAAATGTTTTTAGAAATATTTTTGTGTATGTTAGTCACATTTCCTTTTTAGTCCCGATTACGTCCATTTCTGGTTTCTTGGTCTCTGCATCACAAGTGTTTCTTAGCACATCAGCAGTGCCAGTGGTTAACGGGATTATTTCATTAGGTGTGAGAGATTTGTACCTCACAAGTACTGCAGGCATGACTAGAATGACTCTTTTCAAAATAAAATAAACCAAGTAAATAACTGCTGACAATGCAATTTAAAAAGTTATTACCTGTACTATGTATAAAAGTAATAATAATTTACCATTATTACTATAAAATGACTATATATATATAGAGTGAAAGGGGGAGAAAAGGCACATATGATGTCTTTGCATTATTTAAACAATTTACAACTGCCCAACAATATGAGAGTTTAGGCAATTGAGGTTGCTTGTTCAAATGTATGTGTAGTCCGTGTGGTCTGTTTTAAGGGAGTGCTGTGCACGTTAGCAAGAATGGGTGATATTTGCACCTGTCAAACTAGGGAAGCTGTGTAAGACCTTGTAGCAAACAGACTAGGGGGAGTGATTGGAATGTCATAACAAAAGGAAATTAAGAAACGGAAAGGCAACAATTTCAGTGCTTATGACAAAGAAAATGAAAATAGCTTCTACCTAAGCCTTTCACTGTGGAATTACCATCAGTTATTTCCATCCGTGTGTAATATCCACAAGATTGTTCCACAATAATAAAAATAGAAACATTTTCGAACTAAATTTAAAAAATATATATATACTTGTTAGTAAACTGAGATTTAAAAAAAGTAAACTTATTATTTGAAACTCCTGGGTGAGAATGACTATTGGGAATGAATTATTTTAGCATAGAGAAACTCTCGACCAACCTATCCCTATGTTTATTCTGCCTAGAAAACCAGAAAATAATTGGGACTAAACTGAGCAATGATTTGCCACTGATAGTATTACTGGATCATGGAACTTAGATCATGTAGTGCACAGGGATTGCAGTACAGATGTGTTTTACAGAATTGCATATACATACTTTTAATAATCTTGACATCATATCTTTACTGATGATTATTTATTGAGAAGCTCTACAAATGCAGCTTCAAATATAAATGTAGCATCTCAGTCCTCCTTCCGATTCTCCCCTAAATATTGCAGGCAACTGAAGCAAACCCAACATTCGCAGTATGTGGTGTGATTGCCCACAGGGGACAGAACTCCAGTTTCCAGACCAGCATGACTAATGGAAACAGGATGTTCAGGGCCAACAAGAATAGTGATCACAGAGTGAATAGAATATTGCTCCAACGATGCTGCACTTACCGCTCTTCCCACTCGGCAAGGAAAGTATCTACAGTTGCAGTGCTAGTCTGTCCTGGGTTCTACCACGCGTTTGAAAGAAAGGCAGTGCAGCATCGCAATGCTGAACATGAATGTTGAAAGAACAAAGCAGGTAGTCTGAACGGAGGATGTGAAATGACAGCTTCAGTAGCCTGACGTTCCATAGACAAGTCACAGACAAGTGCTTTGCCTCTTTGTTGCTGCTTCCGTTTATCCGAAACTGTCGGCCTGTTGTAATTCCATTCACAAAGTATAAATGTGTATTGTGTGGTGTTTTCTTTGACAGGAGTGATAGCTGGTAGGGGGGGGGGGGTGGAGTTCCGAGGGTCTTTATGCCCCTTTATGTTATTCCCCATTTACACAGTCTTCTTCTGCCCAGTTATCCCTAGTATGTATGCACAATGATAACTCAAAGCCCAAATTGAACCAGGCTGCTGTGTTATACTGTACAGGTGCCTGCGAACAACATAAGTTACACTTTCTAGATTACTGTTTAATGTAAAGTGGAAACTGCATGTAGGCACTAATGCTGAATTATATTTTTTCTCATCTGCCTAGCTCAGTTTGGGGTTGCTGTCCCCTAATATATGTCACTGTTTGTATATGTGCATATAAGGCCGATACAGCCTTAAAAGTATTGCTCCCTTCTGTTGAATGTAACATGCAGTTGTGGACCCTGTGCAAGTTCCATAGTTGTGCTGTAAATACATTCGTTCTAAAGACAGGTAACTTTGTTTGAAAACCATCCCATTGACTGAGGTTCTTCTGCTCCAAGTGTAGTGGGTGTTTTCTTGGTATAACGATTTAAATAAGGCACTTTCTACATATATATATATAGAATTCTGATGAGAAGAAATTGACTGAAAGGGGACCCAAGTAAAACCAGCCAGGAGTCTGATGTGCTTCGGTACGCTTTTGTCGCAACAACATCATTGAACGTTGAGGGCAGGACTTGGGTCACTTGGTCATAACCTTTCCATCAGAAAACAATTGACGGGGATGGCATATCCTCACCAGACTCTTGATATATAAACTAGCATCTACAGTCTTCCCCAATCATGTCAGTTGTGATCAGTTAATGAGAAGACGGATTTAATTGGTGGTGGTGGGAATCCTACCCAGGCAGGGCAAAATCAACTCTCCTGATTGCTAGCTAATGAGCCGTTCTGGAAAATGCTTATGTGTGGATGTTGGTTGAAGGCAGGGTTGGGTTCATCTAAGATACAACTCACCGAATCGAAGAGCTTACTCAAAACTCTGGTCTAGGCTCACACATGAACACTTGGGTGAGGTATTCGAGGGCTTCCAGTACCTGTGGAGCCATACCTCAGCATAAGTCAGCACCTTAGGAAAGAAAGAGGGAGAGAGAGAGAGAGAGAGAGAAAATGGGTTTAAGAAGACTGTAAAGGAACCAAAATAAAATTGAGCTAATTCTGTTCTGTAATATCATGATTGTTCAATGTGTATGAGGATTCTTTTCCTAAACCTTTACTGTGCCATCAAAGTACTCCAATTGCATGAGAGAGAGAGAAAAAAAAGAAAGACAGAATTAATGCACATCCCTGCTGATTTCTGGAAAAATCCAACCAAGTTGGCACCTAACAAAATCTCCATTTGTGTGGTACTCTTTAAGACACAACTTGAGTAATTGTGAACTTCATTGAAATTCATGCTATCAGTACCAGTCATTACAATTTCCTGTTCATGTTTAACTTGGCACCTTTGTGTTAACATGAAAAGCTGTGTAGAGTTCTGTTTCTGATTCTGTTGGAAAAGGGTTCTTGTAAGAATATTTATTTGAAGGTTCTATTTTATAGTATTTATTTTAGAATTTCTCCTGTTGTGAGATTTCCTTGATTGTGTAAAATAAGAGGGGGAGAAAAGTGATGTATGTATGAATCAGAAAAAATATATTGATGATAAAAAAAGCGCTCTGGTCTCGCAAGGATTTTTTTGTTTTTCTTCCACAGAACCTATAAATTGGAATGTTCTTGCAGTAGTCTCTGAGCTTTCCTCAAAGGCTCGGTTGGTCAATATGCTGCCCAGTAAGGAAAGGACCAATGTAGGCCTCTGGCTCCATCCTGAGTTAGCTGAGTTTGGCTCGATTGACAGTAGGGGCACAACAAAAGGCCTTAGCATTCCTGGGTTGGAGAAGGAAAAATTGAGTAGGGTGGAATTTTGGATGAAAAAAAGACTTACATTTATACTTTCACGAAAACCAGATGTCTCAAAACACTTTACAGCCAATGAAGTACTTTTGGAGTGTAGTCACAGTTGTAATGTAGGAAACGCGGCAGCCAATTTGCAAACAGCAAGCTCCCACAAAAGCAATGACCAGATAATCTGTTATTTGTTATGTTGATTGAGGGCCAAATATTGGCCAGGACACCGGGGATAACTCCCCTGCTCTTCTTCAAAATAGTGCCACAGGATCTTCTACGTCCACCTGAGAGAGCAGATGGGGCCTCAATTTAACGTCTCATCCGAAAGGTGCACTCCCTCAGTACTGCACTGGAGTATCAGCCTAGATTTATGAGCCCAAGTCCTTGGAGTGGGACTTGAACCCACAACCTTCTGACTCAGAGGCGAGTGTGATACCCACTGAGCTACAGCTGACACATGAAGGTAGGATTAGCCCCCTGCCTTGAAAGGATTGGCCTCTATGGGGTAGAATATCCTGTAAACTGATTTCAGTTGGTGCAGTAGTGGGGGTCCTGCAATTGCGCCCAGTACCTAGGAATGGCAAAAAAAACAGCCAACGGTTCTGGCCTCTGATCTTTACGCAGTGACACCTGTTGCAAAGTAAGTGCATGCATGTCGGTATCTGGGAAGGGTAGGATCGGGTTGAGCAAAGTGTCCTCAATGGGCAACTTGCCTCTGGCTCACCAATAAAGAATGGCTTCTTGTACGGGGTATTGGGGATCGGCTGACACATGTGGAACAATACCCCAACATGAATCAGCGAATTTAGAAGAGGAGGGGCAGGCTTAATGGACCAGCAGATCTTTACCTGCCCATCAATTTTGTATGTTCGTCAGTGGAGGGAAGAAAAGACAAACAAAATGAAGATAAACATCTTGCATTCGTCAAACTCCTTTAACCCAATCAATGATGCATATCTTTGCATATTTGAAGTACAGTACAACACGTTCTCCAAATGAACTACAATCTATAAGAAATGTCTATAATTTTGTAAAATAAGGGATTAGAATATTCAGATTTAATGAAAAGGAATTGCATTCCACAATTGCTTCCCCAGCTCCATCTCTCCTTGTGGGAGGAGCAACAATCAGAAAGGCACACTGATACAATGCTGTGGCCATGCTTTTACATGATGGGACCTATAATTCTTGCCAACCCAGGCCTATGCCTACCCACTGGAGGATGAGCCTTTTCAGGCAACATATTGGTTACTGGATCTAACACTGTTAGTTGCAGAAAGGTGCATTTTCTATGGTGAAGTGCAACCCCCCCCCCCCCCCCCCATAACAAACCTGCAAGTCAAACACCTGTGGGACGTATGCCAGTCAGACTAGTTAATGTACCGAGACCACCTGAAAGTATCAGGCTCTATGGAACCCTTTCCTAGAGGGCCCACCAGTCTCAAATATCATCAAGAAAAATTAGACTGCCTCCCCTCTTTGGACCTATACTCATTGGAGTTTAGAAGAATGAGAGGTGATCTTATTGAAACATATAAGATACTGAGGGGGCTCGATGATACTGAGTAGATGCAGAGAGGATGTTTCCACTCATGGGGGAATCTAGAACTAGGGGGCACAGTTTAAGAATAAAGGGTCACCCATTTAGAACTGAGATGAGAAATTTCTTCTCTCAGAGGATTGTAAATCTGTGGAATTCTCTGCCCCAGAGAGCTGTGGAGGCTGGGTCATTGAATATATTTAAGGTGAAGATGGACAGATTTTTGAACGATAAGGGAATGAAGGGTTAAGGGGAGTGGGAAGGGAAGTGGAGCTGAGCCAAAGATCAGATTAGCCATGACCTTATTAAGTGGCAGAGCAGGCTCGAGGGGCCAATGGCCCACTCCTGCTCCTATTTCTCATGTTCTTATGTTCTCTTCCCAAGATGATAAGAAATGGTCAAATTTGATTGGAGCCACAAAAGTTAACAAAACTTTCTGGATTGGGCTCCTAAAGGCCCATGTAAGGTAACAAGCTATCGACAAATCTTGAGATCTCCATGGCCCAACCAAACGCAGGAACCTTGCCAAATTATCCTGACTCCAAAAAGCCCATTGCCCCAGTGTGCATTCAACTGTGTTGAAAACTCCACTATGCCAATGTCTTCTCCTGCATTGTTGGGCACAATGACTTCACCAAACACATTCTCTAAATAAAAAAAATTGAATATTTTTTGGCTGAGAAGTACTAGTAACAGAGAATTGAGTCAGTGTTGGGGAGCAGGTCTGCAAAATAAATTTAGCACTTCTGTATTTTGGTCAGTAAGAGAGCAATGATTGTACTGGCTCTCTATATGTACGTTACTAAAACCAAAGGCAGAATTATAAACCCACACTACGGTTAAAGGAGATACCTTTGTCAGTGTAATCACGGGAAGCCATTGCACAGGCCCAAATTATAAAGTGTTAAATGTAAAGGTACCTAAAATGAGAGAATTAGCATGAGTTGCTGGTAGCATGGTTAAGTTCTAAAGGGAAAGATAGACCTCACTTCTCTTTTCATCGGCATTTGTAAACGTGCTATTTTAAAATGTATATGGAGGCTGAGTGGTGAATGAAAAGCTTAGTGGGACCTAGGGCCATCAGTCACTTGAGAAGACCTGTTTTTCAAAGGTTTTCCCAGTGGTTTAACATTGGGGACTTGGCAAAGTTTACTTGGGGTTGCAGATGACTGTGTGAGACCTGTGCATTAGGCATCAAGCAGCGTGAGCACACCTCTAAGGCCAGTGTAACAGCAACTCGAGTAGTGTAAATGGTGGCCACTAGCTCAAAGTATCAGCTGTGGCTCAGTTAATAGCAAATGCCTCGCCTCTGAATCAGAAGATTATGGGTTTAAGCCCCACAAGACATGAGCACATAATCTAGATCATGGGTGTCAAACTCAACTTACTTGTGGGTCTGATCCAATGTCCTGGCATTTGGTGTGCAACATATTCAGCAGGAGTTATTTAAACAGGTAGAAATTGGTATGCGTTTCGCCTGTTTCTTGGGCGTAACACGGGTGTAATTTATACCAATATCTGGGCGTTTGAGATCCTGCATCTAATCTGTGCCGGCGTCATGGCCTCTGCCATGTTGGTCCTCAATGTTTTTAGGTGTACCTGGCGACTGCCTGAAATTAGCGTTGGATTGATTTAAATATGCAAAGAAGGGTGTTCCACCTGTTTCAGATCCTTCTGTAAAATGTGTGAAAAACAAAATGGAGGAGCCGTGCAAGCTCTAACTAGTGTTTCCAATTCTACTTCAATCGAGAGTAAAATTGGGCGGGTGTAAAGTCTGTACAATTTAAAATGAGAGCATGAAAAGTTATAGGTCTAAAACCGTGAAGTAACTGTTACCATAAGAACATAAGAAATAAGAATTAGGTACAGATGTAGGCCATATGGCCTTTTGAGCCTGCTCTGCCATTCAATAGGATCATGACTGATCTTTGACCTCAACTTTCCCGCCCAATCCCCATAGTTCTTGATTCCCTTAGTGTCCAAAAATCTATCGATCTCAGCCTTGAATATACTCAATGACTGAGCATCCACAGCCCTCTGGGGTAGAGAATTCCAAAATTCACAACCCTCTGAGTGAAGAAATGCCTCCTCATCTCAGTCATAAATGGCCAACCGCTTATCCTGAGACAATGCCCCCTTAGTTCTCGACTCTCCAGTCAGGGGAAACAGCCTCTCTGCATCTACCCTGTCTACCATAGCATGCTTAAAGCTTCTTCTGTGGCACAGCTACCCCTTGTCTAATTACCTCATAAGAACGGTCTTTTCTCCCCTCTTCCACAAATCAATATCATTTAAAAGTCACACTGCTGTAACTGCAAGTGATTTAATAAATGATGCATGTGATGCAGTACCGGCTCAATGGTGCATTCCTTGACCTATGCTGAGCCAGTTGGAGGGGAGGCCCCAGTAATTGGCCTCAGTGCCTCTGCATTAGGGCAGGAAAAGTTGGCCATGGTTCCGACTTGTGATTGGTGTATTAATAACCCCTGCTGGAAAGTACATATCAATGGACAGCAAGTGAGAACAGAATTGGGCTCAGCCTTGGTGCCCTCCAAGACTGAATGCCTTGAGGATTGTCACAACCAATGCAAGAAACATGACCATTTGGGCAAGAGGAACTGAGCCTTCGCATAAGTCACTGCCTTTGGCAGAAGAGTGTTCGGTGGGTGGGGGGTGGGGGCATGATGGGAAGGTATTTCTTTTTGCTGCAAATCATAATGGATATTTTAAGCCAAAATTATATGCAAAAAGTTCAACAATGTAGAGTACTTAGGTTGATGATTCACAGTGCAGGAAGTAGCCTTGAGACGATTCTCTCAACTCAAAGGTAAGAACCGCTGAGACTCTAAGCAGATTTGAGTTTGGGACTCAGACTGCTCATTCGATCTTTGCAGGTGTTACGCACTGGAACACGTGTGTGTGCGTATTTAGATAGCTGCAAAGGAAGTTCACATCACAGAGAATTATTTATGATCATTTCCTCTTAAACAGGAATAAACTGCACAAGGCAAGAATATCCCAGATTACGCAAAACACCTCCAGGGTACAAGTGGATACAGGATGTGTAGGATATCCCAGCGATGACTACTGCATTTCTGTCACAGTGGAAGAACAATGAAATTCCATCAGTACTGGTGCAATAATCTATTTATTCTACAGAGGATATTTTAAACTCTCTTATCAAAGTGAAGCATGCCCACTATTACTCAAACCGAGGAGGGTTGGAAGGAAGGGATTCACCATTAAAGATGAAGGAAAGATCTACCTGGTGCAGGTATATAGACCATCAATATCCCAAGTCTGATTTACGATATGGATTGAATTAGCTGACTTCAGCCATGTGGGCCACAATGCTAGATGTGGTCTCATTGACACTGGGCTAAAAAGTGCAACAACAAAAAAATCAGCAACAAAGATATGGATGAGGGTTGCAGTGGCAGATGGACCGAGGTAGAAGCAGACGGGGGACATTATGAAGGTGGAAGTAAGTGTTTTCTGTGATGGAGAGGATATGGCGTTGCAAGCATAGCTTGGGGTTAAATAGGACACTGAGGTTGTGAACAATCTGGTTCAGCCTGAGATAGTGGCCAGGGAGGTGGTTAGAGTTGGTGGCGAGGGTGAAGATTTTATGGCGGAGGCGCAGATGGTGACTTCAGTTTTCCTACTGCTTAACTGGATGCAATTGTGGCTCATCCGAAACGGGATGTCGGACAAGCAGGCTGACAGCACAGAGATATGAAGGATTGAGAGAGGTGGTGGAGAGGTGAAGTTGAGTGTCATGAGTGTACCCCAGGTCTGCTGGTGACATCACCAAGGGGCAGTATGTAGCTGAGGAAGAGCAAGGGTCCAAAAACGTATCCTTGGGGGACTCCCAAGATGACGTTGCTGGGGGGAGAAGAGAAGCCATTGATCGGGCTCTGGTTATGGTGGGTTGGCTATGAATGGAACCAAGACAGGGTAGTCCCAGCTGATCTGGACAATGGAGGAGAGACTTTAGAGGGAGATGATGTCGTTGGCCATATCAAAGACTGCAGAGAGGAGGGATAATGCACCTTGATCACAGTCACAGACAGTGGCATAGTGACTTTAGTAGGTGGGCATAGTGACTTTAGTAGGTGCTGATTCGATGCTCTGGGAAGACCTACAATTTGACTGGAGGGATTCCAACGGGGACTTATGGGAGAGGTGGGCTCAAATCTGTGAGGTGACAATGGGGTGAAGGACTTTGGAGAATAATCCAGTAGTTAACCTGCTTATTTACAATTTACATGAACACATGAACCAACTTACTACCAGAGAAAATTAAAACCCATTGGACAAAACTGGGGGAGAAAAAGCAAGGGAAAGATTATTCTGCGCTGCTTTTTTAGCCTAGGAAATGGACCAGCTCATTCTGACATTTTGTTTTTTATGGAATATAGACAGAATGATACAGCACACAAGGCCATTTGACCCATCGTGCTTGTGCTGGCTCTTTGAAAGAGTTATCCAATTAGTCCCACTCCCCTGCTCTTTCCCCAGAGCCCTTTAATTTCTCCCTTTCAAGTATTTATCCAATTCGTTTTTGACAATTATTTTTGAATCTGCTTCCACTGCCCTTTAGGCAGTGCAGTCCAGATCTTAACAACTCGCTGCGAAAAGAAATGTCTCCTCGCCTCCTCTCTTTTTTTGAATCACTTTTTAAAAATTATCATGGACCTCCCAAATCGCTGAAAGATTCATCATCATAGGCAGTCCCTTGAAATCGAGGAAGATTTGCTTCCACTCTAACAGTGAGTTCTCAGGTGACTGCACAGTCAAGCGCTGACCACACTCGACCAGCTCCGCTGGACAGGCCACATTGTTTACATGCCTGACACCAGACTCCCAAAGCAAGCACTCTACTCGGAACTCCTACACGGCAAGTGATCCTCAGATGGGCAGAGGAAACGTTTCAAAGACACCGTCAAAGCCTCCCTGATAAAGTGCAACACCCCCACCGACACCTGAGAATCCCTGGCCAAAGACCGCCCTAAGTGGAGGAAGAGCATCCGGGAGGGCGCTGAGTACCTCGAGTCTCGTCGCCGAGAGCATGCAGAAACCAAGCGCGGGCAGTGGAAGGAGCGTGCGGCAAACCAGTCCCACCCACCCTTTCCTTCAACCCACCTGTGACAGAGACTATCATTCCCGTATTGAATGGCCGCATGGCTCACATGATTGGCATCAACCAAGCAGGTTGCTAGAAGTTTATAGAGCCTGAATGGACCAATTGGATGGCCAGAAGAGAACCCGAATGCCACATTTCGGAGGTGAAATTGATCTTTGGTGAGCATGCAAAACGGGCTGCCAATTTGCTAACTCCCACATTGCACTACTCGTGAAGAACAATTTCACCCTTTTCAGATACATGGGTAGAGAGATGGTCTTATGGCTCTTCATCATTTGACAGAGAGAGGTTGCTTGTACGGCACCAAGGTTAAAGTGAGGTCAGCTGACAGGAACAGACTGTTTTGCTGAGGAGTAATACACTCTGTTTTACAGAGGTAAAACATTTCTGTATACATGAAATGGAGAACATCAGTCACCTGGGAGTGATTACATGGCAATAGTCTAATTAAGGAAATCAGATTAACCATAAATCACTAGAGTAAAGTTTGAGCTGTTTATAACCGTCAGCTGAACCCTGAGATTAGATTACTGCTTGGAAATCGCTTCAGGTATCTGTTACGTATTTCTGTAATATACACTGTAAAGTTTATGGGATGGTTTCATACCATTTTTTTCTGCCAAAATCAGTAGGCACCAATTGGCAGACTCTCCATGGTGTTAATGCCTGAAGCTATTCACCCGAAAGGATGAATAATTGTAGTATTATTACCACAATTTATTGCACAATAATATTCAATTGAATACAGGGAAAACCTACGGCTGTTTATATAACATTTAAAAACTGTAGCAAGTGTTTATGTTTGGGCCGAGATTTTCTGCTTCTGTGCGCTCCATCGTCATCATCATCATAGGCAGTCCCTCGGAACCGAGGAAGACTTGCTTCCATCCTTAGCATGAGTTCTTAGGTGACTGTACAGTCCAATACGAGAACTACAGTCTCTGTCATAGGTGGGACAGATAGTCATTGAGGGAAAGGCTGGGCAGGGAGCCTGGTTTGCCGCACCCTCCTTCCGCTGCCTGCACTTGATTTCTGCATGCTCTCGGCGACGGTACTCGAGGAGCTCAGCGCCCTCCCGAATGCACTTCCTCCACTTAGGGCGGTCTGCGGCCAGGAACTCCCAGGTGTCAGTGGGGATGTCGCACTTTATCAGGGAGGCGTTGAGAGTGTCCTTGTAACGTTTCCTCTGCCCGCCTTTGGCTCATTTGCCGAGTAGAGCGCTTGCTTTTGGAGTCTCGTGTCTGGCATGCGAACTATGTGGCCTGCCCAGCGGATCAAGTGTGGTCAGTGCTTCAATGCTGGGGATGTTGGCCTGGATGAGGGCGCTAATGCTTGTGCGTCTGTCCTCCCAGGGGATTTGTAAGATCTTGTGGAGACATCGCTGGTGATATTTCTCCAGCGACTTGAGGTGTCTACTGTAAATGGTCCACATCTCTGAGCCACACAGGAGGGCGGGTATTACTACGGCCCTGTAAACCATGAGCTTGATGATAGTTTTGAGGGATTTGTCTTCAAACACTCTTTTCCTCAGGTCTGCCATTGTTTGCCCATTTATTCCAATGAATGGAAAATCGCCGCTGGTCAATGCAGAGCTTAGAAATTCCCAGCCCCATATATCTGAATGATTAAAACACAGTTACACATGTCCATCTCACTCTATCTACTAGTATGATCGTTTTCTCCAGGATTTAATAATCAAGTTGGGTTTAATAAGCCTTGGGAGTGCTGTACCAACCATTATTTGATAATGAGGATTATTAATTATGTCAGCTACTGTATAATAGCTCAGTGAATCTATTCAGTAAATACTTGTGGCATCTATATAAACCAGGAAGGTCCTAGTTTCGATCTCCAGTCTGTGTGCTGAGTCAGCTGATCGCAGCCGGCCATTGGTAGGAGCCCTGTAATTGACCTCGGCACCCTGAGTCATGGATTTTAAAAAATAACCAGGATTCCCGTTCCTGATCATCGTTCCTGTCGAAAGTGTGCATGCATGGGCATTGGATGAAATCAGTCCATTTCCCTGGCAATCAAACAGTCACAAATGAACAGTGTTCACTTGGCTGAGCGACCAAGAGGGTGACCAGCCCCTATAAAACTACCTCTGCAACCAGTGTAGGCCTTGAGGAGAAGATCAGTGGGGAAACTTTGATGGGGACAACTGGTCAGTAAAAGGTCTATTTTTTTAAAATGGTCATGTCATCATCGGCAGCACTAACCTGTGTGATAAAATTTATGTACCAAAGGATGTAGGAACACATCCGTTGGGATATATTTTCAACCTGTCACCCAGGAGTAAAAGTAGCATTGCAGATCGCCCACCTGTAAGAGAAACTCCTGTGTATGTGCACAAATCGTCAAAGGTGGCAGGGCAGGTTGAGACAGTGGTTAGAAAGCATACAGGATACTGGGCTTCATAAAGAGAGTCATAGAGTACAAAGCAAGGACGTCAGCCATGATCGTGTTGAATGGCGGAGCAGGCTCGAGGGGCTAGATGGCCTACTGCTGTTCCTAATTCTTATGTTCTTATGTTCTTATGTTATGATGGATCTTTATAAAACACTGATTCGGTCTCAACTGGAGTATTGTGTCCAATTCTGGGCACCGCACTTTAGGAAAGACGTGAAGCCCTTAGAGAGGGTGCAGAAAAGATTTACAAGAATTGTTCCAGGGATGAGGGACTTCAGTTACGTGGATAGGCTGGAGAAGCTGGGGTTGTTTTCTTTAGAGCAGAGAAGGTTGAGAGGAGATTTGATAGAGGTGTTCCAAATCATGAGGGGTCTGGACAGAGTAGATAGAGAGAAACTGTTGCCATTGGCAGAAGGGTCGAGAACCAGAGGACACAGATTTAAGGTGATTGGCAGAAGAACCAAAGGCGACATGAGGAAAAACATTGAGTGGTTTGGATCTTGAATGCACTGCCTGAGAGGGTGGTGAATGGCTTTCAAAAGGTAATTCGATAAGTACCTGAAGGAAAAAAAATTGGAAGGCTACGGGGAAAGGACGGGAGAGTGGGACTAGCTGAAGTGCTCTTGCAGAGAGCTGGCACGTGCTCGATGGGCCGAATGGCCTCTTTCTGTGCTGTAACCATTCTATGATTATATAAATTTTACGGTTTCTATAACTGGCGGTCAATCTGCAATGCCAGGTTTGCGTTCGAATGATAAGTTGAAAGTCGACCCCATTTCCTGAATCTGCCTAGCTTTTTATGATAAAGAAGTTACCAAAACTGAAATCAAAGCTTTTTTTAATATTATGGTTGCAGTTTTTAAATGTACAAAAAAATATTTATCCCTAATATGGTCAATTTCAGCCCTTACGCCCCCCCACCCCCTCCCCCTCCCCCTCCTCCTCCTCCTGCCCTCATGTTAGATCTGTCAAATCTCATTGGCTATTCTTTACCCACAGGAAAGGTGCAATGACCTGATTGTAGGCCTCTTTGGTTTTGTGGCTGATCGATGGGACTCCACGAAAGAAACTCGGTTTGGCAAGGTCTCTGATTTTCCCTCATTTTCTTTGGGAAAATACCTGACTTTTGCTCTGTGCCCTCCTCACCCTCGTTGCCAAACCGAGATTAGGAACTCTGGGTTAAGAATGCAGTTGGTTGCTATGGGTAGTGACATCATAAATGTGAAGATCTCCACTATTTGGAAGTTATAATAAAATGGTAAACATACGAACAATGGCAGACGTAAAGACCATCAGGTCCATCGAGCCTGCCCCATACAATTGTGATACCTTGTGTATCACGATATACACTCTCCACCCCAACTGAAACCATGTGATGTCCTGAGAGAGGCAAAAAAACATAAACAACCCAGGCCAATTTGTGGGAAAAAATGTGGGAAATTCGCAATTGAAACTAGTCTGGGAGATTACTCTGGTCCTGAATTCCCTGCAGTAACTACCTTCTGTAAGAGGTGATTTCTGCCCCAGCCGGAAACAAATCCAACACTTGCTTGAAGGAATTCAAGAATCAGCGTCCACCGCATGAGGCGACAGTGTATTCCAGAGGTTGACTATTCACAGGGTGACCTATGAGATTATTTAGAGGATCATGGGTGTGATGGTATTTTCCTACCAAAATCTCTTTATTGTACAGATTTCACCTTAACTGTGATGTTTGATTGAGCTGAGGACAATATTGTTGCGCTAATGGTCAGAGTACTTGTTGCGTTTCCATATTCTTCCTGCAAGAGCCTCTAATTTTTACTGCATTGAATAATCACAACTGGAGTGGTGAAAATCACTAGAGTCACTTCAGAGTAAGTTTAAATTACCAACAACAAACTTTCAAATGGAAAATTAAAAGTGGGGTGCTATTTACTGTCCAGTCCTCAATGGGTTACTCCAAAGGCACGTTGAGCTCAAGCTTCAGACGCCCTTCTGTGCTGTGGAATCGGCAAGGAAACTATATAAAAAAATGACAAAACAATTGAAGGAACTTAGGAGCAGTCAGTGACTGCCAATCCCGGGGGAAATGCCATTTTTAAACATAAATGTGTTTGACCGTCCGGAAGCTGTCAATAAATAGGAAAGCTTCCCGTTATCCAGGATATGGTGCATTTATTTAATATTTTTTTCCAGTAGGTTTTTTAATAGGCTACATCAGGGCATCAGTTTCTGTTTCTGATTTTCTCATGGAATTTGTCCTTGCCAAAGTGGGATGACAAAAGGGTTTGTCTGTGATTCAGGAGGGGTGGAAACGGTAATCACTCGGGTAATGATCGATAAGTTCGATCACATTTATTGTTGGATTGAAAAAATACTGAGCTCTGGTTTTATTAAATTAATTTAAGGGTATGCTGAATCTTCATACCCAAGGAGTGAACATTACCGTTGTCATAATTGGTTTCTTGTTCTTCATTCTCGGGATGTGGGCGTCGTTGGCAGGACCGACATTTATGGCCTGTCCCTAGTTGTCCCGTGAAGGTGGTGAGCCTCTTCTTTAAATTTTTAAAAAATTTTTTATTCGTTGCCAATCTTTCCAATTCTTTGTCAGATCATCTTGTCAGATTACAAACGCCAGAGGTCACCTTGCACACATCAAGGATCACTCTGCGCCAATGCTCTTAGCCAAAAGGCCTAGAGCCACTGCACCGTTCCTGGAAGTACTGCAATATCAGGTTCGTGCCATGGAGGTGGATGGGTCAGGCCCCCCACACACCTCCATGGAGGTGGATGGGTCAAACTACCCCACCCACCTCCTATTTCCAAAAAGCATAGGAGAATCACCTTCCTGATCCAGGGAGAACCACGTTGGGGTCATGGTTACTCCCCTGTCAGGTCAATTACGCATGATCTTAGCCAAAAGGCCGAGAGCCTTCTCCTTTAAATGCTGCAGTACATGCTCCCACAGAGCTGTTAGGGAGGGAGTTCCAGGCGTTTGACCCAACGACAATAAAGGAACGGCAATATATTTCCAAGTTGGGATGGTGTGTGGCTTAAGAACATGAGAACCTAAGAATTAGGAGCAGGAGTAGGACATACACCCACTTGAGCCTGCTCCCCCATTAATAAGATCATGGCTGATCTTTGACCTCAGCTCCACTTTCCTGCCCAATTTCCATATCCCTTGATTCCTCCATGGTCCAAAAGTCTATCTATCTCAGCCTTGAATATTCTCAACAATTCAGCATCCACAGACCTTTGGGGTAGAGAATTCCAAAAATTCACAACCCTCTCAATGAAGAAAGTCCTCCTCATCTTAATCTAAATAGCCGAAGCCTTATCCTGAGAATATGCCCCTTAGTGCTAGAATCTCCGGCCAGGGGTAACAATCTCTCAGCGTGTACCCTGTCAATCCCCCTCAGAATCTTATATGTTTCAATGAGATCACCTCTCATTCTTTTAAACTCCAAAGATTATAGGCCCATTCTACTCAATCTCTCATCATAGGACAACCCCCTTATCCCAGGGCTTGAAGGGGATCTCCGAGGTGATGGTGTTTCCATGCCCCTGCTGTCCTTGTCTTTCTAGGTGGTAGAGATCGCGGGTTTGGGAGGTGCTGCCGAAGAAGCCTTGGCGAGTTGTTGCAGTGCATCTTGTAGATGGCACACACTGCCGCCACGGTGTGCGGGGATGGAAGGAGTGAATGTTTAAGGTGGTGGATAGGTTGCCAAACAAGTGGACGGCTCTGTCCTGGATGGTGTTGAGCTTCAAGTGTTACTGTAGGCTTAGTACACGTCTGAGCCAGTGTGCGTGGCTTTCCTTGTGTGCGATAATTGTTAAGTGTCCCACAGGCGGTTTTAAATGGGGGCTAGGTTCAGGTATGAGAACGTGCAGTGGCAGTGTCTGCCTCACCACCTGCAAAATGGTGCCAGGGCTGCAAGTGTGCTAACTGCCTGGTTATAAACCATTTAAAAAAAATTATGCATTTAATGTCAGTCTGTTGGTGGTGAATGGCAAGATTAAGGAATATCCTTGCTTTAAGAAATATGCTCCAACCTTCCTTTATTCCGGTTTTCCCTTGTCTTCTCCTGAAAGTGCTAAGTCTTGCTGGGGTATGGTTGCAGGCAATGTTCACTGTGTGCTGCACTATGTGCCTATGTGCTGCGTGGCCTGTCTCTTTAAATGCATGATCCTTTTCAATTCCTGCGCATACACGGTATTTCCAATATAAAGGCTTGTGAGCGGCCTGAGTGGGACCTTGTCGATTACTGAGCATGCAGCTTTGTGGGAACATTGGTGATATGGGCACTGTCGACCCTCTGTACCTCATCCAAGTGGCTGATTCTTTATATTTGCCTAGAACGTTGGGATTCGTGATATTCCATCAGGAAGGCCATCATAACCAAGGCACAATCCTGTCCTCACTTGATGTCCTGACCTGCAGACTTTCCAGCAGGAGTCACTGGATGATAATCAGGAATGCTGGCTGATTTTCTTCTCCTTAGACAGGGAGCACTGTGGTCAACTGTACTGCAACCAAACTAAGCACACTTCAGGCCTTCTGGCCCGCATAGCTCCATTTTACACTGGGCCAAAAGGAGAGCCATAAAAACCTCTTGTCGATGATCCAGTAGCAGATCCATTATGGACAAAGTGAGAGCTCAAGGCTAGAGAGGAAACCCTTACAAGTAAGATGCCAGTCTTCATGAGTGTTTAACAGCAAGGGACAAAGCAATACTAATGTTAATTGAGAATATATGACACTAGAAACAACTAGTCATAACCTGGGTGATCAGCAATGTGCTGATCAAGTCAAGAGGCCATATGCTCTAGAATTACCTCCCTAAACAGATTATCTGGTCATTATCACATTGCTGTTTGTGGGAGCTTGCTGTGCGCAAGTTGGCTGTCGTGTTTCCCACATTACAACAGTGACTACACTCCAAAAGTACTTCATTGGCTGTAATGTGCTTTGAAACGTCCGGTGGTTGTGAAAGGCGCTATATTAATGCAAGTCTTTCTTTCTTTAAATATCTCTGCCTCTCCACCTTTCTCACTTCCTTTAAGACTCTACTTAACCTGGATTTTAGTCGCCCCTCCTTCTTTGGCTCGGTGTCAGGTTTTGACTGTTTATGCTCCTGTGAAGCGTAAGATGTTTTCTTACATCAAAGGCGCTATGTAAATGCAAGTTGTTGTTGTCTTAATTTTAATTAAGAGCGTGTATCTCAGAGAACCCAGTTGTCATCTTGTTGAGGTGATGTGCTTGTCACGAGTGGTATCCATTTCTTGAAGTTTATAGCACTGGCAGGGCATATTCAACTCCATTCCAAGAATAACTTGCCAGGGGAGAGAGCCAATAGGATGTAGGCTCGGAGCAGAGGTAAGTAGCTCAACACAGGCCCAACTCAAGCCTGGGACTTGCTGGTGTATTTGTCTCAGTACCACGCTGGCCTTGCTCACTGAAGCAGCTGTTAGTTAATCCAGAGCTAACTTTCCTCATTCCCAGCACCACCTGACTCTCCAATCCTTCCGCTACACTCTAAATGAGCTTCTTCAGCTTAAACATAAAACAGGTGTATTATATATAAGATGATATATGCCTGGTCGTCAGTTATAAGGTAATAATTCATATCCTAAACCACAGGAACAAAACTTGAGGAGTTTATGAATGTCAGCGAGACCACAAGACTGAATTACTGCTTTGAAATCACTGCCGGACATTTATTATTCTTTAGCATATACAACCTATCGTTTATTTTATTTAAAGTCTTTATTTTAATGTTTTTAAAGTTATGTGCCAGACGTGCTGAGTATGGTCGCAATGTGATGTAGGTGAAAGGGTAATAAAGGTGATAGCAAAACAGAAGGTGCAGCTATGTGGAATCACATGACTGGTACTATAGTAACCATTTCTTTCTCTGGCAAAATAAAATGAAAATATACTTTACTGTAGCTGTAACAAATACATAACTAAACAGTGCACAGTGTTTGGGCTTCAACTGCATTGAGTGTGCACTGCAGGCTAAAAACAGTGTCTCATAAGAAACCGTTATCATGGCTGCATTTAAGGCTCTTTAAATTTGTAATTCAAATAAAATCTATTGGTGCTGATTAGTTTTTACTAACTCATCATAGGCAGTCCCTCGAAATCGAGGAAGACTTGCTTCCACTCTAAAAGTGAGTTCTTTGGTGACTGAACAGTCCAATACGGGAATTACAGTCTCTGTCACAGGTGGGACAGACAGTGGTTAAAGGAAAGAGTGGGCAGGGAGTCTGGTTTGCCGCACGTTCCTTCCGCTGCCTGCGCTTGTTTTCTGCATGCTCTCGGCAACGAGACTCAAGGTGCTCAGCGCCCTCCTGGATGCTCTTCCTCCACTTAGGGCGGTCTTTGGCCAGGGACTCCCAGGTGTCGGTGCGGATGTTGCACTTTATTAAGGAGGCTTTGAGGGTGTCCTTGAAACATTTCCTCCGCCCACCTGGGGCTCGCTTGTCGTGTAGGAGTTCGAGTAGAGCGCTTGCTTTGGGAGTCTTGTGTCAGGCATGCGAAAAATGAGGCCCGCCCAACGGAACTGGTCAAATGTGGTCAGTGCTTTGATGCTGGGGATGTTGGCCTGATCGAGGACACTAACGTTGGTGCGTCTGTCCTCCCAGGGGATTTGCAGGATCTTGCGACGACGTCGTTGGTGGTATTTCTCCAGCGATTTGAGGTGTCCACTGTATATAGTCCATGTCTCTTTTACTAACTATAGCGAAGATTACCAGCTGCAAACCATGGTGTGCATGCAGAGTTTTTCATAGACTCCAATACGAAGGTGCATATCCTCCAGTGCTTGGCTATCAAGCTAGTCAACAATTATATAACAGCTGCACATAGTGACACCACAAGTCCCGGCCAGCATGGAGATGATTGAGTAATTCCCCATCAATCACTGCTGTGAGTAACTGGGTTTGATTTCATAATCCTCCACTCACAGCACCTTGCTGGAGAAATCACCTTGCTGTAATCGGGAGAATCTGTTTACTGTTATTTCGGTCATGAGTTCGGAGACTCTGTCAATCAAAACCACAAGCTCTGCCCCACCTCCAACTCATTGGCTGACACAGTGGTGCCAACAATCACTCCTGATGTTGCAGGAATAAAGAGGGAGCCAGGGTCCTGACTGCTGCTGAGTGTCCCTTGTTGGAACGTGTGTTTGTCAGGTGAGGACGGTGGGGTGCAGGAGCTGGAGGGGGGCTCAGCCTTGGCCGTGATGTCTCTCCATGAATGAAGTGTGTTGACAATCGCTGCAGGCTCCCGCAAGGGAACCGAGCAATTGGGCGAAATCCTGTCATGAACCAGATACCACATCAAGGGGCCGAAATTGCATATCGCCCGTTTGGGGGCGGTAACCTTGGCGAGGCGGGACTTCCTGCGCCCAGCGTAGAAGTCCCACCCCGGAAGCAAAATTGGGGTTACTGCCCCCGAAGGAAGTGGAGTGTAATGTCGGGGGCTCCACTTCCACTCAGGGGGTGGTACTGGGGCGGGAAGTGTGTGAATGTTGGAGCGCTGCACGGCCTCTCCCTGTAGCACTGACATGAGCACACGGCCCTCCCCTTGCATTAAAGGGGAGGGCACATTGTGAGCTCTGCACTGGGGCCTCCACTGGACCATTAGAGATGCCGTGGCCGCAGCCCAGCACAGAAGCGGACCCCGCAAAAAAAATAACAGAAGAGTCAGCCGACAGGACAAAATGGCGCCGCGCACCTCCCCATTAAATTTAGCTCCGTGAGCAGAGTGCGGCCTGGTTCACGACCCGCGAGGCTGGTGCTGACATCACCCATGGCAGCCTCAAGGGGGGCGAAAACGGGCTGTGCGGGGCGAAAATGTGGGCGTTGCTCACGCCGATGATGTCATCGCCGGAGGTGCAGCGGCCGGGTCAGTAGCGGCGGGACCCATTTACGGCGGTCCCATCGATTTGAGCACCATCCGATTTCCTGGCCCCTGTTTTGAAGGTATTTTTCACTCCCATCCCTTCTTCGTCTTCACAAGATGGATGAGGAGGGCCATTCAGCACATCCTAGCTGTCAAGAAGGAAAGAGCTAACCTACAATTCCAACGCAATCCTCCCCCCCTCCATTACCCCTTCCCACACCCCCCCCTCCACCCCAATTCAGCTGCCCCTCGTGACTCCCAAGGTTTCGACCCACACTATTCTATCCAGAAGAATGGTTCATATTTTGAACACTCTTTGGGGGAAATTCTGCCGATAGTATAAAACGGGCCAGTTTTACATCTCTCCCTATTGCCCTTTCCATTAACTGGAATGATGTATAACAGGAAGAGAATCCAAAATTGCCAAAGTTTAAATTGCCCATTTGTGTGAAAGAATTGAAGTATTGCAGTATTTCCCCTTGCTGGACTCTGCAAAGAAAATGTGAAACATAGAAACATAAAAAATAGGTGCAGGAGTAGGCCATTCGGCCCTTCGAGCCTACACCACCATTCAATAAGATCATGGCTAATCATTCACCTCAGTACCCCTTTCCTGCTTTCTCTCCATACCCCTTGATCCCTTTAGCCATAAGGGCCATATCTAACTCCCTCTTGAATATATCCAATGAACTGGCACCAACAACTCTCTGCAGTAGGGAATTCCACAGGTTAACAACTCTCTGAGTGAAGAAGTTTCTCCTCATCTCAGTCCTAAATGGCTTACCCCTTATCCTTAGACTGTGTCCCCTGGTTCTGGACATCCCCAACGTCGGAAACGTTCTTCCTGCATCTAACCTGTCCAGTCCCGTCAGAATTTTATGTTTCTATGAGATCCCTCTCATCCTTCTAAACTCCAGTGAATAAAGGCCCAGTCGATCCAGTCTCTCCTCATATGTCAGTCCAGCCATCCCGGGAATCAGTCTGGTGAACCTTCGCTGCACTCGAGCGTGGTCAATGCTTCGATGCTGGGCATGTTGGCCTGAGTGAGAACACTATTGAATGGCGCAATACAATCCCAAAAACACTGGTTAAAAACCCCCAAGTCCCATGTAATAAACGCACAATTTGATTTCTTTAGTCGTCATAAACCAGGAGGCACAATTATAAATGGGCTGAACATCCTAGGTAAACTCGAGGTGATCCAAAACTCGGCAGCCCATATCCTAACTCACGCCAAGTCCCGTTCACCCATCACCCCTGTGCTCATTAACCTACATTGGCTGCCGGTTAAGCAACACCTCGATTTCAAAATTCTCATCCTTGTTTACAAATTCCTTATTGGCCATCCCCCTCCCTATCTCTGTAATCTCCTCCAGCCCCACAACCCCCCTGAGATGTCTGTGTTCCTCAAATTCCGCCCTCTTGAACCTCCCTGATTATAATCACTCAACCATTGGTGGCCGTGCCTTCTGTTGCCTAGGCCCTATGCTCTGGAACTCCCTGCCGAAACCTCTCCGCCTCTTTACCGCTCTTTCCTCCTTCAAGATGCTCCTTAAAACCTACTTCTTTGACCAAGCTTTTGGTCACCTGCCTTAATTTCTCCTTATGTGACTCGGTGTCAAATTCTTTGTCTCATAATACTCCTGTGAAGCACCTTGGGACATTTCACTACGTTAAAGGCGCTATATAAATACAAGTTGTTGTTGGTATTGTTATCCGGCCCAAAACACTGGTAAAAATTCTAAAACTCCGCGTAAGCAAAACAGAATTCCACTTAATCAGTCTATATAAAACAGTCTTTTGTACATCTTTCCCCACATTTTACCACTGTAGAAAACCTGGTTGAAATAGTACATAAAATTAGCTTGTCTCCTGTCAGCCCATAAAAGATGGGAAGCATTAAGTGCCGACCTTCACTCTGGCTGTTTAGACAGTGACGGCAGGCATTTAGAGGGGGACAGGGGGCGGGGGGTTCATGTTTGCTCATACAATTACTCAAAAGAAGGAGGAGAAAGAAATGTACTGAATGTTTCTCATCCGCTTCCTTATAATTTTCACACAGATTAAACCCTTTTGGAATAAATAACAAACAACCATAATTAAATTAAATTGCGCAATAAAAAAAAATTATGGAGGAATTCTTTTTTTTCCCGAAAGTGTTTTTTAGTAAGAGATCTACAGGACCCTCTTACATAACTCCATTAAAGTCCCTTCAACACATATAGATTTTGCTTCATGCAGAATAGCCTCATGCTTCTGAAACGGTTGAAAAATCACTTGGCAACGTGACTGTGCGTTTGACAAGCAAAGCTACCCTTCTTTTTTGGCTGGCTCCAGTCTGGCTCCATCCTGCTGGTTAATAGGAGGACAGAGACTACTAACTGCTTCCTCCCCACCACCAGCGCGCACAGAAATTTACACTCCCCTAGGCCTTCCTGAATCCCACTCCTAACCCCCCAGTTACAAACAGCAAGCCTCCGCTTTATCCTGTCCCGTATCCCATTGTCCCACCAAGGCCTCACATGCCCAGCGACTCTCTTTAATTCTTCCCCGTGCCTTCTTAACGTATGTCATAAACCCAATTCTGCCTGTTTGATCATTAGCTGTTTTCCCCGAGTAATGAGATTTTTCTGTATCCCTCAATCCTCCTCACTGCTACCACCAGCAGAAGTGGAAAGGGGTCGGGGGGGGTGCGGGGGTGGGGGGGGGGGCACTCGCAGGTTACTATGGTAGCCTATCATCCCATTCCTACAATAAAATGAAATGAAATGATCACTCTCAGTACTTTCTATTCTGCCCCATCCGAATCATAATCACCAGTGCAGTTAATCAAGACTTCCCAAATTCTCTCATAATCCCAAAATTTACTCCGGCTACCAGCACGATGAACCAATCAGAGAATGGTTACAGCACAGAAGAAGGCCATTTGGCCCGTTGAGCCTGTGACGGCTCTCTGTAAGAGCACCTCAGCTAGTTCCACTCCCCCGCCCTTTCCCCGTAACCCTGCAAATGCTTTTCTTTCAGTTACTTATCCGACTCCCAACACTCCCAATTTTATGTATCTCACATCAGTGCCCCTCCGATAGATACTAGCTCCTCTCAAAAGTAGAATAATCCATGAATCCATTATCGCTGCCTCCTATTAACCAATTGACTTGCATTTATATAGCGCCTTCCATGACCTCAGGACGTCCCGATGCGCTTTATCGCCAATGTATTACTTTTTAAAATGTAGTCACTGTTGTACTGTAGGAAACGCGGCAGCCAGTTTGCGCACAGCAAGCTCCCACAAACAGCAATGTGATAATCTATAGCTCCCAGATGATTAGGTGGTCTGGCTGGAGAGCTACTGATCCAAACAGCACAAAATGGTCTCTGGTTTCATCCCCACTCTGTGCTGCGTTTTCTGTTCACACCCAGGATGCATAATTAGCTTCAGCACCCCAGGGCCAATTTGGGGGCTGGGGCGGGATAACAGCCAGGATTTCAACTTCTGTTTGCTATCCAGTGTGGGTAAGTGTACACACATGGATGATTGATGAACATGGGATTGGGTTCCGCTGTAATGGTCTCCACAGGTAAATAGTCTTCTGACATTCACTCTCTCGGCTCACTGATACAGGATCGCCCCTTATGGGAGGCTCAGGAGGACACCTACTGCCCATGGAATTGTGCCCCAGCAAGCGTCAGTGCCTTTCAACAGAGAGGACGAGAAAATGGAGGAGACCAAATCAAACATAAAGTTATTCAAAAACATCCGGGTGTCTGATCTCAGCATGAAGTCCGCCATTAGAGCGACCACGTGCAGTGTTATGGGGCATTACTGGGCCTTTTATAGCAGAGTAATAATTGATTCTAATTTCTAATGAATTTTTACACAAGTATCTTACTGGATTTTTTAATGTAGATGTGCAATGTTTTTGTAGAGGGAGAGGCGAGTCCGAGCTGATATTTATACAGTAAGAATGTGATCGTCTCAGCAACCACAGGCTGGAATGTGACTGTGTGAATAGTTGGATATAACCACCAGTGTTAATCATGTTGGAGACGGTGGTGGAATTTCAGAATAGGGTGGCCATGTTTAGAGTGTAGTTTGTGTGTCCTGGGGCTGCAGGTGTTCCAGAGGATGTTCCTGCTGTGATTAAACATTAAACTTTCTGCTGCAGTTGGTGATTCTATAAAGTGCCTAACTTCAGCAGTTGGATCGGACGTCTCCCCGATAACAACTGTTTCCACATTTTAAAAACACGTTTCTTTGGCTCCAGATTTTATGAACAAGTTTCTTTGAGTCAAGATCTCCCGATTGTTTGGGCAAAGGCAATGCCAAGTTCAATGATTGGTTTATGCCGAGCGAGCTGATCTCAGGCAGGATTCCTCCTATTGATGGATATCCAGCGAACCTTGTAGAAAGCGCATGCATGTGGATATTGGGCAAGGACAGTTCCACACTCAGCTGTGATGGTCTCTACGGTCGAATATCCTGCCAACATTCATTGCCTAGGCTTGCGCATGAAGAATGGCCACTTGGGGTGAGGTAGCATAAAGCAGCCAGCCACCAACGGAACAGCAAAGGTTCAGCATTTTCAGCAGAGAAAAGGGGTGAAAACTGGAACAAAGGACAACTGTCGGACAGCTCTGGACCCCAATCGATTGTTGTTGCTTACCTATATACATTTTTAACAAACTTCATGTGAGCTGGAAGTTCGGCAGCTGATCTATGCATTTCAAAAGAATTGAGACAGAGACATATCTGTCAAAAGTTCAACCATCACAACTGTGTGATTAAACAGAAATCAAAATCAAATTGTGCACAGCATTGCACAGAAGCATGTACTATAGTGTCAACCAGTGGCTCAGGGGGTCGCACTCTTGCCTCCGGGTCAGAAGGTTTTGTGTTCATAGTCCCACTCCAGAGACTTCGGCACAAAAAACTAGGCTGATACTCCCGTGCAGGATTGAGGGAGTGCTGCACTGTCGGAGGTGCCCCGTCTTATGGAGGAGATGTTAAACTGAGGCCCTGGCTGTTCTCTCAGGTGGACGTAGAAGATCCCTTGGCACAATTTTGAGGAAAAGCAGGGGAGTTATCTCCAGTGTCCTGGCCAATCAATATCACAAAAACAGATTATCTGGTCATTATCACATTGCTGTTTGTGGGAGCTTGCTGCGCAAATTGGCTGCCGCGTTTCCTATTTTACAACAGTGACTACACTTCAAAAATACTTAATTGGCAGCAAAGCACTTTGGGACGTTGTGAAAGGCCCTATATAAATGCAAGTCTTTCTTCTTTCTTAACTAAAAATAAATTAAAATACAGGTACTGGTATTTATTAATGCAAGAGGTTTTAATGGACTGGCTTTGAAATAGAATGTATTTGTTGGTGCAGCAATGCCAAGATAAAGACCCTCAATAATCTTGTTCTCAAATATTTGGCTGACAAAAGCAGCTTAATAATAAATCTTTTATTTGATGTACTTTTTTCCTTCCCTCTAATATTCTCCTGAATAAACAGATTTGGGGGGAGAAATTTGCATGGTTTGCAATTGCCATTAGGGCCTCTGGGAAGCGCTAACAGGGCGCAAACCATTTCTCGCCCGGTGGAGGGGGGGAGTCGCTGCCATGAAATTTTGCGGGAGTTAGCAGGGGGGGGGGGGGGGGGCAAAACTGGTAGCGGCGAGCTGTGGGTGCCAGTTGCGACCCCGGCGGCAGCTTGCCAATCACAGGAGGCGCCAAAATTGACAGTCATGCGCCATTCCATTTTGCAAAGGGGGCCTCAAGTATGCATTAGGCCCCCTCATTTGCATATGCAAAGGGCCTAAGGCCTGTTTCAGGCACGGGCGCTGGATGCCTATGGAGGGGCCTTTACCGATATGGCGGGTGGCGTACTTTCGACGTGGAATGATCGCCAATTTTGCGCCTGTAACATGGATGCAGTGAGATCCAATTTCTAGAACATGGAGTCTCATCCTCAGCAATAATTAACTAAATTAGTTACAAGAAAAATAGCAAGTAAGTTATCACTATATGAAAATGCTGATGTTCCAGTTCCCTTTCATGATTTTAATAGACTGTGTGCTGGAAATAAATAAATATTTAACTTATGAGCTGATTTTCACACCTTACTTCTGTCCGACCCTTTGTATATCATGTGATCAGCAACTGGATTGTTCATTAATATATTGTTCCTTAATATATTGTTCCATTCTTTGCAGCCACATATCCTCAGCTTAAGCTTTTGAACTCTAAATAAGATATTTCTCTAGTGAGAAGTGACTGTGATTTACTTTATAAAACAAAATAATTCAGGAGATGAGAGAAGGGGTACTAAAGGGACATCATCAATTGGCAAAGTATCTGATATATCATTTTGACATGTTTCTAAAGGGAGAGCTGCAGTGACGTGATTGGTGACATGTCAGAACATCCTTGATCAAGTGCTTTAATTTTAAAATTATATTTTAGTGCCAGTACTGGATTCCGCAGAGACAGTGCATTATCCAATAATGTCCAGAGATGCCATATGGCCTTATCTTATGCTGCTATAGTTCATGACTTACACGATACCAGAGAGAGAATTTGTGACCACCCTTTATCCATTCCTCCTTAACGTGCTCGCTTCCTTCAGAAAATATGAAATTCTTCCAAAAGCAACCCACCGAGTAACAGAATAATCCAGTTTAATCAAGACTCATATTTTGGGGCTTTACTCACAATCTCACTAAAAATATCTCAAATCTCACTGATTTGTTTTTCTCTGTTTGATTTTTTCCCCCTGCTCTCCTGAAGGCTTTGACTCTCTCACTGGGGGCGATTCCTGGTTCACCTCAAGTTATCATCATTCATAAGAACATAAAACATAGGTGCAGGAGTAGGCCATTTGGCCCCTCAAACCTGCTCCGCCATTCAATAAGATCATGGCTGATCTGATCATGGACTCAACTCCACTTCCCTGTCCGCTCCCCATAACCCTTAATTCCCTTATCGCTCAAAAATCTGTCTATCTCTGCTTTAAATATATTCAGTGACCCAGCCTCTGGGCCAGAGAATTCCACAGATTTACAACTCTCTGAGAGAAGAAATTCCTCCTCATCTCAGTTTTAAATGGGCGACCCCTTATTCTAAAACTATGCCCCCTAGTTCTAGATTCCCCCATGAATGGAAACATCCTTTCTGCATCCACCTTGTCGGGCCCCCTCATCAGGGCCTGATCTGCCACTTTAACATAAGGCCTGAGCGGGGCAGGAGGAGGTTAGAGGGGCAGTGGTAGCTTCCTCGCGAGTCAAAAACCTGCTGGGAACAGTAGCCCAGGCCAGATGAGTTTCCTTGTGGGCGAAGAGGAGCTGGAGAACCCTCCCCTGCCCTGGTCTTCCTCGCCTATTCCCCGGATGCACTAACCTTGTGCTGGGGACCATCCCCCATGATCCCTGGCAGCAGCCTCAGCTATGCAGTCGGTTCCCTCTGACTTCCTGGTTATTAAAGGTCGGAAGTCGGCAAGCGGTACGCTTACGAGGCTCGGCCGTTGAAAGCAGCCGAGCCTCCCTTCCCGCTGCCTCACCCGGTCGAGCAGCCGCTCGCCTTTCCGCGTTCTAGCTCGGGAATTAAAAATCAAGCCATGTGGCTCCCGTTCCGGCTCACCCCAATTTTAAAATTCTCATCTTTGTTTTCAAATCCCTCCAGAGCCTCGGACCTCTGTATCGCTGCAACCTCCTCCAGCAATACAAACCTCCCAGATCGCTGCGCTTCTTCAATTCTGGCCTTTTGAACATCCCTGATTTTAATCGCTCCACCATTGGTAGCCTTGCCTTCAGCTGCCTGGGCCCTAATCTTTGGAACTCACTCCCTATGTCTCTCCACCTCTCTCTCCTCCTTTAAGATGCTCCTCAAAACCTGCCTCTTTGGCCAAGCTGTTGGTCATCTGCCCTAATATCTCCTAATGTGGCTTGATGCCAAATTTTGTTTGATAATGCTCCTGTGAAACGCCTTGAGACGTTTTACTATGCTAAGGTTGGTTTTATAAAGGAAAGTTATTGTTTTGTCGTTGAATACATCTAAAGTTGAAGTAAAGTCGAAGGAAAATCAGGATATTTTATCGAAGTGTTCTTTTCAGATGTGGGACTGAAATGCCAGTGCAGTCCTCCAAGGGTTACACTCCGTTTCCCTCAATGTCTGCTAAAGCAGTCAAGAGCATAAAAAAGAGCACAGCAAATTTGACACAGAATGATTCTGTGTAAGTGGAGTAAGGTGTCTGAGAAAAAGGGACCACTCCTGATTGAGTGATGAGTGACTGTCTTTGAACTTCAGGCCCTTTTCACCATTGTGGATGAAACAAAACTTTTAGGAAATCATAACAGCCATCCACTGGGGTATTGATTCTGCAGTGTTTACACAACCTGGTAATAAAATCTCACCCCGGGCATTAGACCTGTCATAGCTAAATCCAGATTGGGTCTAATGACTTTCCTCTATATTGAAAAGGGAAAGCTATAAAATTCACAGCTCTGGTTTCATTCAACAGGATGGGAGCATCACACACATTCAACCCACATTGACTTTATTTCTACTTTGCTTATCATTCTGCATTTTAACTCTTCGCTGTCTGGAACACTGGTTACATACCAGGAGATGGCTGACATTTTCTGGCTCCCAGGGCTCAGAAACCTGCTGCTTGAGGTTTTAAAAAAAAATTCATCCTGGGGATGTTCGCATCGCTGGCAAGGTTGGCATTTATTGCCTATCCCCAGTTGATCCGTGAGAACGTGGTAGTGGGCCTTCTTCTTGGACCACTGCAGTCCGTGTGGCGAAGGTGCTCCCACAGTGCTGTTAGGCAAGGATTTCCAGGACATTGACCCAGTGACAGTGAAGGAACAGTGATATATGTCCAAGTCGGGAGGATGTGTGAATTGGCGGGGAACATGCAGGTTCCCACATGCACTTGCTGCTCTATCCCTTCTAGCTGGTGCTTAGCAAAGCGATTTCCTTCACTCCACCATTGGCAGCTGTGCCTTCAGCTGCCTAGGCCCTAAACTCTGGAATTCCCTTCCTAAACCTTCGTGTCTCGCTACCTCTTTCTCCTCCTTTGAGTCATCCTTAAAACCTACCCAACCTCTCCTAATATCTCTTTACATGGCTCAGTGTCAAATTTTTTCTCCTGTGAAGCACCTTGGGATATTTTACTATGTTAAAGGCGCTATATAAGTGCAAGTTGTTGTTGGTGGAGGCTGCGGGTTTGGTTGGTAGATCATGAGGAGCCTATTTTCACTATGGCACCTTTTTGCAGCTTTTATTTTTCTTAACAATTTTTGCCCATTACATGTGTGAGTCTTGACAGTATCAGTGGACTATTCAATTATTGGAGACATTACAGCCAAGCCCATTGCTGAGGAGACCTACATGTATGGATTTGCTATGCACAGTGACCAGAATTCTTACCCCATAGTTATCTTTTGAACCATTAGTGTGGTATTAGCCAGGCTTCCCTCTCCTGACCAATATCAGTAACTTCTACTGGAAAGTTTCAGGATATCAGATGAGAATAGAATTAGGCTTTATTGTGATGCCATCTACAGTTGAATAGCCTGATAATACTCAGTGTTAGGCTGACGCATAGGCACTAGGATGAGATATTGGAAGGCTGCTGCTTCTCCTGGAACCATACCCAGCAAGGGTCAACACTTGGAAAGAAAATTGGAAAAACAGAGGTGCAATCGTGCATTACAAATGACCTAACCTTACGCATGCAGTCAAATTCCGCTGTGCGAGAGTAGCATATCTTTAAATTGAGTTAAAATACCAGACGGAGGAATTCCAGACAGATGCATTAAACATGAAAAACTGTATAGTGCAATATTCCCTGACATCCAGAAAGCATTTGTCCAGATTCTGCACGAATAGCTACAGTTTAAGCTTCAATTGGTGACAATTCAGGGTAAATCCTGGGATTGAATAACAAAATGGTTGAAGGGTCGGAAACAGCAGGCACTAGTTAGAGGAATTATGATGGGGGGAGGGGGGGAGGTTTTCTGCTAATTGTGGTATTACAGAAATTAGTGTTGGGATCTGTACTTTATAGTCTCTTGAACACTCTTAGTTCAACTTAACTCTATTTGGGAGGTCTCAGACAACCATGTGGAGCTTAAGATGACGTTCCTTCACAGACCCTCTCAATCCAGCTCCCTAAATCTCCTAGCTATAGGCGCTATACAGTATATCGATACCTCCTAGCTAGAGGGTGCTATACATTATCTCGTTACATCTTTCCTTTCATAAGAAACAAAAATGAATTAAAGTTAGCTCCAATATAAACGGATAGTTAACTTCTTATGAATACATGTATTAAACAACTACAAGTTTAACAAACAACAACAAAACTCCTGTCTTATTAATTCTTTATCCAAGTGTCCAGTGCCCATGATTTCTTATTTCTGTACATAGTGCTCCAGGTATTTTGGTGTTGTGTGGATTCTGTTGCTTCGCCTCAAACTGGTTGTTTCAGTGGTGTTCTGTGCACTGATCACTTTAGTCCCTTTATCAGTGCTCCGAGGGGAAATATCAGGCAACATATCCCCGTTTTCACGCGTTGTCGTTGAAGTGCTGTTTCGCGTGTTAGTTGGCTGTGTTGGCAGCAGATCGTATGTGGGTGTCACTGAGACCTCTGGAGTTTCGATGAATGTCTCGGCGCTCTTTCTCAGATGTTTCCTATTTCGGCGATACTCATAGCCATCTTCTATAATGACCTGACATGAACGAATGCCGACTTGTTTCTGAACCTGAGCTCTTTGCTTTCTCACATTTGTTTCAGTCTCACTGTTATTTGGCATGGTTCCTTTGTTGACGATGACGTCGTGTATGTTCCTTGATTTGAGTAGTTCATTTGCGATTGAGATGTTTGTCTTTGTGCGGTGACCGAGTAAGCATCGTGCTGGCGAACTATCAAGGCCTTCAGTTGGTGTGTTTCGCCAGATGAGAAGGTTCACGTAGAAGTCACCACAGTCTTTCTTTGTCTTCTTGATTACCCGCTTCGCAAGCTTAACCGCGTTCTCAATCTTTCCGTTGCCTTGTTAATATTCTGGTGAGCTTGTTGCATGATCGAATCCATATTGTGTGGCAAAGTTTGTGGACTGTTGTGAATTGAAGGGAGGTCCAATGTCAGATTGAACCTTGTCTGGAATACTGTGGTTAGAGAAGTGTTTCTTGAGGTGTTTGATGATGACATGGCATCTTTCTTTCCACTTCCTGTGATCGATGACATCTTGCCACAGATGTCAAATGTAAAGGTCTTCACTAAAGCAGACTGCAAGGAGTGTTTTTGTAATGTAAACTAGACATAGAGTCCTCCTACCTCACGACCTTTCAGACTCCATGGGGACGATATCGATACAACACAACGGCATTTGGCATCAGTCCTGCCCCGGAAATCTTCCAGCAGAAGCTAGACCAGAACCTCGAGGGTTTAGATGGAGTCTACAAGATTGCAGATGATATCTTGATCACTGGATGGGGTGAGACACTTAAAGAGGCCAATCACAATCATGACGCAAACTTACGCAAATTTATGCAGAGATGCAGAGGGTGAAACATCAAACTAAACTTCGATAAGTTCAAATACAAGAGCTTCCAAATGAAATACATGGGACATATGGAGTGGAACTAAACTACAGAACCTGTGGGAACCTGTTCAACCTTTGCCGTCTCCAGGCCAGGTCCAAGACCACCCCAACCTCTGTCATGGACCAATCCCTGTCCAGACTGGGGTTAAACTGGGCTGCATCATCGCCCCAACTCTCTTCTCAATCTTCCTCGCTGCCGTGCTCCACCTCACAGTCAACAAGCTCCCTGATGGAGTGGATAGTGTCCACATTTCAGAGCATTGTTCAGATGTTGAGGATCGATATATACTCGTATCTTTCCATTTGGTTTTGTGCAGTCACTAGACTGGATACCCAGTCCATTGGTTCTACAACTTTCGTGATGATTTATTGATTTTCCAAACGATCGAGTTCCTCTTTTAGCGTTTGTTTGATCGCTATTGGCACCTGTCTGGGTGGCATTACAGCTGGTGTCACTGATTCATAAAGTTCAAGGTGAACTATCCCTGGCATGTGTCCACATTCCTTAAACACATCCGGGTACGCATTGTTGACATCAGTTTTTGACGCTAGCGAGATATTTGCCTTGTTCGTAATTTGCGATTCGCATGGTTCATTTACCGCCGCGATATTCTGATGCTGCACTTTTATCCGTTGTAACTGTTGAGCAGTGCATGAGCCAATCAGTGGTGCACATTGGCTCTCAATGATCACAAAGGGCACAACATACTTTTACTTGTTTTTTGTATTTTCCAGTGGTTGCATAGTTGTCATATAGTGACAGTATTATCTTAGATTCTTTTATCTTTAAGCCTTTAGGTAAGTATCTAAGAGGTAGCACATTGCATATGGCCCCACAATCTATTTGCATTTTTACCATTTGACCTTTAATGGAGAAGGTAGCCATAATCTTGTTAGGATACTTTCTGTCAGCTTTATCCTTGATTGTGCGATCAACTTTACCAAGCAGCTTTACAGTCATGACTTCAAAATCAGAATCATAACTCTCTTCATATAGTGCATGAACTTTTGGCTTGCCCTTATATTTAGGGTTATGTGTAGACTTCTGCCTCAATCCATTCTGCCTACACTTTTGAGAAAAGTGATTTAGTTTGCCGCAGGTCTTCCTATATACTCGGCATTTAGGGCTCAAATTTGATGAAGGCTGAGTGGCGTACTTTGGGCGGGGTTTTCATCAACAAGGTCCCTTGAAGGTCGGTGGGCAGCAAATAAGGGACTTATGTTGCCAATCCGGGCGGCAGCCGGCGGGAGATCCCAATCTCGGCGGCAAAGGCGCTTGCCAACCAAGTGCTGCCAAGGATGGAGTTGGGCCCATGGAGGGTCAAAGACCTGCAAAGAAAAAGCATTAAAAAAAAAACATATGAACACCTTCGGGGGACCCCATACAGGTAAGTAAGTCCCTGTAAAGAAAAAAAATTTAAAATATTTACTCACCTTTTTTTTTAGCTCTTCATACCTACTGTCGGAGACAGACCAGCCTTCTCGCAGAGGTCCACCCCGTTCTGGTGCCAACTTCTGTCGATTCCTGCCCGCACCAGTCTGGCATCTCGGTGGGCGCTAGTCCACTTACGCCACTCGGCCATCCGCTGACATCAGCGGGTGGTTCCCCATGGCTCTCCCCTCCCGCCCGCTCTAGACCAGATCGAAACTGGCACTGGGCGGAACCCGAGTAGGAATGTCTGCGGCAGTGGGTGGCAGTGGGCGGTGAGTGCATCAATTTTGGGCCCTTAGTTTTTGACAGCTCATGCCTTTTGCCACAATATCTGCAATTGTTCATGAACTCTTTGTCTGTGAATGATTTCTTTGTGGGTTGGGGTTTCTTTCTGACAGCTTTGACATTTTCAGAGTCTGTTTTAGTGAGCTTCATGGATTTCATTTATGCAATTGTGACCTCTGTAGCTTTACAGAGCATCACACATTTATCGAGTGTTAGGCTTAATTCCTGCAACAGCCTCTTATGCAGAGTGTTATCAGATATTCTGTAGGCGAAGCGGTCTCTGATGAAATCATCCCACAAATTGCTGAAACCACATGACGATGCTAGCTCTCTCACTTTCACGAGTTACCTGTCAAACCGCTCGTCCCCTTGTACACAGTTGTTAAACTGGTACCGTTCATAGATGATGTTGGTTTTACCTTTACAGTGCTCATCCCAGAGCTTCAAAATAATCTCAATTTCCTGCTTGTATTCCTCTGAATTGTAGGGAAGATTATTGTGGATATCTAGGGCATCACTGCCAATGGTAGTGATAAACATTGTAACTCTAACTGTATCTGGTTTTTCCACAACATTCGTGATAATTTCATAGCTGTCCCACAGCTGCTTGAATTTTTTTCCAGTTGGCTTTCAAATCACCAGTCACCTGCAATGGAGGTGGGAGAGGAATGTGCACGGGAGTTGGCACCGTGGTGGTCATTATTGTTATGTATTTAATAACTCGATAGACTGAGTACTGTAAAATAACACAGCTACAAACCTGACTCTGCTTTATTAGGGCCCAAAGTGATTACATTACATGATGGCTTGCCTTTTATATCTGGGCTGCACACACGTGCATACAGCCCAATGACCTCCGACAGTCGCGCCACCTGGTGGCTAGTAACCCCAAGCATACATACATGACAATATCCCCCTTTAAGATATTAGTAACAGTCTTTTTACAAATTGAGATGGTCCGGGGCTTTCCGCTCCTGAGTTGATCGTCTCAGTTCAACTCCAGTCTTGGGCGAACGTTCTGAGTCTGTTATGACTGGGGGCTGGGTAGCCGATCTGATGGGAGTGACAATGACCATGTCAGGGATTGAAAGTCCAGATTCATTGATGACAGCTGAGTCCTCTGATGACTGAGGGTAGGTTGGTTGGTCACTGATTGTGTCTTCCTCAGACTGTTCCGATTCATCCGTTTGTCGCAGCTTTATCTGATCAACATGGTTCCTGCATATCTGCCCATTCTTGAGCTTGATGATAAACACTCTGTTACCTTCCTTGGCCGTAACAGTACCGGTGATCCACTTGGGACCTTGACCATAATTTAGTACACACACAGGAATATTAACAGAAATGTCGCGTGACACAGCAGCGCGATCATGATACCACTGCTGACTTTGACGTCTGTATTCAACATGATCGTTCAAGTCAGGATGGACAAGAAAGAGCCTGGTCTTGAAACCTGTCTTCATCAATAGTTCAGCAGGGAGGACCCCGGTAAGCGTGTGGGATCTTGTCCTGTAACTAAGCAATATGCATGACAAGCGAGTCTGCAGTGAACCTTGAGTTACACGTTTCATACTTTGCTTGATAGTTTGGACACCGTGCTCTGCTTGACCATTAAATACGGGTTTGAATGGTGCTTGTTATATATGTAAACTTGTATTTACTCTGTACAGCCATCAGAGGGCTCATCCCCAGGAGACCCAAGAGATCCCATAATCCCTTGGGAGCACAGGTATTTAAGGAGGCTTCACAGGTTGGAGAGGCACTCTGGAGACCTGCAATAAAAGACTAAGGTCACACTTTACTTTGAGCTCACAATGTTCAGTCTGAGTCTTTCTCCATACACAACAGTGCTGACCTCACAGGTTTGATACCATCAAGTTTCATGAACTTTTGAAACTCCAGACTCGTGAAACAAGGTCCGTTGTCGCTTACAACGATGTCTGGCAGACCATGAGTGGCAAACACGACACGAAGGCTCTCAATGGTAGCTGTGGATGTACTGGATGACATGATTATACACTCTATCCACTTGGAATATGCATCCACCACAATTAAAACATCTTTCCCAGGAAGGGACCTGCAAAGCCGATGTAGATCCTGGACCATGGTTTAGATGGCCATGACCACAGATTCAGCGGCGATTCTGTTGGTGCTTTACTTAGCTGCATGCAAGTATTGCACTGATGCACACATGATTCCAGATCAGAGTCAATTCCAGACCACCATGCATGAGACCTAGCAATCACTTTCATCATGACAATACCGGGATGAGTGCTATGTAGGTCTGTACAAATTTCTCTCTGCCTTTCTTAGGCATAACAACATGATTACCCCACAGTAAACAATCTGACTGAATGGATAGTTCGCATTTGCAATGGTTGTAAGGTTCGGTCTCTTCACCCATTTGCTTGGGTAAGGCAGACCAATCACCACTAAGGACACAACATTTCACAACCAATAATATCGGGTCTGGCTGGTCCAAGTCTTAACTTGTTGAGCCGTGACAGGGGTTCCTTCACTTTCAAAAGCATCCATGACTAACAATAGGTCTGCAGATTGTGGCGTCTCCACGACCGGTGTGGGCAACGGCAGACGGCCCAGTGCATCGGCACAATTCTTGGTGCTAGGTCTGTGGCGAATTACATAATCATAGGCAGATAATGTCAGTGCCCACCTCTGGATGTGGGACGATGCATTGATAACGCTTTGATATCGTTCCAATTCCATTTGATTTTTTTTTAGCCAATTCCTGCCGAACAGCGTTCGACCATTGCCTGGAACAAATCATGAACCGCACCATCATACGACACCTTGACTACTGCATTGCCAATCACCGTTATGAGTTCTTTAGTGTAATTACACAACTTGGCATTGACTGGACTCAGCTTAGGCCTTACAGCTTTAGTATCCCACAGCTTGTCAATGTCCTCTGGCTCATTATTGATTGACTCGCACCCGGTACACCGTTAAGTTTCACGTTTATCATTATCGGTTGGCTCTTTGTGAGGAACGAATACAGTCCATTAATTTCCTCCTCTGGTATCTCGGATTGCATATCCGTATCCGCACTATACTGGTCATCATCCTCCATGTGGTGTGTCGCAGCACGCTTGCTTAGTTGCGGATGTATGCGCTGGAGATGCCCCACTCTCGAACAGCCTTTACAAATGTACTGTTTAAACCGACACTGATGAGGCCAATGATTTCCCCCACAACGCCAACATGGTGAAATCGGATTCATTCCCATTGGCGGACTTTGGGAAGCCACAGGTTTTGCATACGTAGTCGAGTAGGCCCTGCCATATGCAGCTCTGCCAAATGACGATACAATCTTGTTTACAGTACTGGCCAAGTTCCAATTTTTCGATGATATCTGCTTTAAGTTTTTGTCCATTGTCATGCATGCCTGGGCAATCGTGATGGCCTTGCTCAAATCCAGCATCTCTGCCGCCAGTAGCTTACGCAGGATTACAAAGAAGTCCTGCAGCATGTCTCCCAACATGTTTTCGAACTTACATGGTCCAGCTTAGGTCGGCAACAAATTCTGACACATCCTGGCCCTCAGAATGAACGTGCTTGTAGAATCGATATCATGAGATGATGATGCCTTCTTCTGGTTTGAGATGGTCACGTACCAGAGCACACAATTCCTCATAGTCCTTGTCCATTGGACTTGCAGGTGAGAGAAGATTCTTTATGAGTCCATAAGTTTTCGGACTGCAAACCGTGAGGAAGACCGCCCTGCGCCTAACTGCGTCAGTGGCTTCCTCCATTTTGTTGGCCATGAAGTACTGGTCCAGGCGAACTACAAAATCTGCCCAGTTCTCTCCCTCCACGAATCTCTCCAGAATTCCAATTTTTGCATGCGAAGGTTCTTAAGTTACCTCGTCGCCAAATGTTATGTATGTAATAACTCGATCGACTGAATACTGTAAACTAACACAGGTACAAACCTGGCTCTGCTTTATTAGGGCCCAAAGTGATTACATTACATGATGGCTTGCCTTTTATACCTGGGCTGCATACACGTGCGTACAGCCCAATGACCTCCCACAGTGGCGTCACCTGGTGGCTAGTAACCCCATGTATACATACATGACAATAATAGCTCGCTACAGTTTAGGACTTTGAGTTTGTCACATACATGTACGCAGTTCAAATACCCAGAGGACTAGAACAAGTCTAATAGTAAAATATCGTGGCCAAGTAATTGTCGAAATACTTTTTCAATCGAGGCTGTACAATAACTTAAGTTTACTTTACTAATGCCTCTAGATTATTTTACAAGCTTATGACTATTTATCGCCCTTCACGGATCCACGAGCGATGTATAGGAAGCACGCTCTGCAATGCAGTGCTTAACGTTGATTTCAATCGGCTTGAAAAAGTCTTACAGTTCCAATGTTTTGGTTGTAGATGCGTTCAACGAAAGAATGGAAGTCTCCACTTCTGACACCATGGGCTGAACTTCCGTCTTCATTTTCGACGGTTTTTGTGGCGGTACAGCTGTTTTTTGACGAAAAACTGCCCGGCGAAAGTTTCCTCTTTATTTTTTGAAGAGTTCCGCCCACATTTTGGAAAGACCGGCGGGTAGCAAACCGCCCATGTGTACCGCCGAGAAATCCGCCAGGATCTAAGTTTGGCCTCAACGGAGGACCCGTACACACCACCGAAGAAACCGCCCACGAAAAGCTGCCTGAAACAGGGTGAGTACCCTGCAAAGAAAGGGTCAAGTTTTTTATAATGATTTTTAAAATTCTAAAACGCCGATTACATTAAAAAATGTCTTGAGAATTTTTTATAACTTTTTATTTTTTGTTTAAGTGAAAAAATATTTTTTGAGTTTTCCCCCCTCCCTGGGCCCCCAAAATTTTAAGAACCTTCCGTTTTCGCTAATTTCGGCTGTAACTGCCCAGAAACCGCCGAGAATTTTGTGTAAGGACCATTTTCTCGCCGAGTGGTTTTAATTACCTAATTAGTGGAAACTTTCGCCAGCGATGGAGCTCAGCGATATTTTCAGGGCAGCAATCAGGCGATGAGGGCCTTGTGGAAAATCTACCCCATGTATCTTATAGTCTCTTGAACACTCTTAGTTCAACTTAACCATTTATTTGGGAGACCTCAGACAGCCATGTGGAGCTTAATATGGCGTTCCTTCACAGACCCTCTCTCTCAATCCAGCTCCCTATACCTCCTAGCTAGAGGGTGCTATACAGTATATCGATACCTCCTAGCTGGCTTGGTTGGCGGTGAAAAGGGCCCTACCCGTCAGATCCTTCATGCACAGCCGGGGTTTCAGAGACACGGCACTCTGCCCCCGAGTTGTCTGTGGTGCGGGCGAGACTGTCATCCATCTCCTTTGGGACTGCCCCTTTGCAAGGCAGGTCTGGAAGGAGATGCAGTGGTTGCTATCGAGGTTCATCCCAAGCAGCTCCGTATACAGGACTCTGTGCTCTACGGACTGTTCCCAGGGACACACGCCGAGACAGGCATCATCTGCTGCTGGAGGGCCATCAACTCGGTGAAAGACGCACTTTGGTCTTGCCGAAATTTGCTGGTCTTCCAGAGAAAGAGACATCCATGTCTGCATGTTGCAGACTGGCACAATCCAAGATCCAGGAGTACGTGCTGAGGGACGCACTAAAAATTGGTGCAGTCGCCGCAAAGGCACGGTGGGGGAGAGCCACAGTTTAAAGCTCTTCCGCCATGGTAAACCCAAGGGCTGGAATCAGTATAAAACTTCCTTCGGGCTGTACTTGTAAACCTTTGTATACATAGAGCACCATGATCTGAAAACACCTATGTAGTGCTATGTACAATGCAAATTCTGCAACTGTTTAGTAATATATGTTATAAAGAAATATAACTGTACTCTCACCTATTCAGTGTACTGTATAGTGCCACATGTAATGTAATGTGATGACTGTATTACAATGTATCCTGGATTGTACTGAATTGTACTCTGAAATGTGAAACAAGCAATTGTATTGAACAGAACTGCCGTCAGCATCCAAATGTATTGTATGGAATTGCTGACCGCATCCAAATGTACTGAACTGCCTTCCAATGTATTGTGCAAATTTTTATATGAATAAAGTATATATTTTGAAATTAAAAAAATCTCCTAGCTGGAGGGTGCTATACATTATCTCGTTACAGGATCTCTACTGTTTTTAATTTTCATTCATGACTGGGATTCAGAAACTCGATGCAAATTTGCAGGTAATAACAAACAGGAAAGGCCAGTTGGATCTGAGGAAGCAGCTCAGGAACTGCAGACTGAGTTGGATAAAACATGTACATGAACACAACAATGGAAGATGTGGACAAGCGTAAAGTGCGACACTTCGGAGGAAGAAAAATAACGGGTGACACGTGGTGTCAAAATAGCTACGGACGGAAACGAAAGAAATCTGGAGGTTTTGGTAGAATTGAGGCTCAGTATGTCTGATCACTGTACAGCAAAACAAATAGAACACTGAACTATATAACCAGAATTATAGAGTCAGCCTGCAGCTTGCAGTGATTTTAAATTTGTTCTCAGGATGTGGGTGATATTGGCTATCTTAAATATTTTCATTGAATATATTTAAGGTGGAGATAGACAGATTTTTGAATGATAAGAGAGTGAAGGGTTATGGGGAGCGGGCAGGGAAGTGGAGCTGAGTCCAAGATCAGATCAGTCATAATCTTATTAAATGGCCGAGCAGGCTCGAGGGGCCAAATGGCCTACTCCTGCTCCTATTTCTTATGTTCTTATGTTCTTAGGGTCTCCTGAGAGGACATTAGAGTCAACCACGGAGTGCAAAGCATCACACCAGGTGGGGTCAGAAGTTTCCCTGAAGGACATTAGGTTGCCATGTCAATCTGTCAACTACTATAGTACCACATTCATTGTATTCAATTCCATATTACTATTACTATTGGCATTTATAGCCTCTGGTTTACTGGGCCAATGCCACAGCCTTTACACTATGGCAAGTGGGAAATATTTAAGTTCCAGAGGCAGCTCAAAGAACATGGAACTGATTGCTAGTTATGAGGAAAGACTGTCAAAACTTGGGCTGTTCGGCCCTTAAGGAAGTGACTAAAATGTGACCTTATCGAGGTATATAAGGTAATAAGCAATGTAAAATATGTTTTATTACTTGACCTTGGAATTCATTAAAAAAATTGCTGTGTATTTAAACTGTAGGTGATTCTTCTTTCGATTCATTAAGAAGAGGGATATTGATTCGGAATAAAACACTTTTCTACTTTGAGCACCCATTGTCCATACCAAAGGCTCCAAGATCATGTGTTGTATAGATCAGCTGTTGAACAGTACCTTGGTGTCAGCCTTGACTCAGTTGTAGCACTCTCACCTCTGAGTCAGTAAGTTGTGGGTTCAAGCTCCACTCCAGAGATTTGAGCACAAAATCCAGGTTGACACCTCAGTGCACTACTGAGGGAATGCTGTAGTGTTGGAGGTGCTGCCTTTTGGACCGAGGCCTTATCTGCCCTTTCAGGTAAAAGATCCCGTATTCAATCAAGAGCAATGGAGTTCTCCTGATGTTCTGGCCAGTATTTATCTCTCTCCAAAGATCACTAAAACAGATGATCTGGTTATGTATCTGATTGCTGTTGGTGGGACCATGCTGTGCGCAAATTGGCTGCCACCATTCCCTACATTACAACAGTGACCACACTTCAAAAGTATTTTATTGGTTGTAAAGTGCTCTGGGACGTCCTGAGGTTATAAAAGGCGCTGTATAAATGCAAGTTCTTTCCTTTCCTACAAAAGTCTCTGCTCTGCTAAGCAATGTATCCTAACTTCCCCCTCAGGTAAGTAGTAGGTGAAAAAAAGGTCACTTGTCTGTACCTTGTGTCAAAACTGGGATATTTTATAAAACTGCAACATCAAATTCTGTTTTATGGGCGGAGGTATCATTTTTGGATCCATCCAAAGCTTCTGTTTCCAATTACTAATCTAGCAACAGCACCATCTCCCCGAGTGATTATTCATGCCAGGCTGCGGCCTGTAAAATGTTAAAAGTTAAAAGCCTTGGACCTACTTTCTCACTGTCCTTCCCCAACTCCTGCAGAGAAAATAATTAATCTTCTCCCAGGTTCAGCTGTCATTTTAATATCTGCTCGTAAAGCCAGCAGCCAACAGTGACAAACCCGACTGTTATTTATTTTGTTCTGTTCTTCCCACAGTGACTGTTCACACAATCAGGTGGCACTGAACTGTGAACATTGAGCAAATCAGCATGGCTTTCCAAGAGTTTGTTCTGCAGATAAGGCGGCCTGGCAAATGAAAGTGAATCCGTGACAAGTGAATATTTATGTTACCTAAATAGAAATTGATATTAGTAAAACTCAAGACGGCATTTTTAACCTGCTACTAGCATTCGCCGCTGTTATATAAAACATTTCAGCAAGAAAGATTTTGTAAGTGAATATTTTTGCTCCGATTATTAATGTTTTTATGTGTAGAGTCAAAACTAAGTTCCAGGTTCATTTTCTGCTTGTGCCTTGTATCCCAGCTACAATATGGAGCTTTTGGCTTGCCACCAGAAAGTCTAAGTTGTAATTAAGATAACTGCTGATGGAGTGAAATCTACTGTACTTCTATTGTCTTATTTTTCCGATCCACTTCAGGCACTTTTGTTTGTTGGAACATTTCTTACTGTCCTGAAAATCTATTTCCTTTCTGTCTTGCTCTTAAGTGCAGCCACATACGCACACACAAAAACAAAACACCACCCACACACACATACATGCACACAAACAACCACAAACACACATAGAGACAGACACACATATACACACACATGCACAAACACACATACAAATACACATGCACAAATACACACAAACATACAAACTCACACAAATACATACACAAACACACTCGTGCTCCTTACCCTTATCTTCCTCCTACAATCTAAAGACTTGTAAAGCTGAAGCTTGATGTCACCTACTTACTACTTCTCCATGTATCTCTTTCCTTCTCCTTTCCACCTTTGTTGCGTACTGCACTGTGGGCCTTGGCCCCTCACCTAGGTTTCTTCGTAAAAGAAATATTCACACACACACACATGCATGCAAATACATGCACACACATGTACCTTTGCCAAAATGTTCTTGCTCTTTTAAAATAATTTATTGTAATTACCTTCAGGACTGGCTTGATAACATAGAAGCAACAAAGTAGTGAGATTTGTCCAGCACCGGGGGTGGGATTGTATTCACAAATCTTCAAAATGCATTGTGTGCAGATCCAATTATAAAATTGTCAATGAACTGTAATTATTTTATTAGATGTTCTTCTTAAAGTACTATTATCCCATTCCAGATTAAAAATTGACACATGTAACCTCATTGGTTTATTGCTATATGAGGCACAGATAACAATATAAATTATTATATAAATATGTTTCCCACATTACAACAGTGACTACACTTCAAAAGTAGCTCATTGGCTGTAAAGCGCTTCGAGACGTCCTGAGATCATAAAAGATGATATATAAATGCAAGTCTTTCTTTCTTCAGCATTCTTTAGCATGAAATAAACATAGTGAGAGAAGAAGTATTAAACAGTTTAGAATCTCTGAAAGTGGATAAATCCCCAGGCCCGATGAAATGTATCCCAGGCTGTTAAGAGAAGAAAAGAGGAAATAGCAGAGGCTCTGACCATCATTTTCCAATATACTCTGGTTACAGGTGTGGTCCCGGGAGGACTGGAGGACTGCTAACGTTGTACCATTGTTTAAAAAGAGAGAAAGGGATAGACCGAGTAATTACAGGTCAGTCAGCCTAATCTCGGTGGTGGGAAAATTATTGGAAAAAAACTCTGAGGGACAGGAAAATCTTCATTTAGAAAGACACGGATTCATCAAGGACAGTCAGCATGGATTTGTTAAGGGAAGGTTGTGTATGACTAACTTGATTGAATTTTTTGAGGAGGTAACAAGGAGGGTTGATGCAGTGTATATGGATTTTAGCAAGGCTTTTGATAAGGTCACACATGGAAGACTGATCATGAAAGTAAAAGCTCATAGGATCCAGGGGAGGTGAAACGAGACCTGGGTGTCATGGTACATCAGTCATTGAAAGTTGGCATACAGGTACAGCAGGCGGTGAAGAAAGCAAATGATATGTTGGCCTTCATAGCTAGAGGATTTGAGTATAGGAGCAGGGAGGTCTTACTGCAGTTGTACAGGGCCTTAGTGAGGCCTCACCTGGAATATTGTGTTCAGTTTTGGTCTCCTAACCTGAGGAAGGACATTCTTGCTATTGAGGGAGTGCAGCGAAGGTTCACCAGACTGATTCCCAGGATAGCAGGACTGACACACGCAGAGAGACTGGATCGACTGGGCCTGTATTCACTGGAGTTTAGAAGGATGGGAGGGGATCTCATAGAAACATATAAAATTCTGACGGGACTGGACAGGTTAGATGCAGAATGTTCCCGATGTTGCAGAATGTTCCCGATGTTGGGGAAGTCCAGAACCAGGGGACATAGTCTAAGGATAAGGGTTAAGCCATTTAGGACTGAGATGAGGAGAAACGTCTTCACTCAGAGAGTTGTTAACCTGTGGAATTCCCTACCACAGAGAGTTGTTGATGTCAGTTCATTGGATATATTCAAGAGGGAGTTAGCTATGGCCCTTATGGCTAAAGGGAACAAGGGGTATGGAAAGAAAGCAGGAAAGGGGTAATGAGGTGAATGATCAGCTATGATCTTATTGAATGGTGGTGCATGCTCGAAGGGCCAAATGGCCTACTCCTGCACCTATTTTCTGTGTTTCTATGTTTCTAAAGTGGCAAGTTGGATCCAAAATTGGCTCAGAGGCAGGAAGCAAAGGTTAATGGTCGATGGGTGTTTTTTTGAATGGAAGGCTGTTTCCAGTGGGGGTTCTGTAGGGCTCAGTACTGGGTCCCTTGCTTTTTGTGGTATATATCAATGATTTAGACTGAATGTAGAGGGTATGATGAAGAAGTTTGCAGATGATACAAAAATTTGCCGAGCAGTTGACAATGAAGCAGAAAGCTGCAAACTACATTAATAGACTGGTCAGGTGGGCGGAACAGTGGCAAATGGAATTCAATCCATTGTGAGGCTATGCATTTGGGGAGGGCAGCAGAGGGCAGCAGTCCCTCGGAATCGAGGAAGACTTGTTTCCACTCCTAGAATGAGTTCTTTGATGGCTGAACAGTCCAATACGAGAACCACAGTCTCTGTCACAGGTGGGACAGATAGTCGTTGAGGGAAGGGGTGGATAGGACAGATTTGCCGCATGCTCTTTCCGCTGCCAGCACTTGATTTCTGCATGCTCTCGGCGATGAGACTCGAGGTGCTCAGCACCCTCCCAGATGCACTTCCTCCACTTAGGGCGGTCTTTGGTCAGGGACTCCCAGGTGTCATTGGGGATATTGCACTTTATCAGGGAGGTTTAGAGGGTGTCCTTGTAACGTTTCCTCTGCCCACCTTTGGCTTATTTGCCGTGAAGGAGTTCCGAGTAGGGCGCTTGCTTTGGGAGTCTTGTGTCTGGCATACGAACACTAATAAGGCAAGAGAATGCACAATAAATTGTCATCATCATCATCATCATAGGCACTCCCTCGAAACGAGGATGACTTGCTTCCATGCCGAAAAGGGATGAGTTCACATGTGTTTCAATGAAGGACCTGATATTCCAGATCCCGAACTACACGTTGAAGGGTGGAAGATGCCTGTGCATGGATTTTTTAACGTGTGGTGGCCGTTGCACACCAACCACCACACAATAAATTGTAGGACACTGAGAAGTGTAGAGGAACAGAGGGACCTTGGAGCGCATGTCCATAGATCCCTAAAGGTAGCAGGACAGGTAGATAAGGTGGTTAAGAAGGCATACAATAACAACAAAAACTTGCATTTATTGAGCACCTTTAACATACTGAAAAGCCCCAAGGAGCTTCACAGGAGTATTATGAGACAAAAAATTTGACACCGAGCCGCCTAAGTAGAAATTAACACAGGTGACCAAAAGTTTGGTCAAAGAGGTCGGTTTTAAGGAGAGTGTTGAACGAAGAACGAGAGGTAGAGAGACAGAGAGGTTTAGGCAGGGAGTTCCAGAGCTTGGGGCCTAGGCAACAGAGGGCACGGCCACCAATGGTTGAGCCATTATAATCAGGGATGCTCAAGAGGGAAGAATTAGAGGAGCGCAGACATCTCGGGGGGTTGTGGGGCTGGAGGAGATTACAGAGATAGGGAGGGGTGAGGCCATGGAAGGATTTAAAAATAATGATGAGAATTTTAACCAAAAGCCAATGTAGGTCAGCGAGCACAGAGGTGATGTGTGAGCGGGACTTGGTGCGAGTTAGGACACGGGCAGCCGAGTTTTGGATCACCTCTAGTTTATGTAGGGTAGAATGTGGGAGGCCAGCCAGGAGTGTGTTGGAATAGTCAAGTCTAGAGGTAACAAAGGCATGGATGAGGGCTTCAGCAGCGGATGAGGTGACGCAAGGGCGGAGACGGGTGATGTTACGGAGGTGGAAATAGGCGGTCTTAGTTATGCTGCGGATATGTGATATGCATACGGGATACTTGCCTTTATTAGCTGAGGCATAGAATATAAGAGCAGGGAGTTTATGGTTGAACTATATAAAACACTAGTTAGGCCACAGCTAGAGTACTACGTGCAGTTCTGGTCACCACATTATAGGAAAGATGTGATTATATTAGAGAGGGTACAGAGGGAATTTATGAGGATGTTGCCTGGATTGGAGGATTTTAGCTATGTGGAAAGATTGGATAGGCTGGGGTTGTTTTCTTTGGAATAGAGGAGGCTGAGGGGAGACCTAATTGAGGTGTATAAAATGATGAGGGGCATAGAGGATAGGAAGGCTCTATTTCCCTTAGTAGAGGGGTCACCAACCAGGGGGCATAGATTTAAAGTAATTGGTAGGAGGTTTAGAGGGGATTTGAGGGGAAATATTTTCACCCAGAGGGTGGTGGGGGTCTGGAACGCACTGCCTGAAAGGGTGGTAGAGGCAGAAACCCTCACCACAATTAAAAAGTACTTGGATGTGCACTTGAAGTGCCGTAACCTACAAGGCTTTGGACCAAGAGCTGGAAAGTGGGATTAGGCTGATAGCTCTTTGTCGGCCGGCACGAGCACGATGGGCTGAATGGCATCCTTCTTTGATGTAAATTTCAATGATTCTATGATGATAAATATTTGAATTAGAATATTAAAAATGTAATTAATACTTAAAAAACACATTTTCAAAGGAAAAAAACTATTCCAGTAACAAGCATGTGCTCCAGGAATAGAATTTTAAACATGTGAGGATGCTATTCGGCCCTTCTTGCCTAAACTAAATTTACAACCCTCTTGGGGGTTGATTTTACACAGTGCCATTTTCCTACAATCTCCCCAAATGGATTCCATTTTCCTACCCTCTGCTCCTGCACTTTAATTTTATTTCTTTCAGGTAATTATCCAGTACTTTTTTCAATGATGTAATTGAGTTAACATAAAATCACCACTTGTGGCAACATTCTGTTAACTCTTTGCATGAAATGATTCTTTCTAGTCTCCCACTTTCCGTTTCTTGAGATTGTCTTTGATTATGCTGCCAAAAGAAATAATCTATGCTTATCTCGTTTATTCCTTTTGTCATTTACATGCTTCAAATCACCCCTCAAACTTCTCATCTTAAGAGAATATAACCAGCTTGCTCTTGCCTTTTCTGGTAACTCAGTTTGTCATGAAATTGCTTCTGCAGAATATTAAAAAGAATGGTTACGCAGTGAATAAAAACACCACCTAGTGAGGTACTGAGTCATATTCAGGAGTACCATGGGAATAGCTTCGCCATATGAACTGCAGCAGTTCAAGAAGGTAGCTCACTACCAACTTCTCAAGGGCAATTAGGTATGGGCGATAAATGCTGGCTTTGCCAGTGATGTCTACATCCCATGAATGAATAAAAAAGAATTTATTTAGCTAAAGAGTGGTAAGAATGTGGAACACTCTACCCTCAGGAATAGTTCAGGCAAATGGCATAGATGCATTTAAGGGGAAAGTAGATAAACGCATGAGGGAGAAAGGAATGGGAGGTTGTGCTGAAAGGATTAGATGAAGAAGGGTGGGAGGAGTCACGTGTAGAGCATAGACCTGTTGGGCCGAATGGCCTGTTTCTATGCTTTAAGTTCTATATAATACAGAGCAGTTGAGAGGTATGGATGGAGGAAACATAGAAACATAGAAACATAGAAAATAGGTGCAGGAGTAGGCCATTCGGCCCTTCTAGCCTGCACCGCCATTCAATGAGTTCATGGCTGAACATGTAACTTCAGTACCCCATTCCTGCTTTCTCACCATACCCCTTGATTCCCCTAGTAGTAAGGACTTCATCTAACTCCTTTTTGAATATATTTAGTGAATTGGCCTCAACATCTTTCTGTGGTAGAGAATTCCACAGGTTCACCACTCTCTGGGTGAAGAAATTCCTCCTCATCTCGGTCCTAAATGGCTTCCCCCTTATCCTTAGACTGTGTCCCCTGGTTCTGGACTTCCCCAACATTGGGAACATTCTTCCTGCATCTAACCTGTCTAACCCCGTCAGAATTTTAAACGTTTCTATGAGGTCCCCTCTCATTCTTCTGAACTCCAGTGAATACAAGCCCAGTTGATCCAGTCTTTCTTGATAGGTCAGTCCCGCCATCCCGGGAATCAGTCTGGTGAACCTTCGCTGCACTCCCTCAATAGCAAGAATGTCCTTCCTCAGGTTAGGAGACCAAAACTGTACACAATACTCCAGGTGTGGCCTCACCAAGGCCCTGTACTATTGTAGCAACACCTCCCTGCCCTTGTACTCAAATCCCCTCGCTATGAAGGCCAACATGCCATTTGCTTTCTTAACCGCCTGCTGTACCTGCATGCCAACCTTCAATGACTGATGTACCATGACACCCAGGTCTCTTTGCACCTCCCCTTTTCCTAATCTGTCACCATTCAGATAATAGTCTGTCTCTCTGTTTTTACCACCAAAGTGGATAACCTCACATTTATCCACATTATACTTCATCTGCCATGCATTTGCCCACTCACCTAACCTATCCAAGTCGCTCTGCAGCCTCATAGAATCCTCCTTGCAGCTCACACTGCCACCCAACTTAGTGTCATCCGCAAATTTGGAGATACTACATTTAATCCCCTCGTCTAAATCATTAATGTACAGTGTAAACAGCTGGGGCCCCAGCACAGAACCTTGCGGTACCCCACTAGTCACTGCGTGCCATTCTGAAAAGTCCCCATTTACTCCTACTCTTTGCTTCCTGTCTGACAACCAGTTCTCAATCCATGTCAGCACACTACCCCCAATCCCATGTGCTTTAACTTTGCACATTAATCTCTTGTGTGGGACCTTGTCGAAAGCCTTCTGAAAGTCCAAATATACCACATCAACTGGTTCTCCCTTGTCCACTCTACTGGAAACATCCTCAAAAAATTCCAGAAGATTTGTCAAGCATGATTTCCCTTTCACAAATCCATGCTGACTTGGACCTATCATATTACCTCTTTCCAAATGCACTGCTATGACATCCTTAATAATTGATTCCATCATTTTACCCACTACCGATGTCAGGCTGACCGGTCTGTATTTCCCTGTTTTCTCTCTCCCTCCTTTTTTAAAAAGTGGGGTTACATTGGCTACCCTCCACTCCATAGGAACTGATCCAGAGTCAATGGAATGTTGGAAAATGACTGTCAATGCATCCACTATTTCCAAGGCCACCTCCTTAAGTACTCTGGGATGCAGTCCATCAGGCCCTGGGGATTTATCGGCCTTCAGTCCCATCAATTTCCCCAACACAATTTCCCGACTAATAAGGATTTCCCTCAGTTCCTCCTCCTTACTAGACCCTCCGACCCCTTTTATATCCGGAAGGTTGTTTGTGTCCTCCTCAGTGAATACCGAACCAAAGTACTTGTTCAATTGGTCCGCCATTTCTTTGTTCCCCGTTATGACTTCCCCTGATTCTGACTGCAGGGGACCTATTCTGACTGCAGGGGAAGGAGGGGAAAATCGTGGGGTTGCGGAAATAAGAGCATCAACCTGCAACAGCTTGTCCAGGAGCAAGGGCAGAAACCCAAGCACAGATTCTCTGAGTTCCCTTCTTGCTGAGAAATGGCAGAGGGAGAAGCTTTGAAGAAAGGAGAAACTAATTCACAAATGGGGAAAAGGACCCGAAAAATATATCGGACAACAAGATGAGAAGGTACATTAACTAAAATGTTGTCGTTGTACTAAATCTCACCTGAAACCTGTCTATGATAAATACCTTTAAGGTTAACCTCAGGAGATCTTTCTACACAGGTCATCTTCTGATGCAGCTTCAAGTGTGGGCTGTTTATATGTTTAGGGTTTGGGTGACAATACATGGATACTCCAGACAGGTGGTCAAAATATACTGGAGGTCTCTGTGCAGGTGGTCATTAAAGATGGAAAGTCTCTCTCTTCAGGTGGTCTACGGTTGAGGCAAATATTGTAGCACTTAACGTAGAATGCCATAGTCACATGTTGCCCCATTAGCTTAATTATGTCCTTTCTCGGAACTACTCTCTAGACAGAAAATTTACAGGCAATAGGAGGCTGTTCACAGCAAAAGCGAACTTGCTTTATAACTAAATCTGTACTCCATACATATCCCAATTAACATCTCTTCTATTATATTAGAATTATTATTGTACTGTAGGAAGTACCTTCCCTGCGCACTCCGACTGTGTGTCTGTGGCACAGCACTTCATTCCTTATCAGACGTGTGACCTTTCTCTCTTGTGCAGAGGACTGGTTGGAACCAGTTTTCTCTGCTTTGACCTTTATTTATGGTTATTAAGAGAAGGAAGTGCTGGAAGGGGTTCCTGGAAAACCTGTCTTTCATTTTGTTTTACAGGCAGCCAAGGACATACTTACCAGTACGGCTGCTGACTTATATGTAATGGTTATGATCGGATTGAATTTACGCTCTTAAAAACAGGCACCACCTTACTCCCTCTCCAAATAAAAAATACCTTATTAATTCTGGGAGGAATGGGCAAATATTTTACTTTGTTAGCCCCTTGATTTTTTTCTCCCCCTGATTGCACCGACTTATATGATAGAACTACATAGAATTTACAGCTCAGAAACAGGCCATTCAGCCCATCTGGTATATGCTGGTGTTTATGCTCCACACAAGTCTCCTCCCACTCTATTTCAGCATATCCTTTCATTTCTTTCTCCCTCATGTACCAATCTAGCTTCCCCTTAAATGCATCTATGCCATTCACCTCAACTACTCCATGTGGTAGCAAGTTCCACGTGATATCGTTTCACAGTGCCTCACCCAAGTGACCAGTCTTTATTATCAGACTCTTAACAGTGAGCATTAGGAGGTTATTCAACAATGAGCGAGATCACAGCTGAACCAGATCTTTCCATCATCTGAGTTTACTGAATAGGGATCAAAAAGACTTGCATTTATATAGCGCCTTTCACGACCACCGGACGTCTCAAAGCACCTTACAGCCAATGAAGTACTTTTTGAAGGGTAGTCACTGTTGTAATGTAGGAAATGCGGCAGCCAATATGCGCACAGCAAGCTCCCATAAACAGCAGTGTGATAAATGACCAGGTAATCTGTTTTTGTTATGTTGATTGAGGGATAAATATTGGCCAGGACACTGGGGAATAACTCCCCTGCTCTTCTTCAAATAGTGCTCTTTTACATCCACCTGAGAGGGCAGATGAGGCCTCAGTTTAACGTCTCGTCTGGAAGACAGCACCTTTGACAGTACAGCATTCTCTCAGTACTGCACTGTAATTTCAGTCTAGATTTTTGTGCTCAAGCCTCAGGAGTGAGATATAGAAACATAGAAATTTACAGCGCAGAAGGAGGCCATTTTGGCCCATCGTGTCCACACCGGCCGACAAAGAGCCGCACGACCCTTGGTCAGCAGCCCTGAAGGTTACATATAAACCTGTGAACAATGACGGAAAGGCAAAGAGCACCCAGCCCAACACAACTGCGACACCCCTTATACTGAAACATTCTACACTCCACCCCAACCGGAGCCATGTGATCTCCTGGGAGAAGCAAAAACCAGATAAAAACCCAGGCCAATTTAGGGAGAAAAAATCTGGGAAAATTCCTCTCCGACCCATCCAGGCGATTGAAACTAGTCCAGGAGATCACCCTGGCCGTATTCGATTCCCTGCAGTACTTACCATTATATCTGCGCCGGCCAACAAAAGGTCATCCAGTCTAATCCCAATTACCAGCTCTAGGTTCGTAACCCTGCAGGTTACGGCACTTTACGGCACAGTCAACCTCTGACTCAGAGGGGAGAGTGCTAGCCACTGAGCCACAGCTGACAGGTTAGGAAAACAAACCCAGGCTGATTTTTTCCCCTTCCTTTCCAGGATCAGTAGGGAGCCTGTTGACCTACATGGCTCAATACAATATGTGTGTTAGATTTCAGAGGACTAATTTGGGAGAAGCTATGATGCCCGCTTGGCCAATAGTGGCAAAACTCCTACACTGAGTCCCAGTCTACCATCTCCCCGACCCTCACAAGCTACACTAGCTCCCCATCCCCCCACCAGATCCAATTTAAAAGCCGTACCTTCAATTCATTCCATGGCCTTATATTTGCTTAACTCTGCAACATCTGCTGGCCATACGTCCCCCTCACACCTTGCGATCCTCAGACTTTTGGCTGCTGTGCATCCCCATTCCCCAATTCCTTTCCCCCACTATTGGTGACAGAGCATTCAGTCATATTAGCCCTCCTCTGTAGAACTCCCTCCCCACATCCCTTCATCTCTCCACTTCTCCATCCACCTTCAGAAACCTTCTCCAATCCCACCTTTAAAAGTAGCTTCAATCAACTCAACCAACCTCTCTCCTGTGGCTCAGCATCCATTCCTCCTTAAAGGCAACAAAATAATTTGCTATAATGGATGAGGAGAGACTAGAGGAGCTGCGATTGTTCTCCTTAGAGCAGAGAGCAGACTTGCATTGGAGGCTGTTCAGAGAAGGTTCACGAGGTTAATTCCTGAGATGAAGGGGTTGTCATATGAAGAAAGGTTGAGCAGGTTGGGCCTATACTCATTGAAGTTTAAAAGCATGAGAGGTGATCTTATTGAAACATACAAGATACTGTGGGGGCTCGACAAGCTGGATGCAGAGGTCATGGGCTAGATTTTCCACTTTTTTGTATGCATAACACCCACTTAATGTCCATTTTACTGCTAAAATGACATATAACGCCCAGATATCGCCCATTTAGCCACAAAATGGAAACTGACGCCCATTTTTCGGACACTTATCGCCCAGCGTTAGTTTCCGCACGTAATTAATGCTGAGATTCAATAATACCGCCCACCCACTTTTTTTTGTCGTAAAGATCACATTTGCCAAAACTAATGCCCACGAGATCACCCAGCGTCACTTTCACCACCTCGCACACATCTCACCCACAATATCGCTCGCCCAAAACACCGCTCAGAGAAAGTGGAACTTGTGATATCTTCACAGAGCACAGCACACACAGCTCCTAACATGGCAGGCAGCTCTCGCGGAAGTCTCCGGAAATCTGCCTGGGCTGTTTATTATTAACCCTGCACTTGCAGTACACAATATGTCCACATCCACAATGTGGAGCTACAAACATTACAAGCTTACAGACATTACACTACTACCTCCTTAATGAAGAAGCCATCATAACAAACATCATACCTAACTTCCATGTTTATACATAACACAGGATATAAACTTATTTTTTTCCATATTTACAAATTTAACTTTACCACTTGTTTTCTGTTTCGAAGAGGATACCTTCACTCTCGAACAGAACCTTCCAAACATGGTGTTGAATCTAAACTCATTCGAGGCTCATCCTGAGGAACGTTTTCCTCCACAGAATTTCCTTGATTTTCATTTGAACTTACTCTAACTTCAGGCTCTTTGTTTTCCTGACTCGGACTCAGACTTTCATTCTGATTCTCTCCTGGATTTGTTTCCAGTACATTGGATTTAGGATTTTCTACTGGTGTATCAAAACTATCTGATGAGCTAGAAATAATTGAATCATTTCCACCTTCAACTCCTTCCGTGTCTGTAGGTAAAATATGATCAGCATGAACAAACCTAACCTGTCCATTATCAAACATCTTTACCAAATATGTGCGAGGACCACATATCTTCACCACTCTTCCTGGTAACCACTTTAACTATTTATGGTGATGGTTCTTCACTCTCACCTTCTGGTTTAATTTCACACTTCTCTCGTTTACTCTACCTCTATCATGAATCTCTTTCTGTCTTAATTGTGTCTCTTCTACGGACTGTGCCAAATTTGGCTTTAACAACGAGAATCTGGTTCGAGGCTGTCGTTTGAGAACAACTCTGCAGTGTTCTACCAGTAGTTGTATGAGGAGTATTTCGATATGTAATAAAAAAAATTAGCCAATTTGTGATTTGTCATTTTGTCATTTCCTTGGATTTGGATCTAACATTTGTTTTATGAGGGCACATTTTACAATTTGTACAGTGCGCTCTGTTGCACCATTCGAAGAAGGATGGTATGGTGGAACCTTGGTATGTTTCACACCATTTGCTCGTCAATTGTGCAAATTCTTCTGAACAAAATTGTGGTCCATTATCCGAAACAATCTTTTCAGGGAGGCCAAATGAAGAAAATAATTTTCATAAAATGTCCAATGTTTTACTTGTTGTTATTTTCCACATTGGAAACACCTCAACCCACTTCGAATGGCTATCAATCACAATGAACAATTGTTGTCCTTCTAACTCAGCAAAATCAATATGTAATCTTTGCCACACACTGGGAGGCCATTTCCATGGCTGTAATAGTACTGGTGGTGGTTACTTGCTTACCGATTCACATGTCGTAAAGAGACTCACGAGGTACTCTATATCTTTAACAAGACCTGGCCGCCATAAATAACTGCGTGCAAAACTCTTAGTCAAGCACATTTCCAGGTGCTGGTCATGGAGGTCTCCTAATAATTTGGACCTGAATTTATTTGGTATAATCACTCTTGCACCCCATATGATACAATCTTTATCCACTGATAATTCATTCCTACGAATGAAGAATGGATGTGTATCTTTGTCTGTTACCTGGTTTGGCCATCCATTTGCAATATACTCACACCTTTGACATCACTGGGTCACGTTTGGTTACTCTACCAATCTCTTCAGCTGTGACTGGCAGTTCATCAATGTATGAAAAATAAAACACTTCTACCCTATTGGGTGTAACTTGCGATGGGGAAGGCAATCTAGACATTGCACCAGCATTACTGTGATCAGCTGATCGTCTGTATTCAATATCATATGTATATGCTGACAAAATCAAAGCCCATCTCTGCATTCGGGCTGCAGCTAATGTTGGAACTGGGGACTTTGGATGGAGGATTGCTGTCAGGGGCTTATGGTCCGTAACGATGGTAAACTTATGACCATACAAGTATTTGTGAAACTTCTTGACCCCAAAAATTAATGCCAAAGCTTCCCTTTCAATTTGCGCATAATTACTCTCACTGGCACTGACAGTGCGTGAAGCAAAAGCAATTGGTCTCTCCTCCCAACTACTTAATACATGAGAGATTACTGCCCCAATTCCATACGGAGAGGCATCACATGCTAGCTTGATCTCCTTAGATATGTCATAGTGAACTAACATGGTGCTCTCTACCAATTTGCTTTTACACTCCTTGAATGCTGTATCGCATTCTTTTGACCACTTCCAATGGACCTGTTTTTTCAAAAGTTCATTCAGTGGATGTAATACTGTAGCCAAATTTAGTAGGACTTCCCATAATAGTTCAAAAGACCCAAGAATGAATGAAGTTCAGTGACATTCCTGGGAGTGGATGCATTTCTAATTGCATCCAATTTTTCCATGGTAGAATGTAAACCATCTTTGTCTACTCTGTACCCTAAGTACTCCACTGAGTTTTTAAATAACTCACACTTACGAGCAGACACTCGTACTCTGTGCTTCTCTAGCTGTTTGATGACTTCATTCAATATGTTATTATGAATTTGCCTATTTGGTGCTGAAATTAGTCATCCAAATAACATACTACCCCTTCAATACCTTGCAAAATCTGGTTCATCACCCCTTGGAATATGGCAGGGGCAGAAGACACTCCAAACGTTAGCCTATTAAATTGATATAGGCCTAGATGAGTATTTATAGTCAAACATGACTTGGACTCCTCATCTAGTTCAAGCTGTAAGTAGGCATTCGTAAGATCCAGTTTTGAGAAGATCTGACCACCTGTCAGTGGTGTGAACAAATCTTCTATATTCGGCAATGTATTGGGGACATTACCCTCTAGAACCTGGTTTACGGTTACTTTATAATCACCATACAATCTTACCTTACCATCAGACTTAGGTACAACAACAATGGGTGTGGCCCAATTACATCGATCTATCTTACAAATAATGTTCTCAGTCTCTAGTCTTTTGAGTTCTTGCTCAACTTTCTCCTTGAATGCATATGGTACGGAACGTGGCTTGTAGTAAACCAATCTAGCGTCCTTCTGTACCCTGACACTCGCCTTGAAGCCTTGGATCGGACTGCCCGTTTCACAGAACACCTTCAGATACTTCTTGATAACCTCATCCGTTGATGAAAATCTCGCTTCCACACAGAAAATCTTACTCCAATCCAGCTTCAGTGAGCTCAACCAATTTCTTCCTAGTAAGGCAGACTTGTCTCCTTGCACTAATATTAGAGGCAAGTTCTGAAATTGATCTTTATATTTCACCGGTACGGTGATACGGCCTACTACAGGAAGTTTCTCTCCCGAGTAGCCTCGCAGCTCTATCTTGGATTTCTCCAATTGAAAATCTCGCAATTTGTCGCGATATAGTGACTCCGGTACTACACTCACGGATGCACTCGTGTCAATTTCCATTGGTACCTTAAATCCCGCAACATCTATGTTGATTTTGATGCTTTCCCAATCGCTGTCCGTTAACCTCGTGCTCCTCTAACATCTCCTCGTCCTGTTGTTGTTCTATTAACCCTGCACTTGCAGTACACAATACGTCCACATCCACAGTGTGGCGCTACAAACATTACAAGTTTACAGACATTATAGAACTGTTCTGAACGAATCACAGCGGTGTGGGCACCATTTTTAAAAACGTAGGTCGCTTCATTCAAAAGGCTGCTTCAACTTCAGGGGAGTTTGGATTGACTTTGGAGTTCTTCTCAGGTGAAGTGACCATCCCAACAGACATCTTTTCAGACTCTGGACTATTGGGGGTTTACTGTAGGTGCATTTTAATGAGGAAATTATTGCTTCTGATCAATCGCTATTATACTTTCATTGCAATGGGACCAGCCAGTTCTCAGTCTGCATCGATTAATACACAGATGCTGCAGAGTGCAAATGGCTCAATGTCTAATGCACATCATTATGTGCCCAATTTAAGACATGCAAGAATGAGGACCATACTCACCCCGCACTTACAGGGAAAAGAGGTCTTACCTCGACGTGTCTGAGCACACCAGCCTTCGGAGACCGCGCTTCCACAAGGTGGTGATCAATGAAATATGTGAGCTCATCAGGCCACATATGCAGCCTGCCATCAGGACATCAGTGTCGGTCGAGGTCAAGGTCACTGTGGTACTGTCTTTCTATGCGTCCGATTCCTTTCGAGCCTCCGCGGTCGAGATTTGCCCTCTGTCTCACCATGCCACCCATCGCTGCATTAGACAGGTCACGGAGGCCCTGTACGCGTGAAGGATGGACTTTATCAGCTTCCCCATGACCATGGAGGCTCAGACTGACAGGGCTGGAGCATTCTACTGCATTGCTAAGTTCCCAAAGGTGCAGGGAGCTATACAGTGCACTCACATCGCCATGCGGGCACCTTCTCAGGACGCAGAGCTTTTTTGGAGCAGAAAAGGATTTCACTCCTTGAAGGTTCAACTAGTTGTCGACCACAACCAGATCATAATGGCAGTGAATGCCAAATGTCCGGGTAGCTTCGATGAGGCTCACATCCTGCGTGAGAGCGTTGTTTCTGACATGTTTAAGAGTTAGCCACAAAGACAATGTTGGATGCTTGGTGATAACTGATATGGCCTAGCCACCTGGCTGATGACCCCCTGCATGACAGCCACACCGAGGCCGAGAAGCGATACAACCAGAGCCACGGAGACACACGCAATGTGGTCCAGCAAACAATAACTGTGCTCAAGCAGCGCTTCAGATGCCTGGACTACTCAGGAGGGGAGCTACAATACAACCCTGAGCAAGTAGCTAAATTTGTGGTCGTGTGCTCCATGCTATTCAACCTGGCTATCAGGAGGGGCCAATAATTGCCAGAAGGGACTGATGCTCCACCTTAGGAGAGAGAGGAAGAGGAGGATGAGAGGCTGGATGCTGACCTAGGGCCAGACAATCAGGCTGGCTATGCAACCATGCCCACGCCCTCCTCCAGACCACAGGAAAGGGCCCATGGTGGCTACATAGCTGCAAGACTTTTATGTCAGGAGCTGATATCTGAACGATTTGCCTGAAAGAACATTGCTGTGAGTGACAACGCTGTGTGTTTGCAGCTCAGACATCAATGGTGGCCATCACCTTGGTGCCAGTTAAAGTTTACGTTGATTGATGTTAGTTTTATTTAACCCTTTCATGTTAAGGAATCACGAGTGTGTAACGTCCAGCTATCTGAGACAATGCGCAACAAGGTTATGTTCAAAGAACATTTTTTATTCCAACATTGGTCTGAAATCATAAGTATCATGGGCAAAAACACCCCACCCCTGCCCACACCCCACTTTTTCCACTATTGACATCAATCAAATGGTCAACATGTCCAGCAACACAGAATACAAATGCAACGCAGGAGGGTGGTCCCCTTCCCCCATACATTACAACAAATTGCATACACCCAGATGGAGATATAACACAGCATCACCTGCGGACATGCACCTCACTTTCCATCGCCCCCCCCCTTCTTCTCCCCACCTCTACCCCTTCCCCTCCTCGCTCCACGCCGCCTGGCCGAAGAGCTCCTCAGGCGGTGCTTCATTTGGGGGGATGAAGGTATAGGTGGTGGTTGGACGGGTATGGGAGCAGGGGCTGCTGAGGGGGGAACATTCTCGGATCCAGGAGCAGGATCTTGGTCCTGCCTCTCATCTGTCGTTCGCAGTGGTGGTGCAGAACCTAGGGGTGGAGTGCCGCGCTCCGGGTCCACTGGGAGGCCTGTGCCAGCAGTGTTCCTGGCTATCACCTCCAGGGCCTCTGCCATCCGCAGAACATACTCCGTCATGGTGGCCAGCTGTCGGGATATGCCCCCCAATGCATCGAGGAACTGGTCACCAATGTCTACAGTCCTCCTGGACAACTGAACCATCTCTCCACTGTCATGTGGCGCTCGTGGACCAGACCTGCTTCCTCCATGAAATCTCCGTGGGGTCGACGCGGTCCTGGGGACAAATGGAGTGACCTGTGGAGAGATGCTTGGGGCCGGTACCTCCAGAGTGGAGGCGGGAATGACCGGAGGAGCACTAGATGGCCTTGGGGTAGAATGGCTTCTGGAGCGTGGCGATGCAGGTTCCTCGAAATCCGTGCTCTCATCTGTAGAGAACAGACCCAGCGGATTGATGGTCGAGAATCGGAGCTCCTCAGCACCAGGCACCAATCCCTGCCCTGCGCCCCCAACTTCTGACCTCTGTGGTCTTGCCTGGGGCAGCGCTGCTGGCTGAGCTGTAAAACATAAATGAGGTTATTAGAGGAGAAGGGGGTGCTAGGGTCACAAGGTGATTCCAGCGCTACACACAGCATATGCACAACAAAAGCACCACCGCTCTCAAGATCATCACAGACATCACATTTCATGACCATCAACACATGGTGCATTGCAATGATTTTCATTAGGCCAGCACTTTTTCTAGGACAATTTTAGAAATCATCTATCGTATATGATTGTTTGGATATGAGTGGGTGGGGCATCAATTAACTTTACATCACGCAATGGTGTAAGCTTTACTCACGTCGCTTCACTTCAGGGTCTGCAGATGCTTGCTTGGCTGTCCGGGTGTGCTTCTCCACGAGTGCGAGCACCCGCTTCTCCATCTCAGTGATGTCGCTGGGGCCTGGTGGCCCCCCACCCGTTCGCCTCTGCAAGGACTTCATCGTCGAGAGCTTCTTCTGTAAAACGTGACAGGACAACATGGCATGAGATCATTGCGTGATATCATTTCTAGGTACTGTCAGAGAGACTGATACAACGCATAACCGACAGATGTAATCATGATGATTATGATAATTATCATTCTTTACCTAAAGACGTGCACCGTGACCGCAGGTTTTGACTACAACATTCCCGGTAAAAGTGAAAGACCTCACATCTGCTGATAGTCACTCATGATTGTTACAAATCAAATAATATAAATATATAAGTACATGTAAATAAATGTAATACTTACTCTTGCGGATCCCACAAGGTCGTTCCATCGTTTGCGGCATTGGTTGCCCTCACACAGCTCGTCGGTCGCCGACGAGACCACCTCTGCTATCTCGGCCCATATCATCTGATAGGCCTTTGGGGTGGGCTTCCCACACCCTCCCTAGGTCAAATCACCCCAGCGTGACTTGACCTCCTGCAGGAGGGAGGCATTTGCCTCATTCGAGAACCTCCTCGCTCTTTTGTGCCCTCCAATGTGCTTCTCTCCCAGTTCACTGCTCTCGCCAGTCTCCACAGTGTGCTGTGATGCCTCTTCCTCTCCCTCCATTATAGGCCAAATTCGGGCAAATATCTGGATGATAACAGCTAATTTTTGTTTCCCTATCTGCTCTAAAGCTCTAAACTCTCCCTCCTTCCTCCCAAAGCAGCCACACCACACCCACACACGTCTTCAGTCTCTCTCAGCTCCCTCTCTCTCTGTCTCCTCTTCTGTGCATGTCATGATGACCCTTGACCTCCTGAATCACGGGAATCGAGCATTGCCATGCCGTTGCTAAGGACAGTGACACTTTAAGGCAGAAGATCAGAGAGATTTAACGCTAATGCCCATTTCATATCACCTGCGGTAACGCCAATTTCAAAAATGGAGACTAGGGGTTTTGAGAATGGGTGACGAGCCGGCGATCTGAAAACCCATTTTTACCGCCCACACCGGAAATATCGACCGATCTGCACAAAAGTATAAAATCTAGCCCCATGTTTCCACTCGTGGGGGAATCTAGAACTGGGGGCATAGTTTAAAAATAAGCGATCACCCATTTAGAACTGAGATGAGGAGAAATTTCTTCTCTCAAAGGGTCGTAAATCTGTGGAATTCTCTGCCTCAGAGAGCTGTGAAAGCTGGGTCATTGAATATATTTAAAGTGGAGATAGACAGATTTTTGAATGATAAGGGAGTGAAGGGTTATGGGGAGCGGGCAGGAAAGTGGAGCTGAGTCCAAGATCAGATCAGCCGTGATCTTATTAAATGGCGGAGCAGGCTCGAGAGGCCAAATTGCCTACTCCTGCTCCTAGTTCTTATGATAGAAGGTTAAAGGAAGATTTAACAGAGGTGTTAAAATTTATGAGAGGTTTTCATAGAGTAATTAGGGAGAAACTGTTTTCACTGGCAGCAGGGTTGACACAGATTGAAAGTCATTGGCAAAAGAGCCAGAAGGGCGATGAGTAGAATCTTTCAAAGAGCTAGCACAGGCAAGATGGGCTGAATGTCCTCCCTCCTGCTCCGTATGATTCTACCATTCTATGAACTAAATCCAAGCTGTTACGGTTGTTTAGCTCATATCACAAGAGAGCAGGATCTGTCTGTCGCCTTGCCGGCTTTACATGGCTAAAACTGGTTCCTTTCCCTTGACGGCAGAAACACAAATGTTCCAGTCAGTGCTGGTAAAGGTGAGTTAGTTACAGGAAAACACTTTGGAGCCAAAGTGGATACATAGTAAATTCTGGTGCCTGCTTGGCTCCATCCACCATTCTGTTTGCACACCGTGGTTGCAGTTGCCAGTGTAAACATGTTTACATATAACATGCTGATACTCAGTTATTGTGCACATGCTTTCAGTCAAAGCGGTTACTTGATAGCAGAACAATGTCATACCTCTTTGATCACCGTTAATTCTTTTTAAAATATGTTTTTCTTCTTTGCAGAGTTTACCTGCTTCTGCACAGCACTCAGGGGGATGCTGGAGCTGCTGTCTCCCCACATGCAGGTCATGGGCAACTGCCAGATTCAATTTGTTCGATTCACAAAGGTCAACTGCTGGGAAGGCCCATTATTACTGGGTCATCCCGGCAACCAGCCTTAGGGAATCTAGCACGTTTCCTCTGGGGTTGCTGCTTGCTGTGCAAGACCTTCAAACTGTGAGCTGGTGGCACAAACACCCCGTTGAACCTAAGGCGAAAGCACCTTGACCCTTTAGGAAGGATGTCAAGGCCCTGAAGAGGAAGCAGAGGAGATTTACGAGAATGGAAGCAGCGATGAGGGACATCTGTTATGAGGAGCGACTAGAGAAGCCAGGATTCTTCTCCTTGGAGCAGAGGAGGTTAAGAGGGAGATTTAATAGAAGTGTTCAAAATTACGAGGGGTTTTGATATAGTAAATAAGGAGAAACTGATTCCACCGGCAGCAGGGTCAGCGACCAAAGGCCACAGTTTTAAGATAATTGGCATAAAAACCAAAGGGAAGATGAGTAGTATTTTTTTTACGCAGCATGTTGCTAGAATCTGGTGTGCACTGCCTGAAAGAGTGGCAGAAGCATCAGAACATAAGATAAGAACATAAGAATGAGGAGCAGGAGTAGGCCCTATGGCCCCTCGAGCCTGCTCTGTCATTTGATAAGATCATGGCTGATCATCGACCTCAACTCCACTTTCCCGCTGGATCTCCATATCCCTTCATTCTTCTGGACTCCAAAAATCTATCTATCTCAGCCTTGAATATATTCAGAGACTCAGCATCCACAGCCGTCTGGGGCAGAGAATTTCAAAGATTCACAACTCTCTGAGTGAAGAAATTCCTCCTCATCTTTGTCTTAAATGGCCTACCCCTTATCGTGAGACTGTGCCCCCTAGTTCTAGATACTCCATCCAGGGGAAACAACCTCTCAGCATCTACCCTGTCAATCCCCTTCAGAATCTTATATGTTTCAACAAGATCACCTCTCATTCTTCAAAACTCCAGAGAATATAGGCCCATTCTACACAATCTCTTCTCATAGGACAGCCCTCTCATCCCAGGAATCAATCCAGTGAACCTTTGTTGCACTGCCTCCAAGGCAAGTATATCCTTCCTTAGATAAGGAGACCAAAACTGTGCACAGTACTCCAGGTGTGGTCTCACCAAGGCCCTGCACAATTGCAGCAAGACTTCCTTACTCTTATACTCCAACCACCTTTCAATAAAGGACAACATGCGATTTGCTTTCTTTATTGCTTGCTATATCTGCATGCTAGCTTTCTGTGTTTCTTGCATGAGGACACCCAAATCTCTCTCGACACCAACATTTAAAAGTTTCTCACCATTTAAAGAATATTCTGTTTTTCTATTCTTCCTACCAAAGTGAACAACCTCACATTTCCCTACATTATACTCCATCTGCCACCTTACTGCCCACTCACTTAGTCTATCTATATCCCTTTGCAGACTCTTTGTGTTCTCCTCACAGCTTACTGTCCTACCTAGCTTTGAACCATCAGTAAACTTGAATACATTACACTCGGTTCCTTCATGTAGGTCATTAATATAGATTGTAAATAGCTGAGGCCCCAGAAATTATCCTTGCGGCACCCCACTAATAACAGCCTGCCAACCTGAAAAAGACCCATTTATCCCTACTCTCTATTTTCTGTCCATTAACCAATCTTCGATCCATGCTAATATATTACCTCCAATTCCATGAGCCCTTATCTTGGGCTCAATTTTGCCTAAGCCCATTTTTGGCATATTGGCAGAGTTATGCCCGTTTTTCTAGGCCAGAAATGCACCAAAAATATTTGTCCAAAGTTTCCCCGTTATATTTTTCAAAATTGCCACTGCGCGGCCTGTCCAGTCACCTTGAGGGGTGGAGCCTACTGTCTGTGCCGAAAAAAATGATGCTACACCTTCTGCGCATACACGAGGGAAAAAAGGATGTTTTTGATGTGAACCCAATGGAAGCGCAAGCACAGTACAGCTCTGGGTCTGCAATCGGCCATCTTTAAAGAGACAGTTGTGTGTGTGAGAACATTGAATACTGTGTGAGAGCATTGGAAAAATCAGAGCAGCAATACAAGATGCAATGTGGTGCAAGGACCAAGAATTTCTCACAGGATGAAGTGGAGCCATTAGTTACAGTGATTGAGGCCAGATGGCACGAGCTGGACACCAGCAGTGGTCACATAAAAGTTCCACCCAAAGAAATGAAGAAACGCTGGAACCAAGTTGCAGAAGGTTACTGTGCAATGGTGACCACAACGAGCTCTGGAGGCCAGTGTAAAATAAATGGCAGGACCTTGGTCACGTAGTTAGTGTAAGTAATATTTTCATTTATTCAATGGAATTGCAATTGTAAATGTATATGTCCCACCCAGCAGAAAGACACCCCCTCTAAAAAGTTGCATTTTCATCTTTGCAGAGGAAAGTAGCACATAACAAACGAGAAAGAACTCGAACAGGAGGAGGCCCGGCAAATCTGCAGCCACTGACACCCTTGGAAGAGAGGGTCATTGCTTTGATGGTTCCTGCCTGGAGAAAAGCAACCACCACTCCACAAGCTGGGCCCACACTCGAGGGAGAGGGTAAGTCCTGCAAATTACACAGTCTGGCTTTGATAAATATTAAGTATTGCGCGGGCTAGCCATGCTTCAGTTCATGGGGATGTCTCCATCAGCTACGCTTCGGTTGATGCAATGGCTACCATTCATCGTGGTCCTTCAAATCAGCCTGCTGCCTGCGCTGTGTGAGCCTACTCATGTCACCCACCCTGCCCCTCCTCTGCCGCTAACCCTTTGTCTATGTTCTGTTTTTGAGGCCAATTTGAGGCCAACCCTGACAATGCAGAAGAAGATTCAGACGAGGATGAGCCTGAAGAGAAGAACTTCTTCCAATCCCACCATCCAGACCATGGGGGTGAGGGAGTGAGTGGGAGGGGGAGGGGATGGAGATGGATGCAGCCCCCACTGTTTTACTGACATTGGAGGAGGTGCAGGGGCTGCCCATTGAGGAGCCAGCCCCTTCCGTGACTAGTGGTTTGAGTGTTGGTGGGACATTCCATGGCTTCCCATCGTCCGAGGTTGCGTGTCCCAGTGGTGTGGTGCAACGAGGTACACCCAGGGCCACACCGTCCGAGGCTGTGGGTCCCAGTGGTGTGGTGCAACGAGGCACACCCAGGGCCACACCGTCCGAGGCTGTGGGTCCCAATGGTGTGGTGCAACGAGGTACATGTAGGGCCCCACCGTCTGAGTCTGCAGGTCCCAGTGGTGTGGTGCAACGAGGTACACATAGGGCCCCACCTTCCGAGGCTGCGGGTCCCAGTGGCGGGGTGCAGCGAGGCACACCCAGGGCCCCACCTTCCGAGGCTGCGGGTCCCAGTGGTGTGGTGCAGCGAGGCACACCCAGGGCCCCACCTTCCGAGGCTGTGGGTCCCAGTGGCGGGCTGCAGCGAGGCACACCCAGGGCCCCACCTTCCGAGGCTGTGGGTCCCAGTGGTGTGGTGCAACGAGGTACACCCAGGGCCCCACCGTCCGAGACTGCGGGTCCCAGTGGCGGGGTGCAACGAGGCACACCCAGGGCCCCACCTTCCGAGGCTGCGGGTCCCAGTGGTGTGGTGCAACGAGGTACACGTAGGGCCCCACTGTCCGAGGCTGCAGGTCCCAGTGGTGTGGTGCAACGAGGTACACGTAGGGCCCCACCGTCCGAGACTGCGGGTCCCAGTGGCGGGGTGCAGCGAGGGACACCCAGGGCCCCACCTTCCGAGGCTGCAGGTGCCAGTGGTGGGAGCCAAACCCGTGGGGAGGAGGGGAAGGAGAGCTCGATAGCGCTCTCCTGAGGTGCAGGATCTAACAAATATGCTTCAGATTATGGCAATGAGTGGGGAGAGCATTGACCTTTCGCGATCACTCCTGGACACCATCAGTGGGGTGGGTGATAAGGTAGCGAGTCTGTCAGGAGAAGTAACAGCAATCTCACGAGAAATGGGAATGATGTCCACGGCCATGAGTGAGGGAATATCTCAGTCAGCTGGAACCATGTCAGTGACCATGAGGGAGGGAATGTCACAGGTAGCTGATGCGCTGTCAGTGAACATCAGGGAGGAAATGTCAGAGATGGTGTAAACACTATCAGTGAACATGAAGGAGGGAATCTTACAGGTCGTTGAGACACTGTCAGGGCGCATGAGGGACGGCATGTTGGAGTTAGCTGCTGCAATAAAGGAACACGCCCAGACCCCGCGCCCATTGACAGAATCAACTGCCACTCCCACTCCAATCCCCACACCAGCCTCTGAAGAGCCCAAAGACAGGCTCTCCACATTGCCGCCTGGGCCCTCCGCATTGCTGCCAGGCTCCCCCTCAACAGGTGCGCACTACACGAGATCTTAGAAAGAATAAGCTTGGTACCAACGCCAGAAACACTGTGCCACCACCTGCGGACAGGGATGGTGGAGTCACCAAGAAGAAGTGCAGCGGGCGCTCTTAGAATAAGATGGAGGAGAGATGGGTGCAGCCTTTTTCATTGCTGCTGTTGCCGCTGTTGTTATGATTATGGTTATTGTTGTAACTGTTCTCAAATTTAAAGTTTTTTTGTTCGTTATGTAAATTTACAAGTTTAAAAGTTTGTAAGTGATCTTAAAGCTTTTAAGTGATCTTAGAGTTTTTAAGTGGCCAAAACTAGTGGGAGGACAGAAGACTGGGAAGCTTTTAAAAGCCAGCAAAGAATGACTAAAAAAATGATTAAGAAAGGGAAGATAGACTATGACTATGAAAGTAAACTACCACAAAATATAAAAACAGATAGCAAGAGTTTCTATAGCTATATAAAAAGGAAAAGAGTGGCTGAAGTAAATGTTGGTCCCTTAGAGGACGAGACCGGGGAATTAATAATGAGGAACATGGAGATGGCAGAAACTTTAAACAAATAGTCTTTACGGTAGAGGACACTAGCAATATCCCAACAGTGGATAGTCAAGGGGCTATAGGGGGGAGGGGGGGTAGGGGGGCGGGGCGGGGGAACTTAACACAATCACTAAGGAGGTGGTACTCAGTAAGATAATGGGACTAAAGGCAGATAAATCCCCTGGACCTGATGGCTTGCATCCTAGGGTCTTAAGAGAAGTAGCGGCAGGGATTGTGGATGCATTGGTTGTAATTCACCAAAATTCCCTGGATTCTGGGAAGGTCCCAGCAGATTGGAAAACTGCAAATGTAATGCCCCTATTTAAAAAAGGAGGCGGACAAAAAGCAGGAAACTATAGACCAGTTAGCCTAACATCTGTGGTTGGGAAAATGTTGGAGCCAATTATTAAAGAAGCAGTAGCAGGACATTTGGAAAAGCAAAATTCGGTCAGGCAGAGTCAGCATGAATTTTTGAAGGGGAAGTCATCTTTGACAAATTTGCTGGAATTATTTGAGGATGTAATGAACACGGTGGATAAAGGCGAACCAGTGGATGTGGTGCATTTGGACTTCCAGAAGGCATTTGACAAGGTGCCACATAAAAGGTTACTGCACAAGATAAAAGTTCACGATTTGGGGGTAATATATTAGCATGGAAAGAGGATTGGCTAACAAACAGAGAACAGAGAGTCAGGATAAATGGTTCATTCTCTGGGTTGGCAACCAGTAACTAGTGGGGTGCCATAGGGATCAGTGCTGGGACCCCAACTATTTTCAATCTATATTAACGACTTGGAAGAAGGGACTGAGTATAACGTAGCCAAGTTTGCTGACAATACAAAGATGGGAGGAAAAGCAATGTGTGAGGAGGACACAAAAAATCTGCAAAAGGACATAGATAGGCTAAGTGAGTGGGCAAAAATTTGGCAGATGGAGTATAATGTTGGAAAGTGTGAGGTCATGCACTTTGGCAGAAAAAAATCAAAGAGCAAGTTATTATTTAAATGGAGAAAGATTGCAAAGTGCCGCAGTACAGCGAGACCTGGGGTACTTGTACATGAAACACAAAAGGATAGCATGCAGGTACAGCAAGTGATCAGGAAGGCCAATGGTATCTTGGCCTTTATTGCAAAGGGAATGGAGTATAAAAGCAGGGAAGTCTTGCTACAGCTATATAAGGTATTGGTGAGGCCACACCTGGAATTCTGCGTGCAGTTTTGGTTTCCATATTTATGAAAGGATATACTTGCTTTGGAGGCAGTTCAGAGAAGGTTTACAAGGTTGATTCCAAGGATGAGGGGGTTGACTTATTAGGAAAGGTTGAGTAGGTTGGGCCTCTACTTATTGGAATTCAGAAGAATGAGAGGTGATCTTATCGAAACGTATAAGATTATGAGGGGGCTTGATAAGGTGGATGCAGAGAGGATGTTTCCACTGATGGGGGAGACTAGAACTAGAGGGCATGATCTTAGAATAAGGGGCTGCCCATTTAAAACTGAGATGAGGAGAAATTTCTTCTCTCAGAGGGTTGTTAATTTGTAGAATTCGCTGCCTCAGAGAGCTGTGGAAGCTGGGACATTGAATAAGTTTAAGACAGAAATAGACAGTTTCTTAAACAATAAGGGGATAAGGGGTTATGGGGAGCGGGCAGGGAAGTGGAGCTGAGTCCATGATCAGATCAGCCATGCTTTTATTGAATGGCGGAGCAGGCTCGAGGGGCCGTATGGCCTACTCCTGCTCCACTTCTTATGTTCTTATGTTCTTAAAGTTTGTAAGTGATCGTAACTGAAAACTTTAAAGTTTGATGCAAAAATAATTTTATTAAAGTTAAGTTAAGTACAAAGAACAGTTTGTTAAACTTTTGAATAAAACATATTTTACATTAAAACTGCATCATTTACAATATTTACACAACTTTTGAAGTAAACAAGAATCATTTCCATCATTTGTTCCATTAGCACAACACAACATTACGGAACAGGTCCAAACAGTAAACATGGTCCATGTGGAATAGTTGTCACTGAGCCATCAGGCAGCAAAATGTTCACAGACGTGTTGCTGGTGCAAGGCTCGAGCAATTGTTAAAGGGGCACGATAGCCCGCCCTCCTCTGCTGTCATGCTCCAGGTTCAGGTACTTGCATGGCTTCCTCATCGTCGTCCTCCTCCTCCTTGTCATCTGCATCTTTCTCATCATTATCATCAGCCATTCTCACCTCAGTTGAGTCTTCTACTATCATCTTCTGCTGCCTCATGATGGCTAAGTTATGCAGCATGCAGCACACAATAATGAACTGACCCACAATCTCAGGGGAGTATTGCAAGTAGCCTCCGGAATTGTCCAGGCATCGAAAACTCTGTTTCAAGATGCCAGTGGTCCTCTCTATGATGCTGCGCGTCGCAATGTGCGACATGTTGTATTGACTGACATGATGCGATGCCTGTCGTCATACGCGAACTGCACATTAATGGAATGGAAGCCTTTTCTGTTCCTGTACATCTCGGAATCCTCCAAAGGTGCCCGCAAGGCGATGTGTGTACAATCAATGCAGCCCTGTACCTTCGGGAAGCCAGCAATCCTGGAGAAGCCCACAGCCCTGTCACGCATTGCCTGGGTGGTCATGGGGAACTTTATGTAGTCATTCCTCCAGGCATATAGTGCAGCTGTCACCTGCCGAATGCAGACATGTGTTGCATGGTGAGAAATGGTGCACACATCCCCAGTTGTAGCTTGAAACGATTCAGAGGCATAGAATGAATGTGCACATCAACTGACAAAGCAGTCCTACTGACGCTTCTAGGTTGCAGGTCTGCTTTCACCAACTCACAGACCTCAGTTACATCTTCTTTGCAGAAACACAGCCTTCTGACACAGTCTGCATCACTCAGGCGCAGGTACGAACGCCTGTCTCGATATACCTGAGGTGGGTAAGGCCTCCTGCCCAGCACCCTATGGGCTCTGAGGTTCCTCATGGGGGTGACGTCAAATCATTTGTCTCCTCCGTAGCACCTTGATGCAGAAGGCTCGCACAGGGTATGGCATTGTCAATATTGCCCCTATGGTTAAATTTTACCTTTGCAAGAAGCTGAAAAAAGCAGGAAGGCAGGCAGGACAGTTTCTTTGTTGTCTCTCCCCAAGGTCTGTATGCACCACATCCAGGTCTCAGCAGTCTGGTGACTTCTCCCCCCGGGCCCCCCCAACCGCCAGGCTCATTGCAGTCTTATGAATTCTCCTCCCCCGGGCTCATTTGCTGCCTAGTGCAGTCTTCTGATCGCCATCTCCTGCCCCCCACCCTCCGACCAGGCTTTGTTTTGCAGCCAAGCTCGAGCCCCTGTGACTGGACACGGGGCTGATTCTGCTGACCGATGCTACGACCCTCTAGCCCTGTTTGAAGATGTTCGGTGGTGTCGTGTGAGTAAAAAAACAATGCAAACTTCAAAATTCCGTGAAACTTCCATGTACTCTGTTGAAAGGTCAAAAAATGTCATCTTTATTATGGATATTTAAAGTGTTCTTGACTCCCTCCAAAACCTTTGACGATAAACAATGGCTTCTTTCAGCACCAATTTCTCAATGTGCGCTGCTTTCTGTTAACTCACCAGAAGGATTTTCGGGAGTGGCCAGATACGCTGACCTAGCAACATTTTTTTTTGGCCATACTGTGAAAAATCATCAAAACTATGACGTCAAAAAAACCTAGCGTAAAAAAATCATAACTAACTCAGTTACGCCGGCACAGATTCCTGGGGGAAGCTTAGATTTAAATACCTACGCCAAAAAAAACAATGCGTGCCAAAAAAATGGCGCAAATGACCTGGGAAAATTGAACCCTTTATGTGGCACTTTATCGAATGCCTTTTGGAAATCCAAATATACTACATCTACTGGTTCCCTTTTATCTACCCTGCTAGTTACTTCCTCAAAAAACGCTAAAAAATTTGTCAAACACAATTTCCCTTTCATAAAACCATGTTGTCGCTTCTTATCTAAGTGCCCTGAAACCATTTCTTTAACAATGGATTCCAGCATTTTCCCGATGACTGATATCAGGCTAATTGACATGTAGTTCCCTGTTTTCTTGCTCCCTCCTTTCTTAAATAGCGGTGTTACATTTGCTACCTTCCAATCCGCTGGGACAGTTCTGGAATCTAGGGAATTTTGAAAGATCAAAACCAATGCATCCACTATCTCTGCAGCCACCACTTTTAGATCCCGAGGATGTAGGCCGTCAGCTCCAGGGGATTTGTCTGCTTTTAGTCCCATTAGTTTCCCTTGTACTTTTTCCTCTACTTATAGTAATTACATTACATTCCTCACCCTCATTAGACCCTTGGTTGCCCACCATTTTAGGTATGTTTTTTGCATCTTTTACTGTGAAGACAGACACAAAATATTTGTTTAACGTTTCTGCCATTTCCTTATTCCCCATAATAATTTCTCCTGCCTCAGTCTCTAAGGGGCCAATGTTTACTTTTGCTACTCTCTTCCTTTTTACATACTTGTAGAAGCTCTTACAATCTGTTTTTATATTTCTTGCTAGTTTTCTCTCATAGTATATTTTTTCTCTTTCTATCAATTTTTTGGTCATCCTTTGCTGGTTTCTGAAACTCTCCCAATCCTCAGGTTTACTTCTATTCTTCGCAACATTATAAACTTCTGCTTTCAATCTAATGCTATCCTTAACTTCTTTAGTGAGCCAAGGATAGATCACTTTTCCTGTGGAGTTTTTGTTTTTCAATGGAATGTATTTTTGTTGAGAATTATGAAATATTTCTTTAAAAGCTAGCCACCACTGCCATACCTCTTAATCTATTTTCCCAATTTATATTAGCCAAATCGCCCTTCATAACTATGTAATTGGCTTTATTTAAGACTCTAGTTTTGGACTTGGGCAAGTCACTCTCAAACGTAACGTGAAATTCTGTCGTACTATGATCACTCTGCCCCAGAGGATCCTTAACTATGAGATTGCTAATTAACCCTGCATCATTGCACAATACAAGATCTAAAATAGTCTGTTCTTTGGTTGGTTCCATGACGTATTGTTCTAGGAAACTGTCCCGAATGCATTCCATGAACTCGTCCTCCAGACTATCCTTTGCCAATTTGATTTGTCCAGTCTATATGAAGATTAAAGTCCCCCACGATTATTGCATTACCTTTGTTAGAAGCTCCTACTATTCATTAATTAATATTCTGTCCAAGGTTATAGTTACTGTTAGGGGGCCAAAATACTACTGTGTTTTCTGCCCCTTGTTATTCCTTATCTCCACCCATACTGATTCTACTTCCTGATCTTTCGAGCCAAGATCCTTTCTCTCTATTGACCTTATATCATCCTTTATTATCAGGGCTAGCCCAAGCTTTACCATTCTGCCTGTCTTTTCGAAACATCAAGTACTTTGGAACATTTAGTTCCCAACCTTGGTCACCTCGCAACCGTGTCTCTGTAATGGCTATTAGATCAAACCCATTTATCTCCTATTATGCCACTAGTTCATCTATCTTATCATGAATGTTTCAATGTTTCAAAAGAGAATTGGATATATACTTGAAAAGGAAAAGAATGTAGGGCTGTGGTGAAAGAGCAGGGGAGCGGCACTAATTGGATAGCTCTTTCAAAGAGACGGAAAAAGAAATGATGGGGTGAATGACCTCCTGCTGTGCTGTATGTTTCGATAGCTCCCCTCTCCTCTCCTCCTGCCCTGAAGGTGTTGATACCTTGCTGGAGTACCATTCCACAATTGCTCTCCCATTATCTTACCCATACATGAGTCTCAGCATGAGTGTCAGCAAGTTATTCAAGCCTTGCCATATCTTGTCCTCATCTGACATCCACAAAGGTGCCTTCTTCAATATACATTGTGGCCAATCGTAGGTCTTCTATTGCACCCCATCTAAGGTCAGCTAACTCAGTGCCCAATTGGAGATCAAACCCAAGACCTTCCTAATCTGTGTAGCTCAGCTACTCACTGATTAAACTCACTAAGCCATTTAGGGAGTTATACAGTTCAGTCCTTGAACTAGTTCTTGATTGTCGAGCAGCGTTTTATGTTGAGAAATGTGATTACCATCTAAATCTCAACTTCAATGAAAACAAAAAGGGAATGTTTTCCATTTATTTTCTCCTTCCCCCTATATTATTACTCATTTATGCACAATACTCTCTCTCCTCAGTAGGAATGACAAGATGGTTGAACTCATCAAACAGGACATCTCCATCTTCAAAGCTATTGTCAGTCAACCCACAGGATTACTTGAGTGCTCCTGGAAGTGACTAGTTTTTGGCTCATTATTTTCTTTCTTTTCCAAATTATAGTACTGTAGTGGTTACGACCCTAGACTAACAACAACATCTTGTATTTATATAGTGCCTTTAATGTAGTAAAATGTCCCAAGGCGCTTCACAGGAGTGTTAGAAGACAACATTTTTTTGACACCAAGCCACATAAGACGAAATTACGGCAGATGACCAAAAGCTTGATCAAAGAGGTAGGTTTTAAGGAGCATCTTAAAAGAAGAAAGAGAGGTAGAGAGGCAGAGAGGTTTAGGGAGGGAGTTCCAGAGCTTAGGGCCTAGGCAGCTGAAGGTACGGCCACCAATGGTTGAGTAGTTATAATCAGGGATGCTCAAAAGGACAGAATTTAAGGAGTGCAGGTATCTCGGGGTCAACACAAAAGTCATGCATTCAAATCCCACTAAGGTACATTGTTGAGCTAGTTGATGTTGAATTGAATAAACTGCTAGTTTGTGGATTAGTACCAGGACAAAATCGCCATGAAAGTTGCCGATTGGTTTAAAAGCCCACCTGCCTCACTAGTGTCCTTCAGGGAAGGGATCCTATGTAGCTAGATCCTATCTAGCCCCACTATATTTGGTCAACTTTACCCTGAGCAACTTGCATTTTCCATAATGCCTTTAGCATAGAAAAACACCCAAGGTGCTTCCCAGAGATGTAAGAAAAAAAAGGATGTCGAATCACAAAAGGAGATATTAGTAGAGGTAACCAAAAGCTTGGAAAAAGAGATGAATGATAAGGAGTATCCTAAAGGAGGAGAGGTAGCGGGGTTTAGGGAGGGAATTCCAGAACTTGTTATCTAGATTGATGAAGGTAAGGGGGGGCAAAGGGAAGGGGGAATACTCAGGAGGCCAGAGTCAGTCGAACAGAGAGTTAGGGAAGTGAGGTTGTTGTAGTGTTGGATAAGCATATAGAGATAGGGAGAGTTGAGGCTATGAAGGTATTTAAATACAAGGATGATCATTTTAAATTGAGGCGTAGGGCAACTTGGGGTCAGTTCAAGTCAAGGAGGATAGGGATGATGTGTGAATGGAGCTGGGTGCAGGAAACAATACGGGCAGCAGTGTTTTGAATGAACTGAAGTTTGCATATCACAGAGAATGTGTGGCCGGCCAGAAGAACATTGGAGTAGTCGAGTTTGGAGGTGACAAAGGCTTGGATAAGAGCTTCAACAGCAGATGGGTTGAGGTAGAGGTAGGTGACTTTACATAGGCAAGTTGGTGGTCTTTGTGATGGAGAGGACACAGTGTTCACAGCTCAGCTCACAATTGAAGAAAATGCTGAGGCTGCTAGCGGTTTGGTTTAGACAGTGGCTAAAGAGTGATATCGAGTTGGTCACGAGGGCATGCGAGAGTACGTATCAAGCTGATCACCAAAGTACCTGTGTACTAAACATATTTCCTTGTTCTGGTGCAATCATGCCGCTTCCAGATTTTCAATTAGGACTTGCAGCAGCACAAAGGGAAAATCTGGACCAGAGTCTGGCATAAGGTTTTATAATAAATGTAATTTCAATTGGACAGTCCCATGTGTAGGATGCTTCTATAAATACATTAAACATAGTTATGGGGTGCACCTACTTTAAAGGGGCACTACCTTCATGAAAAAATGTTAGGAAATCTTTCCTAAATGTTTTGCAAACACGGTGCAATCAAATAAATGGCATCAAAGTTCATTGTGATCTAACTTATGAATCTTATTTACAATATAATGAAAGTGTCAGCGGTATAAAAATGGGTCACATTTTCTGTTTGCTAGACTCTTGGAATCATAGAAATGTACAGCACAGAAGAAGACCATTCGGTCCATTGTGTCATTGCCGGCCGACAAAGCTATCCAGCCTAATCTCACTTTTCAGCTCTTGGTCCATAGCCTTATAGGTTACGGCACTTCAAGTGCACATCCGAGTACTTTTTAAATGCTATGAGGGGTTCTGCCTTTACCACCCTTTCAGGCAGTGAGTTCCAGACCCCCATCATCCTCTAGGTGAAAAAAGTTCTCCTCAAATCCCCTCTATACCTCCCCCAATTACTTCAATTATAGAATGAGGAACCAATATAAAAACCTACCTTCCAACAACAACTTTTAAAAGGAAATTGATATATACTTGAAAAGGAAAAAATTGCAGGGCTATGGGGAAACAACAAGGGAGTGGAACTAATTGGATCGCTCTTTCAAAAAGCAGGCACAGGCACAATGGGCCGAATGGCCTCCTTCTGTGCTTCATGATTCTATGACCTGGATGTTCAGGTACGTTTCGTGGTTTTTTGTGGTACAGCTCGGGGTGAGGGGGGGGTGGGTAGAGCATGGTTGGGAGTGATCGCGGAGAGATTGAAGATTGAAAGGTTCGGGGGTGGTTGAGGGGATGGTTCAGGAAGATCATGGGGGGGTCAGAGGTGATTGCGGGGCTGGGGGGGGGTGGGTAGTTTACAGGGTTAAACACTCCTGCTTCTCCTGGCCACAAGCAGTCCTGTAAAGGCAGTTCTGATGAAGGGTCATGAACCTGAAATGTTAATTCTGTTTCTCTCCACAGATGCTGCCTGACCCGCTGAGATTTCCAGCATTCTCTGTTTTTATTTCAGATTCCAGCATCCGCAGTATTTTGCTTTTGTCTTGCTGTAAAGGCAGTTAGCTGATGGATTCTCTCCTCCTTTTATCTACTGGGTTTCCCCGAGACCAGGGATACCTGGCCAACATGGGTTAAAAATAGAAACCTTTTAAAATGGAGGCATGCAGCCTCCTTAAAACATTTCAATAAGCAACCCGTCTCCTGAGAGCGGATTGGTCGCCCATCCCGTGACCGTTAAAAGCGGAGGGGGCTGGTTTAGAGGCGGGTTGGGTTCCTGTTTCAGGCGTTTAGCATTTTACCATCTCACCCAAACCAAACCCACCTGTTTTTGGGAGATAAAATGACCCCCTATAATTCTATTATTTATATAACATCCTAATGAACAAAACATCCCAAAGCTCTTCATAGTTTGACACCAAACATAAGCAAGAGCCGAAGGGGAATTAACATCAGTTCATAAGCTCTCTTGCCCGTGAGTTACAAGGTTGTGGGTTCAAGCGCCACATTCGGGTGTGAATGCATAATTCTAAACGGTTATTTCAGTTCAATGCTGAGGGGGTTGTTGGTTGGTGCTGTATTTCAGATGAGATATCAAACTAGTTTGATTCCTGAGATGACTTATGAAGAAAGGTTGAGCAGGTTGGGCTTATATTCATTGAAATTTAGATGAATGAGAGGTAATCTTATTGAAACATATAAGATACTGAGGGGGCTCGACAAAGTAGATACAGAGAGGATGTTTCCACCTGTGAGGGAATCTAGAACTAGGGGGCATAGCTTAAGAATAAGAGGTCACCCATTTAGAACTGAATTGAGGAGGAATTTCTTCTCTCAGTGGGTTGTACATCTGAGGGATTCTCTGCCCCAAAGAGCTGTGGAGATAGAGTCATTGAATATATTTAAAGTGGAGATAGACAGAATTTTGAACGATAAGGCAGTCAAGGGTTTTGGGGAGCGGGCAGGGAAGTGGAGCTGAGCCCAAGATCAGATCAGCCATGATCTTATTAAATGGCGGAGCAGGCTTGAGGGGCCAAATGGCCTACTCCTGCTCCTATTTCTTATGTTCTTATGCTCAAAGCAATGTCTGCATGTTGAGGTTTGGTGTAAAAGATCCCACAGTACCATTGGAAAAGGAGCAGGGTCTTCTCGAGAATTCCTGGCCAACATCCCTCCCTCAACCAACACCACCAGGAAAGCAGATTAACTGGTCAGTTATCTGATGCGTAGGGTTAGGTTGCGTGCTCATTGCCTGCCACATTTGCCTGCGTAACAACACTGAATGCTTTTTCCTTCTGAAGTTTTAACAATTACTTCACTGTCTCTGAGCACATCTCGTGTTAAAATGCTTCCCAAATCCCAGATCTGCTTTACACCTCTGATCTTCCTTCATTTCCATTTATAAATTACACCATGTTTTACAAACTCACTGTGAGTAACACTTTGCGAGATCCACTAGTTGCACTGAAAATGACACACGGCTGCCCAAAATAATAAAGATTTGCCAAACACTTTTTTTTTTTGCAGACAGCACCCCTTTAAGTCTGCTTCAAGTTCAGCATAGGGGTTAAGCTATGATAGTAACGTGTGGTCCAGAGTCTGCGCAATCCAAACATTTCAGTTATAAAAACAGACAGATTACTGCCAGGACAGGATGTTGGACTAATAAATTGTACAACTTTTTAAAAAGCAAACACATGGAATCAAAGTACCAGATGCTGTAATTATTTCTCCCTCATCAATTTTCTTGTTGAATACTGATCCATTTACTAATGGTTTTCCACTCTGAATCCACCTGAGCACAAAGGGAGCACTGGTTTAGCGATTTTAAATTTGCAAAATGGATGTGAAATTGAAAAGCGGATGATTGGGAAAAAAGAGTCACTACAGCTTGAAAGGGGATTGTAATGATTTAATTTCCATTCATATTTTGGTCAAAGTGAAGATTGTATGGATTCAACTTGAAACATAAAGGACTGTGATTAAATTTTAACTTTCCCGATGACCTATGCGTTTACACACCATGAAATCCTAATTCAGAAAGTCTAGAAGGTCTTCGATTCGAGTTCTGATCTGGATTGTTAACTAATCCTAGTGAAGGTGGCAGTTAAATTGCTGCAATTGGCCTTAATCTTCCCCACGAGTGCTGCCTGGTAACTTCTGATGGAAGATGTGTATGTGTGCGTGTGCAGGCATTTGTGCGTGTGTGTGTGTGTGCATGTGCGTGAATGTGTGTGTATGTGCGTGTGTGCATGTGTGCTTGTGGACGTTTGCTGAGAACAAGGTTGGGCTTCACTGTAATGCACTTCATATGGAATAGTTTTGTGACACTCACTGTGTCACTTTCTTGCCAGCTGATACAAGAAGAATGATGCTCGGAGAGGTACTGGAGGATAGCAGGCCCCTGAGGAACCATTCCTCATGCTTTCAGCAATGGAGTGGAGAAAACAGGAGCTAAAATAAACTTTAAATAAAGAAAGAAGAAATGTAACTCCCCCGGCCTGGGGTATCCCATTGGTGGGATCCTAGAGTCACTGTAACGTTACAGGTGACCTGTAGTCACTTACAATTCCCTATCCTGCTAGTTGCCTGGCAACAGAGATGAGAGCTAGCAGCATTAACGTCATCTCGTGTCATCTTAAAGCTGAGCAGATGCAGGCAGCTGGTAACCATCAATCAGAAGCCCCCTCTTCACTGTCCCTCCCTTTTGAGGAGAAGTTTCATTTTTACCAAAAACTGTGACCAAAATGAATTTAGGCACAATATCTCCCAGTTACAAATTAAAACGGGCATTAAATTGTTTCATTGCAGTCTCCTGATGGCTGATTGGGTAAACAAACATACTACTCGAGTGGCACTGTGCCATTTGACTGGCGAGGTCCTAGGTTTGATCTTTGAACTATGCTAAATTGGTTTTCTCAGGTTAAAAAAAATTTTACATAAGAATTTAATTAAATAGAATTATATTATGATAGTCTTAAGGGTTAAAAAGTTGTTCAATTGTGCAGACCTGTTCAAGAACACTGAGATTACAGATAATTGGAACTGCATTCAATCTCCTTCGTGTTTCCCTCATCTCTGCTCCAAACTGGGACACATGATAGATTTTCTCCGCTGAAAATGCTGATAAAGTTCTATTGGTCCTAGCGACCCTTCTGACATCCAGGGAAATGCACTTTACAGCACTTTACAGTAGGGGTCATTTGGATCGTAATCAGGAGCAGACATCCATGCTAAATGTGCCTCTCCCTAGCCTGAGGACTTGAGGTCATTTACAGCATCTTTACCACCAGCCCGGCCAGAGATTATCAGTTAACTCAGCACAGGTCAAGGATCAAACATGAGACTTTCTTGCTTTTAATGCCTCAATACCACACTTGCTGGTGCATTTATCCATGGACTCTTGGCATAGTACTCAACCTTGAGCTACGCTTTGGCTCAGTGGGTAACACCTTTGCCTCTGTGTCAGAAGGTTGTGGGTTCAAGTCCCACTCCAATTGTTTCATTGCAGTCTCCTGATGGCTGATTGGGTAAACAAACATACTACTCGAGTGGCACTGTGCCATTTGACTGGCGAGGTCCTAGGTTTGATCTTTGAACTATGCTAAATTGGTTTTCTCAGGTTAAAAAAAATTTTACATAAGAATTTAATTAAATAGAATTATATTATGATAGTCTTAAGTCCACTCCAGGGACTTGAGCACAAAAAATCTAGGCTGACACTCCAGTGAAGTACTGTCGGAGGTGCTGTCTTTTGGATGAGAACTCTCTCAGGTGGATGTATTTATCCCTCAATCAACATAACAAAACAGATTATCTGGTCATTATCACATTGTGTTTGAGGGAGTTTGCTTGTGTGCAAATTGGCTGCTGTGTTTCCCACATCCCAACAGTGTTTACACTCCAAAAGTACTTCATTGGCTGCAAAGCACATTGGCACGTCTGGTGGTCATGAAATGCACTATATAAATGCAAGTCTTTTTTTCTCCCACACCTCCCGTCCATTACTAAGACAGCCTTCTTTCAACTCCCAAAATATTATCCACCTCTATCCGTACTTTTCCTCCTCCACTGAAGAAACCCTGATACTTATCTGGGGACGGGGGAGGGGGGGGGGGAAGGCGGGGGAGTTAGTGCAAAATGGTCAATAGTGAATTGACAATCTGAGTTACACTTCGTCTAATTTTCTTTTCCATTCAGTCGGGGGTTTGTAAAACGGGCTGCCGATTCACTATCATCTGTTTGCATCACCATCCAAGATGAATTGAACCCATGCTTTCTCATTTGCTCCTTGCCAGCCTGCCCACTTACATAGAAACATAGAAACATAGAAAATAGGTGCAGGAGTAGGCCATTCAGCCCTTTCCTGCTCTACCCGGCACAATCCACAAATCGTGCAGAATGCCCTGACCCATGTCCTAACCTGCCCACATCACGATTCTTGTCAGGCTCCAGTGGCTCCCCATACAATGACAACGACATGCATTTATAGAGCACCTTTATTCTAGTAAAACATTCCAAGACGTGATCAAACAAAATTTGGCACCGAGCCACATAAGAAGATATTGGGACAGGTGACCAAAAGCTTGGTCAGAGAGGGAGGTTTTAAGGAGCATCTTAAATGAGGAGATAAAGGGAGAGAGGTGGAGAGGATTAGGGAGGGAATTCCAGAGCTTAGGGCCTAGGCAGCTGAAGGCACGGCTACCAATGGTGTAGCGATGGAAATCAGGGATGCGTAATCGTCCAGAAATGGAGGAGCGCAGAGATCTCAGCGAATTGTAGGCCTGGAGGAGGCTAAATGAATTGATTTTAAGACCCTTGCCTTCAAATTCTACCAGGTCTCACCCCTCCTTCTCAAAGCGATTTCCTTCATCCATACATCTCCACATGGACACTCTGACCCTCCAATACTGGCTTAATCCTCATGTCCCACACCTTGTGCTCCACCATCAGCTGTTCTTTTCAACACTATGGGACTGAAATTGATCCTTTCTATAAGGCCTGAAAGCAGCGGTCACGGGCCGTTGCGGATTGACCACCGAGTCTCTGTGGAGGGGCTGCCATTTTAAAACATGCTCTTCTTCAAGTTTGGAGCAGTGTCCCCGTTTTCCCGCCGCGACGTGAACGCGCCGATCCCTTACCGACTGGCTTCTGCTGTCGATACACTCTGTGTGGCATGGCAGCCCGGCTACCCTCTAAGGGGAGGTGGCACTGCTGGCGACGTCATGTTATTTTCTATTGTCGGCTGACTGCCAGATCGTGCCAACAATTATGTCTGCGGGTTCGACTGGGCTGCCAACAGGCAGCATAGCACCCCCTCTTGGGTGCCAGGCTGCTGGCCCGGCCGAAATCCTCCCTGGTGGCTCAGTGTTTGTCACTGAAGTGGCTGCAGAGTTCGCTGCGGCCCTCCCTTTTAACTGAAGAGGAGAGACAGTGCTGATGACTGGTCGGGGCGGCGGACCTGCTACAAGGGCACTTCCACAGCCACCACAACTTTTGCCCGAGCCATAGAAAATGTCAAAGTACTGAATTTCTCTGGTATCTCCACCCCATGGATTGGGGCAGAGAAAAACGTTCAAAAATGGTAGATGCGCCCCGTTTGGGACAGGGCTCAATTTCCGCCCCTTTATGTCCCTACCCTCTGGACCTCCCTCTCTCTACATCTCTACCTTGCCATCCTCTCTGCTTTCAAAAGTTTCCTAAAGACCATTCATATTGACTGTTATTTAACTGCTCTGCTGACCCTTCTCTTTTCCTCTCGTCCCCCTGGCTTGGTGAGCGCTCCTTTTGCCCACTGACTTTTGTAAAGTGCTCGGAGACATCTCTCTGTATGTAGAGCTACAGAAAGGTAGGCTGTATAGCCATCAGGGGAGCTCCAACAACGATTTGTGGTGATATATTGAGATGGAGCTGCAGAGTCTGAATAGATGATTGTTGTATAAACAGACGACACAGGGGTGCAGGCTCCGTGAGTCGACAGCAGAAATGCTCAAGAATATGAAGATTACAAGTTTTCATTACAAGGGCTACTTCATATAATTTATAAATCTGTGTTTAAAATCAACAGGACATTTTGAAGCAAAAATAACAAAATGAAGAACAGTCTGAGAAATGGTTGGAGCAGGGAATATCAAAGAGGAAAAGAGGTCAATGAGCCAAGAAAAGGTAAGCACAACACAGCGTTAAGACCATACCTCAAAGCAAGCTTTTTTTTCTCCCCCCAAGCTATAAAACAAAGGCAAACATTTCTAAATCCTGAAAAGAAAACCTATAATGAAACCATACGAATAAGCTGGAAATTTGAGGGATACGGTAGCACAGTGATTATGTTACTGGACGAATAATCCAATGATCCGGAGATATGAATTCAGAATCCCAACATGGCAACTGGGGAATTTAAATTCAGTTAATTAAATAAATCTGGAATTAAAAGCTAGTATCGGCAATGGTGACCATGAAACTGCTGGATTGTTGTAAAAACCCATCTGGTTCACTAATATCTTTTAGGGAGGGAAATCTGCCGCCCTTACCTGGTCTGGCCTACATATGACTCCAGACCTACAACAATGTGGTTGCCTCTTAACTGCCCTCTGAAATGGTCACTAGCATGCCACTCAGTTGTACCAAACTGCTACAAAGAAGTATACCAAGAATACGGACTGCAGCGTTTCAAGAAGGCGGCTCACCACCATCTTCTCAAAGGCAATAAGGAATGGGTAATAAATGCTGGCCTTGTCAGCGACGCCCACATCCCATGAACTCATTTTTAAAAATGCATTAGAAGGACATCCCTTAGGAATGACATGGACACTGGAGGGAGGCATTCTAGTCTTGAGCTGAGCTTTGTAGAAATCTTCTGTAATACATAGAAATACATAAACATTACCATATGGAAACAGGACAGTTTGGCCCAAACAGCCCATATTGGTGCTGCTCCTGCACATGAGCAAATAGTCCCAATCACATTTACACGCCCAGTTCTCATAACCCTTCATCCCCTTTTCCTTCACCCAGCTGTCCAACCAAATCTTGAACACTAATGTAGTTTTTGCCTCAACCACTAACCCTGGAAGTGAATTCCACAGCCCAAGAACTCTGTAAAGAAGTTGCTCTTGCTCTCTGTTCTGAATCTCGGTTACATTTATTCTTGTATCTATGGCCCCTCGTTCTAGATCTCTAAACTACTGGGAACAGTCTGCTTCTATCTACCCTGTCCCAGCCTTTCACAATTTAAACACTTCTTTCATATTGTCCCATTATCTGCATTGTTCTAATAAAAGCCCCGATTGTTCAAGTGTGTCTTTGTATTTGTATTTCCTCACACCAGGCAGCATCCTAGTGAATCTGCATTGTATCCTCTCCAAAACCTCACCATCTTTCCAATAGTGTGGAGTCCAATACTGAACACAGTACAGTTCACTACTTATATTCTTATCAATACTTCTTGGGGTAGAAATTCGGTCGCTTAGCGCCCCTGGAAAGGGTTGGAACAGGGACACTAAAGGGGTTGGAGCCGCGAGTGCCCGCATTCATGCCGCTAGGCACATTCAGCTGGTGCCGGCGGCACTGACCAGTACCGCCCGGGAGCGTGGAGCCGGTGTGCAACGCCCCCGGTTTCGGCAATGCAATGATTTTTATTTTGCGCTGACCCTGTAGTGCCGCATAATGCACCCTAGTGGGACCACCTGGGAAAGCGGGCGGTCCGAGCTGTTCCGACGGCAGTGAGGGAAGGAATGACTAAATGAGGCAAGTGTGATTGTTTTTTTTTATTTTAGCGATTTATTTTGATGTAGGGTGAGCAAGGTATTGGGAATGGTTTTTGTGGGCGATTTTTTCCCCCAGGGAAGCCTCTCTTAGGGCGCTCCGAGGCCGGCTCTTTAGCAACGGATTTTCAGTTGTTCAACCGGCCTAGTGCCCTCAGGGCCCAGCTGATGAATTCTGTGGCTGCAGACACAAACCATTTCCTGACGCAAAATTTACCGCCCCGCCGCCATTAGTGCCCTAAGTAGTCTCCAAACGAATTTTCACCCCCTTGCCTTTTACACTCGAAACCTTGAGATAAAATCTAGAATTCCATTAGCTTTTTTTTTAACAGTCTTATCAGCCTGAGGTGCTATCTGTGAACCTTTACCTCCCAAATCCCTCTGCTCTCCCACAGCAGTGTGCTGACATACATTCAAAGTATAATTACTGCTGTTACTATTTTTACTCAAATGTATCACTTCACACTTACCGACATTGATTTCCATTTGCCATTTTCTCGAGCCCATTCCTCCATCTTATCAATTTCTCTTTTCAGTTTCCTTTTGTCTTCTAAAGAATGAGCTAGACCTCCTATGATGGTATCATCTGCATATTTCAACACCACTACCTTATATGCTTATATGCAAATTACTGATCTACACAGTGATCAGAAGTGGCCCAGAACTGAACCCAATGGGACACCACTATTCCAACCATTCTGAAAATATGCTCTTAACTCCTTTTCTTTATTTTCTCCCTCATAACCAATTCTCAATCCACTTTATTATCCTCCCCTTAACTTCATACCCTAATTTTATCTGTGCCGGCTACTTCTAATTATTTTCTCTTTATCTATGTACGTGGTCATTTTAACCTTAATTAGAGATTCCAACATTTTGCCTACCACCGATGTTAAACTAACTGTCCTGTAATTAACCAGATTAGCTCTGTCTCCCTTTTTAAAAATGGCTACCAAATTGACCACTCTCCAGTCCTATGGCACACATCCTCACTCAATAATAGAGCCCTGAAATATAATTTCTAGGTCATCGACAGTTTCCTCCCTCACCTCCCTCAGGATCCTTGGTTGTATCCTATCAGCCCCTGGGGCTTTGTCTTCTTTTAGCCTAACTAACTTATCTGAAAATGTCCCTTTAGACATTCTCATATCACTCATCTCACTCTCAACCAGTTCAGAATTCATCTCCTCTCTGCCCTATCTTCCCTTTGGTCGAGACCAATGGAAACTCCTTACTAAATACCCCTGCCATATTTTGATCATCATCTACAATCTTCTCCTCTCAGGGATTCCCAGTTTTTATTTTAACAATTCTTCTTATACCGATATATCTGTTAAGCACCTTACTGTGCCTTTTGATTTTTGGGGGGGAAATATTTTCCTCATATTCCTTCCTAGCTGTCCTTATCCCACTGTTAACCCACAGTGTGGATTTCGTCCTCTACGGCGTTCAACGGACATGATTTTTACGACGCGACAGCTGCAAGAAAAATGCAGGGAACAGCACCAACCTTTGCACATTGTCTTCTTTGACCTTACAAAGGCCTTTGACATCGTCATCCGTGAGGGACTATGGAGCGTCCTCCTCCGTTTTGCTTGCCCCCAAAAGTTCATCGCCATCCTCCGCCTGCTCTACGATGACATGCAAGCCGTGATCCTGACCAACGGATCCATCACAGACCCAATCCATGTACGGACCATGGTCAAGCAGGGCTGCATCATCGCGCCAACCCTCTTCTCGATTTTCTTCGCTGCAATGCTCCACCTCACACTCAAGCTCCCCGCTGGAGTGGAACTAAACTACAGAACCAGTGTGTTCAACCTACTTCGTCTCTAGACCAGATCCAAGACCGTCCCAACCTCTGTCGTCGAGCTACAGTACACCGACGATGCTTGCATCTGCGCACATTCAGAGACTGAACTCCAAGTCACAGTCAACATCTTGACCGAGGTGTACGAAAGCATGGGCCTTACACTAAACATTTGTAAGACAAAGGTCCACCACCAGCCTGACCCCACCACACAACACTGCCCCCCAGTCATCAAGATCCACGGCGCAATCCTGGACAACGTGGACCACTTTCTATATCTCGGGAGCCTATTATCAGCAAGGGCAGACATCGACGACGAGATTCAACACCGCCTCCAGTGCGCCAGCGTAGTCTTTGGCCGCCTGAGAAAAAGAGTGTTTGAAGACCAGGCCCTCAAATCTGCCACCAAGCTCATGGTCTACAGGGCTGTAGTGATAGCCGCCCTCCTGTATGGCTCAGAGACATGGAACCTGTACAGTAGACACCTTAAATCACTGGAGAAATACCACCAATGATGTCTCTGCAAGGTCTGCAAATCCACTGGGAGGACAGATGCACCAACGTTAGCGTCATTGATCAGGCCAACACCTCCAGCATCGAAGCACTGTTCACACACGACCAGCTTCGTTGGGCAGGCCACACTGTTCGCATGCCTGACATAAGACTCCCAAAGCAAGCGCTCTACTCGGAACTCCTACACGGCAAGCGAGCCCCAGGTGGGCAGAGGAAACGTTTCAAGGACACCCTCAAAACCTCCTTGATAAAATGCGACATCCCCACCGACACCTGGGAGCCCCTGGCCAAAGACCGCCCTAGGTGGAGGAAGTGCATCCGGGAGGGTGCTGAGTACCTCGAGCCTCGTTGACGAGAACATGCAGAAATCAAGCGCAGGCAGCGGAAAGAGCATGCGACGAACCAATCCCACCCACCCTTTCCCTCAACGACTATCTGTCCCACCTGTGACAGAGACTGTAATTACCGTATTGGACTGTTCAGTCACCTGAGAACTCACTTTTAGAGTGGAAGCAAGTCTTTCTCGATTTTGACAGACTGCCTATGATGATGATGATGATGTTAACCTCTTTTCTTATGTTCTCACATTCCCTCTTTGGTTTTAAATGGTTTCTGGGCTCTTTATTTATCGATGGCCTCATAAAACTATTAGTAACTTCCTTTTTTTTCAAAATAGAATCTACTTATTCTGCACCTTTGCAATCTCTTTTTTATTAAAAACATTCTCCAGTTCTGTGTGCCAATTTCTCCTGCCACCTCCCCTCAGCTAATGTCAGTCCTCTCCTTTCTCAAATCTGTCCCGATCCAGTCTGGTGTTCTAGTTGTTGCACTTTCTAGTTGGATGTTAAACCTAATGATATCGTGATCACCGCTCCCAAGATGCTCGACCGTATTCCAATGTCCATCAGATGGCGAATTAACACCCTGCAGTGTGTAGAGTTCAACAGATGTGCTATGTCTGAGAAGTTACTTCTCTATGAGTGGCCTGTGCTGAGTTACCACAGCTTAGCCAGAGTGGCGACATGTGGGGCACAATGGTACAACTTGGCCTTCATTGTTGCTGGGCTACAGAAGGGAACAAAAACAGCCAGCGATCCTTCTCCGGATTATGCTCAACTAAGTCCTGCTGGGAGTGCACATAAGTTGATACACAAGGGGGGGAGAAATTCATATCATATGTGCCTCCCGTTACAACGGGGCGCAAACGATTTCTTGCCCAGGGCACGGTGCCGCTACTGTCTCTTGCGAAATCCCATGGCATTTAGGAGAGGCGCAAACCGGTAGTGCCCTGCTCTGCTGGTAGTGCCCCGGGCCTCTGTGGCGGCGACGATGACGTCATCACCATGCGCAGCGATCGGTTTTCGCCCCGGAGAAAAAAATTCAGTGGCGCCCCGTGAGGCCACCGCGGGCAATGCCCGAGGCAGCTTCACAGATTGCCAACTGGGCCACACTCCGCTTGCGGGGCAAAAATTAAAGGGGAGGTGTGACGTGCACTTTTAAAAAAATGCCCGACTTACCGGTCGCGGCCTTTCCTTGTCGAATTCACGGGGTCCGTGCTGCGATGTTGCAGCCTCGCACACCCCTTCTGTGCCGCGCTGCTGCCACGGCACCCCGCTCCCCAGTGGTGAAATGGTGGTCCCTTCTCCCCGATGCAGAGTCGGCAGTGTGCCCTCCCCTTTAACGGAAGGGGAGGGCCCTGTGCTCCCACCAGCACTGCGCGGCGCTCCGCATGGTGCTGGGAAATTCCCACGGTTAGTGCCCCAGTCCTGACCCCGAGAGTAAGTGGAACGCACGACATTGCACTCCACTTCCTCTCGGGGGCGGTAACCCCAATTTCGCTGCTGGGATGGGACTTCTGCCCCAGGCAGGTTACCGCCCGAGGTGATACCGAATTTAGGCCCCTTGCTTTTACATTTGAGACTCCAGTCATGAAATAAACTGTCGAACATACTTCATTCGTGCAGCGCTGGGGACCCCACAAAAGCGATGACGGTGCAAAAGAAAGAAAGACTTACATTTATATAGCGCCTTTCACGACCACAGGATGCAAAGCACTTTACAGCCAATTAAGTATTTTTTAAAGTGTCTTCTTCTTCTTAGGCGGTCCCTCATATCGAAGATGACTTGCTTCCACACCAAAAAGGGATGAGTTCACAGGTGCTTCAATGAAGGATCTGATATTCTAGGTCGTGAACTGGAAGAGTGGAAGATGCCTGTGTGTGGATTCTTTTAACGTGTGGTGACTGTTGCACACCAGCCACCACACGGGCTTGACAAAGCTAGTTCTTGGTCTGGTGGCAAGGATTAACCAAGACGACTGGAGACCAGCTCTGCTGCACGGACCTAGTGCGCGCACATATCGCAGTGTGGGCTGGCCCGTGCTGCTTCTGGGCCCCAAACTCATGCCTCTCCTGGGCCCCGATCACGTCGCTCTAAAATGTCTCGCGACTACTTCGCCCCAACCTCGCCGCTCCTGCTGTACCTGCCCATGCTCCAATCAGCGACCTGGATTTCGGTGATGTCCAATCCCGTCACCCTGCCCCAAGTCGTCGCCCTCCTGAACCGGCTCACGCTGTACTTTGCAGTGGTATGATCCTTTAATGGCCCCGCCCTGCCGCTGATGTTCCCATGCAGGTCGGGGCCGCCAGGCTTTCCATAGCCGCCGCCACACTGCTCCTTTTAAAATGTAGGAAACTCAGCAGCCAATTTGCACACAGCAAGCTCCCACAAACAACAATGTGATAATGACCAGATCACCTGGTTTAGTGATGTTGATTGAGGGATAAATATTGGCCAGGACATCGGGGATGACTCTCCTTCTCGTCTTCGAAATAGTTCCATGGGATCTTTTACCTCCACCCGAGAAGGCAGACGGGGCCTCGGTTTAACGTCTCATCTGAAAGACGGCACCTCCAACAGTGCAGCACTGAGAGAAGGTAATGTGATTAGTAAAGAAACAAAAGACGGGTCCAGAGGAGGTGTAAATGTGAATGGCAGATTCATCAGCAACAGCTGCCACCGGAAAAAATGGGAGCAGAGGTTATGGTCTGAAATTGTTGAACACAATGTTGAGTCCGGAAGGCTGTAAAGTGCCTAATTGAAAGATGAGGTGCTGATTTTTGAGCTTACATTGCACTTTTAAATTTAAAGATCAAATTGAAAACTAGAAACTAAAAATTACTGTTCGTGGATGAAGACTTAGCTCACTCGTATTTAGTGGAAGCATTTAAAATATATAGGTTAATACTTGTGTTGTTGTTGTATTCAAATGCCTGAGAAAGGAATGTCAACCAATGTGTTAAGCAGTCTGTCACTACTATCAGTGCTGTGCAGCGAGGACAGGTTGGTGGAGGACCTTTTGTCTTACTGAAGTTTATCGTAAGGCCTATGCTTTCGTACGCCTCAGTAAATACGTCGACTACGTCCTGGAGTTCAGCCTGTGTGTGTGCACAGATGCAGGTGTCGTCCGCGTACTGTAGCTCGATGACAGAGGTTGGGGTGATCTTGGACTTGGCCTGGAGACGGCGAAGGTTGAACAGGTTCCCACTGGTTCTGTAGTTTAGTTCCACTGCAGCGGAGAGCTTGTCGATTGTGAGGTGGAGCATGGCAGCAAGGAAGATTAAGAAGAGGGTTGGAGCAATGACGCAGCCCTGCTTGACCTTTGTCCGGACGTGGATTGGGTCTGTAATGGATCCATTGGTAAGGATCATGGCCTGCATGTCGTCGTGGAGTAGGCGGAGGATGGTGATGTACTTTTAGGGGCATCTGAAACGGAGGAGGGCGCTCCATAGATTCTCGCGGTTGACAGTGTCAAAGGCCTTTGTAAGGTTGAAGATGGTCATGTATAAGGATTGGCGCTGTTCCCTGCATTTTTCCTGCAGCTGTCGCGCTGCAAAAATCATGTCCGTTGTGCTCCGGAGGGGAAGAAATCCACACTGCGACTCCGGGAGGAGCTCCTCGACCACAGGGAGAAGACGGTTGAGGAGGACTCTAGCGACGACTTTCCCAGTGGCTGATAGCAGGGAGATTCCTTGTAGTTGCCGCAGTCGGACTTATCCCCTAGACGTGACATGGCGCGGCCCTGGACAATGTGGACCACTTCCCTTATCATCAAGAGCAGGCATTGACGACGAGATCCAAACTGCTTCCAGTGCGCCAGTGCAGCCTTAGGCCGCCTGAGGAAAAGAATGTTTGAAGATCAGACCCTCAAAACTGTCACCGAGCTCATGGTCTACAGGGCCGTAGTAATACCCGCCCTCCTGTATGGCTCAGAGATGTGGACCATGTACAGTAGGCACCTCATGTTGCTGGAGAAATATCACCAACGCTGTCTCCGTAAGATCCTACAAATCCCCTGGGAGGACAGACGCACCAACATTAGCATCCTCGTCCAGGCCAACATCCCCAGTATCAAAGCACTGATCAGTTCTGCTGGGCAGGCCACATAGTTTGTATGCCAGACACGAGATTCCCAAAGCAAGCATTCTACTCGGAACTCCTTTACGGCAAACGAGCCAAAAATGGGCAGCGGAAACATTACAAGGACACCCTCAAAGCCTCCCTGATAAAGTGCAACACCCCACTGACACCTGGGAGTTCCTGGCCAAAGGCCGCCCTAAGTGGAGGAAGTGCATCTGGGAGGGCGCTGAGCTCCTTGAATCTTGTTGCCGAGAGCATGTAGAAATCAAGCGCAGGTAGCGGAAGGAGCGTGCGGCAAACCAGACTCCCTGCCCACCCTTTCCTTCAACCACTGTCTGTCCCACCTGTGACAGAGACTGTGGTTCTCGTTTGGATTGTACAGCCACCTAAGAACTCATGCCAAGAGTGGAAGCAAGTCTTACTCGATTCCGAGGGACTGCCTATGATGATGATGACTACTATCACTTTCAGACTTAGATGCTGGTGGTCCTGTGGTTCGATTGGCAAAAGAACCGAAGGTGACAGGAGGTAAAACTTTTTGCGCAACGCGTGGTTAGGATTAGGATTGTACTGCCTCAAAGAGTGGTGGAGGCAGATTCAATCATGGCTTTCAAAAGGGAGTTGAATAAGTACCTGAAGGAAATTAAATTTCAGGGCTACGGGGACAGGCTGATGTGCTCTTGCAGAGAGCCGGCATGGGCTCGACAGGCCAAATGGCCTCCTTCTGTGCTGTAATCATTTTATGATTCTATGATTAGCAATGCCTAATGACCAATTTGTAGGACCCAATCAAAATGTTTGAATCTGACTGTCACAATCAATAGCTCTGCCTTGTTTTAGCTGCTGGCTACATAACTGAAGATTGCCAATATCAGAACCTTTTTTTCTCCTTCTCATGCTGTGTGTGCAGTGTAAACAACAACTTGTATTTATATAGCACCTTTACCGTAGTGATACGTCCCAAGGCACTTCACAGGAGTATTATGGAATAACAAATTTGACACCGAGCCGCATAAGTAGAAATTTGAGCAGGTGACCAAAAGCTTGGTCAAAGAGGAATGTTTTAAGGAGCGTCTTTAAGGAGGAAAGAGAGGTAAAGAGATGGAGAGGTTTAGGCAGGGAGTTCCAGAGATTAGGTCCTCGACAACAGAAGGCACGGCCACCAACAGTTGAACAATTATAATCAGGGATGCTCAGGAGGGCAGAATTAGGGGAGCACAGACATCTCGGGAGGTTGTGGGGCTGGAGGAGATTACAGAGATAGGGAGGGGCAAGGGCATGGAGGGATTTGAAAACAAAGATGAGAATTTTGAAATTGAGCCAATGTAGCTCAGCAAGCACAAGGGTGATGGGTGAGTGTGATTGTTGCGTGTTAGGACATGGACAGACGAATTTTGGATCATCTCTAGTTTACATAGGGTAGAATGTGGGAGGCCAGCCAGGAGTGCATTGGAAAAGTCAAGTCTAGAGGTAACAAAGGCATGGAGGAGGGCTTCAGCAGTGGATGAGCTGAGGCAAGGGCGGAGACGGGCGATGTTACAGAGGTGGAAATAGGCAGTCTTAGTTATGCTGCTCATTTCAGGGTCAAATATGGTTGCGAACAGTCTGGTTCAGCCACAAACAGAAGTTGGGGAGAGGGATGGAGTCAGTGACTAGGGAACGGAGTTTGTGGCAGGGACCGAAAACAATGGCGTCAGTCTTCCCAATATTCAATTCCCAATAGTCAAGACCAAAGTAAATTCATTCTGAGAGTTTCAATTTTTACAGAATGGATGTCTTGGTCATATTGTACATAGGAATTCTGAATGGCTCTAAAATTAGTGGAGTGAAGCAGATTGTCAAATTGTTGTTGGTGTATAGCAGGGCCACCTCTGGGGCACTGACATTGGCCTCAGTACCCTGAGGCTTAGAAGAGGATAGAAAGAGAGAAACAAAGAGGGAAAGAAAGAATGAACAAAGTTGCATTTGTACAGTGATTTTCATAACTCAGGACATCCCAAAGTGCTTTACAGCCAATTAAATACTTTTGAAATGTAGCGAAGTGCAGAGCCAATTTGTGCACAGCAAGGTTCCACAAACAGCAATGAGATAAATGATCAGCTAATCTATTTTAGCGATGCTGGCTGAGGGATAAATGTTGTTCAGGACACCAGGAGAGCTCCCTGCTCATCTTAGAATAATGAATGGGATCTTTTACATTCACCTGAGAGGGCAGACGGGGTCCTAGTTTAACGTCTCTTCTGAAAGATGGCACCTCTGACAGTGCAGTTAGAATTCCTGATTCTGTTTGCTATGCCGTGACTCCTGCTGGGACGTCTTGTTTATATGTACGCTGGGTAAGGTCATGGCTTGACCACGATGTACCCATCCCCCCACCCCTGCATGGAAAATAGTTTGTTCACATTCATTGGCCTGTGCTTCTTCTATACTTTTCCTTCCCTGCTGTCTGAATCCACTGACATACATGTACTGGAGTACTGTTACGCGAATGCTGGCAGCTTCATGGGGGGTAATGTTAACTTAGCTCGTCAGGTGGGAAGCGCATTGAGATCAGGTGGACTCCGCCCAATATTACTCTCCTCTGACTTCAATGGAAAATAGAATCGGGTGGGGTGTAAAAGCAGCGTTCCACCCGATTCCGTCCGTTCCTCGACGGGCGGCTTAGATTAGAATTGCCCCCATGGTGTCATTCTGTGCATGTGGGCCTAGAAAGTTAAGCGTCATCAGTTAGTTAATCAGGGGGAGGTGGAGTGGGGTGAGGGGTAGGGCCGGTTGCGGGGCATGAGGCAAGCCTGATGCCTGCTCCTGTCCTTATCACACCTCCCGGTAGGTGCACAGGTCCATTAAGGAACAGGAACCTTGGCTGTGTTTTACTATTCCACAGCCGGAAGACACTGACACTAAATATATCACTCTGACTAGATCAGATAAGCAGTTCAGACCAAGGATCAAACCTGGGGCCACCTCAGTCTGTATCGTGTCTTGCACTGCATTCATCTACTGAGCCATCATGAGATGACTGGGTTGCAGAATTGGAGGCTGCAGCATGTGTAGTACTGTAAATGCACTGGGGATTCAGCTAACATAGCATGCAAATCTGCTGTCCACTTAGAAAATTAAAGGAGGCATTGAAGATCCAGTGCGATCGTGCCTCTTGGAAGAAATCCTGTGTGAACAAAATGCCTATTCACTCTCAAAATTGTACTAAAATATTGTGAATTCTGTTTAGAAATTACTTTGAAGGGGGGATTTTGGTCATTGTAGCAGTAATAGTAATGAGATGGTGTGATGTGAGGCCATTTAAACAAGATCAGATATCTCAGTTTCATCCGGTCCTTATGAGTTGATCTTTCCTACAGACACAGAACCACCAGCCTGCACAGTAAGCTTTAATTTCTTCTCATAAGCAAACAAATTTCACATGTTTTTGTGTGTGGGATGTTGTACACTGATTCTGCGACCTCCTTAATGTTATAATACCTCTTCCTCTTTTTGCTCTTTCATTCTCTTTATAACTCTGTTTCTCTTCCTCTTTCTTTTTCTCCCTCCCATCTCTCTCATTTCTCCCTGTCCCTGTCATTACTTCTTTCCCCCTGTATTTCTTTTTCCGTTTTTCTTTTTCTCTCTCTTTCTTTCTTTGTCCCGTGCGGAGTCCCAGAGAGGGGATGCATCTACAATGAAGTTTCATGTTTCATTTGATGAATAAAGCACATGCCATATTCAATTAAATTCAATGCGAGTGGGTAACAAAATTGTCCCAAATGATTCAGTCACACAACAAACAAAAGTGTATTGGAAACTTCACAGCAACTGGAGCTCAAAAAACCTTAATAAGTGCTTTCCTGTAAACAGCGTGGGATGGCAAAGAGGTTAAGGCCCCAGCCGGCCTTAGGCAATCACACAGAGACGCTCTAATGGTCTCTTCAGCTTCTGATGGAGATGATAAGCTTTGTGACAAAAGGCCATTGTGATCAAACCTTAATAGGGGCGTGGGGAGATGCCAGTGGAGAGACCACCTACCTGTGTTTCTGTCCTTGTAACACCTGCTCTCCACTGCCCTGGATACAGGAAATGCTGAGTTTATGATTTGTGGAGACCGGGGCTGATATGATAGTTACGGTCCTGTTAGGAAGTTAACAATTTGGGCCTTGACATTTCCTCTTCAGGATGTTGGTTTAACCCTTCAGCCCTATTAACACTACAGCTGTGAGTCCTTCACATATTTTTGTCATGACTCCCAGAGATATTGCTGGTGCAATAGCCCTTTTATATTGTTTGGAACCTGCCGATGTCTAGCCTGACACTTCCGTGCAGTGCTGAGGGAGCGTTGCCCTGTCGGAGGTGCCGTATTTTGGAATAGACATTAAACTGAGGCCCCGTCTGCTCTCTCAACTGGATGCAAAAGATCCCATGGCACTATTTCGAAGAGAAGCAGGGGAGTTATCCCCGGTGTTCTGCCCAATATTTATCCCTCAATCGACATCACTAAAAACAGATTATCTGATCAGCATCACAATGCTGTTTGTGTGAGATTCATCATAGAAGCATAGAAAATGACGTCACAGAAGGAAGCCATTCAGCCCATCGTGTCTGCGTTGGTCGAAAAAGACCTACCCAGCCTAATCCCACCTTTCAGCACTAGATCCGTAGCCCTGTAGGTCACGGCCAAGTACTTTTTAAATGTGATGAGGGTTTCTGCCTTTACCACCCTTTCAGGCGGTGAATTTTTTTCACCCTCTGGGTGAATTTTTTTTCCTTATCTCCACTCTAATCCTTTTACTAGTTACTTTAAACCTATGCCCCCTGGTTATAGACCCCTCTGCTAAGGGAAATAGGTCCTTCCTATCCACTCTATCTATATTTTATACACCTCAATTAAATCTTCCCTCAGCCTCCTCTGTTCCAAGGAAAACAACCCCAGCCTATCCAATCTTTCCTCATAACTAAAATTTTCCAGTCCTGGCAACATCCTCGTAAATCTCCTCTGCACCCTCTCTAGTGCAATCACATCTTTCCTGTAATATGATGACCAGAACTGTACGCATTACTCGAGCTGTGGCCTAACTAGTGTTGTATACAGTTCTAGCATAACTTCACTGCTCTTGTATTCTATGCCTCAGCTAATAAAGGAAGGCATTCAGTATGCCTTTTTAACTACCTTATCGACCTGCCCTGCTACCTTTAATGATCTGTGAACATATACTCCCATTTATTGTGTATTCCCTTATCTTTTTGCCCCTTCCCAAATGCATTACCTCACACTTTTTTGGATTGAATTCTATTTTCCACTTTTCTGCCCAATTGACCAGTTCATTGATATCTTCCTGCAGTCTGCTGCTTTCCTCCTCACTGTCAACCACACAACCAATTTTTGTGTCATCTGCGAATTTCTTTATCATGCTCCCTACTTTTAAATGTATTAATACTTTTTACTGCACGTAAATTGTCTGCTGCATTTCCTAGACTTCAGAAGTACTTCTTTAGCTGTGGTCCTGAGGTTGAGAAAAGTGCATGCAAGTTTTTCCTTTTGATTTGTACACGCTGGGTAAGATTTCAGAGCACTGCAGCATCACAGTTGCGGACATTCTCCAGTTTGCGACCTAATGAGAACTGTGATCCAATGATAGCAGTGGCGGACATTTTCTGACAGCGGCACTACTGCCTCAGGAATAGAATCCTTGGAAATCCGATACCTGAGGTGGTTCCTGGCTTTGCCAGGCACGATCATCATTTGCTTAAGTGAGGGGGAAAAAAGAAAATTGAAAAAACGTCTAAACTGTTGGCAACTAGCTTTCCGATTCACAAGGTAACTACTGATGAAGCAGGCCATTCAACTTATCGTAATCGATCCATCCAGTAAGATCATAAATGACCCTCAGTGTACAACTAGTTATTTCTTACAAGTTTCCAGAGTTTTCGTTTCCACTTCCATTGGATGAAATTCCCATTCCAGTAATTTCGCATCAACAACAACAACTTGTATATATATACAGCGCCTTTAACATACTAAACCGTCCCAAGGTGTTTCATAGGAGTGTCAAAAAGCAAAAGATTTGACACCGAGCCACATAAGGAGAAATTAGGGCAGATGACCAAAAGCTCGGTCAAAGTGATAGGTTTTAGGGAGCGTCTTAAGGGAGGAAAGAGAGGTAGACAGGCAGAGAGTTTCAGGCATGGAATTCCAAAGCTTAAGGCCCAGGCAACAGAAGGCACTGAAGGCTACAGAAGGCACTCATACTGCATTATGCAGAATTGGTGTTCATATGCTCCTAGATAGCGGCCAGTTTTTTCCCTGTATGTTATGCCTCTTTGCCCAGTATATTCGTTATATTGAGCAGGGAATCTGCCTTGACTCCGTGGTAGCTCCCTCACCTCTGGGTCAGGAGTTAGTGGGTTCAAGTCCCACTCCAGAGATTTGAACACATAGGCTGATGCCTCCCTACAGTTTTGAGGGAGATATTTGCCCAAAACTAGCAATGTAGATTAGGACTTCAATCCCCTAGATTGCCAAAATCTTTGGGAAAATCATAACCTGCATTTTATAATGGAGAAGTATGTTGTGCCATTTAATCTAAATTTGTTTGCAGAATGAGGATTAAACATTATTAACTCATCTGAAAGATGGCACCTCCAACTGTGCAGCACTCCCTCAGCACTGCACTGGAGTGTCAGCCTAGATTCATGTGCTCAAGTCCCTGCAGTGGGACCTGAGCCAACAATGTTCTGAGTCAGAGACGAGTGTGCTACCCACTGAGCCACAGCTGACACTAAATTTGCAAAATAGCTAATATTCTGTTCAGATTTAAAGGGGCAGTATCTTTATGGAAAGAATATTTGGCAAACATTTTTTGCTGTGTTTTCCAAATGATGGCCAAATAGTGCACATGTTATTTTCCTATTCTTTCTTTCCACTAATGTTACCACTTTGTTAAGTCTAAAACCAGACAGGCGATGATGTGGGGGCAGGGCAGCAAGTAAGGTCAGGACTTGTGTTCTGAAATTTACTACCACTGTTACTACGGCAACAAATTCATACAGCACCCTTAATGTAGAAATATGTCCCAAGGCACTTCACAGTGGCGTAAGGAAATATGGGCGCTACGCCAAGGTAGGGAATAGATTAGGAAGAATGACCAAAAGTTTGGTCAAAACAGTAGGTTTTAGCAAAAGTCTTAAAGAAGAAGAGGGAGGTGGAAGGGTTTAGGAAGGGAATTCCAGATGTGAGATCGAGGTGGCTGGAAGCACAGCCACCAATACTGGAGTTACACAAGAGCAATAAGCTTGGGGGGGTCATTGTAGGGCTCGGAGGCAAGAGGACGAGAGGATTGGGGGTATTGTAGAACTGGAGGAGGACATAGAGGAATTTAAGCATGAAAATGAGAATTTTAAGATTTGAAAACGATAGCCAATGTAGGTCAATGAGGACAGGGGTGTTATGGTCTGGAAGGCACTGCCTGAAAGGGTGGTGGAAGCAAATTCAGTTTTGTGACTCTCAAAAGGGAATTGAATATACACTTGAAAAAGAAAAATTTTCCGGGCTATGGAGAAAGAGCGGGGGAGTGGAACTAATTGGATAGCTCTTTCTCAAAGAGCTGGCACAGGAACGATGGGCAGAAAGCCTCCTTATGTACTGTATCATTCTACGAATGAGGACAGGGCTGGTGAGTAAATGGGACTTGGTGTGGGATAGGATACAAGCAGCAGAGCTTTGAATGAGCTGAGGTTTATGAAGGGTGAAGGGTGGAGGAGAATGGTGAAGTCTTTGAGTCTGAAGATGGAAATTTAGCAACAGATTGGCAGGGATGGGGCGGAGGTGGGCAATGTTGCAGAAGTAGAAATAGGCACTCTTTGTGATAGTTGGAAGCTCAGCTCAAAGCCAGATGCTGAGGCTACAAACAGGATGGTTCAGCCCAAGACATTGGCCAGGCAGGTAAGGGAATGGAGTTTGTGGGGGACTGATGATGATGCCATTGGTCTTCCTGATGTTTAGCTGGAGGAAGTTATGGCACATCCACGGGGGATCATCTAGAAGAGGAAGAGGAAGGAGTCCCTGAGATGATGGTAGTGGGTGGGAAGAGTAGCTACTAGACGTGCTCTGGCTATGATCACATGGGTAACAGCGGAACCATGCAAGGGCAATCGCACTGAGCAGGACAATGAAGGAGAGGTATGGCTGCTATGAAAGGCTGAAAAGAGGATAAGAAGGTCAGTGGCTCTTCTAAATGTACAAATTAAATAACAGCATGTCTGCCTGCGTCATGCTCAACCTGCCCATATTCTTCAAAAGTAAAAATAAAAAAGGGAAGGTGGCTCAACCGTGGCTATCAAGGGAAATCAGGGATAGTATTAAAGCCAAGGAAGTGGCATACAAATTGGCCAAAAATAGCAGCGAACCTGGGGACTGGGAGAAATTTAGAACTCAGCAGAGGAGGACAAAGGGTTTGATTAGGGTAGGGAAAATAGAGTACGAGAGGAAGCTTGCAGGGAACATTAAGGCGGACTGCATATAGATATGTAAAGAGAAAAAGGTTAGTAAAGACAAACATAGGTCCCCTGCAGTCAGAATCAGAGGAAGTCATAACGGGGAACAAAGAAATGGCAGACCAATTGAACAAGTACTTTGGTTCAGTATTCACTAAGGAGGACACAAACAACCTTCCAGATATAAAAGGGGTCAGAGGGTCTAGTAAGAAGGAGGAACTGAGGGAAATCCTTATTAGTCGGGAAATTGTGTTGGGGAAATTGATGGGATTGAAGGCCGATAAAGCTCCAGGGCCTGATGGTCTGCATCCCAGAGTACTTAGGGAGGTGGCCTTGGAAATAGCGGATGCATTGACAGTCATTTTCCAACATTTCATAGACTCTGGATCAGTTCCTATGGAGTGGAGGGTAGCCAATGTAACCCCACTTTTTAAAAAAGGAGGGAGAGAGAAAACAGGGAATTATAGACTGGTCAGCCTGACATCGGTAGTGGGTAAAATGATGGAATCAATTATTAAGGATGTCATAGCAGCGCATTTGGAAAGAGGTGACATGATGGGTCCAAGTCAGCATGGATTTGTGAAAGGGAAATCATGCTTGACAAATCTTCTGGAATTTTTTGAGGATGTTTCCAGTAGAGTGGACAAGGGAGAACCAGTTGATGTGGTGTATTTGGACTTTCAGAAGGCTTTCGACAAGGTCCCACACAAGAGATTAATGTGCAAAGTTAAAGCACATGAGATTGGGGGTAGTGTGCTGACGTGGATTGAGAACTGGTTGGCAGACAGGAAGCAAAGAGTAGGAGTAAATGGGTACTTTTCAGAATGGCAGGCAGTGACTAGTGGGGTACCGCAAGGTTCTGTGCTGGGGTCCCAGCTGTTTACACTATACATTAATGATTTAGACAAGGGAATTAAATGTAGTATCTCCAAATTTGCGGATGACACTAAGTTGGATGGCAGTGTGAGCTGTGAGGAGGATGCTATGAGGCTGCAGAGTGACTTGGATAGTTTAGGTGAGTGGGCAAATGCATGGCAGATGAAGTATAATGTGGATAAATGTGAGGTTATCCACTTTGGTGGTAAAAACAGAGAGACAGACTATTATCTGAATGGTGACAGATTAGGAAAAGGGGAGGTGCAACGAGACCTGGGTGTCATGGTACATCAGTCATTGAAGGTTGCATGCAGGTACAGCAGGCGGTTAATAAAGCAAATGGCATGTTGGCCTTCATAGCGAGGGGATTTGAGTACAGGGAGGTGTTACTACAGTTGTACAAGGCCTTGGTGAGGCCACACCTGGAGTATTGTGTACAGTTTTGGTCTCCTAGCTTGAGGAAGGACATTCTTGCTATTGAGGGAGTGCAGCGAAGGTTCACCAGACTGATTCCCGGGATGGCGGGACTGACATATCAAGAAAGACTGGATCAACTGGGCTTGTATTCACTGGAGTTCAGAAGAATGAGAGGGGATCTCATAGAAACGTTTAAAATTCTGACGGGTTTAGACAGGTTAGATGCAGGAAGAATGTTCCCAATGTTGGGGAAGTCCAGAACCAGGGGTCACAGTCTAAGGATAAGGGGTAAGCCATTTAGGACCGAGATGAGGAGAAACTTCTTCACCCAGAGAGTGGTGAACCTGTGGAATTCTCTACCACAGAAAGTTGTTGAGGCCAATTCACTAAATATATTCAAAAAGGAGTTAGATGTAGTCCTTACTACTCGGGGCATCAAGGGGTATGGCGAGAAAGCAGGTATGGGCTACTGAAGTTGCATGTTCAGCCATGAACTCATTGAATGGCGGTGCAGGCTCGAAGGGCCGAATGGCCTACTCCTGCACCTATTTTCTATGTTTCTATGTTTCTAATTCAGCTGTGATTCTATGAAGTGATGCTAACTTGGTCACATGTTTGAACAGCAGCACCTATTTTCTGCTCTACTTGGAAAAACATGGGATTCTCAGAATACGACACATCTTGCACTTCAGATGCTCACAACCTTGCCCTTTGTTTCTTATCCTTTATGAGTGAACCAAAGCAAAGCAGCTGTATCTACAAGTAGGGCAGTTCTTCACAAAATGTGCTCTAGGCTTCCTCTAACCAACAGTTATAAGAGGGGAGACTTAGAGACATATGTAGTAACAATTAGGATTGTGGTTTAATTCAATAGACTATACTTCTCCTGTCAAGTTCAATGACGCAGCCCTGTTTGACCCCGGTCCAGAAATGAATTGGGTCTGTAATGGATCCGTTGGTAAGGATCACAGCCTGCATGTCGTCGTGAAGCAGGCGAAGGATGTTGACAAACTTTTGGGGGCATCCGAAACGGAGAAGGACGCTCCATAGACCCTCACGGTTGACAGTGTCAAAGGCCTTTGTAAGATCGAAAAAGGCCATGTTCCCTGCATTTTTCCTGCAGCTGCAAAGATCATGTCTGTTGTGCCCCGTAGGGGACGAAATCTGCATTGTGATTCCGGGAGGAGCTCCTCGGCCACAGGGAAAAGTCGATTGAGGACAACTTTCCCAGTGGCTGATAGCAGGGAGATTCCCCTGTAATTACCGCAGTCGGACTTGTCCCTTTTATAAAAAAATGGTCACAATCACTGTGTCTCTGAGATCTCCCGGCATGCTTTCCTCCCTCCAGATGAGATGTTCAGCCATTAAAGAACTCACTTAGGGAGTGGAAGCAAGTCTTCCTCAATTCCGAGGGACTGCCTATGACTGACTGTCAAGTTATTTGTCTTATAATAATCCTGTGAAGTACCTTGGGACGTTTTACTATGTTAAAGGTGCTATATAAATACAAGTTGTTGTTCTTGAGTATCCCTGATTTTAATCGCTCAACTATGCCTCCAGCTGCCTAGGCCCTAAGCTCTGGAACTCCCTCTCTAAACCTCCGCCTCTCTACCTCTTTTTCCTCCTTTAAGATGCTCCTTAAAACCTATCTCTTCTTATGTGGCTCGGTATCAAATTAATTTTTTTTGTCTCCTGACACTCCTATGAAGCACTTGGGACGTTTTACTACGTTAAAGGCACTATGTAGCTCCAAGTTGTTGTTTAAGACGCTCCTTAAAACCTTCCTCTTTGATCAAGCTTTTAATCAGCTGCCCTCATTTCTTATGTGGCTTGGTGTCAATTTTTTGTCTCATAACACTACTTTGAAGTGCCTTAGGATGTTTTACTACGTTAAAGGCGCTCTATAAATACACCTTGTTGCTGTTGTAAATCAAACGCTAGCAAATCTCTGGCCTCGGTGCCCCTGGCTTACAGAGCAAAAACTTGGCCAGGGTTCCTGCTCCTGATCTTTGCTGGAAATACATGTTTGTGAATGTTGGGCAAGGACAGAATTGCATTCAGTAGTTATTTCCCTCTCCCTGTGGTTGACTCTCACTGTCAGACATAAAGGTGGGTGGCCACTTGGGAAAGTACTGGAGGGCAACCACTGCTGTACTCTTAAAGTTATAGTCTCCTTGCCCATTACACATACTCTCAACAGAATTAGGGGCCAAAATTGCCCATCGCCCGGAATGAGGTGTACTTACTGCTTTTTGCCGTTCATTACAGCCACAATGGATGGGGCGGCCATTAGAGGGAAATTCAGCATTTTTGCTGAAAAAACGGAGCGGAGTGGTATTGGTGGCGGGAATCGGCTCTTTGCAGCGGTGTGCGGGCACAGTGACCGATTGAGCCGCGAAATTCAGCTGATGCCGATTTGCTGATAACGAGGCAGCTGCTCTCTGGCCTTCTCAAAGGGCAGGTTTTGCAGCTAATCCCTGAGTACTGAGTTTGTCTCTGTTGCTCGCGAAGCAATGGCTAATGCCCGATGTCTAAGCAGGGCCAGCTGCTTTTCTGACGTCGAACTTGAGACCCTGATCCAAGCTGTGGAAGGAAGGAGGCACATTCTGTACCCCAACACAGGCAGACCGACTCACACCGTGTCTGTCAATGCCTGGAGATAGAGATCGCTGTGGAGGTGTCGGGGACCCCCATTCATGATCGCATGCTACTCAATGCTGTAAAAGGCTGTACGACATAATTCGACTAATGAAAGTGAATACATATTCCACCAACTCCTCACCTTTCATCCAAACCCTAACCCTAACCCTCTTCTTCACCTTCTCTGATATCCCACCTTCACTATATAGTCAGTGATGCACCATTTGATTGCTGAGGCCTGTATATATATGTGTGCATACTCGCAATGGAGGCTCCTTTTCAGGCCAGAGCTACACCTGCATGTAATGGACCCATACTTGCACTCATTGCCGAGGCCTCATGGCACTGCTACTCAACAGCCCTTCTTTACTTTGCAGGCCAAGGTCTCCCACAACCATTTGGAGCAACAGAGGACTGATGGGGGCGAGGCCGATATCCAGTAGCTGACTGATATTGAAGAGAGGGTGCAGAGGCTAGTCGGCCCACATGTTGCCTTCCCTGTGGCCGCCGGTAATGTGGATCCCGCTGGGATAAGCTTTGATAAGTGAAGGCCTTTCTTTAATACCATCTCTCCCTGAAAGTCCAAGCGCCTACCAGGCAACTGTTCCCTGATAAAGTGCGAAATTCCCACTGACACCTGGGAGTCCCTGGCCAAAGAACGCCCTAAATGGAGGAAGTGTATCCGGGAGCATGCAGAAATCATGCGCAGGCAGCAGAAAGAGCGTGCAGCAGACCAGTCCCACCTACCCCTTCCCTCAACGATTATCTGTTCCACCTGTGACAGAGACTGTGATTCTCATATTGGACTGTTCAGCCACCTAAGGACTCATGTTAAGAGTGGAAGCAAGTCTTCCTTGATTCCAAGGGACTGCCTATGATGAAGGTGATGATGCATGATGCACTGCCCTACCTCACCCTCACGAGACCCCTTGTGCCATTTATGATTGCAGATGAGACCCTGAGTGTCAGCCACAGTGACCGAGACCAAGACCCTTGAGGCGAGTGGGAGTCAGAGTCAGGAGGAGAATCTTGAGATGAGTGGGAGCCAGCGTCAGGACGTGACCCTTGCAGATATTGCCGGCTTGTCTGATGAGGCTGAGGAAGAGGGGGACACTGCTGCCAGCACCACATCACTGCTTTCTAAACACACATGTGCCAGCTCAGACTCTGGGAGTACGTGGTCGGGTCAGTTACATTTATCAGGGGTCTGCACTAGGTGATGTACCGGGGCCTAGCGGGCGGCAGCATGGTCATGGGCAAAGGGAACCTCGGGTGCCATCTCTCTGGGGGAGTGAGTCGTACGCGAGTTCTGCTGCAGAGGATTCAGGCGAGCCCACCGAGATGTTGGGGCTTATGAAAGAAGAGAATTCGCAGATGTTGGGGGCAATGGCAAGGGTGCCCGAGAGCCTGTCGCAAGTGGTCAGGGGCGTGGAGTAATCTGCCTCCCGCATTGTGGACAGCTCTGCACACACCATGGAGCGCATCATTGCCAGTGTGTAGACGATGGTGGACTCCCAGGCTGACTGTGCGGATCCAGCTGTGATGCCGCGTATCATTGGCGATGTGGCAGCTGCCATTGCAGCACAGGCACAAGGGAATGAACATCTCAGTGCAGCTTTGGAGAGAATGGCCGTGGCCCTGGAAGATCAGAAAGCTCTCATGCATTCTGCGGAACAGGCCACGGAGCGTCTTACTGCTGTCGTCTCTTGTAGCATCGAGACTGTGTCTGCTCTCATGCTGTCTCGGCTGGAGATCTGACTGCTGCCATAGCGGCTGGGTCTACCGCAGTCCACTGGGGGCCTTCCGGCATCGCAACACCCCACCGACCTGTGCTCCAGCAGATTGGTGGTGGTTGTGAGGTGCTGCCCCGGGGGAATGGCGCAGGCTCATCAGGCCAGTATCCTGGTGTGCTTTCCCAGGATCACAGCAGTCCTGAGCTGAGACCTGCCACTCCGCCATTGCTGCCAACCATGGCTTCGCTCCAGCCAATTCCGACTGAAGGTGCCGAGGAGGATGCGGCCCAGTCTGCAGCTGACCCTTCCAGGGCCAGAGCTGGTCGAGGGCGTCGGAGAAGGACACCTTTAGCTTCTACACCTGAAACACAGCAGCCTTCCCAGACCCATGATGCAGCCACAGGGGAGACACTGTAGCGTAGTTCCAGAATAGGTATGCGTAAGAGGGGTTATAAGGAAATGCACAAGGGTGAGAATTGATAATGTGCATGTTTTATGGATCCATTATTTCTGGTCTAATAAATCTTTATTTTGGGTTTGAATATCTGTGCAGGTCTCTCATTTCACTGTGGGGAATGCTGTGTGAAAGGGCTCATTAGTTTGCCCATGGAGATGCAAAGATGAAGGGTAAAGTGCGCATGAACTCAGTGGAAATGAGCAGCAATGAGACGGTTTAGGACTTCCCTCGGAGGGTCTGGATGGCGACGCCGCCTCCTGTGTGGCCGCCGACCCACATCCTGGTCCTCCTCCTGCACCCCCTCCTCCTCCTGGTCCTCCTCCTGCACCCCCTCCTCCTCCTGCTGCGCGTCGTGCTCCTGCGCCTCCTCCTCCTGGTCCTCCTCCTGCACCCCCTCCTCCTCCTGCTGCGCGTCGTGCTCCTGCGCCTCCTCCTCCTGGTCCTCCTCCTGCACCCCCTCCTCCTCCTGCTGCGCATCGTGCTCCTGCGCCTCCTTCTCCTGGTCCTCCTCCTGCACCCCCTCCTCCTCCTGCTGCGCGTCGTGCTCCTGCGCCTCCTCCTCCTGGTCCTCCTCCTGCACCCCCTCCTCCTCCTGCTGCACGTCGTGCTCCTGCGCCTCCTCCTCCTGGTCCTCCTCCTGCACCCCCTCCTCCTCCTGCTGCACGTCGTGCTCCTGCGCCTCCTCCTCCTGGTCCTCCTCCTGCACCCCCTCCTCCTCCTGCTGCGCGTCGTGCTCCTGCGCCTCCTTCTCCTGGTCCTCCTCCTCAGGTGGTACCGCTGCCTCCTCCTCCAACGGTTGCCAGGTTGTGAAGCATGCAGCAGATTACCACGAATAGGGAGACCCACTCAGGCGAGTACTGCAGCACTCCTCCTGAGCGATCCAGGCAACGGAACCTCTGTTTAAGGATTCCGATGGTCTGCTCAAAGATGCACCTGGTGGCAGAATGAGAGTCATTGTCGGCTTGCTGCGCAGCAGTCCTGGGGTTGTGGAGGAGAGTCAGCAGCCAAGTGCAGAGTGGGTAGCCCTTGTCTCCAAGGAGCCAGCTGCAATCTTAGTTTGGCCCAGCAAAGATGCCTGACACACCAGTCTGGCCTGGCGCAGGATGAAAGCACTGTGGCTGCTGCCAGGATACTGGCCATCAACTGCCACAATTTTGCGGTTGTGGTCACACGCCAGCTGGATATTGAGGGAGTGGAATCCCTTGCTGTTTCTGAAGATCTCGGGATTGTTCTGCAGCATCCTCAATGCCACGTGGGTGCAGTGTATGGCGCCCTGAACTCTGGGAATCTCGCAATCCTCACGAATCCGGTCTGCCGCTCCAACTGCTTCTCCCTGCTCATAGGGAAGGATATGTAGTCCCTCCTCCTCTTATACAGAGCATCTGTCCCCCTGACGGATGGAGCTATGCGCGGCGAACTGGGCGATGTTCGAGATGTTTGTTGTTGCAACTTGAAACGATCCAGTCGCGTAGAAATTGAGTGCGATGGTCACCTTTGATGGTCAGAGCTGTCCTCAACCTTGTTTGAGGCTGCAGGTCTGGCTGAAGGAGATTGCACAGCTCCGTCATGACGTCCTTGCGGAAGCACAGTCTCCGGAAAAACTGATCATCCGTAAGGTCCATGTATGAGAACTGTTGTCTGTAGACCCTTTGTTGAAAGGGCCTTCTGCCACCACGTCAGTGTGGGCGTCTGCCTCTCACAGCTGCCTCATTGCCTTCTCCCTCCTGCTCTTTTGGTCCTCACCCTCTGCAGCCTGCTGCTGGCAAGCATCTGCCTCCTGTGCATGCTGCCTCCTCTCCATCTGGCTCACCATGTTGTGCGGGAGGTCTGCCTCTCTGACCTTCTTCCTGATGTCAGGCCCTTCCTGAGGTCCTTCTTGGGGCACCTCTCTGGGTTAAGCTCTGTCGCCATCGCCATGCCCTTCTGCATGTACCTCAGCCATGTGTGCTGCATCCCTTGCCCGCTGTCTCTCCAGCTGTTGGAGCCGGCACTGCCTTCTCCCACGTGCCTGCTTGCCGCATACACTGTGCAGGAGGCGTTCAGCTGCCAGCACTCACCCCATTTAGTTCTCCTCTGCATGCATAACCTGCTCAATCAGTGCTCTCCGTTGTAGAGATTGAAAGCCTGGCCCACTATAACTCCATCCCACTGTCAACAAGGCAACGCGCAATGCTTGGAAAAGTCTGAAAAAATCTCCCCGACAAGAATGCTGCTAGACGCAACACGCCTTTAAAGGCTGCTGGCTGTCTTGAGCAAGCACTGTGCACTGACCCAAAAACCTGTCGTTGGCACCGACAGGTAGGTTGAAGACTATTTGAGGATAATTGACCTTCCGGACGGGTCCGCAGCGGTGCGCGCTCTGATGACATAGTTAACGACGCATCTGCAGGAGCAGGATGGAAGTGGGGGAACCAGGGCGGATATCCACACCGCAGCAAAAGCCGCGAGTGTCGGCCAGTCCGCCGCTACTCGGCGGCCATTCTGCAACGACCCGTGGCCCAGGCTATTAGGCGGACAGAGGCCTCATAGAAAGGGGAAATTTCGGCCCCTCAATGTCTAGAGGAGAGGAGAAAAGGGTAGAAAATTAAATATTTACAAATCTTTAAATAGAAATGTGCTTATTTGCAAATTCCAGTACAAGCAGATTTTTATCATCCCAAATATTTACCTATAAAATAAATTCACTATATTCGCTTAAAATGAGTTTCACTATTAGTACCACTTCTAAATATAAAATGTGATGATTAATTTAAACATTTTTTCCTATTTTTCTTTTTTTAACATTAGTTCTTCAATCACAAGTACTGATAAGGTAAAGTGGAAAACTGGCATAGACAAGTCAATGAGTCCGATAGCGTGAGTGAGCTCAAAGAACACCCACAGTTGACACGGCACGATCACTGATACACTCGGCTTTGCTGCATGTATCACCACAGTTGTTGATTCAGCTCTCTCACTCTGTGAGCCTCCCTGGTCGTTCGCCCTGATGTAGCACCCACCTTCACCCCCTCAAGTCCAAGGGGCGCAAACATGAGCACATCTGGCACATTACTGATTTAGCCATCCTTTGCCAGATCTGGCTGGATTACGTCAAGCACTATCAGTCCTTGCTCGCCTCTGCCAAAACCGTTCAATTCTCCAGGATCACCATGGAGAGCAAAGCTTCTTTTATCCACTACCAAGTAATTCCTTCACTGCTCCACCCTGTCCCCTCCACCCTCACCTCCAACAAATGCAAGGAGCTCATGGATTGAGACCATCCATTCAGCTACCTCTGCTGCTTCCCCCTCCCCTTTGCCCACCAAACCAAACATTCCCCAAGATTCCCTCTACCCTAGCCCTGAACCCATGTAATTATTTATTTTCTCTTCTCTTCTCCCTCATGCCATCCAAGCTTATCTTATCATGGGCCTCACCTCCTGCTCCCTTGACCCCATCCCACAAACTTCCTACCACCCAACTTTCTTTGGTCCTCATGCTAGCTGACATTGTGAACGGCTCCCACTCCCTCCTTTTCAAATCCCCCTCGTGTCTTCATCCATCAAAAGCCTCTAAAAACCTGCCTCTAACCATGCCTTCATCCCACCCTTCCCTCACCCTTTCCTGTAAGAATAAAAGCGCTTAGTAATGATAAAATTTGATTCTGTATGTATATATATAAATGTTAAAAGTGTAGATTATACGGAAAGGCTGCAGTGTTGAAAGAAACAAAATGGATGATTTCCCCCAAGTTCATGTCTCCATGGCTCTAAACTCACCAAACTAGAAAAGATGTTAATTGGAAAGCCATTAATCTAATCAAGGAATGGCACCGGCCCTCCAGACAGACACATGTATGAGGAGAAGTAGGGGGCACTTGCAAAATATATGGTTTTAATGCCCCCCCAAAAAATCACAAAAAACCCCACAAAAAAAACCCCAAAACATAAAAAAAAATAAAGGAGCAGTTAAAAGTGTCTGGAGTGTCCCCCAGATTGGGGGGCACTTGATCTAATGTTTATTTTGTTCCCCCCCTCCCCCCCAAAAGAGTTGTATGAGGAGAAGCCAATCTGGAATGCCCTGGAACCAAGATGCAATCCTGAGGTTTTCTGAGAAACAATGGCCTTAAGGGGTATAAAAAGTCAAGCCAAAGATTGCTGGGTCTCTCTCTTCTCCTTTGCACACAGCAAAAAGCAGGACCTCCCTCTACAAACCAAGAAGCAGGAAGTGTGCTTTGCCAGAGGGAAGTGATGTATATCTTTTTATACCTTTTTAATTGTAACATCATTGTATCTGTTGTAATTAAGTAGAGTCCGTAGGATATTAATAGACTGCTGTTGTGTTCAATAGGCTACGTACATGTGTGTGTTTAATAAACTTATTCCAAATTGTTTTAAAATAATTGGTCTTGCTGTAAATTTAATGCCAGAGATTTAGAAATCTTATGTTCCTGTCTTCTATTTGGCTCCCTCCCTTTTGTAAATATCTCTGAGATATCCTTTTAGGTGTGGGGCACTATATAAATGCAAGTTGTTGGTGCTGTTGAGTGTTACCAAGTAGGGGCCTCACAGCCAAACCTGACCCTGTCCTCACTCGACATGCCTTTTCTAGTTGGTGATCGTGAATAGCGAGCGGGATTGTATTTTTAGCCCTTTAGCCCAGGTGTGCAAGACCACCAACTGTCACCCTGGTTGAGATCATCGAGCTGCACGCTAAGCAATAAATTAACCTGACGTCTTCAGCTACTCATTGTATGCACTGCTGAAGTACTGGGGCATTCCCAAAAGGTGAAAAGTTGATGTCACCATGTAAATTTTATAAGTGCACCCCTAAGATCAAGCAGCACATTCATACGTACCATGGAACAACTAAAAGACAGGTTTCCATTTCAGAATGCTTTGGGTTTATATAAAGGAAAAATCTCGTGCAGCAAGCAATGAACTTCAATATGTTTACTCACAACTGGTAGTCGGACTCACATCTCAGGCTGTGATCATCAAATTCCGCTAGAAAGTCAATTAAATGCAATTAGAACTGGAAGAAATTACTCTATTATTTCCACAAAAAAGGCTGATGACAAATGAGTTTGAAGTGCCCTGACAATGAAGACTTGGCAATGACAATGAAAGAGAAAAAGCAAAGAATGGAATTTTCATTACGTCACTTTTTAAGACAGGCAGTAACATCCTATTCACATCGCTACACGAGAAAAGTAGTAAGTGTGCGGTGTAAAGCTTGCCATTCCCAAGGAGACCAAGACCGCACAAATTATAATAAACCTAACAAGAACAGTGGTGATCTATTGAAGCACCACCTTAATTACGAAAAAAAAGAGGTTTCATTTATATAGCACCATTCACAACCTCAAGATGCCCCAAAGTGCTTTACAGCCAATTAAGTACTTTTGAAGTATAGTCACTGTTTTAATTTTGCAAATGTGACGGCCAATTTGCGCACAGCAATGTGATAATGACCATAATCTGTTTTAGTGATGTTGGCTGAGGAATAAATATTGGCCAGGAAACCAGTGACAATCCCCCTGCTCTTCTTTGAATAGTACAATAAGATATTTTACGTCCACCTGAAAGGGCAGACGGAGCCTCGATTTAATGTTTCAACACAAAAGACAGCACCTCCAACAGAGTAACACTCCCTCCGTACTGCACTGGAGTGTCAGCCTAGATTTTCTGCTCATGTTTCGGATGTGGGCCTTGAGCCTACAGTCTTCTGACTTCAAGGTGAGAGTACTTCAACTGATCCACAGCTGATACCTAAATGCAGCTACAGTTCCCTATTTTACTCACTTCCTGATCTTGCCAACCATGCTACAAGGGAACACTAGTGGAAACCAGATGCTTTTATTTCCAGGTCCCTTGGTCTCTTTCATTCTACATTGTTATTTAAAAAAAATCATGGGATGTGCATGACGCTGGATTTATTGACCATCCCTAGTTGCGCTCAGAAGGTGGCAGTGGGCTGCAGTTTTTGTGGTGATGGCTCTTCCCATGATGGTGTTTAGTGAGAAATTCCAAAGATATTTAAAGGAATCACCAGATTTTGTCACAGATTTTAAAAGCAGCCATGCACACTGGAAGAAAGCCGGAAAACATAAACCAATACAATCATTAACAGTGCACGGTACAGTCCATTCTCAAGTGTCAGCTGTGGCTCAATGGGTAGCACACTTGCCTCTAAGCCAGAAAGTTGTGGGGTCAAATCCCACTCCAGGAACTTGAGCACATAAATCTAGGGCTGGCACTCCAGTGGAATGCTGCACTGTCAGAGGTGCCATCTTTCAGATGAGATGTTAAACTGAGGCCCTGTCTGCTCTCAGATGGATGTAAAAGATTCCATGGCACTCTTTTGAAGAAGAGCAGAGGAGTTATTCCTGATGTCCTGGCCAATATTAATCCCTCAATCAACATGACGAAAACAGTTATCTGGTCATTATCACATTGCTGTTTCTGGGAGCTTGCTGTGTGCAAATTGGCTGCTGTGTTTCCCACATCACAACAGTGACTACACTATAAAAGTACTTCATTGGCTGTAAAGTGCTATGAGATGTCCAGTGGTTGTGAAAGGCGCTATATAAAAGTAAGTCTTTTTTCTTTATGTGAATGACTGAGCAGGTGGAGATCAACAGATTTTTGAACGATAAGGGAGCCAAGGATTATGGGGAGCAGGCAGGGAAGTGGAGTTGAGGCCAAGATCAGATGAGCCATGATCTTATTGAATGGCGGAGCAGGCTCGAGGGTTCAAATGGCCTACTCCTGCTCCTATTTCTTATGTTCTATGTCCTTATGTATTGCAATTGAGATACTGACATCCACTCAGCTGAGGTGATAAGGGAAGGAGAAGTGGAAGGCCCGGCACTATTGTTGTGTTGGGTAGAACTCATGTTCAAAGATCCTAAAAAGATTTCACTTTCCTGACATTCATATTCTGAGGACACCCTTATGTGAGCAGAATAGTAAGGAAACTAGCTAGCAGGGACCTTACTCCATTTTTCTGTCTTTCTCAGCAAAGGAACTGGAATCATGGAAGGTAATGGGTCAACGGCAGTGCCTCAATGCAATGGAGAACCAACAGAAATTCGCCAACACCTTCATTCACTCTGTCACTCGCACTCACCAGGGAGTTACCTGGTGGGGGGTGTGTGGGGAATATAGGTAGTTCAGATGACGGGTGGACAACAACTCTCACTAAAGCTAGAGGAAAAGGTAGTAGAAGTTCCTGAGTGGTGGCTAAGGGAATGTCAGCCGCTGCTGACGAATATATGAACGTTGGTCTCAGGGACCCATGCCACAAAGAGAAGAATTCTAGTAGAGCATCCAACTCATGAAGGCATGGCAATGCCAGTCTCAAAATCTGCAGCAGATGGCATGGACAACTGCAGAGTGCAATGCCCTTCTTTGAGGCAACACCAGAGAGAGAGGTTCTCAACAATGTAGAACAACCTGGAGTGAATGGCCACTGCAGACTCTCTGCTTGTATCACATCGTACAAAGAGGCCTGGTGGCAAGATAGGCTTTGATTGCTGACATTTGGGCATTGGCTAATGGAATGATGGGATCAATTTCTACCAGAGTCTGAGATCTCAAAGGTACCATTTTGGAGAGTTTTTAAGGATTTGCAATAATCTGCTACTAATTCCATAAAGTCTGTGTTCCCACAGAACACTCTCCAGGAACCAGGAGTTGGAAAGTGGGATAAGGCTGGATAGCTCTTTGCCGGCTGGTGCGGACACAATAGGCCAAAACGGCCTCCTTCCATGCTGTACATTTCTATGATTCTATGATCCCATGCATAGTGGGAGAGCAGGAGATGGCTCAGAGAGTTCTCCCTGCCCTCAGGACAGTAGCATTAGAGAGTTCTGTTCTCAGTCCTCTCAACAAGCGTTACAGGTGACAGAAAATCAGCAGGCCAAGAAGATGCTAAGCCCAGAGAATCAGTCTGTACTGGGCCCATCCCAGGATTCAGCAGCCTGAGACTAAGGCCACCTCCATTTCAAGAAGGTGGAGAGTGACACAGGTAATTCAGAGACTAGGGTCCTGAACTTAAGGAAAGGTAACTTCAATGATATGAGACGTGAATTGGCTAGTTTAGACTGGCGAATGATACTTAAAGGGTTGATGGCGGATAGGCAATGGCAAACATTTAAAGATCACATGGATGAACTTCAACAATTATACATCCCTGTCTGGAGTAAAAATAAAAGGTGGCTCAACTGTGGCTAACAAGGGAAATTAAGGATAGTGTTAAATCCAAAGAAGAGGCATATAAATTGGCCAGAAAAAGCAGCAAACCTGAGGACTGGGAGAAATTTAGAATGCAGCAGAGGAGGACAATGGGTTTAATTAGGAGGGGGGGAAATAGAGTATGAGAGGAAGCTTGCTGAGAACACAAAATCTGACTGCAAAAGCTTCTATAGATATGTGAAGAGAAAAAGATTAGTGAAGACAAACGTAGGTCCCTTGCAGTCAGATTCAGGTGAATTTATAATGGGGAACAAAGAAATGGCAGACTTGTTGAACAAATACTTTGGTTCAGTTTTCACGAAAACCTTCCGGAAATACTAGGGGACTGAGGGTCTAGTGAGAAGGAGGAACTGAAGGAAATCCTTATTAGGCGGGAAATTGTGTTAGGGAAATTGATGGGATTGAAGGCCGATAAATTTCCGGGGTCTGATAGTCTGCATCCCAGCGTACTTAAGGAAGTGATCCTAGAAATAGTGGCTGCATTGGTGATCATTTTCCAACAGTCTATTGACTCTGGATCAGTTCCTATGGACTGGAGGGTAGCTAATGTAATACCACATTTTAAAAAAGGAGAGAGAGAGAAAATGGGGAATAATAGACAGGTTAGCCTGACATCAGTAGTGGGGAAAATGTTGGAATCAATTACTAAAGATGAAATAGCAGCGTATTTGAAAAGCAATGACAGGATCGGTCCAAGTCAGCATGGATTTATGAAGGGTAAATCATGCTTGACAAATCTTCTGGAATTTTTTGAGGATGTAACTAGTAGAGTGGACAAGGGAGAACCAGTGGGTGTGGTGTATTTGGACTTTCAAAAGGCTTTTGACAAAGTCCTACGCAAGAGATTGGTGTGCAAAATTAAAGCACATAGTATTGGGGGTAATGTACTGACCTGGATAGAGAACTGGTTGGCAGACAGGAAGCAGAGAGTCGGGATAAACGGGTCCTTTTTAGAATGGCAGGCAGTGACTAGTGGAGTGACGCAGAGCTCACTGCTGGGACCCCAGCTATTTACAATATATATTAATGATTTAGATGAAGGAATTGAGTGTAATATCTCCAAGTTTGCAGATGACACTAAGCTGGGTGGCGGTGTGAGCTGTGAGGAGGACGCTAAGAGCCTGCAGGGTTATTTGGACAGGTTACGTGAGTGGACAAATGCATGGCAGGTGCAGAATAATGTGGATAAATGTGAGGGGGCAAAAACACGAAGGCAGAATATTATCTGAATGGCGGCAAATTAGGAAAAGGGGAGGTGCAACGAGACCTGGGTGTCATGGTACATTAGTCATTGAAATTTGGCATGAAGGTACAGCAGACAGTGAAGAAGGCAAATGGTATGTTGGCCTTCATAGCATGAGTATAAGAGCAGGGAGGTCTTACTGCAGTTGTACAGGGCCTTGGTGAGACCACACCTTGAGTATTGTGTGCAGTTTTGGTCTCCTAATCTGAGGAAGGATGTTCTTGCTATTGAGGGAGTGCAACGAAGGTTCATTAGACTGATTCCCAGGATGACAGGATTGACATATGAGGAGAGACTGGATCGACTGAGCCTGTATTCACTGGAGTTTAGAAGGATGAGAGGGGATCTCATAGAAACATATAAAATTCTGACGGGACTGGACAGGTTAGATGCAGGAAGAATGTTCCCGATGTTGGGGATGTCCAGAACCAGAGGACACAGTGTAAGGATAAGGAGTAAGCCATTTAGGACTGAGATAAGGAGAAACTTCTTCACTCAGAGAGTTGTTAACCTGTGGAATTCCTTGCCGTAACGAGTTATTGATGCCAGTTCGTTGGATACATTCAAGAGGGAGTTAGATATGGCCCTTATGACTAAATGGATCAAGGGGTATGGAGAGAAAACAGGAAAGGGGTACTGAGGTGAATGATCAGCCATGATCTTATTGAATGGTGGTGCAGGTTCGAAGGGCCGAAAGGCCTACTCCTGCACCTATTTTCCATGTTTCTATGTTTCTAAGCCATATAGTACAGCCAGCCACATCTCAGACTCTAGCCCTCAACTCATACTTAGAACAAGTTTTAAATTAGGAATATGGAAAAAGGGAAAAGTCACAAGGGGAGTACACACAGGTGATTCTAAATTACTTCTTAATTATAAAGTTCCAGATCCCAAATCGTTGTTGTTGTCAGAAATATGCCACGATGATGATCATTTTTCCAGTGAAAACATAAAGTTGCACTGGAACTGAAAACAAATAATTGTGTACTTGGGACTTCTGCTTTTAACGATGAATGAAAAGAAAAAAATTGCGTTTATTTATCGCCTTCCATGTCTTCAAGACACTCCAAAGAACTTTACTGCCAATGAACTACCTTTCAAGTGTAGTCACGCTATAATTTAGAGAAATGTGGCAACCAATTTACGCATAGCAAGGTGCCACAAGCAGATAAATGACCAAATAATCTATTTTATTCATATTTGAGCAATAAATATTGACCAGAACACTGGGAGAACTCCCCTGCTTTTCTTGAAATTAGATCTTTTATGTTCTCCAGAAAGGGTAGACATTGCCTTGATTTAACTTCTCATCCAAAAAAACAACACCGTCAACAATGTAGCACTCCTTCAGTAATGCAATGAAGTTTCTGCCTGGATTATGCTGTGGAGTGGGGCTTGAACCTATTCTAACATTTATTCCTGATTCTAACATCAATTTCTCATTCTAACATCCATTTCCCATTGATAGTGATTGGTAGGAGGTTTATACATAGAAACATAAAAACATAGAAAATAGGTGCAGGAGTAGGCCATTCGGCCCTTCTAGCCTGCACTGCCATTCAATGAGTTCATGGCTGAACATGCAACTTCAGTACCCCATTCCTGCTTTCTCACCATACCCCTTGATTCCCCTAGTAGTAAGAACTTCATCTAACTCCTTTTTGAATATATTTAGTGAATTGGCCTCAACAACTTTCTGTGGTAGAGAATTCCACAGGTTCACCACTCTCTGGGTGAAGAAATTCCTCCTCATCTCGGTCCTAAATGGCTTCCCCCATATCCTTAGACTGTGTCCCCTGGTTCTGGACTTCTCCAACATTGGGAACATTCTTCCTGCATCTAACCTGTCTAAACCCATCAGAATTTTAAACGTTTCTGAGGTCCCCTCTCATTCTTCTGAAATCCAGTGACTACAAGCCCAGTTGATCCAGTCTTTCTTGATAGGTCAGTCCCGCCATCCCGGGAATCAGTCTGGTGAACCTTCGCTGCACTCCCTCAATAGCAAGAATGTCCTTCCTCAGGTTAGGAGACCAAAACTGTACACAATACTCCAGGTGTGGCCTCACCAAGGCCCTGTACAATTGTAGCAACACCTCCCTGCCCCTGTACTCAAATCCCCTCGCTATGAAGTCCAACATGCCATTTGCTTTCTTAACCGCCTGCTGTACCTGCATGCCAACCTTCAATGACTGATGTACCATGACACCCAGGTCTCTTTGCACCTCCCCTTTTCCTAATCTGTCACCATTCAGATAATAGTCTGTCTCTCTGTTTTTACCACCAAAGTGGATAACCTCACATTTATCCACATTATACTTCATCTGCCATGCATTTGCCCACTCACCTAACCTATCCAAGTCGCTCTGTAGCCTCATAGCATCCTCCTCGCAGCTCACACTGCTACCCAACTTAGTGTCATCCGCAAATTTGGAGATACTACATTTAATCCCCTCGTCTAAATCATTAATGTACAGTGTAAACAGCTGGGGCCCCAGCACAGAACCTTGCGGTACCCCACTAGTCACTGCCTGCCATTCTGAAATGTACCCATTTACTCCTACTCTTTGCTTCCTGTCTGACAACCAGTTCTCAATCCATGTCAGCACACTACCCCCAATCCCATGTGCTTTAACTTTGCACATTAATCTCTTGTGTGGGACCTTGTCGAAAGCCTTCTGAAAGTCCAAATATACCACATCAACTGGTTCTCCCTTGTCCGCTCTACTGGAAACATCCTCAAAAAATTCCAGAAGATTTGTCAAGCATGATTTCCCTTTCACAAATCCATGCTGACTTGGACCTATCATATTACCTCTTTCCAAATGCACTGCTATGACATCCTTAATAATTGATTCCATCATTTTACTCACTACCGATGTCAGGCTGACCGATCTATAATTCCCTGTTTTCTCTCTCCCTCCTTTTTTAAAAAGTGGGGTTACATTGGCTACCCTCCACTCCATAGGAACTGATCCAGAGTCAATGGAATGTTGGAAAATGACTGTCAATGCATCCACTATTTCCAAGGCCACCTCCTTAAGTACTCTGGGATGCAGTCCATCAGGCCCTGGAGCTTTATCGGCCTTCAATCCCATCAATTTCCCCAACACAATTTCCCGACTAATAAGGATTTCCCTCAGTTCCTCCTCCTTACTAGACCCTCCGACCCCTTTTATTTCCGGAAGGTTATTTGTGTCCTCCTCAGTGAATACCGAACCAAAGTACTTGTTCAATTGGTCTGCCATTTCTTTGTTCCCCGTTATGACGTCCCCTGATTCTGACTGCAGGGGACCTACGTTTGTCTTTACTAACCTTTTTCTCTTTACATATCTATCGAAACTTTTGCAATCCGTCTTAATGTTCCCTGCAAGCTTCTTCTCGTACTCCATTTTCCCTGCCCTAATCAAACCCTTTGTCCTCCTCTGCTGAGTTCTAAATTTCTCTCAGTCCCCGGGTTCGCTGCTATTTCTGGCCAATTTGTATGCCACTTCCTTGGCTTTAATGCTATCCCTGATTTCCCTTGATAGCCACGGTTGAGCCACCTTCCCTTTTCTATTTTTACGCCAGACAGGAATGTACAATTGTTGTAGTTCATCCATGCGGTCTCTAAATGTCTGCCATTGTCCATCCACAGTCAACCCCTTCAGTATCATTCGCCAATCTATCCTAGCCAATTCACGCCTCATACCTTCAAAGTTACCCTTCTTTAAGTTCTGGACCATGGTCTCTGAATTAACTGTTTCATTCTCCATCCTAATGCAGAATTCCACCATATTATGGTCACTCTTCCCCAAGGGGCCTCGCACAACGAGATTGCTAATTAATCCTCTCTCATTACACAACACCCAGTCTAAGATGGCCTCCCCCCTAGTTGGTTCCTCGACATATTGGTCTAAAAAACCATCCCTTATGCACTCCAGGAAATCCTCCTCCACCGTATTGCTTCCAGTTTGGTTAACCCAATCTATGTGCATATTAAAGTCACCCATTATAACTGCTGCACCTTTATTGCACGCACCCCTAATTTCATGTTTGATGCCCTCCCCAACATCACTACTACTGTTTGGAGGTCTGTACACAACTCCCACTAACGTTTTTTGCCCTTTGGTATTCTGCAGCTCTACCCATATAGATTCCACATCATCCAAGCTAATGTCCTTCCGAACTATTGCCTTAATTTGCTCCTTAACCAGCAATGCTACCCCACCTCCTTTTCCTTTTATTCTATCTTTCCTGAATGTTGAATACCCCTGGATGTTGAGTTCCCAGCCCTGATCATCCTGGAGCCACGTCTCCGTAATCCCAATCACATCATATTTGTTAACATCTATTTGCACAGTTAATTCATCCACCTTATTGCGGATACTCCTTGCATTAAGACACAAAGCCTTCAGGCTTGTTTTTTTAACACCCTTTGTCCTTTTAGAATTTTGCTGTACAGTGGCCCTTTTTGTTTTTTGTCTTGGGTTTCTCTGCCCTCCACTTTTCCTCATCTCCTTTCTGTCTTTTGCTTTTGCCTCCTTTTTGTTTCCCTCTATATCCCTGCATTGGTTCCCATCCCCCTGCCATATTAGTTTAAATCCTCCCCAACAGCACTAGCAAACACTCCCCCTAGGACATTGGTTCCGGTCCTGCCCAGGTGCAGACCGTCCGGTTTGTACTGGTCCCACCTCCCCCAGAACCGGTTCCAATGCCTCAGGAATTTGAATCCCTCCCTGCTGCACCACTGCTCAAGCCACGTATTCATCTGCGCTATCCTGCGATTCCTACTCTGACTATCACGTGGCACTGGTAGCAATCCCGAGATTACTACTTTTGAGGTCCTACTTTTTAATTTAGCTCCTAGCTCCTTAAATTCATTTCGTAGGACCTCATCCCTTTTTTTACCTATGTCGTTGGTACCAATGTGCTGTTCTGGCTGTTCTCCCTCCCTTTTTAGAATGTCCTGCACCCGCTCCGAGACATCCTTGACCCTTGCAGCAGGGAGGCAACATACCATCCTGGAGTCTCGGTTGCGGCCGCAGAAACGCCTATCTATTCCCCTCACCATTGAATCCCCAATCACTATTGCTCTCCCACTCTTTTTCCTGCCCTCCTGTGCAGCAGAGCCAGCCATGGTGCCATGAACTTGGCTGCTGCTGCCCTCCCCTGATGAGTCATCCCCCTCAACAGTACCCAAAGCAGTGTATCTGTTTTGCAGGGGGATGACCACATGGGACTCCTGCACTACCTTCCTTGCACTGCTCTTCCTGTTGGTCTTCCATTCCCTATCTGGCTGTGGACCCTTTCCCTGTGGTACGACCAACTCTCTACACGAGATATGAGGGGAAATTCCTTCACCCAGAGGGTAGTGGGGGTCTGGAACTCACTGCCTGAAAGGATGGTAGAGGCAGGAACCCTCATCACATTTTAAAAGTACTTGGTGTGCACTTAAGGTGCCGTAACCTACAGGGCTACGGACCAAGAGCTGGAAAGTGGGATTAGGCTGGATAGCTCTTGGTCGGTCGGTCGGCACGGAGACGATGGGCTGAGATGATCTCCTTCCGTGCTGTAAATTTCTATGAACACATAACCTTCTGATTGAGAAGCAATCTAAGGCTGACAACCCAGTATTCTGAAGGTTTGCACATTTGAATTATGCTGAGCATCCTGGTTATTACAGATGTTGTATAGCTATAACATAATCACATGTTATTGACATTATTGAAAGGTTGTCTGCTGAAGTTGTCTTGCAGCTCTCTCCCAGGAGCTGTCTGACCCGGCTGTGTCCTTCTCATGTCTGACTTCCTCTATCTCAGGAGGGGGGAGTTCGCTTCTGATTCTGTCTCCTCCTCGAGAATCTCAATTTTCATGCCTTTTTGATGAACAAAATTGTGACCGACACAGCAGGTCACAGCAGGTCACCACAGTTCAAGAGATAACATTGGGAAAACATTGGAAGGAGCCCTCAGGGCTATCTAGGCACCTGAACCTTTCATTCAGCATGCAAGCAGCCTGTTCAATCTCAATTTAAGTGCAGATGAAAGTCTCAGTGTAGCATTCCTCCACTTTACTAATGGCCATCCTCGATGGAGTTAGCAGCCACAGTAGTATCTGATACCCTTTATCTCCAAGAAACCTTGACGTTGACTCTGAAAAAACGCAGTGACGCTGCACTGGCAAAGGATGAATGAATTGTGAGGGCTCCCTGCACACTGGGCATTGACCAGATATGTGTCTATAGTCGGACACTAATTGGACAGTAAGGGAGGGAAAGCCTTTTGGCTTATCATCACAGTGTGAGTTGATGTTAGGGGCTTGTATGGACACATGAGTGCAATCTGTAGCTCCAAGCATTGTAGAAACCTAGTGATCCTATGAAAATGAATGGCCTGCTTACTCAAGTGTCTTGCTCCTGTGCCAAATGTAATGAATTGTCTGCCATGGCAGACAGGCCACTAATGAGCTGCCTTATGCAAGAATGAGCCTCCAAAATAAAGAGCAGAAAAAGTTGACAAAAGACCGATCCAAAGTAACGAGCCTCTATAAAGTAGCACAAAGAAGCATTGCAATTCATCTTTAAGGTCCGAGCATCATTCTTCCTCAGCTATTGGTCTCAGTTAACACCCTGTTTTGCAATGCCATAGATAGATTGGCAGAGTCCAGCAAAAGCAACAACAACTTGTATTTATTTAGCACCTTTAATGTAGTAAACTATCTGAAGGCACTTCACAGGAGTGTTATAAAATAAATAAATAAAACAAAGATTTGACACCAAGCCACATGTGGAGATATTAGGGCAGATGACCAAAAGCTTGGTCAAAGAGTTAGGTTTTAAGGAGCGTTTTAAAGCAGGAAAGAGAGTTAGAGAGCCAGAGAGGTTTAGGTAGGGGTTTCCAAAGCTTAGGGCCTTGGCAACTGCAGGCACGGCCACCAATGGCTGAGTGATTATAATCAGGGATGCTCAAGATTGCAGAATTAGAGGAGTGCAGATATCTCGGAGGGTTGTGGGGCTGGAGGAGATTACAGAGATAAGAAGGGGCAAGACTATGGAGGGATTTGAAAACAAGGATGAGAATGTTTGTTTAAATCGAGACATTGCTTAACCGGGAGCCAATGAAGGCCAGCGAGCACTGGGAATAAACATCCTCCTCAACTGAACCCATCATTTGCACCTTAGCCAGCTGGACTTATCTTATACCCGCCCTTACCTCGATCTGAATTTAGTGTGGCACTTAATGATGGCATAAAACCATCATATCCTCTCTAAGTCTCAAATTCCTATGCCACCAGTTAACCTGTTTTACATGTTATCACCTAATTTTTTCCTTTGTGATAAATTAAAGGCCTGGATTTTCCGGGGCCTATGAGCACGTAAGCACAGCGTATAGTGTGCACGGTCGTAAGTGCCCTGCACATTCCAGATTTCCACATGCCATGCGCATGCGTGAAAACCCAGAACTTGTGATCTGTCAAGTTTCAGCTTGCACAGAAAATGGACATTCGCTGCCGCAGGGTTGGGCTATTTGTCAAGTACTGCCCAGCAAATCCCCACAAAACTCTTATGCCTGGTAAAAGCAGGCATAAGGCCTTCTTTTACCAGTGTAAGGGTTTAAATAAATACTGAAATAACAATTTAAAAATCATGTAAACATTCAAAAACCTTTAAAATTAATTTAGGTTATTTTTAGCCCCTTTAAAAAATGTTATCTTTTTAAAAATTACATTCTTGTTTTAAATGTTTAATTAAATTGTATTTTAATTAATTTTAAACATTGTTGATTTATTTTCATTTAGGTTGCGTGAAAATGTACTTTTTATGTGTTTCCTATTGTGCTTCTGCTTAAGCATAATGATAATCCCCCTTTGTGATTGGTTGGGCTGGCCCATGTGATGCCAGGGATGCTTGCGAACCACATGCATCCCTGAGCTATTTGGGCCTTTATGCAAGCGTGTGCCTGCAGGCCCAGGAGTGCGAGTCTTCATAGGTCCGGGGCCATCAGGTAAGTACAGATTTTACTTGTGGTTCGGAGGCATTCACCTGCGGGAAGCATCCGACTGCAAATTCAGGTTCAAAATGTCCCCCATACTCTTAGCTAAACAGTCAGTAATTGTTGATGTACTCCAATTGTCTGACTCTCTCTTCATCGTTCACAGGCTGAGAAGGCAGGGAGAGTGACTCATTCCCAACTGTTTGCTGCTGTTCCACATCCTGGCACTGGGAGATGAGCAAGGGTGTAGCAGATTGATTTGCTCGAGTAAATAAGGAGAAAATATTTCCACTGGGGGATGGGTTGGTAACCAGAGGACACAGCTTTAAGGTAATAGGCAAAAGATGTAGAGGGGATTTTTATATTTACGCAGCAAGTTGTTAGGATCTGGAATGCACTGCCTGAAATGGTGGTGGAAGCAGATTCAATAGTAACTTTCAAAAGGGAATTGGATACATGCTTGAAGGGGAAAAATTGGCGGGGCTATGGGAAAGAGCGGGGGAGTGGGGCTAATTGGACAGCTCCTTCAAAGAGCCAGCACAGGCACGATGGGCCAAATGGCCTCCTTTAGTGCTGTGTGATTCTATGATTTGCTCTTCTGATTTATTTGGCCTACTTTCATCCTTCTAAGGTACTGACTCTTGCTGGGGGCATGGTTTCACTGGCACCGATCGCACTGTGGTACCTTGCATTCTTCATGTGTGAGCTTAGGCAAGAGAGTGTTTGACCACACAGCAGGCAGGACATCTGCGCCTGATGCATCATCCACACAGGAATATGCCACCCGAGAGTGGGCACCCTTGTTGATTTTAATTTCTCCAGGGACACTGAGATACCGCCCCAACTGCCTTCTCCACATGTACCACTATCACTGGTCAACCTGGTTCAGATGGCCATTTGATGTGTGGGAAGTTATGATCTAGTAGCATGCAAAATACTAAAAACCACAGCACCGGTGACTATTTTATTGGAGTTACATATAACAGAACTTTTAAACAGTCAGGAGAAATAGCAAAAGTTAATCCTAATTTGATAAGAGTGGTGTGTACGAAACAAATGTTTTTCTCGGTTACTCTGAACACTGGTAAACCGCAACTCATCTCTGATCTCAAAAGTCCCTTCAGAGAACTACTTAATTTGAGTGGCCATTTTACGATTTCCTTTCGCGTCAGTTTTTCCAACCTCAGATCAGTCTTACTGCATAAACCAAGATCTTTATCGTTGGTGGTATCAAAGCTATTTTAAACCCAGTGAACATAGTTGTTTTTTCCATATCTTTGTATTTGTTTAGGTTTCAAATTTCTTCACATTTGTTGAAATAAATATTACATGTTCACGCAAAGCTTCTGGCACCAATTTCGAACATTCTCAGCAAAAGATTTCATTAGCCAGAATAAATCCTTTTTAAGTCTCATCTGTTTCGACTCATGGTGTTAAAAATATTTTCAAGAGTGGTTTTGGTTCTTATAGAGGCTCAGTTCTTGGACGGTCTGCAGCACTCCTTGTTTCATTAGCAAGATTCTGTGATTAAAATTAAAGTTCCAGTTATATGGCAGCTATCAATGCCCAGCCAGCAGATCAGAGTTATACTACCAACTGAAAGTTGCTGTGGATCGCACGAAGGGCGGTATCATAAAGGGGCTCTGTCCACACATGCTTGGATGCAGCTTTGCATCGGCCTCGAGTTTGACAACACCCATTATGAGCTCAACTTGGTGTGAACATAAGAACATAAGAAATAGGAGCAGGAGTAGGCTATTTGACCCCTCGAGCCGGCTCCACCATTCAATAAAATCATGGCTGATCTGATCTTGGGCTCAGCTCCACTTCCTTGCCCGCTTCCCATAACCCTTCATTCGTTTATCGTTTAAAAATCTGCTTATCTCCACCTTTAAATATATTCAATGACCCAGCCTCCACAGCTCTCTGGGGCAGAGAATTCCACAGATTTACGATCCTCTCAGGTTCAGTACCCTTGGAAGCCAGATCAGGATGCAGTCCTGTTATACCATCACCTTTGTGCCAATGTGCAACCAAAACCACTTCATATCAATGCAAACATGCACCCTAAGACCTTAGTTATACGTCACATATAAAGAAAAAAACTATTATACTTCTAAATTCTGCCAAGTCTGAAACAGTTTGGGGTTGGCGGAGAGGGGCGGGCTTGTAGCTTAAATTCATTGACTCCGACATTCTGTGAAACCCGCAGTCTCTTTACCCCATTTTGGAGCTTTCAGCGTCTGTAGCCTACTCCTGGGATTCCTTCTCTAAACCTCCATCTCTCCACCTCTCTCTCTTTAAAATTGATCCCTAACCAGTCACCCCACCCAATCACTCATACTGATTCAATGTCCATATATATATATATATATATATATATAATTAAAAACAACTTCCATTTATATCGTGCCTTTTCATTGAATATACTTAAGGCAGAGATAGATAGATGTTTGAGCGACAAGGGAGTGAAGGGTTATGGGGAGTGGGCAGGGAAGTGAAGCTGAGCCCAAGATTAGATCAGCCATGATCTTATAAAATGGCTGGGCAGGCTTGAGGGCCCAAATGGCCTACTCCTGCTCCTATTTCTTATGTTCTTATGTTCTTTTGTGGCCCCAGGATGTCCCAAAGCGCTTTACAGCCAATTAAGTAGTTTGCGAAGTGCAGTCACTGCTGTAATGTATGCCCATCTGTAAAACGCCTTGGGATGTTTTAACATGAAAGGCATGGGATAAGCACAAATTATTGTTGTTGGAATAAAGATAGTTCATGTGATCAAAATGGGAAATGCTTTTTCAAATGCATTCAGGAGCTGTTTCCTAGATCAGTACGTTTCTCGTCCAATAATGAAGGAAGCATTGCTTGATTTAGTTCTGGGAAATGAAGTGGGCCAAATAACTGATGTGACAGTGGGAGAACAATTGGAAAGTAGTGACCACAATGTAATTAAGTTCTATGTAAGAACAGGAAAGGACTGTGAAATGTCAAAGATAAGGATGCTGGACTGGAAAAGGCAAAGTTTAGCAAGATAAAAGGGAATCTGCCCAAATTAATTCGCAAACAGGTTGACAGATCAGCAGTGGGCTTTGGGTTTTATAAAGAGGATCGCAGATTACAAGATTAAATAAGTAACGTTGAATTTGTGGAAAACATTGGTTCGGCCACAGTTGGAATACTGTGTACAGTTTTGGGCGTTCCATTGTAGAAAGGACATTAAAGCCATAGTACAGCATAGATTTGCCAGGGATGGGAATCTATAATCCAGTAACTTTCATAGTTCTTTACTCTAATACCAGCCCATAAATTCATTTATTAAATTCAATCTGACAAAATAGGATTTGAACACATGATCTGTCTGGAAGCATAACCACTACCACTACTGTACCATAAATCTAATCCAAGTAAACATGTTTACTTCTATATTCTATGTCATTCAAAATTATTTCCAAATTCCATAAGAAAGAACATTTTGTATTTATACACACCATATCGCATCCCTCAGATATGTGTCAAATGCATTTTGCATTGAATTCATTATTTTGGAACAGTTCTGAAGAGGAGTTCTAATTAAAATGTGAATTTCTCTTGCCTGTCTACAGATGCTGACTGACATACTGTCTAGTTGCAGTATTTTCTGTTTTTGTTTCATTCCCTCAGTAGGGCCCTGCAGCATCAGCCTACATTATGTGCCAAATATTGCAATCCTATGCTGTGGTGGAGAATTTAGACGTATTGTGTATTTCTGAGACATGGCTAGATGACAATGACGACACAGAAATTAACCTAAAGGGCTACAAAGGTTTGAGAAAGGATAGGGTAGGCCAAAGGGGAAGTGGGGTTGCTATTTTTATCAGTGAGAATCTAACAGCTAGAGAGAGACTTGATATTGCCTCATCAGGCTTAGCTGAAGCTATCTGGGTTCAAGTGGACCAAGCTCACGGGCAGGGATTAATTATTGGTAATTGTTATACGCCCCTGGGTCAGACACTTGAACGTGATGAGCTATTATGGAAACAGATCACTGATGTTTTTAATATAAAATGCCACCTTTGTTTGGTGGGTGATTTTAATTTTCCTGGCATTCAGTGGCACGATGGTTTACCTGCTGTTGTGGTGGGAAATGCAGCTGAAAAATTGATTGAAAATATTTATTGACTGTTTCCTGACTCAACATATTAATGAAGTAACTAGAGAAAATCATATATTGAATCTGGTATTTAGTAGTGAGCCTGACCTCATATCAGGCTTCCATGTGAGGGAACATCTGGGCAACAGTGATCACAACATTATACGGTTTCAATTGGCTAGTTGAACTAAAGGTTCTGAGAACCTGTAACTCGTACCGGATTTCAGAAGGGCGAACTTCTCCAAAATAGCAGATGATTTGGAACAGGTAAATTGACTAACCCTCCTCAGTGGTGCTGCGACTGATGTTAAATATAAATGGAAAGTTTTTAAGAATAAGATTAAAAATGCGATAAACAAACATGTACCCAAAATCAAAAGAAGGAAATGTGGTAAGAAAAAGCCAAGCTGGTTATGTACAAAGACAAATAAGGTACAGCAGGCGGTTAAGAAAGCAAATGGCATGTTGGCCTTCATAGCGAGGGGATTTGAGTACAGGGGCAGGGAGGTGTTACTACAGTTGTACAGGGCCTTGGTGAAGCCACACCTGGAGTATTGTGTGCAGTTTTGGTCTCCTAACTTGAGGAAGGACATTCTTGCTATTGAGGGAGTGTAGCAAAGGTTCACCAGACTGATTCCCAGGATGGCGGGACTGACATATCAAGAAAGACTGGATCAACTGGGCTTGTATTCACTGGAGTTCAGAAGAATGAGAGGGTATCTCATAGAAACGTTTAAAATTCTGATGGGTTTAGACAGGTTAGATGCAGGAAGAATGTTCCCAATGTTCACCCAGAGAGTGGTGAACCTGTGGAATTCTCTACCACAGAAAGTTGTTGAGGTCAATTCACTAAATATATTCAAAAAGGAGTTGGATGTAGTCCTTACTACTAGGGGGATCAAGGGGTATGGCGAGAAAGCAGGAATGGGGTACTGAAGTTGCGTGTTCAGCCATGAACTCATTGAATGGCGGTGCAGGCTCGAAGGGCCGAATGGCCTACTCCTGCACCTATTTTCTATGTTTCTATGTTTCTATGTAAACAGAAATGTTTCTATATATTAAAGAAATTTAATACTAAAGTAAATAGGATTGAATACAAAAAACAACTAAAGAAAACTAAGGCTGCTATGAACAGCAAAAAGACTAATGGAAAAAAGGATTGTAGACAACAGTGGCAGTAATGGGAAGAGCTTTTTTTAGTTATGTGAAGAGTCAGAGAACTAGAAACATAGAAACATAGAAACATAGAAAATAGGTGCAGGAGCAGGCCATTTGGCCCTTCGAGCCTGCACCACCATTCAATAAGATCATGGCTGATCATTCCCTCAGTACCCCAATCCTGCTTTCTCTCCATACCCCTTGATCCCTTTAGCCATAAGGGCCATATCTAACTCCCTCTTGAATATATCCAATGAACTGGCATCAACAACTCTCTGTGGCAGGGAATTCCACAGGCTATCAAAGACTCTATTGGGCCACTGAAGGGTGTTCAAGGACAGGTTACAAATGACTTGCTGAAAATGGTGGCAATATTAAATGAGTACTTTGCATCAGTATTCACCCTTGAAGGTGATGCTCAAATATGAGAATTTAATAATACTAGTTTCATACTAGTTGTTGCATATGCAATAACTCAATAGGCTTAATACCGTGAACTCAATCAGGTGCGACCTGACTCTACTTTATTAGCCCTCAAAGTGAGGATAAACATGGAGGCTTTCTTTATATATAAGGGCTGCACGTGTGTGTCTGTGGCCCAATGACCTCCGACGGTCTGGTGGCAGGTAAACTCAGGCATACGTACATTACATCATTCCTCCCCAAGATCTTGGTATCAGTTCTATTTACAAATTGAGATGGTCCGGGGCTTTCCGCTCCCTAGTTGATCGTCTCAGTTCAATTCCAGATCTGGGTGAGCTCTCCAAGTCATTCATGACTTGAGGCTGGGTAGCCGATCTAATGGGAGTGGCAGTGTCCATGTCGGGGATTGAAGGTCCAGATTCATTGACAACAGCAGGATCTTCTGATGGCTGAATATGAATCGGTTGGTCATTGATGGTGTCTTCTTCAAGCTGTTCTGGTTCGTCTGTGTGCCGCAATTTTGTCTGATCAATGTGCCTCCTGCATGTTTGCCCATTAGTGAGCCTGACAATAAGCACCCTGTTAACCTCCTTGGCCGTAAGAGTGCCAGCGACCCACTTGGGGCCTTAACCATAATTTAGCACATACACAGGACCATTAATAGAGATGTCGTGTGACACGGCAGTGCGATCATGATACCTCTGCTGATGTTGACGTCTGTTCTCGACGTGATCGTTAACATCAGGGTGGACAAGCGAACCCTGGTCCAGAGACCTCTCCATCAACAGTTCAGCAGGGGGGACCCCAGTAAGCGTGTGGGGTCTCGTCCTGTAACTAAGCAGTATGCGTGACAAGTGACTCCGCAAAGATCCGTGAGTTACACGTTTCAGGCTCCGCTCCACTTGACCATTGGACTCAGGTTTGAATGGTGCTGGCCTTACGTGCATGATACCATTAAGTCTCATAAACTCTTGAAACTCCAAACTCATGAAGCATGATCCGTTGTTGTTCGCAACGATGTTGGGCAGACCATGAGTGGCGAACATGGCACGAAGGCTCTCAATGGTGACTGTGGATGTGCTGGATGACATGATTACACATTCTATCCATTTGGAATATGCATCTACCACCACCAAAACAATTTTGCCCAGGAAAGGACCCGCACAGTCGATGTGGATCCTCGACCATGGTTTGGATGGCCACGACCACAGACTTAGCGGAGATTCCACTGGTGCATTGCTTAACTGCATGCAAGTGTTGCATTGATGCACGCATGACTCCAAATCGGAGTCAATGCCAGGCCACCAAACGTAAGGTCTGGCAATGGCCTTCATCATCACAATACCGGGATAGGTACTGTGTAAATCCCATACAAATCTCTCCCTCCCTTTCTTGGGCATAACAATACGATTACCCCATAGCAAACAATCAGATTGAATGGATAGTTCGTCTTTGCGACGGTTGTAAGATTTGGTCTCATCACACACTTCCCTGGGAATGGCCGAACAATCACCACTAAGGACACAACGTTTCACAACCAATAAGATCAGGTCCAGGTCCTAACTTGTTGAGCAGTGACATGCGACCCTTCACTCTCAAAGGCATCCATGACCAACAGTAGGTCTGCGGGCTGTGGCGTTTCCACCTCCGGCGTGGGCAACGGTAAACGGCTCAATGCATCGGCACAATTCTCGGTGCCAGGTCTATGGCGAATGACATAATCATAGGCAGATAATGTCAGCACCCACCTCTGGATGCGGGACGCTCGTTGGTATTGATACCTCTATGCTCTGAAAACAAAGATATGAGCAGCTTGTGATCGGTTTCAAGCTCGAAACGAAGCCCAAACAGATACTGGTGCATCCTTTTAACCCCATATACACAGGCTAAAGCTTCTTTCTCTACCATGCCGTAGGCTCTTTCCGCTTTAGACATACTTCTCGACGCGTACGCAACGGGTTGTAGTTTGCCCGACTCATTGGATTGTTGGAGCACGCAAACAACCCCATGTGGTGAAGCATCACAGGCCAATACTAAATGCTTGCATGGATCATAATGTACCAGCAATTTGTTGGAACAAAGCAGATTTCTAGCCTTCTCGAAGGCCCTGTCTTGAGAAACACCCCAAACCCAGTTGTCGTCTTTTCTGAACAGCATGTGCAGTGGCTCTAATAATGTGCACAATTTAGGTAAGAAATTACAAAAGTCGTTGAGAAGACCAAGGAACGAACACAGCTCTGTCACATTCTGGGGTCTGGGTGCATTTTTGATGGCCTCTGTTTTTGAGTCCAAAGGCCTGATGCCATCTGCAGCAATCTTCCTTCCCAGGAATTTGAGTTCCAGTGCCATAAAGATGCACTTTGAACTTTTCAGCCTGTGCCCCACTTTGTCCAGGTGATGTAGAACCTTTTTCAGGTAGTGCAGGTGTTCGGCAGTGTCACAACCTGTGACCAGAATGTCGTCTTGGAACACCACGGTTCTAGGGACGGACTTCAGAAAACTCTCCATGTTTCTCTTAAATATGGCTGCAGCCGAGCGAATTCCAAAAGGACACCCAGTGTAAATGAACAGCCCTTTATGCGTATTGATGCACGTAAGTTTCTTCAACAATTTGACAAGCTCCTGTGTCATATAGGCCGATGTCAGATCCAATTTGGTGAACGATTTTCCCCTGGCTAGCGTTGCAAACAGGCCATCAGCTTTTGGTAATGGGTACTAATCCTGTTTCAAAACTCGGTTGATCACAACCTTGTAGTCTCCACAAATCCTGACAGTGCCATCACTCTTCAACACAGGAACAATGGGACTAGCCCATTCGTTAAATTTGACCGGTGAAATGACCCCTTCACGTTGGAGTCTGTCCAGTTTGATTTCGACCTTCTCCCTCATCGTGTACCCGGACCACCCGGGCTTTTTAATGGATCGGGTCTTGCATCCGAGCCCAGGTGGATTTGCACCTTAACTCCCGTGAAGTTGCTGATGCCACTGTTCAAACAGTGAGAGAAATTTGCTCAGCACTTGAACACACGAAGCGTCATCCACTGATGACAAAGCTTTAATATCGTTCCAGTTCCACTTTATTTTTTAGAGCCAACTCCTGCCGAACAGCGTTGGACCATTGCCTGGAACGAACCACAGCGATAGATCATGAACCGCCCCATCGTACGACACCTTGACTGCTGCACTGCCAATCACTGGTATGAGCTCTTTGGTGTAGGTACGCAATTTTGTATTTACTGGACTCAGCTTGGGTTTCACGGCCTTGGTGTCTCACAGCTTTTCGAAAGTCCTCTGGCTCATAATTGATAGACTTGAACCCGTGTTTTTAGATGCCGGAATGCCATTCAATTTTACTTCAATCATTATCGGTTGGCTTTGTCAGGAACGAATGTACATTATACACTTCCTCCTTGGGTATCCCGGGTTGCATTGCCGGATTCGTTCCGGATCGGTCATCATCATCCACGTGGTGTGACGCAACACGCTTACTGAGCTGCGGACACATCCACTGAAGGTGCCCCATTTTTGCACAGCCTCTACAAATATACTGTCTGAAATGGCACTGATGAGGCTGATGATTGCCCCCATAACACCAACACGATGAAATCGGATTCGTGCCCAATGGCGGACTTCGGGCAGCTACAGGTTTCGCAAACACAGTTGGGTAGGCCCTGCTAGGTGCAGCTCTGCCAATCGATGACACAATGTGATGCACAGTACTTGCTGTGGAGTTCCGACTCTGTGAGGATATCTGCTTTGTACTATCGACCGTGGTCAGGCAAGCCTGGGCGATCATGATGGCCCTGCTCAGATCCAGCGTCTCCGCAGCCAGCAGCTTCTGCAGGATCACCTCGTGGTTTATGCCTATTCCAAAGACGTCGCGCAGCATGTCTTCCAACGTGGGTTCAAACTTACACGGCCCAGCGAGACGTCTCAGGTCGGCAACAAATTCCACCACGTCCTGTTCCTCAGAATGAACATGCTTGTAAGAGCGATATCTCGAGATAATTATGCCTTCTTTAGGTTTGAGATGATCCTGAATCAGAGCACACAATTCCTCATAGGTCTTTCCCGTTGGACATGCAGCTGAGAGCAGATTCTTTATGAGGTCATAGATTTTTGGACCACAAACTGTGAGATAAACCGCCCTGCGCCTAACTGCGTCAGTGTCTTCATCCATCTTATTGGCCACTGGTCGAGGTGATCTGTAAAATCCTCCCAGTCTTCTCCCTCCATGAATCGCGCCAGGATTCCAACGGTGCTCATTTTATTTTTTGTGTGCATGAAAGTTCATATTGTGCCTCGTCGCCAAATGTTGCATATGCAATAACTCAATCTTAGTACCGTCAACTCAATCAGGTGCGACCTGACTCTACTTTATTAGCTCTCAAATTGAGGATTAAACATGGAGGCTTTCTTTATATACAAAGGCTGCACGTGTGTGTCCGTGGCCCAATGACCTCTGACGGTCGCTCCCCCTAGTGGCAGGTAAACCCAGGCATAGTTACATTGTCTATGTTAATGTTACTAGTGTAATCATATTGTTTTAGAAAGAATTAATAACTTAAAAATAGTTAGAGCAGCAGGGCCGGATGATATCCACCCGAGGGTCCTCTGGGAGATGGGACATGTGCTGTGTGAGCCCTTGGCCTGTATTTTTAATAGCTCACTGCACTCTGGAATGATTCCTACAAATTGGAAGGATGCTAATGTAGTCGCCATTTTAAAAAAAGGTGACCAGGCAGACCCAGGTAACTATAGGCCCGTCAGTTTAACATTAATAATAGGGAAGGTGCTTGAAAGAATCATAAGGGCTGCAATATGTGAATACTTGGATAATGAGGGACATATTAGGGACACCCAACATGGTTTCATAAAAAAGAGGTCATGACTCACAAATGTAATTGTATTTTTTGAAAAAGTTACAAAGTTGGAAGAGGGAAGCCCGGTTGATATTGTCTACTTCGATTTCCAAAAAGCTTTTGACAAGGTACAGCAGAAGAGGCTACTCTATTAGATCGAAGCCTCTGGTATTAGTGGAAATATATTGAGCTGGATTCAGAACTGGCTGGCAGGATGCAGGCAAAGAGTAGTTATAGATGGATTTGGATCTGGTTGGAGACCGGTCACCAGTGGTGTCCCGCAGGGATCAGTGTTGGGACCATTGTTTTTTATTATTTTTATTAATGATCTGGATTCAGGGGTTGGCCGCACAATTTGCAAATTTGCCTATGATGTCAAGATCTGTAGAAGTGCTAGAACTGTAGAAGATGCTTGTCTGCTTCAGGCAGATCGTCATGTGTTGGGAGACTGGGCTCATGACTGGAAAATGATGCATAACTTAGATAAGTGCAGTGTTATGCATGTGGCAGGGAAAATGCTCAATATTCATAAACGCTCCAGGGAAAGGCATTAAAGCTGATGGAGATAGAATGATTTGGACATTCTAGTGCATACATCCTTAAATGTACACAAGCAATGCCGTGCAGCGATAGCTAGAGGAAATAGGGTGTTGGGGTGTATCCATAGGATAATTGAGTATAAGATGAGGCGTACTGTCTTGTCCTTGTACAAGACCTTAGTCAGGCCGCACTTGGAATAGTGTCCAGTTTTGGTCTCCTCACATGGTGGGTGATATCGAGGCTCCGGAAAGGGTGCCGAAGAGGGCCACTAGACTAATTCCAAGTCTAAAGCATCTTAGTTATCAAGATAGGTTAAAAGAGTTGGGCCTTTTTACCTTAGAGCAGCATAGACTTAGGGGGGATATGATTGAGGTTTATAAGATAATGAAGGGAATAGACGGTGTTCCAGCTGACTGTTTATTTCAATTAAATAGGTTAGGCAGGATCAGGGGACACAAATTTAAGTTGTATAAGGCTAGATCTAGGCTAGATGTCAGGAGGTGGTTCTTTTCCCAGAGAATAGTAGACCTCAGGAACATCTGCTGCCCTCTCATGTGGTGGATGCAGACTCACTGAATTCCTTCAAACGAAAGCTGGATTCGTTTCTGACTATGGCAGAGATTAACTCTTACAGAAGGTAGGTACTGCAGAGAATTTAATGGCCAGAGTGATCTCCTGGACTAGTTTCGATCGCCTAAATGGGTCGGAGAGGAATTTCCTAGATTTATTTTCCCCAAAATTGGCCTGGATGTTTTATCTGTTTTTTTGCCTCTCCCAGGAGATCACATGGTTTTGGTTGGGCTGGAGTGTATAAGTTGTGATACACAAGGTATCGCAATTGTGTGGGACAGGCTCGATGGACCAGATGGTCTTCACCTGTCCGTCATAGTTTGTATGTTCGTAAGTCCTGAAATGGGTTTTGAGCTGACAAACCTCTGACTTTGAGACTGCTTGCAATTGAGTCAAGCTGATACTAATGATGTTATGGAGGTCCTTTTAATTGAAATAAAATATTTTAATTGAATATTTAATCTGTGGTTTTAGTGAACATCCTTACACATATTTCAAGTACTTTCATATTCTTGGTTGGTAGCACTCTCACTTTTGAGTCAAAAGATCACAGGTTCAAGCTCCACTCCCAGGCTTGAGATCATAATCAGTGCAGTGTTGAGGCAGGGCTGTTTTGATGGAGATGCAGTCCATCAGATAGGATGTTTTAATCAAAGTCCAGTTTGGATGTCAAAGATGCCATGGCACTGTTGGGAGAAGAGCAGGGAGTTCTCGCCAACATTCATAGATTCCAGGATTCAAAGAGGCCGAATGCCCTCTTTCTGTGCTGTCAGAAATTACAGCACAAATGGAGGCCACTCGGCCTATCATGCCCATGCTGGCTCGATGAATGAACTATCCAATTATTCCCACTCACCAGCTCTTTTACCCTTCAACTGATACCACCAAAAACAACAACATGCCATTCATCTCATTGCTGTTTGTGGGATCTTGCTGCACACAGATAGTTTTAGTAACTCTAAAAGATAGTAGATATTTAACAAACAAATAAGTTTTGGCAGATAATACAGTACAAGTAACACAGGGCAGATGTGGTAATTAATGAGTCATTTAATGTAATTTTATAGTAATCATCTTCACTTACTGTATCGATCTATTGTATATTAACGCATTAACTTTGAAAATTCTAAAATGATGGCGTTTTTAGTTTAATTTACTGAATGTCGGTTCACTCTCCTGTCTGTGCTACATTAACAGATCCCAGCTGGGGCAGGGGCGGGCCTACTTCAATTGGCTTTGGCAGCATTGGATTAGAGAACGGTCAATCAGCCAGAGTTTCCCTCCTCCTGATCGAAGTCTAGGGATCTGGGCTTGCACGTCTGTGTGCGTGGACGTCAGGGTGGGACTGGGTCAGGCTTAGTTAGCATGCCACATTCTGATTGAGTTACCTACAGGCACTCATTGCCATGGCTCACAGCTACATAACAGCCTCTGGGGTAATGCACTGAGGGAGGGGATATTGATGGAACTAGGTCGGGGCTATAAAAGGCGAGTTGCGAGCGGCCCTGGAACCAGCGTGGCAGCCCCAACCTGCATGAGAACATCAGCGACAGGTCAGGGATATAAAAGGCGAGTGGGGAGCGTCCCCTGGACAGCATGGCACCCTCAACCTGCATGAGAACACCAGCGGCAGGTCGGGGCCATAAAAGGCGAGTGGCGAGATTCCTCTGGACAGCATGGCGACATACCACTCTAGGAAGCAGCGCGAGCTGGTGTAAGAGGGCGATGGCACTGAAGAGGGTGACTGAATTGGAAGTCACCAAGGTCCAGGTCGGTGATTGGACCTTGGGCAGGTACAGCAGGAGTGGCGAGGTCGGGGTGAAGGAGCGACGAGTGATCGTGGAGTGACATGATCAGGGCCCAGGAGAGGTGTGAGTTCGGGGCCAAGAAGAGGCGTGGGCCCTGGGGCAGCATGGACCAGCCCACACTGCGATATGTGTGCGCACTAGGTCCATGCAGCAAAGCAGGTCTCCAGTCGTCCTGGTTAACCCCTGCCACTGGATAAAGGCCTAGCTCTGTCAAGCCCGTGTGGTGGCTGATGTGCAACGGTCACCACACATTTAAAAAAATCCACGCACGGGCAGCTTCCACCCCTTCAATTGGAGCTCAGGACTCGAGTATCGGGTCCTTCATTGAAACATATGAGAACCCATGTGGAAGCAAGTCATCCTTGTTCGAGGGACCGCCTATGAGGATTATGGACGAGCAGAGCAATATTTTCTAGTCCATTGTATACACGTGTCTACGAATGGAGCCACAAGAAGTTCAGCTCCAAAGTACCAGTGTTCTAGAAGTGAGGAGATTTGATAGAGGTGTTTAAAATTATGATGGGCTTAGATAGAATAAATAAAGATAAACTCTTTGCAATGGCTGAAGTGTCGATAACCAGAGGGCACAGATTTAAGGTGATTGGCAATAGAACCAGAGGCGACAGGAGGAAAAACATTTTTTATGCAACGAGTGGTCAGGATTTGGAATGCACTACCCAATAGGGTGGTGGATATGGATTCAATAGTAGCCTTCAAAAGGAAATTGGATTAAAAATTGCAGGGATATGGGGGAAGAGCAGGGGAGTGGGACTAACTGGATTGTTCATCGAAAGAGCCGGCACAGACTCAATGGGCTGAATGGCCTCCTTCTGTGCTGTACCAGTCTATGATTCTAAGTATATGATACATAAAGATTGTCTTCCCTAATACAACCATTACTATTCAGGGGCAGGAAGTGCAGAGGGCCGAATGGCATGCTACTGTGCTGTAAATTCTATGTAATTCTCCGTTTAATTGACTCCAAAGGGCAGATGCTCAAATCATACTTCTCTTTAAACAGACACTGCTGCATGATTTCTACAAAATCAATTCAATCACTGAATAAAATACACAAACATGGGGACCATCATGGCATGAAAGGGTTAATAGTAATCAGGTTACAAGCACTCCTGTTTTTTTTTAAAGTGTCATCTGTCAGGAAATTAGTGATGAGAAGACAAGCAATCTTTAATGTCCGTTTGTCTGGAGTAAAAGGATGGGAGTTCACTTGCAGCCAGCAAATAAACACACGCAGTTTATTTGTGAAATTCTGCATTGTTTGCATTGGAAACTTTGTACCCGACGTTAACAGCATCTTTATCAAATTAAACCAATTCACTCAATGCTATGAATATCAAAAAGTTCATTCACTCTCAGCAGAAAATGAGCACATCACAAAGTCCAAGAGTTCCACGGCAGGATGTGGCAGATGATAAAATAAAGTAAATGATTGTTCTATTATTTTTGAAGATCTAGACCTGCTGCCTTATTATTGCAGCATGCTGGAAAAACATTAGACAAAGTTACTTGCTCTCTGGTCAGTGGGACTCCATTTAAAAAAAATATCGCTCAACTTAATGTGCGAACTTTGAACTTGGCTAAAACCATCGTTGAAACTTTAAGCAGAGGACATGAAGCTCAGAAAGGAGCCTGGCGATGATCAGGTGGAGCAGGAAAGAAGCTCAACAAGTCAGGAAAGAGTTTGTCATGTATGTACCTTTGGGATCACTAGCCACTAGATGGTGTCTCTGTTGGAGGCCATTGGGCTGCACGCACGTGTGTGCAGCCCAAGTATAAAAGGCCAGCCATTTTGTATATTAGTCACTTTGGGCCTTAATAAAGCAGAGCTAAGGTTATACCTCTTGGAATTAAACAGCACTCAGTCTGACAGTTATTGAATGCACAACATTTGGCGATGAGGCAACAACAACCTTTGCATGCAAAAATGAGAACAATTGGATTGTTGGAGCGATTTGTGGAAGGAGAAGATTGGGCAGACTTTGTGAGCTGTTTGAGCCAGTTCTTCATGACCAACAAAATGGAGGAGGTTGGCGATGCAGATCGGCGCCAGGCAATGTTCCTCACGGATTGCGGTCCAAAAATTTATGGTCTGATAAAGAATCTACTCCTGCCTGTGAGTCCAACAGAGAAGACATATGAAGAAATATGTACACTGGTACAGGACCACCTTAAGTCAGAGGAAGGCATTATCATCTCGAGATACAGATTTTACATGCCCGTTCGTTCAGAGGGCCAGAATGCGTCGGAATTCGTTGCTGACCTGAGATGTCTAGCGGGACTGTGTAAGTTCGGGGCTGTGTTGGCAGACATGCTGCGGGACTTCTTTCTAATCGGCATCAACCACGAGGTGATCCTGAGTAAACTACTGGCGGTGGAGATGTTGGACTTGACCAGGGCCATCACGATCGCTCAATCATACATGACGACAGATAGAAGTCTAAAGCAGATATCAGTGAAAAATCGAAACTCAGCAAGTACTGTAAATAGGATTGATTCGGCATTCAGCAGAGTGGCCTACCCGACTGCATACGCAAAACCTGTGGCTACCCAAAATCCACCAGCGGGAATGCATCTGATTTCTCCGTGTTGGCGTTGTGGGGGAAATCACCGACACCAGCAGTGCTGATTTAAGCAATATAGTTGCAAAGACTGTCTGAGAGTGGGGCATCTCCAGCGCACGTGTCCGCAGATGAACAAACGTGCTGCGACACACCATGATGAAGAAGATCGTCAGACTAGCGCGGATCCGGATACGCAATCTGAGATACCAGAGGAGGAAGTGTATGGACTGTGCTCGTTACTAAGAGCAAACCAATAATGATCAACATGAAATTTAATGGGGTGCCGGTATCGATGGAACTGGACACGGGGCGAGTCAATCGATAATGAGCCAGAGGGCATTTGATAAGCTGTGAGATACTAAGGCTGTGAGACCCAGGCTGAGTCCAGTCAATGGCAAGTTGCACACGTACACCAAAGAACTCATAACGGTGATTGGCAGTGCCACAATTAAAGTGTCATATGACAGTGCAGTTCACGAGTTACCGCTATGGATTGTCCCAGGCAATGGCCCAACACTGTTCGGCAGGAACTGACTTGAAAAAATCAGATGCGATTGGAACGACATCAAGGCATTGTTGTCGGAGAAAGATACATGTGCCCAAGTACTGAGCAAGTTCCTCTCGCTGTTCAAACCAGGCGTCGGCAACTTCATGGGAGCCAAGGTGTAGATTCATGTGGACTTGGATGCAAGACCCATCCATCATAAAGCCCGGGCAGTTCCGTATATGATGAGGGAGAAGGTCGAAATCCAACTGGACAGACTCCAGCCTGAAGGGATCATATCACCAGTTGAATTTAATGAATGGGCCAGCCCCATTGTTGCTGTGCTGAAAAGTGATGGCACAGTCAGAATCTGTGGAGACTACAAGGCTACGAGCAACAGGGTTTCAAAACAGGTTCAGTACCTGTCACCGAAGACTGATGACTTGTTTGCAACGCTAGCCGGGGGGAAGTCGTTCAACAAACTGGACTTGACGTCGGCCTACATGACACAAGAGCTGGTTGAGACGTTGAAGAGACTTACGTGCATTAACACGCATAAAGGACTGTTTATTTATCACAGGTGCCCTTTTGGAATTCGCTCGGCTGCAGCAATATTTCAGAGGAACATGGAGTGTCTACTGAAGTCCGTTCCCAGAACCGTTGTGTTCCAAGATGGACATCCTGGTCACAGGGCGTGATTCCGAGGAAAATCTGAACAACCTGGAAGAGGTTCTACATTGTCTGGACAAAGTGGGACTCAGACTGAAACGCATGAAGTGCATCTTCATGGCACCAGAGGTCAAATTCCTGGAGAGGAAAATTGCTGCTGACGGCATCAGGCCCACAGATGCGAAAACCAAGGCCATCAAGAATGCACCCAAGCTGCAGAATGTGATGGAGCTGCGTTCATTCCTGGGTCTACTCAACTACTTTGATAAATTCCTACCTAAATTGAGCACCTTATTAGAACCACCGCACATGCTGCTCAGAAAAGGCAACAACTGGATGTGTGGTGCGTCTCAAGACAGAGCTTTTGAGAAAGACACTAATCTGCTTTGCTCTAACAAGCTGCTGGTACATTATGACCCATGTAAACATTTAGTATTGGCCTATGATGCTTCGTCATGTGGAATTGGTTGTGTACTCCAACAAGCTAATGAGTCGGGTAAACTTCAACCAGTCGGGTATGCTTCAAAAAATGTATCTAAAGTGGAAAGAGCCTACAGCATGGTAGAGAAAGCAGCACCAGCCTGTGTGTATGGGGTTAAAAATATGCATCAGTACCTGTTTGGTCTTCGGTTTGAACTGAAGACAGATCACAAGCCGCTCATTTCATTGTTCTCTGAAAACAAAGGTATCAATACCAATGCTTGATCCCGCATCCAGAGGTGGGCGCTGATATTATCCGCTTATGATTATGTCATTTGCCATAGACCTGGCACCGAAAATTGTGCCGATGCTTTGAGCCGTCTGTCGTTGCCCACACCGGAGGTGTAAACGCCACAACCGGCGGACCTATTGTTAGTTATGGATGCTTTTGAGAGTGAAGGAACCCCTGTCACGGCTCAACAAGTTACGATCTGGACCAGCCAGGACCCGATTTTTATCAGTGATGAAGAGTTGCATCTACAAAGGTGATTGGTCTGTCATACCCAAGCAAATGTGCGAGGAGACCAAACCTTACATTCGCCACAAAGACGAACTGTCTATTCAGTCGGATTGTATACTGTGGGGCAATCGTGTTGTTATGCCCAAGAAAGGGAGAGAGAAATTTGTACATGAGCTACATAGCACACATCCTGGCATTGTAATGATGAACGCCATCGCCAGGTCTCATGTATGGTGGCCAGGAATTGACTCTGAGCTGAATCATGTGTGCATCAGTGCAACACTTACATGCAGCTCAGCAAAGCATCAGTGGAATCGCCGCTGAGTCTGTGGTCATGGCCGTCCAAACCATGGTCCAGGATCCACATAGACTTTGCAGGTCTCTTCCTGGGGAAGATGTTTTTAGTTGTGGTGGATGCATATTCGAAGTAGATAGAGTGTATAATCATGTCATCCAGCACATCCACAGCTACCATTGAGAATCTCAGTGTCATGCTTGTGACACATGGTCTGCCTGACATCGTTGTTAGTGACAATGGATCGTGCTTCACCAGTCAGGAGTTTCAAGAGTTCATAAAACGCAATGGTATCAAACATGTACGGTCAGCATCACATTCAAACCTGCATCCAATGGGCAAGCAGAACGTGCTGTCCAAATCATAAAGCAGAGTATGAAGCGAGTAACCCAAGGGTCACTGGAGACCCGTCTGTCATGCATACTGCTTAGTTACAGGACAAGACCACACACGCTTACCGGGGTCTCACCTGCTGAACTCATGATGAAGTGAGGTCTTAAGACCAAGCTATCTCTTGTACACCCTGACTTGAATAATCATGTTGAATATAGAGGACAAAGTCAGCAAGAGTATTACGATCGCGCAGCTGTGTCACGCGATATTTCTGTAAATGATCCTGTATATGTTCTTAATTATGGTCAGGGTCCCAAGTGGATCGCTGGTACTGTCATCGCCAAGGAGGGCAACAGAGTATTTATTGTCAAGCTCAAAAATGGGCAAACATGCAGGAAACATATGGATCAGACAAAGCTGCGGCACACAGACGAACCGGAACAGTCGGAGGAAGAGACAATCGACGACCAACCAACCTACCCCCAGTCAACAGAGGACTCAGTGGTCATCAGTGAATCGGGACTTTCAATCACTGACATGTTCAATAAACATGGACTTTCAATCCCTGACATGGCCATTACCACTCCCACCAGGTCAGCCACCCAGCCACCAGTCACAACAGACTCTGAACACTCACCCAAGGCTGGAGTTGAATTGAGATGGTCAACCCGGGAGCGTAAAACACCAGACCGTCTCAATTTGTAAAAGACTATGTTAATATCTCAGAGGGGGTATTGTCATGTATGTATTTTTTGGGATCACTAGCCACTAGATGGCGTCACTGTTGGAGGCCATTGGGCTGCACGCATAAAAGGCCAGCCATTTTGTATATTAGTCACTTTGGGCCTTAATAAAGCAGAGCCAAGGTCATACCTCTTAGAATTAAATAGTACTCAGTTTAACAGTTATTGCATACACAACAGAGTTGATGCTGGAAGCACTGGGAGAAGATGCACTCCAATGGCTCAGAGGCAAGGACTATGCTGGCTGATTTTACTCTGCTCTACTATTCGTGCCAAAAAGAAAGGGGAATGCAGGGGGGAAAAGAGAGTGCTCCCATTTTGTTCCTGAATAGCACTGGACACAACTTTCTCTGTGGCTTATGTGATGTCTGCACATTTCTGTCTCAGAAGAGGGTGTGACAATGTGAATTTCATGTAAATGATTGTCAGAGACTGCTGCACAGAAACTTCCTTTAATAGCACCGGGTGCAGTTCAGATGCTACTGATTCATGAGCTGCTGTTTGGGCACCGTTGCCGGGAATTTCCTCAAGACCTCTCCTGATTGGCCATTGCAACTTTGGCAGAAACCCCTGAGGAAATTCCTTGTGTATCTGTCTTAAGAAACAGGCTGGTTTTGCCGAGACAAGTCTTTATTTTTGGCACCTGGAATAAAAAATGTTTTTGCAGCATTATCCATGTCTTCTCCAGACTTGATTATTTCAATGCTCGCCTGGCCAATCTCCCGTCATCTACTCTCCATGAATTTTAGTTCATCCTAAAGCCTGCAGCCTGATACTATCCTGGAACGAGTCCTGTTCACCCATTACCCATTTCCTCATTGACCTACATTGGCTCCTGGTCCAAATTTAAAATGCTCATCCGCGTGTTGAAATCCCTGAATGGTCTTACCCCTCCCTTCCTCTGCAATCTCTTCCAGCCTTACAACTGCCCTGAACTCTGTTTCTCTTTCTCTGACCTCGTGTTTGCTTCTTCCCTCGATTTCCCCACCCCAGCCACCTACGTCGCATGCTCTGGAATTCCCTCCTTAAACTCCATCACCTTCTTCTCTTGCTTACAGATCCTCCTTAAAAACCCACCTCTTTGACCAAGCGTTTGGTCATCCCCTCCTTCTTTGGCTCGGTGTCCGTTTTTTGAATTGTACGCCGTGCTGCAAAAAAGAAAATTGCTGTTGCGGTTGTCATTCTGTACTTCAGTACGGAATGCTGTTCGTCGTTTAGAATTAGTGAGGGGGGCTGTGTTCAGTACTATGCCACCTGGTGCTTTGTGATATTACTTATTTGGAGACAGACAAGGGGAAACAACCACAAGCCCCTTTTGACAGCTGCTGAAATAATTCACCCAACCATTTCCTGAGCAGCAAACACCTGTTTCCCTACCCGAGTGGAAATCCCCCCACCCCCACACCCTCTCCCATCTCCTGACCACACAACTGCTCTATGCTACCTGGCATAAAAAGAGAAGCCCCACAGTCAAAAACCAGCAGCCTCCTCCTAGTCCTTCAAGCCCCATTCTTCATACCTGCACATGATTTCCCTGCACCTCGAGCTGGCACTTGGCACCGTGGTGCCATCCTCTTTTCAGCTCCCTTCGAGGCACCTGGACTGCTCCTTGAGGTATGACTGCCATCTCAGCAATGGCACAACAGCAGGAACTTGTTCATAGGGAATGAATCATAGGGCACAGAAAGGGGGCCACTCGGCCCATCATGCCTGTGCCGGCTCTTTGAAAGAGCTGTCCAATTAGTCCCACTCATCCTGCTCTTTCCCCACGGCCCTGCAATATTTTTCCTTTTCAAGTATATATTAAATTCCCTTTTGAACATAACTAATGAATCTGCTTCCAACACCCTTTTAGGCAGCGCATGCCTATGAAACCTTTAAATAAATAAATATAAATACCATCCACATTCAAATCGTGGCATCTGCCATGCCCACATTAAACAAAATTCTACTCATTCTTCATCAGAAGGGTGCAAATAATAATCCTCCATCAAAATAATATTCTTAGCCTCACCCATGTGGCTTTAACTGCACCTGCCCCTTTAATAGGGTTGGTGTCTTTAAAGCCCAGGTTGTAACCAGACTTCATCCTCCTGTCACCAGGGTCACAGCCGAAAGTCCATCCCCAAGTGTGCCCACGCGGAACTTCCTTTATTTGCCTGTCTCCGCCCGTGCCTCAGCTCATCTGCTGCTGAAGCCTTCATCCATGCCTTTGTTACCTCTAAACTTGACTATTCCAACGCACTCCTGGCTAGCCTCCCACATTCTACCCTATGTAAACTAGAGGTGATCCAAAACTCGGCTGCCCATGTCCTAACTCGCACCAAGTCCCGTTCACCCATCACCCCTGTGCTCGCTGACCTACATTGGCTCCTGGTTAAGCAACGCCTTCATTTCAAAATTCTCACCCTTATTTTCAAATCTCTCCATGGCCTTGCCCCTCCTTATCTCTGTAATCTCTTCCAACCCCACAACCCCCTGATATATCTGCGCTCCTCTAATTCTGCCCTCCTCTAATTCTGCCCTCTTGAGCATCCCTGATTATAATCGCTCAACCATCGGTGGCCGTGCCTAGGCCCCAAGCTCTGGAACTCCCTGCCTAAACCTCTCCGCCTCTCTACCTCTCTTTCCTCCTTCAGGACAATCCTTAAAACATTCCTCTTTGACCAAGCTTTTGGTTACCTGCACTAATTTCTACTCATGCGGCTCGGTATCAAATTATTTATCTCATAATACTCCTGTGAAGCGCCTTGGGACGTTTCACTAGGTTAAAGTCGCTATATAAATACAAGTTGTTGTTGTTGTTGAATGAGACCCAAGACAAAGCTTGTGCGCTCAGCTCCTGGTGACAATGCATGCACACTCCCGACACACTCCACACTAATTGCTCCAGGAGAGGGAAGATCGGTTCTTACCACCTCTGAGCCATTCGGGCAAGAAAGGTGTTGGCTGATATATCTCTGTCCTGCTCCCAAAAAAACTCTGTACAAAGCGGAGGAAAAATAGGCGCTATTCCTTCACTCCGATCTTATGTTGATGTTGGTGAGGCGCGAGTCCGGCGTCGGAGGCCTATAAAAGGCCCAGCGGCAGCGAGAGGTGTACTTGTGCAGCTACAGGGAGAAGGCAAAAAAGAAACAGAAAGGTGACGTCACAGCCAAGGGGGTAAGTGACTGGCTGGTGATTGGTGAGTAGTTTTTCTTTCTTCTCTTCTATAACAGCGAATAAACTTTAACATTGTTGTTGCCTATCTATGTGTTAAGTCATGACAGGACAGCTCGGTCACGTGTTATGCTCCTCCTGTACCATGTGGGAACTCGGGGACGACTCCAGTGTTTCTGACGACTACGTGTGCGGGAAGTGTATCCACCTCCAGCTCCTGACGGACCGCGTTGCGGAGTTGGAGCTGAGGGTGGATTCACTCTGGAGCACCCACGATGCTGAGAATGACGTGAGTAGCACGTGTAGCGAGTTGGTCTTACCGCAGGTGAAGGGTCCACAGCCAGATAGGGAATGGAAGACCAGCAGGAAGAGCAGTGCAAGGAAGGTAGTGCAGGGGTCCCCTGTGGTCATCCCCCTGCAAAACAGATACACTGCTTTGAGTACTGTTGAGGGGGATGACTCATCAGGGGAGGGCAGCAGCAGCCAAGTTCATGGCACCGTGGCTGGCTCTGTTGAACAGGAGGGGAGGAAAAAGAGTGGGAGAGCGATAGTGATAGGGGATTAAATTGTAAGGGGAATAGATAAGCGTTTCTGCGGCCGCAACCGAGACTTCAGGATGGTATGTTGCCTCCCTGGTGCAAGGGTCAAGGATGTCTCTGAGCGGGTGCAGGACATTCTAAAAAAAGGAGGGAGAACAGCCAGTTGTTGTGGTGCACATTAGTACCAACGACATAGGTAAAAAAAGGGATGAGGTCCTACGAAACGAATTTAAGAAGCTAGGAGCTAAATTTAAAAAGTAGGACCTCAAAAGTAGTAATCTCGGGATTGCTACCAGTGCCACGTGCTAGTCAGAGTAGGAATCGCAGGATAGCGCAGATGAATACATGGCTTGAGCAGTGGTGCAGCAGGGAGGGATTCAAATTCCTGGGGCATTGGAACCGGTTCTGGGGGAGGTGAGACCAGTACAAAGCGGACGATCTGCACCTGGGCAGGACCGGAACCAATGTCCCAGGGGGAGTGTTTGCTAGTGCTGTTGGGGAGGAGTTAAACTAATATGGCAGGGGGATGGGAATCAATGCAGGGAGACGGAGGGAAACAAAAAGGAGACAAAAGCAAAAGACAGAAAGGAGATGAGGAAAAGTGGAGGGCAGAGAAACCCAAGACAAAAAACAAAAAGGGCCACTATACAGCAAAATTCTAAAAGGAAAAAGGGTGTTAAAAAAACAAGCCTGAAGGCTTTGTGTCTTAATGCAAGGAGTATCCGTAATAAAGTGGATGAATTAACTGTGCAAATAGATGTTAACAAATATGATGTGATTGGGATTACTGAGACGTGGTTCCAGGATGATCAGGGCTGGGAACTCAACATCCAGGAGTATTCAACATTCAGGAAGGATAGAATAAAAGGAGAAGGAGGTGGGGTAGCATTGCTTGCAAAAGAAGAGATTAATGCAATAGTTAGAATGGACATTAGCTTGGATGATGTGGAATCTATATGGGTAGAGCTGCAGAATACCAAAGGGCAAAAAACATTAGTGGGAGTTGTGTACAGACCTCCAAACAGTAGTAGTAATGTTGGGGAGGGCATCAAACAGGAAATTAGGGGTGCATGCAATAAGGGTGCAGCAGTTATAATGGGTGACTTTAATATGCACATAGATTGGGCTAACCAAATTGGAAGCAATACGGTGGAGGAGGATTTCCTGGAGTGCATAAGGGATGGTTTTCTAGACCAATATGTCGAGGAACCAACTAGGTGGGAGGCCATCTTAGACTGGGTGTTGTGTAATGAGAGAGGATTAATTAGCAATACCGTTGTGCGAGGACCATTGGGGAAGAGTGACCATAATATGGTGGAATTCTGCATTAGGATGGAGAATGAAACAGTTAATTCAGAGACCATGGTCCAGAACTTAAAGAAGGGTAACTTTGAAGGTATGAGGCGTGAATTAGCTAGGATTGATTGGCGAATGATACTTAAGGGGTTGACTGTGGATGGGCAATGGCAGACATTTAGAGACCGCATGGATGAACTACAACAATTGTACATTCCTGTCTGTCGTAAAAATAAAAAAGGGAAGGTGGATCAACCGTGGCTATCAAGGGAAATCAGGGATAGTATTAAAGCCAAGGAAGTGGCATACAAATTGGCCACAAATAGCAGTGAACCCGGAGACTGGGAGAAATTTAGAACTCGGAGGAGGACAAAGGGTTTGATTAGGGCAGGGAAAATGGAATACGAGAAGAAGCTTGCAGGGAGCATTAAGACGGATTGCAAAGGTTTCTATAGATATGTAAAGAGAAAAAGGTTAGTAAAGACAAATGTAGGTCCCCTGCAGTCAGAATCAGGGGAAGTCATAACGGGGAACAAAGAAATGGCGGACCAATTGAACAAGTACTTTGGTTCGATATTCACTAAGGAGGACACAAACAACCTTCCGGATATAAGAGGTGTCAGAGGGTCTAGTAAGGAGGAGGAACTGAGGGAAATCCTTATTAGTCGGGAAATTGTGTTGGGGAAATTAATGGGATTGAAGGCCGATAAATCCCCAGGGCCTGATGGACTGCATCCCAGAGTACTTAAGGAGGTGGCCTTGGAAATAGTAGATGCATTGACAGTCATTTTCCAACATTCCATTGACTCTGGATCAGTTCCTATGGAGTGGAGGGTAGCCAATGTAACCCCACTTTTTAAAAAAGGAGGGAGAGAGAAAACAGGGAATTATAGACCAGTAAGCCTGACATCGGTAGTGGGTAAGATGATGGAATCAATTATTAAGGATGTCATAGCAGCGCATTTGGAAAGAGGTGACATGATAGGTCCAAGTCAGCATGGATTTGTGAAAGGGAAATCATGCTTGACAAATCTTCTAGAATTTTTTGAGGATGTTTCCAGTAGAGTGGACAAGGGAGAACCAGTTGATGTGGTATATTTGGACTTTCAGAAGGCTTTCAACAAGGTCCCACACAAGAGATTAATGTGCAAAGTTAAAGCACATGGGATTGGGGGTAGTGTGCTGACATGGATTGAGAACTGGTTGTCAGACAGGAAGCAAAGAGTAGGAGTAAATGGGTACTTTTCAGAATGGCAGGCGGTGACTAGTAGGGTACCGCAAGGTTCTGTGCTGGGGCCCCAGCCGTTTACACTGTACATTAATGATTTATACGAGGGGATTAAATGTAGTATCTCCAAATTTGCAGATGACACTAAGTTAGGTGGCAATGTGAGCTGCGAGGAGGATGCTATGAGGCTGCAGAGCGACTTGGATAGGTTAGGTGAGTGGGCAAGTGCATGGCAGATGAAGTATAATGTGGATAAATGTGAGGTTATCCACTTTGGTGGTAAAAACAGAGAGACAGACTATTATCTGAATGGTGACAGATTAGGAAAAGGGGAGGTGCAACGAGACCTGGGTGTCATGGTACATCAGTCATTGAAGGTTGGCATGCAGGTACAGCAGGCGGTTAAGAAAGAAAATGGCATGTTGGCCTTCATAGCGAGGGGATTTGAGTACAGGGGCAGGGAGGTGTTGCTACAGTTGTACAGGGCATTGGTGAGGCCACACCTGGAGTATTGTGTACAGTTTTGGTCTCCTAACCTGAGGAAGGACAATCTTACCATTGAGGGAGTGCAGCGAAGATTCACCAGACTGATTCCTGGGATGGCGGGACTGACCTATCAAGAAAGACTGGATCAACTGGGCTTGTATTCACTGGAGTTCAGAAGAATGAGAGGGGACCTCATAGAAATGTTTAAAATTCTGATGGGTTTAGACAGGTTAGATGCAGGAAGAATGTTCCCAATGTTGGGGAAGTCCAGAACCAGGGGTAAGGGGTAAGCCATTTAGGACCGAGATGAGGAGGAACTTCTTCACCCAGAGAGTGGTGAACCTGTGGAATTCTCTACCACAGAAAGTTGTTGAGGCCAATTCACTAAATATATTCAAAAAAGAGTTGGATGTAGTCCTTACTACTAAGGGTATCAAGGGGTATGGCGAGAAAGCAGGAATGGGGTACTGAAGTTGCATGTTCAGCCATGAACTCATTGAATGGCGGTGCAGGCTAGAAGGGCCGAATGGCCTACTCCTGCACCTATTTTCTATGTTTCAATGGGCCCAAGTTTGCACAAGTTTGCACACGGCGCCAGAAACAAAACGCGCGATTCTGGAGCGCCCTGCAGCTCCATGTCTGCTTGGCACGGCGCCCAGGGGTCGGAGCTTACACTCGCGCCGATTTTGTAAGTGGGAGGGGGCGGGTACCATTTAAATTAGTTTTTTTCCTGCCGGCAACGCTGCGCGTGCGCGTTGGAGCGTTCGCGCACGCACAGTGTGAAGGAAACATTGGCACTCGGCCATTTTTGTCGTTTTTTGTAGCTGTTTAATTTTTGAACATTTTTTAATAAAAGCACATTGCCATCAGCACATCAGCGCTGAGGCTTCTTGCAGCAGTGAGAAGGTGCAGGAAGCCTCAGAAAGTTGAGGCAGCCGTTTCCCTCCTCCCCCCCCCCCCCCCCGCGGGAACAAACGGCTTCCTCCTCCCCCCCCCCGCGGGAACGAATGGCTTCCTCCTCCCCCTCCCCCCCCCCCCCCGGCAGAATTCTCCGTGGCTGAAGCATTTTCACACAGGTAGGAAGATGGTTTATTTAATCTTTTCTTTGCTTATAAATTTTTATTCAGTTTGGATTTATTTGTATAATATTTGTATAAGTATAAATAAGGATTTATTATAGAATTTAATGACTTCCCTTCCCCCCCCCTCCCCCCCACCTCGTTCTGGACGCCTAATTTGTAACCTGCGCCTGATTTTTTAATGTGTAGAACAGGTTTTTCAGTTCTACAAAAATCTTCACTTGCTCCATTCTAAGTTAGTTTGGAGTACGTTTTCACTGTGGAAACTTTCAAATCAGGCGTCAGTGGCCGGACACGCCCCCTTTTGAAGAAAAAATTCTGTTCCAAAGTGGAATTGTTCTACCTGACTAGAACTGCAGAAAAAAAAAATAGGGAGAATTGCGATTTCTAAGGTAGTCCGTTCTCCACCAGTTGCTCCTAAAAATCAGGCGCAAATCATGTGGAAACTTGGGCCCTATGTTTCTATGCCTAAATAGCACCGCGCTCGAACTACCTCCATGGCAGTTCTGGTTCCACGTCTGTTGTGCATGAAGAGAGTGCAGCAATGCAAATTTAATTCAAATGAATGTCACAGGCCTTTGCAACCAGGTTTTCTCTACAACACTGGATAGAATTCAAGGGAAACTATCCCCCTAAAAACCTGGCGCTACTCATTCCTGAGCTGCTGTCAGTCTTAAGGGGGAGGCTGGTATTTGCTAATTTTCCCCTAAGCTTTTTTTTGGAGTACTTCAAGAGTTACGCCCATTTTTTGGGGGCCCAAGTACGGTAGAAAAAATGTTCTAAGTTTCCCTGTTGGATTTCTTCATTTTGGCGCAGCCTAACCTGTCCTTTAGTTTTGCGGGTGGAGCCCTGATCTCCGCCAAAAAGATCGGATTGCCACAGTAATTGAGGCTGGAAAGTGAAATATACAGTCAGCTTGCAACACACTAAAACACATTGCATCAATTTAAAAACACATTAAAACACATCGCATCAACTTCAAAACACATTAAAATATATTGCAGCAACTTACCTCCAATTATTAATGTTCCCCCACCAACCCCCCCCCCCCGATGCCGGTGCCAATCCCCGTCCCTATCCCAAGCCGAAGGAACTCCTGGTTTTCTTACCCTGCCCGCCCCGAGCTGGTGCAAACTCATGGGGAAACTTTTTTTTAAAAAACTTTGGCGAAAAAAAGCAGCCTGCTCCAAAAAAACGGCGCAAATCACTGGGGAAAATTGAGCCCCTTATTTTTGCCAGTGCTGGGCCTGCTTGCCCACCCGACCCTAGCCCCCAGTGCCTTGCCGGTGCCGGTCTCGCTCCCCCGCCCTTAGCCCTGACCGAAGGGCTTGCCGGTCTGCTTCCCTAGCCCGCCCTGAGCCCCTTGCCGGTCTAGCTCCAGCTCCCCCCGCACCCCAGTCCCGGGTGCCTTGCCAGTCCCACCACTAGCCCAGGCTGAATGACCTCCCTGTCCGCTCCCCCGCCCCATCCCAGGCCGAGTGGCTCCCACCCTCTCGGTCCCCACAACTAACTACACCCGAAAGGCTTCCCCCACCCCCCCACTCATTCTCTCTCGCCCACCCCCCCTCTCTCTCACCCCCTCCCCCACTCTCTCTCACCCCCACCCACCTCTCCCTCCCCCTCTCTCTTACCTCTCCTGCTGCTGCTGTCCGGGCATCTGCTGCACTTACCTGTGCCGATTTCCTAACCTGCGGCAATTTCTTTAACTTTCCAAAAGGTTTTTTCGCAAAGGCCACATAGGCTGGCCTAAGAAAAACTGGACTAACTCTCAGCTGGCCAAACTTGCCTAAATGGCCAGAATTGGCACGGGTGGCAGGTTATGCCCCCTTTGGCTGAAAAAAAAACTTACCTAAAAAAATCTTAACTAACTGAGTTATGCTGGTGCAAACTCATGGGGAAACTTTTTTTTAAAAAACTTTGGCGAAAAAAAGCAGCCTGCTCCAAAAAAACGGCGCAAATCACTGGGGAAAATTGAGCCCCTTATTTTTGACTTTTTGGACAAAAGCATAGATTTTCTGCTTCAGGACTTTTTGCAAAATGCTGTTAGTCTTTTACACTTACCGATGGAGGTCATGTTAAGTGCTCACCCCCGCCTCCCAACCAACCCCTTTTTGCAATATGGATTATTTGGATACAGTTTGGGGGGGAATACATCCACAAGCCTCCTTTGGAAATCTCAGCACTGCAGTGTTACATGGGACACAGTGGTGTGGTGTGCCCTCATTTCCAGGGACCACTTTCCATACATTGGAGCCTACTGTCAACAAGGGTAGGTCAATGACAAAGTCCTAACACCGCCATCAGTGTGCCAGTGCAGCCTTTTTTTCACCTGAAGAAGAGAGTATTTGAAGACTAAGATCTCACACTATGTACAGCAGTCACCTCAAACCACTGGAAAAGTACCACCAATGCTGTCTCCGCAAGATCCTGCAAATTCATTGGCAGGATAGGCACACCAATGTTTGTGTTCTCGCTCAGCATCGAAGCACTGACCACACTCGATCAGCTTCGATGGATGGGCCACATCGTTCGCATGCCCAATACGAGACTCCCAAAATTAGCGCTCTACTCAGAGCTCTGACATGGCAAGCGAGTCCCAGGCGGGCAGAGGAAATGCTTCAAGGACACTCTCAAAGCCTCCTTAAAAAAATGCAACATCCCTACCGACACCTGGGAATCCCTGACTCAAGACCGCTCAAAGTGGAGGAGAAGCATCCGGGAAGGTGCCGAACACGTCGAGTCTCTTCGCCGGGAGCACGCGGAAGCCCAGCACAAACAGCGGGAGGAACGCACGACAACCCAAGCACCCCACCCACCTGTCCCTTCAACCAATGTCTGCCCCACCTGTGACAAAGACTGTAGATCCCACATTGGACTCATCACTCACCTGAGAACTCATATTAGTGTGGGAGCAAGTCATCCTCGACTCCGAGAGACTGCCTAAGAAGAAGAAGAGAAGAAGGAACGCGGTCAGGAGAGAAAGATTGACCCTGTGATCCCAACTGCAACTCACCGTTCTCTAACTGATCTAAGTACGCATGACTTATGGAGAATAAAGTCAACCAAGGTTCCAGGGATTGTTACCCAGTAACCTCCGCTTGAAACGTGCCTATATGCATGCCTATGGAAGGCGAGATTGAGTTTGCTAGTGATACCTTCCATGGTTGAAAAGCCTCCTGGCACTTACTGTCAAGCTCACCCATGAAGACTGACTGCCTGGGTGAGGTACTGGAGCACGAGACTGGAGGGGGCTTGGAAAATTATACTCCAAGGATTCGCTGCCTTCAGGAAAGAAAGAAAAGAAAGACTTGCATTTATTTTGCACCTTTAATAACCACCGGACATCTCAAAGCACTTTACATCCAATGAAGTACTTTTGGAATGTAGTCACCGTTGTAATGTGGGAAATGCGGCAGCCAATTTGCGCACAGCAAACACCCACAAACAGCAATGTGATAATGACCAGATAATCTGTTTTTGTTATGTGGATTGAGGGATCAATATTGGCCAGGACGCCAGGGGTAACTACCTTGCTCTTCTTCGAAATAGTGCCATGGGATCTTTTACATCCACGTGAGCAAGAGATGGAGCCTCGGTTTAACGTCTCATCCGAAAGACGGCACCTCCGACAGTGCAGCACTCCCTCAGCACTGCATTGGAGTGTCAGCCTAGATTTACGTGCTCAAGACCCTGGAGTGGGTCTTGGATCCAGCACCTTCGACTCAGAGGTGACAGTGCTACCCACTGAGCCACAGCTGGCAAAGGAGAGAAAGTGAAATTGCGAAAGAAAATTGAAAGAAAAAATGAGAGGAAGAAATATGTTGATCACTCTTTGTGTGAAGAAGACTTTCATCATATCAGTCCTATGAGCAAAATCCTAAAAGGGCAAAGGGTGTTAAAAAGACAAGCCTGAAGGCTCTGTGCCTCAATGCGAGGAGTATTCGGAATAAGGTGGACGAATTAACTGCGCAGATAGCAGTTAACGGATATGATGTAATTGGCATCCTGGAGACATGGCTCCAGGGTGACCAAGGCTAGGAACTCAACATCCAAGGGTATTCAACATTTAGGAAGGATAAACAGAAAGGAAAAGGAGATGGGGTGGCGTTGCTGGTTAAAGAGGAAATTAATGCAATAGTAAGGAAGGACATTAGCTTGGATGATGTGGAAACCAAATGGTGGAGCTACGGAATACCAAACGGCAGAAAACACTAGTGGGAGTTGTGTACAGACCATCAAACAGTAGTAATGAGGATAGGTACAGCATCAAACAAGAAATTAGGGATGCGTGCAATAAAGGTACAGCAGTTATCATGGGCAACTTTAATCTACATATTGACTGCACTAACCAAACTGGTAGCCATGCGGTGGAGGAGGATTTCCTGGAGTGTATTAGGGATGGTTTTCTAGACCAATATGTCGAGGAACTAACTAGAGGGCTGGCCATCCTAGACTGGGTGATGTGTAATGAGAAAGGACTAATTAACAATCTTGTTGAGCGAGGCCCCTTGGAAGAGTGACCATAATATGGTAGAATTCTTTATTAAGATGGAGAGTGACACAGTTAATTCAGAGGCTAGGGTCCTAAACTTGGGGAAAGATAACTTCGATGGTATGAGATGTGAATTGGCTAGAATAGACTGGCGAGTGATACTTAAAGGGTTGACTGTGGATAGGCAATGGTAAACATTTAAAGATCACATGGATGAACTTCAACAAATGTACATCCCTGTCTGGAGTAAAAATAAAACGGGGAAGGTGGCTCAACTGTGGCTAACAAGGGAAATTAAGGATAGTGTTAAATCCAAGGAAGAGGCATATAAATTGGCCAGAAAAAGCAGCAAACCTGAGGACTGGGAGAATTTTGCAATACAACAGAGGAGGACAAAGGGTTTAATTAGGAGGAGGAAAATAGAGTATGAGAGGAAGCTTGCTGGGAACATAAAAACTGACTGCAAAAGCTTCTATAGATATGTGAAGAGAAAAAGATTAGTGAAAACAAACGTAGGTCCCTTGCAGTCAGATACAGGTGAATTTATAATGGGGTACAAAGAAATGGCGGACCGGTTAAACAAATAATTTGGTTCTGTTTTCAGGAAGGAAGACACAAATAACCTTCCAGAAATACTAGGGGACCGAGGGTCTAGTGAGAAGGAGGAACTGAAGGATATCCTTCTAAAATGGGAAATTGTGTTAGGGAAATTGATGGGCTTGAAGGCCGATAAATCCCCGGGGCCTGATAATCTGCATCCCAGAGTACTTAAGGAAGTGGCCCTAGAAATAGTGGATGCATTGGTGATCATTTTCCAACAGTCAATCGACTCTGGATCAGTTCCTATGGACTGGAGGGTAGCTAATGGAGCAGCACTATTTAAAAAAGGAGGGAGAGAGAAAACGGCTAATTATAGACCGGCTAGCCTGACATCAGTCGTGGGGAAAATGTTGGAATCAATTATTAAAGATGAAATAGCAGCCCATTTGGAAAGCAGTGACAGGATCGGTCCAAGTCAGCACGGATTTATGAAAGGGAAATCATGTTTGACAAATCTTCTGGAATCTTTTTGAGGATGTAACTGGTAGTCTGGACAAGGGAGAACTAGTGGCTGTGGTGTATTTGGAATTTCAAAAGGCTTTTGACAAGGTCCCACACAAGAGATTGGTGTGCAAAATCAAAGCACATGGTATTGGGGGTAATATACTGACGTGGATCGAGAACTGGTTGGCTGACAGGAAGCAGAGAGTCGGGATAAATGGGTCCTTTTCAGAATGGCAGGCAGTGACTAGTGGGGTGCCGCAGGGCTTAGTGCTGGTACCACAACTCTTTATAATATACATTAATGATTTAGATGAAGGAATTGAGTGTAATATCTATAAGTTTGCAGATGACACTAAGCTGGGTGGCGGTGTGAGCTGTGAGGAGGACGCTAAGAGCCTGCAGGATGACTTGGACAGGTTAGGTGAGTGGGCAAATGCATGGCAGATGCAGTATAATGTGGATAAATGTGAGGTTATCCACTTTGGGGGCAAAAACTCAAAGACAGAATATTATCTGAATGGCGGCAGATTAGGAAAGGGGGAGGTGCAACGAGACCTGGGTGTCATGCTTCATCAGTCATTGAAAGTTGACATGCAGGTACAGCAGGCAGTGAAGAAGGCAAATGGTATGTTGGCCTTTATAGCTATGGGATTTGAGTATAGGAGCAGGGAGATATTACTGCAGTTGTACAGGACCTTGTGAGGCCTCACCTGGAATATTGTGTTCAGTTTTGGTCTCCTAACCTGAGGAAGGACGTTCTTGCCATTGAGGGAGTGTAGCGAAGGTTCACCAGACTGATTCCTGGGATGGCGGGACTGACATATGAGGAGAGACTGGATCAACTGGGTCTTTATGCACTGGAGTTTAGAAGGATGAGAGGGGATCGCATAGAATCTTAAGATTCTGATGGGACTGGACAGGTTAGATGTGGGAAGAATGTTCCCGATGATGGGGAAGTCCAGAACCAAGGGACACAGTCTAAGGATAAGGGGTAGGCTATTTAGGACTGAGATGAGGAGAAACTTCTTCACTCAGAGTTGTTAAACTGTGGAATTCCCTACCGCAGAGAGTTGTTGATGCCAGTTCATTGGATTTATTCAAGAGGGAGTTAGATATGGCCCTTACGGCTAAAGGGATCAAGGGGTATGGAGAGAAAGCGGGAAAAGGATACTGAGGGAATGATCAGCCATGATCTTATTGAATGATGGTGCAGGCTCAAAGGGCCGATTGGCCTACTCCTGCACCTATTTTCTATGTTTCTATGTTTCTATGATTGCCTTTATCGAATTTGATGCTGTGTTCGCTAGTCGATGCATTGCTTGATGCCCTGGAGAGGCGTTGAGAATTATTCAGGACATAAGAACATAAGAACATAAGAAATAGGAGCAGGAGTAGGCCATTTGACCCCTCAAGCCTGGTCCGCCATTCAATAAGATCATGACTGATCTGATCATGGACTCAGTTCCATGTCCCTGCCCGCTCCCCATAACCCTTTATTCCTTTATCGCTCAAAAATCTGTCTATCTCCACCTTAAATATATTCAATGACCCAGCCTCTACAGCTCTGTGGGGCAGAGAATTCCACAGATTTACAACCCTTTGAGAAAAGAAATTCCTCCTCTTCTCAGTTTTAAGTGGGCAGCCCCTTATTCTGAGACTATGCCCACTAGTTTTAGTTTCCCCTATGACTCAAAATATCCTCTCTGCATCCACCTTGTTGAGCCCTTTCATTATCTTATATGTTTCGATAAGATCATCGCTCATTCTTCTGAACACCAATGAGTATAGGCCCAACTTACTCAACCTATCTTCATACGTCAACCCTAGAAATAGTGGATGCATTGGTGGTCATTTTCCAACATTCTATAGACTCTGGCTCAGTTCCTTTAGATTGGAGGGTAGCTCATGTAACCCCACTTTTTAAAAAAGGAGGGTGAGAAAACATGGAATTATAGACCGGTTAGCCTGACATCGGTAGTGGGGAAAATGTTGGAATCAATTATTAAAGATGTAATAGCAGCGCATTTGGAAAGCAGTGACAGGATCGGTCCAAGTCAGCATGGATTTATGAAAGGGAAATCATGCTTGACAAATCATCTAGAATTTTTTGAGGATGTAACGAGTAGAGTGGACAAGGAAGAACCAGTGGATGTGGTGTATTTGGACTTTCAACAGGCTTTTGACAAGGTCCCACACAAGAGATTAGTGTGCAAAATTAAAGCACATGTTATTGGGGGTAATGTATTGACGTGGATAGAGAACTGGTTGGCAGACAGGAAGCAAAGAATAGGAATAAACAGGTCCTTTTCAGAATGGCAGGCAGTGATTAGTGGGATATCACAAGGTTCAGTGGTGGGACCCCAGCTATTTACAATATACATTAATGATTTGGACAAAGCAATTGAATGTAATGTCTCCACGTTTGCTATGACACTAAGCTGGGTGGCAGTGTGAGCTGTGAGGAGGATGCTAAGAGGCTGCAGGGTGACTTGGACAGGTTAGGTGAGTGGGCAAATGCATGGCAGATGAAGTATAATGTGGATAAATGTGAGGTTTTCCACTTTGGTGGTCAAAACAGGAAGGCAGAATATTATCTGAATGGTGACAGATTAGGAAAAAGGGAGCTGCAACAAGACCTGGGTGTCATGGTACATCAGTCATTGAAAGTTGGCATGCAGGTACAGCAGGCGGTGAAGAAGGCAAATGGCATGTTGGCATTCATAGCGAGGGGATTTGAGTATAGAAGCAGGGAGGTCTTACTGCAGTTTTACAGGGCCTTGATGAGGCCTCACCTTATTGTGTACAGTTTTGGTCTCCGAATCTGAGGAAGGACATTCTTGCTACTGAGGGAGTGCAGCGAAGGTTTACCAGACTGATTCCCGGGATGGCAGGACTGACATATGAAGAAAGACTGGATCAACTAGGCTTATAATCACTGGAATTTAGAAGAATGAGAGGGGATCTCATAGAAACATATAAAATTCTGATGGGATTGGACAAGTTAGATGCAGGAAGAATGTTTACAATATTGGGGAAGTCCAGAACCAGGGGTCACAGTCTAAGGGTAAGGGGTAAGCCATTTAGGACTGAGATGAGGAGAAACTTCTTCACTCAGAGAATTGTGAACCTGTGGAATTCTCTACCAGAGAAAGTTGTTGAGGCCAGTTCGTTAGATATATTCAAAAGGGAGTTAGAGGTGGCCCTTACGGCTCAAGGGATCAAGTGGTATGGAAAGAAAGCAGGAATGGGGTACTAAAGTTGCAAAAATGATCAGCCATGATCATATTGAATGGCGGTACAGGCTCGAAGGGCCAAATGGTCTACTCCTGCACCTATTTTCTATGTTTCTATGTTTCTAACCCCCCCTCATCTCCGGAATCAACCGAGTGAACCTTCTCTGAACAGCCTCCAATGGAAGTATATCCTTCCTTAAATATGGAGACCAAAACTGGACGGAGGCTGGAAGTAGGCCACAGCCCCAGACATTTTGCAGGCTCTGGCGGGAAGTCGCTGAAATAGTGTCAGCGAGTGATAGTGCCCAGGACAGCGACCCAATGTCGCAAGAAGTGGAATGACATCATGCGGGTGGTGAGGGTATCTTTAACATTAACCTGAGCATGCCATGCTCTGAGCTAAGTGTGCTGTCTCTCCTCAATGTAATGTGTCTGACCCTATGCTATACGTGTTTTAGGCCAGATGAAACGTTAGCATTTGCAGCCTCACCCACTCTAAGGGCCTGCATGCGCTGTTAACTTTCCTACTCCATTGTGAGACCCACCCCTCATCTTGTTACCTCCTCAATCTTCTTATGCGTCTGGAAGACGCTATCCTTACCATTACTGTTAGGTCCTCACCCCCTCATTCAAGCATTTCCACAAGTACTCACAGCTAATGGAAGTTACACTGTACAGCAAAATTCTAAACGGACAAAGGGTGTTAAAAAAACAAGCCTGAAGGCTTTGTGTCTTAATGCAAGGAGTATCCGCAATAAGGTGGATGAATTAATTGTGCAAATAGATGTTAACAAATATGATGTGATTGGGATTACGGAGATGTGGCTCCAGGATGATCAGGGCTGGGAACTCAACATTCAGGGGTATTCAACATTCAGGAAGGATAGAATAAAAGGAAAAGGAGGTGGGGTAGCATTGCTGGTTAAAGAGGAGATTAATGCAATAGTTAGGAAAGACATTAGCTTGGATGATGTGGAATCTATATGGGTAGAGCTGCAGAACACCAAAAGGCAAAAAACGTTAGTAGGAGTTGTGTACAGACCTCCAAACAGTAATAGGGATGTTGGGGAGGGCATCAAACAGGAAATTAGGGGTGCATGCAATAAAGGTGTAGCAGTTATAATGGGTGACTTTAATATGCACATAGATTGGGCTAGCCAAACTGGAAGCAATACGGTGGAGGAGGATTTCCTGGAGTGCATAAGGGATGGTTTTCTAGACCAATATGTTGAGGAACCAACTAGGGGGGAGGCCATCTTAGACTGGGTGTTGTGTAATGAGAGAGGATTAATTAGCAATCTCATTGTGCGAGGCCCCTTGGGGAAGAGTGACCATAATATGGTGGAATTCTGCATTAGGATGGAGAATGAAACAGTAAATTCAGAGACCATGGTCCAGAACTTAAAGAAGGGTAACTTTGAAGGTATGAGGCGTGAATTGGCTAGGATAGATTGGCGAATGATACTTAGGGGGTTGACTGTGGATGGGCAATGGCAGACATTTAGAGACCGCATGGATGAATTCCTGTCTGGCGTAAAAATAAAAAAGGGAAGGTGGCTCAACCGTGGCTATCTAGGGAAATCAGGGATAGTATTAAAGCCAAGGAAGTGGCATACAAATTGGCCAGAAATAGCAGCGAACCTGGGGACTGGGAGAAATTTAGAACTCAGCAGAGGAGGACAAAGGGTTTGATTAGGGCAGGGAAAATGGAGTACGAGAAGAAGCTTGCAGGGAACATTAAGGCGGATTGCAAAAGTTTCTATAGGTATGTAAAGAGAAAAAGGTTAGTAAAGACAAACGTAGGTCCCCTGCAGTCAGAATCAGGGGAAGTCATAACGGGGAACAAAGAAATGGCAGACCAATTGAACAAGTACTTTGGTTCGGTATTCACTAAGGAGGATACAAACAACCTCCCGGATATAAAAGGGGTCAGAGGGTCTAGTAAGGAGGGGGAACTGAGGGAAATCTTTATTAGTCGGGAAATTGTGTTGGGGAAATTGATGGGATTGAAGGCCGATAAATCCCCAGGGCCTGATGGACTGCATCCCAGAGTACTTAAGGAGGTGGCCTTGGAAATAGCGGATGCATTGACAGTCATTTTCCAACATTCCATTGACTCTGGATCAGTTCCTATCGAGTGGAGGGTAGCCAATGTAACCCCACTTTTTAAAAAAGGAGGGAGAGAGAAAACAGGGAATTATAGACCGGTCAGCCTGACCTCAGTAGTGGGTAAAATGATGGAATCAATTATTAAAGATGTCATAGCATTGCATCTGGAAAATGGTGACATGATAGGTCCAAGTCAGCATGGATTTGTGAAAGGGAAATCATGCTTGACAAATCTTCTGGAATTTTTTGAGGATGTTTCCAGTAAAGTGGACAAAGGAGAACCAGTTGATGTGGCATATTTGGACTTTCAGAAGGCTTTCGACAAGGTCCCACACAAGAGATTAATGTGCAAAGTTAAAGCACATGGGATTGGGGGTAGTGTGCTGACGTGGATTGAGAACTGGTTGTCAGACAGGAAGCAAAGAGTAGGAGTAAACGGGTACTTTTCAGAATGGCAGGCAGTGACTAGTGGGGTGCCGCAAGGTTCTGTGCTGGGGCCCCAGCTGTTTACATTGTACATTAATGATTTAGACGAGGGGATTAAATGCAGTATTTCCAAATTTGCGGATGACACTAAGTTGGGTGGCAGTGTGAGCTGCGAGGAGGATGCTATTAGGCTGCAGAGTGACTTGGATAGGTTAGGTGAGTGGGCAAATGCATGGCAGATGAAGTATAATGTGGATAAATGTGAGGTTATCCACTTTGGTGGTAAAAACAGAGAGACAGACTATTATCTGAATGGTGACAGATTAGGAAAAGGGAAGGTGCAACGAGACCTGGGTGTCATGGTACATCAGTCATTGAAGGTTAGCATGCAGGTACAGCAGGCGGTTAAGAAAGAAAATGGCATGTTGACCTTCATAGCGAGGGGATTTGAATACAGGGGCAGGGAGGTGTTGCTACAGTTGTACAGGGCCTTGGTGAGGCCACACCTGGAGTATTGTGTACAGTTTTGGTCTCCTAACTTGAGGAAGGACATTCTTGCTATTGAGGGAGTGCAGCGAAGATTCACCAGACTGATTCCCGGGATGGCGGGACTGACCTATCAAGAAAGACTGGATCAACTGGGCTTGTATTCACTGGAGTTCAGAAGAATGAGAGGGGATCTCATGGAAACGTTTAAAATTCTGACGGGTTTAGACAGGTTATATGCAGGAAGAATGTTCCCAATGTTGGGGAAGTCCAGAACCAGGGGTCACAGTCTGAGGATAAGGGGTAAGCCATTTAGGACCGAGATGAGGTGAAACTTCTTCACCCAGAGAGTGGTGAACCTGTGGAATTCTCTACCACAGAAAGTAGTTGAGGCCAATTCACTAAATATATTCAAAAGGGAGTTAGATGAAGTCCTTTCTACTCGGGGGATCAAGGGTTATGGCGAGAAAGCAGGAATGGGGTACTGAAGTTTCATGTTCAGCCATGAACTCATTGAATGGTGGTGCAGGCTAGAAGGGCTGAATGGCCTGCTCCTGCACCTATTTTCTATGTTTCTATGTTTCTATGACCTTGAAAGACTCTCAAGCACTAAAATGTTCTGAACTATGTATGGTACTTCGAACAGATGGATAGAAGGGCACTAATTCTGACATTTTCTTTAATCCTGCAGACCAAGTGTGCACACAATAGAAGAGACCAGATGCAGACCGGAAGAGAGGACTCTGATCTGCAACCCCTAACTGCGGTGGAGGAACGTGTGTTAGCCCTGATGGTGGCGGTGCGCGAGGCTGAACCATCTCAGGACAGTGACGTTGTGTTGAGTTCCTTTGCAGCTGCTAGAAGGCGACTTAGCCCTGACACCACAATCCTTCAGCTCTTTCCAGGAGACTGGCATATACAAACGCCTTTTCCAGTCCTGGCCCCCTCCCCTGCAGGTAATCACTCATCTCTGGCTTTGTGCTTTCAGATGATGACTCAGACAGCCAGAAGCCTGCACCTCAGCCTTTCACTGCGGGTGATGGTGGAGAGGATGAGGAGGCGGAGGACACCTCTCTGTACATGTCAGAAGATCTAGCAGCCTCAAAGAGCGGTGCCAGCAGCTTTTTTGCAGAAGGCGAGGTCGGGGAGATGGAGGTGGGTGAAGCTCCGGGACCCAGTGGCCTGCAGCAATGCCACGGGGAAGGGAGAACAGAGGGCCAGCTCCCCGGAGGGTGAGAGCGCACCTGAGTGATGCTCAGCAGCACTCTGATAAGCCCGAATTAGAGGATGACACCAGGCAGTCATTGCAGATGCACAGCAATCCGTTGAGTGCATTGGCAAGGGTGCCCGAGAGTCTCGATGCACTAGCTGTGAGGATGGAGGAGTCCACCTCAAATTGTCGCACATGGTTCTCAGCAGCCCATGGAACCCAACCTTGCTGGATACCAACGGATGTTGGATGCGACAAGTGACCATGGTGCCCCAGCCATGGTGGCATGGGCTATGGCTAATGGGGTAGTAGCCATTGAGCATCAGGCTGATGCTATTGTAGACCTACATGCTGTCATGCCGTCAGTGCATGGTGGCATCAATCAGCTGCGTGGTGTGCTGTAGTCGCAGTCTGCCCTGATGCACAGCCAACTTGAATCCACGCAGGCACTGACCGCTGCCATCATGTCGGGGCCCCATCAGTTCAACGGGGACCTAACATTGCCGATGCTGGGGCTCTGCCCCTGGAGGAACAGCAGCGTGTCGGGCCTGTTGGAACGTGATGTCCTCTCTCAGGACGACATTATTCTGCCCTTGCTCCTGCCGCTGTCTGCAACCCATCCACCACAGAGTACCGCCTCCCATGCTGAGGTGATGCAGTCCGCAGCCGTGCCCACCATTATTCTTTGCAGTGGATGATGGCGCCCTTTTGTGCTTCTTTACAGCACACTATGCAACGTTATTTTGAATTGTCATATTGTTGTGTTGCAATTTATATACAAGGAGGCTTGGAGGGTGGGGTGTGATGTCTTCAGGTGAATAGGCTGGCCATTCGACACATCTTATGTGATTCACTGGTATTGATGTGCGATGAATCTCTGAAAAGCATTCCTTGCAGCGGCAACAGTGTCAGGCTGCCTCTTCCGAGGCTGAAGCTCCTTGTCTTCCCCCTCATCGTCGCCATCCTCCTGAGGTGCAGCGAGCATCCCTGCTGGCAATGGCTGGCCCCTCATGATGGCTAGGTTGTGTAGCATGCAGCACACAACGGTGAACATGGACAATCAAACAGGGCTGTGCTGAAAGGTCCCTCCAGAGCTGCCAAGGCAGCGGAAATGCAGCTTTAGTACCCTGATAGTTTGCTCTATAATGATCCTGGTTGCGATATGGCTGGTGTTGTAGCGCTGCTCGGCAGGTGTGGTGGGATTGCGGAGGGAAGTCATCAGCCAGGCGGCGAGACCATATCCTTTGTCGTCAATGAGCCAGCCATGCCCTGGACATGTTGAACTTTATGTCGTCTATTTGTCGGCTGTAGAGAGCGTCAGTCGAATGCAGCAATGTACTGCAAACCACGAGACGTTACATATAGCGCCTACAGGGGCCTGGAAGCACCTGGTAGCATAGAAGTTCAATGGTACTGTCACTTTCACTGCCACTGACAGCGAGGTCCTGGTGCCGATGTCAGCTGCCAGGTATGTCTGCAGGAGGTGGCATAGCTCGGTGACCACCTCCTTGTGGAACCGCAGGCTCCTTATACACTGCTCCTTGGACATATCAAGGTAAAGTAATGTGCACGGTAAACCCTGCATGTGTACAGGCCCCTGCCCCACTGGCCATAACCTTTGTGCAGTCGGCGCCTTTGATGTCTTCACTGCAGGACGACGTGGGGTGCCATCACTGCCCCCATTAAGTTGCAGAAGGTAACACCGAAATGCTAGTCGCCAATGTATCTGACCTGAAAGCTACCAATGTTTGCGAAATGCTGAGTAGTCGCAGCACGCCAATACCCCTGCACTCTGCGAGGAGGGCACGCAGCACTAACCGCAACCTCTGTGGCCCGGCTGCACCTTCCTTTAAATACTGCCTCAGAATCTTTATCTCGACTTGTGAATGGCAACTTTTTGTGCCATGTTCCCGGCCAGCCGGTAAGTGGACTACATAAAGCCGGAAAAGGTGAATTTGGCGAGACCAGGCTCCAAGGAGGCGTTGCACGCATACTGACATCGGGATTTCCATGGCAGTAGTCGGCAAGGCGGCAATTCTTTGCGCCCTTGAAAAAGCAGAACCGAATTTCCCATCAGATGGCACCACTGCCTAACGCCACACCCAGCCATTTACGTCGCATTACCACCTCTCCCGGGCAGGATCAGCTGCCGGTAGCAATCGAATCTCAACCTCTTATAACACTCCGGTGAAGCACCCTGCGATGTTTTACTATGTTAAAGGTGCTATATAAATACAAGTTGTTGTTGTTGTTGTTGCAGACCTTCTCTGTATGGCCTCTAATGTTTGAATGTCTGTCTAGTTTTTTGGCAACCCGAATTCGATGTGAGAATCAATTGGCAGAGAAATTTGGTCACGCCTCATTTGGGGCGGTACCAGGCGGAACGGTAATTTTATCACCGAGAGAAAGTTTGCGCCCTCCACCCAGAAATTCGTCAGAATCGGGCTGACAGAGGCGCAAAATCAATCGTTGCACACCAGAGCTGGGGGGGTGGGGATGATAACGAAAGTTTGGTCGGTACATTTAGCGGAACCAATGCGCATGCGCCAAACTTCTAATCAGATCCTGGGAACAGCCGAATCTTAAAGGCGTGGCAAGATAAGTTAGTGCATGAGCAGCTCCAGCTCCACAGCATCTTCAGAGCCTGAAAATGGAGGAGCAAGCAGGGCGCCAGCTATGTGTCTGCTTCTCACCCACCACCTGGAGGCAGTGGAGAGTTGCTGGAATTCCCGCCAGCCTGGAGGGGGATGAAGGTCACCGCCTAGGGTTTTGACGAGGCTGTAGAGGGAGGTGGCATAGCACATTCCAGCCCAGAACATGGTGGCCACAACAACGCAATGTCGCAATAAATTCAACAACCTTACTAGCACGAAATATAAAAAGCAGATAGCAAGAGTTTCTACAGGTATATAAAAAGGAAGATAGTGGCTAAAGTAAATGTTGGTCCCTTAGAGGATGAGACCTGGGGAATTAGTAATGGGGAACATGGAGATGGCAGAAACTCTGACAAATATTTTGTATCAGTCTTTACGGTAGAAGACACAAAAAATATCCCAACAGTGGATAGTCAAGGGGCTATAGGGGGTGAGGAACTTAATCACAATCATTAAGGAGGTGGTACTCAGTAAGATAACAGGACTAAAGGCAGATGAATCCCCTGGACCTGATGGCTTGAATTCTGGGGTTTTAAGAGAAGTAGCGGCAGGGATTGTGGATGCATTGGTTGTAATTTACCAAAATTCCCTGGATTCTGGGGGGGTCGCAGCAGATTGGAAAACTGCAAATATAATGCCCCTATTTAAAAAAGGAGGTAGACAAAAAGCAGGAAACTATAGACCAGTTAGCCTAACATCTGTGGTTGGGAAAATGTTGGAGTTCATTATTAAAGAAGCAGTAGCAGAACATTTGGAAAAGCATAATTCAGTCAGCGAGAGTCAGAATGGATTTAGGAAAGGGAAGTCATGTTTGACAAATTTGCTGGAATTCTTTGAGGATGTAACAAACAGGGTGGATAAAGGGGAACCAGTGGATGTGGTGTATTTGGACTTCCAGAAGGCATTTGACAAGGTGCCACATAAAAGGTTACTGCACAAGATAAAAGTTCACAGGGTTGGTGGTAATATATTAACATGGATAGAGGATTGGCTAACTAACAGCAAACAGAGAATTGGGATAAATGGTTCATTCTCAGGTTAGCAATCAGTAACTAGTGGGGTGCCGCAGAGATCAGTGCTGTGACCCCAACTATTTACAATCTATATTAACGACTTGGATGAAGGGACCGAGTGTAGCGTAGCCAAGTTTGCTGACGCTACAAAGATGGGAGGAAAAGCAATGTGTGAGGAGGACACAAAAAACCTGAAAAAGGACATAGACAGGCTAAGTGAGTGGGCAACAATTTGGCAGATGGAGTATAATGTTGGAAAGTGTGAGGTTATGCACTTTGACAGAAAAAATTGAAGAGCAAGTTATTATTTGAATGGAGAAAAATTGCAAAGTGCTGCAGTGGAACGGGACCTGGGGGTCCTGGTGCATGAAACACAATAGATTAGTATGCAGGTACAGCAAGTGATCAGGAAGGCCAATGGAATCTTGGCCTTTATTGCAAAGGGGATGGAGTATAAAAGCTGGGAAGTCTTGCCACAGTTATACAGGTATTGGTGAGGCCACACCTGGAATACTGCGTACAGTTTTGGTTTCCATATTTACGAAAGGATATACTTGCTTTGGAGGAAGTTCAGAGAAGGTTCACTAGGTTGATTCCGGAGATGAGGGGGTTGACTTATGAGGAAAGGTTGAGTTGGTTAGGCCTCTACTCATTGGAATGAAGGTGATTTTATCGAAACGTATAAGATTATGAGGGGGCTTGACAAGTGTAAGCATCGAATCCTCAAGGATTTATTGGACATTATCTGGACATTGTGTTTTAATCTCCAAGGATTCGTTGGACATATTTTTCTCACCGCAGATAAAAGCTGGAAGCTGTTTATGGGAGGGGCCCAGGTATTTCTCCACATTGGACTTAGAATGATGGGGCGGGGATCTGGGAAGACAATTACCAAGAGAAGGCAATTCATCACAGCTGATGAGCAGATGGAGAGTCTATTGTTAAACAATGTGAACTCGTCAAAGGTAGATCAGATGAACTGATCAGTGATCGAGCCATTACTTGGATGAGATACCAGAACAATAGAAAGCCATTAAGCCCAGACTGGTCGGAAGTGAAAACCCATCACTGGACTCAAAACAGGAAGCCTCGAAAACAAGGAAACTTTATTGGGCAAAAAGACACACCCACAGGAAGCCTTGAAATAACAACAAACTTTATTCAGCCTGAAAGGGCGGACAGTATCGGGATATAAAAGAGGCCGGGTGGCCACAGCTCGCTCTCTTGCTCTCGCTCACTTCGCTTCTACAAGGACCAAGCCCTCCGTATGGGACAGAGAGAAGAAACCAGAAGAGACACGTTTTCACCAGGAGAAGCAATGAGTAAGCCAACGAATCGGTGAGCATCATCTCTGCACACACATCTTTTAAGATCATAGCCATGGTGTGAAGGGGTATCATGGGTTCTCCCAACCAATATCTTAGGGGTTTTCAGGGGAGGTTTTAGACGTGGGTACTTCACGATAGGGGTGTGTTTAGATGGGCCAGACTGTGAATTGTACTGCATTTGTTTGTTTTACACACCAGAGTGTGTGTGGTTTTACTGGTTGCAAGTGTGTTTTAACTTTAATAAAAGCATCGGCAGTTGAGACCAAGGTACTCGTCCCTGATTCATTCATCTGTTCAGTACATTAATCACTCCCAGGGCTAGAACTATTGTAAAGTGGGGGTGCTTCAAAAACACCCAAGGGAAACCACTTACACAAGGTGGGATGCAAAGAGGATGTTTCCACTGATCAAAGAGACTAGAACTAGGAGGCATAATCTTAGAATAAGGGGCCGCCCATTTAAAACTGAGATGAGGAGGAATTTCTTCTGTCAGAGTGTTGTAAATCTGTGGAATTCTCTGCCTCAGACAGCTATGGAAGCTGGGTCATTGAATAAATTTAAGACAGAGATAGACAGTCGCTTAACCGATAAGGGAATAAGGGGTTATGAGGAGCGGGCAGAGAAGTGGACCTGAGTCCATGATTGGGTCAGCCATGATCGTATTAAATGGTGGAGCAGGCTCGAGGGGACGTACGGCTTAATCCTGTTCCTATATCTTATGTTCTTACTAGAGTCGTCAGGGTGAGTATCCTTTCCATTCACCTTCCAATGCCTTCATGTGAACCTCACTGTCTCACACAATGTAAAGACTTTGCACTGCCTACCCCTTCTCTATGTCTACCAGGCCATGCTCCTCCTTACTGAAGCCAGCCTGAGACCTCTCTATCACCTCACCAGACATGCCCTGCCCATCCAAGCCCCTCTCTCCTTCTAGCTCCTTACTCAGCCTGAGCCCACCTAGCAGCACCTTTCAACTCTTCATATATGTTCACATGCTTAAGCCTCATACTTACTGTGCTTGTGCCCCAGACCCACATCCACTGTGCGATGAAATGCAGATATGCACACTTCGCCATATTATTCGCGAGTACCCTACTTTAGATACATGTGGCACATCAGCACCTGGACAGCCACTAACAACTTTTTGTTTTTGTCATTGCAGGTCAAACTTCGGCACAATATGCACGAGCTGCATCGTAGGGGCAGAAGTCAGCCCAACCTCCTTAGCGAGGTGGAAGAGTGAGTGTCTGCCCCCATGGGCGCTGCAGTCGTGGCGGTGGAGGGTGGAGAGGCCGAGCCCCTGCGTGACACTGATGGTATGTGAATGAGATGGGCATTTTGTGTGAGTCTTCTTAGCCTTGAGGCCGCATGCCTTACAACATTGCAACCAAGATAATGATGCCCCCTCTACTTCTTGCCTTCGTGCCCCCTCCCCAGCTGGTAACTGCACTACTGTTGCTTTGTGCTTACAGATGATGAGCAAGAAGAGCGGCAGCCTGCCCATCTGTGGACGTCAGCAGACGACGGGGAAGACGAGGATGAGGAGGTGGAGAGCAGTGTGCTGGAACAGGGTGAGACATCCTCATTGGGAGTGAGTGGGGAGGGTACCTTGGTGGAAGAGGCTGTTTTCCCGGGGTTGCATGAAGCTGAGGCTCCGGGCTCCAGCGGCCTGCAGCAATGCCCAGCGCGAGGGCCAGCTCTCCGGAGGGCAAGTCGGCCCATGAGTCCTGCTCACAGACAGGCAGATGAGCACCTGGAGGCTATGGCCAGGGAGTCAACGCAGATACACCGTGAGCTAATGGTTGCATTGGCGAGGATCCCGCAGAGCATGGATGCACTTGTTTTGAATGTGGTGGAGAACGCCTCAACTTTTGCATTTGCGTCTCAGCAGCCCATCGAGTCCATCCTTGGTAGATTTCGCATGAAGTGACCATGAGGTCCCAGACATGATGGTGTGGGCCATGGCTCATGTGGCAGCAGCCACTGAGCGGCAAGCTGAGACCACATTACACCTGCATTCTGCCATGTCATCAGTGCGTGGTGGCATCAATGCGCTGTGTGCACTGATGCAGAGTCAAATTGATGCCACGCAAGCACTAACTGATGCCATCATTTCTGGGTCCCCATCAGTCCAATGGGGAGGTAACGGTCCTGAAGTAGGCCAGCAATCTGCGCTCCATCAGATAACTCCGGATACTGAGGCTGTGCCCCGGGGGAGTGGCAGCCCGTCATTCGAGATGGAACCTCTTGTCCTCTCTCAGGAGCACATAATTCCAGCTTCCACCACTGCCAAGACTGGTGCCAACCATTCTCAGGTGGTACTGTCAGTAGCCAGACCTTCCAGGCTCAGAGCTGGTCCAGGGTGTCATGCTAGGCCATCTGTCCTGTCTCCCTCAGACGCACAGCAGCCCTCAAGCAGCCTTGCTGCAGGGACTGAGGTCCCATTGAGGAGGCGCAGTAGGCGAGGGAGGGGGGTGAGGCAGAGGGGTGGGAAATTTCAGTGGAAGATGCATTGAATAAATGTATCCCCATGGGAACTATGTATATATGTTGGGAAGTCTCAGCATCTGTTGCGTTTTTTGAAGGGGTGGCTGCTCCATGTTGTTTTCTTGGTGGGTGTGAGGTTTTTGGGGTTGTTTGAGGCATGTTTGCCAAATAAAATGTTAGTTGAACCATTTCCTTCAGCCTCTGGTGTCAGACTGTTCAGTTCTGATGGAGATGTGGCATTATCGTGGCACAATGCACCGTCATTATTAGCTACATCCCTCAGCTACCTCCATTTAAGCGAAGAGTCATGGCACCGCCAACATTGGTAAGCTGCCTCCTCCATGGTTGTTGCTGGTCCTCGTCGTGTTGCTGGAGATTCGGGGCGTCGCTAGGCTCCTATACCTCTTCCTCCTCCTCCTCCTCCTCCTCCTTTCTGAGGTGGGCCTGCGCTCCCCACTGGCAAGGCCTGGGCCCTCATGATGGCCACGTTGTGCAGCATGCAGAACATCACAATGAATAGTAAGACCTGTTCAGGGAAATATTGAAGGCTGCCTCTGTAGTGGTCCAGGCATTGGAATCTCTACTTCTACACTCCTATTGTCTGCTTTACAAAGTTGCGGGTGGTGGCATGGCTCTCATTGTAGTGCTCTTCCGGCTCGGTGGTGCGATTGCGGAGGAAGATCATTAACCAGGTCACCAGGCCATATCCCTTGTCCCTGAGCAGCCAGTCTCGGCCTTGCCGTGGTGGCTGAAACAGTTGTGGCACGGTGCTCTCCCGCAGAATAAAGGCATTATTTGTACTGCCAGGATAGCGAGCATTCAGTGCGAGGATGCGCTGCGTGTGGTCGCACATCAATCGCACGTTTAGGGAGTAGTATCCCTTTCTGTTTCTGAAGACCTCTGCATTCTGTAATGGTGCTTGCAAGACCCTGTACATGCTGTCAATTGCTCCTTGCACCCTCGGGAAGCCCGCCATCCTGGCAAACCCATATGCGCGCTCATCCTGTTTCTCCCTGGTCATCGGGAAGATAATGAAGTCCATGCGATGGTGTAGCGAGCCTGTGTGACATCACGGATGGAGCGATGTGCTGTGAATTGTGAGATGCTGCATATGTCCCCTGATGCAGCCTGGAAGGAGCCGGAAGCATAGAAGGTGAGTGCCACCATGACCTTCCCTGCCACGGGCAGCGCAGTCCTGGTGCCGATGTGAGGCTGCAGGTCTGCCTGCAGGAGATGGCATATCTCTGTAACAACCTCCTTTCGGAAGCACAACCTTCTGACACACTGCTCCTCAGACAGATCCAGGTATGAGCATTGCCACCAGTAAAGCTGCGGGGGGTAAGACTTCCTGCCCCGACGTCTAGGGACTCTTCTCCTTTGACCAGCCCTTCTCTGTTGCCGACGCCTTGCTGGAGCAGGTAGAGTGCGATGCTGGCAAACAAGTAATGCCCCCATTAAAGTTTCACAAAGAAATTACTCTCAAGCTGAACTGTTGTGTGTCTGCCACTGCAAACTCGGAGGCTCACCACCATGCTGTGTGTAAACGTTGCACTGAATATGACCTCTGAGGGAAGCGCTTCCTCATCCCTTTAAGTAGGCACCAGTTTTTCCAGACGTTGTTCTTAGCGGCTATTAATTGAGGCGGCCACACCTAATTTGACACTTCTACTATCTTTTGCGTGAAGGAGGAGTATGCACGTGGTCTATTTTTTCTTCCTATGTCTAGCACTTCATGTTCCACTATCCCTAATTTGGTATCACCTGCATATGTATCCGCCTTGCCTTGAGCTTTTGAATCTGGATCATTTATGTAATTTATAAACAGTAGTTGTCCCTGAGGCACCCACTCCAACATAACTCCTCTAATGTGTACTCGTTGCTTCCTACCTTTCAACCAGTTTCTTATCAGGATTTACCCTGAACGCTTTAAGTTTAATTAACACCCCTTCAATTTGGATCTTTATCTAATGTATTTTGAAAGTCCAGGTACACCATGTCATCAGGCTTAGTTCACTTTGGTGGCTACTTCCTCAAAGAAGATGAGGAGGTTGATCAACTAGGATCTACCCCTTCAAATCCACCCTGTTAACGAGGCCATTTTAAAAATAATTTGTTCATGGGATGTGGGCATTGCTGGCAAGGTCAGCATTTATTGCCCATCTCTAATTGCCCTTGAGAAGGTAGTAGTGAGTTGCTTTCTTGAACCGCTGCAGTCTGTGTGGTGAAGGTACTCCCATACTGCTGTGAGGGAGGGAGTTCTGGATTTTGACCCAGCGATGATACATAAACAGCGATAAATTACCAGGTCAGGATTGTGTGTAACTTGGAAGAGAAGTTGCAGGTGATGGTGTTCACATATGCCTGCTGCCCTTGTCCTCTAGGTGGGTTTGGGAGGTACTGTCGAAGAAGCCTAGGCAAGTTTCTGCAGTGCATCTTATAGTTGGTACACACTGCAGTCACGGTGCGCTGATGGTGGAGGGAGTGAATGTTTAAGGTGGTGGATGATGTGCCAATCAAGCTGCTTTGTTCTGGATGATGTTGAGTTTACATAAGAACATAAAAACATAAGAATTAGGAACAGGAGTAGGCCATCTAGCCCCTCGAGCCTGCTCCGCCATTCAACAAGATCATGGCTGATCTGGCCGTGGACTCAGCTCCACTTACCCGCCCGCTCCCCGTAACCCTTAATTCCCTTATTGGTTAAAAATCTATCTATCTGTGATTTGAATACATTCAATGAGCTAGCCTCAACTGCTTCCTTGGGCAGAGAATTCCACAGATCACAACCCTCTGGGAGAAGAAATTCTGTCTCAACTCGGTTTTAAATTGGCTCCCCCGTATTTTGAGGCTGTGCCCCCTAGTTCTAGTCTCCCCGACCAGTGGAAACAACCTCTCTGCCTCTATCTTGTCTATCCCTTTCATTATTTTAAATGTTTCTATAAGATCACCCCTCATCCTTCTGAACACCAACGAGTAAAGACCCAGTCTACTCAATCTATCATCATAAGGTAACCCCCTCATCTCCGGAATCAGCCTAGTGAATCGTCTCTGTACCCCCTCCAAAGCTAGTATATCCTTCCTTAAGAAAGGTGACCAAAACTGCACGCAGTACTCCAGGTGCGGCCTCACCAATACCCTATACAGTTGCAGCAGGACCTCCCTGCTTTTGTACTCCATCCCTCTCGCAATGAAGGCCAACATTCCATTCGCCTTCCTGATTATCTGCTGCACCTGCAAACTAACTTTTTGGGATTCATGCACAAGGACCCCCAGGTCCCTCTGCACCTCAGCATGTTGTAATTTCTCCCCATTCAAATAATATTCCCTTTTACTGTTTTTTTTCCCAAGGTGGATGACCTCACATTTTCCGACATTGTATTCCATCTGCCAAACCTTAGCCCATTCGCTTAACCTATCCAAATCTCTTTGCAGCCTCTCTGTGTCCTCTACACAACCCGCTTTCCCACTAATCTTTGTGTCATCTGCAAATTTTGTTACACTACACTCTGTCCCCTCTTCCAGGTCATCTATGTATATTGTAAACAGTTGTGGTCCCAGCACCGATCCCTGTGGCACACCACTAACCACCGATTTCCAACCCGAAAAGGACCCATTTATCCCGACTCTCTGCTTTCTGTTAGCTAGCCAATTCTCTATCCATGCTAATACATTTCCTCTGACTCCGCGTATCTTTATCTTCTGCAGTAACCTTTTGTGTGGCACCTTATCGAATGCCTTTTGGAAATCTAAATACACCACATCCATCGGTACATCTCTATCCACCATGCTCGTTATATCTTCAAAGAATTCCAGTAAATTAGTTAAACATGATTTCCCCTTCATGAATCCATGTTGCGTCTGCTTGATTGCACTATTCCTATCTAGATGTCCTGCTATTTCTTCCTTAATGATAGCTTCAAGCATTTTCCCCACTACAGATGTTAAACTAACCGGCCTATAGTTACCTGCCTTTTGTCTGCCCCCTTTTTTAAACAGAGGCGTTACATTAGCTGCTTTCCAATCCGCTGGTACCTCCCCAGAGTCCAGAAAATTTTGGTAGATTATAACGAATGCATCTGCTATAACTTCCGCCATCTCTTTTAACACCTTAGGATGCATTTCATCAGGACCCCGGGACTTGTCTACCTTGAGTCCCATTAGCCTGTCCAGCACTAGCCCCCTAGTGATAGTGATTATCTCAAGGTCCTCCCTTTCCACATTCCTGTGACCAGCAATTTTTGGCATGGTTTTTGAGTCTTCCACTGTGAAGACCGAAGCAAAATAATTGTTTCAGGTCTTAGCCATTTCCACATTTCCCATTATTAAATCCCCCTTCTAATCTTCTAAGGGACCAACATTTACTTTAGTGTTGTTGAGTGTTGTTGGAGCTGCACTTATCCAGGCAAGTGGAGAATATCACCATCACATTCCTGATTTGTGCCTTGTAGATGATGGATAGGCTTTGGGGAGTCAGGAGGTGAGACATTTGCAGCAGAATAGCCAGCCTCTGACCTGCTCCTGGTGCCACAGTATTTATGTGGCTGGTCCAGTTAAGTTTCTGGTTAATAGTGACCCCCAGGATGTTGGTGATGGGGGATTCGGCAATGGTAATGCCATTGAATGTTAAGGGGTGGTGGTTAGACTCTCGCTTGTTGGAGATAGTCATTGCCTGGCACTTGTGTAGTATGAATGTTACTTGCCACTTATCAGCCCCAGCCTGAATGTCGTCCAGGTCTTGTTGCATGCAGGCATGGACTGCTTCATTATCTGACGAGTTGCATCAGGAACTGAACACTATACAATCATCAGTGAACACCCCTGCTTCTGACCTTATGATGGAGGGAAGGTCATTGATGAAGCAGCTGAAGAATATTGTTGCATCGATGTTCTACAAGTTTACTCTAAATAATCCAATCCATTATTTTACGTGGAATGGAAGTAAGACTAATGGGTTTGTTGTTGCCCGTGTCTGTTTAGTCATGAATTTTAAATATTGGCACCATGACTGTTTCAAATCTACTGGTACCTCCCCAGTGTCCATTTGACTGCCTTATAATGTCTCACAAATCTCTTTGTGAGTCTCTCTCAGCACTCTGGATTCCCCTACGTGTGCTGAGTTAACCAGTGTCGGTGGTGGAAGCAGTTATGGCATTACAATTTGCTCCGGTGGTCAAGTGATGTAAAAATAAAACAAAATTCCCAGTCTTGATTGCTATCCAGTAGTAATAATGGAAAATGCATGTAGGGGAATGTTGGAGGAGAACACATCAGGCTCCATTGTGAATCGGGATGAACACCCTGCTGGAACTCACAGTCTAAGTTCATGAATCAGGAATGGTTACTTGGTTGCAAGCACCTGTGGAAATGCACCTCGGCATCAGGCAGTGTCTTAAAGGAGAGGAAGGGGAAGAAAAGGAGAGAAAAAACTTTCGCAACAGGTTCTGGTGATTTTCAAATTGGGAAGAGTTCCCCATGAATAGCAGATATTTTGAGTGAATGAGGCAACAGTCTCAATCAGCTATAACTAATAAACTCACAAGACCAGAATACCACATACTTACTTGTCAGATACTTCCACATTCTTCTTGGTATTGTTTCACTCCTGTACAATACAGGACACGGATGTAGTTCACAAGAAAGGGGTTACCGTGATGTGGCAATGCTGTAACTTGAGAGGTAGGAAAACAAATGCGTCCTTGGATAAGTCACAATAAAATCTTTTTACAGCAGGGTTTGATTCCATCACCCTTGCTTTAGCAAACTATCAGACCTCTTTTTGAAACTAAAAGGTTGCAAGTTATTTTTATTTGCTGTTCTTTTTCTCCCACCTTCTAACCCAAAGGGATTAACTCCTTGCCGGGATAGACTTTGCCCTCTGGCACTTTAACTGAGTGAGCCAGACTGTGACTATTGCCAGGCTACTTGACTGCAGAGGGCATCATATCTGACCTCACTTGAAAATCATGCACACGTCCCCCATTTCCAGCAAGAGGCTTGGCGGGGGTTACAGCTTAGCGATTAGGACCAGAGACCCTTGTCATTACTCCCCTCCCCTAATCTAGGTTGCTGAGGTCAATTATAGAGGCCCTCCCACCACCCCAGCTAAGATCTGTAAATGCAGTTCAGAGCAGAAACTGTCACTTACGACTTTCTTGGTCTGTACTTACTAAGCTGAGCCATTGTGAAGCTGGGTACAAATTTGCAATCAGCGATTAGTGCCACTGCGAACTGCTCCCAAACTCCCAGTACAATAGTGGGCAACTGAAGAGAAACAATCTTCTGTGATCTCATTCACAATTGTCAGCTGTGACTCAGTGTTAGCACTCTTGCCTCTGAATCACAAGGTCATGCTCAAGGGGATAATCAAGGGGCTATAGGGAGGAAGGAATTTAATACAATCACTATCGCTAATGAAGTAGTAAAATAATGGGACTAAAGGCGGACAAGTCCCCTGGACCTGATGGCTTACATCCTAGGATCTTAAGAGAAGTGGCTGCCGAGATAGTGGATGCATTGGTTGTAATCTACCAAAATCCTCTGGATTCTGAAGCGGTCCCAACGGATTGGAAAAGCGCAAATGTAACGCCCCTATTTAAAAAAGGAGGCAGACAAAAAACAGGAAACTATAGACCAGTTAGCCTAACATCTGTCGTTGGGAAAATGCTGGAGTCCATTATTATGGAAGCAGTAGCAGGACATTTGGAAAAGCATAATTCAATCAAGCAGAGTCAGCATAGTTTTAGGAAAGGGAAATCACGTTTGACAAATTTGCTGGAGTTCTTTGAGGATGTAACAAGCAAGGTGGATAAGGGGGAACCAGTGGATGTGGTGTAATTGGATTTCCAGAAGGCATTTAATAAGGTGCCACATAAGAGGTTATTGCACAAGATAAAAGTTCACGGGTTTGGGGGTAATATATTAGCATGGATGGAGGATTGGCTAACTAACAGAAAACAGAGAGTCGGGATAAATGGTCATTTTCCAATCGGCAAACAGTGACTAGTGGGGTGCCGCAGGGACTCCTCAACTATTTACAATCTATATTAATGACTTGGATGAAGGGACTGAGTGTAATGTAGCCAAGTTTGCTGATGATACAAAGTTGGGTGGGAAAGCAAATTGTGAGGAGGACACAAAAAATCTCCAAAGGGATATAGACAGGCTAAGTGAGTGGGCAAAAATTTGGCGGATGGAGTATAATGTGGGAAAATGTGAGGTTATCCACTTTGGCAGAAAAAATAGAAAAGCAAATTCTAATTTAAATGGAGAAAAATTGCAAAGTGTTGCAGCACAGAGGGATCTGGACGTCCTTGTGCATGAAACACAAAAAGTTAGTATGCAGGTACAGCAAGTAATCAGGAAGGCAAATGGAATGTTGCCCTTTATTGCAAGGGGGATGGCGTATAAAAGCAGAGAAGTCCTGATGCAACTGTACAGGGTATTAATGAGGCCACACCTGGAGTACTGCGTACAGTTTTGGTCTACATATTTATGGAGGGATATGCTTGCATTGGAGGCTGTTCAGAGAAGGTTCACTAGGTTGATTCCGGAGATGAGAGGTTTGACTTATGAAGATTTGTTGAGTAGATTGGGCCTATACTCATTGGTGTTCAGAAGAATGAGAGGTGATCTTATTGAAACTTATAAGATTATGAGGGGGCTCAACAAGGTGGTTGCAGAGAGGATATTTCCAATGAAAGGGGAAACTAAAACTAGGGAACATAGTCTTAGAATAAGGAGCCACCCATTTAAAACTGAGATAAGGAGAACTTTCTTCTCTCAGAGGGTTGTAAATCTATTGAATTCTCTGCCCCAGAGAGCTGTGGAGGCTGGGTCATTGAATATATTTAAGATGGAGATAGACAGATTTTTGAGTGATAAGGGAGTAAAGGGTTATGGGGAGCTGGAGGGAAGTGGAGCTGAGTCCATGATCAGATCAGCCATGATCTTATTGAATGGCGGAGCAGGCTTGAGGGGCCAAATGGCCTACTCCTGCTACTATTTCTTATGTTCTTATGTACTTATGTTCTTATGCTCATCTGCAGAACACAAAATCTTGGTTGACCCTCCACTGCGGTACTGAGGGAGCGCTGCACTGTCGGAGGTGCCGTCTGTCGGAGGAGAGGTTGAACTAAAACCCCGTCTGGATGAAAAAGACCTCAAGGCCTGAAGAAGAGCAGGGGAGTTCTCCCCGGTGTCCTGGCCAATATTTATCCCTCAACCAACATCACTAAAACAGATTACCTGGTCGTTATCACGTTGCTGTTTGTGGCACCTTGCTGTGCGCAAATAAGCTGGCCCGTTTCCTACATTACCACAGTAATTAGACTTCAAAGGTTTTTCATTGGCTGTAAAGTGCTTAGGGATGTCCTGAGGTTGTGAAAGCCGCTGAATAAATGCAAGTTCTTTCTTTCTTACAATGTCGTGGTAATTTGCAGGTTAACTGCAACTGAATGTTATGAAGAAAGGCTCAAGTGACTAAACGTGCAGTCTTTGGAGAAAAGAACATTGAAAGGAGACATGATGCAAGTCTTCAAAATAATGAAAGCAATGCACGAGGTGGAAGTAAACAAGCTGTTTAGGACAATGAGCACAGGACTCGAGAATACAAAATTCACAAGCCTCGAGGAGTTAGAACAAACATCATCTCCCACAGTACTGTGGAGATGTGGAAACAAAGGGAGAGAAATTCCACATATACAGGTGCAAAGTCTTTGGTGTGCCAGTCCTCCCGCTCCTTCATGCTGGTGTGAATCCCAAACCAAATTTTGGTTCAGGACTCATCACGACGTCGTCGGTGAACTGCCGCTGCCAAATGGACATCCCACTGCAGCTCGCGGCTCCGGGTGGCACAGTATTGGGCAGGCCTAAGATTTAGGAGATATCTGCTTCAATCCCATTTCCTTGCTCATTCCTTGTTATATTTTTATATCTTTTCTTTTCAAATATTTATCCAATTCCCTTCTTAAACAGAAAGAAAGAAATACTTGCATTTATGTAGCGCCTTTCACGACCTCAGGATGTCCATAGTGCTTTAAAGACAATGAAGTACTTTTCATGTGTAGTCACTGTTGTAATATAGGAAACGCGGCAGCCAATTTGTGCACAAGCAAACTCCCACAAACAGCAATGTGATAATGACCAGATAATCAGTTTTAATGATGTTGATTGAGGGATAAATATTGACCAGGACACAGTGGATAACTCCCCTGCTCTTCTTCAAAATAGCGCCATGGGATCTTTTACATCCACCCGAGAGGTCAGGTTTATCGTCTCATCTGAAAGACGACCTGTCCGGCAGGAGAATACGGTTGTGGGAGGGGGAAACGATCGTGGAGGGGGTGGGGTGGGGGAAGGCGAGCCCCCAGAAGCAGCCACCCACAAGCAACCACCCACATTTTTTCTGGAGAAGCCTGGAGGAACGCTCCTGCTCCGCCTGGCCCCATGAAAATAATATTTCACTCGCCTTTTTGGAGCCTGTTCTTCTTCACTGCCTGGTACAACGCGTATCGCCTACACTCGGAACCATTTGAACCTGAAATTGGCAATCAGGGTTCTACAACTGCTGAAGGCCCCCAATTTGCATATTTAAGGAGCCTTATGTGTTTCGGGTGGGCAGGCTGCTTGCCCACTTACAGGCCCATTTGAATATTGCATCAGGCAAGCCTTGTGCATCAAAGGAGTGGCCAATGTGGCACTCCCACCCCACCGATTTCTAACCACCAACGCCTGTTTTTCAAGCAGAAAATGAGTGACCATGAACTGAATTTCTCCCTCTTACTCTGAGTGAAGGTAACTGATTCAAGATCAATTGGAAACAGCTGGATCAATATTTGCTGAGGAACTAGATTGAAGGTTATAGAGACATTTAATGAGACTGCTTGATTTTATTTTACAGGGAAAGGAAATTAGTGTTCCCTAAAGTAAGGGATCAGTAATTGAAACGGGAGCCACATCAATGATGGAACAATGAGACATGGACTCTGGATACAGAGAGATTGATACGCTGAATGGTTTTTGCCTTGCTCTGGATTTTCTTATGCTTTAATATTCTTAAAAATATAGAATTAATCCTGCAATTAAAGTGGAATCAATTGCACCTCAAATGCGACACAGGCCTAAATATGTTCTTGCTATCTCTGTAATCTCCTCCAGCTCCACAGCCCTCTGAAATATCTGCGCTCCTCTAATTCTGGCCTCGTGAGTATCCCCGATTTCAATCACTTCACCATTGGTGGCTGACCTTTATCTGGCAAGCCACTAAGCTCTGGAATTCCCTCCCTAAGCCTCTCCGCCCTTTTACCTCGCTTTCCTCCTTTTAAGACACTCCTTAAAACCTACCTCTCATCTGCCCTAATAGCTCCTTATGTGGCTCGATGTCAAATGTTGTTTTATAACGCTCCTGTGAAACACCTTGGGACATTTTACTATGTTAAAGGCACTATATAAATACACGTTATTGTTGGTGTTATGTTCCCATCATGTAAGGGATAAAGCCTGAATTGAAACCCTAGACATCTCATATTCTTTTACCATAGGTGTGTGTAATTTGAAAATATATATATTCCTATCCATATGTTCCTGTATTCTATTAAGACAATAAACTCTGATACAATTCTTCTCCTTCATCACTGCTTAATTCCTGCCTTGGTTAGTCCAGACTAGTCTTGGCCAAAACTCTCCTAGTTGGCCGCTGAAGTCCACCCTGCATTAGCTTCAACCCATCCAGTCCTCCACTATGAGCTTCACTTGCCCCACAAAGTCCTGCTCATTTTTCACCCTTGTCCTTGCCGACTTCCAATGGCTCCTGACCCTGAGCTCATTAGCGTCAAATCCTCGTCCTCATTTACAGATCGCTCCACAGCCTCGACCCTCCCTCCCTCCGCAACCTCGTCCAGCACCAAGTCACTCCTCACACCCTCCGCTCTGCCATCAGAGGCACAACCTTCAGCCATCTTGTCTTGGCCCCACATTCTGAAACTCTCTCGGATGAGACATTAAACCGAGGCCCCGTCTGCTCTCTCAAGTGGATATAAAAGATCACACGCGACTATTTCGAGGAAGGATCAGGGGAGTTATCCCCATTATCCTGGCCAATATTTATACCTCAATCAACATAACAAAAAACAGATTATTTGGTCATTATCACATTGCTGTTTGTGGGAGCTTGCTTGCATGCAAATTGGCTGCTGCGTTTCCTACATTACAACAGTAACTCCACTCCAAAAGTACTTAATTGGCTGTAAAGTACTTTGAGACGTCTGGTGGTCATGAAAGGCGCTTTATAAATCTAAGTCAGTCTTTCTTTCTTTCGTTCTTTTGTTCTTTTGCTCTTTCGTTCTTTTGTTCTTTCTTTCGTTTTTCATCCTTCCCCACTTTCAAAAGCCTCCTTAAAACCTCCCATTTTGATGGTACCTTTGGCCATAGTCCTTAAGTTGTCTGCTATGCCTGTTTGGATCTTACCCCTGCCACCCCCCCCCCCTCCACGGTGAAGGGCTTTGCAATATTTTCCTGTGTTCAAGGTGTTAAACCATTGTCATTTTACTATATCATTGGTCAATTGATGCTGCCTATCCTCAAACCCAATGTAGCTGTCCCTGTTTTACAGTACCAACTATCCAAAGACTAAAGAATAACACCAAAAGTTGACAGCCTAGCACCAGCAAGCAACTCAGTCTAGTTTTCGTGATAAATACTTGATATATTATAAAGAACAACAGCATCTGGCAGAGGTTCAAGGCAGTAATTGAATCAAAGGGTTCTAATGATGAATGTCTTGAACTTTCCTTCAGAATTTATGATGCAAACCTTTTGATTCAATTACTGCTGGCTTATTTATAGTAAACTTGTGGATTTTCCCTTGTAATTTTGAACATAATTATTACAGTCACTATTATGCAGGTACTTTGAGGAGCTATATTCTTTCATTTGGGCCTAACTAAGGCTTTTAAAAATGTTCTTGACAACATTGACCCCCCCCCCCCCCCCCCCCCCCCCCTGACCGCCCTCTTCTCCTGAAGCCACTGACTCCTTGCCGTCGAGTTTTGTCACGAGTGCTACTCACCTGCTGGTATGTTGTCCAGGTGACCACTATTCACGTGTGAACCTTGGCAGTGAATGTTGCCAGGGTATAAAGGACAAAAGCATCCTGTCCCCACACGTGCACATTCCTGCAAGAATCGCTAGATAGCAATCAGCAGCACAAGCCCAGGCTAATTTTCCCCTCCCTAAATCAGTCACGCTAAAGCCAATTGTAGCGCGCTTGCCATAGCCCTGCCTGAGATCAGCCATCTTGGCACAGAGTGGAGGTCAAATCTGGGACCTCCCTGCTCTATTTGGCTCAACTACTCACTGGATAGCCCAGTTGGGCCATTTGTAAAACTCACTGAGCCTTCCTAATTGAAGGTAAAGCCTGTTGAGTGTTAGACTATGTCCTCACCCAACAGAATAGATCTTGACTTTGTGCGATTGTATAAGACAGGTGACAGGGAGTTGGCTGCCCGTTTTACATCTCTCCTGATTTGTATTTCCATTGAAGTCATGTAAAATGGGCTGCTGACTCACTATCACCAGTTGTACACTATTGCACAAAGTCAATAGCTAAAAGAAAGAAAAGAAAGACTTGGATTTATATAGCGCCTTTCACGACCACTGGACATCTCAAAGCGCTTTACAGCCAATGAAGTACTTTTGGAGTGTAGTCACTGTTGTACTGTGGGAAACGCGGCAGCCAATTACCACACAAGCAAGCTCCCACAAACTGCAATGTGATAATGACCAGATCATTTGTATTTTTGTTAGGTTGATTGAGGGCTAAATATTGGCCAGGACAAGCCAACATATGGATATTTGCATTTTCCAGTGGGAGCCACTGGATAGCATTCAGGATTAAGAATCTTGGACTAATTTTTCCCTACTTCCTGAGGGTCAACTTTTACTCTTTAGTAGCAAGACATCAGCACAAGCCTGGGATTGAACTAGGCACCTTTTGTAGTATGCATGGATCAGTTCCACACTCGGCAGTTCATTCACCAACTATGCCGTCAATGGACCCTTAAACAGGGAGCTAACCATATCTTGAATCATCCTCATAAGCCTGTGCCCTATCTGTGACACTGTGTTCCATTGACTGCAGCTTATGGTGATGAATGTTATGAAACCATGTTCTAGTGCAGTGACTCACCAGGGCAATTTGAGCATGGTTTATTAGAGACTCAGGGTGAGGTAACATCACAAAGTAGGAACTTGTGGAAATGACTAACAATCAGCACATACTGCGAACCTGCTTGAAACACCACTGAGAAAAGGGTCTATGAACACGATAGTTCAATGGATTTTCACTGTTGCCATACAGCTAGGAAGATATGATCAAAATTAAGTGGGTGTCGACTCTGTCTGACTATATGATCTTTTAAATTCTGTTGCAATAGTGACCTTTATTACGGTGAAAAACAGACAAAGGAAACTCTATATATAAAATAGATTGGCAAAAGTTATTGCCGTTTGTTTTTCTTTGTGTTCCTTGCTCCCTTTTAAGGCTTACATGACACACTGTATAAATTTAGAATGTGGTTTATTACACATTAAGCCCTTTCCTAAAATACACCCGACTTATTCCACAATAAGAGGTGTCAGCAGGTTACTCACTACCTGCTGCTCACTTTAGCACAGTTCCCAGAAACTGCACTGAGGGATTGTGATTCCATGCAATTAGTGTGTCACAATGACCACCTGCCACAGGATCCTTTGGATGGGGCAGGTAACTTTGGGTGAAGCAGCCTTGGCTCAGTTGGTAGTGCTCTCACTGCGGAGTTAGAAGGTGGTTGGGTTCGAGCCCCGCTCCAGAAATTTGCGCTCACAATCCAGAATGGCACTGTTGGAGGTGTCGTCTTTCGGATGAGATGTGAAACTGAGGACCCCGTCTGAGAAGGACAGGAAGCAAAGAGTCGGGATAAACGGGTCCTTTTCAGAATGGCAGGCAGTGACTAGTGGGGTACCACAAGGTTCAGTGCTGGGAACCCAGCTATTTACAATATACATTAATGATTTAGATGAAGGAATTGAGTGTAATATCTCCAAGTTTGCAGATGACACTAAGCTGGGTGGCGGTGTGAGCTGTGAGGAGGATGCTAAGAGGCTGCATGGTGACTTCGACAGGTTAGGTGAGTGGGCAAATGCATGGCAGATGCAGTATAATGTAGATAAATGTGAGGTTATCCACTTTGGCAAAAACAGGAAGACAGAATATTATCTGAATGGTGACAGAAAAAGGGGAGGTACGAGACCTGGGTGTCATGGTACATCAGTCATTGAAAGTTGGCATGCAGGTACAGCAGGCAGTGAAGAAGGCAAATGATATGTTGGCCTTCATAGCGAGAGGATTTGAGTATAGGAGTAGGGAAGTCTTACGGCAGTTGTACAGGGCCTTGTTGAGGCCACACCTTCAATATTGTGTAAGTTTTGGTCTAATCTGAGGAAGGACATTTTTGCTATTGAGGGAGTGCAGCGAAGGTTCACCAGACTGATTCTCGGGATGGCAGGACTGACATATGAAGAAAGGCTGGATTGGCTAGGCATATAGTCACTGGAATTTAGTAGAATGAGAGGGATTCTCATAGAAACATGTAAAATTCTGACGGGATTGGACAGGTTAGATGCAGGAAGAATGTTCCCGATGATGGGGAAGTTCAGAACCAGGGTTCACAGTCTAAGGGTAAGGGGTAAGTCATTTAGGACCGAGATGAGGAGAAACTTCTTCACTCAGTGAACCTGTGGAATTCTCTACCACAGAAAGTTGTTGAGTCCAGTTCGTTAGATATATTCAAAAGGGAGTTAGATTTGGCCCTTACGGCTAAAGGGATCAAGGGGTATGGAGAGAAAGCAGGAATGGGGTACTAAAGTTGCAAAAATGATCAGCCATGATCATATTAAAAGGTGGTGCAGGCTCGAAGGGCCGAATGGCCTACTCCTGCACCTATTTTCTATGTTTCTATCCTTTCGTAAATATGGAAACCAAAACTGCATGCAATATTCCAGGTGTGGCCTCACCAATACCTTATATAGCTGTAGCAAGAGTTCCCTGCTTTTATACTCCATCCCCTTTGTAATAAAGGCCAAGATACCATTGGCCTTCCTTATCACTTGCTGTACCTGCATACTAAGCTCGCAGACAGACGTAAAAGATCCCATGGCATTATTTTGAGGAAGAGCAGGGGCCTTCTCCCCAGTGACCTGGCCAATATTCATCCCTCAACTGACTACTGACTGGTAGGTGGAGTTGAAATGCAGATCAGCCATGATCTAATTGAATGGTGGAACAGGCTCGAAGGGCCAAATGGCCTCCCCCTATATTCCTAATGAACTACGTGAAGTGTACCTTAATAGTCTTTTCTTCAGCCACAGAAAGGATATTACAGGGTAGGAACATAAGTACATGAGTAGGTTATTGAGCCCCTCGAGCCTGTTCCGCCATTCAATGAGATCATGGCTGATCTGCGACCTAACTCTATATACCCGACTTTGGCCCATATCCCCTAATACCTCTGTTTAACAAAAACCTATCAATCTCAAATTTAAAATTAACAATAGATCTAGCATCAATTGTCATTTGCAGAAGAGTTCCAAACTTCTACCACCCTTTGGCCGGAATCTTCCCAGCCCTGCGAGTGTGGGTTTGTCAAAATGGCCCTGATTGACAGTGGGTTGGGATCCTGCTCTGAACCCACCTCCATGTGAGGAGATTTTTGAGCTGTGTGCACTCTGGAAGTGTTTGAGTGAACTCTCCATTCACTGTCAACTTCTTGGGGCAACCTCTCTCACCATTGACAAGCCGTTTCTCTCATCTCAATCTCACCTGCCATCTATTCCAGCAGCATCGGTGCCCTTGAAAAAAATCGCACCTTGGTCCTTAGAATCCCACCACTATCAGCCTCAACACCAACATCACTAAACACACCAGCATCACAACCAACAACAGCAACCTTCTCCGCAATCACCTGATGATGCACAGTACATAGGACATCAGCAGCCAACCACAATGCTGCCCGGGAGGCCAGTGATGGCCTCAGCATGGCCACATTTACTTCACTTCACGCTGTGCACCCTGACTGCCATATGATGTGCCAGGTTGGCACTACCCCACACCAGCTCCATAAAGCATCCCTGCAATGCTCAAGCCATTCCTTTCATACTGCTCGTCATTGTAAGGGGTACCGTTATATCTCACCATTCACTGCAACTTACAAAGCCACTTCCAAAGGTGTTCACAAATCTGTCCAAGATCGCAAAGCGCTGAAAATAAAGATTTCAATGTTTGACAATGCATCAACATTAACTATACATGAACGTTGGCTAAAGGACCCCAAGTGCCTACCCTTGTGTATTGTTAGTTGGTATGATTGGACAAGGATGAGGGTGAGTGTGAGGTTGGCAAGTGAGATGGGGAAGTGATAATGTAGATAGAGAGAGAGGGAGATGGGTGGAGGTGCAAGGTAAGTTGGTGTAAGGATGTGCAGGAGTAGGGTAGGGAAGGCAGAGTGATGGGGATGTGGTGAGTGGCACAGCAGGATGAGGTTGAGTGTGGCTTTGCAGTAACATTTCGTGATCTACTGAGATCATTGAAAAGTTTGCGCCACTGCAGCCAGCTCCTCCTGACGACATCGCTGCTTGTGCCCTCCTGTGCAATGTGCAACCAGGCTGTGTTGGCCTCCTGGAGAGGTCACTTCCATCCATTGGAATGGAAGAGAACCTCCCTGCATGCTGTGACACCCTCCATACACATCTGGAGGGCGCCATGGGAGAGCCCGGATGCAGCCGTGCACCTAAGTGCTGCAAAAGACTGACAGAAGAACTGTTTTAAAAAAAAGTTGGGATGGTCCCTTTAAGGAAACTGGCTGATGATGCGTCATCAGATGACGTAATTAGACCTGCTTCCAGTTAATTGGCCGGGAAATCTGCAGGGTGGGCTTAACAAGCCCCAGCCACGGAAGATTGAAGGGAGAGGGCGGGCTGCACGTCGGAGCGGTTTTCCCACGCTGCACCAATGCTGCCTGCATCGAACTCGCCTTTGTTGGCAAAATCCTGGCCGATATGTGTAGAAATTTCAGTCCTGAAAGGTCTGGCTCTAATTTTTAGACTATGCCCCCTAGTCCTAGAATCCCCAACCAGCGGAAATAGTTTCTCTCTATCTACCTGTACCTCTTAATATCTTGAAAACTTCGATCAGATCACCCCTTAACCGTCTAAATTTTAGGGAACACAACCCTAATTTGTGTAATATCTCCTCATAATTTAGCCCCAAATTCTTGTAAAATTACACTGCACTCCCTCCAAGGTCAGTATATCCTTCCTAAGGCGTGGTGCCCAGAACTGCTCACAGTGCTCCAGGTGTGGTCTAACCACGGTTTTGTATAGCTACAGCATAACCTCTACCCCCTTGTATTCTAGTTTCTAGATATAAAGGCCAGCATCCTATTAGCCTTTTTGATTATTTTCTGTACATGACATTTTAATGATCTACATACCTGGACCCCCAAGTCTCTTTGTTTTTCGCTTTTCACCATTTATAAAGTACCCTGTTCTATCCTTTTTAGGTCCAAAGTGGATGACCTCACGTATGGCTACATTGAAATCCACAGTTTTTCCCATTCACTTAATCTGTCGATATCCCTTTGTAATTTTATGCTTTCATCTACATTGCCTGCGACGCCGCCTATTTTTGTGTTGCCAGCAAATTTGGATATATGACTTTCTATGCCGTCATCTAAATTGTTAATAAATATTGTGAATAGTTGAGGCCCCAACACAGATCCCTGCGGGTAGATTATTCAGTGTCAGTGTTCTGGCTGGGTGACCACTGTACTGCGAGTTTTGTGTTCGCCTGATGCGGGAAGGACCGATCAATCAAAGCTTCTAGATTTGACCCCAAGTACAAACTCAAGAGAGCTTCGAACCAGGATTGGTCCTCCTGCTGGGAGTTCAGCAAAGAGGAAGTGGCAGAATTTCCGCTGGAGCGGTTTTCTATGGGCAAGTGACAAAGCTCACCAACATCACTAAAACGGATGATCCAGTCATTATCACATTGCTGTTAGTGGGACCTCGCTGTGTGAAATTTGACTGCCACGATTTCTACATTACAACAGTGAATACACCACAAAAGTAATTCATTGGATGTAAAGCGCTTTCGGACACCCTGGTGAATAAGGCTTCAGTCAACAACTTGAGGCATCTGTGTGCTGCAGATTGACTGATGCAAATGCCCCCTGAAGTAGCTCGGAAAAAGCCAGCGCCATAAATGTTCAATGCTATAGTAACCTTCGTAGCCACTGGCAAGTTCATCGGCATTGCCAACATTGTCTGCATTTCATATACCAGGCTTACTCACTGCACTCCTCCCCCCACCCCCCAACTGCCCTGGTGAAGCAGAACCAATGGGCTCCTCTAAGACCTGACTTCTTACCCCTTGCTCCATCCACTCCACCAATGATAGCCACTCGTTCAGCCACTACATTCCTGCGCTCTGGAACAATTTGTCCAGTTCCCTCCCCCTTGCAATCTCCCTCCCTGCTTTGAAATGCAGGTTGTTATAAAATCAGCGTGCCAGCCACGACTCAGCAGTAGCACTCTCACCTCAGAGTTAGAAGGCTGTCGCTTCATAGTCCCACTACACAGACTTAAGTACCTGTACTAAAATCTAGGCTGACATATCCAGTGCAGTACGGCGCCCCTCCCCCAACCTGCGAGAGAACAGCATTGACAGGCGGGAGTATAAATAGGAGAGCTAGCCCCAGGATCCAGTGTGGCGAACTGACCCAGGGTTGCGACCACTTCTACAAGGGTGACTGGACTGACGTCACTGGAGTCCAGACAGCCCATTGGAGCGGCGTCCAAGCCCAGCGGGGGGCTGAGAGCCGGGCCCAGCAGGAGCGGAGGTTGAGCCCAGCATTGGGCAGTGTTCGAGACCAACAAAGGGTGGTGTTCGAGTCCAACGAGGGGTGGCGTTCAAGTCCAGTGAGGGGCGGCGTTCGAGCCCAATGGGGGTCGGAGGTCGAGCCCAGCGATGGGCGGCACAGCATTTAATATCGGCAGGGCTGTGGCCCAGGAGCGGCGCAGCATTTAACAACAGAGGGATCGGGGCAACAGAGCTTGGTCTCCAGTCGTCTTTGTCAATCCTTGCCAGTGGACCAAGACCTAGCTGTCAAGCCCGTGTGGTGGCTGATGTGCAACGTTCACCACACGTTAAAAAAATCCACGCACAGGCATCTTCCATCCCGTTACGATGTAACCTGTTGTAACACCTGTGAGCCCATCTTTTTTGGTGTGAAGAGCGTCATCCTCATCACGAGGGACTTCCTCGTAGTAGTGGGGGAGTGCAGCACTGTTGGAAAGACCCTCTTTAGGATGAAATGCTAAACCGAGGCCCTCGTCTGCCCTTTCAGGTGGACTTAAATGATCCCATGGCACTAATTTAAAGAAGAGCATGGGAGTTATCCCTGGTGAGCTGGCCAATATTTATCCCTCAATCAACATCATTAAAACATTATCACATTGTAGAACCTTGCTGTGTACAAATTGGCTGCCATGATTCCTACATTACAATAGTGACTACACTACAAAAGCATTTCATTGAATGTAAAGTACTTTTGGACGTAATGCGGTCGTGAAAGGCGCTATATAAATGTAAGTCTTTCTTTCTTTTTGTTATAAAATCAGCGAGCCAGCCATGCTCAGTGGTAGCTCTCTCACCTTAGAGTTAGAAGGTTGTGGGTTCAAGTCCCACTCCAGAGACTTGAGCACAAAGTCTAGGCTGACACTCCAGTGCAGTACTGAGGGAGTGCTGCACTGTTGGAAGTGCTGGCTTTCAATGAGATATTAAACCGAGGCCCCGTCTGCCCTCTCAGGTGCACATAAAAGAACTTATGGCACAATTTGAGCGAAGAGCAGGTGAGTTCTCCTTGGTATTCCGGCCAAAATTTATCCCTCAACTAACATCACTAAAACAGATGATCCAGTCATTATCATCATCATCATAGGCAGTCCCTCAGAATTGAGGAAGACTTGCTTCTACTCCTGAAGTGAGTTCTTTGGTGGCTGAACAGTCCAATACGAGAGCCATAGACCCTGTCATAGGTGGGACAGATAGTCATTGAGGGAAGGGGTGGGTGGGACAGGTTTGCCACACGCTCTTTCCGCCATTTGATTTTTGCATGCTCTCGACGTTGAGACTCGAGGTGCTCAGCGCCCTCTCGGATGCAGTTCCTCCACTTAGGGCGGACCCAGGTATCGGTGGGGATGGGAACAGAGAAACACAGAAAATAGCTGCAGGAGAAGGCCATTCGGCCCTTCGAGCCTGCAACACCATGCAATAAGATCATGACTGATCATTGACCTCAGTACCCCTTTCCTGCTATCGCTCCATACCCCTTGATCCCTTTAGCTGTAAGGGCCATATCTAACTCCCTCTTGAATATATCCAACAAACTGGCATCAACAACTCTCTGCGGTAGAGAATTCCACAGGTTAACAATTCTCTGAGTGAAGAAGTTTCTCCTCAACTCGGTCCTAAATGGCTTACACCTTATCCTTAGACTGTGACCCCTGGTTCTGGACTCCCACAACATCGGGAACATTCTTCCTGCATCTAACCTGACCAGTCCCATCAGAATTTTATACGTTTCTATGAGATCCCCTCTCATACTTCTAAACTCCAGTGAATACAGGCCAGTCGATCCAGTCTCTCCTCATATGTCAGTCCTGCCATCCATTGGAAAATGATCACCAATGCATCTACTATTTCTAGGGCCACTTCCCTAAGTACTCTGGGATGCAGACTATCAGGCCCCGGGGATTTATCGGCCTTCAAGCCCATCAATTTCCCGAACACAATTTCCCGCTTTATAAGGATATCCTTCAGTTCCTCCTTCTCACTAGACCCTCGGTCCCCTAGTATTTCAGGAAGATTATTTGTGTCTTCCTTCGTGAAAGCAGAACCAAATTATTTATTTAACTGGTCTGCCATTTCTTTGTTCTCCATTATAAATTCACCTGAATCTGACTGCAAGGGACCTACGTTTGTTTTCACTAATCTTTTCTCTTCACATATCCATAGAAGCTTTTGCAGTCAGTTTTTATATTGCCAGCAAGCTATCTCTCATACTCTATTTTCATCATCCTAATTAAACCCTTTGTCCTCCTCTGCTGTATTACAACATTCTCCCAGTCCTCAGGTTTGCTGCTTTTTCTGGCCAATTTATATGCCTCTTTCTTAGATTTAACACTATCCCTAATTTCCCTTGTTAGCCATGGTTGAGCCACCTTTCCCGTTTTATTTTTACTCCAGACAGGGATGTACATTTGTTGAAGTTCATCCATGTGATCTTTAAATGTTTACCATTGCCTATCCACAGTCAACCCTTTAAGTATCACTCGCCAGTCTACTCTAGCCAATTCACGTCTCATACCATCGAAGTTACCTTTCCTTAAGTTCAGGACCCTAGTCTCTGAATTAACTGTGTCACTCTCCATCTTAATAAAGAATTCTACCATATTATGCTCACTCTTCCCCAAGGGGCCTCGCACAACAAAATTGCTAATTAGTCCTTTCTCATTACACATCACCCAGTCTAGGATGGCCAGCCCTCGAGTTGGTTCCTCAACATATTGGTCTAGAAAACCATCCCTAATACACTCCAGGAAATTGTCCTCCACTGTATTGCTACCAGTTTGGTTAGCCCAATCTATATGTAGATTAAAGTCGCCCATGATAACTGCTGTACCTTTATTGCACGTATCCCTAATTTCTTGTTTGATGCTGTCCCCAACCTTACTACTACTGTTTGGTGGTCTGTACACAACTCCCACTAGCATTTTCTGCCCTTTGGTATTCCACAGCTCTACCCATATAGACTCCACATCATCCAAGCTAATGTCCTTCCTTACTATTGTGTTAATTTCCTCTTTAACCAGCAATGCTAACCCGCCTCCTTTTCCTTTCTGTCTATCCTTCCCGAATGTTGTATACCCCTGGATGTTGAGTTCCCAGCCTTGGTCACCCTGGAGCCATGTCTCCGTAATCCCAATTATATCATATTCGTTAATAGCTGCCTGCGCAGTTAATTCGTCCACCCTATTATGAATACTCCTTGCATTGAGGCACAGAGCCTTCAGGCTTGTCTTTTTAACACACTTTGTCCCTTTAGAATTTTGCTGTAATGTGGCCCTTTTTGATTTTTGCCTTGGGTTTCTCTGCCCTCCACTTTTACTTTTCTTCTTTCTATCTTTTGCTTCTGCCCCTATTTTACTTCCCTCTGTCTCTCTGCATAGGTTCCCATCCCCCTGCCATATTAGTTTAACTCCTCCCCAACAGCACTAGCAAACACTCTCCCAGGTCATTGGTTCCAGTCCTGCCCAGGTGTCACACTTTATCAGGAAAGCCTTGAGGGTGTCCTTGTAGCGTTTCCGCTGCCCACCTTTGGCTCGTTTGCCGTGAAGGAGCTTCGAGTAGGGCACTTGCTTTGGTCTTGTGTCTGGCATGCGAACTATGTGACCTGCCCTGCGGTGCTGATCGAGTGTGGTCAGTGCTTCAATGCTGGTGATGTTCCTGGATGAGGACGCTCATCCAGGCTAACATCATTATCACATTACTGTTTGTGGGACCTTGCTTTGCGCAAATTGGCTGCCCCGATTCCTACATTACAACAGTGACTACAACTCTAAATTACTTCATTGGCTGTAAAGCGCTTTGGGATGTGTGCACAGGCAAATTTTATTTCACTAACTTGATTGAGTTTTTTGATGATGTAACAGAGAGGGTTGATGAGGGCAATGCAGTTGATGTGGTGTACATGGACTTTCAAAAGGCGTTTGATAAAGTGCCACATAATATCCTTGCCAGCAAAGTTGAAGCCCATGGAATAAAAGAGGCATTGGGAGCATGGATACGCAATTGGCTATGTGACAGGAAACAGCGGGTAGTGGTGAACGGTTGTTTTTCGCAGTGGAGGGAGGTGCGCAGTGGTGTTCCCCAGGGGTAGATACTAGGGCCATTGCTTTTCTTGATATAAATGACTTGTACAGGGCACAATTCAAAACTTGGAAGTATAGTGAACTGTGAGGAGGAAAGTGATAGACGTCAAGAAGACATAGACAGGCTGGTGAAATGGGCAGACACGCAGCAGATGACATTTAACTCAGAAAAGTGTGAAGTGATACATTTTGGTAGGAAGAATGAGAAGAGGCAATATAAACTAAAGGGCACAATCCTAAAGTGGGTCCATGAACACAGAGATCTGTGGCTTTATGTACACAAATCATTGAAGGTGGCAGGGCAGATTGAGAAAGCGATTAACAAGGCTAAGGGTTTCATAAATAGAGGTATAGAGTACAAAAGCAAGGAAGATATGATGAACCTTTATAAAACACTGGTTCGGCCTCAACTGGAATATTGTGTCCAATTCTGGGCACCGCACTTTAGGAAGGATGTGAAGGCCTTAGAGAGGGTGCAGAAAAGATTAACGATAATGGTTCCAGGGATGAGGGACTTCAGTTATGTGGATAGACTAGAGCGGTTGTTCTCCTTGGAGCAGAGAAACTTGAGAGGAGATTTGATAGAGGTGTTCAAAATCATGATGAGTCCAGACAGAGTAGATGGAGAGAAACTGTTCTCATTGGCGGAAGGGTCGAGAACCAGAGGACACAGATTTAAGGTGATTGGCAGAAGAACCAAAGGTGACAATGGGGAAAAAAAATTTACGGAGCAAGTGGTTATGATCTGGGATGCACTGCCTGAAAGGGTGATGGAGGCAGACTCAATCGTGGCTATCAAAAGGGAATTGGATAAGTACCTGAAGGAAAAAATTATGCAGGTCTATGGGGAAAGGGCGGGGGAGTGGGACTAGTTGAAGTGTTCTTGCAGAGAGCTGGCACAGGCTCAATGGGCCAAATGGCCTCCTTCTGTGCTGCGACCATTCTATGATTCTATGATTTATTCTACATCTGAGGTCATGTAAGGTGCTATATAAATGCAAGCTGTTTCATTTTTCATTGCAAAAATTAATTCTATTCTGATGAACTGATCTGTTCTCTTCACAGATGCTGACTGACCTGCTGAGTGTTGCTAGCATTTTCTGTTTTTGTTTCAGATTTTCAGCTTCTGTAGTTTGTTACCTTTGGTTTCAAAGTGAACATTACTGGGTAGTGAACAATATTATTTGTGTTGCTCTCTGTTAACAGTCTGAATGGGCAACCTTTCACATTTTAAACATGCATCAAGGTAATTTGGAAGGCAAATGGAATATTGACCTTTATTGCAAGGGGGATGGAGTATAAAAGTAGGGAAGTCCTGCTACAACCATACAGGGTATTTGTAAGGATAAGGAGTAGGCCATTTAAGACCGAGATGAGGAGAAACTTCTTCACTCAGAGAGTTGTGAACATGTGGAATTCTCTACCACAGAGAGTTGTTGATGCCAGTTCGTTACATATATTCAAGAGCGAGTTGGATATGGCCCTTACGGCTAAAGGGATCAAGGGGTATGGAGAGAAAGCAGGAAAGGGATACTGAGGTGAATGATCAGCCATGATCTTATTAAATGATGGTGCAGGCTCGAAGGGCTGAACGGCCTACTGCTGCATCTATTTTCTATGTTTCTATGTTTCACACCTGCAGTTTTGTTCTCCTAATTTCAGGAGGGATATACTTGCATTGGAGGCAGTTCAGAGAAGGTTCACGAGGTTGATTCCTGAGATGAAGGGGTTGTCTTATGAAGAAAGGTTGAGCAGGTTGGGCCGATACTCATTGGAGTTTAGAAGAATGTGAGGTGAACTTATTGAAACATATAAGATTCTGAGGGGGCTTGATAGGATAGATGCAGAGAGGATGTTTCCCCTCGTGGGGAATCTAGAACTAGGGAGCATAGTTTCCTGTATGGCGTAAAAATTAAAAAGGGAAGGTGGGTCAACCGTGGCTATCAAGGGAAATCAGGGATAGCATTAAAGCCAAGGAAGTGGCATACAAATTGGCCAGAAATAGCAGCGAACCCGGGGACTGGGAGAAATTTAGAACTCAGCAGAGGAGGACAAAGGGTTTGATTAGGGCAGGGAAAATGGAGTACGAGAAGAAGCTTGCAGGGAACATTAAGACGGATTGCAAAAGTTTCTATAGATATGTAAAGAGAAAAAGGTTAGTAAAGACAAATGTAGGTCCCCTGCAGTCAGAATCAGGGGAAGTCATAACGGGGAACAAAGAAATGGCGGACCAATTGAACAAGTACTTTGGTTCGGTATTCACTGAGGAGGACACAAACAACCTTCCGGATATAAAAGGGGTCAGAGGGTCTAGTGAGGAGGAACTGAGGGAAATCCTTATTAGTCGGGAAATTGTGTTGGGGAAATTGATGGGATTGAAGGCCGATAAATCCCCAGGGCCTGATGGACTGCATCCCAGAGTACTTAAGGAGGTGGCCTTGGAAATAGTGGATGCATTGACAGTCATTTTCCAACATTCCATTGACTCTGGATCAGTTCCTATGAAGTGGAGGGTAGCCAATGTAACCCCACTTTTTAAAAAAGGAGGGAGAGAGAAAACAGGGAATTATAGACCGGTCAGCCTGACATCGGTAGTGGGTAAAATGATGGAATCAGTTATTAAGGATGTCATAGCTGTGCATTTGGAAAGAGGCAATATGATAGGTCCAAGTCAGCATGGATTTGTGAAAGGGAAATCATGCTTGACAAATCTTCTGGAATTTTTTGAGGATGTTTCCAGTAGAGTGGACAAGGGAGAACCAGTTGATGTGGTATATTTGGACTTTCAGAAGGCTTTCGACAAGGTCCCACACAAGAGATTAATGTGCAAAGTTAAAGCACATGGGATTGGGGGTAGTGTGCTGACATGGATTGAGAACTGGTTGTCAGACAGGAAGCAAAGAGTAGGAGTAAATGGGGACTTTTCAGAATGGCAGGCAGTGACTAGTGGGGTACCGCAAGGTTCTGTGCTGGGGCCCCAGCTGTTTACACTGTACATTAATGATTTAGACGAGGGGATTAAATGTAGTATCTCCAAATTTGCGGATGACACTAAATTGGGTGGCAGTGTGAGCTGCGAGGAGGATGCTATGAGGCTGCAGAGCGACTTGGATAGGTTAGGTGAGTGGGCAAATGCATGGCAGATGAAGTATAATGTGGATAAATGTGAGGTTATCCACTTTGGTGGTAAAAACAGAGAGACAGACTATTATCTGAATGGTGACAGATTAGGAAAAGGGGAGGTGCAAAGAGACCTGGGTGTCATGGTACATCAGTCATTGAAGGTTGGCATGCAGGTACAGCAGGCGGTTAAGAAAGCAAATGGCATGTTGGCCTTCATAGCGAGGGGATTTGAGTACAGGGGCAGGGAGGTGTTGCTACAATTGTACAGGGCCTTGGTGAGGCCACACCTGGAGTATTGTGTACAGTTTTGGTCTCCTAACCTGAGGAAGGACATTCTTGCTATTGAGGGGGTGCAGCGAAGGTTCACCAGACTGATTCCCGGGATGGCGGGACTGACCTATCAAGAAAGACTGGATCAACTGGGCTTGTATTCACTGGAGTTCAGAAGAATGAGAGGGGACCTCATAGAAACGTTTAAAATTCTGACGGGGTTGGACAGGTTAGATGCAGGAAGAATGTTCCCAATGTTGGGGAAGTCCAGAACCAGGGGACACAGTCTAAGGATAAGGGGGAAGCCATTTAGGACCGAGATGAGGAGGAATTTCTTCACCCAGAGAGTCGTGAACCTGTGGAATTCTCTACCACAGAAAGTTGTTGAGGCCAATTCACTAAATATATTCAAAAAGGAGTTAGATGAAGTCCTTACTACTAGGGGGATCAAGGGGTATGGTGAGAAAGCAGGAATGGGGTACTGAAGTTGCATGTTCAGCCATGAACTCTTGAATGGCGGTGCAGGCTAGAAGGGCCGAATGACCTACTCCTGCACCTAGTTTCTATGTTTCTATGTTTCTAATAAGGGGCCACCCATTTAACACTGAGATGAGGAGGAATTTCTTCTCTGAGGGTTGTGAATCTGTGGAATTCTCTACCCCAGAGATCTGTGGAGGCTGGGTCATTGAATATATTTAAGGTGGAGATAGACAGCTTTTTGAACTACAAGGGTGTTAAGGGTTATGGGGAGCTGGCAGGAACGCGGAGTTGAGGCCAAGATCAGATCAGCCACTATCTTATTGAATGGCGGAGCAGGCTCCAGGGACTAAATGGCCTACTCTTGCAATTATTTCTTATGTTCTTATCAGATGCTGTCACAAAATGAGGGCAACATTTACCAAGAATTGCTAGATGTAACTATTGTGTCTCCTTTGCTGCATTGAGTCTATTAGGTGCCCTCAGGCAGAAACCCATTTTAAACGAGATTTCCAGCTGTGGTTGGGAGCTTTTCTGCCTAAGATATCTTTGATAAATAAATTCACTTTACGATTTAAAAAACCTGCCCATTATATCTGCTCACTCTCCAATAGCCATTGCAGTCTGTGTCCCAATTGGATTAGGATCTAACCTCTTTTATCGGACATAGATGGGCCTGATCTCTCAGCGTAATCACTGCCGTTCCACAGTGTCATCAGCAATTAGTACAAATCTCCGCAGCCTGAATGAGGAATCCTATGAAAGCAACAATAAAAGAACAAAGAAGGGCATTTCACACGCAGCTTCATGACAAAGCACTTCCCATTCTCTGCAAATAACCTTCATTTCCTCTGACACATGGGGCCCTGTGGCCACCTTTCCCTTCCTCTCCCTGTAAGGCTGTGCAATTTGATCGAAATTAGCATCTATTCAGGTGCCGACTCGGCAGTTCTGTGCGGATTATGCAGCGCTCGGGAAATAATACAGTCAGATCGAGTTCGATTTTTTTTTTGGACAGCGTTTTAAACATTTATTGCCCGTGAGGCGCGGGCACCATATGGTCGACGGCTTCTGAACCAGCCTCCAGCAAGTCAACGCCGGGGCAGGAGGAGGCGAGATTTACCAACAACAGAGTTTTCATCCTCCATTAGCATCAAATGTTAAGCCTGCTGTGTGCCTGGCCTTCCTAGAACATGGCACAAAACCGTTGTAAAAGACAATTAGTGCTCTATAGTTATTATACATTATTTACAGCAAATTGTATCACTGTTTGCCACCGGTTTATGCAACACCTTGGAGGTGATTCGAAGCTAATCCTGCAAGAAAGCTCCATCATTTTAGTCTGATCTTACAGTTCAAAAAGATTAACTCCAGCTTGATTTCTCTCTCTCCAATTTCCTTCTCTCTTCTTTCCTCAAGGCACTGCTTTATGTTGGCAGACAGGAAGCCGACTGCTGTCCATTACCTATCCCAGACCATGACTGTCAGGGGGCTATTTGACTTGGAGGGCAGCACAGCCGAGCACAATGCTGTTTCACCTGGTGTCCACACAGGTGCAGTCTCTGGCAGTGGGTCGTTGGATACTGATCCATAGGAAGAGGCCTGTTCATCTTTCTCTTATTTTCCCAAAGGTGGAGTACTGTCAGCTGTGGCTCAGTGGGTAGCACCTTGCCTCTGACTCAGAAAGTTGTGGGTTCAAGTCCTACTCCAGAGACTTAAGTACTAAAATCTAGACTGACTCTCCAGTGCAGTACTGAGGGAGTGCTGCTGGGTTTCCTACATTACAACAGTGACTACACTTGAAAGGTACTTCAGTGGCTGCAAAGTGTTTTGGAATGTCCTAAGGTTGTGAAAGACGCTATATAAATGCAAGTCTTTCTTTTCACTGAGACTAATGCGATACTGGCTGAGATTATTAACTGGGCAAAGACAGGAGATCAATGTTGGTGTTTTCCTGCTCCACACAGCTCAGTTCCACATTGGACAGTGATTGTACTAAGTGAGCCATCAGAACCGCGCCTCTTTTTAATCCCAAGACTACAATCTGTGCAAAGAATAAAGAGCCTGCCTACCCTCCGATTTCAGCAACAGAGATGAATGATTCACCTCCAGAATTAAAGTAATGAATGTGAACTAAAGATAATTGGCAATAGGGGTTCTCCAACTAACAACAACAACTTGTATTTATATAGCACCTTTAACATAGTGAAATGTCCCAAAGCGCTTCACAGCAGTATTATGCGATATAAATTTGACACCGAGCTGCATAAGTAGAAATTAGCGCAGGTGACCACAAGCTTGGTCAAAGTGGTATGTTTTAAGGAGCGCCTTGAAGGAGGAAAGGGAGGTAGAGAGGTTTAGATAGGGAATTCCAGAGCTTGGGGCCTAGGCAACAGAAGGCACGGCCACCAATGGTTGAGCGATTATAATCAGGGATGCTCAAGAGGGCAGAATTAGAGGAGTGCAGATATCTCGAGGGGGGGGGGGGTTTGTGGGGTTGGAGGAGATTAGAGAGATAGGGAGGGGCGAGGCCATGGAGGGATTTGAAAATAAGGAAAACAATTTTGAAATTGAGGCTTTGCTTATCCGGAAGCCAATGTAGGTCAGCGAGCACAGGGGTGATGGGTGAGCAGAACTTGGTGCGAGTTAGGACACAGGCAGCCGAGTTTAGGATTACTTCTAGGTTACATCGGGTAGAATGTGGGAGGCCAGCCAGGAGTCAAGTCTAGAGGTAACAAAGACATGGATGTGGGCTTCAGCAGCAGATGAGCTGAGGTAAGTGCGGAGACGGGCGATGTTACTAAACCAGTAAACAGCACTTAAAAGGAGACCAGTGGATTCTACAATAATAAAAATGATGGCTGCTGATAAACTACTGTAAAAACAGGATGAAGAGATAATTTCTGACTCTCCCTGTCCACACACACACTATACTCAGGTAATATTCTACATCTGATTAAAGATCAGAATTTGGATGGAGAAATTACCGTCAGCAAAGGAAGAAAAAAAGAAAGAACCATCATTTATATACAGCTTTTCAATTCCTCAGGATGTCAAAAAGTGCTTCACAGCCAATGAATCTTCTAAACGCAAAGGAATACAAACCAAGTTTATGCAACTTGTTCTCATAATTTAAGCCTCAGTGAACCAGCACTGTATCCCATCCAAGGTCAATATATCTTTCCTGAAGTTCGGTGCCCAAAACTGAACGCAGTACTCCAGATGGAGTCAGACCAAAAGCTCTGTACAACCGAAACATCACTTCCTCACATATGTATTGCAAACCTCTTGAGATATAGACCAACAATCCATTCGGCTTTTTGATTGCTTTTTCTACCTCTGCACTAGCGTTTAGTGATTTGTGTGGGTGGATGCCTCAATCCCTATGCTCTTCCACAGCTCCTAGTCTGCCACTATTAAGAATGCTCTACACAAAGCTCATGAGACTGGTGGCCTTTCTCTCATGGTAGCTTCCCCCTGGCAGGAAGCTGCAGCTGGCTGTATCTCTATAGCTTGATCCTGGGCAGCATGGTGACACTTTCCACGTGCCACTGGCGTGATGCTCTGAGGGGGAACGACAGAGGCTGTACTGCTGTCCTGAGCGATAGTGGTATCAGGGATCAGTGGACACCAGTAGTCAGCAACCCACTGGGTCTTAGTATCTGAGTGGGTGCCTTGAAGTGAGGAGGCAAGAGCGACAGGTGGTGAGTGGGAGTGGGTTGGGCAGAGGAACAGGAGGCAGGCTAGTGCATCAAGGACTCCTGAGTGGTTTGTTCCTTCTAACTTTCCTGCTTCTGCTCTTCCTCATTCTCCTCCTCAACATCATCATCATCTTCCTCCTCCCATGCGCCCTGTGGCTTCGATGGACCTGCAGGAAAGGAAGATAGAGGCTAAGAATGGGAAACAATACCCCTTTGAGATTAAGGGGACAGAGAAGGGGTGGAAGCTAGTGTCCGTGTGATGCTTCACAAGGATGTATGGCCTCAGTCATTGACCTGGTGCTGGTAATATGCTAACATCGGCAACTCCCACAGCAAGAATGGAGTGCCTACCCATGAGCTCCACTTCAAGTGCGTGAGGTGTTTCAAGGTACGGATACTCCATCTCGTGGCCTGCCTTTGGCGGATATTGTGCGTCAATTTGTCCTTCAAGAATATAGAATAAAAGAGGGTGAGGCTAGCAGTTGAGGAGTCCATGCAGTGTGTACCCTCTACAAAGTGCACTGCAGCAACTTGCCAAGGCTTCTTTGACAGCACCTCCCAACATGCGACCTCCACCACCTAGAAGGGCAAGGGCAGCAGGCGCATGGGAACACCACCACTTCCAAGTTCCCCTCCAAGTCACAAACCATCCTGAATTGGAAATAGATCGCCGTTCATTCATTCATTGTCACTGGACCAAAATCCTGGAACTCCCTCGTTAACAGCACTGTGGGAGTACCTTCACCACATCGACTGCAGCGGTTCAAGAAGGCAGCTCATCACCACCTTCTCAAGGGCAATTAGGGATGGGCAATAATTGCTGGTCTTGCCAGCGATGCTCACATCAGTTGAATGAATAAAAAAAGGGAGAGCTGAAGTAAGAGATAAGAAAGATTATGAAAAGAAATAGTAAAGTATAATGTACTTGATAGACATATAAGTAACAAAAGGATGGTGGTTGCAGGGAGAGGAGGAGGTAATGGGAGTCCAGTTTCCTGTCTGTCGATTTTCCTGCATTTGATGTGTCCCGGAGCACAGGGACCTAAAAATCTACCTTCATGGGGAAAGAATGTGTGTGCTTCTTTGTACATTGCCATTTGTGTTGGGACTTTAACTTAGCGCACAAAATAGATTTCTGCTGTAAGTCCTGTGAATTCTACACTCTGCATCGATCCTGGCTTAAAATCACCCTCCCTTAGGGCAGGATTTATATTTGAAGGTAGCCTAATATAAAATGGTGGCGAGATTGATGTCCACATTTGCTGCCTTTTGCCTATGGCTTTTGCTGACGCCTCCCATCACTTCTGCCTGAGCTGAGTACCACCTGAGCTCCATCTGCCCGACACAATCTCTGTTGTGTACACGTCTGCATTCGAATGTACAAATTTTATATGTTTTATTCCCTCTGAACGAGTAGGTCAGCTGCCCCGCAGAGAGGTGTCATCGGAATCCACTCAAACAGTGGGCGCTGGATTTGCATACCGAGAATCGGTGCAGCTGAGAGACAAGTGATGGAAATCTGTAATAAAAGCAAAATCATACAGATGCACAGGCACGTATTCGAACCATGACTAGCTCCCATCTTCCACTCTGCACACACTACATAAACTTGAGCTGCTGCCTGTATCCTAACTCGCTGGCCTACATTGGCTCACGGTCTGCCGACACCTCAATTAAAAAATTCTCATCCTTGTTTTTAAACCCCTCCATGGCCTCGCCCCTCCTGATCTTTGTAACCTCTTCCAGCCCCACAACCTCCCTAGCTCTCTGTGCTCCTCCAACTCTGGCCTCTTGAGCATCCCCGATTTTAATCGCTCCACCATTGGCGGCTATGCCTTCAACTGCCAAGGTCCTAAGCTCTGGAATTCACTCCCTAAATTGCTCTGCCCCTCTACCTCTGTCTTCTTCTTTAAGAGGCTCCTTAAAACCTAGCTCTCACACCTGTCCTAATATTTCGCTATGTGGTTTGGTTCCAGACTTTGATTGATAACACCCCTGTGAAGTGCCTTGGGATGTTTTACTATGTTAAAGGCGCTATATAAATACAAATTATTATTGCTGTGGAGACAGTGGGGGGTAGAATTGCCATGAGGGTTTCTCTGCTCGTCTGTCTAAACCTCAGAAAAATGTCAGAAATGCTATTAACATCATGTTTCTCGGGTTTTTGCCAATCTTATGGCAGACAAGCAGGAAAACCATTATTAAACTTCTTTCCCCACGGAGTACAGCATCATCACGTATTAGCTGTGACAGGCTCAGTGCTCTGCTCTATCCTCCCAGGGGATTTGCAGGATCTTGCGGAGGCAGTGCTGGTGGTAATTCTCCAGCGCTTTGAGGTGTCTACTGTGTATGGTCCACATCTCTCAGCCATATAGGAGGGTGGGTGTCACTACTGCCCTGTAGACCATGAGCTTGGTGCCAGATCTGAGGTCCTGGTCTTCAAACACTCTCTTCCTCAGGTGACCGAAAGCTGCGCTGGCACACTGGAGATGGTGTTGGATCTCGTCATCGATGTCTGCCCTTGCTGATAGTATCTCCCGAGGTTATGAAAATGGTCCACGTTGTCCAAGGCTGCGCCATGGATTTTGATGACCGGGAGACAGTGCTGTGAGTCAGTATTCTCGATCAGGCCAACGTCCCCAGCATCGAAGCACTGACCATGCTCGACCAGCTCCGTTGGGCAGGCCACATCGTCGCATGCCAGACACAAGACTAACAAAGCAAGTGCTCTACTCGGAACACCTACATGACAAGCGAGCCCCAGGTGAGCAGTGGAAACATTTCAAGGACACCCTCAAAGCCTCCTTGATAAAATGCAACATCCCCACCGACACCTGGGAGTCACTGGCCAAAGACCACCCTAAGTGGAGGAAGAGCATCCGGGAGGGCGCTGAGCACCTTGAGTTTCGTTGATGAGAGCATGCAGACACCAAACGCAGACAGCGGAAGGAACGTGCGGCAAACCAGACTCCCCACCCACCCTTTCCTTCAATGACTGTCTGTCCCACCTGCGACAGAGACTGTAATTCCCGTATTGGACTGTATAGTCACCTGAGAACTCACTTTTAGAGTGGAAGCAAGTTTTCCTCGATTTCAAGGGACTGCCTATGATGATGATGATGATGGTAGCACTCTTGCCTCTGAGTCAGAAGGTCGTGGGTTCAAGTCCCATTCCAGAGACTTGAGCATGTGATTGAAGTCGACACTCCCAGTGCAGTACTGACGGGCTGTACTGTCAAAGATGCCAACTTTCGGATGAGATGTTGAACCAAGGCCCTGTCTGCCCTCTCAGGTGGATGTAAAAGATCCCATGACACTAATTTAAAGAAGAGCAGAGGAGTTTTTCCTGGTGTCCTGGCCAATATTTATCCCTCAATCAACATTACTAAATACAAATTAGCTGGTTATTGTCATATTGCTGTTTGTGGGAACTTGCTGCATGCTAAATTGGCTGCTATGTTTCCTACATTACAACAGTGACTACACTTCAAAAGTACCTCTTTGGCTGCAAAGTGCTTTGGGATGTCCAGAGGTTGTGAAAGGCGCTATAGAAATGCAAGTCTTTCTTTCTGCTTAAGAAGGGAATTGAATTTGAAAGGGATTTGAAAAGAAAAGATGTAAAAAGATAACGAGGAATAAGCAGGGAAATGGGATTGAAGCAGATATCTCCCAAGGATGAGCAGAAGCAATGCACTAAATGGTCTCCTTCTGCGCTGTCATTTCCGTGATTCTAGACAATCCTTCAGCTTTTGAATGGAGGATAGATTGGTTCATTTTTCAGGTGCAGACCTTTAATAGAGTTCGACAGCCACGATGTTCATCTATCTTTTCTCGTTTCAGATGTTATCTGTACTTGGGATGGGGATGGAGTGGGGGGGAAACAAATTAACTTATATAAAATAGTCAGAGAAAGGCAGGGTCTATGATGGAGCGCACAAAAGAATGAGAAAATGTATCTGCATAGATTTGAGCTAATTGGGCGCTAAAATGGTCCATTTGTCATTGAGCTTCTGGTTGTTGTTTGCCCAATTGATTGTCTCTACTCCAATAAAATATTGCATTGATTATCGAAATAATGAAGACACCAATACCGACCCTAAGGTGAAAGGCAACCTGAAGGTCAATCGATTAATGCTGGCCGTGCATATTCAACAACAGTGACTTGCACTTAAATAGTGTCTTTTATGCAGTGAAACATCTCCAGGTTGCTTCACAAAAAGAAGAGGGTCGGTGGTGATTGGACACTGAGCAGGAATGGGATAAGTTTAGGGGAGGCGATTGAAGGTGTGGTCAAACAGGTAGATTTTTGAAGGCGGGGTGAGATGTAGAAGGTCAAAGAGGTTTAGGAAGAGAGACTTAGAGTGCTGAGCTCTGATGGTTTAAGACTCTGCCCCAAATGGTGGCATCATGGCAGCGGGGATGCCCGATTTCCAGACTTAAAACTGCTACATCATTGCTTGTAAATAGCTCAGGTTACAGATAACCAGCACCCATGAGCATTTAGACTGCTAAACCCGGCTCTTAAATCTCGCCGGCAGAAGTATAGGCACATGAAGAACTGGGTCTATGACTGCGGCTGGGATAAGGGAGTCATATTTAGTATTGTTAAGTGCAGGGGGCTGACTCGAGGGTGCTGGTCCCTTGTAAACTGGACCAAATATCATCATCATCATAGGCAGTCCCTCGGAATCGAGGAAGACTTGCTTCGACTCTTAAAATGAGACCTTAGGTGGCTGAACAGTCCAATACGAGAACCACAGTCCCTGTCACAGGCGGGACAGATAGTCGTTGAGAGAAGGGGTGGGTGGGACTGGTTTGCTGCAAGCTCCTTCTGCTGCCTGTGCTTGATTTCTGCATGCTCTCGGCGATGAGACTCGAGGTGCTCAGCGCCCTCCCGGATGCACTTCCTCCACTCAGGGCGGCCTTTGGCCAAGGACTCCCAGGTATCAGTGGGGATGTTGCACTTTATCAGGGAGGTTTTGAGGGTGTCCTTGTAACGTTTCCTCTGCCCACCTTTGGCTCGTTTGCCGTGAAGGAGTTCCGAATAGAGCGCTTGCTTTGGGAGTCTCTGTCTGGCATGCGAACTATGTGGCCTGCCCAGCACCAATGTGAAAGCGGAGGGTGTGCACTGAAGGAGTTAACTCGGTTTAACAAATTCAGAGAACAGAAGGGAACAGACATATGGAAATTCAAGGCAAGACAAGACCTGTCAAGGTACAAACTGCATGAATTCTTTATTGTTTTAAGTAGGATTATTTTCACTCGGAAGCGACTGGCAAGAGCCAACAGCTCCTGCAAATGGATCATTTCCCAGCAGGTGTGATACTCATTTCCTGGGCTCTTCACCATCAAAAGGATTCACAAGAGGATGGCCCTGTATGTGTGTGTGCGTCCTATTCACACCCACTTAGGGACAGCCTGCACATTTCCTAAGGCGTAACCTTTGTTTATTTACCAAACAGGCCTTTGAAATAACCTACCGGGCACTTCCAGAGAAGGGTGGAATGGATTAACTCAAAGAGCTTTTACTTTTATCTGGGCCCTCAGGAGAGTGTGGCACCAAACATGTGCTGCACACCCCCCCCCACCCCCCACTCCTTGGTTAGACTGGTTCCACTCTTCTTACAGGCCGGTTCCAAGTCCGGACAGCCACTGCTCCCAGGATGCACAGTTCCTGTGTGCCAGTACCGTGACACTCGCTGTTCTGCCTACATGCGATTGGCGTTTGAGCTTCCACGCAGCACCAGCTGGGTCCGCTGCGGGGGAAGGGGGATCTGATCACGAGCCGCTCTCCAGTCTCCGACACGCTCAGAGATGCTGAGCTGGCTTGGCGTGTTCATCAGGCTGCGGGGAGTGTCAGAGCTCCGTCGGAAGATTGGGAGCGACATTTTGTTTTAAGAGTACATCCTTGCTGCTCTCCGGCACCTGGAGCCATTATGTTTATGTTGGCGAGTGACAATCACGCGATGAGTGCGTGTTGCGAGTCGATGGCTTCAAAGCAAAATCAAAGCACCATTACTCCCCTCTTCTGAAAAAGCTGCCTCATGCTGTTGTACGTTTCCTGGCCTGGTTTCGATCACTTCAGGGGGTTGGAGAGAAATTTTCCAGAGTATTTTTTTCCATATTGGCCCTGGGTGTTTTCGCTGGGGTTTTCTTTGCCTTTCCTAGGAGGTGACATGGCTGTGGGCGGGGGAAGGAAGAAGTGTTCAGTCATGATGTTTTGGCCATCATGATGTGGAGCAGGCTTGATGGACCAGCTGGCCTCCTCCTGCCCATCAATTTTATTTGTGTGTATACGAGCTAAGTTACTCAAGTTAGTATTGGCAGGCTAGGCAACTCCAGGTTCTGTCCTCGCCTTTCATCCACCTTCACATTTTACCAGCAGGCCTAATTAGAGAGTGAGCAGATGTGATATTTCCCTCCTTCCTTCGTCCAGATGGCGTTGAGGCCAGTTAAGCCTCATTGCCAAACCCAATTGAGAACAACTTGAGATTGAACCTATGATCTTCCTAATCTGTATAGACCAGTACCACACAAAGTGGTGCATTTATGCAGATGAGCAATTGGGCACACACAAGAGGTTTTTTAATCTTTGTTTCTGCCACAACTTCTTTCTTCCATTTGTGTTGGGGGTTGTCATAATCTGAATTGAAATATCATAGCTATCTGGTGGTCGCACAAAATAGCCCTGGAATTCTGAATCATCATAACTGATCCTTTTTGACCTATCCCTATCTCCATACCTTTGCCCATCTCCGCTCTTGCCTCAGCTCATCCGCTGCTGAAACCCTCACCGATGCCTTTGTTACCTCTAGACTTGATTATTCCAAAGCACTTCTGGCTGGCCTCCCACGTTCTGCCCTACGTAAACTAGAGATCATCCAAAACTCGACTGCCTGTGTCCTAACTCACACCAAGTCCCGTTCACTCATTACCCCTGTGCTCGCTGACCTACATTGGCTTCTGGTTAAGCAATGCCTCAATTTCAAAATTCTCATCCTAGTTTTCAAATCTTTCCATGGCCTCGCCCCTCCCTATCTCTGTAATCTCCTCCAGCCCCACAACCACCCCACCCCCCCCCCCCCACTCCCTCCCTAAACCTCTCTGCCTCTCTACCTCTTTTTTTCCTCTTTGAAGATGCTCCTTAAAACCTACCTCTTTGACCAAGCTTTTGATCAGCTAATTTCTCCTTATGTGGCTCAGTGTCAAATTTCTTGTCTTATAATACTCCTGTGAAGTAGCAACATCCTAAATTAAATGCGCTATACAAAAATAAATTTTTGTTATTGTTATTTAGACACTAATCACCACAGGTAGCAATATTGTAACTGTTCTTTTCAAATGCATTTATGATGTTGCTACTAACAGTGATCAGAACAATTCTGAGTTCTGACTCCAAAATAAGAAATCTTTACTATATAATCTCCTTTGTGCTAAAATGTCTTGAAATTTCATTTTCTTTTTTCTCAACTCTAATGCGTGGAAGGTGTGAATATACTGTTGTCGGGTTGCTGCTATCACACCAGTGCGTGTTTTGTCGTGCAATAAACCCAAGTGCTAAAACAAATGCTGGGTGCTGAATCGTGTTCACACCTCGATTACTTGACACCTTTAGATTATCGTGTTTCTGTAAATATGCTTCTTACTTGAAGCCTTTTAAACTCTTTTCCAATTCAGAGAAGCTTTTTACACTTTAGGAGCTGACTACTAGTCTCCCTCTATTGGCTGGACTCTATAGTCCAAACAAACCTTATTTACAGGATCCAACAGCATTGTAGAGACAAGAAAGTTTGGGCCTTAGTTTCTGCAATGCAGAGGGGTTGCAGAAGCGCTAATATCCATTCTTATGTGATGCCAATTCTTTCTTTCTCCTGAAGGTGTTGATTGCTTTGGGGTATGGTTCAATGGGTGCTAGTCATCCTATGGTACCTTCCCCAAGTGACAGTTATTCATAGTCGGTATGAGCAGGCTATTTTGAGCTGTACTATTCTATGATTCTATGATCACACTCCTTTTGGTAAACCTGCCCTCCTTCTTTGGCTCGGTGTCAAATTTTAGCTGATAACGTTCCTGTGAAATGCATTGGGATGTTTTACTACGCTAAAGGCGCTATAAAAATGCAAGTCGCTGTTATCACAGCTGAGTTCAAAGCTGCCCTTGCCCAATACCCACACACATGCCCTTGCAGCATTAGTCACTGGACAGTAATCCAGAGCGGGGACCAGGACTGATTATCTCTGCTCTATCCCAGGATGCTACCCCCAAGTATAACACCCCTGCTACCATCCTGATCAAGGTCAGCAAACTCAGCACAGACCAGAGATTGAACTTGGCACTTTCCTGGTCTGTATGGGTTAACTGCTCGCTAGATGAAGACACAGACTATCTAGGGAGCCACACCTCTAACATTCTTAGCTGTAATCCAATAGAACATATTTTAAACGGAGGGTAGACCTGATAATTCTTCACAGGCCCCAACACAGAATGTGGTGCAAAGGATTGGTCTGTGTTGTAGAAAGGAGCGATCATCTTAGTGAGGGGTAGTCAGAATACCATAGAGATTGAAGTATTGTAGAGAAAGGTTTTGTTTATATAGGAGTATAAGCTCAAGAAACCACAAGCTAAATGTAACTTGGTGAATAACTATGGAGCGGTCTCACTTACCACTGTAACTTACAGAATGAGTTGCCACCCAACATAATGAAAAAGGCCAAACTCAAAGGGAATTAAAGGAGATATGCGTGGCAACAAGGAAGGTAGGAGATGGCAATGGTCTGTTTGGGTCCTGATAATGTACCTTGATGTTTCAGTGAGTCAGGTGGCTCACTCTTACCTCTGAGTCAGAAGGTTGTGGATTCAAGTCCCAGTGCAAAGACTTGAGCAATACTGAGGGAGTGTTGCACTGTGGGAGGTGGCGTCTTTCAGATGAGACGCTAAACCTAAATCCCGTCTGCCATCTCTGGTGGGCGTAAAACATTCCATGGCACTATTTTGAAGAAGAACGGGAGAGTTATCACCAGTGTCCTGGCCAATATTTATCCCTCAACCAACATCACTAAAACAGATGATCTGGTCATTATCACATTGCTGTTAGTGGGACTTTTTCTGTGAGCAAATTGGCCTGTCACGTTTCCTATATTACAACAGTGACTACACTTCAAAAGTACTGAGGTGGTGAAAGACACTATATAAATGTAAATTCTTTCATTTAATTAAGTTTTAAGAATGTCACACGGCATAATATTCTAAAGATTGCCCAAACTTCCAGTTATAATCTATGAAATTCAAAGTGTCAAGTTTCAAAAATAAGTATTGTGATAACTGTACACTTTAACCCCTGACAGGTTGTTCGAATGGCATTTGTAACATTTCTCCAGATTTCAGTCCTCTTCTCTGAAGTTGTTGGTTCATGCTGCAATACATTCCCATGGACGTCCAGAGCCCTCCAGAACCTTGCCCAAAGAGCCAGTCTTTAAATGTGCAAGCCCAGGGCATCTTACGCTGATTTAGTTTATAAAAACACAGCCTGCTAACTTACAGACCTAAAGGTGATAGCACTTTTACCCTTCTGAGCACCAAGGGCAATGTAAGCAACAGTAACACCTTTTTAGTACTGCCCTGGGTGAGATCAGGCCGGAGATCAAACCTTGGACCTTTCTGATCAACTTGGCTTAGCTACTTACAAGACAAATTTATCGAGCCGTCAGAATAGCTCTTAGCAAGGAATCTTTAACCGCTGATATCTTCAGTACATGCACAAAGATTTTTTTTTAAAGTTCCCAGGTTCATCTGTGTAATTGCACCCTTCTGCTCCGATGGAATGCTTCTGAAGTTTCATTTGCTGAGCTATAGAAACCATAATTTGTGTTGTGTTTTCGGAAATATTTTGCAAACTGTTAACACACTATTATTGCCTGGAGGGTAAGTGATGATGATACAATGATTAATCCTTTAAATACTGTATGTCCTTTGATGATTTCAACACACGCAGTTTGTGTGGAACATCTGCAAAAATGGGACATTCTGGAACATTCTATTGCTGAATGCTATAAAGCTGAATTAGAGTAACATATGGCTCCAGAGGAGCAATCTGCAATCTGCTACATTTTCATTTTATGAATAAAAGCAGATTTGATTTTGTTGCATCAAAAAGTCCAAAACTTTCTTGACCATTATTCACTATATTCACTTTACCACTTGCAGCATTTACAACTGCCTTAAAGCGTGCTTTACTGAACATTTTTATGGGCTCCACTGTTCCTCATCTGCCTTTCAGTCTATCTCTCTGCTGGCCTATCATTCAAAGATTGCAGCCAGATGTTTGTTGGAGAACACGATGACAGTTTTTTTTGGAACACTGTCCCTCTGCATCTGGGAGCTGAGGTCAAAAGCAGCCCAGATGGAAGGGATGGAGGTCTCCTCGTTCTCTGATGTGGGACTGGGTAGTATAATGTGTTGGAATATTGTCCATTCACCTCTGGGACCTGGGCTCACATCCAAACCACTCTGAAGGGATGAAAGTCTCTTTCTCACAGTGTCTCTCATGCATCTTAACTCTTTGGGAACAATAATAGCATTTACATACCAAAATAACACTAGATTATAGAGACATAGAATCATAAAATAGTACAGCACAGAAGGAGGCCATTTGGCCCATCGAGTCTGTGCCGGCTCTTTCAAAGAGCATTCCAGTTAGTCCCACTTCCCCCGCTCTTTCCCCACATTTATTTATTTATCCAATTCCCTTTTGAAGGCTTACAATGTTTTGATTATTTTTTTACTATAGCGGTAGGGATAGCAATGCGAATGTTATATTACTGGACGAATGATTCGTAGACTTGAGTTCAAATCCCACCACGCCAACTGGGGAATTTAAATTGAGTTAATTAAATAAATCTGGAATAAAAAGCTAGTATCAGTAATGGTGACCATGTAATTACAGGAAATTTGGTTCACTGACGTCCCTTAGGGAAGGAAATCTGCTGTCCTTACCCAGTCTAGCCTACATATGACTCTAGACCCACAGCAATGTGGTTGACTCTTAATTGCCCTCTGAAATGCCCAAGCAAGCCACTCAGTTGTACCAAACCACGACAACAAAGTATAATAAGACTAAGACAGATGGACCACCCGTCATCAACTTAGGCATTGGATTCGGACATGACAAAGGCACACCCAGCCCAGTCGACCCTGCAATGTCCCCTTCTCTAACATCTGGGGACTTGTGCCAAAATTGGGAGAGCTGTACCACAGACTAATCAAGCAACAAACATACTCACAGAATCATACTTTTCAGTCAACGTCCTAGACTCCTCCATCACCAGCCCTGGGTATGTTCTATCCCACAGGCAGGACAGACCCACCAGGCACAGTAGTATACAAAGTATAATAAGACTAAGACAGATGGACCACCTGTCATCAACCTAGGCACATCCAGCCCAGTCGAGGGAGTGGCCCTGGGAGTCCTCAACATTGACTCCTGACACTGTGAAGTCTCATGGCATCAGGCCATACATGGGCAAGGAAACCTCCTGCTGATTACCACCTACCACCCTCCCTCAGCTGAGGACTCAGTGCTCCGCCATGTTGAACACCACTTGGAAGAAGCACTGAGAGCAGCAAGGGCACAGAATGTACTCTGGGTGGGAGACCACTACTGACCGAGCCGGCCGAATCCTGAAGGACATTGCTACCAGACTGGGCCTGCGGTAGGTGGTGAGAGAACCAACATGAGGGAAAAACCTACTTGACCTCGTCCTCACTATCCTACCTGACGCAGATGCATTTGTCCATTGTTGGAGTGACCACCGCAGAATCCTGGTGGAGATGAAGTCCTGTCTTCACACTGAGGACACCCTCCATCGTATTGTGAGGCACTCATCATCATAGGCAGTCCCTCGGAATCGAGGAAGACTTGCTTCACTTTTAAAATGAGTCCTTAGGTGGCTGAATAGTCCAATACGAGAGCCACAGTCCCTGTCACAGGTGGGACAGATAGTCGTTGAGGGAAAGGGTGGGTGGGACAGGTTTGCCGCACGTGCTTTCCGCTGCCTGCGCTTGATTTCTGCATGTTCTCGGCGATGTGACTCGAGGTGCTCAGCGCGCTCCCGGATGCACTTCCTCCACTTAGGGAAGTCTTTGGCCAGGGACTCCCAGGTGTCAGTGGGGATGTTGCACTTTTTCAGGAAGGCTTTGAGAGTGTCCCCGTAACGTTTGCTCTGCCCACCTTTGGCTCGGTTGCCGTGAAGGCGTTCCAAGTAGAGCGCTTGCTTTGGGAGTCTCGTGTCTGGCATGCGAATGATGTTGCCTGCCCAGCGGAGCTGATCGAGTGTGGTCAGTGTTTCAATGCTGGGGATGTTGGCCTGGTCGAGGACGCTGACGTTGGTGCGTCTGCCCTCCCAGGGGATTTGTAGGATCTTGCGGAGGCATCATTGGTGGTATTTCTCCAGCGACTTGAGGTATCTACTGTACATGGTCCATGTCTCTGAGCCATGCAGGAGGGCAGGTATTACTACAGCCCTGTAGACCATGAGCTTAGTGGCAGTTTTGAGGGCCTGGTCTTCAAGCACTCTTTCCCTCAGGCAGACAAAGGCTGCACTGGCGCACTCGAGGCGATGTTGAGTCTCGACGTCAATGTCTGCTCTTGTTAATAAGAAGTTCCCGAGGTATGGGAAATGGTCCATGTTGTCCAGGATCGGGCCATGGATCTTGCTGACTGGGGGACAGTGCTGTGCGGCGAGGACAGGCTGGTGGAGGACCTTTGTCTTACGGATGTTTAGCGCATGGCCCATGCTTTCGTACGCCTCAATAAATACGTCGACTATGGAGAGACTGGATCAACTGGGCCTTTATTCACTGGAGTTTAGAAGGATGAGAGGGGATCTCATCGAAACATATAAGATTCTGACGGAACTGGATGGGATAGAGGCGGGAAGAATGTTCCCTATGTTGGGGAAGTCCAGAACCAGGGGACATAGTCTTAGGATAAGGGGTAGGCCATTTAGGACTGAGATGAGGAGAAACTTTTTCACTCAGAGAGTTGTTAACCTGTGGAATTCCCTGCCGCAGAGAGTTGTTGATGCCAGTTCACTGGATATATTCAAGAGGGAGTTAGATATGGCCCTTACGGTTAAGGTGATCAAGGGGTATGGAGAGAAAGCAGGAAAGAGGTACTGAAGAAATGATCAGCCATGATCTTATTGAATGGCGGTGCAGGCTCGAATGGCTGAATGGCCTATTCCTGTACCTATTTTCTATGTTTCTATGTCCTGGAGTTCAGTCTCTGAATTTGCGCAGATGCAGGCGTCGTCCGCGTACTGTAGCTCGACGACAGAGGTTCGGGTGGTCTTGGAACTGGCCTGAAGATGACGAATGTTGAACAGGTTCCCACTGGTCCTGTAGTTTAGCTCCACTCCAGCGGGGAGCTTGTTGACTGTGAGGTGGAGCATGGCAGCGAGGTAGATTGAGAAGAGGATTGAGGCACTACCACTGTGCTAAATTCAGAACAGATCAATCTGCTCAAAGCTGGGCATCATGAGCTGCTGTGGACCATCAGCAGCAGCAGAATTGTATTCCACCATAATCTGCAGTCTCACGGCTCAGCATATCCCTCACTCTACCATTACCATCAAGACAGGGGACCAACCCTGCTTCAATGAGGAGTGCAGAAGAGCATGCCAGGAGCAGCACCAGGTGCCAACCTGGGGAAGCTGAAATACATGCAAGCTTAGCAGTGAAAGCAGCATGCTATAAACAGAGCAAAGCAATCCTACAATCAATGAATCAGATCAAAACTCTGCTGTCCTGCCACATCCAGTCGTGAATGGTTGTGGAGAATTAAAAAACCAATGGTAAGAGGCTCCATGAACATCCCCATCCTCAACGTGATTGTAAAACACAAGGCTGAAGCATTTACAACCATATTCACCCAGAAGCAGGATGATCCATCTCGGCCTACTCCTGAGGTCCCCATCATCACAGAAGCTAGTCTTCAGCCAATTCAATTCACTCCACATGATGTCAGGAAATGGCTGAGCAGATTGGATACAACAAAGGCTATGGGACTCTACAACATCCGACTGTCGTGCTGCAGTTGTGCTCCAGAACTAGCCGCATCTCTAGCCAAGCTATTCCAGTACATCATCATCATCATAGGCAGTCCCTCGGAATCGAGGAAGACTTGCTTCCACTCCTGAAGTGAGTTCTTTGGTGGATGAGCAGTCCAATACGAGAGCCACAGACTCTGTCACAGGTGGGACAGATAGTTGTTGAGGGAAGGGGTGGGTGGGACTGGTTTACCGCATGCTCTTTCTGCTGTCTGCGCTTGTTTTCTGCATGCTCTAGGCATACAGCTACAACACTGGCATCTACCCAACAAAGTGGAGAATTGCCGAGGTATGTCCTGTCCACAAAAAGCAGGAAAAATCCAATCAGGCCAATTAGTGCCCCATCAGCCTACTCCCAATCATCAGCAAAGTGATGGAAGGTGTTATCTACAGTGCTATCAAGCAGCACATACTCACAAAAACCTGTTCACTAATGCCCAGTTTGGGTTCTGCCAGCATCCCTCGGCTCCAGTCCTCATTACGGTCTTGGTCCAAACCTGGACAAAAAAGCTGAACTCCAGAGGTGAGGTGAAAGTGACTGCCCTAGACATCAAGGCAGCGTTTGACCGAGTGTAGCCTCAAGGAGCCCTAGTAAAATTAAAGTCAATGGAAATTGGGGGAAACCTCTCCACTGGCTGGAGTCATACCTAGCACAAAGGAAGATGGTTGTGATTTTTGGAGGTCAATCATCTCAGCTCCAGGACATCGCTGCAGGAGTTCTGCTGAGTAGTGTCCTAGGTCCAAACATCTTCAGCTGCTTCCTCAATGACCTTCCCTCCATCATAAGGTCAGAAGTGGGATGTTTACTGATGATTGCACAGTGTTCTGTTCCATTTGCAACTCTTCAGCTAATGAAGCAGTCCATGCCCACATGCAGCAAGACCTGGACAACAAGGTGGATAAAGGGGAACCAGTGGATGTGCTGTATTTGGACTTCCAGAAGGCATTTGACAAGGTGCCACATAAAAGGGTACTTCACAAGATAAAAGTTCACGGGGTTGGGGGTAATATATTAGCATGGATAAAGGATTGGCTAACTAACAGAGAACAGAGAGTCGGGATAAATGGTTCATTCTCTGGTTGGTTACCAGTAACTAGTGGGGTGCCGCAGGGATCAATGCTGGGACCCAAACTATTTACAATCTATATTAACGAATTGGAAAAAGGGACTGAGTGTAACGTAGCCAAGTTTGCTGACGGCACAAAGATGGGAGGAAAAGCAATGTGTGAGGAGGACACAAAAAACCTGCAAAAGAACATACACAGGCGAAGTGAATGGGCAAAAATTTGGCAGATGGAGTAAAATGTCGAAAAGTGTGAGATCATGTACTTTGGCAGAAAAAAAATCAAAGAGCAAGTTATTATTTAAATGGAGAAAGATTGCAAAGTGCCGCAGTACAGCGGGACCTGGGGGTACTTGTGCATGAAACACAAAAAGATAGTGTTATGTATGCAACACCTTGTAACCAGCATTCTACCACCACCAAAGGGCACATCTATTGGAGTCCCGAGGGATCCCAGCATCCCTTGGGAGCACTGCATATAAGCAGGCCTCCCATGCTGTGCCAGCACTCTGGAGTCAGAATAAAGAGACTAAGGTCACACTTACTCAAGTCTACAGTACTCAGTCACATTGCTTTATTTGAGACATAACAACTGGCGCCGAGTAACAGATAACCAACCATCACTTGAAAATGCAGAGAAATTCTCAGAAGGTGACGATTGGGAAGCCTTCGTGGAGTGACTCAACCAATACATCATGACCAACTAGCTGGAAGGGAATGAGAACGCTGCCAAACGAAGGGCGATCCTCCTCACCGTCTACAGGGCAACAACCTACGGTCTCATGAAGAATCTTCTTGCTCTGGTGAAACCAACAACCAAATCCTATGAAGAACTGTGTACGCTGGTCCGGGAGCACCAAAATCCGAAGGAGAGCTTCTGATGGCAAGGTATCGATTTTATACATGTCAATGGTCTGAAGGCCAGGAAGTGGCGAGCTACGTCGCCGAACTAAGGCGCCTTGCAGGCCATTGCGAATTCGGTGGATTCCTGGAGCAAATGCTAAGAGACTTTTTTGTGCTTGGCATTGGCCATGAGGTTATCCTTCACAATCTATTCACTGTTGATACACCGAACCTGAGCAAAGCCATAACGATAGCCCAGGCATTTATATCCACCAGCGATAACACCAAACAAATTTTGCAGTTTAAAGATGCATCGGCAAGTACTGTACACAAACATAGAAACATAAAAACATAGAAATTAGGTGCAGGAGTAGGCCATTCGGCCATTCGAGCCTGCACCACCATTCAACCTCAGTACCCCTTTCCTCCTTTCTCTGCATACCCCATGATCCCTTTAGCCATAAGGGCCATATCTAACCCCCTCTTGAATACATCCAACAAATTGGCATCAACAATTCTCTGCGGTAGGGAATTCCATAAGTTAACAACTCTCTGAGTGAAGAAGTTTCTCTTCATCTCAGTCCTAAATGACTTACCCCTTATCCTTAGACTGTGTCCCCTGGTTCTGGACTTGCCCAAAGTCGGGAATATTCTTCCTGCATCTAACCTGTACAGTCCCGTCACAACTTTATATGTTTCTATGAGATCCCCTCTCATCCTTCTAAACTCCAGTGAATAAAGGCCCAGTCGATCCAGTCTCTCCTCATATGTCAGTCCAGCCATCCCGGGAATCAGTCTGGTGAACCTTCGCTGCACTCCCTCAACAGCAAGAATGTCCTTCCTCAGATTAGGAGACCAAAACTGAACACAATATTCCAGGTGAGGCCGCACCAAGGCCCTGTACAAATGCAATAAGACCTCCCTGCTCCTATACTCAAATCCCCTAGCTATGAAGGCCAACATATCATTTGCCTTCTTCATCGCCTGCTGTACCTGCATGTCAACTTTCAATGACTGATGTACCATGACACCCAGGTCTCGTTGCACCTCCCCTTTTCCTAATCTGCCGCCATTCAGATAATATTCTGCCTTTGTGTTTTTACCCCCAAAGTGGATAACCTCACATTTATCCACATTATACTGCATCTGCCATGCATTTGCCCACTCACCTAACCTGTCCAAGTCACTCTGCAGTCTCTTAGCGTCCTCCTCACAGCTCACATCGCCACCCAGTTGAGTGTCATCTGCAAACTTGGAGATATTACACTCATTTCCTTCATCCAAGTCATTAATGTATGTTGTAAATAGCTGGGGTCCCAGCACTGAGCTCTGCGGCACCCCACTAGTCACTGCCTGCCATTCTGAAAAGGACCCGTTTATCCCGACTCTCTGCTTCCTGTCAGCCAACCAGTTCTCTATCCACGTCAGTACATTACCCCCAATACCATATTCTTTAATTTTGCACACCAATCTCTTGTGTGGAACCTTGTCAAATGCCTTTTGAAAGTCCAAATACACCACATCCACTGGTTCTCCCTTGTCCACTCTACTAGTTACATCCTCAAAAAATTCCAGAAGATTTGTCAAGCATGATTTCCCTTTCATAAATCCATGCTGACTTGGACCGATCCTGTCACTGCTTTCCAAATGCACTGTTATTTCATCTTTAATAATTGATTCCAACATTTTCCGCACTACTGATGTCAGGCTAACTGGTCTATAATTACCCGTTTTCTCTCTCTCACCTTTTTAAATTAGCTACCCTCCAGTCCATAGGAAGTGATCCAGAGTCGATAGACTGTTGGAAAATGATCACCAATGCATCCACTATTCCAGGGCCACTTCCCTAAGTACTCTGGGATGCAGACTATCAGGCCCCAGGAATTTATCGGCCTTCAATCCCATCAATTTCCCTAACACAATTACCTGCCTAATAAGGATAGCCTTCAGTTCCTCCTTCACACGAGACCCTCGGTCCCCTAGTACTTCCGGAAGGTTATTTGTGTCTTCCTTTGTGAAGACAGAACCAAAGTATTTGTTCAACAGGTTTGCCATTTCTTTGTTCCCCATTATAAATTCACCTGAATTTGACTGCAAGGGACCTAAGTTTGTCTTCACTAATCTTTTTCTCTTCACGTATCTATAGAAGCTTTTGCAGTCAGTTTTTATGTTCCGGCAAGCTTCCTCTCATACTTTATTTTCCCCCTCCTAATTAAACCCTTTGTCCTCCTCTGCATGAATTCTAAATTTCTCCCAGTCCTCAGGTTTGCTGCTTTTTCTGACAATTTATATGCCTCTTCCTTGGATTTAGCACTATCCTTAATTTCCCTTGTTAGCCACGGTTGAGCCACCTTCCCCATTTTTTTTTTACTCCAGGCAGGGATGTACAATTGTTGTAGTTCATCCATGTGATCTTTAAATGTTTGCCATTGCTTATCCACCGTCAACCCTTTAAATAGCATTCGCCAGTCTATTCTAGCTAATTCACGTCTCATACCATCGAAGTTACCTTTCCTTAAGTTCAGGACCCTAGTCTCTGAATTAACTGTGTCACTCTCCATCTTAATAAAGAATTCTACCATATTATGGGCACTCTTCCCCAAGGGCCCTCGCACAACAAGATTGATAATTAGTCCTTTCTCATTACACATCACCCAGTCTAGGATGGCCAGCTCTCGAGATGGTTCCTCGACATATTGGTACAGAAAACCATCCCTAATACACAGGAAATCCTCCTCCACCGTATTGCTACCAGTTTGGTTAGCCCAATCTATATGTAGATTAAAGTCGCCCATGATAACTGCTGTACTTTTATTGCATGCATCCCTAATTTCTTGTTTGATGCTGTCCCCAACCTCACTACTACTGTTTGGTGTTCTGTACACAACTCCCACTAGCGTTTTCTGCCCTTTGGTATTCCGCAGCTCCACCCATACAGATTCCACATCATCCAAGCTAATGTCCTTCCTTACTATTGCGCTAATTTCCTCTTTAACCAGCAACGCTACCCCACCTCCTTTTCCTTTCTGTCAATCCTTCCTGAATGTTGAATACCCCTGGATGTTGAGTTCCCAGCCTTGGTCACCCTCGCGCCATGTCTCCGTGATGCCAATTATATCATATTCATTAATTGCTGCCTGTGCAGTTAATTTGTTCTCCTCGCATTGAGGCACAGAGCCTTCAGGCTTGTCTTTTTAACATACTTTGTCCTTTTAGAATTTTGCTGCAATGTGACCCTTTTTGATTTTTGCCTTGGGTTTCTCTGCCCTCCACTTTTACTTTTCTTCTTTCTATCTTTTGCTTCTGCCCCCATTCTACTTCCCTTTGTCTCCCTGCATAGGTTCGCATCCCCCTGCCAAATTAGTTTAACTCCTCCCCAACAGCACTAGAAAACACTCCCCCTAGGACATTGGTTCTGGTCCTGCCCAGATGCAGACCATCCAGTTTGTACTGGTCCCACCTCCCTCAGAATCGGTTCCAATGTCCCAGGAATTTGAATCCCTCCCTTCTGCACCACTCCTCAAGCCATGTATTCATCTGAGCTATCCTGCGATTCCTACTCTAACTAGCCCATAGCACTGGTAGCAATCCTGAGATTACTACCTTTGAGATCCTACTTTTTAATTTAACTCCTAGCTCGCTAAATTCAGCTTGTAGGACCTCATCCTGTTTTTTTACCTATATCGTTGGTACCTATATGCACCACGACAACTGGCTGTTCACCCTCCTCCTTCAAAATGTTCTGCAACCGCTCCGAGACATCCTTGCCCCTTGCACCAGGGAGGCAACATACCATCCTGGAGTCTCGATTGCGGCCGCGGAAATGTCTATCTATTCCCCTTATAATAGAATCCCATACCACTATAACTCTCACACTCTTTTTCCTGCTCTCCTGTGCAGTAGAGCCACCCACGGTGCCATGAACTTGGCTGCTGCTGCCCTGCCCTGATGAGACATCCCCCCAACAGTACCCAAAGCGGTGTATCTGTTTTGGAGGGGGATGACCGCAGGGGACCTCTGCACTACCTTCCTTCTACTGCTCTTCCTGTTGATCATCCAGTCCCTATTTGTCTGTGTAACCTTTACCTGCGGTATGATCAACTCACTAAACGTGCTATTCACGGCATCCTGAGCATCGTGCATTCTCCAGAGTGTATCCATCCGCAGCAAAGTAACATTGTTTTCAGGCAGGAATGCATATGGCAGAATGTGCACGCCTGCAGTTGCACGACCTCAGATGACTCAGAGTCCGCCATCAAGCGTTAATGCAAGGCAATTAACACTTTCTTGGCACTGCAGAGATGATCATCGAGCCCATCAATGCCGCTTCAAATACGATGCATGCAAAGGCTGTGGAACAACGGGACACCTCCAGCGAATGTGCAGAGGAGCTGCAAACCCTGCAAACCACCACGTTGCAGAGGAAGACCGATCCATGGCGGATCAAACTGAACTAGAGACTCAAACCTAGGAGGCAGAAGTGTACGGGCTACACACCTTCACCACGAAATGTCCACCGATCATGTTAAAAGTTGAACTGAACGAATTCCAGTATCCATGGAATTAGACACGGGTGCGAATCAGTCTATCATGAGCAAAAAGGCCTTCGAGAGGCTGTGGTGCAACAAGGCACACAGGCCCTAGCTGAGCCCTATTCATACCAAGCTGAGAACTTACATTAAAGAGCTGATCCCTGTAATTGGCAGTGCAGCAGTGCACGAACTACCATTATGGGTTGTACCAGGAGATGGCCCCACACTGTTCGGCAGAAGCCAGCTGGGAAAAATCCGCTGGAATTGGGATGACATCTGAGCGCTTTTGTCCGTCGACAACGCCTCATGTGCCCAGGTTTTGAGCAAGTTCCCATCATTGTTTGGGCCAGGGATCGGAAATTTCTCTGGGGCGAAGGTGCAGATCCACTTGGTTCCCAGTACACAACCAATCTACCACAAGGCAAAGTGGAGATCGAGCTGGACAGGCTTCAATGAGAGGGCATCATCGGGACGGTTGAGTTCAACGAGTGGGCCAGTCCGATTGTTCCAGTTCCCAAAAGCGATGGCACGGTCAGAATTTGTGGGGACTATAAAGTAACGCTTAACCATTTTTCGCTGCAGGACCAGTACCCGCTGCCCAAGGCAGATGACCTATTTGCGACGCTGGCAGGAGGAAAGATGTTCACTAAGTTGGACCTCACCTTGGTCTACATGAGCTGGCGGAATCTTCGAAAGGCATCAACACGCACAAAGGTCTGTTCATCTACAATAGATGCCTGTTTGGGATTCGATCGGCCGCGGCAATTTTTCAAACGAACATGGAGAGTTTGCTAAAATCAGTTCTGCACACCGTGGTTTTCCAGGATGACATATTGATCACAGGTCGGGACACCATCGAACACTTGCAGAACCTGGAAGAGGTTCTAAGTCGGCTAGATCGTGTGGGACTCAGGTTGAAAGTGTGTTTTCCTGGCACTGGAGGTCGAGTTCTTAGGGAGAAGAATTGCGGAGACGGCATCAGACTCACCGACGCCAAGACAGAGGCCATCAAGAACGCGCGAGACCACAGAATGTGACGGAGCTGCGGTCGTACCAGGGATTCATCAATTATTTTGGTAATTTCCTACCCGGGTTAAGAACCTTGCTAGAACCTCTACACATATTGCTACGCAAGGGAAATGACTGGGTGCGGAGGAAATCACAAGGGACTGCTTTTGAGAAAGCCAGAAATCTGTTATGTTCCAACAAACTGCTTGATCTGTATGACCCATGTAAATGTTTAGTGCTAGTTTGCGATGCGCCTTCTTATGGGGTCGGCTGTGTGTAACAACAAGCAAACGAATTGGGAACATTGCAACCGGTCGCTTAAGCATCCAGGAGTTTGTCCAAGACCGAAAGGGCCGACAGCATGATTGAAAAAGAAGCAATAGCAGGCATTTACGGGGTGAAAAAAATGCACCAGTATCTGTTTGGGCTTAAGTTCAATTTAGAAACTGACAATAAGCCGCTCATATCGCTATTCTCAGAGAGCAAAGGTATTACTACCAATGCCTCTGCTCGCATCCAAAGATGGGTGCTCAAACTGTCTGCACATAGTTATGTAATTCGCCACAGGCCAGACATAGAGAACTGCGCTGATGCTCTCAGTCAGCTACCATTGCCCACCACCAGGGTGGAAATGGCACAGCCTGCAGACTTGCTCTTGGTGATGGATGCATTTGAAAACGAAAATTCACCCATCACTGCCTGCCAGATCAGGACCTGGACCAGCCAGGATTCTTTACTGTCCCTTGTAAAAAACTGTGTCCTTCATGGGAGCTTGTCCAGCATCCCAGTGGAGATGCATCAAGAGATCAAGCCATTCCAGCGGTGCAACGATGAAATGTCCATACAGGCGGACTGTCTTTTGTGGGTTAATCGAGTGGTTTTGCTTAAGAAAGGCAGGGAAACGTTCATACGTGACCTACACAGTACCCACCCAGGAATAGTAATGATGAAAGCTATAGCCAGATCTCATGTGTGGTGGCCCGGCATCGACTCAGATTTGGAGTCTTGCGAGATCCAATGCAACATTTGCTCTCAACTGAGCAAAGCACCCAGGGAGGCACCGCTAAGTTTGTGGTCATGGCCCTCCAAACCATGGTCTAGGATCCATGTTGACTTCGCTGGCCTGTTTCTAGGCAAAATGTTTTGGGTTGTTGTGGATGCTTATTCAAAATGGATTGCGTGAGTAATAATGTCTGTAAGCACGTCCACTGCCACCATCGAAAGCCTACGAACCATGTTTGCCACGCACGGCCTGCCTGATGTTCTTGTCAGCGACAATGGGCCGTTCTTCACCAGCGCTGAATTCAAGGAATTCATGACCCGCAATGGGATCAAGCACGTCACATCTGCCCCGTTCAAGCCCGCATCTAAAGGCCAGGCAGAACGGGCAGTCCAAACCATCAAGTAAAGCTTGAAATGCGTATTGGAAGTCTCCCTGCAGACCCGCCTGTCCCGAGTCCTGCTCAGCTACCGCACAAGACCCCACTCGCTCACCGGGTTCCCCCTGCTGAGCTGCTCATGAAAAGGGCACTCAAAACAAGGCTCTCTCTAGATCACCCTGATCTCCATGATCATGTCGAGGGCAGGCGGCATCAACAAAGCATATACCATGATCGCGCAAATTTGTCACGCGATATTGAAGTCAATGACCCTGTATTTGTACTCAACTATGGACATGGTCTCAAATAGCTTGCTGGCACTGCCGTAGCCAAAGAAGGGAGTAGTGTTTGAGGTCAAACTTGCAAATGGACTAACTTGCAGAAAGCATTTGTACCAAACCAAACTGTGATTCACAGACAGCCATGAGCAACCTGAAGAGGACACCACCAACTTCGACCCTCCGATACACACACAAGTGGCAACCGACATCATGGTCGACCACAAAGCTGAACTCATCATCCCCAGCAACCCAGCATGGCCAGCTGTGCAGCAGCCCAGCGAAGACCCAACCAACTCACCTGCACCTGTGTTTGTACTGAGACGATCGACTCGGGAGCGGAAAGTCCCAGATTGTCTCACCCTGTAAATATGTGTACTATTGACTTTGGTGGGAGAGTGATGTTATGTATGCAACACCTTGTAACCAGCATTCTACCGCCACCAGAGGGCGCATATGTTGGAGTCCCAAGAGATCCCAGCATCCCATGGGAGCACTGCATATAAGCAGGCCTCCCATGCTGTGCCAGCACTCTTGAGTCAGAATAAAGAGGCTAAGGTCTCTTAATCAAGTCTACAGAACTCAGTCACATTGCTTTTTTTGAGACATAACAGATAGTATGCAGGTACAGCAACTGATCAGAATGGCCAATGGTATCTTGGCCTTTATTGCAAAGGGGATGGAATATAAAAGCAGGGAAGTCTTGCTATAGCTATATAAGGTATTGGTGAGGCCACACCTGGAATACTGCGTGCAGTTTTGGTTTCCATATTTACGAAAGGATATATTTGCTTTGGAGGCAGTTCAGAGAAGGTTCACTTAATTGATTCCGGGGATGAGGGGGTTGACTTATGAGGAAAGGTTGAGTAGATTGGGCCTCTACTCATTGGAATTCAGAAGAATGAGAGGTGATCTTATCGAAAGGTATAAGATTATGAGGGGGTTTGACAAGGTGGATGCAGAGAGGATGTTTCCACTGATGGGGGAGACTAGAACTAGAGGGCATGATCTTAGAATAAGGCGCCGCCCATTTAAAACAGAGACGAGGAGACATTTCTTCTCTCAGAAGGTTGTAAATCTGTGGAATCCGCTGACTCAGAGAGCTGTGGAAGCTGGGACATTGAATAAATTTAAGACAGTTTCTTAAACGATAAGGGGATAAGGAGTTATGGGGAGCGGACGGGGAAGTGGAGCTGAGTCCATGATCAGATCAGCCATGATCTTATTGAATGGCAGAGCAGGCTCGAAGGGGCCGTATGGCCTACTCCTGTTCCTATTTCTTATGTTCTTATGTATGAACATTCAGGGTTGAGCTGATAAGTGGCAAGTAACATTCGCGCCAGACAGGGACCAGGCAATGACTATCTCCAACAAGAGAGTGTCTAACCACCTCCCCTTGACATTCAACCGCATTATCAGCATCAAATCCCTTACCATCAATATTCTGGAGGTCACCATTGACCAGCAACTTAACTGGACCAGCCACATAAATACTGTGGCAACAAGAGCAGGTCAGAGGCTGGGTATTCTGTGGCGAGTGAGTCACCTCCTGACTCCTCAAGGCCTTTGCACCATCTACAAGGCACAAGTCAGGCGAGTGATGGAATACTCTCCACTTGCTTGGATTAGTGCAGTTCCAACAACACTCAAGAAGCTCGACGCCATCCAAGATAAAGCAGCCCACTTGATTGGTACCCCATCCACCACCTTAAACATTCACTCCCTCCACCACTGGCGCACCGTGGCTGCAGTGTGTACCATCTACATGATGCACAGCAGCAAATCGCCAAGGCTTCTTCGACAGTATCTCCCAAACCCGCGATCTCTACCACCTAGAAGGACAAAGGCAGCAAGCACATGGGAACACCATCACCTCCATGTTCAATTTAAGTTACACACCATCCTGACTTGGAAATATATCGCTGTTCCTTCATCATCGCTGGGTCAAGATCCTGGAATTCCCTCCCTAACAGCACTGTGGGAGTACCTTCACCGCACGGACTGCTGCAGTTCAAGAAGGCGGCTTACCACCATCTTCTCAAGGGCAATTAGGGATAGATCAATAAATGCTGGTCTTGCCAGCGATGTCCACATCCTGTGAATGAATAAAAAAAAAGAAAGTATTGCTGGTGCAATGGCTCTGTAGGTATATGTTGTAGTATTGTGTCATAAAGACCTCAAGTTTGTTCTCTATCTATGCTGCATGAGGACTCCCCAACTCTTCTTCAAAATAGTGCCATGGATCTTTTACATTCTCCTGAGAGGGCAGATAGTGCCTGGGTTTAACATCTCATCAGAAAGTTGGCATCTCCAACAGTGCAGCACTCCCTCAGCACTGCATTGTCATCCTAGATTTGTCCTGCCTAGTGACACCAAGCATGAGTCAAGGATAATGGAGAAAAGATATACAGAAAGAACTTACATTTATATAGCACCTTTCAAGACCTCAGGATATCGCAAAATAGTTCACAGCCAATGAAGATCTTTTGAAGTGAGGTCAATGAGTGGCGGTTGCCTGTTCCATCATCATCATCATCATAGGCAGTGCCTCGAAATCGAGGAAGACTTGCTTCCACTTTAAAAGTGAGTTCTCAGGCGGCTGTACAGTCCAATGAGGGAATTACAGTGTCTCTAAAACATGGGGCAGACAGTGGTTGAAGGAAAGGGTGGGTGAGGAGTCTGGTTTGCCACACACTCCTTCCGCTGCCTGCACTCGATTTCTGCATGCTCTCGGCGACAAGACTCAAGGTTCTCAGCGCATTCCCGGATGCTCTTCCTCCACTTTGGGTGGACTTGGGCCAGGTGCAGGTGGGGATGTTACATTTTATCAAGGAGGCTTTGAGGGCGTCCTTGAAGCGTTTCCTCTGCCCACCTGGGACTCGCTTGCCGTACAGGAGTTCGGAGTAGAGCGCTTGCTTTGGGAGTCTTGTAAATGAGGTAGCTCACCTGGGAAATAGAACATTAGTGGTGCATAAAATTAACCAATAGGCTGTTCACTTGTGTAGAAGAGATTACGCAAAACAAGTCTGCTACCAAGCCAGAGGTACTAACGTAGATATTATCACTCACTCATAGGAAGTGCTAAGGCAGGTAGAATCATAGAACTTAACAACACTGGCGATGATTTGGCCCATCAGTGCTGTTCCAGCACTCTGACTGATATCCACATAGTCCCATTCTCCTGCTCTTTCCCCTTTTAATGTATTTGTTCATGCAGTTGTATCCTGACCACATCTTGCCTGAAATGTGCCTGCACTAACTCTTAGAAGTCAGCTGTGACTCACTGTGAGCACCTCTGCCTCAGAATCAGAAGGTTGTGGGTTTGAGTCCCACTCCAGCGACTTGAGCACAAAAATTCAGGCTGAAACTCCAGTGCAGTGCTGCACTGTCGGAGGTGCTGTCTTTTGGATGAGACGTTAAACCGGATGAGACGTCTGCTCTCTCAGGTGGATGTAAAAGATCCCATGGCATTATCTCTCGACCCCTCCATGGTCTCTAAATTGTCCAACTGCTTGTCCGACATCCAGTTCTGGATGAGCAGAAATTTTCTCCAATTGACTTTTGGGAAGACCGAAGCCATTGTTTTCGGTCCCCACCACAAACTCCGTTCCCTAGCCACTGACTCCATCCCTCTCCCCAACTCCTGTCGAGGCTGAACCAGACTATTTGCAATCTTGGTGTCATATTCAACCCTGAAATGAGCTTTCGACCACATATCCACATCATAACTAAGACCGCCTATCTCCACCTCCGTAACATCGCCCGTCTCAGCCCTTGCCTCAGTTCATCCGCTGCTGAAGCCCTCATCCATGCCTTTGTTACCTCTAGACTTGGACTATTCCAATGCATTCCTGGCTGGCCTCCCACATTCTACCCTACGTAAACTAGAGGTCATCCAAAACTCGACTGCCCGTGTCCTAACTCGCGCCAAGTCCCGCTCAACCATCACCCCTGTGCTCGCTGACCTATATTGGCTTCCGGTTAAGCAACGCCTTGATTTCAAAATTCTCATCCTTGTTTCCATGGCCTTGCCCATCCCTATCTCTGTAATCTCCTCCAGCCCCACAACCCTCCTGAGATATCTGTGCTGCTCTAATTCTGCCCTAACCGTTGGTGGCTGTGTCTTCTGTTGCCTTGGCCCAGGCTCTGAAACTCCCTCCCTAAATCTCTCCATCTCTCTTTCCTCCTTCAAGACGCTCCTTAAAACATACCTCTTTGACTAAGCTTTTGGTCACCTGCGCTAATTTCTACTTCTGCGACTCGGTGCCAAATTGTTTTATCTCATAATACTCCCGTGAAGCGTCTTGGGACGTTTTCACTACATTAAAGGGGCTATATAAATACAAGTTGTTGTTGTTGAAATGCTGTAATTGGCCTCAGCTCCCCCGGGCTAGGATGGGGAAAAGGCAGCCAGGGTTCCTGTTCCTGATCACTATCCAGTAATCCCTGCTGGAAAGTGCATCCGTGTGGATTGTGGACAAGTGCCTGCGACAGCCTGGGCAGACAATTAGGTTTTCTCCGATCCAGCAACATCTCTCATGCCCCCTCTCGTGGCCACTCTGCTAAACATCATTCCGTGATTCAGCCGAGCAGCACGCCGCAAAATTGCAATGAAGTGAGATGGAATTGTGCACAACGTACATAAACAATCATTCTTCTCCGGCGGTTTCAGGTCCTTTACACTGTTTTTGAAACGTGCTGTTTTTCCTGTGCACTCTCAGTTAGATAATGTTTACATCATTTGTTGTATTCCAACCCACAGCTGTCGCCAGGGAAACATACAAGTCCTGTGAGAACTGCAGATTTTATGTTAATTGCAGGATCTATGACTGAATGATAATGTTTAGCTGAACCGTTCTGATTCAGTTTGATCCGAAGCAATGCAAACCTGTTGAACTCAGGACTGCAATGGGAGCATTGGTAGAAATCAGCTCCATGTTTCAGGATAAACTTCTGCCATTTTGTAAAGGAAATAATGGTTGCAGACATAATGGACCAGAAATTCCAGCCTCGCCGAGTCCGTACGGAATACTTACGGAATACGTACGGACCCGGCGAGACGCCGCAAAAGCCGACTTTCGGCACGCGATCTGCATGCGCCGAAAACCGGCTTTTCTGATCTGTCAAGTCCTGGCTTGACAGGTCCTCTGTATCTTGGGGAGAAGGACATTCGCATGGGCGAGATTGCAATATTTACCCATATCTTGCCCTAGAACGTCCTTAAAACTCTTGCACCTGGTAAAAGCAGGCGCATAGCTTACTTTTACCAGCGTAAGAGTTTGAAAACATATAAAAAAACATTTAAAAAAAATTTTAAAACACATTTTTATGTTAAAAATCCTGCCCACTAAGGTAAATTTATTTTAAACCCTAATTACAACACTTAAAAAAATTAAAAAATTTTCTAACACATTTCATAAACTTTAATTAATCTTAAATATAGGAGGTGTTTTTTTATTTTTTAATTGTGTTTGAGTGTTGCGAGGTTGTTTCTCATTCATAATAATGAGAACTCCTACTTATGGAGTTCCCATTATTATGAATGAGAATGCTGTATCTTTATTGGTTGCCCAATGCCATGTGACTCCAGCTTCTCCCTGCGCATCTCCAAGACGTAAACGCGCTCCGATGCGCAGGAAGAGGAGGCCTCCGACCTGGATCGCTGATGGGCGCCCAAGCAAAAGGTAGGTGCGCATCTTTTTTCTTCTTTTCAGGCGATTGCCCCGCGGGAAGCCCAGAACCGGGATTTCAGGCCCCTTATGGATAGGTAATTGTGTCTACTGTACAAAGCCCCAATATGACCCCAATTTGTTGGTGGACTTAAAGCCTGGTTTAAAGATAATGAGGCTAATTTTAACTCTTGACGTTAATGTAAAACGGACGATGTTGGATCGGATGCCCATTACACACCCTGGCCAATTTTCATTTCCATTGGTCTGTAATAAGGAAAATCGGAAGAGAGATAATAGGCGTCTGACCCGATATCACCTGTTTAACCCTATTGGCCAATGCCAAAATTCCCCCAGTCTTTATGGCATGTTGTCTAAGAGCTCAGTAACATCAGAAGATACAAAGTTACATAGGTTGAATGCTGAATGTTATGTAGGTTGATTGAATCTGCTACCTAATAATTGGGAGTTTTAGTTTCTCTCTTCAGTTGCGGAACATAAGAAATAGAAGCAGGAGTAAGCCATTCAGCCCCTTCAACCTGCTCCTCCATTCAACAAGAACGTGGCTGATCTTCGACCTCAACTCCACTTTCCCGCCCGATCCCCCTATATCTTGATTCCCTTAGAGTTCAAAAGTATACCTATCTCAGCCTTGAATATTCTCAACGACTGAGCATCCACAGCTCTCTGGGGTAGAGAATTCCAAAGATTTACAATCCTCTGTGTGAAGAAAGTCTCCTCATCTCGTCCTAAACTGCCGACCCCTTAGCCTGAGACTGTGCCCCAAATAATGTGTTACAAAAAAGTGGAGATCATCGAATTCTGTCAAACCCGTATCATCAAGTGAGCAAACCTTAACAGCAAGTATTTTCTGATTAGCAATGTTGGTGAGAAAATTACCCACACGTGGAAAATAGGCCACATTAGGCCCTAGCTCCAAGCTCTACTGATCCAATGCAAATTTCTTCATATTCCACAATTCTCATCCTTATGACCTCTCTGAATAAAAAAAGATCTTCCTCCGTGCGGCTCTGTGACACATACCCACTTGCTCTTCTTGCTCATTGAGCCAGAAGGAGAGTCCTAATGACACATTTTCAATCTTGTATTTTTTTTTATCCCCGGAAGCAACTCAGACTCATCAAGCCCGAAGACGGAGGCCCACAGCTCATAGATTACTATTACATTAGGTGACATCTAAATGACAGTAGTTGAAAGAAGCGGAAGGCCTGAATTTCCAAATTGTAAAGTATAGACCTTGACCAGACGTTTAAATATATGATTGTCAATGTACGGCAGCTCGCTAAAACCACAGAGGCTCCTTTGCTGTCAGTGCTGACACATGCTTGCCAAATTACTTTACTGTGGTAGTGACAGGGCTCAAATTCCTGTCCTCCTTAAACAGTAATCCAGAAGGAAGTAATACCATGTCAGTTTACAGCTAATGACTCCCTTCCTGCTCTCACTGTACCCTGGGGCCAGCAGGCTTCCTGAAGCACTTTGCAACAGCTTAACCCTTTCATTAACCTGTAGGTGGGTATGAACAAAAGGGGCCTCCAGGACAGCGCGAACACTGCATTACTATCTGGCCACCACTCTGTGAACCAAAGACATGAAACGGATGTGTTACAACAGAAAGCGTTTGAATTTTGCTGAGCCCATGTTAAAACAAATGTTCTTTTTTAGAATCAGAATACCTGTATTATTAATTTTTAAAAAACAGTTAAAGTCAGTTTTTGCCAGCCCCCAATTTTCTTTCCTTCTTTCGTGAAGGTACATAAGAACATAAGAATTAGGAGCAGGAGTAGGCCATTCGGCCCCTCGAGCCTGCTCCGCCATTCAATAAGATCACGGCTGATCTTCTACCTCAACTCCACTTTCTTGCACTATCCCCATATCCCTTGATTCCCTTAATATCCAAAAAAAATCTATTGCTCTCGGTCTTGAATATACTCAAAGACTGAGCCTCCATTGCCCTCTGGGGTAGAGAATTCCAGAGATTCACCACCCTCTGAGTGAAGAATTTCTCCTCATCTCAGTCCTAAATGGCCGACCCCTTATTCTGAGACTGTGACCCCTGGTTCTACACTCCCCAGCCAGGGGAAACATCCTCCTTGCATCTATCCTGTCAAGCCCTGTAAGAATTTTGTATGTTTCAATGAGATCACCTCTCATTCTTCTAAACTCTAGAGAATATAGGCCTAGTCTACTTAATCTCTCCTCATAGGACAATTCCCCCCCATCCCAGGAATGAGTCTGGTGAACCTTCATTGTACTCCCTCAATGACAAGTATATTCTTCTGAAGGTACTGGCACATGGTAGGCAGTTCCATGGGAGCTGGCCGTCCTCGCTCTAGTACATTGCTCAACTGCCCATTCTCCTTGTATGAGTTTTGGCAGGCTAATTGGATTTTGGGCCAAGCACAGTCCTATCCTTTGCCAATGCCTACACCCAGACTCTTTCCAGCAGGTGTAAGCGGAAAGCAATCAGAAACAAGTAGCCAATCATGATTTAATCTCTAGTCCGGGGGAAACTGAGGCTGAGTTGACCCCCCCATCCCTCCAAACTACCTCCCGGTGTCAGCCATGGCTCAGTGGGTAGCACTCTTGCCTTTGAGTCACAAGGTTGTAGGTTCATAGTCCCACTCCAGATCTTGAGCACAAAATCTAGACTCACACTCCAGTGCAGTACTGAGGGAGTGCAGCACTGTCAGAGGTGCCGTTTTTTGGGAAGGGTGTTAAATCAAGGCCCGTCTACTCTCTAAGGTGGATGTAAAAGATCCTATGGCACTATTTCGAAGAAGAGCAGGGAAGTTCTCCATGGATTCCTGGCCAATTTTTAATCGCTCTACCAACAGCTATCATTATCACATTGCTGTTTGTGGGACTTGCTGTGTGCAAATTGGCTGCTGTGTTTCCTACATTACAACAGTGACTACACTTCAAAAGTACTTCATTGACCGAGATGTCTGCGCTCCTCTAATTCTGCCCTCCAGAGCATCCCTGATTGTAATTGCTCAACCATTGGTGGCCGTGCCTTCTGTTGCCTAGGGCCCAAGCTCTGGAACTCCCTGCCTAAACGTCTCCGCCTCTCTTTTCTCCTTCAAGACTGGTTCTTAAAACATACCTCTTTGATCAAGCTTTTGGTCACTTGCGCTAATTTCTACTTCTGCGGCTCGGTGTCAAATTTCTATTGCATAACACTCCTGTGAAATGCCTTGGGATATTTCACTACGTTAAAGATGCTATATAAATGCAAATTGTTGTCGTTGTCAAGTGCTTTGGTATGTCCTGAGGTCATGAAAGGTGCTATATGAGTGTAAGTTCTTTCTTTCTTACCACTGCCCACTCAGCCTGGGGATCAAACGTGTAGAGGTCAGGTCCACACTGGGTCATGCAGTCACCAACTGACTGAACTACTGAGGGGGACTGGAAGATTAATTTGCCTAGTGAGCTGTGTGCAATGGATTACTTCTTAATGTACAAATACATGGGAAACCTTCACAGGATCACATTCTTAGTACAGGATGAAATTGAAATCTAAAGCAACAGACAATCTGATTAATGTTATGTACAGTTCTGGTCACCCCCCCCAAAAAAAGGGTATAGAGGCACCGGAGAGGGTGCAAAAAAGATTTACAGGGATTATACCAGAAATGAGAGGGTATACCTTTCATGAAGAGGCTGGGTCTCTTCACTGTTGAAAAGAGAAGGCTGAGGGGTGATCTAATTATTTATGAAAGGTCTTTAAATTATGAAAGGTTTTGATACAGAGAGTGTTTCCACTTGTGGGGAAGAGCAAAGCTAGAGGCCATCAATATAAGATAGTCACCAAGACATCCAATAGGGAATTCAGAAGAAACTCCTTTACCCAGAGAATGGTGAGAATGTGGAACTCGCTACCACAGGGAATGATTGAGGCGAATAGTATAGATGCATTTAAGGGGAAGCTAGATAAACATATCAGGGAGAAGGGAATAGAGCTTTATGCTTATAGAGTTAGATGAGAAAGGATGGGAGGAGGCTCAAGTGGAGCATAATCGCCAGCATGGACTGGTTGGGCCAAATGGCCTGATTCTGTGCTGTAAATTTATTATATGTAATTCTGTCCAATTCTGTGCATTAGATCAGGGCACTTGGCTATCAACCAAATTATGCTGCAGTACTTACTACTCCTCAAGGATCTAATCAGTCCTTCGATTGATCTCAGCAGATATGTGGCTCCCTTTCATTGGAGGGAGCAACTTGCGGCGGCCCGGCTTGGAAATTGGCACGGTCCCGGCCTGCAAGACCATCAGCAGGCCGGGGCCATTGGAGGGAGCAGTGTGTGACGGCATACCATTGCAGGGAGCAGCGCGTGCTGCTGCAGGAGGGCGACGGCTGCGAAGCCAGGTCGCTGATTGCAGTGCGGGCAGACACAGCAGAAGGGACGAAGAAGCGACAAGAGTCCGTAGAGGGAAGTGACCGGGGCCCAGGAGAGGTGTGAATCTGGGGCCCAGAAGAAGCGAGGGCCCAGGGGCAGCATGGGCCAGCCCACACTGTGATATGTGTGCGCGCTCAGTCTGTGCAGCAGAGCTGGTCTCCAGTTAGTCTTGGGTAGTCCTTGCCACTGGACCAAGACTTAGCTCTGTCAAGTCCGTGTGGTAGCTGGTGTGCAATGGCCACCACACGTTAAAAAAATCCACGCACAAGCGTCTTCCACCCTTCACGATGTAGTTCTGGATCTTCACTATTAGGTCCTACATTGAACTCATCTCTTTTTGGCGTGGAAGCAAGTCATCCTCGCTTCGAGGAACTGCCTATGATGATGATGAATCCAATGCTAAAACATTGAACACCTGACTGTTGTTTTAATGTTATTTTTCTTTTAACTCAAATTCTGGAATCTGGTATCGGTGAGCTTCTTCTCGGCAGTTACCCCGTTAAATCTCTTTCCTGTAGTCTGTCAGCTGACTCGTAGACCCAGTCTTAACAGCATTATTTCAGGAGCCAGCGCATGCATCCTGGGCTCCTGGAATCAGAATAAAAAGTGCGAAAAGTGACTTTAGGATCATGAGTTTGGACCCTGGTCCAGATGAATATTTCTGCTCCATTGAGGTCATCGTGCCGTAGGCAGGCTGCCTGAATGCAGCACAGCACGATTCCAGATGGTAGCGAAAGAAAAGCAGACAATGCTGGAAACACTCAGTAGGTCAGTCATCATCATCTTCATAGGCAGTCCCTCGAAATCGAGGAACACTTGCTTCCACTCCAAAAGTGAGTTCTCAGGTGACTGAGCAGTCTAATTCAGGAATTACAGCAGGTGGGACAGACAGTCATTGAAGGAAAGGGTGGGGATTCTGGTTTGCCGCATGCTTCTTCTGCTGCCTGCGTTTGTTTTCTGCATGCTCTCGGCGATGAGACTCGAGATGCTCAGCGCCCTCCTGGATGCTCTTCCTCCAGTTAGGGAGGTCTTTGGCCAGGGACTCCCAGGTGTTGGTGCGGATGTTGCACTTTATCAAGGAGGCTTTGGGGGTGTCCTTGAAACATTTCCTCTGCCCACCTGGGGCTCGCTTGCCGTGTAGGAGTTCCGAGTAGAGCGCTTGCTTTGGGAGTCTTGTGTCCCGCCCAACGGAGCTGGTCGAGTGTGGTCAGTGCTTCGATGCTGGCTAGATCCAAGACCGTCCCATCCTCTGTCGTCGAACAGTACGCGGACGACGCTTGCGTTTGCGCACATTCAGAGGCTGAACTCCAAGTCATTGTCAATATCTTTACCGAGGCGTATGAAAGCATGGGTTTACACGAATCATCCGTAAGACAAAGGTCCTCCACCAACCTGACCCGCCACACAGCACTTCCCCACCAGTCATCAAGATCCACAGCGCAGCCCTGGACAACGTGAACTACTTTCCATAACTCGGGAGCCTATTATCAGCAAGGGCAGACATCGATGATGAGGTTCAACATTGCCTCCAGTGTGCCAGCGCAGCCTTCGGCTGCTTGAGGAAAAGTGATGGAAGATCAGGCCCTCAAATCTGGTACCAAGCTTATGGTCTACAGGGCTGTAGTGATACCCTCCCTCCTGTTTGGCTCAGAGATGTGGACCATATTCAGTAGACACCTCAAATCACTGGAAAAATACCAGCAACAATGTCTCTGCAAGATCCTGCAAATCCCCTGGGAGGACAGACGCACCAACATCAGTGTTCTCGATCGGGCCAACATCCCCAGCATTAAAGCACTGAGGTCAGTCAACATCTGTGGAGAGAATAGACAAGTGTAAGTTTGCAGGAACACAGTCCAATGAAGGGTCCACACTGGACATTTCCAGCACTTTCTGTTTTTTTGTTTCAGATTTCCAGCATAAACCTGGACAATACTGTTGGTAATTGTATTACAATTCTGTGTCTGCTCATTTAATGGAGGTTTACATGTTAATGCATCCTTTAGACCAGCAGACAGAGGAATGTCTCATGGGTTCAACAACAACTTATACTTATATAGCACCTTCAATGTAGAAAACACATCCCAAGACACTTTGAGAAGAATAATCAGATAAAAATCAACACCGAGCCAAAGAGGGAGATATTAGGAGGAACGACTAAAATCTTGGTCAAAGAAATCGGTTTTAAGGAAGGTCTTAAAAGGATGACAGGAAGGCGGTGATGTCCAGGGAGGGAATTCCAGAGCTGAGGCCTGAATGGCAGAAGGCACGGCCGCCAGTGGTGGGGCAGAGTGCGGGTTCAACAAGAGGCCAGAACTCGAGGGGGAATGCGGAATTGTCGGAGGCCTTTAGGCTTTGGAAGAAGGGTGGGACGAGGCCATGGACAAATTTAAACAGGAGCTTTTCAACTTTAACCGGGAGGAAGCGGGGCGGGTCGAGCCCGTGTGATTTTAACTCCCGGGCTTCACCAACATGTCGCCAGCGGGGAGTGTTTGGCGACAGGAGGCCACCAAAGGGACGGTCACCAGCCACAAGGTAAGCTGCAGGGGGAGGGAGTTACGTGAGGGAAGGGCGGGGCGGGGGAGTTACGTGAGGGAAGCCCGGGGCGGGGGAGGGAGTTATGTGAGGGAAGCCCGGGACGGGGGAGTTATGTGAGGGAAGGCGGGGGAGGGGAGGGAGTTACGTGAGGGAAGCCCGGGGCGGGGGGGAGAAGTTATGTGAGGGAAGCCCGGGGTGGGGGAGGGAGTTACGTGAGGGAAGCCCGGGGCGGGGGGGGAGGAGTTATGTGAGGGAAGCCCGGGGGAGGGAGTTATGTGAGGGAAGCCCGGGGGAGGGAGTTACGTGAGGGAAGCCCGGGGCGGGGGAGGGAGTTACGTGAGGGAAGCCCGGGGCGGGGGAGGGAGTTACGTGAGGGAAGGGCGGGGCGGGGGAGGGAGTTACGTGAGGGAAACCCGGGGCGAGGGAGGGAGTTACGTGAGGGAAGCCCGGGGCGGGGCGGGGCGGGGGAGGGAGTTATGTGAGGGAAGCCCGGGGCGGGGGGAGGGAGTTACGTGAGGGAAGCCCGGGGCGGGGGGGGGGGGGGGAGGAGTTATGTGAGGGAAGCCCGGGGCGGGGGGGAGGAGTTATGTGAGGGAAGGGCGGGGCGGGGCGGGGGAGGGAGTTATGTGAGGGAAGCCCGGGGCGGGGGAGTTATGTGAGGGAAGCCCGGGGCGGGGCGGGGGGGAGGAGTTACGTGAGGGAAGGGCGGGGCGGGGGAGGGAGTTACGTGAGGGAAGCCCGGGGCGGGGGGGAGGAGTTATGTGAGGGAAGCCCGGGGCGGGGCGGGGGGGAGGAGTTACGTGAGGGAAGGGCGGGGCGGGGGAGGGAGTTACGTGAGGGAAGCCCGGGGCGGGGGGGAGGAGTTATGTGAGGGAAGCCCGGGGCGGGGCGGGGAGTTATGTGAGGGAAGCCCGGGGCGGGGCGGGGGGGAGGAGTTATGTGAGGGAAGCCCGGGGCGGGGGGGAGGAGTTACGTGAGGGAAGCCCGGGGCGGGGGGGAGGAGTTATGTGAGGGAAGCCCGGGGCGGGGGAGTTATGTGAGGGAAGCCCGGGGCGGGGCGGGGGAGGGAGTTACGTGAGGGAAGGGCGGGGCGGGGGGGGGGGGGGGGGGAGGAGTTATGTGAGGGAAGCCCGGGGCGGGGGGGAGGAGTTATGTGAGGGAAGCCCGGGGCGGGGGGGAGGAGTTATGTGAGGGAAGCCCGGGGCGGGGGAGTTATGTGAGGGAAGCCCGGGGCGGGGCGGGGGGGAGGAGTTACGTGAGGGAAGGGCGGGGCGGGGGGGAGGAGTTATGTGAGGGAAGCCTGGGGCGGGGGGGAGGAGTTATGTGAGGGAAGCCCGGGGCGGGGGGGGAGGGAGTTATGTGAGGGAAGCCCGGGGCGGGGGAGGTTGACGTTTGCCCTGTGCCCCCCCCGAAGAACACTGCCGCTTCTCCTGGCCCCAGAAAGTACGTACTCCGGGCCTCTTGTGGGCTCGGCTCGGATCCGCTTCCCGCCTCAAAGACACAAGGCCTTCAACCCTCAGGAGTTAAAATTGCAGATAAAGGCCTGATGGCGGCGCAGGACCTCGGCGGGTGCGTCACTGGCCCAATTTTAACTGGATGGTTTGTGCCGGCCTAAAAGGTGGAGTTAAAATCGCCAGCTGAGGATTCATCTGCTATTGTCACAAAAAGTAATATCTAGGCCTGAAACCGAGGTAAAATTGAATTAAACATTGTCAACAAGTGATGGTGGAGCAATGAGGCCTGTAGCGATCTAGGTGAAAGAGTTAGGAGGGTTCAAAAAGTGTGTGGAAAACCTTTGCGCTGGATGTGATGATGTAATCCATACTGAGATGTGCCATTGTGTCATGGAACCACTCGGAGGTTGCCTGCGTCTGAGACTGATTGTTGTGACATAAATGGTACATTGCTTTTCACCCTTTCTGTAACCCCAAGCTTAAAGACAGCGTCTCCTTTAAAAGAAGTGACAGCACACAGGTGAGGAGGTCAGGCTGCACAAAGGGCCTACAGATGCCTGGAGTCCCCTCTGTGTACAGCCATTTCCACAGAGCATCGTGTAGCCTGAAGCTACTTACAGTATTATCAGGTCAAACAAATATTAGCTCCCACCCTCCTGTGGAGCAGATTTGACCTTTTGTTTGTCTAACCACAGCTTAGAGTTTCGAGCCCAGCCTGAGTCAAAGGGCCCAATGGAAAGGGATTTGTACGTTTGAAAAGACACCATTGTCCTCACAAAGACCACAGACATGAGTGAGTTTGAAGGCCTTTCTTATACCCGATTTACTTTGATGGCACGCTGTCTTACTGTTAGCGTGCAGCTCTCCTGTCATCACCGCCAGGCTCCGACCTCTGTACAACTGAGGGAAGCGCAGAGGCAAGATTTACTTAGAATACATAGAACTTACAGCACAGAAACCGATCATTTGGCCCAGATGATCTGTGCCGGTGTTTATGCTCCACATGAGCATCCTCTCACACGCCTTCATCTCCCCCTATCAACATATTCTTCTATTCCTTTCTACCTCATGTACTCATCTAGCTTCCCCTTGAATGCCTCTCTCTATGCTATTCACCTCAACCACTCCCTGTGGTAGCAAGTTCCACATTCTAACCACTATCTGGGTAAAGAAATTTCTCCTGAATTCCTTATTGGATTTATTAGTGACTATCTTATATTTATGGCTCCTACTTGTGGGTCCTGTGATCTGTTGTCTAAACTGACTCCTCTATTAGTCAAACACAGTGCACTGGTGTGCTTACAGTGTGGCACAATATAGCATAATGACGCCAAGAGCGTGAATGCCCACAGCAGGCTTAATGCAGATTTCAGGATCAGCTGTGATGATACAGTGTCAGGTGTGGGTCAGTACAGGCACAATAGTCTGAAAATGCCTGATAGCGTCTGATCTTGGAAGCTAAGCAGAGTCAGGCCTGATTAGTACTTCGATGGGAGACTGCCTGGGAATACCAGGTGCAGTAGACTTAATTTGTGTCACTGTGCTGCCTGTCGGGATCTAAATACTTTTCCGATCAGGTTTTCATAATTGGGGGCGGGACATATGCTCTTTCACAAAGTATAAAGTACTCAAATGTCTACATACAGTAGGTGAATATGTTCCAACCTTTTGTAGAAGATTGGTGGGAAATAAAATATGTAATGTATATATTTAGAAAAAAAAAGGTGGTGGGTTCAAATCCCACTCCAGGAATTTGAGCACATAAATTTAGGCTGACATTCCAATGCTGACGGAGTGCTGCACTGTCTGAGGTGCCGTCTTTTGGATGAAACGTTAAACCGAGGCCCCATCTGCCCGCTTGGGTGGACGTAAAAGATCCCATGGCACTATTTTGAAGAAGAGCAGGGGAGCCTGACATCAGTAGTGGGGAAAATGTTGGAATCAATCATTAAGGATGAAATAGCAGCGCATTTGGAAAGCAGTGACAGGATTGGTCCAAGTCAGCATGGATTTATGAAAGGGAAATCATGCTTGACAAATCTTCTGGAATTTTTTGAGGATGTAACTAGTAGAGTGGACCAGTGAGAACCAGTGGATGTGGTGTATTTGGACTTTCAAAAGGCTTCTGACAAGGTCCCACACAAGAGATTGGTGTGCAAAATCAAAGTACATGGTATTGGGGGTAATATACTGACGTGGATAGAGAACTGGTTGGCAGACAGGGAGCAGAGAGTCGGGATAAACAGGCCCTTTTCAGAATGGCAGGCAGTGACTAGTGGAGTGCTGCAGGGCTCAGTGCTGGGACCCCAGCTCTTTACAATATACATCAATGATTTGGATGAAAGAATTTAGTGCAGATGACACTAAACTGGGTGGCGATGTGAGCTGTGAGGGGGACGCTAAGAGTGACTTGGACAGGTTAGGTGAGTGGGCAAAGGCATGGCAGATGCAGTATAATGTGGATAAATGTGAGGTTATCCACTTTGGGGGCAAAAACGCGGAGACAGAATATTATCTGAATGGTGGCAGATTAGGAAAAGGGGAGATGCAACAAGACCTGGGTGTCATGGTTCATCAGTCATTGAAAGTTGGCATACAGGTACAGCAGGCGGTGAAGAAGGCAAATGGTATGTTGGCCTTCATAGCTAGGGGATTTGAGTATAGGAGCAGGGGGGTCCTACTGCAGTTGTACAGGGCCTTGGTGAGGCCTCACCTGGAATATTATGTTCAGTTTTGGTCTCCTAATCTGAGGAAGGACATTCTTGCTATTGAGGGAGTGCAGCGAAGGTTCACCAGACTGATTACCGGGATAGCTGGACTGACATATGAGGAGAGCCTGGATCAACTGGGCCTTTATACATTGGAGTTTAGAAGGACGAGAGGGACTCTCATAGAAACATATAAGATTCTGACGGGACTGGACAGGTTAGATGCGAGTAAATTGTTCTCGATGTTGGGGAAGTCCAGAACCAGGGGACATAGTCTTAGGATAAGGGGTAGGCCATTTAGGACTGAGATGAGGAGAAATTTCTTCACTCAGAGTTGTTAACCTGTGGAATTCCCTGCCGCAGAGAGTTGTTGATGCCAGTTCATTGGATATATTCAAGAGGGAGTTAGATATGGCCTTTACGGCTAAGGGGATCAAGGGATATGGAGAGAAAGCAGGAAAGGGGTACTGAGGGAATGATCAGCCATGATCTTATTGAATGGTGGTGCAGGCTCGAAGGGCCGAATGGCCTACTCCTGCACCTATTTTCTATGTTTCTATGTTTCTATCCCCGGTGTCCTGACCAATATTTATCCCTCAATCAACATAACAAAAACAGATTATCAGGTCATTATCACATTGCTGTTTATGGGAGTTTGCTTGTGTGCAAATTGGCTGCCACGTTTCCTTCATTACAACAGTGACTACACTCCAAAAGTACTTTATTGGCTGTAAAGCGCTTTGATACATCTCGTGGTCGTGAAAGACGCTATATAAATGCAAATCTTTCTTTTTATCCCGACCTGCTGAACCCAAGTGATTCAAAACAAATTACAGAGGCAATTGAAAGAAGAATTTTTTACATTATTATTAGTACAGTCCCCACCACTGACACCAACCACGCTTATCAGGGCCTGTCGCCTAGATTGGGCAAGAGGCACTAACCATTTGCCAGTACCAGAGGCTCACCGGTTTTTAAATAGAAAAATACGCACATGCACGGAATTTTGAATGGGTCGTACAGCCTGTTAAATGGGCCGTGTTCCCCGTCCCCCCCCCCCCCAAAAAGAACATTGACCATAGAAGTTAATTTACAGAGGTGCTGCTTATAACACATTAAGCGTGCCAGCTACTTCGGGCAATGTCTGCTTTAAATGGTCTGTACTGACAGTCCGTTCAATACCACATAGGTTTATGTAGAAGATGCTACTCCACGATTGCTCCAATTGGTCAGTTGGCCAAGGAGTAACCGCGGGAACGGAATTGGTATCCAGTCAACCATCTGTTTCCATCCCTCTTCCCCCATCTCTCTCTGTGTCTCTAAAAGCATGTGTGTCTCTAAAAGCATGTGTGGCTCAAGAATTGAGTTCGGATCAGCCCTGTGATTATAGAATCTTTGGAGGAATATAGAAAGTTAAGAGGTAAAATTAAAAAAGATATTAGGAATGCTAAGAGAGAGAGCATGAAAAATTCTTGGCTAGTAAAATTAAGGAAAAACCAAAGATGTTCTATATATTAAGAGCACGAGGGTAACTAAAGAAAGGATAGGGCCTATTGGAGACCGTGAGGGTAATCTTTGTGTGTAGGCGGAAGATGTTGGTATGGTTCTTAATAAATACTTTGCATCTGTTTTCATAAAGGAAAGGGGCAATGTAGATACTGCTATCGAGGAGGAGTGTGAAATTCTGGATGAAATAAACATAGTGAGAGAGGAGGTATTAAGGGGTTTAGCAGCTATGAAAGTAGATAAGTCCCCAGGCCTGGACGAAATGTATTCCAGGCTGTTGAGCGAAGTAAAAGAGGAAATAGCAGAGGCCTTGACCGTCATTTTCCTGTCCTCTTTGGATTTGGGCATGGTGCCGGAAGACTGGAGGACTGCTAATGTGGTACCCTTGTTTAAGAAGGGAGAAAGGGATAGGCCAAGGGAGCAAGGGAACAGGCCTGTCAGCCTATTCTCAGTGGTAGGAAAATTATTGGAAAAAATCCTGAAAGACAGGATAAATCTACATTTGGAAAGGCAAGGATTAATTGGGGACAGTCAGCACGGATTTGTTAAGGGAAGATCGTGTTTGACTAACCTGGTTGAATTTTTTGAGGAGGTAACCAAAAGGTTCGATGAGGGTAGTGTGTACAATGTAGTGTATATGGACTTTAGCAAAGCTTTTGATAAGATCACGAAGATTAAAGCCCATGGGATCCAGGTCAAAGTGGCGAGTTGGATCCAAAATTGGCTTAGAGGTAGGAAGCAAAGGGTAATGGTTGATTGATGTGTTTGTGACTGGAAGGATTCCGCAGGGCTCGGTACTGGGTACCTTGCTTTTTGTGGTATATATCAATGATTTAGATTTGAATGTAGGGAGTATGATTAAGATGTTTGCAGACAAAACTAAAATTGGCTGTGTGGTTGATAATGAAAAGGAAAGTCATGGACTGCAGGAGGATATCAATCTACTGGTCAGGTGGGTAGAGCAGTGGCAAATGGAATTTAATTCGGAGAAGTGTGAGGTAATGCACTTGGGGAGGGCTAATAAGGAAAGGGTATACACATTAAGCGGTAGGCCACTTAATAGAGTAGATGAACAAAGGGACCTTGGAGTGCTTGTCCACAGATCCCTGAAAATAGCAGGCCAGGTGGTTAAGAAGGCATACAAAATGCTTGCCTTTATTGGCCGAAGCATAGAATATAAGAGCAGGGAGGTTATGCTTAAATTGTATAATACTCTGGTTAGGCCACAGCTGGAGTACTGCGTGCAGTTCTGGTCGCCGTATTAAAGGAAGGACGTGACTGCACTGGAGAGGGTGCAGAGGAGATTTACTAGGATGCCTCCTGGAATGGAGAATCTTAGCTATGAGGACAGATTGGATAGGCTGGGTTTGTTCTCATTGGAACAGAGGAGGCTGAGAGGAGACCTCATTGAGGTGTACCAAATTGTGAGGGGCCTGGATATAGTGGATAGCAAGGGCCTATTTCCTTTGGTGGAGGGGTCAATTACAAAGAGGCATTGTTTTAAGGTGGTTGGTGGAAGGTTCAGAGGGGAGTTGAGGGGAGGGTGGGGGGTGCTTCTTCACGCAAAGGGTTGTGGGGGTCTGGAACTCACTGCCTGGAAGGGTGGTGGATGCATAAGCCCTCACCAAATTTAAAAGGTGCTTGGATGGGCACTTAAAGTGCCGTAACCTGCAGGGTTACGGACCTAGCGCTGGTAATTGTGATTAGACTTGATAACCTCTTGTTGGCCAACGCAGATACGAAGGTTAGTACTGCAGGGAATCGAATACAGCCAGGGTGATTTCCTGGACTAGTTTCGATCCCCTGGATGGGTCAGAGAGGAATTTTCCCAGATTTTTCCCCCCCCAATTGGCCTGGGTTTTTATCTTTTTTTTTCCTCTCCCAGGAGATCACATGGCTCCGGTTGGGGTGGAATGTAGAATGTTTCAGTGCAAGGGGTGTCGCAGTTGTGTGGGGTGGACTGTTTCTACCATTGTTCATTGTTCATAGGTTTGTATGTAACCTTCAGGGCTGCTGACCGAGGGCCGTGCGGCTCTTTGTCGGCCGGTGTGGTCACGATGGTCACCGGGAGAGAAAGGGAGAAATAAGGGGAAGTAAGATTTAATACATTGGCGTGGAAATCCCAGCCTCCCCGTGTCCGTACGGAGTTTCTACGGACCCGGGAAGGCATCGGAAAAGCCGGTTTTCAGCGCACAATGCGCACGTACAGAAATCCGGCTTTTCCAATCTTTCAAGTTTCTGGCTTGACAGATCTCGCGCATATCGGGGGTGAGGACATTTGCAAGGGCAAGATTGCAGGATTTACGCATATATTGCCCAGCAAATGTCCTCAAAACTCTCGCGCCTGCTAAAAGCAGGTGCATAGCCTACTTTTACAGGCGTAAGTGTTTTAAAATACACAAACATTTTAAAATAAAGTTATAAAAACACATTTTATTGTTAAAAACCCTCCCTACTATGGTAAGTTTATATTAAAAAAACTTTTTTTAAAAGTCGGGAAAATATATATTTTTTAAATACATAAATAACTTTAATTTAAATTAATAAAAATATGTGGGCATTTTTTCTATCTTTTTATTATTGTATATTAATGTTTTGGGGGCTGTTTCTCATTCATCCCAGCAAATCTGAGGACTGGGAGAAATTTAGAATTCAGCAGAGGAGGACAAAGGGTTTAATTAGGAGGGGGAAAATAGAGTAGAGAGGAAGCTTGCTGGGAACATAAAAATTGACTTCAAAAGCTTCTATAGATATGTGAAGAGAAAAAGATTAGTGAAGACAGACATAGGTCCCTTGCAGTCAGAATCAGGTGAATTTATAATGGGGAACAAAGAAATGGCAGACCAATTGAAAAAATACTTTGGTTATGTCTTCACTAAGGAAGACACAAATAACCTTCTGGAAATACTAGGGGACCAAGGGTCTAGTAAGAAGGAGGAACTGAAGGAAATCCTTATTAGTCAGGGAATTGTGTTAGGGAAATTGATGGGATTGAAGGCCGATAAATCCCCAGGGCCTGATAGTCTGCATCCCAGAGTACTTAAGGATGTGGATGCATTGGTGATCATTTTTCAACAATCTATCGACTCTGGATCAGTTTCTATGGACTGGAGGGTGGCTAATGTAACCCCACTATAACCCCACTTTTTAAAAAAGGAGGGAGAGAGAAAACGGGGAATTATAAACCGGTTAGCTTGACATCATTAGTGGGGAAAATGTTGGAATCAATTATTAAAGATGAAATAGCAGTGCATTTGGAAAGCAGTGACAGGATCAGTCCAAGTCAGCATGGATTTATGAAAGGGAAATCATGCTTGACAAATCTTCTAGAATTTTGTGAGAATGTAACTTGTAGATTGGACAAGGGGGAGCCAGTGGATGTGGTGTACTTGGACTTTCAAAAGGCTTTTGACAAGGTCCCACACAAGAGATTAGTGTGCAAAATTAAAGCACATGGTATTGGAGGTAATGTATTGACGTGGATCGAGAACTGGTTGGCAGACAGGAAGGAGAGAGTCGGGATAAACGGGTCCTTCTCAGAATGGCAGGCAGTCACTACTGGGGTGCCGCAGAGCTCAGTGCTGGGACCCCAGCTATTTACAATATACATTAATGATTTAGATGAAGGAATTGAGTGTAATATCTCCAAGTTTGCAGATGACACTAAGCTGGGTGGCGGTGTGAGCTGTGAGGAGGCTGCAGGGTGACTTGGACAGGTTAGGTGAGTGGGCAAATGCATGGCAGATGCAGTATAATGTGGATAAATGTGAGGTTATCCACTTTGGTGGCAAAAACATGAAGGCAGATTATCTGAATGGTGGCAGATTAGGAAAAGGGGAGGTGCAACGAGACCTGGGTGTTATGGTACATCAGTTATTGAAAGTTGGCATGCAGGTACAGCAGGCGGTAAAGAAGGCAAATGGCATGTTGGCCTTCATAGCTAGGGGCTTTGAGTATAGGAGCAGGGAAGTCTTAATGCAGTTGTACAGGGCCTTAGTGAGGCCTCATTTGGAATATTGTGTTCAGTTTTGGTCTCCTAATCTGAGAAAGGACATTCTTGCTATTGAGGGAGTGCAGCGAAGGTTCACCAGATTGATTCCCGAGATGGCGGGACAGACGTATGAGGAGAGACTGGATCGATTGGGCCTGTATTCACTGGAGTTTAGAAGAATGAGAGGGGATCTCATGGAAACATATAAAATTATGATTGGACTGGACAGTTTAGATGCAGGAAGAATGTTCCTGATGTTGAAGTCCAGAACCAGGGGTCACAGTCTAAGGATAAGGGGTAAGCCATTTAGGACCGAGATGAGGAGAAACTTCTTCACTCAGAGAGTTGTTAACCTCTGGAATTCTCTACCGCAGAGAGCTGTTGATGCCAGTTCATTGGATATATTCAAGAGGGAGTTAGATATGATCCTGATGGCTAAAGGGATCAAGGGGTATGGAGAGAAAGCAGGAGAGAAAGCAGGAAAGGGGTACTGAGGTGAATGATCAGCCAAGATCTTATTGAATGGTGGTGCAGGCTCGAAGCACCAAATGGCCTACTCCTGCACCAACTTTCTATATTTCTATGTTTCATAATAATGGGAACTCCACAACTTACTATACCTGATTGGCTGCCCAGAGCCATGTGACTCCAGCTCCAGGCCTGCGCATGTCCCAACGTGCACATGCTGCGACGCGCAGTCAGGAGAGGCCTCCGGACCGGGATCCCTCATGGCCGCAGCTGCTTCAGGTAGATGTGCATCTTTTCTCTATATTCCATTCGAACGCCCGCGGGAAGGAAAAAAATCAGAATTTCTGGGCCATTAATGAGTGTAATAACTGTGCATTTTTGAGATAGCCAACAGCAAAAAAAGAAACCCAAGAGTGCTTAATGAGCGTGTTTTCGATGGCTGGCTTTTCTTCAGAAATAAAAATGGTTGTAGCTGAGGTTTAACTGAGATAAACCGTAGAGTTTGAACTGTTCAGATTTTGTCGGAACTCTGTTGCAAAATGAGCTACCGGAGGGCAACAAGTCCCATAGTACATCGGCACTTTTAGGAGAAGACTTTTGAAGTACAGGGTCATCATCATCATAGACAGTCCCTCAGAATCGAGGAAGACTTGCTTCCATTCCTGAAGTGAGTTCTTTGGTGGCTGAACAGTCCACTACGAGAGCCACAGACTCTGTCACAGGTGGGACAGATAGTCGCTGAGGGAAGGGGTGGATGGGACTGGTTTGCCGCACACTCTTTCTGCTGCCTGCGCTTGATTTCTGCATGCTCTCGGCGTTGAGATTCGAGGTGCTCAGCACCCTCCCGGATGTACTTTCTCCACTTAGGGCGGTCTTTGGCCAGGGACTCCCAGGTGTCAGTGGGGGTGTCACACTTTATCAGGGAAGCTTTGAGGGTGTCCTTGTAACGTTTCCGCTGCCCACCTTTGGCTTGTTTGCCGTGAAGGAGCTCCGCATAGAGCACTTGCTATTTGAAGTCAGTTTGAAAGCTCTGATCCCAGAGATTGGGATACAAACCTCTTCAGATAATCTGGAGCCATCACACTGCCACCATCATTTCAACAACAAAAAGCAAACAGTGACTCTTTCAGTGGCTCAGTGGATAAGTACATTAAGTCTGTTGTGCTACTGAGGTATGTAGACCAAGAATGCAACATGCTCAATTCTCAATCTGTGCTGTGCAACCTCAGCTGAGATGGCAGCAGAGAACTACAATTGGGGAAATAAAAGGAAGGGAAAAATTGAGCTGGGTTTTCTCCTCTTGATTGCTGTTCGCTCCACATCCACTTTCCAGAGAGACCGACTGGGAAGTGGATGTGGAGTGAGGGCAGGATTGGGCTAGGCTATGATGTCCCCTCCAATACACTGATGTTCTGTACAAGCTCACATGTGAAGGGCCACCTTACAGTGAGCTCACGGAATTGTACATCAGCACCTTCAGGTGAAGGTTGGAGTTCACATTTGTTTATTAAAATTATTTGATCATTAAAAAAAAAAGTTTAATTGGTATCAAAAATAAAACAGAAAATGCTGGTAACACTCAGCAGGTCAGGCAGCATCTATGGAGAGAAAAACAGAGTTAACGTTTCAGGTCAGTGATCTTTTTTTCACCTTAATTTGCAATTCCATTCAGTTCTCCGTCATCCTAAATTAAACACTACAGTGAGAGCCATGGCTCAGTGGGTAGTACTCTCGCCTCTGAGTCAGAAGGTTGTTGGTTCAGGTTCCACTCCATGGGCTCAATTTTCCCCACACACGTTTTCTGGCGTCTTGCCAGAGTTACTCTTGTTTTTCTAGGCCAGAAATGCGGCAGAAATATTTTGCCAAAGTTTTCCCGATGTATAATTCGAATTTAGCACCGTGCAGCATGTTCTGTCACCTCGGGGGGGGGGAGGACCTATATAAATGCAAGTACTTTTTTTAACCGATACTATTTCAACAACAACAACTTGCATTTATATAACGCCTTTAATGTAGTAAAATGTCCCAAGGCTCTTCACAGGAGCGTTATCAGACAATCATTCTGAGCTATTCCTTAAGTCCAAAAGAAGGTTCAGTTCCAGATAAAGATCCGCCCGTGAAACTGCAAATTGAAGTTGGAATTAAGACTTCCTTAGTGCTGAGTGTGGGTTTGTCCTTTTGACCTGTGTGTGACTGGTGGAGCTCAGCAACATGGGGACACCTGCAGCGATCACAAACTGCCGTGTAGGCATCAAAAACGAAAGGCAAAGCAAGGGGACAATTTTCGGTGATTACTGGTTGCAGCTGGATGGTCTCCTGTTGAACAAAGGTCATTTTTAAAAAGTTTTAACACTCAGTTTTACAAGCGCATAATTGACCAGCGATCTCTCAGTAGCGGGGGCAGATCTTTTATTCGCTAACAGGTCATCGGAAAATAACTGCTTTGTGATTGATTGTGAAGGCCTGAAGATTCAAGTGAGCGTAGATGAGACACACGGAGGCGGGGTGCTTTATAAAAATAAACCATCGAGCGTCGTGGGATGCATAACTCAAGTGTGTTGAAGTCATCATGAGTACTTTATTTTCCATAAATCACTGGGTCCCAATGTGATTTCCATTAATAACAACAGAGTCTTGTTAAAAAATACATTTTCAAGACAATTTCTCTTTTGGTTAAGAAAAAAATAAAATTGGTTGATTGCTTTTTCTTCTGTAGCGGACGAAGGATGTAAAATTAATATATTGTGGTGTAGGCCGAGGTCGGTTCGAGGTTTGAGGTTCAATCCATGCTGAGTTGACTGATTCTAGCCGGGGTGGTATTTGGGGCTCAATGATTGATCTCAGCACCCTGGGCTAGGGAAGGTGAAAATCAGCAGGGCCTCCACCAAAGATCCCTCTTATTTTCTTTTGGGTGCGTGGCCCCTTTTTAAGGGGCTGCGTGGCCCATTCAAAATACACCGCGCATGCGCGGTTTATCACATTGAAAAGCCGGCTGCGTGGGAGGTCTCAAGAGCTATGTGGCTGCGCTTAAAGGGAATGTTGGTCTCCATTCTCAACCTCTATTCCGTCAGCCCTGCTGAAAGTGCATGTGAATGGACAGGGAGTGACTACATCAGCGGCACAGGCACTGTGGGCCTCCTTCTGTGCTGTACGTTTCTACCATTTTAGGATCTGACTTGTTTACGATGGTCCTCTGCTCCATAATTGAGTAGCTTGCTGACCCTGAATGTAAGGTTCACGCATGAGTATGGGCTGTTGTAGCAGAAGTGGAATCCAGTACCTGTAGAACCATCTCTCACCACAAAGTTCATGGAGGATGTTTTCCAAAGAGGTTAAGGGATGATCTGATTGAAGTTTTCAGGATATTAAGGGGAACATATAGGGTAGATAGAGAGAAACTTTTTCCGCTGGTTGGGGATTCTAGGACTAGGGGCATAGTCTAAAAATTAGAGCCAGACCTTTCGGGAGTAAAATTAGGAAACACTTCTACGCACAAAAGTTGGTAGAAATTTGGAACGGCAATTGATGCTAGATCAATTGTTAATCTTAAACCTAAGATTGATTACTTTCTGTTAACCAAAGGTATTAAGGGATATGGACCGAAGGCAGATGTATTGAGTTAGGTTGCAGATCAGCCATGATCTCATCTATTGGCCGAACAGGCTCGAGGGGTTGAGTGGCATACTCCTGTTCCTATGATCCAACAAGTGCTTTTCCTGAAAAAACACGTAAGTTGCTTAGGCCAGTGTTTACTTGGTTATTTTAAATCTGGTCCCATTAGCAGGGCTCTGTAGATAGGGTAAAAGGTAGAAGGTAAAAAATTCAGTTGGAATAATAGGAGAACGAAAGTAAGGAAAAGGAAGAGAGCGAGAACGTACAATAACCAGTGTCAGGGAAAAGAAACAAGATAAGTGAGAGATGGAGCATGAGAATTTAACAAAGAAAGGAAGAACTTTCACTTTATATCATGCCTTTCATGACCTCAGGATGTCCCAAAGCGCTTTACAGCCCATGAAATACTTTTGTAGAATAGTGACTGTTGTAATGTAGGGGACGATGGAGGTGCAACGAGACCTGGGTGTCATGGTTCATCAGTCACTGAAAGTGGGCACGCAGGTACAGCAGGCGGTAAAGAAGGCAAATGGTATGTTGGCCTTCATAGCTAGGGGATTTGAATATAGAAGTAGGGAGATCTTACTGCAGTTGTACAGGGCCTTGGTGTGGGCTAACCTGGAATATTGTGCTCAGTTTTGGTCCCCTAGTCTGAGGAAGGATGTTCTTGCTATTGAGGGAGTGCAGCGAAGGTTCACCAGACTGATTCCAGGGATGGCTGGGCTGTCATATGAGGAGAGACTGGATCAACTGGGCCTTTATACACTGGAGTTTAGAAGGATGAGAGGGGATCTCATAGAAATATATAAGATTCTGACGGGACTGGACAGGTTAGATGCGGGAAGAATGTTCCCGATGTTGGGGAAATCCAGAACCAGGGAACATAGTCTTAGGATAAGGCCATTTAGGACTGAGATGAGGAGAAACTTCTTCATTCAGAGAGTTGTTAACCTGTGAAATTTCCTGCCGCAGAGAGTTGTTGATGCCAGTTCACTGGATATATTCAAGAGGCTCTTACGGTTAAGGGGATCAAGGGGTATGGAGAGAAAGCAGGAAAGGGGTACTGAAGGAATGATCGGCCATGATCTTATTGAATGGCGGTGCAGGCTCGAAGGGCCGAATGGCCTACTCCTGCACCTATTTTTCTATGTTTCTATATCGCATTGTGGGCTGGCCCGTGCTGCCTCTGGGCACTCGGCTCTTCTGGGTCCCGTACCCTCATCTGTCGCACCTCCACCACGATCTCTCGCCACTCCTCCACCACAAACATTCACCGCATCTCGCCACAAGTACTCACCGCTCATCCGCCCCGACCTTCCCACTCCTCGGTACCTGGGTCCTGCCGATGTTCCTGCCCGCTCTCCAAAATGGCGACCAGGGTTTTGATGATGTCACCCAGTCGCCCATCTCAAAATTGTCGTACACTTAGACCAGCTTGCGCTGCAGGTTGAAGTGATACGCCGCTCCAGCTCTTATACATGTCGACCTGCGGAGCTGTTCTCTCGCAGGTCGCGGGGGCCACAAATAGCAACGTGATAATGACCAGATCATCTGTTTTAGTGATGTTGCTTGAGGGACAAATACTGGCCAGAACATCAGGGAAAACTCCCCTGCTCTTCTTCGAATAGTGTCATGGAATCTTACATCCACTTGAGAGGGCAGATGTTTAACGTCTCATCTGAAAGACAGCATTTCCAACAGTGCACAGAAAAATAAACTAAAGGGTACAATCCTAAACGGGGTGCATGAACAGAGAGACCTAGGGGTATATGTGCACAAATCGTTGAACGTGGCAGGGCCAGTTGAGAAAGCGGTTAAAAAAGCTTCCGGGATCCTGGGCTTCATGAATAGAGATATAGGGCCAAGTTTCGGGCCGCACCTAGAACGGCGCAGACTCGACCTGGACGTCCGTTTTTCACGCCCCAAAGTGCGCCTAAAAAAAACTTTCAGATTCTCCGGCTCCCTGCTGGTCCTCTGGCCCTTGGCGAGGCGCAGCAAAAGCTGTAGGGGGCGGAGCCAGGTCCCTGCGCTGAAAACAGTGCCGGGACCTCTGCACATGCGCGCTACAGTGGGCGCGCATCTGCAGTAGCTCCAGGCGCCCAAAACTGTGTGGGAGGGGCCCGAAGCACGCAACCCCAAGCCCTGGCCAAATGGCCTCACTGGGGCTACGTGCATAAGGCTGCCTCCCATGCCCAGCTCCTGCTTCCTCTGGACCGGACCCGACTTGACGCCCGCTCCCACCCCCCCCCCTCCCGACCCGACCTCCGCTTCCCCCGCTCCCGACTTTCCCCCACCCCCCGTCCCCGACCGACCTCCGCTCCCGACCGATCTCCTCCCCCCACCCTCCCTCCCCCCGACCAATCTCCTCCCTCACCTCCCCGATCGATCTCCCCGCCACCCCGACCGATCTCCGCCCCCCCCGACCGACCCGACCCGCGCTCCCGGACCCGACGCCACCTACCTGTCAATCCGGTAAGTCTAAGCTCGAAGTCTTGGGCCCGGCCGGGCCCGGCCCGTTCAACCTCCCTCTCCTTTCTTTCTCTCTCTCTCTCTCTCTCCCTTCTCTATCTTTCTCTCTCTCTCTCTCTTCCCACCCTTGTCTCCCCCCTTCCCCTCCCTCCTTTCTCACCCCCCCCTCCCCCCCCTCCCTTCTCATCCCCCCTCTCTTCTCACCCCCCCTCCCTTCTCACCCCCCCCTCCCTTCTCACCCCCCCCTCCCTTCTCACACTTGTCACCCCCCCTCCCCCTCCACCCCCTCTTCCCCCACTATACCCCCTCTTCCCCCACTCCACCACCCCTCCTCCCCCTCCCCCCCCCCCCCTCCCCATCCTCCCCCTGCTGTCAGAAACACAGACACTGATAGAGAGTGAGAGACACAGACAGACAGAGAGATAGAGACACTGACAGAGACACACTGGTGGGTGGTTGGGGGTGGGGGGCGGGGGGACATCCCAGCACGCTGTTGGAGGGCTCCCGGTGCTGCAGTCGGTAAGTAGAAAATGTTTTATTGATTGATTTGAAAAAAAAATATTTCTTATTAATTTTTTTTGATTTTATTGATGTTTTTATCATTTATTATTGATGATGGCTCTTTATTTGTAAAACTGAAGTGTTTAATGTTTGTAAACTTCCCTTTAAACCCCCCTCCCCCCATTCCCTACGCCTGATTTGTAACCTACGCCTGATTTTCTAAAGTGTAGACAAGGTTTTTTCGAGCGTACAAAAATCTTCACTTACTAAGTTAGTTTGGAGTAAATTTTCACTGCCGAAACTTTGGAAACAGGCGTAATTGGCCGGACACGCCCCCTTTTGAAAAAAAAATTCTGTTCCAAAGTGAAACTGTTCGAACTGACTAGAACTGGAGCAAACTAAATGCCGAGAATTTGAATTTATAAGATACTCCGTTCTACCCCAGTTGCTCCAAAAAATCAGGAGCAACTGAGGCTGAAACTTGGGCCCATAGAGTGCAAAAGTGTGGAAATTGTGTGAACCTGTATAAAACACTAGTTCGGCCACAACTGGAATATTGTGTCCAATTCTGGCCACCGCACTTTAGGAAGGATGTGAAGGCCTAGGAGAGGGTGCAGAAAAGATTTACGAGAATGATTCCAGGGATGAGGGACTTCAGTTACGTGGATGGACTGGAGAAGCTGGGGTTGCTCTCAGAGCAGAGAAGATTGAGAGGAGATTTGATAGAGGTGTTCAAAATCATGAGAGGTCTGGACAGAATAGCTAGAATGAAACTAGAGGGCAGAGATTTCAGGTGATTGGCAAAAGAACCAAAGGCGACATAAAAAAAACCTTTTTTACACAGGATCTGGAATGCACTGCCTGAAAGGGTGGTGGAGGCGGATTCAAATCACTGCTTTCAAAAGGGAATTGGGTCACTACCTGAAAGAAATAAGTTTGCAGGGCTACAGGGAAAGGGCGGGGGAGGTACTCTTGCAGACAGCTGGCACGGGCCTTCCGTGCCGTAACCAGTCTATGATTCTATGATTCACCATTCGCGCTGTACTGCACTGAAGCGCCTTCCTAGGTTTTGGGCTTGAACCCACAACTCTTGAGACGAGAGCGCTACCAACTGAGCCAAAGCTGATACCCGAAACGATAAAAGCAAAAGAATGAGAATGAAAGGGGAACGTGAAACAAAGCAAGCAAAAGAGAATGAGAGAAGAAAATGAAAGGTTGATAGAGAAGAAGATCTAATAGAGGATATTAAAAGGCTGCGAGTTGATAGAGGATCACACACCAAAAAAAAATCAAACGAGAATGAGAGTTAGAGGTTCCAGGATTATCTGCGATGTTGGAACAATTTGCTATCAAACTCAGTTTGAACATTCCCTGTACTGGCCACTGGAAAGGTTTGTGCAGCGACTGATGGAATAGCCATGTGGTAAACGGCAGGGCATGGCATTAGCAGGAACTGGTTATTTATTACCAAATGGTGCTGTTTGAAAACAAAATTGGCACTGGTTTGATTGGTGACAGTCGATTTCCACTCAGTCAACAGGCAGAAAATGTAGCACTGTGATAGCATCATTCACGTCACTGTGCATTTGTGACATCCAGATCACTTTATCACAAGAGTCCCTTTATTACATAATTTCAGGCATAAATTATAAAAAGGAAAACACTACCTATGGATTTCACTAATTCTTTTACTGATCTCATCCAAACAATTAAGGAATAAATCCATGCTTACAGTATACAGACAGCACAGTGAATTGGATTCACATCATTAATCTATCACCTTTGGGGTTGGCTGCTTAAAGCAGGTGACTTTTGAAATGAGCTGAGAAATGCTGATATATAACATCCTAAGACACACATACTTTTTTTGAGTCCTGACTCAAAACGAGGTATTTGGCCCACCACGATCGCAGATCAGCAAACTGCGGGCAGTCTGCCTGTGTTTTTCCAATCCAAGCTTGTAGCAGGCCAATGGTTGGCAACTCTCCAGGATAGCCCTGGAGTCTCAGGGAATTAAAGACCAATCACCGCCGCGAGCAACCCGGGAGAACAAAATCATATGGGCATCAAAAAAAAACTCTCCAATTTCTTTGAACACGTTTGTTTATTAGTTATAAAATATTGGAGCTGGGGGAAATGAACTGGGCGGGTTGGTGGGAGCCGAGATGTCATGTGTTGAAACCTCCAGGAATGCGCCCAACTAGAGTTGGCAACCATAGACGAGTACTTCACTGCAGATGAGGATTCAGAAAATCTGCTCTCTAACGTCCGTTATAGAGAGGCAATGGCCGGCCCAGCTGCTCAACACAGGTCCCTCGTGCCCCCACCCCACAGTTGAGAAGATATGCGCCTATTCTGTTAATGAACTGTACACTTCCAGAAGGCTCTTGGTTCCTTCTCTGGTCGGTTTGGCTTAGTGAGGAAGGTGCAATTGCCCACCTTCAGTGGCCTGGGCTAGCAATTGTGAAAGTTAGCCAAGGACCCTGCTCCCACTCTCCAGCCAGCTGCTGTTATGTGTACATTCTGTCCAGCGAGGTCAGGGACTGGCTTGGCTCCGATGCCCTTGACCATCACTCTCTATCTAGGCTCAGACATGAAGGACGGCCACTTCAGTGAGGTACCAGAAGGTGCCCCTGGAGCCAGGCCCTCCCCTGCCCTCCCCAGGGGGAGTCAGCGCTTTCAGGACAAGAAGGTAGAACAGGGGCAAAAACAAGGGGGGGAAAAAACAACGGGTCCCGCTTCCATTGCCTGTCATTATTACTAGTCTCTGCAATTGCTTAATCCACGTGGGTCCCACTCCACTACATTCAGAGGCTGCTTCAATCAGGTGGCTGTTTAGTGCTGCGTTTCTGCTTTTAATCACTTGTAACTTGCATGGGAAGAAACAGGATTGCTTTCTGTCCAATATTAGTTTTTGGTCCTGGCTTGGTATTTCCGTTCTTTCGGATGGCAACATACCAGTTCCTCTCCACATACTCCTTAGACTTGTAGGTGTTATAACCATTCTCCTCCAGCGTTTCCAGGAAGAAACATTCATCCGTTGGGGACGGCTGTGTGTAGAAGAGAAGGAATAAAACAGTTAACAATGAAAAGAGCTCCCCCCAGTGGCTTAGTAGGCAAGGGCTCCAAAACAAGCACTCTACTCTGAGCTACGTCACGGCAGGCGAGCCCCAGGAAGGCAGAGAAAACGCTTCAAAGACACCCTCCAAGTCTCCTTTTTTAAAAAAAAATAACATCCCCACAAACTCTTGGGACTCCCTGGCCCAAGACCGCTCAAAGTGGAGGAGAAGCATTCGAGAAGGTGGCGAACACTTCGGGAGCATGCAGAAGCCAAGTACAAACAGCGGAAGGAGCATACGACAAATCAAGCACCCCACCCACCCGTCCCTCCAACCATCATCTGCCCACATGTGATAGAGACTGCAGATCCTGTATTGGACTCATCAGTCACCTTTGAACTAATTTTAGTGTGGAAGCAAGTCATCCTCAACTCCGGGAGGCTGCCTAAGAAGATGAAGAGTAAGCGCAATGCCCGATATGACACAGGCCAGGAAGATCCTAGTTCGAACTTAGGAAGAAAATCAAAAGAAAGATTTACATTTATATAGCACCTTTCACGACCTCGGCACGTTCCAAACTGCTTTACAGCCAATGAAATACTTTTTAAGTGTTGTAATGTAGGACATAAGAACATAGGAACGGGAGTAGGCCATTCAGCCCATCGAGCCTATTCCACCATACAATTAGACCGTTTGTATCTCGACTCCATTTGCCCACCTTGATACCCTTGCATAACAAAACTCTTATTAATCTCAATTTTTACATTTTCAACTAACCGTCAGCCTCAACAGTTCTTTGGGGGAAGAAACTTCCAGATTTCTGCTACCCTTTGTGTGAAAAAATGCTTCTGGACATCACCCCAGAACCTGCCTAGCTCTAATGTTAAGGTTATGCCCCCTTGCCCTGGACACTCCTACCAGAGGAAACAGTTTCTCTCTCTCTACCCTATCAATTCCTTCAATCATCTTAAACACCTCAATAAGATCACCCCTTCATTTTCTATATTCAAGGGAATAAAAGCCTTTTTCATTTCAGATTTTTATTTAAAAAAAATTATAAATACAAATACATAATTATTCAAGGGAATACAAACATCAAGGAGAAAGAAATTGGCCAGGGTTACTACTTTTGCTTCATTGTCAACAGAATCATAAAAATGAGTAAATTAATGGGTGTATCTGTCTTCACATTTTCCAATCACGTATTACGCATTCATAACTGCATTATAATATGGACAGCCAAATCATCACTGGATTGTCCAGACATCCCACCCTTGCCTTCACTTCCCCAAACACACAGGAACCTCATACCTCGCGGAGTCCGATATACAAAGTGTACAGAAATAACAGTCTATGAACATAAGAACATAAGAAATAGGAACAGGAGTAGGCCATATGGCCCCTTGAGCCTGCACTGCCATTCAATACGACCAGGGCTGATCTACCTCAACTCCACTTTCTTGCACTGTCCCCATATCCTTTGATTCCCTTAATATCCAAAAGTCTATTGATCTCTGTCTTGAATACACCCAAAGACTGAGCCTCCACAGCCCTCTGAGGTAGAGAATTCCAAAGATTCACCACACCTCTGAGTGAAGAAATTTCTCCTGGCAGATGTAGTATAATGTTGGAAAGTGTGAGGTCATGCTCTTTGGCAGAAAAAAATCAAAGAGCAAGTTATTATTTAAATGGAGAAAGATTACAAAGTGCCGCAGTACAGCGGGACCGGGGGGTACTTGTGCATGAAACACAAAAGGATAGTATGCAGGTATAGCAAGTAATCAGGAAGGCCAATGGTATCTTGGCTTTTATTGCAAAAGGGATGGAGTATAAAAGCAGGGAAATATTGGTGAGGTCACACCTGGAATACTGCGTACAGTTTTGGTTACCATATTTACGAAAGGATATACTTGCTTTGGAGGCAGTTCAGAGAAGGTTCACAAGGTTGATTCCGGGGATGAGGGGGTTGAATTATGGCTTCATGAGTGAGCACATCCGTGGACTTTATCTTTGCCAAAATCCATCTCCACGGTTGTTTGGCAGCCCCTTGTGTAAGGCTTTCTTACTATCACATTGCAGCACGCAGACTCCAACTTGTGTGCTGCGTATTATGAATGTAATGTGTTGCAAACAAAAGTCAATTCTAATTAACATTTAACAAATGATGTAGAGATATGCCCTGATACCTAGAGGATAATGATGACAAGCCTCGGGAGTTAATACACCCAAAATATGTGTATTTGCACAAAAAATTTATTCCCTAACACCTTAAAGATCTAAAAGTTGATACAAAAAAATGGAGAGTTTCTGTGATGGGAAAGGTGCCACTTTGTGTAACAATGAGCCGGACAGAGCAGAAGGACACAGGTTCCTGACCTACATCGGCACCCAGTTTTCAATACTTGTTTTCATATTCCTCCATGACCTCGTCACTCCCTATCTCTGTAATCACCTCCAGCCCCACAACCCCCCGCGACAAAAAATAGGTGCAGGAGTAGGCTATTCGGCCCTTCGGGCCTGCACCACCATTCAATATGATTATGGCTGATTATGCAATGTCAGTACCCCATTCCTGCTTTCTCTCCATACCCCTTGATCCATTTTAGCCGTAAGGGCCACATCTAACTCCCTTTTGAATTTATCTAACGAACTAGCCTTAAAAACTATCTGTGGTAGAGAATTCCACAGGTTCACAATTCTCTGAGTGAAGAAGTTTGTCCTCATCTCGGTCCTAAATGGCTTACCCCTTATCCTTAGACTGTGACCCCTGGTTCTGAACTTCCCCAACATTGGGAACATTCTTTCTGCATCTGACCTGTCCAATCCCGTCAGATTTTTATATGTTTCTATGAGATCCCCTCTCATTCTTCTAAATTCCAGTGAATATAAGCCAAGGCGATCCAGTCTTCATATGTCAGTCCTGCCATCCCGGGAATCAGTCTGGTGAACCTTCGCAGGACTCCCTCAATAGCAAGAATGTCCTTCCTCAGATTAGACCACCAAAACTGTACACAATATTCATGGTGTGGCCTCACCAAGGCCCTGTATAACTGCAGTAAGACCTCCCTGCTCCTATACTCAAATCCTCTCGCTATGATGGCCAACATGCCATTTGCCGCCTTCACCGCCTGCTGTACCTGCATGCCAACTTTCAATGACTGAAAATACCATGACATCCAGGTCTCGTTGCACCTCCCCTTTTCCTAATCTGTCACCATTCAGATAATAATCTACCTTTCTGTTTTTGCCACCAAAGTGGATAACCTCACATTTATCTACATTATACTGCATGTGCCATGCATTTGCCCACTCACCTAACCTGTCCAAGTCACCCTGCAGCCTCTTAGCATCCTCCTCACAGCTCACACTGCCACCCAGCTTAGTGTCATCTGCAAACTTGGAGATATTACATTCAATTCCTTTGCCTAAATTATTAATGTATATTTTAAATAGCTGGGGTCCCAGCACTGAACATTGCGGCACCCCACTAGTTACTGCCTGCCATTCATAAAAAGGACCTGTTTATTCCTACTCTTTGCTTCCTGTCTGTCAACCAGTTCTCTATGCACATCAATACATTACCTCCAATACCATGTGCTTTAATTTTGCACGCTAATCTCTTGTGTGGGATCTTGTCAAAAGCCTTTTGAAAGTCCAAATACAGCACATCCATTGGTTCTCCCTTGTCCACTCTAGTAGCTACATCCTCAAAAAATTCTAGAAGATTTGTCAAGTATGATTTCCCTTTCATAAATCCATGCTGACTTGGACCAATTCTGTCACTGCTTTCCAAATGCGCTGCTATTACGTCTTTAATAACTGATTCCAACATTTTCCCCACTACCAATGTCAGGCTAACCGGTCTATAATTCCCCGTTTTGACTCCCTCCTTTTTTAAAAAGTGGGGTTACATTAGCTACACTCCAATTCATAGGAACTGATCCAGAGTCTATAGAATGTTAGAAAATGACCACCAATGCATCCACTATTTCCAGGGCCACTTCCTTAAGTACTCTGGAATGCAGACTATCAGGCCCTGGGGATTTATCGGCCTTCAATTCCATCAATTTTCCTAACACAATTTGCTGACCAATAAGGATTTCCTTCAGTTCCTCCTTCTCGCTAGAAACCTTGGTCCCCTAGTATTTCCGGAAGGTTATTTTGTGTCTTCTTTAGTGAAGACAGAACCAAAGTATTTGTTCAATTGGTCTGCCATTTCTTAGTTCCCCATTATAAATTCACCTGATTCTGACTGCAAGGGACCCACATTTGTCTTCACTAATCTTTTTTTCTTCACATATCTATAGAAGCTTTTGCAGTCAGTTTTTATGTTCCCTGCAAGCTTACTGTCATACTCTATTTCCCCCCTCCTAATTAAACCCTTTGTCCTCCTCTGCTGAATTCTAAACTTCTCCCAGTCCTCAGGTTTGCTGCTTTTTCTGGCCAAATTATATGCCTCTTACTTGGATTTAACACTATCTATCTCTAATTTCCCTTGTTAGCCACTGTTGCACCACCTTCCCCGTTTTATTTTTATGCCAGACAAGGATGTACAATTGAAGAAGTTCATCCATGTGATCTTTAAATGTCTGCCATTGCCTACCCACCGTTAACCCTTTAAGTATCACTCGCCAGTCTATCCTAGCCAATTCACGTCTCATACCATCGAATTTACCTTTCTTTATGTTCAGGAGCCTAGTCTCTGAATTAATTGTGTCACTCTCCATCTTTTTGAAGAATTCTACCATATTATGGTCACTCTTCCCCAAGGGGCCTCACATGACCAGATTGCTAATTAATCCTCTCTCATTAGAATAAGGGGTCGCCTATTTAAAACAGAGATGAGGAGAAATTTCTTCTGAGGGTTGTTAATCTGTGGAATTCGCTGCCTCAGAGTTGTGGAAGCTGGGACATTGAATAAATTTAAGACAGAAATAGACAGTTTCTTAAACGATAAGGGGATAAGGGGTTATGGAGAGCAGGCAGGGAAGTGGACGTTCATGATCAGATCAGCCATGATCTTAAATGGCGGAGCAGGCTCGAGGGGCCATATGGCCTACTCCTACCCTTAGTTCTTATGTAAATGGCCAACCCCTTATTTTGAGAATGTGACCCCTAGTTCGGGACTCCCCAGCCAGGGGAAACATTCTCCCTGCATCTACCCTGCCGAGCCCTGTAAGAATTTTGTATCTTTCAATGAGATCACCTCTCATTCTTCTAAACCCTAAAGAATATAGGCCCAGTCTACTCAATCTCTCCTCACAGGACATTGCCCCTGTCCCAGGAATCAGTCTGGTGAACCTTCATTGCACTCCCTCTATGACAAGTGTATCCTTCCTTGGGTAAGGAGACCAAAACTGTACACAATACTCCAGGTGCGGTCTCACCAGGGCCTTATGGTGCAAACTGTCCTCGTAATTTAACCTTTTAGCCCCAGTATCATTCTGATTCCTGGTTTATGCTGGGTCAGCTGATCTCAACCGAGGCTGCAGTTGTGGGTACTCCAATTACCTTCAATACCCGTGGGCTAGTAAGGGAAAGAAACACAACCTAGATTCCTGCTACCGAATGTCATCCAATGATCCTGTTTGAATGTGAACCTGTGTGAATAATAGGTGACAGGTTCAATCTCGCTGATGGCCCCACCCGCAGTTAAATAAACTGCAAAAATCACTGTATTGACTCGCACATGACTATGGGCTACTTCGATGAATCATAAAATCATAGAAAAATTACGACACAGAAGGAGGCTATTTGGCCCATCGTACCCAGCCTAATCCCATGTTCTAGTTCTTGGTCCATATCCCTGTAGGTTACACATCCAAGTACTTTTTAAATGTGATGAGGGTTTCTGCCTCTACCATCCTTTCAGGCAGTGAGTCCAGACCCCCACCACCCTCCGGGTGGAGAAATGTTTCCTCATCTCCCCTCTAATCCTTCTACCAACTGTTTTAAATCTATGCCTCCTGGTTACTAATCCCTCTGCTAAGGGGAATAGGTCCACTCTATCTAGGTCCCTCGGCTTCCTCTGTTCTGAGGAAAACAACCCCAGCCTATCCAATCTTTCTTCGTAACTAAAGTTTTCCAGTCCTGGCAATATCCTCGTAAATCTCCTTTGCACCCTCTCTTGTGCAATCTCATCCTTCCAGTAATGTGGTGACCAGAACTGCATGCAGTACTCAAGCTGTGGCCTAACTAGTGTTGTATACAGTTCTAGCATAACTTCCTTGCTCTTGTATTCTATGCCTCGGCTAATAAAGGAAAGTATTCCGTATGCATTTTTAACTATCTTATTGACCTGTTCTGCTACCTTTAAGGATCTGTGGACATACACTCCAAGGTCCCTCTGTTCCTCCACACCTCTCAGTTTCCTTCCGTTACCTTGTTGCCCCTTCACAAATGCATTATTTCACTTTTATGGATTGAATTCCATTCGCCACTTTTCTGCCCAACTGACCAGTTCATCGATATCTTCCTGCAGTCTAGAGCTTTCCTCCTCACTGTCAACCACACGGCCAATTTTTGTATTATCTACAAATTTCTTTATCTTTTAAGTCTAAATCATTAATATATACTATAAAAAGTAAGGGACCGAGTACTGAGCCCTGTGGAATCCCACTGGAAACAGCCTTCCAGTCACACACACTCCCGTAAACCATTACCCTTTGCATTCTGCCATTGAGCAAATTTTGGATCCAATTTGCCATCCTCACTTGGATCCCATGGGCTCTTACCTTTTTGATCAGCCTACCATGTGGGACCTTGTCAAAAACCTTGCTAAAAACCATGTAAACTACATCAAAGGCACTGCCCTCATCGACCCTCCTTGTTACCACCTCAAAGAACTCAATCAAATTAGTCAGACACGACCCTCTCAACAAATCCATACCGACTGTCCTTGATTATTCTGTGTCTTTCTAAATGAAAGAAATCTATTCACAGAAAATCTCTCTTTCTAGATGAGGTAATGAAGGAGCTACCAACAGCTGTAGTCCAACATGAGCAGGGCCTTCAGGAGATGAAGAAAAGACTTGCATTTATATAGTGCCTTTCATGACCATCGGACATCTCAAAGCGCTTTATAGCCAATGAAGTACTTTTGAAGTGGAGTCACTGTTGTAATGCGGGAAACGTGGCAGCCAATTTGCACACAACCAGGTTCCACAAACAGCAATGTGATAATGACCAGATAATCTGTTTTAGTGATGTTGGTTGAGGGATAAATATTGGCCAGCACACTGGGGATAACTCCCCTGCTCGTCTTTGAAATTGTGCCATGGGATCTTTTACGTCCACCTGAGAGAGGGCCTTGGTTTAATGTCTCATCCGAAAGACGGAAAGAAAGGAAAAGAGAAAATTAGGAAAAAGGAATTGCCAAGGTTTTACTCTAAAATAAACTCTGGACTTGGTGTGAGAAATGGAAATGCTAGAGTGGTACAGAAGGGGACACTCTTGGGAGATTGGAGTCAAGCATTTAGAACTTGCATTCATATTGCATCTTGCTGCAATGTCAGGACCTTCCAAGGCATTTTACAGCCAATGAGTTACTTTTGAAGTGCCATCATAGTTGTTACGTAGGCATATGTGGCAGCCAATTTGCACAAAGTAAGGTCCAACAAACAGTGAATGAGATGAATAACCAGTTCATCTGTTTTGGCCCATGCTGGTCGAGGAAGAATATTGGTCATGACACAAGAGAAACTCCTTTTGACTAGTGCCAAGGCATCTTTTACATCCATGTGAACAGGCAGGCAGGGCTTTAGTAACAATGTTTTTATTCGTTCATGGAATGTGTGCATCACAGGCAAGGCCAGCATTTATTGCCCATCCCTAATTTCCCTTGAGAAGCTGTTGGTGAAGGTACTCCCACAGTGATGTTAGGGAGGGAGTTCCAGGATTTTGACCCAGCGACGATGACGATGAAGGGATGACGATATAATTCCAAGTCAGGATTGTGTGCAACTTGGAGGGGAACTGGCAGGTGATGTTATTCCCATGTGCCTGCTGCCCTTGCCCTTCTAGGTGGTAGAGGTCATGGGTTTGGGAGATGCTGCCGAAGAAGCCTTGGCGAGTTGTTGCAGTGCATCTTGTAGATGGTACACACTGCAGTCACAGTACGCTGGTGGTGGAGGGAGTGTATGTTTAAGGTGGTGGATGGGGTGCCAATCAATCAAGCTGCTTTGTCCTGGATGATGTTGAGCTTCTTGAGTGTTGTTGAAGCTGCACTCATCCAGGCAAGTGGAGAATATCACACTCCTGACTTGTGCCTTGTAGATGGTGGAAAAGCCTTGGGGAGTCAGGAGGTGAGACACTTGCCACAGAATACCCAGCCTCTGACCTGCTCTTGTTGCCACAGTATTTATGTGGCTGGTCCAGTTAAGTTTCTGGACAATGGTGACCCTCAGGATGTTGATGGTAGTTAGACTCTCGCTTGTTGGAGATGGTCATTGTCCGGCACTTGTGTGACGTGATTGTTACTTGCCACTTATCAGCCCAAGCCTGAATGTCATCTAGATCTTGCTGCATGTGGGAATGGTTTGCTTCATTAGCTGAGGAGTTGCGAATGGCACTGAACACTGTGCAGTCATCAGAGAACATCCACACTTCTGACCTTAATACTTCTTCCAAAGGGCAGGACCGCTGCTAATACAACATTCCCTTGAAATGTCAGTCTGGAACCCAGAGCCTTATAATATAGAGACAAGAAAATCAACTGAGCCAAGTCATCATCATCATAGGCAGTCCCTCGAGTCGAGGATGACTTGCTTCCGCGCCAAAAAGTTCACAGATGTTTCAACGAAGGAACTAATATTCCAGATCCCGAACTAAATCTTGAAGGGTGGTAGATGCCTGTGCATGGATTTTTTTAATGTGGGGTGACCGTTACACACCAGCCACCACACGGGCTTGACCGAGCTGGGACTTGGTCCAGTGGCAAGGATTAACCAAGACGACTGGAGATCAGCTTTGCTGCACGGACCTAGTGCGCACACATATCGCAGTGTGGGCTGACCCGTGCTGCCCCTGGGCCCTCGCCTCTTCTGGGCCCTGAACTCACTCCTCTCCTGGGCCCCGATCACGTCCCTCTACAATCTCTCGCCACTCCTTTGCCTGACCTCACCGCTCCTGCAGTCGCTGCCCACGTTCCAATCACCGACCTGGATCTTGGTGACGTCCAATCAAGTCACCCTCTTCGCAGCCGTTGCTCTCCTGCTCCAGCACGTGCTGCTCCCTCGAGTGGTACACCGCCACGCTGCTCCTTCTGTTCCCCAGCCTACTCCGATGGTGCTCGCAGGTCGGGGCCGCGCAGACTGCTGGGCCAGGCCGCCAAGTAGGTCCTCATCAGATACACATTACATTGTGTGATATTAGTAACAAGAACATTTCCATATTCATTATATTAATGAAGGTGTTCACCCATTTATTTTAACCTTTTGTTAAAATAGCAGACACATACATTTTACATGAATCGATTAATGCATCATATCGTAGGATTTCAGTTGTATTGCTAGGACAAGTAGAGATAACTTTATTCTTCCTCAAAACAGCGCTGCAATATTTTTAGGAACATAGGGACAGGAGCAGGCCATTCAGCCCCTCAAGCCTGTCCTGCCATTCATTTAGATCATGGCTGACTTGCACCTTAACTCCATCTACCCGCCTTGGTTCCCAAATGCTTAGGTTTTTGTTAGGCAAGTGGTACCATCAATTGCAGTCTTGAAGATGCAGAGATCAGTAAGCTCCCAGGGTCAATTCCCTGGCCTACACTGAATTAACTAAGATAGTACAAATGGTCTGTGTTTGGAAGATACTAAAATCACCTCGGGGCCTCTGCTTCTGAATGCTATCAAGCAGTCCCTGCTGGATGGGTATTGTGCTCGACTCTGATGTCCCTTCTCAAGCTCCTCATGAAGGCGCACATGAAAACAATGGCCGTGATTTTAACTCCTCCCTGCCTGGCGGAAGCAGGGAGGGGGGGAAGGCAGTTAAAATGAGAGCCGCTTTCCCACTGTGTCCCGAATTTAACCTGTCCTTTTGAGCAGGCAAGCGGGACACCCGCAGGATGTCATTGGGACCCGATTTGCAATTTTAGTCGGGAGGCCTGAGCGCGGAAACAACGATGACTTCCCCGTCAGGCCAGATCTGTGGGAGGGCATCGTGGGTCCAAAGAGGCCGTAGAAGGTCAGTTTTATCATTTAATTTTAGGTTTCCTCCGAGCCTCACAAGGAAGCCTTGGGCCTCCTTTGCCCTGGGCTCCCTCCCCCCCACTCCCCCATTGAGTGACCAGAGTTCCGCACTTCCACCATTTAAGTGACTACCTGAACCTGGCTGCGGCCTCCTGCTGTCTGAAATCTCTGCTTCCGCCCGCCAGCCACGTAGTGGATTGGCCGGGTTCGGGCAGGTCACCGAGTAACTCTATGGAAACAAGGCCGAGCCTCCAAGTCCTCAGACTCCCCTAGTGCCCCGCCCACTTCGGGGCTCGTGTGAACCCTCTAAAGTCGGGGCCAATATTTTTCTGGTGAGGTACTGTTGGGTAGTGAGTGCCCCTAGAGTTTGTGAAGAGTCAGTGCCTTTTGAGAAGGGAGGTGGGGGTGGGGATAACTTGGTGAGGAAAACTTTTTTTGAAAACAAAAAAGCACATCACCGGCCCTTGTCTGACTGTAAACCTGGATCATTTCTTTTCGTGAAGAAGCGATGCTGGACTGCACCATTACAGGGTGTTTGAGAGGCTTGTTTGCTGCTTAAAAAGGACATTGATCTGATATTTTCATTCCAGGGACTATGAATTTGATGATTACTTTTTCCCAGTTGCTCTTCCAGTTTGTTTTGCTTTGGGGGAGGGCAGCTTCCCCGAGCTTGGAGAGGGCAGGTGAGTAGTGTTTCCTTTGTCTTATAACAGTAATTTACAAAGATGATACCTCCCCTATACTTATCTCTTAGAGGGGAGTCAAGCTGTGGGATGTGATTTATGGCATGACAGGAAGGAGCAAGAGAAAGAATAGCAAGGAAGGAAAGCGAGAGAGGGAGGGACGAGGGAAGGAAGCTGTTATGGACAAACATGTCATTATGTAGGGCCCTTTGTGATCACATCCTTTTATACTACAGCACATGTCTGTGTTGCTACTGTGGTGAAATAGAAAGTTTAAAAAAAAAGACTTGCATTTATATAGCGCCTTTCACAACCTCAGGACGTCCCAAAGCGCTTTACAGCCAACAAAATACTTTTTGAAGTGCAATCACCATTGTAATGTAGGAAATGCAGCAGCCAATTTGTGCACAGCAATGTGATAATGACCAGATAATTTGTTTTTGTTAAGTTGATTGAGGGATAATTATTGGCTGGGACATCGGGAAGAACTCCCCTGCTCCTCTTCAAAATATTGCCATGGGATCTGAGAGAGTAGATGGGGCCTCGGATTACCGTCTCGTCTGAAAGATTCCATCTCTGACAGTAAGGCACATCCCTCAATACTGTACTGGGAGAGTCACGTTGTCCAGGGCCGCGCCGTGGATTTTGATGACCGGGGGGGGGGGGGCAGTGCTGTGTGGCAGGGTAAGGTTGGTGGAGGACCTTTGTCTTACGGATGTTTAGTGTAAAGCCCATGCTTTCATACGCCTCGGTGAAGATGTTGACAATGGCTTGGGAGTTCAGCCTCTGTGCGCAGATGCAAGCGTCATCTGTGTACTGTAGTTCGATGACAGAGGATGGGACGACCTTGGATCTAGCCTGGAGGTGACGAAGGTTTTAACAGGTACCCACTGGTTCAATAGTTTAGTTCCACTCCAACGGGGAGCTTGTTGAGCGTGAGATGGAGCATTGCAGTGGGGAAGATCGAGAAGAGCGTTGGCGCGATGGCACAGCCCTGCTTGACCCGAGTCCGGACGTGGATTGGGTCTGTGGAGGATCCATTGGTCAGGATCACAGCTTGCATGTTGTCGTGGAGCAGACGAAGAATGGTGACAAACTTTCCTTACCTCGAGAGCTGACTATCAGCAAGGGCAGACATCGACAGTGAGGTTCAACACCGCCTCCAGTGCGCCAGTGCAGCCTTCGGTCGCCTGAGGAAGAGAGTGTTCGAAGACCAGGACCTCAAATCTGGCACCAAGCTTATGGTCTACAGGGTTGTAGTGATACCCGCCCTCTTATATGGCTCAGAGACGTGAATTATATACAGTAGACACCTCAAAGCGCTGGAGATATACCACCACCACTGCCTCCGCAAGATCCTGCAAATCCATTGGGAGGATAGACGCACCAAAGTCAGTGTTCTCGATCAGTCCAATATCCCCTGCGTCGCAGCACTGACCACACTCGACCAGCTCCGTTGGGTGGGCCACATCATCTGCATGCCCGACATGAGACTCCCAAAGCAAGCACTCTATTCGGAACTCCTACATGGCAAGCGAGCCCCAGATAGGCAGAGGAAATATTTCAAGGACACCCACAAAGCCTCCTTGATAAAGTGCAACATCCCCACCTGGGAATCTCTGGCCCAAGACTACCCTAAGTGGTGGAAGAGCATCCGCAGAGGAGGGCGCTGAGCACCTCGAGTCTCGTCGCCGAGAGCATGCAGAAAACAAGTGCAGGCAGCGGAAGGAGCGTGTGGCAAACCAGACTCCCCACCCATCCTTCCCTTCAACGACTGTCTGTCCCATCTGTGACAGTGACTGTAATTCCCGTATTGGCCTGTACAGTCACCTGAGAACTCACTTTTAGAGCGGAAGCAAGTTGATTTCGAGGGACTGTTGATGATGATGATGATGATGGGAGAGTCAGCCTAGATTTTATGCTCCTGTCCCTGGAGTGTGTCACAAACCGTCGACCTTCTGACTAAGGAAGTTCCCTAGACACTGACTCCATCCCTCTCCCCAACTCCTGCCTGAGGCTGAACCAGTCTGTTCACAACCTTGGTGTCATATTTGACCCTGAAACGAGCATTCGACCACACATCCGCAGCATAACTAAGACCCACTATTTCCACCTCCGTAACATCGTCCATCTCTGCCCTTGTCTAAGCTCATCCGCTGCTGAAGCCCTCATCCATGCCTTTGATTCCCCTAGACTTGACTATTCCAATGCATTCCAGGCTGGCCTCCCACATTCTACCCTCCGTAAACTTGAGGTGATCCAAAACTCAGCTGCCCATGTCCTAACTCGCACCAAGTCCCGCTCAACCATCACCCCTGTGCTCGCCGACCTACATTGGCTTCCAGTTAAGCAATGCCTCGATTTTAAAATTCTCATCCTTATTTTCAAATCTCTCATGGCCTCGCCCCTCCATATCTCTGTAATCCCCTCCAGACCCACAACCCACCCCGAGATGTCTGCACTCTAATTCTGCCCTCCTGAGCATCCCTGATCATAATCGCTCAACCATTGGTGGCTGTGCCTTCTATTTCCTGGGCCCCAAGCTCTGGAACTCCGTCTAAACCTCTCCATCTCTTTACCTCTCTTTCCTCCTTCAAGACACTCCTTAAAACATACCTCTTTGACTAAGCTTTTGGTTTTACCTGAGCTAATTTCTACTAATGCAGCTCAGTGTCAAATTTGTAACGCATAATACTCCTGTGAAGTGCCTTGGGATGTTTCACTACATTAAAGGTGCTATATAAATACAAGTTGTTGTTGTTGACATTCAGTTTCAAGACTCAAAAGAAAAGCAGTGGCACTGGGACAGCCTGATGGTCAAAGACTGCTGATAGTTACTGTCAAGAATCATACATGAAGGGTTGTCGCTAGGTTGAAATACTGAAGGACAACCCACAGCCAATGAGCCAGTGGCTTAAGCGTAGAAAATATTGGTGGAGAAAATTGCATGGAAAAAAACCCCACAAGGCAGGAAGCCATCGCTATCAACTTCAGGGTCTAGTGTAATGTCAGTGTTACCTTGGAGTGTCGGTGAATGACGACATGGGTTCTGCTGCCATTGATGGTGCTCTTAAGTATAAGCAGTTCAGTTTCTGGAGATTGATGGCCTTGGAGGTTCGCCGTCTCCTGGGTCTGATGAGCTGCCCCCTGTGCTGCACTGTTAAATGTACAGAGCCAGTTCCTATGTCTTTGCATACGCTGGAGGTTTAGGAACTGGCCCCCAACAAATTTACAAAGAGCCATTGGGGAGCAGCGCACACAGATCATTCCCCTTGTGCTCGCTGACCTACATTGGCTCCCGGTCCAGCAACACCTCAATTTAAAAATTCTCATCCTTGTTTTCACATTCCTTCATGGCCTCGTCCCTCCCTATCTCAGTAACCTTCTCCAGCCATACACCCTGGAAGATCTCTGCGCTCCTCCAATTCTACCCTCTTGTGCATCTCTGATTTTAATCGCTCCTTCAGCCATCTAGGCCCTAAGCTCTGGAATTCTCTCCCTAAATCTCTTGGCCTCTGTACCCCTCTCTTCCTTTTAAGTCGCTCATAAATCTACCTCTTTGACCAAGCTTTTGGTCACCTGTCCTTATGTGTCTCAGTGTCAAAGTTTGTCTGATTATGATCCTGTGAAACATCTTGAGACATTTTTTTACGATGTTAATGGTGCTATATAAATGCAGGTTGTTATTGCAGTGCTGCTTTCCTGAGACCAGATCCCAAAAGCAAAAAGGATACTAACTGGCTTTACCTGGAGCAATATAAATCAAGAACATGTCTTGTGAAGCTCCCAGGCGGATTAGTGGCTAAATTGGCTATCATTTGTGTTACTGAACCATAGTGATTGAAATGTCCCTGGTTCTGAACGTGCTTCCCTTGTTGGTGAACCTGACCATTTTCACGGCTCCCAAAGTCTCGAATGTTCTCATCATCAGAAGGAACTCTCAGGTTCCTGGATATCAGACGACCTCGGCCAGGGTCGAGGTAGATGGACAACTGTCAGAACCAGTATCCTGAGGTTGGGGAAGGAGTGCCGCCCGGCAGGTTCTGCTGCTGATCACAACTCAGAGACTCCCCGCTGGACAGTATGTGTGTATCCATCGAAGGCTGGATATTAGCTCGGAGGTGGGGAGGGAGTGGAGGGGCTGTCTTGAGATCAGAAAACGTCAGAACAGATTTCCCTCCGGTTCTGACTAATTTAATGGCGGGACCTGATAAACATTTTTTGTCTCTGTTTCCCGGCCGCAGCCAGTCGGATTGAGAGAGCGGCTGACAGTCGGGCGGGTATTCCTTTGGCAGCAGGCCGCAGCTGGGGAATGGAGAGGAGGGAGGGGGGGTGGTGGATCAGAGGCCTCGGTGGGGGGGAGGGAAATCAGAAGGTTGGTGTCGGCGGGGGTGGGGGGAATATATGAAAGGCTTCGGCAGGGGAGATCGGAATAGGTTGAGGGGGATGATTGGAAGGGTAGGGGTGGAGGGGGGCTAGAGACGGAAGGGTCGGGGGTATCCGATCATGGGGTGTGGGTGAAGCAGGTAAACATCGATCCAGCAGGTAAGTGGAAAGTTACTTAGATCTTGGATCCAGCAGTCCTCGCCTCCCTTTAGCCAACGGGTTTCCCAAGGTCCAGGAAACATAGAAACACAGAAAATAGGTGCAGGAGTAGGCCATTCGGCCCTTCGAGCCTGCACCGCCATTCAACAAGATCATGGCTGATCACCCACCCCAGCACCCCCCCCCCCCCTCCCCTCCACACCCCCCCGACCCCCCCAGCCGCAAGGACCACATCCAACTCCCTCCCGAACACATCCAATGAACTGGCATCAACAACTCTCCGTGGCAGGGAACCCCACAGGCCAACAACTCCCCGAGCCCCCCCACTCCCCCACCCCCCCCCCCATCCCAAGACCATGCCCTCCCCCCACCCCGACTGGCCAGGCTTAAATTTAAAATGGTGGTTAATTCTGAGGCACAGACCCTCATTATAATATTTAAATTACCGACCTGCTTCCTGTGAGCGGCTTTGTTGCCCGCTGCCCATTCCGGCTCCATTAAAACCGGAAGTGGTTGGGTTGGGGGCGTGTTTCAGACTTTGGGACCTACAGACAACTCATTTTTGGGGTTATAATTCCCCTCTAGTGAGGTCATGCGCAGATTGTTTTGAAGAAAGACCCACAACCAAAACGTTAACTTGTCTGTTCTCTCCGCAAGTGATGCCAGACCTGCTGAGCGTTACCAGCATTTTCTCTTTCTGCTACAGACGAATAGAATAATAGAATCTTAAAGCACAGAAGGAGGCCAGTCGGCCCATCATGCCTGTGCCGGCTCTTTTAAAAGAGCTGTCCAATTTAGTCCCACACCCCAGCTTTTTCCTGCAAATTAATCCGCTTCAAATACATGTCCAATTGCCTTTTGAAAGTTCCTATGGAATCTGATTACACCACTCTTTCAGGTAGTACGTTCCAGATCACAACAACCCTCTGTGTGAAATAATTTCTCCTTATTTCCCGTCTAGTTCTTTTGCCAGTTATTTTAAATCTATGAACTCTGGTTACCGACCCATTTGCCAAAGGAAACAGCTTCTCCCTCCTTGCTCTAACAAAACCCCTCATAACCCCTGGTAATTTAAATATTATAATGAGGTTGTGTGCCTCAGAATTAACCACCATTTTAAATTTAAGCCTGACCAGTCGGGCCTCCCCTTAACAATCTGCTCTGAGGAGGACAAACCCAACTGCACATAACTGAAGTCCCTCATGCCTGGTATCATCCTGGCAAACCGCCTCTGTTCCCTCTCCAAGGCCTTGACATCCTTTCTAAAGTATGGTGCCCAGAATTGTACACATACCCTGGCTGAGGCCTAGCCAATGATTTGCAAAGCCAAGAATCCCACAAGCTTTCTTAACTGCCTTATCGACATGCCCTGCCTCCTTCAGGGATTTGTGAATATACATACCCAGGTCCCTCTGCTCTTGCACCCTCCCACAAAATAGTACCATTTAGATTATACGATGTTTCTTCCAAAGTGCATCATGTCACTCTCTCTGAACCGAATAGCCTGCAACACTCACTGTATAGACTAAGACATGCAGAATGACCATTTGGGTGAGGTAGCAGGGAATGGCGACAGCTGCAGATTCATACTCCAGCATGTCCTTCAAGACAGGAAAGGGGAAAAAAAAATCCAAATTGAAAATCTATGGAGAAAGGCTTTGATCAGGATTATCTAGCTGAGCAACAATATCATCCTAAATCTAGATGTATCTAAATCTACATCTACGATTATCATGGCCGTGCCTTCAGCTGCCTAGGCTCTAAACTCTGGAACTCCCTCCCTAAACCTCTCCGCCTCTCTACCTCCCTTTCCTCCTTTAAGACTCTCCTTAAGCTTCTGGTCATCTGCCGTAATTTCTTCTTATGTGGCTCGGTGTCAAATTTATTTGTTTTGTCTTTATAACACTCCTGTGATTCACCTTGGGACGTTTTACTACGTTAAAAGTGCTATATAAATAAAAATTGTTTTTGTTGTTGCATGGTGCAATATACATTCAATGATGAAAATCCGATGAAATAGGAAGGTCTCTGCTTACCGAGGCATGTAGCTGTCCCATTTCGCTCATTGCGAGGTAGCGGCCAGCTTCAATCCCTTGAATCGTCACCACTCCTCTACTCTCAGCCTGCAGCTGGAGCTGAACTGAAGAAGAAGGATGGATTATATTCATGACGACATGAGAAAAGCTCAAGATACTAAAACAACCCGAGGGGTTACGACATCCTGAAACGTGCTCCCGGAGATCTGTGATGAGGGAAGATCCCACATGGGAAATGTTCCACGGGCGCCGACCTGCCGTTGTGCTCGGTGACACAGCACGTTGGTGGGGCAAAGCGCGGAGCTGCTCGGCAGCCTCATCTTAACTCACGGCGAACCACGCCACGGAGTCTGGTGGTCTTTTTGAGTTCAGTGCTGAACTGCTTGTTTAGATTAAACCATGAGGATTTGTCCTCCAGCTTAAGGAGATCAGTGCACTTGATGTGGCTGCTTTGATCCTTTCTGGCTGTTTCCTTTTTTGTTTCAGACCGGTGGTGAGACGAATGTTGTGTTTCCACCCAGTTCTGTTTTATTTCTTTCTCGTTTAACAAATGTGACAAAAGCATACAAGAATTCCTGGCAACAATGCTGCAGCGTAGAGTAAGATAACAGTAGATCTGTCTTGGAGACAAGATTATATGATTTACAAAGCAACTTACAACTTACTTAAAAAGCAAAAAATTAACCTAATCTCTGACGTGAAGGAATAACGCTCTAACACACCTGCACCTTATAATCTATATTATATATATATATATATATATATATATATATAATATATATGTGTGTGTGTGTATGAGAGACAGACAGAGACTCTCTCAATCAAAGGTGATTGGCAGAAGAACCAAAGGGGACCTGAGGAAAATCTTTTTTTTATGCAGCGAGTGGTTAGGAACTGGAATTCACTGCCTGAAAGGGTGGTGGAGGCAGACTCAATTGTGGCTTTCATAAGGGAATTGGATAAGTGACTGAAGGAAAAAAAATTGCAGGGCTATGAGGAAAGGATGGGGGAGTGGGACTAGCTGAAGTGCTCGTGCAGAGAGCCAGCATAGGCTTGACTGGCCTCCTTCTGTGCTGTAACCATTCTATGGTTCTTTGAGACAGAAAGCGAAGACAAATGAGGAACAGAGGAGGGCGAAAGTGAGCAAGTGATCTTCATTCCCTCGGACTAGGCTACATTTACACCAGGTCTAGGGGGAATTCTAAAATATTCTAAAACAGAACATTACCCAATCCCTCACGGCACCCCACCATGGGTTCATCTAGTTGTCCTCATCATGAAATGTCCCAGTTATGGTATCATCTCATCCCAACACTTTCCTCGTTCGTTTGGCAACATTGGAGACTCCCATCTGAGATCTTTTATCCCTTTTCTCCTGATGAAAAATGAACCACACGATACTAAACTGTACAGACTGAGGTCGCGGGCTCGTTCCACGTTCGGTGAACTCCGTGGGGGCAGCAGTATGGGTACTATAATTGGCCTCAGTATCGTAGGGCTAGGAAGAGAAAAAATTACTCTGCACTCCTGATCGACATCGAGGCCTCGATATTAACCCCCACGATGGGCGGTGGGGGGGAGGGTTTAAAAGTGAAATGCGTGGTACGGGACCCCAGCCCGCTGGATACCGGGAGATCTGAGTGTCCTGCCGTAGAGAGGTGAGACGCTTAATTAACATATTTAAAATGGGCTCCCACAGTGCAACTGGGAGTCCAATTTGAAACTTTACGGCAGTGAACAGAGGTAGGAGCTGCAAGCTCTCCAAGGGAAGTGGCTGTTTCAGCACTCCCTGTGGGCCAGGAGGAGCTGAGGTACTCCCCACCCCACCCCCCAGTCCCCTCAAGGAAGCCTTTGGTCTCCCCCAAACCTCCATTGCCAGTCGTTCCCACCCCAACCCCGATCGGCAGCCTCCCACCCCACATCGCCAGTCTCTCTATTCCCCCCCCCCCCCCATCATCTGCCATCGCCAGTCTCTCTTTCCCCCGCCCCCCCCCCCCCCTCCCAAACACTCTAGCCCTACATAGCAGTCTCTCACCAAACCCCTGATCACTGGCCTCCCCCACCCTCCCACCTGGATGCTGGGAATTGTCTCCAAGTCTCCGACCTCCTGCTGCTAATGTTTCCTCCTGACGGCCAGCTGCTGGGTGGGAGACGGAGCTACAAGATGTTAGTGAGGCCCTGCCGTGAAGATCGACAAGACCTCCATGTGCCCAGACTTCCCCGGATTCTTTGGCCGTTTTCCCCTGTATCCTCCCTTTAAATAGCGGGGCCCCAGTGTTCCAAAATAAACGTGCGGACACATGAAGACAGGATTAGGATTGGTGGTGCTCAAATAGCCCACCGAGACTCACAGATGAATAATTCCTACTTGGGAGCAGTACTGGAAGGGTGTGGCCTTGCGAGAGGAAAAGAGAGAAAAAATATCAAACTGTTTGAACTTAAACCTTTATCCCCTGTGGACTTGATGAATGCACATTTTTTCGAAGGTAAAGAGCAGTAACAGTCAGTGACACTGAGAACTTTGTTTCACCCTGCTGTAAAGTTTAACTTAAAAAAAAATAGTAGTTCAAATGTTTATGCTGGAAACCAACATGGCATCACTGTTAAGATGTTTTCTCCCCCCGCACCCCTCTACAACTTTGCTGGAATCCTTGTTCTTCGAGCTGCTAAGAGTCCTTACTGAATTGAACTTGGGATATCTCAAAGCAGTTGCCAAGCAACACAAGTCCAAACACACACATACTGAAACAATGCAGTACACACGATGACCAGAAAGAATTCTCACTGTATATGTCGCTGCGATCCCTCGTCCCCTCCACTTGTCCGTCGGGCAGAATTCGAATAAAATACCCTCCATTTTCACAGTACAAGAGCTTTGGGTCTTTGTAGCTCGCCAGAAAGTCATTTAAGGAATTGGACAAGTTCGATAAACTTGTCACAGTTCCAGCATCCATGTTGCCTCCAGCTCAGTGCTCATGTGGCTCTTCTTTTCTGCAATAAATCAACAGGCATGTAACAAGCCATACACTTCAATGAATGCCAGTTTAGGAAACAAAAATATCTGATGCAAAGACACAAGGGATTAGAAGTCCACGTCACAAGTTTATTTATATACTTTCTAGGTTTGTTTTCATCCCCAGTTTTCTTCCCCCCCCCCTTTTTTTTTATTCGTTCCTGGGACATGGGCATGGCAGTAAGGCCAGCATTTATTGCCCTTGGGAAGTTGGTGGTGGTGAACCGCCACAGTCTGCGATTTTATTATTATTGTTTCTTGTAGCGGTTTGTTACAACTGAGTGGCTTGCTAGACCATTTCAGAGGGCAGTTAAGAGTCTCGAGTCACATAGGCCAGGCCAGGTAAGGACGGCCGATTTCCTTCCCGGAAGGACATTAGTGAACCAGTTGGATTTTTATGATGATCCGAAAGATTTGTATTACCTTGGTGGGATTTGAACTCGCGTCTCCAGATTATTAGTTCAGGCCTCTGGATTACTAGTCCAGGAACGTAACCACTATGCTACTGTTCCCATAAGCTCTGATAGCTTCTCTATACAAGCCTAGACTACGAGTATTGACAAGCTTCTCACCGGTAAAAGGCATCACAGTCAAGTCCGATCCTGTCGTCACCTGACACACACACACAAGCACAAGCATACCTCATTATCATCATTGGCGGTTTCTCAAATGAGGATGACTTGCTTTCACAAGAGTTCAGATGTTTCAATGAAGGATCAACACGCACACGCACAAGCACACACATACTTTCTAGTGTGTGTCGGGGGTCAGGGATGGGAAATGTGGTTGACTTTTCCACTAGCTTAAATATCCACTCCCTCCACCAGCAGTGCACCATGGCTGCAGCGTGTATTCTCGACAGGATGCACTGCTATAACTCACCAGGACCTCCCAAACCCATGACCCCCCACCACCTAGGAGCGCAAGGGCAGCAGCTGTAGGGGAACACCATTACTTTCAAGTTCCCCTGTGTGTCACACACCATCCCAACTTGGATATATATTGCTGCTGTTCCTTCATCGTCACTGGGTCAAAATGCTGGAATTCCCTCCCTAACAGCACTGTGTGGGAGTACCTTCACCACACGGACTGCAGCGGTTCAAGACCACCACCTTCTCAAGGGCAATTAAGGCTGGGCAATAAATGTTGGTCTTGCCAGCACACAACCAGAAAATCCTTTTCACGCAATTCTGATTATAAACAACGAGAATTAATTACAAGAGCAGGGGAGTTATTCCTGGTGTCCTGGCCAATATATATACCCCTCAACCAGCATCACTAAAACAGATTATCTGATCATTGATGTGACCTTGCTGTGTGCAAATTGGCTGCTATGTTTCCTATGTTACAACAGTGACTACACAACATAAAGTACTTTCATTGTTAAAATGCTTTGGGACGTTCTGAGGTCGTCAAGGGAGCTGTATCAATGCAAGTCTTTCTTTTTATAAAATAAGAAATAAACTCCATTTAAACTAAACAATTTTTAAAATATGGGAACGAGAAACCTGCACACATTGTTTAGCTCGTTTACCGTTAAGGAAACGTTAAATAACCTGTTTTTACGATCAGTAAGAAAGAAAGACTTGCATTTATATAGCACCTTTCATGACCACCGGACATCCCAAAACGCTTCACAGCCAATGAAGTACTTTTTGAAGTGTAGTCACCGTTGTAATGTAGGAAACGTGGCAGCTAATTTGCGCACAGCAAGCTCCCACAAACAGCAATGCAATAATGGCCAGATAATCTGTTGATCGAGGGATAAATATTGACCAGGACACCGGGGATAACTCCCCTGCTCTTCTTCGAAATAGTGCCATGGGATCTTTTACATCCACCTGAGAGAGCAGACGAGGCCTCGGTTCAACGTCTCATCCAAAAGACAGCACCTCTGATAGTGCAGCACTCCCTCAGCACTGCACTGGGGTGCTCGCCTAGATTTTTTGAGCTCAGGTTTTTGGAGTAGAATTTGAACCCACAATCTTCTGACTCAGAGTTGAGAGTGCTAACAACTGAGGCACAGCTGGCACAGTACGTTAAATATGCATCAGACATTGGTCACACTGCTCCCGCTCCACAGTTATGTGGGCTGCGGCATATTCTAATCATTTTTCCAGCAAATTGTGCCGTGTATTCACTATTGGGGACTGGGGAGTTTAACTTACGGTATTAGTCACCAATATCGCCATTGCAGCAAATTCCTGGGTCCTCATGAATCCCATAGCTATGGGAGGACCTTTTCTCTAATACCACGGGCCTCTTTATGCAGCTGCCATATGGCAATTGCTAGAGATCTGCATTTTGATTGGATCACCCTCTTCTCAATCTTCCTCGCTGCAATGCTCCACCTCACACTCAATATGCTCCCCGCTGGAGTGGAACTAAACTACAGAACCGGTGGGAACCTATTCAACCTACGTCATCTCCAGATGAGATCCAAGACCGTCCCAACCTCTGTCGTCTAACTACAGTACACGGACGATGCTTGCGTCTGCGCACATTCAGAGACTGAACTCCAAGTCATAGTCAACATCTTCACTGAGGCATATGAGAGCATGGACCTTACACTAAACATCTGTAAGACAAAGGTCCTCCACCAACCTGACCCCACCACACAGCACTGCCCCCCCAGTCATCAAGATCCACGGCACGGCCCTGGACCACTTTCCATACCTCGAGAGCCTATTATCAGCAAGGGCAGATATTGACGACGAGATTCAACACTGCCTCCAGTGTGCCAGCGCAGCCTGAGGAAAAGAGTGTTCGAAGATCAGGCTCTCAAATCTGCCACCAAGCTCATGGTCTACAGGGCTGTAGTGATACCCACCCTCCTGTATGGCTCAGAGGCGTGTACCATTTACAGTAGGCACCTCAAATCGCTGGAGAAATGCCACCAACGATGTCTCTGCAAGATCCTGCAAATCCCCTGGGAGGACAGACGCACCAACGTTAGCGTCCTTGATCAGGTCAACATCCCCAGCATCGAAGCACTGACCACACTCGACCACTCTGCTGAGCGGGCCCATTGTTCATGCCTGACCCAAAGCAAGTGCTCTACTCAGAACACCTACATGGCAAGCGAGCTCAAGGTGGGCAGAGGAAATGTTTCAAGGGCACCCTCAAAGCCTTCTTGATAAAATACAGTATCCCCATCGACACCTGGATGTCCCTGGCCTAAGTGGAGGAAATGCATCCAGGAGGGCGCTGAGCACCTCGAGTCTCATCGCCGAGAGCATGCAGAAAGCAAGCGCCAGGCAGCGGAAGGAGCGTGCGGCAAACCAGTCCCATCCACCCTTTCCTTTGACGACTGTCTGTCCCACCTGTGACAGACTGTAATTCCCATATTGGACTGTTCAGTCACTTAAGAATTCACTTTTAGAGTGGAAGCAAGTCTTCCTTGATTTTGATGGACTGCCTATGATGATGATGATGATGATAATTGGTACAATCTAGTCATGATCTGCCGTGAACGAGAGCTGCGTTCCGAGCTCAAGGTGGGCAGAGGAAATGTTTTCTGGTGGAGTTTACAAAATCTCTTGAGACTGAATACAAACCACATTGTTTCTCTATAGCGACAGGAAGTACTAAGAGTATACATTGATAAATGACCAAGATAACAGCCCACAGCTGGGTGCTCCTACAATGGCTGGACTATATGAAGGTGGACTACATGTTAGGACATGTCTGGAGCGAGTTATAAGTGCTGGGCTGCTCTCCGTCCGGGTCAGACCTGAAAAGAACATACCGTGCTCGAATGTGTTTCACTGAGACAAACACACACAGTATCTCACCAGTTATAGGAGGATTGAGCGGCTTAATCACCTTAAAGTGCTCTCAGTTCCGATTTTAGAAATGTTGTCTGGGCTGCCATCCAACATTGTGCCCAAATAAAACGGCTTAAAATGATAGCGTTTTTAGTTTAATTTACTGAATGTCGGTTCACGCTCCCGTCTGTGCGACATTAACAGATCCCAGCTGGGGCAGGGGTGGGCCTACTTCAATTGGCTTTGGCAGCCCTGGATTTGGGAATGGTCAATCAGCCAGAGTTTTCCCCTCTCCTGATCGAAGTCTAGGGATCTGAGCTGGACGTCTGTGTGCGTGGACGTCAGCGTGGGACTGGGTCAGAAACATAGAAACATAGAAAAATAGGTGCAGGAGTAGGCTATTCGGCCCTTCGAGCCTGCACCACCATTCAATAAGATCATGGCTGATCATTCCTTCAGTACCCCTTTCCTGCTTTCTCTCCATACCCCTTGATCCCCTTAACTGTAAGAGCCATATCTAACTCCCGCTTGAATATATCCAGTGAACTGGCATCAACAACACTCTGCGGTAGGGAATTCCACAGGTTAGCAATTCTCTGAGTGAAGAAGTTTCTCCTCATCTCAGCCCTAAATGGTCTACCCCTTATCCTAAGACTGTGTCCCCTGGTTCTGGACTTCCCCAACATCGGGAACATTCATCCCGCATCTAACCTGTCAGTCCCGTCAGAATCTTATATGTTTCTATGAGATTCCCTCTCATCCTTCTAAACTCCAGTGAATAAAGGTCCAGTTGATCCAGTCTCTCCTCATATGACAGCCCAGCCATCCCTGGAATCAGTCTGGTGAACCTTCGCTGCACTCCCTCAATAGCAAGATTAGGAGACCAAAACTGAACTCAATATTCCAGGTGAGGCCTCACCAAGATCCTGTACAACTGCAGTAAGACCTCCCTGCCTCTATATTCAAATCCCCTAGCTATGAAGGCCAACATACCATTTGCCGCCTTTACCGTCTGCTGTACCTGTGTGCCCACTTTCAGTGACTGATGAACCATGACACCCAGGTCTCGTTGCACCTCCCCTTTTCCTAGTCTGCCGCCATTCAGATAATATTCTGCCTTCGTGTTTTTGCCCCCAAAATGGATAACCTCACATTTATCCACATTATACTGCATCTACCATGTATTTGTCCACTCACTCAACCTGTCCAAGTCACCCTGCAGCCTCTTAGCATTCCCGTCACAGCTCACACCGCCACCCAGTTTAGTGTCATCTGCAAACTTGGAGATATTACACTCTATTCCTTCATCCAAATCGTTAATGTATATTGTAAAGAGGTGGAGTCCCAGCACTGAGCCCTGCGGCACTCCACTAGTCACTGCCTGCCGTTCTTAAAAGGACCCGTTTATCCTGACTCTCTGCTTCCTGTCTGCCAACCAGTTCCCTATCCACGTCAGTATATTACCCCCAATACCATGTGCTTTGATTTTGCACACCAATCTCTTGTGCAGGACCTTGTCAAAAGCCTTCTGAAAGTCCAAATACACCACATCCACTGGTTCTCCCTTGTCCACTCTGCTAGTTACTTCCTCAAAAAATTCCAGAAGATTCGTCAAGCATGATTTCCCCTTCATAAATCCATGCTGACTTGATCCGATCCTGTCACCGCTTTCCAAATGCGCTGCTATTTCGTCCTTCATGATCGATTCCAACATTTTCCCCACTACTGATGTCAAGCTAACCAGTCTACAATTACCTGTTTTCTCTCTCCCTCCTTTTTAAAAAAGTGGTGTTACATTAGCTACCCTCCAGTCCATGGGAACTGATCCAGAGTCGATAGACTGTTGGAAAATGATCACCTATGCACCAGGCTTAGTTAGCATGCCACATTCTGATTGAGTTACCTACAGGCACTTATTGCCATGGCTCACAGCTACATAACAGCCTCTGGGGTAATGCACTGGGGGAGGGGATATTGATAGAACTAGGTCGGGGCTATAAAAGGTGCGCGGCCCTGGAATCAGCGTGGCGACATACCACTTCAGGGAGCAGTGCGAGCTGGTGCAAGAGGGCGATGGCACTGAAGAAGGTGACTGGATTGGAAGTCACCAAGGTCCAGGTCGGTGATTGGAGCGTGGGCAGGTCCAGCAGGAGCGGTGAGGTCGGGGCAAAGGAGCAGCGAGTGATCGTGGAGTAACGTGATCAGGGCCCTGGGGCAGCATGGACCAGCCCACACTGCGATATGTGTGCGCACTAGGTCCGTGCAGCAAAGCAGGTCTCCAGTCGTCCTGGTTAACCCCTGCCACTGGATAAAGGCCTAGCTCTGTCAAGCCCGTGTGGTGGCTGATGTGCAATGGTCACCACACATTAAAAAAATCCACGCACAGGCATCTTCCACCCCTTCAATTGGAGCTCAGGACTCGAATATCGGATCCTTCATTGAATCATATGAGAACCCATGTGGAAGCAAGTCACCCTCGTTCGAGGGACCGCCTATGATGATGATGGACGAGCAGAGCAATATTTTCTAGTCCATTTGTATACACGTGTGAAGCCACAACAAGTTCAGCTACAAAGTACCAGTGTTCTAAAATTATGACGGGTTTAGATAGAATAAATAAAGATAAACTCTTTGCAATGGCTGAAGGGTCGCTAACCAGAGGGCACAGATTTAAGGTGATTGGCAATAGAACCAGAGATTTATTACGCAATGAGTGGTTAAGATTTGGAAAGCACTGCCCACTATGGTGGATACAGATTCAATAATAGCCTTCAGAGGGGAATTGGATTAAAAATTGCAGGGATATGGGGGAAGAGCAGGGGAGTGGGACTAATTGGATTGCTCTTCGAAAGAGCCGGCACAGACTCGCTGGGCTGAATGGCCTCCTTCTGTGCTGTACTAGTCTATGATTCTATGAACACCAGACGGCAACTTCTATTTAGCTTTACAAAATAAACCCCGTCTCTTTAAAAATGTCACCAGGTGGCTGGTTGGGGAGTGGGAGCAGGTGAAGTGGCGCAATTCTGAAGGTTTAACGGGTGTGTCCAACTCCTAACAGTGCAGTGGTGAGATAACCATAAGAGCCCTTTTAAAAAAAAAAAAGTTGGCCATCCCTTTAATGGCTCAATGAGTGCATTCCATGAGTCACTGAGCTGCATTGAGCCTAGCACCTTCCTGCTCAATCACCAAACTCTGAGGTAGCTGATCACCAGAGGCAGGGACACTACAATTGGCTTTAGTGTCCCTGGTTGAGGGAAAAAGAAAGACTTTCACTTTTAACGCCTTTCACAATTAGGACGTGCCAAAGTGCTTTACAACCAATAAAGTACTTTTGGAGTGTAGTCACTGTTGTAATGTAGGAAATACGGCAGCCAATTTGCGCACAGCAAGGTCCCACAGACAGCAATGTGATAATGACCAGATCCTCTGTTTTAATGATGTTGGTTGAGGGATAAATATTGGCCAGGATTCCCCTTCTCTTCTTCAAAATAATGTCACTGGGTCTATTGCATGCAACGGGCTAGATTTTCGAGAAGTTTGCGACCGGGTTTTCGTTACGATTTGACCCTCCGCAGCAAAAACCCCATCGTAAATCCCGGGCAGGATCCTCGAGTACCATTTCCGGCGGCGCTTCCAAGTACTGCCGGGGAGGCGTGCAACGACGCGGATTGCGTACACCGCGCCCAGAATACTGACAGGTCAAATCTATCTGTGCAGCCCTGCCAGCAATGATAACTTTTTTGCAGGTTTTCATACTTAAGTTAAAGTTTTTATTTTTACATTTTTTTGCAGCGATTGGATAGTTAAAGGTCTTGTAAATATTTTTGGAATATTTTTTGGAATTTTTTTCCCCCCCATACTAAGGCCTGTCGCGCAGCGCGAGAAATAGGAGCAGGAGTAGGCCCGACGTCCCATCAAGCCTGCTCCGCCATTCAATGAGATCATGGCTAATCATCAACCTCAACTCCACTTTCCCGTCTGATCTCCATATCCCTTGATTCCCCTAGACTCCAAAAACCTATCTATCTCAGCCGTGAGCATATTCAGACACTCAGCATCCACAGCCCTCTGGGGCAGAGAATTCCAAAGATTCACAACCCTCTGAGTGTAGAAATTCCTCCTCATCGCAGTCTTAAATGGCCTCCCCCCGCCCCTTATCCTGAGACTGTGACCCTTAGTTCTCGACACTCCAGCCAGGGGAAAAGAGGAAACAACCTCTCGGCATCTACCCTGTCAGATAGAGAGAGTAGGATAATGGGATTACTCTGAGAAAAAGCTGGCAACAGACATGATAGGCTGAATGCTATAAGTTTATGCTGTAAGCTGCTACAGTTCATTGATAAACCCTAGCGATCACACAGCCAATACTGTTGAGGCTCAGGATCGAGAATGATGACTAACGCGAGCTACTGGAGGGATCTCAGTGTGGAACCTTATCCTAAAAAAACATGCCACCAGGACAGAAAATAGTATACCTGGTAGAATTGTTTTGTGTGTGTGTGTGTACAGAGAATTGAGATGCTGATTTTCAGTAGTCTGATAGTCTAGTAGCGTGTGTACACAACAAGGGCTCTATCTTATTATAAAGCTTTGTGGAGTCAGCTGTACTGGATTCTAATTAACCACAGCACTGGCAGAGACAGAGACCACAGTAGCCAGTAGTAAAACCTTTATGAGCTGAGTTAATGTAAATTTGCCAAAAAAGACTTGAATTTATATAGTGTCTTATCAGTTTGTAACATCACTGCCTCAAAGCACCTCATACTAGGAATTACTTCTGGAGCATACACTGGAGTCTTGTATTCACTGGAGTTCAGAAGAATGAGAGGGGACCTCATAGAAACGTTTAAAATTCTGACGGGTTTAGACAGGTTAGATGCAGGAAGAATGTTCCCAATGTTGGGGAAGTCCAGAACCAGGGGTCACAGTCTAAGAATAAGGGGTAAGCCATTTAGGACCGAGATGAGGAGAAACTTCTTCACCCAGAGAGTGGTGAACCTGTGGAATTCTCTACCACAGAAAGTAGTTGAGGCCAATTCACTAAATATATTCAAAAGGGAGTTAGATGAAGTCCTTACTACTCGGGGGATCAAGGGGTATGGCGAGAAAGCAGGAAGGGGGTACTGAAGTTTCATGTTCAGCCATCAACTCATTGAATGGCGGTGCAGGTTGGAAGGGCTGAATGGCCTACTCCTGCACCTATTTTCTATGTTTCTATTTTCTATACTGACCTGTTATCCTCTATGTAGTGTCAAACCCGAGAGACTGCCTTCTTTAGGGAGTTTCACATTGATCCTTCCAGATTCAGGCCAGGAACGAATATCAGTAATCACTTCAAAGTGATACAAATGTGGCAGTCTAACCACACCCTTAATATGTCTGTTGCCTCATTCTAGTTTCCTGCATTAGTTCCTTTATAACATCATGTCTTTCCTTTTGCCACTTTTCGCCCCTTTTAAACATAAGGAAGACTGAAGCAATTGTCTTCAGCCCTTGCTACAAACTCCGTTCTCTAGGGACCGATTCCAACCCCTCCCTGGTTATTGTCTTAGGCTGAACCAGACTGTTCAGAACCTCGGTGTCCTATTTAACCCTGAGCTGAGTTTCCCACCTCCTATTCATCACTAAAACCGCCTATTTCCACCTCTGTAATATCGCCCGTCTTCGCCCCAGTCTCAGCCCGTCTGCTGCTGAAACCCTCATCCATGCTTTTGTTACCTCCAGAGTCAACTATTCCAGTGCTCTCCTGGACAGATTCCCTTCTTCCACCCTCCATAAGCTTCAGTTCATCCCAGACTCTGCTGCTCGTATCCTAACACGCACCAAGTCCCATTCACCCATCACCCCCGTGCTCCTAGACCTACATTGGCTCCTGGTCCACCAAAACCTTGAATTTAAAATTCTCATGCTTGTTTTCAAATCCCTCCATGACTTTGCCCCTCCCTGTCTCTCCTCTTCCAGCCCTATAATCCTCCAAGGTCTCTGTGCTCCTCCAATCCTGGCCTGTTGTGCACCCTTGACTTCCTTCAACCCACTGTTGCCATCAGTCTTCAGCCGTCTAGGCTCTAAGCTCTGGAATTCCCTCCCCAAACCTTTCACCAAGCATTTGGTCACCTCTCCTTTGGCTTGGCATCAATCTTTGGGTGATTACGCTCCTGTGAAGCGCCTTGGGACGTTTTACTGCATTAAAGGCGCTATATAAGTGCAAAGTGTTGTTGGTTGGCCATTTTATCATGGGGATGTCACAATAAGCCATCCACACATGTATTCTTTCAGCAGGGGAGTTCATTGGCCACGCAGGAGCCCCCGCCAATTTTTCCCTCCCCTACCCAAGAATTGGTCAAGGAAGTAGTAACTCCTCTCCCGCTGCTCCCCCCCCCCCCCCGAGATCTGAGATCAGCCAACTCAGTTTAGACTGAGGATTAGAACCTGCCACCTTCCTGGTTTGCAGGCTTTAGCTCCTCACTGGCTCTAAACTCAATGAGCCATCTGGGGAAACCAAAACACACTTCTAATTTTGTTCTGGTTTCTGTGGTTGCAGAGGAGAGACTTCAGAGGGAGAGAGAGACCACTTATTATATCTTCTGTTTCTCATCCCTGATCTGTATGAAGAAATGAAGGAGCCGAAATGGGACGGAGAAATTCACATCTTTGGGGTTTTTTTGGCTCGCGGCAGTGTTCCAGTCAGCTGCGCGGTGGAAGTGCCCTTGCAGTGGGTCCGCCGCCCCGAACAGTCATCAACGCCACGCTGACACGTCACAACGTTCTCCCCTTCACTTAAAGGGGAGGGCCGCTGAGAACTCGGTCATGTTTGTAACTACAATGTAACACCACTGTATTACTGTATACACTCAACTCAGATGCACACCTTGACCACAGGGGGTGAACTTGTGGGAGACACTCCTTACCTGATCACACAGGTATATAAAGGGAGGTCCCACGCAGGGTCATCACTTCTGGAGTCCTGTAATAAAGAGTTAAGGTCACAGAGTGGCCTTGTCCCTGGGATGTGCCTCCTGTGGTTTCATGCTGTAGAGTAAGGACTTTACAAACTCTGCAGCCACTTCAGTGGAAAACACTGGGCCACCAGGGAGGGTAACAGCCGGGCCAGCGGCCTGGCACCCAAGAGGGGATGCCAGGCTGCTTGTTGGCAGCCCGGCCGAACCCGTGGCCATAATTGTCAGTCCGACCTGGCAGTCGGCCGACAAATATAATAACATGGCGTCGACGGCACTGCCACCTCCCCTTTAAGGGCGGCCATGCCATCAAGCCATAGAGAGTGTACCGACAGAAAAAGCTGTCGGGGGTACCGATCGGCAGCGGGGCTGCTCCCGCAGGGCAATACCGAGAAAGGGGCAATTTCTCGAGGGGCAGTTTCGGGAAGGGGTCACAGTTGGTCGGTGAGGGGTCGGCGCGTGCACGCTGCGGAGGGAAAATGAACGGAGCAGTCCCAGACACCGCTCCAAAACTAAGAAAGGGTAATTTAAAAAATGGCGGCCCCCCCGTGGAGACTGGGCGGCCAGTCCGCTCCGACCTGTGGCCGCCGCTTTCAGGCGGACAGAGGCCTTATAGAATCAATTTCGGAAACAAAATCTCTTGCTATATTGAACAGTTTTCTTAACAATGCTCTCAAGTGCCCCCATCTGAAAATCAACCAAAGAACAGCTTTAACTACACTGAGTGAAACATTTACATGCTGGACATTCCCATCCTCCCCGACCAGTATCGGTATAGAGAAGGACAAAAAAAACACCAGTGAAGCATTATAAAAATATAATCTGCAGAAAATTGGTATTAGAGCTGGATTGCTTTATATATCAGAAACTTAAAGTTAAAATGTATTAATTTAAGCTTGCAAGGGCCAGCAGAATGTTCTTTAACTGAATGAGTTCATTTCAGCAAGTTTTGAGCTCCTGCCCATACTTCACTGGAGTCTCCACAGATTCCTGACGGTACTATTTGTCATGAAATAAGTTCTTTCTCAAGTAGACTCTGGATGTGACTATCTCCAAATGAAATATCAGGACTATAGTGAATAGATTGGAACTCGATAGTTAGGTAAATTGAATGGTCACAGCTTTGGAGGACTTCAACTTACCAATCGTCCGGCTATTGTCTTGGCCCCATAGTTAGCGATGAGCAGCTTGTCACTTTGAAAATTTACGTAATTCGTAAATGGGCCTCTTTGGGGGAAAAAAAACTAACCAGGGCTTTCAAACACAAAGTAGCTCTTTCTCCCCAGAGCACACTGCATTCCTCATCCCACTTTACTGTGAAGCCCTTGTCATTGTTAAATTAACTCCCTCAGTACAAATTTCCCTCGGGGACTGCGTTCCAGTTAAAATAATGCTTGTTGAAAATATTAATCATTTTTGATGAAATAGCCCCTTCAAATTTTTAAAAGAATTTCTAATCAAGTCATTGTACTGTGAAAATTTATCATTAAAAAAAAAATGCAGTTGGATTTCTTAAAGGAATATCTCAGGCTATCAGAAATACCTAGCTAGGGGAAAAAAAAATAGTCTATCTATCCTGGCATATTTTGGTAGCCTCCTATCAGAAAGAGGAGATGCCACAGCTCATGGATTCTGGAGTAAATGGAGCAGGAGAGGGAATTCTTTTACAAAGATGTTTCTTCCTTTTCAATAGCTCTGGCTGTAAAGGGTTAAACGACAGACTCAGAAATAAACAACTTAATGGGAAGAAAGTTACATCCGCTTCTCCAACGATAAGGAGAATGATGCGAAGTTTCGAAACACAAACAGGCTTTATCGTTCACAACCAGAAGCTCAGAGCAAAGGGAAATAAATTACTGGCGTTGGGTTATATTCTAGTCAACAAACATTTGGATATCAAAACGCAATACAGAGAGACATTAAAAAATGAACATGTTTTGTAATTGTTAGTGTGGCTCAGTTGGTATCACTTTGATCGCTGAATCAGAAGATTGCCCCATTCTGTAGACTTGGGACTACATAATCTTAAACTGGCACTGCAGTGTAGCATTGGGGAAGTGCTGCGTTGTTGGAGGTGCCTTCCTTTCGCTGATACTTCAAACTGCGGACCTGTTCAGGTCGAGGTTAAAGATCCCATCGTGCTATCCGAAGAAGGGCAAAGGGATTTTTTGCTCCCCTAGCTAGCATTCCTCCTTCAACTAACATGACCGGAAAACTAGTCAATCATATTTTTATTTTGGGAGTATTTCTGTGCTCATAATGGCTGCCAACATTTGCTTACATAACAGCGTGGTGGCCCCGACCTGCGAGAGATCATCAGCGGCAGATCAGGGCCATAAAATGGAGCGGCAAGCGGCAGCTATGAGCAGCGTGGCAGCATACCACTTCAAGGTACAGCGCGAGCTGGTGCAGGAGGGTGACGACAGCGAAGAGGGATGTCATCAAGGTCCAGGTCGGTGATTGGAATGTGAGCAGGTACAGCAGGAGCGGCAAGGTTGGGGCGAAGGAGCGGTGAGAGAATGTAGAGGGATGTGATCGGGGCCCAGGAGAGGCGTGAGTTCGGGGCCAGAAGAAGCGAGGGCCCAGGGGCAGCACGGGCCAGCCCACACTGCGATATGTGTGCACACTAGAACAGGTCTCCATTCGTCTTGGTTAATCCTTGCCACTGGACCAAGACCTAGCTCTGTCAAGCCCGTGTGGTGGCTGGTGTGCAACGGCCACCACACGTTAAAAAAATCCACCCTCCAAGATGTAGATCAGGATCTGGAATATTAGGTCCTTCATTGAAACACCTGTGAACTCATCCCTTTTTGGCGTGGAAGCAAGTCATCCTCGACTCGAGGGATTGCCTATGATGATGATGACATAACAGCACTTAGTGGATTTCATAGTAACTCATATGAAGCCATTGAGACATTTCTGAGAGATGTGATAAGATGCACATCTTTCCTGAATAAAATGAGGTGCCCATTTTAAAGGAAAAAATTGCAGGGCTAAGGGGAAAGAGCAGGCGACTAATTGGATAGTCCATTCGAAGAGCCGGCACAGGCACAGCGGGCTGAATGGCCTTCTGTGCTGTAAGATTCGATGATGTCAAAGCTGCAGAATGATTCACACAGTTTTAAATTCTGCAGTTTTGGAATAATAATGAACATCAAAGGTAAGCAAATCCTATCAATACCCATCTTAACTCTTCTTGCTATAAAGGAAATATACTGTGTGAGGTGGTCCGAATCAATTTGCCCTCATTTTAAATACAGAATAGGGTGTAAAATGTTACGTGAGTACAACAGTAATCTGTATTTATATAGCATCTTTAACATAGTGAAACGCCCCAAGGTGCTTCACAGGAGTATTTTGAGATAAAAAATTTGACACTGAGCCACACAAGTTGAAATTAGCACAGGTAACCAAAAGCCTGGTCAAAGAGGTAAGTTTTAAGGAGCGTTTTGAAGGAGGAAAGAGAGATAGAGAGGCGGAGAGGTTTAGGGAGGGAGTTCGATTCAGACACCTTTTTTTCTTGTTGGTTTACTCCTGTTTCTCCCCCCTCCCAACCCCACCTGTCCTGAAGGTGCTGGCATCCTGCTGGGATATCATTCCAAGGAGGCTTTTGTACCTTACACAAGCGGCCATTTTATGAGCCTTGACATGATTGGCTGGCTGTTTGAATATGGGAGGCATCGCATCTGAGCCTGATTCTGTCCTTGTCTAACATCCACACAAATACACACACTGCCAGTGTGTAGTAATCAGGAGTGAGAACCCAGGATGAATTTTTCTCACCTCAACCCATGGAATACAATGGACAATTTTAACACCTCAAAACTGAGGGTTATATGGCTTAGATCCTCCTTTTATCCCCGACCTGCGAGGGAACACCATCGCGGGAGTTCGGCAATAAAAGGAAGAGCCAGCCACTGCAGGGACAGATTCGAGGAGGGAGGCTGGATTGACGTCATCGGAGTCCAGGCAGCCGATTGGAACAGAACGAAACCAGCAGCGAGGCCCGGAGGTCGAGACCAGCAGGGAGCGGCGATCGAGACCAGCGAATCCCGCCGATTGAATCCAACGGCAATCTGAGGCGGTGAACAGTGGAGGATGGATGATGTCGTGGCCCAGGAGCGGCGCAGCATTTAATAGTAGTGGGGCCGGGGCCCAGTGATAGCGCAGCAGAGCTTGGTCTTCAGTCATCTTGGTTAACCCTTGCCACTAGACCAAGGCCTTGCTCTGTCAAACCCGTGTGGTGGCTGGTGTGCAACGGCCATTCCACGTTTTTAAAAAAAAATTCACGCACAGGCATCTTCCACCTTAGAATGTCAGATCCCTCATTGAAACACCTGTGAACTCTTTTTTTATTGGTGTGGGACTGCCCAATGCTATATTATATGATATGGCTTAGTTACCCACTGAATAAACGCACTGAGGCATTAGGGGGGCTCAGCAGACAATTTTGAAACCGACATTAACTTCATCTTGTTTTTTCAGCTCGTGAAGGGACTCGTGGTCCTGAAAGTTCAAATAATTGATAAACATTTGGCTGAACTAGTAAAGAGGTTTTTTTTTTATACAGTTCTTAGCACATTTTCTTACACATTTTTTGGACCAATGTCATAAACCGCTTGTTGCTCAACATTCCTGAGCAAGTTAATTAAAAGGGGCGTTGTCACCATGTTAGGGAGTTTTCAGTCAAGGCCTGTGACCATTTAGACTGTAACACAGTAACACAAGCATGTTGCGCTGAGAATTCTGCGTTTTTCTCTGTTTTTACTCGAGGCAAATTTTTAAAAATTGTAGTAGGAATCGATTTGATAGGACCACACCAATCACATTGTTGCATATTGTCCACATGCACAAACCTGGAATGCCTCTTTAAATAAAAAGTCAATACCCCTCCCACTGCTCCGGTCAAAATAACTCAAGTTCATGGTGCAGAAACATCCTCACTTCTGTCCTCCTCCCTCTGTGGTCCCATAAAGGCCCCGCTAATCCAGCCTTTCATCTGCAGCTGCTATTAATTCAGTTCAACAGACCACGTATAACAAGAATGAATAGAAAGAGTCTACAGAGAAAATGGATCCTTTTGCAGAGAGAAGGGACAAATTCAAACCTGTTCCAAACAGGTTGCCTACTAGGATTCAAACACTTTATACCCTACAAGGGACTATTCTTTGCCCAGAATATTTCACCACTTGATAACCATTACCAGTTATTTTGTTTTAATATCAGATACCGTTTGTTATTAATCGCGCAGCAACTGTAGGACAACTTTGAACTGTGTACTTGCCTTGTTTGCCAGTGTTCTGGAAAGATCCAAAAACAGGAAGTAATCAAGAAAGATTGTAAGGGAGAGACAAAAGAGTCAAACACATTGGGAGTAAATTTAGCTTGAAGCACCCTGCTGTTAAAATAATTATTTCCATGTTAAACTTTTATTATTAGAATCATTGGGCTAAAAATTCTGGGGCTTAGCGCCACCCATTACTGGCAAACAGCGGGTTGCGGGGCCTATTTTCCCAGGCCTGGAAGCGCTGCCGGTAAGATCCATCGCCCAGCAAATTGAAATGAGGGAGAGGTGCAACACCGACTTAATGTCACCGTGGCGAACTTGTAGCTTTGCGCTGAGTTCACTGCTGAGTCCAAGGCTAAGCCATGTAAACCTCTTCTTTTTAGGCAGTCCTTCGGAGGCAAGGATGACTTGCTTCCACACTAATGAGTTCTCAGGTGACTGATGATTCCAATGCGGGACCTACAGTCTCCGTCACAGGTGGGACAGACAGTGGTTGGAGAGACGTGTGGTTGGGGTGCTTGGGTTTTCGTGTATTCCTTCCGCTGTATGCGCTTGGCTTCTGCGTGCTTATGGCGTGTCAGGATTCAGCAAAAACATAAACAGCAAAAGCATAAACTTTTGGACTTTTAAGTTTTGGACATTGCTTTTAACTTTGCTGTACTGCAGAAGGGCAGACAGCATGACTTGGGACAGGTTCAAACATGTTCCACAGGAATCCACATCAGATGGGCAGGGATGGATCAATGGCTGAAATCGCAGGAAGATGGTTGATGGGAGGCCGTTTGTCATGTAATGGGAACCCATCAGTGAGAGATCAAGAAGATTGGTCGGTGCTCAAGACACAAAGGAAGTTTTTCGGCCACCCAGATTCGTTGGAGCCTTATACCCAGGAACAGGCAGTTGACAAAGACACCGGCTGAACAAAGTGTTTCATTTGCTTTTTAGTTGTACTGCCTCAGGCGAAGAACTAACATTTGGCACGAGAAGAAACATTTTTGCAAGTATAAGAGAGGCAGTTTTCTGCCATCTCTCCCTCTCTCTCCTCTTCTACACTTGCTTGCTTCGTTCAACGCACTCAAAGACCGAGCACTCTGTCTGGGAAGGAGAGAAGAAACCACCTTCTATGAGCAAAGAGAGCCTCGCTACTTCAACTGGGAAGCTGACCTTGAGACTGAACTTCAATGCACAGATTGGTACAGAACCAGAAGATAGCCTCATTGGGAGAAGCAGCGAGTAAGCCAGAGGGGTGAGCATTATCCCAACCCACGCATTCTTTAAGACGACTGCATAGTGTGAAGGGGTGTCGTGTGTCCCAACCAAGCCTTAGGGGTTTAGTGGAGATGTTTCTGCATGGATCATAGGCGTACGCACGTTCTGTTAGACAGATTCGGTGGTGTTTTAGTCGTGGGTACTTCGCGTTAGGGTTCTGTTCAGACGGGGCCAGGGTTGTGTGTTGTATTGTGTTTGTTTGTTTTACACCACCAGGGTGTTTTACTGGGTGCAGGTGCATGCTTTAACTTGAATAAAAGCATTGTGACGGTTGAGACCGAAAGATCTGGCTATAATTGTGTATTTCTGTTCACTACTATAATTCCGGTGTCTAGAACTATTGTAAGGTGGGGTGGATGGGAATGGGTGATTCAAAACCACCAAGGGCAAAACCACTTACAGGCGAAGAGACTCGGTGTTCAGCGCCTTCCCGGATGCTTCTCCTCCACTTTGAGCAGTCTTGGGCCAGGGATTCCCAGGTGTCGGTGGGGAAGTTGCACTTTTTCAAGGAGGCTTTGAGGGTGTCCTTGAAGCTCACCTGGGGCTTGCTTGCCATATTGGAGCTCTGAGTAAAGCACTTGTTTTGGGAGTCTTGTATCGGGCATGTGGACGATGTGGCCCATCTATCGGAGCTGATCAAGCATGGTCAATGCTTTGATGCTGAGGATGTTGGCCTGAGCGAGAACACTGGCATTGGTATGCCTATCCTGGCAATGGATTTGCAGGATCTTGCGGAGGCAGCATTGGTGGTAGTACTTCAGTACTTTGAGGTGCGTGCTGTACATAGTCCATGTTTCTGAAGCATATAGGAGAGAAAGTATCACTACTACTCTGTAGACCATGAGCACCAAGCATGTAAACCTAGCATGCAGCAGACTGACAGAGGTGAAGATTTTTTTATTTTATTGAAGTAGTGGCTTACTGCAATACACGTTAAGTGTGCAGGGAGTGCTGCTGGATGCTTGCAAGGCCTCGGATAGTAAAGGAAGGCATCTAAGAAGACAGTAAATGCTGAAAATACTCAGGTCAGGCAACATCTGTGGAGAAAGAAACAGACTTCATGTCTCAGGTCAAGACTCCTGACTCCCCAAAGCCTTTCCACCATCTACAAGGCACAGGTCAGGAGTGTGATGGAATACTCTCCACTTGCCTGGATGAGTGCAGCTCCAACAACACAAAGCTTGACACCATCCAGGACAAAGCAGACCGCTTGATTGGCACCCCATCCACCGCCTTAAACATTCCCTCCCTCCACCACTGGCACACCGTGGCTGCAGTGTGTACCATCTATAAGATGCACTGCACCAACTCGCCACGACTGTTTGTTAGCGCCTCCCAAACCCGCGACCTCTACCACCTAGAAGGACAAGGGCAGTAGACGCATGGCAACACCATCACCTGCAAGTTCCCCTCCAAGTTATACACCATCCTGACTTGGAAACATATCGCTATTCCTTCAGCGTCGCTGCGTCAAAATCCTGGAACTCCCTAACAGCACTGTGGGATACTTTCACCACAAGGACTGCAGCAGTTCAAAAGGCGGCTCACCACCACCTTCTCAAAGGCAATTAGGGATGGGCAATAAATGCTGGTCTTGGCAGTGATGTCCACATCTCGGAACAAATTTAACAAAAAGATGCTGCCTGACCTGAGTATTTCCAGCATTTTATGCTGTCATTTCAGATTTACAGCATCTGCTCACAGAGGGCAGAGAAAGAAACAGAAGAGGAGGAAGCAGAAGAGGAGGATACAACCCAGACAGCCCCTTTCTGGCCGGAATATCCGGGATGGAATCATCCGCCTGCAGTACCAGTGACCACAACCCCAACTCCCCTTTCAATATTTGTCTCACACGTTACCTTCCCTGTGTTACTGACCATCACAGCATCCTCTTGGCCACACTGCTGAAATAAAAGCCAGCATAAAGCAAACTTTCCAATCCAACTGTATACATCTATCCATCCAATATGACATCAAGAAATCAACTGATCACCCTTGTGCATTCCCTTAGTGACTGCCTTGTATGTGCCTTTGCCTATCCTAGTGAAGTTACACGGTCTACCCCAGTGGCTGCAGCATGGCTGATGGAAGGCTGCTAACTTTCAGTGGGGAACACTGCAAATGGCCTTGCTGGTCGACCTGGAGGAGCTCGTGGCTGGGACTGTCAAATCAAGTGATGGTGTTTCTTCTCTCATTCACTCTCCTCCCTCTTAGCTAACCACTGGTTGGGCAGGCTGCATTTCTTGGGTGTGTAAAATGAGGAAGGCACAAGGGTGCAGTTCTAGTGAGGGGAAGGCGGGAAAGCAAGAGGTGCATGTGAGAAAGAGGAGCATCTTGTACCCATTCTGCCTCGCCGCTGGCCAAGGGCTCAGCTATACCCCTGCCAAGAATGTCCTGCACCGTCTCCTCCAAGGAGGTGAGGTGAGACTAGGAATGGGATGTGTGCCATGTCATTGGTGCAGATTGTTGGTAGGTGAGTGATTGGGGGCAGGAGTTATGCATTGAGCAGTGTGTGAAGCTAGTGGTGCAGTTGGTAGGAGAAGGCTCTTGAAGATGCATTCACTGACCTTGACCACTGGTCTGAGGTCATGAAGCTTGTTTGGGCACCAGAGCCAGATGGTGGAGGTTAAACTAGTGGCACTGATGGCATCAGTGATGTGGTCCACATTGTTCTTCCTGGCCCCTGTGGGTAGAGGACCTCTCTTGCACTCTGGCAGCCTTCCCTGGCTTGCTGAGCCATTTGTGTTGGTGCTAAAGCACGCTTCCCATTTTTTGAGCTTCGGAAGGAAATTCAGCTTGAAGAGCTGAAGACTCCCATTCGGGCCGACAATTATGCCCCTGGGTTCGGCTGGGCCGCTAACAGGCAGCTTGTCACCTCCTATTGAATTCCAGGCTGCTGACCCGGCCAAAACCCTCCCAGGTGGCCCAGTGGATCAAACTAAAATGAATGCAGAGTTCGCAGAAGCCCTCCCCTTTGAAGGGGAGAGACATTGTGATGCGCCAGTGCGATGACATCATCAGCGCGCTGCTGATGACTGACAGCTGCGGCCACTCTGTCCTGGCCCGCTAGTGATGGCCATTCCTCTCCGCTCCCACTTCCATCCCCATGATGATCCACTTCTGCCCCACTAGAGAAAAAACTCCAAGGAGCTGAATTTTGCCGGATAGGCCGCAACATCCATTGTGGCGGTCAGAACACTTCAGAAATCCATTTCCAGCGGAGGGCAATTTCTACCCCAAAGTGTTTGGCTTGGAGTGAAAGAATTACAGACCACAGTAATACTGTATCTAGCTAACAACTGAAGTTGAGGTTCATTTAGGTTTTAAGCAAATATGTGTTAGAATAATAAACTATCTAATGTTCAATAAACTACAACATCCAGAGATAGAGAGAATATTGAGCCAACTAATGAATATAAAAAGGCTTACTTTTAAATACTTTTCAATAATAAAATTGTAATATGTAATCTTCACAGGTCTGTGTGGGAGAATTCGGCTCTCTGTCTGTTATACTGTCATTTAGCCCATAGGTGTCCTCTTCATCCAGTTTTCTACATATCTTGTTATCACAGTGCTGTGTTTTGTTGATGGTCTTGCAGGCCGGTACCACGCCGATTTCCGGGCCGGGCCACCGCATGCTGCTCCCTCCAATGGCCCCGGCCTGCTGATGGTCTTGCAGGCCAGGACCACGTCGATTTCCGGGCCGGGCCACCGCACGCTGCTCCCTCCAATGGCCCCGGCCTGCTGATGGTCTTGCAGGCCAGGACCACGTGTGGTGCGTGTAATGATGGAGGCACAGGAGGTCACACATCGGCTACGGAGAAAATGGCCGGGGCCATTGGAGGGAGTAGCGTGCAACGGCTCGGCCCAGAAACCGGTGTGGTCCCGGCCTGCAAGACCATCAGCAGGCCGGGGCCATTGGAGGGAGCAGTGTGCGGCAGCATGCCACTGCAGGGAGCAGCGCGTACTGCTGCAGGAGGGCGGCGGCTGCGAAGCCAGGTCGCTGATTGCAGTGTGGGCAGGTACAGCAGGAGGGACGAAGGAGCGGCAAGAGTTTGTAGAGGCATGAATCTGGGGCCCTGAAGAGGCGAGGGCCCAGGGGCAGCACGGGCCAGCCCACACTGCAATATGTGTGCGCGTTCGGTCTGTGCAGCAGAGCTGGTCTCCAGTGATCTTGGTTAATCCTTGCCACTGGACCAAGACCTAGCTCTGTCAAGCCCGTGTGGTGCCTGGTGTGCAACGGCCACCACATGTTAAAAAAAATCCATGCACAGGCATCTTCCACCCTTCAGGATGTAGTTTGGGATCTGTAATATTAGGCCCTTCATTGAAACACCTGTGAATTCATCCCTTTTTGGCATGGAAGCAAGTCATCCTCGAGGGACTGCCTTTAATGATGATGATGTGTTTTGTTATTTAATCTGCACCACTAGATGGCAGTGTTCCACACTAAAACCGGTTTACACCTGGTGAACCCAATACCAGAAAACATTAACTAGCCATTTTGTACAAAGTTATTTTTCTTTCCCAATTTTCTCCCATTCTTCTGCAGAAAGCTCGGGTATGGTCCCACAGGCGCTGGCCCCCACTCTAGTTGGCTGTAAAACGCTTTGAGATATCCGGTGGTCGTGAAAGGCGCTATGTAAATCCAAGTCTGTCTTTTCTTTTTCTTTCTAGTTCCTCGACCTGGTGTACATTCTCATGAACGTGCTTGGACAACGAGTGGGACCAGGTGCTTTGATTTTGGGAGCATTACAGCCAAACCTACACACGTACTGTCCAGCACCAATCACGAGATAATCATTGGAGCCCTGTCATGTTTTCCCCCTCTCTTGCCCAGGCTGCTGAGGTGAATTGTAGTACCCCTGACATATTCCGTGTGCATCCTCCATAACACACTAACGAACATCTTTAGCCCATCAACTTATCCAGTCACTTGCTGGTGTTCTGCGGTGAGTGGTTGCATCGTCATTGCAGACTGGGCTCTCTGGAAATTCCCTTAAAATCTCCTCTTTGTTACGTGTTTCTTTAGCTACTGAAGGAGAGCTGCACTGTCAGGGGTGCCGTCTTTCGGATGAGACTTTAAACCAAGGCCCCATCTTCCTTATGAGGTGGAAATAAAAGATCCAACAGCACTATTTATAGCAGAAGAACAGGAGAATTATCCCCAGTGTCCTGACCAACATTTATCCGTCAACCAACATCACTAAAAAGCATGATCCCATTGCTGTTTTTGGGAGCTTGCTATGCTCAAATTGGCTGCCTCGTTTCCTAGTTCACAACAGTGACTGCATTTCAAAATACTTCATTGGCTGTAAAGCGCTACGGGACATCCTGAGGTTATGAAAGGCATTCTATAAATGCAAGTCTGTCTTCCTTTATGGTCGACCTGAATTCATAACACCTTGGATAGGATACCTTGGTCCTCAGTACAGCCAGCTGGCCACCATTTTTATAACATAGAAACATAGAAATTTACAGCACAGAAGGAGGCCATTTCGGCCCATCATGTCCACACCGACCGACAAAGAGCCGCACAGCCCTTGGTCAGCAGCCCTGAAGGTTACATATAAACCTATGGACAATGGTGGAAAGGCAAAGAGCTCCTGGCCCAACCAGTCCGCCTCACACAACTGCGACACCCCTTATACTGAAACATTCTACACTCCACCCCAACCGGAGCCATGTGATCTCCTGGGAGAGGCAAAAATCAGATAAAAACCCAGGCCAATTTAGGGAGAAAAAAATCTGGGAAAATTCCTCTCCGACCCCTCCAGACGATCGAAACTAGTCCAGGAGATCACCCTGGCCGTATTCGATTTCCTGCAGTCTTGGTAGTCTGTCGTATCCAACAAAGACGTTGTTGTGCTAATCATTAATGACATGTGTCTTCAAGTGGCTGTACAGGCCAATTCTGGATGCACATAGTCTCCTGCACACCGAACAAGGGAAGTTTAGTGTGCCTGATGCTGACAGTACTACCACTTGATGTCGTCTATCTCTAGTGTCCCGCAGGCGTTGACATCGGCTTTCTTCGAAGGTCTGACAAGCAGTCCTCGTGAGGGTTCGCCACTGGATTTTATTAGCTGCTGTATTCTCGAGGTCCTTTGATCGGATGCCACAGTACTGGAGGTTAGCCTTAATGCAATCTTTGTAGCGCTTGTGGGGGCACCCCTGGTGTCTTCGGCCTTCACAGAGCTCGCCGTGAAGAAGCTGACGAGGGATCCTTGACTCATCCATGCGGATGACATGTCCAGCCCACCGGAACTAGGCTCACATGATCATCACCTCAATGCTAGTTGATTGTTCTCTCTCCAGAACCTCAAGGTTTGACACTCGGTCTTGCCAGCGTATGTGGAGTATAGATCTGAGACTGTGCATGTGGAAAGCTTCCAACTTTTTGGTGTGTCGCCTGTAGGGTGTCCAGGTCTCTCATCCATAAAGGAAAGATGAGAGAGCAACTGCTCTATACACCAACAGTTTAGTTGACAGTCGGATGTGGTGGTGACTCAACACCTTAGTGCGCAAGCGACCAAGTGCCTGGCTGGCTTTGCAGATCCTTGCATCAATCTCCTTGTCCAAGGACCCATCACTTGATATGGTGCTGTCAAGGTACTTGAAGCTGTCCACTGTCTTTAGTTGTATACTGCCGATGAAGACTGTGGGAGCAGGTGCTGTGGTGCCAGGGACAGGCTGAAATAGAACCTCAGTATTACTAAGGCTGATGGTTAGGCCAAACAATTCTGTTGCCTCAGCACATTTCCTGAGTATGAATTGTAGGTCACTCTCCTTGTGTGCCATGAGGGCGCAGTCGTCAGCAAAGAGTGCCTCTAGGATGAGTCGTTTCCGTACTTTGGTCTTTGCAGCAAGGTGGCGGAGGTCGAACAGCGAATCATCTAATCGATATTTCAGGTAGACCCCAAACTCCAAGTCTTTTATGGCATAGTTCAAGACGCAGGTAAAGAGTAGGTTGAACAGAACTGGAGCGAGTACACAACCTTGTTTTATTCCATTTGAGATGGCAAATTGGGCCGTGGTTGTGCCGTCTGAGAGCACTTCACCTGTCATATTGTCATGAAACAGCTCAATGATGTGGACAAACTTCCTTGGACACCCACGTTTCGTCAAGATTGACTACAGCGCTGCTCTGTTGACAATATTAAAGGCCTTAATGAGGTCAATAAATACAGCGTACAAGTCCATGTTCTGCTCAATGCACTTCTCCTGCACTTGTCTGAGTGCAAAGATCATGTCTGCTGTGATCCGACCAGGTCGAAAGCCAGATTGTGTTTCTAGAAGATTTGCTTCTGAAACACTAGCCATGAATCGGTTCAGCAATATGCGGCCGATGAACTTCCCAGCAATGGACAGAAGCAATATTCCTCTGTAATTGCCACAGTCTGCTTTGTTGCCCTTGTTCTTGTAGAGGGAAACTATCAAAGCGTCACGAAAGTCCTGTGGCATGTCTTCCTCTTCCCAGATGCTGGTTGTTATGTCATGAAAGGCCTCGAGAGTTGCTGGGCCTACTGCCTTGTAGATTTCGGCAGGGATTCCATCCTTTCCTGGAGCCTTTCCAGTACTCATCTGGTTGATGGCTTTCTTTACTTCATCCATGCTGGGAGGAAGATCAAGATCTTCTTTGATAGGTTGCTGGAGTATGGAGTCAAGTGCTTCTTCGTTCACTGTTGAAGGTCTATTAAGAAGATTGCTGAAATATTCTCTCCACCTCTCATTTATGCCAGTCCTGTCTTTGATCAAAGTGCTGCCATCTGCTGAAAGGAGTGGAGTGGTGCTGGGTTTTGATGGTCCATAGACTAACTCGAAGAACATCTTTGTATTGTGAGTTTCAGCATAATGTTCCACTTCCTCTGCTTTCGTCTGCCACCATTTATCTTGCATCTGGCGAAGGTCTCTTTGTGCTTTGCTCTGCATGTGTCTGTAGCAGTCCCTCTTGGAAATTGAGGAAGGATCATTTTGCCATTTTAGATATGCTTTTTTCTTTTCATCCAGCATCTTGCAGATCTCAACGTTGTTTTCATCGAACCAGTCTTGATGTACCTTCATTTTAAGTCCAAGAGTTGTCTTTGCTAAGTCTGTCACCATCTGTTTGAGCTTTGTCCACTTCTGTGTGGTGTTGCCAGTGAGCGGTCTGTGAGACATCAGCCTGTTATCGAGGTCATCCTGGAACTGCTCACAGTAGCACTGATGTTTCAGCCTCGCTGTGTTAAAGACACTTCTGCTCGGTTTTGGACGCTTGCGCTGAAGTGGAGCAATGTACAGCTGGAGAGTGGACCTGACTAGACGGTGATCTGTCCAGCATTCTGCTCCCCGCATGGCTCTTGTGATCTTTACATCCATAATGTCTCGGCTTCTTACAATGACATGGCGAGACATTAAGGATTCCTGCAGTACTTACCATTAATACTGCATCGGCCAATAAAAGGTCATCCACTCTAATCCCAACTACCAGCTCTGGGTCCGTAACTCTGTAGGTTACGGCACTTTAAGTGCCCATCCAACCATCTCTTAAAAGTGGTGAGGGTTTCTGCATCCACCACTCTCCAGGCAGCGAGTTCCAGATCCCCACAACCCTTTGCGTAAAGAAGCCCCCCCTCAAATCCCCTATAAACCTTCCACCACCCACCTTAAAACTATGCCCCCTCTTAATAGACCCCTTCACCAATGGAAATAGATCCTTATTATCCACTATGTCCAGGCCCCTCAATATTTTGTACACCTTAATGGGGTCTCCTCTCAACCTCCTCTGTTCCAATGAGAACAAACCCAGCCGATCCAATCTGTCCTCATAACTAAGATTCTCCATTCCAGGAAGCATTCTAGTAAATCTCCCCTGCACCCTCTAGTGCAATCACGTCTTTCCTATAATACGGCAACCAGAACTGCACGCAATACTCTAGCTGTGGCCTAACCAAAGTATTATACAATTTAAGTATAACCTTCCTGCTCTTATATTCTATGCCTCGGCCAATAAAGGCAAGCATTCCTTATGCCTTTTTAACCATCTTATTCACCTGGCCTGCTACTTTCAAGGATCTGTGGACAAGTACTCCAAGGTCCCTTTGTTCATCTACACTATTAAATAGCGTACCGCTTAATGTGTATACCCTTTCCTTATTAGCCCTCCCAAAGTGCATCACCTCACACTTCTCTGAATTAAACTCCATTTGCCACTGCTCTGCCCACCTGACCAGTAGATTGATATCCTCCTACAGCTCATGACTTTCTTCATTATCAATCACACAGTTTCAGTAACCACAGCAACCACCCATCGGTACAACAACAGCGGACTGCATGGTACAATAGAGAAAAATGGCAAGGTGGAAAAGAGATGGTTTGTATTTTTAAAGAATAGACCAACTCAAACCCAAAAAGATCCAAATGGGTCAAAATTCACATAGTTCTCAAATAAATCCAAATTGGACCAATTTGAATCATCCCTTAGTTGCATTATATGGGGAACCAGTGCTGATTGTTAGTACCTTTCTTCTGTTGAGAGATGTTTTGGTTTGTATGTGCTCCAGATATCACGTTCTAAATTTTAGCGTTGCACTTTTACCTCTGTATCTACAGATCTGCTTTTCAAAAACTGTTACATGCTCTCCCACGTCGCAATAGATGTATGTACTAGGCACATGTGGCGGAGCTTGGTCTCCAGTCATCTTGGATCCCCTTGCCACTGGACCAAGACCTTGCTCCATCAAGCCCTTGTGGTGGCTGGTGTGCAACGGCCACCCCACGTTAAAATAATTCATGCACAGGCATCTTCCACCGTTTAAAATGAGTTTATCAGTCACCTGAGTGCTCATATTTAGTGTGGAAGCAAGTCATCCTCAACCCTGAGGGACTGCCTATGATGATGAGATAAAAGGTAACACTGTCACAGAAGTGTTTACAAGTTAGACTTCTGGCCTGTGCTAAGGTAACTCACCTTAGTCAGGGTGGCATTAGAAATGGTGCAATTAGCTACTTTACCCATGGGCTAAGGAGAGGGGGAAAAAAAGGTTCCTTCTTCTGATAATTTGTCCATTGACCTCTGCTGGAAAGTGTGTGGACATTGGGTGAGGATAGGATCAATAACAACAACTTGCATTTATATAGCCTCTTTAGAAACATAGAAAATAGGCGCAGGAGTAGGCCATTTGGCCCTTCGAGCCTGCATCACCATTCAATAAGATCATGGCTGATCACCCACCTCAGTATCCCTTTCCTGCTTTCCCCCATATCCCTTGACCCTTTAGCCGTAAGAGCCATATCTAACTCTCTTTTGAAAATATCCAATGAACTGGCATCAACAACTCTCTGTGGCAGGGAATTCCACAGGTTAACAACTCTCTGAGTGAAGAAATTTCTCCTCATCTATGTCCTAAATGGCATACCCCTTATCCTTAGATTGTGTCCCCTGGTTCTGGATTTCCCCAACATCGGGAACATTCTTCCTGCATCTAACCTGTCCAGTCCCGTCAGAATTGTATATGTTTCTATGACATCCCCTCTCATCCTTCTAAACTCCAGTGAATAAAGGCCCAGTCGATCCAGTCAGTCCAGCCATCCCGGGAATCAGTCTGGTGAACTTTCGCTGCATTCCCTCAATAGCAAGAACGTCCTTCCTCAGATTAGAGGACCAAAACTGAACACAATATTCCAGGTGAGGACTCACCAAGGCCCTGTACAACTGCAGTAAGACCTCCCTGCACCTATACTCAAATCCCCTAGCTATGAAGGCCAACATACCATTTGCCTTCTTCACCGCTTGTTGTACCTGCATGCCAACTTTCAATGACTGATGTACCATGACACCCAGGTCTCGTTGCACCTCCCCTTTTTCTAATCTGCTGCCATTCAGATAATATTCTGCCTTCGTGATTTTGCCCCCAAAATGGATAACCTCACATTTATCTACATTTATACTGCATCTGCCATGCATTTGCCCACTCACCTAACCTGTCCAAGTCACTCTGCAGCCTCTTGGCGTTCTCCTCACAGCTCACACCACCACCCAGTTTAGTGCCATCTGCAAACTTGGAGATATTGCACTCAATTCCTCCATCCAAATCATTAATGTATATTGTAAATAGCTGGGGTCCCAGCACTGAGCCCTGCGGCACCCCACTAGTCACTGCCTGCCATTCTGAAAAGGACCCGTTTATCCCGACTCTGCTTCCTGTCTGCCAACCAGTTCTCTATCCACATCAGTGTATTACCCCCAACACCATGTGCTTTAATTTTGCACACCAATCTCTTTTGTGTGGAACCTTTGTCAAAAGCCTTTTGAAAGTCCAAATACACCACATCCACTGGATCTCCCTTATCCACTCTACTAGTTATATCCTCAAAAAAATCCAGATTTGTCAAGCATGATTTCCCTTTCATAAATCCATGCTGACTTGGACCGATCCTGTCACTGCTTTCCAAATGCGCTGTTATTACATCATAATTGATTCCAACATTTTCCCCACTACTGATGTCAGGCTAACCGGTCTATAATTACCCACTTTCTCTCCTTCCTTTTTTAAACAGTGGTATTACATTAGCTACCCTCCAGTCCATAGGAACTGATCCAGAATCGATAGACTGTTGGAAAATGATCACCAATGCATCCACTATTTCTAGGGCCACTTCCCTAAGTACTCTGTGATGCAGACTATCAGGCCCCGGGGATTTATCGGCCTTCAATCCCATCAATTTCCCCAACACAATTTCACGCCTAATAAGGATTTAATTCAGTTCCTCCTTATCACTAGACCCTCGGTCCCCTAGTACTTCCGGAAGGTTATTTGTGTCTTCCTTCGTGAGGACAGAACCAAAGTATTTGTTCAACTGGTCTGCCATTTCATGGTTCCCCATTATAAATTCACCTGAATCTGATTGCAAGGGACCTACGTTTGTCTTCACTAATCTTTTTCTCTTCACATATCCATAGAAGCTTTTGCAGTCAGTTTTTACGTTCCCGGCAAGCTTCCTCTCATAAACTATTTCCCCCCTCCTAATTAAACCCTTTGTCCTCCTCTGCTGAATTCTAAATTTCTCTCAGTCCTCAAGTTTGCTGATTTTTCTGGCCAATTTATATACCTCTTCCTTGGATTTAACACTATCCTTAATTTCCCCTGTTAGCCATGGTTGAGCCACCTTCCCCGTTTTATTTTTACTCCAGACAGGGATGTACAATTGCTGAAGTTCATCCATGAGATCTTTAACTGTTTCACTCTCGATCTTAATAAAGAATTATACCATATAATGTCACTCTTCCCAAGGGGCCTCGCACAACAAGATTGCTAATTAGTCCTTTCTCATTACACATCACCCAGTCTAGGATGGCCAGCCCTCGAGTTGGTTCCTCGTCGTATTGGTCCAGAAAATCATCCCTAATACACTCCAGGAAATCCTCCTCCATCGTTTTGCTACCAGTTTGGTTAGCCCAATCTATATGTAGATTAAAGTCACCCATGATAACTGCTGTACCTTTATTGCACGCATCCCTAAGTTCTTGTTTGATGCTGTCCCCAACCTCACTACTACTGTTTGGTGGTCTGTACACAACTCCCACTAGCATTTTCTGCCCTTTGGTATTCCGCAGCTCCACCCATACAGATTCCACAAGCTAATGTCCTTCCTTACTATTGCACTAATTTCCTCTTTAACTAGCAACACTACCCTACCTCATTTTTCTTTCTGTCTATCCTTCCTAAATGTTGAATACCCCTGGATGTTGAGTTCCCAGTCTTGGTCACCCTGGAGCCATGTCTCCGTGATGCCAATTATATCATATTCATTAATTGCTGCCTGTGCAGTTAATTCGTTCACCTTATTACAAATACACCTCACATTGAGGCACAGAGCCTTCAGGCTTGTCTTTTTAACATACTTTGCCTTTTTAGAATTTTTCTGCAATGTGACCCTTTTTGATTTTTGCCTTGGGTTTCTCTGCCCTCCACTTTTACTTTTCTTCTTTCTATCTTTTGCTTTTGCCCCCATTCTACTTCCCTCTGTCTCCCTGCATAGGTTCCCATCCCCCTGCCATATTAGTTTGACATAGTAAAAGAACCCAGATATTTCACGGGAGCGATATCAAACAGAATTTGACATCGAGCTACATAAGGAGACATTGGGGCAATGACCAAAAGCTTGGTCAAAGAGAGAGGTTTTAAGGAGTGACTTAAAGGAGGAGAGAGAGGCAGAGAGATTGAAGGAGAGAATTCCAGAGCTTACGGCCTTGGCAGCTGAAGGCAGGGTGGCCAATGGTTGAGCAATTAAAATCAGGGATGCTCAAGAGGCCAGAATTATAGGAGCGCAGATATCTCAGAGGGTTGTAGGGCTGAAGGATAAGGAGGGGCAAGGCCATGGAGGGTTTTGAAAACTAGGATGAGAATTTGAAAATCGAGGCTTTACTTAACCGGGAGCCAATGTAGGTCAGTGAGCACAGGGGTGATGGGCGAATGGGACTTGGTGTGAGTTAGGACAAGGACAGCAGAGGTTAGCTGACCAGGCCCTAAGCGCTGGAATTCTCTCCCTAAACCTCTCCGCCTCTCTCTCCTTTAAGATGCTCCTTCAAACCCACCTCAAGTTTATGGAGCGACATCGGAATTCCATTCACTTTAGGGGAAATCGTGAGAGACGTACAGCGGGCGGCTGAATCATCAGGCAGTCAGAAATACCCCCCACCATCTTCAGGAAAAAAGGAAATAAACTAAGGGAAACAACTAGTACACCGAGTTTTAAAATGGAGATCGAAACTCGTCTTTTGATATGTACAATTAAAAAAAAATACATCTTCGCACCCTTGCACCGAAGCAAAGACTTATGAATTTTGGATAGGAGTGAGAATTTAGCTGATTTGTGGTTCGTCTAACTCTGACATACACAATTCTGTTCAAAATTGACTTCAGCTCTGAAGTTGTAGCATGTCACTACGCAACTGCTTATTATTGTGTATGTGCTACTGTAACCTGGATCTTTTTACTGTTGAAAACTTAAGATACTCTGGAAAAATGTACTTTAAAAGGAAATGTGCTGTAAAAATAGTGAAAGAAGCATTTCGAAATTCAAGTTCCCAGAGCACTGCAACAGATCTCGAACAGTTAAATTATAGATCACTGGTGTTAAGAGCAAATGTACATATTGGAATAGAGGGATAGCTCTTCCAGTGCAAAAAAACACGGCCTCTTCAATGCAGCTTTTATTTTACATAAATAAATCATTTAAAGATTCATGCAGGAGTAGGTTTAATCTGTTGATTGCTGAAACCTAATCTGCGACGGCCTACAAAACAGATTGCTATTCTGATACCACTAGGGCTGCTGTTCAGCGGGGTCCTGCTACTGCCTAAAGTAGGTTTATTATCATGCTTCTTACCTTTCTAGGAAGCTGGGGCTATTGGGAATATGCTGGAAGGCGCAGTCGGGAGAGTACACCCGGAGCCAAGTTGCAAGGCCTTACGCACCCCTCAGAATGCAAGAGCTGTCTGTGTGAACGTTGGTCGTGCTTCACAGCCAGTGCTGATACCCAGTCAGAGTTCTAATGCTACAGCTGACTGTCCCTGCGAGACTGAGGTTAGGGCTGGGCGATCCAGTGCTGCAAACAACAGACACGTGAACAGCCGTCAAATGCTTTTTAATCTCTGCTCCCGCTGCGTCCCGGTTATTATTTCTTTGATATGACGGAAATGTTGATGCCTTTAGTAAATTAGACTCCTCACGGTGGCGTAATTAGGAAAAAAGATATCTGGGTTTTTGGTGACGGCATCAGATTTATTAACATTCTCAGCCAATCAGATCCCTTATTCCCAGTAAGAAAATTGAGTCCAAGGCCTTGAATTTCCGCCCAAAGACACGAGTCACCGAGGCACAAATTAATTACGCGGCCTAAAAGATGGTGAACTTTCAGCGTAAGTACCCAAGTACAAAATGCCTGGATCGTCTACCGATCCCTCCGCCTGAATGTATCTCCGCCCATAAACCTAGCCCGTGTCAAGTTACAGACCCTCGTGTACCAGTTTCCTTCACTTGTGCTTGCTCAGAGGCTCGCTTCAAATTACGAGCAGATTTTCCGGCGCAGCAGAAAACAACATAATTTTTCTGGTGTTCCATTGCAATTTTTTTAACCTTTTCCAAAAAATTTATCCTCATTGAGACCTGATTTGTATTTTCTGTTTTTCATGCATTTTTATGGCACAATATAAATCACGTTAAAAAAGTTTGCCCGATTTCAGTTTCTTAAGCACGTGTGCCCAACGAGCATGAAGGATGGTTGAAACTTTAATTGCCATACTTAAAGAAAAGAAGAAAGTCTTGCATTTATTTTGCGTCTTTCATGACCAATGAACGTCTCAAAGCGCTTTACATCCAATGAAGTACTTTGAGTGTAGTCACTTGTAATGTAGGAAATGCGGCAGCCAACTTGCGCACAGCAAGATCCCATAAACAGCATTGTGATAATGACCAGATAATCTGTTTTTGCATGTTGATTGAGAGATAAATATTGGCCAGGACACCGGGGATAACTCCCCTGCTCTTCTTCGAAATAGTGCCATGGGATCTTTTGCGTTCACCTGAGAGGGCAGACAGGGCCTCGGTTTAATATCTCATCCGAAAGACGGCACCTCCGACAGTGTAGCACTCCCTCAGCACTGAAGTGTCAGCCTAGATTTATGTATTCAAGTTCCTGGAGTGGGAAATTAACCCACAACCTTCTGACTCAGAGGCGAGTGTGCTACCCACTGAGCCACAGCTGACACTGACACACAGAGAGAAATATATGGTGTGAGTTCAGTTGTTTACTCTGATTTACACCACTTTATGTTTGGATGTACTCTAATGAAATTTGAGCACAACTTTACATCAGGAGAATGGGTGCATTTTCAGGTCTAACTTCCAGGTTGCACCCACAAAGGAAATTCCAGGCCTAATTTTGCACTTGTGCATTTCCAAAAATCATATATGGAATAAAATATATTTTTAACATCAGATTGAGCAGTTGCTTCTGATCATCTCATCTGCAAGTTACTGACAAACGGTACATGATTTGGGACAATATTTTCGCACCAAGACACATGAATATTTTTAGTTGCTCGTATTTAGGGTTCCACAACTGTAGAGCTAGTTATAATCCCACGCTGCTTAAAACCTACCTCTTTGACCAAGTGCTTGGTCACCTGTCCTAATGTCTCCCTCGACTCGGTGTCCAATTTAGTTCGCTAACGTTGCTTTGAGGAACGTTTTACTGCGTTAAATAAATGCAAGTTGTTGTTGTAATATTGGGGTCCTTGAATTTTACAACCTTGCAATGCAACAAAAGGGTCAAGCTGGCTAATGTCTATGAAAAATATCACCATGGCGATCGCAATGTACCTCAATTTTTAGCTGACTGGTCACCATTCAGGCACTGAAGTTGGACTTTCCCATTATATTGTGTTGCCATCTAGTGATTAGATGCTGTCATTACACTCAGCCATTTGCCTGCAAAATGCAGCTGGATGAAAAGGGCCTTCCTACTCAGGCAGTGTGTGGCCGCACACACACGTTGAAACGTAAAAATGCTTGCTTTGGGAGGGAAATAGGAGAGTGAAAGAAGTACTTAAGCGATACATTCAGTACTTCCTTCACTTTCCTGTTCCTCTCCCATCTTTCACACACTTACACACTCCTTACTTTCACATTTTGCCCTAAAAGCAGGATAGACTTGCCTTTATATAGCGCCTTTCATGACCTCAGCATGTCCCAAAATGCTTGTAATTTTAAAATTCTCATCCTTGTTTTCAAATCCCTCCATGGCTTCGCCCCTCCATATCTCTGTCACCTTCTCCAACCCGACATTCCTCCGCGATCTCTACGCTCCTCCAATTCTGATCTCTTGCGCATCACCTATTTTAATTGCTCCATCATTGGCAGCTGTGCTTTCATCTGCCTTGTCCCTAAACTCTTGAATTCCCATCCTAAACCGCTCTGTTTCCATACTCCTTTACGACGTTCCTTAAAACCTCTCCTTGACCAAGCATTCAGTCACCTGTTCTAATGTCTCCTTATGTGGCTCAGTGTCAAATTTTGTTGATGACATTTTGAGCGGGATTGTCAGTGTAGATACTGAGAGGTTGTTTCCCCTGGCTGGAATCTAGAACTAGGGGGCACAGTCTCGGAATAAGGGGTCGCCAATTCAGGACTAAGACGAATAATTTCTTCTCACAGAGGTTTGTGAATCTTATCCCAGAGGGCTGTAGATGCTGAATCGTTGAGTATATTCAAGGCCCGAGAGAGATAGGTTTTTGGACTCTAGGGGAATAAAGGAATATGGGGATCGGGCAGGAAAGTAGAGTTGAGGTTGAAGATCAACCATGATCTCATTGAATGGTGGAGCAGGCTCGAGGGGCCTTATTGCTTACTCCTGCTCCTAATTCTTCTGTTCTTATAATGCTCCTGTGAAGCGCTTTGGGATTTTTTTACTACGTAAAGGCACTATATAAATACAAGTTGTTGTAATACAGGAATCCCAGACTGTGAGGATAGCTACCTCTGAAACTCCCCCCTCTATTATATTGTTTTCATCCTCTATCAGAGCATTTATCCTCTTCTAACTTCATTTTTCCCTTCCTGGTGGCCTGGGGCCAATATTTATCCTTCAATCAACATAACAACAGTTTATCTGGTCATTATCACATTGCTGTTTGTGGAAGCTTGCTGTGCGCAAAATTGGCTGCCGCGTTTCCCACATTACAATGCTGACTACAATCCAAAAGTACTTCATTGGCTGCAAAGCACTTTGAGACGTCCAATGGTTGTGAAAGGCGCTATATAAATGTAAGGCTTTCTTAGTCTATTCTTAAATGTTGACATGGTCTCAGGTTCAATCATTATCTCTGGTAGAGCATTCCATGGCCTTACATCACTTTCTCCTGCTCACTTTAATAAATCTCTTACATTCATTCAATCATGTCCTTTTGCTCTAAACCCTTCAATCACTGAAAACAGTCGTAATTGTAATCCCACCCCCCGATGAGCGGGAGGGGGTCGTGGGGAATTGTTAAAATACTTAGAACCCATTCTGGCTCATTTAAATATGAACAAACAGAAATCAATGCCAAGGCTCCTGCAAAAGGAAGGCTAGGGCCTTATGACGTAAAATAAAATGGGGAAGGTGGCTCAACCGTGGCTAACAAGGGAAATTGGGGCTAGTGTTAAATCCAAGAAAGAGGCATATAAATTGGCCAGAAAAAGCAGCAAATCTGAGGACTGGGAGAAATTTAGAATTCAGCAGAGGAGGACAAAGGGTTTAATTAGGAGGGGGAAAATAGAGTATGAGAGTAAGCTTGCTGGGAACATAAAAACTGACTGCAAAAGCTTCCAAAGATATGTGAAGAGAAAAAGGTTTGTGAAGACAAATGTGGGCCCCTTGTAGTCAGAATCAGGTGAATTTATAATGAGAACAAAGAAATGGTAGACCAATTGAACAAATACTTTGGTTCTGTCTCCACGAAGGAAGACACAAATAACCTTCCAGAAATACTAGGGGACCAAGGGTCTAGCGAGAAGGAGGAACTGAAAGAAATCCTTATTAATCAGGAAATTGATGGGATTGAAGGCCGATAAATCCCCAGGGCCTGAAAGTCTGCATCCCAGAGTACTTAAGGAAGTGGCCCTCGAAATAGTGAATGCATTGGTGGTCATTTTCCAACATTCTATAGACTCTGGATCAGTTCCTATGGACTGCAGGGTAGCTAATGTAACCCCACTTTTTTAAAAAGGAGGGAGAGAGAAAACAGGGAATTATAGATCGATTAGCCTGATATCGGTAGTGGGGAAAATGTTGGAATCAATTATTAAAGATGTAATAGCAACGCACTTGGAAAGCAGTGACAGGATCCTTCCAAGTCAGCATGGATTTATGAAAGGGAAATCATGCTTGACAAATCTTCTAGAATTTTGTGAGGTTGTAACTAATGGAGTGGACAAGGGAGAACCAGTGGATGTGGTGTATTTGGACTTTCAAATGGCTTTTGACAAGGTCCCACACAAGAGATTAGTCTGCAAAATTAAAGCACATGGAATTGGGGGTAATGTATTGACATGGATAGAGAACTGGTTGGTAGACAGGAAGCAAGGAGTAGGAATTTTCAGAATGGCAGGCAGTAACTAGTGGGGTACCGCAAGGTTCAGTGCTGGGACCCCAGCTATTTACAATATACATTAATGATTTAGACAACGGAATTGAATGTAATATTTCCAAGTTTGCAGATGACACTAAGCTGGGTTGCAGTGTGAGCTATGAGGAGGATGATAAGAGGCTGCAGGGTGACTTGGACAGGTTAGGTGAGTGGGCAAATGCATGGCAGATGCAGTATAATGTAGATAAATGTGAGGTTATCCACTTTGGTGGCAAAAACAGGAAGGCAGAATATTATCTGAATGGTGACAGATTAGGAAAAGGGGAGGTGCAACGAGACCTGGGTGTCATGGTACATCAGTCATTGAAAGTTGGCATGCAGGTACAGCAGGCGGTGAAGGCGGCAAATGGCATGTTGGCCATCATAGCGAGAGGATTTGAGTACAGGAGCAGGGAGGTCTTACTGAAGTTGTACAGGGCCTTGGTGAGGCCACACCTTGAATATTGTGTACAGTTTTGGTCTCCTAATCTGAGGAAGGACATTCTTGCTATTGAAGGAGTGCAGTGAAGGTTCACCAGACTGATTCTGGGATGGCAGGACTGACATCTGACATATGAAGAAAGACTGGATCGACTAGGCTTATATTCACTGGAATTTAGAAGAATGAGAGTGGATCTCATAGAAACATATAAAATTCTGACAGGATTGGACAGGTTAGATGCAGGAAAAATGTTCCCGATGTTGGGGACGTCCAGAACCAGGGGTCACAGTCTAAGGATAAGGGGTGTAAGCCATTTAGGACTGAGATGAGTAGAAACTTCTTCACTCAGAGAATTGTGAACCTGTGAAATTCTCTACCACAGAAAGTTGTTGAGGCCAGTTCGTTAGATATATTCAGAAGGGAGTTAGATGTGGCCCTTACGGAAAAAGGGATCAAGGGGTATGGAGAGAAAGCAGGAATGGGATACTAAAGTTGCAAAAATGATCAGCCATGATCATATTGAATGGTGGTGCAGGCTCGAAGGGCCGAACGTTCTACTCCTGCCCCTATTTTCTCTATTTCTATGTTAACATTCCATTTGCCTTCCTGATTACTTACTGGTAAGGATGGTATCAAATTGAAAACAAAGGCATACAATGTTGCAAAAAATAGTGGAAGGCCAGAGAATTGGGAAATTTTTTAGAAAGCAGCAAAGGCCGACTAAAAATATGATAGTGAGAAGTTAGTTTATGAGAGTAAACTATCAAGCTATATAAAAAGAGACAGTAAGAGCTTCTGCAGGTATATAAATATGAAGAGAGTAGCTAAAGTTAACATTGGTCCCTTAGACGATGACACTGGGGAATTAATAATGGGAAACAGGGAAATGGCAGAGACTGAACAAATATTTTGCATCGGTCTTCATGGTAGAAGACACTTAAAGCATCCGCAAAATTAATAATCAAAGGGCTATTGGGGTGTGAGTGGGGACTTAAAACAATCATGATCACTACAGAAAAAGTATTAGGCAATCTAATGAAACTAGTGGAGGTCGTGTATTTGGATTTCTAGAAGGCATTCGATACTGTGCCGCATTAAAGGTTACGGCACTAGATAAGAGCTCATGGGAGGACGGGGGGGGGGGGGGCGGGGGTGGGTGTTAATATATTAGCGTGGATAGAGGATTGGCTAACTAACAGAAAACAGAGTTGGGATAACTGGGTCATTTTCAGGTTGGCAAACTGTAACTAGTGGAGTGCCACAGGGATCACTGGTGGGGCCTCAACTATTTACAATCTATATTAATGACTTGGATGAAGGGACAGAGTGTACTGTAGACAGATTTGCTGATGATAGCAAGATAGGTGGGATAGCAAGTTGTGAGGAGGACACAAACAATCTGCAAAGGGACATAGACAGGCTAAGTGAGTGGGCAAACATTTTGCAGATGGAGTATAATGTACATAAATGTGAGGTTATCCATTTTGGTGGTAAAAAGAGAAAGGCAGATTATTATCTGAATGGTGACAGATTATTTAAAGGGGAGGTGCAACGAGACCTGGGTGTCATGGTACATGAGTCATTGAAACTTGGCATACAGGTACAGCAGGCGGTGAAGAAGGCAAATGCCATGTTGGCCTTCATAGCGAGAGGATTTGAGTATAGGAGCAGGGAGGTCTTACTACAGTTGTACAGGGCCTTGGTGAGGCCACACCTTGAATATTGTGTACAGTTTAGTCTCCCAATCTGAGGAAGGACATTCTTGCTATTGAGGGAGTGCAGCGAAGGTTCATCAAACTGATTCCCGGGATGACATATGAAGAAAGACTGGATCAACTAGGCTTATATTCACTGGAATTTGGAAGAATGAGAGGGGATCTCATAGAAACATATAAAATTCTGACAGGATTGGACAGGTTAGATGCAGGAAGAATGTTCCCGATGTTGGGGAAGTCCAGAACCAGGGGTCACAGTCTAAGGATAAGGGTAAGCCATTTAGGATCGAGATGAGGAGAAACTTCTTCACGCAGAGAATTGTGAACCTGTGGAATTCTCTACCACAGAAAGTTGTTGAGGCCAGTTCATTAGATATATTCAAAAGGGAGTTAGATGTGGCCCTTACGGCTAAAGGGATCAAGGGGTATGGAGAGAAAGCAGGAATGGGGTACTGAAGTGCATGATCAGCCATGATCATATTGAATGGTGGTGCAGGCTCGAAGGCCCAAATGGTCTACTCCTGCATCTATTTTCTATGTATCTATGTTTCAATGACCCAGCCTCCACAGCTCTCTGGGACAGAGAATTCCACAGATTTACAACCCGCTGAGAGAAGAAATTCATCCTCATCTCAGTTTTAAATGGGTGGCCCCTCATTCTGAGACTCTACCCCCTAGTTTTTGTTTCCCCTGAGTGGAACTATCTTCTCTGCAACCACCTTTTTGAGCCCCCTCATTATCTTATATATGTCGATAAGATTACCTCTCATTCTTCTGAACTGCAATGAGCATAGGCCCAACCTACTCAACCTATCTTCATAAGTGAACCCCCTCATCTCCAGAATCAACCTAGTGAACCTTTTCTAAACAGCCTCCAATGCAAGTATATCCTTCCTTAAATACAGAGATCAAAACTGTATGCAATACTCTAGGAGAGGTCTCACCAATACCCTGTACAGTTGTAGCAGGACTTCTTTGCTTTTATAATTCATCCCCCTTGCAATAAAGACCAACATTCCATTTGCCTTCCTGATTACTTGCTGTACCTGCATACAAACTTTTTGTGTTTCATGCACAAGGATACCCAGGTCTTTCTGTACTGCAGCACTTTGCAATTTTTCTACATTTAAATTATAATTTGCTTTTCTAATCTCACATTTTCCCACATTACACTCCATCTGACAAATTTTTGCCCACTCAGTTAGCTTGTCTATATCCCTGTGAAGATATTTTGTGTCCTCACAATTTGCTTTCCCACTCTTGTTTGTATTATTAGCAAACTTGGCTACATTACACTCAGTCATTAACATAGATTGTAAATAGTTGAGGACCCAGCACCGATCCCAGCGGCACCCCACTAGTTACTGTTTTCCAACCGTAAAATTACCCATTTATCCTGACTCTCTGTTTTCTGTTAGTTAGCCAATCCTCTATCCATGCTAATGTATTACCCCCAACCCTGTGATGTTTTATCTTGTGCAGTATCCTTTTATGTGGCACCATATCGAATGCCTTCTGGAAATCCAAATACACCACATCCACTGGTTCCCCCGATCCACCCTGCTTGTTACATCCTCAAAGAACTCCAGCAAATTTGTCAAACGTGATTTCCCTTTCATAATACATGCTGACTTTGCTTGATTGAATTATGCTTTTTCAAATGTCCCGCCACTGCTTCCATAATAATGGACTCCAGCATTTTCCCAACGACAGATGTTAGGCTAACTAGTCTATAGTTTCCTGCTTTCTGTCTGCCTCCTTTTTTTAAAATAAGGTCATTACATTTGCGGTTTTCCAATCCGCTGGGACCTCTCCAGAATTCAGGGAATTTTGGTAGATTACAACTAATGCATCCACTATCTCTGCAGCCACTTCTTTTAAGATCCTAGGGTGTAAGCCATCAGGTCCAGGGGACTTGTCCATCTTTCGTCCCATTATTTTACCAAGTACTACTTCTTTAGTGATCGTCATTGTATTAAGTTCCTCCCTCCCTATAGCCCCTTAATTATCCACTATTGAGATGTTTTTAGTGTCTTCTACCATGAAGACCAATACAAAATATTTGTTCAAAGTCTCTGCCATTATTAATTCCCCAGTCTCATCCTCTAAGGGACCAACATTTACATTAGCCACTCTTTTCCTTTTTATGTACCTCTAGAAACTCTTACAATCTGTTTTTATATTTAGTGCTCGTTTACTTCCATAATCTATCTTCCCTCTCTTTATTATTTTTTTCTTTATTCTTTGCTGGCTTTTAAAAGTTTCCCAATCCTCCCACTGCTATTTCTTATGTGCTCACATTCTTATGAATCACACTTAAATTCTGCTGTTCTAACAAAAGCTGCCCCATTTTCCAAGTCATTCTTTATTTGGAGTTCCTCATACCAGGCAGCATCTTACTAAATTTTCCTTCTACCCTCTCTATTGCCTCAATATCCTTCCAATCATGTGGAGCTCAAATCTGCACATCTGTGTGTCATTTCTCCTGTTCACAAATGCCTGCTTGCCTCTCTTATCCTTTGCTTACTGTATCCAGATTTTTCTTCTCATCAAAGACATCAATATTTTCATTGTATCTACTTGTTCTTTATTTTTAATTTTTTTTTACTGTGAAAACCAACCTTCTTCTCTAACATCCCTCAGACAAATGGTCATTCTTGATGTCTGAACTAGACAGTGAGGGGGTCAAATTGGTCTTGGATGCAGAATGGGCGATAGCGAATTGGCAGCCTGTTTTACACCTGGCCTGATTTTTTATCCTATTGAAGCCAATGCTGATTCGTTGCTATCTGTTTTACCCTACCGCCCAAGGATATCTCACCTTCAGTCTATTCAACAGTGTAGGATCTTACAACGGAACACAATTATACCTGACTCACCCAACATCCTCGCACATCACACATACTAATAGTTAGCCTGCAACTGCCGCTCGGGTGATGACAAACTAACTCAGCACAGTCCTGCAAGATCAACAACTTGTATTTATATAGCAGCGTGGTTATTTGCAACAGTTTTGTGTGTGTCTTTCTGCACATGCCCTAGACTCCACCCCCGACGTGCTACGCATGTGCACGACCATCCTAGACTTCCCCGTCCTCCTTCCGTCCAGCCCATCTGCAGACTCCTCGAACCTGAAACTGAAGTGGGGCCTGTATTGTGAGGAGCTGAGCTGCTGCCGACTGCGTTCCTTTGCTAGACCGATCCCTGAGCTGCTGCCAACTGCAGCAATAAATGTCATTACATTTTATACATTATTTACATGTCATATGTTTGATTCATCCTGCATCATTTGGGTCAGTGACTATTGCCAGCTGCTAGGGCTTCTGGGTGAGCTTTCAAAAAGCAATGAACTTGGGCTGCGATGGGAGGGGGTGGGGGGGCGGTGGGGTGGGCGGGGCAGTAACTTGGGCTGGGATGGGGCAGTCAGGAACTTGGGCTGGGATGGACGAGTCAGGAACTTGGGCTGGGATGGGGCGGTCAGGAACTTGGGCTGGGATGGGGCAGTCAGGATCTTGGGCTGGGATGGACGAGTCAGGAACTTGGGCTGGGATGGGGCAGTCAGGAACTTGGGCTGGGATGGACGAGTCAGGAACTTGGGCTGGGATGGGGCAGTCAGGAACTTGGGCTGGGATGGCGGGGGGGCAGGAACTGGGGCTGGGATGGGGCAGTCAGGAACTTGGGCTGGGATGGACGAGTCAGGAACTTGGGCTGGGATGGGGCGGTCAGGAACTTGGGCTGGGATGGGGCAGTCAGGAACTTGGGCTGGGATGGGGCGGTCAGGAACTTGGGCTGGGATGGGGCAGTCAGGAACTTGGGCTGGGATGGACGAGTCAGGAACTTGGGCTGGGATGGGGCGGTCAGGAACTTGGGCTGGGATGGGGGGGTGGCAGGAACTTGGGCTGGGATGGGGCAGTCAGGAACTTGGGCTGTGATTGGTTGGGGGGGGCAGGAACTTGGGCTGCGATTGGTTGGGGGGGGGCAGGAACTTGGACTGTGATTGGTGGGGGGGGCAGGCAGGAACTTGGGCTGTGATGGGGCAGTCAGGAACTTGGGCTGTGATGGGGAAGGGGGGCAGGAACTTGGGCTGTGATGGGGAGGGGGGGCAGGAACTTGGACTGTGATGGGGAGGGGGGGCAGGAACTTGGGCTGTGATGGGGGGGGCAGGAACTTGGGCTGTGATGGGGAGGGGGGGCAGGAACTTGGACTGTGATGGGGGGCAGGAACTTGGGCTGTGATGGGGGGGGGGCAGGAACTTGGGCTGTGATGGGGAGGGGGCAGGAACTTGGGCTGTGATGGGGGGGCAGGAACTTGGGCTGTGATGGGGGGGCAGGAACTTGGGCTGCGATGGGGGGGGCAGGAACTTGGGCTGTGATGGGGGGGGGCAGGAACTTGGGCTGTGATGGGGGGGGGCAGGAACTTGGGCTGTGATGGGGGGGGGGCAGGAACTTGGGCTGTGATGGGGTGGGGGGGCAGGAACTTGGGCTGCGATGGGGGGGGCAGGAACTTGGGCTGTGATGGGGGGGGGGCAGGAACTTGGGCTGTGATGGGGTGGGGGGGCAGGAACTTGGGCTGTGATGGGGCAGTCAGGAACTTGGGCTGCGATTGGTGGGGGGGAGGCAGGAACTTGGGCTGCAATGGGAGGGGCAGGAACTTGGGCTGCGATGGGGCAGTCAGGATGGGGGGGGGCAGGAACTTGGGCTGTGATGGGCGGGGGAGGGGCAGGAACTTGGGCTGTGATGGGGGCAGTCAGGAACTTGGGCTGCGAATGGTGGGGCGGAGGCAGGAACTTGGGCTGCGATGGGAGGGGCAGGAACTTGGGCTGCGATGGGGCAGTCAGGAACTTGGGCTGCGATTGGTGGGGGGGCAGGAACTTGGACTGTGATGGGCGGGGGAGGAGCATGAACTTGGGCTGGGGGTATCAGGATCTTGGGCGGGGAGGGAGGAGCTCTCTTCCACCCACTACTCTCTCCTGTCTGGATTCGGCAGTCAGAATGGCTCGAATTACACTTTGCAAAGTCACTGATTACAGGCAGGGTGGTTCTAATTATACATCACAGAGAAACTGCTGGGTGCAGCTTATCCTCCAAGGGGACCAATCAGCAATCAGGTCATATGATCAAGGGGACCCAATCAGAGTATTTTTCTGTTGCAAATAAGCACGTCCCTTCACAGGAGTGTTTCAGACAAATAATTTGACACCGAGCCCTATGAGGTGAAATTAGGGCAGGTAACCAAAAGCTTGGTCAAAGAGATTTTAAGGAGCGTCTTAAAGAAGGAAAGAGGTGGAGATGTTTAGGCAGGGAATTCCAGAGTTGGGCCGAGGCAGCTGAAGGCACGGCCACCAATGTTTAAATGATTATAATCAGGAGGGCAGTATTAGAGGAGTGCAGACATTTCTAAAAGGACAAAGACTGTTTAAAAAAACAAGCCTGTAGGCTCTGAGTCTCAATGCGAGGAACATTCGTAATAAGGTGGATGAAATAACTGCGCAGATAGCTGTAAACGGATATGATGTAACTGGGATTACGGAGACATGGCTCCAAGGTAACCAAGGCTGGGAACGCAACATCCGGGGTATTCAATATTCAGGAAGGACAGACAGGAAGGAAAAGGAGGTGAGGTAGCGTTACTGGTTAAAGAGGAGATTAACACAATAGTAAGGAAGGACATTAGTGTGGATGATGTAGAATCTATATGGGTAGAGCTGCGAAACACCGAAGGGCAAAAAACATTAGTGGGAGTTGTAGTAGTAGGGAGGTTGGGGATGGCATCAAACAGGAAATTAGGAATCTGCAATAAGGGTACAACAGTTATCATGGGTGACTTTAATCTACATATTGATTGGGCTAACCAAACTGGTAGCAATACTATGGAGGAGGATTTCCTGGAGTGTATAAGGGATGATTTTCTAGACCAATATGTTGAGGAACCAACTAGAGAGCCAACTCGACTGGATCTTGTGTAACGAGAGAGGATTAATTAGCAATCTGGTCATGCGAGTCACCTTGGGGAGGAATGACCATAATATGGTAGAATTCTTCATTAAGATGGAGAGTGACACAGTTAATTCAGAGACTAGGGTCCTGAACTTAAAGAAAGGAAACTTCAATGGTATGAGACGTGAATTGGCTAGGATAGACTGGAGAATGATACTTAAAGGGTTGACGGTGAATAGGCAATGGCAAACATTTAAATATCACATGGATGAACTACAACAATTGTTCATCCCTGTGTGGCGTAAGAATAAAAAAGGGAAGGTGGCTCAACCGTGGCTAACAATGGAAATTAGTGGGGGGGTTTGGGGCTGGAGGAGATTACAGAGATAGGGAGGGACGAGGTAATGGAGGGATATGAAAACAAGGATTGAAAACTGGGTGCCGATGTAGGTCAGGAACCTGTGTCCTTCTGCTCTGTCTGGCTCACTGTTACACATGGTGGCACCTTTCCCATCACAGAAACTCTCCATTTTTTTGTGTCAGCTTTTAGTTCTTTAAGGTGTTAGGGAATAAATTTTTTGTGCAACTACACATATTTTGGGTGTATTATCTCCCAAGGCTTGTCATCATTATCCTCTGGGTATCAGGGCATATCTCCACACCATTTGTTAAATGTTAATTCGAATTGACTTTTGTTTGCAACACATTACCAAATGTTACATTCATAATATGCAGCACACAAGTTGGAGTCTGCGTGCTGCAATGTGATAGTGAGAAAGCTTTACACAGGGGCTGCCAAACAACCGTGGAGACGGATTTTGGCTAAGATAAAGTCCACGGATGTGCTCGCTCACGAAGCCAATGTGTGGGGGGTTTTGGATGGGCCATTATAGTTGTTTTGGGAATTGCAGTAAGCACTTTAAAATCTATGGCAGCACCTATGGAGCGAGAAACAGAGTTAATGTTTCAGGTCGATCACCCGTCGTCAGAACTCACAGGCCCAGAAATTGTGGTCATTTGTGCCTCCCGTTACCGCCCCCAGGCGATGCCAGCGACAGCTTCAGGGGACGTGAACTGGGAGGCAGGCTGCTCGCGTAGTGATACTTAAATGGGAGGTGCCGGCCAATGAAAAAAAAAAATCCACCGCCTTTCTTCTGTTGGCACTTCGAACAAGGGGTCCGTGCCGCGATCGGTCTGTTGGCATGGCAACCCCGCTCCCCGGTGGTCCATTGAGGCCCATTTCACCCCTGCAGCGTTTGCAGCTTGCGCCCTTCCCTTTAATGAAGGGAAGAGAACCCTCCTCGGCAGCAGCGTTACGCGGCCCAGTGCGTGGCGCTGCGCCCTGCTCCCAACCCGTCCGTCACATTACCGCCCCAGAAAGGAACTGGAGCACGTTATTTTGCGCTCCAATGTGGATGTTACCGCCCCCAAACGGGGCGTAATGGAATTTCATCCCATAAAGGTCATCAACCTAAAACGTTAACTCTGTTTCTCTCTCCACAGCTGCTGCCTGACCTGCTGAGTATTTCCAGTATGTTTTTATTTCAGATTTACAGCATCCGCAGTATTTTGCTTTTGTATTTTTAAATCTATTACATCGCACCAACACCACGCCACTCCAGCTAAATAAATAATATATCTAGGAAATGACTGTGATATTAATGAAAGAATGCTTAATAATAAGTGTCAGCTGTGGCCCAATGATAGCACTTGGGCTGTGGTTCGAGACCCACTCTAGAGATTTGAGTATATAATTCAGCCTGACACGCCCATGCAGTACTGCACTGATGGAATGCTGTCCTTGGATGAGGTGTCAAACCAAGGTCCCTGCCCTCTCAGGAGGACGTAAAAGATCCCACGGCTATTTTCAAGGAAGAACATGGGAGTTATCCTTGCATCCTGGCTAACATCTATCAACCAACACGTAAAACTGATTATCTGGTAATTTATTTTGTTACTGTTTGTAGGAGCTTGCTGTGCGCAAATTTGCTGTCGCGTCTCCTACATTACAACAGTGACTGCACTCCAAAAATATATCATTGGCAATAAAGTAGCTTGCAGGATCCTGGGGCCATGAAAGGAGTTATAAAAATGCAAGTCTTAATGGCATTTCTATGCACATTATTTCAGTAGAGGCATTAACTGGTTTGTTTTAAGTTGGATAACACCTCTGTTAAAATAGTGGGCAGAGCAAAGCCATTCAAATACCCATACAAGTGCTCATACCTTAATATTGCAAACAGTAATTTTAAGGCGAATGCTGCTCCAAGCTGTGGCTCACCTTCACTCTATCGTTAATGCTGGATTAATGGAGTCTTAATCTTGCATACCTCAAACAAAACATTGCTTTCTGAAAGGATTATGTTTATGCAGTTTTAAAATCGGATTTCCATTTTTGTCAGCTAAGCAGTTTCTCTTAATTTGGAATAGTTTGCGTTGAGTAAACGTATTATAACCAATCCTTCATTAAATGTTTGGAAAATTGCTGAGCAAAATATGCAAATTCCTGCAGTGGGATGTCAAAGGCTTTAGTTGCGTTTTGAGATTTTATTCAATGTGACTTTAAACAACGGACTTCGGAGATTTCTTAGTGCCTGAGAATTGGGGCTTTCTTCAGAAGAAGGGAACCTTACTAAATATACAGCAGTCTTCAAAAGGTAAATAAAAGAGAAACAAAAATGTTTTAAAATATAATGGTGTTACTCCAGTAATATATACTTATGCCCATCATATGTGAAGAGGCTGTGATAAATGCTTTCATGTTTGTTCCTCTGTAAGAAAATGAATGCATGTTTTAGATTTCTCTGTAGCCTCAATGGTATGTCGGAAACTTTCATTACGGCGGTTGTTGGATTTTCACTGTTGTTAGTTTTATCTCTATTTTACTGATGCTATCGCAGGCAATTCTCCTCTGAACTTTTCTCTTTCTGTGCTCATCTCATCTCTGCTTCCTCACTGTGTTGAAATCAAGAATCATCTCACTGCCTCCTCATTCTTTCCCAGGAGCTCGAATTGGCAAAACTCGTTGCTCCCCATAATCTTTCCTTCTCGGCTTTTGAAACCCATGCCTCTGATCACTGATCACTATTTTTTTTGAATGAACTCTATCTTTCCTGCTTAACTTTAGTGGTGTCAATGCAGTGATGTCCTACAACATGGAAAGTGGGATTAGGTTGGATGGGTCTTTTTCGGCCGGCGCGGACACAATGGACCAAGTGGCCGATGGTCATTCACTGAACTTTCTCAATTTAACAAAATAGCCGACATATAATGAATATTTATAGTGAGCATTTATGTCCACTCCATTGTAATCTCTCAAACACCACAGCTAGTAGCACATTTAATTTGTAGAATATAGTAACTAATTACTGGACTGTCCCATATGCCGCGAGCTTACATATCAGTGCTGTCCCACACATCAGGCTTAATGGTATCAGCTTCTTACATCTAGGAGATACTGAGGTAAAAATTGATATGCGGGGGTAAAATAGGTGCAAACCATACCAATATAGTAGTGATAGATAGTCTGCGCCCAATCTGCACAGGTCCCACTTCTAAATCCGTGTCTGGGGTAGATGTCTAAAAAACAGGAGCCTAAGATATGTTAATGAAGGGTACAATGTCTGTTCAAGGACCCCTCCACAAAACAGGCCCAGACTAGTTTCTACTTTGTTGTATTTGATTTAAATCTGAGCCCTGTTTAGGTTTTAAGCACAAAGTTCCTCCAAGGTTACTAAATATGTACAAGGGCAAACTTTGCACAGTCTTGTTTGACGAGAACACGGGTCAGAGAATCCGTTGCAGCATATCCAATTGCAGTGCTTCCCAGTTTCCAACCATTTATTTTAATCAACAGAAAATTGGGAGCACCATGGATAGGGTTCGCTGATCTCCACTCTTTAACCCAGATTCCTGTTGAGCGGAGCTCCGCAGTCTTGCCAAACTGACAGAATATATAGAAACATATAAAATTGATGGACAGGAAAAAAAACAGCTGGACCATCAAGCCTTCCCCGCACAATGATGGCTGGAGCATCATAACTAGACCCTTCTTCATTCACCCCCGCCCACACATCCGCAACCATAGGAGAGTAAAAAAAACTGAAAAACCCCAGGGCCCATAAGGGAAAAAATACTGTGGAAAATTCCTCGCCAAGCCCCCTCAGGTAACCTAAACCAGTCCAGGAGAGCACATCGACCAAGTGTTAACTATTAAGCCACTTACCTTCGATATAATATGATCTCTGCCACAGCCAGCTCCCTCTTGACGGCATAGAGAGTCAACACCTTTATGCTTCTTTACTTACATAGAGTCATACTTCATAGATTACAACAGTGACTGCACATCAAAAGTATTTCATTGTGCTGTAAAGCGCTTTGGGACGTCCTAAGGTCATGAAAGGTCCAAATAAATGCAAGCCTTTCTTTTCTTTTTTTAATAGTTCTTTCTGCTTGTGATCCTTTAGTTCATCATCATAGCAGTCCCTCGAAATCGAGGAAGACTTACTTCCACTCTAAAAGTGAGTTCTTGGGTGACTGAACAGTCCAATACGGGAATTACAGTCTCTGTCACAGGTGGGACAGACAATCGTTGAAGGAAAGGGTGGGTGGGGAGTCTGGTTTGCCGCACTCTCCTTCCGCTGCCTGCGCTTGTTTTCTGCATGCTCTCGGCGATGTGACTCGAGGTGCTCAGTGCCTCCCGGATGCTCTTCCTCCACTTAGCATGGTCTTTGGCCAGGGATTCTCAGGTGTCGGTGGGGCTGTTACATTTTATCAAGGAGGCTTTGAGGGTGTCCTTGAAACGTTTCCTCTGCCTACCTGGGGCTCGCTTACCGTCTAGGAGTTCTGAGTGGAGCACTTGCTTTGGGAGTCTTGTCGGGCATGTGGACAATGTGGCCCACCCAACGGAGCTGATCGAGTGTGGTCAGTGCTTCGATGCTGGGATGTTGGCCTGATCGAGGACACTAACATTGGTGCGTCTGTCCTCCCAGGTGATTTGCAGGATCTTGCGGAGACATTATTGGTGGTATTTCTCCAGCGATTTGAAGTGTCTACTGTATATGGTCCACATCTCTGAGCCATACAGGAGGACGGCTATCACTACAGCCCTGTAGACCATAAGCTTGGTGCCAGATTTGAGGGCCTGATCTTTGAACATTCTCTTCCTCAGGCGGCCGAAGGCTGCACTGGCGCACTGGAGGCGGTGTTGAATCTCGTCGTCGATGTCTGCCCTTGCTGATAATAGGCTCACGACGTATGGAAAGTGGTCCACGTTGTCCAGGGTCGCGCCATGGATCTGATGACTGGGGGGGGCAGTGTTGTGTGGTGGGGTCAGGCCTTTATCTTATGGATGTTTAGTGTAAGGCCCTTGCTTTCGTATGCCTTGGTGAAGATGTTGACTATGACTTGGGAGTTCAGCCTCTGAATGTGCACAGAGGCAAACATCGTCCGCGTACTGTAGTTCGACGACAGAGGATGGGACGGTCTTGGATCTGGCCTGGAGACGATGAAGGTTGAACAGGTTCCCACTGATTCTGTAGTTTAGTTCCACTCCAGCAGGGAGCTTGTTGAGTATGAGATGGAGCATTGCAGCGAGGAAGATCGAGAAGAGAGTTGCCGTGATGACGCAGTCCTGCTTGGCCCCGGTCAGCATGTGGATTGGATTTGTGGTGGATCCATTGGTTGGGATCACGGCTTGAATGTCGTCGTGGAGCAGGCGGAGGGTATCAACAAACTTTTGGGGGAAGCCGAAACGGAAGAGGACGCTCCATAGTCCCTCGCAATTAACAGTGTCAAAGACCTTTGTAAGAAGGCCAGGTACAAGGGTTGGTGCTGTTCCCTGTATTTTTCTTGCACTTGTCACGCTGTAAAGATCATGTCCGTTGTACCCCGTAGTGGACGGAACCCGCACTGTGAGTCCGGGAGGAGCTCCTCAGCCACAGTGCGAAGACGGTTGAGGAGGATTCTAGCGATGACCTTCCCAGTGGCTGATAACAGGGAGATTCCTCTGTAGCTGCCGCAGTCAGACTTGTCCCCTTTTTTAAAGATGGTCATGATTATTGCATCTCTGAGATCTCCCGGCATGCTCTCCTCCCTCCAGATGAGAGATGAGGTCATGCATTCGTGCCAATAGAGCCTCTCCGCTCCTGATGTCTTATTGTTCTTGAGCTGACAGATGGCCTTTTCTACCTTGTGCAGGGCTGGGGTTTTGCTGAGATGGTGGCAGGTAGAAAGCTGCGGGATGGAGTCGAGGACACTCATGTCAAAGACAGAGTCTCGGTTAAGGAGATCTGCAAAGTGCTCCTTCCAGCGGGTCCTGACTGCCTCGGTGTCCTTGATGAGTGTCTCCCCATTCTTGGCCAACAGTGGCGTGGGGCCTTGGGTGCTTGGGCCGTAGATGGACTTGACTGTGGTGAAGAATCCTCGCACATCATGGCTGTCGGCCAGCTCCTGAATCTCCTGTGCTTTCTGCACCCACCATTTATTCTTTAGGTCGTGGGTTTTTTGAAGGACCTCGGCCTTAAGCTGTCTGTAAAGCTGCTCCCGAGTTGGGTTGTTTTCGGTTCAGAAATGCCCTGCGCTTGCGATTTATTAGCTCTTGGATCTCCTGGCCATTCTCATCAAACCAGTCCTGGTGTTTCCTGATTGAGTGACCGAGCGTCTCTTCGTAGGCACTGGTTATGGTGGCCTGGAGGGCAGACCAAGCGCTGTGGGCATTCTGTGTCTCGGGGTCATCAAAGGTCGCCAGGTTAGCAGTGAGGCGCTGGCTGTATAGGGCTCATTTAGCTGGGTCTTTGAGTGTCCCGTCGTTGATTTTTCTGCGGCACTGCTTCTGCTGCTGTTGCCGCTTTGGGGCTACATTGATGTTGATGACGGAACGGATTAGGCGGTGGTCCATTCAGCAGTCATCAGCTCCTGTCATAGCGCGGATGATGCGCACATCCTTGCGACCCCTGGCTCGAACGATGATGTAGTCGGGCAGGAGCCAGTGTTTGGAGCAAGGGTGTTGCCACGATGCCTTGTACTTGTCCTTCTGGCGGAACAAGGTGTTGGTGATGACAAGGTTGTTTTTTAGTTCATAGTACAAACAGATAACAAAGATTAAAGAACTTAATTGCAGACATAAAGAACAATGGAGATAATGGGTAACTCTTTACATGTAGCCTGACCTCGAACAGAAACAATGGTAACTCACTGATATCTCAGCTATAGATGTGACATTTCAGAATACAGAATGGTTTAATAACCAAACCAAACTAGTGCAAGGAGTCGAACAACCACCTCAGCTCTAGTAAGAAAGGAATACGGCAATACTGGAATCCTGTCCAAAGCTATTAGACTGTGTAAGACATCACAGCTGAGCCTGGGCTGTGCTGAGCTAGCTCATCTCAATCAAGGTAACAATTGGGACATTGAATTCAAGAGGGAGTTAGATATGGCCCTTGCGGTTAAGGGGATCAAGGAGTATGGAGAGAAAGCAGGAAAGGGATACTGAGGGAATGATCAGCCATGATCTTATTGAATGGTGGTGCAGGCTCGAAGGGCCGAATGGCCTACTCCTGCACCTATTTTCTATGTTTCTATGTTTCTAAGTTAGGGAAGCAAAATTTAACACATTCCTGCTCCTGATTGCTATCTGATGACTCCTGGTAGAAAGTGCGTATTTATGAATGTCAGATGATGGGATTACCCCTACAGATGAATACCTTTTTGAGAGTCAAACAATCTACAACTGCTTAATCAGCATCAAGCTCACAACTCTTAAATATGGCGATTTGCCAATTTAATTCAATCCTGTGTCCCCTTGTTAAAGGGGCACGACCACTAGAACCTGCAAACTAACCAAAAACGTTTAAGAAAACCTAACAAATCAAATCAAAATTTGGTTCCGGGGTGATGATGCCTGCAGGTGAATAGCCTGTCTGTCACAGAGGGATCATGGGGTGCTTGGCATCCATGGCAGTATATTCCAGCAATCAGTCAGAAGCACTTTCGGGAGGGGTCAAAATTTGTAATCTTGTAGTTTTATTTTTCCTTTCTGTGGAGAACTCCCCACATAAGAATGTGAGGACTTAGTATCAGCTTCCTCACCTCTGATGTCAGAAGATTGTGGGTTCAGGCCCCACTCCAGGGGGGTGAAATTGTCTCTTTTTCAGAGGCAGTTGGAGTCTCCGGGGTGGGAGTGGGGCACTACTGGCTCCCGGAAAATTGCTCAGAAGTTTGCGGCGGTGCTGCCATGGCCCATGCAGCCACGCAACCGGCGCTGACGTAATTGCCGTGCGCGGCGACCCCCCCAAACACTGCGCGCTGACCGCTTATTGCCCTGCGGGGGAAATTGCAAGCGGGTCTCAACGCTAGCTCCGCAAGTCGTGAAGCTGGCCGACATCTGCTCGCTGGGCGGAAGTTAAAGGGGAGGTCGCCAGCACCCCACGCCGCCATCTTACTTTTTTTGCCGGCTCTCGGATCGGCTTCCCGACCTGAATTTTCACATGGTCCGGGCCACCATCGTGCAACCTTTTATGTCCACTCCGGTTTGGGTGCCAGGTTACCCTGCCCTGGTGATCCAGTGGAGGCCAGCAGAGGCCTTGCAAAGTGCGTAGCGGCCCTCCCCTTTAAGCGAAGGGGAGGGGCGTTGAAGCGCATCCACGCTATGCGAAGCATTAGTGTAGTGCTGCACTACTCGCCCCATGAGTGCCGCTAGTCCCACCCCTAAAGTAAGTGGAGCACGCGGTGATTGCGCTACACTTCCTTTGAGGAGCGGTAAACCAAATTAAGCGGCCAGGGCAGGACCTCTGCGTCAGGCGCAGAAAATCCTGGCCCCAGCAGGTTACCGCCCCCAATTGGGGAGCAGGGCAATTTCGCCCCCCAGATACTTTAGCACATAATCTTACCTGACACTCCAGTGCAGTACCTAGGGAGTGCTACATTGACAGCGGTGCCATCTTTCAGATGAGACCTTAAACTCTCAGGTGGACATAAAAGATTCCATGGCACTATTTCGAGGAAGAGCAGGGGAGTTCTCGCTGGTATCCTCGCCAATATTTGTCCCTCAACCAACATCACAAAAACAGATTATCTATTCATTATCACATTGCTCTTTGTGGTACTTTGCAGTGATAAAATAAGCATTCCGGTTCACTCAGCACACCCATACACCCAGCGGTGGGAGGGTACAAACCTTGAATGTAGACTTAGGCATTTCATTTAATTTCCCCTATTAACCCTAACCCTAACTCTCATGCAGATTGGGGCCACCACACTGTCCAGGGCAGCTTGCCTTTTATGGTCCTGACCTAGTTCCATCAATATCCCCTCCTCCAGTGCATTACCCCGGAGGCTGTTATGTAGCTGTGAGCCATGGCAATGGTAACTCAACCAGAACGTGGCATGCTAACGAAGCCTGACCCATTCCCACCCTGACATCCACGCACACAGACCACAGACCGTTCAGCCCAGATCCCTAGACTTCGATCAGGAGGGGGGAACCTCTGGCTGATTGACCGTTCCCTAATCCAGTGCTGCCAAAGCCAATAGAAGTAGGCCCGCCCCTGCCCCAGCTGGGATCTGTTAATGTAGCACAGACAGGAGAGTGAACCGACATTCAGTAAATTAAACTAAAAATGCTATCATTTTAGACTGCTTTACTTGGGCACAATGTTGGATGGCAGCCCAGACAACATTTCTAAAATTGGAATTGAGAGCGCTTTAAGGGGGTTATGCAAGAACTGCTCAATCCTCCTATATCTGGTGAGATACTGTGTGTGTTTGTCTCAGTGAAACACATTCGAGCACGGTGTGTTCTTTTCAGGTCTGACCCGGACGGAGAGCAGCTCAGCGCTTATCACTCGCTCCAGACATATCCTAACATGTAAGCCACCTTCATATAGTCCAGCCATTATAGGAGCACCCAGCTGTGGGCTGTTATCTTGGCCATTTATCAATGTGTTCTCTTGGTACTTCCTGTCGCTATAGAGAAACAATATGGTTTGTATTCAGTCTCAAGAGATTTTGTCAACTCCACCAGAAAACAGCATTGCAACTTGATGGCGACAGCGTGTTCCTCGGAACGCAGCTCTCATTCAGGGCAGATCATGGCTAGATTGTACCAATCATCATCATCATCATAGGCAGTCCATCAAAATCGAGGAAGACTTGCTTCCACTCTAAACATAGAAAATAGGTGCAGGAGTAGGCCATTTGGCCCTTCAAGCCTGCACCACCATTCAATAAAGTCATGGCTGATCATTCCCTCAGTACCCCTTTCCTGCTTTCTCTCCATACCCCTTGATCCCTTTAGCCGTAAGGGCCATATCTAACTCCCTCTTGAATATATCCAATGAACTGGCATCAACAACTCTCTGCGGTAGGGAATTCCACAGGTTAACAACTCTCTGAGTGAAGAAGTTTCTCCTCATCTCAGTCCTAAATGGCCTACCCCTTATCTTAAGACAGTGTCCCCTGGTTCTGGACTTCCCCATCATCGGGAACATTCTTCCCGCATCTAACCTGTCCAGTCTCGTCAGAATCTTTTAAGTTTCTATGAGATCCCCTCTCATCCTTCTAAACTCCAGTGTATAAAGGCCCAGTTGATCCAGTCTCTCCTCATATGTCAGTCCCGCCATCTCAGGAATCAGTCTGGTGAACCTTCACTGCACTCCCTCAATAACAAGAATGTTGTTCCTCAGATTAGGAAACCAAAACTGAATACAATATTCCAGGTGAGGCCTCAACAAGGCCCTGTACAACTGCAGTAAGACCTCCTTGCTCCTATACTCAAATCCCCTAGCTATGAAGGCCAACATACCATTTGCGTTCTTCACCGCCTGCTGTACCTGCATGCCAACTTTCAATGACTGAAGTATTACGACACCCAGGTCTCGTTGCACCTCCCTCTTTCCTAATCTGCCGCCATTCAGATAATATTCTGCCTTCATGTTTTTGCCCCTAAAGTGGATAACCTCACATTTATCCACATTATACTGCATCTGGCATGCATTTGCCCACTCACCTAACCTGGCCAAGTAACCCTGCAGCCTTTTAGCATCCTCAAAAAATTCCAGAAGATTTGTCAAGCATGATTTCCCTTTCAGAAATCTATGCTGACTTGGACCGATCCTGTCACTGCTTTCCAAATGTGCTGCTATTTCATCTTTAATAATTGATTCCAGCATTTTCCACACTACTGATGTCAGGCTAACCGGTCTATAATTACCTGTTTTCTCTCCTTCCTTTTTTAAACAGTGGTGTTACATTAGCTACCCTCCAGTCCATAGGAACTGATCCAGAGTCGATAGACTGTTGGAAAATGATCATCAATGCATCCACTATTTCTAGGGCCACTTTCTTAAGTACTCTGGGATGCAGACTATCAGGCCCCGGGGATTTATTGGCCTTCAATCCCATCAATTTCCCGAACACAATTTCCTGCTTTATAAGGATATCCTTCAGTTCCTACTTCTCACTAGACCCTCTGTCCCCTAATATTTCCGGAAGGTTATTTGTGTCTTCCTTCGTGAAAACAGAACCAAAATATTTGTTTAACTGGTCCGCCATTTCTTTTTTCCCCATTATAAATTCACCTGAATCTGACTGCAAGGGACCTACATTTATTTTCACTAATCTTTTTCTCTTCACATATCTATAGAAGCTTTTGCAGTCAGTTTTTATGTTCCCAGCAAGCTTCCTCTCATACTCTATTTTCCCCCTCCTAATTAAACCCTTTGTCCTCCTCTGCTGTATTACAAAATTCTCCCAGTCCTCAGGTTTGCTGCTTTTTCTGGCCAATTTATATGCCTCTTCCTTGGATTTAACACTATCCTTAATTTCCCTTGTTCGCCACGGTTGAGCCACCTTCCCCGTTTTATTTTTACTCCAAACAGGGATCTACAATTGTTGAAGTTCATCCATGTGATCTTTAAATGTTTGCCATTGCCTATCCATCGTCAACCCTTTAAGTATCACTCGCCAGTCTATTCTAGCCAATTCACGTCTCATACCATCAAAAGTGAGTTCTTAGGTGACTGAACATTCCAATGCGGGAATTACAGTCTCTGTCACAGGTGGGACAGACAGTCGTTGAAGGAAAGGGTGGGTTTACCACACGTTCCTTCCGCTGCCTATGCTTGGTTTCTACATGCTCTCGACGATGAGACTCGAGGTGCTCAGCGCCCTCCCAGATGCACTTCCTCCACTAAGGGCGGTCTTTGGCCAGGGACTCCCAGGTGTCAGTGGGGATACTGCATTTTATCAAGGAGGCTTTGAGGGTGTCCTTGAAACATTTCCTCTGCCCACCTTGGGCTCGCTTGCCGTGTAGGAGTTCCGAGTGGAGCGTTTGCTTTGGGTCAGGCATGTGAACAATGTGGCCCTCCCAGCAGAGCTGGTCGAATGTGGTCAGTGCTTCGATGCTGGGGATGTTGACCTGATCGAGGACGCTAATGTTGGTGCATCTGTCCTCCCAGGGGATTTGCTGGATCTTGCAGAGCCTACTGTATACGGTACATGCCTCTGAGCCATACAGGAGGGCGGGTATCACTACCACCCTGTAGACCATGAGCTTGGTGGCAAATTTGAGGGCCTGATCTTCGAACACTTTTTTCCTCAGGCGGCCGAAGGCTGCGCTGGCGCACTGGATCTCGTCGTCAATGTGTGCCCTTGCTGATAATAGACTCCCGAGGTATGGAAAGTGATTCACGTTGTCTAGGGCCACGTCGTAGATCTTGGTGACTGGGGGGCAGTGCTGTGTGGCGGGGTCAGGTTGATGGAGGACCTTTGTCTTACAGATGTTTAGTGTACGCCTCAGTGAAGATGTTGACTATGACTTGGAGTTCAGTCTCTGAATGTGCGCAGACGCAAGCGTTGTCCGCGTACTGTAGCTCGACCAGAGGTTGGGACGATCTTCGATCTTGCCTGGAGATGACGAAGGCTGAACAGGTTCCCACTGGTTCTGTAGCTTAGTTCCACTCCAACAGGGAGCTTGTTGAGTGTGAGGTGGAGTATGGCAGTGAGGAAGATCGAGAAGAGTGTGATCGAATCACAATGTGGATCTCTAGCGATTGCCATATGGCAGCTGCATAAAGAAGCTCGTGGTATTACAGAAAAGGTCCTCCCGTAGCCATAGGATTCATGAGGACCCAGGAATTTGCTGCAATGGCGATATTGATGACTAACACCGTAAGTTAAACTCCCCAGCCCCCAATAGTGAATTCATGGCAAAATTTTCTGGAAAAATAATTAAAATATGCCACAGCCCACATAACGTTGGATCGGGAGCAACGCGACCAATGGCTGATGCACATTTAACGTACTGTGCCAGCTGTACCTCAGTTGTTAGCACCCTCGACTCTGAGTCAGAAGGTTGTGGGTTCAAATCCTACTCCAAAACCTGAGCTCAAAAAATCTAGGCTGGCACCCCAGTGCAGTGCTGTGGGAGTGCTGCACTACCGGAGGTGCCATCTTTCGGATGAGCCGTTAAACCGAGACGTCTGCTCTCTCATGGCACTATTTTGAAGAAGAGCAGGGGAGTTATCCCCGGCATCCTGGTCAATATCCATCTCTCGATCAACAGATTATCTGGCCATTACTGCATCGCTGTGTGTGGGAGCTTGCTGTGCGCAAATTAGCTGCCGCGCCTCGTACATCACAGCAGCGACCACACTTCAAAAAGCACCTCATTGGCTGTAAAGCGCTTTGGGATGTCCCATGGCCATGAAAGGCGCTAAATAAATGCAAGTCTTTCTTTCTTACTGAACGTAAAAACAGGTTATTTAACATTTCCTTAACGGTAAACAAGCTAAGCAGTGCGTGCAAGTTTCCCATTCCCATACTTAAAAGATTGTTTAGTGTAAATGGAGTTTGTTTATTTCTTCTTTTATAAAAAGAAAGATTGCATTTATACAGCTCCCTTGACGACCTCAGGACATTCCAAAGCACTTTACCAATGAAGTACTTTATGTTGTGTAGTCACTGTTGCAATGTAGGAAACACAGCAGCCAATTTGCGCACAGCAAGGTTCGGGAGCAGCGCGACCAATGTCTGATACACATTTAACGTACTGTGCCAGCTGTGCCTCAGCTGTTAGCACTCTCGACTCTGAGTCAGAAGGTTGTAAATTCAAATCCTACTCCAAAAACCTGAGTTCAAAAAATCTAGGCTGGCACCCCAGTGCAGTGCTGAGGGAGTGTTGCACTATCAGAGCTGCCGTCTTTCGGATGAGACGTTAAACTGAGGCCCCATCTGCTCTCTCAGGTGGATGTAAAAGATCCCATGGCACTATTTCGAAGAAGAGCAGGGGAGCAGGAATCTATGGCTGTGTATTTTCTCCATCTAGATCAAGGATGCTTTGGCCAAATGTCTAACCATTGCCCTGTTGGAGATCCGCTAACACTGCACAGATCAGGGACTGACTCAGGGACCTTATTGGTCTGCGCAGCTCATACAGTTAGTGTTATGTCTTCAAATGCTCTGATAATGACTCCATGAGGCAATGTGTTGTACTTGAACTGTAGTGACCTTAGTCCTTTATTGGTAACTCCAGAGTGAGGATCACACATGGTGGCCTGCCTTTTATACTAGCCCTAGCACACCTGTACAGGTAACTTACAAGTTTCCTACTGCAGTGCTCTCTGGTGGTACATCATGTGTAATGGTACCAGCAGTAAACATGTAGGATACATGACATCACTCTCCCCCAAGTACTTAGTGCAAATCTCCTTCATGCATTGACTGTGCTCTGGGCTTAGCTCTATCTGGTTGACCCTTGGAGGGTAGTTTCTATCTTGGGTGAGTGGATGGTGTTTCGTTGGCAGTAGGGGTGCTGGTCGTTTCTGTTGTGCCTCCATGACCACTCCATTCTCTTCCCCCCCCCTCCCCCCGCCAACCTACAGATTGTGCAGGCGGCTCATTACATTCACATACATTCAAGTCCAAAAAGAAAGATTTGCATTTACCGCATCACATTAGTGGTACCATTGTGAGGCAAGTACCTTTAACTGGTGAGGTACATACTTGATATACTCTTGGAGTCAGTGCTGGGGTCAGCACCGGTGCGTGAGGATAGACTAGTGCCAGAACTGTGGATGGTGTCCAGGTAGTCTGGTGGCGGTGCGGTGCCCCGTGCTGGCAGGCTCAAGTTGCCTGCACTCGGGGCTTTTGCCATTGCTCCTAGCATCAGGCAGGTTCACATGCATGTGACCTCCCTGTCCTCGCTTTGCGCCCCGGGTCGCTGCAGCAGTCGTCTAGCAGTGCACAGGGAACTGCTGACTCACTTGCCTGGGCGATATTTGGTTTGGGATCCTGGCTGGTCCCGGTCATATTTGGGAGAACCGTTGCAGGCGATCCTTTGTTCCCGGGTATGGCCTTGGTGGCGATAGGGTCTGGAGGCTGTGCCTTAGCGCGGTTTGTTCTTTCAGGCTTGTGGCGGTTGGTGCCATCGGGTGCCTGGGGGTGGAGCCGATCGGGGACAGGGTATCGATACCAGTGCCGTTGCCCTCCTGAGATCGCTTGCTCTGCAGCTTGTATGTATTAGCTGCTTGTGGCCACACTCCATGGTGCATTACTCTGGTCCCAGGGATGTAGGCTGCAGCATTGGGTAGCTTGCTGGACCTGTGGGCTCCCGATGGGTGTGTGCCCGCTGCATTGACTGAATGCAGTTGAAATCCTACATTGCACAACCTTTCATTACTTATCGTGAATAAACAGTAGCTCCTATCGCAATCGCACGACATTTCTTTGCTTATTGCATGTACACAACTCTGATCAGCAATTACACATTTTACATCTAACTCACAGTTTTTATTACATTGATTGAACATGTGGAACTGTCCCTTTAAGTGTGATGGGTTGCTGGCCCTCTTTAAGGGAGCCTTGCTATCTTTACCTCAATCCTCTTCCTCGCTGGGTACTATGTGTTGCACCATCAGCGCTTCACCTCATGGTTTGGGCGCCATCTTTCCTCCATCCACGATGTCGACTGCGGTGATCCTCTTCTCCCTGGGTTCTGCCACCGAAGCTGGGAAGTCGCATTTGGATCCGATTTTTTTCCTCCGGAGTCTTGCCACTGGAGCCTAGAAGGTGCGTTCAGGTCGTCTCAGCTGGATCATCTCCACACAGTCGTGCTGGGCGGTCTGTGCCTCGGATGCTGTGCTGGTCTGCTCTCTGGTGCCGGATCCAATCTCAGGTGAGGGTTTGCTTTGCCTCTGCACACAGGGGACGTCGATTGCTGGAGGGATAAAATCTTCCCAACTCCAATGGATCTTCTCCATCCACCTTCTGCCAAGTAGCGTTGGTCCATCAACTGCAACAATCCACCAGGGTAACTTGTGCACTGCGCCATCATGGAGTACCTTTACATCCGCATTATCAATGACTGGGATAAGTTCATTGGTGTAGGTGCGCAGCTTTGCCTGAACCGGGACCAACTTGGGTTGTTTAGTTTGATTGTCCCATAGCCTCTCAAAGGCTTCTTGATTCATTACTGACTGGCTCGCCCTCGTATCCACTTCCATGAAGACTGGAACGCCATTTATCTCGGCTTCCATCCTCAATGTAGAACACTCGGTGGTGCAGGTAAACATGCCATATACCTCATCGTGGAGCTGAGCTGCCTCTCTGACTATCGTTTCATAATCCGCACTGGATTCATGGCCATCTGCAAACTCTTTATCAACACAGTGAGTCATATTTCTTTTACACATTCGCTGGAGGTGGCCGTTTGTGCTGCAGCCTTTACATACATAGTCTTTAAGGCAGCTCTGGCGAGCCCTGTGATTCCCTCCACAACGCCAGCATGGAGCTACTCGGTTAGCCCTCCTCAGCGGACTCTGAGTTAAGGAACTTGGGGGCCTGTTCTCTCTTCCCTGAGAGGATTCACGTTCGACAGTCCAGCCTCTAAAAGGTGCCATTCTGTGTACAGTATTTGCCGGGTTTGAGTCCTGAGGATGAGTCATCCACCTAGAGCCGCAGGTCGAGGTCATGAATGCCTGGCTCACAGAGATGGCCTTCTACAGTGTGACTGTGGTATCCGCAGACAGTAGCTTATGAGAAAGGCCCTCATGGTCGATTCCGATGACAAAGATATCCCGCAGCGCTTCGGTGAGGTGGTCGCCGAAATCACACGGTGCTGCCAGCCTCCTGAGGTCTGTGGCATATTTCACGATTTCCTGCCCTTCAGGCCGTCAGTGTGTATAAAACCGGTGTCTGGCTCTCTTTTGGCTTGTTGTTCTCGAATCAGCGTTACAAGCTCCTCGTACGTCTTGGTCATTGTCTTCGCTGGTGCCAGCAAATCCCTGACGGGGCCATTGACAGTGGGCCCACAATTGGTAGCAGGATAGCTCTGCACTTATCAGCCAGTGTGGCCGGATTGTCGCCTGCCAGGTCATTTGCTGTGAAGAAATGGTCGAGCCTCTCCACAAAGGCGTTCCAACCATCACCATCGGCGAACTGCTGCAACGTACCAAGGTTAGCCATTTTCGCGTGAAGGTCCGTAATCTCGTCGCCAATTGTTATGTCTTCAGATGCTCTGATAATGACTCCACAAGGCAACGTGTTGTACTTGAACTGTAGTGACCTTAGGCCTTTAATGGTAACTCCAGAGTGAGGATCTGTTTTTTATACTAGGCCTGGCACACCTGTACAGGTAACTTACAAGTCTCCCACTGCAGTGCCCTCTGGTGGTACATCATGTGTAATGGTACCAGCAGTAAACATGTAGGATACATGACAGTTAGCAGTATGAATACACACGTATATGAGCCGTGTAAATGTTTTCGGGGATGATACTGGTCTTCGGTGATAGCGCGAAACAAGTGATAATGAATCAGCAGCCCTTTATACACCGAGCTTGATATTCTTTTCCATTGAAGTTAATGGTATGAAACAGCCTGCTGATTCACTAGTGTCCATTTTGCATTTTGCCAATTTCACCTGCTTTGTTTCTTTTACTTTGTCACTTGTTCTTTTTTTCTACCCCCTTGCCTCCTGGTTCCCTTCTCTTATTCCATAGTGTGCATTGCCAAACTTTAGCATTTGCCCACAATTAAACGATGATGTGCTTGGCAGGACAGCCTCATCCCCTGACCTGCGCTGTTGGGAATTGCCCACGATTTTCCTCCCAAGGACAGAACATCGAGGGCCATGTGCTCACATGACTCGTGGGCTAGGCTGCCAGCCAGCAGTACAAGCCAGAAAGTTGGCCCTAAGATACAAACTTAGAACTCTGCATATACTGTTGGCTTGACTGGGAAAAACTGTTACAGGATTAGGAGTTGGTTGATTTACCCAATAAACTCATGAATTAACACACATGTCTCAAAGTTAGCAGCTACTTTTCACTCTTCAATCTGTCTTGGGAGTGCCACATATGCAAGCAGTGGTGGGTATTGATATTGGAATTGACCAGGTACATTGTTTTTATTAGGGTTCTATTTATTCTTTTTTAACGGGGTGTGGGCGTCACCAGCAATCCAGCATTTATTTTTATTGCCCCATCCCTGAGACCTTGAGAAGGAGAAGGTGATGGTGAGCCGCCTCCTTGATCCTCTGTTCTTTGTAGATTTGATACAACTGAGGGGCTTGCTAGGCCATCTCAAAGGACAGTTAAGGGTCAACCACACTGCTATAGATCTGGAGTCACATATAGGTCAAACCGGGTAAGGACAGTGGATTTCCTTCCCTAAAGGACATTACTGAACCAGTTGGGTTTTTACAATAATTCAGTAGTTTCGTGGTAACCATTATTGATACTAGCTTTTTGTTCCAGATTAATTTACTGAATTTAAATTCCACAGCTGGCGTGGTGGGATTTGAACTCACATCTCCAGATCATTAATCCAGGCCTCGGGATTACTAGTCTAGTAACACAACCACTATGCTACCCTTCCCTTTTATTAGGGTTTCAGACTATGAGCTGTGATTTATCCAGTGAAATTTTCAGCAACTTAATCTCTTGGAGGAACAAGGTAAGTGATCGAAGCCTATGATATTGTGTGCAGATATTTCAGTGCATTGAGCTAAGAATTCTCCTCATTATAAATGCAGTTGTGAAGATTTCTTCTGGTATTTAGCATGAAATCATTTTGAATTTCACTCAATACTGAACAATGGAAAGCACCGCAACAGCGCTTACAATATCTCTACACATCTCTACTCGGGGAATCATAACCCTCATATGTATTGTAACAATAACCCCGCCACACTTACTCATATGAGTCAATTTACTGTTACACAAATTACACACCAGCTTGGACAAGAGATGACATTTTAAGTAATGGAGTTTATTACTAAGTGACACTATTTGTTAAAATGAGTACTGTCCCCACCACATAAGTACGACTGCCTAGTAGATCTATATAAATCTATATTAAAAGTCTAATTTTGTATATTCTTATTATAAAGAGGCTGATGTATGGAGGACTACAATTTTCACTTATAGTCTGGACTGTGCGAAACAGAAGAACTCAGTTTTATGTACTGGCTATTTTGGTGGCTTTTAACCCTTTTGAATAGTATAGACCGTTTTCAGTAGATTGCCATAAAGTCTGTAAACCGTTGTTCCAGCCATCGGGTATAGCGGGCAAATCACGTTTGTTTTTCTTATTTCTCTGCCTCTTAGTGTTGATTTTGTTGAGCTCAACCACGACTGCTGCTCCATCTGAAGCCAGAAGATGCTTTGAGACAGCTGGGTAGAGAGATTGGGCTCTCATAAACCTAGTAATAAAGGAAAAACAGTAGGGGATAGGTGTGGGAAGAAATGTCTGTAACTAAATGAGTAGCAACATGCTGTCCTTCTGAAAACTATTGTCTGTTTATCTTCAGTGATGACATTCGACTGAAGAACATGTGGAGCTGAATGCTCCATGTTCCTACATTCCTATGTGCTCAATTCTCTGGAGTGCAGCTTGAACTCATGACCCTCTGATGCAGCGGTGTGACTGCTACCAATGAGCCAAGGCTGATTTATAAATCTTGCATGCAATAGATCTGCGGTTTACAGAGTTGACGGCACAAATCATTACAAATGTGTATGATTTGGTGGCCATTACAGAAACGTGGTTGCAGGGTGGCCAAGACTGAGAATTAAACATACAGGGGTATCTGACAATTCGGAAGGATAGACAAGAAGGGAAAGGAACAATGGACAGTAGCTCTGTTAATAAAGGATGATATCAGGGCAGTTGTGAGAGATGATATTGGCTCTAATGAACAAAATGTTGAATCATTGTGGGTGGAGATTAGAGATAGTAAGGGGAAAAAGTCACTGGTGGGCGTAGTTTATAGGCCCCCAAATAATAACTTCACGGTGGGGCGGACAATAATCAGGGGAATAATGGAGGCATGTGAAAAAGGAATGGCAGTAATCATGGGGGATTTTAACCTACATATCGATTGGTCAAATCAAATCGCACGGGGTAGCCTGGAGGAGGAATTCATAGAATGCATACGGGATTGTTTCTTAGAACAGTATGTTACAGAACCTACAAGGGAGCAAGCTATCTTAGATCTGGTCCTGTGTAATGAGACAGGAATAATAAACGATCTCCTCGTAAAAGATCCTCTCGGAATGAGTGATCACAGTATGGTTGAATTTGTAATACAGATTGAGGGTGAGGAAGTTGTTTCAGAAACGAGGGTACTATGCTTAAACAAAGGGGACTATAGTGGGATGAGGGCAGAGTTAGCTAAAGTAGACTGGGAACACAGACTAAACGGTGGCACAATTGAGGAACAGTGGAGGACTTTCATAGTGCTCAACAAAAATATATTCCAGTGAAAAAGAAGGGCGGTAAGAGAAGGGATAACCCTTACTACTAGGGGGATCAAGGGGTATGGTGAGAAAGCAGGAATGGGGTACTGAGGTTGCATGTTCAGCCATGAACTCATTGAATGGCGGTGCAGGCTCGAAGGGCCAAATGGCCTACTCCTGCACCTATTTTTATTGTTTCTATGAAATAAAGGAGAGTATCAAATTAAAAACCAATGCGTATAAGGTGGCCAAGGTTAGTGGGAAACTAGAAGATTGGGAAAATGTTAAACGACAGCAAAGAATGACTAAGAAAGCAATAAAGAAAGGAAAGATAGATTACGAAAGTAAACTTGCGCAAAACATAAAAACAGATAGTAAAAGCTTTTACCGATATATAAAACGGAAAAGAGTGACTAAAGTAAATGTTGGTCCTTTAGAAGATGAGAAGGGGGATTTAGTAATGGGAAATGTGGAAATGGCTGAGACCTTAAACAATTATTTTGCTTCGGTCTTCACAGTGGAAGACACAAAAACCATGCCAAAAATTGCTGGTCACGGGAATGTGGGAAGGGAGGACCTTGAGACAATCACTATCACTAGGGAAGTAGTGCTGGACAGGCTAATGGGACTCAAGGTAGACAAGTCCCCTGGTCCTGATGAAATGCATCCCAGGGTATTAAAAGAGATGGCGGAAGTTATAGCAGATGCATTTGTTATAATCTACCAAAATTCTCTGGACTCTGGGGAGGTACCAGTGGATTGGAAAGCAGCTAATGTAACACCTCTGTTTAAAAAAGGGGGCAGACAAAAGGCAGTAACTATAGGCCGGTTAGTTTAACATCTGTAGTGGGGAAAATGCTTGAAGCTATCATTAAGGAAGAAATAGCGGGACATCTAGATATGAATAGTGCAATCAAGCAGACGCAACATGGATTCATGAAGGGGAAATCATGTTTAACTAATTTACTGGAATTCTTTGAGGATATAATGAGCATGGTGGATAAAGGTGTACCGATGGATGTGGTGTATTTAGATTTCCAAAAGGCATTCGATAAGGTGCTACACAAAAGGTTACTGCAGAAGATAAAGGTACGCGGAGTCAGAGGAAATGTATTAGCATGGATCGAGAATTGGCTGGCTAACAGAAAGCAGAGAGTCGGGATTATATGGATCCTTTTCAGGTTGGAAATCGGTGGTTAGTGGTGTGCCACAGGGATCGGTGCTGGGACCACAACTGTTTACAATATACATAGACGACCTGGAAGAGGGGACAGAGTGTAGTGTAACAACATTTGCAGATGACACAAAGATTAGTGGGAAAGCGGGTTGTGTAGAGGACACAGAGAGGCTGCAAAGAGATTTAGATAGGTTAAGCGAATGGGCTAAGGTTTGGCAGATGGAATACAATGTCGGAAAATGTGAGGTCATCCACCTTGGAAAAAAAAACAGTAAAAGGGAATATTATTTGAATGGGGAGAAATTACAACATGCTGCGGTGCAGAGGGACCGGGGGGTCCTTGTGCATGAATCCCAAAAAGTTAGTTTGCAGGTGCAGCAGGTAATCAGGAAGGCGAATGGAATGTTGGCCTTCATTGCGAGAGGGATGGAGTACAAAAGCAGGGAGGTCCTGCTGCACCTGTACAGGGTATTGGTGAGGCCACACCTGGAGTACTGCGTGCAGTTTTGGTTACCTTGCTTAAGGAAAGATATACTAGCCTTGGAGGGGGTACAGAGACGATTCACTAGGCTGATTCCGGAGATGAGGGGGTTACCTTATGATGATAGATTGAGTAGATTGGATGTTTACTCGTTGGAGTTCAAAAGGATGAGGGGTGATCTTATAGAAACATTTAAAATAATGAAAGGGATAGACAAGATAGAGGCAGAGAGGTTGTTTCCACTGGTCGGGGAGACTAGAACTAGGGGGCACAGCCTCAAAATACGAGGGAGCCAATTTAAAACCGAGTTGAGAAGGAATTTCTTCTCCCAGAGTGTTGTGAATCTGTGGAATTCTCTGCCCAAGGAAGCAGTTGAGGCTAGCTCATTGAATGTATTCAAATCACAGATAGATAGATTTTTAACCAATAAGGGAATTAAGGGTTACAGGGAGCGGGCGGGTAAGTGGAGCTGAGTCCACGGCCAGATCAGCCATGATCTTTTTGAATGGCGGAGCAGGCTCGAGGGGCTAGATGGCCTACTCCTGTTCCTAATTCTTATGTTCTTATGTTCTATGTGTGTTTGCATGATACATTGATAGCGGCATAGTCTATATAATAGACTTCTATAATATACTAGTGTGCATGTGTGACAAGCCTCGTAACTAATTTATGTCTGTGTGTATATATTAGTTGGGTCTATACAGCTTTTTGGTTCTTCGATTTGTTTCCCTTTTTCACCCTTTCTCTCATAAAAGTGCGGACTTTCACTTGGGTATGTCTCCAGGGGCGCGCGCGGTAGCTCCTGGACATTCTTCGGGCATGAGTCTAAGAGTGTTGTTCGCCCATGAAGGCATCGCAGCTCACCGATGTCCATACACGCACACTTTCCAGCTGGACAGCAATCAACCACAGAAATCCCGACTGCCTTTTCCCCTCCCTGGAGGGGAGACATTTCCTCTCTCGACCCCTTAGGGACAGAGGTCGCTGAAGCCAATTGTAGAACTGTTGTCCCAGCTGAGACCAGTTGCTCAGCACAGGCCGGAAATTAAAATTCGGCTGGGGCTAGATTTTCTGCGTTGGGTGCAATGGGCGACCTGGGTCCAAATTGTGCCCAAAATTGCACTAGTTTTGAGAAGTGTTTTTTTCCTCATGTTTCTGATCAAACTCATTTGCTTTTCGACAAACGCAAAATCTGCCATGCACCAGCGCAATCGAGCAGCAATTTAAAATGTACGTTTGAAAAAAAAAACATTTTTGCTTTAAAAAAAGTTTTCTTGACAGATTTAAGAGTGGTAATTTGGTGAAGTTTGATTAATTCAGCTGAAAATGAGTTTATCACAAAAAAGCAACATGCAAGAGTGCCTAGTTCCCCACCTGTGAGTAACCTGATTGTACAGAACTGAAAGTGATGATCAAAAACTATACGGAACCATTTGCCAGTTATATTGGTGTATAGTAGTCAGTTGCTTAGAAATTTTTTTTTAAATTCAAACGCTTTTAAAACATTGCTATCAATGTCCTTGCTCCCCCCCCCCCCAAAAAAGCTTAATTTTTAGAGACTCCTCAAAGGCCCGTAAATAAGTAGAAACTCACAATGGGGGCGAGTTCAGTTTTGTGGGAGAGGCCGGCTTCTAGCACAATGCTTTTAAAACAAACACAATTTATTGCGGAAACTCGAGTTATGCTGAATGTAATTTGTGCTGAGAATTCCACGATCCTTTGGATTTTGCCGATTTCATCTGAATTGCGCCAAAAAAGAACAGTGCAACTGAGCGGAATTTCCAGGCTAGGATCTTTCTGGTGAGTAGACACAAGATCTTCCTCTGTCATGTGTGGTGACTTTAATTACAAGGGCATTGGGGGATATGGGGGATATGGGTATTGAACCTGTACATGTTTGTGTCTGTGCAACAGGCCTACATCACATTTGTGTGTGCGGCAAACTTACACGATACAGTTATGTATTTATGTGATAGATTTTTATGATACATATGTGTGTCAGAGACCTGCATAACTCAACTGCAGTCATGTAACCCTCTGAGATCTCTGCGGTCCTCCAATTCTGGCCTCTTGCGCGTCCCCGATTTTCATCACTTCACCATTGGTGGCCATGCCTTCAGCTGCTTGAGCCCTAAGCTCTGGAATTCTCTTCCTAAACCTCTCTGCCTCTCTTCCTTTAAGACACTTCTTAAAACCTATTTCTTGACCAAGCTTTTAGTCACTTATGTGAATATCTCCTTACGTGCCTCGGTGTCAAATTTTATTTGATAACGCTTCTGTGAAGTGTCTTTGGACCTTTTTCTATGTTAAAAGCCTTATATAAATCCAAGTTGTTGTAAGTGATAGACATATGTATGCATGTGTATATCGAATAACAAACAAAAGAGGGCAATTCTGATTTCTAGTCATCTGACGTGTGGGCTTGTGGCCTACATAAAGTACTTGCATGTGTCAAACAGAAAGAAAAAAAGACTTGCATTTGTATAGCGCCTTTCACAACCACCAGACATCCCAAAGCGCTTTACAGCCAATGAAGTATTTTTGGAGTGCAGGAAACACGGCGACCAATTTGCGCACAGCAAGCTCCCACAAACAGCAATATGATAATGACCAGATAATCTGTTTTTAGTAATGTTGATTGAGGGATAAATATTGACCAAAACAGCAGGGATAACTGCCCTGCTCTTCGAAATAGTGCCGTGCGATCTTTTACATCCACTTGAGCAGACGGGGCTTCAGTTTAACACCTTATCCAAAAGACACATCTGCAAGAGCACTCCCTCAGCATTGCACTGCAGTATCAGCCTAGATTTATGTGTTCAAGTTCCTGGAGTGGGATTTGAACCCCCAACTTTCTGATCCAGAGGTGAGCATACTACCCACTGAGCCACAGCTGACATGATATAGAGTGCACTTGTGTGTTAACCCTACATAGTGCACTTGTGCATGTCAATCCCATAGTATGCACTTGTGTGTGGGCCCATGTCTGGGATCAGGAACAGCAGCAGCTGGTGAAGGACAGCTCTGTAATTCAAAGGTGAAAATAGGTTTATTTGTTTCTAAATCTACAGTGTTTAAAGCACAACCACTTGTAAAAGTTTTCTAATTATGGTCAATTGGAAATTGTAGCTTTACAAAAATATATTTTATGACAGAAAAGATTTCTTGTACAGTAAATTTGGTGAACTTTGTTGTTGTTTGTTGGTGGGAGGGGAGATATCTATTCAGTGTGTTAGGTAGGGATAGACTAACTGTAATTCATTGTCATTTCCAGTATCTTATCTAGTTTGTGACGGTGAGACAAATATTTAGAACAAATATTTATTTATTTATTCATATACAGTATACATATGTATACAAATCTATGTTTAGGCACTATGTTGGCAAGTGAGAGAGATGGTGACACCTATTTAGAGCTCAACATGGGCATCAATATAATAGGAACTGAGGAAAGGGCTTAATTGGTACAAAAAGGTGTGAGCAGAAGGATTAGCAAGGGAATTCAATGCAAAGAGAATCAGTACACAAAGGGGCCTGAAAAGCAGCACTGCATTTACAAACTCACATTTTCAGTGAGAGATGGGCTATTAAAGGAAGTATGGAAGCAATGCTAACCGACATAAAAATATGTGAGGTTTGTAAATTGTACGAAAGCATGAAAATGCAGCCAGTTGAAAGAATGGGTGTGTGTTAAGTGTTTATAGAGCAGACAGCATTACTATTTTGCCACAATTTTCTTTGTGGTTCGAAAGGCACCAGAAGTGACCGCAACAGTGACCATGCTACACACGTGAGTGTCGGGAGTAATGGATGCAAATTTACATGTTTCTCTCGTCCTCTGAGTGAGGCTGGGACTCATCGCCAATTTCTCCTTACATTGTCACCCATGTATGATGATAAATTACTTGCGACTACCCATTTAGAACCTCTACAACTGTTTGAGACAGGGCCTTAGTCAGGGATGACTTTAAACCCAGATTCTGGAGCTGAAAGGGCAATGTTTGAGATTGTATATTTGAAAAATAAGGAAGGAGAAACCTGATAGGCCAGTAACTAGATATCTTACACCGCTGATACAGATTTGCATAGTTATCCACTGTGGTTTTTCTTCTGATTGAACATTTACGTAGTAGACAATGTCATGTATGTAACCTTTATGTAACAACACTGCAATACTGTATATACGTAAGAAATGCACACCTTGACCACAGGTGAACTTGTGGAAGACACTCCTCACCTGGTCACCTAGGTATATAAAGGGAGGTCCCACGCAGGGTCATCGCTTCTTGGTCCTGTGAATAAAGGTTCAGGCCATGGAGTGACCTTGTCCATAGAATGTGCCTCGTGTGGATTTGTGGTATTGTGTAAGGACTTTACATTGGCGACGAGAAACGGGAATCAACGACCCACGAGAATGGCCACCGGCAGCACAGATGAATGGTACTGTGTTGGTGAGGACTGGGATGATTTCATTGAGAGGCTCCAGCAGAGTTTTGTCATGAAGGACTGGCTGGGAGACGCAGCGGCCAACAAGCGAAGGGCTCATCTGCTGACCAGCTGTGGACCTAAGACTTACGCGCTCATGAAAGACCTGCTAGCCTAGGTCGAGAAGCCGGCGGATAAAATCTTTGAAGAGCTCAGCAAACTAATCGGTGAGCACTTCAAACCGGCGAGCAGTGTACACATGGCCCGACACCAATTCTGTACCCACCAACGTCGGGAAGGACAGAGCACACCGGATTTCATTGTGGACCTCTGGCGCTTGGCCAGCCTCTGTAAGTTCACAGACGCCTGCAGGGGGGAGATGCTAAGGGATTTCTTTATTGAGGGCATCGGTCATGCTGGGATTTTCAGAAAGCTAATTGAGACCAAGGACTTGACCTTGGAAGCGGTGGCGTTGATGGCTCAGACTTTTATGGTGGGGGAGAAGGAAACCAAGATAAAATACGCGCGCAATTCTGCCTCCAACGTGGCAATGGATCAGGGAGTCAATACCATAAACGCGACACAGAGCCCCACAGGCAGGCAAGGGCAGTTCGAGACACCCTAGACATAAAAACATAGAAATATAGAAAATAGGTGCAGGAGTAGGCCATTCGGCACTTCTAGCCTGCACCGCCATTCAATGAGTTCATGGCTGAACATGCAACTTCAGTACCCCATTCCTGCTTTCTCGCCATACCCCTTGATCCCCTTAGTAGTAAGGACTACACCTAACTCCTTTTTGATATATTTAGTGCATTGGCCTCAACAACTTTCTGTGGTAGAGAATTCCACAGGTTCACCACTCTCTGGGTGAAGAAGTTTCTCCTCATCTCGGTAGTAACTGGCTTACCCCTTATCCTTAGACTGTGACCCCTGGTTCTGGACTTCCCCAACATTGGGAACATTCTTCCTGCATCTAACCTGTCTAAACCCATCAGAATTTTAAACGTTTCTATGAGGTCCCCTCTGATTCTTCTGAACTCCAGTGAATACAAGCCCAGTTGATTTAGTCTTTCTTGATAGGTCAGTCCCGCCATCCCGGGAATCAGTCTGGTGAACCTTCGCTGCACTCCCTCAATAACAAGAATGTCCTTCCTCAGGTTAGGAGACCAAAACTGTACACAATACTCCAGGTGTGGCCTCACCAAGGCCCTGTACAACTGTAGCAACACCTCCCTGCCCCTGTACTCAAATCCCCTCGCTATGAAGGCCAACATGCCATTTGCTTTCTTAACCGCCTGCTGTACCTGCATGCCAACCTTCAATGTCTGATGTACCATGACACCCAGGTCTCGTTGCACCTCCCCTTTTCCTAATCTGTCACCATTCAGATAATAGTCTGTCTCTCTGTTTTTACCACCAAAGTGGACAACCTCACATTTATCCACATTATACTTCATCTGCCATGCATTTGCCCACTCACTTAACCTATCCAAGTCGCTCTGCAGTCTCATAGCATCCTCCTCGCAGCTCACACTGCCACCTAACTTAGTGTCATCCGCAAATTTGGAGATACTACATTTAATCCCCTCGTCTAAATCATTAATGTACAGTGTAAGCAGCTGGGGCCCCAGCACAGAACCTTGCGGTACCCCACTACTCACCGCCTGCCATTCTGAAAACTACCCATTTACTCCTACTCTTTGCTTCCTGTCTGACAACCATTTCTCAATCCATGTCAGCACACTACCCCCAATCCCATGTGCTTTAACTTTGCACATTAATCTCTTGTGTGGAACCTTGTTGAAAGCCTTCTGAAAGTCCAAATATACCGCATCAAATGGTTCTCCCTTGTCCACTCTACTGGAAACATCCTCAAAAAATTCCAGAAGATTTGTCAAGCATGATTTCCCTTTCACAAATCCATAGACAGCAATAGTCCCAAGAGTAAGTCTCCAACAGAGACACTGGTAGGCTGAACGGACATTTATGCCCCCCAGTGGACAATGCGGCGCGGGATGGGGCCATTGACACCCACTAACAGGGTGCTCAAGAGCAGTCAAAGGGACAGTCAGCGAGGAATGCCTTGCAACAGCTCTTTTGTTCACAACAATGGGAATCTCAGTTCATGCTGGAGGTGTGGGGGCAGACATGCTGCCAGGACTTGCAGGTTTTAACAGTTCGTCTGCAGAAATTGTAACCTCAGTGGCCATTTAGCCAGAATGTGCAGAAAGCCTGTAACCAGGCTAATATACGAGGTGGATGAACCAGATGAGGGGTCTGCGAGGCAGGATGACGCTTGGGGCAAATCAATGGACGCTGAAGTTCAGCGGGTTCATGTGGCAAACATTCACAGCTGATATACCAAAACGTCACCTATGATGATGAAAGTCCTATTAAACGGCATCCCTGTACGCATGGACATGGGGGCCAGCCAGTCACTCATGAGTGTCCAACAATTCGAAAAGCTGTGGCCACTCAAAGCCAGCAGACCCAAACTAAAACGCATTGAACACAATTATGGACGTACACCAAAGAAATCATTCCAGTGCTAGGCAGTGCAATGTTGGCGGTCACACACAATGGATCGGTGAACCGGCTGCCGCTCTGGATTGTCCCGGGCAATGGTCCCGCACTGTTGGGGAGGAGCTGGTTAGTTGAGATGAACTGGAAATGGGGAGATGTGCACGCCATGTCATCTGTGGAGCAAAGTTCATGCTCACAGGTCCTACAGCAATTTGAATCACTATTTCAACCTGGCGTCGGGACGTTCAAAGGTACCAAAGTGGTGATACGCATCACCCCGGATGCCAGACCAGTGCACCACAAAGCCAGAGCTGTGCCGTATGTGATGCGGGAGAAAATTGAGAGCGAGTTGGACCGGTTGCTGAGAGAGGGCATCATCTCGCCCGTTGAGTTCAGTGACTGGCCAAGCCCCATCGTTTCCGTCCTAAAAGCGGATGGCTTGGTCAGGATCTGTGGCGGCTACAAGGCCACTATCAACTGGGTGTCCCTACAATACCAATACCCGCTCCCGAGAGCGGAGGACCTTTTTGCCACGCTGGCAGGCGGCAAGCTGTTCACCAAGTTGGACCTCATTTCCGCCTACATGACCCAAGAACTGGCCGACGAATCTAAACTACTGACCACCATCACCACGCACAAGGGACTGTTTGTTTACAACAGGTGTCCGTTTGGCATTCGATCAGCGGCCGCGATGTTCAAAGAAACATGGAAAGCCTGCTCAAATCCATTCCTGGAACAATCGTATTTCAGGACAACATCCTCATCACCGGTCGTGACACTGAGGAACACCTCCACAACCTGGAGGAGGTGCTATGCTGACTGGACCGGGTAGGCCTGTGACTCAAGAAGTCTAAGTGTGTGTTTTTGGCTCCCGAGGTCGAGTTTCAGGGCAGGAGGGTTGCTGCAGACGGGATTCAGCCTACCGAATCCAAAACGGAGGCGATTCGACGAGCACCCAGGCCCTGCAACACATTGGAGTTGCGTTCCTTTCTGGGACTCTTGGACTATTTCGGGAACTTTCTGCCAAATTTGAGCATGTTGTTGGAGCGGCTACACGTGCTCCTGTGTAAGGGTTGTGATTGGTTTTGGGGGGACTGTCAGGAACGGGCTTTCAATCAGGCGCGGAACCTACTTTCTTCAAATAAGTTGTTGACCCTGTACGACCCCCGTAAGAAATTGGTTCTGACATGTGATGCATCGTCCTATGGGGTTGGGTGCGTGTTGCAGCAGGGTAACGCTGAGGGCCAACTACAACCTGTGGCTTATGCCTGCAGGTCGCGCTCTCAAGCTGAACGGGGATATGGGATGGTTGAGAAGGAAGCACTCGTATGTGTCTATGGGGTGAAAAAGATGCATCAGTACCTTTTTGGCAGGAGGTTCGAATTAGAAATGGACCACAAGCCGTTAACATCCCTGCTGTCAGACAGCAAGGCCGTCAATGCCAATGCATCAGCTCACATACAGCAATGGGCTCTCACGCTAGCTGTGTATGACTACACCATCCGGCACCGGCCCGGCACCAAAAATTGCGCTGACACGCTCAGCAGGCTTCCAATGGCCACCACCGAGGGGGCAGCGGAGCAAAGCGCTAAGATAGTCATGGCTGTTGATGCCTTTGACAGCGCAGGCTCCCCCATCACAGCCCGCCAGATCAAAATCTGGACCAACAGAGATCCCCTCCTATCCTTGATTAAGAAATGTGTCCTGACTGGGGATTGGGCGCCCGTACACGGAGCATGCCCTGAGGAGGTCAGACCGTTTCACAGACGGATGGATGAGCTCTCCATCCAAGCCGACTGCCTACTATGGGGCAGCCAGGTAGTCATGCCCCAGAGGGGCAGGGAGGCATTCATCAGGGAACTTCACAGTGAGCACCCAGGCATTGTGCTGATGAAGGGCATTGCCTGGTCACATGTGTTGTGGCTGGGAATTGATTCAGACCTGGAACACTGTGTTCGCAGGTGCACGATGTGTGCCCAGCTAGGTAATGCCCCCAGGGAGGCCCCGCTCAGCCCGTGGCCCTGGCCCACCAGGCCATGGTTACGCATTCACGTAGACTACGCGGGCCTGTTCATGGGAAAAATGTTTCTCATTGTGGTTGATGCGTACTCGAAATGGATCGAGTGCATCATTTTGAATTCGTGCACAACATCCACCACCGTGGAGAGTCTGCCCGCGGTCTTTGCGACCCACGGCTTGCCGGACATCCTTGTTAGCGATAATGGCCCATGTTTCACAAGCCACGAATTCCGGCAGTTCATATCTTGTAATGGCATTAACCATGTCAGGACAGCACCGTTCAAGCCGGCCTCCAATGGCCAGGCGGAACGTGCGGTCCAAATCATAAAACAAGGCATACTCCGGATTCAAGGACCCTCTCTTCAATGCCGCCTATCGCGCCTCCTGCTGGCCTATAGGTCCCGGCCGCACTCGTTCACGGGGGTCCCACCCATGAAGCTACTCATGAAACGAACACTCAAAACTCGGCTGTCCCTCATTTATCCAGTCCTGTCCGACATTGTTGAGGGCAAGCGCCAGTCCCAAAACGAGTACCATGACCGAAATTCAAGGGGGAGATGTATAGAAGTTGATGACCCCGTATTTGTTCTCAATCACGCTTTGGGGCCCAAATGGCTTGAGGATACTGTAATAGACAAAGAGGGGAATAGGGTCATAGTGGTTAAACTTAACAATGGGCAGATACGCTGCAAGCATCTGGACCAAGTAAAAAAAAGGTTCAGCATGGGCACTGAGGAACCAGAGGAAGATCATGAGATGGTATTCACACCACCGCCAGTGACCGAGCAACAAGAACATTCAGCGGCTTGCACAGTCCCTGCGGTCAGCCCAGACAGGCCGGAATCACCACAGGTAACAGACATGCATAGCAAGGCTCAACAACCAGAGCCCCAACTGAGGCGCTCCACAAGAGAGCGCAGACCACCCGAGAGACTTAACCTATGATCCCAATAAGATGTTGAGGGGGAGGTGATGTCATGAATGTAACCTTTATGTAACAACACTGCAATACTGTATATAGAAACATAGACATAGAAACATAGAAAATAGGTGCAGGAGTAGGCCATTCGGCCCTTCTAGCCTGCACCGCCATTCAATGAGTTCATGGCTGAACATGCAACTTCAGTACCCCATTCCTGCTTTCTCACCATACCCCTTGATTCCCCTAGTAGTAAGGACTTCATCTAACTCCTTTTTGAATATATTTAGTGAATTGGCCTCAACAACTTTCTGTGGTAGAGAATTCCACAGGTTCACCACTCTCTGGGTGAAGAAATTCCTCCTCATCTCGGTCCTAAATGGCTTCCCCCTTATCCTTAGACTGTGTCCCCTGGTTCTGGACTTCCCCAACATTGGGAACATTCTTCCTGCATCTAACCTGTCTAACCCCGTCAGAATTTTAAACGTTTCTATGAGGTCCCCTCTCATTCTTCTGAACTCCAGTGAATACAAGCCCAGTTGATCCAGTCTTTCTTGATAGGTCAGTCCCGCCATCCCGGGAATCAGTCTGGTGAACCTTCGCTGCACTCCCTCAATAGCAAGAATGTCCTTCCTCAGGTTAGGAGACCAAAACTGTACACAATACTCCAGGTGTGGCCTCACCAAGGCCCTGTACAATTGTAGCAACACCTCCCTGCCCTTGTACTCAAATCCCCTCGCTATGAAGGCCAACATGCCATTTGCTTTCTTAACCGCCTGCTGTACCTGCATGCCAACCTTCAATGACTGATGTACCATGACACCCAGGTCTCTTTGCACCTCCCCTTTTCCTAATCTGTCACCATTCAGATAATAGTCTGTCTCTCTGTTTTTACCACCAAAGTGGATAACCTCACATTTATCCACATTATACTTCATCTGCCATGCATTTGCCCACTCACCTAACCTATCCAAGTCGCTCTGCAGCCTCATAGAATCCTCCTTGCAGTTCACACTGCCACCCAACTTAGTGTCATCCGCAAATTTGGAGATACTACATTTAATCCCCTCGTCTAAATCATTAATGTACAGTGTAAACAGCTGGGGCCCCAGCACAGAACCTTGCGGTACCCCACTAGTCACTGCCTGCCATTCTGAAAAGTCCCCATTTACTCCTACTCTTTGCTTCCTGTCTGACAACCAGTTCTCAATCCATGTCAGCACACTACCCCCAATCCCATGTGCTTTAACTTTGCACATTAATCTCTTGTGTGGGACCTTGTCGAAAGCCTTCTGAAAGTCCAAATATACCACATCAACTGGTTCTCCCTTGTCCACTCTACTGGAAACATCCTCAAAAAATTCCAGAAGATTTGTCAAGCATGATTTCCCTTTCACAAATCCATGCTGACTTGGACCTATCATATTACCTCTTTCCAAATGCACTGCGATGACATCCTTAATAATTGATTCCATCATTTTACCCACTACCGATGTCAGGCTGACCGGTCTGTAATTCCCTGTTTTCTCTCTCCCTCCTTTTTTAAAAAGTGGGGTTACATTGGCTACCCTCCACTCCATAGGAACTGATCCCGAGTCATTGGAATGTTGGAAAATGACTGTCAATGCATCCACTATTTCCAAGGCCACCTCCTTAAGTACTCTGGGATGCAGTCCATCAGGCCCTGGGGATTTATCGGCCTTCAATCCCATCAATTTCCCCAACACAATTTCCCGACTAATAAGGATTTCCCTCAGTTCCTCCTCCTTACTATGTAAGAAATGCACACCTTGACCACAGGGGGTGAACTTGTGGGAGACACTCCTCACCTGGTCATCCAGGTATATAAAGGGAGGTCCCACGCAGGGTCATCACTTCTTGCTCCTGTGAATAAAGGTTCAGGTCACAGAGTGACCTTGTCCATAGAATGTGCCTCGTGTGGATTTGTGGTATTGTGTAAGGACTTTACACACAAGATAAATAACCTTTGTAGATTATTCTGAGTGTATCTTTGGCAGTTTTATACAGAAGGTGGTGCCAGCCTTGGCTCAGTGATAGCATCGCCCTGAGTCAGAAAGTTGTGGCTTCAACTCCTACTCCGGAGACTTGAGCACATAATCCAGTCTGACACCTCAGTGCAGTACTGAGGGAGTGCTGCACTGTCGGTGGTGCCGTCTTTCAGACAAGACGCTAAACTGAGGCCTCGTCGGCCCTCTCACCAGGGAAGTCCTGGCCAACATTTATCCCTCAATCAACATCACCAAAACAGATTATCATTCCCTCATTGCAATGGGCTGTGCAGTCCCTTGAAGGGCATTCCCTGGAATTTAGAGGGTTAAGGGATGATTTGATTGACGTTTTCAAGATATTAAGAGGAACTGATAGTGTAGATAGAGAGAAACTATTTCGCTGGTTGGCAAGTTTAGGACTAGGGTGCACAGTCTAAAAATTAGAGCCAGGCCTATCAGGAGTGAGGTTAGGAAACACTTCTACACACAAAGGGTGGTAGAAGTTTGGAACTCTCTTCCACAAATGGCAATTGATACTACGTCAATTGTTAATTTTAAAACTGAGACTGAAAGATTTTTGTTAATCATAGGTATTAAGAGCTATGGGGCAAAGGCGGCCATATGGAGTTTGGTCACAGATCAGACATGATCTTATTGAATGGCGGAACAGACTCAAGGGACTAAATGGCCTACTCCTGCTCCTAGTTCCTACATATAGTAGACTTATTTACATCCGCATAATGTACTATTGTGCATTTGTGTATATCAGAACCTTATAATGAATTTTATACATTTAAATGTTAAAATACTAAAATTAGTTAAGAATTAGACAATATAAAATGATAGCTTGATTTAAATAGGGCAATTTTCTTTCTTTTAGCTCTGCGTTATTTTTAGTACAAGAGCAGAAGCAAGTATAAAGCCATAAATGTTTGTACATGTTTTTGTGCTCATCAAAAAAAAACAATCCACAACGGCCCTGAAACCATGATGCCATGAAGTGCTAACATACAAACACTTAACATGCTTTAAATCTCCTCTTCTGCTATCCAAACACGGGCGTTAACCTGTTTAAAATAAATGGGTTACAATTTCAGATTAATGCGTTAAGCATTTATACCCTGGTACCCCACATCATAGTTTCAACACCAAAGAGCTGGATTTTCAGGTCGTTTGTGCTCCGGGTTTCGCTGGGTTTTGACTTTCCGCAGCGCAAAATGGGGCGTGAGGTCTTTTACGTCCGGTCGTGATCCTCCGGTCGGGTTTTACGGCGGCGCTTAGCAGCACCGCCGGGGAGAGCTGCGCCGGATGTGCAACGGCTCTCCTTGTGACACCGGCACAAGTTTCGACTCGCACCCGACCTGTATGCCCCGAAACACGGCCCGCGATGACGGCGATGGTGAGGTAGATAAACTGCAAAAAAGCTAAGTTCCAGTGTTTATTCTTTGATTTTTTGTTAGCGATTTGTGTTGTGGGGGCGTTGGCAATGTTTTTTGAATGTTTTTGTGAATTTTTTGGGGGGGGGGGTGGGGGTGTGGTTTCCCCTCCCAAGGCCTCTCTCGGAGGGCTCCCGGCCCCGCACTTTAGTTGGTGAGGTTCCCATTTTTGCGCCGCGAAAGTTGCACAATGCCTTGCTTTGCGCAGGACCCAAATGGCAAAAGTTGCTCCACACAGCGCAAACGTTAATCGGGTGGTAATTTTCCCGCCCCGCCTCAGTTTTTGCCCCAAATATGGCAAAGCCTAAAATCCAACCCAATGAGTAGGATAGACATTTATAACGATTAAAACATTGTGAAACAGTAAAAAAGAAGTTACGATATCTCATAATTCGCCAGGACAGCTGTGATTAAGTGACTCATCAGGAAAAAGTAATCGGTTCCTAATATTTTAATATCTTTAATCAAATATGTTGTCATCTTGTTCAGTTGTCGGAAAGTAACACATAACTCACTTTGTCTGCGGTTCCAGAGCGGTTGCAAATATCATGCGTTAGTCTTTGCTTCATAATTCTTTTTGTGTTGTTTTCTCACCAAGATGATTTCCTGCAGTTCGGTCCGGTTGTTTACTCAATGCCTTATTCGGAGAAAAACAGTGACATTGGAGTTCATGCAAGAGACCAGCCTCTGCCGCTGTTTATCGACCATTGACCTCATTGCCCTGGGCGTTGGCAGCACTCTGGGTGCTGGCGTGTACGTGTTGGCAGGAGAAGTTGCCAAAACAGAATCTGGACCCAGCATTGTAATCTCCTTCCTAATTGCTGCACTTGCATCAGTGTTGGCAGGTCTGTGCTATGCGGAGTTTGGTGCACGGGTACCGAAGACTGGATCGGCTTATATCTACAGCTATGTAACCATTGGAGAATTTTTGGCTTTTATTACTGGTTGGAATTTAATCCTCTCATACATTATTGGCAAGTATCAGCCTAATATTATCCTGATGTTGTTATTGTTAAAGTATTATGGTACCATAATTACTAATGTAATTAAACAAAGTCGATGGAATTTTGTTTTGGTAGTTCTATAAGTAGAATGTTGGAGTCTCAAGCCATTACTCTGATTGACAGCCTTGACTGCTAAATGAACTGATCAGCTTTCAGTGGAGGCCTTTCATTAGTTCTTTAAAGCTTGGTGGATAGAGCAGTGTGTATTTACATGAAGGACAAACTAACAGGATCAATGTCATCCACTGCAGCCATGGCACACATTGACTAACTAACAGGAGCAGTGCTAAACACAGAACCATGCCTTTCATTGACTGACAACTTGACATGTGAGCTTGATCCTGTTCTCAGCTGATGCCCAGACATGCGTACTCTTTACAAAAGCAAAATATTGTGGATGCTGGATTCTGGAATAAAAACATAAAATGCTGGAAATCTCAATGGGTCAGGCAGCATCTGTGGAGAGAAATAGAGTTAACGTTTCAGGTCGACGACCCTTCGTCATGCGTACTCTTTAGCAGAGACCACTGCAGTGATTAGGAATCTGAACTCTGGCTATTTCACCCCTCCCGAGCCAAGGGATGCCAAGGACAACTATTTTGGCCTTTATCGCCATCTCAACTGAGCTTCTCACTATGCATTTTATTGATAAAAATAGTTGCGTGTGTTCAACTTGGATTTCAATGTATCTATTGCATTTTCCTCACAAATACCCCTCTGGGGTTTTCTATGATAGTTCAGTGTGTTTGTCCAGTGCGTAGTTGAGTGTAACTCGGTACAATAGCAAAGTGGTTGTGTTACTGGTCTAATAATCCAGACGCCTGGACTAATGAACTGGAGAGTTGAAAGTTGGGGAATTTAAATTCAGTTAATTAAATAAGTCTGCAATTTTTTAAAAAGCTAGTATCAGTAATGGTGACCATGAAACTACCAGAGTGTTGTAAAAACTCATTTCATTTGCAATACACTTTAGGGAACGAAATCTGCCATCCTTACCAGTCTGGCCTATTTGTGACTCCAGATCCACGGCAATGTGGTTGCCTCTTAACTTCCTTCTGAAACGGCCTAACAAGCCACTCAGTTGCTCCAAAAAACTATAATAAGAATAAAAGTGGACGGACCACCCAGCATCGACCTAGGCACCAGAGATGACAAAGGCACACCTAGCCCAATCGACCCTGCACTCTCACTAATGTCTGGGGGCTTGTGCCAAAATTGGAGGAGCTGTCCCACAGACTAATCAAGCACAGTGGTATGCAGTCGGGAGGGAGTGTCCCTGGGAGTCCTCAACTTTGACTCTGTACTCTCTGGACCCAAATTAAACAACAGGAAGAGGAGACTCCATGAAACATAGAAACATAGAAAATAGGTGCAGGGGTAGACCATTCGGCCGTTCGAGCCTGCACCACCATTCAATATGATCATGGCTGATCATGCAACTTCAGTACCCCATTCCTGCTTTCTCTCCATACCCCTTGATCCCTTTAGCCGTAAGGGTCACATCTAACTCCCTTTTGAATATATCTAACAACCCCATTCTCAGTGATGGTGCAGGCCAGCACGTGAGTGCAAAAGAAATGTTTGCAACCAGAAGTGCAGAGATGATCCATCAGGCCTCCTCCTGAGGTCCCCAACATCACAGAAGTCAGTCTTCAGCCAATTCCAACTCCACTTGATACCAAGAAATGGCTGAATGCACTGGACACAGCAAAGGCTATGGGCCCCGACAATATCTCGGCTGTAGTGCTGAAGACTTGTGCTCCAGAATTAGCCATATCTCTCACCAAGCTGTTCCAGTACAGCTACAACACTGGCTAATAAAGTGGAAAATTGCTCAGGTATGTCCTGTCCATAAGAAGTAGGACAAATCCAATCCGGCCAAATACTACACCATCTCAATCAGCAGCAAAATGACGGAAGGTGTCGTCAACAGTCCTATCAAGTGGCACTTATGCACCAATAATCTGCTCACCGACGCTCAGTTTTGATTCCGCCAGGACCACTCGGCTCCAGACCTCATTACAGCCTTGGTCCAAACATGGGCAAAAGAGCTGAATTCTATTGGTGAGTTGAGATAAAGGCAGCATTTGACCGATTGTGGCATCAAGGAGCCCTAGTGAAATTGAAACCAATGGGAATCGGGGGGGAAAACTCTCCACTGACTGGAGTCATACCTACCACACAGAAAGATGGTTGCGGTTGTTGGAGGCCAATCCTCTCAGCCCCAGGACATCGCTGCAGGAGTTCCTCAGGGCCCAAACATTTCAGCTGCTTCATCAATAGCCTTCCCTCCATCATAAGGTCAGAGGCTGGGTATTCTGCGTGGAGTGACTCACTTCCTGACTCCCCAAAGCCTTTCCACCATCTACAAGGCACAAGTCAGGAGTGTGATGGAATACTCTACACTTGCCTGGATGAGTGCAGCTCCAACAACACTCAAGAAGCTCAACACCATCCATGACAAAGCAGCCCGCTTGATTGGCACCCCATCCACCACCTTAAACATTCACTCTCTTCACCACAGGCACACCGTGGCTGCAGTGTGTATCATCTAAAAGCTGCACTGCAGCAACTCACCAGGGCTCCAAAACCTGTGACCTCTACCTCCTAGAAGGACAAGGGAAGCAGGCGCATGGGAACACCATCACCTCCAAGTTCTCCTCCAAATTATACATCATCCTGACTTGTAAATATATCGCCGTTCCTTCATCGTCGCTGAGTCAAAATCCTGAAGTTCCCTCCCTAACAGCACTATGGGAGTACCTTCACCATATGGACTGTAGCGGTTCAAGAAGGTGGCTCACTATCACCTTCTCAATTAGAGATGGGCAATAAATGGTGTCCTTGCCAGTGATGCCCACATCCCATGAATGAATTTTTAAAAACTGGGGTAGCAGTAAAGGAGCTTACATTGGCTCAGCATCTCCGGATTAAGGAGGAGAAAATTGGCCAGGGTTCCTGCTCACAATTGCTATCCCGAAACCTCTACTGCAAGTGTAGAATGGTGGACATTAGGGAAGGATATGACTGGGATCACCAATGATGCCCTTTGGTAGAGTCGCCTGCCTGCACTCACTGTCAAAACTACATAGAATGATACTGAAATTACAACATGGAAACAGGTCGTTCAGCCCAACCAGTCCAGCATGATACAAAATATTGCAGATGCTGGGCTCTGAAATAAAAACAAAAAATGCTGGTCCGGCAGCATCCATGGAGAGAAACAGTTAATGTTTTGGGTCTGTGACCCTTCGTCAGAACTGGAAAGGTTTGACATGTGACAGATTCTTTAGGAAGTGCAGGGGCAGTGAAAGGGGGAGGGGAGGAAAGAACAAAAGGGAAGGTCTGTGATAGGGTGGAAGGCAGGAGTGATTTAAGAGACAAAAGGGATGATGGACAAAAATGAGATGGTAATGGCACACATTAGGAAATAAAAAATGAGTCCAGATGGGGTGTGAATGGCTGAATCATCACCAGCTGCCATCGGAAAGAGAATAAAAAGGGGGTCTTGTAAAAAAAAAAGGAGGAAAGGGGAAAGAAATACGGGCAGAGGTTATGGTCTGAAATTGTTGAACTCGATGTTGAGCCCAGAAGGTTGTAGAGTGCGTAAACGAAAGATGAGGTGCTGTTTCTCGAGCTTCATTGGAACAGTGTAAGAGGCCGAGGATGGAGAGGTTAGATTGGGAATGGAGCGGAGAATTAAAGTGACGGGCGACCGGAAGCTCGGGTCACGCTTTCAGACTGAAGGAGATGTTCTGCAAAGTGGTCACCCTATCTGCGTTTGGCCTCCCCAATGTAGAGGAGACCATATCGTGAGCAGCGAATACAGTATACTAAATTGAAAGAAGTACAAGTAAATCGCTGTTTCAGCTGAAAGGAGTGTTTAAGGCCCTGGACAGTGGGAAGGGAGGAGGTAAAAGGGAAAGTGTTGCATCTCCTGCACTTGAACTAGAAAATTTCATTCACTTTGCATCTCATTTCTACCATTCCCTGAACTTCACATGGTTGATCTGACTCTTCCCTTCCCTGCCTCGACTTCTCTGTCTACATTTCTGGGAATAGTCTATTGACAAACATTCACTACAAGCCCACTGACTCCCACTCCGCATCCTGTAAGGACTCCATTCCATTCTCCCAGTTTCTCCGTCACATCTTCTCTGACGACACCACCTTCCACATTAGTGCCTCTGACATGTCTTCCTTTTTCCTCAACTGAAGATTCCCCTCCACCATGGTTATCATGGTCCTCAACCGTGTCCGTTCTATTTTATATAAGATATTGAGGGGGCTCGACAAGGTAGAAGCAGAGAGGATATTTCCCCTCATGTGGGAATCCAGAACTAGGGTGCATAGTTTACGAATAAGAGATAGCCCATTTAGAACTGAGATGAGGAGGAATTTCTTCTCTCAGAGAGTTGTAAATCTGTGGAATTCTCTGCCCCAGAGAGCTGTTGAGGCTGGGTCATTGAATATATTTAAAGTGGAGATACACAGATCTTTGAGCGATAAGGGAGTGAAGGGTTATGGGGAGCGGGCAGGGAAGTGGAGCTGAGCCCAAGATCAGATCAGCCATGATCTTATTAAATGGCGGAGCAGGCTCGAGGGGCCAAATGGCCTACTCCTGCTCCAAATTCTTATGTTCTTATTTCCTGCACCTCTGCTCTCACCCCTTCCCCTCCCTCCCAGAACCACGATAGGGTTCCCCTTTCCCTCACCTATCAACCAACCAGCCACCAGGTTCAACGGATCATATTCCGACATTTCTGCTACCTCCAGCGTGTTCCCACCACAATCACATCTTCCCCTCCCCTCCCCTCTCAGCATTCCGAAGGGACCACTCCCTCCATGACACCCTGATCTACTCCACAATCATCCCCAGCACACCCTCCCCTTCCCATAGCACCTTCTCATGGAAGTGCAGGAGATACAACACCTGCCCTTTTACCTCCTCCCTTCCCACTATCCAGGATCCCAAACACTCCTTGCAGGTGAAACAATGATTTACTTGTACTTCTTTCAATTTAGTATACTGTATTCGCTGCTCACGATGTAGTCTCCTCTACATTGGGGAGACCAAACGCAGATTGGGTCACCGCTTTGCAGAACAGCTCAATTTAGTCCGTAAGCATGACCCCGAGCTTCCAGTTACCTGTCACTTTAATTCTCCGCTCCACTCGCACTCTTGACCTCTCCGTCCTCGGCCTCCTACACTGTTCCATTGAAGCTCAACGCAAGCTCAAGGAACAGCACTTCATCTTTCGTTTAGGTACTTTACAGCCTTCTGGACTCAACATCAAGTTCAACAATTTCAAACCATAACTTCTGCCCATATTCTCTTTCCTCTATTTTTTTTTACAAAGCCCCCCTTTTTTTTCCTCTTTCCGATGGCAGCTGGTGATTATTCACACCCCATCTAGACTCATCTTTTGTTTCCTAACTTGTTCAATTACCATCTCATTTTTGCCCATCATCCCTTTTGTCTCTCAAATCTCTTCTGCTTTCCTCCCCATCACAGACCTTCCCTTTTTTTCTTTCCTCCCCTCCCCCTTTCACTGCCCCTGCACTTCCTTAAGAATCTGTTTCATCTCGAACTTTTCCAGTTCTGACGAAGGGTCACAGACCCGAAACGTTAACTCTATTTCTCTCCACAGCTGCTGCCTGGCCTGCTGCGATTTCCAGCATTTTCTGTTTTTATTTCAGTCCATCTTGATGATTATCCTCCACATAAGCACTTGTCCTAATCCCATGTATACCCTCTGTTCCTATGTTCCTTTACATAGGATTACATAGGATATACGACACAGAAACAGGCAATTTACCCAACCAGTCCATGTCGGCATTTATGTTCCACTCAAGCCTCATCCCGTCTTTCCTCATCTAAATATATCAGCATAACTGTCTATTCCCTTCTCCCTCATATGCTAGTCTAGCCTCCCCTTAAATGCATCTATGCTATTCGCTTCAACCACTCCCTATGGCAGCGAGTTCCATATGCTTATCAATCTTTGGGTAAAGAAGTTTCTTCTGAATTCCCTATTCGATTTCTTGGTGACTATCGTATATTGATGGCCTCTAGTTATGCTCTTCCCCACAAGTGGAAATATTCTCTCTGTATCCGCTCTATCAAAACTTTTCATAATTTTAAAGACCTCTATTAGGTTACCCCTCAGCCTTCTTTTTTCAAAAGAAAAGAGACCCAATCTGTTCACCCTTTCCTGATATGTATACCCTCGTATTTCTAGTATCATCCTTATAAATCTTCTTTGTAAATTTGCAACCTCTCCAGTGCCTCTATATCTTTTTTATAATATGGTCTAACCAAGATTCGATAAAGGTTTAGCATAACTTCCCTACTTTTTAATTCTCTATCTCTAGAAATAAACCCTAGTGCTTGGTTTGCCTTTTTTATAGCCTTGCTGTGTCGTTGTATGTGTATTTGTACTCTGAGATCCCTTTGTTCCTCTACCCCACATAGACTCGTACCCTCCAAGTAATAAGTGACCTCCCTATTCTTCCTACCAAAATGTAATACCTCACATTTATCTGTGTTGAACTTCATTTGCAAATTATATGCCCATTCTACAAGTTTATTAATGCCCTCCTGTAATTTATTGCAGCCCTCCTCAGTAATGACTATGCCCTCGCAATTTGGTGTTGTCCGCAAATTTAGAAATTGTGTTTTTGATTCCAAAGTCTAAATCGTTAATACCAGTTTATTCCACTTTTCTTCAACCACTTACTTAACCTATGTTAAATGTTGACATGGCCTCTGTTTCAGTCACTAATTCTGGTTATGCATTCTACAGCCTCACAATCATCTCCAGCTTTCTGTCCTAAATCTCTTTCATTTAATCATACTGCTGTGGCCCCTTGTTCTAGATCCCATCAACCACTGGAAACAGTTTCTATCTACCCTGTCCCATCTCTTCATAATTTGAAGGCAGCATCCTAGTACATCTGCACTGGACCCTCTCTATTGCCTCAACAACCTCCCTATATGATGGAACCAAAGCTGCATACGATACTCACAGTACTCAGTGTGGTCTCACTCATGCTTTATTGCATCTCAACTTTTATCTTCTATACCTCCTGCCATGAAACGCACTATTCCAGGGTTAAATATGAATGGTCACTTGGATGAGAGAACAGGTTTAACAGTGCAAGGAAGCATTACCTTCAAGAGTGAAGAACGTTTCCCTGTTGCCGATGGTTGTGGATTAGGCATGTGGTCAGCAACAAATTAAAACAAATTACAAGTGAGAATACAATAAGTGCAGTGAAGGAAAAGTTTTAACTGGAAATTTCAACCTTATTATGTGACATTCTCAACGTGCCAAAAAAGGCCAGAAGAACTAGGGGCCGAAATTCACCCCCGCCGGAAACAGGTTGCGGAGCCGGACATCGGCGGTGTGCGCTTTGCTGACGTACTTAGGAGGGTTCGGCAGCAATGGGGTGGAAGTGGGGACCGCCGTAAAAATCACTGGGGAGAATTTCGTGAGCGGCGGCCATTCAACTACAAATCGGCAGCCATTCGACAACACCGCATGACCACCACTTTCCGGCGGTAACAGGCCTTATTGGGAGGCTGAATTTCAGCCCCCTAGACTGTTGTAAATAAACCTGAAACCAATTAATATTAGTGGTAAGTCCCAATGGGGGTAATTTTACCGGAGCATGATAGTGTAAAACAGGCAATAGTGATTCAGCTGCCTGTCATACACCTCTCCTGGTTTTAATTTCTACTGATTTCAATGGGAGCGAGAATTGGGTGGGACGTATAACCAACGGCCAATCCGTATCCCATATCGCCCGTTTTACACTATCGCCAAAAATCAAAATGACCCCCAAGTAGTTTATGAAAAAGAATAATTGTACTTTTACCTGGTCTCATTTTACCGTGTTCTCCACTTCAGGTACAGCAAGTGTGGCGAGAGCATGGAGCAGTACCATTGATGAACTGTTAGGCAACCCCATTGAGAGATTTCTCAGAAACAATGCCAAAATAGGCTTACCAGGATTGGCTGAATATCCAGATTTCTTTGCGATGTGTTTAATAATGTTATTGGCAGGTAACATTAATTCAAAATATAATTTTTATAAAAGAGCAATTTAGTGACCAGTGTCATATATCTAGAAATACATAGAAGTTCCAACATGGAAATAGGCCATCTTGACCCAACCAGTTTGTGTCAGAATTTAACCTCTATGCAAGCAAATAATTCTACCCATCCTGTTCCCATGTCCTTTCAACCCTTTTCCCTTCATGCAGCTATCCAATCTAATCTTCAATGTTGACATTGTTTCTACCACAACTACTAAACTTGGAAGTATTTGGAGCAGCCTCATAACTCTCCATGTGAAAAAGTTTCTCCTGCCCTCTGTTCTAAATCTCTTAGACTGAATCTTGTATACCGGACGCCTCGTTCTAGACAACAACAACAACTTGTATTTATATAGCATCTTTAAGGTAGTGAAATGTCCCAAGGCGCTTCACAGGAGTATTATGAGATTAAAAAATTGACACCGAGCCGCATGAGTAGAAATTAGCACAGGTGATCAAAAGCTTGATCAAAGAGATATGTTTTAAAGAGCATCTTGAAGGAGGAAAGAGAGGTAGAGAGGCGAGAGGCAGGGAGTTCCAGAGCTTGGGGCCCAGGCATCTGAAGGCACGGCCACCAATGGTTGAACGATTATTATCAGGGATGCTCAAGAGGGCAGAATTCAAGGAGCGCAGACATCTCAGGGAGTTGTGGGGCTGGAGGAGATTTTAGAGATAGAGAGGGGCGAGGCCATGGAGGGATTTGAAAATAAGGATGAGAATTTTGAAATCGAGGCGTGGCTTAATCCTTTACTACTGGAAACAGTCTGCTTCTATCTCCCCTTAATCTTCTCCAGTAACCTCCCCTGTGATACCTTGTCAAAGGCATTCCTGAAGTCTGTGCACACTGCAATTTCCCTTTCTACCATATCCGTTACCTCCTCTAAGAAGTCTATGAGGTTTGCCAAGCACAATCGACCCGTTTGAAATCCATGCTGGCTACTCCGAACTATTGTCCCTTTGGGTTGGAATTTCCAATGGCTTACTGCCCGGTTTCTGGACAGTATTGGCCATTGTGGGTGGTAATCAGGTGAGCGAGAAATTCCTTACCTGAGTTATGCCGACAGTTTCAAGGTACCGCTGGGGAGCAGACTGCTGGCATGCACCGTCCTTAGATCGCCCTGGCGCGATATTTGGCTCAGTGGTGACCCGTAGGTGAATTCTTTTTTTAAATGCCCACGAGGATCAGCGGAGCTGGCCGGTAGGTGAGTAGTTCTTCAAGAAAAAGGTTAGTAATTGGTTTTTTACGAATTATTTTAAAAATCTGTTGTGATTATTTAGTTTAAAAGTATCTTGGGAATGTTTTTTGATTTTTTTTTAGGTGATTTTTTTGAAAAATTATTGTTATTGTTTTTCTGGTGTTTGGCCCAACCCGCAGCCTCGGGGTAAATTTGTATTGATTTTTTAACTTATCGCCCATTTTGTTTAGGAACCGCCCAATCGACCCTAAATTGCAATTTTTCGCCCAGAATGGGGGTGCAATGGCCATGCTTTTTTGCTCGGTGGATTTTTTTATTTTTTGGGGGGAAGTTTTCGCCGCCGATAATCTTCCCAATCTTTGCTGTCCAAAAGACCGCTATCAGGCACTGGTGGGCTGATAGGAAATTCTAGCCCTTTATCTAGATACATCGTAATTTGCTCTTTAATTAAAGCCAAGAATTTTTATAAGCACAGTTGTTAGGCTAACTGGTCTGTAATTCGATTAGTTGAGTAATTACACTTCAAAAAGTACTTAACTGGATGTCAAGTGCTTTGGGATGTCCTGAGGTCGTGAAAGGCACTCTATAAATGATAGTTCTTTCTTATTAACAATGCTAAAGAAAGATCCATAAAGAATATGCATTCTTTACTCAGTGAGTGGTGAGAATTTGGAACTCGCTATCACATGAAGTGGTTGAGGCAAATAACATAGATACATTTAAGGGAAAGCTAGATAAGCACATGAGGGAGAAAGGAATAGAAGGATTATGTTAATAGGATGAGATGAAGTAAAGTAGGAAGAGGCTCGTGTAGAGCATAAACAGCGGCATAGAGCTGTTAAAAGAAAGAAAGACGTGCAATTATATAGCGCCTTTCTCGGCCACCGGACATCTCAAAGTGCTTTACAGCCAATGAAGTAGTTTTGGAGTGTAGTCCCCGTTGTAATATGGGAAACGTAGCAGCCAATTTGTGCACAGCAAACTCCCACAAATAGCAATGTGATAATGACCAGATAATCTGTTTTTGTTATGTTGATTGAGGGATAAATATTGACCAAGACTCCAGGGATAACTCCTCTGCTCGTCTTCGAAATAGTGCCATGAGATCTTTTACATCCACCTGAGAGGGTAGACGGGGCCTTGGTTTAACATCTCATCCAAAAGACATCACCTCTGACATCACCTTCATCACCTATGCTCCCTCAGCACTGCATAGGAATGACAGCCTAGATGTATATGCTGCTGGAGTGGGACTGGAACTCACAACCTTCTGAATCAGAGGCGAGTGTGCTTCCCAAAGAGCCACAGCTGACACAGTGGGCTGGATGTCCTATTTCTATGCTGTAAAACTCTGATTTTATGCCTCAAAGTGCCCACATCCAAAGATAACTGAAAATTTCTTCTCATCCTCTCCTTTTTAGGTCTCCTGTCATTTGGTCCGAAAGAATCAACAACAGTAAATAAAATATTTACAATTATTAATATCCTCGTGCTTGTGTTTGTTATCATCGGAGGTTGCATTAAAGGAAGCATTTATAACTGGAACATTACTGCTGAGATGCTGTTGAACATCACTGCAGAAGCACGGTAGGTGCCAACGTTCAGCTGCCTGCTTCGGGGCATTGAATGTGTTGAGTAAATGTGTGTCGAAGCAATTGATCATTTTCTTAGCCTGTAAAAGCTGTAAAGTCACAGTGAGTGGAACTTTACTGACATAACGCCAGCATTTCACCACTACCACCTTGAATGAACCTTTGCAATTACTTCAAAAATATTAGCTAAAATATCTGTGGAGGCTGGGCATTTAATATATTTAAGTTGGACAGATTTTTGAACAATAAGGGAGTGAAGCGTCATGGTGAGCGGGCAGGAAAGTGGAGCTGAGCCCAAGATTAGATCAGCCATGATCTTATTGAATGGTGGAGCAGGCTCGAAGGGCCACTGGCCTACTCTTGCTCCTACTTCTTATGTTCTTAAGTAAAATTTACATAACGTAAATACTTGAAGGAGAAAAAAAAATGTAGGGATATGGGGATAGAGTTGGTGAGTGGGACTAACTGGATTGCTCTTGAAAAGAGCAGACTCGATGGGCCGAATGGTTTCCTTCTGTGCTTTACTATTCTATGATTCTATGATAATGCTCAGAATTGACGTAACTTTATTTCAGCCAATTTAGCCCCTTCCTCTCTGAAAGTATTAACTCTGACTGGATGCGATTCACAGGTGATGCCTGCCCTACACTGCCTTACTCAAGTGGCCCTATGTGAATACTTTGTGTGCAATTGAGCCAAACAGCTTCCAGTTCACTGCCTAGTTCACTGATCCTCAGCTTGGGTGGTGGCTGGATAATTACACCTGACCTCAGCTCCCGATGACAGCAAGGGAAAGAAAAAAAAAATGGTTGGGATTCTACTACAGATTACATTTCAGTACATCTTGTGTACCTCAGCTGAGGACAGGATCAGGCTCAGTCATGGGGGCACCCATGGTTGAATAGCTGGCTAATGCTCACTGTCTAGATACACAATTGAATAATGGCCATTTGTCTGACGTATTGGAGGGCTGCTAGCACCTGTTAGGGGAAAATATGTCGAGAAAGTGTGCTTTAGTTTACATTGTATGCTTTTCTGTTCTTTTACATGTTTTAGAAACCTGTCCTCAGCTGTAAACATCACCAGTGATTATGGAGCAGGAGGGTTTATGCCATATGGATTCAGTGGCACTTTGACTGGTGCTGCCACTTGTTTCTATGCGTTTGTAGGGTTTGATTGCATTGCGACTACAGGTATGTTGGCGATAAACAGAAAAACCACGAATGCTAGAAATCTGAAGTAAAAGCAGTTGCGTGAGCATTGATAAAGAGCAAGATATAACATTTTGCGAGACACCCTTCATCAGAACAGTGCTGACAAAGGGACCCATGGGCTGAGTATTGGCTTTGTTTTCTGTTTCTATTTAATTTTAATTGGTTTTTAGAGCATCTTCCTTATCTTCTCTGATAAATTTCTTCTGACTCTTCATGGCTGAGAGCGCAGGTTATAAACGATGCTCCACCACCAATGTTTCTCTTCACTGACTGCGAGTGATACACAAGATCAATCCGGCAGATGCCCACCAGTTGGAGGCTATCCTCTCTGCAAGTCGATGTTCGGTCTTCAATTACACCTCTGCTTAGCTCCTCCCATGAACTGTAGCTGTGATTGGGAATTCAGCGGACTGGGACTAGGTTTTATCCATTTAAAATGTGTGCAATAAAACCATCCCAACAGAAATGCACTGACCGTATTTCGTTGAAATATTTCATTGAGTTATTAATGGTAAATTAAGCTTATTTTAGATCCTTTCATTGTTGTAGCATCATTTTAAGGTTATTACTTTTGTATGACAATCACATTAGAAAAGAAAATGCAATTATCATGAGTGTTGCCCCTGGTAAAATTTTGTGAGGACACTATTAGGCATTTGTAATCTCAGTCTGTGGATCTGCTTTTCTTGTTGATTCAGCTTGGTGCCACAGTGCAGCCTATCGACAGCTCCTTTGTATGTTAAAGGAGGAATTGCTTGTGAAAAATTAAGGATGTTCAAAAGAACTAGCAGGGACCTCAAGCTATTTAACTCTGTTGTATCTCACACTGATTCCTTTATTTACTTTTTCCCCAGGTGAGGAGGTGAAGAATCCGCAGAAGTCCATCCCAATTGGGATTATAATGTCGCTTCTGATTTGCTTCTTGGCATACTTTGGGGTTTCTGCTGCACTTACGCTCATGGTGCCCTACTATCTCCTCGATACTCATAGCCCACTCCCTGGGGCCTTTGAATATGTTAAATGGGGTGCTGCTAAATACTTTGTGTCTGCGGGCTCTCTGTGTGCTCTTTCAACAAGGTACAGGTACTATATGAAGAAGATGCAATTTGTTTCTCAATCAAGTGTAGTTGCCCATTTGACACAGCAAGGTTCCTGTCTTTCAAATACACTAATAGTGCATGTTGTGTCATGCATGGCTTATTTGAGAAATACGTTTATTAATATGTACTGTATTTTATATATTTGACTTATGTACACTGTGCTATAATACATGTAGGCCTATATTGCCCTCTTAATGTAAACCATTGCAAATAGGGTGCATTGGGGAAACTGGTAAGAAAATCCTTTCATTTAATTCCCTCAAAACTGCATTATTATTACCTTAACAATTAGTTCACCATGTTTATAAAGTGCTGGCATGTATATACTGCAGGGAGAGAAAAAGACCTTGTTAATGTCACAAATGTGCTTATGCATAGAAGCAGTTGGTGCTTTCTTCAACGTAGGAATGATTCAAAAAGGGTGATACTCTCTTCTAAAGAGATCGATTGCAGGTGAAGTCGATCAAGCAGTTATAATTTCCTCTATGTACAAAATTAAAGAAAAGTTTTATTTCAATCATGCAAATGAATTTATACTTCAGGCTGAATTTTCGGCTTTGAGGATTTCGGGGGCGTTAATGACAGCAGGACGGTGGAAGCTGGCCTCCCAACCAGAAGAGCCGCCATTGCCGCACCCCTGGGGCAATAACAGAGCGGAAAATCCAGCCCTTTATTTTTGTACACACACGGGGAAATAGTAGGCCATGCTATCCGAGGCCTGTTCTTCATAGAATAAACATTGTATTCCACGGGTTCCTAGGCAGTATTCTCCATGTATTCTCCATTCATCCATCAGTGTCACCCAATTCAATTGTGTGTACTTAAACACTTGACTAGCAAGAAATTCCAGCAGCACCGTTTACCTGTCTCTCATTTTGCTTTTGGTTTTGATCTTGGGTTTTAATTGTGCTTTATTTCTCCACAGCCTTCTGGGTTCCATGTTCCCTTTACCCCGCCTTCTGTTTGCTATGGCAAGGGATGGCTTACTGTTTAATGTTCTAGCAAAATTAAGTAAGCGTCAGACTCCAGTTGTTGCCATGACAATTGCAGGAATTATTTCTGGTAAGGGGCGGTAAATATTTTGACCACATTTGAGCTCAATATTTCCAAGTATTATTCGGTTAACTGATTTATGAACGACCAAAATGTAATCTACTATCTATCAGTGTTTAATATAGTTTCAATCTATGCAGCTGTTTAACAATTTTAATTTTGTATATGAAGGAAAATATTTCCAATGCTGTAGTACCAGCGTTGTGCAGTAAAGTCTTTGGCCGTGATTTCGCCTAACGAAACTGGTCCGAATTCTGTAGCGGTCCCGGTCCGCTGCCTGTTTCAGCCTACTCACTACAAGTGATTTTACCTTGATTGGGCTTGTTAAATCCGCCCAGCGAGGTTTCCGGCCAATTATGATGTCATTTGATGATGTATCATCAGCCGGTTTCCTTAACGGGACCATGTCCACATTGATTTTGACAGTTGTTCAGTCAATGTTCTGCAGCATTGAGGTGCTACAAACACTGACAAGCACTGCACAGAGGTACAGGGTTGCAACCATGCTCTCCCATGACTCCCTCAGTCATGTATGTATGCTTGGGTTTACTAGCAACCAGGTGGCGCCACTGTCAGAGGTCATTGGGCTGTGCGCATGTGTGCGCGGCCCAGGTATAAAAGGCCAGCCATCTTGTAATGTGATCACTTTGGGCCCTAATAAAGTAGAGCCAGGTTTGTACCTGTTCGGAGTTTACAGTATTCAGTCTATTGAATTATTGCCTACACAACATTTGGCGATGAGGTAACAAGAACCTCCACATGCAAAAATGAGTACATTTGGAATTCTGGAGCGATTCGTGGAGGGAGAAGATTGGGAAGACTTTGTAGCCTGCTTGAACAAATACTTTGTGGCCAACAAAATGGAGAAAGAGGCAGATGCAGTTCAAACTCGCTTGTCACGCATATTGCTTAGTTATAGAACAAGACCCCATATGTTTACCGGGGTCTCCCCTGCTGAACTATTGATGAAGAGAGGTCTCAAGATTAGGCTCTCTCTTGTCCACCCTGACTTGAATAATTGTGTTGAATACAGACGTCAAAGTCAGCAAGGGTATCATGATCGCGCTACTGTGTCACGCGACATTTCTATCAATGCTCCTGTGTATGTACTGAATTATGGTCAAGGTCCCAAATGGATTGCCGGTACTGTTACGGCCAAGGAGGGTAACAGAGTGTTTATCGTTAAGCTCAAGAATGGGCAGACATGCAGGAAACATGTCGATCAGATAAAGCTGCGGCACACGGATGAACCGGAACAGTCTGAGGAAGACACAATCAGTGATCAACCAACCTACCCTCAGTCATCAGAGGACTCCGCTGTCATCAATGAATCTGGACTTTCAATCCCTGACATGGTCAATGAATCTGGACTTTCAATCCCTGACATGGTCATTGCCACTCCCATCAGATTGGCTACCCAGCCCCCAGTCATAACAGACTCAGAACACTCGCCCAAGGCTGGAGTTGAACTAAAACATTCAACTTGGGAGCGGAAAACCCTAGACTGTCTCAATTTGTAAAAAGACCGTTACTAATATCTTAAAGGGGGATATTGTCATGTATATATGCTTGGATTTACTAGCCACCAGGTGGCGCCACTGTCGGAGGTCATTGGGCTGAGCGCATGGGTGTGCGGCCCAGCTATAAAAGGCCAGCCATCATGTAATGTGATCACTTTGGGCCCTAATAAAGTAGAGCCAGGTTTGTACCTGTTCAGAGTTGACAGTATTCAGTCTATTGAGTTATTGCATGCACAACACCCTCCATATACTTATGGAGTGAGTCACAGCACTCGGGGAGGTTCTCGTCCCTTCCAATGGGCAGAAGAGACCTCCCCAGGAGACCACTGCATCCTGGTTGCACATTGCACAGGAGGGATGTCGTCAGGAGGAACTGGCTGCAGTGGCGCAAACATTTTACTCATCTCAGTAGATTACGAAATGTTACTGCAAAGCTACACTCAACCTCATCTTGCTGTACCACTTGTCATATCCCCATCACTCTGCCTTCCCTACACTACTGCTGCACATCCTTACTCTCACTGACTTACCTTGCACTTCCATTCATCCCTCTCTCTATATCTACATCATCACTTCTCTATCTCACTAGCCACCTCTCACATTCACCCTCATCCTAGTGCAATCATACCAACAAACAACACGCAAGGGTAGGCACTTGGGTATTTTTGTCATTGTTTATGTAAAGTTTCCGTTAATGTATTGTCAAACATTGAAATCTATATTTTGAACACTTTGCGTTCTTGGACAGATTTGTGTGCACCTTTGGAAGTGGCTTAGTGAGTTGCAGTGAATGGTGGGATATAAGGGTACCCCTGCAATGGTGATGAGTGAGAAAGAACTAAAGAACTGGCTTAGACATTGCAGGGATGTGTTATGGTGTTGGTGTGGGGTGATGCCAACCTGGCGCATCATGTGGCACCCAGAGTGTACAGCATCAAGTGAAGTAAATCTACCGATGGTGAGGCAATCGCTGGCATCCCAGGTAGCAATGTGATCGGGTGCTGATGCCCTATGTCCTGTGCAGCATCAGTCGATTGCGGAGAAAGTTGGTTTTGTTTGGTACTGCTGATGTGCCTAGTGATGCTGCTGTTGGGGATGATCATGGTGGGAATCTGAGGACCAAGGTGAGATTTTTTTCAAGGGCACCGATGCTGATGAAATAGATGGCAGGTGAGGTTGAGATGACACAAGCAATCTGTCAATGGTGAGAGAGGTTGTTCTAATGAGGTGACACTGGATAGAGAACAGCATAAAGCACAATCTGTCTTCCTATGCAGTAAGCAACAGCTTCTAACCTTGGAAAGTGAACACCTATGAAATAGAAGCTTTTATGTTAGGCCACAGCTAAGCTACTGTGTGCAGTTCTGGTCACCACATTATAGGAAAGATGTGATTGCACTAGAGAGGGTACAGAGGAGATTTACGAGGATGTTGCCTGGACTAGAGAATTTTAGCTATGAGGAAAGGTTGGATAGGCTGGGGTTGTTTTCTTTGGAACTGAAGAGGCTGAGAGGAGACCTTATTGAGGTGTATAAAATTATGAGGGGCCTAGATAGAATGGATAGGAAGGATCTATTTCCCTTAGCAGAGGGGTCAACAATCAAGGGAGATAGATTTAAAGTAATTGGTAAAAGGTTTTGAGGATGGTGGGAGTCTGGATCTCACTGCCTGAAAGGGTGATAGAGGCAGAAACTCTCACCACATTTAAAAAGTACTTGGATGTGCACTTGAAGTGGCGTTACCTACAGGGCTATGGACCAAGAGTTGGAAAGTGGGATTAGGCTGGATGGCTCTTGGACAGCCGGCGCGGACATGATAGACCGAAATGGCCTCCTTCCATGCTGTAAATTTCTATGATTCTAGACCATTTGCAGCTGTCTAGTTAAAGAAAGACTTGCATTTATATAGTGCCTTTCACGACCACCGGACGTCTCAAAGCTCTTTACAGCCAGTGAAATACTTTTGAAGTGTAGTCACTGTCGTAATGTGGGATTTAGTAAATCATCCCACGCTGACACAACACCCGATCTCCTTCCCTGATTTGATCCCCGAGCAGCGGGGAAGCTGTTGGCGAGCTCTAAAAATCTAAAGGTGAGCTTAAAATAGTTTTTAAGTGCTTGTTCACAAGCTCCTAAAAATCTAAATTGCCTCCCCCGTCCCTTGGTGTCGGGTCTGTTCAGCGCTGACAGACCCGACACCTGGGAGACTAGTGTGGAGGCGGTTGACAGCGGTCTCCCAACCCTCAGTCAATCTTATCAAATTTCACAGCTGACCTGCCTCCAATCCCATCCTCTCAGTGTCGGTAAAATTCCAGCCTTTATGTCACATCACTACAAATGCTGGATAAAGTCGCAGTAGTAGATACCGGTCAATCCCAAAAAGATATATGATTCATTTCCCCCCCGCCTCCCCCCGTCCAATTTTCTTCCCTTTGCTCCTTAAAGGTGGGGATTCATGCTGGCGTTTGCCTCCATGGAGATTACCAGTTCTCCAGTACCTCATCCAAGTTGTCCTAATTCATATATAAAATTATACAGCTAGTGTCAGTGGGGTAATGGTGAGTGGGTGGGAGAGGCCACTACAGAAGAGCCTAATACAGTCTTCACTCTGTATATGTGCGTTTTTTAGGTAGGGGCACAGGATAGTAATGGGGTGCGGGGGCGGTGGGGGGTGGGGATCCTAAATATTCTCGTATTGCTTGAATTTTTTTCAGTGGAGTTAGTAGGGAAGGGATCTCCGAGTTCAATAAGGTAGGGGACTGAAAGGTAGCAGCGGAAAGGAGGAAGTATTTGATGAAAAAGTCAGATATATACTCTGAATGGAGCAGACTTGATGGGCTGAATGGCCTTTTCTTGCTCCAGACTTTCTTATATTTTCAAATATTGAGGCGGTTTAAGAGTTCAGAGAGAGAGAATTGTTCTCCATTTTCTTTTAGCGACATTCAATTTATGTTCTTATATGTATTTCATGTATGATATTTAAACTAATTACTAAACAGAAGTAATTTCGCAATTACTGTTTGATTTTCTTTTTAGCTATATTGGCATGCATTTTTGACTTGAGGACATTGGTTGATATGATATCCATTGGAACACTTCTGGCCTATTCATTGGTGGCAATATGTGTCATTATTTTGAGGTAAGAGTTCTGCTTCTAGGTAGATGAGAGATCAATAAAAGAGAAAAAAGAAAGACTTGCATTTTTATAGCGCCTTGACGACCATCGGACGTCTCAAAGCACTTTACAGCCAATTAAATACTTTTGGAGTACAGTCACTGTTGTAATATGGAAACACGGCAGCCAATTTACGCACAGCAAGCTCCCTCAAACAGCAATGTGATAATAGATAATCAGTTTTGTTATGTTGATTAAGGGATAAATATTGGCCACGACACCGGGAGAACTTCCCTGCTCTTTTTCGAAATAATGCCTTGGGATCTTTTACATCCACCTGAGAGGGCAGACGGGGCCTCAGTTTAACATCTCATCTGAAAGACGGCACCTCTGACAGTGCAGAACTGCACTGGGGTCTCAGCCTAGATTTATGTGCACAAGACCCTGGAGTGGGACTTAAACCCACAACCGTCTGATGCAGTCGCGAGTGTGCTACCCACTGAGCCACAGCTGACACTGCAATCCATATGTTTTATGGACAGAGGTTTAATTTACCAATAAAATAAATGTTTTGTTTATGCAATAGGCACCAACCAGATTTTAGTAATAAAGTTGGCATTGAAATGAATGAAGAGAAACACAGTCGACAGACTACAGGATTCAGTTTTAGGTCGTTGGTTATTCCTCTTCAATTCCCCACACAGCAATCATCAAACATTGTTACATGCTGTGTAGGACTAATAGGTGAGTGCTCATCAGAGTATTTGAAAGAATAACCGTTACTAAATGATTGATTCAAAAGGCAAGATGAGTAACTCAATACATAACTTGGGCCATGCTACAGTGTGATATGCGTGCTTACATATCACTCCTGCTCATTCTGGCCCACAAAGGGAACATTTAAACTTACCTGGAAAGGCCATTTTAGTCTTCGTACCTACTTGTAGCTACCAAGGCTGCTTTTGTGGGTGTCCCATTCACTAGATGCTGAGAAGATGTTTCCCCCCGGCTGGGGAGTCTAGAACCAGGGATCCCAGTCTCAAAATAAGGGGTCGGCCATTCAGGACTGAGATGAGGAGAAATTTCTTCAATCAAAGGGTTTGTGAATCTTTGGAATTCTCTACCCCTAGAGGGCTGTGAATGCTCAGTCATTGAACATATTCACGACAGAGATGGATAGATTTTTGGATAATAAGGGAATAAAGGGAAATGGGATAGTGCAGGAAGGTGGAGTTGAGGGAGAAGATCAGCCATGATCATATTGAATTGTGGAGCAGGCTCAAAGTGCCGAATAGCCTACTTTTGCTCCTATTTCTTATGTTCTTAGAATTGTGTCGGGACTCCGATTTCCATGTATGTACGAGGCTCCGACCTGAGTCTTTCCCACTCACACCCCAGTTATAATGTCATCGAGGTCCTATCGTTGTCATAGAATATGTTCCTAGAATGGCGTCGGGACCCCGATTAGCATTTACCTATAAGGCTCCCGCCTGCCAAGAGCCTCACCCGCCACCAAAACCAATGCCTTTAAAGTCGGAGATCACTGGAAATGGAACAGGAAATGGACCTGCTCCATTTTAGCTGCTCACCCACTCCATTTCCTGCAACGTTCAGATATTTAAATAATGTGTTGTCCTTTTTGTAACAATATTGCATTGAGAAGATTCATTTCCTCTCTGGACTATTTCTAGCACGTGGTTAATATGTTCACATTAAATCCCTGCATGTGCTACATTAATGTAGTTAATTAATGCATTCAAAATAAACGCAAAGAGGAAATGAAACCCGTAGAAAGCTATCATTAAATCATTACATGTCATGATGAGGAACTTATTTTGACTTTTCATTTCTCTCCTCTTCAGTCATCTTAGTTTGTATTCTGAGTGGTGTGATCACATATCAGCTGGAATCTATCAAAGCAGCAGAGATTTGGAGTATTGGTTGCTTGGTGCTTATTGTGCTGATATCAACACTCGCAGTTTTTATTATCTGGAGGCAGCCTCAAAATCAGAAGAAAGCTTCATTTATGGTAAGCTGATGGTGGAGATAAATAAAAGTACCAATGGAAGATCCCACACAAAAGATTAATGTGCAAAGTTAAAGCACATGGGATTGGGAGTAGTGTGCTGACGTGGATTGAGAACTGGTTGGCAGACAGGAAGCAAAGAGTAGGAGTAAATGGGTACTTTTCAGAATGGCAGGCAGTGACTAGTGGGGTACCGCAAGGTTCTATGCTGGGGCCCCAGCTGTTTACATTGTACATTAATGATTTAAACGAGGGGATTAAATGTAGTATCTCCAAATTTGCGGATGACACTAAGTTGGGTGGCAGTGTGAGCTGCGTCGAGGATGCGATGAGGCTGCAGAGTGATTTGGATAGGTTAGATGAGTGGGAAAATGCATGGCAGATGAAGTATAAAGTGGATAAATGTGAGGTTATCCACTTTGGTGGTAAAAACAGAGAGACAGACTATTATCTGAATGGTGACAGATTAGGAAAAGGGGAGGTGCAACAAGACCTGGGTGTCATGATACATCAGTCATTGAAGGTTGGCATGCAGGTACAGCAGGCGGTTAAGAAAGCAAATGGCATGTTGGCCTTCATAGCGAGGGGATTTGAGTACAGGGGCAGGGAGGTGTTACTACAGTTGTACAGGGCCTTGGTGAGGCCACACCTGGAGTATTGTGTGCAGTTTTGCTCTCCTAACTTGAGGAAGGACATTCTTGCTATTGAGGGAGTGCAGCGAAGGTTCACCAGACTGATTCCCGGGATGGCAGGACTGACATATCAAGAAAGACTGGATCAACTGGGCTTGTATTCATTGGAGTTCAGAAGAATGAGAGGGGATCTCATAGAAACGTTTAAAATTCTGATGGGTTTAGACAGGTTAGCTGCAGGAAGAATGTTCCCAATGTTGGGGAAATCCAGAACCAGGGGTCACAGTCTAAGGATAAGGGGTAAGCCATTTAGGACCGAGATGAGGAGAAACATCTTCACCCAGAGAGTGGTGAACCTGTGGAATTCTCTACCACAGGAAGTTGTTGAGGCCAATTCATTAAATATATTCAAAAAGGAGTTAGATGTAGTCCTTACTACTAGGGGGATCAAGGGGTATGGCGAGAAAGCAGGAATGGGATACTGAAGTTGCATGTTCAGCCATGAACTCATTGAATGGTGATGCAGGCTCGAAGGGCCGAATGGCCTACTCCTGCACCTATTTTCTATGTTTCTATGAATCAAAGATTGCTTGATTAAACATTTCTAATATCCAGTAAATTAAGTTTGGATTCTCTCACCATTTTTGTTTGTAATAGACACCTTGAAAAAAAGATTGTTTTGATAAATGGTGGCGTTTCGAACAGATAAGACTTTACTATAATATAATCTGGTTGCATTTATATAGTGGCCTCTCTTCCCACTGCTAAATCATTACCTCTGGAGTCCCACAAAGATCTATCCTTGGCCCTCTCTTATTTCTCATCTCCATCCTGCCCCTCGGCGACATCATCAGAAAACACAACTTCAGGTTCCACACTCAGCTCTACCTTGCAACCACCTCTTGCAATCCCTCCATGGCCTCCAATTTGTCATGCTGCTTGTCTGACATTCAATATGGGATAAGAAGAATTTTTAATTAAATATTGGGAAGACCCGCCACAAACTCCGATCCCTAGCCACTGACTCCATCCCTCTCCCTGGCCACTGTCTGAGGCTGAACCCGATTGTTCGCAACCTTGGCCTCCTATTTGACTCTGAACTGAGCTTCCAACCTCATATCCTCTCTATCACCAAGACTGCCTACTTCCACTTCTATAACATCACCTGTATCCATCCCACCTCAATTCATCTACCACTGAAACACTCATCCATTCCTTTGTTACTTCTAGGCTCGAATTTTCCAATGCTCTCGTGGTCGGCCTCCCACCTTACACCCTCTGTAAACTTGAGCTCATCCAAAACTCTGCTGCTCGTATCCTAATTTGCACCAAGTCCCGTTCACCTATCACCCCCGTGCTCGCTGATCTACATTGGCTCCTCATCCAGCAATGCCTCGATTTAAAAATTCTCATCCCTATCTCTGTAACCTCCTACACCTCTACAACCAATGTTCCTTTTAATTTTTGGGCGGTGGGGGTGCGGTCCCTTTAAATTGCTGTCTATGGAGGACCTGGTCATATATTTATTTGAAAATCAACTGAATAATGGAGAAATGCTAAAAAAATCTGACAGGTATCTGTGATCTTTTGTTTAAATGCTTGTGGCATGAACAAATAATACAAGTTTATCTTTATTGTAGACCTTCAATAGAATGCTTTAATTTTAATACTTTGACCATGATTTAAGATATAACGAGGGAGTAATGTACTGTTAAAAGGACTATACTTCCTTGCTATCAAGTCTAGTATAGTCTATCCTGATGTGTATGTTTTGCTGTATTTAAAGGTGCCCTGTCTACCACTCCTGCCAATACTCAGTATTTTGATAAACATTTACCTGATGACACAGTTGAATGTTGCCATCTGGATTCGACTCTCTGTTTGGATGGCAATTGGTAAGATTCTTCATCACAGTTTAAATAGTCAATATTGTAATTCAGTGAAGCTGAAAGAAAGACTTGCATTTATTTAGCGCCTTTCATGACCACCAGACGTCCCAAAGTGCTTACAGCCAATGAGGTACCGCTTGAAGTGTAATCACTATTGTAATGTAGGAAGCACGGCAACTAATTTGTGCACAGCAAGCTTCCACAAACAGCAATGTGATAATGACCAGATAATCTATTTTTGTTATGTTAATTGAGGGATAAATATTGGTCAGGACACCAGGGATAACTTCCCTGCTCTTCTGCGAAATAGTGCAATAGGATCTTTTACGTCCACCTGAGAGAGCAGACGGGGCCTCGGTTTGATGTCTCATCCAAAAACCCGCATCATCTTATAGACTATAATTGGGAACAGCTAGTTCCTTTTGAATGATTTTGAATTGATTTGCTCAGACAAGGCTAATTTCCCCAAAACAGTGCAGAAAAACAACAATAGGCTGTTCAAGGCTAATGTAATATATTTGCTTCATGGGTTCTTTGTTTAATAATTCATAACAATACATTGCTATTAAGAACTAGTTGGTTTATTAGCAAAAGGTTTAACAGTCACATTGCACATTATCAGTTCCTCCACCAGGCTCACAACCACATGCCTCATCGTGGATCCCATGAACCCAACTGGCTGGGATTTTATTGAGTCTTATGAAAATCGCGTGACGGGCTAAGCCACTCCCAACTCAACAGCTCTACAAACCTGTGAGCATACTCACAGGTGCATGCATTACAGCCAGATGCCTTTCAATTTGAGGCTACAGGAGATGGGGAACTAATATAGGTCATGAAGAGCAGGGGTATTGTGTAAGTAAGATATGATACTAGCAGCAGACATTTGGATGAGCTGAAGTTTACATTGGGCAGAATATAAGAGGCTAGCCAGTGACGCATTAAAATATTAGAGTCTGGAGGTGAGAAAAATATGAACATTTTCTTCAGTAAAAATAAAGTTGATTCAATGTGGAGTGAAGGAGAACTGCTATCCAGCCAAATCTTGTACATTGAATATGGTGACTACATCTCTCTAATTCTCTCACCCCACCCCCCCCATTTTCTCTATATTCTACCCTCCACATTAGCAATGGCGTCTATGCCAACTACCCATTTGGACGCAGAACAGTCTGTTATACAGATATGACCACTGATACTGGCAATGTTGCTCCTTGTGCTACTTGGCATGAGGTGCCCTTGAACAGAAAACTGGGCAGTGGCTGTCACTAAACCCTGGAGAAGAGACATACATTTTCTTAAATAATGAATGAAGTTGGGTAGCATTGTTCGAGTGCACCAATGTACTGCGGCATGGATCAGCGGATCATGGGCTGGGGCCACAGTTTTCCACATGTTGAGTTTTTGTGATCTCAGTCAAATCATCATGAGGAAGTGCCAAGCAGCGATCAAGAGTGCAATGGACCCAAAGTTTGGATTACTTCAGAAAGTAACTCTGTAACTTTCTGTTGTAAGAAAATATGTAGGAAGATCAGCTTAAATCTAGGGGAGGACAGATTGGAGTCGCAATTCTGAAGGTTAAGGAATCATAAGTTAATAACGATTGTCACACTAATGTGCTATATGTAGTGAACATTTCCTTATCACACAGATTTTTTAAGATATTTATATTTATGCCTACCTTTTTTGGGGCATTTCTACATCATGTACCATCTTCAGCTCATAGAGTGGGTGGACAGGAACCTAGCTCCCACATGTCTGCCAATGCTGCTTTGTAATTGGCAGCAAGGAGATGGTTGAAAGCAGCCCAGGATGACTGTCCTTCCAATTCCCTGTCCCGCTTACACTCTGACGTCTCTGCCTTTGTCCCAGTGGAGTTCAACACAAGCTCGAGGAACAGCTCCTTAACCTTCGATTAGCCACTGGTGGGTGGGGTGGTTAGCAGCCTTGGTGTCAACCTGCTTTTATCTTCCTGGAACATTGGCGCCTTTGTCATTTTTGCCTGTTTCCATTTTTGTCTGCACCCACTGCCACAGCTATGTAGATAAAGAAAAGTAAGAACTTATATTTATATAGCGCCTTTCACGACCTCAGGACATCCCAAGGTTCTTTACAGCCAATGAAGAGCTTTAGAAGTGTAGTCACTGTTGCCATGTAGGAAACACGACAACTGAATAGCGCACTGCAAGCTCCCACAAACAGCGATGTGGCGGCTGCAACGGTAGTGTGAATGAGGCGGCAAGTGACGCAAGGCCAAGTTCAGACAACCATTGCCCCGTCTACACAGGGAGGAGAGATTTGAAATCGCCACCATAGTTACTGACAGATTGAGAAACTTTTTTTTCCCCCTTTTACTGCACGTCACCTTATTAATGTTGAAATGTAAAACTTTCCACATCATTTGACAGGTTTGCTGATATATTTTTGCTACGGCATTCGGCACAGTGTGGAAGGTAAGCGTCATCAAGACTGTTCGGTCCCAAGTCCACTTGGAAATGAAAAGCCAGCTGAGGAAGAGAATAAGGACGAGATGGTTTAAGGGAACCAATGACCTAACAAGGACCAGTCAATGATGACTACTTCTCAACAAACTAAATGTGGGAACAACACAGTTCCTCTACCACAACAACAACACCTTGCATTTATGTAGCATCATTAACGTAGTTAACATCCCAAGGAGCTTCAGAGGAGTGGCATCAAATAAAATTTGATTATTAAATATTAAATGCTGCAACCAGAAATGTATTGCGTAAACGTCTAAAGTAGGAAGGTCAATGTAAGTTCTGCTGTGCTTTAAGAGTTCTGCTCAACTACAACACAAGGAACACCTAAGGTATCAAAGATGACTACTGTGTAAAAAGGATTAACATTTTGATTAATTTTGTTTGACCTGCATGTTTTGCTTTCTGTAATTCAAACAAGCCATTCAGTGAGCAAAGTACCCACAAAATGTTACAAATAAAGTAAATTCTGAAAGAGCTGCAGCTCAACCAGCTTTCACTTGAAAAAAGAAAGACTTGCATTTATATAGCACCTCTCACAACCTTAGGATGTTCCAAAGTGCTTTACAAACCAATTAAGTACTTTTGAAGTGTAGTCACTGTTGTAATGTAGGAAACACAGCAGCCAATTTGTGCACAGCAAGCCCTCACAAACAGTAATGTGATGATGACTAAACAATCTGTTGTAGTGATGTTGTTTGAGGGATAAATGTTGCTCTTCTTCGAAATGATGCCATGGGATCCCTTACGTCCACCTGAGAGGACAGACGGGGCCTCGATTTAACGTCTCATCTGAAAGACGGCACCTCCGACAGTGCAGCACTCCCTCAGTACTGCACTGGAGTGTCGGCCTACATTTTGTCCTCAAGTCTCTAGTATGGGATTTGAACCTGGAACCTACTGACAGAGGTGAAAGTGCTACCAACTGAGCCACGGCTGCATTTTGACATATTCATGTTACGCATTTACTCGAAACTCGCCAGACACATTTTTGGGTATGTTGGCTTTAGGTTTAAACTGCAGCACAAAAGGTGGATTAGTAATCCTTTTCATGATCTTCCATGTGGTTTGCTCTCAATCTCAACTGTGCCACGTATGGGAAGCACCAAGAATCTATATTACATTTCAGGACCTCCAGAATATGGCAACGGCAGAGGTCATCTGCACTGCCAATTGAATCAGGAAGTTCCAGACAGTGTAACATGGCACATAGCATAAGGAAGATTGAGAAAATAACTTACAAAGTAAAGAATTAAAATAAGCAAGAATACAGCTTCTTGTATTTATTTATCTAATATAGTAATAGTCCGAGTGGATTGACTCTTTAGGTAATGAACACAGTAGATTTTTTTCTCTAAGGTTTGATATTGTGCCCTGTACAAAACAAAATAGTGTTATATAATTGTTAGCTTACTGTAGGTGCTGACAGAATGGTAATCAGTATGTATGTTTGTGTTTATTGAAAGCAGAGTCACAAGGTAAGTAACTGGTCTCTGCAACTCCCGAATGGGCTTTGAATCCCTTCTTTCAGTGGGTCGAGTGGTGCTTTATTTCTGTCACTGGTGACATTTCTGAAACAAAATATTTGCATGGAGTTTGGGTGGTGTGGTAGGATTGAACACTGTCCTTTCATCTCTGGGTTCTGTCCTTAAATCTAGCCCAGAATGATAGAATGAAGGCCATCTCTCTTTGCTGGCTCCAAAGACCTCAGTGAAATGAAATTGGACAAGCTCAACTTAAGTGCCCTGTGGGGACAGATGTACTGCATAAAAACAGCCCACCATTTGCTTCTAATTGTCACTCTTAGCTTTTGGTACTCTTTTTTACTTATTGTTGGGTGGACATACAAACATGCTTTCCAATTTCTTCCCTCAAGGAGGTGAGGCAGACAACCGCTTCACCAAGATGCATTTGAGAACAGTCACTGGCAACTCAATGGAATAGGGGAATCCACAATGTGCTGATCCTTCCTATGGTGCTATGCATTGGTGCTGTAATGCTCAGTATCACAAAGACATGCTACCCATTTTTATTTTTCTTCTCCCTTTGAGATGATTCTTGGCATGCGCCATGGCCAAACAGGCAAAGAGGTGACCTTCTAACAGATCTTTGCCAATGATGCTCTTGTGCTGCCCCCTAGGTGATAGTGAGACTAGTCCAGGGTAATTCAATCTCTTAGTTATCCATGCTAAGGGCAACAACCTGGTTGCCCATTGACAAGCAGAATTGTGATCATGAACTCATCTTATGGATCACAATGAGAACCAACCCCGCCATCCACCTCTGGTGTTTCACCATGTCATGTCACAGCTTGATTGTCCATTAAAGCCTTGCTTCATTGCATCATTTAATTATACTTTTGGTTTATGCACTACACAAATTGAATAAACATCTGGAATACTGTGTTTCAACAGAAAATAATCATAGCATCTAACAGCAGGTCATTAGGCCCATCGTGCCTGTGTCAACTCTTTGAAAGAGCGATCCAATTAGTCCCATACCCCTACTCTTTCCGTATAGCCCTGAAGATTTTTCTTTTTCAAGTATACCTGTACATCCGATTCCTCATTAAACGTTACAATTGAATCTGCTTCTGCCACCCTTTCAGGCAGGGCATTCTAAATCGTAACAACCAAATCGTGCAATTATTAAAGAAAGAAAGACTTGGATTTATATAGCGCCTTTCACGACCACCAGGCGTCTCAAAGCGCTTTACAGCCAATGAAGTACTTTTTAGAGTGTAGTCACTGTTGTAATGTGGGATTAAAATGAATATGAAGCCAATGTTGCTACAGCAGTCTGGAGGTGTCAGTGATAACAGCTGTGGACCGCACTATAAAGATTTCTGGCATGTCATTGGGCTAAGACCTGAGTCTTGATTCTTGGTGTGATTGCAGCACATATTAGTGCAGTTGTGACTAAATAAATAGTTAATTGTTGGGACTTTCTCAAACAGAATGGTCAATTTGAATCTTCCAACAAAAGAGATTATTGCTCATCAGAAAAAAAAACCTTATAACCGAACAACGTAAACAAGCAAAACTCAGTGCAGCGGAAAAAATAGAGGATTAGCAAAACTATTCCAACAATGAAGGATGCTTTTATGTAACTTGTACTGAAGTGGAGAATATATTATTGCAGCATTACCAACTATCGTGATACATATGATTTTATAGATTTAAAAAAAATGAATTTGCAATCTTTCAATTAAATCTTTTGACCTTTTATTTTAATAATTAGTGTTTTAATATACATAATGGGTCTACTGCTATGTTATTTGCAGGCAGAGGACATAGAGTGGGCAGGTGGCGAGCTGGACCCAGAGTAGGGGTGGGAAGCAGGGCAGTAATGGTCTTTGGGGTGGGACAATCAGTCACAGGGGATGTGCAGAGAGTTTGAAGGTGAGCTGTTTTATAACACTGTCTCTCTTTTTACATATTTCTCAAGTAGATATAAAGATTGAAGCTGAAGCTAGTTGATAGCGCTCATGCTTTTGGTTTTGCAATCTGATTGGTCACTGCAAACCATATGACCTATAACACTGATGGTTACCATAGCCCAATCAAAAAGATCAATTCTACAATGTTACATGCATTCATACAAAACCTTTTAAAAGTAAGATTTAACATTATTTTTTAAAAGAAGCTAGTTCTACATCTGCCATTTTATTTCCATCTTTTGATGGACATTTACCAGCTTGCTATTTGAAATAAAAATGTTTGCATTTTTATTGACTGTAAAGCTCAAAATTTTTGAGCTCTCATTCATGATTTTATTGACGACCTGATTATTTTTGAATGCTGCAAGTTAGCAATACAGCATATAACAAACATGGTTAATAATGGTTTGCTGGAACTGCAGCCTGATGGCAGAGTTGGGTAAAGTGGACTGGGAAAATAGATTAAAGTGTGGGAGGGTTGATGAGCAGTGATGTACATTTAAGGAGATATTTCACAACTTTCAAGAAAAATATATTCCAGTGAAGAGGAAAGGGTGGGAAAGAAAAGATAGCCATCCGTGGCTAACTAAAGAAATTAAGGATGCTATCCAATTAAAAACAAGGGCATATAAAGTGGCCAGAACTAGTGGGAGGGCAGAAGAATGGGAAGCTTTTAAAAGCCAGTAAAGAACGACTTAAAAAAATGATTACGAAAGGGAAGATAGACTATGAAAGTAAACTAGCACGAAATATAAAAACAGATAACAAGAGTTTCTATAGCTATATAAAAAGGAAAAGAGTGGCTAAAGTAAATGTTAGTCCCTTAGAGGACGAGACCGGGGAATTAGTAATGGGGAACATGGAGATGGCAGAAGCTCTGAACATATATTTTGTATCAGTCTTTATGGTAGAGAACACTAACAATATTCCAACAGTGGTCAGTCAAGCGGCTATAGGGGGGAGGAACTTAACACAATCATAAAATGACTAAGGAGGTGGTACTCAGTAAGCTAATGGGACAAAAGGTGGATAAATCCCCTGGACCTGATGGCTTGCATCCTATGGTCTTAAGAGAAGTAGCAGCAGGGATTGTGGATGCATTGGTTGTAATTTACCAAAATTCCCTGGATTCTGGGGAGGTCCCAGCAGACTAGAAAACTGCAAATGTAACGACCCTATTTAAAAAAGGAGACAGACAAAAAGCAGGAAACTATAGACCAGTTAGCCGAACATCTGTGGTCGGGAAAATGTTGGAGTCCATTATTTAAGAAGCAGTAGCAGGACATTTGGAAAAGCATAATTCAGTCAGGCAGAGTCAGCATGGATTTATGAAGGGGAAGTCATGTTTGACAAACTTGCTAGAATTCTTTGAGGATGTAACAAACAGGGTGGATAAAGGGGAACCAGTGGATGTGCTGTATTTGGACTTCCAGAAGGCATTTGACAAGGTGTCACATAAAAGGTTACTGCACCAGATAAAAGTTCACTGGGTTGGGGGTAATATATTAGCATGGATAGAGGATTGGCTAACTAACAGAGAACAGAGAGTAGAGATAAATGGTTCACTCTTGGGTTGGCAATGAGTAATCAGTGGGGTGCCGCAGGGATCAGTGCTGGGACCCCAACTATTTACAATCTATATTAACGACTTGGAGGAAGGGACCGATTGTAACGTAGCCAAGTTTGCTGACGATACAAAGATGGGAGGAAAAGCAATGTGTGAGGAGGACACAAAAAATCTGCAAAAGGACATAGGCTAAGTGAGTGGACAAAGATTTGGCAGATGGAGTATAATGTTGGAAAGTATAAGGTCATGCACTTTGGCAGAAAAAAAATCAAAAAGCAAGTTATTATTTAAATGGAGAAAAATTGCAAAGTGCTGCAGTACAGTGGGATCTGGGGGTACTTGTGCATGAAACAAAAAAGGTTAGTAAGCAGGTACAGCAAGTGATCAGGAAGGCCAATGGAATCTTGGCCTTTATTGCAAAGGGGATGGAGTATAAAAGCAGGGAAGTCTTGCTACAGTTGTACAGGGTATTGACGCCACACCTGGAATACTGCGTGCAGTTTTGGTTTCCATATTTACAAAAGGATATACTTGCTTTGGAGGCAGTTCAGAGAAGGTTCACAAGGTTGATTCTGGAGATGAGGGGGTTGACTTATGAGGAAAGGTTGAGTAGGTTGGTCCTCTACTCATTGGAATTTAGAAGAATGAGAGATGATCTTATCGAAACATATAAGATTATGAGGGGGCTTGGCAGGGTGGATGCAGAGAGGATGTTTCCACTGATAGGGGAGACTAGAACTAGAGGGCATGATCTTAGAAAGAGGGGCCGCCCATTTAAAACTGAGATGAGAAATTTCTTCTCAGAGGGTTGTGGATCTGTGGAATTTGCTGCCTCAGAGAGCTGTGGAAGCTGGGATATTGAATAAATTTAAGACAGAAGTAGACTGTTTCTTAAACGATAAGGGAATAAGGGGTTATGGACAGCGGGCAGGGAAGTGGACCTGAGTCCATGATCGGATCAGCCATGGTCGTATTAAATGGTGGAGCAGGCTCGAGGGGCCTTATGGCCTACTCCTGCTCCTATTTCTTATGTTCTTATGTAAACATATCATGCTGTAATAGCATCTTCTCACCAGTGATGGCGCTATAGCATGTTGATTTTGCATTTCCTCGCAATTCAGACTGTGCTTAAAAGAACCTTTTATGTTCCAACCAACTCTACGGGCACTTTTTGACTTGTTATCGGCCCAATTTTGGGTGATGGAAGGAGTGAAAATCCGGTTGAAATCAGTTCTGCCAGATATTCAGTCTGCTATGGCCCCGCTCGATATTCAGTGCAGCCCTGGGGCAGGTGACCAAAGTAGATGGGAGCTTCATTAGTGTATTCAAAAGGGAGCTTGGAAGGGCCCCGTGGCATTTCCGGCCCTAGGGGGTTCCTGCAGGCTGAGTCTTGAGCGCATCAGTGAAACCAGGTTGGGTAGACCTGCAGGCGGGAGGCATTTAAAAGGCTCAGGTTCTTTCAAGGCAAGTACATTAAGTCTTTTAAAGGCTCTTGTTTCCACCTGGAACTTAGGCTTTTATGAGCATTTATATAGTGCCCTTTCATATCCACAGGTCCCAAAGCATCTCATGACCAGTGGATTAATTTCCAAGTGCAGTCACTGTTATGTAGGCAAATTATTTGACTTTGACAGCAGCCACCAGTCCTGGAACTAGAGTCAAGCTCAACAGGGTCTTCTTTCCCAGCTGATTCTGCCAATCCATTCCCTTGGCTGTGGTTTTGCTAGATAGTAGGTAAGGACAGTGGGAATCTCCAACATCCATTCATGCGCATCACTAATTAGATGATGAGGCATTTGGCTACCTTAAAAGGGTCATGGACAAAGCCACGACAGTTAGAGCAACTCCCCTCATGGGCTGGTCCCGTGGATGGCCACCTTGGCCAAGCCCAGGAGCAGCCCCACGAGGACACCCTTCGATTTGTCCACTCCCCTCCCACTTGGTGACCAAAGATCAAGAGCGTGGGACGGAAGTAGAGCTAGAAATTGAGGAGCAGCTCTCTTAAATAATGGAATAGGGGCTGCAACCTCTCACATTCCACATAGACATGGAAAACAGACTCATCCAGGTGGTAAGAGTTACAAGCGACGGTATCACTCCAGGATGACCAGGATCAGCCTTTTATTGAGGAGTTGAACTTGTGGTGTTAAATATTTGTGTAAAGACCTAGGCTATACATCTACAGTTAGGCCAAGTGCTAGTTATTCACTGTAGAGGGGCCAGGTGAGGGGAAATTTAGAAATCTAAAGAGGAAGGTCAATGCAATAGAGCAGTGGAGCGATTTGAGTAAAAATAAGAATGACAGGAAGGAACATTGGGGTGGAAATTTGCTTGCCTGGTGCCTCAGTGGCCAGAAGGGGGCGCTAAAGCAAGTGTAATAGCTTAGCGGCTGGGCATGCAGCTTTTAGCGCCCCGCCAGAAAATTCAGTTAAGAACTAACTGAGGCGCGAAACGCCAGTGTCTGGCTGCTGACTATCAGTCCGATCGTGACATTAGTCGGGTGCAATGACCGCGCTAGACCGACCGCATTGCGGCACTGGAACTGCAGGTGGATTTACGCTGGAGCATCCACGATGCTGAGAATGACGTGAATAGCATGTTTAGCGAGTTGGTCTTACCGCAGGTAAAGGGTACACAGACAGATAGGGAATGGAAGACCAACAGGAAGAGCAGTGCAAGGAAGGCAGTGTCGGGGTCCCCTGCGGTCATCCCCCCGCAAAACAGATACACCGCTTTGGGTACTGTTGAGGGGGATGACTCATCAGGGGAGAGCAGCAGCAGCCAGGTTCAAGGCACCGTGGGTGGCTCTGCTGCACAGGAGGGCAGGAAAAAGAGTGGAAGTGCTATAGTGATAGGGGATTCGATTGTAAGGGGAATAGATAAGCTTTTCTGCGGCAGCAATCTAGAATCCAGGATGGTATGTTGCCTCCCTGGTGCAAGAGTCAAGGATGTCTCGGAGCTCGTGCAGGACATTCTGAAAAGGGAGGGTGAACAGCCAGTTGTCGTGGTGCATATAGGTACCAACGATATAGGTAAAAAACGGGATGAGGTTCTCCAAGACGAATTTAGGGAGCTAGGAGCTAAATTAAAAAGTAGGACCTCAAAAGTAGTAATCTCAGGGATGCTACCAGTGCCACATGCTAGTCAGAGTAGGAATCGCAGGATAGCTCAGATGAATACGTGGCTTGAGGAGTGGTGCGGAAGGGACGGATTTAAATTCCTGGGACATTGGAACTGGCTTGGGGGGAGGTGGGATCAGTACAAACTGGACGGTCTGCACCTGGGCAGGACCGGTACCAATATCCTATGGAGAGTGTTTGCTAGTGCTGTTGGGGAGGAGTTAAACTTATATGGCAGGGGGATGGGGACCTATGCAGGGAGACAGAGGGAAATAAAATGGAGGCAGAAGCAAAAGATAGAAAGGAGAATAGTAAAAGTGGAGGGCAGAGAAACCCAAGGCAAAAAACAAAAAAGGCCACATTACAGCAAAATTCTAAAAGGGACAAAGGGTGTTAAAAAGACAAGCCTGAAGGCTCTGTGCCTCAATGCGAGGAGTATTTGGAATAAGGTGGACAAATTAACTGCGCAGATAGCAGTTAACGGATATGATATAATTGGCATCACGGAGACATGGCTCCAGGGTGACCAAGGCTGGGAACTCAACATTTCGGAACATAAGAACATAAGAATTAGGAACAGGAGTAGGCCATCTAGCCCCTCGAGCCTGCTCCGCCATTCAATAAGATCATGGCTGATCTGGTCGTGGACTCAGCTCCACTTACTCGCCCTCTCCCCGTAACCCTTAATTACCTTATTGGTTAAAAATCTATCTATCTTTGACTTGAAAACATTCAATGAGCTAGCCTCAACTGCTTCCTTGGGCAGAGAATTCCACAGATTCACAACCCTCTGGGAGAAGAAATTCTTTCTCAACTTGGTTTTAAATTGGCTCCTCCATATTTTGAGGCTGTGCCCCCTAGTTCTAGTCTCCCCTACCAATGGAAACAACCTCTCTGCCTCTATCTTGTCTATCCCTTTCATGATTTTAAATGTTTCTATAAGATCACCCCTCATCCTTCTGAACTTCAAGGAGTAAAGACCCAGTCTACTCAATCTATCATCATAAGGTAACCCCCTCATTTCTGGAATCAGCCGAGTGAATCGTCTCTGTACCCCTTCCAAAGCTAGTATATCCTTCCTTAAGTAAGGTGACCAAAACTGCACGCAGTACTCCAGGTGCGGCCTTACCAATACCTCACACAGTTGCAGCAGGACCTCCCTGCTTTTGTACTCCATCCCTCTCGCAATGAAGGCCAACATTCCATTTGCCTTCCTGATTACCTGCTGCACATGCAAACTAACCTTTTGGGATTCATGAGCAAGGACCCCCGGGTCCCTCTGCACCACAGCATGTTGTAATTTCTCCCCATTCAAATAATATTCCCTTTTACTGTTTTTTTTCCCCAAGGTGGATGACCTCACACTTTCCGACATTGTATTCCATCTGCCAAACCTTAGCCCATTCGCTTAACCTATCCAAATCTCCTTCAGCCTCTCTGTGTCCTCTACACAACCTGCTTTCCCACTAATCTTAGTGTCATCTGCAAATTTTGTTGCACTGCACTCTGTCCCCTCTTCTAGGTCATCTTATGTATATTGTAAACAGTTGTGGTCCCAGCACTGATCCCTGTGGCACACCACTAACCACTGATTTCCAACCGGAAAAAGACCCATTTATCCCGACTCTCTGCTTTCTGTTCGCCAGCCAATTCTCTATCCATGCTAATACATTTCCTCTGACTCCGCGCACCTTTATCTTCTGCAGTAACCTGTTGTGTGGCACCTTATCGAATGCCTTTTGGAAATCTAAATACACCACATCCATCGGTACACCTCTATCCATCATGCTCGTTATATCATCAAAGAATTCCAGTAAGTTAGTTAAACATGATTTCCCTTTCATGAATCCATGCTGTGTCTGCTTGATTGCACCATTCCTATCTAGATGTCCCGCTATTTCTTCCTTAATGATAGTTTCAAGCATTTTCCCCACTACAGATGTTAAACTAACCGGCCTATAGTTACTGCCTTTTGCCTGCCCCCTTTTTTAAACAGAGGCGTTACATTAGCTGCTTTCCAATCCGCTGGTACCTCCCCAGAGTCCAGAGAATTTTGGTAGATTATAACGAATGCATCTGCTATAACTTCCGCCATCTCTTTTAATACCCTGGGATGCATTTCATCAGGACCAGGGGACTTGTCTACCTTCAGTCCCATTAGCCTGTCCAGCACAACCCCCCTAGTGGTAGTGATCGTCTCAAGGTCCTCCCTTCCCACATTCCCGTGGCCCGCAAATTTTGGCATGGTTTTTTTGTCTTCCACTGTGAAGATGGAAGCAAAATAATTGTTTAAGGTCTCAGCCATTTCCATATTTCCCATTATTAAATCACCCTTTTCATCTTCTAAGGGACCAACATTTACTTTAGTCACTCTTTTCCATTTTATATATCTGTAAAAGCTTTTACTATCTGTTTTTATGTTTTGCGCAAGTTTACCTTCGTAATCTATCTTCCCTTTCTTTATTGCTTTTTTAGTCATTCTTTGCTGTTGCTTAAAATTTTCCCAATCCTCTAGTTTCCCACTAACCTTGGCCACCTTATACGCATTGGTCTTTGATTTGATACTTTCCTTTATTTCCTTGGTTATCCACGGCTGGTTATCCCTTCTCTTGCCGCCCTTCTTTTTCACTGGAATATATTTTTGTTGCGCACTATGAAAGAGCTCCTTAAAAGTCCTCCACTGTTCCTCAATTGTGCCACCGTTTAGTCCTTGTTTCCAGTCTACTTTAGCCAACTCTGCCCTCATCCCACTGTAGTCCCCTTTGTTTAAGCATAGTACGCTCATTTCCGACACAACTTCCTCATCCTCAATCTGTATTACAAATTCAACCATATTGTGATCACTCATTCCGAGAGGATCTTTTACGAGGAGATCATTTATTTTTCCTGTCTCATTACACAGGACCAGATCTAAGATGGCTTGCTCCCTTGTAGGTTCTGTTACATACTGTTCTAAGAAACAATTCCGTATGCATTCTATGAATTCCTCCTCCAGGCTACCCCGTGCGATTTGATTTGACCAATCGATATGTAGGTTAAAATCCCCCATGACTACTGCCGTTCCTTTTTCACATGCCTCCATTATTCCCTTGATTATTGCCCGCCCCACCGTGAAGTTATTATTTGGGGGCCTATAAGCTACGCCCACCAGTGACTTTTTCTCCTTACTATCTCTAATCTCCACCCACAATGATTCAACATTTTGTTCATTGGAGCCAATATCATCCCTCACAAATACCCTGATATCATCTTTTATTAACAGAGCTACCCCACCTCCTTTACCTTCTTGCCTATCTTTCTGAATTGTCAGATACCCCTGTATGTTTAATTCCCAGTCTTGGCCACCTTGCAACCATGTTTTTGTAATGGCCACCAAATCATACCTATTTGTAATGATTTGTGCCATCAACTCATTTACTTTATTTCGAATGCCGCGTGCATTTAGGTAGAGTGTTTTCATCCTAGTTTTTAAACCATGATTTTTAGTTTTGACCCCTCCTGCAGCCCTTTTATATTCAGTGGCCCTTTTTGTTTCTTGCCTTTGGTTTCTCTGCCCTCCACTTTTACTCATCTCTTTTCTGTCTTTTGTTTTTGTCTCCTTTTTGTTTCCCTCTGTCTCCCTGTATTGGTTCCCATCCCCCTGCCATATTAGTTTAACTCCTCACCAAGGAAGGATAGACAGAAAGGAAAAGGAGGCAGGGTGGCGTTTCTGGTTAAAGAGGAAATTAATGCAATAGTAAGGAGGGACATTAGCTTGGATGATGTGGAATCGGTATGGGTGGAGCTGCGGAATACCAAAGGGCAGAAAACGCTAGTGGGAGTTGTAGTGAGGTTGGGGACAGCATCAAACTAGAAATAAGGGATGTGTGCAATAAAGGTACAGCAGTTATCATGGGCGACTTTAATCTACATATTGATTGGGCTAACCAAACTGGTAGCAATGCAGTGGAGGAGGATTTCCTGGAGTGTATTAGGGATAGTTTTCTGGACCAATATTTCAAGGAACCAACTATAGAGCTGGCCATCCTAGACTGGGTGATGTGTAATGAGAAGGGACTAATTAGCAAACTTGTTGTGCGAGGCCTATTGGGGAAGAGTGACCATAATATGGTAGAATTCTTTATTAAGATGGAGAGTGACACAGTTAATTCAGAGACTAGGGTGCTGAACTTAAGGAAAGGTAACTTCGACGGTATGAGGCGTGAATTGGCTAAAATAGACTGACAAATGATATTTAAAGGGTTGACGGTGGATAGGCAATGGCAAACATTTAAAGATCACATGGATGAACTTCAACATTTGTACATCCCTGTCTGGAGTAAAAGTAAAACGGGGAAGGTGGCTCAACCGTGGCTAACAAGGGAAATTAAGGATAGTGTTAAAACCAAGGAAGAGGCATATAAATTGGCCAGAAAAAGCAGCAAACCTGAGGACTGGGAGAAATTTAGAATTCAGCAGAGGAGGACTAAGGGTTTAATTAAGAGGGGGAAAATAGAGAACGAGAGGAAGCTTGCCGGGTACATAAAAACTGACTGCAAAAGCTTCTATAGATATGTGAAGAGAAAAAGATTGGTGAAGACAAACGTAGGTCCCTTGCAGTCGGATTCAGGTGAATTTATAATGGGGAACAAAGAAATGGCAGACCAATTGAACAAATACTTTGGTTCTGTCTTCACGAAGGAAGACACAAATAATCTTACGGATGTACTAGGGGACCAAGGGTCTAGTGAGAAGGAGGAACTGAAGGAAATACTTATTAGGCGGGAAATTGTGTTCGGGAAATAGATTGGATTGAAGGCCGATAAATCCCCGGGGCCTGATAGTCTGCATCCCAGAGTACTTAAGGAAGTGGCCCTAGAAATAGTGGATGCATTGGTGATCATTTTTCAACAGTATATCGACTCTGGATCAGTTCCTATGGACTGGAGGGTAGCTAATGTAACACCACTTTTAAAAAAAGAGAGAGAGAGGAAACGGGTAATTATAGACCGGTTAGCCTGACATCAGTAGTGGGGAAAATGTTGGAATCAATCATTAAGGATGAAATAGCAGCGCATTTGGAAAGCAGTGACAGGATCGGTCCAAGTCAGCATGGATTTATGAAAGGGAAATCATGCTTGACGAATCTTCTGGAATTTTTTGAGGATGTAACTAGCAGAGTGGACAAGGGAGAACCAGTGGATGTGATGTATTTGGACTTTCAAAAGGCTTTTGACAAGGTCCCACACAAGAGATTGGTGTGCAAAATCAAAGCACATAGTATTGGGGGTAATGTACTGACATGGATAGAGAACTGGTTGGCAGACAGGAAGCAGAGAGTCGGGATAAACGGATCCTTTTCAGAATGGCAGGCAGTGACTAGTGGAGTGCCGCAGGACTCAGTGCTGGGACCGCAGCTCTTTATTATATACATTAATGATTTAGATGAAGGAATTGAGTGTAATATCTCTAAGTTTGCAGATGACACTAAACTGGATGGCGGTGTGAGCTGTGAGGAGGACGCTGAGAGGCTGCAGGGTGACTTGGTCAGGTTAGGTGAGTGGGCAAATGCATGGCAGATGCAGTATAATGTGGATAAATGTGAGGTTATCCACTTCGGGGCAAAAACACGAAGGAAGAATATTATCTGAATGGCGGCAGATTAGGAAAAGGGGAAGTGCAACGAGACCTGGGTGTCATGGTCCATCAGTCATTGAAAGCTGGCATGCAGTTACAGCAGGCGGTGAAGAAGGCAAATGGTATGTTGGCCTTCATAGCTAGGGAATTTGAGTATAGGAGCAGGGAGGTCTTACTGCAGTTGTACAGGGCCTTGGTGAGACCTCACCTGGAATATTGTGTTCAGTTTTGGTCTCCTAATCTGAGGAAGGACATTCTTGCTATTGAGGGAGTGCAGCGAAGGTTCACCAGACTGATTCCAAGGATGGCTGGACTGACATATGAGGAGAGACTGGATCAATTGGGCCTTTATACACTGGAGTTTAGAAGGATGAGAGGGGATCTCATATAAACTTACAAGATTCTGACGGGACTGGACAGGTTTGATGTGGGAAGAATGTTCCCGATGTTGGGGAAGTCAAGAACCAGGGGATTCAGTCTTAGGATAAGGGGTAGGCCATTTAGGACTGAGATGAGGAGAAACTTCTTCACTGAGAGAGTTGTTACCCTGTGGAATTCCCTGCCGCAGAGAATTGTTGATGCCAGTTCATTGGATATATTCAAGAGGGAGTTAGATATGGCCCTTACAGCTAAAGGGATCAAGGAGTATGGAGAGAAAGCAGAAAAGGGGTACTGAGGGAATGATCAGCCATGATCTTACTGAATGGTGGTGCAGGATCGAAGGGCCAAATGGCCTACCACTGCATCTATTTTCTATGTTTCTAGCGCCCCAATGTTTAAATTTGGTCCGGCCACCTCATTTAGCGACTGCCACTATTCACGTCTGAAAAAATAGTCGGTACAGCCTTCCACAGTCATAAATTGGTAGCTACTTAAAGGGATGAGGAAGTGCTTCCCTCAGAGGTCACTGTCAGTGCAACTTTTGCACAGAACACGGTGTGTGAGCCTTCGAGCTTGCAGCGGCAGACAGACATAACAGTACAGCTTGAAAACATGTGATTTTGAAACTTTTAATGGGTGCATTACTGTGCCGGACCTTTAAGACTCAGCTTTTCCCGGGATTTCAAATCGGATTTTGGAGCAAGCGCAATGGATTCCACAATTTAATGCGAGCATTTTTGTTAGCACTCCCCAGGTCAAGTTTGTAATGGCTGATTTAGCGTCCCTGTCAGCTCTTGGCCCAATTCCATCAAATCTCTCGGCGGGAGGTGCAACCATTTTCAAGGCTCTATACTTACCACTCTGCGTGAATTAACGCCTCAAAATGGGCGGTAATGGATTTACATTCCATAGAGTTTAATGGTAGCAGTGAAGCAGAGAATACGGTCAAAGTAGGGAATAATAGTAAAAAAAATTAAACTAAAGGCTCTTTATCTGAATTGTAACAAGATAGATGAACTAGTGGCACAAATAGAAATAAATGGGGTTGATCTAATAACCATTACAGTGACATGGTTGCAAGGTGACCAAGGTTGGGAACAAAATATTCCAGGGTAATCGATATTTCGAAAAGACAGGCAGAATGGAAAAGGAGGGGGGTTGGTGGGTGGGGTGGGTTATATCGGATAATACAGGATGATAAAAGGACAGTAGCGAGAAAGGATCTCAGCTTGGAAGTTCAGGAAATAGAATCAGTATGGGTGGAGATAAAGAATAACAAGGGGCAGACAACACTGGTGGGAGTAGTATATAGGTTTCTAACAGTAGCTATACTGGTTGAACAGAATATTACTCACAAAATAGGAGGAGCTTGGTAATGCAATAATCATGGGGGGCTTTAATCTTCATATAGATTGGAGAAATCAAATTGGCAAAGGTAGTTTGGAGGACAGGTTCATGGAAAGCACTCGGGGTAGTTTCCTAGAACAATACGTCATGGAACCAACCAGGGAACAGGCTATTTTAGATCTTATGTGTAATGAGAAGGTTAATTAGCAATCTCATAGCAATCGCCTGCTCCATGACGACAAGCAGGCCGTGATCCTTACCAACGGACCATTACAGACCCAATCCACATCCGGACCGAGGTTAAACAGGGCTGCGTCATTGCCCCAAACCTCTTCTCAATCTTCCTCACTGCCATGCTCCACCTCACAGTCAACAAGCTCCCCGCTGGAGTGGAACTAAACTACAGAACCAGTAGGAAGCTGTTCAACCTTCGCCGCCTCCAGGCTAGGTCCAAGACCATCCCAACTTCTGTCGTCGAACTACAGTACGCGGACGACGCCTGCGTCAGCACAAATTCAGAGGCTGAACTCTAGGACATAGTTGATGTATTTACTGAGACGTACGAAAGCATGGGCCTTACGCTAAACATCAGTAAGTCAAAGATCCTCCACCAGCTTGGTGCGACCCTGGACAACACGGACCATTTCCTATACCTCGGGAGCCTTTTATCAACAAAAGCAGACATTGCGTCAGCGGAGCCTTCAGCCGCCTGAGGAAAAGAGTGTTCGAAGACCAGCTCCTCAAATCTACCACCAAGCTCATGGTCTACAGAGCTGTAGTAATACCCGCCCTCCTGTATGGCTCAGAGACATGGACCATGTACAGTAGACACCTCAAGTTGCTGGAGAAATAACACCAACGATGCCTCCACAAGATCCTACAAATCCCCTGGGAGGACAGACGCACCAACATCAGTGTCCTTGTCCAGGCTAACATACCCAGCATCAAAGCACTGACCACACTTGATCAGCTCCGCTGGGTAGGCCACATTGTTCGCATGTCAGACACGAGACTCCCAAAGCAAGTGCTCTACTTGGAATTCCTTCATTGCAAATGAGCCAAAGGTGGGCAGAGGAAACATTACAAGGACACCCTCAAAGCTTCCCTGATGAAGTGCAACATCCCCACCGACACCTGGCAGTCCCTGGCCGAAGACGCCCTAAGTGGAGGAAGTGCATCCGGGAGGGCGCTGAGCGCCTCGAGCCTCATCGCCGAGAGCATGCAGAAAACAAGCTGAAAGAACGTGCAGCAAACCTGTCCCACCCTCCCTTCCCCTCAACGGCTGTCTGTCTCACCTGTGGCAGGGAATGTGGCTCTAGTATTGGACTGTTCAGCCACCTAAGGACTCATTCTAAGAGTGGAAGCAAGTCTTCCTCGATTCCGAGGGACTACCTATGATGATGATGATGATGATGAGTACAGGATCCTCTGCGGCAGAGTGATCGTAATACGATAGAATTTCACATTATGATCGAAAGTGACTTGCCTAAGTCTGAAACTAGAGTCTTAAACTTAAATAATGCCAATTACATAATATGAAGGGCGAGTTGGCTCAGGTAGATTTGGAAAATAGATTAAAAATGTTATGTATGCATGCCTACAATGTTATGATGTAAAGTTATGATGCAGGTAACCCAGCATAAAAGGGAGCTCACCTCTTGGTGTCCTCACTCTAGGAGCTGCAATAAAGGACTACAGTCTGTACAGTTTAAGTACCATACCCCTGCCTCGTGGAGGCATTAACAGGGTGCCTACAGATACAATAACTGACGAACTACACGCACAACATGTCGAATCTCAGCAACTTTCAACAATTCACCGATGGGGAAGATTGAGACGCTTTCTTCATAGCCAACGACCTGGATGGGGACACACCAGCTACACTACCAATCAAGCACAGGGCCATCCTGCTTAGTAGTTGTGGGCCCACTATCCATTGCCTTGTCAGGGACTTGCTAGCCCCAGCGAAGACAAACTCAAGGAAAGCATCCTCACAGCCAGGCACCGGTTCTACACTCACCAGCGACTCGAAGGCCAAGAAATTGTTAAGTATGCTGCAGATCTAAGAAGATTGGCTGCACCATGTGATTTTGGCGACCACCTTAACGAAGCACTAAGGGACATATTTGTTATCGGAATCGGCCACGAGGGCCTCCTCCACAAATTGCTCTCTGCGGACATCACAGTCACCCTGCAGAAGGCAATTAAAATGAGCCAGGCCTATATGATTTCGGTCGGCGACTCCAGGCGAATATTGACCCAAACCCAGGACTCTAAACTGACGAACGCAGTGAACCGAATGGCTACTTCTAAAGGCAGAAATGCTGTCCTGATTCCCGCAACCCTGATTCCGCCACGTGGGGCAAACCGGCTAGCCCCGTGCTGGCGCTGTGGGGGAAAACCACAGGGCCCACCAGTGCCGCTACAAAGATTATGCAAAAGCTGCAAAGAGAAAGGGCACCTTCAGAGAATGTGCAGAAAAAGCTTTACTCACCTCGTCGCTGAAGAGTTGGCTGATCACCGCGGCTCCAACACAGATGAAGATGAAGCTGCTCAACCCCTGGAAGAAGAGTATGGAATTTATACCTGCTCCACTGAAAGTTCCCCGTGGAAGATGGAAGTAGACATCAATGGAGTTCCAGTTTCGTTGGAGGTCGACACGGGGCGAGCCAGTCTTTGATGAGCCAAACGACCTTTAAAAAACTTCGGATCAATCCTGCCAAACGACCAAAACTGTCTCCTGTCCAAGCGAAGCTGTTACCGACACCAAAGGCAAAATCCCAGTCATTGGCAGCGTGGATGTCCAGGTCTCCCAGGGCAGCGAGATGAACAAATTCCCTCTATGGATCGTTGCCGGCGATGGTCCATCGCTGCTAGGAAGAAGTTGGATGAAGCAGGTCCAATTCGGTCGAAGTGACGACGGCCCCCGGACTCCAGCAATCCACATCACATGCAACCCCGGACATGGATCCATCGTTGCACCTAGAAATCCTACTATCCAGCTCGACTGTGCGGTGAGATCATCAGAACCGAACGTCCAGACTTCACCTTCCAGGCCCTGGCAGGACTCCGAGGGAAGAAAACCATCGAAAAAAGTGGATTCCCAATGTCTGTGGCTGAACCTGAGAAGGAAAAGATCACCACAGCCTACCTGGAGGAGAGCGAGAAGATGGCGGCCGCACATGAGGCGAAGAACCTAAAATCAAAATGGCCGCGACCAGACCATGAGGGGCAGCGTTGGAGGAGCGACACATGGCACCGAGCGGCGAACCGGATTGGAATGCCCCCTTAAAGGAGACTGGTAACCCAAAGAATTTAAAGGGACAGTTTCAATCTAAAGATGACAAGGACTTTAAAGTTAAAAATGCAGTCAGCGAATGCAGGTATGATAATGTAACGTGGAATTGTGATGCTGGAGTAACTGATGAGAAAAATGAAATGAATGCTTGTGTAAGTAAGGTTAAGAACAAGTTTGTAATGCCTAATGATGATGATGGAAATTTTAAAATGACAAATGTAACCATGTATGGAGAGACCCTGATACAAGAAAGTGATGTAAATGCTGTAATTAACAATTGAAGAGAGTTAACAATGTAGACTCGACTATGTATGATCGGAGCCAATGTGTCATGTATGCAGGTAGTAGACTGTTAAAGGACACCGGGTTCGACAGGGACAATGTAAATGCAAGAGGAATCCCTCCATAGGAGACCCTCAGGTCCAGCAGGCTACCTGACCATGTAGTCTAGACTTTTGGGACAAATGTGATGCCCCAGGAAGGGCTCACACACATCCAGTGGGAACAGACCCACTATAGGGATAGTGGTCAATGGGCAACCTGCCCCAGATCAGCCCTACATCCCCTGGCCACCAGGGCCAACACCAGGAGCGAGAGGCCAATACCCTCCAGCTTTCCTGGCGGACCCTGGGATGACCAGACTTTATTCACAAATGGAGGAGAAGGAACCCACACAGTCCTGTGGCCCTGCCCACCACCACACACTTACCCACTCTACAGAGTATATACTCTACCCATTGCTGCATTGGCTCCCCCACTGAGGGATCCCACAACAGTGACACACACATGGTCTGTGTGTGAAGGGGGGGAAATGTATGAGGCCAGCCTCAGCCTCAAGCACAGGAATCACACCTGGCACCCACACAACCCTCACCACAACTTCACACAGCCCACTACTGATCACCTCCCCAGGTCATGACAATAAGGACTTGAAAAATGCTTAGGGGGGAGTGTTGTTATGTATACATGCCTACACTGTTATGATGTAATGTTATGATGTACTGTAACACTGAATGTACCTTCACCCTGTACACATCTTACCTTACACCAGAGGGTGCTGCTGCTGGAGACCTAAGTGTCACCTGCACATTGCAGGTAACCCAGTATAAAAGGGAGCTCACCTCTTAGTGTCCTCACCCACGGAGCTGCAATAAAGGACTACAGTCTTCACAGTTTAAGTACCATACCCCTGCCTTGTGGAGTCATTAACAAGGTGCCTACATATACAATAAAAAGGTATAGCAGTAGATAAATAATGGCGACCATTTAAACAAATATTTCATAATTCTCAATAAAAATTCATTCCATTGAGAAGCAAAAACTCCATGGGAAAAGCGAAAAATCCGTGGCTAACTAAAGAAGTTAAGGAAACCATTAAACATAAGAATATAAGAAATAAGAGCAGGAGTAGGCCATTTGGCCCTTCGAGCCTGCTCCACTATTTAATAAGGTCATGGCTGATCTTAGATTGAAAGCAGAAGTTTATAATGTTGCGAAGAATAGTAGTAAGCCTGAGGATTGGGAGAGTTTCAGAAACCAGCAAAGGATGACCAAAAAATTGATGAGAAAAAATAGAATATAAGAGAAAACTAGCAAGAAATATAAAAACAGATTGTGCGAGCTTTTACAAGTATCTAAAATGGAAGAGAGTAGCAAAAGTAAAAGTTGGTCCCTTACAGGCTGAGACAGGATAAATGATTATGAGGAATAAGGAAATGGAAGAAACGTTAAACAATTATTTTTTATCAGTCTTCACAGTAGAAGACACAAAAAGCATACATAAATGGTGGGGAAGCATGGGTCTAATGAGGGTGAGGAACTTAATGTAATTAATATAAGTTGAGAAATATTACTAGAGAAACTAATGGGACTAAAAGCTGACAAATCCCCTGGACCTGACAGCCTACATCCTCGGGTTCTAAAAGAGGTGGCTGCAGAGATAGTGGATGCATTGGTTTTGATCTTTCAAAATTCCCCAGATTCCAGAACTGTCCCAGCGGATTGGAAGGTGACAAATGTAACACCACTGTTCAAGAAAGGAGGGAGAGAGAAAACCTGGATCCAGAGGCCAGTTAGCCTGACATCCGTGGTCAGGATAATACTGCAATCCATTGTTAAGGAAGTGGTATCAGGGTACTTAGCAAATCATATCATGATTAGGCAGAGTCAATATGGTTTTATGAAAGGGAAATTGTGTTTGACAAATTTATTAGAGTATTTTGAGGATGTAACTAGCAGGGTAGATAAAGGGGAACCAGTGGATATAGTATATTTCGATTTCCAAAAGGCATTCAATAGGGTACCACATAAAAGGTTATTTCACAAGATAAAGACTCATGGGATTGGAAATAATGGAAGGAGGATTGCTTACCTGACAGAAAACAGAGAGTAGATGTTATATGTGTAAACCTGTAAATATTTTGTTTAACCACCAGAGGGCTCATCCCCTGGAGTCCCAAGGGATCCCACAATCCCTTGGGAGCACATGTATTTAAGGAGACCTCACAGACTGGAGAGGCACTCTAGAGACCTGCAATAAAAGACTACGATCACACTTTACTTTGAGCTCACAGTATCTGATCAGACTCTTTATTCGTACACTACAACTGGCGACGAGATACAGATGACGAACTCCACTGTAACGATGCAGAGAACAGTGGGCATCCTGGAGAAATTTTCGGAGGGAGGTGATTGGGAAACCTTCGTGGAGCGACGCGACCAATACTTTGTGGCCTACGAGCTGGAAGGAGAAGCAAACGCTGCCAAACAAAGGGCGATTCTCCTCACCGTCTGCGGGGCACCAACGTATGGCCTCATGAAAAACCTGCTTGCTCCAGTGAAATCCACAGAGAAATCGTATGATGATTTGTGCACACTGGTCCGGGAGCATCTTAACCTGAAGGAAAGAGTTCTGATGGCGAGGTATCGGTTCTACACGTGCAAGAGGTCTGAAGGCCAGGAAGTGGCGAGCTATGTCGCCGAGCTAAGACGCCTTGCAGGACATTGCGAATTTGAAGGACATTTGGAGCATATGCTCAAGGGCTTCTTTGTACTTGGCATTGGCCATGAAGTAATACTTCGCAAACTTTTGACTGTAGAGACCCCAACCTTGAGTAAAGCCATAGCAATAGCCCAGGCGTTCATCGCCACCAGTGACAATACCAAGCAAATCTCTCAGCACACGAGTGCTGCTACAAGTACTGTAAACAAAATAATGTTGTTTTCGAATCATAACGTACAGGGCAGGCCTCACATGCCTGCAGCTGCACGTCCACAGATGTCTCAGAGTCAACCATCAAGGGTGATGAATGCTAGGCCATTAACACCTTGTTGGTGCTGCAGGGGTGAATCATCGTTTCCATTCATGCCGCTTCAAAGGATACGTTTGCAAGGGCTGTGGAACAATGGGACATCGCCAACATATGTGCAGGCGAGCTGCAAACCCTGCTAATCCTGCAAACCATCATGTTGCAGAGGAGGGCAGACCCACGACATATCATGATGAACCAGAGCCTCAGACCGAGGAGGCAGAGGTATATGGGGTGCACACATTTACCACGTGTCCCCCGATAATGCTGAAGATTGAATTAAATGGACTCCCGGTGTCAATGGAGCTGGATACGGGCATGAGGCAGTCCATTATGAGCAAAAAGACTTTCGATAAATTGTGGTGCAGCAAGGCCTCAAGGCCAGTCCTGACTCCCATTCGCACTAAACTGAGAACTTACACAAAGGAACTGATTCCCGTAATCGGCAGTGCTACTATAAAGGTCTCCTACAATGGAGCGGTGCACAAGTTACCACTCTGGTGGTACCGGGCGATGGCACTTTGTGTGCCCAGGTCCTAAACAAGTTCCCCTTGCTGTTCGAACCAGGCATCGGGAAGTTCCAAGGAGCAAAAATGCAGATCCATCTAATTCCAGGGGCATGACCCATCCATCAGAAGGCGAGCGTGGTACCGTACATGATGCGAGAGAGGGTAGAGATTGAGCTGCACCGGCTGCAATAAGAGGGCATCATTTCGCCGATCGAATTCAACAAGTGGGCCAGTCCGATTGTTCCAGTCCTAAATGGAGACGGCACTGTCAGAATCTGTGGTGATTACAAAGTAACTATCAATCTTTTCTCCCTACAGGATCAATACCCACTACCAAAAGCCGACGACCTTTTTGCAACGCTGGCGGGAGGAAAGATGGTCACGAAGCTGGACTTGACCTCGGCCTACATGACGCAGGAGCTGGAGGAATCATCGAAGGGCCTCACCTGCATCAACACGCACAAAGATCTCTTCATTTACAACAGAAGCCCATTTGGGATTTGATCAGCCGTGGCAATATTCCAGAGAAACATGGAAAGCTTACTGAAGTCGGTCCCGCGCACCGTGGTCTTCCAGGACGACATCTTGGTTACAGGTCGGGACACCGATGAGCATCTGCAGAACCTGGAGGAGGTTCTTGTCGGCTTAATCGCATGGGGCTCAGGTTAAAATGCTCGAAGTGCGTTTTCCTCGTGCCTGAAGTGGAGTTCCTGGGGAGAAGAATCGCGGCGGACGGCACCAGGCCCACTAATTCGAAGACGGAGGCAATCGAGAACAGACCAAGGCCACAGAATGTGACGGAGCTGCGGTTATTTCTAGGACTCCTGAACTACTTTGGTAACTTCTTACTGGGTCTCAGCACACTGTTAGAACCACTGCATGCTTTACTGTGTAAAGGAGACAAATGAGTATGGAGTAAAAGCCAAGTAAATGCCTTTGTAAAAGCTAGAAAACTGTTATGCTCAAACAATTGCTTGTGTTGTATGATCCATGTAAGTGTTTGGTACTAGCATGTGATGCGTCGTCATACGGTGACAGGTGTGTATTGCAACAAGCTAATGAAGCTGGGAAATCGCAACTGGTTGCTTATGCACCCAGAAGTCTGTCTAAGGCTGAGAGGGCCTACAGCATGATTGAAAAAGAAGCGTTAGCGTCTGTTTATCAGGTAAAGAAAATGCATCAGTACCTGTTTGGGCTCAAATTTGAATTGGAAACTGACCATAAGCCACTGATATCTCTCTTTTCTGAAAGTAAGGGGATAAATAAGAATGCATTGGCCCGCATCCAGAGACAGACACTCACGTTGTCCGCATATGACTACGCCATCGCCATAGGCCAGGCACAGAAAACTGTGCCGATGCTCTCAGTAGGCTGCCATTGCCCACCACGGGGGTGGAAATGGCACAGCCTGCAGATTTAGTTATGGTAATGGAAGCATTCGAGAGTGAGCAATCACCTGTTACCGCCCAACAGATTAGAACCTGGACGAGCCAGGACCCCTCACTGTCCTTCGTAAAAAACTGTGTGCTTCACGGGAGCTGGTCCAGTGTCCCATTAGAAATGCAGGAAGAAATAAAGCCATACCAGCAGCGCAAAGGTGAAATGTCTATAAAGGCAGACTGCCTTCTGTGGGGTAATCGGGTAGTGCTACCAAAAAAGGACAGGGACACTTTCATTTGTGATCACCACAGTACCCACCCAGGCATTGTAATGATGAAAGCGATAGCCAGATCCCACTTGTGGTGGCCCGGTATCGATGCGGACTTCGAGTCCTGCGTGCACAAATGTAACGCATGCTTGCAGGTAAGCAATGCACCCAGGGACGTGCCACTATGTTTATGGTCCTGGCCCTCCAAACCGTGGTCTAGGGTACATGTCAACTATGCAGACCCGTTCTAAGAAAAAATGTTCCTAGTGGTTGTAGATGCGTACTCCAAATGGATTGAATGTGAGATAATGTTGGCAAGCATGTCCGCTGCCACCACTGAAAGCCTGCGGGCCATGTTTGCCATGCACGGCCTCCCAGATGTCCTTGTGAGTGACAACGGGTCATGTTTCACCAGTGCCAAGTTCAAAGAGTTCATGACCCGCAATGGGGTCAAACATGTCACATCTGCCCCGTTCAAATCAGCATCCAATGGTCAGGCAGAGAGAGCAGTGCAAACAATCAAGCAGAGCTTGAAGAGGCTAACTGAAGGCTCACTGCAGACTCACCTATCATGAGTCCTGCTTAGTTACCGCACGAGACGCCACTCGCTCAGTGGGATTCCACCTGCTGAACTGCTCATGAAAAGGGCACTTAAGACAAGGCTCTCGTTAGTCCACCCTGATCTACACGATAGGTAGAGAGCAGGCGGCTCCAACAAAGTACATATCATGATAGCACAATTGAGATTAATGATCCTGTATTTGTGTTGAACTATGGACAATGTCCCAAGTGGCTTCCCGGCACTGTCGTGGCCAAAGAGGGGAGTAGAGTGTTTCGGGTCAAACTTTCAAATGGACTCATCTACAGGAAACACTTGGACCAAGCTAAACTCAGATTCACGGATTAACCAGAGCAAACCACATTAGACCCTACCTTTTTTGACCCCCCCAACACACACACCAGTGGCAACTGGCACAGCGGTTGACCACGAAGCAGAACCCATCACCCACAGCAGCCCAGCAGGACTCACCACACCAGGCAGCCCTGCAAGACCAGCTGCACAGCAGCCCAGCAAGGGCCCAACAAACGATTCACCAAAACCAGCATTTGCACTGAGACGATCAACCAGACAAAGAAAGGCCCCAGATCGACTCACCTTGTAAATAGTTACACTATTGACTTTGGGGGGGGGGGGATTGTTGTTATATATGTAAACCTGCAAATACCTTGTTTAATCACCAGAGGGCTCATCCCCTGGAGTGTAAGGGATCCCACAATCCCTTGGGAGCACCTGTACTTAAGGAGGCCTCACAGGCTGGTGAGGTACTCTGGAGACCTGCAATAAAAGACTACGGTCACATTTTACTTTGAGCTCACAGTATCTGGTCAGACTCTTTATTCATACACTACAATAGAGATAAACGAGGCTTTTTCAGGTTGGCAGACTGTAACTAGTGGTGCCGCAAGGATCAGTGCTGGGACCTCAGCTATTTATAATCTATATTAATGACCGAGATGAAGGGATCGAGTGTAATGTATTCAAGTATGCGGATGATACCAAGCTAGGTGTGACAGTAAGCCGTGACGAGACAAAGAATCTGCAAACGGATATAGATAGACTAAGTGAGTGGACAGTAAGGTGGCAGATGGAGTATAATGTAGGGAAATGTGAGGTTATTCATTTTGGTAGGAAAAATAGAAAAACAGAATATTTTTTAAATAGTGAGAAACTTTTAAATGTTGGTGTTCAGAGAGATTTGGATGTTCTCGTGCAAGAAAAACAGAAAGCTAATATACAGGTACAGCAAGCAATAAGGAAAGCAAATCACATGTTGTCCTTCATTCGAAGGGGGTTGGAGTATAAAAGTAAGGCAGTTTTGCCCCTATTTAAAAAAGGAGGCAGACAAAAAGCAGGAAACTATAGACCAGTTAGCCTAACATCTGTCGTTGGGAAAATGCTGGAGTCCATTATTAAGGAAGCAGTAGCGGGACATTTGGAAAAGCATAATTCAATTAAGCAGAATCAGCATGGTTTTATGAAAGAGAAATCATGTTTGACAAATTTGCTGGAATTCTTTGAGGATGTAACGAGCAGAGTGGATAACAGGGAACCAGTGAATGTGGTGTATTTGGATTTCCAGAAGCCATTCGATAAGGTGCCACATAGAAACATAGGAAATAGGTGTAGGAGTAGGCCATTCGGCCCTTCGAGCCTGCACCATTCAATAAGATCCTTACTGTAGTGTATGAATAAAGAGTCTGACCAGATACTGTGATCTTAGTCTTTTATTGCATAAAAGATTACTGCACAAGATAAAAGTTCATGGGGTTGGGGGTAATATATTAATATGGATAAAGGATTGCCAATGAACAGAAAACAGAGAGTCAGGATAAATGGGTCATTTTCTGTTTGGCAAACAGTGACTAGTGGGGTGCTGGGGCCTCAACTATTTACAATCTATATTAATGACTTAGAAGAAGGGACCGAGTGTAATGTAGCCAAGTTTGCTGATGATACAAAGATGGGTGGTAAAGCAAATTGTGAGGAGGTCACAAAAAATCTGCAAAGGGATATAGACAGGCTAAGTGAGTGGGCAAAAAATTAGCAGATGGAGTATAATTTGGGAAAATATGAGGTTATCCACTTTGGCAGAAAAAATAGAAAAGCAAATTATAATTTAAATGGAGATAAATTGCAAAGTGCTGCAGTACAGATGGACCTGGGGGTCCTTGTGCATGAAACACAAAAAGTGAGTATGGAGGTACAGCAAGTGATCAGGAAGGCAAATGGAATATTGGCCTTTATTGCAAGCGGGATAGAGTATAAAAGCAGAGAAGTCCTGCTACAACTGTACAGGGTATTGGTGAGGCCAAATCTGGAGTACTGCGTACTGTGCAATGAGGGGGTCTGTCCTCCTGTACTGTGCAATAAGGGCCTGTCCTCCTAGAGTACTGCGTACAGTTTTGGTCTCCGTATTTAAGGAAGGATATACCTGCATTGGAGGCTGTTTAGAGAAGGTTCATGAAGTTGATTCCGGAGATGAGAGGGTTGACTTATGAAGATAGGTTGAGTAGGTTGGGTCTGCACTCATTGGAGTTCAGAATCTTATCGAAACATATAAGATAATGTGGGGGATTGACAAGGTGGATGCAGAGAGGATATTTCCACTCATAGGGTAAACTAAAACTAGGGGGCATAGTCTCAGAATAAGGGGCCACCCATTTAAAACTGAGATGAGGAGGAATTTTTTCTCTCCGAGGGTTGTAAATCTATGGAATTCTCTGCCCCAGAGAGCTGTGGAGGCTGATCATTGAATATATTTAAGGCGGAGATAGACAGATTTTTAAGTGATAAGGTAATAATGGGTTATGGGGAGCAGACAGGGAAGTGGAGCTGAGTCCATGATCAGATCAGCCATGATCTTATTAAATGGCGGAGCAGGCTGGAGGGGCCAGGTGGCCTACTCCTGCTCCTATTTCTTATATTCTAATTGTACAGGGCCTTGATGAGACCACATCTGGAGTACTCTGCACAGTTTTGGTCTCCTTATCTAAGGAAGGATGTACTTGCCTTGGAAATAGTGCAATGAAGGTTCACTAAATTGATTCCTGGGTTGAGAGGGCTGTCATATGGTGAGAGATTGTGTAGAAGGGGCCTATACTCTCTGGAGTTTAGAAGGATAAGAGGTGATCTCATTGAAACAAACAAGATTCTGCAGGGGGTTGACAGGATAAATGCTGTTTCCTCTGGCTGGAGTGTTTAGAACTAGGGGGCACAGTCTCAGGATAAAGGATAGGCCGTTTAAGACAGAGATGAGGAGGAATTTCTTCACTCAGAGGGTTGTGAATCTTTGGAATTCTCTGCCCCAGAGGGCTGAGTCTCTGAGTATATTCAAAGCTGAGATAGATACATTTTTGGAGTCTTTGGGAATCAAGGGATATAGAGATCAGGTGGGAAAGTGTAGTTGAGGTCAATCAGCCTTGATCTTATTGAATGGCTCAAGGGGCCGTATGGCCTACTCCTGCTCCTATTTGTTATGTTTTTATGTTCTTCTTATTTTAACCTCCATATTAATTGGACAAATCAAATTGGTCAGGGTAGCCTCGAGGGAGACTTCATAGAGTGCATAAGGGACGGGTTCCTTGAGCAGTATGTAATGGAACCAACCAGGGGGCAGGCTACCTTAGATCTGGTCCTGTGTAATGAGACAGGATTAATAAACAATCTTCTCGGAAAGGAACCCCTTGGAGTGAGTGATCGCAGCATGATTGAATTTCAAATACAGATGGAGGGTGAGAAAGTTGGATCTCTAACCAGCGTACTAAGCTTAAATAAAGGAGAAGATAGACTATGAAAGTAAACTAGCACAAAATATAAAAACAGATAGCAAGAGTTTTTATCGGTATAAAAAAGGAAAAGAGTGGCTAGAGTAAATGTTGGTCCCTTAGAGGATGAGACCGGGGAGTTAGTAATGGGGAACATGGAGATGGCAGAAACTCTGAACAAATATTTTGCATCAGTTTTTATGGTAGAGGACACTAACAATATTCCAACAGTGGATAGTCAAGGGGCTATAGGGAGGGAGGAACTTAACACAATCACAATCACTAAGGAGGTGGTACTCAGTAAGATAATGGGACTTGTCATGTATTCAACCAGCATTGTAACCCATGTATAAACTGACCTAAGTTGTACACCATGAGAACACTGACCACTAGGTGGGAGACACTCCTAACCTGGACCTTCAGGTATAAAAGGGGAAGCTCCACCCACCTTCATCACTTGAGTGCTAAGGAATAAAGGACAGGTCACAGACTGACCTTCTCTCAAGCATGGGCCTCGTGTGCATTTATACTGTGTAGTAAGGACGTATCAATGGCGACAAGAACCTGGGATTTAAACCACGCGAGCATGGCCACTAGCAGAACAGACGAGAGGTACTGTGTTAAGGAATGGTTGGGACAGAGATTCAACATTGTTAAAGCAGCACACAGTTCTCCAGGCAGACAAGGGCAGTCAGGCATGCCCCAACATGTAGTCGAACCCAGAGGGGTAGTTCGACAGAGACAATGGCAAGCTGAACAGCGATTCACGCCATTGCAAGGGACAATGCGGTCAGTAATGGGGCCATCAACACCTGTTAATGGTGCACTCAAGGACAATAAAAGGGGCAGTCAGGGACGATCGACTGGCAAGGGACCTTTTGTTTCAAACCGCAACTCATGCTGGATGCGTGGAGGCATACATTCAGCCGGAGTTTGCAGAGATGAGCAAAATACCAGCAGAAATTGCAGAAATGGACACTGGGGGAAATCGCTGGAAGCTGAAGTTTAGTGAGTTCATGTGGAGCACGTATACAGTTCATACACCAGGACACCACCGATAATGATGAAAGTGCTCCTCAATGGCATCCCAGTATCAATGGAGTTAGACACGGGTGCCAGCCAGTCCCTGATGGGTATCAAACAGTTCGAAAAGTTGTGGGCATCCAAGGCCAGGAGGCCAAAATTATCGCCGATTGACGCACAGCTACGGACTTACACGAAGCAGATCATTCCGGTGCTAGGCAGCGCCACGGTAGTCGTGACCCACAAAGATTCGGAGAACAGGTTGCCACTCTGGATTGTCCCAGGGGACGGTCCCGCACTACTGGGGAGGAGTTGGCTTGCTGTCATGAACTGGAAATGGGGCGATGTCAATGCAATTTCCTCTGTGGAGCGAGTATCATGCTCACAGGTCCTGGACAAATTTGACTCATTATTTCAACCCGGCATTGGCACTTTCATGGGGGCCAAGGTAGTGATTCACATAAATCCGGACGCCAGATCAGTACACCACAAGGCCAGAGCGGTGCCGTACGTGATGCGGGAAAAGATAGAAGGCGAATTGGACCGCCTGCTGAGGGAAGGCATCATCTCGTCAGTCGAATTCAGTGACTGGGCGAGCCCGATTGTGCCGGTGCTCAAGGCGGATGGGTCGGTCAGGATATGTGGCGATTACAAGGCCACCATCAATCGGGTGTCACTCCAAGACCAGTACCCGCTACCGAGAGCGGTGGACCTCTTTGCGACGCTATCCGGTGGCAAAGTTTTTTCAAAATTGGACCTGACCTCATCTTACATGACCCAGGAGCTGGCGAGTGAGTCGAAGAAGCTGACCACCATCACGACACACAAGGGGTTGTTTGAGTACAACAGATGTCCGTTCGGGATTCGCTCGGCCGCCGCGATCTTCCAACGAATTATGGAAAGCCTCCTCAAGTCGATTCCAGGGACGGTGGTTTTTCAGGACGACATCCTCATTACGGGCTACGATACTGAAGAACAACCTGGAGGAGGTGCTACGCAGACTGGACCGGGTAGGTCTGCGACTGAAAAAGGCAAAGTGCGTCTTCCTAGCTCCAGAGGTAGAATTCCTGGGGATGAGGGTAGCAGCAGACGGGATCAGCCCTACTGCATCCAAGACGGAAGCGATCCAGAGAGCACCCAGACCCAGTAACACGACGGAGCTGCGTTCGTTCCTGGGGCTCCTGAACTATTTTGGTAACTTTCTTCCCAAATTGAGCACGCTGCTAGAGCCACTACATGTGCTCCTATGCAAAGGTCGCGAATGGGTCTGGGGGGACAGTCAGGAAAGGGATTTTAATAGAGCACGCAATTTGTTATGTTCCAACAATCTGTTAACGCTATATGACCCATGTAAGAAACTTGTGTTAACGTGCGATGCGTCGTCCTATGGTGTCGGGTGTGTGTTGCAGCATGTCAATGCCAAGGTTTAGTTACAGCCGGTAGCTTATGCCTCCAGGAGTCTGTCCCAGGCAGAAAGGGGCTACGGGATGGTAGAAAAGGAGGCGCTCGCATGTGTATATGCGGTAAAGAAAATGCACCAGTACCTGTTTGGCAGGAAATTTGAGCTGGAGACAGATCACAAACCCCTAACGTCCCTTTTGGCCGACAACAAGGCCATAAATGCAAACGCATCGGCCCGCATACAGAGGTGGGCACTCACGTTAGCTGCCTATGACTACACAATTCGGCACAGACCGGGCACCGAAAACTGCGCCGATGCACTCAGCAGGCTCCCACTAGCCACCACTGAGGGGGCTACCGAGCATGGTGCTGAGATGGTCATGGCTGTTGAAGCTTTCGGAAGCGAGGGCTCACCCATGACAGCCCATCAGATTAAAGTCTGGACAAATAGAGACCCGCTATTGTCTCTAGTCAAGAAATGTGTCCTGAATGGGGACTGGGCAGCCACGTACAGGGCATGCCCTGAGGAATTTAAACCATTTCACAGGCGCAAGGATGAACTCTCGATTCAGGCCGATTGACTAGTGTGGGGAAACCGCGTAGTCATGCCCCAGATGGGCAGAGAGGTGTTCATCAGAGAACTCCACAATGGACACCCGGGCATTGTCACGATGAAGGCAATTGCCAGGTCACACGTTTGGTGGCCAGGGATAGACGCAGATCTGGAACTTTGTGTTCGCAGGTGCAACACATGTGCCCAACTGGGCCATGCACCCAGGGAAGCCCCCCTTAGCCCCTGGCCATGGCCCGCCAAGCCTTGGTCACGCATCCATGTGGACTACGCAGGTCCTTTCATGGGGAAAATGTTTTTGGTTGTAGTAGAAGCCTACTCCAAATGGATCGAGTGTGACATTTTAAATTCAAGCACATCCTCTGCCACGGTAGAAAGTCTACGGGCAATGTTCGCCGCCCACGGTCTACCGGACATCTTGGTCAGCGACAAGCACTGAATTCAAGGACTTCATGCCAGGCAATGGAATTAACCATGTTAGAACGGCACCGTTCAAGCCGGCCTCAAACAGCCAGGCAGAACGAGCAGTGCAGATAATCAAACAGGGGATGCTCAGATTCCAAGAGGGTTCCCTACAAACCCGCTTATCACGCCTCCTGTTGGTCTATAGATCCCGACCACACTCGCTCACAGGGGTTCCACCCACAGAGCTACTAATGAAAAGGACGCTCAAAACCCGATTCTCCCTTATACACCCCACCATGAAAGAAATTGTCGAGAGCAGGCGCCAGTCACAATATCACTACCATGACAGGAATGCGAGGGCGCGATGTATTGATGTAAATGATCCTGTTTTTGTCCTCAACTACGCTGCAGGGCCCAAATGGCTCGCAGGTACTGTGGTTGCCAAAGAGGGAAATAGGATTCTGGTAGTTAAACTTACCAATGGACAAATCTGCCGCAAACATGTGGATCAAACAAAAAGGAGGTTCAGCAACCCCATAGAAGAAGCAGAGGAAGAACACGATATAGAGTTCACTCCACCACAGGTGACCGAACACCGGAACCAAAGGGAGGAGAGCCCAGTCACGTGGGCAGTCCGGACAATCTGAGGCACTGCAAACAGCAGACACTCAGGCCAGCGCCCAACAACCGGAGCCCCAACTCAGGCGTTCTACAAGGGAGCGTAAACCACCAGAGAGACTCAACCTGTGATCCCAATAAGACTTTGGGGGGGGAGGTGATGTCATGTATTCAACCAGCATTGGAACCCATGTATAAACTGACCTAAGTTGTACACCGTGAGAACACTGACCACTAGGTGGGAGACACTCCTAACCTGGACCTTCAGGTATAAAAGGGGAAGCTCCACCCACCTTCATCACTTGAGTGCTAAGGAATAAAGGACAGGTCATAGACTGACCTTCTCTCAAGCATGGGTCTCGTGTGCATTTATACTGTGTAGTAAGGACGTATCAGGACTAAAGGCAGATAAATCCCCTGGACCAGATGGCTTGCATCCTAGGGTCTTAAGAGAAGTAGCGGCAGGGATTGTGGATGCATTGGTTGTAATTTACCAAAATTTCCTGGATTCTGGGGAGGTCCCAGCAGCTTGGAAAACTGCAAATGTAATGCCCCTATTTAAAAAAGGAGGCAGACAAAAAGCAGAAAACTATAGACCAGTTAGCCTAACATCTGTGGTTGGGAAGATGTTGGAATTCATTATTAAAGAAGCAGTAGCAGGACATTTGGAAAAGCATAATTCGGTCAGGCAGTCAGCATGGATTTATGAAGGGGAAGTCATGTTTGACAAATTTGCTGGAATTCTTTGAGGATGTAACGAACAGGGTGAATAAAGGGGAACCAGTAGATGTGGTGTATTTGGACTTCCAGAAGGCATTTGACAAGGTGCCACATAAAAGGTTACTGCACAAGATAAAAGTTCACGGGGTTGGGGGTAATATATTAGCATGGATAGAGGATTGGCTAACTAACAGAGAACAGAGAGTAGGGATAAATGGTTCATTCTCGGGTTGGCAATGAGTAATCAGTGGGGTGCCGCAGGGATCAGTGCTGGGACCCCAACTATTTACAATCTATATTAATGACTTGGAGTAAGGGACCGAGTGTAACGTAGCCAAGTTTGCTGATGATACAAAGATGGGAGGAAAAGCAATGTATGAGGAGGACACAAAAAATCTGGAAAAGGACATAGGCTAAGTGAGTGGGCAAAGATTGGCAGATGGAGTATAATGTTGGAAAGTGTGAGGTCATGCACTTTGGCAGAAAAAAATCAAAGAGCAAGTTATTATTTAAATGGAGAAAGATTGCAAAGTGCTGCAGTACAGCAGGACCTGGGGGTACTTGTGCATGAAACACAAAAGGTTAGTATGCAAGTACAGCAAGTGGTTAGGAGGGTCAATGGAATCTTGGCCTTTATTGCAAAGGGGATGGCATATAAAAGCAGGGAAGTCTTGCTACGTTGTACAGGGTATTGATGGAATACTGAGTGCAGTTTTGGTTCCCATATTTACAAAATGATATACTTGCTTTGGAGGCAGTTCAAAGAAGGTTCACAAGGTCGATTCCGGAGATGAGAGGGTTGACTTATGAGGAAAGGTTGAGTCGGTTGGGCCTCTACTCATTGGAATTCAGGAGAATGAGAAGTGATCTTATTGACATGTATAAGATTATGAGGGGGCTTGGCAGGGTGGATGCAGAGAGAATGTTTCCACTGATAGGGAGACTAGAACTAGAGGGCATAACCTTACAATAAGGGGTCGCCCTTTTAAAACTGAGATGAGGAGAAACTTTTTCTCTCAGAGGGTTGCGGATCTGTGGAACTCGCTGCCTCAAGAGAGCTGTGGAAGCTGGGACATTGAATAAATTTAAGACAGAAATAGACAGTTTCTTAAACAATAAGGGAATAATGGGTTATGGAGAGTGGGCAGGGAAGTGGACCCGAGTCCATGATCGAATCAGCCATGAACGTATTAAATGGTGGAGCAGGCTCGAGGGGCCGTATGGCCTACTCCTGCTCCTATTTATTATGTTCTTATGTGCCTAACTGTAGATTTACAACCCGGCCCTTTAAACAAATCATGTAATGTTGGAATATTTTTCATGTAATGTTGGAATATTTTTCTGAGTTCCAAAATCATTTGCATTGCTCTTTACTGGAGCATCATTTTGAAGGTAAAGTGTGCGAAATTATATACAATATTCCAGATGTGCTGTTACGAAGAAGATACGCGAAAGTTTCCGTGCGATAGAAGGCTCAGTGTTAAGCTGGTTTTAAGGATAAATCAGAACAGACCAAACTTTCAGCCACAAAAATATATTTATTTTGGCCCTTTTTAGCTCACGTGAAAAAAGAGCTCATTTTTAAACCGTGCATATTTTATAACTTGGATTCATTATCACTTTTCGATTACTGTTGAGATAGATTGAGGAAAGGTAGCGAGTGCACGGGATGGACGGAAAGAGAAGTATGGCAAGCATGTGGATGTTTATTGAGTGCTGCCCACAGTTGAATGGATCCTATTGAGGTTGTCCTTCCAGCCGTCAGGCTCTGTCGGGTTGAATCTCAGCCGCTTGTGAGGGCACTTTGTTGAGTGAGAAATAGCTGACTCCTTGATTCTGTTTGAAGAAAAACAAAGTCTTTGGCACCTCGTTACTTTGCTGCGAAACTTCTGAAGCAGCGTGTTGGTGCGAATTTCGCTCCACAGTTTGGTTCGGTGCTTGTCTCATTGGCTGTGAACTATTTGCAAAACTTCCGAGTTTTATTTTTTTTGAACTTTGACAATGAAGCCGGGGTTAGTTTTCGTGCTGGTTTGCCTGAGTGTTTTTCTGCTCGAATTCGGTAAGTAAAGTTGTAAGTAACTGCAATCAAGAAAGTTAAGAAAATGCCTTTTAAACTCCACAGAGCTACCCCATGTTTTTTTTCCAAATCACATTCAGCTAACTAACGCATCCTTTCTGATGCCTGACTAAAATGTTTTATTAAAAAAAATAACTGCTTGGGGTTGTAAGTCATGTTGTATGCGGTTATAAGTATAATTATTATGTATTATTGCATACAATGTGAAAGATAATTGATCTGGGAGATTGGAAACGATCCGAGCTGCAATTTCACAAAAGCAAAAGCAATTTCTCAGGTCCTCGTGTCTCCGGGATTCCAGGTATTGTCAGACTGGACGCTGGGGATGGTGTAATGATATAACACGTTAAGTGTGTTGGGGTTAGGGCAAGAAAGACTTTACATTTATGGCTCCATTCAAATAATCTGCAGAGAAATGTAGTGGGAATACATTAAGATAGACTTACATTTATATAACATATTTTAGGACATCACAAAGGACTTGACAGTCAATGAAGTGCTTTTTGAAGTATCGTCATTATTGCAATGTAGGAAACGAACGAATAAAAATTTTATTTTTAAACTAAAAAATTAAAAAAATAATTTTTTTTATACGTTCCTGGGATGTGGGTGTCACTGGCAAGGCCAGCATTTATTGCCCATCCCTAATTGCCCTTGAGAAGATGGTGGTGATCTACCTTCTTGAACCGCTGCAGTCCTTGATATCACTCGGATGAAGGGATTTGTTATCACCTCCCCCCCCTTTAAATTTTGGTCTTCTCTTGGCCAAGAACCCAGATGTATACAAGCTGTAGTAACAGGGAAAGAACATGGCGTCTGAATATTATGCCAACGTTTAGTGGCCAGACCAGGAAGAAAGAACAATGGTTCCTGATTCAGCTGCAGCATTCCTGGGGAGAGAACAGGGTGATTCAGGCCCAACCGTAGATCCTCCGAACATTTGGTTCTATAATAACAAGCTGTCTATAGACTCTGGATCAGTTCCTATGGATTGGAGGATAGCTAATGTAATCCCACTTTTTAAAAAAGGAGGGAGCGAGAAAACAGGGAATTATAGACCGGTTAGCCTGACATCTGTAGTGGGGAAACTGTTGGAATCAGTTATTAAAGACGTAATAGCAGCGCATTTGGAAAGCAGTGACAGAATCGGTTCAAGTCAGCATGGATTTATGAAAGGGAAATCGTGCTTGACAAATCTTCTAGAATTTTTTGAGGATGTAACTAGTAGAGTGGACAAGGGAGAACCAGTGGATGTTGTATATTTGGACTTTCAAAAGGCTTTTGACAAGGTCCCACACAAGAAATTAGTGTGCAAAATTAAAGCACATGGTATTGGGGGTAATGTACAGACGTGGATTGAGAACTGGTTGGCAGACAGGAAGCAAAGAGTAGGAATAAACGGGTCCTTTTCAGAATGGCAGGCAGTGATTAGTGGGGTACCGCAAGGTTCAGTGCTGTGCCTCCAGCTATTTACAATATATATTAATGATTTGGACGAAGGAATTGAATGTAATATCTCCAAGTTTGCAGATGACACTAAGTTGGGTGGCAGTGTGAGCTGTGAGGAGGATGCTAAGAGGCTGCAGGGTGTCTTGGACAGGTTAGGTGAGTCGGCAAATGCATGGCAGATGCGGTTATAATGTGGATAAATGTGAGGTTATCCATCTTGGTGACAAAAACAGGAAGGCAGAATATTATCTGAATGGTGACAGATTAGGAAAAGGGGAGGTGCAACGAGACCTGGGTGTCATGGTACATCATTGAACGTTGGCATGCACGTACAGCAGGCGGTGAAGAAGGCAAATGGCATGTTGGCCTTCATAGCTAGAGGATTTGAGTATAGGAGCAGGGCGGTCTTACTGCAGTTGAATAGGGCCTTCGTGAGGCCATACCTTGAATATTGTGTATAGTTTTGATCTCCTAATCTGAGGAAGGACATTCTTGCTATTGAGGGAGTGCAGCGAAGGTTCACCAGATTGATTCCTGGGATGGCAGGATTTACATATGAAGAAAAACTGGATCGACTAGGCTTATGTTCACTGGAGTTTCGAAGAATGAGAGGGGACCTCATAGAAACATATAAAATTCTGACGGGACTGGACGGGTTAGATGCAGGAAGAATGTTCCCAATATTGGGGAAGTCCAGAACCAAGGGTCACAGTCTAAGGATAAGGGAAGCCATTTAGGACCGAGATGAGGAGAAATTTCTTCACTCAGAGAATTGTGAACCTGTGGAATTCTCTACCACAGAAAGTTGTTGAGGCCAGTTCGTTAGATATATTCAAAAGGGAGTTAGATGTAGTCCTTACTACTCGAGGGATCAAGGGGTATGGCGAGAAAGCAGGAATGGGGTACTGAAGTTGCATGTTCAGCCATGAACTCATTGAATGGCGGTGCAGGCTCGAAGGGCTGAATGGTCGACTCCTGCACCTATTTTCTATGTTTCTATGTTTCCCGATTGATGGCCTGTCAATACTCCGTGTCCAGGATCAGATATGTAGAATGGTTAGTTGAGGTACAAAAGAGCTGCTGGCACCAGTGGAACCGTATCCAGGAGAGGAGGAGAGAAGAGGAGAAACTAAGAAAAGGAATAAAAAAGGTGTTTCATGTCAATGCAGCTGTGTGGATGGAAAAAATACAGGTGCATGAAGTTCATACTAAATATGTGGAATACATATTAAATAAAATATGCCTCAGTGCTAATCTTATTGTATCTCATTTTGCTTCAGGCAATTATCCATTGCCCTTATGGCTAAAGGGATCAAGGGGTATGGAGAGAAAGCAGGAGTGGGGTATTGAAGTTGCATGATCAACCATGATCATTTTGAATGGTAGTGCAGGCTCGAAGGGCCGAATGGCCTACTCCTGCACCTATTTTCTATGTTTCTGAATCGAACACAATCTATTCCCTTCATCATCTTATAAAGCTTGATCAGATCACCCCTCAGTCTGCGCTTCTCTAAAGTGTAGAGTCCTCTATGTTGGTCGGTGATTGGAGTGTGGGCAAGTACAGCAGGAGCAGCGAGGTTGGGGTGCAGGAGCCATGAGTGATTGTGGAGAGGCATGAGTTTGGGGCCAGAAGAGGTGTGGGCCCAGGGGCAGCACGGACCAGCCTACACGGCGATTGTATGCGCACTAGATCCGTGCAGCAGAGCTGGTATCCAGTCATCTTGGGACCAAGACCTAGCTCTGTCAAGCCCGTGTGGTGGCTGGTGTGCAATGGCCACCACATGTTAAAAAAATCCACACACAGGCATTTTCCACCTTTCAGGATGTAGTTCGGGATCTGGAACATTAGGTCATCATTGAAATACCTGAGAACTCATCCCTTTTTGGTGTGGAAGCAAGTCATCCTCGATACGAGGGACTGCCTTTGATGATGATGATGATGTAGGAAACGAGGCAGCTTACTTGCGCACATCAAAGTCCCACAACCAGTAATGCGATATTGACCAGATAATCTGTTTTAGTGATGTTGGTTGAAGGATAAATATATTTTTTTATTCGTTCCTGGGATTTGGGCACTCTGGCAAGGCCAGCATTTATTGCCGATCCCTATTTGCCCTTGAGAAGGAGGTGGTGAGCCGCCGCCTTGGCCAGGACACCGAGGATAACTCCCCTGCTCTTCTTCGAAATAGTGCCATGGGATCTTGTATGTCCACCTGAGAGGGCAGACAGGACCTCGGTTTAACGTCTCATCCGAAAGACGGCACCTCCATCAGTGCAGCACTCCCTCAGCACTGCACTGATTGTCAGCCTGGATTTTGTGCTCGAGTCCACCTGAGAGGGCAAGCAGGCCCTCGGTTTATTGCACAGTGCAGTGTATTTTTATTAACCTGTTTGGTGCGGAAGACGCAGGCTGTGCATGTTTCCAGACCACATTGGAGGGCGGACAGGCCCTTGAAGGCCGACATCTTTTGAGCAACAGCAGGCCTCCCATTTATCCATTCTTGGGTAGATTGGAATAGTTTCTAGATTTGCTTCGCCACCATTCAGCTCTCCACCCTGATAGTCACTGACTCTTGCTGGAGTTCAGTTCCACGCACATGGGCTTTACTCACTCCTAGAAGTAAGTAATGGATGGCCAGACACTTTTCACTTCAGTGCTTTATTCTAGACATGTATTCAACATGCAGCATTGCATGTTTATTCACAGAAAATGGGTGTCACTGGCAATACCACACTTATGGCCCATTGATACAACTGAGTGGCTTGGTAGGCCATTTCAGAGTAAACCACATTGCTGTGGGTCTGGAGTTATATATAGAATGGCCAGATTTCCTTCCCTAAAGGATACCATTATTGATATTAGCTTTTTATTCCAGATTTACTTAATTAACTGAATTTAAATTTCCCAGCTGCATGGTGGGATTTGAACTCTTGTCTCTGGATTATTAGTCAAGTAACATAACCACTATACTACCGCGCCCATAGCTCCAGGCTGCTGAACAGGAGAAGGATGTAGAGTTGATAGTTCATGAAACTTTGCAGTCCATAACCAGTGACATGAGCCTGTTGCAAACATGAATAGGGTGTTAGTGTGTATATCTAGGATTAGAACAATTAAATATGAAACTAGAAGTATAATCATTACCTGTACAAGGTATTGGTTTGGCCACATTAAGAAAACTGTGTTTTTGGTGCACCCACGTGGTGGGGATAGTGAGTCCTAGAAAAGGTTCAGAGGAGGGCCAACTCAGTTGATACTAGTTTTAAGCCCCATAGTTATCAGGATAGGTTTAGGGAATTGGGACTTTTTTTACTCGAGAAAAATATAGACTTTGAAGTGTGGAAACAAGGAAGAGATTAGATTCTGACGAGGTGGACATATTTTTTTGAGCTAGAGAGGCAGGATAGCATCAGGGAGCATCAACGCAAGCTACAAAAGGATTGAGTTCGGTTAGGTGCTGGAAAGTATGTTTTTTTGTTCTTTGTTAACCACTGGAATAGGTTACCAGTTGGTGTGATGAGTATGAATGTGTGAGTGAGCCTCCAAAAGGGAACTGGAAGGGTGCTTGTGAGTGGAAGACATTTCAAGTTATTGAAGGTTAGGTTCGAGGGTTAGCTGGGACTAGTGATATCAGTCACCATGGTCTACCAAAACCTTCTTGGTTGGTTTTAGGGGTTGAAGAGGAATTTCTCAGAATGTTTTCCTAAGGTTTTTTTTGCTTGTTTTGTTGCTTGGTTGGGTTGATGGTGCATATGAGTTGCACCATGTCGTGATGGGACCAGTTTGATGGAGCAGTTGGTCTTTTCCAATCCTTCTTGTTATGTTTGTCAATTTATTCAGGAGCCTAGACAGTGAGTGAAGGCAGGCTATTCAACAGCAGTGAACTTTACAGACATGTTCTATCCTGTCCATACATGTAACATTCTAGTGGATGTTACTGGACAGCAATTAAGAGCAATGATACAATTCGTGCTACATTGGGAAGTAGAACCTGTTTAAGTTAATACCCACAATGTAGTTTGCAATGTATTAGAAAGTGCAGCTCCCTGTAACACTCACAATGCATTTTCTGCTGCACTGAAACAGTGAATGTTAATATTCACAATAAACTACTGGCTTAAATACCCACTCATTTTATTTACACTAGAAGGTCTACCTATCTATTAAATACTCACTATTCATCTCATCCTCACTGGAAGTGGCACCAATTTAATGTTTATCATTCAGTTTTTACTGCAGTGAAAAGGAAGGAGCAAGATCTGGATTGATTATCTGGTGGATAATAACATTTTTGGTACATAAACTGTTTTTGCAGTTTGAGAAGGGTTATGTCCATGATCACAGATGTGAAACGTGGGACACAGATATAAAATAAAATGTAGCAGGTTCAGGAGAGGCAGCAGGCAAAATCTTTTTTTTTTAACCGAGGGTTGTGAAGATGTGAAATAAACTGCTGGAGTTAGTGATCAGAGACAATGTCAACATTTAAGAATAGTTTAGATAGGCGGTTGAAGGACAGTGGGATAATGGAATATGGAAACTAGGTGTGCACATGGAATTAGGACTAATTGTGTGGAAGATATTTACCAAATGGACTGGTTTGGCCAATATCCGTTTCCGTGTTGTGATATGATCACATTCAATGTAAATGATTGGATTGAAGAATAAGAATGGAAGGCATGGAGTCTATAATTTCCGACATTTACACTCCGAGGGTAAAAGTATTTTGGTCAATATTCGGTTCAACATTGAAATTGTTGAGGTAACAACTTTGTTTCTTTTAGTGGATTGCCAGAAGGATGAAAAGGCCAACAAAAATGTCGCCAAAAGTAAAAAGCAAAATGTTGGGAAGAAAGTTAAGCTCGTCACCAAAAAGGCCAAAGGCAAACCAAAAGTGAAGAAGGTCAAGGTCAAGGAGCCTGCAAAGATCTTCATAATGACTCAGCTACTGGAACAAGGAAGGTTCCGAAAACCGTCTGATACATTGGTGGTTCCTGCTGGAGAGAGGCTTGTGCTGCGCTGCAAAGGGAAACACATCAGCTGGGCCTATCCCAGTTATCTCGATGAGGAAAACGATGGCAGATTCAGGTATATTTGCATCTGCTAAAATGTTATTGTTGGTGCGTTCAATTAATCTCTAGACATGTTTTTGCAGTATTTGTGTAACATGTATTAGGATTATTTCCTTATTAAACATCCACTATTCTGGAGAAAAATATTTTCTTCTAGCATTTAGCTTCATCATGTGCAGTCACTGTGGTAAATTTTAAATTTGCATCCCTGGTGTAGCTGATCCACAAAACCAGTTATACCCCCCAGGCAGCAGGTTTAATGTCTACTCTAGCGGGTCAGACACAAGATGCGCTTGATATGATCATGTGAACTTGCTGTGTTCTGCACAGGACATGCTAAATAATTTCTTTGGTTTCAACTCTTCGAAACAAATTTCATATTGACAGGACCAAAAATCATTCCTGAATTCTTTCATCGATGTAGTTTCCATTTAACATGTACTGTAGATCTTTTGTTTATTTTTAATTGTCTGAAGAGAATATGCAATGATCTGTGCAGTATGGACCATATAACATTTGTGGGAACAACCATCATTTCTTCATGAAGTTGCCAGTCATGTGTAATGAGGATATCCCAAAGTGAGGTATGACAGATAGTGTTTCCTGATTGGTGGACGTGCCTTCAGCTGCCTAGGCCCTAAATTCAGGAATTCCATCCCTAAACCTCTCCGCCTCTCTCGCCTCCTTTATGACGCTCCTTAAAACCTATCTCTTTGACCAAGCTTTCAGTAACCTGTCCTAATATCTCCTTATATGGCTAAGTGTCCAATTTTGTTTGATAATGTTCCTTAGAAGCACCTTGGGACAAGTTAAAGGTGCTATACAAATCCAAGCTGCTGCTGTTGAAGTATCCTCTATATTGTCACTCTCTTGTGTACAGGTCATGTGGGTTATTATCTTTTTATGTACTATCACTGGGGTCGATTTTCCGCTATGGGCTCAGTCAGCGAAACGGATGCAAACTGCGCCCAAAATTATGCTAGTTTTCTGAAGTTTATTTTTCTCAGGTTTCTGCTAAAACTCATTTGCATATTGCCATGAACCTGTGCGATTGGGCAGTGTTTTAAAACGTACTTAAAAAAAAAAATTGTTAAAAAAAATATTCTTTGATATACCTAAGAGTGATAATTTGGTGCAGTTTGATTAATACAGCTGAAAATGGGTTTATCACAAAAAATAAGCAGTTTTAATCACAGTGCCAATCTACTGCCTGTGAGTGACCTGATTTTAAATGACTGAAAATGACTTTTAATAAATATACAGAACCATTTGCTAGTTATATTGGTGTACAGTAGTCTGTTCCTTAGTAAATTAAAACACAATTATATTTGAAAACTTTTAAAACATCCCACTGGTGTCCTTGCGCCCAAAAGAACCAGTTGAATTTTTAGAGTCTCCTCAAAGGCCTGCAAATGAACACAGTTGGTGGAAACTCCCAATAGTGATTAATTCAATCTGGGGATGGGGCCCGTTTTGTGGATGGGGCCCGTTTTGTGGGTGGGGCCAGTTTTATGGGTGGGGCCTGCTTCTAGTGCGATGCTTTTTAAACTAGCGCAAAAGATCGCGGAAACTTGAGTTGTGCTGAACGTAATTTACGCTTAAAATGCCACGATCTTTTGCAATGCTTACGACGATATCGGGTGAAATACGCTGAAAAAAAGCAGCACAACTGAGCGGAAATCCCAGGGCACTGTATCTAATCCAAATGGTGGGTTGGGTAGTGCTTCATGTGTAATCGACACACTTGGGCAGCAAGATAGATTTATAGCAAATATATAATCAACACACTTTGAAAGCTGAATAGATTTGTAGCAAATATGAAGCAATATTATTTATTAATCTTTAATTTTATGGTATGACATTCAGCACAAGCATTCTAAAGTAACAGCTTATCTGTATCGAATGGCAGGTGATTGAATAAAACAAGAGTGAAGCTGCAATCTTGAGTTGATTTAGAGTTCATCATCATCATAGGCAGTCCCTCGGAATCGAGGAAGACTTGTTTCCACTCTTGGAATGAGTCCTTAGGTGGCTGAACAATCCAATGAGAGAGCCACAGTCCCTGCCACAGGTGGGACAGACAGTTATTGAGGGTAAGAGAGGGTGGGACAGGTTTGTCGCAACCTGCGCTTATCTTCCACATGCACTCGCCAACGAGTCTCGAGGCGCTCAGTGCCCTCCCGGATCCTCCACCTCCACCCAAGACAGTCTTCGGCCAGAGACTTCTAGGAGCCGGTGGGGTTGCTGCACTTTACCAGGAAGGCTTTGAAGATGTCCTTGTAACGTTTCCTCTGTCCACCTTTGGCTCGTTTGCCATGAAGGAGTTCCGAGTAGAGCGCTTGTTTTGGGAATCTCGTGTCTGGCATGTGCAAGTGTTGCACAAGTGTTGCAGTGTGAATGAATTATTATATACCCAGTAATAATGTGTATTTTTTGTATCATTGTTCTGAAGGACCTATTGCTGCAAAAACAATGCAGACGCTTTATTCTCCCTTTTCTGTGTATTTTTTTCCTTTCCTGAAGCTTTGGTTGGCTACTGTGTGCCTTTGAAGCCTATTTGTGATTGACAGCTGTATTTAATTGTCTAAGATACACTTTTGATCTTTCTTGGACTCAGTTCAGATATGAAGATATTAACTCCTGGGGCATTGAGTACCCACTGGTATATCAGCCAACTGAATGGAGTTATGTGTGAACCTAAACAGTCCTTTTTAGGAGGCCTCATAACTGAGCCTGATATATAGCCAATATAGACTTCCAGCATAGGCCATTGGATAGCACTCCGGAGTAGAAATCATGGTAGTTTTTCCTTCCCCTAACCCAGAGCACTAGAGTGTATTATCGGTGTAATCCATGGCACCATCCCAGCTAACTTAGAAAGACTTGTATTTATATAGCACCTTTCCTGATCTCAGGAGGCCCCAAGCGCTTTGCAGCCAATAAAGTACTTTTAAAGTGTAGTCACTGTTGTAATGTAGGAAATGCGGCAGCCAATTTAGCGCACAGCAAGCTCCCACAAACAGCAACCTGACAATGACCAGATAATCTGTTGTTCTGTGTTAGTTGAGGGATAAATATTGGCTAGGCCACCGGTGGAGAACTCCCGTACTCTTTTTTTTTTTAAATAGTGCTGTGAGAGCTTTAACGTCCACCTGAGAGGGCAGACAGGGGCTTTGGTTTAACGTCTCATTGAAAAGACGGCATCTCTGCAGGTGCAGCACAGGCAGGGGATTGAAGTGGGAGCCTTCCTGGTCTGTGTGTTCCATTACTCATTGGCTCAATCTCGGTTTTTATGGGAGCATCCCAAGAGTTTGTAAATGTTTTCAATAATATTTATAAATAAGGCGAAGTGTTATGAAGATTTCTGATTGGTGCTTTGGGTAAGTTGTGTGATTTTTCATTTTTTATCCCTGACACTCACCATTTGAATTAGATTTTAAAGGTGGTTTTTTTTTTACTTTACAGCATTAACCATCGGGAAAGGTTTAGCCAGCTGATAGTAGCGAACAGCACAGGAGCTGATACTGGTGAATATAACTGCTGGGCGTTGGACTGTGACACCGAGACCTGCAGAAAAGACGACTCCAAAACAGGCAGCACCTATGTGTTCTTCACTGGTGGGGACCACATTCAGACGTTGGCTTTAAAGCAGGCGCAGAAACAGGCCGGCCGACTGACGTTTGCATTTTGATTTTAAACATTTAGGGGCCTAAATTGCCCTGTTTGGGGGCGGTAACCTTTGCGAGGCGGTACATTCTGCGCCTGGCGGAAATTCTACCCTGGAAGCAAAATTGGGGTCACTGCCCCCGAGTGGAAGTGGAGCACAATGTCGGGCACTCCACTTCCTCTTGGGGGCACTAAGCGGCGCAACTCGGGACGCTCTCTGTGTAGCGCTGACGTGATTCCAGGGCCCTCCTCTTCCGTCAAAGGGGAGGGCACGCTGTGAGCCCTGCAGGGTTTTCAGGGGCCTCCACTAGGCCAACGGGGATGCGGGGTGCCGTGGCCACAGCCCCGCGCCAAAACAGGTGCCAGGCGGCACACCGAGGCCGGACCGGTAAGTCAGAGGACAGCGCAAAATGGCGCTGCGCATCTCCCTTTTAACCGTTGCCCTGTGAGCGGAGTGCGGCCCGGTTTGCAGCCCGCGATGTTGGCGCTGACATTGCCCGCGGCAGCCTCACGGGGCACTACTCAATTTCCACCGCAAGGCGAAAATGGGCCGTCGTGGGGCAAAAAGGGGTCATGTTGGAGACACAGCGGCCGGGGCGCTACCTGTACCGGTTTTGTGCCTCCACTAACTCCCACACAATTTCACAGGAGCCGGTAGCGCCCTTCCCACCACTGGGCCAAAACACTTTTGTGCCCTATTAGCGCCCCCCCCAGAGGTGCTAATGGGAGGAGCACAACATGCCAATTTTTCCCCTTTAGACACGAAAATGGTTTAAATTTAACAAAAATGATTTTTAGGCCGGTGCTTTAAGATTCCCTAAATGCATTTAGGGTATCGCAGTGCGGCAAACCAGCCCCCCCACCCACTGTCAGTTCAACAACTGTCTGTCCCACCTGTGACAGACACTGTAATTCCTGGATTGGACTGTTCCGTCACCTGAGAACTCACTTTTAGAGTGGAAGCAAGTCTTCCTCGATTCCGAGGGACTGCCTATGATGATGATGATGGTATCTGTTACAGGACTAGTAATCCAGAGGACTGGACTAACAATCCAATAGAACGTGAGTTCAAATCAGTTTTAAAATATCTAGAAATAAAAAGCTAGTATCAGTATAAAGTGACCATGAAGCTGTTGGATTGTCGCAATAACCCAACTGGGCCACTAATGTCTTTTAGTGAAGGAAACCTGCTGTCTTTTACCTGGTCTGACCTATATGTGACTCCAGTACCACACAAACATGGTTGACTCTTAACTGCCTTCAAAGTGATCTAGCAAGCCACTCAGTTGTACCGAACTGTTACATGCATTGGTTCAAGAAAGAATTCTACCACACACCATCTCGGGGCTACTAACAATAGGCAACAAATGCCGGCCTTGCCTGCAACGCCCACATGCTGAAAGCATTAAAAAAATACATACTTCAGGAGCTTGAATTATAAATACAGCATGTCTTGCACTTCGAACTAATGCCTATGCAGTGGTTTTCTCCTGATAATTTGAATGTTAGCACTTTCTGATCATCAGAATGCTTTCCGTGGTGAAGCCATATTTACGTTGTAGCAGCTGGAAACTGCTGCCACTGGTAAAGTTAGCAGTGTAAACCTCAACAAAGATACTTGTATACTGTCACTTTCATTATCTGTGGGATTTCCTGCCAGTCGATGGCTAGTTGTTTCTTGATAAATAAATGGTGACCTAATTGCCAGATTTCCATTCCAGTATGGAGTGTTCTAATGTTGAGATGTACCAAATCCTTCTTCCTATGTGCAGATCCCCAGTCTGATATCTTGGGCAATTTTGAGGTGTCGGGTAATAACGTGGTTAATGGTGTTTTCAGCCTTTTTCCAAGGTCCCCACCATCATAGATGCCAGTGTCCAGCTAATTCGGCTTATGCCATATGTCGTTAAGAAGAGGCTGAGTACATTGGGCACAGCAAAGCCTATAGGCCCTGATAACATCCCGGTGTTATAAACAAAGGGATATAGTACAAAAACAAGGGATTTATGCTAAACCTTTATAAATCACTGGTTAGGCCCCAGCTGGAATATCATGTCAAACTCTGGGTACCATACATTAGGAAGGCTGTCAAGGTCTTAGAGAGGGTGCAGAAGAGTATTACTAGATTGGTAATGGAATTACTGGAGGGACTTCAGTTATGTGCAGAAGCTGGTGTTCTTAGAGCAGAGAAGGTTAAAGGAAGTCTTAATAAAGGTGTCCAAAATCATGAAGGATTTTGATAGTTAATAAGGAGAAACTGTTTTCAGCGGCAGAAGGGCCGGTAACCAGAGAACACAGATTTAAGGTAATTGACAAAAAACCAGAGGCAAGATAAGGAGATTTTTTTAATGCAGCAAGTTATTATGATTTGGAACGCACTAACTGAAGCAGATTCAGTAATAACTTTCAAAAGAGAATTGGATAAATACTTGAAGAGGAAAATTTTGCAGGGCTATGGGGAGAGGGCAGGGGAGTGGGATTAATTGATTAGCTCTTTCACAGGCATGATAGGCCAGCTGGTCACTTCCTGTGCTGTATCATTCTACGATTCTAGTGCTGAAGATCTGTGCATTAGAACTAGCTATCCCCCCTACCCCATCAATCCAAGCTATTCCAGTGCAGCCATGACCCTGTCATCTACCTGACAATGTGGAACATTGCCCAGGTATGTCCTGTCCGCAAAATGCAGGACAAATCTAACCTGGCCAATTACCGTCCTATCAGTCTCCTCCCAATCATCGGCAAAACGATGGAAGAAAAATAAAATAAAAGTGACCCTACTCACCAATAACACTCAGCTCGGGTTCTGCCACAACCACTCAGCTCCTGACCTTATTGCAGACTTGATCCAACCATGGATGCCAGAGCTGAATGCAAGATGAGAAATAAGGGTAGTTTCCCTCAATGTCAAGGCAGTATTTGACTGATTATATGGCATCAAGGAGCCCTCATAAAACCGAGATCAATGGGGTTCAATGGGAAAATCCTCGAGTAGCTGGAATCATACCTGACACAGATGAAAATGATTGTGGTTGTCTAAGACTAATCATCGCAGCCCCAGGGTTTATCTGGAGGATTTTCTCGGGACAGTGTCCTTGGGCCAACCATCTTGAACTGCTTCATCAATGACTTTTCCTCTTTCATAAGGTTAGGAGTGGGGCTGTTCACTGATGATTCCATTCACAACTTTTTTGATAATCGAACAACCCATGCAAGCCCACAAATGACAGGTAATATTTGCACCACACAAGTGCTAGGTAACGACCATGTCCAACAAGAAAAAGCCCAATCACATCCCCCGACACTCAACAGCATCGCCATCAACAAGTTCTTAAAATCCTGGGGATACCGTTGACCAGAAACTTAACTGGACCAGCCATATGAACACCATGCCACAACAGCAAGGTAGAGACTGGGTATTCTGTGATAAGTGGCTGACCTCTTTACCGCTCAGTGTTTCTCCCATCATATCATCATCATCATCATAGGCAGTCCCTCGGAATCGAGGAAGACTTGCTTCCACTCTCAAAGTGAGTTCTCAGGTGACTATACAGGAATGTGGGAATTACTGTTTCTGTAACAGATGGGACAGACAGTTGTTGAAGGAAAGGGTGGGTGGGGAGCCTGGTTTGCCACACGCTCCTTCCACTGCCTGCGCTTGGTTTCTGCATGCTCTCGGCGACGAGACTCGAGGTGCTCAGCACCCTCCCGGATGCTCTTCCTCCACTTAGGGCGGTCTTGGGCCAGGGATTCCCAGATGCCAGTGGGGATGTTGCACTTTATCAAGGAGGCATTGAGGGTGTTCTTGAAACATTTCCTCTGCCCACCTGGGGCTCACTTGCCGTGTAGGAGTTCTGAGTAAAGTAAGGTGGAGAAGCACTATTGGCACGAATGCATGACCTCATCTCCCTTATCTGGAAGGAGGAGAGCTTGCCAGGAGATCTCAGAGATGTCGTAATCATGACTATCTTCAAAAAAGGGGTAAAGTCCGACTGCGGCAACTACAGAGGCTGTTGGCCACTGGGAAAGTCATTGCAAGAATCCTCCTCTATCGCCTTCTTCCTGTGGCAGAAGAGCTCCTCCCAGAGTCACAATGTGGATTCCATCCACTAAGGGGTACAATGGACATGATCTTCACCGCGCGGCAACTACAAGAGAAATGCAGGGAACAGCACCAACCCTTGTACATGGCCGCCTTTGACCTCACAAAGGCCTTTGAAACTGTCAACCGTGAGGGACTATGGAGCATCCTCTTCCGTTTCAGCTGCCCCCAAAAGTTTGTCACCATTTTCCGCCTGCTCCACGATGACATGCAAGCTGTGATCCTGACCAATGGATCCACCACAGACCCAATCCACGTCCGGACCGGGGTCAAGCAGGGCTGCATTATTGCACCAACGCTCTTCTCGATCTTCCTTGCTGCAATAATCCATCTCACTCTCCCATCATCTACAAGGCTCAAGTCAGGAGTATGATGGTATGTTCACTGCTCCCCTGGAAGCATGCAGCCACTGGAACACTCAGCTCAGGGCAAAGCAGTCTGTTTGATTGATGCCCCAGGCACTGAACTCGGTATCCACCCCTCCACTATAGGCATACTATGGCTACAGTATGTTTTATTGTACAGTATGTATTATCTACGAGATTATCGGCGAGTTTACTTCAACGGCACCTTGCAGCCCTGTGATGAGCAGCAAGATCATGAGAACATCATCACCTGCACTTTCCACTCCAAATCACACTCCATCATGACTTGGACACACCGCCTCTCCATCATTGCTAGGTCGGGAATTACGGGATTTTGACCCAACACCATGATGGGAGTGGCATCACCAAAAAGGCTCTGGTGGTTCAAGTAGAAGGCCCAACACCAGAGCAACTAGGGATGGACAATAAATGCTAGCCTTGCCAGCATTGGCCACATCCTGAACAAATTATTAAAAACAAGATTCTCCTTCTAGGGTAAGAAAGATAGAAAGACTTGCATTTATATAGCGCCTGTCACGACCATCGGACGTCTCAAAGCACTTTACAGCCAATGAAGTTCTTTTGGAGTGTAGTCATTGTATTAGAAATGTGGCAGCCAATTTGCGCACAGCAAGCTCCCACAAGCATCATCATAGGAAGTCCCTCGGAATCGAGGAAGACTTGCTTCCACTCCTAAAGTGAGTTCTTTGGTGACTGAGCAATCCAACACGAAAGCCACAGACCCTGTCACAGATATTCGTCGGGGGAAGGGGGTGCACTGATTTACCACACGCTCCTTCCGCTGCCTGCGCCTGACCTCTTCACGCTCACAGCGTTGAGATTCGAAGAGCTCGACACCCTCCCCGATGCACTTTCTCCACCTAGGGTGGTCTTTGGCCAGGGTCTCCCAGGCGTCAGTGGGGATGTCGCACTGCATCAGGGAGGCTTTGAGGGTGTCCTTGTACATAAGAACATAAGAATTAGGAACAGGAGAAGGCCATCTAGCCCCTCGAGCCTGCTCCGCCATTCAACAAGATCATGGCTGATCTGGCCGTGGACTTAGCTCCACTTACCCGCCCGCTCCCCGTAACCTTTAATTCCCTTATTGGTTAAAAATCTATCTATCTGTGATTTGAATACATTCAATGAGCTAGCCTCAACTGCTTCCTTGAGCAGAGAATTCTACAGATTCACAACCCTCTGGGAGAAGAAATTCCTTCTCAACTCGGGTTTTAAATTGGCTCCCCCGTATTTTGAGGCTGTGCCCCCTAGTTCTAGTCTCCCTAGTTCTAACCTCTCTGCCTCCATCTTGTCTATCTCTTTCATTATTTTAAATGTTTCTATAAGATCACCCCTCATCCTTCTGTATTCCAATGAGTAAACACCCAGTCTACTCAATCTATCATCATAAGGTAACCCCCTCATCTCCGGAATCAGCCTAGTGAATCGTCTCTGTACCCCCTCCAAAGCCAGTATATCCTTCCTTAAGTAAGGTGACCAAAACTGCACGCAGTACTCCAGGTGTGGCCTTACCAATACCCTGTACAGGTGCAGCAGGACCTCCCTGCTTTTGTACTCCATCCCTCTCGCAATGAAGGCCAACATTCCATTCACCTTCCTGATTACCTGCTGCACCTGCAAACTAACTTTTTGGGATTCATGCACAAGGACCCCCAGGACCCTCTGCACTGCAGCATGTTGTAATTTCTCCCCATTCAAATAATATTCCCTTTTACTGTTTTTTTTCCCAAGGTGGATGACCTCACACTTTCCGACATTGTATTCCATCTGCCAAACCTTAGCCCATTCGCTTAACTATCTAAATCTCTTTGCAGCCTTTCTGTGTCCTCTACACAACCCGCTTTCCCACTAATCTTTGTGTCATCTGCAAATTTTGTTACACTTTCAATGGTTTATTTCCAATAGAAATCAGGATTTCTAGTCAATTTTTTGATTTTAAGATGGAAAACGTACTGGATTTAATTTAAATCAGCCACATTTTGTTTTGCATGCTGAATTTTGTTAACGTTTCTGCTGCCCACCTTTGGCTCGTTTGCCGTGAAGGAGCTCTGCATAGAGCAGTTGCTGAGGGAGTCTCGTATCTGGCATGCGAACAATGTGACCTGCCCAACAAAGCTGATCGAGTGTGGTTAGTGCTTCAATGCTGGGGATGTTAGCCTGGGCGAGGACATTGATGTTGGCGCGTCTGTCCTCCCAGGCGATTTGCAGGATCTTGCGGAGACATCGTTGGTGATATATCTCCAGCAACTTGATGTGTCTTCTGTAAGTCGTCCATGCCTCTGATCCATACAGGAGGGTGGATATTACTATAGCCCTGTAGATCATGAGCTTGGTGTTAGGTTTGAGGGCCTGGTCTTCGAACACTCTTTTCCTCAGGCGGCCGAAGGCTGCACTGACGCACTGGAGGCGGTGTTGAATCTCCGCAGTAATGACCAGATAATCTTTTTGTTATGCTGATTGAGAAAGAAATATTTTCCAGGACACCGAGGATAACTCCCCTGCTCTTCTTCGAAATAGTGCCATGGGATCTTTCACGTCAACCTGAGAGTAGACGGGACCTTGGTTTAACGTCTCATCCAAAAGACGGCACCTCCGACATTGCAGCACTCCCTCAGCATTGCACTGGAGTGTCAGCCTGGATTTTTGCGCTCAAGTCCATGGAGTGGGATTTGAACCCACAACCTTCTGATTCAGAGGCGCTTATGCTACCCACTGGGTGGGAGGGAGGGGGAGACAAGAGTACTGTGTAGCCAGATCTTTCCTCCAATGTGTTCAGTTCGCTGGATGCCCAGAGTAATGATAAGACTGCCAGATCCTCTCTGATGTTTTGACGTGTTGATGTGATGATTGATGCTGGCATGTGATCAGCATGCAAAACAAAATGTGGCTGATTTAAATGAAATCCAGTACGTTTTCCGTCTGAAAATCAGAAAATTGACTAGAAATCCTGATTTCTATTGGAAATAAACCATTGAATGAGTTTGTGTCGTAGTATACATCATAGAATGGTTACAGCATGGAAGAAGGCCATTCGGCCCGTTGCTCCCATGCCGACTCTCAGCTAGTCCCACTCCCTTGCCCTTTCCCTGTCGTGAGGTTGAGCAGCTACAAATGAACAAAGCGGCAAATTATTTTCTTTCTCTCCACACAGATCCGCGCGAACTGTTTGTGCCATCGAATGATTACTATGAAGCTATTCAGCTTCGCACCGACAGGCCCACTAGGCTACCGTGCCAAGTGACAAATCCTCTTGCCGAAGTCTCTCTACACCGGGAGTTTCCACCGGAGGTGATTCCAGTGGATGGGAGATTAATCACATTTGATGTGAAGAAAGGTTTTGTTGTGCACAAGGCCCTGCCGTTGTTTGCTGGCACAGTGTACTGTGTGGCAAGTTATCGGGGACTAAGGCAGAGCTCCACAAAATATCTCCTCATATATACCAATTGTAAGTATACTGAGTAGCCTTTTTTTTTTTAAAAAGAAATCATTTTTGATTGTCATCTCACAAAGCATGTTATATTATGCAATTATATCCCATTCTATCTAACATGCAGAGACTGAAAGAGTAGAACAGAGACTGTAAACAATGTAGACTTAAACAGCTAATTAAATAAGCGATACTACCCGAACCTGAGCATGAAACCATCATCCACAAGTTATTTGACCATAGTTTAATAACTGTGGTCTGAGTGGGGCTCCCCGAGCTGATTTTCGTACCCCCTCAGAGAGCGGAACACTTACTTCAGTAAGTAGTTCCTAGAGCCACACAATTATACCCTTCATACCGACTCAATGTGACCCTTAGCATTTAGCAAACCCTTCTTCCCCAGGAACAATTCTATCCATCGATTATTGAGTTTCATTGATTTCAATGTTATTTAGGTGTTGCCTTATTACCTATAAAGTATTACCTTCAAGAGAAACAAGAGACGATTCATAAAGACTTATGAAATATAGGCAATTTTTGAAAGTAAATTATGCATTTTTTTCTCTCTCAGATCCATCCGCACCTCCATCAGCTACAATCACAGCCTCATCTAGCTCTGTACGTGTGGGTGCAAACTTTAATCTAACATGTACAGCACTTGGAGAAACGGACATAGAGGTGGACTTCACTTGGGAGTTCCCTGGCCAGAAGGTAAGCTGTATCCCTCCAAGGGTTCAAAAAGATGTTGGCCAACAAATTCTTTTGCTGGCGTGAACTGGTTGTAGGAAATGATCACTGCGCCCAATCGGAAGGCCCGAGGAACACCCAATTTTCGGCCTCGGGCTTCATTTAAATGAGATCAGTGAGCTGTGGACACCTGTTGGGCGTCAGGCAGCTTGCTGGCAAAAATACTTTAAATTTTGCACTGCTGTATTGGTGGCAGCGGTCCTCGGCTAAGTACTTAAAGGGGAAGCTGATCAGGAGGGGGATGGCCACTGGGAGAGGTCAGCTGATTGGGAAAGGGCAGTTGAGATAGCAGGAGGGCGGTGGGGGAGATTGGGATCGGGATTGGGAGTGGGTGACTGCAACATTGGGATGAGGGAGGGAGGGTGAAGTGGGGACATTAGGATGGGGATTGAGGCAGCAATCGGGAGGGGGGAACGAACGATGGATGGGCCAGCAGCGCCATATTGATGGGAAAGCAGGCATCTAGAGCTCGCGCCAGAAACAAGCAACAGTCCCTTTGAATATGCAAATACAGGGCCTAAAGCCTATTTAAGGCCCCCGGAGCTAGAATTGTGCTGCCAGGCCAGCTGCTTTCAGGAAAACCAGGTCTATGTGCAGCCTAACTGACAGTCCTTAACGGGACCACTGCAGCCTGGCACCAGAAGGGAAAGTTTGTAAAAAATAGCTACCTGAATGTGAAACCAGGAGGAGCAGCAATACTCCGCCTGACCCCACCTTAAAACCAGGTCCATTTATTTGATTCTGCCTCTGTGAAGTGTTTTGGGACATTCCTCTACACAGTAATGTAAGTTCTTGTTGTTGCCATGAATGTTGTCATTCCACAGCGTCTAACTTCATACATTTCCCAAGACCGGTAACCAGCCGCCCAGAATTGCTCTGAATCTTTCCGTAGTTGAGGTCAAGAAGCTTCCAATCTGAGAAAAGTAATTATCTTTCATTACTGTTTGTCTGAACTTCACTAAAGTTTTCTGAATCGAATGTTTCCTGATTGGCTCCCAGGACTGAACGTATCGTTCTCCACATCAATACCAATTGGTGCTGCAACACATACATTCCCAAAGTTACTATAAATTCATTGGGTCCCTGCTGCCTCTGGAGACAACAACAACTTTTACTTTTATAGCACCTTTCACGTAGTAAAACGTCCCAAAGCGCTTCACAGGAGTATTATAAGACAAAACAAATTTGACACCGAGCCAAATAAGAAGAAATTACGGCAGATGAGCAAACATTTGGTCAAAGAGGCATGTTTTAAGGAGGAAAGAGAGGAAGAGAGACGGAGAGGTTTAGGGAGGGAGTTACAGAGCTTGGGGCCTAGGCAATAGAAGGCACGGCCACCAATGGTTGAGCGATTATAATCAGGAATGCTCAAAGGGCAGAATTTGAAGAGCGCAGATATCTCAGGAGGTTATGAGGCTGGAGGCGATGACAGAGATAGGGAGGGGCGAGGCTATGGTGGGAGTTGTAAACAAGGATAAGAACTTTGATAATGACTGAGAACAATAGGTATCCATGGCAAGAAATGTAAAGTATTTCTTTCAAGGTAGAAGATTTAAACTCGTGGTTCTTATTCATACGTAGAGAGAACACTTTCTATTGATGCGGTAATGAAAAGTACATTTATAAAGCTCCAAGTGATTCTATTATGAAAATAATAATAAAATATAATTGTTTTTTTTTTCACTTTAAAAAATTTTTGCCTGCTGCTATTTTCCTCCATATTTCCTTTTCCCTGTAACCAGCTGGGGAGACCGACCTATACCAGGGAAAGCCAGCGGCCTGTGTACGTTGGTAGCCAGATACGCCAGTCGTCTCAAAGCGTACTCCTGGTGGATGAGAGCCGCCCTGTCGACGATGGGCTCTACACGTGTGTAGCTCAGAACCTGCAGGGGAAAACCACCGTGTCCACTCATGTCAATGTGCTGCCACATGTAAGTCCTGGCCCAACATAAGCACAGGAGCAAGGCCAAGAGTTTCCCTTAAGTTACTGATAATAACTCTGAAAAATGGAGACACCAGCTGCAATTATTTCTTAAATCTGTACCCTCGGCGCTAAGTATTTAGTTGTACATTTGTCATTTCTGTTTTTAGGAAAGAAGTATTATTTTGCTGTGTAAAGTTTCTTTTGTATTTCATGACTTTTACTCTTATATCATAAGCCTTATGTTCTTGGTTATATGATGGTTTTAGCTGTTAAATGTCCTGAGTGTTTGAATAGCGATCATCTTAAAGTGAAGCAGGCCATTCAAGACACTTCACCTTATATGGGGGAAAGATATATGATTCGTAATAGATTGATATCCTTTGTGCCTGTAACAACAATTCTTATCTTAATTTTAATGAAAACCTAAACTAAGAAGTGAAACAACCATTGCTCTGCATGCCTGCAGTGGTGGCTAATATGGCAGCGGGGTCAGTGTTTTTTTGAGGCTTTATCTAGAAACTGACGCTACTTATAAAGCAGAAAGAAAGACTTGAATTTATATAGCGCCATTCATGACCACCAGACATCCCAAAGAGCTTGAAGTACATTTTGAAAGGTATTCACTGTTGTAATGCAGGAAATGCGGCAGCCAATTTGCACACAGCAAGTTCCCACAAAGAACAATGTGATAATGACCAGATAATCTGTTTTAATAATATTGATTAAGGTATTGGCTTGCACACCAGAGATAACTCCCCTGCTCTTCTTCAAAACAGTGCCATGGGACCTTTTACGTTCACCTGAGAGAGCAGACCTCAGTTTAACATCTCATCCGAAAGACAGCACCTACGACAGTGCAGCACTCCCTCAGCACTACACTGGAGTGTCAGCCTAAATTATTGTGCTCAAGGCTGTGGAGTGAAACTTGAACCCATAACCTTCTGACCCTGAGGCGAGAGTGTTACCCACTGAGCCACAGCTGACACTTTCCCTTATGAAGCAGTAATGCCCATTTGAGAACCTTTCAAAGTTTGATGTATGTGATCAAGTAGGAGCATGAAGCCAAATCTGAATTCTGTGCTCAGCACTGTATTTTACACAAGATGTAGAGGCAGGAGGCAACATGTTGCATTGCTATGCTTGGATAGAGAACATTGGAGGAATTGTATGGTTTGAGCGCTGTGTAAAATGGGCGACAGCAAAGGGAGCCAAATTGATTGAGTTCTTTATTGCTATATTTTATGTGCACAGCAGAGGGTGCTATATAAATTGGGCATTATTACTGCATGGATTGAGATGCTTATTACACAGGGGGACAACAGAAGGAGTTGGATGGATTCAGCATTGCATTACCCGGGGACAACCAAGGAAGTTGAGTGGATTGAGCACTGTATTTCATGGGGAGGGAACAGTTGGATGAATTGAGCTGTGTGGTTACTGTGTTACATGGGTGGACAACAGAACTGCATGGTTTGAGAATTTTAGTGTAGCAGAGGAAGCTGGCTGGTCAGAGACCATGTCTGCCATGGCTCAGTGGGTAGCACAGTTGCCTCTGAAGCAGAAGGTTGTGGATTCAAGTCCCACTCTAGGGACTTGAGCACAAAAAATCCAGGCTGACACTCCAGTGCCATGCTGAGGGATTACTGCACTGTCAGAGGTGCCATCTTTTAGGCTGAGATGTTAAACTGAGGCCCTGTCTGCTTTCTCAGGTGGATGTAAATGATCCTATGGCATAATTTTGAAGAAGAGCAGGGGCGTTAACCCTGGTGTCCTGGCCAATATTTATACCTCAATCAACATCACTAAAGCAGATAATCTGGTCATTATTACATTGTTGTTTGTGGGAGCTTGCTCTGTACAAAGTGACTACACTTCAAAAATTACGTAATTGGTTGTAAAGCGCTTTGCGATGGCTAGTGACTGTGAAAGGCGCTATAGAAATGAAGGTCTTTCTTGTCTTATACTACACATAGGCAGAGCAAACAGGTGATCCATGTACTTGCTGAACACAGGCGGGTGCATGAATTAGCTGAGGATGACGCTGAAAGAGGCCTGGGAGTCTTATTAGACTTAACCCGGAACATGTCCAAACCAATGGAATGCTTCGCCACCCACCACCCCCCCCAACAGCCCTTCAAGCAAACCTGACATGATCTCTTCCCCGCTCCCCCCCCCCCCCCCCCCAACCGACACCCCCAGACCCCACAAACTCTCCCCTGCACTGTCTCCCTCCCTGCAATCTGATCTCTCTCCCGTGACCTCCCCCACCATGCTGCCTCCCTGCCTGCAATCTCTTCCCCCGTGATCTGCCCCCTTGCTGCGATCTGTCCCATCCCTGCAATCTCTCCCTCCCCCAGTGATCTTCCCTCACTGTCCGATCTCCCCTCTCTGCCGCTCTCTGAGCCTTCCACGATCCCCGATCGTCTTGACAGCCAGCCTTCAATCTACGCCTTCCCGATATTACCGGATTTCCAGGCCGCTGACGCGTGCTCCCTCCCCACCTCCCCATAATGTCATTACATACATAGGATTACATAGGATATATGACACAGAAACAGGCCATTCGGCCAACCAGTCCATGCCGGTGTTTATGCTCCACTCGATCCTCCTCCCGTCTTTCCCCATCTAACCATCAGCATACCTCATCTAACTCCAGTTGTCTTGGTTCAGTAGATCCAAGAACTAATAGATCGTAAGCGCAGAGCATTTCTGAGCCTTAAGCAACAAGCCAACTCGGGAGCTGCAAAGCAACATTACTGACGGCTCAAGGCTGAGGTCCAACAAAAAAACCCGGGACCTAAAGAACAGGTGGTGGATGAAGAAAGCACAGGAGATACAACAACTGGCCGATAGCCACGATATGCGAGGATTCTTCATTGTAGTCAAGGGCACCTACGGTTCAAACTCCCAAGGACCCACCCCACTCCTGGCCAAGAACGGGGAACCACTCATCAAGGACATCGAGGCTGTCAGGGCCCGCTGGAAGGAGCACTTTGAAGATCTCCTCAATCGAGATTCTGCCTTTGAGTCGAGTGTTCTCAGCTCCATCCTGCAGCATGCGACCCGCCACCACCTCAGTGAAACCCCAAAGCTGCACGAAGTAAGCAAAGCCATAAAACAGCTCAAGAATAACAAAGCTACAGGTGCGGATGGAATTCTTGCTGAAGTGCTAAAGCATGGCAGAGAGGTGCTGTTGGTGCAGATACATGACCTCATCTCTCATCTGGAGGGTGGAGAGCATGCTGGGAGATCTCAGAGATGCAGTGATCATGACCATCTTTAAAAAGGGCGACAAGTCCGACTGCGGCAACTACAGGGGAATCTCCCTGTTATCAGCCACGGGGAAGGTTGTCCCGAGAGTTCTCCTCAACTGTCTTCTCCCTGTGGCCGAGGAGCTCCTCCTGGAATCACAGTGTGGATTTCGTCCCCTACGGGGCACAACGGACATGATCTTTGCAGCACGACAGCTGCAGAAAAAACGCAGGGAGCAGCGCCAGCCCTTATACATGGCCTTTTTCGATCTTACAATGGCCTTTGACACTATCAACCGTGAGGGCTTGTGGTGCGTCCTCCTCCGTTTTGAATGCCCCCAAAAGTTTGTCAACATCCTTTGCCTGCTCCACGACGACATGCAGGCCGTGATCCTTACCAACGGTTCCATTACAGACCCAATCCACGTTCGGACCGGGGTCAAACAGGGCTGTGCTCCAACCCTCTTCTCAATCTTCCTCGCTGCCATGCTCCACCTCACAGTCAACAGGCTCCACGCTGGAGTGGAACTAAACTACAGAATCAGTGGGAAGCTGTTTAACCTATGTCACCTCCAGGCCAGGTCCAAGATCTTGCCAACCTGTCGTTGAGCTACAGTACGCAGAACAACGCCTGCATCTGCGCACATTCTGAGGCTGAACTCCAGGATAGAATTGAAGTATTTACCGAGGCATATGAAAGCATAGGCCTTATGCTTAACATCCGCAAGACAAAGATCCTCCATCAGCCTGTCGCCGCCGCTCAGCAATGCCCCCCAGTCATCAAGATTCACGCGCGGCCCTCGACAACTTGGGCCACTTTCCATAACCTCGGGAGTCTTTTATCAACAAAGGCAGACATTGATGCGGAGATTCAACATCGCCTTCAGTGCGCCAGCGCAGCCTTTGGCCGCCTGAGGAAAAGAGTGTTCGAAGATCAGGCCCTCAAATCTACCACCAAGCTCATGGTCTACAGGGCTGTAGTAATATCCACCCTCCTGTAGAGATCTGAGGCATGGACGATGTATAGAAGGCACCTCAAGTCGCTGGAGATATATCACCAACGATGTCTCCGCAAGATCCTGCAAATCCCCTGGGAGGACAGGCGCACCAACATCAGTGTCCTTGCTCAGGCCAACATCCCCAGCATGGAAGCACTGACCGCACTCGATCAGCTTTGCTGGGCAGGCCACATAGTTCACATGCCAGACACGAGACTTTCTAAGCAATTGCTCTATGCGGAGCTCCTTCACGGCAAATGAGCCAAAGGTGGGCAGCGGAAACCTTACAAGGACACCCTCAAAGCCTCCCTGATAAAGTGCGACATCAGCACTGACACCTGGGAGACCCTGACCGAAGACTGCCCTAGGTGGAGAAAGTGCATCGGGGAGGGCATTGAGCTCATCGAATCTCAACGCCGCGAGCGTGAAGAGGTCAGGCGCAGGCAAATCAGCCCCACCTCCCCTTCCCCCGACGAATGTCTGTCCCATCTGTGACAGGGTCTGTGGCTCTTGCATTGGACTGTTCAGCCACCAAAGGACTCACTTTAGGAGTGGAAGCAAGTCTTCCTCGATTCCAAGAGACTGCCTCTGATGATGATGAGGAGGATTACATAGGATATATGACACAGAAACAGGCCATTCGGCCTAACCAGTCCATGCCGGCGTTTACGCTCCACTCGAGCCTACTCCCATCTTTCCTCATCTAACTATCAGCATTCCTCATCTAACCCCAGTCGTCCTGGTTCAACCCTTGCCACTGGATAAAGGCCTAGCTCCGGCGAGCCAGTGTAGTGGCTGATATGCAACAGTCACCACATGTTAAAAAAAATTCACACACAGGAATCTTCCACCCCCTCAATTGGAGTTCAGGACTGGAACATCGGGTCCTTCATTGAAACGTGTGAACTCTTGTGGAAGCAAGTCATCCCCGTTAGAGGGACCGCCTATGATGATCAGCATAACCTTCCCCCTCACATGCTTGTCTAGCCTCCCCTTAAATGCATCTAGTCGCTTCAACCACTCCCTGTGGCAGCGAGTTCCACATTCTCATCACTCTTTGGGTAAAGAAGTTTCTTCTGAATTCCCTATTGGATTCCTTGGTGACTATTCTATACTGATAGCCTCTAGTTATGCTCTTCCCCACAAGTAAAAATGTTCTGTATCCACTCTAGCAAAACCTTTCATAATTTTAAAGACCTCTATTAGGTCACCCCTCAAGTCGTCTTTTTTCAAGAGAAAAGAGACCCAGCCTGTTCATCCTTTCCATTTTATGTAGACCCTCGCATTTCTGGTACCATCTTTGTAAATCGTCTCTGCATCCTCTCCAGTGCCTCTATATTCTTTTTATAATATGGCGAGCAGAACTGTGCGCAGTACTCCATGTGTGGTCTAAACAAGGTTCGATACAGGTTTAGCATAACTTCCCTACTTTTCAATTCTATCCCTCTAGAAGTAAACCCTAGTGCTTGGGTTTGCCTTTTTTTATAGCCTTGCTGTGTCGTTGTATGTGTATTTGTACTCCGAGATCCCTTTGTTCCTCCACCCCACCTAGACTCGTACCCTTCCAGCAATAAGTGACCTTCCTATTCTTCCTACCAAAATATAATATCTCACATTTATCTGTGTTGAACTTCATTTGCTAATCATATGCCCATTTTGCAAGTTTATTAATGTCCTTCTGTAATTTGTTGCAGTCCTCCTCAGTATTGTCTATCCCACCCAAGGGCAAAGTGTCTGAGAGATTATCTTAGAGAGGTGTATGAGAATGCTAAGGGTAGAGAAAAAGTTAACCTGGAATATTAATTTAAATAAAGCTGCAGGTTCAAACTAGCGATGGTCCTTTTAGGACAACACCTTGCATTTATATAGCCTCTTTAAAATGTCCCACCGTGCTTCACAGGAGTGTAATCAGACAAAATTTGCCAACGAACCAAAGAAGGAGGCATTAGACCAGGGTGACCATATTTTCTTGTATTCTGGGAACAGTTCCTGGATGAGGTTTGTCTCCCCGGGTAAACAAGGAAGTGTCCCGGTTCACAAAACTTGTCCCTGAAATGTACCCGTAGGTAGTGAGTGTACCCTCTGAGCTGTGAGTTTGCGGCGTAAGGCTAAATTTATGAACAACTTGTACAATGGCCATGTGTGACTATCGGGTCTTTCTGTACATGTGCCGATTGTTGTTTAGAAACATAGAAAATAGGTGCAGGAGTAGGCCATTCGGCCCTTCTAGCCTGCACCGCCATTCAATGAGTTCATGGCTGAACATGCAACTTCAGTACCCCATTCCTGCTTTCTCGCCATACCCCTTGATCCCCCTAGTAGTAAGGACTTCATCTAACTCCTTTTTGAATATATTTAGTGAATTGGCCTCAACAACTTTCTGTGGTAGAGAATTCCACAGGTTCACCACTCTCTGGGTGAAGAAATTCCTCCTCATCTCGGTCCTAAATGGCTTACCCCATATCCTTAGACTGTATCCCCTGGTTCTGGACTTCCCCAACATTGGGAACATTCTTCCTGCATCTAACCCCGTCAGAATTTTAAACGTTTCTATGAGGTCCCCTCTCATTCTTCTGAACTCCAGTGAATACAAGCCCAGTTGATCCAGTCTTTCTTGATAAGTCCCGCCATCCCGGGAATCAGTCTGGTGAACCTTCGCTGCACTCCCTCAATAGCAAGAATGTCCTTCCTCAGGTTAGGAGACCAAAACTGTACACAATACTCCAGGTGTGGCCTCACCAAGGCCCTGTACAGCTGTGGCAACACCTCCCTGCCCCTGTACTCAAATCCCCTTGCTATGAAGGCCAACATGCCATTTGCTTTATTAACCGCCTGCAGTACCTGCATGCCAACCTTCAATGACTGATGTAACATGACACCCAGGTCTCGTTGTACCTCCCCTTTTCCTAATCTGTCACCATTCAGATAATAGTCTGTCTCTCTTTTTACCACCAAAGTGGATAACCTCACATTTATCCACATTATACTTCATCTGCCATGCATTTGCCCACTCACCTAACCTATCCAAGTCGCTCTGCAGCCTCATAGCATCCTCCTTGCAGCTCACACTGCCACCCAACTTAGTGTCATCCGCAAATTTGGAGATACTACATTTAATCCCCTCGTCTAAATCATTAATGTACAGTGTAAACATCTGAGTTTCTGGCTGGGCTCGAGGTGCTGGACTGTCAGTGGCGGAAGTGCCTGGGAGCACGGCAACCAGAGTGGGTGTGGGAGGGGCCTCGGGGGAGGACTCGGTCACAGTTACCATGGGGAAGGGGACGGGCTAATCCTAGACACTGGGGGGGTGTTCAGGTGTGCCCACTGTCACTGGTTGGGAGGGGTGGGTGGGCAGGTGTAACCGTAGTCACTGGGCAGTTATGACCTCAACTTTGGGGGGGGTTAGGTGTGACCTCAGTCACCAGGGGGGGGGGGGCGAGGGAGGAGGGATTCAGGTGTGATCTCCCATCCACGGTAATTATATGCACATTTGTTTTGCATTTGAAGTGTACATGTGCAACTGTTGTGATATAGGCTGCTAAAAAATGTTGCCTCATTGTACAATCTGCATTTTCCATCCTGATTACTTTGTTGAGCTCTCAAGCTGTGGGTCCCCAGATTCGGTTTAGAAAATATGGTAATCCTACCCAAATGCTTGGGCCAAAGCGTTAGTTTTTAAGGAGCATCTTAAAGGAGAAGAGAAAGCTGTAAATGTACATGTGATGGGTTCATGAATCAATAGGGGGCCTAACATTTTTGCTTTTCGATGACTAAGGTGTAACCCAAATGTAAATATTGAAATTAAAGCCTTGCTTGCTGTTAAAGCATTACATAAACGCAATATTTTCTTTATCACATCTCTTTCAGCAATGTTTCAAAGTGTGCATTTACAGTAGGTTAGTTTGAAGTCTAATAACTGTTATTTAGTCAATTACATTAGCCATTTTGCTTATAGCATGACCCTACAAGGAGCAGTTTGATGAATAGAAAGACTTGGATTTATATTGCACTTTTCATGACCACCAGACGTCTCAAGGTGCTTTACAGCCAATGAAGTACTTTTTGAAGTGTAGTCACTGTTGTAATGGAGGAAACGTGGCAACCAATTTGTGCACAGCAAGCTCTCAAAAACAGCAATGTGATTAAAACTGATGATCGGTTCATGATGATGTTGATTGAGGAATAAATATTGGCCGGCTCTTAAATGATCAGTTAATCTGTTTTTGGTGCTGTTGGTTAACATAGGAATATTGGCCAGGGCCCTGGGAGAACTTTTTGCCCCTCTTTCAACAGTACCACGAGATACTTACTGTCCACCTGAACCAGTACACAAGAACTGAATTTAATGTCTCATCTGAAGGATGGCACATCTGACAATGCAGCTCTGTCCGAGTGCTGCACTCGTGTCGGCCCAGGTTACCTGCTTGAGTGGAGCTTGAACACACGACCTTCTAACTCACAGCGGACGGATTTGTGCCATGCAAGCCTGACTCTGCTCGGTATGTTTCTGAAAGCAGAGAATGATTACAGTTTGCTTTTTATTACAACACAATTGCCTTAGTATGAAGAAAGGCCCATAATTAGGAACAGGAGAAGACCATTCAGCCCCTCGAGCCTATTCTGCCATTCAATTAGATCATGTCTGATCTGTATCTTAATTCCATCTACCTGTCTTAGGAACATAGGAGCTGCTGGACGAAAAAAAACCACGGTCCATCTAGTTCGCCTTCCACCATCCTGGTATTCGGACGATACAATGATAATGGATTGTTGACTAAATCATAGCAATCAATCTCTAACAATTACTCTACAACAGACCCAGAGAATTAAAAAAAAAAGCTGGGTCTATGAAATGGTTAAAGGTGCACCATTGTAAAAATAGAAGCATGTCAGTTTGTACTGACACGACTGACTTTTTCTTTGTATGGTCCGTGTTTATTACACAATTGCTGACCAAGAATTTAAAAAAAAATCACCTTTCATTTTAAAGTGCCCGAGACAATGAAACACATCAACTTTTTGAAAAAAGAAATATTTTTATTTGTTTGTTGTTACCAAAAATCAGATCAATTAATATTCTCACCTGCTGTCAATGTTCCCAGTCAGCTGCGCTTTGTGCTGCACAGCCTGTTTTAGTGCGTGGTCCCTTTAAATTTCTGCAATGCGCGGTGTTTACAATGTAAAAGCCAGTGAGCGGCCTGCACGGGACCCTTCAGATTATTGCGCGGCTGCACGCGTGGGCACATTAGCTGCCGTAAATGCCCAGTATATTCCCATAGCATGATGCTGATTGTACCACGATTCCTGTGGTGGGGACGGGCAGGGGCTTCCATACAAAACATGCTGAATGTACTTCCCTCTTTCTGCTAATCTGCCAAGTAAACTGATCCATGGTCAGTTGCAACATCCCTGAACTTCTTTGGTTTGGGTGGCATTGCCCATATCTAGAAATATTGGGGTTCAAGGGCAGTCAGGCATATTTAAATACTACACAAACCTAAAAGAAATACAGCCACACCAACCAATTCTACTTTATGAATCAATGAACTTTATCATTGATTCTTTTGGCATTCATTTATTTTAAATACATATCAGTGGTAATCAAAATCCAACACAATATTCTCTACAAGGCAATAAAGTGCTATTATTTTACTCATATGTCTGCATCACATAATACTTATTAATTCCAACTCAGCATTTTTCTGATTGCCTGTCATGTTTTTTTTAAAAAACATTCTACGGTTCATTTATTTTACTGAACGGCTGTGTTTATCACAACTCGAGGGTTACATGATCCATATTAAAGTCCTGTTTGAGTATTGTGCATTTCATTTACAGACCCATTTGTACTACCCTGAGTTAGTTTATCGTAAACCTCTTTTGAATGTTTTTGTACGATAGCCAACAGAAATATGCACTTCATAGTTTGCATGGAGATTACATGCTGTCAGTAGTTTCTATGGGGATTGGGAGCCGCCCTCTGTAGTTCCCATGGAGATTGCAAGGATGTCTGTAACTTCCATAGATATCACAGGCCGTCTTCTATAGTTCCCAAGGATACTGCAGGCGGTCTAACTTGTGTGGGATTGTGGGCTGTCCCCTGTAATACCCACGCACAGAGCAGGCGGTCTATAATTACTGTGGACCCTACAAGCTCCAACAGTTTAATTGAAGACACAAGCCATTCTTCATGGAAGCTATGAAAACGACAGGTGACATTTTGCAGTAGCAATTCTCTTTGAACTTCTGAAATTCTGAACTAACTGATCAAAGTGTTAATTGCAGATACAGTTGTAATGTTATGATGTGCATGGACTTATGTTCTGAGGAGATGCAAGAAGAAGTTATCATTTGTAGCTAATGCATCAGGCTTTGGTACAACAGCATATTCTTTGAATTGGATTTTATAAGCCATGACTTGCTTGCAAATAAAATCTTGAGATTAATTCTTATTTTGTATTTATGCATGATGCTAGTTTCCACTTTGTAATGTTTAAGAATTTCACAGTTATTGTACTTCTTGACTATGTAGATAATAAGATAAGCCTTCTATTTTAGCTGACTAGAGGCTTCCTACTGATCATCATTGCTTTCAGACTACTTGGATGAATTGCATGACTGTGTCATGGTCGACATGACTACTGTTGATTGCAAGGATTAACTGGTCTTGGTAACAAACATAAAAAGAATGGCAGTTTGTGTCAAGGAAGACAAATCTCACAAAGTGATGCCATTTTGATAAAACCAAGAATACTTTCAGGTATCGGAAATTGCGAGGAAACAAAACAGCAAATGACCTTTAATAAGATGTCTGAGCTAAGCTCTGCACCACTTTCTTTTGATAAACAGAGTTTCCTAAATGTACAGGATGTGGACCATATATAAACAAGTTCAATTGTCCTCTCATCAAAGTCTGTTGTTGGTTCTACTAATGTTTCATCGAAGAATGGCAACGCTGCGCAATGCACTCTTTCAAGATGCAATGCAGCTTAATTTTAAAGATCAGCTGATGTCCCTAATCAGCTCAGTGCCCAATTCCCCGGAGACAACCAACACCATACATGCTGAGGTAGATGCTTCCAACTTGTCTCAGAGGAGGACAATATCAAGGTTGCCCGTGTTCTACTCACACCAAGTCCCGTTCACCCCTGCGCTCGCTGACCTACAATGGCTCCTGGTTAAGCAACGCCTCAATTTCAAAATTCTCACCCTTGTTTTCAAATCCCTCCATATCTCTGTAATCTCGTCCAGCCTCACAAACCCCCCTCGAGATATCTGCACTCCTCATATCTTCCCTCTTGAGCATCCTTGATTATAATCGCTTAACCATTGGGCCATGTCTTCTGTTGCCGAGGCCCCAAGCTTTGGAATTCCCTGCCTAAACCTCTCCACCTCTCTATCTTCCTATAAGACGCTCCTTAAAACCTACCTCTTTGATCAAGCTTTTGGTCACCTGCCCTAATTTCTCCTTATGTGGCTCGGTGTCAAATTGTTTGTCTCATAATACTCCTATGAAGCGCTTTGGGACGTTTCACTACGTTAAAGGCGCTAAATAAATACAAGTAGTTGTTGTTCCGTTGAGGAGTTCCTGTTCTTCCAATGCTTACTGTCACGTTAATGATATTTCTAATGACTCTGAGTGAAGTGGTCTCCATGAAGTCTCCACGGTAGGTGACACATCTCCATTTTGCAGTTTCCAGACCAGTTCCTCTTTCTCCTGACAAAGTCTTTCCTTCACCATAGCTTCTTTCTCCAAAGTCTGTTGCAGGACCTCGTGCTCAATGGATAATTGCCTGAAGCAAAATGAGATACAATAAGATTAGCACTGAGGCATATTTTATTTAATATGTATTCCACATATTTAGTATGAACTTCATGCACCTGTATTTTTTCCATCCACACAGCTGCATTGACATGAAACACCTTTTTTATTCCTTTTCTTAGTTTCTCCTCTTCTCTCCTCCTCTCCTGGATACGGTTCCACTGGTTCCAGCAGCTCTTTTGTACCTCAACTAACCATTCTACATATCTGATCCTGGACACGGAGTATTGACAGGCCATCAATCGGGAAACATAGAAACATAGAAAATAGGTGCAGGAGTCGACCATTCAGCCCTTCTAGCCTGCACCGCCATTCAATGAGTTCATGGCTGAACATGCAACTTCAGTACCCCATTCCTGCTTTCTCGCCATACCCCTTGATCCCTCGAGTAGTAAGGACTACATCTAACTCCTTTTTGAATATATTTAGTGAATTGGCCTCAACAACTTTCTGTGGTAGAGAATTCCACAGGTTCACCAGTCTCTGGGTGAAGAGGTTTCTCCTCATCTCAGTCCTAAATGGCTTACCCCTTATCCTTAGACTGTGACCCCTGGTTCTGGACTTCCCCAACATTGGGAACATTCTTCCTGCATCTAACCTGTCTAAACCCGTCAGAATTTTAAACGTTTCTATATACAAGCCCAGTTGATCCAGTCTTTCTTGATATGTCAGTCCCGCCATCCCGGGAATCAGTCTGGTGAACCTTCGCTGCACTCCCTTAATAGCAAGAATGTCCTTCCTCAAGTTAGGAGACCAAAACTGTACACAATACTCCAGATGTGGCCTCACCAAGGCCCTGTACAACTGTAGTAACACCTCCCAGCCCCTGTACTCAAATCCCCTCGCTATGAAGGTCAACATGCCATTGCTTTCTTAATCGCCTGCTGTACCTGCATGCCAACCTTCAATGTACCATGACACCCAGGTCTCGTTGCACCTCCCCTTTTCCTAATCTGTCACCATTCAGATAATAGTCTGTCTCTCTGTTTTTACCACCAAAGTGGATAACCTCACATTTATCCACATTATACTTCATCTGCCATGCATTTGCCCACTCAGGAGAAGGGAATGAAACCACAAGAAAGTCTCCTGCTATCCTCATCTGATGCCTGCACACATTCACTTTGCAACAGGAGTCACTGGGTAGTAATCAGGAGTAGGAACTCTTTTCCTATGGGAATCCTAAGGCTGATAATAGTGCCCATCCTGTAACACCATCCGTGATCAGTTAATTCAGTACAGACAACAAGACTGCAATTGCTGCCCACTCCTCCATTACCACCAGAACCTCAACCCAGTTTCCTAGGCCCAGGTTCTTCCTGTATCTATGGTGGGCTCCTGGCAGGATTCCCACCAGCAAGAGTGAGCCTACTAGAGTCTGGCCATGAATTCCTGGATGCTGCAGCACCACAAGGAGTGGTCAGGCAGCAATGGCCAAAGACAATTCATAGAATTACATAGAGCTTTATAGCACTGAAGCAGGCCATTCGGCCCATCAGGTCTATGCCAGGGTTTATGCTCCACACGAACCTCCTACCTTATTTTGTCTCACCTTATCAACATACCCTTCCGTTCCTTTCTCCCTCATGAACTTATCGAGCTTCTTGTTAAATGCATCTACGCTAATTGCCTTGACGTGGTAGCGAGTTCCACATTTCACCACTCAATAAGTAAAGAGGTTTCTCCTGAATTTCTTATTTAATTTATTAGTGACTATCTTATATTTATGGCCTGAATTTTGGACTCCCCACAAGTGGAATCATCTTCTCGATAGCTACCCTGTCGAAATCCCTTCATAATTTTAAAGACCTCTCTCAGGTCACCTCTCAGTCTTCTCTTTTCTAGAGAAAGGAGCCCCAGCCTGTTCAATTATTCCTGATAGCTGTACCCTCTCAGGTCTGGTATCCTGGCAAGTATTTTTTGTACTTTTTTTGCACAATTCTAGCGACATATTACTGGAGCAGCTTCCTAGTCTCCACACAGAAGCAATTAACAACCTAAGTTCATTCATTGCCATTGCAAATTTATCAATGTCCTGGGTACTATCAACTGCATCAAGGCACCCATTCCTGTACTATCTGAGAATTCACATGCTCACTGCAACAGGTACATTATGAAACCATTGGAGCTATGGAAATACCTTGCAAAGGCCTGTTGATTTGTCAGACGAACTTTCAAGTCCTCATTTTCTTGCTGAAGGGTTTTAACCTTTTCCTCAAGTAAGATATTTATTTCAACCTAATGAATAATCAAGGGTTTAAAAAAAGTCTTAGTGTTAGTCACAAAATCAAACATTGCTAAAACAAAAATCAGTTCTGATGTCAAACCGTAGTTCTGTCTGTACTGACAAACAAATGAATGTACCAGATTCTTCATCTGTAACACTTTCTTATCCAGCTGATGGATTCGTTCATTCTTCATCTCCACCACAAAATGTAAACTCTCCAGTTCCTGTTCCCAGAATAGGTTTGGTGGGCGTGAGTCCTGCAGTTTAAAGTACAGAGTTCTAAAGGGTTAGGTGATTATTTTGAGAGCAAAACGAAACAACACATTTTTAGTTATTCAGAGAAAATTGGGTGCACTTATTTTTAGTGAGGACTAAAAGGCCTTAACTGCTCCAGTCTGCCTGTGTCTCCCTATAGCAGTGCTCTGACCATTTGTCTGTCTATGACTATAATAGAAAACACACCAATCCCTCGCTTAAAGACTATTACAGACTTATCAACCAGGGAGCAGGCTACCTTACATCAGGTACTGTGTAATGAGACAGGATTAATAAATGATCTCCTTGTAAAGGATCCTCTAGGAATGAATGACCATAGCATGGTTGAATTTCAAATTCAGTTGGAGGGTGAGAAAGTTGGATCTCAAACTAGTGTCCTAAGCTTAAAGGAGACTACAAAGGTATGAAGGCAGAGTTGGCTAAAGTGGACTGAGAAAATAGATTAAAGGATGGAGGCGGTTGATGAGCAGTGGCAGACATTTAAGGAGCTATTTCATAACTCTCAACAAAACTATATTCCAATGAGAAGGGATAACCATCCGTAGCTAACTAAGGAAATAAGGGATGATATCAAATTGAAAACAAGGGCATGCAAAGTGGCCAAGACGAGTGGGAGGCCAGAGGATTGGGAAACTTTTAAAAGCCAGCAAAGAACGACTAAAAAAATAATAGAGAGAGGGATGATATATCATGAAAGCAAACTAGCACAAAATATAAAAACAGATAAGAGTTTCTACAGGTGTATAAAAAGGAAAAAAAAAAAAGTGGCTAAAGTAAATGTTGGGGTTCCCTAGAGGATGAGACTGGGGAATTAATAATGGGGAACAGGGAAATGGCAGAGAAATTGAACAAATATTTTGTATCGGTCTTCACGGTAGAAGACACTAAAAACATCCCTTTAGTGGATAATTAAGGGGCTATAGGGAGGGAGGACCTTAATACAATCACCATCACTAAAGAAGTAGTACTCGGTAAAATAATGGGACTAAAGGCATACAAGTCCCCTGGACCTGATGGCTTGCATCCTAGGATCGAAAAAGTGGCGGCTGCAGAGATAGCGAATGCATTGGTTGTAATCTACCAAAATTCCCTGGATTCTGGGGCGGTCCCAGCGGATTGGAGAACCGCAAATGTAACGCCCCTATTTAAAAAAGGAGGGAGACAGAAAGCAGGAAACTATAGACCAGTTAGCCTAACATCTGTCATTGGGAAAATGCTGGAGTTCATTATTAAGGAAGCATAATTCAATCAAGCAGAGTCAGCATGGTTTTATTAAAGGGAAATCATGTTTGACAAATTTGCTGGAGCTCTTTGAGTATGTAACGAGCAGGATGGATAAGGGGCAAACAGTGAATGTGGTGTATTTGGATTACCAGAAGGCATTCGATAAAGTTACTGCACACGATAAAAGTTCACGGGATTGAGGGTAATGTATTAGCATGGATAGAGGATTGGCTAACTAACAGAAAACAGAGAGTCGGGATAAATGGGTAATTTTCCGGTTGGCAAAGAGTAACTAGGGATCGGTGCTGGGGCCTCAACTATTTACAATCTATATTGATGATTTGGATGAAATGACCAAGTGTAATGTAGCTAAATTTGCTGATGATACAAAGATGGATGGGAAAGCAAATTGTGAGGAGGACACAAAGAATCTGCAAAGGGATATAGACAAGCTAAGTGAGTGTGCAAACATTTGGCAGATGGAGTATAATGTGGGAAAATGTGAGGTTATCCATTTTGGCAGAAATAATAAAGAAGCAAATTATAATTTAAATGGAGAAAAATTGCAAAGTGCTGCAGTACAGAGGGACCCGAGGGTCCTTGTGCATGAAACACAAAACGTTAATATGCAGGTACAGCAAATAATCAGGAAGGCAAATGGCCTTTATTGCAATGGGGATGGAGTATAAAAGCAGAGAAGTCCTGCTACAACTGTACAGGGTATTGGTGAGGCCACATCTAGAGTACTGCGTACAGTTTTGGTCCCAATATTTAAGGCAGAATATATTTGCATTGGATGCTGTTCAGAGAAAGTTCACTAGGTTGATTCCAGCGATGAGGGGTTGCGTTATGAAGATAGGTTGAGTAGGTTGGGCTTATATTCATTGGAGTTCAGAAGAATGAAATGGTGATCTTATAGAAACATTTAAGATAATGAGAGGGATTGACAAGGTGGATGCAGAGAGGATATTTCCACTCATAGGGAAAACTAAAAAGAGGGGGCATAGTCTCAGAATAAGGGGTACCCATTTAAAACTGAGATGAGGAGCAATTTCATCTCTGAGGGTTGTAAATCTGTGGAATTCTCTGCCCCAGAGAACTGTGGAAGCTGGGTCATTAAATATATTTAAGGCAGAGATAGACAGATTTTTGAGCGATAAAAGAATAACAGGTTACGGGGAGTGGAGCTGAGTCCATGATCAGATCAGCCATGATCTTATTAAATGGTGGAGCAGGCTCGAGGGGTCAAATGGCCTACTCCTGCTCCTATTTCTTATGTTCCTATGTTCTTATGTTATCGCCAAACCGGTGCTTCCTTTGAGCAGGACTCCCCACGGACATCATGGAATTAGTGAATTTACGTATGTATTTGCAACAGTGATAGCAACATAGAGATGCAGGATTAGCTAGACAAACAGAGACCAAGGTCCATCTCGTTCACCTTCGACCATCCTGGGGGTATTCACATGATACAATTATTACGGAGTTGTTTACTAATCATGCCAATCAATCCCCATCAATTAGTCTGCAACAGATCCAGGCACGAGGCAAAGAAAACCCTGAGAGATGGAAGTATTTGTGGACTATAGGTCCAAGCTCACCTGATCCTCCCAAACATGCTACATTTACTACATGTAAATTATATTACTCATATGCTGTGTTTGAAAGAAAATTTATCAAATTTTCAATTGAATGAATCCATACCAAAAAGACCTGCATTTATATAGCGCCTTTCACGACCAACAAGTCTCAAAGCACTTTACAGCCAATGAAGTACTTTTGGAGTGTAGTTACTCTTATGACTGCTAACTGCTTTCTGCTAATACTAACTGCTTTCACTGTCTCCTTAGGAAACCTGTTCTATAGATTGACCACTCGCTCACTGAAATAATGGCCTTTATTTTGCCGTGGTAATGACGGCAAAACTGTCAGCATGCGTCGTCATTACCCCTCTGAAACAGACTGATTAAGGTAGAAGTTCTACTTTTTATATTTGTGGAATGTCAAATCTTCCATTCATATGATTAAGAATTACAAGTTTTTAAATATAATTAAAAAATGTCTATGATATTTCATCTTCTATCTTAATCTTACATGTATGTCCCAATCTTTATTCACTCTCTGTAAAAAATGTATTAAAAGTCAATTATAAGCTGTGCATTTTTGCTGTCTGAGAATTCTTCAATGTGATTGACTGCATAGTCAGCTTGTCATCAACACTGTTGTTGGACACAGCTGATTTGGCCCCAGATTCAAACTAATGTCGGGCGAGCTGAAATTGACACCATAGAGATGGCTAGATCTTTGAGAGCAGCTTTCTTCCAAGTCAGCAGCGATCGCCACTAATTCTGGGCTATTATTGTTTTGGTAGATTAGTTTTGAATTTACCCCCTTTCAACCATGCCCTCTGGTTCTACTGTTCTGGACAAAGTGATATGGTCGACATTATCTACTCCCTTTAAAATTCTGAAAACAGTGATCATATCACCTCTCAACGTTCTCTTTTCCAGTGAGACCATGCTGAAGGAGCATTCTCAATGTACGGCAGCCATACAGTTAAAATAAGATTACTGTCTGACAATATGGTTTGCTGATCAGAGACTTTACCCTGTGATGTACGTCAGATTTGTTGAATTCACATGCTTAATTACCTGATTGTCTCTTCTGCGATCTCTTAATATTGCATCCTCAATTTTCTTTGTTTTCGTTTGAAATGAGTTGACTTGAGTGGTAAGCTCTTCTATTCTTTCCTTTATTGGAACATTAATAGTGAACCGCATCAGAATTATGTCATTATTGAGACCAAAGAACTAGAGTCAGACTATTTAAGCTGTTCGGACTCGAATGAACGGAATACTTCGTATACATCTTTTTTCAGATTTTAAAGAAATCCTGCTCAGATGTATCTCCCTGATCTGACTGCTTGCTTGTTCTCACCCAATAGGAACCCAACTCGAGATCACCCACTTACGGTCCAGCCAACTTATCCAGTGCATAGCTGAACCATTCAAACCAGGAAGAGTCCCGGTTTGATCCCCAGTCTGTGCTGAGTTAGCGGATTTCAGCTGACCAGTGGTCAGGGTGTTACAATTGCCCTTAAAGCCCTTGTATTGAGGTGGCAAATATCTCTACTCCTGATCGCTACCAGTGATTCCTTGTGTGCTTACGTGCATGGATGGTGAGTGAGGACAGGATCTGCCTTACTTTTGATCCCTCCATGAACACAGGGAGGGGGCAGGGGAGAAAAATGATGAGAGGATAGATACACAAAAAAAATAAACTTACCTGAAGGCACAAGTTAGTTTTCCCGAAAGATTCGGTCAATGATTTCTGCTCTTGTTTGTGTAGTTTTATGAGCCCTAGTAAAATCAAGAATAAGCCCTTAGATTATAGAACAGCAGCAGTGCAAATATAATTCTGAACTTTAAACATAATTGAATCAAACATGATTGATTCCTATAAATGTAACTTTTTTGATCAACATCTAAATCACCAACAATTTCTGGACTGGAGCACAGTGAGTTATAATGCTGGATTTTTGGCTCAAATCCAGAACACATCAAGGGGATGCCAACTAGATCTCCATCACCTCCGTGTCGTTTCAAATTGAACCCATGTCCCAGATCTTGCCGGTCAGTGTAGAGTATGCTCCATCCTCCAATCTCCCATAGAGGGTGAAGAACTTCATTTTATTTAAGTACAAAAGTAATAGCCCATGGGATCCAGGGCAAAGTGGCAAGTTGGATCCAAAATTGGCTCAGAGGCAGGAAGCAAAAGGTAATGGTTGATGGGTGTTTTTGCGACTGGAAGGCTATATCCAGCAGGGTTCCGCAGGGCTCAGTGCTGGGTCCCTTGATTTTTGTGATATATATTAATGACCTGGACTGGAATGTTGGGGCTGATTAAGAAATTTGCAGATGACACTAAAATAGACTGTGTGGTTGATAATGAAGAAGAAAGCTGCAGACTGCAGGAAGCTATCGATGTACTGGTTCGGTGGGCAGAGCAGTGGCAAATGGCATTCAATCCGGATAAGTGTGAGGTAATGCATTTGGGGAGATCGAACAAGGTAATGGAATACACATTAAATGGTACGACACTGTACAACGGTGTAGAGGAACAAAGGAACCTTGGCGTGCAGGTCCACAGATCCCTGAAGGTAGCAGGCCAGGTAGATAAGGTGGTTAAGGCAGTATACGGAATACTTGCCTTTATTAGTCGAGACATGGAATACAAGAGCAAGGAGGTTATGCTTGAATTGTATAAAACACTGGTTAGGCTGCAGCTGGAGTATTGTGTGCAGTTCTGGTCACCACATTACAGGAAAGATGTGATTGCACTGGAAGGGGTGCAGAGTAGGTTTACAAGAATGTTGCCTGGTCTGGAAATTTTGGCTATGAGAAAAGATTGGAGCTGCTGGGTCTGTTTTCTTTGGAACAGAGGAGGCTGAGGAGAGACATGATTGAGGTGTTTAAAATTATGAGGGGCCTGGATAAAGTGGATAGGAAGGACCTGTTTCCCTTGGCAGAGGGTCAACAACCAGGGGCATAGATTTAAAGTAATTGGGGAGAGGTTTAGAGGAGATATGAGGGGAATTTTCTTCACCCAGAGGATGGTGGGGGTCTGGAACTCACTGTCTGAAATGGTGGTAGAGGCAGAAACCCTCACTACATTTAAAAAATATTTAGATGTGCACTTAAAGTACCGTAGCCTACAGGGCTATGGACCAAGAGCTGGAAAGTGGGATTAGGCTGGATCATCATCACCATAGGCAATCGCTTGGAGTCGAGGATGACTTGCTTCCACTCTAAAAGTGAGTTCTTAGGTGACTGAAGAGTCCAATGCAGGATCTACAGTCTCTGTCACAGGTGGGACAGACAGTAGTTGAAGGAACGGATGAGTGGAGAGCCTGAGTTGACGCATGCTCCTTCCGCTGTCTACACTTTGTTTCTGCTTGTTCTCGGCGATGGGACTCGAGGTGCCTCTTTCCATACTGTAAATTTCTATGATTTAGGTGGGATAGGTTCAGATTCAGAACAGAGCACAATGTACCACCTAAGTTCCAGTACAGGGGAGTGATCTTCATGCCTTCCATTGGAGATAAATTGACATCCAGGTTCAAGAGGTGACAGAGGGTGTGCTTCGGTAGTTTACTGAAAATAAAGTACTGAGTGGAGTCAGCTACTTAATAGGTGCACTGCAGGGCAGCCTCATCATGGGGTGTTGGAGCAGGAGGGGTGGTGGAGGGAGGCAGTTATGGTTTAAGTGATTCCGATTGATGATTTAATCATCGGAATTGGTAGCCAAAAAGTGTACAGCACCTAATTCAGCACACCAGGGTCCTGCCTCCTCTGAATGTCCCTGGAGAACGCTCGCGGCCTTCTGCGAGAGGTGGGCACAGGAGGGACTGGAGTGCATCATCACCCCCGGCAATCAAATTTTAATTTGAATCATTATTGTTAAAAAAGTTAATTTGTTTTAGTGCCCCTTTAATAAGGGGGCATTTGATTTACAGGTACAACCAAAATAGTTGTCCCTGGAGAATGCTCGTGGCCTTCCGCAAGAGGTGGGTGCTGGAGGGTCTGGAGTGCATCATTTCAACTGGGAACAGAATTTTAATTGTACTGCTTCTTTAATAATGGACTCCAACATTTTCCCAGCCACAGATGTTAGGCTAACTGGTCTATAGTTTCCTGCTTTTTGTCTGCCTCCTTTTTTAAATAGGGGCGTTACATTTGCAGTTTTCCAATGTGCATCCACAATCCCTGCCGCCACTTCTCTTAAGACCCTAGGATGCAAGCCATCAGGTCCAGGGGATTTATCTGCCTTTAGTCCCATTATGTTACTGAGTACCACCTCCTTAGTGATTGTGAGTTGAGCTGTAGCTCGCCAGGCAGCTAATGGGCCTCTGAGCCTCTGGGGAAACTCCTTTCAATTATCATTTTGATTGCAGTGAGTGTTGCTTTTAAGCTACAGGTTGAACGTCCCTTATTCAGAACCCTCGGGACCTGGCCTATTCTGGATAAGGGATTTTTCCGGACAAGGGGTGTTCACGTTAAATTGGATGGTACAGGTACTGAGCAAGGGGATATCGGGGCTGGCTGGCTTGGGGCTGGGAGGGCGGCAGAGGCATCATGAGGAGGGGCGGTGGATCGCGGGGTCAGGCCAGCGATTGCGGGAGTCGGCAGCGAGGAAGGACTTCAATTTGTTCATGTCAGAGTTCTGCACATTTGCCACCCAGTGGCCGGGAATGGCTCTGGACGAGGGGTGGTTCCAGATAAGGGAGTTCTGGATAAGGGAGGTTCAACCTGTATTATTATTTGTGATGGACTAAGGCAATCAAGAAAACAGGTGTCAACCTTTGCTCAGAAGTAGCACTGCTGCCTCGGAGTCAGAAGGTCATGGGCTCAAACCCCAATCTGGAGATTTGTACAAATGCTTCATGCTGACACTGCAGTGCAGTATGGAGGGAGTGCTGCACTGTCAGAGGTGCCGCCTTTCAGATGAGGCAATGGCCCGGAATTTGCGGTCAGCTGAGAAGCAAAGGTGATCTCTGCTGGCCACGAGGTGTCGAGAGGCTCGGGTTTTCCAACGCATAATTCAAATGAACGTAATATAATGGGAATCCCATAGTGCGAGTTGCTGTGACGTCAACAGGCTGTGCAAGCAGCCAATCAAAATGCAGAATTCTCAGACAGCGAACCAGGACGTGGGCACGCTCTTAAAATTCTAACATTTTAAACATGTTACAGAGAGCAAAAGAAAGATGGAGGCTCTCACATGGGGAGAAGGCAAACCTGAAATAAAGATGAACAAACTTATTAAAAAAATTTTTTTTTTAATTTCTTAATTATTATTAAAATTGGTAATTTGACCTCGCATAAATTTTTTCAGGGCCATAACCATTGTTTAGCAGTCAGGACAAAGTTTTTGCCAGTTTCCATGATTGAGAGATTTGCCAGCTCTGTGGGGTGAGCGGGGGGTCGGGGGGGACACAATGCAACCCGTGGGGGAGCAGTGAATGACAGACCGCAACTTCAGGATTTCCACATTAGGCTGCGCACACGCGAAATCCTGAAGTTACAGTCAGTTGCAAAGGTGAAACAATGCCAGTTCGCCATCATCAGGACCGCAAATTCTGGTCCATTAAACCGTAGCTCTGATTGCCCTCTCAGGTGTCCATATAAATCTAAGCTGAGACTTCCGTGCAGTGCTGAGGGAATGCTGCACTGTTGGAGGTGCCATCCTTCGGATGAGATGTTAAACCGAGGCCCCATCTGCTCTTTTAGGTGGATGTAAAAGATCCCATGCCACTATTTTGAAGAAGAGCAGAGAAGTTATCCTTGGTGTCCTGGCCAATATTTATCCCTCAAACAACAGAACAAAAAAACAGTTTATCTGGTCATTATCACATTGCTGTTTGAGAGAGTTCGCTGTGTGCAAATTGGCTGCCGCGTTTCTCACATCACAGTACACCAGTGACTACATTCCAAAAGTACTTCATTAGCTGTGAAGCGCTGTGAGACATGCAGTGGTCTTTCTTTCTTCATAAAATATCACTTGGCATATTTGAAGAAGAGCAGGAGAGTTGTCCTGGGCAATGTTTATCCCTCAACCAATATAATTAAAACAGATTTTCTGGTCATTTTTTTCATTGCTGTTTGTGGAATTTTGCTGTGTGCAAATTGTCGGTCATGTTTTCTACATACATCAGCGATTACAATTCAAAAGTACTTCACTGGCTGTAAAGCATTTTGGGACATCCTCAGGCTGTGAAAGGTGATATACAAATGTAAGTTCCTTTGTTATAAATTGTCTTTTGCTGAATGTAACTTGTTCTAGTGTCTGAAGTTACATTCTATAGATCTTTGTGCTCACTCATTTATACAATTTACTTTGAGATTTCACTTTCATTTAGTACTAAGTTCTTGCAGACTGAGAAGTTTTTATCTTTTGATTGAACGGATTTCATTTTTTTTGTATTATTGCGACAAGATCTTTAGCATCTACCAAAGCAGGTAGACAGGGCCTCAGTTTAACAGCTCATCCGAAGGATTGGACCTCTATCAATGCTGCACTCCATCCATAGTGCACTGGAATGTTACCCTAAATTAGGTGTTGAAGTCTTGGAGTGAGGATATAACATAGCGCATTGTGACCCAGAGGAAAGATTGAAAGAACTTGCATTTATATAGGGCCTTTCGTGACCTCAGGACATCCCAAAGCGCGTTATAGCCAATTAAGTACTTTTGAGAACTGTAGTCGCTGTTGTAGCGTAGGAAAATCAGCAGCAAATTTGCATACAGAAAAGTCCCACAAACAGCAGTTACCAGATTATCTTTTTCAGGTGATGGTCGAGGGTTAAATGTTGGTCAGGATACAGAGATAATTCACTTGCTCTTCAAATAGTACCATGGGATTCACGTTCACCCGAGAGGGTCTTGATTTAACACCTCATTCGAGAAACAGCAGCACTCCCTCAGTACTGCTCTGATGCGACAGCCTAGATTATGCTCTCAACTTTTTGGAGTGGGCTTGAACCCACAACCTTCTGACTCAGAGATTGATAACCATTGAGACCAGCTGGACACATAATTTGCCACCAACTGATGCAAAATTACCCCTAGGGAGTCACCTTGCAAGGATGTCCTTCCCAGCACAGAGCGGCAAGTACGAGTCGGAAAACCAGGGCTGCAATGTCGTAGCCCCATCACCGCTGCTATGCATGATGCTAGTGAGGTTCCATTGCGGAGCAAAGTCTCTCAAAATTAACCCCAACCAGGGCTTACTGTCTGTGTTTAGGAGTTTGGATATTTATAATAAAAATAGAAAGTAATTTCTGGCACAGACATGATGGGTCGATTGGCCTCCTTCTGTGCCATACATTTCTATGATTCTAATACTGTGTGATTCATAGTTGTGTTTATTACATATGCTGTTACTGGCTCTCCAGATTTCTGTTCTGTTGCAAAAGCTCTTTTGATTATACAAGTATCTGTTGGCTTTGTGCCTGTTCTTGTTTTGGTGTGTCTATTTCAAGCGCTTGTGTCCATTTTCATCTCTATTTAAAGGGTGGGCCATACCTCGCATTCCAAGATCTAATTTAGCCACATTGTGTGAGTGACGCTTGTGGATTATGGTGTCCCAGTTGTTCTGTTTTGTACAATTTGTCTGTGATTCCCTCTGAACATTTTTGACAGTGTTCGCTTGTGTCAATTTACCATCGGTTTTAGTTGTCCTTGTTTCCATTCGATTCTGCCAGTTTTGTAAAGGGGATCTGTACCCAGTGGAGTCATTTTCACCTTTACCGTTTGGGTGGCGGAGTGGATCGCTTGCTCATTATAGAACGCATCCAATTTTTCATTGGAAAATTAGCCCCAGTGGTAGTTATAAAGTGGTAGATGTCATTGATGCTTTGCATATTTGACCATACTGCACGAGTTCAAATTAAGCTCTATCTCACTCTTTTACTGACTGAAAAATCTTTGTTATAATTATGTTCAACTCACTGGGGTACAGGGGGGATGGGTATTCCTTCTTAGTGCTTGGGTGTAAAGCATTGTCTGGGTGGAGAACGTATAGGAAATTAGAGTATGGAGAATGGCACTTCCTCAATGCAGCCCACCCAATTTTTCTATCTATTTAAATTAATGGATGGGAAAATCGATGGACTGAATTACAGGGTTGCAATTATCCCAGACTAATTTTCCTCTATACACTCCACCCCGCAATGATTTATTCCAAATGTTGAAGAGGAAAATCAACCCTATAATGTGTACTGGATTAATGCCTTCGTTAGTTGTGCAGTGGTCAATGAGGAGTTATTTGGGCCTTCCTTTTGGTATTTTAGGGTTAGGGTTAGGGATAGGCTCTTATTAAGAAAATTGCCTGCAAATTGATGTTCTAATGTGGAAATGAGCCATAGACCAGAAAGTTCCCAGGTACAATCCTTGATCTGCAGTGAATTCATTTTATGCAGAGGGTGAGGTAGAGGTGCTACTATTTGCCTCAGTGCCTTTAAGCTATGGACGGGAAGAATTGGGTCGGGTTCTTGCCTGTGATTGCTATTTGCTGACCCCTGCTGGAAAGTGTTTGTGTGTGCAGACATTGAGAAGAGGATTGTGATGCCTGGGATGCTTAATTAACCTGTTGATTCTCACTATAGACTTGCATATGAAGAATATCTATTAGGGTGAGGTACTGGAGGATGTCGGATTCCCATGGATCTGTACCCCAGTCAATGTCTTTGGTGGGGAGAAAAATTGAGGAATTTAAAAAAAAATTAAAAACAAAAGAATATTGCATCTCATCCGGCAAAAATTGTTGGTATGTTTTGGCTGACCGATGTTAACTGTTCTGATCCTGCTGTACTGTGTGGTGTAATAGCTTATTCCTTCTCGGTAATATATGTTTAGAATCTTCATGTGTACATCAGCGATAATTTGTGTTGGTGTTCATATGACACATTTGGCATCTCCACCAATCATGACGGTAATTCACAGTTCTGAGTGAAATTAATTTGCAGTGATAAAGCTCTTTTAGTGGTCGTGATGAGCATTTAAAATAGCACAAATCTGGCTCAAAAGGAATCCACCAGTCTTTAGTGGATAGGACCGAAAATGTAGCGAGTAGCATTCTGAATGGAGCGGAAATTTGGAGTTTGGAGTTAAGGTAAGCTACTAGGAGAAAGGAATCGGAATCTTTTTACACCTTATCCACATTACCCTGCAGCAGACTTAGTCAAACACCATGCCTACCTTTTCTTTACGTTGCCACGGGTGTTTAAGCGCAGACCAGCCTCTCACTGAACAGGGAACGCAATATCTCGATTGGATAATAGGGGGGCAGCAGTCAATTTGTTCCTAAGATGTTTTAGCCAATCAGAAGGGGCTGGCTATAGTGTGGGATTTTTTTAGCTGTAGGGTTCAGACTCTACATTCAGGATTCAAATGACCCCGGGTGCCTGACTACACTTATTCCGTGGAGAAACAAGAAGTTAGATTTTCAACTTGCCACCCAGTTGTAAAACTGGCATAACTGAAGCTGCCCTATTTTCATTTGCATTGATTTCAATGAAAATTGGGCAGTTTCCATAATGAGTGGCCAAGATCTCATAAAATTTAAGGTTTTACAATACAGTACACAGTCACAGACTGCTTCTTGTAGTCAATAGCTGCAAATTGAGAAAGTATTTCCTTTATGGAGCATTATGGTTTTTTGTGTAGAATGGAGGAGGGCACATGACCTCAATGTACCAGCAATTAAGGCCTCTTAGAAAAACTGAAAATAATTACTGAAGTGGGATAACTCGGTTCTTCACAACTTTCTTTGAAGTATTAGAAACAGTAATTAGAGAGATAAGTATTGCATTTGGTTCTGTTCAAATGGACTCTGGTACATCTACATCATATAAAGAGCTATACAGGTTTCTGGACTGGAAACACTTTTGTTATGAAGACAGACTTGAACAACTAATTCTATTTATGTTAAAGGAAAGGCTAACGGGAAAGATTGTCAGTAGGAATGTGAAGAGAGTTGATAATGTTGAGGTGCAGATTATTTTAATTCAACTCTGGAAACATGCAAGAATGTCACAATTTTTACAATGGGAAAGCCATGCACAAAGCTTGGGGTAAGAAAGGACTATCTTGTACCTTAGCCATGAAAGGGGGACTCGTGTGATCGAATGAGTGTGTGGGGCAAGGGATCAGGGTGGATGAGTGCCAAACCAGAACAGGCAGCGAGGACAAGAGAATATTGGTCCATACTATGAATAGGCAGTAAACATGACAATGTGCCAATCTAGTCCAGAGTAGTTAACTTTCTTCAAAATAAAACTGCGTACGGGTGTGCCCTGTTTCAGATAAGGTTGAATAGTGAAGGGTAAACTCGGATATTATGGACTAATAGATTACGATTGCTATGGAAACTGTTGCTAAAGCAGCTTTTATTAGTCAGGATTATATCAATAGGATCTCCTCTTTCCACAGCTAGTATTCAGATATCACTTTTCGGTTTATTCCACATGCAACATGCATTTTTTTTCAACGGCCATTAGGTATAGTTTTCTTGTTTTTCTTGTGATTTTTTTTTGTTTGTTTGACTTATTTGCAATCAAAAGTGCAAATATTTACCTTGGATTTCAAATGTGTTCTTTTTGCATGGATAGAGGCCAACTAAGAGAAACATTGATATGCAGAATGAACCTCGCCTTGCCCTCACTCAGAGGAACATGAATGCCTCGCTGATGGAATCATTACCTGCTAATGCAGCCTCACATTCCTCCCGGAGGACCTTGACATAGTCAGAGTGACTGGTTTTCAGTTCCACTATTCTGGAGGCTGACTGCTCTGCTTCTTCCTAAGAATATAGAAAACAATTTGTTAATCATCAACTTTTCAACAAATACTTTCTCGTTGCTAAGGTGCAAATATGGCATAAGCGCTGACCAACTAAAGGGTTGACGGATCAAGACCCGGACTTCGAGGTGATCTTTGGACACCTCTTTGTGAACGAGTTGCAATGCTGAATCTAAATCCAGCATCCAAATGCTCGAACTGTGGACCACCACTTTTGGGGGAGGGGGGCTTTTCCTCATCCCCCAAGATTTTTATCATTAGTGAAACTTTTCTATGACAAAGTTCTAATGAAGGATTTCTACCCAAAATATTTTTTGATTGATCGGTGTAGTTCCAGCATTTACTGTCCCTACTTCGAGTTCCTGCATTTGCAGGTTATTTCTTTATCTCCTGCGAATAAAATTTAGTCCAACAAATCAGTAAAATCGACATTGTGAGCCCCAAAGAGAATTCATGTGGATGCCGCTGGAACACAAACACGTGGCATCATGGGCAAGTATTAGTGTGACCATGATCAGGGTGCATTATCCTTCTTTGGTCCTCCTCGACTTTATTGCAGCCTTTGACACAATCAACTACACCATCCTCCTCCATTACCTTTCTTCCATTATCTAGGTCACTGGGGATTGGTCTCTCTTAGTTATCGGATCAAAGCCAAAGTATCTCTAGAAATGACTTCTCACTGCTCCAATATGGCTATACCCAAGTCCCCATTGGACCTGTCCTTGGCTCCTCATTTACAATGATATTAAACAGAGATTCTTTCTGCCTTCTCAGGTGGATGTAACAGATCATATGGCTTTATGATGAAGAATCAGGGGAGATCTCCCCAGTGTCCTGGCCAACATTTACCTCTCAACCAACATCACTGAAAACAGATTATCTAGTCATTATCACATTGCTATTTATGGCATCTTGCTTTTTGCAAATTGGCTGACGCATTTCCTACATTACAACAGTGACTACACTTTCAAAAACTATTTCAAATGGCTGTAAAGCATTTTGGAATGTCCCGAAGTCGTGACAGGCACTATATAAATGCAAGTTTTATTTTTGTGCCTTGGCGACATTGGCCCTCGCCTGTGGACAGCTTCTAGCTCTACCTCTAAACCTCCTCTCTTGACCTCTCTATTGTCAGATCATTTGTCTGATAGCCAGTCTTGGATGAGCTACAGTTTCCTCCAGTTTTGGGAGAACTGACTATAGAAGTCAGCATGCTCGATTTGCACTGCACCCAATTTCCTGCTCATTATACAGGAGCAGGAACGGGAGGATCGAGAGGCCTATAAAAAGGGCGCGGCCGTCGGAGGAGCCACAGGAGCAGGGACAAAAAGTTTTTTTTAAAAATCAAAATCGAAGTGTGACATCACAGCCAAACGGGTAAGTGATTGGCTGGTGGATTGGCGAGTATTTTTCTTTTTCCTTTCAGTAGGAAACCTTTGGTATTGCTATAAGTAGCATCTGCCAGTAAATATATGTGATCTTTATTATCTAAAGAGAGCCAGTTAATTAAATCAGCTGTTTACTGAGTAGCGGGTGGGTGTGTTGTGCTAAGGTTTAGAATTTAGTTTTACTCGATAGTTGAGAGTGTGACTAGAGGAATGGCAGGGCAGCTCAGTCCCGTGGATTGCACATCCTGTGGCATGTGGGACGTCCCGGGTGCTTGGCATAACCGGGGCGACCAGGTGTGCAGGAGGTGTCACCAGCTGCACCAACTCGAGCTCCGTGTTTTGGAGCTTGAGCAGCAGCTGGGGTCACTGCAGTGCATCCGTGGGACTGAGAGTTACCTGGATAGCACTTTTCTAGAGGCGGTCATCCCACAAGCTTAAGAGTGTGCAGGCAGAGAGGGAGTGGGTGACCGCCAGGCAGAAGAGGAGGACTAGGCAGGTAGTGCAGGAGTCCCCCGAGTCCATCTCATTCTCCAACCAGTACTCTGTTCTGAGTACCGGTGGGGGCGATGGTGGCTCTGGGGAGTGCAGCCAGAGCCAAGTCCATGGCACCACAGGTGACTCAGCTGCACAGGGGGCAAGTGCGGGGGTGGGGGGAGGAAAAAGAATGGAAGAGCAATAGTGGTAGGGGTTTCGTTAGTCAGGGGAGCAGACAGGCGTTTCTGTGGCCGCAGACGTGACTCCAGGATGGTATGTTGCCTCCCTGATGACAGGGTCAAGGAGGTCACTGAGCGGCTGCAGGGCATTCTGGGGGGGGAGAGGGTGAACAGCCAGAGGTCGTGGTCCACATCGGTACCAATGACATAGGTAGGAAGAGGGATGAGGTCCTGCAGGCAGAGTTCATGGAGCTAGGAGATTAAAAAGCAGGACATCAAAAAGGTAGTAATCTCTGGATTACTCCCAGTGCCACGAACTAGTAAGTACAGAAATAGGAAGATAGAGCAGATGAATACGTGGCTGGAGAGATGGTGCAGGTGGGAGGGCTTTAGTTTCCTGAGGCATTGGGACCACCTCTCGGGGAGGTGGGACCTGTACAAGCCGTACGGGTTGCACCTCAGCAGAGCCGGGACCAATATCCTCGCGGTGGGGGGTTTGCTAGTGCTGTTGGGGAGGGTTTAAACTAGCTTGGCAGGGGGATGGGAATCTGAAAATAGATTCAGTAGGGAGGGGAGTAAAGCTGGAATTAGAAAGCAAAAATAAAGAAAGTGAGTTTGAAGGAGAGAGAAAACAAGCCGGAAAAAAGGGTAAAAAAAGACAAATTTAAAGGCACTTTGTCTAAATGCATGTAGCATTTGTAACAAAATAGATGAGTTGAGGCACAAATTGAGATAAATGGGTATGATCTGATAGCCATTACAGAGATGTGGTTGCAAGGTGACCAGGACTGGGAATTAAATATTCAGAGGTACTTGACAATCCAGAAGGACAGACAGAAAGGAAAAGGAGGTGGGGTAGCTCTATTGATAAAGGATGGAATCACTGCAATAGTAAGAAACGATATTGGCTCAAATGATAAGGGTGTTGAAACAGTTTGGATGGAGATAAGGAACTTTAAGGGGAAAAAGTCACTAGTGGGTGTAGTCTATAGGTCCCCTAACAGTAGCAACTCGGTTGGTTGGAGCATAAACCAGGAAATAGTGGGGGCTTGTAAAAAAGGAACAGCAATAATCATGGGTGATTTTAACCTCCATATTGATTGGGCAAATCAAATTGGTCAGGGTAGCCTTGAGGAAGAGTTCATAGAGTGCATAAGGGACGAGTTCCTTGAGCAGTATGTAACGGAACCAACCAGGGGGCAGGCTACCTTAGATTTGGTAGTGTGTAATGAGACAGGATTAATAAACAATCTCCTAATGAAGGATCCCCTCGGAATGAGTGATCATAGCATGATTGAATTTGAAATTCAATGGAGGGTGAGAAAGTTGGATCTCTAACCAGTTGGATCTCTAATCTCTAAGCTTAAATAAAGGAGACTATGAAGGTATGAGGGCAGAGTTGGGTAAAGTGGACTGGGAAAATAGATTAAAGTGTAGAACGGTTGATGAACAGCGGTGTTCATTTAAGGAGATATTTCACAACTTTCAAGAAAAATATATTCCAGTGAGGAGGAAACAGTGTGAGAAAAAAGATAGCCATTTGTGGCTAACTAAGGAAATTAAGGATGGTATCCAATTAAAAACAAGGGCATACAAAGTGGCCAAAACTAGTGGGAGGACAGAAGAATGGGAAGCTTTTAAAAGCCAGTAAAGAACGACTTTAAAAAATGATTATGAAAGTCGATCTTCCCTATGAAAGTAAACTAGCACAAAATATAAAAACAGATAGCAAGAGTTTCTATAGGTATATAAAAAGGAAAAAAAAAAAAAGAGTGGCTAAAGTAAATGCTGGTCCCTTAGAGGACAAGACCGAGGAATTAGTAATGGGGAACATGGAGATGGCAGAAACTCTGAACAAATATTTTGTATCAGTCTTTATGGTAGAGGACACTAACAATATTCTAACAGTGGTCAGTCAAGCGGCTAAAGCGGGGGAGGAACTTAACACAATCACAATCACTAAGGAGGCAGTGCTCAGTAAGCTAATGGGACAAAAGGTGGATAAATCCCCTGGACCTGATGGCTTGCATCCTCGGGTCTTAAGAGAAGTAGCAGCAGGGATTGTGGATGCATTAGTTGTAATTTACTAAAATTCCATGGATTCTGGGGAGGTCCCAGCAGATTGGAAAACTGCAAATGTAACGCCCCTATTTAAAAAAGGAGGCAGACAAAAAGCAGGAAACTATAGACCAGTTAGCCTAACATCTGTGGTTGGGAAAACGTTGGAGTCCATAATTTAAGTAGTAGTAGCAGGACATTTGGAAAAGCAAAATTCAGTCAGGCAGAGTCAGCATGGATTTATGAAGGGGAAGTCATGTTTGACAAATTTGCTAGAACTCTTTGAGGATGTAATGAACAGGGTGGATAAAGGGGAACCAGTGGATGTGGTATATTTGGACTTCCAGAAGGCATTTGACAAGGTTACTGCACAAGATCAAAGTTCATGGGGTTGGGGGTAATATATTAGCATGGATAGAGGATTGGCTAACTAATAGAGAACAGAGAGTCGGGATAAATGCTTAATTCTTTGGTTGGCAACCAGTAACTAGTGGGGTGCCGCAGGGATCGGTGCTGGGACCCCAACTATTTACAATATATATTAACGACTTGGAAGAAGGGACTAAGTGTAACATAGCCAAGTTTGCTGATGATACAAAGATGGGAGGAAAAGCAATGTGTGAGGAGGACACAAAAAATCTGCAAAAGGAGTGGGAAAAAAATTGGCAGAAGGAGGATAATGTTGGAAAGTGGGGTCATGCACTTCGGCAGAAAAAATCAAGAACAAGTTATTATTTAAATGGAGAAAGATTGCAAAGTGACACAGTACTAGGGACCTGGGGGTACTTGTGCATGAAACACAAAAGGATAGTATGCAGGTGCAACAAGTGATCAGGAAGGCCAATGGTATCTTGACCTTTATTGCAAAGGGGATGGAGTATAAAAGCGGGGAAGTCTTGCTACAGCTATATAAGGTATTCGTGAGGCCACACCTGGAATACTGCATGCAGTTTTGGTTTCCAGATTTACGAAAAGATATACTTGCTTTGGAGGCAGTTCAGAGAAGGGTCACTAGGTTGATTCCGGGGATGAGGGGGTTGAATTATGAGGAAAGGTTGAGTAGGTTGGACCTCTACTCATTGGAATTCAGAAAAATGAGGTGATCTTATCGAAACGTACAAGATTATGAGGGGGCTTGACAAGGTGGATGCAGAGAGGATGTTTCCACTGATGGGGGAGACTAGAACTAAGGGGCATAATCTTAGAATAAAGGGGCTGCCCATTTAAAACTGAGATGAGGAGGAATTTCTTCTCATAAAGGTTTGTAAATCTGTGGAATTCGCTGCCTGAGAGAGCTGTGGAAGCTGGGACATTGAATAAATTTAAGACAGAAATAGACAGTTTCTTAAATGACAAGGGGATAAGGGGTTATGGGGAGCGGGCGGGGAAGTGGACCTGAGTCCATGATCGGAACAGCCATAATCGTATTGAATGACAGAGCAGGCTCGAGGGGCCGTATGGCCTACTCCTGTTCCTATTTCTTATATTTACCCTATAATTTATCCTCTTCGACTGTACAATTGGGCAGAGGCTACATACTTTCATGTCATTCACAATCTACTGGTAGAACAAACAAACTATTTGCCAGTGTTTTGCCTTTATTTATAATTCAAACCTTTTGCAGTTCCTGTTTCAGTTTCTCGGTGTCCTCTGCATATAGATACTGAAGTTGTTGTTTTTCTGCACTATGGGTTGAACATAGGTCTTCCTGGAGTTGTGCAAGTTCCCTCTCGTGCTCCTCTCTGATCTCCTGCAGCTCTTTCTTGTGTCTCTCCAGAAGGGCTGCTTCTGCCTTCTGCAGCTGATCAGAAACATTTCCAGGTAAATCTGTTGGGAGAGAAAAGACATGATTATTAAATGTTGAAGGGTATTGGAGTGAAGCTTTTAATGAATGGCCAATCATGGGCAGTGGGCTTGCCATTTCCCAGCACTTAGAGACTTGAGCATAATAAATCTAAGATGACGCTCCAGTGCAATCAGAGGTGTCATTTTTTTGGATGAGACATTAATCTGAGGCCCCGTCTGCTCTCTCAGGTGGACATGAACGATCCCACGGCACTATTTTGAAGAAGAGCAGGGGAATTAATATTTATCCCTCAATCAACATCACTAAAACAGATTATCTGGTCATTATCACATTGCAATTTGGGGGAAGCTTGCTGTGCGCAAAGTGGCCGCTGTGTTTCCTATATTACACTTCAAAAGTACTTAATTGGCTGTAAAGCGCTTTGGGACATCCCAAGATCGTGAAAGGCTCTATATAAATGCAAGCCTTTCCCTCACGCACTCCTCCACTCGTGGGGTGTCCAAGCAGAATATTTCCCCTTGCATGTCAAGTGATGAGTATGATTGCAGACCTTTCTGTTGAGCAGAAGATAAATTCATCAGTCATAAGTAATAACTAGAATCAACTGTTAAATATTCAGCACAATTTGCCTGGTACCAGTCAGAGCTAGAAGATTGAGGTTTTCTGGATTATGTGATCCCTGTATGTGTTAGTGTGAGCAAACTCTCAATGCCAGCCACTTCCTTCTTTCTGTGGGAGTAGGAGGGGGCGATTTTGACCAACTCTTCCATTGGGAAACGGACGGGATTGGGTGCAGCACCCCTTTTGCACCCGGCCCGATTTTAGTTTCCATGGGCGGGGTGTAAAACTGACATTCCATTCAAATCCGTGGGATTCCTGACCAATAAGTTAGGTTAAAATTACCCCCCCCCCCCCTCCTCCCCGAGTCTCAGTTACTGATGGTGAGGACTGCAGAAATTGCTCCAGTTTAGAATAGGCTCGCCAATGCATTTTCAATTAGGCCATGCTCTTTGTTCAGTGAGAAATGCCCAATGCTCTTTCTGGGACTGGAACACAGAATCAGGAATGTAAACAGGGAAGTTGAGCCTCCACACTTTGGTTTTCCAGTGCTGATGGTGCTGCTGCGCTGAATGTAGCTGTTGCACTGAATGTAGCTGTATTAAATGTAGCAGAGATTTGAGTGTGAATTACTGTAAAGTCAGAGGAAGTTCGTATATCTTGTACACTTGTGCCTTTACGAGGAAGATTATTAATTATCTATAGTCTTGCTGTTGTTCAGCCCATAATTTTCAATAATCCAAATAGGGAAGTACAGAAGTTAAGATGCTGATTGACGATGAGATGCGCCTGTTAGCAATTGAGCAGAAAGCCTTAGGCCATGTTGATAGGAATGTGAATTTTGTAATATAGACAAAAGGCTTCAGTCATGTGCCAGTATGATGGGGATCAATTCTTGGCCACGGACTGAAACACTTGCCATTTATTAAAGTTGTTATGTGCCCACGACCAACACTGAGATTACAAAGGATGCTTTACCGCAGAAGATGCACACGTTGCAGTTGGGTGAGCTCAACCCTCCAGATGTCTCAGTTCTTCACCTCCCAAGCTAAGGCTACGATTTTGCCCTATTCAGATTGGTTCTAGCTGTCCTGCTCCACAGGGAACTGCATTCCGTAAATCCTTTCCCCAATTTCACTACCAGTCCCCATCATTATGTCCCCAGGCCTGCTAAATGTGTTTGGGTTAGCGAGGCATAAAGAGAGAACTGAGTCTCCAGTTGTTGTGATAAAACAAGTCTAAATGTAAACATGTGTCAGCTGGTCCAGAAAGCTGGCTGCACACGACCTCTGTACACATTTTCAGCCTTTTGGCAATGTTTCAATTTTAATGTTTTTTTTCTTTCAAAACGATGCAAATAATCTAAAAATGGAATATAGTATAGAATACCGTACAAGTAATTATTTTGTGTAAAGTGGATTTCTTGACTATTTCTCAATCTTAATCTCTGACGCTGAGAGGGAGACAATTGGGAGCGAAGTGTTTGGGAATCTATAACTGACAGCAGCAGAGTCAAAGCTAGAGACTAGAGCTGGAGGTTGAAGGTGTGCCTTCAGGGAGTTAAGGAGGAAGAAGTAGAAAGAGGATAATAAGGAAATAGAAAGAAGCTTTTATACTAGAATACCGACGAGATTTCAAATTGGGAAGTGAAAACTGAATGAATACAGTCATGAAATAGGGACTCGAAGCAGCACAGAAGCAAGAGAAGTCAAAATTGTTCAGAAAAATGAGTAAATACGCAGAGGCAAAAACATTAAAGAAGCTATATGCCACAAGTGAAATCATTGCCCGAACAAAGTTTTAACATGTCAAATAACTAACCGACGTTAAGAAAAATACATTTGACTTACAGCTCTTTTATATATTAAAAAAAATGTATTTTACTGACCTGAACATTTCCTGAAGTTTTAGGATTCCAACTAGCTAGATTATCTGGTCAGTCATTTAATACAGAACTACAGTAAGAAAATACTTGATTTATAAAATAGGATAAGCATTCACATGATTCAAATAGGAGCCTTGGTGCATGTGGCTTCTTGAAAGAGCAACATTTTTTACATCTATTCATCCAGAAGGAGACAAGATCATGACAATTAAAAGACGGCAGAAAGACTGAGCTGAAGGGAATCGATACTTAAAGGAACAATCTCTTAAGCACCCAAGAGACAATGAGGGCCAACATTGAAAACTGCAGGGAATCCGTTAAAGCTAATTGAGACAATTTAGCAAATTGTTTTTTTTCAGCGATGTTGTAAAATTGTATTGCCTGTGAATATCTGTATTCTCTTTTGTGAACCAGTGACATCAAACTCCAGTGAGAGTGAAGAGTTTCGAGGATGCTTCTAGTGAACAAAACCATTTAAAATTAAATTTTGGTTGTTTATATAATTTAATGGTGCAATGACCATAATAAACTCCTACTAAACCCAGGTAAAATCAATATTCTGAATGTTGCATTTTGGAAACACCACTCCCTTCCAATCACTATTACAACGAAGCTCTCAAAGACTACTCCTTTCCACCAGCTGTCACACGTATATTGGGTAACTGACGGGTCGTATAAAGTGTTGTCAACTTCCAAGATTTCATCAGCAATTTAATGGTTTTACACTTTTTTTTAAAAACACTACTCACAGCTCAGAAGTTTGAGGGGAGAGAAAGATAGCAATTTTTCTTTCTATTTAATTGAGTGAAGCTTTAAAACAATGGTGCAAAATCAATAAATGAATTGAGAAATAAAGAGAGGGAAAAGAGGGTGAATTAGAGTGGGTGAATTCAATGTCAAAAAAAGATGAAAAGAAAGAATGGATTAAGAGAGAGAGAAAAAGAGAAACAGACATTTTTTTTAAATTAACGTTTTTGAAATCGCCAACAGTTCACTACCTGAAGAAATGAGCCTCTATGCTTTTAATTGTTCACTTTCTGGGCCAAAGCAACTGATTGACAGTCATTAGCAATTATCACGTTGTTAAAAGGGTACTTGCGCTATTCATTAATAATAGACTTAATTTTCTGTGGCGAGTTTAATGGGTAATTAATGTGCAAATGCAGCAACTTCATGAAACTCACGGAGAGGCTAAGGCCGAGAGGCTGTTTCCATGAAGCTAACAGTGGAGCGGTGGCAATTATCCAGCAACTTGTGGTGATTCGCAATTCACAGGGTATCTCTCCCTCGCCACTCATTGCTGGCTGATTTTCACAATGATGCCATGCATCAAATCACATGCCATTGCATCTTTCAGCAAATTCAGGCCCATTGTGACTCAATAAAACATTTAATGCGGGATTTATCATTTTTTGTATTGACTAATGATGATGTCTCAGCTTCAACGTTAATTAGAAACTGTAGCTACAGACAGGTATTGAAAGCCGTATTCTGCCACCTCAGTGACATTTTGTTGCGTCACTTCTGATGCTGTGTGGAGGGTATTTAAGAAGGTGAAGCCATACCAATAAGAAAAACAGAAATATCACAGTTAATAGTTGGCACAGAAAGATTTCACTATTAGCATAACGGCAGTAAACCAGTGGAACGGGCCCAAAGATGTAATGCACACAATTAATTCATACAGACCAAGTAAAAGCTTGCATTCTGTCACACAATAGTACGTGTACTTAAACATTAACACACTTGTGCAACACACTATCACAGTACTGCATCACTGATGAAGAAACAGATTTCAATAAACACACAAACAATTACCTTCCCGGTAGCTGCTGTTTAGTCAAAGTTGATTATTTTTCTCTGCCGCTGCACACCTCTGCCTAAGTTTTCTCACCTTGCTTTAGGCTTTGCACTAACTGAGTCTACGACCCTGGAGAGTGTGACCTTGAATGCCATTGTTGACCGGCGGGCAGAGTGGTGAAGATTTTCCATTCGTCCATTCCATTTACAGTGAGTTACCGAGCAGCTGCTCAGCATCACCCCACAATTGCAATGGTGAGTGAGGGGCTCAGTGGAACAGATACTCAAGCCGACATTGGTTCATTCCACTATTGCTGTCAAACCTACCGCCCTGAATCCCTTCATTCCACTCTCTCCATCAAAACACTGCCAACATTCACTCCTGTACCAACATCAAACTTGCATCCATCACTTTACTCCACTCGTTATCAAACCTGCCAACATTCACTCCACTCTCATGCCACAACTGTTGAGATTATTTCTAATATTCATTCAAGTTCACATTTAAAAGTCAATTTTAAGCTGATTGCTGCAACTTGACTTGTGGCTTTTTTTTGTCACTTAGTTGAAAGTGACCGCTTTGTGTGTTAATAACTGGAAACATTAGTGCAATTTACATATGCTGTTAATTTGGAGAGGTGTAGCTGTCCTCTGTGGTAGGGAGATAAAATAAACAATTACACTAATACAAAGGGTCACAGATTTCATGTATGTGTTTGACTACAAGCTGAATGTTAGCCACCCGCATCCAAGTATCACTTGCTGCTGCAGTCACTCAGCCATTAAACGTTTCAGTTTGAATAGGTCAATGAGTGACTCACCATCAATCTGAGCTGCTCTGCCTATCTGTTAATAATTATTCTCGTAAAAGTCCGATGCTTTTTTACCTGCTCTTTCATTTGTTTTGTTATATATAACAGATAATTCAACTTCACAATATTTTATCTACAACTCCGGCATTATCCCCTGTACTGTGCAATGGGGGGAGGGGGTCTGTCCCACTGTACTGTGCAATGGGGGGAGGGGGTCTGTCCCACTGTACTGTGCAATGGGGGGGGGGGGAAAGTCTGTCCCTCTGTACTGTGCAATGGGAGGGGGGGGGAAAGTCTGTCCCTCTGTACTTTCCATTGGGGGGGGGGGGGGAGAAGGTGGGAGTCCTGTCCTCCTGTACTGTACAATGGGGGGCGGGGGGAGGGGGGAATCCTGTCCTCCTGTACTGTGCAATGGGGGGGGGGCTCCTGTCCTCCTGTACTGTGCAATGGGGGGGGGGCGTCTGTCCCCCTGTACTGTGCCAGTGAGGGGGTCTGTACAGTAACAAGGATTGGCCAGGATTTTTAGACTGCAAGGTGGAATGGCCAGAGCTCCTTTACTGTATCAAGGAATACTCAGGGCTCCTGTAGCACATGTAATCCAAAACTACAGGAGAGAGAGCGCGTCTGTAATCCAGCACTAGGGGTAGTGCAGAAAGATGCAATTGAACACTGCAGGATGAAGAGCAGACATCTTGATAGGACCCATGAGTATGGGGATGTTATGTATGTAAACATTTAATTACCACGTCTAACCACCAGAGGGCTTATCCCCTGGAGTCCCAAGGGATCCCACAATCTGTAATAAAGGACTACGGTCACACTTACTTTGAGCTTGCAGTATCTGGTCTGACTCTTTATCCAAGATATAACAACTGGCGACGAGATACAGATAACGAACCCCAACGCAACAATGCAGAGAACTGCGGGCATCCTGGAGAAATTTTCGGAGGGAGATGATTGGGAAATCTTCGTGGAGCGACTTGACCAATACTTCGTGGCCAACGAGCTGGAAGGAGAAGCGAATACTGCCAAACGAAGGGCGATCCTCCTCACCACTTGCGGGGCATCAACGTGTGGCCTCATGAAAAACCTGCTCGCTCCAGCAAAACCCACAGACAAGTTGCACGATGAGTTGTGCACACTGGTCCAAGAGCATCTAAACCCGAAGGAAAGCATTCTGATGGCGAGGTATCGGTTGTAGACGTACAAGAGGTCTGAAGGCCAGGAAGTGGCGAGCTACGTCGCTGAGCTAAGGCGCCTTGCAAATTTGAAGGACACTTGGAGCACATGCTCAGGGACTTCTTTGTACTTGGCATTGGCCATGAAGTAATACTTCGCAAACTTTTGACTGTAGAGACCCCAACCTTGAGTAAAGCCATAATGATAGCCAAGGCATTTATCTCCACCAGTGACAACACCAAACAAATTTCCCAGCACACTAGTGCTGCTGCAAGTACTGTGAACAAAGTAACGTTGTTTTCGAATCGAAATATACATGGCAGGACTTACACGCCTGTAGCTGCATGTCCGCAGATGACTCAGAGTCCGCCATCAAGGGTGGTGAATACAAGACAATTAACACCTTGTTGGCACTGTGGGGGTGATCATCGATTCCATTCATGCCGCTTCAAAGGATATGTTTGCAAGGGCTGTGGAACAATGAGACACCTCCAACATATGTGCAGGCGAGCTGCAAACCCTGCAAACCACCATGTTGCAGAGGAGAATAGATCTATGGTGGATCATGAGGAGGCAGAGATATATGGTATTGTGTTCCTAACACAGATGAGGCTGCACACAAGGAGGTTAAAGTAACAGTGACCTCAGTCTTTAATAAGATACTCCAGAGTGAGGAACAGGCCTTAGGGGCCTGCTTTTATACAGTGCTCCCAAGGGATGCTGGGATCCCTTGGGACTTCAGAGGATGAGCTCCCTGGTGGCGGAACATGGGAGTGCTTGCTTTACAGATACACAACATATGGTGTGCACACATTTACCACAAAAAGTGTCCCCCGATAATGCTGAAAGTTGAATTAAATGAACTCCCGGTGTCCATGGAGCTGGACACAGGCGCAAGCCAGTCCATAATGAGTAAAAAGACTTTCGATAAGTTGTGGTGCAACAAGGCTTCAAGGCCAGTCCTGACTCCCATTTGTACCAAACTTAGAACGTACGCAAAGGAACTGATTTCCATAATTGGCAGTGCTACCGTAAAGGTCTTCTACGATGGAAAGGTGCACGATTTACCATTCTGGGTGGTACCGGGCAATGGCCCCACGCTATTTGGCAGGAGCTGGCTGAGAAAGATATGCTGGAATTGGGACGACAGCTGAGCGCTTTCGTCCGTCGACGACACCTCATGTGCCCAGGTCCTAAGCAAGTTCCTCTCGCTGTTCGAACCAGGCATCGGGAGGTTCCAAGGAGCAAAAGTGCAGATCCATTTGATTCCGGGGGCATGACTCATCCATCACAAGACGAGAGCAGTACCTTACATGATGAGAGGGTGGAGATCGAGCTGGACAGGCTGCAACAAGAGGTCATCATTTCACCGATCGAATTCAATGAGTGGGCCAATCCGATTGTTCCAGTCCGCAAGGGGGACGGCACCGTCAAAATCTGTGGTGATTACAAAGTAACTATCAATCGTTTCTCGCTGCAGGATCAATACCCGCTACCAAAGGCAGACCTATTTGCGACACTGACGGTAGGCAAAACGTTCACGAAGCTGGACTTGACCTTGGCCTACATGACGCAGGAGCTGGAGGAATCTTTGAAAGGCCTCATCTGCATCAACACACACAAAGGTCTTTTCGTTTACAACAGATGCCCGTTTGGAATTCGATCGGTCGCGGCGATATTCCAGAGTAACATGGAAAGCTTGCTGATGTCAGTCCCGCGCACTGTGGTCTTCCAGGACGACATCTTGATTACAGGTCGGGACACTGTCGAGCACCTGCAGAACCTGGAGGAGGTTCTTAGTCGGCTTAATCGTGTGGGGCTCAGGCTAAAACGCTCGAAGTGTGTTTTCCTGGCGCCTGAAGTGGAGTTTCTGGGGAGAAGAATCGCGGCGGACGGCATCAGGCCCACCGATTCGAAAATGGAGGCAATCAAGAACGCACCAAGACCACAGAACGTGATGGAACTGCGATCGTTTCGAGGACTCCTGAACTATTTTGGGAACTTCTTACCGGGTATTAGCACATTGTTAGAACCCTTGCACTCTTTACTGCATAAGGGAGATGAATGGGTATGGGGTAGAAGCCAAGAAAATGCCTTTGAGAAAGCTAGGAAGCTGTTATGTTCAAACAAATTGCTTGTGTTGTACGATCCATGTAAACATTTGGTACTAGCATGTGATGCGTCGTCGTACGGGGTCGGGTGTGTATTGCAAGCTAATGAATTTAGGAAATTGCAACCGGTTTGCTTTCACATCCAGAAGTCTGTCTAAGACTGAGAGGTCCTACAATATGATCTAAAAAGAAGCGTTAGGGTGTGTTTACGGGGTAAAGAAAATGCATCAATATCTCTTCGGGCTCAAATTTGAATTGGAAACCAACCATAAGCCACTTATATCCCTCTTTTCTGAAAATAAGGGGATAAATACGAATGTATCGGCCCGCATCCAGAGCTGGCTGCTCACATTGACCGCATACAACTACGCCATCCGCCACAGGCCAGGCACAGAAAACTGTGCCGAAGCTCTCAGTAGGCTACCATTGCCCACCACCGGGGTGGAGATGGCACAGCCTGCAGATTTAGTTATGGTAATGGAAGCATTCGAGAGTGAGCAATCACCTGTTACCACCCATCAGATTAGAACCTGGACGAGCCAGGATCCCTTACTGTCCTTAGTAAAAAACTGTGCTCTCCACGGGAGTTGGTCTAGTGTTCCGTTAGAGATGCAATAAGAAATAAAGCCGTACCAGCGGCGCAAAGATTAAATGTTTATACAGGCAGACTGCCTCCTATGGGGTAATTGGGTAGTTGTGCCAAGAAAGGGCAGGGACACTTTCATTAGTGATCTCCACAGTACCCACCCAGGCACTGTAATGATGAAAGCGATAGCCAGATCCCATGTGTGGTGGCCCGGTATCGATGCAGACCTAGAGTCCTGAGTGCACAAATGTAATACATGTTCCCAGTTAAGCAATGCACCCAGGGAAGTGCCACTAAGTTTATGGTCTTGGCCCTCCAAACTGTGGTCTGGGGTTCATGTCGACTATGCAGGCCCATTCTTGGGAAAAATGTTTTTAGTGGTTGTAGATGCGTACTCCAAGTGGATTGAATGTGTGATAATGTCGGCAAGCACATCCACTGCCACCATTGAAAGCCTACGGGCCATGTTTGCCACGCACGGCCTGCCTGATGTTCTTGTAAGTGACAATGGGCCGTGCTTTACCAGTGCCGAATTCAAGGAATTCATGACCCGCAATGGGGTCAAACATGTCACGCCTGCCCCATTTAAACCAGTGTCCAATGGTCAGGCAGAACGAGCAGTTCAAACAATCAAGCAGAGCTTGAAAAGGGTAACTGAAGGCTCCCTTCAGACTCGCTTATCCAGAGTCCTGATTATTTACCGCACAAGACCCCACTTGCTCACTGGGGTCCCTCCCACTGCACTGCGCATGAAAAGGGCACTTAAGACAAGGCTCTCGTTAGTCCACCCTGATCTACACGAACAGGTAGAGAGCAGGCGACTTCAACAGAATACATATCATAATCGCGCAAACGTGTCACGCGAAATTGAAGTAAATAATCCTGTATTTGTGTTGAATAATGGACAAGGTCCCAAGTGGATTGCAGCCACTGTTTCGCCAAAGAGGGGAGTAGGGCGTTTGTGGTCAAACTCGCAAATGGACTCACCTGCAGAAAACACTCGGACCAAACCAAACTCAGGAACTAAATAAAGGAAAGATAGATTGCGCAAAACATAAAAACAGATAGTAAAAGCTTTTACAGATATATAAAATGGAAAAGAATGACTAAAGTAAATGTTGGTCCCTTAGAAGATGAGAAGGGGGATTTAATAATGGGAAATGGCTGAGACCTTAAACAATTATTTTGCTTCGGTCTTCACAGTGGAAGACACAAAAACCATGCCAAAAATTGCTGGTCACAGGAATGTGAGAAGGGAGGACCTTGAGACAATCACTATCACTAGGGGGATAGTGCTGGACAGGCTAATGGGACTCAAGGTAGACAAGTCCCCTGGTCCTGATGAAATGCATCCCAGGGTATTAAAAGAGATGGCGGAAGTTATAGCAGATGCATTCGTTATAATCTACCAAAATTCTCTGGACTCTGGGGAGGTACCAGTGGATTAGAAAGCAGCTAATGTAACGCCTCTGTTTAAAAAAGGGGGCAGACAAAAAGCAGGTAACTATAGGCTGGTTAGTTTAACATCTGTAGTGGGGAAAATGCTTGAAACTATCATTAAGGAAGAAATAGCGGGACATCTAGATAGGTATAGTGCAATCAAGCAGATGCAGCATGGATTCATGAAGGGGAAATCATGTTTAACTAATTTACTGGAATTCTTTGAGGATATAACGAGCATGGTGGAAAGAGGTGTACCGATGGATGTGGTGTATTTAGATTTCCAAAAGGCATTCGATAAGGTGCCACACAAAAGGTTACTGCAGAAGATAAAGGTACGCGGAGTCAGAGGAAATGTATTAGCATGGATAGAGAATTGGCTGGCGAACAGAAAGCAGAGAGTCGGAATAAATGGGTCCTTTTCGGGTTGGAAATCGGTGGTTAGTGGTGTGCCACAGGGATCGGTGCTGGGACCACAACTGTTTACAATATACATAGATGACCTGGAAGAGGGGACAGAGTGTAGTGTAACAAAATTTTCAGATGACACAAAGATTAGTGGGAAAGCGGGTTGTGTAGAGGACACAGAGAGGCTGCAAAGAGATTTGGATAGGTTAAGCGAATGGGCTAAGGTTTGGCAGATGGAATACAATGTCGGAAAGTGTGAGGTCATCCACCTTGGGAAAAAAACAGTAAAAGGGAATATTATTTGAATGGGGAGAAATTACAACATGCTGAGGTGCAGAAGGACCTGGGGGTCCTTGTGCATGAATCCCAAAAAGTTAGTTTGCAGGTGCAGCAGGTAATCAGGAAGGCGAATGGAATGTTGGCCTTCATTGCGAGAGGGATGGAGTACAAAAGCAGGGAGGTCCTGCTGCCACTGTATAGGGTATTGGTAAGGCCGCACCTGGAGTACTGCATGCAGTTTTGGTCACCTTACTTAAGGAAGGATATACTGGCTTTGGAGGGGGTACAGAGACGATTCACTCGGCTGATTCCGGAGATGAGGGGGTTACCTTATGATGATAGATTGAGTAGACTGGGTCTTTACTCGTTGGAGTTCAGAAGGATGAGGGGTGATCTTATAGAAACATTTAAAATCATGAAAGGGATAGACAGGATAGAGGTAGAGAGGTTGTTTCCACTGGTAGGGGAGACTAGAACTAGGGGGCACAGCCTCAAAATACGGGGGGAGCCAATTGAAAACCGAGTTGAGAAGGAATTTCTTCTCCCAGAGGGTTGTGAATCTGTGGAATTCTCTGCCCAAGGAAGCAGTTGAGGGTAGCTCATTGAATGTATTCAAGTCACAGATAGATAGATTTTTAACCAATAAGGGAATTAAGGGTTACGGGGAGAGGGCGGGTAAGTGGAGCTGAGTCCACGGTCAGATCAGCCATGATCTTATTGAATGGCGGAGCATACTCGAGGGGCTAGATGGCCTACTCCTGTTCCTAATTCTTATGTTCTTATGTTTATGGACTATCCAGAACAACCCACAATAAACTCTACCTTTTTTGATCCCCCAACACACACACACGTGGCAACTGACCCAGCGGTTGACCACAAAGCAGAACCCATTACCTGCAGCAGCCTAGCAAGACTCACCACCAGCTGCGCAGCAGCCCAGCGAAGGCCTAACAAACGACTCACCAATACCAGCATTTGCACCGAGACGATCAACCAGGGAACAGAAGGCCCACATTGTAAATAGTTACACTATTGACTTTGGAGGAGGGGGGGGGGGGGGGGGAGGAAAAGAGAGTGTTGTTACGTATGTAAACCTGTAATTACCATGTCTAACCACCATGTCTTATCCCCAGGAGTCCCAAGCGATCCCACACTCTGTAATAAAGGACTACGGTCACACTTACTTTGAGCTTGCAGTATCTGGTCTGACTCTTTATCCAAGTACAACAGGGGAGGTAACATAATTCAGCAGCATTGGAGCGGGGCAAATCTAATCTCGAATCATATAACAAAGGTCAATAGTAATCCAACAGTACTGGGGATGAGCAAATGGAATGCAACAAAAGATGGCCAGTTCCATCCAGTCCTATCCCATCTCAGTGGGCAGTATTTTATTGATAACATCACATCTTAAAAATATCATAATTGTATCAATTTTAAACAGAAATCACAAGGTGGAACAAAGTACAGAGTTATCAGAACATTATTATTTGAAGGTAGCAGGACAGGTAGATAAGGTAGTTAAGGCGGCATACAGGATACCTTCCTTTATTAGCTAAGGCATAGAATACAAGAGCAGGGATGTTATGCTAGAACTGTATAATACACTAATTAGACCACTACTAGAGTATTGTGTGCAGTTCTGGTCATTACAGGAAAAATCTAATCTCAGTAGAGAGTCTACAGAGGAGATTTACAAAGATGTTGCCAAGAATTTTAGCTATGAGGAAAGATTGGATAAGGCTGGGGTTGTTTTCTTTGGAGCAAAGGAAGCTGAGGGGAGATTTAATTGAGGTGTATAAAATTATGAGGAGCCTAGATAGAGTTGTTAGGAAGGACCTATTTCCCTTAGCAAAAAGGTTAATAACTAGGGGGCATAGGTTGAAATTAATTGGTAGCAGGATTAGAGGGGAGTTGCGGTTTTTCACCCAGAGGTGGTGAGGGTCTGGAACTCACTGCCTTAAAAGGGTGGTAGAGGCAGAATCACATTTAAAAAGTTATTGGATATACACTTGAAGTGCTGTAACCTACAGGGCTACGGACCAAGAGCTGTAAAGTGGGATTAGGCTGGATAGCTTTTTTTCGGCCGGCGTACACATTGGGCCGATTGCGCCCCTTCTGTGCTGTAAATTTCTATGATTCTATGAGCCCCACTTGAAAGCATTTGTACCAACTAACCTCAAATCTGCTTAAACACCAAGTAGCACCTTATCAAATAGAACGTTCAGAAGGTTAATAACACTAGAAGTTGCATGATCAGAACAAGGCCGCTTGGCCCATCAAACCTATCGCTCCACACTGGACCAATATAGCCCCGAGTTAAATTGCTGCCAGTTTCTTACCACCATCTCCGTGAAGTGCTGCTAATTCTTGAGAAAATTCCTTGTGCAGTTTTGATGGAGCTTCTTTCTGTTCAAATCAAAAATGATTTGTTTATTCATCCCATGTACATTGCAAGCTGTAAGCAGAATACTGACAAGAGTAATTCACTCAGAATTATTCGCAACAGATTGCAAGATTCAGCAATGAACATCAAATATGTTTCCCTCTCATTTGTAACTACAATCTACCTTATACATGTTATCTTGCGTTTGTCATACATGTCGCACTCACTGTTCTCGGATTTAACATGCACAATCCCTCTGTATGCCTGCCTGCATGGGTGGAACTCCAGCACAATGTCAGAGTGTCACAGAAGCTTTAGCAGGGAGGGCGCAAACATCCATATGGCCTTGCCGAAAAACCCAACCCTACTACCAGAAGGTGCAGCATAACAGCCAAAGAAACACATCAGCAATCTCATTGAAACAGACTCAGTGCCATGTCTCCTGGGTCTTCCCGTTGAGACCACCCCATGGACCCCATGGGCATTTCCAAAAGTTGAGCCAGGTGAAATGCTCTGAAATCGGGACCTGTTTCTTGGCCCATTGCCAAAGGCCAGCGCACGCTACGCACCATACAACTGCAGTGTGCTCCATCCAAACAGGGTTACTAAGTCTAATTAAAACCATTCATATACTAACACTGTGAGCAAGCCTAACACTGCCACAACTAGGAATCCGACCCCCCTGGTCATCCACAACCGCAGTAAAATTTACTCATGAACTCCACACTTTGAATGCAATGTATTCGATTTTAACCATTACTGGCCCAACAGAAACTAGGAAGGGGGACAGTTAAAAATAAGCAGGTTACTTGATAATTTGGAACTCGACCCTTTCCGATCTTAATCAGCAGGGTCCTGCAGATGGATGAGGCACTCACCTGAAGCTGATGAATTTATGCTCCCCAGGATCTTGTTACATCAAAAGTACCCCAATGGTATTTTCAACAGGGCCGGTGGTTTTCCTACCAGGCTGAAGTAGGCTGGCAGCTGGTGGGTAATCTGAAGAGGACCTCCACGCACATCAAAGCCAATTCCTTTATGGGGCCCAAAGAAGAAAGTAGGCTCCTCCAGGCCCCTCAAGGAACATTGAGGCATCCTTTGTTACCAGCCGTACCCCCCACCCCCTTCGTTCTGCGATTCCTCAGGATCTTTGGCTGCCAGCAGCCACTCTGCACCCTCCACCCATTCATTCCATCTGTTTCTAGCAATGTTGGTGGAGGGATAAATGTTGCCCACGACACCTTTGAATAGTGCCCTGGAATCTTTTATGTCTGCCTGAGAGGGCAGACATCTGAACGAGGGCAGCTCTGACAGTGCAGCACTCCCTCAGTACTGCACTGAAGTGTCAGCCTGGATTATGCGCTCAAGTCCTTGGAGTAGCAATTGAACCCACAACCTTCTGACTGGGAGGCGAGAGTGATTGCACCGAGCCAAGTCTGACGCATGATGTACCCCAAACCTGTCCTATAATCTCTGTGATATACGATATATCCAAAACCCTATTTATAAACTCTAAACTGCCCAAAACTATAACCGCTCTCAAATATTCAGAGCACTCCTATAAACTCTCTAATATATCCACACATTTGCTGCAAGCAGTTTTAGTGCATAGAATATTTGTATGCTTTCATATCATTGCCCGAGACAAATGTCTGCGGACCTGGGGAGAGAATGGTCTTGCATGGGACAATAAAAAAAGCACACCAATTTCACTCAGCATGGCAGAGCAGCAGAAAGGAATGCTTTGAATGGCACTAATGCTTTTTGGAATAACGGAGCCCCTTAGCCAACATTTATAGTTGAGTCAGTTATATTATGGAACATGATAACGACAACTTTTATTTATATAGTGCCTTTAACGTAGTAAAACATCTCAAGGCGCTTCACAGCAGTGTTACAAGATAAAACAGATAAATTTGACACTGATCCACATAAGAAGAAATTATGGCAGATGACCAAAAGCTTGGTTAACGAGGTAGGTTTTAAGCAGCATTTTAAAGGAGGAAAGAGAGATAAAGAGGCGGAGAGGTTTAGGGAGGGAGTTCCAGAGCTTGGGGCCTAGGCAACAGAATGCACGGCCACCAATAGTTGAATAGTTATAATCAGGGATGTTCCAGAGGGCAGAATTTGAGGAGCGCAGACATCTTGGGAGGTTGTGTGGCTGGAGGAGATTACAAAGATAGGGAGGGGCGAGGCCATGGAGGAATTTGTAAACAAGGCTGACAATTTTGAAAATCGCGCCGTTGCTTAACCAGGAGCCAATATAGGTCAGCGAGCACAGGGGTGATGGATGATCGGGATTGGTGCGAGTTAGGACACGGGCTGCCGAGTTTTGGATGAACTCAAGTTTATGTAGTGTAGAATGTGGGAGGCCAGTCAGGTGTGCTGATGGATGAAGTAAGCTTGCTACCTAAAACCCGGGTGCATTTGGACTGCTTTGCACCAGTGCTAAATTTGTAGCGTAAACTTACTCTTTGTCTGATGCTAGTCAGCAGTAACCCAGATGCCACAGTAACGTTGCCCAGCCCCTCCTTCACCATGTGCTACGAACTTCACATGCAGGTCATTAAAAACCTGCTGCACCTCAAAATGAAGGGCAGAGAAAATAGAATTCTTCCCATCACGTAACAACAACAGCTGCATGTACAGGTGCGATGTACTTTGGGGGTATATGTGGGCAAGGTATTGGTCCGGAATTTGCAGTCAACAGCGAAGCAAAGCTGATCGCTACTGGCCCTGAAGTAAGCTTTGTACAAAGATCTCGCGATTTCGGTGTCGAGAAGTTCGGCTTTTCCAACGTGTATTTCAAATCAATGTAGTTTAATGGGAATCCCATCGCGCGAGCTACTGTGATGTCAAGAAGCTATCTAAGCAGCCAATCAAAACTCAGAATTCTCACAGGCAGCGAACAAGTGGGTCAGCTCTTAAAATTCTAACTTTTTAAAAATGTTAGAGAATGCTAAACAAAGATTGGGGCTCTCATGGGGGAAAGACAACCCTGAATTTTTATTTCAATGAATAAATTTGACACTGCACAAAATTTAAAATACATTTTCAGGTGCAGAAACTTTGTTTAGCAGTCAATACGGTGTTAAAACCCCAGTTACACCGAATCCCTTTGACTCCAACGTTTAGGGGGGGAATTTAACAGCGTACTTACTGCAGAAGAGCCGAATTTTTCGTGATTTGAGAGATTTCACTGATTGCCAGCATTTGGGGGGGGGGGGGGGCACAATGCAGCCGATGGAGGTGCAGTGAATGACAGACCCCCAACTTCAGCATTTCCGCATTAGGCTGCGCACACGTTAAATCCTGAAGCTGCGGTCAGTTTCCAAAGCGAAATGACGGCGAATGCTGCCAGTTCGCTGTCATCAGGACCGCAAATTCTGGGCCCCAAGGTAGCCTCGGTTTCACCTGTGTACAAGGAGCTGTATTATGAGCTTTTACACGTTAACAATATATTACGGAGGCTTATTTGTACTGTTGATGCTCAGGGGACATCAAGCAGAAAATTTCAATTGCGCCTGGACAAGCTGAAAATCAAAAGCAATTGCAGTGCCACTGGAGTCAGCGATTTGTCAGTGTTGCACTGTCCCAGTCTTCCTTTATTGGCAGTGACGCCTGAACATTAAATGTGGAACGTAAACAAAAGATTCTCAGTTTTGAGATTTTCTGCTTCTGGAAGGTATTAGCCGATTTTCCAATTTCCAACAACATCTGTGCCATAAATGACACATAGCTCAGTGTGTTGGGGGCTGCCAAGCTGGTCCACAGCATTCGGAGCGGACTGCGTACAATTCCAGGTTGTCGGACCATTTGAATAGTTTGCTTAAGCTCCCAGTGCAGCGTTGGCCCTGAGCCAACGGTCAGGCTAATGAGAAGGTGGGATTCTTACCATCAGCTGGACTGTGAAGGGACCTGGCTGCTTATGGGGGCAAATATTCAGGTCAATGTTGTGATTAAGGTTAAGATTAGGCTGTTCATCCTAGTTTCTGGCATCAAACCAGCCAATGGCTGACCGCCTGCAATTTCTGCTACTTCATTAGAATAATTATTCGAAGCTGGCTGCTCACCTTTGACTTCGCGCAGGGAGCTAGCTTAATGGGAGGTGTACCCAATCTGGCCAAAGCTCGAATTTAAAGAGATGTCTACACTTAAAAAGGTAAGTGGCTATATGTGGGGACAAAGATTGTTTCAGCATTTATAGAGATTCCAAACAATTTTAAATGTGTGCCAAGCTTTACCAATACAAAAATCAGCCTTAAGCAACAAAAATTAATTCAGCAATAAAAATGCAAATAAAGCAATATAATCAAAAATAAAAACTCTCCTGCCAAGCAAAAAATTGAGATATTCACGTTTAACAAGCCTACTCCTGTAGGCCAGACCATTGCACACTGCTGCACAAGTTTAAAATGGGCAATAGGATGCTGCTGGTGAGAAGGAGTGAGAAAACTACAAGATCCAGACAAGGATCAATTTACATGAAATCTACAGGTATAAAAATGTGTGCACTCTTTGCCCCAGCACCTGTTTTTACAGTCACTAATACCGTCTCCAAAACCCAGGCATTCGTCTTCATAAAATATGACACTGTAAATTTCCGACCCTTTCTTGGCTCTATCGCCAGATTGGTGAACCGTACTTGCCCCCAGCAAGTCCCTGCGCGACCTGATTTTGTGAACTGTTACTTGCCCCCAACAAGGCTCTGTACTGCCAGAAGTAGCCTCCCAAAATCAGTCGTGTATAAGCAAATTGCAGCAATCGTGGAATGAGGAGATCAATAGCAGACCAAAATATAGAAACAAGGCTGGTTGACAGAACTGAGCTACAATGCTATGGCCACAGAGAGATTGCGTATACACCCAATGGAAACTTGCATCAGTGGCATTAAAATCCTTGGACTCAATTTGTTGCTTGTATTATCAAAGACACAACTAACAGGAGACAGCTGAAACTGCAGTTCATACAGGAGAAGTGTGGTGTTGGGCTATCATGAGGCCTCCAGGTCAATGGTTTTGAACCAAAGATAGGAAGAGATGCTGACATTAATTACGTACATCCTTTACATGTGCACAATTTGCCATGTTCATGGTTTTACACATATACAAGATGATATATGTAGGGCCATTACATTCCTAGCATGCCTTCTGTGGCAGCGTGGATGTGTAGGAGGTATGTGTTTATTTGTGTAACTTTATAAGTTTGTTACACTCGTGTACAAGATGCTAGGCACTTGTTTGTAGGGATGTATAAGACACTCTGCATGTGATAGCACAGGTGTATATGAACCTCGATTTTCACAATTGGTTCAATTTGGAATAGGTACACCCTTGGTGTTAATGCAGACACACTGGTAGCACTGGATAGGAGAATAGGCTGTGGTGAATTTTACAATCTAGGACCCTCCCCTTTAGTTGCCTAGGCTGCCAAATATTCAGCTCTACCACCAGAATAGGGGTGGCAGTCGTCACGGAGACAGTGGCGGAAGGCCCAAGGATGTCCCTTCTGGAGAGTGACAGTCCAGTAGTGGCCACTCCTCAGGCCCCACGAAGGTGCCAGATTAAAGCCTCAACTTAGATATCTGATCTTTAGGGCATTCTCTTCCTCTTTAATATCAGCCTCCTCTCTTCTGGTATCCTGCACCCACAACTTCCTCTTCAGCTCCCTTTTGGTGCCGGGGATTGCGCCAGGAGCCTGTTCTGCAAAGATGATTACTTCTGATCCAGGAAAATGAACCGGAGTCACAGTGAAGTTAGGTCAGTGGGCAGAAGTCCTGCTCCGGCCCTCCTTTGGTGAGGGGAGGGAAATCCAGACCAGTTTCTCCCTGGCAATACCAAGGCGCCAATTTCCACCTATAAGAACATAAGAAATAGGAGCAGGAGTAGGCCACCTGGCCCCTCGAGCCTGCTCTGCCATTTAATAAGATCGTGACTGATCCTATCATGGACTCAGCTCCACTTCCCTGCCCACTCCCCATAACCCTTTACTCCCTTATTGCTCAAAAATCTGTCTGTCTTCACCTTAAATATATTCAATGATCCAACCTCCACAGCTCTCTGGGGCAGAGAATTTCACAGATTTACAACCCTCAGGAGAAGAAATTTCTCCTCATCTCAGTTTTAAATGGGCGGCCCCTTATTCTGAGGCTATGCCCTATAGTTTTAGTTTCCCCTATGTAAGACCATTTTCTCTCTGGCTCTCTCAACATAATTCCAATGCAATGACACAATTGCATAGCAGAAATGTGCACAAACATGATATCAACTCAATAGAGGCAACTGAAAACTCATTGCCTGGGAACAAAAAAATATTTACACATGCGGTTACATGGAGTGTGGTGCTGCTTCATGTGCACGTTTAGTACAACTCTAGATTTAAAACATTTGTGGTGCCAAATTATTTTCTCCAATCTTCACCACATTTGCTGTAAAATGCACTGTATTCGCTGAATTATTTCTAAAATGTAAATTCTAAGGTAATGCTGCTATAAGCTGGCTTTTCTACTGACTCTGCATAGTTTCTTTACCGCTGTTGTAAATTGTTTAGGAAACTCGGGATATAAAATTGCCAAACTAAAATTTAGCCAAGTAACAAGGGAACATTGCGAGGATGGTGTCATTCATTTCAGCTTTTCATCACCTTCAATTGTAGTGAATTTTACGAGTTAGCGCTCGTGTGTGTGTGTGTTGTCTCTTTCGATGGGAGGGCAAATCAGACAATCTGGCACAGATATCAGTGGCTCAGTTCATGGCCCTTCCAGTTTTCCTGTCCTTTAAAACTGATGACAGAAGATTTAAGACAGGGAGGCAGTGACCTGCATTCCTGATTAAACAACTGATCACAGATCAGCCATGATTGAGCCTGTTCCTCCCTTCAATTCAAAGGGCTGAATGGCCTACCCCTGTTCCTACAATTGAGTAAGGCTCTGCTGTGGGAATGCTAACTCACAAAATTAGCCACATGTTTTTAGTGTGAACAGGCAAGCCGGCTGTCTGTTGGAAATTTGTTAATAATAAAATGCACCCATCATTCGAAAACAAATACATTTGACACTGAGCCGCAGAAGAAGGAATTATGGCAGATGACCAAAAGCTTGGTCAAAGAGGTAGGTTTTAGGGAGCGTCTTAAAGGAGGAAAGAGAAGGAGAGAGAGGCAGAGAGGTTTAGAGAGGAAGTCCCCGAGCTTGGGGCCTAGGCAGCTGAAGGCACGGTCACCAATGATTCAGCGGTTATAATCAGGGATGCTCAAGAGGGCAGAATTTGAGGAGTGCAGACATTTCGGGGGTTGTGATGCTGAAAGAGATTATAGAGATAGGGAGGGGCGAGGCCACGGAGGGATTTGTAAACAAGGATGAGAATTTTGAAATGGACACATTGCTTAAATGGGAGCCAATGTACGTCAGCGAGCACAGGGGTGATGAGTGAGTGGGACTTGGTGCGAGTTAGGACACGGGCTGCCGATTTGTGGATGAGCTCAAGTTTACGTAGGATAGAATGTGGGAGGCCAGCCAGGAGTGCATTGGAGTAGTCTAGAGGTAACAAAGGCATGGATGAGGGTTTCAGCAGCAGATGAGCTGAGGCAAGGGCGGAGACAGGAAATATTATGAAGGTGGAAATAGGTGGTTTTAGTTATGCCATGGATATGTGGCTGGAAGCTTATTTCAGGGTCAAATATGACACCTAGGTTGCGAACAGTCTAGTTCAGCCTCAGACAGATGCAAGGGAGAGGGATGGAGTCGGTGGCTAGGGAACGCAGTTTGTGGTGGGGACCAAAGACAATGGCTTCGGTCTTCCCAATATTTAATTGGAGAAAATTTCTGCTCATCCAGTACTGGATGTTGGACAAGCAGTCTGACAATTGAGAGACTGTGGAGGGGTCGAGAGAAGTGTAAGGTGAGGTAGAGCTAGGTCTCGTCAGCAGTCATGTGGAAATTGACGACATGTTTTCGGATGATGTCGTCAAAGAGAAGTATATTGATGAGAAAGAGGAGGGGGCCAAGGATAGATCCTTGGGTGACACCAGAGGTAACGATGTAGTAGTGGGGTTTTCTGGCTATGATTATATAGATAAGAATGGAACCAGGTGAGTGCAGTCCCACCCAGCACTGTGGCGGAGAGGCGTGGAGGAGGATGGAGTGGTCAGCCATGTCAAAGGCTGCAGACAGGTCGAGATGGATGAGGAGGGATAGTTTACCTTTGTCACAGTCATGAAGGATGTCATTTGTGACTTTGATGGGAGCAGTTTTGGTACTGTGGCAGGGGTAGAGACCAGATTGAAGGGATTCAAACATGGAATGCCGGGAAAGATGGTTACGGATTTGGGAGGCGACAACACGTTCAAGGACTTGAGAGGAAAGGGAGGTAGCTTGCAAATATTGTGGGGTCAAGGGTTGTGTTTTTGAGGAGGGGGTGAATACGGCAGATTTGAAGGAGATGGGGACAGTACCTGAGGAGAGAGAACCATTAACAATGTCGGCTAACATGGGAACCAGAAAAGAAAGTTGGGTGGTCAGCAGTTTAGTGGGAATAGGGTCAAGGGAGCAGGAAGTGGGTCTCATGGACAAGATGAGCGTGGAGAGGTCAAGAGGGGAGATCAGGGAGAACTGGAGAGTGATACAAGTTCAGGGCTAAAGCAGTGGGGAACCTCGGAGGTAGTTTGGCCTGGTGGGCTAGGGGAAGGAAGGGAACTCGCAGAGGCAGCTGATCGGATGGTCTCAATCTTTGAGACAAAAAAGTCCATGGGCTCCTCACACTTGTTGTTGGAGGTGATTGTGGTGGAGACAGGGGAGAGGGGTTTAAGGAGACGGTTAGCAGTCGAGAATAGCAGCCAAGTAATCAATCATTTTCTTTTTGATTGAAGTTACGCTGTTTATTTTGTAAAATCCAAGCATTAGTACAAGGTGTAATTCTGTGACCAGGGTCTTTTAGTGGAGGGGGCAACACAGGCAGATCAACACCACGAGATGTGGGGTAAAACTTCCTGAAAGTGTTGCTCCTCACCGAGAGCGCCTCTACAGGTGTCAGAATCACCTGTACAGTGTCGATGAACAGGTGCTGTAGTATTCGAATACGGTGTCAAATTCTCCACCTGCTTCCCCAGGCAAAATTCTACTTGTAACAAGAAAATGGAACATTTTTCTCCATAATTAATGACACTCAAAAAAAAAAAATCACAGGAGGATTATCAAACAAAATTTGACACTGAGCCACATAAGGAGATATTAGGACAGGTGACAAAAAGCTTGGTCAAAGAGGTAGGTTTTAAAGATTTTTTTCCCCAAATGAACGAGAGAGAGATAGAGAGGTGGAGAGGATTAGGGAGGGAGTTCCAGAGCTTAGGGCCCAGGCAGCTGAAGGCTCGGCCACCCGTGGTGGAGTGATGAAAATCAGGGATGTGCGAGGGGCCAGAATTGGAGGAGGAACGCAGAGATCGCGGAGGTTTTAGAACTGGAGGAGGTAACAGAGGCAGGGTGTGGCGAGGCCACGGAGGGATTTGAAAAGGATGTAAATTTTGAAATCAAGGCCTTGTCAGCTGATGTAGGTCAGCGAGCACTGGGTGATGGGTGAACAAGACTTGGTGCGAGTTAGGACATGGGCAGAGACGTTTGGATGTGCTGAAGTTTACAGAGGGTGCAAGGTGGAAGGCTGGCCAAGAGAACATTGGTGTAGTCTATAACTCTGTTTTTCTCTCCACAGAAGCTGTCTGACCTGCTGAGTGTTTCCAGCATTGGATTTGAACAGTTTCATACCTTTTGGAGTAGGCAGGGAAGGAGCAAGTCTCTTAGGCAGCCACCTAATGGGTAGTGCGGTATTGACAAAGGTGTGAGGGGCAGCTGGAGATGGTTCATGGGGCTGGAGAGTCTAAGAGGAGAAAATAATGAATACCACCCCATGAAGTAATTTCATTAACAGCTCAATCCTTCAGAGAGAGCTAGTTACTTACAAGGAAATGCCAGATTTTTATTTGAAACAAATTGTAATGTTATAGAATTTATTACAAGGAAGAATTTGTCCAAACTTGGTGTTATAAATACAGAATTCCTGCTCCCATCTTTGCCCATTTCCCTGTGATTACCAAATACAGCTCCCACTCGTCATTGCTTCCCAATTGATTCAAACTCAGCATCACCTCTTCTTCCATTTTTATAAGTCCAACTGCTTCCTTCTCCCTTGTCACAAACATACTTGACTTAGCTGCAATCTGGTGTCAGCCGTGACTCAGTTGTAGCACTTTTGCCTTTGGATCAGAAGGTTGTGGGCTCAAGACCCACTCCAGAGACTTGGACACAAAAATCTAGGCTGATGCTCCAGTGCAGGATGTGCTGCACTGTCAGAGGTGCCGTCTTTCAGATGAAATGTTAAACCGAGGTCCCATCTGCTCTCTCAGGTGGATGTAAAAGATTCCATGGCACTATTTCAAAGAGCAGGGACATATCCCTGGTGTCCTAGCCAATATTTATCCCTCAATCAACATCAACATGAGAGATTATCTGTTTATTATCACATTTCTGTTTTTGGAACTTGCACTTGCTGTGTGCAAATTGGCTGCCGGGTTTCTTACATTACAGCAGTGATTGCACTTCTAAAGTACTTAATTGGCTGAAAAACAAGCTCTGGAACTCCCTGCCTAAACCTCGCTACCTCTCTATCCTCCTTCAAGACACTCCTTAAAACATTCTATTGGCGAGAAAGCAGGAATGGGGTACTGAAGTTGCATGTTCAACCATGAACTCATTGAATAGCGGTGCAGGCTCGAAGGGCCGAATGGCCTATTCCTGCACCTATGTTTCTATGTTTCTATACCTCTTTGACCAAGCTTTTGGTCACCTGCGCTAATTTCTACTTATGCAGCTTGGTGTCAAGTTATCATCACATATCGCCTTGGGACGTTTCATTACATTAAAGACGCTAGATAAATAAAATTTGTTGTAAAGCGCTTTGGGACGTTGTGAAAGGCGCTTTATAAATGCAAGTCTTTCTTTCTAATACTTAGTTTAATGAAACTCCTCCCCGGTCACCATTTACTAACTGGTTCCCAGCCCCTCTTGCCAGAATCTGTTTAAATGATCTGGTTAAATATGCAATGACTTAATTTGGCCCCTCTGTTTATCTGCACTCAGGGAGCTCAGTTTGCCATCTTTACTCTTAAACATAGCTACAATCAGGAAACTTTCACAACCAAGTTAAATTCCCTAAAATGTCAGCCACCATTTCAAGAGTCACTGAAACAGAAAATGGATATTTGTATTACAAAAAAAATTGCCTTATGAATGAAAATCATGTCAAATTTATATTACTGTCTCTGATGCACCTTGTAGTGTTCGGCTTGCTCACTATCAAAAAAAACACGTGAAATATTGCAGCCAGCACATTCCTTCCTGTTGTGTATGGCTCCCGAAAGTACTGCGGAGGATCTATATATTTAGACCGACAGTTAACAGCCAGATCCGTGAACAGTTAAAACAACAGTTGCCATAGGGGTTCCCACTCGGTGGTCACTGAAATCAGAGAAGTGCAGCGAGGTGCACGCAGCTGAACAACAACACGCTTGCTTGCTCGTCCCGCTTCCTCAATTGAAAGAAAGTTCCCGGAATAAAGGGCGCTGAAGCTTACCTTCTTTCTCGATTTATTGCAGCACAACTTGCTGCTGCTGCTGCCCATTCTCCAGCCTGGCTGCCAGATATCTGCCCGTGGAAAGCTGCCGACTGTAAGGCTGGCGACGAAAGATTAAACCTTCAGCACTTAGTAACCCAATTGGTTTGAACTGAACCCGGGTCTGCCGCTTGAACTTGTGGTGAGCAGTTCGGGTTACCGTATTTCCTGTACACCACACACCTCCAGAAAGCCAGAACACTCCCGACGTCCCATTTCTATGGCTTTCAGCTGACCAGCAGCTTTTAACGAAACAAATAAGAGACACAAAAGTGAAATGTGCATTTAGTCCTTTTGGGAGCAGAAATTTTTCGAATTAAATTTTAAAATTGTGGTTTTTTTTGCACGACACCAGTTGCAGGAAATGAGTGGGAGATGCCTTTCAGTTCTCAGAAGGCGTCTGTTGCTGAAGATGAACTTTAATGAACAATAGGAAGGATGTTGTGGACTGTGCTGCACTTTTACTATTAAGAATATGTAGTCAACGTCAATTCATACAGACCCAGAGGCTTAGCAAGGATTAGGCATTTACTGGTTAATATCGGATCAACAAAGATGCAACATGTATAATAATGTGACTTCTCCTGTTTCTGGAAACGTACATAAGCCAACAGTGGCCATGGAAAGGTTAAAGTTCAGGTGAGCTGGGCCAAGATTTAGCGGGGCACCTAAGCAGAGAAAGATTGTTGTTGACTGGTGATGAGAAGAAAGAGAATAGTAGAAGGATTTCAGGTAGATCCGTAACATCGCCCGTCTCCACCCCTGCCTCAGCTAATCTGCTGCTGAAACCCTCATCCATGCCTTTGTTACCTCCAGATTTGCCGATTCCACAAACTCCTGGCTGGCCTCCCACATTCTACCCTACGTAAACTAGATGTGATCCAAAACTCGGCTATCCGTATCCTAACTCGCACCAAGTCCCGCTCACCCATCACCCCTGTGCTCACTGGGCTACATTGGCTTCCAATTAAGCAATGCCTCGATTTTCAAAATTCTCATCCTTATTTTCAAATCCCTCCATGGCCCTCGCCCCTCCCTATCTCCGTAATCTCCTCCAGCCCCACAACCCCCCGAGATGTCTGCGCTCCTCTAATTCTGCCTTCTTGAGCATCCCTGATTATAATCGCTCAACCATTGGTGGCCGTGCCTTCTGTTGCCTAGGTCCCAAGCTCTGGAACTCCCTGCCTAAATCTCTCTGCCTCTCTACTTCTCTTTCCTCCTTCAAGATGCTCCTTAAAACCTACCTCTTTGACCAAGCTTTTGGACACCTGCGCTAATTTCTACTTATGCAGCTCGGTGCCAAATTTATCCATTTTGTCTGATAACACTGCTGTGAAGCGCCATGGGACATTTTAGTACGTTAAAGGCGCTATATAAAAAAACGGTAGTGTTGTTCCACTCCATTAAAGGGACTATAGAAATACAAGTTGTTGTTGTGGGTGAAAGTTGTTGGAATTGGACTCTCGGGAGAAACAATGAAGGTGCATGAGATAGGGAGAATGAGGTTGATGAGAAGAAAGCAGTGACCCAAAAGGAGATCTCTGCGCACAAACTGCAAGTGAGAGGGGAATGAGTCTGATGAAAGGAAAGCTGCAGGTGAAAGCTGTTATGTATATAACTATGTAATACTTGCCACCAGAGGGTGCGATTCTTGGAGTCCTAATGGTCACCTGCACACACGTGCAGGGCCAGTATAAAAGGTTGCCTGCCATGTTGTTTAGGCACTCTGGAATTGTAATAAAGAAGACTAAAGTCACACTAAGTTTAGCTCACAGGACTCAGCCTCGTGGAGTTCTTCTATACACAACAATTGGCAATGAGTAACAGAATACGAACCTTCACGCAACCATGGCTGCCGTTGGAATATTAGAGAGATTCGTTGAGGGTGATGATTGGGAAGCCTTCGTCGAGCGTCTCGACCAGTACTTCGTGGCCAATGAGCTAGAAGGAGACACTAATGCGGCCAAGTGCAGGGCGGTTCTCCTCACCGTCTGCGGGCCTAAAATATACGGCCTCATTAAGAATCTGCTCGCACCGATAAAACCAACGGAGAAGGAATATACAGAGTTGTGCACAATGGTTCGGGACCACCTCAAGCTGAAGGAGAGTATCCTCATGGCCAGATATCGTTTTTACATGCACCATCGCTCCGGGGGCCAGGACGTGGTGGATGATGTCGCCGACCTGAGACGCCTTGGGGGACCTTGTGATTTTGGAGCTGCGTTGGGGCAAATGCTGCAGGACTTTATCGTGTTGGGCATCAGCCATGAGGTAATTCTTCGAAAGCTGCTGACTGCCGAGACCTGAGCAGGGCCATCACGATCACCCAGCCATGCATGGCCACGGACAATAAAATCAAACAGATATCTTCTCAACATCGAAGCTCACCGGCACGTACTGCGCATAAAATGACGTTGCTAGCAGGCCAAACTGCATATGGCAGGGCCTATACGTCTGCAGCTGCAAGACCTATGATGACTCAGAGTCCGCCATCGGGGGTGAATGTGAATCCATTAGCAATGTGTAGGCGCTGCGGGGGTAATCACGGGCCCATCCAATGTCGATTCAAGCACTACGTGTGCAAAGGCTGCGCAACAATGGGGCACCTCCAGCGAATGTGCAAAATGTACTGCGACATACAACATGGAAGAGGATGATCGATCCAGCGCAGATCACACAGCACAGGCAACTCAACCCAAGGAAGAAGTGTATGGGGTACATACCTTCACCACCAAGAGCCCTCCTATAATGCTGAAAGTGAAATTAAATGGAGTTCCAGTATCCATGGAGTTGGACACGTGTGCGAGTCAGTCAATAACGAGCCAGAAGGCTTTTGAGAAACTGTGGGGCAATAAAGCACAAAGGCCCAAATTGACCCCGAATAATGCAAAGCTGTGTAGCTACACCAAAAGAGCTCATACCAGTCATTGGAGGTGCGGCAGTGAAGGTATCATATGATGGAGCTGTGCATGACCTATCATTGTGGATTGTTCCAGGCAATGGCCCAATGCTGTTCGGCAGAAGCTGGCTAGAAAAGATTAGATGGAATTGGAACGACATCAAAGCACTATCTTCAGTGGATGACGTCTCGTGTGCTCAAGTGCTGAACAAGTTTCCCTTGCTATTCGAACCAGGCATTGGCAACTTCACAGGCGCCAAGGTACAGACCCATCTAGGCCCCGATGCACGGCCTGTCCATCACAAGGCTCGGGTGGTTCCGTACATGATGAGGGAGAAAGTCGAGATCGAACTGGACAGACTCCAATGCGAAGGAATCATATCGTCAGTCAAGTTCAACGAGTGGGCCAGTCCAGTTGTTCCGGTGTTGAAAAGCGATGGCACGGTCAGAATCTGCGGAGACTACAAGATAACGATTAACCGAGTCTCACTACAGGACCAGTACCCGCTGCCCAAGGCAGATGACCTGTTCGCAACGTTGGACCTAACCTCCGCTTACCTGACACAGGAGCTTGCTGAATCTTCGAAAAGACTGATATGCATCAACACACACAAAGGGCTGTTTATATACCACAGGTGCCCTTTCGGGATTCGCTTGGCTGCAGCCATTTTCCAGAGAAACATGGAGAGTTTGCTGAAATCTGTTCCGCGCACCGTTGTGTTTCAAGATGACATCCTGATCACTGGTCGTGACACCATCGAACATCTACACAACCTGGAAGAGGTTCAAATTCGCTGAGACAGAATGGGAGTCAGGCTGAAACGCTCCAAGTGTGTTTTCCTGACGCCAGAAGTCGAATTTTTGGGGAGAAAGATTGCAGCAGACGGCATCAGGCCCACGGATTCAAAGACAGAGGCCATCAAGAATGCACCCAGACCACAGAATGTGATGGAGCTGTGTTCGTTCCTGGGACTCCTCAACTATTTCGGTAACTTTCTATCCGGGTTGAGCACGTTGCGAGAGCCTTTGCACATGTTGCTATGTAAGGGTGACGATTGGGTTTGGGCAAATCTCAAGACACAGCCTTTGAGAAGGCCAGGAACCTGCTTTGTTCAAATAAGTTACTTGTACATTATGGCCCATGTAAACGTTTAATGCTAGTTTGTGACGCCTCATCATACGGGGTCGGCTGTGTGTTACAGCAAGCCAATGTATCGGGCAACCTCCAACCGATTGCATATGCATCTAGAAGTCTGTCTAAGGCTGAGAGAGCCTATAGTATGGTCGAGAAAGAGGCGTTAGCATGTGTTTATGGGGTTAAGAAAGTGCACCAATACCTATTTGGACTTCGGTTTGAGCTTGAAACTGACCACAAGCCGCTCATTTCGCTGTTTTCAGAGAGCAAAGGTATAAACACCAATGCTTCGTCCCGCATCAAAAGATGGGCACTAACATTATCCGCTTATGACTATGTTATCCACCACAGATCAGGCGCTGAAAACTGCCGATGCTCTCAACCGGCTACCATTACCCACCACTGGGGTTGAAATGGCGCAGTCCATAGACTTGCTACTGATCATGGATGCTTTTGAGAGCGAGGGGTCACCCGTCACAGCTCACCAGATCAGGACCTGGACCAGCCAGGATCTTGTGCAATCATTAGTAAAGAGTTGCGTCCTAAATGGGAACTGGTCGGCCGTTTCCGGGGAAATGCAAGATGAAATTAAGCCGTTTCACCGACGCAAAGATGAAATGTCCATCCAGTCGGATTGTCTCTTATGGGGTAATCACGTGGTTTTGACTAAAAAAGGCAGGGAAATGTTTATACGTGACCTACACAGTACCCATCCAGGCATTGTCATGATAAAGGCAATTGCCAGGTCGCATGTTTGGTGGCCCGGCATTGACTCGGACTTAGAGTCATGCGTGCATCAGTGCAACACTTGCTCGCAACTGAGCAATGCACCAAGGGAGGCTCCACTGAATCTGTGGTCATGGCCCTCCAAACTGTGGTCCAGGATCCACGGAGATTTTGCCGACACCTTTCTAGGAAAGATGTTTTTAGTAGTTGTGGACGCTTACTCCAAATGGATTGAATGCATAATCATGTCATCCAGCACGTCCACAGCCAGCATTGAAAGCCTCCGGGCCATGTTCGCCACCCACGGCTTGTCCGACGTCCTTGTCAGCGGCAATGGCCAATGTTTCACCAGTTTGCAATTCAACAATTTTATGACCCACAATGGCATCAAACATGTCAGGTCTGCTCCGTTTAAGCCCGTGTCTAACAGTCAAGTGGAGCGGGCAGTCCAAACAATCAAGCAGAGCATGAAACGCGTGCCGGACGGCTCCCTGTAGACCCGCTTGTCTCGCATTCTGCTCAGTTACCGGACATGACCCCACTCACTCACCAGGGTTCCCTTAAAACCAGGTTCTCCCTAGTCCACCCAGATCTCAATGATCACATTGGCAGAACATGTATCATGATCGCGCGGCTGTTTCACGTGACATTGATGTTAACGACCCTGTGTTTGTCCTGAATTACGGTCATGGTCCCAAGTGGGTTGCTGGCACTGTTTTGGCCAAGGAAGGGAATAGAGTGTTTATAATCAAACTGTTAAATGGCCAAACGTGCAGAAAGCATTTAGGTCAGACCAAATTGCGATTTACTGACAACCAGTAACAACTTGAAGAGGACATCACCATCGACGATCCACCAACACACCCCCAACCAGCAATCGACCTCGCTGTCAATCACGAGGATGAACCCACCGTTCCTGACAGTCCGGTCAGACCACACGGTGCAGTGCAGCAATGGTCCGGCCAACTCACACGCGCCAGGGTTTGAACTTAGACGATCAACCAGGGAGCGAAGGGCTCTGGATCACCTCAACTTGTAAAAACTTGTACCGAAGACTTTGGGGGGAAGTGATGTTATGGATGTAACTATGTAATATTTGCCACCAGAGGGCGTGACTCTTGGAGTCCTAATGGTCACCTGCACACATGTGCAGGGCCAGTATAAAAGGTCGGCTGCCATATTGTTTTGGCACTCTGGAATTGTAATAAAGAAGACTAAGGTCACGCTAAGTTTAGCTCACAGGACTCAGCCTCGTGGAGTTCTTCTATACACAACAAAAGCGAACTGGTGCAAGAAACGTTACGGAAGTGGGAGGTGAAGGGGAGAAAAGGGACTTCCTGTGGCAGGAAGTAGACGTCCGAAAGGGCTGGGGTCCCATCACAAATATCGTGGAAAGTGAGAAAGTTTAGTCCAAATAGAGATAAGAAATAACCAAATCAAGTTAACAGTCATATAAAATGTTAGCTATTGGTAAGCAGCAGCTCAGTTACTGGTGGGAAGGGGATCCAAGCACGATATTCACCTCCTCAGACCACTAGAGCTGATGGTTACCATGGCGATGCTGGGATTTTTCCATGTTGTTGGAGTGGTGGGCTAAATACATTTTAAATAATACATATGCACAATTATTCCCATCATTACAAAATATACCACTATTTCAATGCACAGGTAGTTTAAAATGCCAAATATGAACTCCAGCATGTGACTGCTATTTGGCACGACTGTGGTTTACAAATGATTGGTTTTATGAAGGCCCCTTTGATGAAGGAAATCGCATGAATAAAATGTTTCCTTGGGGGAGGGGGGCATGGCCTCATCTGAACCATTGAAAAAGCACAAGAACACTGAGGCACATTGAACATCATGAAAAACATTCTTAAGAAAGCTTCCATGATTTTGATCACTCTGAAGGAGATCTCCTTCATGCACCTCAAAAGTTATATAAAATATGTATCGTGTTCAGTGTACTCTATATGCTAGCCCTACTAAAGCCATACAGATATTTTGAAGGAGAAAATGTTTCTTTATAGTGTGTAATTGAGGCCTGTAATGCAATAAGATAGAACTCGAGGCAAATCGGGGAGTGATGTTGAAGTGTTATTAAACTTAGGTTTTAAAGCCGGTAGGTTTCCAGAGAAATTGAAGTTCTGCTTTTAGAAGAATGAGCAATGAATCTTGATTTCAATACAATGAGGATGTTGGGAGGAAGAAGAGCATGCCCGAAAATCTTCAGCTACTCCATCAATGACTTATCCTTAATGATAAGGTCAGGAGTGAGGTTGTTTGTTGATGATTCTACAGTGTTCATCTCTATTCCCAATTTCTCAAATAATGAAACATCCTGTGTCAGCCAACAGCAAAACTTGGACAACATCCAAGCTTGGGCTGAAAAGCAGCAGGTAACATTTGAGCCAAATAAGTGCCAGGCAATGGTCATCTCACATTAGAATAGGCCCAACCACCTCCCTCTGACATTAACCAGAAGATTAACTGGACCAGCTACGTCAACAACAAATCTACATGATCAGGGAAGAGGCATGAGTGGCTCACCTGATCCTTTAAGGCCTTTCCACCATCTACAAGGCTCGGGTTAGGAGTGTAATGGAATCATCTCCACTCATCTCGTTGGATTAACACTCAAGAAGCTTGATTCTATCTAGGACAGAGCAGTCTGCCTAATCGTTTCCCCTGCTACATTCAATTCCTTCATCACTGGTGCACTGTGGATGCAGTGTGTATTATTTTACAAAGTATTACAAAGTATTTACAGCACAGAAATAGGCCATTCGATGCAACATGTCCATGCCAGTGCTTATGCTCCGTATGAGCCTTTACAGACACTGTGGCAACCAGAGAGCCCTTGTCTTATCTTTGTGGCCTTAACTGCTCAACTATTGTCTGCAGATTTTTAAGGTGCCATCTGTCTGGTATCAATGTAGAAAACACTATCTATTCCCAGCTCTGTAGCATTTCCCGTCTCCACCCCTGCCTCAGCTCATCTGCTGCTGAAACCCTTATCCATGCCTTTGTTACCTCTAGACTTGACTACTCCAACGCACTCCTGGCTGGCCTCCCACATACTACCCTACTTAAACTTGAGGTCATCCAAAACTTGGCAGCCCATGTCCTAAGTCCCACTCACCCATCACCCCTAAGCTCGCTGACCTACATTGGCTTCCGGTTAAGCAATGCATCGATTTCAAAATCCTCATCTTTGTTTACAAATCCCTCCATGGCCTCGTCCCTCCCTATCTCTGTAATCTCCTTCAGCCCTACAACCCCCTGAGATATCTGCGCTCCTCAAATTCTGCCCACTTGAGCATTCCTGATTATAATTGCTCAGCCGTTGGTTGCCTTGCCTTCAGCTGCCTAGGCCCTAAGCTCTGGAACTCCCCCCCTAAATCTCTCTGCCTCTCTAGCTCTCTTTCCTCCTTTAAGACGCTCCTTAAAACCTACCTCTTTGGTCATCTGCCATAATATCTTCTTATGTGGCTCAATGTCAAATTTATTTGTTTTGTCTTATAACACTCCTGTGAAGTGCCTTGGGACATTTTACTATTTTAAAGGCACTATATAAATACAAGTTGTTGTTGTTATTGTTACAATTTGTGCCATCTCTCAACAACATATAGGCCACTTTCTCCTTTTAACCTACCCCATGTAGTGACTAGGATGAAGTATGCATCAGATATGACAATCTACAGGGCGTTGCATCAGAAATAGTCCAGAATATCTCCACATATATCTCTCTGGTTGATTGAAAAGCATCAAACCGACCGACCATGTATTTCAAGGGTGTGCTTTGAATTCTTTATTGCCAGAAAGAAACTTACAGAGAAGCAAAATAAACCAGCAGATAATGTAAGATAAGTATGGTACTAGAAACATAGAAACATAGAAAATAGATGCAGGATTAGGCCATTCGGCCCTTCGAGCCTGCACCACCATTCAATAAGATCATGACTGATCATTCACCTCAGTACCCCTTTCCTGCTTTCTCTCCATACTCCTTGATCCCTTTAGCCGTAAAGACCATATCTAACTCCCTCTTGAATATATCCAATGAACTGGCACAAACGACTCTCTGCGGTAGGGAATTCCACAGGTTAACAACTCTGAGTGAAGAAGTTTCTCCTCATCTCAGTCCTAAATGGCTTACCCCTTACCCTTAGACTGTGTCCTCTGGTTCTGGACTTCCCCAACATCGGGAACATTCTTCCTGCATCTAACCTGTCCAGTCCCGTCAGAATTTTATATGTTTCTATGAGATCCCCTCTCATCCTTCTAAACGCCAGTGAATACAAGCCCAGTCGATCCAGTCTCTCCTCATATGTCACTCCTGCCAGCCCGGGAATCAGTCTGGTGAACCTTCGCTGCACTCCCTCAATAACAAGAACGTTGTTCCCCAGTTTAGGAGGCCAAAACTGAACACAATATTCCAGGTGAGGCCTCACCAAGGCCCTATACAACTGCAGTAAGACCTCCCTGCTCCTATACTCAAATCCCCTCGCGATGAAGGCCAACATACCATTTGCCTTCTTCACCACCTGCTGTACCTGCATGCCAACTTTCAATGACTGATGTACCATGACACCCAGGTCTCGTTGCACCTCCCCTTTTCCTAATCTGCCGCCATTCAGATAATATTCTGCCTTCGTGTTTTTGTCACCAAAGTGGATAACCTCACATTTGTCTACATTATACTGCATCTGTCATGCATTTGCCCATTCACCTAACCTGTTCAAGTCACCTTCCTAGCACCCACCTCACAGCTCACACCGCCACTCAGCTTAGTGTCATCTGCAAACTTGGAGATATTACACTCAATTCCTTCATCTAAATTATTAATGTATATTGTAAATAGCTGGGGTCCCAGCACTGAGCCCTGCGGCACTCCACTAGTCACTGCCTGCCATTCTGAAAAGGACCCGTTTATCCCGACTCTCTGCTTCCTGTCTGCCAACCAGTTCTCTATCCACGTCAGTACATTACCCCCAATACCATGTGCTTTAATTTTGCACACCAACTCTTGTGTCTCTTAATTTGTTTCAAAAGGGCTCCATTTTCCCCAAAACTGTTTTTTTGGCGTATTGCTAGAGTTATGCCCGTTTTTCTGGGCCCCAACTACTCCAAAAATAAATGTGGCAAGTTTTCCCATTCTATTTTTTGAAATTGGCACTGCGCAGCCTGTTTTGTATCCTCAGGGGGTGGAGCCCATGTCTGCGCAGAAAAAATGATGCTGCAACTTCTGCGCACGCACGGAAAAAAAATGACGTTTTTGACATGATTCTTATGGGTGCGCATGTCCAGTACAGTTCCCGGTCTGCAATTGGCCATTTTTAAAGAGCCAGTTGTGTGTGTGAGAACTTTGAGAGCTGTGTGAGAACTTTAATTATCATTGGAAAAATCGGAGCTGCAATACAAGATGCAACGTGGCGCATAGACCAAGAATTTCTCACAGGATGAAGTGGGGGCACTAGTTACTGTGATTGAGGGCAAATGGCACGAGCTGGACACCAGCAGAGGTCACATAAAAGTTTCACCAAAAGAAATGAAGAAACACTGGAACCAACTTGCAGAAGATTACTGTGCAATGGTGACCATCCCGAGGTTTGGAGACCAGCGCAAAAAGAAGTGGCAGGACCTTTGTCAAATAGTTAGTGTAAGTAATATTTTCATTTATTCAATGGAATTGCAATTGTAAATGTCACCAGCTGTATATGGCTCACCCAGCAGAAAGACACCCTCTATAAAAAGTTATATTTTCATCTTTGCAGAAGAAAGTGGCACACAACAATGAACTCGACCAGGAAGAGGCCCGGCAAATGTGCACCCACTGACACCCTTGGAAGAGAGGGTCGCTGCTTTGATGGGTCCTGCCTGGAGAAAAACAACCACCACTGCACAAGCTGGGCCCACACTCGAGGGAGAGGGTAAGTCCTGCAAATTCCACAGTCTGGCTTTGCTAAATTTTAAGTACTGCGCGGGCTAGCCATGCTTCGGTTCATGGGGATGTCTCCATCAGCTACGCTTCAGTTGATGCAATGTGCTATCATTCATCGTGCTCCTTCAAATGAGCCTGCTGCCTGCGCTGTGTGTCCCTACTCATGCCATCCACCCTGCCCCCTCCTCTGTTGCTGACCATTTGTCTGTGTTCTATTATATTTTGCAGAATTTGAGGCCAACGCTGACGATGCAGAAGAAGATTCAGACGAGGACGAGCCTGAAGAGGAGAACATCTTCCAAACCCACCTTCCAGACCAAGAGCATGGGGGTGAGGGGGAGGGGTGAATCCCCCACTGTTGTACTCACTTTGGACGAGGTGCAGGTACCGCCCATTGAGGTGCTAGCCCCTTCTCTGACTAGTGGTTAGAGTGTTGGTGGGACATTCCATGGTTTCCCACCGTCTGAGGCTGTGGATTCCAGTGGGGTGCAGCGAGGCACACCCAGAACCCCACTGTCCCAGGCTGCAGGTCCCAGTGGGATGCAGCAAGGCACACTTAGGGCCCCACTGTCCCAGGCTGCAGGTCCCAGTGGGATGCAGCAAGGCACACTTAGGGCCCCACTGTCCCAGGCTGCGGGTCCCAGTGGGATGCAGTGAGGCACACCCAGGGCCCCACCGTACATGGCTGCAGGTCCCATGGAATGCTGCAAGCCACACCCAGGGTGAGGAGAGGAAGGAGAGCTCGACCGCACTCTCCTGAGGTACAGGATCTAACAGATGTGGTTCAGATGACGGCAATGAGTGCAGCGAGCATTGATCTTACCCGATCACTCCTGGACACCAAAGTATCGGGACTGTCGGGAGAAGTAACAACACTCTCACGAGAAGTGGGAACACTGTCCGGGAACATGAGGAGGGAATATCTCAGTCAGCTGAAACAATGTTGGTGTACATGAGAGAGGGGATGTCACAGGTAGCTGATGCGCTGTCAGTGAACACGAGGGAGGGAATGTTGCAGGTCGTTGAGACACTGTCAGGGCACATGAGGGAGGGAAGGTCGGAGTTAGCTGCTGCAATAAGGGAACACGCCCAGACCCTGCACCCATTGACAGAACCAACTCCCACTCCCACTCCAATCCCCAGACCAGCCTCTGAAGCGGCCCCAGCCGAGCCTTCCACATTACCGGCAGTCCCTCCCCTCCATCAAGAAGTGCACATTACCCGAGATGTGCGAAAGAATAAGCTTGGTACCAACCCGAGAAACACTACGCCAGCGCCTGCGGGCAGGGGTGGTGGAATAACCAAGACCAAGCGCAGTGGGCAGTCTTAGAATAAGGTGGAGAAGAGATGGGTGCAGCCTTTCTTTGTTGCTGCTGCTGTTGTTATTATTATTATTGGTGCTGAAATTCCGATGTCCCGAGTTCGTACGAAGTTTCTATGGACTCGGGAAGGCGTCGGAAAAGCCGGTTTTCAGTGCGCAATGTGCATGTGCTGAAAACTGGCTTTTCCGATCTGTCAAGTTTCTGGCTTGACAGATCTCGCGCATATCGGGAGCGAGGACAGTTGCAGGGCAAGATTTCCGATATTTATGCATATCTTGCCCAGCAAATGTCCTCAAAAATCTTGCGCCTGAAAAAGCAGGCGTATAGCCTACTTTCACAGGCGCAAGTGTTTAAAAATACGCAAAAACATTTTTAAATAAAGTTATAAAAACATTTTATTGTTTAAAACCCTCCCCATGGTGGTAAGTTTATTTTAAGGCATAATTTAAAAAACTTTTTAAAAAGTTGGGAAAATATATTTTTTTATAACAACTTTAATTTATGACTCTTAAATATGTAGTGTATTTTTCTATTTTTTATAGTGTTTTGTGTGTTTGGGGGGGCGGGTTTTCTCATTCATAATAATGGGAACTCCAACTTACGGAGTTCCCATTATTATGAATGAGAAAATACTGTACCTTGATTGGCTGCCCAGAGCCATGTGACTCCAGCTCCAGGCCTGCGCATGTCCCGATGTGCACGCGCTCTGATGCATAGGAATGAAGGCCTCATGCGGGCGCAGCAGGAACAAGTAAGTGCACATCTTTTTTAACTTTTTCAGTCGTTTGCCAGCGAGAAGACCTCAATCGGAATTTCAGGCCCTTTAAATTGTTGTTACTATTGTAACTGTTCTCAAATTAAAAGTTTTTTGTAAGTTATGTAAATTTACAAGCTTAAAAGTTAGTAAGTGATCTTAAAGTTTTCAAGTGATCTTAGAATTTATAAGTGATCTTAAAGTTTGGAAGTGATCTTAAGTGAAAACTTTAAAGTTTGATACAAGAACATTTTTATTAAAGTTAAGTTAAGTACAAACAAATGTTTGTTAAATGTTTGAATCAAATATATTTTAAATTGTAACTGAATCATTTCCATTATTTGTTCCATTATTAACGTAACTTTTTGAAGTAAACAAGAATCATTTCCATCATTTGTTCCATTAACACAAAACAACATTACGGAACCGGTCCAAACAGTAAACATGGTCCATATGGAATAGTTGCCGCTGAGCCTTCAGGCAGCAAAGCGTTTATGGATGAGCTGCTGGCGCAAGGCTTGAGCAATGGTTAAAGGGGCATGACAGCCCGCCCTCCTCCGCCGTCGTGCTCCAGGTTCAGGTAGTTACATGGCTTCCTCGTCCTCGTCGTCTTCCTTCTCCTCGGCATCTGCTTCTTCCTCATCATGACCATCAGCCACTCTCACCGCAGGTGGGTCTTCTACTACCAGCTGATGCTGTCTCATGATGGCTAAGTTATGCAACATGCAGCACACAACAGTGAACTGACCGACAATTTCAGGGGAGTATTGCAAGTAGCCTCCAGAATGGTCCAGGCATCGGAAACGCTGTTTCAAGATGCCAATGGTTCTCTCTATTATGCTGCGCTTCGCAATGTGCGACATATTGTATTACCGGTTAGCTTCCGTCCGGGTTACGCGTAGGGACGTCATGAGCCAGGTGGCGAGGCCGTACCCTTTGTCTCCCAGTAGCCAACTGTGCCCTTCTGGCTGCTGCTGAAACATGGCAGATATAATGCTCTTGCAAAGGATGAACGCATCATGGGTGTTCCTAGGGTATCTTGCATGAACTGACATGATACAATGCATGTCGTCACACATGAGCTGCACATTAATGGAGTGGAAGTGTTTTCGGTTCCTGTACATCTTGGAATCCTCCAAAGGTGCGCACCAGGCAATGTGGGTACAATCAATGCAGCCCTGTACCTTTGGGCAGCCAGCAATCCTGGAGAAGCCCAAAGCCCTGTCACGCATTGCCTGGCCGGTCATGGGGAACTTCATGTTGTCATTCCTCCGGGCATATAGTGCAGCAGTCACCTGCCAAATGCAGATATGTGTTGCATATTGAGAAATGGTGCACACATTTCCAGTTGTAGCTTGGAACGATCCAGATGCATAGAATGAAAGTGCAGCTGTAACCTTCACTTCAACTGACAAAGCAGTCCTCCTGATGCTTCTCGGTTGCAGGTCTGCTTTTACTAACTCACAAATCTCAGTTACAACTTATTTGCAGAAACACAGCATTCTAACACAGTCTGCATGACTCAGGTGCAGGTATGAAAGCCTGTCTCGATATACCCAATGTGGGTAAGATCTCCTGCCCATCATCCTACGTGCTCTGAGGTTCCTCATGCGATGACATTGAATCAATCGTCTCCTCCGCAGCACCATCATGCAGAAGGCTTGCACAAGGTAGGGCATTGTCAGTATTGCCCCCATGATTAAATTTTACCTTTGCAAGAAGCTCAAAGTGGCAGGCAGGCAGGACAAGGTTCTTTGTTCTCTCTCTCCACAAGGTCTGTATGGACCACAGCCAGGTCTGAGCAGGCGCAGTGAATGGGAACCCTCCATCCCCCGGGGCTTCATTTGATGGGTAGTGCAGGCTTCTGATGCCTTCCGTATGCCTCGCACAGCCCCCCACCGTGCCCCCGGGTTTCTTTTGAAGCCAAGCCCCGAGCCCCTGTGTCCGGGCGAGTATCAGATTCTGCCAGCCGACGCTCAGACCCTCGAGTCCTGTTTGCAGACGTTGGGTGGTAGCGTGTCAGCTTTAAAAAAATGAAAATTGCATGGAACTTCCATTTCCTGCATTTTAAGGTAAGAAAATTGAAGCTTTATTATGCATATTTAAGTGTTCTTCACTCCCTCCAAAACTTTGCATAAAAACAATGGCACCTTGCGCGCCGATTTTTCAATGTGCGCTGGTTTTTCTAAAGTCACCAGAAGGTTTATCGGGAGTGGTCACATACGCCGACCTAGGAGAAATTTAAATTGGCCAAACTTACATAATTGAGAAAAACTGGCGCAGACATCAGCAAAAAAAAAAACTAACCTAAAAAAATCGTAGCTAACTGAGTTTCGCTGGCGCTGGGGAAACTTGTATTTTTTAAACTTAGGCCAAAAAAAGCGGCACATCCCCCAAAAACGGCGCAAATCACTGGGGAAAGTTGAGCCCAAAGTCTTAGCACTAACTTATGAACACAGGTCTGCGAGCAAAGCTTTGATTTGATGAGCTGAATGGCCTCCTACTGCGCTGCCTCATTTTATGATTCTCATGGTGTGTGTATTAGCCCCAGTATTTATTGGACACCACAAAATAGGAAGCTGAAGAACACTGGATTCCTGCCTTGGTTATTTTTTTCTCTCCTTTCTTTGATGTCCAAGCTGACATAATGGAGGATAATATTAATCAAAACTGCCCATCTTGAATTACTTCCTGCAGTAACAGATTAGAGGCTAAAGGAACTTGCAGATTTCAATAACTTCAACAAAACAATGAGCCTATCCAAACAACACTTGGTGTAATTAGATTCAGATCCCAGGCAGTTGTTTTTGGTAGTCTCCCCTTTTTATTCAGAAACCAGTTACTTCTTTCAAAAAAATCTAGCTCGCTGACACATAGCGCTATTTAACTTCCTAATGCCTTAGCCTAACTTAAAACAATATGAACAGATGAAGTTACAGCGATATTTTATGATTCGATTCAGGGCGGAGGTTTGTGTCTGTCACAGCCCCAAGTTTCCAGAAAAACATCAGCTGATCACATCCTTATTTTCCAAAGAGGATCCATCTGGAGCACAGAGCACAACCTTTGTTTCCCGTTTGCTATCCCTATGCGCTGAGCTTGTCAGAGTCCGTCACTGGCAACCACAGTGAGAGGATTTTTCCCTGCAGATCCAACTCATGAAGAAGCATGCATCAACACAGCTCACAAACCTTTACCTAAAATCTGTGTGAGGGCAATTGTAAATAATTTCATAATATATTCTGCTGAAGTATCATCTGCAATAGACTGCACTCGCTGCACGCATTGATCCATTGCAAGATTTGTATACCTACTTCAATTCATCTCCTGTTGCTTAGCAACACTTGTCTGGGAGAATATGGCACTGTTCTCCTTCTGTGCTATATCGCTCATCCTCGACTGGCATCTTGTACCTGTTTATCCTTCATTTAGGGTTCAATACCTTCAGTGAATAAAGTGTACTCATGATGTGATGGTGAAAGTGGTGTTGGCTGAGCGGATGTACATTTTACTGGCGCAGCCTCCGTCTACTAGTCCATGCCATTTTACAGAGTCCTGCAGCTCCAGGAGTAGTGGATAATATTCTTGTGAGAGTAGTAATGGTACTTGAACCCCCGTGAAGAAAAAATATGAAGTTTTTCAGTCGATATGTGCAGGCTCATTAATTTGCTACATTTAAATTTCTTTGCGAAACATCAATATAAACCATTTAATGTTTGAAAAAACAAATCTTCCCTTTCTTTCCTTTTGTCTTACAGGCACTGATTCTTTCTGTCTCCACACATCTCTCTAACAGGTCTCTTGTGCCTTGTTCAAGTTGAAATTCTTCATGTGTGAACCCAGATAAGGTGTTGGCGGACTAATTTGACAGTTGGAAGTATCTCAGTCAAATCCAATCCTGTCTTTACCCAATGTCCATGCATATGTGTCACTGGAAAGGGATCAGGAAGGCCGACTGAATTACCCCAGGGGTACTGAGGCTAATTCATAGATCATAGAAATTTAGAGCACGGAAGGAGGCCATCTCGACCTATCGTGTCCGCGCCAGCCAACAAAGTGCTATCCAGCATAATCCCATTTTCCAGCTCTTGGTCCATAGCCCTGTAGGTTACGGCACTTCAAGTGCATTTCCAAATCCTCTTTAAATGTGATGAGGGTTTCTGCCTCAACCACCCTTTCAGACAGTGAGTTCCAGACTCCCACCACCCTCTGAGTTCTACTGCTCTTATTACTGCCCCAGCTGTGAGCTGCTAAGTCAGCACAACTCAGGGATTGAACCTGCAGATTTCCTGGTGCGTATGGCTCAGCACCAATTATCCATTTACCCAACAAACTATTGAGAAGTGTTTGAAAATATTTAATGCGCTTTATAAACTACAACTATCAGAAGGTGTGCTATCCTTGCACTCGCAGGATTCCAGGGGTGGAAAAATCTGCCACCAGTGACACCTCTGATCTGATGAGGAACACTCTTTTTCTTCAATTCTTCACATCATTAAACATCCGGCAACTATCCTTTCAACCCTGAACATATTACTCAATCTCCTTGTAAAGTTCAATGACAAAGAAAGCTGGAAATATGAGAATAGAAAATTGCTGAAAATGCAAAATGGGTCAGTCAGTATCTGTAAAAAGAAAAAATCCTCGTGGTACTGACAAGATAATCTGTTTTAGTGATGTTGGTTGAGCAATAAATATTGGTCAGGACACTGCCCTGCTCTTCAATTGCATTAGTATCATGGGATCTTTTACATCCATTTGAGAGGGCAAACAGGGCCATGGTTTAAAATCTCATCCGAAAAACGGCACCTCTGACAGCGCAGTCTTCCCTCGGTACTGCACTGGAGTGTCGGCCGTCATTTTGTGCTCAAGCTATATAGTGGGACATGGACCCACAACCTTCTAACTCAGAGATGAGAGTGCTACCATTGGGTCACACTGACACTGAAAGAGAAAGCTTGATTCTGGTGTTTTGGGTAAGTACTCTTCGACATATCTAATTAATTCTGATGCAGGTTACACAGCCGAAACAACATAACTTGTCTTTCTACTTACAGATGCTGACTGACCTGCTGCGTGTTTTCGATATTTCCCGTTTTTATTTCATGCTTCTGAGTTTTCTCATGTGAACCTCATTAAGCCTGATAAAAATGTATTGTTGTAATATCTTTCCAATTCAATGACTTCATTTTCTGCTAGTGGTTGACCATCACACATGCTGTGGAAACTTCATTTTAAATTCTTTGGCAGTAAGCTGATAAAATAACCCAAATAGCCTGTATGGCAAGGATGAGTGTGTGCAATTGAGCTGAACCATGGAATGGAGCTTAACAGATTTTACACCTTGTGATGTGTCCATATCTGAGAATTTCGTTTGTACTTTTCCCCAATCTGGGGATTCATTCCTTAAAATGGACTCTCCTAATATTCAAATAATAAACACAGTTTCATTTATAAAGTGCCGTTCGCCTCCTCAGGACGTCCCCATTGACAATGAATGAAGCAATATTTGAAATGTAATCACTGTTGTAATGTAGGAAAATGTGGCAGTCAATTTACGCACAACAAGGTCCCACAAACAGTAATGCGGTAATGACCAGATAATCTGATTTAGGCAAGTGGGTTTAGGAGATAAATGTTGGCCAAGGCTCCAGTAGAACTCAAATATAAACACAAAATGCTGGGAATACTCAGCAGGTCAGACAGCATCTGTGCAGACAGGAACACGAGTTAACGTTTCTGGTTCTGATGAAAGGTCACCGACCTGAAATGTTGGCCGAAATTTTCCAGGGTGGTAGCGGGCGGGAGTGATGGTGTGTCGGGTGGGAAAGTTGTTATTTTTTGAGAGCGGGTCATGAACCCACTTTCATCCCGCTCCCACGTGCCTTTTCCAATGCCGCGTCTGTTATTGTGGGGCTGACCCGACCAGCAGCGGCGGGCAACCCAATTGAAATGTTTATCAGGTAGTTTACAAGCACTTAAGAGCCTCTTTTCACTTACTTTTTAAATTTCCCTGCATGGCCACGGGATACACGCAGCTCGGGAACCACGTCTGTCAACCTGAGGCGGGAGTTCTGTGGCCATTGCTCCAGCTGATCACTTAACAGCATCAAATGTACAGTAAAAGCTCCCACCTGACAGATGATCACTTTCCTTAGGTAGAAGCCAGTCCATTTCCAGCATAGATTCTGCAGGCTGCAAATGTTTCCAGCACAGTCTCCATTCAGTGTCATTTCTTCTCTCACCATTGACAGAGTGCTTCTGTCATCTGTGCTTCACCTGCCATCTAGTCCATCAACATGGGTACCATTTATACTGTCTTAACTTGGTTCTCAGAATCAGACCACGATGAACCCTAATATCAGCAGCACCAACAACAACACCACAGGACAGAAAGCATCAGCATCCGAGCACATTTCTGCCCGGGAGGCCAGATTTGGCCTCATTATGGCCAGATTTACTTAACTTTATACTGTACACCCATATGGCTGCCACATCATGTGCCAGATTGGCACTACCCCACACCAGCACCATAACCCTACAATGACCAAGCCATTCGGGAGGGTTGCGTTATGTCTCACCATTCACTGCAACTCACTAAGCCACTTACAAAGGTGCACACAAATCTGTCCAAGACCGGAAAGTGTTGAAAATAAATATTTTTATGTTTGACTCCACATTAACAGAAACTTTATATAAACATTGTAAAAAACACCCAAGTGGTTACCTTTGTGTGTTGTTAGTTGGTATGCTTGCAATAGGATGAAGTTGAGTGTGAAGGGTGGTTAGTGAAATGGGGACTTGGATAATGTAAAGAGAGAGAGAGGGATGGGTGGAGATGCAAGGTAAGTTGGTGTGAGTAAGGATGTGCGGGAGTACGGTAGGGAAGGCAGAGTGATGGGGTTGTGATGAGAGGCACAGCAGGATGCAGTTAAGTGTGGTTTTGTACTAACGTTTCCTGATCTAATCAGATAATTGAAATATTTGCGGCACTGCACCCAGGTCCTCCCGGCTAGGGGCCCACCCGTTTTTTTCGGCGCACTCATCGGAGATGCGCCGACTACCTAGGGTGAAAACAGTGCCAAAAAGATCTCCCCGGATTCTGGCCGCTCTGTGGCCTCTCCCATGGCTTGGCATGGCGTGGTCTGTCCATTAGGGGGCGGAGCTAGGGCCCTGCACGAAAAACAGTGCCGGCAGCTCAATGCATGCGCACTGGAGGTTTTGCGCATGCGCAGTAGCTCCTGCCGCCTGCCGGAGGTTCCTCGGAAAAGTCCTTGGAGAAGTCTCTTGGAGAAGTCCCTCGGAGAAGTCCAGTCCTCAGAGAAGTCTCTCGGAGAAGTCCAATCTTCGGAGAAGTCCTCGGAGAAGACCCTCGGAGAAGTCCCTCGGAGAAGCCCCTCGTAGACGTCCTCGGAGAAGTCCAGTCCTCAGAGAAGTCTCTCGGAGAAGTCCCTCGGAGAAGTCCAGTCCTCGGAGAAGACCCTCTGAGAAGTCCCTCAGAGAAGCCCCTCGGAGACGTCCTCTGAGAAGTTCCTCAGAGAAGTCCAGTCCTCGGAGAAGTCCCTTGGAGAAGTCCCGTCCTCGGAGAAGTCCTCGGAGATGTCCCTCGGAGAAGTCCAATCCTCGAAGAAGTCCTCGGAGAAGTCCCTAGGAGAAGCCCTTCGGAGAAGTTCTCGGAGAAGTCCCTCAGAGAAGTTCGGTCCTTGGAGAAGTCCAGTCCTCGGAGATGTCCAATCCTCGGAGAAGTCCCTCGGAGAAGTCTCTTGGAGAAGCCCCTCGGAGAAGTCCCTCAGAGAAGTCCAGTCCTCGGAGAAGTCCAATCCTCGGAGAATTCCCGTCCTCGGAGAAGTCCAGTCCTCGGAGAAGTCCTCGGAGAGTCTCAGAGAGTCCTCGGGAGAATCGGAGTCCGAGAGAGAGAGAGAGAGAGAGAGAGAGAGAAAGAGAGAGAGAGTCAGAGTCCTCGGAGAGTTGGAGAGTCGTTGGGAGAGTCAGAGTCCTCGAGAGAGAGAGAGAGAGAGTCAAAGTCCTCGAGAGCGTTGGAGTTGGAGAGAGCATAGGAGTCGGAGAGAGAGTCGGAGAGGAGTTGGAGTCAGCCCGCTGACTTCCCGGGCCAAGTCAGGAAGATAGGACTTAAGTTTTATTTTGTATTTCTTATTGATGGTTGTTATGCTTTTTGAATGTTATTGTGAAGGTGTTTAGTGCTTTTCAAGGTCCTCTCCGCTTCCCTTCCCCCCCCCCCCCCCCCCCGCTATCTCTGGCTACTTGCGCTGATTTCCTAACTCTCCGCAAGGGTTTTCTGTGCGGCCACAAGTGGCCAAATATGCTGGCCTAAGTTAGTTTGGAGCAACTATTAGCTGTCCACATTGGCTTAAATGGCTAAAACGGGTGTAGGTGACTGGTAACGCTCCCTTTTGAATAAAAAAACAAAACTAAAAAAAATCCTAACTAATTCACTTACACTGGCACAAATTAAATGTGCAGAGTGGGGATTTTTAAGATACTCCAGAAAAATCAAGTTGCTCCAAAAAAAATGGAGCAACTCCTGGGCAAATTTGGGCCCTAGATCCCTGCTTGTGGCCTCCTCTACAATCTGCAACTAGGCTGTTTTGGTCCCCTGGGGAGGTGTCTTCCGCCCATCGGAAGGGAAGAGGACCTCCCTGTGTGCTCTGACTCCCTCCGTAAGCATATGGAGGGAGTCATTGGAGAACCTAGGTGCAGCCCTCTGCCTCTGTGCAGTCATTGTCCTAGCCAATAGTTATCCCTCAATTAACATCCCTAAAAAATAGATTATCTGGTCAGTATCACATTGCTGTTTGTGGGAGCTTGCTGTGTACAAATTGGCTGCCGCATTTCCCACATTACAACAGTGACTACACTCCAAAAAGTACTTCATTTGCTGTAAAGCGCTTTAAGTCATCCAGTAGTTGTGAAAGGCGATATATAAATGGAAGTCTTTCTTTCATTGTCAGTGTTTACAGCGCTCCAATGCTGTAGTGCACTGACAGCACTATGTTAGATTAAACTTCAAATGTAATGTGGTCATGGTCCCGGCTGAATAATCCCGGCTGAAAACGTGTCATGAATGATATCACCAGACCCGCTCCATCTCATTGGGCCGGCTGACGCGCGGCGGGGGTGGCTTAATAGGCCCCATTAAGGTAAGTTCATTTTCAACAGCGGGATGGAGCCAGCAGCGGGGTCGCGACCCACCATGGCCATCACCCACAACAGTCCCGCCCTGGTAGTCAAAATTCCGGCCATTAATTCTATCTCTCTCCACAGGTGATCCTGACCTGCTGTGTATTTTCAGCTTTTTCTGTTTATACTTCAGATTTCCAGCATCTGCAGTATTTTGCCATTGTACCAGTAGAGCTCCCATGCTCTTCTTTGAATAGTGCCATGGGATCCTTTATGTCCACCTGAGGGGATAGAATGAGCCTTGGGTTAACATCTCATCTGAAATCTGAACCTCTGTCAGTGCAGCACTCCCTCAGTACTGCATTGATGTGTAATAGATTATATGCTCAAGTGTCTCTTCAAACAAAATTTGATTTATTTCGGATCTGGACACCAATGTTTAATGTTTTCTAACAATTCAATAACATATTGAACTATATAGCTAAAATAATACAGTACAAATCAGAGGAGGTCATGATCAAATTGCCTTGTATTCTGCTCAAAGCGCACCATGAATACTGTGTTCAGTTCTGGTTACTGGGACATAAGGGAAGCATTCATGCACTTGAAGCAGTGCAGAGAAAAACTACACGGCTGATCCATAGACTTAGAGGTCAGAGTTATTAGGAAAATCTGGAGAAGCTTGGGCTTTTCAGTTTGAAAGGACATATCTAAAAGGTGACCATATAAAAATGTTATAAGAATGTAAACTGTATGGGGAAAGTAAATTGGAAACTTACTTTAAATTAAACTAAACTACAAGAGTAGGAGAGGGAATCATTGGACGGGAGCCCCCAGATAGAGTGGTGCAGAAGGGTTGAATGGCCTCCGTCATCCATAATTATCTTGCGATCTTGTGACATCACCAGTGGCTCTCTGTTTTGAATCTTGGTGAGGAAATAGAATCATAGAATGGTTACAGCACAGAAGGAGGCCATTCGGCCTGTCGAGCCTGTGTCGGCTCTCTGCAAGAGCACTTCAGCTAATCCCACTCCACCGCCCTGTCCCTGTAACCCTGCAAATATTTTCCTGCAGGTACTTATCCAATTCCCTTTTGAAAGCCATGACTAAGTCTGCCTCCACCACCCTAACAGGCAGTGCATTCCAGATATTAAACATGCGCTGCATTAAAAAGTTTTTCCTCGTGTTGCCTTTGGTTCTTTTGCCATTCACCTTAAATCTGTGTGCTCTGGTTCTCAACCCTTCCGCCAATAGGAACAGCTTCTCTCTATCTACTCTGTCTAGACTCCTCATGATTTTGAACACCTCTATCAGATCTCTCAACCTTCTCTGCTCTAAGGAGAACAACCCCAGTTGCTCTAGTCTATCAACGTAACTGAAGACAGCTTCCATTTGAAAGTTAAAAAATGTATAAAATAAGGAAAGACATTTCCTTCTTTGTTATAAACATCAACCGTGTTTCATTTCAGCAGCCAACGTAACTGCAGTGGATTTAATCTACTTTATAAAGTAACCCATTTAAACTCCTATCTCATGGTGTGGCTGGATTTTGAAGGACCAACTTTTAACCATATTTTTGCTGGATTGTCTTAGCTGTTCTTTATATCTCTTTTTCCCTTTTACATTCTTTGAGCTTGCATAAGTAGGAGTAAAATAAGATGTCCACAGTTAGCTGGTTGCAGTATTATAGAGATTATGGGAGTTAGCAATGCATCCTTATTGGTAACAGGGTGTAGAAGCAAGTATGTTCTGAACGTTGGTTTGTCTTAGTTACCAGGCCTGAAGACATGTGACGGTTTGCATTACAGAAATTATGTTTTGAAATCCTGTGAATTGTTTAGTGTAACATTACAACCTGGCAAAGTTAAGTAACTGTGTGGAAACTATTCAAAACAGGTTTATTTGTACTTTGTTCTGACAGAGTGATAATAAAGACAATTACCATTAAGAGACTGGTGTTACCAGAACGTAATTGTAGCTCTCTTGATGGCTTAGCAAGTTCATTCAGTGAGTGTTACAGCCATATGCAGCAGAAGGGGCTTGACAGGGTGGATGCTGGGATGATGTTTCCCCTGACTGGAGAGTCTAGAACTAGAGGTCATAGTCTCAGGAAAAGGGGATCGTGAAGTGAAGAGAAATGTTTTCACTCAAAGGGTTGTGAATCTTTGAGATTCTCTGCCCAAGAGGGCTGTGGATACTCAGTCGTTGAGTATATTCAATAAGAACATAAGAACATAAGAATTAGGAACAGGAGTAGGCCATCTAGCCCCTCGAGCCTGCTCCGCCATTCAACAAGATTATGGCTGATCTGGCCGTGGACTCAGCTCCACTTACCCGCCCGCTCCCCGTAACCCTTAATTCCCTTATTGGTTAAAAATCTATCTATCAAGGCAGAGATTGATAGATTTTTGGATACTAAGGGAATCAAGAGATATGGGGATAATGTGGAAAGGTGGAGTTGAGGTAGAAGATCAGCCAGGGGAATTCAGAAGAAAATTCTTTACCCAAAGAGTGGTGAGAATGTGGAACTCGCTATCACAGGGAGTGTTTGAAGCGAATAGTATAGATGCATTTAAGGGGAGGCTAGACAAGCATATGAGGGAGAAGGAAACAGAGGGTTATGTGAATAGATTTAGTTGAGGAAAGACGGGAGGAGGCTCGAGTGGAGCATAAATGCCGGCATAGACTGGTTGGGCCGAATGGCTTGTTTCTGTGCCGTATATCCTATGTAATCTTATTGAATGGCGGAGCAGGCTCGAAGGGCCGTATGGCCTATTTCTGCTCCTTTTCTTATGTAGAAAGGTTCCAGGCTTGATCCTCGGTCTGAGATGAAATGATCTGATCTCAGCCAGGCCACAGTTGGAGTGCTGTAATATGGCTATATTATTTCACCACATATCTGCTCGACAATTCCCTCACCTCCGCCTTTGATGACCTTGTCCCTGTAAAATTATTATTCTTTCAACCTAGTCATTGCCCCGGTATGCCCCTCTGCCTGCCCCCGCCCCCCCCCCCCCCATCATTGCTCCCTCAAGTTCAAGAGTTGTGGGCTTGAGTGTATCTGGCATTCAACTGATCTAGTCTTCCATCACCAGATCTGGCTGGATCACACCTTGTTTACCTCTGTCAAAGCTGCACTCTATTGCAGGATCATCTTGGAAAGCAAAGATAACCAACCCCCAGCTTTTTTTCTCCACTACCAACTCTGAGCTATTTTCCAATCTTTTAGTTTCACCCAAATAGCTAATGAGCTCCGAATATGTTCAGCTGTAAGCCCCCTCCCATAATAGCTGTGTGTGTACATATTAGAAAATAAACCACACAAAGTTGCCATCTACAATTTAGGCCTTCTTTACACTCACTTTACAACAGGTATTGTAGTGTATGTAGGAACCTTTAGTAATGACTCCACGAGGCAGGGTATGATACTTAAATTGTGTAAACCTGTGGTCCTTTATTTGCAGCTCCTGAGTGAGGACAACAAGCTGTGAGTTCCTTTTTATACTGGGTTACCTGCAGTGTGCATACACAACAATACTCCCCCCTAAGCATTTTTCATATCCTTATTGTCATGACCAGGGGAGGTGATCAGTGGTGGGCTATGGGAGGTTGTGGTGAGGGTTGTGTGGTTGCCAGGTGTGACCCCTGGGCTTGAGGCTGGCCTCGTACGTTTCCCCTCCCTCACACACAAACCAAGTGGGTGTCGCTGTTGTGGGATCCCTCGGGGACGGGGGGTGGGTGGGGGGGGGTTAGCCACGGCAGCAGTGGGTGGTGTGTATACACTGTGATGTGGGTAGTTGTGGGGTGGTGGGCAGGGCCACAAGACTGGGTGGGCTCCTTGTCCACCAACTGGGATGAGGGTCAGGTCATCCCAGGGTTTGCCAGGGAAGCTGGAGGGTATTGGCTTCATGCTCCTGGTGTTGGCCCTGGTGGCCAGGGGTTGTAGGGCTGGTCTGGTGCCGGTTGCCATTGGTGGTGGCTGGGCTGCCCATTGACCACTGTCCCTGTAGTGGGTCTGCTCCCACTGGCTGTGTGTGTGTCCTGCAAGGGGCATCACATTCGTTCCAAAGGTCCAGCCTACATGGTCAGGTAGCCTGCTGGACCTGGGTACTCCCACAGGGGGATTCCCTTGGCATCGGCATGGTCCCTGTAGGACGCAATGTCCTTTGGCAGTATCCTACCGGTATACATGACAGCTTGGCTCTGATCACACATAGTCGAGCCTGCATTATACATTCTAGCATTTGCATCTCTTTTGGGTGTCCTGGTTTTAACAGACATGGTTACATTAAGCATTTCACATTCTCTATTATTATTGTTAAGCATAATAAACTTGCTCTTAACCTTACTGACACCTGCATTCATCTCATTAGTCACATTAGTTAACCAGCATCACAATTCATGGTTACATTGCATACATTTTCATACTTGTACCCTTTAATCGCATCCTTAGCTTAAAAGTCCGTGTACTCAAATAGTTGAAACTTCCCCTTTAAATTTCTTTGATTACCGGTCTCCTTTAAGGGAGCCTTCAGATCCAATTGGCCGCTCGGTGTCACGTGATGCTCCTCCAATGTTCCTCGTGGTGCTGGTGCAGCCACTTCCTGGCTTTCCTGCAGGTGGCCTGTGGTGGTCTTTTCTTCCACAGGGCCACTTCGCCTGATGTGGACTAGGTTCATCCAATTCCTGCCCAGCAGCGTGGGACCGTCGCTGGCTACAATCCACAGGGGGAGTTTGTTCAACACGCCGCCCTGGGAGACCTGGACGTCTACGCTGCCAATCATTTGGATTTTACCTTTGGTATAGGTGAGCAGCTTCGCCTGGACAGGAGACAGTTTTGGTCGATTGGTGGGATTCATCCAAATTTTTTCAAAGGTCATTTGATTCATCACAGACTGGCTCGCCCCGTGTCGATTTCCATGGTGACTGGGACCCCGTCGATGTCCACTTCCAGCGTCCACGGAGCACTTTCGGTGGAGCAGGTAAAGATTCCATACTCTTCTTCCAGGGTTTGAACAACTTCCCCGTCATCTGTGTCGGAGCCCGGTTGATCAGCCAGCTCATCAGAGACGCGGTGAGTAAAGCGTTTTCTGCACATTCTCTGAAGGTGCCCTTTCGCGTTGCAGCCTTTGCATGTATAGTCTTTGTAGCAGCACTGGTGGGCCCTATGGTTTCCTCCACAGCGCCAGCACGGGGCTAGCCGGTTTGCCCCATGTGGCGGACTCAGGGTTGCGGGACTCGGGGCAGCGTTTCTGCCTTTAGAAGTATCAATGCGGTGCACTGCTCTCGTCGGTTTAGAGTCCCTTAGTGCTTCATTTAGTCGCACAGTGCAGCCAGTCTCCTTAAGTGTTCCAATCTTTCTACAAAAGCATCCCAATCATCCCCATCGGTAAATTGCTGAAAGATGCTTAGATTCGACATGTTGAGCGTGTGGTTCGTGACCTCGTATTCCCGTCGCCAGTTGTAGCGTATGTAGGCATCTTTAGTAATGACTCCACAAGGCAGGGTATGACACTTAAACTGTGTAGATCTGTAGTCCTTTATTTGCAGCTCCTGAGTGAGGACAACAAGCTGTGAGTTCCTTTTTATACTGGGTTACCTGCAGTGTGCAGGCAACCCTTAGGTCTCCAGCAGCAGCACCCTCTGGTGTACAGGTAAGGTGTATACAGTATAAGGGTACATTCAGTGTGGCATAACAGTGTTACAGATATCACACAGTAAACAAGCATGCATACACAACAGGTATGACCCTGTTTTATTGGTTATTTATTGAAGTAGATCATTTAGATTGCCAATTTAAACACAATAGACAGATACAACAATGCTAGAGCATTCATAAATCAACAATACAGTTATTTTCGACATTACACCCGTGACTTACATATTTCGCTCGGTAACTCCTCTCCCCTGTTTCTTCAGCCTTGCCTCCAGCAAGTGCGAGGAGCTCATGGACTTCTTTATCACTAAGATTCAGACCATTTGTTCAACTGCCTCATCCATGTTCTCCCCCCGCACCCCCGCCCCCTGTTCCCTTGCCTACCAATCAAATCTTCCTCAGATTTCTCAAGGGAGCAGGAAGTGGGCCTCATGGACAAGGTAAGCTTTAAGAGGGCAAGCGAGAGTTGGATTTGTTTCTGGCTGGGGCAGAGATCACCTCTTACAGAAAGTGATCTCCTGGACTAGTTTTGATCACCCAGATGGGTTGGAGAGGAATTTCCCAGATTTCCTCCCCCCCCTGCCCCCCCAAATTGGCCTGGTTTGTTGCCTGTCCCAGGAGATCACATGGTTTCGGGTGAAGTGGAGAGTGTATAATATAGTGATACACAGGGTATTGTAATTGTGTGGGACAGACTCGATGGACCAGATAGTTTTTACCTGTCTGTCATTGTTCGTATATTCGTTGCTTCAATGCATTTGCTGTTGAAACCCTCAGCATGAAGTCAATTAAATAAAAATGGGGAGAGATGTAAATCGGGCTGCTGATTCGCCATCACCTGTTTTACACAATCGCACAAAGTCAATAACTACCCCAATAGGCTTATTTAAATAGTTGCAAAGAGTCTTTAGATACTCATAGGGAACAGAAGCAATTTTTGAAACTTTTTGATTTACGCTTAGCGTTTCAAAGAAAGTGTTTACCGATTCGCTAGAAATACAGAACACAGGAAATCTTCACAAGTTTGTTCACAATGTCACAACTGATACTACTGAGGGGAGGAATTCTTCGTCCATGATGTCTGTCCTACTCCTGCCAACCCAGCTGTCGCTGTCAGCTTCAGTCCCATCTCACTCCCTCCCCATCTGTCAGACATCTGCCTGAAATCTCAGCCACCCCTATTGAGGCCTCAATCCTCCCTCCTGCACATTCTGTGGCTGCTCCTGCCTTTATCTCCGTGTCTTGTGTTAGCTTCTCCACAGCTCTTCCTTTTGCTGCATCGAGCGAAGTTGTGGAAGGCTGTCCCAGCATGCTGAGTGGCTGTGTCGGCAACCAACCACTTTCATTCTCATTCGGAATTCCGCAACAGTCTCGCAAAAATAACGGGTGTTATTGTAAGAATGAGGCCACGAGGAACCTTAAGCTGCAATCTAGGTAAAGGTAGAGCTCATAATGAGACAGACAGGAAGGTCGTCCCAATGGTGAAGGGGTGAAATTGGCTGCCTCCATTTTACACTTTGCCTGATTTTCTTTCTCAGTGACTACGGTTTACAATTCGGCTGCCAATTCGCTATAAAAAAAGAAAGACTTGCATTTATATAGCGCTTTTCATGACCTCAGGACATACCAATATGCTTTATAGCTAATTAAGTAATTTTGAAGTGTAGCCCCTGTTGTAAATAGGAAACGCAGCGGGCAATTAGTGCACAGCAAGATCCCACAAACAGCAATGTGATAATGACCAGATAATCTGCTTTAGTGATGTTGATTGAGGGATAAATAGTGACCAGGACACTGAGGGTAACTCCCCTGCTCCTCCTTGAAATAGTGCCACCTTAGAGGACAGATGGGGCCTCGGTTTGACGTCTCATCAAAAAAGATGGCAGCTCTGACAGTGCAGCATTCCCTCAGTACTGTACTGATGTGTCAACCTAGATTTTTGTGCTCAAGGCTCTGGAGTGAGACTTGAACCCACACCCTTCTGACTCAGGCAAGGGTGTTATCCACTGAGCCACGGCTGACACTTTCACTTATTTCACCTCCAAAGTCATCATCTGTGAGCCATACAGACCAGGAAGGTCCCATGAAAATCTCTTGTCTGTGCTAAGTTAGCTGACCTCAGCTAGGCCACAGCAGCAATAGGGTGAATAAAAACAGAAAATGCTGGAAATACTCAGCAGGCCAGGCAGCATCTGTGGAGAGAAACAGAGTTAACGTTTCAGGTCTGTGACCCTTCATCAGAACTGGAAAAGTTCCAGATGTAACAGATTCTTAAGGAAGTCAGCATCATCATAGGCAGTCCCTCGGAATCGAGGAAGACTTGCTTCTACTCCTGAAGTGAGTTCTTTGGTGGCTGAACAGTCCAATGCGGGAGCCACAGACTCTGTCACAGGTGGGACAGATAATCGTTTAGGGAAGGGACTGGTTGGTCACTGCCTGCACTTGAGTTCTGCATTCTCTCGACGTTGAGACTCGAGGTGCTCAGTGCCCTCTTGGATGCACTTCCTTCACTTAGGACGGTCTTGGGCCAGAGACTCCCAGGTGTCAGTGGGGATGTCGCACTTTATCAGGGAGGCTTTGAGGGTGTCTTTGTAGCATTTCCACTGCCCACCTTTGGCTCATTTGCCGTGAAGGAGCTTTGAGTAGAGCGCATGCTTTGGGAGCCTCGTGTCTGGTATGCGAACTATGTGGCCTGCCCAGCAGAGATGATCGAGTGTGATCAGTGCTTCAATGCTGGGGATGTTGGCCTGGATCAGGATGCTAACGTTGGTGTGTCTGTCCTCCCAGGGGATTTGTAGGATCTTGCAGAGAAAGAGTTGATGCTATTTGGGCAATGAATGGGGGAGGGGAGGAAAGAACAAAAGGGAAGGTCTATGATACGGTGGAAGGCAGAAGAGATTTAAGAGACAAAAGGGATGATGGACAAAAATGAAATGGTAATTATTGTGTATGTAGACACCTTTGGTAATGACTCCATGAGGCAGGGTATGGTACTTAAACTGTGTAGACTGTAGTCCTTTATTTGCAGCTCCTCTAATGAGGACACCAAGCTGTGAGCTCCCTTTTATACTGGGTTACCTGTAGTGTGCAGGTAACCCTTAGGTCTCCAGCAGCAACACCCTCAGGTGTACAGGTAAGGTGTGTACAGTGTAAAGGTACATTCAGTGTAACAGACATCATACAACAATACAAGCATGCATACATAACAACACTCCCCCCTAAGCATTTTTCAAGTCCTTATTGTCATGACCTGGAGAGGTGATCAGTAGTGGGCTATGGGAGGTTGTGGTGAGGGTTGTGTCGGTGCCAGTACTTGGCTAGCCTCATACATTCCCCCCCCCCGCCCCCCCACACACAGACCATGTGGGTGTCACTGTTGTGGGATCCGTCAGGGGTGTAGCCATTGCAGCAGTGGGCAAGGTGCATACTCTGTGATGTGGGTAATTGTGTGGTGGTGGGCAGGCCACAGGACTGTGTGGGCTCCTTGTCCTCCAATTGGGATGAGAGTCTGGTCATCCCAGGGTTTGCCAGGAAAGCTGGAGGGTATTGGCCTCTCGCTCCTGGTGTTGGCCCTCATGGCCAGTGGGTGTAGGGCTGGTCTGGGGCAGGTTGCCAGTAATGGTGGCTGTGCTGCCCTTGACCACTGTCCCTGTAGTGGGTCTACTCCCACTGGGTGTGTGTGGGCCCTTCCTGGGGCATCACATTTATTCCAAAGTTCCAGGCTACATGGTCTGGTAGCCAGCTGGACCTGGGGGTCTCCCACAGGGGGATTCCTCTAACATTTGCATGGTCCCTGTAGAACCCAGTGTCCTTTAACAGTGTCCTACCTGTGTACATGACACCTTGGCTCTGATCATACATAGTCGAGTTTACATTACTGACTGCCTTTACATTATTAATTACAGCATTTGCATCACTTTTTTGTATCATGGTCTCACCAGACATGGTTACATTAGGCATTTCAAACTCTCTGTCATAATCATCATTACAAGCTTGTTCGTAGCCTTACTTACACAAGCATTCATTTCATTTGTCACATTAGTTACACCAGCATCACAATTCATGGTTACATTATCACACTTGCACCCTTTTACTGCATCTTTAGCTTTAAAGTCCCTGTCATCTTTAAGTTGAAACCATCCCTTTAAATTTTTTTGGTTACTGGTCTCCTTTAAGGAAGCCTTCCAATCTGATTCGCCGCTCGGTGCCACGTGTCACTCCTCCAAAGCTGCCTCTCGTGGTCTGGTCGTGGCCATTTTGATTGCAGGTTCTTCTCCTCGTGGTGCAGCCGCCATCTTCTGGCTCTCCTCCAGCTAGGCTGTGGTGGCCTTTTCTTCCTCAGGTTCGGCCATGGATGTCAGGAGTCCACCTTTCTCGACGAGTTTTGCCTGTTGGAGTCCTGCCCCGGCCCGGAAGGTGGAGTTTGGGTTTTCGGTCCTGGAGATTTCGCCACGGTGTTGTGGAGTCGTCGCCGCACAGTCGAGCTGGACGGTGGGATCTCTGGATGCAGCGAGGGATCCATGTTCGATGTTGATTGCTGGAGCCCGGAGGCCGTCGCCACTTCGACCGACTTGGACCGGGTTCATCCAATTCCTTCCCAGCAGCCAGCAACGATCCACAGGGGGAGTTTGTTCAACACGCCGCCCTGGGAGACCTGCACTTCCACGCTGCCAATGACCGGGATTTTACCTTTGGTGTAGGTGAGCAGCTTCCCTTGGACAGGATGCAGTTTTGGTCGATTGGCAGGATTTATCCAAATTTTTTCAAAGGCCGTTTGGCTAATCACAAACTGGCTTGCCCCTGTGTTGATCACCATAGAAACTGGGACCCCGTCGATGTCTACTTCCATCATCCACGGAGAACTTTCGGTGGAGCAGGAATAAATCCCATACTCTTCTTCCACGGTTAAGCAGCTTCATCTTCATCTGTGTTGGAGCCCCGGTGATCAGCCAACTCTTTGGTAACAGGGTGAGTAAAGCTTTTTCTGCACATTCTCTGAAGGTGCCCTTTCTCTTTGCAGCCTTTGCATGTATAGTCTTTGTAGTGGCACTGGTGGGCCCTGAGGTGTCCTCCACAGTGCCAGCACGGGGCCATCCAGTTTGCCCCATGTGATGCACTCAGGGTTGCGGGACTCGGGGCAGCATTTCTGCCTTTTGAAGTAGCCATGCGGTACACTGTGTTCGCTGGTTTAGAGTCCTGGGTCAGTATTCACCTGGAGTCGCCGGCCGAAGCCATGTAGGCCTGGCTCACTTGAATTGCTTTCTGCAGGGTGACTGTGATGTCCGCAGAGAGCAATTTGTGTAGGAGGCCCTTGTGGCCGATTCCGATGACAAATATGTCCCTTAGTACTTCACTAAGGTGGTCGCTAAAATCACACGGTGCAGCTAGTCTTCTTAAATGTGCAGCATACTTAGTAATTTCTTGGCCTTCGGGTCGCCGGTAAGTGTAGAACCGGTGCCTGGCTGTGAGGATGCTTTCTTTCAGTTTTAGTTGCTCCTGTATTAGTGTTACCAGTTCCTCATAGCTCTTGGAGGTTGTCTTCTCCGGAGCTAGTAAGTCCCTGACGAGACAATGGACGGTGGGCCCACAACTGCTAAGCAGGATGGCCCAGTGCTTTTTCGGTCGTGTAGTCGGTGTGTCCCCATTCAGGTCATTGGCTATGAAGAAATGTTCCAATCTTTCTACAAAAGCATCCCAATCTTCCCCATCGGTAAATTGCTGAAAGTTGCTGAGATTCGACATGTTGTGTGTGTGGTTCGTGACCTCGTTGCCAGTTATTGTGTATGTAGGCACCTTTGGTAATGATTCCACGAGGCAGGGTATGATACTTAAACTGTGTAGACTGTAGTCCTTTATTTGCAGCTCCTCGCGTGAGGACACCAAGCTGTGAGCTTCCTTTTATACTGGGTTACCAGTTTGCAGGTAACCCTTAGGTCTCCGGCAGCAGCACCCTCTGGTGTACAGGTGAGGTGTGTATAGTGTAAAGGTACATTCAGTGTAACAGACATCATACAACAATACAAGCATGTATACATAACAGTAATGGTAAAGGGCTGGATTTTCTGGTCCTTTGCGCTCTGAGCGGCGTGAAAGGCAGTGAGGTCTCTGCGCCCCGTCGCGATCCTCGGTCCGATTTTGTGGTGGCACTGAGCAGCACCTCCGGGAAGAACTGCGCCCGATGTGCAACGTCGCTGGTTGTGACACCGGCAGTAGTTTGGCCTTGTGCCCGATCCGTTTGCCTGGAAGTGCACCCGCAATGACCGCCTGGGAAATCAGTGCGGTCCAGCATAGGCCGGCGGCACAGAGGAAGGTAAAATAGTCTAAAGGTAAATGCGAGTATTTGTTCTTTTAAATTTTAGCGATTTGTGTTGTGGTGGTGTGGGCAATGTTTTGGGAATGTTTTTGTGGTTTTTTTTTAGGTTCCCTCCCCTGCCGCTCCCACCGCCTCCAGGCCTCTCTCGGAACGCACACGGCTCGGCACTTTTACTTCACGAGTTTCCCATCCTTGCGCCACTTGACGCAGGGCTCAGATGCCGAAACTTCCTTACCAAAGCACAAACTATTCCCGGCCGGTAACTTTTCCGCCCCACCTCCATTTTCGCAGAAAAGCTTAAAATCCAGCCCAAAAGTTGAGTCTAGATGAGGTGTGATTGGCAGAATCATCACCAGATGCCGTGGGAAAAAGAAAAAAAAAGCAAGCGGTGGGGTGGTTGGCAGTCGGGTGACTACACTTTGCTGTGTCCCCAGGCTAGCAAAGAGAAAATCGTGCAGGATTCCTGTTTCTGATCACTATACCGTGACCTCCCATGACTGGAAGTGGGCTTGTGGAGTGCTGGGTGAGGACAAGCAAGTCTGCTTTTCACAATTGGATAGCTTGGCACCATCCACCGACAAGGTGTGCACTCAAAGTAATGGCCACTTTTGTGAGGTACTGGAGGTCTTCATGGAAAGGTACCTCAACAGGAATCAACTCCTTCAGGAGAGGAGGGAGGGTCAGACAGATTAGCTGGAAGTTTTAAAGCTGAGTTACACAGCTGAAGAGATAGAGTTGCCAACTCTCCAGGATTATCCTGGAATCTCCAAGATTTGTGTCCAATTCTGGGCACCACACTTTAGAAAGAAATTGAAGCCTTAGAGAGGACGCAGAAAAGATTTATGGGAATGATTCCAGGGATGAGGGACTTCAGTTATGTGGATAGACTGGAGAAGCTGGTGTGATTCTCCTCAGAGCAGAGAAGGTTGAGATGAGATTTGATAGCGGTGTTCAAAATCATGAGGGGTCTAGACAGAATAGCTAGAGAGAAACTGTTCCCATTGGCGGAAGGGTCGAGAACCAGAGGTCACAGTTTTAGGGTGTTTGGCAAAAGAACCAAAGGTAACATGAGGAAAAGCTCTTTTATGCAGCGAGTGGTTAGGATCTGGAGTGCACCTTCTGAAAGGGTGGTGGAGGCAGACCCAATTGTGGCTTTCAAAAGGGGATTGGATAATTACACGAAGGGAAAAAAATTGCAGGGCTACGGGGAAAGGGCAGGGGATTGGGTCTAGCTGAAGTGCTCTTGCAGAGGGCCGGCAAGGGCTCGATGGGCATAATGGCCTCCTTCTGTGCTGTAACCATTCTATGGTTCTATGATAAAGATTCATCCCCTGGACACTGCTGCGAGACACTCAGGAGATAAATCATAGAGGAATTAAAAATAACATTGCATTTTTTTGTTATTTTCTTTGAAAACTTTCATTTGTTGGTGATAAAGATATTGGAGATGAGGGAGAAAAGGCGGCTATACCGAGTGGGATGATTGGAAGTGGGAGGTCATGTGATGAAACCTCTAGGAATCTGTCCAAGCAGAACTGACCACCCAATGGAGAGATGATATTATAGTCAGACACATACAGGGAGGGAAGATGCCGAAACAAAGGGAGTTTCAGACAGATGCTGTTAAGTATGGAAGAACTCCACAAGACTGAGTACTGTGAGCTAGAATTGATGTGATCTTAGTCTCTTTAATACAACTCCAGAGTGCCTAAGCAGCATGGCAGACAACCTTTTATACTCCCTTGCACAAGGTGTACAGGTGACCGTTGGGCTTCCAACAGTTGCGCCCTCTGGTGGCAAGTCTTACACACATCCAATGTTTACATACATCACATCACTCCGCCTGCCCCCCGTCCCCGTCCCCTCCCCAAAGTCTTTGATACAAATTATTTACAAGTTGAGACGATCCGGGGCCCTATGCTCCCTGGTTGATCGTCTGAGCTCAAACTCTGGCATGGGTGAGTTGGTCGGACCATTGCTGCACTGCGGCGCGGCTGGTCTGACAGAACTGTTGGGTATGGTGGGTTCATCCTCTTGATTGTCAGCGAGGTCGATTGCTGGTTGTGTGTGTGTTGGTGGATCGATGATGATGATGTCCTCTTCAGGTTTTCCTGGTTGTCGTGAACCGCAGTTTGGTCTGATCCAAATGCTTTCTGCACGTTTATCCATTCAATAGTTTGACTATAAACACTCTATTGCCCTCCTTGGCCAAGACAATGCCAGCGACCCATTTAGGACCATGACCGTAATTAAGGACAAACACAGGGTCATTAACATCAATGTCACGTGACACAGCCGCACTATCGTACCACATGTTTTGCCGGTGACGCCAGGTTTCCACATGATTATCTAGATCCGGGTGGACTAGGGAGAGCCTGGTTTTGAGTGCTCTCTTCATTAACAATTCTGCAGAGGGAACCCCATTGAGCGAGTGGGGTCACGTCCGGTAGCTGAGCAGAACCCGAGATAAGCGGGTCTGCAAGGAGCCTTCCGTCATGTGTTTCAAGCTCTGCTTGATAGTTTAGACTGCCCATTCCGCTTGACCGTTGGATGCGGGCTTAAACGGGGCAGACCTGACATGCTTGATGCCATTGAGGGTCATAAACTCGTTGAATTCTGAGCTGGTGAAACACAGTCCATTGTCACTGACAAGGACATCGGGCAAGCCATGGATGGCGAACATAGCCCGGAGGTTTTCAATGGTGGCAGTGGATGTGCTGGATGACATGATTACGCATTCAATCCATTTAGAGTAAGCATCCACTACAACTAAAAACATCTTTCTGAGAAAGGGGCCAGAAAAATCTACGTGGATCCTGGACCACTGTTTGGAGGGCCATGACCACAGACTCAATGGAGCCTCCCTTGGTGCATTGCTCAATTGTGAGCATGTGTTGCACTGGTGTACGCATGACTCTAAGTCCGAGTCAATGCCGGGCCACCAAACATGCGACCTGGCTATAGCCTTCATCATGACTATGCCTGGGTGGGTATTGTGTAGGTCGCGTATAAACGTGTCCCTGCCTTTTTTTTAGCAAAACTACATGATTACCCCATAAGAGACAATCCGACTGGATAGACATTTCATCTTTGCGTCGGTGAAACGGTTTACTTTCATCTTGCATTTCCCCGGGAACAGCCGACCAGCTCCCATTGAGGATGCAACTTTTTACAAGTGATAGTACAGGATTCTTGCTGGTCCAGATCCTGATCTGGCGAGCAGTGACGGGTGACCCCTCGCTCTCAAAAGCATCCATGACCAGAAGCAAGTCTGCCGGCTGCGCCATTTCCACCCCAGTAGTGGGCAATGGTGGTCGACTGAGGGCATCAGCACAGTTCTCCATGCCTGGTCTGTGGCGGATAACATAGTCATAGACGGACAATGTTAGTGCCTATCTTTGAATGCGGGACAAAGCATTGGTGTTTATACCTTTGCTTTATGAAAACAGCGAAATGAGCGGTTTTTGGTTGGTTTCAAGCTCAAACCGAAGTCCAAATAGGTATTGGTGCATTTTCTTAACCCCCATATACACATGCTAATGACTCTTTCGCGACCAAACTGTAGGCTCTTTCAGCCTTAGACAGACTCTAGATGCGTATAGGTTGAAGTTTGCCCGATACATTGGTTTGCTGTAACACACAGCTGACCCCATACAAAGATGCATCACAAGCTAGCACTAATCGTTTACACAGGTCATACAGTACAAGTAACTTATAAGAACAAAGTAGGTTTCTAGCCTTCTCAAAGGTTGTCTCTTGAGATTTACCCCAAACCCAGTCGTCACCCTTACGTAGCAACATGTGCAACGGTTCCAGAAAAGTGCTTAACCCGGGTAGAAAGTTACCAAAATAGTTGAGGAGTCCCAGGAACGAACGCAGCTCCATCACATTCTGTGGCATTTTTGATGGCCTCTGACTTTAAGTCCTTGGGTCTGATGCCGTCTGCCGCAATCTTTTCCCCCCAAAAGTTGACTTCTGGCGCCAGGAAAACAAACTTAGAGCGTTTTAGCCTGAGTCCCACTCTGTCTAGTCAACTTAGAACCTCTTCCAGGTTGTGCAGGTGTTCGGTGGTATCACGACGAGTGAGCAGGATGGTGTCTTGAAACACAATGGTGCGCGCAACCGATTTCAGCAGACTCTCCATATTCCTCTGGAAGATGGCAGCAGCCGAGCGAATCCCAAAAGGACACCTGTGGTATATAAACAGTCCTTTGTGCGTGTTGATGTACGTCAATCTTTTCGAAGATTCAGCCAGCTCCTGTGTCATGTAGGCGGAGGTTAGGTCCAACTTGGTGAACAACTTCCCCCCTGCTAACATTGCGAACAGGTCATCCGCCTTGGGTAACGGGTACTGGTTTTGTAACGAGACTCGGTTGATCGTTACCTTGTCGTCTCCACAGATTCTGACTGTGCCATCACTTTTCAACACTGGAACAATTGGACTGGTCCATTCGTTGAACTTGACTGGCAATATGATTCCCTCTCGTTGAAGTCTGTCCAGTTCGATCTCGGCTTTCTCCCTCATCATATATGGAACCACGCGAGCCTTGTGATGAACGTGCCTTGCATCGGGGACTAGATGAATCTGCACCTTGGCGCCTGTGAAGCTGCCGATGCCTGGTTCAAATAGTGACGGAAACTTGCTCAGCACTTGGGTGCATGAGGCATTATCCACTGAAGGTAGTGCTTTGATGTCGTTCGTCCCAGTTACATCGAATCTATCCCAGCCAGCTTCTGCCGAATAGCGTTGCCATCACCTGGTACAATCCACAGTGATAAATCATGCACAGCTCCATCGTACGATACCTTAACTGCCGCACTGCCAATGACTGATATGAACTCTTTTGTGTAGGTGCGCAGCTTTGTCTGAATTGGGCTCAGTTTGAGCCTTTGTGCCTTGTTGCCCCACAGTTTCTCAAAAGCCTTCTGGCTCATAATTGACTGACTTGACCCCTGTCCAACTCCGTTGATACCGGAATACCATTTAATTTGACTTTCAGCATGATAGGAGGGCTCTTGGTGGTGAAGGTGTGTACCCCATACACTTCTTCCTCGGGTTGAGTTGCCTCTCTTGTTTGTTCTTTGTGATCCACGCCAGATCGATCATCCCCTGCCGACTCTGCCACGTGGTGAGTCACAGCACTCTTGCACATTCGCTGGAGGTGCCCCATTGTTTCGCAGCCTTTGCACACATCGTGCTTGAATCGACATTGATGGGCTCGATGATTACCCCCGCAGCGCCAATATGGTGCTAATGGATTTGCATTCACGCCCGATGGCAGACTCTGAGTCATCCTATGTCTTGCAGCTGCAGACATGTAGGGCCTGCCATATGCAGTTCTGCCTGCTAGTGACGTTATTTTATGCATAGTAGTTGCTGGTGAGCTTCGATGCTGGGAAGATATCTGTCTGGTGTTATCGCTCGTGGATATGAATGCCTGGGCTATCGCGATGGCCTTGCTCAGGTCCAGAGATTCGGCGGACAGCAGCTTGTGAAGAATGATCTCGTGGCCGATGCTAAGCACAAAAAAGTCCCGCAGCATTTCTCCCAAAAATCCAGCAAATTCGCAAGTTCCCACAAGGCGTCTCAGGTTGGCGACATAACTTGTCACGTCCTGGCCCTCGGAGCGGTGGTGAGTGTAGAAGTGATACCTGGCCATTAAGATGCTCTCCTTCGGCTTGAGGTGGTTCCGAACAAGCGTACACAACTCTGTATATGTTTTCTCCGCTGGTTTCTCCGGTGCTAGCAGATTCTTGATGAGGCCGTATATTGTGGACCCACACACGGTGAGGAGAATCGCCCTGTGCTTGATCGCTTTATCGTCCCCATTCAGCTCGTTAGCCACGAAGTACTGGTCGGGACGCTTAACGAAGACTTCCCAATCATCACCCTCTGCAAATCTCTCAAAAATACCAACGGCAGCCATGACCGTGTGAAAGTTCATAATCTGTTACTCGTTGCCAATTGTTAAGTATGGAAGAACTCCACAAGACTGAGTGCTGTGAGCTAAAACTGATGTGACCTTAGTCTCTTTAATACAACTCCAGAATGCCTAAGCAGCAGGGCAGACAACCTTTTATACTCCCTTGCACAAGGTGTGCAGGTGACTCTTGGGCCTCCAACAGTTACGCCCTCTGGTGGCAAGTTTTACACAGCTAAAATCTTTACATGCTAACAGACGCGGACAGGGTATAAGACGTATAAGGTGTGTGAGGAGGATCTTGTAAATATAGGAAAGGTAAATGGAAATCATGGAGCAGGTAGGAAGGGGAATTTTTGGAGCGGGCGAGGAGGAGGACAAATGGCTTGTCCCAGTGAATCAACATTGTATTCAAAATTGTGAGGAAATAGATAACTCTCTTGTACAATCCTTGAAGGAATGTGTGATGCTCACACCAAATACTGAGGTGCGTATGTGGCAGTCTTCTCAAAGCCCTGTTGCATTTTAGTTTATCCCTTACTACAGAGTCCAATCGGGTTGTGTTGGATGCACAGTTGAGGTACAGCTGGGTGTACAGTCAAGGTACAGCTGGGTGTACAGTCAAGGTACAGCTGGGTGTACAGTCAAGGTACAGCTGGGTGTACAGTCGAGGTACAGTGTGTGATTCTATTTTCAGAAAATATCTACTACGCCAATCTATTTCGAAATCAGCCTGTTGCAATTAACAACCTCCTTCGCTTGTTGGAAACTCATTTGTTCCCACGGTCATTGCTATTTCTGCCAACCCGGGTCAGATGCAACAAGCTGCGAAGTGAGGGTTATTTTTAGCGCAATACTTTGGGGACTTTAAAGGAAGGATCAAAAAGCCAAAGTATTTGATAAATCCCAAGCTCCACATTTTCTTGTACATCATTAGTTCTGAGGTTAAAGCACCTCTCTTTGAGAAAGTGCCAGAGTCAATGCTGCCCCAGTCTACCAAACTCAGAATAAGAACATAAGGAATAGGAGCAGGAGTAGGCCATACGACCCCTCGAGCCTGCTCCGCCATTTAAAACGATCAGGGCTGATCCGCTCATGGACTCCACTTCCCTGCCCGCTCCCCATAACCCCTTATTCCCTTATCCGTTAAGAAACTGTCTATCTCTGTCTTAAATTTATTCAGTGACCCAGCTTTTACAGCTCTCTGAGGCAGCGAATTCCACAGATTTACAACCCTCTGAGAGAAGAAATTCCTCCTCATCTCAGTTTTAAATGGGTGGCCGCTTATTCTAAGATTATGCCCCTTAGCTTTAGTTTCCCTATGAGTGGAAATATCCTCTCTGCATCCACCTTGTCGAGCCCCCTCATTATCTTATCACCTCTCATTCTTCTGAATTCCAATGAGTAAAAGCCCAACCTACTCAACCTTTCCTCATAAGTCAACACCCTCACCTCCGGAATCAACCTAGTGAAGCTTCTCTGAACTGTCTCCAAAGCAAGTATATCCTTTCGTAAATATGGAAACCAAAACTGTACGCAGTATTCCAGATGTGGCCTCACCAATACCCTGTATAACTGTAGCAAGACTACCCTGCTTTTATACTCCATCCCCTTTGCAATAAAGGCCAAGATTCCATTGGCCTTCCTGATTACTTGCTATATCTGCATAATAACTTTTTGTGTTTCATGCACCAGGACCCCCCCCAGGTCCCGCTGTACTGCAGCACTTTGCTCTTCGATTTTTTTTTCCTGCCAAAGTGCATGACCTCACACTTTCCAACATTATACTCCATCTGCCAAATTTTTGCCCACTCACTTAGCCTGACTATGTCCTTTTGCAGGTTTTTTGTGTCCTCCTCACACAAGTCTGTTGGATCCTACCCACACCCATACCAGCAGCCTAACTATTCAGTAGCTCCACTCATCCTGATAAATGTTTCAAACAAGTAACATTACACAAAACAGAATTTGTTTTATTATATCCACATGATCTTGGCACTGCAGCTGTGACTGTGCTCGACTCCTCCAGTTCGCAAAGCTTGACTGCATATCAACACCACATCGCTGTGTGAGAGCCTCGGTAACACTGCACTATTGAGAATAGTGTATACCCTTCCAACTATGTTCCCCAGGCAGCTAGTCAGAGCATCACACATACAGAGAAGTCATCTCCTCCCCTGGAGAAATACCTCAGGATGACAGATACACCGTGAAGCACAGACTTTGGAAGCCAAGAGGTGGATTTGCTGTACAGCTCTTTTGTAATCTGGAGTATGGGCGGAAATTCATGGAAGGAGAGAGAATGAAAAATGTTTTTTTCAATTCATTCATGGGATATGGGCGTCGCTGGCAAGGCCAGCATTTATTGGCCATCCCTAATTGCCTTTTGAGAAGGTGGTGGTGAGCCGCCTCCCTGAGGTGAAGGTACTCCCACAGTGCTGTTAGGGAGGGAGTTCTAGGATTTTGCCCCAGCGACAATGAAGAAACAGTGATATATTTGCATGTAAGGATGGTGTGTGACTTGGAGGAGAACTTGGAGATGCGCCTGCTGCCCTTGTCCTTCTAGATGGTAGAGGTCGCGGGTTTGGAAAGTGCTGCTGAAGAAGCCTTGGTGAGTTGCTGCAGTGCATCTTGTCGATGGTACACACTGCAGCCACAGTGTGCCGATGGTGGAGGGAGTGAATGTTTTAGGTGGTAGATGGGATGCCAATCAGGCCGGCTGCTTTGATCTGGATGATGTCGAGCTTCTTGAGTGTTGTTGGAGCTGCACTCATCCAGACCAGTGGAGAGTATTCCATCACACTGCTGACTTGTGCCCAGTAGATGGTGGAAAGGCTTTGGGGAGTCAGGAGGTGAGACACTCACCACAGAATACCCAGCCTCTGGCCTATTCTTGTAGCCACAGTATTTATGTGGCTGGTTCAGTTAAGTTTCTGGTCAATGATGACCCCCAGGATGTTGATGGTGAAGGATTTGGTAATGGCAATCCCGTTCAATTTCAAGGGGCGAGAACAAAAATACCAGAACTTTCCCAATCAACTTAATGGAGCAGGCACAAACAACAACAACAATTTTAATTTATATAATGCCTTTAATGTGGTAAAAATATCCCAAAGCACTTTACAGGAGCATTATCAAACAAAGTTTGACATTGAGCCATATAAGGAGATATTAGGACAGGTGACCAAAAACGTGGTCAAAGAAGTAGGTTTTAAGGAGCATCTTAATGGAGGAGAGAGAGGTGGAGAGGTTTAAGGAGGGAATTCCAGAGTTTAGGGCCTAGGCAGCTGAAGGCATGGCCGCCAATGGTGGAGCGATGAAAATCAGGAATGCTTTAACTTTCTTTTTATAGTTTCCCCATATTGCACCAGTTTATTAATAATCTTTGCTGGTTATTAACTACTGGTCAGAAAATGCAACAATGGCTAAGGGAAGGCATGTTACTTGTAAACAGGCTACAGGCGAAAGTCACTTTCATCTACCACACCATGGTATCAATTGGTGTCTGCAGCACAGCTTGTAGCTGCTGGAGCCACTCCTTCTCTCCGCATTCCAGCCTACATTGGGTGTGGGCTTGCACACAGGCTGTAAAAATTAGCAGATCTGCTAATGGCAGGCATCAGTTACCCTGACTGACTGCAAGGGAGTTCTGGCATCTGCTTCCTTTTATCTGAGTAGGTGGAGCAATATTGATAGTGCAACTATATCTTACTCCCTCACAGAGACTGGTGCAAGATTAAATTCTTTCCATAACACTAATAGCAACACAGGACTGTTAGCTCCTTAAACAGAGTCACAAGTCTATTAACAGTCACCCCATAGACTCATGTGGCCAATAAGTACTGTCTCCACTAACAGGCTGGAGGAACCGTTAATATTTTCCACATGTTACTGATGACAGTTAAAATAGCTGTTATTTAGAAGACAATTATGAGTCTCTTTAGGGCTCAGTATGTTTAACGTGTTGACTGATTTCAGAGCATCGGATTCATTGTCCAGCAAGGTTAAAACAGACTATCCAGCAGATAACATTGATACAGCATTATTTAGGAATTGTTCACAAACAAGTCAATGTAATGAAACTTTAAATAGAAATGTTTATTTGTGGATCAAAAGCGTTATTCAGCACAAGATTTTCAACATTCCTGTCTATCACATCAATAAATTACCTTTTAATACTGAATTGTGAAAAGCTCCCAATTATTAGCTGTCTTTCTTTTCCCCTCCTCCTGAAGATACTAGGCCGAAAGAGGGCAGTAACAGCTGCGAGGCGCGAGTTCCTGCCTCAGGCTTACTGCCTGAGAGGAAGTGGAGTGCAAAATACTTCCTCTCGGGGGTGTGACTGGGACGCAAAGTTTCCAGCGCTACGTGGTGGGACACATAGCGCTGGCGGGAGTACAGGGCCCTCCCCTTCCATTAAAGGGGGAGCTAACAGGAGGCGCAAACGACCCGAATGTTTCCCCCACTGACTTACATTAAGGTACAGAAGGAAACAAAAGAAAGACTTGCATTTATTTAGCACCTTTCACAACCTTGAGACTTCCCAAAATGCTTTACAGCTAATTAAGTACTCTTGAAGTGTAGTCACTGTAGTAATTTATAAATACGCGGCAGCCAATTTGCGCACAGCAAGCTCCCACAAACAGCAATGTGATTATGACCAGATCATGTGTTTTTTTTAATGATGTTAGTTGAGGGATAAATATTGGCCAGGATACTGGGGATAACTCCCCTGCTCGTCTTTGCGTGGGATTTTACTGTTTTTTTTTGGAATTCTGGCCTTTTTTCCCCCACTTTTTTCATTTAACTTTTTTTATATATATTTGTAATTTAACTTTATACAAAAAGCTTAAACCCTCTCAGGATATGGTTTCATAAACATGATATAACATACAATTCTGTTTTAACAGAGGCATTGACTCATTTTAGGAAAACAGGTAAGATGTGCGGTTGATAACAAATAAAAAAATTTCATATGAATGAATTCAGCATTTGTACCCTGGTATCACACAGTACTGTTCCTAAGCCTAAAATACTAAAGCCATGAAATTGCGAGACTCCATTCCTGGCTCAGGGTCGCATTCAACTGGAACACACATTGGAGAACAGGATACCGAGGGCAATGCCCCTGTTTTGCATCACTCCCAATTTTCTGGATCGGAGGCTCACAATTTCAGAACTTAAAGGGCAGAAGTTAAACAGTGGGTGAATGTTTTAATGTGTCCATACGATGTTCTTCTGTTAAAGTAACAAACAGAGAAATGTAATCAAATACGCTGTTGTCGCCAACAGTCATTTTTAGCCACAAATTATTTTGCCAAAGGTACTGGATTGTTTAAGGGGACATCACTGATCACCACCAGTTAGTGGTGCTTCCAAATCTTTGTTGCGCAAACACCTTGTAGTTAACGAATAATTAAATAAATAAAATTAACAGCTGTGCATTACAGCAAGCTCCCCAAGGTCATGATGACCCTTGGCCGTCGGGAACTTAATTAACTGTTTGGGAATTCCACGCTCCCAACGTTCAATCAGATTGATAGGAAACAGGCTTGTCCCACGTCATCTCAACAGAGTGCTGAAAGTCAATTAACTTGGAGAGCTGACACATTTCTTTCAGTTGCAGAATCAGACTGTGATTGCATATTTCGAATTGCAGTACACACAGACAGGCACTATTTTTTCTATAGTCCTTCGAAAGAACAACCTGATTCAAAACAACTGCAGAGCCTGGCTCCAAACACTGTTCACTTGGAACAGATCCTTAAGAAATTCCTTACAGCTCAATGCTCACGCTTAGCTGGGAAGACTCCTCCAGTCCCTCTCTGACTCCCCTTGACAGGATACAAGAAAACGCTTGTCGTCTGATAGGCAAACCTGCTTTCACCTCTGACCTCCAATCTTTCTCTCTGTTACTAGCAATACTGCTGTGGTCATTGCTTCTTTGAACCATCCTCTTGTGTACCTGCTAACACAATCTTGATCCTCTCAGCTTTGAAATCGAGACTCATTGCATCATTTCCTACTATAACTCATCCATTCCCAGACCTCGTAACTAAAGAATTCTTCACCTCCCTCAGCCATTGCTTCATTCCACTATCTGCAGGAGCTTGGAATAATCCATTGTTACTGACTATGAAAAACAGGGTTTGACTTTTCAACCCTGAAAAGAATTCAGGAGTATTTCTGCTCACTTTTCCAGTGATTTTTCAGTAGCTCTTTGCCTCAGCGTAGCTCAGGACAAGAAATTAAACAGTTGTTACCGCAGAAGCCTAGTATAGAGGAGAGGTGCATGGCCAACTATATAATCATGCTTTCTTGCCAAATCTTGTTGATTCATTGCTGAAGATAGCATATTATTTTCCAGGCCCCTTGGAGCTATCACGGTGTTGCTTTCACTCTGTTGACCTGCAATGTCTTTTTTTCATTTCAAAACGATCTCTGTCTTGCCCCAATAGCTGTATGAATAATTTGAATAATTGTTACCCCCCCAAATCTATTCTTCAAATATAGTTCTGTGCCACCCATATATAATAGAGGGAGTCCCCTTCGGCAAGACTGATTCACCACCCAATTGTAATTGGTTTCAAAATGACACTCCTGTCTTGCTGGGAGCAGTCATCCACTGCCTATCTGTCATTAAGAGGAAAGCACAAGGAAAAGTATCCCACTTAAAAAAAAAAAAATAATACATCCAGAATGGAATCTTTATTCCTGACATCATAACTGCACAGTATCTGGAATTGACATCAGAGTTTAAGCACTCGAGCATATACAGCCAGTTCATTATATGGAACATATTGATCAGTATACTAGAACTGATCCATAGGCGTTGGTGCCTGTAAACCCGTGGTGGGTAATCCCTTCTCCCCAGGTGTCTTCGGCCTCTCCTCATCCATGGGCTGACATAGCCAAGAGCCCTTCTTCAAGCTTGACACCGCCTGGCAATAGCATGCAGCATGATTCGCTGGCAAACTAGTAATGTCCCCATTAAACTCTCTCACGGACGTTGTAAGGACACTGTAATAGCAGATAAAAGTGCCTCTTTCAAGTCGGAGCTTCACGCAGCGTGCTGTGCGCAACCATTGCAGTCAGTGTGACCTGCGATGTAGGATCCTCATCCCTCCATTTAAATACGCTGCCAATACCACCTGCTGCACCCTGGGAATGCCTGGTTTTTCAGACATTTCCTGGGATGGGTGTATAATGAGGCTTTGGGGCCAAATTTTGCATCTGGGGCGCTAGCTCTAGTGAATCTAGAGGGCGGGGCAGAAAGTTTTGATGCCGCTGCAAATCAGGAGCCAAATTTGCCGGCTGGGTGGTAAAAGCTGGACACCCTCTGGGGCGCTAATTGAGGCACAAGCGAGCTGAAAATCCAGCCCTTAAAGCGAATCCATCTAGAGGGTAAAACTAAGTTGAGAGCAAATTCTAATAATTTTACAATGTTTTAAACGATCCTAGATAACCTGCATTTATGCAGCACTTTAACGTAGAGGAATGTGCCGAAGTACTTCAGAGAGGCACAATCAAAAAATGGACACTGAGCCAAGAAAATAGATATTAGGAAGGATGGCCAAAACTTGGTCAGAGGTGAGTTTTAAGATGTATCTTCAAAGGAGGAATGGGAGATGAAAAGTTGTAGGAGGGAATTCCAGAGAGTGGGATCCAGGCAGCTCAAGGCGCAGTTACTATACTGAAGGGAGCAAGGTATACCTGCCCCCAACCCTCTGAGAACTCTGCGTTCCTTCAATTCTGGCCTCTTGTGCAACCCGATTCCTTTCACCCCTCCATTGGTGGCCGTGCCTGCAGCCATCTAAGCTCCAAGCTCAGGAATGCTGTCCTTAAACCTCTCTGTCTGCCTTTAAAACGCTTATTAAAACCTACCTCATTGGCCAAGCTTTTGATCACCTGTCGTATTATCTCCTTATGTGGCTCAGTGTCAAAGTTTGTCTGATAATGCTCCTTAGGATGTTTTACTACATTAAAGGTGCTATATAAGTGCAAGTTGTTGTTGTTGTTGAGGCCAAAGTCAGAGGAATGCATAGTTCAAAGGGGAGGGGGGGGAGGGGTAGAGAGGTTGTAGGGCTGGAAGAGGTTAGAGATAGGGAGGGCAAAGCCATGAAGGGATTTAAACATAAGAATGAGAATTTTAAATGTTAGATGTTGGGGAACAGGAGCCAATGTAGGTGAAGGAGGACAGGAATGATGAGCGAACAGGACTTGGATTGGGTATAGGCAGCTGTGTTTTGAATGCGCTAACGTGTAACAAAGGGTGGAGAATGTGTGGCCGGCCAGCATGGGAACAATTGAGTCAGGCTAAACCGATTATTGTTAAAAGTACAATAAGAAAAGCAAAGATTCAAGGTTACAAGTGCTTCATTTTCTTCCATCTCCTGTACTACAACAACAACTCGCATTTATATAGCGCATTTAACAAACATCCCAAGGTGTTTGGCAGGAGTAAAATCAGACAACAATTGACATCGAGCCAAAAGAGGAGACATTAGGCCAGGTGACCAAAAGCTTGGTCAAAGTGGTCGGTTTTTATGTAGAGTCTTAAAGGAAACGAAGGAGGTAGAGAGGCAGAGGTTTAGGGAGGGAATTCCAAAGCTTGGGGCCTAGAAAGCTTAAGGGATGACCACCAGTGGCTAATTACTAATACTAATCACATTTCAACGTCTAAGTACAACTGAATGCAACCAACATTCATTTTATTACTTTTCAGATGAATTGTTGCGCTGTATTGGCCAATTTTCCAAAAGGACGAGAGATCGTTTTGTGGAATACCAAATGTTTTTGGTGGGAAATTCAAATATCCCTGAAAGAAAAAAAACCAGCGTGAGCATGATTTCTCCTTTTTAAATCCAGACAGTGAGCGAATGCAGACAAGTGCTAATTTTAATATTTCAAACATTAGAAAGATGACAATCAGTAACAATTTATGTTAATTTTGAATAATGTAAAGCAAATTGAAGTTTCTCTAAACCACATTTGGAAAAGCATAATTCAATCAAGCAGAGTCAAAATGGTTTTATGAAAGGGAAATCATGTTTGACAAATTTGCTGGAGTTCTTTGAGGATGTAATGAACAGGGTGGATAAGGGAGAACTAGTGGATGTGGTGTATTTGGATTTCCAGAAGGCATTCGATTAGGTGCCACATAAAAGGTTACTGCACAAGATAAAAGCTCACGGGATAGAGGATTGGCTAACTAACAGAAAAAGAGTCGGGATAAATGGCTCATTTTCCAGTTGACTAGTGGTGTGCTGCAGGGATCGGTGCTGGGGCCTCAACTATTTACAATCTATATTAATGACTTGGATGAAGGGACAGAGTGTAATGTAGCTAAGTTTGCTGATGATACAAAGAGGGGTGGGAAAACAAATTGTGAGGAGGACATAAAAAATCTGCAAAGGGATATAGACAGGCTAAGTGAGTGGGCAAAAATTTGGCAGATGGAATATAATGTGTCAAAATGTGTGGTTATCCACTTTGGCAGAAAAAATAGAAAAGCAAATTATAATTTAAATGGAGAAAAATTGCAAAATGTTGCAGTATAGAGGGACCTGGGGGTGCTTGTGCATGAAACAAAAAAAGTGAGTATGCAGGTACAGGAAGTAATCAGGAAGGCAAATGGAGTGTTGGCCTTTATTGCAAGGGGGATAGAGTATAAAAGCAGAGAAGTCCTGCTACAACTGTACAGGGTATTGGTGAAGCCTCATCTAGAGTACTGCGTGCAGTTTTGGTTTCCGTATTTAAGGAAGGATATACTTGCATTGGAGGCTGTTCAGAGAAGGTTCACTATGTTGATTCCAGAGATGAGGGGGTTAACTTATGAAGATAGGTTGAGTAGGTTGGGCCTCTACTCAATGGAGTTCAGAAGAATGAGAGGTGATCTTATCGAGACATATGCTAATGAGGAGGCTCGACAAGGTGGATGCAGAGAGGATGTTTCCACTCATAGGGGAAACTAAAACTAGGGGACATAGTCTCAGAATGAGGAGCTGCCCATTTAAAATTGGGATGAGGAGGAATTTCTTCTCTCAGAGGGTTGTAAATCTATGGAATTCTCTGCCCCAGAGAGGTGTGGAGGCTAGGTCATTGAATATATTTAAGGCAGCGACAGACAGATTTTTGAGTGATAGGGGAATAAAGGGTTATGGGGAGCAGGCAGGGAAGTGGAGCTGAGTCCATGATCAGATCAGCCATGATATTAAATAGCGGAGCAGGCTCAAGGGGCCGTGTGGCCTACTCCTGCTCATTTTTCTTATGTTCTTCTAAATAGGATTTCAATTAACCTGTCTTTTGTTAAGAGGGAGTCAGAAGGTTTCACAAAGTATATTAAAAGAGTTTATGTAAAGAATTTATTGCCATGTACTTCATATACACTGATCTGAAAGTCAATTCTCCTCAGATTCATTTTCATTATTGACTTAGACTAGATAGGATCATGTCTACAACTGGATCTTCCTTCTCTAAATCCTGCAGCATATTTGAACAGGGCAAATTATAGAGTGAAATAAAAACAGAAAATACTGTAACTGCTCAGCAGGTCAGGCAGCATCTGTGGAGAGAGAAGCAAGAAGCAGAGTTAACGCTTCTCTCTCCATTGATGCTGCCTGACCTGCTGTATCTGCACTATTTTGCTTTTGAGATTGTAGAGTGAGTTGGTCTAGTTACAGCTAATGTGTGCTGAGATCAGCATCGCTGTATGTGCATAGATTCAGGTGGCAGCTTATACAGGCACTTCCATTAAATACACCTGTAATTCTGTACAGTATACACGTACATCTTGTCTACATATACATGATTGAAGCTGTGTGTAAATGCAACGTTCACGCAGAGGAATTTAGTTTAGTTTTTCTATTGTTAACCACTGTGGGAGAGTCGGTGCCATTATGGGAAGCAGTAAAGATAAGTTAGAGGGATGCTTTGGCTTTTATTTTACAGTTCTGCTTTCAGGTTAAAGAGGCACATTTCAACTGGCACTGGCGTGAGACCAAACTGCGCTACTCTTTTGTATTTGCCTTGCAGCATAGATCCTTGGGACAACATTCTCCAATATGCCGCGTTGTGCCTGCCAGGTTATACCTCCTGCACATGATCAGTGATCCAGCTTCCTCCCAAATGTATGAGGTGAATCCTGTGGTGTTGCTATGAAAGCGTTCCCAGTTTTGGAGTAAGCTGGAGTTCCCTTTGGTACTAATAACATGCCAACAACATGGTAAGCAATGGATTCTGGGGAATACTCTGGCTGTTAGACTGGAGCCAACACAATGCGAATTCACTGCAAGATTGCCCGCATTGGCGAGCGTTCATTCATCCAAGCACAGTTAACACTGCCTTGTGCTATCAGGTCTACACTTGTTTTTTTGCAGATTTGTTACGAGAATGTAATGAATACTCCACTAAAAATATAGTATTAGCACGGTGTGGAGAAATGTTGAGTCCAATATAAAGTCATGCCACACAGTGAATTGTATTTCAATCTCATACAGGATGGGAATACAGAGTGAGGGTGTTTAAAGTGTCTTACTCTCTGGGTGTAATAGACAGCAGAGCTCAAGTGATGGGAGAACATCATTGAACTAAAATATTCCATTACACACATACCACCTACTGGAACTGATTGGAATTGCACACAGATCATGCCATCGACAGGACAATTCACTCTAGTTCAAGCACATTATCGGGCACATTAAGGGCCAACATGCAGAATAAACATGAAGACTTATCATTATAGTCTGCTGCACTCAGATGGATTTCTTCATTTTGCTTTAGGGACTGCCCCGATTGGCTGTGTGTGAATGAGATACCACAGCGACTGAAGTCCCAGTAAGCAGTCGTGGAGAATTCAATGGATTATTTATGATCTCTGTGTGTTATTACTGAACACTGTAACATTATTGGGATTCATTTATTAAAAAGATTGCTGTTGGCATTGGCTCTAACAGTTGCATTATCTAAAGATTAATGAGTAATTTTGGAAGTGCAGACCAGAGCACATTTCGCAACCTTATGCTGCCAACTAACTGTTGAGTGGTGGCTTCTGTGCACTGTAGCATTGGAGCATTGGGCAACATTATACGCTATTATAGCTATTTAAAGGGAAAGCACACCATATTTCAAGGGTCATGCATTGCATGTATATTGCAGCAGAGTCAGTGTAAGGCTTGCTTTAATGCCGGCGAACGACTGCACAGTTGTTTTCATAGCGTCACACTCTTTCCTTGGAGAATAGTGCGAAATAGGGGAAGAGTTTGCTGATTACAACAAGGTGCTATATAAAGGTGCCTTTATATAGCACCTTTAATAGTGAAACGTCGCAAGGCACTTCACAGGAGCGTTATCAAACAACATTTGGCATCAAGACACATAAGGAGATATTAGGGCAGATGAGGTAGGTTTTAAGAAGCATCTTAAAGGAGAAAAGAGAAGTAGAGAGACGGAGAGGTTTCAGGAAGGAATTTCAGAGCTCAGGGCCTCGGCAGCTGAAGGCACGGCACCAATGGTGGAGCGAGTAAAATCGGGGATGCGCAAGAGGCCAGAATTGGAGGAGCGCAGATATCTCAGAGGGTTGAAGGGTCAGAGGAGATTACAGAGCTAGGGAGGGGCGAGGCTATAGAGGGATTTGCAAACAAGGATGAGAATTTTTAAATCGAGGATGTTAACAGACTGACCGACCACAAAGTGAATGCTTCTTCCATGAATGGAACACCCTTTATACTAACCGAGGGGATAGAATCATAGTAAAATTACAACACAGAAGGAGGCCATTTGGCCCATCGTGTCCATGCCGGTCGAAAAAGAGCTACCCAGCCTAATCCCACCTTCCAGCACTAGGTCCGTAGCCCTGTAGGTATCAGCACTTCAAGAGCACATCCAAGTACTTTTTAAATGTGATGAGGATTTCTGCCTCTACCACCCTTTCAGGTAGTGAGTTCCAGACCCCCAACAGGGTGGCAAATGTAATCCCACTATTTAAAAAAGGAAGGAGAGAGAAAACAGGGAACTACAGACCGGTTAGTCTGACATCAGTAGTCGGGAAAATGCTAGAGTCTATTATAAAGGATGTGATATTGGGACACTTAGATAATATCAACGTGATTAGACAAAGTCAACATAGATTTATGAAAGGTAGATCGTGTTTGATAAACCTGCTGGAGTTTTTTGAGGATGTAACTGATAGAATAGATAAGGGAGAACCAGTGGATGTAGTGTATTTGGATTTTCAAAAGGCCTTTGATAAAGTACCACATAAGAGGTTAGTGTGCAAAATTAAAGCACATAGGATTGGGGGTAATACACTGGCATGGATTGAAAACTGGTTAACTGACATGAAACAGAGAGTAGGAATAAATGGGTCTTTTTTGGGGTGGCGGGTAGTGACTAGTGGGGCACTACAGGGATCAGTGCTTGGGCACCAGCTATTCACAACACATATGAATGATTTGGATAAGGGAACCAAATGTAATATTTCCAAGTTTGCTGACGACACAAAACTAGGTGGGATTGTGAGTTGTGAGGAGGATGCAAAGATGCTACAAGGCGATTTAGATAGGTTGAGTGAGTGGGCAGATGTTATCCACTTTGGTAGGAAAAACATTAAGACAAAGTATTATTTAAATGGTGATAGCTTGGGAAATGTCGATGTACAAAGGAACCTGGGTGTCCTTGTACACCAGTCACTGAAAGCAAACATGCAGGTGCAGCAAGCAGTTAGGAAAGCAAATGGTGTGTTGGCCTTCATTGTAAGAGGATTTGAGTACAGGAGCAAGGATGTCTTACTACAGTTACACAGGGCCTTGGTGAGACCACACCTGGAGTATTGTGTACAGTTTTGGTCTCCTTACCTAAGAAATGATATGCTTGCCATAGAGGGAGTGCAGCGAAGGTTTACCAGACTGATTCCTGGGATGGCAGGACTGTCCTATGAGGAGAGATTGGGTTGACTAGGCCTGTATTCACTAGAGTTTAGAAGAATGTGAGGGGATCTCATTGAAACGTATAAAATTCTGACAGGGTTGGACAGACTGGATGCGGGGAGGATGTTTCCCCTGGCTGGGAAGTCTAGAACAAGGGGCCATAGTCTCAGGATATGGGGAAGGAAATTTAGGACAGAGATAAGGAGAAATTTCTTCATTCAGAGGGTGGTGAACCTGTGGAATTCTCTACCACAGAAGGCTGTGGAGGCCAAGTCACTGAATATATTTAAGAGGGAGATAGATAGATTTCAAGACACAAAAGGCATCAAGGGGTATGGGGAAAAAGCAGTAATATGGTGTTGAGATAGAGGATCAGCCATGATCATATTAAATGGTGGTGCAGACTCGAGGGGCCAAATGACCTACTATTGCGACTATTTTCTATGTTTCTATGGGCCCAATTTTGGCCAACACTTTTTTTTTGCGCACTGACCCTTTATGCGCCGACCTGGTTTACTGGAAAGGGCGCCACAAAACTTTCTTAGTATCCTGGCCCCTCTGCTGAGTGTCCCAGGTCCTGGCGCGGCGTCCATGGTGGAGTGGGGGGTGGCGGAGCTACAGCCCTGCGCTGAAAACATTGCCGGCAGCTGTCCGCATGCGCAGTGGGGTCTGCACGCATGCTCCTCGTCCTCCCAGCGTGTCCTGCAAGCTGTCAGCAGGACCCAATGTTCGCTGCCCCTAACCGTGGCCGAATGGTCGCCCGCGTCTGAGTGCAGCCCAGGCTGCCAGAAACCTACCTGAGATGCCGCCGAGCCCCACCTTTCCTCTCCCTCCTTCCTGATGCTGTCGAGCCCTGCCTTTCCTCCCCTCCCCCTCCCCCTCCCCTCCCCTCCCCCGCCCCCAGCCTCCCGATGTGTCTTTGCCGGCCGCCCATATCCCACACCGCATGGACTCCCCACAAGCCGGCCCTCTGCCTTCCCCGGCCCAAGGTAGGATTTACTTCAAATATTTAATTGTTAATCAATTGTTTACCTGAGTTCTTTATTTTTATTTAGTTATTTTAACTTTTATTTGGAATGTTTGGTGCTTGGGTGCTTGGTGCTTAGAAATTGCAATTCTCGGCATTTAGTTTGCTCCAGTTCTAGTGAGTTAGAATGGTTTCATTGTAGAACAGATTTTTTTTTCAAAAGGGGGCATGTCCAGCCACTTACGCCTGTTTTGCAAGTTTAGGTAGCGAAAACTTACTCCAAACTAACTTAGAATGGAGTAAGTGTAGATTTTTGTACGCTCAGAAAAACCTTGTCTACACTTATAAATCAGGCGCAGGGAATGAGAAATGGGGAGAGGGGGGAGGGTGGAAGGGGAGTTTATAAGCATTAAATACCACTTTTACAAATAAAGAGCCATCATCAATAATAAATGCTAAATAAATCAATAACTCAACCAATAAATCAATGAAAAAAACTAAAAAATAAAAAAAATTAATCAATAAATAAAAAATTAACTTTCTACTCACCTACTGCAGCACCGGGAGCCCTCCAACAGCGTGCTGGAACGCCCCCCCCCCCCCCCCCCCCCATGTCTCTCTCTCTGTCTCTGTCAGTGCTTCTCTGTGTTTCTGACAGCGAGGGGTAGGGGGAGAGGGGAGTGGAGGAGGGGAGGGAGAGGAGGAGGAGGGGAGTAGAGGAGGGGAGGGAGAGGAGGAGGGGGGAGGGAGAGGAGGAGGAGGAGGAGGAGGAGGAGGGGGAGGGAAAGAGAGAGGAGGGGGGAGGGAGAGAGAGAGAGAGCGAGGAGGGGGAAGGGAGGGAGAGAGAGAGAGAGGAGGAGGAGGGAGAGAGAGAGAGAGAGAGAGGAGGGGGAGGGAGAGAGAGGAGGAGGGGGAGGGAGAGAGAGGAGGAGGGGGAGGGAGAGAGAGGAGGAGGGGGGAGGGAGAGAGAGAGAGAAAGGAGGGGGGAGGGAGGGAGAGAGAGAGAGGAGGAGGAGGGAGAGAGAGAGAGAGAGAGGAGGGGGAGGGAGAGAGAGGAGGAGGGGGGAGGGAGAGAGAGAGAGAGAGGAGGAGGGGGGAGGGAGAGAGAGGAGGAGGGGGGAGGGAGAGAGAGGAGCAGGGGGGAGGGAGAGAGAGGAGGGGGGGAGGGAGAGAGAGGAGGAGGGGGGAGGGAGAGAGAGGAGGAGGGGGGAGGGAGAGAGAGGAGGAGGGGGGAGGGAGAGAGAGGAGGAGGGGGGAGGGAGAGAGAGAGAGAGGAGGGGGGAGGGAGAGAGAGGAGGAGGGGGGAGGGAGAGAGAGGAGGAGGGGGGAGGGAGAGAGAGGAGGAGGGGGAGGGAGAGAGAGAGGAGGAGGGGGGAGGGAGGGAGAGGAGGAGGGGGGAGGGAGGGAGAGGAGGAGGGAGGAGGGAGGGAGAGGAGGAGGGAGGGAGAGGAGGAGGGAGGGAGAGAGAGGAGGAGGAGGGGGGAGGGAGAGAGAGGAGGAGGAGGGGGGAGGGAGGGAGAGGAGGAGGGGGGAGGGGGGAGGGAGAGAGAGGAGGAGGGGGAGGGAGAGAGAGAGGAGGAGGGGGGAGGGAGGGAGGGAGAGGAGGAGGGGGGAGGGAGGGAGAGGAGGAGGCGGGAGGGAGGGAGAGGAGGAGGAGGGAGTGAGGGGGAGGAGGGAGGGAGAGAGGGAGAGGAGGAGGGGGGAGGGAGGGAGAGGAGGAGGGAGGGAGAGAGAGGAGGAGGGGGGAGGGAGAGAGAGGAGGAGGAGGGGGGAGGGAGGGAGAGGAGGAGGGGGGAGGGAGGGAGAGGAGGAGGAGGGAGTGAGGGGGAGGAGGGAGGGAGGGAGGGGGAGCAAGCAGGAGGGAAGGGCTGAACGGGAAGGAGGGAGGCTGAACGGGCCCCGCCGCCGGCTACCACGGAGGATTTCAGGCAGGGCCCGCCCCCAACGAGATGCCGGGCGGGCGGGCCCCACCGCTGCCGCTGCCGCCGTCTGCCACGGAGGATTTCGGGCGGGACCCGCCCCCAGCCAGGTGCCGGGCGGGCTCCACTGCCGACGACAACGGCAACGCCCGCACCGAGAAGCCGGGCCACCGCCGAGGACTTTGGGCGGGGCCAGCCTCCAGCGAGATGCCGGGTGGGCAGGCCCCGCCGTCGACGAGGTAAGATATGTCAGGCCACTCGGCTCGGGATAGGGGCGATGTCCCTTTGGCCAGGGATGGGGTCGTCTCCCGGAGACAGGACGCGCTGGGAGGGCCAGGAGCTACTGCGCAGGCGTGCAGCCTCCACCGCGCACGTGCGTAGCTGCCGGCAATGTTTTTGGTGCAAGGCTGTAGCTCTGCCCCCAGCAGCTCCTGCTGCGCCGTGCCGAGCTGGAAACAGGCCCACAGATATTGGAGAATCACGAGGTAAGTATTCGGCGCAATTTCTGTGCTACAAATTAGGCGGGCCTCTCCGATGTACACCGTTCTAGCGGCGGTCCGAAACTTGAGACCATTGTCCCCTAGTTTTAGTTTTCCCTATGAGTGGAAATATCCTCTCTGCATCCACCTTGTCGAGCCCCCTCATTATCTTATGTGTTTCGATAAGATCACCTCTCATTCTTCTGAACTTCAATGAGTATAGGGCCAACCTACTCAACCTATCTTCATAAGTCAATCCCCTCATCTCCTGAATCAACCGAGTGAACCTTCTCTGAACAGCCTCCAATGCAAGTATATCCTTCCTTAAATACGGAGACCAAAACTGTATGCAGTATTCTAGATGTGGTCTCACCAATACCCTGTACAGTTCTAGCAGAATTTCTCTGCTTTTATACTCTATCCCCCTTGCAATAAAGACCAACATTCTATTTGCCTTCCTGATTACTTGCTGTACCTGCATACTAACTTTATGTGTTTCATGCACAAGGACCCCCAGGTCCTTCTGTACTGCAGCACTTTGCAATTTTTCTCCATTTAAATTATAATTTGCTTTTCTATTTTTTCTGCCAAAGTGGATAACCTCACATTTTGCCACATTATACTCCATCTGCCAAATTTTTGCCCACTCAGATTTTGTGTGTCCTCCTCATTATTTTCTTTCTCATCCATCTTTGTATCATCAGCAAACTTGGCTACATTACACTCATTCTCTTCATCCAAGTCATTAATATAGATTGTAAATATTTGAGGCCCCAACACCAAACCCTCCGGCACCCCACTAGTCACTGTTTGCCAACTGGAAAATGACCCATTTATCCCGACTCTCTGTTTTCTGTTAGTTAGCCAATCCTCTATCCATGCTAATATATTGCTCCAACCCCGTGAGCTTTTATCTTTTGCAGTAACCTTTTATGTGGCACCTTTTCAAATGCTTTCTTGAAATCCAAATACACCACATCCACTAGTTCCCCCTTAGCCACCCTGCTCGTTACATCCTCAAAGAACTCCAGACCTAATGGTAGGTATAATGGTAAGTACTGCAGGGAATAGAATACGGCGAGGGTGATCTCCTGGATTCGTTTTGATCACCTGTGTTGGAGAGGAATTTTCCCAGATTTTTTCTTCCTAAATTGGCCTAGGTTGTTATCTGTTTTTTTTGCCTCTCCCAGGCGATCACATGGCTCCGGTTGGGGTGGAGTGTAAAATGTTTCAGTATAAGGGGTGTCGCAGTTGTGTGAGGCGGACTGGTTGGGCTGGATGCTCTTTGCCTTTCCGTCATTGTGCAAAGGTTTATATGTCAGGGCTACTAATCAAGGACCGTGCGGCTTTTGGTCGGCCGGCGCCGACAAGATGGGCCGAAATGGCCTCCTTCTGCTCTGTAAATTTCTATGTTTCTATGTAACTTCGTCAAACATGATTTATTGAATAATGTTTAGACTGAAATTTCTGGGTTGTTTTTAGTGCACAGTTACAGTTATTATATTAAGGATTCAGTTAAACCCACGTGATTCTCTGATATTTTGTATTTGTCTCACCGGGGTTGTGATGTTTGTGTTTAAACCACTGATGATGGGCCCTCTCCACACTTAGGGCCCAAGGTTCGGCTGTCCCACAGAACGTCGCACCTCCAAGAGGCCCGCCTATCTTGTAGAATTAAAAGCGCGCCTAAAACTTACCTCACAATTCTCCATGTTCAGCAGGCCTGTTTAGCAGTCGGCGCAGCTCAGCACAAGCAGCTGGGGGCGGAGCTACAGCTCTGCACTGAATAGAGTGCTGGCAGCTGCGAGCGTACACAGTAGCTCCTGGCCCTCCCAGCGCGTCCTGTCTCCGGGCGACCCTATCCCTGGCCGAAGGTACGTTGCGATGTTCGCCGCCCCTATCCCAGGCTGAGTGGCCTGCCTGCTTCACTGTCCCTCGCCTCGCCTCGTCGCCACTGCCCTTACCACCTTGGCGGCGGGGCCCGCTCGACCAGCGGCTCTTCAGCGACGGGGCCCACCCGAACTCGTCCCTGGTGGCGGATGGTATGTTGCCTCCCTGGTGCAAGGGTCAAGGATGTCTCCGAGCGAGTGCAGGACATTCTAAAAAGGGAGGGAGAACAGCCAGTTGTCATGGTGCACATTGTACCAACGACATAGGTTTAAAAAAAAGGGATGAGGTCCTACGAGACAAATTTAAGGAGCTAGGAGCTAAATTAAAAAGTAGGACCTCAAAAGTAGTAATCTCGGGATTGCTACCAGTGCCACGTGCTAGTCAGAGTAGGAATCGCAGGATAGCACAGATGAATACGTGGCTTGAGCAGTGGTGCAGCAGGGAGGGATTCAAATTCGTGGGGCATTGGAACCGGTTCTGGGGGAGGTGGGACCAGTACAAACTGGACGGTCTGCACTTGGGCAGGACCGGAACCAATGTCCGAGGGGGAGTGTTTGCTAGTGCTGTTGGGGAGGAGTTAAACTAATATGGCAGGGGGATGGGAACCAATACAGGGAGACAGAGGGAAACAAAAAGGAGACAAAAAATAAAAGACAGAAAAGAGATGAGTAAAAGTGGAGGGCAGAGAAACCAAAGGCAAGAAACAAAAAGGGCCACTGAATATAAAAGGGCTGCAGGAGGGGTCAAAACTAAAAATCATGGTTTAAAAACTAGGATGAAAACACTCTACCTAAATGCACGCAGCATTCGAAATAAAGTAAATGAGTTGACGGCACAAATCATTACAAATGGGTATGATTTGGTGGCCATTACAGAAACGTGGTTGCAGGGTGGCCAAGACTGGGAATTAGACATACAGGGGTATCTGACGATTCAGAAAGATAGGCAAGAAGGGAAAGGAGGTGGGGTAGCTCTGTTAATAAAGGATGATATAAGGGCAGTTGTGAGGGATGATATTGGCTCTAATGAACAAAATGTTGAATCATTGTGGGTGGAGATTGGAGATAGTAAGGGGAAAAAGTCACTGGTCGGCGTAGTTTATAGGCCCCCAAATAATAACTTCATGGTGGGGCGGGCAATAATCAAGGGAATAATGGAGGCATGTGAAAAAGGAACGGCAGTAGTCATGGGGGATTTTAACCTACATATCGATTGGTCAAATCAAATCGCACGGGGTAGCCTGGAGGAGGAGTTCATAGAATGCATACGGAATTGTTTCTTAGAACAGTATGTAACAGAACCTACAAGGGAGCAAGCCATCTTAGATCTGGTCCTGTGTAATGAGACAGGAAAAATAAACGATCTCCTAGTAAAAGATCCTCTCGGAATGAGTGATCACAATATGGTTGAATTTGTAATACAGATTGAGGATGAGGAAGTTGTGTCAGAAACGAGCGTACTATGCTTAAACAAAGGGGACTACAGTGGGATGAGGGCAGAGTTGGCTAAAGTAGACTGGAAACAAGGACAATTGAGGAACAGTGGAGGACTTTTAAGGAGCTCTTTCATAGTGAGCAACAAAAATATATTCTAGTGAAAAAGAAGGGCGGCAAGAGAAGGGATAACCAGCCATGGATAACCAAGGAAATAAAGGAAAGTATCAAATCAAAGACCAATGCGTATAAGGTGGCCAAGGTTAGTGGGAAACTAGAGGATTGGGAAAATTTTAAGCAACAGCAAAGAATGACTAAAAAAGCAATAAAGAAAGGGAAAATAGATTCCGAAGATAAACTTGCGCAAAACATAAAAACAGATAGTAAAAGCTTTTACAGATATATAAAACGGAAAAGAGTGACTAAAGTAAATGTTGGTCCCTTAGAAGATGAAAAGGGGGATTTAATAATGGGAAATGCGGAAATGGCTGAGACCTTAAACAATTATTTTGCTTCCGTCTTCACAGTGGAAGACACAAAAACCATGCCAAAATTTGCAGGCCACAGGAATGTGGGAAGGGAGGACCTTGAGACAATCACTATCACTAGGGGGGTAGTGCTGGACAGGCTAATGGTACTGAAGGTAGACAAGTCCCCTGGTCCTGATGAAATGCATCCCAGGGTATTAAAAGAGATGGCGGAAGTTATAGCAGATGCATTCGTTATAATCTACCAAAATTCTCTGGACTCTGGGGAGGTACCAGCGGATTGGAAAGCAGCAAATGTAACGCTTCTGTTTAAAAAAGGGGGCAGGCAAAAGGCAGGTAACTATAGACCGGTTAGTTTAACATCTGTAGTGGGGAAAATGCTTGAAGCTATCATTAAGGAAGAAATAGCGGGACATCTAGATAGGAATAGTGCAATCAAGCAGACGCAGCATGGATTCATGAAAGGGAAATCATGTTTAACTAACTTACTGGAATTCTTTGAGGATATAACGAGCATGATGGATAGAGGTGTACCGATGGATGTGGTGTATTTAGATTTCTAAAAGGCATTCGATAAGGTGCCACACAAAAGGTTACTGCAGAAGATAGAGGTACGCGGAGTCAGAGGAAATGTATTAGCATGGATCGAAAATTGGCTGGCTAACAGAAAGCAGAGAGTCGGGATAAATGGGTCCTTTTCGTGTTGGAAATCAGTGGTTAGTGGTGTGCCACAGGGATCAGTGCTGGGACCACAACTGTTTACAATATACATAGATGACCTAGAAGAGGGGACAGAGTGTAATGCAACAAAATTTGCAGATGACACTAAGATTAGTGGGAAAGCGGGTTGTGTAGAGGACTCAGAGAGGCTGCAAGGAGATTTGGATAGGTTAAGCGAATGGGCTAAGGTTTGGCAGATGGAATACGATGTCGGAAAGTGTGAGCTCATCCACCTTGGGGAAAAAAAACAGTAAAAGGGAATATTATTTGAATGGGGAGAAATTACAACATGCTGTGGTGCAGAGGGACCTGGGGGTCCTTGTGCATGAAACTCTTTTGAGTCGTTTGGGCCCTCGCTGGACTGCTATGCAGATGGGCTGCCTGCTGGGCTGCTGCGGGTGATGGGTTCTGCTTCGTGGCCAACCATGGTGTCAGTTGCCACTGGTGTGTATGTTGGGGGGGTCAAAGAAGGTAGGGTCCAAAGTGGATTGCTCTGGATAGTCCATGAATCTGAGTTTGATTTGGTCCAAGTGTTTCCAATCCAAAAAAGTTAGTTTGCAGGTGCAGCAGGTAATCAGGAAGGCGAATGGAATGTTGGCCTTCATTGCGAGAGGGATGGAGTACAAAAGCAGGGAGGCCTTGCTGCAACTGAATAAGGTATTGGTAAGGCCGCACCTGGAGTACTGCGTGCAGTTTTGGTCACCTTACTTAAGGAAGGATATACTAGCTTTGGAAGGGGTACAGAGACGATTCACTAGGCTGATTCCAGAAATGAGGGGGTTACCTTATGATGATAGATTGAGTAGACTGGGTCTTTACTCCTTGGAGTTCAGAAGGATGAGGGGTGATCTTATAGAAACATTTAAAATCATGAAAGGGATAGACAAGATAGAGGCAGAGAGGTTCTTTCCACTGGTCGGGGAGACTAGAACTAGGGGGCACAGCCTCAAAATACGGAGGAGCCAATTTAAAACCGAGTTGAGAAAGAATTTCTTCTCCCAGAGGGTTGTGAATCTGTGGAATTCTCTGCCCAAGGAAGCAGTTGAGACTAGCTCATTGAATGTTTTCAAGTCAAAGATAGATAGATTTTTAACCAATAAGAGAATTAAGGGTTACGGGGAGAGGGCGAGTAATTGGAGCTGAGTCCACGACCAGATCAGCCATGATCTTACTGAATGGCGGAGCAGGCTCGAGGGGCTATATGGCCTACTCCTGTTCCTAATTCTTATGTTCTTATGAACTCCTCCTCGGTGGCGGGCCCCGCCTGAGCAGCACCTCTTTGGCTGCGGGGTTTGCCCGAACTCCTCCTCGGTGGTGGGCCCCGCCCGAACACCACCTCAGCAGCGGGGCCCGCCTGACCAGCTCTTTGCCAGGCTGTTGGAGGGTTCCCGGTGCTCCCAAACCGTTAGGTGCTGCAGTAGGTGAGTAGAAACTTTAAATTTTTCATTTATTGATTGATTGTTTATTTTTTACTTTTTTAATTTTGTTTTTTTAATTTGATTTTTTGATTGATTGATTTATTGATTTATTTATTATTTATTATTGATGATGGCTCTTTATTGGTAAAAGTGTAGTATTTAATGCTTTGGAAAATCCCCTAACTTCCCTCCACCCCCGCCCCCCCCCCTCCCCCCGCCCCTCCGATCTCTGGCTTCCTGCGTCTAATTCTAAAGTGTACGCAAGGTTTTTCTGAGCGTACAAAAGTCGAACACTTACTGGAGTAACTTTTCGCTGCCTAAACTTACAAAACAGGCGTAAGTGGCTGGTAACGCCCCCTTTTGAAAGAAAAACTGAACTCAAACGAAACTAAACTACCTCACTAGAACTGGAGCAAACTAAATGCCGAGGATTGCGATTTCTAAGATACTCCAAATTCAACAAGTTGCTCAAAAAAGAAGGAGCAAACCAGCTGAAACTTGGGCCCGAGAATGGACATTAGTTGTAAACAGATAGATCAGGTTATCACACACCAGGCCATTCTGAGCAGCTTCTATTGTATTCCGTCTTGCCTGTTGAATGAGTGTTTGTGGTTAGAAACCATTATTTTCCACAAATCTCTGATCATAAACAGATGATAATATGCACATTAATGCAACTGGAGAGATACAACTTACACTGCTGAGAGAACAAGATGATCCAAGCTGAAGTGGCTTGCATAAATCATAAACACAGTCCGAGTTGAAACAGGGAAGCTTCCACCAAAACAAAATCTTCTTGTATACTGTTACTTTAGCCTAAGACAATTAAAAGATAAAGCACCAGCGGTTACTTCACTATGCCTTACAAAATGGGAAGAAAACTTGCATTTATATAGCGCCTTTCACAACCTCAGGATGTCCTAAAGCGCTTTGCAGCCAATTAAATAATTTTGAAGTGTAGTCGCTCTTGCAATGTCGGAAATGCAACTGCCAAAACAGCAATGTGACAATGTCCGATGTTTTTAGTGAGGGATAAATATTGGTCAGGACACTGGGGAGATCTCCCCTACTCTTTTTCGAAATTAGTGCCATGGGATCTTTTATGTCCACCTCAGAGAACAGACAGGGCTTCCTTTTGTTAAGTCCTGACTCTAATGTACTGACTTACACGAGACACATGCTGAAGTCAAGGTCACTCAGGACCTGCACCTTTAATTCCAGCTCTCCTGTGCTGCACTTGCCTGAGACCTCCCTTTATATACCTCAGTGGGACAGGTATGGAGTGTCTCCTGCAAGTGCACCCCTGGTGGTAAAGTATGCTTATTGTTACAGGTCATATCCAGTTACAGTCATGTATAGCATGGTAAGATACAGTTATATACAGTAATGTGAGATATATGATATCACCCTCCCCCAAGGTCTTATTGCCGTTATAGATTCAGTCTCTCAGGTGGTCTGTGCTCTCGCGTGGAGCATCTTAGTTGTGGTTCAGTTGTTTGCCTTGGTGCCTGTTTTTCGTTCAGTGTGATTGCTGGTGTCTCGCCTGGGCTGTCTGTTTCGTTCGGTGTGATTGCTGGTATCTCGCCTGGGCTGTCTGTTGAGACTGCCCTTTCCTCAGGTTGTTCCACCTGTTTGTCCACCAGGTGTGGTGTGAGTTCCACATTGTAGTCTGCCTCTGGTTCTTCAGTGTTATCAGTGAATCTACTTTTTACTTGGTCTACATGCCTCCGGCAGGTTTGGCCATGTCCATTTGTACAACCAGTAGCCTGTTTTCCTCTTTGTCTGTTACTGTCCCTGCAAGCCATTTGGGACCCCGGCCATAGTTTAGCACAAACACTTTGTCCCCTATCTCATTCCACCTCCCCCTCGAATTTTGGTCATGGTACTCAGTTAACTTTTGACGCTTAGCCTCAACAATTTCATGCATGTCTGGGAGGATTAACGAGAGCCTGGTCTTTAAAGTTCGTTTCATCAGTAGTTGTGCGGGGGGAACCCCAGTCAACGAATGCGGACGAGATCTGTATGTTGGCAGCAGTCGCAACAGGCAGCTCTGCAGCATGGGACCTTGGATTCTGAGCATGCCTTGTTTAATGATCTGCACTGCTCGCTCCGCCTGGCCATTGGAGGCTGGCTTGAAAGGTGCCGTCTTAACGTGATTTATACAGTGGTCAACTATAAAATCGTGAAATTTTGCGCTGGTGAAGCACGGACCATTATCACTGACCAATATGTCAGGAATGCCGTGCATTGAAAACATGGTTCTAAAGCTCGCCACAATGGTTGAGGTGGTGCTCGAGTTTAAAATGGTGCACTCGATCCATTTTGAAAATGCATCAACGACTACGAGGAACGGTTTGGTGGGCCAGGGGCTTAGGGGGCCTCCCTGGGGGCATTACTGAGTTGGGCACAAATGGTGCACTGACGGACGCAGAACTCCAAGTCTGCGTCAATGCAGGCCACCAGACATGAGATCTGGCTATGGCCTTCATAAGGACGATCCCCGGGTGCTCGCGATGGAGCTCCCGGACAAACGCCTCCCTGCCTCATTAGGGCACAACTACTCGGCTGCCCCACATCAGGCAGTCTGCCTGTAGTGAGAGTTCATGCATGCGCCTATGGAAGGGTTTGACCTCCTCGGGGCAGGCATCACGAGCCTCTGCCCAGTCACCGGTTAAAACGCATCTTTTTACGAGAGGTAACGTGGGGTCGTTGGTCGTCCAGGCTCTGATTTGGCGAGCCATCATGGGCGAACCTGTGGATTCAAAGGCATTGATTGCCATGACCAACTCACAGTCCTGTTCGTCAGACCCTTCTGTGGTCGCCAGGGGTAGCCTGCTAAGCGAGTCGACACAGTTGTCTGTGCCTGGTCTGTGCCTTATCGTGTAGTCGTAAGCCGCCAGCATGAGTGCCCACCGCTGAATGCGCGCTGAGGCGTTGGCGTTGATTGCCTTGCACTCGGATAGTAGGGACGTGAGGGGTTTGTGGTCGGTTTCTAACGCAAACTTGGCACCGAAAAGGTATTGGTGCATCTTTTTGATACCGTACACGCACGCGAGCACCTCCTTCTCAACCATACCGTACCCGCGCTCCGCCCGCGAAAGTGACCTGGAGGCATAAGCAACGGGCTGCAATTCACCCGCATCATTGACGTGCTGTAAAACGCACCCGACCCCGTATGCTGACGCATCACACGTAAGGACTAACTTTTTACCTGGGTCAAAAAAGGCTAAAACACTCTTAGAACGTAGAAGGTTGCGTGCCTCATTGAAGGCGCGTCCCCCCAAAACCAATCGCACCCCTTTCTGAGTAGCACATGGAGAGGCTCCAGCAGTGTGCTCAAGTTCTGCATAAAGTTCCAAAAGTAATTTAGTAGCCCGAGAAAGGCGCACAGTTCCGAGACATTCCGGGGCCTGGGTGCCAGGCGAATCGCTTCGGTTTTGGATTCCATCAGCGGCAATCCTTCCTCCCAAATATTCAACCTCAGGCATGAGAAACAGACACTTGGATTTCTTAACTCTTAGGCCTACCTGATCCAATCGACTTAGTACTTCCTCAAGATTGCGGAGATGAGAGTCGGTGTCCCTGCCCGTGATGATAATATCATCTTGAAACACAACCGTCCCTGGGATGGACTTGAGCAGACTCTCCATGTTGCGCTGGAATATAGCAGCTGCCGACCTGATGCCGAATGGGCATCGATTGTACACAAAAAGGCCTCGATGTGTCTTGATGGTGGTGAGTAGCTTCGACTCTTCGGTCAGTTCTTGCATCATATACGCAGATGTGAGGTCAAGTTTCGAGAAAAGCTTTCCTCCAGCCAACGTGGCAAATAGGTCCTCCGCTCTGGGCAACGGGTATTGGTCCTGTAGGGAGACTCTGTTTATGGTAGACTTGTAATCCCCACAGATTCGCACGGATCCATCAGGCTTCATGACAGGGATGATGGGCTTTGCCCAGTCGCTGAATTCCACGGGAGAAATTATGCCTTCCCGCAGAAGCCGGTCCAGTTCATTTTCAATCTTTTCCCTCATCAAATAAGGCACAGCTCTAGCCTTGTGATGGACCGGTCTGGCATTCTGTGTGATGTAGATTCTAACTTTAGCCCCTTTGAAGATGCCCACACCTGGCTGAAAGAAATGTTCACAACGGCTTAGAACTGTTGAGCAGGAGGTCCGTTCCTCTGCCGACATGGCGTGAACATCATCCCATTTCCAATTAAGTTCTGCTAGCCAGCTTCTCCCCAACAGGGCTGGGAGATCCCCGGGGACAATCCACAGGGAAAGTCGGTTCACCATCCCTTTGTGTGTGACTGAGAGCATGGCACTGCCAAGGACTGGGACGATTTCTTTAGTATAGGTCCTTAGTTTGGTGTCGATCTTTGTGAGTTTTGGTCTGTTGCTTTTGTGCAGCCACAGCTGTTCAAATTGTTGAACGCTCATGAGGGGTTGACTGGCCCCCGTGTCCAGTTCCATGTTGACGGGTATCCCGTTGAGTAGTACCCTCATCATAATTGGAGGCGTCTTGGTGTAAGAACAGTGGACATTGATCGTGTTAACCCGCTGTACCTCGGCATCCTGTGCACTGTTCCAACCATCTTCTTGTCCGCTTTCCGACCATTCCGATTCGTATACCAGCCGAGCTGCTGTTTTTCTGCACATGCGAGCCAGATGCCCTGTGTAGTTGCAGTTTCTGCAAACGGCATGCTGAAATCGACACAACCTGGTTGAGTGCCTTCCCCCACATCTCCAACACAGACCGTTTCCATTGTTTCCGAAGGATGAGCTGAGTCTGGCTGATCTCTCTTGAGCTTCTCTCAATGTGTTGTTGATTGCTCGCATTGTGGGTTGATGAGGTGTGATCGGCCGTTCATGTGGCCCTTGATTTTGATGGCTTCTGGCGCCACTGTCTGCTGTTGAAGGCCTGCTCTCCTGCCTTTGTCTGTGTGTGGGGGTAGCGGTTTGTTTCACAATGTGAACCCCTTGTTCCGATGCCTCGTTGGTTTTCGTACCCGAAGTATAGATCAGCCTCGTTTCTTCTTCGCCTGCCAAGAACATCTGTGCGACCAGTGCTGCTGCCTCTAGAGTCAAGTTCGTAGACTCTATAAGCTTTCGGAATATGCCTGCGTGGCCTATTCCTTCAATAAAAAAGTCTCTCAGTACTTCTCTCTTTAGTTCATTGGGGAACTCACATGAACTAGCCAGCCTCTGAAGTTCCACCACGAAGTCGGGTATGCTTTGGCCCACACAGCGTCTGTAGTTGTAGAACCCGTGTCTGGCCATGTGTAGGCTGCTCGCTGGCTTCAGGTGGTCTCTCACCAGTGTGCTCAACTCCTCAAACGATTTGCTTGCTTGTTTCTCGGGTGCCAGCAGGTCTTTCATTAAAGCGTATGTTTTCGAGCCACAGCTGGTCAAGAGATGGGCTCTTCTCTTGTCTGCCTTATCGTTGCCCAGCCAGTCTTTGGTCACAAAGCTTTGCTGGAGCCTTTCTATAAAGTCATCCCAATTGTCTCCAGCATTGTATTTCTCATCTGAGCTGTTGGTAGCCATTCTGTGGATTCTATGATCCGGTAACTCGTCGCCACTGTTAAGTCCTGACTCTAATGTACTGACTTACACGAGACACATGCTGAAGTCAAGGTCACTCAGGACCTGCACCTTTAATTCTAGCTCTCCAGCGCTGCACTTGCCTGAGACCTCCCTTTATATACCTGAGGATTTTTTGAGGATATAATGGTGGATAGAGGTGTACCGATGGATGTGGTGTATTTAGATTTCGAAAAGGCATTCGATAAGGTGCCACACAAAATGTTACTGCAGAAGATAAAGGTATGTGGGGTCAGAGGATAGCATGGATAGAGAATTGGCTGGCTAACGGAAAGCAGAGAGTCAGGATAAATGGGTCCTTTTTGGGTTGGAAATTGGTGATTAGTGGTGTGTCACAGGGATCGGTGCTGGGACCACAACTGTTTACAATATACATAGATGACCTGGAAGAGGGGACAGAGTGTAGTGTAACAAAATTTGAAGATGACACAAAGATTAGTGGGAAAGCGGGTTGTGTAGAGGACACAGAGAGACTGCAGAGAGATTTAGATAGGTTAAGCGAATGAGCTAAGGTTTGGCAGATGGAATACAATGTCGGAAAATGTACGGTCATCCACTTTAGAAAAAAAAACAGTAAAAGGGAATATTATTTGAATGGGGAGAAATTACAACATGCTGTGGTGCAGAGGGACCTGGGGGTCCTTGTGCATGAATCCCAAAAAGTTAGCTTGCAGGTGCAGCAGGTAATCAGGAAGGCGAATGGAATGTTGGCCTTCATTGCGAGAGGGATGGAATACAAAAGCAGGGAGGTCCTGCTGCAACTGTACAGAGTATTGGTGAGGCCGCACCTGAAGTACTGTGTGCAGTTTTGGTCACCTTACTTAAGGAAGGATATACTAGCTTTGGAGGGGGTACAGAGACGATTCACTAGGCTGATTCCGGAGATGAGGGTGTTACCTTATGATGATAGGTTGAGTAGATTGGGTCTTTACTCGTTGGAGTTCAGAAGGATGAGGGGTGATCTTATAGAAACATTTAAAATAATGAAAGGGATAGACAAGATAGAGGCAGAGAGGTTGTTTCCACTGGTTGGGGAGACTAGAACTAGGGGGCACAGCCTCAAAATAAGGGGGAGCCAATTTAAAACCGAGTTGAGAAGGAATTTCTTCCCCCAGAGGGTTGTGAATCTGTGGAATTCTCTGCCCAGGGAAGCAGTTGAGGCTAGCTCATTGAATGTATTCAAATCACAGATCGATAGATTTTTAACCAATAAGGGAATTAAGGGTTATGAGGCGGGTAAGTGGAGCTGAGTCCACGACCAGATCAGCCATGATCTTGTTGAGTGGCGGAGCAGACTCGAGGGGCTAGATGGCCTACTCCTGTTCCTAATTCTTATGTTCTTATATGTTCAGTGGGATAGGTATGGAGTATCTCCTGCAAGTGCACCCCTGGTGCTAAGGTATGCTTATGGTTACAGGTCATATCAGTTACAGTCATGTATAGCATGGTAATATACAGTAATGTGAGATACATGGCACTTTTAATGTCTCATCCGAAAGATGGCATCTCCGACAGTGAGGCACTCCCTCAGCACTGCACTGGAGTGTCAGCCTCAATTTTATGCTCAGGTCTACAGTGCAGAAGGAAACTGACAGCAGAATAGAAAATAATATATTCAAAAATAACAAAGTATCAATAAACTGTGTTACTTTATGTCAAAAAGATGACCATGTTTAGAGAGTCTCTGAATATTGGACAATGGAAGAAAATGTTCTTTCTAAATATGATGGGAGCAAAAAAAATGAGCAGGGTAATGCTTGAAAGAATGTAATGCTTTTGAGTGTTAAAGCTAACAGCATGAAGGAAAGGACAGATTCACAAGACTGAAATGGTTGAAAGATGGTTTGAAATACCAGAATTGCCCAAAGATATGACATAGTTCAGTGTGTACCGTTCTTGGAACAACATTGCAGATATTCACTCCTTTATCATAAAGGCTTTGTTTTATGAGCCTTTAATTTTAAGTCAACACAAAGGAAAAAGCAAAGCTCATTTGCACACGGCTGGTTGTTGGATTCTGAAGGCAGAAAAATTAACAGGGGAAATAAAGACAAAAGTACCAGCTGGAATGACTCGCGACTGGCCGACTGTTCAAGGTTGTTGGTTCGAAGAAATAATTGTATTGCTGATCAATGTCTACTGTGGCCGAAATTGCCCCTTTCTGAAAGGCCCGGGAGGCACTAACAGGGCGATAAGGACTTTTTGCCCAGGGGCAGGCGGCAGAAACGAGGTTGACGCAGGGCGGTGCCACCGACAGTTTTGCGGGTTGCAAAACTGTCGGTGGCTGGGGCGCCCCGACTGCTATCTTTTTTCTTTGTCGGCTAACTCTGCCGTCGGCCCGACAATGGTGAGTGCTCTTGGGTGCCGAGCTGCTAGCCCGGCCGAAACCCTCCCATACAATAGAAACTCTTCCCCATCTCGCCAGGCTCCAAGTTTTAATTTAATTCAAATTGTGCGCCCCAAACCGGGCGTGAGACAATTTCGCTCTCCCGCTGTCTTTATTTTTACTGCAGCGCAGAGGGCGATTTTAACTCTACTCATCAGCAGAAACCTGGTGGTGGGCAGTTAAAATCGGCCTGGCTCTTACCTATCCGAAAGCCACCATGATCGCAACATTTACAATTCCTGAGCTTGTGGCAAGGACACGCACCCGGAGCCAACAAGGTTCTTCTTTACAGAGGCATGTTGCGGCCCGATGACATCATTAAGACACAACTGTAACTAACTCCGGTCTGAGCGAGAATCCACCTGGAGTTAAAACTGGAGCCTGGACTCAAGTGATAATGTAATCGCATAGCTGAGAAGTATTAAACAGCTAGTCACTCTTTTCAAAAAGCCTCAGCACTTTCCACAATACAACAGTGACTACACTTCAAAAGTACTTCATTGGCTGTAAAGCTCTTTAGGGCGGCCTAAGGTTGTGAAAGGCAAGATATAAATGCAAATTCTTTCTTTATCTGACAACCAGCATACAACAGAAACTCTTTCAGATAGATCACACACAATGGTGTCAGATTTGACAATGTTACACAATGAATTAGCACTTACCTTCAGTTGTGAAATGGACTTACTCACGTAGACAGAGCTTCCAATCGATATATTTCCTGATAATTTAATAGGATCTGGTTGAATTGAAATGTTCTTGAATGTAATGGGCTCATCATTACCATTGCAGTTTTCCCAGGTAAAGCTATCTGACTGACGTGAAAAGAAATGGATTACAGGTCCATGCAGCATGGCAGTCTCTGGTTAGCTTCTTTTTTTCATAGCCAATGAGACGTGAGCTTAGATTGAACATGTTTTCCATTATCCTTTAGATCCCACTATGGTTTCTCACAGAAAGAACAACATTTCGGCTGTTCCTCTGGCTTCTCACACAAATAGTCACTCTTCATAGGTGAATCTATACAATAAGTGTTAGCAGGCTATTCGATTGTGGAGGGCATTGGGCCTAATCCCAACACATGCATAGACAGTGAATAGCCTGTCAGCAACGGGAGCCTATCTAAGACCACAGAGGCTCCTGCTTCAACTGCTGCCCTGACTGAGGTCAGAGGTCCCAATGCTGAGCAGGAAATGAAACTGGGTCTTTCGGGCCTGTATGGCCTCACCAAATTGTACATGTACCCATTTGGCCATCAGGGGAGCTTTGTGTAATTCATTAAGTTATACATATATTCTGATGTGGGATAAGCCACACATGGAGTCCATTCCAGTGGGGAGAAAATGTACAGAACATTAATTCCAATATGAGCAGAACACAGATTATTAATTGCAATATACAGATTGCAATAGGCATAAAGCATTCAAGGGCTAAGTTTTCCATCAATTGACTATGACTGGGCAGAATCCAGCCCCACACGTAGCTGTTTAAGTAAAGGTAAATTACACACGTTATCGGCACCTATTGGAAATGGTTCCAACTGAGGTAAAACGTATAAGGTATCCATTTTCAGTGAAGCACCACACACTGATTTCCAACTCCTCCCCTTAGCCACTTGTTTTCAGGCAGTATCTCAGCAAGTGAGAAATTAGCCACAGAGCCATTCCACCAGTCCCGTGCTGGGACCCACTGCTTCAGGGACTTCCCTCAGGAAGTGATGACAGGTGCTGAATACGCCCGCTCATATTTGAGTTGGCTCCTTTTGTGATCCTGTGCCCAGTGCAGCTGAGGAGACGGAGGGTTTGCGATGGATTACCTCAGTCGATGCAGGAGAGTTAAGAATGTTAAACATTTTGTGATGGAAATTCGGTCGCATCTCATTTGGGGCGGTAACCCAGGCAGAGCAGTAATTTTATTGCCTTGAAAAAGTTTGTGCCCTCCGCTCAGAAATTCGTCAGAATTGGGCAATGAGCTGACAGGGCCACTAAATCATTTGTTGCACACCAGAGCTGGGGGTGCGATAACAAAAGTTTGGTCAGTACATTTTGCAGATCCATTGTGCATGCGCGGAACTCTGAAGTCAGACCCCAGGAACAGCCGAGTCTTAAAGGCACGGAATAGTAATGCATCCATTAAAGTTGTAAAAATCATTTGTTTACAACCTGTAACGTTATGTCTGTCTGCCGCTGCAAACTCGGAGGTTCACGCACCGTACTCTGTGTAAACGTTGCACTGACTGTGACCTCCGAGGGAAGTGCTTCCTCATCCCGTTAAGTAGCCACCAGTTAATGACTCTGAAAAGACTGTACCGACTGTTTTTCCATACGTTGTTCTTGGCGGTCATTAAATGAGGGGGCCGCATCTAATTTAGCGACCGGGGCGCAAGAGTGGGCGTTTCACCAGGAATACGTCATGATCGAATTGATCATCAGCAGCCAGGCCCTGCTGGTTTGTCTCTAATGAATTTTTGGTCAGGGCGCTAAACGCTGCACTCCCGGTCAGTAACCACTTACGCTCCCATTAATGCCCCCTCTGGCCGCTAACTGGAGCATTAGACAACCGAAAATCTAGCCCTTGAATTTTAACTGTTTTTATTCTCCATCCGTCACTCCCAGCCAGGCTGTGCTGTGGCAAGGCCCATGTCAATTTTCCCACCTCACGCTCTCCGGCAGGTGCTCCAGCAGCACCTTAAATGGCCCGAGCACCCACTTTCTGGATGTAAATTACCCTGACCATGGGAAATGGGCTGGGGTTACGGGGGTGGGCGCAAACCTGTCGAAGATCTGCCGTCACTGTACCATTGCAAGTCATCTATATTTCTGACCCAAGGCACATGACCTGCTATAGACTGTCTCCTGTCATCTCCCACAATACAGTTTCAAAATCAATCGAGAAATTAGGCTCAAGCGCACAAAATTTGGATCAAAATTAAATTGAAAAGTGATGTCGATGTAGGATTTATGGCTTAGCACTCCCGTGCAGAGCTTTGCCTGATGGGAGCGACAATGGGGAATTTAAGTGAGGGGCTCAGTATGGCTGGCACAATTTTACATCCATTCATTTTAATGGACAGAAAGTTATGCAGGGTGTCCTGACCTCTGTAGCTAAGTTCCCACTCAGCATTCATGGTGCACGCAGCCCTGGGCCAGGAGTACTAGTTCATAAAAGAAGAACTCCTTCGCTCAGAGAAGTAGCTCTTAATCTTTGGTTAACTGACCAGTGGAGTGCACTGGTTGGCTTCCCATTATTGCCATTTAGAGGCTCCAGCCTCATTTAAATTTGGCAGGCAAGCTGCACGGTGCCAAACAGCCGTCCCAACACATCTCCAGATTGAAGCCTCAAAATCCCGGAGCTGCTGCCAGCAAGGTAAGGTGCAGGGTGGAGGCGAGGGGGCGTACAGAACATCACGATCACAGAGGACAGAGGGTCATGAGGTGGCACTACTGTTCCTCTGGGGCCTACAAAAATAATTCAAGACTTACCTTTAGACTGCCTCTTCATTTCCATTGCTCATGGAACTGCACTACACAGTCTGAGACCTGTTTCTGCCTAATATGGCAATTGGCGGTCCCATTTACGTCATAGGACACCAATTTTCATATTTAAAGGGCCTATTGCCTGAACCACGTGGATGTTTTGGTGGTAGGCCCCTTTTAAAATGGAGCCGACCCCATCACTACCAATCCTATTCTGAGGCCTTTAATACTTAAAGGACACTCAATCGACAAGAGAGCTTGGAATAATCTGTCAGGCAGGGTGGCAGACAGGAAAATATTAGAACCATTCCAAATACAGCTGGTTGGTATAATGGTGAGTTCGGGGACTGGAGAATGGCCTTACTCGATGAACAGAATGGCCTTACCTTGTCCTTGACTGTTCTTTTTGTCACAACAGCGAATTTCCAAGTACACTTCTTAGATAGTTTGTTTCTGACAGAATACTTACTGTTTGTTGAATTGCATACTTACTGTTCTTATTTGGTAGAGCAAGCAAATAGCCAGCAAAAAGGCATTGAAGGGAAGAGCCATCATCTGTTCAACACAGAGCTGCAAGAGAAGATCCCAAAGCCTTGGCTTGTACATATTGGTTTTATAGCCATCATTGAATGGATGTAACCACTTCCCTTAGATTGTAGCCAATAGCTGCATAGTTATTTTGCATATTTTACCTGTTGCTGTTAACCTGTTATTGCTTGAATGGAATATTTTCTTCAACATCTGATGACATTATTAGATTCACTGGTAACTAAAGACTCCAACGGTTTTGAGGCTTTGCCATATCTTTTCCTCTGAGCAGCTTTAAATGAAATTTGAAAATTATTGTCATCATCATCACCGTCATCATAGGCAGTCCCTCGAAATTGAGGAAGACTTGCTTTCACTCTAAAAGTGAGTTCTCAGGTGACTGAACAGTCCAATACAGAAATTACAGTCTCTGTCACAGGTGGGACAGTCGTTGAAGGAAAGGGTGGGTGGGGAGTCTGGTTTGCCGCACGCTCCTTCCGCTGCCTGCGCTTGTTTTCTGCATGCTCTCGGCGACGAGACTCGAGGTGCTCAGTGCCCTCCCGGATGCTCTTCCTCCACTTAGGGTGGTCTTTGGCCAGGGATTCCCAGGTGTCGGTGGGGATGTTGCACTTTATCAAGGATGCCCTTGAAACTTTTCCTCTGCCCACCTGGGGCTCGCTTGCCGTGTAGGAGTTCCGAGTAAAGCGCTTGCTTTGGGAGTCTTGTGTCAGGCATGTGAACAATGTGGCCCGCCCAATGGAGCTGGTCGAGTGTGGTCAGTGCTTTGATGTTGGCCTGATCGAGAACACTGACGGTGCGTCTATCCTCCCAGGGGATTTGCAGGATCTTGCGGAGACATCGTTGGTGGTATTCTCCAGCGATTTGAGGTATCTACTGTATATGGTCAACTTCTCTGAGCCATACAGGAGGGCGGGTATCACTACAGCCCAGTAGATCATCAGCTTGTTGCCAGATTTGAAGGCCTGGTCTTTGAACACTCTCTTCCTCAGGTGACCGAAGGCTTTGCTGGCACACTGGAGGTGGTGTTGAAACTTGTCGTCGATGTCTGCCTTTGCTGATAATAGGCTCCCGAGGTATGGAAAGTGTTCCACGTTGTCCAAGGCCGCGGTGTGGTTCTTGATGACTGGGGGCAGTGCTGTGTGGTGGTGTCAGGTTGGTGGAGAACCTTTGTCTTATGGATGTTTAGTATAAGGCCCATGCTTTTGTATGCCTCAGTGAAGATGTTGACAATGGCTTGGAGTTCAGCCTCTGAATGTACAGAGGATGGGATGGTCTTGGATCTAGCCTGGAGACAACGAAGGTTGAACAGTTTCCCACTGGTTCTGTAGTTTAGTTCCACTCCAGCGGGGAGCTTGTTGAGTGTGAGGTGGAGTATTGCAGCAAGGAAGATCGAGAAGAGGGTCGGCGCGATGACGCAGCCCTGCTTGACCCCGGTCCGGATGTGAATTGAGTCTGTGGTGGATCCGTTGGTCAGGATCACAGCTTGCATGTCGTCGTGGAGCAGGCGGAGGATGGCGACAAACTTTTGGGGGCAGCCGAAATGGAGGAGGACGCTCCATAGTCCCTCGCGGTTAACAGTACTGAAGGCCTTTGTATGGTCAAAGAAGGTCATGTACATGGGTTGGCGCTGTACCCTGCATTTCTCTTGCAGTTGTCGTGCCATAAAGATCATATCCGTTGTACCCCGTAGTGCACAGAACACAAAATTATTGTGGCAAGAAGCTCAACAACAACAACTTGCAGTTATAAAGTGCCTTTATGCAGAAAAACGTCCTCAGCTATATGACAGAGGTGAAAAGGAGGAATAAATGGACCAAAGAAGGAAATCTTAAGCTTGGTGGGAAGGTGGAGATATAAGGAGGGCATTCCAGAGAGTGGGACCAAGGTGGCTCAAATAAGAACATAAGAATTAGGAGCAGAAGTAGGCCATTCAGCCCCTTGAGTTTGCTCTGCCATTCATAAGACCATGGCTGATCATCTACTTCAACTCCACTTTCCTGCACTATCTCCATATCCCTTGATTCCCTTAATATTCAAAAATCTATGGTTCTTTGTCTTGAATATATTCAAAGACTGATCTTCCACAAGCCCTTGGGGTAGAGAATTTCAAAGATTCACCACCCTCTGAGTGAAGAAGTTTCTCCTCATCTCAACCCTAAATGGCCGACCCCTTATTCTGAAACTGTGACCACTTGTTCTAGACGCCCCAGCCGAAGGAAACATCTTCCCTGCATCTACACTGTCTAGCCCTGTAAGAATTTTGTATGTTTCAATAAGATCTTATTCTTCTAAACCCTAGTGAATATGGGCCTAGTCTACTCAATCTGTCCTCATAGGCCAATCCCTCATCCCAGGAATCAGTCTGGTGAACCTTTGCTGCACTCCCCCTAATCAAGTACATCCTTCCTTAGGAAAGGAGACCAAAACTGTACACAATGCTCTAGTTGCAGTCCCACCAGGGCCCTATATAATTGCAATAAGATGTCTTCACTCTTATACTCAAATCCTCTTGTAATAAAGGCCAACATACCATTTGCTTTCTTAATTGCTTGCTACACCTGCAAGTTACCTTTCAGTGATTTGTGTGCAAGGACACCCAGGTCCCTCTGAACACCAACATTTCCCAATCTCTCACCAGTTAAAAAATACTCTGCTTTTTTATTTTTCCTACCAAAGTGGATAACTTCACATTTCTCCACATTATATTCCATTTACCATGTTCTTGCCCATTCATCATCATCATCATCATCATAGGCAGTCCCTCTGAATCGAGGAGGACCTGTTTCCACTCCCAAAGTGAGTTTTTTGATGGCTGAACAGTCCAATACGAGAGCCACAGACCCTGTTACAGGTGGGACAGACATTCATCGGGGGAAGGGGTCGGTAGGGCTGGTTTGCCGCACGTTCCTTCTGCTGCCTCCGCCTGGCCTCTTCATGCTCCTTGCGTTGAGCCTCAAAGAGCTCAACGTCCTCCTGGATGGACTTTCTCCATCTCGGGCGGTCTGTGGCCAGGGTCTCCCAGGTGCCAGTGGTGATGTCGCACTTTACCAGGGAGGCTTTGAGGGTGTCCTTATAACGTTTCCGCTGTCCTCCTTTGGCTCGTTTACCATGAAGGAGCTCCGCATGGAGCATTTGCTTAGGGAGTCTCGTATCTGGCATGCGTGCTATGTGGCCTGCCCAGCAAAGCTGATCGAGTGTGGTCAGTGCTTCAATACTGGGGATGTTAGCCTGGTTGAGGACACTGATGTTGGTGCGCCTGTCGTCCCAGGAGATTTGCAGGATCTTGCGGAGACATCGTTGGTGATATATCTCCAGCGACTTGAGGTGCCTTCTGTACATTGTCCATGCCTCAGACCCATACAGGAGGGCGGGTATTACTACAGCCCTGTAGACCATGAGTTTGGTGGTAGATTTGAGGGCCTGGTCGTCAAACACTCTTTTCTGCAGGCGACCGAAGGCTGCGCTGACGCACTGGAGGCGATGCTGAATCTCCGCATTAATGTCTGCCTTTGTTGATAAGAGGCTCCCGAGATATGGGAAATGGTCCACGTTGTCCAGGGCCGTGCAGTGGATCTTAATGATTGGAGGGCAGTGCTGTGCGGCGATGACTGGCTGGTGAAGGATCTTTGTCTTACGGATGTTAAGCGTAAGGCCCATACTTTCATATGCCTCAGTGAATACATTGACTATATCCTGGAGTTCAGCCGCTGAATGGGCACAGGCACAGGCATCGTCGGCATACTGCAGCTCAATGACAGAGGTTGGGGTGATCTTGGACCTGGCCTGGAGGCGGCGTAGGTTAAACAGCTTCCCACTGGTTCTGTAGTTTAATTCCACTCCAGTGGGGAGCTTGTTGATTGTGAGGTGGAGCATGGCGGTGAGGAAGATTGAGAAGAGGGTTGGAGCGATAACGCAGCCCTGTTTGACCCTGGTCCGGACGTGGATTGGGTCTGTAATGGATCCGTTGGTAAGGATCATGGCCTGCATGTCATCGTGAAGCAGACGAAGAATGTTGACAAACTTTTGGGGGCATCCGAAATTAAGGGGGACGCTCCATAGACCCTCACGGTTGACAGTGTCAAAGGCCTTTGTAAGATCGAAAATGGCCATGTATAAGGGCTGGCGCTGCTCCCTGCAGTTTTCCTGTAACTGGCTCGCTGCAAAGATCATGTCTGTTGTGCCCTGTAAGGGACGAAATCCACATTGTGATTCCGGGATGAGCACCTCGGCCATGGGGAGAAGACGTTTGAAGAGAACGCGAGCGACACTTTCCCAGTGGCTGAAAGCAGGGAGATTCCCCTGTAGTTGCCGCAGTCGGACTTGTCCCCCTTTTAAAAAATGGTCACAATCACTGCATCTCTATTATCTCCCGGCATGCTCTCCTCTCTCCAAATGAGAGAGATGAGGTCATGTATCCGCGCCAACAACGTCTCTCCGCCATATTTTAGTGCCTCAGCGGGGATTCCATCCGCACCCGTAGCCTTGTTATTCTTGAGCTGTTTCATGGCTTTGCCTACCTCGTGCAACGTTGGGGTTTCACTGAGTTGATGGCGGGTGGCATGCTGCGGGATGGAATCGAGAACACTCGAGTCAAAGGCAGAGTCTTGATTGAGGAGATCTTCAAAATGCTCCTTCCATCGGGCCCTGACGGTCTCAGTGTCCTTGATGAGTGTTTCCCCGTTCTTGGCCAGCAGTGGGGTGGGGCCTTGGGAGTTTGGACCATAGGTGGCCTTGACTGCAATGAAGAATCCTCGCATATCGTGGCTGTCGACCAGTTGTTGTATCTCCTGTGCTTTCTCCATCCACCACCTGTTCTTTAGGTCCCGAGTTTTTTGTTGGACCTGAGCCTTGAGCCGTCTGTAATGTTGTTTTGCAGCTCCCGAGTTGGGCTGTTGCTTGGGGCTCAGAAATGCTTTGCTCTTGCATTCACTTAGCCTGTCTATATCCCCTTGAAGCCTCTTTGCATCCTCCTCACAACTTACATTTCCATTTAGCCTTGTATCATCAGTAAACTTGGATATATTACATTTAGTCCTCTCATCCAAATCATTGATATAGATTGTGAATAGCTGGGGCCCAAGCACCGATCCTTGTGGCACCCCACTAGTTGCAGCTTGCCAACCTGAAAATGACCCGTTTATTCCTACTCTCTGTTTTCTGTCCGTTAACCAATCCTTAAACCATGCTAGTATATTATCTCCAATTAATGAGCCCTAATAACCTCTTGTGTGGAACCTCATCAAATGCCTTCTGAAAATCCAAATACACCACATCCATTGGTTCCCCCTTATCTATTCTACTAGTTACAACCTCAAAAATCTCTAACAGTTTTGTCAAACATGATTTCCCTTTCATAAATCCGTGTTGACTCTGCCCAATCCTATTATTATTTTTAGGTGCCTTGTTACCATGTCCTTAATACTAGATTCTAGCATTTTCCTTGCTACTGATGTCAGGCTAACTGGTCTGCAGTTCCCCGTTTTCTCTCTCTCTCCTTTCTTAAATAGCGGAGTTATATTTGCTACCTTCCAATCAGCGGGAACCATTCTAGAATCTATGGAATTTTGGAAGATGACAACCAATGCGTCCACTATCTCTATAGCCATCTCTTTCAAAACCCTAGCATGCAGGCCATCAAGTCCAGGAGATTTACTGGCTTTCAGTTCCATTCATTTCTCCAGTACTATTTTTTTACTAATACTAATATCTTTCAGTACCTCATTCTCACTAGACTCTTGGTTCTCCACTATTTCTGGAGGTTTTCTGTGTCTTCTTCTCAGAGGCAGAGAGGCTTAGGGAGGGAGTTCCAGAGCTTCGGGCCCAGTCAGCTGAAGACACAGCCACCGATGTTGAACAGTTCTAATCAGGAATGCTCAAGAGGGCCAATTTTGAGGAACGCAGACATCACGTGGCATTGTGATGCTGAAAGAGATTACAGAGATAGGGAGGGGTGAGGCCATGGAGGGATTTGTAAACAAGGATGAGAATTTTGAAATCGAGGCGTTGCTTAACTGGGAGCCAATGTAGGTCAGCGAGCACAGGGGTGATGGGTGATCAGGACTTGGTGCAAGTTAGGACATGGGCTGCCGAGTTTTGGATGACCTCAAATTTGTATAAGAACATAGGAAATAGGAGCAAAAGTGTGGCCATGGGGCCCCTCGAACCTGCTCTACCGTTTAATACGATCATGGACTGAAGTTCACTTCCCTGCCCACTCCCCATAACCCCCTATTCCTTTCTCGGTTAAGAAACTGTCTATCTCTGTTTTAAATTTATTCAATGTCCCAGCTTTCACAGTCCTCTGGGGCAGCGAATTCCACGGGTTTACAGCCGTCTGGGGGAGGAGGTTTCTCCTCATCTCGGTTTTAGATGGGTGGCCCCTTATTCTAGGATTGTGCCCCCCTGGTTCTGGTCTCCCCCATCAGTGGAAACATCCTCGCTGCATCCATCTTGTCAAGCCCCCTCATAGTCTTGCACATTTTGATGGGATCACCTCTCAGTCTTCTGAATTCCAGAGTCGAGGCTCAACCTACTCATCCTTTCCTCACAAGTCAACCCCCTCATCTCTGGAATCAACCTCGTGAACCTTCTCTGAACAGCCTCCAAGGCAAGTATATCCTTTCATAAATAAGGAAACCAAAACTGTATGCAGTATTCCAGGTGTGGCCTCACCGATACCCTGTATAACTGTAGCAAGACTTCCCTGTTTTTATACTCCATCCCCTTTGCAATAAAGGCCAAAATTCCATTGGCCTTCCTGATTACTTTTGTATTTCATGCACAAGTACCCCCAGGTCCTGCTGTACTGCAGCACTTTGCAATTTTTCTCCATTTATAAAATAACTTGCTCTTTGATTTTTCTTCTGCCAAAGTGCATGACTTCACAATTTCCAACATTATACTCCATCTGCCAAATTTTTGCCCACTCACTTAGCCTGTCTATGTCCTTTTGCAGATTTTTTGTGTCTTCCTCACACATTGCTTTTCCTCCCATCTTTGTATCATCAGCAAACTTGGCTACGTTACACTTGGTTCTTTCTTCCAAGTTGTTAATATAGATTGTAAATAGTTGGGGTCCCAGCACTGATCCCTGCGGCACGCCACTGATTACTGATTGCCAACCAGAGCATGAACCATTTATCCCAACTCTTTTTTTTGTTAGTTAGCCAAGCCTCTATCCATGCTAATATATTACCCCAACCCCGTGAACTTTTATCTTGTGCAGTAATGTTTTATGTGGCACGTTGTCAAATGCCTTCTGGAAGTCCAAATACACCACATCCACTGGTTCCCCTTAATCCACCCTTCTCGTTACATCCTCAAAGAATTCTAGCAAATTTGTCAAACATTACTTCCCCTTCATATATGCAAATATGTTTGATTAACGTGAAAATATAAATTGTGTTCACCACCCCACCAGCCTCTCTTTGTCTGTCTCTCTCTCCTCCTAAACTGAGGGACATTTAACAGTGATCTATCCATCCCATCCTCATCACCCAGAGATGGCTATCAGAGTGAGCGGTGAGAAACAGGCATAGTATCAGTCTTAAACACCCTAACTGTGTCTGCATATTAGGCTCAATACTAGAATCACACATTCATGTATAACATTAGTGGGGGGAGAGAGACACAGAGAGAGACACACACATTATCAGTCTTACACTTGGCATCAGTGTCTCCATATTACGCTCAGTAACAGTGCCACACTGTCATGTATAGCACCAGAGAGCGAAACAGTGTCTGACATATCAAGAAAGACTGGATCAACTGGGCTTGTATTCACTGGAGTTCGGAAGAATGAGAGGGGATCTCATGGAAACATTTAAAATTCTGACGGGTTTAGACAGGTGAGATGCAGGGAGAATGTTCCCAGTGTTGGGCAGGTCCGGAACCGGGGGTCACGGTCTAGGGATGGGGTTAGGCCATTTGGGACCGGGATGGGGAGAAACTTCTTCACCCAGAGAGTGGTGAACCTGTGGAATTCTCTACCACAGAAAGTTGTTGAGGCCAATTCACTAAATATATTCAAAAAGTAGTTGGATGTAGTCCTTACTACTGGGGGGATCAGGGGGTATGGCGAGAAAGCAGGAATGGGGTACTGAAGTTGCATGTTCAGTCATGAACTCATTGAATGGCGGTGCAGGCTCGAAGGGCCGAATGGCCTACTCCTATGTTTCTGTGAAGACAGACACAAAGCATTTGTTTAATTTCTCTGCCATTTCCTTAACCCCAATTATAATTTCCCGTGTCTCAGCCAGTAAGGAACCCACATTTACTTTCACTAATCTTTTCCTTTTTACATACTTCTAGAAGCTTTTACCATCTGTTTTTATGGGGCCAAGTTTCGGCCTGAGTTGCTCCTGTTTTTTTGGAGCAACTGGTTTAGAATGGAGTATCTTAGAAATTTGAATTCTCGGCATTTAGTTTGCTCCAGTTCTAGTCAGTTAGAACAGTTTCACTTTGGAACAGAATTTTTTTTTCAAAAGGGGGCGTGTCCGGCCACTTACGCCTGTTTTCAAAGTTTTGTGAGTGAAAATAAAGAGCTATCATCAATAATAAATGATAAATACATCAATAAATTTACCAATAAATCAATCAAAAAAAATTAATAAAAATAATTTTTTTTAAAAAAATCAATAAATAAAACATTTTCTACTTACCGACTGCAACACCAGGAGTCCTCCAACAGCGTGCTGGGATGGCCCCCCCCCATTGTGTCTCTATCAGGTTCTCTATCTCTCTGTCTGTCTGTGTCTGTGTTTCTGACAACGAGGGGAGGGGGAGAAGGGGGGTGGGAGGGGGAGAGGGGGTGGGGGGGAGGAAAGAGAGATGTGGGGGGGGGAAGGGGGGGGAAGAGAGGGGGGAAAAGAGGAGGGGAGGAGAGAGGAGAGAGAGAGAGACTGAACGGTCGGGCCCAAGACTTCGGGCTGGATTTACAGGTAGGTGGCGTCGGATCTCGCGGGGTGGGGGGAGTCGCCATGGTTTGGGGAGGGGGGGTGGGAAGAGTCGCGGAGGTCGGGTGGGGGGGCGGGGAGAGAGAGTCGTGGAGGTCCGGCGGGGGGGGCGTGGAGGTCGGGTCAGGTCGGAGGGGGTGGGGAGCAGAGGTCTGGTCGCCGGAGGGGGGGGGGAGGCAGGGGGAAGCAGAGGTCGAGTCGTGGAGGGGAGAGCTGGGGTCGGGTCGGGTCCGGTCGGGTGGGAGGAGCCTTATCCACGCAGCCCCAGTGAGGCCATTTGGCCAGGGCTAGGGGCTGCGTGCTTCGGGCTCCTTGCACAGTTTTGGGCGCCTGGAGCTACTGCACATGTGCAGAGGTCCCGGTACTGTTTTCAGCGCGGGGACCTGGCTCCGCTCCCAACAGCTCGTGCTGTGCCGCGCCCGACTCCAGAGGGCCTACAGGGAGCCAGAAAATAGGTAAGTTTTTTTTAGGCGCACTTTGTGGCACGAAAACGGGCATCCAGGTCCGGGCTGCGCCGTTTTAGGCATGGCCCGAAATGTGGGCCCTATGTCTCTCGCTTGTTTACTCTCCTATTGTATTTTCTCTTTCTTTATCAATATCTTGGTCCTTCTTTTCAGGTTTGCTGCTCTTTTTGGCAACATTATAAGAACATAGAACATAAGAACATAAGAAATAGGAGTGGGAGTAGGCCATACGCCCCCTTGAGCCTGATCCGCCATTCAATAAGATCATGGCCAATCATCGACCTCAACTCTACTTTGCCACCCAATCTCTGTATCTCTTGATTCTCCGAGCCTCTTCCTCTGATCTAATACTATCTTTAACTTCTCTTGTTAGCCACAGTTGGACCACTTTTCCTGTGGGGTTTTTGTGCCTTAAAGGAATGTATGTTTGTTGTAAATTATGTATTAATTCTTTAAATGCTAGCCATTGCTTGGAAACCATCACATCTTTTAATGTAGTTTCCCAATCTACCTTAGCCAACTCACCCCTCATACCTACGTAGTTTCCTTTGTTTAGATTTAAGACGCTAGTTACAGATTTAACAAAATCACTTTCAAACTCAATATAAAATTCTATATTATGATCACTCTTCCCTAAAGGCCCCTTTACTGCAAGGTTATTAATTAACCCTTTCTCATTGCACAATACTAGATCTAAAATAGTCTGTTCCCGAGTTGGTTCCTCAACATACTGATCTAGAAAACCATCTTGTATACATTCCATGAATTCGGCCTCTACACTATTACTGCATATATGGTTTGTCCAGTCTATATGTAGAGCCCCCATAATTACTGTATTACTCTTGTTACATGCACCTCTAATTTCCTGATTTATACTGTGCCCTACATTACTACTACCGTTTGGTGGGGTGAAAGAAGGGGGATGAACAGCAGACTAAAGTCAAAGGAACAGAAGGTGTCTTTAGGGCTGAAGGAGAAAGGGAGAAAAGGCCATGAAGAGATTTAAACATAAGGATGAATATTTTAAATTTGGGGCTTTGGAAGACTGGGTGTCAATGTAGGTCAGCGAGTCTGGGAGTGATGGGCAATTGGGACTTGGTATTGGATAGGATATGGACAGAAGAGTTTTGGATGGACTGAAGGTTATGAAGGGTGAAGAATGGGAGGCCTACAAGGACAGCATTGGAATATCCAGTCGAGAGGTGACAAAGGCATGAATGATGTTTCAGTGGTTGAGGCAAGAAATATTACGGAGATGGAAGTAAATGGTCCTTGTGATGGACAGAATATGAGATCAGAAACATGGGGCTAGATTTTCCACTCGATTGCTAGGGCCCAAAAAATGGGCAATGTTCCAGCCTTGGCGATGTGTCAACCTTGATGATCACTGGAACATTGCCCATTTTTAGGATCGCGACTTTCGGCTCAGCGATAGCCCAGCGATGTGAAATGGGCCCAGCGATAGTCCAGCGATGTGAAATGGGCCCAGCGATAGTCCAGCGATGTGGAAGGCAAAGCTTCCCTAGCAATGACCTTCTGCGCATGCTTTTCTCCGGTTTGGGTTGAGACTACTCAAACTCATTTTGCATTGATTCCTGTACGGAAGAAATATTGCATGGAGCAAGTTCCAATGTGGAAACAGGCCATTCAGCCCAACCAGTCCGTATCGGTGTTTTCCTTCACACAAATAAATAGATTTTGAAGCCGAAGGGAAGGTCTATGTCATATCCAGTAATAAGGGTTTTAGCTAAATCCCTCTGTAATGCTACAATACCAGATATTGTGCTTGTAAGTTTGTAGGGAACAAGGCCTTAGTTACTTGAGCTAAGCACAAGAGAAATATCAGACACTAAGTTTAAAGATGTAACAATGCTATGGACCAGCCTTCTGATTCCAGTGCTTCTGTCATAATTTCTTCTTAGTTAATGGCTATAAATGTCAGTGATTCCTTTCATTACATTTTTTATGATTGTGTAATTGCTTTTAAGAGGCCAATGAAGGCCAACTCATGAAAATGTCTTCAGCCTTTCATTCCAGATACATATAGCACAAATAGTATTCATTTTTTTAATGTATTTATTCATTCACTGATTGTGGGCTTCACTGGCAAGGCCAGCATTTATTGCCCATCCCTAATAGCCCTTAGAAGGTGGTAGTGAGCTGCCTTCTTGAACCGCTGCAGTCCGTGTGGTGAAGGTACTCCCGCAGTCCTGTTTGGTAGGGAGCAAGTCGCAGGATTATGACCCAGCATCGATGAAGGAGCTGTGATATATTTCCGAATCACGATGGTGTGTGACTTTAAGGCTAACTTGGAAGTGTTGATGTTCCCATGTGCCTGCTGCCCTTGTCCTTCTAGGTGGTAGAGGTCATGGGTTTGGGAGGTGCTGTTGAAGAAGCTTTGGTGAGTTGCTGCAGTGCATCTTGTAGATGGTATATACTGCGCCAATGGTGGAGCGAGTGAATGTTTAAGGTGGTGTATGGAGCGCCGATCATGCAGACTGCTTTGTCCTGGATGGTGAGTTTTTTGAATGTTATTGGAGCTGCACTCATCCAGATAAGTGGAGAATATTCCATCACACAACTAACTTGTGCCTTGTAGGTGGTGAAAAGGCTTTGGGGAATCAGGAGGTGAGTCACTTGCCACAGAATATCCAACCTCTGACCCGCTCTTGTAGCCACAGTATTTATATGACTGATCCAATTAAGTTTCTGGTCAATGGTGATCCTCAGGATTCTGACTGGAGGGTATTCGATGATGGCAATGCAATTGAACATCAAGGGAAGGTGGTTAGACTCTCTTGTTGGAGATGGTCATAGCCTGGCACTTGTGATGTGCGAATGTAACTTGCCACTTATCAGCCCAAACCTGGATGTTGTCCAGGTCTTGCTGCATGAGAGCATGGACTGATTCATTATCTGAGGAGTTGTGAATGGCACTGAACACTGTGCAGTCATCAGTGAACATCCCCATTTCTGACCTTATGATGGAGGGATGGTCATTGATGCAGCTAAAGATAGTTAGGCTGAAGACACTGCCCTGAGGAACTCCTGCAGCGATGTCCTGAAGCTGAGATGATTGACCGTTAACAACCACAACTATCTTTCTTTGTGCTAGGTATGACTCCAGCTAGGGGAGTGTTTTCCCCTTGATTCCCATTGACTTCCGTTTTACTCGGACTTCTTGATGCCAGATTCTGTCAAATGCTGCCTTGATGTCAAGGTCAGTCACTTTCACCTCACCTCTGGAACTCAGCTCTTTTGTCCATATTTGGACCAAGGCTGTAATGAGGTCAGATGCCGGGTGGTCCTGGCGAAACACAAACTGAGCATCGGTGAGAGGTTATTGGTGAGTAAGTGCCACTGGATAGCACTGTCGACGACACCTTCCATCACTTTGCTGATGATTGAGAGTAGACTGATGGGGCGGAATTTGGCCGAATATAGATTTGTCCTGCTTTTTGTGGACAGGACATACCTGGGCAATGTTCCACTTTTCAGGTGGATGCCAGTGTTGTAGCTGTGCTGGATTAGCTTGGCTAGAGGCATGGCTAGTTCTGGAGCACATGTCTTCAGCACCATAGCTGGGATATTGTCAGGGCCCTTAGCCTTTGCTGTATCCAGTGTGCTCAGCTATTTCTTGATATCACATGGAGTGAATCAAAGTGGCTGAATTCTGTCACCTGTGATGGTGGGGACCTCCACTCGGCACTTCTGGCTGAAAATGGTTGCGAACGCTTCAGCTTTGTCTTTTGCACTCGTGTGCTGGGCTCCATCACTATTGAGGATGGGAATGTTTTTGGAGGCTACTCCTCCTGTTAGTTGTTTAATTTAGTTAGCTACAACAATATGTAAGAGAATAGAGCAGGTCATTGAAACTATTTTTTATGACTTTGTGTCTGTATTCCATATCCTGGAGTGGGAATCCTCCAGTGTTGGTTTACACGATGGAAAAGGAGAATAATGATGAACATAAAAGGGTGCCTGTGAAATCAGAAGACATTCCAGGAGTGTTATCATGATTTCCTCAAGGTTGGGGTATTGTGGATCTGGAGTGCTGTGTACAGTTTTGGTCACCTTACCTAAGGGGGATTATATTTGCCATTGAGGGAGTGCAACAGAAGGTTTACCAGACTGAATCCTGGGATGGGGGGATTGTCCTATGAGGAGAGATTGAGTAGACTAAGCCTAAATTCTCTGGAGCTTAGAAGAATGAGAGGTGATCTCATTGAAACATACAAAATCCTTACAGGGCTTGACAGGAGGATGTTTCCTCTGGCTAAGGAGTCTAGAACCAACAGTCACAGTCTCAGAATAAGGGGTCGACCATTTAGGACTGAGAGGAGCAGAAACTCCTTCACTCATAGGATGGTGATTCTTTGGCATTCTCTACCCTAAGGGCTGTGGAGGCTCAGTATTTGAATATATTCAAGATCGAGATCGATTAGATTTTTGGATATGAAGGGAATCAAGGGATATGGGGACAGTGCAAGAAAGTGGAGCTGAGGTAGAAGATCAGCTGTGATCTTACGGAGCAAGCTCGAGGGACTGAATGGCCTACTCCTGCTCCTAATTCTTATGTTCTTATGTGAGGCTGCACCAGCACAGAATGAGCTTCTGCAGGTTAGCGGAGCTGTGCTCCAAGAGGCTTCAGCTGAGGACAGCAATTGTCATGAAGCACTCCAGTATGATAGAAGAGAACCTACAGTCACGGTAATATGGCTTGACTAATATGCTCGATCAGCTGACAGTATCAGCTGTGGCTTAGAGTTTGCACTCTCGCCTCTGAGTTGGAAGGTTGAGGTTGCAACTCCTACTCCAGAGACTTGAGCACATAATCCAGGCTGACACTGCAGTGCAGTACCGAAAGGTCGGTTACTGGGTAATCAGGGATATCCGTGCTTCTATCACTGATTCTATCAGGAATTTTGCACTTCCTGAGCTCTTCAAAGAAGATAGTCAAATGATGGCTTATGAGGGACCCCTTGCTACCATGGATAATGACCCCTCTAAGAGGTGTAAGACCAGTAGCTGAGGAGCATTACAATGAGACAAATACTTCGACCAGATTGGCCATAGAGAGAGCCCTCAGGATTCTAAAAGGTCGCATTCGTGCCTTGATAGTTCCAGCAGGGGCATCTGCTATATAGATTGTACATCCCGTATCATTGTAGCTTGCAGGTGGCCATCCAAAAAGGCCTGGACATAGAGATTTCCAAGGAGGTGGCCCTGGCTACTTTGGAGACAGAACAACATGGAACAAAGCATCAGGAAGACCATCACTTCGGGGACACCTCATTGACAGCTGAAAGAGAATCAGACTCAACTTATCAAAGAAGTGTTCTCATCTGATGAACACAGTCGACCATTTATTACCATGGCCATAACTCCTTCCTAACCTTCAAATAATGGACAAATCCTTCAATCCCATAACCATCCAGTAAACATCACGTTATATCAGGATTCTTTGGCCCTACATGACTAAGCAAGCATTAATCATCTGGTTGGATAAGTCAGTACTAAATAATTGCACTCTTTAAAGGAAAAAATTGCAAAGTTATGGGGAAAGTGCAGGAGAGTGCAACTAAATGTATAATTCTTTCATAGATCTGGGTCGAATGGCCTTTTTATATTGTATGATTCTATAATTTCATGTATGATTATAATCTCAATGAATAGCAGAGCATGAACTAAGTGCATATTCACCCTTGCTACAGTAACTAAAAGTGACCATAAGCCTCCCTACTCTTTCTTCATATTATGTTTCCTCTGGCAGTCTAAAAATGCTTTCCTTTCTCTGAATCTAGTGCGTCTTCTCAGTGTAATGTGAGGACCACTGTCATAAGAACATAAGAGCATAAGAATTAGGAACAGGAGTAGGCCATCTAGCCCCTCGAACCTGCTCCGCCATTCAACAAGATCATGGCTGATCTGGCCGTGGACTCAGCTCCACTTACCTGCCCGCTCCCCGTAACCCTTAATTCCCTTATTGATTAAAAATCTATCTATCTGTGACTTGAATACATTCAATGAGCTAGCCTCAACTGCTTCCTTGGGCAGAGAATTCCACAGATTCACAACCCTCTGGGAGAAGAAATTCCCTCTCAACTCGGTCCTAAATTGGCTCCCCTGTATTCTGATGCTGTGCCCCCTAGTTCTAGTCTCCCCGACCAGTGGAAACAACCTCTCTTCCTCTATCTTGTCTATCCCTTTCATTATTTTAAATGTTTCTATAAGATCACCCGTCATCCTTCTGAACTCCAACGAGTAAAGACCCAGTCTACTCAATCTATCATCATAAGGTAACCCCCTCATCTCCGGAATCAGCCTAGTGAATCGTCTCTGTACCCCCTCCAAAGCCAGTATATCCTTCCTTAAGTAAGGTGACCAAAACTGCACGCAGTACTCCAGGTGCGACCTCACCAATACCCTGTACAGTTGCAGCAGGACCTCCCTGCTTTTGTATTCCATCCCTCTCGCAATGAAGGCCAACATTCCATTCACCTTCCTGATTACCTGCTGCACCTGCAAACTAACTTTTTGGGATTCATGCACAAGGACCCCCAGGTCCCTCTGCACCGCAGCATGTTGTAATTTCTCCCCATTCAAATAATATTCCCTCTTACTATTTTTTTTCCCAAGGTGGATGACCTCACACTTTCCGACATTGTATTCCATCTGCCAAACCTTAGCCCATTCGCTTAACCTATCTAAATCTCTTTGCAGCCTCTCTGTGTCCTCTACACAACCCGCTTTCCCACTAATCTTTGTGTCATCTGCAAATTTTGTTACACTACACTCTGTCCCCTCTTCCAGGTCATCTATGTATATTGTAAACAGTTGTGGTCCCAGCACCGATCCCTGTGGCACACCACTAACCACCGATTTCCAACCCGAAAAGGACCCATTTATCCCGACTCTCTGCTTTCTGTTAGCCAGCCAATCCTCTATCCATGCTAATACATTTCCTCTGACTCCACATACCTTTATCTTCTGCAGTAACCTTTTCATGAGAATTGGTTAGCTACTCCTGTGCTACAAAAATCTCACGGAGGTGAACTGGTTTTCCTCCAATGACAGCTTACTCCTGGGAGGGAGCCACTGCTGGAAAGGAAGCATAACATCATCCACTCCCCGCTCCTCTGCTCTCTCATGCTCTGTGAATCACCTGGTGCCACATCCTCATCTACACCATCTAAATCCCCCTGGGTGAATGTATCTGAACTGGTTGATGGGAGTGAAAAATCAAGTGATGGAGGATGTTTGGAACATGGGGCAGGATTTAGTTCTGGGACTCCTGTGTGACTTTGTCCTAAGCATCATAAAATTATAGAAATTTACATTCCGGCCCATTGTGTCCGCGCCGGCTAACAAAGAGCTATCCAGCCTAATCCCGCTTTCCATAGCCCTGTAGGTTACAGCACTTCAAGTGCACATTGAAGTACTTTTTAAATGTGGTGAGGGTTTCTGCCTCTATCACCCTTTCAGGCAGTGAGTTTCAAATGCCCACCACCCTCCGGGTGAAGAAATTTCCCCTCAAATCCCCTCTAAACCTCCCACCAATTAATTTAAATCTATGCCCCCTGGTTGTTGGCCCCTTTGCTAAGGTAAATAGGTCCATCCCATCCACTCTAGGCCCCTCATAATGTTATACACCTCAATTAGGTCTCCCCTCAGCCTCCTCTGTTCCAAAGAAAACAAACCCAGCCGATCCAGTCTTTCCTCATAGCTAAAATTCTCGGTACCCTCTCCAGTACAATCACATCTTTCCTGTAATGTGGTAACCAGAACTGCATACAGTCCTCCAGCTGTGAGCTAACTAATATTTTCTACAGTTCAAGCATAACCTCCCTGCTCTTGTATTCTATGCATCGGCTAATAAATTAACTATTCCGTATGCTTTCTTAACCACCTTATCTACCTGGCCTGCTACCTTCAGGGATCTGTGGACATGCATTCCAAGGTCCCTTTATTCCTCTACACTTCTCAGTGTCCTACCATTTACTGTGTATTCGCTTATCTTGTTAGCCCTCCCCAAATGCATTACCTCCCATTTCTCCAGATTGAATTCTATTTGCCACTGTTCTGCCCACCTGACCAGTCCATTGATATCTTCTGGCAGTCGACAGCTTTCTTCTTCATTATCAACCACACAACCAATTTTAGTATCATCTGCAAACTTCTTAATCATACCCCCTACATTCAAGTCAAAATCATTGATATATACCACACAAAGCAAGGGACCTAGTACTGAGCCTTGCGGAATCCCACTGGAAACAGTTTTCCAGTCACAAAAACACCCATCAACCATTACCCTTTGCTTCCTACCTCTGAGCAAATTTTGGATCCTACTTGCCAGTTTGCCCTGAATCCCATGGGCATTTACTTTCGTGACCAGTCTGCCATGTGGACCACAACTGTTTACAATATACATAGATGACCTGGAAGAGGGGACAGAGTGTAGTGCAACAAAATTTGCAGATGACACTAAGATTAGTGGGAAAGCGGGTTGTGTAGAGGACTCAGAGAGGCTGCAAGGAGATTTGGATACGTTAAGCGAATGGGCTAAGGTTTGGCAGATGGAATACAATGTCGGAAAGTGTGAGGTCATCCACCTTGGGGAAAAAAAACAGTAAAAGGGAATATTATTTGAATGGGGAGAAATTACAACATGCTGTGGTGCAGAGGGACCTGGGGGCCCTTGTGCATGAATCCCAAAAGGTTAGTTTGCAGGTGCAGCAGGTAATCAGGAAGGCAAATCGAATCTTGGACTTCATTGCAAGAGGGATGGAGTACAAAAGCAGGGAGGTCTTGCTGCAACTGTATAAGGTATTGGTAAGGCCGCACCTGGAGTACTGCGTGCAGTTTTGGTCACCTTACTTAAGGAAGGATATACTAGCTTTGGAAGGGGTACAGAGACGATTCACTAGGCTGATTCCGGAGATGAGGGGGTTACCTTATGATGATAGATTGAGTAGACTGGGTCTTTACTCCTTGGAGTTCAGAAGGATGAGGGGTGATCTTATAGAAACATTTAAAATCATGAAAGGGATAGACAAGATAGAGGCAGAGAGGTTGTTTCCATTGGTGGGGGAGACTAGAACTAGGGGGCACAGCCTCAAAATACGGAGGAGCCAATTTAAAACCAAGTTGAGAAAGAATTTCTTCTCCCAGAGGGTTGTGAATCTGTGGAATTCTCTGCCCAAGGAAGCAGTTGAGGCTAGCTCATTGAATGTTTTCAAGTCAAAGATAGATAGATTTTTAACCAATAAGGGAATTAAGGGTTACGGGGAGAGGGCGGGTAAGTGGAGCTGAGTCCACGGCCAGATCAGCCATGATCTTATTGAATGGCGGAGCAGGCTCAAGGGGCTAGATGGCCTACTCCTGTTCCTAATTCTTATGCTCTTATGTTCTTATGTGGGACCTTATCAAAAACCTTGCTAAAATCTATATACACTACATCAAATGCACTGCCCTCATCGACCCTCAGTGTTATCTCCTCAAAAAATTCAATCAATTTATTCAGACACGACTTTCCCTTCACAAAGCCATGATGATTGTCTTTAATTAATTCATGTCTTTCTAAGTGAAGATTTATCCTGTCATTCAGAATTTTTTACAATAATTTTCCCACCACTGATGTTCGGCTGACTGGCCTGTAATTACTCGGTCTATCCCTTTCTCCCTTTTTAAACAACGGTACAACATTAGCAGTCCTCCAGTCCTCTGGCACCACACTTGTGGTCAGAAAGGACTGGAAAATCATGGTCAGAGCCTATGATATTTCCTCTTTTGCTTCTCTGGGATACATTTCATCCAGGCCTGGGGATTTATCCACCTTCAAAGCTGCTAAACCCCTTAATACCTCCTCTCTCACTATGGTTATTTCACACTCCTCCTCCCTCATTGCAATGTCTGCATCACCCCTCTCTTTTGTGAAAACTGATGCAAAGTATTCATTAAGAACCATGCCCACGTCTTCTGCCTCCACACACACAGATTACATTTATGGTCTCTAATAGGCCCTACTCTTTCTTTAGGTAACCTCTTGCTGTTAATGTATTTGTAAAATATCTTTGGGTTTTCTTTGATTTTACTTGCCAATATTTTTTCATGCTCTCTCTTTGCTTTCCTAACTTCCTTTTTAATTGCACCCCTGCACTTTCTATACTCCTCCAGAGTTTCTGCAGTATTGAGCCCTTGGTATCTGTCTTTTTTAATTTATCCTTCCCTGTATGTCCCTTTACATCCAGGGGGCTCTAGATTTGTTAGCCCCACCCTTTTTCTTTAAGGTAACATACTTGTTCTGAACCCTTTGGATCTCCTGCTTGAATGCCTCCTACTGCTCTGACACTGATTTACCATCAAGTAGCTGTTTCCAGCCCATTTTGGCGAAATTACGTCTCAGCAGAGATAATTGGCTTTTCTCCAATTGAGAACTTTTATTCCTGGTCTATCTTTGTCCTTTTCCATAACTACCCTAAATCCAACTGAATTATGATCACTAGTACCAAAATGCTCCCTTGCACCTGTCCAGCTTCATGCCCTAAAACAAAGTCAAGAATTGCCCCCTCCCTTGTGTGGCTTGCTACATACTGGCTAAAAAAGTTTTCCTGAATGCATTTTAGGAATTCCTCACCCTCTATACCTTTCACACTAATTTTATCCCAATTAATATTAGGGTAGTTGAAATCCCCTACTATTAATGTCCTATAGTTTTTGCATTTCTCACATATTTGCCTACATATTTGCTTTTCTATCTCCCTCTGACTGTTCCCAGCAGTGTGATCGCCGCATTTTTGTTCTTCAATTTGACCCATATGGCCTCATTTGATGATCCTTCCAACATATCATCCCTCCTCACAGTTGTAATAGTTTCTTTAATCAATACTGTGACCCCCCTTCCCCTCCATTTTTACCCTTCTCTCTATCCCATCTAAAACCTCTCAGCCATGTCTCAGCTACAATATCATACTCCCAAATATACCATTCAGCACTGCCAAATTTCTTTGTTGTCTATTTTCTTGCTCTTGCTTCCTCTGTCTTTGGCAGATGGAGTGTAATGTGGGAAAATGTGAGGTTATCCACTTTGGCAGAAAAAATAGAAAAGCAAATTATAATTTAAATGGAGAAAAATTGCAAAGTACTGCAGTACAGAGGGACCTGGGAGTCATTGTGCATGAAACACAAAAAGTTAGTATGCAGGTACAGCAAGTAATCAGGAAGGCAAATGGAATTTGGCAGATGGAGTATAATGTTGGAAAGTGTGAAATCATGCACTTTGGCAGAAAAAAAATCAAAGAGCAAGTTATTATTTAAATGAAGAAAAATTGCAAAGTGCTGCAGTACAGCGGGACCTGGGGGTACTTGTGCATGAAACACAAAAGGATAGTATGCAGGTACAGCAAGTGATCAGGAAGACCAATGGAATCCTGGCCTTTATTGCAAAGGGGATGGAGTATAAAAGCAGGGAAGTCTTGTTACAGTTATACAGGGTATTGGTGAGGCCACACCTGGAATACTGCATGCAGCTTTGGTTTCCATTTTTACGAAAGGATATACTTGCTTTGGAGGCAGTTCAGAGAAGGTTCACTAGGTTGATTCCGGAGATGAGGGGATTGACTTATGAGGAAAGGTTGAGTAGGTTGGGTCTCTACTCATTGGAATTCAGAAGAATGAGAGGTGATCTTATCGAAATGTACAAGATTAAGGGCCCAAGTTTCCACAAGAAAAGAAACGGGCGCCCCTCCGAGCTGGGCGCCCGTTTTTCGCGCCTAAAACGGCGGCGAAAAAAATCCTCGGTATTCTCCACCTACCTGGAGGTTCTCTGGCCCTCGGCACAGTCAGCACGAGCTGTGGGGGGGGCGGAGCCAGGTCCCAGCGCTGAAAACAGTGCCGGGACCTCTGCACATGCGCGCTACAGTGGGCACGCAAGTGCAGTAGCTCCAGGCGCCGGACTGTGTGGGAGGGGCCCGAAGCACGCAGCCCCTAGCCCTGGCCGAATGGCCTCACTGGGGCTGCGTAAATGAGGCTCCTCCCACGGCCAGCTCCTACTCCCCCTCCCCCCCCGACCAGACCCGACACTCACTCCCCTCCCCCCACCGCCGACCACACCCGCTCCTCCCCCCCACGCCACGACCCGACACCCGACACCCGCTCCCCCCCCCCCGCCCCGACCCGAGACCCGACACCCGCTCCCCCCCCGAGACCCGACACCCGCTCCCCCCCCGAGACCCGACACCCGCTCCCCCCCTGCCCCGACCCGAGACCCGACACCCGCTCCCCCCACCCCCGCCCCGAGACCCGACACCCGCTCCCCCCACGACCCGAGACCCGCTCCGCCCCCCCGACCCGAGACCCGCTACCCCCCCCGACCCGAGACCTGCTCCCCCCCTCCGACTGACCCGACCCTACCCGCACTCCTGTTCCCCGACCCAACCCGCCTCCCCCCCCTCTCTCCCCCTCTCTCTCCCCCCCCCTCTCTCTCCCTCCCCACTCTCTCTCTCCCCCCCTCTCTCTCTCCCCCCTCTCTCCCTCCCTCCCCTCTCTCTCCCTCCCTCCCCTCTCTCTCCCTCCCTCCCCTTTCTCTCTCTCCCTCCCCTCTCTCCCTCCCTCCCCTCTCTCTCCCTCCCTCCCCTCTCTCTCTCTCCCTCCCCTCTCTCTCTCTCCCTCCCTCCCCCTCTCTCTCCCCCCCTCTCTCTCTCCCCCTCTCTCTTCCTCCCTCTCTCTCTCCCTCCCCTCTCTCTCCCTCCCTCCCCTCTCTCTCTCTCTCCCTCCCTCCCCACTCTCTCCCTCCCCTCTCTCTCTCCCTCCCTCCCCTCTCTCTCTCCCCTCTCTCTCCATCCCTCCCCTCTCTCTCTCTCCCTCCCTCCCCTCTCTCTCTCTCCCTCTCTCCCTCTCTCCCTCTCTCCCCCCCTCTCTCTCTCTCCCTCCCTCTCTCTCTCTCTCTCTCCCCCTCCCACTCAGCGGCACGAACGGCTGCAGAATTCTCCCTGGCTGAAGCACTTTCACACAGGTAGGAAGATGGTTTATTTAATCTTTTCTTGGGTTATAGATGTTTATTCAGGTTGGATTTATTTGTATAATATTTGTAGAAGTATAAATAAGGATTTATTGTCGAATTTAATGACTTCCCTTCCCCCCCCCTCCCCCTCCCCCCCCCACCTCGTTCTGGACGCCTAATTTGTAACCTGCGCCTGATTTTTTAATGTGTAGAACAGGTTTTTTCAGTTCTACAAAAATCTTCACTGGCTCCATTCTACTTTAGTTTGGAGTACATTTTCACTGTGGAAACTTTCAAATCAGGCGTCAGTGGCCGGACACGCCCCCTTTTGAAGAAAAAATTCTGTTCTAAACTAGAACTATTCTACCTGACTAGAACTGCAGAAAAAAAAATGTGGAGAATTGCGATTTCTTAAATAGTCCATTCTCCACCAGTTGCTCCTAAAAATCAGGCGCGAATCATGTGGAAACTTGGGCCCTATGAGAGGGTTTGACAAGGTGGATGCCGAGAGGATGTTTCCATTGATAGAATTAAGGGGCATAATCTTATAATAAGGGGCCACCCATTTAAAACTGAGATGAGGAGTAATTTCTTCTCTCAGAGGGTTGTAAATCTGTGGAATTCGCTGCTTCAGAGAGCTGTGGAAGCTAGGACATTTAATGCATTTAAGACAGAGATAGACAGTTTCTTAACCGATAAAAGAATAAGGGTTTATGGGGAGCAGGCAGGGAAGTGGACCTGAGTCCATGATCGGATTAGCCATGATCTTATTAGAAACATAGAAACATAGAAAATAGATGCAGGAGTAGGCCATTCAGCCCTTCTAGCCTGCACCGCCATTCAATGAGTTCATGGCTGAACATGAAACTTCAGTACCCCATTCCTGCTTTCTCGCCATACCCCTTGATCCCCCGAGTAGTAAGGACTTCATCTAACTCCCTTTTGAATATATTTAGTGAATTGGCCTCAACTACTTTCTGTGGTAGAGAATTCCACAGGTTCACCACTCTCTGGGTGAAGAAGTTTCTCCTCATCTCGGTCCTAAATGGCTTACCCCTTATCCTTAGACTGTGACCCCTGGTTCTGGACTTCCCCAACATTGGGAACATTCTTCCTGCATCTAACCTGTCTAAACCCATCAGAATTTTAAACGTTTCTATGAGGTCCCCTCTCATTCTTCTGAACTCCAGTGAATACAAGCCCAGTTGATCCAGTCTTTCTTGATAGGTCAGTCCCACCATCCCGGGAATCAGTCTGGTAAATCTTCGCTGCACTCCCTCAATAGCAAGAATGTCCTTCCTCAAGTTAGGAGACCAAAACTATACACAATACTCCAGGTGTGGCCTCACCAAGGCCCTGTACAACTGTAGTAACACCTCCCTGCCCCTGTACTCAAATCCCCTCGCTATGAAGGCCAACATGCCATTTGCTTTCTTAACCGCCTGCTGTACCTGCATGCCAACCTTCAATGACTGATGTACCATGACACCCAGATCTCGTTGCACCTCCCCTTTTCCTAATCTGTCACCATTCAGATAATAGTCTGTCTCTCTGTTTTTACCACCAAAGTGGATAACCTCACATTTATCCACATTATACTTCATCTGCCATGCATTTGCCCACTCACCTAACCTATCCAAGTCACTCTGCAGCCTCATAGCAACCTCCTCGCAGCTCACACTGCCACCCAACTTAGTGTCATCCGCAAATTTGGAGATACTACATTTAATCCCCTCGTCTAAATCATTAATGTACAATGTAAACAGCTGGGGCCCCAGCACAGAACCTTGCGGTACCCCACTAGTCACTGCCTGCCTACAAGCCGAACGGGTTGCACCGCAACAGAGCCGGGAACAATATCCCTCCGGGGGGGGTTGCTAGTGCTGTTGGGAAGGGTTTAAACTAGCTTGGCAAGGAACTGGGAACCTGAGAATATATTCAGTAGGGAGAGAAGCAAATCTGGAATTGGAAAGCAGAAAAGTAGAAAGTGAATTTGGAAGACATAAGAAAGTAAGAAATAGGAGCAGGAGCAGGCCACCTGGCCCTCGAGCCTGCTCCGCCATTTAATAAGATCGTGGCTGATCTGATCATGGACTTAGCTCCACTTCCCTGCCCACTCCCCCAGAAATGATCCCAATGCCTCAGGAATCTAAAGCCCTCCCTTCTGCACTATCCTTCCAGCCACACATTCATCTGTCCTAACCTCCTATTTCTGTACTCACTAGCACGTGGCACCAGGATTAATCCAGAGATTACTACCTTTGAGGTCCTGCTTTTTAATCTCTTTCTTAGCTCCCTAAAATCTTCGACATCATCATGTTCTATCAAAAGGAGTTTACTTTCTTCCTGCTTTTTCTCCTTTTCATCATCCCCTGATCCCATTACTATGATAGATTTTCGGGAAAGGAAGACGTAAGCTAAGAATGTTGTGCATAACCCCCTTGGAATTAAGGAATGAAAGAATGGTGCATAAGAGCTTTGATAGGTTAGATAAGGAAATCATATCTCCAGTGATTGGGGAGTCAGCAACAAGGGACTACCAGTTTAAGATTGTCACTAATGGGGAAGAGAGAGATTAGCAGAAATCTTCTGGTGCAGTGAGTTTTTGGAGCATAGATTGCGTTACCACAGCAGATGCAGAGACCATTGGATCTATTAAGGGAAGAATAAATAAGTATTTGAAGCAGAGGAAGAAACAGTGTTTGTGAGAGAGAGAAGGACAGCAGCACTCATTTAGCATGAATAGGAATTTGAGCACGGAAATCTAGGCTGACAATCGAGTGCAGTGCTGAGGGAGTGCTGCACTGTCGGAGATGTCGTTTTTCAGATGAGACGTTAAACCGAGGCCCCGTTTGCTGTCCCAGGTGGACATAAGAGATCCCATGGCACTATTTTGAAGAAGAGCAGGGGAGTTATCCCCGATGTCCTGGCGAATATTTATCCCTCAATCAACATAACAAAAACAGATAATCTGGTCATTATCACATTGCTGTTTGTGGGAGCTTGCTGTGCACAAGTTGGCTGCCATGTTTCCCACATTAGGACTACACTCCAAAAGTACTTAATTGGCTGTAAAGTGCTTTGAGAGGTCCGATGGTCATGAAAGGCGCTATATAAATGTAAGTCTTTCTTTCTGTATATTGCTCAACAAAGAGCTGGCACAGTCACAGTGGCTGAATAGCCTCTGTCTGTACTGTAAAGCTCTTTGGTTCTATATAGCCAAATCATTGTACAGAGCTTTTCGTTGCAGCGTGCCTGGAACTGAGTCCTAAGACAAAGCTTTTCAATACATAGAGAGCTGGGGACTCAGTTAACATGCTTAGAGTGTTTCTCCTTTAATATGATTATTGGTATGTTGGTAAAGAGAAAAATACACAATTTATAACTGGTCCTTTTACGTGTAATGTACAGCCATTAAAATGTGAACGAAAGCAGTCTAGGCTATCAGTAAATTAAGAGAAAATTAATAATTTTACAGCAATATTTTAAAGCATGCTAAAATAAATGGAGATTGTGACAAGAACCATTGCCTGTAAGTGAAGACAACATTCAGTATGCAAGTCAATAACAAAATACTGCGGAAGCTGAAAATCTGAAATAAAAACAGAAAATGCTGGAAATACTTTTTCCAGTTCTGATGAAACATTAACTCTGTTTCTCACTCCACAGATGCTGCCTGACCTGCTGAGTATTTACAGCATTTTCTGTTTTTACTTCAGTATTTCCAATCGTTGCTTTTCTTTGCCATCTATTGTGCAAATTATTAAGCATTAATGTTAAAGTAGACATGAGTGCAGCCGATTTGCCTTCCGTACTGCTTCAGAATAATTGTTGCGGAGTAATAGCCATTTAACCAAAAGGACGAGATATTTGGTTGTCGAAGATAATACGTTGTTTCTGGGTAATAAAAAGCTCCCTGAAAAACAAAAGTTTAGTGTGAGTACAAATTAATTATTTTTCTGTCTCGCCAGTGTGGGCAGATGCTAATTTCAACATGAGATGGACCATATCTGTTTTTATAGAATTATAGAATAGTTACAGCATGAAGGAAGGCCATTCAGCCCATCGAACCCATGCCGGCTCTCTGCAGGAGCACGTCAGCTAGTCCCACTCCCTGCCCTTTCCCGTAACCCTGCAAATGTTTTTCTTTCAGGTATTTATCCATCTCCCTTTTATTTTAATTCATTTTAGTCACCTATGATCCAAATAATTATTAATACAGTACCTATATTTACAACCCTTTAAACACTATAAGTAAGAAACATGTATCATCTCCAATCACATTTATCTTGACATGGAAATTTGTATTGTGTGATTTGTTATGTAGAAGATTTCACGTAAAGTATTTGAGAAACTTAAGCAAGATGTGTATCTGCACTGAAAAGAAAAAAAGACTTGCATTTATTCAGTGCCGTTCACAGCCTCAGGAGGTACCAAAGGGCTTTACAACCAATGAAGTACTTTTAAAGTGTAGTCACTGTCGTAATGTAAAAAACACAGCAGCCAATTTGCACTCAGCAAGGTCCCACAAACAGTAATGGGATAATGACCAGATAGTCTGTTTGTGATGTTTGTTGAGAGATAAATACTGTCTGAAATAATGCTGTGGGATCTTTTATGTCCACATGAGCGGGCAGACTTGGTTTAACATTTCATCTGAAAGACGCCACCTCTGACAGTGCAGCGCTCCCGCAGTACTGCACTGGAGTGTCAGCCTAGACTTTTGTGCACGTCTCTGGAGGGGACCTGAACCCACAATCTTCTGACTCAGAGGTGAGAGTGCTAGCACTGAGCTACGGCTGACAAGCGTACATTAAGAAAGACAATATTGTTAACGCAGACTGGGGTGTGATCATGTCAATAAATAAGTCCCTCCAGCTTTCTTCAAAATATGACTGGAGTCCCGTGGTGTTGTGACGGGAGTGTTTCCGTTTTGGAGTAAGCTGGAAGAGCCCTTTGGTATAAACGATAGTACTGGTGCCAGCATCATGTTACACAGTGAATTCTAGAGATTCCTTTAGCTCTGGGTATAAGACTGGAGCCAACACAATGCAAATGCACTGCAAGACTGCCCGCTTTGGTCGAGGTTTCATTGCTATCAGCGCATGTAATGCTGTCCTGTACCAGGTCTATCATTGCGCCTGGAATTTCCACAAGGTTTCTTTCCACAATCTCCTTCCAGTACTTTGGCTGACTTTCTGGGGTTTCCGCTGATCTTGTGGCGAGAGATCACAGATCCCCAGCGGAAGTTCTATCCGGTATTTAAAGTGTCTGTTATTCTATGGGTGTAAATGACAGCAGAGCTAAAGGGACAGGAAGAAATAGCTTGGAATAAAATCAGTCCATTACACATATGCCACCTACAGGGACTGAATAGAACTCCAAACAAATCTTGCCTTGTGGTGGCAGTGGACACTCGGTAAATAGACTATTAAAAGGCCAATCATTGAGGATTGTTAAGTACAGTTTTTATCACTCTAACTACATTAGAATGTAGTTTGTGATACTGCTGGTGAGTTATCTTCACTATAGTTTTCTACAGCCAGGTGGCAGCCTTCACTTTGCTTTGGGGTCTGTCTCTGTTTGCTGTGTGTGAATGAGATATTACAGTATTCCCAGCTTGCAGTGCTGTAGAATTCACTGTGGAACATTTTGCAATTCATTAACCATTCGACTAGGTGTAGTTGTTTTCACTGAACATTGTAATTCTGTTGTGATTTGTTTTATTAGAACTACTGCTAATTTTATTCAGAGGAAAAGAAATCAGAGCAGATCAAGGTTTCCTTTTTTTTAATGGGTGCGCGGCCCCTTTAAGGGGCTGTACTGCCCATTCAAAATACCGCGCATATGCGTTTTGTTCCTACTTACAAGCCAGTGTGGAGCTGCAGAGTGCTGCACGGCAGCGCAGCTTAAAGGGAACATTGGAGCAGATAATAAACAACTACAATTTTCATTTATATAGCACCTTTAACGTAGCAAAATTAAAACCGATGCAGTGCACTCATTTTTATTACATGCAGTCTGTTGGTAAACTAAACAAAAACAGTTTTCTGAAACCAAATTGAAAGTAATACACTGAAAGAATAACAGTCAATGTATTGAAAGGCTATTTGGTCTGTTATAGTGGGCAGGGCGAGTTTTTGTTCTTTTTGTTCTGGGATGTGGGCGTTGCTGGCAAGGCCAGCATTTATTGCTCATCCCTAATTGCACTTGAGAAGGTGGTGGTGAGCCACCTTCTTGAATCGCTGCAGTCCTTGTGGTGAAGTTAGGGAGGGAGTTCCAGTATTTTGACCCAGTGGCGATGAAGGAACAGCGATATACTTCCAAGTCAGGATGGTGTGTAACTTGGAGAGGAACTTTATAGGTGATGGTGTTCCCATGCACCTGCTGCCCTTGTCCTTCTAGGTGGTAGAGGTCACGGGTTTGGGAGGTGCTGCTGAAGAAACCTTGGCTAGTGGTTTTAACTGACTGGTGATTGGTGTTTGGCTGAAGTTTGGGATGCAGTACTCACACTGCATAAACCAATGCAAGAGCAATGGAGAATTATGCTAATTGGGATGTGATTACTGAAAATCTGATAACCGTTAATAAATGTTTCGACTGACATGTTTTTTTTATACCATAGTTAGCTATATCAAGGATTCATTTTACTCACCTGTAATTTGCATTTGTGGCATATTTGGGTATAAGGATATAATTACAGCTGTATGTATTTTATGCAGTTTTAGCCCTTGGTAGATCTCTCCTAATTAGAATGGATATTAGTTATAAATGGATAAATTAGGTTCTCAAAGATGAGTTTATTATAAGCAACCTGTATATGTTCTATACTGGCATGAATGATCTTTAAATGAACATATCTGAACATATATAGATCATGCTATTTGCATCATGTAACTGGAAATATCAAACTTACACTGTTGAAAGAACAAGATGAATCACGTTTCAACAGTTCACATATATTAAAGTCACAATCAGGGCAGGGAATTCTCCACCAAAACAACGCCTTCTTGTACAGTTTTACTTCAGCCTAAGACAAGTAAAAATAAAACAGCAGAGGTTATTTCATGAAACACTGCACCATGAAATAAAGCAGATTAAAGTTACAACTCAGCTTCTCCTTGTGGTCCTCATACTGAGCAAGAAAGAGGAGGCCCTTTCACAACTCCTAATAGAATCACAGACATTTCAGCACAGAAGGAGGCCATTCAGTCCATAGTGCCAGTGCGGGTGCCAGCTCTACACTGAAGCAATCTACTCTTCTCTTTTAATAATTTTATTCTTCAACCGTTTATCTATTTCCCTCTTAAATATTGCAATGGATTCGGCTTCCATAATCGGTAGTGCATTCCATATGGTGATATCACAGGGAAAGATTTCTTCTAACCTCAGCCCTTTATACCCCTCGTTACTAATTCACTTACCTGTCAAAATGATCTTTCACCCTTTACCCTTAGTAGGTCTTTTCCACCCTCCTTACTTCAGACTTTTTGGCCCTTGTGTTTTAGCTTGCTGTTATAGACAAATCTTCACTCTCTATGACTTTGAGTAGATTTGATAGCTAGATAAGTTTTCAGTAAAATGTCCAGGGTAATAAAGAACAACTTTTCTGTTAATTGATGTTCACTACTGGAATTATACTATGCATCTATAGGACATTTCTCCAGTTTTCAGTGAACAATAGAGCATCACATCACATCCTTGGTTTAAGTTAAACCTTTTAAATGATTTTGCTAAAGTAGAACAAGCAAGTTAAGTTCAGATTATTCTTTCTAACTCTTTCGAATGTAGACAATAAAAAGTTACAATATAATGCCAAACTATGCTTTACTACAATGCCCTAATCTTTCTTTCCTTATATTTTTACCAGTGAAGGAGCTGATACAGGCCTTAGACACATTTTCCAGAGGATATCAAACCGATTGTCACCTTCACTCTGTTCAGCTCGGTTAATGAACACAGTTATTACAGTTTCTTTGGATTTTCAGATCTGACTTTGATTCCGAAATAATTGGTTGTTGCATCGCAAAACCAATCACAGAATCTGTGTTTGCACAAGAACAACTTGTTTCGTCCCCTCAAGCCTACAGTTTATGAACCACTGACATCAAATCTTTTTGTATTTTAAGATAAAAGGGAGTAAAATTTCCACAGGACTTTCCTGATCCCCTGACGTAGCTTCAGTGTAACTTTGGTGTAAACCCTGGAGAAACAGCATACATGGCCATTTACACCGATCGTTCGCCGAAGTTACGGTGGGAGACTGGAGAGCCCCAGTGGAAATTCTCCGCGATAGACTTTGGTTGTAACTCTTTTTAAAGACCTAGATGAAGGAGTGGGGCTAATAGTACAGGACATCACCATGGTTGACAAATGTAGGAGGAAAGAGAAAGCAAATCAGGAAGCGATGAGTTCAGTTTTAACTTTAAAAAAAAAATTAATTCATGGGATGTGAGCATCGCCAGCAAGGCCAGCATTTATTGCCCATCCCTAATTGCCCCTGAGAAGGTGGTGGTGAGCTGTCTTCTTCAATACAACTGAGTGGCTTGCTAGGACATTTCAGAGGGCAGTCTGGCGTCACATATAAGCCGGACCAGGTAAGGACGGCAGATGTCCTTCCCTAAAGGACAATAGGAAACTAGATGGGTTTTTACGACAATCATAAGAACATAAGAACATAAGAATTAGGAACAGGAGTAGGCCATCTAGCCCCTCGAGCCTGCTCCGCCATTCAATAAGATCATGGCTGATCTGGCCGTGGACTCAGCTCCACTTACCCGCCCGCTCCCCGTAACCCTTAATTCCCTTATTGGTAAAAATCTATCTATCTGTGACTTGAATACATTCATGGTCATCATCATTACTGACACAAGCTTTTTATTCTGGATTTGTTTAATTGAATTTAACTTCCTCAGCTGCCATGGTGGGAGTCTGGATTATTAGTCGAGGCCTCTGGATTACTAGTCCAGTAACATAACTGCTATGCTATCATACCCGATGTAGGAGCAAAGTTTAAGAGTGGTTATAAGAATGGGATGGAGCAGGAGAAATAGGAAGAGTTTAACTCTCTTTAGTTTGATAGCCATCTCAGGACACATATGTGGGACTTAGCAGTGTGTATGAGATGTGTATAAGATGTTATAGTTATGCTACTCCAAGCAATCCAAGAAGATCCACCTACTGAAATTTAGGGTTATTAAGCCAGCCATTCATTAAGTTAAAAGAGCCTCAGCACAAATTATCTGACAATCAGTACAACACCCAGTATCACAAATGTGACATACAGTGACATCAAACATGCCAGTATGGATGGGATGAATATTCACTTACCGTTACTGATGAGAGGGGCCTACTCAGATAAACAAATCCTTTAAACGTGACTTTTCCTGGTAGTTTAATAGGATCTGGTTCAACTGAGAGTGATTTGAATGTAACAGGCTCATGGCGAGCACTGCAGTCTTTCCAGTACACGCCCTCCGACTAACAAGAAAAAGTGGATTATAAATACGAATAGCATAACTAACCCTGATTATAAAGACAACTTGTTTTATATTTAATAAGACTACAGATTGTATTGAACAAGCCATTACTGAATTTTAGGCTGTTTATTCTTAAGATTTCACAATGGTTTCTCACAGAAAGAACAAAAAAATCAATAATAGTTAAAACACACTAAAAGCCATTGGTTAACATTATTTTTATTGTCTGACATATTACTCTGTCCTTTAAATGTAGTTTTACATTCCATATATAATATATGCATTCTGATAGGAGGTACGACCCAAATCCTTTCCATTTCAGTGGGGAGAAATATACAGGATATCAATTCCATGACACACAGGGGTCGAAATTGGTTGTGGCCGTTTTTGAGGTGGTGTCATCGCCGGAGTGCTGATTTTACCACCAGACATTAAGTGCAGCCTCAAAGTCCTAAATTCAGTTTTCATGCTCAAAGATGAGAGAACAACACTAACAAGTGTCGTTGCATACTCATCTCGGGCGGGAGCTCAGGAGGCCGACTGAATTTCCCGACAGGAGGCTGCCGCCATGCGAGAATAAAAACGGGAAGAAAAAAAAGAACTAAAACTTCTCCGATCCACACGCACACTTCCTCATTCTTAAAATTCATGAAAACATGCAAAAATAAATAGAGAAAAACTTACCTTCCTTTCTGGGCGATTCTACCTGAGATCCGCTCTTTTACGACCACTTTTTCCAGGCTGTATGGCCACCTGCCAGTCCAGCAGTCATATAAAGCAAATATCGCGACAGGGGCATCAAAGAGGCATTGCACGCTGGATGACGTCACCATGCGGGTGGCATTAGCTAGCGCAACGTTGCCTCTTGGCACCTCTGCCAAAGTGCCGACTGAATTTAGGACGAGATGTCGATGCCACTTATCGTCGGAGGGACGCCTTTTCCGTTCATTAGCCGCCTAGCACTGGTGTATTAATTACAGTGAGAGCAAGGTACACACAATTTGCATTCCAATAAAGGCAGGATAGATTAGATATCTATTTAGGTAGGGGTATATTACACACACTTGCTGTAGCATTAAGAGCACAATTCACATTGTATCTGTTCAAATCAGACTAAAACATACTCTAAACATATCCATTTCCAATAGTCCTGAGCACAGTATCTGCACTGATTGGAACATGACAATTATTTCGAACAACTCTTGAACGTGCTCATCATTCAGTTGCCCTCATTTCTCTGCCAACATACAGGAAGAATTCCTCTGATTGCTATATGTATCAACCTTGTAAATATATTTGGGAAGATTTCCCCTGTGCTAAATGAACATGTTTACAATTTCTCTAGAAATGCCCAAACATGTAGTGACCAGAGATACTCCTATCTCCAGGTTCTTATGAGTCTTTCAAAAAATGAATTGACAGTGATGGCATTGATATTTGTGTTGCATCAATCAAAGTTAGAAATCTATTGGGTCATATTTTAAGCTTGCGATACATACTCTTACATTACTAAATGATGACGGCCCAGAAATCCCGGTTTCTCCTTCCCACGGGCGTTCGAATAGATTTTAGAAAAAAGATGCCCATCTACCTGAAGCTGCTGCGGCCACGCGAGATCCTGGTCCTGAGGCCTCTCCTGACTGCGCGTCGCAGCGCGTGCATGTCAGGACGTGCGCAGGCCTGGAGCTGGAGTCACATGGCTCTGGGCAGCCAATCAGCTGCAGTATTTTCTCATTCATAATAATGGGAACTTCGTAAGTTGGAGTTCCCATTATTATTAATGAGAACCCACCCACCAAACACTAATAATCAATAATAAAGGATAGAAAAAATGCACACCATATTTTTATTAATTCAAATTTAAGTTATTAATGTATTTCAAAAATATATATTTCCCCGATTTTTTAAAAAGTTTTTTAAATTATGCTTTTAAAATAAACTTACCATAGTGGGGAGGGTTTTTAACAATAAAATGTGTTTTTCTAACTTTATTTTTTTAATGTTTTTGTGTATTTTAAAACACTTACGCCTGTAAAAGTAGGCTATGCGCCTGCTTTCATCAGGAGCAAAAATTTTGAGGACATTTGCTTGGCAAGATATGCGTAAATCCTACAATCTTGCCCTTGCAAATGTTCTCGCTCCCGATATGCAGAGGATCTGTAAAGCCAGAAACTTGACAGATCGGAAAAGCTGGTTTTCAGCGCATGCGCATTGCGTGCTGAAAACCGGCTTTTCCGATGCCTTCCCGGGTCTGTAGACGCTCAGTAAGGACCCAGGAAGGCCAGAATTTCTGGGCTGATATCCTCAGTGTAATAGTTAAGTGTATTCAAAGATACAACTATCATGAGATAATTTATGTGACAAAATGAGATACTTGTAGAATGGTCTTTCTTGAGATGTTCTGTTATCAATTTCTAATTATTCATTTGTGTTTCTGTTTAATATACTCCACTCAATGTGGTGTTTTGGAATTTCACTCTGGAACTCTGCTATTACTACATGACTTTTACAATCTTCCCTGAACCTGTGACATCTCTCTTGCTGCTTTAAGATGTACTCCTTAGAGCTCTGATGTGACTCCAGCTGTTTTAGGACCTCCTGATTTTTTGTATAAAATAAAACTTGAATTAGCTTCAGAAAACCCCCCAGTTACTTTACACAAGCGTGTCTTATACTCTAAGTACTTGTTCCACTGAGTGTTAGGGCTATGAAACATCAGGATTCTATGGAAGCAGAAGATGGTCCAATTCCCATTACAAGCAAGGTACCTTTGCAAAGTGTCACCTTGATCAGAGATGTACATGGCCCACTGTAAACGGTCTCCTTTTAACAAATGACAACAATTTCCAAGCACATTTCTTTTTTTCGGATAGAATACTTACACGTTATGTAACAAAATACTTACTGTTCTTATTTGGTAGATCAAGCAAATGGCCAGCAAAATGATACTGAGGCGAAGAACCATCTTTCTTTCAATTCAGAGCCCACAGTGAAGAACCCAAAACTTTGGTTTTCTAGTGTTTGTTTTATACTCATATGTGAATAGGTGTTACTTCGGGTGTAACCAATAGCCATGGAGTTGATTTGCATTTCCTTGTTGAATGTGATGCAATGAGAGTTAAGTCAAACCAGTGGCTTTACTGTATATTTATATTCTGCAACAGTTGAAATTTTCAAATCTGCCAATATTTTCTTTCCTAACACTTGTGTATAAATTTTTAAGTTTGCTGTTCGTAACAAGGACCATGACATTTAATTAAGATTCACCCAGTCTCCCACTGTAACTCTAGTGGGAGACTGGCCAAACACCCAGATTCAGGGCACGAAAAGCTGCAAATTAGTGTTTACGCTGTTTCTCTGGGGGTTCCGCCCATCTCCCACTGGAGTTACGGTGGAAGACTGGGAGAAGTCCTACAGAATTTGCTCGGCCAGGTTGTTAAATAAAATTCTATGTGACTGTTTTGTACATTTTTTGTGAGGTGTGTTTGTACTGATCAAGATGAGGGATAATGTCCTGGTCAAGGTGAGTGTCTGTGCTGGGAAATTGAATAATGAACATTTCAGAACACCAAGTGCAATCACCGAAGGCTCCATGGGGTAGAGATTCTGCTTTGGCAGCAATCGGTGATTCCGGCACAAATTACGCCAGTTTTCAAAAGTGGTTTTTTCCCCCAGTTTCCGCTCAAACTCATTTGCATATTGGCAAACGCAAAAATCTGCCATGAGCCAGCACAACCGAGCAACATTTTCAAATGTTATTTAAAAAAAAATTCCTTTAAAAAGTCAAAATAATTAGAGATTTAACAGGTTTTAAGCAAGTTCAGATGCAGGGAAAAGGGGGAGGGGAGGAAAGAATAAAAGGGAAGGGTTGTGATAGGGTGGAAGGGAGGAGAGATTAAATGACAAAAGGGGATGGTAATTTTTCAAGAAAAGAAACAAAATATGGTCTAGAGGAGGAGTAAATGGTTACAGGAGAATCATTACCAACACCTGCTGTCCAAAAAAATAGGAGCAGTGGTTATGATCTGAAATTGTTGAACTCAATATTGAAGCTGGAAGGCTGAAGAAGGCCTCTTCCTCAAGCTTCTGTTTGTGATACCACAAACACACACATACAAGATGGCTCCACAGGAACTTGTCAGGTGACTTTGTCACATGATGCTTTTATTATATTTACATGAGCAGTTGCAATACCACAGTAGTTCACTAGTTGGAGCTATATTGCACTGTTGAGCAAGTACACAGAGGTCAGAGTGGGGGCCGGGCAGAGAATTAAAATGACAAGTGACTGGAAGCTCAGGGTCATGCTTGCGGACTGAACGGAGGTGTTCCGCAAAGTAATCAGCAATCTGTTTTTGTCTCCCCAATGTAGAGGAGACCAAATTGAAAGAAGTACAAGTAAATCGCTGTTTCACCGGGAAGTAATGTTTGGGGCCCTGGACAGTGCGACGGGAGGAGGTAAAAGGACAGGTGTTGCATCTCCTGTGCTTGCACAAGAATGTGCCGTGAGAACGGGAGGGGGTGTTGTGGGTGAGTGAAGAGTGGATCAGTGTGTTTTGGAAGGAACACAACCTTCGGAATGCTATGAGGGGCAGGGAATCTCAGCTGTTTTTCAGATACATTGATGACTGAATCAGTGCAGATTCCTGCTTTTTAAAAATTTAGATTCTTATTGCACAATATATTCCAAATGTGTCATCTACATGAAGCAGTCCTTTATTTTCAGAAGTATATGGAAAACCCCATAAAAGTCCCAGCAGCAATAACCACCAGAGCACCAAGCAACAGGCAATTACAAAATTCAAACATAGCCCGCTTTTAAATGACCGAAAATGACTTTTACAAAATCTAGATAACTATCTTCTAGGTAGATTGGGGCATAGTAAGCAGTTCCTTAATAAACCAAACTTACCGTGAATGATCAGGAGAAGCCCCACAGAAATTCCACTTCAAAATAATTAACAGGAAGACTTTTCTGTATCTTGTCCTGGAGATGTTACTAAAAGCCAAGCTATACATCAGGGCGAGTGAGGATACTCTCCAGGTCATGGAGTTACCTATGGAATACTAAAAATCTAGAGTACGTAAATGGAAAAACATAAATAACAAAGACTATAACTTGCAATATTATTATGAAAACAGAAACTGCTGGAAATACTCAGCAGGTCAGGCAGCATCTTTTTTTTAATATTCGTTCGTGGGATTGGGGCGTCGCTGACAAGGCCAACATTTATTGGCCATCTCTGGAGAAGCTGGTGGTGAGCTGCCTTCTTGAATACAACTGAGTGGCTTGTGGGGCCATTTCAGAGGGCAGTTAAGAGTCAACCACATTTCTGTGGGTCTGCAGTCACATATAGGCCAGACCAGGTAAGGACCGCAGAAGAGTGGACCAGTATGTTTTGGAGGGAGCAGAACCTTTGGAATGCAGCAATGGGAGGGGCAGGTAACCTCTCTCAGCTTTTTTTGTGGTATATTGATGACTGAATCGGTGCAGATTCCTGTTTTTTTTAAATTTAGGTTCATATGGCACAATATATTCCAAATGTGTCATCTACATGAAGCAATCATTTATTTTCAGAAGTATATGGAAAACCCCATAAAAGTCCCAGCAGCAATAACCACCAGAGTGCCAAGCAACAGGTGATTAGACAATTTAAACACATTTTGAGTGAAAGTATTCATTCTTGTTTTTGGTTTAGATTCACAATGGTCATCCCCTCAACCCTAAGACCCGAAGAAATCTGGAACTGATCTAGCTTGATAACTGGAAAATTAATGTAAACATCTGCCAAGAGAATGTTATAGACAGCTGAACCACTCCCCTGTTAACATTCTTGGAAGACTGCTGAGTCCTGCTTCTGTAATTTCTGATATATTGCTAATGTTGCTATAATAGTTCTGTTAAATCCTGTCTATCTGGTAGACAATAGTCTACATGCTTTTTCTAAATGCCAGAGAGGAGTGATTCAAACCACTGGGTTTCCTGTATTGTAATTCTGTCACTGGAAGTATGCACTGCTAACCCCGGCAGATTTCCGGGTTCAGGCTACTTCCCCGATTTCCATCACTCCACCATTGACGGCCGTGCCTTCAGCTGCCTAGGCCCTAAGCTCTGGAACTCCCTCCCTAAATCTTTCCACCTCTCCATCTCTCTCTCCTCCTCTAAGTCACTCCTTAAAGCCGACATCTTTGACCAAGCTTTTGGTTACTCCTTATATCTCTTCTATGGCTTGGTGCCAAGTTTTGTCTGATAATGCTCTTGTGAAGCGCCTTGGGAAGTTTTAATACATTAAATCGTTGCATAAATGCAAGCTGTTGCTGTATAATTTCCGGTCGTCCCCATCTTTAGATCTGGGAAGTATTGGCTGAATTTGCCCAAGGGAAAAGTAACGGATGTACAGCTGGTGGATTTAAAGTCCTGTGGCAGATGAAGGGAAGTGTGTGCAAATTCTGTAGCGGAGAGTTGTATAAAATGACGGCTGCAAGAAGACCTGTAGGAAGAGGAACCTCCAACTTCTCTGACGCTGAGATGGAGGTGCCTTTGGAGAGATGAGGGCTAGGCTGGCTGGAATATTTGGCACCTAGAGGAGGAGGCCATCATGTGTCACAGTGAGATGAAGTGGAGGGAAGTTTCTAAGGCTGTGATTGCCAGCTCCAGAGCTCCAGATCAGCAATGCAATATGAAAAGGAGCTTAACAACTTGACCAGAATGGACAAGGTGAGTGTCCATCACACCACACTGAAGGACTCACTGGAGCAACCTTGTCTGTTGTCCATTACGCACAATCACTGTGTTGTCTGTGCTGCCAAACCAGATATTGTGAAACACTCATGCTCACTGAATGGGGATTCTAGGACTGGGGGCATAGTCTATAAATTAGAGCCAGACCTTTCAGGAGTGAAATTATGAAACACTTCTACACTCAAAAGGGTGGTAGAAGTTTGGAACTGTCTTCCGCAAATGGCAATTGATGCTAAATCAATTGTTAATTTTAAATCGGAAGTTGATAGCTTTCTGTTAACCAAAAGTATTAAGAGATGTGGGCCAAAGGCAGGTATGTGGAGTTAGGTCACAGATCAGCCATGATCTAATTGAATGGCAGAGTAGACTCGAGGGGCTGAATGGCCTACTCATGTTCCTATGTTCCTATGTTCCATTGACCATTGGCATCCATGTAGGAGACTAATATATCACCAACACCCTGTATGCCAACATATGAAACTGTCGGTGTCCTCCATCTATATGTCAGAAAGATGAATCCTCTTGTTTACATGCTCGTCCCTCAGGTCAGTTCTGACTTTCCCCATAAGCTGAAAGAGACAGATTAAACTTTGTCTGCATTAATGTTGCAGGACGATGCATAATGTCAGAGACAATTTAAAATAGAAATATTTAAAATAATGAAAGGGATAGACAAGATAGAGGCAGAGAGGTTGTTTCCACTGATCGGGGAGACTAGAACTAGGGGTCACGGCATCAGAATATGGGGGAGTCAATTTAAAACCGAGTTGAGAAGGAATTTCTTCTCCCAGAGGGTTGTGAATCTGTGGAATTCTCTGCCCAGGGACACAGTTGAGGCTGGCTCATTGAATGTATTCAAATCACAGATAGATAGATTTTTAACCAATAAGGGAATTAAGGGTTCTGGGGAGCGGGCAGGTAAGTGGAGCTGAGTCCACGGCCAGATCAGCCATGATCTTGTTGAATGGCGGAGCAGGCTTGAGGGGCTAGATGGCCGCCTCCTGTTCCTAATTCTTATGTCCTTATGTTCTAATCTACTGATGATGCCATGGTAAATCTGAATGAATCGAGGAGGCACTAATGAAGGTGCTGGAGATTGGAGCATGTAAGCCTATTGTACACTGATTAGAAGTGAGATATTTTTTTGTTAATATTGTTATAGAGTAAGGGCAGTGGTAAGGGGTTTAAGGGTATGGGTGTCATTGGGACTCTGAGTGAAAAAACCTTTTATTTCGAAGAGAATGTGCCCCTTATGTAAACACATTGAATGTTTCTGGGTTCTGCAACGTGTTCACCATCTGACTAATCCTTGTGCCCTGATGCTGCTCGCAAGTCCAAGATAGTTTATTGTCCTGCTGTAGCTGGATGCTTCTCTCAAGAGCAGAATTATGCCGAATGCAGTAGGCGATTACAATATGGGACACTGGTGCTGGAGAATATTGTAGAGCTCCACCAGACCTGTTCAAACAGCAGACTTTAGCCTCATTGAATTCCAATTGTGTGCTCCATTGTTAGAAAGGGGAAATGGGGCAGCTTGACAGGCCCCCATCTCACCACTGGCATTTATATATACTGAGTAAGGAAGGGATTACTAATGGTCATCCTAGTGGGAGACAGGGTCGGGGGGGGGCGGGGTCGGGGGGGGGGGGGTTTGGCAGAGGTACATTTAACTTGAAGTGGGAATGCACCAGTAGCCCCACCATCTAATTTTTGACCCATTTTCCTCCACTATCCTGTCCATAATATTTGTGAGACCACAGTAGCACCTGTCGACAATGCAATATGCTTTGGATGTTAAAAGTTTTTTAAGTTTGCAGGGAGTGCTGCTGGACGCTTGCAAGCCTTCGGATGGTAAAGGAAAGCCTCGGAGAAGACAGAAAATGCTGGAAATACTCAGCGGGACAGGCAGAATCAGTGGAGAGAGAAACAGAGTTAACGTCTCAGGTCGAGATGCTGCCTGACCTGTTGAGTATTTCCAGCATTTTTTGCTTTTATTTCAGATTTCCAGCACCTGCTCGCAAAGGAAAGAGGAAGACGCAGAAGAGGAAGACACAGAAGAGGAAGACACAGAAGAGGAAGACACAGAAGAGGAAGACACAGAAGAGGAGGAAGCAGAAGGAAGGATGCAACCCAGACTGCCCTTTTATGGCCGGGATATCCGGGATGGAGTCATTGCCTGCGGTACCAGTGACCACAACCCCAATTTCCTTTGCAACATTAGTCCCACACCTTACCTTCCCTCTGTTACTGACCATCACAGTGTCCTCTTGGCCACAATGATGAAATAAAAGTCACCACAGAGCAAATTTTCCAATCCAACATTATACACCTAACCATCCAGTATGACATTAAGAAATCAACTAAACACCCTTGTGCATCCCCTCAGTGACTGTCTTGTGTTATCCTACTGATATTTCGCAGTCTTTTTCTTTTTCAAGGCAGAAGGGTAGAGTTGTGGTGAGGGGAGGACGGGAACGTAAGAGTTGCATGCTTACACCATGTGCACCTTGTAAATCAGAAGATATTGTGTGATGAGGGGGAAGTGGGATGTGAGAAGGAGGACAAAATATGAGGATACCAGTATCTTGTATCCTTTCAGCCCCACCACTGTCCGAGGGCTCAGCCATGCTCCTGCCAAGAATGTGTCTTGTGTTTGGTACAGATTGTTGGTGGGTGAGGGTGGAGGTAATGAGGAGTGTGTGAGGCTCGTGGTGCAGTTGGTAGGAGATGACTTATGAAGATGCAATCACTTGACCTTGACCACTGGAGTGAGGTTATGAATCTTCTTTGGGCACTAGCGCCAGGTCCTGAGGGAGACACTACCAGTGACAGCCTCAGTGATCTGGTCCCACATCATGATTTCTGGAGGACCTCCTGGCCCCTGTGGGTAATGAACCCCTCTTGCAGTGTTGATCACTTGCACAAAGCTAGAGTGCTGCTTGGAAGACCATGGGTGCCCCTTCTCTGGCTTGTTGAGCTATTTGTGTGAGTGCTGAAGCACTTTTAAAAATATTTTACATGTAGAAGGCTGTTCAGCTTTAAGAGCTGAAGGCTGCCATTTTGGAATTATTATTTTTTTTCAGACGGCAGTTGATCTCTAAGGGCCTATTTTTAAATGAATTCTATTTTTTAAATTTTAGGTAGCAATTCTTTAAGGGACCGACACTGCTTTCTAAAATGACAGACTAGTTTTAAGAGAACGCTGCCTCGCTCCAGGAACACTACCGCCACGCTACATTGGGCCTCCTGCTGAGGTTACACTGCAGGTTCTGCGCTGGCTAATTTAAATCAACAGACAGCACCAAAATACTGGGGTGGCCATTAACTTCGGCCTGAGGTGACACCGGCAGTTTCCAGTCGAAGCGAATTTCTAGGCCTCTGACATTCTTTCTAAAATCTTCTTTTATTCTTGTGCTACTGGAAGAATGCTTCTCAATTTATTCAGCATCTTTTTGCTGCGCTGATTGCTGTAGCTCACTTCACACCTCTGAAATATAGCTTACAATTGTATTTGAAAATTCCTATATTCCTCTCATGATTTTTTCCTTCTGTGCTTTAAACATAGATTCATAGAATCATAGAAGTTTACAGCATGGGAGGAGGCCATTTCAGCCATCGTGTCCGTGCCGGCCAACAAGAGACGATCGAGCCTAATCCCACTTTCCAGCTCTTGGTCCGTAGCCCTACAGGTTACGGCACTTCAAGTGCACATCCAATACGTTTTAAATGTGGTGAGGGATCCTGCCTCGACAACCCTTTCAGCAGTGAGTTCCAGGTCCCCACAATCTTCTGGGTGAAGAAATTTCCCCTCAAATCCCCTCTAAACCTTCTACCAATTACTTAAAATTTATGACCCTGGTTGTTGACCCCTCTGCTAAGGGAAATAGGTCTTTGCTATCCATTATATCTAGGCCCCTCATAATTTTATACACCTCAATGAGATCTCCCCTCAGCTTCCTCTGTTCTAAGGAAAACAAACCCAGCCTATCCAATCTTAACTCATAGCTAAAATTCTCCAAACAGTTGCACAGAACAGTTTGTTTCTGTTTTTTATTTTTTGCACAATAGATTCTGAATATGCCAGCTTGTGCCGGTCATTGTGTCCTGTGAAATATGTTGAAACTTCCACTGGTGTCTCTTGTAAGTGGTTTCCTTTAGGTGTTTTCGACGCACCCACACATTACAATAGTTTTAGACCCAGGAGTGATTACTGTACTGAACAGATGAATGAGTCACGGACAAATACCTCGGTCTGAACCGTCAAAGCTTTATTAAAGCTACCTCAACACAGCAAAACTACAAGTAAACACAGTGAAGATATAGTACAATCCAATACCCTGGCACATCTAAACCGCCCCTATTGTGAAGTACCCAACATCTAAACCCTCTGCTCGGATCCACAGTATACCCCCGAATCTGTACCGACTGGCTGGGCTTACCTCTGTGGTCCTCGCAGCAAAGCCTCCCCACTAAAACCCTTCTAAGGCTTGGTTGGGAGAACGCAGGACACCTCCTCACACAGTGGCTGTGATCTTAAAGATGTGTGGGCAGGGATGATGCTCACCGATTCGTTGGCTTACTCACTGCTTCTCCTGGTGAACACGTGTCTCTACTGGTTCCATACTGTCTATAGTTTCTTCTCTCCATCCCAGACAGAGTGCTCGGTCCTTGTAGAGGTGAAGCAAGCGAAAGCAAAGAGAGAGAGCTATGGCCATGCGGCCACCTTTTATATCCAAAATCTGTTTGCCTTTTTTGACCAAATAAAATTTTTCCTTGTTTCGAGGATCCTATTTGTTTGCTTCTTCTGGCCCAATAAAGTTTTAATTGTTTTGAGGCTTCTGTCTGAGTGGCCCATGTGTATTCCAGTGATGGCTGGTGATGGGGTTTCGCTTTCAACCGGTCTGGGGCTTAATGGATTTCTATTGTTCTGGATTCCCACCTCTCGGGGTTATCTCATTCCAGGTAATGGCTTGATCACTGACCAGTTCACATTGTTTAACAATGGACCTGCCATCTTTGCCCATTACCTGTGATAAGTTGCCTTCTCCTGGCCATTGTAACTTCCCAGACTACCCCCGCCCATCAGATGTGGATTTCAAGTACAACATGAAAAAGTACCTGGGCCCCTCCCACAACAGGCGGCCAGCTTTTTACTGCAGTAAGAAATATTAAAACTCCATGTCCACATATCCAACAATCCTTGGGGAGCCGATGCTTACACTGTTAATGGGAAGGGTAACTATAGTATATTTTTGAGTGAGCAAGTTGCCATCAAGCCCGCACTTACTTCCTGGAGCCATTATCCAGTTTGCCTCTGAGCCAAGTTCACCACTAAAACAAATATTGCAAAATAAAAAGTAAATTACTTATCTAATTTTATACAAAAGGTACTACCTGCTAATTACTTGTGATCCCGGGACTGAAGGGTAGATTTGATCAATTTGAGTGCCTGGCACATAAAACTCTGCACAAACATGAAATCAGCCCTTGAGTGTTTTATCACACTGATGTGGCTGATAGCTATGGCACTATTTCTCATGATTTCACAGCTACAGCAGCTTTGGCATGTCAAAAATTCTTCCTGTGCAACAAAACCATGGTATTGTTTATGAAGAATGGCTTCAAAATGCATGGCCCTTTCCAGAGCACCTCAGGCTTAAGTCCACAGGAGGAAAACAGAAGGCCAGAAATTAGGCCAAGATCCAGATACGCTGGGTTTCAGCCTCTGTTACCAGTATATGAGGGGCTTTGTTTGGGGCTGAACCTCTCTCCCTCCCAATCTTTGCCCCTACATCAGTGAGGATATGCTAGATGAACTAAAAATACAAGTTTAACCTTTCTTTCTTTACACAAAATGAACTACTGTTAGCACTGACTAAATGCGTGTAAAGTTCTCTCTCCACTTGCACAACAATATCCCTAAGTCTCGACCTCAGAAGGGCAGTACTCGCTGTACCACCTGACATTTTCATTGCACATCCTGCAATCTCTCTGACTGAGATTGTCAATTTAAACCAGATTTTGTGCTGTGAAAGAAGGACTTGCATTTATATAGCTCTTTTCATGACCACCAGACATCTCAAAGTGCATTACAGCCAATGGAGTACTTTTGGAGTTGTAATGTGGGAAATGCAGCAGCCAATTTATGCACAGCAAGCTCCCACAAACAGCAATGTGTTAATGACCAGATAATCTGTTTTTGTTATGTTGATTGAGGGATTAATATTGGCCACGACACCGGGGATAACTCCCATGCTCTTCTTCGAATTAGTGCCATAGGATCTTTTACGTCCACCTGAGAGCAGATGGGGCCTTGGTTTAACGTCTCACCTCTGACAGTGCAGCATTCCCTCAGTAGTGCACTGGAATTTCACCCTAGATTTATGTGCTCAAGTCCCTAGGGTGGGACTTGAACTCACAATCTTCTGACTCAGAGGTGAGTGTGCTACCCACTAAGCCACAGCTGAACGAGAAACTGGGTTGAGACTATTCAATCTCAATCCTCTTTGGACCCTCACCATGAACAGACAGAAGAAACTTTCAATCCACCAACCTGGGATGGATTCAAACCCAGATCCAAGGTAGGGTTGCCAACCCTGGTCTGATGTATTTCTGGAGATTTGACCATGTGACATTTGATCACATGGCACGTTCTCACGTGACACTGTCTTTGGAATTCTCTACCCCAAAGGGCTGTTGATGCTGAATTGTTGAATATATTCAAGGCTGAGATAGATTTTTGTATTTTAGGGGATTCAAGGGCAATCGGCAGGAAAGTGGAGTTGACGTTGAACATCAACCATGATGTTATTGAATGGCTGGGCAGCCTCGAAGGGCTGTATGGCCTACTCCTGCTGCTAATTCTTATGTTCTTAAGTTCCTATGCTCATGTGATGCTTCATCAGATGATATTTGATCACTTGACATTTGACGATTGTTTGCAAATGCTATTGCATTTACCTTAGTTGAGTGTCACAGTATCACCAAGCCCCCAAAAACAAATATTTGACTTTTTGTTATAGAGTAAGATGAACAACATAACTTATAATGTAAAGAAACACAAAAAAATAGAAAGATTTAAGAATAAATAATGATTTTAAAAAAATGACTTCTGTGATATTTCTAGAGTATCGGTTGTGATGAGAAGCACCAAGTAAATATCACTGATTCAATAAAATCATAATTGAATCATTCCAACCTACAATTCCTTCCACATCTATAGGTAAAATATGATAAATGTGAACAAACCTAACCTTTCCATGATCAAACATCTTGACCAAATATGTGCGAGGGCCACATATCTTCACCACTCTTCCCGGTAACCACTTTAACCATTTATGGTGATGGTTCTTCACTTTCAACGTCTGATTTAATTTCACACTTCTCTTTTACTCTACCTCTATCATGATTCTCTTTCTGTCCTAATTGTTTCTCTTCTATAGCCTGTGCCAAGTTTGGTTTTAACAACGAGAATGATTCGTGGTTGTCGTCTGAGAAACAACTCTGCTGGTGTTCTACTAGTAGTTGTATGAGGAGTATTACGATACGCAATTAGAAAATTAGCAATTTGTGGTCCAATGACAACTATAATTTCTTTGGATTTGGATCCAACATCTGTTTGATGAGGGCACGTTTTACAATTTGTACTGTGCACACTGCTGCACCATTTGAAGCAGGATGGTACGGTGGAACCTTGTTACATTTCACAACATTATTGCTCGTGCACTGTGCAAATGCTCCTGAACAAAATTGTGGTCCATTATCAGAAACAATTTCTTCTGGGAGGCCAAATGAAGAAAATAACCTTCGCAAAATGTCTAATGTTTTACTTGTCATTTTCCACATTGGAAACACCTCGACCCACTTCGAATGGCTATCAATTATAATGAATTGTCCTTCTAGCTCAGCAAAATCAATATGTAACCTTTGCCACAACCTGGGAGGTTTTTTCCATGGCTATAATGGTATTGATGGTGGTTTCTTACTTACCGATTGACATGTCTTACACCGACTGATGATGTACTCTATATCTTTATCTAGACCTGGCCACCATAAGAAACTGCAGGCAAAACTCCTGGTCAAGCACATTCCCAGGTGTTGGTCATGAAGATCTCCCAATAATTTGGACCTGAATTTATTTGGTATAATCACTCTTGCACCCCACATGATAAAATCTTTATCGACTGATAATTAATTCATACGAATGAAGAATGGATCAATATCTTTGTCTGTTGCCTGGTTTGGCCATCCGTTTGCAATGTAATCATACACCTTTGACATAACTGGGTCACGTTTGGTTGCTTTACCAATCTCTTCGGCTGTTACTGACAGTTCATCAATGTATGAAATATAGAAGAACACTTCTTCACTATCGGGTGTAAATTGTGATGGGGCAGGCAATCTAGACATAGCATCAGCATCAGTAATCAGTTGATCGCCTGTATTCAATATCATATGTATATGCTGACAAAAGCAAAGCCCATCTCTGCATTCGGGCTGCAGCTAATGTTGGAACTGGGGACTTTGGATGGAGGATTGCTGTCAGGGGCTTATGGTCCATAACGATGGTAAACTTACGACCATACAAGTATTTGTGGATCTTCTTAACCCTAAAAATTAAAGCCAAAGCTTCCCTTTCGATTTGCGCATAATTACGCTCACTGGCACTGAGAGTGCATGAAGCAAAAGCAATTGGTCTCTCCTCCCCACTATGTAATACATGAGAGATCACTACCCCAACTCCATACTGAGAGGCGTCACATGCTAGCTTGATATTCTTAGATACGTCATAATGAACTAACATGGTGCTCTCTACCAATTTGCTTTTACACTCCTTGAATGCTGTATCGCATTCTTCTGACCATTTCAAATGGACCTGTTTTTTCAATAATTCATTCGGTGGATGTAACACTGTAGCCAAATTTGGTAGGAACTTCCCATAATAGTTCAAAAGACCCAAAAATGATCGAAGTTCAGTGCCATTCTTGGGATTGGGTGCATTTCTGATTGCATCCAGCTTTCCCTTGATTGGATGTAAACCATCTTTGTCTATTCTCTGCCCTAAGTACTCCACTGAGTTTTGAAATAACTCACACGTGTGAGCAGTCACTCGTACTAGCTGTTTGAGGACTTCATTCAATATGCTATTATGAATTTGCTTGTTTTGTGCTGAAGTTAGTATGTCACCTAAATAACATACTATCCCTTCAATACCGTGCAAAATCTGGTTCATCACCCCTTGGAATATGGCAGGGGTGGAAGACACTCCAAAAGGTAGCCTATTAAATTGATATAGGCCTAGATGAGTATTTATAGTCAAGCATGACTTGTACTCCTCATTTAGTTCAAGTTCTAATTAGGCATTCGTACGATCCAACTTTGAGAAGATCATCCACCTGTCAGTGTTGTGAACAAATCTTCTACATTTAGCAATGTATTGGGGAGATTACCCTCTCGAACCTAGTTTACGGTTACTTTATAATCACCACACACCCTTACCTTACCATTGGACTTAGGTACAACAACAATGGGTGTAGCCCAATTACATAGATCTATCTTAGAGATAATGTTCTCAACCTCTAGTCTTTTAGGTTCTGGCTCAACTTTCTCCTTGAGTGCATATAGTAAGGGACGTGGCTTGCAGTCCTTCTGTACCCTGACACTCGCCTTCAAACCTTGGATCGGACTGCCTGTTTCGCAGAACACCTTCGGATATTTCTTGAAGACATCATCCTTTGATGCAAATCTCGCTTCAACTCAAAAAAGCTCAGTCCAATCCAGCTTCAGTGATCCCAACCAATTTCTTCCTAGTAAGGCAGGCTTGTTTACTGCCACTACCAAGAGAGGCAAGTTCTGAAATAGATCCTTGTATTTCACCGGTACGGTGATACGACCTACCACAGGAATGTTCTCTCCCGAGTAACCTCGCAGCTCTATCTTGGATTCACACAATTTGTCGAGGTATAGCGATTCCGGTGCTACACTCACGGATGCATCAGTGTCGATTTCCATGGGTATCTTGGTTTCTGCAACATCTATGTGGATGATACTTTTCGAATCGCTGTTAGATACCCTTGTGCTCCTGATGATGTGTAGCTCTAAAACCTCCTCATCCTGTTGTTTTTCTTCCATGCTATGTACTCTCTGGGGATTTCGACTTATAGCTTTGAAAGTTGGTTTACTCTTCAGTCGGCATGCCTTCGCAAGATGCCCAGTTTTCCTGCAAAAGAAACACTTTGCCTTCACATATGGACAATTTTGAGCAATGTGTTGTCCCAGGCACCAATAGCATGACTTCAATGATCTGTTACCATTGCCAGTTGCTGAGACCTTGGGGCCCAACTGCCTTTTATTTTTAATCTGCAGACGATTTACCTCGGTTGTCTGACAACTGGAAATAGTACGAAATTCTCCGGAATATTGGTTGGCCATGTCCATTGACATAGCTGTCTGACATGCTAAATCAAAAGTCAAGTTAGGCATTGTCAATAACTTTCCTCAGATCACATCATTTTTAATCCCACAAACAAAGCGGTCACGCAATGCTCGGTCCTGAAAGTTTTAATGCTACAATGTATTCATTGATACTTTCGCCGGTTAACTGATCTCGTATTCCGAAACGATAACTTTCAGCAATTTCCAGGGGCTCAGGACTGTAGTGCTGATCTAACTTAATTACAATCTGCTTAATGATGTGTCCTTTGGCTTGACAGGCACAAGCAAATTTTTCAGGGTTCCGTACATCTCAGGCCCTGCTTCAGTTAAGAAAATAGCCCGTTTTCTTTCCAACCACCCGGTTATGGTTTTCATCATTGGGGACTTCGATAACATTATTTGTGGTGAAAAACATTTCTAGCTGCTCCACATACGCTCTGAAACTTTTATGGTCATGTAGAAACTCCCCAAGTACCCTATTATTCCCATAGGCACGGCCATCTGGACTCTGGCAGTTCAGTCAAGTGTGCTTGTAATTTACCTTGGATTTGTAGTTGTTAATCAAAACAGAGATGCTCTCAAAGTCTCACTGTCAGATGGCTGAATCATCCACATAATTGTTTTTTAGCTAGGTTATCCGATTATCCTATCCTTCATCACCAATGTTATGTTTTCGGCACGACATCACAAACAAACAGGCTTTAAGATGGTTGATAACTTCAAGACGACGTCAGGTGACCCCCATTTTTATCGTTGTAAACAGCAATGCCAATGTAGTCCACTGGGTGGAACTATATATATATTACATTGTGTTCCTCTCTCTCTCCCCAGCTTGTGTTTTTCTCTCTCTCTCCCTCCCCAGCTTGTGTTTCTTTCTCTCTCTCTCCCTCCCCAGTTTGTGTTTCTTTCTCTCTCTCTCCCTCTCCAGCTTGTGTTTCTTTCTCTCTCTCTCACTCTCTCTCTCTCTCCCTCTTCAATTTGTGTTTTTCTCCCTCTCTCCCTCGCCAGTTTGTATTTCTCTCTCTCCCTCCCCAGTTTGTGTTTCTCTCTCTCCCTCCCCAGTTTGTGTGTCTCTCTCTCACTCTCTCTCTCTCCCACCCTCCACAGCTTGTGTTTCTCTCTCTCCCTCTCCCAGTTTGTGTTTTAAGGTTTACACATTTTTACGATCGAGGCACAGCAAGAGGCCATGGACTAAAATGGTTTAAAAGAAACCTTTGGGACTACTTGGGTAGGAGAAAAGAGTGCCAGCCTGGGGCAGGTGGTGATTCATCACTGATTAATGCAATTTCTGCAGTCAGGAGCTAGACCTGACTAAACATCGAGACAAAGGGTTTGATACAATCAAGCAGAGGAGCGCCTGGATTAAATTGGCCGGAGGGGGGAAAACCAGTTCCCTATGGAGACGACAAGTCTGCGAAAACCCAAGGCAACAAAGGAGTTATCCTTTGCCCTGTCAATTCCGTCTGCAAATTGTGGCCATTCAAACAGATCCAGACCCATCATCACAGCCATCAAGACTCATCCAGACGCATTAACTGAAAAGCAACCCAGCAGGAGATGTATTCACCAAAAGAATATCTATGTAAAAGCTAAGAACAACAGCTCAGAACAAGAACATGTTGAGAAGAAGAATATCAGATCAACAAGCAGAATGAGAAGGAGGGAACATCGGAGAGGAACAGCAGGTCAAAGGAACAATGACCATGAGCCTACAATGGACAACAGCAGCAACTGGCTGGATGGGTGATTGTATGTCTTCGATCAATTCTCTAACGAGTCTTGTTCTGTAATTTTTAGTTGGTTTTTGTGTAATAAACTAAAAATTGGGTTTAAGCCTAAACTTTGCATTATGTGGAATCCTTCCTGTAATTCCCAAGGTCTATGAATCAAAGTAGAGTGGAAACCGAACACCCTACATAAAATGGTGATGGCAGCAGGACCTCGGACAAGGATCACAGACACAAATCAAGGGCAAGAAACCTTGGACAGGCTCGGTTAAGTCTCAGGTGTTAAAGTAATCACAGGTAGTCTGCGAAGAGGTCTCAGGGAGGCCAGAAGTAATCTCAAGGGCAGCTAGGGCAACAGGAGGAGAGAAACAGTCTCGGATAGGCTGGAGTAATCTTGGGTTGATTAGGGTAGCCATAGAGAGAAGCCAGAGTTACAGTAACCACAGGTAATGCGAGGTGAGTCAGGGTGAATTTCCAGAGGCACTGGAAATGGACTCACCGCAACAAAATGCAGTAGAGCTAGTGGCTAAGAGTAGTCGTAGGAAGTCCATGGAGGCTAAGGTATCTGCATACATATGCAACAAACTGGACATTTCATAGAAACATAGAAACAAAGAAAATAGGTGCAGGAGTAGGTCATTCGGCCCTTCGAGCCTGCACCACCATTCGATAAGATCATGGCTGATCACTCCCTCAGGACCCCTTTCCTGCTTTCTCTCCATATCCCTTGATCCCTTTAGCCGCAAGGGCCATATCTAACTCCCTCTTGAATAAATCCAATGGACTGGCATCAACAACTCTCTGCGGCAGGGAATTCCACAGGTTAACAACTCTCTGAGTGAAGAAGTTTCTCCTCATTTCAGTCCTAAATGGCCTACCCCTTATCCTAAGACTGTGTCCCCTGGTTCTGGACTTCCCCAACATCGGAAACAATCTACCCGCATCTAACCTGTCCCATCAAGTCAGAATCTTGTATGTTTCTATGAGATCCCCTCTCATCCTTCTAAACTCCAATGTGTAAAGGCCCAGTTGATCCAGTCTCTCCTCATTTGTTAGTCCTGCCATCCCGGGAATCAGTCTGGTGAACCTTCGCTGCACTCCCTCAATCGCAAGAACATCCTTCCTCAGATTAGGAGACCAAAACTGAACACAATATTCCAGGTGAGGCCTCACCAAGGCCTTGTACAACTGCAGTAAGACCTCCCTGCTCCAATACTCAAATCCCCTAGCTATGAAGGCCAACATACCATTTGCCTTCTTTACCGCATGCTGTACCTGTATGCCAACTTTCAATGACTGATGAACCATGACACCCAGGTCTATTGCACCTCCCCTTTTCCTAATCTGCCACCATTCAGATAATATTCTGTCTTCTAGTTTTTGCTCCCAAAGTGGATAACTTCACATTTATCCACATTATACTGCATCTGCCATGCATTTGCCCACTCACCTAACCTGTCCAAGTCAACTTGCAGCCTCTTAACGTTCCCCTCACAGCTCACATTGTCACCCAGTTCAGTGTCATCTGCAAACTTGGAGATATTACACTCAATTCCTTCATCCAAATCATTGATGTATATTGTAAAGAGCTGGGGTCCCAGCATTGAGCCCTGCAGCACTCCACTAGTCACTGCCTGCCATTCTGAAAAGGATCCGTTTATCCCGACTCTCTGCTTCCTGTCTGCAGAGTTCTCTATCCACGTCAGTATATTACCCCCAATACCATGTGCTTTGATTTTGCACACCAATCTCTTGTGTGGGACCTTGTCAAAAGCCTTTTGAAAGTCCAAATACACCACATCCACTGGTTCTCCCTTGTCCACTCTACTAGTTACATCCTCAAAAAATTCCAGAAGATTTGTCAAGCATGATTTCCCCTTCATAAATCCATGCTGACTTGGACCAATCCTGTCACTGCTTTCCAAATGCGCTGCTATTTCATCCTTAATAATTGATTCCAATATTTTTCCAACCACTGATGTCAGGCTAACCGCTCTATAATTACCCGCTTTCTCTCTCCCTCCCTTTTTAAAAAGTGGTGTTACTTTAGCTAGCCTCCAGTTCATAGGAACTGATCCCGAGTCGATAGACTGTTAGAAAATGATCACCAATGCATCCACTATTTCTAGGGCCATTTCCTTTAATACTCTGGGATGCAGACTATCAGGCCCTGGGGATTTATTGGCCTTCAATCCCATCAATTTCCCTAACACAATTTCCCGCCTAATAAGGATATCCTTCAGTTTCTCCTTCTCACTAGACCCTCGGTCCCCTAGTACTTCTGGAAGGTTATTTGTGTCTTACTTCGTGAAGACAGAACCAAAGTATTTGTTCAATTGGTCTGCCATTTCTTTGTTCCCCATTATAAATTCACCTGAATCTGACTGCATGGGACCTATGTTTGTCTTCACTAATCTTTTTCTCTTCACATATCTGTAGAAGCTTTTGCAGTCAGTTGTTATATTCCCGGCAAGCTTGTTCTCGTACTCTATTTTCCCCCTCTTAATTAAACCCTTTGCTCTCCTCTGCTGAATTCTAAATTTCTCCCAGTACTCAGGTTTGTTGCTTTTTCTGACCAATTTATATGCCTCTTCCTTGGATTTAACACTATCCTTAATTTCCGTTGTTAGCCACGGTTGAGCCACCTTCTCCATTTTATTTTTACTCCAGACAGGGATGTACAATTGCTGAAGTTCATCCATGTGATCTTTAAATATTTGCCATTGCCTATCCACCGTCAATACATTAAGTATCACTTGCCAGTCTATTCTAGCCAATTCACGTCTCATAGCATCGAAGTTACCTTTCCTTAAGTTTAGGACCCTAGTCTCTGAATTAACTGTGTCACTCTCCATCTTAATAAAGAAATCTACCATATTATGGTCACTCTTCCCCAAGGAGCCTCGCACAACAAGATTGCTAATTAGTCCTTTCTCATTACACATCACCCAGTCTAGGATGGCCAGTCCTCTAGTTGGTTTCTTGACATATTGGTCTAGAAAACGATCCTAAATACACTCCAAATAATCCTCCTCCACCGCATTGCTACCAGTTTGGTTAGCCCAATCAATATGTAGGTTAAGGTCGCCCATCATAACTGCTGTACCTTTATTGCACGCATCCCTAATTTCTTGTTTGATGCTGTTCCCAACCTCACTACTACTGTTTGGTGGTCTGTACACAACTCCCACTAGCATTTTCTGTCTTTTGGTATTCCGCAGCTCCACCCATACCGATTCCACATCATCCAAGCTAATGTCCTTCCTTACTATTGCATTAATTTCCTCTTTAACCAGCAATGCCACCCCGCCTCCTTTTCCTTTCTGTCTATCCTTCCTAAATGTTGAATACCCCTGGATGTTGAGTTCCCAGCCTTGGTCACCCTGGAGCCATGTTTCCGTGATGCCAATTACATCATACCCGTTAACTGCTATCTGCGCAGTTAATTCGTCCACCTTATTCCGAATACTCCTCGCATTGAGGCACAGAGCCTTCAGGCTTGTCTTTCTAACACACTTTGCCCCTTTAGAATTTTGCTGTAATGTGGCCCTTTTTGCTTTTGCATTAGGTTTCTCTGCCCTCCACTTTTACTTTTCTTCTTTCTATCTTTTGCTTCTGCCCCCATTCTACTTCCCTCTGTCTCCCTGCATAGGTTCACTGCCCTATTAGTTTAACTCCTCCCCAACAGCACTAGCAAACACTCCCCCTAGGACATTGGTTCCGGTCCTGCCCAGGTGCAGACCGTCCGATTTGTACTGGTCCCACCTCCCCCAGAACCGGTTCCAATGCCCCAGGAATTTGAATCCCTCCCTACTGCACCACTCCTGAAGCCACGTATTCATCTGAGCTATCCTGCGATTCCTACTCTGACTAGCACGTGGCACTGGTAGCAAACCTGAGATTACTACTTTTGAGGTCCTACTTTTTAATTTAGCTCCTAGCTCCCTAAATTTGTCTTGTAGGACCTCATCCCTTTTTTTTACCAATATAGTTGGTACCTATATGCACCACGACAACTGACTGTTCACCCTTCCTTTTCAGAATGCCCTGCACCCACTCCGAGACATCCTTGACCCTTGCACCAGGGAGGCAGCATACCATCCTGGAGTCTCGGTTGCGGCCGCAGAAACGTCGATCTATTCCCCTTACAATTGAATCGCCTATCATTATAGCTCTCCCACTCTTTTTCCTGCCCTCCTGTGCAGCAGAGCCACCCACGGTGCCATGAACATGGCTGCTGCTGCCCTTCCCTGGTGAGTCATCTCCACAGCAGCACCCAAAGCAGTGTATCTGTTTTGCAGGGGGATGTAGGCCGGGGATCCCTGCACTACCTTCCTTGCACTGATCTTCCTGTTGGTCATCCATTCCCTATCTGGCTGTGTACTCTTTACCTGCGGTAAGACCAACTCACTAAACATGGTATTCACGTCATTCTCAGCATCATGTATGCTCCAGAGTGAATCCACCCGTAGCTCCAGTGCTGCAATGCGGTCCGTCAGGAGCTGCAGCCGGATACACTTCCCGCACACGTAGTCGTCAGGGACACCAGAAGCGTCCCTGACTTCCCACATAGTACAGGAGAAGCATAACACGTGTCCGAGCTCTCGTGCCATGACATAACCCCTAGATAAACTTAATTTGGCAACAAGGCTAAAAGGTTACTTACTGATAAAGAAAAGAAAAAGCAAAACTACTTACCAATCACCAGGCTGTGACGTCACCTTTCGATTTCTTTCTACTTTTTTGGCCTTCTCTCCCTGCTGCAGCTGCACAAGCCACGCCTCCAACACTGCTCGAACTCCTGCTGGGCCTTTATAGGCCTCTCCTCTGACCTCACAACGACGCTGCTCCCCGCTGGCCTCCGAGCCATGGGTACGAGAAATGCTACACTCTGGAGAACCACAGGAAAAAGTGGCAGAGTGGATAGTTAGTAGTAACCACAAAGGGTCAAAAGAGAAGGCCATTTGGCTCATGTGCCTGTAGAAGCAAACGCAACTGTTAAGGGATAAGGTAGCACAGCTGGAGGATGAGAGTCGGGAATTAAAAGGTGAGATAAGCCATTTGAATAGAGAAAAGCAGGATCAAAGTATTAAAGGAGAAATGGCGCGTAATCACCGAGGATATTTGCAGTGTTAGGTGACCGAGTGCAAAAGGCAGCAGCAGGTTCACATCGAGCAGAGTGTGAGGCACTTAGGGAGAGCCAAAGAAGCAGAAGAACAGCTAAGAAGGATGAAGATAGCATATCAGGTAGCGCAGAAACAGGGTTACGATACGGCAGATCACGGATCTTGTAAAGAAAAGATCCGCCAGTTAACAGCGGAGTTAGACAGGACCAAAGGGATGATTTGTCTTATGGCACCAGGGGAAGGCAAGGAATTTTGCGACCCAGAGGGGAAGGAGCCAGTTGATGGGCCCCAGTATAATGAGCATCGGTCAGCTTCCGAGGCACTGGGACCCCCAAAACGGATGTGTCCCTTGAGGCAGTAGAAATTCAGCCCACCCCCACCAAATGGTGATCCGGCACCATTACAGAGTGACTATGTGATCCCATACACACCGCTTCAGCTGCAGGAGATGCTGATGGGCATGGCAAGATTAAAGCAAGAAAAGGATGCCACCGTTATTTTTGACAACATAGAGCAGATAGTGGGTATAAATAACTGCAACGAGAAGAAGATAGTGAAGTTAACACTGCTCTTCCTATATCAGAGTTTGTCAACAATCACCAAGTTAGGGGGAGGAACCCCACAGGGCTTAAAGGAGGAAAGCTTGGCAGCGTTAGGGTATAGTCAAGGTAGTCTGTTCTGGCAAGTAGATCAGACTAGGCAGCAAGTAAACGAATCACCCGATATGTTTGCAGATAGACCGTGGCCTATTTATTTAAGGGCCACTGGAGGAAATCTGGTACGGGCAGGCTTATTAGGGGAATTGGCTGAGAACTTTAATGGCTAACAGTTTGCCACGGCTCAGAACAAAAGTCGAAGCATAGTTTGACCCAGATGATCTCCAAAATACTGAGGCAGGGGTATTGCGAAGATTAACTCGAGCATTTAAGTCCAGACAAGGGGGAGAGGAGAAACAAAAAGGGAAAGTGCACGAAGTAAACGGAGATGTTAGGGCAAAGAGAGAATGGAGACAAGAGGGAGGTAAAGCGGGTCGATCCAGAGGGTGTTTTAACTGTGGGAAGTTGGGACACTGAAGCAAGGTTTGTAGACTCTCGAGAGGCGGGAAGCCAGGTTACGAGGGTGCTGAGGCAGAGAAGGGCCAAAAGAAGGTAGCCGACGACCCAGTACAGATTTTAGTGGCTGCATTCCAGCAGTTTATGGGCAAGGGTGGAGGAAAGCTGGACGCTGCAGTGAGTGAAAAGGGACCCAATGCGTCGGCACCCCCACTTTGATGTTGCGCACAACCAGAGTACCTGTGTCCGCTCATCTACACTGAGTGGGGCAGGCCATGTGTACATGTAAAGGTGGAAGCCGTTAGGGGAAGGTATCTGGTAGATACAGGAGCCTCTAGCACGATTGTCCATTCACCAAATTCAACCACTTCCCCGTGGTCGAGCGGAGTCCCATTTATACTGGCAGGCTTTACGGGTAAAGAACAGGTTGGGGCAATGTCAAAACCCTTAACCACAGAGTTAGGATCTAACACAACAAAATGGGAATGCATTTTAATGAAGCAGGAACAGCCTGGTTCGGGAGTTCTCAGAGCCAACTACATGTTGGCACACCACCCCATAGTGGATATGAAGAACAATTGTCTATTGGGGGCAGTTGATGCAGATAGGATATGGGGAGGTTGTAGTGATTCCCAGGGACAGTACAAATAAAGGCAGCACTTGCATGATGAAGCCGAAAGGGAGTTTTGACTTAGAAGGATTAGTCGATAAATTTCCACCCAGGTATCAAAGGCATGTACGGGAGAATATAGATGCATTTGCAATGCACAAGCATGATTGCGGGAGAGTAACTGGGGTAGAGGTGAAGATAGATGGGGACCCAATGATGCGGCCTCAGAAATTGTATAATTTTCCCCGGGAAGCAGAAAAGGATTTGGAAACTGCTATAAGTTCCCTGGTGGATCAAGGTGTGTTGAGGACCATAGCCACACACGTAAATTCAACCCCTATGACCAGTAAAGAAGCCGATAACTCATGGAGGGCCATGGTAGATTACTGAGTCCTGAATAAAAATATTCCAGCCTGTGCACCCACGGTAGCAGTGGTAGCGGATTTGATAGGGAGTATCCCTGTGGCCGCAATAACTTTTACCATGCTGGACATTTTAAACGGATTTTGGTCCATTCCCCTGAGACGGGAGGACCAGTATAAATTTGCCTTTACCTTTAAGGGTCAGCAGTACACGTGGACATGTCTTTCACGAGGGTTTCATAACAGTCCCTCAATCTTTCACCAGAGCATGGCCAAGGCACTAAAAAGTTTTAGTCAGCTAAATCGGTTGGCCCAATATGTGGACGACCTGTTGTTATTCTCCGAAAGTGCGGAGGACCACGGGCCATTATTGAATGAATTGTTGCATTTGTTAAAAGAAGCAGGTTTTAAAGTGAATCCAAAGAAAGCTCAAGTTGGCCAAAAGGAGGTGCAGTTTCTAGGATTGACCATTACAGCAGGAGAGAGAGCTGTAGATGGAGCTAAGAGAAAGGCAGTCCAGGAGCTACCCGTTCCAAAGGATGTATCTGGGGTAACGTCTTTCCTGGGAATAACAGGTTACTGCAGGGAATTTATCGAAGGATACGCAGCCAGGGCAGCTCCTTTGTTGAGGCTTCTTAGGAAAGGAATAGAGTGGGAATGGAGTGAGAGTTGTCAAGAAACTTTCATTCGTTTAATTCGAGGTGTTACAGACAGCACCAGCGTTGGGAGCAATAAATGGGGACCAGGACTAGTCTGGAGGTAGCAGCTACTGGGGACAGCATGAGTGCACTGTTACTCCAGGAGTGACATGGCAAGCTGAGATCGGTGGCCTATGCCTCCCGAGTTCTCACAGAGGTAGAAAAGAGCTTTTTGAATTGCGAGCGACATCTGTTAGCAACTTTTTGGGCTGTAAAACATTTTCGGCCGCTCACAGGGTTAGTAGCTACAGTGACTCTACTGGCCTGTCACACCCCGACACAAATGTTACTGGATGGTAGGATGAAAGGTGGGACAGTGAGCAGTAACAGGATTGCCCACTGGACATTGTTGCTTCCTCAGTTAGACCTGAAGGTAGAAGGGCTAGGAGAACCAAAGCTAGCCCCGAACCTGGTTTATCCGGAGTAGCTCACGTGTGCTCAGTGGAAGGAGTATGGGATGCGGATGTGGGATTCCGAGCAAGGGAACATCAGACAGACAGAGACATTTATGTAGATGGGTCTAGTTCAGTGACGAACGGAGAGAGAAAAACAGGCAGCGGGATTTACAATCCAGAGGCAGGGATAGAAAAGGCCATAAAGTTCCCCAACACTTTATGTGCACAGCAGGCCGAACTGGCAGCCGTAGCGTATGTGGTCACACACCCTAGTGAATTCCCAACTCCCAAAAGATATGCTTGGACTCCATGTTCACTTGTAACTCCTGTACAGAGTACTTAGCAATATGGGCTGGGCGAGGATTTAAGTCCTCAGATGGAAAGCCGTTGGTGACGGCGCCTTTGTTAAAAATCATTCTGGACATCACAGGTAGGGACCAGAAGGATTACTACATCCAAAAGGTCAAAGCACACTCTAAGACAGAGCCCAAGTCAAAAGGGAATGAGAAAGCTGACAAACTGGCCAAAACAGGGGCAGGAGAAGGGACACCTTGGGACCCATATCACTGTGGACAGATCATGGCTGCAACAGGCTCAGCTACGAGATGCAGACCTTAGAGTAGTGATTAGGGACAAGGTAGACGGGAAGCCTGTAGCGGGACCTTTAGGAGCTGCAGATGTAGCAGTAAGACAGGGAATGCTATTTAAAGGAAACAGTTGGATTGCGCCTGGGCAAGGCAGGGAAGAATTCTTGCAGCTAGCTCATGGGGGTCCAGGAGCTGGACATCCAGAGCCAGAAACGATGTGGAATAAAGTGGAGGCTGTGGGATGGTGGCCCGGGCTGAGAAATGATGTAAAGGATCATTGTCAGAATGGTCTAGTTTGTGCCACAAATAATCCAAATCCCCACTGGAGGAAGGCTCCGTTGAGATACACGAGGCGGTTAGAGGGGCCATGGCAGTCTATACAGATAGATTTCATTGGGCCACTGCTCACCTCAGGCAGAGGCAATAAATATTGCCTGGTGTTAATAGATCTTCTTATGAAATGGGTAGAAGCTTTTCCTTGTAGGGCGACCACTGCAGTAGTCACAGCAAAGATTCTGATGCGAGAAGTATTTTCTCGATGGGGACTGCCCCTGATAGTGGAATCAGATCAAGGGAGTCATTTCACCGGAGTGGTAATGCAGGCCACCCTAAAGCTGTTAGGAATACAGGGAAAATGGCATGTGGAGTATAACCCCCAATTGTCAGGTCCAATAGAGACGACAAGCCGGACCTTAAAAGAGAGGCTTTGGAAGGAGATAGGAGATAACCCGAAGAAATGGGATGAGATCCTACCCCTAGTACTGAGAGCTAGCCTCTCTAAAAGTACGGGACACTCCCTGCATGCACTGCTGACAGGGAGACTAATGTGGACTCCAAGTCATATATTAGCACCAGTCTTGACCGAAACACAGGTTAAAGAGGTCTCACGGGACAGGTTTGTCAGAGATCTATATGATACTCTGAAAGGGCTGCATTGGGAAGCAGCTAACAATATGGGCAGGCAGCACTGCTGCTGGAACCCCGGATTACATAGGAATGGAGGGTAGGGGATCAGGTGATGGTCAGGAATTATGCCAGAGTAGGGGCATTTGAACCGTTGTACAAAGAACCATGGGCTAGAACCTCCACTTTTTTTGCATGCTTAACGGCCATTTAATGTTTACCACTGAAATGACGTATAACGCCCATATATCGCCCATTTAGCCACAAGATGGAAACTGACGGGCATTTTTTGGAAACTTATCGCTGAGCGTTACTTTCCCCATGTGCTTAACGCCGAGATTCAATAATACCGCCCGTTCACGTTTTTGTCGTAAAAAGCATATTTACCGAAACTAGCGGCCATGAGATCGCCCAGCGTCACTTTCACCACCTCGCACAGATATCGGCCACAATATCGCTCGGCCAAAAAAACGCCCAGAAAATGTGGAACTAACCGAAACTAATCACAGCGTTATGGACGCCTTGTTCTACATCGCATGTAGCATCCTTTAAAAGGCCGTTGTGCTTCAACCTCGGGGGAGTTCGGATGTACTCTGGAGGTCGTTGAAGTTGATGTGAATATCTGTACAAAACATCTTGACCATACTATGACTGATTGGAATTTAATAGGTGTCTTCGTCAGGACAATCATTGTTTATGATCAATTGGTGGAAATCAGAGAGCTATTGCAATGGGGCCTGTCCTTTCTCACCCTCTCTTGATGACCAATTACATGCAGCAAACTCGAGAAGGATGAAGGTACGCTCCACAGCATTATGTGCCCAATGTAAGACATGCCAGACTGATGAGCAGACTAGATGTTACACCCCTCGCAAGTACAAGGAGAAGCGGTCTTACCTCGACTTGCCCAACACCACCTGCCTTCGGAGACTGCGCTTCCACAAAGAGGTTATCACTGAGATATGCCAGCTCATAAGAGCAGATCTGCAGCCTGCCAGCACCATCAATACTGCACTGTCTGTCGACCGCTGTCACCGCGACACTGTCATTCTACACCTCTATGGGACTAGATTTTCCACATTTGTGATTATCGCCCAAAAATGGGTGTTATTTCTGGCATGGGTGGTAAAAAAGGGTTTCCAGATCGCCAGCTTCTTATCTCCATTTTTGAAAATGGGCGTTACCGCGAGCGATATGAAATGGGCGGTAGGGTTAAATCTCGCTGACCTTCTGCCGTAAAGTGTTGCTGTCCCTGTTTACGGCAGAAGGTCAGCGAGATTTAACGCTACCGCCCATTTCATATCGCTCGCGGTAACGCCCATTTTCAAAAATGGAGACTAGGTGCTTTGAGAATGGGCAAGAAGCCGGCGTTCTGAAAACCCTTTTTTACCACCCATGCCGGTTTTCTGTTTCGAAGAGGATGCCTTCGCTCTCAAACAGAACCTTCCAAACATGGTGTCGAACTTAGACACATTCTAGACTGATCCTGAGGAAAGTTTTCCTCCAAGGGATGCCCTTGATTTACATTTGAACTCTCTACAACTTCAGACTGTTTGTCCACCTGACTCGGACTCAAACTTAAATTCTGATGTTTTCTTGGTCTTGTTTCTAGTACATTTGATGTAGGATATGCTACTGGTTCTCTACTTGTAATAATAGTATCCGATGAGTCAGAAATAATCGAGCCATTCCAACTTCCAACTTCTTCCACATCTGTAGGTAAAATATGATCAAACATCTTGACAAAATATGTGTGAGGACCACATATCTTCACCACTCTTCCTGGTAACCACTATAACCAGTTATGGTGATGGTTCTTCACTCTCATCTTCTGATTTAATTCCACACTTTTCACTCTTACTCTACCTCTATCATGATTCTTTTTAGGTACGTCATATGTGTTGTAGAGGCAATAACTGTTAGACTGAGTACTGTTTAACTCTAAGAGGTATGACCTTGGCTCTGCTTTATTAAGGCCCAAAGTGACTAATATACAAAATAGCTGGCCTTTTATATTTGTGCTGCACACACGTGCGTGCAGCCCAATGGCCTCCAACAGTGACGCCATCTAGTGGCTAGTGATCCCAAAGGTACATGCAAGACAATATGGAACTAACATGGTGCTCTCTACCAACTGCCTTTTACACTCTTTGACTGATGCGTCACATTCTTCTGAGCACTTCCAATGGACTTGTTTTTTTCAACAACTCATTCAGTGGATGTAACACTGTAGCCAAATTTGGTAGAAATTTCCCATAATAGTTCTAAAGACTCAAAAATGATTGAAGTTCAGTGACATTTTTGGGAATAGGTGCCTTTCTAATTGCATCCAGCCTTCCCTTGGTTGGATGTAAACCGTCTTTGTCTACTCTGTACCTTAAGTACTTCACTGAGTTTAGAAATAACTCACACTTGCGAGCAGTCACTCGTACTCTGTGCTTCTCTAGCCGATTGAGCACTTTATTCAATATATTATTATGGGTTTGCCTGTTTGGTGCTGAAATTAGTATGTCATTTAAATAAAATACTACCCCTCCAATGCCTTGCAAAATCTGGTTCATCACCCCATGAAATACTCCAAATAGTAGCCAACTAAATTGATACAGGCCGAGATGAGTATTTATAGTCAAGCATGACTTGGATTCCTCATCTAGTTCAAGTTGTAAGTAGGCATTTGTAAGATCCAACTTTGAGAAGATCTGACCACCTGTCAGCATTGTGAACAAATCTTCTACATTTGGCAATGTACTGGAGAGATTACCCTCTAGAACCTGGTTTACGGTTACTTTATAATCACCACATAACCTTACGTTACCATCTGACTTAGGTACAACAACAATAGTTATAGCCTAATTTCATAGCTCCACCTTAGAGATAATGTTATCAGTCTCTAGTCTTTTGAGTTCTGGCTCAACTTTCTCCTTGAGTGCATATGGTACGGGACGTGGCTTGCAGTAAACTGGTCTAGCGTCTTTCTGTACCCTGACACTTGCCTTGAAGCCTTGGATCGGACTGCCTGTTTTGCAAAATACCTTAGGATACTTCTTGATGACATCATCCTTTGAGGGTGCAAACAGCATTGTTTGGTTGCAAGCCACGACAGTCAGGGTACTGCGCATACGTGAACTGCACATACAGGGCCCAAGTTTCCACACGCGCCTAGAACGGCGCAGTCCCGACCTGGACGCCCGTTTTTCGCGCCACAAAGTGCGCCTAAAAAAATCCTCCGTATTCTCCACCTCCCTGCAGGTCCTCTGGCCCTCGGCGCAGCGCAGCACGAGCTGTTGGGGGGCGGAGCCAGGTCCCTGCTCTGAAAACAGTGCCGGGACCTCTGCACATGCGCGCTACAGTGGGCACGCAAGTGCAGTAGCTCCAGGTGCCCGAAACTGTGTGGGAGGGGCCCGAAGCACGCAGCCCCTAGCCCTGGCTGAATGGCCTCACTGGGGCTGCATGAATAAGACTCCTCCCACGGCCAGCTCCTGCTCCCCCCCCACACCCTCCTCCCCGATCCCCCCCCCGCCTCCGGACCGGACCCGACACCCGCTCCCCACCACCCCCCCCCCAAGACTGGACCTGACCCGATTCCCGCTCCCCCCACCCCCTGGACCGGACCCGACCCGACCCAACCCCCCCCCCCCCCCCCGACTGGACCCGACCTGACCCGACCCGACCCGACTCCTGCTCCGCCCCCCCCCCCGACTGGACCCGACCCGACCCGACCCGACCCGCGCTCCTGCTCCCGCTACCCCCCCCCACCCGTCTGGACCCGACCCGACCCGACCCGCGCTCCCGCCCCCCGACCCAACCCGACTCCCGCTCCCGCTCCGCCCCCCCGACTGGACCCGACCCGACTCGTGCTCCTGCTCCTGCTCCCCCGGACTGGATCCGACCTGACCTCCCCCTTTCTCCCTCCCTCCCTCCCCCTCTCTCTCCCCCTCTCTCTCCCCCTCCCCCCCTCTCTCTCCCTCCCTCCCTCCCTCCCCCCGACCCGAACCGAACCGAACCTCCCCGACCCAATGCCACCTACCTGTAAATCTGGTGCTGGGGACAGGCCCTGCCTGAAGTCTCGGGCCGGCCCGTTTAGCCTTCGGTCCCGAAAGGCCTGCCTGAAGCACTTTCACACAGGTAGGAAGATGGTTTATTTAATCTTTTCTTTGCTTATAAATGTTTATTCAGGTTGGATTTATTTGTATAATATTTGTATAAGTATAAATAAGGATTTATTATAGAATTCAATGACTTCCCCCCCTCCCCCCCCCACCTCGTTCTGGACGCCTAATTTGTAACCTGCGCCTGATTTTTTAATGTGTAGAACAGGTTTTTTCAGTTCTACAAAAATCTTCACTTGCTCCATTCTAAGTTAGTTTGGAGTACGTTTTCACTGTGGAAATTTTGAAATCAGGCGTCAGTGGCCGGACACACCCCCTTTTGAAGAAAAAATTCTGTTCCAAAGTAGAACTGTTCTACCTGACTAGAACTGCAGAAAAAAAAATGTGGAGAATTGCGATTTCTAAGATAGTCCGTTCTCCACCAGTTGCTCCTAAAAATCAGGCGCAAATCATGTGGAAACTTGGGCCCACAAAGACCATTCCTCCCAAGTCACCAGCAGCACCAGTCGGGAGACCAATCGCCCATTCCGGTAGACTCCCACCCAAAGCGAGAGGGTTGGGAACTCTAGTCCAAGGGAACCATGTGCAAAGCCCGGTTTCAATTTCTCCAGATATAATTCCCAGGAATTAACAGTACTGATCTGGTTTCTCACAAGTAGAGTTTCAAACAGTTTGCTTTCAGAATATTATATTGGAGAAAGTATAATTTGGGGGCGATATTCCCTCCCGGGCCTAGGGCCCCAGCTATTCACAATCTATATCAATGATTTGGATGAGGGAACCAAATGGAGTATATCTATGTTTGCTAATGATACAAAGCTAGGTGGGAATATAAGTTGTGAGGAGGATGCAAAGAGGCTTCAAGGGCATATAGACAGGCTAAGTGAATGGGCAAGAAGATGGCAAATGGAATATAATGTGGAGAAATGTGGGGGCCGAAATTCAGCCTCTCGTTAAGGCCTGTTACCGGCAACGCGGCTGTGTTGAATGGTCGCCGATTTTTTGTCGAATGACTGCCGTTCGCGAAATTCACCTCGGTGGGCTTTCCGGTGGTCCCCACTTCTGCCCCATTGCTGCTGAACCCTCCTAAGTGCGCCATCAAAGCGCACACTGCCGATATCTCAACTCTCAACAAAAATATATTCCAATGAGAAGGACTGTAAGAGAAAGGATAACCATCTGTGGCTAACTAAGGAAATAAGGGATGGTATCAAATTGAAAACAAGCACATACAAAATGGCCAAGACTAGTGGGAGGCCAGACAATTGGGAAATTTTAAAAAGCCAGCAAAGAATGACAAAAAAATTAATAAAGTGAGGGAAGATAGATTAAGATAGGAAACTAGCACAAAATATAAAAACTGATAGTAAGAGTTTCTACAGGTATATAAAAAGGAAAAGAGTGGCTTAAGTAAATGAGAGGATGAGACAGGAGAATTAATAATGGGAAACATGGAAATAGCAGAGACTATGAACAAATATTTTGTATTGGTCTTCATGGTAGAAGAAACTAAAAACATCCCAATAGTAGATAATCAAGGGGCTACAGGGAGGGAGGAACTAATACAATCACAATCAACAAAGAAGTAGTACTCAGTAAAATAATGGGACTAAAGGTGAACAAGTTCTCTGGACCTGATGGCTTGCATCCTAGGGTCTTAACAGAAGTGGCTGCAAAGATAATGGATGCATTGGTTGTAATCTATCAATATTCCTTGGATTCTGGGGCAGTCCCAGCAGATTGGAAAACCGCAAATGTAATGCCCCTATTTAAAAAAGGAGGCAGACAGAAAGCAAGAAACTATAGACCAGTTAGCCTAACATCTGTTGTTGGGAAAATGCTGGAGTCCATTATTAAGGAAGCAGTAGCAGGGCATTTGGAAAAGCATGATTCAATCAAGCAGAGTCAACATGGTTTTATGAAAGGGAAATCAAGTTTGACAAATTTGCTGGAGTTTTTGAGGATGTAACGAACAGGGTGGATAAGGGGGAACCAGTAGATGTGGTGCATTTGGATTTCCAGAAGGCATTTGATAAGGTGCCACATAAAAGGTTACTGCATAAGATAAAAGTTCACGGGGTTGGGGGTAATATATTAGCATGGATAGAAGATTGGCTAAGTAATAGAAAACAAAGAGTCGGGATAAACGGGTCATTTTCTGGTTGGCAAACAGTAACTAGTGGGGTGCCGCAGGGATCGCTACTGGGGCCTCAACTATTTACAATCTACATTAATGACTTGGATGAAGGGACTGAGTGCAATGTAGCCGTTTGCTGATGATACTAAGATGGGTGGGAAAAGCAAATTGTAAGGAAGAGACAAAAAATCTGAAAAGGTATATAGACAGGCTAAGTGAGTGGACAAAAATTTGGCAGATGGAATATAATTTGGGAAAATGTGAGGTTATCAACTTTGGCAGAAAAAATAGAAAAACAAATGATAATTTAAATGGAGAAAAATTGCAAAGTGCTGCAATACCTGGGGGTCTTTGTGCATGAAACACAAAAGGTGAGTATGCAGGTACAGCAAGTAATCAGGAAGGCAAATGGAATGTTAGCCTTTATTGCAAGGGGGATAGAGTATAAAAGCAGAAAAGTCCTGCTACAACTGTACAGGGTATTGGTGAGACCACACCTAGAGTACTGCATGCAGTTTTGGTCTCCGTATTTAAGGAAGGATACACTTGCATTGGAGGCTGTTCAGAGAAGGTTCACTAGGTTGATTCCGAAGATGTGGGGATTGACTTATAAAGATAGGTTGAGTAGGTTGGGTCTATACTCATTGGAGTACAGAAGAATGAGAGGTGATCTTATCGAAACATATAAGATAATGAGGGGGCTTGACAAGGTGGATGCAGAGAGGATATTTCCACTCATAGGGGAAACTAAAACTAGGGGGCATAGTTGAAGAATAAGGGGCCATCCATTTAAAATTGAGATGAGAAGGAATTTCTTCTCTCAGATGGTTGTAAATCTGTGGAATTCTTTGCCTCAGAGAGCTGTGGAGGCTGGGTCATTAAATATATTTGTGATATTCTTATGTTCTTATGTAATGTGTTTAAGGAGGAGATAGACAGATTTTTGAGTGATAAGAGAATAAAGGGTTATGGGGAGCGGGCAGGGAAGTGGAGCTGAGTCCATGATCAGATCAGCCATGATCTTATTACATGGCGGAGCAGTCTCGAGGGGCCAAATGGCCTACTCCTGCTCCTTGAAAAATCTTGTGGCCCCTGACAATTTTTTCTGTTGGTGCACTGTGTTTGCACTGTGTGTAAAATTGCAGTACAGCCTTCATTAAAGAGGAGGGTGCATTTGCACGGCCGCCATCTTATTTTGTATTGTTGGTCGACTGCCAGGTTGAGCCGACAATTATACCCCCGGGTTTGCCAACAGGCAGCCTGACACTCCCTGTTTAAGAGTTTCTGGCCCGACCGAGACCCTCCCTGGTGGCCCAGTCGACCTAACTAAAAGAATCGCAGAGCTCGCAGCAGCTCTCCCCTTTAACTGAAGGGGAGAGACGTAATGATGTGCCAGCGTAATGATGTCATCAGCACAATGCTGATGACTGACAGCGGTGGAGATTCCGCCCGCCCCCACTTCCACCCCCATTATGACCGACCTCCACCCCGCTGGAAAAAAAGAGCTGAATTTCGCACACGTGGCCACCGAATCCACCACGGCAGTGAAAACAGCTGAAACACGATAAGTGTGCCCCGTTTCCAGAGGGGGTGAATTTCAGCCCCGTGAATTTATCCACTTTGGTAAGAAAAATAGAAAAACAGTATTTTTTAAATGGTGAGAGATTGGGAAATGTTGGTGTTCAGAGGGATCTGGGTGTCCTCGTACACGAATCAAAGAAAGTTAACATGCAGGTACAGCAAGCAATTAAGAAAGCAAATGGTATATTGGCCTTTATTACAAGTGTATTTGAGTATAAGAGTAAAGTTATCTTATTGCAACTATATAGAGCTCTGGTGAGACTGCACCTGGAGTATTATTTATAGTTTTGGTCTCCTTACCTAACGAAGGATATACTTGCCATAGAGCGAGTGCAACAAGGTTCAACAGACTGATTCACAAGAACATGAGAACATAAGAGATAGGAGCAGGAGTAGGCCATGGAACATAGGAAGATGGGAACGGAAGAAGGCCATTTAGCCCCTCGAGCCTGCTCCCCCACGCAATAAGAATGTAGGTTGGGTCTATACACATTGGAGTTCAGAAGAATGAGAGGTAATCTTATTGAAACACATTGGCCCTTTGACATTTAAATGGCCAAAAAGCCTGGGGAATTGGTCACAAAGAGCCAACCTACACACAAAGGGTCGTCAAAGTTTGGAGCCCTTTTCCACAAACGGCAATTAATGCTAGATCAATTCTTCATTTTAAATCGGATATTGAAAGCTTTCTGTTAACTAAAGATATTAAGGGATATGGGCCAAAAGGCGGGTATATGGAGTTAGGTTGCAGATCAGCCATTGAATGGCAGAGCAGGCTCGAGGGGCTGAATGGCCTACTTCTGTTCCTATGTTCCAGCCCGTAGACAGATTCCTCAGGAAAGACCGGGGAGCCTACCAGAATGATTTAAGTGACCTCTAATGTGAAAGGTTGGCCAGGCTCAGGCTCATCTTGATGTTGTCTCTGGCACTTTTTTTCTTCGGCTGTACTCAGATATTTCTCTTACGTTGAGTTTCAAATACGATCCTCCCCCTGAAACATGTTCATCTTCCCACAAAATGGACTGTGGCCAAACACACATAATTACTGGTAATGTGGCATTGTCCAGAAGTCAAATAGAAACCCTTGTTACTGAACCGAGCTCACTGAATTGACACAAGCACCCTCGTGTTCCGCAATGAAATAAATACACTGTTGGACCAGGCTAGTTAGGCGAGAAACTAAGCAGGTTTATTAAAAATAAAGAAAAACAGCAGCAGATTGTTAAAGAGCAGATTTCACTTCATTACTGGATGTTTCATTTGTAGCTCTTCCAGCACAAATACTAATGTATTATAAAGTGCAATACTTTACTAACTCTCCTGATAATACTATACCTGGACCAGTGTCCATAACTTCCTTAGTCTGGATTCAAAAGCAAATGTAACACTGTAAAAAAAAAAAAGCATATTATTAACGGCTCCCTTACAAACTGGGACCACTGGGGAGGGGGGGAGCGGGAGGGGAGGGGCAGTCGTATTTTCTTGGGATGGAGGGAGTAGGCGGCCTAGACAGCAGCAGGTGCCAGTTTCTAGCTTCATGGGGCTGCCAGCCCTCTTACAGGCTGCTGTAGCAACGGCTCATTGTAAATGAGATCCACTGCCAGTAACCCTGCAGGTACAATGCTGACGTACCTGCCATCATCACAGCCCGTGTAATTTCCGTGTGACTCCAGCTCCAGCGCATGTTTTAACAAGAATGTTAAAGTTAATTATGATTGATTTCAGGATGAAGCACATTGTCTATATTAAGTGTTTTCTACTTGCTTTGCAATCAAAATGCTGTTAGAGCAATAATGGCTGTGAAGTGACATTTTGCACACCACTTTGCCAGCCATGTTTTTCCTTTAAAATGTGTAAACATTTGTTTTTGCTGTAACCAAGTTTAAAGTGACCAGCTGCATCCTATAAAGTGATATAAATATATTGATATATATATATATATTTAGACGTTCTTATGCTTTGAATTGCGATCGAACTCCTATTTGCCACAAACTCAATGAGGGCGAAGTTCAACTTTGGCAGAGGGCGCGAATCAGTCGCTCATGGATCCACTGCCCATTTTACATCCAGCCTGATTTCAATAGAAAGGAACATCGGGGGGAGGTGGGGTGGCTTTTGTGCTCCTGCCATAGTTGAATTTTACCCCCCACATGTTAAAAATGTCTCAAAGCATGACCTCTGTTGTTCTCACAGATGATCGGCTTATTGCTCGGTATGTGGTCATTGCTTCCGTTCAAAGGACAAGTAGAGCATCTAAGGTAGATAATCTTGTACTTTTAGAGTATTATCAATGGTAAAATATATACACTCTACTCGCACCCCAAGAATAAAAGGAATATTTGAAAGATGTGGGCTGCTGAATGCTTAAGAATGTGTGTGTGTACAAATTATAGTGAATCAATGCAGAATTTCTTCATTACACCTCACTGTACTCTGTCATAATTGTAACAGAAATGGCAAGTCTTTTTGAAATCATTTTCAAAGGTTACATATGATTATTGCAGAAACTTCTGGTCTGGGGGTGAAGGTGACCAAATAAATTTTTACTCTATATAACTTCTCTTCTTAGGCAGTCCCTCGGAGTCGAGGATGACTTGCTTCCACACTAATATGAGTTCTAAGGTGACTGATGCGTCCAATGCAGGACCTACAGTCTCTGTCACAGGTGGGGCAGACGGTGGTTGAAGGGACGGGTGGGTGGGGTGCTTGGGTTGTTGTGCACACCTTCTGCTGTTTGCGCTTGGCTTCCGCGTGCTCTCGGCGAAGAGACTCGAGGTATACGGTGCCTTCCTGGATGCTTCTATATAACAAGTCTAGCAACATGTTAACAAACCTTCAGAATTCAGTGCATTAATATATCAGTTTTTGCTGCAATTCAGATACTGGGACGTTTGAGATCATAGGCAGTTTGCCAGTAGATTCAGTGGTCACTCAGCACTGCTGCGCCCTCAGCTCGGGAAAGGTTATGTATGTAAACCTGTAATGACCATGTCTAGCCATCAGAGGGCTTATCGCTTGGAGTCCCAAGGGATCCCACAATCCCTTGGGAGCACCTGAATATAAGGAGGCATCACAGGCTGGAGAGGCACTCTGAGATCTGTAATAAAGGACTACGGTCACACTTACTTTGAGCTTGCAGTATCTAGTCTGACTCTTTATCCAAGACATAACAACTGGCGACGAGATACAGATGACGAACCCCAACGCAACAATGCAGAGAACTGTGGATATCCTGGAGAAATTTTCGGAGGGAGATGATTGGGAAACCTTCGTGGAGCGACTTGACCAATACTTCGTGGCCAACGAGCTGGAAGGAGAAGGGAAATCTGCCAAACGAAGGGCGATCCTTCTCACCGATTGCGAGTCACCAACATATGGCCTCATGAAAAACCTGCTCGCTCTAGCAAAACCCACAGACAAGTCATATAATGAGTTGTGCACACTGGTCCGGGAGCATCTAAACCCGAAGGAAAGCATTCTGATGGTGAGGTATCGGTTCTACATGTGCAAGTGGTCTGAAGGCCAGGAAGTGGCGAGCTACGTCGCTGAGCTAAGGTGCCTTGCAGGACATCGCGAATTTGAAGGGCACTTGGAGCATATGCTCAAGGACTTCTTTGTACTTGGCATTGGCCATGAAGTAATACTTCGCAAACTTTTGACTGTAGAAACCCCAACCTTGAGTAAAGCCATAGCGATAGCCCAGGCAATTATCTCCACCAGTGACAATACCAAACAAATTTCCCAGCACACTAGTGCTGCTGCAAGTATTGTGAACAAAGTAACGTTGTTTTTGAATCGAAATGTACAGGGCAGGACTTACACGGCTGTAGCTGCACGTCCGCAGATGACTCAGAGTCCGCCATCAAGAGTGGTGAGTACAAGGCAATTAACACCTCATTGGCGCTGCGGGGGTTGTTATATCTTGAACAAAGAGTCAGACTAGATACTGTAAGCTCAAAGTAAGGTGTGCACGTAGTCCTTTATTACAGATCTTACAGTGCCTCTCCAGCCTGTGAGGCCTCCTTATGTACATTGTGGGATCCCTTGGTACTCCAGGGGATATGCCCTCTGGTGGTTAGACATGGTATTTACAGGTTTAAATACAGGGGTGATCATAGATTCCATTCGTGCTGCTTCAAAGGATACATTGCCAAGGGCTGTGGAACAACGGAACACCTCCAACATATGTGCAGGCGAGAGAGTGGTGAACCTGTGGAATTCTTTTACCACAGAAAGTTGTTGAGGCCAATTCACTAAATATATTCAAAAAGGAGTTAGATATAGTCCTTACTACTCGGGGGATCAAGGGGTATGGTGAGAAAGCAGGAATGGGGTACTGAAGTTACATGTTCAGCCATGAACTCATTGAATGGCGGTGTAGGCTCGAAGAGAGGGCATGAGAGGGCATCATTTTGCCGATCGAATTCAACGAGTGGGCCAGTCCGATTGTTCCAGTCCTCAAGGGTAACAGCACCATCAGAATCTGTGGTGATTACAAAGTAACTATCAATCGTTTCTCACTGCAGGATCAATACCCGCTACTAAAGGCAGACGACCTATTTGTGACGCTGCGGGAGGAAAAACATTCACGAAGCTGGACTTGACATAGAAACATAGAAACATAGAAAATAGGTGCAGGAGTAGACCATTTGGATCTTCGTACCTGCACTACCATTCAATAAGATCATGGCTGATCATTCCCTCAGTATCCCTTTCCTGCTTTCTCTCCATACCCCTTGATTCCCTTAGCCGTAAGGGCCATATCTAACTCCCTCTTGAATATATCCAATGAACTGGCATCAACAACTCTCTGTGGCAGGGAATTCCACAGGTTAACAACTCTCTGAGTGAAGAAGTTTCTCCTCATCTCAATCCTAAATGGCCTACCCCTTATCCTAAGACTGTGTCCCCTGATTCTGGACTTCCCCAACAGCGGGAACATTGTACCCGCATCTAACTTGTCCCGTCCCGTCAGAATCTTGTATGTTTCTATGAGATCCCCTCTCATCCTTCTAAACTCCAATGTATAAAGGCCCAGTTGATCCAATCTCTCCTCATATGTCAGTCCTGCCATCCCCTGAATCAGTCTGGTGAACCTTCATTGCAAGAACGTCCTTCTTTTTGGTCTCCTAATTTGGTCAGATTAGGAGACCAAAACTGAACACAATATTCCAGGTGAGGCCTCACCAAGGCCCTGTACAACTACAGTAAGACCTCCCTGCTCGTATGCACAAATCCCCTAGCTATGAAGACCAACATTTGCCTTCTTCGCCGCCTGCTGTACCTGTATGCCAACTTTCAATGACTGATGTACCATGACACCCAGGTCTCGTTGCGCCTCCCCTTTTCCTAATCTGCCGCCATTCAGATAATATTCTGTCTTCGCGTTTTTGCCCCCAAAATGGATAAACTCACATTTATCCACATTATACTGCATCTGCCATGTATTTGCTCACTCACCTAACCTGTCCAAGTCACCCTGCAGCCTCTTAGCGTCCCCCTCACAGCTCACACTGCCACCCAGCTAAGTGTCATCTGCAAACTTGGAGATGTTACACTCAATTCCTTCATCCAAATCATTGATGTATATTGTAAAGAGCTGGGGTCCCAGCACTGAGCACTGCGGCACCGCACTAGTCACTGCCTGCCATTCTGAAAAGGACCCATTTATCCTGACTCTCTGCTTCCTGTCTGCCAACTAGTTTCCTATCCATGTCAGTATATTACTCCCAATACCATGTGCTTTGATATTTCACACCAATCTCTTGTGTGGGACCTTGTGAAAAGCCATTTGAAAGTCCAAATACAGCACATCCACTGGTTCTCCCTTGTCCACTCTACTCGTTACATCCTCAACAAATTCCAGAAGATTTGTCAAACATGATTTCCCTTTCATAAAGCCATGCTGACTTGAACCGATCCTGTCACTGCTTTCCAAATGCGCTGCTATTTCATCCTTAATAATTGATTCCAACATTTTCCCCACTGATGTCAGGCTAACTGATCTATAATTACCTGCTTTCTCTCTCTCTCTCTTTTTAAAAAGTGGTGTTGCATTAGCCACCCTCCAGTCCATAGGAACTGATCCAGAGTTGATAGACTGTTGGAAAATGATCACCAATGCATCCACTATTTCTAGGGCCACTTCCTTAAATTCTCTGGGATGCAGACTATCAGGCCCCGGGGATTTATCGGCCTTCAATCCCATCAATTTCCCTAACACAATTTCCCGCCTAATAAGGATATCCTTCGGTTCCTCCTTCTCACTAGACCCTCGGTCCCCTAGTACTTCCGGAAGGTTATTTGTGTCTTCCTTCGTGAAGACAGAACCAAAGTATTTGTTCAATTGGTCTGCCATTTCTTTGTTCCCCATTATAATTTCATCTGAATCAGACTACAAGGGACCTACGTTTGTCTTCACTAATCTTTTTCTCTTCACATATCTATAGAAGCTTTTGCAGTCAGTTTTTATGTTCCCGGCAAGCTTCTTCTCATACTCTATCTTCCCCCTCTTAATTAAACCCTTTGTCCTCCTCTGCTGGATTCTAAATTTCTCCCAGTCCTCAGGTTTGTTGCTTTTTGTGGCCAATTTATTTTCTTCTTCCTTGGATTTAACACTATCCTTAATTTCCCTTGTTAGCCACGGTTGAGCCACCTTCCCCGTTTAATTTTTACTCCAGATAGGGATGTACAATTGCTGAAGTTCATCCATGTGATCTTTAAATGTTTGCCATCGCCTATCCACCGTCAACCCTTTAAGTATCATTTGCCATCTATTCTAGCCAATTCACGCCTCAAACCATCGAAGTTATCTTCCCTTAAGTTCAGGACCCTCGTTTCTGAATTAAATGTGTCACTCTCCATCTTAATAAAGGATTCTACCATGTTATGGTCACTCTTCCCCAAGGGGCCTCGCACAACAAGATTGCTAATTAGTCCTTTCTAATTACACATCACCCAATCTTGGATGGCCAGCTCCCTAGTTGGTTCCTCGGCATATTGGTCTAGAAAACGATCCCTAATACACACCAGGAAATCCTCCTCCACTGCACTGATACCAGTTTGGTTAGCCCAATCAATATGTAGATTAAAGTCACCCATGATAACTGCTGTACCTCGGCCTACATGACGCAGGAGCTGGTGGAATCTTCGAAAGGCCTCACCTGCATCAACACGCACAAAGGTCTTTTTGTTTACAACAGATGCCCATTTAGGATTCGTATGGCTGCGGCGATATTCCAGAGGAACATGGAAAGCTTGCTGAAGTCGGTCCCACGCACTGTGGTCTTCCAGGACGACATCTTGGTTACAGGTCGGGACACCGTCGAGCACCTGCAGAACTTTGTTCTTAGTCGGCTTAATCGTGTGGGGCTCAAGCTAAAATGCTCGAAGTGCGTTTTCCTGGTGCCTGAAGTGGAGTTCCTGGGGAGAAGAATTATGGCGGACGGCATCAGGCCCACCGATTCGAAGACGGAGGCAATCAAAAACACACCAAGACGACAGAACGTGATGGAGCTGCGGTCGTTTCTTGGACTCCTGAACTATTTTGCCAACTTCTTACTGGGTTTTAGCACATTATTAGAACCCCTGCACTCTTTACTGCGTAAAAGAGATGAATGGGTATGGGGTAAAAGCCAAGAAAATGCCTTTGAGAAAGCTAGGAAGCTGTTATGTTCAAACAAATTGCTTGTGTTGTACGAACCATGTAAACGTTTGGTACTAGCATGTGATGCGTTGTCGTATGGGGTTGGGTGTGTATTGCAGCAAGCTAATGAATTTAGGAAATTGAAACCAGTTGCTTATGCATCCAGAAGTCTGTCTAAGGCCGAGAGGGTCTACAGTATGATCGAAAAAGAAGCGTTAGCGTGTGTTTACGTGGTAAAGAAAATGCATCAATATCAGTTCGAGCTTAAATTTGAATTGGAAACCGACCATAAGCCACTTATATCCCTCTTTTCTGAAAATAAGAGGATTAAGATCCCACTCGCTCACCGGGGTCCCTCCCACTGAACTGCTCATGAAAAGGGCACTTAAGACAAGGCTCTCGTTAATCCACCCTGATCTATACGAACAGGTAGAGAGCAGGCGACTGCAACAGTATACATATCATGATTGCGCAAATGTGTCACGTGAAATTGAGGTAAATAATCCTGTATTTGTGTTGAACTATGGACAAGGTCCCAAGTGGATTGCTGGCAATGTTTTGGCCAAAGAGGGGAGTAGGGTGTTTGTGGTCAAACTCGCAAATGGACTCACCTGCAGGAAACACTTGGACCAAACCAAAACTCAGATTTACGGACTATCCAGAACAACCCACAATAGACTCTACCTTTTTCAACCCTCCAACACACACACAAGTGGCAACTGACCCAGCAGTTGACCACGAAGCAGAACCCATCACCGCAGCAGCCCAGCAAGACTCACCAACTCCAGCAGTCCAGCACGGCCAGCTGCGCAGCAGCCCAGCGAAGGCCCAACAAATGGCTCACCAACACCAGCATTTGCACTGAGATGATCAACCAGGGAAAAAAAGGCCCCAGCTCGAGTCACATTGTAAATAGTTACACTATTGACTTTGGGAGGGAGTGTTGTTATGTATGTAAATCTGTAATTGCCATGTCTAACCACCAGAGGGCTTATCCCCTGGAGTCCCAAGGGATCCCACCATCCATTGGGAGCGCTTGTATATAAGAAGGCCTCACAGGCTGGAGAGGCACTCTGAGATCTGTACTTTGAGCACACTTACTGTGAGCTTGCAGTATCTAGTCTGACTCTTTATCCAAGACAAAACAGAAAACACTTGGGATGATCCGCATTTACCACATGTTTTAGTTTTTCCATGTTTTATTTAAATGCTCTGGTAAATTGCATCATCCAATGGAATATTCGATATACCAATGCAAATTTTAGCAATCCGTGAACAAGAAATGAGTCACTTGACAACGAGTCAGATGTTATTGGAAATATAGAGCAGGTCACATTGAGCCAAGTTTGCTGATGATACAAAGATGGGAGGAAAAGTAATGTGTGAGGAGGACACAAATAATCTGCAAAAGGACATAGGCTAAGTGAGTGGGCAAAAATTTGGCAGATGGAGTATAATGTTGGAAAGTGTGAAGTCATGCACTTTGGCAGAAAAAATCAAAGAGCTAGTTATTATTTAAATGGATAAAGATTGCAAAGTGACACAGTACAGCGGGACCTAGGGATACTTGTGCATGAAACACAAATGGATAGTGTCATGTTTTCAACTGCCATTGTAATCCATGTATAAACTGACCTAAGTTGTACACCGTGAGAACACTGACCACTAGGTGGTGAACTTGTGGGAGACACTCCTAACCTGGACTTTCAGGTATAAAAGGGGAAGCTCCACCCACCTTCAGGCTGGAATAAAGGTTACTGGTCACAGAGTGACCTTCTCTCAAGTATGGGCCTTGTGTGCATTTGTACTGTATAGTAAGGACATATCATTGGCGACGAGAAACTGGGATTTAAACGACGCGAGCATGGCTACTAGCAGCACAGACGAGAGGTACTGTGTTGGTGATGATTGGGACGATTTTATTGAGAGACTACAGCAAAGTTTCGTCACTAAGGAATGGCTGGGACAGGATTCGGCCGACAAACGCAGGGCTCATCTCCTGACGGTTTGTGGATCCAGGACGTACTCCCTGATGAAGGACCTCCTAGCACCAGAGAAGCCGGCGGACAAGACTTTTGAAGAGCTGTAGGTTGATAGGGGAACACTTTAAACCGGCGAGCAGCATGCACATGGCGAGACACCGGTTTTACACGCACCGGCGGCGAGAAAGGCAAAGCGTTCCAGACTTCGTGGCAGACCTCCGGTGACTGGCGAGCCGATGTAAGTTCCCAGATGCTTGTAGAGCGGAGATGCTGTGAGACTTTTTTATTGAGGGCATTGGGCAGACTGGGGTTTTCAGGAAACCGATTGAGACCAAAGACCTGACCCTGGAAACGGCGGCTTTGATGGCCCAGACATTCATCTCCGGGGAGGAAGAGACCAAAATGATTGACAAAAAAACTTGGTTTAAATGCAGCAAATGGACAGGGAGTCAACATTGTTAATGCGGCACACAGTTCTCCAGGCAGACAAGGGCAATCGGACATGACCGAGCATGCAGTCGAACCCAAAGGGGGAATTCAACAAAGACAATGGCTAGCTGAACGGCAATTCATGCCATCGCAAGGGACAATGCGGCCAGTAATGGGGCCATCAACACCTGTCAATGGTGCGTTTAAGAACAGTTACAGAAACAGTCAGAGACGATCGACTGATAATGGACCTTTTGTTTCCAACAACGGCTCATGTTGGAGGTGTGGAGGCAAACACACAGCCAGAGCTTGCAGGTATCAGCAATATATTTGCAGAAATTGCAACATCAGCGGTCACTTGGCACATATGTGCAGGAAGGCTGCAGCCAGGTTGATGCACGAGGAGGACTGGCCCGATGTAAGCCCTACGAGGCCAAATGGACACTGAGGGAAATCGTGGGAAGCTGAAGTTCAGCGAGTTCATGTGGAGCACATATACAGTTCATATACCAGGATTCCACCAATAATGATGAAAGTGCTTCTCAATGGCATCCCAGTATCAATGGAGCTAGACATGGGGGCCAGCCAGTCGCTGATGAGTATCAAACAGTTCAACAAGTTGTGAGCGTCCAACGAGACGTGAATTGGCTAGAATAGACTGGCAAGTGATACTTAAAGTGTTGACGGTGGCTAGGCAATGGCAAACATTTAAAGATCACATGGATGAACTTCAACAATTGTACATCCCTGTCTGGACTAAAAATAAAATGGGGAAGGTGGCTCAACCGTGGCGAACAAGGGAAATTAGGGATAGTGTTAAATCCAAGGAAGAGGCAAATAATTGGCCAGAAAAAACAGCAAATGAGGACTGGGAGAAATTTAGAATTTAGCAGAAGAGGACAAAGGGTTTAATTAGGAGGGGGAGAATAGAGTATGAGAGGAAGCTTGCTGGGAACATAAAAACAGACTGCAAAGGCTTCTATAGATATGTGAAGAGAAAAAGATTAATGAAGACAAACGCAGGTCCCTTGCAGTCAGAAGCAGGTGAATTTATAATGGGGAACAAAGAAATGGCAGACCAATTGAACAAATACTTTGGTTCTGTCTTCACGAAGGAAGACACAAATAACCTTCTGGAAATACTAGGGGACCGAGGGTCTAGCGAGAAGGAGGGCCGAAGGAAATCCTTATTAGTCAGGAAGTTGTGTTAGGGAAATTGATGGGATTGAAGGCTGATAAATCCCCAGGGCCTGATAGTCTGCACCCCAGAGTACTTAAGGAAGTGGTCCTAGATATAGTGGATGCATTGGTGATCAATTTCCAACAGTCTATCAACTCTGAATCAGTTCCTATGGACTGGAGGGTAGCTAATGTAACACCACTTTTAAAAAAAGGAGGGAGAGAGAAAACGGGTAATTATAGACCAGTTAGCCTGACATCAGAGTGGGGAAAATGTTGGAATCAATTATTAAAGATGAAATAGCAGCGCATTTTGAAAGCAGTGAAAGGATCGGTCCAAGTCAGCATGGATTTATGAAAGGGAAATCATACTTGACAAATCTTCTGGAATTTGTTGAGGATATAACTAGTAGAGTGGACAAGGGAGAACCAGTGGATGTGTTGTATTTGGACTTTCAAATGGCTTTTCACAAGGTCCCACACAAGAGATTAATGTGCAAAATTAAAGCACATGGTATTGGTGGTAATGTATTGACGTGGATAGAGAACTGGTTGGCAGACAGGAAGCAGAGAGTCGGGATAAACAGGTCCTTTTCAGAATGTCAGACAGTGACCAGTGGGGTGCCGTGGGGTTCAGTGCTGGGACCCCAGCTATTTAAAATATACATCAATGATTTAGATGAAGGAATTGAGTGTAATATATCCAAGTTTGCAGATGACACTAAGCTGGGTGGCGATGTGAGCTGTGAGGAGGATGCTAAGAGGCTGCAGGATGACTTGGACAGTTTAGGTGAGTGGGCAAATGCAGTATAATGTGGATAAATGTGAGGTTATCCACTTTGGGGGCAAAAACAGGAAGGCAGAATATTATCTGAATGGTGACAGATTAGGAAAAGGAGAGGTGCAACGAGACCTGGGTGCCATGGTACATCAGTCATTGAAAGTTGGCATGCAGGTGCAGCAGGCGGTGAAGAAGGCAAATGGCATGTTGGCCTTCATAGCTAGGGGATTTGAGTATAGGAGCAGGTCTTACTGCAGTTGTACAGGGCCTTGGTGAGGCCTCACCTGAAATATTGTGTTCAGCTTTGGTCTCCTAACCTGAGGAAGGACGTTCTTGCTATTGAGGGAGTGTAGCGAAGGTTCAGCCGACTGATTCCTGGGATGGCAGGACTGACATATGAGGAGAGACTGGATCGACTTGGCCTATATTCACTGGAGTTTAGAAGAATGAGAGGGGATCTCATAGAAACATATACAATTCTGATGGGACTGGACAGGTTAGATACAGGAAGAATGTTTCCAATATTGTGGAAGTCCAGAACCATGGATCACAGTCTAAGGATAAAGGGTAAGCCTTTTAGCACTGAGATGAGGAAAAACTTCTTCACTCAGAGAGTTGTTAGCCTGTGGAATTCTCTACCGCAGAAAGTTGTTGAGGCCAGTTCTTTAGATATATTCAAGAGGGAATTAGGTATGGCCCTTACGGCTAAAGGGATCAAGGGGTATGGAGAGATAGCAGAAAGGGGTACTGAGGTGAATGATCAGCCATGATCTTATTGAATGGTGGTGCAGGCTCGAAGGGCCGAATGGCCTACTCTTGCACCTATTTTCTATGTTTCTATGTTTCACCCAAAATCGCCGAAACCAACACGAGTAATGGAATTTTAAGTGCAAATTATGTTCAGCCCAACTCAAGTTTTGGTGATCAATTGCATTAGTTTAAAAAAAAACGTTGCGCTAGAAGAAGGTCCCGCTGACAAAACTGGCCATGCCCCCGGATCGAATTAATCACCGTTGGGAGTTCCCGCTAATTGCGCTCGTTTGCAGACCTTCGAGGAGACTCTAAAAATTAAAGAGCGGAAATTTATTTCGTGAAGCTGCCCGTTAGCACCGGTGCTCGGCGACTAACAGGCGGCAAAGGTCTACCTTCGACAGAAAGCGGCGTCGACGCCTCGTCCTAAATTCCGTCGGCTCTTTTGCTGCGCCGGCTAACACCACCCGCTTGGTGACATCATCCAGCGTACAATACCTCTGATTCTCTGTCACAACATTTGCTTTGTACGGCTGCCGTAACAGGAGGCGGCCGTACAGCCTGGAAAAAGTGATCGTAAAAGAGCGGATCTTGGGCGGGGTCGCCCAGAAAGGAAGGTAAGTTTTTCTCTTTATTTATTTCTGCATGTTTTCGTTAGTTTTAAGAATGAGGAAGTGTGTCTGTGGATCGGAGAAGTTTTAGTTCTTTTTTTTCTTCCTTTTTTTATTCTCGCATGGCGGCAGTCTCCCGTTGGGAAATTCAGTCGGCCTCCTGAGCTCCCGCCCGGGATGAGTGTGCAACGACACTTGCTAGCGCTGCTGTCTCATCTTTGGGCGTGAAAACTGAATTTAGGACTTTGAGGCTGCACTTAATGTCTGGTGGTAAAATCAGCACTCAGGCGGTGACACCGCCTCAAAAACAGCCACAACCAATTTTGACCCCTTTTATTTTAATTGCAAGGACGCTAATTGGCATGTGGTAAAAGCTTTTGAATATAATTTTTAAATTACTAAGAAACTAACTACTGTATACCAATATAACTAGGAAATGATTCTGCATCACTTTTTAAAGCCATTTTCAGTTATTTAAAATTGGATTACTCACAGGTGGGGGAACCAGGCTCTCTGATTAAAATGCTTATTTTTGTGATCGACCCATTTCCGGCTGTATTAATCAAATTGCACTAAGTTAACATTCTTAAATATAATCAAGGAATATTTTTTAAAGCAAATTTAAAAAAAAACTTACGCTCTAAAACACTGCCCAATTGCGCTGGTTCATGGCAGATTTTATATTCAATGATATGCAAATAAGTTAGAGCAGAAACTCAAGAAAAAAATAGTTCTCAAAACGTGCATAATTTTGGGCACAATTTGTGCCCGGATCGCCAATTGCGCCCAAAGCGGAACTTTACTCCCATGATTCCATGCTTCTGGCTGATGTTTCCAAGGGAGGAAACTGAATGCGGAGCGCTGGGGTACACAATGGTGATCATGTAGGCAAGAAAGAAGAAACCATTGGAAGATATGTAAGGGCTAATTTTATGAATGTGCACTTCTCACAAACGGCCATCATGAGCTGCATTCAGGGATACCAACCCCATAGAACACCTGCAACAAAATAGATAAGCTACTAAGCTTTCAATGTGGATCCAGGAGGAGCACGATGACATTAAAAGCCTCCCAACCGCCGCTGTTCCTGGCTCTCCCACAAACACTGATTTCCCCCCCCCCCCACCAAAGAAAATCCCCATTCCTTCCGACCTCCTGACTTCAAGATCCCCGACCTCCGATCTACCCCTGACCCCGATCTCCTGCCACAGCACCGACTTCATTCTAATGAGATCGGAAGCCCAATATTCAGGGCTCCTTGGACCTGTCCATTCTGCCGCAGGGTATTTACCCTACATGGAGGGGAGCAGCTAGAAATAGAAAAAGAGCCAGGAGTGTAGGGAGAAAGCAAGTGGAATTTGAAGACAATAATTGTGCCACCACTGCAACACTTAGGGCACGTGACGTGGTGCTAGGAAGTCCTTTTGGGAAATGCAAAGATATAGACCGTGGAGGATCAGAGTCCAGATAATATCCAGCCAGCCGATAGTTAAAAAGATGATCATTCAAAGTTCAGGAAAATGCTAAGAGGGGCCAAGAAAAAGGCCAGAGACTGGAAAGAGATGACTTGCAGAAAGTAGAGTTGCTGCTGTATATGGAATATATTACAATATTATTAAAGGTGTTACAAATTAGCTGACTATTATAGACAATGACAATTTAAGGCAACGTATTTCTTGTGAATCACTAAAGACTGCTATAATGAGCTTGTAGTTCTCCTTGCTCAGGAGAATGGCAGGGGAGCTTTTGAGACTGAAATTGACAACAAAATAATCTTCCATCACTTTGAATGTCGCAGTAATTTTAAAGCTTTCCTTTAAAAAATATCCAATCTTTGAAGATCTAAATTGGATCTTTCAGCAAATATACATTAATATGCAGCAGCCCAAACAGTTTAAGAGGTGGAAATGCAGTACCGCCTGGTCGATAATTTTACCGTCTGGTGATAATTACTGCCGCCAATTGAAATGCAGTTTTACCGCCGAAAGAGGGGATTGGAGCGGTAAATCAGGCATTACACATGACTCTTGAGATGTAAATGGCAGTAAGTGAGGCAGTAAGATCAGTGCACTATTCAACATTTGTGGCTGCGCAACAGACATACTGGCACTATCTGGATTCAATTGAGGCGGTGATATGATGTGGCACCAGCTCATGCTTATCATTACTGAGAGGGGGAAGATGGCAGAAGTGAGAGGTCATCACCGGTTCTCCGACGCCGCTGTGAATGCACTTCTCGATGCAGTGGAGAGGCAACAGGAATTGGTGCAGTCAGATACTGGCAAGAGGTCACAGCCACTGACATATTGCCAATTATGGAGTGAGGTGGCACAGAACATGTCTGTGAGGAACACAGTGCCCAGGACAGCCACGCAGTGCAGAAAAAAGTTCAATGACCTGACGCGCTTCATCAGGGTGAGTATCTTTTACACTACTCTTAGCATGCTATGCTCTGAGCACAATGTATAATGTGTGCAGTCTCTCCTCAATCAGTATGTGTAGGACCCCATGCTCTTCGTTGGTGAGCACAGATGCGAAGTTCGCGTTTGCAGCCTCAGCCATACCTTGGGCCTGTATGCACAGTTGACCCACCTCTTGTCTTGTTACTTCCTCAGTCTTCAGGTGCATGTGGAAGACGATAGCCTCACTTTAACTCTTAGGTGCTGGGCCCCAAATCCCAGCATTGCCACGCCTACTGCGTGCAGCTATTCCGAGTAACATCAATATCTGAAGACTCCCATACAGTAACATCTAGTCAACTATGCAAGGCACTTCAGATAGATGGACAGAAGTACACTAACTCAGACGTTCTGTTTCTTCTTGCAGGCCAAGCAAATGTCGGCTAGCAAATGGGATCCGGAGGAAGCGACCCTGACTTCCAGGCCCTCAGCGAGGTAGAGGAATGTGTGTCCACCCTCATGGGTGTGCAAGTGGGTGTGGTAGGTGAGGCCAAGCCCCCTGAGGACAGTGATGGTATGTTGAGGACCTTTGCATCTTCTATCAGATCATTTAGCTCTGACCACAATCCTTCCCCACTTTCCATGAAATTGGCATTTCTGAATGCCTTTTCCATTCCTGGCTCCCCCTTCCCTGCAGATAACTACTCTTCTCTGGCTTTGTGCTTTCAGATAATGAACCAGAGGGCCAGGAGCCTGGCCATGAGCCTGTGGTGAGGGTGGAGACGAGGAGGAGGTGGAGGACACCTCTCTCCCAGTAACTGAGGAGCCAGTTGCCTCAGCGAGTGGGGAAACCACCTCAGTGGAGGAAGGTGTGGTCGGGGAATTGGAAGTGGGTGATGCTCTGGGACCCAGTGGTCTGCAGCAATGCCAGGAAGGAAGGAAAGCATGGGGGTCAGCTCTCCGGAGGGTGAGTGCGTGCCTGAGTGATATTCAGCAGCACCCTGATGTGGCCCCTGAGCTGGAGGTTGTCGTAACACAATCATTGCGGATGCACAGCAATCTGTTGGGTGCATTGGCAAGAGTGCCCACGAGCCTCAATGCACTAGCTGTGAGGATGGAGGAGTCAGCCTCAAAGTTTGCATTTGCGTCTCAGCAGTCCATCGAGCCCATCCTTGGTAGATACCAATGGATGTTGGAAGCCACAAGTGACCATGTGATCCCAGACATGATGGCACATGCTATGGCTGACGTGGCAGTAGGCACTGAACACTCGGCCGAAGCCATGCAAGGGAGGGGGCGGTTTTGGATTTAGTTTTAGGGAATGAAGCTGGGCAGGTGGAAGGGGTGTCGTGGGAGAGCATTTAGGTGCTAGTCACCATAATTCAGTTAGTTTTAAGGTAGTTATGGAAAAGGACAAGGATAGACCAGGAATAAAAGTTCTAAATTGGGGAAAAGCCAACTTTGCTAAGCTGAGAGGTGATTTAGCCACAGTGGACTGGAAACAGCGACTTGAAGGTTAATCAGTGTCAGAGCAGTAGGAGGCATTCAAGGAGGCGATCCGGAGGGTTTGCGCTAATTATGTTCCCTTAAAGACTATCAAATCTGGAGCCCCCTGCATGTTGAGGGACATACAGGGAAGGCTGAAGAAAAAAGGGGAGACTTATGACAGATACGAAGGGCTAAATACTTCAGAATCTCTAGAGGAGTATAGAAAGTCCAGGGGTGAAATTTAAAAGGATATTAGGAAAGCAAAGAGAGAGCATGAAAAATTCTTGGCAAGGAAAACCCAAGGATGTTTTATGAATACATTAAGAGAAAAAGGATAACTAAAGAAAGAGTAGGGCCTATTAGAGACCATGAGGGTAATCTGTGTGTGGAGGCGGAGGATGTGGGTATGGTTCTTAATGAATACTTTGCATTTGTTTTCACAAAAGAGAGGGGTGTTGCAGACACTGCTATCAAGGAAGATAAGTGTGAAATAAATATAGTGAGAGAGGAGGTATTAAGGGGTTCAGCAGTTTTGAAAGTGGATAGGTCCCCAGGCCCAGATGAAATGTATCCCAGGCTGTTAAGCGAAGCAAAAGAGGAAATAGCAGAGGCATTGACTATCAATTTCCAATTGTGGAGGACTGCTAATGTGGTACCTTTGTTTAAGAAGGCAGAAAGTGACAGACAGAGTAATTACAGGCCTGTCAGCCTAACCTCAGTGGTGGGAAAATTATTGGAAAAAATCCTGAAGGACAGGATAAATCTTCACTTAGAAAGACACAGATTAATCAAGGACAGTCAGCATGGATTTATTAAGGGAAGATTGTGTCTGACGAACTTGATTGAATTTTTCGAGGAGGGTCAATGATGGCAAAGCCTATGATGTAGTGTATATGGATTTTAGCAAAGCTTTTGATAAGGTCCCACATGACAGACTGGTCACAAAAGTAAAAGCCCTTATGATCCAGGGCAAAGTGGCAAGTTGGATCTAAAATTGGCTCAGAGGCAGGAAGCAAAGGGTAATGGTTGATGGGTATTTTTTGTGACTGGAAGAATGTTTCCAATGAGGTTCCGCAGGGCTTAGTACTAAGTCCCTTGCTTTTTGTGATATACGTCAATGATCTAGATTTGAATATAGGGGGTATGATTAAGAAGTTTGCAGATGATAATAAAATCAGCTGTGTGGTTGACAATGAAGAAGAAAGCTGCGGACTGCAGGAAAATATCAATCAACTGGTCAGGTGGGCAGAACAGTGGCAAATGGAATTTTATCCAGAGAAGTGTGAGGTAATGCATTTGGGGAGGGCTACAAGGAAAGGAAATACACATTAAATGATAGGACACTGAGAAGCGTAGAGGAACAAAAGGACGTTGGAGTGCATGTCTACAGATCCCTGAAAGTAGCAGGCCAGGTAGATAAGGTGATTAAGAAGGCATATGGAATACGTGCCTTTATTAGCCGAGGCATAGAATACAAGAGCAGGGAGGTTATGCTTGAACTGTATAAAACACTAGTTAGGCCAGAGCTGGAGAACTGTGTGCAGTTCTGGTCACCGCATTACAGGAAGGACGTGTTTGCACTGGAGCGGGTACAAGGGAGATTTACGAGGATGCTGCCGGGAGTGGAAAATCTTAGCTATGAGGACAGATTGGATAGGCTGGATTTGTTTTCCTTGGAACAGGGGAGGCTGAGGGGAGACCTCATTGAGGTGTATAAAATTATGCGGGCCGAGATATAATGGATATAAAGGGCCTATTTCCCTAAGCAGGGTGGTCAACAACTAGGGGGCATAAATTTAAAGTAATTGGTAGAAGGTTTAGAAGGGGTTTGAGGGGAAATTTCTTCATGCAAAGGGTTGTGGGGATCTGGAACTCTCTGCCAAAAAGGGTTACATATTACCCCTGTACTCGCTGACCTACAACAGTCTGGCAACACCTCAATTTTTAAATTCTCAACCTTGTTTTCAAATACCTCCATGGCCTCACACCTCCTTATCTCTGTTACCTCCTACAGTCCACAACCCTCCGAAATTTCTGTACTCCTCCAATTCTGGCCTCTTGTGCATCCCTGATTTTCCTTGCTCTACCATTGGCGGATATGTCTTCAGCTACCTAGGCCCTAAGCTCTGGAATTCCCTCCCTAAATCTCTTTGCCTTGTACCTACCTCTTAAAGACGCTGCTTAAAACCTACCTTTTAAACCAAGCTTTGGGCTACCTGTCCTATTATCTCCTTATGTGGCTCGGTGTCAAATTTTATTTGCTAAATGCTCCTGTGAAGCGCCTTGGAATGTTTTACTATGCTAAAGGCGCTATATAAATGCACGTTATTGTTATTGACTTCCGAGCAGGGTAGTGCAGGCATAAACTCGGTAATTATTCAAGAAGCCGTTAGCTATTGTTGTGGGGAAAACCATAGATTTCTGTGGAAGGATGAGCTAGATAGGCCATCTTCATTTCCACTTATTTGCATGTAACATTGGACATTGGATTTGTTTTGGGATGTGCAATGCTGCTGAGAAAGAATGAGCTAGATTAGGTCAATGGGTGTTGAGCCATAGGGTCAAGACAGAGAGGAAGCAGGGAAAATAAAATGTTTAGGAACTGAGGAGGACTCTTACTTCATCACCTTGAAGTAGATTTAATTAAAGGTTTTTTTTAAGTTAGTCTACTTTAACTTTTGAAATTTCTCCCAAGTATTGACTTGTATGGTTGTACATTATATGAATTTCATAGAATTAACATGCGGCCCAACTGGTCCATGCCGGTGTTTATGCTCCACACGAGCCTCCTCCCAGCCTAATTCATCTCACCCTATCAGCATATCCTTCTATTCCTTTCTCCCTCGTGTACTTATCTAGCTTCCCCTTAAATGCCTCTATGCTATTCACCTCAACTACTCCTTGTGGTAGCAAGTTCCACATTCTAACCACTCTCGAACACACCTACAAAAATCACATAGCATGTTGCCCAGGTAAACTTGGCACGCTGTAATTGCACAAAGTAGCCACCGGACAACTTTATGTCTAGCCTCTGAACATACTCAGGCAGTCCCTCCCAGAAATTTTCATCTTGGCTGCTGAAGATTAATGCTAAGTTTATATTAAATGTTTATAGTATTGATTTTAAATATATATATTTTGCAAAACTTTAATACCTTTATATCTTCATTCCAAGTTTCTAATTTTTAATTTTATTGGTTCAAATATTAACATGGAAATATAGCATATATAAGTACTGTGAGTGACATCTCTCAAACAAACAGGAGGATACTTATATAATTAGTCGCTAATGTTGTCATTAAAACTTACAGAAGAATACATTGTTTGCGTGCTTCAAAATCGTTTGGCCCGAATGGCCTCCAGATTTCAGCTGGGTTTTTTTAACAACACACTTGGACAGTATTCTCTTCTAAATGTTTTCTATCCGAGATGAGGAGGATTGAGAATAGCCATTAAGAAAGAGAAATTGGAAACTGTACTGAACGGCAGTGTTAAAACAGATTTTATTTCAGCCTCTTCAGGGTTTGCTACAAAAGTGAAATTGAAGCACAAAGATAGACATAACAATAATGTTGCTGATTAGCGCCCCACACTTCTGAAGTTGAGCAGTACATTCTGAAAGGAAAAAAAACTGCTTCAGTGAACCCAGGGCTGCTTCACTAAGCTTTACACAGTTTTTATAGAGAAAGAGAGATCGACACAAGCCAGTTCCCGACTCCCATGCATCATGATGGCATTGGCCTTGTAGTTCCCATTGGTCAGCCAGTATGGCAGTTCCATAGGGGGAATGTAAAAACTGGTTTCTGGTAGAGAGTAGTCACCCTATAAACCAAAAAGGAAATGTTATTCTGTTAACTGAAGGCCATAAAAGTGAACATTTCCATCTTTCTAATTCAAGGTCCCAGACTGCACTTTTAGATACTTTCTAGACAGCATCAATCACTCTAATACACACAAAAAAGCAAAGATTGCACCAATTACTCATTCTATGGGTCCATGTCCATACTTAACACCGACTACAAAATATTGTCCACGATCCTAGTCACCAGACTGGACAAAGTCACCCTGAGACTAGTCAATGCTGATCAAACGTGTTGGATAATTCTGTTCTTATCCTTTTTAATAACAAATTCAAAAACCTAGCGACAGTAATATGTGTGACAATTAACGCCATTTATTATTGTTTCAAAACAATCATCTTAAGATTACATACAGAGCATTAGACACAATCCCTACATCCAAAAAACTCACGTGTAAAGAACTTTGTGGTAATCGTGAGTGCTGCTTATCCAAGTCTGTTCATGTTACCTCACCATAAAGGTAGTCAAAGTTCCCAAAGAGCTTGGCTTTATACCTGTCATTTATTCTAGTTCATGCATGGTTCAACTTTATTGGGTGTTTTATGATCATTTGATATCCTATTACATTATATTTTGCTTCCTACCTTTGCTCTTCCCAAATTATAGCCTTAGCCTTTGATATCTTGCAATCTCGAGAGTAAAAGGAACCTATTCTCTTATTTATAATACAGTCTTTCTCTTCTCTACACTTCTCTCCTGCTGTGATAAAATGCCTGTCTTTTAAAAGCCTGCGTTTAACCTAACAAGCCTTTTAGCTTCATATTATATCATTAATGCCAACTAGCTTATTTATTTAATAATCTATATATGCCTATCCTTACAGAGTGCAATATCTTCAGCCCTGAAATTCATCCTTCCCTAATGTTATTAGTGTCATTGAGGAGAGAGGATTTGCGAGCACACCATTTAAACCAATTCTGCCGACATCAGTGGATCTGCTTTTGTTCTGTATTGGAATAATGTAAGAACATATCTACAATCTTACAAAATTGGCTGACATAAGAACATAAGAACATAAGAATTAGGAACAGGAGTAGGCCATCTAGCCCCTCGAGCCTGCTCCGCCATTCAAAAAGATCATGGCTGATCTGGCCGTGGACTCAGCTCCACTTACCCGCCCGCTCCCCATAACCCTTAATTCCCTTATTGGTTAAAAATCTATCTATCTGTGATTTGAATACATTCCATGAGCTAGCCTCAACTGCTTCCTTGGGCAGAGAAATCCACAGATTCACAACCCTCTGGGAGAAGAAATTCCTTCTCAACTCGGTTTTAAATTGGCTCCCCCGTATCTTGAGGCTGTGCCCCCTAGTTCTAGTCTCCCCGACCAGTGGAAACAACCTCTCTACCTCTATCTTATCTATCCCTTTCATTATTTTAAATGATTCTATAAGATCACCCCTCATCTTTCTGAGCTCCAACGAGTAAAGGCCCAGTCTACTCAATCTATCATCATAAGGTAACCCCTTCATCTCTGGAATCAGCCTAGTGAATCATCTCTGTACCCCCTCCAAGGCTAGTATATCCTTCCTTAAGTAAGATGACCAAAACTGCATGCAGTACTCCAGGTGCGGCCTCACCAATACCCAGTACAGTTGCAGCAGGACCTCCCTGCTTTTGTACTCCATCCCTCTCGCAATGAAGGCCAACATTCCATTCGCCTTCCTGATTACCTGCTGCACCTGCAAACTAACTTTTTGGGATTCATGCACAAGGACCCCCAGGTCCCTCTGCACCGCAGCATGTTGTAATTTCTCCCCATTCAAATAATATTTCCTTTTACTGTTTTTTTTTCCAAAGTGGATGACCTCACATTTTCCGACATTGTATTCCATCTGCCAAACCTTAGCCCATTCGCTTAACCTATCTAAATCTCTTTGCAGCCTCTCTGTGTCCTCTACACAACCTGCTTTCCCACTAATCTTTGTGTCATCTGCAAATTTTGTTACACTACACTATGTCCCCTCTTCCAGGTCATCTATGTATATTGTAAACAGTTGTGGTCCCAGCACCGATTCCTGTGGCACACCACTAACCACCGATTTCCAACCCGAAAAGGACCCATTTATCCTGACTCTCTGCTTTCTGTTAGCCAGCCAATTCTCTATCCATGCTAATACATTTCCTCTGACTCCGCGTACCTTTATCTTCTGCAGTAACCTTTTGTGTGGCACCTTATCGAATGCCTTTTGGAAATCTAAATACACCACATCCATCGGTACACCTCTATCCAGCATGCTCGTTATATCCTCAAAGAATTCCAGTAAATTAGTTAAACATGATTTCCCCTTCATGAATCCATGCTGCGTCTGCTTGATTGCACTATTCATATCTAGATGTCCCGCTATTTCTTCCTTAATGATAGCTTCAAGCATTTTCCCCACTACAGATGTTAAACTAACCGGCCTATAGTTACCTGCCTTTTGTCTGCCCCCTTTTTTAAACAGAGGCGTTACATTAGCTGCTTTCCAATCCGCTGGTACCACCCCAGAGTCCAGACAGTTTTGGTAGATTATAACAAATGCATCTGCTATAACTTCCGCCATCTCTTTTAATATCCTGGGATGCATTTCATCAGGACCAGGGGACTTGTCTACCTTGAGTCCCATTAGCCTGTCCAGCACTACCCCCTGGTGATAGTGATTGTCTCAAGGTCCTCCCTTCCCACATTCCCGTGACCAGCAATTTTTGGCATGGTTTTTGTGTCTTCCACTGTGAAGACTGAAGCAAAATAATTGTTTAAGGTCTCAGCCATTTCCACATTTCCCATTATTAAATCCCCTTCTCATCTTCTAAGGGACCAACATTTATTTTAGTCACTCTCTTCTGTTTTATATATCGGTAAAAGCTTTTACTATCTGTTTTTATGTTTTGCGCAAGTTTACTTTCGTAATCTATCTTTCCTTTCTTTATTGCTTTCTTAGTCTTTCTTTGCTGTCGTTTAAAATTTTCCCAATCTTCTATTTTCCCACTAACATTGGCCACCTTATACGCGTTGGTTTTTAATTTGATACTCTCCTTTATTTCCTTGGTTATCCACGGCTGGTTAGGCCGCCCTTCTTTTTCACTGGAATATATTTTTGTTGAGCACTATGAAAGAGCTCCTTAAAAGTCCTCCACTGTTCCTCAATTGTGTCACTGTTTAGTCCGTGTTCCCAGTCTACTTTAGCCAACTCTGCCCTCATCCCACTGTAATCCCCTTTGTTTAAGCATAGTACGCTCGTTTGAGACACTACTTCCTCACCCTCAATCTGTATTACAAATTCAACCATACTGTGATCACTCATTCCGAGAGGCTGAAAGATGGCATCTCCGACAGTGCAGCACTTCTGTAGCACTGTACAATTGTCAGCCTTGATACATATAAACAGTTAGGCACACACCCACACACAGACCAAATGTAGATACAGGCAGACATGTGGCCACAGACACATAAACAAATAGGTCAGTTAGTCAGACAGATAATAATAGGAGGTCACTTGGCCCATTGTGCCTGTGCCAACTCTTTTAAAGAGCTATCCAATTAGGCCCACTCTCTTGCTATTTCCCCGTAGCCCTGCATATTAAAACTGGTGACTCACAAACTTCACTAAAGGTTAAAGGTTCATATATTTATTTTTTAATTTTCCTAACGTCATCCTGGCACAAGTATTCAGTGTGATGCCATTATTTGAGCACAGGTAAACAAGACACACAAGTTCTCATTCTAATGCTTGTCATAAAGGGTGGGAGGGTCGTACCGCTTTGAAAGGGCAGTGACAGGGAATTCCATATGTGAACAATGGCTCAGGGCACTCTTGTCCTGGTGGGATCGCCAGGTTAAGCAGTTGACAGACATCATCATACTTGCAACTTCCTATTTGATCAACACAGGGAATCTTTAGCCAATTTCCAGCAACTTCCTTCTTCAATGTTAAGTCAACCTGTATTTGATAAAGAAAATGGTTTACTGCTCAGGATGAGCTGGTCCCTACTATCCCAGGACATCACTCAAATAATCTGACTCAAACTATCAATACAGAGTTATCTGTGGTTCAATGAACCCCCTGCAATTTTATTTGAAAATATTGTGAGTATTTAAGCTAATCATTTAAAACTTTTTTTTTGGCTTCAAGACAAACATTCGCCAACCAAAATTACAGTTCAACAGATTCCTGCATCTCTCATGATCTCTGTACAATAAATTGATTTGTACAAGATTACATTTCAGAACAACACAGCATAATACATTTTGTTTGTGTAAATCTATGGGAAGTGAGGTTCATTCTTTCCAAGTAAATAAAACTCATTGAGCAATTCTGCTTTTTCCACATCTATCAATAGAAAAAATATAGTTGCATTAGCAACTGCTAAGCATGATAGAGTGTGTTTCACATAAGGTATATTGGGCTTACGATAGAGCATGTTCTATATCAGCCCCATGTGACAGATCATGTTCGGCATCAGACATGTGTGACAGCATGTTCAACACTATGCATTATGGAATGTATTTACATTAGATGTTAAGGCAGAGTAATTAATAGTGGTGCAGAAGTAATGATCGTGAGGAAGTGATAAATGACTGTTAAGAGCAGTGATAGAGACGCCATGAAAGAGAAGCAGTGGTGTTATGTATTTAACCCGTTGTAACCTGCATGACACCTGACCACCAGAGGGCCCACCTGTTGGAGTCCCAAGAGATCCCAGCATCCCTTGGGAGCACAGTATATAAGCAGGTCACCCACGAAGTACCGGCACTCTAGAGTCTTATTAAAGGAGCTAAGGTCACACTTGCTCATTGTACACGGTATTCAGTTTTATCCTTTATTATGAGTGTACCAATTGGCGATGAGGTAACAAACAACTGCGTGAAAATGCGAAGAACAGTTGGTATCCTGGAGAAGTTCTCAGAAGGGGATGATTTGGAGGCCTTCGTGGAGAGACTCGACCAATACTTCATGGCCAACGAGCTGGAAGGGGACGAGAACGCTACCAAACGAAAGGTGATCCTCCTAACTGTCTGTGGGGCAACAACCTATGGCCTCATGAAGAATCTCCTGGCAAATGTGCAGGCGAGCTGCAAACCCTGCAAACCACCACGTTGCAGAGGAAGATCGATCCACTGTGGATCAGGTTGAATTGGAGGCTCGTACTGAGGAGGCAGACATGTACGGGGTACACATGTTCGTACGAAATGTCCACCAATAATGCTAAAAGTTGAACTGAACGGTATTCCAGTATCAATGGAACTGGCCACGGGGGCAAGTCAGTCCATAATGAGTAAAAAGGCCTTCGACAGGCTGTGGGGCAAAAAGGCACATAAGCCCAAGCTCAGCCCCATTCACACCAAACTAAGGACTTACATCAAGGAACTAATCCCTGTAATTGGCAGTGCAGAAGTCAAAGTCTCCTATGATGGAGCAGTACACGAACTCCCGCTATGGATTGTACCAGGGGATGGCCCCACATTGTTTGGTAGAAGCTGGCTGGGAAAAATCTGTTGGAACTGGGACGACATCCGAGCGCATTCGTACATCGACGACGCCTCATGTACCCAGGTTCTGAGTAAGTTCCCATGGTTGTTCGAGCCAGGCATTGGAAGTTTCTCTGGGGCGAAAGTGCAAATCGATTTGGTTCCTGGTATACGATCCATCCACCACAAGGTGCAGGCGGTATCGTACATGATGCGTGAAAAAGTAGAAATTGAGCTGGACAGGCTGCAATGTGAAGGCATCATCGCGCCAGTGGAATTCAATGACTGGGCCAGTCCGATTGTCCCGGTACTTAAGGAGGACGGCATGGTTAGAATTTGTGGGGACTATAAAGTAACGATTAACCGTTTTTCGCTGCAGGACCAGTACCCGCTACCCAAGGCAGACGACCTATTTGCGACCCTTGCCGGAGGGAAGACGTTCACCAAGCTGGACCTGACCTCGGCCTACATGACGCAGGAGCTGGAGGAGTCTTCGAAAGACCTCACCTGCATCAACACGTACAAAGGTCTATTTATCTACAACCGGTGCCCGTTCGGGATTCGATCACCCGCGGCTATCTTCCAGCGGAACATGGAAAGCCTGCTAAAGTCGGTTCCTTACACGGTGGTTTTCCAGGACAATATATTGGTTACAGGTCAGGACACCATGGAGCATGTGAAGAATCTGGAAGAGGTTCTTAGTCGGTTGGATCGCGTGGGGCTCAGGTTGAAACGCTCGAAGTGTGTTTTCCCGGCACAGGATGTCGAGTTCTTGGGAAGAAGAATCGCAGCAGACAGCATCAGACCCACTGACGCCAAAACGGAGGCCATCAAGAACGCACCGCGACCACAGAACGTGACGGATCTGCGGTCGTTCCTGGGACTCATTAACTATTTTGGTAATTTCCTACCTGGGTTAAGCACCCTGCTAGAACCCCTACATGTGCTACTGCGCAAGGGAGATGACTGGGTATGAGGGAATTCACAAGAGGCTGCCTTTAAGAAAGCCAGAAATCTGTTGTATTCAAACAAACCGCTTGTCCTGCATAACCCTTGTAAACGATTAGTGCTAGCTTGCGATGCATCATCATACGGGGTCGGGATGTGTGTTAAAACAGGCTAATGAATCGGGGATTTTGCATCCAATCGCTTATGTATCCAGGAGTTTGTCCAAGGCTGAAATGGCCTACAGCATGATTGAAAACGAGGCTCTGGCGTGTGTCTACGGGGTGAAAAAAATGCACCATTACTTATTTAGCCTCAAGTTTGAGCTTGAAACTGACCACATATCGCTATTTTCTGAGAGCAAAGGGATTAATATCAATGCCTCTGCCCGCATCCAAAGATGGGCGCTCACGCTGTCGGCACACAACTATGTAATCCGCCACAGACTGGACACAGAGAACTGCGCAGATGCTCTCAGTCGGCTGCCATTGCCCACCATCAGGGTGGAAATGGCACAGCTAGTGGACTTAGTCATGGTCATGGAGGCATTCGAGAACGAGAAGTCCCCCGTTACGGCGCGCTAGATCAGGAGCTGGACCAGCCAGGATCCTTTACTGTCCTTGGTAAAAAACTGTGTCCTCCATGGGAGCTGGTCCGGTGTCCCAGTGGAGATGCAGGAGGCGATTAAGCCGTTCCACAGACGCAAAGACGAGTTGTCCCTGCAGGCGGACTGTCTATTGTGGGGCAATCACGTGGTCTTGCCCAAGAAAGGCGGAGATACGTTCATATGTGAACTGCACAGTACCCACCCAGGCATCGTAATGATGAAAGCCATAGCCAGATCCCACGTGTGGTGGCCAGGCATCGACTCAGATTTAGAGTCATGCGTGCGCCAGTGCAACACTTGCTCTCAGCTGAGCAATGCATCCAGAGAGGCACCACTAAGTTTGTGGTCGTGGCCCTCCAAACCGTGGTCGAGGATCCACGTAGACTATGCGGGCCCATTTCTAGGCAAAATATTTTTGGTTGTCGTGGACGCTTACTCAAAATGGATTGAATTTGCAATAATGTCTGTAAGCACGTCCACGGCCACTATTGAAAGCTTACGAGTCATGTTTGCCAAGCACGGTTTGCCTGGTGTCCTAGTCAGCGACAATGGGCCGTGTTTCACCAGAGCTGAATTCAAGGAATTCATGACCTGCAACAGGATCAAACATGTCACATCTGCCCTGTTCAAGTCCGCATCCAATGGCCAGGCAGAACTGGCAGTTCAGACCATCAAGCAAAGCTTGAAACGTCTGTCGGAAGGCTCCCTGCAGACCCAGCTGTCCTGAGTCCTGCTCAGCTACCGCACAAGACACCACTCACTCACCGGGGTTCCCCTTGCTGAACTGCTCAGTAAAAGGACACTCAAAACAAGGCTCTCTTTAGTCCACCCTGATCTCCATGATCATGTCGCGGGCAGGCGGCATCAACAAAGCATGTACCATGATCACGCAAATTTGTCACGCGATATTGAGATCAATGATCCCATGTTTGTGCTCAATTATGGACATGGTCCCAAATGGCTCGCTGGCATGGTCACAGCCAAAGAGGGGAGTAGGGTGTTTCAGTTCAAATTGGCCAATGGACAAACGCACAGAAAACATGTGGACCAAATCAAATTGCGGTTCACCAACAGCTACGAACAACCCGAAGAAGACACCACCAACTTTGACCCTCCAACACACACACACAAGTGGCAACTGACATCATGGTTGACCAAGAAGCCAAACTCATCATCCCCAGCAGCCCGGCAAGGCCGGCTGCCCAACAGCCCAGTGAAGAACTGACCAACCCACCCACACCCGCATTTGTACCGAGACAATCGACAAGGGAACGCAAAGCCCCAGATCGTCTCACCTTGTAAATAAGTGTACTGTTGACTTCATGGGGGAGTGATGTTATGTATTTACCCCATTGTAACCTGCATGACACCTGACCACCAGAGGGCCCACCTGTTGGAGTCCCAAGGGATCCCAGCATCGCTTGGGAGCACAGTATTTAAGCAGGCCATCCACGAGGTACCGGCACTCTGGAGTCTTATTAAAGGAGCTAAGGTGACACTTGCTCATTGTACACAGTACTCAGTTTCATCCTTTATTATGAGTGTACCATGAAGGACTAGCTGTGACAAAGAATCATTAAAAGACAAGTGATGACAAAGAAGCAAAGATGGAGAATACTATACGATGAAATATTGGAGATACCTCCAGTGGGGCAACGAGGTTGACTGAGGTCGTGGCCACAGCCCTAGCTTGAAGAGTTCCTGGAATGATAACTGGATCTGGTTGAATGGAAAGATTCTTAATTACGCCAGGATCCTTCCCACCTCCACAGTTGTCCCAGGAAAATGTTCCAACTTTTAAAATCTGTAAAATGTAAAACTAGTCATTGGAAAATGACTAAAACATTTTCGTATCAAAAATAGCATAATGGACAGATAAGAAACCAGGCAGTGAGTCACATAGATAGAAAGTGAGACACAGAAAGGGAAAGAGATTGAAAACCATATTTTCAGTGACGTTCAGGAAAGAGCTTCTGTCAGTTAATAACACTCAAGCTTCTGAGTCAGAAGTTGTGGGTTCAAGCTAGTACATAAGCTAGGCTAATACTTTATTGCAGTACTGAGGGAGCATTGAATTGTTGGAGGGGCCATCCCTCAATCAACAAAATGAAAACCAGATTATTTGGTTGTACAATTCCTGTACATGGGACTGTGCTGTTTGAAAATTGGTTGTTGCATTTACCTACATAATCGCGGTGACTGCACTTAAGAAATAATCCACCAGTTGTAAAATGCTTTGGGATGTGAAGGACATGATATAAATGCAAGATTGCTTTTTCTTTATGAATGCTTAGCATGCTCCTATTACATGCTTCCATGCACTATTTTTGTGCTTGCACCCCATAGACAAAGAAGGTTATCTTCTTAGGCGGTCCCTCATATCGAGTATGACTTGCTTCCACGCCAAAAAGGGATGAGTTCACAGGTGTTTCAATGAAGGACCTAATATTCCAGATCCAGAACTACATGTTGAAGGGTTGAAGATGCCTGTGCATGGATTTTTTTTCACGTGTGGTGACCGTTACACACCAGCCACCACACGGGCTTGACAGAGCTAGGTCTTGATCCAGTGGCAAATATTAACCAAGTCGACCGACTGGAGACCAGATCTGCTGCACAGAACTAGTGCGGACACATATCGCAGTGTGGGCTGACCCGTGCTTCCCCTGGGCCCTCGCCTCTTCTGGGCCCCAAACTCACGCCTCTCCTGGGCCCCGATCACATCACTCTGCAATCACTCACCGTTCATTCGCCCCAACCTCGCCACTATTCTGCTGCTTTCCGCCTCTCCTGCTGTACCTGCCCACGCTCCAATCAGCGATCTGGATTTTGGTGACATCTAATCCAGTCGCCCTCTGCACAGCCGTCACCCTCCCGGACCGGCTTGCGCTGCACCTTGTAGTGGTATGTCACCATACTTGCATTTACATAGCATTTTTCACAACCTCAGTATGTCCCAAAGCACTTTACAACTACTGAAGTGCTTTTGAAGTGTAATCATTGTTGTAATGTAGGAAATGTGGCAGCCAATTTGTGCACATCACGGTTCCACAAACATTAATTTGATAATGACCAGATAATCTGTCTAGGTGATGTTGTTTGAGGGATAAATATTGGCCAGGACACCGGGCAGAGCTCCGCTGCTCTTCAAATAATGCCGTGGGATCTTTTACATCCACCCGAGAGGGCAGACGAGGTCTCGTCATCTGAACGATGGTACCTACGACAGTGCAGCACTCCCTCAGCACTGCACTGGAGTCTCAGCCTAGATTTTGTGATCAAATCTCTGGAGTAGGCCATAGTGTTTTAACGCATCTTTCACATGAACCAGTATTTGACAGCAAGAAAAGCTCATTTTGAAAACATTAGCATTTTGCCCTGAATTTCTGTGTCTGTTATCTTTCCTTCGCTTAAGTGTTTCGAGCACTCTCACCTTCGAGTCAGAAAGTGGTGGTTCAAGCTCCACTCCAGACACTTGAGCATATAATCCAGTCTGATAAGAGAAGGGGAGTTGTCCTGCCCAACATTTATACCCCAATCAACATCATTATATGAATATAAATACCAACAATCCTCCCTTCTTCTTAGGCGGTCCCTCATATCGAGGATGACTTGCTTCCATGCCAAAAAGGAATGAGTTCTCAGGTGTTTCAATGAAGGACCTGATATTCCAGAGCCAGAACTGCATATTGAAGGGTGGAAGATGCCTGTGCGTGGATTTTTTAACGTGTGGTGACCGTTGCACACCAGCCACCACACTGGCTTGACAGAGCTAGGTCTTGGTCCAGTGGCAAGGATTAACCAAGATGACTGGAGACCAGATCTGCTGCAAGGACCTAGTGCGCACACATATCGCAGTGTGGGCTGGCCCGTGCTGCCCCTGGGCCCTCGCCTCTTCTGGGCCCCAAACTCTTGCCTCTCCTGGGCCTCGATCATGTCGCTTCACGATCAATCGCCGCTCCTGCGCCCCAACTTCGCCGCTCCTGCTGTACCTGCCCACGCTCCAATCACCGACCTGGGTTATGGTGATGTCCAATCTAGTCGCCCTCTTCACTGCCGTCGCCCTCCTGCACCAGCTCGCGCTGCTCCCTGCAGTGGTACGTTCCTTTTAAGGCCCGTCCTGCCGCAGATGTTCCTCGCAGGTCGGAGCCGCGCTGGATACAAAAAATGACAGACAGGTAACGACCATATGGTCCATCAAGCCTGTCCCACACAATTTCGATACCTTGTGTATCACAACTTATATATTCCACCCCACCCGAAACCACGTGATCTCCTGGGAGAGGCAAAAAAACAGATAAACAAGCCAATCCAATTTGGGGGAAAAGAATCTGTGAAATTCCTCTACGACCGATCTATATGCTGCCCCTTGGCAACATTGTCCGTAAACACATCATCAATTTCCATGTGTTCGCTGATGACTCCCAGCTCTACCTCAGCACCACTTCTCTCGATCCCTCCACAGTCTCTAAATTGTCAGACTGCTTGTCTGACACCAGTACTGGATGAGCAGAAATTTTCTAAAATTAAATGAAGACCATTGTCTTTGGTCCCTGCCACAAACTGTGTTCACTAGCCACTGACTCAATCCCTCTCCCTAGCATCTGTCTGAGGCTGAACCAGACTGTTCACAACCTAGGTGTCATATTTGACCCTGAAATGAGCTTCCGGCCACGTTTCCGCAGCATAACTAAAGCCACCTTTTTCTGCCTCCATAACATTGCCTGTCTCCGCCCCTGCCTCAGCTCATCTACTGCTGAAACCCTCATTACCTTTGTTAATGTGACTTTGTTATCTCTAAACTTGCCTAATCCAATGCACTCCTGGCTGCCTCCAACATTCTACCCTACGTAAACTTGAGGTGAGCCAAAACTCGGCTGCCCGTGTCCTAACTTGCATCAAGTCCCGCTCACCATCACCCCTGTGCTCGCTGACCTACATTGGCTCCCGGTTAAGCAATGCCTCGATTTCAAAATTCTCATCCTTCTTTATAAATCCATCCATGGTCTCGCCCTTCCCTATCTCTATAATCTCCTTCAGCCTCACAACTACCCAAGATATCTGTGCTCCTCAAATTCTGTCCTCTTGAACATCCCTGATTATAATCGCTCAACCATCGGTGGCTGTGCCTTCAGCTGCCGAGGCCGTAAGCTCTGGAATTCCCTGCCTAAACTTATTTATAGGATGAGACAATCTGGGGCTTTCCACTCCCTGGTCGATCGTCTCGGTACAAATGCAGGTGAGTTGGTTGGGCCTTCGCTGGGATGCTGCGCAGCTGGCCTTGCTGGGCTGCTGGAGATGATGAGTTCAGCTTCGTGGTCAACTGTGATGTCGGTTGCTACTTGTGTGTGTATCGGAGGGTCAAGTTGGTGGTGTCTTCTTCGGGTTGTTCGTAGCTGTTGGTGAACCGCAATTTGATTTGGTCCACATGTTTTCTGTGCGTTTGTCCATTGGCCAATTTGAACTGAAACACCCTACTCCCCTCTTTGGCCATTTGGCCAGCGAGCCATTTGAGACCATGTCCATAATTGAGCATAAACATGGGATCATTGATCTCAATATCGCGTGACAAATTTGCGTGATCATGGTACATGCTTTGTTGATGCCGCCTGCCCGCGACATGATCATGGAGATCAGGGTGGACTAAAGAGAGCCTTGTTTTGAGTGTCCTTTTACTGAGCAGTTCAGCAAGGGGAACCCCGGTGAGCGAGTGGTGTCTTGTGCGGTAGCTGAGCAGGACTCGGGACAGGCGGGTCTGCAGGGAGCCATTCCGACACACATTTCAGGCTTTGATGGTTTGGACTGCCCGTTCTGCCTGGCCGTTGTATGTGGGCTTGAACGGGGCAGATGTGACATGCTTGATCCCATTGCGGGTCATGAATTCCTTGAATTCAGTGCTGGTGAAGCACGGCCCATTGTCGCTGACAAGGACATCAGGCAGGCCGTGCGTGGCAAATATGGCTCATCGGTTTTTGATGATGGTAGTGGACGTGCTTACAGATTAATTTACAGACATTATTACACACTCAATCCATTTTGAATAAGCATTCACAACAACCAAGAACATTTTGGCTAGAAATGGGCCAGCGAAGTCAACGTGGATCCTAGACCACGGTTTGGAGGGCCATGACCACAAACTTAGCGGTGCCTCCCTGAGTGCATTGCTCAGTTGAGAGCAAGTGTTGCATTGGCGTACGCAAGACTCCAAATCTGAGTCGATGCCGGACCACCACACGTGGGATCTGGCTATCGCTTTCATCTTTACTATGCCTGGGTGGGTACTGTGTTCGTCCTGTATAGATGTTTCCCTGCCTTTCTTAGGCAAAACCACGTGATTACCCCACAAAAGAGTCCGCCTATATGGACATTTCGTCTTTGCGCCGCTGGAACGGCTTGATCTCTTCATGCATCTCCGCTGGGACACTGGACCAGCTCCCATGGAGGACACAGTTTTTTACAAGGGATAGTAAAAGATCCTGGCTGGTCCAGGTCCTGATCTGGTGGGCCGTAACAGGTGACTTTTCATTTTCAAATGCATCCATCACCAAGAGTTAGTCTGCGGGCTGTGTCATTTCCACCCCGGTGGTGGGCAATAGAAGCCGACTGAAAGCATCAGCGCAATTCTCTGTGCCTGGCCTGTGGCGAACTATATAGTTATATGCAGACAGCGTGAGCACCCATCTTTGGATGAGAGCAGAGGCATTGGTATTGATACCTTTGCTCTCTGAGAATAGCGATATGAGCGGCTTATGGTCAGTTTTTAAACTCGAACTTAAGACCAAACAGATACTGGTGCATTTTTTTCACCCCGTAAACGTATGCCAGAGCTTCTTTTTCAATCATACTGTAGCCCTTTTGGCCTTGGACAAACTCCTGGAAGCATAAGCGATGTTCCCGATTCATTTGCTTGTTGTAACACACACCCGACCCCGTATGAAGACGCATTGCAAGCTAGCATTAAACGTTTACATGGGTCATACAGAACAAGCAGTTTGTTGAAACATAACAGATTTCTGGCTTTCTCAAAAGTAGTCTCTTGTGATTTCCCCCATACCCAGTCATCTCTCTTGCGTAGCAACATGTGTAGAGATTCTAGCAAAGTGCTTAACCCGAGTAGGAAATTACCAAAGTAATTGAGGAGTCCCAGGAACGATTGCAGCTCCATCATGTTCTGTGGTCTCGGCGCGTTCTTGATGGCCTCCGTGTTGGGTCTGATGCTGTCTGCCACGATTCTTCTCCCTAAGAAGTCGATCTCTGGCGCCAGGAAAACACACTTCGAGCATTTCAACCTGAGCCCCACACGACTTAGAACCTCTTCCAGGTTCTGCAAGTGTTCGATGGTGTCCTGACCTGTGATCAATCTATCGTCCTGGAAAACCACGGTGTGCGGAACCGACTTTAGCAAACTCTCCATGTTCCTTTGAAAAATAGCCGTGGCCAGTCGAATCCCAAATGGGCATCTATTGTAGATGCAGATGCGGCCTTTCGCAGATTCAGCCAACTCCTGCGTCATGTAGGCCGAGGTCAGGTTCAACTTGGTGAATGTCTTCCCTCCTGCCAGCGTCGCAAATAGTCGTCTGCCTTGGGTACTGGTCCTGCTGCGAAAAACGATTAATCATTACCTTATAGTCCCCACAAATTCTGACCATGCCATCGCCCTTGAGAACTAGAACAATCGAACTGGCCCACTCGTTCAACTCAATCGGCGCGATGATTCCCTCTTGTTGCAGCCTGTCCAGCTCGATCTCCACTTTCTCTCGCATCATGTATGGCACCACACATGCCTTGTGGTGGATGGGTCGTGTACCGGGAACCAAGTGGATCTGCACCTTCGTCCCAGAGAAATTTCCGATGCCTGGCTCAAACAAAAACGGGAACTTGCTCAAAACCTGGGCACATGAGGCGACGTCGACGGACGATAGCGCTCGAATGTCATCCCAGTTCCAGCAGATTTTTCCCAGTCAGCTTCTGCCGAACAGTGTGGAGCCATCTCTTGGTACAATCCATAGTGGTAGTTTGTGCACCGCTCCATCATAGGAGACTTTTACTGCTGCACTGTCAATTACAAGGATCAGCTCTTTAGTGTAAGTTCTAAGCTTGGTATGGATAAGGCTCAGCTTGGGCCTTTGTGCCTTGTTGCACCACAGCCTCTCAAAGGACTTTTTGCTCATGATAGACTGACTCGCACCTGTGTCCAATTCCATGGATATTGGAATTCCGTTCAGTTCAACTTTTAATATGATCGGTGTACATTTCATGGTTAAGGTGTGTAGCCTATACATTTCTGCCTCCTCAGTTCGAGTCTCTAGTCCAGTTTTGTCCACCATGGATCGGTCTTCCTTGACAACATGGTGGTTTGCAGGGTTTGCAGCTCGTCTGCACATTCGCTTGAGGTGTCCCATTGTTCCACAGCCTTTGCACGCATAGTGTTTGAAGCGGCATTGATGGGCTCAATGATCACCTCCGCAGCGCCAACAAGGTGTCAATTGCCTTGCATTCACACTTGATGGCGGACTCTGAGTCATCTGAGGTCGTGCAGCTGCAGGCGTGTACGTTCTGCCATATGTATTCCTGCCTGAAAACGACGTTACTTTGTGTACAGTACTTGCCGAAGCATCTTTATGCTGCAAAATTTATTTGGTGTTATCGCTGGTGGACATAAATGCCTGGGCTATCGTTGTGGCTTTGCTCAGGTTCGGTGTTTCAACAGTCAATAGTTTGCGAAGGATAACCTCATGACCAATGCCAAGCATAAAAATGTCTCTTAGCATTTGCTCCAGGAATCCATCGAATTCGCAATGTCCTGCAAGGCGCCTTAGTTCGGCGACGTAGCTTACCACTTCCTGGCCTTCAGGCTGTTGACATGTGTAAAATCGATACCTTGCCATCAGAACGCTCTCCTTCGGATTTAGGTGCTTCCGGACCAGCGTCCACAGTTCTTCATACAATTTGGTTGTTGGTTTCACTGGAGCAAGAAGATTCTTCATGAGGCCATAGGTTGTTGCCCCGCAGACGGTGAGGAGGATCGCCCTTCGTTTGGCAGCGTTCACATTCCCTTCCAGCTCGTTGGCCACGAAGTATTGGTCGAGTCACTCCACGAAGGCTTCCCAATCGTCACCTTCTGAGAATTTCTCCGGGATACCAACAGTTCTCTGCATTTTCGCGTGATGATTCGTTATCTCGTCGCCAGTTGTTATTTCTCAAATAAAGCAATGTGACCGAGTACTGTAGACTTAAGTAAGTGTGACCTTAGTCTCTTTATTCTAACTCCAGAGTGCTTGCACAGCATGGGAGGCCTGCTTATATACAGTGCTCCCAAGGGATGCTGGGATCCCTTGGGACTCCCAACAGATGCGCCCTCTGGTGGCGGTAGAAATGCTGGTTACATGGTGTTGCATACATAACAGAAACCAAACTGCACGCAGTATTCCAGGTGTGGCCTCACCAATAACTTGTATAGCTGTAGCAAGACTTCCCTGCTTTATACTCCATCCCCTTTGCAATAAAGACCAACATATCTTTGGCCTTCCTGATCACTTGCTGTACCTGCATACTCTCCTTTTGTGTTTCTTGCACAAGTACCCCCAGGTCCCGCTGTACTGCGGCACTTGACAATCTTTCTCCATAATTATATAATAATTTGCTCTTTGATTTTTTTTCTGGCAAAGTGCATGACCTCACACTTTCCAACATTATACTCCATCTGCCAAATTTTTGTCCACTCACTTAGCCTGTCTATGTCCTTTTGCAGATTCTTTGTGTGCTCCTCACACATTGCTTTTCCTCCCATCTTTGTATCATCAGCAAACTTGGCTACATTACCTTCAGTCCCTTCTTCCAAGTCGTTAATATAGATTGTAAATAGTTGGGGTCCCAGCACCGATCCCTGCGGCTTCCCACTAGTTACTGGTTGCCAACCAGAGAATGAACCATTTATCCCGACTCTTTGTTTTCTGTTAGTTAGCCAATCCTCTATCCATGCTAATATATTACCCCCAACCCCGTGAACTTTTATCTTGTGCAGTAACCTTTTATGTGGCACCTTGTCAAATACCTTCTGGAAGTCCAAATCCACCAAATCCACTGGTTCTCCTTTATCCATCCTGTTTATTACATCCTCAAAGAACTCCAGCAAATTTGTCAAACATGACTTCCCCTTCATAAATCCATGCTGACTCTGCCTGACCGAATTTTGCTTATCCAAATGTTCTGCTGCTGCTTCTTTAATAATGGACTCCAACATTTTCCCAACCACAGATGTTAGGCTAACTGATCTATATTTTCCTGCTTTTTGTCTGCCTTTTTTAAATAGGGGTGTTAAATTTTCAGTTTTCCAATCTGCTGCGACCTCCCCAGAATTCAGGGAATTTGGTAGGTTAGAACCAATGCATCCACAATCCCTGCCGCTACTTCTCTTAAGACCCTAGGATGCAAGCCATCAGGTCCAGGGGATTTATCTGCCTTTAGTCTCATTATCTTACTGAGTGCCACCTCCTTAGTGATTGTGATTGTGTTAAGTTCCACCCCCCCCCCATAGCCCCTTCACTATCCACTGTTGGAAGATTGTTAGTTTCCTCTACCGTAAAGACTGATACAAAATATTTGTTCAGAGTTTCTATCAGTCATGTTCTCTATTACTAATTCCACGGCCTCATCCTCTAAGGGACCAACATTTACTTTAGCCACCCTTTTCCTTTTTATATACCTATAGAAACTCTTGCGATCTGTTTTTATATTTTGTGCTAGTTTACTTTCACAGTCTATCTTCCCTTTCTTAATCATTTTTTTAGTCGTTCTTTGCTGGCTTTTAAAAGCTTCCCAGTCTTCTGTCCTCCCACTAGTTTTGGCCACTTTGTATGCCCTTGTTTTTAATTGGATACCATCCTTTATTTCTTTAGTTAGCCACGGATGGCTATCTTTTCTCTTACACCCTTTCCCCCTCACTGGAATATATTTTTCTTCAGAGTTGTGAAATATCTCCTTAAATGTACAACACTGTTCATCAACCGTACTACAATTTAATCTATTTTACCAGTCCACTTTACCCAACTCTGCTCTCATACTTTCTTATTTAAGCTTAGTACGCTGGTTAGAGATCCAACTTTCTCATCCTCCATCTGAATTGAAATTCAATCATGCTATGATCACTTATTAATCCTGTCTCATTACACAGGACCAGATCTAAGATAGCCTGCCCCCTGGTTGGTTCCGTTACATACTGCTCAAGGAACCAGTCCCTTATGTACTCTATGAACTCCTCCTCAAGGCTACCCTGACCAATTTGATTTGTCCAATCAATATGGAGGTTAAAATCATCCATGATTATTGCTGTTCCCTTTTTACAAGTCCCCACTATTTCCTGGTTTATGCTCCGACCAACAGAGTTGCTATTGTTAGGGGGCCTATAGACTACGCCCACCAGTGACTTTTTCCCCTAATTGTGAAGTGCCTTGGGACATTTGACTACTGTAAAGGCACTATATAGATACAGTTATTGTTGTTTGAATTTCAGCCAGCAAGAAGAGCAGCAAAAGATAACACACAGATTGATATCAAGAAGAACGACAGCAAGAGGAAGTGATATCATTGGGGAGTTGCCGTGCATGCACATAGTGACAGCATCGGGCGTCGCATTTATCGTCCATCCCCAGTTTTTGTGAAATGGTGGCGATGGGCGTTCGATGGAATTGAAAATCGTGTGGTTTCTGCAACCGGTGGCCAACCCGCAAAACCACTTTTACACATGGGTGGGGCTAGTCGAAATTGTACCCCACGCACTATCTGGTTTTAAAGAGGGAATCCACATTCATTCACACTCCATCGTTAAAAGAATCTGCATTAAAGTAATGCACACGATACTAGGTTTCCATGCCCAATGAAAGAACACTCACCACTCGCCCTGTGTCCGGGCTCCACTCCTGAGACAGGCTCGCCTGCACTGTCCCGAAACAGAGATAAGAAACGAGGAATCTGAGTGGTGACATGCCTCTTTTTTCTCCATTAAACTGCTCACAAGATCAGGGTTTTGCTCAAAATATATTTATATTTTGAAAAGATTCCGTGAATAGCTGAGCTCCGCACTTAGAAATTCTTCTTTGTTTTAACTCATGACCCACCTTCGAACAGCAGTTTGCAAATGCACCCAACTCTGTGTGCTGATGTGGAACTGAAATTCAGGAAGCACACAGTTTGAGTGAAATTTCCGTTGTGTAACTGCTTCACTTCCTTTTTTAACAGAATGCTTCTGCAATGGCGTTATGCTCTTTGCAAGCTGCAAGGTCCTGTAAAGTGTTTGCAAAGTCATTTCATTCATGCGTTTTTATATATGAATCTAAATTAAATAAATATTGTATTATTATTGCAAGATTGTATTCTAAAATCGCAAAGGTTTTTCTTTTTGCTTTTGGCACTCTTAAAATGCCTGTGGCATAAAACGACACCTCACTGTGCTAGTTCTTGGTGGTTTTGAACAGGCGATGCCAATCAAGCTGACGTGGCTGAGAATCTTGGTTCTGCATGTGACTGAAGCCTGTCACTCAACAGCAAATGCTTTTATTTTGTGGCTGATGCCATAAACAAATCGAACCGTAAAATTAGAGCTAGGCTTCTTCAGGGGTGATGTTAGGAAGCACTTCTTCACACAAGTGCAAATCTGGAACGCTCCTTCAAAAAGCTGTTGAATTGGAAAATTCAAACTGAGATGGATTTTTGTTCAGTATTAAGGGATTATAGAGCAAAAACAGGTAAACATAGAAACATAGAAAATAGGTACAGGAGTAGGCCATTCAGCTCTTCGGGCCTGCACCACCATTCAATATGATCATGACTGATCATGCAACTTTAGTACCCCATTCCTGCTTTCTCTCCATACCCTTTGATCCCTTTAGCCGTAAGGGCCATATGCAACTCCCTTTTGAATATATCTAACGAACTGGCATCAACAACTTTTTGTGGTAGAGAATTCCACAGGTTAACAACTCTCTGAGTGAAGAAGTTTCTCCTCATCTCAGTCCTAAATGGCTTACCCCTTATCCTTACACTGTGATCCAACATCGGGAACATTCTTCCTGCATCTAACCTGTCCAACCCTGTCAGAATTTTATGTTTCTATGGGATCCCCTCTCATTCTTCTAAATTCCAGTGAGTATAAGCCTAGTCGATCTAGTCTTTCTTCATATGTCAATTCTGCCATCCCTGGAATCAGTCTGGGGAACCTTCGCTGCACTCCCTCAATAGCAAGAACGTCATTCCTCAGATTAGGAGACCAAAACTGAACACAATATTCCAGGTGAGGCCTCAACAAGGCCCTGTACAATGGCAGTAAATGGAGTTGAGATACAGATTAGCCATGATTTAATTGAATGGAGAAAAATGATCAAGGGGCTGAATGGTTGTCTCCTGTTCCAATGTTCCTTGAAACATGTGCTTCCATTTATATAATATAGATGTATGAACAGTAAAGAGTTGTTGGTCAATAGGAGCACGGGGTAGCTGCACTTGGTCTTGGTCAGTGTGTTTGCAGGAGTTTGTCAGTTTCCTTGTCTCTGTGTAGCTCAGAATCCAATGCAAAGAGGCAACATTGAGTTCTCTCGTGTCTCCAATGTCTTCTATTGGTCTGATCCCTACCGGCCATTGCTGGAGTCAATGCAAATTCCAATGCAAAGCCTGTGATCACATTTGAGCTGGAATTTGCTGTTAGTGATATTAGTTGAAAAATATTACATAGAAACATAGAAAATAGGTGCAGGAGTAGGCCATTCGGCCCTTCTAGCCTGCACCGCCATTCAATGAGTTCATGGCTGAACATTCAACTTCAGTACCCCATTCCTGCTTTCTCGCCATACCCCTTGATCCCCCTAGTAGTAAGGACCTCATCTAACTCCTTTTTGAATATATTTAGTGAATTGGCCTCAACAACTTTCTATGGTAGAGAATTCCACAGGTTCACCACTCTCTGGGTGAAGAAGTTCCTCCGCATCTCGGTCCTAAATGGCTTACCCCTTATCCTTAGACTGTGACCTCTGGTTCTGGACTTCCCCAACATTGGGAACATTCTTCCTGCATCTAACCTGTCTAACCCCGTCAGAATTTTAAATGTTTCTATGAGGTCCCCTCTCATTCTTCTGAACTCCAGTGAATACAAGCCCAGTTGATCCAGTCTTTCTTGATAGGTCAGTCCCGCCATCCCGGGAATCAGTCTGGTGAACCTTCGCTGCACTCCCTCAATAGCAAGAATGTCCTTCCTCAGGTTAGGAGACCAAAACTGTACACAATACTCCAGGTGTGGCCTCACCAATGCCCTGTACAACTGTAGCAACACCTCCCTGCCCCTGTACTCAAATCCCCTTGCTATGAAGGCTTCAGTACATGAAATTCCTCTGTCTACTATTTTAACCAACTTATTTTAAATGGGTTAACATCTTTGCTAAAATAGCAAACAGAGGGAATAGTCATGTGAGGAAGTTAGCATTCAGCCACTAATACCTCAGCTATGGTGAGACATAATTAATATTTCTGAAAAAAATCCCCAAAAAATTGCAAAGATCAGAAATAATCTAAGATTTTTGAATGGGACTGAGAATAAAGATATAAAAATATTAAAAAGTGGCTGCAGTTCCCATTTCTCAAGTACAAACAAACAAAGAGAGGTGGAACTCTTTTCTACTTCCATCGCCAAAAAGGCAAAAGATCTTGTTATAGGACTATAGGAACAGGAGTAGGTGATTCAGCCCCTTGAGCCTGCTCCACCATTCGGTTAGATCATGGCTGATGTATCTTAACTCCATTTAACTGCCTTACCTAACAAAAATCAGTTTTGACATTTTCAGTTCACCAAGCCTCAACAGCTTTTTTTCGGGAAGTGTTTCAGATTTCCACCACCCACTTGTTCCTGCAGCTTCTTGTAAATTGGCTCTTATGACTGAGTGCGCCACATTTCACTGCTGTTAGGTGGGGTAACACGGTGCACCAGCAATATCAGGTGTCCACTGTGTGTGTGAGACATAGGATGCAAGAGTCAGAAAAGCAAAGGATACCTGGCATCAATCTAGAGGATGGTCAGATTGGCATCAACCCATTGACATAGTAATTCCTTTTCTTTTTGTAGGACATGGCTCAGCTTGATGGACTCTTGGGAAACTGTCAGTATTCCTGAGGCTCTCCATCCTTTACACTAAAGAATTGAAGCTGGCCTTGACACCTTTTACACTTTGGCACCCAGAGCATCCAGAGTAGCAGTATGTGCAAGTGCAAAGCTTGCACACATTGTAGTTATATTGTTAGAGATCAATCTGTGCAACGTCCACCATGGCAGGATACATCTGGGAGGACTGCTCCATGATTCTAGCCAGTTGGCCTATATTGGTCGTGCAGTCTTATATGCAGTCTTGCAAAACCCTTAGACATCCACTCAAACTGTGCTCCCGAGAGCCAAATGATCTTTCGACATGTTGCAGCATCCTCAGTTCGAAGGAGTATACACAGCCGAGTGGAAACACCTATGGGAAACTCCAGAAAGCCGGGTGCCCTCCGAAGACAGTCCTGGATATATTGACCTTATACTGTGCTGCCATCATTGGGAGGTGTGTGCTCTTGCTGAGAGTACTCATGTTCCTAGGATAATGCTAAGTAGTCTGTGACAATGTGGGTGACTGTGGTTGTATAGGTGTCTCCACCTGTTCACTCCTGACCACCTGTGCTACCTAGGTGTTGCCTTTATCTGCTGAGACAGCACAAGTGGAAAAATAAGCACTGGTGCAATGGTCTTGTGACCATAGCAAAGCCATCAATGTACAATAGGGGCCTGCATGCTTTTGAAGAATGAGTAAACCTATTGTCCTCTTATCAGACAATTCTGCTTCACAAACGTTAGTTGCATTTTACCCCAAGTTCATAATTATACTGGGCTGGATTTTAGGCTTTTATGTTTGGCGGCGGGGCGGGAAAGTTAGCGGCTGGGAATAGTTTGTGCCTCAGTACTATTGGGCATCTGGGGCCTCAGTCAGGGGGGCGCAGCGCTAAGGGAGGGGTTGTACACCTCTCAGCCCAAGGATGGGAAACTCTCGCGTTAAAGAGCCGGGCCGGAAGCGCTCCGAGAGAGGCTGGGGGGGAGGGGGCAGGGGGGAGCGGGGAACCTAAAACAACACAACATAAATCGCTAAAAAAATGTAAAGAAAAAACAATCAAACTTACCTTAGGAGTCCATTATTCAACTCTTCACCGACGGGATGGTTGGGCCGCCCTGATTTCCCAGGCGGTCTAATGGCACATTTCTGGGCGGAGTTCAAACTCGGGCCAGTGTCGCAACCAGGAGCGAATAAGAACATAAAAAATAGGAGCAAGGGTAGGCCATATGGCCCCTCGAAGCTGCTCCGTCATTCAATAAGATCATGACTGATCATCGACCTCAACTCCACTTTCCCGCCCGATCTCCTTGATTCCCCTAGACTCCAAAAATCTCTCTATCTCCTTGAATATTCTCAGAGACTTTGCATCTGCAGCCCTCTGAGGCAGAGAATTCCAAAGATTCACAACCCTCTGAGTGAAGAAATTCCTCCTCATCTTTGTCTTAACAGCCTATCCCTTATCCTGAGATGATGCCCCCTAGTTCTAGACACTCCAGCCAGGAGAAACAACCTCTCAGCATCTATCCTGTCAATCCCCTTCAGAATCTTGTATGTTTCAATGAGATCACCTCTCATTCTTCTAAACTCCAGAGAGTATAGTCCCATTCCACACAATCTCTCATCATAAGACAGCCCTCTCAACCCAGGAATCAATCTAGTGAACCTCCGTTGTGCCACCTCCAGGGCAAGTATATCCTTCCTGAGATAAGGAGACCAAAACTGTGCACAGTACTCCAGGTGTGGTCTCACCAAGGCCCTGTACAATTGTAGCAAGACTTCCTTACTCTTGTACTTTATTGCAATAAAGGCCAACATGCCAATTGCCTTCCTTATTGCTTGCTGTACCTCGATGATAGCTTTTTGTGTTTCTTGCACGAGGACACCCAAATCTCTGAGCAACATTTAAAAGTTTCTCACCATTTAAAAAACATTCTGTTTTTCTATTCTTCCTACCAAAGTGAATAACCTCACATTTCCCTACATTATACTCCACCTGCCACCTTACTGCCTGATGTAAGCTGAGTGGACCTAGTGAAATGCAAGGTCGATGCTTAGCCTTGATACCCCTCTGGACGGACTAAGTGAAATACAAAGTCGACGCCCCGACTAGTAGAGATGACAGACTTTGATTGGAGGTTCAAAACGGTCTTTTTTCACAGGCCTGGGGAGAACCTTCTGAGACCACTCTCAGATCCAATTCCACCGAGATGTTCGTGAATTTCATATTTATACATTTAACATTCCATCACTTCCGTAGCCTATCCTGCGTGGCATCTTACACTATTCCCTATATTCGCGGTTAATCTTGTTGTAAGCTTATTTTCAGCTCCTTCTGCCATTGGGACCTTCCTCTTATCTATTCTTGCAACTTTGTTGCTGTAACAATCGCCCTTTGTTTTTACCAGATAGCCTTGTCCGATAGCATGTTTTCTTAAGGTAACATGCGCATGTTAATTCTGTAGGGCAAGTATATCGTGGTTAATTTTATCAAACTTTAGTTGCAAGTCATTTATCGGGGTTAATTTTAGCAGACTTCAGCTGTAAACCATGTTGCTATCCACACAGTGCATCTTTTACCGTTTAATTGTGCAGACCGGTGCCTTGCCTGAGCAAGTCCACAAGTCCTCTTAATCATGGATCGATTCACTACCTCTTGTTCCGTTTTACCAAGCACACTGGTGATATATTATAGCTCAACATATTTATACATAAATTCAAGCGCTACATAAATTTGGTTATTTCACTGGTGATATATTATAGCTCAACATATTTATACATAAATTCAAGCGCTACATAAATTTGGTTATTTCACTGCCCACTCACTTAGGCTGGATTTTCCAGTCCTTTGTGCTCTGAGCGGCATGAAAGGCGGCGGTGAGGTCTCCTACGCCCCATCGCGATCCTCGGTCCGGTTTTGCAGTGTTGCTGAGCAGCACCTCCGGGAAGAGCTGTGCCGGGTGTGCAACGTCGCTGGTTGTGACACCGGCAGTGGTTTGGCCTTGTGCCCGATCCGTTTGCCTGTAAGTGCACCCACAATGACCGCCTGGGAAATCAGTGCGGTCCAGCATAGCCGGCGGCACAGAGGAAGGTAGAGTAGTCTAAAGGTAAGTTCGAGTGTTTGTTCTTTTAATTTTTTTAGCGATTTGCTTGGGCAATATTTTGGGAATGTTTTTGTGGGTTCCCCCCCGGCCTCTCTCAGAGCGCACACGGCCCGACAGTTTAGTTCACGAGTTCCCATCCTAGCGCCACAAAAAGTGTACGACGCCTCCCTTCGCACTGCGCCCCCTGACTCAGGGCCCAGATGCCCAAACTTCCTTACCAAAGCACAAACTATTCCCAGCCGGTAATTTTCCCGCCCCGCCTCCATTTTCACCCCGAAAGCAGAAAAGCCTAAAATCCAGTCCATAGTCTACCTATATCCCTTTGCAGATTCTTTGGAGCCGAAATTGCCCACCGCTGGGAGCGGGGCGCACCTGGTGGGTTGCTGTTGTTTTTACCGGTGCGGTAGATGCGGTGGCCTCTTCAGCGAAATTGCGCTCTTTGGCGCTTTTTTTTCAGCAGACCGGAAGTCGCTCATCATGGGGGTGGATGTGCAGCAATAAACGGAAGTTCGCAGTTTAGAGGGGCAGAAGTTGGGAGCGGGTGTAGTGGTCGGCGCTGTTAATCATCAGCGTAGCGCTGATGACGTCATCACTGTGCTGTGTCATCATGGCTTCACTTAAAGGGGAGAGCCTCCGCGAATCTTTAAGTTCAGTCCACTGGGCCACCAGGGAGGGTTTCAGCCGGACCAGCGCCTTGGCACTCACGGGTGAACGGCTGCCTGTTGGCTGCCCGGCCGAACCCAGGGACATAATTGTTGGCCAGAAATGGCAGTTGGCCAACAACAACAAAAAAACATGACGGCAGTGGCAGTAGGTCCTCCCCTTAATGGGGGCCGCACCGCTATTTTAGAAGGACTCCAAGCTCAGTGCACTGGCAGAAAAAGCTGCCGATGGCACCGATTGGTGGGAACAAGATTTTTTTGTCGGAATTTTACCGTTAGGGGGGTAACATCGGCGGTGTGCGCTCTGATGATGCACTTAGGATGGATCGGCAGCAACGGAGCAGTAGTGGGGGGAGAAGGTCACCGCCAGGATACCGCAGGAGTGGAATTTTCAAAATGGCCGCCATTACACGAAAAGTTGGCGGCCATTGCACTCCGCAGCATGGCCGCCGATTTCTGGCGGTAACAGGCCTTAAGGGAAGGGACAATCTTGGCCCCTTTATATTCTCCTCACAGCTTACTGTCCCACCTGGCTTTGTATCATCAGCAAACTTGGATACATTACACTCGGTCCCTTCATCTAGGTCATTAATATAGATTGTAAATAGCTGAGGTCCCAGCACTGATCCTTGCGGCACCCCACTAGTTACAGACTGCCCAACCTGAAAAAGACCCGTTTTCTACTCTCTGTTTTCTGTCTGTTAATCAATGCGAATACATTACCTCCAATCCCATGAGCCCTTATTTTGAAATCCAAATATACTACATCCACTGGTTCCCCTTTATCTATCCTGCTCATTACATCCTCAAAATAGTCTAATAAATTTGACAAACATGATTTCCCTTTCATAAAACCATGTTGACTCTGTTTAATTATATTATGATTTTCTAAATGCCCGGATACCATTTCCTTAACAATGGATTCCAGTATTTTCCCGATGACTGCTGTCAGGCTAACTGGCCCATAGTTCCCTGTTTTGTCTCTGTCATGTATCCTACATGACTACTGTTGGTACTATCACAGATGACACAGCAGTGGGAAACTTGTAGGTTGCCTGTACAGGTGTGCTTGGCCTAGTATAAAAGGCAGGGCACCAGATGTGATCGTCACTCTGGAATTAACAAATAAAGGATTACAGTTCAAGTACAATACATTGCCTCGTGGAGTCATTACTGGAGCATCAAGGACACAACAATTGGCGACGAGATTACGAACTTTCACGCAAAAATGGCTACCCTTGGTACATTGCAGCAGTTCACCGATGGTGATGACTGGGACACCTTTGTGGAGAGGCTCGAACATTTCTTCACAGCAAACGACCTGGCAGGAGACAGCCCGGCAGGATTTCAACTGCACGCAGCCAATGCAGCGGGCAGACACCCATCGGGAGCACACAGGTCCAGTGAGCTACCCAATGCTGTAGCCTGTGTGCCGGGGACCAGAGTCATGCACCATGGAGTGTGGCCACAAGCAGCCGACACACACGAGCTGCAGAGCAAGCGACCTCAGCAGGGCAATGGCACCAGTATCGATACCCTGCCCCTGATCGGCTCCACCTCTCAGGCACCCGATGGCACCAACCATCGCGAGCCTGAAAGAGCAGACTGTGCTAAGGCGCAGTCCCCAGACCCCATCGCAACTAAGGCCATACCTGGAAACGAAGGGTCACCCGTTACAGTCCCCCCAAAAGGGACCGGGACCAGCCAGGACCCCAAACCAAACAATGCCCAGGCCAGCAAGTCAGCAGTCCCCTGTACACCTCTCGGCGACAGCTTCTCAGGGAGCAGCAGTGACCCAGGGCACAAAGAAAGGACAGGGAGGTCACAGGCATCTGTGAGCCAGCCTGACGCTAGGGACCACGGCAACAGCCGCAAGAGCAGGCAACTTGAGCCAACCGGGTTCCCACTGCCAGCACTGGGCACTGAGCCACCACCAGACTGCAGAGACTCAATCCAGCAGTTCTGGAACTAGTTTGTCCTCATGCACCGGTCAATGCATCAATAATGCATCTCACCAGTCTAACGTACTTGTCTGACAACGGAACCACAAATGTAATGCAAACCTGTTTTCCTGAACTTGAATGTATATGAATGTTATGAGCTTCCGGCATAATCTATATGTGGGGGTGGCGGGGGCAGAGAATGGAGTGGTCAGGGACACACACAAACAGCAACCACCAGCACTCTACCGCACCAACCACTCACCCAAGATTGGAACGACCTGCCATGGGTCAACCAGATCGAGCCCAGATACAGCTAAGCCCAGAGCAGAGTCAACGCAGAGGCGATTTGCACTAAAGGCTCAGGGGAGAGTGATGTCATGTATCCTGCATGGCTACTGTTGGTACTATCACAAGGTGTGCCACCAGAGAGCACTGCAGTGGGAGACTTGTAGGTTACCTGTACAGGTGTGCCTGACCTAGTATAAAAAACAGGGCACCAGGTGTGATCATCACTCTGGAGTTAACAAATAAAGGGCTAAGGTCACTACAGTTCAAGGACAACACATTGCCTCGTGGAGTCATTATTAGAGCATTGAAGGATACAACAGCCTCTCCCTCCTTTCTTAAATAGCGGTGTTACATTTGCTACCTTCCAATCTGCTGGGACCGTTCTAGAATCTATGGAATTTGGAAGATCAAAACCAATGCATCCACTATCTCTGCAACCACCTCTTTTAGAACCCTAAAAGAGGTGGCTGCCTTGAATATATTCAAAGGCTCAGCATCCACAGCCCTCTGGGGCAGAGAATTCCAAAGATTCACAATCCTCAGAGTAAAGAAATTCCTCCTCCTCTCTGCCTTAAATGGCCTATCCCATATCCTGAGACTGTGCCCCCTAGTTCTAGACACTCCAACCAGGGGGAAACAACCTCTTAGCATTTACCCTGTCAACCCCCTTCAGAATCTTGTATGTTTCAATGCGATCACCTCTCATTAGTCCCATTAGTTGCTCTAGTATTTTTTCTCTACTTATATTAATTACATTAAATTCCTCACCTTCATTAGACCCTTGGTTCCCCACCATTTTAGGTATGCTTTTTGCATCTTCTACTGTGAAGACAGATACAAAATATTTGTTTAACATTTCTACCATTTCCTTATTCCCCATAATAATTTCTCCTGTCCAATGTTACTTTTGCTACTCTCTTCCTTTTTACAGACTTGTAGAAGCTCTTATAATCTGTTATTATATTTCTTGCTAATTTTCTCTCATTCTATTTTTTCCCTTTTCATCAATTTTTTGGTCAACCTTTGCTGATTTCTGAAACTCTCCCAATCCTCAGGCTTACTACTAGTCTTCGCAACATTATAAACTTCTTCGTTCAATCTAATGCTATCCTTAACTTCTTTCGTGAGCCACGGATGAATCACTTTTCCTGTGGAGTTTTTGTTTCTCAATAGAATGTATTTTTGTTGAGAATTATGAAATATTTCTTTAAGTGATAGACTGCTTATCTACTGCCATACTTTTTAATCTATTTTTCAAATGCTACAGCGACAGTACTTGTATTTCGTTAAGGCCTACTCAGGCTTTTAATATATCATGACTTTTTATTTCTAAATATTACTCCAATTAACTGAATAAAAGAACTTTGAAGCATTGCACATCCTGAAAACTGTTAACACTAGCAAAAGCTCACACATGATGCTTGGATTGGAGCCAAGAAGGTTTCTATTCTCTAACTCCAGCATTTTACCCTTTTAATTATTTAAAAAAAAAATTTGCACAGATTTTAACACTAATAAATGTGAGGTATTATATTTTGGTAAGAAAAATAGGGAAGTCACATATTACTTGGAAAATACGAATCTAAATGGGGTAGAAGAGCAAAGGGAACTCAGAGTACAAATACACAAATCACTGAAAGTAGCAATACAGGTTGACAAGGCAATAAAAAAACAAGCCAAGGGCTGGATTTTCGGCTAGTTTGCGCCTCGTGTTGCAGCGCAGTGGGGCGGAAAATAGTGTTTCAGGGTGTCAAATGGGGCGTCCAGGATTTTGCGCTCAGGTGGAACTTTTGGAATTGGTTTTGCGGCGGCATTAACAGTTACCGCCCCGACCTCCGTTTGGACCATGTTGATGATGTAAATCATCGTGCAATGCCGCACTAGCACCCTGGGCAGAACTCTCAGGCCTTACGCCTGATTTAGCGTCTGCCCTAAAAACCGACAGGAAAAGTCTGCCGTTATCATGGTGCAGCAGGCACAATAGCGGCATCTTTGAAATAAAGTCGGACCATCTCATATCGGAGTTGTCACACACTCATATTGTTTAGCGCCGAAGGCTGTATGAATCTACAGTAGCCTTTCATGTGAGTTAGCTCTTTGATAGCCAGGTCGCAAGGGCACAGTACGCATGGCGACTGGAATTTAGAGTTCCCAATGAGCAGGGACTGCCAGACTGAGAGGGCTATAGGCTCTGAGCGCTTTGCTTGAATGGGGATGGGGAGGTTTGAGCGAAGCCTCGCAACTCAATATCATCATGCTGGCTATTCCCCCAATTACTCTGTAAATGAGGCACAAGACTGCATGCTTAAGGGCCTCTCCCGCCCCAAACCAAGCCCAAAATAATTCAACGGATACACACATATAAAAATACTAATCTGCATCCTGCCATGAACAACATGAAAATAAAGACACAAATCTGCAACCTGCAGTCAACAACATGAATAGAAAAATAAAAAACTGCATCCTGCAGGAGACAATATGCAGCATTCATTAACAATGCATTCTGCAGTGCACTACATTTTTGGGACGCCCTACTGTTTATGTGTAATGTTTTTACCCCCCCTTCCCTTCGTCCCCCTCCCATGCCTGCTGCTCCTCCTCAATGTGGCATCAGGGCATGCAGCAAGGCTGCTAGAGGGCTGCTGTCTTGGGGGCTCAGACAATGGAGACGGCGTCTGACGAGCTCCTGGCCTGGAAAGCCCGGCTTCCGACTGGTTCACCTCTTCCTCGGCATTGTCAGTCACAGGTGGTTTGGGTGTCTACCATCGTTGGTGCTTGGTTGGCGAGTGAGTGGGGGGAGAGGGAATGCTGTCATCCTGAGGAACGCCAGCACCTCCCTTCTCTCTCGAGCCACTCTGTCGCTGACGGGGCTGGGCCTTAGCAACTGGAGCACGATGTAAATGAGCACCTTGCTGGCCTGCTTTGGCATCGTCACTTCCCCGTGTGACAGTGGGGAATGCAGTATGGAGGCAGACATGGACTGCATCACTTGCCCAAGCTGAAGCAGAGCATGTGCCTGTGATGCGCCCAAGTCTGCTACCTGATCAAGGGCATATGCCACACTCTCTGGAACTCCACTATCACTGCTCGAGGCCACCAGCCTCTGTTTGTGGGCAATGATGGCCTCGCTGGATTCACGACTCGCTGCGACAATCTGTGACCCTACCTCCGCAACTGTTGCAGTGAGCTTGTCGATGCTCATGGGGATCTAGCTCAATATATCAATGATCTCACGATTCACCTCGATGGTTGCCCTGCACATTGCCACCAGGTGCAGTTCTAGGTCTGCCTGTCTGTTTGCAGCCCGACTTTGCTGACTCACCCTCCGGAGAGCTGGCCTGTGGGATTCCACCCCAGCACTGCGTTGCTGCATGCCACTGAGCCCAGCAGCCTCCAAGTCCTCAAACCCTGGGAACGCAGTCTCGTCCCCAGATGAACTCAGTCCTGATGGGACATCAGATGTGCTGGGATGCTTCCCTGGAGCTGTCTCTTTCATTTTGTCATCCTCCAAACCATGGCTGATTGGAGGACTTCCTCGAGGGTTGTGGCGTCTCTAGCTGGTCATCTGGAAGCAGAAAGCAACAGATGAATGGTTAATGTTATGTTGTCAGATGCTCTAATAATGACTCCACAAGACAATGTGTTGTGCTTGAACTGTAGTGACCTTAGTCCATTTAATGTAACTACAGAATGACGATCACACCTGGTGGCCTGCCTTTTATACTAGGCCTGGCACACCTGTACAGGTAACCTACAAGTCTCCCACTGCAGTGCCCTCTGGTGGCACACCTTGTAATAGTACAAGCAGTAACCATGTAGGATACATGACATCACTCTCCCCCAAGTCTTTAGTGCAAATCGCCTTTGCATTGACTGTGCTCTGGGCTTAGCTCTATCTGGTTGAACCTTGGAGGGTCATTTCCATCTTGGGTGATAGGTCGTGTATCGTTGGCAGTAGTGTTGCTGGTGATTTCTGTTTAAACATCCATGACCACTCCATTCTCTCCCTCCCTCACATACAGATTGTGCCATTGACTCATTACATTCATATACATTCAAGTCCCCCAAAAAAATTTGCATTAACAGTATTGCACTCATGGTACCGTGGTGAGGTAAGCACATTTGAATGGTGAGGTACATGCTTGAAATATACTTGGAGTCAGTGCTGGGGTCAGCACCGGTGCGTGAGGACAAACTAGTGCCAGAACTGCTGGATGGTGTCCAGGTAGTCTGGTGGTGGCGCGGTGCCCAGTGCTGGCAGTGGGAATCCGGTTGGCTCAAGTTGCCTGCTCTCAGGGCTTTTGCCGTTGCTTCTAGCGTTGGGCAGGTTCACAGATGCCTGTGACCTCCCTGTTCTCTCCTTGTGCCCTGGGTCACTGGTGCTCCCTGAGGAGCAGTTGTCTAGCAGTGCACAGGGAGCTGCTGACTCGCTTGCCTGGGCGTTATTTGGTTTGGGATCCTGGCTGGTCACAGTCCCATATGGGAGAACCGTTGCTGGTGACTCTTCATTCCTGGGTGTAGCCTTGGTGGCGATAGGGTCTGGGGGCTGTGCCTTAGCGCAGTTTGCTCTTTTAGGCTCGTGGCGGTTGGTGCCATCGGATGCCTGAGAGATGGAGCCGATCGGGGGCAGGGTATCGATACTGTTGTCGTTGACCTCCTGAGATTGCTTGCTCTGCAGCTTGTATATATTAGCTGCTTGTGGCCACACTTCGTGGTGCATCACTCTGGTCCCAGGGACACAGGCTACAGCACTGGGTAGCTCGTTGGACCTGTGTGCTCCCGATCGGTGTTTACCCGCTGCATTGACTGTATGCAGTTGAAATCCTACATCGCACAACATTTCATTACTTATTGTACATGACCTGTAGCTCCGATCACAATCACGCGACTTTTCCTTGCTTATTGCATGTACACAACTCTGATCATCAATTACACATTTTACATCTAACTCACAGTTGCTATTACATTGATTGAGAGTGTGGAACTGTCCCTTTAAATGTGGTGAGTTGCAGGTCTCCTTTAAGAGAGCCTTGCTATCTTTACCCCAATCCTGTTCTTCGCTTGGCGCCACATGTTGCTCCATCAGCGCTGCACCTCGTGGTCTGGCCGTCACTATCTTTTTCTCCAGCGTCTCACCTCGTGCTTTGGGCGCCATCTTTCCTCCATCCACGATGTCGACTGCTGTGATCCTCTTCTCCCCGGGTTACGCCACCGAAGCTGGGAAGTCGCCTCTGGGTCCAATTTTCTTCCTCCGGAGTCCTGCCACTGGAGCCTGGAAGTTGCGTTCGGGTTGTCTCAGCTGGATCATCTCCACGCAGTCATACTGAGCAGCCTGTGCCTCGGGTGCTGTGCTGGTCTGCTCTCTGGTGCCGGATCCGACCTCAGGTGGGGGTTTGCTTTGCCTCTGAGTGCGAGGGACGTCGATCGCTGGAGGGATGAAATCTTCCCAGCTCCAATGGATCTTCTCCATCCACCTACTTCCGAGTAGTGTTGGTCCATCGTCTGCAACAATCCACAGGGGTAACTTGTGCACCGCGCCATCATGGAGTACCTTTACATCCGCACTACCAATGACTGGGATAAGTTAATTGGTGTAGATGCGCAGCTTTGCCTGAACCAGGACCAACTTGGGTCATTCAGCCCGATTGTCCCATAGCCTCTCAAAGGCTTCTTGATTCATTACTCACTGGCTCGCCCTCGTGTCCACTTCCATGAAGACTGGAACACCATTTATCTCGACTTCCATCCTTAACGGAGAACATTCGGTGGTGCAGGTAAACATGCTATATACCTCATCGTGGGGCTGAGCTGCCTCTCTGACTATCGCTTCATAATCCGTGCTGGATTCATAGCCATCTGCAGACTCTTCATCAACACAGTGAGTCATATTTCTTTTACACATTCGCTGGAGATGGCTTTTTGTGCTGCAGCCTTTACATGCATAGTCTTTAAAATGGCACTGGTGAGCCCTGTGATTCCCTCCGCAACGCCAGCATGGTGCTACTCGATTAGCCCCCCCTCGGCGGACTCTGTTCTCGGGGGCCTGTTCTCTCTCCCGAGAAGATTCACGTTCTACAGTCCAGCCTCTAAAAGGCGCCACTCTGTGCATAGTACTTGCCGGGTTTGAGTCCTGAGGATGAGTCATCCAGCTAGAGCCACAGGTCGAGGTCATGAATGCTTGGCTCATGGAGATGGCCTTCCACAGTGTGACTGTGTAATCCACAGATAGTAGCTTATGAAGAAGACCCTCATGACCGATTCCGATGACAAAGATATCCCGCAGCGCTTCGGTGAGGTGGTTGCCGAAATCACACGGTGCCGCCAGCCTCCTGAGGTCTGCAGCATATTTCGCAATTTCCTGGCCTTCGGGCGTCGGTGTATATAAAACCGGTGTCTGGCTGTGAGGATGCTCTCTTTGGGCTTGAGTTGTTCTTGGATCAGCGTTACAAGCTCCTCGTACGACTTGGTCATTGTCTTCGCTGGTGCCAGCAAGTCCCTGATGAGGCCATAGATGGTGGCCCCACAACTGGTTAGCAGGATAGCTCTGTGCTTATCAGCCAGTGTGGCTGGATTGTCGCCTGCCAGGTCATTTGCTGTGAAGAAATGTTCGAGCCTCTCCACAAAGGCTTCCCAATCATCACCATCGGCGAACTGCTGCAACGTACCAAGGTTAGCCAATTTCGCGTGAACGTCCGTAATCTCATCGCCATTTGTTATGTCGCTTTAGATGCTCTAATAATGACTCCATGAGACAGTGTGTTGTGCTTGAACTGTAGCGACCTTAGTCCATTTAATGTAACTTCAGAATGACAATCATACATGGTGCCTGCCTTTTATACTAGGCCTGGCTCACCTGTACAGGTAACCTACAAGTCTCCCACTGCAGTGCCCTCTGGTGGCACACCTTGTAATAGTACAAGCAATAAACATGTCGGATACATGACAGTTAGCAGCAGTGGAGGGGACAGGGTGACATGAGGAAGGTGGCATAGCACAGACTCATCTGAAGGAGCGCTGCTACTCCAATTATATGTCTCAACGCAGTGTTTTGAGTCGCGCGATCCATTTACTTACCCTCACTATCCGAGAGGGGCTCAGCAATCTCACCGGCAACTGTTCGACCTGTGACTCCAATAAGGGCTGAGATTCTCTCCTCCACATCAGTCAGTGGAAGTGTTCGAGGCGGACCCCCGCCTGTCTGCAGTTGCTCTTGTGGGAGTGCTTCAACTGCAAAGGTAAAAATGGGAATGGTTACAAAAGGGTCTATCTGCTGTTGTGGCACAGATAGCCACCAAAGTAGTTTAGGCCATACTGTGTGAATGTTCTAGGGGCCTCTGTTTAATGTGCTTGAATCTTGCATATGCTTTGTCAGGAGGTTACCGAAGTCTACAGGCATCTAATATGAGGTGTGTAAGAGATCTTTCAGAAAGCGATGGGAGCAGTTGCAGTGCATTGCGATGAACGACCTTAATTATGTGCATAGATCATTCAACGCAAATAGGGTGCCGAAGTAAGCCTTCCTTTCTGTTATGCAATGTGGGACGCAACCCACAGAGTGTTGAGAGGCACAAAAAGCATGAGAACAATCACATAGTGTGTAGATTTATCCTTGAAGTCATGGAGGATCGCATAGATGAAAATGTGTCTCACCCTGATGACTCTCGTGAGGTCATTAAACTTTTTTCGGCTGTGTGCCAGTCCTGGGCACAGTGTCTGTAGCAGACATCTCTTGAGTTATCTCCTACGAGATCTGCTTGAAGACGGCAGGCAGAGGTCTGGATCCCCCTCGAAGATGCAGTGTGTCCCACCTCCTCTCCACATTGCAACTGGGGACTTTGGATGAAGGATTGTTGTCGGGGGCTTATGGTCCATAACGATGGTAAACTTATGACCATACAAGTATTTGTGGAACTTCTTGACCCCAAAAATTAATGCCAAAGCTTCCCTTTAGATTTGCGCACAGTTACGCTTACTGGCACTGAGAGTATGTGAAGCAAAAGCAATTGGTCTCTCCTCCCCACTACGTAGTACATGAGAGATCACTGCCCCAACTCCATATGTGGAGGCATCACATGCCAGCTTGATCTCCTTAGATACGTCATAGTGAAATAACATGGTGCTCTGTACCAATTGGCTTTTACACTCTTTGAATGCTGTGTCGCATTCTTCTGACCACTTCCAATGGACCTGTTTTTTCAATAGTTCATTCAGTGGATGTAACACTGTAACCAAATTTGGTAGGAACGTCCCATAATAGTTCAAAAGACCCAAAAATGATCGAAGTTCAGTGACATTCTTGGAAGTGGGAGCATTTCTGATTGCATCCAGCTTTCCCTTGGTTGTGCTATGTACTCCACTGAGTTTTGAAATAACTCACACTTGCAAGCAGTCACTCGTACTCTGTGCTTCTCTAGCCGTTTGAGGACTTCATTCAATATGTTATTATGAATTTGCCTGTCTGGTGCTGAAATTAGAATATTATCTAAATAACATACTACCCCTTCAATTCCTTGCAAAATCTGGTTCATCACCCCTTGGAATATGGCGGGGACGGAAGACACTCCAAAAGGTAGCCTATTAAATTGATATAGGCCTCGATGAGTATTTATAGTCAAACATGACTTGGACTCCTCATCTAGTTCAAGTTGTAAGTAGGCATTCGTAAGATCCAACTTTGAGAAGTCTCTGGGGATTTCTACTTATAGCTTTGAAAGTTGGTTTACTCTTCAGTCGGCATGCCTTCGCAAGATGCCCCAGTTTTGCTGCAGAAGAAACACTCTGTCTTGGACAACTTTGGACAATGTGTTGTCCCAAGTGCTGATAGCATGACTTCAATGCTCTGTTACCATTGCCAGTTGCTGAGACCTTGGGGCCCAACTGCCTTTTACTTTTAACCTGCAGGCGATTCACCTCAGTTGTCTGATGACTGGAAATGGTACAAAGGTCTCGGGAATATTGGTCGGCCATGTCCATTGACAAAGCTGTGTGACAAGCTAAATCAAAAGTCAAGTTAGGAGTTGTTAATAACTTTCTTCTGATCGCTTCATTTTCCAGCCCACAAACAAAGCGGTCACGCAATGCTTGGCCCTGAAAGTTTCCGAAATGACAGTGAATAGATAGCGTTTTTAATGCTGCAGTGTACTCATTGATACTTTCTTCGGTTAACTGATCTCGTATTCCGAAACAATAACTTTCAGTACTTTCCAGGGGCTCAGGACTGTAGTGCTGTTCTAACTTAGTTACAATTTGCTTAAGTGATATGTCCTTTGGCTTGACAGGCACAAGCACATTTTTCAGGGTTTCATAAACCTCAGGCTCTGCTTCAGTTAAGAAAATAGCCCGTTTTCTTTCCACCGCCACCCGATTATGGCTTTCATCATTGGGGACTTCGATGATACTATTTGTGGTGAAAAACATTTCTAGCCGCTTCACATACGCTCCTAAACTTTCACGGTCGCGTTCAAACTCCCCCAAGCGCCCTATTATTCCCATAGGCACGGCCATGTGGATGCTGGCAGTTCAGCCAACTGTGCTTGTAATTTACCTTGGATTTTTAGCTGTTAATCAAAACAGAGACGTGCTCAAAGTCGTTCTGTCTGATGGCTGAAACATCCATTAAAAAAAAAATTTCAGCTAAGTTATCCGATTATCCCATTCTCCGTCGCCAATGTTATGTTTTCGGTACGACATCACAAACACACACAAGCTCTAAGGTGGCTGATAACTTCAGGAAGTCTGTCAGGTGACCTGACTTGTTTATTCTTATAAAACAGCAATGGCTGCAATGCCACAGTAATCCACTGGGTGGCGCTATATTACAATCAATATAAGATAGTCAACAAGAAATCAAATAGGGAATTCAGAAGAAATCTCTTTACCCGGAGAGTGGCGAGAATGTGGAACTCGCTACCACAGGGAGTGATTGAAGTGAATAGTATAGATGCATTTAAGTGGAGGCTAGACAAGCATCTGAGACTGGGGAATTGGGGTCAGGGAGAGAGGGAGACTGGGGAATTGGGGTCAGGGAGAGAGGGAGACTGGGGAATTGGGATCAGGGAGAGAGGGAGACTGGGGGATGGGGTGCGGAGAGAGGGAGACTGGGGAATTAGGGTCTGGGAAAGAGGGAAACATAGAAACATAGAAAGTAGGTGCAGGACTAGGTCATTCGGCCCTTCGAGCCTGCACCACCATTCAATATGATCATGGCTGATCATGCAACTTCAGTACTCCATTCCTGCTTTCTCTCCATACCCCTTGATCCCTTTAGCCGTTACGGCCACATTTAACTCCCTTTTGAATATATCTAACGAACTGGCCTCAGCAACTTTCTGTGATAGAGAATTCCACAGATTCACAATTCTCTGAGTGAAGAAGTTTCTCCTCATCTCGGTCCTAAATGGCTTTCCCCTTATCCTTAGACTGTGATCCCTGGTTCTGGATTTCCTCAACATCGGGAACATTCTTCCTGTATCTAACCTGTCCAATCCCGTCAGAATTTTATATGTTTCTATGAGATCGCCTTTCATTCTTCTAAATTCCAGTGAATATAAGCCTAGTCGATCCAGTCTTTCTTCATATGTCAGTCCTGCCATCCCGGGAATAAGCCTGTTAAACCTTCGCTGCATTCCCTCAATAGCAAGAACGTCCTTCCTCAGATTAGGAGACCAAAACTGCACACAATACTCAAGGTGTGGTCTCACCAAGGCCCTGTACAACTGCAGTAAGATCTCCCTTCTCCTATACTCAAATCCCCTCATTGTGAAGACCAACATGCCATTTGTCTTCTTTACTGGCTGCTGGACCTGCATGCCAATCTTCAAAGACTGATGTACCATGACACCCAGGTCTCGTTGCACCTCCCCTTTTAATAATCTGTCACCATTCAACTAATAATCTGCCTTCCTGTTTTTGCAACCAATGTGGATAACCTCACATTTATCCACATTATACTGCATCTGCCATGCATTTGCCCATTCACCTAACCTGTCCAAGTCACCCTGCAGCCTCTTAGCACCCTCCTCACAGCTCACACTTAGCATCCTCCTCACACTGCCACCCAGCTTAGTGTCATCTGCAAACTTGGAGATATTACATTCAATTCCTTCGTCTAAATTATTAATGTATATTGTAAATATCTGGGGTCCCAGCACTGAACCTTGCGGTACCCCACTAGTGACTGCCTGCCATTCTGAAAAGGACCCGTTTATTCCCACTCTTTGCTTCCTGTCTGCCAACGAGTTCTCTATCCATGTCAGTACATTACTCCCAATACCATGTGCCTTAATTTTGCACACTAATCGTTTGTGTGGGACCTCGTCAAAAGCCTTTTGAAAGTCCAAATACACCACATCCACCGGTTCTCCTTTGTCCACTCTACTAGTTACATCCTCAAAAAATCTAGACGGTTTGTCAAGCATGACTTCCCTTTCATAAATCCATGCTGACTTGGACCGATCCTGTCACTGCTTTCCAAATGCGCTGCTGTTTCATCTTTAATAATTGATTCCAACAGTTTCCCCACTACCGATGTCAGGCTAAGTGGTCAATAATTCCCTGGTGAATGGGGGTCAGGGAGAGAGGGAGACTGGGGAATTGTCTTTGTGGTACTCTCTTGGATGTAGTGCTGTTTTTTCAGTCAGTATTGGATTATTTATATTAGATATTGGGCTGGTGAGACCTGCTAGTTCAATTGTCTCTCCAATCAGGAGCTGCAGGATATGAAATACATTTTAGATGCCAACAACAATATTACAATGCAATTCTTTTTTTCTGTAGCTCTATTCTTGATTTATTATATTAATGGTGACCTATTGATTTTATTTTCACCAATGGTGCTCTACAAGGGCACTTGGAAGGAAGGGTGAGACTGGAGGTGGGGGGGAGGGGGTAGTGAGACTAAGTGGGAGGGGTTGAGACTGGAGGGGGGTGGGGGAGTGATGGAAGGGGGGGGGAGTGATGGAAGGGGGGTGGGGGAGGTGAGACGGGGGGGGGGGGGAGGTGAGACAGGAGGCGGGGTGGGGGAGGTGAGACGGGAGGCGGGGTGGGGGAGGTGAGACGGGAGGCGGGGTGTGGGAGGTGAGACGGGAGGCGGGGTGGGGGAGGTGAGACGGGAGGTGGGGTGGGGGAGGTGAGACGGGGAGGGGGGTGGGGGAGGTGAGACGGAAGGGAGGTGGGGTGAGACGGGGAGGGGGGTGGGGTGAGACGGGGAGGGGGGGTGGGGTGAGACGGGGAGGGGGTAGGGTGGGGTGAGACGGGGAGGGGGGGTGGGGTGAGACGGGGAGGGGGGTTGGGGTGAGACGGGGAGGAGGGGGGTGGGGTGAGACGGGGAGGGGGGGGTGGGGTGAGACGGGGAGGGGGGTGGGGTGAGACGGGGAGGGGGGTGTGGGGTGAGACGAGGAGGGGGGTTGGGGTGGGGTGAGACGGGGAGGGGGGTTGGGGTGGGGTGAGACGGGGAGGAGGGGTGGGATGAGACGGGGGCGGGGGTGAGACGGGGAGGGGTGAGACGGGGAGGGGGGGTGGGGTGAGACGGGGGGGTGGGGTGAGACGGGGGAGTGGGGTGAGACGGGGAGGGGGGGTGGGGTGAGACGGGGGGGTGGGGTGAGACGGGGTGGGGGTGGTGGGGTGAGATGGGGGGGTGCTGGTGGGATGCGATGGGAGGGGGTTTTGGGGTAAGACGGCAGGAGGAGTTGGGAGGTGGAGGGGGGGTTGGGAGGTGGGAGGGGGAGTTGGAAGGTGAGAGGGTGAGGGTTGGGATGTGGGAGTTGGGGTGGGTGAGCTGAGTCGGGCGGGAGATGGTATGAGACGCGAAGGGGTGGTTAGATGGGGGGAGGGTTAGATGGGGGGGTAGACGGGGCAGGGGGTGAGACTGGAGGGAGGGGGTGTGACTGGAGGGAGGGAGGGAGACTGGAGGGAAGGCAGGAGATGGAGGAAGGGGTGAGACTGGAGGGAGTGAGGGGATGGGACTGGAGGGAGGAAGGGTGTTCCCCAGGGGTCTGTACTAGGAACTGCTTTTCTTGATATTAATGACTTGGATGTGGGTGTACAGGGCACAATTTCAAAATTTGCAGATGACACAAAACTTGGAAGTATAGTGAACAGTGAAAAGGATAGTGATAGACTTCAGGAGGACTTAGACAAGCTGGTGGAGTTGGCGGACACGTGGCAGATGAAATTTTAGGCTGAAAAGTGCAAAGTGATACATTTTGATAGAAAGAATGAGGACAAGCAATATAAACTAAAGGGTACAATCCTAAAGGGCATGCATGGACACAAGGGGGAGGGTTTGGGGAGAGACAGGGAGGGTGTGGAGAGGCAGGAGGGAGGGGTTGGGAGAGACAGGGGAAGGGATGGCGAGAGACAGGAGTGAGAGGGTGGGGAGGGACAGGGTGGGGAGAGACAGGGGGAAGCAGTGGAGACAGGGTGGGGAGAGACAAGGGGAGGTTATGGGAAAGACTGGCTGGAGGAAGGGAGAGGCAAAACAGGAGGGAAGGCAGGGTTAAGACGGGAGGGAGGGGGTAAGACAACAAAAACTTTTATTTATATAGCGCCTTTGAAGTAGTAAGATGTCCCAAGGCACTTCACAGCAGTGTTAAAAGACAAAACAAATAAATCTGACAGATGACCAAAAGCTTGGTCAAAGAGGTAGGTTTTAAGGAGCGTCTTAAAGGAGGAAAGAGAGGTAGAGTGGCAGAGAGGTTTAGGGAGGGAGTTCCAAAGCTTAGAGCCCAGACAGCTGAAGGCACGGCCACCAATGGTTGAGTGATTATAATCAGGGATGTTCAAGTGGGCAGAATTTGTGGAGCACAGACATCTCGTGGGGTTGTGAGGCTGAAATAGATTACAGAGATGGAGAGGGGCGAGGCCATAGTGGGAGTTGTAAACAAGGATGAGAATTTTGAAATCGAGGCGTTGTTTAACGGAGAGCCAATGTAGTCAGCGAGCACAGGGGTGATTGGTGAGCAGGACTTGGTGCAAGTTAGGACACGGGCAGCCTGGTTTCAGATGACCTCAAGTTTACGTCGTGTAGAATGTGGGAGGCCAGCCAGGAGTGCGCTGGAGTAGTCAAGTCTAGAGGTAACAAAGGCATGGATGAGGCTTTCAGCAGCAGAAGAGCTGCAGCGGGGCGGAGGCGGGCAGTGTTATGAAAGTGGAAATAGGCGGTTTTAGTTATGCTGCGGATATGTGGCCGGAAGCTCATTTCAGGGTCAAATATGACGCTTAGGTTGCGAACAGTCTGGTTTAGCCTCAGATAGATGCTAGGGAGAGGGATGGAGTTAAGACGGGAGGGAGGGAGAGGGTAAGACACGAGGGAGGGACAGGGTAAGACACGAGGGAGGGAGAGGGTAAGACACAAGGGAGGGGGTAAGATGGGGGGAAGGGATAAGACTGGAGGAAGGGAGGGGGTAAGGCTGGAGGAAGGGAGGGGATAAGATGGGAGGGAGCGAGAGGGTAAGATGGGAGGGAGCGAGAGGGTAAGATGGGAGGGAGCAAGATGGGAGGGAGCGAGGGGGTAAGATGGGAGGGAGGGGGTAAGATGGGAGGGAGGGGGTAAGATGGGAGGGAGAGAGTAAGATGGGAGGGAGGGAGGGAGGGAGGGAGGGAGGGAGGAAGATGGGAGGGAGTAGACTGGAGGGAGGAAGGGGGTAAGACTGGAGAGAGGGGGTAAGACGGGAGGGAGGGAAGACTGAAGGGAAGGGTGGGGTTAGACGGGAGGGAGGGGGTGGGGAGAGACTGAAGGGAGGGGGCGGCGAGAGACAGGAGGGAGGGGGTAGGGAGAGACAGGAGGGAGGGGGTAGGGAGAGACAGGAGGGAGGGGGTAGGGAGAGACAGGAGGGAGGGGGTAGGGAGAGACAGGAGGGAGGGGGAAGGGAGAGACAGGAGGGAGGGGGAAGGGAGAGACAGGAGGGAGGGGGTAGGGAGAGACAGGAGGGAGGGGGTAGGGCGAGACAGGATTGAGTGAGGGGGAGGGAGAGACTGGAGGGAGGGGGTGAGGAGAAACAGGAGAGAGGGAGGGAGGTGGTGGGGAGAGATTGGAGGGAGGGGTAAGATAGGAATGAAAGAGGTGTTAAGTCGGGACAGAGGGAGGGATTAAGTCGGGAGAGGTAGGGGGTTAAGATGGGAGGGGGAGGGGTAGGGGGTTAAGACGGGGGGGGGGAAGAGTTAAGATGGGGGGGGGGGGAAGAGTTAAGATGGGCGGGGATGTGGGTTAGTACGGGATGGATAAGACTGGAGGGAGGGAGGGAAGGGGAGAGACTGGTGGGAGGGAAGGGAGAGTGACTGGAGGGAGGGAAGGGAAAGAGACTGGAGGAAGGGAGGTGGGAGAGGCTGGTGAGAGGGACGGACTGGAGGGCGGGAAAGAGAAACTGGAGGCAGGGGAGGGTTCTGGAGGGCGTGGTATGGGGATGGGTAGGAGAGTTGAGGGGAATGGAGGGTGGTGCGAGGAGGGGAGTGAGGGGTGTAAGGTATGGAGATTGAGGAGGGGAGGTCAGGTGAGGGGTGTGAGATGAGGCAACGGTGAGGAGCGGGAGGAGTGGTGTTCGGGTAGGGGAGGTCAGGAGTAGATGTGAGGTATGGGGATTGGGATGGGGAGGGGATTTGAGACTGACCGGAGGTGAGGGGATGAGGAGTTCAAATGAGGCTGTGAGGGGAAACGATGAGGGGTGTGAGGGGATGGGCATGGTGATGGAGATGGGGTGATCACGTGAGGAGAGGGGTGTGAATGGAGGCCAGGTGAGGCTGTGAAGGGAGAGGATGGTGAGGGGAGAGGTGGGACAATAGCAGTTTAAGAGTGTGAGGGGAGGGGAGAGGTGGGAGGATAACAGTTGAGGGGTGTGAGGGGAGGTAATGTCGAGGGGAGAGGTGGGACAATAGCAGTTGAGGCGTGTGAGGGGATGGTGAGGCTGTGAGGGGATGCAAAGGGAATGGTGAATGTGAGAAGGGAGGGGGTGAAGGGGATGGTGAGGGGGAGAAGGTGTTGAGGGAAGAGGCTGTGAGGGGAGGGGAGAGAGAGGTTGCAGAGGGGTGTGAAGGAAGGGGAGAGAGGAGAGGTTGCAGAGGGGTGTGAGGGAAGGGAGAGAGGAGAGGTTGCAGAGGGGAGTGAGGGAAGGGAGAGGAGAGATGTTGCAGAGGGGTGTGAAGGAAGGGGAGAGAGGAGAGGTTGCAGAGGGGTGTGAGGGAAGGGAGAGAGGAGAGGTTGCAGAGGGGTGTGAGGGAGAGGAGAGATGTTGCAGAGGGGTGTGAGGGAAGGGAGAGGAGAGATGTTGCAGAGGGGTGTGAAGGAAGGGGAGAGAGGAGAGGTTGCAGAGGGGTGTGAGGGAAGGGAGAGAGGAGAGGTTGCAGAGGGGTGTGAGGGAGAGGAGAGATGTTGCAGAGGGGTGTGAGGGAAGGGGAGAGAGGAGAGGTTGCAGAGGGGTGTGAGGGAGAGGAGAGATGTTGCAGAGGGGTGTGAGGGAAGGGGAGAGAGGAGAGGTTGCAGAGGGGTGTGAGGGAAGGGAGAGAGGAAAGGTTGCAGAGGGGTGTGAGGGAAGTGAGAGGAGAGAGGTTGCAGAGGGGTGTGGGGGAGAGAGGGGGGTTTGGGGTTAGGGGTGAAGGGTTAAACAGCCCGTACCCTCGAGCTGGAGCTCAGGTCAGCTGACCAACGCGTGACAATGCGCGGCACGTGATCCGCCGCCCGGCCGGCTCGGAGCGACAGGAGGCGGAGGATCCGGGCCGGGCGACTGAGGTAAACCGGCGGCCGCGGCCCCGCGCCCCCTACACAATGGAAGAGTGAGCCGTACTGATAGTGCCGCCGGCGGGCCGGACTCTCTCCCCACGCCCGCGCCGAGCCGAGTTGAGCGGCCTGGAATGTGGCAGTATCGGGTCTTGGTGTCCAGGACATGGCGCGCCTTCCCCACCCCAGCTCCCAGTGTGAGGCGAGGCGAGGCGAGGCGCGACTCGGCAGGGCCTGGGTTCATTGCTGGGTTCCTTGGTCGCCCCTGTGCTGGCTGGCCGACATTGGCTCCCAGTCCACCAACACCTTGAATTTAAGACGAGGTGGAGAAATTTCTTCTGTGAGGGTCGTGAATCTGGAATTCTCTATACCCCCCCCCCCACCTGTGGAAGCTGAGTCATTGAAGGTATTCAAGGTGGAGATAAAGAGATTCCTGAAATATAGTGGAGCCGAGGGTTATGGAGAACGGGCAGGGAAGTGAGTTGAGTCCATGATCAGATCAGCCATGATCTTATTGAATGGTGGAGCAGGCTCGAGGGGCCAACTGGTGTACTCCTGCTTCTATTTCTTATGTTCTTAACATTCTCATTCTCATGTTTTCAAATCCATACATGGTCTCGCCACTCCCTATCTCAAATCTCCTCCAGTTCTCCAATCTGCCGAGATAGCTGCACTCCTCCAATTCTGGCCTCTTGAGCAGCCCTGATTTTAATTATCTCCCCATTGGTGGTCGTGCCTTCAGCTGAGGAGGATCTAAGCTCAGGAATTCACTCCCTGAACCCCTCTCCCTCTTTCCTCCTTTAAAATGTTCCAAGCTTTTGGTGACCTGACCTAATTTATTCTTGTGTGGCTCAGTGTCAAATTTTGTTAATGCTTTGGTGAAGTTGCTTGGAATATTTTACTACTTTAAAGGCACTATGTAAATGCAAGTTGTTAGGGCAATGTAAACAGAAAATGCTGACAACACTCAACAGTCCAGGCAGCATTTGTGAAGTGAGTAACAGTTAACATTTCAGGTGACTTCTTGTCAGGGGAATGTGTTATCCTGATTGAAATGTAAAAAAAATGGGCCAAATATTGATTCACACTGTTAATGTGGAAATTCAGAAAGGATTATGGGATACATAGTGATTGTAAATTACCAGAATTTCCTGGTCAGTTTACACAGCTGTTTGCTTTGTGCAAATAGCACCTTTTCCCGTTCACCTCCGTTATTTCTAAGACCTTGTTGGATTTGCCTATTAATTGCTCATTAACTTTCTGCAGCGAGTTTAACGGAGAGTGGGTGAAGCTGTCCATATAATTACTGCTCACATCTCACTTTTTTAGTACCGTGATAATGATTCCCAACTGAAACCACCGAAGCTGTAATCGATTTTTAAAAATTAGATGTAGCTCCAGATTTAGTAACAATGCCCCTTTTCAGTTACAGAAGAGAGCATAAGTTATGGAGTCAGAATTTGTAGTAAAAGCAACGGTGAGATTAAGTATTCACTGATGGCATAGGCAGCCCCTTGAAATCGAGGAAGACTTTCTTCCACTCAGTGAGTTCTTAGGTGACTGAACAGTCCAATATGGCAATTACAGTCTCTGTCACAGGTGGGATAGTGGTTGAAGGAAAGGGTGGGTGGGATTGGTTTGCTGCACGCTCTTTCCGCTACCTGCACTTGCTTCTGCATGCTCTCTCTGACAAGACTTTGTGCTCAGCATCCTCCCGGATGTTTTTCCTCCACTTAGGGCCAGGCCAGGGACTCCCAGGTGTCGATGTGTATGTTGCATTTTATCAAGGAAGCTTTGAGGGTATCCTTGAAAGGTTTCCTCTGGGGCTCGAGTTCCGAGTAGAGCACTTGCTTTTGGAGTCTTGTGTCAGGCATGCGAACACTGTGGCCCACCCAATGGAGCTGGTCGAGTGTGGTTAGTGCTTTGATGCTGGGGATGTTGGCCTGATTGAGGACGCTAACGTTGGTGCGTCTGTCCTCCTGGGGGATTTGCACGATCTTGCGGAGACATCGTTGGTGGTATTTCTCCAGTGATTTGAGGTGTCTGCTGTTTCTGGTCCATGTCTCTCAGCCATACAGGAGGGCAGATATCACTACAGCCCTGTAGACCATGAGCTTGGTGGCAGATTTGAGGGCCTGATCTTCGAACACATTCTTCCTCAGGCGGCCGAAGGCTGCGCTAGCGCACTGGAGGCGGTGTTGAACCTTGTCATCTATGTCTGCCCTTGCTGATAATAGGCTTCCGAGGTTCAGTGATGTATGTAAATCGGCAGCAAATTCAGACGACTGCACACGCACAGTTAAACGTGGAAATCCTGAAGTTGCTGTCTGAGATAAGGCATTCCTCTGAACGCTTTCCAAAAACTGCATTTGCTGTTTGACTCGTCAGTCAAATACATTGAACGGTGTAGTTCCTGTACTGACATTGAAGACACGGACTAAACTCAACAGAAAAAGTTAGGGCTCGTCCATTATAAGTACCCTTTTAACGGCATGGTAAGTCTTGGTTACTGCCAAACAAACTCTCTGGCATTTAAAATTAACTATTACAAGTGGGGAATCTCATTCTTTCAGCTTTTAATTATTGTTGGAGATTTAAAAAAAACTGTAAATTTGTTTTAACTATTTCTTTGCCTCATCTCTCTTTCTCAATCCAATCTTTCTTTCCTTCTCTCTAGTTTGCTTTCTGTATCTGATTTGACATTGAATTCAATGTTCTAATGAACATCCTGGTTCAGACTGCACTGCATTATTCAATGTGATTTAAGATTGCTTGTTGTGCAAATATGGGTCCCAGATACACTCTAAAGGGTGCAGTGTTGTTTGGCTGATAGTACCTTGCCTTTTAAAAGCCCGTTGAAAGTCTGGGCAAGTGGCAGTCTAATGGTGTCGTTTGTTTTCCGCCCAGAGCAATATCAGGCCCATTGTCTTTTGGAGATGTACCTTTCATCAAACTCTCATTTACTCATTTCAGATTTTTTAGCTTTTGAGTTTTTAAGTTAATCTCGTCGGGATAATTGGCTCATTAAAATCGCTATTAGTTTTTAGAACAAAATTTTACGATGAAATAGAGATTGATATTGAGTAGGAGATCTCATTGTGTGGTTCAGGGATAGTTTTTTAGCTGGTACCAAAACTGGTATCATTGAATGGCCTTTTGCTGTAAATTTCAATCTGTTCCTTTTGTTCAAATATGGTAGAAAATTGAAATGCACTGGCGTACTCGTGTATTAATTTGAGGAAATGCTTTGAACACATGATGTGTAGTGGTCTTTGTGTATAAAGTGAAACTTGTAGATTTCTGTTAAGTAATCAATTAGGTCTTGAATATTTACTCCAGTTCTTAAGCAAATAATGCATTGTGCATTTTAAACCCAGAACAAACAATTTTTAAAAACTCTCAACATCAGCGATAAATCATTAAAATCTTGACTACACCTCACATTTTTCTGGCATGTTGATTCTTGACTTTGTTGGGAGGGGAAAGAAAACATTAAACCTGTAGGGCTCAAGTTTCGGACCCCCGCTAGAATGGCACACATTGGAGAGGCCCGCCCAATTTGTAGAACAGAAATTGCGGCGAATACTTACCTCGCGGTTCTCCGATAGCTGTAGGCCCGTTTCCAGCTCGGCACGGGGCAGCTGCTGGGGGCGGAGTTACAGCCCTGTGCCAAAAACAGTGCCGGCAGCTGCGTGCGTGCGCAGTAGCTCCTGGCCCAGCGTATCCTGTCTCCGGGCAACGACCCTATCCCAGGCCGAGTGGCCTGACAGCTCTTACCTCGTCGGTGGCAGGGCCCGCCTGCCTGGCATCTCGCTGGGGGCGGGCCCTGCCTGAAGTCGTCGTCGGCGGGGCCTGCCTGTCTGGCATCTCGCTGTGGGGGGGAGGGGGGGGGGGGGGCTCTGGTGCTGCGGTGCTGCAGTAGGTAAGTAGAAACTTACTTTTTTATTGATCAATTTTGTTTTGATTTATTGGTTGGTTTATTGATTTATTTATCATTTATTATTGATGATGGCTCCTTATTTGTAAAAATGAAGTGTTTAATGCTTTGCAAACTTCTAAACTTCCCTTCTTCCCCACCCCCCCAGCTCTCGTTCTCTGCGTCTAATTTCTCAAGTGTAGGCAAGGTTTTTCTGAGTGTACAAAAATCTACACTTCGTAAGTTTTCACTGCCTAAACTTGCAAAACAGGTGTAAGTGGCAGGGCACACCCCCTTTTGAAAAAAAAATCTGTTCTAAAATGAAATGATTGTAACTCACTAGAATTGAAGCAAACTAAATGCCGAGAATTGCAATTTCTAAGATGCTCCATTCTAAACTAGTTGCTCCAAAAAAAATAGGAGCAATTCAGACCGAAACTTGAGCCCGTAAAGAGGATATATAATCAACTTCTAATGAAGCTGGATATTTTTAATAGCTTAATTCTAATTATGTTCTGATGTAGGTAAACCGGTTTCTTGAGTGGATTGTGAGGTACTGATACTGGTACACGTAACTATTGCAATAGGTGGGGATATTGGGCAAAGGCGGGTATCTGGAGTTAGGTCACAGATCAGCCTTGATCTTGTTGAATGACAGAATAGGCTCGAGGGGCTGAATAGCCTACTTTTGTTTCTACATCCCTGAGAACTTATAGTTTATATAAAACTTAAGTAGGATACCTGGAGACAAAAGTAGAATGGCTCTGGAAGTGTTAACACTGAAATCACCTTGCACCTAGCTACGCAAAGCCTTGTAGTGTAGATAGATTTTCTGGGAATCTCATCAAATTTTCTGCATTATGGTGTGCAATATTTGATTGAATTGTGTTGTCAAGGACATTGTAATGTAAGTGGATTAATCCGTTGAGAAGAGGAGGGTCAAGTATTTGTGAGAATTAATGTTATAGTAGGAGGATTTTGTTTAACAGGGCATACTGCCTTCTCTCTCATGCCTGATGTCATTCTTGAGTTTTTATATTCAAATTTATATCCAGCTTTTCATCAAAGATGCAAACTTTGTGGTATGCAGGTCACCTATCTTTTTCAATGAAATTGCATTTACTTGTTCTGGCATTGGAACAGGAGGAGGCCATGTTGCCCCTCGAGCCTGTTCCGCCATTCAATCAGATCCTGGCTGATCTATTTACCCGCTTTTGATCCATATCATTTGACAGCCTCGCCGAATTAAAAAACTGTTGATCTTGTTGAAAATTTCAATTCACCCATCATTCGCAGCCTTTTAACGGAAGGAATTCCAGATTTTCGCAACCCTTTGTGTGAATAAGTGCTTTTTGATTTTAAGTGGTCGTTATAATTTTAAGATTATGACCCCTTGTTCTGAATTTCCACACCAGAGGGAATCGTTTCTCTCTCTCTACCCTATTAAATCCCTTAATCATTTTAAACACCACAATTACACACCCCTCAACTCCCTTAAATTTAAGAGAATGCAAGCCAAGTTTATGAAACAAAAGCAAAATATTGTGGATGCTGGAATCTGAAATGAAAACAGAATGCTGGAAATATCAGGTCAGGCAGCATCTATGGAGAGAAACAGTTAACTTTTCAGGTCAATGACCCTTTATCGGAACTGGCAATAGTTCGAAATGTAACAGATTCTTAAGGCACTGAAAGGGGGAGGAAAGAACAAAAGGACAGGTCTGCAAAGGGTGGAAGGCAGGAGAGATTTGAGACAAAGGATGATGGGCCAAATTGAGATGGTTATGGCACAAGTTAGGAAACAAAAGATGAGTCTAGATCGGGTGTGAATGGTGGAATAATTACCAGCTGCCATGGGAAAAAATTAAAAGGGAGGGCTGTGGTTTGTTTTAAAAGTGAACACAAAATGGGTCGAGGTTATGGTCTGAAATTGTTGAACTCTGTTGAGTCCAGAAGGATTTATGAAATCTGTCCTCATAATTAAATCCTTTTAATCCCTAGTATAATTCTGCTGAATCTGCACCGTACCCCCTCCCAGGCCAATAGCACTTTCCTGAGATATGCGCCCTAAAATAAACACAGTACTCCAAATCTATCCTTGGCCCCCCTCCTAGTTCTCATCAAAATGACATCATCCAAAAACACAGCGTCCGTTTCCACATGTACGCTGATGGCACCCGGCTCAACCTCACTACCACTCCTTGGTCCTTAAATTGTCAGACTGCTTGTCCGACATCCAGTTTCGGATGAGCAGAAATTTATTCCAGTTGACTATTGAGAAGACCAAAGCCATTGTTTTCAGTCCCCGCCACAAACTCTGTTCCCTAGCCACTGACTCCATCCTTCTCCCCAACCTTTGTCTGAGGCTGAACCAGACTGTTCGCAAACTTGGTGACCCTGAATTTGACCCTGAAATGAGCTTTCGACCACACATCCGCGGCATAATTAAAACCGCCTATTTCTACCTCCGTAACATCGCGTGTCTCCGCCCTTGCCTCAGCTCATCCGCTGCTGAAGCCCTCATCCATGCCTTTATTGACTATTCCAATGCACCCCTGGCTGGCTTCCCACATTCTATGCTACGTAAACTAGAGGTGCACCAAAACTTGGCTGCCACTGTCCTAACTCGCACCAAGTCCCGCGCACCCTTCACCTCTGCGCTCGCTGACCTACATTGGCACCCGGTTAAGCAACGCCTCAATTTCAAAATTCTCATCCTTGTTTTCAAATCCCTCCACGGTCTCGTCCCTCCCTATCTCTGTAATCTCCTCCAGCCCCCCCCCCCCCCCCCCCCCCCCCCAAGATGTCTGCACTCTAATTCTGCCCTCTTGAGCATCCCTGATTATAATCGCTCAACCATCGGTGGCCGTGCCTTCTGTTCCATAGTCCCTAAGCTCTGGAACTCCCTGCCTAAATCTCTCCGCCTCTCTATTCTCTTTCCTCCTGCAAGACTCTTGTTAAAACCTACTCCTTTGCCCTAATTTCTTCTTATGTGGTTTGGTGTCACATTTTTTGTCTCAGTACTCCTGTGAAGCGCCTTGGGACGTTTCACTACGTTAAAGGTGCTATATAAATAAGGTTGTTGTATTGTAATAACTTCTTGAACAAATTTGCCTAATCACTGTGAGGAAGAATTGTTGAGGCTTTTTTTTAGCTCCAATTTCCATATTTTTTTATCCTTTGGTTTTCTGGTGTGTTGCTGACAGGTGCATATGAGCTAATCACATCAATGAGTTCCTATTTATTTCCTCACCTCTGTTTAGAACCTCTTGGCAAAGTTTAAACTTAATCCTTGTAGGTTTTACCTTAATTTCTCCCTTACTAGTGCAATGTATACTTTTATTTATTTTGAAGTTACCCAAATTTGCAATTAAAAACACGCACTGCTGGAAATGCAATGGTAATTTTGTATCTGTGGAGGGAAAAGGACAGGTGATATTTTGATCTGTCCTTCAGCACTATTGAGGTCACCCCTGAAATATGGCCCCTTTTTAAAAAAAAAAAAAATCTTTTTTACAGATATGGACCTGGTTTTTCAGTTTAAAAAAAAAAATCAGATTCCTAGCAATTATAGTTTTTCCCTTTTTTAATTTTAATTTTGCAATAGTGATTTGAGCAAGTCATCTTAGCTTGGGAAGCCAGTGCTGAGACTGCCAAATGACTGCAGCTACCTGGAACCTTGATGCTGTCGCTGCTGTGGTTGAAGCTTGTGACCGCTCTCTGGCAGTGCAGTGCTGTGACTGCACCACTCTCTGATTGCAGGTCTGTACTTTCAGATTCAATCCTTGTGCATTAACCCTTGTCGACTCTAGTTTTAGACTTGTGTTGAGTGATTGAGTTATTTGAGTCTGACATTATACCATTCCTTTTGCTTTAACACTAAACTTCTCCTGGGGAACTTGGGTAATTGATCAGTACTGTCAATATTTATGTAAATGTTGTCCCTTTTCACTATTTAAGTGTCAGTTAAAACAAAACGCCAACCTTCTTTGCAAATCTTCAGGTCATGTGGATTTTCAAAGTTTGTACTTTATATTAAAAAAAAGAGACTTGCATCTTTCAGCACCTCTCAAAGCATTTTTAGTGCTAATGAAGTTCTTTAAAATTGCAGTCACTGTTGTAACATAGGAAAAGCGGCATTCAATTTGTGCACAGCAAGCTCCCATGAACAGCAATGTGATAATCACCCAGCTAATCTGTTTTAGTTGTTGATTGAGGGATAAATATTGGTTAGGACACCAGGGATAATTGCCCTGCTCTTCAAAATAGTGCGGTGGAGTCTTTTATGTTCACTTGAGAGCAGACGGGGTTTAACGTCTCTTCCGAAAGACGGCACCTCCGACAGTGCCGCTCTCCCTCAGTATTTCGCTGGAGTGTCAACCTAGATTTTTGTGCTCTGGAGTAGGACTTTAACCCACAACCTTCCGATTCAGGTGAGAGTGCTGCCCACTGAGCCACGATTGACACATTATCCTCTCGTCCTATGCTCAATGTCCAAATTAATGGGTTGGTTTACTTCAACCTTGCCTCTCCATTATTTCGATGTGTATCATGGCTGCCTCTCCAGCAAAAATGCTACAGGAACTCATGATCACTCTGAATCCTTTTTCAAGTTTATCTTTTTTTTGGGGTAGCGTGACCAACACTGCAGGCCATACTGACTGGCTACCCAGTGCCCTCCAGATGTTCCTCCGTACCCAATTTGTCGTAATTATTGCACACTGACCTGATTCTTTTGAGTGCGGCAAGTCTGGACAGGGTAGATAGAGAGAAACTGTTCCCATTGACAGAAGGTTCAAGAACCATAGGAGACAGATTCAAGATGATTGGCAAAAGATCCAAAGGCCTGAGGGAAAACTTTTTTATGCAGTGAGTGGTTAGGATCTGAAATTCACTGCCTGAAAGGAGGTAGACTCAATAGTGGCTTTCAAAGGGAATTTGAAAAGTATCTGAAGGAAAAAATATGCAGGGCTACAGGGAAAGGGAGAGGAGTGAGACTAGCTGAAGTGTTCTTGCAGAGAGCTGGCACAGGCTCAATAGGCCGAATAGACTCCTTCTGTGCTGTATCCATTCTATAATACAAAGCTAGGTGGGAATGTAAGTTGTGAGGAGGATGCAAAGAGACTTCAAGGGAATATAGACAGGTTAAGTGAATGGGCAAGAACGTGGCAAATGGAATATGTGAAGTTGGTCAGAGGGACCTGGGTGTCCTTGTACACACTGAAAGTTAACATGCAGGTACAGCTAGCAATTAAGTAAGCAAATGGTATGTTGACCTTTATTACAAGAGGATTTGAGTATAAGATTAAAGACGTCTTACTGCAATTATATGGGTCCCTGGTGAGACCGCACTTGGAGTATTGTGTACAGTTTTGGTCTCCTTACCTAAGGAAGGATATAGTTGCTACTGAAGGAGTGCAACACAGGTTCACCAGATTGATTCCTGGGATGGGGGATTGTCCTATGAGGAGAGATTGAGTAGACTAGGCCTATATTCTCTCTAGTTTAGAAGAATGAGAGGTGATCCCATCGAAACATACAAAATTCTTACAGGGCTTGACAGGGTAGATGCAGGGAGATAAAAACAGAAAATGCTGGAAATCTCAGCTGTGGAGAGAAAGCAGAGTTAATGTTTTAGGTCGATGACCCTTCATCAGAACTGGAGAGTGTTGGGGAAAAAACAGATTCTTAAGCTGTTAAGAATCTGTTCTTTCCGAACACACTCCAGTTCTGACGAAGGGTCATTGACCAGAAATGTTAACTCTGCTGTCTCTCCACAGATGCTGCTTGACCTGCTGAGATTTCCAGCATTTTCTTCCAGATTTCAGCATCCGCAGTATTTTGCTTTTGTCGATGCAGGGAGGATGTTTCCTCTGGTTGGGGAGTCTAGAACCAGGGGAGACCGTCTCGGAATAAGGGGTCAGCCATTTAGGACTGAGATGAGGAGAAACCTCTTCACTCAGAGGGTGGTGAATCTTTGGGATTCTCTACCCCAGAGGGCTATGGAGGCTCAGTCTTTGAGTATATTCAAGACAGAGATCGATAGATTTTTGGATATTAAGGGATATGGGGATAGTGCAGGAAAGTGTTGAAGTAGATCAACCATCATCATCATAGGCAGTCCCTCGGAATCAAGGAAGACTTGCTTCCACTCCTGAAGTGAGTTCTTTGGTGGTTGAGCAGTTCAGTATGAGAGCCACAGACTCTCAGGTGGGACAGACATTTGCCGAAGGAAGGGGTGGGTGGGACTAATTTGCTGCACGCTCCTTCCGCTGCCTGCGCTTGACCTCTTCACGCTCTCGGCGTTGAGATTCGAAGAGCTCAACGCCCTCCCGGATGCACTTTCTCCACCTAGGGCAGTCTTTGGCCAGGGACTCCCAGGTGTCAGTGGTGATGTCGCATTTTACCAGGGAGGCTTTGAGGGTGTCCTTGTAATGTTTCCGCTGCCCACCTTTGGCTCGTTTGCCGTAAAGGAGCTCCGCATAGAGCATTTGCTTAGGGAGTCTCGTGTCTGGCATGCGAACCATGTGGCCTGCCCAGCGAAGCTGATCGAGTGTGATCAGTGCTTCAATGCTGGGGTTGTTAGCCTGGGCGAGGACACTAATGTTGTACCTGTCCTCCCAGGGGATTTGCAGGATCTTGCGGAGGCATCGTTGGTGATATATCTCCAGCGACTTGAGGTGTCTTCTGTACATCGTCCATGTCTCTGATCCATACAGTACGGCGGGTATTACTACAGCCCTGTAGACCATGAGTTTGGTGGTAGATTTGAGGGCCTGGTCTTCGAACACTCTTTTCCTCAGGCGGCCGAAGGCTGCACTGGAGGCGGTGTTGAATCTCCGCATCAATGTCCCTCGGCGAATGTCTGTCCCACCTGTGACAGAATCTACGACTCTCGTATTGGACTGTTCAGCCACCAAAGAACTCACTTCAGGAGTGGAAGCAAGTCTTCCTTGATTCTGAGAGACTGCCTATGATGATGATTGATGTACCTCAACACTTTCCTGCACTATTCCCATATCCCTTAATATCCCAAGTGTTGAGGTAGATCAACCATGATCTCATTGAATGGCAGAGCAGGCTCGAGGGGCAGTATGGCCTATTCCTGCTTCTAATTTGTATGTTAAGTTATTATTCTATGGTTCTATTTACTAGAATGGTACCAGGAATGAGGCTTCAATTATGTGGAGAAGCTGGGATTCTTCTCGGAGCAGAGAAGGTTAAGAGGAGTTTGGATCGAGGTGTTCAAAATCATTAAATATTTTGATAGAGTAAATAAGGAGAAACTGTTTACAATGGCAGAGGACACAGATTTAAGGTGATTGGTAAAAGAACCAGAGGTGACTTGAAGGAACATTTTTTTTTAAACACAGCGAGTTGTGATCTGGAATGCACTGCCTGAAAGGGTGTTTGAAGCAGATTCAATAGTAACATTCAAAAGAGAAAAAATGTACTGGGCTATGTGGAAAGAACAGTAGGATTAATTGGGTAGTTCTACCAAAGAGCCGGTATAGGCACGATGGGCCGAATGGCAGCCTCCTGTGCTGTATCATTTGTTGATTCTATATATTAAGATATACCTGCTGGAGGAACATTTTATTCCCCTGTTCTGTAAATTAAAAGCCACACATTTTTGCGGAATTATTTTGAAATTTCTATATTTTTACACAGCTGTTGAGAAGCTGCCAACATGTCGACCAGAAAACTGAAAAGTGAAGATTACAACGATTATAGCTCCACAGAAAACAGCCCAGACCATGATAGCTTGAGTTCGTCTGATATTTCTGCAAGGTCACCTGATAACTTTGGAAATTATCAGCGACTAAATGAAAGAGCTGGCACTACGTAAGTACTGTAAACTTTTGAAACAAAATTATTGATGTTTGAGCCTTCAGTATGCTCGCTGACCCATGTTTCAGGTAGGACCACTTTCCTTCTCTTTGCTTTTGTTTGTCACTGGAGGATATATCAAACTTCATTGGGAAATTTTAAAATACAGCAGACTATTTTCTGGGCTCAGCATGGAGATGGATATGGTTATCTGTTTAGAAATTGGAGTGATGCACCATTAATGTATTGAAGGTAATGAGAAGAGGCTTTGACAGTGCTATCAAGACTCTTTGACTCAGACTGGTCTGTGAATGTTAATGCTTTGAAGGTTATGTTTGGAAATAGTGAACAGAATGAGTTCATGTAGCTTGAATTCTGTCCTATTGTATTGTATGATTTGGTGTGGTGTGTTGAAATAAGGATCAGTGTAAGCTGAACAGTATGGAAACAGTATTTGTGAATTGCTTTTTTTGTTTACATTTCAGACCTGCTGAGACATTAATTCACTTGTTGAAAGGGAACATAGGAACAGGACTCCTCAGCCTTCCTCTGGCGATTAAAAATGCGGGGATTGTGGTACGATGCTTTCACCTTTTTGGTATCCAAGTGAAATTTTGATTCATGGTGTTGCTTGATAGGCATTTTATAACTACTTTATCCTCAAGTTGAGTGGAGACTTGGTGCTTAAAAGGTACTTGGCCATGTAGGTACAGCAAGCAATTATGAAAGTAACTGACATGTTGGCCTTTATTACAAAAGGATTGGAGTATACTTGTAACAAAGTCTTGCAATTAAAATCAGGCCTTGGTGAGACCAAACCTGGAGTACTGTGTACAATTCTGGTCTCCTTGCCCAAGGAAGGACATACTTGCCTTAGATGGAGTGCAACAAAGGTTCAACAGACTGATTCCTGGGATGAGGGGATTGTCCTATGAAGAGATTTCATAGACTAGGCCTATATTCCATAGCGTTTAGAAGAATGAGGTGATTTCATTGAAACACTATTTTGGTCAGAAGAATAGGTAGGGCACTTAGTACTTGGAGGGTACGAGTCTAGGTGGGGTAGAGGAACAAAGGGATCTCTGAGTACAAATACACAAATCACTAAAAGTTGCGACACAGGTTAGCAAGGCCATTTAAAAAAATTAGCAAACAAGCACGAGGGTTTAGTTTTTTTTAAGAGGAATAGACTTTAAAAGAAAGCAAATGGCATGCTGACCTTCATAGCGAAAGGATTTGAGTATAGGAGCAGGGAGGTCTTACTGCAGTTGTACAGGGTCTTGATGAGACCACACCTTGAGTATTGTGTGCAGTTTTGGTCTCCTAATCTGAGGAAGGACGTGCTTGCTATTGAGGGAGTGCAGCGAAGGTTCACCAGACTTATTCCCAGGATTGCAGGACTGACCTATGAAGAAAGACTGGATCCGACTAGGCTTTTCTCACTGGAATTTAGAAGAATGAGAGAGGATAGCATAGAAACATATTATGAGGGGACTGGACAGGTTAGATGCAGGAAGAATGTTCCCGATGTTGGGGAAGTCCAGAACCAGGGGTCACAGTCTAAGGATAAGGGGTAAGCCATTTAGGACTGAGATGAGGAGAAACTTTTTCACTCAGAGTGGTGAACCTGTAGAATTCTCTGTCACAGAAAGTTATTGAGTCTAATTCGGTGGATATATTCAAGAGGGAGTTAGATGTGGCCCTTATGGCTAAGAGGATCAGGGGGTATAGTGAGAAGGCAGAAGTGGGGTACTGAAGTTGCATGATATTGAATGGCGGTGCAGGCTCGAAGGGCTGAATGGCCTGCTCATGCACCTATTTTCTATGTTTAAAAGTAGGGAAGTTATGCTAAACCTGTATCGAACCATGGTTAGACCACACATGGAGTACTGTGTACAGTTCTGTTTGCCATATTATAAAAAGGATATTGAGGCACTAGAGAGGGTGCAGAGATTTACATGGATGATACCAGAAATGCAAGGGTATACATATCAGGAAATGATGAACAGGCTGGGTCTCTTTTCTCTGGGGGGTTGGGGGGGTGGGGGTGGGGGGTGGGGTGGGGGAGGTGGGAGAGAGAGAAAGAAGGGGGGGGTGGGCGGAGAGAGAAAGAAGGCTGAGGGGTGACCTAATAGAGGTCTTTAAAATTATGAAATGTTTTAATAGAGTGGATACAGAGAGAAAGTTTCTACTTGTGGGGAAGATCAAAAAATCCAATAGGGAATTCAAAAGAAATGTCTTCAGCCAAAGAGTGGTGAAAATGTTTATGCCATTTTGCTGTCATTACCTATGAGTTTATCTTGTGCATCCCTGAGTTTTTTATTTGTTCCTGGGATGTGGGTGTCGCTGGCAAGGCCAACATTTATTGCCCATCCCTAATTTCCCTTGAGAAGGTGGTGGTGAGCCACATTCTTGAACCACAGCAGTCTGGTGAAGGTGCTTCCACAGTGCTGTTACGGAGGGGGTTCTAGGATTTTGACCCAGCGATGAAGGAACAGCGATATAATGCAGGTGATGGGAACACCATCACCTGCAAGTTCCCCAAGTCAGAATGGTGTGTAACTTGGAGGGGAACTTGCAGGTGATGGTGTTCCCATGCACCTGCTGCCCTTGTCCTTCTAGGTGGTAGAGGTTGCGGGTTTGGGAGGAGCTGTTGAAGAAGCCTTGGCGAGTTGCTGCATCTTGTAAATGGTACACACTGCAGCCGCGGTGCACCGGTGGTTGAGTCAGTGAATGTTTAAGATGGTGGTTGGGGTGCCAATCAAACCGGCTGCTTTGTCCTGGATAGTGTTGAGCTGCTTCTGTGTTGTTAGAGCTGCACTCATCTAGGCAAGTGCAGAGTGTTCCATCACACTCCTGACTTGTGCTTTGTAGATGATGGAGAGGCTATGGGGAGTCAGGAGGTGAGACACTTGCTACAGAATACCCAGCCTCTGACCAGCTCTTGTTGCCACAGTGTTAATGTGGCTGATGCAGTTAAGTTTCTGCTCCATGGCGAACCCCAGGATGTTGATACTGGGCAATTTGGCGATGGAAATGCCGTTGAATGTCGAGGGGAGGTGGTTAGACTGTCTCTTGTTAGAGATGGTCATTGCCTGACGCGAATGTTATTTGCCCTTTATCAGCCCAAGCCTGAATGTCGTCCAGGTTGTGCTGCATGCAGGCATGGACTGCTTCATTATCTGAGAAATTGCAAATGGAAATGAACATCAGCGAACATCTCTGACTTTATGATGGAGGGAAGGTCATTGATGAAGCAGCTGAAGATGGTTGGGCCTCGGACACTGCCCTGAGGAACTCCTGCAGTGTTGTCCTGGGGCTGAGATGATTGATCTTCAACAACCACAACCATCTTGCTTTGTGCTAATTATAACTCCCAACCAGTGGAGTGTTTTCCCTCTGATTCCCATTGACCTCAATTTTACTAGGGCTCTTTGATGCTGCACTCAATCAAATGCTGCCTTGATGTTGTGGGCAGTCACTCTCGCCTCTGGAATTTAGATCTTTTGTCCATGTTTGGACCAAGGCTGTAATGAGGTCTGGAGCTGAGTAGTCCTGGTGGAACCCAAACTGAGCATCGCTGAGCAGGTTATTGGTGAGTAGCTGCCACTTGATAATACTTCCATCACTTTGCTGATTGATGGGGTGGTAATTGACCAAATTGGATTTGTTCTGCTTTTTGTGGACAGGACATACCTGGGCAGTTTTCCACATTGTCTGGTAGATCACAGTATTGTAGCTATACTGCAACAGTTTAGTTGTGTTGTGGAGTATTACAAAGATACTTGACACAAGTCTGTTTCGGAAAAAATAATCTTTTATTATAAAGAACTTGATCATGGGTGAAACAGCTCTTACACGTGTTCAGTAACTCGGTGACCCAAACCAGCCATTCTCGCCGAGCAACTTTAGGCTGCTATCTTTATACATTCAAAATACATACAAATTCATGAAGCATACGTGCGGAGGTTTTCCATTGGTTGTTTCCCTTAACACATCACGAGTCCTCGTCTGGTTACAACAATTTCATTGGTACGTACAATTTTATTTATATAATTTCCGTGCGCCTTTTATTTGATTAGTTACGTGTTACATCATTACTTTTCTATCATTAAGTAATTCCTGTGAACTTCTGAAGAATAACTCCTTCCCAGACCTATTTGTCCTTGACTATATTTTTTGTTGATTGACAAACAAGCTGGAGTGTTGCAATCCTCCTTTGTATCGTTATCTCGTACTATTACTAACTGTTCCTACAGCTTGTTTTTCTAAGATAAAATTTTCCTATTCTAGACAATTCATCTGGTTTCTCTACGATTTTCTGTCTATGCTAGGACATTTGCCAACTACTCCCTTCTTGAGAGTTATGTGTTACGGTTCCACGCTCAGCTTAAGCTTGGCCACAAACTTTTAGAAATACTAATGATTTTTAACCCCTTTAATCCCCCCCCCCCCCCCCCCTTAGTCATATGGTTAATTTAACCCAACGTGACCAATTATTCACCTTGTCTGATTCACGTGTACTCCGCCCCGGTCTCGGTGATCAGGCGATAGGTTGGGGGCACCCACAAATCCTATCAGGTATTCATTCTGCAACAATTTGACCTGTTCCCTAGTTTGTAGCTTTGCTTGGGTATACCTCTTCTTTCACACTTGTTACATAACATCACCAACCAATTCAAGGCTATTACTATCTGTACTGCCACTAGGGTATGTGAAAGGATCCTTATCCACGGATGTATTTCAACGTTCATTCCCCAATTCCTTAGTCTCTAGTACCAAGGCGGGTTTTTCAGGTTATCCTTTATTTCACCTTTAGCTCATAATATATTTTAATATTATTTCTTAATTGTCCTTTAAGCTCGGTTAAATCTTCAGGTAACAAGGTAATTGGTGGTGCTTGCTCTGCCATGTAATCATCAATGTTTTGCTTAATCTCATCACTTATATTTAATGTCACTGTCTTTCTGGCGTGTATATATGTCATGTATGCTCTTCCCACCGACACTGGGAGAAAAGCAAAAATTAGGCATTGTACTGTTACAAGTCAAGCCTCTAATCGTAAGTTCCCAGGCTAGTTACCACACAATATTCTCCTCGTCCTTGATAGGCGAAATGTGTGGGTTCGGTTCGGGCAGGGCTTATTTCAATGACCTATCCTTCCGTAGTAGTGTCAAACCCACAGCTATCTTTGCTCCCATCTCCCACTGGGCGAGGGCATATAGTTAGGCTTCCTTATCTTCGGCGCCCGGATAAAGATATTCCCCTTATCTTTCCATTCTTTTTGATCGCATACTGGTCCAGCGGGTAATGGCGGATGTACTCTTCCCCTCGTGCTATCCCTATGTTTTCAACTTCATATTGAGGATACGGGTATGAGCCTTGGGTTATTATGGGGATCACTAGTATTATCCCTACCATCGGAGTTTGTTTCCCCTTGCATCCTCCTGTAACCGCATACACCCTAGTCATTCCTTTCAGGGTGCAGGCGTCTAATGGCCCAGTGTGCTGTGCTATTTCTTTCAATTGGGTGCTATTTATCCAATCTGGAACTCGCCCGATTTGTATCTGATCCATATTGTATCTCACCTGACCAATTATCCATCCCTATAGGCATGACGTGTCTCTTTTCCTATCCTCAGCATCATCTTCTCGTTCCTGCTTATTTAGCTTGTTAATTGTTCGTGCATGGCCTTCCAATATGGATAAACCCTCTAGCAGTATTTTGGATGTTTTAGCTCCTAACTCTGAAGATACTGTCCCTAGTCCGGCCTGTTTCCTCATTGGGACCTCCATTGTTCCCCTCAAACTATCTACTCCTACTTGGATCACCTGTATATCTAGAGAGGTCCCTGTATTTGCTCCAGTTAGTACATCATTCACTATAGATCTCCTCTGTCTTCCTCCTTTGTGTCTCAGCTGCTTGTGATACTCCCTTGCTCCTGATGCATCACTAGCTTCTCTCAGGACTGTGTCTAGCAACCGTGTGTACAATGCTTTAGTCTTGGGCTACACTTTTCTGGCAGGTATAGGTCTGTTTAAATTTATGATCACAGGTAATATTTCATGCTGCACATTGTCAAAAAACAACATTCCCTCTGATCTCGTTACCAACCCGCTGGGTGGACCTTCAGTAAGGAGAGGGCAAGTAATTGGTGTTGATGTAGTTGGCCCTGGGGTTATGACTATAGGTTTTGGCCAATAAATCACCACTGCTGGGCTTAAACACTTTCTCTCTCCCCTGCATATGGCCCATTGTATCCATGGGGACCGCTCTGGATCCCCAAAGATCATGTCCCTGTTCGGACAATGTACTATTATTATTATTCCGTATTTAGCCATTACGTGCCTCCCTGTGGTTAATTCCCATGGTGTACAATATTCAAGTAACATTTTTGTTACCCACTCATCATGTGGCTTCAAGATAAACGCTCCGGACACTCTGATGCTGCCCCTTAGGGGCTGCTTTACGTAGTTGTTGTACCCTCCGGTGTGGGTATATGCTTCTGGGCCCCCTCAGGGCAGCCTTGTAGCTAGTCATTGTAGAAGCAGAAGGGCGGTGGTGATTACGTTTATATACATTCTGTTGTATATAAACTGTTGTATACATACAGCTCCGCTGGGCAGGCCACATAGGCGACAGACACGAGACTCCCAAAGCAAGCGCTCTACTCGGAACTCCTTCACCACAAACGAGCCAAAGGTGGACAGCAGAAATGTTACAAGGACACCTCAAAGCCTCCCTGATAAAGTGCAACATCCCGACTGACACCTGAGAGTCCCTGGCCAAAGACTGCCCTAAGTGGAGGAAGTGCATCCGGGAGGGCGCTGAGCTCCTCGAGTCTCGTCGCCAAGAGCATGCAGAAATCAAACGCAGGCAGCGGAAAGAGCGGATGACAAACCAGTCCCATCCACCCTTCCCCTCAACGACTATCTGTCCCACCTATGACAGAGACTGTGGTTCTTGTATTGGACTGTACAGCTACCTAAGAACTCATATTAAGAGTGGAAGCAAGTCTTCCTCGATTCTGAGGGACTGCCTATGATGATGACATTCTGTTGATAAAACACATCCTGGATATTCCAGGTTTTTAGTTAGATTCTTATAATTTCTACTTCAACTGGATTGTTTGCACAGTTTCTCAGGGCATGTGCCCTTTCCCAGATCCATTTCATTATGGCAAGTAGAAACATAGAAAATAGGTGCAGGAGTAGGCCATTTGGCCCTTCGAGCCTGCACCACCATTCAGTAAGATCATGGTTGATCATTCACCTCAGTACCCCTTTCCCGCTTTCTCTCCATACCCCTTGATCCCTTTAGCTGTAAGGGCCATATCTAACTCCCTCTTGAATATATCCAATGAACTCGCATCAACAATACTCTGCGGTAGCGAATTCCACAGGTTGAGTGAAGAAGTTTCTCCTCATCTCAGTCCTAAATGGCTTACCCCTTATCCTTAGACTGTGACCCCTCGTTCTAGACTTCCCCGACATCAGGAATATTCTTCCTGCATCTAACCTGTCCAGCCTCGTCAGAATTTTATGTTTCTATGAGATCCCCCTCATTCTTCTAAACTCCAGTGAATACAGGCCCAGTCGATCCAGTCTCTCCTCATGTCAGTCCTGCCATCCCAGGGATCAGTCTGGTGAACCTTCGCTGCACTCCCTCAATAGCAAGAATATCCTTCCTCAGATTAGGAGACCAAAACTGAACACAATATTCAACGTGAGGCCTCACCAAGGCCCTGTACAAATGCAGTAAGACCTCCCTGCTTCTATACTCAAATCCCCTAGCTATGAAGGCCAACATGCCATTTGCCGCCTTCACCGCCTGCTGTACCTGCATGCCAACTTTCAATGACTGATGTACCATAACACCAGAACTCGATGCGCCTCCTCTTTTCCTAATCTGTCACCATTCAGATATTCTGACTTCATGTTTTTGCCACCAAAGTGGATAACCTCACATTTATCCACATTATACTGCATCTGCCATGCATTTGCCCACTCACCTAACCTATCCAAGTCATCCTGCAGCCTCTTAGCAACCTCCTCACAGCTCACATCGCCACCCAGCTTAGTGTTATCTGCAAACTTGGAGATATTACACTCAATTCCTTCATCTAAATCATCGATGTATATTGTAAATAGCTGGAGTGCCAGCATTGAGCCCTGCGGCACCACACTCTTCACTGCCTCCCATTCTGAAAAGGACCTGTTTATCCCGACTCTCTGCTTCCTGTCTGCCAACCAGTTCTCTATCTACGTCAATACATTACCCCCAATACCATTTGCACACTAATCTCTTGTGTTGGACCTTGTCAAAAGCCTTTTGAAAGTCCAAGTACACCACATCCACTGGTTCTCCTTTGTCCACTCTACTAGTTACATCCTCAAAAAATTCTAAAAGATTTGTCAAGCATGATTTCCCCTTCATAAATCCATGCTAACTTGGACCGATCCTGTCATTGCTTTCCAAATGAGCTGCTATTTCATCTTTAATAATTGATTCCAACATTTTACTCCAGGCAGGGATGTACAATTGTTGAAGTTCATCCATGTGATCTTTAAATGTTTGCCATTGCCTAGTCACCGTCAACCGTTTAAGTATCATTCGCCAGTCTATTTTAGCCAATTCATGGCTCATACCATCGAAGTTACCTTTCCTTAAATTCAGGACCCCAGCCTCTGAATTAACTGTGTCACTCTCCATCTTAATAAAGAATTCTACCATATTATGGTCACTCTTCCCCAAGTGGCCTCGCACAAGATTGCTAATTAGTCCTTTCTCATTACACATCACCCAATCTAGGATGGCTAGCCTTTAGTTTCTTCCTCGACATATTGATCTAGAAAACCATCCCTAATACACTCCAGGAAATCCTCCTCCACCGCATTGCTACCAGTTTGGTTAGCTCAATCAATATGTAGATTAAAGTTGCCCATGATAACTGCTGTATCTTTTATTGCACACATTCCCTATTTCTTGTTTGATGCTGTCCCCAACCTCACTACTACTGTTTGGTGGTCTGTACACAACTCCCACTAGCGTTTTCTGTCCTTTGGTATTCCGCAGCTCTACCCATACAGATTCCACATCAACCAAGCTAATGTCCTTCCTTACTATTGCGTTAATCTCCTCTTTAACCAGCAACGCTACCCCACCTCTTCCTTTCTGTCTATCCTTCCTAAATGTTGAATACCCCCGGATGTTGAGTTCCCAGCCTTGGTCACCCTGGAGCCATGTCTCCGTAATCCCAGTTATATCATATTCGTTAATAGCTGCCTGCGCCATTAATTCGTCCACTTTATTACGAATACTCCTCGCATTGAGGCGCAGAGCCTTCAGGCTTGTCTTTTTAATACACTTTGTCCCTTTAGAATTTTGCTGTACTGTGGCCCGTTTTGATTTTTGCCTTGGGTTTCTCTGCCCTCCACTTTTACTTTTCCTCTTTCTATCTTTTGCTTCTACCCCCATTTTACTTCCCCGAGTATTGCAAATATTAATCCTAGTCCCCTGAAAAGTCCATCTATCAATGCATCCCTCCACTCCTTATACTCTAAGGCGAATCTTAAGGAGTAGATTACCATGTGTAAGCACTGATTAATGCTTCATACGGCCCGCTCCATTGTGGGGCAAATCCAGGTTTTCTTGGCAATTCTTTAACCATTATCTTCGTTCTGATCTCCGGCACTACCGCCAAGGGTTTTGTCCCTTTCTCTTCATCCTGTTTCCTGTGTATGTCCTACTTCCTGCCGCATCTCTTTAAGCTGCTTACTCAATTCCATCACATACTTCCTGATTCTATCTCGTAATGGTCCTAATTCTGCCCCTCCTGTAACTATCTGTTAGATCTCTTAATTTTAATGAAATACGAACTCCGATGGTAGTTTTAACTTTTTAATCTTGGCAGAGAGTAACAAGCTGCTGGCTGATTGCCAGTTTCTTTGTCTTACTGAGACACATGGTCAAAATGGCTGTATTTTATACCGGGTTTAATTTACAGAAAAGAACTCGCCTTCTTTGACCTTATTGACTCGCTACCCAAGGTCCGAAAATGCCAAGTTGATTGATGACTTAACGCAATGTGGCTGAAATGCATGTAGCATCTCTGACTTGTTGTCTGTGAATTTTCACAGCCTGCCTAAATGCAGCCTGTTTGAATTCTCTATCAATCCCCCCTTTGATTCTTTCACAAACTGAATCATAAAACATCAGGTATCACTAGTTAAACATTCTACAAAATAATTTCATACATGTTAATCGAGTTTCCTTCTAAAATTTGTTGATGTGTTTCACCACATGTCTGGACTAGTAGCATCCACACAAATTTACACCAACCCGAGTTCCATCGTGGCCACAATGGAAGTCTGGTTTTAGTAGGTTAATTAACCTTATTCCAATTTAATCCAAATCAATATCTTAATTCAACCAGTAAATAATCTTTCCTTAAGCATAACATACCCCTGTGCCACTTATAGATGGTCTGCTGGGACCTGCAAGGTGTCTCACCTGCGGGACAGCCGCCTGGTCGCAACAACATTTAATCAACATAAACAAACAATATAAAAGTAAAAGGTATTTACATGTAATTCCCTTGGTACTCTACTATTTCCCTTTGGTGCAGAGGGTCGGCTAGTAAGAAGTAGGCCTATGCCTAGGATACCTACAATCAATACTACAGTAAATTTATACATTTTCACAAAGTAATTGCCCTTATTAGATTTCAGCTTCAGTTACGGGTGCTCGTTTAACATGTGAAGTGTGGATCCAGGCTTTCTTTCCTTGGACTTTAACAGCTGCCTGGGTGGTCAATAACACTTGATAAGGTCCCTCCCACTTGGCACCCAAAGGTTCTTTATGCAACTTTTTCCACATACACCCAGACTCCCGGGATGATGTCGTGTCCTCCTTCGGGTGGATTACTCCAAGCTGCTGATACCTGTCGGGAAACAGAACTAATAGCATTGGTTAAGTTCTGACAGTATGATAACAAAGTGTCACTCATTAAGTGAACATCAGCTTTCCGTAAATCGATAGTTCCTGGCAGCGACATGGGTCTTCCTGTTATAATTTCAAATGGGCTTAGACCTGTAGTTCTGTTCGGGGTTGCCCTAATGCTACATAGCACTATTGGTAGTGCCTGGGGCCATGGTGATATTTGGCATGCCGTTGTTTCAGAGTTCGATTCATTTGCTCTACTTGTCCTGATGATTGTGGATGATAAGGACAGTGTAAATCCCACGTAATGTTCAGTAACCCACAGACTTCTTGGCAGACAGCACCTGTGAAGTGTGTTCCCTGATCGGAGTCAATGCTACTCGGGACTCCCCATCGGGGAATGTAATCCTTACACAAGACCTTTGCAGTGTGATTGGCTGTGGCTCTTTTAGTTGGGACAGCTTCTACCCATCTAGAGAATCTGTCGACCATGACAAGAATGTTAGTGTATCCTTGGCATGAAGGAAGAGATATATAATCAACCTGCAGATGCTGGAATGGTCTGACAGGGGCAGGGAGCCTCAGTTGGGGCATTACCGTGATGGGTCCAGAATTATTTTTCTGGCAGACCACACAGCGGTCTGTTACCAGCTGGCCATGCTTTTTAAATCCCCGACCCCACCAGCTTTTCTGGAACCGTGCCGTCATCTGTTGTGAGGCCAAGTGTCCCCATCTGTTGGGCTAAAAAAGGCATAAGCGCTTGTGGCGCGAATGGCTTGTCGGTAACTCTTTGTCTCCAGACGCCATCTTCGCATAGCTTAATTCCTGCCTCGATCCATGTCCATTTTTCCTCTCAGGAGCACTCGCCTTGCATTGTTTGAAGGTCTCGTGTCAGAGTCCTGAGTGCTTTTAATCTGCACATCTCTGTTGGTTCTTCTGGAGGAACGCCCTGTGAGGCGACATCTTTAGCTGCCTGGTCGGCTAGGGCATTTCCCTGTGCTTCTGTGGTATTTTCCTTGGTATGGGCCTTACACTTCAGGATGGACACTTCCTGAGGTAATTGTATGGCCTCCAGTAAGTCTCGGACTTCTTTTCCATTTCGGATAGGTGTACCAGCAGCAGTGAGGAATCCTCTTTTCCACCATAACATACCAAAGTCTTGAGCGACTCCAAAAGCATAACGCGAATCTGTGTAGACATTAGCAGTCTGTCCTTCTGCTATTCGACATGCTTTTGACAGGGCCCGTAACTCTGCCTGTTGTGCTGAAGTTCCTGAGGGTAAACATCCTTTTGCCGCTACTTCATATAAGGTTGTAACTGCCCATCCTGCTTTTCTGTTACCATTGTCAACAAAGGAGGAACCATCTGTAAACAGGATGAGGTCTGGGTTGTGCAGAGGCTCCTCTGCTGCTAAGGTGGCTGCTTCTGTTTCTTTTAAAATCTCCACGCAGTCATGCTCTTCACATTCTCCCCCCTCTTGCTCCCTTGATTCTGACATCGGGAGCATAGTTGCGGGATTAACCGGGCTGGCCTGGACGATATGGAGATTAGGAGCTTCCAAAACTGCTGTCCAGCGAGTCCATCTTGCTGCTGTCACCTGAGACATTCTATTCATAGACAGCAAAGCGTGTACGGTGTGGGGACACTTGACAATCAGCTTTTGGTCGAGGACTAGACCCGCAGTTACCATTACCGCTTGACATGTAGCTTCCGTGGCCCTTGGGCAACTTCCCCATCCGAGGGCTACCGCATCCAGTTTTGTCAAATAATAGCCAATAGGTCTTTGCCGATCCCCATGTTCTTGTGTCAGTATAGCTGTCATATATCCTTCTTTCTCATGGACAAACAGGGTAAATGGCTTCCCACTGTCGGGGATTCCCAGAGCTGGTGCCGAACACAAAGCCTTTTTCAAACTCAGGAAGGCCTCTTGCTGTTCCTTAGTGAGGGTGATGGCTTCTTTAGAGGCACGTTTCCATTTTAAAATATCATTCAGTGGCTGAGCAAGCTGTGTGAAGGAGTCAATCCAATTTCTGTTAAAAGTTACACAATCCCAAAAAAGACCTTAGTTCCTGAATAGTGGTGGGTTTTTTAGCAGCCCGAATGGCTGCAGTTCTATCCTGGTTAAGTTCTCTCTTTCCTTGTGAAATCTTTTGTCCCAGGTATACAACCTCTTCTTGGGATATTTGTGCTTTGTCGATGCTGGCTTTATGTCCTTTCAGCCGAAGGTGATCCAGCAAAGCTCGTAAATCTTGTTCATGCTGTTCTTCCGTGTTTGAAGCTAGCAGGATATCGTCTACATATTGGATGACTGTGGATGACAGGGGAGGTAATTCTCGCAAATGGCTTTTTAAAGCCATGTGGAATACCGTAGGGCTGTTGTGGAAACCCTGTGGTAACCGGGTCCAAGTATACTGTTGTCCTTGGACAGTGAAAGCAAACCACTGTCGAACCTCCGATGCCAGAGGCACTGACCAAAATCCGTTGGCCATATCGATAACCGAGAAATATTTATGTTCCGGTTTGAGGGCATTAAAAATGGTGGAGGGATCTGCGACCAAAGGAGCTTTTTGATCAATACACTGGTTAGCTTTCCTATAATCGACAGTCAAACGCCAAGTCTCATTAGATTTCTGTACCGGCCACACGGGGCTATTGGAGGATATATGCGTTTTAATAAGCACCCCTTGTTTCTCCAATTGCTGATAAACCGGTAAGATTCCCGCGATGGCAGTTGGACTGATGGGATACTGTTTAGTGCAAGGAGGCTTGGTCCCTGTAAATGACGCAAGCTCCATCTGGAGTAGGCTACAATCGTTCTTATCTTTAGCCCATATCGGGTGTTCCTTCAATTCTTCTTTCTTCAAAGTTCTAATTGACCATGTCACCTGACCATCCTTGAAATTCAACGATGAATCTATTTGGATTAGAACGTCCATTCCCAAAAGGGGTTGATCTACTGAGCCTATCCAGACCGGCGTGGTTAGTTCATGTGGACCCAGCCCTATAAGTACTGGTGTTGTCCTTTTAATTTCCATTTTATGGCCCCCAACTCCATAGGCTGTTCGTGCCCTCCCATCCAACGGCAAAAAGTCTCCATATTGTAGGGGTAAGCATGTTAATTCCGCCCCTGTGTCTAAAAGACAGTCCACATCCTTATCGCCCACCCTCACAGTTATATATAGCCCATCTCCCCTTTGTTGTATTAGTGCGAGGAGGGGGGCCAGGGTGGGCTCTAATCGTTTTTTGCTATCCCAAGTAACTCCTTCTGTTGTTGTATTGTCAGTCGCTTAAATGCTTCTATGAGGTCGTTATCTTGTGACAAGCCTGGCTTGTTGGCTGAATTGTATCCCTGGCTGCATCCTCTTCCCCAGCCACAACCTTGCTGTTTTGCCCTGCACGTCTTGGCCCAGTGACCACCTTTCCCACAATAATGACATTTTCTGGGTAATTTTCCTAATGACTGTTTATCGGAATCCTGGCATTTCCATCCCGTAACCTGTACAGCTCGGACTTTAGCTCCCATATCCCGATCTAATTGGTTACATCGATCCACCAATGCTGCAAAGGTAGTTCCTCTACCTTCCCAGTCCGGTAACACTACCTTCAGCATTTTGGACAGTTCTGGCTTTAGACCTGCCACGAAAGCTGCTTTCAGGGGTCCAAACGCTTGTTCATCCATTTCCTCATCCGTATTATTCATACCCGAGTGTTCTAGCCACGTGCATCTAAACCGCTCGTCATACTCCAGGACCTCCTCTGTTCCTTTCTGTTGGCAGGCTGCAATTTTTCCCCAGTCTGTCTTTGCTGGACTGAAGGCTTGCAGCCAGTGTTTAATCGCCTCCCATCCTGCGTCTAATTCTTGCTCAATCTGCCCCAAAGCTTCATCTACCTTGTCGTGCAATTTTCTTCCCTGTGTTTTTGGCACCATTATGGTCAAAATTTGCACTCCGTCCCAGGGATGAAGTTGATATATATTTCTTAAGCGGTCCAATTGGTCCCACGTTTTTACTCCCCCTTTCTTTGGATTGGGCAACTCCTTGGACCATTTATCAATTTTCTCTGGGTCTGCCGGAGCATGAACTAAGTATTCTTCGTACACCCTTCTCTCTTTTTTTTGGTTCCGCCCTCATCCGCAGTTTCTTCTGATTTGACTACAACTCGTCTTTTTTTTAAACGGGGCAAAGCGCACCCCTAATTCTTCATCCTCCGACACTGTATTGTCGGAGGATTCAGAATTCGTATCTATTCCTCGGTCGTGTCTTCGGGTTTGCGCTTTTAATTTATCCAAACATGGGTACCCTGGAAATTGATCAATACATTTTCCTTTTCCTATTTCTGTCTCTTGACCTAATGATTTTTTCCATTCTTTAATTTCATCTTTAAGATCTTTAACTTCCGCTTCCAGCTTTTCAAGTTCAAGCTTTTTCTGTTGCAGCTGTGCACAAACAGCTTGCAATTGATCCTTTGTACTGGTCAGTTCTCGATCATGTTGGGAACGCATTATAATTTCATTCCGGTTTCGAATCTGGCCCATAATCGCTAGGGACCATCTAGTTCGCTCTTTATTTTTCATACGGGTCATTTTTCCCCAGACCCTTTTAATCTCGTCCAAGGACCATTGTCCTTTGGAGGTTCCGTACTTTTGTTCGATCTTAATACAGGTTTTAGATAAGTTGAATTGTTGCTCTATGTATTCTTTCAACTGTTCGAGAATTAAATCTAGCGAAACTTCAAGTGGTGCCTGCCCACCTTTAACAGTTGTAGACAATTCTTTGTTCTTATCTCCTGCTGCCATTATACTGAGTTCTTTACTGGGGTCTCGAGTCGTAGGCTTTCCAGCCGATCAATAGGTCGGTGATTAATTAACTAACACACCGCCGAAGTTTAGACATCTATGGGACCTCGAGCCGACTACCAACCGGAGGGTTCGCAAACCGGAGGATTTCGGAATCGCGTAGAAGGAGAGGCGAATTTAGACTTTTGACCGAGGACTTTTTTTTAAAAAGAGGTGTCCTTACCTCAATATGTAGGTCCGATGTCCAAAATTCAGTTTCTTTCCTCAGCGACCCTGCTCGCAGCGCCAAAATTGTTAGATCTCTTAATTTTAATGAAATACGAACTCCGATGGTAGTTTTAACTTTTTAATCTTGGCAGAGAGTAACAATCTGCTGGCTGATTGCCAGTTTCTTTGTCTTACTGAGACACATGGTCAAAATGACTATTTTATACCGGGTTCAATTTACAGAAAAGAACTCGCCGCCTTTGACCGTATTGGCTCACTACCCAAGGTCCGAAAATGTCAAGTTGATTGATGACTTAACGCAATGTGGCTGAAATGCATGTAGCATCTCTGACTTGTCTGTGAATTTTCACAGCCTGTCTAAATGCAGCCTGTTTGAATTCTCTATCACTATCCCCTCGGGTAACCTCATTGCCTGTCCGGTCATGGGGTTAATCCTGTCGTTCGGCTTGGTGTGGCACGCCACCTCATTTTTGTTTGCTTTTATCTTCAAAACTTCCTCTCTGGAATTTACACATCAAATTTCAAAAACAATCTTAATATACAAGTGCTCGCAATTCAAGTTCTCGCAAATCATTTCCAAGGCTACTTTCATATCTTATCTCTTTACCCCCAAATGGCATTTCAGTCTCTCATCGGAGAAAATGGCATTTTTAGATTATTTCCAAACGTTTTAGTATTTTTCCTAAACTGTTTAGCATTATTTCTTTTAACAAGGTTTCCAAACCCAAGATTGTCCCAATACAACTTAAATGTTTATCCAGGAGAATCAGCTAAAATATCTCAAAATCCCAATTCAAATAGTGTACTGCCAATCTTTTTATTTAAATCTCTTTTACTGAACTAGAAGCTTTCACGTCATTTAAAATAAGATAAAATAATACAAAATAACACAGCAAGTTATGTCACTTTCCATTTTCTTTCTTCAGATCCTTTTGCAATTGACTAAAAATATTAAATATAACTGGAGGAACATTAGTTTTCTGTTTTTAACAAACATCTTCTACACGTAGGAAAACGAGGGTGGAGCTTCCCCCAGCCTGTAGCCTCGAGAAGCCCATGCAGGCTTTTTAAAAAAGGCATTAAGCTCTCCCTTCTCCTTTCTCCTTTCTTTATCTCACTCATTGATTACATTGGGTTGAAAGATTTAGTCTATGATTGCGTGTTTTAAAAAAAATAATTGGGCGTCTCGGCTTGCAATAACCAAATTGAAAAGACAGTACTTTGTTACGATTCTAATTGATTTAAAATGAGACCACACATTTTTTTACTGTAATTCAATTCAAACGTCCAAATCATATTTTTTTTAGCAACTGTAACTTCAAGGCTGGAGTTTTATTTTATTTTTTGTTAAACAAACCCATCCTTTGTGCATTTCATCGCTCCGTAAATCATCATCAAAATAAAATCACACCTGTGTTTCTAACTCAGTCATTCAATTCTAGGTACACCATTCAACTTATTCACACTTTCTTAAAACTTCCCACATCTAGGACAGCACTACAAAGGATTAAAAAACTTTCAGCTCTCTGTCCGAAAAAAATAGGTGGAGCTAAAACAGACATACAGATGCACCATTTTTCTTTTAAAAGGTGGCTTTCAGACAAATGAGAAATTCATTAACTCCCACTTCAAATATTCCACAGTCAACAAAACGCCCACACACGCACTTTCATTTAAAGACAGACATTCACACCAACTTTTCATTCAAAAAGCTTATCATTCTCTTTCTCGGCACAAAAGCTGAAGTTCTGTATCGGTTTTTAGTTTTTTTTTTTCAGCAGCTTTTTTTCTGGTTCCCTTTTTCTTCGTCAGTCTGTCCAAACCGTCCTGTGGGCATCATTCTCAAACTACTCACTTCTACTCTTAACCTCTGTAATTCCTCTAATTACGGTCTTGCCATGGCTTTGTATTGTAAGCACTGACATTACCATTAATCCTGCTTTGGTGGTTTTTTTATTTTTCTGTTTCTCCCATCATTTTTGTTTGGCCGGCTCTATTTTGGGATCCCACCGTCACTTAACATTGTCATTATTAATTTCTTATGGTCACCCGCAAAGTATCTACTGAGCGACCCTTCTGGTCCCCAGTCCAACAGATTCTTGCATGCCATCTCTCTCCTGGGTACATCTACCCCCCCTACCGGCTTCCGTGTACCGTCTCCAAGCCCTTGGACTCCCCTAACGTCCGGCCGGACTAACAATACTGATTGCCTCCCTAATCTGATTCCTCAAACCTAGAGTCTGCAACCACTACCGGTTTCTCACTTTGTCTTGTATAGTGACAGATATACAACACATTTAAATTATCCCCAAGTCTTTTACACCGCCACAGACCGATACATTTTGCGGCTGATTACGTCGGATTTATGAGTGGTATTTAAAATACTCACTCGTGATGGTCTGTAAACGTCTGTCTTTCTTTCGCCGGATCTATACTGCCGACTACGCCATTTGTTGTGGAGTATTACAAAGATACTCAACACAGGGCTGTTTCAGAGAAAAGAATCGTTTATTATAAGGAACTCAATCTTGGGGGAGACGGATCTTACACGAGATCAGTAACTCGGTGACCCAAACCAGCCGTTCTTGCTGAGCAGCTTCAGGCTGTATTTTTATACATTCAAATACATACAAAGTCATGAAGCATACGCGTGGAAGTTTTCCATTGGTTGTTTCCCTTAACACGTCACAAGTCCTCACCTCGTTACAGCAATTTCATTGGTACATACAATTTCATTATATAATTTCCGTGCACCTCTTATCTGATTAGTTACATGCTACGTCATTACTTTTCTACCGTTAAGTAATTCCTGTGAACTTCTTAAAAGAATAACTCCTTCCCAGACCTATTTACCCTTGACTATATTTTTTGTTAATTGACCGACAAGTTGGAGTGTTGCAATCCTCCTTTGTATTGTTATCTCGTACTATTACCAACTGTTCCTACAGCTTGTTTTTCTAAGATAAAGTTTCCCTATTCGAGACAATTCATTTGGTTTCTCTACGATTTTCTGTCAATGCTAGGACATCTGCCAACTACTCCCTTGAGAGTTATGCATTACAGTCCCACGCTCAGCTTAAGCTTAACCACAAACTTAGAAATGCTAATGATTTTTAACCCCTTCAGCTGGATACTTTGCTAGTTCTGAAGCACATGTCTTCGGCACGACAGCTGGGATGTTGTCGGGGCCCATAACCGTTGCTGTATCCAGTGTGCTCAGCCATTTTTTGATATCGCATGGAGTGAATTGAATTGGCTGACGATTCGCTTCTTTGGTGGTAGGGACATCAGGAGGAGGTCATTATGGATCATCCACTCGGCACCTTTGGCTGGAAATGGTTGCAAATGCTTCAGCCTTGTCTTTTGCACTCACGTGCTGGGCTCCGCAATCGTTGAGGATGGGGATATTCATGGAGCAGCCTCCACCCATTAGTTTAATTGTCCACCACCATTCACGACTGAATGTGGCAGGACTGCAGAGCTTTGGTATGAACTGTCAACAAAGGCAGACATTGATGTGGAGATTCAAAATCGCCTCTCGTGCGCCAGTGCAGCCTTCGGCCGCCTGAAGAAGAGTGTTCGAAGACCAGGCCTTCAAACCTACCACCAAGCTCATGGTCTACAGGCCTTTAGTAATACCCGCCCTCCAGTATGGATCAGAGGCATGGACGATTTAGAGAAGACACATCAAGTCGCTGGAGATATATCACAAGATCCTCAAATCCCCTGGGAGGACAGACACATCAACATCAGTGTCCTTGCCCAGACTAACATCCCCAGCATTGAAGCACTAACCACACTCGATCAGCTTCGCTGGGCAGGCCACTTAGTTTGCATGCCAGACACGAGACTCCCTAAGCAATTGCTGTATGTGGAGCTCCTTCATGGCAAACGAGCCGAAGGTGGGCAGCGTAAACGTTACAAGGATACCCTCAAAGTCTCCCTGGTGAAGTGCGACATTACCACTGGCACCTGGGAGACCCTGGCCGACTAACGCCCTAGATGGAGAAAGTGTATCTGGGAGGACGTTGAGCTCTTCGACTCAACGCTGTGAGCGTGAAGAGGTCAGGCGCAGGCAGCGGAAGGAGTGTGTGGTAAATCAGTACCACCCCCCCCTTCCACCGACAAATATCTGTCCCACCTGTGACAGGGTCTGTGGCTCTCGTGTTCAGCCACCAAAGAACTCACTTTAGGAGTGGAAGCAAGTCATGCTTCCGAGGGACTGCCTATGATGGTGATGATTGTGAGATCGCATAGCTCTGTCTATAGCATCCTGCTTCTGCTGTTTTGCTTGCATGTAGTCCGTCCGGTGTTTCAGCTTCTCCAGATTGACACCTCATTTTTACATAGGCCTGGTGCTGCTCCTGGCATGTTCTTCTGCACTCCTCATTGAACCAAGCTTGATGGTAATAGTGGTGGAATACAATTCTGTTGCTGGATGCTCAGTTGTGAGCTGTTCCGAATATCCCATTTAACACGTTGGTAGTGCCACACAACACAAGGGTATCCTCAGTGTGAAGACGGGACTTGGTCTCCACAATGACTGCGGCAGTCACTGCTACCAATGCTGTCATGGACAGATGCATCTGCAACAGGTAGATTGGTGAGGACGAGGTCGAGTAGGTTTTTTCCCCTCGTGTTGGTTCTCTCCACCTGCCGTAGGCCCAGTCTGGCAGCTATGTTCTTTAGGACTCGGCCAATTCGGTCAGTAGTGGTGCTACCAAGTCACTCGGTGATGGACATTGAAGTCCTCCACCACATTCTGTGCCCTTGCTGCCCTCAGTGCTGCTTTTTCAACATGGAGGAATACTGATTACCACCTACCGTCCTTCTGTAGTTATGAATCAGCAGGAGGTTTCCTTGCCCATGCTTGAACTGAAGTCATGAGACTTCATGGGGTCCAGAGTCAATGTTGAAGAGTCCCAGGGCCACTCCCTCCCGACTGTATACCACTGTAGCGTCACCTCTGGTGGGTCTGTCCTGCCGATGGGGCAGGATATATGCAGGGGTGGTGATGGAGGAGTCTGAGACATTGGCTGAAAGGTATAATTCTGAGAGTATGACTGTCAGGCTGTTGCTTGACAAGTCTGTCAACCACATTGTTGTGGATCGGGAGTCAAATGTAGGCTGGACCAGGTAAGAACGGCAGATTTTCTTTAAAGGACATTAGTTTTTACAACAATCCGGTAGTTTCATGGTTATCATTACTGGCACTCGCTTTGAATTATAATTCCAGATTTATTTGATTTACTGAATTTAAATTCCGCAGCTGCCGTGGTGGGATTTGAATTTGTCTTTGGATCATTAGTCCAGGTCTATTACTAGTCCAGTAACGTAATCACTATGCTACCGGTCTGGACAATAGCTTCCCCTATTATTTTTCTTTTGTTTATGTATCTGTAGAATACTTTATTTCTTTTTATAATTTAATTTGTAGTTCTTAACCTCTTTGTATTTCTTGTCATCCTCTCCTTTATTGTCAATGTACTTGGGAGTGTGCCTTTTTCTTCAGTTTCAATTTTGCTCTCGTGTCTTTCTTGGTGTTTCATTATTGGCTAGTTTGTTCTTGTATTGTAACGGAATATATTTCCCCTAAACACTCTTGACCATTGTTTTAAATATTTCCCACTGCTGTTCTGTCTCGTCTCTTTTTTTTCTTTCCAGTTTACCTTCCCTAATTTCATTCTTTTCCCCTCAAAATTAGCTTTTTTTCCAACATACTATTTTGGTGGTTGTCCTGCATTAAGCTTCAAATGTTGCAACTACACCCATCCAGATGAGTGAAGAATCCATCACAACCTAACTTGAGTCTTATAAATGGTGGAGAAGCACTTATCATTGGTGTTGTTCAAAACTGGGATAGGTGACGCTACCACATGCTGGAGATGGTCATTTACTGGCATTTTGGTGCTCCTGATACCTCCCACCTATCAGTCTAACCCTCTTTGTCCAGGTCTACTAGCCCCCACTGCTATGACAAACTATTAAGACTCTGGCAGCGAATTAAAATGCAAATTTCAATTTCTAGATTATTTAGTCTGCCTGGAATTATTTGCTCGCATGGAATGCTGACATGGATTAGTTCAGCCAAATGGCTGCTTCTGTGTTGTAATGCCTATGGTCTGTTTATGGAAACTTTCGAACTGGCCATAAAAAAACTGTGGTGGGGAATTAAAGGAACATGATGTCGATTTAGCATATCCTTTTTTTCCTTCTCTTTGTGCCTGGTTCAATATAGAACGGGCACTGAGCAGCATTGGGCATTGCATTTATATCTTTCTACTCTGGTTCTGTTGGTCTTGAAATTGTGCTGCCCCTAAAATGCTTGCTCAAATAGACTTTAAAAACAAAAAATTGTATTGGAAGTTTTGAGGGTGTACCTGAATAGATTGTAAATCTCATGGCACTTGCATGCAGATCTGAGGCTGGTGTATAATTTAAGGTTTTAATTCCCTTTTCTGTTGGTCCACAGCTTGGTCCAATCAGCCTGATTATCATGGGAGTGGTAGCTGTACACTGTATGCACTTGCTGGTCAAATGCAGTCACCATCTATGTGCTAAGTAAGTTATGATTATGCTAATATTCTCCATGTTGTGGGTATATGTTTCTGAACCTGTAATGTTTCTGATTTGTAGAGACTGTCTAGAATGGCATTCTGCCTTAAATGAGGGACTAAAACAAATGATGGTTGATAATTGAATGATGCGAAATTTAATATTGACAATTCCATCATGTTTTTAATTTTTTTTAATGTAAGAGAACACAGCTCCATTTCTTATCATTTCCATTGGGGCTCTTGCACATTTCCCCCCCTCAAACTATAAAGTACAGAATGGTTAAATATAACCACTTGCATTTATATAATGCTTTTTTGTGCGGAACACCGATTTTAATTGCTCCATCATTGCCGGCTATGCCTTCAGCTCCCTGGGCCTTAAGCTCCAGAATTTTCTTCCTAAACCTCCATCTCTCTCTCTCTCTCCCTCCTCCTCCTTTTTAAGATGCTCTGTAAAACCTACCATTGCTCAACTGTCCGAATATCTGTGGCGCGGTGTTAACATTTTGTTAGATAATGCTCCTCTGAAGTGGCTTGGGATGTTTTATTATGTTAAAGTTGCTATATAAATGCAAGTTGCAGTAGTAATAAAAGTTAGTAATTCTCTGGATTAAGGTGTCGATGATCAATCTGGCATTTATTGCCCATCCCGAGTTTCCCCAAGAAGGTCGTACCCAGTAGTGGGCATTCTTGACAGTTACTGTCCATGCAGTGAAGGTGCTCCCACAATGTTGGATAGAGTTCTGCGAGTTTGATCCAGCGAAGATGAGGGATGTCCAAAGTAGGATGGTATGTGACTCAGAGGGTAACTTGGAGGTGGCGTTCCCATGCACCTGCTGCCCTAGTCCTTTGAGGTGGTTGAGTTTGCTGGTTTGGGATTTGCTGCTGAAGAATCCTTGGCGAGTTGCTGCAGTGAATCCTACAGATAGCACAGAATTGCACTCGTGTAAGCCAGCGGTGGATGGAGTGAATGTTTAGGCTAGTAATAAGGTGCCAGTCAAGCCGGCTGTCTTTTCCTGGATGGTGTCTAGCTTGAGTGTTGCAGCTGCACGCATCCAGGCAAATGGAGAGTATTCCATCACACTCCTGACTTGTAGGTTGTGGCGAGTCCTTGGGGAGTCAGGAGGTAAGCGAATTGGTACATGAAACACAGTCTGTTGCCTCTAGTAGCTGTGGCATTTTTGTGGCTGGTCCAGTGACATTCTGGTGAATGGTGAACCCCCCATTAGTAGTAGTGGGAGTCGATGATAATTTCATGGGAAGGTGGTTACGCTCTCTTATTGGGGATGGTCATTACCCGGCACCTGTGTGGTGTGACTGTTGCCACTTATCGGCCCAAGCCTGGATGTTTTCCAGATCTTGCTGCATGCAGACACGGGCTGCTTCATTATCTGAGGAATTGAGAATGGAGCTAAACACTGCAATTATCAGCAAACAGGTTATTGACAAAGCAGCTGAAGATAGTAGGGCTGCAACAGCCACAGCTATCTTCTTTTGTGCTAGGTATGACTCCAGCCACTGGAGAGTTTCCTTCACCCTCCTCCCCCAACTCCCCAACTCCCCAATTCCCATTGACCAGTTTTACTACGGCTCCTTGGTGCCGCATGGTCCAAATGCTGCCTTGATGTCAAGGGCAGTCACTCACTCCACCTCTGGAATGGTCTTGTGCAACCTAAACTGGGCATTGGAAATGGGTTCTTTTGCACTAAATGCAAGTTCTAAGTTTGCACACAGGGCCAGGATCAGTGCCTCTATAATCTCTAAAGGTTGGTGGGCAGCATTCCAAAGTCAAGTGGAAGAAGCAAGAGGTTGTTTTGAACAACTAGTCATAAACCAAATCTTTCTGCATCTCGTGCAAGGACATGATCAACTTTTTCTTTCTCGTTTTCCTCCTTTTTAATGTTAGAATTTCAAAGGTCCATAGTAAGAAAACACGAGTTTGGGTGCTTACTGACATGCAACATGAAGGTCTTGAAGTTTTGAAGAAAGGTCAATATCTGAGACTGTTCAATGATGCTAAGATATTGGTACCTGCACAATGAACTGTTGAATAATATGTAATTTCTAGATTAGATTCCTCATTGATAATGGTGTTAAAATACAATGGCCTGGAATTTGCGGCCAGCGGCGAAGCAAAGGCGTTCACCGCTGATCCTGAAGTAAGTTTCGCACAAAGGTCTTGCAATCTCTCAAAGTTTGGGTTTCCAGACGCATAATTCAAATAAACGTAATACAGTGGGGATCTCTTTGTGCGAACTAGGAGGTGGGTAATTTCTAAAAATTGTAGCTTTTCAAAAATGTTGAGAGGAGAGCAAAACAAAGATTGGGGCTCACTTGTGGGGGAAAGGCAAACATGAAATAAAGATGAACAAACCTCAAATTAAAAAAAAATAAATAAAAATGGATAAATTTGACTGCACAAAGTTTAAAATTTGTTTTTCAAGGCCATAACCTTTGTTTAGCAGCAAAATACGTAGTTAAAACTCCAGTTAGACCTAATTCCTTGGGATCTAACTTTTGTGGAGAATTTTACAGCATAATTACTGCGGAGGAGCCAAAGTTTTAGTGTGTTTCCATGGGGAAGGGCACACGCTGCCTGTGGAGGAGCAGTGAATGACAGACTGCTAGTTCAGGATTTCCACATGTGCCTGCACTAAATCCTGAAGTTGTTGGTCTGTTTCAAGAGCGAAGTGACGGAAAACGCTGCCAATTCGGCGCCATCAGGATCGCAAATTCCGGGCCAACACGATTAGATCCCATAGAGCTCTAAAATGTAATGACAAGTCTTTGGTTTATAATTTACTGGTTTATTCTGTGAAACCTTGACTGTATTTCAAAGCTGATGCATGTAATGTTTAATTTCCCAGTAATCGTTGTTAACTGACCTGTCAAAAAGCCTGTACTAAATGCCATTGCTTTCATGTGTGGACTTCATTCCAAGTCTTGTGTAGTTTTTCAAAATTCAGGTAGATGTCACTGTTATACTGGGCTAACCAACCTGCACTACTACAGTATAAGCTTTTTCCTGTTCTTGCTGATTGCTGTTTCTGGCCAATTGAATCGGAATTAACTTTGTTCTGTTGAGGCATTTGAGTAACTTGTTTTTTGCAAGACAATTGTTGCAATAAAGCTGCCTGAATTATTTGGATCCATTATTTTGTGTTGCTGATGTGCACTTGCTGTCCATCTGCCCATGAAAAAAGGGTAGTTACTGGGGGTGCCAGATCTCTGGGTCCTATTTTGGGAAGGATGCATTCTGTCGAAATTATGTCTCATTTATGGGAATTAATGTTTGGGATGATGATTTTTAGAACCTCTCTTTTTTTTTTTAAATACACAGATTGGAGAAGCAATGTCTGGATTATGGAAATGTAGTGATGCACAGTTTGGAACAGTGTCCCAACACATGGCTCCGGAAACATTCATTTTTTGGAAGGTATTTGAATCCTTTGGGAAGTTTTGAGTGTTTGTACATAGTTTTGTAAAACAGCTTTTTATCTAACAGATGGCAGTATGCAAATGAAAATTTTAAATTTCTACTTGCTGCTTGAACTGTCTGTTATGATCTTCCCTCCTTCTGTTCTTTTTCCTCTCCTCTACTCCTTAGACACCATTTATTTTCTCTTTGCCCTGCTCCACATTACAAGCTCCTTCCACTGCCACCCATATCCCAGGGTGCTTCTCCACTGCTTTCTCTTTCCAACTCGCCAAGCTACCACAAGATTGGGGCTGCATTACTCTCTCTCCTTTCTGCTTGCTATGGGGCTCGCTTGGCCCCATACTACTTTCATTATAGTGTTTCCTGTGGGTTTTGTTTGAATGTAATACAGTCCGAAACAGTTAACTCCTGTCTGCGATTGCTGTTGCTTTGTCTTGCAGATGTTTGGTGGAGTTCTTTTTGATTCTGACTCAACTGGGGTTTTGCTGTGTTTACTTCGTATTTCTGGCTGACAACATTAAGCAGGTAGGTTTTACTTTGTGGAGCAGATAAGTGATGCTGTTAATCAAACACCCTGATTGGACACTGGATTGTAGCTATCACGTTGGTGAAACCATAATTTTTCTCCCCTTCCCACTTTGTACTTATTCATATTGGAGTATGATATGCAGGAATTCTTACCTTCATGAAATGACAAGGTTACAAAGTGGAATTTGGAGAACTGTACAGAACCCAGTAAATCTGAGGAACAGGCAAGAACTATAAGCTCATGGCACCGATTCTACAATATTTTTTGCCAGAAGGAGAACAAAAGGCAGAGTTGTGTACAGCATATGCTTATTAAATCTTTGCATGACTAATCAATTCTAGCTTTTTCTTTTAGGTTGTTGATGTAGCAAATGCTACAAATAATAACTGTCATCAAAACATCACAACAATAGAACCTGGAAGTATGGACAACCGTCTGTACATGCTTAGCTTTCTGCCATTCATCATTCTGTTGGTATTCATTCAGAATCTGAGGTACCTGGCTCCTTTCTCCATGCTAGCCAACCTAGCCATGTGCGTGAGCCTCTTTTTCATCTACTTCTACATCTTCAGTGTGAGTAGTCTGAATGTATTTTCTATCTGTAGCTTTCTGTGATGTGATTTTTAGTATCCATTCTATGGAACTTTTAAAACAGCCGGTGGCTTCCCTGACACTGTTCTAGAAGTATTATTTTGTACTATGAGTGGTTAAAAAATCACAAACTTATGATGGTCAGACCGTGTTTGAAATTTTGCAGTGTGCCTAATCCTACCATAGCTGAGTTCAGCCTATATTTGTGCAAATCTTGGCTGTCTTTAGTTTCATTACTTACCACCTGAAATCAAAGCCATGACACATGCTTGGCGTTCAGAGATCATGCACATTACATAATACAATTTTTTGAAAGTTTCTTGAAGCTGTTGGTCTGTTTACTGCCTTATTGCTAAAGTTGAACTATTGGAATCTGGACTTGGTACCAGGAATACCTTGTGTATTTATAGCTTTGCAGCATCTGATTTTTAGGTCTGAAAATATTGGTCTAAAGCTGGAAAATATTGAGTAAACAAAATTCAGTTGTATTCTGTTTTTCTTACAGAATATAATCTAAGGCCTTTTTAAAAATGTATTGGGGCTTTACAATAGAAATGAAGTACAAAGTTGTTGAAGAACCTATACTGTACATATAATTAAAACCACTTGGGCTCTAGCTCTCAAAAAAAACCAACCCTCGATCCCTTCGTCTTTGCAAACTACCACCCTATCTCCAACCTACCTGTCCTCTCAAGTCCTTGAACGTGGTGTCACCTCCCAAATCCATGCCCAGCTTTCCATGTTTGAATCCTTCCAATCCCTGTTTCCGTGCCTGCCACACTACCAAAATGGTTCATCAAAGTCACAAATTGACATCTTCTGTGACTGTGACAAAAGCAAACTATCCCTCCTTGTCCTCCTTGTCTACAGCCTTTGACACGGTTAACCATTCTCTCCTTCTCCAACACCCCTCCACTGTCATCCAGCTGGGTGGAACTGCACTTGCCTGGTTCTATTCTTATCTATTTAATCTCTGATTATAGCCAGCGAATCACCTGCAATGGCTTCTCTTCCCGCCCCCTGCATCATTGTCTCTGGTGTCCCTCCTATTTCTCATCTACATGTTGCCCCTTGGCGACGACATCCAGAAACACCGCATCAGTTTCCACATGTACGCTAATGATACCCAGCTTTACCTCACTACCACTTCTCTCAACCATTCCACAGTCTTTAAATTGTCAGACTGCTTGTCTGACATCCAGTTCTGGATAAGCAGAAATTTTCTCCAATTGACTATTGGGAAGACCGAAGCCATTGTTTTTGGTCCTTGCCACAAACTCCGTTCCCTAGACACTGGCTTCATCCCTCTCCCCAACTCTTGTCTGAGGCTGAACCAGACTGTTCGCAACCTTGGCGTCATATTTTACCCTGAAATGAGCTTTCGACCACAATCTGCAGCATAACTAAGACCGCCTATTACCTCTTCTAACATCGCCTGACTCCGCCCTTGCCGCAGCTCATCCGCTGCTGAAGCCCTCATCCATGCCTTTGTTACCTCTAGACTTGACGGTTCCAACGCACACCTGGCTGGCCTTCCACATTTTACCCTACGTAAATTAGAGGTTATCCAAAAATCATTTGCACGTGTCATAGAAAATAGGTGCAGGAGTAGGCCATTTGGCCCTTCGAGCCTGCTTAGAGAGTCCTAACACTCAAGTCCCGCTCACGCATCACCCATGTGCTCGCTGACCAACATTGACTTGTGGTTAAGCAATGCCTTGATTTTCAAAATTCTCATCCTTATTTTCAAATCCCTCCATGACTTTGCCCCTCCCTATTTCTAATCTCCTCCAGCCCCACAAACCCCCCCCCTCCGAGATGTCTGCGCTCCTCTAATTCTGCCCTCCTGCGCAACCCTGATTGTAATCACTCAACCATTGGTGGCCATGCTTTCTGTTGCCTCAGCCCCAAGCTCTGGAACTCCCTGCCTAAACCTCTCCGCCTCTCTACCTCTCTTTCCTCCTTCAAGACGCTCCTTAAAATCTACCTCTGTGACCCTGCACTAATTTCTACTTGAGGCTTAGTGCCAAATTTTCATCACATAATACTCCTGTGAAGCACCTTGGGACGTTTCACTACGTTAAAGGCGCTATATAAATACAAGTTGTTGTTGTTGTAGCTGATATCAAAAAGTGCTCTAAACCAATATGCAGCAATTGAGAGCTTAGTCACTAAGTAGTCATGCAGCCTTCAATCCAGATTTTGCAGTTACTACAAAGGACTGAATTATTTTAAATCAAATAAGTTGTGCTTTAAATGTTTTTGGCCTCGGTTGGGGCATGATCTTTTAGAATTAACATTTTACTCCATTATTGAAATGCCATGTGTGGATTTATTTAATTCTCTGACCACACCTTGAGAATTGTATGCAGTTTTGGTCTCCTAATCTAATCTGAGGAAGGGCATTCTTGCTATTGAGGGAGTGCCGCAAAGGTTCACCAGACTGATTCCTGGGATGGCAGGATTGACATAAAAGACTGGATCGACTAGGCTTATATTCACTGGAATTTAGAAGAATGAGAGGGGATCTCATATAAACATATAAAATTCTGACGGGATTGGACAGGTTAGATGCAGGAAGAATGTTCCTGATGTTGGGGAAGTCCAGAACCAGGGGTCACAGTCTAAGGATAAGGGGTAAGCCATTTAGGACTGAGATGAGGAGAAACTTCTTCATTCAGAGAATTGTGAACCTGTGGCATTCTTACTACAAAGTTGTTGAGGCCAGTTTGTTAGATATATTCAAAAGGGAGTTAGATGTGGCCCTTACGGCTAAAGGGATCAAGGGGTATTGAGAGAAAGCAGGAATGGGGTACTGAAGTGCATGATCAGCCATGATATTGAATGGTGGTGCAGACTTGAAGGGCCGAATGGCCTACTCCTGCACCTACTTTCTATGTTTGCAGACATTAAGGTCCTAAGATTGGGCAAAACTTGTACTGAGAGCTTCTATCTGTGACCATTTGACATCCTTAATGCCAGTGGTCATGTGATCCCTGAGACTGAAGTTATTGGCACAGTGGTCTTATAGCTACTTGCCATCATACCAGCTGGCATGAGTGGATTTGGCTTCAGAAGAATGCCTTGTGGTATGCAATGCACATTGTATTGTGTACCTATTTTTGGTCGCAATACTGGTTCACTTTTGGATTGGGGTGCTCATCCAAATAAGTAAAAGGCACTTGGGCACCTTGGCCAAAATTTCAAGTTTAGAATAGTTTGGTTTCACAGCTAAAAGGTCAACAGCTTCTTGTGTGGCACACATGATGCTCAAGTATGTCGGGATAGAGTCCAATGGTCCTAAGCAAGTGTAATGTTACTTGAATTCAGTCGGTTTGCTTGACGAGTCTTGAGTCGACAGTGGTGGCTTGAAACTTCAATTTGAATGAAATGTTGCGGTGGATGTAATGTTCGCATTTGGGGCAATAAATAAGTTGGAGTTGCAAGGATATGCTTTGGCCTTGGGGACAGTACTAATAGAGCATGCTGCAATTAATTATTCTGTATTTCCATGGAAAATAAACTGAAGGATGTTCTTGTAGAAAATGATAATGTTCTGGCCTGATACATTAGTTCATGAATTGGTTCGGATGAGTGGAGAAGGGTCAAAGTTTACCTCTTGTACCATTTACACCATAGATGAGGCTGCATAATTTTGGTTGAGCAGATTATCTGAATAAAATTCGGTATGCAACACATGTTTAAATGAGGACTGACCCATTGAAATGTGCTTTCCTCTATATTGCCACTTTCCATAATTGTGTGTTGATCTTTAGCAGTTCAACTGCTAAACATCTAGAGAAAAGGCAGGCGAAGGCCTCGTTAAAAAGCAAAACTCGGTCTGATATGTGACCCCAACGCCATTTTAATGCACAGTTGCGTGCTGAGTGCAGACATGGCCATGAAACACTGGGCACCAAGGAGCAGCAGACCCAGAAGAGGGCCAAGAAGGTCGGGCAATAAAAGTTTTTAAAGGCTTTGTGGGCCAGGATGAGCAAGAGTGCACCACTCCCATCCACTGACCTGACTGGCAGAGTGCCCCCTTGCCCAGCTCCCTCCCGTCTGCCTCCTTGTCATTCCCTGGAGACTCCAGGATGGTATGTTGTCTCCCTGGTGCAAGGGTCAAGGATGTCTCGGAGTTGCTGCAGGGCATTCTGGAGGGGGAGGGTGAACAGCCAGCTGTCGTGGTGCATGTAGGTACCAACGATATAGGTAAAAAATTGGATGAGTTGAATTTAGGGAGCTAGGAGTTAAATTTAAAAAGTAGAACCTCAAAGGTAGTAATATCAGGATTGCTACCAGTGCCACATGCTAGTCAGAGTAGGAATAACAGGATAGTTCAGATGAATACGTGGCTTGAGGAGTGGTGCAAGGGAGAGGGATTCAAATTCCTGGGACATTGGAACCGGTTCTGGGGGAGGTGGGACCATTACAAACTGGATGGTCTGCACCTGGGCAGGACCTGAACCGATGTCCTCGGCAGAGTGTTTGCTTGTGCTGTTGGGGAGGGTTTAAACTAATATGGCAGGGGGATGGGAATCTACACAGGGAGGCAGAGGGAAGTAAAAAGGGGCCAGAATCAAAAGGTAGGAAGGAGAAAAACAAGAGTGGAGGGCAGAGAAATCAAAGGCAAAAATCAAAAAGGGCCACATCACAACATAATTCTAAAAGTGCTTAAAAAAAACAAAACAAGCCTGAAGGATCCGAGTCTCAATGTGAGGAGCATTTGTAATAAGGTGGATGAATTAACTGCACAGCTAGCTGTTAACGGATATGATGTAATTGGGATTACGGAGACATGGCTCCAGGGTAACCAAGGCTGCGAACTCAACATCCAAGGGTATTCAATATTCAGGAAGGATAGACGGGAAAGAAAAGGAGGTGGGGTAGTGTTACTGGTTAAAGAGGAGATTAACGCCATAGTAAGGAAGGTTATTAGCTTGGATGATGTAGAATCGATATGGGTAGAGCTGCGAAACACCCAACAGGCAGGAAACGTAAGTGGGAGTTGTGTACAGACCAGCAAACAGTAGTGGAGAGGTTGGGGATGGCATCAAATAGAAAATTAGGGTACAACAGTTATCATGGGTGACTTTAATTTACATATAGATTGGGCTAACCAAACTGGTAGCAGTACTGTGGAGGAGGATTTCCTGGAGTGTATAAGGGATGTTTTCTAGATCAATATGTCGAGGAACCAACTATAAAGCAGCCCATCCTAGACTGGGTCTTGTGTAATGAGAGAGGATTAATTAGCAATCTGGTTGTGCGAGGCCCTTTGGGGAAGAGTGACCATAATCTGGTAGAATTCTTCATTAAGATGGAGAATGACAATTAATTCAGAGACTAGGGTCCTGAACTTAAAGGTAACTTCGATGGTATGAGACGTGAATTGGCTAGGATATACTGGCGAATGATACTTAAAGGGTTGACGGTGGATAGGCAATGGCAGACATTTAAGGATCACATGGATGAACTACAACAATTGTACATCCCTGTCTGGTGTAAAAATAAAAAGGGGAGGGTGGATCAACTATGGCTAACAAGGGAAATTAGGGATAGTGTTAAATCCAAGGAAGAGGCATATAAATTGGCCAGAAAAAGCAGCAAATCTGAGGAAGAAATTTAGAATTCAGCAGAGGAGGACAAAGGGCTTAATTAAGAGGGGGAAAATAGCGTACGAGGGGAAGCTCGCAGGGAACATAAAAACGGACTGCAAAAGCTTCTATAGATATGTGAAGAGAAAAAGATTAGTGAAGACTAATGCAGGTCCCTTGCAGTCAATCAGGTGAATTTATAATGGGGAACAAAAATGGCAGACCAATTGAACAAATGCTTTGGTTCTGGCTTCACGAAGGAAGACACAAATAATCTTCCGGAAATATTAGGGGACCGAGGGTCTAGTGAGAAGGAGGAACTGAAGGAAATCCTTATTAGTCAGGAAATTGTGAAGGAAATTGATGGGATTGAAAACAGATAAATCCCTAGGGCCTGATAGACTGCATCCCAGAGTACTTAAGGAAGTGGTCCTCGAAATAGTGGATGCATTGGTGGTCATTTTCCAACATTCTTTAGACTCTGGATAAGTTCTTTTGGATTGGAGGGTAGCGAACGTAACCCCACTTTTTTTTTTTAAAAAGGAGGGAGAGAAAACCGGGAATTATAGACCAGTTAGCCTGACGTCAGTAGTGGAGAAAATGTTGGAATCAATTATTAAAGATGAAATAGCAGCGCATTTAGAAAGCAGTGACTTGGATCGGTCCAAGTCAGCATGGATTTATGAAAGGGAAATCATGCTTGACAAATCTTCTGGAACTTTTTGAGGATGTAACTAGTAGAGTGGACAAAGGAGAACCAGTGGATGCTGTGTATTTGGAATTTCAAAAGACTTTTGACAAGGTCCCACACGAGATTAGTGTGCAAAATTAAAGCACATGGTATTGGGTAATGTATTGACGTGGATAGAGAACTAGTTGGCAGACAAGAAGCAAAGAGTAGGAATAAACGGGTTCTTTTCAGAATGGCAGGCAGTGACTACTAGGGTACCGCAAGGTTCAGTGCTGGGACTCCAGCTATTTAGAATATATATTAATGATTTAGACAAAGGAATTGAATGTAATATCTCCAAGTTTGCAGATGAGACTAAGCTGGGTGGTGCTGTTGTGAGGAGGATGCTAAGAGGCTGCAGGGTGACTTGGACAGGTTAGGTGAGTGGGCAAATGCAGTATAATGTAGATAAATGTGAAGTTATCCACTTTGATGGCAAAAACAGGAAGGCAGAATATTATCGGAATGGTGACAGATTAGGAAAAGGGAAGTGCAACGAGACCTGGGTGCAATGCTGCATCAGTCATTGAAAGTTGGCATGCAGGTACAGCAGGCGGTGAAGAAGGCAAATGGCATGTTGGCCTTCATAGCGAAAGGATTTGAGTATAGGTGCAGGGAGGTCTTACTGCAGTTGTACAGGGCCTTGGTGAGGTGACACCTTGAATATTGTGTACGGTTTTGGTCTCCTAATTTGAGGAAGGACATTCTTGCTATTGAGCGAGTGCAGTGAAGGTTCACAGACTGATTCCCGGGATGGCAGGACAGACATATATGAAAGACTGGATCAACTAGGCATATATTCACTGAAATTTAGAAGAATGAGAGGGGATCTCATAGAAACACAAAATTCTGACTGGATTGGACAGGTTAGGTGCAGGAAGCATGTTCCTGATGTTGGGGAAGTCCAGAACCAGGGGTCACAGTCTAAGGATAAGGGGTAAGCCATTTAGGACCGAGATGAGGAGAAACTTCTTCACCCAGAGTTGTGAGCATGTGGAATTCTCTACCACAGAAAGTTGTTGATACCAGTTCTTTAGATATATTCAAAAGGGAGTTGGATGTGGCCCTTATGGCTAAAGGGATCAAGGGGTATGGAGAGAAAGCAGGAATGGGGTACTGAAGTTGCATGATCAGCCATGAGATTGAATCATGGTGCAGGCTCGAAGGGCCAAATGGCCTACTCCTGCACCTATTTTCTATGTTTTTTTGTTTCCAGGAGGAGTCTGGCCTGTATTACATGAAATGGCCTAGGTCTTATGCTGGTGAGTTGGGGTGTGCCTGCTGCTCATGCTGCAGGCCCTTGGCCTGTCTCTTGCCCCAGATTAAAATTGGGGCTTGAGATTCAGTTCTGAGATTCGGTGAGGGGGAAGAAGAGGGAGGCATTAGATATCCAATGCATGGAAAAGTCTTAAGCTCTCTCCGCCCTCTAAATATCTGACAGTTCTCATTCCAGAGTTAAATCTTTACAAATTTTCAATATGAATGACCTGACACGGGAGGGTGTGGTGGATAATATACATCTAAATATGAAATTTAATACACTATTCTTACTCTTGCAGAATATTTCAAATCCAAAGGATCTGCCACCAGTGACTGGGTGGAAACCTTATGCAATGTTTTTTGGAACGGCCATATTTGCATTTGAAGGCATTGGTGTGGTGAGTGAAATTTAGTTCATTATATCAATGGTGGTATTGGTAGCCTCTTGGACAGTGGTGTTCAATTCTGAGATTGCACTGCGATCCTGTATAGTAATTGGCAATTAACTCAGCACTTCGATAACTTAAACACTACTTGAAACTACCACCGCTCAATGAACCATTGCTTCAGTTCCACTTTCCTACATTTGTGAAGGTTTGTATCCTTTAGATAAATGCAAATGATCTGCATTATTGGAGTCCATTATTAAAGAAGCAGTAGCAGGTCATTTGGAAAAGCAAAATTTGGTCAGGCAGAATCAGCATGGATTTATGAAGGGGGAAGTCATGTTTGACAAATTTGCTGGACTTCTTTGAGGATGTAACGAACAGGGTGAATAAAGGGGAACCAGTGGATGTGGTGTATTTGGACTTCCAGAAGGTATTTGACAAGGTGCCACATAAAAGGTTACTGCACAAGATAAAAGTTCACGGGGTTGGTGGTAATATATTAGCATGGATAGAGGAGGATTGGCTAACAGAAAACAGTCTCAGGATAAATGGTTCATTCTCTGGTTGGCAATCAGTAACTAGTGGGGTGCCTCAGGGATCAGTGCTGGGACCCCAACTATTTACAATCTATATTAACGGCTTGGAAGAAGGGACTGAGTGTACCGTAGCCAAGTTTGCTTTTCCTCCCATCTTTGTATTGTCAGCAATGTGTGAGGAGGACACACAAAATCTGCAAAAGGACATAGACAGGCTAAGTGAGTGGGCAAAAATTTGGCAGATGGAGTATAATGTGGGAAACATAGAAAATAGGTGCAAGAGTAGGCAATTCGGCCCTTTGAGCCTGCACCACCATTCAATATGATCATGGCTGATCATGCAACCCCATTTCTGCTTTCTCCATACCCCTTGATCCCTTTAGCCGTAAGGGCCACATCTAACTCCTTTTGAATATATCTTAATGAAGTGGCCTCAACAACTTTCTGTGGTAGCGAGTTCCATAGATTCACAATTCTGAGTGAAGAAGTTTCTCCTCATCTCGGTCCTAAATGGCTTACCCCTTATCCTTAGACTGTGAGCCCTGGTTCTGGACTGCCCCAACATAGTGAACATTCTTCCTGCATCTAACCAGTCCAATCCTGTCAGAATTTTGTGTTTCTACAAGATCCCCTCATTCTTCTAAATCCCAGTGAATGTAAGCCTAGTCGATTCAGTCTTTCTTCATATGTCAGTCCTGCCATCCCGGGAATCAATCTGGTGAACCTTCGCTGCACTCCCTCAATAGCAAGAATGTCCTTCCTCAGATTAGGAGACCAAAACTGTACACAATATTAAAGGTGTGGCCTCACCAAGGCCTTGTATAACTGCAATAAGACCTCCCTGCTCCTATACTCAAATCCTCTCGCTATGAAGGCCAACATGCCATTTGCTGCCTTCACTGCCTGCTGTTACCTGCATGCCAACTTTCAATGACTGATGTACCATGATACCAAGGTCTCGTTGCATCTTCCCTTTTCCTAATCTGTCACCATTCAGATAATCTGCCTACCTGTTTTTGCCACCAAAGTGGATAACCTCACATTTATCTACATTATACTGCATCTGCCATGCATTTGCCCACTCACCGAACCTGTCCAAGTCACCCTGCAGTCTCTTCGCATCCTCCTCACAGCTCATACTGCCACCCAGCTTAGTGTCATCTATATGGCCTCCTGCAGTTGAAAAAAATGTTCCTGTTTCGAGACTGCCCTCAAAACATGGCGTAACATCGTAAGTGCGTGACGGAGATATTACATTCAATTCCTTCGTCTAAATCATTAATGTATATTGTAAATAGCTGGGGCCTCAGCACTGAACCTTGCGGTATCCCACTGGTCACTGCCTGCCATTCTGAAAAGGTTCTGTTTATTCCTACTCTGTGCTTCCTGTCTGCCAACCTGTTCTCTATCTGTGTCAATACATTACCCCCAATACCATGTGCTTTAATTTTACAGACTAATCTCTTGTGTGGGACCTTGTCAAAAGCCTTTTGAAAGTCCAAATACACAACATCCACTGGTTCTCCCTTGTCCACTCTACTAGTTACATTCTCAGAAAATTCTAGAAGATTTGTCAAGCATGATTTCCCTTTTATAAATCCATGCTGACTTGGACCGATCCTGTTACTGTTTTCCAAATGCGCTGCTATTACATCTTTAGTGGGGAAAATGTTAGAATCAATTATTAATGTCCGGCTAATCGGTCTATAATTCTGTTTTCTCTCCCTCCTTTTTTTAAAAAGTGGGGTTACATTAGCTACCCTCCAGTCCATAGGAACTGATCGAGAGTCTATAGAATGTTGGAAAATGACCAGCAATGCATCCACTATTTCTATCAGGCCCTGGGAATTTATCGGACTTCAATCCCATCAATTTCCCCAACACAGTTTCCTGACTAATAAAGATTTCCTTCAGTTCCTCCTCCTCGCTAGACCCTCGGTCCCCTAGTATTTCCGGGAGGTTATTCGTATCTTCCTTAGTGACGACAGAACCAAAGTATTTGTTCAATTGGTCTGCCATTTCCTTGTTCCGCATTGTGAATTCACCTGATTCTGACTGCAAGGGACTTGCATTAGTCTTTAGTAATCTTTTTCTCTTCACACATCTATGGACGCTTTTGCAGTCCGTTTTTATGTTCCCTGCAAGCTTACTCTCGTACTCTATTTTCCCTCTCCTAATTAAACCCTTAGTCCTCCTCTGGATTCTAAATTTCTCCCAGTCCTCAGGTTTGCTGCTCTTTCTGGCCAATTTATATGCCTCTTCCTTGGATTTAACACTATCCTTAATTTCCCTTGTTAGCCACAGTTGATCCACCATCCCCTTTTTTATTTTTTACGCCAGACGGGTGTACAATTGTTGTAGTTCATCCATGTGATCTTTAAATGTCTGCCATTGCCTATCCACCGTCAACCCTTTAAGTATCATTCGCCAGTATATCCTAGCCAATTCACGTCTCATACCATCGAAGTTACCTTTAAGTTCAGGACCCTAGTCTCTGAATTAATTGTCATTCTCCATCTTAATGAAGAATTCTACCAGATTATGGTCACTCTTCCCCAAGGGGCCTCACACGACCAGATTGCTAATTAATCCTCTCTCATTACACAAAACCCAGTCTAGGATGGCCTGTTCTCCAGTTGGTTCCTCGACATATTGGTCTAGAAAACCATCCCTTTTACACTCCAGGAAATCCTCCTCCACACTACTACCAGTTTGGTTAGCCCAATCTATATGTAGACTAGTCACCAATGATAACTGCTGTACCCTTATTGCACGCGTCCCTAATTTCCTGTTTGATGCCATCCCCAACCTCCCTACTACTGTTTGATGGTCTGTACACAACTCTCACTAATGTTTTCTTCCCTTTGGTGTTTCGCAGCTCTACTCATATAGATTCCACATCATCCAAGTTAATGTCCTTCTTTACTATTGCATTAATCTCCCCTTTAACCAGTAACACTACCCCATCTCCTTTTCCTTCCTGTCTATCCTTCCTGAATATTGAATACCCCTGGATGTTTTGGTTACCCTGGAGCCATGTCTCCGTAATCCCAATTACATCATATCCGTTAACAGATATCTGCGCAGTTAATTCATCCACCTTATTACGAATGCTCCTCGCATTGCGACTCAGCCTGCAGGCTTGTTTTTTAACACTTTTTTAGAATTATGTTGTAATGTGGCCCTTTTTGATTTTTGCCCTTGATTTCTCTGCCCTCCACTCTTGTTTTTCTCCTTCCTGCCTTTTACTTCTGCTCCCTTTTTACTTCCCTCTGCCTCCCTGCATAGATTCCCATCCCCCTGCCATATTAGTTTAAACCCTCCCCAACAGCACTAGCAAACACTCTGCCTAGCACATCAGTTCGGGTCCTGCCCCGGTGCAGACTGTTCGGTTCATATTGGTCCCACCTCCCCCAGAACTGGTTCCAATGTCCCAGAAATTTGAATCCCTCCCCCTTGCACCACTCCTCAAGCCACATATTCATCTGAACTATTCTGCTATTCCTACTCTGATTAGCACGTGGCACTGGCAGCAATCCTGCGATTGCTACCTTTGATGTCGTACTTTTTAATTAAACTCCTAGCTCCCTAAATTCAGCTTGTAGGACCTCATCCCGTCTTTTACCTATATTGTTGATACCTATAGGCACCACGACAGCTGGCTGTTCACCCTCCCTCTCCAGAATGCCCTGTAGCAGCTCCGAGACATCCTTGACCCTTGCACCGGGGAGGCAACGTACCATCCTGGAGTCTCATTTGCGGCCGCAGAAACTTCTGTCTATTCCCCTTACAGTAGAATCCCCTATCACTAGCTCTCCCACTCTTTTTCCTTCCACCCATGGTGCCATGAACTTAGCTGCTGCTGCCTTTCCCTGATGAGCTATCTCCCCCAACAGTACCCAAAACGGTATATCTGTTTTGGAGGGAGATGACCACAGGGGACCCTTCCCCTTCCCCTGCTCTTCCTGCTGGTCACCATTCCCTATCTGCCTGTGTAACCTTTACCTGTGGTGTGACCAACTCACTAAACATGCTATTCCCGACGTCCTCAGCATCGCGGATGCTCCAGAGTGAATCCATGCGCAGCTCCAGTGCCGTATTGCGGTCTGTCAGGAGCCGCAGCTGGACACACGTCCTGCACACACAGTAGTCAGGGACACTGGAAGCGTCCCTGATTTCTCTCTCAGCACAGGAGGAGCATGACACGGGTATGGGCTCTCCTGCCATGACTTAACCCTTAAATTAACTTAATTTGGCAACAATGCCAATGTTTACCTACTGATAAGAAAAGATAAAGATAAAATACTCACCAATCCACCAGCCAATCACTTGCCCGCTTGGCTATGACGTCACACTTCGATTTCTTTTTACTTCTGTTTACTTTCTGCCCCTGCTGCAGCTGGCCACTCTCGACTGCCGCTGCTCCAAGCTGCTGCCGCCGCCCTTTGCAGTCCCACGCCCGCTCTTCTCTCGCGATGCTGGCCTCCTCCTGTCGTCCATGTCTGAACAAATGACATGGGGAGATCCAGCTGAGTGAGTATCGGGCGTTGGGAGTGAAATTAAAAAGCAGGACCTTGAGGATAATCTCTGGATTATTTCCCGAGCCACGTGTAAATTGGCATAGAAAGTGTCAAATCAGGCGAGTTAATAGGTAACTAAAGGGCTAGTGTGCAAAAGAGGGACACTGGCACCAGTACTGGGACAGGAAGAAGTCTATGGGATGGGCTCTACCTGAACCGGGATGGGACCCGTCTCCCAGCGGAAAAGGTAAATAGGGAGATGGCAAAGACTTTAAACTTACAAGATGGGGGCGAGGGATCTACAAGAAATTAAACCAGCCTAAATATAAACATAACAGGAAAGGAGAGCATAGGAAAAAATAAAGTAAGGGAGGACATTGATTGCCAGGGAATAAATAGTTATAGAACAGGAGTGTTAAAAGATGGTTAACAAAAAAGAGAGAGACTGCTATTAAAAATGTGTTAAACTGTCTATACATCAATGCACAATGTCCGTAATAAAAACGAGGAACTAGAGGCAATAATGTGTTGAGGAACCAGACACCATAGGGATTACTGAGACGTGGCTACAGAAAAAGCAGGACTAGGAATTCAATATTGCAGGATATAACATTTTAGAAAAGATAGAGGGAAGGGGGAGGTGGAGTAGCTGTACTATTAGGGATAACGTAATGGTCGTAGAAGAAAGTAACGCAGCTATCAACAAGACAAAAATAGAATCCATGTGGATAGAGATAAAAGATAAAGGATCAATCACGCTAATAGGGTTGGTCTACAGACCACCCAATAGTGGAAGGGAGGTGGAGGAAAACATATGCAAACAAATTAGGGAAATGAGTTTTTAAAAAAAAAAAGAATAATCATCATGGCGGAGGGGGGGGGGCTTTCAGCTACCCCGATAATTAGCCAGAAGAGGTAGGGAAAAGGGGAGAAGGGAATGAAATTCCGACAATGTATACAGGACTCCTTTCTAACCCAATACGTAAGAAGTCCAACAAGGGAGGATTCTCTATTGGATCTAGTAATGGAGAATGAACCAGAGCAGATAAAAATAGGGCAACATCTAGCCAATAGTGACCCTAAAATAATACACTTTAAGATAATAATTGAGAGAGACATAAATATGCCAGACCAGAGTAATAGATTGGAGAAAAGCTGATTTTGAGGGGCTGAGAATAAAACTTAGGATAAAATGGACAACAATATTGGCAACAATGATTTAGAACAGCAGTGGGAAATATTTAAAACTGTGTTCAACAGAGTCCAGGAAAAATATATTCTGCTAAAAAAACAAGAACAAGCTGAACATTATGGAGACAACATGGATGAATAAAGCCATAAGTGAAAAATTGAGGGTAAGGAACAAGGCATACACCAAGTACATGGACAAGAGATAAGTCAAAAAAACAATTAGAAATGCAAAAAAAAACCATGAAATTAAATTAAATTATCAAGGAACATAAAACAAAATACTTAAATATTTTCCAGGCACACAGATTTTAAAAAAAAAAGGGAAATTGAGATGGGAATAGGACCACTAAGGGATGGACAGGATAATATTTTAAGCAGCAATAGAGATGGCGGAAATATTAAATAATTACTTTGTTTCACTATTTACCAGGGATATACAAGAGGTGGACATGAAATCGGATGATATTCGAAATGAGAGAACTGCATTGAAAAAAAGAGAAATATTAAATAAACTAATCAAACTCGAGGATAAAACCCCTGGTCTGGATGGATTACATCTGTGCATTTTAAAATAATCTCAGCAAGAAATAGCAGAGACATTACTACACAATAATTCGTTTGAACAAGGTGTTGGACAGGCAGATAGCTAACGTAATACAGGTGCGATGTCCAAAATCCGGAGTTCTGAAATGTTCCGGAATCAGGACACTGGGCTGATCCATGGCAGGGTCGTTCGGAAACTGGAGAATGTTCTGAAATCCGGCCCTTTGCCCTGCCCAGCCTCCTCTCGGCCTCACCCCCTGCCTTGGCTGCCCGGCCCGAGCGTGCCTCCCGCGGGCCCGAGTGCGCATCCCCCCCCCCCCCAGTGCTCCCGCCTTGGCCCGATCGCCCCCCCTCGGGATTTCGGACATCACACCTGTACCTATTTTTAAGAAGGGAGGTAGAACATGTCCAAAGAACTATAGACCAGTTAGCTTAACATCGGACTACTGTTCACAATTTATATTCAAGATTTAGACTTTGGAATCCAAAACACAATTTCTAAATTTACAGATGACACCAAATTTGAAGGGGGCTGGGGGGGGGAATAGTCAATACTGAGAAGGATTGAACCAAATTACAAGACATTAATAAACTTGCAGAAAGAGCATGCAATTGGCAAATGAAATTTAACACTGATAAATGATGGCTATTACATTTTGCTAAGAAAAATAGGGAGGTCACATTACTTGGAGGATGCGAATCTAGGTGAAGTAGAAGAGGAAAGGCATCTTGGAGTACAAATAAACATTACAACGTAGCAACACAAGTTAACAAGGCCATAAAAAACAAATCAAGCACTCTGGTTTATTTCTAGAGGAATTGAATTGATAAGTAGAGAGGTTATGCTAAACTTGTATCGAACCTTGGTTAGACCATACAATTCTCGTCGCCATATTATAAAAAGGATAGAGAGGCACTGGAGAGGGTGCAAAAAAGAAAAGATTTACAAGGATGGTACCAGAAATGCGAGGTTATACCCATCAGGGAAGGATGAACAGGCTGGGGGTCTCTTCTCTTGAGTGGTCACCTAATAGAGGACTTCAAAATTATGAAAGGTTTTGCTAGAGTGGATACAGAGAGAATGTTTCCACTTGTGGGAAAGAGCAAAACTAGGGGCCATCAATATAAGATAGTCACTAAGAAATCCAACAGGGAATTCAGAAGAAACTTCTTTACCCAGAGAGTGGTGAGAATGTGGAACGCGCTACCACAGGGAGTGGTTGAAGTGAATAGTATAGATGCATTTAAAGGGAGGCTAGACAAGCATATGAGGGAGAAGGGAATAGATGGTTATGCTGATAGTTAGATGAGGAAAGACAGGAGGAGGCTCGAGTGGAGCATAAACGCCGGCTTGGGCTGAATGACCTGTTTAAGTGCTGTACATCCTATGCAATCCTATGTAATATTTGCAAGTTAGTTGCTGGAATATTTCTTTTGGCTGTTGCTGCAATTCTATGTTTTGGGTGCTTTTCCATACTTGTTTAAAGTTTCAATAGTCTACAGGGAGTGGTCTGGTTGGTGCTCAAGTACCTTTTTGGTGACTTAAAGGCTTGTGCACAAACCAGTTACTTCCAGTCATGGATGGCCTAGTAAGGCTTCCTCTTGGCATGTGCATGACTGAGAGAGTGAGCAGAGACCACGTAGAGCAGGGCAAGCTGCTAGAAGATGGAAGAGGATGAGAAGGGGTCTCAGCAATGCCCTCTCCCTTAATGGCCAGCACTGTCTTCCATGGGGATTAAAACATGTCAGCACGCCTCTTCTCCCCCTGCCCTGCCTGTTAATTCCTGCTGTCTCTTATTGTGCGGCACCTACTCCTGCTACACGCCTGGCATTGACCTCTGGCATGATCTTTTGCCACTGCCTTCTGAGCATGTGTCTGGAGGGCCACCAGCCTCCCATAAGGATACAGGACTCCTCTCCTCTTTCCACCTCTTCCACCATGACCTTTAATGCAGCATCTGAGAACTTTGGTGCACGCGCTCTCCCATGGTCAGCCATCGTTGATTCTTTCATAGCACACTATTCAGAATGATCTCAGCACCACCAACAGCCACAACGCACCTCTCCTTTGAGGTACAGACTAGCTTTAAGTACTGCTAAGCACTAATGATATTCAGCCCCATAGTGATGTGTGCAGCCAATGAATAGCGCTGCCTGCACGCAGAAATCGGGGAAATGAGCAGGCAGCACGAAGTTGGTGTCCTGCCTGCATTGCAATCAAAGGGTACAGGTTAATCGAGCATCACGATCCCTGCGCCCATTTTCAGGGGTTATCCAATTTAACTCCGTGACTATTTTGACAGAAGTCATAACATTGTAACATTAGGAACAGGAGTAGGCCATTCAGTCCCTTGGGCCTGCTCTGCCATTCAATTGGATCATGGATCATGCACATCCACTCCATTTTCCCACGTTTGCTTCATATCCCTTTTATTCCGTTGTCTAAAAAAATTCAAGTTAGAAATTCAACACGGGCAAAAATCCAGAACTTGTCCAAGGTGCTTGTAATGACTCTATACCGAGCTAACCTAAGATGTGTTTTAATTCACTGTTTTCTTTAAGGTGCTGCCACTAGAAAACCACATGCAGCAACCACAGAAATTTCCGATGATTCTGTATTCAGGCATGACGATCGTCACGATGTTGTACTTGACTCTGGGAGTTACGGGATACATTTGCTTTGGGGATGAAATTAAAGGAAGCATCACTCTCAATTTGCCAGCCTGCTGGTAAGTTTTCTGGAGAACGTTGCTAACCTTGCACTCGCTGGTTATTCTGATCACTGCTTTCAGCCTGTAACACACATTATATATTTCTGTTCTGTATCGAGAGCTACTCCTTTTTAAAGCTATTGTACAGACAGGTTTTAATAGCTGGCGTACTGCATCTTGTCTATCCCAAAAACAAAGCTTCTTGACAATTTTCAAACCTAGACTTCAGGACTTGGGTTGTATTTGACAGGTTTTTTTTGCATGTGAAGTCAGCTACCCAAAATTTAGCATGTCCCAGATATTTTGAAATACAAAAGACTGGTTAACCATTCTTCAGAAATGGCAGCTAGGTAGATGATCTCAGGAAAAGAGAGTGGCAGTTTGGAACTTTTAGTTAAGTGTATTTAATTTGTCTAAGATTAGGTTATTTTTCCACTTAATACTGTCCTACTAACTAAGTAGTCGATCAGTGTCATTTGAGTTGAGATGAAGTGTAGTCTTAGATGAAGTGGGATTAGAGAGCATTGGGTAATTGAACGAGGGTATGCAGACAAATCACTTCCCATTTTAATCCTGTATTCTGTCCTTTATTCTTGTATGCTTATATTTATATATTGCATCCACAGTCAACTTTCTTCTATTTTAATGTCTACATCTATGATGGAATTTACTTGGTGTGAACTGGGCACCCTATAATGGCACAATCTGGACACCATATGGTGCTATATTTGGCCATAAACTGCTCTGCTTTGATTACTCGGCAACTTTTTCTCTAACTTTTTCTTGGGTAAGCTATCCCCCCCTCGTCGTCCTCGACCTGTCTGCAGCCTTTGACACGGTTGATCACTCCATCCTCCTCCAACATCTCTCCACCATCGTCCAGCTGGGTGGGACTGCACTTGCTTGGTTCCATTCTTATCTATCTAATCGTAGCCAAAGAATCATCTGCAAATGCTCCTCATCCCACTCCTGCATCGTTACCTCAGGTGTCCCCCAAGGATCTATCCATTGCCCCCTCCTATTTTTCATCTATATGCTGCCCGTTGGTGATATCATCCAAAAACAGTCAGTTTCCACATGTATGCTGACGACACCCAGCTCTACCTCACCACCACTTCTCTTGACACCCCCATGGTCTCTAAATTGTCAGACTGTTTGTCCGATATCCAGTACTGGATGAGCAGAAATTTTCTCCAATTAAATATTGGGAAGACCGAAACCATTGTCTTTGGTCCCTGCCACAAACTGCATTCCCTAGCCACTAACTCCATCTCTCTCCCTAGCATCTATCTGAGGCAGAACCACACTACGCAATAGGTCTCCTATTTGACCCTAAAATGAGCTTCCGGTCACATATCCGTGGCATTACTAAAACTGCCGATTTCTACCTCCGTAACATTGCCCGCCTCCGCCCCTGCCTCAGCTCATCTGCTGAAACCCTCATCAATACCTCTGGACTTGCCTACTCTAACGCACTTCTGGCTGGTCTCCCATATTCTACCATATGGAAACTTGAGGTCATCCAAAACCCGGCAGCCCATGTCCTAACTTGCACCAAGTCCCACTCCTCCATCACTCCTGTGCTCGCTGACCTACATTAGCTCCTGGTTAAGCCACGCCTCAATTTCAAAATTCTCATCCTTGTTTGCAAATCTCTCCATGGCCTCACCCCTCCCTCTCTCTAATCTTTTTCAGCCTCATAAACCCCCCCCCCCCCCCCCCAAAGATATCTGCGCGCCTCAAATTCTGCCCTCGAGTGTCCCTGATTACAATCGCTCAACCATTAGTGGCCGTGCCTTCAGCATCTGTGCCCTTAGCTCTGGAACTCCCTCCCTAAACCTCTCCGCTTTTCTATGTCTCTCTCCTCCTGTAAGACGCTCCTTAAAACCTACCTCCTCGACCAAGCGGTCATCTGCCGTCTTTTCCTCTTGTCTGGCTCGGTGTCAAATTTATTTGTTTTGTCTTATAACACTGCTGTGAAGCGGCTTGGGACATTTTACTACATTAAAGGTGCTTTATAAATAAAAGTTGTTGTACCTGAAAGTTCTGTTGTCCAAAATGAAGGTTTTTGCAAAATAACCAGTTAAATATTTCACAGTAACATGATCAGATTTATCCATTTGAATTGTCCTGTTTAAATGCCTTCATTTTTTTTTCCAGTAGGTCCTTGGCCTATCTCAAAAGTTTGGGCTTGTAGTTAATATTTGTGCCCAACGTTGTGATGCTGTGAGCTGAGCTTTCACTGAGCAGTTGTAGCAGGTGCTGTGCACCTATGAATTGTTGCCACTCCAGTTCTCTAAACTGACCACATTCTGCAGTAAAACTTCAAAGCTTTAGTTATGTAAAATTGGAGTATTTGAAACTGGCTGTGCATATAATAAACTGTTTGAAAGCATGGTAAGCCGATTTGATTTTTCCTCATGCTGTTTAATATAGTATTACCTCTTGTGTAAGATTTTAATTGCTGACTGGGTAAAGGTCATCTTTCCACATTCAAATTTGACTTAATCAAAATAAACAGCCACTTTGAGGTAAATGGATAGGTGGGGAAAAGGGTGAGGGCACCTTTGACTTCCCTGCCCACCTTGAGAGAAGATAGAAGAGTGGATCGAGGATTAAGGGAGCAGTGAGTGGCAGCTAATCCGAGGTTGATATGAGTGGTTTTACAAAGAGCAAAAGTGTGACCTGGGAGCAAGGGGATGGTAACAATGTTACCTCTTCTTTTTTTCGGCCGCGCGGTATCTGTTCCAGCGCCAGAGTGGCCAGCTCCGGACCTCCTGATTGCTGAGAGATCATGTGCCTGCGCACCTTGGGACAAACATTGGAATGGAAAGGGCACTTTATCTGCTAGTAATTATCCACTCTGACATTACATAGAAGTAAACTAAAGAATGTCATGTTCAATTTATGTGTAGTGGTGTAGCTGAGCAGTTAGCCTTCAGATAAAACCTTGAATCGGTCATATCTTTATACGGTCCTGAAAGTTAAACTCTTGCCAGTGCCCATCAATGGCAACCATCAGTCTTTGCCACATGATGGCCCTGCCTACTTCATACAATTGGCAACAGCATCTTAATTTACCAGTGGACTCGTGCTGAACCATTGCCTGCATTGCTGGCCAGCCAGTTGTTCCTTTAGGCCTGCCACTCCATCCGCTCCCCCACCAAGTTAACCAAGTCTCCGTTTTCCAAACCAGTAGTATACTCCATGTTTGCATTGATGGGAGCAAATGAATACAGCCATTGTGTGCTGACTCTATTCTGGCTAGAATCTAAGTTGCCTGTTGCTCTTCCATCAGGCTGAAGTACGGCAAGGGTAGAAGGTGACAGTGCAATGGCTGTCCTGTTGGCATTTTAACTGCACTGCACTGCGGACCTTCCCCGCAAAGAAACTTCTTGTAGAACAGGCCAGCAGTAGAATCCTTTAGTTCACTGGTTCTTGAACTAAGGTCTGCGGGTCCATAGGGACTTTCCAGGGGGTCTATGAAATAATGTGAAAATGCTTTCTATCGCATAGAAACGCAGCAGCTGTGTGTTGCAAACGTTCCTTGCAGGAGCAGAGCGCATGGACTGAAGCTATAAACCCCATCCGCAAGCTCATAGCAATGGGCAAAAGGATACTGACCTATGGAACAGTTTGTCTTAAGACCATGTCAATGGACATTTGATTCGCCACACGCCTTAAATGCTGCAACAAAAATGTTGCAGAGCAATCCAGCTGTTAGAGTATGGGCCTTTCCTCAGCCAGTTTATATCTGTAAAGTCATGTCTGTTCACTCCACAGATGCTGTCTGACACGCTAAGTGTTTCTAATTTCAGATTTCCAACATCTACAGGATTTTGCTTTTTGTTCACCTTGTGTATTTACTTTTGAGTTCCTTTTACCATCTTGTCTTATTTATATGAAGGATAGAAAGGATGAGCACGTGACTGGAGAGTTGGTGCAGGAGGGAGGGCTTTAAATTCCTGCAGCATTGGGACTGCTTCTGGGAGAGCTGGGACCTGTTGCACCTCAACAGCGACTGGACCAATAACCTCATGAAGTTTTGCTAGTGCTGTTGGGGAGAATTTAAACTAGCTTGGCAGGGGGATGAGAACAAATTCAATAGGGAAGGAAGTAAAGCTGAAATTGGAAAAACGAGAATGTAGAAAGTGAATCTGTAAGTCAGAGGAAATCAGGGTTAGTAAGTAGTAATCAAGGAGGTCTTCCTGTGCTAAATGGTATATACTTTAATGCAAGGAGTATAGCGAATAAGGCGGATGAGCTGAGACTACAGATAGACACTTGGGATTATGACATTATAGCCATTACAGAGACATGGCTGAAAGAGGGGCAGGTTTGGCAGCTCAGTAGTCCTGGTTACAGGATTTTTAGACAGGACAGCGAGGGGGGGGGGGGTAAAAATTCTGAGGTGGCGGGGGGGGGGCGGCCACAGTATTGATTAAAGAAACTATTACAGCTATGAGGAGGGATGATATGTTAGAGGGATCATCAAATGAGGCCACCTGGGTCGAACTGAAAAATAAAAAGGGGTGATCACACTGCTGGGCGTGTATTATAGACTCCCAAACAGTGGGAGGGAGATAGAAGAGCAAATAAGTAGGCAAATTTCTGTGCGGTCCAAAATAAATAGGGCAGTAATAGGGGATTTCAACTATCCTAATATTGAATGGGACAAATATAGTGTGAAGGTGTAGAGGGTGTGGAATTCCTAAAATGCATTCAGGAGAACTTTTTTAGTCAGTATGTACCAAGCCCAACACTGGAGGGGGCGGTTCTAGATTTAGTTTTGGGGAATGAAGCTGGGCAGGTTGAGTCAGTGGGAGGGCACTTGGGTGCGAGTGACCATAATTCAGTCAGATTCGAGGTAGTTATGGATAAGGACAAGGATAGACCAGGAATAAAAGTCCCAAATTGGGGAAAAGCTAACTATGCTAAGTTGAGAAATGATTTGGCCCCAGTGGACTGGAAACAGCTACTTGAAGGTAAATTAGTGTTGGAACAGTGGGAGGCATTCGAGGAGGATATCTGGAGGGCTCAGGCCAAACATGTGCCCTTAAAGAAAAAGGGTGGGTCTAACAATTCTAGAGCCCCTTGTATGTCTAGGGACTTACAGGGGAGGATTTTTTTTTAAAAGGGAAGCTAAATACTGTAACAGCTCTGGAGGAATATAGAAAGTTCAGAGGTGAAATTAAAAAGGATATTAGGAATGCTAAGAGAGAGCATGAAAAATTTTTGGCAAGTAAAATCAAGGAAAACCCAAAGATGTTCTATAAATATATTAAGAGCAAGAGGATAACTAAAGAAAGGGTAGGGCTTACTAGAGACCATGAGGGTAATCTGTGTGTGGTTCTTAATGAATACTTTGTGTCGGTTTTCACAAAGGCAAGGGGCAATGCAGATACTGCTATCGAGGAGTGTGAAATTCTGGATGAAATAAACAGTGGGGGAGGAGGTATTAAGGGGTTTAGCAGCTTTGAAAGTAGATAAGTCCCCAGGCCCGGATTAAATGCATCCCAGGCTGTTGAGCGAAGCAAAAGAGGAAATAGCAAAGGCCTTGACCATCATTTTGCAGTCCTCTTTGAATTCAGGCATGGTGCTGGAGGACTGCGAATGTGATGATCTTGTTTAAGAAGGAAGAAAGGGATAGGCTGAGTAATTACAGGCTTGTCAGCCTAACCTCTGGTGGGAAAATTAATTGGAAAAAGTCCTGAAGGACAGGATAAATCTACATTTAGAAAGGCAAAGTTTAATTAGGGACAGTTAGCACGGATTTGTTAAGGGAAGATCTTGTTTGAATTTTTTGAGGAGGTAACCAGGAGGGTCGATGAGGGTAATGCGCATGATGTAGTGTATATGGACTTTAGCAAAGCTTTTGATAAGGTCCCACATGACAGACTGGTCACTAAGCCAAAAACCCGTGGGATCCTCGGCAAAGTGGCAAGTTGGATCCAAAATTGGCTTAGAGGTAGGAAGCAAATGCTAATGATTGATGGATGTTTTTGTGACTGGAAGAATGTTTTCAGTGGGGTTCCGCAGGGCTCAGTACTGGGTCCGTTGCTTTTTGTGGTATACATCAATGATCTAGATTTGAATATAGAGGGTATGATTAAAATATTTGCAGATGACACTAATATTGGCTGTGTGGTTGATGATGAAGAGGGAAGTCATGGACTGCAGGAGAATATCAATCTACTGGTCAGGTGGGCAGAGCAGTAGCAAATGGAATTTAATTTGGAGAAGTGTGAGGTAATTCACTTGGGGAGGACTAATAAGGAAAGGGTATACACATTAAATGGTGGACCACTTAAGTGTAGATGAGCAAAGGGACCTTGGCGTGCTTGTTTACAGATCCCTGAAAGTGACAGACCAGATAGATAAGGTGGTTAAGAAGGCATACGGAATGCTTGTCTTCATTGGCCGAGGCATAGAATACAAGAGCAGGGAGGTTATGCTTAAATTGTACAATACACTGGTTAGGCCACAGCTGGAGTACTGCGTGCAGTTCTGGTTGCCGTATTATAGGAAGGTCGTGATTGCACTGGAGAAGTTGCAGAGGAGATTTAAGATGATGCAGCCTGGAATGGAGAATCTTGGCTATGAGGACAGATTGCATAGACTGAGTTTGTTCTCCTTGGAACAGAGGAGGCTGAGGGGAGACCTCAAGTATATAAAATTTTGAGGGGCCTGGATATAGTGGATAGCAAGGGCAAATTCCCTTGGTGGAGGGGTTAATTATGAGGGGGCATAGGTTTAAGATGTTTGGAAGGTTTAGAGATGATTTGAGGGGGAGGCTTCTTCAAGCAGTGGGTTGTGGGGGGCTGGAACTCACTGCCTGGAAGTGTGGTGGATGCAGAAATCCTCACCACGTTTAAAAGGTGCTTGGATGAGCACTTGAAGTGCTGTAACCTGCAGGGTTACGGACCTAGAGCTGGTAAGTGGGATTAGATTGGATAACCTCTTTGCTGGCGCAGATACAATGGTGAGTACTTCAGGGAATGTAATACAGCCAGAATGGTGGTCTGGACTAGTTTCGATTGCCTGGATGGGTCAGAGAGGAATTTTCCCAGATTTATTTCTCCCCAATTGACCTGGGTGTTTATCTGTTTTTGCGCCTCCCAGGAGATCGCATGGTTCCGGTTGGGGTGGAGTGTAAAATGTTGCGATGCATGGGGTATTGCAGTTGTGTGGGGTGGATGCTCTTTACCTGTCTGCCATTTATCATTGTTCATAGGTTTATATGTAACCTTCAGGGCTGCTGACTGAGGGCCGTGTGACGGGGTTAGACAGGTTAGATGCAGGAAGAATGTTCCCAATGTTGGGGAAGTCCAGAACCAGGGGTCACAGTCTAAGGATAAGGGGTAAGCCATTTAGGACCGAGATGCGGAGGAACTTCTTCACCCAGAGAGTGGTGAACCTGTGGAATTCTCTACCACAGAAAGTTGTTGAGGCCAATTCACTAAATATATTCAAAAAGGAGTTAGATGAGGTCCTTACTGCTAGGGGGATCAAGGGGTATGGCGAGAAAGCGGGAATGGGGTACTGAAGTTGAATGTTCAGCCATGAACTCATTGAATGGCGGTGCAGGCTAGAAGGGCCGAATGGCCTACTCCTGCACCTATTTTCTATGTTTCTATGTTTCTATGCTCTTTTTCGGCTGGCGCGGACACGGTGGGCCAAAATGGCCTCCTGCGCTGTAAATTTGAATGTTTGTGAATAAATTACTCTATACGACTCGCATTTGATGATGTACTAGTTATAATGCAGGTTTAGAATCCCACAAGTGGCCAGTCTGTAGCTTCTAACTCTATTTAAAACCTTGTGAGAGATGTAGACTTCCTGCCCAAAAATATTGCTCTTATGATTTTTGGGTCAACATTGTAAATAGCTATGCAATTCTTCATTATGCTGGGGAGCAGGCAGGGAGTGGACCTGAGTCCATGGTCGGATCAGCCATGATCGTATTAAATGGTGGAGCAGGTTTGAGGGGCCGCATGACCTACTCCTGCTCCTATTTATGTTCAATTTTGTTATGGCAATTCTCAAGATGTAGTTGCAGACTATTGCCAGTAGGTGGCTCTGTGGCCAGAACTTCTGAAGCTCTCCACTCTATCGCCATCTTGTGTAACAGTAAAAGTAAACATGTATTTGACACTGCAGACAATTAATACATATATGTACAGGAGAATTGATTGAAAAATAATTAGTGACCCTACAGCAGCCACTGAAGCAAAATGGTGTAATACATATTAAATCATGTTAACTGTCTATAGAATTACTGACCATGGGTTGGCTGAAATTCCAAGTTGCCTGCCATTAGGTGAGTTGTTTGTGGATCTGAAGAGGAAATATCTAGGAGGGCAGCGTGCATTAAGGAGCACTGAGCGACACGAAGATCAGCAGATAGACCATCAGTTACCAAGGCTGGTGGTGGGACAATTTAGGCAGGGGGGGCTGTGATTGCTAATCCATTTGAAAAGGGGTCCTTTGACCAAAAATGTGTGAACCACTGCTTTAGTGTATGCTATGCCGGCACCATTGCATGAAGTATAAAGACGTATGTAGAAGCTTGCTGTGCTCCTGCAAGAGTGACGATATGAGATGGAAAGCAGTAACTTTAAAATTAAAAAGGAAGAGTCCTCTGGGTGGTTTCCTGTACCTCTTATTATGGCACACAGTTGCTGAGTTATATTTCTTCCTGCTGAATTGTAGTGGGGGGGAAGGGAGGGAGAGAAAGTTAAAATTCAGTTTAATACTGATTTTCTCCAGAGTTAATTGTGTGAAATCTTTTCTTCCAGGTTGTACCAGTCAGTGAAGATTTTGTATTCTTTCGGAATCTTCATAACCTATGCTGTCCAGTTCTTCGTTGCAGCATCTATAATTGTCCCATTTGTGGAAGCCAGGGTCTCTGAACGGTGGGAGTTGTGCGCTAACCTGGTTGTTCGAGCTGTTCTAGTCATAATCACCTGTAAGTAAAGTTTTTTTTTGCGGGAAGGGTTTCCATGGCATTTCAGCAAAACTAATCAACGTTGCCTTCCAGGTTTTTCTCGACTCTACGGCAATGAAACTAAGGAGCAGTCTTCGACCCTTCATTTCAGTTGTGATGGAAAGGTTGTAATGTTGTCTTGTATTTCAAAAATACCGTGAGGCAAGTTTTAGGATCGAGTATCCAAAAGATCACAATACTCGCAGAACACATAAGCAAAATAGTGTGGATGCTGGCAATCTGAAATCCAAACACAAAATGCTGGCAATACTGAGCAGGACAGGCAGCATCTGTGGAGAGAAATGGAGTTAATGTTCAAGTTGATGACCTTTCATCAGAACTGGAAAAGGTTGGAAATGTAACAGGTTTTAAGCAAGTACAGAGGCGGGGGAAGGGGAGGAAAGATCAAAAGCAAAGGTCTGACAGTGGTAGGCAGGAGAGATTAAATGACAAAGGGGATGATGATGAGACAAGTAAAGAAACATAAGATGGTTCTAGAGGTGGTGTAAATGGGAATAGAATCATTACCAATAGCTGATGTCTTTAAAAAACAGAGGCAGTGGTTATGATCTGAAGTTGTTGAACTCTTGAGTCCGGGAGATTAAAGTGTCTAATCGAAAGATGAGGTGCTGTTCCTCGAGCTTCCTATACTAGCAGAGTATTTTGCATTGCTTTTCCTATCTATGGAACTCACTTCCTGGTGCCCTAGCCCTGAACACACACCTTTCTATAGTTTTTCTCCTCTCTCCCCTCATGCCATCTCTGATCTCCTCTTGTCCATGCGATTCATTTCCTGCACCCTCAACCCTATTTCCATTAAACTGCTGACCTCCCAACTTCCATTCCTGGCCCCCATTTAGCTAACACTAAGGTTTCCTCTCCTCAGATGCTGTCCCATCTCCAATCTCCCATCTTTACTGCAACTCCATGTTTGAAACCCTTCAATTAGGATTCTTGAGCGTTGAAAAGGCTTTGCCTGCTTCCATTCTTATATGTCCAATCATAGCCAGAAAAGCACCTGCAATGGCTTATCTTCCTATCTGATCTGTCCTTGGCCATTTCCTAATTCTCATTTACATGCTGCCCCTCATTGGAGAGCATAACATCAGGCTCCATGTATACACTGACGCCCAGCTCACCACCACTCTATAATCTCTGATTTTGTGTCACTGTTTTTCCAGTACTGGATGAACAGAAAATTCCTCCAATTAAATATTGGGTGGACCAAAGCCATTGTCTTCAGTCTCCACAAACTGCATTCCCCTACCACTGGCTCTGAGGCTGAATCAGACCGTTTGCAACCTTGGCGTTCTTGACCCTGAGATGAGCTGCTGAATACAACCTTTTTAATTTTTGTTAACTAAAGGTATTAAGGGATATGGGGCAATGGTGGGTATGTGGAGTTAGGTCACAGATCAGCCATGATCTCATTGAATGGCGGAACAGACTCGAGGGGCTAAATGGCCTATGTTCCTATGGACTAGTAGGACTAGTAATCCATCACTAAAACCGCATACTTCCACATTCTTAACATCGCTGCTCTGCTACTGCTGAACCCCTCATCCATGCCTTTGTTACCTCTAGACCTGACTCTTCCAATGCGCTCCTGGATGGCTTCATTTACCACCTACCATAAATTCATCCAAAGCTCTGCTGCCCGTACCCTAACTCGCATCAAATCCCGTTAATCCATCATCCCTGTACTTGCTGACCTATATTGGCTCCCGCACCAGCAACACCTCAATGTTTAAATTCTCATCTTTGTTTTTTTCATTCATGGAATGTGGGCATAGCTTGACATGGCCAGCATTTATTGTCCATCCTTAATTGCCCTTGAGAAGGTGGAAGTAAGCCACCTTCTTGAACTGCTGCAGTCCATGTGGTGAAGGTACTCCCACAGGGAGTTCCAGGATTTTGACCCAGCGGTGATGAAGGAACAGCGATTAATATTTTCAAGTCAGGATGGTGGCTTGGAACGAAACTTGAAGGTGGTGGTGTCCCCATGTGCCTGTTGCCCTTGTCCTTCTAGCTTCTAGATGTCGTGGGTTGGAAGGGGCTATTGAACAAGCCTTGGCGAGTTGCTGCAGTGCATCTTATAGATGGTACATACTGCAGACACCAATGCTCCGGTGGTGGAGGGATTGAATGTTTGTTTAAGGTGATGGATGGGATGCTAATCAAGTGGGCTGCTTTGAGCTGGATGGTGTCAAGCTTCTTCATGTGTTGGAGCTGCACTCATCCAGGCAAGTGGATCGCACACATTCCATCACACTCATGACGTGCCTTGTAGATAAAGAAAGAAAAAAAAACTTGGATTTATATAGCGCCTTTCACAACCACCGAACATCTCGAAGTGCTTTACAGCCAATGAAGTACTTTTGGAGTGTAGTCATTGTAATGTAGGAAATGTAGATGATGGAAAAGCTTTGGAGAGTCAGGAGGTGAGACACTTGCCGCAGAATACCCAGCCTCTGACCTGCTTTGGTTGCCACAGTATTTGTGGCTGGTCCAGTCCAGTTATGTTTCTGGTCAATGGTGACCCCCAGGATGTTTATGGTGGGGGATTTGGCAATGGTAATGACATTGAATGTCAAGGAGAGGTGGTTAGATTTTCTCTTGTTGGAGATGGTCATTGCATGACGCTTGTGTGGTGTGAATGTTATTTTCCACTTATCAGCCCAAGCCTGAATGTTGTCCAGGTCTTTCTGAGGAGTTGCGAATGGAACTAAATGCTGGTGCAATCATCAGCGAACATCCCACTTAATGACATTTGGAGGGAAGGTCATTGAAGCAGCTGAATATGGTTGAGCCTAGGATGCTGCCCTGAGGAACTCCTGCAGTGATGTCCTGGGGCTGAGATGATTGGCCTCCAACAACCACAACCATCTTCCTTTGTGCTGGGTATGATTTCTAGCCAGTGGAGAGTTTTCCCCATAATACCCGTTGACTTCAGTTTTGCTAGGACTCCTTGATGCCACACTCGGTCAAATGCTGCCTTGATGTCAAGCGTCTCGCCTCTGGAATTCCGTTCTTTTTGTTCATGTTTGGACCAAGGCTGTAATGAGGTCTGGAGCCAAGTAGTGCTGGCAAAATCCAAATTGAGCATTGATGAGCAGGTTGTTGGTGAATAAGTGCTGCTTGATAGCACTGTCAATGACACTTTCCATCACTTTGCTGCTGATTGAGAATATACTGGAGGGGTGGGAATTGGCTGCTTTTTGTGGACAGGACATACCTGGGCAATTTTCCACGTTGGATCCATGCAAGTGTTGTTGCTGTACTGGAACAGCTTGGCTAGAGGTGGAGCTAGTTTTCAAATTCCTCCCTGACCTCGCCCCCTTATGTGTAACCTCCTCCAGCCCTGCAACCCTTCGAGTTCTCTGCGCTCCAATTCTGAACTATTGCACAGCCTCGATTTTAATCCTTCCCCTATTGGCGGTCGTGCCTTCAGCTGTGTAAGCCTTAAGCTCTGATTGTTTCCCTAACCCCCTCTGTCTCTCGCTCTCCTCCTTTAATATGCTTCTTAAAAACTAATTAATTTGGCCATAATGTCTTATTATATGGTTGTCAAATTTTGTTTAATAATGCTTCTGTGAAATGCCTTGGGATGTTTTACTACATTAAAGGTGCTATATAAATGCAAGTTTTTGTCACCCGCTAACATTCTGGTCCTGGTTTGAATACAAAGTCTAACCACTTATGCTTTCAAACATCTTAATTCAACATTAGGCTATAGATGATCTGACTTTTTATTGGGTACTGGAATACAACTTTTTATATGCTTCTGTTGCATACTCCTGGTCCATGCAGTAATTATATAGCTGCTGCCTGTCGTCGTCGTCATAAATGCCCACCTTGTTGACTAATTCTGACCCAGTCTTGCCAAGTCTACACTAGTTGACTCTTCATGCCCTAGCGAGTCTCTGTTGTACAATAAATCACTCTCTGGCCCATCACCACCTTTGCAGTGTAACTCGGGCTCTGCAGTAACAGCAACTTTCTCAGCATTGCCCATAGCTTGAGAGGTTTTAAAAAGTCTTCCAGCACTGACATAATTGAGCTGGATGTAGGGAAAAATAAACAGACTTTACCAACTGCTTCAAGTTTGTCTGCATGTCATGTATTGCTTGCAAGATGTTCCTTGTGACTATTGGCATAAGTTTAGACCCTTTTATTAATTAATTGAAATGTATTTGGGGAGGGGGGAGAATAAATTAAACACCTTCTGTATCCACTTCTTTTTGTGCTTATGCCATCAAAACAGGGTTGAGATGTAATGTGTTGAGCTTGTGTTGAAAGGGTACCCTTAGTTTATCCCTTAAAATGGGCAGCAGCTTTCATACAAGATTCCTGTAGAATGTACCTTCAGATTGAGGTGAAGTTGTATAATGTAGCCTGCTGAGGGATTTGGATTGCAATGCAAAATTTAAAGTGCTGAGAGATTTGGTACATAGCTCATGATTCTTCTAAATTGTTGCTTCTGCTTAAAATATGTGTCTGCTCTGCATAAATGTGCACTTGCTGTCCCAGCTGTGCTGCTGTCTGTATAATGCACGGCAGCAGTGTGCTAGGAAGCCTTCCTTGAGCTTCTGTGTTTAGGAAAAAAAATCAAGAAGCAAATAAGGTCAAACTTCATCTTTTACTTCAACATTTTTTTTGAACAATCCTAACATGGATTCAACCTAAACAAAATGAATTGGATCGCCTGCAGTGTTGCAGCTACAGGTTGGAGAACTCCGGTCTGACACTCTTGAGATCTGATCGGTGCTGGAACAGAGAATTTTCCAAACCACGGGAGATCACACCAAGCCGAGGCTTACTGGTACCTGCAGACAGCCATGCTCCGGCATAGGCTGTGAAACTCTGGCCTCTTGTGCTCTCTCTCTCTCTCTCTCTCTCTTTCTTTCTTTCTTTCTTTCTTTCTTTCTTTCTTTCTTTCTTTCTTTCTTTCTTTCTTTCTTTCTTTCTTTCTTTCTTTCTTTCTTTCTTTCTTCTCTCTCTCTCTCTCTCTCTCTCTCTCTCTCTCTCTCTCTCTCTCTCTCTCTCTCTCTCTCTCTCTCTCTCTCTCTCTCTCTCTTCTCCCCCGACCCCCCTCTCCTTCCCCCCCCCACCCCCCCAATGTAAGCGCAGGAAACCGGGATGCCCACGCAAAGCGGCAGTTGTTCACAGAGCCAGAAAGCGCGGGAAACCGAAGCCGTACCACGATGTTTCCGGACCAGAGGGGTTCAACCTGTATCAATCTTAGTTGACAAAAATGCAATCCATCTCTTTGCTGTATGGATGTGCTGTCTCAACAGTCAATAGATCAGGAATATACTAGATTATCAGCGATTGGTGTATGAGGACCACCAAAAGTAACAGAACAATGCAAGTGCATCATGTGTAGTGACTATTCTAAACTTTAAAGGGATATAAAATAGAAAAGATGAGCTGGGTTAAGGCTTGAACAGAAAAAAGCAAAGTTCAGTGAAATAATGAGCTAGCTAAAAATTAACTTGACAAAAACAGCAAGCAAACAAGACATCAGTTCAACAATGGGAAATCTTCAGAGATTGATGGACTACAAAATAGATATACTAAAGTAAAAAGGGCTGCATCAAAGTTCCATGGACAAATTAAGGTTAAAACTCAAAGGGAAGCTTAACTCTAGCTAATTCTAAAAATCTTGAATTTTGATAATGTAGAGGGGGAGATTAGAAGGGATTAGTGGAACATGAAATATAAAAATAGATCAAAGAAAATAGCAAGGGCTTTTAAGACTAAGGTGATGGACTGCTCATGTGGCAATTTAGCAGATATTTTAATGGTTTTACAAATAGTGGAACATGGATGTAACTTCAAAGCTGAAAAATATAATTAGAGCTAAATGTGGATAAGTCATCATGTCCTGATTAACCTGCATCCTGTGTTGAAGGCAATGAGGTTATCAAAAGCTCCAATGACGATATTTAAATATGTAGGGCTCAATTTTCCCCAGTGATTTGCACCGTTTTTTTGGCCTAAGTTTTTAAAAAAAAAACACAGCTTCCCCGATCAATTTGCACCAGCGTAACTCAGTTACAATTTTTTTTAGGTAAATTTTTTTTTTCAGCCAAAGCGGCGTAACCTGCCACTCGTGTCAATTCTGGCCATTTAGGTAAGTTTGGCCAGCTGAGAGTTACTCCAGTTCTTCTTAGGCCGGCGTATGTGACCTCTAGAAAAACCTAGGGCAATCTTTGGCCAGGGACCCTCGGATGTTGGTTGTGATGTTGCATTTAATCAAGGAACTTTTGAGGGTGTCCCTGAAATGCCACCTCTGCCCACCCTGGGCTCATTTGACATGAAGGAGTTCCGAGTAGAGCACCCGCTCCAGGAGTCCGGGGCCAGGTATCGAACAATGTGGCCCGCCCAGCGGAGCCGGTCGAGTGTGGTCAGTGCTTCAATGCTGGGGATGCTGGCCAGGTCGAGGACGTTAACGTTGCTGCTTCTGTCCTCCCAGGGGATTCGCAGAATCTTGCGGAGACATCGTTGGTATTTCTCCAGCGATTTGAGGTGTCTACTGTACATGGTCCACATATGAGCCACACAGGAGGACGGGTATCACTACAGCCCTGAAGACCATGAGCTTGATGGCAGATTTGAGAGCCTGATCTTCAAACACTTTTCCTCAGGCAGCTGAAGGCTTCACTGGCGCACTGGAGGTGATGTTGAATCTCGATGTCAATGTCTACCCTTGTTGATAAGAGGTATGGGAAGTGGGCCATGTTGTCCAGGGCCGCGCCGTGGATCTTGATGACTGGAGGGTAGTGCTGGCGGGAGGACCTTTTTCTTACAGATGTTTAGTGCAAGGCCCATACTTTCATACGCCTCAGTGAACATGTTGATTATGACTTGGAGTTCAGCCTCTGAATGTGAGCAGACGCAAGCGTCTGTAGCTCGACGACCGAGTTTGGGATGGTCTTGGATCTGGTCTGGAGACGGCGAAGGTTGAACAGGTTCCCACTGCTTCTGTAGTTTAATTCCACTCCAGGGGGGAACTTGTTGACTGTGAGGTGGAACATGGCAGCAAGGAAGATTGAAAAAAGGGTTAGCGCGATGACGCAGCCCTGCTTGAATCCGGTCTGGACGTATATTGGGTCTGTAATGGATCCGTTGGTAAGGATCACGGCTTGTGTGTCGTCGTGGAGCAGGCGGAGGATGGGGGCAGCCAAAACTGAGGAGGACGCTCCATATTCCCTCGCGGTTGACAGTGTCAAAGATCTTTAAGGTCAAAGAAGGCCATGTTACAAGGGTTGGTGATGTTCCCTGCATTTTTCTTGCAGCTGTCGCGCAGAAAAAAATGTCTGTTGTACCCTGTAAAGGTTGAAATCTGACTGTGACTCCAGGAGGAGCTCCTTAGCCACAGGGAGAAGACGGTTAAGGAGGATTCTAGCGACGACTTTCCCAGTGGCTGATAAGAGATTCCTCTGTAGATGCCTTTGAAGGTATGAGGCGTGAATTAGCTAGGATTGATTGGCGAATGATACTTAAGGGGTTGACTGTGGATGGGCAATGGCAGACATTTAGAGACCGCATGGATGAACTACAACAATTGTACATTCCTGTCTGTCGTAAAAATAAAAAAGGGAAGGTGGATCAACCGTGGCTATCAAGGGAAATCAGGGATAGTATTAAAGCCAAGGAAGTGGTATACAAATTGGCCAGAAATAGCAGTGAACCCGGAGACTGGGAGAAATTTAGAATTCAGCAGAGGAGGACAAAGGGTTTGATTAGGGCAGGGAAAATGGAGTACGAGAAGAAGCTTGCAGGGAACATTAAGACGGATTGCAAAAGTTTCTATAGATATGTAAAGAGAAAAAGGTTAGTAAAGACAAATGTAGGTCCCCTGCAGTCAGAATCAGGGGAAGTCATAACGGGGAACAAAGAAATGGCGGACCAATTGAACAAGTACTTTGGTTCGGTATTCACTGAGGAGGACACAAACAACCTTCCGGATATAAAAGGGGTCGGAGGGTCTAGTAAGAAGGAGGAACTGAGGGAAATCCTTATTAGTCGGGAAATTGTGTTGGGGAAATTAATGGGATTGAAGGCCGATAAATCCCCAGGGCCTGATGGACTGCATCCCAGAGTACTTAAGGAGGTGGCCTTGGAAATAGCGGATGCATTGACAGTCATTTTCCAACATTCCATTGACTCTGGATCAGTTCCTATCGAGTGGAGGGTAGCCAATGTAACCCCACTTTTTAAAAAAAGGAGGGAGAGAAAACAGGGAATTATAGACCGGTAAGCCTGACATCGGTAGTGGGTAAGATGATGGAATCAATTGTTAAGGATGTCATAGCGCATTTGGAAAGAGGTGACATGATAGCTCCAAGTCAACATGGATTTGTGAAAGGGAAATCATGCTTGACAAATCTTCTGGAATTTTTGAGGATGTTTCCAATAGAGTGGACAGGGGAGAACCAGTTGATGTGGTATATTTGGACTTTCAGAAGGCTTTCGACAAGGTCCCACACAAGAGATTAATGTGCAAAGTTAAAGCACATGGGATTGGGGTAGTGTGCTGACATGGATTGAGAACTGGTTGTCAGACAGGAAGCAAAGAGTAGGAGTAAGTGGGTACTTTTCAGAATGGCAGGCGGTGACTAGTGGGGTACTGCAAGGTTCTGTGCTGGGGCCCCAGCTGTTTACACTGTACATTAATGATTTAGACAAGGGGATTAAATGTAGTATCTCCAAATTTGCGGATGAGACTAAGTTAGGTGGCAGTGTGAGCTGCGAGGAGGATGCTATGAGGCTGCAGAGCGACTTGGATAGGTTAGGTGAGTGGGCAAATGCATGGCAGATGAAGTATAATGTGGATAAATGTGGGGTTATCCACTTTGGTGGTAAAAACAGAGAGACAGACTATTATCTGAATGGTGACAGATTAAGAAAAGGGGAGGTGCAACGAGACCTGGGTGTCATGGTACATCAGTCATTGAAGGTTGGCATGCAGATACAGCAGGCGGTTAAGAAAGCAAATTGCATGTTGGCCTTCATAGCGAGGGGATTTGAGTACAGGGGCAGGGAGGTGTTACTACAGTTGTACAGGGCATTGGTGAGGCCACACCTGGAGTATTGTGTACAGTTTTGGTCTCCCAACCTGAGGAAGGACATTCTTGCTATTGAGGGAGTGCAGCGAAGGTTCACCAGACTGATTCCCGGGATGGCGGGACTGACCTTTCAAGAAAGACTGGATCAACTGGGCTTGTATTCACTGGAGTTCAGAAGAATGAGAGGGGACCTCATAGAAACATTTAAAATTCTGATGGGTTTAGACAGGTTAGATGCAGGAAGAATGTTCCCAATGTTGGGGAAGTCCAGAACCAGGGGTCACAGTCTAAGGATAAGGGGTAAGCCATTTAGGACCGAGATGAGGAGGAACTTCTTCACCCAGAGAGTGGTGAACCTGTGGGATTCTCTACCACAGAAAGTTGTTGAGGCCAATTCACTAAATATATTCAAAAAAGAGTTAGATGAAGTCCTTACTACTAGGGGGATCAAGGGGTATGGCGAGAAAGCAGGTATGGAGTACTGAAGTTGCATGTTCAGCCATGAACTCATTGAATGACGGTGCAGGCTAGAAGGGCCGAATGGCCTACTCCAGCACCTATTTTCTATGTTTCTATGCCGTAGTTGGACTTGTCCCCTTTTTTAAAGATGATCACGATTACTGCAGCTCTCGGATCTCCCGGCATGCTCTCCTCCTTCCAGATGAGAGAGATGAGGTCTTGCATTCATGCCAATGGTGCCTCTCCGCCGTACTTTAGTGCCTCAGCAGGGATTCCATCCACTCCCGTAGCCGTGTTGTTCTTAAGCTTGCTCATGGCTTTTTCTACCTCGTGCAGGGGTTTTACTGAGGTGGTGATGGGTAGCATGCTGTGTGGGATTGAGTCGAGGACACTCGAATCAAAGGCAGAGTCTTAGAAAATAGGTGCAGGAGTAGGCCATTCTGCCCAGCGAGCCTGCACCACCATTTAATAAGATCATGGCTGATCATTCCCTCAGTACCCCTTTCCTGTTTTCTCTCCATACCCCTTGATCCCCTTAGCCATAAGTGCAATATCTAACTCCCTCTTGAATATATCCAATGAACTGGCATCAACAACTCTCTGCGGCAGGGAATTCCATAGGCTAACAACTCTGAGTGAAGAAGTTTCTCCTCATCTCCGTCCTAAATGGCCCACCCCTTATCCTAAGACTATGTTCCCTGGTTCTGGACTTCCCCAACATCGGGAACATTCTTCCCGCATCTAACCTGTCCAGCCCCGTCAGAATCTTATGTTTCTATGAGATCCCCCCTCATCCTTCTAAACTCCAGTGAATAAAGGCCCAGTTGATCCAGTCTCTCCTCATATGACAGTCCAGCCATCCCTGGAATCAGTCTGGTGAACCTTCGCTGCAATCCCTCAATAGCAAGAACACCCTTCCTCAGATTAGGAGACCAAAACTGAACACAATATTCCACGTGAGGCCTCACCTAGGCCCTGTACAACTGCAGTAAGACCTCCCTGCTCCTATACTCAAATCCCCTAGCTATGAAGGTCAACATACCATTTGCCGCCTTCACCGCCTGCTGTACCTGCATGTCCATTTTCAGTGACTGATGAACCTTGACACCCAGGTCTCGTTGCACCTCCCCTTTTCCTAATCTGCTGCCATTCAGATAATCTGCCTTTGTGTTTTTGTCCCCAAAATGGATAACCTCGCATTTATTCACATTATACTGCATCTGCCATGCATTTGTCCACTCACCTAACCTATCCAAGTCACCCTGCAGTCTCTTGGCGTCCTCCTCACAGCTCACCACCACCCAGTTTAGTGTCATCCGCAAGCTTGGAGATATTGCACTCAATTCCTTCATCTAAATCATTAATGTATATTGTAAAGAGCTGGGGTTCCAGCACTGAGCCCTGCGGCACTCCACAAGTCACTGCCTGCCATTTTGAAAAGGATCCGTTTATCCCGACTCTCTGCTTCCTGTCTACCAACCAGTTCTCTATCCACGTCAGTACATTACTCCCAATACCATGCGCTTTGATTTTGCACACCAATCTCTTCTGCGGGACCTTGTCAAAAGCCTTTTGAAAGTCCAAATACACCACATCCACTGGTTCTCCCTTGTCCACTCTGCTAGTTACATCCTCAAAAGATTCCAGAAGATGTGTCAAGAATGATTTCCCTTTCATAAATCCATGCTGACTTGGTCCGATCCTGTCACTGCTTTCCAAATGCGCTGCTATTTCATCCTTAATGATTGATTCCAACATTTTCCCCACTACTGATGTCCGGCTAACCGGCCTATAATTACCTGTTTTCTCTCCCTCCTTTTTTAAAAAGTGATGTTACATTAGCTACCTTCCAGTCCATAGGAACTGATCATTAGTCAATAGACTGTTGGAAAATGATCACCAATGCATCCACTATTTCTAGGGCCACTTCCTAAAGTACTCTGGGATGCAGACTATCAGGCCCCGGGGATTTATCGACCTTCAATCTCATCAATTTCCCGAATACAATTTCCTGCCTAATAAGGATATCCTTCAGTTCCTCCTTCTCACTCGACCCTCTGTCCCCTAGTACATTCGGAAGGTTATTTGTGAAGACAGAACCAAAGTGTTTGTTCAATTGGTCTGCCATTTCTTTGTTCCCCATTATAAATTCACCTGAATCCGACTGCATGGGACCTACGTTTGTCTTCACCAATCTTTTTCTCTTCACATATTTAAAGAAGCTTTTGCAGTCAGTTTTTATATTCCTTGCAAGCTTTCTCTCATACTCTATTTTCTCCCTCCTAATTAAACCCTTAGTCTTCCTCTGTTGAATTCTAAATTTCTCCCAGCCCTCAGGTTTGTTTTTTCTAGACAATTTATATGCCTCTTCCTTGGCTTTAACACTTTCCCTAATTTCCCTTGTTAGCCATGGTTGAGCCACCTTCCCCGTTTTATTTTTACTCCAGACAGGGATGTACAATTGCTGACATTCATCCATGTGATCTTTAAATGTTTGCCATTGCTTATCCACCGTCAAACCTTTAAGTATCCTTTGCCAGTCTATTCTAGCCAATTCACGCCTCATACCGTCGAAGTTACCTTTCCTTAAGTTCAGGACCCTAGTTTCCGAATTAACTGTCACTCTCCATCTTAATAAAGAATTCTACCACATAATGGTCACCCTTCCCCAAGGGGCCTCGCATAACAAGATTGCTAATTAGTCCCTTCTCATTAAACATCACCCAGTCTAGGATGGCCAGCTCTCCAGTTGGTTCCTTGACATATTGGTCTAGAAAACCATCCCTAATACACTCCAGGAAATCCTCCTCCACCGCATTGCTACCAGTTTGGTTAGCCCAATCAATATGTAGATTAAAGTCGCCCATGATAACTGCTGTACCTTTATTGCACACATTCCTTATTTCTTGTTTGATGCTGTCCCCAACCTCACTACTACTGTTTGGTGGTCTGTACACAACACCCACTAGCATTTTCTACCCTTTGGAATTCCGCAGCTCTACCCATACCGATTCCACATCATCCGGGTTAATGTCGCTCCTTACTATTGCATTAATTTCCTCTTTAACCAGCAACGCCACCCCGCCTCCTTTTCCCCTCTGCCTATCCTTCCTAAATGTTGAATACCCCTGGATGTTGAGTTCCCAGTCTTGGTCACCCTGGAGCCATGTCTCAGTGATGCCAATTACATCATGTGCGTTAACTGCTATCTGCACAGTTAATTCGTCCACCTTATTCCGAATACTCCTCGCATTGAGGCACTGAGCCTTCAGGCTTGTCTTTTTAACACACTGCTCCTTTAGAATTTTTCTGTAATGTGGCCCTTTTTGTTTTTTGCCTTGGGTTTCTCTGCCCTCCACTTTTACTATTCTCCTTTCTATCTTTTGCTTGAGGAGATCTTCGAAGTGCTCCTTACTGCCTCGGTGTCCTCGAAGAGAGTGTCCCTGTTCTTGGCCAGCAGTGGGGTGGGGCCTTGGGTGTTTGGGCTGTAGGTGACCTTGACTGCAGTGAAGAATCCTCGTACATCATGGCTGTCGGTCAGCTGCTGAATCTCTTGTGCTTTCTGCACCCACCATCTGTTCTTTACGTCGTGCGTTTTTTGCAGGACCTCAGCCTTAAGTCACCTGTAATACTGCCTTGCTGCTCCCGAGTTGGGTTGTTTTATGCTTAGTTTGCCCTGCGTTTGTGATATATTAGCTCTTGGATCTCCTCGTCATTCTCATCAAACCAGTCCTGGTGTTTCCTGGTTGAATGGCCGAGTGTCTCTTGGCAGGCACTGGTTATGGAGGCCTTGAGGGCAGTCCAAGCGCTCTGGGCATTTTGCATCTCGGAGTCAAGGGTTGCCAGGTCAGCGTCATGATCAGCCAGAAAAAATCAAAAAGCAAGTTATTATTTAAATGGAGAAAGATTGCAAAGTGCCGCAGTACAGCGGGACCGGAGGGTACTTGTGCATGAAACAAAAAAGGATAGTATGCAGGTATAGCAAGTGATCAGGAAGGCTAATGGTATCTCGGCCTTTATTGCAAAGAGGATAGAGTATAAAAGCAGTGAAGTCTTGCTGCAGCTATATAAGGTATTGGTGAGGACACACCTGGAATACTGCATGCAGTTTTGGTTTCCATATTTATGAAAGGATATACTTGCTTTGGAGGCAGTTCAGAGAAGGTTCACAAGGCTGATTCCGGGGATGAAAGGGTTGACTTATGAGGAAAGGTTGAGTAGGTTGGGCCGCTGCTCATTGTAATTCAGAAGAATGAGAGGTGATCTTATCGAAACGTATAAGATTATGAGGGGGCTTGCCAAGGTGGATGCAGAGAGGATGTTTCCACTGATGGGGGAGACTAGAACTAGAGGGCATGTTCTTAGAATAAAGGCCCCCCCATTTAAAACATGAGGAGGAATTTCTTTTGAGGGTTGTAAATCTGTGGAATTCGCTGCCTCAGATCTGTGGCAGCTAGGACATTGAATAAATTTAACACAGAAATAGACAGTTTCTTAAACGATAAGGGGTTACGGGGAGCGGGCGGGGAAGTGGAGCTGAGTCCATGATCAGATCAAACATGATATTGAATGGTGGAGCAGGCTCGAGGGGCCGTATGGTCTACTCCTGTTCCTATTCCGTATGCTATGTAAGTTGTGTTTGCACTTTGTCTTGAAGTTACCAGTTGGATAAATAATGAAGTAGATGTGGTGTAGCTTCCCCCCCCAAAAGGTTTGAGATGACACCAACAAAGTTGGCTGCAAAAGTTCAGGCATATGGTATAGAAGTGTAGCAGCATAAACATAAAGTGGGTTGGACAGGAAGTAATGGGAGTTGATTGGATAGATGGATGAGAAATGGCATATTGCAGGGTTCAACGCTAGGTCCACTTCTGTGCTTATTCACATGAAGAGGAGCATGATATCAACATGTTTATGGCATGATGGTTTTAGCAAACAGCAGGAGGGCATCCAAAGATTAATGACCTGGGCAGACAGGTGGTAGGTAAATTTAATGCAGAGAATTATGAGGTTATTGGGAGGGGAAAAAATGAATAGGACTGTGCACTTCAACGATGAAGGATGTGGATGAACAGACACAGGGGTTCAAATATAATTTACTTGAGGACAGATAGATCAAGCCAATAGCATTTTGACTTGTATGAATAGGGGCATGGGGTGCAAGTGCAAAGATAGATTTGTATAAAGCAGTGGGGTACCACAAGGTTCAGTGCTGGGACCCCAGCTATTTACAATATACATTAATGATTTGACCAAGGAATTGAATGTAATATCTCCAAGTTTGTAGATGACACTAAGCTGGGTGGCAGTGTGAGCTGTGAGGAGGGTGCTAAGAGGCTGCAGCGTGACTTGGACAGGTTAGGTGAGTGGGCAAATGCATGGCAGATGCAGTATAATGTGGATAAATGTGAGGTTATCCACTTTGGTGGCAAAAACTGGAAGACAGAATGTTATCTGAATGGTGACAGATTAGGAAAAGGGGAGGTGCAACGAGACCTGGGTGTCATGGTACATCAGTCACTGAAAGTTGGCTTGCAGGTACAGCAGGTGGTGAAAAAGACAAATGGTATGTTGACCTTCATAGCTAGAGGATTTGAATATAGGAGCAGGGAGGTCTTACTGCAGTTGTACAGGGCCTTGGTGAGGCCACACCATGAATATTGTGTACAGTTCTGGTCGTCTCATCTGAGGAAGGACATTCTTGCTATTGAGGGAGTGCAGCAAAGGTTCACCAAACTTATTCCTGGGATGCCAGGACTGACATATGGAAAAAGACTGGATCGACTAGGCTTATATTCACTGGAATTTAGAAGAAGGAGAGGGGATCTCATAAAAACATTAACATTCTGATGGGATTGGACAGGTTAGAATGTTCCTGATGTTGGGGAAGTCTAGAACCAGGGCTCATAGATAAGGGGTAAGCCATTTAGAACATAAGAACATAACATAAGAATTAGGAACAGGAGTAGGCCATCTAGCCCTTCGAGCCTACTCCGCCATTCAAAAAGATCATGGCTGATCTGGCCGTGGACTCAGCTCCACTTACCCGCCCGCTCCCCATAACCCTTAATTCTCTTATTGGTTAAAAATCTATCTATCTGTGATTTGAATACATTCAATGAGCTAGCCTCAACTGCTTCCCTGGGCAGAGAATTCCACAGATTCACAACCCTCTGGGAGAAGAAAGGACTGATGAGGAGAAACTTCTTTACTCAGAATTGTAAACCTGTGGAATTTTCTACCACAAAGTTGTTGAGGCCAGTTTGTTAATTGTATTCAAAAGGGAGTTAGATGTGGCCCTTACGGCTAAAGGGATCAAGGAGTATAGAGAGGAAGCAGGAATGGGGTACTGAAGTTGCATGATCAGCCATCATATTGAATGGTGGTGCAGGCACGAAGGGCCAAATGGCCTACTTACTCAGGTACCTATTTTCTATGTTTCTAAACTACAACACTGCAGTTTTGGGTGGCCCATTATAGAAAGGGCATTAAATCCATGAGACAGTGCATACCATAGATTCACCAGGATAATTGGGATGAGAAAATATAGTTGAGACTGGAAATACCATGGCTATTTCTAGTGGAGCAGACAATAGGGGATTTGAGTTCTTTTTAAATTATGAACAGCTTTGATGGGGTGAATAAGGGAAGACTTTCCTCCAGTGAGGAATCTTCAATTTGGGAGAAACAGTTATAGAAGTTTTATTTGCACAGATTTATTGGAGCATGGAATATATTGCCAAAGTAATTGAGGTAGAAACTATTCCTTCAAATATTTATCCATTTCCTCTTTTTTTTTTAAAAGAAATGCAGAAGATAGCATGATACAATACTACAGGTGACGGCAGGGTTTGGTTTGATCTAGCAAAGAGCTGGCACACAATGGACCAAATGGACTCCTTCACGACAGCAAGCTGCCTATTCTACATTCAATCGTGTCTGTATAATGTAAAGCACATTGGCATAGTTGTTTTCCCCGACCGTGCACCGAGATAGAGCATGTAAATAATGCAGAATTATCGGGATTCAGAAAAGCAGTGCAAATTGGTTAAACTCAGTGCTAAATTTGGGATGTGTGGGGGGGGGGGGGGGGGGGGAGGCGGTGGAGGAGGGGAGAGGGAGAAAACAGTTGAGTCTGAAACTATAGAAGGAATTGGGCAATATTTTGCATATGGAACTCAGCACACAGAAGTGAAGATTTTGCAGATTGTTGGAACTCTTAGTGATGAGTACCTAGAAGTGGCTGAAAGATCTTGATGATGAATTACACATTGCTCTGCAATAACTGCACAAGCTTGTGCAATCAATCACACTGGAATACTGAGCTTCATTGCGATATGGGCTTAAACCATATCTGTCATGCTTGAAGCTGTCATGGTGCACATTGGCGTGTCATGCTGAAGCTGTCATGGTGCACATTGGAGTGCTTTCATCACCAAAACACGAGAGAAACATCCAAGCCCTCGAAGAAGTACAGACAGGCTGATCCCTAGTGGAGGTCTTGTTTATGAAGGCTAGAACCTCCCTTCTTGGTCCCCATCTTAGCTGATTTAGTAAATGGTTTCCTCTCCTCGGGTACTGGTCCCCTCCCTTTCAAATCGGACATTATCACACCCTCTCTTCAACCCCACCCCTGTCCTTGCAAACTGATGCTCCATCTCCAACCTCCCGTTTCCCTCAAGTCCTTGATCCTTGAACATATTGTCGCCTCCAAATCAATGCCCATCTTTCTTGCAGCTGCCATGTTTGAACCTCTCCAATCAGGTGTCCACCTATGCCATAGTACTGAAATGGCCCTAAACAAAGTCAGAAGTTAAAACTTGTGATTTGTGTGGTGCACTATCCCTCCTCCACCTGTTGCAGCCATTGGCACAGTTGACCCACACCATCCTCCTCCAAAGCCTTTCCATATTATCCAGCTGAGTGGGACTGTCCTTGCCCAATTCCACTAGTGTCAGCTGTGGCTCAGTGGTAGCGCTCCCGCCTCTGAGTCAGAAGGTCGTTGGTCCAAGGACTTTAGAGTACAAAAATCTAGGTTGACACTGCAATGCAGTACTGGGGGAGTGCTGTACTGAGTTGCTGTCTTTTGGATGAGACATTAAAACGAGACCCCATCTGTCCTCTCGGATGAAGTAAAAGATCCCATGGCATTATTTCGAAGAGCTGAGTGTTCTCCGATGCCTGGCCAATATTTATCCCTCAATCAACATTATTAAATTATCTGGTTGTTAGCACATTGCTGTTTGTGGACCTTGCTGTGCACAAATTGGTGCTGTATTTCCTGCATTACAACAGTGACTGCACTTCAAAAGTACTTAATTGGTTGTAAAGAACTTTGGTACATTCTGAGGATGTGAAAGGCGCTTTATAAATGCAAGTTTTGTTCCTTATCTTTCCAGTCAGTCGGAGAATCTCCTACAATTGCTTCTCTTCTTGCTCCCACAAGGTTAAATCTGGAGTCTCCCAAGAATCCATCCTTGGCCTCTTCCGATTTCTCAACTGCAAATTGCCTCCGTGACCTCACTGAAACATGTCCGGTTCCACACTGACATCAAGCTCTGATTCATCACCATATCTCTTGGCCCCTCCACTGCTTATGTGTTGTCAGACTGTTTCTCTGATGAGCTGAAATTTCTTTCAATTGGGAAGACTGAAGCCATTGTTTTTGGTCCCCGCCACAAACTCTCTTTCGGAGTCACCGATTCCATCACATTCACTAGCTGTTATCTCGGCTGAAACAGACGCTTTGCGATCTTAGCCTTCTATTTGACCTTGAGCTGGGTTTCTGACCCCATTCTCTCCATCACCAAGACCACCTAAATCCATCTCCATAATATCGCACATCTCCTTTCCTGCCTCAGCCCATCTGCTGAAACTCTCATTCATGCTTTCATTACATAGAAATGTAGAAAATATGTGCAGGAGTAGGCCATTCAGCCCTTCGAGCCTGCACTGCCATTCAATAAAATCATGGCTGATCATGCACTTCAGTACCCCATTTCTGCTTTCTCTCCATACCCCTTGATCCCTTTAGCCGTAAGAGCCACATCTAACTCTTTTGAATATATCTAACGAACTGGCCTCAACAACATTCTGTGGTAGCGAATTCCACATATTCACAACTGAGTGAAGAAGTTTCTCCTCATCTCGGTCCTAAATGGCTTACCCCTTATCTTTAGACTGTGACCCCTGGTTCTGGACTTTCCCAACATCGGGAACATTCTTCCTGCATCTCACCTGTCCAATCCCGTCAGAATTTTATGTTTCTATGAGATCCCCTCTCATTCATCTAAATTTCATTGAATATAAGCCTAGTCAATCCAGTCTTTCTTCATATGTCAGTCCTGTCATCCTGGGCATCAGTCTGGTGAACCTTTTGCTGCACTCCCTCAATAGCAAGAATGTCCTTCCTCAGATTAGGAGACCAAAACTCTACACAGTATTCAACGTGTGGCCTCACCAAGGCCCTGACTTACCTCCCAGACTTGATGCTTTCAATGTACTCATGACTGCCCATCCATTTCCCATCCTCCATCAACTGAAGTTCATCCAAAACCCTGCTGCTTGTATCCAACTTGCACCAATTCCTGTTCACCCATCACCCCTGTGCTCACTGAACTACATTGGTTCTTGGCCCAGCAATGCCACGATTTTAAAATTCTCATCCTTGTGTTCAATCCATCAATGGCCTCGCCCTTCCCTATCTCTGTAACCTCTTCCAGCCCTACAATTTGCCAAGAAATCTGAGCTCCTCCAATTCTGGCCTCTTGCCTCTTTGCCCCATTGTTGTCAGTCATCTAAACACTAAGCTGTGGAATTCCCTACCAAACCTCTCTGCCCCTCTTTGACCAAGCTTTTGGTCACCTGTATTGATGTCTGCTTTGGCTCGGTGTCATTTTTTTTTGTTTGTTTACGTTCCTGTAAAGTGCCTTGAGTGTTTTACTATGTTAAAGGCGTAGAAAAATCTCCCAAAGAAGCCAACTGATATGGATGTTTAGAGGTGTTTTGCATTAGATGTCCTGGCCTGCCATTGTACAAGTGACTAGTCACTTCTTTTCTCAAATATTTGTCTTTTGTTTGCTCCAGAAATTAATATACACATTGCAGTAAAATCTCCCAATGTTTTTTCGGTGCTGTCCTTGATAGCGCAGGTGTTGACTCGATTTTAAACACCAGCATTGGTGTGTCGGCCTGATTCTCTGGAAATGCAGGCCTTTGAGGAAAACTTTGAAAATTTGAGATTTAAAATCAGATTTGAAAATGGAAATTGTTAATACATAGAAGCTGTAGGTGGACGATCCCAAGTTTGTTCCTGAGTTAACTAATCTTGGCCAGCACCACTGATGCTCCCTGGGCTAGGGTGGGGTGAGGCAGGCAAGGTTCCTGGCAGCTATTTAGTAACTGCCCGTTGAAAGTTCATGTAGATATTGGGCAAAGTGACTCTCGCTGTGATATGAGGACTCTAATTTCCTCCCCACAAACCTGTCCGTCTGCGTGCCATTGCTAGCTGACTAAGCCTATTCATGAAGGATTGCTCCTTGGTTGACGTACCATAGAATAGAGATGCTGTTGCTTGTGAACCATATCTCTACCATGAGTTGCCCCCTTTAGAATTGTTGAATGAACTTGCATTTATATAGCACCTTATTTACTCAAATGTCCCAAAGCACATCACATTCAATTAATTCACTTTGAAATGTAGTTGTCATATCAGCAAATGTGGCCAATTTGTGAATAGCAAGATTCCATGTGCAGCAAATGATTGGGTCGGTCTTTTAGGACCAGGACTTTCCCATGTCTCTTCAAATGGTGCTGTTGGATCGCGGCGCGCTCTTCGCAGTAGGGGACGGAGCCTAACACTCGCGCCGATTTTCTAAGCAGCAGGGGGTGGGTACAATTTAAATTAGCCTTCGTGGTGCTGGCAACCCTGCGCGTGCGCGTTGGAGCGTGCGCGCATGCGCAGTCTCTCACAAACATTGGCACTCAGCCATTTTTTAAAATACTGCAGAAAAAGTGAAGATTTGTTTCTTGGACCCCTGCAAAGGCTTGTAATTTAATTTTTTTTGATATTTCTGTGTGTGAGGGAGTGCTTTTAGCAGCACTGCTGAATAAATCACCTGCTGAAATCAGTGAGTTCAGCTTTTCACTGCTAAACTTGCAGAACCGGTGCTGCATTGGTGCATGCAAATTAAGGACTGTGTGTTTGGAGAAATAAGAGTGCCAATTCAACTTTGCAATAATACGTGGTGTTGACAATGCAGCACCCATTCAGCAAATTTAAATATAAAACTGTCGATGTGGCTGCCTCTCCCTGTCCAAATGGCTTCAGTCCCCCTCACAGCTCGAAGGCTGCTGCTGTATCTTCGGCTGCCAGCCAGCCACTGACGCCGCTGATATCCTATGGCCCTATGGCCGAATGGCCTCACGTCCGTCCGCTGCTGATTCTTTGGCTGCCGGCCAGCCACTGACGCCGCCCCTAAAGCGTGGCCGATTGGCCTCAAGAACCTTAATGAGCTGCGTGTGTCCTGCGTTGATTCTTCGGCTGCCGGCCAGCCACTGATGCCGCTGCTATCTCATGGCCGAATGGCTTCACATCGGTCCGCTGATTCTTCGGCTGCCGGCCAGCCACTGACACCGCTGATATCTCATGGCCGAATGGCCTCGGGTCCGTCCGGTGCTGCTTCGCGGCCAGCCACGAAGAGAATGAAGGCCTGCCTCAAGCACTGCAGCTCAGCTCGAAGCTTGCTGCCGCTGCCGTCGAGACACTGACGCCACACCGCTGCCTGTCTCCAACATGAAAGGCCTGCCTGAAGCACTTTCACACAGGTAGGAACATGGTTTATTTAATCTTTTCTTTGCTTATAAAATTTTATTCAGGTTGGATTTATTTGTATAAGTATAACTACGGATTGATTGTAGAATTTAATGATTTCCCCTCCCCCCCCCCCCCACCTCGTTCCCTACGCCTAATTTGTAACCTACGCCTGATTTTCTAAAGTGTAGACAAGGTTTTTTTCGAGCGTACAAAAATCTTCACTTACTCCATTCTAAGTTAGTTTGGAGTAAGCTTTCACTCACGAAACTTTGAAATCAGGCGTAAGTGGCCGAACACGTCCCCTTTTGAAAAATAAATTCTGTTCCAAAGTGAAACTGTTCTACCTGACTAGAACTGGAGCAAACTAAATGTGGAGAATTCCGATTTCTAAGATACTCCGTTCTACACCAGTTGCTCCTAAAAATCAGGAGCAAATCATGTGGAAACTTGGGGCCATAAAAGGGAGCTTGACTCCAAAACTGATGCACAAGAGTTCTGGTATCTAACCTCACTACAAATATACTTTCGATATTTGTTCACGAAAGACAAGTGAATGTTTCTACTTTCTAGTGTGCAGTGTGGTTGGCTAAAATTGCATGGCAGTCTCAAATTCATTGGGAGTTAAATCTCCCTATGCAGTACCTTTTTGGTGCTTTAATTTCTGTTGTGACTTTTGTACAGTAGCCAACAGTATGCTATCTGATCTAATGTTGACTCTTTTCAGAAGTTGTACGATGGATGTGTTCACGGAGTAGAAAACATCCATTTGGAAACTTATTTCCCTGTATCAATACAAAGTTTAAAAATCTGTGTTTAAAGGAATATCTTTTCCTTCCTTTCAATTATATCAAACGCGGATCAGTGGTATTCTTCAGAGTGGTGAGAATGTGGAACTGTCCTAAAAGGTGCTATATAAATGCAAGTTATTTCTTCTATCTGGATTTCACAGAATTTTCACTACTTATAAATCACAGCCACAGCATTGAAATAAATTATCAACCAGAATGCTATACTGGACCGTCAGCATAGATTTTTGTGCTCAAGTTTCTGGAGTGAAACTTCAATGCACAGTTTTCTTACTCTGAAGTGAGAGAGTGCTACCCACTGAGCCCCCGTCTGACACCTAAAGGTTTTGGCCTGGTTTCGAACCCGGGATCTTTTGCGTGTTAAGTAAACACAATAACCACTCGACTGCAGAAACATGCCCCATTAACTTATTTCCCATTTTTGACAAGATTGTTAGATGTTGTTGTCTCATACTGTAGTGCCAACAAGCTTTAAATTCACTTTTTAGGTTGTCTGAAATTTGCATAGTTCGAACATTTTTTAAAACAAAACAAAACTAGATCCCAATTCTTTCAATGAGTGAAATGTAGATGGGGAGTGATTAAATTACTGAACTACCTCAGTAATTATTCAAAATTGCATTCTGATGTAATTATTTACAGTAGTGGTATTTATGATTTATGGTTCTTTTGCAGAAGTAATTTGCATCATGTGTGGAACACCTGCCAAGGTTTTGCAATTTAGTTTAACATCTAGGGCAGGCAGAAAATCAATCCAAGCTAATAGAAAAACAAGCTTTGAAGATTATGACTAAGTTACGATGAGGCTGTTAAGATGGGAAACTTAGAAAGATTGGAGGTAAGAACAATGGACTTGTCGAAGTTCTTTCGAAAGGTATAGCCTCCTGGTAGTAAACACTGGTTAGATATAAGCTTGGACAATTGTGCCACATTTTTCATTGCTGCACAGCTATTAATACAAAAAAGACAGCAGAATTATTTGGCATTTGTTGAGAGACCATCTCATAGTTCCTCTTGCACTGCTTCACATCAGCTGCAATTTCACTAATTAGCCATATTTGAAACTTCAAAAGTGCACTGGAATTTCCTTAATATTTCAACATTAGTAAAGAGCTGACCTGATAGTTGACAGGTCACTGCTCTTCCAATGCTGTAACGCAGAGCTTTGCCCACTAGTCCAATTTGGGGGAAACAACATAGTGCATGCCAGCAATCTGATGCTATCAAAAATCATTAGAAAAAAACAATATGTCCAATTAGAAATCAGAAGGCTAGTTTGAGTTCCCAGACTGTTTCAAAATGTGCTATAACCACTTTTGGATATGGTTTACCTGCCACATGTGTTACATATTTATTTATAATGGTGGTTATTAATTGTTTCCATCAGCTCTCAATGCCAGTGGTTTTTTGGAGTTGTGCCCACTTAACTGCACTCATCTGTGTCTTAATGAGTGTTGGGAACTGGACTGCACAAGTTTGTGTTACAAAACAGCATAGCTTTGACTTGCCTGCTAATGAGCACTCTTTGATGAAGTGACATTTCCAATTTTTTTGTTTGCTGTGCTTGTTTGTATCTGAGTCAATTGGTGCTGAATACTAGTTTTTTTGTCATCCTGGACCTGTACCCAATTCGAACTAGGGGCTTATTTAAGACCCATGCACCAGCAGAGTGGAGATGTTAAACATCAGTCTGAGTTAGATTTGAACCACAAAAGGCACTGTTGGTGCAACTCCCCATCCAAAAAAATCTACAGATCACTGGGGCTACATTTTGTATGTGATTTTGGACACTCTGCATTTAAACGGTTATTAAATGATTGGGGAGGGTTGAGAGAAAGTCCAGGATGATTCTGGGATTTGAGTTCTTCGGCAGCACCTCCCAAACCCGCGACTTCTACCACCTAGAAGGACAAGGGCAGCAGGGGCATGGAAACACTATCACCTCCAAGTTCCCTTCCAAGTCATACACCATCCTGTCTTGGCAATATATTGACATTCCTTCATCGCCACTGGAATTCCCTCCCTAACAGCACTCGGAGTACCTTCATCACACAGACTGCAGCTGTTCAAGAAGGCAGCTCCATCACCATATTCTCAAGGGCAATTAGCGATGGGCAATAGATGCTGGCATTGCCAGTGATGCCCATAACCTGTGAGTTTATTTTAAAAAAAAAAGATTTTAGGCAAGTGATTTGCAGAACTGAACTATGGAGAAAAGATTGAGAAATGTGACTCAAAGACATTAGCATATAGGGCTGTGTAGAATTAAAGAACCCAAATTTGAAACCAAGAAGTCAGAAGCAAACTGTTCGCTCCCCCTCACTTTCACTCTGCGGTGGAGTAGAAATATGCAACATGCGATTAACAAAAGCAGCTGATGCTATGACTATCCTGCTCTGAGGGAGTTAACTATTTACATCGGAACATCAGAAATAGGAGCAGGTGTAGGTCATTCTAAGATCATAACTAATCTGATCTTGGGCTCAGCTCCACTTCCCTGCCCACTCCCCATAACCTTTCACTCCCTTATCTTTCAAAAAGTCTGTGTCTCTAAAATATAGTTTAATGACCCAGCCTCCACAGCTCTCTGCAGCAGAGAATTCCACAGATTTACGACCCTCAGAAGAAATTCCTCCTCATCTCAGTTCTAAATGGACAACCCCTTATTCTCAAACGATTCCCTCACGAGTGGGAACATCCTCTCTGCATCTACCATGTCGAGCCCACTCAGTATTTCATGTTTCAATAAGATCACCTCTCGTTCTTCTAAACTCCAATGAGTATAGGCCCAACCTACTTAACTTAAGTCAATCCCTTCATCTCTGGAATCAATCACGTGAATCTTCTATGAACTGCCTCCAATGCAAGTATATCCCCCCTCAAATAAGGAGACCAAAACTGGATGCAGTACTCTAGGTATAGTCTCACCAATACCCTATACAGCTGCAGCAGTACTTCCCTGATTTGATATTCCATCCCCCTTGCAATAAAGGCCAACATTCCATTTGCTTTCCTGATTACTTGCTGTACCTGCTTACTGTATGTCATGCACAAGGACCCCCAAGTGTGTCTTACTGCAGCATTTTGTAATCTCCATTGAAAAAATAATTTGCTTTTTTATTTTTCCTACCAAAGTGGATAACCTCTCATTTCCCACATTATATGCCATCTGCCAAATGTTTGCCCACTCACTTAGCCTGTCTATATCCCTTTGCAGATTCTGTGTCCCACCCACAACTTGCTTTCGCACCCATCTTTGTATCATCAGCAAACGTGGTTATATTACACTCTGTCCCTTTATCCAAGTCATTAATCTAGATTGTAAAAAGTTGAGGACCCAGCACTGATCCCTGCAGCACCCCACTAGTCACTGTTTGACAACCGAAAAATGACCCATTTATCCTGACTCTCTGTTTTCTGTTAGCCAGTCCGCTATCCATGCTATAATATATTGCCCCCAACCCCATGAACTTTTATCTTGTGCAGTAACCTTTTATGTGGCACCTTATCGAATGCCTTCTGGAAATCCAAATACACCACATCCACTGGTTCCCCTTTATCCATGCTGCTCGTTACATCCTGCAAACTCCAGTAAATTTGTCAAATGATTTATCTTTCATAAAACCATGCTGACTCTGCTTGACTGTATTATGCGTTTCAAAATGTCCTGTTACTGCTACCTTAATAATGGACTCTTAGCATTTTCCCAACGACAGATGTTAGGCTAACTGGTCTATAGTTTCCTGCTTTTTGTCTGCCTCCAATTTAAAATTGGGATTGACTGCGAGTGTAGGCATATGTTCATCTCCATATCAGCACAGTTGTGTAAATAAATAAATAAGGAGCTGACGAATTGAGTTGTCACTTTCCAATGAAAGCCATGAGGCAGCTATGGTGAAGTGTATAACGGTTCTGACTAGGGGAAGGAGTCGTCATAAGCGAAGTTTCTACTGCCGTCAGGATGTTAATTGATTGGGGCTGTTCGTAAGGAATTAAACATTCTGCAGAGTGATGGAGCAAGCTAGCAGTTGGCCCACCAGTTGTACTTGGGCCAGACTTGATGGATCAACTGGTCTTTTCCCGCCTGTCAATTTTGTTTGTTTGCATTTACTTGGATGGGAGGCCCAAAGATGTTGGTGTTTGAAATGTCATTTTTATAGTAATGTTTGAGGCATGAGTAAGTAACAGCAAGTTGATTTAAATCCATAAGAACATGAATAAGAGCAGGAGTAGACCATTTGACCCCTCGAGCATGCTCCACCATTTAATAAGATCATGGCTGATCTGATCATGGACTCAGCTCCACTTCCCTGCCTGCTCCCCATACTGATAAGAACGTAGGAAATCCAGCTTTAGGTGCTGAAGGAAAGAAGTGAGGGATCAATATCGGCCTGTAAAATCCAAGGTTTCTTTAAGACATAAGATTTAGGAGCAGGGCATACGGCTCCTCCAGCCTGCTCTGCCATTCAGTAAGATCATGGCTGATCTTCAACCTCAACCTCACTTTCCTGCCAATCTCCATATCCCTTGATTTCTTGAGTCCAAAAATCTATATTTCAACTTTGAATGTACTCAACGATTTAACATCCACAGCCCGTTAAGGTAGCGTGTTCCAAATATTCACAACCCTGAGTGAAGAAATTCCTCCTCATAATCTTAAATGATCTACCCCTTATCCTGAGACTCTGCCCCCTAGTTCTAGACTCTCCAGCCAGGGAAAACAATTTCTCAGCATCTACCCTGTCAATCCCCCTCAGAATCGTGTATGTTTCAAAGAGATCACCCCTCATTCTTCGAAACTCCAGAGAGTATAGGCACAAACTACTCAATCTGTCCTCATAGGACAACTCTCATCCCAGGAATCAATCTTGTGAACCTTTGTTGCACAGCCTCTAAGTATATCCTTCCTCAGATAAGGAGACCAAAAACTGTGCACAGTACTCCAAGTGTACTGGACCAAAGCCCTGTACAATTGCAGCAAGAGTTCTTTATTGCAAGGGGTTTGGAGTATAAGAATAAAGGCCAACATGACATTTGCCTTCCTAATTGCTTGCTGTATCTACATGCTAACTCTGTTTCCTGCACGAGGGCACTTAAATCTCTGAACACCAACATTTAATAGTTTACACCATTTAAAAAATATTCTTTTTTTCTCTCTCTTTCTTACCAAAGTGAATAACCTAATTTCCCCACATTATACTCCATCTGTCACCTTATTGCTCACTCAGTTGTGTCCTCCTCGCTGCTTACTTTCCCACCTAGCTTTTTATCAGCAAACTTGGATACATTACACTCGGTCCCTTCATCTAAGTCATGAATATAGACTGTAAATTATAGAATCATAGAAATTTACAATACCGAAGGAGGCCATTTCGGCCCATCGTGTTCACGCCAGCCGACAGCTATCCAACCTTATCCCACTTTCCAGCTCTTGGTCCGTAGCCTTGTAGGTTACGGCACTTCAAGTGCACATCCAAGTATTTTTTTTTAAAGTGGTGAGGGTTTCTGCCTCGCCCACCCTTTCAGGCATCGCGTTCCATACCCGCACCACCCTCTGAGTGGAAAAAAAATCCCCTCAAAACCTCCTATCAAATACTTTAAGTCTATGCTCCCTGGTTGTTGACCCCTCTGCTAAGGGAAATAGGTCCTTCCTATCCACTCGATCTAGGCCCTTCATATTTTTAAACAAACACATCCAGCCTATAATCTTTTCTCAACTAAAATTCTCCAGTCCAGACAAATAGCTGAGGCCCAAGCACTGAGCATTGCAGCATCCCAATAGTTACAGACTGCCAACCACAAAATTACCCATTTATCCCTACTGTTTTCTGTCCATTAACCAATCCTCTACCCATGTTAATATATTACCCCTGGGCCCTTATATTGCATAGCAATCTTTTATGTGGCACCTTATCAAATGCCTTTTGGAAATCCAAATGTACTACATCCACTGGTTCCTCTTTATCTACCCTGCTAGTTACATTCTCATAAAACTCTAAATTTTGTTAAACATGATTTCCCCTTCATAAAATCATCTTGATTCTGACTAATAAAATTGTTTTTCTAAGTGCCCTGTTACCATTTCCTTAAGGAAAGACTTGGATTTATATAGCACCTTTCACGACCACTGGGCGTCTCAAAGCGCTTTAACGGCAAATAAAATACTTTTGGAGTGTAGTCACTATTGTAATGTAGGAAATGCAGCAGCCAATTTGCGCACAAGCAAGCTCCCACAAGCAGCAATGTGATAATGACTGGATAATCTGTTGTTTTTGTTATGTTGATTGAGGGATAAATATGGGCCAGGACATTGGGGGTAATCCCCTGCTCTTCGAAATAGTGCCAAGGGATCTTTTCCATCCACTTGAGAGAGCAGACGGGACCTTGGTTTAACGTCTCATCTGAAAGACGGTACCTCAGACAGTGTAGTGGTGTTTTTTTTTTATTGTGCTCAAGTTCCTGGAGTGGGACTTGAAGCCACAACCTTCTGACTCGGGCGAGAGTGCTGCCCACTGAGCCACAACTAACACTGACAATGGATTCCAGCATTATCCTGACGACTGATGTCAGGCTAACTAGCCTGTAGTTCCCTGCCTTCTCTCTCCCTCCTTTCTTGAATAGCGGGGTTGCATTTGCATTTACTTTCTATAGCAAAAGTGAGGAGATAAATTTGAAAAGATTGGGGAGAGATGTATTAAGCAGGGGATGGTAGTGTTGGACATGTTTATACTTAGGATATGTTTTTAGAAAACATCAGGGTAAAAATTCAATTTTTGCAGCATCTTGCCCTGTAGAAGCCCGTAACATGAAAATGTGCACTGCTCACTGGTGATTGGGTTTTTGCTATCTATGCTGTGAGTGCAGAACTGAAACATTATCTTGTAACTCGAATCCAAAATTTGAGCTGCTTTTTTCCAGAAATAAATCTACTCAAATTATAGAAAAAAGGTTCCTTTGCCATACTACACCCAAATGCTGTTGTCTCCAGTAACCACCACTTAAATCCATGAATTCAGGGACTTCACGCCATCTCTTTTGGAAGAGCCTAAACTGAAACTGTCTCGGCAATGCCTTATGCTGTTTAAAATCAGAAGCTTCCTGCTGTATAAACACACTCCTTAGGGGAAACAAAAATCGCCTTGGAATTAGTTTGGTTTCCTGCTGAGGGATGTATAGAACTGATAGGGTTATCAATCGGTCTGCAGAGTTATCTCGTATGTCCAACATACCACACACACTTCTAAATTTATTCTGCATTTAACTTGCATCGTGATTATGTACACTTTTCTGCAATATCCACTTGCTAAATGCGAGAAGTCCTGGCAATGCTAATATTTGCAGTATGTACTGAATAGTTTGGAAATCTTGAAGTATTGTGTGAATTCCTGCTAGTCTCTTTGGGCAGCAGTTTCAAACTATGTTGGACACAGATGAACTAAAATGAATGTCAATTTACTGTAGTATAATTGAGGTGCAACAAAAATGCTCAAATGGTTCATGCGAGGAAAAGAGTGTAGGTGCTACGGATAGTGCAATGGCAATTTTTTTTCTCGTGTTGAAGGTTGGCGTTTGTAATTTGCTTTGAAAAATTGACCATCTCGAAAATTGGACCATGTGGTTTGAGCCATCGTGTTCTTGGTGCAGAAACTGTGAAAGTGATCGTTCTGTATGCCTGGTCTTAAATCCACAGCAAGCCTAAAGGAGCATGGACACACTCCATCACTTTTCAGAAGGCCAGCATACTTCTGATTTCTTCACATTATAAGTGGTCTTGTTTTGTTATGAAAATCTTTCCATGTTTGGGGGCAGGGGAATAAAGTAGTTGAACTCCAAGGAACCAACCTCCATGTCAATGAATTTTGCAGATTTTTGTCACTACACCTGGGAGTGCACACAAAGCTGGTCGGTAATGACCTAAATTGATTCATCAATACAAATAAAGTCTCAGTTTTTAAAAAATGTGAGAATCTCAATCAATGGAATTGTACACAAGATGTGATTGTAAACACTATACACTAACCTCAATCTAAATGTACCCATATTTGTAAATAGCTTTATAAAATGTGAATGTATATTCTTGAATATAACAGTTGGGTGGACAGCAGTCAGGAAAAGGAACTAGAGATGACCATAACTAGAGGCCCAACATAAGAAATTACAATATTTTAACAAGATTATTAGAGATCACTTGAGGATCCAAACAGAGTTCATGCAATAATTACATAGTAAATGATTATTCCTTTTAAGTATTCAGCACGGGGGAGTCCAGGGTTATGAAGAACAGCAGGGAAGTAATGTTGAGGCCAAGGTCATATCAGCCATCGTCTTCTTGAAAGGCGGAGCAGGCTCGAGGGACCGTATGATCTACTCTCCTCCTATTTCTTATGTTCTTGTGTAATGTGGCCTCTAAGTTCTGTACTTAAACATTAGATGGAGGTCCGAGATTGACTCATGTGGTCTCTGCAGATATGAACAACCTGAGGTTGCCAAGTGAAACTAGTATCAAGTCTACAAAGTATTAACAGTTGTCATGTGGGAATCTCAATACAGGGGATGTTGTCATTAACTGGCAATAAACTAGTACAAAAGCAAAATATTACAGATGCTGTAAATCTGAAATAAAAACAGACAAAGCTGGAAGCAATCAGCAGCTCCAGCCACATCTGTGGAGAGAGAAAGAGTTGTTTAAGGATGATGCCCTTTCGTCAAAACTGGAAACAGTTTGAGATGTAACAGGCAATAAATTAATGTCGTATTTGTCAAGTTACCAAACGAACCCAAATAACTGGATCCATATTTAGCATCAATACCCGGTGAAATAATTTATCAATGAGAATAAATAAAATCACCTAAATATACGCCAATACATTGCTTACTATTTTGTGGAAACTATTGAAGTTTCATCCCATGTGGATGTTGGAAAACACGGTGCTTCTAGAAAACATTTGATTAAGTCCTATGTGAAAGACTGCTATACAAACTTAAAGCAGTGGATATCTTTACTAAAATTAGCTGAGGGAGCAACAGATACTAATTAAGGAACTGATGTCAAGGTGAGGAAGTGTAACTTGAGATATCTAGTGAATCAGTGAGGCACTTGCTGTTTCTAATCAAAGCTGGGTCATTTCTGAACCTCCGTGCAAATTAGTCAAATTCAGTTACTGGAAAAGATAGTTAAAACATAGAAAATAGGTGCAGGAGTAGGCCATTCGGCCCTTCGAGCCTGCACCACCATTCAATAAGATCCTGGCTGATCATTCATCTCAGTACCCCTTTCCTGCTTTCTCCATACCTCTTGATCCCTTTAGTCATAAGGGCCATATCTAACTCCTTCTTGAATATATCTAACAAACTGGCCAATAACTCTACGGTAGAAAATTCCACAGTTCACAACTCTAAGTGAAAAAGTTTCTCCTCATCTCGGTCCTAAATGGCTTAGCTCTTATCCTTAGACTGTGACCCCTGGTTCTGGACTTCCCCCAACATTGGGAACCTCTAACCTGTCTAGTCCTGTCAGAATTTTATATGTTTTTATTAGATCCCCTCTCATTCTTCTAAATTACAGTGAATACAGGCCCAGTCGATCCAGTCTCTCCTCATAAGTCAGTCCTGCCATTTCGGGAATCAGTGTGGTGAACCTTCGCTGCACTTCCTCGATAGCAAGAATGTCCTTCCTCAGATTAGGAGACCAAACCTGAACACGATATTCCAAGTGAGGCCTCACCAAGGCCCTGTATAACTGCAGTAAGACCTCCCTGCTTCTATATTCAAATCCCCTAGCTATGAAGGCCAACATGCCATTTGCCGCCTTCACCGCCTGCTGTACCTGCATGCCAACTTTCAATGACTGATGTACCATGACACCCAGGTCTCATTGCAACTCCCCTTTTCCTAATCTGCCATTCAGATAATATTCTGCCTTTGTGTTTTTGCCACCAAAGTGGATAACCTCACATTTATCCACATTATACTGCATCTGCCACGCATTTGCCCACTCACCTAACCTATCCAAGTCACCCTGCAGCCTCTTAGCACCGCCACCCAACTTAGTGTCATCTGCAAACTTGGAGATATTACACTCAATTCCTTCATCTAAATCATCGATGTATATTGTAAATAGCTGGCGTCTCAGCACTGAGCCCTGCGGCACCCCACTAATCACTGCCTGCCGTTCTGAAAAGGACCCGTTTATCCCGACTCTCTGCTTCCTGTCTGCCAACCAGTTCACTAGCCACGTCAATACATTACAACCAATACCATGTGCTTTAATTTTGCACAACAATCTTTTGCGTGGGACCTTGTCAAAAGCCTTTTGAAAGTCCAAATACACCACATCCACTGGATCTCCCTTGTCCACTCTGCTACTTACATCCTCAAAAAATTCTAGAGGATTTGTCGAGCATGATTTCCCTTTCATAAATCCGATCCTGTCACTGCTTTCCAAATGCGCTGTTATTTCATCTTTAATAATTGATTCCAACATTTTCCCCACTACCGATGTCAGGCTAAGCAGTCGATAATTCCCCGTTTTCTCTCCCTCCTTTTTTAAAAAAAAGTGGTGTTACATTAGCTACCTTCCAGTCCATAGGAACTGATCCAGAGTCAATAAACTGTTGGAAAATGATCACCAATGCATCCACTATGATCACAATGCATCTAGGGCCACTTCCTTAAGTACTCTGGAATGCGAACTATCAGGCCCTGGGGATTTATCAGCCTTCAATCCCATCAATTTCCTGACTAATAAGGATTTCCTTCAGTTCTTCCTTCTCGCTAGATCCTCTGTCCCCTAGTATTTCCGGAAGGTTATTCGTGTCTTCCTTTGTGAAGACAGAGCCAAAGTATTTGTTCAATTGATCTGCCATTTCTCTGTTCCTCATTATAAATTCACCTGATTCTGACTGCAAGGGATCTACGTTTGTCTTCACTAATCTCTTTCTCTTCACAGAAGCTTTTGCAGTCAGTTTTTATGTTCCCAGCAAGCTTCCTCTCATAATCTCTTTTCCCCCTTATAATTAAACACTTTGTCCTCCTCTGCTGAATTCTAAATTTCTCCCAGTCCTCCGGCTTGCTGCTTTTTCTGGCCAATTTATATGTCTCTTCCTTGGATTTAACAATATCCCTAATTTCCTTTGTTAGCCACGGTTGAGCCACCTTCCCCGTTTTATTTTTACCCCTGACAGGGATGCACAATTGTTGAAGTTCATCCATGTGATATTTAAATGTCTGCCATTGCCTATCCACTGTCAACTCTTTAAGTATCATTCGCCAGTCTAATCTAACCAATTCACGTGGAGTCTGAGGCAGTTGGGAAAAACAGCAGGTCCATGACAAAATTTACAAGTGCGAATTATACCCGGTGAAATTCAATATTAGTGAGTACAAGGAAGGAAAACATGGGGAGCCTCGCTTTCATTACAGTATCATTCTGGGGATGAGGGGGTTGATTTATGAGGAAAGGTTGAGTCGGTTGGGCCTCTACTCACTGGAATTCAGAAGAATGAGAGGTGACTTTATTGAAACGTAAAAGATTATGAGGTGGCTTGACAAGGTGGATGCAGAGAGGATGTTTCCACTGATGGGGGAAACTAGAACTAGAGGGCATGATCTTAGAATAAGGGGCCGCACATTTAAAATAGAGAAGAGGAGGAATTTCTTCTCTGAAGGTTGTAAATCTGTGGAATTCGCTGCCTCAGAGAGCTGTGGAAGCTGGGACATTGAATAAATTTAAGACAGAAATAGACAGTTTCTTAAACGATAAAGGATTATGGGGAGCGGCTGGGGAAGTGGAGCTAAATCCATGATCGGATCAGCCATGATCTTATTGAATGGCGGAGCAGGCTCGAGGGTGCGTAAGGCCTATTCATGTTCCTATTTCTTATGTTCTTCTGCTCTTATAACTGCTTCTTGAACCATGCCAGTTTTTAATTCCACTATCCTACCTGGAAAACCATTCCAAGTATGACTCATTGCATGAAGAGGTGCTCCCTGACTTTTGTGGTGAACTTTTTATCAATTTAGTCCTAGTTACTTGTGTATCTTCCGAGGTAGAGATTTGGTTACGGAAGTTTCCAAAGAATTTTTATTAGCAGTGGAGACGATATTGGGGCCGTGAAGGCAGTTTTCTTGACAAAAAAAAACACAGTAAAAGGGAATATTATTTGAATGGGGAGAAATTACAACATGCTGAGGTGCAGAGGGACCTGGGGGTCCTTGTACATGAATCCCACAAAGTTAGTTTGCAGGTGCAGCAAGTAATCAGGAAGGCGAATGGAATGTTGGCCTTCATTGCGAGAGGGATGGAGTACCAAAGTAGGGAGGTCCTGCTGCAACTGTATAGGGTATTGGTAAGGCCGCATTTGGAGTTTTGGTCACCTTACTTAAGGAAGGATATACTGGCTTTGGAGGGGGTACAGAGACGATTCACTAGGCTGATTCCAGAGATGAGGGGGTTACCTTATGATAGATTGAGTAGACTGGGTCTTTACTCGTTGGAGTTTAGAAGGATGAGGGGTGATCTTATAGAAACATTTAAAATAATGAAAGGGATAGACAAGATAGAGGCAGAGAGGTTGTTTCCACTGGTAGGGGAGACTAGAACTAGGGGGCACAGCCTCAAAATACGGGGGAGCCAATTTAAAACCGAGTTGAGAAGGAATTTCTTCTCCCAGAAGATTGTGAATCTGTGGAATTCTCTTCCCAAGGAAGCAGTTGAGGCTAGCTCATTGAATGTATTCAAGTCACAGGTAGATAGATTTTTAACCAATAAGGGAATTAAGGGTTACGGAGAGAGAGAGTAAGTGGAGCTGAGTCCACGGCCAGATCAACCATGATCTTGTTGAATGGCGGAGCAGGCTTGAGGGGCTAGGTGGCCTACTCCTGTTCCTAATTCTTATGTTCTTATGTTCTTATGACATGTCGAGTGTGTCGAGGTGCGAGTGCCATATCTGTAGATGTGACCAAATACTTATGTGGGTTTGAAATCTGTGTGAAATTAAGGGTGCTTAAAAGCAATGGTATATTGTAAGAAATGTAACAGTATATTTTAAGAAATAAAAACAAAATGCTGGAAACATTCAGCATTTCAGGCGGCAACTCTAGAGAGAAATGGTAAACGTTTCAGGTTGAGGGCCTTTCCATGTGGTTCTGCTTCTGCTTTTGGGAGGCCTAGAGCAGATAGACTGATGTGGAGTGAGAATTGAGAGTACATGTTATGGAGGCACGCAGGTACAAATCCTTGCAAAGTATTTTTCCCACTTGTTACTAGCAGCAGCAACTGAGAGATCAACGTCATGGGGGTCATCAGAAACTTAACTGGATCAGCCACTTAAATACTGTGGCTACTGGAGCAGATCAGAGGCTGGGTATTCTGCACCGAGTGACTCACCACCTGACTCCTCAAAGCCTTTCCACCATCGACAAGGCCACAAGTCAGGCCTGTGATAGATGGATGGGTGCAGCTCCAGTAACACTTAAGACAAGCAGCCCGCTTGATTGGGTCCCCATCCACCACTTTAAACATTCACTCCTTCCACCACTGGTACGTCGTGGCTGCAGTGTGTACCATGTACAAGATGCATTGCAGCAACTCGCCAAGGCTTCTTCGACAGCACCTCCCAAACCCCCAACCTCTATCACCTAGAAGGACAATGGCAGCAGGCGCATGGGAACACCACCAAGTTCTCTCAAGTCAAACACCATCTTGACTTGGAAATATATCGCTGTTCCTTCATCGTTGCTGAGTCCAAATCCAGGAACTCCCTCATGGAATTATGGGAGTACCTTCACCATATGGACTGCAACAGTTCAAGAAGGTGGCTCACAACCACCTTCTCAAGGGCAATTGGGGATGGGCAATAAATGCTGGCCTTGCCAGCAACACCCACATCCCGTGAATAAATAAAAAAAATAATCAATTCCGGGAGACTCCTGGGCAATTGGGGAGGATTGTTAATGCTAAGTTAAGCATTGTTACCAGAACGTGTTGGGGACTGTGACTGAGCGCTAGGACAGATATGAACTGCGAGAGAGCCAAGATCTGTAAAGGGCAACTCGGGTCTGACTGATGTGTTGCACAAAATAAATGGGATAGGACAAAATTTAAGGGTGCTGTTTGATGCAATATGATTTTTTTAAGTCTTTAATCTGTTAATATACATAACACACAGAGCAAGATTTTAACACATCCATTAGATAATTTAAACTACGAAGATGAAATGGTTTATCAACATCAATCTAACCCAAAATTCCTTCAATCACATTGCAGATATACATCATTCTGTATACACAATATATAGATTTTCTGTGTTTGGTTGCCAGTAATGAGACTTTCTTGTTTCAATTTATGTACATATTCACACACTAAGCTATTGTTTCTTGACAAAATCAAATCACTACGGTTCTTGCAGTCAGCATTTATAGCTTAGTAAGCATACTGTACATGCAATAATACTTAATATTCACTTAACAGTGTCAGCTGTGGCACCCTTGCCTCTGAGTCAGAAGGTTGTGGGTTCAAGTCCCACTCCAGAGACTTGGCACAACAATCTAAGCTGACACTCCAGTGCAGTACTGAAGGAGTCCTGCACTGTTAGAGGTTATCGTCTTTCAGACGAGACGTTAAACCGAGGTCCCGTCTGCTCTCTCTGGTAGATATAAAAGATCCCATGGCACTATTTTGAAATAGTTATCTCTCAATCAACATCACTGGAACACATTATCTGGTCACAATCACATTGCTGTTTTAGGGAGCATGCTGTGCTCAAATTGGCTGCCGCGTTTACTACATTACAACAGTGATTAGAGCTTTGGGACGTCCAGTGGTCATGAAAGGCGCAAAATAAATGCAAGTCTTTCTTCAACAGTACTTGCAACCGCACTAGGGCATGGATAGGTTGGGGGACTCAATAGTTCTGAGCTCAGCATACAGGGTGAGACAGACCTTTTTACAAATCCAAATACTCAATACAGTCTGCCACTCTTTATACATTTCTCTCACCCTGACTGACAAATTGCAGGTTTTAGCATTACATGATTATACAAAAATTAAAATACAACTTTATTTCAGGAGAATTGGACTTGTCTCTCCTCAATTATTTCCAGTTAATAAGCTGGTTTCCTCACTTAACGAGCTTTTTCTGTGGGGCTAATAATGGGCATAACTCCTTTACTTTGTTACCTTATCAATAATTTCATTCTTGTTACATATAATTACTATTACACCAAATTAAACCTTTACTTTATGTCTATATTTGAATCTGTAACCTTTGGTACTAGCTAAATGTTCCCATTCCACAGAAACACAGATATTTTTCTATTGCAGGAGTAACTATTGTCTTCACAACTATTATCAATGATTACAGCTCCCTGAAATCTAAACACCTGTGTGGTTCCCTCATTGCTCAGATGATTACTTCATGCTGACACTGACCATTGCTGCACAATCAGCCTCAGTAAAAAACGATACTGGCTCAAATGATAAGGGTGTTGAAACAGTTTGGGTGGAGATAAGGAACAATAAGGGGAAAAAGTCACTGGTGGGCGTAGTCTATAGGCCCCCTAACAGTAGCAACTCTGATGGTCGGAGCATAAACCAGGAAATAGTGGGGGCTTGTAAAAAGGGAACAACAATAATCATGGGTGATTTTAACCTCCATATTGATTGGACAAATCAAATTGGTCAGGGTAGCCTTGAGGAGGAGTTCATAGAGTGCGTAAGGGACGAGTTCCTTGAGCAGTATGTAACGGAACCAACTAGAGGGCAGACTATCTTAGATTTGGTCCTGTGTAATGAGACAGGATTAATAAACAATCTCCTAGTAAAGGATCCCCTCGGAATGAGTGATCATAGCATGATTGAATTTCAAATTCAGATGGAGGGTGAGAAAGATGGATCTCTAACCAGCGTACTAAGCTTAAATAAAGGAGACTATGAAGGTATGAGGGCAGAGTTGGGTAAAGTGGACTGGAAAAACAAATTAAAGTTTCGGACGGTTGATGAACAGTGATGTACATTTAAGGAGATATTTCACAACTCTCAAGAAAAATATATACCAGTGAGGAGGAAAAGGGTGTAAGAGAAAAGAGCCATCCGTGGCTAAATAAAGAAATAAAGGACGGTATCCAATTACAAACAAGGGCATACAAAGTGGCCAAAACTTGTGGAGGACAGAAGACTGGGAAGCTTTTAAAAGCCAGCAAAAAACAGCTCAAAAATGATTAAGAAAGGGAAGATAGATTATGAAAGTAAACTAGCGCAAAATGTAAAAACAGATAGCAAGAGTTTCTATAGGTATATAAAAAGGAAAAGGATGGCTAAAGTAAATATTGGTCCCTTAGAGGACGAGACCGGGGGAATTAGTAATGGGGAACATGGAGATGGCAGAAACTCTGAACAAATATTTTGTATCAGTCTTTACGATAGAGGGCACTAACAATATTCCGACAGTGGATAGTCAAGGGGCTATGGGAGGGGGAGGAACTTAACACAATCACAATCACTAAGGAGGTGGTACTCAGTAAGATAATGGGACTAAAGGCAGATAAATCCCCTGGACCTGATGGCTTGCATCCTAGGGTCTTAAGAGAAGTAGCGGCAGGGATTGTAGGTGCATTGGTTGTAATTGACCAAAATTCCCAGGATTCTGGGGAGGTCCCAGCAGATTGGAAAATTGCACATGTAATGCCCCTATTTTTAAAAAAAGGCAGACAAAAAGCAGGAAACTATAGACCAGTTAGCCCATCATCTGTGGTTAGGAAAATGTTGGAGTCCATTATTAAAGAAGCAGTAGCAGGACATTTGGAAAAGCAAAATTCATTCAGGCAGAGTCAGCATAGATTTATGAAGGGGAAGTCATGTTTGACAAATTTGCTGGGGTTCTTTGAGGATGTAATGAACAGGGTGGATAAAGGGGAACCAGTGGATGTGGTGTATTTGGACTTCCAGATGGCATTTGACAAGGTGCCACATAAAAGGTTACTGTACAGGATAAAAGTTCACGGGGTTGCGGGTAATATATTAACATAGATAGAGGATTGACGAACAGAGAGTCAGAATAAATGGTTCATTCTCTGATTGGCAATTAGGAACTAGTAGGGTGCCGCAAGGATCAGTGCTGGGACCCCAACTATTTACAATATATATTAACGACTTGGAAGAAGGGACTGAGTGTAACGTAGCCAAGTTTGCTGCTGATACAAAGATGGGAGGAAAAGCAATGTGTGAGGAGGACACAAAAAATCTGCAAAAGGACATAGACAGGCTAAGTGAGTGGGCAAAAATTTGGTAGATAGAGTATAACGTTGGAAAGTGTAAGGTCATGCATTTTGGCAGAAAAAAAATCAAAGAGCAAATTTTTATTTAAATGGAGAAAGATTGCAAAGTGCAGCAGTACAGCGGGACCTGGGGGTACTTGTGCTTGAAACACAAAAGGATAGTCTGCAGGTACAGCAGATGATCAGGAAGACCAATGATATCTTGGCCTTATTGCAAAGGGGATGGAGTATAAAAGCATGGAAGTCTTGCTATATCTATATAACTTATTGGTGAGGTCGCATCTGGAATACGGCATGCAATTTTTGTTTCCATATTTATGAAAGGATATACTTGCTTTGGAGGCAGTTCAGAGAAGATTCATGAGATTGATTCCGGGGATGAGGGGGTTGACTTATGAGGAAAGGTCGAGTAGGTTGGGCCTCTACTCATTGGAATTCAGAAGAATGAGAGGTGATCTTATCGAAACGTATAAGATTATGAGGGGGCTTGACCAGGTGGGTGCAGAGAGGATGTTTCCACTGATGGGGGAGACGAGAACTAGAGGGCATGATCTTAGAATAAGGGGCTGCCCATTTAAAACAGAGATGAGGAGAAATTTCTTCTCAGATGGTTGTAAATCTGTGGAATTCGCTGCCTCAGAGCTGTGGAAGCTGGGATATTGAATAAATTTAAGACAGAAATAGACAGTTTCTTTAACGATAAGGGGATTAGTGGTTATGGGAAGCGGGCGAGGAAGTGGAGCTGAGTCCATGATCAGATCAGCCTTGATCTTATTGAATGGTGGAGCAGGCTCGAGGGGCCTAACCCTAACCCTACTGCTGCTCCTATTTCTTATGTTCTTATCAGTGGTCACTATTTTAAAGTTGAATCATACTTCGCTGCTCACCAAGCAATGGCTAAAGGCTAACGTTACTACAACACGAAGAGAAATCAATAGCAGTATAGTAGTGACTTCAACAGCTTTCATCTGTATAGCGTCTATAACATAGTAAAAGGTGCTTCATAGGAGTGTTATCAAACAAAATTTGACACCGAGCCACATGAGATAATGGAACAAGTGACCAAAAACTTGGTCAAAGAGTTAGGATTTAAGGAGCATCTTAAAGGAGGAGCGAGGTAGAGAGGTTTAAGAGCTTCGGGCCTAAGCAGCTAAGAGCACGTCCGCCAATTGTGGTGCAATGAAAATCGGGGATGCCAGAGGAGCGCAGAGATCTCTGAGGATTGTAGAACTGGCGAAAGTTACAGAGATAGGATGGGGAGGGGAGGGGCGGGAGCAAGATGAAATTTGAAAACAGATGAGAATTTTAAAATCGATGTTCCTGGACAGTGGTTGTCCCTTTCTTTGCAAAAGGATTAACTAAAGACTCAGTGGCCTCCTTTGTGTACTTGTTTTTGACTGCACGGGAGATTGGAATATGTTTACACTTGTCCTCAACCCAGAAATTTGGTTGACTAGATTCTTCAAAGACTAGATGTGGTTTTGATAGAACGGAAGAGGAAGTTATACAGGTTTAAAACAGAGAAACCTGTTTCAGCAGCCTATGTTGGATGTACCCACTAGGATGACCAGCCACCATATGATCCGAAATCAAACTAGTGAGGGATTTGCTGTTGACGTGCGAACATGTGAAATTGACGGGCAGAAAAAAACCAACTAATCCATCAAGCCTACCCCACACCGTGGTGGCCGGAGCAACATGAATAAACACTTCATCCCACCCTCGCAGCCATGTAATCTCCTGGGGGGGGGGGGGGCAAAAAATGAAAGAAAATACCCACGGCCAATAAGGGAAAATATACCTTGGAAAACTCTGCAACCACCTCAGGCAATCGATCAGGAGATCACATATTATCTGTATTATCAAGTATTATCTGCAAAGACACTTACTTTCGATGTGTTATGATCTGTGCCCCAGTCAAGAACTAGTCCAACTCCCCCTTGAAGCCGTACAGAGTGCCAGCACCCACCGCACCAGCCGGCAATGTATTCCAGAGGCTCACTATTCCCTGGGAAAAGACAAATTGCCTAGCATCCAGTCTATTCCTACTCTTGCATAGTTTAAACTCATGTTCCCTGGTAGTCCCTCAATCTGTTAAACTGAAATAATCTTATCAATAGGGACGCTAACCAGCACTCTTATCAGGTCCAGGACGCTATCAGGTCACCTCTAAGTCTACGCTGCTCTAAAGTAAATAGACCAAGTACCTGAGTAGCTGAATATAAAATTAAAATTATTTCATGATGTTATCTGAGGTGCATAATATGAGCCTGGATTTTGATTGTGGACATCTCTAGCAAAGCAGGACTCCCCAACCACAGAGGCAGATTCTCCCCGCTCCCTGTGATCTCAGCCAAATTGGCAGCCAAGGGGAGACGTTAATGAGAATTGAAGGAATTTGCCAGAATTGGGGCAGAAACTTGAAGTGACAGATGTGTGTGTGGTTGCTGGTTTTAAAAACTAAATACTTCCTGTGTTCTCAGGCCTATGTGTGACAACCCATTGGGCCCAAGTTTCGGGCCGCGCCTAGAACTGTGCAGCCCCGACCTGGATGCCCGTTTTTCGCGCCACAAAGTGCGCTTAAAAAAAACTTCCAGATTCTCCGGCTCCCTGCTGGTCCTCTGGTCCTCTGGCCCTCGGCGCGGCGCAGCAGGAGCTGTAGGGGGCGGAGCTAGGTCCCTGCGCTGAAAACAGTGCCGGGACCTCTGCACATGCGCGCTACAGTGGGCGTGCATGTGCAGTAGCTCCAGGCGCCCAAAACTGTGGGAGGGGCCCGAAGCACGCAGCCCCTAGCCCTGGCCCAATGGCCTCACTGGGGCTGCGTGCATAAGGCTCCTCCCACACCCAGCTCCTGCTTCCTCCCGACCCGACTCGACTCCCGCCTCCGGACTGGACCCGACCCGCGCTGCTCCCCCCCCCCCCCCCCCCCCCCCCAGACCCGAACCGACCGACCGACCCACCACCACCCCGACCCGACCCAACCTGACCTCCCTCCCCCCGCCCCCGACACGAACCGGCCCGACCTCCATCCTTCTCCCCCCCCCCCCCCCAAGACCCGACCCGTGCTCCCGACCGCCCCCTTTTTGAAAAAAAAATTCTGTTCCAAAGTGAAACTGTTCTAACTGACTAGAACTGGAGCAAACTAAATGCCGAGAATTTGAATTTGTAAGATACTCCGTTCTACACCAGTTGCTCCAAAAAATCAGGAGCAACTGAGGCCAAAACTTGGGCCCTTGATGAGGCATAGCACAGCTGCTAGCTCTCTTCCCTCCATTTTAAACACTAGAGATCAGAGCTTAACGGGGCAACCCTGGGAGCCAGCGTTGCAACAGGCCAAGTGATCGTAGATACTACCGAGGCCATGTTTCCCTACTTCAAATATAACGTAGCCATCTTGTGTCATCGGGTCTGCTTACTGGGAAATGGCAGAATGTTTCCTCGAGCATGTTTCTGTCCACCCCATATCTGCCTAAAAATCTATTCATTAACTTTTTGTAGCCTTTTTATTCCTCAGTCTTTTTAACTGCTCCCAAATTCTGAAGTTTTCAACATGAAGTCTTGTATGTAGATACAATAGAATTTGTATTGTGATATATTACTGTACTAAGCAATGTTACTGAAATTGACTACAGCTTAATTTCTTCTGTCGGGGCTAACACCTTTGTGCCTGGTGTGAAGTGGAATACAGATTAAACTTCTAGTTGTGTAATTATCTCAGTACTGTGCTTAAAATTGGGACTTGTCCACTAACTGCTGTCACTATCCTGCTCAACATTAGTGAGGTCTGACAGTTGAATCATTACACGATTATTAAACCTTAGACCTTTTTGTGGGAGCTTGATTCTCCCAAATTTCAAGCTGAGACTGATGCAAGCTTGTGACTATTTGATACTCTGGCAGTGGTCTCAGACTCATTCAAATCCTGTATAGGCACATTGTGTTATGGATTAATACTTTACATATCAAAGTATTTCAGCAGTGGAATGCAGAGTTACCTTTTTCTTTCTAGAAAATGCAGATGCTTAAAACAAGGCTGTGTGCCAAAAAAAAAACTTTAGTTCTGTGGTATTTGGTCTCCAAAAACAACATTTCACCTCATTGAAAATGTTTATCATTTTTATCACGCAACTATTTATTGCATAAAATATTTAGCCAGATGCAAACCCTGATGCCAATAATGTCGATGTAAATGCTACATTTAAGCTGAAAGTTTCAAATATGTTTTCTTTCTTAAACATTATGGTGCTTCTGGTGTTAGCTTGGCTCAGTGGTAGTCCTTTTGTCTTTGGTCTTGAGTTCAAGCCCCTCTTCTAAGACTTGAACACATAACCTAGTATTGAGAGAGTGTTGCATTGTTGGAGGTGCAGTCTTTCAGATGAGATGTTAAACTGAGGCTTACCTACCTGTCAAAGCGCCTATAAAACATCCTGTGGCACTATTTGAAGAGCAGGTGTCCTAGCCACAATTTAGCTCTCAACAAACACAGATTAACTTGTCATTTATCTTAGTGGGACCACACTGTATCCAAATTGGCCAACATGTTTGCCCAAATAACTGACTACACATTAAAAATAACGAATTGACTATGAAGTGCTTCAAGATGTTCTATGGATGTAATGAGCTGCTATATAAAGTTTGTTCATTCAGTTACCTTTATTCTCAATCTATTTTTTTTCTTTGTTTTCACAGGTGCCTTGGCTATCCTGATCCCACGTCTGGCAATTGTGATCACACTAGTTGGGTCTGTTAGTAGCAGCACTCTAGCATTAATCATCCCCCCGCTTCTTGAAATTACCACCTACTACGGTGATGGTATGAGCCGATGGATCATTGCCAAAAACATTGTGATCAGTGTGGTGGGCTTTGTGGGTTTTGTGGCTGGGACCTATGTGTCCATTGAAGAACTGGTGTCTCCCACAGTGTCCATGACCAATATTACAGTTAATCACCCCAGTTAGTTTGGTTTGCTTCTGTTGTATAGTGTCCAGACTGATTTGTATTTTTTTGCCAATTTTTGTTTTCCCAAAGCACTTTACTGTCTTGAGTTCTGTGCAGATTAATAACTAAGTCTGCACAAAACTTAGTTTTTAAAGCAGGGGCATAGGTTGTTTCGGGTGAAATGTATGTGGTTTTATTTTCCTTGTTCGTTTTTAGTGATGGACGATTATAGTTGGAAATTTCCATGTTGGTCATTGAATTCTAGGTGGAACCTGCAGGAACTGAAATCTCCATAGTGAGGTGTTACAAAGTTCGCCATAGAGCAGGGAGTTAAATCACTGGTGCTAGTCATTGAAGGTCAAATTTGCAATTGTCTTTATACAGGGTATGTGAAAAACTATATTATTGCATGCTTGAATTTTAACCTGGAAATTCACTTTCAACATATCTTGGTGTTCTCTTGTATCTTTCTGTTGTAGATTCACAGTTCATTTTTGATGTGAAGGAATAGTCTTATTTTATTCCTCACTGATACTCTATATCCAATGCAACCTTAATTTTTTTACATTATAGATTTCAAGTGCTGTGGGGAGATTTATATACAGCTTGTCAACTAAATCAGGTGCAGAAGGCAGCTATTTCTAGGCTAACATGTCACTTGTGCCCTACTTTGCATTTGTCTTGGAGTTAAAGCATCTGATAGCTTTACTTAGATCAGAGGTGACTTATATTCAGGCTGTAATGGTAATGTTTCCCCATTCACTGATTTAGACTAAATCCTGTTTCCCTATCCACAATACCAAATTAGATCCAGGATGGTTGGTATTCTTTCCCTTCCCCCTGCTGACAGGAATCATGGCAAATAGACAGGTATCTTCGAGTTTGACAAGTAGTGATGTATTTTTTGTACGCTAGTGACTCCATCCCTTTCCTACATAGCAATCAAGATGACTAATGTTTTTAGCTTTATTTTTGAGAAATTAGGTATGATACAGAATTTGGAAGGTAACTTTTATTTAAAAAGCTAGCGCACTCATGACGTCGTTAACCTTCTGAGACCTGCAAATCCAGCCCATTCTGATGGGCGCACCTGTTTATTGGTTCTAAGATTACTTGAAATATATTTGAGCAAGCTCAGCTCGGTTCCTAGTTCTTCTGCGTCTTTGATGCAAATCTTGCATTGATTGGCAATTTTCACCTATGAGGCCAGAAACCGCAGGTGCGCTATGATATGTAGTTGAGCAGCATTGTACAGTGGGGGGACCTCTTGCATTAATCCATGTTATAAATGCTCATGGAAATAGCTGACTGTGTAAAATATGTACAGTAATTTTTATTTGCACTGCAGGCACAACTGAAGTAGTTTAACTGCAAGAATGGAGAGGGGCAAAAAGGGTAGTTACAGAAAAGGGTTGTATTCGGGAATACGGTTTAGATATTCGATCTTGCCATTATCAGAACAGATCTAATCCCAAATTCAGTAATGTGGCTAGTTTTCAGCATTTCAAAACTTGGCTTTAAATCCAGAATAACCATAATCAATCTAGAGTAGATTGTGCCACAGTGCTACCTTCTGCAGATGGCTTCTGTGTGGTTGAGGTTGCCTGCTATCGGTTCAGTTCTTTTTGTGAGCCATCTATGACTAGTGGGTAATATAACTGTTGTCCATTGAGCACATGGTTTACATTTAGTTTCATGTTGGGTAGTGACTGCTTCGGTGAAATAATGAAGTTGAACAAGATCACTGATTTTTTTTAAATGGGATGTTCTTGAAAATTTCCAAGATATGGGCTCATTCTTGGGAAATTTCTTCTGGTATAAAGAGTAGCTTATTGCACAATTTTGAGACAAGGACTGAAATAAAACAATATGTACAGAAAGAGGAATTTGCTTTAAGCTAACACTAAAATTCTATTATAGTACAAATAGTGCAATATCAATGTTCAGAAAGATGGAAAATATTGTACTTTTCAACAAATTGGAAGCGTGGGAAAATAAATGGCTGTTCCCCCCCCCCCCCCCCCGGGGAAAAAGGTTTCCTCTTTACACTGACAGCTGAAAGGTGCGAGCCACTTTTAAACTTGTATTGATATTTTGAGCTTTCACACTTCATCATTCAAGCCATTCTTTCCAAAGGCAATTGTCACAGCTCAACAACAACTTGCATTTATATAGCACCTTTAATATAGTAACTGCACAGTTTAAGACACTTCACAGGAGTATTATCCAATAAATTTGACACCAAGTCATAAAAGGTATTCGGACAGGTGACCAAAAGCTTGGTCGAAGAGGTAGATTTTAAGGAGCAGTTCAGTTATATTGATGGATATGTCAATCTGGACAAGGCAAGTGAAGTTTTGGGGAGATTAAAGTGCTATCGCCATTGATGTTCTCGGCTGCATACAAGAGGTCAGAATCAATTTTTTTGTAGCTAATGCTGAAATCACTATAGCCTTGTCGATAACTATGTACTCCTAGCAATTATTGTCTCCAACAGTCTGACAAGTTTCTCAGAGAAGTGAATTACCAGCATTTAAGGACCAGCTCTTGAGGCCAATTAGTGGTTAATGATTAGCCTTTAGAGAATGGTCCTGAAGGCTTTGGTGACATTCATGGGTATCCATTACGATCCATTCAGGGTACTTTTACATTATATACAACCAGCATAGTTCTGTTCAGTCTTTTTTTGTTAGTCGGACATTAATGCATGTAAACGTTCTGTTTTTAAAGTACTGTAGTAGATTTTATAGAAAGTTACCTGCTGATCTTTTAAGATTGCATGACGCAAAGGTTTTATAACTTTATGTTCTAAATCAATTAGTGGAGATCATGGTTTTAGCCGCAACTCATTGCGCACTAGCTGGCTGTGTATGTGTATAAAATATGTACAATGTGTTTGTGTGCTATATGTCAGTTGAATAACTATTTCTGCTAATACTGAATGTATACCTTGACAGATCATAATTGCTGGTTGGGTTTGCGCAATGTCCAAAGTATTAACAGTTACTTTATAATTGCATTAATGTCGGTGAATTTATTTTAGTACTGCACATATCAACTTGTTTTTATATTTGTAAGAATTATGGCGAGTGGATGGAGGGGACAAGGAAGGTGGCTATCCATGCAAAAAGATGGAAGTTCTTTCATTCCTCCTTCCTCTTCCTCTCCTTTCTTCCCCCCTCCCCCCCTCCCCCCCTCCCTTTCTCGCCATTCCTCTTCCTTCTGTTAAACAAATGTTTAGCAGTATTTAAATAACCAGTTCAAGGGTTAAAATGTACTTGTATGTTCTGGGGATTATTTGGAATCTGCAGTTCATTGTATAAACTTACTGCAGCTTCCTCAGGGTAACACATACAACTACTGATTAGTCCAATAGTTTGGTGAATTCCAGACAACCTCTGTTTCTGGTTACATTGTCTTGTTCTAAATAACTGTTACAGTGATTTTATGTATAATAAAAGGTGTAAAGTGAAACTGTAACTTTTTATGCTAATTAAAATTGAATTCAATACTTTGGATTGCTTTTGTGTTTATTGGTGTCTCGGTTCATAAAATCATATAATTTTACAGCAAGAAGGAGACCATTCATCCCATCGTGCCCGTGCCAGCTCTTTGAAAGAGCTACAGGTACTAATTACTTTGTCGGTATTCACAGTAGAGGAAGAGGATAACATTCCATGGAAATTAATAATGAATCAAGGACTGGAACTCACTAAAGTTAATGTATGCTAGAAAACAGTATTGGAAAAAAAAATTACACTTAAGACTGACAATACCCAGGACCTGATGGTTTGCTCCTCAGTGTTTTAAAAGAAGTAGATGAGACGATTGCAGATGCTTTAGACATAATCTTCCAAAGCTCTCTTGATTCAGGATTTGTCCCTTTAAATTGGAAAATTGCAAATGTAATTCTATTATTTAAGGAAGATGAGAAAGAGAAAACAGTAAATTATAGACCTGTTAGTGTAACATTTGTTGTGGGACAGTTATTAGAATCTAGAATTAAGGACAATTCTGAGCACTGAGGGCAATTTTGGCTGTTTAGAGTGAGCCAATTTGAACTGGTAAAGGATGGGTCATATCTAACAAACCTAATTGAATTTTTTGAGAAAGTAACTAAAGACAGGAATGTCTATGGATATAGTTTATATGGACTTCCATAAGGCATTCGATAAGGTTGACATATAGAAGAGTCAAAATTGCGCCTTTTTGCAATACCTGTTAGCACTCGCCACCCCCGGTGGGCGCTACTGGCTCCCAGGAAATTGCCAGGGAGTTAGCGGAGGCACTGCCACAATAGCGCCATGCCCTGCGGGTAGCGCCCCGAGCCGCCGCACAACGATGACGTCATCGCCGTGTGCGCCTACCCCTTTCCGTCCCACGGCAGATATTGCCCCGCGACACTGGTGCAAGCGGATGTCAGCGCTAGGTTTGCGGGTTGCGAACCTGGCCGACATACGCTCGCGGGGCGGAAGTTAAAGGGGAGATCTCGAGCGGCCTGCGTGGCCATCTTGCCGGTTTTGCTGACTCATCGGTCGGCTCCAATTATCCCCTTGTGTGGTCTGGGCCACCATCGTGCAGCCCGGCACTCCGCTTTGGATGCCGGTCTACACCCCCAATACCACGCTGCTCTGGTGGTCTAGCTGAGGCCATCAGAGGCCATGCAGAATGCGCAGTGCCCCACCCCTTTAAGCAAACAGATTGGTGCCCCAAATCAAGCACAGGGCAATTTCTCTCCCAGAGACTGTTAGCTCATGGAATTGAAAGCAAATTATTGACCTGATTAGGAGATTGGTTAGGTGGTAGAAAACAGAGAGTAAGGATAATGGGTATGTACTCGAATTGGATCAGTGAATAGTTGTGTCCCACAGGGATCTGTGCTGGATCTATATTTATTAATGACTTAGATAACACAATAGAGAGCCATATATCTAAGTTTGTCATTGGCACAAAGATTGGTGGTATAGTAAATACAGGCGAGGTCTAGAAGGGAGCATAACATTACAAAGAGACATTGATAGATTAAGTGAGTGGGCAAAACTGTGGCAGATGGATAGATCCGAGTATTATTTAAATTGCGAAAAGGTAGGAACAGTGGAGACCCAAAAAGATTTAGCGGTCAATGTACACAGATCACTAAAAGGTAGTTGTCGGGTACAAAAAATAACCAAAAAAGCTAATGGAATGTTATCCTTTATAACCAGAGGGCTACAATATAAAGGGAAGGAAATTTTGCTACGGTTAGACCACATTTGGAGTACTATGTACAGTTCTGGGTACCGCACCTTAGAAAAGATATACTGGCCTTGAACGGAGTGTAGTGTAAATTCACCAGAATGTTATCGGAACACCAAAGGTTAGATTATAAGGAGAGATTACATAAACGGCTTGTATCCCTTAGAATATAGAAGGTTAAAGGGTGATTTGAGGTATTTAGGAATTGGAAAGGAATTGATATTCAGGAGAGAAATTAGGGGAAACACTTCCTCAAGCAAATGGTAGAAGTGTGGAACTCTCCCACAAAAAGCAGTAGATGCCAGCTCAAGTAATAATTTTAAATCAGAGATTCATATATTTTTCGTAGACATGGATATAAAAGGATATGGTGCTAAGGCAGCTGGATGGAGTTAAGAAACAGATCGGCCATGAGCTCATTGAAGTGTGGAACAGGCTCGAGGGGCTGAATGACTTACTGTTCCTACGTTACAATTACTCCCATGCCCCTGCTCTCTCCCCATAGCCCTGCAATTTTTTCCCCCTCAAGTATTTATTAAATTCCATTTTGAAAGTTACTGTCGAATCCGCTTCCGCTACTCTTCCAGGCAGTGCATTCCAGATCATAGTAACTTACGGTGTAAAAAAAAGGTCTCCTCATCTCACCATTGACTCTTTTGCCAACTACCATAAACCTGTGTCCTCTGATTACTGACCTTTCTGTCAGTGGAAACAGTTTCTCATTTATTAGCAAAGCCCATGATTTTGAACACCTCTATTAAATCTTCCCATAACTGAAAGAGTCCAGGTACCCTGATACCATTCTAGTAAATCTCCACTAGACTTGAAGGCTTTGACATCCACTTTAAAGTGTGGTGCCAGAATTGAAACACAAAATTCCAGTTGAGGCCTAACCTGTGTTTTATAAAGGTTTAGCATAACTTCTTTGCTTTTGTACTCTACACCTCTATTAATAAAGCCATTATTAGGCCTTTTTAAACGCCTACTCAACTTATCCTGCCATCTCCCAAGATTTGTATAAATACACTCCCAGGTCTCTCTGTTCCTGCACCCCTTTAAAATTGTACCATTTAGTTTATATTGCCTCTCATTCTTCATTGCACACATTTTTGCATTAAGTTTCATCTGCCATGTGTTTGCCCAGTTAATCTTTGTCTTCCTGAAGTCTGCTACTATCTTCCTGACTTTTCCGAGTTTTGTGTCATCTGCAACCTTTGAAATTATGCCCTGTATCCCCATGTCATTACTACATGTCAAAAAGAGCAGTGATCCTAATACCGACCCAGTGAGAAAGAAAGACTAAAGTGAAGGATGAACCATCTGTGGCTAACTAAGGAAGTAAAGGATGGTATCAAAATTGAAAACCAAGGCATACAATGTTGCGAAGATTAATGGAAGGCCAGAGGATTGGGACATTTTTAGAAACCAACAAAGAGTGACAAAAAAAATAATAGAGTATGGAATCGCAGGATAGCTCAGGTGAATACGTGGCTTGAGGAGTGGTGCAGAATGGAGGGATTCAAATTCCTGGGACATTGGAACCGGTTCTGGGGGAGGTGGGAACAGTACAAATCGGACGGTCTGCACCTGGGCAGGACCGGAACCAATGTCCGAGGGGGAGTGTCTGCTAGTGGTGTTGGGGAGGGGGTTAAAGTAATATGGCAGGAGGATGGAACCTATGCAGGGAGACAGGGAAGTAGAATGGGGGCAGAAGCAAAAGATAGAAGCAAAGTAAAAGTGGAGGGCAGAGAAACCCAAAGGCAAAAAACAAAAAGGGCCACATTACAGCAAAATTCTAAAGGGGCAAAGTGTTAAAAAGACAAGCCTGAAGGCTCTGTGCCTCAACGGGAGTGGTATTTGGAATAAGATGGAAGAATTAACTGCGCAGATAGCAGTTAACGGATATGATATAATTGGCATCACGGAGACATGGCTCCAGGTTGGCCAAGGCTGGAAACTCAACAGCCAGGGGTATTCAACATTTAGGAAGGATAGACAGAAAGGAAAAGGAGGTGGCATTGCTGGTTAAAGAGGAAATTAATGAAATAGTAAGGAGGGACATTAACTTGGATGTTGTGGAATTGGTATGGGTGGAGCTACGGAATACCAAAGGGCAGAAAGCGCTAGTGAGAGTTGTGTACAGACCACCAAACAGTAGTAGTGAGGATGGGGACAGCATCAAACAAGAAATTCGGGATGCATGCAATAAAGCTACAGCAGTTATCATGGGTGACTTTAATCTACATATTGATTGGGCTAACTAAACTGGTAGCAATGTGGTGGAGGAGGATTTCCTGGAGTGTATTAGGGATGGTTTTCTAGACCAATATGTCGAGGAACCAACTAGAGAGCTGGCCATCCTAGACTGGGTGATGTGTAATGAGAAAGGACTAATTAACAATCTTGTGCTTGGCCCCTTGGGGAAGAGTGACCATAATATGCTAGAATTCTTTATTAAGATCGAGAGTGACACAGTTAATTCAGAGACTAGGGTCCTGAACTTAAGGAAAGGTGACTTCGATGGTATGAGATGTGAATTGGCTAGAATAGACTGGCGAGTGATACTTAAAGAGTTGACGGTGGATTGGCAATGGCAAACTTTTAAAGATCACATGGATGAACTTCAACAATTGTACATCCCTGTCTGGAGTAAAAATAAAACGGGGAAGGTGGCTCAACCGTGGCTAACGAGGGAAATTAAGGATAGTGTTAGATCCAAGGAAGAGGCATGTAAATTGGCTAGAAAAAGCAGCAAACCAGGAGAATTTTGTAATACAGCAGAGGCAGACAACGGGTTTAATTAGGAGGGGGAAAATAGAGTATGAGAGGAAGCTTGCTGGGAACATAAAAACTGACTGCAAAAGCTTCTATAGATATGTGAAGAAAAAAAGATTAGTGAAAACAAACGTAGGTCCCTTGCAGTCAGATTCAGGTGAATTTATAATGGGGAACAAAGGAATGGTGGACCAGTTAAACAAATACTTTGGTTCTGTTTTCACGAAGGAAAACACAAATAACCTTCTGGAAATACTAGGGGACCGAGGGTCTAGTGAGAAGGAGGAACTGAAGGATATCCTTATAAAGCGGGAAATTGTGTTTGGGAAATTGATGGGATTGAAGGCTGATAAATCCCCGGGACCTGATAGTCTGCATCCCAGAGTACTTAAGGAAGTGGCCATAGAAATAGTGGATGCACTGGTGATCATTTTCCAACAGTCTATCGACTCTGGATCAGTTCCTATGAATTGGAGGGTAGCTAATGTAACACCACTGTTTAAAAAAGGAGGGAGAGAGAAAACGGGTAATTATAGACCGGTTCGCCTGACATCAGTAGTGGGGAAAATGTCGGAATCAATTATTAAAGATGAAAAAGCAGCGCATTTGGAAAGCAATGACAGGATTGGTCCAAGTCAGCATGGATTTATGAAAGGGAAATCATGCTTGACAAATTTTCTGGAACTTTTTGAGGATGTAACTAGTAGAGTGGACAATGGAGAACCAGTGGATGTATTTGGACTTTCAAAAGGTTTTTGACAAGGTTCCACACAAGAGATTGGTATGCAAAATCAAAGCACATGGTATTGCGGGTAATATACTGACGTGGATAGATCACTGGTTGGCAGACAGGAAGCAGAGAGTTGGGATAAACGGGTCCTTTTCAGAATGGCTGTCAGTGACTAGTGGAATGCCGCAGGGTTCAGTGCTGGAACCCCTGCTCTTTACAACATACATTAATGATTTAGATGAAGGAATTGAGTGTAATATCTCCAGGTTTGCAGATGACACTAAACTGGGTGGCGGTGTGAGCTGTGAGGAGGACGCTAAGAGGCTGCCAGGTGACTTGGACAGGTTTGGTGAGTGGGCAAATGCATGGCAGATGCAGTATAATATAGAGAAATGTGAGGTTATCCATTTTGGGGGCAAAAACACGAAGGCAGAATATTATCTGAATGGCGGCAGATTAGGAAATGGGGAGGTGCAACGAGACCTGGGTGTCATGGTCCATCAGTCATTGAAAGTTGGCATGCAGGTTCAGCAGGCGGTGAAGAAGGCAAATGGTATGTTGGCCTTCATAGTTAGGAGATTTGAGTATAGGAGAAGGGAGGTCTTACTGCAGTTGTACAGGGCCTTGGTGAGGCCTCACCTGGAATATTATGTTCAGTTTTGGTCTCCTAATTTGAGGAAGGGCATTTTTGCTATTGACGGAGTGCTGCAAAGGTTCACCAGACTGATTCCCGGGATGGCAGGACTGACCTATGAGGAGAGACTGGATCAACTGGGCCTTTATACACTGGAGTTTAGAAGGATGAGCAGCGATCTCATAGAAACATATAAAATTCTGATGGGACGGGACAGGTTAGATGCGGGAAGAATGTTCCCGATGTTGGGGAAGTCGAGAAACAGGGGACATAGTCTTCGAATAAGGGGTAAGCCATTTAGGACTGAGATGAGAAGAAACTTCTTCACTCGGAGAGTTGTTAACCTATGGAATTCCCTACCGCAGAGAGTTGTTGATGCCAGTTCATTGGATATATTCAAGAGGGAGTTAGATATGGCCCTTACGGCTATAGGGATCAAGGAGTATGGAGAGAAAGCAGGAAAGGGGTACTGAGGGAATGATCAGCCATGATCTTACTGAATGGTGGTGCAGGCTCGAAGGGCCGAATGGCCTACTCCTGCACCTGTTTCCTATGTTTCTATGGATTATGAGCGTAAACAAGCAAGAAATATAAAAACAAAGCTTCTATAGGAATATAGAAAGGAAGAGTATAGCTAAAGTAAACGTTGATCCCTTGGAGGATGAGACTGAGGAATTAATAATGGGAAACGGGTAAATGGCAGAAACTTTGAACAAATATTTTGTATCGGTCTTCACAGTAGAAGTCACTAAAAGCATCCCAATAATAAGGGGCTATAGGGAGGGGGGAACTTAAAACAATCACTATCACTCGAGAAAAAGTACTCGGCAAACTAATGGGACTAAAGGTGGACAAGTCCCCTGGATCTTATGGCCTGCACCCTAGGGTCTTAAAAGAAGTGGCTGCAGAGATAGTGGATGCATTGGTTGTAATCTACCAAAATTCCCTGGATTCTGGAGAGGTCCCAGCGGCTTGGAAAACTGCAAATGTAACACCCCTATTTAAGAAAGGAGGGAGACAGAAAACGGGAAACTGTAGCTAACATCTGTCATTGGAAAAGTGCTGGAGTCCATTATTAAGGAAGTACTAGCAGGACATTTAGAAATTCATAATACGGTCAAGCAGAGTCAGCATAGTTTTATGAAAGGGAAAACATGTTTGACAAATTTGCTGCCTTTCTTTGAGGATGTAACAAGCAGGGTGGATAAGGGGGAACCAGTGGATGTGAGATATTTAGATTTCCAAAAGGCATTTGATAGGGTGCCACATAAAAGGTTATTGCACAAGATAAGTGCTCACGAGGTTGGGGGTAAATTATTAGTTAGCCAATCCTGTATCCATGCTAACAGAAAACAGAGAGTCGGGATAAATGGGTCATTTTCAGGTTGGCAAACTGTATCGAGTGGGGTGCCACAGGGATCAGTGTTGGGGTCTCAACTATTTACAATCTATATTAATGAATTGGATAAAGGGACTGAGTGTAATGTAGTCAAATTTGCTGATGCTACAAAGATGGGTGGGAAAGCAAGTTGTGAGGAGGACGCAATGAATCTGCAAAAGGATATAGATAGGCTAAGTGAGTGGGCAAATATTTTCACATGGAGTATAATGTGGGAAAATGTGAGGTTATTCACGTTGATAGGAAAATAAGAGCAAATTATTATTTAAATGGAGAGAGATTACAAAATGCTGCAGTACAGAGAGATCTGGGGGTACTTGTACATGAAACACAAAAAATTAACATGCAAATACAGCAAGTAAATAGGAAGGCAAATGGAATATTGGCCTTTATTGCAAGGCGGTTGGAGCATAAAAGTAGGGAAGTCTTGCTACAACTGTACAGGAATTGGTGAGATCACACTGTGTACAGTTTTGGTCACCCTATTTAAGCAAGGATATACTTGCATTGGAGGCAGTTCAGAGAAGGTTCACATGGTTGATTTCCTAATTGCCCTTGAGAATATGGTGATGGAGCTGCCTTCTTGAACAGCTGCAGTCTGTGTGGTGAAGGTACTCCGAGTGCTGTTAGGGAGGGAATTCCAGGATTTTTGTCCAGTGGCAATGAAGGAATGTCAATATATTGCCAAGACAGGATGGTGTATGACTTGGAAGGGAACTTGGAGGTGATAGTGTTTCCATGCCCCTGCTGCCCTTGTCCTTCTAGGTGGTAGAAGTCGCGGGTTTGGGAGGTGCTGCCGAAGAACTCAAATCCCAGAATCATCCTGGACTTTCTCTCAATTCTCCCCAATCATTTAATATCCGTTTAAATGCAGAGTGTCCAAAATCACATACAAATATACAAAATGTAGCCCCAGTGATCTGTAGATTTTTTTGGATGGGGAGTTGCACCAACAGTGCCTTTTGTGGTTCAAATCTAACTCAGACTGATGTTTAACATCTCCGCTCTGCTGGTGCATGGGTCTTAAATAAGCCCCTAGTTCGAATTGGGTACAGGTCCAGGATGACAAAAAAACTAGTATTCAGCACCAATTGACTCAGATACAAACAAGCACAGCAAACAAAAAAAAAATTGGAAATGTCACTTCGTCAAGGAGTGCTCATTAGCAGGCAAGTCAAGGCTATGCTGTTTTGTAACACAAACTTGTGCAGTCCAGTTCCCAACACTCATTAAGGCACAGATGAGTGCAGTTAAGTGGGCACAACTCCAAAAAACCACTGGCATTGAGAGCTGATGGAAACAATTAATAACCACCATTATAAATACATATGTAACACATGTGGCAGGTAAACCATATCCAAAAGTGGTTATAGCACATTTTGAAACAGTCTGGGAACTCAAACTAGCCTTCTGATTTCTAATTGGACATATTGCTTTTTCTGATGATTTTTGATAGTGCATGCCAGCAATCTGATGCTATGTTGTTTCCCCCAAATCGGACTAGTGGGCAAAGCTCTGCGTTACAGCATTGGAAGAGCAGGGACCTGTCAACTATCAGGTCAGCTCTTTACTAATGTTGAAATATTAAGGAAATTCCAGTGCACTTTAAATATGGCTAATTAGTGAAATTGCAGCTGATGTGAAGCAGTGCAAGAGGAACTGTGAGATGGTCTCACAACAAATGCCAAATAATTCTGCTGTCTTTTTTGTATTAATAGCTGTGCAGCAATGAAAAATGTGGCACAATTGTCCAAGCTTATATCTAACCAGTGTTTACTACCAGGAGGCTATACCTTTCGAAAGAACTTCGACAAGTCCATTGTTCTTGCCTCCAATCTTTCTAAGTTTCCCATCTTAACAGCCTCATCGTAACTTAGACATAATCTTCAAAGCTTGTTTTTCTATTAGCTTGGATTTATTTTCTGCCTGCCCTAGATGTTAAACTAAATTGCAAAACCTTGGCAGGTGTTCCACACATGATGCAAATTACTTCTGCAAAAGAACCATAAATCATAAATACCACTACTGTAAATAATTACATCAGAATGCAATTTTGAATAATTACTGAGGTAGTTCAGTAATTTAATCACTCCCCATCTACATTTCACTCATTGAAAGAATTGGGATCTAGTTTTGTTTTGTTTTAAAAAATGTTTGAACTATGCAAATTTCAGACAACCTAAAAAGTGAATTTAAAACTTGTTGGCACTACAGTATGAGAGAACAACATCTTACAATCTTGTCAAAAATGGGAAATAAGTTAATGGGGCATGTTTCTGCAGTCGAGTGGTTATTGTGTTTGCTTAACACGCAAAAGATCCCGGGTTCGAAACTAGGCCAAAACCTTTAGGTGTCAGACGGGGGCTCAGTGGGTAGCACTCTCTCACCTCAGAGTAAGAAAACTGTGCATTGAAGTCTCACTCCAGAAACTTGAGCACAAAAATCTATGCTGACGGTCCAGTATAGTATTCTGGTTGATAATTTATTTCAATGCTGTGACTGTGATTTATAAGTTGTGAAATTTCTGTGAAATCCAGATAGAAGAAATAACTTGCATTTATATAGCACCTTTTAGGACAGTTCTACATTCTCACCACTCTGTAGAATACCACTGAACCGCGTTTGATATAATTGAAAGGAAGGAAAAGATATTCCTTTAAACAAACAGATTTTTAAACTTTGTATTGATACAGGGAAATAAGTTTCCAAATGGATGTTTTCTACTCCGTGAAAACATCCATTGTACAACTTCTGAAAAGCGTCAACATTAGATCAGATGGCATACTGTTGGCTACTGTACAAAAGTCAGAAATTAAAACAAAAGGTGCTGCATAGGGAGATTTAACTCCCAATGAATTTGAGACTGCCATGCAATTTTAGCCAACCACACTGCACACTAGAAAGTAGAAACATTCACTTGTCTTTCGTGAACAAATATCGAAAGTATATTTGTAGTGAGGTTAGATACCAGAATTCTTGTGCATCAGTTTTGGAGTCAAGCTCCCTTTTATAAGTTTATTTGGCTAAGATCTACACGATTTACCATCTTTCAGTTCTTTTACCCCATGCTATCTGCAAATGTATATGTTACTCCACGTGATAGTATCCAGCTTTATAAAGTATGCAGCATACTTTGTAATTTTGTGAACTCACCTCTGTAAAAGTTAGGAGTTAAATAGTTTAATTCTGTTCAGAGCGTCTCCTCCCAACTTTAGATACCGTGCTGAGGGAGCGCTGCATTGTCAAAAGGTGCTGTCCTTTCATGGAAGACATCAAGCTCAGGTCTTGTCTGCCTATTTAGGTAGTCAAAGATCCAACAGCACCATTTGAAGAGACATGGGAAAGTCCTGGTCCTAAAAGACCAATCATTTGCTGCACATGGAATCTTGCTATTCACAAATTGGCCACATTTGCTGACATGACAACTACATTTCAAAGTGAATTAATTGAAAGCGAAGTGCTGTGGGACATTTGAGTAAATAAGGTGCTATATAAATGCAAGTTCTTTCAACAATTCTAAAGGGGGCAACTCATGGTCGAGATATGGTTCACAAGCAACAGCATCTCTATTCTATGGTACGTCAACCAAGGAGCAATCCTTCATGAATAGGCTTAGTCAGCTAGCAATGGCACGCAGACGGACAGGTTTGTGGGGAGGAAATTAGACGACTCATATCACAGCGAGAGTCACTTTGCCCAATATCTACATGAACTTTCAGCAGGCAGTTACTAAATAGCTGCCAGGAACCTTGCCTGCCTCACCCCACCCTAGCCCAGGGAGCATCAGTGGTGCTGGCCAAGATTAGTTAACTCAGGAATGAACTTGGGATCGACCACCCTGTTAAAGTGACAGCTTCTATATATTTACAGCGCAATCATGGCTGTTGCTAAGTTTACAAATACAATTTCCATTTTCAAATCTGATTTTAAATCTCAAATTTTTCAAAGTTTTCCTCAAAGGCCTGCATTTCCAGAGAATCAGGCCGACACACCAATGCTGTTGTTTAAAATCGAGTCAACACCTGCGCTATCATGGGCAGCATGAAGAAACATTGGGAGATTTTACTGCAATTTGGATATTAATTTCTGGAGCAAACAAAAGACAAATATTTGAGAAAATAAATGACTAGTCACTTATACAATGGCAGGCCAGGAGGTCTAATGCAAAATATCTCACACCTCTAAACAACATATCAGTTGGCTCCTTTGGAAGAATTTTCTACGCCTTTAACATAGTAAAACACCCAAGGCACTTCACAGGAATGCAAACAGAAAAAAAAATGACACCGAGCCAAAGGAGACATCAATACAGGTGACCAAAAGCTTGGTCAAAGAGGGGCAAAGAGTTTTGGTAGGGAATTCCACAGCTTAGTGCTTAGATGACTGACAACAACTTGGCAAAGAGGCAATAGGCCAGAATTGGAGGAGCTCAGAGTTTAGGAGAATGAGAGGTGATCTTATTGAAATGTATAAGATTCTGTGGGGGTTTGACAGGGTAGATGCAGAGAGGATGTTTCCGCTCATGGAATGTAGATCTAGGGGGCATGGTTGCAGAATAAGGGGCCGCCCATTCAAAACGGAGACGAGGAGGAATCTCTTCACTCAGTGCGTCCTGAATCTGCCCCAGAGAGCTGTGCAGGCTGGGTCATTGAATATATTTAAGGTGGAGATAGTCAGATTTTTGAATGATAAGGGAGTGAAGGATTATGGGGATCGGGCAGGGAAGTGGAGTTGACGCCAAGATCATATCAGCCATGATCTTATTGAATGTCGGAGCAGGCTCAAGGGGCCAAATTGACCTACTCCTGCTCCTATCGCTTATGTTCTTATGACCCCTGGGGAACACCACTGTACTTGCCTCCAGTCTGAAAAACAACCGTTCATCCCTATTCTCTTCTTTTTGTCCTTTAGCAAATTTTGTATCTTCGCTGCCACTGCCCCATCAAACCCATGAACATCAATGATGATAAGTCCATTATGTGACACTTTATCAAACACTTTTTGAAAGTCCATATACATATTAGCCACCACACTATCTCATCAGCCCTCTATTTAAAAAACTGGGTGTTCTTGAAGCAAAGTTGAATTGGCCATTGTATCTTTTCTGAACATTGTTACTTCCTGGAATCCCACAAGGATTCATCCTTTGCCTCCTCCTATTTCTTATCTACATGCTGTCCCTCAGCGACTTCAGCCGAAAACACAATGTCAGATTCCACATGTAAGTTGGCGATACCCAGCTCCATCTCTCTCGACCACTCCACTGCCTCTGATTTGTCTCGCTGCTTGTCTGACATCCAGTATTGCATGAGCAGAAATTTCCTGCAATTAAGTATTGGGAGAACCAAAGTCATTGTCTTCGATCCCCGCCACAAACTCCACTCACTAGCCACCGAATCCATCCCTCACCCTGGCCACTGTCTTAGGTTGAAGCAGAGCCCCCGGTGTCCTATATGAACCTGAGCTGGGCTTGACACCCCATATCCTCTTCCATCACCAAGACCGGCTGCTTCCACCTCTGTAATATCGCCTGTCTCCACCTCTGCCTCAGCTCATCGGCTGCTGAAACCTTCCTGCCTTTGTTACTTCCAGACTCAACTTCCAAAGCTCTCCCGGCCTGCCTCCACCTTCACTCTCTATAAACTTGAGCCCATCCAAAACTCTGCTGTCTGTAGCCTAACTTAGAAACATAGAAACATAGAAAATAGGTGCAGGAGTAGGCCATTCGGCCCTTCGAGCCTGCACCGCCATTCAATAAGATCATGACTGATCATTCCCTCAGTACCCCTTTCCTGCTTTCCCATGGCCGTAAGGGCCATATCTAACTCCCTCTTGAATATATCCAATGAACTGGCATTAACAACTCTCTGCAGCAGGGAATTCCACAGGTTAACAACTCTCTGAGTGAAGAAGTTTCTCCTCATCTCCGTCCTAAATGGCCTACCCCTTTTCCTAAGACTATGTCCCCTGATTCTGGACTTCCCCAACATCGGGAACATTCTTCCCGCATCGAACCTGTCCAGTCCCGTCAGAATCTTATACATTTCTATGAGATCCCCTCTCATCCTTCTAAACTCCAGGGAATAAAGGCCCAGTTGATCCAGTCTCTCCTCATATGACAGTCCGACCATCCCTGGAATCAGTCTGGTGAACCTTCGCTGCACTCCCTCAATAGCAAGAACGTCCTTTCTCAGATTAGGAGACCAAAACTAACACAATATTCCAGGTGAGGCCTCATTAAGGCCCTGTACAACTGCAGTAAGACCTCCCTGCTCCTATACTCAAATCCCCTAGCTATGAAGGTCAACATACCATTTGCCTTCTTCACCGCCTGCTGTACTTGCATGCCCACTTTCAGTGACTGATGAACCATGACACCCAGGTCTCATTGCACCTCCCCTTTTCCTAATCTGCCGCCATTCAGATAATATTCTGCCTTCGTGTTTTTGCCCCCAAAATGGATAACCTCACATTTATCCACATTATACTGCATCTGCCATGCATTTGCCCACTCACCTAATCTGTCCAAGCCACCCTGCAGCCTCCTAGCAGCCTCCTAGCATCCTCCTCACAACTCACACTGCCACCCAGTTTAGTGTCATCCGTAAACTTGGAGATATTACACTCAATTCCTTCAACTAAATCGTTAATGTATATTGCGGCACTCCACTAGCCATTCTGAAAAGAACCCATTTATCCCGACTCTCTGCTGCCTGTCTGCCAACCAGTTCTCTATCCACATCAGTACATTACTCCCAATACCATGCGCTTTGATTTTGCACACCAATCTCTTGTGCAGTACCTTGTCAAAAGCCTTTTGAAAGTCCAAATACACCACATCCACTGGTTCTCCCTTGTCCACTCTGCTAGTTACATCCTTAAAAAATTCCAGAAGCTTCATCAAGCATGATTTCCCTTTCATAAATCCATGCTGACTTGGTCCGATCCTGTCACTGCTTTCCAAATGCGCTGCTATTTCATTCTTAATGATTGATCCAACATTTTCCCCACTACTGATGTCAGGCTAACTGGTCTATAATTACCCATTTTCTCTCTCCTTTTTTTAAAACTGGTGTTACATTAGCTACCCTCCAGTCCATAGGAACTGACCCAGAGTTGATAGACTGTTGGAAAATTATCACCAATGCATCTGCTATTTCTAGGGCCACTTCCTTAAGTACTCTGGGATGCAGACTATCAGGCCCCAGGGATTTATCGGCCTTCAATCCCATCAATTTCCCTAACACAAGTTCCCGCCTAATAAGGATTTCCTTCAGTTCCTCCTTTTCACTCGACCCACTGTCCCCTAGTACATTCGGAAGCTTATGTGTGTCTTCCTTCGTGAAGGCAGAACCGAAGTATTTGTTCAATTGGTCTGCCATTTCTTTGTTCCGCATTATAAATTCACTTGAATCCGACTGCAAGGGACCTACGTTTGTCTTCACTAATCTTTTTCTCTTCACATATTTATAGAAGCTTTTGCAGTCAGTTTTTATGTTCCCGGCAAGCTTCTTCTCGTACTCTATTTTCCCCCTCTTAATTAAACCCTTAGTCCTCCACTGTTGAATTCTAAATTTCTCCCAGTCCTCAGGTTTGTTGCTTTTTCTAGCCAATTTATATGCCTCTTCCTTTGTTTTAACACTATCCTTAATTTCCCTTGTTAGCCATGGTTGAGCCACCTTCCCCATTTTATTTTTAGTCCAGACAGGGATGTACAATTGCTGATGTTCATCCATGTGATCTTTAAATGTTTGCCATTGCTTATCCACCGTCAATCCCTTAAGTATTCTAGCCAATTCACGCCTCATACCATTTCCTTAAGTTCAGGACCCGAGTTTCCGAATTAACTGTGTCACTCTCCATCTTAATAAAGAATTCTACCAAAATCTGGTCACTCATCCCCAAGGGGCCTTGAACAAGATTGCTAATTAGTCCCTTCTCATTACCCAGTCTAGGATGGCCAGCTCTCTAGTTGGTTCCTCGACACGTTGGTCTAGAAAACCATCCTTAATACTCTCCAGGAAATCCTCCTCCACCGCATTGCTACCAGTTTGGTTAGCCCAATCAATATGTAGATTAAAGTCGCCCATGATAACTGCTGTACCTTGATTGCACACATCCCTTAATTTTTGTTTGATGCTATCCCCAACCTCACTGCTACTGTTTGGTGGTCTATACACAACTCCCACTAGGTATTCCGCTGCTCCTCCCATATCGATTCCACATCATCCAGGCTAATGTCCTTCCTTACTATTGCATTAATTTACTCTTTAACCAGCAACGCCACCCCACCTCCTTTTCCTCTCTGCCTATCCTTCCTAAATGTTGAATACCCCTGGATGTTGAGTTCCCAGCCTTGGTTACCCTGGGGCCATGTCTCCGTGATGCCAATCACATCATATCCGTTAACTGCTGTCTGCGCAGTTAATTCGTCCACCTTATTCCGAATACTCCTCGCATTGAGGCACAGAGCCTTCAGGCTTGTCTTTTTAACACATTTTGCCCCTTTAGAATTTTTCAGTAATGTGGCCCTTTTTGTTTTTTGCCTTGGGTTTCTCTGCCTTTCACTTTTACTATTCTCCTTTCTATCTTTTGCTTCTGCCTCCGTTTTATTTCCCTCTGTCTCCCTGCATAGGTTCCCATTCCCCTGCCATGTTAGTTTAACTCCTCCCCAACAGCACTTGCAAACACTCTCCCTAGGACATTGGTTCTGGTCCTGCCCAGGTGCAGACCGTCCGGTTTGTACTGGTCCCACCTGCCCCGGAACCGGTTCCAGTGTCCCAGGAATTTGAACCCCTCCCTTTTGCACCACTCCTCAAGCCACGTATTCATCTGAGCTATCCTGCGATTCCTACTCTGACTACCATGTGGCACTGGTAGGAATCCTGAGATTACTACCTTTGAGGTCCTACTTTTTAATTTAGCTCCTAGCTCCCTACATTCATCTCATACGACCTCATCCCATTTTTTACCTATATCGTTGGTACCTATATGCACCACGACAACTGGCTGTTCACCCTCCCTTTTCAGAATATCCTGCACCCGCTCCGAAATATCCTTGACCCTTGCACCATGGAGGCAACATACCATCCTGGTGTCTTGGTTGCGGCCGCAGAAACGCCTATCTATTCCTCTTACAATTGAATCCCCTATCACTATAGCTCTCCCACTCTTTTTCCTGCTCTCCCGTGCAGCAGAGCCAGCCACGGTGCCATGAACTTGGCTGCTGCTGCTCCCCCCTGATGAGTCATCCCCCTCAACAGTACTCAAAGCAGTGTATCTGTTTTGCAGGGGGATGATCGCAGGGTACCCCTGCACTACCTTCCTTGCACTGCTCTTCCTGCTGGTCACCCATTTACTATCTGGCTGTGTACCCTTTACCTGCGGTAAGACCAACTCACTAAACGTGCTATTCACGTCATTCTCAGCATCGTGGATGCTCCAGAGTTCATCCATCCGCAGCTCCAGGGCCACAATGCGGTCCGTCGGGAGCTGGAGGTGGATACACTTCCCGCACACATTGTCGTCAGGGACACCGGAAGCGTCCCTGTCATCCCACATAGTACAGGAGGAGCAAAATACGTGTCCGAGCTCTCCTGCCATGACTTAACACCTCGATAAACTTAATTTGGCAACAATGCTAAATGTTACTTACTGATGGAGAAAAGAAAAAAGAAAAGCTACTTACCAATCACCAGCCAATCACTTACCCCCTTGGCTGTGACGTCACCTTTCAATTTCTTTCTATTTTTTTACCTTCTCACCCTGCTGCAGCTGCACCAGCTGGCCTTTATAGGCCTCCCCACACTTGCCTCACCGACGCTGCTCCCATTAAGGCCCGTTCAGCTCGCTGACCTATATTGGCTCCTGGTCTGGCAACACATTGACTCCTCGTTGGGCAAAATTCTCATCCCTGCATGGCTTCAGCCCTCCCTATCTCTGTAATCTCTTACAACTCTCAGAACTCTGCCCTCCTCCAATTTTCTTCTCTTGTACATCCCTGATTTTCAACACTCCACCATTGGTGGCTGTGCTTTTAGCTGCCTGTGCTCTAAACTTTTCTGCCTCTCAACTTCGCTCTCCTTGAAGTTGCTTTGACTATCTCTATGTGGCTCGGTGTCTTCATCATTTTTAATTTAAATAGGATCTCCTTCTGCAATTGCACTAGAATATTGGCAGAATCCCTGGGGAAATTACCAATATTTTTAGCCGCTTAATGCTGTTTCTCAACGTTCCGATAACTTTGTCTGATAATACTTCTGTGAAGCACTTTAGGTCATTGTTGCTGGACAAATGCAAAATCTGGATCATCACTAGAAGAGGAAAAATAGAACATTTTGAAGCTTTTCTTTACCATAAGTAGCTATTTGATTCCCATTTCAAAGGGGATTGGATAAGTACAGGGTACCAGCAATTTTTTTTTAAAGGATACAAGGAGAGGGCTAGAAAATGGGTTTGGAGCAGATGGCCGGGGCTTTCTGCTCCAGCAGTGTGCTGGTAGAATGAGCTGAGGGGACACTGCCTGCTGCAGATGCCCTTCCGACCCCTGCATTCACAGTTAAAAGTTTAGCGTCACTGCAGAACAATTTCAGCTTTGCACTGCTGCTAAATTTAGGCCCTGAATTTCCACAGTGTCTTTGTCATTTTTAATTTAAACAGGATCTCCTTCTGCAAATGCACTAGAATATTGGCAGAATCCCTGGGGAAATTACCATTTTTTAGCCACTTAATACTGTTTCTCAACATTCTGCTAATTTTCCACTAAACACCCATGGAAATTGATACGTCCTTACTACACAGTATAAATGCACACGAGGCCCATGCTTGAGAGAAGGTCAGTCTGTGATCTGTCCTTTATTCCATAGCACTCAAGTGATGAAGGTGGGTGGAGTTTCCCCTTTTATACCTGAAGGTCCAGGTTAGGAGTGTCTCCCAAAAGTTCACCACCTAGTGGCCATTGTTCTCACAGTGTACAACTTGTCAGTTTATACATGGGTTACAATGCTGGTTGAATACATGACATCACCTCCGCCCTCCAAAGTCTTATTGGGATCACAGGTTGAGTCTCTCTAGTGGTTTACGCTATCTTGTAGAGTGCCTGAGTTGGGGCTCCGGTTTTTGGGCGCTGGCCTGAGTGTCTGCTGTTTGCAGTGCCTCAGGCCTGTCTGGACTTCCCACATTGACTGGGCTCTCCTCCCTTTGGTTTCGGTGTTTGGTCACCTGTGGTGGAGTGAACTCTATATCGTGTTCTTCCTCTGCTTCTTCTATGGGGTTGCTGAACCTCCTTTTTGTTTGATCCACATGTTTGCGGCAGATTTGTCCATTGGTAAGTTTAACTACCAGAATCCTATTCCCCTCTTTTGCAATCACGGTGCCTGCGAGCCATTTGGGCCATGCAGTGTAGTTGAGCATAAAGACAGGGTCATTTACATCAATACATCGCGCCCTCACATTCCTGTCATGGTAGTCACATTGTGAATGGCGCCTGCTCTCGACAATTTATTTCATGGTGGTATGTATAAGAGATAACCTGGTTTTGAGCGTCGTTTTCATTAGCAGCTCTGCAGATGGAACCCCTGTGAGTGAGTGTGATCGGGATCTGTAGGCCAACAGGAAGCGTGATAAGCGGCTTTGTAGGGAACCCCCTTGGATTCTGAGCACCCCCTGTTTGATTATCTGCACTGCTCGTTCTGCCTGGCTGTTTGAGGCCTGCTTGAACAGTGCCGTTCTGACATGGTTAATTCCATTGCCTGTCATGAAGTCCTGGAATTCAGTGCTTGTGAAGCACGGACCATTGTCGCTGACCAAGATATCCGGTAGACCATGGGCAGCGAACATTGCCCATAGACTTTCTACCGTGGCAGAGGATGTGCTTGAATTTAAAATGTCACACTCGATCCATTTGGAGTAGGCATCTACTACAACCAAAAACATTTTTCCCATGAAAGGACCTGCGTAGTCCACATGGATGCGTGACCAAGGCTTGGCGGGCCAGGACCAGGGGCCCAGGGGGGCTTCTCTGGGCGCATTGCCCAGCTGGGCACACGTGTTGCACCTGCGAACACAAAGTTCCAGATCTGCGTCTATCCCTGGCCCCAAACGTGTGACCTGGCAATTGTCTTCTTCATGACAATGCCCGGGTGCTCATTGTGGAGTTCTCTGATGAACACCTCTCTGCCCATCTGGGGCATGACTACTCGGTTTCCCCACAATAGGCAATCGGCCTGAATCGAGAGTTCATCCCTGCGCCTGTGAAATGGTTTAAATTCCTCAGGGCATGCCCCGTACGTGGCTGCCCAGCCCCCCATTCAGGACACATTTCTTGACTAAAGACAATAGCGGGTCTCTATTTGTCCAGACTTTAATCTGACGGGCTGTCACGGGTGAGCCTTCACTTCTGAAAGCTTCAACAGCCATGACCATCTCAGCAGCATGCTCGATAGCCCCCTCAGTGGTGGCTAGTGGGAGCCTGCTGAGTGCATTGGCGCAGTTTTCGGTGCCCGGTCTGTGCCGAATTGTGTAGTCATAGGCGGCTAACGTGAATGCCCACCTCTGTATGCGGGCCGATGCATTTGCATTTATGGCCTTGCTGTCGGCCAAAAGGGACGTTAGGGGTTTGTGATCTGTCTCCAGCTCAAATTTCCTGCCAAACAGGTACTGGTGCATTTTCTTTACCGCATATACACATGCAAGCGCCTCCTTTTCTACCATCGCATAGCCCCTTTCTGCCTGGGACAGACTTCTGGAGACATAAGCTACCAGCTGTAACTGACCCTTGGCATTGACATGCTGCAACACACACCCGACACCATAGGACGAAGCATCGCACGTTAACACAAGTTTCTTACATGGGTCATATAGCGTTAACAGATTGTTGGAACATAACAAATTGCGTGCTCTATTAAAAGCCCTTTCCTGGCTATCCCCCCAGACCTATTCGCAACCTTTGCATAGGAGCACGTGTAGCAGCTCTAGCAGTGTGCTCAATTTGGGAAGAAAGTTACCAAAATAGTTCAGGAGCCCCAGGAATGAACGCAGCTCCGTCGTGTTACAGGGTCTGAGTGCTCTCTGGATCGCTTCCATCTTGGACGCAGTAGGGCTGATCACGTCTGCTGCTACCCTCATCCCCAGGAATTCTATCTCTGGAGCTAGGAAGACGCAATTCGCCTTTTTCAATCGCAGCCCTACCCGGTTCAGTCTGCGTAGCACCTCCTCCAGGTTGTGGAGGTGTTCTTCAGTATCGCAATCCGTGATGAGGATGTCGTCTTGAAAAACCACCGTCCCTGGAATCGACTTGAGGAGGCTTTCCATATTTCGTTGGAAGATCACGGCGGCAGAGCGAATCCCGAATAGACATCTGTTGTACTCAACAACGCCTTGTGTGTCGTGATGGTGGTCAGCTTCTTCGACTCACTCGCCTGCTCCTGGGTCATGTAAGCTGAGGTCAGGTCCAATTTTGAAAAAAGTTTTCCACCGGATAGCGTCGCAAAGAGGTCCTCCGTTCTCGGTAGCGGGTACTGGTCTTGGAGTGACACCCGATTGATGGTGGCCTTGTAATCACCACATATCCTGACCGACCCATCCGCCTTGAGCACCAACATGATCGGGCTCACCCAGTCACTGAATTCGACTGGCAAGATGATGCCTTCCAATTCGCCTTCTATCTTTTCCCGCATCACGTACGGCACTGCTCTGGCCTTGTGGTGTACTGGCCTGGCGTCCAGGTTTATATGAATCACTATCTTGGCCCCCATGAAAGTGCCAATGCTGGGTTGAAATAGTGAGTCAAATTTGTCCAGGATCTGTGAGCCTGATACTCGCTCCACTGAGGAAATTGCATTGACATCGCCCCATTTCCAGTTCATGACAGCAAGCCAACTCCTCCCCAGTAGTGCGGGACCGTCCCCCGGGACAATCCAGAGTGGCAATGTATACAGTTCATACACCAGGACGCCACCAATAATGATGAAAGTGCTCCTCAATGGCATCCCAGTATCAATGGAGCTAGACACGGGGGCCAGCCAGTCCTTGATGAGTATCAAACAGTTCGAAAAGTTGTGGGCGTCCAAGGCCAGGAGGCCAAAATTATCGCCAATTGAAACACAGCTACGGACCTTTGTGGGTCATGACTACCGTGGCGCTGCCTAGCACTGGAATGATCTCCTTTGTGTAAGTCCGTAGCTGTGTTTCAATTGGCGATAATTTTGGCCTCCTGGCCTTGGACGCCCACAACTTTTCAAACTGTTTGATACTCATCAAGGACTGGCTGGCCCCCGTGTCTAGCTCCATTGATACTGGGATGCCATTGAGGAGCACTTTCATCATTATCGGTGGTGTCCTGGTGTATGAACTGTATACATGCTCCACATGAACTCACTGAACTTCAGCTTCCAGCGATTTCCCCCAGCATTCGTTTCTGAAATTTCTGCAGGTATTTTGCTCATCTCTGCAAACTCCGGTTGAGTGTGTGCCTCCACACCTTCAACATGAGCTGTTGTTGGAAACAGAAGGCCCCTTGCCAGTCAATCGTCTCTGACTGCCTCTGTGACTGTCCTTAAGTGCGCCATTAACAGGTGTTGATGGCCCCATTACTGGCCGCATTGTCTCTTGCAATGGCGTGAATCGCCGTTCGGCTAGCCATTGTCTCTGTCGAACTCCCCCTCTGGGCTCGACTACATGTTGGAGCATGCTCAATTGCCCTTGTCTGCCTGGAGAACTGCGTGCTGCTTTAACAATGTTGATTCTCTGTCCCAACCATTCCTTAACACAGTACCTCTCGTCTGTTCTGCTAGTGGCCATGCTCGCATGGTTTAAATCCCAGTTTCTCGTCGCCATTGATACGTCCTTACTATACAGTATAAATGCACACGAGGCCCATGCTTGAGAGAAGGTCAGTCTGTGACCTGTCCTTTATTCCATAGCACTCAAATGATGAAGGTGGGTGGAGCTTCCACTTTTATAGCTGAAGGTCCAGGTTCGGAGTGTCTTCCAAAAGTTCACCACCTAGTGGTCACTGTTCTCACAGTGTACAACTTGTCAGTTTATACATGGGTTACAATGCTGGTTGAATACATGACAGAAATTGTAGGTGACCAGGGCCAGATTAAGGGCCTGATGGGCCTGGGGCAAACTGATCCAAATGGGCCTATAGTTATGTTTGTTCATGTTCATTACATTACGTATATGATTCTGATGCTGAGTATGAAAACATAGACCAGTTTATTCAACAATGAAAGCATATATTCTGTATCAAATAGATATATATTCTGGTTCTGGTAACATTGCAATACTAGATTTCTATACATATATGCACATTTCTCTCAATAACATGTGAAATAAAACAGGCTAGTACATATTCTGTTCTGTATATAGGTACATTAGGGTATATAGGTACTCCTGTATATAGGTATAAACAAGTGAGTCTATTTTCCTCGGTCTTGTTTTTCCTCTCTTATTGTTTATTCTATTCAGTCTATTTAGGAGACCTTATATATTTTTCCTCCATTTATTTGGTGGGTTTATATTCTTTGGTGGGCCTGGGGCTGCAGCCCCCTCCGCCCCATGGTTAATTCACCCCTGCATGTGACATACTGTAAATGGGGAGATGCCTGAAATTACTTGGGCCGTTCCCTCTCTCACGTTGTGGTGTTCCGCCAATCTGTCTCAAGTCTACCATAACTGCTGTGCAAGTATGAAGTGAATCTGCATCATACTAACACCACATTTATGGTGCAAATGCACATTAAAGATTCAGGAAATTCGTATTTGACTACCGTGAAATGGAAACATTTGGAGAGTTGCTGGCCAGAGTAAGGATTCCAATCTGGAAGGAAAAACTCAAGTTTACTTGGCAACACTGGTGTTTGATGTTTAATTCACTGTAAGGAGTCTAGAGACAGCACTGGAACATTAGAAAAGAACATAAAAAAATAATTAGGGGCAGGAGTAGGCCATTCGGGCCATTGCGCCTGCCCGCCATTCAATAAGATCATGGCTGATCTTCGACCACAACTGCATTTTCCCGGCCTATCCCCATATTCCTTGATTCCCTTAAAAATCTATCTATCTCAGCCTTGAATATAGTCAACGATTCAGCATCCACAGCCCTCTGGCGTCGAAAATTGCAAAGATTCACAACCCCCTGAGTGAAGAAATTCCTCCTCATCTCAGTCTTAAATGGCCGACCCCTTATCCTGAGACTATGCCCCTAGTTCTAGACTCTCCAGCCAGAGGAGACAACCTCTCAGCATCTATCCTGTCAATCCCCCTCGGAATCTTATACGTTTTTTGATATGTTCTTTACTATAATTGTACCCACGACCAGTAGGGATGCTGTGGTGACTGTTTTGTCCCCCAGCTCCTCAGCCTGTAGTGCTATGCTCCAACCAACTCTTGCTTCCCAAATTTCTGTGTGTTTTGCTATTCAACTATAAAACTACAGGCAAAGTATGATTTTGAAATGGGGTCGGAATTACGTTTACTCCCCCTCCAACCTCACTTTACCTGAAGACTATACTTGGTCTTGAGTCTTGTAACACCACAGCGAGTTGTATTATTTTCACTTAAAAGTAATATCTAACCTGTATAGATATGCAGCGAGCCCTCTTCAAGAACAAAAGTCCGGGTTATATCATCAATGCTTGCATTGGCTGGTTAAATGAAATTAAGCCATTTTATGCTGTCTGGGGTAAATTGTCATCCGACCTGTCTCCTGAGACTGCCTTTTTATTCTCTTTCTGGCTTCCAAATGAAGCTGTTTTTCTCTAGCTTACATTTGTGTGAATGCTGAGTGGGGTGGGGTAAAACTCGATGAAGGAATGTATCTACCCTGAAGTGTTTTCAGAGCAGGTTTTGTTCCCATTTGACCTAATTTCTGGAACACAATGGCCCTGAAATTCCGGCCTCCCCGGGTCTGTATGGAGTTCCTACGGACCCGGGAAGGCATCGGAAAAGCCGGTTTCCAGCGCGCAATGCACATGCGCTGGAAACCGGCATTTCTGATCTGTCAAGTTTCTGGCTTGACAGGTGGCCGCATCGCGGGAGCGAGGACACTTATAAGTGGAAATTTCCGATATTTATGCTTACAAATGTCCTCAAAAATCTTGCACCTGAAAAACTTTTACAGGGCGAAGTGTTTTAAAAAACACAAAAACATATAAAAATTAAGTTATTAAAATATATTTTGTCATTAAAACCCTCCCCACAATGATAAGTTTATTTTTTTAAACTTTTTTAAAAATCTGGAAATTATTTTTTTTAAGAAATTAATAACTTTAATTTAAATGAATGTAGTGTAATTATTTTCTATTTTTTATTAGTGTTTTGGGTGTTTGGGGCTGTGTTTTGGATGTTTCGGGCTCTATCACAATCATAGTAATAGGAGTTTAGGACCCTGCGGAACTCCTATTATTATGATACCTTACCCGATTGGCTACCCAGAGCCATGTGACTCCAGCTCGAGGCCTGCGCACGCGTCAACGTGCATGCACTGCGAATTGCAGTCGAAGGAGGCCTCAGCATCGGAAAGTCGATGCCTAAGGTGGGTGTGTATTTTTTCTCTAAAATGCCCGCGGGAAGGCCAAAACGGAATTTCAGGGCCATTATTTCTTCAGTGTTTTGGTGTTCCCTATTGGCAAGATTGGCATTCTTGCTTCAGTGCAGGAGAGTTGCCTGGTAAAAATGGTTCTTTTGTTTTAAATTATTCTCAATTGCGTAATTTTCAAGAAAGAAGAAACAACAAATTTGCATTTAAATAGCTCCTTTCATGACCTCAGGGCATTCCAATATGCTTTATAGCCAATAAAAAAAGATTCCAAGTATTGTCTATTATAATGTAGGGAAATATGACAGGCAATTATATTGGCCAGGACACCAGGAGATCTCTCCTACTCTTCAAAAAGTGCCAGATGATCTTTTGCATTCACCTGAGGTCAGAAGGGGCCGTGATTCAAGGACTCCTCCAAAAGAATCAAGTTCCTTTGGATGTGCATAATATCAGTCTTCAGAACTACATGCCGTAAGTTTGGAACAATTTGCTTACAATTTTAATCTAGAAACTAATATAACTGGTGATTCTGCACAGATCTGTTCAAGGCATTTACAAAAGGAAGCATTGGAGAAAGTGCAAAAGGATGGTACAGATTGAACCTCCCTTATCCGGGACTCTTTTATCCGGCACCGCCCCTCGTCCGGGACCACTCCCGGTCGCCGTGTGGTGAATGTGTAGAATGCGACCATCAAAATCCTACTCGCCCATATAATCTTTCTCCTCAATCGGCTGCCTCCTCCTTGTCGCCTGCTGGAACTCCTGCAGCCACAGTCCTCGGGCGGGGCGCTCCTCCCCACAGCGCTCCCTCCGGGGGGTCAGGCCGACTCTTCTCGGCCTGCCGACTCTTCTGGGGTCTGTTGGGGCCCGCCGACTCTTCGAGGCCCGCCAACTCTTCTGGGCCTGCCGCATCTTCTCAGCCTGCCGGTGTGCCGGCTCTTCGGGGCCCACCAGCTCTTCAGGGTCCAGCGACTCTATGGTGCCCACTGACTCCCCTAGGCACACCGGCCCACTGGCTCTTTGGGGCCTGCCGACTCTTTGAGGCCCCCTGCACACTGATTGGCTGACTGACTGACTGACAGTTGATCCAGCCAATCAGCGCACACACACACTTACCCCAGCAACAACACTTAAAGGCGCTGTCCACCCAAACACGTGACCTCCCCTCATCTGGCAAAATCCCTTGTTCAGGACAGGCCAGGTCCCAAGGGTGTCGGATAACGGAGGTTCAACCTGTACCAGAACTGAGAGATTAGAACTATTAGGAAAGATTGAACAGGTTGGGGAGGGGGGGAGGGTTAGAAAAGAGAAAACTTAGAGGAGAACTGAGAGATCTTTAAAATTATGAATGGGTTGGACAGAGTCATCATATCATCATCATCATCATCATCATAGGCAGTCCCTCGGAATCGAGGAAGACTTGCTTCCACTCCTAGAGTCCTTTGGTGGCTGAACAGTCCAATGCGATAGCCACAGACCCTGTCACAGGTGGGACAGACAGTCGGCGAGGGATTTGCCGCACGCTCCTTCCGCTGCTTGTGCCTGACCTCTTCACGCTCGCAGCGTTGAAATTCGAAGATCTCCACGCCCTCCCGGATGCACTTTCTCCACCCAGGGAGGTCTTCAGCCAGGGACTCCCAGGTGTCAGTGGTGGTGATGTCGCACTTTACCAGGGAGGCTTTGAGGGTGTCCTTATAATGCTTCCGCTGCCCACATTTGGCTCGTTTGCCGTGAAGGAGTTCCGCATAAAGCAATTACTTAGGGAGCCTCGTGTCTGGCATGCGAACTATGTGGCCTGTCCAGTGGAGCTGATCGAGTGTGGTCAGTGCTTCAATGCTGGGGTTGTTAGCCTGGGCAAGGACACTGATGTTGGTGCGCCTGTCCTCCCAGGGGATTTGCAGGATCTTGCGGAAACAGCGTTGGTGATATATCTCCAGCGACTTGAGGTGTCTTCTGTACATCGTCCATGCCTCTGATCCATACAGGAGGGCAATATTACAACAGCCCTGTAGACCATGAGCTTGGTGGTAGATTTGAGGGCCAGATCTTCAAACACTCTTTTCCTCAGGTGACCAAAGGCTGCACTGGCGCACTGAAGGCGATGTTGAATCTCCGCATCAATATCTGCCTTTGTTGATAAAAGGCTCCCGAGGTATGGGAAGTGGTCCACGTTGTCAAGGGCCGCGCCGTGAATCTTGATGACTGGGGGGCAGAGCTGTGTGGCGAGGACAGGCTGGTGGAGGACCTTTGTCTTATGGATGTTAAGCGTAAAGCCCATGCTTTCATATGCCTCAGTGAATACATCGACTATATCCTAGAGTTCAGCCTCAGAATGTGCGCAGACGCAGGCGTCATCTGCGTACTGCAGCTCAACGACAGGTTGGGGTGATCTTGGACCTGGCCTTGAGGTGGCATAAGTTAAACAGCTTCCCACTGGTTCTGTAGTTTAGTTCCACTCCAGCGGGGAGCTTGTTGACTGTGAGGTGGAGCATGGCAGCGAGGAAGATTGAGAAGAGAGTTGGAGCGATGACACAGCCCTGTTTGACCCCGGTCCGGACGTGAATTGGGTCTGTAATGGATCCGTTGGTAAGGATCACGGCCTGCATGTTGTCGTGGAGCAGGCGAAGGATGTTGACAAACTTTTGGGGACATCCAAAATGGAGGAGGACGCTCCATAGACCCTCACGGTTGACAGTGTCAAAGGCCTTTGTAAGATCGAAGAAGGCCATGTATAAGAGCTGGTGCTGCTCCTGCATTTTTCCTGCAGCTGTCGCGCTGCAAAGATCATGTCTGTTGTGCCCCGTAGGGGTGAAATCCGCATTGTGATTCCGGGAAGAGCTCCTCGGCCACAGGTTGAGAAGAACTCTAGCAACAACCTTCCCAGTGGCTGATAGCAGGGAGATTCCCCTGTAATTGCTGCAATCGGACTTAACCCCCTTTTTAAAGATGGTCACGATCACTGCATCTCTGAGATCTCCCGGCATGCTCTCCTCCCTCTAAATGACAGAGTTGAGGTCATGTATCTCCGCCATACTTTAGCACCTCAGCAGGAATTCCATCCGCACCCGTAGCCTTGTTATTCTTGAGTTGTTTTATGGCTTTGCCTACCTCGTGCAGTGTTGGGGTTTCACTGAGGGGGTGGCAGGTCGCATGCTGCGGGATGGAGTTGAGAACACTCGAGTCAAAGGCAGAGTCTCGATTGAGGAGATCTTCAAAGTGCTCCTTCCAGCCGACCCTGACAGCCTCGGTGTTCTTGATGAGTGTTTCCCCGTTCTTGGCCAGCAGTGGGGTGGGGCCTTGGGAGTTTGGACCGTAGGTGGCCTTGACTGCAATGAAGAACCCTAGCATATCATGGCTGTCGGCCAGTTGTTATATCTCCTGTGCTTTCTCCATCCACCACCTGTTCTTTAGGTCCCAGTTTTTTTGTTGGATCTCAGCCTTGTGCCATCTGTAATGTTGCTTTGCAGCTCCCGAGTTGGATTGTTGCTTGAGGCTCAGAAATGCTTTGTGCTTACGATCTATTAGTTCTTCAGTCTCATGATCATTTTCATCAAACTAGTCCTGGTGTTTTCTGGTTGAGTAACCAAGTATCTCGTCACAGGCACTGGTTATAGAGGCCTGGAGGGCAGACCAAGCGCTGTGGGCATTCAGCATCTCAGGGTCATCAAGGCACGCCAGATTGGCTGTGAGGCGCTGGCTGTATAGGGTTCTCTTAGCTGGATCTTTAAGTGCCCCGGCATTAACTTGTTTGTGGCACTGCTTTTGATGTCCCCTCTGCTTTGGGGCTATGTTTATATTGATGATGGATCGGATTAGGCGATGGTCCATCCAGCAGTCGTCAGCTCCTGTCATGGCGCGGGTGATGCGCACATCCTTGCGATCCCTGGCTCGGACGATGACGTAGTTGAGCAGGTGCCAGTGTTTGGACCGAGGGTGTTGCCACGATGCCTTGTATTTGTCCCTCTGGCGGAACAGGGTGTTGGTGCTGAGGAGTTTGTGTTCTAGACATTTTGTCAGGAGTAGGGTACCGCTGGAGTTGGCTTTCCCTACCCCCTCTCTGCCAATCACGCCTCCCCAAAGGGCTGTGTCTGTTATGTATTTAACCCTTGGCAACCTGTATCACATGACCATCAGAGGGCCTACCTGTTGGAGTCCCAAGGGATCCCAGCATCCCTTGGGAGCACTCTATATAAGCAGGCCCCCTACGTAGTACCTGCACTCTGGAGTCTAATTAAAGGAGCTAAGGTCACACTTACTCATTGCATACAGTACTCAGTTTCATCCTTTATTATGAGCGTAATAATTGGCAACGAGGTAACGAACAACAGCGAAAACAGTTTGTATCCTGGAGAAGTTCTCAGAAGGGGACGATTAGGAGGCCTTCAGGGAGCAACTCGACCAATACTTTGTGGCCAACGAGCTGGAAGGGGACGAGAACACTGCCAAACGAAGGGCGATCCTCCTAACTGTCTGTGGGGCAACAACCTATGGCCTCATGAAGAATCTTCTAGCTCAGTAAAACCAACAACCAAATCCTATGAAGAATTGTGTACGCTGGTCCGGGAGCATCTAAGTCCTAAGGAAAGCATTTTGATGGCGAGGTATCGGTTCTTCACATGTCAACGGTTGGAGGGCCAGGAAGTGGCGAGCTACTTCGCTGAACTAAAGTGTCTTGCAGGACATTGGGAATTTGATGGATTCCTTGAACAAATGCTGAGAGACTTTCTTGTGCTTGGCATTGGCCATGAGGTAATCCTTCGCAAACTATTGACTGTTGAAACGCCGAATCTAAGCAAAGCCATAACGATAGCCCAGGCATTTATGTCCACCAGCGATAACACCAAACAAATTTCGCAGCATAAAGAGGTTTCGGCCAGTACTGTGCACAAAGTAACGTCGTTTTCGAGCAGGAATATACATGGCAGAACATCCACACCGGCTGCTGCACGACTTCAGATGACCCAGATTCCGCCATCAATTGTTAATGCGAGGCAATTAACACCTTGTTGGCATTGTGGAGGTGATCATCGGGCCCATCAATGCCGCTTCAAGCACTATGCGTGCAACGGCTGCAGAACAATAGGACACCTCCAGCGAATGTGCGGGCGAGCTGCAAACCCTGCAATCCACCACGTTGCAGAGGAAGATCAATCCATGGTGGATCAGGCTGAACTGGAGACTCGAACCGAGGAGGCAGAAGTGTACGGGGCACACACCTTTACCACGAAATGTCCACCAATAATGTTAAAAGTTGAACTGAACAGAATTCCAGTATCCATTGAACTGGACACGGGTGCGAGTCAGTCCATAATGAGCAAAAAGGCCTTCGACAGGCTGTGATGCCACAAGCCACACAGGCCCAAGCTCAGCCCCATTCATACCAAGCTAAAAACGTACACCAAAGAATTGATTCCTGTTATTGGCAGCGCAGAAGTCAAAGTCTCCTATGATGGAGCAGTGCACGAACTCCCACTATGGATTGTGCCTGGGGATGGCCTCACATTGTTTGGCAGAAGCTGGCTGGGAAAAGTCCGCTGGAACTGGGATGACATCGGAGCGCTTTCATCCATCAACGACGCCTCATGTGCCCAGGTTCTGAGCAGATTTCCATCGTTGTTCGAGCCAGGCATTGGAAGTTTCTTGGGGGCGAAGGTGCAGATCCTCTTGGTTCCCGGTACATGACCCATCCACCACAAGGCACGGGCGGTACCGTACATGATGCGAGAGAAAGTGAAAATTGAGTTGGACAGGCTGCAGCGAGAAGGCATCATCGCGCTGGTGGAATTCAACGACTGGGCCAGTCTGATTGTTCCGATACTCAAAGATGACTGCACAGTCAGAATTTGTGGGGATTTTAAGTAACGATTAACCGTTTTTCACTAAAGGACCAGTACCCGCTACCCAAGGCAGACAACCTATTTGCGACCCTGAAAAGACATTCACCAAATTGGACCTGACCTTGGCTTACATGATGCAGGAGCTGGAGGAATCTTCGAAAGGCCTCACCTGCATCAACACGCACAAAGGTCTGTTCATCTATATCAGATGGCCATTTGGGATTTGTTCAGCCGCGGCAATTTTCCAACGGAACATGGAGAGCCTGCTGAAGTCGGTTCCATGCACCATGGTTTTCCAGGAAGACTTACTGGTCACAGGTCAGGACACCATCGAACACTTGAAGAATCTGGAAGAGGTTCTTAGTCAGTTGGATCATATGGGACTCAGGTTGAAACGCTCGAAGTGTGTTTTCCTGGCGCCGGAGGTCGAGTTCTTGGGAAGAAGAATCGCAGCAGCTGGCATCAGACCCACTGACGCCAGGACAGAGGCCATCAAGAACGCACCGAGACCGAGAACATGACAGAGCTGTGGTCGTTCCTGGGACTCCTCAACTATTTCGGTAATTTCCTACCCGGGTTAAGCACCTTGCTAGAATTCCTACATATGCTATTGCGCAAGGGAGACGACTGGATATGGGGGAATTCACAAGAGGCTGCCTTTGAGAAAGCGAGAAATTTGTTATGTTCAAACAAACTGCTTGTTCTGTAAAACCCATATAAACGATTAGTGCTAGCTTGTGATGCATCGTCATACGGGATCGGGTGTGTGTTACAACAGGTTAACGAATCTGGAATTTTGCAACCGGTCGCTTTTGCGTCCAGGAGTCTGTCCAAGGCCAAAAGGGCCTACAGCATGATTGAAAAAGAAGCTCTGGCGTGATTTATGGGGTGAAAAAAATGCACCAGTATTTGTTTGGTCACAAGTTTGAGTTAGAAACTGACCATAAGCCGCTCATATCGCTATTCTCAGAGAGCAAAGGGATTAACACCAATGCCTCTCCCCGCATCCAAAGATTGGCGCTCACGCTGTCGGCATACAACTATGTAATCTGCCACAGACCGGGCACAGAGAACTGCGCTGATGCTCTCAGTCGGCTACCATTGCCCACCACCGGGGTGGAAATGGCACAGCCTGCAGACTTGCTCACGGTGATGGATGCATTTGAAAACGAAAAGTCACCTGTTATGGCCTGCCAGATCAGGACCTGGACCAACCACAATCCTTTACTGTCCATCGTAAAAAACTGTGTCCGCCATGGGAGCTGGCCCAGCGTCCCAGCGGAGATGCAGGAAGAGATCAAGCCGTTCCACAGGTGCAAAGATGAAATTTCCTTACAGGCGGACTGTCTTTTGTGGGGTAATCACGTGGTCTTGCCTAAGAAAGGCAGAGAAATGTTCATACGTGACCTACACAGCATCCACCCAGGCATTGTAATGATGAAAGCCACAGCCAGATCCCATGTGTGGTGGCCCAGCATCGACTCAGATTTAGAGTCATGCGTGCGCCAATGCAACACTTGCTCTTAACTGAGCAATGCACCCAGAGAGACACCGCTAAGTTTGTGGTCGTGGCCCTCCAATCCGTGGTCTAGGATCCACGTTGACTATATGGGGCCATTTCTAGGCAAAATGTTCTTGGTTGTTGTGGATGCTTATTCAAAATGGATTGAATGTGTAATAATGTCTGTAAGCACGTCCACTGCCACCATCGAAAGCCTACGGGCCATGTTTGCCACACATGGCCTGCCTGATGTCCTAGTCAGCGACAATGGGCCGTGTTTCACCAGTGCTGAATTAAAGGAATTCATGACCCACAATGGGATCAAGCACATCACATCTGCCCCGTTCAAGCCCGCATCCAACCGCCAGGCAGAATGGGCAGTTCAAACCATCAAGCAAAGTTTGAAACGTGTGTCGGAAGGCTCCCTGCAGACCCGACTGTCCCGAGTTCTGCTCAGCTACCACACCAGGCCCCACACGCTCACCGGGGTTCCCCCAGCTGAGCTGCTCATGAAAAGTACGCTTAAAACAAGGCTCTCTCTTGTCCACCCTGATCTCCATGATCACATCGAGGGCAGGCAGCATCAACAAACCATGTACCATGATCGCGCAAACTTGTCACGCGATATTGCGGTCAATGACCCTGTGTTTGTGCTCAATTATGGACATGGTTCCAAATGGCTTGCTGGCACAGTCATAGCCAAAGAAGGGAGTAGGGTGTTTCAGGTCAAATTGGCCAATAGGCTAACGTGCAGAAAGCATTTGGACCAAACCAAATTGCGGTTCACTAACCGCTACGAGTAACCCGAAGAGGGCGCCACCAACTTCGACCCTCCAACACACACACAAGTGGCAACCGACATCATGGTTGACCACAAAGCCGAACTCACCATCCCCAGCAGCCCGGCAAGGGCAGTTGTCCAGCAGCCCAGTGAAGAACCAACCAATCCACACACACCTGCTTTTGTACCGAGACGATCGACAAGGGAGCGAAACGCCCCAGATCGTCTCAGGAAAGGGGTACTGAGGGAATGATCAGCCATGATCCTATTGAATGGTGGTGCAGGCTCGAAGGGCTGAATGGCCTACTCCTGCACCTATTTTCTATGTTTCTATGTTTCACCCTGTAAATAAGTGTACTATTGACTTTACGAGGGAGTGATGTTATGTATTTAATCCTTGGCAACCTGTATCACACCACCACCAGAAGGCTTACCTGTTGGAGTCCCAAGGGATCCCAGCATCCCTTGGGAGCACTCTATATAAGCAGACCCCCCACGTGGTACCTGCACTCTGGAGTCTAACTAAAGGAGCTAAGGTCACACTTACTCATTGCTTACAGTACTCAGTTTCATCCTTTATTATGAGCGTAATAGTGTCTTTGCCGACCCTGGCATTAAAGTCACCTTGGAGGATCAATTTGTCGCCCGTGGGGACACAGGACAGGGATGGCTCAAGGTTGGAATAAAAACCCTCTTTAGCCTCATCCGTTGCCTCGAGTGTTGGGGTGTACGCACTGATGACTGTGGCACATTGGTTTCAGGATAGGGTAAGGCGAAGAGTTATGAGGCATTTGTTAACCCCGCAGGGGGAGTCTTTGAGGCGGTCGACCAGTTGATTTTTGACGGCGACGCTGACTCCACGAAGGCGCGTTCTTCCTCTGGTTTTCCTTTCCAGAAAAAGGTGTAGCCTCCACCATGTCCCTTGAGCTGGCCTTCCCTTGCCTGCTGGGTCTCGCTTAGGGCGGTGATGTCAATGTCAAAGTTCCCGGGCAACTATGGCGGTGCGGCATTCCGGCCTGTTGCTGTTGGAATTGTCCATGAGGGTTCTGATGTTCCAGGTCCCGAACTTCATATTAGCGAAGTGGAAAATGCCTGTGCATGAGTTCTTTTAAAGTGGAGTGGCCCCTGCACACCGGCAACCACACGGGCTTAGCTGAGCAAGGTCTTGGTCCAGTGGCAAGGGTGTCCAAGATGACTGGAGACCAGGCACTGCTGTATAAGCCTAATTGCCTACCGCGAGATGTTGGCCACAAGCTCGGCGCCGAGTAGCGCCATTGATGGTAGATGGCCCAAAGTAGATGTGGAGAGAATGAGACCGAAATTCAGGGTCTCAAAGAGACCCGTTAATGCCTGTTTGCAGTGGCCATTCCTAAAAATTGAATGGCCACCACTTTCGGGTCAACAGGCCCACCCAATCAAAATTCAGGTCGGGGATTTTTCAGCCTGGACCCTGTCTGCCCAATTAGATTCACCGCCAAATTAAAATAAAATAAATACTTACCTATCCATTTTCAGCTCAATCCGGCGATCCCCCACCATGCAATGCCCCCAGTAGATTTTTCTGCCAGTGCACTCTCTGAAGACTGTGTGCGGCCGGCAGTGTGGCCGCCCTTAAAGGGAAGGGCCCACTTCCACGGCCACAATGGAAGAACTTTTGCCGGCCGACTTGCCGATCGGCCAGCAAAATACTACCCCTGAATCCGGCCAGGCCGCCAATGGGTAGCCTGGCACCCCCCTCTTGGGTGCCAGGCCGCTGATCTGGCCGATACCCTCCCTGTTGGCCCAGTGGCCAAAGTTAAAAAAATTTCGAATCTCTTCTCTTTCACGGAGACGGCCCAACCGACCCATTTTCAGCCAGTCAGCCTGGCTTTGCGTCCCCATTATAATCCACTTCCTGCAGGACTTTGAAAAAAATTCAACATCCTGAAAATGGATCTACTCACCGCACCAAGAGTTCCAGCAGTGAGTACCAGTTAAAAACTCATAGGTGCGCCAGCTTTCTGGTGCACCTGAATTTCGGCCCCAATGTTTCCACTTATGGGACAATCCAAAACTAGCGGCCATAAATAAAGGATAGTTACAAATAAATCCAATAGGGAAATATGGAGAAATTTATTTACTCAGAGAGTGGCTAGAATGTAGAACTCGTTACCACAGGAAATGGTTGAGGCAAATAGTTTAGATGTTCTCAAAAGAAAACTAGACAAGTTACATGAGCGAAAAAGAAATAGAAAAATATTTAGATGAAAGGCTTAGATGAGGTAAATAGAATGGGAAGAGATTCGTGCGGAATATAAACATCGGCACAGACTAGTTGGACCAAATGGCCTGTTTCTGTGCTGTATAATCTATGTAATTACATCCTGAAAATGATGATCTTTGACAACTTCACTTCCTGATAGTGGATTAAGGCAAGACTTCACTGCCTTGTGCCTGCTGGCTTATTACTGCTCTGTGATAATTCTGGTCTTTTCTCAGCTTGATTTCTTTGATCTATTAATTAGCTACATTTGGAATTATAAATAATCAAATTGAAATGTTCATTTCTATCAAAAATGCGAGTGTGATGTGTTTAGGCTAATGAGATTTTTAGGGGCAGAAATGCAATCTTTGAAAATTAGTTTTATTTTCTTGATGTCTATTTACTTTTTCATAGATTAGAGTTTCATTACTGAGAAATGTTCCTTTTCTCTAATGCCCAGTCAAATACTTTAAATAGACAAAGACCTTATTAAGGATAAGTGAAAGGTGTGATGCACATCGTACATTTCACTGCACATTCCATGGATGAAGTCTGATATGCTAACTAGGAAAGGCTGAGGAACACTATTCCTTTGAGAATAATCTAGCTGAACCTTCACAATTCCCCTACCGTCATGTTATTTGTATAATGCTGTCCCCTTACAGCAACACCTTCACTTCTCTCACTCTCCTGTCAATCCCAAGTGCACAACGTTTTACTTTGTGAAAAACCTCTGAAAGGTTTTTTTGATCATGGATTTTTTCCCCCCAGTTTTTAAGCCTGTTTCTTTCATTAAATACTCGTAAATTCTGTATAATTTAAAATTCAACAGGACCTCAAGCAAGAAGAAAGGGGAAAAAAACTCAACTTGGTGTCATCCAATGCTCAGTGATAATTTTATTTTTTAGATCATCCTCATGCCTGGCAAATAGGCACAAAGTAGATAAATATACTTAAAAGACCTTCAAAAGAATGCCATGCCAAGATTTATGAGTGGTAACAGAACCGGAGGGTAAGCTGACATCTCAAGGTCCATTAGCCTCAGCAGAACTGGCAGCTTAGACTATCACAGAAGGATTTCCAGCCTCTGGCCTTGGTTCGTTAACAGAAAAGCTGTTACAAATGCGAAAGAATAAATATATTCCTTTTGCATGGTACAAACTTAACACTTTAAGGGATATCAGATACAAAAACAAGGAGTAGGAGTACACACTTAATGGAAAGGTGTTGAAAAAGGGTGGACGAACAGAGAATCCATATAAATACAAGCTCAAGTAGATGGAGCCAACAAATAGGCCAATAAAAAAAAATTGAGATTTTATAACTAGGCTATAGAGTACAAGGGTAAATATGTAATAAATGTATACATAACTGTGGTTAAGCTAGTTAGTGTACTGCGAGCAGTTTCAGACACACCAGCATAGAAAGCACCATAAAACCCTAGAGAGAGTACATTCACCAGGATAATGCAAAACTATGGAAAAACTTGAGATACTGGAGCTATTTCCTCTGAAGCAGAAAAGACTAAGAGAAGATGTTAAAGAGGCTTGTAAAATTCCGAATGTTTTTTATAGAGTGGGCAGGCATAGACTATTTTCTCTTTGTTGCTCAGTGGCACTGCAGAGTGTTATCACTCATATTAACAGCTGCAACCAGTTCTTGACACTGCAGCTTCGGAGACCTGCGCCAACCTCCAATTTTAGGTGATGGGAGAATCTGAAGTTTGAACCTCACCAGCCACCCCTTCCTGTCGCCCACCCCAGTTCTGAGTCAGAGCCAGACAAGCATGTACCCCCAGGTTTTTCTTTTTCCTGTTCCTTTCATCATTTATTCTGTTACGTTAATAATAAAGTAATGTAACGAGTACTATAGATGTGAGTAAGTGTGACCTTAGCTCCTTTATTCTAACTCCAAAATGTTGGTACAGCATGGGAGGCCTGCATACATACAGTGCTCCCAAGGGATGCTGGGATCCCTTGGGACTCCAACAGGTACGCCCTCTGGTGGAGGTATAATACTGATGACATAGGGTTGCATACATAACATCACTCCCTCCCAAAGTCAATATTACACTTATTTGCAGGGTGAGATAATCTGGGGCCTTTGCTCCCTAGTTGATCTTCTCGGTACAAATGCAGGTGTAGGTGAGTTGGTTGGTTCTTTGCTGGGCTGCTGTGCAGCTGGCCTTGCTGGGCTGCTGGGGATGGTGAGTTCAGCTTCGTGGTCAACCGTGATGCCGGTTGCCACTTGTGTGTGTATCGGAGGGGCAAAGTTGGTAGTATCCCCTTCGGGTTGCTCGTGGCTGTTTGTGAATTGCTGTTTGGTTTGGTCCAAATGCTTTCTGCAAGTTAGTCCATTTGCGAGTTTGACCTGAAACACGTTACTCACTTCTTCGGCTATGACAGTGCCAGCAAGCCATTTGGGACCATGTCCATAGTTGAGTACAAATACAGGGTCATTGACTTCAATATCGCGTAACAAGTTTGCGCGATCATGGTACATGTTTTGTTGATGCCGCCTGACCTCGACGTGATCATGGAGATCAGGGTGGACAAGAGAGAGCCTTGTTTTGAGCACCCTTTTCATGAGCAGCTCGGTTGAGGGAACCCCAGTGAGCGAGTGCGTCTGGTGGCTGAGCAGGACTTGGGACAGGTGGGTCTGCAGGGAGCCTTCCGACACGCGTTTCAAGCTTTGCTTGATGGTTTGGATTGCCCGTTCTGCCTGGCCTTAGAATGCAGGCTTGAACAGGGCAGGTGTGATGTGCTTGATCCCATTGCGGGTCATGATTCCTTGAATTTAGCACTGGTGAAGCACTGCCCATTGTTGCTGTCAAGGACATCAGGCAGGCCGTGCATGGCGAACATGGCTCGTAGACTTTCGATGGTGGCAGTGGACGTGCTTACAGACATTATTACACACTCAATTTTGAATAAGCATCCACAACAACCAAAAACATTTTGCCTAGAAACGGGCCAGCAAAGTCAACGTGGATCTTAGACCTCAGTTAGGAGGGCCATGACCACAAGCTTAGCGGTGCCTCCCTGGGTGCTTTGCTCAGTTGAGAGCAAGTGTTGCATTGGCGCACGCAAGACTCCAAATCTGAGTCGATGCCGGGCCACCACACATGGGATCTGGCTATAGCTTTCATCATTACTATGCCTGGGTAGGTACTGTGTAGGTCATGTATGAACGTTTCCCTGCCTTTCTTAGGCAAAACCACGCGATTGCCCCACAAAAGGCAGTCCGCCTGTATGGACATTTCGTCTTTGCGCCGCTGGAATGGCTTGATCTCTTCATGCATCTCCGCTGCGACGCTGGACTAGCTCCCATGAAGGACACAGTTTTTTTACAAGGGACAGTAAAGGATCCTAGCTGGTCCAGGTCCTGATCTGGCGGGCCATAACGGATGACTTTTCGTTTTCAATGCATCGATCACCATGAGCAGATCTGCAGGCTGTGCCATTTCCATCCCGGTGGTGGGCAATGGTAGCCGACTGAGAGCACCAGCGCAGTTCTCTGTGCCTGGTCTGTGGTGGATTACATAGTTATATGCAGACAGCGTGAGCGTCCATCTTTAGATGCGAGCAGAGGCATTGTTATTAATCCCTTTGCTCTCTGAGAATAGCGGTATGAGCGGCTTATGGTCAGTTTCTAACTCAAACTTAAGACCAAGCAGATACTGATTTTCACCCCGTAAATGCATGCCAGAGCTTCTTTTTCAATCATGCTGTAGGCCCTTTCGGCCTTGGACAAACTCCTGGACGCATAGGCGACCGGTTGCAATGTTCTCGATTCGTTTGCTTGTTGTAACGCACACCCGACCCTGTACAAAGACGCAACTCAAGCTAGCACTAAATGTTTACATGGGTTATACAGAACAAGCAGTTTGTTGGAACATAACAGATTTCTGGCTTTCTCAAAAGCAGCCTCTTGTGATTTCCCCCATACCCAGTCATCTCCCTTGTGCAATAGCAACACATGTAGAGGTTCTAGCAAGGTGCTTAACCCGGGAAGGAAATTACCAAAATAATTGAGGAGTCCCAAGAACGACCATAGCTCCATCACATTCTGTGGTCTCGGCGCGTTCTTGATGGCCTCCAACTTGGCATCGGTGGGTCTGATGCCGTCTGCCGTGATTCTTCTCCCTAAGAACTCAACCTTTGATGCCAGGAAAACACACTTCGAACATTTCAATCTGAGTCCCACGCGATCTAGCCGACTTAGAACCTCTTCCAGGTTTTTCAAGTGTTCGATGGTGTCCCGACCTGTGAACAATATGTCGTCCTGGAAAACCACGGTGCGCGGAACCGACTTTAGAAGGCTCTCCATGTTCCTTTGAAAAATAGCCACGGCCAATCGAATCCCAAATGGGCATCTGTTATAGATGAACAGACCTGTGTGTGTGTTGTTGCAGATGAGGCCTTTCGAAGCTCCTGCACAATGTAGGCCGAGGTCAGGTCCAACTTGGTGAACGTCTTTCCTCCTGCCAGGGTCGCAAATAGGTTGTCTGCCTTGGGTAGCGGGTACTGGTCCTGTAGTGAAAAATAGTTAATCGTTACTTTATAGCCTTCACAAATTCTGACCATGCCATCAACTTTGAGGACCGGAACAATCGGACTGGCCCACTCGTTGAACTCCACCGGCGTGATGATGTCTTCTCGCTGCAGCCTGTCCAGCTCAATCTCCACTTTCTCTCGCATCATATATGGCACCGCCAATGCCTTGTGGTGGATGGGTCGTGTACCGGGAACCAAGTGGATTTGCACCTTCGTCTCCGAGAAACTTCCGATGCCTGGCTCAAACAACGACAGGAAACCTGCTCAGAACCTGGGCACATGAGGCATCGTCGACGGATGAGAGCACTCAATTGTCGTCCCAGTTCCAGTGGATTTTCCCCAGCCAGCTTTTGCCGAACAGTGTGGGGCCATCTTCTGGTACAGTCCATAGTGGTAGTTCGTGCACCGTTCCATCATAGGGGACTTTTACTGCTGCACTGCTAATTACAGGGATCAGCTCTTTGGTGTAAGTTCTCAGCTCGGTTTGAATGGGGCTAAGCTTGGGCCTATGTGCCTTGTTGCACCACAGCCTGTTGAAGGCCTTTTTGCTCATGATAGACTGACTCGCACCCGTGTCCAGTTCCATGGATACTGGAATTCCGTCCAGTTCGACTTTTAGCATGATCGGTGGACATTTCGTGGTGAAGGTGTGTACCCCGTACACTTCTGCCTCCTCGGTTCGAGTCTCTAGTTCAGTTTGATCCGCCATGGATCGATCTTCCTCTGCAACGTGGTGGTTTGCAAGGTTTGCAGCTCATCTGCACATCCGCTGGAAGTGTCCCATTGTTCCACAGCCTTTGCACAAATAATGTTTGAAGCGGCATTGATGGGCTCGATGATCACCTCCACAGCGCCAACAAGGTGTTAACTGCCTCGCATTAACCTTTGATGGTGGACTCTGGATCATCTGAGGTCGTGCAGTTGCAGACGTATACGTTCTGCCATATGCATTCCTGCCTGAAAATGACGTTACTTTGTGCTGCGAAATCTGTTTGGTGTTATCGCTGGTCGACATAAATGCCTGGGCTATCGTTATGGCTTTGCTCACGTTCGGTGTTTCAACAGTCAATAGTTTGCGAAGGATAACCTCATGGCTAATGCCAAGCACAAAAAAGTCTCTTAGCATTTGCTCCAGGAATCCATCGAATTCGCAATGTCCTGCAAGGTGCCTTAGTTCGACAAAGTAGCTCGCCACCTCCTGGCCTTCAGACTGTTGACATGTGTAACATCGATACCTTGCCATCAGAACACCCTCCTTCGGATTTAGGTGCTCCCAAACCAGCGCACACAGTTCTTCATACGGTTTGGTTGTTGGTTTCACCGGAGCTAGAAGATTCTTCATGAGGCCATTGGTTGTTGCCCCACAGATGGTAAGGAGGATCGCTCTTCATTTGGCAGCATTCTCATCCCCTTCCAGCTCATTGGCCACGAAGTATTGGTCGAGTCGCTCCACGAAGGCCTCCCAATCGTCTCCTTCTGAGAACTTCTCCAGGATGTCAACAGTTCTCTGCATTTTCGCGTGGTGGTCCGTTATCTCGTTGCCAGTTGTTACATTTATAATAAAGTAATGTAACTGAGTACTATAGATGTGAGTAAGTGTGACCTTAGCTCCTTTATTCTAACTTCAGAGTGTTGGTACAGCATGGGAGGCCTGCTTATATAGAGTGCTCTCAAGGGATGCTGGGATCCCTTGGGACTCCAACAGGTATGCCCTCTGGTAGCGGTATGATACTGGTTACATAGGATTGCATACATAACACATTCCATATTACCTGACCTTACCTCAACTGCGGAGAGGTCAGATGGTGGCCTGACTCCAGACCATTGCCAGGGCTTATGCTTCAGCTGGCTGCCAGGAGGCATCAATAGCGAGGGACTGTTGCACTATTTCCACCGGCTTGTAAGGAAACAACTAGCCTCTGCTTAGCGCCAGAGGGTACACCTATCAGGAAAGGATGAACAGGCTGGGTCTCTATTTGCTTGAAAAAAGAAGGCTGAGGGATGACCTAATAGAGGTCTTTAAAATTATGAAAGGTTTTGACAGAGTAGATGCAGTGAGAATGTTTCCACTTGTGAGGGCGAGCATAACTAGAGGCCATCAATACAAGATAGTCACCAACAAATCAAATAGGGAATTCAGAAGAAACAGCTTTACCCAGAGGGTGGTGAGAATGTGGAACTCACTACCACAGGGAGTGGTTGAGGTAAATAGTATAGATACATTTCAGGAGAGGCTGGATAAGCACATAAGGGGACGGGATAGAGGATTATTTGGAAAGAGGTGACATGATGGGTCCAAGTCAGCATGGATTTGTGAAAGGGAAATCATGCTTGACAAATCTTCTGGAATTTTTTGAGGATGTTTCCGGTAGAGTGGACAAGGGAGAACCAGTTGATGTGGTGTATTTGGACTTTCAGAAGGCTTTCGACATGGTCCCACACAAGAGATTAATGTGCAAAGTTAAAGCACATGGGATTGGGGGTAGTGTGCTGACATAGATTGAGAACTGGTTGTCAGACAGGAAGCAAAGAGTAGGAGTAAACGGGTACTTTTCAGAATGGCAGGCAGTGACTAGTGGGGTACCGCAAGGTTCTGTGCTGCGGCCCCAGCTGTTTACGTTGTACATTAATGATTTAGACGAGGGGATTAAATGTAGTATCTCCAAATTTGCGGATGACACTAAGTTGGGTGGCAGTGTGAACTGCTAGGAGGATGCTATGAGGCTGTAGAGTGACTTGGATAGGTTAGGTGAGTGGGCAAATGCATGATAGATGAAGTATAATGTGGATAAATGTGAGGTTATCCACTTTGGTGGTAAAAACAGAGAGACAGACTATTATCTGAATGGTGACAGATTAGGAAAAAGGGAGGTGCAACGAGGCCTGGGTGTCATGGTACATCAGTCATTGAAGGTTGGCATGCAGGTACAGCAGGCGGTTAAGAAAGCAAATGGCATGTTGGCCTTCATAGCTAGGGGATTTGAGTACAGGGGCAGAGAGGTGTTACTACAGTTGTACAGGGCCTTGGTGAGGCCACACCTGGAGTATTGTGTACAGTTTTGGTCTCCTAACTTGAGGAAGGACATTCTTGCTATTGAGGGAGTGCAGCGAAGGTTCACCAGACTGATTCCCGGGATGGCGGGACTGACATATCAAGAAAGATTGGATCAACTGGGCTTGTATTCACTGGAGTTCAGAAGAATGAGAGGGGATTTCATAGAAACGTTTAAAATACTGACGGGTTTAGACAGGTTAGATGCAGGAAGAATGTTCCCAATGTTGGGGAAGTCCAGAACCAGGGGTCTAAGGATAAGGGGTAAGCCATTTAGGACCGAGATGAGGAGAAACTTCTTCATCCAGAGAGTGTTGAACCTGTGGAATTCTCTACCACAGAAAGTTGTTGAGGCCAATTCACTAAATATATTCAAAAAGGAGTTAGATGTAGTCCTTACTACTAGTGGGATCAAGGGGTATGGCGAGAAAGCAGGAATGGGGTACTGAAGTTGCATGTTCAGCCATGAACTCATTGAATGGCGGTGCAGGCTCGAATGGCCTACTCCTGCACCTATTTTCTATGTTTCTATGTTATGCTGATAGATTTAGATCAGGAAAGACAGGAGGCTCAAGTGGAGCATAAACACCGGCATGAACTGGTTGGGCAGAATGGCCTGTTTCTGTGCCATATATCCTTTTAATCCTATGTAATCCTGCATAGTCTGACTCACATCAGGAACTGGCTGTAATGGTGAATGAACCTGTATCCTCCCTATGATATTTCCACTCAACTTATTCCTTAAAATAGGTCTTTTAAGATAATGTATTTTTTTCCTCTCCCAACTCTACACTCATGCCTTGCCAAGAAATTTGCTGGGTGCCGTGCTCCCAGATCTCTGTCAATTCCACCCTGGAACCTTATACCTCACTTCATGTATCCTTCTCACCTCTATGTTTATGGGACTTTATCTCTCCCGTCCCCTAACTTTAATTATCTTTTTCCTGCACTTATTCTTCTATCACTACCTCATTCCTCCTTACTGCTTTCTTCATTTCTTTTCTCTCCTACCTTTGCGCCTCTGAACTTTAATCTCATGTTCTGTTATCTCTGTTCTGAGGTAATCCCACGGTTAAAATCTCTCACTTTTTGTTGCTCTGATCTCATCGCTTTCAATCTTGTTTGCTCTCATCCCTCTTCGTTATCTCTATACCTTGGCTGACTGAAGATTTTAAAACAAAACAGAAAATTAAAACTGAGATTTAAAAAAAAAACAAAGTGGACAATTAGGTATTTGAGAGATTAAGAAGGGGTGGGGGGGGAGGGAGAAAAGAAATGGTGAAATGTGCCGATCATGTTGCACACAAAAGAATGAATTGAATTGAGCAGATCCAGGCAGCAAACAGTGCATGCAGTTACCATGATACCTGAGCATAGCTACCAATCGTTCACAGTGCGCTACTTACTGAGTGACACTGTAATAATAGTGGTAACATTTACAGATGTACGAGTAAACTGTTAGAGTTGTCTTGTTAGAGCATGCTTGTGTGAATTTGCTAATGTTCAAGATTCTGATCAGGCCATTACTGGGATAGCTTGAATGAATATTCAGAGAGCTCCAATAATTGGAGCATGACTACTGGATTAGGGCAGTGCATGTATCGCAAGACTCTTCACTGCAGAATACTAGTCTGCATTCTATCGGGAGTGTTATAACATGCATATAGAAAAATAATTGACATAAACTCTGCCAAGAGTAACCTCTCCAATTGTTTAAATTTTTAATATTTCGCAACTGAATTGAAAGGCAACACCTTCTGACTCAGAGATTTTTTTTTTTTTTTTAATTCGTAGCCAATCGTTCCAATTCTTTGTCAAATCACAAACGCCAGAGGTCACCTTGCACACATCAAGGATCACTCTGCGCCAATGCTCTTAGCCAAAAGGCCTAGAGCCACTGCACCGTTCCTGGAAGTACTGCAATACCAGGTTCGTGCCATGGAGGTGGATGGGTCAGGTCCCCCACACACCTCCGTGGAGGTGGATGGGTCAAACCACCCCACCCACCTCCTACTCAGAGATTGCTGCTACTGAACCATGCCCGAGTGGATGCTCATAGGCATCTTTGGCCATTCACAGCTCAATCCAGTCCTCAGCAATGCCCAAATGCCCAGCAACGGCCACAGGAACCATCCTTCCTGGCTGCATTAACTTACTCCTATAGAGAGCTACTAACATGCAAAGTGAATTCTAGCACTCTTCAAGCTGCCTGAACTGCTATCAACTAGTTCAGCACAAACCAGGAATCAAACCCGGGACTGTATGGCTCAGTGCCACACTGGGTAATTATAAATCCAATAAGGAATTCAGGAAAAAACTTTTTTACCCAGAGAGTGGTTAGAAAGTGGAACTCGCTACCATATAGAGCAGTTGAGGCGAATAGCATAGTTGCATTTAAGGGGAAGCTGAATACGTACATGAAGGAGAAAGGAATAGCAGGATATGGTGATAGGGTTTGATGAAGTAGGGTGGGACGAGGCTCATGTGGAGCATAAACACCGGTATGGACTGTTTGGGTCAAATAGCCCGTTTCTGTGCTGTAAATTCTATATAATCAGTGTTTATGTGTTAAATGTACTTTGCTAGAATATCTCACTGTGCGATTGTGTTTCTTTAATGTAGTTTTATCAGGTATTTAGCTTTGGATTTTGTAATACTGAGAATGAAGGATGTCAGTGCAGGGTGATGGAACAAGTAACATTTTCACTTTGTCTGCATCGCCTATTATTAACCATAGGCGTAACCTCAAAATTGACCTCAGCCCCTACCCTCTCCCCACTCCCTCCCTACAAGATCTAGACTGATTTTTTAAATTTCCTTTGTCAGCAATCAGTTGGATTTCTCTGAGTGAGACTACGGCCTCAGTTTTAACCCGACTTGCTGAATGGTGTGTGTGGAGGGGTTAAGATTGGGCCGAGTCGACTTAGTGACCTGAGATCATCATAGGCAGTCCCTCGGAATCGAGGAAGACTTGCTTCCACTCCCAAAGTGAGTTCTTTAATGGCTGAACAGTCCGATACGAGAGCCACAGACCTGTTACAGGTGGGACAGACATTCGTCGAGGGAAGGGGTGGTTGGGGCTGGTTTGCCGCACGCTCCTTCCGTTGCCTGCGCCTGACCCCTTCACGCTCTTTGCGTTGAGACTCAAAGAGCTCAACGCCCTCCCGGATGCACTTTCTCCACCTCGGGCGGTCTTCGGCCAGGGTCTCCTCGTGGATGGGGAAATGGATGTCAAACTGGGAGATGTTGGGGATGTCTCCTGTCGTTCCCTGGAAGGATCCATTGGCATAGAAATTGAGCGCAATGGTGACGTTGACTGTCACTGAGAGAGTTGTCCTCACTCTGGTTGCAGCAAATTCCAGAGCTCTTGCTGAAGAGCAGCTTTCGAACACACTGCACCTCAGTGAAATTGATGTTGGAGAACTGATGCCGGAATATCCTGGAAGAGTAAGGCCTCCTGTTGCCAGCCCTGTTGATCCTTCTCCCTCTGGACACATTTTTCTTCCTTTCTCTGTGTCTTTCTCCCTGTGCCTTTCCCTGTGCTGCTCCCTGTATTGTCCCATGTCTTTCTCTCTGCCTTTCTCTCTGCATTTGTCTCTGCATTTGTCTCTGCCTTTGTCTTCGCATAAGTATCCTCTGACAGTGATGTCAGAGCAGGAGGTTGAATGCCAACACAGCCCCTATGAAACAAGAGAAATGTTGTGATTTGGAATCTGCCCTGAATGATACAGGGGAATAGTTAGGAGGCAGAACAGTTCTTGAAGTCAAAATCACTGTGATCTGTTCACCAGCCACTCTGCCCATGTGTTTGCAATCTGCAAAAAATAATGGGCGACAGAAATTATTTTCAAGATGGCGTCTTTAAACAGCGCTGTTCCAGCCAACTCCCAACCGCAACACGATACCTGAAGTTGTCGTTGTCACCGCCAGATGGTAAGTGAGGGTGCGCGTCTGAATTTCACTTCCGGGGCAGTAACAGGGCGCTACGTACGGCGACGACATAATTATCGCCGCGCACAGCCGAGCGGGGCGCTTCATCGTAACGCCTCTGCAAAACCCCCGCCCAATTCCGTGGGAGGGCGCTTTTATCACCACGACCAGGCAAAAATAATTTTACGACTCATTAGCACCTCCCGGAGGCACTAATGGCAGGCGCACGAGAGGCTAATTTTAGTCCCGTTATGTCTATTTAATTTCTGAAACATTGCCAATGAAACAGTTTTTGCAATCTGTATGATTACTGCTTCAATTATTTACAGTAATTAAAAAAAAAACTGTTGCATATCTTCCAGCTTTATTTCAACACCTTGTCATGTTTCTCCATGATTGCTGCAGCAGTATTGGCTGGCCTGAGAGAGGCCTCGTGAAATTTGAATCTGTTCAAGTTATTTTCCAAATGGCAGCTGAGGTGCCACATCACATACCATTGCAGAGTAAAGTGTTTCCAGCTGTGATGTTATTATACCTGTGGAAGAGTGGGAAGCAAACAAATAATGATACGGTACGGTAGCATAGTGGTTACATTGCTGGACTTGTTATCCAGAGGCCAGGACTAATAATCCAGAGACGTGAGTACAAATCCCAGCATGGCAGCTGGAGGAATTTAAATTCAGTTAATTAATTTAAATAAATTGGAATTAAAAAGCTAGTATCAGAAATGGTGACCATGAAACTACCGGATTGTCGGAAAAACCCATCTGGTTCACTAATGTCCTTCAGGGAGGGAAATCTGCCGTCCTTACCCAGTCTGGCCTACATGTGACTCCAGATCCACAGCAATGTGGTTGACTTGTAAATGGCCTCTAATATGGCCGAGCAAGCCACTCAGTTGTACCAAGTCACTACGACAAAGTCAGCACTGCGGGAGTACCTTGACCACAAAGACGGCAGCGGTTCAAGATTGCAGCCCATCACCACCTTCTCAAGGGAAATTAGGGATGGGCAATAAATGCCAGCCTTACAGTGACGCCCACATCCTGCGAATGAATAAATTAAAAAAAACCTGGGGGATTTTTTAAAAACATGTTGGAACTGGGTGGCACAGCAGATTGGCACACCATGTAAAGAAAGGGTTACAAACATGCGAGCCATGGACAGTTTCAGAATGCAGTAATAATAGGATTAATTAAAGACTCACAACTCCCCTGTGTATAAAGATTTATCTTGCTCTCTGTCTATTGTATACAGGTTTCTAAATTTTCAGAGCACTTTAACCGTTTGATAAGCATGGTTAGTTCTGCAATGGAAAACATTCTTTTTAATTGGTCCCAATGATACAGAAACAAAGCCAGACTTATAAATAAGGTTTCACTTGGTAGAATAGCAGAAACAAGAGTAAAACTATTGATAAGATAACAAAGAGAGTTAGCCCATTGGAAAAAGAGCGTGTGGAGGAGTTAAGATTGGGCCGAGTAGATTTATAGTGGCCTGAGGTCATAAGGAAAACTAAAGTTATTGATAAGGTGTAAACAACTATGATTGTAACAGTTATGTAAAGAAAACTTGGGCCAGCCTCAACTCAGGTTTAGTAGGCATGCTTTCATAACCTAAAATAGCCTACAATTCAGCACAATTGGCACTAGACTGTTAGGCCTCAATTTTTTACTGGGGATGTATTTGGGATGGGCTGGGTGCAGGAGGGTAGGGAAACCCTCACGGGGATTTCAGTGTGAGGCCTGGACCATTTTATCTCACTGGTCTCATTCAAGTAATGCAGGTCAGTTTCCTTTCTGAAACTGGCAGGACTGACGTCAGGGCCGGCGAGCGGGAGCAGGAAATCGGCTCGGGAACCTTAGGGACCAAAAGAAACGGTCCTCGGTATAACCTCTGCGCTGGGCAAGGGTTTTGACACCCTATGCCAGCGCGCAGGAGAGGCATGTCCGGGGCTGACGAGGTCCATGGACTCCTTACAAGGCCTCGGGGGTGCTCCTCCTGGTTCACAAGGAGTTCTCACAAAAGACATTTTTAAACACTTACCATGGCCTCTTCTGGCCAGTTGGCGTGTCCCGTCGTGGTAAGGCTGTCAGGTTACTCGCAGTGCGGGAATCCCATCATCGGATCATCAAACCACAACTTTTTAATTTAAATTAGGTTCTGCCTGCCTGTAGAGGGGAACTCGGCCTATGCGGAAGTTGGTAAAGGTACGTTGTCGTCAGACGGTAGCTTCGCTGGGCAGGTCACATAGTTCACATGCCAGACACAAGACTCCCTAAGAAAATGCTTTATGCAGTGCTCCTTCATGGTAAACGAGCCAAAGGTGGGCAGCGGAAATGTTACAAGGACACGCTCAAAGCCTCCCTGGTGAAGTGCGACAAGAACATAAGAACATAAAAACTTAAGAATTAGGAACAGGAGTAGGCCATCTAGCCCCTCGAGCCTGCTCCGCCATTCAACAAGATCATGGCTGATCTGGCCGTGGACTCAGCTCCACTTACCCGCCTGCTCCCCGTAACCCTTAATTCCCTTATTGGTTAAAAATCTATCTATCTCTGACTTGAATACATTCAATGAGCTAGCCTCAACTGCTTCCTTGGGCAGAGAATTCCACAGATTCACAACCCTCTGTGAGAAGAAATTCCTTTTCAACTCGGATTTAAATTGGCTCCCCCGTATTTTGAGGTTGTGCCCCCTAGTTCTAGTCTCCTCGACCAGTGGAAACAACCTCTCTGCCTCTATCTTGTCTATCCCTTTCATTATTTTAAATGTTTCTATAAGATCCCCCCTCATCCTTCTGAACTCCAAGGTCACAGATGCTCTGTACAGAAGGAGAAGGGAATACATTTCCTTCCCCATGACCAGAGGGAAGTAGCATGAGTGTGTATGTGGCTTTGCCAGGATATTGGGTTTCCCCATGGTGTAGCGTGCCATTGACTGCACCCACATTGCTTTGCGGGCACCGCATCACAATCCTGAGATCTTCTGTAACCGCAAAGGCTACCACTCACTAAATGTACAGCTAGTCTGTGACCAGAGCTGGTTGAGGGCGTCCTGCAAGGCCATCTATAGTATCCGGCCCTGGCACACAGCAGCCTTCCACCAGCCGTGCTGCAGCCATAGGGGACACACTACAGAGGAGCACTAGATAAGTTAGACCAAAGAGGGGATATAAGGAAATACACAAGGGTGATTAGTAAAGACATTATGTAAGCCTTCTGATATAAATTTTGATTGGAATGTTGACTCTCATTTCAGTTTTGGTGCTTTTAAATGGAAGGAAAAATGGATGTGGTCACGGGGACGTCCAGAGGAACCAAGAAGTGGTATGTAATTCAGTGGAACTGAACTCTGACGGGACAGTCGCGCAACTCCCTTGCAGAATCATGATGGGTTCGCTGTCTCCTTCGTTGCTGTGGAAGTGGTGGTTTGCATAGTGTGCACAGACAGAGGTTGAGAGGCTGTATGGAGAAGGTGTGGAAGCTTGTACTCACTTTCACCACCCAACATAGGTCGTTGATTTTTTTTGCGGCACTTGGTGAGACCATCACAATGGTGCAGAGAAGACTCACCCATGTCCCGATGCAGGGTACAGGGAGTCCCTCCTGGTCTCCAGTGCCCCCACCAATGCCTCCAGAGCCACACTTCTGAATCTTGTGGTCCTCTCCCTTGAAGGGGGATTTCCAGCAGCCATTGCAGTAGCTTCCTCAGCTCCAGAGATGAGTGAATGACTTCAGCAATGCTGGAAATGAGCATCAGCAGGTTCAAATTACCTCCTCTTTAAGAGCCAGATGGAGCTGGAGTCAAGGATTGAAGGCTGATTGATGAATGGAGCTCAGCTAAAATTGGGTCAGTGGCTATGAATAGCACCCCTGCAGCACCCAGTGGAGACCATTAGTGTCATGTATGTAACCACAATGTAACACCACTGTATTACTGTATATACTCAACCTAGCTGCACACCTGGACCACAAGGGATGAACTTGTGGGAGACACTCCTTACCTGATCACACAGGTATAAAATGAGAGGTCCCACGCAGGTTCATCACTTGGAGTCCTGTGAATCAAGTGTGACCTTGTTCCCAGAATGTGCCTCATGTGGTTTCATACTGTAGAGTAAGGACTTTACATTGGCGATGAGAAACGGGAATTCACGACCCACGAGAATGGCCACCGGTGGCACAGAGGAACGGTACTGTGTTGGGGAAGACTGGGATGATTTTGTCGAGAGGCTTCAGCAAAGCTTCGTTACGAAAGAATGGCTGGGGGATGCAGCGGCCGACAAGCGAAGGGCTCAGCTTTTGACCAGCTGTGGACCAAAGACTTACTCGCTCATGAAGGACTTACTAGCACCCGAAAAGCCGGCGGACAAAACCTTTGAAGAACTTAGCAAATTGATCGGGGAGCACCTCAAACCGGCGAGTAGCATACATATGGCCCGTCAAAGATTCGACACCCACCAACGTCAGGAAGGACAGAGCATACTGGACTTTGTAGCGGACCTCCGGCGTTTGGCCAGCCTCTGTAAGTTCACAGACGCCTGCAGGGAGGAGATGCTAAGGGACTTCTTTATCGAGGGCATCGGTCATGCGGGGATTTGTCGCAAATTAATTGAGACCAAAGATTTGACCTTGGAAGCGGCGGCGTTGCGAGCTCAAACTTTCATAGCGGGAGAGGAAGACACGAAAATAATATACGCGCGCAATTCTGCCTCTAATGCAGCGATGGATCAGGGAGTCAACATCATCAATGCGGCTCAGAGCCCAGCAGGCAGGCAGCGGCAGTTCGACACCCCCCAGACAGCAATAGACCCCAGAGTAGTACTTCAACAGAGACAATGGCAGGCTGAATGGACATTCACGCCATCATAGTGGACAATGCGGCCCGGGATGGGGCCATTGACACCCACTAATAGGGTACTTAAGAGCAGTCCAAGGGACAGTCAGCGTGGAATGCCTAGCCATAGTCCTTTTGTTCCCAACAATGGAAACTTTAACTCATGTTGGAGGTGCGGGGGAAAACACTCAGCTAGATTTTGCAGATTTCAACAGTTTGTCTGCAGGAACTGCAATCTCAGTGGCCACTTAGCTCGAATGTGTAGGAAAGCTGCAACCAGACTAATATATGAGGCGGATGGACCATCACCACGCACAAGGGATTGTTCGTCTATAACAGGTGCCCGTTTGGCATTCGATCAACGGCCGCAATTTTTCAACGAAACATGGAAAGCCTGCTTAAATCCATTCCTGGAATGATCGTATTCCAGGATGACATCCTCATCACGGGTCGAGACACCGAGGAACACCTCCACAACCTGGAGGAGGTGCTACGCCGACTGGACCGGGTAGGCCTGCGACTCGAGAAGTCTAAATGTGTGTTCTTAGCTCCTAAGGTTGAGTTTATGGGCAGGAGGGTTGCTGCAGATGGGATTCGGCCCACCGAATCCAAAACAGAAGCAATTCGACGAGCACCCAAGCCCCGCAACACATCGGAGTTGCGTTCATTCCTGGGACTGTTGAACTACTTCGGGAACTTTCTGCCGAACTTGAGCATGTTGTTGGAGCTACTACATGTGCTCCTGCATAAGGGTTGCAATTGGTTTTGGAGGGACTGTCAGGAACAAGGGTGCGAAATCTACTTTGTTCAAACAAGTTGTTGACCCTGTACGACCTCTGTAAAAAAATTGGTTCTTACATGTGATGTATCGTCCTATGGGATTGGGTGTGTTTTTCAGCAGGGAAATGCTGAGGGTCAATTACAACCTGTGGCTTATGCCTCCAGGTCGTTCTCTCAAGCAGAACAGGGATATGGGATGGTCGAGAAGGAAGCGCTTGCATGTGTCTATGGTGTAAAAAAAATGCATCAGTACTCTTTGGTAGGAAGTTAGGAATTAGAGACGGACCACAAGCCATTAACATCCCTGTTATCAGACAGCAAGGCTATCAATGCCAACGCATCAACTCGCATACAGCAATGGGCTCTCACGCTGGCTGCTTATGACTACTCCATCTGGCACCGGCCCGGCACTGAAAATTGCGCTGACGCGCTCAGCAGGCTTCCACTGACCACCACTGAGGGGGCAGTGGAGCAAAGCGCCGAGATGGTCATGGCAGTCGATGCCTTTGACAGCGCAGGCTCCCCCATCACAGCTCGCCAGATCAAAATCGGGACAAACAGAGATCCCCTCCTATCCCTGATTAAGAAATGTGTCCTGACTAGGGATTGGGCGCCCGCATACAGAGCATGCCCTGAGGAGGTCAGACCATTCCACAGACGGATGGATGAGCTCTCCATCCAAGCCGACTGCCTACTATGGGGCAGCCGGGTAGTCATGCCCCAGAAGGGCAGGGAGGCAATCATCAGGGAACTCCACAGCGAGCATCCAGGCATTGTGCTGATGAAGGCCATTGCCCGGTCACACGTTTGGTGGCCTGGAATTGATTCAGACCTGGAACACTGTGTTCGCAGGTGCACGACATGTGCCCAGCTGAGTAATGCCCCTAGTGAGGCCCCGCTCAGCCCGTGGCCCTGGCCCACCAGGCCATGGTCACGTATTCATGTTGACTAAGTGAGCCCGTTCATGGGTAAGATGTTCCTTATTGTGGTAGATGCATGCTCAAAATAGATCGAGTGCATCATTCTGAATACATGCACGTCATCCACTACCGTGGAAAGCCTCCATGCGATCTTTGTAACCCATGGCTTGCCGGACCTCCTGGTTAGTGATAATGACCCATGTTTCACAAGCCCCGAATTCCGAGAGTTTATGTCGGGTAATGGCATCAACCACGTCAGGACTGCGCCGTTCAAGCCGGCCTCCAATGGCCAGGCAGAATGTACGGTCCAAATCATTAAGCACGGTATGCTCAGGATTCAAGGACCCTCCCTACAATGCCGCCTATCGCGCCTCCTGCTGGCCTATAGATCCCGACTGCACTCGCTCATGGGGGTCCCGCCCGCAGAGCTACTAATGAAACGGACACTCAAAACTCGGTTGTCCCTCATTCACCCAGTCCTGATCGACATAGTTGAAGGCAAGTGCAAGTCACAAAACGAGTACCATGACCGTAATGCAAGGGGGAGATGTATAGAAATAAATGATCCTTTATTCATCCTCAATCACGCCATGGGGCCTAAATGGCTTGAGGGCACTGTAATTGACAAAGAGGGGAATAGGGCCATCGTGGTAAAACTCAACAATGGTCAGATATGCCGTAAGCATCTGGACCAAGTAAAAAAAAGGTTCAGCATCGACACGGAGGAACCCGAAGAAGACCATGAGATGGAGCTCACAACACCGTCAATGAACGAGCAACAAGAGCATTCAGAAGAATGCACAATCCCTGCCGTCTGCCTGGACAGGCCGAAATCACCACAGGTGACAGACACTCACGTCAGTGTCCAACAACCAGAGCCCCAACTGCGGCGCTCCACGAGGGAGCGTAGACCACCTGAAAGACTAAACCTATGATCCCAATAAGACTTTGCGGGGGGAAAGGTGAAGTCATGTATGTAACCACAATGTAACACCACTGTATTACTGTATACACTCAACCTAGATGCACACCTTGACCACAAGGGGTGAACTTGTGGGAGACATCCCTACCTGATCACACAGGTATAAAAAGGGAGGTCCCACGCAGGGTCATCACTTGGAGTCCTGTGAATAAAGAGTCAAGGACACAGAGTGAAACTTGTTCCCAGAATGTGCCTCATGTGGTTTCATACTGTAGAGTAAGGACTTTACAATTAGCGCCTCATTTACCACCCCCTCACTCCTAGGGCAAAAACGCCCAATTTGCCACAATTTGACAAGGCATCATATCGGGCTCTAAATTTTCTCAAAGTAAAAAATTACCGGCCCACACGGGGTGCTATTGAATATATCATAGCTGACATAGATAACTTCATTCTTAACTATAAACCTCTTGAAACAAAAGTGGCTTAATATGTTTTTCAAAAAATATTTGTTTTTTAAATTCATTCACGGGATGTGGGCGTCGAAGGCCAGCATTTATTGGCCATCCGTTTGGTTAATTGCTGACTGCTAATTTGAACCGACTCACTATTTTTTTGATTGTCAGCTTGTGTAACTATCAGGTTCTGGTGGTATCTTGGATTTGAAGGGACTGCCACACTGCCCCTATGCTAGAATAGACTGGCGAATGATACTTAAAGGATTGACGGTAGATAGGCAATGGCAAACATTTAAAGATCACATGGATGAACTTCAACAATTGTACATCCCTGTCAGGAGTAAAAATAAAACGGGGAAGGTGGCTCAACCATGGTTAACGAAGGAAATTAGGGATAGTGTTAAATCCAAGGAAGAGACATATAAATTGGCCAGAAAAAGCAGCAAACCTGATGATTGGGAGAAATTTAGAATTCAGCAGAGGAGGACAAAGGGTTTAATTAGGAGAGGGAAAATAGAGAATGAGAGGAAGAATATAAAAACTGACTGCAAAAGCTTCTATGTGAAGAGAAAAAGATTAGTGAAGACAAACATAGGTCCCTTGCAGTCAAAATCAGGTGAATTTATAAGGGGGAACAAAGAAATGGCAGACCAATTGAACAAATACTTTGGTTCTGTCTTCACAAAGGAAGACACAAATAACCTTCCGGATGTACTAGGGGACCGAGGGTCTAGCGAGAAGGAAGAACTGAAGAAAATCTTATTAGTCAGGAAATTGTTAGGGAAATTGATGGGATTGAATGCTGATAAATCCCCAGGCCCTGATAGTCTGCATCCCAAAGTACTTAAAGAAGTGGCCCTAGAAATAGTGGATGCATTGGTGATCATTTTCCAACAGTCTATCGACTCTGGATCAGTTCCTATGGACTGGAGGGTAGCTAATATAACACCACTTTTTAAAAAGGAGGGCGAAAGAAAATGGGTAATTATAAACCGGTTAGCGTGACATCAGTAGTGGGGAAAATGTTGGAATCAATTATTAAAGATGAAATAGCAGCACATTTGGAAAGCAATGACAGGATCGGTCCAAGTCAGCATGGATTTATGAAAGGGAAATCATGCTTGAAAAATCTTCTAGAATTTTTTAAGGATGTAACTAGTAGAATAGACAATGGAGAACCAGTGGATGTGGTGTATTTGGACTTTCAAAAGGCTTTTGACAAGGTCCCACACAAGAGATTGGTGTGCAAAATTAAAGCACATGATATTGGGGGTAATGTACTGACGTGGATAGAGAACTGGTTGGTAGACAGGAAGCAGAGAGTCGGGATAAACAGGTCCTTTTCAGAATGGCAGGCAGTGACTAATGGGGTGCTGCAGGGCTCAGTGCTGGGACCCCAGCTGTTTACATTATACATCAATGATTTAGATGAAGGAATTGAGTGTAATATCTCCAAGTTTGCAGATTGCACTAAGCTGGGTGGCGGTGTGAGCTGTGAGGAGGATGCTAAGAGGCTGCAGGGTGACTTGGACAGGTTAGGTGAGTGGAAAAATGCGTGGGTTTCATGTTACATGCATGGCAGATGCAGTATAATGTGGATAAATGTGAGGTTATCCACTTTGGTGGCAAAAACACGAGGGCAGAATATTATCTGAATGGTGGCAGATTAGGAAAAGGGGAGCTGCAATGAGACCTGGGTGTCATGGTACATCAGATTTTGAAAGTTGGCATGCAGGCACAGCGGTGAAGAAGGTAAATGGTATGTTGGCCTTCATAGCTAGGGAATTTGAGTATAGGAGCAGGGAGGTCTTACTGCACTTGTACAGGGCCTTGGTGAGGCCTCACCTGGAATATTGTGTTCAGTTTTGGACTCCTAATCTGAGGAAGGATGTTCTTGCTATTGAGCGAGTGCAGCGAAGGTTCACCAGACTGATTCCCGGGATGGCAGGACTGACTTATGAAGAGAGACTGGATCAACTGGGCCTGTATTCACTGGAGTTTAGAAGAATGAGAGGGGATCTCATAGAAACATATAAGATTCTGATGGGACTGGACGGGGTTAGATGCAGGAAGAATATTCCCGATGTTGGGGGAGTCCAGAACCAGGGGTCACAGTCTAAGGATAAAGGGTAAGCCATTTAGAACCGAGATGAGGAGAAGCTTCTTCACTCAGAGAGTTGTTAACCTGTGGAATTCTCTTCCGCAAAGAGTTGTTGATGCCAGTTCGTTAGATATATTCAAGATGGAGTTAGATATGGACCGTACGGCTAAAGGGATCAAGGGGTATGGAGAGAAAGCAGGAAAGAAGTACTGAGGTGATGATCAGCCATGATCTTTTTGAATGATGGTGCAGGCTCGAAGGACCGAATGGCCTACTCCTGCACCTATTTTCTATGTTTCTATGCTGGTTTGGGATTTTTCATTGCAGCAGTGTGAGTGCAGAATGAATAAAGCCAGGTAGCACTAAAATCTCAATCGGCATCTTTAAAAAAGCTCGAGTTAAACCCATCAGGTTGGTCCATCATTCACATTTCTCTTTCCTCTTCATTAAACATTAAAGTAATTGTCATGATTTTCTGTGTTAGACATCGCTGCTTGAGTTCTTTGTGAGAATTCCGGAATGTATCATTTTGAAGACTTTTAGGTAATAATTTCAGTCATTTACAGTGATTAATTTTAGAATTTCATGGTTCACAAATTGCGTGCTTGATAAAATGTGATCAAGCAATTCCAATTCTGCTATATAAAAAATGGTTTCTATTCACTGGGCTTCCAACTACTACCACCCACTGGCAAACATAGACGGACGGCCTTTTATTCTTCCTATCACAGCTCCCTCTTGAAGAAAAGTAATGTTTACTACAACAAGGAAATGCTGCTACTGTGGAGCTGCTTCAACTGGACCGAAGATATCCAATTGAAGTTGTTGCCGTGGTCTTTGTGGCCATGGAGTGGGCTTCATTGGTGCTGGTCGGGTGTTTGTGGCCTTTTTGCTCAAACTGCATGCTTCGCATTGTGAGACAAACTCCTCGATGCGAGTGTCAATCCTGTAAGGTTACTAATCTTCAGAAAAAGACAGAAGGAGACCATGAACTAAAAAATGATTAATCCAAGCTTTTGGAATTTAACACAAGCTTTTTGAATTAAGCTGGACAATTAAGGACATTCTGTGGTCAGAAACTAAAACTGACTTCATGCATAACAACAATGGAGTTGTCATGTGAGGCCTTGAACTTGATTGACCAGGGTGGGGAAAACAAGCCCACTGGAGACACCAAGTCTGTAAAAAACAGACAACAAAGGACCCCATGAAATGCAAATTTTTGGATAACAGAGCATTTAGCATAAGGAATATCTTTTGCATTGTTGACTCCGTGTGCAAATTAGTAGCCATTCAAACTCATCACCACAGCCAGTTAAACAGATCACCGCATCGATAATCGGATCTCGGCCCAGCGGGAAACTTATTCAAAACCTGGATATAAACATGCAAGCTGAAAGCAGCTCAGCAGAAGAAGGACAGAAGACAGAAGAAGAGCAGGCAACAAAGGAAAGGAACAGAAGCCTCAGAGAACAGCCAGAAGACAAACCAACAGGTTACGGAATCAAGGACCATGAATCTCTGGTGATTGTATGTCTAAAGTCAAATTTCTCTCAGCCGTCTAGTCCTGTAGTTTTAGTTGTTTTTTGTTGCGTAATAAAACTGACACTGGGTTAAGCCTAAATTTTGTGCCATGTGTTGTCCTTTCCCTCTATAAGTTCTGAGATCTAAGAATCAGGGTAGAGTGAAAAATCAAACACCCTACAGAAATTGGCGACCGGCGGCAGGACCTCGGCATTGGGAATAGGATCACAGACACAAAACCAGGGCAAGAACCCCGAGGGAGGCTTGGTTAAGTCTAAGGTTGGCAAAGGTAGTCGCAAAGGATCTTCTCAGGGGCAGCTAGGGCAGCCAGCAGAGGAAGGATACAGTCTTGGGTAGGCTGAAATAATCCCGGGTTGAATAGGGTAGCCACGGAGAAAAGAAGTCACGGGTAATCTGTGAACGAGGGTCTCAGGGAGGCCAAGGGTGATATCAAGGGTGATCTCAAAGGCGACTAGGGGACCAGGAGAGAAACAGTCTCTGACAGACCGGAGTAGTCTCGGGCCAAATAGGGTAGCCAAAGAGAGATGCCTGAGTAACAGGAACCGCAGGTCACTGCGAGGTGGTCTCAGGGGAAACCAAGGTCGTCAGGGAGAATTTCTCAGCCAGAGGAGCAGTCGTAGAAAGTCTATGGAGGCTAAGGTAGCTGCATATATATGCAACAAATTGGACATTTCAAAGCCATGGGCACGGGAAATGCTGCACTCTGGGGATCCACAGGAAAAAGCGGCAGAGTGGACAGTCAGTAGCAACCACAAAGAGTCAAAAGAGAAGGCAGTTTGGCTCATGTGCCACTGTTAAGAGAAAAGGAAGAAAAGGTGGAGGAGGAGAATAAAAGGTTAAAAGACGAGGTAGCCAGTTTCAAGAAAGAAAGGCAGGATCAGGGTAGGAAGGAAGAAACAACGTGGAATCACTTAGTATTTACAGTGCCAGTTCAGGGAAACATGTTTACGGTAGTATACCATTTGTTTAAGAGATGAAAACAATAGAAAAGCATTTCTATGAGGCTAAGAAGGCGAACCCGAAACTTAAGCTTCTAACTTTCGTGCCGAGAGAAATAAAACATAGAATTTGCTACTATGGATGTTTGAAAAGTTATGAAATGTATTGTGTATGATGTTTCAGTGTGAATGGTAAAGTTAAAAACACGTGGATGTTTATTTGTCTGTGTATCTGTAGTTCTTTTCAACTGGCACTGGTTAGTTTGAGATTGGTTTGAATTAATTCAGAGTTATTGAGGTTAATAACCAGACTTTCATTACGGCCATGATGGAATTTTGGTTGGTTTAAAGTGTGTGAAAAACCTTTAGTTCCGGACATGAGGCAATCACATATATTTGGTATTTAAAAAAATAAAAATTTCTGACCAATTTCAAGAATGTGTGACCAGTGGAGAAAAAGAGAGGGACTGCTATTATGCATTGTAATGTGTAAGCTATTGGTATGCATGGTGTTGCTTTACAGATTGTTGGTACCATTGTTATGTGTTTATTGAACTTTTAAAAAGTGTAAAAAAGGAAGGTTACACTCTGTACAAGACTTCAGAAAGTAACACCTTGTGAAGAGTTGAATAAATATTCTGAGCATTTGTAAAATTTAAAAAAAAATTTAAGTTTGGAATTGAATGGCTGTTTTCCTCAGTAACAGCAAGGGGATCAGAATTGATGAATTAACCCATTGGCATGGCAGGAAAGCCACAATGGATGTTCTTTTTCTTTTCTTTTAAGCAGGAGTGCTGATTACCAAAAGAGGTCCTTTAATATGGAAATGACCTCAAGGTGTTACCGAACTTGAACTTTGAGAGGGAAGCAGTGATCGTAAAACGGTGTTATGTACATATGTGAATAACTGAAGAATGACCTGAGAGGGGGAGGCCCCCACAGAGCAAAAGAATGTTCTTTCATTTTGTTTTCGTAATAGGAGCGAATTGTGCCAGGGATACAAGATGAGGTGGACATTGTGGATAAGCTTGTGGCTGGCCATTATTATTAAAGGATTGGGAGATTGGGGAGACACCGAGACATTCCTTACACACGGATGTATGGAGGAACCGGCCCCATTGTAACTCAAGGCGGAGCCATACGGAGCAACAAGGGCACAAACGCCTATGCTCACACTGGGAGTTAGCCAGGGTGGTTAGGGTCAAATTTGACCAAGTACTTCAAACAAACCGGAAACAAACTTGGGGAGATATCAGTATCCTGCCCCAGGCTAAACATCACGACCAGGTTGTACGTGTGAGAGAGGGTAGACGAGTTTGTCTGGAATATAAAGGGATTACCCCCATGGGAGGATGGTGGTGGTTACAGAAAACAGACAGGGGAAAACTAATGCATCCACAGAGTGGGAGAAACTGGGTAATAGTTCAAACAGGCAGACCATAGGAACAAAGGAAGGGGCAAAATTGTATTGGAAAAAGTGGTGGAAGGAGGAACAAGAGATTTATATCTGCATAGGTTTGAGTCCCAGCATCTGTGTGAGTTTGAGTCCCATTGTCTTGTCTGTGTGGGTTTGAGTCCCAATGTCTCGTCTGTGTGGGTTTGAGTCCCGATGTCTCGTCTGTGTGGGTTTGAGTCCCGATGTCTCGTCTGTGTGGGTTTGAGTACCACCATCTGTGTGGGTTTGTTTCCCAATGTCTGTGTGGTCCCAGATCCTCCAAACACAGTCAATGCTACCGAATTAGTAGCGCTCAAAAAGAAGCCCCTACCATCAGCCCCAAAGACACGGGATAAAGAGGTTAAGTGCTCCATAATGAAACCCGGACCTAAGAACGGGTTTGCATTAATCCCAACAGGGAAAATGTTGTATCATTCTGTATATTATGACGTAGCGTCAGTTATTCTAAATTTAACAGAGTTGCAATTACCCTGGTGGTGCCCACCAGAAATGGAAAAGTTATATGAAAAATTGTTAAAGGAAATGTTCAAACAATTCTACCAAAAGAATTACAGGGATGAGATTTGGGGGAAGCGTACAAACCTAGACAGAAAAGGGGGCTAATGAGTGATGTAGCTACAGCATGTAATACTGGGACATCACTGGTAAATAGTGTGGACAACGCGCAGTTGCAAGTCCAAGTGAATACCTTAAGGAACCAGTTAAAGAAAATACTAGAGGAGGGTAGCAACATAGAGGGCAATGAATTACAGGAGGACCAGACAATGACATTCATTTGAAGGAGATGGTAACTGAGGTGGAAAAACACGCTCAGACATTCAATGCTTCAATTAAGGAGGGTAGAAACACGTCAGATCAAGCTGATCAGAATGACGCATGTTGTTAAATGAAGGACGCAGTAATTTAGAGGATTTAAAACAAGGCCACATAGTGTCGTGGGTCAGTAACAAGCATCTAAAAGCATTGAGTGTCGATAACAACCTCCTGAATTCATGCCAGCTACGGTCAGCCTCCGAAGCGTATCCAGTCCCGGTCAACTGTGGTCAAAGTAAACAATCCATAATGGGGATAGTGTTTCGAATACCAGTGTTGGATCAGTCACAACGATCCGTATTGGTATACCGGATGGAAAACATTGGGGTAATTCGGAACGGGGTACATGTGAAACATCATAAAATCCCGTAGTATGTAGTAAAATTGGGAGACTCAATAACCGGTGCTAATCTGGAGGGATGCCAGAGAGGGGGTACACATGTGATATTGTGCCCCTATCATCTGAACCCTTTCGACTGGCCAGTATGTGGTTCAAGTACGAGGACGGGCAGCCTATAAGCTGTATCATGGAAGTGACGGCTCATGACCATGTTCCACCACAGGTTGCATATAAGCGATAACAGGACATACTGTGTCACCACCGGCGAACGTCGGTATAGAAATACACCAGGATATTTGGTGCCCAGTTGGCGCTTGGTAATCCTTATGGAGGGTAAATTTCCTGCCATAGAGGTAGATGTGCCAGCGTTCATATGCGTAGATGCAAGCGAGTGCTTCACGTTCCCCTGTAGAGTATTTACGTTCTGCAGACGAGAGCATGTGAGAGGCGAAGGCGACTGGGCATTCCAGGTCATCAATCCATTGCGAGAGCACAGCACCTTGGCGGTGTCTGATGCATCCGTGGTGACATACGTAGTGGCATTCGGATCAAAGTGCACGAGGATAGGAGGGGACGTGATTTTCTCCTTAAGCGTGGTGAATGCCTGAGCCTGGGAATCTGTCCATTCCCAAGGAACGTCCTTGTGCAGCAACTTGCGAACGAACATCAAATAGAAGTTGCAAGTGCTGAGGAATGATGAAAGTTCTTTGATGTTGGTAGCCTCCTGCATTTGCTGGATCATGTCAAACACCTTGTGCTGTGGCTCTGTAGCCCTGAATGTTTATTTCTCCAGCAGCGAATGTACACTTATCGGCATTAAGTGTAATGTTATGTGTAGCAAGTCTAGCCATAACTGTGTGAAGTCGCTGGTCATGTTCTTCCATTGTCCATCCATGGACAACAATATCGTCAAACGGATTGAGGGCTCCCTCTATGCCTGCTAGCATACCAGTAACAATCTTCTGAAATGCACTTGGTGCAGAAGATAGTCCATAGGGCATGCATTGATATTGATACAGACCATCATGCATCGTTAATGCTGTGAGTGGTTTGCTGTCCTCCGCTAGGGGTATTTGCAGGTAACTGCGGTGCATGTCGAGTTTCGTAAAAACTATTGAGCCGTGGAATTATGAAAACAGTTCGTCAATGGTAGGAAGAGGGTACCTGTCAGGGATGATGGCCTTGTTGACCTCTTTCAGGTCGATGCATAGGCGGATCTCCCCATTTTTACGCCAAGATCGATTAAGTTTGATATCCAGGGTGAGGAGTCGATGCTCTCAATGATTCCCTGAGATTCGAGTAACGTTAATTCTGCGGATAATTGGTCGCGAACCGCGAATAGGAGAACGAAGTCACTGCATAACTGGTTTGATGGAAGGGTCAACGCAGGGCCGATAGCAGAATTTTGTTGTCACTCCAAACCCTGTGAAGGTTGAGGGATACTGCTTGTCAAAGTCCACTGTGTACACAGGTGTGCCTGTTGGGTCATAAACTTTGAACCCAAACTTGTCAAAAAGGTCAACACCCATGAAGCTTCGTCCTTTGCGACGTTAAAGGACACGTTCTCCAATGTTATGTCTTTGTAGGATATCGGGACAGATATGACCCCAAGTACCTCAATTTTGGAGTCGGAAGTTGAATGGAAGTCACGGGCTGCAGTTGACACAGCCTCGCTCAATATGGAGACTTTGGCTCCAAGGTCAATGAGGAGGCAGCAGGGCATGCCGTCAATGTTTTCCTCACAGTCCTTGAATTTGCCCGAACCAATGTGTGAAATGTCACTAACGGTGTAAACCATACTGGGTTCATCACTATCGGGGTTGTCTACATGTCAAATATGCTGCGATGAGTGACAGACACTAGCAAAATGGTTCATTTTACCACATGCAGAGCATTTTTTCCCACGTGCAGGGCAGTTAAGACTCTTTACTGAGTGTGATTTGTCCCTACAGTTAAAGCAGTGGAAGTTAAGCCCTTGATCTGTAGTGGGTGGCTTATTACTAGCCCTGGGTCTCTGCTGTAATTTCCGCTTTGGACAAATGTCTTGCACATGGATGTGGCTGCAGTCTTCTGCACAGGGGAAGCAGTAAATGCTCCAAAGTTACACGTAGTGGCCCGTTCAGTTAATGTAATGATGTACTGTTTGATAGGTTCACCGTTCCCTTGCCCCCTTTGACGGAATTGGTATCGCTCCATCACGATACTTTTCATTGACCCAGAATAGTTCTCTAGGGTGCTTACCGTTTTGTCGTAGGACTCCATGTCATCGATTTGGCCAAAGATCTTCGGTGCCGAGGCAGTGGATAAGTATTGCACGGCGGCGAGCTGGTATTACGTTGTCGCCGTCTAACCCACTCACCGTGATGTAGGTAAAAAAACTTTTTATCCATCTTGGCCATGGAATTGGAGGGTCCCCGGGTGTGGAGAGGAAAGGTGGGGGAGTAGGAAGGTTAATTTGAGCCATCCTCGTCGCCAAGTTATGTTGTGTACGCGTAAATAACTGACAAACTGAGCCAAGAAAAAGAAACTTAAACCGTGTGCTTTGTACAACAACCCAAAATGGAGTCCCCAAACCGGCATGAAGCAGCATGAGTACAGCAACTGTGAATAGCTCCTGCAGGGTCCTAATGTCTGTTCTGTGAGCTGTAACAGTCAAATAGAGTATGAACACAACACATCTCAATTGGGTCACCTGTCGGCTCTGCGATATCAGACACGGGTAAGGAAAGCGTGTGGGGGCAGGATGACAGCGGGTTCTTGACCTACTGTCAAAAATAACAACTTTCCCATCGACCCATCACCAATCGTGCCCACTACCACCCCGGAAAATTCCAGCCTGCGTGTCGCAGTAAGGGTTCTTCAATCTGATTGGTTGAGGAGATACGCCATTGCTTTTCCTGTTCACACTGGTCCCAGGTTCCCTGTAGTGAGCACTGCACTGTCCTGACTCTATAATAACCATAAGTTTCAGTGCAAAAGCCTATAGAAAGTCTGTGGGTAAGTGTAATTGCAATTAAAGGCCTCTGGCTGCAATATCTGAGCCATGGTTTGGAAAGGACAGGAGCATTAGCACAACGTATTATTTAACGGAGTAACTATTTGTACTAAGTCTCCCTTCTATGCATGCGCATATGCAGAAGCGAGAGTTAGGACAAATATCAATGACTCCGCCCTCCACCAGCGCAATTCCCACTAACCATTTTCTGCGCATGTGTCCTCCTCTCCCAATTCCCCCCTCCTCCTCCATGCCTCCGATCCATCCAGAAGCAGCCTCCTGCATGCATCCACCGAGCCTCCAAGCCACCCACAGCGCTGCAAGGCTCAAGACCCGAGCAAGCCAGGGGCCCCTGGCCACCCGGGGGAGAGAGAGCCTGGGGGGGGAGGGGGAGAGAGCACCGGGGGGTGGGGGTGGAGAGAGAACGCCTGAGGGGAGGGACGAGAGACAGCACCAGGGGGAGGGGGGCGGAGGGGGAAAGAGAGAACTTGGGGGGGGGGAGCGAGGGAGAGAGACAGCACTGGGGGGAGAGGCGGCGGGGGGGGGAAGAGAGCAATGGGGGGGAAGGGCAGCGGGGGGAGAGAGCACCGGGGGGTGGTTGTGGAGCGAGAGAGCACGGGGGGGGGAGGGGAGAGAGAGTACTGGCGGGGGGGTGGGAGGTGGTGTGGAGAGAGAGAGAGAGCACCGGGGAGGGGAAGGGGGAGAGAGAGAGAGAGAGCACCGGGGTGGAAGGAGAGGGAGAGAGCATTGGCGGGGGGGAGGGGGGAGAGACCATCGGGAGAGAGGGGGGATGGGAGAGAGAGACACACAGCTGGGGGGGGGCGGGGGGTGGATCGAAGGGGAGAGAGGGAACTCAGAAAAACCGATCACATTCTTCCAATTCCCTGGTGCGTTCAAGCTCGATACATGTGTTACAAGGGACATCGTTGGGGTGGATGAAATCCAGAAGTCACGACACTGTTACTATTCACTTCATACCCAATAACCCTGTTAACAATCCACACACAATGCCTCAACTATGGTGGGGGTTGAGGGTAAGGTCATGCACGTACACTTGGGTAAGGGTCTTCAGCTGGGAATTGGATGCACTTGTGGTGGGGTAAGGGACTTCAGCTGGAACTTGGTAGCTTTTGGGGAGATCTATCCTCTGTGGCTTCTGAAGTCAAAATGGATCAAATTACAAATTGGAAAGTCAATCAGAAGTTGGGCTGGACGGTTCCAGTTACACATTTCAGAGGAACTTTTAGGATATGGTTTATCCTCCAAAGGGACCAATTTGCAATAGATCATGTGATAACGGAGAGCCAATCAGAGAAATGGCTGCCTTGCAGTCAGTACAAATAAACGCATGCATTTTACCTCTACAGTGAATCTCTGTGTGGTGTCACTGTCATACAAGGACTAATTGCTGTATGTAGGCACCTACTGAGGTGAGTTACAAGCTAATTACATAGGCTGATCCTGAGTTCAGTTAGAAGTTCATTCAGATACATTTTTTCTGTGCTTATCTGAAAAGTCTGTTTCCAAAAATAAGCCCTAGTTCCCTGTCAACTGAAGCTTGATCTAATATGTAAAGTACACTGGGATAGTCAGCCACAGCGTGAACAAAGAATCTTTTATCGAAATGCTATGCAATGGACATAGGACGATTACCACAACATGTTCCTGAGTAATGGTAAATTCTGTGTTGACAGGCTGTATAATTCAGGTTGAAAACTGAGTCAAGTTATTAGGAAGTTATAATTAAACAGAAGCAAGAGCAAAAAGAGTAGACTTACTTAGACTGCAGCACCAAATAATTTACATATCTATTTCAAAACAATAAAAGCACTGAAACTATGATGATTTTTGTAATCCTGGTCCATATGTCTATGCAGAATGTTTTTGTGTGAGAAAGACAACCAACAGAATCCCAAGTTTGTGTAAAGCCGTTATAGTGGCAGAGCTTGAAGAAAACTGGCCAGCAAAGGAACCAGCCATGGTTATATACTCTCTTCCCTTTGATCCAGGCAGAGGACAGGATGAATAAAAAACATATGCCTTCATAATTAAATAAAACAGTCAGTCAGAAATAAGCTGACTTCGCTCTCACCAATCTACCGGTCGCTGATCTATCTGGCCATGAAAGTATTGGTAGTAGCGACCACCGCATAGTCCCTGTGGAGATGAAGTCCTGTCTTCACACTGAGGACATCCTTCATCGTGTTGAGTGGCACTGGCCCCGTGCTAATTGGGATAGGTACAGAACAGATCTAGCAGCCCAGAACTGGGCATGCAAGAGGCAATGTGGACCATCAGCAGCAGCAGAATTGTATTCCACTACAATATGTAACCTCATGGCCCGGCATATCCCTCACTCTATCATTACCATCAAGACAGGGGTCCAACCCTAGTTCAATGAGGAGTATGTCCGGAGCAGCACCAGGCGTACCTAAAAACCTGGTGAAGCTACAACACAGGACTACATGCACGCTAAACAGCAGAAACAACATTCTATAGACAGAGCTAAGCGATCCAACAACCAACAATCAGATCAAAGCTCTGCAGCCCTCCAATCATGAATGGTGATGGACAATTAAACAATGAATGGTAAAAGGAGGCTCCAAGATAATCCCCTTCCTCAATTATTGTGTATCCCAGAACGTGAGTGCAAAAGACAAAGCTGAAGCGTTTGCAACCATCTTCAGCAAGAAGTGGCGAGTGGATGATCCCTCTCGACCTCCTCCTGACATCCCCTCCATCACAGGAGCCAGTCTTCAGCCAATTTGATTCACTTCATTGATATCAAGAAATGGCTGAGCGCATTGGATACAGCAAAGTCTATGGGCCCGACAACATCTCGCCTGTCATGCTGAAGACTTGTGCTCCAGAACTAGCCATGCCTCTAGCCAAGCTGTTCCAGTACAGCTACAACTTTGGCATCTACTCAACAATGTAGGAAATTACCCAGATATGTCCTGTCCACAAATAGCAGGACAAATCCATTCCAGCCAATTATTGCCCCATCAATCTACTCTCAATCATCAGCAAAGTGATTGAAGATGTTGTCGACAGTGCTATCAAGCAGCATCGCTCACCAATAATGATGCTCAGTTTAGGTTCCGTCAGGACCACTCAGCTCCAGACCTCATTACAGCCTTGGTCCAAACATGGACAAAAGAGCTGAATTCCAGAGGTGAGGTGAGAATGACAGCTCTTGACATCAAGGCAGCATTTGACTGAATGTCGCATCAAGGAGACCTAGTAAAATGGGAATCTGAGGGAAAGCTCTCCCCTAGCTGGAGTCATACCTAGCACAAAGGAAGATGGTTGTGGTTGTTGGCGGTCAATCATCTCAGCCCCAGGACATCCTCAGGCCAGTGTCCTAGGCCCTACCTTCTTCAGCTGTTTCATCAATGACCATCTCTCTATAATAAGGTCAGAAGTGGGAATGTTCGCTGATGACTGCATAGTGTTCATTTCCATTCGCAACTTCTCAGATAATGGAGCAGTCCATGCCCGCATACAGAAAGACCTGGATGACATTCAGGCTTGAGCTGATAAGTGGCAAATAAAATTTGTGCCGCACAAGTTGCCAGGCAATGACGAGCTCCAACAAGCAAGAGTCTAACCACCGCCACTTGACATTCAACAGCATTACCATCGCCGAATCCCCAACCATCAACATCCTGGGGTTACCATTGACCACAAACTTAACTGGACCAGCCACATAAATACCGTTGCAACAAGAGCAGGTCAGAGGCTGGGTATTCTGTGGCGAGTTAGTAGGAGTTGTGTACAGACCTCCAAACAGTAATAGGGATGTTGGGGAGGGCATCAAACAGGAAATTAGGGGTGCATGCAATAAAGGTGTAGCAGTTATAATGGGTGACTTTAATATGCACATAGATTGGGCTAGCCAAACTGGAAGCAATACGGTGGAGGAGGATTTCCTGGAGTGCATAAGGGATGGTTTCCTAGACCAGTATGTTGAGGAACCAACTAGGGGGGAGGCCATCTTAGACTGGGTGTTGTGTAATGAGAGAGGATTAATTAGCAATCTCATTGTGCGAGGCCCCTTGGGGAAGAGTGACCATAATATGGTGGAATTCTGCATTAGGATGGAGAATGAAACAGTAAATTCAGAGACCATGGTCCAGAACTTAAAGAAGGGTAACTTTGAAGGTATGAGGCGTGAATTGGCTAGGATAGATTGGCGAATGATACTTAGGGGGTTGACTGTGGATGGGCAATGGCAGACATTTAGAGACCGCATGGATGAATTACAACAATTGTACATTCCTGTCTGGCGTAAAAATAAAAAAGGGAAGGTGGCTCAACCGTGGCTATCTAGGGAAATCAGGGATAGTATTAAAGCCAAGGAAGTGGCATACAAATTGGCCAGAAATAGCAGCGAACCCGGGGACTGGGAGAAATTTAGAACTCAGCAGAGGAGGACAAAGGGTTTGATTAGGGCAGGGAAAATGGAGTACGAGAAGAAGCTTGCAGGGAACATTAAGGCGGATTGCAAAAGTTTCTATAGGTATGTAAAGAGAAAAAGGTTAGTAAAGACAAACGTAGGTCCCCTGCAGTCAGAATCAGGGGGAGTCATAACGGGGAACAAAGAAATGGCAGACAAATTGAACAAGTACTTTGGTTCGGTATTCACTAAGGAGGATACAAACAACCTTCCGGATATAAAAGGGGTCAGAGGGTCTAGTAAGGAGGGGGAACTGAGGGAAATCTTTATTAGTCGGGAAATTGTGTTGGGGAAATTGATGGGATTGAAGGCCGATAAATCCCCAGGGCCTGATGGACTGCATCCCAGAGTACTTAAGGAGGTGGCCTTGGAAATAGCGGATGCATTGACAGTCATTTTCCAACATTCCATTGACTCTGGATCCGTTCCTATGGAGTGGAGGGTAGCCAATGTAACCCCACTTTTTAAAAAAGGAGGGAGAGAGAAAACAGGGAATTATAGACCGGTCAGCCTGACCTCAGTAGTGGGTAAAATGATGGAATCAATTATTAAGGATGTCATAGCAGTGCATCTGGAAAATGGTGACATGATAGGTCCAAGTCAGCATGGATTTGTGAAAGGGAAATCATGCTTGACAAATCTTCTGGAATTTTATGAGGATGTTTCCAGTAAAGTGGACAAAGGAGAACCAGTTGATGTGGTATATTTGGACTTTCAGAAGGCTTTCGACAAGGTCCCACACAAGAGATTAATGTGCAAAGTTAAAGCACATGGGATTGGGGGTAGTGTGCTGACGTGGATTGAGAACTGGTTGTCAGACAGGAAGCAAAGAGTAGGAGTAAACGGGTACTTTTCAGAATGGCAGGCAGTGACTAGTGGGGTGCCGCAAGGTTCTGTGCTGGGGCCCCAGCTGTTTACATTGTACATTAATGATTTAGACGAGGGGATTAAATGCAGTATCTCCAAATTTGCGGATGACACTAAGTTGGGTGGCAGTGTGAGCTGCGAGGAGGATGCTATTAGGCTGCAGAGTGACTTGGATAGGTTAGGTGAGTGGGCAAATGCATGGCAGATGAAGTATAATGTGGATAAATGTGAGGTTATCCACTTTGGTGGTAAAAACAGAGAGACAGACTATTATCTGAATGGTGACAGATTAGGAAAAGGGAAGGTGCAACGAGACCTGGGTGTCATGGTACATCAGTCATTGAAGGTTAGCATGCAGGTACAGCAGGCAGTTAAGAAAGCAAATGGCATGTTGGCCTTCATAGCGAGGGGATTTGAATACAGGGGCAGGGAGGTGTTGCTACAGTTGTACAGGGCCTTGGTGAGGCCACACCTGGAGTATTGTGTACAGTTTTGGTCTCCTAACTTGAGGAAGGACATTCTTGCTATTGAGGGAGTGCAGCGAAGATTCACCAGACTGATTCCCAGGATGGCGGGACTGACCTATCAAGAAAGACTGGATCAACTGGGCTTGTATTCACTGGAGTTCAGAAGAATGAGAGAGGACCTCATAGAAACGTTTAAAATTCTGACGGGTTTAGACAGGTTAGATGCAGGAAGAATGTTCCCAATGTTGGGGAAGTCCAGAACCAGGGGTCACAGTCTGAGGATACGGGGTAAGCCATTTAGGACCGAGATGAGGAGAAACTTCTTCACCCAGAGAGTGGTGAACCTGTGGAATTCTCTACCACAGAAAGTAGTTGAGGCCAATTCACTAAATATATTCAAAAGGGAGTTAGATGAAGTCCTTACTACTCGGGGGATCAAGGGTTATGGTGAGAAAGCAGGAAGGGGGTACTGAAGTTTCATGTTCAGCCATGAACTCATTGAATGGCGGTGCAGGCTAGAGGGGCTGAATGGCCTGCTCCTGCACCTATTTTCTATGTTTCTATGAGTGTCTCACCTCCTGACTCCCCAAAGCCTTTCCACCATCTACAAGGCACAAGTCAGGAGTGTGCTGGAATACTCTCCACTTGCCTAGGTGAGTGCAGCTCCAACAACACTCAAGAAGCTCGACACTACCGAGAACAAAGCAGTCCGCTTGGTTGGCACCCCATCCACGACCTTAAACATTCACTCCCTCCATCACTGGCACACCATGGCTGCAGTGTGTAATGATACGTCCTTACTATACAGTATTAAAGCACACGAGGCCCTTGCTTGAGAGAAGGTCAGTCTGTGACCTGTTCTTTATTCCTTAGCACGCAAGTGATAGAAGTGGGTGGAGCTTCCCCTTTTATATCTGAAGGTCACGGTCAGGAGTGTCTCCCACAAGTTCACCACCTAGTGGTCAGTGTTCTCATAGTGTACAACTTAGGTCAGATTATACATGGGTTACAATGCTGGTTGAATACATGACATCACCTCCCCCCCCCCAAAGTCTTATTGGGATCACAGGTTGAGTCTCTCTGGTGGTTTACGCTCTCTTGTAGAGCGCCTGAGTTGGGGCTCCAGTTGTTGGGCGCTGGCCTGAGTGTCTGCTGTTTGCGGTGCCTCAGGCCTGTCCGGACTGCCCACAGTTGACTGGGCTCTCCTCCCTTTGGTTCCTGTGTTCGGTCACCTGTGGTGGAGCGAACTCTACATCGTGTTCTTCCTCTGCTTCTTCTATGGGGTTGCTGAAGCTCCTTTTTGTTTGATCCACATGTTTGCGGCAGATTTGTCCATTGGTAAGTTCAACTACCAGAATCCTATTTCCCTTTTGGCAACCACAGTGCCTGCGAGCCATTTGGGCCCTGCAGCTTAGTTGAGGACAAAAACAGGGTCATTTACATCAATACATCGCGCCCTCGCATTCCTGTCATGGTAGTCATATTGTGACTGACGCCTGCTCTCGACAATTTCTTTCATGGTGGGGTGTATAAGGGATAACTGGGTTTTGAGCATCCTTTTCATTAGCAGCTCTGCGGGTGGAACACCTGTGAGTGAGTGTGGTCGGGATCTGTAGGCCAACAGGAGGCGTGATAAGCGGCATTGTAGGGAACCGCCTTGGATTCTGAGCATCCCCTGTTTGATTATCTGCACTGCTTGTTCTGCCTGGCCATTTGAGGCCGGCTTGAACAGTGCCGTTCTGACATGGTTGATTCCATTGCCTGCCATGAAGTCCTGGAATTCAGTGCTTGTGAAGCACGGGCCATTGTCGCTGACCAAGATGTCCAGTAGACCGTGGGCGGCGAACATTGCCCGTAGACTTTCGACCGTGGCAGAGGATGTGCTTGAATTTAAAATGTCACACTCGATCCATTTGGAGTAGGCGTCTACTACAACCAAAAACATTTTTCCCATGAAAGGACCTGCGTAGTCCACATGGATGCGTGACCAAGGCTTGGCGGGCCATGGCCAGGGGCTAAGGGGGGCTTCCCTGGGTGCATTGCCCAGCTGGGCACACGTGTTGCACCTGCGAACACAAAGTTCCAGATCTGTGTCTATCCCTGGCCACCAAACGTGTGACCTGGCAATTGCCTTCATCGTGACAATGCAATGCCCGGGTGCCCATTGTGGAGTTCTCTGATGAACACCTCTCTGCCCATCTGGGGCATGACCACAGTAGGCAACCGGCCTGTATTGAGAGTTCATCCTTGCGCCTATGAAATGGTTTAAATTTCTCAGGGCATGCCCCGTATGTGGCTGCCCAGTTCCCATTCAGGACACATTTCTTGACTAGAGACAATAGCGGCCTCTATTTGTCCAGGCTTTAATCTGACGGGTGAGCCTTCGCTTCCGAAAGCTTCAACAGCCATGACCATCTCAGCAGCATGCTCGGTAGCCCCCTCAGTGGTGGCTAGTGGGAGCCTGCTGAGTGCATCGGCGCAGTTTTCGGTGTCCGGTCTGTGCCAAATTGTGTAGTCATAGGCGGCTAACGTGAGTGCCCACCTCTGTATGCGGGCCGATGCATTTGCATTTATGGCCTTGTTGTCGGCCAAAAGGGACGTTAGGGGTTTGTGATCTGTCTCCAGCTCAAATTTCCTGCCAAACAGGTACTGGTGCATTTTCTTTACCGCATATACACATGCGAGCGCCTCCTTTTCTACCATCCCGTAGCACCTTTCTGGCTGGGACAGACTTCTGGAGGCATAAGCTACCGGCTGTAACTGACCCTTGGCATTGACATGCTGCAACACACACCCAACACCATAGGACGACGCATCGCATATTAACACAAGTTTCTTACATGGGTCATATAGCGTTAACAGATTGTTGGAACATAACAAATTGCGTGCTCTATTAAAAGCCCTTTCCTGGCTGTCCCCCAAGACCCATTCGCAACCTTTGCGTAGGAGCACGTGTAGCGGCTCTAGCAGTGTGCTCAATTTGGGAAGAAAGTTACCAAAATAGTTCAGGAGCCCCAGGAACGAACGCAGCTCCGTCGTGTTACGGGGTCTGGGTGCTCTCTAGATCGCTTCCATCTTGGACGCAGTAGGGCTGATCCCGTCTGCTGCTATCCTCATCCCCAGGAATTCTACCTCTGGAGCTAGGAAGACGCACTTCGCCTTTTTCAGTCGCAGCCCTACCCGGTCCAGTCTGCGTAGCACCTCCTCCAGGTTGTGGAGGTGTTCTTCAGCATCATAACCCGTGATGAGGATGTCGTCCTGAAAAACCACCATCCCTGGAATCGAATTGAGGAGGCTTTCCATATTTCGTTGGAAGATCGCGGCGGCCGAGTGAATCCTGAACGGACATCTGTTGTACTCAAACAACCCCTTGTGTGTCGTGATGGTGGTCAGCTACTTCGACTCACGCGCCAGCTCCTGGGTCATGTAAGCTGAGGTCAGGTCCAATTTTGCAACAAGTTTGCCACCGGATAGCATCGCAAAGAGATCCTCCGCTCTCGGTAGCGGGTACTGGTCTTGGAGTGACACCCGATTGATGGTAGCTTTATAATCGCCACATATCCTGACCGACCCATCCGCCTTGAGCCTCGGCACAATTGGGCTCGCCCAGTCACTGAATTCGACTGGCGAGATGATGCCTTCCCTCAGCAGGCAGTCCAATTCGCCTTCTATCTTTTCCCGCATCACGTACGGCACCGCTCTGGCCTTGTGGTGTACTGGCCTGGCGTCTGGCTTTATGTAAATCACTACCTTGGCCCCCATGAAAGTGCCAATGCCGGGTTGAAATAATGAGTCAAATTTGTCCAGGAGCTGTGAGCCTGATACTCGCTCCACTGAGGAAATTGCATTGACATCGCCCCATTTCCAGTTCATGACAGCAAGCCAACTCCTCCCCAGTAGTGCGGAACCGTCCCCTGGGACAATCCAGAGTGGCAGTCTATTCTCCGAATCTTTGTGGGTCACGACTACCGTGGCGTTGCCTAGCACCGGAATGATCTGCTTTGTGTAAGTCCGTAGCTGTGCGTCAATTGGAGATAATTTTGGCCTCCTGGCCTTAGATGCCCACAACTTTTGGAACTGTTTGATACCCATCAGGGACTGGCTGGCCCCCGTGTCTAGCTCCATTGATACTGGAATGCCATTGAGGAGCACTTTCATCATTATCGGTGGCGTCCTGGTGTATGAACTGTATACGTGCTCCACATGAACTCGCTGAACTTCAGCTTCCAGCGATTTCCCCCAACGTTCATTTCTGCAATTTCTGCAGGTATTTTCTCACCTCTGCAAACTCTGGCTGAGTGTGTGCCTCCACGCCTCCAGCATGAGCTACTGTTTGAAACAAAAGGTCCCTTGCCAGTCAATCGTCCCTGACTGCCCCTGTTATTGCCCTTGAGTGCGCCATTAACAGGTGTTGATGGCCCCATTACTGGCCGCATTGTCCCTTGAAATGGCGTGAATCGCTGTTCAGCTTGCTATTGTCTCTGTTGAACTCCTCCTCTGGGTTCGACTACGTGTTGGGGCATGCCTGACTGCCCTTTTCTGCCTGTGTGCTGCTTTAACAATGTTGAATCTCTGTCCCAACCATTCTTTAACACAGTACCTCTCGTTTGTTCTGCTAGTGGCCATGCTCGCGTGGTTTAAATCCCAGTTTCTTGTCGCCATTGATACGTCCTTACTATGCAGTATAAATGCACATGAGGCCCATGCTTGAGAGAAGGTCAGTCTGTGACCTGTCCTTTATTCTTCAGCACTCAAGTGATGGAAGTGGGTGGAGCTTCCCCTTTTATATCTGAAGGTCGAGGTTAGGAGTGTCTCCCACAAGTTCCCCACCTAGTGGTCAGTGTTCTCACAGTGTACAACTTAGGTCAGATTATACATGGGTTACAATGCTGGTTGAATACATGACATGTACCATCTGCAAGATGCACTGCAGTAACTTGCCAAGCCTCCTTCGATAGCTCCTCCCAAACCAGCAGCCTCTACCACCTATTCAAAAGCATCTAAGCTATTTGCCTCAAACACTTCCTGTGGTAGCGAGTACTACATTCTAACCAATTGTAGGGAAGTTACTGGAATCTATCATCAGAGACAGAGTGACTGAACACTTGCAGATATCAGTTGATCAAAGAAATTCAACGTTGATTTGTGAAATGTATATCATGTCTGACTAATGTACATCATGTCTGACTAATTTTCTGAGATGGTCACTTGCACGGTGAATAGACGAGTGTGTATAGATGTTATCTATATGAATTTCCAGAAGGCTTTTGTTTAGGTTCCGCACAAGAGATTATTAGCAAAAATGAGAGTGGATGGAATTGGAGGTAACCTTGGTAACCGATTGGGAAATAGGAGACAAAGAGTAGTGATAAAGGATTACCAAACAGTAGTAGTGAGGTTGGGGACAGCATCAAACAAGAAATTAGGGATGCATGCAATAAGGGTACAGCAGCTATCATGGGTGACTTTAATCTACATATAGATTGGGCTAACCAAACTGGTAGCAATATGGTGGAGGAGGATTTCCTGGAGTGTATTAGGGATGGTTTTCTAGATCAATATGTCGAGGAACCAACTAGTGGGCTGGCCATCCTAGACTGGGTGATGTGTAATGAGAAAGGACTAATTAGCAATCTTGTTGTGCGAGGCCCCTTGGGAAAGAGTGACCATAATATGGTAAAATTCTTTATTAAGATGGAGAGTGACACAGTTAATTCAGAGACTAGGTTTCTGAGCTTAGGGAAAGGTAACTTCGATGATATGAGACATGAATTGGCTAAAATAGACTGGCAAATTATACTTAAAGGGTTGATGGTGGATAGGCAATGGCAAACATTTAAAGATCACATGGATGAACTTCAACAATTGTACATCCCGGTCTGGAGTAAAAATAAAACGGGGAAGGTGTCTCAACCGTGACTAACAAGGGAAATTAAGGATAGTGGTAAATCGAAGGAAGAGGCATATAAATTGGCCAGAAAAAGCAACAAACCTGAGGACTGGGAGAAATTTAGAATTCAGCAGAGGAGGACAAAGGGTTTAATTAGGTGGGGGAAAATAGAGTATGAGAGGAAGCTTGCTGGGAACATAAAAACTGACTGCAAAGGCTTCTATAGATATGTGAAGAGAAAAAGATTAGTGAAGACAAACGTAGGTCCCTTGCAGTCAGAATCAGGTGAATTTATAATGGGGAACAAAGAAATGGCAGACCAATTGAACAAATACTTTGGTTCTGTCTTCACGAAGGAAGACACAAATAACCTTCTGGAAGTACTAGGGGACCGAGGGTCTATCAAGAAGGAGGAACTGAAGGAAATCCTTATTAGTCAGGATATTGTGTTACGGAAATTGATGGGCTTGAAGGCCGATAGATACCCGGGACCTGATAGTCTGCATCCCAGAGTACTTAAAGAAGTGGCCCTAGAAATAGTGGATGCATCGGTGATAATTTTCCAGCAGCCTATCGACTCTGGATCAGTTCCTATGGACTGGAGGGTAGCTAATGTAACACCACTTTTTAAGAAAGGAGGGAGAGAGAAAACGTGTAATTATAGACCGGTTAGCCTGACATCAGTGGTGGGGATCGGTCCAAGTCAGCATGGATATATGAAAGGGAAATCATGCTTGACAAATCTTCTAGAATTTTTTGAGGATGTAACTAGTAGATTGCACAGGGGAGAACCAGTGGATGTGGTGTATTTGGACTTTCAAAAGGTTTTTGACGAGGCCCCACACAAGAGATTGGTGTGCAAAATTAAAGCACATGGTGTTGAGGGTAATGTATTGACCTGGATAGAGAACTGGTTGGCAGACAGGAAGCAGAGAGTCGGGATAAATGGGTCCTTTTCAGAATGGCAGGCAGTGACTAATGGGGTGCCGCAGGGCTCAGTGCTGGGACCCCACCTATTTACAATATACATCAATGATTTAGATGAAGGAATTGAATGTAATATCTCCAAGTTTGCAGATGACACTAAGCTGGGTGGCGGTGTGAGCTGCGAGGAGGATGCTAAGAGACTGCAGGGTGACTTGGACAGGTTAAGTGAGTGGGCAAATGCATGGGTTTCATGGTACATGCATGGCAGATGCAGTATAATGTGGATAAATGTGAGGTTATCCACCTTGGTGGCAAAAGCACGAAGGCAGAATATTATCTGAATGGCGGCAGATTAGGAACAGGGGAGCTGCAACGAGACCTGGGTGTCACGATACATCAGATTTTGAAAGTTGGCATTGCAGGTACGGCGGTGAAGAAGGCAAATTGTATGTTGGCCTTCATAGCTAGGGGATTTGAGTATAGGAGCAGGGAGGTCTTATTGCAGTTGTACAGGGCCTTGCTGAGGCCTCACCTGAAATATTGTATTCAGTTTTGGTCTCCTAATCTGAGGAAGGACATTCTTGCTATTGAGGGAGTGCGGCGAAGGTTCACCAGACTGATTCTCGGGATGGCAGCAGGAGAGACATATGAGGAGAGACTGGATCGACTGGGCCTGTATTCACTGGAGTTTAGAAGAATGAGAGAGGATCTCATAGAAACATATAAAATACTGACGGGACTGGACAGGTTAGATGCAGGAAGAATGTTCCCAATGTTGGGGATGTCCAAAACCAGGGGACACAGTTTAAGGATAAGGGGTAAGCCATTTAGGACCGAGATGAGGAGAAACTTCTTCACTCAGAGAGTTGTTAACCTGTGGAATTCTTTACCGCAGAGAGTTGTTGATGCTAGTTCTATGGATATATTCAAGAGGGTTAGATATGGCCCTTATGGCTAAATGGATCAAGGGGTATGGAGAGAAAGCAGGAAAGGGGTACTGAGGTGATGATCAGCCATGATCTTATTGAATGATGGTGCCGGCTCAAAGAGCCAAATGGCCTACTCCTGCACTTATTTTCTATGTCTCTATGTTTACCTGATTGGCGGGATATGATGTGGTATTCTCAACGATCTGTACTGAGCCCTCAGCTTTTTGGCATATTTTTTAATGACTTGGATGAAGGAATAGAGAGTTGTATATCCAAGTTTGCGATGACACTAAGTTAGGAGGCACAATAAGTTGTATGGATGGGAAGAGGAAGTTACAAAGGGACACAGACTAAGTGAGTGGGCAAAACTATAAGAACTTAAGAAATAGGAGCAGGATTAGGCCATTTGGCCCCTTGAGTCTGCTCCGCCATTTAATAACATCATAGCTGATATGATCATGGGCTCCACTTCACTGCCCGCTCCCCATAACCCTTCACTCCCTTATCGTTGAAAAATCTGTCGATCTCCACCTTAAATATATTCAATGATCCAGCATCCACAGCTCTCTGGTGCAGAGAATTCCACAGATTTACATCCCTCTGAGAGAAGAAATTCCTCCTCATCTCAGTTCTAAATGGGCAACCCCTTATTCTTCAACTATGCCCCCTAGTTCTAGATTTCCCCGCGAAAGGAAATATCCTCTCTGCATCTACCTTGTCGAGTCCTCTCAGTATCTTTTTTGTTTCAATAAGATCACCTCTCATTCTTCTAAACTCCAATGAGTGTAGGCCCAACCTGCTCAACCTTTCTTAGTATGTCAACCTCTTCATCTCAGGAATCAACCTAGTGAACCTTCTCTGAACTGCTACCAATGCAAGTATATCCTTCCTTAAATAGGGAGACCAAAACTGTACACAGTACTGTAGGTGTGCTCTCACCAATACCCTGTACAGCTGCAGCAGGACTTCCCTGCTTTTATACTCCATCCCCTTTGCAGTAAAGGCCAACATTCAATTTGCCTTCCTGATTACTTGCTGTACCTGCATACTAACTTTTTGTGTTTCATGCACAAGGAGCCCCAGGCCCGTCTGTCCTGCAGCATTTTGTAATCTCTCTCCATTTAAATAATTATTTGCTTTTTATTTTTCCTGCCAAAGTGGATAACCTCACACTTTCCCACATTATACTCTATCTGCCAAATGCTTGTCCTCTCACTTAGCCTGTCTATTTCCCTTTGCAGATTTGTTTGTCCTCCTCACAACTTGCTTTCCCACCTGTTATGTCTTTAGATGCTCTGATAATGACTCCACGAGGCAAAGTATTGCACTCGAACTGCAGTAACCTTAATCGGTTTAATATAACTCCAGAGTGAGTATACCACATGGTGGACTCCCTTTTATACCTGGGTACCTGAGGTGTACAGGTGACCCCTGGACCTCCACCGGTTGCTCTCTCTGGTGGTGCCAGCATGGTGTATATAGTGTGAACCTTGTTGATGGTACCTCCGGTAAACAAGTCTCCATCTTATGCAACTGTACAGTGACGACACAGAGAATATATCTACAGTATGCATATATAGCATCAGTCTCCCCCAACTCTTTTGTGCCAATACCTTTGCACTATATGCTCTGTCTTGGCTCTCCCCAGAGTTAAGTGCCAATAGCCCCTGCATCTTGGCTGTGCTTTGGCTTGGCTCTGTCCCTGTTAACCCCCAAGTCCTTATTGCCATAACGTTGGGTAGTGGTTACCAGTTGGGATGGTTCGATGATGCAGTGGGACTTCAGTGGGTTCTGGGTGTGATTCATGTGTGTGTCCATGGCTACATGCATCCATTTCCTCCCCCCACATGTAGATCATGCCAGTGGCTCATCACATTCATATACATTCATATACATTCAAATCCAGAAAAGGAAATTTGAATTTACATCATTGCATTTGTGGTACAGTTGTGAGGCAAGTACATTTGACTGGTGAGATACATCGATGGTATCTTTGGGATCAGTGCTGGGGTCAGCACCGGTGCGTGAGCACCAAGCTAGTTCCAGAGCTGCTGGATGGTGTCCAGGTTGTCAGGTGGCGGCGCGTTGCCCGGTGCTGGCAGTGGGAACCCAGTTGGCTCAAGTTGTCTGCTCTTAGGGCCTTTGCCGTTGCTCCTAGCGTCGGGCAGGTTCACAGATGCCTGTGACCTCCCTGTCCTCTCCTTGCGCCCCAGGTCGCTGCTGCTCCCAGAGGAGCAGTCGTCTAGCAGTGCACGGGGAACTGCTAACTCGCTTGACTGTGTGTTATTTGGTTGGTCCCCGTTCCAATTGGGAGAACTGCTAACTGGGCAACCCCTCGCACCCGGGCGTAGCCTTGGCGATGATGGGGTCTGGGGGCTGTGCCTTAGCGCAGTTTGCTCTTTCAGGCAGTTGGTGTCATTAGGTGCCTGAGAGGTGGAGCCGATCAGGGGCAGGGTATCGATACCGGTGCCGTTGCCCTCCTGAGATCGCTTGCTCTGCAGCTTGTCTATTTTAGTTGCTTGTGGCCACACTCCGTGGTGTATCACTCTGGTCCTAGGGGCGCAGGCTGCAGCATCGGGTAGCCCGCTGGACCTGTGTGCTTCCGATAGGTGTTTGCCCGCTACATAATCAGAATACAGTTAAAATCCTGCATCGCACAACGTTTCATTGCTTATTGTAGATAAACTGTAGCTCCGATCGCAATCACCCGACTTTTCTTTGCTTATTACATGTATAAAACACTGATCATCAATTACAAGCTTTACATTTAGCTCACAGTTGTTATTACATTGTGTGAGGATGTGGGACTGTCTCTTTAAGTGTGGTGGGTTGCTGGCCTCCTTTAAGAGAGCCTTGCTATCTTTACCCCAACCCTCTTCTTCACTTGGTACCACGTGTTGCTCCATCAGCGCTGCACCTCGTGTTCTGGCCGCTGCCATCTTTTCCTTCAGCGCTTCACCTCGTGGTTTGGGTGTCATCTTTCTTCCATCCACGATGTCGGCTGCTGTGATCCTCTTCTCCCCGGGTTCTGCCACCGAAGCTGGGAAGTCGCCTGTGGATCGATTTTCTTCCTCCGGCGTCCTGCCACTGGAGCCTGGAAGGTGCGTTCGGGTTATCGCAGCTGGATCATCTCCACACAGTCGTGCTGAGTGGTCTGTGCCTCGGATGTTGTGCTGGTCTGCTCTCCGGTGCTGGGTCCAACCTTAGGTGGGGGCTTGCTTTGCCTCTGAGAACGGGGGACATCGATTGCTTGAGGGATGAAATCTTCCCAGCTCCAATGGATCTTCTCCATCCACCTTCTTCTGAGTAGCGTTGGTCCATCGCCTGCAACAAACCACAGTGGTAACTTTTGCTTCGCGCCATCATGGAATACCTTAACATTCGCACTTCCAATGACTGGGATGAGTCCATTGGTGTAGGTGAGCAAATTTGCTTGAACCGGGACCAACTTGGGTCGTTCAGTTTGATTGTCCCATTGCCTCTCAAAGGCTTTTTGATTCATTACTGACTGGCTTGCCCCCGTGTTGACCTCCATGAAGACTGGAGCAGTGTTTATCTCGACTTCCATTCTCAATGGGGAACATTCTGTGGTGCAGGTAAACATTCCGTACACCTCATCGTGGGGCTGAGCTGCCTCTCTGACCGCCTCTTCATAATCCGCACTGGATTCATGGCTCCCTGCAGGCTTTTCATCAACACGGTGAGCCCTATTTCTTTTACACATGCGCTGGAGGTGGCCCTTTGTGCTGCACCCTTTGCACATATAGTCCTTAAAACGGCAGTGGTGAGCCCGGTGATTTCCTCCGCAACGCCAGCATGGTGCTAACCGATTAGCCCCCCTCGGCGGACTCAGAGTTAAGGGACTCGGGGGCCTGTTCTCTCTCCCCTGAGGAGATTCACGTTCTCTAACCTCCAACCTCTAAAAGGCACCAGTCTATGTACAGTATTTGCCGGGTTTGAGTCCTGAGGATGAGTCATCCGCCTAGAGCCGCAGGTCGAGGTCATGAAGCCCTGGCTCATGGTGATGGCCTTCTGCAGTGTGACTGTGGTATCCACAGATAGTAGCCTGTGAAGAAGGCCCTCGTGGCCAATTCCAATGACAAAGATATCCCGCAGCACTTCGGAGAGGTGTTCGACGAAATCACACGGTGCCGCCAGCCTCCTGAGCTCTGCAGCATATTTCGCAATATCCAGGTGGATGTAAAACCGGTGTCTGGCTGTGAGGATGCTCTCTTTGGGCTTGAGTTGTTCCTGGATCAGCGTTACAAGCTCCTCGTACGTCTTGGTTGTTGTCTTCGCTGGTGCCAGCAAGTCCCTGACGAGGCCATAGACATGGGCCCACAACTGGTGAGCAGGATAGCTCTGTGCTTATCAGCCCGTGTGGCCGGATTGTCGCCTGCCAGGTCATTTGCAGTGAAGAAATGGTCGAGCCTCTCCACAAAGGCATCCCAATCATCACCATCGGCTAACTGCTGCAACATACCAAAGTTAGCCATTTTTGCGTGAAAGTCCGTAATCTCGTCACCAATTGTTATGTCTTTAGATGCTCTGATAATGACTCCATGAGGCAAAGTATTGCACTTGAACTGTAGTGACCCTAGTCCATTTAATATAACTCCAGAGTGAGTATACCACATGGTGGAATCCCTTTTACACCTGGGTACCTGTGGTGTACAGGTGACCTCTGAACCTTCACCAGTTGTGCCCTCTGATGTGCCAGCATAGTGTATACAGTGTGAACCTTGTTGATAGTACCTCCGGTAAACAAGACTTCATCTTATGTAACTATACAGTGACTACACAGAGAGTATATCTATAGTATGCATATATAGCACCATCCATCTTTGTATCATCAGCAAACTTAGCTACATTGCACTCGGTCCCTTCATCCAAGTCATTAATATAGATTGTAAATATTTCAGGAGTTTGGCAGAGGAGTTTGATGTGGGGTACTGTTTATATAAACTTTGCTTGTATTCCCTTAAGTTTAGAAGGTTGAGAGATGATCTAATTGTGGTATTTAAAATGATTAAGGAATTCAATAGCTTTGATACAGAGAAACTATTTCCTTTGGTGGGGGAATCCAGAATAAGAAATGAACAGGGCCATTTAGAAGTGAAAAAGCACTTTTTCACACAAAGGGTAGTTGAAATCAGGAATATCTCTCCCCTAAGAGGCTATGGATGCTGACACGATTGACATTTTCAAGATTGAGATTGATAGATTTTGTTCGGTAAGGAAATCAAAGGATACGGAACAAATGCAGGTAAATGGAGTTGAAGTACAGATCAGTCATGATCTAATTGAATGTCGGTTCAGGTTTGAGAGACAGAATGGCCTACTCCTGCTCCTGTGTTCATCTTCTAATTGAATCATGATATCCTGATCCTGCAAGAAATGTCCTTTGATGCAAAAGCCCTTTCAAAGTCATTTTTGGTGGTGCTCTAGCTGTACCCAAGCAGTGCTGAAAACATTACATTGGAACAGTTCCTGCAACACTGGTATTAGATTGCTAATATCATAAAGAAAAATATTTTATTGGACCTTGAATTTTTATTACCATTTGTACCATTTCTATTCGTATTTTTCTTTTAAACATAGAAACATAGAAACATAGAAACATAGAAAATAGGTGCAGGAGTAGGCCATTCGGCCCTTCTAGCCTGCACCGCCATTCAATGAGTTCATGGCTGAACATTCAACTTCAGTACCCCATTCCTGCTTTCTCGCCATACCCCTTGATCCCCCTAGCAGTAAGGACCTCATCTAACTCCTTTTTGAATATATTTAGTGAATTGGCCTCAACAACTTTCTGTGGTAGAGAATTCCACAGGTTCACCACTCTCTGGGTGAAGAAGTTCCTCCGCATCTCGGTCCTAAATGGCTTACCCCTTATCCTTAGACTGTGACCCCTGGTTCTGGACTTCCCCAACATTGGGAACATTCTTCCTGCATCTAACCTGTCTAACCCCGTCAGAATTTTATATGTTTCTATGAGGTCCCCTCTCATTCTTCTGAACTCCAGTGAATACAAGCCCAGTTGATCCAGTCTTTCTTGATAGGTCAGTCCCTCCATCCCGGGAATCAGTCTGGTGAACCTTCGCTGCACTCCCTCAATAGCAAGAATGTCCTTCCTCAGGTTAGGAGACCAAAACTGTACACAATACTCCAGGTGTGGCCTCACCAATGCCCTGTACAACTGTAGCAACACCTCCCTGCCCCTGTACTCAAATCCCCTTGCTATGAAGGCCAACATGCCATTTGCTTTCTTAACCGCCTGCTGCACCTGCATGCCAACCTTCAATGACTGATGTACCATGACACCCAGGTCTCTTTGCACCTCCCCTTTTCCTAATCTGTCACCATTCAGATAATAGTCTGTCTCTCTGTTTTTACCACCAAAGTGGATAACCTCACATTTATCCACATTATACTTCATCTGCCATGCATTTGCCCACTCACCTAACCTATCCAAGTCGCTCTGCAGCCTCACAGCATCCTCCTCGCAGCTCACACTGCCACCCAACTTAGTGTCATCCGCAAATTTGGAGATACTACATTTAATCCCCTCATCTAAATCATTAATGTACAGTGTAAACAGCTGGGGCCCCAGCACAGAACCTTGCGGTACCCCACTAGTCACTGCCTGCCATTCTGAAAAGTACCCATTTACTCCTACTCTTTGCTTCCTGTCTGACAACCAGTTCTCAATCCATGTCAGTACACTACCCCCAATCCCATGTGCTCTAACTTTGCACATCAATCTCTTGTGTGGGACCTTGTCGAACGCCTTCTGAAAGTCCAAATATACCACATCAACTGGTTCTCCCTTATCCACTCTACTGGAAACATCCTCAAAAAATTCCAGAAGATTTGTCAAGCATGATTTCCCTTTCACAAATCCATGCTGACTTGGACCTATCATGTCACCTCTTTCCAAATGCACTGCTATGACATCCTTAATAATTGATTCCATCATTTTACCCACTACCGATGTCAGGCTGACCGGTCTATAATTCCCTGTTTTCTCTCTCCCTCCTTTTTTAAAAAGTGGGGTTACATTGGCTACCCTCCACTCCATAGGAACTGATCCAGAGTCAATGGAATGTTGGAAAATGACTGTCAACGCATCCACTATTCCCAAGGCCACCTCCTTAAGTACTCTGGGATGCAGTCCATCAGGCCCTGGGGATTTATCGGCCTTCAATCCCATCAATTTCCCCAACACAATTTCCCGTCTAATAAGGATTTCCCTCAGTTCCTCCTCCTTACTAGACCCCCCGACCCCTTTTATAACCGGAAGGTTGTTCGTGTCCTCCTTCGTGAATACCGAACCAAAGTACTTGTTCAATTGGTCCGCCATTTCTTTGTTCCCCGTTATGACTTCCCCTGATTCTGACTGCAGGGGACCTACATTTGTCTTTACTAACCTTTTTCTCTTTACATATCTATAGAAACTTTTGCAATCCGTCTTAATGTTCCCTGCAAGCTTCTTCTCATACTCCATTTTCCCTGCCCTAATCAAACCCTTTGTCCTCCTCTGCTGAGTTCTAAATTTCTCCCAGTCCCCAGGTTCGCTGCTATTTCTGGCCAATTTGTATGCCACTTCCTTGGCTTTAATACTATCCCTGATTTCCCTTGATAGCCACGGTTGAGCCACCTTCCCTTTTTTATTTCTATGCCAGACAGGAATGTACAATTGTTGTAGTTCATCCATGCGGTCTCTAAATGTCTGCCATTGCCCATCCACAGTCAACCCCTTAAGTATCATTCGCCAATCCATCTCAGCCAATTCACGCCTCATACCTTCAAAGTTAGCCTTCTTTAAGTTCTGGACCATGGTCTCTGAATTAACTGTTTCATTCTCCATCCTAATGCAGAATTCCACCATATTATGGTCACTCTTCCCCAAGGGGCCTCGCACAACGAGATTGCTAATTAATCCTTTCTCATTACATAACACCCAGTCTAAGATGGCCTCCCCCCTAGTTGGTTCCTCGACATATTGGTCTAAAAAACCATCCCTTATGCACTCCAGAAAATCCTCCTCCACCGTATTGCTTCCAGTTTGGTTAGCCCAATCTATGTGCATATTAAAGTCACCCATTATAACTGCTGCACCTTTATTGCACGCACCCCTAATTTCCTGTTTGATGCCCTCCCCAACATCACTACTACTGTTTGGAGGTCTGTACACAACTCCCACTAACGTTTTTTGCCCTTTCGTGTTCTGCAGCTCTACCCATATAGATTCCACATCATCCAAGCTAATGTCCTTCCTAACTATTGCCTTAATCTCCTCCTTAACCAGCAATGCTACCCCACCTCCTTTTCCTTTTATTCTATCCTTCCTGAATGTTGAATACCCCTGGATGTTGAGTTCCCAGCCCTGCTCATCCTGGAGCCACGTCTCCGTAATCCCAATCACATCATATTTGTTAACATCTATTTGCACAGTTAATTCATCCACCTTATTGCGGATACTCCTTGCATTAAGTGGAGGGCGGAGAAACCCAAGGCAAAGAACAAAAAGGGCCACTGTACAGCAAAATTCTAAAAGGACAAAGGGTGTTAAAAAAACAAGCCTGAAGGCTTTGTGTCTTAATGCAAGGAGTATCCGCAATAAGGTGGATGAATTAATTGTGCAAATAGATGTTAATAAATATGATGTGATTGGGATTACGGAGACGTGGCTCCAGAATGATCAGGGCTGGGAACTCAACATTCAGGGGTATTCAACATTCAGGAAGGAGAGAATAAAAGGAAAAGGAGGTGGGGTAGCACTGTTGGTTAAAGAGGAGATTAATGCAATAGTTAGGAAAGACATTAGCTTGGATGATGTGGAATCTATATGGGTAGAGCTGCAGAACACCAAAGGGCAAAAAACATTAGTAGGAGTTGTGTACAGACCTCCAAACAGTAATAGGGATGTTGGGGAGGGCATCAAACAGGAAATTAGGGGTGCATGCAATAAAGGTGTAGCAGTTATAATGGGTGACTTTAATATGCACATAGATTGGGCTAGCCAAACTGGAAGCAATACGGTGGAGGAGGATTTCCTGGAGTGCATAAGGGATGGTTTTCTAGACCAATATGTTGAGGAACCAACTAGGGGGGAGGCCATCTTAGACTGGGTGTTGTGTAATGAGAGAGGATTAATTAGCAATCTCATTGTGCGAGGCCCCTTGGGGAAGAGTGACCATAATATGGTGGATTTCTGCATTAGGATGGAAAATGAAACAGTAAATTCAGAGACCATGGTCCAGAACTTAAAGAAGGGTAACTTTGAAGGTATGAGGCGTGAATTGGCTAGGATAGATTGGCGAATGATACTTAGGGGGTTGACTGTGGATGGGCAATGGCAGACATTTAGAGACCGCATGGATGAATTACAACAATTGTACATTCCTGTCTGGCGTAAAAATAAAAAAGGGAAGGTGGCTCAACCGTGGCTATCTAGGGAAATCAGGGATAGTATTAAAGCCAAGGAAGTGGCATACAAATTGGCCAGAAATAGCAGCGAACCTGGGGACTGGGAGAAATTTAGAACTCAGCAGAGGAGGACAAAGGGTTTGATTAGGGCAGGGAAAATGGAGTACGAGAAAAAGCTTGCAGGGAACATTAAGGTGGATTGCAAAAGTTTCTATAGGTATGTAAAGAGAAAAAGGTTAGTAAAGACAAATGTAGGTCCCCTGCAATCAGAATCAGGGGAAGTCATAACGGGGAACAAAGAAATGGCAGACCAATTGAACAAGTACTTTGTTTCGGTATTCACTAAGGAGGATACAAACAACCTTCCGGATATAAAAGGGGTCAGAGGGTCTAGTAAGGAGGGGGAACTGAGGGAAATCTTTATTAGTCGGGAAATTGTGTTGGGGAAATTGATGGGATTGAAGGCCGATAAATCCCCAGGGCCTGATGGACTGCATCCCAGAGTACTTAAGGAGGTGGCCTTGGAAATAGCGGATGCATTGACAGTCATTTTCCAACATTCCATTGACTCTGGATCCGTTCCTATGGAGTGGAGGGTAGCCAATGTAACCCCACTTTTTAAAAAAGGAGGGAGAGAGAAAACAGGGAATTATAGACCGGTCAGCCTGACCTCAGTAGTGGGTAAAATGATGGAATCAATTATTAAGGATGTCATAGCAGTGCATCTGGAAAATGGTGACATGATAGGTCCAAGTCAGCATGGATTTGTGAAAGGGAAATCATGCTTGACAAATCTTCTGGAATTTTTTGAGGATGTTTCCAGTAAAGTGGACAAGGGAGAACCAGTTGATGTGGTATATTTGGACTTTCAGAAGGCTTTCGACAAGGTCCCACACAAGAGATTAATGTGCAAAGTTAAAGCACATGGGATTGGGGGTAGTGTGCTGACGTGGATTGAGAACTGGTTGTCAGACAGGAAGCAAAGAGTAGGAGTAAACGGGTACTTTTCAGAATGGCAGGCAGTGACTAGTGGGGTGCCGCAAGGTTCTGTGCTGGGGCCCCAGCTGTTTACATTGTACATTAATGATTTAGATGAGGGGATTAAATGCAGTATCTCCAAATTTGCGGATGACACTAAGTTGGGTGGCAGTGTGAGCTGCGAGGAGGATGCTATTAGGCTGCAGAGTGACTTGGATAGGTTAGGTGAGTGGGCAAATGCATGGCAGATGAAGTATAATGTGGATAAATGTGAGGTTATCCACTTTGGTGGTAAAAACAGAGAGACAGACTATTATCTGAATGGTGACAGATTAGGAAAAGGGAAGGTGCAACGAGACCTGGGTGTCATGGTACATCAGTCATTGAAGGTTAGCATGCAGGTACAGCAGGCAGTTAAGAAAGCAAATGGCATGTTGGCCTTCATAGCGAGGGGATTTGAATACAGGGGCAGGGAGGTGTTGCTACAGTTGTACAGGGCCTTGGTGAGGCCACACCTGGAGTATTGTGTACAGTTTTGGTCTCCTAACCTGAGGAAGGACATTCTTGCTATTGAGGGAGTGCAGCGAAGGTTCACCAGACTGATTCCCGGGATGGCGGGACTGACCTATCAAGAAAGACTGGATCAACTGGGCTTGTATTCACTGGAGTTCAGAAGAATGAGAGGGGACCTCATAGAAACGTTTAAAATTCTGACGGGTTTAGACAGGTTAGATGCAGGAAGAATGTTCCCAATGTTGGGGAAGTCCAGAACCAGGGGTCACAGTCTGAGGATAAGGGGTAAGCCATTTAGGATCGAGATGAGGAGAAACTTCTTCACCCAGAGAGTGGTGAACCTGTGGAATTCTCTACCACAGAAAGTAGTTGAGGCCAATTCACTAAATATATTCAAAAGGGAGTTAGATGAAGTCCTTACTACTCGGGGGATCAAGGGTTATGGCGAGAAAGCAGGAAGGGGGTACTGAAGTTTCATGTTCAGCCATGAACTCATTGAATGGCGGTGCAGGCTAGAAGGGCTGAATGGCCTGCTCCTGCACCTATTTTCTATGTTTCTATGTTTATATGAATGAGAGTTGAAGGATTCTAAATGACTCCCAGGGCTCGAAATTCGGCATCGCCCATTTTGAGGCGTTAATCCTGTCGGGGCTGTTATATATGTGGACTTGTATTTACTCTGTACAGCCACCAGAGGGCTCATTCCCCGGAGTCCCAAGGGATCCCAAAATCCCTTGGGAGCACAGGTATTTAAGAAGGCTTCATTGGTTGGAGAGGCACTCTGGAGACCTGAAATAAAAGACCAAGGTCATACTTTATTTTGAGCTCACAATATTCAGTCTGACTCTTTCTCCATATACAACAACTGGCGACAAGATGCAGATAGCGAACCCAAAGATGCAGAGAACAATGGGCATCCTGGAGAAATTTTCGGAGGGAGATGATTGGGAAACTTTTTTGGAGCAACTCGACCAATACTTTGTGGCCAACAAGCTAGATGGGGAAGAGAGCGCTGCCAATCGTATAGTGATCCTCCTCACTGTGGGGCACCAATATATGGCCTCATGAAGAATCTGCTCACTCCAGCGAAACCCACGGAGAAATCATACGACGATTTGTGCACACTGGTCCGAGAGCATTTGAACCTGAAGGAAAGCATTCTGATGGCGAGGTACCGGCTCTACACCTACAAAAGGTCTGAAGGCCAGGAAGTGGTGAGTTATGTCACCAAGCTGAGACGCCTTGCAGGACATTTGGAGCACATGCTCAGAGATTTTTTTGTACTTGGCATTGGCTATGAAACCATACTTCGCAAGCTTTTGACTGTAGAGACCCTAACCTTGAATAAGGCCATAGCGATAGCCCAGGCATTCATTGCCACCACTGACAATACTAAGCAAATCTCTCAGCACACAAGTGCTGCGACAAGTACTGTGAACAAAGTGATGTTGTTTTTGAATCGTAACGTACAGGGCAAGTCACACATGCCTGCAGTTACACGTTCGCAGATGCCTCAGAGTCCACCATCAAGGGTGATGAATGCAAGGCCATTAACACCTTGTTGGCACAGCAGGGGTGATCATCGTTTCCATTCATGCCAATTGAAAGGATACGTTTGAAAGGGCCGTGGAACAATGGGACACCTCCAACAAGTGTGCAGGCGAGCTGCTAAGCCTGTTAAACCTGCAAACCACCACATTGCAGAGGAGGACAGATCCACGGAGGATCTCTACGAACCAGAGCCTCAGATAGAGGAGGCAGATGTACATGGGGTGTACACATTTACCACGAATTGTTCCCCGATAATGCTGAATGTTGAATTAAATGGACTCCCGGTGTCAATGGTGCTGGACACGGGCTCGAGGCCATCATGGGCAAAAAGACTTTCGAAAGATTGTGGTGCAACAAGGCCTCAAGGCCAGTCTTAACTCCAGTTCGCACAAGACTAAGAACTACAGTGAAGAATTGATTCCTGTAATCGGCAGTGCTACTGTAAAGGTCTCCTATGATGGAGCGGTGCACAAGCTACCACTCTGGGTGGTACCAGGCGATGGTCCCATGTTGCTCGGCAGGAGCTGGCTGGGAAAGATACGCTGGAACTGGGATGACGTCCGAGCGCTATCGCCCGCTGACGACACTTCATGTGCCCAGGTCTTAAACAAATTTCCTTTGCTGTTCTAACCAGGCATCGGGAAATTCCAAGGAGCAAAAGTGCAGATCCACCTAATTCCGGGGGCACGACCCAACCATCACAAGGCGAGAGCAGTACCGTAACTGATGAGAGAAAGGGTAAAGATCGAGCTAGACCGGCTGCAATGAGAGGGCATCATTTCATCGATCGAGTTCAGCGAGTGGGCCAGTTCTATTGTCCCAGTCGTCAAGGGAGTCGGCACCGTCAGAATCTGTGGCGATTACAAAGTAACTATCAATCGTTTCTCCCTGCAGGACCACTACCAAAAGCCAATTACCTCTTTGCAACGCTGGCGGGAGGAAAGACGTTCACGAAGCTGGATCTGACTTCAGCCTACATGACGCAGGAACTGGAGGAATCATCGAAGGCCCTCACCTGCATCAATACGCACAAAGGTCTTTTTGTGTATAACAGATGCCCGTTTGGAATTCAATCAGCGGCAACGATATTCCAGAGAAACATAGAAAGTTTACGGAAGTCGGTCCCGCACACCGTGGTCTTCCAGGACGACACCTTGATCACAGGTCGGAACACAGTCGAGCATCTGCAAAACCTGGAGGAGGTTCTTAGTCGACTTAACCGTGTGGGGCTCAGGTTAAAATGCTCGAAGTGCATTTTCCTGGCGCCTGAAGTGGAGTTCTTGGGAAGGCGGATTGCGGCGGATGGCATCAGGCCCACCAACGCGAAGACGGAGGCAATCGAGAACGCACCGAGGCCACAGAACGTGACGGAGCTGCGGTCGTTCCTGGGACTCTTGAACTACTTTGGTAACTTCTTACTGGGTCTCAGCACACTGTTAGAACCTCTACATGTCTTACTACAAAAAGGGGGCGAATGGGTTTGGGGCAAAAGCCAAGAAAATGACTTTGTAAAAGCGAGAAAATTGTTATGCTCAAATAATTTGCTTGTGTTGTATGATCCATGTAAGCGTTTGGTACTAGCATGTGATGCGTCGTCATATGGCGTCGGGTGTGTATTGCAACAAGCGAATGATTTCGGGAAACTGCAACCAGTTGCTTATGCATCCAGGAGTCTGTCTAAGGCTGAGAGAGTCTACAGCATGATTGAAAAAAAAGCGTTTGCGTGTGTCTATGGGGTAAAAAAAATGCATCAATACCTGTTTGGGCTAAAATTTGAACTGAAAACTAACCATAAGCCACTTATATCCCTGTTTTCCGAGAGTAAAGCGATAAATACCAATGCATCGGCCCGCAACCAGAGATGGGTGCTCACGTTGTCCGCATACAACTGCACCATCCGCCATAGACCAGGCACAGAAAACAGCGCCGATGCTCTCAATAGGCTGCCATTGCCCACCACGGGGGTGGAAATGGCGCAGCCCACAGATCTAGCCATGGTTATGGAAGCATTTGAGAGTGAGCAATCGCCCGTCACTGCCAGGCAGATCAAAACCTGGACAAGCCAGGACCCCTTATTATCTCTAGTCAAAAGCTGTGTGCTTCACGGGAGCTGGTCCAGTGTCCCAGTGGAAATGCAGGAAGAGATAAAGCCGTTCCAGCGGCGCAAAGATGAAATGTCTATACAGGCAGACTGCCTTCTGTGGGGCAATCGAGTAGTGGTCCCCAAGAAGGGCAGAGACACCTTCATCAATGACCTCCACAGTACCCACCCAGGCATCGTAATGATGAAAGCGATAGCCAGATCCCACGTGTGGTATCGATGTGGACTTAGAGTCCTGCGTTCACACATGTAATACATGCTCGCAGTTAAGCAATGTACCCAGGGAGGCATCGCTAAGTTTATGGTCTTGGCCCTCCAAACCGTGGCCTAGGGTAGACGTCGACTATACAGGCCCGTTCTTGGGTAAAATGTTCCTTGTCGTTGTAGACGCATACTCCAAATGGATTGAATGTGAGATAATGTCGGCTAGCATGTCCGCCGCCACCACTGAAAACCTGCGGGCCATGTTTGCCACCCACGGCTTACCCGATGTCCTGGTGAGCGACAACGGGCCATGTTTTACCAGTGCTGAGTTCAAGAATTCATGACCTGTAATGGGATCAATCATGTCACACCTGCCCCGTTTAAACCAGCGTCCAGTGGTCAGGCAGAGAGAGCAGTGCAAACCATCAAGCAAGGCTTGAAGAGGGTAACTGAAGGCTCACTGCAGACTCGCCTATCCCGAGTCCTGCTTAGCTACCGCACGAGACCACACTCACTCACTGGGATCCCACCTGCTGAACTGCTCATGTAAAGAGCACTCAAGACAAGGCTCTCGTTAGTTCACCCTGATCTACATGAACAGGTAGAAAGCAGGTGGCTTCAACAAAGTGCATACCATGATAGCGCAAATGTGTTATGCGAGATTGAAGTCAATGATCCTGTATTTGTATTAAATTATGGACAAGGTCCCAAATGGCTTCCCGGCACAGTCATGGCCAAAGAGGGGAGCAGGGTGTTTCGGGTCAAACTTTCAAATGGACTCATTCAGCAGAAACACTTGGACCAAATCAAACTCTGAGTCACGGACTACCCTGAGCAACCCACCTTGGACCCTACCTTTTTTGATCCACCAACACACACACCAGTGGCAACCATCATGACGGTTGACCACGAAGCAGCACCCATCATCCACAGCAGCCTTGCAGGGCCCAACACACCAGGAAGCCCAGCAAGGCCAGCTGCACAACAGCCCAGCGAGAGCCCAATAAATGATTCAACAACACCAGCTTTCACACCGAGACAGTCAACCAGGGCAAGAAGGGCCCCAGATCGACTCATATTGTAAATAGTTACACTATTGGCTCTGTTATATATGTGGACTTGTATTTACTCTATACAGCCACCAGAGGGCTCATTACCTTGAGTCCCAAGGATTCCCATAATCCGTTGGGAGCACAGATATTTAAGAAGGCTTCACAGGTTGGAGAGGCACTCTGGAGACCTGCAATAAAAGACTAAGGTCACACTTTACTTTGAGCTCACAGTGTTCAGTCTGACTCTTTCTCCATACACAACAGGGGCAGTAACAATAGTGCCCCTTGAAAGTTTGCGCCATCTACCACGAAATTAGGTTTCTACGCCCCAAGAGAGAAAGAGAGTGCTAAATCAGTCATTGCACAACTCTCTTTGGACGGTGGAACCGAAAATCTCAGTGGTAAATTTCCAGAAGGAATGGGGTTGCTACGAAGGCCGCTATATATCCCGTGGACATCCGATTCTTCAAGGCGTGGTAAGATAATAAATGCCTGCCATTTTCAACTTCTCAGTTTGCTCAGAGTGAGAAAATGGAGGAGGAAGGAGGTCACCAGGGTGCCCACTGACATCCAGGACCTCACGGAGGTGGGGGAGCGAGTGCCCACCCTCATGGGCACACCAGCTGGTGCGGTAGTGGTTGGTTAAGCCAAGCCCCCTGGGGACAGCGACAGTATGTTAATGCCCCTTGTGTTTTTTGTGAGACCCTTTAGCCTTGGTACCATGGGCCAGACTTTCCATAAAGGCCCTCAATGCCCGATTGCCCGCTGAGAAGGATCGCTAACGTTCGGCGAAAAAAGCAGGCGAGAATTTCCATTTTGAAGGAAAAAGTAAGTAGAACTGATTGCCCAGTGAAAAAATGGGCGTTGCTCACTCATTCTCGGCAGTTTTCTCGGCGGGTAAGTGCAAAGTTAGACAAATGGGTGGTTGTTACTGGAATGGACCGTATTAGAAAAATTTAGTCCGAGGATGCGGTTGGGCCTACGGAGGAGGGAAAACTTAAAGAAAAATTCATTAAAAAAAAATAAACACATACAAAGCATTCCCAAGACAATTTTAACTCTAATCGCCATGGTAAAATTAAAAACAAATTATTAAATAACCTTTAACATAGAAACATAGAAAATAGGTGCAGGAACAGGCCATTCAGCCCTTCTAGCCTGCACCGCCATTCAATGAGTTCATGGCTGAACATGAAACTTCAGTACCCCCTTCCTGCTTTCTCACCATAACCCTTGATCCCCCGAGTAGTAAGGACTTCATCTAACTCCCTTTTGAATATATTTAGTGAATTGACCTCAACTACTTTCTGTGGTAGAGAATTCCACAGGTTCACCACTCTCTGGGTGAAGAAGTTTCTCCTCATCTCGGTCCTAAATGGCTTACCCCTTATCCTTAGGCTGTGACCCCTGGTTCTGGACTTCCCCAACATTGGGAACATTCTTCCTGCATCTAACCTGTCTAAACCCGTCAGAATTTTAAACGTTTCTATGAGGTCCCCTCTCATTCTTCTGAACTCCAGTGAATACAAGCCCAGTTGATCCAGTCTTTCTTGATAGGTCAGTCCCACCATCCCGGGAATCAGTCTGGTGAACCTTCGCTGCACTCCCTCAATAGCAAGAATGTCCTTCCTCAGGTTAGGAGACCAAAACTGTACACAATACTCCAGGTGTGGCCTTTCTTTACCTTTCTTTACCGCGCTGTAAAAGCAGCTTTTACAGTGCGGGTCTCTCGCCGATCTGGACGCCGGCGGTTGAGCCCAAACTTACACCCTGGCGGTTATTCTCGGTGTTGCACGTGGGCAGTTTTGTCCTGGCGGGCGACTTCAGATGTGGCCGATAACATGCAAAAACTTACGTGCAAACTCTCGCCGAGCGAAAAACTAGTTGAAAATCAATGAAGCCGAAAGTCTGGCCCCATATACCTTATCCTCTTTACATATAAATGTCCAATGTCACCTCCTTCATCCTTTCCTTCCCCCTCCCCTGCTGCTACCCACAGTTCTGTTGCTTTGTGCTTACAAATGATGAGCCAGAAGTGCAGCAGTCTGCCCGTGAGCCCTGCACTTCGAACGACGGTGGAGACTGTAAGACTACAGCATTTTTTTCATCCCATTTTCTGCTAATAACTGTGCTTGCAAACTGCTCCAAGCTGGCTGAACCTGGCTTAACCATTTTTAATGACCCACAAGGCTGTGCGAATTCAAAAGACTTTCTCATGAGTTTTAACACCTCACAGCTGCAAAACACTTGTCTGAGAAAAAGACTGCCCAGGAGACAAGAGAATGAAAGACCTATTCATCGTGAGCACGTGTTCCTTTGTTTTAAACCTAGACAATTACAAATACAGTGGGAAGACATCCAGAAAAACAATATAAAATGGCTGTAACACGTGAGGTCAAATGCTGCGGTCAAGAGAATTGTTAACCTGGTCAGTTGCAAAAAGAAAGGGAGTCAATTTCCGATCGTTGACCACGGCTGGAATTAACTCTGTGTGAGTGTGTATGCTTTCTATTAATCAATTAGGGAACAGGCAATTTTAACTATTATAATTATCTTAATGGGATAGGTTGGTGTGGGCTGCTAATTAGAAATTATTGTGCATTTGATGTTATTATAAAGTGCTTGTATTTCTTTTGATTATTCTAAGTAAAGATAACCCCTGGATAGGCGTGAGTGCAGAAATATCCTGTGTCTGTGTTGTTCTGTCTCACAAGTTCAAACTCTGTAAAGTGTAGAGTCAAGACATATATCTTACAGGCTAAAACCGCTTCTTATAAAAGATAAGTCTTACAAGATGAGCAGGGAGGGGACGAAAGTGTTGCGACAGAGCCAGACCCTCCATCAGTCGCACCGAGTGTGGACACCATCACGGTGGAAGAGCCGACGTTCTTGGGTGTTCTTGGGCAATGCCCAGCACGAGGAGAAGCTCGAGGGCCAGCTCCCCGGAGGGTGAGTCGGCTGATGAGTCCTGATCCCAGACACTCAGACGTGGACCTAAACTTGGAGGCTATGTCGAGAGAGCCCAAGCTAATGCACCATGAGCTTATGGGTGCATTGGAAAGGGTCCCGCAGAGCATGGATGCACTTGCTCTGAGGTTGGTGGAGGCCGCCTCAAGCATTGCCCGTGCCTCTCAGCAGCCCAACGAGCCCATCCTTGCCTGGTTACACAGGGAGATGGACTCAATGAGCGACAGTAGAGTCCCAGAGGTGATGGCGCGTGCCATGGTTGACGTGGCAACAGCTATCACATCACAGGCCGATGCCATGCAAGGCGTTCGTGATGTGATGCAGTCACTGGTTGCTGGCATCAAATCTCAGACTGCTGCATTTCAGACTCAGTCTGCTTGGAGTCAGTCTCAGATTGATGCCATGCAAACACTGACTGCTGCCGTCCTCTCTGTGTTCCCCACAGTTCAACAGGGAAGTGACAGTGCCGAAGCAGGCCAGCAATCTGTGCTCCCACAGATTGCTCCGGATGCTGAGACTCTGCCCCGGGGGAGTGGCAGTGGGCCGCTGGAAATGGAAGCTGCTGTCCTTCCTCAAGATGACAGCATTCTGGCTCCCACCACCGCCACTCCGCCTTTGCACCCGCCGCGGTCTACACCCCAGCCATCCGAGAGTGCAGTCCGCAGCCGGGCCTTCCAGTCCCAAAGCTGGTCCAGGGCGTCCTGCTAAGCCACCTGTAATGTCTGCCTTACAGACACAGCAGCCCTCAAGCAGCCTTGCTACAGGCACTGTGGCCCCATTAAGGAGGAGCAGTAGACGTGGGAGGGGGGTTTACAAAAGGGGTGGCAACTCACTGAGTCGAGTCTCCATAAAGGCTTTGCCCAACACGGACAGATGTCCTCATCTTGTAAATATCATTGTAAATATCTCGTTGCTGTTGTTTGATGCTTGCTATCGGTGTATGGTCTGGGTCTAATATCGCACATGGAAGCTGATGTGGAATTATAAATGGCAGGGGCATTTGTACACATAGTGCTGAAGTTGATTGTGTGTTATGCTGTTTCAAGGGACTTTTGTTACATTTTTGATTCCTTGCTGGTGAGGGGTTGTTGGTGTGATATTTGAGGCGAGACTTGTGTTGCAGTTAAGAAAATATTCATTTGACCGTTTGCATTCCTGTCTTGTGTATTAATGTGTAATGTCATTGAGATGTGCCATTATTGTGGCCCATAGGCCGGGCAATATCAGCTGCATCCGTCAGCGTCCTCCATTCAAGAGAAGCGATGCATTATGAGCCGCTGACGTTTGGCCCTTGCAGCGGCAGCATTGCCACGGTGCCTCCTCCGTGGCTGCCACTCCTCTTCCTCCTCCCCGTGTGACTGGCCATTTGGGGCCCCAGCAGGCATCTCTTCCTCTTCCTCCTCCTCCTGAGGTGGGGATGCCCACTGACAATGTCTGGGCCCTCATTATGGCCAACTTATGTAGCATGCAGCACACCACAATGAATAGTGACACCTATTGAGGGCAGTATTGAAGGTGGCCTCCAGAGCAGTCCAGGCATCAGAAACGCTGCTTCAGCACCCCGATTGTCTGCTGGATGATGTTGCGGGTGACCGCATGGCTGTCGTGTAGCATTGCTCCGCTTGGATGGTGGGGTTGTGGAGGTGGGGGAGGGGTCATCAACCAGATGGCTAGGCCATATCCTTTGTCCCTGAGCAGCCAGCTTCCCGTGGTGGCTCAAACATTCGTGGCACATTGCTCTCACTCAGGATGAATGCATCTTGTGCTTTGCCAGGACATTGGGCATTCACTGTGAGGATGCGCTGCTTGTGGTCGTACAGCAGCTGCACATTCAGGGAGTGGTATCCCTTTTTGTTTCGGAAAACCTCTGGAATGGTGCTTGCAAGTCCATGTGTGTGCAGTCAATGGCTCCTTGAACCATCGGGAAACCCGCTATCCTGCCAAAGCCACATGTCCGTTCATCCTGCTTATCCTTGCTCATTGGGAATGTTATGAAGTCTATTCTCCGGCTGAACAGAGCCTGTGTCACATCGCGGGTGCAGCGATGTGCAGTGAATTGAGAGACGCTGCATATGTTCCCTGATGCAGCCTGGAAGGAGCCAGAGGCACAGAAGGTCAGCGCCATAGTGACCTTCACTGCGATGGACAGCGCAGTCTGCCTACAGGAGATGGCATATCTCTGTGAGGATTTCCTTTCGCGAGTGGAACTTTCTGTCCGTTTAATTTAATTTCTACACCCGTTTAATTCTCAAACTCAAGTTGCTAGGAACCTGTAAGGTCAGATAAATCTGCCACTGCCAAGTAAGAGGTTCGTGCACCGTGCTCTGTGGAAACGTTGTACTCACTCTGACCTCTGATTAATCCGGTCGCTCCTCCCTTCAAATAGCCTTCAGGTATCGGCTGAAGAGATTGGGACCGCCTGGCTTCTCCGGCGTGTTCAGCAGCAGATGCTAAATGAGGCAGAGACACCTACTTTTGAGAGCCGGGCGCTAGCAGGTCGTTGCACGCATACTGACGTCATGATCTGACTGAAGTTAGATGGTGAGGTGGTAGCGATTTGCGCCGCCGGTAAACCTCAACCAAATTTCCTGGCAAGGCGCTACAACCTGCGCGGCCAGGTGGTAAGGCATTTGAGGCGCATTAACACTCCTCCGGGGTGCTAACTGAAGCACTACACAACCGAATTTCTAGCCCTAGGCTTTATTTAAATATCTCCAGTTGGTACCTCAGCTTTTGGTTGAACCAGGCTATCAAAATGATGGAGGAATTCAATAGCGTAGAATTCATAGTGGTGGGGGAATCCAGAACAAGGAGCATAATCTTAAAATGCAAAGACTTTGGGACCAAAATGGCCTCTTCTCTTAAGGCCTGTTACTGCCAGAAATCGGCGGCCATGCTGCGGAGTGGAATAGCCACCGATTTTTCGTGGAATGGCTGCCATTTTGAAAATGGCCCTCCTGTGGTATCCTGGCGGTGACCCGCTCCCCCCATTTCCGCCCCACTGCTTCCAATCCATCCTAAGTTCATCATCAGAGCGCGCATCGCTGATGTTCCCCCCCGAACGTGAACTTACGTCGAGAAAATGTTGCTGCCACTGCTCTGTGCCATCGACAGCTTTTTCTGTCGGTCCACTGTGCTTGCAAAATGGCGGTGCAGCTGCCATTAAAGGGGAGGGCGCACTGCCGCAGCCACCATCTTACTTTTTTTTGTCGGTCGACTGCCAGATTGGACCGACAGTTATGCCCCCGGGTATTGGCCGGACCACCATCAGGCCGCCTCGTACCCCCTCTTGGGTGCCAGGCCGCTGGCCCGGCCAAAACCCTCCCTGGTGGCCCAGTGGACCGAACTTCAAGAATCGCACAGGCTCTCCCCTTTAGTTACGTGGTGACGCACCAGCACGATGACTGACAGCGGCAGATACTCCGTCCGCCCCCAACTTATGCCCCTCTAGTGTCCGAACTTCCGCTCTCCGCCATACTTCCGCCCACATTATGACCGACTTCCGGGCCGCTTGGGAAAAAAAGCCAAAGAGCGGAATTTTGCGCAAGAGACCACCACATCCACCGCGGCTGTGAAAACAGCTCAAGCACGGTAAGTGCGCCCTGTTTCCGGCGGGGGGCAATATTGGCCCCTTTCATTTTAATGAGTTTAATTTTCTGATTTTGGTCAATGCAAAAAACGAAAACATCACAAGACTTTACGAGAATATTGTGCATGATAACAGTGATTGAGCAGGAGTCATGCAGAAGAAAGTGATTAATGAACAAAAACATTTGCTGATGGTTGAAAGGACTTTCATTCCCGTGCACTTTAGTTAATGCTTATTCCTACCAATTTGGGCTGTGAAATTTGGAGTAATAGAACAGAATCATTTGGAGAGAGAGCTGTCAGAGAAAGTTTTTAACAGGGAGAATATTACGTGTTCCATTTCTTCTGCCAAGTTTAATGTTCTCTCTGGCACATTAATTTGTTGTTGCTCTTTTTTTGTCAAAAGTAATTTTTTGCTGGAAGTGCAGTTGGCTAGGATTTCCAGATGGCAATTTACTGCACCCCTGACCCCATCCCAAATCCTGCAGTCAGGCTTGTCTGGATAAGGCATGGAGTGCCTGCACCTTTTCCAATATGGAGTGTCTGCGTCAATAGAGGAGGAGGAGGGAATGTTAGGAATTTTGGAGCTGCAACTTGTTGCAGCATTAAGGGGACTGGCTGTTCTGGCCAAAGGTGCTCAGAATTATGCAAAAGAAATTTCAAGTTGCTGCTTTCTCAACGGCCGTTTATTGTTTTGAGCCCCACTTCTGCCAGGATCTGATCGTAGCATGCAAGTACTTCTGCATCACAAGGGTATACTTCGCATCGGGGGCAATGGAAGCAGAACTGGTGGGCAATTAAAATAACATGGTGGCCGCGGCAGAGCGCCATCCCCCAGCCAAAAGAAGCTTCCCGCCGGGGAAAGCAGTCAGTGGCACCGACCGGCAGCCGATCCGCTCCCACGAGGCAATTTCACATGCGGGGCGGAAGGGGGGTTGCCGCCGGTTGGTAAAGGGCCGGCGCGTGCCCGACGGGACGGGAAGACGGCCGGGTGTGGTCCCGTACACCGCTCCAAAAATAAACAAAATGTCGGCCCCTCTGCACTTTCCGCTTTCCGCACCGTTGCCGCCTCTTTGAATTATAGTAGTGGTGGTGTGCTGCAAATATATCCCCAGATATGGTCTTAAAAAAAAGGACAATTTCGGCCCCTTTCTCATTTTGTGGAATGAATAAAAGCAAAGGAGAGAATTTCAGTTTCTACCATGTGTCTGGAGCAGGTGCCGGTTGTGTCGGTTTAAATGCTGTGCATAGTGTGAAAAAGTGGATTTACATTGAGCTTGTTTCCAGTAGTTACGATGTGCCGGTCAATCATTACAATCATTGACCAGCAATGTTTTATTTTTCTGATGGCAGAAATACTTTGTGATGGATAATTTGCTGTCAATTGCAGTGACCAGAAAAGTGGAGTAAAATTTCTAAATTACCCTCCATTGCAACCTGGAAGTTGAGTCTCAAAATCTTCAGTGTCTGATAGATTCATCTTCTCGTTTGTAAAATACTCCAGTAAATTACAAACAAATAAATGAAATACTCATACAAGTAATACATTCATACCCTTGTCCACAATCATTAGCATTGAAGGACATAAATGAATGAAGTTTTAGTTGAATGATTTATGTAGGAATTCTGACCGTTAATCCAAAATAAAATCAGAAAATGCGGAAATCACTCAACAAGGCAGGTAGCATCCCTCAAACGAGGAAGCTAAGGTTAACGTTTCATTTGCGTCAGAGCCCTGCTAATCTAAACTGGTCACGATTAATTACTTGTTTAAACTCAGCCATTTACTGTATACTCCGAATAATAAATGTAGCTGTGCTTGTCAGCTTGATAGTCACATTATTTTATTCATTTATGGGATGTGGGCGTCGCTGGCAAGGCCAGCATTTATTGCCCATCCATAATTGCCCTTCCGAAAGTGGTGATGAGCTGTCTTCTTGAACCGCCGCAGTCAGTACTCAGCAGATGCAACAAAAGATTAAACATTTGTGCATTTTAATTTGCATTTGATTCAATATAAAACGTGCTCACATCGATACCTGTGGCAAATAAACATCCTACTTGAATTAGCAGCCAGCCAGTTTTCTAAAATCATCATTGTGACAGGTCAGTAACAATGTTCTTTCTTCATCATCATAGCCCATGCAAAACGTAAGAAAATACAGAACTAGGAATGGTCGTTCAGCCAATCAGGCCTACTTCTTCCATAAACCAGGTCAAAGCTACTCATCAAGGGATTCTACTTCAGTTACCCCAAGCAAGACTAGAATATTTATCCTTCCCCCCCGCCCGTACCCATTTTGACTATGAAGTTAGAAATGCTTTGTCCCAATGCTATGTCGATTGACACATTATCCTTCCACCTCTAGGACCAATTTGAGCCTAAACTGATGAGGGGCAAAAAGTCTATTCTGTTGAGATACTATGTGAAGTGAGCCTAGGAAGCCTCAACCACATTCTACTGGACAGGAAAGAACAAACTTGCTTTTATGCAGCCCCTTTCATGATCTCAAGACATCCCAAAGGTCTTCACAGCCAATTAATTCCTTTTAAAGTGTAGTCACTGTTGTGATGTAGGGAAACGCACGGTCTCACAAACAGCAATAAGATAACTGACCAGATAATCTGTTTTAGTGATTTTGGTTGAGGGAGAACTCCCCTGCCCTTCTTCAAATGGTGCCATAGGTTCTTTTACATCCAACTGAGGGCAGATGTGACCTCGGTTTAACACCTTATTCAAAAGACAGTACCTCTAATGGTGCAACACTCCCTCAATACTGAACTGGAGTGTCAGCTGGGATTACATGCTAAAGTCCTGCAGTGGGTCTTGAACCCACAGCCTTCTGAGTCACAGGTGAGAGTGCTACCTCTGAGCCAAGGCTGACTCTGAAGATCAAACTTGGCACGAAATGGCAAACTCACACAAAGAAGCCACAAATATGACTGGTGTGGAAAATGGAAATTGTCATGTTGGTGCAGTGGAGGTGGGGGTTGGGATAGGTTACGGCAGGGCTTCTCAACTGGGAGGTCCGCCAATTGGTTTGTCCCAACAATATGTCATAAACATCAATCCTCTCCTCTGCATATTGAGACGAGAGGAATAGTCTTTCTGATACAAAGATTGTGCATGCACAGTCAATTCAAGTTCTTATTGTTGGACACCATTTGTATAGTTAGACAAGTCCCTTTGCGTGGGCGGAGGTAATGCGTGCCTTCCTTTCAACCCCGTTGTAATGAAACCACTTTGGCACACACTCTGTAATTAACATCACCACTAGCACTGAAGGAGATCTGCTGAGTCGGGGGAAGAAAATTGTAAATGGTGGAAATTAATAAAATGGAAGTTGCTGCTTACACACAACAGGGCCGTCGACATTTGGAATGGAACAATGTTTTGACTTGGATCCTTCCATTTAGTTATCGGGTAATAAACACATTGTTTCTGTAATAAAAACTGAAATTGCTGGAAATACTCAGCAGGTCAGGCAGCATCTGTGGAGAGAGAAACAGAGTTAATGTTTCAGGCCGATGAGGTTTTGCCAGTTCTGACGAAAGGTCATCGACCTGAAATATTAACTCTGTTTCTCTCTCCACAGATGCTGCCTGACCTGCTGAGTATTTCTGGCATTTTATTTCATAATTCCAGCATTTGCAGTATTTTGCTTTTGTATTAACGTTCCTTCTATAGCTTCTATTGCTGGCTCCTGACGTACGGCTCTCCTGTAGCTGGTGGCAATCCTCAAGTTAGTTCGCCAGGTACTCTTAAGGCCAGCTATTGGCGAGACCCAGTTAAATTTTAAAAAATGGTATCCCAGCTTCCAGCCATGGTGGATCCAGCATGATTACCGTGTAGTCGCTGCCGGCTGCACTAGACCCCCATGTCAGGAGCTGGCTGCAACTGAAAGGGCAAGAAGCCAATATAAAATCAGCGTCCTGACCTGAACTAAGTGCAGAGAGGAGGGGGAGCTCAACGGGTAAGAATCAAAGAAATAAAAATGTAAGATGCATGAAATACTCCGATCCCTTGTGAAAAGAAAAAAAAGGTCAGGTTAATGCTTCAATTGTTGAGCCTTCATCAGATCTCGAAGATGGACAGACCACTTCATAGGACTAAACACAACCACACGGCAGGGAAAGGAACAGCAGGGCGGAGGAAGTCAAGTCACCAAGACTGCTGCTTGTTTGAATGAGGCAATAAAAAGGCAAAAGATCAAAAAGTTGAGAAAAATGTTGAGTGATGCACACAAAATGGAGGTGAAGCAAAAAATAGAGAAAAAGGCCTCAGACTCTGAGGTTTATTTTCATGGTCATGTGCAGACGGTTAGGCCCAGTCTGGGTGCTCGTGTCCTTTGAGATACCGCTGGCTATTTGTGAAAGGGGAGGGGAGGAGGAAAGATTGGAAGGGGCTAATAAACACATTGTTTCTGTAATAAAAACTGAAAATGCTGGAAATACTCAGCAGGTCAGGCAGCATCTGTGGAGAGAGAAACAGAGTTAATGTTTCAGGTCGGTGACCTGTCGTCAGAACTGGAAAAAGTTAACTCTGTTTCTCTCTCCACAGATGCTGCCTGACCTGCTGAGTATTTCCAGCATTTTCTGTTTTTATTTCAGATTTCCAGCATCCGCAGTAAATTTAGGACTTAATAAATTCTTCTTTACATAAGGTGTAATAGAGCTATTAAAAACTAATAACTGATTTTTTAACCAAAAAAATACTTGTGTTGTGTTATTTTTATAACACGGTGGAATTTTTATAACACGAGAGGGGGTCCTCGGAAGCAAAAAGGTTGAGAACCCCTGGATCACCGCACATTGTTGGGGAAGATTAAAGGCTGCTTTACTTTACATCGAACTATGCTACATGTGACTTGGAACAGCTTGATGCTAACACTGAGTTCTCAAAATGAGAAAGCCTATAATTTCCCAGCATTAAGGTCTTTCAGCTTGGATGAGCCCAACATTAAATACACAAATGAAAATGTGTTCTTTTTGCTGCATTTATTAGAAAAATGTATTTAACCTATTGTGCACCTAACACAGATGAGACTGCACACAGGGAGGTTAAAGTAACAGTGACCTCAGTCTTTATTAAGACACTCCAGAGTGAGGAACAGGCCTTAAGGGCCGGCTTATATATAGTGCTCCCAAGAGATGCTAGGATCCCTTGGGACTTCAGGGGATGCGCTCCCTGATGGCGGAACATGGGAGTGCATGCTTTACAGATACACAATATCACTGCCCGCCACCCTCAAACTCAAAGTGAAAACTATTTACAAGGTGAGGCGGTCGGGTGCCTTTCTTTCCCTGGTGGACCACCTCAGTACAAATGTCTGTTCTGGTGTGTTGGCTGTGCCCTCGCTGGGCTGGTGTGTTGTTGGGTTCGATTTCCTGGTCCGGCGTGGTGTCGTTGATCCTTTGGGTGTGTGTTGTGGGCTCGAGAAAGGTGGTTGTTCAGGGCAGTCTGTGAACCATAGCCTCGTTTGGTCCAGGTGCTTTCTGCAAATTTGTCCATTGTCTAGTTTGACTGCAAACACCCTACTCCCTTCTTTAGCTATCACCGTGCCCGTGATCCACTTGGGACCATGTCCATAGTTTAGCACATACACAGGGTCATTCAGATCTGTTTCCCGTGACACAGTGGCGCGGCCACCGTTTACATTTTATTGCTGCCGCCTGCTCTCTAACAGATCATGCAGGTTGGGGTGAACCAGCGAGAGTCTGGTTTTAAGTGTCCTTTTCATGAGTAGCTCAGCCGGGGGCACCCCTGTGAGCGAGTGGGGTCTCGTGCGGTAGCTGAGCAGTACTCGGGACAGGCGGGTTTGGAGTGAGCTTTCTGTGACTCGTTTAAGGCTCTGTTTGATTGTTTGTAGTGCCCGCTCTGCCTGCCCATTGGAGGCTGGTTTAAACGGGGCCGAGGTGACATGTTTGATCCCATTGCGGGTCATGAATTCTTTAAATTCGGCACTGGTGAAACATGGCCCGTTGTCACTGACCAGTATGTCAGGCAGGCTGTGGGTGGCAAACATGGCCCTCAGGCTTTCAATGGTGGCGGTGGCGGTGCTTCCCGACATTATTTCACATTCAATCCATTTTGAAAAAGCATCCACCACCACCAGGAACATTTTACCGAGAAACGGGCCCGCATAGTCGACATGGATCCTCGAACATGGTCTGGAGGGCTAGGACCACAAACTTAGAGTTGCCTCACTGGGCGCGTTGCTCAACTGAGCACATATGCTGCACTGCCGTACACAGGACTCTAAATCAGAGTCGATACCGGGCCACCACATGTGGGATCTGGCTATCGCTTTCATCATTACTATACCCGGGTGTGTGCTGTGGAGATCCGAGGTGAACGTCTCCCTGCCTTTTTTTGGTAGCACTACATGGTTACCCCACAACAGGCAGTCTGCCTGAATGGACAGCTCGTCCTTTCGCTGTTGGAACTGCTTGATTAGTTCTTGCACTTCAATGGGGATGTTGGCCCAGCTCCCATGCAGTACACAGTTATTGACTAGGGACAGCAGAGGATCTTGGCTGGTCCAAGTCCTAATCTGGCGGGCCGTGACAGGTGATTTATCATTTTCAAATGCTTCCATGACCATCAACAAGTTTGCAGGCTGCGCCATTTCCACGCCCGTGGTGGGCAATGGTAGCCGACTGAGAGCATTCGCACAGTTCTCGGTGCCTGGCCTGTGGCGGATGGTATAGTTATATGCTGATAGCGCGAGTGCCCACCTTTGTATGTGGGCTGAGGCATTAGTATCTATCCCCTTGTTTTCAGTGAACAGGGATGTGAGGGGCTTGTGATCGGTTTCCAGCTCAAATTTGAGGCCAAACAAGTACTGATGCATTTTCTTTACCCCAAACACAAACGCTAATGCCTCTTTCTCAACCATGCTGCAGGCCCTCTCAGCTTTAGACAAGCTCCTGGAGGCATAGGCAACAGGTTGCAACTTCCCCGCAACATTAGCTTGTTGTAATACACAACCGACACCGTACGAACACGCATCACATGCTAGCACAAATCTTTTACACGGGTTATACAATACAAGCAGCTTGTTGGAGCATAAAATGTTTCTGGCTTTCTCAAAAGCAATTACTTGTTTTTTTTCCCATACCCAGTTCTCACCTTTGTGCAATAACACATGTCGGGGCTCTAAGAGGGTGCTTAACCCCAGTAAGAAGTTACCAAAATAGTTGAGGAGTCCCAGGAACGACCGCAGCTTCGAGACGTTGTGGCCTGGGCGCATTCCTGATAGCCTCTGTCTTGGCATCTGTGAGCCGAATGCAGCCTGCCGCGATTTTTCTCCCCAAAAATTCCACTTCTGTTGCCATGAAGACGCATTTCAACCTCTTCAGCCGCAGCCCTATGTGATCCAGTTGCTGGAGGACCTCCTCCAGGTTTTGTAGGTGCTCGGCAGTGTCCTGACCCGTGACCAATATGACGTCGTGAAAGACCACCATGTGTGGTACCGACTTGAGTAGGCTCTCCATGTTTCTTTAGAAGATTGCTGCAGCCGACCGAATTCAAAACGGGCATCTGTTGTAGATGAACAGTCCCTTGTGCCTGTTGATGCAGGTGAGGCCCTTCGGAGACTCCTCCAGCTCCTGCGTAATGTAGGCCAAAGTCAGGTCGAGCTTGGTGAACGTCTTGCCTCCTGCCAGCGTTGCAAATAGGTCGCCTGCCTTAGGTAGCGGGTATTGCTCCTGTAGCGAGAAACAATTAATAGTTACTTTATAATAGCCACAAATCCTGACCGTGCCATCACTTTTGAGTACTGGAACAATCAGGCTGGCCCACTTGCTGAATTCCACTGGGGAGATGATGCCCTCACGTTGCAGCCTGTCCAGCTCAATTTCTACTCTCTCCCTCATCATGTGAGTTACCGCTCGCGCCTTGTGGTGAATGGGTCATGCCTCTGGGACCAAGTGGATCCGCACCTTCACCCTGGAAAAGTTACCAATGCCTGGCTCAAAAAGGGAAGGAAATTTGTTAAGAACCTGGGTACATGAGGCCTCATTGACATGTGATAGCGCTCGGATGTCATCCCAGTTCCAGCGGATTTTGCCCAGCCAGCTCCTTCCAAGCAGTGTGGGGCCATCGCCGGGACAATCCAGAGTGGCAGTTCGTGCACCGTGCCCTTGTAGGTGACCTTGACCATGGTGCAACCCAGGACAGTGATAAGCTCTTTGGTGTACGTTCTCAGTTTCGTGTGGATGGGGCTCAGGGCTGGTCTGAATGCCTTGTTGCACCACAGTCTCTCAACCATCTTTTTACTTATGATGGATTGGCTAGTGCCAGTGTCCAGTTCCATGGCTACAGGTAAGCCATTCAATTTTATGTTTAGTATTATAGGTGGACATTTCGTCGAAAATGTGTGCACCCCGTGTACTTCAGCATCTGTCTCCTCTCTCTCTGAGGCTCAAAATTGCTTTGATCCACCATGGACCGATCTTCCTCTGCCACGTGGTGGTTAGCAGGTTTTGCAGAGCTTGCAGCTCGTTTGCATGCTCGTTGGAGGCGCCCCATTGTTCCACAGCTCTTGCAAACATACCCTTTGAAGTGGCATGAATAGGCTGAATGGAAGCCTCCACAACACCAACAAGGTGTGAATTGCCTTGCATTCATCCTTTGTTGGGGACTCTGAGTCATCTGAGGCCTGCTGGCAGTTGCAGACTCATGGTTTCTGCCCTGCACATTTCTGCTCGCAAACACAGTTCCAGTTAATTTATGAACATTACTAGCACTTGTGTGCTGAGAAATTTGTTTGGTATTATCACTGGTGGACATAAACGCCTGTGCTATCGCAATGGCCTTACTGAGTGTCGGTGTCTCTACAGTCAAACGTTTTCGTAGGATGGTCTCGTGACCAATGCCCAGTACAAAAAAGTCTCTGAGCATTTGCTCCAGGTAGCCTTCAAACTCACATTGTCCTGCAAGTGGCCTTAGCTTGGCGACATAGCTCGCTACTTCCTGACCTTCAGATCGCTGGCACGTGTAGAACCGATACCTCGCCATCAGTACGCTTTCCCTCGGGTTAAGATGCTCCCGAACCAGTGTACACAGCTCCTCATACGACTTATCTGTGGGTTTCACCGGAGCCAGAGATTCTTCATGAGGCTGTAGGTCGGTGCCCCGCAGACCGTGAGGAGGACCGCTCTCCTTTTTGCAGCGATTCCTTCTCCGTCCAGCTCGTTGGCTACAAAGTACTGGTCTAGCTGTTCGACATAGGCTTCCCAGTCCTCACCCTCCGAGAACTTCTCCAGGATGCCCACAGTTTGCTGCATATTTGCGTTGGATTCGTATTCTCGTCGCCAGTTATTGTGTTCCTAACACAGATGAGATTGCACACAGGGAGGTTAAAGTAACAGTGACCTCAGTCTTTATTAAGACAGTTCAGAGTGAGGAACAGGCCTTAGGGGCCGGCTTATATACAGTGCTCCCAAGGGATGCTGGGATCCCTTGGGGCTTCAGGGGATGACTCCCTGGTGACGGAACATGGGAGTGCATGTTTTACAGATACACAGCATAACCAATCACTGTGGGAGTTCATTCAGCACAAGGACTTAAGTAATTCAAAAAGGCAGCTCATCACCACCTTCCCAAGGGCAATTAAGATGGGCAATAAATGCTGGCCTTGACAGCGACACATCCAATGACCAAATTAAAAAATAATGATTATAGCATACTTGAATGCATTTTATTCTTTGCAATAAATTTAATTTGTAATAAATTTAAAATATAATTTTTAATTTTTTTAAAGGAAGGAACCTTGAACTCACATTAGTTTACATCGCTCCTAGACTGCCATTACAAAATGTTCATTGAATACAATGCATTATATGAATGGGAATCAGTAGGTCCAACACTTCAAGGTATGAAAAATTGCCTCATTGTTTATTTTTCAATGTTCATACCGGCTCTTAACCAGTGTAATGCAAAACTAATGCCGCTAACCTATTCTCTCTCCATAGCCTTGTATCTTCCTCTGCTTCAGATATTTATCCAAGTTCCCCTTAAAAGATGCAGCAATTACTCCTCAACCACCCTGTGGCAAAACATTCCATGCTGCAGTGATGGTTTTAGATTGGTAACTCCTTGTCATTGATTCTCCAACCAGAGGAAATAAGTCGTTCCCTATTCACACTATCAAAACTCTTCATAATTTTAAAAACCTCTATTGAATCTCCTCCTGGCCTTCTCTGCAGCAGATGAAATAACATTTCCAGTCACTCTTCATAGCTATAGTTTTCCATCCCTGGCATTGTCCTGATAAATCTACACTGCACGTTTTCAATGGTTTTAATATTCTTTGCATAATGGGCTCCAAAACTGCACACACAACTCTAACTGTGGCACATCAATTTTTGTATAAATTTATCTTTTCAGCTAAGCTACTGCTTGTATTCCAATAGCTTTATTAATCCTGTGCTCTCTAGTCTGAAATCTAGACTTTCCCCACCCTTCAGCCATATTAGTTTAAATCCACCCCATTGCTTTATTCAACCAAGGATAATGGTGCCGTTTTAGTTTAGGCGAAGGCCATCCCTTTGATATAACTTGCCCTTGATCCACAAATCGCTTCAATGCCTCAAGAATGTGAACCCTTATCTCCAGCACCAGCCCTGCAGCAATACATTATCATCATAGGCAGTCCCTTGAAATCGAGGAAGACTTGCTTCCATTCTAAAAGTGAGTTCTCAGGTGACTGAACAATCCAATATGGAAATTACAGTCTCCGTCACAGGTGGGACAGACAGTTGTTGAAGGAAAGGGTGGGTGGGAAGACCGGTTTGCCGCGCATTCCTTCCACTGTCTGCGCTTGTTTTCTGCATGCTCTTGGCGGCGAGACTCGAGGTGCTCAGCGCCCTCCCGGATGCTCTTCCTTCACTTAGGGCGGTCTTGGGCCAGGGATTCTCAGGTGCCGGTGGGGATGTTTCACTTTATCAAGAATGCTTTGAGGGTGTCCTTGAAACATTTCCTCTGCCCACCTGGGGCTCGCTTGCCATGTCGGAGTTCCGAGTAGAGCGCTTGCTTTGGGAGTCTCGTGTCAGTCATGTGGACGATGTGGCCTGCCCAACGGAGCTGGTCGAGTGTGGTCAGTGCTTCGATGCTGGGGTTGTTGGCCTGAGCGAGAACACTGACATTGGTGCGTCTATCCTCCCAGTGGATTTGCAGGATACGAGTGATCTCGACTCCATCCCGCTGCATGCTACCCGCCACCATCTCATCAAAATCCCAGACCTGCATGAGATAGAAAAGTTCATCCATCAGCTCAAGAACAACAAGACATCAAGAGCAGGTGGAATCCCCGGTGAGGCACTAAGTATGGCGGAGAAGCACTATGGGCATGAATGCATGACTCCATCTCTCTTATCTGGAAGGAGGAGAGCATGCTGGGAGATCTCAGAGATGCCATAATCGTGACCATCTTCAAAAAAATGCATTAACTTGGTAATCAAAGAATCATAGAATAGTACAGTACAGACAAGGTCATTTGGCTTATCGAGTCTGAGCCAGCTCTTGTGGAGAGCAATCCAGTTACTCTCACACCGCTATCTTTCCCCATATCCCTACAATTTATTTGTCCTTCGAGTATTTATCCAATTCCCTTTTGAAGGCTACTATTGAATGTGCACTCACGACCCATTCAGGCAGTGCGTTCCAAGAATAATCTATCACTGCTTAATCCGTTCAGTGTGGTACATGAAGTAACCCAGAGATTACTATACTTGAGTCTTGTTTCTCAGTCTGGTGCCTAACTCCTTCAAACTTTCTCTGCAAGGTCTGCACTTTGTGAAATGCACCAAAGTGGTGATATTGGGCAAGAGTGGAATAGTGTCAAGTGGGAAAGAAGATAAAAGTGCTCGACGTACTTATGATGGTCAACTTTTTGCTGCATTTATGGGTAGCACAATACCTGATATTGTGGTGCTGGTAGGAATGAGGCTTTGGCATAACAATTGAAGGCACTGTTGATCTTGTTAATCACTGATAATACTGTCCCTACTTTGCAGGTTAGCTGCGGGTATCCTTGCTGCAGATGACAAAGTTTTATACTGCTGACCTGTAGCAAGCGAGGGAAGTTGTTCTGCACAATTGACAAGTAGGTGTAGCAATAGCTTGAGCCATGCTAATCTCCCGAGTGTGCCTTCTTTTATCTTGTACCTGTATCATCAAATTGAGGTGCGCTGAAAGTAACCTAAACTTAAGGAGTGAACCTGTGGAATTCTCTAGCACAGAAAGCTGTTGAGGCCAATTCACTAAATATATCCAAAAAGGAGTTAGATGTAGTCCTTACTACAAGGGGGATCAAGGGGAATGGCGAGAAAGCAGGAATGGGGTACTGAAGTTGCATGTTCAGCCATGAACTCATTGAATGGCGGTGCAGGCTCGAAGGGCCGAATGGCCTACTCCTGCACCTATTTTCTATGTTTCTATGTTTCTAAACTAGTCACCAAGCTATTCCTCATTGTATTTTCATGAAAATCTTAGAAATATGGGAAAATGTTTCCTCAAGAGCACTGCATTAAAAATATATTGTCAACAATACAATCAACAAAATCCAAAGGCTGATTAGGAGCTCTGCAGACATGGGACTTGCCTTGTACACATTCAAAGGAAAGAGAGTAAACCCAGCACAAATGGGGAATCGTGAGCGATGTTCCTTTAAATATTTTAACATGAAATCTCATCATCATCATAGGCGGTCCCTCGAACGAGGATGACATGAGTTCACAGATGTTTCAATGAAGGACCCGATGTTCCAGTCCTGAACTCCAATTGTGGGGGTGGAAGATGTCATGTTTGTAACCTTCACATAACTGTAACCAATATGTAACAACACTGTATACTGTATACAACTGTGAAATACCTTGACCACAGGGGATGAACTTGTGGGAGACACCCCTTACCTGGTCAGCCAGATACTTAAAGGGAGGTTCCACGCAGGCTCAGCATTCGTTGGTCCGGGGAATAAAGGTGCAGGTCATGGGTGACCTTGTCTGCAGTATATGCCTCGTGTGAATATGTTCTAGAGTTGAGAATTCTACATCTGGCGATGAGAAACGGGAATCACTGAACCACAAGGATGGCCACCGATAGCACAGAGGATCGTTACTGTGTGGGTGAGGACTGGGACGATTTTGTGGAGCGACTCCAGCAGACCTTTGTCACAAAGGACTGGCTGGGAGTGGAAGCGGCTGACAAGCGGAGGGCGCATCTACTGACAAGCTGCGGGACAAAAACGTATGCGCTGATGAAAGACCTGCTTGCACCTCTCAAGCCGGCCGACAAGTCCTTCGAAGAGCTCAGCCAGCTGATCAGCGAACATCTGAAACCGGCGAGCAGCGTACACATGGCCCGGCACCGGTTCTACACACACCGGCGTCGGGAAGGGCAAAACATCTCGGACTTCGTTGCAGACCTGAGGCGCTTGGCCAGCTTCTGTAAGTTCACAGATACCTGCAGGGGGGAGATGTTAAGGGATTTTTTCATTGAGGGCATTAGTCATGCCGGTATTTTTAGGAAGCTTATTCAGGACAAGGACTTGACTTTGGAAAGGGCAGTTTTGATAGCTCAGATCTTCTTGGCGGGGGAAAAGGAGACCAAGATAATTTACGCATGCAGCCCTGGTTTTAACGTTGCGATGAACCAGGGAGTTAATGTTGTAAAAGTGATACAGAACCCCGCAGGCAGGCAAGGGCAATTCGACACCGCCCAGGCAGGCAGGCAAGGGCAATTCAACACCGCCCAGGCAGGCAGGTAGCAACAGGCTCTAGGGTGGGACAGCAACAGAGACAATGGCAGGAGGTTTGGCAGTTCATGCCATCAAGAGGAACAATGCGTCCCGTGATGGGACAATTGACACCCACCACCAGAAACAACCAAGGGGACAATCAGAGAGGAATGCCTGGTAACAGCCCCTTTGTGAACAACAATCTCAGCCAATGCTGGAGATGCGGAGGTAGACATACTGCTATAAGCTGCAAGTTCCAGCAGTTCACCTGCAGGAATTGTAATGCCAGAGGACATTTGGCTAGAATGTGCAAAAAGGCTGCAGCGAGGCTAATCTATGAAACAGAGGAATCAGACGAGGGGTCTGCAATACAGGATGATGCCTGGGGCCAAGCCATGGATGCTGAGGTTCAGAGGGTTCATGTGGCTGATGTCCGCAGCTCATATACTAAAACTCCACCCATGATGATGAAAGTTTTATTGAATGGCATCCCGGTGCGCATGAAGTTGGATATGGGAGCCAGCCAGTCCCTTATGAGCGTCCAACAATTTGAGAGACTATGGCCACACAGAGCTAGCAAACCCAAACTGGAACGCATTGACATGCAGCTTTGCACATACACCAAAGAAATCATCCGAGTGCTGGGCAGTGCAAACCTGGTGGTAACACACAATGGATCACAGAACTGCCTGCCACTTTGGATTGTTCTAGGAAATGGGCCCGCGCTTTTGGGAAGGAGCTGGCTAGCCGAGATCAACTGGAAATGGGGAGATGTGCACGCCATTTCGTCTGTGGAACGAAGTTCATAATCGCAGCTCCTTCAAAAATTTGGGTCACTGTTTCAACCCGGATCATTCAAGGGTACCAAAGTAGTGATACACATCACCCCGGATGCCAGACCAGTGCACCACAAAGCCAGAGCGGTGCCATATGTGATGCGTGAGAAAATTGAGAGTGAATTGGACAGGCTGCTCAGAGAGGGCATAATTTTGGCCGTTGAATTCAGTGACTGGGCAAGTCCCATCGTTCCTGTCCTTAAAGCAGATGGCTCGGTCAGGATCTGCGGCGACTACAAAGCCACCATCAACCGAGTTTCGCTGCAGGACCAATACCCACTCCTGAGAGCGGAGAACCTTTTTGCCACGTTGGCAGGTGGCAAGCTGTTCACGAAGTTGGACCTCGCTTCGGCCTACATGACTCAGGAACTAGCTGAAGAATCCAAGCTTCTGACCACATCACGACGCACAAGGGACTATTCATCTACAACAAGTGTCTGTTTGGCATTCGTTCAGCGGCCGCAATCTTCCAGAGGAACATGGAAAGCTTGCTCAAATCCATTTCCGGCACAATCGTATTCCAAGACGACATCCTAATAATGGGTCGAGACACCGAGGAACACCTCCACAACCTGGAGGAGATGCTATGCCGACTGGATCGGGTAGGCCTGCGGCAGAAAAAGGCCAAGTGTGTGTTTTTGGCCCCAGAGGTCGAGTTTTTGGGCAGGAGGGTTGCCGCAGACGGGATCCGGCCTACCGAATCCAAAATGGAGGCGATCCGTCATGCGCCCCGGCCCGGCAACACATCGGAGTTGCGATCGTTCCTTGGACTTTTGAACTATTTCGGGATCTTCCTGCCTAACTTAAGCACATTGTTGGAGCCATTACATCTGCTCCTGCATAAGGGTTGTGATTGGTTCTGGGGGGACTGTCAGGAACGGGCTTTCAACAGGGCGTGGAACCTGCTTTGTTCTAACAAACTGTTGACTTTGTATGACCCTTGTAAAAAACTAGTTTTAACATGCGATGCATCATCATACGGGGTTGGGTGAGTGTTGCAGCAGGGAAATGACGACAGCCGACTACAACCGGTGGCTTATGCCTCCAGGTCGCTCTCCCAGGCAGACCGTGGGTACGGCATGGTCGAAAAGGAAGCACTCGCTTGCGTTTACAGTGTGAAAAAGATGCACCAGTATCTTTTCGGTAGACCGTTCGAGTTAGAAACAGATCACAAGCCGGTAACATCCCTGTTGTCCGACAGCAAGGCTGTCAATGCCAATGCGTCAGCTCGCATACAACGATGGGCTCTCACGCTGGCTGCTTATGACTACACCATACGGCACCGGCCAGGCACTGAAAATTGTGCTGACGCGCTCAGCAGGCTTCCGCTGGCCACCACCAAGGGGGCAGCGGAGCAAAGCGCTGAGATGGTCATGGCCGTTGAGGTTTTTCACACCGCAGGCTCCCCCATCACAGCCCGCCAGATCAAACTCTGGACCAACAGGGTCCCCCTCCTATCCATGATAAAGAAATGTGTCCTGACTGGGGATTGGGCGCCCGCACACGGGGCGTGCCCCGAGGAGGTCAGACCGTTTCAGAGACGGGTGGATGAGGTCTCCATCCAATCCGACTGCCTACAATGGGGCAGCCGGGTGGTCATGCCCCAGAAAGGAATGGAAGCATTTATCAGGGAACTCCACAGCGAGCATCCTGGCATTGTGTTAATGAAGGCCATTGCCCGGTCACATGTATGGTGGCCGGGGATTGACTCAGACCTGGAACACTGGGTTTGCAGGTGCACGACGTGTGCCCAGCTGGGCAATGCCCCCAGGGAGGCCCCGCTCAGCCCGTGGTCTGGCCCACCAGGCCATGGTCACGCATCCAAGTGGACTATGCAGGGCCGTTCATGGGAAAAATGTTCTTGATTTTAGTTGATGCATACTCGAAATGGATCGAGTGCATCATATTAAACTTGTGCACGACATCCATCACAGTAGAGTGTCTGCGCACGGTTTTCACGACCCACGGCTTGCCGGACATTCTGGCCAGCGTCAATGGCCCGTGTTTCACCAGCCATGAATTCCAGGAGTTTGTGTCGGGTAATGGCATTAAACATGTCCGGACGGCACCGTTCAAGCCGGCTTCCAATGGCCAGGCAGAACGTGCGGTCCAAGTCATAAAACAAGGCATGCTTCGTGTCCAGGGACCCTTTCTTCAGTACCGCCTATCGCGCCTCCTACTGGCCTATAGGTCCCGCCCGCACTCGCTCACGGGAGTCCCGCCAGCGGAACTCCTCATGAAACGCACGCTCAAAACGTGGCTGTCCCTCATTCACCCAAGCCTGGCAATATTGTTGAGGGCAAGCGGCAGTCCCAAACCGAGCACCATGATCGAAACTCAAGGGGGAGGTATATAGAAATGGATGACCTGGTATTTGTGCTTAACCATGCAAGTGGCTTGAGGGCACCGTAATTGGTAAAGAGGGAAATAGGGTCATAGTGGTCAGACTAAACAATGGGCAGATATGCCGTAAACATCTGGACCAGGTAAAGAAAAGATTCAGCATGGAGGAACCTGAAATAGACCATAGGATGTCAACCACACCACTGCCAGTGAACGAGCAACAAGGACAGTCAACAGCATGCACAGTCCCTGCGGCCAGCCCGGACAGGCCGGAACCAACTCAGGCGACAGAGACACAGGCCACGGCTCAACCACCAGAGCCACAACTGCGGCGCTCCACGAGAGAGCGTCGACCGCCTGAAAGATTCAATCTTTGACCCAAAGACATTGGGGGGGAGGTGATGTCATGTTTGTAACCTTCACATAACTGTAACCAATATGTAACAACACTGTACACTGTACACAACTGTGAAATACACACCTTGACCACAGGGGGTGAACTTGTGGGAGACACTCCTTACCTGGTCAGCCAGGCACTTAAAGGTAGGTTCCACGCAGGCTCAGGACTCCTCGGTCCGGGGAATAAAGGTGCAGGTCATGAGTGACCTTGTCTGCAGTATATGCCTCGTGTGAATATGTTTTAGAATTGAGAACTCTACAGAAGTTGCCTGTGCGTGGATATTTTTAACGTCTGGTGACCGTTGCACACCAGCCACCACACGGGCTTGACAAAGCTAGGCCTTTATCCAGTGAAGAACTGAGGGCCCATGAAATCTAGGGCCTTAATGAGGCTCGAGCAGCAAAGTGGGCCCAAGGATTTCAATAATAATAGAAGATTGGTGAATTAAAGCTCTCAAAAACATTGGCAAAAGACTCCACTGCCAATGCTCTCCTCCTTCTGCATTGTTTTTCTGGCTCATAAGATTAAAGCATTGGTTGTCAGAGGCATTGCTAGACTTAAGTACTCATTCAATAATGATACCTTTCTCAGTATTTTAAAACATAAATTAAAAGCAAATGTATTTATGTTTCTTTTCAATTGCGGACCATAGGAACAGAAAAATGGCATTTAGTCCATTGCGCCTGCTGAACCATTTTGTGAGATATGGAAGACTTATCTTTTCAATCTCAATTCTCTGCCCTTTCTCCATATCCCTTAATACACTTAATTCCCAAGTAAGTACTGCCCTTATAAATACCTAAATTGATTTTGTTTTATATGAAGAATTTTTTTCTGGATTTGGTTTTAACTGGCTTAGTTCATATTTTACAATGATATTGCCTTGTCCTGGATTCCTCTACTAGAAGGGTGAGACATTCACTCTCCACTCTGTCAATTCCCTTCATTATTTTAAATACCTCAATCAGATCATTATTGAACTTTTTCATCTCTGGGTGAAAGAGGGCTAGCAATCCAGTTGTTTGGCGACATCATTAGCGCCAGAGAGGGGCGCTGAGGGGCCACTAAACACCTACCACCCGAGCGTGGCGCTGTCAGCTCCTACCGCCAACTGCAGTGAAGGTTTAGCGGCGGCACTGATAGTTTGAGCTGCGCTCGCGAGCGCTGCCCTCTCGGTGACGTCACTGAGTGTGCAACGCCTCCACAATCACGCATTTGCGAAATTCAGGGCTGGATTTTCCATTTAAATTGCCCCCGCCCAATTCTTAGCGGTGTTCCGGCAGTTGCGTCGTTTTCAACCGCTGGAGTGCCGACGGTGCACGCTCCCGCGGTTTTCGGGTGCTTCATGTTGGCGACGGCGAAGCGGTGTGGGAGCGGAGTGCAGCGGGCAGTGTGCGACAGAGGAGGCCTATCGACTCGGGAATCTTCTGCTCCCAAGTTGTGCGCATGTGCGTGTGGCTGCCAAACTCCGCCCCCCCAAGAGGCACCGACGAGAGGCCAGAGAATGCTGGCCTGAGATCGCTGTGGGGGGGAGGAGAAATCGCTGTGGGGGGGGGGAGCGTTATATTGCTGCTGCGGGGGGTGGGGGAAGATCACTGTCGGGGGGGGGGCAGACTGGGAGATGAGATGGATTGGGGGCGGGGGGGAGGGAAGAGACTGGGGGGTGAAAGAGACTGGGGAGAGGAAAGACTGGGGAGGGGAGAGACTGGGGGGGGGGTAAGAGAGACTTGGGGGGAGAGAGAGACTGGGGGAGTGAGAGAGACTGGGGGTGAGAGACACTGGAGGGGGTGAGACACTGGGGTGTGAGAGAGACTGGGGAGGAGAGACTGGGGGATGAGACTGGGGGGTGAGAGAGTCTGGGGGTGAGAGAGTCTGGGGGATGAGAGAGTCTTGGGGTGAGAGAGACTTCAGGGGAAGAGACTTGGGGGGAGTGAGACTGGGGGGCTGAGACTGGGGGGTGAAAGAGTCTGGGGGGTGAGCGAGACTGCGGGGGGGAGACTTGGGTGGGGTGAGACTAGGGGGGTGAGACTGGGGGGTGAGAGAGACTGCAGGGGGACAGATTGGGAGTTGATTGAGACTAATGTGAGTGAGACTTGTGAGTGAGATAGACTAAAGAAGTAAATAAGGCTTTATTAAACCATTTATATTATTGCCTAACACTAGAAAATACTACAATCCATTTGTAAATACATCAAACTGTGGAGAACTATAAAAATCTGTGTAATATCAAACAAATCTGTCAGATCTGTGTCCATACCGCCCACTTAAGATCCAGTAAGACTTGCTTTTTCAGGGCGGGATTAAGATCTCGTGAGAGAAGGATCTTAAATGCTCAAACTTCCAATTTGGGTGGTAAATGGGCGGTTTGAGAGGAAACTCTAGCCCTCAGTCTTTTGCCTACGGCAACTTCTGGCGCTGAGAGTGGCAGGGAAAAGCAGCCCATACAGCATCGGTTCCGGGGCGATATCATCCGCACCGCAAGGTAAGTGATGACATTTCAGTTTTTCAACTCCTATTTATTTGTTGCAGTAGTGGGGAAGTATGGGTGAAGTTTATTGAAATTTTCACAAGGATTTTTATTATCAGCTTCTGGCTCTAGGATGCCGGTATCCTAGCGCCAAAATATTGAGTAGGTCTCCTGTGCTATCGCTCCGTTAGTGCTCTAAGAAGATTGTGCACTGCTTCCCTTAGCGCACCAATCTCCTTTTGGGCCGCTACAACTGAATATCACACTTTGAGGTGATAGACATTACCCGGCACTAAAGGTAGCGTCCCGGTGCTGCCACTGCCTAAAGCGGGCGACACCGAATATCCTGCTCCAAGGGTTATAGTACATAATCTTGCAAATAGGATAAAGGATGAGATAGATTAAACAACGGTAGCTAGGTCATACTAGTCTTGGGTTTTAAAAGTCTGTGGTTGGCAGGAGGAAGGAAATACAGTGCAGAGTGAGAAGTTTCAGTTTTGAAGTCCTGGGAAAGGAAGGGCTCAAGTAGAATGAAATGAATAGTAATGAGTAGAGTTAATTGCATTCATCATGTTCTGCTGGAGTTGCATCGCATTCGTAAGTCACACTGTGTTTATTACACTGGAGGTGCTGTGCACACCGACACAATTCACCCTGTGTCACGCTACCCATTCATACATTGTCATACTTTCAATATTATACTGTATCACACTCTGTGATCAGGCTAGATTGACTGCCTGAATTCTGTGTTGGGGAATGGTGCGTGGTGCTCTGGAAAATTGTCTGTGTGATTTTTGTGATGGATGACCGGCAGCTGCTGGTGACAGTGTGGCACCAACACATCACTCTTGTAAACATGAACAATGAGTCCAAGCTGGTAAGACTGGTGAAAACTACAGAAGGACAGAGAAGCAATTTCAAGATTTGATTTTTTAATTCTTTGGAATGGACTTTAGGTGATTGTAAGCCAGGATGACATTTTTCTCAGCAGGATGACATTCTTACGGTTGGAATTTTCATGCTGCCGTGTGTGTGGGATTGGAGGCGGGTCGGGAATAAAATGCGCAAAAAATGGGAGCGGGTCCGGAACATGCCGTCATCCGTAAGAACATAAGAACATAAGAAATAGGAGCAGGAATAGGCCATTTGGCCCATCGAGCCTGCTCCGCCATTCAATAAGACCATGGCTGATCTGATCATGGACTCAGCCCCACTTCCCTACCCGCTCCCCATAACCCTTTACTCCCTTTTCACTCAAAAATCTGTCTATCTCCGCCTTAAATATATTCAATGACCCAGCCTCCACAGGTCTCTAGGGCAGAGAATTCCACAGATTTACAACCCTCTGAGAGAAGAAATTCCTCCTCATCTCAATTTTAAATGGGCAGTCCCTTTTTCTGAGACTATGGGCTAGATTTTCCACTTTTGTTGCATGCTTAACTCCCATTTAACGCGCATTTTAATGCTGAAATTACGTATAATGCCCATATATCGCCCAGTTAGCCACAAAATGGAAACTGATGGGCATTTTTCGGAAACCTATCGCCGAGCGTTACTTTCCCCATGCGCTTAACGCTGGGAAAAAATAATACCACCTGCCCACTTTTTTGGGGCAGAATCATCAGAATGGGCGAAATCAACGGCCATAATATCGGCCAGCGTTAATTTACACACTGAATTAACGCCGAGATTCAATAATACCGCCCACCCACTTTTTTTGTCGTAAAGAGCATATTCAGTGAAACTAGCGGCCATGAGATCGCCCAGCGTCACTTTCACCACCTCGCACACATATCGCCCACAATATCGCTCGCCCCAAAAACCACCCAGAAAAAGTGGAACTAACCGGAACTAATCACAGCGTTATGGACGCCATGTTCTGTATCACATGTCGCATCCTTTAAAAGGCTGCTGTGCTTCAACCTCGGGGGAGTTCGGATGTATTCTGGAGGTCGTTGGAGTTGATGTGAACGTCTGTACAAAGATCTTGACCATACTGTGACCAATTGGAATTGAATAGGTGTCTTCGTCGGGACATTCCTTGTTTGTGACCAATTAGTGGAAAACAGAGAGCTATTGCAATGGGACCTGTCCTTTCTCACCTTCTCTTGGTGACCAATTACATGCAGCAGACTCAAGATCGCCGAAGGTACGCTCCACAGCATTATGTGCCCAATGTAAGATGTGCCAAACTGATGAGGAGTACTAAACGTTACACCCCCTGCAAGTACAGGGAGAAGCAGTCTAACCTCGACTTGCCTGACACCACAGAATGCATAGCCTCTTCTTCTTCTTCATCTTCATAGGAGGAGAATCCTCCCGGTGACGCTCATGTTAGAGATGGACTCCTCCATTCTCTGCATGTTTACAGACATTACAGTCGCAAAAACCTGTCAGAGCCTCCTGCACTTCTTGGTGCAACTCCAGGATTGCCTCTTTCTCAATGGCCCTCGGCTCAGCGTCTGCATGCAGCTGAGCAGAGCTGGGAACGTCCTGCGCCCTTCAGCCAGGAGTTTCCACTGTTGTCCCTGTCTCCACCATCTCCTCTCGCTCACTTGTGACTTGTGAGACACCAGGTGACAACACTACTCTATCTCGTGTAGAACCCATCAAGGTGTGCGTCTCTGAGCTCGTACTGAGTGCGCTTAGGTCTGGTGACGGTGCGCCTCAGAGGCTGCAGGCTCCTCTGAGGTGTCGTCTTCCTCTTCCTCCTGGATAGTGGTGGTGGGAGGGGAGAAGGGGGAGTGGGGGCTCTTGGTAGACCTATGGGAGAGTAAAAAGATGATTTAGAAATGTAATATAAAGAATAGGTAATGATACCATTATGCACATGCTGAACATTCACTGGCTGCTGACATCAGTCTCCATATGAGTGACCGATGTATGCCATATGGCTGTATGAGATGTAATTTTATCACAAGGTTGCTGAGATGTCCCCCTCTCTCTGTCTCACATCTCTAGCTGCTCGGCATCTCCTGAAACCTCCAGGGTGACTTCCTCTGCTCGAATCAATGTGGGGAATGATGGAGGGCCACCTCCAGTTCTCTCCATCTCCCTCTCCCTCTTATTGTGGGCTCTCTTCGCCTGCAAGGAGGGAAAGAAGAGATGTTTGAGTGAGAGTGATGGCATGAGTGTAAGGAATGTGTGGGTTATATCTTTAGAGGGTGACTATGAGGGAGTGATGTGCCAATGTCAAAGTACTAATGCAAAGTGGCCTCCTTGTGTGTTGTTAGTTGGTGTGATTGCATTAGGATGAGGGTGCGTGTGAGGGGTGGTTAGTCAGATGGGGATGTAATAATGTAGATAAAGAGAGAGGAATGGGTGGGCATGCAAAGTGTGAATGGTGTGAGTAAGGATGTGCAGGAGTAGGGTTGGGAAGGCAGAGTGATTGGAAGGTGATTCGAGGCACAGCAGGATGAAGTTGATTTTGGCTTTAGACTCACCTTTACTGATCTAATGAGATCATTGTAATGTTTGCGGCACTGCACCCAGGTCCTCCTGATAACGTCTCTCCTGTTGACCTCCTCTGCTATTTGGAGCCAGGCTCCTTTGGTCTGCTGGGGAGATCTCTTCCGCCCATTGGAAGGGAAAAGTCCGCCTTGTGCTTTCACTGCCTCCACAAACAAATGGAGGGAATCATCTAAGATCCTGGATGCAGCCCTCTGTCTCCACGCAGTCACGTTTGCCACTCTTTGCAACACTTCAATGGTGCAGTGCAGTGCCTGCACACTCCTAGATGAACTATCAAATGCAATATGGCCGTGGCTCCTTTAAATAGCCCGGCTGAAAATGCATCATCGATGATGTCATCAGATCCGTAACATTTAATAGGGCCAGGTAACTCACAAGCCCGAGTTAATAGGCCCCATTACGTTAATGTCAATCTCAGGAGCAGGATGGAATGAGGAAAGGGGTCGCGACCCACCATGTTGACGGCCCGCAGCTGACTCGCCCAGGTACGGAAAACTCCGGCCTGTGTGTTTTCAATTTTCGCCACTTCTGGATTCCCCCCACTCCCAACACCTACCATTGACTGCCATGTCTTCAGTCATCTAGGCCCTAAGTTCTGGAATTCCCTCCCTGAAGTTCTCAGGTCTTTCTAAAAGTCAAAATTACAACCGTGTCTTCTGTTGCCTAAGCCCTAAGGTCTGGAACTCCCTCCCTAAATCTGTCCTCCTCTCTGCCTCTCTTTCCTCCTTTAATATGCTCCTTAAAACCTACCTCTTTGACCAAGTTTTTGATCATCTGCCCTAATTTCTCCTTATGTGGCTCGGTGTCAAATTTTTTGTCTTATCATACTCTTGTGAAGCGCGTTGGGACATTTTACTATGTTAAAGGCAGTATATAAATAAAGGTTAGAAGAACATAAGACATAAGGAATAGGAACAGGAGTAGGCCATACAGCTCCGCCATTCAATAAGATCATGGCTGATCTGATCATGGACTCAGCTCCACTTCCCCGCCCGCTCCCCATAACCCCTTATCCCTTTATCATTTAAGAAACTGTCTATTTTTGTCTTAAATTTATGCAATGTCCCAGCTTCCACAACTCTCTGAGGCAGCAAATTCAATAGATTTACAACCCTCTGAGAGAAGAAATTTCTCCTCATCTCTGTTTTAAATAAGATCATGCCCTCTAGTTCCAGTCTCCCCCATCAGTGGAAACATCCTCTCTGCATCCACCTTGTCAAACCCCCTCATAATCTTATACATTTCGATAAGATCACCTCTCATTCTTCTGAATTCCAATGAGTAGAGGCCCAACCTACTCAACCTTTCCTCATAAGTCAACCCCCTCATCCCCGGAATTAACTTAGTGAACCTTCCCTGAACTGCCTCCAAAGCAAGTATATCCTTCGTAAATATGGAAACCAAAACTGCACGCAGTATTCCAGGTGTGGCCTCACCAATACCTAATATAGATGTAGCAAGACTTCCCTGCTTTTATACTCCATCCCCTTTGTAATAAAGGCCAAGATACCATTGGCCTTCCTGATCACTTTCTATTGTTGTTATTGTTGTTGTTGTGATTATATTCTTAAGTACTTCATAGGCTGAGAAGTTAGGAGGTCATGAAAGCCATTATATAAATGCAAGTTCCTTCCTTCCTTCCTTCCTTCCTTCCCTCCCTCCCTCCCTCCCTCTTTCTTTCTTTCTTTCTTTCTTTCTTTCTTTCTTTCTTTCTTTCTTTCTTTCTTTCTTTCTTTCTTTCTTTCTTTCTTTCTTTCTTTCTTTCTTTCTTTCTTTCTTTCTTTCTTTCTTTCTTTCTTTCTTTCTTTCTTTCTTTTCTTTTCTTTTCTTTTCTTTTCTTTTCTTTTCTTTTTTCTTTTCTTTTCAATGGTGATACTCCCTTTGACTGGACATATGTGACAAGACACAGGAAAATGTCAAATAACAAATACTGCATTCACTTTACCTCTTTAATAAATAGAAGAAATAAAAGGGGAATTTTAATAAACTTTGCCCAGCGCGACTTAGAGTTAAAAATGAGATGGTCAACTTACCACCCTGCCAGTGCCTTCTGCTGAGCAGCCCAGTCGCCGCTTGAATCAAGTGGAAGCCTTATGAATCCATACAAATCAAGGTCCTATGATGTATTTTGTCATGGAAACATCAGTATAAATTGAAATAAAATACTTCTACAGCAGTAATTCAGCAGGGTACCGAAACATGCTGCTTTTACAGGTTAATTGCTGTGCTTTGTAATACCTCTCCATGAACCCTCAGTCATGCCTAACAGTAAAAGCTTCCCTTGGGATAGGAGCTGAGCTCTATTTTAAAAATGTTCATCAAAATGCATCACTGCACACTTACTGATATTTGAGTTCCATCTGCCCATTCTACTATCATACTGATATCCCCTTGCAGCTTCATTTAGTCCTCAGAATGATTTATTCTTTTAGCATTGCCTACAAATCTGGACATCACTCCCTCTTGCATTATATCCAAATCACTGATGTAAATGGCGATGGAAACGGTTTCAAAACAGAACCTTGGGGAAACTGTAACCAATATGACAAACTGTCCTTCACACCGAGAAATACTTCCATTTATATAGCACCTTTCACAACCACCGGATGTCTCAAAGCGCTTTACAGCCAATGAAGTACTTTTGGAGTATAGTCACTGTTGTAATGTACTACTCTATGCGAGTTTTTAATTCACTAATTCCATATTTTTAATCTTCTCCAGTAGACTCCTGCGAGCTACCTTGTCAAAGGCTTTCTGAACATCCATGTACATGACATCCACTACAGTTCTCCCATCACCATATATATCACCTCCTCAAAGAACACTATCAGGCTTGTCAAACACAATGTTCTGTAAAGTACATGGGCTGCATCTAGTTAATGGAATATCGCATCCACGATTGACAGCCATGCCTTCAGCTGTGTAGGCCCTAAGCTTTGGGATTCCCTCCCCAAACCTCTCCACCTCTCGACCACTCACTTCCCCTTTAAGACCCTCCTTAAAACCTGTCATGTATGTATGCTTGGGTTTACCAGCCACCAGGTGGCGCCACTGTCGGAGGTCATTGGGCTGTGTGCATGTGTGTGTGGCCCAGGTATAAAAGGCCAGCCATCTTGTAATGTAATCACTTTGGGCCCTAATAAAGTAGAGCCAGGTTTGTACCTGTTCAGAGTTTACAGTATTCAATCTATTGAGTTATTGCATACACAACATTTGGCAACGAGGTAACAAGAATCTTTGCATGCAAAAATGAGCACAAGTGGAATTCTGGAACGATTCGTGGAGGGAGAAGTTGGGCAGACTTTGTAGCCCGCTTGAACCAGTACTTTGTGGCCAACAAAATGGAGAAAGAGACAGACGCAGTTCAGCGCCGGGCGATCCTCCTCACGGTTTGCGGTCCGAAAATCTATGGACTCATAAAGAATCTCCTCTCACCCTTAAGTCCAACGGACAAGGACTATGAAACATTGTGTGCTCTGGTACATGACCATCTCAAACCAGATGAAGGCATCATCATCTCAAGATATCGATTCTATACGCACTTTCGTTCTGAGGGCCAGGATGTATCGGAATTCGTTGCCGACCCAAGATGTCTAGCTGGACCGTGTAAGTTCGAAACTGCATTGGCAGACATGCTGCGAGACTTCTTTGTAATCAGCATCAACCACGAGGTGATCCTGCATAAGTTATTGGCGGCGGAGACGCTGGATTTAAGCAAGGCCATCACAATTGTCCAATCATGCATGACGACAGACAAAAGCTTAAAGCAGATATCATTGAAAAATCGGAACTCAGCAAGTACTGTAAACAAGATAGTATTGCTGTTTGGCAGAGCTGCATATGGCAGGGACTACCTGACTGCGTAAGCGAAACCTGTGGCTGCTCAAAGTCCGCCAACAGGAATGAATCCGATATCACCGTGTTGGCGTTGTGGGGGAAATCATCAGCATTATCAGTGTCGGTTTAAGCAGTATATTTGTAAAGGCTGTTCGAGAGTAGGGCATCTCCAGCGCATGTGTCCGCAACTGAGCAAGCGTGCTGCGACACACCACATGGAGGATGATGATCAGTCTTGCGCGGATCCGATATGCAATCCAAGATACCAGAGGAGGAAGTGTATTGACTATATTCATTCCTAATAAAGAGCCAACTGATAATGATTAATGTAAAACTTAATGGTATCAATGGAATTGGACACGGGTGTGAGTCAATCAATAATGAGCCAAAGGACATTTGACAGACTGTGAGGCCTAAGCTGAGTCCAGTCAATGTCAAGTTGTATACGTACCCTAAAGAACTCATAATGGTGATTGGCAGTGCAGTAATCAAGGTGTCGTATGATGGTGTGGTTCACAATTTACCGTTATGAATTGTTCCAGGCAATGGTCCAATGCTGTTCGGCAGGAACTGGCTAGAAAAAATCAAATGGAACTGGAATGAGATCAAAGCGTTGTCGTCGGAGGAGGATACTCCATGTGCTCAAGTACTGAGCAAGTTCCCCTCGCTGTTTGAACCAGGCACTGGCAGTTTCACGGGAGCCAAGGTGCAGATCTACGTGGACTCGGATGCAAGACCCATTCATCATAAAGCTCGGGCAGTTCTGTACATGATGAGGGAGAAGGTCGAAATCAACCTGGATAGACTCCAGCGTGAATGGATCATATCACCGGTCGAATTTAACGAATGGGCCAGCCCCATTGTTCCCGTGTTGAAAAGTGATGGCACTGTCAGGATTTGTGCAGACTACAAGGAAACGATCAACCGAGTTTCGAAACAGGATCAATACCCATTACCGAAGGCTGATAGCCTGTTTGCAATGCTAGCCGGAGGAAGTCGTTCACAAAACTGGATCTTACATCGGCCTACATGACACAGGAGATGGTCGACACGTCGAAGAAACTTACATGCATCAACACTCATAAAGGACTGTTTATCTACAACAGGTGCCCTTTTGGAATTCGCTCGGCTGCAGCCATATTTCAGAGGAACATGGAGAGTCTACTGAAGTCCGTCCCCAGAACCGTCGTGTTCCAAGATGACATTTTGGTCACAGGTCGTGACTCTGCCATACATCTGAACAACCTGGAAGAGTTTCTAAATTGTCTGGACAAAGTGGGACTCAGACTGAAATGCTCGAAGTTCGTTTTCATGGCACCGGAAGTCGAATTCTGGGGAGGAAAATTGCTGCTGACTGTATCAGGCCTGCGGACTCGAAAACCAAGGCCATCAACAATGCACCCGAGCCTCAGAATGAGACGGAGCTACATCCGTTCCTTGGTCTACTCAACTACTTCGATAATTTCCTACCTAGATTGAGCACCTTATTAGAGCCACTGCACGTGCTGCTAATAAAAGGCAACAACTGGGTTTGGGGTGCATCGCAAGATAGAGCTTTTGAGAAAGCTACTAATCTGCTTTGCTCTAACAAGCTGCTGATACATTATGATCCGTGTGAGTGTCTAGTATTGGCCTGTGATGCTTCGTCATATGGAGTTGGTTGTGTGCTCCAACAAGCTAATGGGTCGGGCAAATTACAACCTGTTGCTTATGATTCAAAAAGTTTGTCAAAGGTGGAAAGAACCTACAGCATGGTAGAGAAAGAAACACTAACCTGTGTGTCTGGGGTTAAAAAGATGCATCAGTACCTGTTTGGTCTTTGGTTTGAACTGGAAACATATCACAAGCCACTCATTTCATTGTTTTCGGAAAACAAAGGTATCTATACCAATGCATCGTCCCACATCCAGAGGTGGGCGCTGACATTATCTGCCTATGATTATGTCATTCACCGGCACTGAGAATTATGCCGCTGCATTGAGCCATCTGCCGTTACCCACACCGGAGGTGGAAACGCCACAACCGGCAGACCCACTGTTAGTCATGGATGCTTTTGAAAGTGAAGGAACCTATGTCACGGCCCAACAAGTTAAGACCTGGATCAGCCAAGACCCGATATTATCGCTTGTGAAACATTGTTTCCTTAGTGGTGATTGGTCTGCCATACCCAAGCAAATGTGTGAGGAGACCAAACCTTACGTCCGTCGCAAAGACGGACTTTCAGATTGTATACTGTGGGGTAATCGTGTTGTTATGCCCAAGAAAGGCAGAGAGAAATTTGTGCATGATCTACATAGCACGCATCCCGGTATTATCATGATGAAAGCCATTGCCAGGTCTCATGTATGGTGGCCTGGAATTGACTCTGATCTGGAATCATGTGCAACACTTGCATGCAGCTTAGTAAAGCACCAGTGGAATCTCCGCTGAGTCTGTGGTCGTGGCCATCTGAACCATGGTCCAGGATCTACATCGACTTTGCAGGTTCCTTTCTGGGAAAGATGTTCTTAGTTGTGATGGATGCTTATTCCAAGTGGATAGAGTATACAATCATGTCATCCAGCACATCCACAGCTACCATTGAAAATCTTCGTGTCATGTTTTCTACGCATGGTCTGCCTGACATCGTTGTAAGCGACAACGGATCTTGCTTCACCAGTATGACTCTTGAGTTTCAAGAGTTCATGAAACTCAATGGTATCAAACATGTATGGTCAGCACCATTCAAACCCACATCCAATGGACAAGCAGAGCGTGCGGTCCAAACCATCAGCAGAGTATGAAACGTGTAACTCAAGGTTCACTGCAAACTCGCTTGTCACGCATAGTGCTTAATTACAGGACAAGACCACATACTCTTACTGGGGTCTCCCCTACTGAACTATTGATGAAGAGAGGTCTCAAGACCAGGCTCTCTCTTGTCCACCCTGACTTCAATAATCGTGTTGAATACAGACGTCAAAGTCAGCAACGGTATCATGATCGCGCTACTGTGTCACGCGACATTTCTATCAATGCTCCTCTGTATGTACTGAATCATGGTCAAGGTCCCAGATGGATCGCTGGTACTGTTACGGCCAAGGAGGGTAACAAAGTGTTTATCGTTAAGCTCAAGAATGGGCAGACATGTAGGAAACATGTCGATCAGATAAAGCTGCGGCACACGGATGAACCGGAAGGACGTTCTTGCTATTGAGGGAGTGCAGCGAAGGTTCACCAGACTGATTCCAGGGATGGCTGGACTGACATATGAGGAGAGACTGGATCAACTGGGCCTTTAAACACTGGAGTTTAGAAGGGTGAGAGGGGATGTCATAGAAATGTATAAGATTCTGACGGGATGGGACAGGTTAGATGCGGGAAGAATGTTCCCGATATTGGGGAAGTCCAGAACCAGGGGACACAGTCTAAGGATAAGGGGTAGGCCATTTAGGACTGAGATGAGGAGAAATGTTTTCACTCAGAGAGTTGTTAACCTGTGGAATTCCCTGCCGCAGAGAGTCGTCGATGCCAGTTCATTGGATATATTCAAGAGGGAGTTAGATGTGGCCCTTATGGCTAAAGGGATCAAGGGGTATGGAGAGAAAGTGGGAAAGGGGTACTGAGGTGAATGATCAGCCATGGTCATATTGAATGGTGGTGCAGGCTCGAAGGGCCGAATGGCCTACTCCTGTATCTATTTTCTATGTTTCTATGTTTCTAACAGTTTGAGGAAGACACAATCAGTGACCAACCTACCTACCCTCAGTCATCAGAGGTCTCCGCTGTCATTAATGAATCTGGACTTTCAATCCCTGACATGGTCATTGCCACTCCCATCAGATCGGCTACCCAGCCCCCAGTCATAACAGACTCAGAACGCTTGCCCAAGGCTGGAGTTGAACTGAGACAATCAACTCAGGAGCGGAAAGCCCCGGAGCGTCTCAATTTGTAAAAAGACCATTACTAATATCTTAAAGGGGGATATTGTCATGTATGTATGCTTGGGTTTACTAACCACCAGGTGGCGCCACTGACTGTGGTCATTGGGCTGTTCGCTCGTGTGTACGGCCCAGGTATAGAAAGCCAGCCATCTTGTAATGTAATCACTTTGGCCCCTAATAAAGTAGAGCCAGGTTTGTACCTGTTCGGAGTTTACAGTATTCAGTCTATTGAGTTATTGCATACACAACAAAAGCTACCTCTCTGACCAAGAGAATGGGTATCAGCTGTGTCTCGGTGGATAGCACTCTCTAGGTGGGAGGGGTTAGGAGTGAGCAGGTGCTGCCGATTTCTCCAGGAGTTGGCGGGAGTTTGTCAAAAGTTAGTGGTGGGCTTTTGGGTTGGTTTCTTTTCAAATTTGAGGGCCATAAACATCAGCCAGAAATCTGCTGTGGGGCCTGGAGTGATGAAGGATGAATTTAATCAGGAGAGAAAATGTTTTGAGATGGGAGAATAAAAGGCCCAAAGATTGGGGCCGGGACCCCAGGAGATTTGGAAAAGAAAATATGGTGGTGGTTCACTGCCTGGATAAGGAGATGCGAGTTTGGGATATCATCCAGGCAGTACATGAGGAATGCGGTGAGGGAAGTTGCTTTGCTTGCCGATCAAAGCTGAAAATTGGATTCGAAGTGACGGTCAGTGACCAAGAGGAGGTGGAAAGACTTTTACTGAGCCTGAAGGTTGGTGAAAAGTACTTGGATGTATCTCTACTGTATTCCGGTGGTTTCATTCTTAAACCTGCCTGTTTATGTTAAGGATGGTGTGCTGATAAAAAAGTTGGAATCATGGGACATTAAACTTTGCTCAGTAATAAAGAGGAGATACTATTCGGAACGCGGATAGCCGATGGAACACGTTATATTAAAGTGCGGTTCCCAGAGGGGATGAAGTCCTTACCCTACAGCATGAAATTCAAGACAATGGAAGGGGTGCAGTACTTCCGGGTTCTGCATGCTAACCAGGTGAAGGTTTGCTATTACTGTCTTGGACATGACCATCTAGTAAGAAGTTGTCCAGACTTGTACTGTTATAACTGTGGCGAGTCTAGACACATCGCTCGGAACTTCAAGGCAGAGAGCTGTGGGGTGTGTCACAAAGGCCCCACCCGCTGTGAGTGTGAGGTAGATGGGAAGCCTGTTGAGTGATCAGGAGATGGGAGAAGGAGCAGGAGGTGTGAATGGAGTGGCCAGAAGAGCAGAGCAGGCGAAGGACACGGCCGAACAGAGTGAGGAAAGGGCACAAGAAGAGGTGGAAAATTGCGGAGCAGAAAACAGGATGGAGATGGTTGAAAGCGCACCAAGTATGGTAGAAAAGGACAAATTCAGCGGAGGACATCACGGGTCAAAGACAGAGTTGAGCCATAATATGGCTCGCCTCTCCCTAAAGAATTGGATGTCCGTGGAGCGAGCGGAGGCGGGAGCGGGGTAAATACTCCAAAGAAGGACGGGGAGTCGTACATCTCGGGGAGCAGGGGGGGGCAAGACAAGGAGAGGGTGCAAGAGGCAGGAGCCTTAAAGGGGCAGCAAGAAGGGTGCGGGAAGCCAAAGACGCCAAAAGGCAGCAAGATGGGTGGAGATGTGCCATTATCCCAGAGAGAGAAGAAACGGGGAGCAAGGGTCAGCGGTGGAGGTGAGGCCAAAAGGAGTGGCACTGTTGGAGATGCCATGTTGGCAGGAAGACTCTCTAAGGGAGATTATGTATCTGTCAGGGAACAGGGACGGGAAATTACAAAAGAGCTCGAGGGTGAGGAATCAGAGGAGGATGGACATGGAATTGCGGGGTGGGGGCAGGGGGCATCACGTGGAAATGGAAAGGTTAGTGAGGGGCAGAAGGGAGGAGAAGGGGCATCTCTTCCGCCTAAATTTAATGTAAGGAAGATACTGAAATTGCAGGAAAAGTTCAAACAGGAGGTGAAAAAGAGCCGGAGGCTGCAGTAGAAAGCAACAGCTTCCCAAAATTTGGGAAGGAGCACGAGAGGAGGGAAGGGCCCGAGATTAAATGATGGGGGGATTGTCAGGCACACTTCTTTTATTAGGAGCAATGATTACATTGGTCTCGATCAATATGAACGGACTGAGTGGGGGGATAAGAAATTGCAGAGTTGTTGCAGTGTTTTAAAGGCACTGACCTGTTGTGTCTGCAAGAAATCTTTTGGGATGAGGATATCCTAGAAAGAGTTCGGAAGGTTTGGAAGGGAGAAGTATTTGCAAGTTGTGCAAATAATAACTGCAGAGGGATGGCTGTTTTAGTGAGTTCGTCCATAAAAGAGAACGTTGCCTTGGTGGACAAGGACACTGAGGAGAGATTTTTACAGCTAAAGGTACAAATGGAGGAATTTAATTGAATTTTGCAAGCGGCGTGAGTTTTTCGATGGTTATTCACAGACGTGGCAGAGGCTTGTATAGTGGGGGATTTTAATGTATTTTTATCTCGGATGGAAATTTCAACTCAGATGACTTTAAGGATGATAACTCCAGAGGGATGATTATAAAAATGATGGCAAATTTAAATTTGAGAGACTTATGGAGGGATCTGAACCCTAAAAAGGGAGTTCTCCAGAAGAGGGTGCGTTAAATCAGAGCCGAATAGATTTTGTGTTAATGCGAGAGTCTGTCTGAATCTAGTGGAGCGGCAATTCATTTAATGTTCAGTTTGGCTAGATTTGTGATTGTGCAAAGAAGGATGCTCTGTTTTTTTAAGGGGAGGAGAATAAACCTAAAAGAGTATTTTGAATATAAGCTAAAAGATTTTTTAAAAGTGGGTAGCACTCTTGCCTCTGAGTCAGAAGATTGTGGATTCAAATCCTACTCCAGGGACTTGAGCACAGAAATCTAGGCTGACACTCCAATGCAGTGCTAAGGGAGTGCTGCACTGTCGGAGGTGCCGTCTTTCAGATGAGACATTAACTTGAGGCCCCATCTGCTCTCTCAAGTTGCTGTAAAAGATCCCATTGAACTCTTTCAAAGAAGAGCAGGGGAGTTATCACCAGTGTCCTGGCTAATATTTATCCCTCAATCAACATACAAAAAACAGATTATCTGGTCATTATTCGTGGGAGCTTGCTTGTGCGCAAGTTGGCTGCCGCATTTCCCATATTACACCAGTGACTACACTCCAAAAGTACTCCATTGGCTGTAATGTGCTTTGAGACGTCCGGTGGCTATGAAGGGCACTATATAAATCCAAGTCTTTCTTTTTTTTTCTTTTTCCCTCAGGCCCTGCCAAATTTAATGGCAAGGCCTGATTAACATTTATTTTCTCTGCTCCCACCACCCCACTCACCCCCTGCAGCCAGCCAGATTGAGAGGCTGGTTGTCTGTCGGGTGAGAGGGGGGGGAGGGGGGGGGTCGGAGATCAGAGGCCTTATGCGGGTGCCAAGCCGCAGCCAGGGAGCAAGGAGAATGAAGGAGGCATCAGAGGCTGGAATAAGGGGAGTAGTTGTTGGAAGGCTGGGATTGAGGGGGGGGGGGTGCGAGGTGGGAGGGGGTGGGGGTGGGGGGTCGGAAGGCCTGGATTGGTGGGGAGGTGTGGCAGGAAGGCTGGGATCGGGAAGGTGGGAACAAAAGGCCAGGATCAAAGGGAGGCAGAGATCGAGGGGGGTTGGAAGGCCAGGATCGGTAGGCGAGAGGCGGGGGGTCGGAGATCAGAGGCCTCGTGGTGAGATTGAAGGCCTCGTGGAGGAAGGTTGGAGGCTTCGGGGTGGAGGTTGGGGAGAGTGTCTGATCACGGGGGGTGGCGAGGAAAGAAAGGAAAGATACTTACTGTCATGTATCCTATAGCTACTGTTTGTACTATCACAAGGTGTGCCACCAGAGGGCACAGCAGTAAGAGACTTGTAGGTTACCTGTACAGGTGTGCCAGGCCTTGTATAAAAGGCAGGCCACAAGGTGTGATCTTCACTCTGGAGTTAACAAATAAAGGACTAAGGTCACTACAGTTCAAGTACAACACATTGCCTCGTGGAGTCATTATTAGCGCATCCAAGGACACAACAATTGGCGACGAGATTACAGACATTCACGCGAAAATGGCTACCCTTGGTACGTTGCAGCAGTTCGCCAATGGTGAGGATTGGGAGAGGCACGACCATTTCTTCACAGCAAACAACCTGGCAGGAGACAACCCGGCCACACTGGCTGATAAGCGCAGAGCTATCTGCTCACCAGTTGTGGGCCCACCGTCTATTGCCTCGTCAAGGACTTGCTGGCATCAGCAAAGACAACGACCAAGACGTATGAGGAGCTCGTAACCCTGATCCATGAGCAACTCAAGCCCAAGGAGAGCATCCTCACAGCCAGACACTGGTTCTACACCCACCGACGGCCCGAAGGCCAGGAACTCACGAAATACGTCGCAGACCTCAGGAGGCTGTGTGATTTCGGCAACCACCTCAATGAAGCGCTGCGGAACATTTTTGTCATTGGAATCAGCCATGAGGGCCTTCTTCACAAGCTATTGTTGGCGGATACCACAGTCACACTGTAGAAGGCCATTTCTGTGAGCCAGGCATTCAGGACCTCGACCTGCGGCTCTAGGCAGATGACTCACCCTCAGGACTCAAACCCGGCAGGTACTGTGCACCGAGTGGCGCCTTTTAGAGGCTGGACTGTACAGCATGAACCCTCTCAGGGAAGAGAGAACTGGCCCCCGAGTCCCTTAACTCAGAGTCCACCAAGGGGGGCTAATCGAGTAGCTCCATGCTGGCGTTGTGGAGGGAATCACAGGGTTCACCAGTGCTGCTTTAAAGACTATGTATGCAAGGGCTGCAGCACAAAGGGTCACCTCCAGCAAATGTGTAAGAGAAATATGACTCTGTGTCGATGAAGAGTCTGCAGATGGCCATGAATCCAGCGTGGATTATGAAACGATAGGCAGAGAGGCAGCTTAGCCCCACGATGAGGTATATAGCATGTTTACCTGCATCACCAAGTGTTTCCCTGTTGGGGATGAAAATTGAGATAGATGGCATTCCAGTCTTCATGGAAGTGGACACTGGGGTGAGCCAGTAAGAAGCCTTTGAGAGGCTATGGGACAATCAAGCTGAACGACCCAAGTTGGTCCTGGTTCAGGCAAAGCTGTGCACCTACACCGATGAAATCATCCCAGTCGTTGGTAGTGCGAATGTAAAGGTACTCCATGAAGGCGTGGTGCACAAGTTATCTCTGTGGATTGTTGCAAGTGATGGACCAACGTTGCTCGGCAGAAGGTGGATGGAGAAGATCCATTAGAAGTGGGAAGACTTCACCCCTCCAGCGATCGACGTCCTCTGCGTTCGGAGGCACAGCAAGCCCTCATTTGAGGGTGGACCCGGCACCAGAGAGCAGACCAGCACAGCACCCGAGGCACAGACCGCTCAGCACGACTGCGTGGAGATGATCCAGCTGAGACGACCCGAACGCACCTTCCAGGCTCCAGTGGCAGGACTCCGGAGAAAGAAAATCGGATCCAAAGGCGACTTCCCAGCTTCCGTGGCAGAACCCGGGGAGAAGGAAATATGGCGCCCAAACCACGAGGTGAGGCGCTGAAGAAAAAGATGGCCGCGGCCAGACCACGAGGTGCAGCGCTGATGGAGCAACACGTGGCAATAAACGGAGAAGAGGATTGGGGTAAAGAAAGCAAGGCTCTCTTAAAGGAGGCTTGCAACCTACTACAATTAAAGGGACAGTTCCACACATTCAAGCAATGTAATAGCAATTGTAAGTTAGAGATAAAATGTGTAACTGATGATCAGAGTTATATACATGCAATAAGCAAGGAAAAGTCGCGCGATCGTGTAAAATGTGTAATTGATGATCAGAATTGTGTACATGCAACGAGCAAGGACAAGTCGCGCGATCGTGATTGGAGCTACAGTGTATCCACAACAAGTAATGAAAAGTTGTGCGATGTAGGATTTCAACTACACACAGCCAATGCAGTGGGCAGACACCCATCGGGTGTCTTTTTTTAAAATAATGAAAGGGATAGACAAGATAGAGGCAGAGAGGTTGTTTCCACTGGTCGGGGAGACTAGAACTAGGGGGCACAGCCTCAAAATACGGGGGAGCCAGTATTTAAAACCAAGTTGAGAAGGAATTTCTTCTCCCAGAGGGTTGTGAATCTGTGGAATTCTCTGCCCAAGGAAGCAGTTGAGGCTAGCTCATTGAATGTATTCAAGTCACAGATAGATAGATTTTTAACCAATAAGGGAATTAAGGGTTACGGGGAGCGGGCGGGTAAGTGGAGCTGAGTCCACGGCCAGATCAGCCATGATCTTGTTGAATGGCGGAGCAGGCTCGAGGGGCTAGATGGCCTACTCCTGTTCCTAATTCTTATGTTCTTATGTTCTTATGGGAGCACACAGGTCCAGCGAGCTATCCAATGCTATAGCCTACATCCCCGGAACCAGAGTTATGCACTAGGCTGTGTGACCACAAGCAGCCAATACTCACGAGCTCCAGAGCAAGCGATCTCAGGAAGGCAATGGCACCGGTATTGATACCCTGCCCCTGATCGGCTCCACCTCTCAGGCACCCGATGGCACCAACTGCTATGAGCCTGAAAGAGCAAATTGTGCTAAGGTGCAGCCCCCAATCCCCATCGCCACCAAGGCCATACCCGGAAACGAAGGGTCACCCGCTACAGTCTCCCCAAAGGGGACCGGGACCAGCCAGGATCCCAAACCAAATAACGCCCAGGCCAGCGAGTCAGCAGTTCCCTGTGCACTGCTAGACGACTGCTCCTCAGGGAGCAGCAGCGACCCAGGGCGCAAAGAAAGGACAGGGAGGTCACAGGCATCTGTGAACCTGCCCGACGCTAGGAACCACAGCAACAGCCCCGAGACCAGGCAACTTGATCTAACCGGGTTCCCACTGCCAGCACTGGGCACCGCGCTGCCAGCAGACTGCAGGGGCACCATTCAGCAGTTCTGGAACTGTTCTGTCCTTATGCACCGGTCACCGCATCGATGATGTAACTCACCAGTCTAACGTACTTGTCTCACAACGAAACCACAAATGTAATTCAAACTTGTTTTTCTGAACTTGAATGTATATGAATGCAATGAGCCTCCAGCATAATCTATATGTGGAAAGAGGGGGGCGGAGAATGGTGTGGTCAGGGACACACAGCAACCACCAGCACTCTACTGCACCAACCACTCATCAAAACGACTTGCCAAGGGTCAACCACATAGAGCCCAGGTAGAGCTAAGCCCAGAGCACAGTCAATGCAGAGGCGATTTGCACTAAAGGCTCAGGGGAGAGTGATGTCATGTATCCTACATGGCTACTGTTGGTACTATCACAAGATGTGCCACCAGAGGGCACAGCAGTGGGAGACTTGTAGGTTAAGTGTACAGGTGTGCCTGGCCTAATATAAAAGGCAGGCCACCAGGTTCTCCAGATCCTCACTCTGGAGTTAACAAATAAAGGACTAAGCACTACAGTTCAAGTATAACACATTGCCTCATGGAGTCATTATTAGAGCATCCAAGGCCACAACACTTACCTCCTGGGTCCAGAAATCCTCTGCTTCCCTTTTCCGCGAGGCCTGGGAAAGCCGGCTGCCAGAGTTAAATTTAAAATGGAGATTCAAAATGAGGCACATGCCTCATTACAATATTTAAAGTGCTGCCCACCCCCCTGCCGCCTTCATTAAAACCAGAAGTGGGCGGCCTGGCGACGGGGTCGGGATTCAGAATTTTAACACTTTAACCTCCCACCTGACCCCAACGCAACCATTTTAGGGATTAAAATTCCCCCTTAACCTTTGCTTTCCTTATCCCATTTAAACACACTGCCATTAAATTAACTGACAAAAAAATGCCATACAAATGCACTAAGCATTCATTCAGTATCATTGCCAACAGTAATTTCTAGCCTATAGTTGCTTAATCGCTTCATGCTTTAACGAGAGCTCTGCTCTTTAGCCCACAAAATAAGCTGCTGGAGACTACACTGCAACTTCATACATGTCTCCCACATTGTAGTTTAATCAGTTTTCTGTCCCATACCAATATAGAACTTGATTATTCCTACACTTAGGAATAATAAATTAATAATCAGAGCACTCTATTTCTGCTAGCAAAGATACAACTTTTACAATCACATGCACTTCAGACAGGAGGTCATCGTGCATATGCAAGTCTTTAGCTCACTTTGTCATATCTTTTATCTATTTCCTACATTACAACAGTGATTACATTACAAAAGTACTTCATTGGCTGTAAAATACTTCAAAACGTCCTGAGCTTTTAAAAGAGGCTATATCAATATGAGTTCTTTCTTCTTTATTTTCTTATTTCTGAAAAGATTTTGGAAAAAACTACTTACTAAGCATATCCAACAATAAATGGGATGGAAACATTCCACTATTTTTTTACATCATTCGAGAGAGCTTTTGTTCATGATTTATTCATCACATTGATTCGCGTCATTTATAAAAGCCACAAATTGCAAACCAGGGTAAATCTGCAATGGAATGTATCTCTTTAATAATTACCAGTTATTAACTATAATATTTTAATGTGTGGGGACTGAATATTGGTGCGTGAAGGGAATTTTACTCAGAGTTCTAATCCTGTCGGACTATCTAATTACCCACAGGGTGACAACAGGCCTTGCAAATTAGGATGATTATTTATTTATAATAGTGTAATTTAGAAAGTGTTCCAGTTACCCTGCATTGTGCATTAACCATGCACAAACTTTTTCCCTTGTTGTCTTACCACAAAGGTATTCTAAGTGCTAATCTTCTTTATTTTTAATTTCCTATTCAATGGAGATGCCTTTAGCTGCATAAACTGCGAGACCCGTCTTTCATATGTAGCTCAGTGGAGGTTTCATTTGGTGCATAGGGTTGTGGGAGTGCCTGTAAATATGTTGACTGATTCAGTCTCACTTTGATGCCAAGTAACTGCTATTGTACCTCTTACAAAATCACATTGAAAAAAGCTTCCTGAATTCGGCATCTCAGCCTACACACTGAGGACAACTGGCTTCAGTAAGAATGGAATAAATGAACTGGAGTTCCAGCTCCTTATTCACTATCCAGTGATTCCTGCTGGATGGTCCAAATCTGTGGCTGTCTGTCGAGGTCAGAATTAGCCTCAGGTTTTAGGCTCTCCTCAGTAGAGTAGTACTTTGCCACCCACTCCAGGCACAGTGATGAAGAATGACGACTTGGGTGAAGTTCTGAGGTCAGCCAACCTTAATCCCAGTATGAATTTTGGCTTCAGGAGGAAAGAAGAGAAGATTGAAGAAAAATGATACGTAAAATGCCACAGAAATTACAGCTTAGAAAGATGTGGTACAGACACGATGGGCCAAATGGTCTCCTTCTGTGCCGTAAACTTCTATGATTCTATGTATTTAACTTAGTATGTAAGTTCTGGCTCTTTGCTGGAACAATCCAAAACTAATGCCAGTGCTCTGCATTATCCTCTACTTCAATTATTTATTTACTCTTCCTTTAAAAGATGCAATCATTTCTAGCTGAACTATTTACTGCAGCAATTCCATGCTCCAGCTATTTTCGGCGTAGACAAATTTCTTGCAACCTCTCAATCCTCACTCACTTAATGGCAATTTAAAATTGATGACATCTGCATCATTGATTCCATAACCTAAAGAAAAAGTCAACCCCCCATTCACACATCAAGACTTTCCATCATTTTAAAAACCTCTATTAAATTTCCTCTTAGCTTTCTTTGCCTCAGTGATAGAGAATTCAAGCTCTGCAGCCCGGCTGCAGTTTTGAGAAAACACAGGCCACATTGCATTAAGTCATCAATCAACTTGACATTTTAGGACCAATTAAAGGTTACCAGACTATCAATTGAGCCAATAAGGTCAAAGAAGGCGAGTTCTTTTCTGTAAATTGAACCAGGTATAAAAACAGCCATTTTGGCCATGTGGCCTCAGAAGGACAAAGGCCTGGCTTAAAGCCAAGAGCTTGTTGCTGCTGCCAGAATAAAGTTACATTAAAACTACAATCGGAGTTCGTATTTCATTGGAAATTAAGAGATCGAACAATTTTGGCGTCACGAACACGATCGCTGAGGAAAGAAACTGAATTTTGGACATCGGGCCTACATACTGAGGTAAGGACTCCTCTTTATAAAAGTCCTCGGTCAAAAATTCGCCTCTCCTTCTACGCGATTGCGAAAGCCTCTGGTTTGCGAACCCTCCGGTTGGTAGTCGGCTCGAGGTCCCATAGACGTCTAACTTCGGCGGTGTGTTAGTTAATTAATCACCGACCCACTGATCGGCTGGAAAGCCTACGACTCGAGACCCTAGTAAAGAAATCAGTATTATGGCAGCAGGAGATAAGAGCAAAGAATTGCTTACAACTGTAAAAGGTGGGCAGGCACCACCTGAGGTTTCGATAGATGAAATCCTCCAACAGTTGAAAGAATACACAGAGCAACAATTCGACTTATCTAAAACCTGTATTAAGATCGAACAAAAGTATGGAACCTCCAAAGGACAATGGTCCTTGGACGAGATTAAAAGGGTCTGGGGAAAAACGACCCGTATGAAAAATAAAGAGCGAACTAGATGGTCCCTAGCCGTTATGGGACAGATCCGAAAGCAGAATTAAATTATAACGCGTTCCCAACATGATCGAGAACTGACCAGTACAAAGGATCAATTGCAAGCTGTTTGTGCACAGCTGCGACAGAAAAGACTTGAACTTGAAAAGTCGGAAGCGGAAGTTAAAGATCTTAAAGGTGAAATTAAAGAATGGAAAAAATCATTAGGTCAAGAGACAGTAATAGGAAAAGGAAAAAGTATCGGTCAATTCCCAGGGTACCCATGTTTGGATAAATTAAAAGCGCAAACCCGAGGACACGACCGAGGAATAGATACGGATTTTGAATCCTCTGACAATACAGGGTCAGAGGATGAAGAATTAGGGGTGCGCTTTGTCCCGTTTAAAAAAAGACAAGTTGTAGTCAAATCAGAAGAGACTGCGGATGAGGGTGGAACCAAAAAAACGAGGAAAAGCGTGTATGCAGAATATTTAGTTCATGATCCGGCAGACCCAGAGAAAATTGATAAATGGTCCAAGGAATTGCCCAATCCAAAGAAAGGGGGAGTAAAAACGTGGGACCAATTGGACTGCTTAAGAAATATATATCAACTTCATCCCTGGGACGGAGTACAAATTTTGCCCATAATGGTGCCAAAAACACAAGGAAGAAAATTGCACGACAAGGTAGAAGAAGCTTTGGGGCAGGATGAGCAAGAATTAAACGCAGGATGGGAGGTGATTAAACTCTGGCTGCAAGCCTTCAGTCCAGCTAAGACAAACAGGGAGAAAATTGCAGCCTGCCAACAGAAAGGAACAGAGGAGGTCCTGGAGTATGACGACTGGTTTAGATGCACGTGGCTAGAACATTCGGGTATGAATAATACGGATGAGGAAATGGATGAACAAGTGTTTGGACCCCTGAAAGCAGCTTTCGTGGCAGGTCTAAAGCCAGAACTATCCAAAATGCTTAAGGTAGTGTTACCGGACTGGGAAGGTAGAGGAACTACCTTTGCATTATTGGTGGATCGATGTAACCAATTAGACAGGGATATGGGAGCTAAAGTCCGAGCTGTACAGGCTATGGGATGGAAATCCCAGGATTCCGATAAAGTCATTAAGAAAATTTCCCGGAAAATGTCATTATTGTGGGAAAGAAGGTCACTGGGCCAAGACGTGCAGGGCAAAACAGCAAGGTTGTGGCTGGGGAAGAGGACGCAGTCAGGGATACAATTCAGCCAACAAACCAGGCTTGTCACAAGATAACGACCTCATAGAAGCATTTAAGAGACTGACAATACAACAACAGAAGGAGTTACTTGGGATAGCAAAAGACGATTAGAGCCCACCCTGGCCCCCCTCCTCGCACTAATACAACAGAGGAGAGATGGGCTATATATAACTGTGAGGGTGGGCGATAAGGATGTGGACTGTCTTTTAGACACAGGGGCGGAATTAACATGCTTACCCCTACAATATGGAAACTTTTTGCCGTTGGATGGTAGGGCACGTACAGCCTATGGAGTTGGGGGCCATAAAATGGAAATTAAAAGGACAACACTGGTACTTATAGGGCTGGGTCCACATGAACTAACCACGCTGGTCTGGATAGGCCCAGTAGATCAACCCCTTTTGGGGATGGATGTTCTAATCCAAGTAGATTCATCGTTGCATTTCGAGGATGGTCGGGTGACATGGTCAATTCGAACTTTGAAGAAAGAAGACTTGAAGGAACACCCGATATGGGCTAAAGATAAGAACAATTGTGGCCTACTCCAGATGGAGCCTGCATCATTTACCGGGACTAAGCCTCCATGCACTAAACAGTATCCCATCAGTCCAACTGCCATCGCGGGAATCTTACCGGTTATTCAGCAATTGGAGAAACAAGGGGTGCGTTTTAAAATGCATAGCTCCTCCAATAGCCCCGTGTGGCCGGTACAGAAATCTAATGAGACTTGGCGTTTGACTGTCGATTATAGGAAAGCTAACCAGTGTATTGATCAAAAAGCTCCTTTGGTCGCAGATCCCTCCACCATTTTTAATGCCCTCAAACCGGAACATAAATATTTCTCGGTTATAGATATGGCCAACGGATTTTGGTCGGTGCCTCTGGCACCGGAGGTTCAACAGTGGTTTGCTTTCACGGTCCAAGGACAACAGTATACTTGGACCCAATTACCGCAGGATTTCCACAACAGCCCTACGGTATTCCACATGGCTTTACAAAGCCATTTGCGAGAATTACCTCCCCTGTCATCCACAGTCATCCAATATGTAGACGATATCCTGCTAGTGTCAAACACGGAAGAACAGCATGAACAAGATTTACGAGCTTTGCTGGACCACCTTCGGCTGAAAGGACATAAAGCCAGCATCGACAAAGCACAAATATCCCAAGAAGAGGTTGAAAACCTGGGACAAAAGATTTCACAAGGAAAGAGAGAACTTAACCAGGATAGAACTGCAGCCATTCGGGCTGCTAAAAAACCCACCACTATTCAGGAACTAAGGTCTTTTTTGGGATTATGTAACGTTAACAGAAATTGGATTGACTCCTTCACACAGCTTGCTCAGCCATTGAATGATATTTTAAAGGGGAAACGTGCCTCTAAAGAAGCCATCACCCTCACTAAGGAACAGCAAGAGGCCTTCCTGAGTTTGAAAAAGGCTTTGTGTTCGGCACCGGTTCTGGGAATCCCCGACAGTGGTAAGCCATTTACCCTGTTTGTCCATGAGAAAGAAGGATATATGACAGCTGTACTGACACAAAAACATGGGGATCGGCAAAGACCTATTGGCTATTATTCGGCAAAACTGGATGCGGTAGCCCTCGGATGGGGAAGTTGCCTAAGGGCCATGGAAGCTACATGTCGAGCGGTAATGACCACTGCGGGTCTAGTCCTCGACCAAAAGCTGATTGTCAAGTGTCCCCACACCGTACATGCTTTGCTGTCTATGAATAGAATGTCTCAGGTGACGGCAGCAAGATGGACCCGCAGGACAGCAGTTTTGGAAGCTCCTAATCTCCATATCGTCCGGGCCAGCCCGGCTAATCCCGCAACTATGCTCCCGATGTTAGAATCAAGGGAGCAAGAGGGGTGAGAATGTGAAGAGCATGACAGCGTGGAGATTTTAAAAGAAACAGAAGCAGCCTTAGCAGCAGAGGAGCCTCTGCACAACCCAGACCTCATCCTGTTTACAGATGGTTCCTCCTTTGTTGACAATGGTACCAGAAAAGCAGGATGGGCAGTTACAACCTTATATGAGGTAGAGGCAAAAGGATGTTTACCCTCAGGAACGTCAGCACAACAGGCCGAGTTACGGGCCCTGTCAGAAGCATGTCGAATAGCAGAAGGACAGACAGCTAATGTCTACACAGATTCGCGTTATGCTTTTGGAGTCGCTCATGACTTTGGTCTGTTATGGCGGAAAAGAGGATTCCTCACTGCTGCTGGTACACCTATCCGAAATGGAAAAGAAGTCCAAGACTTACTAGAGGCCATACAATCACCTCAGGAAGTGTCCATCCTGAAGTGTAAGGCCCATACCAAGAAAAATACCACAGAAGCACAGGGAAATGCCCTAGCCGACCAGGCAGCTAAAGATGCCGCCTCACAGGGCGTTCCCCCAGAAGAACCAAAACAGGTGTGCAGATTGAAAGCACTCAGGACTCTGTCACGAGACTTTCAAACAATGCAAGGTGAGTGCTCCCGAGAGGAAAAATGGACATGGATTGAGGCAGGAATTAAGCTATGTGAAGATGGTGTCTGGAGACAAAGAGTTACCGACAAGCCAGTCGCACCACAAGCACTTATGCCTTTTTTAGCCCAACAGATCCACTCGTGGGGACACTTGGCCTCACAACAGATGACGGCACGGTTCCAGAAAAGCTGGTGGGGTCGGGGATTTAAAAAACATGCCCAGCTGGTAACAGACCGCTGTGTGCTCTGCCAGAAAAATAATTCTGGACCCATCACGATAATGCCCCAACTGAGGCCCCTGCCCTGTCGGACCATTCCAGCATCTGCAGGTTGATTATATATCTCTTCCTTCATGCCAAGGATACACTAACATTCTTGTCATGGTCGACAGATTCTCTAGATGGGTAGAAGCTGTCCCAACTAAAAGAGCCACAGCCAAATCACACTGCAAAGGTCTTGTGTAAGGATTACATTCCCCGATGGGGCGTCCCGAGTAGCATTGACTCAGATCAGGGAACACACTTCACAGGTGCTGTCTGCCAAGAAGTCTGTAGGTTACTGAACATTACATGGGATTTACACTGTCCTTATCATCCACAATCATCAGGACAAGTAGAGCGAATGAATCGAACTCTGAAATAATGGCTTGCCAAATATCACCAAGAAGGAACACCATGGCCCCAGGCACTACCAATAGTGCTATGTAGCATTAGGGCAACCCCGAACAGAACTACAGGTCTAAGCCCATTTGAAATTATAACAGGAAGACCCATGTCGCTGCCAGGAACTATCGATTTACGGAAAGCTGATGTTCACTTAATGAGTGACACTTTGTTATCATACTGTCAGAACCTAACCAATGCTATTAGTTCTGTTTCCCGACAGGTATCGGCAGCTTGGGGTAATCCACCCGAAGGAGGACACGACATCATCCCGTGAGTCTGTGTGTATGTGAAAAAGTTGCATAAAGAACCTTTGGGTGCCAAGTGGGAGGGACCTTATCAAGTGTTATTGACCACCCAGGCAGCTGTTAAAGTCCAAGGAAAGAAAGCCTGGATCCACGCTTCACACGTTAAATGAACACCCGTAACTGAAGCTGAAATCTAATAAGGACAATTACCTTTTGCCAAAATGTGTAAATTTACTTTATTACTGACTGTAGATATTCTAGGCATTTGCCTACTTCTTACTAGCCGACCCTCTGCACCAAAGGGAAATAGTAGGGTAGCAAGGGAATTACATGTAAATATATGTTACCTTTTTATATATGTCATACATTTATGCCAAACAAGGTAGCATTTCTAGTTGTTGGGTGTGTGCGCATGTTCCTATTCACTCAAAGGGAGGGATTCCCTTGACGCCAGTTCCCTTGAATATCTCGGAAATGGCTGAGTGGATAATTAATCAAAACAAAACGGGCAATGCGTTTCAGGATACGGAAAACTGAGCACGTAAATGGAAGTCAGCAGGTTACAATCTGACTACCATTGAAGGGGGATACCAACCGTGCTACAATAATTCCAAACGGCCCCCATTTTTTGTTATTACTAATACAACGGGAATAGGAAGACCGGGGGAATCGGTCTATCTGATTAGAAACATCAAAGGAGGCCAAAATATGGGGTATAGTAACTGCTCCCGGAATTATAATGTAATCAAGCCACGGAACCATGCAAACTGGGCCGATGTGTGAATTCTTAACATAACAGGGATTCTGAATAAAACAGATGGAAAAGCCTAGACAGGCCCCGAAGTGTTGCTGACAAAGAAACAGCTAACATTCATTGCCTATAATGGCACCTATTGGGTGTGTGGCCACAAGGCCTACCCTTGGCTGCCCCAGAATTGGACGGGATCCTGCTATTTAGCCTACATTGTGCCATATATGTATCATATAGAGTCACTGTCGGAACATTTACACCGTCCTAAGAGAGCTATCACAGAAACAGAGAGGTTCTTTGCCATTCTGATCCCCAGGTATGGGACCGCCAGACTGGCAAGGGAATCCATTAACATGGCATCCATTGTGGAACAGGTAGCCAATGGTACTTTAGAGGCCCTAGTTAAAATCAATACAGAAATGGTAGCAATCCGCACAGTAGCCCTACAGAATAGACTGGCCCTTGATTACATCCTGGCTGAAAAGGGAGGTACTTGCGCCCTACTCGGAACTGAGTGTTGCACATATATCCCAGATAGCTCCGAAGAAATTACCCACTTAGCGGAGCATATCCAAACGGAGGTAGAAAAACTTAAGCAACCCCCATCATTCACTTTGTGGAGCGGAGCCACTGAATGGCTAGGTTCAATAGGAACTTAATTGGTGGAAGGGTTAATTTTATTTGTTGTAATTATTTTACTTTTATATTGTTTGTTTATGTTGATTAAATGTTGTTGCGACTGTAGCTGCTGTCCTGCATGTGAGACACCTTGCAGGTCCCAGCAGACCATCTGTACGTGGCACAGGGGTATGTTATGCTTAAGGGAAAGTTGTTTACTGGTTTAATTAAGATATTGATTTGGATTAAATTGGAATAAGGTTAATTAACCTACTAAAATCAGACTTCCACTGTGACCACGATGGAATTCGGGTTGGTGTAAATTTGTGTGGAAGCTACTAGTCCGGACATGTGGCGAAACACATCAACAAATTTGAGAAGGAAACTCTATTAACATGTATGAAATTATTTTGTAGAATGTTTAACCAGTGATACCTGATGTTTTATGATTCAGTTTGTGAAAGAATCAAAGGGGGGATTGATAGAGAATTCAAGCTCTGCAGCCTGGCTGCAGTTTTGAGAAAACACAGACCACATTGCATTAAGTCATCAATCAACTTGACATTTTAGGACCTTGGGTAGCGAGCCAATTAAAGGTTAACAGACTATTAATTGAGCCAATAAGGTCAAAGAAGGCGAGTTCTTTTCTGTAAATTGAACCAGGTATAAAAACAGCCATTTTGGCCATGTGGTCTCAGAAGGACAAAGGCCTGGCTTAAAGCCAAGAGCTTGTTGCTGCTGCCAGAATAAAGTTACATTAAAACTACAATCGGAGTTCGTATTTCATTGGAAATTAAGAGATCTAACACTCAGTCAAAAAATAGTCCCAGCATCTTGCGTCTCTCCTCATAACTAAAGTTTATCATCCCTTACATCATCCTAGTGAACTTACACTGTGCGCTCTTTATCGTTTTCACATTCTATCTATAATGGAGTGCTCCAAACTGCACTCAGTATTCCAGCTATAGCTTAATGATTGCCATGTACAGATTTATCACAATGGCCTAAAAATGTACCTTGGGCAGTGGTGCAAAATAGATGGTTGACCACAATGGAGTTGATTATCAAGCGCTGCGTATAATGGGCAGGCGATCCGATATCGCCCATTTTGTGTCATCACTAGGCCAATGTCTTTGCTCTTGTAATCTTATGAAATTTTCCAACACCCGACAGCTTTACTGTGACCTCACATGCAGCCCACATAGATCAGAAATTCCTGGGCATTCTGCCCCGCTTACTGTTCATTGAAAGCAATATATGGAAAATCATGGGAAGTGCACTCATGATTTCCTGATCTGTGCCGGTTGCGATCTGCAGGTGGCATAGGGTCTCAGAAAATTGATCTCATGTCACTATTTATTTAGAAACCTTTTGTGTGACTGGCCTTATTTTATGGCATCACTCCGGAATGTTGCTGAAGGGATGGTTGGAAGTATTATGGAAAGAGCACTATGCTCAAATAGTCATTGTTGGCAGCAAAATTGCTGATATGGCTATTTTGTCATGAATAATCGCACAATTGAAATCAATAGAATTAAAAAAAATGATGTTATAAGACGGGTAGCATTTCTGATACCTTCTCAGTGCCCCATTTATTCTTGGCGTTCTGCGGCCTGATGCCATTTGCCACGCAATACGTGGGACTGGTCCGGGCACTCTGCAGGCTCGCGGCCCTGGCTGCTGCATCAGGATGGAGGCAGGACCAGCTTGGGGTTCCACTATTGTAACTATTAAAATTTATATATGCATAATAGTTTACCGCAAAGTACTTTATTGAAAAGTTAGTAAGACTGGCTCCCCAATGACATGGTGATTTAATGCATTACATGGAGTGGTGCGGAGTAACCCAAACCAGGAAAGTCACTGGCTCAATGCCAGGTTCATGTTCACTAACCAATCACAGCCAGGGTAGCAGTCGGGAGCATGACACTTGGGGGGAAAAATTGCCCTGCACCACGATTTTGGGCAGTAACCTGCTGGGGCCGGGACTTTCTGCGCCTGGTGCTGAATTGGGCTTACCGCCCCTCAGAGGAAGCGGAACGGGATCTCGCGCACTCTACTTCCTTTAGGGTCGGTCCCGGGGCACTACTGGGGCGAGGACTGCAGTGCTACACGGATGCTACACGTAGCACTGACGCGCTTCAACACCCCTCCCCTTCGCTTAAATGAGAAGGTCCCTGCGCACCCTCCACTAGGCCACCAGGGCAGCGTGAGTCCGGGCCTGCAGCCTGGCACCCAAAATGGAGTGCGAGGCTGCCCACTGGTGGCCTGGACCATGCTAGGATGCAGTTAGTGGAGCCGACGTAAGAGTCAGCAAACCACTTGAGGTGGCAGGCAACCTCCCCTTTAAGTTCCACCCCGCGAGCGGTTGTCGGCGAGCCTCGCAACCCACAGTGCTGACATTGGCATCCACTCACGCCAGCCTCGCGGGCTGCAGGGCAATTTCCTCCATGGGCGGAAAGGTGTCGGCTCACGCTGATGAGGGGTCACTGCGCACAGCGATGATGTCATCGCTGGTTGTTCAGCGGCTTGAGGTGTGGCACAGCTATGGCAGCGCCTCCGAAAACTCCTGGGAGCTGGTAGCGACCCCCCCCCCCCCCCCCAACCGGGTACAAAGTCTCATTCGCCCCAAAAAATGGGCAACTTTGCCTCCTTGACTTCAGCAGCCCCAGGAAAAGAGGAGCAAGTCGATCAGGGCTCTCACTCCTGATCGCCCTGTTAGCAAGTGTCTGTGCCTTGATGTCAAGTAGGGACAGGACTGTGTTTACATCCAGTGAAAGTGATTGAGCAAAACTCCTACATTTTCTAATCTGACTGATACCCATTTCTCAGATGAAACTTCCATGATCCCAGCAGCACAGTAACCAAGTGATACTTCCAGTATTTGCTCATTTATTCTTACAATGATTTCTATAACCTTCTGTCTTGGTTTTACCTGAACTGTAACCTCTATGCATCCTTTTTTTTTAAAGTCAATTAGCATTGGATTATTAATGCTACTTTTGATAGGATCGTATTTCAATATTGACTACTCCAGAGTATTTTTAACCCCTAATGAGTGGTTAGGATTTGGAATACATTCCCGGATAGGGTGGTGGAAACAGATTCAATCGTAGCTTTCAAAAGGGATAAATACTTGAGGGAGAAAAAAAATTGCAGGAATATGGGGAAAGAGAACTGGATTGCTCGTCGAAAGAGCCGGTGCAGACTCGATGGGCTGAATGGTGCTGTACTATGCTATGATTCTATGATAATTCCAAATCTTAATTAAGGTTTGGTAACTTTTTTCTATATCTACACAACCTACAAATGTAAATGAGGATTAATTAACATGACTTGATACATCTCATAAAATGTATCAGAATAAACACAAATCAATGGATGAAAATTCATGGGCAATGTGCCTGCAATCTTCTAATCTGTGCTTGGAGAGGGCAGGTATCCCACTGTGGACGAGGACTCAGAACATTTACTCTATAGCCACCAAAGTTGCATAAGCACTTGCGTGTCGAGCATTTTATGCTCCGGCCTCTCTCTCTAACCTATTCATTGATCAGTGTTACTTTGTTATTGTGTGTTACTGATGTGTAAACAGAGCAGGAACATTTCCTGACCTAGATTTTCCGCCATCTGGAGTGCTCCTGCACTGACCCTGGTGGATCTTCTGTGATCAGGCTAAGTTGTTGTTGGGCTCCCTCTCCACCTCCCTCCTTAAAGCCCAACTCTTTGCTCAAACTTTTGGTCACCCGTTGCCATCCCTTTCTCTTTGGCGTAGCATTGTATTTCTCACCACATCTCCGTGGAGCATGTTGGGATGTTTTTCGACATTAAAATCACGATATAACTATAAGTCTTTGTTATTTCTGTGACCACCAGGTTGCCCACCTTGAATGGGGGGAGGGAAATAGCCTTGTCTCCAGCTGCTGGCAGCGCTGAGCGAAGAAATATTGTTAAAATTTATTTTGAAATGTATTTTAAAATTTATCTTAAACCTTCTGCATTGCCTACAACAATTGATGGCCCTTTTATTCTATTTTGGAATCCTGTATCAACTGCAGACATTGAACTCCCCGCCCCTCCACCCCCCGCATATCCAGTAATTACATTTTTTCTCCATGACCCATATGTCTGCGCAAATATGTGCGCCCAATGCGAATTGTAGGGTAATGACATAGAAACATCATTACCAGATATGGGCAGACACAGTCAACGTCCGAAGTCAATGCTGGTGAAAATGCCCTGGAAGTGAGAGCAGATGACAGAGAGTCGGCAGAACAGCTTCCTGACACAATTCCTGTACTGACCTACCCCAAAGCAGGTAAAAATGAAAGCGGAATGCCCTCATGTCTGCATTCACTGTTACACTAGAAATATTCACCAGGTAACAATCTTCTTGTAATGTTTATGATTTTGCTAACACGTGGCAGCCAGAAGATATCTTCCCTGTCGATGTACGTTTGGGAGTTTGTTTTATATATATATATATTTAAAATTAGGATATAGCTTTCAGTGGTTCTAGAGTAAACTTGGAGCCAAAATTTCCCCTCTCGTTAAGGCCTGTCACCACCGCAAATCGGCATCCACGCTGCAGAGTGGTGTGGCCGGCAACTTTTCGTGGAATGACCGCTAATAGCCCAATTGCCCTTCCGAGTTTTCCCGGTGGTGCCCCGATTCCCACCCCAACGCCCCAACCCCCACCGCTCTGCTGCTGTCGATCCATGGTAAGCGCGTCATCACCGTGCACACCGCCGATTTACCCCCCCCCCCCCACTGACGGCAACATTCCCCTCTGAAGATCTTCAGCCCGCCTGACAGTGCCAAACCTGTTTTTTCCTGGTGGGCCAGTGAGGCTGAGGCCTTCTGCAACGGAGGTGTGGCTTCCCTTAAAGGGGAGGTTGCACTGCCGCTGCCGCCATGTTTTTTTTGTCGGCCAACTGCCATGTCGACCCGACAATTATGGCCCCATGTTTGGCCAGGCCCGGCTAAAACCCTCCCTGGTGGACAAGTGGGCCGAAGTTTAAAAATCGCGGAGCTCTCCCCTTTAAGCGAAGGGGCGAGCCATGGTGATGCGGTGCTGTGATGATGTCATCACGGCCGTCACTCTGCACCGCCCTCAAACTCTGCCCCTCAAGTGTTGCCACAGCCCCCATTAAGAGCGACTTCTGGAGCAAAGGGGAAAAAAAACAACAAAGAGCCGAATATCGCTCAAGAGGCGACCTGAACCGCAGCTGCGGTAGAAACCATCGAAACGGGGTGGCAATTTCTACCCCAATCTCTCTAACATGACTTTACTGTTTTGTGTGGAAAAATAAAGTTAGGTTTTAAAATATAGATGAATAATATCTGGATGCTACACTGGTCTGGTTTTTTCTTTCCATGTTTTTGTTACAGTGAGGTTAGGAGCATGGACCTCCGTTTACAAACTAAGAGTGTGACATTAACTGTGTGTGACACATACAGTAATGGGATGTATCTATATTTGTCCTTGGCTCAATTATGAATTGTCATGGTACCCTTCACAATGCAGAAACCCCATTGCTGACCTCAAATTGAACTCTGGATGAGTGCAGACATGTGCTTTCAATTGTTGAATATTGCATTCTTCTGCCACCTCTCCTTACTGTTCTGGGACAATTGATAAAAGTTTGATGCTGACACTCAGAGGCATTTACTTCTGCATTGAGTGTGGCCCACTCCTCTCCATCTTGCACATTACAATTAATGTCCAATAGTTCTAAAGCATGAATGGCAACCTTGCAAACTCAACATATGGCCGTCCGACCCGACCTGGGTGGGAATAGAAGAGGAGCAGCAGCCACTGCAGGGAGCAGCGCGAGCAGCTCAGAGAAGCGAGAAAGGCAAACAGGGCAACTACATTCGCCGTCACAGGAAAGCAGGGAAGTGAATGGTTAGTGAGTTTTTCTCTTTCTTTTCTCTATTTTCTTGCTTTAAATAAAGGGCCATAAAAAAGGGACTGGGATTAAAAACTAAATCTAATTAATTAAATACATTATAGATGGCAGGACAGACGATGTGTCACTGCTCCAACATGTGGCAGCTGGGGGACACCATTGAGGTCCACGGTGACCACATCTGCAGCAAGTGTCTGTAGCTCGGCTCCGTGTTGATGAGCTGGAATCTGAGCTGCAGACACTACGACACATCAGGGAGGGGGAGAGTTACCTGGACACCGCAATCCAGGAATTAGTCACACCAAGTAAATTAATTAATTCAAATTCGATACGTGGTCAGGGACAAAAGGGTGTGACTACGAGTGAGGAAGGTATGGGGACTCAGGATGTAGTGATGGAGGAGCCTCGGCCCTTGCTCTTGTCCAACAGGTTCGAGGCTCTTACTCCCTGTGTGGACAAGAGCAGGGACTGCAGGGAGGATGAGCAAACTGACCATTGCACAATGGTACAGGGGGCCATTGAAGTGGGGAGAGTAAAAAGAAATGTTGTAGTAGTAGGGGACAGTATCATTAGGGGGATAGGTAAGGTTCTCTGAAGCCGAGAGCATGAGTCCCGAAGGCTGTGTTGCCAGCGTTAAGGACATCTCCTCTGGGCTGGAGAGGAACTTGGAGTAGGAGGGGGAAGATCCAGTTGTCGTGGTCCACATGACATAGGTAGGACAAACAAAGAGGTTCTGCTGAGTGATTATGAGCAGCTAGGGGCCAAATTAAAAAGCAGAACCACAAAGGTAATTGTTGTGTATGGAGAAAGAGTCAGACTGAACACTGTGAGCTCAAAGTAACGTGTGACCTTAGTCTTTTATTGCAGGTCTCCAGAGTGCCTCTCCAACTTGTGAAGCCTTCTTAAATACCTGTGCTCCCAAGGGATTATGGGGACCCTTGGGACTCCGGGGAATTAGCCCTCTGGTGGCTGTACAGATTAAATACAAATCCACATATACATGAATAGCACGTTTAGTGAGTTGGTCTTACCGCAGGTAAAGGGTCCACAGCCAAATAGGGAATGGAAGACCAACAGGAAGAGCAGTGCAAGGAAGGGAGTGCAGGGATCCCCTGCGGTCATCCCCCTGCAAAACAGATACACCACTTTGAGTACTGTTGAGGGGGGATGACTTATCAGGGGAGGGCAGCAGCAGCCAAGTTCATGGCACCGTGGCTGGCTCTGCTGCACAGGAGGGCAGGAAAAGAGTGGGCGAGCGATAGTGATAGGGGATTCAATTGTAAGGGGAATAGATAGGTGTTTCTGCGCCCGCAACCGAGACTCCAGGATGGTATGTTGCCTCCCTGGTGCAAGGGTCAAGCAGTGGGTGCAGGCCATTCTGAAAAGGGAGGGTGAACAGCCAGTTGTCGTGGTGCACATTGGTACCAACAATATAGGTAAAAAACGGGATGAGGTCCTACGAGAGGAATTTAAGGAGCTAGGAGCTAAATTAAAAAGTAGGACCTCAAAAGTAGTAATCTCGGGATTGCTACCAGTGCCATGTGCTAGTCAGAGTAGGAATCGCAGGATAGCTCAGATGAATACGTGGCTTGAGCAGTGGTGCAGCAGGGAGGGATTCAAATTCCTGAGGCATTGGAACCGGTTCTGGGGGAGGTGGGACCAGTACAAACCGGACGGTCTTCAACTAGGCAGGACCGGAACCAATGTCCTAGGAGGAGTGTTTGCTAGTGCTATTAGGGAGGAGTTAAATTAATATGGCAGGGGGATGGGAGCCAATGCAGGGAGACAGAGGGAAACAAAATTGAGACAGAAGCAAAAGACAGAAAGGAGATGAATAAAAGTGGAGGGCAGAGAAACCCAAGTCAAAAAACAAAAAGGGCCACTTTGCAGCAAAATTCTAAAGGGTCTAAGTACGTTAAAAAGGCAAGCCTGAAGGCTCTGTGCCTCAATGCGAGGAGTATTCGGAATAAGGTGGATGAATTAACTGTGCAGATAGCAGTTAACGGATACGATGTGGTTGGCATCACGGAGACATGGCTCCAGGGTGACCAAGGCTGGGAACTCAATATCCAAGGGTATTCAACATTTAGGAAGGATAGACAGAAATGAAAAGGAGGCGGGATGGCGTTGCTGGTTAAAGAGGAAATTAATGCAATTGTAAGGAAAGACATTAGTTTCGATGATGTGGAATCGATATGGGTGGAGCTATGGAATACCAAGGGGCAGAAAACACTAGTGGGAGTTGTGTACAGACCTCCAAACAGTAGTAGTGATGTTGGGGAGGGCATCAAACAGGAAATTCGGGGTGCATGCAATAAAGGTGCAGCAGTTATCATGGGTGACTATATGCATATAGATTGGGCTAACCAAACTGGAAACAATACGGTGGAGGAGGATTTCCTGGAGTGCATAAGGGATGGTTTTCTAGACCAATATGCTGGGGAACCAACTCGGGGAGAGGGCCATCTTAGACTGGGTGTTGTGTAATGAGAGAGGATTAATTAGCAATCTCATTGTGCGAGGCTCCTTGGGGAAGAGTGACCATAATGTGGTGGAATTCTACATTAGGATGGAGAATGAAACAGTTAATTCAGAGACCATGGTCCAGAACTTAAAGAAGGGTAACTTTGAAGGTATGAGGTGTGAATTGGCTAGGATAGATTGGCGAATGATACTTAAGGGGTTGACAGTGGATGGGCAATGGTAGACATTTAGAGACCGCATGGATGAAGTACAACAATTGTACATCCCTGTCTGGTGTAAAAATAAAAAAGGGAAGGTGGCTCAAACGTGGCTATCAAGGGAAATCAGGGATAGTATTAAAGCCAAGGAAGTGGCATACAAATTGGCCAGAAATAGCAGCGAACCCGGGGACTGGGAGAAATTTAGAACCCAGCAGAGGACAAAGAGTTTGATTAGGGCAGGGAAAATAGAGTACGAGAGGAAGCTTGCAGGGAACATTAAGATGGACTGCAAAAGCTTCTATAGATATGTAAAGAGAAAAAGGTTAGTAAAGACAAACGTAGGTCCCCTGCAGTCAGAATCAGGGGAAGTCATAACTGGGAACAAAGAAATGGCAGACCAATTGAACAAATACTTTGGTTCGGTATTCACTAAGGAGGACATAAATAACCTTCCGGATATAAAAGGGGTCAGAGGGTCTAGTAAGAAGGAGGAACTGAGGGAAATCCTTATTAGTCGGGAAATTGTGTTGGGGAAATTGATGGGATTGAAGGCCGATAAATCACCAGGGCCTGATGGACTGCATCCCAGAGTGCTTAAAGAGGTGGCCTTGGAAATAGCGGATGCATTGACAGTCATTTTCCAACATTCCATAGACTCTGGATTAGTTCCTATGGAGTGGAGGGTAGCCAATGTAATCCCACTTTTTAAAAAAGGAGGGAGAGAGAAAACAGGGAATTATAGACCGGTCAGCCTGACATCGGTAGTGGGTAAAATGATGGAATCAATTATTAAGGATGCCATAGCAGCGCATTTGGAAAGAGGTGACATGATAGGTCCAAGTCAGCATGGATTTGTGAAAGGGAAATCATGCTTGAGAAATCTTTTGGAATTTTTTGAGGATGTTTCCAGTAGAGTGGACAAGGGGGAACCAGTTGATGTGGTGTATTTGGACTTTCAGAAGGCTTTCGACAAGGTCCCACACAAGAATTAATGTGCAAAGTTAAAGCACATGTGATTGGGGGTAGAGTGCTGACGTGGATTGAGAACTGGTTGTCAGACAGTAAGCAAAGAGTAGGAGCAAATGGGTACTTTTCAGAATGGCAGGCAGTGACTAGTGGGGTACCGCAAGGTTCTGTGCTGGGGCCCCAGCTGTTTACACTGTACATTAATGATTTGGACGAAGGGATTAAATGTAGTATCTCCAAATTTGCGGATGACACTAAGTTGGGTGGCAGTGTGAGCTGTGAGGAGGATGCTATGAGGCTGCAGAGTGACTTGGATAGGTTAGGTGAGTGGGCAAATGCATGGCAGATGAAGTATAATGTGGATAAATGTGAGGTTATCCACTTTGGTGGTAAAAACAGAGACAGGCTATTATCTGAATGGTGACAGATTAGGTAAAGGGGAGGTGCAACGAGGCCTGGATGTCATGGTACATCAGTCATTGAAGGTTGGCATGCAGGTACAGCAGGCAGTTAAGAAAGCAAATGGCATGTTGGCCTTCATAGCGAGGGGATTTGAGTACAGGGGCAGGGAGGTGTTACTACAGTTATATAGGGCCTTGGTGAGGTCACACCTGGAGTATTGTGTACAGTTTTGCTCTCCTAACTTGAGGAAGGACATTCTTGCTATTGAGGGAGTGCAGCGAAGGTTCACCAGACTTATTCCCGGGATGGCGGGACTGACATATCAAGAAAGACTGGATCAACTGGGCTTGTATTCACTGGAGTTCAGAAGAGTGAGAGGGGATCTCATAGAAACGTTTAAAATTCTGACGGGTTTAGACAGGTTAGATGCAGGAAGAATGTTCCCAATGTTGGGGAAGTCCAGAACCAGGGGTCACAGTCTAAGGATAAGGGGTAAGCCATTTAGGACCGAGATGAGGAGAAACATTTTCACCGAGATAATGGTGAACCTGTGGAATTCTTTACCACAGAAAATAGTTGAGGCCAATTCACTAAATATATTCAAAAAGAAGTTAGATGTAGTCCTTACTACTCGGGGGATCAAGGGGTATGATGAGAAAGCAGGAATGGGGCACTGAAGTTGCATGTTCAGCCATGAACTCATTGAATGGCGGTGCAGGCTCGAAGGGACGAATGGCCTACTCCTGCACCTATTTTCTATGTTTCTATGTTTCTATATAACAACATTCCCCTCCAAAGTCAATAGTGTAACTATTTACAATGGGAGTCGATCTGGGGCTCTTCTTGCCCTGGTTGATCGTATCGGTGTGAAAGCTGGTGTTGTTGAGTCATTTGTTGGGCCCTCGCTGGGCTGCTGTGCAGCTGGCCTTGCTGGGTTGCCTGGTGTGTTGGGCCCTGCAGGGCTGCTGAGGATGATGGGTTCTGCTTCGTGGTCAACCGTGGTGTCGGTTGCCACTGGTGTGTGTGTTGGGGGATCAAAATAGGTAGGGTCCAAGGTGGGTTGCTCAGGATAGTCCGTGAATCTGAGTTTGATTTGGTCCAAGTGTTTCCGGTGAATGAGTCCATTTGAAAGTTTGACCCGAAACACCCTACTCGCCTTTTTGACATGACAGTGCCGGGAAGCCACTTGGGACCTTGTCCATAATTTAAAACAAATATAGGATCATTGATTTCAATCTCGCGTGACACATTTGCGCTATCATGGTATGCACTTTGTTGAAGCCGCCTGCTCTCTACCTGTTCATGTAGATCAGGGTGAACTCACGAGATCCTTGTCTTAAGTGCCCTTTTCATGAGCAGTTCAGCAGGTGGAATCCCAGTGAGTGAGTGGGGTCTCGTGTGGTAGCTAAGCAGGACTCGGGATAGGCGAGTCTGCAGTGAGCCTTCAGTTACCCTCTTCAAGCCTTGCTTGATGGTTTGCACTTCTCGCTCTGCCTGACCATTGGACCCTGGTTTAAACGGGGCAGATGTGACATGATTGATCCCGTTACGGGTCATGAATTCTTTGCACTCAGCACTGGTAAAACATGGCCTGTTGTCGCTCACCAGGACATCGGGTAAGCCGTGAGTGGCAAACATGGCCCGCAAGCTTTCAGTAGTGGCAGCGGACGTGCTAACCGACATTATCTCACATTCAATCCACTTGGAGTAGGCGTCTACAATCACAAGGAACATTTTACCCAAGAACGGGCCTGCATAGTTGACGTGTACCCTAGACCACGGTTTGGAGGGCCAAGCCCACAAACTTAGCGGCGCCTCCCTGGGTGCATTGCTTAACTGCGAGCATGTATTACGTGTGTGAACGCATGACTCTAAGTCCGCATCGATACCAGGCCACCACACATGGGATCTGGCTATCGCTTTCATCATTACGATGCCTGGGTGGGTACTGTAGAGGTCATTGATGAAGGTGTCTCTGCCCTTCTTGAGGATCACTGCTCGATTGCCCCACAGAAGACAGTCTGCCTGCTTCGACCTTTCAGCTTTGCGCCGCTGAAACGGCTTTATCTCTTCCTGTATTTCCACTGGGATACTGGACCAGCTCCCGTGAAGCACACAGCTTTTGACTAGAGATAATAAGGGGTCCTGGCTTGTCCAGGTTTTGGTCTTCCGGGCAGTGACGGGTGATTGCTGACTCTCAAATGCTTCCATAACCATGGTTAGATCTGCGGGCTCAGCCATTTCCATCCCCGTGGTGGGCAATGGCAGCCTACGGAGAGCATCGGTGCAGTTTTCTGTGCCTGGTTTGTGGCGGATGGCATAGTAGTATGCCGACAACGTGAGCGCCCATCTCTGGATGCGGGCCGATGCATTGGTATTTATCCCTTTACTCTCGGAAAACAGGGATATAAGTGACTTATGGTCAGTTTCCCATTTGAATTTTAGCCCAAACAGGTATTGATGCATTTTCTTTACCCCATCGACACACGCTAACACTTCTTTTCCAATCATGCTGTAGGCTTTCTCAGCCTTAGACAGACTCCTGGTTGTAGTTTTCCGAAAGCATTAGCTTGTTGCAATACACACCCGACGCCATATGACGACACATCACATACTAGTACCAAACGCTTACATGGATCATACAACACAAGCAATTTGTTTGAGCATAATAATTTTCTTGCTTTTACAAAGGCATTTTCTTGGCTTTTGCCCCAAACTCGTTTGTCCCCTTTTCATTGTAAGGCATGTAGTGGTTCTAGCAGGGTGCTGGGACCCGGTAAGAAGTTATCAAAGTAGTTCAAGAGTCCCAGAAACGAACGCAGCTTCGTTACGTTCTGTGGCCTCGGTGCGTTATCAATTGCTTCCGTCTTTGCGTTAGTGGGCCCGATGCCATCCGCTGCTATCCTCCTTCCCAAGAACTCCACTTCAGGCACCAGGAAAATGCACTTCAAACATTTTAACCTGAGCCCCATGTGGTTGAGTTGACTAAGGAACTTCTCCAGGTTCTGCAGGTGCTCGACTATGTTCCGACCTGTGACCAAGATGTCGTCCTGGAAGACCATGGTGTACGGGACTGACTTCAGTAAACTTTCCATGCTTCTCTGGAATATCGCCGCCGCTGATCGGATTCCAAATGGGCATCTGTTATAAACAAAAAGACCTTTGTGCATTTTAATGCAGGTGAGAGCCTTCGATGATTCCTCCAGTTCCTGCGTCATGTAAGCTGAAGTCAGATGCTGCTTTGTCAACGTCTTTCCTCCCGCCAGCGCTGCAAAGAGGTCGTTGGCTTTTGGTAGTGGGTATTGGTCCTGCAGGTAGAAACGATTGATAGTTACTTTGTAATCGCCACAGATTCTGACAGTGCCGTCTCCCTTGAGGACTCAGACAATAGGACTGGCCCACTTGCTGAACTTGATTGGTGAGATGATGCCCTCTCTTTGTAGCCGGTCTAGCTCGATCTTTACACTTTCTCTCATCATGTACGGTACTGCTCTCGCCTTGTGATGGATGAGTCGCGCCCCCGGATTTAAATGGATCTGCACTTTTGCTCCTTGGAATTTCCCGATGCCTGGTTCGAACAAAGAAGGAAATTTGTTTAAGTCCTGGGCACACAAAGTGTCGTCAGTGGGTGATAGTGCTTGGATGTCGTCCCAGTTCCAGCGTATCTTTCCCAGCCAGCTCCTGCCGAGCAGCGTGGGACCATCGCCCGGTACCACCAAGAGTGATAGCTTGTGCACCGCTCCATCATAGGAGACCTTTACGGTAGCACTACCAATGACAGGAATCAGTTCTTTTGTGTAAGTTCTTAGTTTCGTGCGAATTGGAGTTAAGACTGGTCTTGAGGCCTTGTTGCACCACAACCTTTCGAAAGTCTTTTTGCCCATGATGGACTGGCTTGTGCCCGTGTCCAGCTCCATTGACACCGGGAGTGCATTTAGTTCAACATTCAGCATTATTGGGGGACAATTCGTGGTGAATGTGTGCACCCCATGTACCTCTGCCTCCTCTATCTGAGGCTGTGGTTCTTGGTGATCCTCCGTGGATCTGTCCTCCTCTTTAAAATTCTGACGGGTTTAGACAGGTTAGATGCAGGAAGAATGTTCCCAATGTTGGGGAAGTCCAGAACCAGGGGTCACAGTCTGAGGATAAGGGGTAAGCCATTTAGGACCGAGATGAGGAGAAATTTCTTCACCCAGAGAGTGGTGAACCTGTGGAATTCTCTACCACAGAAAGTAGTTGAGGCCAATTCACTAAATATATTCAAAAGGGAGTTAGATGAAGTCCTTACTACTCGGGGGATCAAGGGTTATGGCAAGAAAGCAGGAAGGGGGTACTGAAGTTTCATGTTCAGCCATGAACTCATTGAATGGCGGTGCAGGCTAGAAGGGCTGAATGGCCTGCTCCTGCACCTATTTTCTATGTTTCTATGTTTCTATACCGTGGTGGTTTGCAGGTTTAACAGGCTTAGCAGCTCGCCTGCATACTCGTTGGAGGTGTCCCATTGTTCCACAGCCCTTGCAAATGTATCCTTTGAATCTGCATGAATGGAAACAATGATCACCCCCGCAGCGCCAACAAGGTGTTAATGGCCTTGCATTCATCACCCTTGATGGTGGACTCTGAGACATCTGCGGATGTTTAGCCGCAGTAATGTGTGACCTGCCCTGTACGTTACGATTCGAAAACAACATCACTTTATTCACAGTACTTGTAGCAGCACTTGTGTGCTGAGAGATTTGCTTCGTATTTTGACTGGTGGCAATGAATGCCTGGGCTGTCGCTATGGCCTTACTCAAGGTTGGGGTCTCTACAGTCAGAAGTTTGCGAAGTGTGGTTTCGTGACCAATGCCAAGTACGAAAAAGTCTCTGAGCATGTTCTCCAAATGTCCTTCAAATTCATAATGTCCTGCAAGGCGTCATAGCTCAGCGACATAACTCGCCACTTCCTGGCCTTCAGATCTTTTGTAGGTGTAGAACCAGTACCTCGTCATCAGAACGCTTTCCTTCGGGTTCAAGTGCTCTCGGACCAGTGTGCACAAGTCGTCGTACAATTTCGCCATGGGTTTCGCTGCAGTGAGCAAATCCTCCATGAGGCTATACGTTGGTGCCCCACAGACGGTGAGGAGAATCGCTCTACGTTTGGAAGAGTTCTCTTCCCCATCTATCTCGTTGGCCATGAAGTATAGGTCGAGTCGCTCCACAACAGTTTCCCAATCGTCTCCCTCTGAGAATTTCTCCAGGATGCCCATTGTTCTCTGCATCTTTGGGTTCGCTATCTGTATCTCGTCACCAGTTGTTGTGTATGCAGAAAGAGTCAGACTGAACACTGTGAGCTCAAAGTAACGTGTGACCTTAGTCTTTTATTGCAGGTCTCCAGAGTGTCTCTCCAACTTGTGAAGCCTTCTTAAATATCTGTGCTCCTAAGGGATTATGGGATCCCTTGGGACTCTGGGGAATGAGCCCTCTTGTGGCTGTACAGAGTAAATACAAGTCCACATATATAACAGTAATAATCTCTAGATTACTGCCTGAGCCATGAGCAAATTTGCATAGGGTAAATATGATCAGAGAGATGAACGTGTGGTTCAAAGATTGGTGTGGGAGAAATGGGTTTTGGTTCATGGGACACTGGCACCTGTACTGGGGTAAGAGGGAGCTGTTCCATTGGGATGGACTCCACTTAGACCGTGCTGGGACTAGGGTCCCGGTGAATCAAATAACTAGGGCTGTAGAGAGGGCTTTAAACTAATTAGTGGGGGTGGGGGGGAGAGTTCAGGTGAGCGTAAATTAAAAAAGTCAAAGAATAAGTAGAAGGCAATAGAGCACGGTAGCACTGGGGGAATTGAAAACCAGAGCATGACAGGAAGGGACAGAATGTATAAACATAAAGATATATCACAAAGTGGGGTCAAAGCAGGAAAAAAATGGTTAAAAAAAATCAAATTTAAAAGCTCTTTATCTGAATGCATGCAGCATTCATAACAAAATAGATGAGTTGACGGCACAAATAGATACAAATGGGTATGATCTGACAGCCATTACAGAGACATGGTTGCAAAGTGACCAAAGCTGGGAATGAAATATTCAGGGATATTTGACAATTCGGAAGGACAGACAAAAAGAAAAACAAGGTGGGGCAGCGCTGTTAATAAAGGATGCGATCAGTCCGATAGTGAGAAATAATATTGGCTCAGAAGATCAAGATGTTGAATAAGTTTGGGTGGAGATAAGGAATAATAATGTGAAAAAGTCAATGGTGGATGTAGTCTATAAGCCCCCTAACAGTAGGTACACAGTTGGACGGAGTATAAATCAAGAAATAATGGAGGCTTGTAAAAAAGGAATGGCAATAATCATGGGAGATTTTAACCTGCATATTGATTGGACAAAGCAAATTGGCCAGGGTAGCCTTGAGGAAGAATTCATAGAGTGTATCCAGGATAGTTTGCTTGAACAGTACATTGCGGTACCAACCAGGGAGCAGGCTATCTTAGATCTGGTACTATATAATGAGACAGGATTAATAAATGATCTCCTAGTAAAAGATCCTCCAGGAATGAGTGACCATAGCATGGTTGAACTTCAAATTCAGTTGGAGGGTGAGAAAATTGGATCTCAAACCAGTGTCCAAAGCTTAAATAAAGGAGAATACAAAGGTATGAAGGCAGAGTTGGCTAAAGTGGACTGGGAAAATAGCTTAAGGTGTGGGACGGTTGATGAACTGTGGCAGACATTTAAGGAGATATTTCATAACTCTCAACAAAAATATATCCCAATGAGAAGTAAATACTGTAAGAGAAGGAATAACCATCCGTGACTAACTAAGGAAATAAGGGATGGTATCAAATTGAAAACAAGGGCGTATAAAATGGCCAAGACTAGTGGGATGCCAAAGGATTGGGAAACTTTTAAAAACCAGCAAAGAATGGGGAAGATAGATTATGAAAGTAAACTAGCATGAAATGTAAAAAAAAATAGCAAGAGTTTCTACAGGTACATAAAAAGGAAAAGAGTGGCTAAAGTAAATGTTGGTCCCTTACAGGATGAGACTGGGGAATTAATAATGGGGAACAGGGAAATGGCAGAGACTTTGAATAAATATTTTGTATCGGTCTTAATGCAGAAGACATTAAAAACATCCCAATAATGGATAATCAAGGGGCTAAAGGGAAGGAGGAACTTAAAAATATCACTAAAAAAGTAATACTCAGCAAAATAATGGGACGAAAGGCAGACAAGTCCGCTGGACATGATGACTTACATCCTAGGGTCTTAAAAGAAGTGACTGCAGAGATAGTGGATGCATTGGTTGTAATCTACCCAAGTTCCCTGGATTCTGGAGAAAACCACAAATGTAACACCCCTATTTAAAAAAGGAGGCAGACAAAAAGCAGGAAACTGTAGACCAATTAACCTAACATCTGTCGGGAAAATGCTGCAGTTATTTATTAAGGAAGCAGTAGCAGGACATTTGGAAAAGCATAATTCAATCAAGCAGAGTCAGCATGGTTTTATGAAAGTGAAATCAAGTTTGACAAATTTGTTGGAGTTCTTTGAGGATGTAACGAGCAAGATGGATAAAGGGGAACCAGTGGATATGGTGTATTTGGATTTCCAGAAGGCATTCGATAAGGTGCCATATAAAAGGTTACTGCACAAGATAAAAGTTCACGGGGTTAGGGGTAACATATTAGCACGGATAGAGGATTGGCTAACTAACAGAAAACAGAGAGTCGGGATAAATGGGTCATTTTCCGTTTGGCAAACAGTGAACAGTGGGGTGCCGCAGGGATCGGTGCTGGGATCTCAACTATTACAATCTATATTAATGACTTGGATAAAGGGACGAAGTGTAATGTAGCCAAGTTTGCTGATGCTACAAAGATGTGTGGGAATGCAAATTGTGAGGATGACACAAAAACTCTGCAAAGGGATATAGACAGGCTAGGTGAGTGGGCAAAAATTTGGCAGATGGAGCATAACGTGGGAAAATGCGAGGTTATCCACTTCGGCAGAAAAAATAGAAAAGCAAATTATAATTTAAATGGAGAAAAATTGCAAAGTGCTGCAGTACAGAGGAACCTGGGGGTCCTTGTGTACGAAACACAAAAGTTAGTATGCAGGTACAGCAAGTAATCACGAAGGCAAATGGAATGTTGGACTTTATTGCAAGGGGGATAGTGTATAAAAGCAGAGAAGTCCTGTTACAACTGTACAGGATATTGGTGAGGTCACATCTAGAGCACTGCATCCAATTTTGGTCTCCGTATTTAAGGAAATATATACTTGCATTGGAGGCTGTTCAGAGAAGTTTCACTAGGTTGATTCCAGAGATGAGGGGGTTGACTTAAAAAGATAGGTTGAGTAGGTCGGGCCTATACTCATTGGAATTCAGAAGAATGAGAGGAGATCTTATCGAAACATAAGATAATGAGGGGCTCGACAAGGTAAATGCAGAGAGGATATTTCCACTCATAGGGGAAACTAAGACTAGGGGGCATAGTCTCAGAATAAGGGGCTGCCCATGTTCTTATGTTCTACAATGCAAGTTCATTTGAATGCCAGAATAGTTTTGAATGCCAGAATAGTTTTATTGACCTGGTGCAAGTGACACATGTTAGTGATTCATCTTAAGAATATAAGAAATAGGAGCAGGAGTAGGCCATTTGACCCCTCGAGCCTGCTCCACCATTCAATAAGATCATGGCTGATCTGATCTTGGTCTAAAGTCCACTTCACTGCCCGCTCCCCATAACCCTTCACTCCCTTATCATTCAAAAACTGTCTATCTCCACCTTAAATATATTCAATGACGCAGCCTCCACAACTCTCTGGGGAAGAGAATTCCAAAGATTCCCGACCGTCTGAGAGAAGAAATTCCCCCTCATTTCCGTTTTAAATGGGCAACCAGTTATTCTGAAATTATGCTCCCTAGTTCTAGATTCCCCCACGAGGGGAACAATCTTCCATTTGATTTTAGCTACTATCTGTATCATTATGGCCTGCATTACCATATGTGTGATGCATGCTAGAGAAAGGGGGAGACATGCAGGGTTTGGCAGTTTAGAGCATGACGAGGAAGTTCAATTAGGTTTTAGAAAGGTAAGTTTACTGAATATGTATGGGCTATGTCAAGAGTCCACGAATGTTTGTAATTGCATAGTCAGTGGAAATGGAAGTGGTTTAAAGTGATCCAAACAATGTGGCCTTTGATTGTACCACATTATTGTACCAGCAAATTGTGTTAGGAAAATTGATGGGATTGAGGGCCGGTAAATCCCCAGGGCCTGACAGTCTGCATCTCAGAGTACTTAAGGAAGTGGCCCTAGAAATAGTGGATGCATTGGTGGTCATTTTCCAACATTCTATAGACTCTGGATCAGTTCCTATGGACTGGAGGGTAGCTAATGTAACCCCACTTTTTAAAAAAGGAGGGAGAGAGAAAACAGGGAATTATATACCAGTCAGCCTGACATCGGTGGTGGGGAAAATGTTGGAATCCTTTATTAAAGATGTAATAGCAGCGCATTTGGAAAGCAGTGACAGGGTCGGTCCACGTCAGCATGGATTTATGAAAGGGAAATCATGATTGACAAATCTTCTAGAATTTTTTGAGGATGGACAAGGGGGAGCCAATGGATGTGGTGTATTTAGACTTTCAAAAGGCTTTTGACAAGGTCCCACACAAGAGATTAGTGTGCAAAATTAAAGCACATGATATTGGGGGTAATGTATTGACAGAGAACTGGTTGGCAGACAGGAAGCAAAGAGTAGGAATAAACGGGTCCTTTTCAGAATGGCAGGCAGTGACTAGTGGGGTACCGCAAGGTTCAGTGCTGGGACCCCAGCTATTTACAATATACATTAATGATTTAGACGAAGAAATCTCCATGTTTGCAGATGACACTAAGCTGGGTGGCAGTGTGAGCTGTGAGGAGGATGCTAAGAGGCTACAGGGTGACTTGGACAGGTTAGGTGAGTGGGCAAATACATGGCAGATGCAGTATAATGTAGATAAATGTGAGGTTATCCACTTTGGTGGTAAAAACAGGAAGGCAGATTATTATCTGAATGGTGACAGATTAATAAAAGGGGAGGTGCAATGAGACCTGGGTGTCATGGTACATCAGTCATTGAAAGTTGGCATACAGGTACAGCAGGCGATGAAGAAAGCAAATGGCATGTTGGCCTTCATAGCGAGAGGATTTGAGTATAGGAGCAGGGAGGTCTTACTACAGTTGTACAGGGCCTTGGTGAGGCCACACCTTGAATATTGTGTACAGTTTGGTCTCCCAATCTGAGGAAGGACATTCTTGCTATTGAGGGAGTGCAGCGAAGGTTCACCAGACTGATTCCCGGGATGACAGGACTGACATATGAAGAAATACTGGATCAACTAGGCTTATATTCAATGGAATTTAGAAGAATGAGAGAGGATCTCATAGAAACATATAAAATTCTGACGGGATTGGATAGGTTAGATGCGGAAAGAATGTTCCCGATGTTGGGGAAGTCCAGAACCAGGGGTCACAGTCTAAGGATAAGGAGTAAGCCATTTAGGACCAAGATGAGATGAAACTTCTTCACTCAGAGAGTTGTGAGCATGTGGAATTCTCTACCACAGAAAGTTGTCGAGGCCAGTTCGTTAGATATATTCAAAAGGGAGTTGGATGCGGCCCTTATGGCTAAAGGGATCAAGGGGTATGGAGAGAAAGCAGGAATGACGTACTGAAGTGCATGATCAGCCATGATCATATTGAATGGTGGTGCAGGCTCAAAGGGCCGAATGTCCTACTCCTGCATCTATTTTCAATGTATAATGTCTGTGAGCTTGTAATGTTTGTAGCTCCACACTGTGGATGTGGACGTATTGTGTACTGCAACTACAGAGTTAATAATTATACAGAAGCAGCAAGTTCTAGAGACTTCCGAGAGCTGCTTGCCATGTTAGAAAGCTGTGTGTGCTTGTGCTCTGTGAATATATCACATTTGGTGGCAAGATGGGATTTTTCGGATGATTTAAAGCTGAAATTTTGTTGGTAAAGCATTCAGCCAGCCAACAGAGAGAATTTGGAAGCTTATATGTCTTTGGAAAAAGCTACAAAATCCTAGGTAAAAAAACGAGCATACTGTCTGCACTGCAGAGACAATATGGCGGCACGCATAGCAGTAATAGGACACTTAGGTGAATATAAACACGACCAGGAAAGGTTTAAAGCGTATGTGGATCGGCTAGAAATATATTTCACTGCAAATAACATAATCGAAGTTCCAGAGAATGCAGATCAGAACCGGGCTGTGTTGAAACGTAAGCAAGCTATGTTCTTATCTGCAGCTGGACCGGAATTGTATGAAACCCTGGTAAATCTGCTTGTGCCTGACGAGCCAAAGGACACAATGCTGAAAGAGATTTTAATGAAGCTGGAGCAGCACTACAACCCAAACCATTAGAAATTGCTGAAAGCTATCGTTTCGATATATGGGGTCAAAAGACTGATGATTGTATCAGTGATTACATTGTAGCATTAAAAAATCACTGTAATTTTGGAAACTTTCAAAATCGAGCATTGCAGGATTGTTTTGTTTGTGGGGTGAAAAATGATGCGATTAGAAGAAAGTTATTGACGACAGATGACTTGACTTTTGAGATTGTTTGTCAGACAATGAGGTTGATGGGCATGGCCAATCAATATTCCCGAGAATTTCATAATAATTACGGTCATCAATCAACCAAGGTAAATCGCCTGCAGATTCAAAGTAAAAGGCGGTGGGGGCTCAAAGTCTCAGAAACTGGAAATTCTAACAGAGCATCCAAGTCATGCTATAGGTGCCTAGGGCAACATATTGCTCAAAGTTGTTCATATGTGAAGGCAGAGTGTTTCTTCTGCAAAAAGACTGGGCATCTTGCGATGGCATGCCGACTGAAGGGTAAACCAGTTTTCAAAGTTACGAGTAGAAATCCCCAAAGACTACATAGCATGGAAGAGGAACAACAGGACGAGGAGATGTTAGAGTTACACCTCATCAGGAGCATGAGGTTAATGGACAGCGATTCGAAAAGTATCAAAATCCACATAGATGTTGCGGGATTCAAGATACCAATGGAACTTGACATGGATGCCTTCGTGAGTGCAGTATTGGAGTCGCTATACCTCGACAAATTGCATGATTTCCCATTGGAGAAACCCAAGATGGAGCTGCGAGGCTGCTCGGGAGAGAAAATTCCTGTGGTAGGTCGTATCACCGTACCGGTGAAATACAAGGATCAATTTCAGAACTTGCCTCTAATAGTAGTGAAAGGAGACAGTCGGGGAGCAGCGTCGGGAGCCAGCGGGACTCCAAAGAGGTGGAGCAGCAGCGTCGGAGAGGCCGACAAGAGGCCAGCCGGTGCAGCTGCAACAGGGAGGCAAAAAGGAAGTAGAAAGAAATCAAAAGCTGACGTCACAGCCAAGGGGGTAAGTGATTGGCTGGTGATTGGTGAGGACTTTTTCTTTTTCTTTACTTTATCAGTAAGTAACCTTTAGCATTATTATTGCAAAATTAAGTTAATCTAAGGGTTAAGTCATGTCAGGACAGCTTGGACATGTGTTATGCTCCTGCTGTGCTATGTAGGAAGTCAGGACGCTTCCAGTGAACCTGACGACTACATGTGTGGGAAGCGCATTCACCTGCAGCACCTGACAGACTGCATTGCGGCACTGGAACTGCGGGTGGATTTACTCTGGAGCATCCACGATGCTGAGAATGACGTGAATAGCACATTTTGTGAGTTGGCCACACCATAGGTAAAGGGTACACAGCCTAGATAGGGGATGGGTGACCTACAGGAAGAGCAGTGGAAGCAAGGTATTGCAGAGGTCCCCTGCGGTCATCCCCCTGCAAAACAGATATACCGCTTTGGGTACTGTTGAGGGGGATGACTCATCAGGGGAGAGCAGCAGCAGCCAAGTTCGTGGCACCATGGGTGGCTCTGCTGCACATGAGGACAGGAAAAAAATTGGAGAGCTATAGTGATAGGGGATTCTATTGTAAGGGGAATAGATAGATGTTTCTGCAGCCGCAACCGAGACTCCAGGATGGTATGTTGCCTCCCTGGTGCAAGGGTCAAGGATGTTACGGAGCGGGTGCAGGACATTTTGAAGAGGGAGGGTGATCAGCCAGTTGTCGTGATGCATATAGGTACCAACGATATAGGTAAAAAACGGGATGAAGTCTACAAGACGAATTTAGGGAGCTCGGAGCTAAATTAAAAAGTAGGACCTCAAAAGTAGTAATCTCAGGATTGCTACCAGTGCCACGTGCTAGTCAGAGTAGGAATCGCAGGATAGCTCAGATGAATACGTAGCTTGAGGAATGGTGCAGAAGGGAGGGATTCAAATTCCTGGGACACTGGAACCGGTTCTGGGGGAGGTGGGACCAGTACAAACTGAACCGTCTGCACCTGGGCAGGACCGGAACCAATGTCCTGGGGGAGTGTTTGCTAGTGCTGTTAGGGAGGAGTTAAACTAATATGGCAGGGGGATGGGGACCTATGCAGGGAGACAGAGGGAAGTAGAATGGGGACAGAAGCAAGAGATAGAAAGAAGAAAAGTAAAAAGTGGATTGCAGAGAAACCCAAGGCAAAAAGCAAAAAGGGCCAAATTACACAAAATTCTAAAGGGGCAAAGTATGTTAAAAAGACAAGCCTGAAGGCTCTGTGCCTCAATGGGAGGAGTATTCGGAATAAGGTGTACGAATTAACTGCGCAGATAGCAGTTATCGGATAGGATGTAATTGCCATCACGGAGACATGGTTCCAGGTTGACCAAGGCTGGGAGCTCAACATCCAGGGGTATTCAACATTCAGGAAGGATAGACAGAAAGGAAAAGGAGGTGGGGTGGCATTGCTGATTAAAGAGGAAATTAATGCAATAGTAAGGAAGGACATTAGCTTGGATGATGTGGAATCGGTATGGGTGGAGCTACGGAATACCAAAGGGCAGAAAATGCCAGTGGGAGTTGTGTACAGACCACCAAACAGTAGTAGTGAGGATGGGGACAGCATCAAACAATAAATTAGGGATGCGTGCAATAAAGGTACAGCAGTTATATGATTGACTTTAATCTACATATTGATTCGGCTAACCAAACTGGTAGCAATGCGGTGGAAGATGATTTCCTGGAGTGTATTAGGGATGGTTTTCTCGTCCAATATGTCGAGGAACCAACTAGAGAGCTGGCCATCCTAGACTGGGTGATGTGTAATGAGAAGGGACTAATTAGCAATCTTGTTGTGCGAGGCCCCTTGGGGAAGAGTGACCATAATATGGTAGAATTCTTTATTAAGATGGAGAGTGACACAGTTAATTCAGACTCTCGGGTCCTGAAGTTAAGGAAAGGTAACTTCAATGGTATGAGACGTTAATTGGCTAGAATAAACTGGCGAGTGATACTTAAAGTGTTGACAGTGGATAGGCAATGGTAAACATTTAAAGATCACATGGATGAACTTCAACAATTGTACATCCCTGTCTGGAGTAAAAATAAAACGGGGAAGGTGACTCAACCATGGCTAACAGGGGAAATTAAGGATAGTGTTAAATCGAAGGAAGAGGCATATAAATTGGCCAGAAAAAGCAGCAAACCTGAGGATTGGGAGAATTTTGTAATACAGCAGAGGAGGACAAAGGGTTTAATTAGGAGGAGGAAATAGAGTATGAGAGGAAGCTTGCTGGGAACATAAAAACTGACTGCAAAAGTTTCTATAGGTATGTGAAGAGAAAAAGATTAGTGAAAACAAACGTAGGTCCCTTGCAGTCAGATTCAGGTAAATTTATAATGGGGAACAAAGAAATGGCGGACCAGTTAAACAACTACTTTGGTTCTGTCTTCACGAAGGAAGACACAAATAACCTTCCGGAAATACGAGGGGACCGAGGGTCTAGTGACAAGGAGGAACTGAAGGAAATCTTTATAAGGTGGGAAATGGTGTTAGGGAAATTGATGGGATTGAAGGCCGATAAATCCCCGGGGCCTGATAGTCTGTATCCCAGAGTACTTAAGGAAATGGCCATAGAAATAGTGGATGTATTGGTGATCACTTTCCAACAGTATATCGACTCTGGATCAGTTCCTATGGACTGGAAGGTAGCTAATGTAACACCACTTTTTAAGAAAGGAGGGAGAGAGAAAACAGGTAATTATAGACTGGTTAGCCTGACATCAGTCATGGGGAAAATGTTGGAATCAATTATTAAAGATGAAATAGCAGCACATTTGGAAAGCAATGACGGGATCGGCCCAAGTCAGCATGGATTTATGAAAGGGAAATCCTGCTTGACAAATCTTCTGGAATTTTTTGAGGATGTAACTGGTGGAGTGGACAAGGGAGAACCAGTGGATGTGGTGTATTTGGACTTTCAAAAGACTTTTGACAAGGTCCCACACAAGAGATTGGTGTGCAAAATGAAAGCACATGGTATTGAGGGTAAATTACTGACGTGGATAGAGAACTGGTTGGCGGACAGGAAGCAGAGAATTGGGATAAACAGACCCTTTTCAGATTGGAAGGCAGTGACTAGTGGGGTACCGCAGGGCTCAGTGCTGGGACCCCACCTATTTACAATATACATTAATGATTTGGATGAGGGAATTGAGTGTAATATCTCCAAGTTTGCAGATGACACTAAGCTACGTGGCAGTGTGAGCTGTGAGGAGGACGCTAAAAGGCTGCAGGGTGACTTGGACAGTTAGATGAGTGGGCAAATGCATGGCAGATGCAGTATAATGTGGATAAATGGGAGGTTATCCACTTTGGGGGCAAAAACACGAAGGCAGAATATTATCTGAATGGTGGCAGATTAGGAAAAGGGGAGGTGCAGCGAGACCTGGGTGTCTTGCTACATCAGTCATTGAAAGTTAGCTTGCAGGTTCAGCAGGCGGTGAAGAAGGCAAATGTTATCTTGGTCTTCATAGCTAGGGGATTTGAGTATAGGAGAAGGGAGGTCTTACTGCAGCTGTACAGGGCCTTAGTGAGGCCTCACCTGGAATATTATGTTCAGTTTTGGTCTCCTAATCTGAGGAAGGATGTTCTTGCTATTAAGGGAGTGCAGCGAAGATTCACCAGACTGATCCCCGGGATGACAGGACTGACATATGAGGAGAGACAGGATCGACTGGGCCTAAATTCACTGGAGTTTAGAAGGATGAGAGGGGATCTCATAGAAACATGTAAAATTCTGATGGGACTGGACAGGTTAGATGCAGGAAGAATGTTCCTGATGTTGGGGAAGTCCAGAACCAGGGGACATAGTCTAAGGATAAGGGGTAAGCCATTTAGGACTGAGATGAGGAGAAACTTCTTCACTCAGAGAGTTGTTAACCTGTGGAATTCCCTATCGCTGAGAGTTGTTGCTGCCAGTTCATTGGATGTAGTCAAGGGGGAGTTAGATATGGCCCTTACGGCTAAAGGGATCAAGGGGTATGGAGAGAAAGCAGGAAATGGGTACTGAGGTGAATGATCAGCCATGATCTTATTGAATGGTGGTGCAGGCTTGAAGAGTTTACCAATAATATGGAGAATAGTAGTGGCATCAGCTACACTAGCTTTGATAGAATCCAATTCAGTGATTCATGACGCACCTAATTGCCTTGAGTAATTAAACCTAAACCTATAATAGCAATGAGAGTCAGATAATTTGCTGCTGTGTTTTTGCAATTTCTCTGCCTCCTCTTCTTGAAGGCACTCTCTCTTGTTAGGTGTGGCTCTGTATTGTCTAATCATCATCATAGGCAGTCCCTCGGAATCAAGGAAGACTTGCTTCCACTCTAAAAATGAGTCCTTAGGTAGCTGAACGGTCCCATACGAGAACCACAGACCCTGTCACAGGTGGGACAGATAGTCGTTGAGGGAAAGGGTGGGTGGGACTGGTTTGCCGCACGCTCTTTCCGCTGCCTGCGCTTGATTTCTGCATGCTCTCGGCGACGAGATTCGAGGTGCTCGCCGCCCTCCCGGATGCACTTCCTCCAATTAGGGCGGTCTTTGGCCACGGACTCCCAGGTGTCAGTGGGGATATTGCACTTTTTCAGGGAAGCTTTCAGGACTGTATTGTCTAGTACTAATATGTCCTACCTACTAGGCCAATGGGAAACCAATTGCTATCTGAAGACTTTCTTAATATAAGAACATAAGAACATAAATGGGAACATTTCAGTGGCAAATAAAAATCTAACAGCTTTTTTCACAAAGTATACGAAGATAGGGATGTACAGGACTAGAAATGACTAGTGGTCCATCTAGTCAGTCCATTTGTCAAGTTTTTAGAGTCACCCTTTTGCGTCAGCTTTTCCCATTATAAATTCCTATATCCCCATTTGATATTGAAAAGTTATATGTATCAACCATCACAATTGTAATTTTGCACTTCGGTGGCTCTGGAAAATCAAGGGGCTGAAATTGCCCCGCGCCCCATCCAGTGGCGGTAACCTTCCGGGCCCAGGTCAGTGATCGCCCAGGCTGGAAGTCCTGCCCCTGGCGGGAATTGCTCTTTACACCCATCAAACGACGTGGAGTGCTGTCTCAGGCAAAAAATAATGTCAGCCCGAGGAGCATGCGGCCTCCCCTTTAAGTAGTGCCCAGGTAGATTTCCGCGCAAGCCTCGTGTCCCGCGGGGCAATGTCGGACGTGGGGCGCAAAGGGATTGGTACGGGGCATTGAGTGGTCAGCCCGTTCGGCGATTACGTCATCACCAGGTGCGCGCTGGTCCGGCGCTAACTTTAAATCACCCCTAAAATCCCAGGGGCAATTTCGCCCCATGCACAACCAGTGCACGCCGAAAAGGCAATTGGGACCCGTTAGCGCATTCCCGCAGTGCTAACAGGGCGCAAAAATGGGACAATTTTGGCCCTCAAATCTCTGACTTGTTTCTTTGAGCTTCTTTGCCATCTTGTTTTGCTTTTAGTAAGCTTCCAGAAAGTAAGCATTAAACTGCACATTTAACGTCAGGACGTCCTACCGCCTCTCTCCTTGACCTCCTTTTATATTGCTCACTCACAAATCTCCCTTGAAGTCTGCGTGCACCATTGGTGTCCTTCCTACTGCACCCTACTCTGCCTCTCCTTGACTTCTGCACCACACTTCATCTTAACATTTCCCATAATGATAAGCAGCAACAAGTACCCAAGCAGCTCCAGCGATGATAACCGGAGTGGGGAGAAACTCTGGGAATCAGAGTGGCCCACAGCATTTTCCAGCTGCACACATGATTCGCAGCCCAGTGCTTAAAATCTGTTGGCTCCACTGCTGGCTCCACTCGTGGGACCTCTTCTCCTTTGATCCAAAACCCAGCCCCATGCCTCTTGATGTCGCAGTTCTGGTTGCCTGCTTTCCTCTTTGCTCCTGTCCCCGCTCACCTTATGATATATGGCCCCTCTCCTCTGTAAGCTTCTTGCCCCGTCTCTCACGGCCCTTGGCTGTCTGCTTACTTCCTCACTCCTGACCCTGGAGCCAAGCTCAATTTAAGATAATAAAAATGGCCTATTCGTTGGTCCGCTCCTCTCATCAATTCTGGCTGAGCCAAATACCCTGTTTATTTTCTTTTTAAAAATATTTTTTCTCTCTTTGTGTTGGTTTTCTGATTTCTTTCAGATACAGTGTATGAGTAATTTGAGGCATGACATTGTAGCAAGCTTTGGAGGAAAACGGAGACTTTGAACCTATGGTTATCAAAGCTCTCCACCCCTGGGGTTTTCCTCATGTTATGTCTGGGTCTGTTGTAGACTAATTGAAAGGGATTGACTGCCAGGGTTAGTCAACAACTTCATTATCATGGTCTCTTCTGATAACCACGCGGCAAAGCAGGAAACCTCCATCTCCACAAGAACAGACCAAGAAGCAAGGAAGGTGGCCGTGTGCTTTGCTTGACTCAGAAGCTATCTGCATGTTCAACTGGATGTTAAAGATCAGGGTGATTGGAGCGTGGGCAGATACAGCAGGAGCAGCGAGGTCGGGGCGAAGGAGCGGCGAGAGACTGTGGAGGGATGTGATCGGGGCCCAGTAGAAGTGTGAGTTCGGGGCCAGGGGCCCAGGGGCAGCATGGACCAGCCCACACTGCCATATGTGTGCGCACTTGTTCCGTGCAGCAGAGCTGGTCTCCAGTCGTCCTGGTTAACCCTTGCCACTGGACCAAGACCTAGCTCTGTCAAGCCCGTGTGGTGGCTGGTGTGCAATGGCCACCACACGTTAAAAAAATCCACGCACAGGCATCTTCCACCCTTGAGGATTAGTTCAGGTCCTTCATTCGAAACACCTGTGAATTCATCCTTTTTTAGCGTGGAAGCAAGTCATCCTCATTTCGAGGGACTGCTTATGATGATGATGATATCATTGCATCATGTGACTCATCATAGACAGTGCCTCAGAATCGAGGAAGACTTGCTTCCGCTCTTAAAATGAGTCCTTAGGTGGCTGAACAGTCCAATACGAGAACCACAGTCCATGTCACAGGTGGGACAGATAGTCATTGAGGGAAGGGGTGGGTGGGACTGGTTTGCCACATGCTCTTTCCGCTGCCTGCGCTTGATTTCTGCATGCTCTCAGCGATGAGACTCGAGGTGCTCAGTGCCCTCCTGGTTACACTTCCTCCACTTAGAGCAGTCTTTGGCCAGGGACTCCCAGGTGTCAGTGGGGATGTTGCAGTTTATCATTGTTTGGCTATCAGGATGGTAGAAGGCAAACTAAAGAGACCATGGTCTTTTTTCACCTAGCAATTCATATGTTCTTATGATTTGCTCTCTGATGGGAATATCTCAGTTGTGCCCTCTTTTTTAAAGTTTTTCTTATGATTTTCTCTAACCTGGTACTGGGCTGTTGCTATTCAATGCTTTCCTTTTTTTGTACAGTCCCAGAGTCCGGTCCAGTAAAGACAGTAAGGGATCCAGGGCTGAATGTGGGATGCTAGCAATTCCAACTGTTTGAGAGACAGTAGGGTTCGCCTCGATTTTTCTTGGGTTCTTTGGGCTCTATTTTTGCCACGATTGTGCCTCATTTTTTGGTGTCCAAACGTTTTTTGGCATGAAATACTTTCCAACTTTCGTCAATGTTTGGACGCTGCGCCGACCATGTGTGCCAATTAAAATTTTTGGCACAGACACGAGTCAAAACGGGATCGGGCGCCGTTTTTATGGACTTAATCGATTTTGGCCATCCACAATTCTTTTCATGCTGCCCAAAAGCCCCGCCAAAAAAAACGTACGTTAACTTAAGGAATCGGCGCGGCGCACAAAAGGACAGGAGCGAGGCAATAAGAATGCAAAATAAAATGCTTTTTTTTTCACAGAGAACTCTTTTTGGAGCAGGGGAAGATTTCCAGGCCGACAGGACTGCTTCCTCGGCTGGACCCACTGTAATCCCAGGCCGAATACCACTACCGCCCAGCCCCCTGCTCCTCCTGCGAGTTGAAGTTCCGGAGCGGGAGGGCCATTCTGCCCTGGATTGCAGCGGGTCCAGCGGCGGGAGGGAGGGGGGAGTGGGTCCAGCCGGGGGGGGGGGGGGGAAGGAGTGGGTTCAGCTGCGGGGGGAGGGGGGAGTGAGTCCAGCCGGGGTGGGGGGTGGGGTAGTGGGTCCAGCTGGGGGGGGGGGGAGGGGGGAGTGGGTCCAGCTGGGGGGGGGGGGGGGGGAGTGGGTCCAGCGGGGAGGGGGGGAGAGGGTAATGGGTCCAACCGGAGGGGGAGGGAGAGGGGGGAGTGGGTCCAGTCATGGGGGGGGGAGGGGAGGAGTGGGTCCAGTCAAGGGGGGGTAGTGAGTCCAGCTGGGGAGGGGGGGTGTGGGTCTAGCCGGGAGGGAGCCTTTGTGGCCCTTTCGGCAGCAGTGGGGTAGCAGTCCTTTTGGGGAGCGGGCTTCAGCATCTCTGGTTGCCTTGGCAACTTCAGCTTTTCGCACATGCCCAGAGAGTATTTAGCGCAGACATGCAGATCCGTCCCCCTCTTTGGCGAAAGTCCCGATTTCTTTTTCTGCTGCAAACGTACACAAAAAAAATCGTACGTTAACATGTGTGGGCGCCAAAAATCCAGTAAGTGGAAAATAGGGGCCTAAAGGGCTGGATTTTCGGCTTTTAAGATTTCGGGGCGTTAATGGTGGCAGGGCGGACCTGACACCACCTGGGAAACGTTTGCACCTCAGACAGCAAAATTGGGCAGCTGGGACCTGAATGTGGGGTGGAGCGCTAAGGGAGGCGTTGCACACCTCTCTTCAGGCGCTAGTCCAGCTTAGCATGCAAAATTACCGAGCTAAAGAGCCGGCCTCGGAACGCTCTAAGAGAGGCCTGGGGAGAAGAAAGAAAACCTGAAAAAATCCTACCCAAAACATTCCCAAAAAAACCTCATGCCACCACTACATAAATTGCAAAAAAACCCAATCGCACTTACCTGAGGTCAACATTAATAACCTCTCTGCAGCCGCTACAGCTTGAACTGCCCGTCCCAGCACGGCGCTCTATGCAATGGTACAGGTTGGGTGGGAGGCAAAAATCGACCAGGGCGTTGCACACTGGCTCGCCTCTTTCAGGCGGTAATGCCCCATGTCCCGCTGAAACTGGCCTCGAAAATCCCAGCTGGCCCCCCACCCAGAAGAGCTCACCGCCGCCATTGCCGCCCCTCTGGGGAGAAAACAGAGGTGGCCAGGAGCGGAAAATCCAGCACTTTTAGTTTTAGTGATGTTGGTTCAGGGATAAATATTGGCCAGAACACTGGGGAAAACTTCCCTCTCTTCTTCAAGTACTGTCATGGGATCTTTTACGTCGACCTGAGAGGGCAGAGGGGGCCTCGGCTTAATGTCTCATCCGAATTACGTTACCTCCGGCAGTGCAGCACTCCCACAGTACTGCACTGAAGTGTCAGCCGAGATTTTGTGCTCAAGTCTCTGGGGATACAGTACATACTGCTTATAACGGGCCCGTAGCTGTTAATGCAATTCGCCCGCTATAAGTGTTAGATGGTGAAACCATCATAGGTTGTAGGAACCCTCCAGAAGATTCGGAGTGTGTCAATTACACTTTACAAAGCTAAAGTAAATCCAAATGTGTTAAAGGTAGCAGCCTGTGGCAGATGCTGGAGACTCAATCAAATAAACCACACAAAACAGCGTTGACTCTTAAGTTGATTTTAGTGTATTCAAATCACCGCCTTATTAAATGAAACTTGAAACCGCCATGTTAGTTATTGAAAGACATTTACCGGAACTTTGAAATTGACCGGCTCACATCCAAGAGGCAAGGTGTTAGCACATGCAACTTTTCTATCGAAAATATTTTGAAGTTAAGACTTATAACAATATCCAGTGACAACAGCCATTACCAACTCAGCAGGGTAGTTCTTCGGTAAAATAGGCCCTGCAACACTAGCAGCTTCCACCTCTTTTATTGTGATTTGTCCAAAATGGGTAAATAGAGTTTATTTTGTTTTGTCGAATTCGTTTTGCCACTGAAATGTCAGGATATTTTAGAGGATTGCGAATACTCCTTATCAGCTACGATGGTTCGAAGAGCTTATTGAATTGCTTGAAGTAGCCGGCGCTCTTAATACATTGTAAACGATGCCTTTGTAATTGACTTCCATGGTGATGGAAAATGGTCATCGTTAATTACCTGACATAGATGGTTGTCTATAAGTGGTGGAGACAGTATTAGGAGGGGTGAAGGATGACTAAAAGCTTGGTCAAAGAAGTGGGTTTTAAGGACGGTCTTAAAGGAGAAGGATCGGAAGAGGCGATGAGGTTTGGGAAGGAATTCCAAAATGTGGAATCTTGGCGGCTCAACTTGCATTGCACAGGCTTGTCGAAGTTTTGCAAACCAGCTACAACAAGTGATTTACACATCTTATTTGCTGTTGTGGCATTGATTATACGGCCACAAGGCATGGAATTGGGGAGTGCTGTGTTCACCTCAGAAATTACCACCTATCAACAGAATCCTCCCACCTCCAAAAAAGATGAATGTATTGACTAGGTGTGTTATGTAACGTGCAGAAGACATCTTGAGGATGAAAAGCAGCTGAATCATCCCGAGGACTAATAGTCATCAAATGAAGGTATGCACCACATGCTATATACCCCACCTTCTTTCATCTGGGGTTGTGGACAGTTAATTTTAGCTGTGGGCGTGAACAGGGCAACATGTATAACGTGTTCCTTTGGATTTTGGTTTTCTATTCATGACATAGTTGCAAAATAACAAGAAAAACAAACACAAAACAATTAATTATTTTTAACTTGGGTTAAATTATAGTTATTGAATTAGTTTTGCTCCCCTGTCTCATCCTGTAGGCAATCTACCATTATTACGTGAGACAGTGACTACACTACCCAAAGTTGAATGATCTGTTAGTGGGATACTTCAAAGTACTGTTGATGTGGGAAGATATACAATTTTGAATGACAAACATGAAATGTGTACAGGATGAATGGTCACGCTATTATACCTTCTTAGTGCAATGAAAATTGACTATATTTACACAGTAAGGTTCAAGTCAGATATATGTGACCTGTAAAGAGGGATATTTGGACTCATGGGGCTGGATTTTCGGTTCTGATCATTTCGGGGCGGTAATGGCGGCAGGCCGGTAAAGTTTGCGCCAGGAAATGGTTTGCGCCTGCAGCCACAAAATTTGCCATTTGTGCTCTGAGTGTGGAACGGAGTGCTAAGGGAGGCGTTGCACATCTTTTTTAGGGCGTAAGGCCAGCTGAGCAACTGACAATCTTGAACTAAAGAGCCAGCCTCGGAGCATCCTAAGAGGGGCTTCTGTGGGAATAAAACACACCCGACAAAAGACACATAAATATTCCCAATACCTTGCCCACCCCACATTAGGATAAATCGCAAAGATAAAAATAAACAAACCAATCAAACTTATCTGATTCATTACCTACTTCACTCATCGCCGCCGGGACCGCTCTGACCACATGGTTTACCAGGTGGTCCCACTATGGCACGTTACGGGGCGCTAGAGGGTCAGCGCTAATGAAAAATCAATGCGCTGTCGAAACCGGTGCTGTTCCACACCGACCTGAGGCTCCCGGGCAGTGCTGCTCAGTGCCCCCAAAACCCCCAACTCATTTCCCGGCGGGGCACTGGGAGCTGGCCACTGGCCCGGAAACCATCCTTGCCACCATTAACACCCCTCTGGTGCGCTAACAGAGGTGGCAACATAGGGAAAATCCAGTCCATGATCTTTTTCACATGATGAATTATCACAAGAGAAAATAGTGTTAATTGTCCCATACTTGGGCACTTTGAACGTGTGTCAGAATGAAAGGATGTCCATCAACATGGTGGCAGGGTAAGTTGATAAAGTTGTTAAAAAGTATAGAAACATAGAAACATAGAAAATAGGTGCAGGAGTAGGCCATTCGGCCCTTCGAGCCTGCACCACCATTCAATAAGATCATGGCTGATCATTCCCTCAGTACTCCTTTACTGCTTTCTCTCCATATCCCTTGATCCACTTAGCCGTAAGGGCCATATCTAACTCCCTCTTGAATATATCCAATGAACTGGCATCAACAACTCTCTGCGGCAGGGAATTCCACAGGTTAACAACTCTCTGAGTGAAGAAGTTTCTCCTCATCTCAGTCCTAAATCACGTACACCTTATCCTAAGATTGTGTCCCCTGGTTCTGGACTTCCCCAACATCGGGAACATTCTATCTGCATCTAACCTGTCCAGTCCCGTCAGAATCTTGTATATTTCTATGAGATCCCCTCTCATCCTTCTAAACTCCAATGTATAAAGGCCAAGTTGAGCCAGTCTCTCCTCATATGACAGCCCAGCCATCCCGGGAATCAGTCTGGTGAACCTTCACTGCACTCCTTCAATAGCAAGAACGTCCTTCCTCAGATTAGGAGTCCAAATTCTCCTAATATTCCAGGTGAGGCCTCACCAACGCCCTGTACAACTGCAGCAAGACCTCCCTGCTCCTATACTGAAGTCCCCCAGCTATGAAGGCCAACATACCATTTGCCTTCTTCACTGCCTGCTGTACCTGTTGTCATGTATTCAACCAGCATTGTAACCCATGTATAATCTGACTTAAGTTGTACACTGTGAGAACAATGACCACGAGGTGGGAGACACTCCTAACCTGGACCTTCAGGAATAAAAGGGGAAGCTCCACCCACCTTCATCACTTGAGTGCTAAGGAATAAAGGACAGGTCACAGACTGACCTTTTCTCAAGCATGGACCTCGTGTGCATTTATACTGTATAGTAAGGACGTATCAATGGCGACGAGAAACTGGGATTTAAACCACGTGAGCATGGCCACTAGCAGAACAGACGAGACGTACTGTGTTAAGGAATGGTTGGGACAGAGATTCAACATTGTTAAAGCAGCACACAGTTCTCCAGGCAGACAAGAGCAATCGGGCTTGCCCCAACATGTAGTCGAACCCAGAGGGGAAGCTCGACAGAGACAATGGCAAGTTGAATGGCGATTCACGCCATTGCAAGGGACAATGTGGCCAGTAATGGGGCCATCAACACCTGTTAATGGCGCACTCATGGAAAGTCACAGGGGCAGTCAGGGACGATCGACTGGCAAGGGACCTTTTTTTTCCAACAGCAGCTCATGTTGGAGGCGTGGAGGCAAACACTCAGCCGGAGTTTGCAGAGATGAGCAAAATACCAGCAGAAATTGCAGAAATGAACACTGGGAGAAATCGCTGGAAGCTGAAGTTCCGCGAGTTCATGTGGAGCACGTATACAGTTCATAAACCCGGACGCCAGACCAGTACACCACAAGGCCAGAGTGGTGCCATACATGATGCGGGAAAAGATAGAAGGCGAATTAGACTGCCTGCTGAGGGAAGGCATCATCTCGCCAGTCGAATTCAGTGACTGGGCGAGCCCAATCGTGCCGGTGCTCAAGGCGGATGGGTCGGTCAAGGATATGTGGTGATTACAAGGCCACCATCAATCGGGTGTCACTCCAAGACCAGTACCCGCTACCGAGAGCGGAGGACCTCTTTGCGACACTATCCGGTGGCAAACTTTTTTCAAAATTGGACCTGACCTCAGCTTACATGACCCAGAAGCTGGCGAGTGAGTCGAAGAAGCTGACCACCATCACGACACACAAGGGGTTGTTTGAGCACAACAGATGTCCGTTTGGAATTCGCTCGGACACCGCGATCTTCCAACGAAATATGGAAAGCCTCCTCAAGTCGATTCCAGGGACGGTGGTTTTTCAGGACGACATCCTCATCACGGATTACAATATTGAAGAACACCTCCACAACCTGGAGGAGGTGCTACACAGACTGGACCAGGTAGGGCTGCGACTGAAAAAGGCAAAGTGCGTCTTCCTAACTCCAGAGGTAGAATTCCTGGGGATGAGGGTAGCAGCAGATGGGATCAGCCCAACTGCGTCCAAGATGGAAGCGATCCAGAGAGCACCCAGGCCCCATAACACGATGGAGCTGCGTTCGTTCCTGGGACTCCTGAACTATTTTGGTAACTTTCTTCCCAAATTGAGCACGCTGCTAGAGCCGCTACACGTGTTCCTACGCAAAGGTCGTGAATGGGTCTGGGCGGACAGCCAGGAAAGGGCTTTTAATAGAGCACACAATTTGTTATGTTCCAACACTCTGTTAACACTATACAACCCATGTAAGAAACTTGTGTCATCCTATGGTGTCAGGTGTGTGTTGCAGCATGTCAATGTCAAGGGTCAGTTATAGCCGGTAGCTTATGCCTCAAGGAGTCTGTCCCGGGCAGAAAGGGGTTACGGGATGGTAGAAAAGGAGGCGCTCGCATGTGTATATGCTGTAAAGAAAATGCACCAGTCCCTGTTTGGCAGGAAATTTGAGCTGGAGACAGATCACAAACCCCTAACATCCCTTTTGGCCGACAACAAGGCCATAAATGCAAACGCATCGGCATACAGAGGTGGGCACTCACGCTCGCCGCCTATGACTATACAATTCGGCACAAACCGGGCACCGAAACCTGCGCCGATGCACTCAGCAGGCTCCCACTAGCCACCACTGAAGGGGCTATCGAGCATGCTGCTGAGATGGTCGTGGCTGTTGAAGCTTTCAGAAGCGAAGGCTCACCTGTGACAGCCCGTCAGATTAAAGTCTGGACAAATAGAGACCCAATATTGTCTCTAGTCAAGAAATGTGTCCTGAATGGGGACTGGGCAGCCACCTACAGGGCATGCCCTGAGGAATTTAAACCATTTCACAGGCGCAGGGATGAACTCTCGATTCAGGTCGATTGCCTACTGTGGGGGAAACCGTGCAGTCATGCCCAAGATGTGCAGAGAGGTGTTCATCAGAGAACTCCACAATGAGCACCCGGGCATTGTCAAGATGAAGGCAATTGCCAGGTCACACGTTTGGTGGCCAGGAATAGACGCAGATCTGGAACTTTGTGTTCGCAGGTGCAGCACGTGTGCCCAGCTGGGCAATGCGCCCAGGGAAGCCCCCCTTAGCCCCTGGCCATGGCCCACCAAGCCTTGGTCACGCATCCATGTGGACTACGCAGGTCCTTTCATGGGGAAAATGTTTTTGGTTGTAGTAGACACCTACTCCAAATGGATCGAGTGTGACATTTTAAATTCAAGCACATCTTCTGCCACGGTAGAAACTCTACGGGCAATGTTCGCGGCAATGTTGGACGTCTTGGTCAACGACAATGGCCCATGCTTCACAAGCACTGAATTCCAGGACTTCATGCAGGCAATGGAATTAACCATGTCAGAACGGCACCGTTCAGGCTGGCCTCAAACGGCCAGGCAGAACGAGCAGTGCAGATAGTCAAACAGGGGATGCTCAGAATCCAAGGGGGTTCCCTACAAAGACGCTTATCACGCCTCCTGTTGGCCTATAGATCCCGACCACACTCGCTCACAGGGGTTCCACCCGCAGAGCTGCTAATGAAAAGAACGCTCAAAACCAGGTTATCCCTTATACACCCCACCATGAAAGAAATTGTCGAGAGCAGGCGCCAGCCACAATGTGACTACCATGACAGGAATGCGAGGGCGCGATGTATTGATGTAAATGATCTGTTTTTGTCCTCAACTATGCTGCAGGGCCCAAATGGCTTGCAGGCACTGTGATTGCCAAAGAGGGAAATAGGATTCTGGTAGGTAAACTTACCAATGGACAAATCTGCCGCAAACACGTGGATCAAACAAAAAGGAGGTTCAGCAACCCCATAGAAGAAGCAGAGGAAGAGAACGATGTAGAGTTCGCTCCACCACAGGTGACCGAACACCGGAACCAAAGGAAGGAGAGTCCAGTGACTGTGGGCAGTCCGGACAGGCCTGAGGCACCGCAAACAGCAGACACTCAGGCCATTGCCCAACAACCGGAGCCCCAACTCAGGTGCTCTACAAGAGAACGTAAACCATCAGAGAGACTTAACCTATGATCTCAATAAGACTTGGCGGGGAGGTGATGTCATGTATTCAACCAGCTATGTAACCCATGTATAATCTAATCTAAGTTGTACACTGAGAACAATGACCACTAGGTGGGAGACACTCCTAACCTGGGCCTTCAGGTACAAAAGAGGAAGCTCCACTCACCTTCATCACTTGGAGTGCTAAGGAATAAAGGAGAGGTCACAGACTGACCTTCTGTCAAGCATGGGCCTCGTGTGCATTTATATGTATAGTAAGGACCTATCACTCATCTCGGCCTATATCAATATAATAGGCTACCATTTGGAGTGTCTTCCGCCCCTGCCATGTTCCAAGGGGTGATGAACCAGATTTTGCAAGGGATTGAAGAGGTAGTATATTACTTAGATGACATACTAATTTCAGCATCAAATAGGCAAATTCATAATAAGATATTGAATGAAGTCCTCAAACAGCTAGAGAAGCACAGAGTATGAGTGTCTGCTTGTAAGTGTGAGTTATTTCAAAACTCAGTGGAGTACTTAGGGGACAGAGTAGACAAAAATGGTTTACATCCAACCATGGGAAAGCTGGATGCAATCAGAAATGCACCCACTCCCAGGAATGTCACAGAATTTCGTTCATTCTTGGGTCTTTTGAACTATTATGGGAAGTTCCTACCAAATTTGGCTACAGTATTACATCCACTGAATGAATTATTGAAAAAACAGGTCCTTTGGAAGTGGTCAAAAGAATGCGCTACAGCATTCAAAGAGTGTAAAGCAAATTGGTAGAGAGCACCATGTTAGTTCACTATGACGTATCTAAGGAGATTAAGCTAGCATGTGATGCCTCTCCGTATGGAGTTGGGGCAGTAATCTCTCATGTATCAAGTAGTGGGGAGGAGAGACCAATTGGTTTTGCTTCACGCACTCTCAGTGCCAGTGAGAGTAATTATGCGCAAATCGAAAGAGAAGCTTTGGCATTAATTTTTGGGGTCAAGAAGTTCCACAAATACTTATATGGGCATAAGTTTACCATTGTTACGGACCATAAGCCCCTAACAGCAATCCTCCATCCAAAGTCCCCAGTCCCAACATTAGCTGCAGCCCAAATGCAGAGATGGGCTTTGATTTTGTCAGCATATAGATATGATATTGAATAAAGACAATTAGCTGATCACAGTAATGCTGATGCAATGTCTAGATTGCCTTCCCCATCACAAGTTACATTGGATAGGGAAGAAGTGTTTTATTTTTCATACATTGATGAACTGCCAGTTACAGCTGAAGAGATTGGTAGAGTAACCAAACGTGACCCAGTGATGTCAAAGGTGTATGATTATATTGCAAATGGATGGCCAAACCAGGTAACAGACAAATATATTCATCCATTCTTCATTCGATTGTATCATGTGGGGTGCAAGAGTGGTTATAACAAATAAATTCAGGCCAAATTATTAGGAGACCTCCATGACCAGCACCTGGAAATGTGCTTGACCAAGAGTTTTGTGCATAGTTATTTATGGTGGCCAGGTCTTGATAAAAAAATATAGAGTACATCGTGAGTCAGTGTACGACATGTCAATCGGTAAGCAAGCAACCACCATCAGTACTATTACAGCCATGGAAATGGCCTCCCAGGGTGTGGCAAAGGCTAAATATTGATTTTGCTGAGCTAGAAGGACAACAATTGTTCATTGTGATTGATAGCCATTTGAAGTGGGTTGAGGTGTTTCCAATGTGGAAAATAACAACAAGTAAAACACTGGACATCTTGCGAAGTTTATTTTCTTCATTTGGCCTCCCAGAAGAAATTGTTTCGGATAATGGACCACAATTTTGTTTCGAAGAATTTGCACAGTTCACAAGCAAAAATGGGGTGAAACATACCAAGGTTCCACCATAACACCCTGCTTCGAATGGTGCAGCAGAGCACAAAGTACAAATTGTAAAATGTGCCCTTATAAAACAAATGTTAGATCCAAATCCAAAGAAACGACAGTTGTCATTGGATCACAAATTGCCTAATTTTCTAATTGCATATCGGAATACTCCTCATACAACTACTGGTAGAACACCAGCAGAGTTGTTTCTCAAATGACAGCCACGATCCAGATTCTTGTTGTTAAAACCAAATTTGGCACAGTCCGTAGAAGAGACACAATTAAGACAGAAAGAGAATCATGATAGAGGTAGAGTAACAGAGAGAAGTGTGAAATTAAACCAGAAGGTGAGAGTGAAGAACCATCACCATAACTGGTTAAAGTGGTTACTAGGAAGAGTGGTGAAGATATGTGGTCCTCACACATGTTTGGTCAAGATGTTTGATAATGGACAGGTTAGGTTTGTTCATATTAATCATATTTTACCTACAGATATGGAAGGAGTTGAAGATGGGAAAGATTCAATTATTTCTGACTCATCTGATAGTTTTGATACACCAATAGCAAATCCTACATCCAATGTATTGGAAACAAATCCAAGAGAAAATCAGAATGTAAGTCTGAGTCCGAGTCAAGAAAACAAACAGCCTGAAGTTAGAGTGAGTTCAAATGAAAATCAAGGAAATTCTGTGGAGGAAAACATTCCTCAGGATTTGCCTCGAATGAGATTAGATTCGACACCATGTTTGGAAGGTTCTGTTCGAGATGCGAAGGTATCCTCTTCGAAACAGAAATCAAGTGGTTAAGTTAAATTTGTAAATATAGAAAATATAAGTCTATATCCTGTGTTATGTATAAACATGCAAGTTATGTGTGATATTTGTTATAATAACTTCTTCATTAAGGAGGGAGAAGTGTAATGTCTGTAAGCTTTTAATATTTGTAGCTCCACACTGTGGATGTGGACGCATTATGTACTGCAACTACAGAGTTAATAATTAAACAGAAGCAGCAAGTTCCGGAGACTTCTGAGAGCTGCCTGCCATGTTAGAAAGCTGTGTGTGCTTGTGCTCTGTGAATATATCACATTATGTTTCTATGTTTCTATCAGTAATTTACAATATTACCTAATATCTCTTTATAAAGACAAGACCACATAATCTACTTATTAGCAATATTAAAGCCCATGGGGTTCAAGGGACAGTGGATGCAGAATTGGGACAGAAAGCAGAGAGCATTGGTGAACAGTTGCTTTTCAGACTGGAAGGAGGTATACAATGGCATTTGCCAGGGGTGTGTATTAGAACATAAGAACATAAGAAATAGGAACAGGAGTAGGCCATACGGCTCCTTGAGCCTGCTCCACCATTCAATAAGATCATGGCTGATCTGATCTTGGCCTCAACTCCACTTTCCTGCTTGTTTCCCATAACCCTTGACTTGCTTATATTTCAATAGGACCACTGCTCTTTTTAATACATATTTACAACCTGGACTTGGGCATAATTTCAAAGTTTGCAAATGATCCAAAGCTTAGAAATGTATCTGCAGCATAACAAAGACTGTCTATTTCCACCACTGTAACATCACTCATCTCCGCCCTTGCCTCAGCTCATCTGCTGCTGCAGCCCTCATCCATGCCTTTATTATCTCTAGAGTTGACTATTCCAAAGCACTCCTGATTGACCTCCCACATTCTACCCTACGTAAACTAGAAGTGATCCAAAACTCGGCTGCCCATGTCCTACCTCACACCAAGTCCCGCTCACCCATCTTCTCTTCTTAGGCAGTCCCTCGGAGTCAAGGATGGCTTTGTCCCACACTAAAAATGAGTTCTCAGATGGCTGATGACTCCAATGGCTGATCTATATTGGCTTCTGGTTAAGCAATGCCTCAATTTCAAAATTCTCATCCTTATTTTCAAATCCCTCCATGGCCTCGCCCCTCCCTATCTCTGTGATCTCCTCCAGCCCCACAAACCCTCAAGATGTCTACACTCTTCTAATTCTGTCCTCCTGAGTATCCCTGATTATAATCGCTCAACCATTGGTGGCTGTGACGTCTGTTGCCTAGGCCCCAAGCTCTGTAACTCCCTGTCTAAACCTCTCCACCTCTCTACCTCTTTCCTCCTTCAAGACGCTCCTTAAAACATATCTCTTTGACCAAGCTTCTAGTCACTTGCGCTAACTTCTACTTATGAGGCTCGGTGTCAAAACTTTTAGCGCATAATACTCCGTGAAGCGCCTTAGAATGTTTCACTACGCTAAAGGTGCTATATAAATGTAAGTTGTTGTAATGCAGGGATGTGTGTAGTGATACATTTTGGTAGGAAGAATGAGGAGAGGCAATATAAACTAAAGGGGGTGTATGTGTGCAATTCGCAGAAGGTGACAGGACAAGTTGAAAAGACTGTTTAAAAAAAGCATATGGGAACTTTGGCTTTACTAATAGAGAATAGAGTACAAAAGGAAGGAAGTTATACTAAACCTTTATAAAACAGCTGCAGTATTGTGTTCAGTTCTGGGCGCCACACTTTGGAAAGATCTGTCAAGGCCTTGGAGAGGGTGCAGAAGAGATTTACTAGAATGCTACCAGGGATGAGGGACTTCAGTTAAGCGGAGAGACTGAAAAAGCTGGGGTTGTTTTCCTAAGAGGAGATTTGATAGAGGTGTTCAAAATCATAAATGGTTTTGATAAGAGTAAATAAGGAGAAACTGTTTTCCGGTGGCAGAAGGGTCGGTAACCAGAGGACACAGATTTAAGGTGATTGGCAAAAGAACCAGAGGTGACATGTGGAAACAAATCTTTTACACAGCGAATTGTTCTGCTTTAAAGGGTGGTGGAAGCAGATTCAGTGGTAACATTCAAAAGAGAGTTGCATAAATACATAAAGGGGAAAAATTTACAGGGCTATGGTGAAACAGCTGCGGGGGGGGGGGCTGGGGCTGGGACTAATTGGATAGCTCTACCAAAGAGCTGGCACAGGCACGATGTGTCGAATGACCTCCTTTGTGCTGTATCATTCTATGAATCCATGATTCTATGACAGAAAAGAAAAAGAAAACATCTGATATTCGGTTCAGAGTTTATAAAGGAACTCTCAGAACCTAGTCGTAGTATGTAACCCAAATTTCAGCCAAGATTGCATAACAAGAACTGACCCCAAAAAACGATAGGTCATAAAACCTGTTTTGGATGAAATCCCTGTCTTGTTCAGTTAGTTACAGCAATGCTTAGACCTGAGGAAGGTCCATTCTTGGTTTAGATAAACTGGCTTAAGAAAGGAAAAAAAGAGCTTGCATTTATATAGTAGAGTAACTATTTGTACTAACACTTTTCTCTTCCTTCTGCGCCTGCATTCTCCGGACCCCGTCCCCGGGCCTCCAGCCCCAAACTGGAACCGGAAGTGGAGCCCCGAACCAGATGTGGGGCCCCGCAATTGACCATGTTGTCCGAACCAGCCGGTGAGCCTCCGACCGAGCCAGGGAGAGAGAGAAGCAGGGGAGAGAGGGGCGGCAGGCGATGGGGGAGAGAGGGGTGATGGGGAGAGAGGGGCGATGGGGAGAGAGGGGCGATGGGGAGAGAGGGGCGGCAGGTGGTGGCGGGCGGCAGGGAAGAGAGGGGCGATGGGGAGAGAGGGGCGGCGGGGGAGAGAGGGGCGGCAGGCGGCGGGGAGAGAGAGGGGCGGTGGGGGAGAGAGGGGCGATGGGGAGAAAGGGGCGATGGGGAGAAAGGGGCGATGGGGAGAGAGGGGCGGCAGGCGGTGGGGAGAGAGAGGGGCGGCAGGCGGCGGGGGAGAGAGGGGTGATGGGGAGAGAGGGGCGATGGGGAGAGAGGGGCGGCAGGTGGCGGGGAGAGAGAGAAGCGATGGGCAGCGGGGGAGAGAGGGGCGGCGGGGGAGAGAGGGGCGATGGGGAGAGAGGGTCGGCAGGCGGTGGGGAGAGAGAGGGGCGATGGGGAGAGAGGGGCGGCAGGCGGTGGGGAGAGAGAGGGGTGATGGGGAGAGAGGGGTGATGGGGAGAGAGGGGCGGCAGGCGGTGGGGAGAGAGAGGGGCGATGGGGAGAGAGGGGCGGCAGGCGGTGGGGAGAGAGAGGGGTGATGGGGAGAGAGGGGTGATGGGGAGAGAGGGGCGGCAGGCGGTGGGGAGAGATAGGGGCGATGGGGAGAGAGGGGCGATGGGGAGAGAGGGGCGGCAGGCGGTGGGGAGAGAGAGGGGCGGCAGGCGGCGGGGGAGAGAGGGGCGATGGGGAGAGAGGGTCGATGGGGAGAGAGGGGCGGCAGGCGGCGGGGAGAGAGAGAAGCGACGGGCAGCGGGGGAGAGAGGGGCGGTAGGGGAGAGAGGTCTTGCACGAGCTGGGGTAAGGGACTTCAGCTAGGGGAGGCAGCACTTGTGCTGGGGTAAGGGACTTCGGCTGGGGAGGGATACACTAACACTGGGATAATGGACTTTGGCTGGGGGAGGCAGCACTTGTGATGGCTTTTGCTGGGTTGTTCAAGATCTGCCCTCTCTGGCTTCTGAAATCAGAATGGATCGAATTACAATTTGCAAAATCAGTCAGACTTGGGCTGGGTGGTTCCAGTTATACATTCCAGAGAAACTTCAGAGTATGGCTTATCCGCCAAGGAGACCAATAAGCAATATGTCATGTGATAATGGAGAGCCAATCAGAGACACAGTGGCCATTTTATTATACAAATAAACGTGTCCTTTCTATAGTGCCTTTCATAACCTCAGGACATTCCAAAGCACTTCACAGACAATATTTTGAATCGCAGTTACTGTTATGGCGCAGGAAATGCGGCAGCCAATTTGCGAACAATAAGCGCTCACAAACAGCAAAGAGATAATGACCAGATAATCTGTTTTAATGATGTTGATTAAGGGATGAATATTGACCAGGACACCCTGCTCTTTTTCAAAATAGTGCCCTGGGATGTTTTACATTCACTTGAGAGGGCAGACGGAGCCTTGGTTCAACGTCTCATCCAAAAGACGGCACCTCCGACAGTGCAGCATTCTCTCGGTACTGCACTGAAGTGTCTGCCTAGCTTTTGTGCTCAAGTCTCTGGAATGGGTCCTGAATCTCCAGCCTTCTGACTCAGAGACAAAAAGACGAGAGTGCAACCACTGAGCCACAGCTGACAACTTAAGAAAAATTGAAGCCTCAGAAAAACTATAAAAAATATTGCGGACGCGGTGTCTCTCACAGCTGCTTGTCTCCTTTTCCAGTGTCTCGTGGAATGACATGTAGAATTTAGTTTCATTTTATTTTCTTCTTTCTGCCATGAAATTCAATCAGGCTGCAACCACCCTTGCCCCTGGAGGTTAGACTGAAGCATTAATGCTGTTCTTAACTCAGAATTTAGTAGGTACATTTATCTTACTAAAGATTTAAAATTCATTTTTAAGTTGATTGAAATTAATAATTAATAAATTGCAGTCAGAGAAACAAGTAAAAACCCCATGCATTTGGGCTGAAAGAGTTCTGTTCTATCCATTTGTCTCTCACTGTGTCTATTAATCACTAATAACCTACATATTAACTATATAATTATTTGGATGCGGGAATGCTGGTAAGCATACTGCCAGAGTTTATTTGGATGCATATCAGTCATTCCTACAACATTTAAAGTAGAGAGGAAGGTTTTGTGTCTGAACTAATTAATCCTCTAGTAGAACATAAATAGCAGCCAAAATATGTTTACTTCTATATTGAATAGTTTGCTTGGAAGCCTAGTGATCACAAGGATATAATCTTGAGATGTTGCGTCAATGCCAGGAGACTGTTAGGAGACACATTAGATGCGTCACAGGATAAGAGCGTGGAGATCTTGGATAGATGCAGGCAAACTTTGATGAGCTGGAAAATGGTATTGAGACAGCATGGAGACTGGAAAAATCACGGACAATTTATCAAGTTTTAATCAACAATTAATTACAAAGAAAACAATATTGTACCTCTATATATTATAAATAATGACGCCACTTCATTTTGTTTAATAATATACTCACTACAGATAATACATGTAAGTAAAATGTAATACAGATATACATGACAAAGTGTGACACCTTCGGTGTGTAAGACATGCGCTATATGCATGACGTTTATAGGTAGATATATAACTGGAGCAACCACCAAGTGGCTTATTCCTGTGAGTTCATGCTGTTCCATTTTAGAGATTCTGGGGTAATTATTGCAGTGCTGCTGGTATCCATCTGAGGGCAGCATTAGCTGCTCCATCTCCATCACTATTCCATCATAAATAATCTTGTGGTGAAGATTTATTTGTGCACTACGTGTAATGAAACCATAAACCCTTTATAGGCAGGTTTACAATTTCATTACACACAGCAAACAGGAAATATTCCCCTTTTGTTTTTTTTTACGCAGAGCACAAATAGAATACAGAAGAACATAAGAAATAGGAACAGGAGTAGGCCATTCGGCCCCTCGAGCCTGCTCCGCCATTCAATAAGATCATGGTTGATCTACCTCAACACCACTTTCCTGCACTATGCCCATATCCCTTGATTCCTTTAATATCCAAAAATCTGTCTTTTGAGTTCTCACACAGAAGACCAAATACATATGTGACCAGATTCTTCATTTTATAGAATGATTTGCATGAAACTGTCCTCTTTGCTGTAAAGAGCAATGTAGGAATGCATCCAACATCTTTCCTGTATGCAAGCATGTGAATGAGGCTGGCCATTTGAAGAATCTTGCTCCAAGAGTAAACATGTAGAGTAGAACCCATGACAGAACTTACCCCAGGAAGGTCAAGCGACTTTACCTCATTCCATGTTTCTTCATGTTTCTGTGCAATGGTTGTCGTTTGACTATGGTACTGGAATTCCGTGTCAGTCACATATCACTGTGAACAACAAGCCCCTTGTCCAGTTTTTCTCCTGGATCTTTTCTAACTATCAATTGTGATAAGGGGGAACCAGTGGATGTGGTGTATTTGGATTTCTAGAAGGCATTCGATAAGGTGCCACATAAAAGGTTACTGCACAAGATAAAAATTCATGGGGTTGGGGGTAATATATTAGCATGGATAGTGGATTGGCTAACTAACAGAAAACAGACAGTCGGGATAAACGGGTCACATTCTGGTTGGCAAACAGTAACTAGTAGGGTGCCGCAGGGATCGGTGCTGGGGCCTCAACTATTTATAATCTATATTAATGACTTGGATGAAGAGACCAAGTGTAATGTAGCCAAGATTACTGATGATATAAAAATGGGTGGGAAAGCAAATTGTGAGGAGGAAACAAAAAATCTACAAAGGTAGATAGACAGGCTAAGTGAATGGGCAAACATTTGGCAGATGGAGTATAATGTGGGAAACTGTGAGGTTATCCACCTTGGCAGAAAAAATAGAAAAACAAATTATAATTTAAATGGAGAAAAATTGCAAAGTGCTGCAGTACAGAGGGGCCTGGGGATCCTTGTGCATGAAACACAAAAAGTTAGTATGCAGGTACAGCAAGTAATCAGGAAGGCAAATGGAATGTTGGCCTTTATTACAAAGGGATAGAGTATAAAAGCAGAGAAGTCCTGTTATAACTGTACAGAGTATTGGTGAGGCCACACCTGGAGTATTGCATACAGTTTTGGTCTCCATACTTAAGAAGGATATAATTGCATTGGAGGCTGTTCAGAGAAGGTTCACTAGGTTGATTAGAGAGATGAGGGGGTTGACTTATGAAGATAGGTTGAGTAGGTTGGGCCTATACACATTGGAGTTCAGAAGAATGAGAGGTGATCTTATTGAAACATATAAGATAATGAGGGGACTCGACAAGGTGGATGCAGAGAGGATATTTCCACTCATAGGGGAAACTAAAACTAGGGGACATAGAATAATGGGCCGCCCATTTAAAACTGAGAAGAGGAGAAATTTCTTCTCTCAGAGGGTTGTAAATTTGTGGAATTCTCTGCCCCAGAGAGCTGCGGAGGCTGGGTCATTGAATATATTTAAGGTGGAGGTAGACAGATTTTTGAGGGTTAAGGGAATAAAGGGTTATGGGGAGTGGGCAGGGAAGTGGAGCTGAGTCCATGATCAGATCAGCCATGACCTTAGAAAATGGCAGAGCAGGCTTGAGGGGCCAGGTGGCCTGCTCCTGCTCCTATTTCTTATGTTCTTATGTTCTTACTTGGGAGACATTTAACTTTTCATTTTTTCCAAAACAAGACCTGTATATAGACCTGCCAATTCTCCCCTCTCAGAGTAATAACCTCAACAGGTTCTTTGTGGTAATTAACATGGTTTTGTACTCCACAGGGAGAAAGGGACAGAATGTTCTCAATGATGCCAGTGATATGAAATTAATTGTGCCAAGCTACTCCCCACTCACACTCTGACCTCTCTGTCCTTGGCCTCCTACGCTGTTCCAATGAAGCTCCACGAACAGCACCCCATTTTTCTATTAGCCTTCCAGACTCAACTTTGAGTTCAACAATTTCAGATCATAACAGCAGCTTCCATTTTTTCAGACAGCGGGTGCTGGTAATGATTCTGCTGTTGCCATTTACACCTCCCCTAAACCCATCTTTGTTTCTTTACTTGTCTCATTTTCATCCCCTTTCATCTTGCACCATCATCCCTTTTGTCATTTAAATCTCTCCCGCCTTCCACCCTACTGCAGACATTCCCTTTTGTTCTTTCCAGCCCTCCCCACTTTCCCTGCCTCTGTGCTTGCTTAGAACCTGTTATATTCTGAACCCTTTCCAGTTCTGACGAAAGGCTACAGTCCTGAAGCATTAACTCTGTTTCTCTCTCCTGCTGCCTGCTGAGTAATTCCAGCAATTTCTGTTTATATTTCAGATTTCTAGCACCTATAGTATTTTGCTTTTTGTATGGCAATTCCTTTGTTGATTAGACATAAAAACATTTTTATATATATGTGACAGTTTTACAACAACAACAACTTGTATTTATATAGCGCCTTTAACGCAGTAAAACATCCCAAGATGCTTCGCAGGAGTGTTTTAAGACAAAACAAACATTTGACACTGAGCTATATAAGAAGAAATTACGGCAGATGACCAAAAGCTTGGTCAAAGAGGGAGGTTTTAAGGAGCGTCTTAAAGGAGGAAAGAGAGGTAGAGAGGCGGAAAGGTTCAGGGAGGGAGTTCCAGAGCATAGAGTTTAGGCAGTTGAAGACACGGCCACCGATGGTTGAGTGATTATAATCAGGGATGCTCAAGAGGGCAGAATTTGAGGAGCGCAGATATCTCGGGGCGGTGGGGGTGGGGGGGTGGTGGGTGGTGCATGGGGGGTTGTGAGGCTGAAGACGTTTATAGAGATAGGGAGAGGCTTAAGATTTGTTGACACATTTCTGAATTTCCTATTATCCCATGTAGACATGAAGCTATAAAACTGAATGAATTCAGAGCAGTGAATAAGGGGATTTTGTTTGAATTTGCCTCGGTATACAAATGAAAGTTCCGAATGAAGAAAGGAATTCAAGATAAGAAGGAGCGAGGAAGGGTAAATGAATGAAAGTTTAAGTGAATGAGGTTACTAGATCAGAATGATTAAACTAGATTGATTGATTGATTGAATGAATGAATGAATGAGTAAATGAGGAAAGAGTGGCTGAAAGTATGAATGAATAAATAAAGGAAACAAGATTTTGAGTGAGAAAATTTGTGATGGTGGTTCAGTGTGAATGCATGTGAGCATGTGATTAAGTGAGAATAGAAGAAAGAAAAGATTTGCATGTACATAATGCTTTTCACATTATCTGGACAACTTAAAATGCTTCACAGAAAAATGAATTACTTTTAAAGTGTAGTCACAACAACCACCATCACAACAGAAGAACATAAGGAATAGGATCAGGAGTAGGCCATATGGCCCCTCGAGCCTGCTCCACCAGTCAATAACATCAAGGCTGATCTGATCTTGGCCTCAACTCCACTTTCCTGCCTGTTCCCCATAACCCTTGACTCCCTATAGTCCAAGAATCTGTCTATCTGAGCCTTGAAAATATTCAATGACCCAGCCTCCACAGCTCTCTGGGGTAGAGAATCCCAAAGATTCATGACCCTTTGAGAGAAGAAATTCCTCCTCATCTCCTTCTTAAATGGGCGGCCTCTTATTCTGAAACTATGCCCCCTAGTTCGAGATTCCCCACGAGGGGAAACATCCTGTCAGCATCTACTCTGTCAAGGCCCCTCAGAATCTTAAATGTTTCAATAAAGTTAACTCTCATTCTTCTAAACTCCAATGAGTACAGGTCCAACCTGCTCAACCTTTCCTTATATGACAACCCCTTCATCCCAGGAATCAATCTAGTGAACCTTCTCTGAACTGCTTCCAATGCAAATATATCCCTCCTTAAATAAGGAGAACAAAACTGTACACAGTACTCCAGGTGTGGTCTCACCAATACCTTGTAGAGTTGTAACTAGACTTCCCTACTTTTATATTCCATTCCCCTTGCAATAAAGGCCAACATTCCATTTGCCTTCCTAATTACTTGCTGCACCTAAATGCTAACTTTTTGTGTTTAATGTACGAGGACATCCAGATCTCTCTGTACAAGAACAACAACTTGTATTTATATCGTGCTTTTATAGTAGTAACAGGAACGATATCAAACAAAATTTGACACCGAGCCACATAAGGAGATAGTAGGGCAGATGACCAAAGCTTTGTCAAAAAGGTAGGTTTAAATGAGCGATTTAAAGGAGGAAAGAGAGGTAGAGATGGAGAGATTTAGGGAGGGAATTCCAGAGTTTAGGCGCTGGGTGGCTGAAGGCACAGCCGCCAATGGTGGAGAGATTAGTATTGGGATGAGCAAGAGACCAGAATTGGGTGAGCACAGATATCTCGGAGGGTTTGTAGGGCTGGATAGGGAGAAATAGGGAGGGGCGAGGCTAAGGAAGGATTTGAAAACAAGGATGAGAATTTTAAAATTGCTTAACTGGGAGCCAATGTAGGTCAGCGAGCACAGGGATGATGAGTGAACAGGACTTGGTGCGAGTTAGGAAAGGGGCAGCAGAGTTTTGTATGACCTCAAGTTTACTAAGGGTAGAAAATGGAAGGCCAGCCAGGAATGCATTGAAATAGTCAAGTCTAGAGGTAACAAATGCATGGATGAGAGTTTCAACAGCAGATGAGCTGAAGCAGGGGCAGAGTTTGGTGATTTTATGGAGGTGGAAATGCGCAGTCTTAGTAATGGCGCAGCTTTGTGGTCAGCAGCTCATCTTGGGATCAATTATGACACCAAGGTTGTGAACAGCCTTGTTCAGCCTCAGACAGTTGCTGGAGAGCGGAATGGGGTCGGAGGCTAGGGAACAGAGTTTGTGGCGGGGACCGAAGACAATGGCTTTGTTCTTCTCGATGTTTAGTTGGAGGAAATTTCTGCTCCTCCAGTACCAGATATCGGACAGGCAGACTGACAATTTAGAGACAGTGGAGGGGCTGAGAGAAGTGGTGGTGAGGAAGTGCCGGGTATCGTCAGCGAACATGTGGAAACTGATGATGTGTTTTCAGATGATGTTGCCAAGGGGCGGCATGTAGAGGGGAAACAGGAGGGGGCCAAGGATTAGATTCTTGGGTGACACCAGATGTAATGGTATAGGAGTGGGAGGTGATGCCATTGCAGGTGATTCTCTAGCTACGACTGGATAGATAAGAATGGAACTAGGCGAGTGCAGTCCCACTCAGCTGGACGACAGTGGAGAGGCATTTGAGAAAGATGGTGTGGTCACCCAACAGTGGTTAACTACCGTTGTTCTATAAGCAAACAATAATTTTCATACATCCTATCTAAAGCAAATGAGATAAATGAGCGATTAATGTTTTTTGGTGATGTTGATTGAGGGTTAAATGTTTGATAGGACATCAGAAATTTCTTCTCTTCTACAGAAAGTACCATATGATCTTTTATGTCCACCTGAACAGGCAGACAAAGCTTTAGTTTAACATTTCATCAGAAAGATAGCACCTCCAACAGTGCCACACTCCCTCAGTAGTGTACTGAAGTGTAGTATCTGCCTAGATTGTGTGCTTAATTCTTGGAGCAGAGCTTGAACCCACAATACCTGGCTCAGTGGCTAGAGTGCTATCACTGAGCCAATCTGACAAGTAAATCAGGAATAATTAAATATAGGAAAAAATTACTAAGAAAAAGAGGGGTTGAACAGGAATATGTAAATTAAAGTTTGAGTGAGTGAACAAAATTCATGAAGGACAATAAATAATGAAGAGTGAGTGAATGGCTGAGTTAGAGAGGCGAAAGAAAGATTGAAAGAAAGAATAACATAATTCAATTTCAATTTCAGTTGGAGGGTGAGAAAGTTGGATCTCAAACCAGTGTCCTAAGCTTAAATAAAGGAGACTACAAGGTATGAAGGCAGAATTGGCTAAAGTGGACGGTTGACGAGCAGTTAAGGAGATATTTCATAACTCTCAACAAAAATATATCCCAAGGAGCAGGAAACTCTGTAAGAGAAGGGATACCCATCCATGGCTAACTAAGGAAATAAGGGATGGCATCAAATTGAAAACAAGGGCATACAATGTGGCGAAGACTAGTGGGAGGCCATAGGATTGGGAAACTTTTAAAAGCCAACAAAGAATGACTAAAAAAGTAATAAAGAGAGGGAAGATAGATTATCAAAGGAAACTAGCACAAAATATAAAAACAGATAGTAAGAGGTTCTACAGGTACATAAAAAGGAAAAGAGTGGCTAAAGTAAATGTTGGTCCCCTAGAGGATGAGACTGGGGAATTAATAATGGGGAAGAGGAAAATGGCAGAGATTTTGAACAAATATTTTGTATTGGTCTTGATGGTAGAAGACACTAATCAAGGGGTTATAGAGAGGGAGGAACTTAATACAATCACTGTCACTAAAGAAGTAATACTTGGTAAAATAATGGGACTAAAGGTGAACAAGTCTCCTGGACCTGATGGCTTGTATCCTTGGGTCCTAAAAGAAGTGGTTGCAGAGATAGTGGATGCATTGGTTGTAATCTACCAAAATTCCCTGGATTCTGGGGAGGTCCCAGCGGATTGGAAAACCACAAATGTAACGCCCCTATTCAAAAAAGGAGCAGGAAACTATAGACCGGTTAGCCTAACATCTGTCATTGGGAAAATGCTGGAGTCCATTATTATGGAAGCAGTAGCAAGACATTCGCAAAAACATAATTCAATCAAGCAGAGTCAGCATGGTTTTATGAAAGGGAAATCTTGTTTGAGGATGTAACAAGCAGGGTGGATAAGAGGGGACCAGTGGGTGTGGTGCATTTGGATTTCCAGAAGGCATTCGATAAGTTGCCACATAAAAGTTTACTGCACAAGATAAAAGTTCACAAGGTTGCAGGTAATATATTAGCATGGATAGAGGATTGGCTAACTGAGAGAAAACAGAGTCGGGATAAATGGGTCATTTTCCGGTTGGCAAACAGTAACTAGTGGGGTGCCGCAGGGATCGGTGCTGGGGTCTCAACTATTTACAATCTATATTAATGACTTGGATGAAGGAACCAAGTGTAATGTAGCAATGTTTGCTGATGATACAAAAATGGGTGGGAAAGCAAATTGTGAGGAGGACACAAAAAATCTGCAAAGGGATATAGACAGGCTAAGTGAGTGGGCAAAATTTGGCAGATAGAGTATAATGTTGGAAAATGTGATGTTATTCACTTTGGCGAAAAAAATAGTAAGGCAAATTATAATTTAAATGGAGAATAATTGCAAAGTGCTGCAGTACAGAGGGACCTGGGGGTCCTTGTGCATGAAACACAAAAAGTTAGTATGCAGTTACAGCAAGTAATCAGGAAGGCAAATGGAATGTTGGCCTTTATTGCAAGGGGCATAGAGTATAAAAGCAGAGAAGTCCTGCTACAACTGTACCGGGTGAGGTCACACCAAGAATACTGTGTACAGATTTGGTCTCCGTATTAACGACTTGGAAGAAGGGACTGAGTGTAATGTAGCCAAGTTTGCTGACGATACAAAGATGGGAGGAAAAGCAATAAGTGAGGCGGACACAAAAAATCTGCAAAAGGACATAGACAGGCTAAATGAGTGGGCAAAAATTTGGCAGATGGAGTATAATGTTAGAAGGTGTGAGGTCATGCACTTTGGCAGAAAAAAAAAATCAAAGAGCAAGGTATTATTTAAATGAAGAAAGATTGCAAAGTGCCACAGTGCAGCGGGACCTGGGGGTCGTTGTGCATGAAACACAAAAGAATAGTATGCAAGTGCAGCAAGTGATCAGGAAGGCCAATGGTATCTTGGCCTTTATTGCAAAGGGGATGGAGTATAAAAGCAGGGAAGTCTTACTACAGCTATATAAGGTATTGGTGAGGCCACACCTGGAATACTGCGTGCAGTTTTGGTTTCCATATTTACGAAAGGATATACTTACTTTGGAGGCAGTTCAGAGAAGGTTCACTAGGTTGATTCCGGGGATGAGGGGGTTGACTTATGAGGAAAGGTTGAATAGGTTGGACCTCTACTCAATAGAATTTAGAAGAATGAGAGGTGATCTTATCGAGACATATAAGATTATGAGGGGGCTTGGCAGGGTGGATGCAGAGAGGATGTTTCCACTAATGGGGCTGACTCGAACTAAAGGGCACGATCTTAGAATAAGTGGCCGCCCATTTAAAACTGAGATGAGGAGAAATTTCTTCTCTCAGAAGGTTGTGAATCTGTGGAATTCGCTGCCTTGAAGAGCTGTGGAAGCTGGGACATTGAATAAAATTAAGACAGAAATAGATGGTTTTTTAATCGATAAGAGGGTAAGGGGTTATGGGGAGTGGACAGCGAATTGGAGCTGAGTCCATGATCAGATCAGCCATAATCTTATTGAATAGCGGAGCAGGCTCGAGGGGCTGTATGGCCTACTCCTGTTCCTATTCCTTATGTTCTTATGTTCTTATGTTCTTAAGGAAGGATATACTTGCATTGGAGGCTGTTCAGAGAAGGTTCACTAGGTTGATTCCGGAGATGAGGGGTTTGACTTATGAAGATAGGTTCATAACGCCGGGCCCTTGCAACATTGTGGGCCACCCCGACCTACGAGAGGACACCACCGCAGGTCAGGAGCATAAGAGCATAAGCCACTGCAGCTTCCAGCGTGAGCCGAAAAAATGTGCGACGGCTTTGAAGTGGGTGACTGGGTGACGTCATCAGGACCCAGGTCGTCGTTTGGAGCGTGGGCAGAAGCATCGGCGGGGCTCTGGTACAGCGGAGGAACGGGATGGTTGTGGTGGACTTGTGACGAGTGATCAGGGCGGAGGAATGATCAGGGATCGTGGCTGAGATTTGGTGGGTGATCATGGCGGAGGTGCGGCGAATGTTTGCGGTGGAGGAGCAGTAATAGTTCATGGCGGATGTGCGCCGAATGTTCGTGGCAGAGGAGCGGCGAGAGTTTGTGGTGGAGGAGCGCTAAGAGTTCATGGCGGATGTGCACCGAATTTTCGTGGCGGAGGTGCGGCGAATGTTTGTGGTGGAGGAGCGGCGAGAGTTCGTAGCGGAGGTGCGGTGAATGAGGGTATGGGGCCCAGAAGAGCCAAGAGCCCCAGAGGCAGCACGGACCAGTCCACACTGCTATATGTGTGCGCACTAGGTACGTGCAGCAGAGCAGGTCTCCAGTCATCCTGGTTAACCCTTGCCATTGGATAAACATAGAAACATACATAGAAACATAGAAAATGGGTGCAGGAGTAGGCCAGACCTAGATCTGTCAAGCCTGTGTAGTGGCTGATGTGCAACGGTCACCACACGTTAAGAAAAATCCACGCGCAGCAATCTTCCACCCTTCAATTGGAGTTCAGGACTGGAACATCAGGTCCTTCATTGAAACATCTGTGAACTCATGTGGAAGCAAGTCATCCTCGTTCGAGGGACCGCCAATGATGATGATGACTGTGTACAGTTTTGGTCTTCGTATTTAAGGAAGCATATACTTGCATTGGAGGCTGTTCAGAGAAGGTTCACTAGGTTGATTCCGGAAATGAGGCGGTTGCCTTATGAAGATAGGTTGAGTAGGTTGGGCCTATACGCATTGGAGTTCAGAAGAATAAGAGGTGATCTTATCAAAACATATAAGATAATGAGGGGGCTCGACAAGGTGGATGCAGAGAGGATATTTCCACTCATAGGGAAAACTAAAACTAGGTGGCATAGTCTCAAAATAAGGGGCCACCCATTTAAAACTGAGATGAGGAACAATTTCTTCTCTCAGAGGGTTGTAAATCTGTGGAATTATCTGCCCCAGAGAGCTGTGAAGGCTGGGTCATTGAATATATTTAAGGCAGAGATAGACAGATTTTTGAGCGATAAGGGAATAAAGGATTATGGGAAGGGGACAGGGAAGTTGAGCTGAGTCCATGATCAGATCAGCCATGATCTTACTAAATGGCGGAGCAGGCTGGAGGGGTGAAATAGTCTATTCCTGCTCCTATTTTTTATGTTCTTATGTTCTTAATGACTGAGTGAATAAAAGAAAGCAAGTGCATTAATGAGAAACTAATTGAATGAGTAGATGAATGAATAAATAAGTGAATGAAGGACAATGAGTAAAGAATGGCAAATGCAAATGTGAATGAGCGAAGGAAGTAAGGAATATGCGAATATGTGAATATGAGTCACTGAATGAATGAGACCATTGAGTGAGAGAGAGTGATTGATAAATGAGTAGGTGAGTATGAGTAGATGAGAAGATGACTAATGGATGAGATAATTGAAAAAAGGAGTAAGGGCTGGATTTTCTGCTCCTGGCCCTTTCTGTTTTCACCCTGGAGGGACGGTGAAGTGGGACTTTTTAGAAGCCCACTGTAGTAATATAGGCTCCAAGTTTCCACATGATTTGCTCCTGATTTTTAGGAGCAACTGGTGGAGAATGGACTACCTTAGAAATCGCAATTCTCCACATTTTTTTTTCTGCAGTTCTAGTCAGTTAGAACAGTTTCACTTTGGAACAGAATTTTTTCTTCAAAAGGGGGCGTGTCCGGCCACTGACGCCTGATTTCAAAGTTTCCACAGTGAAAACGTACTCCAAACTAACTTAGAATGGAGCAAGTGAAGATTTTTGTAGGCCTGAAAAAACCTTGTCTACACATAAAAAAATCAGGCGCAGGTTACAAATTAGGCGTCCGGAACGAGGTGGGGGGGGGGGGGGGGGGAAGGGAAGTCATTAAATTCTACAATAAATCCTTAGTTATACTTATACAAATATTATACAAATAAATCCAACCTGAATAAAAATTTATAAGCAAAGAAAAGATTAAATAAACCATCTTCCTACCTGTGTGAAAGTGCTTCAGCAATGGAGAATTCTGCAGGAAGCCTAACAAGTTGAGGCAGCCATTCCCGATGGCAGGGGGGGGGGAGGATGGAGTGAGGGCCTGACCGACCGCAGCGGGGGTGGGGACGCAGGGAGGAGGCAGCCGTTCCCAACGGCGGGGGCGGGGGGAAGGAGGCAGTGAGAAGGCTGCAGGATGCCTCAGAAGTTGAGGCAGCCATTCCCGATGGCAGGGGCGCCCGTTTTGTAGCGTGTGGAAACTTGGGGCCATAGAGTTGCAGTCTGGGAAATGTGTTCAGAAATGGACAAGCAAATATCTCAAGTCGCATTTGCCCAGCAACAACTAGCTGGACCAATCAGATGGCAGACCATCTGCAAGAGGATGTGGCGGCAAGCTTAACAAAGATAGACATAGAATAACAGGATGCTGACTTGCGGTTAGGGTAGGTGTTGAATAACAGGAAACCTGGCTTGTTGCTTTGAAGCTGAAAAATGTAAAAGTCCCCAATGTAATGGTCCAGGTGACGCACACGGATTGCGGTTTTCTGCTTTAAATGTGAGCTGATAGCCAAAAGCCGAGGCGGCATTAATGGGTTGCGTGAACTCTATCCAAACTGCCGTGCTCCCTTGGCCAAGCTATAGGTGTTTGCAAATAAACATATTTTTGATTCTTTATCTTGTGCTGAGCCGTTATTTTGGTTCCACATCAATTTGGCGACGAGGATGGGATACTCCGGGGATGGACAGACGACCGTTGGCAGAACATGTCGGAGTGAATAAGTTTAAAGTACCATTCCAAAATTACATGCTCTCTGTGACAAGACTGTCTGTCAACCGCATATTCCGAACTTTAAAAGTCTGCTAACGAACAAATTTGTTGGCGCGTGGGTATAATAAGTTAGTTTAAAGTCATTGATTTAGTTTAAAGTCACTGATAAGAACTGTGTTGTGTAAAAAGTATACTGGTGAAATAAGACTAATATTTAACATAGACGTTGGGTTAAACTACCGATTGGAGAGAAGTGAAGTTATTGAACAGATGACGTAGACCGCCAGACCATATAATGGCAACAGTTAAAGAACTAGATTGGGGTCCGGACAGGTCCCTTACTAGGTTCTATGCTGATGACCGGAAGGGGTTAATCGACAAAATGTTAAAGGACGGGTGGGACCCGTCACAAGAACCAGCCGAACAAAAGGCTTTGTGGCAAAAAGAGAAAACTACGAGAGGCAAGAAAGCCGACATAATTATAGTACGACAGTTTTTAAAATTGATAATTGGTATATGTTGCAAGTATCAGTGTCACTCAAGGCGAGTAAGTAAGGGACATACCGCTGACAACATATAGTCATGGGAAGTGAGAAACTCAAATTGGGACCAGAGATGTCCCAAAGGACAAAGGAAATGGTGGGAGTCAGAAAAGAAACAAAGAGAAGGCCCTCGTTTTAGTGACTCGTGGAGGGCAGAGAAACCCAAGGCAAAAAACAAAAAGGGCCACTGAATATAAAGGGGATGCAGGAGGGGTCAAAACTAAAAATCATGGTTTAAAAACTAGTATTAAAACACTCTACTTAAACGCACACAGCATTCGAAATAAAGTAAATGAGTTGACGGCACAAATCATTGCAAATGGGTATGATTTGGTGGCCATTACAGAAACGTGGTTGCAGGGTGGCCAAGACTGGGAATTAAACATACAGGGGTATCTGACGATTCGGAAAGATAGACAAGAAGGGAAAGGAGGTGGAGTAGTTCTGTTAATAAAGGATGATAGCAGGGCAGTTGTGAGAGACGATATTGGCTCCAATGAACAAAATGTTGAATTATTGTGGGTGGAGATTAGAGATAGTAAGGGGAAAAAGGTCATTGGTGGGCGTAGTTTATAGGCCCCCAAATGATAACTTCACGATGGGGCTGGCAATAATTAAGGGAATAATGGAGGCATGTGAAAAAGAAACGGCAGTAATCATGGGGGATTTTAACCTACATATCGATTGGTCAAAAAAAATCGCACGGGGTAGCCTGGAGGAGGAATTCATAGAATGCATACGGGATTGTTTCTTAGAACAGTATGTTACAGAACCTACAAGGGAGCAAGCTATCTTAGATCTGGTCCTGTGTAATGAGACAGGAATAATAAACGATGTCCTAGTAAAAGATCCTCTTGGAATGAGTGATCACAGTATGGTTGAATTTGTAATACAGATTGAGGGTGAGGAAGTTGTTTCAGAAACGAGCGTACTATGCTTAAACAAAGGGGACTACAGTGGGATGAGGGCAGAGTTGGCTAAAGTAGACTGGGAACACAGACTAAACAGTGGCACAACTGAGGAACAGTGGAGGACTTTTAAGGAGCTCTTTCAAAGTGCTCAACAAAAATATATTCCAGTGAAAAAGAAGGGCGGTAAGAGAAGGGATAACCAGCTGTGGATAACCAAGGAAATAAAGGAGAGTATCAAATTAAAAACCAATGCGTATAAGGTGGCCAAGGTTAGTGGGAAACAAGAAGATTGGGAAAATTTTAAACAACAGCAAAGAATGACTAAGAAAGCAATAAAGAAAGGAAAGATAGATTACGAAGGTAAACTTGCGCAAAACATAAAAACAGATAGTAAAAACTTTTACAGATATATAAAACGGAAAAGAGTGACTAAAGTAAATGTTGGTCCCTTAGAAGATGAGAAGGGGGATTTAATAATGGGAAATGGCTGAGACCTTAAACAATTATTTTGCTTCGGTCTTCACAGTGGAAGACACAAAAACCATGCCAAAAATTGCTGGTCACAGGAATGTGGGAAGGGAGGACCTTGAGACAATCACTACCACTAGGGGGGTAGTGCTGGACAGGCTAATGGGACTCAAGGTAGACAAGTCCCCTGGTCCTGATGAAATGCATCCCAGGGTATTAAAAGAGATGGCGGAAGTTATAGCAGATGCATTTGTTATAATCTACCAAAATTCTCTGGACTCTGGAGAGATACTAGCGGATTGGAAAGCAGCTAATGTAACGCCTCTGTTTAAAAAAGGGGGGAGACAAAAGGCAGGTAACTATAGGCCGGTTAGTTTAGCATTTGTAGTGGGGAAAATGCTTGAAACTATCATTAAGGAAGAAATAGCGGGATATCTGGATAGGAATAGTGCAATCAAGCAGACGCAACATGGATTCATGAAAGGGAAATCATGTTTAACTAATTTACTGGAATTCTTTGAGGATATAATGAGCATGGTGGATAGAGGTGTACCGATGGATGTGGTGTATTTAGATTTCCAAAAGGCATTCGATAAGATACTGCACAAAAGGTTACTGCAGAAGATAAAGGTACGCAGAGTCAGAGGAAATGTATTACAATGGATAGAGGATTGGCTGGCTAACAGAAAGCAGAGAGTCGGGACAAATGGGTCCTTTTCGGGGTGGAAATCGGTGGTTAGTGTGTGCCACAGGGGTCGGTGCTGGGACCACAACTGTTTACAATATACATAGATGACCTGGAAGAGGGGACAGAGTGTAGTGCAACAAAATTTGCAGATGACACAAAGATTAGTGGGAAAGCGGGTTGTGTAGTGGACACAGAGAGGCTGCAAAGAGATTTAGATAGGTTAAGCAAATGGGCTAAGGTTTGGCAGATGGAATACAATGTCGGAAAGTGTGAGGTCATCCACCTTGGAAAAAAAAACAGTAAAAGGGAATATTATTTGAATGGGGAGAAATTACAACATGTTGCGGTGCAGAGGGACCTGTGGGTCCTTGTGCATGAATCTCAAAAAGTTAGTTTGCGGGTGCAGCAGGTAATCAGGAAGGCGAGAGGGATGGAGTACAAACGCAGGGAGGTCCTGCTGCAACTGTATAGGGTATTGGTGAGGCCGTACCTGGAGTACTGCGTTCAGTTTTGGTCACCTTACTTAAGGAAGGATATATTAGCTTTGGAGTGGGTACACAGATGATTCACTAGGCTGATTCCGGAGATGAGGGGGTTACCTTATGATGATAGATTGAGTAGACTGGGTCTTTACTCGTTGGAGTTCAGAAGGATGAGGGGTGATCTTATAGAAACATTTAAAATAATGAAAGGGATAGACAAGATAGAGGCAGAGAGGTTGTTTCCACTGGTCGGGGAGACGAGAACTAGGAGGCACAGCCTTAAAATACGGAGGAGCCAATTTAAAACCGAGTTGAGAAGGAATTTCTTCTCCCAGAGGGTTGTGAATCTGTGGAATTCTCTGCCCAAGGAAGCAGTTGAGGCTAGCTCATTGAATGTATTCAAGTCACAGATAGATAGATTTTTAACCAATAAGGGAATTAAGGGTTATGGGGAGTGGGCGGGTAAGTGGAGCTGAGTCCACGGCCAGATCAGCCATGATCTTGTTGAATGGCGGAGCAGGCTCGAGGGGCTAGATGGCCTACTCCTGTTCCTAATTCTTATGTTCTTATGTTCTTATGTATTGTGAGTTATGACTCAATGAATAAGAGAAAAGGGAAAATTATGTTTTTCTTTCAGTGTAAAAGCAGAGAGGTTAAACTGAAAAGGCTGCAAATTGTGCAGTGAAAATTGACATTGATTGATGGTGTCTGTGTTTGTCAGCTTTCGAAACAAAGGAAGTTAACTCTTTCACAGGCAGCTGTTGAACTCTGTTTTAATTCAGTGGCCAATACCTTTTGAATACTGGTGATTTTCTTAATTTGAAGAGATTATTTGTTCCTGGGGTAGAAGGAATTTTAGGATCAGTTTCTCCAGTCCCTTCAAAACCTGGCAAGGGACTGAACGTCAGTGACCCCTGCTCAGAGTGAAGGCGGCCCTCGGATCCACATTACAGCATTGTTAGGGGGCCGGCAATGTGACATGTTAGTGGATATAGGCACCTGTCTCAATGACAGATATCCCCCTACCAACAACCAAACGGACAGTTTTAATCACGGGTTGGAGGATCTGCCACAAGGGCACAGCTAAGCGAAGTAATATTATTGGACGTGGCAGGGATTCTAATCCCTGCACAATTTTATGTTTGTCCCAATAATGAGGTTACAATATTAGGAATCGACCTCCTAGAACAATTAGGAGCATTGATTGATCTCCAGGGGAAGAAAATAGTTTGGAGAAGTCCAAATGGGCGCAAAACCGCTACCTTCGGGGAACAAAATAGATTGGACAACCATGCAAAGGTGGGGAGCGTACAAATCCTCACCAGGGCTTGGGATACATTAAAAGGGTATGGCCCTGTGTGTCTGCAGATTGATGGAGTGTGGGCACGGTCCAAACAAGATTGTGGGCTGGTAGAAACCAACCCAATCATTGTCCTGGGATCCGAGCACACCCCTCATAAACAATATCCAACCAAACCTGAAGCCAGTCAAAAAAATTGTACAAAATCTGCTGGACAGTGGCATACTATGGGAAGCTGAGAGCACCACTAATTCACCCATGTGGCCGGTAAAGAAGCCGGCTGACTATAGATTACACGGCTCTGAATAAAGTGACACCTCATCAGCACCCCATTGTAGCCAGCCCAGCCACAATTTTTAACGGATTGACACCCAAACATTAGATATTCACAGTGCTTGACATAGCCAATGGATTTTGGTCCATACCTCTGGCTCGGGAATCACAGGACAAGTTTGCCTTTACTGTAGGGGACCGCCAGTATACCTGGACATGGGTGCCACAGGGATTCCACAATAGCCTGTCAATATTTCACCGGACTATGAGCCAAGCCCTAGAAAAGGTGAACCTAACCCCTTTTAGAAGCCCAGTCCTCCAGTATGTGGATGATCTGCTGAATGCCTCGGAGGATGAACAGGGACACATGGGTGCTCTCATAGAAATCTTAGAAACCCTACAAAGGGTGGGATTTAAAGCCAATCCCAAGAAAGCCCCAATCGGACAGACAGTGGTACAATATTTGGGACATGAGATATCACAAGAGACTAGAACAATGTCTCAAGATAGGAAAGAAGCTATCAAAATCATGCCCCGCCCAAAGACAGTCCGAGGGGTACGGAAAGTACTGGGACTCTTTAATTACTGCAGAAACTTTATAGCCACCTTTGCAGCAATTGTAGAACCAATACAGAAACTGGTGAAAGGGGGGAACCCTCCCTAAAAAGTGTAGAATGGGGCCCGGAGCAGGAAACAGCATATGGTAATTTGAAGGAAGCCTTAATGTCTGCACCTGGCCTGGGATTCCCGAACATGGACATACCTTTCCACATTTACTGCGAAAATGAGGAAGGATTCTATGGGGCAGTGGTTACTCAGATGTCTGGGGACAGGATGCATCCCTGTAGCCTATTACTCAACCTAACAATCACCCATGGCGGTCGGTCTGTCCCGGTGTGTGGCGGCTCTGGACTGTGCAACGTGGGCAGTGAAAGTCAGTGAAACGGTAGTGATGACCGGGGAGATTGTACTGCACAATAAAAATGCTCAACACTGGGAAATGTCGAAATCTCGACTCACAATATACGACTCAGACACCTTCAGCTCTGGCAGAAGTTTCTTTAATTTTACTTGCAGCAAGGGAAAAGTCTCACTTAGTCAATGGCTAAGTGGAGACCTCCGAAATGGTACAATTTCACGAGATATTTATACAGTAAAAACCCAAGTTATGGCCTCTTCCTGTGTATTGGCTCTGTCTTGCTGTCAGTGAATACAGATAAAGAGTTAATTACTACATCCTTGTCCTGACATGGTTTCCAAATGTTTTCCTTTGTCAGGGTTATTAGTTGGCCAGTCAGCCATTTCTCGATGAGAGTGTGGTAATGAGCTATTACCGGCATTGCATTGTGTCAGGATTGTCCAGTTTCCTGGTCAGTTATCTTTTTGCATGAAATGGATGAGGTCTGTACAATAGATAATGGCTGGTGGTTTGAATATCACAAAAAAGGGGGGGGAGGCGGGGCAGAGTGGAACTGGTGTTGGATGGACAATAGGAGAGCACCATGGGTGGTACTTGTCTCAGCAGGACTTGTCTCCAAGCTGTCTGGTGGTTATTGATTAGTTATCAGCTGTTTCAAGCCTGGTTTAGTTGTTTATGCAAACAGACTGTCTGTTGCAGAAATTTCTGGAAGGACCAGGACTCCATTTTGTTTAATATCAAAAAGGGTACAAAATACAGTGTGATACAGCTTAGATAAAAAATACATTTCGACAGAAACTAAGATCCGTGTCCAATGTATGCAGGGCTAAATGGGAGACAAATTTACTCCCCCATGATGAGTCCGTGAAAATAGTACGAGATACAGGGGAGAACCCTGCAGAGGGTCACCTGGCCACAGGTGAACCCCAATGAGTGCCATGCCCGAGAGTGGGAAGATTGTCCCGAAAATATAAGTGAGATCCCACTCGAGGATCCCGATTTAACCCTTTATGTGGATGGGTCCTGCAAATATATACAAGGGACCCCACATAGAGGGTGGGGCTGTGGTCAATGGAGCACTTGACACCGTCCTAAGTGGGGGACTGGACAGAGGACTTTCCGCACAAGTGGCAGAACTCACTGCCCTGACAGAAGCTCTCCAATTAGTTGAAGGCAAGCGGGCAAATAGCCACACAGACAGCCGCTATGCTTTTGGAGTAGTCCATGACTACATGACCACCTGGGGGTGGCGGGGGTTTGTCACCTCAGGCGGGGAGGCCATCAAACATGAAGGCCGAATTAGGCTGCTATTAGACGCGGCTAGTAAACCCGCTGAGGTGGCTGTAATAAAGGTCAAAGACCACCAGGAAGAGGTGGACGACATCCAGAGAGGTTACAAGGTTATAGATAAGGCGGCGCAGGAGGCAGCAGTTTCATCCGAAGTGAGGGAGGAATCAGTAAGTAGTATGATTACTAAAGAAGATATTGACATTGTAAAATTACATGCAGATGTAAGTGATGAAGAAAAGACAGAATGGAAAAGACAGGGAGGGGCACCAGATCAAGACTCCGTGAGGAGAAAGGATGGTAAGGTGGCAGCCCCCACTTGTATAAGAAAGCTGCTCATGGAACTGCACCACAGCATTAACCATGCCGGGTGAAATGTCATGATCAGTAGTGTCTCTAGAGATTGGTGGTGGCCAGGCATGGGACGAGACATTGCTAAATATTGCCAGCAATGCATTACATGTGTCCAGCATAATCCGTGAAAGGCCATTAAAATTAGAATGGCCCATCAACCATGGCCGTGAGGGCCATGGGAGAATATATCAATTGATTTCACGGGATCACTGTCAAGCTCTAAAGGAAAGAAATACTGTCAAGTAATAATTGATTTGTTTACACTGTGGCTGGAAGCTTTTGCTACCCGAAACTGTACTGCAACCACAGTAGCTCATAACTAAGCCGAGGAGGTGATTCCCCGCTGGGGCATCCCCACCCAAATAGAACACCCAACTATAGGGAACACACTTCACAGGACAGGTGGTAGAATTACTCTGTACCACATTGGGCATTAAACAAAAATTTCACAATACCTACCACCCGCAGAGTTTGGGGATGGTAGAACAGATGAATCGGACAATAAAGACAGCCCTGTCAAAAGCCATCCAAGAAACTGGACAGGCTTGGGCTGAGCTGCTGCCTGCTATCCTGATGAGACAAAGGGCAACCTCTAAATGGACAACAGGATTCACTCCATATGACAGGCAATGCGATTACTTGAAGGTATAATCACAGGAGGGTCCGATGTGGGCCCATTGCGGGATCAGATTAGGAGATATGTAATGGAGTTAAGTAAACAACTTAATGATATGAGACAGGAAGTAAGATAACGACAGGCAGGTCGGGACAAACAAGAAGAGTTAGAGTCCCCGGTAGATCTTCCCCAAGTGGGAAGTCGTGGTAGTCGGAACCATACGAGATATTGATCAGTGGTGACACGTGTGCATGAATGGATATGAATGGAGTAGGACAGTGGAAACACTGGTCCCAGCTAAAACAACTCCAACAGAATATCCCATCTAGGGGGGAGTTTAATTTTACAGGATGGTCTGGAGAATCGCAATATCGATTGTACTTTGGCACTCGGCCCTGTGTCAACTGGCGCGGGCCCAGATGATCAGCCAGAATTCAAATCATGGGGCTGAAGGTGATGAGCTACACCCGAATTATGAAGAGCCGGACTATCAAAAGACCCAAGTTGGAAATAGAGTCTACCTGACTGGTATATTCCAGCAAGAGGGTGCAGAGACTCCCCTCGGACCAGACAAAAACTTTCGCGGGTGTAAGGGAACCCAACCCACATTATTAGACGTTGCGATGTGGTACAATAGGACCTTATGTATTGAATGTGGTCGAACAATCGGAAAGCCTTAAAGACACAGTCAGGAAGTTGCTGCAGAGGCAGACAGACACAGCCAAAGGGGCTGCTTGGGAAGGCGAAGGGGCAGCAAGGAGCTTAGTCAAAGGGATTACAGTCCTGGAGGGCCATGCTGCCACCATTAACCGCCAGAATGACCGATAATTCAAAGCGGAAAAGGCAGAGGTTCAACAAGACCTCTGCCAAGCTTACGGTGGATGGATGATTGGGCGAACCTGGACCAAATACACAGGGGCATAGTCTCAGACTGGATTAATAGCACCCATCTATTCCGCCTAGCACAGCACCCAGGGTGCACCATGAAAGGAATGACAAGAGTCTTTCCGGTGAGAGGCGGATGCACAGATTCACATTCTGCCCTGGTGGGGATGGTCCTAATGATTCCGGTAATGGTGAAGGGGGAGTCTGGGCCACACCCCCAGATGGAGGTAGAAAACTTGGGGCTAATCCGGGGTACATATGCGGTACTACCCAATGGATCAAAATGCGATCAAACGGAACGGAACCATGAGAGAGGTCTCATTATCAGGGTGCCTCAGGGTAGGAAGCCCAACTATATGTCCACATCCAGTAGGCTGGGGAAGCGAGGACGGGTGCAGATTTAATCAAACCATTGGGTGTGTCTTAGAAATAAGCCCATCAGAATCCGAATACACCCACTTGGCCTACCGCGGAAAGGGGGAATACTGTGTGGTAACCAACCAACCAACTTATGACTATGGTGTTTATCAATGTAATATCACTAACCCCAACTTCTACTTCACCCCGAGGCTACCGGTAACAATCCAATGAGCACGAATGACATATATCCATGCTCGAGAAACCATTACCCTGAACCTGACTGATGATATTAAACAAGATTTATACCAATATGAAAGTGAACTGGCTGCACCAATACCCCACCTGCCTGAGGACCTGAGAGACATAAAGGATCCTCTGCTGACAAGCATAAAACAATATCATGTGCTCAAACAGGGGCTGCATGAACTGGGCAAGGACATTGCAAAAGACCGTCAACATACCCCCTGGTATGAGAAGGCAGGAACTGGGGACTGAACATTAATATCCATCCATGGATAGATATAATTTCTTACATACTGGTGGCGGTTCAACTGATTTTGGCACTGTGCTGGCTGATAATGACATGTGCAGCTTGTAGGAAGCGTAGACATAGGCAGCAAGTTAAAGCAATCACTCGAATGCAAGAGAAAGATAGACTGTTGATGCATGGGGAAATTTAAATCCTGGTTAAGCAATAGACCTTCCAAACTTGGCGGCAGATATCACTGCAAGTGGGGCAGGATGTCTAAAGCATTAGATAGCTTAGCTCTAGTGGTCTCATGGGCTGGGGTTAGCCAGGGACCAAAGGGAAGATTGAAGTGGGACTTTTTAGAAGCCCACTGTGGTAATATAGAGTTGCAGTCTGGGAAATGTGTTCAGAAATGGTCAAGCAAATATGTCAAATCACATTCGACCAGCAACAACTAGCTGGACCAATCAGATGGTAGGCCACTTGCAAGAGGATATGGTGGCAAGCTTAACAAAGATAGACATAAAATAACGGATGCTGACTTGCAGTTAGGCTAGGTGTTGAATAACAGGAGACTTGGCTTATTGCTTCGCAGCTGAAAAATGTAAAAGTCCCCAATATAATGGAAAAGGTGATGCACACGGATTGTGGTTTTCGGCTTTAAATACAGTGAGCTGATAGCCAAAAGCCGAGGCGGCATTAACGGGCTGCGTGAACTTTATCCAAACTGCTGTGCTCTCTTGGCCAAGCTATAGGTATTTGCAAAAAACATATTTTTGATTCTTTATCAGTCTTGTGTTGAGCCATTATTTTGGTTCCACATCAAGTGGCAATGGTGGCGGTAAGCTCTTCTGCTTGGGCGGCCAGCCTCCAATGTCCCGCTGGGGTTTTTGGGGACGGTTTCGGCGAGGCATGGAGCATTATCACCCAGAAGAAGTGAGCTGGTATGCAAGGCCCCTGGTTGCGACACCGGCTTGATTTTTGCCTCCTGCCTGACCCATCGTGCTGCGTAGACCACCGTGCTAGGATTATCTGTGAAAATGGGCTGCCCGACCTGTAGGGGCTGCAGAAAGGTAAGTAATGTCAACCTCAGTAAGTGTGATTACTTTTTTTTGCTGATGTAGTGGTGGAGTGAGGTATTTTTTGGGAATGCTTTTATTGTTCTTTTAACAGGTTTTTTTTTTCTCCCCAGGCCTCTCTCAGAGCGCTCCGAGGTTGGCTCTTTAGCTTGGGATTTTCCCATGCTCAGCCGGCCTAGCACCCTAAGAGAGGTGTGCAATGTCTCCCTTAGCGCTCCACCCCACACTCAAGGCCCAGTTGCCCAATTTTGCTGACTGAGGTGCAAACATTTTCTGGGCAGTATCAGGACCGCCCCGCTGCCATTAACACCCCGGAATCTTAAAAGACGAAAATCCAGCCCTAAAGGTTGGAGTGAAGGATGGTATCATGTGATTGTTTCTGTAAACTTTAACCTCACCATCATGTGCTGCACTAGACATTTATTCTGAATGATTGTATCTAACCTGTATCAGATTCTCAGTCAGAACGACCTTGCAGAGGCTCCATTCAGATCCCACTCTATGGGCTAGACTTTCCATTATTTTTGCATGCATACCGCCCACTTAACCTCCATTTTAACGCTGAAATGATGTATAACGCCCATATATCGCCCATTTAGCCACAAATTGGAAACTAACGCCCATTTCCTGGTCACTTATCGGTGAGCTTTAGTTTTGGCATGCACTTAACACCGATAAAAAATAATACCGCCCGCCCACTTTTTTTGGGCAGAAAGATCAGAATGGGCGAAACCAACACCCACAATATGGGCCAGCGTTACTTTCAGCATGTAATTAACGCTGAGATTTAATAATACTGCCTGCCCACTTTTCTTTGTCATAAAGATCACATTTGCTGAAACTAACCCGCCCAGAAAATCGCCCAGCGCTACTTTCTGCACCTCGCACACATCTCGCCAACAATATCGCTCGCCGAAAACGCAGCTATGAAAAAGTTGCTCTCACCTGAACTAGTCACGTCGGTATGGACGCCATTTTCTAAATCGCAGGTCTCTTCATTTAAAAGGCTGCTCTGCTTCAACTTCGGGGTGTTTGGATGTACTCTGGTGGTATTTTAAGGTGATGTGAACATCTGAACAAACATCTTATCATACTGTGGATGATTGGAATTTACTTTAGGTGTCTTAGTGGGGACATTTATTGTTTGTGAATAATCGGTGTAATACTGATAGTTATTAGAATGGGGTCTGTCATTTCGCAGCCTGTCTTGATGACCATGCACATGCTGCAGACTAGAGATGGCAGAAGATATATTCAACAGGATTATGTGCCCAATCTAAGACGTGCCAGACTGATGAGGAGGATCAGACCTTACACATCCTGCACTTACAGGGAGAAGCGATCTTACCTCAACTTGTTCGATAACACCTGCCTTAGGAGACTGTGCTTCCACAAAGAGGTTATCTGTGAGATATGCCAGCTCATAAGGCGAGATCTGCAGCCTGCCAGCATCATCAGGACCACACTGTCCGTCGAGGTCAAGGTCACCATGGCACTTTTGTTCTATGCACCGGGTTCCTTTCAGGCCTCAGCTTGCGACATTTGCACTATATTTCAGCATGCCACACATTGCTGCATTAAACAGGTCAATGAAGCCCATTACGCATGCAGGATGGACTTTATCAGCTTCCCCATGACCAGGGAAGCTCAGACTGAGAGGGCTTTAGGATTCTACCAAATTGCTAACTTCCCCAAGGTGCAGGGAGCAATAGACTGTACGCACATCGCGATACGGACACCTTTTCAGGATGCAGAGGTTTTTAGGAACCATAAGGGATTCCACTCCCTGAATGTGCAACTCATTGTCGACCACCAGCAAATTATTATGGCAGTGAATGCTAAATTTCCGGGCAGCATCCATGATGCTCACATCCTGCGTGAGAGCACTGTATCTGACATGTTTACCAGTCAGCCACAAGGTCAATGCTGGATGCTTGGTGACAAAGGATATGGCCTCGCCACCTGGCTGATGACCCCCCTGCATGATACCCACACCGAAGCCGAGAGGCGATACAACGAAAACCACAGAGCCACTCGCAATGTCGTGGAGAAAACCATTGGGGTGCTTAAGCAGTGCTTTAGATGCCTGGACCACTCAGGAGGAGAGCTCCAATACCACCCTGAGCAGGTAGCTCAATTCGTGATGGTGTGCTCAATGCTGCACAACTTGGCTATCAGGAGGGGACAAAAATTGCCAGAAGGGTCTGATGGTCCACCACAGGAGAGAAAGGATCAGGAGGTGGACGCTGACCTTAGGCCAGACAATTAGGCTGATTGAAACCATGCCCACACCCCCCTCTAGACCGCAGGAAAGGGCCTGTGGTAGCTACATAGCTGCAAGACTCTTAAGTTAGCAGCTCATAAATGAGCGCTTTGCTTGAAAGAAAGTTGTTGTTATTTACAAAGCTGCAACACTGCTGGGTGTGCAAGTCATATATCAATGGTGTGCATCACCTTGGTGACAGTTAAAGTTTAAGTTGATTCAAGTTAAGTGTAATTATACCCTTTGATGTTAAGGAATCACCAGTGTGTGACGGTGCAGCTATCTGAGACAATGTGCAACAAGGTTATGTTAAATAAAAAACATTTAATGCGACCATTTGTGTGAAATCATAATTATAACTGTAAAAAATACCCCACCCTCAACACATTTATCACATTTACATCATTCGATTGGTCACCATTTCCAGCAACACAGAACACAAATGCAAACCAGCAAGATAGCCCCCTCGCCCCTTCCCCCGAGCCTCCCGACAAAATAGCACCAACAACATAAAAATATACCCAAGACAACACCTGTGGCCATGCACATCACTTTCCTCCACACCCCCCCCCCCCGCCCCCGTTTCTCCTCCCCACCTCTACCCCTTCCCCTTCCCCTCCTGACTCCAAGCCGCCGGGCTGAGGAGCTCCTCAGGCGCTGCTTCATTGGGGGGGATGACGGAAGAATCGCTGCTTGGACGGAGGTGGGAACGTCCTCTGGGCTAGAAGCAAGATCTTCCTCTTGGCTCTCATGTGCCATTGGCAATGGGGGTGCGGCACCTTGGGGTGCAGTGCCGCGCACCGGGACCACTGGGAAGCCTCTGCCACCAGTGTTCCTGGCTATCAGCTCCCGTGCCTCCGCCATCTGTGGCACGTACTCCATCATGGTGGCGGACATGCTGGCTAACTGGAGGGATATGCCCCCCCATTGTCTGTTGGATCTGCTGATGTATGTCAACACTCCTCCTGTTCCCGCTCAGATCTACCGCTCGTGGAGTAGACCTGCCATGTCGAAACAAGCTCCGCTTGGTCGCGCCATCCTGGAGACACCTTGGGTGCCCTGTGGCAAGTTGCTTGGGCCCGGGACCTCCATGGTAGATGTGAGAATAGCCGCAGGAGCACTAGGTGTCGAATGGATTATGGAAGTTGGGGTGCAGGCTCCTTGAAGTCAGCACTGTCATCTGTTGAGAAGGGACCCAGCAGATGCACGGGCGAGAATCGGTGCTCGCCAGCACCAGATGGAGGAGAGTCCAGCGAATCCATCCACGCGATCCCACCTTCTGGGCTCGGTGTTCTTGCATTGGGCCGCACTGCTGGCTGAGCTGAAAAACATAAATGAGGTTATTAGAGGAGAAGGGGGCGCTAGGGTCACAATGTGATTCTAGCACTACACACAGCATTTGCACGACACAAGCAGCACTGCTATCAAGATCATCACAGACATCACATTTCATGACCATCACCAAATTCTGCATTGCAATGATTCTCATGAGGACATCATTATTTAGAGAAGAATTTTATGATTCATCTATCATATAATATTGGTCGGATATGAGTGGGTGTGGTATCTATTGACTTTACATCACGCAATGGTGTATACTTTACTCACGTGGCATCACATCAGGTTCTGTTCCTGCTTGTGTGGCCGACCGGGGGTGGCTCCCCACTAGTACCAGCACCCGGTCCTCGATGTCGGTGAGGTCAATGATGACTGGTGGCCCCCCACCCATTCGCCTCTGCTCGGCCCTATTCCTCAAAAGCTACTTCTGTAAAAGGTAACACCAGCACGACATGGCATGATATCATTGCATGAGATAATTGCTAGGTACTGTCACAGACACTGATACAACACATAACTGACAAATGTCATTATAATCATGATTACATCTATCATTCTTACCTAAAGACGTACACCATGACCGCAGGCTTTGAGTACAACTTTCCCGGTATAAGTGCAAGACATTACATCTGATTTTAATCACTCATCACACTTCCAATTCCAATTATATAAATATATAAGTACACTAAATAAATGTAATACTTACTCTGGCAGATCCGACAAGGTCGTTCCATCACTTGCGGCATTGGTTGCCCTCATGCACCTCGTTGGTCGCCGACGAGACCACCTCGGCTATCTCGGCCCATATCTTCTGGTAGGCCTTTGGGGTGGGCTTCCCACGCCCTCCCTGGGTCAATTGACCCCAGCGTGACTCGACCTCCTGCATGAGGGTGGCATTTGCCTCATCCGAGAACCTCCTTGCTCTTTTGTATCCTCCCAATTATTCCTCTCCCAGCTCACTGCTTTTGCCAGCATCCTGTCTCCACAGCGTGCTGGGTCACCTCCTCCATTGCTTCCATGTAAAATATTATTTTTTCCACAAAAGCTCGGTGCCAACTATCTTCTTTGTGCTTAGTAGGCTTTTTGCTGCTGGTGAATTTCCCTCGTGCCTAGCACAACAGCCAAAGAAGCACACACAAAACCCACACACACGTTCAGTCCCTCTCTGCTCCCTCTCTCTCTGTCTCCTCTTATGCGCATGTAATGATGACCCCTGACCTGAAACGTAGGAAACGAGCGTTGCCATGCCATTGCTATGGTCAGCAACACTTTATGGCAGAAGGGCAAAAAAATTTTACGCTTGCACCCATTTCAGATCGCTCGCGGTAACGCACATTTTCAAAAATAGAAAGTTAGGGTTTTGAAAACGGGTGATAAATCTGGCGATCTCAAAACTCATTTTTACCGCTCACGCTGGAAATAATGACCATTTTTGGCCGATCTGTACAAAAGTGGAAAGTCTAGCCCTTTAACTCTTGTTTGAGTAACTGTGCCAATCTCCTCAATATTACTTACTTATCCTGGGGCTGTTTCAAGATCTGCCAATGTACAATCCTTAATGCACTAAAATATTGTATATTAGAACAGATTTCAAAATGAATGAAAAAACTTTGCTCAAGATAATATTTCTGTTTAATTGAAATTTAATTTTGTATTTTACATGAGAAGTAAACATGTTAAAAATAAATCTCGTCTTCTTAGGCAGTCCCCCAGGATGACATGCTTCCAAGTAAAATGAGTTCGAAGGTGACTGATGAGACTAATGCGGGATCTACAGTCTCTGTCACAGGTGGGGCAGAAGGTCATTGGAGGGACGGGTGGGTGGGGTGCTTGATTTGTTGTATGCTCCTTCCACTGTTTGTATTTGGCATCCGCTTGCTCCTGGCGAAGAGACTCGAAGTGTTCACTGTCTTCTCGGATGCTTCTCCTCCACTTTGAGTAGTCTTGGGCTAGGGATTCCCAAGAGTCATAGAAACATAGAAAATAGGTGCAGGAATAGGCCATTCGGCCCTTCAAGCCTACTCCACCATTCAATAAGATCATGGCTGATCGGTGAGGATGTTGCATTTTATCATGGAGGCTTTGAAGGTGCCCTTGAAGCGTTTTCTCTGCCCTCCTGGGACTCACCTGCTGTGACGTAGCTCAGAGTAGAGTGCTTGTGTGGGAGTCTAGTATCGGGCATGTGGACAATGTGGCCCATCCATCGGAGCTGATAGAGCGTGGTCAATGCCTCGTTGCTGAGGATGTTGGGCTGAGAGAGAACGCTGACGTTGGTGCGCTTATCCTGCCAATGAATAGCAGGATTTTGGGGAGGCAGGGCTGGTGGTAATTCTCCATTGCTTGAGGTGCCTATTGTACATAGTCCACATCTCTGAAGCATATAGGAGGGCGGGTATCTCTACTGATCTGTAGACCATGAGCTTGGTGCCTGGTTTGAGATCCTGTTCTTCGAACACTCTTTTCCTCAGGCAGCCAAAGGCTGCACTGGCGCACAGAAGGCGGTGTTGGACTTTATCATCGATGTCTGTCCTTGCTGACAGTAGGCTCCCAAGGTATGGGAAGTGATCCACATTGTCCAAGGTCTCATCATGGATCTTGATAATCGAGGAGCAATACTGTGTGGTGGGGCAGGTTGGTAGAGAACATTTGTCTTACTGATGTTTAATGTAAGGCCCAGACTATCATACGCTTCAGTGAAGGTGTCAACGATGGTTTGGAGTTCAGCCTCCGAGTGTGCACAAACGCAAGGGTCATCTGCATATTGTAATTCAATGACAGAGGTTGGAACAACCTTGGATCTGGACTGGAGCCGTCGGAAGTTGAACAATTTCCCCCTTGTCCTGTAGATTAACTTCACTCCAGCGGGGAGCTTGTTAAAGGTGGGATTGCAGCGAGGAAGATTGAGAAGAAAGTTGGTGCGATGACACAGCTTTGCTTGACCCCAGTCTGCACTTGTATTGGGTCTATGGTGGATCCGTTGATAAGGATCACGGCTTGCATGTCATCGGGAAGCAGGTGGAGGATGACGACAAATTTTTGAGGACAGCCGAATTCGAGAAGGACACTCCATAATCCCTCACGGTTGACAGAGTCGAAGGCCTTTGTGAGGTCAAAGAAAGCCATGTACAGAGGTTGATGCTGCTCCCTACATTTTTCTTGAATTTGTTGGACGGTGAAGATCATGTCCGTTGTGCCCCTTAGTGGGCGGAATCCGCATTGCGACTCTGGGAGGAGCTCTTCAGCCACTGGGAGGAGATGATTGAGGAGGATTCTTGTGATTATTTTCCTTGTGGCAGACAGCAGGGAAACTGCTCTGTAATTATTGCAGTTGGACCTGTCACCTTTCTTGAAGATGGTCATGATTACGGCATCTCTGAGATCCCCTGGCATGCCCATCTTCCAGATAAGATAGATGAGGATGGAATCGCGGCAAGAGTATTTCTCCGCCATGCTTTAGTACTTCGGCGCAGATTCCGTTTGCTCCTGAGGCCTTGTTGTTTTTCAGTTGTCGGATGGCCTTTTCAACTTCATGCTGGGCTGGGATCGTGCTGAGGTGGTGGCAGATGGCACACTGTGGGATGAAGTCGAGGACACATGTCGAAGACAGAGTCTTGGTGGTGGAGATCCTCGAAATGCTCCTTCCAGCGGGCACTGACTGCCTGTCTGTCCTTGATGAGCACCTCTGTTCTTGGCTCTCAGTGGAATAGGACCTTGAGTGCTTGGGCCGTAGGTGGTCTTGACTGCGCTAAAACATCCACGCACGTCATGATTGTCGGCTAGTTGCTGGATCTCCTGCGCTTTTTCCACTCAGCATCTCTTCTTTAGGTCACAAATTTTTTGTTGGACCTCGGCCTTCAGTTGTCTGTAGATCTGCTTTCTTTCACTTGAGTTGTGGTGTTGTTTCCAATTCAAAAATGCCCTGCATTTGCATTTTATTAGCTCCTGGACCTCCTGGTCATTCTCATCAAACTAGTCTTGATGTTTTCTGGTAGAGTAACCAAGAGTCTCTTCGCAGGTGCTAATTATGGTGGACGAGGGCAGACCGGACACTATGGACACTCTGAGGCTCAGGTTCATTGGAGGTCGTCAGGTTGGTTGTGAGGAACCAAAAATGAATAGACTCAAAGTCAAACGAGAGTCATAGTAATCCAGTTGCTGAGATAATTAAACAAAACCTATGCCAGCTTCTGCTGATCATGTTTTTAAAAAAATTATGTTAATATATCTTCCACAATTCGTCATTGAAAATCAGCTTGCATGTTTAGAGACCGTAGATACACTGCTGCAGGAAAAGGCTAGTGGGGGTTAATAGAGACTTATGGGGGAGCTGAGACTAGAGAGGGGTGGATAACATGCGCATCCAGTGCCGGACTGCTATTAAATCCTTATGTGGGCCAATTTATGCTCGTTTGCCATCCATATTAATGATTTATAGCCTCGTAAGCTTTTGACACAATCAATCACACTATCCTCCTCCAACACTTCTGCTCCATTGTCCAGCTCAGTGGGATTGCCCTCGCTTGGTTCCACTCTTACCTATCCAACCATAGCCAGAGCATCTCGAGAAACAACTTCACTTCCTGCCTCTGTCCAGTTACCTGTGGACTCCCCCAAAGATTTATACTTGATCCCTTTCTCTTGCTCATCTACATACTGTCCCTTGGTGACATCATTAGGATAATGTTATATCTTGGATAAGGAGTCAGACTAGATACTGCAAGCTCAAAGTAAGTGTGACCGTAGTCCTTTATTACAGATCTCAGAGTGCCTCTCCAGCCTGTGAGGCCTCCTTATATACAGGTGCTCCCAAGGGATTGTGGGATCCCTTGGGACTCCAGGGGATAAGCCCTCTGATGGTTAGACATTATAATTACAGGTTTACATACATAACAATGCTCTCCCCCAAAGTCAATAGTGTAACTATTTACAATGTGAGTCGATCTGGGGTCTTCCTTTCCCTGGTTGATCGTCTTGGTGCAAATGCTGGTATTGGTGAGTCGTTTGTTGGGCCTTCGCTGGGCTGCTGCGAAGCTGGCCTTGCTGGACTGCTGGGGGTGGTGAGTCTTGCTGGGCTGCTGCGGGTAATGGGTTCTGCTTCGTGGTCAACCACTGGGCCGGTTGCCACTTGTGTGTGTGGTGGAGGGTTGAAAAAGATAGAGTCTATTGTGGGTTGTTCTGGATAGTCCGTAAATCTGAGTTTGGTTTGGTCCAAGTGTTTTCTGCAGGTAAGTCCATTTGTGAGTTTGACCACAAACACCCTACGCCCCTCTTTAGCCAAAACAGTGCCAGTAATCCACTTTGGACCTTGTCCATCGTTCAACACAAATACAGGATCATTTACTTCAATTTCACGTGACACATTTGTGCGATCATGATATGTATTCTGTTGAAGCCGCCTGTTGGCCTGTGGCGGATGGCATAGTTGTATGCAGACAACGTGAGCGCCCATCTCTGGATGTGGGCCGATGCATTCATATTTATCCCTTTATTTTCAGAAAAGAGGGATATAAGCGCCTTATGGTCGATTTCCAATTCAAATTTAAGCCCGAACAGATATTGATGCATTTTGTTTACCCCATAAACACACGCTAATGCTTCTTTTTCGATCATACTGTCGGCCCTCTCGGCCTTCGACAGACTTCTGGATGCATAAGCAACCGGTTGCAATTTCCCAAATTCATTAGCTTGTTGCAATACACACCCGACCCCGTACATCGACACATCACATGCTCGTACCAAACGTTTACATGGATTGTATAACACAAACAATTTGTTTGAACATAACAGTTTCATAGCTTTCTCAAAGGCATTTTCTTGGCTTTTACCCCATACCCCTTCATCTCCTTTATGCAGTAAAGAGTGCAGGGATTCTAACAATGTGCAAAGACCTGGTAAGAAGTTACCAAAATAGTTCAGGAGTCCTAGAAACGACCGCAGCTCCTTCATGTTCTGTGGTCTTGGTGCGTTTTTGATTGCCTCTGTCTTCGAATCGGTGGGCCTGGTGCCATCCGCCGTGATTCTTCTCCCCAGGAACTCCACTTCAGGCGCCAAGAAAATGCACTTCGAGCGTTTTAGCCTGAGCCCTACACGATTAAGCCGACTAAGAGCCTCCTCCAGGTTCTACAGGTGCTCGACGGTGTCCTGACCTGTAACCAAGGTGTCGTCCTGGAAGACTACGGTGCGCGGGACCGACTTCAGCAAGTTTTCCTGGTTCCTCTGGAATATCGCCGCGGCCGATCGAATTCCAAATGGGCATCTGTTGTAAATGAAAAGACCTTTGTGCGTGTTGATGCAGGTGAGGCCTTTCGAAGATTCCTTCAGCTCCTGCGTCATGTATGCCAAGGTCAAGTCCAGCTTCGTGAACATTTTCCCTCCTGCCAGCGTCGCAAATAGGTCATCTTCCTTTGGTAGCAGGTATTGATGCTGCAGTGAGAACTGATTGATAGTTACTTTGTAATCACCACAGATTCTGACGGTGCCGTCTCCATTGAGGACTGGAATAATCCGACTGGCCCACTCATTGAATTCGATCGGCGAAATGATGCCCTCTCATTGCAGCCTGTCCAGCTCGATCTGCACCCTCTCTCTCATCATGTAAGGTACTGCTCTCGCCTTATGATGGATGAGTCATGGCCCTGGAATCAAATGGATCTGCACTTTTGCTCCTTGGAACTTCCTGGTGCCTGGTTCGAACAGCGAGGAGAACTTGCTTAGAACCTGGGCATATGAGGTGTCGTCGATGGACGAAAGTGATCGGACGTCATCCCAGTTCCAGTGTATCTTTCCCAGCCAGCTCCTGCTGAACAGTGTGGTGCCATCGCCTGGTACCACCCAGAGTGGTAAATTATGCACCGCTCCATCGTAGGAGACCTTTATGGTAGCACTGCCAATTACGGGAATCAGTTCCTTTGTGTACGTTCTGAGTTTGGTACGAAAGGGAGTCAGGACTGTCTTTTTACTCATTAAGGACTGGCTTGCGCCTGTGTCCAGCTCCATGGACTCCGGGAGTCCATTTAATTCAACCTTCAGCATTATTGAGGGCACTTTCTGGTAAATGTGTGCACTCCATATACCCCTGCTTCCTCAGTCTGAGGCTGTGGTTCATCATGATCCATCGTGAATCTGTCCTCCTCTGCAACATGGTGGTTTGCAGAATTAGCAGGGTTTGCAGCTCGCCTGCACATGCGTTGGAGGTGTCCCATTGTTCCACAGCCCTTGCAAATGTATCCTTTGAAGCGGCATGAATGGAATCGATGATCACCCCCACAGCGCCAACAAGGTGTTAATTGCCTTGTATTCACCACCCTTGATGGCGGATCTGAGTCACCTTCAGATGTGCAGCTACAGACGTATAAGTCCTGCCATGTATATTTCGATTCGAAAACAACTTTATTTTGTTCACAATACTTGCAGCAGCACTAGTGTGCTGGGAAATTTGTTTGCTATTGTCACTGGTGGAGATAAATGCCTGGGCTCTCGCTATGGCTTTACTCAAGGTTGGGGTCTCTACAGTCAAAAGTTTGTGAAGTATTACTTCATGGCCGATGCCAAGTATAAAGAAGTCCCTGAGCATATGCTCCAAGTGTCCTTCAAATTCGCGATGTCCTGCAAGGTGCCTTAGCTCAGCGACGTAGCTCGCCACTTCCTGGCCTTCAGACCTCTTGTATGTGTAGAACCGATACCTCACCATCAGAACGCTTTCCTTCGGGTTTAGATGCTCCCGGACCAGTGTGCACAACTCATCGTATGACTTGTCTGTGGCTTTTGCTGGAGCGAGCAGGTTTTTCATGAGGCCATACATTGGTGCCCCGCAAACAGTGAGGAGGATCGCCCTTCGTTTGGCAGCGTTCCCTTCTCCTTCCAGCTCGTTGGCCACGAAGTATTGGTCAAGTCGCTCCATGAAGATTTCCCAATCATCTCCCTCTGAAAGTTTCTCCAGGATGCCCACAGTTCTCTGCATTGTTGCGTTGAGGTTCGTCACCTGTATCACATCGCCAGTTGTTATGTCTTGGATAAGGAGTCAGACTAGATACTGCAAGCTGAAAGTAAGTGTGACCGTAGTCCTTTATTACAGATCTCAGAATGCCTCTCCAACCTGTGAGGCCTCCTTATATACAGGTGCTCCCAACAGTTCAGGTCCCACATGTGTACTGAGAACACCCAACTCTACCTCAGCCACTACGTTTATGTTGTCAGACTATTTGTCCTGGATGAGCTGCAATTTCCTCCAGTTAAACATTGTCTTTGTACCCCGCCACAAACTCCGTACCTTTGCCATTGTTTCCATCCCTCTCCCCAGTCAATATCTCAGGTTGAACTTGATGGAGCAGCAAAAAAGGTATTGCAGTTCCAGTGTGGCCCTGGGTTAGGAGAGTGAATATTAGTCAGAGTTCCCATCCAGGTTGCTATCCACTGACCCTGATGGAAGTGCGTGTGCATTGGTGACAATAGAATTGGCTTCAGCTGTGATGCCTCCTGCATCGGTGAATAATCTGCCGATACTCACTGTTTACTCTCACATGTGATTCATGGTCATTTGAGCATGGTACCAGAGGGTGACTGGTGCCTGTGGAAACAAATCCCAAGAAGAGGATTGAAAAGAAGTGGAGAAAATTGGAGTGAAGTGGTGGGGTTGGGGACGGAGTTGGGGAATCTACTCAAAGGTGCAGGGGTTAAAGTAGAAGGAATATCAGAGATTGTCAGTAAATCTAAGAGACTTCGGGGCCGAAATTCAGTCCTGCCTGAAAGCTGATGCACCTACCGTTTTGGAAGAGGTCGCCTCTTTCGTGAAATTCAGCTCTTTGTCTTTTTTTTTCAATCGGCCAGGAAGTCAGTTATAATGAGGGTGGAAGTGCAACGCTAAGAGCTGGTGAAGGGCGGAGTGGAGGCGGGATGCATTCTCCGCCACTATCACTCAGCAGTGGAGCACTGCTGAAGTCATTGCACGTCTGCGTCACTGCGTATCTCGCCTCCGTTAAAGGGGAGAGAATCGGTCATCAGTCGCGATCGGACACTGGACTAGCAGGGAGAGTTTCGGCCGGGCCAGCAGCCTGGCACCCAAGAGTGGGTGCCAGGCTGCCTATTAGTGGCCCGGCCGAACCCGGGGGCACAATAGTCCGGCTGACTTAGAAGTCGGCTGGCAAAAAAATTAAATGGCGGCCGCAACATTGGGCCCTTGCCTTTAATGGCCGCTGCACAGCCAGGGCAGAGAGAGAGCATACAAGGTGCACTGACAGAAAAAGCTGTCGGGGCACCGCTCAGCGGCAATAAGATTTTGCTCGCTAAATTTCACGGGAGGTGGGGGTGTCCCAGTGGTGCGTGCACTGATGATGCACTCATAGCCGGTCGGAAGTGGGGACCGCCACGATTTACCACCGGGCTGGTAGATTCGGCTACTGGTTAGCGCTGGCACAAAAATTTACTGCAAAAACTGAACGCCCTGCCATCCATTTTGGACTGAGATCATGACGTCAATCGTCGTGCAATGCTGCGCTAGCGCCCCGGATGGAACATTCGGCCCTTACGCCTCATTTAACGCCGGCCCCAGTAAACGCCTGAAAAAAACCAGGTGGTCTCAGGGTGCGGCAAACGGTATTTGCAGCATTTTTAAATGGAGGGATGAGGATCCTACATCGCAGGTCATATTGACTACAATGGTTGTGCACATAACACGGCGTTAAGCTCCGACTTGCAAACTTCACTTTTATCTGCCATTTACAATTAGCATTTTATTTCTGATATACCACAAAGAATTAGAATAAAAGAGTCTGAAGGTATGTAGAACAAATCATATGAACTCAGTATTGCATAAGAGAAAACAAATCTGTAGTCATTTTGATAAATCTGAATTTAAGTTTTGTCCTTTCCTGTTGGTGATATAATTTCTGCTAATCCTGCCTTTAATTTTCATCCATTTATGTGTGTCAACTTTATCTTCTTCTGCCTTTTCACATGTTTATCCTGAATCATTTCTGTCTATGTTCTCTCTCCACCTCCATGTTAACTACTTCTAGTGAACATAGAAAAGGTGACTCATAGTGGTAGTGTCTGAGACAGTTGTTCAGAATTATTATCATTAATTGCTATTTCATTTGGCTACTGGAAGGAAGATACATTTTATTTCATTTATCTTCTTTCACTTACTTCAAAAATATCTTATTACTGAGAGTACAGAACAATTTCGACTCTTGCAAGATTGTTGTTCAGGTCACTCATGATAAGCTGATGCAAGATGTGTAACTGCAAAATGTCACTGGTCCTTGTAATAAGTTCTTGCAGATGGAATTATTAACTGTGTGAGATGTTCTACCTAATGGCCCAGATAGTAACTGCTATAACTCTCCCAATTTTCTTTCTGATAAGACTTGACTTGAGTTGCTTGCAACAGGCTAGTGTATCATACACTATGCTGTTACAGTGCAGTGTTACAGTAGAGGGAAGTGACCGGGGCCCAGGAGAGGCGTGAGTTTGGGGGCAAGAGGAGGCGAGGGCCCGAGGGCAGTACGGGCCAGCTCACACTGCGGTATGTGCATGCGCTGGGTCCGTGCAGCTGAGCTGGTCTCCAATTAGTCTTGGGTAATCCTTGCCTCTGGACCAAGACCTAGTTCTGTCAAGCCCGTGTGGTGGCTGGTGTGCAACGGCCACTACAAGTTAAAAAAATCCACGCTCAGGCATCTTCCAGCCTTCAAGATGTAGTTCGGGATCTGGAATATTAGTTTGGGATCTGGAACATTGAAACACCTATGAACTCATCCCTTATTGGCGTGGAAGCAAGTCATTCTCTTTTCGAGGGACTGCCTATGATGATGATGCTGTTACTGAATAAAAAATTATTAATTTCCCTTTGTGGCTTTAGAGTCTTTCTCCTCCACAAATTTACTGCAGTAGCATCTGTCCAACTTGGTTATCTATTCGCGTTGGTCTAGCTCTTCGCATTTAGAATAGAATGGAAGAAAAAGGGAAGCTCTGTGAAGGCAAGTATGATGCTCAAGACAGACCAAAGACAGGAAATGTCAATTTAGAATCTGTGTTGGGCAGAGCATGTGGAAGAATCCCAGAAGCTGGCAGAATGAATGATGGGAGAGGAAACCTAAAGCTTGGGATGGAGCTGAGAACACAAGTAAAACAATTGGTCTTATTGCCATTTATTGTCCAAGTCTCATTCAGGAATTTAGGAATATGCTGGTCCACTACAGCCGAGAGATTATTAACAGGTGAATGCTTAAAGTGTTTATTTTATATTCCTCTGCCCAGTATTTTAATGGAGGCATAGCCAATTCAAAAGAAATACCTTCATTAGTATAAGTGAACTGAGGAATGTTATATGTATGTGTTTATTGCCAACAGTAATTTCCAGGGTTATATGATCAAGGTGAGTTAAGGTTTAGAAAAAAAAATAAACATAAGGAAAATTCTTAGTTTGAAGCTGTGCTTCACCCTCAAAAGCCTTTATGTGTGAGTCCAGTGAGTTTTACCAATTATTATGCTCTGGTTACTTCTCCTGTTGTATTGTTTTTTCCAAACATATTTTCCCCATTTCAACTGCGGTAATTAATAGGCCAGAATTAGCTGTAGCAGGGCATCTAACTGCATTTCCTGTTTACGAGAACAGTTGCACAGTGGTTATGTTTCTGGACTAGTACTCCAGAGGCCTGGACTAATGATCCAGAGACATGAGTTCAAATCCCCCCATGGCAGCCGGGGAATTTAAATTCAGTTAATTAAATAAATCTGAAATAAAAAAGCTCGTATCAGTAATGGTGACCATGAAACTATTGGATTGTCGTAAAAACCCAACTGGTTCACGAATGTCCTTCAGGTAAGGAAATATGCCGTCCTAACCTGGTCTGACCTATTTGTGACTCTAGATCCACAGCAATGTGGTTGACTCTTAACTGCCCTCTGAAATGGTCTAGCAAGCTACTCAGTTGTACACAACCACTACGAGAAACAATAATAAGAATAGAACCGGACGGACCATCCGTCATCGACCTCGGCACCAGCGTTAGACACGCCAATGGCAAACCCAGCCCAGTCGACCCAGCCAAGTCCTCCTCATGAACATCTGGGGACTTGTGCCAAAATTGGGAGAGCTGTCCCATAGACCAGTCATGCAACAACCTGACATAGTTATACTCACAGAATCATACCTTTCAGCCAATGTCCCAGACTCCTCCATCACCATCCCTGGTATGTCCTGTCCCATCAGTGGGACAGACCCACAAGAGGTGGTGGCACAGTGGTATACAGTCAGGAGGGAGTGGCCCTGGGAGTCCTCAACATTGACTCTGGACCCCATGAAGTCTCATGGCCTCAGGTCAAGCATGGGCAAGGAAACCACCTGCTGATTACCACCTACCGCCCTCCCTCAGCTGATGAATCAGTATTCCTCCATGTTGAACACCACTTGAAAGAAGCACTGAGGGTAGCACGGGCACAGAATGTATTCTGGGTGGGGGACTTCAATGCCCATCACCATGAGTGGCTCAGTAGCACCACTACTGACCAAGCCCTGAAGGACATAGCTGCCAGGCTGGGCCTGCAGTGGGTGGTGAGAGAACCGAGGGAAAAACCTACTTGACCTTGTCCGCACCTATCTACCTGTCGCAGATGCATCTGTCCATGAAAGCATTGGTACCAGTGACTGCTGCACAGTCATTTGGAGACGAAATCTTGTCTTCCCATTGAAGACACCCTCCATTGTGTTGTGTGGCACAACCACTGTGCTAAATAGGATAGATTCAGAACAGATCTAGCAGCTAAAACTGGGCATCTATGAGGTGCTGTGCGCCATCAGCAGCAGCAGAATTATATTCTACCACAATCTGTAACCTCATGGCCCAGTATTTCTACCCTCACTCTACCATTACCATCAAGCCAGGGGACTAACCCTAGTTCAATGAGGAGTGCAGAACATCATGCCAAGAGTAGCACCAGGTATACCTAAAAATGAGGTGCCGACCTGAGAAGCTACAACACAGGACCACATGCATGCTAAACAGCGGAAGCAGCATGCCATAGACAGGGCTAAGCGATCCCACAATCAACGGATTAGATCAAAGCCCTACAGCCTGACCACATCCAGTCATGAATGGTGGTGGGCAATTAAACAACTTAAGGGAGGAGGAAGAGGCTCCATGAACACCCCCATTCTCAATGTGGTGGAGCCTAGCACGCAAGTGCAAAAGAAAAGGCTGATGCATTTGCAACCATCTTCAGCCAGAAGTGCTAAGTGGACCTCCTGAGGTCCCACCATCACAGAAGCCAGTCTTCAGCCAATTCGATTCACACCACGTGATATCAAGAAATGGCTGAGCGCACTGGAAACAGCAAAGGCTATGGGCTCTGACAACATCACAGCTGTTGTGCTGAAGACTTGTGCTCCAGAACTAGCTCTGCCTCTAGCCAAGCTGTTCAGCTACAATACTGGCATCTAACCGACAATGTGGAAAACTGCCCAGGTACGTCCTGTCCACAAAAAGCAGGACAAATCCAATCCGGACACGTACCACCCCATCAGTCTACATTTAATCATCAGCAAAGTGATGGAAGGCATCGTCAGCAGTGCTATCAAGCAGCAATTACCCACCATTGACCTGCTCACCAATGCTCAATTTGGGTTCCACCAGGACCACTCGGCTCCAGACCTTGGTCCAAACCTGGACAAAAGAGCTGAATTCCAGAGGTGAGGTGAGAGTGATTGTCCTTGACATCAAGGCAGTATTTGACTGAGTGTGGCAGCAAGGATCTTTAGTAAAACTGAAATCAACAGAAATTAGGGGGAAAACTCTCCACTTGCTGGAGTCATACCTAGCACAAAGAAAGATGGCTGTGGTTGTTGGAGGTCAATCATCCCAGCCTCAGGACATCACTGCAGGAGCTTCTCAGGGCAGTGTCCTAGGCCCTACCATCTTCAGCTGTTTCATCAATGACCTTCCCTCCATCATAAGGTCAGAAGTGGGAATGTTCGCTGATGACTGCACAGTGTTCAGTGTCATTTGCAACTCTACAGATAATGAAACAGTCCATGCCAGCATGCAGCAAGACCTGGATGGCATCAGGCTTGGGCTGATAAGTGGCAAATAACATTCGCACCACACAAGTTGCCAGACAATGACCATCTCCAACAAGAGAGAGTCTAACTCCATCCCCTTGACATTCAATGGCATTATCATCACTGAATCCCCCACCATCAATATTCTGGGGTCACCATTGACCAGAAACTTAATTGGACCAGATACACAATAATGTTCCCTCGACACTGTCCCATCAAATATTTACAGGACAGGTACAGCACAGGTTAGATACAGAGGAAGGCTCCCTCTGCACTGTCCCATCAAACACACAAGAACAGATCAGAGGTTGGGTATTCTGCAATGAGTGTCTCACCTCCTGACTCCCCAAAGCCTTTCCATCATCCACAAGGCACAAGTCAAGAGTGTGATGGAATACTCTCCACTTGCCTGGATGAGTGCAGCTCCAACAACACTCAAGAAGCACAGGACAAAGCAGCTCGCTTGATTGGCACCTCATCCACCACCTTAAACACCACCCTCGCAACGTGTCTGCAGTGTGTACCATCTACAAGATGCATTGCAGCAACTCGCCAAGGCTTCTTCGTGCCAGCACTTCCCAAACCTGTGACCTCTACCACCTAGAATGACAAGAGCAACAGGTGCATGGGAACATCTTCATCTGCAAATTCCTCTCGAAGTTACACACCATCCTGTCTTGGAAATATTTTGCTATTCCTTCATCGTCGCTGAGTCAAAATCCTGGAACTCCCTCCCTAGCAGCACTGTGGGAGTACCTTCACCACAAGGACTGCAGTGGTTCAAGAAGGCAGCTCACCAACACCTTCTCAAGGGCAATTTGGGGATGGGCAATAAATGCTGGCCTTGCCAGCGACGCCCACATCCTGTGAATGAATAAAGGTTGCTGGAGCTAATCGTGACTTCATTTAAATTTTTCAACATATAATGTGAAAAATATATTTCAAAGCTATTTCAACTAATGAGTCAAGAATGAAGGAGCGAACACAGGGAGACGCCTTTTGATCATCGACTTTGTTAATATCATACCTATAATTGTTCACAAGGCTCTTCAGATATACTTAATTTTGTATGTTTTGCTTCAGAGCCTATCAAATTCCACAGTATAAATCATTTTACTGAACACACACTTTGATGCACATTTTCATTCCTTTCTTGCTCCATCTCCAGTACAAACCATAATTGCTCTTGCTTTGCTTGATTGCGTCTCTTTGCTGTTGATGAATGATATACTGCAGGCATATTAGGTGGCCAGCAATCAGAATGTTTCAGTTTTAAGTGTGTGAGCCTAATAAGTTTTGTCCCAATGCCTCTTTCAAGATCACTTCATTTTCATTTTGGCACAAGTCAGCTATGATAGAAAATAAGATTTAAAGGGGTCGAAATTAATTACACGCCAGTTTGGGGCTCAAACATTTGAAAGCTGGGAATCATAGCGCCAGGTGCGAATGCTTCCCAGCTTTCAAAAAATTGGCTTAAGCGCTCCTTCTTGGAGTGCTAAAGGATGCAGGCGGGGCGGAAACCTCGGCAGCATGCTGTGTTCAAAGGGCCCTTCCCTTGCTTAAAGAGAAGGACCATTGCTGCGGGCTCTGCAATTTAAAAGTGACCTACCTGGACCTCCAAGGGAGCAGCGATCCCGTGCGATCAGCCAGGCAGAGTGCCGGGTTCAATGGTCGAGGGCAGGAACCCGCAAAGAAAATGGCATCAACAAAGGTGTTTTTTTTTACTTACCTCGGCCACCTCGCCTATAATCATCAGCCCGGCAGTGGCCAACCGCCCGATCCACGCTTCCTGCAGCAGCCAGTGTTTTCGCCCAGTGCTGCTGCAGGGGGTGAAAGTGAATTTCGGGTCCGGGACGCTAACGATCTAATGGGAGGTGCAAATGCACTCAATTTCTCCCCCAAACACATTCTGAAGCTCCTTAGAGTACGCAAAAACTTACCTTAAGTTACCTGTCTGCCAAGATTTGGTACTGAAAGTTGGGTTCCCAATGCACGTGCATCGTGTTAGTGATGTAACGCACAGGTTATGCACATGCGTCATCACGCAAAGTGCATGATGTCATCGCTAACTTGATATGGCTGCATCTCCGGATCTACCTGAACATAAGAACATAAGAACATAAGAATTAGGAACAGGAGTAGGCCATCTAGCCCCTCGAGCCCGCTCCGCCATTCAATAAGATCATGGCTGATCTGGTCATGGACTCAGCTCCACTTACCCGCCCTCTCCCCGTAACCCTTAATTCTCTTATTGGTTAAAAATCTATCTATCTTTGACTTGAAAACATTCAATGAGCTAGCCTTAACTGCTTCCTTGGGCAGAGAATTCCACAGATTCACAACCCTCTGGGAGAAGAAATTGTTTCTCAACTCGGTTTTAAATTGGCTCCTCCGTATTTTGAGGCTGTGCCCCCTAGTTCTAGTCTCCCCTACCAATGGAAACAACCTCTCTGCCTCTATCTTGTCTATCCCTTTCATGATTTTAAATGTTTCTATAAGATCACCCTTCATCCTTCTGAACTCCAAGGAGTAAAGACCCAGTCTACTCAATCTATCATCTTAAGGTAACCCCCTCATTTCTGGAATCAGCCTAGTGAATCGTCTCTGTACCCCTTCCAAAGCTAGTATATCCTTCCTTAAGTAAGGTGACCAAAACTGCACGCAGTACTCCAGGTGCGGCCTTACCAATACCTTATACAGTTGCAGCAAGACCTCCCTGCTTTTGTACTCCATCCCTCTCGCAATGAAGGCCAACATTCCATTTGCCTTCCTGATTACCTGCTACACCTGCAAACTAACCTTTTGGGATTCATGCACAAGGACCCCCAGGTCCCTCTGCACCACAGCATGTTGTAATTTCTCCCCATTCAAATAATATTCCCTTTTACTGTTTTTTTCCCCAAGGTGGATGACCTCACACTTTCCGACATTGTATTCCATCTGCCAAACCTTAGCCCATTTGCTTAACCTATCCAAATCTCCTTGCAGCCTCTCTGAGTCCTCCACACAACCCGCTTTCCCACTAATTTTAGTGTCATCTGCAAATTTTGTTGCACTACACTCTGTCCCCTCTTCTAGGTCATCTATGTATATTGTAAACAGTTGTGGTCCCAGCACTGATCCCTGTGGCACACCACTAACCACTGATTTCCAACCGGAAAAGGACCCATTTATCCCGACTCTCTGCTTTCTGCTCGCCAGCCAATTCTCTATCCATGCTAATACATTTCCTCTGACTCCGCGTACCTTTATCTTCTGCAGTAATCTTTTGTGTGGAACCTTATCGAATGCCTTTTGGAAATCTAAATACACCACATCCATCGGTACATCTCTATCCACCATGCTCGTTATATCCTCAAAGAATTCCAGTAAGTTAGTTAAACACGATTTCCCCTTCATGAATCCATGCTGCGTCTGCTTGATTGCACTATTCCTATCTAGATGTCCCGCTATTTCTTCCTTAATAATAGTTTCAAGCATTTTCCCCACTACAGATGTTAAACTAACCGGCCTATAGTTACTTCCCTCTTTTGCTGTCCAGAACTGATGTAGTTAAAGAGACCCACGTTGTCACTTTATTTGAGTAATAACAAAAATAGCTGTTGGTTCAGGTTCAATACCATTATTTCTTCAGTCAGTATGCAGAGCATCTACAAGCAAAATAGATTAAACAGATACAAGTGTAGATACACACGTCACGATTCCCTTGCTGCACTAATTTTTCTAAGCACAAAATGTCTGTTTTTATATGATTTTTGCCCCCTTACTAAACTCGAATCTGCTTCTTCCCCCTTGTTTGGATTCCTTCTGTCACCTGACTTAACATGGCACCTCCCCTTCAGTAAGCTTCACGTGGTATCCAGGCTGAACCAAGGCCCAAGCTCCAAGTTACGCACCATCCCTTATCTCGTTTGTTCCCAATACCCAATCAGCCTGCTTTTCTGTGTGAACAATGGAGTCTTACTTAGTACACTGTCTGCAGCTGCCTGTCCAATCTGGTTTCCCATGCAACTGTCATAAAAAGATCTTCTTTGGCAAGTTTTTCCAAGGTTCAGGCACAGTACTTCAATTAAGTTTCTGTTATTATCAAGCTTACATACAAGCTTATATGTCATTCCTTTATCGTTTACTAAGTTAACTTTTAATCTCCCAGCAAGCTCTCTGCTAAGCGAATTCATTTGCCTCATAAGTTCATTATAATTATCTATGTGAATATATAAAGAAAATACGTGTTAATAAACAAATGCACGCTATCTTTTAGTGTTAAGGAGATATTTCACAACTATCAAGAAAAATATATACTAGTGAGGAGGAAAGGGTGTAAGAGAAAAGATAGCCATCCGTGGCTAACTAAAGAAATAAAGGACGGTATCCAATTAAAAACAAGGACATACAAAGTGGCCAAAACTAGAGGGAGGACAGAAGACTGGGAAGCTTTTAAAAGCCAGCAAAGAATGACTAAAAAAATTAAGAAAGTGAAGAAAGACTATGAAAGTAAACAAGCACAAAATATAAAAACAGATAGCAAGAGTTTCTATAGGTATATAAAAAAGAACAGAGTGGCTAAAGTAAATGTTGGTCCCTTAGAGGACGAGACCGGGGAATTAGTAATGGGGAACATGGAGATGGCAGAAACTCTGAACAAATATTTTGTATCAGTCTTTACGGTAGAGGACACTAACAATATTCCAACAGTGGATAGTCAAGGGGCTACAGGGGAGAGGAACTTAACACAAGCACAATCACTAAGGAGGTGGTATTCAGTAAGATAATGGGACTAAAGGCAGATAAACCCCCAGGACCTGATGGCTTGCATCCTAGGGTCTTCAGAGAAGTAACGGCAGGGATTATGGATGCTTTGGTTGTAATTTACCAAATTTCCCTGGATTCCGGGGAGGTCCCAGCAGATTGGAAAACTGCAAATGTAACGCCCCTATTTTAAAAAGGAGGCAGACAAAAAGCAGGAAACTGTAGACCAGTTAGTCTAACATCTGTGGTTGGGAAGATGTTGGAGTCCATTATTAAAGAAGTAGTAGCAGTGCATTTGGAAAAGCAAAATTCGGTCAGGCAGAGTCAGCATGGATTTATGAAGGGGAAGTCATGTTTGACAAATTTGCTGGAATTCTTTGAGGATGTAACGAACAGGGTGGATAAAGGGGAACCAGTGGATGTGGTGTATTTGGACTTCCAGAAGGCATTTGACAAGGTGCCACATAAAAGGTTACTGCACAAGATAAAAGTTCATGGGGTTGGGGGTAATATATTAGCATGCAAGAGGATTGGCTAATTAACAGAAAACAGAGAGTCGGGATAAATGGTTCATTCTCTGGTTGGCAACCAGTAACTATCCATGTTATATCTTATTTGTTGGACAAAAACTTGCTGCCAACTATGTTCTTGGTGCTTACTAGGCTTTTTGCTACTGGTGAATCTCCATCGTTCCTCCCACAACAGCCAGACAAGCACACACCACAGCCACACACACTTTCACTGCCTCTGAGCTCCCTCTCTCTCTGTCTCCTCTTCTGCGCATGTCATGATGACCCTTGACCTCCTGAATCGTGGGAATCGAGCGTTGCCATGCCATTGCTAAGGACGGCGACACTTAACGGCAGAAGGTCAAAAAAATGTAACACTACTGCCCATTTCATATTGCTTGCGGTAACGCCCATTTTCAAAAATGGAGACTAGGTGCTTTGTAAATGGGCGAGAAGGAAGCCGGCGATCTGAAAACCCTTTTTTTTTACCTCCCACGCCGATAATAAGCTCAAAAGTGGATGTTCTAGCCTTCTGCCTCTTCCTTCTCCCTGTTTCTACATGTCCCATGTTCCAACATGTCCCACTTTTTTAATTTTTGTAATCTGCACCTTATTTACCGATCAAGGGCCCTCAATTCTCTCGCTAGCTCTCTATCTTTTCTCATATTTTCTATGCCCCTCATCGATTTCCTCACATCACATGTGAGTCAGAATCCTCACAGTGATACCAACCCTCCATTATGCTTTAGAGACATGGACTATGTACAGCAACACCTCAAAGCACTGGAGAAGTACCACCAATGCTGTCTCCGCAAGACCATGCAAATCCATTGGCATGATAGGTGCACCAACATCAGTGTTCTCGCTCAGGCCAACACCCACAGCATCGAAGCATTGATCACGCTCGATTAGCTCCAATGGATGGGCCACATCATCCACATGCCCGATACTGGACTCCCAAAACAAGCGCTCTACTCAGAGCACTGATACGGCAAGCGAGTCCCAGATGGGCAGAGGAATCATTTCAAGGACACCCTCAAAGCCTCCTTGAAAAAGTGCAACATCCCCACCGACACCCGGGAATCCCTAACCCAAGACCACTCAAAGTGGAGGAGAAGCATCCGGGAAGGTGCCGAACACCTCGCGTCTCTTTACGGGGAGCAAGCGGAAGCCAAGCGCAAACAGCGGAAGGAGTACACGACAACCCAAGCACCCCACCCATCCCTTCAACCACCGTTTGCCCCACCTGTGGGACCTGCATTGGGCTCATCAGTTACCTGAGAACTCATATTAGTGTGGAAGCAAATCATGCTCGACTCCGGGGGAACTGCCGAAGAAGAAGAATGGCCAGGATCCCTAATGCTATTGTCTGGGCTATCCCAAATCCCGTCTGGAACAATCTAGCCCAAAGGTGTAGCTCTAAACTAGTGGCTAATTCCCACCATTAATGATTTCCTGTTCTTTCGGCTAGATTTTTGGTTTATGGCTACCATTCTTAGACCTAACTTTCGGCCTTCACGCATCGGTAAAGTCGGCATTGCACGAGGATTTGCGGCGCAAACCGCGAGTTTTGGCAAGTTTAGTCCGGGGCCGGTAGCGTTGCGAGAGAGACCTTGGGAGGGGGGAAAAAACAAAAAAAATTGCAATAAACATTAACAAAACGTTCACAAAACCCTTACCTACTAAAATGCTGAAAAATAATGAAAAAATAAAAACTTTAACTCACCCTTTTGTAAGTCTTCATATTTACTGCTCCTGGCAGGGCTGCAAACCTGTCGGTATTCTGGGTGTGGCGGAGTCTGCCGCAAGTACGACAGTAACGCATTGTTTTATGTTGGCGTATCTCTCCCCGGCAGTACGGGGAAGCGCCACCACAAAGTGGTGCCCGAGGATCCCGCCGACTGGGTTTTTGCTGCGGTCGCAAAGTCGTCAAAAATCCAACGCTATGGCCCCAAGTTTCCACATGATTTGCTCCTGATTTTTAGGAGCAACTGGTGGAGAACGGAGTATCTTAGAAATCGGAATTCTCCACATTTAAGTTTTCTGCAGTTCTAGTCAGGTAGAACAGTTTCACTTTTGAACAGAATTTTTTTTTCAAAAGGGGGCGTGTCCGGCCACTGACGCCTGATTTGAAAGTTTCCACAGTGAAAACGTACTCCAAACTAACTTAGAATGGAGCAAGTGAAGATTTTTGTAGGCTTGAAAAAACTTTGTCTACACATGAAAAAATCAGGCGCAGGTTACAAATTAGGCGTCGGGAACGAGGTGGGGGGAGGGGGGGGGGAAGGGAAGTCATTACATTCTACAATAAATCCTTAGTTATACTTATACAAATATTATACAAATAAATCCAACCTGAATAAAAATTTATAAGCAAAGAAAAGATTAAATAAACCATGTTCCTACCTGTGTGAAAGTGCTTCAGGCAGGCCTTTCAGGCAGCGGTTTGCCGTCGGGACCGACCGATGGCAGGGGGGCGTGAGGCAGGAAGAAGGCTGCAGGAAGCCTCATTACTTGAGGCAGCCATTCCCGACGGCGGGGGGGGGAGGCAGGGAGAAAGCTGGAAGAAGCCTCAGTGCTGATCATGGAAGGGCAATGTGGTTTTATTAAAAAATGTTAAAAATTGAACAGCTACAAAGAATTTGAATAGTCTCAAACAAGTGCATGTGTCCCGGTTATCACAGTCTATCTTTAATTACAGAATGCACTCCCTCACCCTCACACACAGAAATATCAAGAAAATTAAAATACAAGCCTTTGCAAGGGTTCAATAAACAAATTTTCACTTTTTCTGCAGCACTTTTTAAAATGGCCGAGTGCCAATGTTTCCTTCACACTGCGCGTGCGCGAACGCTCCAACGCGCACGCGCAGCGTTGCCGGCACGAAAAAAACTCATTTAAATGGTACCCGCCCCCTCCTACTTACAAAATTGGCGCGAGTGGTAGGCTCCGCCCCCTGGGCGCCGGGCCAAGCAGACATCGAGCTGCAAAGCGCTCGAGAATAGCGCGTTTTTTTTCAGGCGCCGTTTTCGGCGCGAAAAACGGGCGCCCAGCTCGGAGGGGCGCCTGTTTTGCCGCGTGTGGAAACTTGAGGCCTATATCTCTATTTGTCTGTATCATTTGAACTATGTGTTTCTGGGATGTCTTAGTTCTCTTAATTATAGCCTTTAAAGCCAGAGATAGGGGAGGTATGTAGTATCCCATTTGCGAAATGACTCGAATGACTTCATCTTCCAGAGGCATTTTCATCTGCACATAAGTGGCGTTATGAGGCCTACCCATCCACACCCAGCCAGCCTCTCAATCTGGCTGGTTGTAGACAGGAGTCCGAGGCCTCATATTCAAATTATGCCCTTTAAAGTCGGCAGGGCCTTTGGAAAACCGGCCACCCAGTTTTGCTGCCCATCTCGGTGGTCTCCGCCATAACCTGCCTACCTGTGGAAAGTTCCAGCCATTATATTTGTATCCCACCTATTTCTGGTACTTGCACCCTCTAGCTACTTTCATTTCTGGTTCCATACGGACTGACCAGGCTTGTTACACAGTTATATATTCTCTCTGGTTGTTGTTTAGCACTGGTAGAGATCAGCAGTAGTACAATGACTATCCACATTCTGTTCCTTTTGAAATAAAATCAAATGCAGCATTTATTCTCCATCTAGTTATCTGACCTATTTTTCTTGTACAGATTACACTGATCTCCATGGTACCACATATTGAGGCTTCTTCTCTCGATTCTGAATGGCCAACTTAAGGTTTGTTTCTCCCAATTTGTCCATGACTTCATACAGACCTTTCCAATTAGCCTCCCAGTACCCAACCACCCCTCCCCCTTTTTTAAAATAGATATAAGCATCATTTGATCGCCAATTAAGTGGTCAATGCAACGAGTGGGGTGATTGTCCCTGGTGGTGTAACTTTCCTGTTTCTATCTTGCATCCTAAGTGGGGCATTCCATAATAATAATAACTTTTATTTATATAGTGCCTTTAACGCAGTAAAACGCCTCAAGGCGCTTCACAACGGTGTTACAGACAAACAGATAAATTTGACACCGAGCCACAGAAGAAATTAAGGCAGATGATCAAAAGCTTGTTTAAAGAGGTAGGTTTTAACGAGCGTTTTAAAGGAGGAAAGAGAGGTAGAGAGGTGGAGCGGTTTAGGGAGGGAGTTCCAGAGCTTAGGGCCCAGGCAACTGAAGGCACGGCCACCGATGGTTGAGCAGTTATAATGAGGGATGTTCAAGAGGCCAGAATTTGAGGAGTGCAGACATCTTGTGGGATTGTGAGGCTGAAAAAGATTACAGAGATAGGGAGGGGCAAGTCCATGGAGTGATTTGTAAACAAGGATGATAATTTTGAAATCGAGGTGTTGTTTAACTGGGAGCCAATGTAGGTCATAAAACACAGGGGTGATGGGTGATCGTGACTTAGTGTGGGTTAGTACACAGGGTGCTGAGGTTTGGATGACTTCAGGTTTACGTAGTGTGGAATGTGGAAGGCCGGCCAGGAGTGAGTTGTAGTAGTCAAGTCTAGAGGTAACTAAAGCATGAATGAGGGTTTCAGCAGTAGAAGAGCTGAGGCAGGGGTGGAGGCGGGCAATGATACGGAGGTGGAAAAAGGTGCTTTTAGTTATGCTGCAGATATGTGGCTGGAACTCATTTAATTAGTTAAATTAATTACCATTCTGACTCATTCATGAGCCCTGAAGGAACTTTACTGTCAAATACAATATTCTGATAATATCTTTAAAACAAATATCAAATGTTCCCACTTGGTCCAAGTTATTAACACATTTGGTTTATTTTAGAGGATCTCTTCTATTTTGCCTGAGTCCATTTTGTCAGTTCAAAATGATCCCAAATCTAAACAGCAGTATTGTTAGTCTGACAGGTTTTGTCAATGTTGAATTTTATTTCCCCAAACCTTTCTTCCAGGAACCACTTAGACTGCTCTCAACCAATTTATTTTAATGAAAAATGAATTAACACCTTTGAACTTCAGTGGTTTTCACTTCTCCTATCACTTGTCTTATCAAATTATCTTATCAGTTCCAATTTCAGAAACGAGTGATGTGCATACTTGATGGTTTTACACGGTGTTTTAACAGGAGAGACAGAAGTGCTCACAATCATTTTGAAGGTAACTTCCATATCTCCACTTCTCAAACACCCTTAATCAGAAGGTAACAAATAACTCTGAATGGGGTAAGTCCAAGTGTTTGAAAAGCAAGTCCAAATCATCACAATGCTGTGATTTTTGAAGACTACAGATAAATTCTTAAATTCTTCGAACTGCTAGATCTATATTCATGCGGTCTGAAAAGCCATGGTCACCTGTTTAAAAGAAAAGAAAGCATAGAATCCATTGTGCCTCTGCTTAGGAGCCCAAGGGGTTAATTTGTCAATTCATTCATCCCTTCTGCAGTGTTGGGAAATATTATGTCCTAGGATGCTCTGATAATGACTCCACGAGGCAATGTGTTGAACTTGAACTGTAGTGACCTTAGTCCTTCATTGATAACTCCAGAGTGAGGATCACACCTGGTGGCCTGCCTTTTATACTAGGCCTGGCACACCTGTACAGGTAACCTGCATGTCTCCCACTGCAGTGCCCTCTGGTGGCACACCTTGTAATAGTACAAACAGTAACCATGCAGGATACATGACATCACTCTTCCCCCAAGCCTTTAGTGCAAATTGCCTTCATGCGTTGACAGTGCTCTGGGCTTAGCTCTATCTGGTTGACTCTTGGAGGGTCGTTTCCATCATGGCTGAGTAGGTGGTGTTTCGTTGGCAGTGGAGGTGCTGGTGGTTTCTGTTTGTGCGTTAATGACCACTCCATTCTCTCCCCCCCACATATAGATTATGCTGGTGGCTCATTATATTCATATACATTCAAGTCCAGAAAAAAACATTTGCATTTACATCATTACATTTGTGGTATAGTTGTGAGGCAAGTACATTTGACTGGTGAGGTACATACTTGATATATACTTGGAATCAGTACTGGTGTGTGAGGACAAGCTAGTACCAGAACTGCTGGATTGTATCCAGGCAGTCTGGTGGCGGCGCGGTGCCCAGTGCTGGCAGTGGGAACCCATTTGGCTCAAGTTGCCTGCTCTCGGGGCCTTTGCCGTTGCTCCTAGCATCGGGCAGGTTCACAGATGCCTGTGACCTCCCTCTTCTCTCCTTGTGCCCCGGGTCACTGGTGCTCCCTGAGGAGCAGTCGTCTAGCAGTGCATAGGGAACTGCTGACTCACTTGCCTGGGCGTTATTTGGTTTGGGATCCTGGCTGGTCCCGGTCGCATTTGGGAGAACCGTTACGGGTCACCCTTCGTTCCCAGGTGTAGCCTTGGTGGCGATAGGGTCTGGGGGCTATGCCTTAGCACAGTTTGCTCTTTCAGGCTCGTGGCGGTTGGTGCCATCGGGTGTCTGAGAGGTGGAGCCGATCGGGGGCAGGGTATCGATACCAGTGCCGTGGTCCTCCTGGAATCGCTTGCTCTGCAGCTTTTATGTATTGGCTGCTTGTGGCCACTCTCCATGGTGCATAACTCTGGTCCCAGGGACGCAGGCTACTACATTGGGTAGCTCGCTGGACCTGTGTGCTCCCGATGGGTGTCTGCCCGCTGCATTGACTATATGCAGTTGAAATCCTACACCGCACAACGTTTCATTACTCATTGTAAATAACCTGTAGCTCCTATCACGATCGCGTTGACTTTTTTTGCTTATTGCATGTACATAATTCTGATCAGCAATTATACATTTTACATCTAACTCACAGTTGTTCTTACATTGAGGGTGTGGAACTGTCCCATTAATTATGGTGGGTTGCAGGCCTCCTTTAAGAGAGCCTTGCTATCTTTTCCCCAACCCTCTTCTTCGTTTGGTGCCACATGTTGCTCCATCAGCGCTGCACCTCGTGGTCTGGCTGCCGCCATCTTTTTCTTCAGCGCATCACCTCGTAGTTCGGGCTCCATCTTTCCTCCATCCACAATGTCGACTGTGGTAATCCTCTTATCCCGGGTTCTGCCACTGAAGCTGGGAAGTCGCCTTTGGATCCGATTTTCTTCCTCCGGAGTCTTGCCACTGGAGCCTGGAAGGTGCGTTCGGGTCGTCTCAGCTGGATCATCTCCACACAGTCGTGCTGAGTGGTCTGTGCCTTGGGTGCTGTGCCGGGTCCACCCTCAGGTGAGGGCTTGCTTTGCCTCTGAGCGCGGAGGACGTCGATCGCTGGAGGGATGAAATCTTCCCAACTCCAATGGATCTTCTCCATCCACCTTCTTCCGAGTAGCGTTAGTCCATCATCTGCAACAATCCACAGAGCTAACCTGTACACCGCGCCATCATGGAGTACCTTTACATCTGCACCACCAAGGACTGGGATAAGTTCATCGGTGTAGGTGCGCAGCTTTGCCTGAACCGGGACCAACTTGGGTCGTTCAGCTTGATAGTCCCATAGCCTCTCAAAGGCTTCTTGATTCATTACTGATTGGCTCACCCCCATGTCCACTTCCATGAAGACTGGAACGCCATTTATCTCGACCTCCATCCTCAATGGGGAACACTTGGTGGTGCAGGTAAACATGCCATATATCTCATCGTGGGGCTGAGCTGCCTCTCTGGCTATCGTTTCATAATCCGCACTGGATTCATGGCCATCTGCAGACTCTTCATCAACACAGTGAGTCATATTTATTTTACACATTCGCTGGAGATGGCCCTTTGTGTTGCAACCTTTGCATACATAGTCTTTAAAGCGGCACTGGTGAGCCCTGTGATTACCTCCACAATGCCAGCATGGAGCTACTCGATTAGCCCCCTTCGGCGGACTCTGAGTTAAGCGACTCAGGGGCCTGTTCTCTCTTCCCTGAGAAGGTTGACATTCTACAGTCCAGCCTCTAAAAGGCGTCACTCAGTACTTGCCGGGTTTGAGTCCTGAGGATGAGTCATCTGCCTAGAGCCGCAGGTCGAAGTCATGAATGCCTGGCTCACCTTCTGCAGTGTGACTGTGGTATCCGCCGACAGTAGCTTATGAAGAAAGCCCTCATGGCTGATTCCAATGACAAAGATATCCTGCAGCGCTTCGCTGAGGTGGTTGCTGAAATCACATGGTGCCGCCAGCCTCCTGAGGTCTGCAGCATATTTTGTGATTTCCTGGCCTTTGGGCTGTTGGTGGGTGTAAAGCCAATGTCTGGCTGTGAGGATGCTCTCTTTGGGCTTGAGTTATTCTTGGATCAGCGTTACAAACTCCTCGTACTTCTTGGTCGTTGTCTTCGCCGGTGCCAGCAAGTCCCTGACGAGGTCATAGACAGTGGGCCCACAACTGGTTAGCAGGATAGCTATGCGCTTATCAGCCAATGTGGCTGGATTGTCGCCTGCCAGGTTGTTTGCTGTGAAGAGATGGTCGAGCCTCTCCACAAAGGTGTCCCAATCATCCCCATCGGTGAACTGCTGCAATATACCAAGGGTAGCCATTTTCGCGTGAAGGTCCGTAATCTCGTCGCCAATTGTTATGTCTTTAGATATTCTGATAATGACTCCACAAGGCAATGTATTGTACTTGAATTGTCGTGACCTTAGTCCTTTATTGATAACTCCAGAATGAGGATCACACCTGGTGGCCTGCCTTTTCTACTAGGCCAGGCACACCTGTACAAGTAACCTACAAGTCTCCCACTGAGGTGCCCTCTGGTGGCACATCTTGTAATAGTACAAACAGTAACCATGTAGGATACATGACAGGAAATATCCACTTAAAATTAAGAAACTTCAATTTAGTAATGTCTAATATATAAAATTTCATTCGGCAATATAAGATTTGTTGTGTGCTGAGTTTATTTTAAAAAAACAGCTGTCAGCGGAGTGGTTTAACTTCTTTGAAGGTTTATAAGAAGGTGGAGCAAATATTGTCAGAAGCATGCAATTGTGTCACTTCACGTAAATTTAACAAAAACTTTCCTGAACGAAATAGAACCTTTTCCAAGTCTTTGTGGTTTGGAGTCAATCATGATAGCATGTCTCAGACTTGCAGTAATGAAATTAAGAAGACCGTGCCTTGTAAACGTTCAAATTAATTTAAATCGAGAGCGTATGTTTCTAATTTAAACTGCACCTGTAATCCAATTAAAACAAAGTGTTTCAAGAAGTTCAATTCATTTTCTACTAGACTCAATAGCATCACAGCTGAAGGTTATCTTTTGTAAAACAAGCTCTTTGGTGCATTTCACAGCTGCGTAAATTGTAATCAAAATAAATCCATCCTGCATCTTTAACTTAAAATGTAATTTAAAGTTTTAATTTTAATTCTGGGGGCACAATCTTAAATTGAAATGAACATACTCAATCAACCACATTCATGCAACTTAAAAATATTGATCCCTCTCATGGGTTATGAACTTCAAGAGTGTCCATTTTTTTCCGTGATATTTACACAGTTTAAACCAGTTCAAAAACTAAATGCATGCCTGAAGTATCTCACAAATCATACACGTGTATACATACATCAATTTTTAAAAATTCAATCACGGGATGTGGGCATCACTGGGAAGGTCAGCATTAATTGCCCTTGAGAAGGTGGTGGTGAGTCTGCAGTAACAGCTTAGTACAACTCACTGGCATGCCAGGCCATTTTAGAAGGTTATTAAGATTCAACCTCTATGGGTCTGGAGTCACATATAGACCAGATCAGGCAAGGATGGCATATTTCCTTCCCTAAAGGACTTTAGTGCACCAGATGAATCTTTAAGACAACCTGGTAGTTATTTACTGGCACTAGCTTTTGTTTAATTAACTGCATTGAAATTCAGCAATAGCCGTGGTGGGATTTGAACTCACATCCCCGGAGCATTAATCCAGACCTCTGGATTACTAGTCTAGTAGCATAGCCAGTATGCTATCATATCCCTAACATTAAACAAACTTAAAATGGCACACGCTTGTAGGAAAAACAATAATTAAAAATTATTAATACTTCCAACATCCATGACAAGACTACAAAGGGCGAACCTTAAATTAAATATTACATTGAGGCTGGAAGCCTCTTTTCCCCTGTTCATTTTGAATTTAAGTGCCATTGGATTTGTTTCACAAAATTCAGGAAACCCGGCAGTTAAACCAAGCTGGGGACTGCTGCATCCAGGAAATAAGTGGTTTTATACCTGTTATGTATGTAAACCTGTAATTACCAGGTCTAACCACCAGAGAGCTTATCCCCTGGAGTCCCAAGAGATCCCACAATCCCTTGGGAGCACCTGTATATGAGGAGGCCTCACAGGCTGGAGAGGCACTCTGCGATCTGTAATAAAGGACTACGGTCACACTTATTTTGAGCTTGCAGTATCTAGTCTGACACTTTATCCAAGACTTAACAACTGGCGACGAGATACAGATGACGAACCCCAACGCAAAATGCAGAGAACTGTGGGCATCCTGGAGAAATTTTCAGAGAGAGATGATTGGGAAATGACTTGACCAATTCGTGGAGTGACTTGACCAATACTTCGTGGCCAACGAGCTAGAAGGAAAAGGAAATGCTGCCAAACGAAGGGCGATCCTCCTCACCGTTTGCGGGGCAAAAATGTATAGCCTCATGAAAAACCTGATTCCTCCAGCAAAACCCACAGACAAGTCGGACGATGAGTTGTGCACACTGGTCCGGGAGCATCTAAATCCGAAGGAAAGCATTCTGGGGGAAAGGTATCGGTTCTACACATACAAGAGGTCTGAAGGCCAGGAAGTGGCGAGTTACGTCGCCGAGCTAAGGCACCTTGCAGGACATTGCGAATTTGAAGGACACTTGGAGCATATGCTCAGGGACTTCTTTGTACTTGGCACTGGCCATGAAGTAATACTTCGCAAACTTTTGACTGTAGAGACCCCAACCTTTAATAAAGCCATAGCGATAGCCCAGACATTTATCTTCACCAGTGGCAATACCAAACAAATTTCCCAGCACATTAGTGCTGCTGCAAGTACTGTGAACAAAGTAATGCTGTTTTCGAATCGAAATGTACAGGGCAGGACTTACACGCCTGTAGCTGCACATCCGCAGATGACTCAGAGTCCGCCATCAAGGATGGTGAATACAAGGCAATTAACCCCTTGTTGGCGCTGCGGGGGTGATCATCGATTCCATTCATGCCGCTTCAAAGGATACATTTGCAAGGGCTGTGGAACAATGGGGCACCTCCAACGTATGTGCAGGTGAGCTGCAAACCCTGCTAATCCTGCAAACCACCATGTTGCAGAGGAGGACAGATCCACGGTGGATCATGACGAAGCAAAGCCTCAGACCGAGGAGGCAGAGGTATATGGGGTGCACACATTTACCACAAAGTGTCCCCCGATAATGCTGAAAGTTGAATTAAATGGACTCCCGGTGTCCATGGAGCTAGACACGGGCGCAAGCCAGTCCATAATGAGTAAAAAGACTTTGGATAAATTGTGGTGCAACAAGGCTTCAAGGCCAGTCCTGACTCCCATTTGTACCAAACTTAGAATGTACACAAAGGAACTGATTCCGCAATTGGCAGTGCTACCATAAAGGTCTCCTACGATGGAGCGGTGCACGATTTACCACCGATGGAGCGGTGCACGATGGTACCAGGCGATGGCCCCATGCTGTTCGACAGAAGCTGGCTGGGAATGATACGCTGGAACTGGGATGACGTCCGAGCGCTTTTGTCCGTCAACGACACCTCATGTGCCCAGGTCCTAAACAAGTTCCCCTCGCTGTTCAAACCAGGCATCGGGAAGTTCCAAGGAGCAAACGTGCAGATCCATTAAATTCCGGGGGCGCGACCCATCCACCACAAGGTGAGAGCGGTACCTTAGATGGTGAGAGAGAGGGTAGAGATCGAGCTGGACAGGCTGCAACAAGAGGGCTTGAAGTGCATTTTCCTGGCGCCTGAAGTGGAGTTCCTGGGGAGAAGAATCGCGGTTGACGGCACCAGGCCCACCGATTCGAAGACGGAGGCAATCAAAAATGCACCAAGACCACAGAACGTGATGGAGCTATGGTCATTTCTAGGACTCCTGAACTATTTTGGTAACTTCTTACCAGGTCTTTGCACATTGTTAGAACCCCTGCACTCTTTACTGTATAAAGGAGATAAATGGATATGGGGTAAAAGCCAAGAAAATGCCTTTGAGAAAGCTAGGAAGCTGTTATGTTCAAACAAATTGCTTGTGTTGTACGATCCATGTAAACGTTTGGTACTAGCATGTGATGTGTCATCGTACGGGGTCGGGTGTGTATTGCAACCAGCTAATGAATTTTGGAAATTGCAAGCGGTTGCTTATGCATCCAGAAGTCTGTCGAAGGCCGAGAGGGCCTACAGTATGATCGAAAAAGAAGCGTTAGCGTGTGTTTACGGGGTAAAGAAAATGCATCAATATCTGTTCAGGCTCAAATTTGAATTGGAAACCGACCATAAGCCGTTTATATCCCTCTTTTCTGAAAATAAGGGGATAAATACAAATGTATCGGTACCGCATCCAGAGATGGGCGCTCACGTTGTCTGCATACAACGACGCCATCCGCCACAGACCAGGTACAGAAAACTGTGCCGGTGCTCTCAGTAGGCTACCATTGGCCACCACCGGGATGGAGATGGCACAGCCTGCAGATTTAGTTATAGTAATGGAAGCATTCGAGAGTAAGCAATCACCTGTTACCGCCCGACAGATTAGAACCTGGACGAGCCAGGATCCCTTACCGTCCTTAGTAAAAAACTGTGTGCTCCACGGGAGTTGGTCTAGTGTCCCTTCAGGAATGCAGGAAGAAATAAAGCCGTACCAGCGGCGCAAAGATGAAATGTCTATACAGGCAGACTGCCTCCTATGGGGTAATCGGGTAGTTGTGCCAAAAAAGGGCAGGGACACTTTCATTAGTGATCTCCACAGTACCCACCCAGGCATTGTAATGATGAAAGCAATAGCCAGATCCCACGTGTGGTGGCCCAGTATCGATGCAGACTTAAAGAATCCTGAGTGCACAAATGGAGTACATGTACCCAGTTAAGCAATGCACCCAGGGAGGCGCCACTAAGTTTATGGTCTTGGCCCTCCAAACCGTGGTCTAGGGTTCATGTCGACTATGCAGGCCCATTCTTGGGAAAAATGTTTTTAGTGGTTGTAGCTGCATACTCCAAGTGGATTGAATGTGTGATAATGTCGTAAAGCACGTCCGCTGCCACCATTGAAAGCCTACGGGCCATGTTTTCCACACTCAGCCTGTCTGATGTCCTTGTAAATGACAATGGGCCGTGCTTTACCAGTGCCGAATTCAAGGAATTCATGACCCGCAATGGGGTCAAACATGTCACGTCTCCCCCATTTAAGCCAGCGTCCAATGGTCAGACAGAACGAGCAGTTCAAACAATCAAGCAGAGCTTGAAAAGGGTAACTGAAGGCTCACTGCAGATTTGCTTATCCCGAATCCTGCTTAGTTACTACACAAGACCCCACTTGCTCACTGGGGTCCCTCCCGCTGAACTGCTCATGAAAAGAGCACTTAAGATAAGGCTCTTGTTAGTCCACCCTGATCTACATGAATAGGTAGAGAGCAGGCGGCTTCAACAGAATACATATCATGATCGCGCAAATGTGTCACGTGAAATTGAAGTAAATGATCCTGTATTTGTGTTGAACTATGGACAAGGTCCCAAGTGGATTGCTGGCACTGTTTTGGCCAAAGATGGGAGTAGGGTGTTTGTGGTCAAACTCGCAAATGGACTCACCTGCAGAAAACACTTGGACCAAACCAAACTCAGCTTTACGGACTATCCCGAACAACCCACAATAGACTCTACCTTTTTCAACCCTCCAACACACACACAAGTGGCAACCACCCAGTGGTTGACCACGAAGCAAAACCCATTACCCGCAGCAGCCCAGCAAGACTCACCACCCCCAGCAGTCCAGCAAGGCCAGCTGCGCAGCCCAACAAACGACTCACCAACACCAGCATTTGCACCGAGACGATCAACCAGGGAAAGGAAGACCCCAGATCGACTCACATTGTAAATAGTTACACTATTGATTTGGGGGGAGTGTTGTTATGTATGCAAACCTGTAATTACCATGTCTAACCACCAGAGAGCTTATCCCCTGGAGTTCCAAGGGATCCCACAATCCCTTGGGAGCACCTGTATATAAGGAGGCCTCACAGGCTGGAGAGGCACTCTGAGATCTGTAATAAAGGACTACGGTCACACTTACTTTGAGCTTGCAGTATCTAGTCTGACTCCTTATCCAAGACTTAACAATTCCTACATCCTGGAACCAGAGTACCTGCCAGCACTTCTGCCCCCACCTCCCCACGATCAGAGACCCCACCACGAGGCCTCTGATCACACCCCCAGGCCTCCGATCCACATCATGAGGCCTTCTGCCCCTCCCTCCACTCCCCCAACCGATAATGCTGAGGCAGCCACAATCCTCCGGTGGCTGGCCCCGATCGTTTCTCGCGTCCCGTCGATGCCCGATCTCCTCGATCCCCGGTTGACCACCCCCATCATTGACACCCCCACGATCCACGATCACGAATCCCCCCCATCCCCCCAAACCCGCCGATCCGTGATGCTGAATGGCGACCACCCCCAGCACCCTGACCCCCTGACTTCCCTCACGCGATCCCCACTGCTCCATGCCTACCCCCATCCCAGCTGCCCCATGCCGACCTCCCCCCTGCACCCCCGATCGAGCACTTGCATCTACAGGCCTACCCCAGCGCTTCCAGACAGCCTCTGAATCTGGTTGGCTGTGGGAGGGTATTCGAGGCCTCATATGCAAATCAGAACCTGCCGTTAAAGTCGGCAGGGCCTGTGGGAAACCCGGCCTCCCGGACGCCCAGTTTTCCGACCCGCCTCAGAGGCCCCCTGCCCCCAACCCACCTCCGGCCATTTTTTTCTAGACAGACTTTCAGACAAAAGAAATGCCATAACTTCTTAAACCTTCATAGTCAGAAAAACCCATACTTTAACACACACTTTCACACAAATTGAAATTTCAGCATCCTTTCAGTTTCCTTTCACTCAGTAATTCTCATGTTTCACTTTACTAGGCATAGAAACTGACAGCTTCAGCATTGGCTAAGTTCCTTTTCTTTCTCCTTTTGAACTGTCATCTCGCTTTGGTTCTCTAACTCCTTGTCCTTTGCATTGATTGGCTGAGTTCCCAGAACTTGTGCTGCTGCTACCACAGCTCCTATCCGGAATTGGGTTAGCATACAGCTTAGAGCACCGTTCCTGGTTTCTGGCTGCTGGTGTTCGTTTTCCCCTCTCTTTCATCTCTCTGATAGTTGTTAACCCTTATGTCACCTCATTGTGTGCAACCGTGGGCTGAATAGTGTAACAACTGCCTACCTGTGTAACCTTCCGACAGCATCCTTCATGAGGGAACTTCATTATTATTTTTATCCATTTATCTGGCCTCTTTCTCTTCTGGATTTAGCCCCCTATTTATCCGACCACTTCCTGTTGTCTGGATTTGGTCCCTCTTTGTTTTATCTAGACTCAGAGGGCATTGAGAGCCAACCACATTGTCAAGTGTAAGCCCAACCAGGTAGAGGTAGAAGGACATTAATGAAACACTTTTCACAATAAACCATGGTCAACACTTCTGGTGCTAGCCCACAACTCAACAGATTTATTTCACTTACATAACTTGCCATGGTGCGATGCTCATCTCATACCTTAACCACCACTTCACCCTCGCTCCAAGCACTGGCACCTGCTTGACTATGTCATCGTATGAGCCAGGGATCGCAAGGGTGTGCGCATCACCCGCGCCATGACAGGAGTCGATGACTGCTGGGCGGACCACTGCCTAATCCGATCCATCATCGACATCAACATAGCCCCAAAGCGGAGGGGAGCAGCAGAAGCAGTGCCGCAAAAAAGTCAATGCCGGGGCACTTAAGGACCCAGCTAAGAGAGCCCTTTATAGCCAGTGCCTCACAGCTAACCTGGCATGCCTTGACTACCCCGAGATGCAGAATGCCCACAGAGCTTGGTCTGCTCTCCAGGCCTGCATAACCAGTGCCTGCAAAGTTACTCAACCAGCAAACACCAGGACTGGTTTGATGAGAATGATCAGGAGATCCAAGAGCTAATAGATCGCAAGTGCAGGGCATTTCTGAGCCTTAAACAACAACCCAACGCGGGAGCAGCAAAGCAGCATTACAGACGGCTCAAGGCTGAAGACCAACAAAAAAGCCGGGACCTAAAGAACAGGCGGTGGATGGAGAAAGCACAGGAGATACAGCAGCTGTCCGACAGCCATGATGTGCGAGGATTCTTCATCGCAGTTAAGTCCACCTACAGTCTAAACACCCAAGTCCCCACCCCACTGCTGGCCAAGAATGGGTAAACACTCATCAAGGACACCGAGGCAATCAGGGCCCACTAGAAGCAGTACTTCGAAGATCTCGTCAATCGAGACTCTGCCTTTGACTCGAGTGTTCTCGACTCCATCCCACAACATGCTACCCGCCACCACCTCAGTGAGACTCCAACACTGCACGAATTACAAAAAGCCATAAGACAGCTTAAAAACAACAAGGCTATGGGTGCAGACAGAATCCCTGCTGAGGCATTGAAGTATGGCAGAGAGGCACTGCTGGCGCGAATAAACGATCTCATCTCTCTCATCTGGAGGATGGAGAGCATGCCAGGGGATCTCAGAGATGCAGTAATCATGACCATCTTTAAAAAAGGGGACAAGACTGACTGCGACAACTACAGAGGAATCTCCCTGCTATCAGCCACTGGGAAAGTCGTCGCTAGAGTCCTCCTCAACTGTCTTCTTCCCGTGGCCGAGGAACTCCTCCTGGAACCACAGTGAGGATTTCGTCCCCTAGGGGGCACAACGGACATGATCTTTGCAGCGCGATAGCTGCAGGAAAAATGCAGGGAACAGCGCTAGCCCTTATACATGGCCTTCTTCGACCTTACAAAGGTCTTTGACACTGTCAACCGCGAGGGTATATGGAGCGTCCTCCTCCGTTTCGGATGCCCCCAAAAGCTCGTCACCATCCTCTGCCTGCTCCATGATGACATGCAGGCCGTGATCCTTACCAACGGATCCATCACATCCAATCCATGCCCTGACCGGGGTCAAGCAGGGCTGCGTCATCGCCCCAACCCTCTTCTCAATCTTTCTCGCCGCCATGCTCCACCTCACAGTCAACAAGCTCCCCGCTGGAGTGGAACCAGTGGGAACCTGTTCAACCTGCGCCGTCTCCAGGCCAGATCCAAGACCACCCCAACCTCTGTCATCGAGCTACAGTACACGGACGACACCTGCGTCTGCGCACATACAGAGGCTGAACTCCAGGACATAGTCGACGTATTTACTGAGGCGTATGAAAGCAGGGACCTTATGCTAAACAAAGGTCCTCCACCAGCCTGTCCTCACTGCACAGCACTGCCCCTCAGTCATCAAGATCTACGGTGCGGCCCTGGACACCGCGGACCACTTCCCATATCTCGGGAGCCTCCTATCAACAAGAGCAGGCATCAACGACGAGGTCCAGCACCACCTCCAGTGCGCCAGTGCAGCCTTCGGTCACCTGAAGAGAAGAGTGTTTGAAGACCAGGCCCCGCCAAACTGCCACCAAGTTCATGGTCTACAGGGCTGTAGTAATATCTGCCCTCCTGTATGGCTCTGAGACATGGACCATGTACAGCAGGCACCTCAAGTTGCTGGAGAAACACCACCAATGATGCCTCTGCAAGATCCTACAAATCCCCTGGGAGGACAGGCACACCAACATCAGCATCCTCATTCAGGCTAACATCCCCAGCATTGAAGCACTGACCACACTCGATCAGCTCCACTGGACAGACCATATAGTTTACATGCCAAACACGAGACTCCCAAAGCAAGTGCTCTACTCGGAGCTCCTTCACGGCAACGAGCCAAAGGTGGGCAGCGGAAACGCTACATGGACACCCTCAAAGCCTCCCTGATAAAGTACGACATCCCCACTGACACCTGGGAGTCCCTGGCCCAAGACCAGCCTAAGTGGAGGAAGTGCATCCGGGAGGGCGCTAAGCACATTGAGTCTCAACGCCAAGAGCATGCAGAAATCAAGCGTAGGCAGCGGAAAGAGCTTGTGGCAAACCAGTTCCACCCACCCCTTCCCTCAATGACTATCTGTCCCACGTGTGACAGGGACTGTGGCTCTCATATTGGACTGTTCAGCCACCAAAGAGCTCACTTCAGGAGTGGAAGCAAGTGTTCCTCGATTCCGAGGGACTGCCTATGATGATGATGACTGTTATGTCTTTAGATGCTCTGATAATGACTCCACGAGGCAATTTGTTGTACTTGAACTGTAGTGACCTTAGTCCTTCATTGATAACTCCAGAGTGAGGATCACACCTGGTGGCCTGCCTTTTATACCAGGCCTGGCACACCTGTACAGGTAACCTACAAGTCTCCCACTGCGGTGCCCTCTGGTGGTACACCTTGTAATAGTACAAGCAGTAACCATGTAGAATACATGACATCACTCTCCCCCAAGCCTTTAGTGCAAATCGCCTTCATGCATTGACTGTGCTCTGGGCTTAGCTCTATCTGGTTGACTCTTGGCGGGTTGTTTCTATCTTGTGTGAATGGGTGGTGTTTCGTTGGCAGTAGAGTGCTGGTGATTTCTGTTTGTGTGTCCATGATCACTCCATTCTCTCCTCCCCATCCCCACATACAGATGGTGCCGTTGGCTCATTACATTCATATATATATTCAAGTCCAAAAAAAAAATAGCATTTACAGTATTGTATTCATGGTACATACTTGGAATATTCTTGGAGTCAGTGCTGGGGTCAGCGCCGGTGCATGAGGACAAACTAGTGCCAGAACTTCTGAATGGTGTCCAGGTTGTCTGGTGGCGGCATGGTGCCCAGTGCTAGCAGTGGGAGCCTGGTTGGCTCAAGTTGCCTGCTCTCGGGGCTTTTGCAGTTGCTCCTAGCATCGGGCAGGTTCACAGATGCCTGTGACCTCCCTGTCCTCTCCTTGCACCCTGGGACGCTGCTGCTCCCTGAGGAGCAGTCGTCTAGCAGTGCACAGGAAACTGCTGACTCGCTTGCCTGGGTGTTATTTGGTTTGGAATCCTGGCTGGTCCCAGTCCCATTTGGGAGAACTGTTACGGGTGACCTTTCGTTCCCGGGTATGGCCTTGGTGGTGATAGGGTCTGGGGGCTGTGCCTTAGCGCGGTTTGTTCTTTCAGGCTCGTGGCGGTTGGTGCTATCGGGTGCCTGAGAGGTGGAGCCGATCAGGGGCAGGGTATCGATACCGGTGCCATTGTCCTCCTGAGATCGTTTGCTCTGTAGCTTGTATGCATTGGCTGCTTGTGGCCACACTGCCTGGTGCATAACTCTGGTCCCAGGGATGCATGCTACTGCATTGGGTAGCTCGCTGGACATGTGTGCTCCCGATGAGTGTCTGCCCACTGCATTGACTGTATGCAGTTGAAATCCTAAATCGCACAACGTTTCATTACTTATTGTAAATAACCTGTAGCTCCAATCACGATCGCGCGGCTTTTCTTTGCTTATTGCATGTACACAACTCTGATTATCAATTACACATTTTACAGCCAACTCACAGTTGCTCTAACATTGATTGAGAATGTGGAACTGTTCCTTTAAGTGTGATGGGTTGCAGGCCTCCTTTAAGGTATGAGGCGTGAATTGGCTGGGATGGATTGGCGAATGATACTTAAGGGGTTGACTGTGGATGGGCAATGGCAGACATTTAGAGACCGCATGGATGAACTACAACAATTGTACATTCCTGTCTGGCATAAAAATAAAAAAGGGAAGGTGGCTCAACTGTGGCTATCAAGGGAAATCAGGGATAGTATTAAAGCCAAGGAAGTGGCATACAAATTGGCCAGAAATAGCAGCGAACCTGGGGACTGGGAGAAATTTAGAACTCAGCAGAGGAGGACAAAGGGTTTGATTAGGGCAGGGAAAATGGAGTATGAGAAGAAGCTTGCAGGGAACATTAAGACGGATTGCAAAAGTTTCTATCGATATGTAAAGAGAAAAAGGTTAGTAAAGACAAACGTAGGTCCGCTGCAGTCAGAATCAGGGGAAGTCATAACGGGGAACAAAGAAATGGCGGACCAATTGAACAAGTACTTTGGTTCGGTATTCACGAAGGAGGACACGAACAACCTTCCGGTTATAAAAGGGGTCGGGGGGTCTAGTAAGGAGGAGGAACTGAGGGAAATCCTTATTAGCCGGGAAATTGTGTTGGGGAAATTGATGGGATTGAAGGCCGATAAATCCCCAGGGTCTGATGGACTGCATCCCAGAGTACTTAAGGAGGTGGCCTTGGAAATAGTGGATGCGTTGACAGTCATTTTCCAACATTCCATTGACTCTGGATCAGTTCCTATGGAGTGGAGGGTAGCCAATGTAACCCCACTTTTTAAAAAAGGAGGGAGAGAGAAAACAGGGAATTATAGACCGGTCAGCCTGACATCGGTAGTGAGTAAAATGATGGAATCAATTATTAAGGATGTCATAGCAGTGCATTTGGAAAGAGGTGACATGATAGGTCCAAGTCAGCATGGATTTGTGAAAGGGAAATCATGCTTGACAAATCTTCTGGAATTTTTTGAGGATGTTTCCAGTAGAGTGGATAAGGGAGAACCAGTTGATGTGGTATATTTGGACTTTCAGAAGGCGTTCGACAAGGTCCCACACAAGAGATTGATGTGCAAAGTTAGAGCACATGGGATTGGGGGTAGTGTACTGACATGGATTGAGAACTGGTTGTCAGACAGGAAGCAAGGAGTAGGAGTAAATGGGTACTTTTCAGAATGGCAGGCAGTGACTAGTGGGGTACCGCAAGGTTCTGTGCTGGGGCCCCAGCTGTTTACACTGTACATTAATGATTTAGATGAGAGGATTAAATGTAGTATCTCCAAATTTGCGGATGACACTAAGTTGGGTGGCAGTGTGAGCTGCGAGGAGGATGCTGTGAGGCTGCAGAGCGACTTGGATAGGTTAGGTGAGTGGGCAAATGCATGGCAGATGAAGTATAATGGGGATAAATGTGAGGTTATCCACTTTGGTGGTAAAAACAGAGAGACAGACTATTATCTGAATGGTGACAGATTAGGAAAAGGGGAGGTGCAAAGAGACCTGGGTGTCATGGTACATCAGTCATTGAAGGTTGGCATGCAGGTGCAGCAGGCGGTTAAGAAAGCAAATGGCATGTTGGCCTTCATAGCAAGGGGATTTGAGTACAGGGGCAGGGAGGTGTTGCTACAGTTGTACAGGGCATTGGTGAGGCCACACCTGGAGTATTGTGTACAGTTTTGGTCTCCTAACCTGAGGAAGGACATTCTTGCTATTGAGGGAGTGCAGCGAAGGTTCACCAGACTGATTCCCGGGATGGCGGGACTGACCTATCAAGAAAGACTGGATCAACTGGTCTTGTATTCACTGGAGTTCAGAAGAATGAGAGGGGACCTCATAGAAACATTTAAAATTCTGACGGGGTTAGACAGGTTAGATGCAGGAAGAATGTTCCCAATGTTGGGGAAGTCCAGAACCAGAGGTCACAGTCTAAGGATAAGGGGTAAGCCATTTAGGACCGAGATGCGGAGGAACTTCTTCACCCAGAGAGTGGTGAACCTGTGGAATTCTCTACCACAGAAAGTTGTTGAGGCCAATTCACTAAATATATTCAAAAAGGAGTTAGATGAGGTCCTTACTACTAGGGGGATCAAGGGGTATGGCGAGAAAGCAGGAATGGGGTACTGAAGTTGAATGTTCAGCCATGAACTCATTGAATGGCGGTGCAGGCTAGAAGGGCCGAATGGCCTACTCCTGCATCTATTTTCTATGTTTCTATGTTTCTATGTAAGAGAGCCTTGCTATCTTTACCCCAGTCCACTTCTCCATTTGGTGCCATGTGTTGCTCCATCAGTGCTGCACCTCGTGGTCTGGCCACCGCCATCTTTTTCTTCAGCGCATCATCTCATGGTTTGGGTGCCATCTTTCCTCATCCACAATGTCGACTGTGGTGATCCTCTTCTCCCCGGGTTCTGTCACTGAAGCTGGGAAGTCGCCTTTGGATCCGATTTTCTTCCTCTGGAGTCTTGTCACGAGAGCCTGGAAGGTACGTTCGGGTTATCTCAGCTGGATCATCTCCATGCAGTCGTGCTGGACGGTATATGCCCCGGGTGCTGTGCTGGTCTGCTTTCTGGTGCCGGGTCCACCCTCAGGTGAGGGCTTGCTTTGCCTCTGAGCACAGAGGACGTCGATCGCTGGAGGGATGAAATCTTCCCAACTCCAATGGATCTTCTCCATCCACCTTCTTCCGAGTAGCATTGGTCCATCATCTGCAACAATCCTCAGAGGTAACCTGTACACCGCGCCATCATGGAGTACCTTTACATCCGCACTACCAATGACTGGGATAAGTTAATCGGTGTAGGTGTGCAGCTTTGCCTGAACCGGGACCAACTTGGGTCATTCAGTTTGATTGTCCCATAGCCTCTCAAAGGCTTCTTGATTCATTACTGACTGGCTCGCCCCGGCGTCCACTTCCATGAAGACTGGAACGCCATTTATCCCGACTTCCATCCTCTATGGGGAACACTCGGTGGTGCAGGTAAACATGCTATATACCTCATCGTGGGGCTGAGCTGCCTCTCTGACTATCATTTCATAATCCGCACTGGATTCATGGCCATCTGCAGACTTTTCATCAACACAGTGAGTCATATTTCTCTTACACATTCACTGGAGGTGGTCCTGTGTGCTACAGCCTTTACACACATAGTCTTTAAAGCGGCACTGGTGAGCCCTGTGATTCCCTCCGCAACACAGGCATGGGGCTACTCGGTTAGCCCCCTTCGGCGGACTCTGAGTTAAGGGATTCGGGGGCTTGTTCTCTCTTCCCTGAGAAGGTTCACGCTCCACACTCCAGATTCTATAGAGCGCCACTCTGTTCACAGTACTTGCCAGGTTTGAGTCCTGAGGATGAGTCATCTGCCTAGAGCTGCAGGTCGAGGTCATGCCTGGCTCACGGAGATGGCCTTCCGCAGACAGTAGCTTATGAAGAAGGCGCTCATGACCGATTCCGATGACAAAGATATCCCGCAGCGCTTCGGTGAGGTGGTTGCCGAAGTCACACGGTGCCGCCAGCCTCCTGAGGTCTGCAGCATATTTCGCGATCTCCTGGCCTTCGGGCCGTCAGTGGGTATAAAACTGGTGTCTGGCTGTGAGGATGCTCTCATTGGGCTTGTGTTGTTCTTGGATCAACGTTACAAGCTCCTCGTACGTCTTGGTCGTTGTCTTCGCTGGTGCCAGCAAGTCCCTGACAAGGCCATAGACAGTGGGCCCACAACTGGTTAGCAGGATAGCTCTGCGCTTATCAGCCAGTGTGGCCGGATTGTCGCCTACCAGGTCATTTGCTGTGAAAAAATGGTCGAACCTGTCCACAAAGGCATCCCAATCATCATATCGGCGAACTACTGCAACGTACTAAGAGTAGCCATTTTCGCGTGAAGGTCCGTAATCTCGTCACCAATTGTTATGTCTTTAGATGCTCTGATAATGACTCCACGAGGCAATGTGTTGTACTTGAACTGTAGTGACCTTAGTCCTTTATTGATAACTCCAGAATGAGGATCACACCTGGTGGCCTGCCTTTTATACTAGGCCTGGCACACCTGTACAGGTAACCTTAAGTCTCCCACTGCAGTGCCCTCTGGTGGCACACCTTGTAACAGTACAAGCAGTAACTGTTACGTATGCAACACCTTGTAACCAGCATTCTACTGCCATCAAAGAGTGCATCAGTTGGAGTCCCAAGGGATCCCAGCATCCCTTGGGAGCACTGCATATAAGCAGGGATCCCATGCTGTGCCAACACTCTGGAGTCAGAATAAAGAAACTAAGGTCACACTTACTCAATTCTGCAGTACTCAGTCACATTGCTTTATTTGAGACATAACAACTGGCGACGAGTAATAGATAAAGAACCATCACGCGATAATGCAGAGAACTGTTGGTATCCTGGAGAAATTCTCAGAAGGTGACGATTGGGAAGCCTTTGTGGAGCGACTCGACCAATACATCGTGGCCAACGAGCTGGAAGGGAATGAGAATGCTGCCAAACGAAGGGCGATCCTCCTCACAGTCTGTGGGGCAACAACCTATGGCCTCATGAAGAATCTTCTTGCTCCGGTGAAACCAACAACCAAATCATATGAAGAACTGTGTATGCTGGTCCGGGAGCACCAAAATCCAAAGGAGAGCGTTCTGATGGCAAGGTATCGATTTTATACATATCAACGGTCTGAAGGCCAGGAAGTGGCAAGCTACGTCGTTGAACTAAGGCGCTTTGCAGGACATTGCGAATTTGGTGAATTCCTGGAGCAAATGCTAAGAGACTTTTTTGTGCTTGGCATTGGCCATGAGGTTATCCTTTGCAAACTATTGACTGTTGAAACACCGAACCTGAGCAAAACCATAACGATAGCCCAGGCATTTATGTCCACCAGCGATAACACCAAACAAATTTTGCAGCTTAAAGATGCATCGGCAAGTACTGTACACAAAGTAACGTCGTTTTCAGGCAGGAATACATATGGCAGAACGTACACGCCTGCAGCTGCACGACCTCAGATGACTCAGAGTTTGCCATCAAGTGTGAATGCGAGGCAATTGACACCTTGTTGGCGCTGCGGAGGTGATCATCGAGCCCATCAATGCCGCTTCAAACACTATGCGTGCAAAGGCTGTGGAACAATGGGACGCCTCCAGCAAATGTGCAGACGAGCAGCACATCCTGAAAACCACCATGTTGCAGAGGAAGACCGATCCATGTTGGTTCAAACAGAACTAGAGACTCAAACCGAGTAGGCAGAAGTGTACGGTATACACCTTCACCACGAAATGTCCACCGATCATGTTAAAAGTTGAACAGAACAGAATTCCAGTATTCCAGTGTCCATGGAATTGGACATGGGTGCGAGTCAGTCTATCATGAGCAAAAAGGCCTTCGAGAGACGGTGGTGCAACAAGGCACACAGGCCCAAGCTGAGCCCTATTCATACCAAGCTGAGAACTTACACTAAAGAGCTGATCCCTGTAATTGACAGTGCAGCAGTAAAAGTCTCCTATGACAGAGCGGTGCATGAACTACCATTATGGATTGGTATGGCCCCACACTGTTCGGCAGAAGCTGGCTGGGAAAAGTCCGCTGGAACCGGGACGACATCTGAGCGCTTTCATCCGTTGACGACGCCTCATGTGCCCAGGTTTTGATCAAGTTCCTGTCGTTGTTTGAGTCAGGCATCGGAAATTTCTTTGGGCGAAGGTGCGGATCCACTTGGTTCCCGTTTTCACGACCCATCCACCAGAAGGCACATGCGGTGCCATATATGATGCGCGAGAAAGTGGAGATCGAGCTGGACAGGCTGCAATGAGAAGGCATCATCGCACCGGTTGAGTTCAATGAGTGGGCCAGTCTGATTGTTCCGGTTCTCAAGGGCATTGGCATGGTCAGAATTTGTGGGGACTATAAAGTAACGATTAACCGTTTTTTGCTGCAGGACCAGCACCCACTACCCAAAGCAGGCGACCTATTTGTGATGCTGGCAGGAGGGAAGACGTTCACCAAGTTGGACCTGACCTCGGCCTACATGACGCAGGAGCTGGCAGAATCTTTGAAAGGCCTCGCCTCACCTGCATCAACACGCACAAAGGTCTGTTCATCTACAATAGATGCCCGTTTGGGATTCGATCGGCCACGGCTATTTTTCAAAGGAACATGGAGAATCTGCTAAAGTCAGTTCTGCACACCGTGGTTTTCCAGGACAACATATTGATCACAGGTCGGGACACCATCGAACACTTGCAGAACCTGGAAGAGGTTCTAAGTCAGCTAGATCGTGTGGGACTCAGGTTGAAATGCTCGAAGTGTGTTTTCCTGGCGCCAGAGGTCGAGTTCTTAGGGAGAAGAATCACGGCAGACGGCATCAGACCCATCGACGCCAAGACAGAGGACATCAAGAACGCGCCAAAACCACAGAACGTGATGACGCTGCGATCGTTCCTGGGACTCCTCAATTATTTTGGTAATTTCCTGCCCGGGTTAAGCACCTTGCTAGAACCTCTACATGTGTTGCTACGCAAGGGAGATGAATGGGTATGGGGAAAATCACAAGAGACTGCTTTTGAGAAAGCCAGAAATCTGTTATGTTCCAACAAACTGCGTGTTCTGTATGACCCATGTAAACGTTTAGTGGTAGCTTGCGATGCGCCTTCGTACAGGGTCGGGTGTGTGTTACAACAAGCAAACGAATCGGGAACATTGCAACTGGTCGCTTATGCGTCCAGGAGTTTGTCCAAGGCCAAAAGGGCCTACAGCATGATTGAAAAAGAAGCTCTGGCATGCGTTTACTGGGTGAAAAAAATGCAGCAGTATTTATTTGGGCTTAAGTTTGTGTTAGAAACTGACCGTAAACCGCTCATATCGCTATTCAGACTCTAGGGTCCTGAACTTAAAGAAAGGAAACTTCGATGATATGAGACGTGAATTGGCTAGGATAGACTGGAGAATGATACTTAAAGGGTTGACGGTGGCTAGACAATGGCAGACATTTAAATATCACATGGATGAACTACAACAATTGTACATCCCTGTGTAGCGTAAGAATAAAAAGGTGGCGCAACCGTGGCTAACAAGGGAAATTAGGGAAAGTGTTAAATCTAAGGAAGAGGCATATAAATTGGCCAGAAAAAGCAGCAAACCTGAGGACTGGAAGAAATTTAGAATTCAGCAGAGGAGGACTAAGGGTTTAATTAGGAGGTGGAAAATAGAGTATGAGAATAAGCTTGTAGGGAACATAAAAAATGACTGCAAAAAATTCTACAGATATGTGAAGAGAAAAAGATTCGTGAAGACTAAGGTAGGTCCCTTGCAGTCAGGATCAGGAGAATTGATAATGAGGAACAAGGAAATGGCAGACTAATTGAACAAATACCTTGGTTCTGTCTTCACTAAGGAAGACACGAATAACCTCCCGAAAATACTAGGGGACCGAGGGTCTAGCGAGAAGGGGGAACTAAGGGAAATCCTTATTAGTCAGGAAATGATGTTAGGGAAATTGAAGGGACTGAAGGCTGATAAATCCCCAGGGCCTGATAATCTACATCCCAGAGTACTTAAGGAAGTGGCCCTAGAAATAGTAGATGCATTGGTGGTCATTTTCCAGCATTCCATGGACTCTGGTTCAGTTCCTATGGATTGGAGGGTAGCTAATGTAACCCCACTTTTTAAAAAAGGAGGGAGAGAGAAAACAGGGAATTATAGACCGGTTAGCCTGACATCGGTAATGGGGAAAATGATGGAATCAATTATTAAAGATGTAATAGCAGCACATTTGGAAAGCAGTGACAGGATCAGTCCAAGTCAGCATGGATTTATGAAAGGGAAATCATGCTTGACAAATCTTCTAGAGTTTTTTGAGGAACTAACTAGTAGAGTGGATAAGGGAGAACCAGTGAATGTGGTGTTCTTGGACTTTCAAAAGGCTTTTGACAAGGTCCCACACAAAAGATTAGTGTGCAAAATTAAGGCAAATGATATTGGGGGTAATGTATTGATGTGGATAGAGAACTGGTTGGCAGACAGGAAGCAAAGAGTGGGAATAAATGGGTCATTTTCAGAATGGCAGGCAGTGACAAGTGGGACCCCAGCTATTTACAATATACGTTAATGATTTAGACGAAGGAATTGAATGTAATATCTCCAAGTTTGCAGATGACACTAAGTTGGGTGGCGGTGTGAGCTGCGAGGAGGATGCTAGGAGGCTGCAGTGGGACTCAGACAGGTTAGGTGAGTGGGCAAATGCATGGCAGATGCAGTATAATGTGGATAAGTGTGAGATTATCCACTTTGGTGGCAAAACAGGAAGGCAGATTATTATCTGAATGGTGGCGGATGAGTAAAAGGAAAGGTGCAATAAGACCTGGGTGTCATGGTACATCAGTCATTGAAGGTAGGCATACAGGTACAGCACGCAGTAAAGAAAAGAAATGGCATGCTGGTTTTCATAACGAGGTGATTTGAGTATAGGAGCAGGGAAGTCTTACTGCAGTTGGACAGGGCCTTGGTGAGACCACAGTTGAGTATTGGGTACAGTTTTGGTCTCCTAATCTGAGGGGGACATACTTGCTATTGAGGGAGTGCAGCGAAGGTTGATTCTCGGGATGGCAGGACTGACATATGAGGAAAGACTGGATCGACTAGGCTTATATTCACCGGAATTTAGAGAAATGAGAGGTGATCTCAGAGAAACATATAAAATTCTGACGGGATTGGACAGGTGAGATGCAGGAAGACTGTTCCCGATGTTGGGGAAGAACCAGGGGTCACAGTCTAAGGATAAGTCATTTAGGACCGAGATGAGGAGAAACTTCTTCACTCAGAGAATTGTGAACCTGTGGAATTCTCTACCACAGAAAGTTGTTGAGGCCACTTCGTTAGATATATTCAAAAGGGAGTTAGATGTGGCCCTTACGGCTAAAGGGATCAAGGGGTATGGAGAGAAAGCAGGAAAGGGGTACTGAAGATGCATGACCAGCCATGATCATATTGAATGGTGGTGCAGGCTCGAAGCGCCGAATGGCCTAATCCTGCATCTACTTTCTATGTTTCTATGTTTTTATGTTTCTCAGAGAGCAAAGGTATTAATGCCTCTGCTCGCATCCAAAGATGGGCGCTCACGCTGTCTGCATATAACTATCTAATTTGCCACAGGCCAGGCACAGAGAACTGCGCTGATGCTCTCAGTCGGCTAGCATTGCCCACCATCGGGGTGGAAATGGCACAGCCTGCAGACTTGTTCTTGGTGATGGATGCATTTGAAAATGAAAAGTCACTCGTTACGGCCCGCCATATCAGGACCTGGACCAGCCAGGATCCTTTACTTTCCCTTGTAAAAAACATTGTCCTCCATGGGAGCTGGTCCAGCGTCCCAGCGGAGATGCTTGAAGAGATCCAGCAAAGACGAATATCCATAGAGGTGGACTGTCTTTTGTGGGGTAATCGCGTGGTTTTGCCTAAGAAAGGCAGGGAAACGTTCATACGCGACCTACACAGTACCCACCCAGGCATAGTGATGATAAAAGCTATAGACAGATCCCATGTGTGGTGGCCCGGCAACAACTCAGATTTGGAGTCTTGCATATGCCAATGCAACACTTGCTTTCAACTGAGCAATGCACCCAGGGAGGCACCACTAAGTTTGTGGTCATGGCCCTCCAAACCATGGTCTAGGATCCACGTTGACTTCGCTGGCCTGTTTCTAGGCAAAATGTTTTTGGTTGTTGTGGATGCTTATTCAAAATGGATTGAGTGTGTAATAATGTCTGTAAGCACATCCACTGCCACCATCGAAAGCCTACGAGCCATGTTTGCCATGCACAGCCTGCCTGATGTTCTTGTCAGCGACAATGGACCGTGCTTCACCAGCGCTGAATTTATGGAATTGATGACACGCAATGGGATCAAGCATGTCACATCTGCCCCATTCAAGCCCGCATCTAACAGTCAGGCAGAACGGGCAGTCCAAACCATCAAGCAAAGCTTGAAACGTGTTTCAGAAGATTCCCTGCAGACCCGCCTGTCCCGAGTCCTGCTCAGCTACCGCACAAGACCCCACTCGCTCACCGGGGCTCCCCCTGCCGAACTGCTCAGTAAAAAGACACTCAAAACAAGGCTCTCTTTAGTCCACCTTGATCTCCATGATCATGCCGAGGGCAGGCGGCATCAACAAAGCATGTACCATGATCGTGCAAATTTGTCACGTGATATTGAAGTCAATGACCCTGTATTTGTACTCACTATGGACATGGTCCCAAATGGCTTGCTGGCACTGTCGTAGCCAAAGAAGGGAGTAGTGTTTGAGGTCAGACTTGCAAATGGATTAACTTGCAGAAAGCATTTGGACCAAACCAAACTGTGATTCACAGACAGCCACGAGCAACCTGAAGAGGACACCACCAACTTTGACCCTCTAATACACACACGAGTAGCAACCGACATCACGGTCGATCACGAAGCTGAACTCATCATCCCCAGCAGCCCAGCAAGGCCAGCTGCGCAACATCCCAGTGAAGGCCCAACCAACTCACCTGCACCTGTGTTTATACCGAGACAATCGACTAGGGAGCGGAAAGCCCCAGATCGTCTCCCCCTGTAAATATGTGTACTATTGACTTTGGGGGGGGGTGTGATGTATGCAACATCTTGTAACCAGCATTCTACCGCCACCAGAGGGCGCATCTGTTGGAGTCCCAAGGGATCCCAGCATCCCTTGGGAGCACTGCATATAAGCAGGCGTCCCATGCTGTGCCAGCACTCTGGAGTCAGAATAAAGAGACTAAGGTCACACTTACTCAAGTCTACAGTACTCAGTCACATTGCTTTATTTGAGACATAACAGTAACCATGTAGGATACATGACAATGACTGTACCGTTGGAGAGCATTTCTGGTTAAGAACACTCTGAATGGGGTGTGAAGGGAAATATGTTTTCAACATCCCTGACAACAAAAAGATCTTTATACAAAAGAGAACTTTCAATGATGGCTATACCACTTTAAAATGCATGTTGCGAACAAAAAATATGGATGACCGTTTTTTAAACAGTCATAACTCATACAAAAATAAGCAATTATATTCAAGGATAAATCTGGAGTTGATATGGAGCTAGCAGAACCGACCGGCACTGTCTTGAGATAAAACCCTCAATAAACTACAACAGTTGACACGTATGATGAAGTAACCCCACTGAACTTTGAACCAATCATGAACAACAAGGAGAAAAACCATGCTTTAATCAGCCAATTATTGAGGTGTACATGTGAATACCACAAGAAGAATCTAGAGCACAAAAAAATATAAGAACTGACACTAAACCTAGGGGTAAAAATTGCCCTTGCCCGAAACAGGGCGCACCACCCCGTTTCAATGGTTTTTACCGCAACTGTGGCTGAGGTCACCTTTTGAGCGAAATTCCACTCTTTGTTGTTTTTCTTTTACTTGGAACCAGAAGTTGCTCTTAATGGGGGCGGTGAGTACACTTGAGGAGCGGAAGTTGGGGGCGGTGGGGAGTGACCGCCGCGATGACGTCATCACGATGCCGCGTCACCTTCACTTAAAGGGAAGAGCCTTCGCGATTTTAAAACTTCGGCCCACTGGGCTACCAGGGAGGGTTTTGGCCGGGCCAGAGGGAGTGCCAGACTGTCTGTTAGCAGACCAGCCGAAGATTTTCAGAGGGGGGGTAGATCGGCAGTGCGCACGGTGATGACGTGCTTAACATGGATTGGCAGCAGCGGAGTGGTAGTGGGGGGATCGGGGCACTGTCGGGAAACCTCAGAAGGGCAATTGGACTAGCGCGGCCATTCCACAAAAAGTCGGCGGCCACTCGACTCTGCAGCGTGGCCGCCAATTTGCAGTGGTAACAGGCCTTAAGGAGATGCAGCTGGTGAGGACAAACATGTTCTGGTCTAAAGAAGAGACGATGTCTAAAGAATTAAACGGACTACGGGTGATCGTCGGTTTGCCCAACATGCACTTGAAGACTGCAGGACAAGTCAAGTTGTGTTTCTTATTTAATCTGTGCATTAGTGGTTAAATAAAAAGATCTCTGTGAGAGAGAGTATGTGTGTATTTCTGTTAAAGTGAATTCATGTCCACCAACACTACTCTAATGCCCAACGTGAGAGGTGTGGAAGTCATAAATAATTCCTACAGATGCAAGCAATCTATAAAAGAAATGGGAAGAAAGAACTTCAGATGCTAGAGAGAGAGACAACATTTTTAACATTTATTTTTAAGCTTGTTAAGGTTATTAAATAGCTGGCTGTCTTATCAGCTGTTAACAATTTAATAGCCATTAGATTGCCTGAGTGAAATTTCTTGATCTCAGTGTGTGTCATAACATGGATATAGAAAGAATAAAAGCAGTGCCAGACATGAGCCATGTGAATTTTACACAAAGCAGTACAGGGCTAATCAAATTCACTTTATATTGCCAGAAAAAATGAAGATAGAAAAGATTTCACTGATCAAAGGCTTCAAAGTCAGATGTGATTGTTGCCATGGTTCCTGGACATCAATCACACTTCCCTTTATTGTAATGGGCAAAGTTGTGATTCAGCCCGATTATCTTTCAGGATTATCCATTTGAATCTTGAATAACGTAGAATTTTTTTCACAGCCATATCCACTTTAGGTTGTTTAAAAAGCGTGAGCCCCATTCTAAATTTCAAGGATTCGTCACAGCCTAAACAGTGCCTGTGTTGTTTATTGCTGATGAGTGTGCCACCTCATAGAGGCAGCTAGAACATTTACCCAGCGAGTTAACTATTTTACTCAGAGGGAGAGAAATTGGCCTCCTTTATGCCTACCATTAGCACCTCTGGGGGGCGATAATAGGGTGCTAACGGTTTACCAACCGGGCACGGCAACATTACCAACGCCTTTGAGCTTGCATGGCAACAATTGTACATTCCTGTCTGGCGTAAAAATAAAAAAGGGAAGGTGGTTCAACTGTGGCTATTAAGGGAAATCAGGGATAGTATTAAAGCCAAGGAAGTGGCATACAAATTGTCCAGAAATAGCAGCGAACCCGGGGACTGGGAGAAATTTAGAACTCAGCAGAGGAGGACAAAGGGTTTGATTAGGGCAGGGAAAATGGAGTACGAGAGGAAGTTTGCAGGGAACATTAAGGCGGATTGCAAAAGTTTCTACAGATATGTAAAGAGAAAAAGGTTAGTAAAGACAAACGTAGGTCCCCTGCAGTCAGAATCAGGGGAAGTCATAACAGGGAACAAAGAAATGGCAGACCAATTGAACAAGTACTTTGGTTCGGTATTCACTAAGGAGGACACAAACAACCTTCCGGATATAAAAGGGGTCAGAGGGTCTAGTAAGGAGGAGGAACTGAGGGAAATCTTTATTAGTCGGGAAATTGTGTTGGGGAAATTGATGGGATTGAAGGCCGATAAATCCCCAGAGCCTGATGGACTGCATCCCAGAGTACTTAAGGAGGTGGCCTTGGAAATAGCAGATGCATTGACAGTCATTTTCCAACATTCCATTGACTCTGGATCAGTTCCTATGGAGTGGAGGGTAGCCAATGTAACCCCACTTTTTAAAAAAGGAGGGAGAGAGAAAACAGGGAATTATAGACCGATCAGCCCGACCTCAGTAGTGGGTAAAATGATGGAATCAATTATTAAGGATGTCATAGCAGCGCATTTGGAAAGAGGTGACATGATAGGTCCAAGTCAGCATGGATTTGTGAAAGGGAAATCATGCTTGACAAATCTTCTGGAACTTTTTGAGGATGTTTCCAGTAAAGTGGACAAGGGAGAACCAGTTGATGTGGTATATTTGGACTTTCAGAAGGCTTTCAACAAGGTCCCACACAAGAGATGAATGTGCAAAGTTAAAGCACATGGGATTGGGGGTAGTGTGCTGATGTGGATTGAGAACTGGTTGTCAGACAGGAAGCAAAGAGTAGGAGTAAATGAGTACTTTTCAGAATGGCAGGCAGTGACTAGTGGGGTACCGCAAGTTTCTGTGCTGGGGCCCCAGCTGTTTACATTGTACATTAATGATTTAGATGAGGGGATTAAATGTAATATCTCCAAATTTGCGGATGACACTAAGTTGGGTGGCAGTGTGAGCTGCGAGGAGGATGCTATGAGGCTGCAGAGTGACTTGGATAGGTTAGGTGAGTGGGCAAATGCGTGGCAGATGAAGTATAATGTGGATAAATGTGAGGTTATCCACTTTGGTGGTAAAAACAGAGAGACAGACTATTATCTGTATGGTGACAGATTAGGAAAAGGGGAGGTGCAACGAGACCTGGGTGTCATGGTACATGAGTCATTGAAGGTTGGCATGCAGGTACAGCAGGCGGTTAAGAAAGCAAATGGCATGTTGGCCTTCATAGCGAGGGGATTTGAGTACAGGGGCAGGGAGGTGTTGCTACAGTTGTACAGGGCCTTGGTGAGGCCACACCTGGAGTATTGTGTACAGTTTTGGTCTCCTAACTTGAGGAAGGACATCTTGCTATTGAGGGAGTGCAGCGAAGATTCACCAGACTGATTCCCGGGATGGTGGGACTGATCTATCAAGAAAGACTGGATCAACTGGTCTTGTATTCACTGGAGTTCAGAAGAATGAGAGGGAACCTCATAGAAACGTTTAAAATTCTGACGGGTTTAGACAGGTTAGATGCAGGAAGAATGTTCCCAATGTTGGAGAAGTCCAGAATCAGGGGTCACAGTCTAAGGATAAGGGGTAAGCCATTTAGGACCGAGATGAGGAGAAACGTCTTCACCCAGAGAGTGGTGAACCTGTGGAATTCTCTACCACAGAAAGTAGTTGAGGCCAATTCACTAATTATATTTCAAAGGGAATTAGATGAAGTCCTTACTACTAGGGGGATCAAGGGGTATGGCGAGAAAGCAGGAAGGGGGTACTGAAGTTGCATGTTCAGCCATGAACTCATTGAATGGCGGTGCAGGCTAGAAGGGCTGAATGGCCTACTCCTGCACCTATTTTCTATGTTTCTATGTTTCTATGTTAGTACTGCTATTAAAACTTACTGTCTCGATCTCCTGCGCCCAGGAAATTGTGACGTCATCAGGTGCACTACGTCCTGTTATCACCCCAGATGTAAAAATTCGCTGCACCCCCTGCAGCATCGCTGCACGTCAACAACGGCAGCTACAGGAGGCATTGTGACAGGAGGCATTGTGACCTGAGATTTAGAATGGGGCTCACGCTTTTTAAACAACCTGAAGTGGATATGACTGCTTGGGGAGCGGTAATTAAAGGCAGTAGTGGTCAGGTAGGCCAATATGTTATTATAACCCCAGTGTGCTGTTTTTGCATATTTTCGATCCTGGGATTGATCAGTCCTGCACTCCCTTAGAGTGCTTGGGGCTGCTCTTTGCGGATCGCAGGTGCCATTGATGAACATTCCCAGCCTCAGCCTCCAATGACCTCAGCAATGGCCCTTCCCTTTAAGGGAGGGAAGGAGCCTGTGAATCCAGCAAAGCTGTACGGGACATTGTATAGCGCTCTCTGCTATTGCCCCTCTTACTCCCTTTGGCGGTCCAAGGGAAGTGGCAGCGCTTGATTTGGTGCTCCACTTCTTTCCTGGAGTGCTAAACCGAAAGCTTGCGTTGGATTCAATTGTGTAGCGCCCAGCGATACTTTTGCACTTCCGCAGAAGTTATCGTCCCAAAAGGGGCGCTACTCAATTTGTTGCCCAGACAGTGCTTAGAATGCAGAACTTGCTACCACAAGTCGTAGTTGAGAATAGTATAGATGCATTTAAGGGGAAGCTAGTTAAGTCTGCCTAAGAAGAAGAGTTAAATACTTGTAGAAAGGAATTGAATGTTATGCTGATAGGGTTGGATGAAGTAGGGTGGGAGGAGGTTTGTGTGGAGCATAAACACTGGCACAGACCAGATGGACCGAATGGCCTGTTTCCATGCTGTAAATTCTATGTAAAAAAACATTTTTAAATGCTGTGTTGCCACGTTGGTGCCCCTGTGCGCTGTATTCACACCTCATTTCATACTCCTTTTAGTTGCTACTTGAAGGATTTTGGCACTGCAAATATAAGTAGTACAATCGAGGTACATTCCCACAAGGGGAAAGGTCAGAGCACCCTGGATGACGAAAGAGATAGAGAGTAAGATGAAGCAGAAAAAGTGGGTGTATGACGGATGTCAGGTTGAGAATATAAGTAAGAACCAGGCTGAATATAGAAAGTTCAGAGGGGAAGTGCAAAAGGAAATAAGATGGGCAAAGAGAGAGTAGATTGGAAACTAACATAATAGGGGATCCAAAAGTTTTCTATAGGCATATAAAAATAAATGGGTAGTAAGAGGAGGGGTGGGGCCTATTAGGGACCAAAAAGGAAACCTACACTTGAAGGCAGAGGGTATGGCTGAGGTATTAAATGAGCACTTTGAATCTGACTTTACCAAGGAAGAAGATGCTACCAAAGTCATAGTGAAAGAGGAAGTAGTTGAGATACTGGATGGGATAAAAATTGATAAAGAGAACATACTAGAAAGGCTGGCTGTACTTAAAGTAGATAAGTCACCAAAACCGGATGGGATACATCCTAGGATGCTGAGGGAAGTAAAAATGGAAATCATGGAGATACTGGCCATAATCTTCCAATCCTCCTTAGATATGGGAGTGGTGCCAGAGCACTGGAGAGTTGCAAAGGTTACACCCTTGTTCAAAAAAGGGTGCAAGGATACACCCAGCAACTATAGGCCGGTCAGTTTAACCTCAGTAGTAGGGAAGCATTTAGAAACGATAATCTGGGACAAAATTAACGGTCACTTGGACAAGTGAAGATTAATTAAGGAAAGCCAGCACAAATTTGTTAAAGGCAAATCATATTTAAATACATTGATTGAGTTTTATGATGAGGTAACACAGAGGGTTGATGAGGGCAATATGGTTGACCAGCTCCGTTGGGCGAGCCACGTTGTTCACATGCCTGACACAAGACTCCCAAAGCAAGCGCTCTACTCGGAACTCCTACATGGCAAGTGAGCCCCAGGTGGGCAGAGGAAATGTTTCAAGGACACCCTCAAAGCCTCCTTGATAAAATGCAACATCCCCACCGACACCTGTGAGTCCCTGGCCAAAGACCACCCTAAGTGGAGGAAGAGCATCCAGGAGGGTGCTGAGCACCTCGCGTCTCATCGCCGAGAGCCTGCAGAAAACAAGCGCAGGCAGCGGAAGGAGCGCCCTGCCAACCAGTCCCACCCACCCTTTCCTTCAATGACTATCTGTCCCACCTGTGACAGAGACTGTAATTCCCGTAAAGGAGTTCAGTCACCTAAGAACTCACTTTTAGAGTGGAAGCAAGTCTTCCTTGATTTCGAAGGACTGCCTATGGTTGATGTGGTATACATGGAGTTCCAAAAGGCATTTGATAAAAGTGTCACGTAATAGACATGCCAGCAAAATTGAAGACCATGGAAAAAAAGGGACAGTGGCATCATGGATACAAAATTGGCAAAGTGATAGGAAACAGAGAGTAGTGCTGAACGGTTGTTTTTTGGACTGGAAGAAGATGTACAGTGATGTTCTCCAGGGGTCGGTACTAGGACCACTGCTTTTCTTGACACAGGTTGAACCTCTCTTATCTGGCATCCTCGAGTCCTGGCCTGTGCTGGATAAGGGATTTTGCCGGACGAGGGGAGGTCAGCATTTCGGGCTCGGCTTCGGTGCCTCCATGACACTTGGCCTGCTTCTGCCCCGTCTTGGCTTACCCCACAGTATGTACCAGCATGTGCGGCTCCAAGACTCACTCCTAGGACATTCAAAGTAATGAAGAAGTCTTTTCTTTTTGTTTGGCAGAGCGCCGAGGGCCCCAGGTCACAGTGCATTGGCCCGACCCTGGAGGGAGCATCGAGGGCAGCAGGGAGGGGAGGAGCGGCCGGCCCCAGGTCACGGTGCACCGGCCCAACCCCGGCCAGGGCACAGGAGGCAGGTTGATGGGACTCAGTGAAATCCTTGTGCTGTTAAGAGTAAGCCCACCCAGCGTAAGCGAAGCTATGGTGGTGCTGTGGTTGCAGGAGTTCCAGCAGGGCGATGAAGAGGAGGCAGCTGGTAACCCCGGCATCGAGGAGAAAGATAGCAGCCAAGCTCAGCAAAGTGAAAAACTAGTCGGGGTTTAAACATATATATATTTTTTTAAATAACTTTTATCAAGCTTTTATTTATAATTTAATTATTAGAAGTACAGGTTGAACCTCTCTCCCCCCATTCGCGACTTGAATACCCAACGTCAAGGTCACTGAGGAAATCTGTGCCTTCAAAACCGGACCCGAGGAAGGAATCTCCATCTTCAAGAGAGCAGAGAATATTGGTGTATACGAAAAAAAATGATCTGCGCATGCACCAGCCCCCCACCCCCCCCAATTCCCCCCGGCCGGGAATGATGCCGGATGAGGGGTGGTGCCGGATAAAATAGTCCCGGATATGAGAGGTTCAATCTGTATACAGGCAATTCTCAATTATCCGTACACGGATCCAACCGAAAACCATTGTAACATGATTTAAAATTCTGTTGCTAACAAGTGAAAAGACAGCTCCAAATAATTTGGAAAAATCGCCTTCCAAGCACTGTGCTCATTTACATAAGAACATAAGAACATAAGAATTAGGAACAGGAGTAGGCCATCTAGCCCCTCGAGCCTGCTCCGCCATTCAACAAGATCATGGCTGATCTGGCCGTGGACTCAGCTCCACTTACCCGCCCGCTCCCATAACCCTTAATTCCCTTATTGGTTAAAAATCTATCTATCTGTGATTGAATACATTCAATGAGCTAGCCTCAACTGCTTCCTTTGGTAGAGAATTCCACAGATTCACAACCCTCTGGGAGAAGAAATTCCTTCTCAACTCGGTTTTAAATTGGCTCTCCCGTATTTTGAGGCTGTACCCCCTAGTTCTAGTCTCCCCGACCAGTGGAAACAACCTCTCTGCCTCTATCTTGTCTATCCCTTTCATTATTTTAAATGTTTCTATAAGATCACCCCTCATCCTTCTGAACTCCAACGAGTAAAGACCCAGTCTACTCAATCTATCATCATAAGGTAACCCCCTCATCTCCGGAATCAGCCTAGTGAATCGTCTCTGTACCCCCTCCAAAGCTAGTATATCCTTCCTTAAGAAAGGTGACCAAAACTGCACGCAGTACTCCAGGTGCGGTCTCACCAATACCCTATACAGTTGCAGCAGGACCTCCCTGCTTTTGTACTCCATCCCTCTTGCAATGAAGGCCAACATTCCATTCACCTTCCTGATTACCTGCTGCACCTGCAAACTAACTTTTAGGATTCATGCACAAGGACCCCCAGGTCCCTCTGCACCGCAGCATGTTGTAATTTCTCCCCATTCAAATAATATTCACTTTTACTGTTTTTTTTCCAAGGTGGATGACCTCACATTTTCCGACATTGTATTCCATCTGCCAAACCTTAGCCCATTCGCTTAACCTATCTAAATCTCTTTGCAACCTCTCTGTATCCTCTGCACAACCCGCTTTCCCACTAATCTTTGTGTCATCTGCAAATTTTGTTGCACTATACTCTGTCCCCTCTTCCAGGTCATCTATGTATATTGTAAACAGTTGTGGTCCCAGCACTGATCCCTGTGGCACACCACTAACCACCGATTTCCAACCCGAAAAGGACCCATTTATCCCAACTCTCTGCTTTCTGTTAGTCAGCCAATTCTCTATCCATGCTAATACATTTCCTCTGACTCCGCGTACCTTTATCTTCTGCAGTAACCTTTTGTGTGGCACCTTATCGAATGCCTTTTGGAAATCTAAATACACCACATCCATCGGTACACCTCTATCCACCATGCTCGTTATATCCTCAAAGAATTTCAGTAAATTTGTATTTGCTCATTCTCTCTCTCACACACTCTCTCTTTCACACACTCTCTCTCACTCACTGTAAAAGTCACCCTCCTCTGCCCTTGCTTTGCTGGTGTGTGTGTGTGCACTGCTGCAACCGCTGTCTCTTGCGGCCGCCGCTGACGTTGGGAACGGCGGCAGGGCCAGCACCGGGTTCCAGGCACAGACCTGTACATACATGCTGGTAATGTCCATCTTTTGTTACTGTTTGTAGCTGATTGTATTGATTCATTAAAGTTTTAACTTATAAATGTAAACTCGCCCTAACGATTGTATTTTTTCATTAAAGTTTTAACTTTAAAATGTAGACTCACTCTAACGGAAAAATCATTTACCTGGAATAGCCCACTCCCCGAGGGACCCGGATAATCGAGAGTTGCCTGTATATTAATGATTAAATTTGGCACAATTTCAATATTTGCAGATGACACAAAACTTGGAAGAATAGTGAACAGCGAGGAGAGTATTGATAGACTTCAAGAGGACTTAGACATGTTGGTGGAATGAGCGGACACATGGCAAATGAAATTTAATGCAGAGAAGTGCAAAGTGATACATTTTGGTCGGAAGAATGAGGAGAGGCAATATAAACTAAAGGGTACAATTCTAATGAACAAAGAGACCTGTGGGTTACATGTGCACAAATTGTTGAAGATGACAGAGAAAGCAGTTAAAAAAGCATACGGGATCCTGGGTTTCATAAATAGAGACATAGAGTATCAAAACAAGGAAGTTATGATGAACCGTTATAAAACATTAGTTTGGATTCTGTCCGGTTCTGGGCACTGCACTTTAGGAAGGATGTGAAGGTCTTTGAGAGGGCGCAGAAAAGCTTTTGCAAGAATGGTTCCAGGTTTAAGGGACTTCAGTTGCGTGGAGAGAGTGGTGAATCTGGGGTCGTTCTCCTTGGACCAGAGAGGTTTTGGAACAGATTTGATAGGAGGCGTTCAAAATCATGAGGGGTCTAGACAGAGTAGATAGAGAGAAACTGTTTCCATTGGCAGAAGGGTCGAGAATCAGACGACACAGATTTAAGGTGATTGGCAGAAGAACCAAAGGCGACATGAGGAAAAACTCTTTTTTACGCAGCGAGTGGTTGGGATCTACAATAATCTCTCACGAGCTGTGCTGTCTCTTTAAGTGCTGCTTTGCCTGCTCGAGTTTCATTTAAAAAAAAAGGCTGGTTTTGGAGCATGGGGGCAGTTAAATTGTTAAAAGTGGGATTTCCAACTTGATCCTGCCTCCAACCCTCCCAGTTCCGGTTTTCCCCGGGGTGGAGGGCGGGTAACCAACCCGCTCCCAGTGGACGTTACCTCAATATAGATATTGTAATGAGGCTGGAAGCCACTTTTCCCCCTCTATTTTATGTTTAACTGCTTGCGGACGGGTTTCATACAATTCGTGAAACCCGGCCATTAAACAGAGGCGGGCCTGCTGCATCCAGAAGGTATGTGGCTTCATACCTACCTCCTGGATCCAGGATCCTGACCATACCCACCCCCCCCGTGATCGGAGACCCTCCCACGAGGCCTCCGATCATGCCCCCAGGTCCCCCCAACGATGATGATGAGGCCGGCCCCGATCCTCCTGATCCTCCACCTCCACTCCAATCCCTGGCCTCGGATTTTCTCTCTTCCCTCCCGCTGGTCCCCGATACTCCCAGCGATCCTCAATCCTTTCCCGTGATCCCTGATCCCCAACCTCCCGCAATCCCTCCCCCAGACCAACCCCTCGCAAAACTCTCAAGTTAGCTGGCTGTGGGTGGGAAACCAAGGCCTCACATCAAATTAGGTCCAGCCGGTAAAGTCGGCAGAGCCTGCGGGAAACCAGGCCGCCTTCTTTGCCTGTAAACTTCTATAATTCATCTCATTACCAGACAGCCATCCAATGGAACAAGGAACACCCTCCTCTGACACATTAGCTGTAATAATATTTCTAGCACTCCATTAGTAAACTGGGGTGCCCTGTTGCTGGAACGAGTATTAGTTGTGGACACGGCTGCATTGTAATGAAATTGTATCATTCCTCTTCGCCAACAAAACTGATATGCCCCTTTAAACAGCAAGCAGTTTTCTGCCCAGCAATGGGCAAACTTCCAATGGCAGGACACTCTAGGAGCTGTTCCTCAAAAGGTTAATCATGACCGATATATATGTGGGATCAGCGCACTGTGGGGCACATGTTAATGGCACGCTGCCCGAATCATGCTGCAACAGAGCCCCAGGTAATTATATTCAATTCTTATTCATGCCCCGTTATTCGACCCCCGTTATTATTATGTACTATATATATCTATTGCACAAACATTTCCATTCTCATTACCATTATATTCTAACCCAAATCCTAAATCATATATAATCCATATTTTCATGACATGAAATGTTTCCCTTTTATAAGCTTAAGTATTATTAATATGCTTTGATAAGAAATCCCATCTGGCTGTTAACTGAATAATTACTGGCCCATAAATCAAAGTATCCCCCACCTATTGCTCAAATCTCGCAACTAATTCATGATTTAGGTATATCTGATTCTTGACTTTATCAGTCCTACTTGGCAAGGCTCTCATTTAAGTTTTTATTTTTCAGGTGAAACTACCTAACATTTGTTCGCAGCTCATTGATGTATTTTTAATTTTGTTTAAACCATATTGTGAAGAGCTACATATTAATCAAGGGCAGAATAATTATAACCAATTGAAGCATTATCCTCTTCTCAAGCATAGCAAGTATCAAATTGTGAAGCTGAATGACACCCTCCCAGCAACCCCCGCCCACCCCGTGAGATGTAAAAAAAATGTATCACATCCTGGCTCACAAACTGCAAGGTGACAAATCACACAAGGTCAAGATGATACAAGCAGCCACATTCTGGTGAGGATCATTAAGCAATTATTGTAGTGAAGAGCTGATTTTATATTATACTAATTATATTATCCGTGCTGATTAATTTTGAGACCAAAGCCTAGAAATTACAGTTGCCGATCTTAGTGGGCAATCGCTTAATGCCTTTGTTAGACATTCCTTTGTCCACTTGAGCCGTTAACCCGTTTAAGTTCAATATGTTAAGACTGGCATTAAAATAGCGGACAGTGGAATGCCACCAACAGGACTTTCCCGGCTCAATAATGTATAATGATACAGCAAGAAACAAGTATTTAATGAATTACCACAAATCACATGACTTACCATTATAGTTTTCCATCCCGCTTTTTATTCATTCATTCTCGAGATGTGGGTGTCGCTGGTGTGATATATGCTGTACAACCTCACAAACACACAAACTGCTGGATAAGATTCTGTTCTTTCCGAACACTCTCCAGTTCTGACTAAGGGTCATCAATCCGAAACGTTAACTCTGCTTCTTCTCCACAGATGCTACCTGACCTGCTGAGATTTCCAGCATTTTCTGTTTTTATTCCAGATTCCAGCATCCACATGGAATACATGTTAATGATTTGCTTTCTGTCTTAATTGTTTCTCTTTGACAGGCTGTGCCAAGTTCGGTTTTAACAACGAAAATCTGGTTCGTGGCTGTCGGTTCAGAAACAACTCTGCTGGAGTTATATGAGGAGTATGTAATTAGAAAATTAGCCAATTTGTGCTCCAATGACAATTGTCATTTCTTTGGATTTGGATCCAACATTTGTTTGATGAGGGCACATTTTACAAATTGTACTGTTCGTTCTGCTGCACCATTTGAAGCAGGGTGGTATGGAGGAATCTTGGTATGTTTCACACCATTTTTGCTTGTGAACTGTGCAAATTCTTCTGAACAAAATTGTGGTCCATTATCAGACAGAATTTCTTCTGGAAGGCCATATGAAGAAAATAATCTTCACAAAATGTCTAATGTTTCACTTGTTATTTTCCGCATTGAAAGCACCTCTACCCACTTCAAATGGTTATCAATCACAATGAACAATTGCTCCCTTCTAGCTCAGCAAAATCGATATGTAACCTTTGCCACACCCTGGGAGGCCACTTCCATGGCTGTAATAGTTTCTTGCGTACCAATTGACATATAGTACATTGACTAATGATGTACTCTATATCTTTATCTAGACCTGGCCACCATAAGTAGCTGCATGCAAAACTCTTGGTCAAGCACATTCCCAGGTGCTGGACATGAAGATCTCCTAATAATTTGGACCTGAATTTATTTGGTATAATGAATCTTGCACCACACATGATACAATCTTCATTGACTGATAATTTATTCCTATGAATGAAGAATGGATGAATATCTTTTATAGCTAGTTTGGCCATCCATTTGTGCTGTAATCATATATCTTTGACATAACTGGGTCACGTTGGTTGCTCTACCAATCTCTTCAGCTGTGACTGGCAGTTCATCAATGTATGAAAAGTAGAACACTTCTTCCCTATCGGGTGTAACTTGTGATCGGGATGGTAATCTAAACATAGCATCAGCATTACTGTGATCAGCTAACGTCTGTACTCAATATCATATGTATATGCTGATAAAATCAAAGACCTCCTCTGCATTCGGGCTGCAGCTAATGTTGGAATTGGGGACTTTGGATGGAGGATTGCTGTCAGGGGCTTATGGTCTATAACAATGGTAAACTTATGACCAGACAAGTATTTGTGGAACTTCTTCAACCAAAAATTAATGCCAAAGCTTCCCTTTTGATTTGCGCAGAATTAAGCTCACTCGCACTGAGAGTGCGTGAATTAAAAGCAATTGGTCTCTCCTCCCCACTATGTAGTACATGAGAGATCACTGCCCCAACTACATATGGAGAGGCATCACATGCTAACTTGATCTCCCTAGGTATGTCATAGTGAACTAACATGGTGCTCTCTACCAACTGGCTTTTACACTCCTTGAATGCTGCGTCGCACTCTTCTGACCACTTCTAATGGACCTGTTTTTTCAACAGCTCATTCAGTGGATGTAACACTGTTACCAAATTTGGTAGGAACTTCCCATAATAGTTCAAAAGACCCAAAAATGATTGAAGTTCAGTGAGATTCTTAGGACTGGGGTGCATTTCTGATTGCATCCAGCTTTCCCTTGGTCGGATGTAAACCATCTTTGTCTACTCTGTGCCCTAAGTACTCCACTGAGTTTTTAAATAACTCACACTTGTGAGCAGTCACTTGTACTCTGTGCTTCTCTAGCTATTTGAGCACTTTATTCAATATGTTATTACGGATTTGCCTGTTTGGTGCTGAAATGTGATACGTCCTTACTATACAGTATAAAATGCACATGAGGCCCATACTTGAGAGAAGGTCACTCTGTGACCAATTACCTTTATTACCAAGGCCTCAAGTGATGAACGTGGGTGGAGCTTCCCCTTTTCTCCTTGAAAGTCCAGGTTAGGAGTGTCTCCCACAAGTTCACCCCATTGCGGTCAATGTTCTCAAGGTGTACAACTTAGGTCAGCTCATACATGGGTTACAATGATAGTTGAATACATGACATCACCTCCCCCCCCCCAAAGTCTTATTGGGATCACAGGTTAAGTCTCTCTGGTGGTTTACGCTGCCTTGTAGAGCGCCTGAGTTGGGGCTCCGGTTGTTGGGCTGAGTGTCTGCTGTTTGCGGTGCCTCAGGCCTGTCCGGACTGCTCACAGTGACTGGGCTCTCCTCCACTTGGTTCCGGTGTTTGGTCACCTGTGGTGGAATAAACTTTACATCGTGTACTTCTTCTGCTTCTTCTATGGGGTTGCTGAACCTCCTTTTAGTTTGATCCACATGTTTGCGGCAGATTTGTCCATTGGTAAGTTTGACTACCAAAATCCTATTCCCCTCTTTGGCAATCACAGTGCCTGCAAGCCATTTGGGGCCCTGCAGCATAATTAAAGACAAAAACAGGGTCATTGACATCCATAAATTGCGCCCTCGCATTCCTGTCATGGTAGTCACATTGTGACTGACGCCTGCTCTCAACAATTTCTTTCATAGTGGGGTGTATAAGGGATAACCTGGTTTTGAGCGTCCTTTTCATTAGCAGCTCTGTGGGTGGAACCCCTGTGAGCGAGTGTGGTCGGGATCTATTGGCCAACAGGAGGTATGATAAGTTGCTTTGTAGGGAACCCCCTTAGATTCTGTGCATCCCCTGTTTGATTATCTGCACTGCTCGTTCCGCCTGGCCATTTGAGGCCGGATTGAACGGTGCCATTCTGACATGGTTGATTCCATTGCCTGCCATGAAGTCCTGGAATTCAGTGCTTGTGAAGCACGGGCCATTGTCGCTGACCAACACATCCGGTAGACCATGGGTGGCAAACATTGCCTGTAGACTTTCTACCGTGGCAGAGGATGTGTTTGAATTTAAAATGGCACACTCAATGCGTTTGGAGAAGGCGTCTACTACATCCAAAATCATTTTTCCCATGAAAGGACCTGCGTAGTCCACATGGATGTGTGACCATGGCTTGGCGGGCCAGGAGCAGAGGCTAAGGGAGGCTTCCCTGGGTGCATTGCCCAGCTGAGCACACGTGTTGCACCTGCGAACACAAAGTTCCAGGTCTGCATCTATCCCTGGCCACCAAACATGTGACCTGGCAATTGCCTTCATCATGACAATGCCCGAGTGCTCATTGTGAAGTTCTCTAATAAAAACCTCTCTGCCCGTCTGGGGCCTGACTACTCGGTTTCCCCACAGTAGGCAATCGGCCTGAATCGAGAGTTCATCCTTGCGCCTATGAAACGGTTTAAATTCCTCAGGGCATGCCCCGTCGTGGCTGCCCAGTCCCCATTCAGGACACATTTCTTAACTAAAGACAGTAGCGGGTCTTTATTTGTCCAGACTGTCACAGGTGAACCTTCGCTTTCGAAAGCTTTAACAGCCATGACCATCTCAGCATTATGCTCAGTTTCCCCCTCAGTGGTGGTAAGTGGGAGCTTGCTGAGTGTATCGGCACAGTTTTCAGTGCCCGGTCTGTGCCGAATTGTATAGTCATAGGCGGCTAACGTGAGTGCCCACCTCTGTATGCAGGCCGATGCATTCGCATTTATGGCCTTGTTGTCGGCCAAAAGGGACGTTAGGGGTTTGTGATCTGTCTCCAGCTCAAATTTCCTGCCAAACAGGTACTGGTGCATTTTTTTTTACTGCATATACACATGCTAGCGCTTCCTTTTCTACCATCCAGTGGCCCCTTTCTGCCTGGGACAGATTTCTGGAGGCATAAGCTACTGGCTGTAACTGACATTTGGCATTCACAAGCTGCAACACACACCTGACCCCATAGGATGACGCATCGCACATAAGAACATAAGAACATAAGAACATAAGAACATAAGAACATAAGAATTATAAACAGGAGTAGGCCATCTAGCCCCTCGAGCCTGCTCTGCCATTCAACAAGATCATGGCTGATCTGGTCGTGGACTCAGCTCCACTTATCCGCCTGCTCCCCGTAACCCTTAATTCCGTTATTGGTTAAAAATCTATCTATCTGTGATTTGAATACATTCAATGAGCTAGCCTCAACTGCTTCCTTGGGCAGAGAATTCCATAGATTCACAACCCTCTGGGAGAAGAAATTCCTTCTCAACTCGGTTTTAAATTGGCTCCCCTGTATTTTGAGGCTGTGCCCCCTAGTTCTAGTCTCCCCGACCAGTGGAAACAACCTCTCTGGCTCTATGTTGTCTATCCCTTTCATTATTTTGAATGCTTCTATAAGATCACCCCTCATCCTTCTGAACTCCAACGAGTAAAGACCCAGTCTACTCAATCTATCATCATAAGGTAACCCCCTCATCTCCAGAATCAGCCTAGTGAATCGTCTCTGTACCCCCTTCAAAACTAGTATATCCTTCCTTAATTAAGGTGACCAAAACTGCACGCAGTACTCCAGGTGCGGCCTCACCAATACCCTGTACAGTTGCAGCAGGACCTCCCTGCTTTTGCACTCCATCCCTCTCGCAATGAAGACCAACATTCCATTCGCCTTCCTGATTATCTGCTGCACCTGCAAACTAACTTTTTGGGATTCATGCACAAGGACCCCCAGATCCCTCTGCACTGCAGCATGTTGTAATTTCTCCCCATTCAAATAATATTCCCTTTTACTGTTTTTTTTCCCAAGGTGGATGACCTCACATTTTCCGACATTGTATTCCATCTGCTAAACCTTAGCCCATTTGCTTAACCTATCTAAATCTCTTCGCAGCCTCTCTGTGTCCTCTACACAACCCGCTTTCCCACTAATCTTTGTGCCATCTGCAAATTTTGTTGCACTACACTCTATCCCCTCTTCCAGGTCATCTATGTATATTGTAAACAGTTGTGGTCCCAGCACCGATCCCTGTGGCACACCACTAACCACCGATTTACAACCCAAAAAGGACCCATTTATCCCGACTCTCTGCTTTCTGTTAGCCAGCCAATTCTCGATCCATGCTAATATATTTCCTCTGACTCCGCGTACCTTTGTCTTCTGCAGTAACCTTTTGTGTAGCACCTTATCGAATGCCTTTTGGAAATCTAAATACACCACATCCATCGATACACCTCTATGCTCGTTATATCCTCAAAGAATTCCAGTAAATTAGTTAAACATGATTTCCCCTTCATGAATCCATGTTGCGTCTGCTTGATTGCACTATTCCTCTCTAGATGTCCCGCTATTTCTTCCTTAATGATAGCTTCAAGCATTTTCCCCACTACAGATGTTAAACTAACCGGCGTATAGTTACCTGCCTTTTGTCTCCCCCCTTTTTTAAATAGAGGCGTTACATTAGCTGCTTTCCAATCCGCTGGTACTTCCCCAGAATCCAGAGAATTTTGGTAGATTATAACGAATGCATCTGCTATAACTTCCGCCATCTCTTTTAATACCCTGGGATGTATTTCATCAGGACCAGGGCACTTGTCTACCTTGACTCCCATTAGCCTGTCCAGCACTACCCCCCTAGTGATAGTGATTATCTCAAGGTCCTCCCTTCCCACATTCCTGTGACCAGCAATTTTTGGCATGGTTTTTGTGTCTTCCACTGTGAAGACTGAAGCAAAATAATTGTTTAAGGTCTCAGTCATTTCCACATTTCCCATTATTAAATCCCCCATCTCATCTTCTAAGGGACCAACATTTACTTTAGTCACTCTTTCCCGTTTTATATATCGGTAAAAGCTTTTACTATCTGTTTTTATGTTTTGCGCAAGTTTACTTTCGTAATCTATCTTTCCTTTCTTTATTGCTTTCTTAGTCATTCTTTGCTGTCATTTAAAATTTTCCCAATCTTCTAGTTTCCCACTAACCTTGGCCACCTTATACGCATTGGTTTTTAATTTGATACTCTCCTTTATTTCCTTGGTTATCCACTGCTGGTTATCCCTTCTCTTACCGCCCTTCTTTTTCACTGGAATATATTTTTGTTGAGCACTATGAAAGAGCTCCTTAAAAGTCCTCCACTGTTCCTCAGTTGTGCCACCGTTTAGTCTGTGTTTCCAGTCTACTTTAGCCAACTCTGCCCTCATCCCACTGTAGTCCCCTTTGTTTAAGCATAGTACGCTCGTTTGAGACACTACCTCACCCTCAATCTGTATTACAAATTCAACCATACTGTGATCACTCATTCCGAGAGGATCTTTTACCAGGAGATCGTTTATTATTCCTGTCTCATTACACAGGACCAGATCTAAGATAGCTTGCTCTCTTATAGGTTCTGTAACATACTGTTCTAAGAAACAATCCCGTATGCATTCTATGAATTCCTCCTCAAGGCTACCCCGTGCGATTTGATTTGACCAATCGATATGTAGGTTAAAATCCCCCATGATTACTGCCATTACTTTTTCACATGCCTCCATTATTCCCTTGATTATTGTCCGCCCCACCGTGAAGTTATTATTTGGGGGCCTATAAACTACGCCCACCAGTGACTTTTTCCCCTTACTATCTCTAATCTCCACCCACAATGATTCAACATTTTGTTCATGAGAGCCAATATCGTCTCTCACAACTGCCCTGATATCATCCTTTATTAACAGAGCTACCCCACCTCCTTTCCCTTCTTGTCTATCTTTCCGAATTGTCAGATACCCCTGTATGTTTAATTCCCAGTCTTGGTCACCCTGCAACCACGTTTCTGTAATGGCCACCAAATCATACCCATTTGTAATGATTTGTGCCGTCAACTCATTTACTTTATTTCGAATGCTGCATGCGTTTAGGTAGAGTGTTTTAATACTAGTTTTTAAACCATGATTTTTAGTTTTGACCCCTCCTGCATCCCCTTTATATTCATACATATTGTCCCTTCCTATCACCTTGTGGTTTACACTTACCCCAATGCTACTCTGCTCTGTTGCTTCCTTTCTTTTGCATTCTTTCTTGGGGTCCTGTTCATCTGCGCTCTCACCCACTCTAACTAGCTCAGAGCCCTCTCCTGGGTTCCGAATACTCCTCGCATTGAGGCACCGAGCTTTTAGGCTTGCCTTTTTATTACACTTTGACCCTTTAGAATTTTGCTGTACAGTGGCCCTTTTTGTTTTTTGCCTTGGGTTTCTCTGCCCTCCACTTTTACTCATCTCCTTTCTGTCTTTTGCTTCTGCCTCCATTTTGTTTCCCTCTGTCTCCCGGCATTGGTTCCCATCCCCCTGCCATATTAGTTTAACTCCTCCCCAACAGCACTAGCAAACACTCCCCCAGGACATTGGTTCCGGTTCTGCCCAGGTGCAGACCGTCCAGTTTGTACTGGTCCCACCACCCCCAGAACCGGTTCCAATGCCCCAGTAATTTGAATCCCTCTCTGCTGCACCACTGCTCAAGCCATGTATTCATCTGAGCTCTCCTGCGATTCCTACTCTGACTATCACGTGGCACTGGTAGCAATCCCGAGATTACTACTTTTGAGGTCCTACTTTTTAATTTAGCTCCTAGCTCCTTAAATTCGTCTCGTAGGACCTCATCCCTTTTTTTACCTATATCGTTGGTACCAATGTGCACCACGACAACTGGCTATTCACCCTCCCTTTTCAGAATGTCCTGCACCCGCTCCGAGACATCCTTGACCCTTGCACCAGGAAGGCAACATACCATCCTGGAGTCTCGGTTGCGGCCGCAGAAACACCTATCTATTCCCCTTACAATTGAATCCCCTATCACTATCGCTCTCCCACTCTTTTTCCTGCCCTCCTGTGTTGCAGAGCCAGCCATGGTGCCATGAATGGCTGCTGCTGCCCTTCCCTGATGAGTCATCCCCCTCAACAGTACTCAAAGCAGTGTATCTATTTTGCAGGGGATGACCACAGGGGACCCCTGCACTACCTTCCTTGCACTGCTCTTCCTGCTGGTCTTCCATTCTCTATCTGGCTGTGGACCCTTCACCTGCGGTAAGACCAACTCGCTACACGTGCTACTCACCTCATTCTCAGCTTCGTGGATGCTCCAGAGTGAATCCACCCTCAGCTCCAATTCCGCAACGTGGACTGTCAGGAGCTGGAGGTGGATATACTTCCCGCACACGTAGTCATCAGAGATACCGGAGGTGTCCCTGAGTTCCCACATGGTACAGGAGGAGCATATCACGTGACCGAGCTCTCCTGTCATGACTTAACCCTTAGATACACTTAAATTGGCAACAACAACGCTAAAGTTTACTCACTGTTTTCGAAGAGAAAAAAGAAAACCTACTCACCAACCAGCCAATCACTTACCCCCTTGGCTGTGACATCACCTTTCTGTTTCTTTCTACTTCTTTTTTGTCTTCTCACTGTAACTGCACAGTCAAGCCTCTCCATGCACCTCCTCATGCTGCTCCCGACTGCCACCGCGTTGGGCCTTTTATAGGCCTCTCGCCGACCCCGGATTCTCGCCTCTCCATGCACCTCCGATGTTGCTCCTGACTGCTGCCGCGTTGGGCCTTTTATAGGCCTGTCGCCGACCCCGGACTCACGCCTCTCCACGCGTTAAAACAAGTTTCTTACACGGGTCATATAACTTAACAGTTTGTTGGAGCATATCAAATTAAGTGCTCTATCAAAAGCCCTTTCCTGGTTGTCCCTCCAGACCCAATCATGACCTTTGCGTAGGAACACGTGTAGCGGCTCTAACAGCATGCTCAATTTGGAACGAAAGTTACCGAAATAGTTCAGGAACCCCAGGAACGAACGCAGCTCCGTCGTGTTACGGGGTCTGGGTGCTCTCTGGATCGCTTCCGTCTTGGACGCAGCTGGTCTGATCCTGTCTGCTGCTACCCTCCTCCCCAGGAATTCTACCTCTGGAGCTAAGAAGACGCACTTCGCCTTTTTCAGTCGCAGCCCTACCCGGTCCAGCCTGCGTAGCACCTCCTCCAGGTTGTGGAGGTGTTCTTCAGTATCGTGACTCGTGATGAGGATGTCGTCTTGAAAAACCACCGTCCTTGGAATCGACTTGAGGAGGCTTTTCATATTTCACTGAAAGATCGCGGCGGCCGAACGAATCCCAAACGAACATCTGTTATAACTCAAACAACCCCTTGTGTGTCGTGATGGTGGTCAGCTTCTTCGACTCACTCGCCAGCTCCTGGGTCATGTAAGCTGAGGTCAGGTCCAATTTTGAAAAACGTTTGCCACCGGATAGCGTCGCAAAGAGGTCCTCCGCTGTCGGTAGCGGGTACTGGTCTTGGAGTGATTGATGGTGGCCTTGTAATGACCACATATCCTGACTGACCCATCCGCCTTGAGCACCGACACGATTGGGCTTGCCCAGTCACTGAATTTGACTGCCGAGATGATGCCTTCCCTCAACAGGCGGTCCAATTCGCATTCTATCTTTTCCCGCATCATGTACGGCACTGCTCTGGCCTTGTGGTGTACTGGTCTGGCGTCTGGGTTTATGTGAATCACTACCTTGGCCCCCATGAAAGTGCGGGTGCCGGGTTGAAATAATGAGCCAAATATGTCCAGGACCTGTGAGCATGATACTCGCTTCACAGAAGAAATTGCATTGACATCGTCCAATTTCCAGTTCATGACAGCAAGCCAACTCCTCCCCAGTAGTGCGGGACCGTCCCCCGGGACAATCCAAAGTGGCAACCTGTTCTCGGAATCTTTGTGGGTTACGACTACGGTGACGCTGCCTAGCACTGGAATGATCTCCCTTGTGCATGTCCGTATCTGTGCGTCAATCGGCAATGACTTTGGCCTCCTGGGGCCTTGGACACCCATAACCTTTTGAACTGTTTGATACTCATCAGGGACTGGCTGGCCCCCGTGTCTAGCTCCATTAATACTGGGATGCCATTGAGGAGCACTTTCATCATTATCGGTGGTGTCCTGGTATATGAACTACTGTATATGTGCTCCACATAAACTCGCTGAACTTCAGCTTCCAGCGATTTCACCCAGTATTCATTTGGCCTCGTCGGGCTTACATCGGGCCCATCCTCCTCATACATCAACCTGGCTGCAGGCTTCCTGCACATATGCACCAAGTGACTGCTGACATTGCAGTTTCTGCAGGTATATTGCTGATACCTGTAAGCTCTGGCTGGGTGTTTGCCTCCATACCTCTAGCATGAGCTGGAGGCCCCGTTGTTGGAAACAGAAGGTCCATTACCAGTCGATTGTCTCTGACTGTCTCTGTAACTGTCCTTAAGCGCACCATTAACAGGTGTTGATGGCCCCATTACTGGCCGCATTGTCCATTGCGATGGCATGAATCGCCGTTCAGCTAGCCATTGTCTCTGTTGAATTCCCCCTTTGGGTTCGACTACATGCTGGGGCATGTCCGATTGCCCTTGTCTGCCTAGTGAACTGTGTGCCGCGTTAACAATGTTGACTCCCTGGTTGTTTGCCACATTTGAGCCAAGATTGTTGCCATACATCATTCTGGTCTCTTCCTCCCCTGAGATAAATGTCTGGCCTATCAGAGCCGCCGCTTCCAAGGTCAAGTCTTTGGTCTCAATCAGTTTCCTGAAAACCCCAGCGTGCCCGATGCCCTCAATAAAAATGTCTTGCAGCATCTCCGCTCTGCATGCATCTGTGAACTTACATAGGCTCGCCAGTCACTGGAGATCTGCCACGAAGTCTGGAACGCTTTGCCCTTCTCGCCGCCGGTGCGTGTAAAACCGGTGTCTCGCCATGTGCATGCTGCTCGCTGGTTTAAGGTGTTCCCCGATCAACTTACTGAGCTCTTCGAACGTCTTGTCCGCTGGCTTCTCTGGCGCTAGAAGGTCCTTTATCAGGGAGTACGTTCTGGATCCACAAACCGTCAGGAGATGAGCGCTGCATTTGTCGGCCGAATTCTGTCCCAACCATTCCTTAGTGACAAAACTTTGCTGTAGTCTCTCAATAAAGTCGTCCCAATCATCACCAACACAGTACCTCTCTTCTGTGCTGCTATGCTCACGTGGTTTAAATCTCAGTTTCTCATCGCCAATGATACGTCCTTACTATACAGTATAAATGCACACGAGGCCCATACTTGAGAGAAGATCACTCTGTGACCAGTTACCTTTATTACCAAGACCTCAAGTGATGAAGGTAGGTGGAGCTTCCCCTTTTCGACTTGAAAGTCCAGGTTAGGAGTGTCTCCCACAAGTTCACCCCCTTGTGGTCAATGTTCTCAAGGTGTACAACTTAGGTCAGTTTATACATGGGTTACACTGATAGCTGAATACATGACAAAATGAGTATGCCATCTAAATAACTTACTACCCCTTCAATACCTTGCAAAATCTGGTTCATCACACCTTGGAATATGGCGGAGGCAGAAGACATTCCAAATGGTAGCCTATTAAATTGATTTCGGCCTCGATGAGTATTTATAGTCAAGCATGACTTGGACTCCTCATCTAGTTCAAGTTGTAAGTAGGCATTTGTGAGATCTAACTTTGAGAAGATCTGACCACCTGTCAGCATTGTGAACAAATCTACATTTGGCAATGTATTGGGGAGATTACCCGCTAGAACCTGGTTTACGGTTACTTTATAATCACCACCTTATTACCTTACCTTACCATCGGACTTAAGTACAACAACAGTGGATGTAGCTCAATTACATAGATCTAGAGATAATGTTCTCAGTCTCTAGTCCGTTGATTTCTTGCTCAACTTTCTCCTTGAATGCACATGATACAGGACGTGGCTTGCAGTAAACCGGTCTAGCATCCTTCTGTACCCTGACACTCGCCTTGAAGCCTTGGATCGGACTGCCTGTTTCACAGAACACCTTCGGATACTTCTTGATGACATCATCCTTCAATGCAAATCTCGTTTCAACACGAAAAATCTCATTCTAATCCAGCTTCAGTGATACCAAGCAATTTGTTCCTTGTTGGTGAGAGGGGAGCGACCTATCAAAAGCCCAGCGGGAGATCGAGAGCCAGCGGCAGTTGGTGAGAGGGGAGCGACCTATAAAAGGCCCAGCGGGAGATCAAGAGCCAGCGGCAGTTGGTGAGAGGGGAGCGGTATATAAAAGGCCCAACGGGAGATCGAGAGCCAGCGGCAGTCGGTGAGAGGCGGGAGCAGTGTCGGAGCGACCTATAAAGGCGTACCGGTGCAGCTACAGCGGGAGAGAAAGCAAAATAGAAGTAGAAAGTAATCAAAAAGTGACGTCACAGCCAATGGGGTAAGTGATTGGCTGGTGATTGGTGAGTAGCTTTTCTTTTATTTTTTATATCAGTAAGTGAACTGTAACATTGTTATTACCAATTTAAGGGTATCTAAGGTTAAGACATGGCAGGAGAGCTCGGTCATGTGATATGCTCCTCCTGTACCATGTGGGAACTCGGGGACACTTCCGGTGTCCCTAGGCGCTACGTGTGTGGGACGTGTATCCGCCTCGAGCTCTTGATGGTCCGCGTTGCGGAATTGGAGCTGAGGGTGGATTCACTCTGGAGCATCCACGATGCTGAGAATGACGTGAGTATCACGTGTAGTGAGTTGGTCTTACCGCAGGAGAAGGGTCCACAGCCAGATAGGGAATGGAAGACCAGCAGGAAGAGCAGTGCAAGAAAGATAGTGCAGGGGTCCCCTGTGGTCATCCCCCTGCAAAACAGATACACTGCTTTGAGTACTGTTGGGGAGGATGACTCATCAGGGGAGGGCAGCAGCAGCCAAGTTCATGGCACCGTAGGTGGCTCTGCTGCAAAGGAGGGCAGGAAAAAGATTGGGAGCGCGATAGTGATAGGGGATTCGATGGTGAGGGGAATAGATAGGCGTTTCTGCGGACGCAACCGAGACTCCAGGATGGTATGTTGCCTCCCTGGTGCAAGGGTCAAGGATGTCTCGGAGCAGGTGCAGGACATTCTGAAATGGGAGGGAGAACAGCCAGTTGTCGTGGTGCACATTGGTACCAACGACATAGGTAAAAAAAGGGATGAGGTCCTACGAAAAGAATTTAAGGAGCTAGGAGCTAAATTAAAAAGTAGGACCTCAAAAGTAGTAATCTCGGGATTGCTACCAGTGCCACGTGCTAGTCAGAGTAGGAATCGCAGGATAGCGCAGATGAATACATGGCTTGAGCAGTGGTGCAGCAGGAAGGGATTCAAATTCTTGGGGCATTGGAACCGGTTCTGGGGGAGGTGGGACCAGTACAAACCGGACGGTCTGCACCTGGGCAGGACCGGAACCAATGTCCTAGGGGGAGTGTTTGCTAGTGCTGTTGGGGAGGAGTTAAACTAATATGGCAGGGGGATGGGAACCTATGCAGGGAGACAGAGGGAGACAAAAATGAGGCAAAAGCAAAAGACAGAAAGGAGATGAGGAAAAGTGGAGGGCAAAGAAACCAAAGGCAAAGAACAAAAAGGGCCACTGTACAGCAAAATTCTAAAAGGACAAAGGGTGTTAAAAAAACAAGCCTGAAGGCTTTGTGTCTTAATGCAAGGAGTATCCGCAATAAGGTGGATGAATTAACTGAGCAAATAGATGTTAACAAATATGATGTGATTGGGATTACGGAGACGTGGCTCCAGGATGATCAGGGCTGGAAACTCAACATCCAGGGGTATTCAACATTCAGGAAGGATAGAATAAAAGGAAAAGGAGGTGGGGTAGCATTGCTGGTTAAAGAGGAGATTAATGCAATAGTTAGGAAGGACATTAGCTTGGATGATGTGGAATCTATATGGGTAGAGCTGCAGAACACTAAAGGGCAAAAATCGTTAGTGGGAGTTGTGTACAGACCTCCAAACAGTAGTAGTGATGTTGGGGAGGGCATCAAACAGGAAATTAGGAGTGCATGCAATAAAGGTGCAGCAGTTATAATGGGTGACTTTAATATGCACATAGATTGGGCTAGCCAAACTGGAAGCAATACGGTGGAGGAGGATTTCCTGGAGTGCATAAGGGATGGTTTTCGAGACCAATATGTCGAGGAACCAACTAGGGGGGAGGCCATCTTAGACTGGGTGTTGTGTAATGAGAGAGGATTAATTAGCAATCTCATTGTGTGAGGCCCCTTGGGGAAGAGTGACCATAATATGGTAGAATTCTGCATTAGGATGGAGAATGAAACAGTTAATTCAGAGACCATGGTCCAGAACTTAAAGAAGGGTAACTTTGAAGGTATGAGGCATGAATTGGCTAAGATAGATTGGCTAATGATACTTAAGGGGTTGACTGTGGATGGGCAATGGCAGACATTTAGAGACTGCATGGATGAATTAGAACAATTGTACATTCCTGTCTGGCGTAAAAATAAAAAAGGGAAGGTGGCTATCTAGGGAAATCAGGGATAGTATTAAAGCCAAGGAAATGGCATACAAATTGGCCAGAAATAGCAGCGAACCCGGGGACTGGGAGTAATTTAGAACTCAGCAGAGGAGGACAAAGGGTTTGATTAGGGCAGGGAAAATGGAGTACGAGAAGAAGCTTGCAGGGAACATTAAGGCGGATTGCAAAAGTTTCTATAGGTATGTAAAGAGAAAAAGGTTAGTAAAGACAAACGTAGGTCCCCTGCAGTCAGAATCAGGGGAAGTCATAACGGGGAACAAAGAAATGGCAGACCAATTGAACAAGTACTTTGGTTCAGTATTCACTAAGGAGGACACAAACAACCTTCCGGATATAAAAGGGGTCAGAGGGTCTAGTAAGGAAGAGGAACTGAGGGAAATCTTTATTAGTCGGGAAATTGTGTTGGGGAAATTGATGGGATTGAAGGCCGATAAATCCCCAGGGCCTGATGGACTGCATCCCAGAGTACTTAAGGAGGTGGCCTTGGAAATAGCGGATGCATTGACAGTCATTTTCCAACATTCCATTGACTCTGGATCAGTTCCTATCGAGTGGAGAGTAGCCAATGTAACCCCACTTTTTAAAAAAGGAGGGAGAGAGAAAGCAGGGAATTATAGACCTCAGTAGTGGGTAAAATGATGGAATCAATTATTAAGGATGTCATAGCAGCGCATTTGGAAAATGGTGACATGATAGGTCCAAGTCAGCATGGATTTGTGAAAGGGAGATCATGCTTGACAAATCTTCTGGAATTTTTTGAGGATGTTTCCAGTAAAGTGGACAAAGGAGAACCAGTTGATGTGGTATATTTGGACTTTCAGAAGGCTTTCGACAAGGTCCTACACAGGAGATTAATGTGCAAAGTTAAAGCACATGGGATTGGGGGTAGTGTGCTGACGTGGATTGAGAACTGGTTGTCAGACAGGAAGCAAAGAGTAGGAGTAAATGGGTACTTTTCGGAATGGCAGGCAGTGACTAGTGGGGTACCGCAGTGTTCTGTGCTGGGGCCCCAGCTGTTTACATTGTACATTAATGATTTAGACGAGGGGATTAAATGTAGTATCACCAAATTTGCGGATGACACTAAATTGGGTGGCAGTGTGAGCTGCGAGGAGGATGCTATGAGGCTGCAGAGCGACTTGGATAGGTTAGGTGAGTGGGCAAATGCATGGCAGATGAAGTATAATGTGGATAAATGTGAGGTTATCCACTTTGGTGGTAAAAACAGAGAGACAGACCATTATCTGAATGGTGACAGATTAGGAAAAGGGAAGGTGCAACGAGACCTGGGTGTCATGGTACATCAGTCATTGAAGGTTGGCATGCAGGTACAGCAGGCGGTTAAGAAAGCAAATGGCATGTTGGCCTTCATAGCGAGGGGATTTGAGTACAGGGGCAGGGAGGTGTTGCTACAGTTGTACAGGACTTGGTGAGGCCACACCTGGAGTATTGTGTACAGTTTTGGTCTCCTAACTTGAGGAAGGAAATTCTTGCTATTGAGGGAGTGCAGCGAAGATTCACCAGACTGATTCCCGGGATGGTGGGACTGACCTATCAAGAAAGACTGGATCAACTGGGCTTGTATTCACTGGAGTTCAGAAGAGTGAGAGGGGACCTCATAGAAACGTTTAAAATTCTGACGGGTTTGGACAGGTTGGATGCAGGAAGAATGTTCCCAATGTTGGGGAAGTCCAGAACCAGGGGTCACAGTCTAAGGATAAGGGGTAAGCCATTTAGGACCGAGATAAGGAGAAACTTCTTCACCCAGAGAGTGGTGAACCTGTGGAATTCTCTACCACAGAAAGTAGTTGAGGCCAATTCACTAAATATATTCAAAAGGGAGTTAGATGAAGTCCTTACTACTCCGGGGATCAAGGGGTATGGCGTGAAAGCAGGAAGGGGGTACTGAAGTTTCATGTTCAGCCATGAACTCATTGAATGGCGGTGCAGGCTAGAAGGGCTGAGTGGCCTACTCCTGCACCTATTTTCTATGTTTCTATGTTTCTATGTAAGACACGCTTGTCTCCTGCCACTACTAAGAGAGGCAAGCTCTGAAATTGATCCTTGTATTTCACCGTACGGTGATGCGACCTACCACAGGAATGTTCTCTCCTGAGTAGCCTTGCAGCTTTACCTTGGATTTCTCCAATGATAAATCAAGCAATTTGGTGAGATGTAGCAACTCCGGTACTACACTCACGGATGCACCAGTGTCGATTTCCATGGGTATCTTGGTCATGCAACATCTACATGGATGATAATACTTTTCAAATCGCTGTTAGATACCCTCGTGCTCCTGATGATGTGTATCTCTTCATCCTGTTGGGTTTCTTCCATGCTATGTAGTTTCTGGGGATTTCTACTTATAGCCTTGAAAGTTGGTTTACTCTTCAGTCGGCATGCCTTCGCAAGATGTCCATTTTTTCTGCAGAAGAAACACTCACATATGGACAACTTTGAGCAATGTGTGGTGCCGGACATCGATAGCCTGACTTCAATGCTCTGTTACCATTGCCAGTTGCTGAGGCCTTAGGGCCCAACCGCCTTTTACTTTAAACCTGCAGGCGATTCACCTCGGTTGTCTGACGACTGGAAACGGCATGAAATTCTCGGGAATATTGGTCGGTCATATCCATTGACATAGCTGTCTGACAAGATAAATCAAAAGTCAAGTTAGGAGTTGTCAACAACTTTCTTCTGATCGCTTCCTTTTTCATCTCACAAACAAAGCGATCACGCAATGCTCGGTTCTGTAAGTGAATAGATGGCTTCTTTAATGCTACAATGTACTCACTGAAACTTTCGTCAATTAACTGATCTCGTGTTCCAAAACAAAAACTTTCAGCAATTTTCAGGGGCTCAGGACTGTAGTGCTGTTCCAACTTGCTTCGAATCTCTATAAGTGATGTGTTCTTTGGCTTGACAGGAACAGGCACATTTTTCAAGATTTCATACACCTCAGGGCCTGCTTCAGTCAAGAAAATAGCCCGTTTTCTTTCCAACACCACCCGGTTATGGTTTTCATCATCGGGGACTTTGATGATACTATTCACGGTGAAAAACATTTCTAGCCGCTCCACATACGCTCCGAAAGTCTCACGGGCGCGATGGAATTCACCCAAGCATCATATTATTCCCATAGGCGCGGCCATCTGGGCTCTGGCAGTTCAGCCAAGTGTGCTTGTCATTTACCTTGGATTTTTAGTTGTTTTGCAAACAAAGGACGTCTCTAGTCTCTCTGTTGTTTGGCTGGAATCATCCACCAACAAACATTTCAAATCGGGAATCCAGAAATCCTATCCTTCATCGCCAATGCGATATATTCTGTACGACCTCACAAACACACAGACTGCCAAGGTGGCTTCATTAACACAGGAACTTTTCAGGTGACCTGTCACCTGATGTCTTTATTGCATTTACAGCAATGGTTGCTGTTATGTCTCAAATAAAGCAATGTGACTGAGTACTGTAGACTTGAGTAATTGTGACCTTAGTCTCTTTATTCTGACTCCAGAGTGCAAGCACAGCATGGGAGGCCTGCTTATATGCAGTGCTCCCAAGGGATGCTGGGATTCCTTGGGACTCCAACAAATGCGCCCTCTGGTTACAAGGTGTTGCATACATAACATCACTCCCCCGCAAAGTCAATAGTACACTTATTTACAGGGTGAGACGATCTGGGGCATTCCGCTCCCGAGTCGATCGTCTCGGTACAAACACAGGTGCAGGTGAGTTGGTTGGACCTTCGCTGGGCTGCTGCGCAGCTGGCCTTGCTGAGCTGCTGGGGATGATGAGTTCAGCTTTGTGGTCAACCGTGATGTCAGTTGCCACTTGCGTGTGTATTAGAGAGTCGAATCCCCAGGGTCTGATGGACTGCATCCCAGAGTACTTAAGGAGGTGGCCTTTGAAAAAGCGGATGCATTGACAGTCATTTCCCAACATTCCATTGACTCTGGATCAGTTCCTATCGAGTGGAGAGTAGCCAATGTAACCCCACTTTTTAAAAAAGGAGGGAGAGAGAAAACAGGGAATTATAGACCGGTCAGCCTGACATCGGTAGTGGGTAAAATCATGGAATCAATTATTAAGGATGTCATAGCAGCGCATTTGGAAAGAGGTGACATGATAGGTCCAAGTCAGCATGGATTTGTGAAAGGGAAATCTTGCTTGATAAATCTTCTGGAATTTTTTGAGGATGTTTCCAGTAGAGTGGACAAGGGAGAACCAGTTGATGTGGTATATTTGGACTTTCAGAAGGCTTTCGACAAGGTCCCACACAAGAGCTTAATGTGCAAAGTTAAAGCACATGGGATTGGGGGTAGTGTGCTGACGTGGATTGAGAACTGGTTGTCAGACAGGAAGCAAAGAGTAGGAGTAAATGGGGACTTTTCAGAATGGCAGACAGTGATTAGTAGGGTACCGCAAGGTTCTGTGCTGGGGCTCCAGCTGTTGACACTGTACATTAATGATTTAGACGAGGGGATTAAATGTAGTATCACCAAATTTGCGGATGACACTAAGTTGGGTGGCAGTGTGAGCTGCGAGGAGGATGCTATGAGGCTGCAGATCGACTTGGATAGGTTAGGTGAGTGGGCAAATGCATGGCAGATAAAGTATAATGTGGATAAATGTGAGGTTATCCACTTTGGTGGTAAAAACAGAGAGACAGACTATTATCTGAATGGTGACAGATTAGGAAAAGGGGAGGTGCAACGAGACCTGGGTGTCATGGTACATCAGTCATTGAAGGTTGGCATGCAGGTACAGCAGGCGGTTAAGAAAGCAAATGGCATGTTGGCCTTCATAGTGAGGGGATTTGAGTACAGGGGCAGGGAGGTGTTGCTACAGGGCCTTGGTGAGGCCACACCTGGAGTATTGTGTACAGTTTTGGTCTCCTAACCCGAGGAAGGACATTCTTGCTATTGAGGGAGTGCAGCGAAGGTTCACCAGACTGATTCCCGGGATGGCGGGTCTGACCTATCAAGAAAGAATGGATCAACTGGGCTTGTATTCACTGGAGTTCAGAAGAATGAGAGGGGACCTCATAGAAACGTTTAAAATTCTGATGGGTTTAGACAGGTTAGATGCAGGAAGAATGTTCCCAATGTTGGGAAAGTCCAGAACCAGGGGTCACAGTCTAAGGATAAGGGGTAAGCCATTTAGGACCGAGATGAGGAGAAACTTCTTCACCCAGAGAGTGGTGAACCTGTGGAATTCTCTACCACAGAAAGTTGTTGAGGCCAATTCACTAAATATATTCAAAAAGGAGTTAGATGAAGTCCTTACTACTAGGGGGATCAAGGGGTATGGCGAGAAAGCAGGAATGGGGTATTGAAGTTGCATGTTCAGCCATGAACTCATTGAATGGCGGTACAGGCTAGATGGGCTGAGTGGCCTACTCCTGCACCTATTTTCTATGTTTCTATGTTTCTATGAAGTTGGTGGTGTCCTCTTCAGGTTGCTCATGACTATCTGTGAATCACAGTTTGGTTTGGTCGAAATGCTTTCTGCAAGTTTGACCTCAAACACCCTACTCCCTTCTTTGGCTATGACAGTGCCAGCAAGCCATTTGGAACCATGTCTATAGTTGAGTACAAATACAGAGTAATTGACTTCAATATCGCATGACAAATTTGCGCGATCATGGTACATGCTTTGTTGATGCCTATCCTCTACGTGATTATGGAGATCAGAGTGGACTAGAGAGAGCCTTGTTTTAAGTTCCCTTTCCATGAGCAGTTCGGCAAGGGGAACCCCAGTGAGCAAGTGGGGTCTTGTGCGGTATCTGAGCAGGACAGGTGGGTCTGCAGGGAGCCTTCCGGCATGCGTTTCAAGCTTTGCTTGATGGTTTGGACTGCCCGATCTGCCTGGCCGTTACATGCAGGCTTGAAAGGGGCAGATGTGGTGTGCTTGATCCCATTGCGGGTCATGAATTCCTTGAATTCAGCGGTAGTGAAGCACGGCCCATTGTCGCTGACAAGGACATCAGGCAGGCCGTGCATGGCAAACATGTCTCGTAGGCTTTCGATGGTGGCAATGGACATGCTTACAGACAGTATTACACACTTATTAGGCGGGAAATTATGTTGGGGAAATTGATGGGATTGAAGGCCGATAAATCCCCGGGGCCTGATTGTCTGCATCCCAGTGTACTTAAGGAAGTGGCCCTAGAAATATTAGATGCATTGGTGATCATTTTCCAACAGTCTATCGACTCTGGATCAGTTCCTATGGACTGGAGGGTAGCTAATGTAACACCACTTTTTAAAAAAGGAGGGAGAGAGAAAACGGATAATTATAGATTGGTTAGCCTGACATCAGTAGTGGGGAAAATGTTGGAATCAATTATTAAGGATGAAATAGCAGCACATTTGGAAAGCAGTGACAGGATCGGTTCAAGTCAGCATGGATTTATGAAAGGGAAATCATGCTTGACACATCTTCTGGAATTTTTTGAGGATGTAACTCGTAGAGTGGACAAGGGAGAACCAGTGGATGTGGTGTATTTGGACTTTCAAAAGGCCTTTGACAAGGTCCTACACAAGAGATTGGTGTGCAAAATGAAAGCACATGGTATTGGGGGTAATGTACTGGCGTGGATAGAGAATTGGTTGGTAGACAGGAAGCAGAGAGTCGGGATAAATGGTCCTTTTCAGAATGGGAGGCAGTGATTAGTGGAGTGCCGCAGGGCTCAGTGCTGGGACCCCAGCTCTTTACAATATACATCAATGATTTGGATGAAGTAATTGAGTGTAATATCACCAAGTTTGCAGATGACACTAAACTGGGTGGCAGTGTGAGCTGTGAGGAGGATGCTTAGAGGCTGCAGGGTGATTTGGACAGGTTAGGTGAGTGGGCAAATACATGGCAGATGCAGTATAATGTGGATAAATGTTGAGGTTATCCAAATTTGGTGGCAAAAACACGAAGGCAGAATATTATTTGAATGGTGGCAGATTAGTAAAAGGAGAGGTGTAACGAGACCTGGGTGTCATGGTTCATCAGTCATTGAAAGTTGGCATGCAGGTACAACAGGCGGTGAGGAAGGCAAATGGCATGTTGGCCTTCATAGCTCGGGGATTTGAGTATAGGAGCAGGGAGATCTTATTGCAATTGTACAGGGCCTTGGTGAGGCCTCACCTGGAATATTTTATTCAGTTTTGGTCTCCTAATCTGAGGAAGGATGTTCTTGCTATTGAGGGAGTGCAGCGAAGGTTCACCAGACTGATTCCAGGGATGGCTGGAGTGACAAATGAGGAGAGACTGGATCAACTGGGCCTTTATATACTGGAGTTTAGAAGGATGAGAGGGGATCTCACAGAAACATATAAAATTCTGACGGGACTGGACAGGTTAGATGCAGGAAGAATATTCCAGATGTTGGGGAAGTCCAGAACCAGGGGACATAGTCTTCGCATAAGGGGTAAGCCATTTAGGACTGAGATGAGGAGAAACTTTTTCACTCGTATGGCACCGCTCTGGCCTTGTGGTGTACTGGCCTGCCATCTGGGTTTATGTGAATCACTACCTTGGCCCCCATGAAAGTGCCAATGCCGGGTTGAAATAGTGAGTCAAATTTGTCCAGGACCTGTGAGCATGATACTCGCTCCATAGAAGAAATTGCACTGACATCGCCCCATTTCCAGCTCATGACAGCAAGCCAACTCCTCCTCAGTAGTGCGGGATCATCCCCCGGGACAATCCAGAGTGGCAACCTGTTCTCGGAATCTTTGTGGGTCACGACTATGGTGGCGCTGCCTAGCACCGGAATCATCTCCTTTGTATATGTCCGTACCTGTGCATCAATCAGCAATAATTTTGGCCTCCTGGCTTTGGACGCTCAAACTTTTCGAAATGTTTGATATTCATCAGGGACTGGCTGGCCCCCGTGTCTAGCTTCATTGATACTGGGATGCCATTTAGGAGCACTTTTCTCATTATCGGTGGCGTCCTGGTGTATGAACTGAATATGTGCTCCACATGGATTCGCTGAACTTCAGCTTCCAGCGATTTCCCCCAGTGTTCATTTGGCCTCGTAGGGCTTACATCATCCCTGTCCTCTTCGTACATCAACCTGGCTACAGGCTTCCTGCACATACGCGCCAAGTGACCGCTGGCGTTGCAATTTCTGCAGGTATATTGCTGATACCTGCAAACTCTGGCTGGGTGTGTGCCCCCACACCTCCAACATGAGCCGTTGTTGGAAACAAAAGGTCCATTACCAGTCGATTGTCTCTGACTGTCTCTGTAACTGTCCTTAAGTGCATCATTAACAGGTGTTGATGGCTCCATTACTGGCCTCATTGTCCCTTGTGATGGCGTTCAGCTAGCCATTGTCTCTGTTGAATTCCCCCCCTGGGGTCGACTACATGTTCGGGCATGTCCGATTGCCCTTGTCTGCCTGGAGAACTGCGTGCCTCATTAACAATGTTGACTCCCTGTCCATTTGCTGCATTTGAGCCCAAATTTTTGTCAAACATAATTCTGGTCTCTTCCTCCCCTGAGATAAAAGTCTGGGCCATCAAGGCCGCCGTTTCCAGGGTCAAGTCTTTGGTCTCAATCAGTTTCCTGAAAACCCCAGCGTGCCCAATGCCCTCAATAAAAAAGTTTTGCAGCATCTCCGCTCTGCATGCATCTGGGAACTTACTTAGGCTCGCCAGTCACCGGAGATCTGCCACGAAGTCTAGAACGCTTTGCCCTCCTCGGCGCCGGTGCGTGTAAAACCGGTATCTCGCCATGTGCATGCTGCTCGCCGGTTTAAAGAGTTCCCCGATTAACTTACTGAGCTCTTCAAACGTCTTGTCTGCTGGCTTCTCTGGTGCTAGAAGATCCTTCATCAGGGAGTACGTCCTGGATCCACAAACTGTCAGGAGATGAGCCCTGCGTTTGTCGGCCGACTCCTGTCCCAACCATTCCTTAATGACGAAACTTTGCTGTAGTCTCTCAATAAAATCGTACCAATCATCACCAACACAGTACCTCTCTTCTGTGCTGCAAGTGGCCATACTTACGTGGTTTAAATCCCAGTTTCTCGTCGCCAGTGATATGTCCTTACTATACAGTATAAATGCACACGAGGCCCATGCTTGAGAGAAGGTTACTCTGTGACTCTAACCTTTATTACCAAGATTTCAAGTGATGAAGGTGGGTGGAGCTTCCCCTTTTATACCTGAAAGTCCAGGTTAGGAGTGTCTCCCACAAGTTCACCACCTAGTGGTCATTGTTCTCACAGTGTACAACTTAGGTCAGTTTATACATGGGTTACAATGATGGTTGAATACATGACAGGGTAGGCCATTTAGGACTGAGATGAGGAGAAACTTCTTCACTCAGAGAGTTGTTAGCTTGTGGAATTCCCTGCCGCAGAGAGTTGTTGATGCCAGTTCATTGGATATATTCAAGAGGGACTTCCGGCTAAAGGGATCAAGGGGTATGGAGAGAAAGCAGGAAAGGGGTACTGAGGTGAATGATCAGCCATGATCTTATTAAATGGTGGTGCAGGCTCGAAGGGCCGAATGGCCTACTCCTGCACCTATTTTCTATGTTTCTATGTTTCAACCCATTTTGAATAAGCATCCACAACAACCAAAAACATTTTGCCTAGAAACAGGCCAGCAATGTCAATGTGGATCCTAGACCATGGTTTGGAGGGCCATGTCCAAAAACTTAGCGGTGCCTCCCTGAGTGCATTGCTCAGTTGAGAGCAAGTGTTGCTTTGGCGCATGCAAGACTTCAAATCTGAGTCGATTCCGGGACACCACACATGGGATCTGGCTATAGCTTTCATCATTACTATGCCTGGGTGGGTACTGTGTAGGTCGCGTATAAAGGTTTCCCTGCCTTTCTTAGGCAAAGAACCATGCAATTACCCCTCAAAAGATAGTCCGCCTGTGTAGACATTTCGTCTTTGCGTCGCTGGAGCGGCTTGATCTCTTCATGCATCTCCGCTGGGACGCTGGACCAACTCCCATGGAGGACACAGCTTTTTTACAAGGGGTAGTAAAGGATTCTGGCTGGTCCAGGTTCTGATCTGGTGGGTCCTAACAGGTGACTTTTCGTTTTCAAATGCATCCATCACCAAGAGCAAGTCTGCAGGCTGTGCCATTTCCATCCCGGTGGTGGGCAATGGTAGCCGACTGAGAGCATCAGCACAGTTCGCTGTGCCTGGCCTGTGGAAAAATAGATAGTTATATGCAGACAGCATGAGCGCCCATTTTTGGATGCGAGCAGAGGCATTGGTATTAATACCGTTGCTCTCTGACAATAGTGATATGAGCGGTTTTTGGTCAGTTTCTAACTCGAACTTAAGCCCAAACAGATACTGCTGCAATTTTTTCACCCTGTAAATGCATGCCAGAGCTTCTTTTTCAATCATGCTGTAGGCCCTTTCAGCCTTGGACAAACTCCTGGACGCATAAGCGACCGGTTGCAATGTTCCCGATTTGTTTGCTTGTTGTAACACACACACCGACCCCGTACGAAGATGCATCGCAAGCTAGCACTAAACGTTTACATGGGTCATACAGAACAAGCAGTTTGTTGGAACATACCAGATTTCTTGCTTTCTCAAAAGCAGTTTCTTGTGATTTCCCCCATACCCAGTCATTTCCCTTGCATAGCAACACATGTAGAGGTTCTAGCAAGGGTAGGAAATGACCAAAATAATTGAGGAGCCCCAGGAACGACCGCAGCTCCGTCACGTTCTGTGGTCTCGGCGCGTTCTGATGGTCTCTGTCAAGTAGCTAGACATGTTTATTCCTTGTACTTATATATATCATGTGCCACCAGAGGGCACTACGATGAGAAACTTGTACACCAGCTGTATGGTCACTAATGTGTGCCACCAGAGGGCACTGCAGTGGGAGACTTATAGGTTACCTGTACCGATGTGTCAGGCCTAGTATAAAAGGCAGGCCACCAGGTGTGATCCTCACTCTGAGTTATCAATAAAGGACTAAGGTCACTACAGTTCAAGTGCAATACTGTGCCTCGTGGAGTCATCATCAGAGCATTCAAAGGTATAACAGCCTCCGTCTTGGCGTCGGTGGGGTCCGATGCCGTCTGCCGCGATTCTTCTCCCTAAGAACTCGACCTCTGGTGCCAGGAAAACACACTTCGAGCACTTCAACCTGAGTCCCACACGATCTAGCCAACTTATAATCTCTTCCAGGTTCTGCAACTGTTCGATAGTGTCCCGACCTGTGATCAATTTGTCGTCCTGGAAACCACAGGGTACGGAACCGACTTTAGCAGACTCTCCATGTTCCTTTGAAAAATAGCCGGGGCCGATCGAATCCCAAACGGGCATCTATTGTAGATGAACAGACCTTTGTGCGTGTTGATGCAAGTGAGGCCTTTCGAAGATTCCGCCAGCTGCTGCGTCATGTAGGCCGAGGTCAGGTCCAACTTGGTGAACGTCTTCCCTCCTGCCAGCATCGCAAATAGGTCGTCTGCCTTGGGTAGCGGGTACTGGTCTTGCAGTGAAAAATGGTTCAACGTTTCTTTATAGTCCCCACAAATTCTGACCGTGCCATCGCCCTTGAGAAGCGGAACAATCGGACTGGCCCACTTGTTGAACTCAACCATTGCAGCCTGTCCAGCTCGATCTCCACTTTCTCTCGCATCATGTATGGCACTGTACATGCCTTGTGGTGGATGGGTCGTGAACCGGGAACCAAGTGGATCTGCACCTTCAACCCAGAGAAATTTCCGATGCCTGGCTCCAACAACGACGGGAACTTGCTCAAAACCTGGGCATATGAGGCATCATCGACGGACCAAAGCGCTCGGATGTTGTCCCAGTTCCAATGGATTTTTCCCAACCAGCTTCTGCCAAACAGTGTGGGGCCATCTCCTGGTACAATCCATAGTGGTAGTTTGTGCACTGCTCCATCATAGGAGACGTTTACTACTGCACTACCAATTACAGGGATCAGCTCTTTAGTGAAAGTTCTCAGCTTGGTATGAATAGGGCTCAGCTTGGGCCCTTTGTGCCTTGTTGCACCACAGCCTCTCAAAGACCTTTTTGCTCATGATAGACTGACTCGCATCCGTATCCAATTCCATGGATACTGGAATTCCATTCAGTTCAACTTTTAACATGATCGGTGGACATTTCGTGGTGAAGGTGTGTACCCCATACATTTCTGCCTCTTCGGTTCGAGTCTCTAGTTCAGTTTGATTCACCATGGATCGGTCTTCCTCCGCAATTTGATGGTTTGCAAGGTTTGCAGCTCATCTGCACATTCGCTAGAGGTGTCCCATTGTTCCACAACCTTTGCACGCATCGTGTTTGAAATGGCAATGATGGGCTCGATGATCACCTCCGCAGTGCCAACAAGGTGTAAATTGCCTCGCATTCACACTTGATGGCGAACTCTAAGTCATCTGAGGTCATTCAGCTGCAGGCATGTACGTTCTGCCATATGCATTCTTGCCTGAAAGTGACGTTACTTTGTGTACAGTACTTGCCGATGCATCTTTATGCTGTGAAATTTGTTTGCAGTTATCGCTGGTGGACACAAATGCCTGGCCTATCGTTATGGCTTTGCTCAGGTTTGGTATTTCAACAGTCAATAGTTTACGAAGGATAATCTCATGGCCAATGCCAAGCACAAAAAAGTCTCTTAGCATTTCCTCCAGGAATCCACCGAATTCGCAATGTCCTGCAAGGCGCCTTAGTTCGCCGACGTAGCTCGCCACTTCCTGGCCTTCAGAACATTGACATGTATAAAATCGATACCTTGCCATCAGAATGTTCTCCTTCGGATTTAGGTGCTCCCGGACCAGCGTACACAGTTCTTCATACGATTTGGTAGTTGGTTTCACTGGAGCAAGAAGATTCTTCAGGAGGCCATAGGTTGTTGCCCCGTAGACGGTGAGGAGGATCGCCCTTTGTTTGGCAGCATTCTCATTCCCTTCCAGCTCGTTGTCGAGTCGAGTCACTCCACGAAGGCTTCTCAATCATCACCTTCTGAGAATTTCTCCAGGATACCAACAGTTCTCTGCATTTTCGCGTGATGGTTCGTTATCTATTACTCGTCGCCAGTTGTTATGTCTCAAATAAAACAATGTGACTGAGTACTGTAGACTTGAGTAAGTGTGACCTTAGTCTCTTCTGACTCCAGAGTGCAGGCATAGCATGGGAGGCCTGCTTATATGCAGTGCTCCCAAGGGATGCTGGGATCCCTTGGGACTCCAACAGATGCGCCCTCTGGTGGCGGTAGAATGCTGGTTACAAGGTGTTGCATACATAACAACTGCATTACCACAGTAATCCATTAGGTGGAACTATATATTACAGCTGGCAAGGTTGGCATTTATTGCCCATCCTTAACTGCCTTGAGAAGGTGGTGGTGGGTCTTCTTCTTGAACCGCTGCAGTCTTATTATTCTTTGCAGCCTTTGATACAACTGAGTGGCATGTTAGGCCATGAGAGGACAGGTAAGAGTCAACTTTGCTGGGGTACATTCTCCCATATAAAGGCGTATACTCATCAGATAATATTTACACAGTTGGACACTTGTGGGGCTCCCCAGTAGTGTCAGCAAACAAGCTGATCGGCACCCTTTATAGAAAGTGCAATCCAAACACTGCTATCATGAATTTCTAGGGTCTTTCTGGCCTGTTTGTTTTTCTGACAATACAACCTCTCCACAATCTGTCAAATGCACAGGAAGCTGGCATGAAGAAACAATCTATCAAAGAAACTAAATCCTTCTTCCTGAGGTTACATTGATATAGACTGCCATATTGTTTGCAGATTAATGCAATTGCTTTGTAACATTTAAACAACCTATAAAATTAACTACATCCCTTCCTCTTAGGGTGCAATTATATTGATTGGTATATTACAGATCAACCCTGCTGCTTGTAACATTAAAACTTAGCTTTTAATAGAAATAAAATTAGCAGGAAATGTCAGAACCATTTTGCAATCTCCTCAGCAGACCTGGCTCTTATTTATTTTCTATAGGTAGGTCATGATAACGGATCCGGTGTGTTTAACTGTTGTGTCGTCTGCCCACTTGACAGTGACTAATTATTTTACTATAAATATTGAAACTGACAGTCACAATGTGGGGATTGTGGTAAGGGCTGTGCAGTATTGAGGAGTAACTGCATCTATTTTACTTGAATTTAATTTGGATGAGCTTTCTTCACATCACGTATGTAAAATAGTAAATCTATGCTGTTCAGGAATTGGCATCGGGATTTTGCTTAAAAAAATTTAAGAAGGAATTATAACATGAAATTTTAAATTCAAGAGGAGAATGCTTCCATACTTGCATGATGCACCAAAGTACCAGAAAGCACACAGCCAGAACCAACTTTTCATTTGTCCCTCATTATATAGAAATTACATGCATCACATGGCGTTCCACTGTACAATTCCCATATATAAAATTGGACTGCACCATTCAAAACTGTTCCATTATATGCAATTAAGTGTCTTCAGAAGGTTGTGGGTTCAAGCCTCACTGCAGAACTTGAGCATGTAATCTAGACTGCCACTGTAATGTAGTACTGAGTAATTGCTGCCTGGTTCTCCAAGTGAATATTGGGAAGACCGTAGCCATTGTTTTCAGTCTCTGCCACAAACTCTGTTCCCTAGCCACTGATTCCATCCCTCTTCCCAACTTCTGTCTGACTGTTCACAACCTTGGTGTCATATTTGACTGTGAAATGAGCTTTCGAGAACACATCTGCCAGCATAACTAAGGCTGCCTATTTCCACCTCTGTAACATTGCCCATCTCCGCTCTTGCCTCAACTCATTTGTTGCTGAAGCCCTCATCCATGCCTTTGTTACCTCTAGACTTGACTATTCCAACGCACTCCTGGCTAGCCTCCCTCATTCTACCCTACATAAACTAGAGGTGATCCAAAACTCGGCTACCCATGCCCTAACTCGCACCAAGTCCCACTCACCCATCACCCCTGTGCTCACTGACCTATAGTGGCTCCCAGTTAACCAATGCCTCAATTTCAAAATTCTCATCCTTGTTTTCAAATGCCTCCATGGCCTCGCCCCTCCCTTTCTCTGTAATCTCGTACCCTAACCCTAACCCTAATCCACAACCCCCTGAGATATCTACATTCCTCTAATTCTGCACTCTTGAGCATCCCTGATTATAATTGCTCAAGCATTGGTGCCTTCTGTTGCTTAGGCCCTAAGCTCTGGAATTCCTTGCCTAAACCTCTCTGCCTCTATACCTCTCTTTCCTCAAAGAGGCTCCTTAAAACCTACATCTTTGACCAAGCTGTTGGTCACCTGCCCTAAGTTTGCCTTTTGTGGCTTGGTGTCAATTTTTAAAATCTCATAATACTCCTATAAAGCGCCTTGGGATGTTTGACTACGTTGAAGGCGCTATATAAATACAAGTTGTTGTTGTTGGTTAGTGATGTCGTCTCTCAGATAAAACATTTAAATAAGGCCCCAACCGCCGTGGATGTAAAAATACTCATGGCACTATTTGAAGAGGAGTAGGATCCTGTATTCCAGCCAACATTTAGCCCTCAATCAATACTAGCAAAGAGATTAAAGGGAAGAAATTGGGGAGCGTCCCGTTTGGAGAGCTAAATTTTAAAAGCTTGAAAAATTACTATCTAATGGTTTCAAACTTTAAAAAAATTTGGCTGCTTCACTCTAAGAGGGAAGTGGAGCGCTAAATCAGGCTCTCCACTTCCTTCCTGGAGCGCAATCAGCAGCGGGCGGGGCGGTGAATGGAGCAGTGTACACACTGGGCCGTGCAGCGCTGCCGTGTTGAAAGGTTCCTTCCCTCCCTTAAAGGGAAGAGCCATCCCTGCAGGCTCTGCAAGGGAAAAAAACTTACCTTCTCCATGCCGGCAGCCGCGATCCTGCCCGATCAGCCGAGCATTCAAGGTGATCGATCACTGGCAGGAACCTACGAAAAAACCTGCAAGAGAGAAGGTAAGTGTTTTTTTGCTGCACGCCTCCGGCAGCTATCGGTGTTTTCGACACCTCAGGATGTCCTTCAGCCAAAAATGGCCTGGATTTTGCGGGGCTCATGCGTGAAAACCCAGAACTTGTGATCTGTCAAGTTTCACCTTGACAGGTCTACTGAACCAAAAGTAAAATCACTTTCGCTGGTGGGGGGTTGCTCTATTTGCCCAACTACTGCTCAGCAAATTCCCACAAAACCCTTATGCCTGGTAAAAGATCTTCTCAAAGTTAGATCTCACAAATGTCTACTTACAACTTGACTCGATGAGGAGTCCAAGTCATGCTTGACTATAAATACTCATCTAGGTCTATATCAATTCAATAAGCTATCTTTTGGAGTGTTTTCCATCCCCGCCATATTCCAAGGGGTGATGAACCAGATTTTTCAAGGTATTGAAGGGGTAGTATGTTATTTAGATGGCATACTAATTTCAGCACCAAACAGGCAAATTCATAAGAACATATTGAGTGAAGTGCTCAAACGGCTAGAGAAGCACAGAGTACAAGTGACTGCTCACAAGTGTGAGTTATTTCAAAACTCATTGGAGTACTTAGGGCACGGAGTAGACAAAGATGGTTTACATCCAACCAAGAGAAAGCTGGATGCAATTAGTAATGCATCCACTCCAAAGAATATCATTGAACTTCAATCATTTTGGGGTCTTTTGAACTATTATAGGAAGTTCCTACCAAATTTGGCTACAGTGTTACATCCACAGAATGAATTGTTGAAAAAACAAACCCATTGGAAGTGGTCAGAAGAATGTGACGTAGCATTCAGGGAGTGTAAAAGCCAATTGGTAGAGAGCATCATGTTAGTTCACTATGATGTATCTAAAGGGAATTATGATAGAGATAGAGTGAGAGAGAGAAGTGTGAAATTAAATCAGAAAGTGAGAGTGACGAACCATCACCATAAATAGTTAAAGTGGTTACCAGGAAGAGTGGTGACGATATGTGGTCCTCACACATATTTGGTCAAGATGTTTGATCATGGACAGGTTAGGTTTGTTCACATATTTTAGCTACAGATATGGAAGAAGTTGAAAGTTGGAATGATTCAATTATTTCTGATTCATCAGATAGTCTTGTTACAAGTACAGCACCAGTAGCATATCCTACATCAAATGTACTAGAAACAAATCCAAGAGAAAGTCAGAATTTAAGTCTGAGTCTGAGTCAGGCAGACAAACAGTCTGAAGATATATAGAGTTCTAATGTAGGTCAAGGACATCCCTTAGAAGAAACTTTCCTAAGGATCAGTCTAGAATGAGTCTAAGTTCGACACCATTTTTGGAAGGGTCTGTTCGCGAGTGAATGTATCCTCTTCGAAACAGAAAACCTGAATTTAAGTTTGATTTGTAAATAAGGCAAAATAAGTTCATATCTTTTGTTATGTAAAACCAAGCAATTTATGTATGATGATTGTTTGTTATAATTACTTCTTCATTAAGGAGGGAGAAGTGTAATATATAGTTCCACCTAGTGGACTACTGCTTCACCTAGTGGACTACTGTGGTAATGCATCCATTGCTGTAAATGCAATAAAGACATCAGGTGGCAGGTCACCTGACAAGTTCCTGTGATGAAGCCATCTTGTGAAGTCCTGTGTGTTTGTGAGGTTGTAAAGAATACATTACACAAATGTATACTAATGATTACAGCTTCTTCAGCAGATCCACTTCATTACCAAAACCATGGGCCAGAATTTTCTGTCGTTGGGTGGGTCGGGTGCGGGCGGTTGCTGTGTTGGGTCATGACCCTGTTCTTAATTCCATGCTGATCCTGAGATCGACTTTCTGTTAATGTCGCCTATTAAGGCCATCCTGCGCATTATCCGGCCCTATTAAATGGTGCGAGTCTGATGGCGTCATCGATGATGTGTTTTCAGCCGGGATATTTAAAAGACCCATGGCCACATTGCATTTGAAAGGTCATCTAAGAGTGCTGCACAATTTCAAAAGCAAAATACTGCAGATGCTGGAAATCTGAAATAAAAACAGAAAATGCTGGAAATACTCAGCAGGTCAGGCAGCATCTGTGGAGAGAAAAAAAGAGTTAATGTTTCAGGTTGATGGCTTTCATTTTCTGTTTTTATCACTGCATAATTGGACTGCTGTAAAGAATGCCAAACACGACTGCACTGAGACAAAGGCTTCACCCAGATTCTCTGATGATTCCATTCATATGCTTGTGGACGGAGTGAGAGCACACAGGGTGGTCCTCTTCCCTTCTAATGGGCGGAAGAGACCACCACAGGAAACATAGAAACATAGAAAATAGGTGCAGGAGTAGGCCATTCGGCCCTTCGAGCCTGCACCGCCATTCAAAAGATCATGGTTGATCACTCCCTCAGTACCCCTTTCCTGCTTTCTCTCCATACCCCTTGATCCCCTTCGACCATAAGGGTCATATCTAGCTCCCTCTTGAATATATCCAATAAACTGGCATCAACAACTCTCTGCGGCAGGGAATTCCACAGGTTAACAACTCTCTGAGTGAAGAAGTTTCTCCTCAGCTCAGTCCTAAATGGCCTACCTAAGACTATGTCCCCTGGTTCTGGACTTCCCCAACATCGGGAACATTCTTCCTGCATCTAACCTGTCCAGTCCCGTCAGAATCTTACACATTTCTATGAGATCCCCTCTCATCCTTCTAAACTCCAGTGAATAAAGGCCCAGTTGATCCATTCTCTCCTCATATGGCAGTCCAGCCATCCTTGGAATCAGTCTGGTGAACCTTCGCTGCACTCCCTCAATAGCAAGAACATTCTTTCTCAGATTAGGAGACCAAAACTGAACACAATATTCCAGGTGAGGCCTCACTAAGGTCCTGTATAACTGCAGTAAGACCTCTCTGCTCCTATACTCAAATCCCCTAGCTATGAAACAAAATAAGCCTTGGCTCCAAATAGCAGAGGAGGTCACCAACAGGGACGTGGTCAGGGGGACCTGGGTGTAGCATTTCAATCATTTCAATTATCTCATTAGATCAGGAAACTTGAGTGCAAAGCCACACTCAACTTCATCCTGCTGTGCCTCTCATCACATCCCCATCACTCTGCCTTCCCTATCCTACTCCTGCATATCCTTACTCACACCAACATACCTTGCAAGTCCAACCATCCCTCTCTCTCTATCTACAGTATTACATCCCCATCTGACTAACCACCCCTCACACGCACCCTCATCCTAATGCAACTAGCAACACACAAGGAGGCCACTTGGCATCGGCACCCCACTCCATCATAGTCAGCCTCTAAAAATGTAACCCATTCATTCCTTACTCATCATCATAGGCAGTCCCTCGGAATTGAGGAAGACTTGCTTCCACTCCTGAAGTGAGTTCTTTGGTGGCTGAACAGTCCAATACGAGAGCCACAGTCTCTGTCCCGGGTGGGACAGATATTCGTTGAGGGAAGGGGTGGGTGGGATTGGTTTGCCGCATGCTCTTTCCGCTGCCTGCGCTTGATTTCTTCATGCTCTCGGCGTTGAGGTGCTCAGCACTCTCCTGGATGCACTTCCTCCACTTAAGACGGTCTTGGACCAGGGACTCTGAGGTGTCCGTGGGGATGTCGCACTTTATCAGGGAGGCTTTGAGGGTGTCCTTGTAGCATTTCCACTGCCCACCTTTGGCTCATTTGCCGTGAAGGAGCTCCGAGTAGAGCATTTGCTTTGGGAGTCTTGTGTCTGGCATGCAAACTATGTGGCCTGCCCAGCAGAGCTGATCGAATGTGGTCAATGCTTCAATACTGGATATGTTAGCCTGGATGAGGACGCTGATGTTGGTGCGCCTGTCCTCCCAGGGGATTTGTAGGATCTTGCGGAGACATCGTTGGTGATATTTCTCCAGCGACTTGAAGTGTCTGCTGTACATGGTCCATGTCTCTGAGCCATACAGGAGGGCAGGTATTACTACAGCCCTGTAGACCATGAGCTTGGTGGCAGTTTTGAGGGCCGGGTCTTCAAACACTCTTTTCCTCAGGCGGCCGAAGGCTACACTGGCACACTGGAGGCAGTGCTGGATCTCGTCGCCAGTGCCTGTTCTTGTTGATAGGAGGCTCCCGAGATATGGGAAGTGGTCCACGGTGTCCAGGGCCGCGCTGTGGATCTTGATGACTGGAGGGCAGTGCTGTGCGGTGAGGACAGGCTGGTGGAGAACCTTTGTCTTACGGATGTTTAGTGTAAGGCCCATGTTTTCGTACGCCTCAGTAAATACGTCGACTATGTCCTGGAGTTCAGCCTTTGTATGTGCACAGAAGCAGGCGTCGTCCGTGTACTGTAGCTCGACGACAGAGGTTGGGGTGGTCTTGGATCTGGCCTGGAGACAGCGAAGGTTGAACAGGTTCCCACTGGTTCTGTAGTTTAGTTTCACTCGAGCGGGGAGCTTGTTGACTGTGAGGTGGAGCATGGCGTGAGAAACATTGAGAAGAGGGTTGGGGCGATGTCGCAGCCCTGTTTGACCCCGGTCCGGAAGTGCATTGGGTCTGTGATGGCACCGTTGGTAAGGATCACGGCCTGCCTGTCGTCATGGAGCAGGCGAAAGATGGAGACGAAATTTTGGGGGCATCCAAAACGGAGGAGGACGCTCCATAGACCCTCACGGTTGACAGTGTCAAAGGCCTTTGTAAGATCAAAGAAAGCCATGTATAATGGCTGGCGCTGTTCCCTGCATTTTTCCTGTAGCTGTCGCGCTGCAAAGATCGTGTCCATTGTGCCCCGTAGGGGACGAAATCCACACTGTGACTCTGGGAGGAGCTCCTCGGCCACGGGAAGAAGACGGTTGAGCACTCATTCCATCACTCTCACTCAACTTCATCCTGCTGTGCCTCTCATCACAATAAAATACAGGCCACCCTAACATCATCAGTGGAGGCTGCCTTGGAAGTTTCTGGAGTTGCCAAGCAGCTAGAGGTGAGAGACGGAAAGAGGGAGATACCTCAGCAACCTGGTGACAGAATTACATCTCATGCAGCTACATGGCATACATTGGTCATTCATATGGGGACTGATGTTAGCAGCCAGTGAATGTTCATCACATGCATAATGGTGTCTGTGCCCATTCTTCATATGACATATCTAACGCATCTCTGTACTCAGAGGTCCATCAAGAGCTGTCCCCCGCCCCCCACTATCCAGGAGAAAGAGCAAGGCAACCCCTCAGAAGCGCCTCCAGCCTCTGAGGGTGCAGTGTCACCAGACATAAGCACAGATATGCACAACTCGCCTGGTCCCACGTGAGAGAGAGTAGTGTTGTCAACTGGTGTCTCACAAGTCACAAGTGAGCAACAGCAGAAGGTGGAGACGGACAGAAGTGGAGACTCCTTGCCGGAGGGCGCAGAACGCTCCCTATTCAGCTGTATGCAGACGCTGAGCCTCAGGGCCATCCAGAAAGAGGGCGATCCTGGAGATGCAGCAAGAAGTGCAGGAGGCTTTGACAGGTTTTGCGATCGCAATGCATGCAAATGTTCAGAGAATGGAGGAGTCCATCTCCAACATGAACAAATGTCATATCTTCCAAGAGCACACAACACACAACCTGTAAGATGGCTGCAAGTTCCGGAAACTTCTGACCTGCTTGCCAGGTGCCCTGCTCTTAATTAAACAGCACTAGCTGCAGTAACACAGGCATCCACAGTGTGGAGCTACAGACATTACACTTATGTGCTCTCAGAAGATATGACATTTGGCGACGAGGGTAGGATGTAATCGGATCATACAAAGCTGAAATTTTTGTTAGTGAATGATTCAGCCAGCTGACAGAGAGACTTTGAGAGCTTCTCTGTTTTTGGACACAGCTACAAATCCGAGGTAAATTTCGAGCACACTTGGTTAAACTGCCAAAGTCAAAATGGCTGCCCGTATGGGAGTTTGGGCGAATTTCAACATGACCGTGAAAGTTTCAGAGCATATGTGGATCGGCTAGAAATGTTTTTCACTGGAAATAATATCATCGAAATTCCCCGTAATGAGGTCAATAACCAGGCGGTATTGGAACGAAAAAGAGCTATATTCTTAACTGAGGCCGGGCCCGAGTTGTATGAACTGCTGATAAATTTGCTTGTGCTTGACAAGCCAAAGGATGCAATGCTCAGACAGACTCTAACTACGCTAGAACAAAATTACAGCCCCATTCCGTCAGAAATTGCTGAAAGTTATCGTTTCGGAATACGAAATCAGAAGGCCGAAGAAAGTATCAGTGAGTACATTATAGCATTAACAAAACTATCTATTCATTGTAATTTTGGAGACTTTCAGAACCGCTTTGTGGGATGAAAAATGATGCGATCAGAAGAAAGTTATTGACGATGCCTAACTTGACTTTTGATTTAGCTTGTCAGACAGCTAGGTCGATGAGCATGGCCGACCAATATTCCCAAGAATTTCATACTAATTTCAGTCATCAGACAACTGAGGTGAATCACCTGTAGGTTCAAAGTAAAAGGCGGTGGGGCCCCAAAGTCTCCGAAACTGGAAATGGGAACAGAGCATTGAGGTCCTGCTATCAGTGCCTCGGGCAACACATTGCTCAAAGTTGTCCATATGTGAAGGCAAAGTGTTTCTTCTGCAGAAAAACTGGGCATCTTGCAAAGGCATGCCAACTGAAGGGTAAACTCTAACCCTAACCCCAACCCTGAGAGTACATAGCATGGAAGAACAACAACAGGATGAGGAGATGTTAGAGTTAAACGTCATCAGGAGCATGAGGTTAACAGACCGCGATTAGAAAATCCACATAGGTGTTGCAGGATTCAAGATACCCATGGAAATCGACACTGGTGCATCCGTGAGTGTAGCACCGGAGTCGCTAAACCTCGACAAATTGCGGGATTTCCCATTGGAGAAAGCCAAGATAGGGCTGCGAGGCTACTCGGGGAAGACCATTCAGATGGTAGGTCGTATCCGGTGAAATACAAGGATCAAGTTCAGAGCTTGCCTCTCATAATAGTGGCAGGAGACAAGCCTGCCTTACGAGGAAGAAATTGGTTGTGATCACTGAAGCTGGATTGGAGTGAGACTTTTTGTGTTGAAATGAGATTTGCGTCAAAGGATGATGTCATCAAGAATTATCCGAAGGTGTTCTGTGAAACGGGCAATCCAATCCAAGGCTTCAAGGTGAGCGGCAGGGTACAGAAGGATGCTAGATCGGTTTACTGCAAGCCATGTTCCGTACCATATGCACTCAAGGAGAAAGTTAAGCAAGAACTCAAAAGACTACAGACTGAGAACATTATTTCTAAGATAGATCGATGTAATTGGGCTACACCCATTGTTGTTGTACCTAAGTCTGATGGTAAGGTAAGATTGTGTGATGATTATAAAGTAACCATAAACCAGGTTCTTGAGGGTAATGTCCCCAATACATTGATAATTATAGAAGATTTGTTCACAATACTGATAGGGGGCTCAGATTTTCTCAAAGTTGGATCTTACGAATGCCTACTTACAGCTTGAACTAAATGAGGAGTCCAAGTCATGCTTGACTATAATTACCGATCTCGGCCTATATCAATTTAATAGGCTACCATTTGGAGTGTCTTCTGCTCCTGCCATATTCCAAGGGGTAATGAACCAGATTTTGCAAGGTATTGAAGAGGTAGTATGTTATTTAGATGACATACTAATTTCAGCACGAAATACGCAAATTTATAATAACATATTGAATGAAGTCCTCAAACGGCTAGAGAAGCACAGGGTACGAGTGTCTGCTTGCAAGTGTGAGTTATTTCAAAACTCCGTGGAGTACTTAGGGTACAGAGTAGACAAAGATGGTTAACATCCAACCAAGGAAAAACTAGATGCAATCAGAAATGCACCCACTCCCAAGAATATCATTGAACTTCGATCATTTTTGGGTCTTTTGAACTATTATGAGAAGTTCCTGCCAAATTTGGCTACAGTATTACTTCCACTGAATGACCTATTGAAAAAACAGGTCCATTGGAAGTGGTCAAAAGAATGCAATGCAGCATTCAAGAAGTGTAAAAGCAACTTGGTAGAGAGCACCATATTAGTTCACTATGACGTATCTCAGGAGATCAATCTAGCATGTGATGCCTCTCCGTATGGAGTTGGGGCAGTAATCCCTCATATATTACATAGTGGGAAGAGACCAATTGCTTTTGCTTCATGCACTCTCAGTGCCAGTGAGCATAATTATGTGCAAATCGAAAGGGAAGCTTTGGCATTAATTATTGGGGTCAAGAAGTTCCACAGATACTTGTATGGTCATAGGTTTACCATCGTTATGGACCATGGCCAACTCCTGCACCTATTTTCTATGTTTCTAAACACCCCTGACAGCAATCCTCCATCCAAAGTCCCCAGTTCCAACATTAGCCACAGCCTGAATGCAGAGATGGGCTTTGATTGGGTGATGTGTAATGAGAAAGGGCTAATTAGCAATCTTGTTGTGCGAGGCCCCTTGGGAAAGAGTGACCATAATATGGTAAAATTCTTTATTAAGATGGGGAGCAACACAGTTAATTCAGAGACTAGAGTCCTGAAATTAAGGAAAGGTAACTGCGATGGTATGAGACGTGAATTGGCTAGAATAGACTGGCGAGTGATACTTCAAGGATTGATGATGGATAGACAATGGCAAACATTTAAAAATCACATGGATGAACTTCAACAATTGTACATCGCTGTCTGGAGTAAAAAATAAAACGGGGCAAGTGGCTCAACCGTGGCTAACAAGGGAAATTAAGGATAGTGTTAAATCCAAGGAAGAGGCATATAAATTGGCCAGCAAAAGCAGCAAACCTGAGGACTGGGAGAATTTTATAATACAGCAGAGGAGGACAAAGGGTTTAATTAGAAGGGGGAAAATAGAGTATGAGAGGAAGCTTGCTGAGAACATAAAAACTGACTGCAAAAGCTTCTATAGATATGTGAACAGAAAAAGATTAGTGAAAACAAACGTAGGTCCCTTGCAGTCAGATTCAGGTGAATTTATAATGGGGAACAAAGAAATGGCGGGCCAGTTAAACAACTACTTTGCTTCTGTCTTCACGAAGGAAGACACAAATAACCTTCCGGAAATACTAGGGGACCGAGGGTCTAGTGAGAAGGAGGAACTGAAGGAAATCTTTATTAGGCAGGAAATTGTGTTAGGGAAATTGATGGGATTGAAGGCCGATAAATCCCCGGGGCCTGATAGTCTGCATCCCAGAGTATTAAGGCCCTAGAAATAGTGGATGCATTGGTGATCATTTTCCAACCGTCTATCGACTCTGGATCAGTTCCTATGGACTGGAGGGTAGCTAATGTAACACCACTTTTTAAGAAATGAGGGAGAGAGAAAACAGGTAATTATAGACCGGTTAGCCTGACATCGGTAGTGGGGAAAATGTTGCAATCAATTATTAAAGATGAAATAGCAGCACATTTGGAAAGCAGTGACGGGATCGGTCCAAGTCAGCATGGATTTATGAAAGGGAAATCCTGCTTGACAAATCTTCTAGAATTTTTTGAGGATGTAACTGGTAGAGTGGACAAGGGAGAACCAGTGGATGTGGTGTATTTGGACTTTCAAAAGGCTTTTGACAAGCTCCCACACAAGAGATTGGTGTGCAAAATTAAAGCACATGGTATTGGGGGTAGTTTACTGACGTGGATAGAGGACTGGTTGGCAGACAGGAAGCAGAGAGTTGGGATAAACGGGTCCTTTTCAGAATGGCAGGCAGTGACTAGTGGGGTGCCGCAGGGTTCAGTGCTGGGACCCCAGCTATTTACAATATACATTAATGATTTGGATGAGGGAATTGAGTGTAATATCTCCAAGTTTGCAGATGACACGAAGCTGGGTGGCAGTGTGAGCTGTGAGGAGGATGCTAAAAGGTTGCAGGGTGACTTGGACAGGTTAGGTGAGTGGGCAAACGCGTGGCAGATGCAGTATAATGTGGATAAATGTGAGATTATCCACTTTGGTGGCAAAAACACGAAGGCAGAATATTATCTGAATGGTGGCAGATTAGGAAAAGGGGAGGTGCAACGAGACCTGGATGGCATGGTACATCAGTCATTGAAAGTTGGCATGTAAGTACAGCAGGCGGTGAAGAAGGCAAATGGTATGTTGACCTTCATAGCTAGGGGATTTGAGTATAGGAGCAGGGAGGTCTTACTGCAGTTGTACAGGGCCTTAGTGAGGCCTCACCTGGAATATTGTGTTCAGTTTTGGTCTCCTAATCTGAGGAAGGGCGTTCTTGCTATTGAGGGAGTGCAGCGAAGGTTCACCAGACTGATTCCCGGGATGGCAGGACTGACATATGAGGAGAGACTGGATCGACTGGGCCTGTATTCACTGGAGTTTAGAAGGATAAGAGGGAATCTCACAGAAACATATAAAATTCTGACGTGACTGGACAGGTTAGATGCATGAAGAATGTTCCCGATGCTGGGGAAGTCAGAACCAGGGGATATAATCTAAGCATAAGGGGTAAGCCATTTCGGACTGAGATGAGGAGAAACTTCTTCACTCAGAGAGTTGTTAACCTGTGGAATTCTCTACCGGAGAGAGTGGTTGATGCCAGTTCATTGGATATATTCAAGAGGGAGTTAGATATGGCCCTAACGGCTAAAGGGATCAAGGGTTATGGATAGAAAGCGGGAAAGGGATACTGAGGTGAATGATCAGCCATGATCTTATTGAATGGTGGTGCAGGCTCGAAGGGCTGAATGGTCTACTCCTGCACCATTTTCTATGTTTCTATGTTTCTATATACATATGATATTGAATACAGACGATCAGCTGATCAAAGTAATGCTGATGCTATGTCTAGATTGCCTTCCCCATCACAAGTTACACCCGATAGGGACGAGGTGTTCTATTTTTCATACATTGATGAACTGCCAGTCACAGCTGAAGACCCAGTTATGTCAAAAGTGTATGCTTATATTGCAAACCAGTTAACAGGCAAAGATATTCATCCATTCTTCATTCGTAGAAATGAATTATCAGTCGATAAAGATTGTATCATGTAGGTTGCAAGAATGGTTATACCAAATAAATTTAGGTCCAAATTATTAGGAAACCTCCATGATCAGCACCTGGGAATGGGCTTGACCAAGAGTTTTGCACGCAGTTACTTATGGTGGCCAGGTCTTGATAAAGATATAGTAGAGTACATCGTAAGTCAGTGTACGACATGTCAATCGGTAAACAAGCAACCACAACAGTACCATTACAGCCATGGAAATGGCCTCCCAGGGTGTGGCAAAGGCTACATATTGATTTTGCTGAGCTAGAAGTTCATTGTGATTGATAGCCATTCGAAGTGGGTCGAGGTGTTTCCAACGTGGAAAATAACAAGTATAACACTGGACATTTTGCGAAGTTTATTTTCTTCATTTGGCCTCCCAGAAGAAATTGCTTCTGATAATGGATCACAATTTCATTCAGAAGAATTTGCACAGATCACGATCAAAAATGGTGTGAAATATACCAATGTTCCACCATACCATCCTGCTTCAAATGGTGCAGCAGAGCGCACTGTACAAATTGTAAAACGTGCCCTCATCAAACAAATGTTGGATCCAAATCCAAAGAAACGACACTTGTCATTGGACCACAAATTGGCTAATTTTCTAATAACGCATCGTAATACTCCTCACACAACTACTGGTAGAACACCAGCAGAGTTGTTTCTCAAATGACAGCCACGAATTAGATTCTCATTGTTAAAACCAAACTTGGCACAGTGCGTAGAAGAGACACAATTAAGACAGAAAGAGAATCATGATAGAGGTACAGTAAAAGCGAAAAGTATGAAATTAAATCAGAAGGTGAGAGAAAAGAACCATCACCATAAATGGGTAAAGTGGTTATCAGGAACAGCGGTGAAGATATGTGGCCCTCGAACATATTTGGTCAAGTTGTTTGAAAATAGACAGGTTAGGTTTGTTCACATTGATCACATTTTACCCACAGACATGGATGTAGTTGAGACTGGGAGTGATTCAATTATTTCTGATTCATCAGATAGTTTTGATACACTAGTAGCAAATCCTACATCCAATGTACTGGAAACAAATCCAAGAGAAAGTCAGAATTTAAGTCTGAGTCAGAGTCAGGAAAACAAACAGTCTGAAGTTAGAGAGACTTCAAATGGAAATCAAAGGCATCCCTTGGAGGAAAACTTCCCTCAGGATCAGCCTCGAATGAGTTTAAATTCAACACCATGTTTGGAAGGTTCTGTTCGAGAGCGAAGGTATCCTTTTCAAAAAAGAAAACAAGTGGTTCAGCTTGATTTGTAAATATGGCCAAATAAGTCCATATCTTTTGTTATGTATAACCATGCAAGTTACGTATGATGATTGTTTGTTATAATAACTTCTTCATTAAGGAGGGATAAGTGTAATGTCTGTAGCTCCACACTGTGGACGCCTGTGTTACTGCAGCTAGTGCTGTTGAATAAAGAGCGGGTCACCTGACCAACAGGTCAGAAGTTTCCGGAACCTGCAGCCATCTTACAGGTTGTGTGTTGTGTGCTCTCGGAAGATATGACAGCCATGTATAAGGGCTGGTGCTGTTCCCTGCATTTTTCCTGTTGCTGTCGCGCTGCAAAAATCATGTCCATAGGGGACGAAATCCACACTGTGACTCCGGGAGGAGCTCCTTGGCCACGGGAAGAAGACGGTTGAGCACTCATTCCATCACTCTCTCACTCAATTTCATCTTGCTGTGCCTCTCATCACAATAAAATAAAGGCCACCCTAACATCAGCAGAGGAGGCTGCCTTGGAAGGTTCTGGAGTTGCCAAGCAGCTGGAGGTGAGAGATGGAGAGAGGGGGATACCTCAGCAATCTGGTGACAGAATTAGATCTCATGCAGCTGCATGGCATACACTGGTCATTCATATGGGGATTGATGTTAGCAGCCAGTGAATGTTCATCACGTGCATAATGGTGTCTGTGCCCATTCTTCATATGACATATCTAACGCATCTCTATACTTTCCCACAGGTCCATCAAGAGCTGCCCCCCTGCCCCCCACTGTCCAGGAGAAAGAACAAGATGACCCCTCAGAAGAGCCTCCAGCCTCTTAGGGCGCAGAGTCACCAGTCATAAGCACAGATATGCACACCTCGCCTGGTCCCACGTGAGACAGAGTAGTGTTGTTACCTGGTGTCTCACAAGTCACAAGTGAGCAACAGCAGAAGGTGGAGATGGACAGAAGTGGAGAATCCTCGCCAGTGGGCGCAGAACGCTCCCTATTCAGCTGATTGCAGATGCTGAGCCTCAGGGGCCATCCAGAAAGAGGGCGATCCTGGAGATGCAGCAAGAAGTGCAGGAGGCTTTGACAGGTTTTGCGATCGCGATATATGCAAATGTTCAGAGAATGGAGGAGTCCATCTCCAACATGAACACCACCGTGTCGCGGGTGATGGCAACTGTAGGCTCTTTCATGGGAAGGATGGCCACCTACATGAAGCAGCTAATGCACCACTCACAGGAGCACATGATCTTACTGGAGAATAGATGACAGATGCTCATTGACTTCTCTCTAGGAGGGATGTTAATGCAGACTTGGGTCTCCATGGCACCACTGTTGTGCAGCAAGGTGCTCTCCAGCTCCTTGCTAGCAGGGAAGTATGGGTAGCCCGCGAGAGGGGTGATGGTGAGTGGGGACATGGAAGTGGGGGCTCCAATGTGCACGGGTGCTGGTGGGATCTGCTCCTCCTTCTCTTTGTCTTCCAGCTGATCCTCCTCCTCCTCCTCTGAAGAGGCTGTGCGCTCAGTGTTTTGCTCCTCTTGCAGCGCTAATCCTTGCTGCTGCACTATATTGTTCAGGGCGCAGCAGACAATGAGGATTCTGGAGACCCTGGCTAGTGTGTACTGAAGGGTTCCGCCAGATCTGTCAAAGCCTCTGAATCACATCTTTCGCATGCCTATAATCTGCTCTATGACATATCTGATGGAAATGTTGCTTTCATTATAGCTCTCATCGGCCTCAGTACTTGGCCTCCTCAAGGGTGTCATGAGCCATGTCTTCAGTAGATAGCCCTTGTCCCCAAGCAGTCTGTTTGGAGGAGTGAAAAGCTGCGGGTGGGTGGACTGGCGCAGGACGAAAGAGCCATGGCAACTGCCAGGGAATTTTGCGCACACATGCATGACGATTTTACTATGGTTACAGACACGCTGCATATTGAGGGAGTGGAAACCCTTGACAAACACTCCTGGGTGATGATGGAGTGCACTGATGGTCACACGTGTGCAGTCGATGACGCCTTGCACACGTGAGAAGTCAGCCAGAGTGGCAAAGGCCAGCACTCCATAGAAATGCGGTGTTAACCAAACAGGCCAATACAGAATGAGGCAGCTATTATAATTCTCCAGAGCTATGTGGAATTGGGATAGTTTCCTCATCCTGTTTTGACTTGTTTGGTTAACACTTTGCAGTTCTATGGTGGGCAGTAGAGAGTTGTAAAATTAAACATGTAGCTAAGAGTTAAACAGCTCCACTAAGCTGTAACATTTTAATTGATGGAAGTGAGATCTGCTATGGCTCAACAGGTTAAATATTTAAGTTCATTAATAAGATGTTTAAAACATAAATACTCAACAAACACTTCTCCGCTGAGTGGTAGCTCTGTGCAATTGTTGTTAAGGTTATTAGATGTGTGAAACACTTATCTAACTCTATATACCTTTCTGCATATACATGATATTCACAATTGTTTGGAAGTGATGCATTGATCTAAATTGCTCTCCAAACAGTACTGAGGTTCTAATTACACTACAAGAGTTGTGTAATAGATCCTGCATGTGCACGCATTGTGTGAAGCTATGCTAATTTTGTACATTAATGTTAATGGAACTGGCTCTAAATTATAACTGACGGAAGAGAGATCTGCTCTGGCTCAACAGGCTAAATATTTAAGTTCATTAATAAACATTAATACTCAACAAACGCTTCTCCACTGAGTGGTAGTTCTGTGGAATTGTTGTTGTTATTGATGTATGAAACACTTAGCTAACTCTATATACCTTTCTGCATATAAATGATATTCACAATTGTTTGGGAGGAATGCATTGATCTAAATTGCTCTCCAACCAGTACTGAGGTTCTAATTACACTACAAGAGTTGCTTTTCTTTGTGTAATAGATCCTGCATGTGCACGCATTGTGTGAAGCTGTGCTAATTTTGTACATTAATATTAATGGAACTGGCTCTAAATTGCTCGTGTTGCTAACATTGGTTCTGGCATAGTACAATGCATGTTAATCCATTCGGCATGTTGTTAACATCTTTTGCTTCTGAAAGTGCGATGGAAGCATTGCTTCTTATGGGCCCAAGTTTTGGGTGGAGTTGCTTACTAGTTTAGTTTGGAGTATCTTAGAAATCGCAATTTTCAGCATTTAGTTTGCTCCAGTTTCAGTGAGTTAGTTTAGGTTCGTTTTAGTTCAGCTGTTTTTTTTCAAAAGGGGGTGTGTCCAGCCACTTAGACCTGTTTTGCAAGTTTCGGCAGTGAAACCTTACTCCAAACTAACTTAGAATGCAGTAAGTGTCCACTTTTGTAAGTTCTGAAAAACCTTACCTTAGGCACAGCCAGAGACGAGGGGTGGGAAGCATTAATCACATCAACATCAACGGAGGGGGGGGGGGGGAGGGGGAGGGAAGTTAGAGGATTTTCCAAAGCACTAAACACCTTCAGAACAACATTAAAGAAGCATAAGTACATTTAAAGCACCAAGCACTAAACGAAGCACAAAAAGTAATAAGCAATTAATTAACAAATAAAAAATATAAGGAACCCTGCACCTAAAGCACCAAGACCAAAGTAATAAGCAACCAATCAATAACAAATAAAAAGTAGAAGTCCTACCTTTATGTAAAGGGAAGGTGTTTATGTCAGCCTCTCTCCGTGTCTCTGGTCGTGTCTCTGTCCCTGTCTCTCTCCCTGTTTCCGTCAGTGTCTCTCTGTGCTTCTGACAGTGAGGGGTGGAGGGAGAGCGGGTGGGGGGGGGGGAGAGGGGGTAGGAGGAGGGAGGGGGAGAGGTAGAGGAGGGAGGGAGGGAGTGGAGGGGGAGGGGCTGAATGAGAGGGGGGGGTGCTGAACGGGGGGGGGCGCTGAACGAAGGCTGAAAGTGGGGAGGAGGGGGGGAGGCTGGATGGAGGCTGAACAAATGATTTCTGTAATATGCAATTTTGAAAACCTTCAATCTGAATGGCATTTCCTTTGCCGAGCAGTGAAAACTCTACATAGACTGCATTATCTTGTTGCAGTCGCGGTATTCTCCTGTATATTAAAGAACGACTTTTCGTACGAGTATATATGAAGGAAACCTTTGGCAGTAGGAAATAACTGAACCATCAGGTCCAATTTTCACACTGCACCATCTGCCAGAAACGTATCTGGGTTCAAACTAGATTACTCCTGATGTGACCCAAATATTCTGCAGTCTTAACTGTTTCAATTCCAGGTTTGAGGAAATATCTATTTATCGCAAATGCAATTTATCCAACTTCCATTTCAGGAAATCGCCTGACAAAGACACTTCCACAAATTGAAGTCGCACACAAATATCTCAACTTCCCCCAATGCAACCATGCTGAGAAGCAAGGTTTCTGACTAATAGACACCTACAGGACTGGAACTCACTGGAAATATAGGGGTCCCCCTCTATCACCTGCACTCTGCAGTATAAACACCCCAGGCTCGGATGACCAATGGCATTGGAACCGCTCCCCCACCACCGCCCCCCCCACAAAATATGTGGATCCATGAATAACCTGAGTTAAGGAAGCCAGTTTTATTGAAGTAAAAATATAGCTAACCAGTTCAGTAGAGTTCCACCAATATCCAATGGGTCTCTGCATTCCACTCATAAGCCCAACAACTGGTCTTAAAAGCATAAGGACACCATTTTGCAGCTTGGGTCTTCCTGCCTGCTCTTTTAAATATGGTTGAAAGACATACTGGGGGTAAAACGCCCTGCTGAGCCATTGCGCATGCGCGCACGCTCCAACGCGCATGCACAATGCTGCTGGCACTCAGAAGAATGCTGATCCCTAGCCCCACTCCCCCACCGGCTGTGTTGAGCCGGCACGGCCCTAACTTCGCCCACCCCCAAAGCTTTTGCTACGCCACGCCAAGATTCCTGGAGCGGGGAGAATTACAAGGTTAGTTTTCGGCACACTTTTTAGTCTAACAAGTCGGCGCATCGCACAGAGGTGCGCCGTTTTCAACTCCACCCGAAACTTGGGCCCTATATTCCTACGGCTTGATTTTTAATGAAGAGGGTACAGTGATAAGAACAAGAGGGTGTATATAAAGAGTTCAAGCAGAACAAAGCAGTATGTGTGATGGTTTGGAAGTTGAAACAAATAACATAGAGTGTCAAAGGGACAGGAAAATCCCAGGCTGTGCTGATGGGAAAGTGTTCCACATGTCACAAGCGCCTTGTGTGACCACCTGGAGCATGTGTTGCCACGACGCCAAGGCCATGAGTTATATCACTGTAGTGCCACACATCGCCGTTTGGAAGGGCAAAGCAGAAGTAATATGAATATCTATTAAAGTGAACTTTGCATTGTCAGTGATTATATAGTCAGGATCAACATTCAGCTCCAGACATTAAAACATGAAGCTAGTCATTTCAGACCCTGGCATCAACTTTTAATCCTGAGCTAGAAATATCGGTGATTGAGTGGCATTAGTAGTTACTTAATAGTTCCCCGATACATAAAAAGAAAGTCTTGGATTTACATAGCACCTCCCACAACTACCAGACATCTCAAAACACCAATGAATTACCTTTGGAGTGTAGTCACTGTGGTAATGTAGGAAACGCGGCAGCCAATTTGTGCACAGCAAGCTCCCACAAACATCAATGTGATAATGACCAGATTATCTGTTTTTTGATTAAGTTGATTGAGGGATAAATATTGGCCATGACACTGGTGAGAACTCCCCTGCTCTTCTTCAAAATAGTACCATGGGATCTTTTACATCCACTTGAGAGGGCAGACAGGGCCTCGGCGTGACATCTCATCTAAAAGACAACACCTTCAGCACTGCACTCAAGTTGGAGCCTAGATTTTTTTGTGCTTAAGTCCCTGGAGTAGGACTTGAACCTACAACCTTCTGACTCAAAGGCAAGAGTACTACCCATTCAGCCGCAGCTGGCATGCACACAAATGCCACATTTCGAATCTATTTGTCTTTAGTATATTTTTTGTAGCAGGGCCACTCCTGAATGTCTGAATATATATTCATCAATTAAAATAAAAATCAAATGAATCAGTTTGAAAGCACCTCATTTGTATAACCTTGGGCTCAATTTTCCCCAATGCCGTTTTTTGGCGTATTGCCAGAGTTATGCCTGTATTTTTTGGCCCCGACTACTCAAAAAAAATAACTAGCAGGTTTGCCCGTTCTAATTTTTGTAATTGGCGCTGCGCAGCCTGTCCTTTAGCTTCGGAGGGGTGGAGCCTAATGTCTGCGCCGAAAAAACGATGTCCCTTCTGCACATGGGCGAAAAAAAAATGAAGTTTTTTACGTAACTGCTGTGAGCGCGCATGCCCACTACAGCAACCGGTCTGCATTCGGCCATTTTTAAAGAGCCAGTTGTATGTGAGAACTTAACGCAGCTCAAGGACCAAGAATTTCTCAGAGGATGAAATGGGGGCACTGGTTACTGTGATTGAGGCCAGATGGCACGAGCTGGACAGCAGCAGAGGTCACATAAAAGTTTCACCAAAAGAAATGAAGAGATACTAGAACCAACTTGCAGAAGATTACTGTGCAATGGTGACCACCTGGAGGTCTGGAAGCCAGCGCAAAAAAAAGTGGCAGGACCTTGGTCAAGTAGCTAGTGTAAATAATATTTCCATTTATTCAATGGAATTGCAATTGTAAATGTGACCATCTGTATATGTCCCACCCAGCAAAAAGACACCCTCTCTAAAAGTTAAATTTCCATCTTTGCAGAGGAAGGTAGCACATAACAAACAAGAAAGAACTCGAACAGGAGGAGGCCCGGCAAATCTGCAGCCACTGACACCCTTGGAAGAGAGGGTCGCTGCTTTGATGGGTCCAGCCTGGAGAAAAGCAACCACCACTGCACAAGCTGGGCCCACACTCGAGGGAGAGGGTAAGTCCTGCAAATTCCACAGTCTGGCTTTACTAAATGTTAAGAACTGTGCGGGCTAGCCATGCTTCGGTTCATGGGGATGTCTCCATCAGCTACGCTTTGGTTGATGCAATGTGCTATCATTCACCATGATCCTTCAAATGGGCCTGCTGCCTGTGCTGTGTGCCTACTCATGCCACCCTGCTCCCTCCTCTGCTGCTAACCATTTGTCTGTTCTGTTATATTTTGCAGAACTTGAGGCCAACCCTGACGATGCAGAAGACAATGCAGAAGAAGATTCAAACGCAGATGAACCTGAAGAGAAGAACATGTTCAATCCCACCTGCCAGACCAAGAGCATAGGAGTGAGGGGGAGGGGGAGGGGAGGGAATGGATGAAGCCCCCACTGTTGTACTCACTCTGGAGGAGGAGCAGGTCCCGCTCATTGAGCTTCCAGGCCCTTTCCTGAGTGATACGAGTGTTGAGACATTCCATTGTTTCTCACAGTCCAAGGCTGCGGATTCCAGAGGGGTGCAGCGAGGCATAAACAAAGCCCCACCTTCCGAGGCTGCGGATCCCAATGGGATGTGTAGTATTTACCAATATCTCGCAAAGATTCCAGGTACCTTTCCCCCACAGAGGAGAAAAATCCCTTTCTAGGCTTTTAAAATGAGTTTAAAGGGGCAGACGAAGCCTGCGGGGGATAAAAGTGGATGCATTCATGGAGACCCCCCCCCCCCCCCCAGTGTTTGGACTCATAGGAAAGGGAATTCAAAATGGACCCAAATTACAGAAGCTTGAGATCCCCTAAACATCTATGGGAAGGAGCATATCAATTTTAAGATTCTACAACATTTTGGCTGCAAAAAAAAAGAGTTACCAAATACAGGAGGTGGGGCCAAATTCGTGTATTAAAGACCCCAGACTGTCTGGGGGAACTATTCACCCTCTAAGAGATAATCGAATTACCCAATCAAGCACAATGGAAATCATGGTCAAGAAACTGGACAATTCTAAAACAATGCAAAACCAGTGATAGCACATTCTCACACCCTAATCGAGTTACTGCTGACAAAGGAGACATTTGAAAATCAGTGGACAGTACAGTTTAAACAGAGCCCAAGAGATTTGATGGGAGATAACGGAGCCTTTTTTTTGAATATATCTATCCCCTAGTTTTACAAGGAAAGACCAGCAAGGAGCAGTACACAGACTGGAACACAGACAGACAGACAAAAGCAGCCGGAGGTGGGGAGTGAAGAAATGGAGTAGTGAAGGAAACTATAAGAAATCATCAAGGACCGACCGAGCACGAGGCCCACGAAATGGAAGGTTGTCAGCAACCAAATTGACAACCCGGGCCACCACAACCAGCGAAACGACCAACCAAAACCAACTCAGCAAAAACCGAAGATTCGACATTTATTTCCACTCTACAATCTACTTCGGAACGACCAACGGGTGAGAAATTACCAAAAGGGACTAACTAAACTATTCCTAACCAAAGAAAGTGGGTACTTATCCCATACATCCAAAACGCAACTTACCGCATCAACGGACGCACCCCAACCGAAGACTACGCAGTCCGAAGTCCTCTCCTCCGACCGGGGTACGGCTCGCCTAGAAGGCCAAGTGCAGCGAACCCTAAAACCGTGATTCACCAGCAACTGTCAAAAAGGTGAGCATGGCCCCTGAACCCACAGAGCTATAACTTAGTTAGTTAGGGGAATTGGGGGAGGGAGGCTGGGATAACTTGTGTAAATGTATCTGCGTTCTCCTCTTTACCCCATTTAGAGTTTAAGCTGTATTCTTTTCCCCACAGACTGTAATTGGACAATTTATTCAATGTGTTGTACCCTTCAGTGTGCATTGGTCTGTGTGTGTTATTAAAGGTGTGCCTTTTACTTCTTTTTAAACACAATAAAGCCATACCTGCTTCCTACCTTGAAACCGATTGTCTGTCCAAGTCTGTCACAGTCCCTTCATAATTCCAGTGTCTAGAACCAAGGGTGTGGGAGCGATTCGGAACCACTCATATAAGGTCAGAAGGGAAAGCTAACCCCCTGCAAGCCACCCCTTACAGATGCAGCAAGCCACACCCAGGGTGAGGAGGGGAAAGATAGCTCTACAGGGCTCTCCTGAGGTGCAGGATCTAACAGATCTGGGTCAGATGATGGCAATGAGTGCGGAGAGCATTTTTCTTACGCAATCTCTCCTGGACACCATCAGTGGGGTGGGTGATGAGGCATCAGGACTGTCGGGAAAAGTAACAGCACTCTCACGAGAAATGGGAACACTGTCCGGGCACATGACGGAGGGAATGTCGCAGGTAGCTGATACAATATCAGCGCACATAAGAGAGGGAATATTGCAGGTAGCTGATACACTGTCGGCGAATATGAGGGAAGGAATGTTGCAAGTAGTTGACACAATGTCAGGGCAACTGAGGGAGGGAATGTCGGAGTTCGCTGCTGCAATAAGGGAACACGCTCAGAACCATGGCCATTGACAGAATCAACTGCCACTCCCACTCCAATCCCCAGACCAGCCTCTGAAGAGGCCCAAGCTTGGCCTTCCACATTACTGCTTGCCCATGTACCCCATCAAGAATTGCGCATTACTGGAGAAGCTCGAAAGAATAAGCTTGGTACCAAACTGAGAAATGCTATGCCGCCGCCTGTGGGCAGGGGAGGAGTCCAACAAGATCAAGCGCAGTGGTCGGTCTTGGAATAAGGTGGAGGAGGGATGGGTGCAGCCTTTCTTTGCTGCTGTTGTTGTTGATTTTATTATTGTTGTTATCGTTGTAACTGTTCCTCAAATTAAAAGTTTTTTGTCTGTTATGTAAATTTACAAGTTTAAAAGTTTGTAAGTGATCTTAAAGTTTGTAAGTGATCTTAACTGAAAACTTTAAAATTTGTTGCAAGAATATTTTTATTAAATTTAAATTAAGTACAAAAATGTGTTAAACTTAAATAAAATATATTTTAAATTATAACTGAATCATTTCCATTATTTCTTCCATTAACACAACACAACATTACAGAACAGGCCCAAACAGTAAACATGGTCCATATGGAATAGTTGCCACTGAGCCTTCAGGCAGCAAAGCGTTCACGGATGAGCTGCTGGTGCAAAGCTCGAGCAATTGTTAAAGGGACACAACGGCCCGCCCTCCTCCGTCGTCGTGCTCCAGGTTCAGATAGTTGCATGGCTTCCTTGTCCTCGTTCTCCTCCTCCTCGTCATCTGCATCTCCCTCCTCATCATCAACCACTCTCACCTCAGGTGGGTCTTCTGCTACCTGCTGCTGCTGCCTCATGATGGCTAAGTTATCCAGCATGTGGCACACAACAGTGAACTGACCGACAATCTCAGGGGAGTATTGCAAGTAGCCTCCGGAATGGTCCAGGCATCAGAAACGATGTTTCAAGATGCCAATGGTCCTCTCTATTATGCTGCGAATCGCAATGTGTGACATGTTGTATTCCCGGTCAGCTTCCGTCCGGGTTACACGTAGGGGCATCATGAACCAGGTAGTCAGGCCGTACCCTTTGTCTCCCAGCAGCCAGCTCTGCCCTTCTGGCTGCTGCTGAAACATGGCAGATAGAGCGCTCTCGCATAGGATGAACGCATCATGGATGCTCCCAGGGCCTTGCATCAACTGACATGATGCGATGCATGTCGTCACACCCGAGTTGCACATTCACGGAGTGGAAGCCTTTTCTGTTCCTATATATCTCAGAATCCTCCAAAGGTGCTCGCAAGGCGATATAAGTACAATCAATGCAGCCCTGTACCTTTGGGAAGCCAACGATCCTGGAGAAGCCCACAGCCCTGTCATGGATTGCCTGGGTGTCATGGAGAACTTTATGTAGTCATTCCTCTGCGCATATAGTATAGCAGTCACCTGCCAACTGGAGATATGTGTTGCTTCTTGAGAAATGCTGCACGTATCCCCAGTTGTGGCCTGGAATGGTCCAGATGCATCGAATGAAAGTGTAGCTGTAACCTTCACTTCAACTGACAAATCAGTCCTCCTGATGTTTCTAGGTTGCAGGTCTGCTTTCAACAACTCACAGATTTCGGTTACAACTTCTTTGCGGAAACGCAGCCTTCTCACACAGTCTGCATTACTCAGGTGCAGTTACGAACACCTGTCTCGATATACCCGACGTCGGTAAAGCCTCCTGCCCATCATCCTACGGGCTCTGAGTTTCCTCATGCGATGACGTCGAAACAATTGTCTCCTTCGCAACACCATCATGCAGGCGGCTTGCACAAGGTATGGCAGTGGCAATATTGCCCCCATAATTAAATTGTACCTTTGGAAGAAGCTCAAAACAGCCGAGGCCCTAGTATGGACCACACCCTGGTCTGCGCATGCGCAATAGGCTTGGTTAGAATGGGAAGCTAGGCATTCAATGAGGACTTTTGGGGCAATGAAGTCTAATGCAATTCTTTAATTTTAGATGTTTTTCAAGGTGCCACCCCATCTCCCACCGAACGTCTCCTCATCGGGCTCAAGGGTCGGCCAACAGAATCGCTCCCTCGCCCGCACACAGGGGGCTCGGCAAACAACTCCCCCCCCCACTCCTCCCCCCCTGCCCCTCACCAACCTCCTCCCCCTGCCCCCCCACCACTCACCACCCTCCTACTGCTCCCCCGCCTCCCACCCCGCGGCTTCTTTTGAAGCCGAGCCTCGAGCCCCTCTGTCTGGGCGAAGGAGCGATTCTGCCGGCCGTAGTTCCGACCCTTGAGTTCGGTGGTGGCATGGCACTTTGAAAAAAATCCAAAATTAAAGAATTGCATTAGATTCCATTTACTGCCTTTGAATTTAAAAAAATTAAGCTTCATGATGCATATTCTTTGTCTTCTTGACTCCCTCCAAAACTTTGCATAAAAACAATGCTGTCTTTCTGTGCCAATTTTTTAATGTGTGTTGGGTTTTTTTGAGCCCAGAAGGTTTTATTGAGCAGTCACAAAAGCTGTCTTAGGAAAAATGTAAGTTGGCCAAACGAGCTTAAATCTGAAAAACTGGCATCAGTCACCAAGCAGCCTGTTTGGAGGTGTAAGGAGCTGCAGGTGGGAGGACTGGCGCAAGACGAAAGGTTCATGGCAGCGGCCAGGGAATTTAACGCCCACATGCATGACAATTTTACTATGGTTGCAGACATGCTGCACATTGAGGGAGTGGAAACAGTTGACAAACACTCCTGGGTGATGATGGAGTGCACTGATGGCCACACCTGTGCGGTCGATGATGCCATGCACCCGTGGGAAGCCAGCCAGAGTGGCAAAGGCCAGCACTCCATAGAACAGCGGTGTTGACCAAACAGGCCAATACAGGATGAGGCAGCTGTTATAATTCTCCAGAGCTATGTAGAATTGTGACTGCTTGCTCATCCTGTATTAACTTGTTTGGTTAATCCTTTGTTGTTCTATGGTGGGCAGTAGAGAGTTGTAAAATTAAACCTGTAGCTAAGAGTTAAACAGCTCCAACTAAGCTGTAAAATTATCATTGATGGAAGAGAGATCTGCTATGGCGCAACAGGTTAAATAGTTGAATTCATTAATAAGATGTTTAAAACATTAATACTCAACAGACACTTCTCCGCTGAGTGGCAGCTCTGTGCAATTGTTGTTAAGGTTATTAGATGTGTGAAACACTTATCTAACTCTGTATACCTTTCTGCATATAAATGATATTCACAATTGTTTGGGAGTGATGCATTGATCTAAATTGCTCTCCAAACAGTACTGAGGTTCTAATTACACTCCAAGAGTTGTGCAATAGATCCTGCATGTGCACGCATTGTGTGAAGCTATGCTAATTTTGTACATTAATGTTAATGGAACTGGCTCTAAATTGCCCGTGTTCCTAACATTGCTTCTGGGATAGTGCAATGCACGTTAATCCATTCGGCATGTTGTTAACGGCTTTTGTTTCTGAAAGTGCGATGGAAGCATTGCTTCTTATATTCCTCGTCTTGATTTTTAACAACGAGGATACAAGTGATAAGAAAAAGAGTATATAAAGAGTTCAAACAGAACAAAGCAGTATGTGTGATGGTTTGGAAGTTGAAACAAATAACATAGAGTGGCAAAGGGACACAGAAAATCCCAGGCTGTCCTGATGGGAAAGTGTTCCACATGTCGCAAGTGCCTTGTGTGACCACCTGGAGCATGTGTTGCCACGACACCAAGGCCATGAGTTATATCACTGTAGTGCCACACATCGCCGTTTGGAAAGGCAAAGCAGAAGTAATATGAACATCTATTAACGTGAACTTTGCATTGTCAGTGATTATATAGTCAGGATCAACATTCAGCTTCAGACATTAAAACATGAAGCTAGTCATTTCAGACCCTGGCGTCAACTTTTAATGCTGAGCTAGAAATATCGCTGTTTGAGTGGCATTAGTAGTTACGTAATAGTTCCCCGATACATAAAAAGAAAGAAAGTCTTGGATTTACATAGCACCAGACATCTCAAAGCACCAATGAATTACCTTTGGAGTGTAGTCACTGTGGTAATGTTGGAAACACGGCAGCCAATTTGCGCACAGCAAGCTCTCACAAACATCAATGGGATAATGACCAGATAATCTGTTTTTTTGGTTAAGTTGATTGAGGAATAAATATTGGCCAGGACACCAGTGAGAACTCCCCTGCTCTTCTTTAAAATAGTACCATGGGATCTTTCACATTCATTTGAGAGGGCAGACAGGGCCTTGGCTTGACGTCACGTCCAAATGACAGCACCTTCAGCACTGCACTCAAGTTTCAGCCTAAATCTTTTGTGCTCAAGTCCCTGGAGTAGGACTATGAACTCACAACCTTCTGACTCAAAGGCAAGAGTGCTACCCACTCAGCCACAGCTGGCATGCACACAAATGTCACATTTTGAATTTATTTGTCTTTAGTATATTTTTTGTAGCAGGGCCACTCCTGAATGTCTGAATAGATATTCATCAACTAAAATAAAAATCAAATGAATCAGTTTGAAGCACCTCATTTCTATAACCTTGGGCTCAATTTTCCCCGATGCCGTTTTTTTGTGTATTGCCAGAGTTACGCCTGTATTTTTTGATCTCAACTACTCCAAAATATGAACTGGCAGGTTTGCCCGTTCTAATTTTTGAAATTGGCACTGCGCAGCCTGTCCTTTAGCTTCGGAGGGGGTGGTGGAGCCTAATGTCTGCGCCGAAAAAACGATGCCCTTTCCGCCCATGGGCGAAAAAAAAAATGACGTTTTTTGCGTGACTGCTGTGAGCGCGCATGCCCACTACAGCAACCGGTCTGCATTCGCCCATTTTAAAGAGCCAGTTGTGTGTGTGAAGTTAACGCAGATCAAGGACCAAGAATTTCTCACAGGATGAAGCGGAGGCACTAGTTACTGTAATTGAGGCCAGATGGCATGAGCTGGACACCAGCAGAGGTCACATAAAAGTTTCACCAAAAGAAATGAAGAGACACTGGAACCAACTTGCAGAAGATTACTGTGCAATGGTGACCACCCCGAGGTCTGGAGGCCAGCGCAAAAAGAAGTGACAGGACCTTGGTCAAGTAGTTAGTGTAAATAATATTTTCATTTATTCACTGGAATTGCAAATGTAAATGTGATCATCTGTATATGTCCCACCCAGCAGAAAGACACCCTCTCTAAAAGTTATATTTTCACCTTTGCAGAGGCAGGTGGCACACAACAAAAGGGAAAGAACTCAAACAGGAGGAGGTCCGGCAAATCTGCAGCCACTGACACCCTTGGAAGAGAGGGTCGCTGCTTTGATGGGTCCTGCCTGGAGAAAAGCAAGCACCACTGCGCCCTCACTCGCGGGAGAGGGTAAGTCCTGCAAATTCCACAGTCTTGTTTTGCTAAATGTTAAGTACTATGTGAGCTAGCCATGCTTCAGTTCATGGGGATGTCTCCGTTAGCTACGCTTCAGTTGATGCAATGTGCTATCATTCATCATGGTCCTTCAAATCAGCCTGCTGCCTGTGCTGTGTGAGCCTACTCATGTCAGCCTGCCCCGTCTTCTGTTGTTAACCATTTGTCTGTTCTGTTATATTTTGCAGAACTTGAGGTCAATCCTGACGAGGCTGAAGCCGATGCAGAAGAAGATTCAGACGCAGATGAGCCTGAAGAGGAGAACATCTTCCAATCCCACCTTCCAGACCAAGAGCATGGGGGTGAGGGGGAGTGAAAGGGCGATGGGAGGGATGAAGTCCCCACTGTTGCACTCACTCTGGAGGAGGAGCTGGTGCCGCTCATTGAGGTTCCAGGCCATTTCCTGAGTGATACAAGTATTGGGACATTCCATGGTTTTTCACAGTCCAAGGCTGGGGATTCCAGTGGGGTGCAGCGCGGCACACCCAGGGCCTCACCATACGAGGCTATGGGTCTCAGTGGGATGCAGCGAGGCACACTCAGGGCCCCATCGTCCGAGACTGTGGGTCCCAGTGGGATGCAGCGAGTCACACCCAGGGTGAGGAGGGGAAGGATAGCTCTAGCCGCTCTCCTGAGGTGCAGGATCTAACAGATTTGTTTCAGATGATAGCAATGAGTGCAGTGAGCATTGACCTTACACAATCACTCCTGGATACCATCAGTGGGGTGGGTGATGAGATATTGGGACTGTTGGGAAAAGTAACAACACTCGCACGAGAAATGGGAACACTGTCCAGGCACATGAGGGAGGGAATGTTGCAGGTAGTTGATACACTCTTGGGAACATGAGGGAGGGAATGTCGCAGGTAGCCGATACACTGTCGGCGAATATGAGGGAAGAAATGTTGCAAGTAGTTGACACACTGTCAGGGCAACTGAGGGAAGGAATGTCGAAGTTAGCTGCTGCAATAAGGGAACACGCCCAGACCCCGTGCCCATTGACAGAATCAACTACCACTCCCACTCCAATCCCCAGACCAGCCTCTGAAGAGGCCCAAGCTGGGCCTTCCACATTACTGCTTGCCCACACCCCCATCAAGGATTGTGCATTACCGGAGATGCTCGAAAGAATAAGCTTGGTACCAAACCGAGAAATGCTACGCCATGGCCTGTGGGCAGGGGAGGAGTCCAACAAGATCAAGCGCAGTGGTCGGTCTTGGAATAAGGTGGAGGAGGGATGGGTGCAGCCTTTCTTTGCTGCTGTTGTTGTCGTGGTTGTTGTTAGTATTATTGTTGTTACTGTTGTAACTGTTCTAAAATTGAAAGTTTTTTGTACGTTATGTAATTTTACAATTTTAAAAGTTTGTAAATGATCTTAAAGTTTTTAAGTGACCTTAGAGTTTGTAAGTGATCTTAAAGTTTGTAAGTGATCTTAACTGAAAACTTTAAAGTTTAATACAAGAATATTTTTATTAAATTTAAGTTAATTACAAACAAGTGTTAAACTTTTGAAGAAAATATATTTGAAATTATAACTGATTCATTTCCATTATTTCTTCCATTAACACAACACAACATTACAGAACTGTAAACATGGTCCATTTGGAATGGTTACCACTGAGCCTTTAGGCAGCAAAGCGTTCACGGATGAGCTGCTGGCGCAAGGCTTGAGCAATTGTTAAAGGGGCACAACAGCCCGTCCTCCTCCGCCGTCATGCTCCAGGTTCAGGTAGTTACATGGCTTCCCTGTCCTCTTTCTCCTCCTCCTCGTCATCTGCAGCATCCTTCTCATCATCAGCCAAAATTACTTCATATGGGTCTTCTACTACCTGCTGCTGCTGCCTCATGATGGCTAATTATGCAACATGCAACACACAACAGTGAACTGATCGACAATCTCAGGGGAGTATTGCAAGTAGCCTCTGGAATGGTCCAAGCATCAGAAATGATGTTTCAAGATGCCAATGGTCCTCTCTATTATGCTGCGTGTCGCAATGTGCGACATGTTGTATTCCCGGTCAGCTTCCATTAAGGTTACGCGTAGGGGCATCATGAACCAGGTGGTGAGGCCATACCCTTTGTCTCCCAGCAGCCAGCTCTGCCCTTCTGGCTGCTGCTGAAACATGGCAGATATAGCGCTCTTGCATAGGATGAACGCATTATGGGTGCTCCCAGGATATTGCATCGACTGACATGATGCGATGCATGTCATCACACCCGAGCTGCACATTCATGGAGTGGAAGCCTTTTCTGTTCCTATATATCTCGGAATCCTCCAAAGGTGCTCGCAAGGCGATATAAGTACAATCAATGCAGCCCTGTACCTTTGGGAAGCCAGCAATCCTGGAGAAGCCCACAGCCCTTCCATGCATTGCCTGGGCGGTCATAGGGAACTTTATGCAGTCATTCCTCCGCGCATATAGTATAGCAGTCACCTGCCGAATGGAGATATGTGTTGCTTCTTGAGAAATGCCGAACGTATCCCCAGTTGTGGCCTGGACTGATCCAGATGCATAGAATGAAAGTGTAGCTGTAACCTTCACTTTAACTGACAAAGCAGTCCTCCTGATGCTTCTAGGTTGCAGGTCTGCTTTCACCAACTCACAGATTTCGGTTACAACTTCTTTGCGGAAATGCAGCCTTCTCACACAGTCTGCATTACTCAGGTGAAGGTACGAACACCTGTCTCGATATACCCGACGTCGGTAAGGTCTCCTGCCCATCATCCTACGGGCTCTGAGTTTCCTCATGCGATGACGTCGAAACAACTGTCCCCTTCGCAGCACCATCATGCAGGAGGCTTGCACGAGATATGGCAGTGTCAATATTGCCCCCATGATTAAATTGTATCTTTGGAAGAAGCTCAAAACAGCAGGACAAGGGGTTAAAGCTTCTCTTCTCTCTCACTCCCCAAGGTCGAGGCCCTAGTATGGACCACACCCTGGTCTGCGCATGCGCAATAGGCGTGGTTAGAATGGGAAGCTAGGCATTCAATGAGGACTTTTGGGGCAATGAAGTCTAATGCAATTCTTTAATTTTAGATGTTTTTCAAGGTGCCACCCCATCTCCCACCGAACGTCTCCTCATCGGGCTCAAGGGTCGGCCAACAGAATCGCTCCCTCGCCCGGACACAGGGGCTCGGCAAACAACCCCGCCCTCCCCCCCTGCCCCTCACCACACTCCTCCCCCCCGGGCTCCTTTTGAAGCTGCTGTATAATGTAAAGCTTCTCATGCCTTCAGTTTGGTTTCCACCCCCGACTTGCCCCACCCCGCGGCTTCTTTTGAAGCCGAGCCCCGAGCCCCGAGCCCCGATGTCTGGGCGAGGGAGCGATTCTGCCGGCAGACGTTCCGACACTCGAGCTAGGTGTGGAGACGTTCGGTGGTGGCATGGCACTTTGAAAAAAATCCAAAATTAAAGAATTGCATTAGATTCCATTTTCTGCCTTTTGAATTTAAAAAATTAAGCTTCATGATGCATATTCTTTGTCTTCTTGACTCCCTCCAAAACTTTGCATAAAAACAATGCTGTCTTTCTGTGCCGATTTTTTTATGTGTGTTGGGTTTTTTTGAGCCCAGAAAGTTTTATTGAGCAGTCACATACGCCGACTTAGGAAAAATGTAAGTTGGCCAAACGAGCTTAAATCTGAAAAACTGGCATCAGTCACCAAGCAGCCTGTTTGGAGGTGTAAGGAGCTGCGGGGGGGAGGACTGGCGCAGGACGAAAGGCTCATGGCAGCGGCCAGGGAATTTAACGCCCACATGCATGACAATTTTACTATGGTTGCAGACATGCTGCACATTGAGGGAGTGGAAACCCTTGCAGTTGACAAACACTCCTGGGTGATGATGGAGTGCACTGATGGCCACACCTGTGCGGTCGATGATGCCATGCACCCGTGGGAAGCCAGCCAGAGTGGCAAAGGCCAGCACTCCACAGAACAGCGGTGTTGACCAAACAGGCCAGTACAGGATGAGGCAGCTGTTATAATTCTCCAGAGCTATGTAGAATTGTGACTGCTTGCTCATCCTGTATTAACTTGTTTGGTTAATCCTTTGCGGTTCTATGGTGGGCAGTAGAGAGTTGTAAAATTAAACCTGTAGCTAAGAGTTAAACAGCTCCAACTAAGCTGTAAAATTATCATTGATGGAAGAGAGATCTGCTATGGCTCAACATGTTAAATATTTAAGTACATTAATAAGATGTTTAAAAGATTAATACTCAACAAACACTTCTCCGCTGAGTGGCAGCTCTGTGCAATTGTTGTTAAGGTTATTAGATGTGTGAAACACTTATCTAACTCTGTATACCTTTCTGCATATAAATGATATTCACAATTGTTTGGGAGTGATGCATTGATCTAAATTGCTCTCCAACAAGTACTGAGGTTCTAATTACACTCCAAGAGTTGTGTAATAGATCCTGCATGTGCACGCATTGTGTGAAGCTGTGCTAATTTTGTACATTAATGTTAATGGAACTGGCTCTAAATTGCCCGTGTTCCTAACATTGCTTCTGGGATAGTGCAATGCACGTTAATCCATTTGACATGTTGTTAACAATTTTTGTTTCTGAAAGTGCGATGGAAGCATTGCTTCTTATATTCCTCGGCTTGATTTTTAACAACGAGGATACAGTGATAAGAAAAAGAGGGTGTATATAAAGCATTCAAACAGAACAAAGCAGTATGTGTGATGGTTTGGAAGTTGAAACAAATAACATAGAGTGGCAAAGGGACACAGAAAATCCCAGGCTGTCCTGATGGGAAAGTGTTCCACATGTCGCAAGTGCCTTGTGTGACCACCTGGAGCATGTGTTGCCATGATGCCAAGGCCATGAGTTATATCACTGTAGTGCCACACATCGCCGTTTGGAAAGGCAAAGCAGAAGTAATATGAACATCTATTAACGTGAACTTTGCATTGTCAGTGATTATATAGTCAGGATCAACATTCAGCTTCAGACATTAAAACATGAAGCTAGTCATTTCAGACCCTGGCGTCAACTTTTAATGCTGAGCTAGAAATATCGGTGATTGAGTGGCATTAGTAGTTACGTAATAGTTCCCCGATACATAAAAAGAAAGAAAGTCTTGGATTTACATAGCACCAGACATCTCAAAGCACCAATGAATTACCTTTGGAGTGTAGTCACTGTGGTAATGTTGGAAACGCGGCAGCCAATTTGCGCACAGCAAGCTCTCACAAACATCAATGGGATAATGACCAGATAATCTGTTTTTTTGGTTAAGTTGACTGAGGGATAAATATTGGCCAGGACACCAGTGAGAACTCCCCTGCTCTTCTTTAAAATAGTACCATGGGATCTTTCACATCCACGTGAGAGGGCAGACAGGGCCTCGGCTTGACGTCTCATCCAAAAGACAGCACCTTCAGCACTGCACTCAAGTTTCAGCCTAAATTGTTTTGCATTTAAGTGGATTTGAACCTACAACCTTCTGACTCAAAGGCAAGAGTGCTACCCACTCAGCCGCAGCTGGCATGCACGCAAAGGCCACATTTCGAATTTATTTGTCTTTAGTATATTTTTTGTAGCAGGGCCACTCCTGAATGTCTGAATAGATCTTCATTAACTAAAATAAAAATTAAATGAATCAGTTTGAAAGCACCTCATTTGTATAACCTTGGGCTCAATTTTCCCCAATGCCGTTTTTTGGCATATTGCCAGAGTTACGTCCGCATTTATTTGGCCCCGACTACTCAAAAAAAATAACTAGCAGGTTTGCCCATTCTAATTTTTGTAATTGGCGCTGCGCAGCCTGTCCTTCAGCTTTGGGGGGGGGTGGAGCCTAATGTCTGCGCCAAAAAAACGATGCCCCTTCTGCACATGGGCGAAACAAAAATGACGTTTTTTATGTAACTGCTGTGAGCGCGCATGCCCACTACAGCAACCGGTCTGCATTCGGCCATTTTTAAAGAGCCAGTTGTGTGTGTGAAGTTAACGCAGCTCAAGGACCAAGAATTTCTCACAGGTTGAAGTGGGGGCACTAGTTACTGTAATTGAGGCCAGATGGCACGAGCTGGACACCAGCAGAGGTCACATAAATGTTTCACCAAAAGAAATGAAGAAACACTAGAACTGACTTGCAGAAGATTACTGTGCAATGGTGACCACCCCGAGCACTGGAAGCCAGCGCAAAAAGAAGTGGTAGGACCTTGGTCAAGTAGTTAGTGTAAATAATATTTTCATTTTGTCACTGGAATTGCAATTGTAAATATGACCATCTGTATATGTCCCACCCAGCAGAAAGACACCCTCTCTAAAAGTTATATTTTCACCTTTGCAGAGGCAGGTGGCACACAACAAAAGGGAAAGAACTCAAACAGGAGGAGGTCCGGCAAATCTGCAGCCACTGACACCCTTGGAAGAGAGGTTCGCTGCTTTGATGGGTCCTGCCTGGAGAAAAGCAAGCACCACTGCACAAGTTGGGCCCACACTCGAGGGAGAGGATAAGTCCTGCAAATTTCACAGTCTCGTTTTGCTAAATGTTCAGTACTATGTGGGCTAGCCATGCTTCATTTCATGGGGATGTCTCCGTTAGCTACGCTTCAGTTGATGCAATGTGCTATCATTCATCGGGGTCCTTCAATCAGCCTGCTGCCTGCGCTGTGTGTGCTTACTCATGCCACCCTGCCCCCTCCTCTGCTGTTAACCATTTGTCTGTTCTGTTCTATTTTGCAGAATTTGAGGTCAATCCTGACGAGGCTGAAGCCGATGCAGAAGAAGATTCAGACGCGGATGAGCCTGAAGAGGAGAACATCTTCCAATCCCACCTTCCAGACCAAGAGTATGGGGGTGAGGGGGAGTGAAAGGGCGATGGGAGGGATGAAGCAGGTGCCGCTCATTGACGTTCCAGGCCATTTTCTGAGTGGTACGAGTGTTGGGACATTCCATGGTTTCTCACAGTCCAAGGCTGGGGATTCCAGTGGGGTGCAGCAAGGCACGCCCAGGGCCTACCATACGAGGCTATGGGTCCCAGTGGGATGCAGCGAGGCATACTCAGGGCCCCATCTTCTGAGACTGTGGGTCTCAGTGGGATTCAGCGAGCCACACCCAGGGCCCCACCATCCGAGGCTGTGGGTCCTAATGGGATGCAGCGAGCCACACCCAGAGTGAGGAGGGAAAGGATAGCTCTAGCCGATCTCCTGAGGTGCAGGATCTAACAGATATGGTTCAGATGATGGCAATGAGTGCAGTGAGCATTGATCTTATGCAATCACTCCTGGACACCATCAGTGGGGTGGGTGATGAAGTATTGGGACGGTCGGGAAAATTAACAACACTCTCACGAGAAATGGGAACACTGTCCAGGCACATTAGGGAGGGAATGTCGCAGGCAGCTGATACAATATCAGTGAACACGAGGGAGGGAATGTCGCAGGCAGCTGATACAATATCAGTGAACACGAGGGAGGGAATGTCGCAGGCAGCTGATACAATATCAGTGAACACGAGGGAGGGAATGTCGCAGGCAGCTGATACAATATCAGTGAACACGAGGGAGGGAATGTCGCAGGCAGCTGATACAATATCAGTGAACACGATGGAGGGAATGTCGCAGGTAGCTGATACACTGTTGCCGAAAATGAGGGAAGGAATGTTGCAAGTAGTTGACACACTGTCAGGGCAACTGAGGGAGGGAATGTCGGAGTTAGCTGCTGCAATAAGGGAACACGCCCAGACCCCGTGCCCATTGACAGAATCAACTGCCACTCCCACTCCAATCCCCAGACCAGCCTCTGAAGAGGCCCAAGCTGGGCCTTCCACATTACTGCTTGACCACACCCCCATCAAGGATTGTGCATTACCGGAGATGCTCGAAAGAATAAGCTTGGTACCAAACCGAGAAATGCCACGCAGCCGCCTGTGGGCAGGGGAGGAGTCCAACAAGATCAAGCGCAGTGGTCGGTCTTAGAATAAGGTGGAGAAGAGATGGAAAAAAAGTGCGGTATTCTCGAGCTCTTTGGAGCTCGATGTCTGCTTGGCGAGGCGCACAGGGGGCAGAGCCTACCACTCGCGCCGATTTTGTAAGTAGGAGGGGGCGGGTACAATTGAAATGAGGCTTCTTGGTGCCGGCAACCCTGCGCGTGCGCGTTGGAGCGTTCGCGCATGCGCAGTCTGAAGTAAACATTGGCACTCGGCCATTTTTAAAAGTACTGCAGAAAAAGTGAAGATTTGTTTCTTGGACCCCTGCAAAGGCTTGTATTTTAATTTTCTTGATATTTCTGTGTGTGAGGGAGTGCTTTTAGCAGCACTGCTGAATAAATCAGCTGCTGAAATCAGTGAGTTCAGCTTTTCACTGCTAAACTTGCAGAACCGGTGCCTGCAAATTAAGGACTGTGTGTTTGGAGAAATAAAAGTGCCAATTCAACTTTGCAATGGATCAACGTCCACCAAGAACAAAGAATTTCTTGCATGAGGAAGCAAACCATTGCATAATATGTGGTGTTGACAATGCAGCACCCATTCTGCAAATTTAAATATAAAGATGTCGATGTGGCTGCCTCTCCCTGTCCAAATGGCCTCAGTCAGTCCCCCTCACAGCTCGAAGGCTGCTGCTGTTCTTTCTTCGGCTCCCGGCCAGCCACTGACACCGCTGCAATCCCATGGCCGAATGGCCCCAAGTCCGTCCGGGTGCTGCATCTTCGCGGGGAATGAAAGCCTGCCTCAAGCACCGCAGCTCAGCTCGAAGGCTGCTTGCTGCCTGCCGCTGCCGTCGAGACGAGACACTGATGCCACACCGCTGCCTGTCTCCAACATGAAAGGCCTGCCTCAAGCACTGCAGCTCAGCTCGAAGGCTGCTTGCTGCCGCTGCCGTCGAGACACTGACACCACACCGCTGCCTGAAAGGCCTGCCTGAAGCACTTTCACACAGGTCGGAACATGGTTTATTTAATCTTTTCTTTGCTTATAAATTTTTATTCAGGTTGGATTTATTTTTATAATATTTGTACAAGTATAACTAAGGATTGATTGTAGAATTTAATGACTTCCCTTTCCCCCCCCCCACCACCTCGTTCCCTATGCCTAATTTGTAACCTGCGCCTGATTTTTTAAAGTGTAGACAAGGTTTTTTCAAGCGTACAAAAATCTTCACTTACTCCATTCTAAGTTAGTTTGGAGTACGGTTTCACTGTGGAAACTTTGAAATCAGGCGTCAGTGGCCGGACACGCCCCCTTTTGAAAAAAAAATTCTGTTCCAAAGTGAAACTGTTCTACCTGACTAGAACTGGAGCAAACTAAATGTGGAGAATTCCGATTTCTAAGATACTCCGTTCTACACCAGTTGCTCCTAAAAATCAGGAGCAAATCATGTGGAAACTTGGGGCCTATAGCACTGACCATTCGGCTCAACTGGTCCATGCCGGTGGTTATGCTCCGCGCGAGCCTCCTCCCACCTTACTTCATTAGCATAACCTACTATTCATTCCTCCCTCAAGCACTTATCTAGCTTTCCCTTACATAAGCAATAATTGCTGTCTTTATAAGAGGAGCAGAGAAAGTTAGGATAATTTTAGCATTTAGCCGAGAAAAAAAAACACTTAGTGCTTTTAGGCTACATGATTTTTGAACATCCATTCTGAACTTCAAGTCACAAGTGTTTTATTTTACTGTATGGTGTGGGCATTAAGTAATGTCTGATTTGTAGCCACAAAGCATTACCGAAATTATTCGGCGAAAGTTTTGGATATTTGTGCACAGATGTCTCCAGTGTCGTTTTCTAAAGTATTTCACTGGCCATGTATTCATTTTACATATTTTAATCAGGGAAGAGTAGGTACTTTGACAATGGAAAAAGGAAAAGGTTGTAGGATGAGTAATAAAGGTGTCAAAGAAATGGATTCACAAGGGAAACGATAACAAGAACAGCAAGGAGATTAGTAAACAAAAACTGAGGGACAGCAGAGACAAGTGATAAAACAACAACAATAAATTGCATTTATATAGCGCCTTTAATGTAGTCTAAAGATGCTTCACAGGAGCGTTATCAAAAAGAACAACAAATAGAGACTATAGTATTGCAAGAATATTAACCAAGCTAATGGAAGAATGAACATTAATAACTGGTATAGTTTGCAAGGACAGACAGGAGCCTGTGAAATAAAGACTTCAGTTCGGCAAAGGGCAAGTGGGACATTTTAGAATCATAGAATAAAATGGATACAGCGCAGAAGAAGGCCATTTCACGCATTGAGCCCGTGCCAGCTCTCTGCAAGAGCACTTCAGCTCGTCCCACTCCCCTGCCCTTTCCACGTAGTCCTGCAATTTCTTTTCATTCAGGTACTTATCCAACTGCCTGTTGAAAGCAGTGATTGAGTCTGCCTCCGCCACACTTTCAGGCAGTGCAATCCAGAACCTAACCACTCGCTGTGTAAAAAGGATTTCCTCATGTCGCCTTTGATTCTTTTGCCAATCACCTTAAATCTGTGTCCTCTGGTTCTCGACCCTTCCGCCAATGGGAACAGTTTCTCGCTATCTTCTCTGTCCAGACCCCTCATGATTTTGAACACCTCGATTAAATCTCCTCTCAATCTTCACTATTCCTACGAGAACAACCCCAGCTTCTCCAGTCTATCCACGTAACTGAAGTCCCTCGTCCCTGGAATCATACTCATTAATTTTCTCTGCACCCTCTCTAGGGCCTTCACATCCTTTTTAAAGTGCAGTGTCCAGAATTGGACACAATACTCCAGTTGAGACCAAATCAGTGTTTTATACAGGTTCATCATAATTTACAAGCTTTTGTACTCTATATCGCTATTCATGAAGCCCAGGACCCTGTAAGTTTTTTTTAACCGTTTTCTCAACCTGCCCTGCCACCTTCAACAATTTGCACATATACCCCTATGTCTCTCTGTTCATGCACCCCATTAAGGATCATACCATTTAGTTTATATTTCCTCTTCTCATTCTTTCTACCAAAATGTATCACTTCACACTTTTCTGTGTTAAATTTCATCTACCACGTGTCCGCCTATTCTACCAGCCTGTCTATGTCATCTTGAAGCCGATCAAGAGTGTGATGGTATTTGCAACCATGCTCTGTACCATGTAATTACATGTAATAGCCAACAGATGGGGAAAGCCCGGGAGGCACACATTACTGCACCTCGTGCTGCCTCCCTATATAAAGCAGGCTCCCCCTGCAGTGCTCACTTTTGGAGTTTACATTAAACCTAAAGGTCACAAGGCGATCAGCTCCAGTATGGGCCACGTGTGATTTTTATAGTGATAAGCATACATATCAACTGGCAACAAGGATAGGATACTAACACACAACTATGGCCACCATTGACTACATCGAGCGATATTGTGTCGGGGAAGACTGGGATGACTTCATTGACCAGTTGGATCAATGCTTTGTCATGAAAGACATAGAGGAAGCCGCGAATGCCAGCAAACGCAGGGCCGTCGTCCTCATGGTCTGCGGATCACGGACATATGCATTGATCAAGGACCTACTGGCCCCGGCGAAAAGTTACGAAGAACTGCGAGCTAGGTCGGAATCACCTAAAGCCGAAACACAGTGCGCTCATGGCGAGGTACCGTTTCTACACCCACCGGTGCGGGGTAGGCCAAGACGTGGCAGCGTTCATCGCTGAGCTAAGGCACTTGCTGGGCCATACAAATTCGGGACAGTTCTTGAAGAAATGTTACGAGACTTCTTTGTTTTGGGAATCGGGCACGAAGGGATTTTCCGCAAATTGCGAGCGGAGGAAGACTTGGACTTAGCCAAAGCCACCCTGATTGCTTAGGCATACATGGCCAGAGAGGAAGAAACAAAGCTACTCTACTCACAACTTCGGAATCACCCGGGGCCAAACACCGTGAATAAGCTAAATTCGTCGGCAGACAGGAGAAGTGCCCCCAGCTGGGCTAATGCGACCTCTGCTCGACCTGAGATGACTCACTCACCACAACAATGGACTAATGCGAAGAGATCAGTGCCTGTGAATGCAAGTCCATCAGCAAGCTGTTGGCGCTGTGGAGGGGCTCATCGTGCAAACCAGTGCAGGTTCAAACAATATGTCTGCAAGAATTGCTCAATGTTGGGGCACCTCCAACGAATGTGTAAATGTGCTACAACTCGATACGTAACGGAGGAGGGACGTCAAGCGTAGATCCTGAGGATCGCGCAGAGATGACCGAGGAGGAAGAGGTACATGGGTGCACGTGCATGAAGTGCACACCTTTACCAACAAGAGTCCCCCGATTATGATGAACGTTAAACTGAAAGGCATACCGGTACCGATGGAACTGGACATGGGTGCGAGCCAATCGATCATGAGCCAGAAGGCCTTCGAGAAGTTATGGGCAAACAAGGCACATAAACTCAAGCTGATCCCGATCGACGCGAAGCTGCACACCTACAATAAAAAGATTATCCCGGTCCTCGGAAGTGCAATGGTTCAGGTGCTGTATGATGGTTCTGTGCATAAATTGCCACGATGGATTGTTCCCGGTAATGGGCCCATGCTGCTTGGCAGAAGCTGGCTACGGAATTTTATCTGGAAATGGGGCGATATAAAAGCATTATCGTCGGTGGAGAAAGCCACGTATGCGCAGGTCTTAGACAAGTTTCCGTCACTGTTCCAGCCTGGCATCGGCAGCTTCACAGAGGCCAAGGTGACAATTCACCTCAGCCCAGACGTGAGACCCGTTCACCACAAGGCCCTTATGTGATGTGGGAGAAAGTAGAAGTCGAGCTAGGTCGGCTTCAGCGTGAAGTCATCATATCATCAGTGGAATTTAATGACTGGGCCAGTCCCATTGTCCCCGTTCTTAAAAGTGATGGGACAATTAGAATCTGTGGAGAATATAAAGTAATCATAAACCGAGTATCGTTACAGGACCAGTACCCGCTACCCAAGGCGGAGGATTTGTTCGCGACGCTGTTGGGTGGAAAGCTGTTTTCAAAATTGGACCTCACCTCAGCGTACATGACCCAGGAGCTGGCGGAATTGTCCAAGAAGCTGACGTGCATAAAGACACACAAGGGGCTGTTCGTATACAACTGGTGCCCCTTCGGGATCCGTTCAGTGGCTGCGATCTTCCAACGAAACATGGCGAGCCTGCTGAAATCTGTCCCGGGAACGGTCGTCTTCCAAGACGACATCTTGATCATCGGACACAACACTGATGAACACCTCCATAACCTGGAAGAGGTGCTACGCCGACTAAATCGAGTAGGTCTAAGATTGAAACAAACCAAATGCGTCTTCTTGGCACCAGAGGTGGAATTATTGGGAAGGAGAATCGCAGCAGATGGCATCAGACCCTCAGACTCCAAGACAGAGGTGATCCAGAAGGCCCCGAGACCACGCAACACAACGGAGCTGTGCTTATTCCTAGGACTATTGAACTACTTTGGTAACTTTCTGCCTGGGCTGAGCACTTTGCATGAACCATTACATGTACTGCTCCGTAAGGGTGATGACTGGGTCTGGGGTAAAAATCAAGAAACTGCCTTCGAGAAGGCCAGAAACTTATTGTGTTCAAACAAACTACTGGCGCTGTATGATCCCTGTAGGCATCTTGTTTTAACGTGCGATGCATCATCCTATGGGATCAGGTGTGTGCTTCAGCAAGCGAACGTGTTGGGTAAGCTCCAACCTGTAGCGTATGCATCCCGCAGCCTTTCCAAAGCTGGAAGGCGGTACAGCATGGTCGAAAAGGAAGCCCTAACTTGTGTGTACGTGGTAAAAAATATGCACCAGTACCTATTTGGCCGGCGGTTCGAACTAGAAACTGACCACAAGCCGCTCACGTCGTTATTTTCTGAGAGCAAAGGCATTAATACCAATGCCTCAGCTCGCATTCAGAGTTGGGCATTAACGCTGTCCGCTTACGACTACATGATCCGCCACAGACCAGGCACCGATAACTGTGCAGATGCGCTCAGCCGACTCCCACTCGCCACCACCAAGGGTGAAGCAGAGCAGCCCGCGGAACTGGTCCTGGCCATGGAAACCTTTGAGGGCAAAGGGTCACCCATCACGGCACGCCAGATTAGAATCTGCACTAGCCAAGACCCACTACAGTCCCAGGTGAAAAACTGTATATTAAGTGGAAACTGGGCAACCACGTATGGAGAGATGCATGGCGATTTTAAGCCGTTTCACCGGTGCAAGGACGAGTTATCCGTCCAGGCCGACTGCATTTTGTGGGGAAATCATGTAGTCCTGCCCAAGAAGGCAGAGATTTATTTGTCAAGGATCTCCATAGCACACACCCCGCATCGTAATGATGAAAGCCATTGTGGTGGCCCGGCATCGACACAGACTTAGATTCGTGCATATGCCGGTGCAACACGTGCGCGCAACTTAGCACCGCACCCAGGGAAGCGCCCCTGAGCCTGTGGTCCTGGCCCTCCAAACCCTGGTCCCGCATCCACAGAAACTACGCGGGTCCCTTTCGAGGAAAAATGTTCCTAGTTGTAATTGATGCTTACTCTAAATGGATTGAATGTGTTATAATGTCGTCCAGCACATCCACCGCCACAACAGAGAGCCTTTGGACAATGATCGCCACCCATGGCCTGCCCGACATCATTGTTAGTGACAATGGACCAAGCTTTATGAGTTCCGAATTTCGCGAATTTATGTGCTGTAACGGCATAAAGCATGTCAGGTAGGCCCCGTTCAAACCAGCCTCCAATGGCCAAGCTAAACGGACAGTACAGATCATAAAGCAGGGCATGCAGCGAGTGACGGAAGGCCCCTTGCAGACGTGTCTGTCTCGCGTGCTGCTTGTATATCGGACGAGGCCCCACTCACTCACAGGGGTTCCGCCCACCAAACTCCTCATGAAGAGGATCCTCAAAACAGCATAGACCACGTGTGATTTATTGTAGTGATAAGCATATGTATCAAAGAGGGCTTTAAACTAATTAGTCAGGGGGAGGGTTCAGGTGAGCGGAAATTTTAAAAGTCAAAGAAAAGTCAATAGAGCAGGGTAGCACTGGGGGAAATGAAGACCAGAGCGTATCAGAAGGGACATAAAAGTTTATCAGAAAATAGGGTCAAAGCAGGAAAAAATGGTAAAAAAACAAATTTAAAAGCTGTTTATCTGAATACACGCAGCATTCGTAACAAAAAAGATGAGTTGACGGCACAAATAGATACAAATGGGTATGATCTGATAGCCATTGCAGAGACATGGTTGCAAGATGACCAAGGCTGGGGACTAAATATTCAGGGATATTTGACAATTCGGAAGGACAGACAAAAAGTGAAAGGAGGTGGGGTAGCTCTGTTAATAAAGGATGAGATCAGTGCATTAATGAGAAACGATGTTGGCTCAGAAGATCAAGGTGTTGAATCAGTTTGGGTGGAGATAAGGAATAATAAGGGGAAAAAGTCACTGGTGGGTGATGTCTATAGGCCCCCTAACAGTAACTACACTGTTGGACGGAGTAGAAATCAAGAAATAATGGAGGCTTGTAAAAAAGGAATGGCAATAATCATGGGAGATTTTAACCTTCATATAGATTGGACAAAGGAAATTGGTCAGAGTAGCCTTGAGGAAGAGTTCATAGAGTGTATCTGGGAGAGCTTCCTTGAACAGTACGTTGCGGAACCAACCAGGGAGCAGGCTATCTTAGATCTGGTAATGTGTAATGAGACAGGATTAATAAACGATCTCCTAGTAAAGGATCCTCCAGGAATGAGTGACCATAACATGGTTGAATTTCAAATTCAGTTGGAGGGTGAGAAAGTTGAATCTCAAACCTGTGTCCTAAGATTAAATAAAGGAGACTACAAAGATATGAAGGCAGAGTTGGCTAAAGTGGACTGGGAAAATAGATTAAAGTGTGGGACGGTTGATGAGCAGTGGCAGTCATTTAAGGAGATATTTCATAACTCTCAACAAAAATATATCCCAAAGAGCAGGAAAGACTGTAAGAGAAGGGATAACCATCCGTGGCTAACTAAGGAAATAACGGATGGTATCAAATTGAAAACAAGGGCATACAAAGTGGCCAAGACTAGTAGGAAGCCAGAGGATTGGGAAACTTTTAAAAGCCAGCAAATAATGACTAAAAAAATAATAAAGAGAGGGAAGATAGAATATAAAAGCAAACTAAAATATAAAAACAGATAGTAAGAGTTTCTGCAGGTACATAAAAAGGAAAAGAGTGGCTAAAGTAAATGTTGGTCCCTTAGAGGATGAGACTGGAGAATTAATAATGGGGAACAGGGAAATAGCAGAGACTTTGAACAAATATTTTGTATCGGTCTTGACAGTAGAAGACACTAAAAACATCCCAATAGTGGATAATCAAGGAGCTATAGGGAGGGAAGAACTTAATACAATCATTATCACTAAAGAAGTAGTACTCGGTAAAATAATGGGATTAAAGGCGGACAAGTCCCCTGGACCTGATGGCTTACATCTTAGAGTCTTAAAAGAAGTGACTGCAGAGATAGTGGATGCATTGGTTGTAATCTACCAATATTTCCCTGGATTTTGGGGAGGTCCCAGCGGATTGTAAAACCGCAAATGTAACACCCCTATTTAACAAAGGAGGCAGACAGAAAGCAGGAAACTATAGACCAGTTAGTCTAACATCTTTCATTGGGAAATTGCTGGAGCCCATTATTAAGGAAGCAATAGTAGGAAATTTGGAAGAGCATGATTCAATCAAGCAGAGTCAACATGGTTTTATGAAAGGGAAATTGACAAATTTGCTGGAGTTCTTTGAGGATGTCATGAGCAGGGTGGATATGGGGGAACCAGTGAATGTGGTGTATTTGGATTTCCAGAAGGCATTTGATAAGGTGCCACATAAAAGATTACCGCGCAAGATAAAAGTTCATGGGGTTGGGGGTAATATATTAGCATGGATAGAGGATTGGCTAACTAACAGAAAACAGAGAGTCGGGATAAATGGGTAATTTTCCAGTTGGCAAACAGTAACTAATGGGGTGCCCCAGTGATCAGTGCTGGGACCTCAACTATTTACAGTTTATATTAATGATTTGGATGAAGGGACGGAGTGTAATGTAGCCAAGTTACAAAGATGGGTGGGAAAGCAAGTTGTGAGGAGGACACAAAAAATCTGCAAAGGGATATAGACAGGTTAAGTGAATGGGCAAAAATTTGGCAGATGGAGTATAATGTGGGAAATTGTGAGGTTATCCACTTTGGCAGAAAAAATAGAAAAACAAATTATAATTTAAATGGAGAAAAATTGCAAAGTGCTGCAGTATAGAAAAACCTGGGGGTTCTTGTGCACGAAACACAAAAAGTTAGTATGCAGGTACAGCAAGAAATCAGGAAGGCAAATGGAATGTTGGCCTTTATTGCAAGGGGGATGGAATATACAAGCAGAGAAGTACTGGTACAACTGTATAGGCTATTGATGAGGCCGCACCGAGAGTACTGCATACAGTTTTGGTCTCCATAATTAAGGAAGGACATACTTGCATTAGAGACTGTTCAGAGAAGGTTCACTAGGTTGATTCCGGAGATGAGGGGGTTGACTTATGAAGATAGGTCGAGTAGTTTTGACCTATACTCATTGGAGTTCAGAAGAATGAGAGATGATCTTATCGAAACATATTAGATAATGAGGGGGCTCGACAAGGTGGATGCAGAGAGGATATTTCCATTCATAGAGGAAACTAAAGCTAGGGGGCATAGTTTCAGAATAAGGGGCCACCCATTTAAAAATAAGATGTGGAGGAATTATTTCTCTCAGAGGGTTGTAAATCTGTGGAATTCTCTGCCCCAGAGAGCTGTGGAGGCTGGGTCATTGAATATATTTAAGGTGGAGATACAGATTTTTGAGTGATAAGGGAATAAAGGGTTATGTGGAGTGGGCAGGGAAGTGGAGCTGAGTCCATGATCAGATTAGCCATGATCTTATTGAATGGTAGAGCAGGCTCGAGGGGCTAAATGGCCTACTCCTGTTCCTATTTCTTATGTTCTTATCACTATCTTCTTCGCTGTTCACTATACTTCCAAGTTTTGTGTCATCTGCAAATTTTGAAATTGTGCCCTGTACACCCACATCCAAGACATTAATATATATCAAAAAAGCAGTGGTCCTAGTACCAACCCCTGGGGAACACTACTGTATACCTTGCTCCAGTCTGAGAAAGAACCACTACTCTCTGGGACCGAAATTGCCCACCGCCCGAAACGGGACGCACTCACCATGCTTTTTTCCTTTTCTCCATCCCAATCCATTCGATCAATTTTCAGCTGGTTGAATTTATTTTTGGAGTGGGGCGGTGTTCCGTCCAGCTGCGGGGCAGTAGTGCCATTCAGTCGGGTTAGCCGCTGCAATGAGTCTTCAGTGCTGCGTTGATGACATCAGCGTCACAACATTTAAAGGGTAGGGCCACTGCGAAGTCTGCAGCCACCAGGGAGGGTTTCAGCCGGACCAGCAGCCCGGTACCCAAGACGAGGTGTCGGGCTGCCTATTGGGCCTATTGCGGTAAGCTGTGTGTGCCCCTTTAAGGGCGTACGCGCCGCCCAGGCACACACAGCTTACCACACGGGAAAGCTGTCTCTGACACCGACTGGCAACCGATCCGCTCAAGCAGGGCAATTTCCCATGGTGCAATTTCCTGCGGGGCAATTTCCCATGCCAGACGGAAAGGGGGTGCCGACGGTCAGAATGGGTTTGGCGAGTGCCCGATGGGGCGGCTACACGGGCGGCACGGTGACGATCACCGCATCAAAAACACGGAGGGAAATTTATAAAATGTTGGTGACTCCGTGCCGACTCGGCAGTGAGTACTTACTGACCCTTCGCTGCCTCCTTGAGGCGACCATGGCTCTTGTAGAAAGGGGCAATTTCAGCCTCTCTGTTTCCTGTCACTTAGCCAATTTCTTATCTCAGCTGCCACTGTCCATGGGCTTCAACTTTGCTGGTAAGCCTATTATGAGTCCCTTTGTCAAATGCCTTTTGGAAATCCATGTACACCATGTCAACTGCATTGCCCTCATTAACCCTCTCTGTTACCTCATTAAAAAACTCAATCAAGTTGGTTAAACACGATTTGCCTTCAACAAATACAAAAGCAAAATACTGCGGATGCTGGAATCTAAAATAAAAACAGAAAATGCTGGAAATCTCAGCGGGTCAGGCAGCATCTGTGGAGAGAAAAACAGAGTTAACGTTTCAGGTCAATGACCCTTCGTCAGATCTGGCGAATGTTTGAAATGAACAGATTCTTAAGGAGCACTGAAAGGAGAAGGGGAAGAAAGAACAAAAGGGAAGGTCTGTGATCGGTTGGAAGATTAAAGAGACAAAAGGGATGATGGGCCGACTTGAGATGGTAATGGCAGAAGTTAGAAAAAAGTGAGTCTAGATAGGGTGTGACTGGTACAATAATTACCTGTTGCCATGGGAGACAGAGAGAGAAAAATTACTTAAGATCTGGATGAGGGGTGGGGAGGGGGAGAAGGGTTGTTGAATAAAAGGGATGAAGGAAGCCAAATATGGGTCGAAGTTATGTTCTGAAATTGTTGAACTCGATGTTGAGTCCAGAAGACTGTAAAGTGCTGTTCCTCGAGCTTGCGTTGAGCTTCATTGGAGCAGTGTAGGAGGCTGAGGATGGAGATATCAGAGTGGCAGTGGAGTGGGGAATTAAAGTGACAGGCGACCGGAAGCTTGGGATCACGCTTACGGACTGAACGGAGGTATTCGCAAAGTGGTCATCCAAGCTGCGTTTGGCCTCCCCAAGGTAGAAGAGACCACATCGTGAGCAGCGAGTATAGTGTACTAAATTGAAAGAAGTACAAGTAAATCGCTGTTTCACCTGGAAGGAGTATTTGGGACCCTGGACAGTGGGAGGTGGGGAGGTAAAAGGGCAGGTGTTGCATGTACTGCGCTTGCACGGGAAGGTGCCACGGCAAGGGGAGGGGGTTCTGGAGGTGACTGCGGAATGGACCAGGGTGTCGCAGAAGGAGCGGTCCCTTCAGAATGCTGAGAGAGGAGGAGAGGGGAAGTTGTGATTGGTGGTGGGATCACGCTGGAGGTGACGGAAATGGTGGAGCATGATTCGTTGAACGTGGAGCCTGATGTGGTGAAAGGTGAGAACAAGGGGGACCCTGTCATGGTTCTGAGGGGAAGGGGTGAGAGCAGAGGTGCGGGAAATAGAATGAACACGGTCGAGGGCCATGTTAACCATGGTGGAGAGGAATCCTCTGTTGAGTAAAAAGGAAGACGTGTCAGAGGCACTCGTATGAAAGGTGGCGTCGTCAGAGCAGATGCGATGGAGATGGAGAAACTGGGAGAATGGAATGGAGTCCTCACAGGATGCGGGGTGGGAGGATGTGTAGTCCAGGTAGCTGTGAAAGTCAGTGGGCTCAAAGTGGATATTGGTCGATAGCCTATTCCCAGAAATGGAGACAGAGAAGTCGAGGAAGGGAAGGGAAGAGTCGGAGATGGACCATGTGAAGCTTAGGAAAGGTTGGAAATTGGATGGAAAGTGAATGAAATTTTCGAGTTTAGGGTGAGAGCAGGAAACGGCACCAATACAGTCATCAATGTACCGGAAAAAGAGGTGAAGGGAGGGGATCCCAGTAGAACTTGAACAAAGAATGGTCCACCTATCCCATGAAAAATGCAGGCATAGCTAGGACCCATGTGGGTTCCCATAGCAACACCTTTAATTTGGAGTTAAAGGAGAAGTTGTTCAATGTGAGAACAAGTTCAGCCAGGCGGAGGAGAGTGGTGGTGGATGGGGATTGGTTGGGCCTCTGCTCGAGGAAGAAGTGAAGTGCCCTCAGGCCATCCTGGTGGGGGATGGAAGTGTAGAGGGACTGGACGTCCATGGTGAAAAGGAGACTGTTGGGGCCGGGAAACTGTTAAAGTGATGGAGGCCGTCGGAGGAGTCACGGATGTAGGTGGGGAGAGAGTGGACAAGGGGAGAAAAAATAGAGTCGTGATAGGAAGAAATGCCTTTAACAAATCCGTGCTGGCTTTCCTTAATTAATTCACACCTATCCAAGTGACTGTTAATTTTGTCCCTGGTCATTTGTTTCTAAAAGCTTCCCCACTGCTGAGGTTCAATTGACTGGCCTGTAGTTGCTGGGTTTATCTTTACACCCTTTTTTGAACAATGGTGTAACATTTGCAATTCTCCAATCCTCTGGCACCACCCGCATATCTATGGAGGATTGGCATATTATGGCCAGTACCTCCATGATTTCCGCCCTCAATTACCCAGCATCCTCGGATGCATCCCATTCGCTCCTGGTGATTTATCTAATTTAAGTACAGCCAGCCTTTCTAATACCTCTTTTTTAATCTATTTTTATCCTATCAAGTATCACCACTACCTCCTCCTTCAATATGTCTATGGCAGCATCCTCTTCCTTGGTGAAGACAGATGCAAAGTACTCGTTTAGTACCACAGCCATACCCTCTGCCTCTTTGCATAGGTCTCCACTTTGGTTCCTAATCGGCTCCACCCCTTAAATATTTCTGGTTATAAGGTGTTCAGAAAAGATAGGAGGTGGTGTGGCAGTATTGGTTAAGGAGAATGTTACAGTGCTGGAGAGAGAGGATGCCCTGGATGGGGTCAAGGACAGAATCTATATGGTTAGAGTTAAGAAATAATAGAGGTGCCATTAAACTACTAACTATTATATAGGTCACCAAACAGTAAGAAAAATATGGAGGGGCACACTACCCTTTTACTATTTATATGCCTATAGAAGACTTTTGGATTACTTTTTATGTTGGCTGCCATTCTATTTGCATACACTCTCTTTGCCCCACTTATTTTGTTTTTCACGTCTCCTCTGACCTTTCTATATATAGCTTTATTCTCAGATGTATTTGCAACCTGACAACTGTCATAGGCGCTTTTTTTTCTGCTTCATCATATTCTCTATCTGTTTCATCTTCCAGGGAGCCCTGACTTTAATTGCCCTACCTTTCCCCCAACTATACCTGAACTATTTCCTTTTTAAAGGCAGCCCATCGTTCCATTGCAATTTTGCCTGCCAATCTTCGATTCCAGTTTACCCGGGCCGGGTTCATTCCCATCTCACTGAATTTGGCCTTCCCCAGTTAAACATTTTTACTCTAGCCTGCTCCCTGTCCTTTTCCATAGCTAATCTAAATCTTATGATACTACAATCACTGTTCCTTAAATATTCACCGACTGACACTTGCTCCACTTGACCTCCCTCATTCCCCAGAATCAGATCCAGCAATGCCTTCTCCGTCGTCAGGCCGGAAACATACTGCTCAAGAAAGTTCTCCTGAACACACTTCAGAAATTCTTCCTCTTCTCTGCCATTAATACAATTATTATCCTAGTCTATATTATGATAGTTGAAGTCCCCTATTATTACCATTCTATAGCTCTTGCACCGCTCTGTAATTTCTCTGCAAATATGTTTCTCCATATTTTTCCTACTGTTTGGTGACCTATATAATAGTTAGTAGTTTAATGGCACCTCTATTATTTCTTAACTCTAACCATATAGATTCTGTCCTTGACCCCTCCAGAGCATCCTCTCTCTCCAGCACTGTAACATTCTCCTTAACCAATACTGCCACACCACCTCCTATCTTTCCTTTGCTATCTTTCCCGAACACCTTATAACCAGGAATATTTAATGCCCAATCCTGCCCTTTTTTGAGCCAGGTCTCAGTTATTGTCACAACCTCAGATTCCCATGTGACTATTTGTGCCTGCAGCTCACTTACCTTGTTTACTAAGCTTTGTGCGTTCACATAAATACACTGCAAACCCATCTTCAACCATCCTGTATTCTCTCTTAGTTTGACCCCACCTAATACCTTACTATTTCTTACTTTGGTGCTCTCTGCCTTTCCCAATCCTTGAGCACTTTATTTCCCCTTTATAATGTTACATCCTGGTGGCCACCCCCCTGCAAAATTAGTTTAAATGAATCTGAAGCCCTTCCACCTGCGCTATCTCTCCAGCCATGTATTTATCTGCTCTATCCTCCTATTTCTATACTCACTAGCCCATGGAACCGGGAATGATCCAGAGATTACTACCTTTGAGGTCCTGCTTTTTAATCTCTTTCCTAGATCCCTAAAATCTGCCTGCAGGACATCATCCCTCTTTCTACCTATGCTGTTGGTACTAATATGGACCTCGACCTCTGGCTGTTCACCCTCCCATCTCAGAATGTTCTGCAGCCACTCAAAAAACATCCTTGACCCTGGTACCAGGGAGGCAACATACCATCCTGGACTCATGTCTGCGGCCGCAGAAACGCCTGTCTCCTCCCCTAACTATCGAATCCCCTACCACGATTGCTCTCCCACTCTTCTTCCTCCATGACCGCCCCCCCCCCCCACCATCCCTGTACAGCTGAGCCACGTGTAGTGCCATGGACTTGGCTCTGGCTGTACTCCCCAGGGGAACCAGCTTCCACCTGCAAAAACCAAGTCCATTTGTACCAATCTCATTTCTGAGTTAGAAGATTGTGAGTTCAAGCCCCACTATCATGCATCCCCTCACACTCAATCTATCTCTCATACAGCCTTGTTGTCAGCATGGCTCAGTTGGTAGCACTCTTGCCTAAGTCAGAAGTTTGTGGGTTCAAGCCCCACTCCAAGACTTGAGCACATAATCCAGGTCAACACCTCAGTGTAGCAGGTGTGCTCACTGCCTTTTGGATGGCATGTGAAACCAACGGCCAGTCTGCCTGTTGAGGTAGATGCAAACTATCCCATGGCACTACAAGTGTAAACAGTTCCCTGGTGTCCTGGCCAACATTCCTTCCTCAATCAACAAGAATGCTAAAGAGACAAGATAACTTATTTCACTACTGCTTGTGGGAACTTGCCCCACGCACAATGGCTGCCATATTTGCCTATGTAGCAACTGCATTACTGTGATATTTTCACAGAGCATAGCACACGCAGCTCCGAACAGGGCAGGCAGCTCTGTCGGAAGCCTCCGGAACAGCCTGGTTCTGTTTATTATTAACTCTGCAGTTGCAATACACAATACGTCCACATCCACAGTGTGGAGCTACAAACATTACAAGTTTACAGACATTACACTTCTCCCTCCTTAATGAAGAAGTTATTATAACAAACATCATACATAACTTTCATTTTTATACATAACACAGGATATAGACTTATTTTTCCCCCATATTTACAAATTTAACTTTACCACTTGTTTTCTGTTTCGAAGGGGATACCTTCACTTTCGAACAGAACCTTCCAAACATGGTGTTGATTTCACACTCATTCGAGGCTCATCCTGAGGAATGTTTTCCTCCGTGGAATTTCCTTGATTTTCATTTGAACTCATTCTAACTTTGTTTTATTGACTCGGACTCAGACGTTCATTCTGATTCTCTCCTCGATTTGTTTCCAGTACATTGGATTTAGGATTTGCTCCTGGTGTATCAAAACTATCTGATGAGTCAGAAATAATTGAATCATTCCCATCTTCAACTCCTTCATTGTCTGTAGGTAAAATATGATCAATATGAACAAACCTAACCTGTCCATTATCAAACATCTTGACCAAACATGTCCGAGCACCACATATCTTCACCACTCTTCCTAGTAATCACTAACCATTTATGATGATGGTTCTTCACTTTCACCTTCTGGTTTAATTTCACACTTCTCTCTTTTACGCTACCTCTATCATGATTCTCTTTCTGTCTTAATTGTGTCTCTTCTACGGACTGTGCCAAATTTGGTTTTAACAACGATAATCTGGTTCATAGCTGTCGTTTGAGAAACAACTCTGCTGATGTTCTACCAGTAGTTGTCTGAGGAGTATTTCGATATGTAATCAAAAAATTAGCCAATTTGTGATCCAATGACAACTGTCATTTCCTTGGATTTGGATCTAACATTTGTTTTATGAGGGCACTGTACAAATTTGTTTTACAATTTGTACAGTGCGCTCTGCTGCACCATTCGAAGCAGGATAGTATGGTGGAACCTTGGTATGTTTCAAACCATTTTTGCTCGTGAATTGTGCAAATTCTTCTGAATGAAATTGTGGTCCATTATCCGAAACAATTTCTTCACGGAGGCCAAATAAAGAAAATAATCTTCGTAAGGAATTAATTCTACCTAAAGCACGTTGCGACATCCCTGAGACCTGATTGTGAGCTAAATTAAATGCAAGTGAAACAGCTGCTGTGGGAATGGTTCAAAGCACTGCTGCTATTTTAAAAGAAAGTTGGCTGTTTTTTTTGCCAGGTGCTAAGAAGAAGGAGTTGAACACATGAATGACAACATGTATTCTTTTATACAGAGCATTTCAGATCTCAGACTGTCAGACAGGAGGCTTCAATAGTAACTCATCAACATCAGGAACTAAATGACAGTTATTACTGATGATTCATGGAAGAAACCTTTCGAAATAAAAGTTGGCACCATGAGTAAGAATAGATTCATTATTCAAATGTTTGTAAATAGGGTACAACAACTCTTTATTGTTTACTTGTATTAGAAGGGTGAATTTTCTTTTATGCCTTTCTGGGATGTGGGTGTCACTGGCAAGGCCAGCATTTATTGCCTAGCGCTAATTGCCCCTGAGAAGCTGGTGCTGAGCTGCCTTCTTGAACCACTGCAGTCCGTGTGTTGCAAGTACTCCTATAGCCCTATGACTTCCTTTAATAGGGATCCATATCCAGTGTCAGTTTCAATGATCATCCATGTCGGTTCACATTAACAAGATGGATATGTTCTCGAACACTGGGTAATACAAGTCCTCAGACTGTCATATTCTCCAAGTGTCCAGCATTGAAAAATGCTGGGGTCACTAGCAAGAGTTTCATCGAACTATTAACATCTCTGCAATAGCTATATTCAGGTAGCATTGATGATGATTTTGAAATTCTCTTCATCCAATAATGTAATAGTCCTTGCAAGCCATGAAATGTTTCAAAATCATTTTTAACAGAGAACTCTCTGTGCTGCATAGCAACAGGTGCCATATAACAATAATCATTGCACTTCAAAGGTAATTCATTGTATGTGAATCATTTTGAGACGTTTCTGAGAAATGTGTTCAGGCCAAATGTGAATGCAAGTCTCACACTTTCCTTCTTTTCATTTGTAATTTGCTTCATGGGTTCTTTGCTTAAGGATTCATAGCAACACATTACTATTAAGAGCTTGGTTTATTAGCAAAAGGTTTAACAATCACACTACACATTACCAGTTCATCCACCAGACTCACAACCATCTGCCTACTCGTGGATCCCCCAAACCCAACTGGCTGGGGTTTTATTGAGTCTTGTGATCATCACATATCTGGCTAAGTCACTCTCAACTCAACAGCTCTACAACTATTTTGTAAGAAATTTAAATCAAGTACCCCCTTTTTTAAAGGGCACTAGAACCCATAAATCCAAATTAATCTGGGAACTTTATCAAATTAAATTAAAATTCTGTTCCCGGGAGTGATAATGCACTCCAGTTCCTCCGGCGCCCACCTCTTGCGGAAGGCCGTGAGCATACCGGTGGACACCTCGTGCTCCATCTCCATGGACACCCTGACTCAGATGTAACCGCGGAAGAGAGGCAGACAGTCAGGCTGAATGATCCCCTTGACCGCCCGCTGCCTGGACCGGCTGATGGTCGCCTTGGCTATGCCCAGGAGCAGTCTTACGAGGAGGCTTTCCGACTTGCCCGCTCCCCTCCACACAGGGTGCGCAAAGATCAGGAGTGTGGGACAGAAGTGCAACCAGAATTTGAGGAGCAGCCCCTTCAAACATTGGAACAGGGGCTGCAACCTCATACATTCAATAAAGACATGGAACACGGACTTTTCCAGACCGCAGAAATTACATGTGACCTGAGAGTCCGTGAATCGACTTAAAAACCTATTGCATCATCAGCACTACAAACCTGTGAGCATACATTACACTACTGATCAGCTCCATTTTGAGTTTGTGGGATGTCATCATCATAGGCAGTCCCTCGGAATCAAGGAAAACTTGCTTCCACTCTTACCATGAGTTCTTAGGTGGCTGTACAGTCCAATACGAGAACCACAGTTTCTGTCACAGGTGGGACAGACAGTGGATGAAGGAAAGGGTGGTGGGGAGCCTGGTTTGCCGTATGCTCCTTTCGCTGCCTGTGCTTGATTTCTGCATGCTCTCAGCCACAAGACTTGAGGAGCTCAGCGTCCTCCCTGATGCACTTCCTCCAATTAGGGCGGTCTTGGGCCAGGGACTCCCAGGTGTCAGTGGTGATGTCGCACTTTATCAGGGAGGCATTGAGGATGTCCTTGTAACGTTTCCCCTGCCCACCTTTGGCTCGTTTGCTGTGGACGAGTTCCAAGTAGAGCGCTTGCTTTGGGAGTCTCGTGTCTGGCATGCGAACTATGTGGCCTGCCCAATGGAGCTGATCAAGTGTGGTCAGTGCTTTAATGTTGGCCTGGATGAGAATGCTAATGTTTGTGTGTCTGTCCTCCCAGGGGATTTGTAGGATCTTGCGGAGACATCGTTGGTGGTATTTCTCCAGCCACTTGAGATGTCTACTGTACATGGTCCACATCTCTGAGCCATACAGGAGAGCGGGAGCGGGTATTACTATGGCTCTGTAGACCATGAGCTTGGTGATAGTTTTGAGGGCCTGGTCTTCAAACAATCTTTTCCTCAGGCAGCCGAAGGCTGCACTGGCGCTCATCTTTAAGAACACAAGAAATATGAGCAGGTGTAAGCCAAACGGCCTCTCGAGCCTGCTCTCCCATTCAATAAGATCATGGCTGATCTTTGACCTCAACTCCTCGTTCTTTCCCGCTCCCCAATGTTCCCTTTAATTATTTTGGGGTGCACTGCCCCTTTAAAGGGCTACGGGCCCATTCAAAATGCTGCGCATGTGCCCTTTTTCCCATTTAAAAGACGGTGAGCCAGTTGCGCAGGAGCTACAGAGTGCTGCGCAGCTTAAAGGGAACATTGCCACTCCCCATAGCCCTTGATTTCCTTAGTGTCCAAAAATCAATCGATCTCAGCCTTGAATATACTCAATGACTGAGCATCCACAGCCCTCTGTGGTGGAGAATTCCAAAGATTCACAATCCTCTGAGTGAAGAAATTTCTCCTCATCTCAACCTTAAATGGCCAACCCCTTTCCTGAGACTGTGCCTCCTGGTTCTAAATTCTCCAGCCAAAGGAAACAACCTCTCAGCATCTACCCTGTCATGCCTGCTCAGAATCTTATATGTTACAATGAGATCACCTCTCATTCTTCTCAACTCCAGAGAATATAGGCACATTCTACTCAGTCTCTCCTCAGAGAACAACCCTATCATCCCAGGAATTTATCTAGTGAACATTCGTTGCACCCTTTTGGGGTAGAAGGAAGAGAAGTGAAGATGACCCTTATCCAGCCAGTGAATTCATATTGGTCCTTGCAGGTACTTGCAGAAAGACAATTTCACATCTTAAATGATATGTGAGAATTCAATTATTTTGTACCTGGTTATTAACACTCATCACATTGTAGGTTATAGCTTTTGGATGTTTCATGGTTATCATGTTTCATGCAGCATTATTAATTTATAACTGATTAATGACAAATCCCATGGTTATGTAAATGTATCAATCTTCTCATCTCCAATCAGTCCTCAGAGTTCTGCTTTCTCCTAATGAGTGTACTCTACTCACACTATTTATTCAACTTTCAAACAGAGGATTATATTGGAGGATTGGTTAAAAAAAAATTCAGGGTAGGAGTGAAAGAAATTGTCTGCAACGTGTTTCCTCGCTCTGTCGGTGTCTATACAGTAACAGGCCTAACTCCACAATTTAACTGGATTAAAACTAAGGAATCCCCAGAGAGCACGATGGACTAGCCTGGTTCTTGTTATTTGAGAGAAGAAATAAAATTACCATGGGTTTCATTCAGAGATTTCACTTTGGCAACTTCATTGCCTCTAATCATTTGACAGTGCCAAATGATTTAAACAAACTAAGTAAATCTGTGGAATTCACTGCCTCAGAGAGCTGTGAAAGCTGGGTCATTGAATAAATTTAAGACAGAGATAGACAGTTTCTTAACCGATAAGGGAATAAGGAGTTATGGAGAGGAGGCAGGGAAGTGGACCTGAATCCATGATCGGATCAGCCATGATTGTATTAAATGTTGGAGCAGGCTCGAGGGGCCTTATGGCCGACTCCTGCTCCTATTTCTTATGTTATTTTCTTATTATGCAGGCTTCCATTTTAGAATAAAGCTTTCATACTAAGGCGTTCTATATAAACATTGTAGTTTAATTGGGCAACTAAAGATTGAATCCTTGTCTAGTCAAGGCATGTCCTGGGGTGGTTGAGCAGATAAAATAATTTATTTTTGCATCGAGTCTGCAACCTGGCTCCAACGTTTAACATTTAACGGATGCCTGCAAGTAACCTACTCGTCGCAGTCGGGACCTTAATTAGTGCAGGCAGGCGGATACTTATCGCAGCAAATAACGTCCTTATGAGACATTAGTTGCGTCTTTTTAAATTGAATTTCATTGACGTTAAAATCTACCATCTCCAGCAGGGTTTTCGTAGGGCTGGGAAAACTGACCAGTAAAAAGGAGGGGAGTTGTAGAGGTGCTTCATGGGAGTCTATCAAATTCAGATAGCCCGAACATGTTAAAGGCTCAGTTCTTACAGCTGCTTTGTAAGTTCCCTCTGGCAAACATTTAGCAGAGAGTTCTTGTCACCATACAGGTATGGGAGAACATTGGAGGCTTTCAAACAGGCATCTTGAATGTGTTTGACTGCACATCAGAAAAGGAAGACCATCACCATCATGGCAGTGACTGCGTGCTGTGGTGGGATCAGCACATGCACAGGAGAGGGTCCACAGGGAGATCCACAGGAGAGGGTCAACAGGAGAGAGTCCACAGGAGGGAGGTCCATAGGAGAGAGTGGCACAGGAGAGGGTCCACAGGAGGGAGGAGCACAGGAGAGGATCCACAGGAGAGGGTCCACAGGAGAAGGTCCACAGGAGAGGGTCAACAGGAGAGAGTCCACAGGAGGGAGGTCCATAGGAGAGAGGGGCACAGGAGAGGGTCCACAGGAGGGAGGGGCACAGGAGAGGATCCACAGGAGAGGGTCCACAGGAGAGGGTCTACAGGAGGGAGGTCCACAGGAGAGGGTCCACAGGAGAGGGTCCACAGGAGGGAGATCCACAGGAGAGAGGGGCACAGGAGAGGGTCCACAGGAGGGAGGGGCACAGGAGAGGGTCCACTTGAGAGGGTCCACAGGAGAAGGTCCACAGGAGGGAGGGACACATGAGAGGGTCCACAGGAGAGGGTCCACAGGAGAAGGTCCACAAGAGGGAGGGGCACATGAGAGGGTCCACAGGAGAGGGTCCACAGGAGGGAGGGGCACATGAGGGTCCACAGGAGTGGGTCCACAGGAGGGAGATCCACAGGAGAGAGGGGCACAGGAGAGGGTTCACAGGAGGGAGGGGCACAGGAGAGGGTCCACAGGAGAGGGTCCACAGGAGAAGGTCCACAGGAGGGAAGGGCACATGAGAGGGTCCACAGGAGAGGGTCCACAGGGGAGGGTCCACAGGAGAAGGTCCACATGAGGGAGGGGTACAGGAGAGGGTCTACAGGAGAGGGTCCACGGGAGAAGGTCCACAGGAGGGGGGGGGGCACATGAGAGGGTCCACAGGAGAGGGTCCACAGGAGAGAGGTCCACAGGAGAGGGTCCACAGGAGAGAGGGGCACAGGAGGGAGGTCCACAGGAGAGAGGGGCACAGGAGAGGGTCCACAGGAGAGAGGTCCACAGGAGAGGGTCCACAGGAGAGAGGGGCACAGGAGGGAGGTCCACAGGAGGGAGGGGCACAGGAGAGGGTCCATAGGAGGGAGGTCCACATGAGAGAGGGGCACAGGAGAGGGTCCACAGGAGAGGGTCCACAGGAGAGGGTCCACAGGAGAGAGTCCACAGGAGGGAGGTCCACAGGAGAAGGTCCACAAGAGAGGGTCCACAGGAGAGGGTCCACAGGAGAAGGTCCACAGGAGGGAGGGGCACATGAGAGGGTCCACAGGAGAGAGTCCACAGGAGAGAGGTCCACAGGAGAGGGGTCACAGGAGAGAGTCCACAGGAGAGAGGTCCACAGGAGAGGGTCCACAGGAGAGAGTCCACAGGAGAGAGGTCCACAGGAGAGGGTCCACAGGAGAGAGTCCACAGGAGAGAGGTCCACAGGAGAGGGTCCACAGGAGAGAGGTCCACAGGAGAGGGTCCACAGGAGGGAGGTCCACAGGAGAAGGTCCACAAGAGAGGGTCCACAGGAGAGAGGGGCACAGGAGAGGGTCCACAGGAGGGAGGTGAGCAGGAGGGAGGGGCCTAGGAGGGAAGTGTGGAGGAGGGAGGTGTGCAGGAGGGAGGGCCTAGGAGGGAGGTGTGCAGGAGGGAGGGGCCCAGGAGGGAAGTGTGGAGGAGGGAGGAGCCTAGGAGGAAGGTGCACTGCAGAGGGGCTGAGGTTGCAGGAGGCATTTCATATGTTAAAGGATTTATAGAGAAAGCCTCAGCACCCTTGACCTCTCGGAAGAGCAGTGTTTCCGCAGGCTGAACTTGTCACATCAGGTAGTAGCAGACATCTGCAGCCTTTTAAAGGAAGCCCTGCTACCTGCTGAGCATGGTGGCCATGCATTACCAGTAACGGTGAAGGTCACCACAGGCCTCAATTTATTTGCCTCTAGTTCCTTCCAGGGCACTACTAGAGACATATCGAGGGTTTTGCAGTCTGCTACACATAAATGTATAAAGTAGATGACAGGTGGATTGTCTGTCAGGAGTTATGTAAATTTCCCCTGTAATGACAATAGCCAGAATGAGCAGGCCCTCGCATTCACCTCTCAGGCTGGATTCCAACAGGTACAGGGTGTCTTCGATCGCACACACATGGCAATCCGAGCACCACCACAACAACTAGGAGTTTTCATCAACCACAAGGGTTATTCATCCACTACTGCACAGATGGTATGCAACTACAAGAGGTTCATTCAGTTGTGTGCCAGATTCCCTCGGAGCTGTCATGATGCCTACATACTGCGGCAATCCAACTTTCCAGATATTTTCTTTCCAGGAAACAGACTTAAGGGCTGACCTGTAGAAGACAAGGGATACTCACATCAGACTTGGCCCATGATACCTGTGAGGAACCCCATTAATGAGGCACAGGATCACTACAAAATCATCAGGTGTGTCATAGAGCTGACCATCGGAATGTTGAAGATGTGCTTCAGGTGCCTAAATAGGACTGGAGGCACCCTTCAGTATTCACCAGTGAGACTGTCCAGCATGATCGTAGTGTGCTGTGTCCTGCACAACATTGCGCAGCGGAGAGGATTGCAGGTGGAGAAGGACATGAAGGAGGAGAATACGGAGGAGGAGTATGAAGATGGAGCACCCATCGCCAGACCAGCTGCGTGCGTACATTGCTGCCTGGGATGCCAGCGGTGCCCTAATAGCTCAACGGTTCAGCTAGTGTTGACTCACACAGGAAGACATCACATGTGAAATCCTGCGGCTCGGCCCCACCACCAGCACACGCCCCACACTCCCTTTGCACTAAACAGTCCTTCAGCCATTCATCCACCCATTCCACGTCTGCCCAATGGGTCCTGGCAAGTATCGACATTTCATCATGAAACAAATGAAAGAGCAAATCGACACATGAAATGCAATAATGGCCAAGATGTGGCAGTGGTTCTAAGCAATAAATTTTACGTGTTTTAAGAAAAGGAAATTTAACAACATAACATTTTGTCAAATACCCATGTGTATACCTTTGGTGAATTACAATTTCTTGTACTCATGCTTCCTACTGCTTGTAGTTGGTGCAGGGGTAGAGGCAGGCTACTCAGATCCCTGCTCTGAGCTGCTTTTGGCCTACGCCCCCTGTGTTTCAGAGCCCCCGAGGCCCCCACCAAAGACTGCTCCACCTGCACTTGTGCAGGGGCAGACTCGGCCATCGGGTGACCAGGCACCATATTGGGTACTGGCTGTGGGCAGGAGGGGAGAGGGGGCAAGGATGAGACGTGGGAGCACTTTAAATGGAATTCGCACTTCCATGCCCCCTTTCTCTATCATCCCTCACCTGTGCCAGTAGCACATCACTCCAACACTCTGCTGCAAATCAGCTTGGTGACAATCAGTGACATGTTATAAGGCAATGGAATCTGTCATCCTGTTTAAGGCGGCAGAAATGTTGGCATCTAACATCAGCATGGCCGTGGTCATGGCCAGCATCAACTCATTTGAGAACCGTGCACGAAGCTCCATGGAGGCAGCCACTCCCTCCATTGCCGACATTCTCTCAATTCTCTGTGCCACCATTCACTAATGTTCGAGTTGAACTCCTCCATCCTCTTGGCTATTGTGGAGAGTGTGTGTGGCGCGTCAGTCAGTACCTGGCTAAGTTGCTGTTGCGCCTCCAGCATTCTCCTTCTCAACAAAAGCCATCGGGGTTCAGCATCTGAATTCAGCAGAGCCTGAAAAGGATTGTGGCCCCCTCCTCCCTGACGTGGACTCTCCATAGCAATCCCTGCCACCAGTGTCTGCTTGTGCTCATTTGTGAGTTGTGAATCATCAGGCAAAAACCCAACTAACTCTAAAACTGGACCCACCAAAGCGCAAATATCTGTGCTGGTGCATGGTTGTATGTCTTGTGACGGTGCACCCTCAGAAGGAATGAGGTTCTTTGAGGAATCGTCCTCATGAATATCCAACGACACATGGAGGCACGTGAAGACCTTGGAAGATATAAGGAGATATTAACATGGCAAAGTCAAAATCTTCACAATCACCATACTCAATCTTCTCATATTCAGCCTTTGATGAAATAAAGTCAGCATTTGTTTCAGAGATATTTGTAATTCTGTCACCAGCTATCTGCGAGTTCCCTGTCTCTCCATCTGTGATTGAGAGGGACGCAGATGTTCCACCTATCTCCATGGCATCCTCCTCTGCATCTGTGAGCTGGACTATTTGTGGTAGGACACATCCAGTCCTCTCCCTTGCATTTTGTGCTCTCTTCTCCTTCAAGGGGCATCAAAACAGACCTGAGTGAGTAAAGGTGAGATATTCACCTGATGGATGCAGTGCATTCATTGAGGGTGACCATGAGACAGATGCATCACATTGCGAGTGAGTGATAGCGGTGGATGGATAAATGGGGAGGTGATGAAATGCATAGAAAGTGAAGGCTGGGCGCTACTGAAAGTTGAGTAGGTGTGAGGAGTGATGTGGCACCACAGGATGTAGTTGAATCAGCAAATACACTCACTTTTCCTAATATGGTTAGGAAATTAAATCACTTCCTGCACTGTATCAGCTGCTCACCTCCTCCAAGGGAATGGTGGCATAGTGGTTATGTTACTGGACGAATAATCCAGAGGCCTAGCCTAATGATCGAAAGACATAAGTTGAAATCCCAGTTGGGGTATTTAAATTCAGTTAATTAATTTTTTTTTAAAGCTGGTAAACGTTGAACCTCCCTTATCTGGCACCCTCGGGATCTGGCCTGTGCCGAATAAGGGATTTTGCCGGATAAAGGGAGGTCATTCTGGGGGGTGGGGGGGGGGGGGGGCCTGAGTTCGGGAAGGGGGGAGGAGGTCGGTGCCCCGGGTGGACCCGAAATGTCGGCGGGCTCCCGGCGGGCTAAGCATCGGTGGATCCCGGTGGGCTGAGTGTCGGCGGGCCACAAAGTCGGGGTGGAGGTTGGCTGCGTTCTGCGCATGCGCCCCCGGCCACCAGAATCATGCCGGACGAGGGGTGGTGCCGAATAAGGGAGTCCCGGATAAGGGAGATCCAACCTGTATCTGTAATGGTGACCATAAAACTACCGGATTGTTGTAAAAATCCATCTGGTTCACTATGGTCATATAGGGAAGGGAATCTGCCGTCCTTTCCCAGTCTGGCCTACATGTGACTCCTGACCCACAGCAATGTGGTTGACTCTTAACTACCCTCTGAGGTTCAAGGAAGCAGCTCACCACCACCTTCTCAAGGGCAATTAGGGATGGGCAATAAATGTCTGCCTTGCTGGCGATGTCCGCATTCCATGAATGAATATTTTTAAAAAGCTACCTCCAACCACACCCTCTTGGTGAGAGCCACAGGTTTCTTCCTCCAATTGCTGGGGAAAAGTATGTCTCTCCTGTTCCTGACTGCACCCCGCAGTAATTCAAGAGAGGCATCATTAAATCTGGGTGCTGCCCTTGCTCTCTGTGCACCCATTGTAAACACCTCCTGGCTCCTCCAAGTTCCATTTGTACATTGTCCTTTTAAATAGACTTGAGATTGCGTTGTGCAGGTGAGCATCACGCCTGCTGCACAGCTTAGAGATGCGAAACCCGAACATTAATATTGATTGCCTCAATCAAACTGAAATCGGAGAATCCAATGCGCTGAGTTGACTTCCAGATTTCACCCAACTAATTCCGCCCGCCTGCTCGGAAGCTGCCATCACATTAATATCGGGGCCCATGGGTCAAGGTGATTGAAAACAGCTGTGCGTGGAAGTTAATTTTTTTAACTAAAATAGATCCAGTATTAGCGTCAATTGATAAGAGGCAGGTTGCTGCTGATGAATTGTGTTAAGTTTATTCATTGTTTTGACTGGTTCTGTAACTACGCAAACAAACCAAAGCTCTGGTCTGAAAAAGTATCCCAGAATATAAGACTAGGGGGCATAGTCTTAGAATAAGGGGCCACCCATTTAAAACTGAGATGAGGAGAAATTTCTTCTCTCAGAGGGTTGTAAATCTGTGGAATTCTCTGCCTCAGAGAGCCGTGGAGGCTGAGTCATTGAATATATTTAAGGTGGAGATAGACAGATTTTTGAGCGATAACGGAATAAAGGGTTATGGGGAACGGGCAGGGAAGTGGAGCTGAGTCCATGATCAGATCAGCCATGATCTTATTAAATGGCGAAGCAGGCTCGAGGGGCCAAGTGGCCTACTCCTGCTCCTATTTCTTATGTTCTTATGTTCTAATATTACGGAACTGTACCAGGTTTGTTGATTTTAATAAACAAAAACAAACTATCGGTGCTTGTGAAACATAATCATTCGGAATCTGGTGAGGGGCTCTTCAGTTTGTTAGATAGGATCGGACCCCCTAACTGTGAAGTGCCCTGTGATGGTTTACTATGTTAAAGGCGCCATGTAAAGGCAAGTCGATGATAGCTTCAGCCGCAGAGAAGTGGGTGTGGGGCTTTACAGCCCAACAAACAATTTTACCAAGTTCTGGATTTGAATTAAAGTCACCCTGAAGTGGAAGTTTTCATACACACTGCATCACTCAGTCCAGAGTGTTATGAATAGAATGTAGTCAGATTACTATGCATCCCACGGACATAATAGTACGGTTGGAGTGCGCAACATAGTAAAAAAACTATTTGGTGGAATGAGTTGCACGTGGAATCAAATAGTTGGGTTGGACTGTTTTACATAGAGAGCAGCAGTTTAGTCAGACTGTGTGCCACATAAAATAAAGGTTGGGTTGGACAATATTACAAAGAGAATGATAGCTGGATTGGAATGTGTTGCACATTGAATACTAATTTTGCTACAACCTACTACATATACAGAAACAGTTGGATTTGGATTGTGTTGCCATCTAGCAAGGGGTGGACTGAACTGTTATGTGGTAAGTATTTTGGGCTTGATTATTTTGAAATTGAAATTCCAGAGGTGAGGATAAAAAAGAAGGTACCACTTTGAAAACTGGAGAATCAGTAAAGAAACAAGTTCACTTATTTGTAGCAGAGAATAAATATAAATTGAATACAGAGATACATTTGTTTTTAAAATGCATCAAACTCGCTGAATACAATTTCACGGTTCCGTTTCAATAAGCAGTGATGTTTACGCAACAAGCATGATATGATTACTGCATAATCCAAAGCTACCTATACATCCTTATAAAGGATTATGTAAGGGATCTGGAAACTAACACCTCAGAAAAAAAAATTCTGAGTTGAAAATCAATTTGCTACAATCCCTTACACATAAATAGAGTTGTTTTTCTGTCTTTTTTATATCACAGTTTAATAACTGTGAGAGTAAAGTCACAGATAATGGGCTAGAAATTGCATTGGCTTATCGTCCGGTTTTCTGGGCGGTATTGGCCATTGTAGGCGATAACCAGGTCGGCAAGAAATTGCCCAGCTGAGTTACGCCGGCGGTTTCGAGGTACCGCTGGGGAGCGGACCGCCGGCGAGCACAGTCCTCAGAGCGACCTGCTGCGATATTTGGCTCAGCGGTGACCCGTAGGTAAGAATGGAAAAAAAAACGCTCACGAGAATCAGCGGAGCTGGGCGGTAGGTGAGTAGCTCTGCAAGAAAAAGGTTAGTAATTGTTTTTTTACTCATTATTTTAAAATTCTGTTGTGGTGATTTAGGTTAAAAGGGCCTTGAGAATGTTTTTTATGATTTTTTTATGTTCTGTTTTTTGAAAAAATATTTTTAATGTTTTTCTCCTCCTAGGCCCAACCCGCAGCCTCGGGGTAAATTTTTAGTGAATTTTTTATTTATCGCCCATTTTCTTTAGGAGAATCAGGGTGCAACGCCCATTTTTTTTGCTGGGTGGAATTTTTTCTTTTTTGGGGGGATGTTTTTGCCGCCAATAATCTTAGGAATCTTAGGAATCTTTTGGGCGGCAATTGGGCACTGGCGGGCTGTTAGGAAATTCTAGCCCATAGAATATAAAAGAAATCTACTGTTCTCTGAATGTATGCTTCTTCCCAAGTTATCCTAAAGCAATTGGCAAAAGAACCAGAGGCGACATGAGGAATATCATATTTACACTGCGAGTTGTTATTGATGTGGAATGCGCTGCCTGAAAGAAGGAAGCAGATTCAATAATAACTTTCAAAAGGAAATTGGATAAAAACTTGATATAGAAAGATTTGCAGGGTTATGGGGAAAGAGCAGGGAAGTGGGACTAATTTAAGAGTCAGCACAGACACGATGGGCCCTATGGCCTCCTTCTATGCTGTATCATTCCATGAGCCATTCGGAAGCCAAAGGTTCTGGAATATTCCACCATAACTCAGATTAGTCTGGGATCTGGCCTATCCTGGTCCCGGCCTTCTCCTGGAGTTTGCGATGGATTTTTCTTGGTGTGGAGCTTGTGCCTGCCACAAGCAAGGCAATTGAAGCGGAGAAGGCGGGGCCAGAGACTCCCTACTTTGGAAATTCATACAGCCCTGGCCTAGGACCAGTTCAGATCAGGATTAGTGGCCAGTACAAACTTTGAGAAGAAGCATACTGTTCTGTCGAATGGGAAGTATCGGGCTCACTTTGGGAGTCAAGGCTGAGATTCATATCCTGAATCTCTGATGATACCTAGGGAAAATATTTGCCCCTTCTATGTTCTTTCTGCAGGGTGGCACTCATCATAGATTGCATTCTCCATGGCAAGGCAGGTGCCCCATAATGAGCCCCTAATGGCATGGATGATGTGCGCTTCCCTGACTCCACATACTCTGACGGGGTTAGTGGTGGAGGTCACCAATGGACGTTCTTGGATTGCTGGTCCATAGGTTTCCAGGCCTATTGTCTTGATTTCTCTTCCCTTTATCTCTGTGAATGTGATTCTTGGAGGAGATGGCCAAGATACATCCTTTGCAGAAGTGAGGTGTGATGAACAGCTTGGTGGTCAGAAATACTTGCTTTGCGTTAACTAAGATTTCTCTTACAGCAGGTGGAAGAAAGGTAAACACCCACTGCCCAATCCTTTCCTCTTCGACCCACTGGCCGAGAGACAAGGCAGCAATACAGAACTTTGCTAGGCAGAGGTGCCAACACATCAATAAATGTTAGTTCCGATTTTAAAAGAAAACTGTCTTCATGAAAAGCGTTTGGCAAAATTTATTCTTTGGTTTACAAATGTACAGCACAAATGACATAAATCAAGTTAAAACACATCGGGGGTAATTTGAAATTTTGCCAATAGTGTAAAGCGGGCAATATCGGATCAGATCAGCCACCCGTTATACACCCTGCTTCATTTTTCTTTCTATTGAAGTCAACTGAAAGGAAGATTGGGTAACGAACAGCCGATCCAATATCGCCCGCTCTACACCATCGCCAAAAGGCAAAATAACCTCCCATCAATGCATCACCAATGCTTAATACTTTCACAACAAAGATTCATATCCTAAACAAAATTTATTTCTATGAAGACAATGCTTATTTAATACTCATGATATTCATTTTTGTTACAATTGTCTATTCAATGGATTGTCCAGCTAGGGTGCTAACACATTCAAGGCTTCACACACTGCTATCTCTGTTATGGTTTAATGTCAAGCAAAAGTTGTACATGCTCCTTCATTACAGTCCAGCATCTGCCACGCTCTCCCACCAGCATCTGGCATGAGTGCAGTTGGTTGCGTCTGCACACCTCCCTGATGACTTGAGGGCATCTTTACAATAGTTGTAGACCTGCCTCCCTGCTATATTTTGTTGCATTTTCCATTATTATAGTGCTGTTTATTATTTTTGAAAATTATAATTTCAGCAAAGCTATAACAAACAAAATAAACTCAAGTTCAGTTGAAAAGTGGTTAGTTTATTCAGACCATCTCTTTTAAAGGCAATGATTAATCATTCATACTGTTGATTACCACACTTGGGTCAAATATTTGAAAGGTTCTGATATCCAATAGACATGCTTCGTGTTGTAGGCTTCAGAGAAACATGCTATCCTAACAAGAGAGCTCGATAATTTCCATTATTATTTGTTTATATTCCCTTCGGAAATTATGGTTCAAAACGCCATATACTATAGCATTCAGGCAGCTGTTGAAATATGCCATGAAGTAGCTGGCAATAAAGAGCCACTCTGGTATCATGCTAGCCAAGTGTGGATTAACCGCTACTGCCAGGCCAATGAAGTTTAATGGTGCCCAACAAACAGCAAACAGCACAAACACTACAAACATGGTCAGAAAGTTTCTGAAGTCATGGGGATTGATTTTGGATCTATTGTCAGGCTTAACCCTCCTCCTGACCTGGATGACAAGGATCCAGATATGCAGGTAGCAATATGAGACAATGCTGATCGGCAGAATGAAATGAATGACCACTACGATGACTGTGTAGAAAGAGCTGACTGACTGAGCAAAGGTGCAGGAATATACACGAGGATCATACTGAAGAGATTCCATGAAGAGATTGGGAACAATTGCTATACAGGTCAACACCCAGACCAGTACCACATAGCATGCTGTGCTCCTGTTGCTGAAGATCTTGTCGTACTTCAGACCATGACAGATGTAACAATATCTGTTGATTGCAATGCTGGTGATGTTAAAAATGGAGCCAATCACACTCAGTCCCATGAGAAACCCACTAATTTGACAGTGGATGTACCCAAGAACCCATCCATTGTGGAATATTGCTATTAGTACGAGAGGATATGGATAGATTGCTACGACAAGGTCAGCGATGGCGAGGCTCACCACAAAGGCATTACCTATAAAAGAGCACAGCTGGTTAGTTCAGCAGTTAACATAATTATTTTTAATTATAAAGGTTGCATTAGAATCAGTTAGACATACAGCAGGTGGAGGAAGGAAATGCTAAAACAATTCATCAATCATTTAGTCATTTTAACTCTCAGTTCCAATAGACATTCATTTGGTCGCAGCATAACTTGGAAAACAACTGGTCCTCAATCCCAATGCGACTGTTTCCCTTTTGTTAATCTGCTCTGTTCTTGGGCAAGCTACCAGAGAGCCATGAGTTCCAGTAGAACCACACTGCAGCATGAATTAATTCCATCAGGAAGGGAGGGGAGCAAAGTGTTCATAAAATATGCACAGGAAAATGCTAGCCACTGTGCCGAGACCAGCAGGTGGTCTTTTCCAGGATCATTTTCCACGGTTGGAAGCAGTAATAGAATCATTAAATCGTAGAAAGATTACGACACAGAAGGAGGCCGGTCGAAAAAGAGCTACCCAGCCTAATCCCACCTTCCAGCTTAGGTCCATAGCTCTGTACTTCACGGCTCTTTGGGCTCAAGTTTCGGCCTCAGTTGCTCCTGATTTTTTGGAGCAACTGGTGTAGAACGGAGTATCTTAGAAATTCAAATTCTCGGCATTGAGTTGCTCCAGTTCTAGTCAGTTAGAATAGTTTCACTTTGGAACAGAATTTTTTTTTCAAAAGGGGGTGTGTCCGGCCACTTACGCCTGTTTTCAAAGTTTCAGCAGTGAAAACTTACTCCAAACTAACTTAGAATGGAGTAAGTGAAGATTTTTGTACGCTCGAAAAAACCTTGTCTACACTTTAGAAAATCAGGCGTAGGTTACAAATCAGGCGTAGGGAATGGGGGGAGGGGGGTTTAAAGGGAAGTTTACAAACATTAAACACTTCAGTTTTACAATTAAAGAGCCATCATCAATAATAAATGATAAAAACATCAATAAATCAACCAATAAACCAATCAAAAAAAATTAATAAGAAATAATGTATTTTTTTAAAAAATCAATAAATAAAACATTTTCTACTTACCGACTGCAGCACCGGGAGCCCTCCAACAGCGTGCTGGAATGCCCACCCCCCACGTCCAGTGTGTCTCTGTCAGTGTCTCTATCTCTCTGTCTGTCTGTCTGTGTGTGTCTCTCACTCTCTGTCTGTCAGTGTCTGTGTTTCTGTCAGCGAGGGGTGGAGGGGAGGGGGAGGATGGGGAGGGGGGGTGGAGGGGAGGAGGGGTGGTGGAGTGGGGAAGAGGGGGTGGGCGTGGAGGGGGGTGACAAGTGAGGGAGGGGAGGGGGGTGAGAAGGGAGGGAGGGAGGGGAGGGGGGGTGAGAAATGAGGGAGGGTGAGAAGGCAGGGAGGGGAGGGGGGGTGAGAAAGGCGGGAGGAGGGGGGGGAAGAGAAGGGAGGGAGGGAGGAGGGGGGAAGAGAAGGGAGGGAGAGGAAGGGGGGAGAGAGGGGGGAAGAGAGAGAGAGAGAGAGGGAGAGAGAAGGGAGAGAGAGAGAGAGAGAAAGAAAGGAGAGGGAGGCTGAACGGGCCGGGCCCGGCCGGGCCCAAGACTTCGAGCTTAGACTTACCGGGTTGACAGGTAGGTGGCGTCGGGACCGGGGTCCAGGGGGGTCTGGAGTGTGGATCGGGGGAGCGCGGGTCGGGGCAAAGGGGATGGTCGGTCGGTGGGGGGGCGGAGATCGGTCGGGGGGGGGGGTAGATCGGTCGGGGGGGCGGGGGGGAGATCGGTCGGGGGGGGGTGAGGAGATCGGTCGGGAGCAGAGGTCGGTCGGGGAGGGGGGGGAAGGTCGGGAGCGGGAGAAGCGGAGGTCGGGTCGGGGGGGCCCGGTGGGGGTGGGTGGGAGCGGGAGTCAAGTCGGGTCGGGTCCGGTCTGGAGGAAGCAGGAGCTGGGCTTGGGAGGACCCTGATGCACACAGCCCCAGTGAGGCCATTCGGCCAGGGCTAGGGGCTGCGTGCTTCGGGCCCCTCCCACACAGTTTCGGGCGCCTGGAGCTACTGCACTTGCGCGCCCACTGTAGCGCGCATGTGCAGAGGTCCCGGCACTGTTTTCAGCGCAGGGACCTAGCTCCGCCCCCTGCAGCTCATGCTGCGCCGCGCCGAGGGCCAGAGGACCAGCAGGGTGCCGGAGAATCTGGAAGTTTTTTTCAGGCGCACTTTGTGGCGCGAAAAACAGGCGTCCAGGTCGGGGCTGTGCACTTGGGCCCTTTAAGTGCACATCTAAGTACTTTTTAAATGTGATGAGGGTTTCTGCCTCCACCAACCTTTCAGTGTGAGTTCCAGAGCCCTTTGGGTGAAATTGTTTTTCCTCATCTCCCCTCTAATCCTTCTACCAACTATTTTAAATCTATGCCCCCTGGTTATTGAGCCCTCTGCTAAGGGAAATAGGTCCTTCTTAAGCCACTCTATCTAAGCCTCTCATAATTTTATACACCTCAATTAAATTTCCCCTCAGCCTCCTCTGTTCCAAAGAAAACAAACCCCAACCTATCCAATCTTTCCTCATAATTAAAATTTTCCAGTCCTGGCAACATCCTCGTAAATCTCCTCTGTACCCTCTCTAGTGCAATTACATCTTTCCTGTAATGTGGTGACCAGAACTGTACGCAGTACTCGAGCTGTGGCCTAACTAGTGTTGTACAGTTGGATCTCTCTGGTCCGACACCGTTGGGACCTGACCGGTGCCGGACCAGAGAATTTCCCGAACCACGGGAGATCAACTGGTGACAAAGCTGCTTGCTGTCAACGACCCAGACGTGTTCTGCGCATGCGCGGGGAGAGAAGAGGCGTGGCAGGGCGGGGACAGAAATAGCGGGGTGGGGAGAGGGAGAGCTGAGCCGCAAGACGCTGAGCCCCGAGCCGCCGACCGGGCCCCAAGCCACCCGCTGAGCCGCGGTGGTGGTGGCAGGTGGAGAGCAGTGGCAGCGGGCGGCGTGGGAGAGAGAGAGAGCCTGGTGCCAGGCTCAGCTTCGGCGCCTCAGTCAGCCACCTGCCCTTCCCTTTCCTTGCCCGGCCCGCTTACCTCAATCAGCAAGGAGGGACTCCACCCACGCTGAGACTGATGCCGGACCAGGGATATTTTCGGACTAAAAAGTCCCAGACTGGAGAGGTACAACCTGTATACAGTTCTAGCATAACGTCCCTGCTCTTGTATTTTACGCCTTGGCTAATAAAGAAAAGCATTCCGTATGCCTTTTTAACTACCTTATCGACCTGGCCTGTTACCTTTAAGGATCTGTGGACATGCACTCCAAAGTCCCTCTGTTCCTCCACATCTTTCAGTATCCTCCCATTTATTGTGTATTCCCTTACCTTTTTGCGCCTCCCCAAATGCATTACCTCACATTTCTCTGGTTTGAATTCCACAGCTAATGGTAGCCTTACAACTGGAATTACTCGAGGCAGCCAATCCCTCATTCTCTTTTCTCTCTTGGTTTATTTTTTGCCTTTTTATGGGAATTCAACTTTACTGTTTTAACCATAACTAGTTCAAATTCACGATTCTGAGCTGCTTCTTCAATTTGAATTATCAGCAGGACCACTGCTTTAAAAAAACTGAATCAATTATATTTTTATTACATGGGATTCTGGGATCTTTACTGGTGCTTTGGAGATTACATTGTGTTCCAGCTGTTTACATTAGGGGCTAGAACCTCCACTTTCTTTGCCTGCGTAACGCCCACTTAACACCCATTTAACCACTGAAATGACGTATAACACCCATATGTCGCCTAGTTTGGCACAAAATGGAAACTGACGGGCTTTTTTAGGAGACTTATCGCCAAGTGTTATTTTCCCCAATGTGCTTAACGCCGAGAAAAAATATTATCACCAGCCCACTTTTTTTGGGTGGAATCAGCAGAATGGGCAATTTCAACGCCTATATTATCGCCCAGCGTTACTTTCCTCACAGACTTAACGCCGAGATTCAATAATAATGCCCGGCAATTGTTTTTTGTCGTAAAGAGCATATTTATCCAAACTAGCGGCCATGGAGATCGGCCACCGTCAATTTCACCACCTCGCACACATATTGCCCAGAATATCACCCACTCAAAAAACCGCCCACAAAAAGTGGAACTAACCGGGACGGATGCCAGCGGTGTGGCTGGCATTTGTTAAATCCCACTTTTACGTGAGGAGCTGATATTGGAAAGATTTGCCTGAAAGAGCGCTGATGTGAGTGTTAATGCTGACACACTGCTGTGTGTGTGCAGCTCAGACATCAATGATGCCCATCATCTTGGTGACAGTTAAAGTTTACGTTGATTGATATAAAGTTGTATTTAACCCTTTTACGGTAAGGAATCAGCAGTGTTTAACGGTCCAGCTATCTGAGACAATGCGCAACAAGGTTATGTTCAATAACAAAAGTTTAATACCAACATTGGTCTGAAATCATAAGTAACACAGCCAATAACACCCAACCCCTTTCCACACCCCACTTTTTCCACCATTGACATAAATCACATGTTCAACATGTTCAGCAACACAGAATACAAAGGCAAAGCAGGAGCGTTGTCCCCAGCCCCCATACATTGCATACACCCAGATGGAGATATAACACAGCCATCACCTGCACTCATGCACCTCACTTTCCTGCCCCCCTCTCTTTCTTCTCCCCACCCTCTATGCCTTCCCCTCCTCGCTCCATGGCGCCTGGCCGAGGAGCTCCTCAGGCGGTGCCTCATGGGGGGGGGGGGGTGGGGATGAAGGCAGATGCGTTGGTTGGACGGGTACGGGAGTGAGGGGTGCCGAGGAGGCAACATTCTCTGATGCAGAAGCAGAATCTTGGTCCTTGCTCGCATCTGTCGTTTGCAGTGGTGGTGCATGATCTAAGGGTGGAGTGCCGCGCTCTGGGACCACTGGGGGGGCTGTGGCAGCAGTGTTCCTGGCTATCACATCCAGGGACTCCGCCATGCGCAGAATGTACTCGTTCATGGTGGCCAGGTGTTTGGCTATGCCCCCAAAGCTTCGATGAGCTGGTCACCAATGTCTACAGTCCTCCTGGGCAACTGAACCTTCTCTCCGCTGTCATGTCGCGCTCGTGGAACAGACCTGCCGCGTCCACGAGGCTTCCGCCGGGTTGGTGCCGTCCTGGGGACAAATGGGGTGCCCTGTGGGGAAGTGCTTGGGGCCGGCACCTCCAGAGTGAAGGCGGGAATGACCAGCGGACCAATAGATGGCCTTGGGGTGGATTGGGTTCTAGAGCATGGCGATGCAGGTTCTTCGAAGTCCATGCTCTCATCCATCGAGAACAGACCCAGTGGATTGATGGGCGACAATTGGAGCTCCTCAGCACCAGATGTAGGATCGTCCGCCGACTCCTGCCCCGTACCCCCACCTTCTGGCCTCTGTGGTCTTGCCTGGCGTCGCACTGCTGGCTGAGCTGCAAGACACAAATGAGGTTTTAGAGGAGAAGGGGGTGCTAGGGTGACAAGGTGAGTCCAGCACTACCCACTGCATATGCACGACAAAAGCACCACCGCTCTCAAAATCATTGCAGACATCACATTTCATGACCATCAACACATTGTGGATTGCAATGATTTTCATTAGTCCAGCGTTATTTCTATGACACTTTTAGAAATCATCTATCATATATGATTGGTCGGATATGAGTGGGTGTGGTATCTATTGACTAAAGTGTAATGCTGTAAGCTTTACTCACGTGGCATCACTTCAGGGTCTGCCGATGCGTCCGTGACTGTCCGGGGTTGCTTCCCCATGAGTGCTAGCACTCGCTCCTCCATGTCAGTGATGTCGCTGGGGACTGGTGGCCCCCCACCCGTTCGCCTCTGCATGGACCTCATCGTCGATAGCTTCTTCTGTAAAAGGTGACAGGACAACATGCATGAGATCATTACTTGATATAATTGCTAGGTACTGTCACAGACACTGATACAACACATAATCATGATTATTATGATTATTATCATTCTTTACCTAAAGACATTCACTGTAACCGCAGGCTTTGAGTAAAACATTCCCGGTAAAAGTGGAAGACCTCACATTTGCTGATAGTCACTCATGACTGTTATAAATCAAATTATATAAATACATAAGTACATGTAAATCAATGTAATACTTACTCTTGCGGATCCCATAAGGTCGTTCCATCGTTTGCGGCATTGGTTGCCCTCACACACCTCGTTGGTCGCCGACAAGACCACCTCTGCTATCTCAGTCCATATCCTCTGGTAGGCCTTTGGGGTGGGCTTCACACGCCCTCCCTGTGTCAAATCACCCCAGCGTGACTCGACCTCCTGCAGGAGGGAGGCATTTGCCTCGTCCGAGAACCTCCTGGTTCTTTTGCGGCCTCCAATGTGCTCCTCTCACCTCACTGCTCTCTCCAGCGTCAGTCTCCACAGTGTGCTGTGATGCCTCCTCCTCTCCCTCCATTAAAGGCCAAATTCGGTCAAATATGTGGCTGTTAACAGTTATTTTTGTTTACCTACTTGCTGTGAAGCTCTAAAGTATCCCTCCTTTCTCCCAAAGCTGCCACACCACACCCAGCCACGCCTTCAGTCCCTCTGAGCTCCCTCGTTCGCTGTCTCCTCTTCTGCGCAATTCATGGTGACCCTTGACCTCCTGAATCGCAGGAATCGAGTGTTGCCAGCCATTGCTAAGGATGGCCACACTTTACGGCAGAAGGTCAAAAAAATTTAATGCTACCGCCCATGTGATATCGCTCACGGTAACTCCTATTTTCAAAAATGTAAACTAAATGTTTTGAGAATGGATGAGAAGCTGGCGATCTGAAAACCCTTTTTTATCGCCCACGCCGGAAATAACGCCCATTTTTGGGCGGTAAGCTCAAAAGTGGAGGTTCTAGCCCATATCCTTTAATTTATTGTCCCTGAATAAAGTATTTTTTTATTACATGGAATTTTGTTCTGATGCTCAGGCAATCAATATCAACAATTCTGTCAGTTTTTCCATGGAAACCATACATTAATAGCCTTAGTTATCGGTTCTCAAACATGTGAATTCAGACACATTTTATGGCATTTAGAAAGGACCCCTCTTCACCTCCATTTGCTTTGTTTATGAACTTAATTATACCCGTTTACCAGTGCCAACATACACAAAACTACATTTGGGCACACCAATCTCAAATCTAAGCTGCTAGTCCTAAAACCCAATCAGTACACCCTTCTGTAAAGTCTGCTCAGTCAGCACAATCCATGGTGACCAGTCCATTTTTTGTGAGGGGGTTAATGAACTGTGCTTTGCTTGTGGTGATTGTGGTGATTGTGGTGATTGAAAACCAGTCATCACACTGGTCGAGTGAGTAGAGATGTGTCCAGCTCGATGGCCAAGTGAATGGATTAGAAATATTCCTGAACTAACTGCCTAACGGAGGGCCTCATATTACACATCAGATCGTTGTGAGTTTGATTGCCTGTGCTGAGTGAGTTGATCTCTTCAGGGTGTGGGTGGAGAGTTCCAGTCTGAAATTGGTGGCAGCATTTAAATCACATATATCAGAATTAGTCCCATGGTATTTTGCCTGGTAGAGGCCCAAGACTAGGGAATCCACTAAAAATTGAGCCTTAGAGGTTGCAACCAGCCCCCTGAGATTGGAGGATCTGAGAAATAGCTGCCAGTGATCCCTTCCCAGCTCCAAACAGATAATTTACAGCTTTTCAGGGTCAGCAAGGAGGATCAGCTGGTCTGCAGGTCATCTGGCTGTATTGTTGAATAGCAACCAGAAAGTCCCGATGCCAGTGGTCGCAAGCGTTTCTCTGCCAACCTGGAGTGTGCACCTATATACAGAGGCATTCCAATACCCAAGGTAAGGCCAGGCCATGTGAATGAGTTGATCCCAGAAATTCATCCAGGTTCAGCTTCACTCAGATTGGGATGGTTAAACAACATAACACCCAAGTAATGGTACTGTGGGGAGGTTGGGGGGAGAGGGGTTAAAAAATTGCCTCATCATCTTCTGACATGTGTTGCACGCTGTGGCTTAGGTTTTCTCATCGTAATGCCGATGGCAACCCACTTGAATTTTCAGTGGTGTGATTGGTGGCGAGTTGGGTGGAAAAATTGTTATTTTTGACAGCCGCTGTCGGAAACCCGCTGTCATCTCGCTCTCACACCTTTCCCACAGGCACGTCTGTCATCGTGGAGCTGACCCCATTGAGCTAATTATTGGGTAGTTTACATACACCTAAAAGCCTTTTTTCACTTACTTTTTAAATTTCCCTGCATGGCCACGGGATTCACTCAGCTCGGGAACCACGTCTGTCAACCTGAGGCATGAGTTCCGTGGCCATTGATGTAGCTGATTACTTGACTGCATGGAAAACAAGCCAAAATAAAAACTTGTTGATTGCACCAGTTAACAGATTGATGGAGGTTCTGTTCTACTTGAAAAGCTACTGATAAATGTTAATTCAGAAATTCCTGAAGGAATGTGAGAGCTGAAGGGCTCCTCTCCTACCCTGGATGGTGAAGGAAATACATTTTTCACTGGCCATTCTTGGCTGTTGCCTTCCAACTGAATAGTAATTGCATTGAATTAATCTTCACTATAAAAAAATGACATATATCATTTAAATACATTTTTATGTTGTTTCTGGTCAGGTTTTTTTCACAGTATACAGTGATTGTCCAGTTACACATTAAACCAAGCCACCAACCGTAACAATTTCATTCTCATCACTCATTCCACTGGTTCAATTTGCTTTTAGTCCCTGAATATAACTAATGTAATTTTTCAATCTGAGACTTTGGGGGTGAATTTCAGCAGAGGTTCTCTCACTTGTTCATTGTATCTTCAATGGAGAATCCAGAAACATATAAGTACCACTTACTGTTTGTTAGCTTCCGCAGTTCTTCTGCTGAACTTGATAAGATTGTAAATCCTCACCTTTACAATTACATTTAAAATTTGCTTAATTTTATATATTACCTATACACATACATGTTTTATTTGTCCCAGTTACTGATATAAAAGTGTATAGATTTGTGACTAACGGACCAATAATTTCTCAATGATCGTATTAGTAGATGGTGTCATATTACTTATATAAGAACACAAGAACATAAGAAATAGGTGCAGGAGTAGGCTATTTAGCACCTCGAGCCTGCTCCACCATTCAATATGATCATGGCTGATCTGATCTTGGCCTCAACTCCACTTCCCTGCCCACTCCCCACAGCCCTTGACTCCCTTATCGTTCAAAAATCTGTCTATCTCCACCTTAAATATGACCCAGCCTCCACAGCTCTCTGGGGGTAGAGAATTCCAGATTCACAACAGATTACTTAATGATAATATTATTTAAATATTTATTTGTCACTCATATATAACTTTAATTATATTATTGTACAGTAAAGATTCAACATCCACTTTGTTAGATTAAATGTCAAATTTAATGTGACCTTGGTTCTTTTAAAGATCCTGGCTGAAAATGCGTCGTGAATTACGTCACCAGACCCGCTCCAACTAATTGGGCTGGGTAACGCGGGTTGGCGGGCTTAATAGGCCCCATTAAGGTAAGTTCGTTTTCAGCGGGATGGAGCCAGCAGTAGAGTGGGTACCACCTGCGTCAGACCCGGTGGTTCCAGCCAAAATGAATGGCTTCCAATTGGCCTTCTGGTTGGAAAGCCTAGGCCTTTGACTCCAGCAGGGAGCACACATCTGGAGTACACTGTTGAATGTCCACACTTTTTGCAGGCTGTCAGTTTATAGGAAGTCTTCTCTCTCCTTTTGTAGAATCATAGGCCCCAAGTTTCCACATGATTTGCTCCTGATTTTTAGGAGCAACTGGTGTAGAACGCAGTATCTTAGAAATCGGAATTCTCGTCATTTAGTTTGCTCCAGTTCTAGTCAGTTAGAACAGTTTCACTTTGGAACAGAATTTTTTTTTCAAAAGGGGGTGTGTCCGGCTACTTACGCCTGTTTTCAAAGTTTCGTCAGTGAAAACTTACTCCAATCTAACTTAGAATGAAGTAAGTGAAGATTTTTGTACGCTCGAAAAAACCTTGTCTACACTTTAGAAAATCAGGCGTAGGTTACAAATCAGGCGTAGGGAATGGGGGAAGGGGGGTTTAAAGGGAAGTTTACAAACATTAAACACTTCAGTTTTACAAATAAAGAGCCATCAATAATAAATGATAAATACATCAATAAATCAACCAATAAATCAATCAAAAAAAATTAATAAGAAATAATTTTTTTTTTAAATCAATAAATAAAACATTTTCTACTTATCGACTGCAGCACCGGGAGCCCTCCAACAGCGTGCTGGGATGTCCCCTTCCAGTGTGTCTCTGTCAGTGTCTCTATCTCTCTGTCTGTCTGTGTGTGTCTGTAATTCTCTGTCTGTCAGTGTCTGTGTTTCTGACAGCGAGGGGAGGGAAAGGTGGGGGGTAGAGGGAGAGATGGGGGGGAGCAGAGGGAGAGAAGGGGGAGAAGGGGGAGGGATGGGGGAGAAGGGGGGAAAGGAGATGGGGGGAGGAGATGGGGGGAAAAGGAGATGGGGAAGGAAAGGAGATGGGGGGAAAGGAGATGGGGGGTGGAAAGGAGATGGGTGGGGAAAGGAGATGGGGGGGTGGAAAGGCGATGGGGGGGAAAGGAGATGGGGGGAAAGGAGATGGGGGAAAGGAGATGGGGAGGGGAAGGAGATGGGGAGGAAAGGAGATGGGGAAAGGAGATGGGGGGAAAGGAGATGGGAGGGGGAAAGGAGATGGGGGGAAGGAGATGGGGGGAAAGGAGAAGGGGGGGAAAGGAGAAGGGGGAAGGAGGCTGAATGGGCCGGGCCCGAGACTTCGGGCAGGGCCCGTCCCCAGCACCAGATTTACAGGTAGGTGGCGTTGGGTCGGGTCGGGGGGGTGGTGGGAGGGAGGTCGGTTCGGTTCGGGTCGGGGGGAGGGAGGGAGAGGAAGGTCAGGTCGGGGAGAGGAAGGTCAGGTCGGATCCAGTCCGGGGGGGGTGGGGTGTGGGGGAAGCGGGAGTCGGGTCGGGTCCGGGGGCGGGGGGTGGGGGGACAGGAAGCTGGAGTCGGGTCGGGTTGGGTCCGGGGGGCGGGAAACGGGAGTCGAGTCGGGTCGGGAGGAAGCAGGAGCTGGCCATGGGAGGAGCCTTATTCACGCAGCCCCAGTGAGGCCATTTGGCCAGGGCTAGGGGCTGCGTGCTTCGGGCCCCTCCCACACAGTTTCGGGCGCCTGGAGTTACTGCACTTGCGTGCCCACTGTAGCGCGCATGTGCAGAGGTCCCGGCACTGTTTTCAGCGCAGGGACCTGGCTCCGCCCCCTACAGCTCCTGCTGCGCTGCGCCGAGGGCCAGAGGACCTGCAGGAAGGTGGAGAATCTGGAGGTTTTTTTAGGCGCACTTTGTGGCGCGAAAAACGGGCGTCCAGGTCGGGACTGTGCCGTTCTAGGCGCGGCTCGAAACTTGGGCCCATAGAATGGTTATAGCAGAGAAGGAGGTCATTCGGTCCGTCGAGCCCATACCGGCGCTCAGCAAGAGGTTCAGCTTGTCCCACTCCCCCGCCCTCTCCCCATAGTCCTGCAAATTGTTTTACTTCAGGTACTTATCCAAGTGAAAGCCACGATTGAGTCTGCCTCCACCATCCTTTCAGGCAGTGCATTCCAGATCATAACCACTCACGGCATAAAAATGTTTTTCCTCATGTCGCCTTTGGTTCTTTTACCAATCACCTTAAATCTGTGTCCTCGACCCGGACACCAATGGGAACAATTTCTCTCTATCTAATCTGTCCAGACACCTCATGATTTTGAATACCTCTATCAAATCTCGTCTCAACCTTCTCTGCTCTAAGGAGAACAACCCCAACTTCTCTAATCTACAGTCGAATGACCTAAAATGATCCCGATCCAAGTGAAGCTGCTCACTTACACAAACGACACCATCCCAGTTGTTGGCAGCGTGGATGTCCAAGTGTCCCATGATGGCGCGATGCACAAGTTATCTTTGTGGTTGCAGGTGATGGTCCAATGCTGCTAGGATGAAGATGGATGAAACAGATCCGTTGGAGCTGGGAAAACCTCCAACCTATGTGCCCCCGAATTTGGATCCAACACCTGAGAAACCAACTGCTCAACTCGACTGCGTGGAGATGACACAAACCGCTCAAACCAATGGCGAGATGATCCAGCCGAAACGACCCGACCTCACCTTCCAGGCACCAGTGGCAGGACTCCGGAGGAAGAAAATCGGCGCAGAAAGCAACTTCCCTGCTTCCGTGGTGGAGCCTGGGGAGAAAAGAATCACTGTGGCCTAACTCGTGGAGAGAAAGAAGATGGCGCCCGCACCACGAGGTGAAGCACCTGAAGTAAAGATGGCGGCGGTCAGACCACGAGAGGCAGCGTTATGGAGCAACACATGATGCCGAGCAGCGAACCGGATTGGGGTAAAGATTGCAAGGCCCTCTTAAAGGAGACTGGCAACCCATCACAATTAAAGGGACAGTGCCACTCTTTGTACAGCGATGTCCGTGAAACACATGTAAGCGATATAATTGACAAATGCAAGTATATAAATGTAACTAACCATGTTGAGTTGGACGATTGCAGTCGGAGCCATAGTATTATGACAGTAAATGAAATAATGATGTGCGATGCCAGGTTCTACATGTATGCCGACAAAACCAAGGGCAACCTCCCGTCGGAAGCACCCAGATCCAGCGGGCTACCTGATCATGTAGCCTGCGCCTCCGGTACCAATGTGATGCCCTAGGGAATGTGGCCACACACAGAGGGAGCATACCAGCTGCAGGGCCAGCGATCACCACTACCTGTACCCTGCCCCAGTTCGGCTCTACCTCTCTGGCCACCACGGCCAGTACCTGGAGCAAGAGGCTAGCACCCTCCAGCTCTCCCAACGGGATCTGGGATGACCAGGCTCCCACTAACACTGAAGGGCTGCAGGGAGACACCATAGCCCTCAAAGGAGGACAGGGAGGCCACACACTCCTGTGGCTCTGCCCACCACTAGGCAATGACAAAAGCCCTGAGACAGCCAGGTGAGCGATCCGAGCCCACCCAGCTGGCAGGGAGCGCAGCGCTGCCATCAGACAACCTGGACACACTCTGGAATTAGCGTTCTCACCCACCTGCACTTACACAACCCAGGGACAAAACTGTGATACCACGTATGTACCTTACCTGTAAAATGTACTTGTTTCACTACTGCAAAACCCAAACAGTAACGTAATTAATCCTATGTTTTTTTTGTTCTTTCTTTCTGTACATGTATGCACATGCAGGTGTTGAGCTACACACATGGTCTATGTATGGGCGGGTGGGAAAATGGATGTATGTAGCCATGGATCACACCCAGAACCCACTCAACCCCCATTGCAACCTCTAACCGTCCACTGCTGACCATTTCCCAATGTTGTGGCAATAAGGACTTGGGAGTCAACAGGGAGAGAACCAAGCCAAAGCATAGACAAGGTGCAAGGGCTTTGGGCACTCAAGTCTAGGGCCAGAGCACACAGTGCAAAGGCCAGTGGCACAAGACTTAGGGGAGAGTGATGTTGTGTATGTATAATATAAGTATACTCCCTGTACACTCAATGTACAGTTACATAAGATCACTGATTGTATCTTCACACTATATACACTATGCTTGTACTATCAGAGGGTGTAACTGGTGGAGACCTAGGGGTCACCTGTACACGACAGGTAACCAGGTATAAAAGGGAGCTCACCATGCTGTACCCTCACTCAGGAGCTGTAATAAATGGACTAAGGTTACAACAGTTCAAGTACAATACCTTACCTCATGCAGTCATTACTAGAGTGCTTACAGACACAATAATTCTCATAAAGCTTTTCTGCACCCTCTCCAAGGTCTGCACATTCTTTTTAACCGCTTTCTCAACCTGCCCTGCCATCTTCAATGATTAGTGCACTCTGTTCAATCTGATCATGCACCCCTTTTAGGATTGTACCTTTTAGATTATATTGCCTTCCTAACAAAATGTATCACTTCATACATTTCTACATTAAATTTCATCTGCCTATTACTCCAGGTGCCTATGTCTTCCTGAAGTCTATCACTATCCTCCTCACTGTTCACTATGCTTCCATGTTACAGCAGAGAAGGAGACCATTCGGCCCGTCGAGCCCGTGCCAGCGCTTAGCAAGAGGACTTCAGCTAGTCCACTCCCCCGCCCTTTCCCTATAGTCCAGCAAATTGTTTTACTTAAGGTACTTCCCAGCAGATTGGAAAACTGCAAATGTAACGCCCCTAATTAAAAAAGGAGGCAGACAAAAGGCAGGAAACTATAGACCAGTTAGTCTAACATCTATGGTTGGGAAAATGTTGGAGTCCATTGTTAAAGAAGCAGTAGCAGGACATTTGGAATAGAAAAATTCAGTCAGGCAGAGTCAGCATGGATTTATGAAGGGGAAGTCATGTTTGACAAATTTGCTGAAATTCTTTGAGGATGTAGCGAACAGAGTGGATAAAGGGAAACCAGTGGATGTGGTGTATTTGCACTTCCAGAAGGCATTTGACAAGGTGCTACATAAAAAGTTACTGCACAAGATAAAAGTTCATGGGGTTGGGGGTAATATATTAGCATGGATAGAGGATTGGCTAACTAACAGAAAACAGAGAGTCGGGATAAATGGTTCATTCTCTGGTTGGCAACCAGTAACTAGTGGGGTGCCGCAGGGATCAGTGCTAGGACCCCAACTATTTACAATCTATATTAACGACTTGGAAGAAGGCACTGAGTGTACCGTAGCCAAGTTTGCTGACGATACAAAGATGGGAGGAAAAGCAATGTGTGAGGAGGACACAAAAATTCTGCAAAAGGACATAGACAGGCTAAGTGAATGGGAAAAAATTTGGCAGATGGAGTATAATGTTGGAAAGTGTGAGATCATGCACTTTGGCAGAAAAAAATCAAAGAGCAACTTATTATTTAAATGGAGAAAGATTGCAAAGTGCCGCAGTACAGCGGGACCTGGGAGTACTTGTGCATGAAACACAAAAGGATAGTATACAGGTACAGCAAATGATCAGGAAGGCCAATGGTATCTTGGAGGATGGAGTATAAAAGCAGGGAAGTCTTGCTACAGCTATATAAGGTATTGGTGAGACCACATCTGGAATACTGCGTGCAGTTTTGGTTTCCATATTTACGAAAGGATATATGTACTTGCTTTGGAGGCAGTTCAGAGAAGGTTCACTAGGTTGATTCCGGGGATGAGGGGGTTGACTTATGAGGAAAGGTTGAGTAGGTTGGGCCTCTACTCATTGGAATTCAGAAGAATGAAGGTGATCTTATCGAACTGTATAAGATTATGAGGGGGCTTGACAAGGTGGATGCAGAGAGGATGTTTCCACTGATGGGAGAGACTAGAACTAGAGGACATGATCTTAGAATAAGGGGCCGCCCATTTAAAACAGAGATGAGGAGAAATTTCTTCTCTCAGATGGTTATTAATCTGTGGAATTCGCTGCCTCAGAGAGCTGTGGAAGCTGGGACATTGAATAAATTTAAGACAGAAATAGACAGTTTCTTAAATGATAAAGGGATTAGTGGTTATGGGGAGCAGACGGGGAAGTGGAGCTGAGTCCATGATCAGATCAGCCATGATCTTATTAAATGGCAGAGCAGGCTCGAGGGGCCGTATGGCCTACTCCTGTTCCTATTTCTTATGTTCTTATGTTTTGTATCATCTGCAAATTTTGAAATTGTGCCCTGTACAACCAAATCCATATCATTAATATATATCAAGAAAAGCAGTGGTCCTAGTATTGATCCCTGGGGGATACCACTGTATATCTTTCCCCGGTCTGAAAAATAACCGTTCACCACTACTCTCTGTTTCCTGCCACTTAGCCAATTTCGTATCCATGCTGCCACTGTCCCTTTTATTCCATGGGCTTCAACTTTGCTGGCAAGCCTATTATGTATTACTTTATCAAACGACTTTTGGAAATCCATATATACCACCATCTGCATTGACCTCTGTTACCTCATCAAAAGACTCAATCAAGTTAGTTACACACAATTTGCCTTTAACAAATCCATGCTGGCCTTCTTTCATTAAACCACACTTGCCCAAGTGATGTTAACTTTGTCCCTGATCGCTGTTGGTAAAAGCTTCCCCACGGCTGAGGTTAAACTGATTGGCCTGTAGTTGCTGGGTTTATCCTTACACCCTTTTTTGAACAAGGGTATAACATTTGCAATTCTCCAGTCACCTGGTACCAACCCCGTATCTAAGGAGGATTGTAAGATTATGGCCAGTAGCTCTGCTATTTCCTCCTTAACCTCCCTCAGCATCCTAGAATACATCCCATCCGGTCCTGGTGACTTATCAACTTTAGTACACACAGCCTTTCTAGCACCTCCTCTTTATCAAGTTTCTCCACTGTATCCTTTTTCACTATGACTTTGGCAGCATCTTCTTCCTTGTTGAAGACAAATGCAAAGTACTCATTTAGTACTTCAGCCATACCCTCTGCCTCCATCCATAGGTCTCCTGTTTGGTCCCTAGTTGGCCCCACCCTGCCTCTTACTACCCATTTATTATTTATATACCTATAGAAGACTTTTGAATTCCCTTTTATGTTAGCTGCCAAGCTATTCTCATACTCTCTCTTTGTCCATATTATTTTCTTTTTCACTTCCCCTCTGAACTTTCTATAGTCTGTCATACGCGCTCTTTTTCTGCTTCATCTTACTCTCTGTCTCATTCGTCATCCAGGGAGCTCTGGCTTTTGTTGCACTATGTAGTGGGAATATATCTTGACTGTACGCGAACCATCTCCTCTTTAAAGTCAACCCATTGTTCGATTATAGTTTTGCCTGTCATTCTTTGATTCCAATTTACCTAGGCCAAATCCGTTCTCAACCCACTGAAATTTGCTGTCCTCCAATTAAATATTTTTACTCTAGATTGCTTCCTGTCGTTTTCCAAATCTAATCTAAACCTTATGATACTATGATCACTGTTACCTAAATGTTCCCCTACTGATGTTCCACTTGACCCACCTCATTCCCCAGAACCAGATCCAGCCTCGTTCCTCGTTGGGCCGGAGACGTACTGATGAAGGAAGTTACTATGTCAGTCTATATTTGGATAACTGAAGTCCCCCATTATTGCTACTGTATATTTCTTGAAGCTCTCTGTAATTTGCCTGCAAATTTGCTCATCTATATCTTTCCCATGAGTTGGTTGCCTAAAGACTACACCAAGTAGTATAATGGCACCTCTGTTATTTCTTAACGCTAACCATATAGATTCTGTCCTTGACCCCTCCAGGAGATCTTCCCTCCCCAGCACTGTAACATTTTCCTTAACCAATTCTGCCCCTCCACCTCCTTTCTTTTCTTCCCTAACTTTCCTGAACACCTTACATCCAGGAATATTTAAAACCCAATCCTGCTCTTTTTTGAGCCAGTTTCTGTTATCACCATGACATCATATTCCCATGTGGCTATTTATGTCTGCAGCTTACCAACCTTATTTATCATACCATGTACTGTAAATCTGTCTTAGACCTTCTTGTATTCTCTCTTAGTCTGATCCCATATCTTACTTACTATTTCTCACTCTAGTGCTATGTGTCTCTCTCCATCCTTTGTGCACTTTGTTTCTCCTTTCTAATGTTACATCCTGCTGCCTATCCCCCACAGCACTAACAAAACTTCCCCATCGGCCTGTACAGGTCCCACCTCCCCCAGTGTCCCAATGTCCCAGGAATCTGAAGTCCTCTCTCCTGCACCATCTTTCCTGCCATGCATTCATCTGCTCTATCCTCTTATTTCTATACTCACTAGCTCGTGGCACAGGGAGTAATTCAGAGATTAATACCTTTGAGGTGCAGCTTTTTCATCTCTTTCCTAGCTCCCTAAAATCTGCCTGCAGGACTTCATCCCTTTTTCTATCTATGTCGTTGGTTCCAAAATGGACCACGACCTCTGGCTGATCATCCTCCTCCCTCAGAATGCCCTGCTTCCGTTAAGTGACATCCTTGACCCTGGCACAAGGAAAGCAACATACCATCCTGGAATCACAGCTATGGCCGCAGAAACCCAGTCTGTTCCCCTACCAGTATTGCCTTCTTGATCTTCTTCCTCTTCCCTGTACAGCTGAGCCAAGTGGACTTGGCTCTGGATGTACTCCCCAGAGGAACCATCACCCTCACCAGTATTCAGAGCACACTCTTATGCTGCAAGGTGATTTCCTGAAACGTGCTATCCACGTAGCTCTCAGCCTCACGGAAGCACTGGAGTGATGCCAGATGCTGCTCAAGCTCCGAAACCCGGAGCTCGAGCTCCTCCAACCGATGATTCTTCCTGCACATGTGGTTGTCTAGGACACGGGAATCGTCCTGGATTTCCCACATGGCATAAGATGTGCATTCCATGGGAGGCTTTTCTTTAGAAGGCAGTTTGTCCGAGACACTTTTGTAGGGCTACTGAGGGTTTCTATGTGTCTTCAGATGATCCTATATCTCTGGTATCCAATTGCCACCGAGTGCTTGGCCGTTGTATCATCAGGTGTAAGATCAGGAAACCTTTTTCACAGTTGCTCTTCTTGCAAGCCAGCTACAACGTGGCCATAAACCATTTGTTCATTAGTGCCTATATTTATAGGGCTCTGCCGAGCAGTATAGGATTGTGGCAAAACTGTCAAGATTCCCTTTCTTTTTGTTTTGTATTTATCCCCTGTAACAGCTAATGTGAGAGTATGTGAATGGAGCTTTGCAAACCTTGGCCCAGAATGTCCTCAATCTGCTTTACACCAGTGTGGCATTTTTTTTTTTAAAGTGTTACATCTACTGTTAGCCTCGAGAGGGAGATACACAGAGGTTTCTTGGGTAGTCTCATTTACTAACCCATTAGCACATCACAAGGGTAAAACTGGAGCAGGAAGCTTCTGTGCAGCCCTAAAAGGCACTTCTCAGCCTATACTATTCAACTGAACACTGGAGGACATGAGTTTAAGGCAGATACACAGCTTGGCTCGTTCATTTCTCTCTCAAATTACTTCACTGAAATTTTCATCGATATTTTTATTTCACGTGATCACCATTATGAATATTTAAGTGCCATCTGTGCCCAGAGCGTGTCAGCAAGCCAGAGGAGAAGCATGCACAACTTCATTAATTCATTCAGATCTCCAAACCTTCCTGCATGGCATTGACAGCAATCACCCAGAATTATCACTCGCCTGGGCTGGGCTGGGGGGGGGCGGGGAGGGGGGAGGTGGCACTGGCACTAAATGCCAACTTCATCACCCACTGGACTGCAGAAGAGTGCAACAAGAAGGTCCACATCCTCAGCAAGTTAGGAAAGGTAACACAATACACACCTTTCCCTGTTCTTTCGTCCACCAGTACACATTTAACCCTCTTAAAGCAACACTGACACAACTAATCCTTCATAGTGCTCTCCAGTTAAGGGAGCCTTCAACTCCAACTCTGATATTATTCTTACAATTCTTATACTGCTCCTTTGACACATAATAGTTGCATTGTACAACTCCAATACCCTTTCCTCCACTTTAACATCCCCCCATATTTATTACTTTACCTCTCCAGTGCCGATTTCCACATTCCCTTACCCACATTTCCTTATCTCTTATGGAGAAATATCTGTACAATACCCGCCATAGGCTTTGAAGATCCCCTGTTGCCTGACCAGCAGATCAGTTGGCAACTTGGCAAGATTGAAAAAGATAAATCACAGCTACATAAGGCAGACTGGCCTCCCGAAAGCTGTGTTAATGCTCTGTTAAGATTTTCGGCTCAGTTGTGCATCAGTTTGCGTCCTGGAGGGGCAGTAAATGGTGTTTCTCGGTGGAACCGTCCATCCAGCTTTTACCGCCCGGCCGGCAAATTCGGCTCATGGTTTGTGGCGGCGCAAAAACTTACTGCCCCACCCTCTAGTTTCATGACGTCAATCATCGTGCAACGCTCCACTACCACCCCAGATGCAAAATTCAGCCTGAATGCCTCATTCATAGGAAACGTCTGAAAAACAGGCGTTCCCAGGGTGCAGCGTATTTAAATCAAGGGATGACGCTCCTACATCGCAGGTCACATTGACGGCAACGGTTGGGCACAGCACGTTGCGAGAAGCTCTGACTTGCAAACGGCACTTTTATCTTCCATTACAGTGCTTACAACTTCAGTGAGAGAATTTAATGGGGGCATTACTACTTCAACATGCTCCAAGCTATAGCCAAACAGCGTCATGCTAGAAGAAGGGCTCTTGGCCATGTCGGCCCACGGATGAAGAGAGGCCGAAGACATCTGGGGAGGAGGGCTTACCCGCCATGGGTTTAGAGGCACCAACGCTCATACCTCCAGCTCTCTGAGGAGCAGAGTGTGTTCTTCTGAAAGCAAGTGCTGTCAGAGATATGCCATCTCCGATAGGCAAACCGATGCCTGCACCGCTCAGGAGGCAGCCTTCAATACTTCCCTCAACAGGCATCCAAATTCATAGTGGTGTGCTGCATGTTGCACAACTTGGCCATCATGAGGTGCCAGGTATTGCGGGTACGGATTGCATGCCCACCTCAGGAGGAGGAGGATGATGAAGAAGAGCCTGACTAGGCCCCCATTGGATAGCCATCCCATCCGAGGGGAAGGCAGCATGGAGATGCTGCCGGACCAAGAGTCACACATCGCCAGCTCTCCTAAATGGAGGAACCTGAGGGATGGAACTAATACTGGACATGCTATGTGCCCCCATAAAGGCACATCTCCGGTGAACATTGGAATGATACACAAGACACCAATGGCAAAGGATGAATCATAAATTTTACTGTAATAAAGTATCAAAAACTCCCCCCACCAAAATAAAACCATACAATATACGTTATGTTGCAGGGCACTCAGCAACAATGACGATCCTTAAATCAACAAAACTTTTTTTAACGCCGAGATTTTTGGCTCGGGTGCAAAAAGTTCCTAGTATACCACCTGATTTTGTGCCCCCAATCATGGAACCTCATTTTTTGATGAAATTTGCAGATGAGGGCGCAAACTTTTTCCAAACGGTATCAGGAGCACCCTACCGCCATTACCACCCCAAAATCACAAAAGCTGAAAATCCAGTCCTTTTTCTACAAGTTCCCATAATTCAATATTGTTCAGTCCATTCTTTTTCACATATCCAGCCAACTGCACTCGAGTCATAGGGGGTAAAATTGCTTCCTTTTATAGGCCTGTTAGCGCCTCTGGGGTCCACTAACAGAGCGCAAAGCAGTTTTGGCCCGGGGTAGAGGGGCACTACCGCCTCACAGGAAATTTCCCGGGAGGAATCGGAGGCGATGACCCAGCAGCGCCAACCCCTCCACCCCGTGGTTGCCACCCGGGCCGCCGTGCAACCGGCGATGATGTCATCACTGTGCGTGGCAACCCCTCACCGCCCTGCGCTGACCCCGTAATGCCCCACGGGGGAAATTGCCCCGCGGGCCGCGAGGCTGGTGCAGACGGATGTCAACGTCAGCTTTGCTGATCATGAAGCATCCGCTCTCAGAGCATTGTTTAAAGGGGAGGCCTGCAGTGCCCCGGGCCAACATCCTCGTTTGCCGGCTGACTCTCGGCCCTAGCGTGGTCTGGGCTCCAATTGTGCAGCCTGGCATTCCGTCTTGGGTGCCAGGCTGCTAGCCCGGTCACACACTGCCCTAGTGGCCCAGTGATGGCCACCAAAAGGCCGTGCAGAGTACTCCCCTTTAATCCAAGCGGAGGTGCATTGTAGTGCGTCAGCGCTGAGTGGAGCTTCTGCGTAGTGCTACACTCAGCATTACTGCCCCAGGACCCGCCTCCAAAGGAAGCGAAGCGCCAGAGAGGGGCGGTAAGCCCAATTCAACGTCGGGGGCAGGACTTCCACGCTGGGCACTAAAAGTCCCGGCCCCTGAAGGTTATCGCTCCCAATACTGGTGAATTATATACATTCGTTAAAAAATGTAAACAAACAGATGCTGAGTTTAGAAATAGCAAATCCGTTAACACAGTGATGACAATAGAGGTCATTGCACCTCCACTGATTGGGCAGTAAACTGGCCCAGCTCATCGCCCGCTCATTACAAAACCCTCCCGCTTTCATTGCGATGGAAATAAAAATCCGACAGCGTCAAGTATGCACCTATGAATATGCTCACAGGTTTGTAGAGTTGTTGAGTTTGGAGTAGCTTAGCCAGTCACATGATGTTCACATGACTCAATAAAACCCCAGCCAGTTGGGTTTAGGGGATCCACAATGAGGCAAGTGGTTGTGAGCCTGGTGGATGAACTGGTAATGTGTAGTGTGATTGCTAAACCTTTGCTAATGAACCAACTAGTTCTTAATAGCAATGTGTTGCAATGAATTCTTAGGCAAAGAACCCACGAAGCAAATAAATTACAGGAGGGGAGGGGGTGAATTTCCACGGGGTTCTCCACTGCTGTGACGGTGTGCAAGTGCGATTTCTGCCAAACTTATGGCAAAGGAGCAGGAGAAGCCCTGGAGAAATTCACCCCCTTCCCCCAGGAATACACTCCTCCACAGCACCACTGGCTGATAGGCAACCAAATGTAAATGATCAGTCGTGACAGGTGAGGGCATCACTGAAAGGTTGTACCAGCACCAGGAAATTTGGGAGGCTGGAAAAATGTAATATGCTGTTCCAACACCTCTAATGTGTGGGAAATGACAAGAAAATTCAACACCACCAGGGTAAACTATCACCAATTATGTGGATGTGTGAATTTTTCTTTAACAATTTTCAGTCCTGCTGTTCAGAAAGATTTCCAAATCAAATCAGGGTAAGGCGTTACCATCTCATCTATCAATGGTGTTGTATAATTGTGTTGCAGCCAACACACATTATTTGTCTCGCTTGCGAAAGAAAAGTTGGAATACACTTGCATTCGTACAACACACAAGTAAAACCACGCAGAAAGATTGGGATTAGCTTCTGCTCTGTAGGGTCCAAGTGGGACAAGATTCTTAAAATATTCATGTCAACTGAATATTTTGGTGTTTTTTTTGGAAGGTACATGTATAGCATTATAAGAACATAAGAACATAAGAAATAGGAGCAGGAGTAGGCCATACGACCCCTCAAACCTGCTCCGCCATTTAATACGATCATGGCTGATTCGATCATGGACTCAGGTCCACCTCCCTGCCCCCTCCCCATAACCCCTTATTCCCTTACCGGTTAAGAAACTCTCTATTTCTGTCTTAAATTTATTCTATGGCCCAGGTTCCACAGCTCTCTGAAGCAGTGAGTTCCACAGATTTACAACTCTCTGAGAGAAGAAATTTCTCCTCATCTCAGTTTTAAATGGGTGGCCCCTTATTCTATGATCATGCCTCCTAGTTCGAGTCTCCCTTATCAGTGGAAACAGCCCCTCTGCATCCACCTTGTCAAGCCCCCTCATAATCCTATACGTTTCAATAAGATCACCTCTCATTCTTCCGAATTCTAATGAGTAGAGGCCCAACCTACTCATCTTTTCCTCATAAGTCAACCCCCTCATCTCCGGAATCAACTTAGTGAACCTTCTCTGAAATGCCTCCAAAGCAAGTACATCCTTTCGTAAATATGGAAAGCAAAACTGTATGCAGTATTCTAGGCGTGGCCTCACCAATACCCTGTATTGCTGTAGCAAGACTTCCCTGCTTTTATACTTCATCCCCTTTGCAATAAAGGCCAAGATACCATTTGCCTTCCTGATCACGTGCTGTACCTGCATACTATTATTTTGTATTTCATGCACAAGTACCCCCAGGTCCCGCTGTACTGCGGCACTTTGCAATCTTTCTCCATTTAAATAATAACTTGCTCTTTGATTTTTTTTTTCTGCCAAAGTGCATGACCTCACACTTTCTAACATTATACTCATGCCAAATTTTTTCCCACTCACTTAGCCTATCTATGTCCTTTTGCAGATTTTTTGTGTCCTCCTCACACATTGCTTTTCCTCCCATCTTTGTATCATCAGCAATCTTGGCTACATTACACTAGGTCCCTTCATCCAAGTCGTTAATATAGATTGTAAATAGTTGGGGTCCCAGCACTGATCCCTGCGGCACTCCACTAGTTACTGGTTGCCAACCAGAGAATGAACTATTTATCCCGACTCTCTGTTTTCTGTTAGTTAGCCAATCCTCTATCCATGCTAATATATTACCACCAACCCCGTGAACTTTTATGTTGTGCAGTAACCTTTTATGTGGCACCTTGTCAAATGCCTTCTTGAAGTCCAAACATACCACATCCACTGGTTTCTCTTTATCCACCTGTTCATTACATCCTCAAAGAATTCCAGCAAATTTGTCAAACATGACTTCCCCTTCATAAATCCATGCTGACTCTGCCTGACTGAATTATATTTTTCCAAATATCCTGCTACTGCTTCTTTAATAATGGACTCCAACATTTTCCCAACCACAGATGTTAGGCTAACTGGTCTACAGTTTCCTGCTTTTTGTCTGCCTCTATTTTAAAATAGGGGCGTTACATTTGCAGTTTTCCAATCTGCTGCGCCCTCGCCAGAATCCAGGGAACTTTTTTGGGATGAGAACCTCCACTTTTTTTGCATGCTTAATGCCCACTATACTGCTGAAATGATGTATAATGCCCATATATCGCCCATCTTGGTACAAAATGGAAACTGACGGGCATTTTTTGGAAACTTATCACCGAGCATTACTTTCCCCATGTGCTTAACGCCAGGAAAAAATATTACCGCCCGCCCACTTTTTTTGGGTGGAATCATCAGAATGGGTGAAGTCAACGCCCATAATATCGCCCAGTGTTACTTTCTACACGGAATTAACGGCAAGATTCAATAATATCGCCCGCCCAGTTTTTTTTGTCGTAAAGAGCACATTTAGCGAAACTAACGACCAGGAGATTGCCCACCTTCATTTTCACCACCTCGCACACATATTGCCCACAATATCGCTCGCCCAAGAAAACGCCCAGAAAAAGTGGAACTGTTCTGAACGAACGCCAGCAGTGTGGCTGCCATTTTTTAAATCATTTCATTCAAAAGGCTGCTTCAACTTCGGGGGAGTTTGCATTGACTCTGGAGTTCTTCTCAGGTGAAGTGACCATCTCAACTGACATATTTTCAGACTCTGGACTATGGGGTTTACTCTAAGTGTATTTTATTGAAGAAATCATTATTTCTGATCAATCGCTATTATACTTTCATTGCAATGGGGCCAGTCATTTCTCAGTCTGCATCGATTAACACACAGATGCTGCAGAGTGCAGATGGCTCAATGTGTGATGCACATCATTATGTCCCCAATTTAAGACGTGCAAGAATGAGGAGGAGGGCCAGACCAGACACACCCCACATGTATACGGAAAAGAGGTCTCCGACCACACCTGCCTTCGGAGACTGCGCTTCCACAAGGTGGTGATCAATGAAAGATGTGAGCTCATCAGGCCACATATGCAGCCTGCCATCAGGACATCAGTGTCGGTCGAGGTCAAGGTCACCGCGGCACTGTCTTTCTAAGCGTCTGGTTGCTTTCAGGCCTCCGCGGTCGAGATTTGCCCTCTGTCTCACCATGTCACACATCACTGCATTAGACAGGTCACGGAAGCCCTGTTCGCGAGAAGAATGGACTTTATTAGCTTCCCCATGACCACGGAGGCTCAGACTGACAGAGCTGGAGCATTCTGCCGCATTGCTAAGTTCCCCAGGGTGCAGGGAGCTATACAGTGCACTCACATCGCCATGTGGGCACCTTCTCAGGACCCGGAGTGTTTTCGTAACAGAAAAGTATTTCACTCGCTGAAGGTCCAACTAGTTGTCGACCACAACCAGATCATACTGGCAGTGAATGCCAAATGTCCGGGCACCTTCGATGAGGCTCATATCCTGTGTGAGAGCGTTGTCTCTGACACCTTTAAGAATCAGCCTCAAGGACAATGCTGGATGCTTGGTGATAACCGATATGGCCTAGCCACCTGGCTGATAATTCCCCTGCGTGACACCCACACCGAGGCCAAGAAGCGATACAACCGGAGCCACAGAGACACACGCAATGTAGTCCAGAAAACAATAACTGTGCTTAAGCAGCACTTCGGATGTCTGGACCATTCAGGATGGGAGCTACAATACAACCCTGAGCAAGTAGGTAAATTTGTGGTCGTGTGCTCGACGCTGCACAAACTGGCTATCAGGAGGGGCCAAGAATTGCCAGAAGGCATTGGTGCTCCAGCTCAGGAGAGAGAGGAGAGGACGACGAGGAGCTGGATGCTGACCCAGGACCAGACAATCAGGCTGACTATGCAACCATGCCCACAACCCCCTCCATACCACAGGAAAGGGCCCGTGGTGGCTACATAGCTGCAAGACTCTTACCTGAGGAACTGATATCTGAACGATTTGCCTGAAAGAACGTTGATGTGAGTGACATCACTGACACACTGCTGTGTGTGTGCAGCTCAGACATCAATGGTGGCCATCACCTTGGTGCCAGTTAAAGTTTACGTTCATTCAAGTTAAGTTGTATTTAACCCTTTCATGTTAAGGAATCATCACTGTGTAACGGTCCAGCCAACTGAGACAATGCGCAACAAGGTTATGTTCAATAAAAAAAAAATTATACCAAGATTGGTCTGGAATCATAAGTATCACGGGCAAAAACACCCAACCTCCGCCCACACCCCACTTTTTCCACCATTGAAATCAATCAAATGTTCAACATGTCTATCAACACAGAATACAAAGGCAAAGCAGGAGAGTGGTCTCCAGCCCCCATACATTACGACAAATTGCATACACCCAGATGGAAATATAACACAGCCATCACCTGTGGACATGCACCTCACTTTCCTTCCCCCCTCTCCTTCTCCCCACTTCTACTCCATCCCCCCCTCGCTTCATGACACCTGGACAAGGAGCTCCTCAGGCGGTGCCTCATTGGGGAGGGGTGAAGGCAGATGCGGTGGTTGCACGGGTACAGGAGCGTGGGGTGCTGAGGGGGCAACATTCTCTGATGCAGAAGCAGGATCTTGGTCCTTGCTCTCATCTGTCATTCGCAGTGGTGGTGTGGAACCTAGGGGTGGAGTGCCGCGTTCTGGGACCATTGGCAGGCCTATGCCAGCAGTGTTCCTGGCTATTGCATCCAGGGCCTCCGCCATCCACGGAATGTACTGAGTCATGATGGCCAGTTGTTGGGATATGCCCCCCAATGCTTCAATGAGCTGGTCACCAATGTCTACAGTCCTCCTGGACAACTGTTCCATCTATCCGCTCTCATGTGGCACTCGTGGAACAGACCTGCCGCGTCCACGAGGCCTTCGTGGGGTCAGCGCCGTCCTGGGGACAAATGGGGTGCCCTGTGGCAACGTGCTTGGGGCCGGTACCTCCAGAGTGGAGCCGGAAGTGACCCGAGGACCACTAGATGGCTTTGGGTGGAATGGATTCTGGAGCGTGGCGATGCAGGTTCCTTGAAGTCCGTGCGCTCATCCGTGGAGAACAGACCCAGCGGATTGACGGGCAAGAATCGGAGCTCCTCAGCACCAGATGTAGGATCGTCCATCGATTCCTGCCCCGCGCCCCCTCCTTCTGGCCTCTGTGGTCTTGCCTGGGGCCGCATTGCTGGCTGAGCTGAAAAACACAAATGAGGTTATTAGAGGAAAAGGGGTGCTAGGATCACAAGGTGAGTCCAGCGCTACACACAGCATATGCACGACAAAAGCACCACCACTATCAAAATCATCACAGACATCACATTTAATGACCATCAATACATTAGCATTGCAATGATTTTCATTGGGCCAGCATTATTTCTATGACAATTTTAGAAATTATCTATCATATATGATTGGTCGGATATGAGTGGGTGTGGCATTTATTGACTTTACATTACACAATGGTGTCAGCTTTACTCACGTGGCATCACTTCAGATGTCTGCAGATGCATCCGTGGCTGTCCGGGTGTGCTTCCCCACGAGTGTGAGTACCCGCTCCTCCATCTCAGTGATGTCACTGGGGACTGGTGGCCCCCCACCTATTCGCCTCTGCACGGACCTCATCATCGATAGCTTCTTCTGTAAAAGGTGACAGGACGACATGGCATGAGATCATTGTGTGATATCATTGCTAGGTACTGTCACAGAGACTGATACAACACATAACCGACAGATGTAATCATGATTATGAAAATTATCATTCTTTACCTAAAGACGTACACCGTGACCGCAGGCTTTGAGTAAAACATTCCCAGTAAAAGTGAAAGACCTCACATCTGCTGATAGTTACTCATGACTGTTACAAATCAAATTATATAAATACATAAGTACATGTAAGGCAATGTAATACTTACTCTTGCGGATCCCACAAGGTCGTTCCATCGTTTGCGGCATTGGTTGCCCTCACGAACCTCCTTGGTTGCTGACGAGACCACCTCTGCTATCTCGGTCCATATCTTCTGATAGGCTTTTGGGGTGGGCTTCCCACGCCCTCCCTAGGTCAAATCACCCCAGCGTGACTCGACCTCCTGCAGGACACTCATCCGAGAACCTCCTCGCTCATTTGCAGCCTCCAATGTGCTCCTCTCCCACCTCACTGCTCTCTCCAGCGTCAGTCTCCACAGCGTGCTGTAATGCCTCCTCCTCTCTCTCCATTATAGACCAAATTCAGGGAAATATGTGGCTGTTAACAGCTACTTTTTGTTTGCCTACTTGCTGTGAAGCTCTAAAGTCTCCCTCCTTCCTCCCAAAGCAGCCACACCACACCCAGACACACCTTCTGTCCGTCTGACTTCCCTCTCTCTCTGCCTCCTCTTCTGCGCATGTCATGATGACCCTTGACCTCTTGAATCGTGAGAATTAACCGTTGCCATGCCATTGCTAAGGACAGCGGCACTTTACGGCAGAATGTCAGTGAGATTTAACGCTACTGCCCATTTCATATCGCTCGCGGTAACGCCCATTTTCAAAAACGGAGACTAGGTGCTTTAATAATGGGCGAGAAGCCGGCGATCTGAAAACCCATGTTTACCGCCCACGCCGGAAATAACTCCCATTTTTGGGCGATAAGCACAAAAGTGGAAAATCTAGCCTATGGTCTCTAATAGGCCCTACTCTTTCTTTAGTTATCCTCTTGCTCTTAATGTATTTGTAAAACATCTTTAGGTTTTCCTTGATTTTACTTGCCAATATTTTTTCATGCCCTCTCTTTGCTTTCCTAATTTCCTTTTTAATTTCACCCCTGCACTTTCTATACTCCTCTAGGGTTTCTGCAATATTTAGCCCTGGGTATCTGTCATAAGCTTCCCTTTTTTCTTTACCCTATCCTGTATGCCCCTGGACATTCAGTAGGCTCTAGATTTGTTAGTCCCTTTTTCTTTAAGGGAACATACTTGCTTTGAACTCTCCGGATCTCCTCCTTGAATGCCTCCCATTGTTCTGACACTGATTTACCTTCAAGTAGCTGTTTCCAGTCCACTTTGGCTAAATCATTTCTCAGCTTATCAAAATTGGCTTTTCCCCAATTGAGAACTTTTATTCCTAGTCTATCCCTGTCCTTTTCCATAACTACCCTAAATCTAACTGAATTATGATCACTAGCACCAAAATGCACTCCCACTGATACCCCTTTCACCTGTCCAGCTTAGTTCCCGAGAGCGAAGTCCAGAACCACCCCCTCCCTTGTTGGGCTTGCTACATACAGGCTAGAAAAAGTTCTCCTCAATGCATTTTAGGAATTTTGCACCCTCTATACCTTTCACACTAATTGTATCCCAGTTAATATTAGAGTTGTTGAAATCCCCTAATATTATTGCACTGTAGTTTTTGCACTTCTCAGAAATGTGCCTACATATTTGCTCTTCTATCTCCCTCTGACTGTTTGGGGGCCTATAGTACACTCCCAGCAGTGATTGCCCCTTTTTTGTTCTTCAATTCGACCCATATGGCCTCATTTGATGATCATTCCAACATATCATCCCTCCTCATAGCTGTAATTGTTTCTTTAATCAATACTGCAACCTCCCATCCTTTTTTACCCAGGAATGTTGAGCTGCCATACCTGCTCATCTTTCAGCCATGTCTCTGTAATAGCTATGATATCATACTCCCAAGTGTCTATCTGTACTCTCAGCTCATCTGCCTTATTTCCTATACTCCTTGCATTGAAGTAAATTTAGCACCACCAAACTTCCTTGCTGTCTATTTGCTAGCTCTTGTTTTTTCTATCTTCAAAATTCACTTTCTACTTTTTTGCTTTCCAATTCCAGCAAATTCCTTACTGAATCTATTCTCCAGTTCTCATCCCCCGCCAAGCTAGTTTAAACCCTCCCCAACAGCACCAGTAAACCCTCCCGCGAGCATATTGGTCTCGGCTCTGTTGGGGTAAAACCCATTCGGCTTGTTCAGGTCACACCTCCCCCAGAAAGTCCCATTGCCTCAGGAATCTAAAGCCCTCTCTCCTGCACTCTCCTTCCAGCCACACATTCATCTGTCCTATCCTTTTATCTCTGTACTCACTGACATGTGGCACTGGCAGTAACCCTGAGATTACTACCTTTGAGGTCCTGCTTTTTAATCTATCTTCTAGCTCCCAAAATCTGCCTGCAGGACCTCATCCCTCTTTCTACCTATGTCATTGGTACCGATATGGACTACGACCTCTGGCTGTTCACCCTCTCCCCCCAGAATGCCCTGCAGCCACCCTGTGACATCCTTGACCTTGGCACCAGGGAGGCAACATACCATCCTGGAGTCACATCTGCGGCGCAGAAATGCCTGTCTGCTCCCCTATTGAATCCCCTATCACTATTGCTCTTTCACTCTTCTCCCCCCCCCCCCCCTTTGCAACTGAGCCCCCCGTGGTGCCGTGGACTTGGCTCTGGCTGCACGCCCCAGAGTAACCATTGCCCCCAGTATTCAGAACATAATACAGGAGAGCGAGATGCACTCAGGGGACTCCTGCACTACCTGCTTGGTCCTCCTCTTCTGTGTGGCGGTCACCCACTTCCTCTCTGCCTGCACACTGTTAAGCTGCTGGGTGGTCACCTCTAGAAACACGAAGCTCTCAGCCTCGCGGATGGACCGCAGTGACTCTAGCCGTCGCTCAAGCTCTGAAACCTGGAGCTCAAGTTGCTGGAGCTGGCAACACTTCCTGCACATGTGGTCGTCCAGGCTACACAAAGTGTCCAGGACTTCCCACATGGTACAGGATGTGCACTCCACGATACTGAGCTGCCCTGCCATGCCTCTATTTAACAGACTAAGAACTAATCCAGCAGAATCTTTTTGTTAAAAATTAACAAAAAACACTCACCAGCTACTCACCAATCACTTGGGGTAATTTACAATGGTGCGTGATCCTGTCCACAATTTTATAGGCTATGAACTAACTTAGCAGAATAAAACTTAATGCTCAAAAAAACCACTCACCAGCTACTCACTAATCAGCTCCTTCCCTTGTACCTACGTCACTTTTTCTATCTGACGTCACCCTTTCGAATTATACCTCTGTTGTTACTCCCAGCTCCTGCTCAGATCTCGGCCAGGTCCGCTGCCTCCTCTGGTCTCGAACCTGCACTCTGCGTTTCTTTTATCGCCGCTCTCACTCTGCTCCCGCTCAGATCTCGCCCAGGTCCATGGCCACCGAACATATGTGGACAATGTTTGAGGACAGGATCACGCACTGTTGTAAAGTACCCCAAGCTGGAATAGCCTACTGATCCATATTACCTCAGCTCATATATGAAGAATGGGAAAAGTAGTGTTGCATAGGGAAAGGAAGCTCAGCAAGTCACTTTCATCAGCGCTAGAGGAGAGAAAAATTGAAAACAAAAGAGTTTCCTCAGGCGACATGAGGAAAACCATTTTTATGCAGTGGTTAGGATCTGGAATGCACTGCCTAAAGGGTGGTTAAGGCCAGATTCAAGTATGGCTTTCAAAAGTGAATTGGATAAGTACCTCAAGAAAAAAAATTTGCAGGGTTACAGGGAAAGGGCGGGGGAGTGGGACTAGCTGTAGTGTTCTTGCAGAGAGATGGCATGGGCTCACCAGGCTGAATGGCCTCCTTCTGTGCCAATTCTGTAACAATTCTATGGCCCCAATATTGGTGGCCTTACCGCCCACTGCCGACTGCTGCTGAGTATTGCTGCCATTTTCCTCTCTCTCCCAGTTTCCACTTGGGCTGGAGCGGGCGGGAGGGACCACTGGGAACCGCCCGCTGACGTCCTCTGGCGGCCAAGTCGCGTAAGTGGCCTCCCGTCCGTCGAGATGCCAGATTGGTGCGGGTGGGAGTTGGTGCCAGCAGGGGGAAGGACAGCTGTGTGGAGGCTGTTCTTACCCCGACGGTAGGTATGAAGACAGGAAAGAAAAAGTTAGTGAACATCTTTTTTTAAAAAATGTTTATAGTGACTTACATGGATAGGGTCCCCTGAAGGTGTTCCGGTGGGTATTTTTTTGGTAATGTGTTTTACTTTTCAGAGTCTGACTCCCTGGGCCCGACTCCATCCTCGGCGGCATTTGGGTGGCAAGCTCATTTGCCGCCGAGATTGAGAGCTCCCGCCCGCTGCTGCCCAGATTGACAGCTTAAGCCGTTATTTTGCCGCCGGGCGGTACTGCCACCTCTTTTAAAGGAATCTTTCAGGCAAAGTACTGCCCGGTCTCTCGGCGGCCATCGGTGGTCCTTTGGGAGCAAATGGGCGGGCCTTGCAGCTCATGAAAACCGGAGCCTATGATTCTATGATTAAAAAGGGATGGATTTGTTGGCTTAATGGCTTTCTCTTTTTGCTAAAACCGCCCCTGTAATTTGCAACGGTTCTTCCCCACGTTCCTTTGCCGTAACTTTGGCGGAAGGTAAATGACCATTTTTCCAAGGTTTTCGCTAATCTTCTGCTGAAGTTACAGCAGGAGATAAAGGATCTACCTGAGACTTGAGTTCAGACACACGCATTGTATTTGTTTAATTCACCAGTTGAACTGATGGCTTCACTGATGCAAATCAGTCTTACATTCCTTTGCAAGCCGCCGCTCGTTTTGCCTCTTTGCTTGCAGGTTACTATTATGCAGGAGGCACTTATCTGACACAAAGTAACTTGCACCCAAGAGGAACTGTCATCAGACAGCCTGTAGGTACACAACATTATGGCGGATGTTATTGTGCTAAATGGACTTGGGTTCTTTCCCAAGCTACAGTATACATTTGAGGAGAAAATCAGCGTTTTTTTTCTCTTTTAAACAAGTTAAAGCTTTTACCTAAACAAATCAAATATTGTCTCTGCAAAGACACAAATCAGTGAGACTAGAAATAGGTTTCTGCAGTCTGGTGTCAGACAAATTGCCATCAGAAATACTTCCACGGGACTGTCAAATATCGGAAATATAAATGAGCACAGACATTCTCTTAGATTCTCTGAACTACAGTAACAAATCAAATTACTCGACCTGTGTCAGCAGAGTCTTGTGCTTTATTGATAGATCCTGTGAGCAAGCAAAATGAAAACCATCAGGCTTCAATCCTGGGAAGACTGCAATTTCAATCTGTGTGGTGTTGTAGTTATCTTAAATACAGAAATTGTAGCAATATCTGAGAAACTTGCCATAAATTAATTTTATTACCTGAATCTCACTGTGCTGTACAACACCCGGGTCCTGAGATTCCTGGAGTTGGACAGGGCGGCAAACAATTTTGCTGCCTGGGAAGGGCTAGGAATTTGAGGCATCGCCCCAGCAACCAAACCCCATTATCCCAACACCCATCTGCTTCTTTCCTACACCCCTATTGTCCCAACACCCCCATTGCCCCAACACCCCCTTTGCCCCAACACCCCCATGGTCCTAACAGCCCCATCATCTCAACACCCCCATGGTCCTAACACCCCCATGGTCCTAACACCCCCATCATTCAAACACCCCCATCATCGCAACACCCCTCCCCCATCAACTCAGCACCCCCCTCCATCATCCCAATACCCCTCCCCTATTGCCCCAACACCCCCATCATCCAAACACCTCCACCATCCCAACACTCCTCCCCCATCGCCTCAACACCCTTCCACATCACCCCACACCCCTCCCCATCACCATAACACCCATCCCCATCACCCTAACACCCCTCCCCCATCACCCCAACATCCCTCCCCATCACCCTAACACTCCTCCCCATCACCCCACACCCCTCCTCATCACCCTAACACCCCTCCCCCATGATCCCTCCTCCCCATCACCCCAACACCCCTCCCCCATCGCCCCAACACCCCTCCCCCATCGCCCCAACACTCCTCCCCATCACTCCAATACCCCTCCTTATCACCCTAACACCCTTCCCATCAACCCAATACCTCTACCCATCACCCTAACATGTCTTCCCATCAACCCAAAACCCCTCCCCATCAACCTAACACCCTTCCCCATCACCCCAACACCCCTCCCCATCATCCAAACATCCCTCCCCATCACCCCAACACCCCTCCCCTATCAACCCAACAGCCCTCCCTATCACCCTAGCACCCCTCCCCATCACCCCAACACCCCTCCCCCATCAACCCAACAGCCCTCCCTATCACCCTAACACCCCTCCCCATCACTCCAACACTCCTCCCCATCAAGAGGTATGGCGAGAAAGCAGGAATGGGGTACTGAAGTTGCATGTTCAGCAATGAACTCATTGAATGGCGGTGCAGGCTCGAAGAGCCGAATGGCCTACTCCTGCACCTATTTTCTATGTTTCTATGTTTCTATGTTTCTACCCCAACACTCCTCCCCATCGCCCTAACACCCCTCCCCATCATCCTAACACCCCTCCCCATCATCCTAACACCCCTCCCCATCACCCCAACACCCCTCCCCCATCATCCAAACACCAGTCCACATCACCCCAATACGCCTCCCCATCACCCCAACACCCCTCCCCCATCATCCAAACACCCCTTCCCATCAACCCAACACCCCTCCCCATCACCCCAACACCCCTCCCCCATCATCCAAACACCAGTCCACATCACCCCAACACCCGTCTCCCCATCAACCCAACACCCTTCACCCATCATCCAAACACGCCACCCCCATCATGAAGAGCCGGTGTCTGGGAAGATTCTCAGGCTTCCCTGGGAAATTTCGGACACTCTGCCTTTAAGATGCCTCAGTAGAACTCGCACCTACTGCTGAAGCCCCCAGAAAGGACCCCAAAGCTAGTGGGAGAAAGTTAGTAACTCACAGAGGGAATCCATCACATTTTTTAAACAATTGAGTTAAAAACGTTTCTTCCCTTTTTCTGGCCCTTTGATGACGAAATTTGGGCAACTTTGGCTTCCGCCAGTGAGATCAGAGGGAGTGCAACTATAGCACCCTAGTTAGTAGGTGAGCTGTCACTAGGATTTAGGGTTCCTTCTCCGATTTGAGGCTGGGGCTAGGGCACAGAGGGGTTCCATTCCACTCCGCATGCACATGTTCGGCAGAGCGGACTCCCAGGAATTTTGGAGACGAGGAATTAAACAGCCCCTCTCATGTACCATTCACATTTTCATGTGAGGTAAGCCTGTAAGTTGGATCATAAACTTACAACAGTGGGGCACTCAAAAAGCAGCAGTAAGTTATTTTAGTTGATAATTAAAATCCATTCTATAAAGCCAACCATTATACAAGGGGGCTTACATAGCATCATTGAGATTTTTCCATAACCTGAACTTTAAAATGAGATCCACTCAGAATTGTTATTAACACTAGTCCTAGTTAAAAGCTTGCTTAAAAGCTTCACAATCTACAGTGACTGTGTAATAAAATCAGAAAATCTTGGAAATCATGTGAAAAGGGAAAAGATAGGTTATGGTTTCAAGTCTGAGTTTATAGCCAGTTCCATGAGTCAGAACTACTGTATAACACAAGTTAGTTTGTGGTTCAGCTGCATGGAGGGGGGCTGGGGGGAGAAAATAGAGTGGGAGAGCAATAGTGGTAAGGGATCCGATAGTTAGGGGAGCAGACAGGCATTTCTACGGCCGCAGACGTGATTCCAGGATGGTATGTTGCCTCCCTTGTGCCAGGGTCAAGAATGTCACTGAGTGGCAGCAGGGCATTCTGGGGAGAGAGGGTGAACAGCCAGAGGTTGTGGTCCACATCGGTGCCAATGACATAGGTAGAAAGGGGGATGAGGTCTTGCAGGCAGATTTTAGGGAGCTAGGAAAGAGATTAAAAAGCAGGACCGCAAAGGTAGTAATCTCCGGATTACTCCTGGTGCCACATACAGAAATAGGAGGAGAGAGCTGATGAATGCATGGCTGGAGAGATATGCAGGAGGGAGGACTTTAGATTCCTGAGGCATTGGGACAATACTGCAGAAAGCCTAGAGGAGTATAGAAAGTGCAGGGGTGAAATTAAAAATGAAATTAGGAAAGCAAAGAGAGGGCATGAAAAAATATTGGCAAGTAAAAGCAAGGAAAACCCGAAGATGTTTTATAAATACATTAAGAGCAAGAACATACCAAAAGAAAGAGTAGGGCCTATAAGAGACCATAAAGGTAATCTGTGTGTGGAGGCGGAAAACGTGGTACTTAATGAATACTTTGCATTTGTTTTCACAAAAGAGAGGGACAATGCAGACTTTGCAATCAGGGAGGAGGCGTGTGAAATATTAGATGAAATAAACATAGTGAGAGCAGAAGTAGGAAGGCGTTTAGCACCTTTGAAAGTGGAGAAATCTCCAGGTCCAAATGAAATGTATCCCAAGCTGTTAAGAGAAGCAAAAAAAGAAATAGCAGAGACTCTTACCATCATTTTCTAATCCTCTCTGGCTACAGGTGTGGTGCCGGAGGACTGGAGGACTGCTAACATTGTACCGTTGCTTAAAAATGGAGAAAAGGATAGACCGAGTAATTACAGGCCAGTCAGTCTAACCTCAGTGGTGGAAAAATTATTGGAAAAAATTCTGAGGGGCGGGATAAATCTTCATTTAGAAAGATTAATCAAGGACAGTCAGCTTGTATTTATTAAGGGAAGGTCGTGTTTGACTAACTTGATTGAATTTTTTGAGGAGGTAACAAGGATGGTCTAGTCTATATGGACTTTAGTAAGGCTTTTGATCAGGTTCCACATGGCATACTTCACGAAAGTAAAAGCCCATGGGATCGAAGGTAAAGTGGCAAATTGGATCCAAAATTGGCTCAGAGGCAGGAAACAAAGGGTAATGTTTGATGGGTGTTTTTGTGACTGGAAGGCTGTTTCCAGTGGGGTTCCGCAGGGCTCAGTACTAGATCCCTTGCTTTGTGTGATTTTTTTTCAATGATTTAGACTTGAAAGGAGGGGTTATCATGAAGAAGTTTGCAGATGATACAAAATTGGCAGTGTGGTTGATAATGAAGAAGAAAGCTGTAGACTGCAGGAAGATATCGATGGACTGTTCAGGTGGGCAGAACCGTGGCAAATGGAAGTGTGAGGTCATACATTAGGGGAGAGTTAACAAGGCAAGGAAATACACAATAAATGGTAGGACACTGAGAAGTGTAGAGGAACAGTGGGACCTTGGAGCGCATGTCCACAGATCCCTGAAGGTAGCAGGACAGGTAGATAAGGTGGCGAAGAAGGCATACAGAATACTTGCCTTTATTAGCCAAGGCATAGAATATAAGAGCAGGGGGGTTATGCTTGAACTGTATAAAACACTAGTTAGGCCACAGCTAGAGTACTGTGTGCAGTTCTGGTCACCACATTACAGGAAAGATGTGATTACACGAGAGAGGGTACAAAGCAGATTTACAAGGATGTTGCCTGGACTCGAGAATTTTAGCTATGAGGAAAGGTTTTCTTTGGAACAGAGGAGGCTGAGAGGAGACCTAATTGATGTATATAAATTATGAGGGGTCTAGATAGAGTGGATAGGAAGGACCTATTTCCCTGAGCAAAGGGGTCAATAACCAGGGGGCATAGATTTAAAGTAATTGGTAGGAGGTGTAGAGCGGACATGAGGAGAAATGTTTTCATCCAGAGGGTGGTGAGGGTCTGGAACTCACTGCCTAAAAGGCTGGTAGAGGCAAAAACCCTCACCACATTTAAGAAGTACTTGGATATGCACGTGAAGTGCTGTAACCTACAAGGCTACGGACCAAGTGCTGGAAAGTTGGATTGGGTTGGATAGCTGTTGGCCGGCTGGCACAGACACGATGGGCCAAATAGTCTCCTTCCATTCTGTAAATTTCCATGATTCCATGATGTTCTGCTTAATCTTGTCCAAATGGCTGAGGGTTACTCAATAATTTCATGTTAATGTTGTTGTAATAAACTCTACTGGTCTGGATTGATTGAGATGTTTATTTTGTGTTTAGTAACCTTGCACTACAAAGTGCATCAAAGTAATGATTACAATCGTTGATGTGGTGTTAGTTTTGTTGCAGGAGACTTGCCCTCTATTCGTTACCTGTGCTGCCACCTACTATTTACACTTAGTAAGTCCTGACAGTTCATTCATAACGAGCAGAGCATGGCTAGTTTGTACCTCATGTATAAGTGCAATGCTGTAGGCTGGTTAATGTCTATACTATTGTGTTCCTAACACAGATGAGGCTGCACACAGGGAGGTTAAAGTAATAGTGACCTCAGTCTTTATTAAGACACTCCAGAGTGAGGAACAGACCTTAGGGGCCAGCTTATATACGGTGCTCCCAAGGGATGCTGGGATCCCTTGGGACTTCAGGGGATGCACTCCCTGATGGTGGAACATGGGAGTGCATGCATTACAGATACACATCATCACGCCCCACCAAAGTCAAAGTGAAAACTATTTACAAGGTGAGGCGGTCGGGAGCCTTTCTTTCCCTGGTGGACCGCCTCGGTACAAATGTCTGTTCTGGTGTGTTGGCTGTGCTCTCGCTGGGCTGACGTGTTGTTGGGTGAGCCTGGCCTTGCTGGGCTGTTGGGCGTGATGGGTTCGATTTCCTGGTCCGGCGTGGTATCGTTGATCCTTTTGATGTGTGTTGTGGGCTCGAAAAAGGTGGTGTCTGCTGAGGGTTGTTCAGGGCAGTCTGTGAACCGCAGCCTCGTTTGGTCCAGGTGCTTTCTGCAAATTTGTCCATTGTCTAGTTTGACTACAAACACCCTACTTCCTTCTTTAGCTATCACCGTGCCCGCGATCCACTTGGAACCATGTCCATAGTTTAGCACATACACAGGGTCATTCAGATCAATTTCCTGTGACACAGTGGCGCGACCATCGTTTACATTTTGTTGCTGCCACCTACTCTCTACCTGATTATGCAGGTTGGGGTGAACCAGCGAGAGTCTGGTTTTAAGTGTCCTTTTCATGAGTAGCTCAGCCGGGGGCACCCCTGTGAGCGAGTGGGGTCTTGTCTGGTAGCTGAGCAGTACTCGGGACAGGCGGGTTTGGAGTGAGCCTTCTGTGACTTGTTTAAGGCTATATTTGATTGTATGCCCGCTCTGCCTGCCCATTGGAGGTTGGTTTAAACAGCGCCGAGGTGACATATTTGATCCCATTGCGGGTCATGAATTCTTTAAATTCGGCACTGGTAAAACATGGCCCGTTGTCACTGACCAGTATATCAGGCAGGCCGTGGGTGGCAAACATGGCCCTCAGGCTTTCAATGGTGGCGGTGGCGATGCTTCCCGACATTATTTCACATTCAATTCATTTTTGAAAAAGCATCCACCATCACCAAGATCATTTTACCGAGAAACGGGCCCGCATAGTCGACATGGATCCTTGACCATGGTCTGGAGGGCCAGGAGCACAAACTTAGTGGTGCCTCTCTGGGCGCGTTGCTCAACTGAGCACACACGCTGCATTGCCGTATACAGGACTCTTAAGTCAGAGTCGATACCGGGCCACCACACGTGGGATCTGGCTATCGCTTTCATCATTACTATACCTGGGCGTGTGCTGTGGAGATCCTTTTTGGGTAACACTATGCAGTTACCCCACAACAGGCAGTCTTCCTGAATTGACAGCTCACCCTTTCGCCGCTGGAACAGCTTGATTGGCTCTTGCATTTCAATGGGAATGCTGGCCCAGCTCCCATGCAGTACACAGTTTTTTACTAGGGACAGCAGAGGATCTTGGCTGGTCCAAGTCCTAATCTGGCGGGCCGTGACAGGTGATTTATCATTTTCAAATGCTTCCATGACCATCAACAAGTCTGCGGGCTGCGCCACCATCAACAAGTTTGCAGGCTGCACCACTTCCACCCCCGTGGTGGGCAATGGTAGCTGACTGAGAGCATCCGCACAGTTCTCGGTGCCTGGCCTGTGGCGGATGGTATAGTTATATGTTGAAAGCGCGAGTGCCCACCTTTGTATGCGGGCTGAGGCATTAGTATTTATCCCCTTGTTTTCAGCGAACAGGGATATGACGGGCTTGTGATCAGTTTCCAGCTCAAATATGAGGCCAAACAGGTACTGATGCATTTTCTTTACCCCGAACACACACGCCAATGCCTCTTTCTCAATCATGCTGTAGACCCTCTCGGCCTGAGACAAGCTCCTGGAGGCATAGGCGACAGGTTGCAACGTCCCCGCAACGTTAGCTTGTTGTAATGCACACCCGACTCCGTACGACGACGCATCACATGCTAACACAAGTCTTTTATATGGATTATACAATGCAAGCAGCTTGTTGGAGCATAAAATGTTTCTGGCTTTCTTAAAAGCAATTAGTTGTTTTTTTCCCCATACCCAGTTCTCACCTTTACACAATAACACATGTAGGGGCTCTAAGAGGGTGCTTAACCCCGGCAGGAAGTTACCAAATTAGTTGAAGAGTCCCAGGAACGACCACAGCTCCGTGACGTTCTGTGGTCTGGGCGTGTTCCTGATAGCCTCTGTCTTGGCGTCTGTGGGTCGAATGCCATCCACCACCATCTTTCTCCCCAAAACTCCACTTCTGTTGCTATGAAGATGCATTTTGACCTCTTCAGCGGCAGCCCTACGCAATCCAGTCGCTGGAGGACCTCCTCCAGGTTTTGTAGGTGCTCGACGGTGTCCCGACCCGTGACCAATATGTTGTCCTGAAAAACCACCGTGCGTGGTACCGACTTGAGTAGGCTATCCATGTTTCTCTGGAAGATCGCTGCAGCCGACCGAATTCCAAACGGGCATCTGTTGTAGATGAACAGTCCCTTGTGCATGTTAATGCAGGTGAGGCCCTTCGAAGACTCTTCCAGCTCCTGCGTCATGTAGAGCTTGGTGAACGTCTTGCCTCCTGCTAGCATCGCAAATAGGTCGTCTGCCTTAGGTAGCGGTATTGGTCCTGTAGCGAGAAACGATTAATAGTTACTTTATAATCGCAGCAAATCCTGATCGTGCCATCATTTTTGAGTACTGGAACAATCGGGCTGGCGCACTCGCTGAATTCCACTGGGGAGATGATGCCCTCGCGTTGCAGCCTGTCCAGCTCAATTTCCACTCTCTACCTAATCACGTGAGGTACCGCTCGCGCCTTTGTGGTGAATGGGTCGTGCCTCTGGGACCAAGTGGATCCGCACCTTTGCCCCGGAAAAGTTTCCAATGCCTAGCTCAAAAAGGAAAGGAAATTTGTTCAGAACCTGGGTACATGAGGCCTCATTGACATGTGATAGCGCTCGGATGTCATCCCAGTTCCAGTGGATTTTGCCCAGCCAGCTCCTTCCAAGCAGTGTGGAGTCATCGCCTGGGACAATCCAGAGTGGCAGTTCATGCACCGTGCCCTCGGAGGTGACCTTGACGATGGCGCTGCCCAGGACAGTAATAAGCTCTTTGATGTACATTCTCAGTTTCATGTGGATGGGGCTCAGGGCTGGTCTGATTGCCTTGTTGCACCACAGTCTCTCAAACATCTTTTTACTCATGATGGATTGGCTCGCGCCAGTGTCCAGTTCCATGGCTACGGTAAGCCATTCAATTTTACATTTAGCATTATAGGTGGACATTTCGTCGAAAATGTGTGTACCCCGTGTACTTCAGCATCTACCTCCTCTCTCTGAGGCTCGAAATTGCTTTGATCCACCATGGATCGATCTTCCTCTGCCACTTGGTGGTTAGCAGGTTTTGCAGAGCTTGCAGCACATCTGCAAGCTCATTGGAGGTGCCCCATTGTTCCACAGCTCTTGCAAACATACCCTTTGAAACAGGATGAGTAGGCTCAATGGAAGCCTCCACAATGCCAACAAGGTGTGAATTGCCTTGCATTCATCCTTTGTTGGGGACTCTGAGTCATCTGGGTCACCTGAGGCCGTTGCAGACTCATGGTTTCTGCCCTGTACATTTCTGCTCGCAAACACAGTTCCAGTTAATTTATGAACATTGCTAGCACTTGTGTGCTGAGAGATTTGTTTGGTGTTATCACTGGTGGACATAAACGCCTGTGCTATCGCAATGGCCTTACTGAGGGTCGGTGTCTCTACAGTCAAAAGTTTTCGTACGATGGTCTCGTGGCCAATGCCCAGTACAAAAAAGTCTCTGAGCGTTTGCTGCAGGTAGCCATCAAACTCACATTGTCCTGCAAGTCGCCTTAGCTCGGCGACGTAGCTCGCCACTTCCTGACCTTCAGATCGCTGGCACGTGTAGAACCAATACCTTGCCATCAGCACACTCTCCCTCAGGTTAAGATGCTCCTGAACCAGTGTTCACAGCTCCTCATACGACTTATCTGTGGGTTTCACTGGAGCCAGAAGATTCTTCATGAGGCTGTAGGTCGGTGCCCCGCAAACCGTGAGGGGGACCGCTCTCCTTTTTGCAGCGCTTCCTTCTCCGTCCAGCTCATTGGTTACAAAGTATTGGTCTAGCCGTTTGACATTGGCTTCCCAGTCCTCACCCTCCGAGAACTTCTCCAGGATGCCCACAGTTTGCTGCATCTTTGCATTGGATTCGTGTACTCATCACCAGTTATTGTGTTCCTAACACAGATGAGACTGCACACAGGGAGGTTAAAGTAACAGTAACCTCAGTCTTTAATAAGACACTCCAGAGTGAGGAACAGGCCTTAGAGGCCGGCTTATATACGGTGCTCCCAAGAGATGCTGGGATCCCTTGGGACTTCAGGGGATGCACTCCCTGGTGGCGGAACATGGGAATGCATGCTTTACAGATACACAACTTATACCAGCAATGAAAATGAGCAGATAATTGAGGACAGCAAACTTTGTAAGTGGTAGAGCAGCCACCAATGTGTAGTATTTCAGACAGAGGTAGCACTGGCCAGATAAAATTGGCCATGTGATTGATAATGAAGAAGAAATTTGTAGTCTGCAGGAAGATATTAATGAACTGGTCAGATGGGCAAAACAATGGAAAATGGAATTCAATTTGGAAAAGTGTGAGGTAATGCATTTGGAGATGGCTAACAAGGCAAGGGAGTACACAATAAATGATAGAGCACTAAGAAGTATAGAGGAACAGAGGGACCTTGGAGTGCGTGTCCACAAATCCCTGAACATAACAGGACAGGTAGTTAAGGAGTTAAGGTGGTTAAGAAGGCACATGGGCTACTTGCCTTTATTAGCCAAGGATTAGAATATAAGAGTAGGGATGTTATGCTTGAACTGTATAAAACACGAGTTAGGCCACAGCTAGAGTACTGCGTGCAGTTCTGGTCACCACATTACAGGAAATATGTGATTGCACTAGGGAGGAGGTTTACGAGGATGTTGCCTGGACTGGAGAATTTTAGCTGTGAGAAAAGATTGGATAGACTGGGGTTTGTTTTCTTTGGAACAGAGGAGGCTTAGGGGAGATCTAATTGAGATGTAGAAAATTATGAGGGGCCGAGACGGGGTGGATAAGAAGGATCTACTTCCCTTAGCAGAGGGGTCAACAACCGGGGGGCATAGTTTTAAATTAATCGGTAGGAGGTTTAGAGGAGATTTGAGGAGAACATTTTTCACCCAGATGGTGGTGGGGGTTTGGAATTCACGGCCTGAAAGGCTGGAAGAGGAAGCTACCCTCATAGCATTTAAAAAGTACTTGGATGTGCACTTGAAGTGCTGTAACCTACAAGGCTACGGACCAAGAGTTGGAAAGTGGGATTAGGCTGGATAGCTCATGATCGGCCAGCATGGACACGATGGGCTGAATGGCCTCCTTCTGTGCTGTAAATTTCTATGACTCTCTGATAAACAGTGTCTCACCCTTGGCACCGAATATTTCTCCCATATCAAGCCCAAATTGCATGTACGCCAGCATCCACTTTTATGAATGTGTATACTCTACTCATCTCCAACCAATGCTGAACCTGTGGGTTCAGTGGAATCAACAAAAGTTGGGCATACATTCATTTAGAGAGGGATGTCTTTTTAATAAATGTCTGAGGCTGAACCAAACTGTTCGCAACCTTGGTGAGCTTCTGACCACATATCTGTGCCATCAATAATACCACCTATTTCCACCTCTGTGACCATCACCCACTTCATCCCGTCTCAGATAATCTGCTGCTGAAACCTTCAACCGTGCCTTTGTTACTTCTAGACTGTACTATCTCAATGCAATCTTGGCTGGCCTACCACTATTTACCCTCCGGAAAATTGAGATCATCCAAAATTCTGCTGCCCGTGTCCTAACTCGCACCATTTCCTGTCCCCCCCATCACCCTTGTGCTTGCTGACCTGCTTTGGCTCCTGGTTAAGCAAATCCTCAATTTTAAAATGTTATGCTTGTTTTCAAATGCCTCTACCTATCTCTGTAATTTCCTCCAGCCCGACTATACTCCAAGATATCTACGCTCCTACAATTCTGGCCTCTTGAGTATCCCTGATTTTAATTGCTTCACCATTGGCGGCCGTGCTGGCTGAATGTAGAGAAAAGGGGAAGCATTTTGTTTCTGTATGAAAAAAGCAAGCTGAGCCATGTGAATCAGGCACTGAGATAAGGGGCGCAGTTGCTTTGACACCATATACTGCGAAAGCAATCAGGCCTGCAGGCCGCAAGTACATAAAGATTGGCCTACTCATTACAGTACAATAAAAAAAGCTTTTGGGACAGTGTTTGAGGCCGGAAAGATTAGGACTTGGTGTAAACACCTCAAGCGTGGCATCAGCTTGGTGGGATACTGGTATGAGTAAATGCATCCCATGGTAGCCGAATAATATAAGGGTAGAACCTGGCTTCAAAAGTTAGAGCGCTCTCATAGATAGCCAGAAGCCCTTTCTCCTTAATAAAGCTTACAAGTCTGATCAACTTGAACTTCGTGCTGTTTAAAACCACTTGGCCTGAATCATATGAAGGTTATTGTTGCAGGACCAACCACCTTTTGTTGTGACCGTAACCACGGGAAATCCACCAACAATGACTAATGGATAACAGGTTAACCATTTCCCCTCCGTGTTCCTATGACAGAATGGTCATTCTGCAGTTGTATGTATACTTTGTTATGTATGCATGTAGACCTTACCCAAATGTAAGACTTGCCACCAGGGGCACACCTGTGGGAGACCTTAAGGGTCACCTGTGCACCCTGGGGCAAGCAGGTATAAAAGGTGACTCACCATGTTGCTTCCTCACCCTGGAGTCTAAAATAAAGAGACCAATATCACAACAGTTTGAGCTTGCGATATAGTCCTGTGGATTTATTCTGAACGTAACATACTTCTACTGCAGCGGGGTTTGAACAACATTGCTCAAGATAGCATTGTGAGTCTGGATGGTAACTAATGAGATTGCCAACAAGATTGAAACTCTTGACTCTTGCAGCTATGTTGTGAGAAACGAAAAGATTAATAAATGTCTCCTGTTCAACTTATTGAAAAAATGGCAAACTATACTGACAGGATAAATTGAGGAGTAGACTGGGTATATTTAGATTATACCCCCTGGAGATGAAGTGGTGTTAGGTGATCTGATTGAGGTATTTAAAATAATGAAGTGAATTAACAAGGAAAGTAGGGAGCCACATCTTCCCTTCCCCTCCCCTTTTAGCATTCCGAAGGGCCCGCTCCCTCCGCGACACCCTGGTCCACTCCTCAATCACTTTCCCATGGCACCTTCCCATGGTAAGGGAGGAGGTAAATGGGCAGGTGTTGTATCTCCAGGAGATGCAACACCTGCCCTTTTACCTCCTCCCTTACCACTGTCCAAGGCCCAAAACACTCCTTCCAGGGGAAACAGCGATTTACTTGTACTTCTTTCAATTTAGTATACTGTATTTGTTGCTCATGATGTGGTCCCCTCTACATTGGGGGACCAAACGCAGATTGGGTGACCGCTTTTCAGAACATCTCCATTCAGTCTGTAAGCGTGACCCCGAACTTCCAGTCGCCTATCACTTTAATTCTCCATTCCATTCCCACTCCGATCTCTCCGTCCTCGGCCTCCTACACTGTTCCAATGAAGCACAATGTAAGCACGAGGAACAGCACCTCATCTTTTGTTTAGGCACTTTACAGCCTTCTGGACTCAACATCAAGTTCAACAATTTCAGACCATAACCTCTGCCCCTATTTTTTTTCTTTTTTTCTGTTTTGTTTTCTCTTTCCCCCAACGGCAGCTGTTGATGATTCTACCATCTCTATTTACATCCTATCTAGACTTTTCTTTTGTTTCTTAACTTGTCCCATTACCATCTCCTTTTGCCTTGCACCATCATCCCTTTTGTCTCTTAATCTTTTCTGCCTTACAATCTATCACAGACCTTCCCTTTTGTTCTTTCTTCCCCTCCATTTGCTTAAAAACCTGTTTCATATCTAACATTTTCCAGTTCTGACGAAGGGTCATCGATCTGAAACATTAACTCTGTTTCTCTCTCCACAGATGTTGCCTGACCTGGTGAGTATTTCCTGTATTTTCTGATTTTATTTCAGATTCCAGCATCTGCATTATCTGAAGTACAAGTAGTAACCATACAACTTGTAAATTCTTGATAGAATGGTTAGACGACTGAAATGATAAGCTATATTCAGTACTGAGACCAGGGCAGTAACAGTAATAGAAGATTGGCCATAATGTCATACATTCAGTTTTTTAAGGTTACAAATCCCTTTTCAATTACAATGATCCAGCTTATTCACTTGATAATCATATGTAGGAACACAGGAAAACAGAAGGTGAAGATGGATGAATAAGCTGATAGGAGAGTTTTACGTTCTTCAGAAAGTTAAGCCTTACTCGTCACAGTCAATAATATTGTTTCACAAACTATAGACTCATCCAATAATGGATTTCCATAGACTTCTATATCAATCTGCAAGAGAAAAACAATCTCTTTGTCATGAAATGCAAAGCTGTTAAGATCATCATTCTCTGCAACATCATAGATTTGACTGGGGTGCTGGATCATCAAACCTGGATGCTTATATCAGGATCACACGTGTTAACCACATCTCTATGGTCCTAATACAACACTAACAACCTGTAGTAAAAGGTTTCTTCTGAGGTGTGTTATGAAACAATTTGACACCAATCCACATAAACAGATGACCAAAAGCTTGGTTAGAGAGGTAGGTTTTAAGAACTGTCTCAAAGAAGGACAAAGGGGAGAGGTGGAAAGGTTTAGGGAGGGAATTCCAGAGCCTATGGCCCCAGCAGCTAAAGGCACAGCTGGCAATGGTGGAGTGATTAAAATTGGGGATCTTCAAAAGGCCAGATTGTAGGAGCACAGAGATCTCGGAGGATTGAAGGCCTGGAGGAGGTTGCAGAGATAGGGAGGGGTGAGACCTTGGAGGGATTTGAACACAAGGATGAGAAATTAAACATTTTAAAATTTTGCAAGTCATAGCAGAAATTTGCCAGGTACACTACGTACTCCATAGTTACTGATCTAAAATTGGCAGTGCAGTATAACTGCAGCCGAAGTGACAAGTCAGGCAGCCTGAGGCACAGTGACTCTGAAGTCAAAATGTATCTTCTTTCATCAAGTCCCAGAGAGACGATATAATTATTTATAAGAAAGTAACTTCATCTGCAGCAGGAACATAACTAAACTATCACTAGCATGATCACTCTTTAAGAATAGGTTTATTTAATGCAGATCATTCCTGCGTTTCATCCTTATCTTTATGTGTAATCAGCAGAAGTTATCACAGCAAACCTTGGCAGGCTGACGCTATCATTTGGCTATTAGCTCTTTTTATTGTGAAACCACACTTAAACAGTGGAAAGAGTTCATATAGTTCAGATGAAATGACTATAAACACATATAGTTACCCATTTACTTTCTTTTCTCAAAATCTTTGATTTGATAACTGTATGATTTATTTCCCTCAAAAGAAAAGATGATACATTATAATATTTAGCATAAATTGCTTTTCTATTTTCATACAGACCAATGCAGTGCACAAAGGAAGATGGTTGTGGTGGAGGCCAATCATCACAGCCCCAGAACATCGCTGTAGGAGTTCCTCAGGGCACTGTCCTAGGCCCAACCATCTTCAGCTGCTTCATCAATGACGTTCTTTCCATCATAACGTCAGAAGTGGGGATGTTCGCTGATGACTGCACACTGGTCAGTGTCATTCACAACTCCTCAGATAATGAAGCAGTCCGTGCCCACATGTAGCAAGACCTGGCCGACATTCAGGCTTGTGCTGATAAGTGGCAAGCAACATTCGCACCACACAAGTGATAGGCAATGACTATCTCCAACAAGCGACAGTCTAACCACCGCCTTTTGGCATTCAATGGCATTACCATCACTGAATCCCCCCCACCATCAACATCCTGGGGGGTTACCATTGACTAGAAACTTAACTGAACCAGCCACATAAATACTGTGGCAACAAGAGCAGATCAAAGGGTGAGTATTCTGCAATGAGTGTCTTACATCTTGACTCCCCAAAGGCTTTCCACCATCTACAAGGTGCAAGTCAGGAGTGTGATGGAATACTCTGCACTTGCCTGGATGAGTGCAGCTCCAACAACACTCAGGAAGCTTGACACCATCCAGGACAAAGCAACCTGCTTGATTGGTATCCCATCTACCCCTTAAACATACACTCCCTCCACCGTGGCTGCAGTGTGTACCATCTACAAGATGCACTGCAGAAACTCACCAAGGCTTCTTCGGCAGCACCTCCCAAACCCACGACCTCTACCACCTAGAAGGACAAGGGCAGCAGGTGCATGGGAACACCACCAAATCCAAGTTCTCCTACAAGTTACAAACCATTCTGACTTGGAAGTATATCGTCGTTCCTTCATCGTCGCTGGGTCAAAATCCTGGAACTCCCTCCCTAACAGCACTGTGGGTGTACCTTTACCACACAGTCTGCAACGGTTGAAGGCGACGGCTCACCACCATCCTCTCAAGAGCAATTAGGAATTGGCAACAAATGCTGGCCTTGCCAGTGACACTCACATCCCATGAACAAATTTTTAAAAACTCTATTATTGATAGTTTGAAATAAACATTGGATGCAAAAATTGTTAAAACTAATTTTTCATTTCACATTACAAATGGAACAAACCCAACATTAACAGCAGTCCGATGCCCTGTTGCACTAAATGGCCTCTCACCCACTTTTCCACCTCCATTTTGTACGTTATGTCACCTCACTCTTGCTTCCTCTTCAGAATCTCTGTCAAGGAATCAAGGACAAATATGAATTCCCTCACGTAACCCCACACTTAAAGAAAGCCACAGAGAGCCTGGCATGTTACAATCCAAGATCTAACAATAACCATTATTAGAGTTGAAGCCTCAGGGAGCTGCTTAACCGAATATAAAATGGATCATTGTTTTAAAGGCATCTATTTCCCTGTCATAATATCATGCTTTGCTTCTAACTAGGCCTTGTTTTGTTCACCATTTGAGTATCATGTACATCAATGACTCTTAAAAGTAAAAATCAGAAAGCAAAAATGTTTTAAAAATCAAATATTAGAAATGAAATGAAGACTATTAATCCCTAAGTCTGGTCTGGATAATCAGTTAAGTTACTGGGTTTCTTCAAATGCTAACACCCGCTAATTAAAAAGTTCCCATTGGGAATGGACCACAGTAAAACCTATCCGAAATGAATAGGAAATATGAACAAAAGAAAGTTTGGAACAAGAAAATGGACAGTCAGTCCACTGGTAGCTAATCTTTAACTAATATATCAATGTCATTTTAAAGCTAGAGTGTACAGGTGGCTGGATGGTACCATACTTGAGCACCACTGGCTCCAGGGTTCAAATCCATAAGAAATAGGAGCAGGGGTAGGCGACACGGCCCCTCGAGCCTGCTCCGCCATTTAATACGATCATGGCTGATCCAATCATGGACTCAGGTCCACTTCCCTGCCCACTCCCCATAACCCCTTAATCCCTTATCGGTTAAGAAGCTGTCTATCTCTGTCTTAAATTTAATCAATGTCCCGGCTTCCACAGCTTTCTGAGGCAGCGAATTCAACAGAGAAGAAATTCCTCCTCATCTCTGTTTTAAATGGATGGCCCCTTATTCTATTATGCCATCTAGTTCTAGTCTCCCCTATCAATGGAAAAATCCTCTCTGCCTGCACCTTATCAAGCCCCCTCATAATCTTATACGTTTCGATAAGATCACCTCTCATTCTCCTGAATTCCACTGAGTAGAGGCCCAACCTCCTCATCCTTTCCTCATAAGTTAACCCCCTCATCACCGGAATCAACCTAGTGAACCTTCTCTGAACAGCCTCCAAAGCAAGTATATCCTTTCGTAAATATGGAAACCAAAACTGCACGCAGTATTCCAGGTGTGGCCTCACCAATAACTTATATAGCTGTAGCAAGACTTCCCTGCTTTTATGCTCCATCCCCTTTGCAATAAAGGCCAAGATTCCATTGGCCTTCCTGATCACTTGCTGTACCTGCATACTATCCTTTTGTGTTTCATGCACAAGTACCCCCGGGTCCCGCTGTACTGCAGCACTTTGCAATCGTTCTCCATTTAAATAATAACTTGCTCTTTGATTTTTTCTGCCAAAGTGCATGACCTCACACTTTCCAACATTATACTCCATCTGCCAAATTTTTGCCCACTCACTTAGCCTGTCTATGTCCTTTTACAGATTTTTTGTGTCCTCCTCAAACATTACTTTTCCTCCCATCTTTGTATCATCAGCAAACTTGCCTCATCATCACCATCATAGGCAGTCCCTCGGAATCGAGGAGCACTTACTTCCACTCCCAAAGTGAGTTCTTTGATGGCTGAACAGTCCGATATGGGAGCCACAGACCCTGTTACAGGTGGGACAGGCATTCGTCGGGGGTCGGGGTCAGTAGGGCTGGTTTGCCGCGTGTTCCTTCCGCTGCCTGTGCCTGGCCTCTTCAGGCTCCTTGCGTTGAGACTCAAAGAGCTCAACGCCCTCCCGGATGGATTTTCTCCACCTCTGCGGCCAGGGTCTCCCAGGTGTCAGTGGTGATGTCACACTTTACCAGGGAGGCTTTGAGGGTGTCCTTATAACGTTTCCGCTGTCCTCCTTTGGCTCGTTTACCATGAAGGAGTTCCGCATAAAGCATTTGCTTAGGAAGTCTCGTATCTGGCATACATACCATGTGGCCTGCCCAGCGAAGCTGATCGAGTGTGGTCAGTGCTTCAATACTAGGGATGTTAGCCTGGTCGAGGACACTGATGTTGGTGCGCCTGTCCTCCCAGGAGATTTGCAGGATCTTGCGGAGACATCGTTGGTGATACATCTCCAGAGACTTGAGGTGCCTTCTATACATTGACCATGCCTCAGACCCATACAGGAGGGTGAGTATTACTACAGCCCTGTAGACCATGAGTTTGGTGGTAGATTTGAGGGCCTGGTCGTCAAACACTCTTTTCCGCAGGCGGCTGAAGGCTGTACTGGCACACTGGAGGCGATGCTGAATCTCCGCATCAATGTCTGCCTTTGTTGATAAGAGGCTCCCGAGATATGGGAAATGGTCCACATTGTCCAGGGCCGCGCTGTGGATGTTGATGATTGGAGAGCAGTGCTGTGTGGCGATGACACGCTGGTGAAGGACCTTTGTTTTACGGATGTTAAGCGTAAGGCCCATGCTTTCATATGCCTCAGTGAATACATTGACTATATCCTGGAGTTCAGCCTCTGAAAGTGCACAGACGCAGGCGTCATCCGCATACTGCAGCTCAATGACAGAGGTTGGGGTGATCTTGAACCTGGCCTGGAGGTGGCATAGGTTAAACAGCTTCCCACTGGTTCTGTAGTTTAATTCCAGTCCAGTGGGGAGCTTGTTGACTGTGAGGTGGAGCATGGCAATGAGGAAGATTGAGAATAGGGTTGGGGCAATGTCGCAGCCCTGTTTGACCCCAGTCCGGACGTGGATTGGGTCTGTAATGGATCCATTGATAAGGATCACGGCCTGCATGTTATCGTGAAGCAGGCGAAGGATGTTGAAAAACTTTTGGGGGCATCCGAAACGGAGGAGGACGCTCCATAGACACTCACAGTTGACAGTGTCAAAGGTCTTTGTAAGATTGAAAAAGGCCATGTATAAGGGCTGGCGCTGCTCCCTGCAGTTTTCCTGCAACTGGCGTGTTGCAAAGATCATGTCTGTTGTGCCCGTAGGGGATGAAATCCGCATTGTGATTCCGGGAGGAGCTCCTCAGCCACATGGAGAAGCTGATTGAGGAGAACTTGAGCAACAACTTTCCCAGTGGCTGAAAGCAGGGAGATTCCCCTGTAGTTGCTGCAGTTGGACTTGTCCCCCTTTTTAAAAATGGTCACAATTACTGCATCTCTGAGATCTCCCGGAATGCTCTCCTCCCTCCAGATGAGAGAGATGAGGTCATGTATCCACGCCAACAGAGCCTCTCTGACATATTTTAGCACCTCAGCAGGGATTCCATCCGCACCCGTAGCCTTGTTATTCTTGAGCTGTTTCATGGCTTTGCCTACCTCGTGCAACGTTGGAGTTTCACTGAGTTGGTGGCGGGTGGCATGCTGCGGGATGGAATCGAGAACACTCGAGTCAAAGGCAGAGTCTTGATTGAGGAGATCTTCAAAGTGCTCCTTCCATCGGGCCCTGACAGCCTCGGTGTCCTTGATGAGTGTTTCCCCGTTCTTGGCCAGGAGTAGGGTGGGGCCTTGGGAGTTTGGACCGTAGGTGGCCTTGACTGCAGTGAAGAATCCTCGCATATCGTGGCTGTCGGCCAGTTGTCGTATCTCCTGCGCTTTCTCCATCCACCACCTGTTCTTTAGGTCCCGAGTTTTTTGTTGGACCTGAGCCTTGAGCCATCTGTAATGTTGTTTTGCAGCTCCCGAGTTGGGCTGTTGCTTGAGGCTCAGAAATGCTTTGCGCTTGCGATCTATTAGTTCTTCGATCTCCTGATCATTTTCATCAAACCAGTCCTGATGTTTTCTGGTTGAGTGACCAAGTGTCTCTTCACAGGCACTGGTTATAGAGGCCTGGAGGGCAGACCAAGCGCTATGGGGATTCAGCATCTAGGGTCATCAAGGCACGCCAGATTGGCTGTGAGGCACTGGCTGTATAGGGCTCTCTTTAGCTGGGTCTCTAAGTGCCCTGGCATTAACTTTTTTGCGGAACTTGGCTACATTACACTCGGTCCCTTCTTCCAAGTCGTTAATATAGATTGTAAATCCAGCGTAGATTAAGGGGATGAAAGTTTCCTCTCTGTTGGCTGAAAATGTCCTTGTGAAATTAGTATGTGGCTGCAGCGCACAATTGGCAATACCACTCAGAAAGGTCATAAAGATTGTCAAATCAAAGATTTTTATTTGTGTAGATTCCAGTTCTAGGCTCTTGCACATCTCCGACTTTAATCGTTACACCACTGGCCTTCAGCTGCTTGGGCCCTAAGCTCTGGAGTTCCCTCCCTATGCCTCTCTGCCTCTCTAACTCTCACTCCTCCTTGAAACCTACCACTTTGGCCAGGCTTTTGGTCACCTGCCCTAGTATCTCCTTATATGGCTCAGTTAAAAATTTTGTTTGATAGCGGTCTTGTGAAGCATCTTGGGACATTTTACTGCATTAAAGGCACGATACAAATGCAAGTTGTTGCTATCATGTCCCAAATCATGTCACATGAATGACATGTTGAAGTGCAGTCATTCTTGTTAGGTAGGCAAACACAACCACCAATTTGAGCAAAGCATGCCCCGACAGCATGAATGACCAATAAATTTTTATTTTGTGGTGTGGGTTCAGGGAAGAATGTCAACCAGGACACCAAGAGAATTACCTGCGGTCTTTATTGTTCACCTCAATGGGTGGATGGGTTGCTGCATTTCAAAAATGTTCTGGCCTAGAAATTTGCTGCGGGTGGTGGCGCAAATCAGGCAGCATCGGGTCGGCTGCCTGTAATACGCAGCGCCTGATATTCAGTGACTATCAGAGGCCTGCATATAATGGCCAGCCGATCCGATACCGCCCGTTTTACACCCCTGCCCAAGACAAAATTCTAGCCCTTTGATTTTTACTTTAGTAACCGACAGGCCACTGTCAGTCAATCAATCAAACATCAGACAAGTGATCTTATACATTTTTACTGTAGAAGTCAGATAGGTTACACATTGCAATAATATTCCTTGAGGAAAAACCCTCTGGGCCCAAGTTTCCACATGATTTGCGCCTGATTTTTAGGAGCAACTGGTGGAGAACGGACTATCTTAGAAATCGCAATTCACACATTTTTATTTCTGCAGTTCTTGTCAGTTAGAACAGTTTCACTTTGGAACAGAATTTCTTCTTCAAAAGGGGGCGTGTCCGGCCACTGACGCCTGATTTCAAAGTTTCCACAGTGAAAAAACTCCAAACTAACTTAGAATGGAGCAAGTGAAGATTTTTGTAGAACTGAAAAAACCTGTTCTACACATTAAAAAATCAGGCGCAGGTTACAAATTAGGCGTCCAGAGCTAGGGGGGGGGGGGGAAGAGAAGTCATTAAATTCTATAATACATCCTTATTTATACTTATACAAATATTATACAAATAAATCCAACCTGAATAAAAATTTATAAGCAAAGAAAAGATTAAATAAACCATGTTCCTACCTGTGTGAAAGTGCTTCAGCCAGGGAGAATGCTGCAGGAAGCCTCACAAGTTGAGGCAGCCATTCCCGCGGGGGGGGGGGGGAGGGGAGGAGGAAGCCGTTCGTTCCCGCGGGGGGGGGGGAGGGAGGAGGAAGCCGTTCGATCCCGCGGGGAGGGGGAGGAGGAAGCCGTTTGATCCCGCGGGGGGGGGGCGGGGAGGGAGGAGGAAGCCGTTCGTTCCCGCGGGGGGGGGGGGGGGGAGGAGGAAGCCGTTCGTTCCCGCGGGGGGGGGGGGGGGGGAGGAGGAAGCCGTTCGATCCCGACGACAGGGGGGGAGGAGGCAGCCGTTCATTCCCATGGTGGGGGGGGAGGAAGCCGTCCCAGACGGCGGGCGGGGGTGGGGGAAGGAGACAGTGAGAAGGCTGCAGGAAGCCTCACAAGTTCAGCAGCCATTTCCCGACGGCAGGGGAGGGAGGCCGTCGGGAAACGACTGCCTTAACTTTCTGAGGCTTCCTGCACCTTCTCACTGCTGCAGGAAGCCTCAGTGCTGATGTGCTGATGGCAATGTGCTTTTATTAAAACATTTTCAAAAATTAAACAGCTACAAAGAACTACAAAAATGGCCGAGTGCCAATGTTTCCTTCACACGGCGCGTGCGCGAACGCTCCAACGTGCATGCGCAGGGTTGCCGGCAGGAAAAAAACTAATTTAAATGGTACCCGCCCCCTCCCACTTACAAAATCGGCGCGAGTGGTAGGCTCCGCCCCCCTGGGCGCCGCGCCAAGCAGACATGGAGCTGCAGGGCGCTCCAGAATCGCGCGTTTTTTTTCCGGCACCGTTTTCGGCGCGAAAAACGGGCGCCCAGCTCGGAGGGGCGGCCATTTTTTATCGTGTGGAAACTTGGGGCCTCTATTTCTATGGTTACCAGTGCCCTTTAAGACAGGACATCCACTTTACAAAAGGAATAAACCAATCATTGAAAATGCTACAAAGTCTAATACTTTGATGTGTCAGTTCAGACATGTGTGGACATGATAAGTAATTTAATAATGTTGTAGTATCACTGATAACATTGCTGTGCACACTTTGGAATGATAATTTTACTCCCAAAAGATTGCCCTCAGTATAAACTTGGACCCTTTTGTTTCTAATGCTGATTTTTTAGCAACAGAAACAATTTTAAATACATAGAATTACATACAGTTTACAGCACAGATATAGGCCTTTCTGCCCAACCAGTCTATGTCGGTGTTTCTGCCCCACACAAGCCTCCTCCCACCCTTCAGTGGGTAGCACTCTCGCCTCTGAGTCAGAAGGTTGTGGGTTCGAGTCCCACTCCAGAGACTTGAGCACAAGAATCTAGGCTGACACTTCAGTGCAGCACTGAGGGAGTGTTGCACTGTCGGAAGTGCTGTCTTTCGGATGAGAAGTTAATCCGAGGCCTCGTCTGCTCTCTTAGGTGGACGTAAAAGATCCTATGGCACTATTTCGAAGAAGAGCAGATTATCTGGTCATTATCACATTATTGTTTGTGGGAGCTTGCTATGCGCAAATTGGCTGCCAGGTTTTCTATATTAAAACAATGAATACATTTCAAAAATCACTTCATTGGCTGTAAAGCAATTTGGGACACCCTGAGGTTGTGAAAGGCGTTATATAATTGCGTCTTTTTTTTTACCCTATCAGCATATCCTTCTATTCCTTTCTCCCTCATGGAGTTACCTAGCTTCCCCTTAAATGCATTAATGCTATTTGCCTTAACTATCCCATATGGTAGCAAGTTCCACATTCTAACCACTCTCTGGGTAAAGAGGTTTCTCCTGAATTCCTTATTGGATTTATCACTGATTATATTACATTTATGACCCCAGTTTTGGATTCCTCTACAAGCGGAAATATTTTCTTTATGTCTACCCTATCAAAACTTCTCTATTTAGTCACACCTCAGCCACCCTCTTTGTTTTCAAATCTGGTAAATAAAATTACTCAAGACAATTTCTCTTTTAATGGGTATCCTCTGGTATAGAGAGGCAGACTTTTACATCTCATTCTGGAGCCTATTAACTGTCAGATCTCTGATGCATATGAAATAAAAGGAGTAACATATTATTATGGAGAGACTTCATTAGAATTACAATACACACAAATTAAACCAATATCAGGGTTATAACAAGGACTGATTCACTCCCATTGTCAATCCTAAAAAAATTATCATAATTTCCATTCAAGAATCAAACTGCTTTTACACACCACACATGGGGCTCGACTTTGCACTTTTGTGCAGATCACCCAAAAATGGGCATTATTTCCGGCATGGGCAGTAAAAATGGGGTTTCAGATCATTGGGTTGTTGCCCATTTTCAAAGCCCCGAGTCTCCATTTTAAAAATTGGGCGATACCGCAAGCGATCTGAAATGGGCGTTAGCGTTATATCTCTCTGACCTTCTGCCTTAAAGTGTCGAAATCCTTAGCAACAACATGGCAACGCTCATTTCCCACGATTCAGGAGGTCAGGGGTCATCATTACATACGTAGAAGAGGAAACAAGAGAGAGAGAGAGAGGGAGCAGAGAGGGACTGAAAGCGTGTGTGGGTGTGGTGTGTGCTTGTTTGGCTGCTGTGGGAGGCACAAGGAAGATTCACCAGCAGCAAAAAGCTTACTGAGCACCAAGAACGTAGTTGGCACCGAGTTTTTGTCCCACAAATAATAGATAACATGGAAGGGATGGAGGAGGCCCTGGAGCTGTTAGCCAGGAACACTGGTGGCAAGGGCTCCCGCTGGTACCCCAAGGTGCCACACCGCCATTGCCAACGACACATGAGAGCCAGGAGGAACATCTTGCTTTTGGCTCAGAGCATGTTCCCACCGTCCTCTCCCATATCCGTCGAAGCAGCGGTTCGGCCATCATCTCCCCCCCCATGAAGCATCGCGTGAGGAGCTCCTCGGCCAGGCGGCTTGGAGTCAGGAGGGGAAGGGGAAGGAGTAGAGGTGGGAGGAGAAGCGGGGGGAGGGGGGGGGAGAGGAAAGTGAGGTACATGGCCGCAGGTGTGGTCTGGGGCATATTTTTCAGTTGCTGCTGCTATTTTGGTGGGAGGGTCAGAGCAAGGGGCGAGGGGGCTACCTTGTTGGTTTGCATTTGTATTCTGTTTTGCGGGAAATGGGGACCATTGTAATGATGTAAATGTGATAAATTTGTTGTGGGCTGGGGTGGAGTGGGGTGTTTTTTACAGATATACTTATGATTTCAGACAAATGGTTGGATTAAATGTTTTTTTATTTCAATAACCTTGTTGTGCATTGGCTCAGATAGCTGCACTGTTATTCACTGGTGATTCCTTAACCTGAAAGGGTATAATTACACTTAACTTGAATCAACTTAAACTTTAACTGATACCAAGGTGATGCACACCATTGATGTATGATCTGCACACCCAGCAGTGTTGCAGCTTTGTAAATACCACCAATATTAGTTCAAGCAAAGCGCTCATTTATGAGCTGCTGACGTAAGAGTCTTGCAGCTATGATGCCACCACGGGCCCTTTCCTGCGGTCTACAGGGGAGCATGGGCATGGTTTCAGCGTCAGCCTGATTGTCTGGCCCGAGGTCAGTATCCACCTCTTTGTCCTCCTCTTGCTCTCTCTCCTGAGGTGGACCGGCAGACCATTCTGGCAATTCTTGTCCCCTCCTGTTGGCCAAGTTGTGCAGCATGCAGCATACCGCCATAAATTGAGCTACTTCCTCAGGATGGTATTGGAGCTCGCCTTCTGAATGGTCCAGGCATCTAAAGCGCTGCTTAAGCACTCCAATGGTTTCCTCCACGATATTGTGAGTGGATCTGTGGCTCTCGTTGTATCGCTTCTCGGCTTCGGTGTGGGTGTCACGCAGGAGGGTCATTAGCCAGGTGGCGAGGCCATATCCTTTGTCACCAAGCATCCAGCATTGACCTTGTGGCTGATTGATAAACATGTCAGATACAGTGCCCTCACGCAAGATGTGAGCATAATGGATGCTGCCCGGAAATTTAGCATTCACTGCCATAATAATTTGCTGGTGGTCGACAATGAGTTGCACATTCAGGGAGTGGAATCCCTTGTGGTTCCTGAAAACCTCTGCATCCTGAAAAGGTGCCCACATCACGATGTGCATACAGTCTATTGCTCCCTGCACCTTGGGGAAGTTAGCAATTTGGTAGAATCCTAAAGCTCCCTCAGTCTGAGCCTCCCTGGTCATGGGGAAGCTGATAAAGTCCATCCTGCATGCGTACAGGGCTTCAGTGACCTGTCTCATGCAGCAATATGTGGCATGCTGAGATATAGCGCAAATGTCACCAGCTGAAGCCTGAAAGGAACCCGATGCGTAGAACGACAGTGCCACGGTGACTTTGACCTCGTCGGACAGTGCGGTCCTGATGGTGCTGGCAGACTGTAGATCTCTCCTGATGAACTGGCATATCTCACTTCTAACCTCTTTGTGGAAGTGCAGTCTTCCGAAGTCAGGTGGTGGCGCACAAGTTGAGGTAAGACTGCTTCTCCCTGTAATTGAGGTGGGTGTAACAGCTGGTCCTCCTCATCAGTCTGTCACATCTTACGTTGAGCACGTGATGCTGTCGAATGTACCTTCTGCAATCTCGAGTCTGCTGCATGTGCGCGATCATCAAGAGAGGGTGAGAAAAGACAGGCCCCATTCCAATAGCTATCTGTTTTACACCGATTGTTCACAAAGAATGAAGGTCCCCACTCAGACACCTAGTAAATTCCAATTATTCACAGTATGATGTTTGTTCAGATGTTCACATCACCTCAAAACACCTCCAGAGTACATCCAAACTCCCCCGAGGTTGAAGCAGAGCAGCCTTTTAAATGATGCAACCTGCGATTTAGAACACGGCGTCCATACCGCTGTGAGTAGTTCCGGTCAGTTCAACTTTTTCATGGCGGTTTTTTTGGCAAGCGATATTGTCGGCGAGATGTGTGCGAGGTGCCGAAAGTAAGGATGCGCGATATACTGGCCGTTAGTTTCGGCAAATGTGATCTTTACGACAAAAAACTGTGAGTGGTTGGTATTATTAAATCTCGCCATTAATTACGTGCCGAAAGTAACGCTGGGTGATATTATGGCTGTTGGGTTCGCCCATTCTGATGATTCCACCCAAAAAAAGTGGGCGGGAGGTATTATTTTTTCTCAGCGTACGTACATGCCGAAAGTAATGCTCGGCGATAAGTGACCGAGAAATGGGCGTCAGTTTCCATTTTGTGCCTAAATGGGCGATATATGGGCATTACATCTCATTTCAGTGTTAAAATGGACGTTAAGTGGGCGGTATGCATACAAAAATAATGGAAAATCTAGCTCATGGTCTGTGAACTGCGGAGGCATTAGACGAGATTCTCATCTTTGGGATGGAGCAGCAATGGGTTGGGACACGCCCATCTTTCCGAATCCACGTAAGCCCAATTTCCCTAGATAGGGGTCATTATTGATATAAGATGGGCTCTTGGCATAATCCCCATTACCATGAGGAAGTCTATCTGTTCCTGGTTACAAACTGCCGGTGATGCTGCAGGTAGAACAGCACCAAAGCACCAGAAGAGATGCCGTTAAAAGGAGCCCCAAAGATCAAGGGAGCTGTACCCTCATAGGCCTCAGTAGAGACTTCTTCTTCCCTCTCCTCTCCCACTAGCTGGCGAGGCTGAATTTCTTGTCTGAGATGAGGAAGGCACAGGGTAGGGTTGTGGTGACAGGACGGGGATATAGCAAGAGGTGCATGCTTGCACCATGTGCAGTTTGTAAATCAAAACATATTGTGGGATGGGGAAGTGGGGTGTGAGAAGGAGGATAACGTATGTTGTATTCTTTCAGCCCCGCCACTGGTCACGGGCTCAGCCATGCCCCTGATAAGAATGGCCATCTCTTCCAAAGGGGTGAGGTAAAGCTAGGAGTGTGAGATTTTGCTAGAAACTAATGATGCCTAAAAATGTATAAAATTGATTCGAATGTTATGTTGAAATTGTTGTTTTGGTCTGGAGACGAGGTGTCTCCTTAGAATGACGGGGAATGCTAAGAAATGCTAATTATCTGTGGTTTTCAAGTTAAAGCTTCAGTTTGTTTATGTATCTTTAAGACAACTTGTATAGGAAAGGCTTAGAATGGAAGGAGGTTCATAGGAATTAATGTAAACACAGGCAGTTTGCTATATTGTAAAGAACGGTTGAGGTGACAAAGCTCTGGTTTGGGCCTCATAGTTCAAAGGATAGAGGACTAGGCTTTGTATTGATTGTACCCAAGGGAATAGAGACAGAGAGATATCAAAGCAATTCTACAGAAAAGTGACTTCGATAAGGTATAAACGATGACATGTGACCAAAATCGTAAGACATCTTTAAGGCCGGTTCTTGAAACAAGAATCGTGACAAAGAACTAGAAGCCTTATTGGATAGTAACTTTTTAGGGGAACCTCTATGGGTCAAAAGATAAAAGTGACCTTGATGGGTCAAAAGATAAAAGTGACCTGCTGGAAGTTTGTAGACACAGACGGAAGAAACAGAGAAAGAGAAGGATGCTCACAGATGGAAGAGAGAGAGAGAGGAGGAAGAGAGCGAGAGATTGAAGGAAACCCTAGACGATAGAAAGAACAGAATTGGTCACGAGTGTCAACTATCTCCGATCGGATCGATTTCAACTATTGTTACGGTTGTATGTTCTTACTGTATAACTAGTGTGTTATATTCCATTTTAAATTCTGAGTAAACACAATATATCCACCGTATTGGTTTGCACTCGAACCTGATTATTTAAAGTGACCAGAGATAGCCATAAAGAGGCAATTTCTAACAATGTGCCTCGTATTTGGTAGAGATTGTTGGTAGGTGAATGGTGGGGGCTGGGTTATGCATTGAGCAGTGTGTGAGGCTCGTGTAGTTGGTAGGAAAAGGCTTTTAAAGATGACCATGACCATTCTTCTGAGGTCATGAAGCTTCTGTGGGCATTGGAGCCAGGTCCTGGGGGGGGGGGGGGCAACACAGCTGGCAGTGGCTGCCTTCGTTTTCTGATCCCACATCCTTCTTTCTGGATGGCCTCCTTGACCCCCTGTGGGTAGAGGGCCTCTCTTCTATGGGGGGTGGGGGGGGGGGTGGGCAGGTGAGGGGAAATTTAGATATCTAAAGAGAAAGGTCAATGCACTAGAGCAGTGTAGCGACTTGAGTAAAAATAAGCAGAGTGTGACAGGAAGGGACAGTGAGTTTAATGGTAGCAGTGCAGCAGCGAATAAGGTCAGAGCAGGGAATGATGGTAAAAAAATTAAATTAAAGACTATCTGAATGTACGGAGCATTCGTAATAAGATAGATAAACTAGTGGCACAAATACAGGTAAATGGGTTTTATCTCATTACAGAGACGTGGTTGCAAGGTGACCTATAGGATTTGGCCACTGCCAACATCGATATGTGTATGGGCCAGAAAAATTTTTGGACTTTTAAAATGGATCTGTACCCTTTTAAAATAGAGACGCACATGGGCTGCGTTTCAAAATGGAGTTTGAGCATTTGGACTTTAAAACGACTGATAGCAGGAGCTGTCTGTCTTTTGGATTGCCATGGGACCAGTCTCAACGCTGACGTCATGAAAGGCAGAGGCCTTTTCATTTCAAACTTTGTGTGATTTGTGGAAAAACACCTTTTGTCCATGGGGCTGGGATGTCTGGATGGACAATGAGGTTTGCAGGCCAAACGTAACACCTTTGGACTCTTTCAATGAAGGAGCAGACAAGAACTCATCAAACAGTTAGCACTTCGAGAACTGCTCAATTACAGAAAGGCCTACGATTGTCTTCATCAAGTTGACCAATCCAGGACAGAGGCGTCACCAGGAAGACCAACTAGCATCTCTGCGACCATGGTAACCAGGAATCACCCAGCCAGTTTTGTGTATTATACAGGCTATAAAGATGCTGAACTTTGGGCAATTCAGTGGCTTACTTTCTCCACCATCTGGAACGGGGTTCCCCACGTGGCTACACATCCGTCAACTCTCCAGGAATGCCCGAAGTGAGTGCCTCGCCATACCGCCTGAACGTAACTCTCTAGACCTCATCGCATGCATCTGTTAGGCATGGTTTTGTTTTTAGAGTTGAACGGACTCGGGACCGCGTGAATCAAAGACAAGAGCTGGTAATTATATCCAGCATACATCTCTGGAAATCCCCCAAGACCGCCAGCGTGTTTAGCTGCTGAGGAACTGCAAATGTCCAAGACGCAGGCTAACACACGTGTGTGTGTGAGGAGGCTTCCAAGTGAGGGTTCTGATCAAACCGAGAGAAGAGTTTAGTTAGAAGGGTTTCCATTATCTCGGCTTAGATTCTGGGAAGGGGGTTGGTTCTGCGTAACCAACAAGGTGGGTATTTAGTCTAAGGTTTTTAAGCTAGTGCCCACAGCCACCTACTCTTTAAGCCGTAAGCAAGAGGAGTAGGAGTTGTCGTTTTGTGAGTGTACTAAAAGGAATCGATCTTTGACCAACCTGAACCGTTTCGTTTTGTCTGAGTCAATTATAATCTATCTATAGTAACTCCTTGGGTCCGAACTTGGGGGTTGTGGGGCTTGTGGGTCGCGGCATAATTCAGAAGACCAACCGGTGGAGTCCACTCATGGCCGGGTTACGCAGTAATCCCGCTGGGGACACTGCGCATTAGGCATAGGAGAAGACCTATCTGACCTTGGTCTCTCTCTCTGTGGGATTACCCGCTAATCGACGGGCTCGGCATTCTATTGCCAAAAGATCCTGCCGTCCAAAGGGAAACAACCTGAACCGGGGAGTTTTAAAGCACGGGTCGACTCAAGGGAGAGTCATAGAGACACGAGGCACACAAAACACCCTACAGACCATGGTTGGAAACTAAATGTTCCAGGGTACTTGGCGTTTTGAAAAGCCAGGCAGAATGATAAAGGAGGAAATAAAGAATAACACAAGGACAACAGAGAGAAAGGATCTCGGCTCGAAAGATCAGGAAGTAGAATCAGTATGGGTGGAGATAAGGAATAACAAGGGGCAGAAAACATTGGTGGGAGTAATATATAGGCCCCCTAACAGTAGCTATAGCATTGGATAGAATATTAATCAAGAAATAGTGGGAGCTTGCAACAAAGGTAATGCAATAATCATGGGGGACTTTAGTCTTCATATAGACTGGAAAAATCAAATTGGTAAAGGTAGGCTGGAGGATGAATTCATGAAATGCATTCGGGACAGTTTCCTAGAGCAATATGTCATGGAACCAACCAGGGAACAGACTATTTTAGATCTTGTATTGTGTAATGAGACAGGGCTAATTAGCAATCTCAACATAAAGGATGCTCTGGGGCAGAGTGATCATAATACGATAGAATTTCACGTTATGTTTGAGAGTGACTTGCCCAAGTCTGAAACTAGAATCTTAAACTTAAATAAAGCCAATTACATAGGTATGAAGGATGGGTTGGCTAAGGTGGATTGGAAAAATAGATTAAAAGGTATGGCAGTGGATAAGCAGTGGCTAGCATTTAAAGAAATATTTCATAATTCTCAACAAAAATACATTCCATTGAGAAACAAAAACACCACAGGAAAAGTGATTCATCTGCAGCTCACTAAAGAATTTAAGGATAGCATTAGATTGAAAGAAGAAGTTTATAATGTTGTGAAGAATAGTAGTAAGCCTGAGGATTGGGAGAGTTTCAGAAACCAGCAAAGGATGACCAAAAAATTAATAAAAAGGGAAAAAACAGACTGAGAGAAAACTAGCAAGAAATATAAAAACAGATTGTAAGAGCTTCGACAAGTACGTAAAAAGGAAGGGAGTAGCTAAAGTAAACATTGGGCCCTTAGAGACTGAGACAGGAGAAATTATTATGGGGAATAAGAAAATGGCAGAAACGTTAAACAAATTTTTGTATCTGTCTTCATAGTAGAAGTCGCCAAAAACTTACCTAAAATGGAACCAAGGGTCTAATGATGGTGAGCAATTAAATGTAATTAATATAAGTAGAGAAATATTACTAGAGAAACTAATGGGACTAAAAGCTGACAAATCCCCTGGACCTGACGACATACATCCTCGGGTTCTAAAAGAGGTGGCTGCAGAGATAGTGGAGGCATTGGTTTTGATCTTTCAAAATTCCATAGATTCTAGAATGGTTCCAATGGATTGGAAGGTAGCAAATGTAACACCGCTATTCAAGAGAGGGAGAGAGAAAATAGGGAACTGCATGCCAGACAGCCTGACATCAGATATCGGGAAAATGCTGGAATCCATTGTTAAGGAAGTGGTATCAGGGCACTTAGATAATCAAAACATGATTAGGCAGAGTCAACATGATTTTATGAAAGGGAAATCGTGCTTGACAAATTTATTAGAGTTTTTTGAGGATGTAACTTGCAGGATAGTTAAAGGGGAACCAGTGGATGTAGTTTATTTGGATTTCCAAAAGACATTCAATAAGGTGCCACATAAAAGGTTATTACACAAGATAAAGGCTCATGGGATTGGAGGTAGTATTGTATTAGCATGGATAGAGGATTGGTTAACAGACAGAAAACAGGGAGTAGGGATAAACGAGTCTTTTTCAGGTTGGCAGGCTGTAACTAATTTGTTGCCGCAAGGATCAGTGCTGGGGCCTCAGCTATTTACATTCTATATTAATGACCTAGATGAAGGGACTGAGTGTAATATTTTCAAGTTTGCTGATGATACAAAGCTAGGTGGGACAGTAAGCCGTGAGAACACAAATAGTAAGCAAAGGGATATAGATAGACTAAGTGAGTGGGAAGTAAGGTGGCAGATGGAGTATAATGTCGGGAAATGTGAGGTTATTCACTTTGGTAGGAAGAATAGAAAAACAGAATATTCTTTAAATGGTGAGAAACTTTTAAATGTTGGTGTTTAGAGAGATTTGGGTGTCCTCATGCAAGAAATACAGAAAGCTAGCATGCAGGTATAGCAAGCAGTAAGGACGGCAAATAGCACGTTGGCCTTTATTGTAAGGGGATTGGAGTCTAAGACAAAGGAAATCTTGCTGCAATTGTACATGGCCTTGGAGAGACTGCATCTGGAGTACTGTGCACAGTTTCGGTCTCCTTATACTTGCCTTCGAGGCAGTACAATGAAGGTTCACTGGATTGATTCCTGGGTTGAGAGGGCTGTCCTATGAGGAGAGATTGTATAGAATGGGCCTATACGCTCTGTAGTTTAGAAGAATGAAAGGTGAGATCATTGAAACATACAAGATTCTGAAGGAGATTGACAGGGTAAATGCTGAAAGGTTGTTTCCCCTGGTTGGAGTGTCTAGAACTAGGGGGCACAGTCTCAGGATAAGGGATAGGCTGTTTCAGACTGAGAGGAGGAGGAATTTCTTCACTCAGAGGGTTGTGAATCTTTGGAATTCTCTGCCCCAGAGGGCTGCGGATGCTGAGTCTCTGACTATATTCAAGGCTGAGTTAGATAGATTTTTGGAGTCCAGGGGAATCAAGGAGATCGTGCGGGAAAGCGGTGTTGAGGTCGACGAGCAGCCATGATCTTATTGAATGGCGGAGCAGGCTCGAGGGGCCATATGGCCTACTCCTGCTCCTATGTTCTTCCTGTGTTCACCCCCTGCACAAAGCTCGAGTTCTGTGTCCAAGACACTGGGCACCCTTTCCCTGGGTTGTTGAACCATTTCGGTTAGTGCTGAAGCACTTTTGACATTTTGGAGCAGCAGAAGGCAGCTCACCTTTAAACGGTATAGATTGCACAATGATGGAAATCATTCTCCCAATGCAGTAATGTGTAACTTACATTAAATTTATCTTGCCAATAATGATGGCCCTGAAATTCCGGCCTCCTGGGTCCATAAAGAGTGCGTACGGACCTGAAAAGGCATCGCAAAAGACGGTTTTCAGCGCACAATGCACATGCACTGAAAACCAGCTTTTCCAATCTGTCAAGCTGGACCTTAACAGATCCAATGCATCTCAGTACCAGGACATTTACATGGGCAAGATTGCGGTATTTACCCATATCTTGCCCAGCGGATGTCCTGAAAACACGTGCGCCTGATAAAAGCAGGCGCATAGCCTACTTTTACAGGCATCAGAGTTTTAAAACACACTGAAAACATTAAAAAAATTTAAAACACATTTTATTTTTAAAAACCCTGCCCACTACGTTAAATTTATTTCAAAGCATAATTTAAAAAATGTCCAAAAAAAATTATAATGCATAAATAACTTTAATTTAAATTAATGTTAAATATGTAGTGTATTTTCTCTATTTTTTATTAATATTTTGTGTGTTTGGTGGGGTTTCTCATTCGTAATAATGGGAACTGCAACTTCCAGACATGCACGCGCTGCAATGCGCAGTCAGTGGAGATCTCAGGACCAGGAACTCGTGTGGGCGCAGCAGGAACAGGTGGTGCGCATCTTTTTTGTAGAATCCAGTCGAACGCCCGTGGGAAGGAGAAACCGGGATTTCTGGGCTGATATATCACTCTCCTTCCCCTACATAAGAAATACACTAGCAAACATCTTTTCAAGAGAGATCCCATTAAAATTTATATCTAAATGAATGCTGCAAATAGAATATATTCTTATAGTGTCCCCTGCTTCTATCTGCTTTGAAACCTCTTGGGCATTAAAGGAAAAGAGATTGTTGTACTCACCATTGTACATCTCTATCTCTAATTACATTCCCCTCCTTTCAACAACTGAGTCTCAAATAAAGCCTATCAATAATCTAATAGTTCCTAATGTCAATGTCAAAAGTTTCCTTCACTGCAAACTGACCAAAACAAGGACTTATTCGTCACTGTCTTGTCCTTTGAGTTTAAACTTTAGAGCACCAAAGGCATATTAACTCATTTTTATTGTAGAAACCATAAAGGTTCACCAATAACATGCTCACTGACACTCATTTCGGGGTCCGCCATAATCACTCAGCTCCAGACCTCATCACTGCCCTGAACCAGACATGCACGCAAAAACTGAATGGAAGAGGAGAGGATATAATAGACATCAAGGCAGCGTTTGACTGATTATGATGCCAAGAAGCCCCAACACTATGGAAGTCAATGGGGGTCAAAAGGAAAACCCTCCATTGGCTGGAGTCATACCTGATGCAAAGAAAGATGGTTGTGGTTGTCAGAGTATAGTCATCAAAGTCCCAGGACATCACCGCAGGAGTTCCTCGGGGAGGTGTCCCAGGCAGAGTAAGTTCGCTGATGATTCAACAGCGTTCAGCTTCATTCACAACTCTTCTGCAGATGAAGCCCATCTCAGGCTACAGCAGGGCCCAAATAACATCCAGGCTTGGGCTGGATAATATTGAACAAGAGAAAGCCCTATCTTTTCCTCTCAACCTTCAGTGGTCCAACCATCATGGAGTTCCCAACCATTAACATCTTGGGGGTTAGAATTGATCAGAACGAAACTGGAACAGTTGTATGAACACATAAGAGCAGGGTTGAGCCTGGGTACTGTACAATTCCTCACTTCCTCATACCTCAAAACTCTCTATCTAGAATGGTCAACTCGGGAGTGTAGTGGAATATTCACCCCTTGCCTGGAGCAATGCAGCTGCAACAACACTATCCAAGACAGAGCAGTTCACTTGCTCGGTGCCCCTGCCATTAGACTCAATATCCTCTGCCTTGAACACCGCACACTCTGGCTGCAGTTTGTATGGCAGCAACTCATCAAATGTTATTTGAACAGTACCTCCTTCCTCTATAAACTCTACCACCCTGAGAAGGACAGGAACAACAATGTTGTAGGAACACCATCACCTTGAGTTTCCGCTTCAAGTCACACACCATCCTGCCTTGGACCTGCTGGGTCATTGAATATATTTAAGGTGGAGATAGACAGATTTTTGAATGATAAGGGAGTGAAGGGTTATGGGGAGCGGGCAGGAAAGTGGAGTTCAGGCCTAGATCAGATCGGATTTGGAGATCCTGCGGGAAAATGGTATTGAGGTCGATGATCAGCCATGATATTGAATGGTGGAGCAGGCTCGAGGGGCCAAATGTCCTACTCCTGCTCCTATTTCTTATGTTCTTATGTTCTTATATCATTGTTCCTTGATCTTTACTGGCTCAATATCCTGGATTCCTAACGAACACCATTTTGGGAGCACCATCACCACAAAGACTGCCTCAAGGAGAAGGCACACCATCTCCTTCCCAAGGCAATTAGGAAAGGTCAATAAAGGCGGCACTGTCAGTAGTGTTCAAACCATTAGAACATTTAAAAATAAACTGACATAGTTTTAATCTGTGGGCCGCCAGTAAGTTTAATCTGTGAATTACTATCAGCAAAGTTTGTGATCTGTAAACAGAGACGCAACTGGAAGCAACCAAGCCCAAGAGGCTGGCCTGTAAGGGATAGAATAGGTGGAAGGCAGCTCAAGGAGCCTGAAACTTAGAGCCCCACAATGAATGATGTGAATAATTCTAGAGCTGTATTTTCCTCCTTGTGTTTGTTTTGATGAAAAACGATATATGTCTAAAGTGGGTGCAATGCCAGGAGAAATCAGTAATGGGCTTTTTGTCCATTTTTACGATTTTAAGCATTGTGCTCATCTTAAAATTAATTAAAAACTTCATGTTATTACATTATTAAGATCCATTGAAAAAAGTGCAGCATTATAGACGAGGGATATAAACTAAAATTGAGTACTGACCCCGTTTAGAACATGTCATTAGTCAACTTAGTGATAAAAGTTCATAGCAGAGGATTTGTCAACATCATATCAGCCATTGTTGGATATCTGTTGATGTAGGTCAGAGAAGTCCAAGAGCACAGAAAGCATAGATGGTGACTAACTTGTAAAATGAGTTACACCAGGGAGTGGCTGAACAGGAAGCCTGTGAACAGGAAGGGATATAAGAACAGGAGTAAGCTATTTAGCCCCTCGAGCCTGTTCCGCCATTCAATGAGATCATAGCTGATTTGCGACCTAATTCCATATACCCGCCTTTGCTCCATATCCCTTAATACCTTTGGTTAACAAAAATCTATCAAACTAAGATTTAAATTTAGCAATTGATCTAGCACCAATTGCCATTAGTGCAAGAGAGTTCCAAACTTCTACCACGCTTCACATGTAGAAATGTCTCCCAATTTCACACCTGAAAGGTTTGACTCTAATTTATAGATTATAGAAACATAGAAATAGGTGCAGGAGCAGGCCATTTGGCCCTTCGAGCGTGCACCGCCATTCAATATGATCATGGCTGATCATGCAAGGTCAGTACCCCACCCCTGGCTTCTCTCCATACCCCCTGATCCCTTTAGCCATAAGGGCCACATCTAACTCCCGTTTGAATATGTCCAACGAACTGGGCTCAACAACTTTCTGTGGCAGAGAATTCCACAGGTTCACAACTCTCTGGGTGAAAAAGTTTCTCCTCATCTTGGTCCTATATGGCTTACCCCTCATCTTTAGACTGTGACCCCTGGATCTCGACTTCCCCAACATCGGGAACATTCCTTCTGCATCTAACCTGTCCAGTCCCATCAGAATTTTATAAGTTTCTATGAGATCCCACTCAGTCTTCCAAATTCCAGTGAGTATAAGCCTAGCTGATCCAGTCTTTCCTCATATGTCAGTCCTGCCATTCTGGGAATCAATCTGGTGAACCTTTGCTGCACTCCCTCAATAGCAAGCACGTCCTTCCTCAGATCAGGAGATCAAAACTGCACACAAGGTGTGGTCTCACCAAGGCCCTGTACAACTGCAGTAAGGCCTCCCTGCTCCTATACTCAAATCCCCTCGCTATGAAGGCCAGCAGGCCATTTGCTTTCTTTACTGCTTGCTGTACCTGCATGCCAACCTTCAATGACTGATGTACCATGACACCCAGGTCTCGTTGCACCTCCCCTTTTCCTAAACTGTCACCATTCAGATAATAATCTGCCTTCCTGTTTTTGCCACCAAAATGGATAACCTCACAATTATCCACATTATACTGCATCTGCCATGCATTTGCCCACTCACCTATCCTGTCCAAGTCACCCTGCAGCCTCTTAGCATCCTCCTCGCAGCTCGCACTGCCACCCAGCTTAGTGTCATCTGCAAACTTGGAGATATTACATTCAATTCCTTCATCTAAATCATTGATGTATATTGTAAATAGCTGGGGTCCCAGCACTGAACCCTGCGGCACCCCAGCTAGTCACTGCCTGCCATTCTGAAAAGAACCCGTTTATTCCCACTCTTTGCTTCCTGTCTGCCAACCAGTTCTCTATCCACGTTAATACATTACCCCCAATACCATGTGCCTTAATTTTGCACACTAATCTCTTGTGCGGGACCTTGTCAAAAGCCTTTTGAAAGTCCAAATACACCACATCCACTGATTCTCTCTTATCCACTCGACTAGTTACATCTTCAAAAAAACTCTAGAAGATTTGTCAAGCATGATTTCCCTTTCATAAATCCATGCTGACTTGGACCGATCCTGTCACTGCTTTCCAAATGCGCTGCTTTTACATGTTTAAACGTTGATTCCAGCATTTTCCTCACCACCGATGTCAGGCTAACCGGTCTATAATTCGCTGTTTTCTCTCTCCCTCCTTTTTTAAAAAGTGGGCTTACATTAGCTACCCTCCAATCCATAGGAACCAGAGTCCATGGAATGTTAGAAAATGACCACCAATGCACCTACTATTACTAGGGCCACTTCCTTAAATACTCAGGGATGCAGACTATCAGGCCCTGGGGATTTATTGGCCTTCAGTCCCTTCAATTTCCCTAACACCATTTCCTGACTAATAAGGATTTCCCTCAGTTCCCCCTTCTCGCTAGATCCTCGGTCCCCTACTATTTTCGGGAGGTTATTCGGGTCTTACTTTTGAAGACAGAACCAAAGTATTTGTTCAGTTAGTCTGCCATTTCCTTGTTCCCCATCATGAATTCACCTGATTCTGACTGCAAGGGACCTACATTAGTCTTCACTAATTTTTTTCTCTTCACATTTCTATAGAAGCTTTTGCAGTCAGTTTTTATGTTTTCCCTTCAAGCTTACTCTCATACTCTATTTTCCCCCTCCTAATTAAACCCTTAGTCCTCCTCTGCTGAATTCTAAATTTCTCCCAGTCCTTAGGTTTGCTGCTTTTTCTGGCCAATTTATATGTCTCTTCCTTGGATTTAACACTTTCCCTAATTTCCCTTGTTAGTCACGGTTGAGCCACTTTCCCTTTTTTATTCTTACGCCACACAGGGATGTACAATTGTTGTAGTTCATCCATGTGATATTTAAATGTCTGCCATTACCTATCCACTGTCAACCCTTTAAGTATCATTCTCAAGTCTATCCTAGCCAATTCACGCCTCATACCATCGAAGTTTCCTTTCTTTAAGTTCAGGACCCTAGTCTCTGAATTAACTGTGTCACTCTCCATCTTAATGAAGAATTCTACCATATTATATTCACTCTTCCCCAAGGGAACTCGCACGACAAGATTGCTAATTAATCCTCTCTCATTACACAAGACCCAGTCTAGGATGGCCTGTTCTCTAGTTGGTCGACATATTGGGGTCTAGAAAACCATTACTCCAGGAAATCCTCCTCCACAGTATTGCTACCAGTTTGGTTAGCCCAATCAATATGTAGATTAAAGTCACCCGTGATAACTGCTGTACTGTTATCCTAATTTCTTATTTGATGCCATCCCCAACCTCCCTACTACTGTTTGGTGGTCTGTACACAACTCCCACTAATGCTTTCTGCCCTTTGGTGTTTCGCAGCTCTACCCATATAGATTCCACATCATCCACGCTAATGTCCTTCCTTACTATTGCGTTAATCTCCTCTTCAACCAGTAACGTTACCCCACCCCTTTTTCTTTCCTGTCTGTCCTTCCTGAATATTGAATACCCCTGGATGTTGAGTTCCCAGCCTTGGTTACCCTGGAGCCATGTCTCCGTAACCCCAATTACATCATATCCGTTAATAGCTATGTGCGCAGTCAATTCATCCACCTTATTACAAATGTTCCTCGCATTGAGGCTCAGAGCCTTGAGGCTTGTTTTTTTGTAACACTTCTTGTCCTTTTAGAATTATGTTGTAATTCCTCCTAGTCCTCGACTCCCCAACCAGCAGATAGTTTCTCTCTATCTACCTTATCTGTTCCCCTTAAGATCTTGAAAACTTCAATCACACCATTGACATGTCATTTTACAAGTTATTTACCATCTATGCTTTCCGTGCTCTTGGACTTCTCTGTCCTACATCAACAGATATCCAACAATGGCTGATGTGATGTTGACAAATCCTCTGCTATAAACTTTGATAAGGTGCCACATAAAAGGTTACTACACAAGATAAAAGTTCATGGGATTGGGGGTAATATATTAGCATGGATAGAGGATTGGCTAACTAACAGAAAACAGAGAGTCAGGATAAATGGTTCATTCTCTGGTTGGCAATCAGTAACTAGTGGGGTGCTGCAGGGATCAGTGCTGTGACCCCAACTATTTACAATCTATATTAATGACTTGGAAGAAAGGACTGAGTGTAATGTAGCCATGTTTGCTGACGATACAAAGATGGGAGGAAAAGCAATGTGTGAGTAGGACACAAAAAGTCTGCAAAAGGACATAGATAGGCTAAGTGAGTGGGCAAAAATTTGGCATGGAGTATAATGTTGGAAAGTGTGAGGTCATGCACTTTGGCAGAAAAAAAATTAAAGAGCAAGTTATTATTTAAATGGAGAAAGATTGCAAAGTGCGCAGCAGTACAGCGGGATCTGGGGGTACTTGTGCATGAAATGCAAAAGAATAGTATGCGGGTACAGCACGTGATCAGGGAGGCCAATGGTAGCTTGGCCTTTATTGCAAAGGGGATGGAGTATAAAAGCAGGGAAGTCTTGCTACAGCTATATAAGTTATTGGTGAGGCCACACCTGGAATACTGCGTGCAGTTTTGGTTTCCATATTTAATGCTTTGGAAACAGTTCAGAGAAGGCTCACTGGAGTTTAGAAGAATGAGAGGGGATCTCATCGAAACATATAAAATTCTGACGGGACTGGACAGGTTAGATGTAGGAAGAATGTTCCCGATGTTAGGGGAGTCCAGAACCAGGGGTCACTGTCTAAGGATAAGGGGTAAGCCATTTAGGACCGAGATGAGGAGAAACTTCTTCACTCAGAGTTGTGAGCATGTGGAATTCTCTTCCACAGAGAGTTGTTGTTGCCAGTTCGTTAGATATATTCAAGAGGGAGTTGGATATGGCCCTTACAGCTAAAGGGATCAAAGGGCATGGAGAGAAAGCAGGAAAGGGGTACTGAGGTGAATGATCAGCCATGATCTCATTGAATGGTGGTGCAGGCTCAAAGGGCTGAATGGCCTACTCCTGCACCTATTTTCTATGTTTCTATGTTACTAGGTTGATTCCGGGGATGAGGGGGTTGACTTATGAGGAAAGGTTGAGTAGGTTGGGCCTCTACTCATTGAATTCAGAAGAATGAGAGGTGATCTTATCGAAACGTATAAGATTATGAGGGGGCTTGACAAGGTGGATGCGGAGAGAATGTTTCCACTGATGGGGGAGACTAGAACTAGAGGGCATGATCTTAGAATAAGGGGCCGCCCATTTAAAACAGAGATGAGGAGAAATTTCTTCTCTCAGAAGGTTGTAAATCTGTGTAATTCACTGCCTCAGAAAGCTGTGGAAGATGGGACATTGAATAAATTTAAGACAGAAATAGACAGTTTCTTAAACGATAAGGGGATAAGGGGTTATGGGGAACAGGCGGGGAAGTGGAGCTGTGTCCTTGATCAGGTCAGCCATGATGTTATTGAATGGCGGAGCAGGCTCGAGGGGCCGTATGGCCTACTCCTGTTCCTATTTCTTATGTCCTTATGTTCTTATGTTATCCCTTAAGCTTCTAAATTCCAGGGAATACAATCCTAGTTTATGTAATCTCTCCTCATAATTTAACCCTAGGAGTCTGGGTATCATTCTGGTTAACCTATGTTGCACTCCCTCCAAGGCCAATATATCCTTTCTAAGGTATGGTGCCCAGAACTGCTCACAGTACTCCAGGTGTGGTCTAAACTGGGCTTTGTATGGCTGTAGCATAACTTATATCCTCTTGTATTCTAGTCCTTTAGATATAAAGACCAGCATTCCATTAGGCTTTTTGATTATTTTCTGTACCTGTTCATAACACTTTAATGATCTATGTACCTGGACCCCCAAGCCTCTTTGGGCCTCCGCTGTTTTTAGCTATTTACCATTTAAAAAGTATCCTGTTCTATCCTTTTTAGATCCAAAGTGGATGACCTCACATTTGCCTACATTGAAATCCAGTTGCCACAGTTTTGCCCATTCATTTAATCTAGCAATATCTCTTTGTAATTTTATACTTTCATCTACACTGCCTACAATCCGGCCTATCTTTGTGTCACCGGCAAATTTGGATATATTGCTTGCTATCCCATCATCCAAGTCGCTAATAAATATTGTGAATAACTGAGACCCCAACACAGATCTCTGCGGGACACCACTAGGCACATCCTGCCAATTTGAGTACCTACCCATTATCCCGACTCTCTGTCTCCTGCCGCTCAGCCAGTTTCCTCAGCAGGTCAATAATTTTCCTTCAATTCCCTGGACTTCAACCTTAGTTAACAACCTCTTATGAGGGACTTTACAGGCTCAGGCTTGAACAGGGAACATGTGCCTCAGGTATGCCATTAAAAAATGTATGTCGAGACAAATTTTCTGGGAGAATGCATGATGCTTTCATTCTGGAGCAACTAATTGTCAAACACCTCTTTGAATGAGAGGAAAGCATGGACCACCAACTGCTGTTAATTATAGACTATAGAACTTACCCATTGACTGGTACTCAAGTAGAAAAAATATACAAGACAGAACCAGGGCCTTGAATTGAGCAGAGTTTTGAATGTTAATGTTACACTTGAGATGCTTGGACCAATTAGGAGCAGCTTTACATTATGCCTCAAAGGACAAAAATATTTCAACAGTACGCTGCATGCTATACAATATTGCGATGAATAGAGGCCTCACCATCGATTAGGATGAATTACAGCAGCAGTGGCTATGATGACAATGACGTGCAGCAGTCACCAGTAGCAGACAAAGCTCTGCAGCCAAGGACTCAAGCTCTGGAACTCCCTGCCTAAACCGCTCCACCTCTCTACCTCTCTTTCCTCCTTTAAGACGCTCCTTAAAACCTACCTCTTTGACCAAGCTTTTGGTCATCTGCCGTAATTTCTTCTTATGTGGCTCGGTGTCAAATTTATTGTTTTGTCTTATAAAACTCCTGTGAAGCACCTTAGGACGTTTTACTAAGTTAAAGGCGCTATATAAATTCAAGTTGCTGATGCTGTTGTCATGAGCACCTCACTGCTTGGATCTTCCAGTGCGCTGTGTAACTGGGTGTGATGGTTATTTTCTATTGGACACATTTATGATCATGGAGCTCCTATTGCTTTTGTTGGTTAGTGTGTGATCATGTGTGCACTTGTTCAATGGCTTGCCCACTGTAATTCATGGGCCCGGAATTTGCGGTGGGTAACACTGGCGAAGTAACAGCATTATTACCCCTCTGAAACTGACTGCAACTTCAGGATGTAACGCATGCACATCCTAATGCGGAAGAATTTTACAGCACGGCCATTTCAGTCCATCATGTCAGTGTTGGCCAACAAAGCACTATCCAGCCTAATCACACTTTCCAGCTTTTGCTCCGTAGCCCTGTAGGTTACTGCACTTCAACTGCATATCCAGGTACTTTTTAAATGTGGTGAGGCTTTCTGCCTCTACTGCCCTTTCAGGCAGTGAGCTCCAGACCCCCACCACCCTCTGGGTGAAAATATTTCCCCTAAAATCTCCTAAAAATCTCTGACCAATTACTTTAAATCTATGCCCCCTGGTTGTTGACCTCTCTGCTAAGGGAAATAGGTTCTTTCTTTCCACTCTATCCAGGCCTCTCATAATTGTACACACTTCAATAAGCTCTCCCCTCAGCCTCCTCTTTTCCAAAGAAAACAACCCCAGCCTAGCCAATCTTTCCTCATAGCTAAAATTCTCCAGTCTGGGCAACATCTTCGTAAATCTCCTCTGCACCCTCTCTTTCCTGTAATATGGTGACCAGAACTGCACGCAGTTCTCTAGCTGTGGCCAAACTAGTGTTTTATACAGTTCAAGCATAAACTCCCTGCTCTTGTATTCTATGCCTCAGCTAACAAAGGCAAGTATTTATGCCTTCTTAACCATCTTAACTCCCTGTCCAAATGCCTTCTTAACCACCTTAACTCCCTGTCCTGCTACCTTCAGGGATCTGTGGACATGCACTCCAAGGTCCCTTTGTTCCTCTGCATTTATTGTGTATTCCCTTGCCTTGTTAGCCCTCCACAAATGCATTACCTCACACTTCTCAGGATTGAATTTCATTTGCCACTGTTCTGCCCCACCTGACCACTTTATTGCAGTCTACAGCTTTCTTCTTCATTATCAACCACACAGCCAATTTTTGTATCAACTGAAAACTTTATAACCATACCCCCTACATTCATGTTTAAAGGGAATCCCAGTGGAAACAGCCATCCAGTCACAAAAACACCAATCAACCATTACCCTTTGCTTTCTGCCTCGGAGCCAATTTTGGCTCCAACTTGCCACTTGCTTTTATTTTCTCGTGACCAGTCTGCCATGTGGGTCCATGTGTGGAAATCTTAATGTTGCGGTCAGTCATTCACTGCTCCGACACTGACTGAACTGTGGACTGCCCCTCCCCCGCCCCCCAATGCAAAGCTGGCAATCAGTGTAATCAGTAAAACTGATGAAAACTTGGGCTTTTCCACATTAATATCAATGTTAAATACCCCATTAAATGTTAATCTCTGTTGGAATAGGTGTAACTGGAGTTTTAACTGCATACTGATTGCTAAACAAACGGTATGGCCCTGAAAAACTAATTTTTATATTTGTAAATTTCCCCATTGATAGAAATTACAATAAAAAAAAACTATTTTTAAAGTTTGTTCATGATATTTCAAGTTCTGCCTTATCCCCATATGAGAGTCAACATTTTTGTTTGCTCTCTGTAATATTTTTTTTAAGTCTGGAGAAAAGCAACTTCTCATTTCCTGGTTCCCTATCTACGAGAATTCTGCAATGTGATTGGCTGCTAAAACAGCTTGTTGACGTCACAGCAGATCGCATTAGGGTTTCCCCATTACATTGCACTAAAATAACTTGAATGTCGAAAAAGGTAAATTTATCATCACAGAGATCGCGAGATCTGTGGGCAGTTTTCTTCAGGGCCAGTGGCGAACGCCTTTGGCTTACCGCTGACTGCAAATTCCGGGCCATGAATTGCTGTGTAAGTCTTGCCCTATTCTTAAGTGCACTCTAACTGAGGGAGTGATGGATGTCTGTTCAGCCAACCGGCAAACTGCATGGGATACAGAATGCTTATTATTTGTCACGACAATTAACTGTAATGTACCTATAACCGAACCATTGTGGTACCAATTATTATTGGTATATTATTATTTACAAATAGTAAACCGTTTTATGTTGTTGAGATGCCTGGTGTTGTTGAAAAGTACATTATTTCCTTCTTTTGCTTTGTTGGCTAGCAATTAAGAAGTTTCCATCAGCAGGGAAATGTTACATTTAATTTGAATTTCTTTTCAGAATGCGGATGTCACATTTATTGCTCATCGCTAATAGCCTTCTGCCTTGTTGTGATTTTTTTTTACAACTAGGCCATTTCAGAGGAAATTAAGAATCAAGTGTAACATGTGGGACTGGAGTCGCATGTAAACCACTGCAATCTTACAAAGTTTGAAACCCCCAGCATTACAGTTTGTACTAATGTTTAGCTGACCTGTGAATTTGATTCCTCCCAGCGCATTCATCCAATCTCTCTGTCCCCCTTCTGTTACAAATCATTTGACTTGAATTCACCCAAATTATTTCCTAAAGCTTTTATTTGCCATAAGGAACAGATTTTACTGCTGGTATCGAGGAGACCAGCGAATAAACCAATACAAAGCCTGCCTTCACATTTAACTGTTACTAGATCACGAAGACTTTATAATAAATATGGAATATTTTAAGGGGAGTGGATGTTAAGGGACATTAGAAGGTTTAACCCTATAAATGACTGTGCTGTTAGTGGAGGATGTTTTACTCTCTGCTCAGGCGTTAGTCTGTTTATTTTAAAGTTGGAGGCCTAGAAATTCGTTTGCACCCGAAGAAGGGCGGCGGGGATTGTGCTGCGCTACCAACGCGTGCCCATTTGGAGGATTGCAGGTAGCATGCGAACTTTGTGCTGCCTGCTCATTTGCATGATTGTGGCTGAATGCTCAGCAAGGGGCCTAAGTCCATGCAAGGGACCCAATTTTCCCCAACCCCTTTCTTCGGCGCATTTACTCTAAATGCGCGGACTTTGTGCACTGGAAACAGCGGCGAAAAAATGTGGCCCCATTCTGCCTGCCCTGCGTAGTCTCTGGTGTCCCAGCGTGGCGTAGATAGTAAAGTGGGGGGGCAGAGCAACAGCCCATCGCAGAAAACACTGCTGGCAGCTGCGCGCATGTGCAGTGGAGTCCGCGCGCATGCTCCTGCCCTCCCAACGCGTCCTGCGGCTGTGAGCAGGACCCGATGCTCGCAGCCCCTATCCCTGGCCGAATGGCCTCCCGCACCAGCCGGCCGGCCCGCTGACTTCCTGGACCGAGGTAGGACTTGAGTTTTATTTTTTATTTATTGATGGTTGTGTTTTGTTTAGTGAGGAGAGTTTTGATTGGGTGAGGGGGGGGGGAGGGGTGAGGGGAGAGGAGGTGAGTTTTGATGGGGGGGGGGGAAAAGAGTGCTTTGATTGGGGGGGGGGGCAGGGGAAAGTGTTTCGATGGGGGGGCGTGGGGAGAGAGTGTTTTGATGGGGGGGGGAGACTTCAAAAAAAAATTGTTTCTGGCATAAAGGTAGGACTTCTATTTTTTATTTGTTATTGATTGATTGCTTGTTACTTTTTGTGGTTTGTTTAGTGCTTTGTAAGTCTTGGTGCAGGTCCTCTCAGCTTCCTTGTATTTTTTATTTGTTATTGAATGTTTATTTTTGTGCTTTGTAAGTCTTGGTGCTTTAAGTGTACTAACCTGCGCCGAATTCTTAACTGCCCGCAATGTTTTTCAGAGCTCGCCACATACACTGACCTAAATCGAGTTGGCGTAAGTTTTAGCTGGCCAAAGTGGCATAAATGGCCAAAACTGGCGTAAGTGGCTGGGAACGCCCCTTTTGAAAAAAAAACGCAACTAAAAAAAAAATCATACCTAACTGAGTTACTCTGGAGCAAGTTTATTGGGGAAAATAGCGTTTTTTAAACTTATGCCAGAAAAAACAACTTACTTCAAATAAATTGGAGCAAGTCATGGCCAAAATTGGGCCCAAGGATAGCACCATTTAAAGCTAGCCTGCACTACATAAAGGCAGCCTGCAACTTTTAAAGAGGTGCATTCTGCCTCCAGATCGAGAAAGACAGCGCAAAAATTCAATTCATGACGGCACAACAGGGGAGAGGCAGCACTTGAGGCCTTGGTCCAGGAGGTCAATAAGAGGAGAGAGGTCCTCTTTCCAAGGGGGGGCAGGAAGCCCTCGAGGCACCAGACCAAAGTGCAATGGGAGCAGATAGCCACTGTGCTAAATGCCAGCATTGTTGCCCCGAGGATCTGGATGCAGTGCAGAAAGAAGGTTAATGACCTCACACTGTTAGTCAAGGTCTGTGAATTCATCTTTAAATGTCATATCCCACCATCTGCACCACAAGCCTCACATACTGCACAGTGCATGATGCCGCCTCATTCACCTACTAACAATGTCTACCAAACACAACTCATACCTCACATTCATAGCTTCACCTCACCCTCACAAACTGACTACTTGCAAGCCTCACACCAACATCTCATACCTTGCACATACTGCCAGCTATTCAACCATGACAGGCACATCATCCAAACATGATGTACCACACTCACTGACACACTTCCATATCTCTTACAGGAAAAGGTGGCACATAACCGGTGGGGGACAGGCTCGCCTGTATCACCTCACCTTCCCCCCTTGGAGGAGAGGTGCTGGCCATTCTTGGGAGGGGCATGGCTGAGCCCATGACCAACAACAGAGCTGAAAGAGTACAAGATGCCGGTATCCTCATAAGTTATCCTCCCTCTCACATCCCACTTCCCCTGCATTCCACAATCTCTTCCGAGTTGCAATCTGTACATGGTGTAAGCATGTACTTCTTGTTCCCCGCCGCCCCCCGCCCCCCATAATCCTACCCTTGTGCCTTTTTCATTTCAGATATCCAAGAAATCCAACCTGCCCAGCCAATGGTTGTAGAAGAGGAAGAGGAGCGTGATGAAGAAGAAGAAATAGTGTCACTCGATCCGACACTCACAGCCACCAGCTTCGAGGCGGGATCTGCACATGGTGATCCAGCCAGGGCAGGGTGAATGGGTAGCACAGGTGCCAGTTCCCCGGAGGGCAAGGTCGCACACGGGTTCTGCTGCAGAGGACTCAGATGAGGACTTTGACGGGACAGCCTAGAGAAGAAGGCTGATGGGTATGCACAATAAAATGCTTGGTGCATTGGCAGGCCTGCCAGAAAGCCTGAGTGCAATGTCAAGGAGCATGGAGGAGTCCAGCACGAGCCTTGCACAGGGCTTTGCGCAGATCTTGGAACTCATCCTTTTCAATATGGAAGGAGCGGGCAGATCCATTAGCGCACTTGTGGACACAACCGAGAAGCAGCATCTAACAGCTGATGTCTCAACTTCCATTGCAGCACAGGCACAAGTCTCCCGATGTCTGAGTGCTGCAGTGGAAACTCAGATTGCTGCCAGTGTGGCTGAGTTTGCCAGTGTGGCAAAGGGGCTTGCAAGGTGTCACAGCATGCCAGCATCTGTCCTCCAACAGATTGCTAGGGACGGCTCCCTGGACGACAAACCTGCTGTCCTCTCTCTGGATGACAGCATTCATCCTCCCACCACTGTCACTCTGCTGTTGCCTGTCAGCCAACCAGACCAGACTGTGACCGCCCCTGCCGAGGTGATGCAGTCTGCAGTCGGGCCGTCTGGGCCCAGAGCTGCTCGAGGTCGTCCTGCAATGTCATCTACAGTCTCCCGCACTGAAAGACAGCAGCCTTCCACCAGTCATGCTGCAGCATTGGTGTAGCCCTTCGTAAGAGCACTCGGACAGGCAAGAGCTCGAGGAACGGCACCTCATCTTTCGATTGGGCACTTTGCAATCTTCTGGACTCAACTTTGAGTTCAACAATTTCAGATCATAAACTCTGTCCCCATTTTTTTATATGGCAGCTGTTTTCGATGATTGATACTCCTATTTACACCTCCTCCAGATGCATCTTGTTTCTTTACTTGTCCCATTACTATCTCTATTCATCTTGCACCATCATCCCTTTTGTCATTTAACCTCTCTTGCCTTCGCCCGACCACAGAGCTTCCCTTTTGTTCTTTCCTCCCCTCCCCCCCCCCTTTTCCGTGACTCTGTACTTGCTTAAAACCTGTTACATTTCGAACATTTTCTAATTCTGACGAAAGTTCATCGACCTGAAACTTAAACTCTGTTTCTCTCTCCACAGATGCTTCCTGACCTGCTGAGCATTTCCAGCATTTTCGTTTTTATTTCAGATTTCCAGCATCTGCAGAATTTTGCTTTGGAAACGTTTTTAAAGCTAACCTCTACTGTGACATTCCCCTTTGCTGTTATCGCCAATCCATGTGTTCCGATCGAGAAACCGGGTGATATGTAAAGTTTGGAACAAAAGGTTAATTCTGTTGTAGGATTTGCGCCCCTTTCAGTGCCTGGGCGGGGTGCAAAAACGAGTTTTTTTTCAGCGTGAAATGAGGTGCGCACAAGATTTTGTGCCCAGGTGTAATTTGCAGCAGTGATTTTGCGGTGGCGTTAAAATTAAGCGCCGGCCCGTTTTTTTGACCGTTTGGATGACATAAATCATCATGCATCGCTGCACTAGTGCCCCAGGCGGAACTTTCGAGCATATCGCCCGATTTAGCTTCCGCCCAGGAACCCGCCAGCAAAAAGCAGTCACATCCCGGGCGCATCAGGAGCTAACGGCACCATCTTGAAAATGGGGGAGAAAGTGGGAGTTCTGAGTGATTAAAAGCATTGGGAGAAGAACACTGCGTCACTGCATACTTGGCATTATGAAGTTTATGGGAGTTTATAGTTGTTTTAAAGGACATTTAAGGACATTTTAAAAGATGGGGGCCATGCTATGTCGGGAGCCAGTAATCCTGGCTGTTTTATTCATAGGGCGTCGAGCTGGAAGAAAGCTTATTGATGTTCATTTTCAACGTAATCGAAGAGGTCGCAGACGTATGGGGAGGAGGCCTTACCCCCCACGACTTTACAGGGAACATCGCTCATACCCGCAGCTCTCTGAGGCACAGTGCTTTAGAAGGCTGCGTTGTCGAAAAGAGGTGGTCACAGAGATATGCCAGCTCATACAGGCAGACCAACAGCCTACCAGCGGCAACAGGACTGCACGGCCCGTCGAGGTGAAGGTGACTGTGGCACTTGCCTTCTATGCCTCTGGCTCCTTTCAGGCATCAACGGGGGACATACGTTCCATCTCGCAGCACGCTACACATTGCAGCATTCGCCAGGTGACTACTGCACTGTACATATGCAGGATGGAGTTCATAAACCTCCCAATGACCAAGGAGACCCAAAATGAGAGGGCTGTAGGTTTTAGATGAATTGCTGGCTTCCCCAAGGTTCAGGCTGCCCTTGACCTTACGCACATCGCCCGCGAACACCTTTACAGAATCCAGGGGTTTACCGAAACCGAAAGGGATTCCGCTCCATGAACGTACAGATAGTCTGCCACCATACTCAGCGCACCATGGCAATCAATGCCAATATTCAGGGAGCATCATTGATGCTTTCATCTTGCATGAGGGCAATATCTCAGGCATGTTCCAGCATCAACCATGAGGCCAGAGCTGGAAGCTGGGGGACAAAGGTTACTGCCTCGCCACCTGACTCATGACCCCCTCCGCTCAGACAGAAGCTGAGCATCACTTTAATGAGAGCCATGCAGCCACATGCAACATCGTCGAACAGACAATTAGAGTGCTCCCCTCAGCAGGTCTCCTAGTTCATTGTGGTGTGCTTCATGCTACACAACTTAGCCATCATGAGGAGACAGGATTTGCCAATGGGGTTTGCGGGACCACCTCAGAAGAGAGGGGAGGAGGAGGAGGAGGAAGACGAGGAAGAGGAGCCTGGCGAGGAACCTATGCCACCTCCACCACCACCATCCCCAACACAACCACAAGGGAGGCATCGTGGAAATTTCGCCGCTACAAAAGCCTTACGACAGCAGCTCATAATTGAACGTTTGGTTGAAGAGTGAACGGCACGTTTGCCTGGCCACTCTCTCCCAACATGTTGACTATTCCCCCTCTTGTTCTGCAAATGAGACACTACACAGGAATGGTTAAGGTGAACAAAAGAATTTATTGTAAACTTTGTAAGCTTGAATAAAATAACATAAATTAGCTGCATCCAGCAGTGTGATAATTCAACAACATTAGGAACAACATAAATCAGAACATAATAATAAAATGTAAAACATAGGAAGCATCCAGCATCAACAACATAAATGCAGCAACCCCTGCTCCACTATCTTTTACCAGCGGCTTCCTCCTCCCCCATCCACTTATCCCCATCCCTAGCCTGCTGATCCTAACCCAAGTGGTACTAAGATGGCATGCAGCAACGTTGCCAGAGCGATGCTGTGTTGGGGTGAGAGACAATGGAGACGCTGTCTGGGGATATACTGAACCAGCTCGTGGCGTGGAAGGCCCGGCTTCTGACTGGCGAGCCTTCTCATCAGCGTCGACAGTCACAGGTGGTTGGGGTTTGGGTGTGTCAGTGGGGAACACAGAGTGTATGGCGGAAGGGTTTATGGACTGCATCACCTGCCCAAGCTGAAGCAGAGCTTGTGCCTGTGATGCACCATATTCCACACAGCTTCGTGCCACGCTCTCCGGGACTCCAGTGTGATTGGTGGAGGCCACCAGCCTCATGTGGGCACTGATGGCCTCGCAGGTTTCACGGCTCGCACCGGCAATCTGCGACCCTATTTCCGTAATGGTCGCAGTGAGAGTCTCGATGGTCACGGGAATCCTACCCAAGACATCAAGGAGCTGATGGGTGAGCTGGATGTTCTCCTTGGACATTCCCACCATGTCCAGTTCCGCGCCTGCCTGATTGTCAGCAGACTGACTTTGCCGACTCACCCTCCGAAGAGATGACATACGGGATTCGCCCCCAGTACTGCGTGGCTGCACACCACTAGTCCCAGGAGCCTCAGATTTGTTGAATCCTGAGAATGTTCCGTCATTGTCCTCAGATGAGGTTAATATCGGTGGTAAAAGAGGGGTGGATTGCATCTGCCCCGGAGTCGGCTGATTTGTAAACTTGTCCCCTTCTTCCTCCTCCTCTATAAGATGGCCTGACGTGGAGTGTTGGTTTGAGGGATGCGGCGACTGTGACTGGTCATCTGGAAGTAGAAAGCAACAGACGATTGGTTAGCAGCAGGGGAGAGGGCAAGGTGACATGAGGAAGGTCGCATAGTACAGGCTCATTTGAAGGACCGCCGTTATTCCATTATATCTAGCCCACAGACATTGCCGCAACCCAGCCCAGGGAGTGTGCAGGACTTACCCTCAGTATGCAAGCGGGGGTCAGCACCCCCAGTGGCAGTTGCCCGACCGGAGAGGCCGATGAGGCTTGGCACTCGCTCTTCGAGGTCAGTGAGTGGCAGAGTCTGAGGCGGACTGACGCCAGTCCACACCTGCTCGCGCCAATTGTGTGACTTCTTTGCCTGCAAAGATGAAAATGGGAATGCTTGCAAAAGGGTCCATCTGCTCTTGTGGCACACACAGATAGCCACCAAAGCACATACTGTACTATCTAAATGTAATACACTCCTCTGTTTAATGGCCTTGGAAGTTGCACATGGTTCATCAGGAGGACACCGAAGTGCGGAAACATTTTATGAGATCTCAGAAAGCAATCTTAATAATGTGTCAAAATTATTCATGGCAAATAGAGTGGCAAACTAAGCCTACCTTTGTGTCATGCATTTTAGGAAGCAATCCACAGACTGCTGACAGGCACCAAAAGCATGAGAACAAATAGTGTGTCAGATTTATAATTGAAGTAATGAAGGAGTGTGTTAAGTCCTGACTCTAATGTACTGACTTACACGAGACACATGCTGAAGTCAAGGTCACTCAGGACCTGCACCTTTTATTCCAGCTCTCCAGTGCTGCACTTGCCTGAGACCTCCCTTTATATACCACAGTGGGACAGGTATGGAGTGTCTCCTGCAAGTGCACCCCTGGTGGTAAGGTATGCTTATTGTTACAGGTCATATCCAGTTACAGTCATGTATAGTATGATAAGATACGGTTATGTACAGTAATGTGAGATACATGACATCACCCTCCCCCAAGGTCTTATTACCTTTATAGATTCAGTCTCAGTGGTCTGCGCTCTCGCGTGGAGCATCTTAGTTGTGGTTCAGTTGTTTGCCTTGGTGCCTGTTTTTCATTCGGTGTGATTGCTGGTATCTCGCCTAGGCTGTCTGTTGAGACTGCCCTTTCTTCAGGTTGTTCCACCTGTCTGTCCACAGGTGTGGAGTGAGTTCCACATTGTAGTCTGCTTCTGGTTCTTCAGTGTTATCAGTGAATCTACTTTTTACTTGGTCTACATGCCTCCAGCAGGTTTGGCCACTGTCCATTTGTACAACCAGTAGCCTGTTTCCCTCTTTGTCTGTTACTGTCCCTGCAAGCCATTTGGGACCCTGGCCATAGTTTAGCACAAACACTCTGTCTCCTATCTCATTCCACCTCCCCCTCAAATTCCGGTCATGGTACTTAGTTAGCTTTTAACGCTTAGCCTCAACAATTTCATGCATGTCTGGGAGGATTAACGAGAGCCTGGTCTTTAAGGTTCGTTTCATCAATAGTTGCACGGGGGGAACCCCAGTCAACGAATGCGGACGAGATCTGTATGCCAGCAGCAGTCGCGACAGGCAGCTCTGCAGCGTGGGACCTTGGATTCTGAGCATTCCTTGTTTAATGATCTGCACTGCTCGCTCCGCCTGGCCATTGGAGGCCGGCTTGAAAGGTGCCGTCTTAACGTGATTTATACCGTGGTCAACTATAAAATCGTGAAATTCTGCGTTGGTGAAGTATGGACCATTATCACTGACCAATATGTCAGGAATGCCGTGCGTTGCAAACATGGTTCTAAGGCTCTCCTCAGTGGTGCAGGTGGTGCTCGAGTTTAAAATGGTGCACTCGATCCATTTTGAAAATGCATCAACGACTACGAGGAACATTTTGCCCATGAATGGGCCCGCATAGTCTACATGCACCCGCGACCACGGTTTGGTGGGCCAGGGCCAGGGGCTTAGGAGGGCCTCCCTGGGGGCATTACTGAGTTGGGCACAAATGGTGCACCAACGGACGCAGAGCTCCAAGTCCGCGTCAATGCCAGGCCACCAGACATGAGATCTGGCTATGGCCTTCATAAGGACGATCCCCGGGTGCTCGCGATGGAGCTCCTGGATAAATGCCTCCCTGCCTCGTGAGGGCATAACTACTCGGCTGCCCCACATCAGGCAGTCTGCCTGTAGTGAGAGTTCATGCATGCGCCGAAAGAAGGGTTTGACCTCCTCGGGGCAGGCATCACGAGCCTCTGCCCAGTCACCAGTTAAAAAGCATCTTTTAACTAGAGATAACGTGGGGTCGCTGGTCATCCAGGCTCTGATTTGGCGAGCCGTCATGGGCGAACCTGTGAATTCAAAGGCATTGATTGCCATGACCATCTCACAGTCCTGTTCGTCGGACCCTTCTGTGGTCGCCAGGGGTAGCCTGCTAAGCGCGTCGGCACAGTTGTCTGTGCTTGGTCTGTGCCTTATCGTGTAGTCGTTAGCCGCCAGCATGAGTGCCTAATGCTGAATGCGCGCCGAGGCGTTGGCGTTGATTACCTTGTACTCGGATAGTAGGGACGTGAGGGGTTTGTGGTCAGTTTCTAACACAAACATGGCCCCGAAAAAGGTATTGTGCATCTTTTTGACACCATACACGCACGCGAGCGCCTCCTTCTCAACCATACCGTACCCGCGCACCGCCCGCGAAATTGACCTGGAGGCATAAGCAACGGGCTGCAATTTACCCGCATCATTGATGTGCTGTAAAACGCACCCGACCCCGTACGCTGACGCATCACACGTAAGGACTAGCTTTTTACCTGGGTCAAAAAAGGCTAAAACACTCTTGGAACATAGAAGGTTGCGTGCCTCATTGAAGGCGCGTACTTGGGTGTCCCCCCAAAACCAATCGCACCCCTTTCTGAATAGCACATGGAGAGGCTCCAGTAGCGTGCTCAAGTTCTGCATAAAATTCCCAAAGTAATTGAGTAGCCCGAGAAAGGCGTGCAGTTCCGAGACATTCCGGGGCCTGGGTGCCAGGCGAATCGCTTCGGTTTTGGATTCGGTTGGGCGGATTCCATCAGCGGCAATCCTTCTGCCCAAAAATTCAACCTCAGGCGCGAGAAACAGACACTTGGATTTCTTAACTCTTAGGCCTACCCGATCCAATCGACTTAGTACTTCCTCAAGATTGCGGAGATGAGAGTCGGTGTCCCTGCCCGTGATGAGTATGTCATCTTAAAGCACAACCGTCCCTGGGATGTTGCGCTGGAATATAGCAGCTGCCGACCTGATGCCGAATGGGCATCGATTGTACACAAAAAGGCCTCGATGTGTGTTGATGGTGGTGAGTAGCTTAGACTCTGTCAGTTCTTGCGTCATATACGCAGATGTGAGGTCAAGTTGAGAGAAAAGCTTTCCTCCAGCCAACGTGGCAAACAGGTCCTCCGCTCTGGGCAGCGGGTATTGGTCCTGTAGGGAGACTCTGTTTATGGTAGACTTGTAATCCCCACAGATTCGCACGGATCCATCAGGTTTCATGACGGGGACAACGGGGCTTGCCCAGTCGCTGAATTCCACGGGAGAAATTATGCCTTCCCGCAGAAGCCGGTCCAGTTCGTTTCCAATCTTTTCCCTCATCACATAAGGCACAGCTCTAGCCTTGTGATGGACCGGTCTGGAATTCTGTGTGATGTAGATTCTAACTTTAGCCCCTTTGAAGATGCCCACACCTGGCTGAAAGAGATGTTCAAAACGACTTAGAACTGTGGAGCAGGAGGTCTGTTCCTCTGACGACATGGCGTGAATATCATCCCATTTCCAATTAAGTTCTGCTAGCCAGCTTCTCCCCAACAGGGCTGGGAGATCCCCGGGGACAATCCACAGGGAAAGTTGGGCACCATCCCTTTGTGTGTGACTGAGAGCATGGCGCTGCCAAGTACTGGGACGATTTCTTTAGTATAGGTCCTTAGTTTGGTGTCGATCTTTGTGAGTTTTGTTCTGTTGCTTTTGTGCGGCCACAGCTGTTCAAATTGTTGAATGCTCATGAGAGATTGACTGACCCTCGTGACCAGTTCCATGTTGACGGGTATCCCGTTGAGTAGAACCCTCATCATAATTGGAGGTGTCTTGGTGTAAGAACAGTGGACGTTGATCGTGTTAACCCGCTGTACCTCGGCGTCCCGTGCACTGTTCCAACCATCTTCTTGTCCGCTTTCCGACCATTCCGATTCGTATATCAGCCGAGCTGCTGTTTTTCTGCACATGCGAGCCAGATGCCCTGTGTAGTTGCAGTTTCTGCAAATGGCATGCTGAAATCGACACACCCTGGTTGAGTGCCTTCCCCCACATCTCCAACACTGACCGTTTCCATTGTTTCCAAAGGATGTGCTGCATCTGGCTGATCTCCCTTGAGCTTCTCTCAATCTGTTGTTGATTGCTTGCATTGTGGGTTGATGAGGTGTGCTCGGCCGTTCATGTGGCCCTTAATTTTGATGGCTTCTGGCGCCACTGTCTGCTGTTGAAGGCCTGCTCTCCTGCCTTTGTCTATGTGTGGGGGTAACGGTTTGTTTCACAATGTGAACCCCTTGTTCCGATGCCTCATTGGTTGTCATACCAGAAGTATAGATCAGCCTCATTTCTTCTTCGCCTGCCAAGAATGTCTGGGCGACCAGTGCTGCTGCCTCTGGAGTCAAGTTATTAGTCTCTATAAGCTTTCGGAATATGCCTGCGTGGCCTATTCCTTCAATAAAAAAGTCTCTCAGTACTTCTCTCCTTAGTTCATTGGGGAACTCACATGAACTAGCCAGCCTCCAAAGTTCCGCCATGAAGTCGGGTATGCTTTGGCCCACACAGCATCTGTAGTTGTAGAACCTGTGTCTGGCCAGGTGTAGGCTGCTCGCTGGCTTCAGGTGGTCTCTTACCAGTGTGCCCAACTCCTCAAACGACTTGCTTGCTGGTTTCTCGGGTGCCAGCAGGTCTTTCATTAAAGCGTATGTTTTCGAGCCACAGCTGGTCAAGAGATGGGCTCTTCTCTTGTCTGCTTTATCATGACACTTCTAATTCATATCTTTACTATTCTATGATTAGCCTTGGCCATTCAGCACCCCACAGATGTGCAGCAAAGTGCTATCCAGCTAGCAGGAAAGCGCAGATGGGCCATGAGAGAGATGATCCCGAAAGAGTATATAGAAATGGGGACTCTGCTCAAAGCACTTCCACTTCTCCCCCGTTGCCTCCCACCCCACCCCCAGTCAATGCCCCACATGCTGTCTCGTGACCCAATGGCCAAGTCCGTCACTGCACAGGTGCAGGTGGAGCAATCTTTGGCGAAGTCCGGATGGGCTCCAAAACCCAGAGGATATCGGCCAAGAGCATTTTGCCTGCAACCTGGCAACAGGCTTTCCCAGTTCTGATGACCAGTAAGACAAGACTTAAATCTGAGCAATGGGTGTCTGTGAAAGGGATGCTTTGTCGATTGTAGGACGTCTTTGTGCTGGGGGCGGGGGCAAATATGTTAAGTATCTGGCTGTCGCAGGGGTACAATGGTGCAACCTAACTAAATCTTGCCATGATGCATCTATCCTGGGCATCCTGGGCTGCAATGTGCACTGCTGCTGCTGGTGCTGTTGATGCTGGGGCTCATTTTGGTCCTTATCTGAAGTCTAAAGTGAAACAGCATAAGTGGCACCCATGCTGATCTGATATATGACAGATTTAAAGTGGAGATCAGACGCACAAACCTCCAAAGTAGTGAGAGTGACCTCCAATGTAGTGAAAGTCACCTCCAAAGTTGTAGAAATCACCTGCAAGGTATAAAAGCAAACTCTCAGAACAAGTGCTGTAAGCAAAAGTAATTCTCGTGGACAAAGAAGGTGTGCCCAATTGGCCAGCCTCTGGCCCTCCACTCACCAGGACATTTCTGCAGTAACTGATCTGCTCAATCACACCCTCACCGCCACATTTGATGGTCTAGTCCCTGTTAAAACAATCACTCTCTCTCACCCTTGCCGTTCCCCCTGGTATAGCTCTGATCTTCACTCCCTCAAGTCCAAGGAACGCAGACTTAAACAGGTATGGCGGACAACTAGTTTAGCCATTCACCACCAGGTCTGGCTGGACCACAAAGCATTAGCGGGTCCTGCTCACTATTCCAGAATCATTTTGGAATGTAAAGATAAACCCCGGCTTCTACTCTCCACTGCTAACCATGTTTTTAAATCCCTCTCCCCAGTCTCCACCCTCACCTCCAACAATAAGTGTGAGGAGCTCATGGACTTCTTTGTCTCTAAGATTGAGACCATCCATTCAGCCGCCTCTGCCTCTTCCCTTCCTTCCGCTAGCCCACCGGGCCAAACTTCCTCTAAGGATCCCCCCTGCCCTAGCCCTGACTTCACATCTTTCACCAGTTTCTCTCCAACTCCCCTCATGACCTCTCCGAGCTCATCCTGTCCATGAGACCCACTTCCTGCTCCCTTTACCCTGTTGCCACCAAACTGCTGGCCACCTGCCTTTCTTTTCTGGCTCCCATGTTAGCTGACATTGTTAACGGTTCTCTCTCCCCTCAGGTACTGAACCCCCTCTCCATCAATTCTGCCGTCATCATCCCTCTCCTCAAAAAAAAAAACAACCCTCGACCCCTCCGTCCTTGCAAACAACCACCCCATCGCCAACCTCCCTTTCCTCTCCAAAGTCCTTGATCGTGTTGTCGCCTCCAAAATCCATGCCCATCTTTCTCGTAACTCCATGTTTGAATCCATCCAATCCGGTTTCTGCGCCTGCCACAGTACCAAAACAGCTCACATCAAAGTCACAAATGACATCTCTTGTGACTGTGACAAAGGCAACCTATCCCTTTTCGTCTTTCTTGTCTTGTCTGCAGCCTTTGACACGCTTGACCACTCTATGCTTCTCCAATGCCACTCAACCGTTGTCCAGCTGGGTGGGAGTGCACTCGCCTGGTTCCATTATTATCTGTCTAATCGCAGCTGGAGAATCATCTGCAATGGCTTCTCTTCTCATCCCAGCATCATTACCTCTGATGTCCCCCAAGGTTCTATCCTTGACCTCCTCCTATTTCTCATCTACATGTTGCCCCTTGATGACATCATCTGGAAAAACAGCGTCAGTTTCCATATGTACGCTGATGACACCCAGCTCTACCTCAATACCACTTCTCTCGACCCCTCCATGGTCTCTAAATTGTCAGTCTGCTTGTCCGACATACAGCTCTGGATGAACAGAAATTTTCTCCAATTGAATATTGGGAAGACCGAAGCCATTGTTTTTGGTCCCCACCACAAACGGCGTTCCTTAACCATTGACTCTATCCCTCTCCTCAACATCTGTCGGAGGCTGAACCACGCTGTTCGCAACCTTGGTATCATATTTGACCCTGAAATGAGCTTTTGACCACATAAGAACATACGAAATAGGAAATAGGAGCAGGAGTAGGCCATTTGGCCCATCAAGCCTGTTCCACCATTCAATAAGATCATGGCTGATCTAATCTTGGCCTCAACTCCACTTTCCTGCCCATTCCCCGTCTTGACTCGTTTATCGTTCAAAAATCTGTCTATGACCCAGCTCTCTGGGATAGAGAATTCCAAAGATTTATGACCCTCTGACATATCCGCAACATAACTAAGACCGCTTATTGCCACCTCCGTAACATCACCCGTCTCCGCCCTTGCCTCAGCTCATCCATGCCTTTTTACCTCTGGACTTGACTATTCCAATGCACTCCTGGCTGGCCTTCCACATTCTACCCTATGTGAACCAAAACTTGGCTGCCTGTGCCCTAGCTCGCACCAAGTCCCGCTCACCCATCACCCATGCTCACTGACCTACACTGGCTCACGGATAAGCAGCGCCTCGACTTCAAAATTCTCATCCTGGTTTTCAAATCCCTCCATGGCCTCACTCTTCCTTATCTCTGTAATCTCCTTCAGCCCCACAAACCCCCGAGATGTCTGCACTCCTCTAATTCTACTCTCTTGAGAATCCCTGATTATAATCGCTCAACCATTGGTGACCGTGCCTTCTTTTGGCTAGGCCCCAAGTTCTGGAATTCCCTGCCTAAACCTCTCCGTCTCTCTTTCCTCCATTAAGACGCTCCTTAAAACCTACCTCTTAGACCAAACTTTTGGTCACCTGCCCTAATTTTTCCTTATGAGGTTCGGTGTCAAATGTTTTGCCTCATAATACTCCTGTGAAGCGCCTTGGGACTTCACCACATTAAAGGCGCTATATAAATACAAGTTGTTGTTGTTGTTGTGTAAGGTCTCAGTACTTCTGTGATTTTTTTTTCATTGCAGTCAAGGCTACCTACGGTCCAAACTCCCAAGGCTCCACCCCACTCCTGGCCAAGAACAGGGAAACACTCATCAAGGACACCAAGGCCATCAGGGCCCGCTAGAAGGAGCACCTCAAAGATCTCCTCAATCGAGACTCTGCTTTTGATTCAAGTGTTCTCAGCTCCATCCCATAGCATGCGACCCGCCACCATCTCAGGTGAAACCCCAACGCTGCACGAGGTAGGCAAAGCCATAAAACAACTCAACAAGGCTGCGGGTATGGATGGAATTCCTGCTGAGGTGCTAAAGTATGGTGGAGAGGCGCTGTTGGCACGGATACATGATCTCATCTCTCTCATTTGGAGGGAGGAGAGCATGCCGGGTGATCTCAGAGATGCAGTGATCGTGACAATCTTTAAAAAGGGGGACAAGTCCAACTGCGGCAACTACAGGGGAATCTCCCTGCTTTCAGCCACTGGGAAAGTTGTCGCTAGAGTCCTCCTCAACAGTCTTCTCCCTGTGGCCGAGGAGCTCCTCCCGGAATCAGAGTGTGGATTTCGTCCCCTACGGGGCACAACGGAAATGATATTTGCAGCGCGACAGCTGCAGGAAAAATGCAGGGAGCAGCGCCAGCCCTTATACATGGCCTTTTTCGATCTTACAAAGGCCTTTGACACTATCAACCATGGGGGTTTATGGAGCGTCCTCCTCCGTTTTGGATGTCCCCAAAAGTTTGTCAACATCCTTCGCCTGCTCCACGACGACATGCAGTCCGTGATCCTTACCATTGGTTCCATTTCAGACCCAATCCACGTCCAGACCAGGGACAAACAGGGCTGCATCATCACTCCAACTCTCTTCTTAATCTTCCTCGCTGCCATGCTCTACCTCACAGTCAACAAGCTCCCCGCTGAAGTGGAACTAAACTACAGAACCAGTGGGAAGCTGTTTAACCTACGATGCCTCCAGGCCAGGACCAAGATCACCCCAACCTCTGTCGTTGAGCTACAGTAAGTGGACGACGCCTGCGTCTGTGCACATTTGGAGGCTGAACTCCAGGATATAGTCGATGTATTCACCGAGACATATGAAAGCATGGCCCTTACGCTTAACATCCGTAAGACAAAGGTTCTCCACCAGCCTGTCCTCGGCGCACAGCACTGCCCCCCAGTCATCAAGATTCACGGCTCGTCCCTCGACAACGTGGACCATTTCCCAAACCTCGGGAGCCTCTTGTCAACAAAGGAGACCTTGATGCAGAGATTCAACATCACCCCCAGTGCGCCAGTGCAGCCTTCGGCCGCCTGCGGAAAAGAGTGTTCAAAAACCAGGCCCTCAAATCTACCACCAAGCTCATGGTCTACAGGGCTGTAGTAATATCCGCCCTCCTGAATGGATCAGAGGTATGGACGATGTACAGAAGAAACCTCAAGTCACTGGAGATGTATCACCAACGATGTCTCCGCAAGATCCTGCAAATCCCCTAGGAGGACAGGCGTACCAACATCAGTGATCTCGCCCAGGCCAACATCCCCAGCATTGAAGCACTGACCACACTTGATCAGCTTTGCTGGGCAGGCCACATAGTTCACATGCCAGACACGAGACTCCCTAAGCAATTGCTCTATGCGGAGCTCCTTCACAGCAAACATGCCAAAGGTGGGCAGCGGAAACCTTACAAGGAGACACCCTCAAAGCCTCCCTGATAAAGTGCGACATCACCACTGACACCTGGGAGACCCTGGCCGAAGACCGCCCTAGTTGAAGAAAATGCATCTGGGAGGGCGCTGAGATCTTCGAGTCATCTCATGAGCGTGAAGAGGTCAGGCGCAGGCAGCGGAAGGAGCGTGCGGCAAATCAGTACCACCCACCCCTTCCCCCACGATTTTCTGTCCCACCAGGGTCTGTGGCTCTCACATTGGACTGTTCAGCCACCAAAGGACTCACTTCAGGAGTGGAAGCAAGTCTTCCTCGATTCCGAGGGACTGCCGATGATGATGATGATTTTGTTTTGCCTGTCATTTGCTCCGTCCTTCAAGTGCCGCTGAGCTCTCGCCTTGCTTTTACTGGGGAGGTCCAAGAAGCTCGGCTAACTCGTGGACCCACAGTGAACGTTGAAAACGCCTGTTATAAAACCGATTAACTACATCTTCACTATCTCCTAAGTACCTCTTAACTGCTTTCAATTGGTAACCCGCCTCTCCCGAGGGGGTTTCTCGCACGCTGCCAAAATCGAGTAACATGCGGAAGCTGGCGGGTTGGAGCCGGCTTCCCGACGCGTTGTCAATTGCTTTTACTACCCACCCGCTCCCAAAGCCACTCACATTTTGATGTTAAAATTCCCCCCATAGTTCACTGTTGTTAAGTAAGGTAACACGGCAGCCAATGTGCACATTACTAATTAAAATATTGGGAAATAACCACTTTAACTGCTTCTTAACATGTGCTTCATTTCATCAAAGGAAAGGGGGATAAAGATCATTGAGTTAATGATTCTGCTTCAGCGTCCGAATCTAACACTGCTGAGCTAAAGGTGGAACGGGAGAAGGAGGGAGGGGAGTAAAGGGATAATTGTAGAAAAGGAATAAAGGAGGGAGGGGAGGGGGAGGAAAGATGAGGGAGGGGAGGGGGAGGAAAGATGAGGGAGGGGAGGGGAGGGGGAGGAAAGATGAGGGAGGGGAGGGAGAGGAAAGATGAGGGAGGGGAGGGGGAGGAAAGATGAGGGAGGGGAGGGGGAGGAAAGATGAGGGAGGGGGGGAGGAAAGATGAGGGAGGGGGGGAGGAAAGATGAGGGAGGGGGGGAGGAAAGATGAGGGAGGGGGGGAGGAAAGATGAGGGAGGGGGGGAGGAAAGATGAGGGAGGGGGGGAGGAAAGATGAGGGAGGGGGGGAGGAAAGATGAGGGAGGGGGGGAGGAAAGATGAGGGAGGGGAGGAAAGATGAGGGAGGGAGGGGAGGAAAGATGAGGGAGGTGAGTAAATGAGTAGAAGGGAGGGGAGTAGGAGGGAGCGAGGTGGGTAGTAAAGCGGTGGGAGAGGGGAGGAGGAGGGAGGGACTTGGGGAGTAAAGGGGTGAGAAAGGTTAAGTTGATGATTCGGGGCCTCGCTATATCTCAAACACTTGTCTTTGCACTCGGAGACTGTAAACGGACACTGGTTTAGGCTGGGTGGTGCCGGCTCCCTGTGACATGATATTTGGTAAAGTCCACTCCCTCCTCTCCTCACAAAGTTAAAGCAGTAAGAACTTGCCTGCTTTCCGCAGTTTCTTGTTCCTGAACACTGACACGATGACCAGTGCGTTGCCCAGAATATCGACCATGATGGTGAAGATGAGAACGCTTGCCAGAGTGCTGATCACCCAAGGGCGCCTGTCTGGGAGCCTCTCTGTGTCTGCAATGGAGAGATTCTTCGGCAAAATCCTGTTCCCATTCATCGCACGTCACTTCATATTAGGGGAATCGCTGACAGAAATATCAATATATAAAATTAATGGAGTGAAAGTTAATTCCAGACAACACACTAAACTTGAGCTGCCAGGTTGATCCCGCTGGTTAGAGGTGCTCCACTTGTGTCTCTCTACTTCATTCGGGTCGTCTCCTCTCCGGTTAGTTAAACATGTCGCTCTTCTTCTGTCCCCTTTCTGACCATGTGCTGCATCTGCCTCGCTCCTCTCCTCTCTGCTTCGCTCCTCTTTGCCTTGTTTGGGCAGTTCAGGAGTTGAATGCGATCGTGAGGGAAAAACTAATAATCGGACTGGGCTGGAAACAGGAGCAGGCGTTTAACGATCTCTGTGCCAGTAGGGAGAGAAACGGCATGCAGGAATGGTGTGGAGTATGTACAGTGAGGCTTCTCTGCAGGGTTCAACAGCTACACACACACATACACATATATATATATACACATATATACACGCATATATATATATATATATATACACACACACATATATATACACATATATACACGCATATATATATACACATACACACACATATATATATATATATACACACACATATATATATATATATATTTACATACATACACAAATACAAATATATACACACACATACACATATTCCTATATATATATATATATATACACGCACATATATATGCAAACAGACACACACGCATATATAGTTGCATATATGTGTCTGTATGTATATTTATATAGTTCACTAAATTTTCAGCGGTGAGATGTTAAACTGAAAATAATTTATGGTTTAAATGTAATATGTCGCCACAGAAAATGTAATGATTTTCAGATTGGTTAAATTAAAAATGAAATGAAATGTAATAAACATCATTTAAATTTTCAAATTCAAGTGTGAATGGTAAATGTCTTTGAACCACGCGTTTAACATACTAACTGTATTTAGTTTCAGGACGTTGGCTCCTGACTCGGAAGTTTCATAGCGCCCTGTGTATTTCATGTGGATTCTAATGAGCACTGCGTCCAAAACCTGTAGCTGAGAAACTATTGGCAGGTTAATCATCCATCCTATGATTTGAATTAGCTTTTAAACCATAGAATTCCTGCTTAAAGCCATGAAAATTCCTTGTATCCAGTCTTTGACATCCGTCCCAAGTGTGAGAGGAGAATGGGACAACTCAACGGTATTGGTGAGGCCACACCTGAAGTACTGCATACAATTTTGGTCTCTGTATTTAAGGAAGGATATACTTGCATTTGGAGGCTGTTCAGAGAAGGTTCATGTCATATATGTATGCTTGGTTTCACTAGCCACTAGGTGGCGCCATTGTCGGAGGTCATTGGGCTGTGCGCACGTGTGTGCGGCCCAGGTATAAAGGCCAGCCATCTTGTAATGTAATCACTTTGGGCCCTAATAAAGTAGAGCCAGATTTGTACCTGTTCGGAGTTTACAGTATTCAGTCTATTGAGTTATTGCATACACAACAGTTCACTCGGTTGATTCAGGAGAAGAGGGGGTTGACTTATAAGAACATAATAAATAGGAACAGAAGTAGGCCATACGGCCCCTTGAGCCTGCTCTGCCATTCAATAAGATCATGGTTGATCTGATCATGGACTCAGCTCCACTTCCCTGCCCACTCCCTATAACCCTTTACCCCTTATCGTTTAAAAAACTGTCTATTTCTGTCTTAAATTTATTCACTGTCCCAGCTTCCACAGCTCTCTGAGGCAGCAAATTCCACAGATTTACAACCCTCTGAGAAGAAATTTCTCCTCATCTCGGTTTTAAATGGGCAGCCCCATATTCTAAGATCATGCCCTCTAGTTCTAGTCTCCCCATTAGTGGAAACATCCTCTCTGCATCCACCTTGTCAAGCACCCTCATAATCTTATACGTTTCGATAAGATCACCTCTCATTCTTCTGAATTCCAATGAGTAGAGGCCCAACCTACTCAACCTTTCCTCATAAGTCAACCCCCTCATCTCCGGAGTCAATCTAGTGAACCTTCTCTGAACTGCCTCCAAAGCAAGTACATTTATCCTTTCATAAATATGGAAACCAAAACTGCACGCAGTATTCCAGGTGTGACCTCACCAATATCCTGTATTGCTGTTGCAAGACTTCCCTGCTTTTATACTCCATCCCCTTTGCAATAAAGGCCAAGATTCCATTGGCCTTCCTGATCACTTGTACCTGCATACTATCCTTTTCTGTTTCCTGCACAAATACCCCTAGGTCCCACTGTACTGCTGCACTTTACAATCTTTCTCCATTTAAATAAGAAGTTGCTCTTTGATTTTTTTCTGCCAAAGTGCATGACCTCACATTCTAACATTATACTCCATCTGCCAAATTTTTGCCCACTCACCTAGCCTGTCTATGTCCTTTTGCAGATTTTGTGTGTCCTCCTCACACATTGCTTTTCCTCCCATCTTTATATCATCAGCAAACTTGGCTATGTTACACTCAGTACCTTCTTCCTAATCGTTAATATAGATTGTAAATAGTTGGGGGTCCTAGCACTGATCCCTGTGGCACCCCACTAGTTACTGGTTGCCAACCAGAGAATGAACCATTTATCCCGACTCTCTGTTTTCTGTTAGTTAGCCAATCCTCTATCCATGCTAATATATTACCCCCAACCCCGTGAACTTTTATCTTGTGCAGTAACCTTTCATGTGGCACATTGTCAAATGCCTTCTGGAAGTCCAAATACATCATATCCCCTTTGTCCACCCTGTTCATTACATCCTCAAAGAATTCCAGTAAATTTGTCAAACATGACTTCCCCTTCATAAATCCATGCTGACTCTGCCTGACCGAATTTTGCTTTTCCAAATGTCCTGCTACTGCTTCTTTAATAATGGACTCCAACATTTTCCCAAGCACAGATGTTAGGCTAACTGGTCTATAGTTTCCTGCTTTTTGTCTGCCTCCTTTTTTAAATAGGGGTGTTACATTTGCAGTTTTCCAATCTGCTGGGCCCAGAATCCAGAAAATTACAACCAATGCATCTACAATCCCTGCTGCTACTTCTCTTAAGACCCGAGGATGAGTAGGTTGAGTAGGTTTGGCCTATATTCATTAGAATTCAGAAGAATGAGAGGTAATCTTATCGAAACATATCAAATAATGAGGGGGCTCGACGAGATGGATGCAGAGAGGATATTTCCTTTCAAAAGGGAAACTAAAACTAGGGAGCATAGTCTCAGAATAAGGGGCCGCCCATTTAAAACAGAGATGAGGAGGAATTTCTTCTCTCAGAGGGTTGTAAATCTGTGGAATTCTCTGCCCCAGAGAGCTGTGGAGGCTGGGTCATTGAATATATTTTTGGCAGAGATAGACAGATTTTTGAGCGATAAGGGAATAATGGGTTATGGGAGCGGGCAAGGCGGTGAAGCTGAGTCCATGATCTTATTAAATGGCGGAGCAGGCTCGAGGGGCCAAATGGCCTACTCCTGCTCCTATTTCTTATGTTCTTATGTCCTTATGTTCTTATCAGGGAGTTAATAATATTTTGCTCTAAAAATGTCTGGTTATATTTGTTGATTTGACCATATGTCTGCTCGAGGGTGTGCCAGATTAGTCTAGATATCTAATAAAATCATGCCTCTGAGGAACAATCATCAGGTCAGTTCACTTATCAGGACACGCGTGTCTGAGCCGGTTTACTGCAGAATTAGTGAGGTGCAACGGCCAGAGGCACTACCAGCAGGACCGGGGTGCTACTGGTTTTGCGACTCCATAACTTCCGTGCAATTCCGCGGGAGTCGGTAGCAGGTAGCACCTCCCCCCGCCACACCCCCGCCACCATCCCCAACCCCCGCACAAAAACACTTTTGCAACCTGTTAGCGCCCTCCTGAGGCGCTCATGGGAGGCGCACAGCATGCCAATTTCGCACACCCCCTCCATTCCTTCAAGTATTGTTGTTGGAGATTTTAAAATTTTAAATTAAAAATTAATATTTTTTTACTTTTCCTTTCTGTCTTTTCTTTCTCTCCCTCTCAATCCAATCTTTCTATCGCACTCTTTTTTTCTCTTTCAGTAGCTAATTTGACATTGCATTCGCTCACTCCTTCTCAGTCCTTCTGCTGTTTATTTCACAATTTTTCAATCTGATTGGCTAAGGAGATACGCAGTTGCTTGACCTGTTCACTCAGATCCCAGATGCCCGTTTCAGCTTGTACTTTCGGCAACTTGGTAAGCAAAAACGTCTTCAGTTGTAGGTATGCCGGGGCAAGTCTAACTAATGACAAAATCTGGCCCAATATTATTATTCACAATCTCATCATAAAATAGATGTGGAAGGAGGAGCTGACTGATGTCAGTGCTGCAAGTGCACAGCTACAAGTCTCCTGCTCAATCCTCAGCTAAGCTTCAAATGCTGCACCACCAAGACGATCTTCATCCAGCTCGGAAATATTGTCATCTTTGTCCCTACTTCAGCACCAGTAAAAATCCGCCTTCACCTATTTGTCACCTCCGGGCTCTCAGTTTTGATTGTCCTGCTGACTGGCCTTCTGATCTCCATCTCATCTAGAATTCCATTGCCAGTGTCCTATCCCATATTAAGTCCCACTCACCCATCACCCCAGTCATCATCGTTGCTGATCTTTGATTTCAAAACCCTCATCTTGATTTAACAATCCCTCAATGGCTTCACTCCACCCTCACTCTACGAGCACCCCTAGGCTTATGCCCCAGTTCACACTCTTTGCTATTCTGCGTCTTGACTACTGTGCAACTCACCCCGCCCCCCTCCACCTCCTCAATCTTCACCATTAGTGGCAAGCTTTTCAGCCATTATGACACCTGCACTCTGGAATTCCCCTGCAAAACCCCCTTGCTATGTCCTTCCAAAGCTTTAATAGCCTCCTGAAAACCAATCTCTTTGACTGCTCCTTTTGCCAACTCCTCAACCTTCTCCCAATCTCTAGTCAGTGTCTGATCTATCCTTCTGTGAAGAACTATGTGTCATTTTGCTAAGTTAAAGGTGCTTTATAATTGAAAATTGGTGTTACTATTGCACCTTTTGGACATTCCAAATTGAGGTGTGAAAGTAATAGAGAGACAGCCGCATGCTATTTTTGGCTCCAAGCTATTTAAATCCTATGAACAGTAATAAAATGTTCAAAAAATTAGTTAACATACTCCTAGATGTATATATCCCTATTGGGTATTGCTTTAAGTCTTTATCTGTTGAATCTTTTAAATTTAATATAGTGCAACATTAAATGAACATTACAACATGAAATTAAGATTTTCTATTACACGAAAGAAAATACACAGCAAGGTGTTATGATCTGGAATGCACTGCCTGAATGGATGATGGGAGGACATTCAATAGTGACTTACAAAAGGAAATTGGGTATATATTTGAAAAGTAAAAAAAAAATACAGGGCTGTGGGTAGGAGCAAGGGAGTTGGTTTAATTGGATTGTTCTTTCAAAGAACCAAATCAGGCACAATGAGTTGAATAGTCTCCTTCTGTGCTGTAAGATTCTATGAAAACAAAGCTTGTGTTGAATTCCCTTAGTGTTGGGTTCTTTGGTTTGTAATTATTGATGAAAATACTAGTTATTATTAGCAGCAACTGCATACCAATGACAACTGCAAAACTGCATGGCGGCTGCATGTTGTGAAATCAAACCATTTTCGTCACTCAAGTTGACAGCTTTGAGGTTGAAGACTAGGTGTTTTATGATGGATTTGAAAGGATCTTGAAATGCTGTGACTGCAGTCCAGTCTGGAGCTGACTTCATTGAGAAAATATAGTGTCAATCCATTCATAAAGAAGCTGGCAGGAGAGTAGGCAGCAGATTTAGAACTAAATACACACCTTCCAAATACTGCTTTTGCCTGTTCCTCCTCACCTCCGCCAGCACCTTCCCCCGCCCCCGCCCCCCGCACCCCCAGGCCCCGCCCACATACCAATTGCTGGTCAATTCTAAACATTTTTTAAACTTCAGAATTGATAGATTTTTAATCATAAAAAAAATGATTTTCTTTTTTCCTTTTGTTTTTGTTTATCCAGATTCAACCACTTGCATCACTTGCCCAAGAATTACCTCAGGTCATCCTTTCCCATTCACAGAGACAATCTGCCATCCCTACCACAGAGGTACTCGCTATGACAGAAGTCGTCTCCCTCTCCAACTTCCAAGTTGACAGCAGTTTTCCACTCCCATTCCCTATCCCAGTTCACAGAGACATTGGGACCAATTTTAGTGCCTGCAATATCACAGAAATGGGTACAAAGAAGACGTAACAGATTGTAAAGATGGGCTGAGATTAATCTCGACACTTTACCTTGCATTTTGCCTACTTCAGTGGGGATTAAGGTGGGCAGTAGAATCTCCCATCAGAAGACGCTTCATAAAAATGTACGAATGAGGAGAAAATTATATCATCTAGATGCCAAAGTAATTTTGCACAGTTTGCAATGTGATTAGATTTGTTCCTCATCATACTCAAAATTTGGGAACTCCGAGATACAGGGATTACCAATTGAATGCCATAGCATTTCAAGTGACCAGCTGCTATTATCAGGTGTGTTCACAACCTTTTTTTTCCTTCTGAATATACTTGTGGTGCTGTCTTCCATTTCTGTGTGTGAATGAAATTTATATGAGGTGACCCCAATTTTGCAACCACTTTGGACTATTGGTGTTTCTATGAGAATCCTTCTTTACTTGGCTTACTTAGAGGAAGAGGAGGAGCAGGATTAATGCGAGAATGCTGGTACAACAACCCCGTGCAGTAAGAGGACTGCTCCTTGTGGCAAAAATTACTTTATTGCATTAAATATGAAGCCAATTATTGCATTAATCTGAAAGTTTTGACTAAATCAGTGGCTCCATAGTTGTGTTCACCAGCTTAGAAGCAGGCTAATGGGATTCACGGGTCCATTTTATATTGGGAGCTAGTGAAGAAGAAGCACATTTGCTCCTGTGACATTTCAAGGAGAATAGCAAACATTGTGTGCCTATCCAATTGCACTGTTGGCATTAGCGTAGACCCCACTTGCAGCTGCCATTTTTGTTCAGATTTGGCAAACTGATAATTAGTGATATAGGAACAAGACTAGACCATTTGGACCTTCAAGTCTGTTCCACAATTCAATTAGATCATGACTGATCTGTACCTCAACTCTATTTACCTGCCTTTGTTCCATATTCCTTGATATTTATAAGACCGTCCAATCCTCTGTCATCAAGCTACAGCAAGCACATTCAGAGGCTGAACTCCAAGTCATAGTCAACATCTTCACCGAGGCATAAGCCTTACACTAAACATCCGTAAGACAAAGGTCCTCCACCAACCTGAACCCGCCACACAGCACTGCTCCCCAGTCATCAAGGTCCATGGCATGGCCTTGGACAACGTGGACCATTTTCCATACCTCGGGAGCCTATTATCAGCAAGGGCAGACATCGACAATGAGGTTCAACACCACCTCCAGTGCGCAAGTGCAGCCTTCAAGCGCCTGAGGAAGAGAGTGTTAGAAGATCAGGCCTTCAAATCTGGCAGCAAGCTTATGGTCTACAGGGCTGTAGTGATACCCACTCTCCTGTATGGCTCAGAGAGGTGGACCATATACAGTAGACACCTTAAATCGCTGGAGAAATACCACCAGCGTTGTCTCCGCAAGATCCTGCAAATCCACTGGGAGGACAGACAGTTAGAATCCTCGATTAGCCCAACATTCCCAGCATCGAAGCACTGACCACACTCGACCAGCTCCTTTGGGTGGGCCACATTGTTCGCATGCCCAAGACTCCCAAAGCAAGCGCTCTACTCGGAACGTCTACATGGCAAGCAAGCCCCAGGTGGGCAGAGGAAACCTTTCATGGACACCCTCAAAGCCTCCTTGATAAAATGCAACATCCCCACCTACACCTGCGAGTCCCTGGACAGAGAATGCCCTAAGTGGAGGAAGAACATCTGTGAGGGCGCTGAGCACCTCGAGTCTCATCGTTGAGAACATGCAGAAAACAAGCGCAGGCAGCGGAAGGAGCGTGCGGCAAACCAGACTCCCCACCCACCCTTTCCTTCAACGATTGTCTGTCCCACATGTGACAGAGACTGTAATTCCCATATTGGCCTGTTCGGTCACCTGAGAACTCACTTTTAGTGTTTTCCTCGATTTCTAGGGACAGCCTATAATATCGAACAAAAATTTGCCAAGTTTACCACTCTCAATATAACAAGGAATATTTTGTAATGCGAGGGAAGAAAAATAAATAATTATATTCTAAAACACCACCGATTGTGCTGTTTCATGAAAGATTTTATGTTTGTGATTATGCAAACGCCCCAAACTTCACTTTGGAAAACCAGCGCAATTTTGAGTGCAATTTGCGCCTGGATTGCCGATAGCACCCAAAGCGGAAACTCTACCCCCACTATGTTTAGGTCATAGATCACTGGAAAGAATAACTAATATTTAAAGCAATTCCGAGAAATGGGTAAAAAATAGATGGTGGCCAAAAAACAAACGAAGGACTGAATGTGGCACATTGTCAACAGTGTGGAAAAAACCCCTCTGGAAAATGAATTACTGCAACTGAAAAAAAAGGTAACCAACTTCGCCAAATAGTGTTCCATTATCATTAAGAAACACACCCACCAAGTAAATGCCATTTTATAGCGTTTATTATCACTGAATTAATTTTGGCTGCGTTATCATACCCAAAATTTGGTCTTAAAAGAAGTGGCTACAGAGATAGTGGATGCATTGGTTCTAACCTACCAAAATTCCCTGGATTCTGGGGAAGTCCCAGTGGATTGGAAAATCGCAAATGTAATGCCCCTATTTAAAAAAGGAGGCAGACAGAAAGCCGGAATCTATAGACCAGTTAGCCTAACATCTGTCGTTGGGAAAATGCTGAAGCCCATTATTAAGGAAGCAGTAGTGAGACATTTGGAAAAGCATAATTCAATCCAACAGAGCCAGCATGGTTTTATGAAAGGGAAATCATGTTTGACAAATTTGCTGGAATTCTTTGAGGATGTAACAAACAGGGTGGATAAGGGGGAACCAGTGGATGTGGTGTATTTGGATTTCCAGCAGACATTCTATAAAGTGGCACATAAAAGGTTACTGCACAAGATAAAAATTCAAGGGGTTGGGGATAATATATTAGTATGGATGGAGGATTGGCTAACTAACAGAAAACAGAGAGTCGGGATAAATGGGTCATTTTCCGGTTGGCAAACAGTAACTAGTGGGGTGCCGCAGGGACGGATGCTGGGGCCTCAACTATCTACAATTTATCTTAATGACTTGGATGAAGGGACCGAGTGTAATGTAGCCAAGTTTGTTGATGATACAAAGATGTGTGGGAAAGCAAATTGTGAGAAGGACAGGAAAAATCTGCAAAGGGATATAGACAGGCTAAGTGAGAGGGCAAAAAATTTGGCAGATGGAGTACAATGTGGGAAAATGTGAGGTTATCCACTTTGGCAGAAAAAATAGAAAAGCAAATTATAATTTAAATGGAGAAAAATTGCAAAGTGCTGCAGTACAGAGGGGCCTGGGGGTCCTTGTGCATGAAACACAAAAAGTCAGTATGCAGGAACAGCAAGTAATCAGAAAGGCAAATGGAATGTTGGCCTTTATTGCAAGGGGGATGGAGTATAAAAGCAGAGAAGTCCTGCTACAACTATACAGGGTATTGGTGAGGCCACACCTAGAGTACTGCGTACAGTTTTGGTCTCCGTATTTAAGGAAGGATATATTTGCATTGGAGGCTGTTCAGAGAAGGTTCACGAGGTGGATTCTGGAGATGAGGGGGGTTGACTTATGAAGATAGGTTGAGTAGGTTGGGCCAATACTCATTGGAGTTCAGAAGAATGAGAGGTGATCTTATCGAAATGTAAGATAATGAGGGGGCTCATCAAGATGGATGCAGAGAAGATATTTCCACTCATAGGGGAAACTAAAACTAGGGGACATAGTCTCAGAATAAGGGGCCTCCCATTTAAAACTGAGATGAGGAGGAATTTCTTCTCTCAGAGGGTTGTAAATCTGTGGAATTCTCTGCCCCAGAGAGCTGTGGAGTCTGGGTCATTGAATCTATTTTTGGTGGAGATAGACAGATTTTTGAGCGATAAGGGATTAAAGGGTTATGGGGAGTGGGCAGGGAAGTGGAGCTGAGTCTATGATCAGATCAGCTATGATCTTCTTAAATGGCGGAGCAGGCTCGATGGGCCAAATGCCCTACTCCTGCTCCTAATTCTTTTGTTCTTATGTTCTTAAAATAGTCGCCCCATAGTAAGTCACAATCACTTCCCTATCCAAAATCCTTTTTTGTCTGTGCATAGGTTTTGCTGAATCTGTTGGTGGAGTACTCATGGTGACAAGATTCAGAAATAGAATCATTAATCATAAAAAAAGAATCACTGAAAGGTCCCTGACAGTCTCACCGTCATGCCATTCAAGTAATGCTGTAAACCTCTAGAGACTGGACAAGTGCACATTTCACAATTTGGAATTACAGGCTAGAAATGACTGCTGCCAATATTAGCGGAAAGATGTTTAACTCATGCAATAGTCCTTTGTCCATTGTTTTAAAATAAATGGACTAATGTCTGTGTTCTGTACGCGTAAATAACTGACAAACAGGAGTAAAGTAACTTAACTTAACTGTGCTTTTATACAACCCAAAATGGTGTCCCAAACCGACATGAACCAGCATGAATACAGCAACTGTGAATAGCTCCCGCAGGATCCTAATGCCCATCCTGTGAGCTGTAACAAACAAATAGCTTATGAACACAACATATTTCTCCCTTTATAAAATCACAGTCTATGCACCGACAAAGTCCTTGAGATAGCCAGGTCGTGTTCTGATACGCTGAGACCGGTGTGGAGCTTGCGGTGTTTGATTGAGGTTTTCAGTTGGGAAACAGAACGGTGCCTCTGTTCCACCCTGCTGGTCTGTTGGCCTGTGAGTTGGGATCAGTCTACGAGTGTTCCATCGAATTCCATCATTGAGCTCATAGGTGTGAGGACTGAACATTCGCCCGATCTATTTTGGAGGTTAAAGTGAAGATGCGCGCTTATGACTACGGTTTGTATGCTTAACTCTGACCCAATCTCCGTTCTTCAGTTGGGGTTTTTGAGCACGTCATTTTGTGTCAGTGTGCAACTTTGGTTTTCGTCGGCATTCAGAAATCTGGGATTCGAGTGTGGTTCTCTTCATGCTAGGTTTGGCTGGGGGGTTTGAGAATGTCCAGTAGACAGCGAAGATTCCACCTAATCATGAGCTCAGCGGGTGTCTTCCCCATTAGCGAGTGCTTTGTCGGCCGGTAAGTGCGGAGAATGGTTTGAACTGCTTCGTCGAATGTTTGGCCCGCTGTGTGGTTGGCTTTCAAACCTTCTTTGATGACATGGTTAAATCGCTCAACACCTCCATTGCTTTGAAGATTGTACCGAGCAGTAAGGCGATGCTCAATAGCATAACAAGTGAGGAAATCTATGAACTGGTCAGACACAAACTGTGGTCCATTGTCAGTTATTATGACCTCTGGGAGACCCCACTTCATGAACGTGCGCAACGGAATAGTGACAATCGTTGATGAGGTCACTGAACTTGTAGCGATTTTGGGTCATTTGGAATACAGGTCATGTAATACAACAAGGCAATGCTGGTGCTATGGAGCTGCTTCAACTGGACTGCAGATATCCAACTGAAGTTGTTGCCATGGTTTTTGTAACCATGGAATGGGCTTCACTGGCGCTGGTCAGATGTTTGTGGTCTTTTCGCTCAGACAGCATGCTTCATAGTGCGAGACAAACTCCTCGATGCGAGTGTCAATCCCAGGCCTCCATACTGAATAGCAACATCTCTGCTTCATGCGGACAATGCCAGGGTGCCCATTGTGTGCCAATGAGAAAATGCACTGTTGAAGCGATTTGGGAATTATTGCTCTATCATCACAAGCTAGGCAGCCATCGTTCCAAACGGACAATACATCACAAAGTCTGTTGAAGGTTTTCAGCTCTTCCAGAATTTGCTTAGGCCACTCAGTCTGGAGGAAGAGGCACATGTGCTGGAGCGTAGCATCACTCTGTGATTCGGTTTTGAGTTTGTTGCGGGAGACAAGGTTTCTGATGGACTGAGTGATGATCGACATGACATATGTGTCGTCACCTGTGAACAAGTCAGCACCAGAGTCCGAAGCAGGTGTCGAGCGGCTGAGCATGTCAGCTATGTGGTTGTGACTACCCGTGATGTACTGCACATCAAAGTTATATTGATGAAGGCAATCTGTCCATCGGCTGATCCGTACAGGTCTGTGCCCAGATCCAGTTGTAGCGAGTAGCGTAGTTAGCGCCTGGTGATCCATACAGAGGGTAAATTTCCTGCCAGAGAGGTAGATGTGCCAGTGTTCACATGCATAGATGCAAGCGAGTGCTTCGAATTCCCCTGTAGAGTATTTACGTTCTGCAGACGGGAGCATGCGAGAAGCGAAGGTGACTGGGTGTTCCAGGCCGTCAATTCATTGCGAGAGCACAGCACCCATGGCGGTGTCTGATGCATCCGTGGTGATATTTGGATCAAAGTGTGCGAGGATAGGAGGGGATGTGATTTTATCCTTAAGTGTGGTGAATGCCTGAGCCTGGGAATCTGTCCATTCCCAAGGAATGTCCTTGCACAGCACTTGCGAAGCGGTTTGGCAATGTACGCGTAGTGCGGGACAAACTTCAGATAGAAGTTGCAAGTGCTGAGGAATGATAAAAGTTCTTTGACGTTGGTAGCCTCCTGCATTCGCTGGATCATGTCAATGGTGTCAAGCGCCTTGTGCCCAGAAAGTTTATTTCTCCAGCAGCGACTGTACACTTATCAGCATTAAGTGTCATGTTATGTGTAGCAAGTCAAGCCATAACTGCGTTAAGCCGCTGATCATGTTCTTCCATTGTCTGTCCATGGACGACGATATGCCTGCTAGCATAATAGTGACAATCTTCTGAAATGCACTTGGTGCAGAAGATAGTCTGTACGGCATGCGTCGATACTGTTATAGACCATCATGCGTCGTGAGTGCCGTGATAACTGCGATGCATTTCGAGTTGCGTAAAAACTGTGAGCCGTGGAATTCTGAAGACAGTTCGTTGATGGTAAGAAGAGGGTACTTGTCGGGGATGATGGTCTTGTTGAATGTAATGACTCAAGACTTGTTACTGTAAACTGCCTCAGATGTTAACCTGATCCAACTTTATTCGTGCCCAAAGTAACCCACGTGACATGGTACCCGTGCTTATATACCAGTGACGGCGCACGCGCGCGTACAGCCCAATGACCTCCAACAGTGACGCCCCCTGGTGTCTGGTGACCACAAGCATAAATACATAACAACATCTCCTTTCAAGATCTTAATATCAGTCTTTTTACAAATTAAGACGGTCTGGGACTTTCCGCTCATGAGTTGATTGTCTCAGTTCAACTTCAGTTCCAGGCGAGCGTTCTGAGTCAGTTGTGACTGAAGGCTGAGTAACCGATCTGATGGGAGTGGTAATGACCACATCAGGGACTGGAGGTCCAGGTTCAATAATGACAGCAAAGTCCTCTGATGAATGAACATTGATTGGTTGGTCACTGACTGCATCTTCCTCAAGCGGTTCCAGTTCATCCTTGTGCCGCAGTTTTATCTGATCAACATGTTTCCTGCATGGTTGCCCATTCTTGAGCACAACAATAAACACTCTGTTACCCTCCTTGGCTGTAACAGTACCGGCGATCCACTTTGGAAATTGACCATAGTTCAGTACATAAACCGGATCATTGACAGCGATGTCACATGACACAGCAGCACGATCATGATACCCTTGCTGACTTTGACATCTGTTTTCAACACGATCATTCAAATTGGGATGAACAAGAGAGAGCTTGGTCTTGAGACTTCTCTTCATCAGTAGTTCAGCACGGGAGGCCCCAGTAAACATATGAGGTCTGGTCCTGTAACTGAGCAGTATACAGGACAAACGAGTCTGCAGTGAACCCTGAGTTACACGTTTTATACTCTGCTTGATCGTTTGAACAGCACACTCTGCTTGACCATTAGAAGCAGGTTTGAATGGGGCCGACCTCACATTTATAATAGCATTGAGTTTCATGAACTCTTGAAATTCCAGACTTGTGAAGCAAGATCCGTTGTCGCTCACAACAGTATCAGACAAACCATGAGTAGCAAACATGACACAAAGGCTCTCAATAGTAGCTGTAGACGTACTGGATGACATAATAATACACTCTATCCATTTTGAATATACATCCACCACAACAAAAAACATTTTTCCCAGGAAAGAGCCCGCAAAATTGATGTGGATCCTCGAACATGGTTTAGCTGGCCACGACCAAAGACTCAGTGAGATTCCGCTAGTATTTTACTTAGCTGCATGCAAGTATTGCACTGACACACACATGATTCCAGATCAGAATCAATTCCAGGCCACCATACATGAGCCCTAGCAATGGCTTTCATCATGACAATACCAGGATGAGTGCTATGTAGTACACGTACAAATTTTTCTCTGCCTTTCTCAGGCATAACAACACGATTATCCCAGAGTAAACAATCTGACTGAATGGACAGTTCATCTTTGCGACGGTTGTAAGGTTTGGTCTCATCACACATTTCCATAGGTATTGCAGATCAATCACCACTGAGGACACAACGTTTCTATTATGTATGTAAACCTGTAATTACCATGTCTAACCACCAAAGAGCTTATCCCCTGGAGTCCCAAGGAATCCCACAATCCCTTGGGAGCACCTGTGTATAAGGAGGCCTCACAGGCTGGAGAGGCACTCTAAGATCTGTAATAAAGGACTACAGTCACACTTACTTTGAGCTTGTAGTGTCTAATCTGACTCTTTATCCAAGACATAACAGTTTCATAACCGATAAAATAGGGTCATGGCTGGTCCAGATCCTAACTTGTTGAGCAGTGACATGAGTTCTTTCACTCTCAAAAGCATCCATTACTAACAGTAGATCTGCAGGTTGAGGCGTCTCCACCTCAGGTGTGGGCAGTGGCAGATGACTCAGTGCATCGGCACAATTCTCAGTGCCAGGTCTATGATGAATAACATAATCATATGCAGACAATGTCAACGCCCACCTCTGGATACGGGACAATGCATTGGTATTAATCCCTTTGTTGTCTGAAAACAATGAAATGAGTGGCTTGTGATCCAGCTCGAGTTCAAAACGAAGACCAAACAGGTACCGATGCATCTCTTTGACCCCATACACACAGGCCAAAGCTTCTTTTTCTCCCATGCTGTAAGCTCGTTCCGCCTTTGACAAACTTCTCGAAGCATACGCAACAGGTTGTAGATTACGCGACTCATTTGCTTGTTGGAGTACACAGCCAACCCCATATGATGAAGCATCACAGGCCAATACAAGACGCTTACACGGATCATAATGAACAAGCAACTTGTTTGAACAGAGCAGATTCTTAGCTTTCTCAAAGGCTCTGTCTTGAGACACACCCCAGACTCAGTTGTCACCTTTTCTGAGTAGCTCTAACAAAGTGCTCAATCTGGGTAAGAAATTACCAAAGTAGTTGAGTAGCCCAAGGAATGAACGCAGTTCTGTCACATTCTGAGACCTGGGTGAATTTTTGATGGCCTTGGTTTTTGAATTAGTAGGCCTGATGCCATCAGCAGCAATCTTCCTCCCCAGGAATTCAACTTCAGGTGTCATGAAGACACACTTTGAACGTTTCAGCCTGAGTCCCACTTTGTCCAGACGATGGAGGACTTCTTCACATGTTCAGTAGTGTCGCGACCTGTGACCAGAATGTCATCTTGAAACATGACGGTTCTCTGAACGGACTTCAGTAGACTCTCCATGTTCCTCTGAAATATGGCTGCAGCCGAACGAATTCCAAAAGGACAACTATTTTAGACAAACAATCCTTTATGGGTGTTGATGCAGGTGAGTTTCTTCGAAGTGTCGACAAGCTCCTGTGTCATATAGGCCGACGTCAGATCCAGTTTAGTGAACGACTTTCCACCAGCTAGCATGGCGAATAGGTCGTCAGCTTTCAGTAACGGGTACAGATCCTGTTTCGAAAATCAGTTAATCATAATCTTGTAGTCTCCATAAATCCTGACAGTGCCATCACTCTTCAACACAGGAACAATAGGACTGGCCCACTCGTTAAACTCGACCGGCGATATGACCACTTTACATTGGAGTCTCTGAAGCTCAATTTCAACCTTCTCCCTCATCATGTAGGGAACAGAGTAAGCTTTATGATAGACAGGCCTTGCATCAGAATCCAGGTGAATCTGTACCTTGGCTCCAGTAAAATTACCAATGCCTGGTTCAAACAAAGAAGGAAACTTCTTCAACACTTGAGTACACAAAGTGTCATCCACAGATGACACCACTTCGATATCATTCCAATTCCACTTGATTTTCTCGAGCCAATTCCTGCTGAACAGCGTTGGACCATTACCTGGAATGATCCTTTACCTGGGTAGATCATAAACCACACCATTTTATGAAACCTTGACTACTGCACTGCCAATCACTGGTATGAGTTCCTTAGTGTAAGTATGCAACTTGGCATTGACTGGACTCAGCTTAGACTTCACAACCTCAATGTCCCACAACTTGTCGAATGTCCTTTGGCTCATTATCGGCTGACTCGCACACAAGCCCAGCTCCATTGATACAGGCACGCCATTCAGCTTCACATTAACAATTATTGGCTGGCTCCTTCCCAAGAACGAATACAGGCCATACACTTCCTCCTTGGGTTGTGTATCCGGGCCAGCACTGGACTGGTCATCATCAACAATGTGATGAGCGGCAGCACGCTTGCTCTGAAGATGCCCCACTTTTAAACAGCCATTACAGGAGTACTGTTTAAATTGACTCTGACGAGGCCTATGATTTCCCCCACAATGCCAACAGAGTGAAATCGGATTCGTACCAGCGGACTTTGAGCAGCTACAGGTTTCACATAAGCAGTCGAGTAGGCCCTGCCATAAGCAGTTCTACCGAATGACGACACAATCTTGTTTACAGTACTTGCCATGGAGCTCCGACTCTACTGTACATGGTCCATGTTTCTGAGCCATACAGGAGGGTGGGTATTACTACAGCCCTGTAGACCATGAGCTTAGTGGCAGTTTTGAGGGCCTGGTCTTCAAACACTCTTTTCCTTAGGTGGCCGAAGGATGCACTGGCGCACTGGAGCGGTGTTGGATCTCGTCGTCGAAGCCTGCTCTTGTTGATAGGAAGCTCCCGAGGTATGGGAAGTGGTCCACATTGTCCAGGGCCGGGCTGTGGATCTTGATGACTGGGGGACAGTGCTGTGCAGTAAGGATAGGCTGGTGGAGGACCTTTGTCTTGCTGATGTTTAGCTCAATATGGAGACTTTGACAGATGGACATGCTATCAATGTTTACCTCACAGTCCTTGAATTTGCCTGAACCGATGTGCGAAATGTCACTAACGGTGTAAACCATACTGGGGTCATCAATATCAGGATTGTCCATCTGTCGAATATGCTGCGATGAGTGACAGACACGAGCAAAATGGTTCATTTTACCACATATAGAGCATTTCTTCCCACACGCAGGGTAGTTCAGACTCTTTGCTGAGTGTGATTTGTCCCCACAGTTAAAGCAGTGGAAGTTAATCCCCCGATCCGTCGTGGGTGGCTTATTACTAGCCCTGGGTCTCTGCTGTGATTTCCACTTTGGACGAACGCCTTGCACATGGGCTGTAGCTGCAGTCTGCTGCACAGGGAGAGCAGGGGATCTGATCGCTTTTGAGTTGGAAAGCGCTGATTCAATTTGGATGGACAAATTAGTTGCTTTGTCTCATGTTAATTTATCATCCTCCATTAGCAAGCGTTCCCGAATGCGGGGGCTCATTGTTTTCTCAATCATTTAATCCCTGATCATTTCCTCTGTAAGTGCTCCAAAGTTACATGTAGCAACCAGTTCAGTTAATGAAATGATGTACTGTTTGATTGGTTCACCGTTCATTTACCCCTTTTACGAAATTGGTATCTCTCCATCACGATACTTTTCTTTGGCCAAATATGTGTTGGCCTTCGGTGTCGAGGCAGTGGTAATATTGCACGGCAGCGAGCTGGTGTTACGTTGTCACCATCGAACCCACTCGCCGAGATGTAGGTAGAAAAACTTTTTATCTATCTTGGTCACGGAATTGGAGGATCCCCGGGTGGAGTGGAAAGGCGGGGGTGGGGGTTAGGTAGGTTAATTTAAATCATCCTCACCGCCAAATTATGTTGTGTACATCTGAATAACTGACAAACTGAGGCAGGAGTAAAGTAACTTAACTTAACTATGCTTTTATACAACCCAAAATGGTGTCCTAAACTGACATGAACCAGCATGAATATAGCAACTGTGAATAGTTCCCGCAGGGTCCTAATGCCCATCCTGTGATTTGTACCAAACAAGTAGAGTATGAACACAACAGTCTGCATTAAAAAAAAACCTGACTGAGGAATATTGTACAAATTTGCTGATATTGGGAACAGTAATTTCATAGATTCATAGAGGGAAATTTTAACTTAACCTGCCTGTTGGGAAACTGACAGGATCGGGTGCAATGCTGGGTTTATGTCGCGCCTGATTTAACTCATCATTGAGATCAGTGGGGGTAATACTGGGCGGAGAGTAAAACCGGTGTTCCACCCGATCCCGGGAGTTTCTCATCCGATGAATTATCTGAATGTTACAGAACAGAAGTAAACCATTCAGCCCATCACACCTGTGTCAGCTCTCTAAAAGAGCTTCCCACTTAGTCCCATTCGACTGTCCTTTCCCTGTACCATTTAAATTTTTCTTTTTCAAATATTTACCCACATAACTTGTAAAAGCTATTATGCATCTACTCTCAGAATTGACGCAATGGCAACCCTCTTGCCTCTGACTCCGAAGGTTGTGAGTTCAAGTCCCACCCCAGAGACTTGAGCCCATAATCTAGGCTGGCACTTCAATGCAGCACTGAGGGAGTGCTATATTGTTGGGATGCCGTCTTTCGGATGGAATATTGAATTAAAGCCATGACACTTTACAAAGAAGATCAAGAAATGTTTCCTGGTGTCCTTGCCAAAATTTGTCCCTTAAACCACACCACCAAAAACAGATTATCTGGTCATTTATCACATTGCTGTTTATAGGACCTTGCTCTGCCCAATCGGCGACTGTGTTTCCTTATATTACAACAATGACTAGACTTCAAAAGTACTTTTGTTGGCTGTGAAGTGTATGGGATGTCCTGAAGTCATGAAAGGTGCTATATAAATGCAAGTTCTTTCTTTGCTTGCTTCCACCACCATTTCTGGTCGGGCATTCATGTCTTAACGACTCTCCATGTAAAAGCATCTCCCAACCTGTCCCTCATTCTAGCTTAGTAATAACAATAATATACATATTAGGTTTGAAACAAAACCAGAAAAATACTGGAAACACCCAACAGGTCAGGCAACATCTGTGCAAAAAGGAAAAACGTTAATGTTTCAAGTGTACAAAAGCTAAATACTGCAGATGCTGGAACCTGAAATAAAAACAGAACATGCTGGAAATCTCAGCGGGTCAGGCTGAGAGAGAAAAACAGAGTTAACGTTTCAGGTCGATGACCCTTCGTCAGAACTAGTGAATGTTCGAAAAGAACATATACTTAAGGAGCACTGAAAGGGGGAAGGGAAGAAAGAACAAAAGGGAAGGTTTGTGATAGGGTGGATTGCAGGCATGGGAAATCTGTGTTTTACAGGAAAATCTGGGCCCTTGTAGAAAAGTGTTTTCAGACATTTGGGATGCTACTAATTTAAGGACAAGGAAGAGATGAAGCATTGAAGTAGGAATTGATGATGAGCCTGTGTGGCTCAGAGACATGGACCATGTAGAGTAGACACCTCAAGTTGCTGGAGAAATATCACCAACGATGTCTCCGCAAGATCCTACAAATCCCCTGGGAGGACAGGCGCACCAACATCAGCGTCCTCATACAGGCCAACATCCCCAGCATCGAAGCACTGACCACACTCGATCAGCTCCACCGGGCAGGCCACATAGTTCACATGCCAGACACGAGACTCCCAAAGCAAGTGCTCTACTCGGAGTTCCCTCACAGCAAACAAGCCAAAGGTGGTCAGCGGAAACGCTACAAGGACACCCTCAAAGCCTCCCTGATAAAGTGTGACATCCCCACTGACACCTGGGAGTCCCTGGCCCAAGATCGCCCTAAGTGGAGGAAGTGCATTCGAGAGGGCGCTGAGCACCTCGAGTCTCAACGCCGAGAGCGTGCAGAAATCAAGCGCAGACAGCGGAAAGAGAGTGCGGCAATCTAGTCCCACCCACCCCTTCCCTCAACGACTATCTGTCCCTCCTGTGACAGAGTCTGTGGCTCTCGTTTTGGACTGTTCAGCCACCAAAGAACTCACTTCAGGAGTGGAAGCAAGTCTTCCTCGATTCCGAGGGACTGCCTATGATGATGAGATTTCTAAGCAAAGGACACTTAAAACTAAGTAAATATAATACTGGAGTGCCCTCAGTTGGTTCAGTCATGATACTACTGCTGTAAAACATATTTTGATACTTTAGGTGATCAGAGATTAAAAGCAAGATACAAACAGTTGGAAACAAATAGCAAATCACACACACACACACACACACACACACACACACACATAGTCTGAAGAGAGCTGAAGAAAAAATATTGGACACAACCCAAATATTTAATGTTTTTTATATAACAGGCTACATCTCTTATTTTAATCAGAAACTAAAGTTGGCTAGGCATAAGACAGACGGTCTCCAAGGGAAGTGGATGTATTGAGTTAATGAGATGGATTACCAATGTGGAATGAGCTTATTATTTATGGTCAGTACATTTGCTTAACCTTGCTCTTTGCATAAAATGCAGTGTTTGTGTTGATGTATGATGTACATTGTGTGTAAGTGTACCTTTGGATGTGGTATTCAATGTTGGTAATAAGTAAATCATAGAGTCATCGAATCATTACGGCACAGAAGAAGGCCATGACAGCTCTCTGTAGAGCAATCCAGTCAGTCTGATTCCCCCGCTCTATCCCTGTAGCCCTGCAAGTTTATTGTGTGTGTGTGTGCTTGCTTGCATGTGTAAAGTAGTGTGTGTTTAAGGTAGAATGAGGATTTACTCTCCATGGGGTAATTCCTTTGGTATTGCATTAAGGCACATCAGTTTGTTTCTGTGAATATTAGCGAACAGAAGAAAATATAGCCCCATATCTCTCAATCTCTTGTCTCTAGAAACACATCCAGATGTCGCTGAAATCTAGTTACACTTTACTTTTCAATGCTCCTGTCTAGTAACTTACTTCATAAGTCTATTACTCTTCTGTCTGATTTTCTTCTTACTCGTAACTTCTTTTTTTTTACTTAGGTCGTATGAACACCCTATCATAGTAGACAATATGGGGTCGAAATTCGGTTCCGGCGTTTTTGAGGCGGTGTCATCGCCTGAGCACTGATTTTACCGCCAGGCGTTAGGTGCAGGCTCAAACTGCCAAATTCAGTTTTTACGCCCAAAGATGAGAGAACAGTGCTAAAAAATGGCTTTACACACTCATCCTGGGGCGGGAGGCCTCAGGAGGCCTACTGAATTTCGCGATGGGAGGCTGCCGCCATGCTAGCTGCAAAATGGGAAGAAAAGGGAAGAAAGAAGACCTTAAACTTCTCTGACCGACACACAAACTTCCCCACTGTTACAACTAATGAAAAAGAAATGAAATAAATAAAGAAAAAAACTTACCTTGATCTCTGGGCGAATACGTCCGAGCACCGCCTTGCCGTCTGGCATCCGTACAAACCAAATATCGTGGGAGCAGCGCCAAGGGGTTGTTGCACGCTGGATGACATCACCACTTGGGTGGCGTTAGACGGTGCAGCGTTGCCTCTTGGCACCTCTACCAAAGAGCCTACCAAATTTCTCCTGAGCCGTGGACGCCGCTTAACACCGACGATAGGCATTTGTTGCCCATGAGCCACCTAGCGCTGGTGCTAATGGACGGCGTTATAAAGGGAATTTTGACCCCTATATTTTGTCATTCTCCTTTATAATCTTGAAAACTTCAATTAGATTCCCTCAAAGTCTGTTTTTTTCCAAAGATGGCAAGCCCAATTGCTTTATTTCAATTGCTGGTGCCCAAAATGATCTTAATGAATTCTGCCACTCATATCCATCTCACACCAAGTCCCGTTCATCCATCACCCCTGTGCTCGCTGACCTACATTGTCACATCGCCAAGAGCATGCAGAAACCAAGCGCAGGCAGCGGAAGGAGCGTGCGGCAAACCAGTCCCACCCACCCTTTCCTTCAACGACTGTCTGTCCCACCTGTGATTTCTGTATTGGATTGTTCAGTCACCTAAGAACTCATTTTTAGAGTGAAAGCAAGTCTTCCTCGATTTTGAGGGACTGCCTATGATGATGATGACATTGGCTCCCAGTCCACCAATGCCTTGATTTTAAAATTCTCATCCTTGTTTTCAAATTGCTCCATGGTCTCGCCCCTCCCTATCTCTGTAATCTCCTCCAGCCCTACAACCCTCCAAGAACTTTGCGTTCCACTAACTCTGGCTGCTAACGCATCCCCCACCTCCTTCGCCCCATCATTGGCGGCCATGCCTTCAGCTCTCTTGGCCCTAAGCTCTGGAATTCCCTCGCCGAACCTGACCTAACATCTTCTTTGGCTTGATGTCAATTTTAGTCTGATTACACTCCTGTGAAGTGTCGCTATATAAATAGTGTAACTATTTGTACCGCACTTTTTTTGACAGACATGTGTCTGTCAGGCCCCGCCCTCTGTCAAGCTCCAGCACCCCCCCACCCCCCGAATCACGTGGTGCCGAGAAGCAGGACCTGAGGCCCCGACTCTCTTCACCCGCTCAGGCCCCGGCCATGGCCCCCTCCTCTCTCCCCCCCCCCCGACTCTCTTCCCCCCCTCTCCCCCCACCCTCCGAGAGTGGCCGGCCTGGGGCCGAGAGTGGCGAGCAGTGGCGGCGAGCAGAGAAGCGGCAGGGTGTCGCGAGGAAGGGAGAGGGGGAGAGAGAAAGAGAAAGAGAGAGACACTGAGGGAGAGAGAGCGAGGCTTGGGGAGAGAGAGAGAGGCTGGGGGAGGGAGCGAGAGAATGGAGGGGGAGAGGGAGAATGAGAGAGAGAGAGAGAAAGAGAGACTGGGGGGAGAGAGACACGAGTGGGGGGGAGTGGGGGATCGGAGGGGAGAGAGGGAACTCAGAGAAGACAGATCACGTTCTTCCAACCCCCGACAAGGAATATTGTTGGAGTGGATGAAATCCAGAAGTCACAACATTGTCACTATTCTCTTCATACCCAATAAACCTGTAAATAATCCGTACACAATCACACAATGCCTGCCCCATCTATGGTGGGGGTGGGGTTGGAGGAGGATGTACTTGGACTGGGGTAAAGCACTTTGGCTGTCCCTTGCTGTCTTCTGTGGAGCTCTGTCCCCTGTCACTTCAGGAAGTCAAAGTGGATCGAGTTACAATTTGCAAAGTCAGTGAGACCTTGGGATGGGCAGTTCCAGTTACACATTCCTGTGAAACTTCAGGGTGTGGCTTATCCTCCAAGGGGACCAATCATAGACAAAGGGTGGTGCATGGTGGCCATTTTTGCAGTACAAATAAGTGCACCTCTATATAAATGCAAGTTATTGTTGTTTGCTGACGACAGCACCTTCTCAAGGACAACAATATAATTACGTGAGCAGTCGCTCCCAATATCCCACATTGATTTTGACCAGTGCATTATACAGCAGCAACATAATTTATTTTCTTTAATCTCTCTATCCATCTACTGATGCAACCCTACTTTCAGTTTTTTTTTTATTGTAGCTAAATATTAGGCTCAGGTTTCATTGATCTACAATAAAATGTTGACCCTCCTCAGGGTTATACTGCTTATACCCTCTTTTCAGATTGAAACCGTACGCTCTGGAAGAAAATGCATTTAGAAAGAAGTGATTTATAGTTTAGCTCCACCTTTAGCTCCAGGAAAGGAAACTTTCTGCCTCTGATCTTTTCCTTTGCTAAGTTGTCTCTTCAATATTTATCCATACTATCCATATTTTGGGATTCTTTATCATTAATCACTATGTGGAACTTTATCAAAAGCCTTCTAAATATCCAGGCATATAATATCTCCCCTGTCCATCGTGGCAGTAGTATCTAACTCTTGCAGGTTAGTGAGGCGTGTACTCTCCTTCATTAATCCTTGCTGACTGCCCTTAAACAAATGATGCTTTTCCAAGTATTTACCTGCTCGGTTTTTTTTAAATCACTTCAAAGACTTGCCTTGTGATTGATGATTTAGGTTATTGCTTGAGCCCCAATTTTCTCTGAGGTTTAAGTGAGCTTCAGACCCACACTTTAAGAACATGTAGCCTTTCCCTTTTTAAATTTACAACAATGTGTAATAAATTGTTAATCATAGAAATTTACATCACGGAAGGAGACCATTTCAGCCCATTGTGTCCACGCTAGCCGACAAAGAGCTTTCCAGCCTAATCCCACTTTCCAGCTCTTGGTCCGCAGCCTTGTTGGTTATGGCACTTCAAGTGTATATCCAAGTACTTTTTAAATGTGGCGAGGGTTTCTGCCTTTACCACCTTTTCAGGCGGTGAGTTCCAGACTCCCTCCACCCTCTGGGTGAAACAGTTTTCCTTCAAATCCTTTCTAAATCTCCTACCAACTACTTTAAATCTATGCCCCCTGGATGTTGACCCCTCTGCTAAGGGGAATATGTCCTTCCTATTCTTTCTATCTCGGCCCCTCATAATTTTATACACCTCAATAAGGTCTCCACTCAGCCTCCTCTGTTCCAAAGAAAACAAACCCAACCTATCCAATCTTTCATCATAGCCAAAATTCTCCAGTCCAGGCAACATCCTCGTAAGTCTCCTCTGTACCCTCTCTAGTGCAATCACATCTTTCCTGTAATGTGGTGATCAGAACTGCATGCAGTATTCTAGCTGTGGCCTAACTAGTGTTTTATACAGTTCCAGCATAACTTTCCTGCTCTTGTATTCTATGCCTGGCTAATAAAGGCAAGTATTCCATATGCCTTCTTAATCCCCTTATCTTCCTGGCCTGCTACCTTCAGGGACCTGTTGACATGCACTCCAGGGTCCCTTTGTTTCTCTACACTTCTCAGTGACCTACCATTTAATGTGTATTCCCTTGCCTTGTTAGCCCTCCCCAAACGCATTACCTCACACTTCTCAGGATTTGTCAGTGAAGGAAATGGTATCTCTAGTTTGCAGTTAGGCTTTTCAGTCACTCTTGTAAAGAGAGCTTATTTAGCTGAAGTAACTGAGGTTAACATTCGGAGCTTTGATACGATCCAAATCAAGCGTCCTTTGTGTAATTCATTTGAATGGGTCGGGTACAGTACTAATGAGGTGTTCTGTGCGAGGGATTCAGTTCCTCACAGACTTCAGTGCGAAATAGGTAATTGGGTGCAAGCTGTCTACGTCCTCTGCTGTTGCTGGAAACATTATATCAGAGGAGCATTGCTTTTTATTGTACATCAATGTCCGCTGTCAGCAGCTGGGCTTTCTATCGGTTTATCTGACAGTTTTCATTTGGAGCCCTGGGCACAGGTATAGATTTGAAGAAGTAACTAGCAGCGCACTTTCTGTGTCTGAAGGATCGAACATCTAAAATGCTGCGGAGTGCTCATCAGGTTTGTGATCGGTGACAATTATTTGGCTGTCTTTAGTCATTCTTGACACGTAGGGAAATTACCTTCTGATAATACTGTCCAAAATGAGACTAGAAATGTATGGAATATCCAGACAGACATTTTAACCTGCTCTGGTAAAGAAAATATTTAGTTAGTTGAAAGATCGATATGTGAACTTGGAAATGGGGTGAGATCAAAGCTAAATGCTTGTGTATATAATTTGAATGGGTACAGCGCCAGCAAAAGTGATGGGATTCAGGTCCTGGCACATTTCAGTTCAAATAGTATCACAAGAACTTCCTTAAAGTAAGTGCCAGCACATCAGCCACAGATATACAGCCACATGTGCAGTGTTACCAGCTGGTACTAGCTGTACGCACATTGTTGGAGGCATCTCACCACATATATGTACTTCAGTGGCTGTAAAGCACTTTGAGATGTCCGGTGGTCGTGAAAGGCACTATATAAATGCAAGTCTTTCTTTCTTTATGTATGCGCTTAAGATATTCTGACAGACATGCTAGCAAAGGTGTTATTATTTAATCAGAGCTGAGCCCCAGGCCATCAGTTCTCAAAGCTAGCGAGCTGAGTGCTGGCAGATACAAGACTGCTCTTTTTGTATTTTTAATAGTTGCTCATTTGTTTACATTTACCTATCCACTGTCCTCCTAAATCAGGAAACTGATTCCAGCTCAGACAAATCAAGAACCAGTGATACAAGCAAATAGAATTGACGAACCATAAAATAAAAACAAGTTAGAGGAAGCATTACTGAAATCTGTACACTGCTCTGATCAGATCACATCGTGATTGCTCTGTCCAGTACTGGACACCAAGGGAAACATTGAAACTCTGGAGGTGATGCAGATGACAGAGGACTGAGTTGTGAGGGAAAACTAGAGAAACATGGGGGGCCGAAAGTGCACTCCGTTCTAAGCACACTGGATAGAGCAAAGGCTATGGGCTCCAACAACATCCTGGCTGTTGTGTTGAAGACTTGTGCTCCAGAACTAACTACGCCTCTTGCAAGCTGTTCCAGTACAGCTACAACACCAGCATCTACCCAATAATGTGAAAAACTGTCCAGGTATGTCCGGTCCACAAAAAGCAGGACAAGTCCAATCTAACCAATTACCGCCCCTCTCAATCTGCTCTCAATTATCAGCAAAGTGATGGAAGGTGTAGTTGACAGTGCTATCAAGAGGCACTTACTCACCAATAACCTGCTCAGTTTGGGTTCCACCAGGACCACTCGGCACCAGACCTCATTACAGCCTTGGTCCTAACATGGACCAAAGAGCTGAATTCCAGAGGTGAGGTGAGAGTGACTGTCCATGACATCAAGGCAGCATTTGACTGAGTGTGGCATCAAGGAGACAGAGTAAAATTGAAGTAAATGGGAATCAGGAGGAAACTCTTAACTGGCTGAGTCATACTTAGCACAAAGGAAGATGGTTGTGATTGTTGGGGGTCAATCATCTCAGCCCCAGGACATCACTGTAGGACTTCCTCAGGGCAGTGTCCTAGGCTCTACCATCTTCAGCTGCTTCATCAATAACCTTCCCTCCATCATAAGGTCAGAAGTGGGGATGTTCGCCGATGACTGCACAGTGTTCAGTGCCATTCACAACTCTTCAGATGGTGGAGCAGTCCATGCCCGCATACAGCAAGACCTGGACGACATTCAGGTTTGGGCTGATAAATGGCAAGTAACATTCGCATCACACAAGCGCCAGGCAATGAGTATCTCCATCAAGCGAGAGTCTAACCAGCATCCCTTGACATTCACTTGCGCTACTATCACCAAATTCCCCACCATCAACATCCTGGTGGTCATTATTGACCAGAAACATAACTGGACCAGCCACATAAACACTGTGGCAAAAAGAGCAGGTCAGAAACTGGATATTCTACAGCGAGTGTCTCACCTCCTGACTCCCCAAAGCCTTTCCACCATCTACAAGGCACGTCAGGAATGTAATGGAAGACTCTTCACTTGCCTGGATGAGTGCAGCTCCAACAACATTCATGAAGCTCGACACCATCCAGGACAAAGCAGACCACTTGATTGGGACCCCTTCCACCATCTTAATCATTCACTCCCTCCACCACCGGCGTACTGTGGCTGCAGTGTGTACCATCTATAAGAGGCACTGCAGCAACTCACCCTGTGAAATAGCTCAGGTTAGCTTCAGATGGCTACGGGCAACGTCACATCTTTAAACAAATTTGTTCTGGGATGTGGGCATTGCTGACAAGGCCAGCATTTATAGACTTCTTCGGCAGCACCTTCCAACCTGCAAACTCTACCACCTAGAAGGACAAGAGCAGCAGGTGCATGGGAAACCATCACTTGCAAGGTCCCCTCCAAGTTACACACCATCCTGATTTGGAAATATATCGCCGTTCCTTCAGCGTCTCTGGGTCAAAATCCTGGAGCTCCCTCCCTATTAGCACTGTGGGACTACCTTCACCATACGGACTGCAGGGGTTCAAGAAGGCAGCTTACAACCACCTTCTCAAGGGCAATTAGGGCTGGGCAATAAATGCTGGCCTTGCCAGCAATGCCCACACCCCAGAACAAATTTGTTTAAAGATGTGACGTTGCCCGTAGCCATCTGAAGCTAACCTGAGCTATTTCACAGAACTATGAGTACGCTCACAGGAGACAGGACACTACCCATTGCTTTTCAAACTAGTTAGAACACTATAATTCAGCTCCAATTTCACTTCTGTTATGTAATGAATGAATTGCATTTCTGCTGGCAATATAACAGCTATCTCTAGCCATGCAAACCACCATCAAATCAGTCGGGCTCTGTGAAAGCTGATTCTCTTGGGAATTTAAACTGACTTCAAGACCGATGAAAACCACTGAACACAGAATATTACTGAACATTAGGACATCTAAGAAAGGCCAAGATGTTGACCACAAGTGGAACTTGGGCAGGAACGCATGAGGATTTGAAGTGACACAAACTAACTCAAAAGAACATTATTTAGAAATTCCGATGTCCCGGGCCTGTACGAAGTTTCTACGGACCCGGAAAGGTATCGGAAAAGCTGGTTTTCAGTGCACAATGCGCATGTGCTGAAAACCAGCTTTTCCGATCTGTCAAGCTGGATATCTTGTCCAGCAAATGTCCTCAAAAAGTAGGCGCTTAGCCTACTTTTACAGGCGCAAGTGTTTTAAAACACAAAAAAAATATTAAAATAAAGTTATGAAAACATATTTTATTATTAAAAACCCTCCCCATTACGCTAAGTTTATTTGAAGGCATAATTTTTTTAAACTTTTTTAAAAATCGGGAAAATATTTTTTTGTAAGACATTAATAACCTTAATTTAAATGAATCTTAAATATGTAGTGTATATTTTCTATATTTTATTAGTGTTTTGGGTGTTTAGGGGAGGGTTTGTCATTCATAATAATGGGAACTCCAACTTACGGAGTTCCTATTATTATGAATGAGAAAATACTGTACCTTGATTGGCTGCCCAGAGCCATGTGACTCCAGCTCCAGCCAATGGACGTCCCTATGAGCACGCGCAGGGAGAGGAGGCCTATGGACCGGGATCTCGAGTGGGCACAGCAGCTTCAGGTAGGTGCGCATATTTTCTCTAAAATCTAGTCGAACGCCCACGGGAAGGAGAAAATGGAATTTCTGGGCCAATAAATAGGAACAGGAGTAGGCCATACAATCTCTTGAGTCTGCTCCGCCATTCAATAAGATTATGGCTGATCTCCTACCTCAATCCACTTGCCCGCCCAGTCCCCATATCCCTTGTTTCCTTTAGTGTCCAAAAGTCTATCCTTCTCCATCGTGAACATCCACACCTCTCTGAGGTAGAGAATTCCAAAGATTCATGACCCTTTCAGTGAAAAAAATTCTCCTCATCTCAGTCTGAAATGGCTGTCCTCTTATCTTGAGACAATGACCCCTGGTCCTAGACTCTCCAGCCAGAGGAAACAGCCTCAGAGCATCTAACTCGAGGGGACCCTTCCAAATAATTGTCGAAGATAGAAGTTCGAGACCTAAGGGTAATCCTGGAGATACACTGCAACTTTAACATGACCCAGGAGATTGACCAGTATAAGATCCTGTAATTAGTAATATAATTCATGAAATAAAATAAAAACGGAGATCAATTTTTCAATATTTAATTTTGGGCTTTTAAGTAAGACTGCTTGTAATTATGTGGTGTAATTCTTCATCTTACTGCAATTATATAGGAACCTGGTCGGACCACACCTGGAGTATTGTGTACAGTTTTGGTCTCCTTACCAAAAGAAGGATATACTTGTGATCGAGGGAGTGCAATGAAGGTTCACCAGACTGACTTCTGGGTTGGGGGGATTGTCCTATGAGGAGAGATTGAGTAGACTAGGCCTGTATTCTCTAGAGTTTAGAAGAATGGGCCCAAGTTTCGGGCCGCGCCTAGAACGGCGCAGCCCCGACCTGGACGCCCGTTTTTTGCGCCACAAAATGCGCCTAAAAAAAACTTCCAGATTCTCCGGCTCCCTGCAGGTCGTTTGCAGCTCGGCGAGGTGCAGCACAAGCTGTAGGGGGGTGGAGTTAGGTCCCTGCGCTGAAAACAGTGCCGGGACTCTGCACATGCGCGCTACAGCCCCTAGCCCTGGCCGAATGGCCTCACTGGGGCTGCGTGTATAAGGCTCCTCCCAGCTCCTGCTTCCTCCGGACCGGACCCGACCTGACTTGACTCCCGCCCGCACCCTGCCCCCCACCGGACTGCCCCTCCCCCCGACCCGACCTCCGCTTCCCCCGCTCCCGACCTTCCCCCCCCCCTCCCCGACCGACCGATCTCCCCCGCCCCCCACCCCGACCGATCTCCCCCCCCGCCCCCCGACCGACCAACCCCCCCCTCCCCTCCGCCCCGACGCGCGCTCCCCCCGATCCGCGCTCCCGACCTCCCCGGACCCGACGCCACCTACCTGTCAATCCGGTAAGTCTAAGCTCGAAGTCTTGGGCCCGGCCGGGCCCGGCCCGTTCAGCCTCCCTCTCCTTTCTTTCTCTCTCTCTCTCTCTCTCTCTCTCTCTCCCTTCTCTCTCTCTCTCTCTTCCCCCCTTCTCTCCCCCCTTCCCCTCCCTCCCTTCTCTCCCCCCTCCCCTCCCTCCTCCTACCTCTCCTCCCCTCTCCCCTCCCTCCTTTCTCACCCCCCTACCCTCCCTCCCTTCTCACCCCCCCTCCCCTCCCTTCTCACCCCCCTCCCCTCCCTTCTCACCCCCCCTCCCCTCCCTCCCTTCTCACCCCCCCCTCCCCTCCCTCCCTTCTCACGCCCCTCCCCCCACCTCCTCTTCCCCCCCCACCCCCACTACACCCCCTCTCCCCCACTACACCCCCTCTCCCCCACTCCACCACCCCTCCTCCCCCACCACTCCACCCCCACTCCCCCACCACTCCACCCCCACTCCCCATCCCCTCCACCCCTCACTGTCAGAAACACAGACACTGACAGACAGAGAGTGAGAAGCACACACAGGCAGACAGAGAGATAGAGACACTAACAGAGGCACACGGTGGGGGGAGAGGGGGAGCCATCCCAGCACGCTGTTGGAGGACTCTCCCGGTGCTGCAGTCAGTAAGTAGAAAATGTTTTATTTATTGATTTTTTTAAAAATTTATTTTTTATTAATTTTTTTTGATTGATTTATTGGTCGATTTATTGATATATTTATCATTTATTATTGATGATGACTCTTTTTGTAAAATTGAAGTGTTTAATGTTTGTAAACTTCCCTTTAAACCCCCCCCCCTCCCATTCTCTACGCCTGATTTGTAACCTACGCCTGATTTTCTAAAGTGTAGACAAGGTTTTTTTGAGTGTACAAAAATCTTCACTTACTCCATTCTAAGTTAGTTTGGAGTAAGTTTTCACTGCCGAAACTTTGAAAACAGGTGTAAGTGGCCGGACACGCCCCCTTTTGAAAAAGAAATTCTGTTCCAAAGTGAAACGGTTCTAACTGACTAGAACTGGAGCAAACTAAATGCCGAGAATTTGAATTTCTAAGATACTCCGTTCTACACCAGTTGCTCCAAAAAATCAGGAGCAACTGAGGCCGAAACTTGGGCCCAATGAGAGGTGATCTGATTGAGAGGAAATTTAAAAAGTCAAAGAGAAAGGAAAAGGAAATAGTGCAGGGTAGCGATAGGGGTAGTGATAACCAGAGTGTGACAGGAAGGGACAAAGCATACAAGCGTAGGAATGCACCAGAAAGTAGAGTCAGAGTAGGGAATAATGGTAAAAAGACAAACTTTAAAGCTTTTTATCTGAATGCATGCAGCATTCGTAACAAGATAGGTGATTTGATGGCACAAATAGAAATAAGTGGGTCTGATCTGATAGCCATTATAGAGACATTGTTGCAAGGTGAATAAGGTTGGGAACTGAATATTCAGGAGTATTTGACATTTCAGAAGGATAGGTAGAAAGGAAATGGAGGTGGGGGTAACTCTGTTAATAAAGGATGAGATCAGTGCAGTAGTGAGAAATGATATTGGCTCAGAATCAGTTTGGGTGGAGATAAGAAATAAGAGAAATAAGTAATTGGTGGGAGTAGTCTTTAGGCTCCCTAACAGTAGCTATATTGTAGGACAGAGTATAACTCAAGAAATAATGGGGGATTGTAAGAACAGTACTGCAATAATCATGGGCAATTTTAATCTTCATATAGTTCGGACAAATCAAATTGGCAAAGGTAGCCTTGAGGAAGCGTTCATAGAGTGTATTTGGGATGGTTTCTTAGAACACATTGTGGAACCAACCAGGGAGCAGGCTATTTTAGATCTAGAAATGTATAATGAGATAGAATTAATTAATTATCTCCTCGTAAAGGATCCTCAAGGGAAGAGTGATCATGGCATGTTACAATTTCAAATTGAGTTTGGAGGTGAGAAACTTGGGTCTCAGACTTGTGTCCTGAACTTAAATAAAGGCAATTACAAAGTTATGAAGACAGAGTTGGCTAAAGTGGACTGGGAAAATAGATTAAAGGGTAAGAGTGTAGATAAGCAGTGGCAAACATTTAAGGAAATATTTCATAACTCTCAGCAAAGATATATTCCAGTGAGAAAAAAAGAGAAGGAAGAAGCATCCATGGCTAACTAAGGAAGTTAAGAATAGTATCAAACTGAAAACAAAGGCATACAATGTTGCGAAGATTAGTGATAGGCTAGAAGATTGATAAATTTTTAGAAACCAGCAAAGGACGACTAAAAAATAATAAAGAGGGAGACGATAGATTATGAGAGTAAACTAGCAATAAATATAAAAAACAGACAGTAAGAGCTTCTACACGAAGAGTGTAGCTAAAGTAAACATTGGTCCCTTAGAGGATGAGACTGGGGAATAGGCAGAGAATTTGAACAAATATTTTGTATCAGTCTTCCTGGTGGAAGACATTAAAAGTCCACAATAATAATAGATAATCAAGTGGCCATGGGGAGGGAGGAACTTAAAACAATCACTATAACTAGAGAAAAAGTACTAAGCAAACTAATAGGATTAAAGGTGGAAAGTCCCCTGGACCTGAAGGTCTGCTTCCTTGGGTCTTAAAAGAAGTGGCTGCAGAGATAGCGGATGCATTGATTATAATGTACCAAAATTCCCTGGACTCTGAAGAGGTCCCAGCGGATTGGAAATCCACAAATGTAACGCTACTATTTGAGAAAAGGGGGAGACAGTAAGCAGGGAACTATAAAACAGTTAGCCTAACATCTATCATTGGGAAAATGCTGGAGTCCATTATTACGGAAGTGTTAGCAGGACATTTAGAAAATCATGATATAATCAAGCAGAGTCATCATGGTTTTATGAAAGGGAAATCGTGTTTGACAAATTTGCTAGAGTTCTTTGAGGATGTAACGAGCAGGGTGGATAAAGGGGAACCAGTAGATGCTGTGTATTTGGATTTCGAGAAGGCATTTGATAAGGTGCCACATAAAAGGTTACTGCACAAGATAAGAGCTCACGGGGTTAAGGGTATTATATTAGCATGGATAGAAGTTTGGCTAACCAGCTAACCAGCAGAAAACAGAGAGTCGGGATAAATGGCTCATTTTCAGGTTCGCAAACTGTAACTAGTGGGGATGCCACAGGGATCAGTGCTGGGGCCTCAACTATTTACAATCTATAGAGTTGGATGAAGGAACCGAGTGCACTGTAGCCAAATTTGCTGATGATACAAAGATAGGTGGGAAAGCAAGTTGTGAGGAGGACACAAAGAATCTGCAAAGGGATATAGGTTAAGTGAGTGGATAAAACTTTGGAGTATAATGTGGGACAATGTGTTATCCATTTTGGTAGGAAGAATAAAAAAGCAAATTATTGTTTAAATAGAGAGAGACTACAAAATGCTGCGGCACAGAGGGATCACAAAAAGTTAGAATTCAGGTACAGCAAGTAATTAGGAGGTAAATGGAATGTTGGTCTTTATTGCAAGGGGGATAGAGTATAAAAGTAAGGAAGTCCTGCTATAACTGTACAGAGTATTGGTGAGACCACACCTGGAGTACTGCGTACAGTTTTATTCTCCTTATTTAAGAAGGAATATACTTGCATTGGAGGCAGTTCATAGAACGTTCACTAGATTGATTCCTGAGATGAAGGGGTTGCCTTATGAAGAAAGGTTGAGCAGATTGGGCCACTACTCATTGGAGTTTAGAAAAATGAGAGGTGATCTTATTGAAACATAAGATTCTGAGAGGGCTTGACAGGGTAGATGCAGAGAGGATGTTTCCCCTTGTGGGGAAATCTAGAACTAAAGAGCATAGCTTCAGAATAAGGGGTCACCCATTTAAAACGGAGATGAAGAGGAATTTCTTCTCTCACAGGGTCTTGAATCTTTGGAATTCGCTACCCCAGAGAGCAGTGGAGGCTGAGTCATTGAATATATTTAAGGTGGAGATAGACAGATTTTTGAACTATAGGGTAGTCAAGGGTTATGGGGAATGGGCAGGAAAATGGAGTTGAGGCCAAGATCAGATCAGCCATGATCTTATTGAATGGTGGAATAGCCTGACCTCCGATCAGTATTGACCTGCAGCACAGTGGGAACACAGCACTGCCACCTTAAACAATTCCGTTTCTATTTCCTGATTATGCGGTTGTTAGTCATTACAGAATAGAAATCTTTATCTGGCTGAATTTTAAATATACTGCAGCGCAAGTATATTTTCAGACTAATCTCATTCTCAATCTTAGAGCTAAATTTTGAGATAAAGTTGTCTTCATTTTGCATTGAAATTCCTCATGCCAGTTATCATTTTGTCTGAGAGCTGTTGCCGAAAAATAAACAGGAAGTACTCTTGATAACAATGATAATAAATATCACAAGACTCTTCATTGTGCCTTCTACTCAATCACTGCCTTCCTTTATTATGACTATCAACCTCTCCTGTCTCTTGCAATCCCACTACACCAGAGAGTGAAGGGCAACATTGAAAAAGGATATACGGCCAAATTTAGAGTATAAGAAAGAAAGAAAGACATGTATTTCTATAGCACCTTTCACGACCACCGGACATCTCAAAGCACTTTACAGCCAATGAAGTACTTTTGGACTGTAGTCACTGTTGTAATGTGGGAAACGCAGCAGCCAACTTGCGCACAGCAAACTCCCACAAACAGCAATATGATAATGACCAGATAATCTGTTTTTGTTATGTTGATTGAGGGAGAAATATTGGCCAGGATACCGGGGATAACTCCCCTGTGCTTCTACGAAATAGTGCCATGGGATTTTTTAACGTCTATCTGAGAGGGCAAATGGGGCCTCGGTTTAATATCCCGTCTGAAAGTCGGTACCTCTGAAAGTGCCGCACTCCCTCAACACTGCACCGGAGTGTCAGCCTAGATTTATGTGTGGGATTAGCGGGTAACATAAAATGGGACCCAAAAATATTTTATCAACATATAAAAAGTAAAAGGCTAGTTAAAAGAATGGTGGGGCTGATTAGGGACAAAAAAAGGAAAACTTCTAGTGGAGGCAGAGAACATGACTGAAGTATTGATTGAGTACTTTGTATCTGTCTTCACAAAAGAAGAAGATGAAGTTACTGTTGCAGTAGAGGAGAGGGGAGTAGAGAAAGTGTGATAGTCACTTTCAAAGAGCAATTGGATATGTACTTGAAGGGGACTAGTTTTCAGGGTTATGAGGAAAAATACGGGGAGTGGGACTAATTGGATAACTCTTTCATAGAGCCGACACAGGCACGATGAGCCGAAAGGCCTCCTTCTGTGCTGTAGGACAGTGTTTCTCAAACTGGGGTCCATGCACCCCTGGTGGCTCGTAAAAACTTTCCAGGGGGTCCCCAGCCAGAGGTCATTTCAAGCCTGCTCCTCTTCATAAAGCCAACACTGATTCATTTCTTGTGAATTATTCTCAACGGCTGGGCCCGCCTACTCTTGGAGGCCCACAGCTCTTACTCACTTTGCAACGATGCTCCCTGCCGCTCAAGCCGATTTCTCACCCTGGCGCCGCGAACCTGTGCCATCCTCCTGACACATGATCAGAGCGCCTGAGGTCCCTTCAAGCACGCGCCTGAACATGTTCACGTAAACACGTACAATCACACAATGCAGCTGTTACAGACCATGCCAGTGGGACAGTATGGCGGGGAGTCATGCTTCCAGCAGCATTCCAGCGTGTGCATTGTGCTCATACTGTCACTCACCTTGGCCAGCCTGCTGATAGCTTCAGAAATTGTCCAGCACTAAGTGGCCAATATTGGCCATCTGTTGCTGCAGGGTGCCCAGAATTGGTGTGAGAAGCAGACACACCCATCTCACTGATATCCATAACTGAATACCTGGGGTGCAAAATTTGGTTACGCCCGGTTTTGAGGCGGTAAATGAGGGGTGGGGCGAGACTTCCAATGCCCGGCACGGAAGTCCCACCCTGGCCGCGAAATTGTGGTTACCGCCCCTCACAGGAAGTGAAGCGCAATGTTGCGCGCTCCACTTCCCTTTGGGGTGGGTTCAGCAGCGACACACTGCTGACACGTTTCAACGCCCCTCACCTTCCGTCAAAGGGGAGGGACGCTGCAAACTCTGTAGGCCCACGGTGGCCTCACTGGGCGCTAGCCAATTTCTGCTGCGGGGCGAAAAGGGGTCGCCGTGCATGGCGATGACATTATCAGCTGAAGCGCAATGGCCCGGGGCAACATGAGCAGGGGCGCTATCGTGTTTGCCTCCGCTAACTCCCGCGCAATTTCGCGGGAACCCGTATAGCCATCCGCCCGCGGGCGAAAACAATTTCGAAGACGCAAACGGGAGGCGCAGAACACAGGAACTTCGGCCCCCTGTTTTGTTAAAAACATTAGTAAAACACTTCACATGCAGCACTTTCAAGTTATGAGTATTGTACGGTATTACAATTTAAACTAGCAGGGCACCACAAAACATTTACGGTTAAATTAGTATCTTTATTGCAACAGTACTTGTTTAGAATGTTATCACCTTGTTCGTCTACAGAATCAACGCTGATGTTCTCCCTCCCTCCCCTCTCCCTCTCCGCCTGCTTCTCCCTCCCCCTCCCCTTTCCTCTTTCTCTCTCACCCACCGCTCCCGCCGCATGCTCCTCTCGGCTCCACAGCAACGCCTGGGCAGGCCCTTCTCTCCTCGTGCCTGTGTCTATTGGCCCCACCGCATCCACTGCCGCCTCCTTATTGGAGCAAACCCAGTGTCAAGCGTTTAAAATTCCATCTCTTCCCACCCTGATTGGTTGCGAGGCAGGGCGGGCCCTGGGCCTGGTCAGTACAACTGTCACTTAGTCCGGACCACATGCTCTGGGCCCCTGGCTCCACCCCCATCCCAGGACAGACAAAGAACAGATTAAAAACTGACTATTATTATAGATCCATCATCATAGGCAGTCCCTCGAAATCGAGGAAGACTTACTTCCACTCTAAAAGTGAGTTCTCAGGTGATTGTCCAGTCCAATACAGGAATTTCAGTCTCTGTCACAGGTGGGGCAGACAGTGGTTGAAGGAAAGGTTGGGTGGGGAAGCTGGTTTGCCATACGCTCCTTCTGCTGCCTGCGCTTGTTTTCTGCATGTTCCCGGCGACGAGATTCGAGGTGCTCAGCGGCCTCCTGATGCTTTTCCTTCAATTAGGGCGGTCTTTGGCCAGGGATTCCCAGGTATCGGCGGGGATGTTGCACTTTATCAAGGAAGCTCTGAGGGTATCCTTGAAACGTTTCCTCTGCCTACCTGGGGATCGCGTGCGGTGTAGGAATTCTGAGTAGAGCACTTGCTTTGGGAGCATTGTGTCGGGCATGTGGACGATGTGGCCCGCCCAACGGAGCTGACCGAGTGTGGTCAGTGCTGCTGGGAATGTTCGTCTGATCGAGAACACTGATGTTGGTGCGTCTATCCTCCCAGGGGATTTGCAGGATCGTGCAGAGACAGCATGGTGGTATTTCTCCAGTGATTCAAGGTGTCTACTGTATATGGTCCACGTCTCTGAGCCATACAGGAGGGCGGGTATCACTACAGTCCTATAGACCATAAGGTTGGTGCCAGATTTGAGGTCCTGGTCTTCGAATACTCTCTTCCTTGGTAGGAAGAATGAGAGGCAATATAAATAAATTCCAAAGGGAGTAGCGTAACAGAGAGAGCTGGGGATAAATGTGCACAAATCGTTGAAGATAGCAGGGCAGGTTGCGAAAACGGTTAAAAAAGCATACGGGCTCCTGGGCTTCATAAATAGAGGCATAGGGTACAAAAGTAAGGAGGTTATGATGAATGATTATAACACAATGGATCAGCCTCAACTGGAGTATTGTGTCCAATTCTGGGCACCGCACTTTAGGCAGGATGTGAAGGCCTTAGAGAGGGCACAGAAAAGATTTACAAGATTGATTCCAGGGATGAGGGACTTCAGTTACATGGACAGACTGTAGAAGCTGGGGTTGTTTTCCTTAGTGCAGAGAAAATTGAGAGGAGATTTGATCGAGGTGTTCAAAATCATGAGGGGTCTGGGGAGAGTAGATAGAGAGAAACTATTCCCATTGGTGAAAGGGTCGAGGACACAGATTTAAGGTGATTTGCAGAAGAACTAAAGGCATAACTTTTTTGCGCAGCGAGTGGTTAGAGTCTGGAATTCACTACCTGAAAGGATGGTGAAGGCAGATTCAATTGGGCTTTCAAGAAGGGATTTGGATAAGTACCTAAAGGAAAAAAAATTGCAGACCTACAGGGAAAGGGTGGTGAGAGTGGGACTAGCTGAGAATGACGTGAGTAGCACGTGTAGCGAGTTGGTCTTACCGCAGGTGAAGGGTCCACAGCCAGATAGGGAATGGAAGACCAGCAGGAAGGGCAGTGCACGGAAGCTAGTGCAGGGGTCCCCTGCGGTCATCCCCCTGCAAAACAGATACACCGCTTTGAGTACTATTGAGGGGGATGACTCATCAGGGGAGGGCAGCAGCAGCCAAGTTCATGGCACCGTGGCTGGCTCTGCTGCACAGGAGGGCAGGAAAAAGAGTGGGAGAGTGACAGTGATAGAGGATTCAATTGTAAAGGGAATAAATAGGCGTTTCTGCGGCCGCAACCGAGACTCCAGAATGGTATGTTGCCTCCCTGGCGCAAGGGTCAAGGATGTCTCGGAGCGAGTGCAGGACATTCTGAAAAGGGAGGGTGAACAGCCAGTTGTCGTGGTGCACATTGGTACCAACGATATAGGTAAAAAAAGGGATGAGGTCCTATGAGACGAATTTAAGGAGCTAGGAGCTAAATTAAAAAGTAGAGCCTCAAAAGTAGTAATCTCGGGATTACTACCAGTGCCATGTGCTAGTCAGAATAGGAATCGCAGGATAGCGCAGATGAATACGTGGCTTGAGCAGTGGTGCAGCAGGGAGGGATTCAAATTCCTGGGGTATTGGAACCGGTTCTGGGGCAGGTGGGACCAGTACAAACCGGACGGTCTGCACCTAGGCAGGACCGGAACCAATGTCCTAGGGGGAGTGTTTGCTAGTGCTGTTGGGGAGGAGTTAAACTAATATGGCAGGGAGATGGGAACCAATGCAGGGAGACAGAGGGAAACAAAATAGAGACAGAAGCAAAAGACAGAAAGGAGATGAGTAAAATTGGGGGTCAGAGAAACCCAAGGCAAAAAACAAAAAGGGCCACTGTACAGCAAAATTCTAAAGGGTCAAAGTGTAATTAAAAGGCAAGCCTGAAAGCTCGGTGCCTCAATGCGAGGAGTATTCGGAACCCAGGAGAGGGCTCTGAGCTAGTTAGAGTGGGTGAGAGTTCAGATGAACAGGACCCTAAGAAAGAATGCAAAAGGCAGGAGGCAACAGAGCAGAGTAGCACTGGGGTAAGTGTAAACCACAAGATGATAGGAAGGGACAATATGTATGAATATAAAGGAGCTGCAGGAGGGGTCAAAACTAAAAATCATGGTTTAAAAACTAGTATTAAAACACTCTACCTAAACGCATGCAGCATTCGAAATAAAGTAAATGAGTTGATGGCACAAATCATTGCAAATGGGTATGATTTGGTGGCCATTACAGAAATGTGGTTGCAGGGTGGCCAAGACTGGAAATTAAACATACAGGGGTATCTGACAATTCGGAAAGATAGACAAGAAGGGAAAGGAGGTGGGGTAGCTCTGTTAATAAAGGATGATATCAGGGCAGATGTGAGAGACGATATTGGCTCTAATGAACAAAATGTTGAATCATTGTGGGTGGAGATTAGAGATAGTAAGGGGAAAAAGTCACTGGTGGGCATAGTTTATAGGCCCCCAAATAATAACTTCACGGTGGGCGGACAATAATCAAGGAAATAATGGAGGCATGTGAAAAAGGAACGGCAGTAATCATGGGGGATTTTAACCTACATATCGATTGGTCAAATCAAATCGCACGAGGTAGCCTTGAGAAGGAATTCATAGAATGCATACGGGATTATTTCTTAGAACAGTATGTTACAGAACCTACAAGGGAGCAAGCTATCTTAGATCTGGTCCTGTGTAATGATACAGGAATAATAAATGATCTCCTTGTAAAAGATCCTCTCGGAATGAGTGATCACAGTATGGTTGAATTTGTAATACAGATTGAGGGTGAGGAAGATGTGTCTCAAACAAGCGTACTATGCTTAAACAAAGGGGACTACAGTGGGATGAGGGCAGAGTTGGCTAAAGTAGACTGGGAACACAGACTAAATGGTGGCACAATTGAGGAACAGTGGAGGACTTTTAGGAGCTCTTTCATAGTGCTCAACAAAAATATATTCCAGTGAAAAAGAAGGGCGGTAAGAGAAGGGATAACCAGCCGTGGATAACCAAGGAAATAAAGAAGAGTATCAAATTAAAAACCAATACGTATAAGGTGGCCAAGGTTAGTGGGAAACTAGAAGATTGGGAAAATTTTAAACAACAGCAAAGAATGACTAAGAAAGCAATAAAGAAAGGAAAGATAGATTACGAAAGTAAACTTGCGCAAAACATAAAAACAGATAGTAAAAGCTTTTACCGATAAATAAAACGGAAAAGAGTGACTAAAGTAAATGTTGGTCTCTTAGAAGATGAAATGGGGGATTTAATAATGGAAAATGTGGAAATGGCTGAGACCTTAAACAATTATTTTGCTTTGGTCTTCACAGTGGAAGACACAAAAACCATGCCAAAAATTGCTGGTCACGGGAATGTGGGAAGGGAGGACCTTGAGATAATCACTATCACTAGCGGGGGTAGTGCTCGACAGGCTAATGGGACTCAAGGTAAACACGTGCCCTGGTCCTGATGAAATGCATCCCAGGGTATTAAAAGAGATGGCAGAAGTTATAGCAGATGCATTCGTTATAATCTACCAAAATTCTCTGGACTCTGGGGAGGTACCAGCGGATTGGAAAGCAGCTAATGTAACGCCTCTGTTTAAAAAAGGGGGCAGACAAAAGGCAGGTAACTATAGGCCGGTTAGTTTAACATCTGTAGTGGGGAAAATGCTTGAAGCTATCATTAAGGAAGAAATAGCAGGACATCTAGATAGGAATAGTGCAATCAAGCAGACGCAACATGGATTCATGAAGGGGAAATCATGTTTAACTAATTTACTGGAATTCTTTGAGGATATAACGAGCAAGGTGGATAGAGGTGTACCTATGGATGTGGTGTATTTAGATTTCCAAAAGACATTCGATAACGTGCCACACAAAAGGTTACTGCAGAAGATAAAGGTACATGGAGTCAGAGGAAATGTATTAGCATGGATAGAGAATTGGCTGGCGAACAGAAAGCAGAGAGTCGGGATAAATGGGTCCTTTTCGGGTTGGAAATCAGTGGTTAGTGGTGTGCCACAGGGATCGGTGCTGGGACCACAACTGTTTACAATATACATAGATGACCTGGAAGAGGGGACAGAGTGTAGTGTAACAAAATTTGCAGATGACACAAAGATTAGTGGGAAAGCGGGTTGTGTAGATGACACAGAGAGGCTGCAAAGAGATTTAGATAGGTTAAGCGAATGGGCTAAGGTTTGGCAGATGGAATATAATGTCGGAAAATATGAGGTCATCCACCTTGGAAAAAAAAACAGTAAAAGGGAATATTATTTGAATGGGGAGAAATCACAACATGCAGAGGGACCTGTGGGTCCTTGTGCATGAAACTCTTTTGGAGTTTACCTGAAAAACATAAACATTAATCCATGCCCCCCGACCTGGATGACACACCAGACATTTACAAGGCCCTTTTTTTCCTTTTTTTTGTTTTATTTTTGTGTTTTTCTTTTCTTTTTTTTTTGGCACTAATATCACTTTTTTTTTCCAGTGCCCCCTATAAAAGGGGAGGGGGACACTAAAAGCACCGGCAATTAAAACAAATCAAACTTTAAAACGTAAAATCAAATTAAAATTTGGTTGCCGGGCGTGATGATGCACTCCAGTCCCTCCGGTGCCCACCTCTCGCGGAAGGCCGCGAGCGTACCGGTGGACACCGCGTGCTCCATCTCCAAGGACACCCTGGACCGGATGTAAGAGCGGAAGCGAGGCAGGCAGTCAGGTTGAACGACCCCCTCGACCGCCCGCTGCCTGGACCGGCTGATGGCACCCTTGGCCGTGCCCAGGAGCAGTCCTACGAGGAGGCCCTCGGACCTACCCGCTCCCCTCCGCACAGGGTGCCCAAAGATCAGGAGAGTGGGACTGAAGTGCAGCCAGAATTTCAGGAGCAGCCCCTTTAAATAATAAAACAGGGGCTACAACCTCGTGCACTCAATAAAAACATGGAACACGGACTCCTCCAGACCGCAGAAATTGCAGGCGGCCTGGGAGTCCGTGAACCGGCTTAAAAATTTGTTGCATGACACTGCTCCGTGCACCACCCTCCAGGCCAAGTCCCCGATGAATAGTGGGAGGACTCCCGCATAGAGTGCCCTCCATCGGGGACCCCCGCCTCCTCCGGACGGCAAGATGGTACGCCATGGCGTGTCCGGACGGCCGGCGAGGATGGCAAAGTTGAGAGTGTGCAGGAGCAGCCCGTAGAGGAAACCCCTCCGCGCGGAACTGAAAGGCGCGGAGGGGATTTCCCCGAGGTGACTCAAGTTGTGAGGCGCCGGCCTCTGAGGGAGGTTCCGGGGTTTGGCGCCGATGAGGAATTCCGTCCGGACGGGGGTCAGTTCGGACGGCATCTCCCCACGTGCTTGAGCCTCCTCGATGCACCTAACAGAGTCAGGGCCCAAAGCTGTTTTTAGCGACTCGATGGCTTCGGCCGCGCGGCGGACGTTGGCTGAATTTAGGCGCCGCGCCAGCGTGCCTGGCACCATCCAGCCCGCTTCTCCGCCATCGAGTAGGTCCCTGACCCTGGTCACCTCACCAGCCACAGCCCTCTCTTCCGACCGCCACATAAAACCTCGGTCGTGGAGATACGGATTCCCGAGCAGTGGCTCCTGCAGGACAGCCGCCACTCCAGCCGGCGGAGAGCTGCGCTTGGTGTAGACTTTGTTCCAGACCCTGATGAGTTCCTTGTAAAAGACAGGCAGCTCCTGGAAGGCGGTACTGACGCCCCCCACACTCACAAACAGGAGCTGCGTGTCGTAATTGAGGTCGCGCTGCTGGCGGAAGAAATATGTCGCCAGAGCACACCACCTAGGAGGAGGCTCGACGTAAAGGTATCTCTGCAGGGTCTGAAGACGGAAAGTCGCGAGCTGGGCGCTGACGCACACCAACGACTGACCACCCTCCTCAAGCGGGAGACTCAAGACCGCGGCAGAGACCCAGTGCTTCCTGTTGTTCCAGAAGAAGTCCACCAGCTTCTTCTGTATCTTGGCGACAAACGCAGGGGGAGGGGTCAAAGTGACCAGCCGGTACCACAACATTGCGGCCACCAGCTGGTTTATGACTAGCGCTCGACCCCTGTAGGACAGCACTCGGAGCAGTCCTGTCCAGCGCCCTAGGCGAGCGGCGACCTTGGCCTCCAGGTCCTGCCAGTTCACCGGCCAGGCTTCCTCGTCGGGGCTAAGGTAGACTCCCAGATAGAGGAGATGGCTCGTGCTCCAGGCAAAAGGCCTGAGCTCCTCCGGCAGGGAGTCCACCCGCCGCTGACCCACCAGGAGTCCGGAACATTTCTCCCAGTTGATCCTGGCAGAGGACGCGGCCGAGTAACTCACCTGGCACTCATGCATCCTCCGCAGGTCAGCGGGATCCTCTACCGCGAGGAGCACGTCATCGGCGTAAGCCAAGCGGACGACCTCCACGCCCGGCCCTTGCAGAGCCAGTCCCGTCAACCTCGTCCGCAGGAGGCGCAGGAAAGGCTCTATGCAGATGGCATATAACTGGCCGGACATGGGGCATCCCTGGCGCACCCCTCTCCTAAAGCGAAGGGGCGCCGTCAAGGACCCGTTAACCTTAATCAGACACTCCGCGGCGGCGTACAAAAGTCGGATCCGGGCGACGAAATGCGTCCCGAACCCGAAAGCGCGCAGAGTTCTGAGCAGATAGTCGTGATCCACCCTGTCGAACGCCTTCTCTTGGTCGAGAGATAGGGAGGCGACCAACAGACCAGCCTCCTGGGAATGATGGATGAGGTCCCGGACCAGATGGATGTTGTCGTGGATTGTCCGGCCCGGGACCGTGTAGGACTGGTCGGGGTGGATCATGTGGTCCAGCACGGTGCCAAGGTGAGCAGACATCGCCCTGGCGAAGATTTTGTAGTCCGTGCTGAGGAGGGAGACCGGGCGCCAGTTCTTAAGGAGGCGGAGATCGGCCTTCTTAGGCAGCAGGACGATGACTGCCCTGCGCCAAGAGAGGGGCATCTCCCCGGTCGCCAGACTTTCCCCCAGGACCCGCGCGTAGTCGCTCCCCAGGACGTCCCAGAACGCCCTGTGGAACTCCACGGTCAGCCCGTCCAGCCCCGGGGTTTTTCCCCTCGAGAGCCGGTCGAGGGCACCGGTCAGCTCCGCCAGGCTTAGCGGAGCTTCCAAATTTTCACCGCCCTCCGGGCTGACTTTCGGCAGGTCCTCCCACAAAACTCTACGCGCTTCCTCGCTGGACGGATCCGGAGAGAACAGAGCCCCGTAATATTCACGGGCCCTGTTGTTGATGCCCTCCGGATCCGAGACGAGAGAGCCGTCGTCGGCCAGCAGCATCAAGTGCTCGCTTACGGACACTCTGTCTTTTTTCCAGCGAGTAGAAGAAGGGGGAGCCGCGGTCCAGACCCTGCAGGAACCGGATCCGCGACCTCACGAACGCGCCTCGGGACCCGACGAGCTGCAGGTCCTTCAGCGCGTCCTTCTTCGCTTCGTACACCGTCCGCAGGGCCGGGTCCTCGACGACTTGACCGAGACGGGATTCCAGGTCGAGCACCTCTTTTTCTAGGCGCCCGACCCTGGCCGCCCGCCTCTTGGTCGACCCCCTCGCGTACTCTTGACAGAAGACGCGGACGTGAGCCTTGCCCACGTCCCACCATAGCCACAAGGAGGGGAAGCCCCCCTGCTTCCTTCTCCAGTCGGACCAGAATCGACGGAACGAGTCCTGGAACCGCACGTCCTCCAGCAGCCGGTTGTTAAAGTGCCAGTACGCGGACCCCGTCCTCGCGCGGAGCGAAGCGAGCTCCACCCACACCAGGAGGTGGTCCGAACACGGCACCAGCCGCATGGAGGCCGCCGGGACGCAGGAAACGCACGCCCGAGACACGTAAAGGCGGTCGACTCTGGACCATCCTACTCCAGGCCTCACCCAAGTAAAGGCGCTGGAGTCGGGGTGGAGATTTTGCCAGACGTCCACCAAGTCGAAGGACCCGACCAGGTCCCTCAACTTCTCCATCGCCGTCATGCTCTGTGGGGCACCGGAGCGGTCCCTCGCCTCGAGGGTGCAGTTAAAATCCCCCCCGAGGACAATGCAGTCGCCGACGTCAACGGGGCCAAGAAGAGCGGACACTTCTTCGAAGAAGCGCGCTTGCTGCGGGCCGGGCTGAGGGGCGTACACGTTCACGAGATGGAGCGGCACGTCCCCCAGGCGAACCGTTACGTGCAGCAAGTGGCCTGGCACGGGCTCCTCGACCCCCAAGATCTCCGGCTGAAAATGCGGGCCCAGCAAGATGGCCACCCCACTAGAAGTGGCGGTGAGGTGGCTCATGCGGACCTCTCCTTGCCCTTCCAGGAGCCACGTGGCTTCGTCTCCCGGAACGGTGTGGGTTTCTTGCAGGAAGCACACCGCGTATTTCCCCTCCCGCAGGAGCGAAAAATTGTCAAATCTACGGCGTGCCCCTCTGCCGCCGTTGATGTTGAGGCTGGCTATGGTTATCTTCATGGCAAAAGCATAGTACAACCTCTACCTTAACCTATTGTGGGGGAGGGAGCGGAGTCTTTTGTTGACCTCCACTCACTCCGCAGCCCAGCGAGGAGTCCCTCGAGCTCGCGTTGCTCAAGGTATTGCGCCTTTGTCAAGGGCCCGCCCGCGGCCAAGGTTTTAGTGGCGGCGCGGACGGACACCTTGATCAGCTCTGGCTCGGACCATTTTTCCAGGGCCAGTCGGGCTTGGTTGCGGCGACCCTGGCTCTGGGCCAAAAAGTCCCGGAGTTCCTTTGCAGGAATGAGGAGGGTCTCAGCGGCGGTCGCGAGCAGATCCACCGCCTCACTGGCGGTGGACGCTAGATCATCTCCCGCATCCCCCACCGAGTCTCCGTCCTCCTCCAGGAGGTGGCCGCCAGCAGCCGGCCCATCGACCGCACAAGGTACGGCAAACGACCCGACCGCTCCATCCGGCCCTGGCTCCGCCCCGATCCCACCCCCAGGATCGTCGGCAGAGGAGTCCCCACTGGGCTCTTTAAAAAGTGGTGCTGAGTCGGGAAACGACAGCGGAAGGGGTTCCCCCTCCGCCCCAGGAACCGGGGAACAAGGAGAGACCCGGCCATAGAAAATCCCCAGGCCCTCCCAGCGCTCCAGCTCCAAAGTAGGGGGCGAGGGTGGGTGTTCCTCCCCCTCCCCGCTGCCACCCTCCGGCCCAGCGTGCACGGTTTCTTCAAAACTAAAATTTAAATTAAAGTTAACGTGTTCATTTTCTGCCGGGTCGAGCAAATCCCGGGGGAAGTTGGATATTGGCTGGGCGGGCTCAGGTACGGCCTTTCCGGCCCCGCCCGCCTCAGTCCCCGGGACGCTCGACCCGGCGGTAACGCATTCCTCCGCCGACCCCACGTCCCCCGCGACAGGCAGTTCTTCCACTCCAACCCCGGGAGGCAGAGGCTGGGCAGCCTCAACTGTCTCACCCTCCACGGGGACAGACTCCTCTCGCCTTCGGCACGATTTGGGGGCGCTGGTGGGGGACGCGGGACACGCGGCGGGCACCGACTCCTCCGCGGGGGGGTGTTGTTCCCCCTCCTCCTCATTGGAGCGGCGCCTCCTTTTGTTACTGGGGAAGCGCGGAGGCAGGGAGACCTCCATGTCTGCCGAGGCCTCCCGCTCCACTCCCCCCTTTTCCTTTTCTTGCCCGCGACCGGGCCCCTCTGCGGTGTTGTTCAAGGGCTCGGGCACGGGCTCAGGGCACCCCGCGCTCGCCGATGACTAGGTTGGGCCGAGCGCGGTGATCGGGTTGTCTGGCGCACCGAGGGGGCCCGCCTCGAGGTGTTTCGCTTTTCCCCGCGCCTTCTTTCTGGTCGGACGCTCTCCCTCCCCCCCGCCGGAGGCCGTGAATTCAAAGGCTTCCGACGATGCCCGCGCACCTACGGCTTCCGGTATGCGGTCACGACTAGGGAGAGGGGTGGCGGCGGCGCCATCCTTGGCCGCCTTCGGTGGTTTGGCGGCCTTGGAGGCGGGGCAGTTCTTCCTACAGGCATGGCACCGCACGCCGTCCGACGTCCAAAAGACGCGGTAGGCAGTCCCCTCGTGCGCCACATCAAAGTGGCCCTCTGTCGTCTCCTCCCGCTCCAGCCGGACAAAAAACTGGCGGTGGAAGGAGAACACATGGCGCAGGCGGCTCTCCCTAAGGCCGAGCGGTATGGGGTTGATCCCCGACCTTACCTCCCCCAGTTGTTGTATGTGAGGGAGGAGGAGCCCAGCGGGAACAAAGGGCGGGACGTTCGACAGAACGACCCTCTGCGCGGTGGCCTCGAGAGGGTCGACCGGCAGGAACGTTCCGCTCACCGTGAGCCCCTTCTCGATGGCCAGGGACACCGCCCGCTCCGACCCCAGGAAGAACACCGCCTTCCCAGACATCTTGGAGGCCGCGACAATGGCCGAGGGGCCGACTACCCCAGCCATCGCCCGCACGCACTCCTCGATGCTCATTGTGGGGTGAGTGTAGCTCTTGACCCCGTGCTTTTTCGTTATTAATCTGAAAGGTGGCAGGGCAGCAGGAGGCACAGGAGGCACCGTGGTTGCGGATGCCGCCTGCGCATACGTCATTGCCGGCCCTGCCACCGATGTGGATGGGGTCGCCATCGAGGGGTCCCTTTAAGAACTACACCCACCTCAAAGTCACAGGCCTTACTGGTCTTTAATGGCCTCGTTCAAAAGACTGAGCAGAGGAGCTCTTAACGAGGCACACCTCTCCCCTAGTTGACAATTGGGGAGGGACCTTGCTCCCTCTACTCAGTTGTCTTAATTGTTTTTGTAATTTAAGAAAAAAGGGGCTCTCAAAGAGAGAGGGGAGAAACAGAGAGTAACAGAGAAAGAGAGAGGGGGGTGGGAAGGGGAGAAAACTGCGAGGGCAGGTCTCCCCTCGCAGCTGTGGGTGGGTGCAATCCCCAAATGGCAAACAAAATAGTCTTTGGGGTGGTCTTCGGGTGAGGGGAGAAGATGTCTTCACCTGGTGCAGCTGGAGCCACACAGGTACACACTCCCAACGATGTTAATTAGGGTGGATTAATTGTTTCTTCAGCCTGGTAGCTCCAGCTATTCCAGGCTAGGCAATGGGGGAGAGGTGTTTCAGTGGTGTGTGGGGCCCAGCTGTAAGCGAGACCCCCACACACACTTCCACACACACACACCCCCCGCGATGTTCCGGCCCCCGACTGGTCTTCTTTCCTCCCCCCACCGATACAACAAAGTCTTTTAGGGACTGCACCAATACACCCACCTGAAGAATGGTAGAGTCTCCCTCCTTCCACACTGGATGTTGTTGGTCTTTCCCCCTCTCTCCAACTCTTTGTAGAAATGGTAAAGTTGTTAAAGTTTTCTGCCTTTCTCCTCTCCCTCTGGATGAAAGTTGGTGGTGAAGCCCCTTCCTTCCTTCTCTTCCTGGGCTGATTCACAGGCCCAGCCAGGAGCTGCAACAGGAGCTGCTCTCCACATTGCTCACTCAGCCAACTGAGCAGGACACGCCTCCAAAGCTCCACGATTGGTTCTTGTGCATGAAACTCTTTTAGGAGTCAACAAAAAACATTAAACCGTGCCCCCCGATCTGGGGGAAACAACAACATTTACAATGCCCTTTTTTTATTTTTTGGGGGGTTTTTTTGGGGCACAGAATCAAATTTTTCCAAGTGCCCCCTATAAAAGGGGAGGGGGACACTAAAAGCACCGGCAATTAAAACAAATTAACTTAAAAACATAAAATCAAATTAAAATTTGGTTGCCGGGCGTGATGATGCACTCCAGTCCCTCCGGTGCCCACCTCTCGCGGAAGGCCGCGAGCGTACCAGTGGACACCGCGTGCTCCATCTCCAAGGACACCCTGGACCGGATGTACGCGCGGAAGAGAGGCAGGCAGTCTGGCTGAACGACCGCCCGCTGCCTGGACCGGCTGATGGCCCCCTTGGCCGTGCCCAGGAGCAGTCCTACGAGGAGGCCCTCGGACCTACCCGCTCCCCTCCGCACAGGGTGCCCGAAGATCAGGAGTGCGGGACTGAAGTGCAGCCAGAATTTCAGGAGCAGCCCCTTTAAATAACAGAACAGGGGCTGCAACCTCGTGCACTTAATAAAAACATGGAACACGGACACTTCCAGACCGCAGAAATTGCAGGCGGCCTGGGAGCCCATGAACCGGCTTAAAAATTTATTGCACGGCGCTGCCCAATGCACCACCCTCCAGGCCAAGTCCCCGACAAATAGTGGGAGGACCCCTGCGTAGAGTGCCCTCCATCGGGGACCCCCGCCTCCTCCGGACGGCAAGATGGTACGCCATGGCGTGTCCGGACGGCAGGCGAGGATGGCAAAGTTGAGAGTGTGCAGGAGCAGCCCGTACAGGAAACCCCTCCGCGCGGAACTGAAAGGCACGGAGGGGATTTCCCCGAGTCGGCTCAAGTTGTGAGGCGCCGGCCCCCGAGGGAGGTTCCGGGGTTTGGCGCCGATGAGGAATTGCGACCGGACGGGGATCAGTTCGGACGGGATCTCCCCACGTGCTTGAGCCTCCTCGATGCACCTAACGGAGTCGGGGCCCAGAGCTCTTTTTAGCAACTCAATGGCATCGGCCGCGTGGCGGACGTTGGCAGAATTTAGGCGCCGCACCAGCGTGTCTGGTGCCATCCAGCCTGCTCCTCCGCCATCGAGCAGGTCCCTGACCCTGGTCACCTCACCAGCCACAGCCCTCTCGTCCGACTGCCACCTAAAACCTCGGTCGTGGAGGTACGGATTCCCGAGCAGCGGCTCCTGCATGACGGCCGCCACTCCAGCCGGTGGAGAGCTGCGCTTGGTGGAGACTTTGTTCCAGACCCTGATGAGTTCCTTGTAAAAGACAGGCAGCTCCCGGAGGGCGGTCCTGACGCCCCCCACACTCACAAACAGGAGCTGCGTGTCGTAGTTGAGGCCGTGCTGCTGGCGGAAGAAATACGTCGCCAGAACACGCCACCTAGGAGGGGGCTCGACGTAAAGGTATCTCTGCAGGGTCTGAAGACGGAAAGTCGCGAGCTGGGTGCTGACGCACACCAACGACTGACCACCATCCCCAAGCGGGAGCCTCAAGACCGCCGCATAGACCCAGTGCTTCCTGTTGTTCCAGAAGAAATCCACCAGCTTCTTCTGTATCTTGGCGACAAACGCAGGGGGAGGGGTCAAAGTGACCAGCCGGTACCACAACATGGCGGCCACCAGCTGGTTTATGACTCGCGCTCGGTCCCTGTAGGACAGCACTCGGAGCAGTCCTGTCCAGCGCCCGAGGCGAGCGGCGACCTTGGCCTCCAGCTCCTGCCAGTTTGCCGGCCAGGCTTCCTCGTCGGGACTAAGGTAGACTCCCAGATAGAGGAGATGGGTCGTGCTCCAGGCAAAAGGCCTGAGCTCCTCCGGCAGGGAGTCCACCCGCCACTGACCCACCAGGAGTCCGGAACATTTTTCCCAGTTGATTCTGGCGGAGGATGCAGCCGAGTAAATCTCCTGGCACTCACGCATCCTCCGCAGGTCAGCGGGATCCTCAACCGCGAGGAGCACGTCATCGGCGTAAGCCGAGAGGACGACCTCCACGCCCGGCCCTTGCAGAGCCAGTTCCGTCAACCTCGTCCGCAGGAGGCGCAGGAAAGGCTCCACACAGACGGCGTATAACTGGCCGGACATGGGGCATCCCTGGCGCACCCCTCTCCTAAAGCGAAGGGGCGCCGTCAAGGACCCGTTAACCTTAATCAGACACTCCGCGGCGGCGTACAAAAGTCGGATCCGGGCGACGAAATGCGTCCCGAACCCCGAAAGCGCGCAGAGTTCCGAGCAGATAGTCGTGATCCACCCTGTCGAACGCCTTCTCTTGGTCGAGGGATAGGAAGGCGACCGACAGACCAGCCTCCTGGGAATAATGGATGAGGTCCCGGACCAGATGGATGTTATCGTGGATTGTCCGGCCCGGGACCGTGTAGGACTGGTCGGGGTGGATCATGTGGTCCAGCACTGTGCCAAGGCGAGCAGACATCGCCCTGGCGAAGATTTTGTAGTCCGTGCTGAGGAGGGAGACCGAGTGCCAGTTCTTAAGGAGGCGGAGATCGGCCTTCTTAGGCAGCAGGACGATGACTGCCCTGAGCCAAGAGAGGGGCATCTCCCCGGTCGCCAGACTTTCCCCCAGGACCCGCGTGTAGTCGCCCCCCAGGACGTCCCAGAACGCCCTGTGGAACTCCACGGTCAGCCCGTCCAGCCCCGGGGATTTTCCCCTCGAGAGCCGGTCGAGGGCGCCGGTCAGCTCCGCCAGGCTTAGCGGAGCTTCCAGATTTTCGGCGCCCTCCGGGCTGACCTTCGGCAGGTCCTCCCACAAAACTCTACGCGCTTCCTCGCTGGACGGCTCCGGAGAGAACAAGGCCCCGTAATATTCACGGGCTCTGTTGTTGACGCCCTCCGGATCCGAGACGAGAGAGCCATCGTCGGCCAGCAGCGTCAAGAGCTGCTTACGGACACTCTGCCTTTTTTCCAGCGAGTAGAAGAAGGGGGAGCCGCGGTCCAGATCCCGCAGGAACCGGATCCGCGACCTCACGAACGCGCCTCGGGACCCGACGAGCTGCAGGTCCTTCAGGGCGGCCTTCTTCGCTTCGTACACCGTCCGCAGGGCCGGGTCCCCGACGACTTGACCGAGACGGGCTTCCAGGTCGAGCACCTCTTTTTCTAGACGCCCGACCCTGGCCACCCGCCTCTTGGTCGACCCCCTCACGTACTCTTGACAGAAGACGCGGACGTGAGCCTTGCCCACGTCCCACCATAGCCTCAAGGAGGGAAAGCCCCCCTGCTTCCTTCTCCAGTCGGACCAGAATCGACGGAACGAGTCCTGGAACCGCACGTCCTCCACCCAGCTGGTTGTTAAAATGCCAGTACGCGGACCCCGTCCTCGCGCGGAGCGAAGCGAGCTCCGCCCACACCAGGTGGTGGTCCGAACATGGCACCGGCCGCATGGAGGCCGCCGGGACGCAGGAAACGTACGCCCGAGACACGTAAAGGCGGTCGACTCTGGACCATCCTACTCCAGGCCTCACCCAAGTAAAGGCGCTGGAGTCGGGGTGGAGATTTCGCTAGACGTCCACCAAGTCGAAGGATCCGACCAGGTCCCTCAACTTCTCCATCGCCGTCATGCTCTGCGGGGCACCGGAGCGGTCCCTCGCCTCGAGGGTGCAGTTAAAATCCCCCCCGAGGACAATGCAGTCGCCGACGTCGACGGAGCCAAGAAGAGCGGACACCTCTTCGAAGAAGCGCGTTTGCTGCGGGCCGGGCTGAGGGGCGTACACGTTCACGAGATGGAGCGGCACGTCCCCCAGGCGAACCGTTACGTGCAGCAAGCGGCCTGACACGGGCTCCTCGACCCCCAAGATCTCCGGCTGAAAATGCGGGGCCAGCAAGATGGTCACCCCACTAAAAGTGGCGGTGAGGTGGCTCATGCGGACCTCTCCTTGCCATTCCAGGAGCCACGTGGCTTCATTTCCCGGAACGGTGTGGGTTTCTTGCAGGAAGCACACCGCATATTTCCCCTCCCGCTGGAGCGAAAAATTGTTAAATCTACGGTGTGCCTCTCTGCTGCCGTTGATGTTGAGGCTGGTTATGGTTATCTTCATGACTAGAGCATAGTGCAACCTCTACCTAACCTATTGTGGGGGGCGGAGTGGAGTCGTTTGTTGACCTCCACTCCTTCAGCAGCCCAGCGAGGAACTTTTTGAGCCGGCGCAGCTCAAGGCCTTGCGCCTTTGATGAGGGCCCGCCTGCGGCCATGGTTTTAACGGCGACGCGGACGGAAGCGACGAGCAACACCGGCTCAGACCATTTTTCCAGGGCCAGTCGGGCTTGGTCGCGGCGACCCCGGCACTGGACCAAAAAGTCTCGGATTTCCTTTGCAGGAATGAGGAGGGTCTCAGCGGCGGATGCGAGCAGATCCACCACCTCACTGGCGATGGACTCTAGATATTCTCCCGCGTCCCCCACCGAGTCCCCGTCCCCCTCCGGGAGGTCGCCGCCAGCAGCCGGCCCATCGACCGCACGAGGTACGGCAAACTACCCGGCCGCTCCATCCTGCCCTGGCTCTGCCCCGATCCCACCCCCAGGATCGCGGCAGAGGAGTCCCCACTGGGCTCTTTTAAAAGTGGTGCTGAGTCGGGAAGCGACAGCGGAAGGGGTTCCCCCTCCGCCCCAGGAGCCGCGGAACACGTTGAGACCTGGTTTAGGAAATTCTCCAGGTCCACCAAGTCCCTCAGCTCCAAAGTAGGGGGCGAGGGTTGTTGTTCTTCCCCCTCCCCGCCGCCACCCCCCGGCCCAGCGTGTAGATGTTCTGTGGAATTAATCATATTTTCAGTTTCTGCCGAGTCGAGCAAATCCCGGGGGAAGTTGGGTATTGGCTGGGTGGGCTCAGGTTCGACCTTTTCGGCCCCGCCCGCCTCAGTCCCCGGGACGCTCGACCCGGCGGCTACGCATTCCTCTGCTGGCCCCACGCCCCCACGACAGGCAGATCTTCCACGCCATCCCCGGGAGGCAGCTGCTGGGCAGCCTCGACTGCCTCACCCTCCCCGGGGACAGATTCCTCGTGCCTACGGCGCAGTTTGGGGGCGCCAGTGGGGGACGCGGGACACGCGGCGGGCACCGACTCCTCCGCGGAGAGAAGTTGTTCCCCCTCCGCCTCATTGGAGCGGCGCCTCCTTTTGTTCCTGGGGGTGCGCGGAGGCAGGGAGACCCCAATGTCTGCCGAGGCCTCCCGCTCCACTCCCCCCTTTTTCTTGTCTTGCCCGCGCCCGAACCCCTCTGCGGTATTAGTCAAGGGCTCGGGCACGGGCTCAGGGCACCCCGCGCTCGCCGGTAACGGGGTTGGGCCGAGCGCGGTAAACAAATCGTCTGGTGCACTGAGGGGACCCGCCTCTAGATGTTTCGCCTTCTTCCGCGCCTTCTTTCCGGTCGGACGCTCTCCCTCCCCCCCCGCCGGAGGCCGTGAAAACAAAGGCCTCCGACGCTGCCTGCGCACCTACGGCTCCCGGCACGCGGACGCAACTAGGGGGAGGGGTGGCGGCGGCGCCAGCCTTGGCCGCCCTCGGTGGTTTGGCGGCCTTGGAGGCGGGGCAGATCTTACGAACGTGCCCCACCTCCGTACAGGCATGGCACCGCACGCCGTCCGACGTCCAGAAGACGCGGTAGGCAGTCCCCTCGTCCACCACATTAAAATAGCCCTCCGTCGTCTCCTCCCGCACCAGCCGGACAAAGAGCTAGCGGCGGAAGGAGAACACATGGCGCAGGCTGTTCTCCCTGAGGCCAAGCGGTATGGGGTTGATCCCCGACCTTACCTCCCCCAGTTGGTGTAGGTGAGAGAGGAGGAGCTCAGCAGGAATAAAGGGCGGGACGTTTGAGATGATGACCCTCTGCGCGGTGGCCTCGAGAGGGTCCACCGGCAGGAACGCCCCGCCCACCGTGAGCCCCTTTTCAATGGCCAGGGACACCGCCCGCTCCGACCCCAGGAAGAACACCGCCTTCCCAGACATTTTGGAGGCCGCGACAATGGCCGAGGGGCCGACTACCCCAGCCATCGCCCGCACGCACTCCTCGATGCTCATTGTGGGGTGAGTGTAGCTCTTGACCCCGTGCTTTTTCGTTATTAATCTGAAAGGTGGCAGGGCAGGGCAGCAGGAGGCACAGGAGGCACCGTGGTTGCGGATGCCGCCTGCGCATACGTCATTGCCGGCCCTGCCACCGACATGGATGGGGTCGCCATCGCGGGGTCCCTTTAAGAACGACACCCACCCCAAAGTCACAGGCCTTACTGGTCTTTAATGGCCTCGTTCAAAAGACTGAGCAGAGGAGCTCTTAATGAGGCACACCTCTCCCCTAGTTGACAATTGGGGAGGGGCCTTGCTCCCTCTGCTCAGTTGTCTTAATTGTTTTTGTAATTTAAGAAAAAAGGGGCTCTCAGAGAGAGAGGGGAGAAACAGAGAGTAACAGAGAAAGAGAGAGGGGGGTGGGAAGGGGGGAAAACTGCGAGGGCAGGTCTCCCCTCGCAGCTGTGGGTGGGTGCAATCCCCAGATGGCAAACAAAATAGTCTTTGGGGTGGTCTTTGGGTGAGGGGAGAAGATGTCTTCACCTGGTGCAGCTGGAGCCACACAGGTACACACTCCCAACGATGTTAATTAGGGTGGATTAATTGTTTCTTCAGCCTGGTAGCTCCAGCTATTCCAGGCTAGGCAATGGGGGAGAAGTGCTTCAGTGGTGTGTAGGGCCCAGCTGTAAGCGAGACCCCCACACACACTTCCACACACACACACCCCCCGCGATATTCCGGCCCCCGACTGGTCTTCTTTCCTCCCCCCACCGATACAACAAAGTCTTTTAGGGACTGCACCAATACACCCACCTGTAGAATGGTAGAGTCTCCCTCCTTCCACACTGGATGTTGTTGTTGGTCTTTCCCCCTCTCTCCAACTCTTTGTAGAAATGGTAAAGTTGTTAAAGTTTTCTGCTTTCCTCCTCTCCCTCTGGGTGAATGTTGGTGGTGAAGCCCCTTCCTTCCTTCTCTTCCTGGGCTGATTCACAGGCCCAGCCAGGAGCTACAACAGGAGCTGCTCTCCTCACTGCTCACTCAGCCAACTGAGCAGGACACGCCCCCAAAGCTCCACGATTGGTCCCAAAAAGTTAGTTTTTTAGGTGCAGCAGGTAATCAGGAAGGTGAATGGAATGTTGGCCTTCATTGCGAGAGGGATGGTGTACAAAAGCAGGGAGGTCCTGCTGCAACTGTATAGGATATTGGTGAGGCCGCATCTGGAGTACTGTGTGCAGTTTTGGTCACCTTACTTAAGGAAGGATATACTAGCTTTGGAGGGGGTACAGAGACGATTCACTAGGCTGATTCCGGAGATGAGGGGGTTACCTTATGATGATAGATTGAGTAGAGTCTTTACTCGTTGGAGTTTAGAAGGATGAGGGGTGATCTTATAGAAACATTTAAAATAATGAAAGGGATAGACAAGATAGAGGCAGAGAGGTTGTTTCCACTGGTCGGGGAGACTAGAACTAGGGGGTACAGCCTCAAAATACGGGGGAGCCAATTTAAAACCGAGTTGAGAAGGAATTTCTTCTCCCAGAGGGTTGTGAATCTGTGGAATTCTTTGCCCAAGGAAGCAGTTCAGGCAAGCTCATTGAATGTATTCAAGTCACAGATAGATAGATTTTTAACCAATAAGGGAAATAAGGGTTACGGGGAGCGGGCGGGTAAGTGCAGCTGAGTCCACGGCCAGATCAGCCATGATCTTGTTGAATGGCGGAGCAGGCTCGATGGGCTAGATGGCCTACTCCTGTTCCTAATTCTTATATTCTTATGTTCTTATGTATGGAACTGGACACTGGTGCTAGCCAATCCATCATGAGTAAAAAGATGTTTGAGATACTGTGGTGCAACAAGGCACTCAGCCCAGCCCTGAGCCCCATCCACACGAAACTGAGAACGTACACCAAAGAGTTTATCACTGTCCTGCGCTGCGCCATGCTCAATGTCACCTACGAGGGCACGGTGCACAAACTGCCACGCTGGATTGCCCTGGGCGATGGCCCCACACTGCTTGGAAGGAGCTGGCTGGGCAAAATTCGCTGGAACTGGGATGACATCCGAGCGGTATCACATGTCCATGAGGCCTCATGTACCCAGGTTCTCAACAAATTTCCTTCCCTTTTGGAGCCAGGCATTGGAAACTTTTCCGCGGCGAAGGTGCGGATCCACTTAGTCCCAGAGGCACGACCCACTCACCACAAGGCGCGAGCGGTACCTCACATGATGAGGGAGAGAGTGGATATCGAGCTGGACAGTCTGCAACGCGAGGGCACCATCTCCCCAGTGGAATTCAGCGAGTGGGCCAGACCGATTGTTCCAGGACTCAAAAGTGATGGCACAGTCAGGATTTGCGGCGATTATAAAGTAACTATTAATCGTTGCTCGCTACAGGACCAATACCTGCTACCTAAGGCAGACGACCTATTTGCTATACTGGCAGGAGGCAAGACATTCACCAAGCTTGACCTGACTTCGGACTACATGACGCAGGAGCTGGAGGAGTCTTCGAAGGGTCTCACCTGCATCAACATGCACAAGGGACTGTTCATCTACAACAGATGCCCGTTTGGAATTCGGTCGGCTGCAGCGATCTTCCAGAGAAACATGGAGAGCCTACTCAAGTCGGTACCACGCATGGTGGTTTTTCAGGACGACATATTGGTCATGGGTTGGGACACCGTCGAGCACCTACAAAACCTGGAGGAGGTCCTCTAGCGACTGGATCGCGTAGGGCTACGGCTGAAGAGGTCAAAATGCATCCTCATGGCAACAGAAGTGGAGTTTTTGGGGAGAAAGATTGTGGTGGATGGCATTCGGCCCACAGACGCCAAGACAGAGGCTATCAGGAACGCGCCCAGGCCACAGAATGTCACGGAGCTGCAGTCGTTCCTGGGACTCCTCAACTATTTTGGGAACTTCCTACCGGGGTTAAGCACCCTCTTAGAGCCCCTACATGTGTTATTGCGTAAAGGTGAGAACTGGGTATGGGGAAAAAAAACAAGTAATTGCTTTTGAGAAAGCCAGAAACATTTTATGCTCCAACAAGCTGCTCGTATTGTATAACCCATGTAAAAGACTTGTGCTAGCATGTGATGCATCGTCGTACAGAGTCGGATGTGTATTACAACAAGCTAACGTTGCGGGGAAGTTGCAACCTGTCGCCTATGCCTCCAGGAGCTTGTCTAAGGCCGAGAGGGCCTGCAGCATGATTGAGAAAGAGGCATTAGCGTGTGTGTTCGGGGTAAAGAAAATGCATCATACCTATTTGGCCTCAAATTTGAGCTGGAAACCGATCACAAGCCCTTCTTATCCCTGTTCGCTGAAAACTAGGGGATAAATACTAATGCCTCAGCCCGCATACAAAGGTGGGCACTCGCGCTATCAGCATACAACTATACCATACGCCACAGGCCAGGTACCGAGAACTGTGCGGATCCTCTCAGTCGGCTACCATTGCCCACCACGGGGGTGGAAATGGCGCAGCCTGCAAACTTGTTGATGGTGGCGCAGCCTGCAGACTTGTTGATGGTCATGGAAGCATTTGAAAATGATAAATCACCTGTCACGGCCCTCCAGATGAGACTTGGACCAGCCAAAATCCTTTGCTGTCCCTAGTAAAAAACTGTGTACTGCATGGGAGCTGGGCCAACATCCCCGTTGAAATGCAAGAGCCAATCAAGCCCTTGCAGCGGCGAAAGGATGAGCTGTCCATTCAGGCAGACTGCCTGTTGTGGGGTAACTGCATAGTGCTACCCAAAAAGGGCAGGGAGACGTTCATCTCGGGTCTCCACAGCACACACTCTGGTATAGTAATGATGAAAGCAATAGCCAGATCCATGTGTGGTGGCCCGGTATCGACTCTGATTTAGAGTCCTGTGTACGGCAATGCAGCGTATGTGCTCAGTTGAGCAACGCGCCCAGAGAGTCACCACTAAGTTTGTGGTCCGGGCTCTCCAGACCATGGTCGAGGATCCATGTCGACTATGTGGGCCCGTTTCTTGGTAAAACGTTCCTGGTGGTGGTGGATGCTTTTTCAAAATGGATTGAATGTGAAATAATGTCGGGAAGCACCAGCACCGCCACCATTGAAAGCCTGAGGGCCATGTTTGCCACCCACGGCCGGCCTGACATACTGGTCAGTGACAACGGGCCATGTTTCACCAGTGCCGAATTTAAAGAATTCATGTCCCGCAATGGGATCAAACATGTCACCTCGGCCCCGTTTAAACCAGCCTCCAATGGGCAGGCAGAGAGGACAGTACAAACAATCAAACAGAACCTTAAATGAGTAACAGAAAGCTCACTCCAAACCCGCCTGTCCCGAGTACTGCTCAGCTACCGCACAAGATCCCATTCGCTCACAGGGGTGCCCCCGGATGAGCTACTCATGAAAAGGACACTTAAAACCAGACTCTTGCTGGTTCACCCCAACCATCATGATCAGGTAGAGAACAGGCGGCAGCAACAAAATGTAAACGATGGTCGCGTCACGGGAAATTAATCTGAATGACCCTGTGTATGTGCTAAACTATGGACATGGTCCCAAGTGGATCGCGGGCACGGTGATAGCTAAAGAAGGGAGTAGGGTGTTTGTTGTCAAACTAGACAATGGACAAATTTGCAGAAAGCACCTGGACCAAACGAGGCTGCGGTTCACAGACTGCCCTGAACAACTTACAGCGGACACCACCTTTTTCGAGCCCACAACACACAGCCAAAGAATCAACGACACCACCCCGGACCAGGAAATCAAACCCATCACGCCCAACAGCCCAGTAAGGCCAGGCTCACCCAACAGCCCTGCAGGGCCAACAACATGCCAGCCCAGCGAGGGCACAGCCAACACACCAGAATAGACATTTGTACCGAGGCGGTCCACCAGGGAATGAAAGGTTCCCAACCGCCTCACCTTGTAAATAGTTTTCACTTTGACTTTGCGGGTGGACTGATGTTGTGTATCCGTAAAGCATGCACTCCCATGTTCCGCCACCAGGGAGCGCATCCCCTGAAGTCCCAAGGGATCCCAACATTCCTTGGGAGCACTGTATATAAGCCGGCCCCTAAGGCCTGTTCCTCACTCTGGAGTGTCTTAATAAAGACTGAGGTCACTGTTACTTTAACCTTCCTGTGTGCAGTCTCATCTGTGTCAGAAACACAACAGTGGAAAACAGTTTGCAACGGGTGAAAGCCAAAGCCGAGCTGTGGTTCGATCCTAGGCCTTCCCATGCCATCAAGGATTCAGTGATTAGACAACTAACCCTGACTTTTAGGAGCGGTCGACGGACACCCAAGGGTAGGGTACATGAGTTATGGCCCCTCCAAGCAAAGCGAGAATGGCACCAGGAAGTGGGTATCTCTTCCGACACGAAGCGTAACTGCTTTGGGTGTGGGAAAAGTGGACATTGGAGAAAGGATTGCAGGAACCCTTGGAAGGATAACGTAGTTAAGGAACCCCCAGCACCTGCCCAAAAGGCCAGACCCGGAGCGCAGAACTCTCCCTGTTCCTTCGAGGAGTTCGTGGCCACGCTCCAGTCCATAATTGGACAGCCCAGGGAAGGTAGCTATGGCCATCGAGAGGGAAACACCATCCGCCCTGCCAAATCCCAACCCATGACTAGAACCAGCGCCGCCTGTGTACCTGTGTCCCCTAGAATATGAGAGACCATGCGTTAAGATGGAGGTGGAAAAGGTGACAGGGACCTATCTGCTAGACGCTGGAGCTTCAAGCACCATTGTATACGCAGATAACCCAGACACCTCACCTCTATCTAACGGGGTCCCGTACAGTCTAGTGGGTTTCACAGGGAATGAACAGGCTAGGTCATTCTCCATTCCGCTACCATTGGGAACAGTGAACCGTTCTACGGACAGGGACCCCCAGCCAATAGCCTTCAGCAGTGAGGGACTCATGGGAGAGGTAGTGGTGGATCAGCCACCAACTGAGAGTCCCCAGCCTACAGCCTCAGGCTGTGTGGCACCCACAGTCAACGACATGGACCCAGCAGCTACACAGAAGTGGGTAGTGTGCTGTAGTACCGGAGGGGCCATTCCCCCGATCATCAGGGACTCAGGGAAACCCCCAGTTCTCCGGGTCCTGCAGTACAGACCACCTTACATCCAGCCATACAAGCTGCCCAGAAGCCACAAAAGGAAGGAGCAGAACAGGATTTAGCCTGGCCACCCAGAGACGGGTGGCGAATGTACATAGCCTTACTGTACGAGTTTAACGGTGTTTTAAATATTTTTGGGAATTAAGTTTAGATTTTAGAAATTTAAAAATGTTAAAGTTTAAGTTGGATTTAGAACTGGATCACCCTTGCCAAGCCAGAGAACTGTTTTTCTCAAGGGCAAGGCTATCTATTTTATGTCCCTACAGGGAAGAAACCGAATAATGAGAGGGGCCTTGCTCCTTCTCGCCCTAATGGGGGCGAGTACGGGTCACAGAGGTGACATCGAGGAATACCAGGGGTACACTATGCAGTAGCTTCAGTCATCTTAAACCTTACAGAAGTACACTTACCTGCATGGTGCCCGAAGGAAAAGGAGCAGCTATACCAAGCGCTACTCAGAGAAATGTTCAAGAAATTTTACGAGTTAGATTTTGACAACATAGACAAAGCAGATTTATACACCCTACATGCTGGGAACACTATGGGCACAGGGAGACAAGAGGGAGGTAATGCGGGTCAATCCCAAGAGTGTTATAACTGTGGGAATTTGGGACAAAAGCACGTGGATGGTTTGTAACTTGTCTTTATGTGTGTGTGTGTCTGTATAGTTTTTTTCAACTGGCACTGCTTAGATTGAAATTGGTTTGAATTAATTTTGAATTGAGGTTAATTAACCTGGGAAAACCAAACTTTCATTATGGCCATGGTGGAATTTTGGTTGATTTAAATTGTGTGAAAAACCTCTAGTTCCGGACATGAGGCAATCACATATATTTGGTATTTTAAAATAAAAATGTTCTGAACAATTCAAGAATGTGACCAGTGGAGAAAAGGCTGTGTGCTGCTATTATGCATGAAAGGGAGAACCATTGTAATGTGTAAGCTATTGGTATGCGTGGTACCAAGTATTCGTGTGCGTGTTTGTCGAAAAAAAGGTAACACTCTGTACAAGCAGAAAGCAACACCTTGTCAAGAGTGTATAATTATTCCGAGCATTTGTAACATTTTAAAGTTATATTTTAAGTTATATATTGAGTGGATCTTTTCCCTCAGTAACAGTAAGGGGAAAATAGCTGGATGACTGAACCCATTGGGCGGTCAGAAAAGCCACAATGGATGTTCTTTTCTTTTTCTTTCAAGCAGGCAATTACCGGAGAGGTGTAATTGATTTATAGGGAAATGACCTCAAGGTGTAGTTGAACTTGAACCTGCATGGGGCAGTGCTGTGTGAACTTCAGTAATTTAGATCACAAAGGCTGGACATTTAGAAACATAGAAACATAGAAACATAGAAAATAGGTGCAGGAGTAGGCCATTCGGCCCTTCTAGCCTGCACCGCCATTCAATGAGTTCATGGCTGAACATGCAACTTCAGTACCCCATTCCTGCTTTCTCACCATACCCCTTGATTCCCCTAGTAGTAAGGACTTCATCTAACTCCTTTTTGAATATATTTAGTGAATTGGCCTCAACAACTTTCTGTGGTAGAGAATTCCACAGGTTCACCACTCTCTGGTTGAAGAAATTCCTCCTCATCTCGGTCCTAAATGGCTTCCCCCTTATCCTTAGACTGTGTCCCCTGGTTCTGGACTTCCCCAACATTGGGAACATTCTTCCTGCATCTAACCTGTCTAACCCCGTCAGAATTTTAAACGTTTCTATGAGGTCCCCTCTCATTCTTCTGAACTCCAGTGAATACAAGCCCAGTTGATCCAGTCTTTCTTGATAGGTCAGTCCCGCCATCCCGGGAATCAGTCTGGTGAACCTTCGCTGCACTCCCTCAATAGCAAGAATGTCCTTCCTCAGGGTAGGAGACCAAAACTGTACACAATACTCCAGGTGTGGCCTCACCAAGGCCCTGTACAATTGTAGCAACACCTCCCTGCCCTTGTACTCAAATCCCCTCGCTATGAAGGCCAACATGCCATTTGCTTTCTTAACCGCCTGCTGTACCTGCATGCCAACCTTCAATGACTGATGTACCATGACACCCAGGTCTCTTTGCACCTCCCCTTTTCCTAATCTGTCACCATTCAGATAATAGTCTGTCTCTCTGTTTTTACCACCAAAGTGGATAACCTCATATTTATTCACATTATACTTCATCTGCCATGCATTTGCCCACTCACCTAATTTGACTTAGTTAAATTGATTTAAAGATGAAAAAATGTGATTAACTGGAGAAGGACCTGTGAGGGGGCGGCCCCAACAGAGCAAAAGATTTTTCTTTCATTTTTTGTCTGAATAGGAATGAATCAAGCCAAAGATACGCGATTGTGTTGGGAAAAGTAGTGGAAGGAGAAACAAGGGATCCATGTCATGTCTTGTCTGTGTGGGTTCGAGGCCCAATGTCTTGTCTGCCTGGGTTTGAGGCCCAGCCTAGATTGTTTGTCTGCGTGGGTTTGAGGCCCAACGTCTGTGTGATGCAAAATCCCCCGAATACCATCAACGCCACAGATCTCATCTCATACACCAGGAAGCCCCGCCCAGAGCCCCGACGGTACAGACGGCTGTAGATAGGTGTCCCACCACCACCAGGGGTCCAGGGAATGGGTTGGTGTTAATCCCTACTGACAAAGTTTTGTATCAGAACGTGCACTACTCCGTGGCATCCGTGATCCTGAACCTGACTGAAGTCCACCTGCCTGTGTGGTGCCTGAAGAAGATGGAGAAGCTTTATGAAGCTCTGTTAAAAGTGATGTTTCAGGAATTTTATGAACTGGACTATGGAAATGTAGATAAAGAACAGCTTGATGATCTGAATATTGGGAATAGTGTGGGGTCCGGGAGGCAGAGAAGAGGGACCTGGAACAATGTAACCACAGTGTTCAGTACAGGACCGGTTATTGTTAATAGCATGGATGATGTACAACTCCAGATGCAGATCACTGGGTTAAAGAACCAACTGTGTAAGATTCTAGAGGAAAATACAATGGTGGGCTCACAGATACACGAGGACCAGGCCATAACGGTCCATTTAAAAGAGGTTATTGCTGAGCTGGAAAGGCACGCACAAACAGTGAGTGCACTCATACGGGAGGATAGGAATGCTTCAGACCAGGCTGCACAGAATGAGGTGTGTGTGCTGTACGGGGGGCATGGTTGTTGGGTGAGGGCTGTAACAACCTGGAGGATTTAAAACAAGGTTTAGTCCCCTCCTGGATCAGCAACAAGCACCTCGCAGCCCTCCACCCTTATAGTAATTCACTAAGCCCGTGTCAGCTCCATCTAGCTTCTGAAGCCTACCCTGTCCCAGTGGATTGCGGGTGTTCTAATCACACCATCATGGGGATAGTACTTAGAATGCCGGTCATGGGTGGGACAGCCCGACCCGCACCGGTATACAGGGTGGAGAATATTGGAGTCATTCAAGGAGGTTCACAAGTTCGTTTCAAAGTGGTCCCACCTGATGTCATAAAGTGGGAGCACGCTATGACAGGTACTGACGTCTCCAGGTGCCAGAGCTAGGGTGCGCACATAATACTGTGTCCCCAGCACTTGAACGCCTATTCTAAACCACAGTGTGGGTTTAAAGCTGCTGGCGCACAGCCTATCAACTGTACCATGGAGGTAATGGCGCAAGACCTTGTCCCTTCACAGGTAGCATACACAGGGGGTGGGACACATTGTGTCACCACCAGTGCACCCCACTACCAGCATGGACAACATTTCTGGTGTCCGGTGAGTGACAGCAGTTTCTGTTTTAAACCCGAGACAGAAGCTCAAGTGGCCCAAGAACGGATTGTCCCCATTCCTGAACCCTCCACTGTTCACCTCACTGTAAGTGACAACATAACAACCCTGCAAGACTATGTCCAACATTTTGGTAACGAAATTCCCCCTCTACCCGAACATCTTACTGCCCGACTGAAAGCTGTAGAAGTATCTCAAAAACATTTCTATGCTCTTGAACAAAAAAAAAAGAGATAGGGGGCAAGATTTCGGAGATCACAGTTCCAGCCTGGTGAGATATTTTCAGAAATATAGAGGTCCCTGCCGGGATCAGAATAGCTTCCCACATTTTAGTTGTCTGCCAGCTCGCGATTATTCTTTATCTATGGTGCACTACCTGCAGGGTGAGAGGCAGAGGTCGTCGGTCCCAGCACCAGAGGGTGCTGGAAGAGCTCTAGCTGAACTTAAGGGTTGTATCAGGGAGGAAAACACAAAATATAATCGGATACTGCAGAAAATACACAGACAGTCGGTGAGGTCTGGTTCCATCTGCTGTAAAAACAAAACACAGAGGTCAAGTGTTAAAAAGTTTGTACTATGTGTGTTTTACTGTGTTTTACTATGTGTGTTTTACTGTGTATTTTTGTGAAACTGGAGTAATGGAGGGGCGTTGGACCCTATGCTGTAATGTAACTTATGACTGAATTTACCTGTAAACTAATGCATTTCAAAGGGGAATATATGTTTGGGTTTAGCTAGGTAAATCACAGGGGAAGGTTGGCTCTCGGGAATCAGGAATTTTGTTCATTTAGGATCACACTCTGTGGTGAAGAGTGTTAAATGGGGGACTGCAAGATTCCAAAATTCATAGAAACCCCCCAGTGTTTGGACTCACTGAAAAGGAAATTCAATCTGGGACTATTAAACAGAAAGTTTGGGATCCTAAAATGCTTATGGAAGAAATCTACAAGTGATAACCAAGTTTGGGATTTTTAAAAGGTGAGTGAGTGTTGGGTCCGCTAGAAAAGGGGTGGGGTCAATCTCTAAAAGGCCAGTTTGGATATTGGAGCTAATCAAATTGTCTGGGGGAACTTTTTAACCTCAGTCAGACTCCCAGAAAACATTAGCATTTCAACAATCAACCACGGAAGAAACATTATCTACCCTACCAACAGGACCCAAATGTCATATATGTATTCCAACACGTTTGCAACAGACATAGAAATATCTGGCCAGATTTCCTGAGGTAAAAAGCAGTGCTATCACAACAGACAAGAGCTCATCAACTCAGAAAAGTCTATCAATGCCAGATTAAAAATTAATCAGGCAAGCACTTCGGAACAACAAGATCGAGTGCACATGGCGAGAAAACACAGGAAGAAACATCGCGACATTGGAGAAAAGGACTCGCCTCACTGGCTTCAATAAGCAGCAGAGGTCATCTACCATGTCCCGGGTACGGCAAGGCAAACCGGCTCTAACCAAAGAACCCCCAAACCACGAAACAGCCCTAACTGTGAAAGGAAGGATTGGTGAGCATTATCCCTGGAGCCCGAGACTTTGACCTAGTTAGAGAGTAAGTGGGAGGTGGGAGGCATTTATATTGTGTTTATTATCTGTAATAAAGTATTCCCCATTGTTTAGAACCTTTTGTAAGATTTTACAGTTTTACTGCAGTGTATTTGTGTTACTTGCTTTCTTGAATAAAATCCATACCTTCTTTGTACAAAGCAGTTGTCTGCTGTACTTTATCACACCCTGATTAATAAATCCAAGCTTAGAACCAGGGAGTGGGAGCAACTCGCAACTGCTCTGGTCAGGAAGACAAACTGACCCGATGCAGCACCTCCTACAGAATGGTGTGCCAGGTAGGAGCTTGGTCAAAAGGGTGTGATGCAGTAGACACTGTTTTTGAGGAAAGAAGCAAAATGGAAGAGAGGATTTCCTCTTACATATTCAAGAAAGTCAATATAACAAAGAAATGGGTATTGTACCAATTGTGCGTTGAGCGTCCTGTGGACGCTGCAGACTAATGGATTGAGAGTAAGGACCATAAGTGCTCTGTGGAGAATGCAATATGGTTAATCTGCCGACACCGACAGGTCCATCAATTGGACAAGAAAGTCGAGTCGCTGGAGGCAGACCTCAGGGAATCCGAGGAACACTCGAGTGCCAGAGCTATCATGGGGGAGAAATTATTTGAGGAGTTGGGATGCAAAAGCAAGGGAAACTACGGTTAGTGGAAAACATAGAAACCGCCAGGATTACCTTCAGTGCCAGGTCACCGAAGCGAAGGGTGACGAACTGGTGTTGAGGGAAGAAAACACCCGCCTCACCAGGATAATTAAAGAGCAGGACGAGAGGTTGCAAGACGTCCAGGCAGCTTACAAAGTAGTAAGCACGAGGGGCTTTGAGACTGGAAACCACGGTCACTGCCAAAAGCAAATTGAGAGTCTGAACCTTGCTCTTTCCAAGGTCAAAGGCATGTTCTGCCTAATAAACCCGAGTACGCCTCAGGCAGACCTGGAAAAGCAGGGGGGAACCGTTCGACCAGTACCTGTGGCGCTGGGGCTTAGCCCGGTCTGGCAGCAGGAGAGGCGAATTGGGAGGGACATTCACCCAGTATCTGTAGCGCCGGGGCTTAGCCAGGTTTGGCAGTAGGAGGGGCGAACAGTTTGCGGGACAGACGGGGATGGTGCACCACCACCTGTGGCGCGGGTTGTAACTCGGCTTGGCAGCAGGGAGAGGTGGGAGCGACACCAGTACAACGAGGGCAGGGACCGGGGCCGATGTGCCTGGTACAGCAGCAAAAGTACGGTGCGCCCACTCTCGGTGGGGCAGCAGGGCCCCTCGAAAGTAACTTCATGGTCCCCCACAGCACCCAGCAGCTTAGAACCATGGTAGCCCACTTGGACAAGCTCACCCATAAAGGGGACCCTTCGGATCACCTGATGGAAGTAGACCAAGCGGCAGGCAACGATTCCAAAACGGTAAAAATGCTCCTATTCTCCCCAGACAGTAGAGTATACCAGTCTCTCCCTGAGGAAAGCAAGAGAGGGCAGAGTACATATGCTGCTGTCAAGGAAGAAGTCTTGGATGTTATGGGCCTAAATGACAGGAGTCCCTTCTCCCAAGTGGAGAAGACAATGCAACAGGCAGGGGTAACCCCACCAGCTTTTGCAGACAGGCTGTGGCCTGTCTACGAGAGTTCCTGCAGTGGGTCCTTCGACCTGGATCACTTGACCCGGGATGAGAGGGCCCACTGGTTTCGGAGCCTGGTGGCTGTGGTGTATCTGTAAAGCATGCATTCCCATATTCCGCCACCAGGGACTGCATCCCCTGAAGTCCTAAGGGATCCCAGCATCCCTTGGGAGCACTGTACATAAGCCGGCCCCTAAGGCCTGTTCCTCACTCTGGAGTGTCTTAATAAAGACTGAGGTCACTGTTACTTTAACCTCCCTGTGTGCAGTCTCATCTGTGTCAGGAACACAACAACTGGCGACGAGTATACGAATCCAACGCAAAGATGGAGCAAACTGTGGGCATCCTGGAGAAGTTGTCGGAGGGTGAGGACTGGGAAGCCTATGTCGAACAGCTAGACGAGTACTTTGTAGCCAATGAGCTGGACGGAGAAGGAAGCGCTGCAAAAAGGAGAGCGGTCCTCCTCACGGTCTGTGGGGCACCGACCTACAGCCTCATGAAGAATCTTCTGGCTCCGGTGAAACCCACAGATAAGTCGTATGAGGAGCTGTGTAACTGGTTCGGGAGCACCTTAACCCGAGGGAGAGCGTGCTGATGCCGAGGTATCGGATCTACACGTGCCAGCGATCTGAAGGTCAGGAAGTGGCAAGCTACGTCGCCGAGCTAAGGCGACTTGCAGGACAATGTGAGTTTGAAGGCTACCTGGAGCAGATGCTCAGAGACTTTTTTGTACTGGGCATTGGCCACGAGATCATCCTATGAAAACTTTGGACTGTAGAGACACCGAACCTCAGTAAGGCCATTGCGATAGCACAGGCATTTATGTCCACCGGTGATAACACCAAACAAATCCCTCAGCACACAAGTGCTAGCAATGTTCATAAATTAACTGGAACTGTATTTGCGAGCAGAAATGCACAGGGTAGAAACCACGAGTCTGCAACTGCCAGCAGGCCTCCGGTGACCCAGATGACTCAGAGTCCAAGGCAATTCACACCTTGTTGGCGTTGTGGAAGCTTCCATTCAGCCTATTCATGCTGCTTCAAAGGGTATGTTTGCAAGAGCTGTGGAACAATGGGGCAGACGAGCTGCAAGCTCTGAAAAACCTGCTAACCACACGTGGCAGAGGAAGATTGGTCCATGGTGGATCAAAGCAATTTTGAGCCTCAGAGAGAGGAGGCAGTTGCTGAAGTACATGGGATGCAAACATTTTCAACGAAATGTCCACGTATAATGCTAAATGTAAATTTGAATGGCTTACCCGTAGCCATGGAGCTGGACACTGGTGCTAGCCAATCCATCATGAGTAAAAAGATGTTTGAGATATTGTGGTGCAACAAGGCACTCAGACCAGCCCTGAGCCCCATCCACACAAAACTGAGAACGTACACCAAAGAGTTTATCACTGCCCTGGGCTGCGCCATGATCAAGGCCACCTACGAGGGCACGGTGCACAAACTGCCATGCTGGATTGCCCTGGGCGATGGCCCCACACTGCTTGGAAGGAGCTGGCTGGGCAAAATCCGCTGGAACTGGGATGACATCCGAGCGCTATCACATGTCAATGAGGCCTCATGTAGCCACGTTCTTAACAAATTACCTTCCCTTTTGGAGCCAGGCATTGGAAACTTTTCCGGGGCGAAGGTGCGGATCTACTTGGTCCCAGAGGCATGACCCACTCACCACAAGGCGCAAGCGGTACCTCACATGATGAGGGAGAGAGTGGAAATCGAGCTGGACAGTCTGCAACGCGAGGGCATCATCTCCCCAGTGGAATTCAGCGAGTGGGCCAGCCCGATTGTTCCAGTACTCAAAAGTGATGGCACAGTCAGGATTTGCGGCGATTATAAAGTAACTATTTATCGTTTCTTGCTACAGGACCAATACCTGCTACCTGAGGCAGACGACCTATTTGCGACACTGGCAGGAGGTAAGACGTTCACCAAGCTCGACCTGACTTCAGCCTACATGACGCAGGAGCTGGAGGAGTCTTCGTAGGGCCTCACCTGCATCAACACGCACAAGGGACTGTTCATCTGCAACAGATGCCCTTTTGGAATTCGGTCGGCTGCAGCGATCTTCCAGAGAAACATGGAGAGCCTACTCAAGTCGGTACCACGCATGGTGGTTTTTCAGGATGACAAATTGGTCATGGGTCGGGACACCGTCGAGCACCTGCAAAACCTGGAGATGGTCCTCCAGCGACTGGATTGCGTAGGGCTGCTGCTGAAGAGGTCAAAATGCATCCTCATGGCAACAGAAGTGGAGTTTTTGGGGAGAAAGACTGCGGTGGATGGCATTCGGCCCACAGACGCCAAGACTTAGGCTATCAGGAACGCGCCCAGGCCACAGAACGTCACGGAGCTGCAGTCGTTCCTGGGACTCCTCAACTATTTTGGTAACTTCCTACCGGGGTTAAGCACCCTCTTAGAGCCCCTACATGTGTAAAGGTGAGAACTGGGTATGGGGAAAAAAACCAAGTAATTGCTTTTGAGAAAGCCAGAAACATTTTATGCTCCAACAAGCTGCTTGTATTGTATAACCCATGTAAAAGACTTGTGCTAGCATGTGACGCGTCGTCGTACGGAGTCGAGTGTGTATTACAACAAGCTAACGTTGCGGGGAAGTTGCAACCTGTCGCCTATGCCTCCAGGAGCTTGTCGAAGGCCAGAGGGTCTACAGCATGATTGAGAAAGAGGCATTAGCGTGTGTGTTCGGGGTCAAGAAAATGCATCATACCTGTTTGGCCTCAAATTTGAGCTGGAAACCGATCACAAGCCCCTCATATCCCTGTTCGCTGAAAACAAGGGGATAAATACTAATGCCTCAGCTCGCATACAAAGGTGGGCACTCGCGCTATCAGCATATAACTATACCATCCACCACAGGCCAGGTACCGAGAACTGTGCGGATGCTCTCAGTCGGCTACCATTGCCCACCACAGGGCTGGAAATGGCGCAGCCTGCAAACTTGTTGATGGTGGCTCAGCCCGCAGACTTGTTGATGGTCATGGAAGCGTTTGAAAATGATAAATCACCTGTCAATGCCCGACAGATTAGACTTGGACAAGCCAAGATCCTCTGCTGTCCCTAATAAAAAAACTGTGTACTGCATGGGAGCTGGGCCAACATCCCCGTTGAAATGCAAGAGCCAATCAAGCCCTTGCAGCGGCGAAAGGATGAGCTGTCCATTCAGGCAGACTGCCTGTTGTGAAGGTAACTGCGTAGTGCTACCCAAAAAGGACAGGGAGACGTTCATCTCGGATCTCCACAGCACACACCCGGGTATAGTAATGATGAAAGCGATAGCCAGATCCATGTGTGGTGGCCCGGTATTTACTCTGATTTAGAGTCCTGTGTACGGCAATGCCGTGTATGTGCTCAGTTGAGCAACGCGCCCAGAGAGGCACCACTAAATTTGTGGTCCTGGCTCTCCAGACCATGGTCGAGGATCCATGTCGACTCTGCGGGCCCGTTTCTTGGTAAAACGTTCCTGGTGGTGGTGGATGCTTTTTCAAAATGGATTGAATGTGAACTAATGTCGGGAAGCACCAGCACCGCCACCATTGAAAGCCTGAGGGCCATGTTTGCCACCCACGGCCTGCCTGACTGGTCAGTGACTACGGGCCATGTTTCACCAGTGCCGAATTTAAAGAATTCATGACCCACAATGGGATCAAACATGTCACCTCGGCCCCGTTTAAACCAGCCTCCAATGGGCAGGCAGAGCGGGCAGTACAAACAATCAAACAGAGCCTTAAACGAGTCACAGAAAGCTCACTCCAAACCCGCCTGTCTCGAGTACTGCTCAGCTACCGCACGAGATCCCATTCGCTCACAGGGGTGCCCCGGGCTGAGCTACTCATGAAAAGGACACTTAAAACCAGACTCTCACTGGTTCACCCCAACCTGCATGATCAGGTAGAGAGCAGGTGGCAGCAACAAAATGTAAACGATGGTCGCGCCACTGTGTCACGGGAAATTGATCTGAATGACCCTGTGTATGTGCTAAACTATGGACATGGTCCCAAGTGGATCGTGGGCACGGTGATAGCTAAAGAAGGGAGTAGGGTGTTTGTTGTCAAACTAGACAATGGACAAATTTGCAGAAAGCACCTGGACCAAACGAGGCTGCGGTTCACAGACTGCCCTGAACAACTTACAGCGGACACCACCTTTTTCGAGCCCACAACACACAGCCAAAGAATCAACGACACCACCCCGGACCAGGAAATCGAACCCATCACGCCCAACAGCCCAGTAAGGCCAGGCTCACCCAACAGCCCTGCAGGGCCAACAACATGCCAGCCCAGCGAGGGCACAGCCAACACGCCAGAACAGACATTTGTACCGAGGCGGTCCACCAGGGAATGAAAGGTTCCCAACCGCCTCACCTTGTAAATAGATTTCACTTTGACTTTGCGGGGGAGTGATATTGTGTATCCGTAAAGCATGCCGTTCCATGTTCTGCCACCAGGGAGTGCATCCCCTGAAGTCCCAAGGGATCCAAACATCCCTTGGGAGCACTGTATATAAGCCGGCCCCTAAGGCCTGTTCCTCACTCTGGAGTGTCTTAATAAAGACTGAGGTCACTGTTACTTTAACCTTCCTGTGTGCAGTCTCATCTGTGTCAGAAACACAACAATGGAAAACAGTTTGCAACGGGTGAAACAAAAGCCGAGCTGTGGTTCGATCCTAGGCCTTCCCATGCCATCAAGGATTCAGTGATTAGGCAACTAACCCTGGTCAACGGACACCCAAGGGAAGGGTACATGAGTTATGGCCCCTCCAAGCAAAGCGAGAATGGCACCAGGAAGTGGGTATCTCTTCCGACACCAAACGTAACTGCTTTGGGTGTGGGAAAAGTGGACCTTGGAGAAAGGATTGCAGGAACCCTTGGAAGGATAACGTAGTTAAGGAACCCCCAGCACCTGCCCAAAAGGCTAGACCTGGACCGCAGAACTCTCCCTGTTCCTTCGAGGAGTTCGTGGCCGCTCTCCAGTCCATAATTGGACGGCCCAGGGAAGGTAGCTATGGCCGTCAAGAGGGAAACACCATCCGCCCTGCCAAATCCCAACCCGTGACTAGAACCAGCGCCGCCTGTGTACCTGTGTCCCCTAGAATATGAGAGACCATGCGTTAAGATGGAGGTGGAGAAGGTGACAGGGACTTATCTGCTAGACACTGGAGCTTCAAGCACCATTGTATACGCAGATAACCCAGACACCTCACCTCTATCTAACGGGGTCCCGTACAGTCTAGTGGGTTTCACAGGGAATGAACAGGCTAGGTCATTCTCCATCCCGCTACCATTGGGAACAGTGAACCGTTCTACGGACAGGGACCCCCAGCCAATAGCCTTCAGCAGTGAGGGACTCATGGGAGAGGTAGTGGTGGATCAGCCACCAACTGAGAGCCCCTAGCCTACAGCCTCAGGCTGTGCGGCACCCACAGTCAACGACATGGACCCAGCAGCTACACAGAAGTGGGTAGTGTGCTGTAGTACCGGAGGGGCCATTCCCCCGATCATCAGGGACTCAGGGAAACCCCCAGTTCTCCGGGTCCTGCAGTACAGACCACCTTACATCCAGCCATACAAGCTGCCCAGAAGCCACAAAAGGAAGGAGCAGAACAGGATTTAGCCTGGCCACCCAGAGACGGGTGGCGAATGTACATAGCATTACTGTACGAGTTTAACGGTGTTTTAAATATTTTTGGGAATTAAGTTTAGATTTTAGAAATTTAAAAATGTTAAAGTTTAAGTTGGATTTAGAACTGGATCACCCTTGCCAAGCCAGAGAACTGTTTTTCTCAAGGGCAAGGCTATCTATTTTATGTCCCTACAGGGAAGAAACCGAATAATGAGAGGGGCCTTGCTCCTTCTCGCCCTAATGGGGGTGAGTACGGGTCACAGAGGTGACATCGAGGAATACCAGGGGTACACTATGCAGTAGCTTCAGTCATCTTAAACCTTACAGAAGTACACTTACCTGCATGGTGCCCGAAGGAAACGGAGCAGCTATACCAAGCGCTACTCAGAGAAATGTTCAAGAAATTTTACGAGTTAGATTTTGGCAACATAGACAAAGCAGATTTATACACCCTACATGCTGGGAACACTATGGGCACAGGGAGACAAGAGGGAGGTAATGCGGGTCAATCCCAAGAGTGTTATAACTGTGGGAATTTGGGACAAAAGCACGTGGATGGTTTGTAACTTGTCTTTATGTGTGTGTGTGTCTGTATAGTTTTTTTCAACTGGCACTGCTTAGATTGAAATTGGTTTGAATTAATTTTGAATTGAGGTTAATTAACCTGGGAAAACCAAACTTTCATTATGGCCATGGTGGAATTTTGGTTGATTTAAATTGTGTGAAAAACCTCTAGTTCCGGACATGAGGCAATCACATATATTTGGTATTTTAAAATAAAAATGTTCTGAACAATTCAAGAATGTGACCAGTGGAGAAAAGGCTGTGTGCTGCTATTATGCATGAAAGGGAGAACCATTGTAATGTGTAAGCTATTGGTATGCGTGGTACCAAGTATTCGTGTGCGTGTTTGTCGAAAAAAAGGTAACACTCTGTACAAGCAGAAAGCAACACCTTGTCAAGAGTGTATAATTATTCCGAGCATTTGTAACATTTTAAAGTTATATTTTAAGTTATATATTGAGTGGATCTTTTCCCTCAGTAACAGTAAGGGGAAAATAGCTGGATGACTGAACCCATTGGGCGGTCAGAAAAGCCACAATGGATGTTCTTTTCTTTTTCTTTCAAGCAGGCAATTACCGGAGAGGTGTAATTGATTTATAGGGAAATGACCTCAAGGTGTAGTTGAACTTGAACCTGCATGGGGCAGTGCTGTGTGAACTTCAGTAATTTAGATCACAAAGGCTGGACATTTGACTTAGTTAAATTGATTTAAAGATGAAAAAATGTGATTAACTGGAGAAGGACCTGTGAGGGGGCGGCCCCAACAGAGCAAAAGATTTTTCTTTCATTTTTTGTCTTAATAGGAACGAATCAAGCCAAAGATACGCGATTGTGTTGGGAAAAGTGGTGGAAGGAGAAACAAGGGATCCATGTCATGTCTTGTCTGTGTGGGTTCGAGGCCCAATGTCTTGTCTGCCTGGGTTTGAGGCCCAGCCTAGATTGTTTGTCTGCGTGGGTTTGAGGCCCAACGTCTGTGTGATGCAAAATCCCCCGAATACCATCAACGCCACAGATCTCATCTCATACACCAGGAAGCCCCGCCCAGAGCCCCGACGGTACAGACGGCTGTAGATAGGTGTCCCACCACCACCAGGGGTCCAGGGAATGGGTTGGTGTTAATCCCTACTGACAAAGTTTTGTATCAGAACGTGCACTACTCCGTGGCATCCGTGATCCTGAACCTGACTGAAGTCCACCTGCCTGTGTGGTGCCTGAAGAAGATGGAGAAGCTTTATGAAGCTCTGTTAAAAGTGATGTTTCAGGAATTTTATGAACTGGACTATGGAAATGTAGATAAAGAACAGCTTGATGATCTGAATATTGGGAATAGTGTGGGGTCCGGGAGGCAGAGAAGAGGGACCTGGAACAATGTAACCACAGTGTTCAGTACAGGACCGGTTATTGTTAATAGCATGGATGATGTACAACTCCAGATGCAGATCACTGGGTTAAAGAACCAACTGTGTAAAATTCTAGAGGAAAATACAATGGTGGGCTCAGAGATACACGAGGACCAGGCCATAACGGTCCATTTAAAAGAGGTTATTGCTGAGCTGGAAAGGCACGCACAAACAGTGAATGCACTCATACGGGAGGATAGGAATGCTTCAGACCAGGCTGCACAGAATGAGGTGTGTGTGTTGTACGGGGCATGGTTGTTGGGTGAGGGCTGTAACAACCTGGAGGATTTAAAACAAGGTTTAGTCCCCTCCTGGATCAGCAACAAGCACCTCGCAGCCCTCCACCCTTATAGTAATTCACTAAGCCCGTGTCAGCTCCATCTAGCTTCTGAAGCCTACCCTGTCCCAGTGGATTGTGGGTGTTCTAATCACACCATCATGGGGATAGTACTTAGAATGCCGGTCATGGGTGGGACAGCCCGACCCGCACCGGTATACAGGGTGGAGAATATTGGAGTCATTCAAGGAGGTTCACACGTTCGTTTCAAAGTGGTCCCACCTGATGTCATAAAGTGGGAGCATGCTATGACAGGTACTGACCTCTCCGGGTGCCAGAGCTAGGGTGCGCACATAATACTGTGTCCCCAGCACTTGAACGCCTATTCTAAACCACAGTGTGGGTTTAAAGCTGCTGGCGCACAGCCTATTAACTGTACCATGGAGGTAATGGCACAAGACCTTGTCCCTCCACAGGTAGCATACGTAGGGGGTGGGACATATTGTGTCACCACCAGTGCACCCCACTACCAGCATGGACAACACTTCTGGTATCCGGTGACTGACAGCAGTTTCTGTTTTAAACCCGAGACAGAAGCTCAAGTGGCCCAAGAACGGATTGTCCCCATTCCTGAACCCTCCACTGTTCACCTCACTGTAAGTGACAACATAACAACCCTGCAAGACTATGTCCAACATTTTGGTAACGAAATTCCCCCTCTACCCGAACATCTTACTGCCCGACTGAAAGCTGTAGAAGTATCTCAGAAACATTTCTATACTCTCGAACAAAAAAAAAAGAGATAGGGGGCAAGATTTCGGAGATCACAGTTCCAGCCTGGTGAGATATTTTCAGAAATATAGAGGTCCCTGCCGGGATCAGAATAGCTTCCCACATTTTAGTTGTCTGCCAGCTCGCGATTATTCTTTATCTATGGTGCACTACCTGCAGGGTGAGAGGCAGAGGTCGTCGGTCCCAGCACCAGAGGGTGCTGGAAGAGCTCTAGCTGAACTTAAGGGTTGTATCAGGGAGGAAAACACAAAATATAATCGGACACTGCAGAAAATTCACAGACACCCGGTGAGGTCTGGTTTAGATTCCATCTGCTGTAAAAACAAAACACAGAGGTCAAGTGTTAAAAAGTTTGTACTATGTGTGTTTTACTGTGTATTTTTGTGAAACTGGAGTAATGGAGGGGCGTTGGACCCTATGCTGTAATGTAACTTATGACTGAATTTACCTGTAAACTAATGCATTTCAAAGGGGAATATATGTTTGGGTTTAGCTAGGTAAATCACAGGGGAAGGTTGGCTCTCGGGAATCAGGAATTTTGTTCATTTAGGATCACACTCTGTGGTGAAGAGTGTTAAATGGGGGACTGCAAGATTCCAAAATTCATAGAAACCCCCCAGTGTTTGGACTCACTGAAAAGGAAATTCGATCTGGGACTATTAAACAGAAAGTTTGGGATCCTAAAATGCTTATGGAAGAAATCTACGAGTGATAACCAAGTTTGGGATTTTTAAAAGGTGAGTGTTGGGTCCGCTAGAAAAGGGGTGGGGTCAATCTCTAAAAAGCCAGTTTGGATATTGGAGCTAATCAAATTGTCTGGGGGAACTGTTTAACCTCAGTCAGACTCCCAGAAAACATTAGCATTTCAACAATCAACCACGGAAGAAACATTATCTACCCTACCAACAGGACCCAAATGTCATATATGTATTCCAACACGTTTCAACAGACATAGAAATATCTGGCCAGATTTCCTGAGGTAAAAAGCAGTGCTATCACAACAGACAAGAGCTCATCAACTCAGAAAAGTCTATCAACGCCAGATTAAAAATTAATCAGGTTTAAGTTAACTGGGCAGCAAAAACTTAAACAAAAGAAACGTTAGATTTGGCGCAAAGATTAAACAGGCTCTCAGAGTATAATTAAGGGCCTATCGTACCAAGAGAACTATCTCTATTCTGACCATCACAGAAAGAACTTTTCTGACCAAGCACTTCGGAACAACAAGATCGAGTGCACATGGCGAGAAAACACAGGAAGAAACATCGCGACATTGGAGAAAAGGACTCGCCTCACTGGCTTCAATAAGCAGCAGAGGTCATCTACCATGTCCCGGGTACGGCAAGGCAAACCGTCTCTAACCAAAGAACCCCCAAACCACGAAACAGCCCTAACTGTGAAAGGAAGGATTGGTGAGCATTATCCCTGGAGCCCGAGACTTTGACCTAGTTAGAGAGTAAGTGGGAGGTGGGAGGCATTTATATTGTGTTTATTATCTGTAATAAAGTATTCCCCATTGTTTAGAACCTTTTGTAAGATTTTACAGTTTTACTGGAGTGTATTTGTGTTACTTGCTTTCTTGAATAAAATCCATACCTTCTTTGTACAAAGCAGTTGTCTGCTGTACTTTATCACACCCTGATTAATAAATCCAAGCTTAGAACCAGGGAGTGGGAGCAACTCGCAACTGCTCTGGTCAGGAAGGCAAACTGACCCGATGCAGCACCTCCTACAGAATGGCGTGACAGGTAGGAGCTTGGTCAAAAGGGTGTGATGCAGTAGACACTGTTTTTGAGGAAAGAAGCAAAATGGAAGAGAGGATTTCCTCTTACATATTCAAGAAAGTCAATATAACAAAGAAATGGGTATTGTACCTATTGCGCGTTGAGCGTCCTGTGGACGCTGCAGACTAATGGATTGAGAGTAAGGACCATAAGTGCTCTGTGGAGAATGCAATATGGTTAATCTGCCGACACCAACAGGTCCATCAATTGGACAAGAAAGTCGAGTCGCTGGAGGCAGACCTCAGGGAATCCGAGGAACACTCGAGTGCCAGAGCAATCATGGGGGAGAAATTATTTGAGGAGTTGGGATGCAAAAGCAAGGGAAACTACGGTTAGTGGAAAACATAGAAACCGCCAGGATTACCTTCAGTGCCAGGTCACCGAAGCGAAGGGTGATGAACTGGTGTTGAGGGAAGAAAACACCCGCCTCACCAGGATAATTAAAGAGCAGGACGAGAGGTTGCAAGACGTCCAGGCAGCTTACAAAGTAGTAAGCACGAGGGGCTTTGAGACTGGAAACCACGGTCACTGCCAAAAGCAAATTGAGAGTCTGAACCTTTATCTTTCCAAGGTCAAAGGCATGTTCTGCCTAATAAACCCGAGTACGCCTCAGGCAGACCTGGAAAAGCAGGGGGGAACCGTTCGACCAGTACCTGTGGCGCTGGGGCTTAGCCCGGTCTGGCAGTAGGAGGGGCGAATAGTTTGCGGGACAGACGGGGATGGTGCACCACCACCTGTGGCGCGGGTTGTAACTCGGCTTGGCAGCAGGGAGAGGTGGGAGCGACACCAGTACGACGAGGGCAGGGACCGGGGCCGATGTGCCTGGTACGGCAGCAAAAGTACGGTGCGCCCACTCTCGGTGGGGCAGCAGGGCCCCTCGAAAGTAACTTCATGGTCCCCCACAGCACCCAGCAGCTTAGAACCATGGTAGCCCACTTGGACAAGCTCACCCATAAAGGGGACCCTTCGGATCACTTGATGGAAGTAGACCAAGCGGCAGGCGACGATTCCAAAACGGTAAAAATGCTCCTATTCTCCCCAGACAGTAGAGTATACCAGTCTCTCCCTGAGGAAAGCAAGAGAGGGCAGAGTACATATGCTGCTGTCAAGGAAGAAGTCTTGGATGTTATGGGCCTAAATGACAGGAGTCCCTTCTCCCAAGTGGAGAAGACAATGCAACAGGCAGGGGTAACCCCACCAGCTTTTGCAGACAGGCTGTGGCCTGTCTACGAGAGTTCCTGCAGTGGGTCCTTCGACCTGGATCACTTGACCCGGGATGAGAGGGCCCACTGGTTTCGGAGCCTGGTGGCTGTGGTGTATCTGTAAAGCATGCATTCCCATATTCCGCCACCAGGGACTGCATCCCCTGAAGTCCTAAGGGATCCCAGCATCCCTTGGGAGCACTGTACATAAGCCGGCCCCTAAGGTCTGTTCCTCACTCTGGAGTGTCTTAATAAAGACTGAGGTCACTGTTACTTTAACCTCCCTGTGTGCAGTCTCATCTGTGTCAGGAACACAACAACTGGCGACGAGTATACGAATCCAACGCAAAGATGGAGCAAACTGTGGGCATCCTGGAGAAGTTGTCGGAGGGTGAGGACTGGGAAGCCTATGTCGAACAGCTAGACCAGTACTTTGTAGCCAACGAGCTGGACGGAGAAGGAAGCGCTGCAAAAAGGAGAGCGGTCCTCCTCACGGTCTGTGGGGCACCGACCTACAGCCTCATGAAGAATCTTCTGGCTCCGGTGAAACCCACAGATAAGTCGCTTGAGGAGCTGTGTAACTGGTTCGGGAGCACCTTAACCCGAGGGAGAGCGTGCTGATGGCGAGGTATCGGATCTACACGTGCCAGCGATCTGAAGGTCAGGAAGTGGCGAGCTACGTCGCCGAGCTAAGGCGACTTGCAGGACAATGTGAGTTTGAAGGCTACCTGGAGCAGATGCTCAGAGACTTTTTTGTACTGGGCATTGGCCACGAGATCATCCTATGAAAACTTTGGACTGTAGAGACACCGAACCTCAGTAAGGCCATTGCGATAGCACAGGCATTTATGTCCACCGGTGATAACACCAAACAAATCCCTCAGCACACAAGTGCTAGCAATGTTCATAAATTAACTGGAACTGTATTTGCGAGCAGAAATGCACAGGGTAGAAACCACGAGTCTGCAACTGCCAGCAGGCCTCCGGTGACCCAGATGACTCAGAGTCCAAGGCAATTCACACCTTGTTGGCGTTGTGGAAGCTTCCATTCAGCCTATTCATGCTGCTTCAAAGGGTATGTTTGCAAGAGCTGTGGAACAATGGGGCAGACGAGCTGCAAGCTCTGAAAAACCTGCTAACCACACGTGGCAGAGGAAGATTGGTCCATGGTGGATCAAAGCAATTTTGAGCCTCAGAGAGAGGAGGCAGTTGCTGAAGTACATGGGATGCAAACATTTTCAACGAAATGTCCACGTATAATGCTAAATGTAAATTTGAATGGCTTACCCGTAGCCATGGAACTGGACACTGGTGCTAGCCAATCCATCATGAGTAAAAAGATGTTTGAGATATTGTGGTGCAACAAGGCACTCAGACCAGCCCTGAGCCCCATCCACACAAAACTGAGAACGTACACCAAAGAGTTTATCACTGCCCTGGGCTGCGCCATGATCAAGGCCACCTACGAGGGCACGGTGCACAAACTGCCATGCTGGGTTGCCCTGGGCGATGGCTCCACACTGCTTGGAAGGAGCTGGCTGGGCAAAATCCGCTGGAACTGGAATGACATCCGAGCGCTATCACATGTCAATGAGGCCTCATGTAGCCACGTTCTTAACAAATTACCTTCCCTTTTGGAGCCAGGCATTGGAAACTTTTCCGGGGCGAAGGTGCGGATCTACTTGGTCCCAGAGGCACGACCCACTCACCACAAGGCGCAAGCGGTACCTCACATGATGAGGGAGAGAGTGGAAATCGAGCTGGACAGTCTGCAACGCGAGGGCATCATCTCCCCACTGGAATTCAGCGAGTGGGCCAGCCCAATTGTTCCAGTACTCAAAAGTGATGGCACAGTCAGGATTTGCGGCGATTATAAAGTAACTATTTATCGTTTCTTGCTACAGGACCAATACCTGCTACCTAAGGCAGACGACCTATTTGCGACACTGGCAGGAGGTAAGACGTTCACCAAGCTCGACCTGACTTCAGCCTACATGACGCAGGAGCTGGAGGAGTCTTCGAAGGGCCTCACCTGCATCAACACGCACAAGGGACTGTTCATCTGCAACAGATGCCCTTTTGGAATTCGGTCGGCTGCAGCGATCTTCCAGAGAAACATGGAGAGCCTACTCAAGTCGGTACCACGCATGGTGGTTTTTCAGGACGACATATTGGTCATGGGTCGGGACACCGTCGAGCACCTGCAAAACCTGGAGATGGTCCTCCAGTGACTGGATTGCGTAGGGCTGCTGCTGAAGAGGTCAGAATGCATCCTCATGGCAACAGTAATGGAGTTTTTGGGGAGAAAGACTGCGGTGGATGGCATTCGGCCCACAGACGCCAAGACAGAGGCTATCAGGAACGCGCCCAGGCCACAGAACGTCACGGAGCTGCAGTCGTTCCTGGGACTCCTCAACTATTTTGGTAACTTCCTACTGGGGTTAAGCACCCTCTTAGAGCCCCTACATGTGTAAAGGTGAGAACTGGGTATGGGGAAAAAAACCAAGTAATTGCTTTTGAGAAAGCCAGAAACATTTTATGCTCCAACAAGCTGCGTGTATTGTATAACCCATGTAAAAGACTTGTGCTAGATGTGACGCGTCGTCGTACGGAGTCGAGTGTGTATTACAACAAGCTAACGTTGCGGGGAAGTTGCAACCTGTCGCCTATGCCTCCAGGAGATTGTCGAAGGCCAAGAGGGTCTACAGCATGATTGAGAAAGAGGCATTAGCGTGTGTGTTCGGGGTCAAGAAAATGCATCATACCTGTTTGGCCTCAAATTTGAGCTGGAAACCAATCACAAGCCCCTCATATCCCTGTTCGCTGAAAACAAGGGGATAAATACTAATGTCTCAGCCCGCATACAAAGGTGGGCACTCGCGCTATCAGTATATAACTATACCATACGCCACAGGCCAGGTACCGAGAACTGTGCGGATGCTCTCAGTCGGTTACCATTGCCCACCACAGGGCTGGAAATGGCGCAGCCTGCAAACTTGTTGATGGTGGCGCAGCCCGCAGACTTGTTGATGGTCATGGAAGCATTTGAAAATGATAAATCACCTGTCAATGCCCGACAGATTCGACTTGGACAAGCCAAGATCCTCTGCTTTCCCTAGTAAAAAAACTGTGTCCTGCATGGGAGCTGGGCCAACATCCCCGTTGAAATGCAAGAGCCAATCAAGCCCTTGCAGCGGCGAAAGGATGAGCTGTCCATTCAGGCAGACTGCCTGTTGTGAAGGTAACTGCGTAGTGCTACCCAAAAAGGACAGGGAGACGTTCATCTCGGATCTCCACAGCACACACCCGGGTATAGTAATGATGAAAGCGATAGCCAGATCCATGTGTGGTGGCCCGGTATTGACTCTGATTTAGAGTCCTGTGTACGGCAATGCCGTGTATGTGCTCAGTTGAGCAACGCGCCCAGAGAGGCACCACTAAATTTGTGGTCCTGGCTCTCCAGACCATGGTCGAGGATCCATGTCGACTCTGCGGGACCGTTTCTTGGTAAAACGTTCCTGGTGGTGGTGGATGCTTTTTCAAAATGGATTGAATGTGAACTAATGTCGGGAAGCACCAGCACCGCCACCATTGAAAGCCTGAGGGCCATGTTTGCCACCCACGGCCTGCCTGACTGGTCAGTGACTACGGGCCATGTTTCACCAGTGCCGAATTTAAAGAATTCATGACCCACAATGGGATCAAACATGTCACCTCGGCCCCGTTTAAACCAGCCTCCAATGGGCAGGCAGAGCGGGCAGTACAAACAATCAAACAGAGCCTTAAACGAGTCACAGAAAGCTCACTCCAAACCCGCCTGTCCCGAGTACTGCTCAGCTACCGCACGAGATCCCATTCGCTCACAGGGGTGCCCCGGGCTGAGCTACTCATGAAAAGGACACTTAAAACCAGACTCTCACTGGTTCACCCCAACCTGCATGATCAGGTAGAGAGCAGGTGGCAGCAACAAAATGTAAACGATGGTCGCGCCACTGTGTCACGGGAAATTGATCTGAATGACCCTGTGTATGTGCTAAACTTTGGACATGGTCCCAAGTGGATCGTGGGCACGGTGATAGCTAAAGAAGGGAGTAGGGTGTTTGTTGTCAAACTAGACAATGGACAAATTTGCAGAAAGCACCTGGACCAAACGAGGCTGCGGTTCACAGACTGCCCTGAACAACTTACAGCGGACACCACCTTTTTCGAGCCCACAACACACAGCCAAAGAATCAACGACACCACCCCGGACCAGGAAATCGAACCCATCACGCCCAACAGCCCAGTAAGGCCAGGCTCACCCAACAGCCCTGCAGGGCCAACAACATGCCAGCCCAGCGAGGGCACAGCCAACACGCCAGAACAGACATTTGTACCGAGGCGGTCCACCAGGGAAAGAAAGGCTCCCGACCACCTCACCTTGTAAATAGATTTCACTTTGACTTTGCGGGGGAGTGATATTGTGTATCCGTAAAGCATGCAGTTCCATGTTCTGCCACCAGGGAGTGCATCCCCTGAAGTCCCAAGGGATCCAAACATCCCTTGGGAGCACTGTATATAAGCCGGCCCCTAAGGCCTGTTCCTCACTCTGGAGTGTCTTAATAAAGACTGAGGTCACTGTTACTTTAACCTTCCTGTGTGCAGTCTCATCTGTGTCAGAAACACAACAATGGAAAACAGTTTGCAACGGGTGAAACAAAAGCCGAGCTGTGGTTCGATCCTAGGCCTTCCCATGCCATCAAGGATTCAGTGATTAGGCAACTAACCCTGGTCGACGGACACCCAAGGGAAGGGTACATGAGTTATGGCCCCTCCAAGCAAAGCGAGAATGGCACCAGGAAGTGGGTATCTCTTCCGACACCAAACGTAACTGCTTTGGGTGTGGGAAAAGTGGACCTTGGAGAAAGGATTGCAGGAACCCTTGGAAGGATAACGTAGTTAAGGAACCCCCAGCACCTGCCCAAAAGGCTAGACCTGGACCGCAGAACTCTCCCTGTTCCTTCGAGGAGTTCGTGGCCGCTCTCCAGTCCATAATTGGACGGCCCAGGGAAGGTAGCTATGGCCATCAAGAGGGAAACACCATCCGCCCTGCCAAATCCCAACCCGTGACTAGAACCAGCGCCGCCTGTGTACCTGTGTCCCCTAGAATATGAGAGACCATGCGTTAAGATGGAGGTGGAGAAGGTGACAGGGACTTATCTGCTAGACACTGGAGCTTCAAGCACCATTGTATACGCAGATAACCCAGACACCTCACCTCTATCTAACGGGGTCCCGTACAGTCTAGTGGGTTTCACAGGGAATGAACAGGCTAGGTCATTCTCCATCCCGCTACCATTGGGAACAGTGAACCGTTCTACGGACAGGGACCCCCAGCCAATAGCCTTCAGCAGTGAGGGACTCATGGGAGAGGTAGTGGTGGATCAGCCACCAACTGAGAGCCCCTAGCCTACAGCCTCAGGCTGTGCGGCACCCACAGTCAACGACATGGACCCAGCAGCTACACAGAAGTGGGTAGTGTGCTGTAGTACCGGAGGGGCCATTCCCCCGATCATCAGGGACTCAGGGAAACCCCCAGTTCTCCGGGTCCTGCAGTACAGACCACCTTACATCCAGCCATACAAGCTGCCCAGAGGCCACAAAAGGAAGGAGCAGAGCAGGATTTAGCCTGGCCACCCAGAGACGGGTGACGAATGTACATAGCGTTACTGTACGAGTTTAACGGTGTTTTAAATATTTTTGGGAATTAAGTTTAGATTTTAGAAATGTAAAAATGTTAAAGTTTAAGTTGGATTGTAGAACTGGATCACCCTTGCCAAGCCAGAGAACTGTTTTTCTCAAGGGCAAGGCTATCTATTTTGTGTCCCTACAGGGAAGAAACCGAATAATGAGAGGGGCCTTGCTCCTTCTCGCCCTAATGGGGGCGAGTACGGGTCACAGAGGTGACATCGAGGAATACCAGGGGTACACTATGCAGTAGCTTCAGTCATCTTAAACCTTACAGAAGTACACTTACCTGCATGGTGCCCGAAGGAAACGGAGCAGCTATACCAAGCGCTACTCAGAGAAATGTTCAAGAAATTTTACGAGTTAGATTTTGGCAACATAGACAAAGCAGATTTATACACCCTACATGCTGGGAACACTATGGGCACAGGGAGAAAAGAGGGAGGTAATGCGGGTCAATCCCAAGAGTGTTATAACTGTGGGAATTTGGGACAAAAGCACGTGGATGGTTTGTAACTTGTCTTTATGTGTGTGTGTGTCTGTATAGTTTTTTTCAACTGGCACTGCTTAGATTGAAATTGGTTCGAATTAATTTGGAATTGAGGTTAATTAACCTGGGAAAACCAAACTTTCATTATGGCCATGGTGGAATTTTGGTTGATTTAAATTGTGTGAAAAACCTCTAGTTCCGGACACGAGGCAATTACATATATTTGGTATTTTAAAATAAAAATGTTCTGAACAATTCAAGAATGTGACCAGTGGAGAAAAGGCTGTATGCTGCTATTATGCATGAAAGGGAGAACCATTGTAATGTGTAAGCTATTGGTATGCGTGGTACCAAGTATTCGTGTGCGTGTTTGTCGAAAAAAAGGTAACACTCTGTACAAGCAGAAAGCAACACCTTGTCAAGAGTATATAATTATTCCGAGCATTTGTAACATTTTGAAGTTATATTTTAAGTTATATATTGAGTGGATCTTTTCCCTCAGTAACAGTAAGGGGAAAATAGCTGGATGAATGAACCCATTGGGCGGTCAGAAAAGCCACAATGGATGTTCTTTTCTTTTTCTTTCAAGCAGGCAATTACCGGAGAGGTGTAATTGATTTATAGGGAAATGACCTCAAGGTGTAGTTGAACTTGAACCTGCATGGGGCAGTGCTGTGTGAACTTCAGTAATTTAGATCACAAAGGCTGGACATTTGACTTAGTTAAATTGATTTAAAGATGAAAAAATGTGAATAACTGGAGAAGGACCTGTGAGGGGACGGCCCCAACAGAGCAAAAGATTTTTCTTTCATTTTTTGTCTTAATAGGAATGAATCAAGCCAAAGATACACGATTGTGTTGGGAAAAGTGGTGGAAGGAGAAACAAGGGATCCATGTCATGTCTTGTCTGTGTGGGTTCGCGGCCCAATGTCTTGTCTGCCTGGGTTTGAGGCCCAGCCTAGATTGTTTGTCTGCGTGGGTTTGAGGCCCAACGTCTGTGTGATGCAAAATCCCCCGAATACCATCAACGCCACAGATCTCATCTCATACACCAGGAAGCCCCGCCCAGAGCCCCGATGGTACAGACGGCTGTAGATAGGTGTCCCACCACCACCAGGGGTCCAGGGAATGGGTTGATGTTAATCCCTACTGACAAAGTTTTGTATCAGAACGTGCACTACTCCGTGGCATCCGTGATCCTGAACCTGACTGAAGTCCACCTGCCTGTGTGGTGCCTGAAGAAGATGGAGAAGCTTTATGAAGCTCTGTTAAAAGTGATGTTTCAGGAATTTTATGAACTGGACTTTGGAAATGTAGATAAAGAACAGCTTGATGATCTGAATATTGGGAATAGTGTGGGGTCCGGGAGGCAGAGAAGAGGGACCTGGAACAATGTAACCACAGTGTTCAGTACAGGACCGGTTATTGTTAATAGTATGGATGATGTATAACTCCAGATGCAGATCACTGGGTTAAAGAACCAACTGTGTAAGATTCTAGAGGAAAATACAATGGTGGGCTCAGAGATACACGAGGACCAGGCCATAACGGTCCATTTAAAAGAGGTTATTGCTGAGCTGGAAAGGCACGCACAAACAGTGAATGCACTCATACGGGAGGATAGGAATGCTTCAGACCAGGCTGCACAGAATGAGGTGTGTGTGCTGTATGGGGGGCATGGTTGTTGGGTGAGGGCTGTAACAACCTGGAGGATTCAAAACAAGGTTTAGTCCCCTCCTGGATCAGCAACAAGCACCTCGCAGCCCTCCACCCTTATAGTAATTCACTAAGCCCGTGTCAGCTCCATCTAGCTTCTGAAGCCTACCCTGTCCCAGTGGATTGTGGGTGTTCTAATCACACCATCATGGGGATAGTACTTAGAATGCCGGTCATGGATGGGACAGCCCGACCCGCACCGGTATACAGGGTGGAGAACATTGGAGTCATTCAAGGAGGTGCACACGTTCGTTTCAAAGTGGTCCCACCTGATGTCATAAAGTGGGAGCACGCTATGACAGGTACTGACCTCTCCGGGTGCCAGAGCTAGGGTGCGCACATAATACTGTGTCCCCAGCACTTGAACGCCTATTCTAAACCACAGTGTGGGTTTAAAGCTGCTGGCGCACAGCCTATCAACTGTACCATGGAGGTAATGGCACAAGACCTTGTCCCTTCACAGGTAGCATACGTAGGGGGTGGGACATATTGTGTCACCACCAGTGCACCCCACTACCAGCATGGACAACACTTCTGGTATCCGGTGACTGACAGCAGTTTCTGTTTTAAACCCGAGACAGAAGCTCAAGTGGCCCAAGAACGGATTGTCCCCATTCCTGAACCCTCCACTGTTCACCTCACTGTAAGTGACAACATAACAACCCTGCAAGACTATGTCCAACATTTTGGTAACGAAATTCCCCCTCTACCCGAACATCTTACTGCCCGACTGAAAGCTGTAGAAGTATCTCAGAAACATTTCTATACTCTCGAACAAAAAAAAAAGAGATAGGGGGCAAGATTTCGGAGATCACAGTTCCAGCCTGGTGAGATATTTTCAGAAATATAGAGGTCCCTGCCGGGATCAGAATAGCTTCCCACATTTTAGTTGTCTGCCAGCTCGCGATTATTCTTTATCTATGGTGCACTACCTGCAGGGTGAGAGGCAGAGGTCATCGGTCCCAGCACCAGAGGGTGCTGGAAGAGCTCTAGCTGAACTTAAGGGTTGTATCAGGGAGGAAAACACAAAATATAATCGGACACTGCAGAAAATACACAGACACCCGGTGAGGTCTGGTTTAGATTCCATCTGCTGTAAAAACAAAACACAGAGGTCAAGTGTTAAAAGGTTTGTACTATGTGTGTTTTACTGTGTATTTTTGTGAAACTGGAGTAATGGAGGGGCGTTGGACCCTATGCTGTAATGTAACTTATGACTGAATTTACCTGTAAACTAATGCATTTCAAAGGGGAATATATGTTTGGGTTTAGCTAGGTAAATCACAGGGGAAGGTTGGCTCTCGGGAATCAGGAATTTTGTTCATTTAGGATCACACTCTGTGGTGAAGAGTGTTAAATGGGGGACTGCAAGATTCCAAAATTCATAGAAACCCCCCAGTGTTTGGACTCACTGAAAAGGAAATTCGATCTGGGACTATTAAACAGAAAGTTTGGGATCCTAAAATGCTTATGGAAGAAATCTACGAGTGATAACCAAGTTTGGGATTTTTAAAAGGTGAGTGTTGGGTCCGCTAGAAAAGGGGTGGGGTCAATCTCTAAAAGGCCAGTTTGGATATTGGAGCTAATCAAATTGTCTGGGGGAACTGTTTAACCTCAGTCAGACTCCCAGAAAACATTAGCATTTCAACAATCAACCACGGAAGAAACATTATCTACCCTACCAACAGGACCCAAATGTCATATATGTATTCCAACACGTTTTCAACAGACATAGAAATATCTGGCTAGATTTCCTGAGGTAAAAAGCAGTGCTATCACAACAGACAAGAGCTCATCAACTCAGAAAAGTCTATCAACGCCAGATTAAAAATTAATCAGGTTTAAGTTAACTGGGCAGCAAAAACTTAAACAAAAAAAACGTTAGATTTGGCGCGAAGATTAAACAGGCTCTCAGAGTATAATTAAGGGCCTATCGTACCAAGAGAACTATCTCTATTCTGACCATCACAGAAAGAACTTTTCTGACAAAGCACTTCGGAACAACAAGATCGAGTGCACATGGCGAGAAAACACAGGAAGAAACATCGCGACTTCGGAGAAAAGGACTCGCCTCACTGGCTCCAATAAGCAGCAGAGGTCATCTACCATGTCCCGGGTACGGCAAGGCAAACCGTCTCTAACCAAAGAACCCCCAAACCACGAAACAGCCCTAACTGTGAAAGGAAGGATTGGTGAGCATTATCCCTGGAGCCCGAGACTTTGACCTAGTTAGAGAGTAAGTGGGAGGTGGGAGGCATTTATATTGTGTTTATTATCTGTAATAAAGTATTCCCCATTGTTTAGAACCTTTTGTAAGATTTTACAGTTTTACTGGAGTGTATTTGTGTTACTTGCTTTCTTGAATAAAATCCATACCTTCTTTGTACAAAGCAGTTGTCTGCTGTACTTTATCACACCCTGATTAATAAATCCAAGCTTAGAACCAGGGAGTGGGAGCAACTCGCAACTGCTCTGGTCAGGAAGGCAAACTGACCCGATGCAGCACCTCCTACAGAATGGCGTGCCAGGTAGGAGCTTGGTCAAAAGGGTGTGATGCAGTAGACACTGTTTTTGAGGAAAGAAGCAAAATGGAAGAGAGGATTTCCTCTTACATATTCAAGAAAGTCAATATAACAAAGAAATGGGTATTGTACCTATTGCGCGTTGAGCGTCCTGTGGACGCTGCAGACTAATGGATTGAGAGTAAGGACCATAAGTGCTCTGTGGGGAATGCAATATGGTTAATCTGCCGACATCAATTGGACAAGAAAGTCGAGTCGCTGGAGGCAGACCTCAGGGAATCCGAGGAACACTCGAGTGCCAGAGCTATCATGGGGGAGAAATTATTTGAGGAGTTGGGATGCAAAAGCAAGGGAAACTACGGTTAGTGGAAAACATAGAAACCGCCAGGATTACCTTCAGTGCCAGGTCACCGAAGCGAAGGGTGACGAACTGGTGTTGAGGGAAGAAAACACCCGCCTCACCAGGATAATTAAAGAGCAGGACGAGAGGTTGCAAGACGTCCAGGCAGCTTACAAAGTAGTAAGCACGAGGGGCTTTGAGACTGGAAACCACGGTCACTGCCAAAAGCAAATTGAGAGTCTGAACCTTGCTCTTTCCAAGGTCAAAGGCATGTTCTGCCTAATAAACCCGAGTACGCCTCAGGCAGACCTGGAAAAGCAGGGGGGAACCGTTCGACCAGTACCTGTGGCGCTGGGGCTTAGCCCGGTCTGGCAGCAGGAGAGGCGAATTGGAAGGGACATTCACCCAGTATCTGTAGCGCCGGGGCTTAGCCCGGTCTGGCAGTAGGAGGGGCGAACAGTTTGCGGGACAGACGGGGATGGTGCACCACCACCTGTGGCGCGGGTTGTAACTCGGCTTGGCAGCAGGGAGAGGTGGGAGCGACACCAGTACGACGAGGGCAGGGACCGGGGCCGATGTGCCTGGTACGGCAGCAAAAGTACGGTGCGCCCACTCTCGGTGGGGCAGCAGGGCCCCTCGAAAGTAACTTCATGGTCCCCCACAGCACCCAGCAGCTTAGAACCATGGTAGCCCACTTGGACAAGCTCACCCATAAAGGGGACCCTTCGGATCACCTGATGGAAGTAGACCAAGCGGCAGGCGACGATTCCAAAACGGTAAAAATGCTCCTATTCTCCCCAGACAGTAGAGTATACCAGTCTCTCCCTGAGGAAAGCAAGAGAGGGCAGAGTACATATGCTGCTGTCAAGGAAGAAGTCTTGGATGTTATGGGCCTAAATGACAGGAGTCCCTTCTCCCAAGTGGAGAAGACAATGCAACAGGCAGGGGTAACCCCACCAGCTTTTGCAGACAGGCTGTGGCCTGTCTACGAGAGTTCCTGCAGTGGGTCCTTCGACCTGGATCACTTGACCCGGGATGAGAGGGCCCACTGGTTTCGGAGCCTGGTGGCTGTGGTGTATCTGTAAAGCATGCATTCCCATATTCCGCCACCAGGGACTGCATCCCCTGAAGTCCAAAGGGATCCCAGCATCCCTTGGGAGCACTGTACATAAGCCGGCCCCTAAGGCCTGTTCCTCACTCTGGAGTGTCTTAATAAAGACTGAGGTCACTGTTACTTTAACCTCCCTGTGTGCAGTCTCATCTGTGTCAGGAACACAACAACTGGCGACGAGTATACGAATCCAATGCAAAGATGGAGCAAACTGTGGGCATCCTGGAGAAGTTGTCGGAGAGTGAGGACTGGGAAGCCTATGTCGAACAGCTAGACGAGTACTTTGTAGCCAACGAGCTGGACGGAGAAGGAAGCGCTGCAAAAAGGAGAGCGGTCCTCCTCACGGTCTGTGGGGCACCGACCTACAGCCTCATGAAGAATCTTCTGGCTCCGGTGAAACCCACAGATAAGTCATATGAGGAGCTGTGTGACTGGTTCGGGAGCACCTTAACCCGAGGGAGAGCGTGCTGATGGCGAGGTATCGGATCTACACGTGCCAGCGATCTGAAGGTCAGGAAGTGGCAAGCTACGTCGCCGAGCTAAGGCGACTTGCAGGACAATGTGAGTTTGAAGGCTACCTGGAGCAGATGCTCAGAGACTTTTTTGTACTGGGCATTGGCCACGAGACCATCCTATGAAAACTTTGGACTGTAGAGACACCGAACCTCAGTAAGGCCATTGCGATAGCACAGGCATTTATGTCCACCGGTGATAACACCAAACAAATCCCTCAGCACACAAGTGCTAGCAATGTTCATAAATTAACTGGAACTGTATTTGCAAGCAGAAATGCACAGGGTAGAAACCACGAGTCTGCAACTGCCAGCAGGCCTCCGGTGACCCAGATGACTCAGAGTCCAAGGCAATTCACACCTTGTTGGCGTTGTGGAAGCTTCCATTAAGCCTATTCATGCTGCTTCAAAGGGTATGTTTGCAAGAGCTGTGGAACAATGGGGCAGACGAGCTGCAAGCTCTGAAAAACCTGCTAACCACACGTGGCAGAGGAAGATTGGTCCATGGTGGATCAAAGCAATTTTGAGCCTCAGAGAGAGGAGGCAGTTGCTGAAGTACATGGGATGCAAACATTTTCAACGAAATGTCCACGTATAATGCTAAATGTAAATTTGAATGGCTTACCCGTAGCCATGGAACTGGACACTGGTGCTAGCCAATCCATCATGAGTAAAAAGATGTTTGAGATATTGTGGTGCAACAAGGCACTCAGACCAGCCCTGAGCCCCATCCACACAAAACTGAGAACGTACACCAAAGAGTTTATCACTGCCCTGGGCTGCGCCATGATCAAGGCCACCTACGAGGGCACGGTGCACAAACTGCCATGCTGGATTGCCCTGGGCGATGGCCCCACACTGCTTGGAAGGAGCTGGCTGGGCAAAATCCGCTGGAACTGGGATGACATCCGAGCGCTATCACATGTCAATGAGGCCTCATGTAGCCATGTTCTTAACAAATTACCTTCCCTTTTGGAGCCAGGCATTGGAAACTTTTCCAGGGCGAAGGTGCGGATCTACTTGGTCCCAGAGGCACGACCCACTCACCACAAGGCGCAAGCGGTACCTCACATGATGAGGGAGAGAGTGGAAATCGAGCTGGACAGTCTGCAACACGAGGGCATCATCTCCCCAGTGGAATTCAGCGAGTGGGCCAGCCCGATTGTTCCAGTACTCAAAAGTGATGGCACAGTCAGGATTTGCGGCGATTATAAAGTAACTATTTATCGTTTCTTGCTACAGGACCAATACCTGCTACCTAAGGCAGACGACCTATTTGCGACACTGGCAGGAGGTAAGACGTTCACCAAGCTCGACCTGACTTCAGCCTACATGACGCAGGAGCTGGAGGAGTCTTCGAAGGGCCTCACCTGCATCAACACGCACAAGGGACTGTTCATCTGCAACAGATGCCCTTTTGGAATTCGGTCGGCTGCAGCGATCTTCCAGAGAAACATGGAGAGCCTACTCAAGTCGGTACCACGCATGGTGGTTTTTCAGGACGACATATTGGTCATGGGTCGGGACACCGTCGAGCACCTGCAAAACCTGGAGATGGTCCTCCAGCGACTGGATTGCGTAGGGCTGCTGCTGAAGAGGTCAAAATGCATCCTCATGGCAACAGAAGTGGAGTTTTTGGGGAGAAAGACTGCGGTGGACGGCATTCGGCCCACAGACGCCAAGACAGAGGCTATCAGGAACGCGCCCAGGCCACAGAACGTCACGGAGCTGCAGTCGTTCCTGGGACTCCTCAACTATTTTGGTAACTTCCTACTGGGGTTAAGCACCCTCTTAGAGCCCCTACATGTGTAAAGGTGAGAACTGGGTATGGGGAAAAAAACCAAGTAATTGCTTTTGAGAAAGCCAGAAACATTTTATGCTCCAACAAGCTGCTTGTATTGTATAACCCATGTAAAAGACTTGTGCTAGCATGTGACGCGTCGTCGTACGGAGTCGAGTGTGTATTACAACAAGCTAACGTTGCGGGGAAGTTGCAACCTGTCGCCTATGCCTCCAGGAGCTTGTCGAAGGCCAAGAGGGTCTACAGCATGATTGAGAAAGAGGCATTAGCGTGTGTGTTCGGGGTCAAGAAAATGCATCATACCTGTTTGGCCTCAAATTTGAGCTGGAAACCGATCACAAGCCCCTCATATCCCTGTTCGGTGAAAACAAGGGGATAAATACTAATGCCTCAGCTCACATACAAAGGTGGGCACTCGCGCTATCAGCATATAACTATACCATACGCCACAGGCCAGGTACCGAGAACTGTGCGGATGCTCTCAGTCGGCTACCATTGCCCACCATAGGGCTGGAAATGGCGCAGCCTGCAAACTTGTTGATGGTGGCACAGCCCGCAGACTTGTTGATGGTCATGGAAGCGTTTGAAAATGATAAATCACCTGTCAATGCCCGACAGATTAGACTTGGACAAGCCAAGATCCTCTGCTGTCCCTAGTAAAAAAACTGTGCACTGCATGGGAGCTGGGCCAACATCCCCGTTGAAATGCAAGAGCCAATCAAGCCCTTGCAGCGGCGAAAGGATGAGCTGTCCATTCAGGCAGACTGCCTGTTGTGAAGGTAACTGCGTAGTGCTACCCAAAAAGGACAGGGAGACGTTCATCTCGGGTCTCCACAGCACACACCCGGGTATAGTAATGATGAAAGCGATAGCCAGATCCATGTGTGGTGGCCCGGTATTGACTCTGATTTAGAGTCCTGTGTATGGCAATGCCGTGTATGTGCTCAGTTGAGCAACGCGCCCAGAGAGGCACCACTAAATTTGTGGTCCTGGCTCTCCAGACCATGGTCGAGGATCCATGTCGACTCTGCGGGCCCGTTTCTTGGTAAAACGTTCCTGGTGGTGGTGGATGCTTTTTCAAAATGGATTGAATGTGAACTAATGTCGGGAAGCACCAGCACCGCCACCATTGAAAGCCTGAGGGCCATGTTTGCCACCCACGGCCTGCCTGACTGGTCAGTGACAACGGGCCATGTTTCACCAGTGCCGAATTTAAAGAATTCATGACCCACAATGGGATCAAACATGTCACCTCGGCCCCGTTTAAACCAGCCTCCAATGGGCAGGCAGAGCGGGCAGTACAAACAATGAAACAGAGTCTTAAACGAGTCACAGAAAGCTCACTCCAAACTCGCCTGTCCCGAGTACTGCTCAGCTACCGCACGAAATCCCATTCGCTCACAGGGGTGCCCCGGGCTGAGCTACTCATGAAAAGGACACTTAAAACCAGACTCTCACTGGTTCACCCCAATCTGCATGATCAGGTAGAGAGCAGGTGGCAGCAATAAAATGTAAACGATGGTCGCGCCACTGTGTCACGGGAAATTGATCTGAATGACCCTGTGTATGTGCTAAACTATGGACATGGTCCCAAGTGGATCGCGGGCACGGTGATAGCTAAAGAAGGGAGTAGGGTGTTTGTTGTCAAACTAGACAATGGACAAATTTGCAGAAAGCACCTGGACCAAACGAGGCTGCGGTTCACAGACTGCCCTGAACAACTTACAGCGGACACCACCTTTTTCGAGCCCACAACACACACCCAAAGGATCAACGACACCACCCTGGACCAGGAAAGCGAACCCATCACGCCCAACAGCCCAGTAAGGCCAGGCTCACCCAACAGCCCTGCAGGGCCAACAACATGCCAGCCTAGCGAGGGCACAGCCAACACACCACAACAGACATTTGTACCGAGGCGGTCCACCAGGGAATGAAAGGTTCCCAACTGCCTCACCTTGTAAATAGATTTCACTTTGACTTTGCGGGGGAGTGATATTGTGTATCCGTAAAGCATGCAGTTCCATGTTCCGCCACCAGGGAGTGCATCCCCTGAAGTCCCAAGGGATCCCAACATCCCTTGGGAGCACTGTATATAAGCCGGCCCCTAAGGCCTGTTCCTCACTCTGGAGTGTCTTAATAAAGACTGAGGTCACTGTTACTTTAACCTTCCTGTGTGCAGTCTCATCTGTGTCAGAAACACAACAATGGAAAACAGTTTGCAACGGGTGAAACCAAAGCCGAGCTGTGGTTCGATCCTAGGCCTTCCCATGCCATCAAGGATTCAGTGATTAGGCAACTAACCCTGGCTTTTAGGAGCAGTCGACGGACACCCAAGGGAAGGGTACATGAGTTATGGCCCCTCCAAGCAAAGCGAGAATGGCACCAGGAAGTGGGTATCTCTTCCGACACCAAGCCTAACTGCTTTGGGTGTGGGAAAAGTGGACCTTGGAGAAAGGATTGCAGGAACCCTTGGAAGGATAACGTAGTTAAGGAACCCCCAGCACCTGCCCAAAAGGCTAGACCCGGACCGCAGAACTCTCCCTGTTCCTTCGAGGAGTTCGTGGCCGCTCTCCAGTCCATAATTGGATGGCCCAGGGAAGGTAGCTATGGCCATCAAGAGGGAAACACCATCCGCCCTGCCAAATCCCAACCCGTGACTAGAACCAGCGCCGCCTGTGTACCTGTGTCCCCTAGAATATGAGAGACCATGCATTAAGATGGAGGTGGAGAAGGTGACAGGGACCTATCGGCTAGACGCTGGAGCTTCAAGCACCATTGTATATGCAGATAACCCAGACACCTCACCTCTATCTAACGGGGTCCCGTACAGTCTAGTGGGTTTCACAGGGAATGAACAGGCTAGGTCATTCTCCATCCCGCTACAATTGGGACCAGTGAACCGTTCTACGGACAGGGACCCCCAGCAAATAACCTTCAGCAGTGAGGGACTCATGGGAGAGGTAGTGGTGGATCAGCCACCAACTGAGAGTCCCCAGCCTACAGCCGCAGGCTGTGCGGCACCCACAGTCAACGACATGGACCCAGCAGCTACACAGAAGTGGGTAGTGTGCTGTAGTACCGGAGGGGCCATTCCCCCGATCATCAGGGACTCAGGGAAACCCCCAGTTCTCCGGGTCCTGCAGTACAGACCACCTTACATCCAGCCATACAAGCTGCCCAGAGGCCACAAAAGGAAGGAGCAGAACAGGATTTAGCCTGGCCACCCAGAGATGGGTGACGAATGTACATAGCGTTACTGTACGAGTTTAACGGTGTTTTAAATATTTTTGGGAATTAAGTTTAGATTTTAGAAATGTAAAAATTTTAAAGTTTAAGTTGGATTGTAGAACTGGATCACCCTTGCCAAGCCAGAGAACTGTTTTTCTCAAGGGCAAGGCTATCTATTTTGTGTCCCTACAGGGAAGAAACCGAATAATGAGAGGGGCCTTGCTCCTGCTTGCACTAATAGGGGCGAGTACGGGTCACAGAGGTGACATCGAGGAATACCAGGGGTACACTATGCAGTAGCTTCAGTCATCTTAAACCTTACAGAAGTACACTTACCTGCATGGTGCCCGAAGGAAACGGAGCAGCTATACCAAGCGCTACTCAGAGAAATGTTCAAGAAATTTTACGAGTTAGATTTTGGCAACATAGACAAAGCAGATTTATACACCCTACATGCTGGGAACACTATGGGCACAGGGAGAAAAGAGGGAGGTAATGCGGGTCAATCCCAAGAGTGTTATAACTGTGGGAATTTGGGACAAAAGCACGTGGATGGTTTGTAACTTGTCTTTATGTGTGTGCGTGTCTGTATAGTTTTTTTCAACTGGCACTGCTTAGATTGAAATTGGTTCGAATTAATTTGGAATTGAGGTTAATTAACCTGGGAAAACCAAACTTTCATTATGGCCATGGTGGAATTTTGGTTGATTTAAATTGTGTGAAAAACCTCTAGTTCCGGACACGAGGCAATTACATATATTTGGTATTTTAAAATAAAAATGTTCTGAACAATTCAAGAATGTGACCAGTGGAGAAAAGGCTGTGTGCTGCTATTATGCATGAAAGGGAGAACCAGTGTAATGTGTAAGCTATTGGTATGCGTGGTACCAAGTATTCGTGTGCGTGTTTGTCGAAAAAAAGGTAACACTCTGTACAAGCAGAAAGCAACACCTTGTCAAGAGTATATAATTATTCCGAGCATTTGTAACATTTTGAAGTTATATTTTAAGTTATATATTGAGTGGATCTTTTCCCTCAGTAACAGTAAGGGGAAAATAGCTGGATGAATGAACCCATTGGGCGGTCAGAAAAGCCACAATGGATGTTCTTTTCTTTTTCTTTCAAGCAGGCAATTACCGGAGAGGTGTAATTGATTTATAGGGAAATGCCCTCAAGGTGTAGTTGAACTTGAACCTGCATGGGGCAGTGCTGTGTGAACTTCAGTAATTTAGATCACAAAGGCTGGACATTTGACTTAGTTAAATTGATTTAAAGATGAAAAAATGTGAATAACTGGAGAAGGACCTGTGAGGGACGGCCCCAACAGAGCAAAAGATTTTTCTTTCATTTTTTGTCTTAATAGGAATGAATCAAGCCAAAGATACGCGATTGTGTTGGGAAAAGTGGTGGAAGGAGAAACAAGGGATCCATGTCATGTATTGTCTGTGTGGGTTCGAGGCCCAGCCTAGATTGTTTGTCTGCATGGGTTTGAGGCCCAACGTCTGTGTGATGCAAAATCCCCCGAATAGCATCAACGCCACAGATCTCATCTCATACACCAGGAAGCCCCGCCCAGAGCCCCGATGGTACAGACGGCTGTAGATAGGTGTCCCACCACCACCAGGGGTCCAGGGAATGGGTTGGTGTTAATCCCTACTGACAAAGTTTTGTATCAGAACGTGCACTACTCCGTGGCATCCGTGATCCTGAACCTGACTGAAGTCCACCTGCCTGTGTGGTGCCTGAAGAAGATGGAGAAGCTTTATGAAGCTCTGTTAAAAGTGATGTTTCAGGAATTTTATGAACTGGACTATGGAAATGTAGATAAAGAACAGCTTGATAATCTGAATATTGGGAATAGTGTGGGGTCCGGGAGGCAGAGAAGAGGGACCTGGAACAATGTAACCACAGTGTTCAGTACAGGACCGGGTTATTGTTAATAGCATGGATGATGTACAACTCCAGATGCAGATCACTGGGTTAAAGAACCAACTGTGTAAGATTCTAGAGGAAAATACAATGGTGGGCTCAGAGATACACGAGGACCAGGCCATAACGGTCCATTTAAAAGAGGTTATTGCTGAGCTGGAAAGGCACGCACAAACAGTGAATGCACTCATACGGGAGGATAGGAATGCTTCAGACCAGGCTGCACAGAATGAGGTGTGTGTGCTGTATGGGGGGCATGGTTGTTGGGTGAGGGCTGTAACAACCTGGAGGATTCAAAACAAGGTTTAGTCCCCTCCTGGATCAGCAACAAGCACCTCGCAGCCCTCCACCCTTATAGTAATTCACTAAGCCCGTGTCAGCTCCATCTAGCTTCTGAAGCCTACCCTGTCCCAGTGGATTGTGGGTGTTCTAATCACACCATCATGGGGATAGTACTTAGAATGCCGGTCATGGGTGGGACAGCCCGACCCGCACCGGTATACAGGGTGGAGAATATTGGAGTCATTCAAGGAGGTTCACACGTTCGTTTCAAAGTGGTCCCACCTGATGTCATAAAGTGGGAGCATGCTATGACAGGTACTGACGTCTCCAGGTGCCAGAGCCAGGGTGCGCACATAATACTGTGTCCCCAGCACTTGAACGCCTATTCTAAACCACAGTGTGGGTTTAAAGCTGCTGGAGCACAGCCTATTAACTGTACCATGGAGGTAATGGCGCAAGACCATGTTCCTCCACAGGTAGCATACATAGCGGGTGGGACATATTGTGTCACCACCAGTGCGCCCCACTACCAGCATGGCCAACACTTCTGGTGTCCGGTGAGTGACAGCAGTTTCTGTTTTAAACCCGAGGCAGAAGTTTAAGTGGCCCAGGAACGGATTGTCCCCATTCCTGAACCCTCCACTGTTCACCTCACTGTGAGTGACAACATAACAAAGCTGCAAGACTATGTCGAACATTTTGGTAACGAAATTCCCTCTACCCGAACATCTTACTGCCGACTGAAAGCTGTAGAAGTATCACAGAAACATTTCTATATTCTCGAACAAAAAAAACAGTTGAGATAGAGGGCGAGATTTCGGAGATCACAGTTCCACCCTGGTGGGATATTTTCAGAAATATAGAGGTCCCTGCCGGGATCAGAATAGCTTCACACATTTTAGTTGTCTGCCAGCTCGCGATTATTCTTTATCTATGGTGCACTACCTGCAGGGTGAGAGGCAGAGGTCGTCGGTCCCAGCACCAGAGGGTGCTTAAGGGTTGTATCAGGGAGGAAAACACAAAATATAATCGGACACTGCAGAAAATTCACAGACACCCGGTGAGGTCTGGTTTAGATTCCACCTGCTGTAAAAAAAAACGCAGAGGTCAAGTGTTAAAAAGTTTGTACTATGTGTGTTTTACTGTGTATTTTTGTGAAACTGGAGTAATGGAGGGGCATTGGACCCTATGCTGTAATGTAACTTATGACTGAATTTACCTATAAACTAATGCATTTCAAAGGGGAATATATGTTTGGGTTTAGCTAGGTAAATCACAGGGGAAGGTTGGCTCTCGGGAATCAGGAATTTTGTTCATTTAGGATCACAGTCTGTGGCGAAGAGTGTTAAATGGGGGACTGCAAGATTCCAAAATTCATAGAAACCCCCCAGTGTTTGGACTCACTGAAAAGGAAATTCGATTTGGGACTATTAAGCAGAGAGTTTGGGATCCTAAAATGTTTATGGAAGAAATCTACTAGTTTTGACCAAGTTTGGGATTTTTAAAAGGTGAGTGTTGGGTCTGCTAGAAAAGGGGTGGGGTCAATCTCTAAAAGGCCAGTTTGGACATTGGAGCTAATCAAATTGTCTGGGGGAATTGTTTAACCTCAGTCAGACTCCCAGAAAACATTAGCATTGAAACAATCAACCACGGAAGAAACATTATCTACCCTACCAACAGGACCCAAATGTCACATACATATTCCAACACCTTTTCAACAGGCATAGAAATATCTGGCCAGATTTCCTGAAGCAAAAAGCAGTGCCATCACAACGGACAAGAGCTCATCAGCTCAGAAAAGTCTATCAACGCCAGATTAAAACTTAATCAAATTTCAGTTAGCTGGGCAGCAAAAACTTAAACTAACAGAAACGTTAGATTTGGCGCAAAGATTAAACAGGCTCTCAGAGAATAATTAAGGGCCTATCGTACCAAGAGAACTATCTCTATTCTGACCATCACAGAAAGAACTTTTCTGACCAAGCACTTTGGAACAACAAGATTGAGAGCACACGGCGAGAAAACGCACTAAGAAACATCGCGACTTCGGAGAAAAGAACTCGTCTCAACTGGCTTCAATACGCAGCAGAGGTCATCTGTCATGTCCCGGCTACGGCAAGGCAAACCGACTATAACCAAAGAACCCCGAAACCACGAAACAGCCCTAACTGTGAAAGGAAGGATTGGTGAGCATTATCCCTGGAGCCCTAGAGTTTGACCTAGTTAGAGAGTAAGTGGGAGGTGGGAGGTATTTATATTGTGTTTATTATCTGTAATAAAGTGTTCCCCATTGTTTAGAACCTTTTGTAAGATTTTACAGTTTTACTGGAGTGTATTTGCTTTCTTGAATAAAATCCATACCTTCTTTGTACAAAGCAGTTGTCTGCTGTACTTTATCACACCCTGATTAATAAATCGAGAACCAGGGAGCGGGAGCGACTCGCAACCGCTCTGGGTCAGGGAAGGCAAACTGACCCCACATACCATCCCCTACATTACTAATTGATTTGAAAAGTGGTCTTTAAACCAAAAGAACTGCTGTAGGATTCTATGATTCTACCTTCCCCCGCTTTTCACTTTCTGTTATCCTCTGAGTGCCTGTCACCTTACTGCTTTACCCTTTCCTCTTCCCATCTAGCTGCATCTACTCTTCCCATCTCTCCTCTCCATCGCACCTGACCTTTCTCCCCATCAATCTTGCCAATGGCCTGTATGCTAATGTTTCATATTCTCTTCCCTACTCTCTTCCTTCACCTTCTCTCCCCACGCCCACTGTGCTCTTCATTCGCCCATTCTCTGTCTCACTTCCTGCTGACCACCATCTTATTTATTCGAGGTCACCCCATTATCTCCTCGCTGTCCTTCAGTTTCTGAGAAGAACTTACTGCATTGGTGTTATTCATTTTTTTAACTCAGCCTATTAAAAAAATAAATGGAATAAATACAAGGTATTGACGATCTGTAATCAAAATAAAACCACATTTTATTGAATTTAATACAAAATAAAAAGAGAAACACTTTCTGTGCAAACTCATACAGAGGAAGCAATATATTAAACACTGGCCGCAAAAATAAAATACACTGTCGTTACATTTTACTCAAATAGGGAAAAAGCACAACATGTCTGCACAACTATAACAGGGAGGAATCTGGGTACGCTACAACTTCGGTCTTCAGTGTCAAAATCATTATATCATTGCAGTGTTCACAGAGATGGACAATTTGCCACATTCTGGAAAGTTGATCGTTATACAGCGTGACCCTGGATAAGACTCTCTTTGATGTAACACAATTTGTGCATGAACCCTCACTAGCACAGAATGCATTTGAAGTTTCCCCTCCATAAAACGCATGATCCTAAAAGACAGAGTCACCAAGTTGTTTAACTGTGGCCCTTAAGCTCAATAGCCAAGTTTATACATCACTCTTGGGGTGGAAAGTCACAGCAATCTCAGATGGAGACCGCTTTATACTCAATGCCATTCAACCCCAAGTTTGGCCCAATGGTTTGACTGGAACGGAGGACAATGACAGTGACTGGTTCCACACCAGCGTGTTGCACAGATTGGAGTGCTAGAGAAAGAGTGTACCACTCTTACTTTACTGTTACTGTTTGATTGTGGAGGTGTATTACATAAACAAGCCTTGGCTCAATATGTAATAAAACTGAAGATGTTGGTAATAGAACAGGAAACATTAATAATATAAAACGAGCATTTCAATCTGGATTCTCGACAGGATTTTATTTTGAAACGTAACAATGAAATTCTCACCAATAATTCTTCCAGTATTCAGATAATGAGACCTCACTCTTTTCTCCAATAATAGACAGAACAAAAAGCTCATCAAGAAGTCCTTGGCCTATAGTCTTCCAAGGTATTGATCCAATAAGAATGCTGAAAGGCAGGCTTAGCCACCAAATACCTATGAACGGGTAGATGTAGCGCTCTCTCCAAGCACAGTGCCAAGATGGCAGTCAGGCAAAGGAGAAAGCATTGCTTGTTTTGTTTTTTGTTTCTGTACTGGAACATATGTTATGGTTAGTAAAACTCTGATTAGATTTGTGAAGATGAACTACTATTTCCCTTGTCTGGGAGAGCTCATTTTAGTCCAGTATGACCCGGGGCAGATGTGTTTGCTTTGAGACTCCTGTTCTTGACTTTTCCCTGAACAGGTGTCAGATTCAGAACCTCACACTGTCACCAATTCTCACCAGTTCCAGCACGCAGAAACATGCCTGCATTACCCCCAAACTATTGCTTCAAATTCTTCAAGTGAATACAATTCTTTGCTTTAATAAGTTCATCTGCCAAATGCCAGACAACGTTCTTCACGATGCTCACATTTACATAAGACACTCGGGAGCCATTTTATAGCAATGGATTTCAGGCACAAATGGGTCTGCTTCATCAAATCGCTATCCTTTTCAATTGGAAAGCTTGTTAGTAAAATAATTTTTAATTGCCTGTATTTATCAGGCATTGAATAATTAGTATTTCTTTGTGAATCGGGTGGTTCAAAACAAATGTAAAGAATGTCGGGGAATGGAACAGTTTCTCTTTCGAGCAACAAGTATGGGCAAGAATCATTCCCTGGCCAGGGATAGCACAGGTAGGTGCAGAGTAACACTTATTGACTCTGGCGATGAAGGTGGTGTCAATTCCCATGTAAAATAACATATATGAGTCTATAAACAGCTGCAATATTATAAATCCCCCTCCTACCCCACTACATGCTGAATTCAAACTGTGTCAGTGAAACATAACAAGTATCACGATGGTTTTTAATGGTATTTTCTGACGTGCATAACCATTGACATCATAGCTGATGCAAATAACCATGAGTAAACAGACAGCATACATAATATTGTCCACAGTCTCTCATTAATTCAATACTTTTATGGCTGGGGAGAGATTACATTTGCATTACTATAAAGACTAGATTTTCACAACCTCACTAACATTACAATCATACAAGTTACAATATTGTATTTGTTTTGCCAAAGTCTGGCCAGTCTTTACCGTGGCATTTCTTCTGAATTTATCAACAGCCACACGTCACCTCAGTGTTGCAGCTTTACTGATGCTATACCAAAGTGTTGCTGCAGCATTTGTGCAGTGGCAGAGCTGCCAGTCTGGGGCACTGTTAATCAGCCCTGTTGTCCAGGGGGCACCAAATCGACCGTTCCACTTGTACCCACAATGCAATTGTTACAGTGGTCTTAGAGTGGGCATCTAGTGTGTGCCCTTGGCCTTGAACTGTCATAGTGCATGATAGAGACTTGAAAAAGTCTTCTTGCTAAAACATCACCTCTTCACAGCTGCCATAGTCACTCTCCATCAGGTCAGAGTCCTCGTAGCACGTCGGCATGATGAGATGGGGCACCACTGCCTGCGAGTGCACAGGCCCGCAGTCTGCGTAGGATGGCTGGGCGACACTGAGACGGACGTGAACCTTCTGGTAGCCGGGCTGCATGGGTAGGCCCGGGACCTGGGCTTTGAGCAGCTCTGCCGGGTAGTAACTGATGGCGGTGTACTCATTCTGGCAACGCGACGGCAGTAAAGTCGCCGGATCGCCGTCGGGAAAGTCCTCCAGAACCTGATCGTTGTACTGCGGAGGGAGGGGTGCCCGCCTGTTCCGTGCGGAATAGTGGTCCAGCGGGAACGGGAAGCCGTCGTATACACCAAAGTGTTCGTTGCCCATCGGGCGTGGGGGATTCTCTTCCATTCCTTCATAACATGGGTATTCCTGGATTCTTGATGACTGGGACTGGGGAGGCCAGACCGGAGGGTCACCGTGATAGACTGGAATTTAAAAAAAAATAAAGAATTTTAAGGTACGATATTCAAACTACGTACAAGGAATCAAGAGGCATCTTTGAAAGAAATGAGCACGGTTCATAGAGTTTTTCTATAGCTTTATATTTTTTCCCTCTACTCAGTCTAGATTCAGCAACTGAACCCCTCCCCTTCCCCCACCCCAGGCATGACCCAAGGTTGGTGCTTGGGAGGGGGATCACTCATCAGCACAGTACACCTCCGGTGGGGTGGGCTGCATGCCTGTGGTAACTGGTCTTTTCCTTCCACCAGACTCCTGGGCCACTGCACCCTGTTCCGTTATGCTTTCCCCCTCTCCAACATAGCTGATCTGCCTTAACCACTCACACATTCTCTGGGTCTCACTGGCACATGTCTTTTATTTGCCCAGTTTCTCTCATCGTGCCTCCTTTTTGTCATGCTGTTATCACTTCTGCGAGTTAACCATCTCCTGTTCTCCACCTAATCATTTCGCAGCTCATTCTTTCTCTTTCCCGGTGTATGTGTTCCTATCCTTCACTCAGTGAATCATACAATGATGTGAACTGATAGGACCATACTGCCCTCTGCAGGTTGATAACGGACTGGCCCATCCATAGTGGCTGCCACAGGGTGCCACCCAACAACCTCAAACTACCCATCTTAATGCAACCAGCTATCAGGCCCATACTGCCCAATAATAGTTACAAACTTCATATTGACTCTGTCCTATACATATTGCCAGTTCCCCTCTGAAGGATCTCAGCAAGATTTTTTTTCTCTATTTTCCTGTTTTCAATTTTTTTTTAGGATTTCTTTTCATTATTATATATTTTTTTTTAATTTTTAAGACTTGCCTATCCGTCTGATTTATTTTCTGCTTTATATCTTTTGTTTAATGTTCTCTATTTTTCCACTTCCTTTATTTTCTCCCTTTTTTAATGCCAATGCTTTTCCATTCAAACAATCCGTAAAGGAGGCTTCAATTCACCGACAGGACCCGACCTGCAAGAAAGATAACACCAAGCCCTGCGGAGCTAAAGGGAGTGTAATAATGGTGGAGCAACAACTAAAGAACTGTCAAAAAAATGCAGGCTGTTGCAAGTGCCCAATGGCTCAGTGAGTTTATCACGCCGCTGTATCATAACCGAGGTTAGACTTCTGGTCTATTCAAACCCTAACCCTAACCCTAAGATGCTATCAGCTTGAATGGAACATAGGAGCAGGAGCAGGCCATTCAACCCTCGAGCCTGCTCCGCCATTCAATTAGATCATGGATGATCTGCATTTTAACTCCATCTACCTACCTTGGTTCCAGAACCCTTAACGCCCTTGCCTAACAAAAATCTATCAATCTGAGTTCTGAAATTTTAATTTGGCCTCGCCTCAATATCTTTTTGGGGGTGACTGGTCCAGATTTCCACTACCCTTTGTGCGAAGGAGTGCTTCCTGACATCACCCCAGAATGGCCTAGCTCTAATTTTGATGTTCTGTCTCCTTGTTCTGGACTTCCCCCCACCAGATGGTACAGTTTCTCTCTATCTCCCCTATGAACTCCAATGGCAATAGGGTTGTTTGAATTGGACTCATTATCACTGGTTTAAGGTGAGGAAAATTGGCCAGAGAACCTGCTCCTGATTGTTTTCTCACATTCCCTGGTGATTGTTGGTTAAGGACAATATCAGGCTCAGTGTAATTCTCTATTTTTTTTCCAGTCAAACAGCCGACTAACATTCATTGTCAAGGCTTTTTGCGTGTGGCGCTAGAGGCTGACTGGCACCTGTAAAATTGTGGAAAATAAAAGGAGGATCCCGGCAGTGCTATACTGTGTCAGGCAATGAGGGGAAATCACTCCACCACTGGGAGGCACACATAGACAGGCCCCATTTTGTGCATGCACATCATTTTTTTTGTTAAACCCCAACATATGAAAAAATGAACAGCTTCATAATTACTAGGTGGCCGTCCACGAAATATTTAAAGATGTAAAGATTTAAAAAAAAGTAACACAACACACACTTTCAGTATGAGCCTCCTGAACCGGATTCATTTTCTCCCACAATAAAATTCCCCTAACTTACATCACCCAATTGAATAGGTGCACACCGGCAGAGTTCGAGGCGGCCATTTTCAACTTTGCCGCCTAGACGGTAACCTGGCGAAATGGATTGTCCGCTCGTTGTAGAACGAAATCCCAGGCAGATTCTATAATGGGCGGGCCATCCACTCAGCCGGGTTACCTCTCCGCTGGCGAGGTTGAAAATACCCCCATAATCCTTTCGTTCATTACTGGTCTCAAAGGCATTACATACTGTTTGCCAAAAGATCCTCTTTGACTGATGTTTAAACACAGAGAGCAGTGACATGGGAACTAACTGTGATTGAATCTAGTTTTAGGAATCCCTGCTGCAGGTCAGGGCAGGTGTGATCTTCAAGGCTCTCAGGTAGAACAAGCATTAGAGGCTTTCCAGGAATGTAATTCTAAGGCACAATATAGAAATCAGAATTTAAAGGGGAACGGTCTTCGTGAAAAAAGTACTTGCCAAACTTTTTTATTTGAGCAGAACTAAAAGAGCTGTGCACCATTTTAACCATGACATTATATAGATTGATGCATTCTATCTGGCTTTGCCTTTGCAAACAAACAAAGAAAGGTATTTCATGAACTTGCATCCCTCTAATGTTTTTTTTTAATATTTGTTTTTTGGGACATAGGCAATGCTGGCAAGGATGCATTTATTGGCCATGCCTAGTTATCCTGCGAAATCGGCGGTGTGTCTCCTTCTTGAACCACTGCAGTCCTTGTAATAATGGTGCTCCAACAATGGCATTGGGTGGGGAATTCCATGATATTGACAGTGACAATGAAGGAATAGCCATACACGCCCATTCTATGCCCATTGGGACATCTAAAGCCAATTTCAGTGCTCTATTACAGACACCTGAGAACTCACTTTTAGAGTGGAAGCAAGTCTTCCTCGATTCCAAGGGACTTCCTATGTTGTTGAGATCAGGTAACTCAGCATTCACCCGACAGCAAATCTGGAAATTTCCTGATCTGCACAGATCAGCTACAAACTGGATCAACTCACTGAGCTGTTAGGCGAATCTGGGAAGAAGACTTCTAAAATAAATTTGAATTAATTATGCTTATAACTTGTTTAAGCCTTCACACAGGGAGTTGTGAATTTCTTCCTGCGGGGTTGTGAATCTTTAGAATTCTCTACCCAGAGGGCTGTGGCTGCACAGCTGTTGAGTATATGCAAGGCTGAGATTGATAAGATTTTTGGACTCTCAGGGAATCAAGGGATATGGGGATAGTGCAGGAAAGTGGAGTTGAGGTCGAAGATCAGCCATGACTTATTGAATGGCGGAGCAGGCTCAAGGGACCATATGACCTACTCATGCCCTATTTCGTATGTTCTTTTGCTCTTAAGCCTCGATTAAATAAAAAGATCCCAAAGATAGAAAACATTGGCTGTTCTCACCCTCGTACTCGCACTCCCAGGTCGTTTTTGGTATAGATTCATTATCCGAGTTAGAAGAGGGAGGAGGTGGAAGGTTTGGTGCCACACTGCACACGACGGTTGGCCTGCACTTGCTGTGCACTGGGTTGAATGTGTTGAGATCTGGATGTCCCTGTGATCCGAATCCTTGGTACGAATCTCTGTCCAAGTCATACACGGACCCCTTGAGAATATTGAGTGGGATGAGTGCGGATGAATGTGAATCACAGCAAATGTTCTTTGTCGTTTCACTCTTCGATAGCTCGTTGCTGCCCAAGATGCTCAGGGGGGCTTGTTTCTTCTTTTTGCATTTGAACTTACGGAGAACGACGAACAGTGCAACTAAAACGCAGGCCACCAGCACCGCTACTACTATTTCGATAATTTCATAGCGGCTGATGACTATCGGAGAGCTCCGCAAGTGCTTCTCCCATGTCTCACACAATCTGCCAGCGTATCCAGGCGTGCAGCTGCAATTAAAGGAACCATGGAAGTTCTCACAGCTCCCATTGTTCGTGCAAGGCTGCTTCAGACATTCATTGAAATCCTCTTCGCACCTGGGAATTCAAAGCAAACAACCGTTAGAAACAGTAATGGGTGGGTGGGGGCGGAGGTCCACTAAACAGTTCGGTTCAGAGTTAAAATCACTGTCTCTGAGGTTCACAGATAACAGAATTTCCTGATCAGCACAGAACAGTCTGTGCTGACCTCAGCCAGGATGGCAGTAGGGGGCCATGGTTAGCGGCAGCTCCCTTGGTTAAGGAAGAGAAAGTGGATCTGGGTTTGTGCTCCTGATTGTTACGTAGTGATCTCCATTGGGTGTCGTGCGAGGACAGGGTGATCTCGGCTATGATGTGCTCCACAGTTCAACAGAAACATTAACAGCAAAACCCGCTGGAGAACAGCATCTTCAGAATGGAGCCATTTCCAGATAATCCTGATTTATAAGACGTGTGGATAGACAGCAAAGGAAATCGTACTTCACAGTAATGAAGTGTAAATGAAAGAGTTTCAACTGATTTTCTTGAGTTATAAAGTTACTTATTAAAAGTTAGGAACATCTAGGGGCAGTGTCTTCTGCTTAGAGAACTCCTACACCTTTACATGTAAAAATATAATAAATATGTATGCACATGATCAGTATGGAAATAACATTCCATTTTTATTACTCATTTCTTGTCTCTCCACTTCAGAATCACTATGGTGACGTCAGTGACAATGGGTGTCATGGCGTACCTCTGGTGGGACGGAGATTAAAAGAAATGGATCTATACAAGGCAAAATATACAACATTAAGCACATTTGTGATTTATTATATATACTAGTTTACCTCCCATTGCATTGTACATGTGAATTCAAGACCAAGTATAGCTTTCAGGAGAAGCAAAGTTCGAAAGCGGGGGCACAAGCAAAATTAAATTCCCATTTTAAATTAGTGCATTCTGTCATTATTTTTGTCCAATGATAATTTATTGTTAGGTAGCAAAATGTAGGGCAATTTGGGAAGCAGAGAAGTAGATTCTCTTGGAGGATAGGAGTTTCTCTGAAGTACAGGCAGAGTGGGGAGGAGGAATGATAGGTTGTAATTACAACATGACAAGGTTACATAGGCACTTTTCATTATAAATGTGAACATAGGAATTTAACAACAGGAAGTAAGATTTTGTAGACACGAAGTACATGCAGACATTAATTTTTTAATGTATTATAGATATTTTCATATGGACCAGCTTCAACAGAATGTGGCAAACCTAATCTTCTTTGGAAAGGATGCAACTTTCAGGAAAAATTAAATAGGGTCAGGCTCTTTACTCTGGAAAAAAGACTAACATAAGAACATAAGAAATAGGAGCAGGAGTAGGTCATACGGCCCCTCGAGCCTGCTCCACCATTTAATAAGATCATGACTGATCTGATCATGGACTCAGCTCCACTTCCCTGCCCACTCCCCATAATCCTTCATTCCCTTATCGCTCAAAAATCTGTCTATCTCCGCCTTAAATATATTGAATGGCCCAGCCTCGACAACTCACTGGGGCAGAGAATTCCATAGATTTACAACCCTCAGAGAAGAAATTCCTCCTCATCTCAGATTTAAATGGGCGGTCCCTTATTCTGAGACTATGTCCCCTAGTTTTAGTTTCCCCTATGAGTAGAAATATCCTCTCTGCATCCACTTTGTCGAGTCCCCTCATTATCGTATGTTTCGATAAGATCACCTCTCATTCTTCTAAACTCCAATGAGTATAGGCCCAACCTGCTCAACCTATCTTCATAAGTCAACCCCCTCATCTCCGGAATAAACCTCGTGAACCTTCTCTCAATAGCCTCCAATTCAAGTGTATCGTTCCTTAAATACAGAGACTAAAACTGTATGCAGTACTCTAGGTGTTGCCTCACCAATACCCTGTACAATTGTAGCAGGATTTCTCTGCTTTTATACTCTAGCCCCCTTGCAATAAAAGCTAACATTCTAATTGCCTTCCTGATTACTTGCTGTACCTGTATACTAACTTTTTGTGTTTCATGCACAAGGACCCCCAGGTCTCTCTGTATTGCAGCACTTTGCAATTTTTCGCCATTTAAATTATAATTTGTTTTTCTATTTTTTCTGCCAAAGTGGATAACCTCAGTTTCCTACATTATACTCCATCTGCCAATTTTTTGCCCACTCACTTAGCCTGTCTATATCCCTTTGCAGATTTTTTGTGTCCTCACAATTTGCTTTCCCACCCATCTTTGTATCATCAGCAAACTTGGCTACATTACACTCGGTCTCTTCATCCAAGACTAAGGGAAGAACAGATAGAGATCTTTAAAATTATGAAGTGGTTCAATATGACGGACATGGAGAAATTGTTTCCACTTTAGGGCGAGTCCAGAACAAGGAGGCATAAATGTAAGATAGTCACCAACAGATCAAATAAAGAATGTAAGAGGAATTTCTTTACACAGAGAGTGGGGAGAATGTGGAACTCGCTGCCACATGGAGTGGTTGAGGCGAATAGCACAGATGCATTTAAGGGGAAGCTAGACAAGTCCATGAGGGAGAAAGGAATAGAAGGATATGTTGATAGGGTGGACAAAGTAGGGTGGGAGGAGACTTATGTAGACACCGGCACAGACCTGTCAGGTCGAATGGCCTGTTTCTGTGCTGTAGATGCAATGTAATTCTAGCAGGCTCATCAGGTGCAGAAGCGTCTAGATAGTTTTGGAAATGGAAAATTAAATTCAATGTAAAGCAGTGCTACGTGATGAGACTACCAAAGGAGAGTAAACGTTGAACTATAAACTATGTTAATCTACAGGATACAGCACATGAAGTTTGAGTATGGACAGATCAGATATAACTATTTCACATCGAGGATGGTGAATGGTTGGAATGATTGAGGTTGATTGGACTAGTAATTTTAAGTAGGTGTAGGTCTGGCATTTAGTAAGAGAATCAGTTGAGGGATATACAAATGGAACTTTGTATGCTGAAATATAGGCTATGTTTCAAGCAATAAAGCAACATGTCACCACAGACAGAAATACAGTCTGAAGCCAGCTGATGTGCGATTTGAACTTGGGTCCACTACAGTTTACGGTCCTTCTCATTCATAATAAGGGAGATGGGAGGAGCAGATATAGGGAAATGTGATTAGGCACTGTCCTTTACCTTGGTCCTGAATACTCCTTTGTGCAGTTGCAGGTGTAGCCACTCTTTTCTGGGATGCAAGATCCATTATGTGAACAGGGACGTGAGAGACAGGGATGATCGATTAGTTCACAGTGCACACCAAGGATGTTCTTTGGACACTTGCAAACATAACCTGGATTTAAGACATAAAAGAATAATATTTTTGTATTACGTTATAATCATACAATAACCTACACCATAGTCGCTTTCTCCTCTGTTTTTTCTGCCAATTTTATCCCATCCATCCCCTCAAAAGTTTGGATTTCTATTAGGATATGGATCCAAAGGCATCATCAAGCTGCTATTCTTCATGGGTGAGCCTAGATAATGAATGTCAGCAGTTGAGTCGACTGGGACAGAGGGGTATTACTCACTGGATAAACTCACCGAACTATCAGGTGAGCTTAAGAGTTATCCTTTAACTCTACTGCAGCCAGGGTAAAATGCCCACCCAAAGGTTTTGCTTGTGTCTTTTTCTGATGTGCTCATTACTCACCTCCAGAAGGAATTTCGGTGCACATTCCCCCATTTTGACATGGTGCGTTCGAACATACTTCAATAGGGGGACAACAGGCTTCGATTCCGACAGACGTTTCAACCTCACTTGTTTCTTCATCTTTTGTGACATTACCCCTCTGTAATCTAATGGAGCCAAGGCAGCCGTTGAAATCCCTGATGACTTGTCCATGATTATTGGGTCCCAAGTTGTCCTCTTGAACTTTACCACCAAAGAACACAAAACGATTTCTGCGACATGTCTCTGACAGCTCAGCAAAGGCTATGTGCACTGTGTTCAGCACCAGCTTTGCAGATATCTCAGTTATTTCAACTACAACTGAATGCCACAATCCATTGTTGACTGGCATGTTGTTCACTGACAAGACCCTACTCTTTCCATCACAGACATATGTGAACAACAGATATCCATTGATAATCTGTAAAACATAATCAGAAAAGAGATTTTAAAGTGTTCTTGCCACAGTACACTCTACTAGGTTTCTGTAAATAATGATTCCATCCATTTCTTTTTTGTTAATGTAGTACCTTCCATGCAACCTCATCAGCCTTTCCCCCATTCCATTGCCTAATTTCCGGTCTTGTCATTTTCTCTCTTGTTTCAGCAGCGATGCTCCTAGTATCATCTCCTTTTTCACAATTTTCACTCTACCTTTTACCATCAGTCACTCTTTTCATTATATTGGTCCTGTATCCATCTCCATCCCTCTCCCTGGTCAGTGTCTAAGCCTGAATCAGACAGTTCGCAATCTTGGCATCCTATTTGACCTTAAGATGACCTTCTAACCATATCTGCTCCATCCCACCAAACTGTCTACTTCCATCTCTTTATCATCGTCTGTCTCTGTCCCACCTCAGCTCATCTGCTGCTGAAAGCCTCATCCATGCCTTTGTTACCTCTAGCCTTGACTATTCCAAAGCTTTCCTGGCTGCCCTCCCATCTTCCACCCTCCATAAACTTGAACTCATCAATAACTCTGATGCTTGCGTTCTAACTTGCATCAAATCCCATTCAGCCATCACTCCTGTGCTCACTGACCTACATTGGCTCCCGGTCCAGCAATGTCTTGATTTTAAAATTTTCATCCTTGTTTTCAAACCGCTCCATGGCCTTGCTCCTCCCTATCTCTGAAACCACCTCCCACCCTCCAACCTGCCAAGAGCTCTGCGCTTCTCCAATTCTGGCCTCTTGATTTTCATCCCTGATTTTCACTGCTCCGCCACTGACCGCCATGCCTTCAGCTGTCTAGGCCCTAGGCTCTGGAATTCTCTCCATAAGCCTCTCTGTCTCTCTGCGTCTCTTTCCTCCTTTAAGATGCTCCTTAAAATCTACCTCATTGACCAAGCACCCATCCGAATATCTTCTTATGTGGCTCGGGACAAAGCGTGTTTGATATCGCACCTCTGGAACGCCTTGGGATGGTTTACTACATTTGAGGCACGATATAAATGCAAGTTGTTGTATCTGCCTGCCCATCAGTCTTTGCCTCATGTACCAACATTCCTCCCCGCATTGGTCTTGCATCTGCGAGTACTCATTTCCTCCTTGTTTTCGCTGATCGCAGTGGCCCTTCTTAGTCTCTTCAGTTTCCCTCCAATCTCATTAGATCACACCTCCCCAATCACACACTTAAGCTTCTGAACAGTGTTAATTTTGCTGACAATAATTACAATGACAGTAACAGGGTTCTCAGGCGTCAATAATATAATTATTGATTATTATGCTATTTTATGTGAACATATGAAACAAAATCTAATTTTAGAATGAGAAAAGCAGACGGTCTGCCATTTGATGATTTATAAGCAGCAGCAGGAACAACAATAAATAACCATCCAGTGAGGCCACTCAGCCTGTGAAAGACACTGTACCAATAAACTAACACACATTTTTCTAGGCCTTGTGTCTGGGAAAGACCTTCAGTTGCTGTATTGTGTGAGAAGCAACAATCATAAGCATTAATCACCAGAGCTTTGCCCTATAGTAAACTCAAAAATATAACAAGAATGAACTAAATAAACTGATTGCTACTCTATTTATACTGAACATGATTCAGTACCCATGGTTACAGAGAGTCAAGGGGCTGTTGCTGAACCTCTATACCTTCAACTAATGGAACAATTGTTCCATGAAATATTGGGGCCAAAATTGCACCCCCCCCCAGCCCCAAATGGGGTGCACGCACCCCGTTTCAATGGTATTTACCGCAGCTGTGGTTGAGGTCGCTCCTTGAGCGAAATTCCGCTCTTTGTTGGTTTTTTTTCATTCGGATCCGGAAGTTGCTCTTAATGGGGGCGGTGAGTACACGAGAGTGGTGGAAACGAAGCGGTGGCAACACCTGAGGGACGGAAGTTGGGGGCGGTGCGGAGTGATCGCCGCGATGACGTCATCACAGTGCCGCATCATCACGGCTCTTCCCTTCACTTAAAGGGGAGAGCCTTTGCGATTTTAAAACGTCGGCCCACTAGGCCACCAGTGAGGGTTTCGGCCGGGCCAGGGGCCTGGCACCCAAGAGGGAGGTACCAGGCTGCCTGTCTCCACAAGACCCTGCAAATTCCCTGAGAGGACCGACGCACCAACTTCAGCGTTCTCTATCAGGCCAACATCCCCAGCATCAAAGCACTGACCACACTCGACCAGCTCCGTTGGGCGGGCCACGTCGTCCGCATGCCCGACACAAGACTCCCAAAGCAAGCGCTCTACTCGGAACTCCTACATGGCAAGCGGTCCCCAGGTAGGCAGAGGAAATGCTTCAAGGACACCCTCAAAGCCTCCTTGATAAAATGTAACATCCTCACCGGCACCTGGGAATCCCTGGCCCAAGACCGCCCAAAGTGGAGAAAGAGCATCCGGGAGGGCGCAAAGCACCTTGAGCCTTGTCGCTGAGAGCATGCAGAAAACAAGCGCAGACAGCGGAAGGAATGTGCGGAAAACCAGACTCCCCACCCACCCTTTCCTCCAACGACTGTCTGTCCCACTTGTGACAGAGACTGTAATTCCCATATTGGTCACCTGAGAACTCACTTTTAGAGTGGAAGCAAGTCTTCCTCGATTTCGAGGGACTGCCTATGATGATGAGGATGATACCGGCCCGGCCGAACCTGGGGGCATAATTGTCGTGCCGACATGGCAGTCGGCTGCCGGCAGTGAGCCCTCCCCTTTAAGGGACGCCGCATTGCCGTCTCAGAAGGCCTCATCCTCGTTGGATCACCGTGAAAAACAGGTTTTGGCACCACCGGGCGGGCCAATGATTTTCAGAGGGGAATATCACGGTCGGGGGTGGGGGGGGTGGCGGTAGATCGGCAGTGCACACAGTAATGACACACTTAACATGGATCGGCAGCAGCAGAGCGGTAGGGAAGGGGTGGTGGTGCGGGGGTGGGGGGAGGGGGGCGGAGCTTGGAGCACTGCCGGGAAACCTCGGAAGGGTAATTGGACTATCAGCGGCAATTCCACAAAAAGTCGGTGGCCATTCCACTCCACAGCATGGCCGCCAATTTGCGGTGGTAACAGGCCTTAATGAGAGGGGCAATTTTGGCCCAATTGTGTTCTGTCCATGTTGTGGTCAGGATGGTAGCAATGCACTCACATATTTTGTGGTCAGGTGCTCTGTTCACGATGCTGCTTGTGAAGATTTCCTAGTACCTGTTAAGCATTTAGCAAAGCCTCAAACCCAAACTAGATCATTGCTTAATGACTACCTAATGACTACCTAGGGAGTCAAGAGTTATGGGGAGCAGGCAGGGAAGTGGAGTTGAGGCCAAGATAATATCAGCCATGATCTTATTGAATGGCGGAGCAGGTTCGAGGGGTCAAATGGCCTACTCCTGCTCCAGATTCTTATGTTCTTATCCTCTTTGAGAGGGAATGCTAAGTGCAAGAAGCAGAGTCTTGACCAATTGTAAACTCTCAGGAGTTGAGGTGGCTCTAAGATCACATGGATGGATGGATGTTGGAATTGAGTTTGTCCCGTGTGATTGACTCGGTAATCTGATATCTGACCCAGGCAGATCTGCAGTATGCTTGGGCACTGCTGTTGAATGATCAGTCAGCCCAGCTCATCAACGGGACGTGGAGGGGTAGATTTGAGATTCTTCTCATGTGGATTTAGATAACCATGCAAGTCACCACCATAACAGGGTAGGATAGACCTGGCTGAACAAGTAGCAACACGCTTAACATTGCTCCATGTGGATAATCTGCATGGCCTTTAGCTGGTTAAAGATCAACAGTTTTCCTGCACACACATATGTCCCTAAGCTTTCACTCTTGCCACTTTGCACCTAAGTTAGTTGGAATTAGGTAAGTCTGGCATTTGATGGGGTTCTGCATGTATCAGTAACTCAACTGACCAAAACTCCCTATTTTGTCACAAACAAATCTACAATTCAACTTTGTTGTTGTCTGGCCGAATGTTTAAATGGTCATTGAATCCTAAGATTGACTAGGTTGTACTTTTACCTCAAGAAGACTGGAGTCAGTTCCCTTGGTGTACATCACTACTGCCTCTGGCTGGAGAGTCTGCATTCGGAAACTGATCGTTGTGCTCACTGGATCTTCTTCACCCAGATAACGATACTTCATGTAGCTGTCACCAGTGAATCTCAGAGAAGAATCTGAAATATTAAAAATTTCTTGACGCATCTTCAGCTGATACAGTTTTAGTTGATAAAATAACCATAATCCAATAGCCACAAATGCAGAATACCACAACAACTACGAATCAAATATCTTCTCAATTAGACACCCTGTCAATAAACTGAAATAAACGGACTCAAATAAATACAGTAGATATTTGGCAAATGATGTTTACTTTGGAAAAGAACAGTGTTATGCATGTGGGTGGGGCGAATGTTCAACATTCATACACTCTTCAGGGCAAAGCATTAAAGAAGGTGGAGAAAGAGAGAGATCTGGACATTCTAGTGCATGCATCTCTAAAATACATGAGTAATGCCATGAAGCGATAGCTAGAATGATTAGAGGACAATTGATTAAAAGACGAGGCATACTATTTTGTCCTTGTATAAGACTTGGTCAGGCCTCACTTTAGAACATATGTCCAGTTTTGGTCTCCTCACATGGTGGGTGATATTGAGACTTTGGAAAGGGTGCAGAGGAAGCCAACAGATTAATCTTAGTTATCAAAATAGGCTAAAGAGTTGGGACTCTATATCTTAGAGAAGTGTAGATCTGTTAAGAGGTTTATATGATAATGACAGGAATAGATTATGTTCCAATTGACTGTTTATTCCAATTATAGGTTCGGGAGGACCAGGGGTCACAATTGTAATGTATATAAGGCCAGATCTAGGATAGATCAAGAGGTAGTTCTTTTTCCGGAAAATAAATAGACCTCTGCAACAGGCTGCTATCCTCTTGCGGAGGACACTGATTCGCTGAATTCCCTCATGCAAGAGCTGGACCTGTTTCTGACTGGAGCAGACATCACTGCTTACACAAGGTAAGTACTGCTGGGAATTCATGGCCAGAGTGATCTCCTGGACTGGTTTCGATTGCGTAGATGGGTCGGAGAGGAATTTCCCAGATTTCTTGCCCTAAATTGGCGCGCAGTTTTTATTCAGGTTTTTCGCTTCTCTCAGGAGATCACATGGTTTTGAGTAAGGTGCAGAATGTATATTGTAAGACACAAGGTATCACAATTGTGTGGGAGAGGCTGAATGGACCAAAGGGTCTTTACCTGCCCGTCATTGTTCATATGTTCATATACTTGTATGTGTTACTAGGAGGGCTTCAAATCTGGAACCTGGTGGACAATGCCACAGCTTTCCTATCGATTCCAACAGTAACTTGGGATTTTGAATTCTCTCACCAGAGGTAGGAGAGTCTGGAGGTGGTCGTTAGAGTTACACCACAAAACAAATTCAGTAATGATAAAAGGAACTCGTTACTTAGAATGGATTTGATGACTGCTTTGCTTATCCAGACAGCTGAAGTTAAGGTATTTGCAAAGTAATTGCATCACTTTGAACTTTCCATTTATCTCCGGTTGGTTTGTGAATTGCCAGGACAAATTTGGATCCCTAAAGTGATAAGCAGTTTGATTGGCTGATTGAACATTAGTAAATGAATGTACTGGCCCAACAATGTACCGTGAATGCCTTGACTGGATCTTTATTAGACATTACTCCAGATATTATGTACAGCTTCTGATGAATTATTATGTCAGCTCATTAAAGCCAACAAAAAGATGTCGTCGTTGGCAGTCCGTCGGAGTTGAGGATGACTTGCTTCCACACTAGAAATAAGTTCTCAGGTGACTGAAGAGTCCAATGCGGGACCTACAGTCTGTGTCACAGGTGGGGCAGACGGTGGTTGAAGGAATGGGTGGGTGGGGAGCCTGGATTGCCGCGCGCTTCTTCCGCTGTCGACGCTTGGCTTCAGCTTGCTCTCGGCAAAGAGACTAGAGGTGATCAGCGCCTTCACAGATCCTTTTCCTCCACTTTGGGCGGTCTTGGGCCAAGGATTCCCTGGTGTCGGTGGGGATGTTACATTTTTTCAAGGAGGCTTTGAGGGTGTCCTTGAAGTGTTTCCTCTGCCCACCAGGGGCTCGTTTACAAAAAGATGTAGATCTTCAGTAAAACTCTAATCTGTATTGTTTGTTTCGCTCAGGTGACACTTCAGGCTTTCTAAATCATAAGAGGATGACCATGGAATGAGAACTCTGTTCTTAACTGTTCGCCAACCGAGAGGGGAGATGAGATTTTCTTTTACAGAGAGAATTATTATGATCTGGAATGCACTGCCTGAAAGGGTAGTGGAAGCAGATTTAACTTTCAAAAGCAAATTGGATATAGAGTTGAAAAGGAAAAATTTGCAAGGCTATGGGGAAAGGGCAGGGAGTGGGATTAATTTAATAGTTCTTTCAAAGAGTTGGCACAGGCACGATGGATCGAATGGCCTCCTTCTGTGTTGTATGTCCTATGATTCTATGTTGGAGCAATACAGCTCTGAACTGGAGGTTAGTTACGTTACACTGACTGAAGCTTGATTTGAACCTGTAAATCTTTTGCTTTAAGGCTATCAACTAAATATTGGGAAGATCAAAGCCGTTGTCTTCGGTCCCCGACGCAAACTCCATTCCCTAGCCACTGACTCCATCCCTCTCCCAGGCAATTGTCTGAGGGTGAACCAGACTGTTCGCAACCTTGGTGTCATATTTGACCCTGAGATGTGCTTCTGACCTTACAGAGGTGGAAATAGGCCATCACTAAGAACGCCTATTTCCACCTCTGTAACATCACCCGACTCCATCCCTGCCTCCAGTCATCTGCTGCTGAAAGCCTCATCCATGCCTTTGTTAACTGCAAACTTGACTATTCCAGTGCACTCCTTGCCGGCCTCCCATGTTCTACTCTCCATAAACTTCCAAAGCTCTGCTGGCCATGTCCTAACTCGCACCAAGTCTTGTTCACCCATCATCCTTGTGCTTGCTGACCTACTTTGGCTCCCGGATAAGCAACTCCTCGATTTTAAAATTCTCATCCTTGTTTTCAAATCCAGCCATGGCCGCACCCCTCCCTATCTCTGCAATCATCCCCAACCCCACAGCCCTCCAAGATATCTGCGTTCCTCCAATTCTGGCCTCTTGAGCATCCCCAATTTTAATTGCTCCACCATTGGTGGCCACACCTTCAGCTGCCAGGGGCCTAAACTCTGGAATTCCCTCCCTAAACCTCACCGCCTCTCTACCTCTCTTTCCTCCTTTAAGACGCACCTTAAAACCCACATCTTTGCGACCAAGCTTTTGGTCATCTCCCCTAATAGGAACAGGAGGAGGCCATTCAGCCCCTCGAGCTTGTTCCGCCTCTCAATGAGATGATGTCTCCGAGAGCTTTACAGGGTGATGGATAGTGACTAATAACTAAACTGATAAAAGTGATGGGAAGGAGAGGGTGGGCACGGATAAAACCACAGTTGAAAAGGAAGGTCTTAAGGAGATATCTGAAGTCAGTGAGGGTGGTGGTAGAGGGCATTCCAGAGGACAGGGGCAATGTGGCTGAAGCAGCAGCAACTGATGGTGGAATGGAGGGAGCAAGAGACAAGAAATAAGCCAGCATTGAAGGACCGGAGGGTGTATTAAGGAACATAGAGCTGGGGGAGATCATGGAGGTAGGGAGAAACAAGGACATGGAGGGGTTTGAAGATGAAGACAAGAATCCTCGTTGATTCTCTGAGGCGCAGGAAATAGGTGAGAAACAGCTGTTGTTTTAGAGATGTGCATATCGCTTGTTTAGATATGCTACATAGCACCGATGGAACTGCAATAAATTGAATTGCACGGCACAGCATGTAAAGACAGTAACCTGCTGGTAAGGTTAAGCATAAATCACTGATCAAAACTATTTTCAAAGAACAATTGTGTGTACACCTCTTTACTTGCTGAGTAATATTTAAATTCATTCTGATGTCTGTTTAAATCATGATAGCAATATTTTAAGATGCTTCTTTTTACGTGTGGGGCTCTCATAATGCTCAGTGGGTAAATACAGTGTCTGGTATTGAACAGAATGGTACAGAAGTCTTAGGTTCAGTTCCTGGAGTACGCGGAGTTAGCTGTTGTAGTAGTAGAAGTCCTATAATTGACCTCGGAATCTCTGAAATATGGAAGGAAAAAATCAATAGAGTTTCCTGCTCCTAATCACCACACAAGGTTCCTAGCTACAAGATACATACATCAGGTGAGGACAGTATCAGGCTCAACCATGATGCCTCCCATGGGGAATTTCCTTCTGCCATTCACCATCTGGGCTCATGTATGAAGAATTGCACTTGAGCGGGGAATTGGAGTGCTAACAGTATCTTAGCGCAAGTCGCCACCCAAAGAAAGAATGAACGAACAACCTTGCATTTGTACGCCTTTCACAAGTGTTGTATAAATTTGCATCCCAGGGCACTTAACAGCCAATTAAATATGTTTTTTAAAATTGTAATGTAAGCAAGCATGACAGCCAATTTTCACACGACTCCACAAGCAGCAGAGATAAATGGCCAGGTAATATGTTTTAGTGAAGGTGATCAAGGGATAAATGTCAGCCAGGACACTGAGAGAACACTCTCAATACTGCACTGAAGTGCCAGCTTAGATTGTGTACTAAGTCTATGCAGCGGGGCCTGAATCCACAACCTACTGACTCAGAGGCGAGAATGCTACCATTGAGCCAAGGCAGACACCTCCAGAAGAGGATAGAGAGTAAACCGGTTAAACACTTTGATTTAATGATTGTACAATGAAGTCTTACCATTACATGAGCAGGCCTGGTAGTGAAGGTGCCGGGGAACAATGACGCTGAGAATAGCGGTGGTGTATGTTAATACATTTCCCATGTCCAGTTGAAATTTCCCTTGGCAGTGTTGTCGGGGACAGTTGTGATCGGAACAGCGGTGAACCACCCTCTCTATCCGAAGTTCATCCCACTTCTCCAGGTCCACAGCTGAGGAAGTGAGCTTCTGCTGCAGAACATCAGGTTTATAAAAGGAGTCTTCTGATTCCTTTACAACTAGGAGCACGTCTAAGTTCGGGGAGCCTTGCGCTGGCTGCATGCTGATGAGCTCAACGCCTCTCTTGTTAACCTGGAGGAGATTTGCCAGGGTTCGCTGAAAGTTCTGCCAGTGGTCGCTGATGAACTTCTCTGGCGTAACCTGCACCAGCTCCACCAGAACGGCGTGGTCAAGTATGTTGGGCGTCACGCGCGTGACATGTACTTCCGCGTCCACCGTGGTGATGAATTTTCGGTCAGTAACACTGACGTTGAACAGGTAGTGCCCTGCTTCTAAGGCATGCCGTGCCAACACTTTGCCATCTGCGTTTCCAACAGAAAACACCCCGTCCGTTGCGAACCCCGGGACTGTGCTGTAGGTAAGAGTGTCGTGAAGGTCAAGGTCTGTTGCATGGATTTTTCCAACGAATCCTCCAGGGAACTTGCTGCTGGAAGTGACAATGAAGACTTGCAGCGGAAGCACAGATGGCGGGTACCGACTTTCCTTGATCACGCGAATGTTTATAAAAGACGAAGATGACAAAGGTGGCCGACCACTGTCTGTGACCTGGAGCAAGCAAAGGTTTAAAAATAAATTACATTGCATCACTTCTCGCTATCTTTTCTTTGCTGAAGTTATTGCAGGCAGGATTTAGTGAGAAAATATACTGGATAACAGTTCTGGATCTGTTCCAATACGAGACAGTGCCTGAGTCTTTGAGGCTTTCATTTGCTAAACCAGCAGACATATCCAATATCATACCCCAGCCTTTAAGCCTCGCTCATTCACAATGCCTCAGCCTGTAGAAGTGTAGTTAAGTGGATTATTAGAAGCATCAACCAAAGTCTTATTATACTTGTTATTTCAACAAGATGTTTCGAGAATTTCATATCTGTGGTGTATGGAATAATGTGTGCTCTAATGAGATCATCCTATATGCAAAGAGTTAGGGCAGTTGGTAAGTAGCAAGTCACATCAATGGTGCTATTGTTTGTTAATGTTGTAACAGTGCCAATTGTAGGATTTGCCTGAACAGATAGACGGTATGCTGCTCACTGCAGCAGAGATAATTTTCAACTGTATCTTGGAGGATCTAATGGTGTAGGTGAGTAGTACTGCCAGAAGTGGAGACGTGTTGATGTTGACTAATGTTCATTCATCAACATCAGTGTCAGACCATGAGGGTACATCATACAAGTCCTCCACTCTTAGATACTGATATGATTAATTGGCACCCAACCTCACATATCTATAGTTCCTTTTTTTACTTAACAGTCAGTGCCATCGGAGAGGATTAAGAAGAGTTTTCGAAAACTTACCTGGACCTGCAGAATGTACTGATCCCTCACTTTCTGTTGGAGGCGAGTCTGCGTTTTCAGCAATCCCTGTTGGTCAATGTGAAAGTTGACCCCCTCGTTGCCAGCTGCGATCGTGAAAAGGAATGGCGGCCCATTGGAGGTGGAGTCGCGGTCTATTACCAACAATTGCAATACGCTTGAGCCGATTGCCTCATTCTCCTGAGAAAGGAGAGCAGTTTTTAGTCTCTGGAACTGTCTGTGTGGGATTATTAGTCCCCATTACGTCACGAGTGATCAGGTTATCACCCATTTAAAAGGTAACAAATGCGGCTCACTTTGCGCCACTCTCATTTCACCAGAAACTTGGGAACGCAATCAATCAGGTGCGTGGTGGTCTCTACATTTGATTCCATGACCTATGCTCCCTTTGGGCAAGTCTGATCGCAGCACTTAGGACAGTTCAATTGTCCACATCTACCTTACCAATTCCTTTCCCTTTCGGTCTTACCTCCTCATTAAATCTTCATTAAAAGACTAATACAGGTGCAGCGTCCCGAATTCGGAACGCTCAGGACCAAGGCCGTTCCGGATTTTGCGTTTTGCTGGATTTTGGAACATCTTTGACGTCACGAATCCGGAAACACCCGAGTCCAGGTTCGGGTATTTATGGATTTCGGAACGTCAGAAAGGGGTGGGTGGGGGGGGAGCGGGGGGTGCTCGGTGATGAGCTGTTCAGGTTGCCGGGCGGGGCCTCGCCGCCGTGGAAGTGTTCGGGCAGGGCTTCGCCGCCGTGGAAGTGTTCGTGCGGGGCCCCGCCGCCAAGGGCCTGATGGGGGCGGGGCCCTGCTGCCGAGGACTTGATTGGGCGGGGCCCTGTCGCCGTGGAGGAGTTCCTTGTCTGGCCTGAGGAGAGTGGGGTCAGGCAGCCGAGGTAAAGGGGAGGGAGGGGGGCCAGGGCGAAGTCGGGCCGGGGCGAAATTCGTTCGCCGAGGCGGGGGGAGTCCGGATATCGGAACATTTTCCGGTTTCCGGACAACCCCAACACGGATTGGCCCAGTGTCCGTATTCCGGAACATTCTGGATTCCGGAACTCCGGATTTGGAAGGTCGAACCTGTACTTCAATTCTATTTTCTTTCCTGTACACATGTGAGCTGTGAATCTGCGGCTCTTAAATTAGGTGCTCAGGTCCGTTTTGGCAGACACACACCCTCAGTGTGAGAAGCTCAAACTGAAGATCAGTGTTGAAATAAAATTAAATCCAAAATGTCCATGACAGCTTGGAATGGAATTCACATCTGACCTTTTGCTGCTGCCTGTGAGAAGCAATGTTGGTCTCTTCCCAAGAGGACTTGAATTGAACCTAGTTTGGCATCCTATAGGTGAAGAGCAGTCGAGGTCAAACGTGTCATTGTCGCTAACTGAACTGATCTCTTTTGCTCCAGATAAGCTGTGTGACACGTTTAGCTTCCTACACTAACCCATCTTTAAAATATCTGTGGAAAAGTATATTGTACCTAACATCAGCTAGGTCAAATAATATGACCTACACTGGCTCCAGGTCTGGCAACGCCTCGATTTTAAAATTCTCATCCTTGTTTTCAGATCCCTCCATGCCCTCGCCCCTCCCTATCTCTGTAATCTCCTTCAGACTTACAACCCTCCGAGATATCTGCACTTCGCCAATTCTGGCCTCTTGCACATCCCCGATTTTAACTGCACTACCATTGGCGGCCATGTCTTCAGCTGCCTCGGCCCTAAGCTCTGGTGTTTCTTCCCTAAACCTCTCCATCTCCACCTCCTTTAAGATGCTTCTTAAAACTTACCTCTTTGTTCAAGCTTTTGGTCACCTATCTCTTTATGTGGCTCGGTATCAAATATTGTTTGATATTGCTCCTGTGAAGCACCTTGGGACGCTTTACTACGTTAAAGGTGCTATATAAATGCAAATTGTTATTAGATATTTTCTTTGCAATAAAATACTTGTGTACAGCCTTCTGCAAGATCATGGCTCTCATCCATTCACACCTACCTGAATAACCACGCTGTAGTTGAACTGAAAGAACATAGGTGGATTATCGTTCACATCTAAGACCCGGAGGATTACAGTAGTGTCACTGAAAAGTGGAGGCACGCCATTGTCTATAGCCCGGACTACCAAGGAGTAACTGGGTATCTGGAGAAGAGACACAGCGTATGTCATGGCTCTTACTACAATTATACAAATGTAACTTTAAAATACTTGTATTACTTTATGTGTCAGTTGTGGCTCAGTGGGTAGCACTATTGCCTCTGAATCAGAAGGTTGTGGGTTCAAGTCCCACTCCTTGAGCACATAAATCTAGGCTGACACTCCAGTGCAGTACTGAGGGAGTGCTGCACTGTCGGAGGTACTGTCTTTCGGATGAGATGTTAAACCGAGGCTCAGGTGGACGTAAAAGAACTTATGGCACTATTCTGAAGAAGAGCAGGGGAGTTATTCCTGGTGCCTTGGCCAATATTTATCTCTCAATCAACCGCACCAAAAACAGATTATCTGGTCATTATCATTATCACATTGCTGTTTGTGGGAGCTTGCTGTGCACAAATTGGCTACTGCATTTCCGACATTAAAACAGTGAATACACTCCAAAAAGTAATTCATTGGCTGTAAAGTGCTTTGGGACGTTCGGTGGTCGTGAAAGGCACTAAATAAATGAAAATCTTTCTTCTTTCTTTTCTACCATTCTGCACATGTGGCAGCAGATACATAAAGAATCCTTTGGATGTCACTGGGTGAATGCACTCAGTAGTATGGTAACGTAATATATATATAGGAAGGTCCCAAGTTTTATCTTAGTCTGTGCTGAGATAACAGTGGGAGAGGGAACGGATGTTAGAATTGGTCTCAGTAACCCTGGGCTAGGGAGAGGGATAAAAAATCATCCAGCATTCCCAGTCCTGATCCCTATCTGTGGACTACTGCTGGAAAGTGTTCATTTATGGTCACTGGTCCAGAAGCAGACTGAGCTGGTCTTCGATCTACCCAGCAGTCAAATAGCCTGGCAGCACTCACTTCCGAGGCGATGAAGCATGTAGCGGAGCACTGGAGGCCTGCCAGAAACTAAACCCCAGCAATAAGAGTCCTCAGAAGAAAACATCAGTAAACTCTCCTTATGAATGGCCCATATCATAGACATTTACCCCACGGAAAGAGCCCATTCGGTCCATTGTGCTTGTGCCGGCCAAAAAAGAGCTATCCAGCCTAATCCCACTTTCCAGCTCTTGGTCCGTAGCTTTGTAGGTTACAACACTTCAAGTGCGCATTCAAGTATGTTTTAAATGTGGTGAGGGTTCCTGCCTCTACCACCCTTTCAGGCAGTGAGTTCCAGACACCCACCACCCTCTGGGTGAAAGAAGTTCTCCTCAAATCCCCTCTAATCCTTCTACCAATTACTTTAAATCTATGCCCCCTGGTTATTGATCTCTGCCAAGGGAAATAGGTCCTTCCTATCCACTCTATCTAGGCCCCTCATAATTTTATACACCTCAATTAAGTCTCCCCTCAGCCTCTTCTGTTCTAAAGAAAGTTACCCCAGCCTATCCAATCTTTCCTCAGAGTTCTCCAGTCCTGGCAACATCCTTGTAAATCTCCTCTGTACCCTCTCTAGTGCAATCACATTTTTCCTATAATGTGGAGACCAGAACTGCACACAGTACTCTAGCTGTGTATTTGTTCCTAAAGTATGTAAACATCTGCTGCTATAATGAATGCAGAAGCCACAACCTTAAGACTGCATCCACTGCCCACGATGGTAACAAAGGATTTGAACAACCTATCCTGGTGCATGGGGCTGTGCTCCATATCAGCCTATTCTGAAGATACTGTTGGACAGTTGAACCATGTCTTATTCTCAGGCAGCTTTAACAGATCCTAATTTTTGCCGACAGTATTCTGTAGCAGTTTTCAGGATGAAGGCTACTCATAAACGGTGGAATTGTGAAAATGATACTCAGCTGTGACTTTGCTGAATCACTGTGAACCTTTGAAATGAAGAAATAGTCCTCCACCACAAATGACTGAGCATGTGTGCTGTTCAGTAAACATGATTTTAGAGATCGGAAATCCAGGAACTTCCTACCACTGTTACTGGATGAGTTTGACAAAAAGGGACCTCCATCATTTCTGTCTGGTTATTATTTGACACCAAGTTCTAGAGGTAGAAGAAGAGTTTTCGCATCCACTGCACTGCCCAGCTCCATCAGGAAGGGTAATGTACTTATCCACTGTGCCACCCATTGCCCCCACAAGGACAATATTCTCATTCAGTATGCCACTCAATCACCCCTGACAGGATAGTTCCATCTATCCTCCTGAAAGGACAATGGTTTATCGATTGTACCTTCCAGTCCTTCTGTCACAGACTTTCTATTTACCTCTTCCCTGTCAAGGTGTTGTGATAACAAAATCTCCCCATTCTTTGAGTTTATAGTAAAATGCTGGTTAGGATCTCCGTTCATTATTGAATAATGGATTCGGTTGTTTAGGGGTCCATCTCGGTCACCAGCTGTCACCTAATGGAAACAGAAGAGAGAGAACAAGTTCAGGGAGACATCCTGTCGTGTCTTATTGAACTAATAAATGATACTACATTCACGTCTACAGTCTTCATGGCAGATTCTGTCTGGCATTCTAATTCTAACTCAGGCGAAACTGACATTAAATCATAATTTTATTATTTAGGACGAGGGCCACAGAGATGATTTGATTCCACAGTAAAGAGATAATTGAACAGATTTTGAAAGCATCGCCATCAGCACATTAAATTGCCACTTGATCTCTGTGCAGTGAGTCGACACAGAGCATGGTTTTATGGGTTCCTCTTCAGATCTTACATACCCATGCTGCTTATAAGCTTGAGGCAGATGGGGAGGAGATGGTGTCTAACTGATTTATCACCAGGATGAATAACTTATCATTGAAATTTTCGACAGCGGTTTCTTTTTCACTTCTCACTCTGATTTCTATTTGGATCATAATGTAACAAAAACGGATTTAAAAAAAAACTTACTTTAAGGACCAATTCGCCTAGTGGAGCATCCTCACTGATTTCAGCAATGTGCACGCCATGGCTGAACTCGGGCGGGTTATCGTTAATGTCCGTGACATTTATGATGACCGTCGTACTGTCACTGAACAATGGTGTCCCTTTCCTGTTGCCATCAACTGACAGATAATACTCCTGGCAGGATTCATAGTCTAGGCTCCCATTCACGTACACGGCTCCTGCACACAGGATTGGACATGGTTTTTACAAATGGATTAACTTCAATGGATTTCTTTATTGAAAAATTAAAAATCTGTTTCAAGTCCTTTCTCCACTGCCCATCCATGATAAAGAAAGAAAGAATTTGGACATATAGAGAACCATTTCACATCGTCCAGGACTTCCTAAAGCACCTCAGACGCAATAAATTATATTGAAGTGCAGACATGTAAGTGAATGCGGCATCCATTTTACAACAACAATGAGATGAATGGCCAACTAATCTACTTTTGGAGACAGTGTGAAGGAAGAAAATTACCAGCACAACTCAATGCTTTTCTTCAAAAAGTGCTACAGAATCATCTTTAATAGCTGTTCGCTAATATGTCTAAAAGGTACTGTGGACTGTACAAGGTGGTCAAGATGGTCAAATAGGGTGATCAACACATTTACATCCTTGGCTCAGGGTACACTGGTGGTCCATTGATATTATTTCTGTGTTTTTATTGGAAATTTCCATTAACAACAAGCTCTAGACTTGGTGCCTGTTTCTCCCATATATTTGGCCTGTCCTGAGGCTGACAGGGCATCAGTTTAACGCCTCATCTGAAAGACACCGACACTGCAGCAATTTCTCTTTACTTCAATGTAGTGTCAGCATAGAATATGTGCCCAAGCCCTTGTTAAGCTTTGGTCAACGGTATTCTATCACAGACAGTTTTACTGTTAAATTTTACTAGCTACAGAGGTTATCCACTAGCCACATTTAAAAATCAGCCATTCTAGCACTGATGCAACAGGGACTTGTGTATTTTAATTGTGTATTGGATGCACTACATCTTAATATGGAAAAAAAAACACTTTTGGTTGGTGCAAGTGTTGTTAGAGCCAATTTGAATGCCACCCCAGCTCCTGCTTCTGGCTTCAAAGTATATTCTGGTTCAACTATAAATGGTGATAAGTGCTAAGAGAGTAAGTTCCTGTCTATTGTTGGCACTGGGTTCTGATACTGAATGTGAACTAACCTGAGATATTCCTCAAGAGGCAATGAACTGCTCAAGTATGCATAAATATCCTTGTGGTACAGTGACAACCTCTTTCTGCCCATATACCAGCCCATGTATTTGTGTGACACAACGCTCTCCAGTGTACCAGCATACATCATAACAATACCCAATTCCCCAAGAAATATGCAATCTCTCCATTCTACTGCATAACCACATATCCATGAGCCCTTCGTTTGTTGGTGTCCCTTGGACATTAACAAGCGCAAATAGCAAACTAACAGCTATTACCTGATATTCACCCAGCAAACCCTGTAGTATTTGAACAGTTGCTTTCAGAACAGAACACAATTTTCAATTGGGGAGTAATAATATCATTCACAATACTGTTGGCTACATTATCAAACAGATTTTAAAGTATATAATTGTTACCTGTTTTGGAATCGATGTAAAACTTGCCATGCTCATTGCCATTCATAATGGTGTAAACAATCTGTGCTTTATTAGTGGCATCTCGTGTCAGTGCTGACACACTCAGTATCTGTAGCCCATTGCTCACATCCTCAGGGATGTTGGCGACATACTCTCTTTGTATGAAGACAGGGATGAACTCTTCAATGCCTATGACTGAGACTACCACAGTGACAAATGAAGAGAGTCTCTGTGGAAGACCATGATCTGTGGCCTGAACTATGAGGTTAAAACCTTTCTGCTGCTCCTTGTGTAAAGACTTTGCTAGATATATGACACCGGAGAGCTCATCGATGGAGAAATGCTCATTCGCCGAGTCCACTAAGGAATACGTGACCTCCGAATTGAGACCTGTTGATGGGGAAAACAAAGTTAGAAAAGAACAAGCGAGGCTATCCAGTCATAAAGTTTAAGCCAGGTAGGATATTGGAGAACTAGGGAATCCCTCCAGTGTAGTGCACTCAATTCTGTACTATAACCCCTCAGAAGGCAAACTACTTCTATGCAAATCTATACTGCAGGGGCAGGGAGTCCGACAAAAGACTTGAATCACTCTCCCACAACTTCATACCATGCAGCCAGCAGCCCCAGTTCAGCAAATCCATCACATGTCTCTATTTAGGTTTTGAACTTGTCACATATATCAACATATTTCAGGGGAGAGCAAACCCTTCCCCATACATACATAACTTACCTTTGGAGAAAATCCTCCCACACATCTGCAAACTGTGATAGAAGAACATTAACTCCCTTTTGTCACTAAATCCCTATGGGAAAGGGATAGTGAACCCTTACCCTATGCAATAAACCCTTCACTCACTTTCTATCCCAGTGAAACTTCCCACAAGCTGCAAATCCTCTGAAAATTCAGATCTGGAAGAACATCCACTCTAAATAGTGCAGTAGAATCTTTCTGAGGAATAACATCTTAACACACTCCAACAATCCCAAAGGCTGTAAAGACATTGAAAAGCACTAGTGGCATCAAATTGAGCTTAGTGTCCAGTGCAATGGGATGTTAGCTTAGAATGCAGCTTGGCTAAACATAAGTTTAGATTCTGCACATTCAGCCTGGAACCCAGCATGGCTGAATGTGAAATCAGGGGTTTGGCATAGTTGAATAAAAGTTTGGGTTACAATGCAAACTAAATGCGATAATGATAACACAGCTGAATGTTAAACAATAACAAACAAAATGCTGGAAACACATAACAGATCAATCAGTGGTGAGAAGAGTTACATGTCAGGTGCAGAACTTTCTTCAAGACAGAAAAATAAGAGGTGGACAGGCATATTAATGCAATCGAAAACATGGATGGGGAAAATTACATCTAAAATATAAATGAGGAATCATGAGTGAAACGATGTAACAGATCATCTCAGATCATCATTCACTCATGATTCCTCTCTGTCTATATTTCTATATTGTGTGTGCATGTGATTAATATGCCCGTCCATCTCTTATTTTTCAGCTCTGAAGTACCTGAAAGATCAGCTTATTGGTTTTCTCCGCAGGTGCTGGTCGGCATGCTGCGTGTTTCTAGCACTTGCTGCGTCATTTCAAATTTCTAGCCTCGACAGTACTTTGCTTCCGCCAGCTGAACGCAAGCTACCTGCCCGGCATAGCTAAATACTGCCTTCAAATACTGTGCAATTGAATGTTGTACTGACTTACAAAACCAAAAGCCAACCAGGATCAGTCACTTCTTTCACAAGTCAGTCACTTTCTTTAAAGAGTGACTTGAAGTGGATGGATATCTGGGACCCTTAATCCAACACCCATACAACTGCCCAGATTTACACCAAAACCACAACACACCATGACTGTTTGCAAAATCCTTACCAACATCGGGATCCCTGGCATGGACAACCGCCACAGGGGTCTTAACAGTGGTGTTATCAAAGACAGATACTGCATACTGAGATGCGGAGAATTTGGGAGGATTGTCATTCACATCCTGTAATACAATGCTGATATCTGCCTCACAAAATAGTCCACTCCCATCAGATGCTTTTGCAACCAGATTATACACTGCTTGCCTCTCACGGTCCAAGATGCCAACTGTCATCAGTTCTCCTGAGGCAGGGAATAAAAACAGAAGTTAGTACATTGTAATCTGCCATTCAAATATTTAACAGCTCCCCTGATGAGTCAAGTGAGTTTATCTTCCGAGTAGCTGAGCCATGGTGAACAGGAAGTGCCAAGGTTCAAGCCCCAGCATATGTTGAGTTTAACTAACCACAGCTGAGGTAGTGTTTGTAGTGCAACAATTGGCCTTGGCGTTCATGGGTTAGTGAGGGGAAACTCAATGATGGATTCTCACTCCTAATTGCTATCCAATTATCCTGTGGTTGACAGATACAAACGTGATTGGGATCAGTTGTGAGGCCTTTGTGCTTAAAAATCCCACTCAGGCTCACAGTCTGGGCTCACACATGAATAATGGGCACTTTGATGAGGTACCAGAGAGCACCCAGTGCCCGTGGAACTATACTCTCGGCTATATTGAAAAGAGCAGAGGAAAGAAAATGATGGAGGAAACTGGTGATAAACTAGAAGACAATAATTCTTTAGTTAACTAACTACCACACCTCAGTGCCCAGCCACATCTTTCTCATTAACCAGGTTTTTGCTTGAGGTTTAACTGCATGAATATGCTTCACTTTGCCCTGACTCTGTTCACAATCTTTCTCTGTTTCAGTCTAACCATTTTACTCGCATTTATCCAAATTTCAGCGACGCAGGTGACACAAGTGGACAAATGCATATGGATGCACACATCTGGACAGAGCCATGCAGCTTCAATTCGATGCATTGACAGATGTGTACATTTGGAAAGAAAATGATTTGCCCTTTCATGCACAACAGGAATTATCTTCCACAATATGACCACTTTTCGACTTTTCACCAGTTTTGAGAAAAATATTTCAGGTGTATCCTCACCGACGCCATGCCACAAATATTTTTGCTGATGTTCTGCCGTTGGACGTTAAGATGCCCAATCAAAATTCAGCCATAACATTTGAAAAATACCACCTTACTGACTTGAACACAGGCAGCAGACAAAAATTATGACAACGCACATCGGAGGAAATTGTAATTCTCCAAAGTGATTTTACGTTTTGTTGTAAAACTATTTGCCAAGTTACAAAGTATCTTCCTAGGCACGCAAACCAGACTACCCCATTCGTCAGGATTATTAATGCATTGGAATGATTTTGGAAATTTTTCCTATCGTAGGAACCACATCTGGAAAGTTCTATGCTCCACATGCTTATTTGCAACAAATATCACAAATTTATAAACTAGTGTTACGTACAAGTTGGCAAGGTATTAGAAAAACACTAATTAAAGATATTACTGAAGGTATTAATCCCAACTAAGAGCAGTTTCTGCATTACTAAAGGAGCCTGAAAACCAATTTGCCTATAATTTCACCTCAGTGTCTACTGAGGGGCTGAAACTGAGATCCAGCAGCCGCACAGCCGCTTGTCCTGGGGCAGCTGCCATTATCCTATCAAACTGGGAGTGAAATAAACTCTGTTTGCAAAAAAAGTCTGATTGCTGCCCATTTCAGTTGAGCAACAGACCCAATTAGAATAGAAGAGAGTTGAGTAAAACATAATAAAGCAGAATACAAGCAATCAACAAGTCCATTGTCATTGTATCATATTACGAACAAGATGGTAGAAGACAAACTTGTTGGACTTTGGTCTTTTTATGCTGTGTTCCTATCCCTCGACTTCACTCTTACGTTGCCTCATAGCAAATATTGTTGAAAACTCTGCTCAGTATCCGATAGCAACTTGAGAACCTCTACAAGCTCCAGGCTGCAGAGTTACATATCACTTTTTTATTTGTTATGGTTAAATACCGCTGTGCTATTTAAATATAAACTTCAAAACCAACTGTTCATTTCTTACCTGTCTGTGGGTCGAGCCGAAACTTGTTTGCGCCCGACCCAAGCAGAGTGTAAGTAATCTGAGCATTGATACCAGCATCTGAGTCCTTTGCAGAAACCTTCAAAATGAACTGGCCCCAAGGTGCACCTTCTGAAATTATCTCTGTGTACATCAGCTGGGAAAAGAAAGACAAACTTCAAAACAGACATAAGTAACCAAAGGTTATTCTGTCATTACTCAGCATTCATAATCAATCAGTGTATCAAATTCATGCTTCCTCCAATGTTTCCCTCTTTCAGGACATGATGTGTGTGAAGGCTGACGGAGGGACATATAACTGTTCTCTACAGGGGAAGGATGACACGCACCATATTCTCCAGGAGAGCAAGGGTAACTCTTGGTATGTTATTGACAGGTCCAGTGTGAGGCCTGGGTGGAATGTCCACTGGCCAAACCCCTTGTGCACTTTACTTTTACCTTAAATGGGTTAACGACTGCCTGGAAATAGTGCACAAAGGAAGTTTATGTAAATGACTTTATCAGAGGAATCTAAACCCTTTGGTGTGTTCTCTGGGGAGCGAGAAATAATCGGCAGGATTTGCACTGGCGTTGCTTCTGCTCTGCCACCAGAGCATTGGCAGAGATTCGATTAGACGCGTACACGCTGTTTTTGTTGTAGGATAATTACCTGTTGGCAATGTGGACTGTTGTCATTAATATCATGGACGAGGACCTCGACTGCAGATTCAGCTAGAAACTTGCCATCAGTGGCCGTGATATTTAAAATGTATTTCTCTCTCTCCTCTCGGTCCAGTGTTTCCTTTACATAAACTCGCCATTGGTTTTGGAAGTTTTCAATAGCAAACTGGCCCAGAAGATCACCGTCTGACAAAACAAATTGGTAATTCACAGCTTCTTGTGCCAAACTTCGTTATTTTAATTGCGACACATTTGACACATCGATGCATTCTACAATCTGATTATTAATTTAGCGTGTAACTCTATCTGATAACAAATTCCATTTACATAGCTTGTTTTAATGTAAAAATATATCCCAAGGCACTTCATAGAGTAAGAGCGTGGAAAAGAGACGTGGATTCGGGAAAAGGCATCTTGGTTACATTGGTAGTGTAGCACAGTGGGCTGATATTTTCTTCCAATCGGGTGGAATAGCAGAGAACAATTGGGCAGGGAGTCCTTCTGCAACATCCCTGCCCGACATACATATTCTTACCAGCCCCCGTGCCCCCACCACAGCAGGCAAGACCATCAGCCACCCCTTCACCGCTGTGCCACATATAAATAACGGGCTGGTGGCCTGGCAGCTTGCCTGGTTCCCTGCACCTCCGTGGTTACTGCTGCCAACTTCACAGATTGCCACGAGAGACATCCTGGTAGACCCTGGGCAAGCCTCATCTGTTTTAGACTAACTCCTGTTGAGGTCTAAAAATAAATCAAACCTTGGATTTTATGGGCTCTTCTACCGCTACAATGTAGACATCTCTATTTTTCCGGAGCTCCATATTCTTTCCTCACAGCAGCGGGCTTGTGACGGAGATCCGACCAGGAGCCCACCTTGCATAACTTATGACCCACCCACCGACCCTGGAACCGGATTCGGCGTCACGGTAGGGTCAGAATGGTGGGTGGAAGGGCTGCCCTGACCCTCCTCCAGTGGGAGCAGGGTAATCCTGCCGCAAAGCTCCAAGTTCTAAGGGATGACTTTCTTACTTTGAGTTTCCAGTGGGAAGCTACACTTGCCTGCAGCACATATCAGAAGTTCAGATGCACACTGCGCATGATTTAAATGCGTGTGAAGCACAAGCGAGTATTTCAAGTATGCGCAGCCATGGGGCAAGACGCCATTGGCAGCAGAAGCTCAGAACAATCACGTACTGATCTAATAAAGAGCGGAAGCCCAATGACGTTCCACAGGGCAAATGGCAAAACTAAGAGAATCAATGAACCCAGAGTGGAGAATACAACCAACATACCAGGTCATCAAGCTAGGAAATAAAGCTTTATAACCTTTATAATTTTTAAGTGTCAGCTGTGGCTCAGTGGTTAGCACTCTTGACTCTGAGTCAGAAGGTTCAATCAACATAACAAAAAAAAAAGATTATCCGGTCATTATCACATTGCTGTTTGTGGGAGCTTGCTTGTGCGCAAATTGGCTGCTGTATTTCCCACATTACAACAGTGACTACAATCCAAAAGTACTTCATTGGCTTTAAAGCGCTTTGAGACATTCGATGGTCATGAAAGATGCTATATAAATCCAAGTTTTTCTTTATAATCTTTTTGCTAAGTTTCCTTAAAATTGATCATCGAGTATGTGGTTCAATAACAGAAATGGTCTGGGAACAGTTCATCATCCTGCTCTTTCAGCCAGGGAGTGATGCATAGGTGTAAGAAGTTATATAAAAGGAACACAATTTGCAAAAAAGTTAGGATAAATTCAGTTCCTAAATAATAAAATTGACCAATAGTCTTGTCAGGAGACACTTTCACCTTCATTGCCTGGGCAGTATCTGGCAAAGTGGATCACCCACCTATTGTAGAATCTATCCAATCAATGGGATGGAATACGGACAGGTTCTACAATGGGCAGGTGTTTGTCCCTGTGCAGGCAATGAAGGTGTCTGGTAAGTATATAATTATACTCCTAAACGTCAGCAATGTCTAAATGAATATATGTATAACTAAAGACCTACCTGTAATGTAGCAGGTGGCATGTCTATTGGATTCTGTAATGTCAGCATCCATCATACTGAGAATAACAACCACTTCCCCAGGTTTGCTGTCTTCACTGACCGTACCTTTGTAGAGCTCCCTTGTGAATTGTGGGGAATTGTCATTTTCATCAGTGACCTCAACTTCTACGATGGCAGTTGAGGACAGTTGCACTCTTCCTCCATGATCAAAGGCCACCACGGCAAACTTGTACGTGCTCTTTGTTTCGCAGTCCAGTTCCTTCAGTGTAGTGAGCCACCCACTTTCTCCATCAATGGCGAAAATATCTGCAACATCATCAAATTCACTGGACAGACTATAGGTCACATGTCCGTTGGTTCCTGTATCCTGGTCGTTGGCAGTCACCTGTATGACTGTGGTTCCTGCCGGCATGTTCTCTGGGATGAAGGCTTTGTAAGGATTAGCCTCAAAAATGGGTTGGTTGTCATTAACGTCCTTTACCTGGATGGTGATGGACACTGAAGAAACAGCCTCAAGATCCCCATGGAAACATTGGGCAATTACATCAATTTGGTACCATTTTGTTCTTTCGTGGTCTATATTCTTCCCAATTTTCAACGTTCCAGTGTTTTTATCAAGGGTAAATACTCCACCCTTGTTACTTTCATCTGTGTTCCCCTTCACCAGACTGTAAATAATTGGTTGGTCAGCCTCTGCCTTGATTACACCAATTTCTGACCCAGCTGGGAGATCCTCTGAGGCCGAGAAGGAGTACAGTGGTTCAGAGAATCGTGGGATTGATAGCTCTGGTGGGATAACTTTGACGAGAACAGGAACGCAAGAATCCTGTTGCGGAGAACCCCCATCTTGTGCTTTCACGTAGTAAGTAAACGAGTTGTTTTCCAGCCCAATAAGGCTCTCCTTGATTGTGATAAATCCAGTAAGGGGATTGATCTCCAATATTTCCTCAGCCTTGTCTTCACTGGAGGCAACAGAGTAAGTGACATCGGCATTCATTCCTTCATCTGCATCAACAGCCACAATCTGGATTACGGGAGCGCCCTTAAGAGTGCTGGCGGGGATATGAATTTTATATTCAGCAGCTTGGAATTGAGGTGCATTGTCATTCTCATCAGTCAATATAATATTCACAGTACAAAAATCCACTTTACCGCCCCCATCTTTTGCCATTACTTTAATGGCAATGACCTTTTCTGTTGAATTCTCACGATCCAATTTCTGTGCTGTTAAAATACGACCACGGTCATCGATGCTAAATTTCTCTCTTGCTAACTTATTTATGATTGTATAGTCAATGCTGCCATATGGACCGGAGTCTGGATCTATAGCCAAGAGTTCAATCACATGTGTTCCCACCTCAGCGTTTTCAGCTAGTTCAACCTCGTACATGCTTTGATCGAATACGGGCTTGTATCTATTTGTTTTGGAAGTTCTAATCTGGACTGGTATAGATCGCCTAAAAACCCGATCAGAAACGGACACATTCAAGTGGTAATTTGATTCTAATATTTTCTTGCAAGAATTAGACACGGAAATTATTCCAGATTTTGTTCCAATGGTAAAGTGTCTCTGTTCATTTCCTTCCAAGATGATGTACTCCAGGTTATTAATGTCCATACTGTCTGGATCTCTTGCCTGCACCCGTATAACAAAATGACCACAAGTAGCCACTTCACTAATGGTAGTCTCATACTGGTTCTGGCGAAATGTAGGTGGGTTATCATTGAAATCTGAAATGTTCACATTCAGAAGGACATCACTAATTAATGGAGGAATACCATTATCTACAGCCCTAACTGTAAGGCTGTAATGTTGGGTCTGTTCATGGTCTAGGAGGCGTGCTGTTGTAACAAGGCCATTAGTAGTGTCAATATGAAAGTATTCTGAACTATTTGTAACAGCTGCAAACTGATAGCTGATAACTTTATTCCTTCCAGAATCGGCATCAGTGGCACTGACCTGCACCACAGAGGTACCGATAGCTGAGGCCTCGGATAATGCTGCACCATAGACCATTTCTGTAAACACAGGAGGGTTGTCATTGACATCTTCAACTTCAATCTCAACAATTGCTTCTGCATAAGATCCAGTCACTGAATCGGTGGCCCTAACAGTCAGCACATACTTTGTCTGGCTTTCATAATCCAGGGATTCAATTACACTCAGAACCCCAGCCTTGAATTCAATAGAGAATAAGTGCAGCGCTCTCTCTGTGGCAATGTTGTAGATCACACGGAATCCTGAAGGGTTGTTGGCATGCACATGAAAAATTGGGGTATAAGGAGAAATGTTTTCGGGTACACTGACCCTGTAGTATGCTTTCTCAAACCTCGGGGTGATTTTATCTCTTACAGTGATAACTACTTCAGTCTGTGCATAAAGCGGAGGATCCCCTCTATCCTGAGCTATAACAGTTAATATATACTTATCTGATGCATCAGAATCAAGGTGCTTACTGAGTGAGATGTCTCCAAGATAGGGATCAATCCAGAAGTATCCATAGTGATCTACAAGGCTATAATGAATGACTGCATTGTCTCCATTGTCCACATCATCAGCAGTAACTTGATATATGACATCGCCTGGTTCTGCGTCATCTTGGACTGTAGTTAGGTATGGTAAATGGACAAACTCTGGTGCATTGTCATTAATGTCCTCCACAAAGACTTTAACTAATGTATGAGCAACTCTGGGAGGGCTACGCATATCCCGGGCCTCAACAACAAATTCATATTCTTCCTGTTCTTCGCGGTCGCATGTAACTCCAGTTGTTTGAAAAGCACCAGATGTGTAGATTATTCTAAACTTTTCATCTGGATTTAATATATAATAAAAGATGGGTTCATTCAGCTGATTTCCAGATGCTTTCACAACACCCAAGGTCTCAGCCAGCGTAGTGTTTTCCAACACTGAAAACGAATGTAAGCTCTGGGCAAATGTTAGGCCACTTTCCTTTATAATGGATACTTTTATTTTTACCGCTGTAGTGCTTTTGTACATCCCATCAGATGCTCTAACTGTCAGTTCAAAATGACCCTTGAGATTGGCTGTGTCCTTGACAGAAATCAAACCAGTGAAAGAGTCAATAGTGAATGTCTCCTTGTTATTCCCTTCTTCTACACTGTATGTAATTTTTGAGAAGCTATCAGAGTCTGCATCTGCTGCTTTAACTGTGAGAACTTCAGTCCCTTTGTGAGCAGGTATCAGCAAAGTTGATTCATACAAGTCTTTCTCAAACCTTGGAGGACAGTCATTAATGTCCGTCACCATTATAGTGACACTTGCTACTTCTGCCGCAAATAGACTTGGATGCCCACGATCATGCACCTGCACCGTGAGATGAAAGATGGAGATGGTTTCATGGTCAATAATAGCAGCTGTGCTAATGGTTCCCATGTTGGAATCAATAGCAAAGTATTTCAATATATCAGGTTCCATGATTTGATATACCAACATAGCATTGGCATCTTGGTCTCGATCAGAGGCTTGAATTACGAGAGGTGCATTTCTGTCATCCAGCACAATGCTGTTGATAGGAGAATTCTCATTAATTCTTCCAACATATTGAGATTTAACAAAGATAGGTGGGTTGTCATTTTCATCTATAATGTCTATTAACACCATTAGGTTGCTGTATAGACCAGCCATGTTGGTACCTTGAATTTTTAATTTGTACGCTGAGTTTTTCTCAAAATCTAGCGCCTTATGAACAGATATGACACCTGAATACGAGTTGATATGAAATGTGTCATCTGTGTTTCCATCTTTAATTTCATAAGTCACTGCTGATTGGCTGGTTGCAGTTACCATGACAACCGAAGATCCGATGTCAGTTGCTTCACTGATTTCTGCGTAATACTCCTTCATCAGAAACTTGGGAGGCGAATTATCAGAAACCATAACAATAATATCAACACTGACAAGTGTACTGAGCTGAGGGTAACCTTGATCTTTGGCTTTTACTGTCAACTCGTAGGATCCTTTAACAGCTTGGTCTAGCTTCTTAGCCACGGTTATCTTGCCTGAAACAGGGTCAATAGTGAACATATTGCCACTGTTGCCTGAAAAACACATGAGGAAAGTTATCCTTTTACACGGGTGTGGGATCTTTTTGAGGCTCATATACAATTATCTGTGAAATAAGGGTCCATAGCTATGGCATTATTGAGATGTCTATTTCTGAATTTACTCAATGATTTATTGCCACAGTTATATAAAGCTTTAGCTTAAGTGCGTCACTTTTAAACTTGCAGCTTCTACATTTGTTGATTTGTATGTCATGCAATGAACTGTCAAGGAAAGGAGAGCAGTGACCCAAAGCTTTATTGTAATGAACAAATAGCAGCCAATTTTTGGCAGTTGACTTGACACATCTTCAACAACTGTTTGTTTTAATGAAAGGTTAAAAATAAATATGCTCTAAGATGCTATACATTGTTAAAAGGAACTATACAGTGTAACATGCTATATGGTCTTATATAATGTTATATGTCACTATGGTCAGACTCCTTATTGCGTGTTGTGTCCAATTGTAGATACAGAGACAAACAAGGAATGAGTTCAGCCATGAAAAGCGGTGCAGAGCCAAGTCATGAGAACGATCCCTAGTGTCAGAGAACTGAGGAATGAGTGTAGAATTTTGGGCTTTCCAACTTTGAAAGGAAGCGACAGAGAGGTGATCTTAAAGAGGTCACTAAGGCGGCAAAATTGCGCACTGTCCGAAACGAGTTGCGCTTACCATTTTCGATGTGTTCCGGCCGCCCCAATGCATGGGGCGGTTCAACAGGTGAAATTCAGCACTTCATGTTTTTTGGAGAGGGGCGGAAGTGGCCTCATCATCAGGGCGGAAATGGGGGCGGGGCGGAGTGGCCATCACCAGCGGGGCGGGAGTGGGGGCGGGGCGGAGTGGCCATCACCAGCGGGGCGGGAGTGGGGGCAGGTCGGAGTAGCCATCACCAGCGGGGTGGGAGTGGGGGGCGGGTCGGAGTAGCTGACGCTCAAAGTCATCAGCGCTGCACTGATAACATCATCGTGCTGGCGCGTCACAATGTCCCTCCCCATCAGTTAAAGTGCGAACTCTGTAGCAAAATCTCTGTGGCAAAACCTGGGCCATCAGGGAGGGTTTCGGCTGGGCCAGTGATCTGGCACCCAAAAGGAGGTGCCAGGCTGCCTGTTGGCGGCCTGGCTGAACTCGCGGCCATAATTGTTGGCCCGACCAGCCAGTCGGCCGACAAAAAAAAATAACATGGTGTCACCGGCAGCGCCACCTCCCCTTTAAGGGCGGCCGCGCGCCAAGCCACAGACAAGGTACCGACAGCAAAAGCTGTCAGTGGCACTGACCGGTGGTGGGGCCGCTCCCGCAGGAAAATTCCAGGAAAGGGGCAATTTCCCACGGGGCATTTTCGGGAAGAGGTCACTGCCAGTCGGTAAGGGGTCTGCGGCGGGAAAACAGGCGGAGTGGTCCCCTACACCGCTCCAAACCTGAAGAAGGGCCATTTTTAAAATGGCGGCCCCTCCGCAGAGACTCGGCCACCATTCCGCACTGACCCGTGGCCACCACTTTCAGGCAGCCAGAGGCCTCATAGAAAGGGACAATTTCGGCCCCTAATGGTATAGAAAAAGTTAATTTGGAATATTACTTCAAATTCAATTGCGAAATAAGACATGGCATCACAGATTCAAGCAAGTGAAAGCTGGTGAAATTAGGATTGCTGTCAGGAATTTCTTCTTTACACATAATCAACCTATATAATGGACATGCTGGGAGGGTAGTGGAGACAAAGAGCCTGAAATCAGTTAACAAACTGTTTTAATGTTGTAATGAGGGAATTGTAGGGTTTTCTGGGTGAATGAGTTAAAATAGGTCAAATGGGTTTTCTCATCCATATCTACCTTGTGATCCTACCTATGCTTAAGAACTGCAACATCAGCCTCTTTATTATCTATAAAATATTCTATATTTGATTATCTTTTACCTGATTGAATGGAGTACATGATTTCTGCATTAATTCCTGTGTCCTTGTCTACAGCAGTTACTTGCAGAACTTCAGATCCAAACGGTGCAGCTTCTGTCACACTGCCTTTGTAAGAGGGACTAGTAAACCTGGGTGGGTGGTCGTTTGAATCCTCCACGTTAATAATGACCCGGGCAAAATTCCGCTTAACGGGAACTTCCTGATCCCGCACCTGTCACAAAAACAATCAGGTCAAAACTCCATCAAAATTCGACATGTAGAAAGATTTTCATTTCATATTTTTTTTCAAAAAATATATTTTCAAATAAAAACTGGGCAAAAAGAAACAGTGTGTTCGGCCCTTGTTGTATCAGATCACCTAAATGGGATCTATGTATGCTCTAAACATGTAGCAATGTACCAACAGACACCACACCCCATCAGAAATCATCGTACCCTACTTCCGCTTGGATTTGACCCAGTTCCCCGTGTAAATCAGCAATATGCCATAACACCTAATTAATCTCTAAATTCTTTTCTAGCTGAAACATTGGAAAATACCATCCAGCTATTAACTATCCTGATCTCTCAGAGTGCAATCACTCAAAGAAACAGTAATTATTTAAGTCTGATGTACAAATCACATTCTTCTAAAAATGAAACACAGCCAATTTTACAATGTTGGCAAAATATCTAACAGCTCTATTGGAAGCCTGCCATGGTGTCTATCAGAGTCATTATTTACGACCAGAATTATTTTAACTGACAGGGATGGAAAAACAGTAAACACAAGAAACTAGTGATATTAACCCTTAAAGCACAAGTCAGAGCCTTTTTAGTGTAACCATATTATTACTACTGATTCAGCAGAGATGGGGTTTATTTACTGTGTAACTGCACAGATCTAATGCCATTCTAGTTACCCCAATTAGAATCATTTATATTACTCTATCATAAGTAGAGTGAACAAAATTGTACCAATATTTAAGAGCGATTTGACATTTTTTTAAAGACTATGCCAGTGCCATTTCCTTAGACTTCTCAATGGATCTATTTATCTTTACCCCTACACTAATATTTCGTCCAGCTGCAGTGACTGCTACTTTTTTTCTTTCTAATTGACTGTTTTCTTGCTAACTGTGTAATATGATTAGTGAGAAAACCAAAAACAGCCAATCATATTCCACTTTCCACCCCTAAAATGTCTCCTTTATGACGTTTCTGCAAAAAGACAAAATGACTGAACGACCAATCACATTCTACAAAAAGAGAGGAGCAGCTGCCATGACAGATACCTGCCTGATTAAACCTCAGCCTTGGCCACCGTGACATTGTGTCGGCCTCATCACTGTACTCGCTCAAACGTTTGGTACTACCCACCAGTGGAGCAGAGCTATGAGACCAACCCATACTAATCCATGAACAATGTCATGGATGTCTTTTGGATGAGACGTTAAACCGAGGCCCCAGCTGCCCTTTCAGTTGGACATAAAAGATTCCATGACACTATCCAAAGAAGAGCAGGGATGTTCTTCCCGGTGATCTGGCCAACATTTATCCCTCAACCAACGCCTAAAATAGATTATCTGGTCAATATCATATTGCTGTTCATGGGAGCTTTCTGTGCACAATTTGGTTCCTGTGTTTCCTACTTTAGAACAGTGACTACACTTCAAAAGTACTTTATTGGCTGCAAAGTGCTATGGGATGTCTTGAGGTCGTGAAAAGTGCAATATACATGCACGTTCATTCTTTCTTTCTTTCTTTCCTTCTCACAAAATAATACGTGGATTGAAAGCTACTTACAATATGTTTTCAATGTTTGAACAACTAGCCAAATCCTTCCTGTGACATTTTAATTATTTATATATCTGCAATCATATTTGATGCTGGATTCTATACCAATATGAATTAATTTACATTTTTAAAACTCGTCTTTTGCCATTTCTCTGCCCAGTTGCTGAGTGATTGTGGGTTTCTGAAATGCCATTGATTTCTTGAGAATACATTTGCTTCATCATTGAAACTTCACCATTCTAGCAATAAATATGAACTATATATGTGGGATTTACTTGGATATCGTTGCTTAATTGGAATTGTTGCAAGTGGCATTTATTCTCTGCTTACTATCATCTAACCAACTAACAATTCAATTTGCAACTTCACCTTGAATGCTTTCAGCTTCTACTTTTCCCCAAGTCTCCTGGAAGGGGTTTTATCAAATTCTTTACGGAAGTCAAAATATATATATCTCATTTACCTGCTGTGTTACATTTAACAAAAGGGAGATAATTACTGTAAAAACAATGTGAGATGTCCTTTTGAAAACAAAATCTAGCTGGATGGCAAATGTCAAGATGCTTGGGTTAGGAATGGAAATATCAGCCCCGACTTTAACAGATTTATAACTCATGTACCCTAACAGATGCCGCAGAGAAAATATAGTTCCATCGCTCCATTGCATTCAAGCCTACATTTTAGCTTAAAATGTTAGTCAGATATGTGCCAGCACATTGTATCACAGCGCCCACTGTGCTCAGTGGAATAATCTGTCATCTTGAAGACTGGGCACGGTGCAACCAGAAGGCTATACAATCAGGAAACTTGGCAAAGAAAACTATAGAAATATTACTTTCATAACCTTGAATATCAAGGCAAGGTTATCAGTGCTGTGGAAAGGAATGTAATTTATCATTTTGCACAATGACAGCAACCATATGGTGGATGGCACAGGTTTGGCACAGTTCAGGGTTTTCCCATATGCTGCCAGGAAATTTCCAGCTCAATAACAATCTCATCCCCAGCCTCCGCAGAATCAGACTGTGATTCTATCAATGCCACCTTTACGGAATCCAAGTTAAGAGAACTAGTCCAATTAATTTCACTTGAATTGGAAATGGCCCTACAGTCCCTCGATCCTAGTCTAAGAAATAGAAAAGCAATGGCTTCAGTGCAATGGAAAACACTGTCTTGTGCAGTCTTGAGCTTCCTAGTGTATTGTCCAAACAAGTGCCAATATCTGAATCCCAGTCCAACTCTGTGCTATAACACTGTCTAATCCAACATAATTGGGTCCTACATACAATGAGTTTGGACAGGGTCAATCCAGTTCCCAGTGGGAATGGGCATATAGTATATATCTGTACAAATTGGAACTAAATTGCCAATCTAACTTAGAGAGACCACAGGTGGGCTGGCTGTGGAGAACTGAAAATGTCCTACTGGTGCAGTATGGGCTTGTTTTCCAAAGTCAGGGCTGAGGCATATTGTTGGGAGATGGTAGGTAGAGGGAGCTTCACTCTACATCTAACCATACTGGACTTGAGATGGGAGTGCACAACGCTGACAATAGAGCCAGGAATTTCCTTGGATCTTCTCCGCTTCCATAACTTTGGCAAAAGGTTGGTGGAATCCCCAAATAGGGGTTCCATGAAAGCTCCACTGGTGGAATGGGGAAAGGCCCGAGGAAATTGCCGGCATAGGTGACAAGATAGCACAAAATCCACACAAAAAAAAACCTAATTGGATAAGAAGACTTTCTACACAAGCCTCTTAAAACGCTAGACTGCTTAGTCTTTGAAGGTATGTGTTTAACCTACCATAATGGTGAGTGTGTGCCGGTGCATCGATTCATAATCTAGTTCATCGGTAGTCAATAGCACTCCAGTGGTAGGGTCCAGATGAAACAGTTTTAAGCTATCAGCATCAACGCTGTTCTGGATGGTGTAAATCAGTTTGTTTCTCCCATCTGTGTCTCGGGCTCTGATCTGCAGAATCTCTGTCAAGCGAGGAGTGTCTTCAGGAATCCATAAATCATATTTATTCTCTAAAAATTGTGGCCGATGTTCATTGATATCAATCACCTTGATGTATGCCTAATATATAAAAACAAAAGTGATTAGAAAGTGCTGTGCTGGAAGTTATTAAGAGTTATTACTGGACATTACAGAAACAGTGAGAAGGATTTTCCCCTGGAGTTACGCTGGCTCCAGGGGGAAATCAAATGGACCAGGATGGGAAATCAGTTAGGGAGCCGCTCTGCCGACTTCCTGTGCCCTTCCCCCCATCCCCACCACTTACAAAATTTTCTACTGCTAGTGATGGGGGACATAGAATAACCCTAATACAGGGGGGCACACTCAAATGAAGACACATAACAGAAATAAATGGCAACTGTTACTATTTAGAAGTGCACCAAAGGAATACTGTGGATCGGTGGGCTCGATGGATTGAACGTCTTCTGCCTCCAAATGCTACTATTTACCTGTTACTGTCACCATTTGTGCCCTAGTAATTCTGGGTGCAAGGAACGGCGGTCTTACATGGTTGCAGGAGGTGGCAGGAGGTATTTAAAATTCAACGGTCTGCCTTAGCCACAGAGTGTTCGATTGCATGGGCCAAGACAGCTTTTTATATATATATATTTATATATTTTATGCCACGGCAGCTGTCCCAAACCTACCATAGCCATTTTCCAATCCCTGCCAGTACCCTGCCAACAGTATGTTAAATAATCTGACCCCAGCTCATCGAATAGGATCAGGAGCAGGGCAACGGGACAGGTAGATCAGCTGGGTCATTGAACATATTTAAGGTGGAGGTAGGCAGATTTTTGAACGATAAGGGAGTCAACGGTTATGGGGAGCAGGCAGGGAAGTGACGTTGAGACCAAGATCAGATCAGCCATGATCTTATTGAATGGCAGAATAGGCTTGAGGGGCCAAATAGCCTACTCCTGCTCCTATTTCTTAAGTTATTATTATGTCCCATCCCAATGAATATGTGCTGTGATTCCAACGGAGAGAATAAATCCTAGCCAGAGAATTCACCTGTATAAAAGGAAAATAGACCAACTCGTTGGAATGGACAAGCAGTAAACATACATGTCAAGATGCAGTAAGACTAACTGAACAGGACATAGGAACAGTGAAGCCATCTGTTCAAAGGAAGACAATGGAATCATCTAGCTCAATGGAGCAAGATTCAGCTGAGTATTTTTAAAGCCCATGAGGTGGTCCCGTGAAAACAAAAATCTGGCAAAGAAAAAAAATCATCTGAACAGTGATTCCATATTGTCAGGGATAAGGTTGTTTAACAAATACTAGGACATCTGAAAAAATTTTACTGTTATATTTTCCCTCCGATTCTGAACCAGGGATTCAGGCAGAAGTACAGTGCCTCAAGTGTCACCAGCTTTTGATATATCGCTCATGTTTCATTCTCCGTGTTTGAACCTAGACAGTGAGCGTCGGCGGGTGGGGGGGAGGGCCATCACCATCTCCCCTCTCCTCTACTGATCTTCACAAATGTGTACTTAGTATCCAGCAGAGATCACTGAATTGTAACCAAAAGGACAACCCAGTCTGCTTTTCCCCACTCCCTATTCACTAACCTAACACTAATTGTAGACACCCCCACCAAATGAGCACGGACCAAGGATCAAATGTGAGATCCTCTTGGTCTGTAAGGGTCAGGACCATAGCGCATGGGTGCATCTACCCATTGGGGGCAGCTCATTACCCAGTTTTTAAGTGACCCGAGGATCTTAACAGAATTGATTTAAAAAGATCTTCAGTCACTCAATAGATGACTGCAATGCCTGGTGTGGTATTGAGTCATACCGACTAGAAAAATCCAAAAGCTAGAGGCAAAAGAAACATTTTAGAATAGCTTACAATACAAGTTTGCACAGGGATTGCATAAGGGCAAGAAAATTACCTTGTACACTTTCAAAATGTAGCTTCCCTCTGACAAAGATTGGAGCAATGTAATCAATATGCTGATATTGAAGTATCATCACAAATGGCAATTAATATAGCAGTGTGAATGAGAGCAAACAGTAAAAACGTTGCTCATTTGTATAGTGTTTTGTAGTGTCATCTTTGTGACACATTTATCATTTATGCTCAGCAAATTTATTTTATCTATTTATCTATATAAAAAGTATAATGTATAGTGCCTTCCTCACACTTCAACTTGTTTTCAAATCCCTCCATGGCCTTGCCCCTCCTTAATCTCCTCCAGCCCTCCTCCGAGATATCTGCGCTCCTCCAATTCTAGCATCTTGAGCATCTCTGATTTTACCGCTCCACCATTGGCGGCCGTGTCTTCAGCTGCCTTGGCCCTAAACTCTGGAATTCCTTCCCTAAATCTCTTTGCCTCTCTTTCCTCCTTTAAGGTGCTCCTTAAAGCCAGCCTCATCTGCCCTAAAATCTCCTTATGTGCTTCGGTGTCAAATCCTTTTTGATAACGCTCCTGTGAAGTTTCTTGGGATGGTTTACTATGTTAAAAGGTGCTATATAAGTGTAAGTTGTTGTTGTTAAACTACAGATATCACACTTTACAGTGTTACACCTATATAAAAAAAGAAGCAAAAAGCCAGTCACTTGCTGCTGGTTTTCCAATCTTGTGCAACCTGACTCCTCCCCAAAGGCAGCAGCCATATATAGCAGCTCCCAATCTACAGAAACCTCTCTCAGCAATGAGCTGCTGATTCACCTCAGGATGGGCTTATTTAAACCACCTCTCCACAGCGGGTACCCGAGCAGGGGCAAGCCAAGCTCCATCTTAGCAGCAAAACATCGCAGCTGTGTTTCAGATCCCCAATAAATTAGCACTGCAACTACCATCAATAAGGAGCGGGCACCTCCTGCTGGCTGAGTTATGAAATGACTCCAGCAGGTAGTGGCATTACCCCAAGCATTACTGGCACACACAGCCCATTAGGACTGAACAATGAAATAAATAATACACACTGCTGACATTAATATTTATTTTACTCTTATACCTGAGTTGTGACAGCATTTGTTCCATTCGTCATTTGTACTGTCAAGTTGTAATTTGATGTCTGACTGGCATCTAATGGTTTGGCAATGGTGATGGTGCCACTGTTCTTCTCAATTTCAAACTCCTCATTATCATTCCCACCTGAGAGAGAGTAAAAAGAGATGAGTATGCCAGGCTGAAAGACATTTGCCCTGGATTCAATGCCAAACAAGGAAACCTCTCTCAATAATATACTTGTATTTTACATCAAAAGTCAAACAGCCTTTTCAGAACATAAGGAAGTCTAAAACATGAAAAGGCCATTTTGCTTATTGGGCAAGTGCTTTCCAGTGGACCAAGTACAATTTTACTGTAGTGGACTCTCTCTAAGCAGGTGAAATATTAAGCCAAGATATCTCTGCCTGTTCTGGTGGAAGTTAAAGGTCTAGTGGATCTATTTGAAGAAAAGCAGGGAGCTCACAGTGCCTTGACCACTATTCCTCCCTAAGCCAATACCACCCAAAAAAAAACAGATCCCGCGTCTGCTTATAGGACCTTGTTAATTCAGAATAACTGTCTCATAGTTTGGTATTTTGACTCCGACAAGTGTTCTTGTCAGTTTGAATACAATAAAGCACATTCTTATATCCGAGTCCATCTTATACTAGATCCTTGTTAGATTATCTAAGGAAAGTGTCTCATAAACTCACGCTAGTTTTTATCAATTGACTGAATCTAGCCAGTTCCTCTGAAATGCAAATGGTATTTTCAGTTGAAACGCCCATTATTTAACTGAAGTGACAGGAATTTACCCTTCTTATATTATTGATCCACAAATCAGTTATTCAGACCCTTGTTTGATCTTAACAGCAGTGCCATAGAAATGATTGTATACTGTGTGCACTTCCTCTAAAATAGCACAGCCAGTAACATTGCGATAAACACTTTCATACGAATATTATTTTTATTTGGGACATTCAGTACTGTGAAAAACGACAAAATAAATTATTTCCAGCCGGCAGCAAAGAAAAAGCAAGTTGTGTGATTAGTTAACAACATAATAAAATGTCATCTAAATGGAAACTCTGAGCAACAGGGGACTTATTACATCTACAGCCAAGTGAAGAAATGCACAGTGTGACGAGCAGACGGATTACCCAGTGGGAATGGAGATCCTGTCAGATCCCAGATGGTAACACGATGAATTGAATGACAATGAGGAGGGAATAATGATGTACTCTCGGCTAACAGCAAATGCTCTTCTATTGACTGTCCATACATTTTTATTACTGTACACTGAACAGATATATCATTGGTCGCTTTAAATCTTGCATACAAATTGTGCCTCTGTCTCCTCAGTGTGTGAAACATCTTCACTACCACAGAGACGCAGTTACTAAACATCGAGTGGACAGAGAGATCCTGTTGTGCCTCTGATGGCTAATTTGGTAAAATGCGCTGCTCAGTTGGAACCGGATGGTACAGACCAGAAAGGCCCCAGGTTCACTCTCCAGTTTGTGCTGAGATGCTACAACTGGCCTCAGCATGCCGGATTAGGAAACAGCAAAAGTCAGCCGGGCCTCCGGCTCCCGATTGATATTCAGTAGCCTCTGCTGGAATGTTTGCATAAGCGGATGTTCAGTGAAGACATGATCATGTTCGGCTTTGATGCTCTCTCCTACAATGTTGGCACTCTTAGCCAGTGCACACTTTTATAGGCTTGCATATGGAGAATGACAGTGTTAGTCAGTGCTAAGAATCATTGAATCATACTGCACAGAAGGAGGCCATTCGGCCCATTGTGTCTGCATCGGCTCTTTGAAGGAGCAATCCATTTAGTTCCGCTCCCCTCCCCTTTCCCCATAGCTCTGCGAATTACTCCTTTTCAAGTATGTATCCAATTCCTTTTTGAAAGTTATTACTGAATCTGCTTCCACCGTCCTTTCAGGCAGGGCATTCCAGATCGTAACAACACGCTACATAAAAACAGTTCTCATTTACCCCCTTCATTTTCTGCCAATTATCTCAAATTGCTTCCAAAAGATGATAGGAGAAAATTGGACTGAGAAAAGTGAAGAAGTCACTTTTCTCACCAAGACCCTGAAATCTCTGGGGCCAGGGCCATGGGTTTTGTGTACAATGGCAGCGGGAAATGAGAGTAGATAAATGTGAGGTTATCCACTTTGGTGTCAAAAACACGAAGGCAGAATATTATCTGAATGGTGACAGATTAGGAAAAGAGAAGATGCAACGAGACCTGGGTGCCATAGTACATCAGTCATTGAAAGTTGGCATGCAGGTACAGCAGGTGGTGAAGAAGGCAAATGCAAATGGCATGTTGGCCTTCATAGCTAGGGTATTTGAGTATAGGAGCAGGGAGGTCTTACTGCAGTTGTACAGGGCCTTGGTGAGGCCACACCTTGAATATTGTGTACAGTTTGGTCTCCTAATCTGAGGAAGGACATTCTTGCTATTGAGGGAGTGCAGCGAAGGTTCACCAGACTGATTCCCGGGATGGCAGGACTGACATATGAAGAAAGACTGCATCGACTAGACTTATATTCACTGAAATTTAGAAGAATGAGAGGAGATCTCATAGAAACATATAAAATTCTGACGGGATTGGACAGGTTAGATGCAGGAAGAATGTTCCCAATGTTGGGAAAGTCCAGAACCAGGGGTCACAGTCTAAGGATAAGGGGTAAGCCATTTAGGACTGAGATGAGGAGAAACTTCTTCACTCAGAGAGTTGTGAACCTGTGGAATTCTCTATCACAGAAAGTTGTTGAGGCCAGTTCGTTAGATATATGTGGCCCTTACGGCTAAAGGGATCAAGGGGTATGGAGAGAAAGCAGGAATGGGGTACTGAAGTTGCATGATCAGCCATCATATTGGGCCCAAGTTTCCACACGATAAAAAACGGGCACCCCTCCGAGCTGGGCGCCCATTTTTCGCGCCTAAAACGGCGCCGGAAATAAAACGCGCGATTCTGGAGCGCTTTGCAGCTCCTTGTCTGTTTGGCGCGGCGCCCAGGGGGGCGGAGCCTACACTCGCGCCAATTTTGTAAGTGGGAGGGGGCGGGTACCGTTTAAATTAGTTTTTTTCCTGCCGGCAACGCTGCGTGTGCGCGTTGGAGCGTTCGCGCACGCGCAGTGTGAAGGAAACATTGGCACTCGGCCATTTTTGTAGTTCTTTGTAGCTGTTTAATTTTTGAACATTTTTTAATAAAAGCACATTGCCATTAGCACATCAGCACTTGCAGCTTTCTCACTGTCTCCTTCCCCCCCCCCCCCCCGCGCGGGAAGAACGGGTGCCTCCTCCCCCCCCCGCGGGAACGAACGGGTGCCTCAACTTGTGAGGCTGATTGCAGCATTCTCCCTGGCTGAAGCACTTTCACACGGGTAGGAAGATGGTTTATTTAATCTTTTCTTTGCTTATAAATGTTTATTCAGATTGGATTTATATGTATAATATTTGTAGAAGTATAAATAAGGATTTATTATAGAATTTAATGACTTCCCCCCCCTCTCCCCCCACCTCGTTCTGGACGCCTAATTTGTAACCTGCGCCTGATTTTTTAATGTGTAGAACAGGTTTTTTCAGTTCTACAAAAATCTTCACTTGCTCCATTCTAAGTTAGTTTGGAGTACGTTTTCACTGTGGAAACTTTGAAATCAGGCGTCAGTGGCCGGACACGCCCCCTTTTGAAGAAAAAATTCTGTTCCAAAGTAGAACTACCTGACTAGAACTGCAGAAAAAAAAATGTGGAGAATTGCAATTTCTAAGATAGTCCATTCTCCACCAGTTGCTCCTAAAAATCAGGCGCAAATCATGTGGAAACTTGGGCCCAATGAATGGTGGTGCAGCTCAAAGGGCCGAATGACGTACTCCTGCGCCTATTTTCTATGTTTCTATGAAAGGGCTGGAATTTGGAATAGACTTTGGATGATCAGCAAGCTGCCCCTTTTCAAATCCATCAGAAATCCCAGGAACTTTCAGGGGTCGGCCAATAATACCCCCGCCAACAAATTGGCAGGCCTTTTATAACAACAGCTAAATGAGAAAAATACATTACACAACGTATTTTTCTAATTTATGGCCTTGGATGCAAAGCTGCGTATCCTTGTAAACAGCATTGCTAGGGAGGGACGGGGAGGATTTTGAAAAAGAGTGCTACCAGAATGGTTATCGAGAGGAACATCAGGGTCTTAAAGGCACACTTTCGCTGCCTGGACAAATCAGGAAGGGGTCTGCAGGACACACCAGATCATCTCACACATATTTGGAGCCTGTTGTTCCTTTACAACTTCACCATACAAAAAAAGCTGGAATTTGACAATGCTAGCAATAAGCTCGGGATTTGTTGCAGTCAGAACTACATGCACGGGGGCATCATGATCACCTGAACTCTGGAAGAGTAATCAGTGACCGCTGCAAGGGGCATCAAAGCACATTTCATCGCTCAAGGCTTCACTTTTGACACTAGAGCTTTACTTCCTCCTCTCTCACTTTCAAATAAAGGGACAGTCCCTCAATCTGCCACCCATTCTTCAACATGACAAGACATCAGCCCTCTTTGCCCCTACACGAGTGCCCCAGTGTGCTCCAGCGTTCAGCCACAACCGTCCTGTTAACTGGAATTTTCATGCGGCCATTTTACACTGGATTTACACCAAACCTCCTCCAATACATATGCAAGCGAGCTGATGCAGAAACAATGGGCTCAATTTTGGCCGAGCCCGTTTTTCAGCGTACTTACCCGAGTTGCGCCACTTGTGTACGTTTGGAGATGCGCCGGAAAAAAATGTTGCAACTTTGGCCACTGTCTGGCCTCTTCACTGCAGCCGTGCAGCTTGTCCTGTCGACTCGGGGGGGGGGGGGGGGGGGGGGGAGGTGGAGTCTGCGTTCTGCACTGGAAAATTTGCTGGGACGTCTGCACATGCGCAGTGGAGAATGGTGATGTAGGCGCATGTGCAGTAGTGCTGTGAGTTGGCAATCAACCATTATAGATCGGGCACTGTTCTGAAAACAATAGCCAGCTCCTCCCATGAGGAAGGTTACTGAATCACAGCACTGAACAGAGACAGATAAAGACTTTTAATAAGGAGAGGTCAGAAGGAATGAGTTTTGTCTTTACCCAGCAATTCTTCCGCTGCCAAATGACATCAGGGTAAAATACATTATACAGCGTTGTTAATAAGGAACCTCTATAAGTTTTATCTGACATTTTATTACTATAAGAAATAAATTATTTTCTGGAACTAAGAAATCTTTTATTCTAAAAGTAATATGACAGGGATCTTGGGAGATTTGAAATTCAAATGCAATCTCGGAGTAATTACAAGTCAGGCCCAATGGAGTGGGTTTAAGTGCTTCCTATTTTTACTTCCATTCGCTCCCGCCCCTAGCCCAGGCCGAGTGGCCTCCCTGTTCATTCTCCCACTTTTAGCCCAGGCCGAGTGGCCTCCCGGTGCGATCTCGGAGTTCTCTTGCCTGCCGGGGAGTTCTGTGAGTTCTCCTGTGTGCATTCTGTGAGTCCCGGGCTGAGTGCAGAAAGGTGAATTGCAGTTTGATGCTGAAGGTAGCACTTTAAATTTTTTATTTCTTCTTATTTTAATTGTGCGAAGGAAGGATGGTTTTGCAAGTCTGTTCCCTAAGGCTTGGTTGGTTCAGGTCCACTCCGCTTCCCGCTCCTATCCCAGGCCGAATGGCCCCCGATGTACTTACCTGCGCCGATTTCTTTAACTCTCCGCAAGGGGTTTCTCAAGTGGCCACATACGCTGGCCTAAGTAGAAATGGAGTAACTATTAGCTGGCCAAAGTTGTCTAAATGGCCAGAACTGGCATAGGTGGCTGGTAACGCCATCTTTTGAGAAAAAAAAAACTAACCTAAAAACAATCGTAACTAAGTGAGTTACGCTGGTGCAAATTGATTAGGGAAACTGGGGATTTTTAAGTTACGCCAGAAATAGCAGCCTACTCCAAAAAAAACGGAGCAACTCCTGGTCAAAATTGAGCCTACAGAGCCTTTCAACCTCTCCAGCCTGTTCCGCCATCTAATTAGATGATGGCTGATCTGTATCTTAACTCCATCTGCCCACCTTGGTTCTGTATCTTTCAATACCCTTGCCGAACAAAAGTCTTTCCATCTTAGTCTTAACATTTTCAATTGACCCCCAGCCCTAACAGATTTTATTTTGGGGGGGGGGGGATGGGGGCGGGGATGGGGGGGAAGAGAGTTCCAGATTTCCACTAATCTTTGTGTGAAGAAGTGCTTCCTGAAATCATCCCTGAATGGCCAGTTCTAATTTTAAGGTTATGCCCCCTTTTTCTGGACTCCCCGACCAGAAGAAATATTTCTCACTATCTACCCTATCAAGTCCTTTAATCATCTTAAACACCTCAATTAGGTCACCTTTAATCTTCTAAATGCAAGGAAATACAAGCCTAGTCTATGCAACCTGTCCTCACCAATATATCCATCCTGCGGTGTGGTGCCCAGAACTAAACGTGGTACTCTAAATAGGGTCAAACCAGAGCTTTATATAACTGTAACATAACAGATTCTTTTTATATTCCAGCCCCTTTCCCCTTGAGATAACCGCAGGAAACTCTTGAGACCACCAGCAGTAGCAAGTGCTTTTCCATTGGTGCAAAAGCAGTGCAATTCAGGGTTTGGGTATGTGCAGCATGCTCGTGTAACCATGACAATTAGTGGGCACACTGCACCCTGGGTACTCCCCGACCCTCTACCACTGCATTCAGAATGGACTGCTGAAGGTTCAATATGAGCCCACGCTATGAGACTGCACCTACACAGATCTTATCGACCATCGGTGTTCATAATCTGTCATCACCTGGACTGGATGTTCACAGCTGGCACGCTATAAATAAATCACTTGCATGAGAAACATTCAAATCTCAGCACAACTGTAACTAAATTTTATTCAGTTCAGAAAGGAAACAAACAGCACTGATGAACTTCACAAAAAATACAAACCAGCAGCACGAACAGTTACCTAAACACAATAGGAGGGGTTCAACCGATCGTAAAATGGAAGATGTTTATCTGCAGGTGCAATGTATCTGAAAGAAGCAGCCTTCGTGTTCCTACTTTCATAAAATTGTAGAAAATTCTTTGTCACTTATTACGTTGATAACATATTTATGCACTGGATCAAGGGAAAATTGATAACTGTTGACAGAAACGTCCTGCTCAGAATAAGGCACTCTATAGCTCTGTGAGAGTTTTTGGTCTCAAAAGGCTTCTCTGAGTGCAAGAATTGTCCACCTCAAGGTGGACAGGCAAACATGGCCCAAGCAAGTCCCTGTGTGCCAGAATAAATCACATGAAAGAGAGAAAAAGAAAGGATGAAAGAGAGAGAAAAAGAAAGAGAGAGAGAAAGAAAGAAAGAGAGCGAGAAAGAAAGAGAGAAAGAGAGAAAGAAAGAAAGAAAGCTTACATTTATATAGCGTCTTTCACGACCACCGGACGTTCCAAATAATTTTACAGCCAATAAAGTACTTTTTGAAGTGTAGTCACTGTTGTAATCTGGGAAGGTGAGCCCTCCATCCATTAGGCAATTTAACTTTATGTACCACCTTCCAATGCTGTCTACCTCAGCTTCCCAAGGAGATCTCAAGCCAGAAGTTGAAAGTGCCATTGCACATTTTAAACAGCCAAGTATGTAGAGAATTCTATTCCAAGGTGCCAGCATTGGCTCAGTGACAGCACTGAGTGTTCAAAATTATGAAAAGGTTTTGATAGAGTAAATAAGGAGAAACTATTTCTGCTGGTAGCAGAGTCGGCAACCAGAGGACAGAGATTTAAGGTAACTGGCGAAAGAACCAGATGAGATTTTTTTTTACGCAGCAAGTTGTTACGACCTGGAATGCACTGCCTGAAGGGGTAGAAGCAGATTCAATAGTAACTTTCAAAAGGAAATGGGATATATACTTAATACGGAAAAATTTGCATGGCTGTGGGGAAAAAAGGAGGGGAAGTGGGACTTGTTGAGTAGCTCTTTCAAAGAGTCGGCACAGGTACAATGGGCTGAACAGTTTCATTCTATGCTGCTATGTCAGAAGGTTCAAATCCCACTCCAGAGACTTGAGCACATAATCTAAGCTGACACTTCAATGAGGGAGTACTGCACTGTTGGAGGTGCCGTCTTTTGGATGAAATGTTAAACAGGTGAACATAAAAGATCCCACGGCATTATTTTGATGAAGAGCAAGGGAGTTCTCCCTGATGTTCTGGCCAATATTTAACCCTCAACCAACATCACTGGTCATTATTCCGTTGCTGTTCGTGGGACCCTGCTGTATGCAAATTGGCTGCCACATTTCCTATCTTTTAAACGGTCAAAAATACTTCATTGGCTGCAAAATGCTTTGGGATATCCTGAGGTTGTGAAAGTTGATAAATAAATACAAGTTCTTTCTTTCTATTTGAAGCAGCTTTGCGTACTGTAAACTTACTCTAATTGTAGCCTGAGTGAAATGACATAATTAGTGCTACTTACTGTCAAATTACAGGCAGATTTAAGCTTACATCTAAGAGAGTGAGCAGGCCGGCACAACCATTAGGCGAACTAGGCGGTTGCCTAGGGCGCCAAAATTTGGGGGGCGCCAAAAAATTGAATTAAACGAATCTCTCCAAGGGGCGTGCTGGGAAATGGGTTCGAATCCAGCGGGAATTCTCCTAACTAGAGCCCTCAATAATGAACTTGCCTTGAGTATGTCGTAACTAGGGCGCGAACGGCGGTGAATTTAGTGTTATATAGAACACCGAGATTCCGCAGAACTAACAGGGAGCAGGTTGGAGAGGGGGTCAGTGGAGGCAATAAAAAGGTACTCAAGTGATATCGCCCTCTTTCTTCCTGGCTCATTAATCTGAAACTGCCCTACGCGGTTCTTTCATTTAAACACCTTGACATGTTTGAAGATCAGGGCAAAGTGGAAAGATTTGGAACCAGAAAAAAGATGTATCCAGGCGCTGCTGGTTACTGAGCAAAGGGAGGGCATCAAAGTTAGCAGTGGGTTCTCAGCTTTCCTTTTTATTTAATTTTCATTTGATTTTCTTCACTTGTGGTGAGTTGGGTTTTTGTTTTACTGATCACATGGCCCCCCCCCTCCCTGGTGTAGCCCAGCCGGCCTCCCAGAGACAAGGAGTGAAATGGACACGGTGAAACTGACAATGGGAGGTGGCAGACACACTCCCGCCAACCCCTGCAGATCAGCGCAGCTCAGATCAAATCAGATGAGACAACCATTCAGCCCTATGCATTAAAAGGACAAGCACTGTATGAACATCCTTTAAATGGAGACAGCTTTGTCGCACAGAGTTTGGCAGCTGCTTCTAATTCATCCTTTTAAGATCCTTTTTGTCTTCCGCATGATTCCCCATTACAGATACTAATCTTGAAAATGTCCTACTCTCTCCCATCTTTATCTCATTTCTCTTTCCCCAGTAAACCATCAACTCTCTGGCGACTGAGGTGCTGTATTTTTTTTTAGCGTCGCCTGGTCCAAAAAAATGAATGAAGTGACATTTTATATAATCTACTTTAAAATACAACAGTATTGTCCTCTGCAGAGTGAAACATACCTGGGTCATGATACATGGGTGGTCACAGGATACTCGCCAATACAGATTGTGTTATATATACTGGTGTATAGTACTAGTGGTGTATGGTACTATAGTGCACAGTTAACATACACAGAGGTATACTTATAAAATACTAATGTATATTATATGTGCACTGTAAATATTATTGGACAACCTGATTATGCAACAAATTGAATATATTTTATCACAATAGTGCCTATTGCAGCTTTTGATCGCAGGGTTTTACTGTTTTAGCAGCAATCAGCTATCGCCCTTTCTCCAGTGTTTGGAGCTTTCAAGGAATATTAATCCGCAATCTGTAAGTCATATACTTACAATATATCCCAGCATGCTGTGAGCACTCGAAATAATCACTGCTTATTTCAATTTTCCCAATTTATGATCAAACATTGTGCAGCAGGCTCAGGTGTTTCCTGTCCCTCACAATCTTCACCATGGCGAGGACTTTGCAAGAAGCGTATGGAAAAAATGAAACTCTTCTCCCAGTTTGTGGAACATCTGCTGGACAGTGTTTGGTCATAAATTGGGAAAATTGAAATAAGTAGTGATTATCATTAATAACTTTACTTTGGATATGATAATAAACCAGTACATGTAAGATATCTTTTTTTCCTTTACATTGGAATTGGTTGAGATTGAGGGGATTGTTGGGGCGCCAGGTGAACAGTTTGCCTAGGGCGCTAATTAACCTGAGAGTGAGAACACTGTCATCGCATTGATCAGGCCTGGGCTTAAACATAGTCCTCAGAGGAGAGATATTCCTCTTTGTGGCAGCTGGGAAATTGGTGTGACATTAACAGGCCTGCTTTGCTTTTCCAACATTTTCTGTGTTGATCAGAAAGATGAGCAGGTTTAATTATCAACAGTTTTAGATACAAACCATACGAGGCAACAAAGAATCCTAAATAACCTAAAGAACTTCTGGAAGTGTATTAATGCCTTACCGATAATATCAAACCACAACTGGCTTTTAGTGAGTTCTGTACTGGTCACCCCAATCATATGGTTCACGGGGTCCGTCTCCATGACAGCGAAGTTAAAATGAGGCTCATCAAAAGCCAGAGGTTCAGTGGATGGTGAAGGTTTCTGAATCCATTCAATGTGTAGGCGAACTGTTGCTGATTTCTGGGGACTCCCACTGTCGGAGGCACGGATCTGAAAGTATAGATGAGAGAGTTTAATGTGTTGCATTTCAAAAGTAATTCTCGTCATGATAGTGTCAGACCATACAATTCATTCTAGCACAGTATGGAATGTATTGCATGGTCTCACAACATCATGACTGGGTCTAGTTGTCCTTGTCTTACTCCTGCTATATATCTGCTGTATGGATACACTTTATAGCAGCAGGACAGCATTTTATAGCACCAGCACCACACTTACTGGCAGCTGTATGGAGCTGTACATTCTCTCCAGACACAACTCCCAGATGAGAAGGATAATATTTTACCATTGGATGTCTTCGCAGTAGAAGTAAACATGGTGTGAAAATTTCACAAACCCATTGTTACAGTCTACTGAAATTCTATGGTAACTCTCTCTAGTCACACCAGTTCCCAGAGCTACTCATTTTTTTTTTAAGATTACTAGTAAATGGCCCGTGGCATTGCCCATTGTTAGTTGATGAATATAACTTTTTAAAGACACAGTATGGTGATGGAGTTGGGAGTGTGATTGCAGAAACTTTCTCCACTACTGACCCAAGTCTGTAACTACATTGTTACAGACAACTGTTTACATACAGGATTTCCATTCTAAATGTTTGCATAAGCAGTTTCAATGCCAAACATTAACATAAAAGCAAGACCAAAAATTGTGATGATGGGAAATTGGACAGGACATGTGTTAATACACAAGATTTTTTTAGATATAGATATATCCTCTGGGTGGATTTTCAAGCTGTCAGTTGCATCTGGGAAGAAACGAGCAATGACTCACAACATAACAGAGAGCATTTAAGTAGTTTTTACATCATAACAATCTCCATTGAAATGAAATAAAAATGTTTATAAATGAATAAACATTAAATTCGTTATTTAAAAATATAATCGCATGCTTATTGTGCAAAATGAATCTTAAATGGGCAACAGTGCACTTCATACATGAGATAGTGGACCTTATTCACTTGGCTGTCTCCAACCTGTACCGACATTTAATCCAATTTCACTTGCACTGAGATTTTTTTCCCCGTTGGTTGTTACTATTCATCAACTGTCCAAACCCAACTGATTCCTGAATAACTTTGATGTTGTTTCTGATCTCTGTATCTGATAAGTATAAGCCAAGCCTGAAGGTGTGCATGAAGGAGCTGGACTTTGCAAGCTGTTACATGGCAAGGAAGCACTCGCCATGAACTGCTGGAAAACTGGATAAAACTTATTCCTTTTCCGAACACCACGACTCAAACTAATTATGACTGAAGAGACTTCTCTGTCCAGTAGTGACTTAGTAGTTGCTTATAGGTTAATAATGGAAGGCAAAAAAATCCAATACATTACAGTGTAAATAAAAAGAAAGACTTGCATTTATATAGCGTCTTTCACGACCACCGGACGTCTCAAAGCGCTTAACAGCCAATTAAATGATTTTCGAGTGTAGTCACTATTGTCTCTTCTCTTAGACAGTCCCTCGGAGTCGAGGATGACTTGCTTCCACACTAATATGAGTTCTCAGGTGACTGATGAGTCCAATGCGAGATCTACCGTCTCTGTCACAGGTAGGGCAGACGGTGATTGAAGGGACAGGTGGGTGGGGTGCTTGGGGTGTGCACTCGTTCCACTGTTTGCGCTAAGCTTCCGTTTGCTCCCGGCGAAGAGATTCGAGGTGGTTGGCGCCTTCCTGGATGCTTCTCCTCCACTTTGAGCAGCCTTGAGCCAGGGATTCCCAGGTATCAGCCCCCAAGGAGGCTTTGAGGATGACCTTGAAGCATTTCCTTTGCCCACCTGGGACTCGCTTGCTGTGTGGAAGCTCTGAGTAGAGTGCTTTTTTGGGGGAGTCTAGTATCGGGCATGTGGACGATGTGGCCCATCCATCGGAGCTGATCAAGCGTAGTCAATGCTTTGATGCTGGGGATGTTGGCCTGAGCGAGAACACTGACATTCGTGTGCCTATCCTGCCAATGGATTTGCAGGATCTTGCAGAGGCAGTGTTGGTGGTACTTCTCCAGTGCCTGCTATACATAGTCTATGTCTCTGAAGCATATAGGAGGGCGGGTAACACTACTGCTCTGTAGACCTTGAGCTTGGTGCCGGGTTTGAGGTCCTGGTCTTCGAACACTCTCTTCCTCAGGTGACCGAAGAGTTGCACTGGCACACTGAAGGCGATGTTGTACTTCGTCATCGATGATTCCCCTTGTTAACAGTAGGCTCCTGAGGTATGGAAAATGGTCCATGTTGTCCAAGGCCTCATCATGGATCTTGATAATTGGGGGGTGGGGGGGGGGGGGGTGGGGGCAGTACTGTGTGGTGGGGACAGGTTGGTAGAGAACCTTTGTCTTACGGATGTTTAGTGTAAGGCCGATATTCTCGTATGCTTTAGTGAAGGTGTTGACGATGGTTTGGAATTCGACCTCCGAGTGTGTGCAACGCAAGCATCATCTGCATACTGTAATTCAATGTCAGAGGATGGGATGACCTTGGATCAGGACTGGAGGCGACAGAGGTTGAACAATTTCCCGTTTGTTCTGTAGATTTGCTCTACTCCAGCGGGGAGCTTATTGAGGGAGAGATGGAGCATTGCAGCCAGGAAGATCGAGAAAAGCGTTGGTGTGATGACACAACCCTGCTTGACCCCAGACCGTACATGAATTGGGTCTGTAGTGGATCCGCTGTTCAGGATCATGGCTTGCATTTCATCGTGAAGCAGGTGGAGGATGGCCACTTTTGAGGGCAGCCAAATTTGAGGAGGACATTCCATAATCCCTCATGGTTGACAATGTCGAAGGCTTTTGTGAGGTCAAAGAAGGCCATGTAGAGAGGTTGGTGCTGCTCACTGCATTTCTCTTGAATTTGACGCGCAGTGAAGATCATGTCCATTGTGTTCCTTTGTGGGCGGAATCCGCATTGCGACACTGGGAGGAGCTCTTCAGCAATTGGCAGAAGGCAATTGAGGAGGATTCTTGCGATGACTTTCTCTGTGGCCGGCAGCAGGGAAACTCCTCTGTAATTACTGCAATCGGACTTGTCACCTTTCTTGAAGATGGTCACAGCGTCTCTGAGATCCCCTGGCATACTCTCCTCCTTCCAAATAAGAGAAATTAGTTCATGGATTCGCGCCAATAGTGCTTCTCTGCAATGCTTTAGTGTTTCGGTGGGGATTCCAGCTGCTCCTGAGGCCTTGTTGTTCTTCAGTTGTCGGATGGCCTTTTCAACCTCATGCTGGGCGGGCTGGGCTTATGCTGAGGTGGTGGTGGGTAGCGGGTAATGTGGGAAACGCAGCAGTCAATTTGTGCACAAGCAAGCTCTCACACAACAGCAATGTAATAATGACCAAATAATCTGTTTTTGTTATTGTTATGTATTGATGCTAGGGGTCACCAGACACCAGGGGGCGCCCCTATCGGAGGTCATCGGGCTGTACGTGCGTGTGCGCGGTCACGGGTATATAAGCGCTGGTACTATGTCACACGGGTACTTTGGGCGTGAGTAAAGTTGGATCAGGTTTGCACCTGAGGCCGTTTACAGTGACAAGACTCTTGACATTACATTTGGCGACGAGGTAACTTAAGAACCTTCGCATGTACAATGGGAACGATTGGAATTCTGGAGAGATTTGCAGAGGGCGGATTTTATCGACCGCCTGGATCAGTATTTTGTGGCCAACAAAATGGAGGGAGAGACTGACGCAGTTAGGTGCAGGGCGGTTTTCCTCACCGTTTGTGGTCTGAAAACTTATGGCCTTATGAAGAACCTTCTCTTGCCTTTATGTCCAACGGTCAAAGAGTACATGGATTTGTGCGCTTTGGTGCATGGCCATCTTAAGCCAAAAGAGGGGACCATCATCTCACGCTATCGCTTCTATACGTATGTTCGTGCTGAGGGCCAGGATGTGTCGGGATTCGTGGCTGACCTGCGACGTCTTGCTGAGCCGTGTCAGTTCAGGACCGTGTTGGAAGACATGTTACGAGATTTCTTCGTGATAGGCATCAACCATGATGTGATTCTTCGGAAGTTATTGGCCGAAGAGAAGCTGGATTTGAGCAAGGCCATCGCGACTGCCCAGGCATGCACGACGACTGATGATAATTTTAAAGCAGATATCATCGAAGAGTCAGAGCTCCACGGCAAGTACTGTAAACATGAATGTGTTGTCGTCTAGCAGAGCTGCTTATGGCAGGGCCTATTCGACTGCTTATGTGAAACCTGTAGCTGCTCAAAGTCCACTAACTGGTACGAATCCGATTTCACCCTGTTGGCATTGTGGGGGCTATCATCGGCCTCATCAGTGTCGGTTTAAACAATATGCCTGTAATGGCTGTTCGAAAATGGGGCATCTTCAGAGAATGTGCCCACAACTGAGCAAGCGTGCTGCCGCTCATCACATCGTTGATGATGACCAGTCCAGTGCTGGCCCGGATACACAACCCGGGGAGGAAGTGTATGGTCTGTATTGATTCTTGGGAAGGTCCAGCCGATAATCGTTAATGTGAAGCTAAATGGCGTGCCTGTATCAATGGAGCTGGACACGGATGCAAGTCAGTCGATAATGAGCCAAAGGATATTCGACAAGTTGTGGGACACTGAGGCTGTGAAGCCTAAGCTGAGTCCAGTCAATGCCAAATTGTGTACTTACATTAAACTACTCCAAGTGCACCCCATTGGTCGAATTCTGCAACATACACGAAATACGCAACGTTCTCTGTTTCTGCACAAACACTTGGCACGTAGGATTTCTGTCCAGGTATCGTTGGTGTCTCAAGCCCGTATTTTCACATCTTGTGCCTTTAAAAGCCACGTTGTGAGTCCATGGCAGTGATTTATTGATGCATTTGAAGTGGAAAAGCAGAATTCGTTTCATAAGTGAATAAAATGAGTACAATGTTTTAGATTTAGAATGTAACTATACAAGGGTGATGCAGTGCGTATTTTGCTCCAATATGCCACAGAGAGTGTTCATAGCCACTGTTAACTATCATTGAACATGTCACAGAAATACCAGCTGGAGGTGAGGGACTTCCCACAGTCGGTGGTGGGGGACAGGAATTAATGGAACAAAAGGAGGCTGGGTCACATGGTCACACTGTGTTGCTCACACACGTATGTGTGTGCACTAGGTCCATGCAGTAGAGCATGGATTACCCAGTCGTCTTGGGTAATCCTTGCCACTGGACCAAGACCTAGCTCTGTCAAGCGCATGTGATGGCTGGTGTGCAACGGCCACCCACATTAAAAAAATTCACTCACAGGCATCTTCCAACCTTCAGGATATAGTTTGGTTCCTTCATTGAAACAACTGTGAACTCCTTTTTTTGGCATGGAAGTAAGTCATCCTCATTTTGAGGGACCGCGTATGACTTAGACTAAGGAACTCATACCGGTGATTGGCAGTGCAGTAGTCAAGGTGTCATATGATGGTGTGGTTCATGATCTACCATTAGGATTGTCCCAGGTAATGAACCAACACTGTTCGGCAGGAATTGGCTCGAGAAAATCAAGTGGAACTGGAATGATGTCAAAGCATTGTCCTCGGTGGATGACATAGAAACATAGAAAATAGGTGCAGGAGTAGGCCATTCGACCCTTCGAGCCTGCACTGCCATTCAATAAGAACATGGCTGATCATTCCCTCAGTACCCCATTCCTGCTTTCTCTCCATACCTCTTGATCCCCTTAACCGTAAGAGCCATATCTAACTCCCTCTTGAATATATCCAATTAACTGGCATCAACAACTCTCTGTGGCAGGGAATTCCACAGGTTAACAACTCTCTGAGTGAAGAAGTTTCTCCTCATCTCAGTCCTAAATGGCCTATTCCCTTATCCTAAGACTGTGTCCCCTGGTTCTGGACTTCCCCAACATCAGGAACATTCTTCCCACATCTAACCTGTGCAGTCCCATCAGAATCTTATATGTTTCTATGAGATCCCATCTCATCCTTCTAAACTCCAGTGAATAAAGGGCCAGTTGATCCAGTCCCTCCTCATATGACAATCAGCCATCTCATAAATTAGTCTGGTGAACCTTCGCTACACTCCCTCAATAGCAAGAATGTCCTTCCTCAGATTAGGAGACCAAAACTGAACACAATATTCCAGGTGAGGCCTCACTAAGGCCCTGTACAACTGCAGTAAGACCTCCCTGCTCCTATACTCAAATCTCCTAGCTATGAAGGCTAACATACTATTTGCATTCTTCACCGCCTGCTGTACCTGCATGCCAACCTTCAATAACTGATGAACCATGACACCCAGGTCTCGTTGCACCTCCCCTTTTCCTAATCTGCCGCCATTCAGATAATATTCTGCCTTCGTGTTATTGCCCCCAAAATGGATAACCTCACATTTATCCACATTATACTGCATCTGCCATGCATTTTCCCACTCACCTAACCTGTCCAAGTCACCCTGCAGCCTCTTAGCGTCCCCCTCACAGCTCACACCGCCACCCAGTTTAATGTCATCTGCAAACTTGGAGCTGTTACACTCAATTTCTTCATCCAAATCGTTAATGTATATTGTAAAGAGCTGGGGTCCCAGCACTGAGCCCTGCGGCACTCCACTAGTCACTGCCTGCCATTCTGAAAAGGACCCGTTTATCCCGACTCTCTGCTTCCTGTCTGCTAACCAGTTCTCTATCCATGTCAGTACATTACCCCCAATACCATGCACTTTGATTTTGCACACCAATCTCTTGTGCGGGACCTTGTCAAAAGCCTTTTGAAAGTCCAAATACACCACATCCACTGGTTCTCCCTTGTCCACTCTGCTAGTTACATCCTCAAAAAATTCCAGAAGATTCGTCAAGCATGATTTCCCTTTCATAAATCCACGCTGACTTGGACCGATCCTGTCACTGCTTTCCAAATGCGCTGCTATTTCATCCTTAATGATTGATTCCAACATTTTCCCCACTACTGATGTCAGGCTAACCGGTCTATAATTACCCGTTTTCTCTCTCCCTTCTTTTTTAAAAAGTGGTGTTACATTAGCTATCCTCCAGTCCATAGGAACTGATCTAGAGTCGATAGACTATTGGAAAATGACCACAAATGCATCCTCTATTCACTTCCTTAAGTACTCTGGGATGCAGACTATCAGGCCCCGGAGATTTATCGGCCTTCAATCCCATCAATTTCCCCAACACAATTTCCCGCCTAATAAGGATATCCTTCAGTTCCTCCTTCTCACTAGACCCACAGTCCCCTAGTACATTCGGAAGGTTGTTTGTCTCTTCCTTCGTGAAGACAGAACCGAAGTATTTGTTCAATTGGTCTGCCATTTCTTTGTTCCCCATTATTAATTCACCTGTATCCGACTGCAAGGGACCTACATTTGTCTTCACTAATCTTTTTCTCTTCACATATTTATAGAAGCTTTTGCAGTCAGTTTTTATGTTCCCTGCAAGCTTCCTCTCGTAGTCTATTTTTCCCCTCTTAATTATACCCTTAGTCCTCATCTGTTGAATTCTAAATTTTTCCCATCCTCAGGTTTGTTACTTTTTCTAGCCAATTTATATGCCTCTTCCTTGGTTTTAACACTGTCCTTAATTTCCCTTGTTAGCCACGTTTGAGCCACCTTCCCCGTTTTATTTTTACTCCAGACAGGGATGTATAATTGCTGAAGTTCATCCATGTGATCTTTGAATGTTTGCCATTGCTTATCCACCGTCAACCCTTTCAGTATCATTTGATAGTCTATTCTAGCCAATTCACACCTCATACCGTCGAAGTTACCTTTCCTTAAGTTCAGGACCCTAGTTTCCAAATTAACTGTGTCACTCTCCATCTTAATAAAGAATTCTACCATATTGTGGTCACTCTTCCCCAAGGGCCCTCGCACAACAAGATTGCTAATTAGTGCCTTCTCATTACACATCACCCAGTCTAGGATGGCCAGCTCTCTAGTTGGTTCCTCGACATATTGGTTTAGAAAACCATCCCTAATACACTCCAGGAAATCCTCCTCCACCGCATTGCTACCAGTTTGATTAGCCCAATCAATATGTAGATTAAAGTTGCCCATGATAACTACTGTACCTTTATTGCACACATCCCTTATTTCTTGTTTAATGCTGTCCCCAACCTCACCACTACTCTTTGGTGGTCTGTACACAACTCCCAATAGCGTTTTCTGCCCTTTGGTATTCTGCAGCTCCACCCATACCAATTCCACATCATCCAGGCTAATGTCCCTCCTTACTATTGTATTAATTTCCTCTTTAATGAGCAACACCACCCCGCCTCATTTCCCTCTCTGCCTATCCTTCCTAAATGTTGAATTCGCCAGGATGTTGAGTTCCTAGCCTTGGTTACCCTGGAGTCATGTCTTCGTGATGCCAATTACATCATATCCGTTAACTGCTGTCTGCGCAGTTAATTCGTCCACCTTATTCCGAATACTCCTCGCATTGAGGCACAGAGTCTTCAGGCTTGTCTTTTTAACACACTTTGCCCCTTTAGAATTTTGCTGTAATGTGGCCCTTTTTGTTTTTTGCCTTGGGTTTCTCTGTCCTCCACTTTTACTATTCTCCTTTCTATCTTTTGCTTCTGCCTCCATTTTATTTCCCTTTGTCTCCCTGCATAGGTCCCCATCCCCCTGCCATATTAGTTTAACTCCTCCCCAACAGCACTAGCAAACACTCCCCATAGGACATTGGTTCCGGTCCTGCCCAGGTGCAGACCGTCCGATTTGTACTGGTTCCACCTCCCCCAGAACCGGTTCCAATGTCCCAGGAATTTGAATCCCTCCCTTCTGCACCACTCCTCAAGCCACGTATTCATCTGAGCTATCCTGCGATTCCTACTCTGACTAGCACGTGGTACTGGTAGCAATCCTGAGATTACTACTTTTGAGGTCCTACTTTTAAAATTTCGCTCCTAGCTCCCTAAATCCATCTCGTAGGACCTCATCCCGTTTTTTACCTACCGTATATACTCGCGTATCATGCGACTTTTGAAGACCTAAATTGTAACCTAAATTTGGGGGGTCGCATGATACGCAAGATACAAAATTTGCGGGTGTGAAGTGCTGGCCAAGATTAGGCTGTTAGGCTGTTAAGCAGACCGTATCCACGCTGAATCTCGGCAGGTATCTCCTGGGCTGGATTGCAGCCTCTATTGTCGCTTGTACTCTATCGGGGGGGATGAGAGAGAGTCGCGGAGGTCGGGGAGGGGGGGGGGAGGAAAGAGACCGGACCGGATCCGACCTGACCCCCGCTCTCCCTACCCCGGCGACCCGACCTCCGCTCCCCCAACTCCCCCCCCACCCGGCAACCCGACCTCCGCTTCCCCCCGGTGACCCAACCCGACCTCCTCTTCACCCCCCCCTCCACCCCCCCGGCGACCCGACCTCCGCCACCCACAACTCCCTCTGAAGTTTGCTGCATTATTAGAGGCTCCATCTATCTCAGCCCATGCTTCTTTTACCCGCAAACACAGTAGAGGCTGTGGCTGAACGACGCTAGTCAAGCCAGCTGGAACGATTGCTGTATCGGTGTTCGATTCGCGAACAGCTTTTACAGCAGAATCCACTCGATGTTTCATGTTAAGGTCTGTATTCGATCTCAAAAAAGTGACTTGCATGATACATGAGATATATGGTAAAATCATGTTTTGGGGACGAAAATTTAGGGGTCGCATGATACGCGAGATCGCAGGATACGCGAGTATATACGGTATATCGTTGGTACCTATATGCACCACGACAACTGGCTGTTCACCCTCCCTTTTTAGAATGTCCTGCACCCGCTCCGAGACATCCTTGACCCTTGCACCAGGGAGGCAACATACCATCCTGGAGTCTCGGTTACGGCCGCAGAAACGCCTATCTATTCCCCTTACAATCGAATCCCCTATCACTATAGCTCTCCCACTCTTTTTCCTGCCCTCCTGTGCAGCAGAGCCACCCACGGTGCCATGAACTTGGCTGCTGCTGCCCTCCCCTGATGAGTGATCCCCCTCAACAGTACCCAAAGTGGTGTATCTGTTTTGCATGGAGATGACCGCAGGGGACCACTGCACTGTCTTCCTTGCACTGCTCTTCCTGTTGGTCACCCATTTACTATTTGGCTGAGTACCCTTTACCTGCGGTCAGACCAACTCGCTACATGTGCTATTCACGTCATTCTCAGCATCGTGCATGCTCCAGAGTGAATCCACCCACAGCTCCAATGCCGCAATCGGTCCGTCAGGAGCTGGAGGTGGATGCATTTCCTGCACACTTAGTCATCAGGGACACCGGAAGCGTTCATGACTTCCCACACAGTACAGGAGGAGCATAACATGTGTCCGAGCTGTCCTGCCATGAGTTAACCCTTAGATAAACTTAATTTGGCAACAACAATGCTAAATGTTACTTACTGATATAGAAAAGAAAAGAAAAACTACTTACCCATCATCAGCCAATCACTTACCCCCTTGACTGTGATGTCACCTTTCGATTTCTTTCTACTCCTTTTTTGCCTTCTCTCTCCTCTGCCGCCGTCTCCCACTGCCGCTGGGCCTTTATAGGCCTCACCACGCACCTCGAACCCCCGCCTCTCCTCTGCCGCCGTCTCCCACTGCCGCTGGGCCTTGATAGGCCTCTCCACGCACCTCGAACCCCCGCCTCTCCTCTGCCGCCGTCTCCCACTCCCGCTGGGCCTTTATAGGCCTCACCACGCACCTCAAACCCCCGCCTCTCCTCTGCCGCCGTCTCCCACTGTCGCTGGGCCTTGATAGGCCTCTCCACGCACCTCAAACTCCCGCCTCTCCTCTGCCACCACCTCCCACTGCCGCTGGGCCTTGATAGGCCTCACCACGCACCTCGAACCCCCGCCTCTCCTCTGCCGCCGTCTCCCACTGCCGCTGGGCCTTGATAGGCCTCTCCACGCACCTCAAACTCCCGCCTCTCCTCTGCCGCCACCTCCCACTGCCGCCGGGCCTTTATAGGCCTCTCCACGCACCTCGAACACCCGCCTCTCCTCTGCCACCGACACTTCTTGTGTTCAAGTGTTGAAGTTTCCTTCTTTGTTTGAACCGGGCATTGGGAATTTTACTGGAGCCAAGGTGCAGATTCACCTGGATTCTGATGCAAAGCCTGTCTATCATAAAGCTCGGTCTGTTCCTTACTTGATGAGGGAGAAGGTTGAAATTGAGCTTGACAGACTCCAACGTGAAGGGGTCATATCACCGGTCGAGTTTAATGAGTGGGCCAGTTCCATTGTTCCTGTATTGAAGAGTGGTGGCTCTGTCAGGATTTGTGGAGACTACAAGGTTACGATTAACCGATTTTTGAAACAGGATCAGTATCCATTACCGAAGGCTGATGAACCTGTTCGCCATGCTAGCTGGTGGAAAATCGTTCACTAAACTAGATCTGACGTCGGCCTATATGACACAGGAGCTTGTCGGCACTTCGAAGAAACTCACCTGCATCCATAAAGATTGTTAGTCTGCAACAGGTGTCCTTTTGGAATTTGTTCGGCTGTAGCCATATTTCAGAGGAACATGGAGAGTCTACTGAAGTCCGTTCCTAGAACTGTCGTGTTTCAAGATGACATTCTGGTCACAGGTCGCGACACTGCTGAACATCTGAACAACCTTGAAGAAGTCCTACATCGTCTGGACAAAGTGGGACTCAGGCTGAAACGTTCGAAGTGTGTCTTCATGGCACCTGAAGTTGAATTCCTGGGGAGGAAGATTGCTGCTGATGGCATCAGGCCTACTAATTCAAAAACCAAGGCCATCAAAAATGCATCCCGGCCTCAATGTGATGGAGCTGCGTTCATTCCTTGGGCTACTCAACTACTTCAGTAATTTCTTACCCAGATTGAGCACTTTATTAGGGCCACTGCACATGCTACTCAGAAAAGGCGACAACTGGGTCTGGATAGAGTCTTTGAGAAAGCTAAGAATCTGCTCTGTTCAAACAAGTTGCTTGTTCATTATGATCCGTGTAAGCGTCTTGTATTGGCCTAGGATGCTTCATCATATGGGGTTGGCTGTGTACTCCAATAAGCAAATGAGTCGGGTAAGCTACAACCTGTTGTGTATGCTTCGAGAAGTTTGTCAAAGGCGGAAAGAGATTACAGCATGGTAGAAAAAGAAGCTTTGGCCTGTGTGTATGGATGCATCAGTACCTGTTTGGTCTTCGTTTTGAGCTCAAAACCGATCACAAGCCACTCATTTCATAGTTTTCGGAAAACAAAGGGATTAATACCAATGCATCGTCCCGTATCCAGAGGTTGGCGTTGACATTGTCTGCCTATGATTATGTTATTCATCATAGACCTGGCACTGAGAATTGTGTTGATGCACTGAGTCGTCTGCCTTTGCCCACAGCTGATATGGAGATGCCTGAACCTGCAAATCTACTGCTAGTAATGGATGCTTTTGAGAGGAGAGTGAAGGAACTCCTGTCACTGCTCAACAAGTTAGGATCTGAACCAGCCATGACCCTATTTTATCGGTTGTGAAACGTTGTGTCCTCAATGGTGATTGGTCTGCAATACCTATGGAAATGTGTGATGAGACCAAACCTTACAACCGTCGCAAAGATGAGCTGTCCATTCAGTGGGATTGTTAACTGTGAGGTAATCGTGTCATTATGCCAAAGAAAGGTAGAGGAAAATGTGTAGGTGAACTACATAGCACTCATCTCGGTATTGTCATGATGAAAGCCATTACTAGGTCTCATGTATGGTGGCCTGGAATTGACTCTGATCTGGAATCATGTATGCGTCAGTGCAATACTTGCATGCAGCTAAGTAAAGTACCAGCGGAATCTCCGCTGAGTCTTTGGTCGTGGCCAACTAAACCATGATCGAAGATCGACATCAATTTTGCGGGCCCTTTCATGGGAAAGATGTTTTTTGTTGTGGTGGATACATATTCAAAGTGGATAGAGTGTATTATTATGTCATCCAGTACATCTACAGCTACTATTGGGAGCCTTCGTGTCATGTTTGCTACTCATGGTTTGCCTGATATTGTTGTGAGCGACAAAGGATCTTGTTTCACTAGTCTTGAGTTTCAGGAGTTCATGAAACTCAATGGTATTAGACATGTGAGGTAAGCTCCATTCAAACCTGCATCTAATGGTCAAGCAGAGCATGCTGTTCAAACAATCAAGCACAGTATGAAACGTGTAACTCAGGGTTCACTGCAGACTCGTTTGTCATGTATATTGCTCAGTTACAGGACAAGACCTCATATGCTTACTGGGTTTCCCCTGCTGAACTACTTGATGAAGAGAACTCTCAAGACCAAGCTTTCTCTTGTTCATCCTGATCTGAATGATTGTGTTGAAAACAGACGTCAAAGTCAGCAATGGTATCATGATCGTGCTGCTGTGTCATGTGACATCTCGGTCAACAATCCGGTTTATGTACTGAACTAGGGTCAAGGTCCAAAAAGGATCACCGGTACTGTTACAGCCAAGGAGGATAACAGAGTGTTTATTGTCGTGCTCAAGAATGGGCAAACATGCAGGAAACATGCTGATCAGGTAAAACTGCGGAACCATTTGAGGAAGATGCAGTCAGTGACCAACCAACCAATGTTCATTCATCAGAGGACTTTGCTGTCATTACTGAACCTGGACCTTCAGTCTCTGATGTGGTCATTACCACTCCCATCAGATCGGTTACTCAGCCTTCAGTCACAACTGACTCAGAACGCTCGCCTGGAACTAAAGTTGAACTGAGACAATCAACTCGTGAGAGGGAAGTCCCAGACCATCTTAATTTGTAAAGAGACTGATATTAAGATTTTGAAAGGGGATGTTGTTATGTATTGATGCTTGAGGTCACCAGACACCAGGGGGCACTCCTGTCGGAGGTCATCGGGCTGTACGCGCGTGTGCGTGGTCACTGGTATATAAGCGCGGGTACTATGGGCACGAATAAAGTTGGATCAGGTTTACACCTGAGGCTGTTTACAGTGACAAGACTCTTGAGTCATTACAGTTATTTGATTGAGGGAGAAATAAAAAAAGAAACAGGTTCTAAAATTCTCACTTGAGGTGAAATGGATTCCATCTCCTGCAGCTATGGTAAGTAAGCCATTTGCAATATAACCACTTTACAAATGGATTGGTATATTTCAGAGCAAAGGAACTCAAACTGACCCACCCCAACCCAAAAAAGCCCACACTGCCCTAATTTGGCATCAACAAGCACACTTTGATAGAAGAAAGCCATATCAGTACTAACAGGCCTAAATTGGCAGTCACGCTTAAGGGAACCCATACTTTAGTGATGCCATTTTCCAATGAACCTTGCTCTTCATGGGAAAATACCGAGTTGATAGTCTGGCTGAGATTGTCACCAAATAACCAGCAATGCACCATGGCACAGTGCCTTTGTATTTCAACACCTGTGCCACCCCCTCAAGTCTATGACACTTTAATAAGTTACACACTTCAGAGTTGTTTAAAAAATCTTTCTTAATCTGAAAATGCAATTGCCTATTATCTGCCAGACTTTAATTATAATTGCAAATATAAGTACACAACAACCATATTGGCTCAGTGCCAATACATCTGTTCTCAATCACCAGTATAATTAAAATAGAGCTAGTACTTATTCATTTACCTGGAACTCTCATACTGGAAAACGGTCATTATGCACCTAGTATTGTTCACTACCAACTTACTGTCTAGCTTCTAATTCTCTATGCTTAATTACCTCCATCACAATCCACTTGTCCTTTTCTAACATAGAATCATAGAATGGTTACAGCACGGAGGAAGGCCATTCGGCCTGTCGAGCCCATGCCGACTCTCAGTTAGTCCCACTCCCATGTCTTTTCCCCGTAGCCCTGCAATTTTTTTCCTTCAGATACTTATCTAACTCCCTGTTGAAAGATAAAATTAAGTCTGCCTCCATCACTCTTTCCGGCAGTGCATTCCAGATCTTAACCACTCACTGCGTAAAACGTATGATACTGCTATGATTATTGCTGATTCGACCTTTCCTCTCTTGTTCCTCCTAACCTTGAAATACACTATCCATCTCCTTCTTCCTCACATAGGATTACCTAGTATATACGGCACAGAAACAGTCCAATCAGCCTAACCAGTCCATGCCAGCGTTTATACTCCACTCGACCCTCCTCCCGTCTTTCCTCATCTAACTCTATCATCTAACTCTATTCCCTTCTCCCTCATATGCTTGTCTAGCCACCCCTTAAATGCATCTATATTATTCGCTTTAACCACTCCCTGTGGTAGCAAGTTCCATTCTCATCACTCTTTGGGTATAGAAGTTTCTCCTGAATTCCCTGTTGGATTTTTAGGTGACTATCTTATATTGATGACCTCTACTTATGCTTTCCCCCACAAGTGGAAACATTCTCTCTGTATCCACTCGATCAAAACCTTTCATAATTTTCAAGTCCTCTATTTTCTTTTTTCAACCTTCTTTTTTCAAGAAAAAACAGACCCAGCTGTTCATCTTTTCTATTATATGTATACCCTCGCATTTCTGGTATCATCCTTGTAAATCTTCTTGTAAAGCCTCCTTTCTGCTTTCTCACTTTTTCCTGCACTATTAGTCTTGGCCTTAACCTGGGTTTTCTTAAAGGCAAAGAAAAACAATCACACACCAAATACTAATCTGTACACGGCATGTCACTGATTACACACTAACAGTACTTCTGTCTGGCTCAAAATGCTAAGCTCTGAATATAGACTGGAAAAATCAAGCTTGCTATCATGAAAGAAAAGGTGGAGTGTTCATGGTGCGAGTTTTTCACATGCTCAAACGCCTGGGGAAACATGATTGTAACATAGATTGCAGCTTCAAACAAGATTAGGGATCAAAAGAATATTAATTGGGCTAGATTTTCCACTCCTGTTCGTCTCTGATTTTGCCCCGGAGAGACGGCAATGGCGGCGGTGAGCTCTTCCGGGCAGGCGGCAGCCGGGGTTTTTAGGGCAAGTCTCGGCTGGGCGCAGAGCATTGCCGCCCAGAAGAGGCAAGTTGGTATGCAAAGCCCCTGGTTGCAACACTGGCTCGATTTTTGAGTCGATCCATAGTGCCGCTTTGCGCGCCCTGCTGGGACCGCTTGTGAAAACGGGCGGTCCGACCTATACCAGCTGCAGTGAGGTAAGTAATGTCCACCTGCGATTTATGTTGTGGCGGCTTGGGCTATGTATTGCAAATGTTTTTGGTATTTTTTTTCGACTTTTTTTCTCCCCAGGCCTCTCTCAGAGCGCTCCCGGACTGACTATTTAGCTCGGGATTTTCGCATGCTCAGCCGGCCTAGCACCCTAAGAGAGGTGTGCAATGCCTCCCTTAGCGCTCTGCCCCACACTCAGGGCCCAGCTGCCCAATTTTGCTGAATGAGGCGCAAACTATTCCCGGGTGCAAACTTTACCGCCCCGAAATGAGCAAAGCCGAAAAGCCAGCCAATATTTTCACACACAGTAATAAGTACGGTGAATTGAATCCAACCCAAAGTAGTAACTATTGTTTTAATTGCTTTAAAATCATGCTGGACTAATGAAATTAGAAATAGGTTCTAGGGTTAAGTACAGGCATAGATGATTAAATACTCTGAAACACCTGTGGATACAGTAATATTGGAGTGAGAATGTTAAATGGGAACTAAATCAATCAGGGCTCAAAACTGTAGATTGTAATATTAGGCTGATATTTCAGCAATTCTTTTAATTGTCTTGGGAGTCAGGTAAATTTTGCAGAGATTTCTCTTGTGGTTATTCATTTCTCCCAAAAGATTAAGTTGGAAAGAATCCTTTACAATGCAGATTGTGTTTTGTTTGTTAAAAGTAGTATCTAAATTCCAGGCACCTTATGTTCAGTCACAATGCTGGTTAACACCTGAGGTTGCCTCTGGGTAGGTGTTTTGAGATGTATATGAATTTTTGCACTTAGTACCAGGTGCAGTCACATCCAGGACTGGCGCAACGGATACTGTGCACAATTCTTGTCTCCATATTACAAAACGATGTGGAGGCACTGGAAAAGGGACAAAAAAGATTGACCAGAACTGAGAGGTTATAACTATCAGGAAAGACTGTATAGGCTGGGGCTCTTTTCTCTAGAAAAGCAAAGGCTGAGGGATGAACTGATAGAGGTCTTTAAAATTATGAAGGGGTTTTATCGGGTAGAAATAGAGAAAATGTTTCTGCTTGTGAGGAGTCGAAAACCAGGGGTCATAAATATAAGATAGTCATACTGGCACACGGGATACTTTCCTTTATGAGCTGAGGCATAGAATATAAGAGCACAAAGGTTATGCTTGAATTGTATAAAACACTAGTTAGGCCACAGCTGGGGTAATGCATACAGTTCGGGGCACCACATTACAGGAAAGGCGTGATTGCACTAAAGAGGTCACAGAGGAGATTTACGACAGCGTTGCCATGACTGGAGAATTTTAGCTACGAGGAAAGATTGGATAGACTTTGGTTGTTTTCTTTGGAGCAGAGGAGGCTGAGGGGAGACTTGATTGAGGTGTATAAAATTCTGAGGGGCCTAGATAGAGTGGATAAGAAGGACCTATATCCCTTAGCAAACTGTTAATAACCAGGGGGTATAGATTTAAAGTAATTGGTAGAAGGATTAGAGGGGAGTTGAGGAGAAATGTTTTCACCCAGAGGGTGGCGGGGGTCTGGAACTCACTGCCTGAAAGGGTGGTAGAGGCAGAAACCCTCATCATACTTAAAAAGTACTTGGATGTGCACTTAAGGTGCCGTAACCTACAAAGCTACAGACCAATAACTGGAAAGTGGGATTAGGCTGGATAGCTCTTTTTCAGCCGGCACAGACACAATGGGCCAAATGGCCTCCTTCTGTGCCATAACTTTTTATGATTCTATAGTCATTACTAAATCCAATAAGGAATTCAGGAGAAATCTCTTTATCCAGAGAGTGGTTAGAATGTGGAACTTGCTAACACATGAAGCAGTTGATGCAAATATCATAGATGCATTTAAGGGGAGGGTAGATGAATACATGAGGGAGAAAGGAATAGAAGGTTATGCTAATAGGATTAGATGAAGTAGAGTGGGAGGAGGCTCGTGTGGAATATAAACAACAGTTGGCGAGTTGGGCCGAACGGCCTGTTTCTGTGCTGTAAATTCTATGCAATTACAGACTCAAGAAGATGCTGATCTATCAGCTACCCTCGAGTAAAGCCACAGGTGGCCAAGAATCTTTCAGTTTCCTGAGGACGCAGCAAGATCATTAAAGGTTCCATTGTTCTTAACTAATAGCACAGAATACATTTGCCTTCTACATGTAAACGTGTTTAAACAATAATCCCAGCACTCCTTTCTTGTTGCTCTGTAATCAGGTTTTATTTCTATTTAATGGATTCCTTGTCTTTGGAAGCTGCAATTAAACAGAGCTTCGTTTGTGACTTTAAAAAAAATGTTACTTAAAATATTAAGCAGCTTCACAAAAATATTTGGCAAATATATTTGTGTTTGTTTATGGCATCAACTGCACATGTAATTGTGACTAAAATGTTCTTCTGGCTCTTCATCTTGCAAAAATTAAGATAGGCTTGCCAATTTTTTTTCAGGAAGACAATGGCCCTTTAAGGATAGGTTAAACTTCGGTTCAAAATATGGTTTCCTCAAAAAATATTCAGTAGATTAACTTTACAACTGCTTATCCAGCACCCATTTCCAAGTTTTCTTCTAAGAACACTCTTTCTTTAGAAAAGCGAAGGCTGAGGGGTGACCTAATTAAAATTATGAAGGGGTTTGACAGGGTAGACGTAGAGAAGATGTTTCTACTTGTTGGGAAGTCCAAAACCAGAGGTCATAAATATATCCTAAGGAATTCAGGAGAAACTTCTTTACACAGAGAGTGGTTCGAATGTGGAACTCGCTACCACAGGGAGATATTGAGGTGAATAGCATAGATGCATTTAAGGGGAAGCTAGATAAGTACATGAGGTAGAAAGGAATAGATGGATATGCTGATAGGGTGAGCTGAACTAGAGTGGGAGGAGGCTTGTGTGGAGCATAAACACCGGCATAGACCAGCTGGGCCGAATGGCCTGTTTCCGTGCTGTAAATTCCATGTAATTCAGAGGAAATTAAGTTGTTTGCTAAAAATATATTTTTCCAGTCTGCTGTGACAGTGAATCTCCTGCAATGGGTTCTCTTTTTGTTCCTGCAGCATTACCTCTGGACCAATGTTCCCTTTAAGCTGCGCTCTGGAGGTCCTGCGCAGACAGCTCACCGGCTTTTAAGTGGAAAAACTGCACATGCGCTTAATTTTGAATGGGCTGTGTGGCCCCCTAAAATATTAGAAGGAGCATTGCTCTGGAGTTCCCCAAGGAGGTATCCTTGGCTCCCTACTATTTATTTTTAAAAGGGAGTTGGAAGGGACTTGAGGCTACAGACTTACAGGATCACAGACAAAAAGTGGGGGTGTGGGACTAAGCATGACTGCTCTGTCAAAGAGCCAGCACAGACACTGCGGGCTGAATGGCCTGCTTCTGTGCTGTAAGTTTCTATGATTCTATGATTCTCATCTACATGCTGCCTCTCGGCGACATCGTCCAAAAATACACAGTCAGGTTCCACATGTAAGCTGATGAGCCACAGCTCTACCTCACCACCACGTCCCTCGACCCCTCCAATGCATCGATCGGATTTGTCATGCTGCTTGTCTGACATCCAGTTCTGGATGAGCAGAAATTTCCTCCAACTAAATAGTGCCCATTGTCTTTGGTCACCGCCACAAACACCGTCCCCCTATCCACCGACTCCATCCCTCTCCCTGGCCACTTTCTGTGGCCAAACCAGACCGTTTGCAACCTTGATGTCCTATTTGACACATCTATGAGCTTTCATCCCCATATCTGCTCCATCATCAAGACTGCCTACTTCCAGCTCCGCAACATCGACCGTCCTCGTCCCTGCCTCGGCTTATCTGCTGCTGAAACCCTCATCCATGCATTGGGTAACTCATGACGTGACTATTCCAATAATGGCCACCCTCCCATCTTCCACCCTCCATAAACTTCAGCTCATCCAAAACTCTGCTGGCTATATTCTAAGCTGCACCAATTAACCGTTCACCCATTAACCCTGTGCTCGCTGACCTACATTGGCTTCCGGTCCTGCAATCCCTCGATTTTAAAATTCTCATCCTTGTTTTTAAATCCCTCCATGGCTTCATCCCTCTCTATCTCTGTAAACCCCTCCAGCTCTAAAACCCGCCGAGACCTCTGTGCTCCTCCAATTCTGGCATGTTGCGCATCCCCAATTTCCTGTGCTCCTACATTGCCAGCCGTGCCTTCAGCTGCTTAGGCCCTAAGCTCTGAAGTTCCATTCTTAAACCTCTCCGCCTCTCTACCGCGCTCTCTCCTCCTTTAAGACACTCCTGAAAACCTCACTCTGTGACCTACCTGTCCTAATATCTCCTTCGTGGCTTAGTGTCAAATTTGGTTTGATAACACTCCTGTAAAGCTTCTTGGAACGTACGTTAACAGCGCTGTATAAATGCAAGGTGTTCTTGTTAAATAGAGCAGGCTATCCGGAGTGAATCATTCAGTATAGTGTTGTAAAGCTCAGAATAAAAGGGAGATAACTGCAGTCATGAAAATCGCACATGTTAGGTTGTTTGATCATTTGTATCAAACCAAGCCAATTTAAAAAAAATAATTCTAATTTGTGATTCAATTTACCGAATCTTTCTCCAATGGTTCAATTCCAGGGCAAAAGAATAAAGCCCAGCAGTAAGTGGAAAGAAAATCAGACCCGTCTCAGGACAATAGAGCAGGCAATCAGGCCGAGCTGCAAGAGAATGGAGAATCTCGCCTCAATAACCACTTGCATTTATTTAGCGCCTTTAACATCCAAACATACTTCACGGGAGCATTACCAGGCAAAATCTGGCAACGAGTCACATAAGGAGATATTAGGAGAGGTGACCAAAATCTTGATTAAAGAGAGAGGTTTTAAAGTGCATCTTAAAGAAGGAGAGGCAGAGGCATGGAAAGGTTTAGAGAGAGAATTCCAGAGCTTAGGGTCTAGACAAGTGAAGGTACGGCCACCAATGGAGGGGTGAACAAGGTCAGAATTGGAGGAATGCAGTGTTGTCCGAGGGTTGTATGCTGCCGGAGGTTACAGAGATAGGATGTGTTTTTGAATGTCGTCGAGGATCAGCATGTCGCTGAGAAATTGGAAGGAGCCAAGGTTAGATCCTTGGGTGACTCCAAAGGTAACAACAACTTGCATTTATATAATGCCTTTAACACAGGAAAACAACCCAAGGCACTTCGCAGGAACGTACTCAAAGGATGGGTGACTAAAACCTTGACTAAAAAGGTAGATTTTAAGGAGAGTCATAAAGCAGGAGAGGTGGAGAGGACGAGAGAGTCAAATATGTGACGTAAAAGAAATTAAAGTTAAAAAATAAAATCAGGGGTACAAAAATGAAGCACCAGACCCAGATGCGAGCTGAGATAGTAAAGGAAGTAATTCTGTTCATTACAAGGTCTATCCAGTCTCCTGCATTTGGACAATGAGAGTAAAAAGGCTATAGATCTGGTGTTATCCCAGTAGTCATAGTCCATGCTCAAAGCGCCTGTTTGAGCAACAAAAACTAGTTTCTCCAGGGAGGTGGGTTGGGGGGCCGGGGGTCTCAGAGGCGGGTGGGAAACCCAGGACGCCAGATTTCCTGCAGGCCCTGAAGACTTTAACGGCAGGGCCTGATTTGAATGCGAGGTCTCGGATGCCCGCCCGCAACCAGCCAGATTAAGAGGCTGGCTGGCTGTGGGTAGGTAGGCCTCACAAGCGAGGGGCCGGTCCAGGGGAGAGATTGCGGGAGGAGGACCGGCAATCGGCAGGGGTCGAGACTGGAAGGGGGTGGGGAGAGAGAGGATCGGCCGCGGTCGGGGATTGGGAGGGGACGGGGGTGGGGGGGGAGATGACGGCGAGGAATCTGGGGAAGGGGGGTGGTGTGGTCGGCCAGGGATTGTCAGCGGGGAGGATGGAGGATCGGCGCCGACACGGGAAGATCGTGGCCAGCCTCATCATCATCGTTGGGAAGGGGTGGGGAGAGGCATGGGAAGGTGATCAGTGGCCGTATGGTGGGGTCGCCGATCGCGGGGGAGAGGGGTGGGTGTCAGGACCCTGGATCCAGGAGGTAGGTATAAAGCCGCTTACCTCCTGGATGCAGCAGCCCCGCCTCTGTTTAACTGCCGGGTTTCGTAAATTGTGTGAAACCCATCCACAGGCACTGAAACACAACATGGAGGGGAGAAATATATGGAGGCTTCCAACCTCATAACAATATTCAAATTGAGGTAACGCCCCGCAGTGAGCGAGTTGACCACGCGCTCCACCCCTCCCCCTCCGGCAAAACCGGATGTGGGTGGGTTGGAGGCGGGATCAGGTTGGGAATCCTATTTTTAACACTAACTGCCCCCACGCTGCAAACGCACCCACTTTCTTCGGGGGAAATTCCGGCCTATGGCTTTAGTAAAGATATTCACTGCCGCTATCAGTGCTGGGATAACTCTGCCGCCAGCACGAGAAAACACCTGAAAGCCCCACAGCCTGTGAGGAGTAAAAGAGAAAAAGACATGAAACACTGCAAGGAAAAGGGGGAAGAAAATACACTAAATAGGCCTCGTCGTTCCCTGCGGCCCAGGTGAGGTATGCAGCCTGCCACTTTTAACTATGTTTATGTTTTTGGTACGAGGTGATGCCTCAGGCAACAGCTCGCAACCAAGAGGTTCATATCTAGGATCTGTTCATTGCTGACAGCTTTGGCTCATCTCCAAAATAATGCAATGATACTTAATGCAATGCTTAGTCCAGATATTAGTTAAAGTTCTTTCCCTGGTGAAATGCAAGGGAAAAAAATAAGAATGATTCTGGGGTGGGTTTTAACTCGGAGCGGGTTTCCAGCAGGAAACCGTTCCGGCGAGTTGACTTCCTGCCCGGCAGAGGCAACAGGAGGTCACGTTGATTTTAACTCCCTGGCCCACCACCCACTTGCCGCCTTGGAACAGGTACGAACAGGGGACAGAGCGGCTGCAGCAGGTAATATTGGGCAATCTTTGGCCGCCTTCCGGCTTTCAGGTAAGTGGCGGGGTGCTGGTTTCTCGGGCAGGTCTTGCAGGCGGGCAGTGGGGTGGTGGGAAGAGCAGCTCCTCCTGGCCCCACAAAGGAAAGCTTTAGACTTACCAGAAGGACCTCTGCTTTCTTCAGACCAGCTGCAGACTTGCTCCAACCTCGTGAGAAAGTTGAAACTGCACTGGGGTCCTACTGATCTAATAGGACCCCAATTTGCATAGATTTATGAGGCTGCTCTCGGCGGGCTTCACATCCGCCTGCAAACCCATATCAAAACACACCTCCCTCTCCCAAAAATTCCTGCCCACTCCACCTATATCTCACTCCCCAGCGTTTCATTCTTTTCTCAGAAGCTTCGATTCCATCCATGCAGAAGACTGTGCTTTTAAATTAAGAATTTTAAGCAGGAAACAAGGCCTATTCCTACTTACTGTTAGGATGTCATAGTCGCCTGCTGTGAATGTCCATGTAGATGACACCATCCCAGATTTTGGATTAATATCGAATTTCCCATCCTCCGGGTTGTCCTCAATGCTGTAGGTGATATCTGCATTAGGGCCTACATCGTGGTCGGAAGCGATCACCTTGTAGATGGGTTCAGGCTCTGTGGAGCTATTGCGTTCCGGCAGCCTAACGTTATATAGGACCTCTGGGAACTTCGGAGCATTGTCATTTTCATCCACAATTTCCACCACCACCTTTGCTGTGGACTGTCTTGGGGGAACACCATTGTCACTAACAGTCACCTGCGAGGAAGCAGAAAAAGCAGATTTTCCCCCAATACTTTCCTGCCGTTAAGACACAAATACCCGCCTCCATGCGCGTCCAGAGCCAGTGCTACTTTACGAGCTACTCAGCCAGAGGAATGTGCTGGGAAAGTGAATGGTGACATAAGTTAAGTTCAATTCACCTCCCATTCATATGCATTAACACCGGTGTTAAAAAAGCACATAGGTGGATTTGATATGAGTGCATTAAGTGTTGGTATGGGAACAGTGTCGGTCATGAAATAAACCCGATTGTTTTTGAGTCTGCAATGAGTACAGTATCCATAATGAAGTGCTCCCCACAGGAAACTCATAGTTGGGAAAGATGGAAAATCACACAGCAAATACCTGTAATTTCCAGGCAAGGAACAGCCACATCATGGAATCACCCCAGAGTAAAAGTACAGTAATGTTTCTGAGTGGGAATGCTTCAAATTGTGAGGCCCACACAGTATCAGAAGCAGAAGAATGTAGGTAAACTTATCAAAGAATCCAGCTGAAATCTTTCAAAGTAAGGTGCCCCAATATTAATCCTCCTCGTGAGCGGAGCGTTCTTTTTACAGGATCACAAACCTGATAAGCTTTCATGCACTTCTAGCCCAATTTAGAAAAGAAGGCTGAGGCTTTCTGCCTGCCTACCCCTTCCCTGCTTTCTGGGGCACATTGGATGGGCTCTGCTCAGATTCCATCTCCCCACCGTTATCTGTGGGATGCTTCTGCCAGAGCAAACTATGCCTGCCCATACGTGGGCAGGTGCATGGCAAAGCCAGGTAAATAAGGAAAAACAAGGCGGAGGCCATTTGCACTCTTCAAATGCTGGACCTATGGGCTGGCTATTGGGCTTCGTGTCCACATGGGCAGAATGGGCCCAAGAGCAAAAATTGAAGAGGCCTCTGCAGGTGCTTTCAGAGTGCTGCCAAGCACAATCCCAGTTAATGATCCAATTTTTCATTCTCTGTCAAAAGTTCTAACAGGCAACTTACTGGCCAGCTCTTTTTCCTGCTACGGTAACACTCACCCATCCTTCCCACAAGGTCTGCCGCAGTAAGCCTCCACTCCTCACCTGCCTCACACCAGACTGCGCAACGTGTTGGTAGAGGCTGGTGAGTCTGTCTCCCATGTAGAGAATAGCCTGGGGCCAAAAATATGGGCGGGGTCATGGGAGGCATCGCGGGGGCTGGTAAAATTCCTGTCCCAGCAAAGGTGCATGCCAAACAGTGGGGAAGGCGGGGAGGAGGAGGAGGGGGTTTTGGAAAGCCTAAGCACAATGATTGTGAAGATTCTGAATCTAGTCTCTGTGTAAATGATTACTAGCAGGGTTAGCTATTTTTTCCTCATGAAAAAAGTTACTTTTTTTTTAAGAAATGAATATCAAATCCAAAAATGTAATGCTGCTCCTTTGTGTGTTAAAGAAACTGAGCAAGATTTTCAACCTGACCACTGTCTTTCCTCTGACTGACATGATGCCTCAGCATATTGACAGCTAACCTGCTGGCCTTGTTCTACTCACCTCTAGGTTGTGTTCATCTCTCTTTTCACGGTCCAGCTTACGCGCCGTGGTGGTGATGAGACCTAGAACCAAAAAGAACACAACTCTTTTGTAAGATATATTCTAAAGACTAAAGCAGAAACCATTTCAGCCAAGAGTGCATATTTACAGGAAACACCATGAGAAGAAGCACATTTAGCCGAGTTAAATTGTTTCCACCCTCAAGCATCTACAATGCCTGGACAGAGAGTGGAGAGCACCAGTTCCAACTATCACAGGACAGAGAGTGGAGAAGCACCAGTTCCAACTATCACAGGACAGAGTGTGGAGAGCACCAGTTCCCACTGTCACAGGACAGAGAATGGAGAGCACCAGTTCACAATGTCACAGGACGGGAGAGTGGAGAGCACCAGTTCCCACTGTCACAGGACAGAGAGTGGAGAGCACCAGTTCCAACTATCACAGGACAGGAGAGTGGAGAGCACCAGTTCAAACTGTCACAGGACAGAGAGTGGAGAGCACCAGTTCAAACTGTCACAGGACGGGAGAGTGGAGAGCACCAGTTCAAACTGTCACAGGACAGAGATTGGAGAGCACCAGTTCAAACTGTCACAGGACGGGAGAGTGGAGAGCAGCAGTTCAAACTGTCACAGGACAGAGAGTGGAGAGCACCAGTTCACACTGTCACAGGACAGAGAGTGGAGAGCACCAGTTCACACTGTCACAGGACAGAGAGTGGAGAGCACCAGTTCACACTGTCACAGGACAGAGAGTGGAGAGCACCAGTTCCAACTGTTACAGGAGCATCCAGTCGTGCCCCGGTAACTGCCCCCAAAGGAAGTGGAGTGTGGGAAATTGCACTCCGCTTCTATTGAGGGGTGGTAAGGCCAATTCTGCGGCGGGAGCAGGACTTCCACGCTGGGAGCTAAAATTCCCTGTCCCAGAAGGTTACCGCCCCCAAGATGGGAGCCTGTGCGGGGAGGCAGAGGGAAGTGGAGGGGAGACGGGGGCGGGGGATGGAAGGGAGAGTGGTGGAGGTGGGGGGGGTGGAGAAAACCAGGGCGGGGGACGCGAGGGGCCATATTGCAGCGGAGGTCTGGGGGGGGCGAAGTGTGTTGGAGGGGCGGGCCTGGGGGCTCTGTGCCTCGGTGCGGGGAGTGTTCGGAGTGGGGTGGACGGGTTGACTGCGCAGATGGCGGTTGGTGGATGTGGTGTGGTTGGCGTCGCGGGGGCGTGGCTCCGGGGTGGCCAGGGCAGTGGGCTCGACGTCCGGGGGTATTCGGCATTTGGGAAGGATTCTGACGGGAAGGGGCGGGTTGGGTGCAGGGGGAGTGTTCCCGGTGTTGGGTGGGTCCGGAGCCGGTGGCGGGGGGGGGTGGGGGGCAGTGGTTGCATGGTCTTGGGATGGGGGGGGGGGGGTGGGGGCTAGGATGGGTAGAGACTTCTTCACTCGGGGAGTTGTTGGCCTGTGGGGTTCCCTGCCGCAGAGAGTTGTTGATGCCAGTTCATTGGATGTGTTCGGGAGGGAGTTGGATGTGGTCCTTGCGGCTGGGGGGGTTGGGGGATGTAGAGGGGGCGTGAAGCGGGCCGGGGGGGGGGGGGTTGCTGCTGGGGTGGGTGTTCAGCCATGATCTTGTTGAATGGTGGTGCAGGCTTGAAGGGCCGAATGGCCTACTCCTGCACCTATTTTCTATGTTTCTATGTTTCTTTATCAGTTCCATGATGATTGATATTAAACCACTTGTCTGACAACATGCCCCGTGTGCTTTTCATTGTGACTGAATGAAGATGCAAAGAAATGTTCATGATAAATTTTGTCTTACACTTGCCAAGTATCCCGAGCTGGGTGAAATGAATATTCCCACTAAACTAAAATCAAGAATAGCTCTGACCCTATCGAATATGTATGTCTAGTGACAGTCATTGCTTTTTTATGAAAGTATGGGTTTTTGTGTGTGTCTCACTGCCAAATATAAAGGCCTTAGAATGGGTACCGAGGATAAGCAGGATGTTATCAGGGATGAGAGACTTCATTATAAGGAGAGGATGAAAAAGACAAAGAGGAAGGATGAAATCAAATTATCAAGGAACATAAAACAAAATAGTGTCATATTCTACAGGTATATAAATAAAAAAAGGTAAGTCTGGATGGGAATAGTGCCACAAAGGGATGGACAGGATAAAATCACAGGCAGCGATAGCGAAAAGGCAGAAATATTAATGAGCTATTTTGCTTCGGTATTTACCAGGGAGACGGATCAGGCAGACATGACCTCGGAAGATGAGATTAGAAATTATATAACTGCATTTAATATAAAAACAGGAGAAATATTAAATACACTAATCAAACTCAGAGGATAAAATCCCTCATGCAGACAGATTGCATCCACGCATTTTAAAAGAATCTAGAAGAGATAGCAGAGGCACTATTACAAATATTGAATAATTCATTAGAAAAAGGTGTTCCAGAGGACTGGCAGATAGCTAATGTAATACCTATATTTAAGAAGGGGGACAGAACATGTCCAGGGAACTATAGATCAGTCAGCTTAACATCGATGGTAGACAAAAATAATAAAATATCTACTAAAGGAGAAAATAGAAAAACATCCAGAAACCAAAAATATAATGATGAATAGTCAGTGTAGATTTCAAAAGGGAACGCCTTGCTTGACCAACCTCATTGAATTCTTTGAAGAGATAACACAGAGAGTTGACAAGAGTAATACTGTTGATGTAATTTATCTCGATTTCCAGAAGACCTTTGATAAGGTGCCTCATAATAGACTAATAAATAAGGTCAAAGCATACAGTAGCAGAATAAATAGCTAGCTGGCTGCACGATAGAAAGCAGAGAGTGAGGGTAAAGGGTAGCTATTCAGAGTGGAAGAAGGTGAGAAGTGGGATCCCACAAGGATCAGTGCAGGCACCACTACTGTTCAGAATTTTTATTAACAATTTAGACTTTGGAATTTAAAACACAATTTCTAAATTTGAGATAATACCAAATTTGGAAGAGGTCGGGGGGGCGGGGGGAGGAGGGAAGATAGTCAATACTGAGGAGGACTGCAACAAATTCCAAGAAGGCATTAATATACTTGCAGAATGGACATATAATTGGGAAATGAATTTCAACGCAGATAACTGTGAGGTATTACATTTTGGTACGAAAAATAAGGAGGTCACATATTACTTGGAAAAGAAGAATCTAAGTGGGGTAGAGGAGCAAAAGGATCTGGGAGTACAAATACACAAATCACTATGTTATATATGTGAACTTGTATATATTCTGTACAGCCACTAGCGGGCTCATCCCCTGGAGTCCCAAGGGATCCCACAGGTATTTAAGGAGGCCTCACAGGTTGGAGAGGCACTCGAGACCTGCAATAAAAGACTACGGTCACACTTTACTTTGAGCTTACAGTATTCAGTCTGACTCTTTCTTCATACATAACAACTGGCGACGAGATACAGATAGCGAACCCAAAGATGCAGAGAACAGTGGGCATCCCGGAGAAATTCTTGGAGGGAGATGATTGGGAAACTTTTGTGGAGCGACGCGACTAATACTTCGTAGCCAACGAGGTGGATGGAGAAGAGAATGCTGCCAAACGAAACATGATTCTCCTCACCGTCTGCGGGGCACCAACGTATGGCCTCATGAAAAATCTGCTTACTCCAGCGAAGCCTACGGAGAAATCATACGATGATTTATGCACACTGCTCCGGGAGCATTTGAACCCGATGGAAAGCGTTCTGATGGCGAGGTACCAGTTCTACATCTATAAAAGGTCTGAAGGCCAGGAAGTGGCGAGTTATGTCGCCGAGCTAAGACGCTTTGCAGGACATTGCGAATTTGAAGGACATTTGGAGCACATTGGCCACGAAATTATACTTTGCAAACCTATGATCCGAACCTTGAGTAAGGCCATAGCGATAGCCCAGGCGTTCATTGCCACCAGTGACAATACGAAGCAAATCTCTCAGCACACAAGTGCTGCTACAAGTACTGTGAACAAAGTGATGTTTTCAAATTGCAACCTACAGGGCAGGTCACACATGCTTGCAGCTGTACGTCCACAGATGTCTCAGAGTCCACCATCAAGGGTGATGAATGCAAGGCTATTAACACCTTGTTGGCGCTGATGGGGTGATCATCGTTTCCATTCATGCCACTTCAAAAGGTACGATTGCAAGGGCTGTGGAACAATGGGACACCTCCAACATATGTGCAGGCGCACTGAAAATCCTGTTAATTCTGCAAACCTCCACGTTGTAGAGGAGGACAGATCCACGGAGGATCACGACAAACCAGGGCCTCAGACTGAGGAGGCAGAGGTACATGGGGTGCACACATTTACCACAAAGTGTCCCCCGATAATGCTGATCATTGCACTAAATGGACTCCCGGTGTCAATGGAGCTGGACACAGGCGCGAGCCAGTCCATGATGAGCAAAATGACTTGAAAGATTGTGGTGCAGCAAGGCCTCAAGGCCGGTCTTAACTCCAATTCACACAAAACTAAGAATTTATACAAAGGAACGGATTCACGTAATCGGCAGTGGTACTGTAAAGGTCTCCTGCGATGGAGCGGTGCACAAGCTACCAGTCTGGGTGGTACCGGGTGATGGTCCCATGCTGCTTGGCAGGAGCTGGCTGGGAAAGATACGCTGGAACTAGGACGATGTCCGAGCGCTATCTCCCGCTGATGACACTTCGTGTGCCCAGGTCTTAAACAAGTTTCCTTCGCTGTTCAAACCAGACATCGGGAAATTCCAAGGAGCAAAAGTGCAGATCCACCTAATTCCGGGGGCACGATCCATTCATCACAAGGCGAGAGTAGTACCGTACATGATGAGAGAAAGGGTAGAGATTAAGCTAGACCGGCTGCAAAGAGAGGGCATCAATTCATCGATCGAATTCAACGAGTGGGCCAGTTCGATTGTCCCAGTCCTCAAGGGAGACAGCACCATCAGAATCTGTGGCGATTACAAAGTAATTATCAATCGTTTCTCCCTGCAGGACCAATACCCACTACCAAAGACCGACGACCTCTTTGCAACGCTGGCAGGAGGAAAGACGTTCACGAAGCTGTATTTGACTTCAGACTACATGATGCAGGAGCTGGAGGAATCATCGAAGGACCTCACCTGCATCAACAGGTACAAAGCTCTCTTCATTTATAACAGATGCCCATTTGAAATTCAATCAGCGGCGGCGATATTCCAGAGAAACATGGAAAGCTTACTGAAGTTGGTCCCGCGCACCGTGATCTTCCAGGACGACATCTTGGTTACAGGTTGGGACACAGTCGAGCAGCTGCAGAACTTGGAGGAGCTTCTTATTCGACTCAACCATGTGGGCTCAGGTTAAAACGCTCGAACTGCGTTTTCCTGGTGCCTGAAGTGGAGTTCCTGGAGAGGAGGATCACGGCGGGTGGCATCAGGTCCACCGATTCGAACTGACTGAGGCAATCGAGAACGCACCGAGGCCACAGAATGTGACGGAGCTGTGGTCGTTTCTGGGACTCCTGAACTACTTTGGTAACTTCTTACCGGGTCTCAGCACACTGTTAGAACCACTGCACGCCTTACAGTGTAAAGGGGATGAATGGGTATGGGGCAAAAGCCAGGAAAATGCCTTTGTAAAAGCTATAAAATTGTTATGCTCAAACAAATTGCTTGTGTTGTATGATCCATGTAAGCGTTTGGTACTAGCATGTGATGCATCGTCATATGGCGTCGGGTGTGTATTGCAACAAGCTAATGATTTTGGGAAATTGCAACCGGTTGCTTATGCATCCAGGAGTCTGTCTAAGGCTGAGAGAGCCGACAGCATGATTGAAAAAGAAAGAAACTATGGGGTAAAGAAAATGCATCAATACCTGTTTGGGCTAAAATTCGAATTGGAAACTGACCATAGGCCACTAATATCCCTGTTTTCCAAGAGTAAGGGGATAAATACCAATGCATCGGCCCACATCCAGTGATGGGCGCTCACGTTGTCCGCATACAACTACGCCATCCACCACAGGCCAGGCACAGAAAACTGCGCCGATGCTCTCAGTAGGCTGCCATTGCTCACCATGGGGGTGGTGGAACCCGCTACAGGCCTGACCCCGAGGTATTTCCTGTGAGCACTGTTGTAATGTCTGTAAGCTTGTAATGTTTGTAGCGCCACACTGTGGATGTGGACATATTGTGTACTGCAAGTGCAGGGTTAATAACAAACAGAACCAGACAGATTTCCGGAGACTTCCGAGAGAGCTGCCTGCCATGTTAGGAAGCTGTGTGTGCTGTGCTCTGTAAATATATCACATTTGGGGACTGAGATGGGATTTTTCGGATGATTTATAGCTAAAAGTTTGTTGAAGGAATCAGCCAGCTGTCAGAGAGACTTTGGAAGTTTCTGTCTTTGAAAAAAAGCTACAAAATCCGAGGTAAACAGCTGTGAACAGCTAGAGATTAAAATGGCAGGTGTATTGGGATATTTGGGTGAATATAGACACGACCAGGAACGTTTTAAAGCGTATGTGGATCAGCTAGAATTGTATTTCACTGCAAATAACAGAATCGAAGTTCCAGACAATGCAGTCCAGAACCAGGCTGTGTTGTAAGAAAGCGATCTTCTTATCGGAGGCAGGGCCGGCATTATATGACACTCTTGTTAATCTGCTTGTGCCTGACGAGATAAAGGACACAACGCTTAAAGAGATTTTAATGAAGCTGGAGCAGCACTATAATCCCAAACCATTAGAAATTGCTGAAAGCTGTCGTTTCAGGATTCGGAATCAAAAGGCTGATTTAAGTATCGGTGATTACATTGTTGCATTAAAATAGCTGTCGATGCACTGTAATTTTGGAAACTTTCAAAACCGAGCATTACGGGATCGTTTTGTTTGTGGGGTGAAAAATGATGCGATCAGAAGGAAGTTATTGACAACGGATGACTTGACTTTTGAGATTGCTTGTCAGACAGCGAGGTCGTTGAGCATGGCCGAACAATATTCCTGAGAATTAACTAATAATTACGGTCATCAGTCAACCGAGGTAAATCACCTGCAGGTTCAAAGTAAAAGACAGGCATTGCCGAAAGTCACAGACACTAGAAATTCTACCAGAGCGTCGAAATCGTGCTAGAGGTGCCTGGGACAACACATTGCTAAAAGTTGTCCATACATGAAGGCAGAGTGTTTCTTCTGCAGGAAGACTGGGTATCTTGCGAAGGCATGCCGACTGAAGAGTAAACCAGCTTTTAAAGCTATGAGTCCAGCGTTCAAAGCTATGAGTAGAAATCCAAAGAGACTACATAACATGGAAGAACAACAACAGGACTAGGAGATGTTAGAGTTACACGTCATCAGGAGCATGAGGTTAACGGACAGCGATTCGGAAAGCATCAAAATCCACATAGATGTTGCGGGATTCAAGATACCAATGGAAATTGACATGGGTGCATCTGTGAGTGTAGTACCGGAGTCACTATATCGCGACAAATTGCGTGATTTCCAACTGGAGAAATCCAAGATAGAGCTGAGGGGCTACTCGGGAGAGAAAATTCCTGAGGTAGGTCGTATCACCGTATGGTGAAATATAAAGATCAATTTCAGAACTTGCCTCCAGTAGTAGTGAAAGGAGACAAGCCTGCCTTACTAGGAAGAAATTGGTTGAGCTCACTGAAGCTGGATTGGAGTAAGATTTTCTGTGTGGAAGCGAGATTTTCATCAATGGATGAGGTTATCAAGAAGTATCCGAAAATGTTCTGCCAAACGGGCTGTCCGATCCAAGGCTTCAAGGCGAGTGTCAGGGTACAGAAGGATGCTAGATCGGTTTACTACAAACCACGTTCCGTATCATATGCACTCAAAGACAAAGTTGAGCAAGAACTAAAAAGACTAGGGACTGAGAACATTATTTGTAAGATAGATCGATGTAATTGGGCTACACCCATTGTTGTTGTACCTAAGTCTGATGGTAAAGTAAGATTGTGTGGTGACTATAAAGTAACCGTAAACCAGGTTCTAGAGGGTAATGTCCCCAGTACATTGCCGAATGTAGAAGATTTGTTCACAACACTGTCGGGTGAGCAGATCTTCTCAAAACTGGATTTTACGAATGCCTACTTACAGCTTGAACTAGGTGAGGAGTCCAAGTCATGTTTGACTATAAATACTCATCTAGGCCTATACCAATTTAATAGGCTACTGTTTGGAGTGTCTTCCACCCCAGCCATATTCCAAGGGGTGATGAACCAGATTTTGCAAGGTATTGAAGGGGTAGTATGTTATTTGGATGACATACTAATTTCAGCACAAAATAGGCAAATTCATAATAACATATTGAATTAAGTCCTCAAATGGCAAGAGAAGCACAGAGTACGAGTGTCTGCTCATAAGTGTGAGTTATTTAAAAATTCAGTGGAGTACTTAGGGTAGAGAATAGACAAAGATGGTTTACATCCAACCATGGAAAAATTGGATGCAATTAGAAATGCACCCACTCCCAGGAATGTCACTGAACTTCGTTCATTCTTGGGTCTTTTGAACTATTATGGGAAGTTCCTACCAAATTTGGCTACAGTATTACATCCACTGAATGAACTTTTGAAAAAACAGGTCCATTGGAAGTGGTCAAAAGAATGCGATACAGCATTCAAGGAGTGTAAAAGCAAATTGGTAGAGAGCACCACGTTAGTTCACTATGACATATCTAAGGAGATTAAGCTAGCATGTGATGCCTCTCCGTATGGAGTTGGGGCAGTAATCTCTCATGTATTAAGTAGTGGGGAGGAGAGACCAATTGCTTTTGCTTCACGCACTCTCAGTGCCAGTGAGAGTAATTATGCGCAAATTGAAAGGGAAGCTTTGGCATTAATTTTTGGGGTCAAGAAGTTTCAAATACTTATATGGCTGTAAGTCTACCATCGTTACGGACCATAAGCCCCTAACAGCAATCCTCCATCCAAAGTCCCCAGTTCCATCATTAGCTGCAGCCCGAATGCAGAGATGGGCTTTGATTTTGTCAGCATATACATATGATATTGAATACAGACGATCAACTGATCACAGTAGTGGTGATGCAATGTCTAGATTGCCTTCCCCATCACAAGTTACATTGGATAGGGAAGAAGTGTTTTATTTTTCATACATTGATGAACTGCCAGTCACAGCTGAAGAGATTGGCAGAGCAACCAAATGTGACCCAGTGATGTCAAAGGTGTATGATTATATTGCAAATGGATGGCCAAACCAGGTAACAGACAACGATACACATCCATTCTTCATTCATAGGAATGAATTATCAGTCGATAAAGATTGTATCATGTGGGGTGCAAGAGTGGTTATAACAAATAAATTCAGGTCCAAATTATTAGGAGACCTCCATGACCAACACCTGGGAATGTGCTTGACCAAGAGTTTTGCACGCAGTTATTTATGATGGCCAGGTCTTGATAAAGATATAGAGTACATTGTGAGTCAGTGTACAACATGTCAATCGGTAAGCAAGCAACCACCACCAGTATACCATTACAGCCATGGAAATGGCCTCCCAGGGTGTGGCAAAGGCTACGTATTGATTTTGCTAAGTTAGATGGACAACAATTGTTCATTGCAATTGATAGCCAGTCAAAGTGGGTTGAGGTGTTTCCAATGTGGAAAATAACAAGTAAAACATTGGACATTTTACGAAAATTATTTTCTGCATTTGGCCTCACCGAAGAAATTGTTTCGGATAATGGACCACAATTTCCTTCAGAAGAATTTGCACAATTCACAAGCAAAAATGGTGTGAAACATAACAAGGTTCCCCCATACCACCCTGCTTTGAATGGTGCAGCAGAGCGCACTGTACAAATTGTCAAACGTACCCTCATAAAACAAATGTTAGATCCAAATCCAAGAAAACGACAGTTGTCATTGGATCACAAATTGGCTAATTTTTTGATTACATATCAAAATACTCCTCATACAACTACTGGTAGAACGCCAGTGGAGTTGTTTCTCAAACAACAGCCACGAACCAGATTCTCGTTGTTAAAGCCAAATTTGGCACAGTCTGTAGAAGAGACACAAATTAGACAAAAAGAGAATCATGATAAAGGGAGACTAAAAGAGAGAAGAGTGAAATTAAACCAGAAGGTGAGAGTGAAGAACCATCACCATAAATGGGTAAAGTGGTTACCAGGAAGAGTGGCGGAGATATGTGGTCCTCGCACATATTTGGCAAAGATGTTTGATAATGGACAGGTTAGGTTTGTTCATATTGATCATATTTTACCTACAGACACGGAAGGAGTTGAAGGTGGGAATGATTCAATTATTTCTGACTCATCAGATAGTTTTGATACACCAGTAGTAAATCCTAAATCCAATATACTGGAAACAAATCCAGGAGAGAATCAGAATGAAAGTCTGAGTCCGAGTCAGGAGAACAAAGAGCCTGAATTTAGAGTGAGTTGAAATGAAAATCAAGGAAATTCCGAGGAGGAAAACGTTCCTCAGGATGAGCCTCGATTGAGTTTAGATTCAACACCATGTTTGGAAGGTTCTGTTCGAGAGTGAAGGTATCCTCTTCGAAACAGAAAACAAGTGTTAAAGTTAAATTTGTAAATATGGAAAAAAATAAGTTTATATCCTGTTTTATGTATAAATATGAAAGTTATGTATGATGTTTGTTATGATGGCTTCTTCATTAAGGAGCGAGAAGTGTAATGTCTGTAAGCTTGTAATGTTTGTAGCTCCACAATGTGGGTGTGGACATATTGTGCACTGCAAGTGCAGGGTTAATAATAAACAGAACCACAGATTTTTGGAGACTTCCGAGAGAGCTGCCTGCCATGTTAGGAAGCTGTGTATGCTGTGCTCTGTGAATATATCACAACTGTGATTATTCACACAGCCATTTGTGCGGCCTTCTGCGCATGCGAGTGATATCCCAGAACTGCTCATGCGCGTTACCCAATCGTTTCAGCCTTGCAGTGTGGGCACATTTTCTTCAGATCTGTGGGAGAACTTGCTGGGGGAAGAGGAGAGCGACTGGGGGAGAGAGCAAGCTAGAGAGACAGACTGGGGGAGAGAGCGAGCGAAAGAGACAGACTGGGGGAGAGAGAAAGCGAGAGAGACTGGGGGAGAGAGAGAGAGAGAGAGAGAGAGAGAGAGAGAGAGAGACTGACGGGGGAGAGAGAGAGAGAGAGAGAGACTGGCGGGGAGAGAGAGAGAGAGAGAGAGACTGGCGTGGAGAGAGAGAGAGAGAGACTGGCGGGGAGAGCGAGAGAGATTGGCGGGGAGAGAGAGAGAGAGAGAGACTGGCGGAGAGAGAGAGAGACTGGTGGGGAGAGAGAGAGAGACTGGCGGGGAGAGAGAGAGAGAGAGAGAGAGAGAGAGAGTGGCGGGGGGTGAGAGAGAGAGAGAGAGAGAGAGAGAGAGACTGGCGGGGGGAGAGAGAGAGAGAGACTGGCGGGGAGAGAGAGAGAGAGAGAGAGAGAGACTGGTGGGGAGAGAGAGAGAGAGAGAGAGCGAGAGAGAGAGAGAGAGTGGCGGGGGGTGAGAGAGAGAGAGAGAGAGAGAGAGAGACTGGCGGGGGGAGAGAGAGAGAGAGAGAGAGAGACTGGCGGGGAGAGAGAGAGAGAGAGAGAGAGAGAGAGAGACTGGCGGGGAGAGAGAGAGAGAGAGAGAGAGAGAGAGAGACTGGCGGGGAGAGAGAGAGAGAGAGAGAGACTGGCGGGGAGAGAGAGACTGGTGGGGAGAGAGAGAGAGACTGGCGGGGAGAGAGAGAGAGAGAGAGAGAGAGAGAGAGAGAGAGAGACTGGCGGGGAGAGAGAGAGAGAGAGAGAGAGAGATTGGCGGGGAGAGAGAGACTGGTGGGGAGAGAGAGAGAGAGAGAGAGAGAGAGACTGGCGGGGAGAGAGAGAGAGAGAGAGAGAGAGACTGGCGGGGAGAGAGAGAGAGAGAGAGAGAGAGAGAGACTGGCGGGGAGAGAGAGAGATAGAGAGAGAGAGACTGACGGGGAGAGAGAGAGAGAGAGACTGGCGGGGAGAGAGAGAGAGAGAGAGAGCGAGACTGGCGGGGAGAGAGAGAGAGAGAGAGACTGGTGGGGAGAGAGAGAGAGAGAGAGAGTGGCGGGGGGAGAGAGAGAGAGAGGCGGGGAGAGAGAGAGAGAGAGAGAGAGACTGGCGGGGAGAGAGAGAGAGAGAGAGAGAGAGAGAGACTGGCGGGGAGAGAGAGAGAGAGAGAGAGAGAGAGAGAGAGTCTGACGGGGAGAGAGACACTGGAGGGGAGAGAGAGAGACTGGAGGGGAGAGAGAAAGACTGGGAGGGAGCGAGAGAGAGACTGGGAGGGAGAGAGGGAAAGAGAGTGGGAGGGAGAGAGAGAGAGAGAGTGGGAGGGAGAGAGAGAGAGAGAGAGAGGGAGGGAGAGAGAGAGAGAGGGAGGGAGAAAGAGAGACTGCGGGGGGAGAAAGAGAGAGACTGGGGTGGTGGGGGGGGGGAGACAGAGAGAGACTGTGGAGGGGGGAGAGAGTGGGAGGGGTAAAGAGACTGGGGGGAGAGAGTGGGGAACGAGAGAGAGAGACCGGGGGGGGGAGAGAGAGAGAGAGAGAGAGAGAGACTGGCGGGGAGAGAGAGAGAGAGAGAGAGAGAGAGAGTCTGACGGGGAGAGAGAGAGATTGCGCGTGGAGAAAGTAAGAGGCTGGGAGGGGGGGGGGGGTTGAGAGTAAGAGACTGGGGGGGGGGGTGTAGAGAGTAAGAGACTGGTGGGGGGGTAAAGAGTAAGAGACTGGGGGGGGTAGAGAGTAAGAGACTGAGGGGGTAGAGGGAGAGAGAGTAAGAGAGTGGGGGGGGGTAGAGGGGTGAGAGAGAGAGAGAGACAGGGAGGGGGTGAGAGAGAGAGAAAGAGGGAGGGGGTGAGAGAGAGAGAGAGAGAGAGAGGGAGGGGGTGAGAGAGAGAGAGACTGGGAGGGGGTGAGAGAGAGAGAGACTGGGAGGGGGTGAGAGAGAGAGAGACTGGGAGGGGGTGAGAGAGAGAGACTGGGAGGGGGTGAGAGAGAGACTGGGAGGGGGTGAGAGAGAGAGAGACTGGGAGGGGGTGAGAGAGAGAGACTGGGAGGGGGTGAGAGAGAGAGACTGGGAGGGGGTGAGAGAGAGACTGGGAGGGGGTGAGAGAGAGAGAGACTGGGAGGGGGTGAGAGAGAGAGACTGGGAGGGGGTGAGAGAGAAAGAGACTGGGAGGGGGTGAGAGAGACTGGGAGGGGGTGAGAGAGAGAGAGACGGAGGGGGTGAGAGAGAGAGACTTGGAGGGGGTGAGAGAGAGAGACTGGGAGGGTGTGAGAGAGAGAGAGACTGGGAGGGGGTGAGAGAGAGAGAGACTGGGGAAGAGAGAGAGAGAGAGAGAGAGAGAGAGACTGGGGAAGAGAGAGAGCGCGAGAGACTGGGGAAGAGAGAGAGAGCGAGAGACTGGGGAAGAGAGAGAGAGAGCGAGAGAGACTGGGGAAGAGAGAGAGAGAGAGAGACTGGGGAAGAGAGAGAGAGAGAGAGAGAGAGAGGAAGAGAGAGAGAGAGACTGGGGAAGAGAGAGAGAGACTGGGGAAGAGAGAGAGAGAGAGAGAGACTGGGGAAGAGAGAGAGAGAGATTGGGGAAAAGAGAGAGAGAGACTGGGGAAAAGAGAGAGAGAGAGAGAGAGACTGGGGAAGAGAGAGAGAGAGACTGGGGAAGAGAGAGATAGAGAGAGAGAGAGATTCTGGGGGAGAGAGAGAGATTCTGGGGGAGAGAGAGAGAGATTCAGGGGGAGAGAGAGATTCTGGGGGAGAGATTCTGGGTGAGAGAGAGAGACTGGGGTTTGAGAGAGACTGGGGTTTGAGAGAGACTGGGGAGAAAGATAGGGTGTTAGAGAGACATGGCAGGTGTGCTGGTTCAAGGAGACAATGGTTATTGATAGAAGTGATTGAAGTTAAAAATACGACTACCTGTTCTTGTTCAATTGTTCAATTTTTTTTAATACTATGAACTAAAGACTACAGCACTTTATATTTGTTGGTTGTCTGGTTGAATTGTGATTAATATTCGCATCACTTATGTGGACGTACATAAAATTAAAAAAAATGTAAATGTTAATCTTTACATGCAGAAGCTGCATGCCCTGGGCTCGAGCCCGGGAATATGATCGCCGTGTATAAAGCTCGGCGACCACCACCTTTCCCGGGTCCTTGTTCCAATTTTCTGCAACATGCAATTTTCCCACGCGCGCTTCAAGGTAACTTTTTATTTTCGCTCATTACCAACAAGAATTGGTCACCTCAGGAAAGAGCGGCTGGTTATTTGACAGGGCCACCAGCAGGTGAGCAAGGCGCCATTCAGCAAGCTAAACAAATTCTTGATTTTTAACTGGGAGTAAGAGAAATCAAGGTAGCTGGACACCAGAGAGTTCCTCTGCACGATTAAAACATTTTCTAAATCGGCGTTGTTTTCACGCATGCGCAAATTGTATTTCTCACATTCGCAAGTCGCGTATTTTTCGTGCAGACGTAAATCAACAGATTTTTCCAGAAAAAAAAGTCCCGTTTGTTCAGAATACACAGGAGGCTAAACAGGTGACCCGGTGATTACTTTCGATGTCCCATTAGGCAGGTCAGGGCTCATCTTTAGGTAAAGGGACTATTGAATCCAGGCTATCCGTGGGGATAACCATCCAGGAACCGCCCCCTCTCACCTGCTACCCTCAGGACCTGCCCCCCTCTCTGCCACAGCAATTGCTGAGAGTCGACGCCAGTCACAGTAGGTTGGGCAGTGATTGGTGGAGTGGGCTGTCGGTCAGGGCCCCTCTCCCTGATCGGATACTTTTCTTGGCTGTGTTATTAAAGCCCTGCTGTTTGTGATCCGAAATGGAGTGAGCGAGCGGCTTCTTTTACTGTGCCCTAAAGGCGACATTGATGATAACCCATCTCTACTGCAATGGGATTATTCTATGTCACTATCTTGCAAAAAAGGTTTTTCTGTTCCCAACCTAACCTTGTGCAGCAGCCTTTGTACCTGGAATCATGTTTCTCCCATAATTTGTATAAAGCCATGTCTAAAAAAGGACCCATCTCTTCCCCCTCCTGGATTGCAATTTCCTGGTAAACGGCCTTAAATTAGCCCTGCCCCTCACCATAATCACATCTCAGTTGTGCTGCCCCTCCATCAGACAATCTTATGGCCAAGAAGTGCGGTGATATGATTAGCATTGCCATTTTTGTTGAAATAATTTGCATCAAATCACTCTAGAAACCAAGAGGGTTGAAGATTGTCTTGAGAAAAGACAGGAGAAAACAGAGTGACACACTCAATGTTGAATGCAATCAGAGAACCTTTGGCAAGTGGACAAACATCTTTCAATTTGGGAAATCCAAGAAAAAAAATAACATGCATTTATATAGTGCTTTATCACATCCTCAAGACAGCCTAAAGCACTGCAAATACATTGAATTGACTGTGGCTACTTATGTGAATGCTGTCGACATTTTGCACAGAACATGGTCCCACAACGAGCAATGAGTTGGTTGAGGAAAGATAGAAAAATACCTCCTCTTCAAATCCTGCCATGAAATGTTTAACATCCATCTGAACAGTCAGACTGGGCCTCAGTTTAAGGTCTCATTTGAAAGACAGCATCTCCAGCAATGCAGCATTACTTCAGAATTGCACTGTAATATCAACCCAGATTATATACTCAGTTCCTGGAACAGGGCTTAAACTCATAACCTTCTGACTCAGGCGAGACTGTTCCTAACTGAGTCAAACTAACTCACACTACAATATGAAGCCTAAAAGACATGCATTTAGCGTGTTTTATGACCTCAGGATGTCCCAAAGCACTTTACAGACAATGAAGTACTTTTGAAATGTAGCCACTGTTGTCACGCAGAAAACGCAGCAGACAATTTGTGCGCAGCAAGGTCCCACAAACAATAATATGGTAATCACCAGATTATCTGTTTTAATGGTGTTGTTTGAGGGATAAATGTTGGCCAGGACACGGGATAACTCCCCTGCTCTTCTTTGAAATAGTGCCATGGGATCTTTTACATCCACCTGAAAGGGCAGGCAGGACCTCGGTTTAACATCTCATCCGAAAGACGGCATCTCTGACAGTGCAGCACTCCCTCAGTACTGCACTGGAGTGTCAGCCTCGATCTTGTGCTCAAATCACTGGAATGGGACTTTGAATGCACAACCTCTGACTCAGGGATGAGTGCTACCAACAATGGCATGCCTGACACTATGTCATCATCATCATAGGCAGTCCCTTGAATCAAGGATGACTTGCTTCCATGTCAAAAAGTTCGCAGGTGTTTCAATGAAGGACCTAAAATTCCAGATCCTGAACTAAATCTTGAAGGGTGGAAGATGCCTGTGCTTGGATTTTTTTAACGTGGAGTGGCCATTGCACACCAGCCACCACACGGGCTTGACAGAGCTAGGTCTTGGTCCAGTGGAAAGGATTACCCAGGACGACTGGAGACCAGCTCTGCTGCACGGACCTAGTGTGCACACATATCGCAGTGTGGGCTGGTCCGTGCTGCCCCTGGGCCCTCACCTCTCCTGGGCCCCGATCACATCCCTCCACAATCTCTCGCCGCTCCTTCGCCGCTCCTGCTGTACCTGCCCACGCTCCAATCTGACTATGTAGCCTATACCTGCTGCACATCACAGCTAAACACCCAATTAAAAAAGGTTACACACAATAAAGTGTGCAGATGTGTTTGTTGTTACTGTTACACCATTCCAAGTCGTGTCTAAACAGGTAAAGGGAAATCAAATTGCTGGTTTCTTTTTTCCAAGGATTAGTCAGACCTTGCTTACGACCTCAAGGCAATGTTAACAACACCAATACAAAACAAAAAGAGAAATGGGTAACTGCTGTATCAGATTTACATGGAATTTGTTTAAAGGGCAATAACATGTTGTGGCAGTTTTGAGTTGCTTCCTTTTCTAATTTGAAAGCTGCTTAGCTTATCACAAATCTGTGAGTATATCTGAAAGTTGATGAAATGAACTATTAAAGACCAACAAAATATTGAAAAAGGGAAGTACTTCATACTGGTACAGTTAGCTGTGTTAATGCATGAAGCTCGACACTATCCAGGTGCCTGCTTGATTGGCACCCCATCCGTTACCTTTATCACTCACTCCCTCCACCACCAGTACACCATGCCTGCAGTCTACAAGATGCACTACAGCAACAGCCAAAGCTTCGTCGACATCACCTCACAAACCTGTGAACTCTAACACTTAGAAGGACAAGGATAGCAGGCAAATGGGAGCACCATCACCTGCAAGCTCCCCTCCAAGGCATCCATCACCCTGACTTGGAAATATATCGTTCTTCCTTCATCGGCGCTGGGTCAAAATCCTGCAACTCCCTCTCGAACAGCGCTGTGGGAGTACATTCACCACATGGACTGCAGCGGTTCAAGAAGGCAACTCACACCATCTTCTCAAGAGAAATTCGGGATGGGCAATAAATGCTGGCTTTGCCAGCGACGTCCACATCCCATGAACAAATTTTTTAAAAATCAGACTTTCGTGATGGAGCATAGGGACAGGAATAGGCTATTCAGCTCCTCAAACCTGTTCGCCGCTCAATTAGATCATGTTATAGCATGGCTGATCTGCATCATAACTCCATCTGCACACTTTGGTTCCATACCCCTTAATGTCCTTGCCTAACACAAATCTATCAATCTGTTTTGACATTTTCAATTGACCTAACCTCAAAAGTTTCTTGTGCGAGAGAATTCCAGATTTCCATTATCCTTTGTGTGAAGAAATGCTTCCTGATATCACCCTGAGCGGCCTAGCTATAATTTCAAGGATATGCCCCCTTGTTCTGGACACCCACACCAGAGCAAATAGTCTATCTCTAGCTACTCTATCAGTTCCTTTAATCATCTTAAACATCTCAATTAGACGACCCCTCAATCTTCTATATTCAAGGTAATACAAGCCTAGTCAATGCAGCCTGTCCTCATAATTTACCCCTTTAGCCCAGGTATCAGCGATGGCATTATGGCTAACGACACTTCCTAGTGTCTCACTATACCACACAGATCAGAATGTCCCCATGCACAATCCTCAATCTGTCTCGACTTAGCTGATTTCAATGGGGGCAACAGTTAGTGATGGTTTAAAATAAATCAACTGTGCCTCCTACTCCTAATTGTTATCCAGTAAACTCTGCTGGAAAGTAAAAGGGCTGGATTTACCCAAGCCTACCCGAAGAAAGTCGGAGCAGGACTTCCATTCACCGCCCCAAATCCACCTGAAAGCCTGTTCTGTTTCCTCCTCCGGCCTAGTTCTGTATGTGGAGTGGGCATTTGGCGGGAATCCCACCAGCAAAAGGAGGTCCATTGCTGCAGAAGAGGAAAATGCAATGGTGCTGTAGCGCGATGCCCATTGCAGCACCATAACTGCCAGAGAAGATCTTCAAGGGATCAGATGAGACTTGAAGGTTTTGTAAACATTTTGTTTTAAACTGAGGGCCTTGGACTGATTGAGACCATTAGCAGGTTAAATATCTAGGGCCATTATTGAGGAAGCATAGGCCACTATTAGGCCCTTCCACTAACCAACGACCTTGGCATCACTACTGCCAGCCTTCTGGCATCGGCAAAGACAGCAGTGGTAATCAGTGGGAAACCAGCCTTCTTGCTGGCATTTACACATGGCAAGTGATGAAGGGGCAGCCAGCAGCCTCTTCGTGGGGGTGGAGGGGAGGAAAATTGAAGTCAGGCAGGGCTGAGGTGGTAGGACTTACTGCCTAATTTTCCCACTGTTTCCACTGGAGTTGGGGTAGAATAGAAAAGCCAGATTTAGGACACTGAAATTGTCACATTATTGATTGCAAACATTGCCCTAATCTGAGTATCTTCTTGGATGGATTTATTAATAAAATACCTCAAAAATTACTGCAGGTCTTTGTTTCAACGAACATGATTTCTGAACTTGAAAAAAGCCTATTGAAGCTACAATGTCATCACCTAAATCTACTTCCTTTATATTACTGCGGTACAGCTTTAAGTCAAAGAAGCTCTGGCAACTTACTCGAGATGCACTATGAAGTATCACTAGATGCATCTAAGGACAACTTGGAGAAATCAGTTTTCTTAGTGAAGCATTTCATCAAAAATGGAAATTCTGACAATAAACAGGAAAATCTCAGATTGTGGCCTGATGCAAGACCAATAAACGGGGGATCTTATGAATCCAACTAATGGAAAATAACTGAAGGAAGGGAAGGAAGCAATGACTCAGGGATGACAAAGAGAATGGGAAGAACTGAGGAAAGGGAGAAGATGAAGATAAAGGGAAAGGGAAGATGTGGAACTGGATAACATATTCAAATTTTAGCAATTTATTGGGAGTTGTTGCAAATTTCACAAGTTTGGTGTTGACCAATTTCTCAACATTTTTGATGTTATCAGTGTAAAGTCCTTACTCTACTGCATGAAACCAGACGAGGCACATTCCAGGGACAAGGCCACTCTGTGACCTTAGCTCTTTATTACAGGACTCCAGAAGTGATGACCCTGCATGGGACCTCCCTTTATATACCTGTGTGATAAGGTAAGGAGTGTCTCCCACAAGTTCACCCGCTGTGGTCAAGGTGTGCATCTAAGTTGAGTGTATTCAGTAATACAGTGGTGTTACCTTGTAGTTACAAACATGGCATCACCTTCCCCCGGCCCCCCCTAAAGTCTTACTGGGATCATAGGTTTAATCTTTCAGGTTGTCTACGCTCCCTCGTGGAGCGCCGCAGTTGGGGCTCTGGTTGTTGGACACTGACATGAGTGTCTGTCACGTGTGGTGATTCCGGCCTGTCCGGGCTGACCCAAGGGACTATGCATTCTTCTGATTGCTCTTGTTGCACGTTCGCTGGCCATAGTGTGAGCTCCATCTCATGGTCTTCTTCAGGTTCCTCCGTGTCCACGCTGAACCTTTTTTTTACTTGGTCCAGATGTTTACGGCATATCTGGCCATTGTTGAGTTTTACCACGATGACCCTATTCCCCTCTTTGCCAATTACAGTACCCTCAAGCCATTTGGGCCCCATGGCGTGATTGAGGACGAATATAGGATTATTTATTTCTATACCTCTCCCCCTTGAATTACGGTCATGGTACTCATTTTGTGACTTGCGCTTGCCCTCAACTAGGTCGGTCAGGACTGGGTGGATGAGGGACAACCGAGTTTTGAGTGTCCGTTTCATGAGTAGCTCTGCGGGCGGGACCCCCGTGAGCGAGTGCGGGCGGGATCTATAGGCCAGCAGGAGGCGCGATAGGTGGCATTGTAGGGAGGATCCTTGAATCCTGAGCATACCTTGCTTAATGATTTGGACTGCCCGTTCCGCCTGGCCAATGGAGGCCGGCTTGAACGGCACAGTCCTGACGTGGTTGATGCCATTGCCCGACATAAACTCCCGGAATTCATAGCTCGTGAAACACGGGCCATTATCACGAACCAGGATGTCCGGCAAGCCATGGGTTACAAAGATCGCACATAGGCTTTCCACGGTGGTGGATGACGTGCATGAATTCAGGATGATACATTCGATCCATTTCGAGTACGCATCTACTACAATAACGAACATCTTCCCCATGAACGGGCTCGCGTAGTCAATGTGAATGCGTGACCATGGCTTGGTGGGCCAGGGCTACGGGCTGAGCAGGGCCTCCCTGGGGGCACAGGTCGTGCACCTGCGAACACAGTGTTCCAGGTCTGAATCAATTCCAGGCCACCAAATGTGTGACTGGGCAATGGCCTTCATCATCACAATGCCTGGGTGCTCGCTGTAGAGTTCCCTGATGAATGCCTCCCTGAGCTTCTGGGGCATGACTACCCGGCTGCCCCATAGTAAGCAGTCAGCTTGGATGGAGAGCTCATCCATCCACCTGTGGAACGGTCTGACCGCCTCAGGGCATGCTCCGTGTGTGGGCGCTCAATCCCCAGTCAGGACACATTTCTTAATCAAGGATAGGAGGGGATCTCTGTTTGTCCAGATTTTGATCTGGCGGGCTGTGATGGGGGAGCCTGCACTGTCAACGGCATCGACAGCCATTACCATCTCAGCGCTTTGCTCAGCTGCCCCCTCGGTGGTGGCCAGTGGGAGCCTGCTGAGCGCGTCAGCACAGTTTTCAGTGCCGGGCCGGTGCCGGATGGAGCAATCATAAGCAGCTAGCATGAGAGCCCACCGCTGTATGCGAGCTGATGCGTTGGCATTGACAGCCTTGTTGTCTGACAACAGGGATGTGAGTGGCCTGTGGTCCGTCTCTAACTCAAACTTCCTACCGAAGAGATACTGATGCAGTTTTTTTTACACCATAGACACATGCAAGCGCTTCCTTCTCGACCATCCCATATCCCCGTTCTGCTTGAGAGCGCGACCTGGAGGCATAAGCCACAGGTTGTAGCTGACCCTCAGCATTACCCTGCTGCAACACGCACCCAACCCCATGGAACGATGCATCACATGTCAGAACTAAACGTTTACAGGGGTCGTACAGAGTCAACAACTTGTTTGAACAAAGTGGGTTTCGCGCCCGATCAAAAGCCCGTTCCTGACAGTCCCCCAAAACCAATCGCAACTCTTACGCAGGAGCACGTGTAGCGGCTCCAACAACGTGCTCAAGTTTGGCAGTAAGTTCCCGAAATAGTTCAACAGTCCCAGGAATGAACGCAGCTCCAATGTGTTGCAGGGCCTGGGTGCTCGTTGAATCGCCTCTGTTTTGGATTTGGTGGGCCGAATCCCACCTGCAGCAACCCTCCTGCCCAGAAACTCAACCTCAGGAGCTAAGAACATGCATTTAGACTTCTTGAGTCGCAGGCCTCCCCAGTCCAGTCGGCATAGCACCTCCTCCAGGTTGTGGAGGTGTTCCTCGGTGTCTCGACCCGTGATGAGGATTTCGTCCTGGAATACAATTGGTCCCGGAATGAATTTAAGCAGGCTTTCCATGTTTCTTTGAAAAATCGCAGCCGCTGATCAAATGCCAAACGTGCACCTCTTATACGCAAACAGCCCCTTGTGCGTGGTGATGGTGGTCAGTAGTTTGGATTAGTCGGCCAGTTTCTCGGTCATATAGGCTGAAGTGAGGTCCAACTTGGTGAACAGATTGCTGCCTGCCACAGTGGCGAAGAGGTCCTCCGCTCTTGGAGCAGGTATTGATCTTGTAGGGACACCCGATTGATGGTGGCCTTGTAGTCGCCACAGATCCAGACAGAACCATCCGCTTTTATAACGGGAATGATGGGGCTCGCCCAGTCACTGAATTCAATAGGTGAGATGATGCCCTTTTGCAACAGCCTGTCCAATTCACTTTCGATTTTTTCCTTCATCACATACGGCACCGCTCTGGCTTTGTGGTGCACTGGCCTGGCGGCCGGGTGATGTGTATCACTACTTTAGTGCCTTTGAAAGTCCCGACGCCCGGTTGGAATAGTGACTCGAATTGTTGTAGGACTTGTGAGCATGAATTTCGCTCCACCGAGGACATTGCGTGAACATCCCCCCATTTCCAGTTCATCTCAGCTAACCAGCTCCTCCCCAACAGTGCGGGACCATTGCCCGGGACAATCCAGAGCGGCAGCTGGTTCACTAACCCATTGTGTGTGATAGCCATCATTGCACTGCCTAGCACCGGAATGATTTCTTTGGTGTAAGTCCGTATGTGTCTCAATACGTTCTAATTTGGGTCTACTGGCTTTAAGCAGCTATAGCTTCTCAAATTGCTGAACTCCCATGAGTGACTGGCTAGCCCCAGTGTCCAGCTCCATGCGTACTGGGATAATATTTAACAAAACCCTCATCATCATTGGTGGCATTTTGGTGTATGAACTGTGAATATTCGCCGCGTGGACCCGCTGAACCTCAGCGTCCATCAATTTACCCCAAAAGTCATTCTGCCTCACAGAACCCTCTTCTGGTCCATCTGCCTCATATATTAGTCTGGTTGCAGGTTTTCTGCACATTCGAGCTAAATGGCCACTGAGATTGCAGCTTCTGCAGACAAACTGTTGGAATCTGCAAGATCTGGCTGAGTGTTTTCCCCCACACCTCCAGCATGAGTTAAAGTTTCCATTGTTGGGGACAAAGGGACTAAGGCCAGGAATTCCGCGCTGACTGTCCCTTTGACTGCTCTTAAGTACCCTATAAGTGGATGTCAATGGCCCCATCCCGGGCCGCATTGTCCACTGTGATGGCGTGAACGTCCATTCAGCCTGCCATTGTCTCTGTTGAGGTCCTGCTCTGGGCTCTATTGCTGCCTGGTAAATGTTGGACTGCCCCTGCTTGCCTGCGGGGCTCTGAGTAGCATTGATGATGTTGACTCCCTGATCCATCGCCGCGTTAGAGGCAGAATTGTGCGCGTAAATCATTGTCGTCTCTTCCTCCCCTGCCATGAAAGTTTGAGCTAACAACGCTGCCGCTTCCAAGGTCAAGTCCTTGGTCTCAATTAATTTGCGAAAAATTCCCGCATGATCGATACCCTCGATAAAGAAGTCCCTTAGCATATCCCCCCTGCAGGCGTCTGTGAACTCAGAGGCTGGCCAAATGCCGGAGGTCCGCTACAAAGTCCAATATGCTCTGTCCTTCTCGACGTCGGTGGGTGTAGAATCTGTGTCTAGCCATGTCTATGCTGCTCGCCGGTTTGAGGTGCTCCCCGATTAATTTGCTAAGCTCTTCAAAGGTTTCGTCCGACGGCTTTTCGGGTGCCAGTAAGTCCTTCATGAGCGCATAAGTCTTTGGCCCGCAGCTAGTCAGGAGATGAGCCCGTCACTTGTCGGTCGCTGCATCCCCCAGCCAGTCTTTAGCAACGAAGCTTTGCTGAAGCCTCTCAACAAAATCGTCCCAGTCTTCCCCAACACAGTACCGTTCCTCTGTGCTACCAGTGGCCATTCTCGTGGGTCGTGAATTCCCGTTTCTCGTCGCCACTGTAAAGTCCTTACTCTACAGCATGAAACCACACGAGGCACATTCCAGGGACAAGGCCACTCTGTGACCTTAACTCTTTATTACAGGACTCCAGAAGTGATGACCCTGCATGGGACCTCCCTTTATATACCTGTGTGATCAAGTAAGGAGTGTCTCCCACAAGTTCACCCCCTGTGATCAAGGTGTGCATCTAAGTTGAGTGTATACAGTAATAGAGTGGTGTTACATTGTAGTTACAAACATGACAATCATCACATAATATTGTTCATTCACTGTAATCAGTTAAAATAGGAATTTGCCAGCAGGTTTTTTTTTAAACCAAATTCTCCAATCTAGTTAATAAATTAAACATTAAGGGGCCGAAATTGCTCCCGACCAAAAAGTAGGCGCACTCATCGATTCGTTAAGTTTTTCTCCGCCCCAATCCATTAAGGGACAGAAGTGCTGTTGGAGTGGGGCGGCAGACACTACGAGTCATCATCGCTGCGCTGAAATAGTCAGTGTCCCACCCTTCAGTTAAAGGGAAGGACCGCTGCGAGCTCTGAATTTAGTTTAGTTAGGCCCACTCGGTCACCAGGGAGGGGTTCGGCTGGGCCAGTAGTCCGGTACCCAAGAGGGGGTGCCGGGCTGCCTGTTGGCGGCCCGGGCGAACCCGTGGCTACCATTGTCAGGCTGACCTCGGAGTCGGCCGACAATTAAAATAAAATGGAGGCGGCAGCAACGCGCCCAACCCTTTAAGGGCGTATGCGTCACCCAGCCACACAGCTTCCCACATAGGAAAGCTGTCAGTGGCACTGACCGGTGGTGCGCCACTTCCACGGGGCAATTTCCCATGGGCCAATTTCCCTCGCAGGGCGGAAAGGGGCAGTAGCACAGGCGGCGTGGGAACCCGTTCCCGTTGCTCCTGGCCCGGGAGCAATTTGGAATGGGTCGGCCCATCCATCTGCCCCCGGTCGGTGAGGTCTATCCGCTCCATTACCGCCACTTAGAGACGGTAATGGGCCTTAAAGCGGGGACAATTTTGGCCCCTAAAACTTCTTGTTTGGAGAAAAAAGACTTTCTGTTTTCATAGTTTCGCTAATTAACCCAATTTCTTGCAGCAGACAATTGCCTTGTTGATAGTTTTATTGACTCATGCACAGACAGAGACATTCAGTAATTTTGTAAATTATTGTTAATCATAAATCTTACAACAAGTCATTAAGTTGACATTAAAAATTGGCAAGAAATGTTTTTATATAAACAGGTTAGTTTCACAATTAGCCTTATTAATTGATGTAAATTGTTCCAAATGTCAAATTTCAAATTAAACAAAAATAGGGAGAGATGTAAAATGGACTGCAGATTAGTTATCACTCGTGATACAATTGCGCTCAAGGCCAACATGACCCCTTCCCCCCACCTTCAATGTTTAGCTGCTATAGAAACATAGAATGATGGAGTTTTGTTTAACCTATCTCTTTATGACAACTGCTTAAGTACTCCTGGTGGTCTAAATAAACACGTTAAGGTCACTTGTTGAAAAATGATTTTGTAGATTGAGAACTGCTTGTAAATCACTGGTTCACAGCCTCAGGGTTACACAAAGTCAGAAGAACAGCAGCAAATAACTGCCTTGCTTTCTATATTTTTGAAGCATGCGGCAAGATTTTTCCCATGGTTTCGCACTTGCGGAATCAAAGAACAAGGCCGGGATTTTGCTCACCTCGGCGGGTCTGGGGCGGGCGACGTTGGTGGCGGGTCCTGACCCCGCTGCTGGCTCCACCCCGTTGTCTAAAATGTTTTTCCCTTGATAGGGCTTGTTAAGCCTTCCCAGCATGTGTCCTGGTCCAATTAGAGGAACCGGGTCTGGAGACTTTCCAGGCTGGGATCGGAGGCGGGTTGGGTGGGCAAATGTTTTTCTCTGACAGCAGGTTCTGTCACCCTGCCGAATCATGCCCTTCACAATGTCAGGTCTGTCAACGCTGAGCAGACCTGACCGGCAGCAGTGGGGGACCCAATTAAAATCATTAGCGTCTAATTGACAAATGCTAACCAGGCTTTTTTAACTTATCATTTGACTTTAACTGCATGGCCATGGGAATCACTGTTTGGGGACCATGGCTGTCAACCTGAGGCATGAGTTCAGTGGTCATTGCTCCAGCTGATTACTTGACAGCTTCAATTGTACAGTAAAAGCTCCCACTTGACAGATCAGCACTTTCCTCAGCCACAAGCTTTTCTCAGTCCGTTTCCAGCATTGATTCTGCAGGCTTTCCACTTTCCACTCACCATCCACTCTCACCTCATTGGACGAACTCGCTCACCATTGACAAAATGCTTCTGTCATCTCTACTTCACCTGTCATCTATCCTTATCAACATGGGTGCCCTTTATACTGTCTCACCTTGATCCTCAGAATCCGACCACGATCAGTCCCAACACCAGCAGCCCAGGCACACCAGCAACAGCATCAACCTTCTCCGCGATGACCTGATGCTGCACAGGACTGAGGGCATCAGCACCCGGACACATTGCTGCCCGGGAGGCCAGGGATAGCCTCACCATGGCCACATTTACTTCACTTGACACGGTACACCCTGGCTGCCACATGATGCACCAGGTTGGCACCACCCCTTACCAACACCATAAAGCATCCCTACAATGCCCAAACCACTCCTTTCATACTCATCATCATTGTGGAAGGTACCATTATGTCTCACCATTCACTGCAACTCACTAAGCCACTTCCAAAGGTGTTACAAATAAAGGTTTCAATGTTTGACAGCACATTAACAGAAACATTATATGAACATTGGATAAAATACTGGATGGGTGAAGGTGCAAGGTAAGTTGGTGTGGGTAAGGATGTGCAGGAATAGGGTAGGAAAGGCAGAGTGATGGCGATGTGATGAGAGGCACAGGAGGATGAAGTTGAGTGTGGCTTTGTATTAAAGTTTTGTGATCTAATGAGATAATTGAAAAGTTTGTGCCACTGCACCCAGATCCACCGGACTACATCCCTGCGTGAGGTCTCCTGTGCAATGTGCAACCAGGCTGTGTTCATGTCCTGGGGAGGTATCTTCTGCCCATGGGAAGGGAAGAGGACCTCCCGGCGTGCACTGACTCCCTCCATAGGCTTATGGGAGAACCTGGGTGCAGCCTGCACCTCTGTGCAGTGGTTGTCAGTGTTTGCAGCACTTCAATGCTGTAGAACACTGACAGCACAAATGTCAAAAGTAAGGTGGCCATAGTCCCTTTAAGGAAAGCGGTTCAAGATGTGTCATGAATAACATCACCAGACACACTCGATCTAATTGGCGATGGAAACGCAAGTTCATTTTAGGCAGCGGGATGGAGCCAGCAGCAGGGCCAGGGTCCACCACCGACATCGCCCGCCTTGAAGCCGCCGAGGTGAGCAAATTCTCGGCCTACATGTCCTTGCATCAAGGAGAGCAACTACATAACTAATAAAAGCAAACAAGGAACAGCATACATCTGCTCTATTAACCTAAAGGATTTTAACTATTTTAGTCTTAGCCAAATTTAATCATCAATTGGCCAAAGTTCAGTTGAAAGGTGTTTTAAAATTTGCAACTCTAGCTGTCAGTTACTTAAAGGTAGTGATATCGGAAAATTATATTTTCAAGCTCAACAATATTGCAATGGCAAGTTCAAAACTGTTGGTAATTTCTCCTTTTTACCAACATAAATTTATATTGCAAGTTGAATAAAGCATCTCCCAGATGCTGTTAACCGATATTTTGAACTTGTTTTTAAGTGTCAGTTTTGCTTTTGCTTAAGCAACAATATTCTGCAGTTTTCTATTAATGAAACCTTGGACAATTCGATACAAAATGACCAGGAACCAGAAAAAAACCACAAAATCAGCACTATCCAAGAATAAGACAAAATACTTTGTCCTGCTGACAGGCACAGTCAGTATTGGAATGACCAGAACTCTTGTCGATAGGCAACAATATCTCTAGAAATCTATCCGTTCAGAATCCACCTATAAAAAGATTTATGCACCAGCCCAATTTGCACAGGTAGAGGCTTAATCAGAGTCCATTTATGTACAAATTAATGAATCATAATACACTGGGTCAGAGCAGTCTATCGATAATCCTTCAATGCATTTATATTTTGTCTATAAATCTGTCATTCATGAAAACTTTAACAAATTTAAAGTTCTCACTTCCTGGGTGGTAAAGGTAATGAGGAATTCATGAAGAAAACATATATTTGGAATAACACTATAGAGAGCAGACAATAGCTATACAGGTATAAGCAAACAAAACATGAGGAAATACTGAGCATTTAAAAAACAATGGTTTCAGACAATATTAACATACCAGTCTTTGGGTCAATAGTAAAGAATCCTCTTGGGTTTTCACTAGTGATCCTGTACGTCAGCTGACCCTGTGAACTGGAATCAGGATCTTCAGCATCAATGCGAAGAACAGACTTATCTTTCGGGGAGTTTTCAATGATTGAAGTATAGTATACAGGAGCCGTGGTCTGAGGAGGATTATCATTAACATCTATAATTTTGATGAAGACTTCGGTTGAAGTGACCAGAGGGGTGGCTCCTAAATCCGTAGCAAGAACTGTCAGCCAGTAGTGGGGGTGTCTTTCACGATCAAGGAGCTCTGCAGTCTGTATTATTCCTGTAGTGAAAAGAAAAAACATTATCTTTAATGACTGAGGCAAACAACTCAGGTTTTATGTAATGTAGAAGACAATTAGGGGGGAATTTCAACCTCACTCGCTGGCGGAACACTCATGGGTCGGGGCAACACTGGTTTTACATCTTGCCCGATTTTACTCCCCATTGAAGTCAGCGGAGAATAATATCGGGCGACGTGTAAATCCAGCATCCACCCGATCCCATCAGTTTTCCAATGGGCAGGTTATCTGCCCTCCTAATATTGCTCCATAAGAACATAAGAAATAGGAGCAGAAGTAGGCCATTTGGCCCCTCAAGCCTGCCCTGCCATTCAATGAGATCATGGCTGATCTTCTACCTCAACTCCATTTTCCTGCACTATCCCCATATCCCCATTTGATTCCCTTAATATCCAAAAATCTATCGATCTCTGTCTTGAATATACTCAAACATTGAGCATCCACAGCCCACTGGGGTAGAGAATTCCAAAGATTTGCCTCCCTTTAAGTGAAGAAATATCTCTTCATCTCAGTCCTAAATGGCTGACCCCTTATTCTGAGACTGTGACCCCTGGTTCTAGACTCCCCAGTCAGGGAACACATCCTCCTTGCATCCCTCCAGAGACTATATTGTCAGTATCTTGCCATAAGGGCAAAAAACAAACCATCAGTGTTCCCCCGAAATGCACTAAACGAGTCATATATAGAATGAGGAAGTGGATATATAAGCCTTACAGAGTTATCAAATATGCAAGAGCACTGGCAATGGCTCGCCCGGGGCCCAAGTGGGGTAAACGGTGTGGCTTTACGCTCACAAGTCCCACAATTCTTGCAGTGGAGGTGGAGGAGGAGATGTAGGTATGTCCACACAAATCACATGGCAATAGAAGTGGTTTCTGCAATGATACTCCCAGAATTGAATAGCTTTATATCATCTTTTCAAAGAAATACCCATTTTACTGAATTGAAGGCAAATTATTGATCTAGTTAGGAGATTGGTTAGGCAATAGAAGGCAGAGTAGAGTGTAGAGATAATGGTAATATACTCAAATTGGAAGGAAGTGACTAGTGGTGTCCCACAAGGATCTCTTGAAAAAAGGTTGAGGGGTAACCTAATAGAGGTCTTTAAAATTATGAAAGGGTAGATAGAGAGAGAATGCTTCCACTTAAGGGAGAAGAGCATAACGAGAGGCCACCAATATAAGATAGTCACCAAGAAATGCATTAGGGAATTCAGAAGAAAATTCTTTAGCCAAAGAGTGGTGAGAATGTAGAACTCACAGGGAGCAGTTACAGCAAATAGTAGATGTATTTAAGGGGAGGCTAGATAAGCATTTGAGGGAGAAGGGGATGGAGGGTTATGCTGATAGATTTAGATAAGGAAAAAAGGGAGAAGGCTCGATTGGAGCATTATCTCCGGCATAGACTGGTTGGGCCGAATGGCCTGTTTCTGTGTCGTATATCTTTTGTAATCCTCTGTAATCCCATGATCTGTGCTGGGGCCTCAACTATTCACTATATTTATTAATGACTTGGATTACTCAATAGAGAGCTATATATCCAAGTTTGCTGCTGACATTGGTGGCATAGTAAGTAGTGTAGTCGGGAGCATGAAATTAGAGAGAAGTTGATAGATTAAATGAGTGAGCAAAACTGTGGCAGATGGATTTCAATGCTGGCAAGTGTGCAGTCATCAATTTTGGACCAAAAAAAGAATAGGTTCAAACATTTTTTAAATGGTAAAAAGCTAGGAACAGTGAAGGTCTAAAGGGATGTATGGGTTAATGCACACAGATCACTAAAATGCAGTAGTCAGGTGCAAAAACTATACAAAAGTCTAATGGAATGTTACCCTTTATAAGTAGAGGCTAGAATATAAAGAGGAGGAAGTTTTGCTACAGCTATACAAAGCATTGGTTAGTTCACATCTGAAGTATTGTGTACAGTTCCAGGAACCCTGTTGTTGCTATTGTTGTAGCAAGGATATATTGGCCTTGGAAGGAGTACAGCGCAGAGTCACTAGAATGTTACCAGGGCTCCAAGGGTTAGACTATGAGGAGAGATTACATAAACTAGGTTTAAAATCCCTGACTATAGAAGGTTAAAAAGTGATTTGATTGAGGATTTTAGGATTTTGAAAGAAATTGATAGCGTAAATAAAGATACTTTTTCCACAGGTGGGGGAGTCTACGACAAGAGGACATAACCTTAAAATCAGAGCCTGGCCATTCAGGAGAGAAGTTAGGAAACACTTCTTCACACAAAGGGTGGTAGACGTGCGGAACTCTCTCTCCCACAAAAGGCAGTGGATGCTAGCTCAATTAGTAATTTTAAATCTGAGATTGATAGAATTTTGCTAGCCAAGGGTATTAAGGGATATGGAGCCAAGGCGGGTGTACGGAGTGTGGATACAGATCAGCCATGATCTTATTGAAAGGCGGAAGAGGCTGGAGGGCAGAATGGACAACTCCTGTTTCTATGCTCCTTTGTATTGGAGAGCTACTGTTATAAGCAGGATTCATAATTTTCAGGAAACAGTGGAGGACTGCTGAAAAAAACCCTAACAGTGGCCTTTAAATTTACCCACTTGCATATTAACAAAAACTCACAATGAATGTCCAAATGTTCAGTCTATTTTTCGTGTTCATTTCTGGTACGCAACAGATTTTCATTTTACAATATACTTCCAGTTCCAAAAATGTTCACACTGTGCAGCAAGCCTTTGCGCAAATGGTATTTCCAAGTCTCGGGGCTGTTTACATACAGAACGGGTGCATCTCCTTACCTTCAATACTATTTTCAAACCACAAATCCAACTGACAGATTTTCAAATGTTTTAACATGTAAAAATTAAGAGCCACACAAACCTTACATTCTTACATAGGTAGTGGTGTGTTCCCCCTTAAACTGTGTTCAGTAAAAATAAACATTCTGTAATCTTATTGAAATTTCTGTAGTTTGAAGGTATCCCTTCCAGTGGGAGTAACTTTTGACTTTGGGCGATAGTGTAAAATGGGCGCTATCGATTCATCTGCCCTTTATACATCTCCCCCAATTTTCAAAGATTTCCAAGCTATTGACTCCAATCTGCTGATATTTCCCATGAAGGCTCAATAAGATTAACACCTATTCCAACTTAGTAATAGTTCCATCAGGCCAATCGGGAATACTGTTCTATGCAGCACTGCCATCTTTATGGATCACAGGATTAATACTGAGACTGCATTATCATAAATTTATTTTCTAACCTTACCTGAAGCTCCAGTTGGTAAGGAGACTGAAATAGTTTACATTAATTCCTGATAAAAACTGCTTTTTTAATCCTCCAACTTGTAATGAGGTTTGACTTTATTTTGTAAAATGGCAATAAATTTTAGATGATAAATTTTAAAAAGGCTCAATCCTCAAACATTCAGTAATACTTGTTATTCAAATTATTTTTCCAGAGATTATAATGAAATCAGTTCAATCCAAATTAGTGGAAAGTATGATCAGGGAGCCTAAGTGGTTGTCTATTCTTGTTTAGCATTTCTGCTCGTGTTCTTACCTGTTACTTCATTAATGGTAAAGACTCCAAGACCTGTTCCACCCTTGATCAAATAGCGTATCTCACCATCCTTCCCTTTGTCTTCATCCTGAGCAGTGAGTCTCATCACTGAGGTTCCCACACGCACCCCTTCACTGACAGAGTCTTTGAACACAAAGGAGGAGAAGTGTGGTCGATGCAGATTTTCATTGACATCAATCACTTCGATTTCCACATAACAGGTGGTGCTCTGAGGACGGGGTTTTCCACTGTCAGCAGCATGAGCTGTTAGATTATAAAAATTCTCATTTTCAAAGTCTAATTGCTTATTGATACGGACAGCTCCTACTATTTTGTCAATTCTGAATGTATTTTCTCTAGTCGTTATCAGGCTGTAGCGCACTTCACCTCCCTGTCCGAGATCTGGATCATAGGCCTCAAGCCACACTATGACAGTCCCTACTGGAATATCTTCAGGAACTCTCACCCTGTAGTAGGATGGGACAAACTGAGGTGGGTTATCATTGGCATCTTCCAAGACTACTGTTAGATCAATGGTTGAGAATAGCTGGGGGTCCAGTTGAGGCTGATCCCTGGCTTCGATTTTCAAAACATATATTGGATGAAGCTCTCGATCTAATTTACCAGTGACACGCACTTTCCCTGAAGTTTTGTCAATGGAAAATGTTTTGGTATCAGTCAGAAGTGAGTATTTTATTTCTCCATTTTCTCCCATATCGTTATCTTTAGCCTTCACCTGGGCTATAGTCCTTCCAAGCTCTGCATTTTCATGTACTATTACTGAATAACTATCTTCCAAGAATATTGGTTTATTATCATTTGCATCCAGCACATGCACTGTTAACAGCCTCCAAGTGGATTTTTGAGGCATTCCAAGATCATAAATTGTAATGTTTAAAATATAAAGATTTGTTTTTTCATAATCTAAGGGTAACACAACTTTCAGTTCTCCAGTCTCCATCTCTGCAATGAAGCAACTGTCTTCATTCCCATCCGAGATCACGTAGACCAGCTTGCCATTGAAACCAGAGTCAGGATCGGTAGCATGAATATTCAAGAAGGTTGAATAGACTGGGATGTTCTCTCTTATGTCAATTGAGTTTGGAAAATTAATATTAAATTGTGGAGTATGAGCATTGACAATGTGGATATAAGAGAATGAATCTTCTTCATGTGGTTGATGGTGTGGTTTAACAGAAAGCAGCAGGGTCTCTGCTAACATTTTAATTGCTCCAGTGTCTTCGCAATGCATGCTGACCATTTTCAGTCTATCTGTAACAGTGAGGTTAACATCTATAGTGGAAGCATAGTTCTCCCCATCTGAGGCGGTGATTTTAAGATTAAAAAATGACATCTTATTGACAGGATTGTAAGGGAAGGGGTTCTTCAACATTAGTGCACCAGAAATTGGATTGAGATCAAAAAAATCCAGTTCATTACCAGACAAAAGCTCGTATCTGATTCCTTGCAGTTCATCTGCATCTACTGCAGAGACAGTGGTGATGAGGTATCCCACAGTGAGATTTCTTGAAACATTACCATGGCAATTGTCCTTCTCAAACAATGGCTTGTTGTCATTCAGATTCTTCAAGTAAATTGTGACAGGGACTTCCATTTCATAGTCATATGGTGATCCCCAGTCAGAAGCCCAAACTCGTAGGTGGTACACTCGCTGCATGAGTTCATAGTCCAGGTCTTCAGATGTCACAATAGTCCCTGTGAAAGGATGAATGTTGAAAGGAACAGGAGCTACATTGGCAATGCTATACGTCACATAGCCATTTTCACCTTGGTCTTTGTCAGTTGCATTGACGGTTAAGATACTTGTTCCAATTTGGACATTTTCATCAATACTCCCCTGGTATGAAGATGCTCGGAACTCTGGAGCATTATTATTGGTGTCTATGAGATCAATAATAATACTGGTGGAGATCTGGCCAACACTGGTCTTTACTTTCAATTCAAAATGGGATTGTTCCAAGAAATTCAGTGCAGCATTAGTGGTAATGAGACCAGTTAGACGATTTATCCTAAATTTGGTACTGTCATGACTGCGTTCCAGATAATATGTCTGATTTGGAAGTTTAGGTTGAGCTTTAACCATTACAACAGGACTATTTGGTGGTGCAAACTCACACAATCTAACCTCATAAACGTCTTCCTCAAACTTTAAGGCTTCAGTCTGCTTTGCTGGTATGTGAATAACTTTTATTGGTGAATAGTTAGTTGGGTTGCTTTTAACTCTGGCTTGCAGAGACAAATTATAGCCAAGGGAATTGCTCAACCAGTTTGCCTCACTGATATATATTAGCTTGAACTCCCTACTGCCTTGGTAGAATGGTACCACTCTGAAAAGGTGCAATGAGTCCCCATCCACAATGTCCACTGCATCTACTCCTTCTTCAACTGTGATAATAGCATGTGTGGCACCGTGGTCAGTTCCAGGAGGGGTGAAACGTACAGAGAGAATTCCTGGCACTCTCGTACCAGCCTGCTCTACATTGACAGTCAGCTTCGCCACACTACCAATCCCATTGCCTCCAAACAGCTTCATCATGCGGTCCACTGCCAAGATTTCTAGGATGTACTGCTTCAGAGTTGTGTAATTCAGGTTTCCCGCCAGTGTGACAATGCCACTACTGGGATGAATGGCAAACACATCGGTCCTGTCTTTGAAAGCATAATAAAACTCTGCATTGCTTCCGATATCTGCATCTGTTGCAGTGACTCTGGCAATGCTGGATCTCAATGGGGTATCCTCTGTTATGGAGACAGTGTATGACAGTGGTGAAAAAAGAGGACGCAAGTCATTTTTATCAAGGATTTGGATCATCACCTTAGTCCACACTTCATGTTGGAATGTTCTGTCAGATGCCTGGACTGTCAGCAGATAATGATCCTTTACTTCTCTGTTCAAAACAGCCATGTTGGTACTTCTGGTCCTTATGCGTAAAAAGCAGAAGTCGCCTACCAAGTATTCCTCAGCTTTGAACACATTCGTATTGTCTCCAGAAACAATTTTGTATTTAATGTTCCCAACAGCCTCTGTGATCTGAATGCCCATTTTTATATTGCTTTCGATGTAGGTCTTGGGGGAGGAATTTTCATAGATAGTAGCATTGTAAACATGGTGGGTAAATTGGAAAGGTGAGGTGTATGGTTTCTCCAGATTCACTTCAGAAATGCCAACCATCACCAAAAGTGCTACAAGTCGTAAGCTTTTTGCTGCCATGGTTCAGTGCATTGGTGCCCTTCTTAAAATCTGCAGGAAGACAATTTAAAGTGATTAGCTCCTTTGAACCACAAACTCCTAACATTAAAAAAACAGCAAATCTAGAGATAAAACTCTTCTCCCATTTAAAGTGCAAGCTCATCTTTGACCCTAGTTTCAACCTGGATATCCTGGTATGCCTGTGTCATGGAGGCTTCCCGCTGTCTGGCCTTAGCAAATTCAGCAAGTTTATATTGGGTTGCCATCAGCTAACGCAGCAGGGAATCATGGTGGTAACATCCTCTAAGCTCAGTATAAAAGTTTCTCACCAGCACACATTAAAAATAAGTAAACACCATTGCTCATTTTTTCCCCCATCATTTAAGAACCAGGATCCTCCTACCACAGTGTGGTATATTGACTTAGGTATCCCCAAGAAGTTCTGTAACAAGAGGCAAAGTTTGAATCCTGAAAGTTAATCCATTAGGAAAAATAATATATAATGTTAGTAAGCCATTCTTACATTATTGTCCAGTCCACTCCACAGTTTTTGATTCTCTCCTCCCCTATGTTTTTTCCTTTAGTTCCCTCTGCCTCACTCTATACGTACTCAGTCTTCTATTCTATCCTCCATGTCTGTTTCTACTCTCCATGCATTTTGAGTTCCCTCCTTGCCTCCTATATCTTGGTGTACATCTGCATAGCATCTTCCTCCTGGACACGTTCTAACCAGCAAGATATTTAGCCAAATCATGTGTAAACTGGGGCTGTTCCAGCTTTCCCTTTGGCCTGAAGCTATTCTGGTTCCTACAATTGCAATACACTGATTTTAGAGAGAGAGTCTGGGATGTCCGCAGCTCTGGGAATTATTCTGAACTCTCTTTTGTTACAAGTGCCAGAGCAGGCGTATGCACTCATATTTGCATAGAGACCAATTAGAAAGAGTCGAGATTCTGACCAGGCAAGGGGACAAAGACAATTTTATAAAAAAATAAGCTTACAAGAGGAGAAACAGGAATTTTCGTGTTAAGTGGGCGGGTGGGGGTCAGGATACACGCAGGGGCTGCCCGGAGGAGTCAGTGTGGGGTCCTATGGATTTCAGTCTTGGGCCCACATTATAATGTGGTCAGTTAACTGCCAGCACAAAATACACTCCCTAATACACAGCTCCCCAATCTGGAGGTGAGGTATCGCGCAGGATGATCATTTGTGAAAAGGCCTACGGCAGCACCTTAAGGGGAAGGTTTACTTAGAGTGAGGAATACAAAGAAGCAGGACTTTGGAACAGCAAGTATTATGCTTGAGAAACCTACAGCAAGCAGCAAGTACATAACATTCCAAAGCCAAAACCCATGGGTAACTTCCATAGAACGGTTTCTCACACCTCCATCCAGCCTTCCCCGACAGCAGCAGCCCTTTAATCATTGCTGGAAATGGCTGCCTCCCAACTTGCAGGAACTGGCGGTAGTCGAAAATGGCACTGGGGTCTTAACTGCAACGTTTGACCCCGATTTGCAGATCTGTACGAGGCTCTCGCCTGTTTCCATTGGGAGCTCTGGCCACCAGGGTGCAGGTCCACCCAACAATCGCGGCAGACATCGACACAGTGGTAAGTTGGCACGAGTACCTGCCACCTAATTGCGGTTTTGTTAACTCCCCTTTTGTTAAAGCGCAAACGGATGCGCTATCGATGCAAAAGTTGCCCCCAAACAGCAGGACAAAATTACAATATCAACACTGAAGCTTGTGAAGATCGCAGGATGCCAGTCAAACAATTCTGGATATGGGGAGGGTGCAGAAATTTGTCTTGGACGGCAACACAAATTGGGTGGCAACTTTCCCCCTAAGCTGCGCACCGATCGGGAGGTCCCGCTCTGCTGGAAAACATACTGCGCAGCCGCGCAAATTTAAAGGGACCACGCACGGAAAAAATAATTAGAGGGAACATTGTCGGGCAGTATCGCTTTTGTTGCCCGTTATACACAATAATCAGATATTCAGCTCCATTGACATCAATGGAATTGAATATCGGTGCGACGTATATCAGGCAGTCGATGGGGTATTATGCCTGTTTTGAACTACCGACCAAGGCGAGTTTCTACCCCTTTGTATCTAAGCCATGCTAAATATACCCTTCTTTTTAAATATTTGACACATGGATATAAAAACAATGACAATTATGGCATTTAAGAGAGAGTCAATTTGAGAATTCGTCAGGAAACAAAGATAAGGGCCATAGGTATTCGAACTATTTAGACCTGGTACAACACCGCTGCGCAGCACAGGTTTATCTTTAGAAGCAAATACTTTAGCAGGTTCCTGTGATTCAGCATTGCTGCTACATGTCGGAAATTTAATAGCACACTGCTTTTTGCTCCAGTGTTCAACCTCAGAGGTCAAGTGTGCAGAATGCAGTTGTTTATAGAAGCTTTACCCTTATACTCAAACTAATCTGAACATGTACCAATAGGAATGGAATACAACAAATCCTATTCTATGTGTTCTTTAAAATAGCTCAGGATACCTGAATCAAAGTTTGCCAATCATACAGGATGTAATCGGATGTTCATTATTTCCTGGCAATTATATAGCAGTGCAGTACATCTCATTTTTGCAGCTTCCTTTGACTCATGCAGATTACAGATCAATCATCTGATTCATGGTGCCCGTCACGGGACCTGGGTGCTAGTTGAGGCCCACCTCCCCTTCATTTATAGCCCTTGGCAGACCTATGTTTCTTTGGGCCTCTAGTCTAGCTGTGCAATGCTACCAGAGCTGGAAATCAGTTTTGTTCCCTCTCATTTTCTTACCATCAACAAAAGAAAACATTATCAGCAGGCATCACTATCCCAGTAGATGAAAAACCTGATTAAATTAGAACTAATCAACAGAGCTATTGAAGTTCAGATAAATGTGATGTAGTACATTTTGATAGGAAGAATAGGGAGGTCATTTATTACTTGGATGGTACGAGTCTAGGTGGGGTAGAGGAACAAAGGGATCTCGGAGTACAAATACACAAATCACTAAAAGTTGCGACACAGGTTAGCAAGGCCGTAAAATAAAGCAAACCAAAATTAGGGCTTATTTCTAGAGGGATAGAATTGAAAAATAGGGAAGTTATGCTAAACATGTATCGAACCTTGGTTAGACCACACTTAGAGAGTACAGTTCTGGTCACCATATTATAAAAAAAATATTGAGGCACTGGAGAGGGTGCAGAGAAGATTTACAAAGGTGATACCAGAAATGCGAGAGTATATATATCAATATGGATGAACAGGCTGGGTCTCTTTTCTCTTGAAAAAAAGGTGGAGGGATGACTTAATAGAGACCTTTAAAATTATGAAAGGTTTTGATAAGAGTGGATTCAAGGAGAATGTTTCCATTTGAGGGGTAGAGCATAACTAGAGGCCATCAATATAAGATAGTCACCAAGAAATCCAGTAGGGAATTCGGAAGAAACTTCTTTACCCAAAGAGTGGTGAGAATGTGGAACTCGCTACCACAGGGAGTGGTTGAAGCGAATAGTATAGATGCATTTAAGGGATGGCTGGTCAAGCATATGAGGGAAAAGGGAACAGAGGGTTACACTGATAAGAGTTAGATGAAGAAAAATAGGGGGAGGCTCGAGTGGAGCATAAGCGCTGGCATGGACTGATTTGGCCGAATGGCCTGTTTCTGTGCCATATATCCTATGTAATTTAATAGGATTATTGGTCCACGGGTTCTCTTGATAGTGAATCAGTGTGTTTATCCAGTGGATGGAATATTCCAAATTTGCAACCCCATATGTATCGAGTTAGGTGCACAGCAATTGAACTCAACACTCCTGAGTTCCTGCCCTTGATGGCTCTCCAGTGACTCTGGCTGGAAGTGTAAGTGACTACATTATAACAGTGACTACACTTCAAAAGTACTTCATTGGCTGTAAAGCGCTTTGGGACAACCTGGCCATCACAGTCAAACTTAGGTCCATCCTGATCTCATGTCTATGTACATCTACTTTTCTGCAAGGATCACTGGATCAGTGCTTGTGTACAGTAGAATAGAGGTTCTGTTATTGAATTAGTAATCCAGAGGCCTGGACTAATGATCTAGAGACACGAGTTTATAATCCCACCACGGCAGCTGGGAAATTTCAATTCAATTAAATAAATCTGAAACAAAATTACCAGTATCAGTAATCAGAAACTGATTGTCGTAAAAACCCACCTGGTTCACTAATGTCCTTTAGGGAAGGAAATCTGCTGTCCTTACCTGGTCTGGCCTATAATTGACTCCAGACACACAGAAATGTGACTGACTCTTAAGCCCTCTGAAGTGGCTTAGCAAGCCGCTTATTGAAGAAAGCGGCTCACTACCACCAACTTCTCGAGGGCAAGTAGGGACGAGCAATAAATGCTGGCCTTGCCGTCGACACCCACATCCTGTGAATGAATTTAAAAAATCTTAAATGGGAGCCCTGAGTGTTAACACAGGCCGATTGTAGCACTCCTACCACTATCTCAGCTGAAATCAGCAAACTGTGCACACCAGGGATGTGAATTTGGGACATCTCTCGTCTTTATCATGCAGTGCCAGACGAGGTGGTGCAGTTATCCAGTCAGTCACTGCCGAGTCAGGTGCTGTTTTAATTGTTCAGTAGCCGTCTCCTGCTTAATGGTGGTTTGGTTGCTAGGGGAGCATCTGCCACATAACGTGAAACTTCTTCAGGTGGGCAGAGAGAAGACTGCTAAAGGTTTGGATGCTCAGTGCACAACTTCATTTCAGAGTCAGAAGGTTGTGGTTTCAAGCCCACTTCAGGACTTGAGCACATTTTCCAGATTGACATTCGAAGAAGTACTGCCTCGTCAGAGGTGCTGTCTTTTGGACAAAATGTTAGACCCTGTCTGCCTGCTTAATAGGCGCAAATGATCCCATGGCACCATTTGGGAGCTTTCCTGGTTTTCTGGTCAAATTTCCTCCCTTAATCAACACCAGGAACAGAGTATGTTTTTTTTATTCATTTACTGTGATTCATTTACTGTTATTCATTTACTGTGATTTACTGTATTCATTTACAGGGAATTAAGGGTTACGGGGAGCAGGCGGGTAAGTGGAGCTGAGTCCACGGCCAGATCAGCCATGATCTTATTGAATGGTGGAGCAGGCTCGAGGGGCTAGATGGCCTACTCCTGTTCCTAATTCTTATGTTCTTATGTTCTTATGTACTGTATGTGGGACATTGCTGGGCAATCACTATTTTATGTTCATCTACATAATAGTGATTGCATTTCAAAAGTAAGTCCTTGGTTTTAAATCTTTTGCAGATTTCTAAAGATATGAAAGGAGCTAAATGAATACCAGGTCATTCTGTGTATCACATGTACGACACAAAAATATTAATATCTAATAAGTTTTAACTTATGGGCTCATGACACATGACAAAATATAAATCAAAACATCTTAATTATCAACTCAGAGAGTGGGGAAAATAAATATTGTCCAATGAACAAATGGTAGGGAATAATCGATTCCTTTATATGCTGAAACAGGGACGTAGCAATATCGCACAAGTGAATAATTTAAGAAGTTCCCTGTCCCCTATTCCAATACAGACTTTTCTCACCATTTTCTTTAAACATTAGTACTAGGGTTAGAAGGGGACAATTTACCATTTCTTACTTAAGCAAAGGTACCAGGTATAGTGGATAGAAAGGACCTATTTCCCTTAGCAGAGTGGTCAACAACCAGGGGGCATAAATTTAAATTGATAGAAGATTTAGAGGGGATTTGAGGGGAAATTTATTTACGCAGAGGATTGTGGAGGTCTGGAACTCACTGCCTGAAAAGGTGGCAGGGGCAGAAACCCTCACACATTTAAAAAGTACTTGGATGTGCACCTGAAGTGCCGTAACCTGCAGGGCTACGGACCTAGATCTGGAAAGTGGGAATAGGCTAGATAGCCTCTTGTTGGCTGGCATGGACCCGATGGGCTGAAATGGCCTCCTTCCATGGTGTAAACTGCTATGATTCTATGAAATTCATCTGGGCATGTTTTGGCTGCTGCCCTGGCAATGCACGCCCCAAGGCCGGGCAAAATTGGGCCTGGGACCTCGTTACATTTTACGCGTGAGCAACCGACACCTGTCGCACCTCCACAGTCAGTTCCTTCACTTATGGGGCATGAATGTCGGTCCGCTTGCCTTGCCAGCAGGTCCCCTGGAATGGGTTGGAGCGAGCAATAAGTACAGTGGCCGGGGCGGGGTGGGAGGTGGATGGTGGGTGATTGCCTGGCGGGGGGCTGCTTTTTCTGGCTCCACAGGTAGGCTTTGTTTTCCATGCTCAAAACCTTAAGATTGCTGTGTGGGCCAGCCTCGACACCTGCCCAGCTGAATGCAATAGAATTTCTGTGAGGGGATCGAAGAGAGACTTTAGGCCCCTCATTTACATATTTAAGGGTCCTAAAGCACATTTTAGGTGGCCGCCAGGGATGCCTGAAAAAATTAGCCAACCCAATTTCAGGTCAGATGTCTTTCAGGCATTTTTGGGGCACAAGACGTTTATCCCCTTTTGCATCCGCTCGGGATCCAATTTCTATCCCAAAGTTTTCATTTATTGAGAATTCTTCAACAATTCACAATTTTCTCTCAATGACGTCTCCAGAAATTAATGGCAAATCAATGGTTTTTAACCGTCATTTGTGGGTAGGAGCGTCAATCGTTTTTGGAAACTCTTTTCAAATAGGACATTTTGCAAAACAGTTTTGTAAATATATATTTTTCCCATTCATTCCTCTGTGAAAGTGAGCATGTCATTTAAGAGAGGATGGGAGTGGAGAACAATTGGCAATAAAAGTTGATGAGAATTTTAAAATATATAATTACTGCTGATGATAAAACTGCTTAAACTATGAGCAATTAGATCCTCTGGCTTCAATTTATATTCTCCAGAACTACTCAGAACCAGTTCTTCCACTTGTCGCTGCTGTCAATGTGGGTTTTATTTTGGCACAAACAAAAGCAATTAAAATACATTTATTATTATGCTGGCAAGATAGCCAAGTGCAGCTGTACGTTAAAAGGAGAACGTCAAAGAGCCGGCAAGGCACGATGGGCTGAATAGTCTCCTTCAGTGCTGCATCATAGGCAGTCCCTCGAAATCAGGAAGACTTGCTTCCACTCTAAAAGTGAGTTCTCAGGTTGCTGTACAGTCCAATATGGGAATTACAGTCTCTGTCACAGGTGGGACAGACAGTGGTTGAAGGAAGGGGTGGGTGGGGAGCCTGGTTTGCCGCACGTTCCTTCCACTGTCTGCGCTTGATTTCTGCATGCTCTCGGTGACGAGACACGAGGTGCTTAATGCCCTCCTGGATGCTCTGCCTCCACTTAGAGCGGTCGTGGGTTAGGAAGCAAGTGTTTGAAGACGAGGACCTCAAATCTGGCAGCAAGCTTATGGTCTATACCCGCCCTCCTATATGGCTCAGGGACGTGGACCATATACAGTAGACACCTCAAAGCACTGGAGAAGTACCACAGCAGAAGTACCACTGGAGAAGATCCTGCAAATCTCCTGGGAGGATAGACGCACCAACATCAGTGTTCTCGCTCAGGCCAACATCCCCAGCATCGAAGCACTGACCACACTTGACCAGCTTCGTTGGACAGGCCACATCGTCCGCATGCCAACACGAGACTCCCAAAGCAAATGCTCCACTCGGAACTCTTACATGGCAAGCGAGCCCCAGGTGGATAGAGGAAATATTACAAGGACACCCTAAAATGCTTCCTTGATAAAGTGCAATATCCCCATCGGCACCTGGGAATCCTTGGTCGAAGACCGCACTAAGTGGGGAAGAGCATCCGGACTATGATTCTATAACATTTCATTCAGCATAAATCTTATTCATTTCGTAAGCTCGACATTAGAAAAGTGACTTTTCAACTACTGAACTGAATTTCTCCAATGTCAGGGATTTGATGTAAATTTATCCCCTCCATTGAATCCCAGTCCATTAACACTACAAAAGATCCACTACGTTTTTTTGTTAATCAAATACGTAATTGCAAAGCTTCGCCCAATAGCTTTGGACAAAAGCGCTGCTTGGTGTGTCACTGAGCTGTACAGGCCAGAAACGTCCCCGGTTCGACTCCTGGGGCCCCAAAATTCCACATAAACTTTTTTTGGCACAGTTGTAGAAGTACTTCCAATTTTTTAGTGGCCCAACTGCGGCAAAAAAAAGTTCCAAGTTTCGCCGCCATAACCTTGGATTTTGGAACGGCGCAGATGTCCTTAAGCTCTGTGGGAGGAGCTTGTTCTGCGCCGAAAAACGGAGCTTGCCAGAGGAACGAGGGACACACTGAAGGGCTGAGGCACAAATAAAGCATTTCTCCTTTGTAAAATAGGTCACTAAGTGAGACTTGGGACAACAGACTGAAATCGCAATATATGAAATTGCTCTATTCCTTTTTAGCATTTACAGACTTTTTTTTCACCTCTACAATGCCGGTGCCACTGCAATCCCAGGCCGAAAGGCCTCCCCTCACCCCGCACCAACCCGCTTCTATCCTGGGCCGAAAGGACCCCACACCGGCCCGCTTCTTTCCCAGGCCAAAAGAACCCTGCCCCACCAACCCCCACATCCCCCCGGTGCCGTATCTTCAGCTCTGCTGAAACAATGGCATCTTCTCTGCGCCGATTTCCTTAAGTATAGTTTTTCAGACACTGCATCGCTCCGTTTTAGAAAAAAAAATCAGACTTGGCCAAACTCGCTTACAGGGCCAGAAATGGCGCACTCGACAGGTTCCGCCCCCAGGGCCCAAGTTTCGAGCCGCGCCTAAAATGGCGCAGTCCCGTCCTGGATGCCCGTTTTTCGCGCCACAAAGTGGGCCTAAAAAAAACCTCCGTATTCTCCACCTCCCTGCAGGTCCTCTGGCCCTCGGCGCAGCGCAGCAGGAGCTGTGGGGGGCGGAGCCAGGTCCCTGCGCTGAAAACAGTGTCGGGACCTCTGCACATGCACGCTACAGTGGGCGCGCAAGTGCAGTAGCTCCAGGCGCCCGAAACTGTGTGGGAGGGGCCCGAATCATGCAGCCCCTAGCCCTGGCCGAATGGCCTCACTGGGGCTGCGTGAATAAGGCTCCTCCCACGGCCAGCTCCTGCTTTCTCCTGACCCGACTCGACTCCCGCTTCCCGCCCCCTGCCTCCAGACTGGACCCGACCCGACCCGACTCCCGCTTCCCCCCCCCCCCCCGCCCCAGGAACCGGACCCGACACCCGCTCCTCCTCCACTGCCCCCCCCCCCACCCAGACCGGACACGACACCCGCCTCCCCCCCTCCCCCGCCCCCGGACCGGACCCGAACACCCGCTCCCCCCCCCCACCTCCGGACTGGATCTGACCTCCCTCCCCCGACCTGACCTCCCTCTCCCGCCCTCCCTCCCCCCGACCCAAACCGAACCGACCTCCCTCCCTCCACCGCCCTGACCCGACCCAATGCCACCTACCTGTAAATCTGATGCTGGGGACGGGCCCTGCCCGAAGTCTTGGGCCCAGCCCGTTCAGCCTCCCTCCCCCTTCTCCTTCCCCCCCACCCCCCCAATCTCCTTCCCCCCCCCAATCCCCTTCTCTCCCCCCAATCTCCTTCTCCCCCCCCAATCCCCTTCTCCCCCCACAATCTCCTTCTCCCCCCCAATCTCCTTTCCCCCCATCTCCTTCTCCCCTTTATCCCCTTCTCCCCCAATCTCCTTCCCGACGATCTCCTTTCCCCCCATCTCCTTTCTCCCTTCTCCCCTTTATCCCCTTCTCCCTCCCTCCCCCTTCTCCCCATTCCTCCCCCTTCTCCCCCTTCTCCCCCCATCCCCCTTCTCCCCCATCCCTCCCCGTTCTCCCCCTTCCCTCCCTCTGCTCCCCCCCTCCCCCTCCCCTCGCTGTCAGAAACACAGACACTGACAGACAGAGAATGAGAGACACACAGACAGACAGAGAGATAGAGACACTGACAGAGACACACTGAGGGGGGCATCCCAGCACGCTGTTGGAGGGCTCCCGGTGCTGCAGTCGGTAAGTAGAAAATGTTTTATTTATTGATTTAAAAAAAAAAGACATTATTTCTTATTAATTTTTTTTGATTGGTTTTTTGGTTGATTTATTGATGTTTTTATCATTTATTATTGATGCTGGCTCTTTAATTGTAAAACTGAAGTGTTTAATGTTTGTAAACTTCCCTTTAAACACCCCCCTCCACCATTCCCTACGCCTGATTTGTAACCTACGCCTGATTTTCTAAAGTGTAGACAAGGTTTTTTCGAGCGTACAAAAATCTTCACTTACTCCATTCTAAGTTAGTTTGGAGTAAGTTTTCACTCACGAAACTTTAAAATAAGGCGTAAGTGGCCGGACACGCCCCCTTTTGAAAAAAAATTCTGTTCCAAAGTGAAACTGTTCTAACTGACTTGAACTGGAGCAAACTAAATGATTAGAATTCCGATTTCTAAGATACTCTGTTCTACACCAGTTGCTCCTAAAAATCAGGAGCAAATCATGTGGAAACTTGGGGCCATAGTGACGTGAAAAAATCGGGAGCTAAAAAAAATCGGATGTACCTACTTTAGAATGGCGCAGAAACATTGGCGAAACTTGCAGATTTTAGTTTGCTCCAAAAAAAAGTGTAGACCAAAAAAACCGCAGAATGGTGGCGAAAATTTTGCTCCTGGTCTGTGCTGAGTTTAGCTCATCTCAACCCAAGGCCGCAGCTGGGGATTTACAACTGGTCTCAGCCCCCCGAGAAAAAAAATCATTAGCATTCCCCCTTCTGAACACTATACGCCGCCCCCTGCTGTTCATGGCTGTCACACGGGAACAGGACCCTGATGAACTCTGATTCTGTTGTGGGTATAGAGCCTATCGAAGCTCACTGCCGGTGCTCAAAGATGGTCACTTGTGCATAGTATTGGAGAGCTACAAGTGCCTGTGAAATCACAACCAATTTTGACTCCAAAACAGACAATCAGAGTAAAAGAAATCCTGAGTTAATATTCCAACCAGCACTTAGATTAAATTCTTCTATGTACTTGTTTTCAACAGTCAGTAAGTTACATAGAATTATATAGATGTACAGCTGGTTGATGCCGGTGTTAATGCTTCACACGAGCCTCTTCCCACCCCTCTTCATCTAACCCCATCAGCGTGACCTTTCTATTCCTTTCTCCCCCATGTGTTTATCTAGCTTGGCCTCAACTACTCCTTGTGGTAGCGAGTTCCACATTCTAACAACACTCTGGGTAAAGACGTTTTGTCCTGAATTTGTTAGTGACTATCTTGTATTGTTAAAATATACTCCAATGTAACCACAGTACAGAACCACAAAACATTGCTTGATTTACTCCATGATGGAATATATTTTGGTAGTTTATCCACATACAAAACCCAACACAAAACTACTTGAAACACCCACCTACCCTCTGCGGAATTGCCTGCTGCTGTGGCTCCTCCACCTCCTGACTTGATTCCCAGCTCATCTCTTATGTCTGCAGCTAGTCGTTAACCCCAGGCCCCTCTAGACTCAAGTGTCTTTGGAAGGAATGTCTCACTTATAAAAAAAAATCTCCAGTTAAATTGCAGCTTCCTGTTAGCAATCCTTCCCAGTCTGATGAACAAAGGCTCCAGGCTCATCGTACTTAATGGTCAAATCGCTCCCTTGATGGTTCTGAGAATTTATCCAATGAAGGTGTTCTGATGCTAATCTTTTCTTTTGTTCTGTTCGAGAGTGCTCTGCATGCTCTGCTCTCGGCTGTTTATACTTCTCTTAGGCAGTCCCTCGGAGTGGAAGATGACTTGCTTCCACACTAACTTGAGTTCTAAGGTGGGCAATGCGGGATCTACAGACTCTGTCACAGGTGGGGCAGGTGGTGGTTAAAGGGACGGGTGGATGCGGTGCTTGGTTTGTCGTATGCTCCTTCCGCTGTTTGTACTTGACTTCCGCATACTCCCGACAAAGAGACTCAAAGTGTTTGGCGCCTTCCCGAAAGCTTCTTCTCCACCTTGAGCGGTCTTGGGCCAGGGATTCCCAAGAGTCGGTGAGGATGTTACATTTTTTCAAGGGAGCTTTGAGGGTGTCCTTGAAGCATTTTCTCTGTCCTCCTTGGGGGCTCGCTTGCCACGATGGAGATTGGAATAAAGTGCCTGTTTCGGGAGTCTTGTATCATGGAATCAGAGAATTTTACAGCACGGTAGGAGGCCATTTCGGCCCAGCGTGTCCCGCCGGCCGACAAGAGTCTATCCAGCCTAATCCCACTTTCCAGCTCTAGGTCCGTAACGCTGCAGGTTACGGCACTTCAGGTGCACATCCAAGCACTTTTTAAATGTGGTGAGTGTTTCTGCCTCTACCTCCCTTTCAGGCAGTGAGTTCCAGACCCCCACAACCCTCTGCATGAAGAAATTTCCCCTCAAATCCCCTCTAAACTTTCTACCAATTACTTTAAATTTATGCCCCCTGGTTGTTAACCCCCTCTGCTGAGGAAATTAGGCCCTTCCTATGCACTCTATGCAGGCCCCTCATAATTTTATACACCTCAATGAGGTCTCCCCTAAGCCTCCACTGTTCCAATGAAAACAAATCCAGCCTATCTAATCTGTCCTCATAGCTTAGATTCTCCACTCCCAGCAACATCCTCGTAAATCTTCTCTGTACCCTCTCCAGTGCAATAACATCCTTCCTGTAATGTGGTGACCAGAACTGCATGCAGTACTCTAACTGTGGCCTAACTAGTGTTTTATAGAGTTCAAGCATAACCTCCCTACTCTTGTATTCTATGCCTCGGCTAATAAAGCCAAGTATTCCACATGTCTTCTTATCCACCTTATCCACCTTGCTTGTTACTTTCAGGGATCTGTGGACATGCACTCCAAGATCCCTTTGTCCCTCTACACTTCGCAGTATCCTACCATTTAATGTATATTCCCTTTCCTTGTTAGCCCTCCCCAAATCTATTACCTCACACTTCTCTGGATTAAGTTCCATTTGCCACTGTTCTGCCCACCTGACCAGTTGATTGATATCTTCCTGCAGTCTACAGCTTTCTTCTTCATTATCAACTACACAGCTGATCATTGATGTACAGGGTGAGCGTCCGAAATCCAGAGTTCTAAAATTCGGAATATTTCAGAATCCGGACATCGGGCCGATCCATGGCGGGGTCGTCTGCAAACCGGAAAATGTTCTGAAATCCGGACTCCCCCACCGTGGCAGCCCGACATTGCCCCGGCCCTCGGTGGCCAGACCTCAACAACCCAATCTCACCCACCCAATCTCACCCCAGCTCTCGGCGACCCGATCTCCACCCCGGTCCTCGGCAGCCCGACCTTGACCCAGCCCGACCTCGCCCTGGCCTGACCCGACCTCACCCCGGCCTGACCTCGCCCCGGCATGACCTCCGCCCAGGCCCTCGGTGGCCCGACCTCGCCCCAGCCCGGCCTCCGCCCCGGCCCTCGGCGGCCCGACCTTACCCCCTTACCTCAGCGGCCCTACCCCCGACCCCACCTACCTCAGCCTTGGCAAAGACGTTTCGAAATCCGGAAATACCCGGAATCTGGAACGGCCTCGGTCCCGAAGTTTCCGGATTTCGGACGTCACAATGTATATCACAAAAAGTAAGGGATCTAGTACTGAGCCCTGCGGAACCCCACTGGAAACATCCTTCCAGTCACAAAAACACCCATCAATTGTTAACCCTTTGCTTCCTGCCTCTGAGCTAATTTTGGATCCAACTTGCCACTTTGCCCTGGATCCTATGGGCTTTTACTTTTGTGACCAGTCTGCCATGTGGGACTTTATCAAAAGCTTTACTAAAATCCACATACACTACCTCCTATTCTTTGCCCTCATCGACCCTCCTGGTTACTTCCTCGAAAAATTCAATCAAGAATATCAGTCATGCAGACTACATGGCCCGCCAATTGGAGCTGACCTCCTCTGTGTAAAGCGATCAGAGACCAGTTCAGTGGATGGGCCTGAGAACATCATGGCATGATGCAATTGCACAAAGCGGGCAGGCCAATCGAATTGAAACTGAGATAGCACAATGCACCAGCATGCCTGCATGACTATGCTAGTTTGTGTTATTACGCAAACATATGGGAATCTTGCAGTCAGTTCTGGGCACCGTTCCTCCGGAAGGACATGTTGGCCTTGGAGGGGTTGCATTGCAGATTCACCAGGAGCTTAAATTGTTAAATTATGAGGAAAGGCTGCAAAACTTCTATTCCTTGAGTAGGGAAGATTGAGACGCGATCTAATCTAGGCGTTTAAAATGTAAAAAGGATTCAATAGGGCAGTTAAAGAGAATCTGTTTCCTCTGGTGGGAGAGTCCAGCTCAAGGAGCATAATCTTAAAATTAGAGATAGGTCATTCAAGAGTGAAATCAGGAACATAAGAACACAAGAAATAGGAGCAGGAGTAGGTCATACGGCCTCTCGAGCCTGCTCCGCCATTCAATAAGATCATGGCTGATCATCGACCTCAACTCCACTTTCCCGCCCGATCTCCATATTGCTTGATTCCCCGAGACTCCAAAAACCTATCTATCTCAGCCTTAAATATATTCAGAAATTCAGCATTCACAGCCCTCTGGGGCAGAGAATTCCAAAGATTCATAACCCTCTGAGTGAAGAAATTCCTCCTCATCTGTATCTTAAATGGCCTACCCCTTATCCTGAGACTGTGCCCCCTAGTTCTAGACACTCCAGCCAGGAGAAGCACTTCTTCACTCAAAGGTTATTAGAAATTTGGAACTCTCCCCCAAAAGTCTGTGGATGCTGTGTCAACTGAAGCTTTCAAATCTGAGATTGACAGATTTTTTTGTAAATAAATACTTCCTAATACTTGTATAATAACTTTGTCTCAAAGCGTCATGTTCGGTGGTAGCACTCTTGCCCCTCAGTCAGAAAGTTGTGGGTTCAAGCCCCACTCCAGAGACTACAGTGTAGTACTGATTGAGTTCTGTTTTTCGGATGAGATGTTAAACTGTCTGCCTTCTCAGATGGATGTAAAATATCCTATGCCAGTATTTGAAGCAGAACAAGGGAGTTCATCTGTTGTCCTGGCTAATGTTTATTCCTCAACCAAGATCTAAAACATATGATCTGGTCATTATTACATTGCTGTTTGTGGGAGATGGCTGTGCTCAAATTGTCTGTTGCATTTCCTACATTATCAGAGTTAGAAATTGATCTCACTACAAAAGTATTTAATGGGCCTTATATCATTTTGGGACATCTTGTAGTTGTAAAAGATGCTATATAAATTCAAGTCCTTTATTCATTCCTTTATTCCACTCTTTTCTTTAGAATATAAGGAATTAAATGCCGCAAATGGTTCAGTTCGTCAGCAGTAGTTCAGTTGGTCGCACCCTTGCCTCTGAGTCAGAAGGTTGTGGATTCAAGTCCCACTACAGAGATTTGAGCACAAAATTCTAGCCTGACACTCCTTCTTCTTCTTAGGCGGTCCCTCAAATCGAGGATGACTTGCTTCCACGCCAAAAAGAGATGAGTTCAATGAGTTGACAGGTGTTTCAATGAAGGACCTAATATTCCAGGTTCCGAACTGCATATTGAAGGGTGGAAGATGCCTGTGCGTGGATTTTTTTAACATGTGGTGGCAGTTGCACACCAGCCACCACACGGGCTTGACAGAGCTAGGTCTTGATCCAGTGGCAAGGATTAACCAAGACGACTGGAGGCCAGCTTTGCTGCACGGACCTAGTGCGCAGACATATTGCAGTGTGGGCTGGCCCGTGCTGCCCCTGGGCCCTCGCCTCTCCTGGGCCCCGATCACATTGCTCTGCAATCTCTCGCCACTCCTTCGCCCCGACCTCGCCGCTCCTGCTGTACCTGCCCACGCTTGAATCACCGACCTGGGTTATGGAGAATAAGCTGTAATTCACAACAATTTTAATCTGTTCACTTCTTGTTTGTATAATAAATCCACCTGTTGATTTATATTGACCGCATCTCTTGTCTGTTTGCCTGACACTTCAGTGCACTGCTCAGGGAGTGCTGCACTGCCTTTCGGATGAGATGTTAAACCAAGTCTTCTTGGTTTCACCTGAGTCTTCTCTCTCAGGTGGATGTAAAGATCCCATGGCACTATTTCGAAGAAGAGCAGGTGTCCTGGCCAATATTTATCACTCAACAAACATTTATCACATTGCTGTTTGTGGGAACTTGCTCTGCGCAAATTGGCTGCTGTGTTTCCTACATTATAAAAGTGACGAAACTTCAGAAGTACTTCATTGGCCATAAAGCGCTTTGGGACACCTAGTAGTCGTGAAAGGCATGATATAAATGCAAGTCTTTCCTTCTTTTTATACTTGGTACAGTCCCCTTTTAATTCAACAATTTTTTTGTCTCGAGATATTTGTATATTGTTTGGGTGTAGGTGGAAGAGTGGTGCACAAATGGAGGCCCATAATCTCTGAGCACCATCCATCACATTTTTTCTTATGTTCGTGGTCTCTAACCATGGGATTGAAACCTAGGTTTTCCATCGCCCCCGATGGCTCCACTTGAATCCATGAAAATGGCTTCCTCTATACCGATACATCAGAGACTATACTTCAAAATGTACTTCATTGGCTGTAAAGTGCTTTGGGGCGTCTGGTGGTCATGAAAGGCGCAAGTCTTTACTTTTTTCCTTTGATAATATACCACCACAGGCAGTGGGATATCTGGAATGTTTTCCTGGCTTGTCGCGCACCTACCATCATCGGTAAACTTAAACTCATCCAACATTCTGTTGCATATATCTTAACCCGCATCAAGTCCATTCACCCATCACCCCTATGCTTGTTGAATCTATCAAGTTTGATCTATCGCTAGTCTAGGCACAGCATACGGGTCGGGAGAGTGCTGAAAGTCCGGCGCAAACGCAATCCGCGACGTTGCACGTCGGCGCACCTCTCCTCGGCGGTGCTTGTAAGCGCCACCACAAACGGGTGCCCGAGGATCCCACCTGGGCTTTGCGACTGGGTTTTCACCCCAGAGGGTCAATTCGCGGCGAAAACCCGGTTGCAAACCTGCCGAAAATCTGGCCCAAATCTCTTTATGTGGCAGTGTCAAATTTTGTTTGATAACACTCCTGTGAAGCACCTTGGGATGTTTTACTATGTTAAAGGCACTATATAAATGCAAGTCGTTGGAGTCAATGTCTTTGTATGAGAGTGTAAAATGTGCATGGACTAGATACAGCAGACATCTCAAAGCGCTGGAGAAGTACCACCAGCGCTGCCTCCGTAAGATCCTGCAAATCCACTGGGAGGATAGATGCACCAGCGTCAGTGTTCTTGCTCAGGCCAAACAACCCCAGTATCGAAGCGCTGACCACGCTCGACCAACTCCGTTGGGCGGGCCACATCGTCCGCATGCCCGACACGAGACTCCCTAAGCAAGCGCTCTACTCGGAACTCCGACACGGCAAGCGAGCCCCAGGTGGGCAGAGGAAATGTTTCGAGGACACCCTCAAAGCCTCCTTGATTAAATGCAACATCCCCACTGGTACCTGGGAATCCCTGGCCCAAGACCGCTCAAAGTGGAGGAAGAGCATCTAGGAGGGTGTTGAGCACCTCGAGTCTCATCACCGAGAACATGCGGAAATCAAGTACAGACAGCGGAAGGAGCGTGCGGCAAACAAGTCCAACCCACCCTTTCTCTCAACCAATGTCTACCCCACCTGTCATAGAGACTGTAATTCCCGCATTGGAATATACAGCCACCTGAGAACTCACTTTTAGAGTGGGAGCAAGTCTTCCTCGATTTCGAGGAACTGCCTATGAATGATGAAAACGTGCAAGAATGTAAAACATGCAAGAGTGTAAAAGGGCCGACAGCGAGTTGGCAGCCCATTTTACATCTCTCCTGATTGCACAGTCAAATTCTACCCAAAAAGGTCTAACTAACATTTTGTTTTGCTGTTAAGACAACCTCTTGTTGCCTCAGCTCAGATTAAAGAGTAGAAAAAGAGGTGAGATCTTCAAATAAAACAATCCTTGGCCAGGATATGCAGAGTGTTAACTAATGAGCTATTTGTCACATCTGTTAGCATATAAAAAGGTAGGAAATGATGGTGTGTTTGTGAATGCGACCAAGCCGCTCACTGAAAGGTGTTTGCATCAGCATGTTATTTTATGAAATGAAGCTGAACTTTATTGTCTAGGGGAATATAGCCTTGGCTTGCCCTGGCAACAGTACTATAATATGAACAAAGATCTTGTGGCCCAACAGCAAATCACCTTCGCAGCTCATCTGCTGCTGAAACTCTCATGCCTTTGTCACCTCCAGATTCAATTACTCTGGTACTCTCCTGGATGACCTGTGTCCTCTATAACAATCAGCTCATCCAATACTCTGCTGCCCGTCTCCTAGTTCTGCTTGCCCATCACGCCTGCCCTTGCCCCCTAAACCTATAACTCTTTAAATTCAAAGTCCTCATCTTTAAATCGGTCCACAGCCTTGCCCTTCCCTAACCTTCTGCAGCCCGAAAACACCACCTCCTTTCCAGCTGGATTATCTAGTCCTCTGACTCTAGGCTCTTGCGCATTACCTTATCACACTATTGGAACCCACCTTGGCCTCACACTAAATTCCTCTATTCATTTCTCTCCTCAAATACACTCTGTAAAAGCCACTTCTTTGACCAAGCATTTGGTCACTCCTCTTAATCTTTTTTTGAATTCATTCACGGGATGTAGGCATCGCTGGCAAGGCCTTCATTTATTGTCCATCCCTTGTTGCTCTTGCTAAGGCGATGGTGAGCCTCCTTCTTGAACCACTTCAGTCTGTGTGGTGAAGGTACTGACACAGTGCTGTTAGGTAGGGAGTTCCCTTCTTTGGCTCCGTATCCATTTTCCCATATGCCTCTGTACAGCACTTTGAGATGCTGTTCCACCTTACAAGCACTGCGTAAATGAAAGCAGCTATTGCTTCTCCTTGTGCTGGCGATGTCAAATCTATATAAACGCTGACAGTAGCATTGAATGCCGTGGGCCATAATTTCTTTCTGCACATGAAGCAGCCCACCCACAATAGCCTGCAAAATGTTTTATTGCTTTGCTGGCTTGTATAGACCTTACATTAATATTGGCTGAGGTTAACAGCCAAAAAAATAAAGCAACGATTGCGCCTTGCAAGCAAACAGGATTGTACAAATGAAACTGCTTAGCAGCTGCACAAACGTGTTCTTATGTACGTGCAAGTACTTCAGTGCCGCTCCTGGTCTCTGAAAACTTCTATGCAATGTAAATGGAATTAATTCAGGGATCCTGCAGAATAGCAACAACAACTTTCACTTATATAGCACCTTTAACATAGGAAAACGTCCCAAGCTGTTTCACTAAGTCAGACTAAAATTGTCACCAAGCCAAAGGAGATATTAGGTTAGGTGACTAAAATCTTGGTCAATGAGATAAGTTTTAAAGAGAGTCTTAAAGGAGAGAGAGGTGGAGAGGCAGAATGGTTTAGGGCAGGAACTGCAAAGCTTAGGACCTTGACAGCTGCCAATACTGGGGCAAAAGGAGTTAGGGATGCACGAGAGTCCAGAGTTGGAGGACTGCAGAGCAATGTTCCCCTAATTTTTCGGGGGGGGGGCTGCGTGGCCACTTTAACAGACTGCGTGGCCCTTTCAAAATTCCGCGCATGTGCGGTCTTTCCACTTAAAAGCCGGTGAGCCAGGACCTTCAAGAGCACTGCATAGCTTAAAGTGAGTATTGATGCAGATTTCTTGGACGGTTGTAGGGCTAGAGGATGTTGCAGATATAGGGAGATGTGAGGCCATAGAGGAATTTGAAAACAAGGATGTGAATCTTAAAATCAAGGTGTTGCTGGACCGGGAACCAATGTAGGTCAGCTAGCACAAGGGGGGTAGGTGAACGGGACTTGGTGCGAATTAGAATACGCTCAAATTTACGGAGGGTGGAAGATTGGAGGCTGCCCAGGAGATAATTGGAACAGTATATTAAACGTATTGTGTAACAATAGTCAGGGCTCGATTTTCGGTCTTTTGCCGCCCCTGTTAGTGCCCCAGATGGGCGGGAATGGTTTCCAGGTGGGCGGCCAGCTTGCAGCGCCCCGTCGGGAAATTAGTTGCCAGGTTTGCTGACCAGCACCGCCTGCGAGCATCGAGCTGGTGTGGACGCCACCGGTCTCGACTGTGCTTCGATTCTGAATTGATGCTGAGCCTCTAGTGCCCTATAGCGCTCCCTAGTGGGACCACCTGGAAAACCAGGCAGTCAGAGCTGTCCCGGCGGCAGTGAGTGCAGTAAATAATGAATGAGGTAAGTTTGATTGTTTTGTTTATTTTTATTTTTGCAATTTATCCTAATGTGGGGTGGTCAAGGTATTGTGAATGTGTTTTGTGTGTTTTGTGCCGATTTTTTTTTCTTGAAGCAAGCCTTACTTAGGGCTCTCCGAGGCTGGCTCTTTAGCTCTGGACTTTCAGTTGGTCAACTGGCCTAGCGCCCTAAAAGAGGTGTGCAATGCCTCCCTTAGCACTCCGCTCCACACTCAGGGCCCAGTTGCTGAATTTTGTGGCTGAGGACGCAAACCATTTCCCGGCGCAAACTTTACCGATCCACTGCCATTATCGCCCCAAAATGATCAAAACTGAAAATCCAGCCTCTGTATCTTAAATAAAAACAGAAAATGCTGAAAATACACAGCAGCTTATTCAGTACTATCTGAAATTGAAAAACAGATCATATTTTCGCTCTTATTTAACATTTGCAGTAAATAGGATTTCTCTTATTTCACCTCAGTGGACGACAAACAGCTCTAGTGATTGTATTCTGTGAATGGTGTCAAAATGTCTAAGGATGAAGTTCAAAGAAGTCTCGGGGTTCTGAATATGACAAATCACTAAAGAGCAGCAATCAATAAAGCAAAGTCAAGAGTGTAACTCTCCAATTGCCTAGATTGGAACAGCTCCAACAACACTCAAGAAGCTAGACACCATCCAGGACAAATCAGTCCGCTTGATCGCCAGCCCATCCACCACCTTAAACATTCACTCCCTTCACCAACAGCACACCATAGCTGCAGTGTGTACCATCTACAGGAGAGACTGCAGCAACTCACCAAAACAAAAATGTGCAGGTTTATTGGGAACGAGCAAGGGAGTGGGACTAATTGGTTACCTCTTTCAAAGAGCCAGCACAGGTTATCTCGGCCAAATGGTCTCCTTTTATGCTATATAATTTTATGATACCTTGACAGCACGTCTAAGCCCTTGCCATCCACCACCTAGAAGGGTATGGGCATCAGATTCATGGGAACCCCATCACCTTCACGTTCCCCTCCAAACCACACACCCTTCCAACATATATGTAATGTATGCACCTGTGAGTATGCTCACAGGTTTGCAGAGCTGTTGCGCCTTATTTATTGGGGACTTGGCCTGGAGGGTGTTGCATGGAGCAGTCCTATGCAATATGTTTTTAAGTCAGTTCACGGGCTCCCAGGTCGCCTGTAATTTCTGTGGTCTAGAGGAGTCCGTGTTCCACATTTTTATTGCATGTGCAAGGTTGCAGTCCCTCTTCCGCTATCTGAAGGGGCAGCTCCTCAAATTCTGGTTGCACTTCAGTCCCACACTCCTGATCTTTGGACACCCTGTGCGGAGGGGAGTGGGTAGGTCCGAGTGCCTCCTCGTAGGACTGCTCCTGGGCACGGCCAAGGAGGCCATCAGCCGGTCCAGGCAGCGGGCGGTCGAGGGGGTCATTCAGCCTGACTGCCTGCCTCTCTTCCGTGGTTACATCCGAGCCAGGGTGTCCCTGGAGATGGAGCACGCGGTGTCCACTGGTACGCTCGCGGCCTTCTGCGAGAGGTGAGCGCCAGAGGGACTGGAGTGCATCATCATCCCCGGCAACCAAATTTAAATTTGAACCACATGTAAAGTTTAATGTGTTTAAGTTGTCGGTTTTAGTGCCCCCCCCCCACCCCCGCTTTTAGCCAGGGGGCACTTGTATAATCTGTGTTTTTAGTGCCTTCAAAAAAAACAAGGGGGCACTTGAATAGTTTTTGGAGTATGCCCCCACCCCCCACCCCCCCTTTAATCAGGGAGGCACTTGATTACTAGTACAACTAAAATAGTTGTAGAGCTGTTGCATTGCCAGTGGCTTAGCCAATCATGTGATGTTCACAAGACTCAATAAACCCCCAGTCAATTGGGTCTAGGTCACCCAGGATGAGGTATTCAGTTGTGAGCCTGGTAATGTGTAGTTTGATTGTTAAACCTTTGTTAATAAACCAACTAATTATTAATAGCAATGTGTTGCTATGAATTCTTAAGCAAGAACCCATAAAGCACATACATTACAACATATATCACCGTTCCTTCATCATCACTGGGTTCAAATCCTAGAACTCCCTACCTAATGACACTGTGGGAGTACCTTCGCCACATGGATTGCAGCAGTTTAAGAAAGAATCCCACCAGCACTTTCTCAAGGGCAACTAGGAATGGACAACAAATGCTGGCCTTGCCAGTGACATCCACATTCCGAGAATGAATATTTTTAAAAACAGAGTGTTGAACTATACAACCAAAATGGCAGAAGACAAGTCCCATCTGGAGCACTATGTTCAGTTCTGATCACTGAGGAGGAGAGTAGAGTGATATTGAGGACTTTAAAAGAAATTTAATCTCAGGGCGGTGTTCGGGTCAGCTGCGGGGCGGAAGTGCATGTGGAGTGGGTCGATCGGTGGTATGTGCCATCAGCGTCATGCTGATGACGTCAGCGCAACACGTCACAATGTCCCTCCCCTTCAGTGAAAGGGGAGGACCACTGCAAGCTCTGCATTAACTTCAGTGGCGTCCACTGGGCCACCAGGGAGGGTTTCGGCCAGGCCAGCCACCCGGTACCCAAGAGGTCGCCATTGTCGGGCCGACCTCAGAGTCGGGCGACATTTAAAATAAAATGGCGACGCCCACAGCATGCCCTCCCCTTTAAGGACGAACGTGCTGTCCAGCCACACACAGCTTCTCACAGGGAAAAGCTGTCAGTGGCACTGACCGACGGGGGCACCGCTCCCGCGGGGCAGTTTCCCACGCGGGGCGGAAAGGGGTAGGCGCGTGCCCGACGGGGCGGCAACCCGGGTGGAACCCCTATTCGCCGCTCCCAATCCAGGGCAATTTAGGAAGGGTCGCCCCACCTGCGTGCCCCTGGTTGGTCAGGCCTATCCGCACCACTACTGCCTCTGAGGTGGTAAAGGACCTTAAGAAGGAGGGCAATTTCGGCCCCTTAATATCTTCTGGATTTTTCTATTATTATTAAAGTTTGATTTTCTTTGAATTACCTTATAAAAATGTGCTGTGCGATATTTTGACTATACTGGTGAATTATATACATTCGTTGAAAAATGTAAACAAACAGATGCTGAGTTTAGAAATAGCAAATCCGTTAACACAGTGGTGACAATAGAGGTCATTGCACCTCCACTGACTGGGCAGTAAACTGGCCCAGCTCATCGCCCGCTCATTATAGAACCTTCCCGCTTTCATTGCGATGGAAATAAAAATCCGACAGCGTCATGTATGCACCTATGAATATGCTCACAGGTTTGTAGAGCTGTTGAATTTTTAGTGTCCCCCTCCCCTTTTATAGGGGGCACTTGTAAAATTTATGATTTTATTGCCAAAAAAAATTTTTTTAAAAACAAAAAAAAAAATTTTTTTTTTTAAAAGGGCAGTTGAAAAGTGGCTGGAGTGTTCCCCAGATTAGGGGGCACTTGATTTAATGTTAATTATGTTTTACTCCAAAAGAGTTGTAGAGCTGTTGAGTTTGGAGTAGCTTAGCCAGTCACGTGATGTTCACATGACTGAATAAAACCCCAGCCAGTAGGGTTTAGGGGATCCACGATGAGGCATGTGGTTGTGAGCCTGGTGGATGAACTGGTAATGTGTAGTGTGATTGTTAAACCTCTGTTAATAAACGAACTAGTTGTTTATAGCAATGTGTTGCTATGAATTCCTAAGCAAAGAACCCATGAAGCAAATACATTACAGACGGGTGCTGTAACAGGATGGGGGCAAGGGTGGGGAGGGACAATTCTGCCAGTTTCCTGACAAGCGGTGAAGCTGAGAATTATCCACACACAATTAAATAACGTGCATCAGGAGAAAAATGGAAGTCTACTAAATGTTCACTGAACTCAACTTCGAGCCATTAGGAGAAAAAAAATGTAAACTAGAACAACTCCTTTAACTCTGCAAGTAATTTAGATTATTATATTTTTTGCCAGAGCGAAACAACATCTGCAAAATTAACAGGGTGGGGTCATATTAGACACATTTAAGGCGAGCTCTTCTTGTACAGTGCCTGGAACACTCATCTCTGAAAACTGCAGTGTGACGCACAACATATTGGCCAAGGGTACACGCGCTGTCACACAGAGGCTGTACCTTCTGCTGCTTTGCTGATCGCATCACTGCGCTCTCCTTTGTGTTCAAATCCCTCCATGGCCTTCATACTCTCTATCTCTGTTAGCGTCTCCAGCCCTACAACCCTTTGAGATCTCTGCATTGTACCACTCTGGCTTCTTGTGCTTCGCCTCACCACTGGTAGCCGTGCCTCCAGCCGTCTAGGTCTGAAGCTCTGGAATTCCCTCACTAAACCTTTCCACCTTTCTCTCCTCATTTAAGACACTCCTTAAAACCTACCTCTTTAACAAACCTTTGGTCACATGTCCTAAAATCTCACGATGTGATCCGGTGTCAACTTTTGTCTGACAATACTCCAGTAAGGCGCCTTTATTGTGTTCAAGGCACTATATGAATACAAGTTGTTGCTATTTAGGAATATTGAGAAGTGGATCGCAAGACATGTTACCATGTCGGCATTGCTTCTTTCTGTTGTGTGGAAATCGCTACTCATGTAACTGGTATTGCTTTTTTAAAGTATGCTAACGTAACCATAATCTCTCCTTAGTTCTTTCTTAAAATGAACTATTCAAATCCATGTAAGCACTTGTGCACAAATTTGTTTCTGCTTGCCTGATTAAGACGGGTTCATTTTTAATATTTAATTGGCTTTTGTAATCGTGGAATCTCAGAGGTAGACCCACCTCATTTTTGGCAGTAAAATCTAGACGCTCTAAGGAAAAAGGATACATTATTTTCATATTTCGATTGGCTCAGTGTTAGCACTCTAACCTCTGAGTGAGAAGCTTGTGAATTCAAGCCCCATTGCAGAACTTGAGCAAAAATTCTAGGCTGATACTTCAGCACAGTACTGAGAGCGTGCTGAGAAATGCTGTCTTTTAGATGCAACATTAAACCCCAGGCCCCATCTGCCTACGCAAATGCACGTAAAAGATCCCATGGCACAATTCGAAGAAACATAAGGGAATTTTCATGAAATCCTGGCCAATATTTATCCCGCCACCAACATCATCAAAAAAAACCAGATTAACTGGTCATTCCTCTCATCTCTCTTTGTGGGATCTTGCTGTGTGCAAATTGGTGACAATTTTGCCCACAAATTAACAGTTGCCATACTTCAAAATGTAATTCATGCACTGTAAGGTACTTTGGGATGTTCTGAGCATGTGAAAGATGTCAATGCAAGTTCTTTCTTTCTTTCTTTAAGCCCACCTTCCAACTTGCTCATGTAAAGTGTGCATCCTTTGATATTAATGAATTTCTGTAAAAAAGCATCAATACACCATGTACTGTGTCTCCTGTTATTGCCTCTACCTCCTGCTTTAAAACGAAATAAAACCTATCACACATACAAGGGTATATTTTGAAAATTTGAATTCCAAAGACAGAAAATCCTGGAGTGGCAGGGAAGGGGGCATGTTTGATCGCCATGCCCGAACTCCCAATATGCATTCCCACTATTCAAAGCTCTGCACGAGGATCCCAAATTCGTAGCATCAGCCCTTTGATAGCTCTAGTTTTCCCGGTTTTCTTTAATCACTGGTGTTTCTGTATTATAATTATACCAGTGGTTCTGAATCTAAAACCTATTCATCTGAAAGCTTCTTTGTTAATTGCTCATTTAGCTGAATGCACTTAACTGATTCGCCTGACAGCTGATGTTAAGTGGTCAGGAACCAGGCTACAGGCTTTATCAAATTGAGGGATGAGGCTGAACTCAATAAACTATTTTAAAGCTGTCACCAAGTTAGATACATAGAATGGTTACAGCATGGAAGAAGACCATTTGGCCCGTTGAGCCAGTGCTGGCTTTCTGCAAGAGCACTTCAGCTAGTCCCACTCCCCTTTCCCCGTAGCCCTTCAATTCTTTTTCCTTCATCTATTTATTCAGCTCCCTTTTTGAAAGCCATGATTGAGTCTGCCTCCACTACCCTTTCAGTCAGTGTATTCCAGATTTTAACCATCATCATCATAGGCAGTCCCTCGAAATCGAGGAAGACTTGCTTTCACTCTAAAAATGAGTTCTTAGGTTACTGAACAGTCCAATACAGGAATTACAATCTCTGTACAGACAGACAGTCATTGAAGGAAAGGGTGGGTGGGACTGGTTTGCCACACGTTCCTTCCGCTATCTGCGCTTGTTTTCTGCATGCTCTCGGCGATGAGACTTGAGGTGCTCAGCGCCCTCCCGGATGCACTTCCTCCACTTAGGGTGGTCTTTGGCCAGAGACTCCCAGGTGTCGGTGGGGATGTTGCATTTTATCAAAGATCCTAACCACTCGCTGCGTAAGAAAGTTTTTCCTTATGTTGCCTTTGGTTCTTTTGCCAATCACCTTCAATCTGTGGCCTCTGGTTCTCGACCTTTCTGCCAATGGGAACAGTTTCTCTCTATCTACTCTGTCCAGACCCCTCATGACTTTGAACATCGCTATCGAATCTCCTTCCAATCTTCTCTCCTCTAAGGAGAAAAACCGCAGTTTCTCCAGTAACTGAAGTCCCTCATCCCTGGAAGCATTCTTATAAATCTTTTCTGCACCCTCTCTAAAGCCTTCAGATCCTTCCTAAAATGCGGTGCCCAGAATTGGATACAATACTTCAGTTACGGCTGTACGAGAGTTTTATAAAGGTGCATCATAACTTCCTTGCTTTTGTATCCTATGCCTATATTTATAAAGCCCAGGATCCTGCATGCTGTTTTAACCACTTTCTCAACCTGTCCTGCCACCTCCAACGATTTGTGCACATATACTCCCAGGTCTCTCTGTTCATACACCCCCTTTAGGAAGTCAGGGCCCGCTGTAAGGAGCACTTTGAAGATCTCCTTAAGCGAGACTCTGCCTTCGACGCAAGTGTCCTCGACACCATCCCGCAGCATGCTACCCGTCACCATCTCAGCAAAACCCCAGCCCTGCACGAGGTAGAAAAAGCTACCCGTCAGCTCAAGAACAAGGCATCAGGAGCAGATGGAATCCCCGCTGAAGCACTAAAGTATGGCGAAGAAACACTATTGGCACGAATTTTAAAAAGAGGCAGACAAAAAGCAGGAAACTATCGACCAGTTAGCCTCATATCTGTCGTTGGGAAATTGCTGGAGTCCATTATCAAGGAAGCAGTAGCGGGACATTTGGAAAAGCATAATTCAATCAAGCAGAATCAGCATGGATTTATGAAAGGCAACTCATGTTTGACAAAATTGTTGGAGTTCTTTGAGGATATAACGAGCAGGATAGATAAGGGCGAACCAGTGGATGTGGTGTATTTGGATTTCCAGAAGACATTTGATAAGGTGCCACATAAAAGGTTACTGCACAAGATAAAAGTTCACAGGGTTGGGAGTAATATATTAGCATGGATAGAGGATTGGCTAACTAAGAGAAAACAGAGAGTCAGGATAAATGTCTCATTTTCCAACTGGCAAACATTGACTAGTGGGGTGATGCAGGGATCGGTGCTGGGGCCTCAACTATTTACAATCTATATTAATGACTTGGCTGAGTGTAATGTAGCCAAGTTTGCTGATAATACAAAGATGGGTGGGAAAGCAAATTGTGAGGAGGACGCACAAAATCTGCAAAGGGATATAGACAGGATGAGTGGGCAAAAATTTGGCAGAGGGAGTATAATGTGGGAAAATGTGAGATTATCCACTTTGGCAGAAAAAATAGAAAAGCAAATTATAACTTAAATGCAGAAAAATTGCAAAGTACTGCAGTACAGAGGGACTTGGAGGTCCTTGTGCATGAAACACAAAAAGTTAGTATGCGGGTACAGCAAGTAATCAGGAAGACAAATGGAATGTTGGCCTTTATTGCAAGGGGAATAGAGTATAATAGTAGAGAAATCCTGCTACAACTGTACAGGGTATTGGTGAGGCCATACCTAGAGTACTGCGCACAGATTTGGTCTCCGTATTTAAGAAAGGATATACTTGCATTGGACGCTGTTCAGAGAAGGTTCACTAGGTTGATTCCAGAGATGAGGATGTAACGAACAGGGTGAATAAAGGGGAACCAATGGATGTGGTGTATTTGAACTTCCAGATGGCATTTGACAAGGTGCCACATAAAAGATTTCTGCACAAGATAAAAGTTCACGGAGTTGGGGATAATATATTAGCATCGATAGAGGATTGGCTAACTAACAGAAAACAGAGAGTCGGGATAAATGGTTCATTCTCTGGCTTGCAATCAGTAACTAGTGGGGTGCCGCAGGGATCAGTGCTGGGACCCCAACTATTTACAATCTATATTAACGACTTGGAAGAAGGACCGAGTGTAATGTAGCCAAGTTTGCTGACGATATAAAGATGGGAGGAAAAGCAGTGTGTGAGGAGGACACAAAAAATCTGCAAAGGTCATAGACAGGCTAAGTGAGTGGGCAAAAATTTGGCAGATGGAGTATAATGTTGGAAAGTGTGAGGTCATGCACTTTGGCAGAAAAAAAATCAAAGAGCAAGTTATTATTTAACTGGAGAAAGATTGCATCGCGCTTCAGTACAGCGGGACCTGGGAGTCCTTGTGCATGAAACACAAAAGGATAGTATGCAGGTACAGCAAGTGATCAGGAAGGCCAATGGAATCTTGACCATTGGGTCAAAGGGGATAGAATATAAAAGCAGGGAAGTGTTATTATAGCTATACAGGGTATTGGTGAGGTCACACCTGGAATATTGCATGCAGTTTTGATTTCCATATTTACGAAAGGATATACTTGCTTTGGAGGCAGTTCAGAGAAGGTTCACTAGGTTGATTCCGGCGATGAGAGGGTTGACTTATGAGAAAAGGTTGAGTAGGTTGGGCCTCTACTTAATGTAATTCAGAAGAATGAGAAGTGATCTTATCGAAACGTATAAAATTATGAGGGGGCTTGACAAGGTGGATGCAGAGAGGATGTTTCCACTGATGGGAGAGACTAGAACTAGAGGGCATGATCTTAGAATAAGGGGCCGCACATTTAAAACTGAGATGAGGACAAATTTCTTCTCTCAGAGGGTTGTAAATCTGTGGAATTCGCTGCCTCAGAGAGCTGTGGAAGCTGGGACATTGAATAAATTTAAGACAGAAATAGACAGTTTCTTAAACGATAAGGGGATAAGGAGCTATGGGGAGCGGGCAGGGAAGTGGACCTGAGTACATGATCAGATCAGCCATGATCTTATAGAATGGCGGAGCAGGCTCGAGGGGCCGTATGGCCTACTCCTGCTCCTATTTCTTATATTCTTATGTTCTTATGAGGGGGTTGACTTATAAAGATAGGTTGAGTAGGTTGGGCCTATACTCATTAGAGGTCAGAAGAATGAGAGGTGATCTTATCGAAACACATAAGATAATGAGGGGGTTCGACAAGGTGGATGCAGAGAGGATAGTTCCACTCATAGGGGAAACTAAAACTAGGGGACATAGACTCAGAATAAGGGGCACCCATTTAAAACTGAGATAAGAAGGAATTTCTTCTCTCAGAGAGTTGTAAATCAATGGACTTCTCTGCCCCAGAGAGCTGTGGAGGCTGGATCACTGAATATTTAAGGCGGAGATAGACAGATATTTGAGCGATAAGGGAATAACAGGGTTATGGGGAGCAAGCAGAGAGGTGGAGCTGAGTCCATAATCAGATCAGACATGATCTTATTAAATGGCAGAGCAGGCTCGAGGGGCCAGGTGGCCTACTCCTGCTGCTATTTCTTATGCTCTTATGAATGCATGACCTTATCTCTCTTATCTGAAAGGAGGAGAGCATGCCAGGAGATCTCAGAGATGCCGTAATCGTGACCATCTTGCTAGTCAGAGTAGCTCCGTTGGGCGGGCCACATCATTCACATGCCCAACACGAGACTCCCTAAGCAAGTGCTCTACTCAGAACTCCTTCATGGCAAGCGAGCCCCAGATGGGCAGAGGAAACGCTTCAAGGACAATCCCAAAGCCTCCTTGATAAAGTGTAACATCCTCACTGGCATCTGGGAATCCCTGGCCCAAGACCGCTCAAAGTGGAGGAAGAGCATCCGCTGAGCACCTCGAGTCTCGTCGCCGAGAGCATGCAGAAACCAAGCGCAGACAGCGGCAGGAGCATGTGGCAAACTAGATTCCCCACCCGCCCTTTCCTCCAACCACTGTCTGCCCCACCTGTGACAGAGATTGTAATTCCTGCATTGGACTGTACAGCCACCTGAGAACTCATTTTTAGAGTGGAAGCAAGTCTTCCTCGATTTTGAGGGACTGCCTATGATGATGACACCCCCTTTAGAATTGCACCCTTTAGTTTACATTGGCACTCCTCATTGTTCCCACCAAAATGTACACTTCTCACTTTTCTGATTTAAACTTCATCTGCCACATGTCCGCCCATTCCATCAGCCTGTCTATGTCTTTTTGAAGTTTATCCCTATCCTTCTCACTGTCCACTATACTTCCAAGTTCCTGTAGAATTTTAGGTTCAAAACCAAGGTTGATTAAATTGTGAATACTTTAAGAAATGAGGACATAATTTATGGAGTGTAGTGGCTGAAACTCCATGTACACAGTAGTACCTGTAATACCAGAGAACTGAACGGAAGCAGGCATGAAAAGAAAGACTTGCATTTATACAAGCCTTTCATGACCTCAGGACGTCACAATGCTCTTTACAACCAATTAAGTACTTTTGAAGCGGAATCACTGTTGTATTGGAGGAAATGCAGCAGTCAAATTGTGCGCAGCAAGCTCCCACAATTAGAATGAGACAAGAGATAATGACCTGATAATCTGTTTTAGTCTTGGTGGTTGAGGGACAAATATTTGCCAAAATCGTGCCACAGAACTTTTATGTCCACTTGAGAGGGCAGGCGGGGCCTAGGTTTAATGACTTATCGGAAAGATGGCACCTCCAACAGTGCAGCATTCCCTCAATACTGCACTGGAGTGTCAACCTCGAGTATGTGCTGAGGCTTCTGGAGTGCGGTTTGAAGCCATGATTTTCTGATCAGAGGTCACAGTGCTGCCAGCATCAAAAAACAGATTATCCGGTCATTATCATGGTGCTGTTTGTGGGATCTTGCTGTGCCCAAATTGGCTGTCGTGTTTCCTACATCACAACAGTGACTACACTTCAAAAGACCTGCGGTCGTGACAGGCGTTGTATAAATGCAAGTCTTTCTTTTTTACCACAAAGCCACGGTTGACACTTATGCTCACTTCCAGTACTTCTTCCCTGCAGAGACAATGGGATTGCGGAATCGCCCTGGCAGAACAGCTAATGGGCTTGAAGGTGATACGTCCTTACTACACAGTATAAATGCACACGAGGCCCATGCTTGAGAGAAGGTCAGTCTGTGACCTGTCCTTTATTCCTTAGCACTCAAGTGATGAAGGTGGGTGGAGCTTCCCCTTTTATACCTGAAGGTCCAGGTTAGGAGTGTCTCCCACCTAGTGGTCAGTGTTCTCACGGTGTACAACTTAGGTCAGTTTATACATGGGTTACAATGCTGGTTGAATACATGACATCACCTCCCCCCCCAAAGTCTTATTGGGATCACAGGTTGAGTCTCTCTGGTGGTTTACGCTCCCTTGTAGAGCGCCTGAGTTGGGGCTCCGGTTGTTGGGCGCTGGCCTGAGTGTCTGCTGTTTGCAGTGCCTCAGGCCTGTCCGGACTGCCCACAGTGACTGGGCTCTCCTCCCTTTGGTTCCGGTGTTCGGTCACCTGTGATGGAGTGAACTCTATATCGTGTTCTTCCTCTGCTTCTTCTATGGGGTTACTGAACCTCCTTTTTGTTTGAACCACATGTTTGCGGCAGATTTGTCCATTGGTAAGTTTATCTACCAGAATCCTATTTCCCTCTTTGGCAACCACAGTGCCTGCGAGCCATTTGGGCCCTGCAGCGTAGTTGAGGACAAAAACAGGATCATTTACATCAATACATCGCGCCCTCTCATTCCTGTCATGGTAGTGATATTGTGACTGGCGCCTGCTCTCGACAATTTCTTTCATGGTGGGGTGTATAAGGGATAATCGGGTTTTGAGCATCCTTTTCATTAGTAGCTCTGCGGGTGGAACCCCTGTGAGCAAGTGTGGTCGGGATCTATCGGCCAACAGGAGGCGTGATAAGCAGGTTTGTAGGGAACCCCCTTGGAATCTGAGCATCCCCTGTTTGATTATCTGCACTGCTCATTCTGCCTGGCCGTTTGAGGCTGGCTTGAACGGTGCCGTTCTAACATGGTTAATTCCATTGCCTGCCATGAAGTCCTGGAATTCAGTGCTTGTGAAGCACGGGCCATTGTCGCTGACCAAGATGTCCGGTAGACCGTGGGCGGCGAACATTGCCCGTAGACTTTCTACCGTGGCAGAGGATGTGCTTGAAATTAAAATGTCACACTCGATCCATTTGGAGTAGGTGTCTACTACAACCAAAAACATTTTCCCCATGAAAGGACCTGCGTAGTCCACATGGATGCGTGACCAAGGCTTGGCGGGCCATGGCCGGGGGCTAAGGGGGGCTTCCCTGGGTGCATGACCCAGCTGGGCACATGTGTTGCACCTGCGAACACAAAGTTCCAGATCTGCGTCTATCCCTGGCCACCAAACGTGTGACCTGGCAATTGCCTTCATCGTGACAATGCCCGGGTGCCCATTGTGGAGTTCTCTGATGAACACCTCTCTGTCCCTCTGGGGCATGACTACGCGGTTTCCCCACAGTAGGCAATCGGCCTGAATTGAGAGTTCATCCTTGCGCCTGTGAAATGGTTTAAATTTCTCAGGGCATGCCCTGTACGTGGCTGCCCAGTCCACATTCAAGACACATTTCTTGACTAGAGAAAATAGCGGGTCTCTATTTGTCCAGACTTTAATCTGACGGGCTGTCACGGGTGAGCCTTCGCTTCCGAAAGCTTCAACAGCCATGACCATCTCAGCACCATGCTCGGTAGCCCCCTCAGTGGTGGCTAGTGGGTGCCTGCTGAGTGCATCGGCACAGTTTTCGGTGCCCGGTCTGTGCCGAATTGTGTAGTCATAGGCAGCTAACATGAATGCCCACCTCTGTATGCGGGCCGATGCGTTTGCATTTATGGCCTTGTTGTCGACCAAAAGGGACGTTAGGGGTTTGTGATCTGTCTCCAGCTCAAATTTCCTGCCAAACAGGTACTGGTGCATTTTCTTTACCGCATATACATATGCGAGCGCCTCCTTTTCTACCATCTCGTAGCCCCTTTCTGCCTGGGACAGACTCCTGGAGGCATAAGCTGTGCGTCAATCGGCGATAATTTTGGCCTCCCTGCCTTGGATGCCCACAACTTTTCGAACTGTTTGATACCCATCAGGGACTGGCTGGCACCCGTGTCTAACTCCATTGATACTGGGATGCCATTGAGGAGCACTTTCATCATTATCGGTGGCGTCCTGGTGTATGAACTGTATACGTGCTCCACATGAACTCGCTGAACTTCAGCTTCCAGCGATTTCCCCCAGTGTCCATTTCTGCAATTTCTGCAGGTATTTTGCTCATCTCTGCAAACTCCGGCTGAATGTATGCCTCCACGCCTCCAGCATGAGTTGCGGTTTGAAACAAAAGGTCCCTTGCCAGTCGATTGTCCCTGACTGCCCCTGTTATTGTCCTTGAGTGCACCATCAACAGGTGTTGATGACCCCATTACTGGCCACATTGTCCCTTGCAATGGCGTGAATCGCTGTTCAGCTTGCTATTGTCTCTGTCGAACTCCCCCTCTGGGTTCGACTACATGTTGGGGCATGCCTGACTGCCCTTGTCTGCCTGGAGAACTGTGTGCTGCTTTAACAATGTTGAATCTCTGTCCCAACCATTCCTTAACACAGTACCTCTCGTCTGTTCTGCTAGTGGCCATGCTCGCGTGGTTTAAATCCCAGTTTCTTGTCGCCATTGGTACGTCCTTACTACACAGTATAAATGCACACGAGGCCCATGCTTGAGAGAAGGTCAGTCTGTGACCTGTCCTTTATTCCTTATCACTCAAGTGATGAAGGTGGATGGAGCTTCCCCTTTTATACCTGAAGGTCCAGGTTAGGAGTGTCTCCCACCTAGTGGTCAGTGTTCTCACGGTGTACAACTTAGGTCAGTTTATACATGGGTTACAATGCTGGTTGAATACATGACATCAGGTGAGGCTTTTAAACAGGATTTTCATTGGGCTAAGTATTAGGAAGCAGAGAGTAGTTATAAGAGGTCAAAGTTCCAACAGAATTTTTACAATTCTCGGATTGTGACCTATAGAGGGTAAAGTTCAACCTCGACAGGGATACAAAAAGTGCAGTACCGGATCAGCCGCCCGTTTTACACCCCGTCGAAATTTCCTTTCAAAATCACTGGAAGGAAAATCAAGCAGTGTCTATAATGTGCGGCCCAGCCACTACTGCCCATTTTGCATCCCTGTTGAAGTTGAACTTTACCCTCTATAGGCCACAATCCGAGAATTGTTTAACCGTCACAAGGTATTGTAAGTAAAATGTCTAAATTTGTGAGTAATACATAAAGGATTTCAATCACACTGTACACTAATGGATTCATAAAATTCCTCTGTCCACTATTTTAACAAAGACCTGTTTAAAAGAACATGTTGTTACTTGTATCGCCCGGCACAATTTCAACCCTAGAGTTAAGTGGGAAGGCTGGATTTCCACAGGCGATGGGTATTCTTGACAGGGACCTAAAGGTATTTAGCAACTGGCAGATCAAGGGAAAATGTCACTTAATAATCAGAAACATAAAAGAGGGATCGGTGATAAAAGTAGTATTGGATTTTAAGTGAATGAGCTGTGCGGAGAGGCTATAGGAGACAAATCTACTCTCATTGAAAAGAGATTAAAGTGGGTGATATAAATTATTTTTAGCCATGGCCAGAATCCACAGATTAGATGTGAAGAAGTTCTTTTTACCGAACCAAGAGAACAAGAGCGCGTGAAGCTAAGAAGACCTGAAGTTAAATGTAACTTATTGAATAACTGCTTCACTCTAAAGTCATCCTCAATCTACATCACTAAAGCAGATTTTCTGGTCATTATCTCAATAGTGTATGTGGGGGCTTGCTGTGCACAAATATTCTGCCATATTTCCTCCATTATAACAGAGTACACTTCAAAAGTATTTCATTGGCTATAAAGCGCTTTTGGATGTCCTGTGGTCATGAAAGGCGCTATACAAATCCAAGCCCTTCTTTTTATCTTTCTTTTTAATGCATTGAAGCATGTGAAGCATTGTAACAAAGTAATTCATAGATTCCTGCTTTAACAGGGAACAGCAGGATATGAACTTGGACCGGAAGCAGGAAAGAGAGGGGCTGGTCTAGGCAAGTGCTGGAAAGGGCATTGGATAGCAGGGTGAGGGTGAGTGGCTTTTTCTCTTTCTTTACTCGGACGGGGCGGGGGGGGGGGATCTTGTGACAGCCACAGACATGAACTTCTCACCAAGAGCAAGTAACTTTGTGGACGAGTCCTTTCAAGGAAATGTCATGAGAAGTTCTACCCTATTCTGTCTGATTATGGTTACTAATACTGTGAGCTTCTATATAGTATATAATACACTGCTATTCTTTTGACATTTGGCAGAGAGGCAAAGGAGGGGAAATTAAACTTTTGGCGAGGGTGCAAAATTTGTCAGTGGAGCATCAGCTGCCCATTATACACCTCATCCAAATTTCCTTACTATTGACTTGTTTTCCTGAGCTATCTTCCCTTTATCCTTCCTTTCCTAAATACTGATGTACGGTTCCAAATGTGCACATGCAGTTCCAGTTCCTCAACCAAGTAGCCATTCTTAAGCTTAAGATAGTCAATGTTGCACATTCCACCATAGCAGCTTACTTGATCTGGCAGCAAAGCCAAGACTGACCGTGTTCTCACCTGAGTTCCACATAGACGCACTTTCCAGCAGGGGCAATATATTGGATAGCAATCAACAACAACAACATGCATTTATATAGCACCTTTAACTTAATAAAACATCACAAAATCAGTCAAAGGACAGCAATCGGAAACGAGACGATTTTATCCCTCTCTAGCCAAGTACTGCCCTGCCTAAATCATCTCACTTGGCACAAACCAGAGATTGAACCCAGGATCTACATGGCTTAATATTACCTTGTTCTACGTACATATGTAATATTGAACTGGTAATGACTACTCTGCTCCATCTTATTGCCTGAAATAAAATACTGTATAGAATTGTTTCTTTTTGCCTATATATCTGCTTATATATTCCACAGTAATTTCCCCCATTTTTCTCTGATGAAAAGTTAAGTAACAACTGTTTTAAAATCCCACCATGGCCTCACCTCTCCCAATCTCTGTAACGTCCTCCAGCTCTACAACCCTACAAGCTCACTCCGCTCCTCCAATCCTGGCCTCTTGCGCATCCTCAAGCTCTAGATTTCCCTCCGTAAGCCTCTCTGCCTCTCTCTCTCCTCCTTTAAGATGCTGCTTAATACTCTTTGACCAAGCTTTTCATCACCTGTCCTAATATCTCCTTATGTGGCTCGGTGTCAATTTTTTGTTTCATAATCACTCCTGTGAAGCTCCTTGGGACATTTTACTACGTTAAAATGCAAATTGTTGTTGTTAAAAAGTATCAAGCGCATTTATACCAATGCTGCATAACAGGTGCTGTCTATGGGACTCTCTTCACTGACTGCACTGGAGCATATGTACTCAGCTTTTTTGAAAAGTTGCTTCACTTTGCAGTTCCGATTTCGGGAGAGCTTTAGTAGCCTGCCAGCTTCACACTCTCCCATTGACAACCACGTCTCAGCACTGTTCTCCATCACACATCAGCCGGGGAGTCTGGCAGCAATTCACAAGACCCACGGAGCTGAGTCTCTGTAGTGATCAGAATAAGATAATCCAGTGTTTTTATATATCTTTTTGCAGCCGATGCTAGAACCTTGTGTGTGCCATTAACAACAATTTTATAACACAAAAATGCCTGTAGTCCAAATATTTTTACAACAGCAACAGTATCCATGAAGTTGTCGGATTGTTGTAAAAACCCAACAGGTCCACTAACATCCTTAGGGAAGGAAGCTTGCCATCCTTACCCTGTCAGGCCTATTAATGACTCCAGTCCCACACCAATTTGGTTGACTCTGAACTGCCCTCTGAAATAGCCTTGCAAGCCATCCAATTGTTGACCACATTACAACAGTGACTACAATCCAAAAGTACTTCATTGGCTGTAAAGTGCTTTGATTCGTCCGTTGGTCGTGAAAGGCGCTATATAAATGCAAGTCTTTCTTTATTTTCCAAACCATTATAGTGGTTCAAGAAGGAGGCCATCCCCCACCTTTTCATGAAAACTAGAGTTGGTTAATAAATGTTGGCCCTGCCAGCGACACCCACATCGCAAGAATTAAATAATAATAAAAAATCAGCATAGGGCAAGCCTATACCTGCATACTAATCCCTCAATCCCTTCTCACAATATTTGCAACATTTATACCAAATCAAAGTTCCCATCGTCTCTTTACTGCACATCATCTCCTTTCATTTTCTAGGATTATTTTCCCTATTTTATGCTATATTTTTTGCTGGTTTTGTGATCCCATTTAATGTCTGAAATTGCACTTCAAATTGTGTCAACGACAAGCTACTTCAATAATTAGACATAGACATAGACATAAAATTAGGTGCAGGAGCAGGCCATTCGGCCCTTCGAATCTGCACCGCCATTCAATAAGATCATGGCTGCTCATTCAACCTCAGTACCCTTTTCCCGCTTTCTCTCCATACCCCTTGATCCTTTTGGCCGTAAGGGCCCTTTTGAATATAGCTAACGAGCTGGCCTCAACAACTTTCTGCAGTAGAGAATGCCACAGGTTAACCACTCTCTGAGTGAAGAAGTTTCTCCTCATCTCGGACCTAAATGGCTTAGCCCTTATTCTTAGACTGTGACCCCTGGTTCTGGAACTCCCCTAATAACGGGAACATTCTTCCTGCCTCTAACCTGTCCAATTCCATCAGAATTTTATATGCTTGTATGAGATCCCCTCTCATTCTTCTAAACTCCAATGGATACAAGCCCAGTTGATCTAGTCTCTCCTCATATGTCAGTCCTGCCATCTTGGGAATCAATCTGGTGAACCTTCGCTGTACTCCCTCAATAGCAAGAACATCCTTCCTCAGATTAGGAAACCAAAACTGAACACAATATTCCAGGTGTGGCCTCACCAAGGCCCTGTACAACTGCAGTAAGACCTCCCTGTTCCTATACTCAAATCCTCTAGCTATGAAGGCCAACATGCTATTTGCCTTCTTCACCGCCTGCTGTACCTGCATGCCAAACTTCAATGACTGATGTACCACGACACCCAGGTCTTGTTGCACCTCCCCTTTTCCTAATCTGTCACCATTCAGATAAAATTCTTCCTGTTTTTGCCACCAACCTCACATTTATTCACATTATACTGCATCTACCATGCATTTGCCCACTCACCTAACCTTTCCAAATCACCCTGCAGCCTCTTAGCATCCTCCTCACAGCTCACACCGCCACCCAGCTTAGTGTCATCTGCAAACTTGAAGATATTATATTCAATTCCTTCATCTAAATCATTGATGTATATTGTAAATAGCTGGCATCCCAGCACTGAACCCTGAGGCACCCCACTAGTCACTGCCTGCCATTCTGAAAAGGACCCGTTTATTCCTACTCTTTGCTTCTGTCTGCCAACCAGTTCTCTATCCACGTCAATACCATGTGCTTGAATTTTGCACACTAATCTCTTGTGTGGGACCTTGTCAAAAGCCTTTTGAAAGTCCAAATACACCACATCCACTGGTTCTCCCTTGTCCACTCTACTGATTACATCCTCAAAAAATTATAGAAGATTTGTCAAGCATGATTTTCCTTTCATAAATCCATGCTGACTTGGACCAATCCTGTCACTGCTTTCCAAATACGCTGCTATTTCATCTTTAATAATTGATTCCAACATTTTCCCCACCACCGATGTCAGGCTAACCGGTCTATAATTCTTTGTTTTCTTTCTCCCTCCTTTTTAAAAAAGTGGTGTTACATTAGCTACCCTCCAGTCCATAGGAACTGATCCAGAGTCAATAAAATGTTGGAAAATGATCACCAATGCATCCACTATTTCTAGGGCCACTTCCTTAAGTACTCTGGGATGCAGCCTATCAGGACCTGAAGATTTATCAGCTTTCAATCCCATCAATTTCCCTAACACAATTTCCTGACTAATAAGGATTTCCTTCAGTTCCTGCTCCTCGAACCCCAAGTATTTCCGGAAGTTTATTTGTGTCTTCCTTAGTGAAGACAGATCCAAAGTATTTGTTCAATTGGTCTGCCATTTCTTTTAGTCCATTTTCAGTCAGTGTTGATCACCAAACATTAATGCAACTGCTGTGGATGAAAGTTAGGAGAGTTGTCAGGGTGCAGTCGATAATTCACATCGATCTCATATTTCAGGATATTTGTTTCAGCCACCATCTTGAAGAGGCTATTCCCCTCCACTATTTATACAAAAGGCCAGTAGTGTTCCAATGGATGTGCAATCCATTTGATGCTTCCAATCAAAAAAATATGAATGTGAATGTAGCATAAATTGAATGTGCAAATTTACAAAGATAAAGAAAAAAAAAGAAATACTTGAATTTATATAGTGCCTAACATTCCCCAAAGCATTTTACAGCCAATAAAATACTTTTGGAGTGTAGTCACTGTTTTAAAGTAGGAAACGCAGCAGCCAATTTGCCCACAACAAGCTCCCACAAACAGCAATTAAATAAATGACCAGATAACCTGTTTTAGAAAGAAAGACTTGCATTTATATAGCGTCTTTCATGACCACCGGACGTCCCAAAGTGCTTTGCAGCCAACAAGTACTTTTTGAAATGTAGTCACTATTGTAATGTAGGAAACGCGGCAGCCGATTTGTGCACAGAAAACTCCCACAAACAATAATGTGATAATGACCACATTGTTTTAAAGCTGTTGATTGAGGGATAAATATTGGCTAGGGCACCAGCGATAACTCCTATGCTCTTCTTCAAAATAGTGCCATAGGATATTTTCCGCCCACCTGAGAGAGAAGACAAGGCCTCGGTTTAATGTCTCATCCAAAAGACGGCACCTTCGACAGTGCAGCACTCCCTCAGTACTGCACTGAATGCCAGTCTAGATTTTTGTGCTCAAGTCCCTGCAGTGGGACTCGAACTCACAACCTTCTGACTCGGAGGTGAAAGTGCTACCCACTGAGACATGACTGACACTTGTGTTAGCTGTTGGTTGATGGATAAATGTTGGTCTGAACACCAGGAGAACTCCCCTATGCTTCTTCGAATAGTATGTGGGATATTTTTCGTCCACCTGAGAGGGCAGACAGGGCTTTGGTTTAACATCTCATCTGAAAGATAGCATCTCCGACAGTGCAGTACTCCCTCAGCAGTGCACTGAAATGTCAGCCTAGAATTATGTGCTCAAGTCCCTGTAATGCAGTTTCAACCCATTACCTTCCCATTCAGCAGCAAGCGTGCTGTCACTGAGCCAGGGTGGCACAAGAGCATTGCTGTTTTAATATGGTGGCTAATTTTCCAAGTGCACAATAGTTGCAGGCAACCTTAACCATCAACATAGCCATCAGTGCAAATCAGAAAATCAAGGCTGTGGTTCCCCACCATTTGTGTGTAATTGGAAAATTACCCCCAATCTCAACATGAGGTTGTCCATTCGGGATCCTGACTGCCCTGTTTTTGATATGTACAATCTTTGGCTTAATATACATCTGTGTGCCCAATGTGGGGTGACCAACATTAACTTTAAATGGATATATCACAGTTTGCGCGCTATATATCCAAAGTGTATCCAGACCACTTAATCACATTCCTGCAGTGTCTCTCTTCTCTCTTAGGCAGTCCCTCAGAGTCGAGGATGACTTGCTCCCACACTAATATGAGTTCTCAGATGACTAATGAGTCCAATGTGGGACTCATTAGTCATCTGAGAACTCATATTAGTGTGACAGTTTCTGTCACAGGTAGGGCAGACGGTAGTCAAAGGGATGGGTGGGTGGGGTGCTTGGGTTGTTGTGTGCTCCTTCTGCTGTTTGCGCTTGGCTTCCCCTTGCTCCCAGCGAAGAGACTGGAGGTGTTCGGCGCCTCCTCAGATACTTTTCCATTTTGAGCGGTCTTGGGCCAAGGATTCCCAGGTGTTGGTGGGGATGTTGCACTTTTTCAATGAGGCTTTGAGAGTGCATTTGGGGAGGCCTAACAAGGCAAGGGAATACACATTAAATGGTACGACACTCAAAAGTGTAGAGGAACAAAGGGACCTTCAGAGTGCAGGTCCACAGATTCCTGAACGTAGCAGGCCAGGTAGATAAGGCGGTTAATAAGGCATATGGAATATTGCCTTTATAAGTCGAGGCATTATAAGGGCAAGGAGGTTATGCTTGAACTGTATAAAACACTGGTTAGGCCGCAGCTGTAATACTGTGTGCAATTCTGGTCACCACAATACAGGAAAGATGTGATTGGACTGGAAAGGGTGCAGAGGAGATAAACAAGAATGTTGCCTGGACTGGAGAATTTTATCTATGAGGAAAGATTGGAGATGCTGGGTCTGTTTTCTTTGGAACAAAGGAGGCTGAGGGGAGACCTGATTGAGGTGTATAAAATTATGTGATAGAGTGGATAGGAAGGACCTGTTTCCCTTGGCAAAGGGGTCAACAACCAGGGGCATAGATTTAAAGTAATTGGGGGAAGGTTTAGAGGAAATACGAGGGGAAAGTTCTTCACCAAATGGGTGGTGGGGGTTTGGAACTCACTGCCTGAAAGGGTGGTAGAGGCACATTTAAAAGATACTTAGATGTGCACTTAAAGTGCTGTAACCTACAAGGCTACAGACCAAGAGCTGGAAAGTGGGATTTGGCTGGATAGCTCTTGTTTGGTTGGCGCAGACACGATGGGCCGAAATGGCCTCCTTCTGTAAATTTCTATGATTCTATAATTGTGCCCTTGAAGCATTTCCTCTGCCCACCTGGGACTTGCTTGCCATGTCGGAGCTCTGAGTAGAGCGCTTGTTTTGGGAGTCCAGTGTCAGGCATGCGGATCAAGGTAAATTCCGTGATAGCTTATTAAGTAACAACAGCACGTAATTAAGCCGCACAGACCAGAAGGTCACAGGTTTGACTACCGTAATGCGCCTACGGATCTCAGCTGGCGTGGAGCAATTGGGATGCTACAACTGGCCTTAGTCCTTCGTATCTCTGGACCAGGGAGGCGACAATCTGCCTAGGCTCCTGCTCCTGTTCACCATCCAGTGATCATTGCTAAAAAGCCCATGTATGAGGACAGGATTGGGTTTGACTAATTCCCACTCTCCAGTCATATAGCCTGCTGACACGCATTATCTGGGTCCATATACTATTTAAATTTGTTGAAAAGGAAATGCTGGCAAAGCTACAATTAGCTCCCATCCCTAGTTGCCCTGAGAAAGTGGTGATGGGCCTTTTCCTCGAACCACTGCAGTTTTTATGATGCTTCTATGATAACTCGAGTGATGATGAAGGAATGGTGATATTTGTTCAAATCAAGATGGTGCGTGACTTGGAAGCAATGACGTTTCCATGAAATTGCTGCTTTCCTCCTTCCTGTTGACAGAGGTCATGGAGCTGTGAAGTGCTATTGAAGCAAACTTGGTGAGTTACTCTATGCATCCTGTAGATGGTAAATAATGCAGCCATAGTACTTTTGTGATAAAGGGAGTGAATATCGAATTAAAATTAACTGCTTTGCCTTGGATGGTGTCGAGTTTCTTGAGTGCTTTTGTACCTGCACCCATGCAAGGAAGAGTGCACCCATAAAGCAGCAAGCTTCATTATTGGTGGAGTTATGCACGGAGCTGACCACTGGAATTGTAAGTGAAAAGCCCACTCGGACCTTATGATAGTCATTAATGTAGCAGCTGAAGATGGTTGGGCGATGGACACTATCCTAGGGAACTCATACACCAATGTCTTGGGGATGCATTGATAGGCCTTCACAACCATCTTACCATGTGTCAGATGTGAGTCCAGCCACTGAAGGGGTTTCCCCTCAACCCCACTGACCTAGGCCCTTGGGCCCTTGGTGCCATGTTCAGTTAAATGCTGCCTTGATTTCAAGGGCAGCCCTGCCTCTCCTCTGACATTCAGCTCTTATTTTGAAGTTTGGAGCTAAGCAGGTCTAGCATCCTGGAACAGGTTATTAGCGAATAGATGCATTTTGATGGCATATTTACGACTCTTCTTATGACTGCTAGACTCACTTAGACTGGGAGGAAACTGATATGGCAGTAATTGGTTAGCTTAACTTTATCTTGTTTGAATATCAAGTTGGCTAAGTTACTGGGAAGCTGACTCACTCAGAGCTATATCTCACGATGAATCAGTGCCTTCAGAAGAGGCGGGGAGAAAACCAGAGTCACAAAAGAAAAAAATGATTTAAAAATACAGGGGCTGAAATTACGAAGTCCCGCTTTGCCAGCGGAATTGTGCGAAGCTGAACTCCCGTCCACCGTTGAATCCCGATGCAGGTTCCAGCCCAGCCATTGCCTGTAAGGGCACATCAGTCACTCATCCAAACTGCAACCGGGAAAATCGGAATGCTGCTATGCTGCACCAATGGTGGATCGGAGACCAGGGCCAAAGACATTGTCCGAAATTTTTTAAATGCTAATTCAGTCAAAACCCAATATTAAAAGGTAGTCAATCCCCCTCTGGAATCACTTGCCTCTGGCCTTTACTTGGATCTCAGTGGAACTCATGTCAGCTCTTAGCTGACGAGGGTTCCATTGGGCCCAATGGGGGCATGAGTGGAACAATTCTGGGGTAGCTCTGGTAGTCTCCCAGACATGCTATCTTAAATACTAGTCTAACCGCCCCCCCACGTCCCCCCCACCCCGGCACCCCCCACCCCTCCCACCTCCAACCCGACTCGAATTACCAGTACTTCTTCCATAAGTTGAAATCTGTACAGAATCAGGTACCACTCCACATTTTGTCCACCGGCACAAAATGCACTCCAATGCACCCTCGCTGACCCCAGGAATATCAGGCCACTAGGATATAGAAAAAGAGAACCAGGGCATATCCATTGTCTGTGTCCAGAGCTTGCACCTAGAATACATATCTGAATATGGGCAGAATGCATCTTTCACACCATTCGGATGCACAGCCTTGATTAGAAATATAGAAGTATTAAACGACAGATTGCAATCAATTATTGGAGCACCACAGCAATAAGACTACCTAGATTGTATAAGAATACCAAGTGCTGGGCACAAGTTCATCTTCTACTGCTTTACTGAGTCCCCATGTCAGATGTACTTCCAAGGGAAGGTGTCAAACAAAATACATCACTTCATGGGGGTTGGTGGTAAATCACAGAAAGCATCATTCCTAGGCTGCTTTCTTGTACCTTCCTATAGTTACACAGCCCTGCTCACGCCTCTCAGAAACATCTGAAAGAATTGCTTTGATGTACAATGAATGTCATTGTGCATGAAAACATGGCGGCTATTTTGCAGACATCAAGATTCTACAAATAACAAAGAGATCAATGACTAGTATCTATATTTCTGGCTGAGGGAGCAGCGATGGCCAGAACTTGAAAGACTCTTTTTTGCTTGGTACCATGGGATGTTGGCACTATGAGCAGGTAGACTGAGCCTCAGTTTAACATGACAGGATTTCCAATAATGCAGTATTCCTTCAGTACCGTACTGGAATGTCAACCTAATTTACAGTCTGTAGTACTGGAATGGGGCTTGAATCTACAACCCTCTGCCTCAGAGCTGAGTGTGCTACCACCTGAAGAATGTCAGGCCAACAGCTAAGGCATCTAAATTACTGAGGACAATTAAGCAGGACAATTAAGCAGTGTCAGCTGTGATTCAGTGGGTAGCACTCTCGGCTCTGAGTCAGAAGGTTGTGTGTTCAAGTCCCACTTCAGAGACTTGAGTACAAAAATCGAGGCTGACACTCCAGTGCTGCACTGTCAGAGGTGCCGTCATTTGGATGCGACGTTAAACCGAGGCCCTGTCTGCTCCCTCAGGTGGACGTAAAAGATCCCGTGGTGGCACTATTTTGAAGAAGAGCAGGGGAGTTATCGCAGCATCCCAAAATTGATGTCTGCTTCGCTGGTGAGCTGCTTGGCGATGCACAGCAAGCGTCCGCAGCTTGTCGGTCTTAAAATGAAGCCCGCGGTCCAATTTGGATCGGCCCTCGGGCCTAACTGTTCTGGCTCAGTTCATGCCGACAGGCTGGCGCTATCCAATTTCCCCTCTATGTTTCTATACAGTGAGAGTATTTCCCTGATCTCAGCCAAGGTGGCTCCTTCTGCTTCGATTATTCAATTGACATCACAGGAAAGAAAAAGAAATTGCAGTCGCTTCTTGCCATTGGTTACCATTGACCCTGACTACAAAGCGTCGATATGTAGATACCAGGATGAAGCTTGTTTGTGATTGTGAACCCAATCTTCTTAATGGGGCCGGCCAGTCACAATAAGATTACGGAATTATAAGATAAAATAATGAGTTCTACTGAATGATTCTTACTTGGCAGAAAAGAATATTTAACCATGTGCATTGATATCAAACAGTTAAATGTTGCGGGCACTCCCCAAAGCTGAGTGACTCACTATCTAACCACAGCTACCAAAACCTATTTTTTCTGCACCGTTGATGTCCTGCACAAAAGAGCTCACGTTTCCAAAGTACAAGATTCAGATCACATTTCTTGGTATGATTTATGGAAACAAACATTGTACAGTAATTTTAACATACTACTTAAATTGGATCCCCTGTACACTAGTTCGCTGCCAGGGGTAAGCAAAAGGTTTGGAATTTTTCTCTCCCCTTTAACTGCGCTCCAAATAAGAAGAATTAATTTTTGCCCCTCTAAAGTTTCCTCCCGTGATTTGATGAAGGTGCCAACTTAAGCTGGAGTGCATTTCCATGGTGGCATGGAGACATCAGAGCCCAACCATATAATGTCCTCACCCAATGTCCATAGATGTACAATTTCCAGCAAAAGCCACTAGATTACAATCAGGAAAGGCAAATTCTGCCCTCCTTTTCCTAGGCAGTCAAATCAGACATAGCAGTACTACCCCATTAGTGCCCACAAAGAGTGCAATTTATTATTTTCTCATTCCTAAACATTTCATCCCATTTGTTGCCCTGTGATTGCCCCACATATTTTGGGTTCACTGGCATGGATGGTGCATACTCTCCATGGAGGCAGAGTTAATAAGTATCATCAGTCCATCTGTTGCAAGTATCCTCGGCTGTCAGCCTTGCCTCAGTGGTTAACGCTCTCGCCTCTGAATCATGGTTGTGGGTTCAAGTCCAAATCTAGAGATTGAACACCTAATCTAAGCTGCTACTTCAGAGATGCCATCTTTTGAATGAGACTTTAAACCGAGGCCCTGTCTGCCCTCTCAGGTGGACATAAAAGATTCCTTGACAGTATTTGAAGAAAAGTAAGAAAGTTCTCTACTGTGACCTGGCCATTATTTATCCCTCAACCCACATCATTAAAACAGATCCAGTCATCATCTCGTATATGGGACCTTGTGTGCAAATTGGCTGCCATATTTTCTACATTATAACAGTGACTACACTTCAAAAGTACTCCATTAGCTGTAAAGCGCTTTGGGATGTCCTGAGATCGTGAAAGGCCCAATATTAATGCAAGTCTTTCTTTTTTTTTCCAGTACATTGCCAAGTCTATCTTGATGGCAAGTTCATAGTTTTACCTCATTGCTGAATATGCTTGCTTTGTCTCCCTAATGAGTACTCTTATTATTGTATCTTATTCCTGCATGTTATTTATCACTTTCTCCTCTCTCATTTCCTTGCCATATCACCGATGACTATCCTTACTCCAGTTGTGGCTAGAGATTGAGATTTGAGAAGTCTGACACTTTTTTTTTACTTAGAGGTACTCATGTAGGTTTGAATAGTTGCAGCAATACAGCTCCACCCTCTGTATTTTTTGGTTGCTGGAGACATGAACGCACATGCTCATGTAGCCTGCCAGCTAAACCACACAAAACACACATATCAGGTTTAAAACATAGGGAGAGGCTCATCCAACAGAAGCTGCTGGATGAGATAGAGGCAGAGAGGTTGTTTCCACTGGTCGGGGAGACTAGAACTAGGGGGCACAGCCTCAAAATACGGGGGAGCCAATTTAAAACCGAGTTGAGAAGGAATTTCTTCTCCCAGAGGGTTGTGAATCTGTGGAATTCTCTGCCCAAGGAAGCAGTTGAGGCTAGCTCATTGAATGTATTCAAATCACAGATAGATAGATTTTTAACCAATAAGGGAATTAAGGGTTACGGGGAGCGGGCGGGTAAGTGGAGCTGAGTCCACGGCCAGATCAGCCATGATCTTGTTGAATGGCGGAGCAGGCTCGAGGGGCTAGATGGCCTACTCCTGTTCCTAATTCTTATGTTCTTATGTTCTTATGTTCTTATGTTCAACTTAAGGAAATTCAGCAACTAACCAGTCTGAGTAAGAACAGTAGGCTTAAGAAGGGAGTGATTCACTAAATGGCATTTTGAATTTGGATTTTGATTTTCTGAACACGCTTTGCAATACAAACATTCACCTGATATGTGATTCCTTTTACTGATTCCAATACAGTACTTTGAATGTTGCAGAACATCAGAACAGGATTTCAAAAGAGCATTTACATCTAATTAATTTACAAAAAACACCATTGCTGCATGATGTCATCAGCAAACTTGGTGCAATCTGTACGATATGGCAGGAAAGTAAAACGTTTAGGAAGAAATATACAGATTTCCCTTAGTACGTTCCCAATTTCACTTTTCCCTTCCTCCTTATTCTACCAATGTACTCCTTTCTCTTTGTTAGGCTACAGTTCTACAGCCACTGGTCACCCTGCAGTACCTTGCCAAAGTGACCATTCTTCATGTGTGAACCTAGACAGTCAGTCAGCAGGCTGCTCCACCATGGGGAGTGAGTGGTACATCACAATTGTGTGTGGGTGCTGTCCTTATCAGACATATGTACATGCGCACTTCCAACACGAGTCACTGGATAAAGGTCCAAAGCAAAAACCCAGACCAATTCACTCCCATGGCCCCCACCACCACTTACCCACTCCAGGAATGAAAAGACTGACTATAACACCCCTCGATGAGATCAGCAACACACAGACTGGGGAGCTAATCCAGCCTTAAGGAAGGTGACAAAGTTCATCCACACTTGGCAATTCTAGTGCTTGTGCTTAATCCTTTTTAACAAGCAGCAATCATCACTGCAAATGTAATGCTTCAGATAGGATGTTCCTTTGATTCACATCACCCATTTTACTCATTTGTTTCCAATTTTCACCCCTCCCCTGAATGCGGTGACTCAATGCTGGAATACAGTTTTACAGGTGCTAGCAACCCTCGAGCATGTCACCCAAGATAAGTTAAGCAAAAACTCCACACGACTAACCCAATCTTATAATGCACATCATTCAGCTCTAACCAGTTAGATTTCACATCTTGCACATACTGTCGAGCTTCATTGACTCCGTCTAGCCAACAATGTCTAACCTTGTCCTTATACACTTTAATCTTGTTCTTAAACAGATGTTTATCCAGCTCCTTTTTAAAGAATTTAACTTGACTTAACATCAACTGCTTTTGCTAGGGGTCCACTCTACATACATGTTACGTGTTGTGTGTGTGTGTCTAAGACAAATAACTTGCTTACATCTGTGTTAAGGAAGATTTGCATTTATATAGTGCCTGTCATCTCAAAGTGCTTTAGAACCAATTAAGTACTTTTGGAGTGTAGTCACTGTTTTAATGTGGGAAACACAGCAGCCAATTTGTGTACAGCAAGCTCCCACAAACAGCAATGTGATAATGGCCAGGTAATCTGCTTTTGTTATGTTGATTAAGGATAAATATTGACATGGGCACCAGGGATAACTCTCCTGCTCTTCTTTGAAATAGTGCCATGGGATCTTTTACATTCAGCTGAAAGAGCAGACAGGGCCTCAGTTTAAAGTCTCATCTGAAAGACAGCACCTCCGATAATGTAGCACTCCCTCAGCACCCCACTGGAATGTCAACCTAGATGTATGTGCTCACGTCCCTGGAGTGGGACTTGAATCCACAACTTTCTAACTCAGAGGTGAATGTGCTACCCACTGAGCCACAGCTGACACCTAATTATGTTCTGCAGCAATGGTAAAGCATGGATCATATCACGTTTTTTTCAACGAGAACAAATGCAAATTGATGAGTCGTTCACTCTTTTTTTCCATGTAAGTCTCTGACTTATCATTGCCACACTTCTGCAAACACTTCCCAATTCAGGAATGTCCTTTTAAAGGTAGATGCCCCAAACTACCCACTACTGCCACCATTACAGCAATTGCATTTAGGGTCTGCCTTTAAAATAGAAAAATGTCACAAGAAAGAATGGACGCTGAGTGAAAAGAGGAAAGATGAGAAGAGGTGACCAAAAGCTTGGTCAAAGAGGAGGGTTTTAAAGGAGGTTTTAAAAAAGCAGAGGTAGTTGGAGAGGTAGAAGGGGTTAGGAAGAGAATTCCTGAGCGTGGAGTCTAGGATGTCTAAAGGCACAGCTGCCAATGTTGGGATGAATGGAGGGAGGGATGCATAAGAGGTTGGAGTCACAGGAATGAGCAATAAATTACACGTACAGAATGAAAATTATTTGTTTCCAATTATAATCAACTGCTGTGAGATAAATCTCAGTACTTAATTAGCTTTATATTGATTGTATGCTTTGATGATTGCTACCCATTTGTTCCATACACAAATTTCATGTTTCCTGTTCCAATATGCATGGCCATCCTTATACCCAATCGACTTAACTTGTCCAGATCCCTCTAAATACTATCAGTTTCCTCGTTACCTTTTCTCATTACTTGTTTGACAATCTGTGACCATCATGGGGCAGCATCCAGCGCTTCCACAAATTGTGGGGCACCTCACATAGCCAAGGAGCTATCATAGAAACATACAAACATAGAAATTTACAGCACAGAAGGAGGCCATTTCGGCCCATCGTGTCCATGCTGGCCGACAAAGAGCTACAAGGCCCTCGGTCAGCAGCCATGAAGGTTACATATAAACCTACGAACAATAAACAATGGCAGAAAGGTAAAGAGCATCCGGCCCAACCAGTCCGCCCACACAATTGCAATGCTCCATGCATCGCAACATTTTACAATCCACCCAAACCAGAGCCATGCGATCTCCTGGGAGAGGCAAAGAAACAGATAAAAACCCAGGCCAATTGGGGAAAGAAATCTGGGAAAATTCCTCTCCGACCCATCCAGGCGATCGAAACTAGGCCAGGAGATCACTCTGGTCGTATTCGATTCCCTTAAGTACTTACCATCGTATCTGCACCAGCCAACAAGAGGTTATCCCGTCTAATCCCACTTACCAGCTCTAGGTCTGTAACCCTGCTGGTTATGGCACTTCAAGCACCTTTTCAATGTGGTGAGGGTTTCTGCCTCTACCATCCTTCCAGGCAGTGAGTTCCAGGCCCCCACAATCCTCTGCATAAAAAAGCTTTCCCTCAAATCATCTCTAAATCATCCACCAACCACTTTAAAACTTTACCCCCTCGTAATTGCGCCCACCACCAAGGGAAATAGACCCTTGCTATCCACTATATCAGGCCCCTCAAAATTTTATACACCTCAATGAGGTCTCCTCTCAGCCTCCTCTATTCCAATCTGTCCTCATAGCTAAGATTCTCCATTCCAGGCAGCATCCTCGTAAATCTCCTCTGCACCCTTTCCAGTGCAATCACATCCTTCTTATAATACAGTGACCAGAGCAGTATTCCAGCTATGACCTAACCAGTGTATTATACAATTTAAGCATAACCTCCCTGCTCTTGTATTGTATGCCTCGGCCAATAAAGGCAAGCATTCCGTATGCCTTCTTAACCACCTTATCCACCTAGCCTACTACTTTCAGGGATCTGTGGACAAGCACTCCAAGGTCCCTTTGTGCATCTACACTTCTAAGTGGCCTACTATTTAATGTGTATACCCTTTCTTTATTAGCCCTCCCCAAGTGCATTATCTCACACTTCTCGGAATTAAATTCCATTTGCCATTGTTCTGCCCACCTGACCAGTAGATTGATATCCTCCTGCAGAGGAAACGTTTCAAGGACACCCTCAAAGCCTCCTTGATAAAATGCAACAATGATGTGTGATCGTCCCAGTACCTTAAATGTAATGTAAGTACTATGCCACACCACAGAGGGCGCTGCAGTGGGAAACCCTGGTAGTACCTGTAACAAGGGCTATATAAGGCTGACCACCACATCTGGGAGGCACTCTGGAGCTGAACAATAAAGGACGAAGGTCACAGCAGTTAGACTTACACCAGACCGTGTGGAGTCAGTGATTTGTGTGCTACATACACCACATTGGCAATGAGGAAGCGGACGAACTCCACGCAACCATGGCTACTCTGGGCTCGCTAAAGGATTTTACCGTGGGCAATGATTGGGAGGCCTTTACGGAAAGGCTCAAGTACTACTTCACAGCAAATGACCTGACGGAGGGCACATACGCAATGAGAGAGAAGCGTAAGGCGATATTGCTCTCCAGTTGTGGAGATGAGGTTTACTATCTCGTCAGGAATTTGCTGGCACCTGGGAGCGGCAGGGACAAGTCATACGAGGAGCTGACTGAACTCATTCGTGACCAGTTGAAACCGAAGGAGAGCATCCTCACGGCCAGACACAAATTTTACCATCACTGCAGAACGTGGCTCTGCCTGGGGCAGAGAGCAGAGACCTCGAGATCCTGGAGCTCAAAGTCCGCCGAGGAGGGCCAATCAAGCAGCACCATGCTGGCGCTGTGGAGGAAGCCATGGGGCTCACCGGTGCAGGTTTGCGGAATATACGTGCAATACCTGCCACGTTAAAGGCCACCTTCAGCGTATGTGTAAAAGAAATTGGACTCACCATGTGGCTGAGGAGATGGGGGATGATCCACTGTTCAGCGAGGAGCAGGCAGAAGAAGATGAGGTGCTTGGACTGTATACGTGCACCGACGATTCGCCCCCAGTGATAAGTGAAGTAAAAATTAACGGAGTCCCAGTGAGTATGGAAGTGGACACGGGCTCGGGTCCGTCGTTGATGAGTCAGAGAACTTTTGATAAACTGTGGATTAACCCAGCTGCACGACCCAAGCTGGTCCCGGTCGCGGCGAAGCTGCGTACCTACACCAGGGAACTGATACCTGTTCTCGGCAGAGCGATGGTGCAGGTATCCCACGGGGACGAGACGCACGCTTCACCTTTGTGGGTCGTTGCAGGCGATGGGCCGACACTCCTCGGCCGGAGGTGGATGGGGATGGTCTGTGGGAGCTGGGAAGACTTCATCACCCCACAGGCTGCTGCTCCCCGGGGTGCTGCCGTGCCCCGGGTCCCCAGAGAGCAGCGCCGACCGAGCTGGAGCTGCAGGCTCAATCCACCCACAGGCAAGCCCCAGGCCTGGAGCTCACACCGAGATCCTGCAGTCTCAGTCCCCACAGGCAAGTCCCAGGCCCGGATCTCACACAGAGACCCTGCAGCCCCAGCCCCCACAGGCAAGTCCCAGGCCCGGATCTCACACAGAGACCCTGCAGCCCCAGCCCCCACAGGCAAGCAGCCCTGCACAGAAGGGCCTAAGGTGGGGTGGAGGTTGAGCCGGCGGGGCGCTGCGGGCGGGGTGCTGAGGGATCCAGGGGCCGGCGGTTCGGAAGGGCCCCGCAGAGGAAGAGGCCGTTGGGCGGGAGCCGCCGAGGAGCTGGTAGCGTCAGTCAGCGGCCATGGCAGCCGCAGGGGAGGCTGCTATGGAGGCCGCGGGGGACGCGGCAAGTGCGGCCGCTGGAGAGGCCACGACGGCCGCAGGAGAGGCGGCAAGTCAGATGGCAGCGGAGGGGAGCGGAGACTGCGACGGCGGAGGGCATCCGGAGCGGCAGAGAAGAAGATGGCGGCGGCATCGTGTCGGAGCTGCAGAGCATCAAAGATGGCGCCGCCCAAGGAGAAGCCTCGTGGAATCCTACTGCATCAAAGATGGCGCCTTAAAAAGGAAATGCACCTGGGAGTCTTAAAAGGGCCTTACAAAGAGGTGGTCCCCACAAAGGACTTCTGTTTGGCAGAGCAAGTCTAAAATGAGCTATGTTAATGTGAGATAGTGAATTTATAATAAGAATTACTTTTTTTATGCTGAATGGCCACTGTATTTGTGTAAAATAATGGATGAAGTACAATTAATGATAACGGCTAACAAGGAAATCAAGGTTCCGCTACCAGTCAATAACCAGTTAATGTACCAGATAATATGTACCATACTAACGCACTTTCTATGCCCACCTGCCTTCCGTGGGACAAGTGTGATGTTATGTAATGATGTGTGTATTGTTGTCCTGCGTCCAGGTTGGGGGGGGGGGGAAGGTGATGTTATGTAATGATGTGTGTATCGTCCCAGTACCTTAAATGTATTGTAAGTACTATGCCACACCACAGAGGGCGCAGCGGTGGGAAACCCTGCTAGTGGGCTATATAAGGCTGACCACCACACCTGGGAGGCACTCTGGAGCTGAACAATAAAGGACGAAGGTCACAGCAGTTAGACTTACACCAGACCGTGTGGAGTCAGTGATTTGTGTGCTACATACACCACACCACCGACACCTGAGAGTCCCTGGCCAAAGACCGCCCTAAGTGGAGGAAGAGCATCCGGGAGGATGCTAAGCACCTCGAGTCTCATCATCGGAAATATGCAGAAAACAAGCGCAGGCAGTGGAATGAGCGTCCAGCAAACCAGACTCCCCACCCACCCTTTCCTTAAACGACTGTCTGTCCCACCTGTGACAGAGACTGTAATTCCCGTATTGGACTGTTCAGTCACCTAAGAACTCACTTTTAGAGTGGAAACAACTCTTCCTCGATTTTGAGGGACTGCCACACAGCCAATTTTAGTGTCATCTGCAAACTTCTTAATCATACCCACTATATTCAAATCATTGATGTATACCACAAAAAGCAAGGGACCCAGTACTGAGCCCTGTGGAACCCCACTGGAAATATCCTTCCAGTCACAAACACATTCATCAACCATTACCCTTTGCTTCCTACCTCTAAGCCAATTTTGGATCCAACTTGCCACTTTGCCCTGGATCCCATGGGTTTTACCTTCATGACCAGTCTACCATGTGGGACCTTATCAAAAGCCTTGCTAAAGTCCATATACACTACATCGAACACACTACCCTCATCGACTCTCCTGGTTACCTCCTCAAAAAATGCAATCAGGTTAGTCAAACACGATTATCCCTTAACAAATATGTGCTAACTGTCACTGATTAATCCTTGCTTTTCTAAATGTAGATTTATCTTGTCCTTCAGGATTCTTTCCAATGATTTTCCCACCACTGAGTTTAGGCTGCCAATTACTCGGCCTATCTCTTTCTCCCTTCTTAAACAAAGGTACAACATTAGCAGTCCTCCAATCCTCCAGCACCATGCCCAAATCCAAAGATGGCGCAAAGCTACAATCAGTACGGAAACATTATCCTGATCTCTACTTTCAATTTTAGATCAAAAGAGAAGCAAGAACAATATACATTTTACATTATGCAGTATCCAATGGGCACTCCAAAGCAATTTTCAACTCAGCTTGATCTATTGATCATTAATTTTAAATCCTGACTTTTTTTCTGAGGTTTAGGTTCAGGACTTGGTAGCCACCATATCGGACATAGAATGCTCTGCTATAATCATGTGTCATAGTGAGGGTTGAATCTGTGAGCTTTATAGTAAAATATCCCAGAAAAAGCTGCATGTTTCTGGAGCACAAATATTTAACACAGAAAAGCTAATTATTACTGATATCCTGTATATAATGTGGGTATGTCACTGTCCTGTGTCACTCTCCTCTTGTTATCACCAATAATCTACAACCCCAGATATTTTGCAGATACATAAATCCTGTTATTCCTATTTTCTTGCTATTGATGTGCATCAAGCCACTACCTTAAAATAAGTACAAAGCTTGACAAATGTTATTCTATTTGAGCATTCAATTTACATTTCAGGATCTCAGAATCTGGCGGAATTAATTGATATCAATCAATTTTGTTATCTTCTTGAAAGACGTTAGCTACAATTTTTGAAACTAACAGAATTTTATTTTCTTGAACAGCGTCTCGCTGATGTCAATATCCACTAAAATCCCAACATAAGGCCCCAAAACCTCAACAGCTAGTTCACACTATGATCTGATTTGGGACTCAGTGTACTTAGATAGAAACTGAGGAGCTTTCAACAGGACTTAGCAGGGTTCTTTCGGAAGTGTGAAACACACACAATGGGAAGAAAGGTTTGAAATCATGGGGCAGCACTGGGGTATTCTGTTTCTTATGTTTATCCTAGGCACTTGGAGCAAACAGTCAAATGATTGCTGGTGGACTATGTAACTAAAAAGTATTATCTGGCACCGTGAGATCTTGGACCTGTTAAGTTTCACATTTTTGTTGAGGTTCAGCCTGAGAAGTCCTAATTTTGAGGCAGTCTTCCAGCCCCCAACCCCTTGTCTATTGTTGGATCTTCCCACACTAGTGCCTTTAACTCACCAAGAAGATGGACAGCCTGCATGCCATTAGGAAATGTCAAGTCCAGCCCATGGTAAATCTTCCAATTTCTCCTCCTTCCCCGTGAGGAACTGCTTGGCGTTCATTCGCCATCTTGGCATGACTGCACAGCTAAGATCAGTATTCACCATGTGGAAGATCACTAGCACAAATACACATTCTGGGGTTTCAATATGTTGCATCACCAACTGCCCCTTCTGTCAGGTCTTACCTATTTCTACCTACAACTATTGTTTGTGGGAGGAAAAAATAACTCTCATTGTAAAAGAAAATTGCAACTATCTTCAATGAATTTACAATCTGAGCCATTGTCTTTCTCAAGAAGCAAGTTCATTGTTCCTAATGGTCTGGTCTTAACAGTACAGTGTTGAGATCTCTTTTCCACAGGCTTGATAAACCTCATCAATTCCCTGGTAGGCTTCCCAATATCACTGGAAATGTTTCTACGATTTTCCCAAAAATATGTTTCCTAAACTTTTTGCTACATGTTTAACCAATACTCAATATTATTATGCAATTAAGGACAAAACTTTATTGCATCTGAGAAATGTCCCAGTATCGTTTGTATATGACACTGTGGCAGAAATGCCATACAGCTATTAGAATTCTTCCTGCTCACTGGTAAACCAGAGAACAATCCTTTATATTTTTTAATTGTATGCACTATTTCTGTTCAGATGTGCAATCTTGTGTTATTTTTGGCTTGAGGCTTCTTTTCAATTCAGATGCCTAGGTGAAGGATTAAGGGCTTCTAGTGAAAAATGCCACGGGTGAAAACAGTGGGAAAGAGGCGAGATAACGCAATTCAACTAGTTAGTTCAGGTCAAGCATTGCCTTTAACCTGTAGATTGTAGAAAGAAAGACTGATCCAGGTGAGGGGTTTTCACTGTTTTGTGCAACTGTATTCTTACAATCACTCACAGAACATCTGAAGAGCCAAGTTAGCTTCTAACTGCTCATGGGAAACTTGTGAGTGTGAGGTTCCAGTGCCTTGTAATCTCATTAGAATTCATATTTTATACCTGGTAACCCAGGATGCTGCAGTGTGTGGACTGACAGATGACAAATACAGACGAAATAGAAAACTGACAAGTTTAGTGACTGGGCAATATTTAAAAGTAAATGAGGCAAAATCTCTAAATTGTGTCAGTCGTGGCTCAGTTGGTAGCACTCTCGCATCTGAGTCAGAAGGTTGTGGGTTCAAGTCCCACTCCAGGGACTTGAGCACATAAATCTAGGCTGAAACTCCAGTGCAGTACTGAGGGAGTGTTGCACTGTCAGAGGTGCCGTCTTTCAGATGAGACGTTAAACGTAGGCCCCATCTGCTCTCTAGGGTGGACGTAAAAGATCCCATGACACTATTTCGAAGAGCAGGGAAGTTATCCCTGTGTCCTGGCCAATATTTATCCTTCAAGCAATATCACCAAAACAGATAATCTGGTCGTTATCACATTGCTGTTTGTGGGAGCTTGCTGTGCCCAAATTGGCTGCCACGTTTGCTACATTACAACAGTGGCTGCTCTTCAAAAAAGTACTCCATTGGCTGTAAAGCGCTTTAGGACGTCCGGTGGTGTGAAAGGCGCTATATAAATGCAAGTCTTTCTTTCTAGTTGAAAGTGAAACTCGCCCAGTGACTTTCTCTCTCTATATATAATCAAAATGTGGAGAGGGATGCGTTTCTGAATCTTTTATCTGACTGGGAACACATGGACTGACGCTCCCGCCTTCCTTGACCACTGCTTCTCCGAACTTTACGTCCATTCCCCTTCACTATATGTTTTAAAATTACTTTTTAAAACTTCCCTTGCTTGGAGGCAGATTGATTGCATTGAACGATCCCTACACGAAACAGATAGTTCTTTTTTTTTCATTCAGTTCAATGAAATAAGGTGACTTAAAAAAATCAAACCCAAGTTATGCAGAACACACTCTCCAATGATTGGCACTTTACTCGCTGACCCATTCCAGTCTTCTACTCCATCTCGCCCTTATGTCCATGACCGGACAGACGCCTGTTTCCAAAGCTCACCTCTCCTACCTGACCATCTCAGCACAAGACTGTAAATCGCTGCGTCCTACATTTTAATTCAGATCCAAACACTGAGCAGGAATGAGACCAGCAACTTTCAGCAACTTTTTAGGAGAAATGTCTACGCCTCTTACCTGGTTCGAAGTTTCTCCTGGGATATTCCTGGGCAGTCGCGCAGGAGTCCGAGAGTCTGAATTCTCTACTCTCCTATGTCCTCCTTTTCGATCTCATTCCCTCAGCTCCTCACCGTTCCACCAGTCCAATCTCATCCTTCTTCACCAGTCGGGAAAAGCTCGATCCGCCAGCCCCTGCGGTTGTACTTGTCCGCGAGTGTTCCTTAGACTTGACTGAGCGCCGATCCCACTGACTGTTATGGGAAGAGGTGGCTTCAAGATGCAAAACCTGGAGTCTCCAGGAACTTCGTCAAACCTGGAGGGGAGCCAGCTCACGCAGACAAGCCTTCAAATAGTCGGCGGATTAAACACTGCAGGCATATTATTTACAAATTAAAAAAAACACTAACCTTCACCAAACCAAGTAGCAAGTTTGTTTTTAAAACGATAATTTCGCTCTATTAGCGATCTGGATTATACAGCCAACTGCTTCCTATTGCATTTTTATAGCATGTGGTCGGGCACACGCACTAGTGTACTGTTCTTTGACTTTATTTTAAATAAGTTATGACTTAAAATTTCACTGCTAATGGTTTAGTGGGTAAATGAACTGCTGTGTATGGAACCAAGCTGCCTACGTAAAATTGAGGTACAGATCAGCCATCATCATCATCATCATAGGCAGTCCCTCGGAATCGAGGAAGACTTGCTTCCACTCTTAGCATGAGTTCTGTACAGTCCAATACGAGAACCACAGTCTCTGTCACAGGTGGGACAGACAGTGGTTGAGGGGAATGGTGGGCAGGGAGCCTGGTTTGCCGCACCCTCCTTCCGCTGCCTGCGCTTGATTTCTGCATGCCCTCGGCGACGATATTCGAGGAGCTCAGCGCCTTCCCGGATGCACTTCCTCCACTTAGGGTGGTCTTTGGCCATGGTCTCCCAGGTGTCAGTGGGGAGTTCGCACTTTATCAGGGAGGCTTTGAGGGTGTCCCTGTAACGTTTCCTCTGCCCGCCTTTGGATCATTTGCCGTGGACGAGTTCTGAGTAGAGCGCTTGCTTTGGGAGTCTCATGTCTAGCATGCGACCTTTGTGGCCTGACCAGCGGAGCTGATCAAGTGTGGTCAGTGCTTCAATACTGGGGCTGTTGGCCTGGACGAGGACGCTAATGTTTGTCCCAGGGGATTTGTAGGATCTTGCGGAGACATCGCTGGTGGTATTTCTCCAGCGACTTGAGGTGTCTACTGTACATGGTCCACTGCCCTCCAGACATCAAGATCCACGGCGCGGCCCTGGACAACGTGGACCACTTCCCATATCTCGGGAGCCTCCCATCAACAAGAGCAGGCATTGACGACGAGATCCAACACCGCCTCCAGTGCGCCAGTGCAGCCTTCAACCGCCTGAGGAAAAGAGTGTTTGAAGACCAGGCCCTCAAAACTGTCACCAAGCTCATGGTCTACAGGGCCGTAGTAATACAGATCAGCCATGATCTAATTGAATGGCAGGACAAGTTCCAGGGACTGAATGGCTAAATCCTGTCCCTATGTTCCTGTATGGTACTGAACCATAGAGTTTCAGGAAGGTCTCGGGGTCCATTCCCCATCTGCGCTGGAATGACCAATCTCAGTCAGAGTGTCCAGGGGGAAGAATCAGCCAAGATTCCCATTCATTATCATCCAATGACCATGTCAGGAACTGAAGGTTAGTTGAGGACAGGTTTGGATTTTGACTGCGATGCTCCAGTGGTCGAATAGCCCACTGACACTCGCTGGCTAAGCTCATACACAAAAGATGGCCACTTGGGTGAGGTACGAGAGGACTGCCAGCCTTAGTGGAACCACGATGCAGCAAGTGTCTGCGGTGAGGAGAAGAAGAGAGAAGGGTGGGGGGGGGTGGGCAAATTGGAAAATAACATCTTGCAAATTAAACATCTCTCTGTCCCCACCCTTCTCTTTACTTAGTCCTTTTGAAGTAGCCCATTCCCAGGCCTCATGCAGTAACCCCTCCCCTGAGGTCTGACACCCCTAGCCTAATTCCCTAAGTGCTGTCCTCTACTCAATTTTCTCACGGTATGTAGAAACTTGCAAATATGTCTAATGTTTTTACACCATTAAGGATTACGATGCAATGAGCTTGGTTACTGAGTGCACTGTGTGTAATTCTAATCAATAACATGAAGACTTTTTATGTGGAGCATGTAATACCAATTAATTATATGGAGATGGTTCGATAATGTGGACCTAAAATACTGACCAATTGTTCGAGTGAAGAATCTGCAATGCTGATTAACCATGCTGTGATAGTTAGAGGAATACTGCAATACTAATTAATATGTCAATGGTAAGAGTATGCAGTTCATAGCACACTGATGAATTAATTACATGGAGGTGGTTAGTGTGGGCCCTCGGGGTCCCAGCTCGAGTTGGATGTATTCCAGGAGGGTTTCACCACAGAAACGCCTGCCTCCAACCACTCCACCTTCCTCCCAAGACCCCCGCCATTGGCCGCGCAACATGTCCATCCTCACTGCCTACCCACACCAATGGGAAAATGAACGGACTCAGTACCAGTTGTGATTCAGTCGGTAGCACACCCGCCTCGGAACTCACACTCAGAAAATTGTGGGCTCAAATCTCACTCCAGGAACTTGAGCACGTAAATCTAGGCTGACACTCCAGTACAGTGTTGAGCGAGTCTTTCAGATGAGATGTTAAACCGAGACCCTGTCTACTTTCTCAAGTGGACATAAAAAATCCCATGCACTATTTCGTAGAAGAGCAGGGGAATTATCCCTGGTGTCCTGGCTGATATTCATCCCTCAATCAACATAACAGAAACAGATTATCTAGTCATTATCACATTTCTGTTTGTGGGAGTTTGCTGTGTGCATGTTGGTTGCCGTATTTCCCACATTACAACAGTGACTGCTCTTCAAAAAAGTACTTCATTGGCTGTAAAGCGCTTTGAGATGTCTGGTGGTTGTAAAAGGCGCTATATAAATGCAAGTCTTTATTTTTTTGTTGCCCCATTGGATGATTCTTGACTGCCAGTCAAACAGCCTTTGTTCCCCATCTCCAATATTGTTATAACTAATAAACAAACTTGTTTAAAGAAAGTGAAAACAATCCAGACAATTTATTTTTTAAATGCCCTGATGATTTTTTTCCCGGGTTGCTCACAGTTAATCTTTAATCCATGCAGACTCCAGGGCATTCCAGGAGGAATGGCAACCCTAGCTGGCCCTGCAATACTGATTAATTATGTAGAGATGGTTAGTAAGTTCAGAACCTAAGGGCAGATTTTATTCCTGCCAAGAAGCTGGCAGGAGCTGACAGCGATAAGAACATAAGAACATAAGAAATAGGAGCAGGAGTAGGCCATTTGGCCCCTCGAGCCTGCTCCGCCATTCAATACGATCATGGCTGATCTGTAGTTTGACGACAGAGGTTGGGGTGATCTTGGACCTAGCCTGGAGACGGCGCAGGTTGAACAGGTTCCCACTGGTTCTGTAGTTTAGTTCCACTCCAGCGGGAAGCTTGTTGAGTGTGAGGTGGAGCATGGCAGCGAGGAAGATTGAGAAGAGGGTTGGGGCAATGACGCACCCCTGTTTGACCCTGGTGCAGACGTGGGTTGGGTCTGTAATGGATTCGTTGGTAAGGATCACGGCCTGCATGTCGTCGTGGAGCAGGCGGAGGATGGTGACGAACTTGTCGGGGCCTCCGAAACGGAGGAGGATGCTCCATAGACCCTCGCAGTTGACAGTGTCAAAGGCCTTTGTAAGGTCGAAGAAGGCCATGTATAAGGGCAGACGACGGCTGTGTCTGCGCACATACAGAAGCTGAACTCCAGAACATAGTCAACGTATTTACTGAGGCGTACGAAAGCATGGGCCTTACAATAAACATCCATAAGACAAAGGTTCTCCACCAGCCTGTCCTCGCCGCACAGCATTGCCCCCCAGTCATCAAGATCCACGGCACGGCCCTGGACAGCGTGGATCATTTCCCATACCTTGGGAGCCTCTTAGCAACAAGAGCAGACATTGACGACGAGATTCAATACTAGCTCCAGTGCACCAGTGCAGCCTTCGGCCCCTGAGGAAAAGAGTGTTTGAAGACCAGGTCCTCAAATCTGCCACCAAGCTCATGGTCTACAGGGCTATAATAATACCCACCCTTCTGTATGGCTCAGAGACATAGACCACGTACAGTAGGCATCTGAAGTTGCTGGAGAAATACCACCAACGATGTCTCCGCAAGATGCTACAAATTCCCTGGGAGGACAGACGCAGCAACATTAGCATCCTCGACCAGGCCAACATCCCCAACATTGAAGCACTGACCACACTTGATCAGCTTTCGCATGCCAGACACGAGACTCCCAAAGCAAGCACTCTACTTGGAAGTCCTTCATGGCAAATGAGCCAAAGGTTGGCAGAGGAAATGTTACAAGGATACCCTCAAAGTCTCCTTGATAAAGTGCAACATCCCCACTGACACCTGGGAGTCCTTGGTCAAAGACCGCCCTAAGTGGAGGAAGTGCATCTGGAAGGGCGCTGAGCAACTCGAGTCTCAACGCCGAGAGCATGCAGAAAACAAGCGCAGGCAGCGGAAAGAGAGTACTGCAAACCTGTCCCACCTACCCCTTCCCTCAACGACTATCTGTGCCACCTGTGACAGGGACTGTGGTTCTTGTGCTGGACTGTTCAGCCACCTAAGGACTCATTTTAAGAGTGGAAGCAAGTCTTCCTCGATTCCGAGGGACTGCCTATGATGATGAGGGCTGATCTGATCATGGACTCAGCTCCACTTCCCTGCCCACTCTCCATAACCCTTAACTCCCTTATTGCTCAAACATCTGTCTCACCACTGTTATATATGAATAAAGAGTCTGACTGGATACTTTGAGCTCAAAGTAAAGTGTGACCTTAGTCTTTTATTGCAGGTCTCCAGAGTGCCTCTCCAGCCTGTGAGGCGTCCTTAAGTACCTGTGCTCCCAAGGGATTGTGGGATCCCTTGGGACTCCAGGGGATGAGCCCTCTGGTGGCTGTACAAGGTATATACAAGTTTACATACATAACAACACTTCCCTCCCAAAGTCAACAGTGTAACTATTTACAAGGTGAGTCGATTTGGGGCTTTTCTTTCCCTGGTTGATCTTCTTGGTGCAAATGCTGGTTTTCGTGAATCATTTGTTAGGCCCTCACTGGGCTGCTGTGCAGCTGGCCTTGCTGGGCTGTCTAGTGTGGTGAGTCTTGCTGGGCTGCTGCGGGTGATGGGTTCTGCTTCATGGCCAACCGCGGTATCAGTTGCCACTGGTGTGTATGATGGGGGGGTCAAAGAAGGTAGGGTCCAAAGTGGGTTGCTCAGGATAGTCCGTGAATCTGAGTTTGATTTGGTCCAAGTATTTCCGGTGAATGAGTCCATTTGAAAGTTTGATCCGAAACACCCTGCTCCCCTCTTAGGCTACAATAGTGCCGGGAAGCCAATTGGGACCTTGTCCATAATTCAATACAAATATAGGATCATTGATTCAATTTCGCGTGACACATTTGCGCTATCATGGTATGCACTTTGTTGAAGCCGCCTGCTCGCTACCTGTTCATGTAGATCAAGGTGAACTAACGAGAGCCTTGTCTTAAGTGCTGTTCAGCAGGTGGAATCCCAGTGAGCGAGTGGGGTCTCGTGAGGTAGCTAAGCAGGACTCGGGATAGGCGAGTCTGCAGTGAGCCTTCAGTTACCCTCTTCAAGCCTTGCTTGATGGTTTGCACTGCTCTCTCTGCCTGACCATTGGATGCGGGCTTGAACAGGGCAGATGTAACATGTTTGATTCCGTTACAGGTCATGAACTCTTTGAACTCAGCACTGGTAAAACATGGCCCGTTGTCACTCACGAGGACATCAGATAGTCTGTGCGTGGCAAACATGGCCCGTAGGCTTTCACTGGTGGCAGCGGACGTGCTTGCCGACATTATCTCACATTCAATCCATTTGGAGTATGCATCGACAACCACAAAGAACATTTTACCCAAAAATGGGCCTGCATAGTTGACATGGACCCTGGACCATGGTTTGGAGGGCCACGACTATAAACTTAGTGGCGCCTCCCTAGGTGCATTGCTTAACTGCGAGCATGTGTTACATCTGTGCACGCAGGACTCTAAGTCCGCATCGATACTGGGCCACCACACATGGGATCTGGCTATTGCTTTCATCATTATGATGCCTGGGTGGGTACTGTGGAGGTCACTGATGAAAGTGTCTCTGCCCTTCTTGGGGATGACCCCGATTGCCCCACAGAAGGCAGTCTGCCTGTATTTCACCTTTGCGCCGCTGGTATGGCTTTATCTCTTCCTGCATTTCCACTGGGACACTGGACCAGCTCCCATGAAGCACACAATTTTTTACTAGGGACAGTAAGGGGTCCTGGCTCATCCAGGTTCTAATCTATCAGGCTGTGACGGGTGATTTCTCACTCTCGAATGAGTCCATAACCATGACTAAATCTGTGGGCTGCAACATTTCCACCCCAGTGGGCAATGGCAGCCTACTGAGAGCATCGGCACAGTTTTCTCTGCCTGGCCTGTGGCAGATGGCATAGTTGCATGTGGACAACATGAGCGCCCATCTCTGGATGCGGGCCGATGCATTCGTATTTATCCCCTTACTCTCGGAAAACAGAGATATTAGTGGCTTATTCAATTCAAATTCCAATTCAAATTTTAGCCCAAACAGATATTGATGCATTTTCTTTACGCCATAGACACATGCTAACGCTTCTTTTTCAATCATGCTATCGGCTCTCTCTCTTCATGCAGCTGAACGAGGCCCTGGCTTGCCTCTTCCTCATATACTTTCTAACGTTCTGTTCAAATCGGCAATAAAGTCTTCCAGTTCCTTTGTATCTCACTCTGCGGCCTTCATTACCGGCCCCAACATGGACGTTGCCAAAGACATTGCACGGGGCGTTGTGAAGAAGAAACTGGCCGCCTGCGTGAATATTATCCTTTGACAAACATCTGGATGCATAAGCAACCGGTTGCAATTTCCCAGATTCATTAGCTTGTTGCAATACACACCCGACTCCATATGACATGCCAGTACCAAACGCTTACATGGATCATACAACACAAGCAATTTGTTGGAGCATAACAATTTTCTAGCTTTTACAAAGACATTTGCTTGGCTTTTGCCCCATACCCATTCGTCTCCTTTACGCAGTAAGGAGTGCAGTGATTCTAACAGTGTGCTGAGACCCGGTAGGAAGTTACCAAAGTAGTTCAGGAGTCCAAGAAATGACTGCAGCTCCATCACGTTCTGTGGTCTCGGTGTGTTCTCGATTGCCTCGTCTTCGAATAGGTGGGACTGATGCCATCCGCCATGATTTTCTTCTCCCCAGGAACTCCACTTCAGGCACCAGGAAAAAGCACTTTGAGCATTTCAACCTCAGCCCCTCGTGGTTGAGTCAACTAAGAACCTCCTTCAGGTTCTGCAGATGCTCAACTGTGTCCTGACCTGTAACCAAGATGCCATCCTGGAAGACCACCATGCGCGGGACCGACTTCAGTAAGCTTTCCATGTTTCTCTGGAATATCGCCGCGGCTGATCGAATTCCAAACGGGCATCTATCATAAATGAAGAGACCTTTCTGCGTGTTAATGCAGGTGAGGCCCTTCGATGATTCCTCCAGCTCCTGCGTCATATAGGCCGAGATCAAGTCCAGCTTTGTGAATGTCTTTCCTCCCGCCAGAGTAGCAAAAAGGTCGTCAGCCTTTGGTAGTGGGTATTGATCCTGCAAGGAGAAACGATTGATAGTTACTTTGTAAGCACCACAGATTCTGATAGTGCTGTCTCCCTTAAGGACTGGAACAATCGGACTGGCCCACTCGTTGAATTTGATTGGCGAAATGATGCCCTCTCGTTGCAGCCGGTCCAGCTCGATCTCTACCCTTTCTCTCATCATGTACACTACTGCTCTCGCCTTGTGATGGCTGGGTCGTGCCCCTGGAATTAGGTGGATCTTCACCTATGCTCCTTGGAACTTCCCAGTGCCTGGTTCGAACAGCGAAGGGAACTTGTTTGAGACCTGGGCGCACGAAGTGTTGTCAGCGGACGAGAGTGCTCGGACGTCGTCCCAGTTCCAGTGTATCGTTCCCAGCCAGCTCCTGCCTAGCAGCATGGGACCATCACCCGGTACCATCCGGAGTGGTAGCTTGTGCACCGTTCCATCGTAGGAGACCTTTACAGTAGCACTGCCGATTACAGGAATCAGTTGCTTTGTGTAAGTTCTCATTTTCATGCGATTGGGAGTCAAGATTGGCCTTGAGGCCTTGCTGCAACACAATTTCTCGAAAGTCTTTTTGCTCATAATGGACTGGCTCACACTTGTGTCCAGCTCCATTGACACCAGGAGTCCATTTAATTCAACCTTCAGCGTAATCGGGGGACACTTTGTGGTAAATGTGTGCATCCCATATACCTCTGCCTCCTCGGTCTGAGGCTCTGGTTCGTCGTGATCCACCATGGATCAATCCTCCTCTGCAACATGGTGGTTTGCAGGATTTTCAGCTCGTCTGCACATACGTTGGAGGTGTCCCATTGTTCCACAGCCCTTGCAAACGTAGCCTTTGAAGTGGCATGAATGGAAACGATGATCACCCCCGCAGCGCCAACAAGATGTTAATGGCTTTGCATTCATCACCCTTGATGGTGGACTCTGAGACATCTGCAGACGTGCAGCTGCAGGCATGTGGGGCCTGCCCTGTACGTTGCGATTTGAAAACAACATCTCTTTGTTCACAGTATTTGTAGCAGCACTCGTGTGCTGAGAGATTTGCTTAGTATTGTCACTGGTGGCAATGAACACCTGGGTTATCGCTATGGCCTTACTCAAGGTTGGGGTCTCTACAGTCAAAAGTTTGCGAAGTATCGCTTCATGGCCAATGCCAAGTACAAAAAAGTCTCTGAGCTCCAAATGTCCTTCAAATTCGCAATGTCCTGCAAGGCGTCTTAGCTCAGCAACATAATTCACCACTTCCTGGCCTTCAGACCTTTTGTAGGTGTAGAACCAGTACCTCGCCATCAGAATGCTTTCCTTCGGGTTCAGATGCTCCCGGACCAGTGTGCAAAAATTATTGTATGATTTCTCTGTTGGTTTCGCTGGAGCAAGCAGATTTTTCATTAGGCCATACGTTGGTGCCCCGCAGAGGGTGAGGAGAATCGCCCTTCGTTTGGCAGCGTTCGCTTCTCCTTCCAGCTCGTTGGCCATGAAGTATTGGTCGAGTCGCCTCATGAAGATTTCCCAATCATCTCCCTCCGAAAATTTCTCCAGGATGCCAACTGTTCTCTGCATCATTGGGTTCGTCATCTGTAACTCATCACCAGTTGTGATATATGAATAAAGAGTCTGACTGGATACTGTGAGCTCAAAGTAAAATGTGACCGTAGTCTTTTATTGCAGGTATCCAGAGTGCCTTTCCAGCCTGTGAGGCCTCCTTAAGTACCTGTGCTCCCAAGGGATTGTGGGATCCCTTGGGACTCCAGAGGATGAGTCCTCTGGTGGCAGCACAAGATACATACATAACAACTGCCTTAAATATATTCAATGACCCAGCCTCCACAGCTCTCTGGGGCAGAGAATTCCATAGATTTACAACACTCTGAGAAAAGAAATCCTGCACAGGAGTGTGAATTGGAGGCCCCGGGAGTTTTAACTGCCGGGTCGCAGTTGAATCCTGGTAGTCATCTGATCGATAGAAATTGTACGGCCTGGAGACTTCCTGCTTGCGGCAGTCAGGTAAGTCCGGAACGAGTCAGGGGGTAAATTTCCGAGGGTCTTTCAGCTGGAGACAGGGTAGTGGGGGAGCCTGGAGCAGCAGCGGTTCGGACATTCCTTGTGCGGTCTGCAGGGGCAGTGCTTCTCATTTAGGCTCCCTCTAAGGAAAGTTTTTTTTTTAAACTTACCTTAGTAGGCCTCGCTAGCTTTCCAACAGATTCACTCAGCTTAGGAGCAGGTTAAAATTCTGTCGGAGTCCCATGTAGGTCATGGGACCTAAATTTGCATTAATTAATGAGGCAAGGAAGTTATGTTAAACTTTTATAAATCACTGGTTAGGCCTCAGTTAGAGCAATGTGTCCAATTCTGGGCCCACATTTTAGAAAGGATGTCAAGGCCTTGGACAGGGTGCAGAGGAGATTTACTAAAATGGTACCAGGGATGAGGGACTTTAGTTACTTGGAGACTAGAGAAACTGAGATTGTTCTCCTTAGAATAACAGAAAACAGAGTTGGGATAAATGGGTCACTTTCAGGTTGGCAAGCTGTAACTCGTGGGGTGCCACAGGGATCAGTGCTGGGGCCTCAACTATTTACAATCTATATTAATGACTTGGATGAAGGGACCGAGTGTAATGTAGCCACATTTGCTGATGATTCAATGATAGATGGGAAAGCAAGTTATGATGAGGACACAAATAATCTGCAGATGGATATAGATAGGCTAAGTGAGTGAGCAAAAATTTGGCAGATGGAGTATAATGTGAGAAAATATGAGGTTATCCACTTCAGTAGGAAAAATAAAAAAGGAAGTTATTATAGATGAGATTACAAAATGCTGAAGTACAGAGGGATCTGGGGTCCTTGTACATGAAACACGAAAAGTTAGCATGCAAGTACAGCAAGTAATTAGGAAGGCAAATGGAATGTTGGCCTTTATTGCAAGGGGGATGAAGTATAAAAGTAGGGAAGTCCTGCTACAACTTGACTGGACATTGGTGAGACCACACATGGAGTACTGCGTACAGTTTTGGTCTTCTTATTTAAGGCGGGATATAATTGCATTGGATTCAGATAATTGCATTCAGAGAAGGTTGACTAGGTTGATTCCTGAGATGAAGGTGTTGTCTTATGAAGAAAGGTTAAGCCTATACTCATTGGAGTTTAGAAGAATGAGAGGTGATCTTATTGAAACGCATAAGATTCTGAAGGGGCCTGACAGGGTCGATGCAGAGAGGATGTTTCCCCTCTAGAGCTAGGGGGCATAGTTTAAGAATAAGGGGTCACCCATTTAAAACGGAAATGAGGAGGAACTTCTTCTCTCGGAGGGTCGTGAATCTTTGGAATTCTCTACCCCAGAGAGCTGTGGCTGCTGGGTCATTGAATATATATAAGGTGCAGATAAACAGATTTTTGAATGGTAAGGGAGTCAAGGGGTATGGGGAGTGGGCAGGGAAGTGGATTTGAGGCCAAGATCAGATCAGCCAATTTCTTATTGAATGGCGGAGCAGGCTAGAGGGGCCAAATGGCCTACTCTTGCTCCTATTCCTTATGTCCTTATGTAAAGACAAAGTTAAGGGAGATTTAGTAGAGGTGTTCAACATTACAAAGAGTTTTGATAGAGTAAATAAGGAGAAACTATTTCCACTGGCAGGTGGCTCAGAAACTAAACTACACAGATTTAAGATAATAATACTATAATACTGATTAATTATGTGGAGATAGTTAGAATGTGTAGAATTTGTAATATTGATTAATCACGTGGAGATGGTTAGAGAATGTAGATGTTGTAGTACAGATTAAATGGACATGGTTAGAAAGTGCGTAAGTGTGCAATTTGTAATAAGCACATGTAGATGGACTGTCTAATAGCAGCTGCTTGTCAGACACAATTTGTTGTTAATCTCCAGAGTATTAACAAATTACAAATAACTAAACCTGCTTTTATGTCCCTTTCAACTGACATTTTACGCTTCTAATTGACACAAATGGATTGCAGTATAGTAGCAACACTGGCGAGATTACAAGGACTATGTACACCAGTAAGGCTCAGCCAGACTGCCTGCCTCTCTTCCACGCCTACATCCGGGCCAGGGTGTCCTTAGAGATGGAGCACGCGGTGTCCACCGGTACGCTCGCGGCCTTCCGCGAGAGGTGGGCACCGGAGCGACTGGAGTGCATCATCACCCCCGGCAACCAAATTTTAATTCGATTTTATTTCTTTTAAAGTTTAATTTGTTTTAATTGCCAGGTTTTAATGTCCCCTCCCCTTTTATAGGGGGCACTTGAAAAAATATGATTTAATGCCCCCCAAAAAAAACCCAAAAAACACCAAAAAAAAACCCAAAAAACACACAAAAAATACAAAAAAAAACACACAAAAAAGGGCCTCGACAAATGTTTGGAGTGTCCCCCAGATTGGAGGGCACTTGACTTAACTGTTTTATTGTTATCCAACCAAAAGAGTTGTACACCAGTAAGGCTCAGCCTGACTGCCTGCCTCTCTTCCGTGCCTACATCCGGTCCAGGGTGTCCCTGGAGATGGAGCACGCGGTGTCCACCGGTACGCTCACGGCCTTCCGCGAGAGGTGGGCACCGGAGGTACTGGAGTGCATCGTCACCCCCGGCAACCAAATTTTAATTTGATTTTATATGTTTTAAAGTTTAATTTGTTTTAATTGCCGGGTTTTAGTGTCCTCCTCCCCTTTTATAGGGGGCACTTGTAAAATTTATGATTTTAATGCCCAAAAAAACACCAAACAAAACTACCAAAAAATACAAAACCCCCCCAAAAAAAACACAAAAAAGGGCCTGAAGAATGTTTGGAGTGTCCCCCAGATCAGGGGCACTTGATTTAATGTTTATGTGTGCCCCCAAAAAGAGTTGTACAGCAGTAAGGTTCAGCCCGACTGCCTGCCTCTCTTCCGTGCCTACATCCGGGCCAGGGTGTCCTTGGAGATGGAGCACGCGGTGTCCACCGGTACGCTCGCGGCCTTCCGCGAGAGGTGGGCGCCGGAGGGACTGGAGTGCATCGTTACTCCCGGCAACCAAATTTTAATTTGATTTTATATGTTTTAAAGTTTAATTTGTTTTAATTGCCGGTTTTAGTGTCCCCCTCCCCTTTTATAGGGGGCACTTGTATATATCTGTGGTTTTACTGCCCAAAAAAACCCAAAAAGAAAACCATAAAAATCACCAAAAAAAAACCCAAAAAACCCCAAAAAAGGGCATGTGAAAAGTGTTTGGTGTGTCCCCCAGATCGGGGGGGCACTTGATTTAATGTTTATTTTTGCTTCCCGAAAAGAGTTGTACAGCAGTAAGGCTCAGCCGGACTGCCTGCCTCTCTTCCGTGACTACATCCGGGCCAGGGTGTCCCTGGAGATGGAGCACGCGGTGTCCACCGGTACGCTCGCTGCCTTCCGTGAGAGGTGGGCGTCGGAGGGACTGGAGTGCATCGTTACCCCCGGCAACCAAATTTTAATTTGAACCATATCCAAAGTTTAATTTGTTTAAGTTTGTCAGTGTTAGTGCCCTCACCCCCTCTTTTAGGGGGCACTTGTATAATTTGTGTTTTTAGTGCCTCCAAAAAAACAAGGGGGCACTTGAAAAGTTTTTGGAGTGTGCCCCCGCCCCTTTAATCAGTGGGGTACTTGATTACTGATACAGCTAAAAATAGTTCTACAGGAGTAAAATATTTCACTCTTGGTTTTTCAGGACAATTGTTGGAAGTTAAAAGTGAAAAATAATGGAAATGATTACATACAACCTGGACTGAAGTAAACTGCTGATCAGAACCTGTTATATATTTTTTGATTGTCAACATTTAAATATCTCTATTCATTTTGTTCTGTGGGATGTCATCGTGAACCCTGTTGGTGACTCCTTGGGCTGGAATTGCCCCTCTCCTTAAGGCCTGTTACTGTAAAGTCCTGTCCCCTCAGTACAGATTCACTCGAGGCATGTAGTGAAGTCAAGGTCACTCTGGACCTGCACCTTTATTTCACAGCTCTGGAATGCTGCACTTGCCTGAGACCTGACCTTATATACCTGTCTCTTGCAAGTGCACCCCTGGTGGTAAGGTATGCTGGTGGTTACAGCTCATATCTTATTACAGTCATGTATAGCATGTTAGGATACAGTTATATGTAATAATGTAAGATACATGACAGTTACCACTGAAAATCGGCGTCCATGCTGCGAAGTGGAGTGGCCGCCGACTTTTCGTGGAATGGCCGCTATAGCCCAATTGCCGAGGTTTCCCGGCGGTGCCCCGATTTTGCCCCCCCATCCCCCACCCCGCCTACTGCTCTGCTACTGCCACTCCGTCTTAAGTGCGTCATCGCTATGCACACCACAGATCTACCTCCCTGACGGCGACATTCCCCTCTGAAGGTCTTCGGCCCACCCGGCGATGCCAAACCTGTTTTTTTCCCAGTGATCCAGTGAGGCTGAGGCCTTCTGTAATGGTGATGCAGCTTCTCTTAAAGGGGAGGATGCACTGTTGTGCCGCCATGTTTTTTTTTTCAGCCGACTGCTATGTCTGCAGCCTGGCATCCCCCTTGGGTGCCAGGCTGTTGGCATGCCAAAACCCTCCCTGGTAGCCCAGTGAACCAAAGTTTTAAAATCGCGAAGACTCTCCCCTTTAATTGAAAGGGAGAGCCATGGTGACATGGCGCTGTGATGATGTCATTGCGGCGGTCACTCCGCATCGCCCCCAACCTCCATCCCTCAGGTATTGCCACTGCTGTGTATCTGCCACTCTCGTGTCATCACCGCCCCTATTAAGAGTGACTTCCGGATCCGAATAAAATAAAACAACAAAGAGTTTCGCTCAAGAGGTGACCTCAACCACAGCTGCGGCACATACCATTGAAACGGGGTGCATGCGCCCCATTTCAGGTGGGGGGGGGGCGCAATTTCTACCCTCTTGTGTTGTGTGCCACTAAATCATATTGACCTGGAAGATCCATAGTCTATGTTGAGTTAGTTGCTCTCTCAGTCAGGACAACAGTGCCAGTTCCAGAATTGGTCTTCGCATCCCCAGACTCAGGAGAGGAAAACTTGATCAGGATTCCTGATCCTCATCACTATCCACCAATTCTGAAAGGGTACGGTAGAATAGTAGTTATGTTACTGGACTAGTAATTCGGAGGCCTGGACGAATGACCTGGAGACATGAGTTCAACTCCCACCACAGCAGCTGGGAAATTTAAATTCAATTAAATAGATCTGGAATAAAAAGCTAGCACTGGTGACCATGAAACCCATCTGGTTCACTAATGTCCTATAAGAAATAAATCTGCTGTCCTTACCCAGTCTGGCCTATTTGTGACTCCAAACCCACAGAAAAGTGGTTGACTCTTGACTGCCCTCAGTTGTATTCATGAAGGTGGCTCATCTTCGCCTTATCAAGGGCAATTAAGGATGACCAATAAATGTTGGCCTTGCCAGCGACGTCCACATTCCATAAATTTTTTTTTTTAAACTCCTGTTGGAAACTTTACAATAGGTAACGACAGGATTGAGATCAGCTGTCAAGGCCAATGGTTGGATAGGCCACTGATACTCAGTGCCCAGGCTCATACATGAAGGAAAACCCCTTGGGCAAGGTAGCAAAGAGCCTATGCCACATGTGGGACCATGTTGCAGCATTCAATGTCACCTTTAGATGAGGAGAGATAATAAGAGAGAATTAAAGGACAGGTAGAGGAGGGAAAAACAGATTTGCCACCATGGTGATTCATATTTTGGAAGCCAGCGGAAACAAAGGCTAGAAATGAGACAACAAAGGAGTTTGGCAGTGCTAAATGGTATATACTTCATTGCAAGGAGTCTAGAAAATAAGGCAGGCGAGCTGGTGGGAGTATGATATTAAAACTATTACAGAAACATGGCGGAAAGAAGTCAGGAATGGCAGCTCAACATTCCTGGTTACAGGGTTTTCAGATGAGATAGAGATAGGGATTAAAAAGAAGGGGGCGGTTGCAATATTGATTAAATAAACAATTACAGATGTGAGGAGGGATGATATGTCACAAGGATCATCAAATCAGGTCATATGGGTTGAACTGAAGAACAACAATGGGCAATCACACTGGGAGTGTGCTATAGACCCCCTAACAGAGGGAGATGGAAGAGCAAATATGTAGGCAAATTTCTGAGAAGTGCAAAAATAATAGGGCAGTAATAGTAGGGGATTTAAACTATCCTAATATTAACTGGGATAGAATTAATGTGAAAGGTATAGAGGGAGCAGAATTCTTAAAATGCATTCAGGAGAACTTTTTTAGCCAGTACGTAGCAAGCCCAACAAGAAAGGGGTCGGTTCTGGACTTAATTCCAGGGAATTAAGCTAGGAAGGTGGAAGGGGTATCAGTGGGAGAGCATTTTGGTGGTAGTGACCATAATTCAGTTAGATTTAGGGTAGTTATGGAAAAGGTCAAAAATAGACCAGGAATGAAAGTTCTCAATTGGGGAAAAGCCAATTTTACTAAGTTGAAATGTGATTTAGCCAAAGTGAATTGGAAATAGCTACTTGAAGATAAATCAGTGTCAGAACAGTGGAAGGCTTTCAAGGAGGAGATCCGGATGGTTCAAAGTAAGTATATTCCCTTAAACAAAAAGGGTGGTACCAACAAATCTAGAGCCTCCTGGATGTCAAGGGGCATACAGGGTAGTATAAAGAAAAAAAGGGAGGCTTATGACAGATATCGAGAGCTAAATACTGCAGAAATCCTAGAGGAGCATAGAAAGTGCAAGGGTGAAATTAAAAAGGAAATTAGCAAAACAAAGAGAGGGCATAAAAAAATATTGGCAAGTAAAATTAAGGAAAACCCAAAGATGTTTTATAAATGCATTAAGAGCAAGAGGATAACTAAAGAAAGTGTAGAACCTATTAGGGTCCATAAAGGTAATCTGTGTATGGAGGCAGAAGACGTGGGTATGGTTCTTAATTAATACTTTGCATCAGTTTTCACAAAAGAGAGTGATGATGCGGACATTGCAATCAGGGAGGAGGAGTGTGAAATATTGGATGAAATAAACATAGTGAGAGTGGAAGTATTAAGGGGTTTAGCATCATTGAAAGTGGATAAATCCCCTGGATGAAATGTATCCTAGGCTGTTAAGAGAAGCAAGGGAGGAAATAGCAGAGGCTCCGACCATTATTTTCCAATCCTCACTGGCTTCAGGTATGGTGCCAGAGGACTGCTAACGTTGTATTGTTATAAAAGGGAGAAAGGGATAGACCAAATAATTACAGGTCAGTCAGCCTAAACTCAGTGGTGGAAAATTCTTGAATAAAATTCTGAGGCACAGGACAAATCTTAATTTAGAAAGACACAGGTTAATCAAGGACAGCCAGCATAGATTTGTGAAGGGATGGTCGTGTCTGACTAATTCATTGAATTTTTTGAGGAGGTAACAAGGAGGGTTGATCGATGAGGGTAATGTGTTTGATGTAGTGTGTTGTGTATCTGTAAAGCATGCACTCACATGTTCCGCCACCAGGGAGTGCATCCCCTGAAGTCCCAAGGGATCCCAGCATCCCTTGGGAGCACTGTATATAATCCGGCCTCTAAGGCCTGTTCCTCACTCTGGCGTGTCTTAATAAAGACTGAGGTCACTGTTACTTTAACCTCCCTGTGTGCAGTCTCATCTGTGTTAGAAACACAATAACTGGCGATGAGTATACGAATCCAATGCAAAGATGCAGCAAACTGTGGGCATCCTGGAGAAGTTCTCGGAGGGTGACGACTGGGAAGCCTATGTCGAACGGCTAGACCAGTACTTTGTAGCCAACGAGCTGGACGGAGAAGAAAGCGCTGCAAAAAGGAGAGCGGTCCTCCTCACGGTCTGCGGGGCACCGACCTACAGCCTAATGAAGAATCTTCTGGCTCCGGTGAAACTCACAGATAAGTCGTATGAGGAGCTGTGTAACTGGTTCGGGAACATCTCAACCTGAGGGAGAGTGTGCTGATAGCGAGGTATCCGTTCTACACGTGCCAACGATCTGAAGGTCAGGTAGTGGCGAGCTACGTCGCCAAGCTAAGGCGTCTTGCAGGACAATGTGAGTTTGATGGCTACCTGGAGCAAATGTTCAGAGACTTTCTTTTACTGGGCATTGGCCACGAGACCATCCTACGAAAACTTTTGACTGCAGAGACACCGACCCTCAGTAAGGCCATTGCGATAGCACAGGCGTTTATGTCCACCATTGATAACACCAAACAAATCTCTCAGCACACAAGTGCTAGCAATGTTCATAAATTAACTGGAACTGTGTTTGCAAGCAGAAATGTGTAGGGCAGAAACCACAAGTCTGCAACTGCCAGCAGGCCTGAGGTGACCCAGATGACTCAGAGTCCCCAACAAAGGATGAATGCAAGGCAATTCACACCTTGTTGGTGTTGTGGAGGCTTCCATTCAGCCTATTCATGCTGCTTCAAAGGGTATGTTTGCAAGAGCTGTGGAACAATGGGGCACCTCCAATGAGCTTGCAGACGAGCTGCAAACGCTGCAAAACCTGCTAACCACCACGTGGCAGAGGAAAATCGGTCCGTGGTGGAACAAAGCAATTTCGAGCCTTAGAGAGAGGAGGCAGATTCTGAAGTACACGGGGTATACACATTTTCAATGAAATGTCCACCTATAATGATAAATGTAAAATTGAATGGCTTACCAGTAGCCATGGAATTGGACACTGGCGCTAGCCAATCCATCATGAGTAAAAAGATGTTTGAGAGGCTGTGGTGCAACACGGCACTCAGACCAGCCCTGAGCCCCATCCACACGAAACTGATAATGTACACCAAAGAGCTCATCAATGTCCTGGGCAGTGCCATGGTCAAGGTCACCTACGAGGGCACGGTGCATGAACTGCCACTCTGGGCGATGGCCCCACACTGCTTGGAAGGAGCTGGCTGGGCAAAATCCGCTGGATCTGGGATGACATCCGAGCACTATCACATGTCGATGAGGCCTCATGTACCCAGGTTCTGAACAAATTTCCTTCCCTTTTGGAGCCAGGCATTGGAAACTTTGCCGGGGCAAATCCACTTGGTCCCAGAGGCACGACCCATTCACCACAAGGCGCAAGCGGTACCTCACATGATGAGGGAGAGAGTGGAAATCGAGCTGGACAGTCTGCAACGCGAGGGCAGCATCTCCCCAGTGGAATTCAGCGAGTGGGCCAGCCCGATTGTTCCAGGACTCAAAAGTGATGGCACAGTCAGGATTTGCGGTGATTATAAAGTAACTATTAATCGTTTCTCGCTACAGGACCAATACCTGCTACCTAAGGCAGACGACCTAGTTGCGACGCTGGCAGGAGGTAAGACATTCACCAAGCTCGACCTGACTTCGGCCTACATGACGCAGGAGCTGGAGGAGTCTTCAAAGGGCCTCACCTGCACAAGGGATTGTTCATCTACAACAGATGCCCATTTGGAATTCAGTCGGCTGCAGCGATCTTCCAGAGAAACATGGAGAACCTATTCAAGTCGGTACCACACACAGTTGTTTTTCAGGACAACATATTAGTCACGGGTCGGGACACCATCGAGCACCTACAAAACCTGGAGATGGTCCTCCAGCGACTGGATCGCATAGTTCTGCGGCTGAAGAGGTCGAAATGCGTCTTCATGGCAACAGAAGTGGAGTCTTTGGGAGGAAGATAGTGGCGGACGGCATTCGGCCCACAGACGCCAAGACAGAGGCTATCAAGAATGCGCCCAGGCCACAGAACGTCACGGAGCTGCGGTCGTTCCTGGGACTCCTCAACTATTTTGGTAACTTCCTACCAGGGTTAAGCACCCTCTTAGAGCCCCTACATGTGTTATTGTGTAAAGGTGAGAACTGGGTATGGGGAAAAAAACAAGTAAATACTTTTGAGAAAGCCAGAAACATTTTATGCTCCCACAAGCTGCTTGCATTGTATAACCCGTGTAAAAGACTTGTGCTAGCATATGATGCGTCGTCGTACGGAGTCGGGTGTGTATTACAACAAGCTAACGTTGCGGGGAAGTTGCAACCTGTCGCCTATGCCTCCAGGAGCTTGTCTAAGGCCGAGAGGGCCTGCAGCATGATTGAGAAAGAGGCATTAGCGTGTGTGTTCGGGGTAAAGAAAATGCATCAATACCTGTTTGGCTTCAAATTTGAGCTTAAAACCGATCACAAGCCCCTCATATCCCTGTTCGCTGAAAACAAGGGGTAAATACTAATGCCTCAGCCTGCATACAAAGGTGGGCACTCGCGCTATCAGCGTATAACTATACCATCCACCACAGGCCAGGCACCGAGAACTGTGCGGATGCTCTCAATCAGCTACCATTGCCCACCACGGGGCTGGAAATGGCGCAGCCTGCAAACTTGTTGATGGTCATGGAAGCGTTTGAAAATGATAAATCACCTGTCACGGCCCGCCAGATTAGGACTTGGACCAGCCAAGATCCTCTGCTGTCCCTAGTAAAAAACTGTGTACTGCATGGGAGCTGGGCCAGCATCCCCGTTGAAATGCAAGAGCTAATCAAGCCGTTCCAGTGGCGAAAGGACGAGCTGTCCATTCAGGCAGACTGCCTGTTGTGGGGTAACCGTGTAGTGCTACCCAAAAAGGGCAGGGAGACGTTCATCTCGGATCTCCACAGCACACACCCGGGTATAGTAATGATGAAAGCGATAGCCAGATCCCACGTGCGGTGGTTCGGTATCGACTCTGACTTAGAGTCCTGTGTAAGGCAATGCAGTGTGTGTGCTCAGTTGAGCAACGCGCCCAGAGAGGCACCACTAAGTTTGTGGTCCTGGCCCTCCAGACCATGTTCGAGGATCCATGTCGACTATGCGGGCCCGTTGCTCGGTAAAATGTTCCTGGTGGTGGTGGATGCTTTTTCAAAATGGATTGAATGTGAAATAATGTCGGGAAGCACCGCCACCGCCACCATTGAAAGCCTGAGGCTCATGTTTGCCACCCACGGCCTGCCTGACATACTGGTCAGTGACAACGGGCCATGTTTCACTAGTGCCGAATTTAAAGAATTCATGACTCACAATGGGATCAAACATGTTACCTCGGCCCCGTTTAAACCAGCCTCCAATGGGCAGGCAGAGCGGGCAGTACAAACAATCAAACAGAGCCTTAAATGAGTCACAGAAGGCTCACTCCAACCCGCCTGTCCCGAGTACTGCTCAGCTACCGCATGAGACCCCACTCGCTCACAGGGGTGCCTCTGGCTGAGCTACTCATGAAAAGGACACTAAAAACCAGACTCTCACTGGTTCACCCCAGCCTGCATGATCAGGTAGAGAGCAGGCGGCAGCAACAAAATGTAAACGATGGTCACGCCACTGTGTCACGGGAAATTGATCTGAATGACCCTGTGTATGTGCTAAACTATGGGCATGGTCCCAAGTGGATCGCGGGCACAGTGATAGCTAAAGAAGGGAGTAGGGTGTTTGTAGTCAAACTAGACAATGGACAAATTTGCAGCAAGCACCTGGACCAAACGAGGCTGCGGTTCACAGACTGCCCTGAACAACCCACAGCAGACACCACCTTTTTCGAGCCCACAACACACACCCAAAGGATCAACGACACCACGCCGGACCAGGAAATTGAACCCAGCATGCGCAACAGCCCAGCAAGGCCTGGCTCACCCAACAGCACTGCAGGGCCAACAACACACCAACCCAGCGAGGGCACAGCCAACACACCAGAACAGACATTTGTACCGAGGCGGTCCACCAGGGAAAGAAAGACTCACCTTGTAAATAGTTTTCACTTTTACTTTGGCGGGGAGTGATGTTGTGTATCTGTAAAGCATGCACTCCCATGTTCCACCTCCAGGAAGTGCATCCCCTGAAGTCCCAAGGGATCCCAGCATCCCTTGGGAGCACCGCATATAAGCTGGCCCCTAAAGGCCTGTTCCTCACTCTGGAGTGTCTTAATAAAGACTGAGGTCACTGTTACCTTAACCTCCCTGTGTGCAGTCTCATCTGTGTTAGGAACACAATATAGTGTATATGGATTTTAGCAAAGGCTTTTGATGAGGTCCCACATGGCAGTCTGGTCATGAAAGAAAAAGCCCATGGGATCAAAGGCAAAGTGGCAAATTGGATCCAAAATTGGTTCAGTGGCAGGAAGCAAATGGTAATGTTCGATGGGTGTTTTTGTAACTGGAAGGCTGTATCCAGTGGAGTTCCACAGGGCTCAGTGTTGGGTACCCTGCTTTTTGTGGTATATATCAATGACCTGGACTTGAATGTTGGGGGATATGATTAAGAAGTTTGCAGATGATACAAAAATTGACTGTGTGGTTGACAATGAAGAAGAAAGCTGCAGACGGCAGGAAGATATCAATGGACTGGTCAGGTGGGCGGAATAGTGGCAAATGGAATTCAATGCATTTGGGGAGGGTTAACACGGCAAGGAAATACACAATACATGGTAGGACACTGAGAAATGTAGAGGAACAGAGGGATTTTGGAGTGCATGTCCACAGATCCCTGAAGATAACAGGTCAGTAGATAAGATAGTTAAGAAGACATACAGGACACTTGCCTTTATTAGCCAAGGAATAGAATAGAAAAGCAGGAAGGTTATGCTTGAATTGTATAAAATACTAGTTAGACCACAGCTAGAGTACTGCATGCAGTTCTGGTCCCCAGATTACAGGAAAGATGTGATTGCACTAGAGAGGATACAGAGGAGATTTGCGAGGTGTTGCCTGGACTGGAGAATGTTTGCTATGTGGAAAGATTGGATAGGCTGGGGTTGTTTTCTTTGGAACAGAGGAGACTGAGGGAAGACCTAATTGAGGAGTATAAAATTATGAGGGGCCGAGATAGAATGGCTAGGAAGGGCCTATTTCCCTTAGCAGAGGGGTCAATAACCAGGAAGTATTGATTTAAAGTAAGTGATAGGAGGTTTAGAGGAGATTTGCAGATACATTTTTTCACCCAGAGGATGGTGGGGGCCTGGAACTCACTGCCTGAAAGGATGGTAGAGGCAGAACCCCTCATAGCATTTAAAAAGTACTTGGACATGCATTTGAAGTGCCGTAAACTACATGGCTATGGACCAAAGAGCTGGAAAATCAGCCAGCACAGACATGGCCTCCTTATGTGCTGTGAATTTCTATGATTCTATGATTTTAATCTCACTTCCATGTACTCTTGTGGAATACATGCATTTGCATAGAAGATACAGATCAATCATGATATTACTTGAACCCATACAACCCATACATTCATTTACACAGGAAGATCTATTTCAGTTACTATCAAGAACTATTGCCTTTACATGTCAAGGACTGTCTCCATTTCATAGCAAGATTACTCTCTGTTTATAGAGTGAGAGAATTCACCTAAATTTGACCATTTCCTCTTGAACTGTCATTATAAGGTTCTAAGTGATGCAAATGGATCACAGTGCGGTGGTAAGACTTGTGAGACCTGTCATTTATACAATAAGAGCAGGTTCCTTTACATGGCAAAGCTGAACCCGAAGTACAGAGTGAGTAATTCTATTTACATATAAAGAGTGCACCTTATAAAGAGTGTTTGTATGTCAAGAGAAGTCCCTATTTTTACCCTTGATCCAAACTAAGGTTATGTCTATGCAATATTATCATAAGACAGTTTAAAGCTGTCTGCTATTTTGACAGGCTAATACCTCCATTAAAATGTTTGTACAATAATATCACACGGTTATCATTTCCAGGACAACATATTCAAATGGTTCTGTTCCTTCATGGTGTGGAGAGCTGTTTGCACCTGTAGTCATATTGTGGAATAATTTTGTGAATTAGGTTAGTTGATCCATTCTCAATCTAATCAACAAGCTAATCAACCATCAATGCATTTTCCAGCAAAGGGCCATTGGATAGCAATGAGGAGAGGTTAATACTGGATGTTTTTTGTTTCTCTTTCCCTAACCCAGAGGCTAATTGTAGCACCCCTATCACCACAAAGTGGGGTAATTATTAAGTACAAGGAAAGACAACATTGAATTAAATAGTGCCAAGCCTGTTGCCAACAGCCTGTGGTAATGCAGTACAGTGTTGAGTTCTTATTACTGTGTAGTTATCTTCGACTACAACCGTTTCTGTTCACTGTCTGTAAATCAGCCAGGGATTCCACTCTTGGCCATTATCTAGTGACAACTGGCGGAAGGTACGCATATGTTAGGAAGCACAACTACAATAACAACTGTTAGGTATACAAGAACTCCAAGAGGCTGAGTACTGTGAACTAAACTGAGTGTGACCTTAGTCTTCTTTATTACAACTCCAGAGTGCCTAAACAACATGGCAACCTTTTATACTGGTCCTGCACGTGTGTGCAAGGGACCATTAGGACTCCAACAATCATGCCCTCTGGTGGCAAGTATTACATAGTTACATACATAACATCACTCCTCCCGCCTCAAAGTCTTCGGTACAAGTTATTTACAAGTTGAGGCGATCCGGAGCCCTTCGCTCCCTGGTTGATCGTCTAAGTTCAAACAATGGCGTGTGTGAGTTAGTCAGACCATTGCTGCACTGTACCGCGGCTGGTCTGACCAAACTGTCAGGAATGGTGAGTTCACCCTCATGATTGACAGTGAGGTCGATTGCTGGTTGATTGTGTGTTGGTGAATGGTTGATGGTGATGTCCTCTTCAAGTCATTCCTGGTTGTCAGTAAATCGCAATTTGGTCTGATCTAAATGCTTTCTGCACGTTTGGCCATTTAACAGTTTGATTATAAACACCCTATTCCCTTCCTTGGCCAAAACAGTGCCAGCAACCCACTTGGGACCATGACCGTAATTCAGGACAAACACAGGGTCGTTAACATCAATGTCATGTGAAACAGCCGCGCGATCATGGTACATGTTCTGCCAATGTCGCCGGGTTTCCACGTGATCATTAAGATCCGGGTGGACGAGGGAGAGCCTGATTTTGAGGGCTCTCTTCATTAACAATTCTGCCGGGGGAAGCCCTGTAAGCGAGTGGGGTTGCGTTCGGTAACTGAGCAGAATGTGAGACAAGCAGGTCTGCAGGGAGCCTTCCGTCATGCGTTTCATGCTCTGCTTGATTGTTTGGACTGCCCGCTCCACTTGACTGTTAGACGCAGGCTTAAACGGGGCAGACCTGACATGCTTGATGCCATTGCGGGTTATAAACTCGTTGAATTCCGAGCTGGTGAAATATGGTCCATTGTCGCTGACAAAGACGTCGGGCAAACCATGGGTGGCAAACATGGCCCGGAGGCTTTCAATGGTGGCTGTGGACGTGCTGGATGACATGATTATGCATTCAATCCATTTGGAGTAAGCGTCCACGACTACTAAAAACATCTTTCCTAGAAAGGGGCCAGGATCCTGGACCATGGTTTGGAGGGCCATGACCACCGACTCAGTGGAGCCTCCCTTGGTGCATTGCTCAGTTGCAAACAAGTGTTGCACTGATGCACGCATGACTCCAAGTCTGAGTCAATGCCGGGCCACCAAACATGCAACCTGGCAATTGCCTTCATCATGACAATGCCTGGGTGGGTACTGTGTAGGTCGCGTATAAACGTTTCCCTGCCTTTTTTTGGCAAAACCACGCGATTACCCCATTAGAGACAAACCAACTGGATGGACATTTCATCTTTGTGTCGGTGAAACAGCTTAATTTCATCTTGCATCTCCCTAGGAACTGCCGACCAGTTACCATTTAGGACGCAACTCTTTACTAATGATAGCACAGGATCCTGGCTGGTCCGGATCCTGATCTGGCGAGCCCTGACGGGTGACCCCTCGCTCTCAAAAGCATCCATGACCAGAAGCAAGTCTGCGGGCTGCGCCATTTCAAACCCAGTGGTGGGTAATGGTAGCCGGCTGAGAGCATCGGCACAGTTTTCAGTGCCTGGTCTGTGGCGGATAACATAGTCATAAGCGGATAATGTTAGTGCCCACCTTTGGATGCGGGACGAAGCATTGGTGTTTATACCTTTGCTCTCTGAAAACAGCGAAATGAGCGGCTTGTGGTCAGTTTCAAGCTCAAACCGAAGTTCAAATAGGTATTGGTGCATTTTCTTAACCCCATAAACACATGCTAACGCCTCTTTCTCGACCATACTATAGGCTCTCTCTGCCATAGACAGACTTCTAGACGCGTATGCAACCGGATGGAGATTGCCAGATACAATGGCTTGCTGTAACATGCAGCTGACCCCGTATGATGAGGCATCACAAGCTAGCACTAAACATGGGTCATAGTGTACAAGTAACTTATTTGAACATAGCAGGTTCCTGGCCTTCTCAAAGACTGTCTTGAGATTTGCCCCAAACCCAGTCGTCACCCTTACATAGCAACATGTGCAAAGGCTCTAACAATGTGCTCAACCCGGGTAGAAAGTTACCGAAATAGTTGAGGAGTCCCAGGAACGAACGCAGCTCCATCATATTCTGTGGTCTGGGTGATTTCTTGATAGCCTCCGTCTTTGAATCCATGGGCCTAAAACCGTCTGCTGCAATCTTTCTCCCCAAAAATTCAACTTCTGGCACCAGGAAAACACACTTGGAGCGTTTCAGCCTGACTCCCATTCTGTCCAGGCAACTTAGAACCTCTTCCAGATTGTGTAGGTGTTCAATGGTGTCACGACCGGTGACCAAGATGTCGTCTTGAAACACAACGGTGCGCGGAACAGATTTCAGCAAACTCTCCATGTTTCTCTGGAAAATGGCTGCAGCCAAGTGAATCCCGAAAGAGCACCTGTGGTATATAAACAACCCTTTGTGTGTGTTGATGCACGTCAGTCTTTTCGAAGATTCAGCCAGCTCCTCTGTCATGTAGGCCGAGGTTAGATCCAGCTTGGTGAACGACTTCCTCCCCGCTAACGTTGCGAACAGGTCACCTGTCTTGGGCAGTGGATACTGGTCCTGTAGTGAGACTCGGTTAATTGTTACCTTGTAGTCTCCTCAGATTCTGACCGTGCCATTGCTTTTCAACACTGGAACAATTGGACTGGCCCACTCGTTGAACTTGACTGGCGATATGATTCCTTCGCATTGGAGTCTGTCCAGTTCCATCTCGACTTTCTCCCTCATCATGTACGGAACTGCCCGAGCCTTATGATGGACGGGCCGTGCATCAGGGCCTCGATGGATCTGTAACTTGGCGCCTGTGAAGTTGCCGATGCCTGGTTCGAATAGCGAGGGAAACTCACTCAGCATTTGAGCACACACGGCGTCATCCATTGAAGATAATGCTTTGATGTCGTTCCAATTCCATCTAATCTTTTCTAGCCAGCTTCTGCCGAACAGCGTTGGGCCATTGCCTGGAACAATCCACAATGATAGGTCATGCACAGCTCCATCATACGATACCTTCACTGCCACAATTCCAATGACTGGTATGAGTTCTTTGGTGTAGGTACGCAGCTTTGCATTAATCGGGCTCAGTTTGGGCCTTTGTGCCTTATTGCCCCACAGTTTCTTGAAAGCATTCTGGCTCATTATTGACTGACTTGCACCCGTGTCCAACTCCATAAATACTGGAACTCCATTTAATTTGAGGGCTCTTTGTGGTGAAGGTATGTACTCCATACACTTCTCCTCGGGTTGAGTTGCCTGTGCTGCGTGATCCGCGCCGGATTGATCATCCTCTGCCACGTGGTATGTCGCAGCAAGTTTGCACATTTGCTGGAGGTGCCCCATTGTTGCGCAGCCTTTGCACACGTAGTGCTTGAATCGACATTGATGGGCCCGATGATAACCCCCACAGCGCCAACACGGTGCTAATGGATTCACATTCACCCCCGATGACGGACTCTGAGTCATCACAGGTCTTGCAGCCGCAGACATATAGGCCCTGCCATATACAGTTCGGCCGGCTAGTGACGTCATTTTATGCACAGTACCTGCCGGTGAGCTTCGATGTTGAGAAGATATCTGTCCGTGGCCATGCATGCCTGGGCGATCACGATTGCCCTGCTCAGTTCTGGGGTTTCAGCAGCCAGCAGCTTTCGAAGAATGACCTCGTGGCTGATGTTCAGCATAAAAAAGTCCCGCAGCATTTTCCCCAACGTAGCTCCAAGGTTCCGCGAGGCATCTCAGGTCAGCGACATAATCCGCCACGTTCTAGCCCCTGGAGCGGTGGTGCGTGTAAAAATGATACCTGGCCATGAGGAGACTCTCCTTCGGCTTGAGGTGGTCCCGAACCAGCGTGCACAACTCTGTATATTCCTTCTCCGTCGGTTTTGTCGGTGCGAGCAGATTCTTGATGAGGCCGTATATTTTAGGCCCACAGACGGTGAGGAGAACCACCCTGTGCTTGGCCGTGTTAGTGATTCCTTCCAGCTTGTTGGCTACGAAGTACTGGTTGAGACGCTCGACGATGGCTTCCCACTCATCACCATCTATGAATCTCTCTAATATTCCAATGGCAGCCATGGTTGCTTGAAGGTTTGTATTCTGTTACTCGTCGTCAATTGTTAGGTATACAAGAACTCCACGAGGCTGAGTACCGTGAGCTAAACTGATTGTGACCTTAGTCTTCTTTATTACAACTCCAGAGTGCCTAAACAACATGGCAGCCAACCTTTTATACTGGCCCTGCACGTGTGTGCAAGGGACCATTAGGACCCCAACAGTTGCGCCCTCTGGTGGCAAATATTACATAGTTACATACATAACAACAACAAATATTGTGCCTTTAATGTAGAAAATAATCCCAGAGCGCTTCATAGATGTATAATAAAAAAGGGATACCAAGCAAAAGATGGAGACTTTAGGAGGGGGTGACCAAAAACTTAGTCAAAGAGGGGAGTTCTAAGGATAGTTTTAAAGAAGGAAAGGGTGGAGGCAGATGGGCTTGGGGAAGGAATTCTAGAGTATGGGAACTAAGCAGCTGAAGGTATTGCATCAATGGGAAGGGCAGGCACAAAGTCAGAGGAACGGAGAGTTTGAGAAGGTTATAGGATTGAAGAAGATTACAGAGATAAGTAGAGGTGAGGCCATGAAGGGATTTAAGTATGAGGATGAGAATTATAAATTTGAGGTGTTGGGGGAACGGGAGTTAATGTAGGCCAGTATGAATAAAGGTGATGGGCGAGTGGGACTTGGTGCAGGATAGGATACAAGCAGCAGAGTTTGAATGAGCAGAAGGTTGTGGAGGGTAGAGGATGAGAAGCTGTCCAGGAGAGCACTGAAATAGTCGAGTCTGGCGGTGACCAAGGCAGAGATGAGGGTTTTAGTGGCCAATGGGCTGAAGTAGGAGTGCGGGCGTCCAGTTTTATGGAGGTAAAAGTAGGCAGTCTTTGTGATCAAGAGGATATGGGATTGGAAGCTCAGCTTTGGTCGAATAGGACACCGAGTTTGTGAACACTCTGGTTCAGCTTAAGACAGTGGCGAAGAGGGAGAATGGAGTCAGTGATAACATTACAGAGTTTGTGAGAGGGCCTAAGATGATACCTTCAGTCTTCCTAATGTCTAACTGGAGGAAATTGCAGCAATCCAGGACTGGATTCCTGACAAACATTATGACAGCATAGAGGCAGTGGAGTGGTGGAGATAGGTGGATATCATTGGCAGATGCGAGGAAGCTGATACACATCTGCAAATATGGTCTCCAAGGGGCAGCATGCAGATGAGGAAGAGAAGGGGAGCAAGAACAGATTCTTGGTTGACATTAGAGGTAACCATGGAAAATGCATCTGGCACTGGCTAGCAAGGTTTATAAAGGAATAATGGCCACTTGAATGAATTAATAGAGGGCACTGGCACCAGTAGAATTATAAGTTAGCACCTTCAGGGCAATGAAAGTTAGAGAGAAAGAAAATAAAACTGGCTTAGCAAAGACATTAGTCTATGGGGCGCTGGGTCACAAAAATTCCTGTGGTAAGCAGGGACACATACTTTTAGCCCCGAGAAAGTCAGTCTGTGAATTGTTCTAATTTATGTTGAAGTGAGGTGTTGTTTTGGGTTACAGGTGAATAGTTCCATGCTCATGGGTAGTCAAACTGAATGCCATCTGTTGGACCAAAGCACAGCTGCTCCAAATAACAAATTATCAGGGCATTTGCTTTTGTACCATATGTCCTTGAGTTTGCAGAAGGTGTACACAGTGTGGCACTGCTATTTACAGGAATATCTTCTCGGCAGATAATGATGTCACCACATAGGACCGTTGGATCAATTAACTCATTTCGCTACAGCCCTGCTGTTTTTCTCATTTATTTGCAATGCTAAGCTATTTCTTGTATTTCAAACTGTTGAAGTAACTCTATCAGAGCATTGTTGCTATCTCAACCTTTCTCATCAGTTCAGGTTTCTTGCATCTCTGTTCCTTTTTCCATCTCAGTTTTATATCTTTTACTCCCAGCTGAAGGCTGGTAACTCATGCTGGGGCACAATTCCATGGGTGCTGGCAGCTCATCTGTACCTCAGTCATGTTTGTGGGACTTTGCTGTGCACAAATTGGCTACCATGTTTCCCTATATTGCAACACTTCAAAAGTATTTCATTGACTGTGAGATGCTTTGGTATATTTTGAGGTCATAAAAAGTGCTATGTTCTTTCTATCCTTTTATCATGTATGTACTTTTGGGATCATTAGCCACTAGATGGCATCACTGTTGGAGGCCACGTGCAGCCCAAGTATAAAAGGCTAGCCATTTTGTATATTAGTCACTTTGGGCCTTAGTAAAGCAGAGCCAAGGTCATACCTCTTGGAGTTAAGCAGTACTCAGTCTAACAGTTATTGCATGCACAACATTTGGCGACGAGGCAACAAGAACCTTTACATGCAAAAATGAGCACAAATGGATTGTTGGAGTGATTTGTGGAAGGAGAAGATAGGGCAAACTTTGTGAGCCAGTTCTTCGTGGCCAACAAAATGGAGGAGGTCAGTGACGTAGATCGCGCATGGCGGTGTTCCTCACGGTTTGTGGTCCAAAAATTTATGATATTGAATCTACTCCTGCCTGTGAGTCCAACAGAGAAGACGTATGAAGAATTGTGTACACTGGTATAGGGCCACCTTAAGTCAGACGAAGGCACCATCATCTCGAGATACAGATTTTACACGCACGTTCGCTCAGAAGGCCAGAATGCGGCAGAATTCGTTGCCAACCTGAGATGTCTAGCGGGACCGTCTAAGTTCGGGGCTGTGTTGGCAGACATGCTGCGGGACTTCTTTGTAATCGGCATCAACCACGAGGTGATCCTGCGTAAACTACTGGAGATGTTGGACTTGAACAGCGCCATCATGATCGCTCAGTCATGCATGATGACGGATAGAAGTCTAAAGCAGATATTAGTGAACAATTGAAACTCGGCAAGTACTGTAAAAATGATTGATTCGGCGATCGGCAGAGCGGCACATGGCAGGGCCTACTCGACGGCATATGCGAAACCTGCCCAAAGTCCGCCAGCGGGAATGCATCTGATTTCTCCATGTTGGCTTTGTGGGGGAAATCATCGGCACCAGCAGTGTCGATTTAAGCAATATAGTTGCAAAGACTGTCTGAGAGCGGGGCATCTCCAGCGCAAGTGTCCGCAGATGAGCAAGCGCGCTGCGACACACCACGTGGAGGATGATGGTCAGACTAGTGCGGATCTGGATACGCAATCCAAGATACCAGAGGAGAAAGTGTATGGACTGTACTTGTTCCTAACTAAGAGCAAACTGAAAATGAGCAACGTGAAATTTAATGGGGTGCCGGTATTGATGCAACTGGACACGGGAGCGAGTCAATCGATAATGAGCCAGAGGGCATTCGACAAGCTGTGGGATACTAAGACTGTGAGGCCCAGGCTGAGTCCAGTCAATGCTAAGTTGTGCACGTACACCAAAGAACTCATAACGGTGGTTGGCAGTGCCACAATTAAAGTGTCGTATGATGGAGCGGTTCACGAGTTACTGCTATGGATTGTCCCAGGCAATGGCCCAACGCTGTTCGGCAGGAACTGGCTTGAAAAAACTCAGATGCGATTGGAACGACATCAAGGCATTGTCATCGGAGAAAGATACATGTGCCCAAGTACTGAACAAGTTCCCCGCGCTGTTCGAACCAGGCATCGGCAACTTCACGGGAGCCAAGGTGCAGATCCACATGGACTCGAATGCAAGACCCATCCATCATAAAGCTCGGGCAGTTCCGTATATGATGAGGGAGAAGATTGAAATCAAACTGGACAGACTCCAGCGTGAAGGGATCATATCACCGGTTGAATTTAATGAATGAGGCAGCCCCATTGTTCCTGTGCTGAAAAGTGATGACACAGTCAGAATCTGTGGAGACTACAAGGCTACGATCAACAGGGTTTCGAAACAGGATCAGTACCTGTCACCGAAGACTGATGACTTGTTTGCAATGCTAGCCGGGGGGAAGTCGTTCAACAAACTGGACTTGACGTCGGCCTACATGACACAAGAGCTGGTCGAGACGTCGAAGAGACTTACGTGCATTAACACGCATAAAGGACTGTTTATTTATCACAGGTGCCCTTTTGGAATTCGTTCGGCTACAGCAATATTTCAGAGGAACATGGAGAGTCTACTGAAGTCCGTTCCCAGAACCGTCGTGTTCCAAGATGACATCCTGATCACAGGTCGTGACTCTGAGGAACATCTGAACAACCTGGAAGAGGTTCTACAATGTCTGGACAAAGTGGGTCTCAGACTGAAACGCTCGACCAGAGATTGAATTCCTGGGGAGGAAAATTGCTGCTAACAGCATCAGTCCCACGGATTTGAAAACCAAGGCCATCAAGAATGCACCCAAGCTGCAGAATGTGATGGAGCTGCGTTCGTTCCTGGGTCTATTCAACTACTTTGGTAACTTCCTACCTAAATTGAGCGCCTTATTAGAACCACTGCACATGCTGCTAAGAAAAGGCGTGGGGTGCGTCTCAAGATAGAGCTTTTGAAAAAGCCACTAATCTGCTTTGCTCTAACAAGCTGCTGGTACATTATGACCCATGTAAACGTTTAGTATTGGCCTGTGATGCTTCGTCATATGGATTTGATTGCGTACTCCAACAAGCTAATGAGTCGGGTAAACTTCAACCAGTCGCGCATGCTTCCAAAAGTTTGTCTAAAGCGGAAAGAGCCTACTGCATGGTAGAGAAAGAAGCACTAGGACCCGATTTTATCAGTGGTGAAGAGTTGCATCCTCAAAGGTGATTGGTTTGCCATACCCAAGCAAATGTGCGAGGAGACCAAAGCTTATCTTCGTTGCAAAGACGACTGTCTATTCAGTCGGATTGTATACTGTGGGGCAATCGTGTTGTTATGCCCAAGAAAGGGAGAGAGAAATTTGTACATGAGCTACATAGCACACATCCTGGCATTGTAATGATGAAAGCCATCACCAGGTATCATGTATGGTGACCGGGAATTGACTCTGAGCTGGAATCATGTGTGCATCAGTGCAACACTTGCATGCAGCTCAGCAAAGCATCAGCGGAATCGCCGCTGAGTCTGTGGTCATGGCCGTCCAAACCATGGTCGAGGATCCACATAGACTTTGCAGGTCTCTTCCTGGGAAAGATGTTTTTAGGTGTGGTGGATGCATATTCAAAATTGATAGAGTGTATAATCATGTCATCCAGCACATCCACAGCTACCATTGAGAATCTCAGTGACATGTTTGTGACACATGGTCTGCCTGATATTGTTGTTAGCGACAGCGGACCTTGCTTCACCAGTCAGGAGTTTCAAGAGTTCATGAAACTCAATGGTATCAAACATGTAAGGTCAGCACCGTTCAAACCTGCATCCAATGGGCAAGCAGAATGTGCTGTCCAAATCATAAAGCAGAGTATGAAGCGAGTAACCCAAGGGTCACTGGAGACCCGCCTGTCATGCATACTGCTTAGTTACAGGACAAGACACACACGCTTAGCGGGGTCTCGCCTGCTGAACTCATGATGAAGTGAGGTCTTAAGACCAAGCTATCTCTTGTACTCCCTGACTTGAATAATCATGTTGAATATAGAAGACAAAGTCAACAAGGGTATTACGATCGCGCAGCTGTGTCACGCGATATTTCTGTAAATGATCCTGTATATGTTCTTAATTATGGTCAGGGTCCCAAGTGGATCGCTGGTACTGTCATGGCCAAGGAGGGCAACAGAGTATTTATTGTCAAGCTCAAAAATGGGCAAATATGCAGGAAACATATGGATCAGACAAAGCTGTGGCACACAGACGAACCAGAACAGTCGGAGGAAGAGACAATCAACAACCAACCAACCTACCTCCAGTCATCAGAGGACTCAGTGGTCATCAGTGAATCGGGACTTTCAATCACTGACATGTTCAATGAACATGGACTTTCAATCCCTGACATGGCCATTACCACTCCCACCAGGTCAGCCACCCAGCCACCAGTCACAACAGACTCTGAACACTCACCCAAGGCTGGAGTTGAACTGAGATAGTTAACCCGGGAGCGTACAACACCAGACCATCTCAATTTGTAAAAGACTGTGATAATATCTCAGAGGGGGGTATTATCATGTATCCACTTTTGGGATCAATAGCCACTAGATGGCATCACTGTTGGAGGCCATTGGTCTGCACGCATGTGTGTGCGGCCCAAGTATAAAAGGCCAGCCATTTTGTATATTAGTCACTTTGGACCTTAATAAAGCAGAGCCAAGGTTATACCTCTTGGAGTTAAACAGTACTCAGTCGAACAGTTATTGCATACACAACACTTTTTTATTTACTTTACGACTTTAAGTATCTCCTCTTTCAGTGACTTGCACAACTAATTAACAAACTAAACTCTACTGGTAGTGGAAGTTGAGATTTTTTCCAAATTCTTTCCTTCTCTCTTCTTCCTTTCAAACTGAAGGCAGTGACTTGTGCTGGAAACCAGTTCCACTTATGTTGGCAGTCCCCTAAAACCTCACCCAAATGCCCATTCTTAATGATTGAGTCTAGGCAGAAATAAATCAGCAGATTATTCAAGAGACTCATCATAGAAGTCCAAATCTGTCCTCAATCTATGTCCATGCAAAAACCCATTGCAGAAGGTCACTAGGTAGTGATCAGGAGCAGAAGCCATGGCCTAGTCCAGAGGCACTAAAGCTAAATGCAGTGTACCTTTCACACCTGAACTGAGACTAGCTAACACAGCGTTGATCAGGAACCAAGCCTTGGGTGTTCCTAGTCTGTATTGCTCAGTTCCAAACTGGGAAGATTAATTTGTGTTGCATTAGCACATTGGTTAACACATGTGTGTTAAACTATAACACAGTTTTGACCCATGTTAAAAGTGCATTAACTAGTACATTAAAAAAGCATGCAGAGGATATTAAGGGTACATTGAATTCACACTCCCATGAGGAGCTTCACACATCATGAGCAAATATTGGGAGTTGGGTGCAGATGGCATCAGGATTCACAGGATTTTCCATTCAATAAAATTAGATGAGTGACATTTTGCATCGGGGGGAAGGCGGGGTGGGGGGAGGTATGAAGCTTAGTTCAGGGTCAAACAAAATATTATGGTTGTGCACCTGTGAGTTCAGCCTGAATGAGTAGCCAGGGACGGAGATGGAATTGTTGAACAGGGTATCTGTAGTGTATGGAGAAAGAGTCAGACTGAACACTGTGAGCTCAAAGTAAAGTGTGACCGTAGTCTTGTATTGCAGGTCTTCAGAGTGCCTCTCCAACCTGTGAAGCCTCCTTAAATACCTGTGCTCCCAAGGGATTGTGGGATCTCTTGGGACTCCAGGGGATGAGCCCTCTGGTGGTTGTTCAGAGTAAATACAAGTTTACATATATAACAACACTCCCCCACCAAAGTCAAAAGTGTAACTATTTACAATGTGAGTCGGTCTGGGGCCCTTCTTGCCCTGGTTGATCGTCTCGGTGTGAAAGCTGGTGTTGTTGAATCATTTGTTGGGCCCTCGCTGGGCTGCTGTGCAGCTGACCTTGCTGGGCTGCCTGATGTGTTTGGCCCTGCTGGGCTGCTGTGGATGATGGGTTCTGCTTCGTTGTCAACCGTGGTGCCGGTTGCCACTGGTGTGTATGTTGGGGGATCAAAAAAGGTAGGATCCAAGGTGGGTTGCTCAGGATAGTCCGTGAATCTGAGTTTGATTTGGTCCAAGTGTTTCCGGTGAATGAGTCCATTTGAAAGTTTGACCCGAAACACCCTGCTCCCCTCTTTGGCCACGACAGTGCCGGGAGGCCACTTGGAACCTTATCCATAATTCAATACAAATACAGGATCATTGATTTCAATCTCGTGTGACACATTTGCGCTATCATGGTATGCACTTTGTTGAAGCTGCCTGCTCTCTACCTGTTCATGTAGATCAGGGTGAACAAACGAGAGCCTTGTCTTTAGTGCTCTTTTCATGAGTAGTTCAGCAGGTGGAATCCCAGTGAGTGAATGGGGTCTCGTGTGGTAGCTAAGCTGGACTTGGGATAGGCGAGTCTGCAGTGAGCCTTCAGTTACCCTCTTCAAGCCTAGCTTGATGGTTTGCACTGCTCTCCCTGCCTGACCATTGGATGCTGGTTTAAACGGGGCAGATGTGACATGTTTGATCCCGTTACGGGTCATGAATTCTTTGAACTCAGCACTGGTAAAACATGGCCTGTTGTCGCTCACCAGGACATCGGGTAAGCCGTGAGTGGCAAACATGACCCAGTAGTGGCAGCGGATGTGCTAGCCGACATTATCTCACATTCAATCCATTTGGAGTACATGTCTACAACCACAAGGAACATTTTACCCAAGAACGGGTTTGCATAGTCGACGTGTACCCTAGACCATGGTTTGGAGGGCCTTGACCATAAACTTAGTGGCGCCTTCCTAGATACATTGCTTAACTGAGAGCATGTATTACATCTGTGAACGCAGGACTCTAAGTCCGCACCGATACCGGACCACCACACGTGGAATCTGGCTATCGCTTTCATCATTACGATGGAGGTCATTGATGAGCGTCTTTCTGCCCTTCTTGGGGACCACTACTCGATTGACCCACAGAAGGCATTCTGCCTTTATAGACATTTCATCTTTGCGCTGCCGGAACAGCTTTATCTCTTCCTGCATTTCCACTGGGACACTGGTCCAGCTCCCGTGAAGCACACAGCTTTTGACTAGAGATAATAAGGGGTCCTGGCTTGTCCAGGTTTTGATCTGCTGAGCAGTGACGGGTGATTGCTCACTCTCAAATGCTTCCATAACCATGGCTAGATCTGCGGATTGCTCCATTTCCACCCCCGTGGTGGGCAATGGCAGCCGACTGAGAGAATTGGCGCAGTTTTCTGTGCCTGGCCTGTGGCGGATGACATAGTTGTATGTGGACAACGTGAGCGCCCATTTCTGGATGCGGGCCGATGCGTTGGTATTTATCCCTTTACTCTCGATAAACAGGTATATAAGTGGCATTATGGTCAGTTTCCAATTCGAATTTTAGCCCAAACAGGTATTGATGCATTTTCATTACCCCATAGACACACGCTAACACTTATTTTTCAATCATGCTCTAGGCTCTCTCAGCCTTAGACAGACTCCTTGATGCATAAGCAATCGGTTGCAGTTTCCCGAAATCATTAGCTTGTTGCAATACATACCCGACGCCTTATGTCGACGCATCACATGCTAGTACCAAACGCTTACATGGATCATACAAAGCAAGCAATTTCTTTGGGGATAACAATTTTCTCGCTTTTACAAAGGCATTTTCTTGGCTTTTGCCCCAAACCCATTTATCCCCTTTTCGTAGTAAGACATGCAGTGGTTCTAGCAATGTGCTGAGACCCGGTAAGAAGTTACCAAAGTAGTTCAAGAGTCCCAGAAACGACCGCAACTCTGTCACGTTCTGTGGCCTTGGTGCGTTCTCGATTGCCTCCGTCTTCGCGTTGGTGGGCCTGATGCCATCCGCCGCAATCCTCCTTCCCAAGAACTCCATTTCAGGCACCAGGAAAACGCACTTTGAGCGTTTTAACCTGAGCGCCACACAGTTGAGTCTGCAGATGCTCGACTGTTTTCTGAACTGTGACCAAGATGTCGTCCTGGAAGACCACGGTGTGTGAGACCGACTTCATTAAACTTTCCATGTTTCTCTGGAATGGGTAATCGGATTCCAACCGGACATCTGTTATAAACAAAAAGACCTTTGTGCGTGTTAATGCAGGTGAGGGCCTTCGATGATTCCTCCAGTTCCTGCGTCATGTAGGCTGAAGTCAGATCCAGCTTCGTGAACGTTTTTCTTCCCGCCAGCGTTGCAAAGCGATTGTCGGCCTTTGGTAGTGGGTATTGGTCGTGCAGGGGGAAACAATTGATAGTTACTTTGTAATCGCCACAGATTCTGACGATGCCGTCTCCCTTGAGGACTGGGACAATAGGACTGGCCCACTAGCTGAACTCGATCGGTGAAATGATGCCCTCTCTTTGCAGGCGGTCTAGCTCGATCTCTACCCTTTCTCTCATCATGTACGGTACTGCTCTCGCCTTGTGATGGATGAGTCACGCCCCCGGAATTAGGTGGATCTGCACTTTTGCTCCTTGGAATTTCCTGATTCATGGTTCGAACAGCGAAGGAAATTTGTTTAAGACCTAGACACACGAAATGTCGTCAGCGGGTGATAATGCTTGGACGTCATCCCAGTTCCAGCGTATTTTTCCCAGCCAGCTCCTGCCGAGCAGCGTGGGGCCATTACCCGGTACCACCCAGAGTGGTAGCTTGTGCACCGCTCAAGCGTAGGAGACCTTCACGGTAGCACTGCCGATTACAGCAATCAGTTATTTCATGTAAGTTCTTAGTTTTGTGCAAATTGGAGTTAAGGCTGGCCTTGAAGCCTTGTTGCACCACAAACTTTCGAAGGTTTTTTTGCCCATGGTGGACTGGTTCGCGCTCGTGTCCAGCACCATTGACACCGGGAGTCCATTTAGTTCAATATTCAGCATTATCGGGGGACAATTCATGGTGAATGTGTGCAGCCCATGTACCGCTGCTTCCTCGATCTGCGGCTCTGGTTCGTCGTGTTCCTCCGTGGATTTGTCCTCCTCTGCAACATGGTGGTTTTCAGCTTTAACAGGCTTTGCAGCTCACCTGCACACTCGTTGGAGGTGTCCCATTGTTCCACAGCCCTAGCAAACGTACTCTTTGAATCGGCATGAATGGAAATGATGATCACCCCCGCAGCGCCAACAAGGTGTTAATGGCCTTGCATTCATCACCCTTGACGGTGGACTCTGAGACATCTGCGGATGTGTAGCTGCAGGTATGTGTGACCTGCCCTGTCCGTTACAATTCGAAAACAACACCACTTTGTTGTACTTGTAGCAGCACTTGAGTGCTGAGAGATTTGCTTCGTATTGTCACTGGTGGCAATGAACGCCTGGGCTATCGCTATGGCCTTACTCAAGGTTGGGTCTCTACAGTCAAAAGTTTGCGAAGTATGGTTTCGTGGCCAATGCCAAGTCGGAAAAAGTCTCTGAGCTTGTGCTCCAAGTGTCCTTGAAATTTACAAAGTCCTGCAAGGCGTCTTAGCTCGGCGACATAACTCGCCACTTCCTGACCTTCAGACTTTTTGTCGGTGTAGAACTGGTACCTCGCCCTCAGAACACTTTCCTTCGGGTTCAAATGCTCTCAGACCAGCGTGCACAAATTGTCGTATGATTTCTCCGTGGATTTCGCTGGAGTGAGCAGATTCTTCATGAGGCCATACGTTGGTGCCCCACAGACGGTGAGGAGGATCGCCCTTCGTTTGGCAGCGCTCTCTTCCCCATCGAGCTCGCTGGCTACAAAGTATTGGTCGAGTCGCTCCACAAAAGTTTCCCAATCATCTTCCTCCGAGAATTTCTCCAGGATGCTCACTGTTCTCTGCATCTTTGGGTTCGCTATCTGTATCTCATCTCCAGTTGTAGTGTATGGAGAAAGAGTCAGACTGAACACTGTGAGCTCAAAGTAAAGTGTGTCTTTTATTGCAGGTCTCCAGAGTGCCTCTCCAACCTGTGAAGCCTCCTTAAATACCTGTGCTCCCAAGGGATTATGGGATCCCTTGGGACTCCAGGGGATGAGCCCTCAGGTGGCTGTATAATGTAAATACAAGTCCACATATATAACAGTATCCTTGAAATAAAAACAGAAAATGCTGGAAATACTCAGCAGGTCAGGCAGCATCTGTGGAGAGAGAAACAGAGTTAATGTTTCAGGTTTATTGGCATTTCATCAGAACTGGATATCCTTAGTTTTGCTGATGTTGAGCTGAAAAAAGTTGTGTTATGTGGGATTTAATTCACACCGTGATAGGGGCGAAAGACTTAAAATGGAGGTGGAGAGCTGGAGTGGGGTATTATCAGATAGAAGTGAAAGGACAGTGGGTGAGGGAAGAATTGGGCTCAGCAGTTACGTGCCCATTTTCACATAGTGTACCACACTCACTATTAAGCTCACACGTGAAAAATAGCCTCGTGGTTAAGTACCAAAGGTTACAGGTGTCCTCACATACTTTACATGGATGGAACAGTGCCTTCAGAAGTGGAAGAAATAAAATGATGCATGTTTGTGGTCTCACATTTATTCAACAGCTTTTATATTTATCACTTATATCACTCAGGGAACAGGTTGTTAAGTGTTGATATTCTATGTTCCTCCCTCATCAGGAATTAAGAAATATAAGTTGGCATTTGAAAGCATTCATTTTTCAGATCTTGTATATGACAGAAATTATTAATAGGCTCGGGAGCTCGTGGTGAGTCGGAGAGGCTCGGGAGGTGCATCGGTGAGGCCTATAAAAAGGCCCAATGCGTCGCTGAGGCTCGGGAGTTCGTGGTGAGTCGGAGAGGCTCGGGAGGTGCATCGGTGAGGCCTATAAAAAGGCCCAATGCGTCGCTGAGGCTCGGGAGTTCGTGGTGAGCCGGAGAGGCTCGGGAGGTGCATCGGTGAGGCCTATAAAAAGGCCCAATGCGTCGCTGAGGCTCGGGAGTTCGTGGTGAGCCGGAGAGGCTCGGGAGGTGCATCGGTGAGGCCTATAAAAAGGCCCAATGCGTCGCTGAGGCTCGGGAGTTCGTGGTGAGCCGGAGAGGCTCGGGAGGTGCATCGGAGAGGCCTATAAAAAGGCCCAATGCGTCGCTGAGGCGTGCTTGTGCAGCTACAGGGAGAAGGCAAAAAAGAAGTAGAAAGAAATTGAAAGGTGACGTCACAGCCAAGGGGCTAAGTGATTGGCTGGTGATTGGTAAGTAGTTTTTCTTTTTCTTTCTTTATCACTGTTGTTGCCCAATTAAGTTAATCCAAGGGTTAAGTCATGGCAGGAGAGCTCGGACATGTGTTATGCTCCTGCTGTACTATGTGGGAACTCAGGGACGCTTCCGGTGTCCCTGACGACTACGTGTGCGGGAAGTGCATCTGCCTGAAGATCCTGACAGACCGCATTGTGGCACTGGAGCTGCGGGCGGATGAACTCTGGAGCATCCACGTTGCTGAGAATGACGTGAATAGCACATTTAGCAAGTTGGTCATACCACAGGTAAAGGGTACACAGCCAGATAGGGAAAGGGTGACCAAATGGACGAGCAGTGCAGAGGTCCCCTGCGGTCATCCCCCTGAAAAACAGATACATCGCTTTGGGTACTGTTGAGGGGGATGACTCATCAGGGGAGGGCAGCAGCAGCCAAGTTCATGGCACCGTGGATGGCTCTGCTGCACAGGAGGGCAGGAAAAAGAGTGGAAGAGCGATAGTGATAGGGGATGCAATTGTAAGCGGAATAGATAGGCGTTTCTGCAGCCGCAACCGAGACTCCAGAATGGTATGTTGCCTCCCTGGTGCAAGGGTTAAGGATATCTCGGAGCGGGTGCATGACATTCTGAAAAGGGAGGGTGAACAGCCAGTTATCGTGGTGCATATAGGTACCAACAACATAGGTAAAAAACGGGATGAGGTCCTACGAGATGAATTTAGGGAGCTAGGAGCTAAATTAAAAAGTAGGACCTCAAAAGTAGTAATCTCAGGATTGCTACCACTGCCACGTGTTAGTCAGAGTAGGAATCGCAGAATAGCTCAGATGAATACGTGGCTTGAGGAGTGGTGCAAAAGGAAGGGATTCAAATTCCTGGGGCATTGGAACCGGTTCTGGGGGAGGTGGACCAGTACAAACCGGACTAGCTGCACCTGGGCAGGACCGGAACCAATGTCCTAGGGGGAGTATTTGCTAGTGCTGTTGGGGAGGAGTTAAACTAATATGGCAGGGGGATGGAAACCTATGCAGGGAGGCAGAGGGAAATAAAAGGGAGACAGAGGCAAAAGATAGAAAGGAGAATAGTAAAAGTGGAGGGCAGAGAAACCCAAGGCAAAAAGCAAAAAGGGCCACATTACAGCAAAATTCTAAAGGGGCAAAGTGTGTTAAAAAGACAAGCCTGAAGGCTCTGCGCCTCAATGCGAGGTGTATTCAGAATAAGGTGGATGAATTAACTGCGCAGATAGCAGTTAATGGATATGATGTAATTGGCATCACAGAGACATGGCTCCAGGGTGACCAAGGCTGGAAACTCAACATCCAGGGGTATTCAACATTTAGGAAGGATAGACAGAAAGGAAAAGGAGGCGGGGTGGCGTTGCTGGTTAAAGAGGAAATTAATGCAATAGTAAGGAAGGATATTGGCTTGGATGATGTGGAATCGGTATGGGTGGAGCTACAGAATACCAAAGGGCAGAAAACACTGGTGGGAGTTGTGTACAGGCCACCAAAGAGTAGTAGTGAGGTTGGGGACAGCATCAAACAAGAAATAAGGGATGTGTTCAATAAAGGTGCAGCAGTTATCATGGGCGACTTTAATTTACATATAGATTGGGCTAACCAAACTGGTAACAATGCGGTGGAGGAGGATTTCCTGGAGTGTATTCGGGATGGTTTTTGAGACCAATATGTCGAGGAACCAACTAGAGGGCTGGCCATCCTAGACTGGGTGATGTGTAATGAGAATGGACTAATTAGCAATCTTGTTGTGCGAGGCCCCTTGGGGAAGAGTGATCATAATATGGTAGAATTCTTTATTAAGATGGAGAGTGACACAGTTAATTCAGAAACTAGGGTCCTGAACTTAAGAAAAGCTAACTTCGACGGCATGAGGCGTGAATTGGCTAGAATAGACTGGCAAATTATACTTAAAAAGTTGACGGTGGATAGGCAATGGCAACATTTAAAGATCACATGGATGTACTTCAACAGTTGTACATCCCTGTCTGGAGTAAAAATAAAACGGGGAAGGTGGCTCAACCGCGGCTAACAAGGGAAATTAAGGATAGTGTTAGATCCAAGGAAGAGGCATATAAATTGACCAGAAAAAGCAGCAAACCTGAGGACTGGGAGAAATTTAGAATTCAGCAGAGGAAGACAAAGGGTTTAATTAGGAGGGGGGAAATAGAGTACGAGAGGAAGCTTGCCGGGAACATAAAAACTGACTTCTATAGATATGTGAAGAGAAAAAGATTAGTGAAGACAAACGTAGGTCCCTTGCAGTTGGACTCAGGTGAATTTCTAATGGGAAACAAAGAAATGGCAGACCAATTGAACAAATACTTTGGTTCTGTCTTCACGAAGGAAGACACAAATAACCTTCCGGATGTACAAGGGGACCGAGGGTCAAGTGAGAAGGAGGAACGGAAGGATATCCTTATTAGGCGGGAAATTGGGTTGGGGAAATTGATGGGATTGAAGGCCGATAAATCCCCGGGGCCTGATTGTCTGCATCCCAGAGTACTTAAGGAAGTGGCCTTAGAAATAATGGATGTATTGGTGAGCATTTTCCAACAGTCTATCGACTCTGGATCAGTTCCTATGGACTGGAGGGTAGCTAATGTAATACCACTTTTTAAAAAAGGAGGGAGAGAGAAAACGAGTAATTATAGACTGGTTAGCCTGACATCAGTAGTGGGGAAAATGTTGAAATCAATTATTAAGGATGAAATAGCAACGCATTTGGAAAGCAGTGACAGGATCGGTCCAAGTCAGCATGGATTTATGAAAGGGAAATCATGCTTGAAAAATCTTCTGGAATTTTTTGAGGATGCAACTAGCAGAGTGGACAAGGGAGAACCAGTGGATGTGGTGTATTTGGACTTTCAAAAGGCCTTTGACAAGGTCCCAGATAAGAGATTGGTGTGCAAAATCAAAGCACATGGTATTGAAGGTAATGAACTGGCGTGGATAGAGAATTGGTTGGCAGACAGGAAGCAGAGAGTCGGGATAAACAGGTCCTCTTTGGAATGGAAGGCAGTGACTAGTGGAATGCCGCAGGGCTCAATACTGGGACCCCAGCTCTTTACAATATACATTAATGATTTGGATGAAGGAATTGAGTGTAATATCTCCAAGTTTGCAGATGACACTAAACTGGGTGGTGGTGTGAGCTGTGAGGAGGATGCTAAGAGGCTGCAGGGTGATTTGGACAGGTTAGGTGAGTGGGCAAATGCATAGCAGATGCAGTATAATGTGGATAAATGTGAGGTTATCCACTTTGGGGGCAAAAACACGAAGGCAGAATATTATCTGAATGGCGGCAGATTAGGAAAAGGGGAGGTGCAACGAGACCTGGGTGTAATGGTACATCAGTCATTGAAAGTTGGCATACAGGTACAGCAGGCGGTGAAGAAGGCAAATGGCATGTTGGCCTTCATAGCTAGGGGATTTGAGTATAGGAGCAGGGAGGTCTTACTGCAGTTGTACAGGGCCTTAGTGAGGCCACACCTGGAATATTGTGTTCAGTTTTGGTCTCCTAATCTGAGGAAGGATGTACTTGCTATTGAGGGAATGCAGCGAAGGTTCACCAGACTGATTCCAGGGATGGCTGGACTGACATCTGAGGAGAGACTGGATCAACTGGGCCTTTATACATTGGAGTTTAGAAGGATGAGAGGGGTTCTCATAGAAACGTATAAGATTCTGACGGGGCGGGAAAAATGTTCCCGATGTTGGGGAAGTCCAGAACCAGGGGACACAATCTTAGGATAAGGGGTAGGCCATTTAGGACTGAGATGAGGAGAAACTTCTTCACTCAGAGAGTTGTTAACCTGTGGAATTCCCTGCCACAGAGAGTTGTTGATGCCAGTTCACTGGATATATTCAAGAGGGAGTTAGATATGGACTGTACGGCTAAAGTGATCAAAGGGTATGGAAAGAAAGCAGGAAAGGGGTACTGAGATGAATGATCGGCCATGATCTTATTGAATGGTGGTGCAGGCTCGAAGGGCCGAATGGCCTACTCCTGCACCTATTTTCTATGTTTCTATGTTTCTAATCCTGAATAAGATCAAGCTGATTCAGCCTTTGGGAATATAGGTTTTCATCATTAGCAGAGGGTAAGAAATGTAAGGATGAATCTGACAGTTCTTTTAATATCTTTATGTCTGTATCACAAATGTCCCCCCCGCCCCCCTCAGACCAAATATGTTCTCCATCTCCATCTCTGCTGAAGCTTAAATGTCAGCTGCTGGTGGGGTACTGCTCCACAGGAGCCAGAAATCTGACAGTATCTTGACCAAGTGTGGGGCATCACAGCTAAGCTATATCCAGTGAGAGTCACTGAATTGCCGTTATAAGCCAGAGCCTTGCTGATTTTCCCTCCCAAGCCCAGGAATATGAAGATTGTGTGTAGCACCCAAACTATGGGCCCAAGTTTCGGCATCTGGTGAAAACGGCGCACCTCCGAGACTTACGTGACCTGCCTGGGCTCGAAGGTGTGCCGGAATATTCTGCGGCAATTCTCCGGTCCTCCTGGACCGTGGCATGGCGCAGCGTGTTCTCCCTGGGGAGGAGACTGCCTGCAGGGGGGTGGGGCTAGGAATCATGCCTTCTTCTCATGCTGGAGCATGCGCGCGTGGATACCGGGAGGAGAGGGGGGGACGTGAATACCGGGAGGAGGGGGAGAGCGTGGATACCGGGAGGAGAGGGGGGGACGTGAATACCGGGAGGGCGGGAGAGCGTGGATACCGGGAGGGCGGGAGAGCGTGGATACCGGGAGGGCGGGAGAGCGTGGATACCGGGAGGGCGGGAGAGCGTGGATACCGGGAGGAGAGGGGGGGACGTGGATACCGGGAGGAGGGGGAGGGGACGTGGGTACCGGGAGGGCGGGAGAGCGTGGATACCGGGAGGAGAGGGGGAGAGGGTGGATACCGGGAGGAGAGGGGGAGAGGGTGGATACCGGGAGGGGAGGGGGGGACGTGGATACCGGGAGGAGAGGGGGAGAGGGTGGATACCGGGAGGGGAGGGGGGGACGTGGGTACCGGAAGGGGAGGGGGAGAGGGTGGATACCGGGAGGGGAGGGGGAGAGCGTGGGTACCGGGAGGAGAGGGGGGACGTGGGTACCGGGAGGGGAGGGGGAGAGGGTGGATACCGGGAGGAGAGGGGGGGACGTGGGTACCGGGAGGAGAGGGGGGGACGTGGGTACCGGGAGGAGAGGGGGGGACGTGGGTACCGGGAGGGGAGGGGGGGACGTGGGTACCGGGAGGAGAGGGGGGGACGTGGGTACCGGGAGGAGAGGGGGGGACGTGGGTACCGGGAGGAGAGGGGGGGACGTGGGTACCGGGAGGAGAGGGGGGGACGTGGGTACCGGGAGGAGAGGGGGGGACGTGGGTACCGGGAGGGGAGGGGGGACGTGGGTACCGGGAGGAGAGGGGGGGACGTGGGTACCGGGAGGGGAGGGGGGGACGTGGGTACCGGGAGGAGAGGGGGGGACGTGGGTACCGGGAGGGGAGGGGGGGACGTGGGTACCGGGAGGAGGGGGAGGGGACGTGGATACCGGGAGGGGGGGGAGGGGACGTGGATACCGGGAGGGGAGGGGGGGACGTGGATACCACACACATACCCCCACCACACACACACACACACCCTCCCACCCCCCCGCCACACACACATAACTCCTCCCACCCCCCCACTCCCACACACCACACACACACAAACACACCCTACACCCCCCCCACCCCCGCACCCCTCACTGTCAGATACAGAGAGAGAGAGAAACTACAGAGAGAGACACTGACAGAGACACCTTCCCTTCACATAAAGATAGGACTTCTATTTTTTTATTGATTGATTATTTATTACTTTGGTCTTGGTGCTTTAGGTGCAGGGTTCCTTCTATCTTTTATTAATTGATTGCTTATTACTTTTTGTGCTTCGTTTAGTGCTTGGTGCTTTAAATGTACTTTGCTTCTTTAATGTTGTTGTGAAGGTGTTTATGGAAAATCCTCTAACATCCCTTACCCCCCGCTGTTGTGATGTTGATGTGCCCTTTGTGTTCAATGCTTCCCACCCCCCGTCTCTGGCTGTGCCTGCACTAAACTTAACTCTAGGTAAGGTTTTTCAGAACTTACAAAAGTGGACACTTACTCCATCCTAAGTTAGTTTGTAGTAAGTTTTCACTGCCGAAACTTGCAAAACAGGCCTGAGTGGCTGGACACACCCACTTTTGAAAAAAAAATACCTTGCCTGAAGCCAACCTAAACTAACTCACTAGAACTGGAGCAAACTAATATCCGAGAATTGCAATTTCTAACATACTCCAAACTAAACTAGTTGCTCCAAAAAAACTAGGAGCAACTCCACCCGAAACTTGGGCTCATAGACCACCCCATTTCATCTGTTACCAAGATTGCTTTCGTCCATTCTGAAACATCACTTGCCCACTGCTGTTTCTCTTGCACTGCTGCCAAAACCATAACCACAGCGTCGATGATGTATAAAGCCCCATTGCTCCAATGCTTTCCTTGCTCTTCTCCCTTCAGAAACTACATCTCATTCAGAATGCCTGGGCCCTCGTGTTCAGCCAAGCTAAGTCTTGGCCTGCCATTGCTCCTGTGCTTGTTAATTTCCAGTTGCTCCTCATTCTCCAGAAAATTAGTTTCTGGGTCTCACCTTTCATCCACCCTATCTCAATAATCTTCACCTGCATGCAACTTCCCCTCTTCAGACCCTACCTTACTCCTCACTCCCTCTGCTGCACTGTCGCCAGCAGCTCCTTTATTCACTAAGTCGCACTGGAAATCAATCCTTAAACACCTCAGCTTTACAACCTCCTTCGCTGCTTTAAAGACCATCTAAACACCCTCTCCTTTGATCATGCTCTCTTCTCCTTTCTGGCCAGTGTTCATTTGTCCTCCACTTTGCAAAGCATCTTATGTAATCTTTCTAATTATGAGAAATATTATAGAAATTTAAGTTGTTATTGAGACCAGCCAACTCAGCACAGATCAGAAGTCAAGCTGGGGACTTCTGGTCTGCTTGACTCAATGCATAAAAACAGAAAATGTCAACGCTGCAAAAGACCTTGTGGCTGAAAAATCTTCAGCACTTCTGGTGCACTCGCCTGGCTGGTGTCCCAGGCTCTCCATTCCATAGACTTCAGCTCATCCAAAGCTCGCTGGCCAAATCCTTTCCTGCACCAATAACCTCTATCCTCGCTGATCTACATTGGAGCCATGTTTCCCAGTATCTCAAATTTAAAATTCACATCCTTGTATTTAAATCCCTTCCTATCTCTGTAACCTGCCCCAGCCATACAACACCCCGCCCCCCCCCCCTCCCAGAAGCTCTCCATTCCTCTAACTCTGGACTATTTTGCATTCCCCCTCTCTTTGCCCCACCACTGGGGGCTGTGGCCTCAGCCACCTAGGCCCCATACACTGGATTTCCCTCCCTAAATCCCTCCACCTCTCCCCCTCCCTCACTTCTTTAAGACCCAGCTCTTTGACCAAGTTGTTAATTATTAATTCTGATAGCTCTGACTTTGGCTTGGCATCCATTTTAATATACTTCTGTGAAGCAGTTCGTGGCATTTTTCTCCATTAAAAGTGCTACATAAATGTTAGTTGTTGTTGCGACATAAGTTGTTGTTGTTGTTGTGGTTCCTTGGTAAAGTGAAGCCATCACTGGCAAATGCAGATGTGAGTGTCCTTGCCTGGCCAAGAACGGGGAAGCACTCATCAAGGACACCGAGGGAGTCAGGGCCTGCTGGAAGGAGCACTTCGAAGATCTCCTCAATCGAGACTCTGCTTTGACTCGAGTGTGCTTGACTCCATTCTGCAGCATGCTACCCGCCACCATCTCAGTGAGACCCCAACACTGCACGAGGTAGAAAAAGCCATAAGACAGCTAAAAAACAAGGCTACGGGAGCAGATGGAATCCTTGCTGAGGCACTGAAGTATGACGGAGAGGCACTGCTGGCGTGAATACACGACCTCATCTCTCTCATCTGGAGGGAGGAGAGCATGTCGGGAGATCTTAGAGATGCAGTGATCGTGACCATCTTTTAAAAAGGGGACAAGTCCGACTGCGGCAACTACAGAGGAATCTCCCTGCTATCAGCCACTGGGAAAGTCGTCGCTAGAGTCCTCCTCAACCGTCTTCTCCCCGTGGCCGAGGAGCTCCTCCCGGAGTCACATTATGGATTGCGATCCTCCGGGGTACAATGGACATGATTTTTGCAGCGCGACAGCTGCAGGAAAAATTGCAGAGAACAGCCCCTTATACGTGGCCTTCTTCGACTTTACAAAGGCCTTTGACACTGTCAACTGCGAGGGTCTATGGAGCATCCTCCTCCATTTCGGATGCCCCCAAAAGTACGTCACCATCCTCCGCCTGCTCCACGATGACATGCAGGCTGTGATCCTTACCAACGGATCCATCACAGACCCAATCCACGTCTGGACAGGGGTCAAGCTGGGCTGCGTCATCGCCCCAACCCTCTTCTCAATCTTCCTCGTTGTCATGCTCCACCTCACAGTTGACAAGCTCCCCGCTGAAGTGGAACTAAATGACAGAACCAGTGGGAAACTGTTCAACCTTCGCCGTCTCCAGGCCAGGTCCAAGGCCACTCCAACCTCTGTCGTTGAGCCACAGTACGCGGATGACGCCTGCATCTGTGCACACAGAGGCTGAACTCCAGGACATAATCGACGTATTTATCGAGGCGTATGAAAGCATGCGCCTTACGCTAAACATCAGTAAGACAAAGGTCCTCCACCAGCCTGTCCTCGCCGCACAGCACTGCCCTCCAGACATCAAGATCCATGGCGTGGCCCTGGAAAACGTGGATCACTTCCCTTATTTTGGGAGCCTCCTATCAACAAGAGCAGGCATTGACAACGAGATCCAACACCGCCTCCAGTGCGCCAATGCAGCCTTCCGCCACCTGAGGAAAAGATTGTTTGAAGACCAGGCCCTCAAAACTGTCACCAAGCTCATGGACTACAGGGCCATCGTAATACCCGCCCTCCTGTATGGCTCAGAGACGTGGACCATATACAGTAGACAGTGGTGTGCAAAATCAAAGCACATGGTATTGGGGGTAATATACTGACGTGGATAGGGAACTGGTTGGCAGACAGGAAGCAGAGAGTCGGGATAAATGGGTCCTTTTCAGAATGGCAGGCAGGGACTAGTGGAGTGCCACAGGGCTCAGTGCTGGGAACCCGGCTCTTTACAATGTACATTAACGATTTAGATGAAGGAATAGAGTGTAATATCTCCAAGTTTGTGATGACACTAAACTGGGTGGCAGTGTGAGCTGTGAGGAGGTCGCTAAGAGGCTGCAGGGTGACTTGGACAGGTTAGGTGAGTGGGCAAATACATGGCAGATGCAGTATAATGTGGATAAATGTGTAGTTATCCACTTTGGGGGCAAAAACACGAAGGCAGAATATTATCTGAATGGCGGAAGACTAGAAAAAGGGGAGGTGCAATGAGACCTGAGTGTCATGGTTCATCAGTCACTGAAAGTGGGCACGCAGGTACAGCAGGCAGTAAAGAAGACAAATGGTATGTTGGCCTTCATAGCTAGGGGATTTGAATATAGGAGCAGGGAGGTCTTGCTGCAGTTGTACAGGGCCTTAGTGGGGCCTCACCTGGAATATTGTGTTCAGTTTTGGTCTCCTAGTCTGAGGAAGGACGTTCTTGCTATTGAGGGAGTGCAGCGAAGGTTCACCAGACTGATTCCAGGGATGGCTGGGCTGTCATATGAGGAGAGACTAGATCAACCGGCCTTTATTCACTGGAGTTTAGAAGGATGAGAGGGGATCTCATTGAAACGCATAAGATTCTGACGGGACTGGACAGTTAGATGCGGGAAGAATGTTCCCGATGTTGGGGAAGTCCAGAACCAGGGGACATAGTCTTTGGATAAGGGGTAGTACATTTAGGACTGAGATGAGGAGAAACTTCTTCACTCAGAGAGTGTTAACCTGTGGAATTCCCTGCTGCAGAGAGTTGCTGATGCCAGTTCACTTGATATATTCAAGAGGGAGTTAGATATGGCCCTTGCGGTTAAGGGGATCAAGGGGTATGGAGAGGAAGCAGGAAAGGGGTACTGAAGGAATGATCAGCCATGATCTTATTGAATGGCGGTGCAGGCTCGAAGGGCCGAATGACCTACTCCTGCAACTATTTTTAATGTTTCTATGTTTCAAGTCGCTGGAGAAATACCACCAGCGATGTCTCCGCAAGATCCTACAAATCCCCTGGGATGACAGACGCACCAACATTAGCGTCCTCGTCCAGGCCAACATCCCCAGTATTGAAGCACTGACCACACTTGATCAGCTCCGCTGGGCAGGCCACATAGTTCGCATGCCAGACACCAGACTCCCAAAGCAAGCGCTCTACTTGGAACTCGTCCATGGTAAACGAGCCAAAGGTAGGCAGAGGAAACGTTACAAGGGCACCCTCAAAGCCTCCCTGATAAAGTGCGACATCCCCACTGACACCTGGGAGTCCCTGGCCAAAGACTGCTCGAAGTGGAGGAAGTGCATCCGGGAGGGCGCTGAGCTCCTCGAGCATCGTCGCCGAGAGCATGCCGAAATCAAGCGCAGGCAGCGGAAGGAGGGTACGGCAAACCAGGCTCCCCGCCCAGCCTTTCCCTCAATGACTATCTGTCCCACCTGTGACAAGGACTGTGGTTCTCGTATTGGACTGTACAGCCACCTAAGAACTCATGCTAAGAGTGGAAGCAAGTCTTCCTCGATTCCGAGGGACTGCCTATGAAGATGGTGATGATATTTTAATGTGGGGGTACTGGTGAGTGGGTGTCATGCATCTCTGGTGCAGCCTGTCCAGGTAATCCTCTGTCCCTCTTCTCAAAATTGAAGATAAAGGAGAATTCCCAAGAAGTACCAACATTTGTACTGGGTGCACATTAGGTGGGCATTGGGTGGAGCGATCCCATTGCCCACCCGATGATACCAGCGAGAGGTCCGAACCATTTCATAGTTGGGCCTCATTATAATTCTATCGGAGAACTGCTAGCGATGAACATTAAGCGCGTTAATTCTGCACTGATGGTTTTTAATTCTCTATTCCCCGTCCAAGTTAAATAAATTACTGGTAACTCCATATTTTTAAAATCTGGATTATGTACCTTTTTATCTTATTTATTCTAATGATTCTTTGTAACTTAAAGCCATCATCATCACAGGCAGTCCCTCAGAATCAAGGAAGACTTGCTTCCACTCGTGAAGTGAGTTCTTTGGTGGCTGAACAGTCTAATACGAGAGCCACAGACTCTGTCACAGATAGTCATTGAGGGAAGGGAAGGGTGGGACTGGTTTGCCGCATGCTCTTTCCTCTGCCTGCGGTTGATTTCTGCATGCTCTCGGTTTTGAGACTCAAGCTGCTCAGCACCCTCTCGGATGCACTTCCTCCACTTAGGGCGGTCTTTGGCCAGGGACTCCCAGGTATCAGTGGGGATATCGCCCTTTATCAGGGGGGCTTTGAGGGTGTCCTTGCAGCGTTTCCGCTGCCCACCTTTGGTTCATTTACCATGTGGGAGCTCCGAGTAGAGCACTTGCTTTGGGAGTCTCGTGTCTGGCATGCGGACTATGTGGCCTGCCCAGCGGAGCTGATCGAGTGTGGTCAGTGCTTCAATGGTAGGGATGTTAGTCTCAATGAGGACACTGATGTTGGTCTGCCTGTCCTCCCAGGGGATTTATAGGATCTTGTGGAGACATCGTTGGTGATATTTCTCCAGCAACTTGAGGTGTCTACTCTACATGGTCCATGTCTCTGAGCCATACAGGAGGGCAGGTATTACTACAGCCCTGTAGACCATGAGCTTGGTGAGAGTTTTAAGGGCCTGGTCTTCAAATACTCTTTTCCTCAGGCGACTGAAGGCTGCACTAGTGCACTGGAGGTACTGTTGGATCTCGTCATCGATGCCTGCTCTTGTTGACAGGAGGCTCCCGAGATATGGGAAGTGCTCCACGGTGTCCAGGGCTGCGCCATGGATCTTGATGACTGGGGGACAGTGCTGTACGGTGAGGACAGGCTGATGGAGGACCTTTGTCTTACAGATGTTTAGCGTAAGGCCCATGCTTTCGTACGCCTCAGTAAATACGTCGACTATGCTTAAAAACAACAAAGCTACGGGTGTGGATGGAATCCCTGCTGAGGCATTAAGGTATGGTGGAGATGCACTGCTGGCATGAATACATGACCTCATCTCTCTCATCTGGAGGGAGGAGAGCATGCCTTGGGATCTCAGAGATGCAGTAATCGTGACCATCTTTAAAAAGGGGACAACCTGACTGCGGCAACTACAAGGGAATCTCCCTGTTATCAGCCACTGGAAAAGTTGTCGCAAGAGTCCTCCTCAACCGTCTTCTTCCTGTGGCCAAAGAGCTCCTCCCAGAGTCACAGTGCGGATTTCGTCCTCTACGGGGCACAACGGACATGATTTTTGCAGCGCGACAGCTGCAGGAAAAATGCAGGGAACAACGCCAGCCCTTATACATGACCTTCTTCGACCTTACACAGGTCCTTGACACTGTCAACCGCGAGAGTCTATCGAGCGTTCTCCTCCGTTTCGGATGCCCCCAAAAGTTCGGCACCATCCTCTGCCTGCTCCACAACGACATGCAGGCCGTGATCCTTACCAACGGATCCATCACAGACCCAATCCACATCCAGACCGGGGTCAAACAGGGCTGCGTCATCATCCCAACCCTCTTCTCAATCTTTCTCGCCGCCATGCTCCACCTCACAGTTGATAAGCTCCCCGCTGGAGTGGAACTAAACTACAGAACCAGTGGGAAGCTGTTCAACCTGCGCTGTCTGCAGGCCAGAGCCAAGACCACCCCAACCTCTGTCGTCGAGCTACAGTACGCCGACGACGCTTGCATCTGCGCACATACAGAGGCTGAACTCCACGACATAGTCAAACTTAAAGCACAAAATTCCTGAATCTTCTTTTCTAGTCTTTTATAATCAAACTCCAGTGCATCACTATCCTATTCAAAGTTGTGTGTCCAAAAGAATATAAGAATGTAAGAACATAAAAAATAGGAGCAGGAGTAGGCCATTTGGCCCCTCGACCTGCTCCGCATTCAATAAGATTATGGCTGATCTGATATTGGCCTCAACTCCACTTCCCTTCCTGCTCCCCATAACTCTTGAATCCATTAGCATTCAAAAATCTGTCTATCTCCACCTTAAATATATTCAACGACCCAGATTCCACAGCTCCCTGGGCTAGAGAATTCCAAAGATTCCTGACCTTCTGAGAGAAGAAATTCCTCCTCAGCTCCGTTTTAAATGGGTGACCCCTTATTCTGAAACTATGCCCCATAGTTCTGGATTCCTCCACAAGGGGAAACATCCTCTCTGCCTCTACCCTGTCCAGCCCCCTTAGAATCTTATATGTTTCAATAAGATCATGTCTCATTCTTCTAAACTCCAATGAGTATAGGCCCAACCTGCTCAACCTTTCTTCATATGACAACCCCTTCATCTCAGGAATAAATCTCGTGAACCTTCTCTCAACAGCCACCAATGCAAGTATATGCCTCCTTAAATAAGGAGACCAAAACTGTACACAATACTGCAGATGTGGTCTCACCAACACCCTGTATAGTTGTAGCAGGACTTCGATACACAGTTGGAGCCTAACTAGTAATTTATGAAAGTTTAACATAACTTATTTGCTTTTGTACTCTTTGCCTGTGGTTATACAGCCAAGGATCCCATATTTTATAGATATGTGAAGAGAAAAAGATTAGTGAAGACAAACGTAGGTCCCTTGCAGTCGGATTCAGGTGAATTTATAATGGGGAACAAAGAAATGGCAGACCAATTGAACAAATACTTTGGTTCTGTCTTCACGAAGGAAGACACAAATAACCTTCCGGAAGTACTAGGGGACCGAGGGTCTAGGGAGAAGGAGGAACTGAAGGATATCCTTATTAGGCGGGGAAATTGTTGTATTAGGGAAATTGATGGGATTGCAGGCCGATAAATCCCCGGGGCCTGATAGTCTGCATCTCAGAGTACTTAAGAAAGTGGCCATAGAAATAGTGGATGCATTGGTGATCATTTTCCAACAGTCTATCGACTCTGGATCAGTTCCTTTCGACTGGAGGGTAGCTAATGTAACACCACTTTTTAAAAAGGGAGGGAGAGAGAAAATGGGTAATTATAGGCCGGTTAGCCTGACATCAGTAGTGGGGAAAATGTTGGAATCAATTATTAAGGATGAAATAGCAGCGTATTTGGAAAGCAGTGACAGGATTGGTCCAAGTCAGCATGGATTTATGAAGGGGATATCATGCTTGATAAATCTTCTCGAATTTTTTGAGGATGTAACTAGTAGAGTGGATAAGGGAGAACAAGTGGATGTGGTATATTTGGATTTTCAAAAGGCTTTTGACGAGGTCCCACACAAGAGATTGGTGTGCAAAATCAAAGCACATGGTATTGGGGGTAATATACTGACGTGAATAGAGAACTGGTTGACAGACAGGAATCAGAGAGTCGGGATAAACGTGTCCTTTTCAGAATGGCAGGCAGTGACTACTGGAGTGCCGCAGGGCTCAGTGCTGGGACCCCAGCTCTTTACAAAATACATCAATGACTTAGATGAAGGAATTGTGTGTAACATCTCCAAGTTTGCAGATGATACTAAACTGAGTGGTGGTGTGAGCTGTGAGGAGGACGCTAAAAGGCTGCAGGGTGACTTGGACAGGTTAGATGAGTGGGCAAATGCATGGCAGATGCAGTATAATGTGGATAAATGTGAGATTATCCACTTTGGGGTCAAAAACGCGAAGACAGAATATTATCTGAATGGCGGCAGATTAGGAAAAGGGGAGGTGCAACGAGACCTGGGTGTCTTGGTTCATCAGTCATTGAAAGTTGGCATACAGGTACAGCAGGCAGTGAAGAAGACAAATGGTATGTTGGCCTTCATAGCTAGGGGACTTGAGTATAGGAGCAGGGAGGTCTTACTGCAGTTGTACAGGGCCTTGGTGAGGCCTCACCTGGAATATTGTGTTAGTTTTGGTCTCCTAATCTGAGGAAGGACGTTCTTGCTATTGAGGGAGTGCAGCGAAGGTTCACCAGACTGATTCCCGGGATGGCTGGGCTGTCATATGAGGAGAGACTGGCTCAACTGGGCCTTTATACATTGGAGTTTAGAAGGATGAGAGGGGATCTCATAGAAACATACAAGATTCTGACGGGACGGGACAAGTTAGATGCAGGTAGAATGTTCCCGATGTTGGGGAAGTCCAGAACCAGGGGACACAGTCTTAGGATAAGGTGTACGTAATTTAGGATTGAGATGAGGAGAAACTTCTTCACTCAGAGAGTTGTTAACCTGTGGAATTCCCTGCCGCAGAGAGTTGTTAATGCCAGTTCATTGGATATATTCAAGAGGGAGTTAGATATGGCCCTTACGGGTAAGGGGATTAAGGGATATGGAGAGAAAGCAGTAAAGGGGTACTGAGGGAATGATCAGCCATGATTTTATTGAATGGTGGTGCAGGCTCGAAGGGCCGAATGGCCTACTCCTGCACCTATTTTCTATGTTTCTATGTTTCTATACTTTTTAACAACTTTATCAACTTACCCTGCCACCATGTTGATGGACATCCTTTCATTCTGACACACGTTCAAAGTGCCCACGTATGGGACAATTAACACTATTTTCTCTTGCGATAATTCATCATGTGAAAAAGATCATGGACTGGATTTTCCCTATGTTGCCACCTCTGTTAGCGCACCAGAGGGGTGTTAATGGTGGCAAGGATGGTTTCTGGGCCAGTGGCCAGCTCCCAGTGCCCCGCCGGGAAATGAGTTGGGGGTTTTGGGGGCACTGAGCAGCACTGCCCGGGAGCCTCAGGTCGGTGTGGAACAGCACCGGTTTCGACAGCGCATCGATTTTTCATTAACGCTGACCCTCTAGCGCCCCGTAACGTGCCATAGTGGGACCACCTGGTAAACCATGTGGTCAGAGAGGTCCTGGCGGCGATGAGTGAAGTTGGTAATGAATCAGATATGTTTGATTGTTTTGTTTATTTTTATCTTTGCGATTTATCCGAATGTGGGGTGGGCAACGTATTGGGAATATTTTTTGTGTCTTTTGTCGGGTGTGTTTTATTCCCACAGAAGCCCCTCTTAGGATGCTCCGAGGCTGGCTCTTTAGTTCAAGATTGTCAATTGCTCAGCTGGCCTTACGCCCTAAAAAAGATGTTCAACGCCTCCCTTAGCACTCCGCTCCACACTCAGAGCACAAATGGCAAATTTTGTGGCTGCAGGCGCAAACCATTTCCTGGTGCAAACTTTACCGGCCTGCCGCCATTACCGCCCCGAAATGATCAGAACCGAAAATCCAGCCCCATGAGTCCAAATATCCCTCTTTACAGGTCACATATATCTGACTTGAACCTTACTGTGTAAATATAGTCAATTTTCATTTCACTAAGAAGGTATAATAGCGTGACCATTCATCCTGTACACATTTCATGTTTGTCATTCAAAATTGTATATCTTCCCACATCAACAGTACTTTGAAGTATCCCACTAACAGATCATTCAACTCTGGGTAGTGTAGTCACTGTCTCACGTAATAATGGTAGATTGCCTACAGGATGAGACAGGGGAGCAAAACCAATTCAATAACTATAATTTAACCCAAGTTAAAAATAATTAATTGTTTTGTGTTTGTTTTTCTTGTTATTTTGCAACTATGTCATGAATAGTAAACCAAAATACAAACGGAACACGTTATACATGTTGCCCTGTTCACGCCCACAGCTAAAATTAACTGTCCACAACCCCAGATGAAAGAAGGTGGGGTATATAGCGTGTGGTGCATACCTTCATTTGATGACTATTAGTCCTCGGGATGATTCAGCTGCTTTTCATCCTCAAGATGTCTTCTGCACGTTACATAACACACCTAGTCAATACCACATTCATCTTTTTTGGAGGTGGGAGGATTCTGTTGATAGGTGGTAATTTCTGAGGTGAACACAGCACTCCCCAATTCCATGCCTTGTGGTCGTATAATCAATGCCACAACAGCAAATAAGATGTGTAAATCACTTGGTGTAGCTGGTTTGCAAAACTTCGACAAGCCTGTGCAATGCAAGTTAAGCCGCCAAGGTTCCACATTTTGGAATTCCTTCTCAAACCTCATCGCCTCTTCCGATTCTTCTCCTTTAAGACCCTCCTTAAAACCCACTTCTTTGACCAAGCTTTTAGTCATCCTTCACCCCTCCTAATATTGTCTCCACCACTTATAGACAACCATCTATGTCAGGTAATTAACGATGACCATTTTCCATCACCATGGAAGTCAATTACAAAGGCATCGTTTACAATGTATTAAGAGCGCCGGCTACTTCAAGCAATTCAATAAGCTCTTCGAACCATCGTAGCTGATAAGGAGTATTCGCAATCCTCTAACATATCCTGACATTTCAGTGGCAAAACAAATTCGACAAATAAAATCAACTCTATTTACCCATTTTGGACAAATCACAATAAAAGAGGTGGAAGCTGCTAGTGTTGCAGGGCCTATTTTACCGAAGAACTACCCTGCTGAGTTGGTAATGGCTGTTGTCACTGGATATTGTTATAAGTCTTAACTTCAAAATATTTTCGATAGAAAAGTTGCATGTGCTAACACCTTGCCTCTTGGATGTGAGCCGGTCAATTTCAAAGTTCCGGTAAATGTCTTTCAATAACTAACATGGCGGTTTCAAGTTTCATTTAATAAGGCGGTGTTTTGAATACACTAAAATCAACTTAAGAGTCAACGCTGTTTTATGTGGTTTATTTGATTGAGTCTCCAGCATCTGCCACAGGCTGCTACCTTTAACACATTTGGATTTACTTTAGCTTTGTAAAGTGTAATTGACACACTCCGAATCTTCTGGAGGGTTCCTACAACCTATGATGGTTTCACCATCTAACACTTATAGCGGGCGAATTGCATTAACAGTACTGTGGGAGTGCTGCACTGTCGGAGGTAACGTAATTCGGATGAGACATTAAGCCGAGGCCCCCTCTGCCCTCTCAGGTCGATGTAAAAGATCCCATGACAGTACTTGAAGAAAAGCGGGAAGTTTTCTCCAGTGTTCTGGCCAATATTTATCCCTGAACCAACATCACTAAAACTAAAAGTGCTGGATTTTCTGCTCCTGGCCACCTCTGTTTTCTCCCCAGAGGGGCGGCAATGGCGGCGGTGAGCTCTTCTGGGTGGGGGGCCAGCTGGGATTTTCGAGGCCAGTTTCAGCGAGGCATGGGGCATTACCGCCTGAAAGAGGCGAGCCAGTGTGCAACGCCCTGGTCGATTTTTGCCTCCCACCCGACCTGTACCATTGCATAGAGCGCCGTGCTGGGACGGGCAGTTCAAGCTGTAGCGGCTGCAGAGAGGTTATTAATGTTGACCTCAGGTAAATGCGATTGGGTTTTTTTGCAATTTATGTAGTGGTGGCATGAGGTTTTTTTGGGAATGTTTTGGGTCGGATTTTTTCAGGTTTTCTTTCTTCTCCCCAGGCCTCTCTTAGAGCGTTCCGAGGCCGGCTCTTTAGCTCGGTAATTTTGCATGCTAAGCTGGACTAGCACCTGAAGAGAGGTGTGCAACGCCTCCCTTAGCGCTCCACCCCACATTCAGGTCCCAGCTGCCCAATTTTGCTGTCTGAGGTGCAAACATTTCCCAGGTGGTGTCAGGACCGCCCTGCCACCATTAACGCCCCGAAATCTTAAAAGCCGAAAATCCAGCCCTTTAGGCCCCTATTTTCCACTTACTGGATTTTTGGCGCCCACACATGTTAACGTACGATTTTTTTTTGTGTACGTTTGCAGCAGAAAAAGAAATCGGGACTTTCGCCAAAGAGGGGGACGGAGCTGCATGTCTGCGCTAAATACTCTCTGGGCATGTGCGAAAAGCTGAAGTTGCCAGGGCAACCAGAGATGCTGAAGCCCGCTCCCAAAAGGACTGCTACCCCACTGCTGCCGAAAGGGCCACAAAGGACAGCTCCCTCCCGGCTGGACCCACTACCCCCTCTCCACCCCCCGCCGACTGGACCCACTACCCCCTCCCCCTCCCCAGCTGGACCCACTCCCCCCTCCCCCTCCGGCTGGATCCACTCCCCCCCCCCTCCCGACTGGATCAACTCCCCCCTCCCCCTCCCCAGCTGGACCCACTCTCCCCTCCCCCTCCGGCTGGACCCACACCCCCCTCCCCAGCTGGACCCACTACCCTCTCTCCCTCCGGCTGGATCCACTCCCCCCCCCTCCCGACTGGACCCACTCCCCCCTCCCCAGCTGGACCCACTTCCCCCTCCCCCTCCAGCTGGATCCACTCCCCCCCCTCCCGACTGGACCCACTCCCCCCTCCCCAGCTGGACCCACACCCCCCCTCTCCCCCCCCCGACTGGACCCATTCCTCCCCTCCCCCCCCCCATGACTGGACCCACTCCCCCCTCCCCCTCCGGCTGGATCCACTCCCCCCCCCTCCTGACTGGACCCACTCTCCCCTCCCCAGCTGGACCCACTCCCCCCTCTCCCTCCCCCTCCAGCTGGACCCACTCCCCCTCCCCGGCTGGACCCACTCCCCCCTCTCCCTCCCCCTCTGGCTGGATCCACTACCCCCTGCTCCCCTCCCCGGCTGGACCCACTCCCCCCTCCCCCCTCCCCCAGCTGGACCCACTCCCCCCTCTCCCTCCCCCTCTGGCTGGACCCACTACCCCCTGCTCCCCTCCCCGGCTGGACCCACTCCCCCCTCCCCCCTCCCTCAGCTGGACCCACTCCCCCCTCACCCTGCCGCTGGACCCGCTGCAATCCAGGGCAGAATGGCCCTCCCGCTCCGGTACTTCAACTCGCAGGAGGAGCAGGGGGCTGGAGGGTAGTGGTATTCGGCCTGGGATTACAGCGGGTCCAGCCGAGGAAGCAGTCCTGTCGGCCTGGAAATCTTCCCCTGCTCCAAAAAGAGTTCTCTGTGAAAAATGTTTTTTTTATTTTGCATTCTTATTGCCTCACTCCTGTCCTTTTGTGCGCCGCGCCGATTCCTTAAGTTAACTTACGTTTTTTTTGGCGGGGCTTTTGGGCAGCATGAAAAGAATTGTGGATGGCCAAAATCGATTAAGTCCATAAAAACGGCGCCCGATCTCGTTTTGACTCGTGTCTGTGCCAAAAATTTTAATTGGCACACATGGTCGGCGCAGCGTCCAAACATTGACGAAAGTTGGAAAGTATTTCATGCCAAAAAACGTTTAGACACCAAAAAATGAGGCACAATCGTGGCAAAAATAGAGCCCAAAGGACCGAAGAAAAATCGAGGCGAACCCTACTGTCTCTCAAACAGTTGGAATTGCTAGCATCCCACATTCAGCCCTGGATCCCTTACTGTCTTTACTGGACCGGACTCTGGGACTATACAAAAAAAGGAAAGCATTGAATAGCAACAGCCCAGTACCAGGTCAGAGAAAATCATAAGAAAAACTTTAAAAAAGAGGGCACAACTGAGATATTCCCATCAGAGAGCAAATCATAAGAACATATGAATTGCTAGGTGAAAAAAGACCATGGTCCCTTTAGTTTGCCTTCTACCATCCTGATAGCAAAACAATGATAAACTGCAACATCCCCACTGACACCTGGGAGTCCCTGGCCAAAGACTGCTCTAAGTGGAGGAAGTGTAACCAGGAGGGCACTGAGCACCTCGAGTCTCATCGCTGAGAGCATGCAGAAATCAAGCGCAGGCAGCGGAAAGAGCGTGAGGCAAACCAGTCCCACCCACTCCTTCCGTCAATGACTATCTGTCCCACCTGTGACATGGACTGTGGTTCTCGTATTGGACTGTTCAGCCACCTAAGGGCTTATTTTAAGAGCGGAAGCAAGTCTTCCTCGATTCTGAGGGACTGTCTATGATGAATCACATGATGCAATGATATCATCATCATCATAAGCAGTCCCTCGAAATGAGGATGACTTGCTTCCATGCTAAAAAAGGATGATTTCACAGGTGTTTCGAATGAAGGACCTGAACTAATCCTCAAGGGTGGAAGATGCCTGTGCGTGGATTTTTTTAACGTGTGGTGGCCATTGCACACCAGCCACCACACGGGCTTGACAGAGCTAGGTCTTGGTCCAGTGGCAAGGGTTAACCAGGACGACTGGAGACCAGCTCTGCTGCACGGAACAAGTGCGCGCACATATGGCAGTGTGGGCTGGTCCATGCTGCCCCTGGGCCCCTGGCCCCGAACTCACACCTCCCCTGGGCCTCAATCACATCCCTCCACAGTTTCTCGCCGCTCCTTTGCCCCGACCTCGCTGCTCCTGCTGTATCTGCCCACGCTCCAATCACCCTGATCTTTAACATCCAGTTGAACATGCAGATAGCCTCTGAGTCAAGCAAAGCACGCGGCCACCTTCCTTGCTTCTTGGTCTGTTCTTGTGGAGATGGAGGTTTTCTGCTTTGCCGCGTGGTTATCAGAAGAGACCATGATAATGAAGTTGTTGACTAACCATGGCAGTCAATCCCTTTCAATTAGTCTACAACAGACCCAGACATAACATGAGGAAAACCCCAGGGGTGGAGAGCTTTGATAACCATAGGTTCAAAGTCTCCGTTTTCCTCCAAAGCTTGCTACAATGTCATGCCTCAAATTACTCATACACTGTATCTGAAAGAAATCAGAAAACCAACACAAAGAGGGAAAAAATATTTTTAAAAAGAAAATAAACAGGGTATTTGGCTCAGCCAGAATTGATGAGAGGAGCGGACCAACGAATAGGCCATTTTTATTATCTTAAATTGAGCTTGGCTCCAGGGTCAGGAGTGAGGAAGTAAGCAGGCAGCCAAGGGCCGTGAGAGACGGGGCAAGAAGCTTACAGAGGAGAGGGGCCATATATCATAAGGTGAGCGGGGACAGGAGCAAAGAGGAAAGCAGGCAACCAGAACTGCGACATCAAGAGGCATGGGGCTGGGTTTTGGATCAAAGGAGAAGAGGTCCCACGAGTGGAGCCAGCAGTGGAGCCGACAGATTTTAAGCACTGGGCTGCTAATCATGTGTGCAGCTGGAAAATGCTGTGGGCCACTCCGATTCCCAGAGTTTCTCCCCACTCGGTTATCATCGCTGGAGCTGCTTGGGGACTTGTTGCTGCTTATCATTATGGGAAATGTTAAGATGAAGTGTGGTGCAGAAGTCAAGGAGAGGCAGAGTAGGGTGCAGTAGGAAGGACACCAATGGTGCACGCAGACTTCAAGGGAGATTTGTGAGTGAGCAATATAAAAGGAGGTCAAGGAGGGAGGCGGTAGGACGTCCTGAGGTTAAATGTGCAGTTTAATGCTTACTTTCTGGAAGCTTACTAAAAGCAAAACAAGATGGCAAAGAAGCTCAAAGAAACAAGTCAGAGATTTGAGGGCCAAAATTGTCCCATTTTTGCACCCTGTTAGCACTGCGGGAATGCGCTAACGGGTCCCAATTGCCTTTTCGGCGTGCACTGGTTGTGCATGGGGCGAAATTGCCCCTGGGATTTTGGGGGCGATTTAAAGTTAGCGCCGGACCAGCGCGCATAAGAACATAAGAACATAAGAACATAAGAACATAAGAATTAGGAACAGGAGTAGGCCATCTAGCCCCTCGAGCCTGCTCCGCCATTCAACAAGATCATGGCTGATCTGGCCGTGGACTCAGCTCCACTTACCCGCCCGCTCCCCGTAACCCTTAATTCCCTTATTGGTTAAAACTCTATCTATCTGTGACTTGAATACATTCAATGAGCTAGCCTCAACTGCTTCCTTGGGCAGAGAATTCCACAGATTCACAACCCTCTGGGAGAAGAAATTCCTTCTCAACTCAGTTTTAAATTGGCTCCCTCGTATTTTGAGGCTGTGCCCCCTAGTTCTAGTCTCCCCGACCAGTGGAAACAACCTCTCTGCCTCTATCTTGTCTATCCCTTTCATTGTTTTAAATGTTTCTATAAGATCACCCCTCATCCTTCTGAACTCCAATGAGTAAAGACCCAGTCTACTCAATCTATCATCATAAGGTAACCCCTTCATCTCCGGAATCAGCCTCGTGAAGCATCTCTGTACCCCCTCCAAAGCAGTACTCCAGGTGCGGCCTCACCAATACCCTATACAGTTGCAGCAGGACCTCCCTGCTTTTGTACTCCATCCCTCTCGCAATGAAGGCCAACATTCCATTCGCCCTCCCGACCACCTGCTGCACCTGCAAACTAACTTTTTGGGATTCATGCACAAGGACCCCCAGGTCCCTCTGCACCGCAGCATGTTGCAATTTCTCCCCATTCAAATAATATTCCCTTTTACTGTTTTTTTTCCCAAGGTGGATGACCTCACACTTTCCGACATTGTATTCCATCTGCCAAACCTTAGCCCATTTGCTTAACCTATCTAAATCTCTTTGCAGCCTTTCTGTGTCCTCTACACAATCCGCTTTCCCACTAATCTTTGTGTCATCTGCAAATTTTGTTGCACTACACTCTGTCCCCTCTTCCAGGTCATCTATGTATATTATAAACAGTTGTGGTCCCAGCACCGATCCCTGTGGCACACCACTAACCACCGATTTCCAACCTGAAAAGGACCCATTTATCCCGACTCTCTGCTTTCTGTTCGCCAGCCAATTCTCTATCCATGCTAATACATTTTCTCTGACTCCACGTACCTTTATCTTCTGCAGTAACCTTTTGTGTGGCACCTTATCGAATGCCTTTTGAAAATCTAAACACACCACATCCATCGGTACACCTCTATCCACCATGCTCGTTATATCCTCAAAGAATTCCAATAAATTAGTTAAACATGATTTCCCCTTCATGAATCCATGCTGCGCCTGCTTGATTGCACTATTCCGATCTAGATGTCCCGCTATTTCTTCCTTAGTGATAGTTCCAAGCATTTTCCCCACTACAGATGTTAAACTAACCGGCCTATAGTTACCTGCATTTTGTCTGCCCCCTTTTTTGAACAGAGGCGTTACATTAGCTGCTTTCCAATCCGCTGGTACCTCCCCAGAGTCCAGAGAATTTTGGTAGATTATAACGAATGCATCTGCTATAACTTCCGCCATCTCTTTTAATACCCTGGGATGCATTTCATCAGGACCAGGGGACTTGTCTACCTTGAGTCCCATTAGCATGTCCAGCACTACCCCCCCCTAGTGATAGTGATTGTCTCAAGGTCCTCCCTTCCCACATTCCTGTGACCAGCAATTTTTGGCATGGTTTTTGTGTCTTCCACTGTGAAGATGGAAGCAAAATAATTGTTTAAGGTCTCAGCCATTTCCACATTTCCCATTATTAATTCCCCCTTCTCATCTTCTAAGGGACCAACATTTACTTTAGTCACTCTTTTCCGTTTTATATATCTGTAAAAGCTTTTACTATCCGTTTTTATGTTTTGCGCAAGTTTACCTTCGTAATCTATCTTTCCTTTCTTTATTGCGTTCTTAGTCATTCTTTGCAGTCGTTTAAAATTTTCCCAATCTTCTAGTTTCCCACTAACCTTGGCCACCTTATACGCATTGGTCTTTAATTTGATACTCTCCTTTATTTCCTTGGTTATTCACGGCTGTTTATCCCTTCTCTTACCGCCCTTCTTTTTCACTGGAATATATTTTTGTTGAGCACTATGAAAGAGCTCCTTAAAAGTCCTCCACTGTTCCTCAATTGTGCCGCCGTTTAGTCTGTGTTTCTAGTCTACTTTAGCCAACTCTGCCCTCATCACACTGTAGTCCCCTTTGTTTAAGCATAGTACGCTCGTTTGAGACACTACTTCCTCATCCTCAATCTGTATTACAAATTCAACCATACTGTGATCACTCATTCCGAGAGGATCTTTTACTAGGAGATCGTTTATTTTTCCTGTCTCATTACACAGGACCAGAACTGCTCCCTTGTAGGTTCTGTAACATACTGTTCTAAGAAACAATCCCGTATGCATTCTATGAATTCCTCCTCCAAGCTACCCCGTGCGATTTGATTTGACCAATCGATATGTTGGTTAAAATCCCCCATGATTACTGCCGTTCCTTTTTCACATGCCTCCATTATTTCCTTGATTATTGCCCTCTCCACCGTGAAGTTATTATTTGGGGGCCTATAAACTACACCCACCAGTGACTTTTTCCCCTTACTATCTCTAATCTACACCCACAATGATTCAACATTTTGTTCATTAGAGCCAATATCGTCTCTCACAACTGCCCTGATATCATGCTTTATTAACAGAGCTACCTCACCTCCTTTCCCTTCTTGTCTATCTTTCCGAATCGTCAGATACCCCTGTATGTTTAATTCCCAGTCTTGGTCACCCTGCAACCACATTTCTGTAATGGCCACCAAATCATACACATTTGTAATGATTTGTGCCGTCAACTCATTTACTTTATTTCGAATGCTGCGTGCGTTTAGGTAGAGTGTTTTAATACTTGTTTTTAAACCATGATTTTTGATTTTGACCCCTCCTGCAGCCCCTTTATATTCAGTGGCCCTTTTTGTTTTTTGCCTTGAGTTTCTCTGCCCTCCACTTTTACTCATCTGCTTTCTGTCTTTTGCTTTTGTCTCCTTTTTGTTTCCCTCGGTCTCCCTGCATTGGTTCCCATCCCCCTGCCATATTAGTTTAACTCCTCCCCAACAGCACTAGCAAACACTCCGCCTAGGACATTGGTTCCGGTCCTGCCCAGGTGCAGACCGTTCGGTTTGTACTGGTCCCACCTCCCCCAGAACCTGTTCCAATGCCCCAGGAATTTGAATCCCTCCCTGCTGCACCACTGCTCAAGCCACGTATTCATCTGAGCTATCCTGCGATTCCTACTCTGACTAGCACGTGGCACTGGTAGCAATCCTGAGATTACTACTTTTGAGATCCTACGTTTTAATTTAGCTCCTAGCTCCTTAAATTCGTCTTGTCGGATCTCATCCCTTTTTTTACCTATATCATTGGTACCAATGTGCACCACGACAACTGGCTGTTCACCCTCCCTTTTCAGAATGTCCTGCACCCGCTCCGAGACATCTTTGACCCTTGCACCAGGGAGGCAACATACCATCCTGGAGTCTTGGTTGCGGCTGCAGAAACGCCTATCTATTCCCCTTACAATCGAATCACCTATCACTATCGCTCTCCCACTCTTTTTCCTGCCCTCCTGTGCAGCAGAGCCAGCCACGGTGCTGTGAACTTGGCTGCTGCTGCCCTCCCCTGATGAGTCATCCCCCTCAACAGTATCCAAAGCAGTGTATCTGTTTTGCAGGGGGATGACTGCAGGGGACCCCTGCACTACCTTCCTTGCACTGCGCTTCCTGCTGGTCTTCCATTCCCTATCTGGCTGTGGACCCTTCACCTGCGGTAAGACAAACTCGCTACACGTGCTACTCACGTCATTCTCAGCATCGTGGATGCTCCAGAGTGAATCCACCCTCAGCTCCAATTCCGCAACACAGACCGTCAGGAGCTGGAGGCGGATACACTTCCCACACACGTAGTCATCAGGGACACCGGAAATGTCCCTGAGTTCCCACATGGTACAGGAGGAGGTGATGACGTAATCACCGAACGGGCTGACCACTCAATGCCCCGTACCAATCCCTTTGCGCCCCATGTCGGAAATTGCCCCGCGGGACACGAGGCTGGTGCGGAAATCTACCTGGGCACTACTTAAAGGGGAGGCCGCATGCTCCTCGGGCTGACATTATTTTTTGCCTGAGACAGCACTCCACGTCGTTTGATGGGTGTAAAGGGCAATTCCCGCCAGGGGCAGGACTTCCAGCCTGGGCGATCACTGACCTGGGCCCGGAAGGTTACCGCCCCTGGATGGGGCGTGGGGCAATTTCAGCCCCTTGATTTTCCAGAGCCACCGAAGTGCAAAATTACAATTGTAATGGTTGATATATATAACTTTTCAATATCAAATGGGGATATAGGAATTTATAATGGGAAAAGCTGATGCAAAAGGGTGACTCTAAAAACTTGACAAATGGACTGACTAGATGGACCACTAGTCATTTCTAGTCCTGTACATCCCTATCTTCGTATGCTTTGTGAAAAAAGCTGTTAGATTTTTATTTGCCACTGAAATGTTCCCATTTATGTTCTTATGTTCTTATATTAAGAAAGTCTGCAGATAGCAATTGGTTTCCCATTGGCCTAGTAGGTAGGACATATTAGTACTAGACAATACAGTCCTGAAAGCTTCCCTGAAAAAGTGCAACATCCCCACTGACACCTGGGAGTCCGTGGATAAAGACCGCCCTAAGTGAAGGAAGTGCATCCGGGAGGGCGCCGAGCACCTCGAATCTCGTCGCCGAGAGCATGCAGAAATCAAGCGCAGGCAGCGGAAAGAGCGTGCGGCAAACCAGTCCCACCCACCCTTTCCCTCAACGCCTATCTGTCCCACCTGTGACAGGGACTGTGGTTCTCGTATGGGACTGTTCAGCTACCTAAGGACTCATTTTTAGAGTGCAAGCAAGTCTTCCTTGATTCCGAGGGACTGCCTATGATGATGATTAGACAATACAGAGCCACACCTAACAAGAGAGAGTGCCTTCAAGAAGAGGAGGCAGAGAAAATTGCAAAAACACAGCAGCAAATTATCTGACTCTCATTGCTATTATAGGTTTAGGTTTAATTACTCAAGGCAATTAGGTGCGTCATGAATCACTGAATTGGATTCTATCAAAGCTAGTGTAGCTGATGCCACTACTATTCTCCATATTATTGGTAAGCTCACCTACTACCACAGGCAGTAGGATCAATAGGAGAGCACCTAATGTGCATGGAGCCAATAGGCCCATGCTGCTAAGGACACATCTTTGGCATCTCGTGTAGCAGTAGAACAGTAGCATTCGCTACTTTCCCACCATCAGGGAAGAGATGCCTAGATGCCACCAATGTTCCCTGTAAGCTGTGCTTTGTTCAACGCGGCCTGTTTCTTTTAATGCATGGTCCCTTTAAATTTCTGCGCCTGTGCGGTATTTGCAGTGTAAAAACCGGTGTGCGGTCTACACGGGTCTTTTCAGATTGTTGCGCGGCTGTGTAAGCATGCACCTTAGCGGGAAGATTGGGTACCACCGCACCCCACACCACACCTCGCTTCAGAATCCCATCCAGTTTCCCTTTGTGTAAGGAGGCCAATACAGATTTTTGATCCTTTGAGGTCATTGGTAGAGTTCCTGCCCCTTATGAGGCCAATCAGAAACTCCCAGAGTCGGCAGAGACCTGGCACACTCGGGTCCCTGCGTTTCTCTAGGGAGCTGCCAGATTCCTGCAACAGTTAAGGCAGGAATCAAATGGAACCCTTGAAGAAATTCAGGGACAATCAGTTCATGAGTCAGCGACATGACAAATTACAATTAAAAAAAAATATTACACAGCATATAAACAATTTTTGCGCCAGACAATCTCACAATAATATACTCAGCACCAACAAGAGTGGGTCCCAGAATTGGCTAATACACCCCATTAATCTTCTGTCAAGGCAGTTATTGTACTGTCTTAAAGAAGTCTAACATGAATATCCAGTCTTTCATGCCAGACAAAACTGTCTTTAATATAAAACAATAGGAGCTCTGCACCAGATTGTGTAATTTTCTTCTATTCCCAAGCCATGATTAAACGCTGCTTGAGGGTCAAACCAGCCTTAAAGTTCATTGGGACTAAAACGCCCCCACAAACTCCTACAACCAGCCTGGTGACCTAGCAAGTTCTGATGCTCAAACTGCCACTTGGCCTGGATTAGTTTATTATTTTGGGCAGTTTTCCAGCACAATACCCATTGTATTTTTTTCAAATTATAAACAACTGAACCTCTCCCATTGGTTTAGTGGGTAAATGCACTACCCTATATGTTAGTTTTGAGGGCCTGATCCTCAAACATTCTTTTCCTCAGGCGGCCGAAGGCTGCACTAGCACACCGGAGGCGGTGTTGAATCTCGTCATCAATGTCTGTTCTTGTTGATAAGAGGCTCCCGAGGTATGGGAAATAGTCCACGTTGTTCAGGGCCACGCCGTGGATCTTGATGACTGGGGGGCAGTGCTGTGCGGCAAGGACAGGCTGATGGAGGACTTTTGTCTTGTGGATGTTTAGCATAAGGCCCATGCTTTCGTAAGCCTCAGTAAATACGTCGATGATGTCCTGGAGTTCAGCCTCTGTATGTGCACAGATGCTGGTGTCGTCTGCCGAGAGCATGCAGAAATCAAGCGCAGGCAGCGGATAGAGCGTGCGGCAAACCTGTCCCACCCAGCCTTTCCCTCAACGACTATCTGTCCCACCTGTGACAGGAACTGTGGTTCTCGTATTGGACTGTTTAGCCACCTAAGAACTCATTTTAAGAGTGGAAGCAAGTCTTCCTCAATTCCGAGGGACTGCCTATGATGACGATGATATGTTAGTGAGTCATACAGAACTTGTAAAGGCGATCCTTGCTCTGTAGCGAGTTAATCAATTTCAGGTAGGGCAGCTGTGAGGCACGGGTGCTGCTTCTGTTCATTACTCACTGACCTTTGCTGGAAAGTGTGTGCGTGTAGCTGTCAAGTGAAGACATGGTCCTAATGTGATGCTTTCCGAGGGTAATCATTTTCCAGACTCACAAATAAAGAATATTCACTTGGGCAACGTGCTGGGTAACTGCTGGCACTTGTGGAGCCAAACCATGGTCAGGACCTCAGCCTAAGTGCAGAAGGGGAACACATTGGAGAGGAAAAAAAGAGTGTTAGAACATAGATATTAAGTCAGTAAAAGGAACTCCCAAATTCATCTACACTTCTTTCCCTGTTGATAAACCATATTTGCAAAGGCTGAATCCTCCTGATTCTATTCTGCATTATGCATTCTTTGTACCTTTATCAACACTAACCGTTTCTGTCATGTGTTAAATCTACAAAAATAAGGTTAGATTTTCCTGGTCTTGCAACTAGATATATTGGACTGCAGCACTACAGTAAATATGGGTTTTACAATGGGAGGGCAATCTGCTCTGACAGATTACTGCCCAGGTGGTGAACATGAAAATTTACCCGACATTTACACATTGACTACGCTCAAAACTACTTCATTGGCTGTAAAGCACTTTAGTGTATCCTGAGGTCATGAAAGGCGCTATAGAAATGCCAGTGCTTTCCTTCTTTTTATTTCTGAAATCCTATTAAGGGAAGGACACAGAAATCACAAGCATGGAGATAACCTGAGTGATATATGTAAGAACTCGGAATAAATATTAAACTATATTTTCCTTCTTCCAGTTGTCTCCCTTCCTTTTCTCATGGTATTGATTTGCGTCAGGGTAAGGTTCTAGAAATGCCTGCAAACCCTCTGGTTTCTCCAGCAAAAGGTCATGTTTCATGTATGAGCTTTAGGTGGGTTGTCGGCAAGTTATTCAATCATCTCCTCCCAGTGGCTGAAGAGCTCCTCCCAGAGTCGCAACGTGTGGATTCCACCCACTAAGGAACACGATCTTCACTGAGTGACAAATCCAAGAAAAATGTAGGTAGCAGCATCAACCTCTGTATATGGCTTTCTTTGAGCTCACAAAGACCGTAGACTCTGTCAACCATGAGGGATTATGGAATGTCCTTCTCAAATTCAGCTTTCCTCAAAATGTTGTCACCATTCTCCGCCTGCTTCATGATGACATGCAAACTGCGATTCTTACCAACAGATCCACCACAGAACCAATACTAGTGCAGCCCGGGGTCAAGCAAGGCTGTGTCATCACACCAGCGCTCTTCTCAATCTTCCTCACTGCAATGCTTCATCTCACCTTTAACAAGCTCCCCCATGGAGTGGAGTTAATCTACAGGACAAGCAGAAAATTGTTCAACCTCCAACACCTTCCATTCCAGATCCAAGGTTGTTCCAACCTCTGTCACTGAATTACAATATGCAGATGACGCTTGCGTTTGTGCACACTCGGAGGTTGAACTCCAAATCATCGTTGGCACCTTCACTGAAATGTACGCGAGTATGGGTCTTACATTAAACATCAGTAAGACAAAAGTTCTCTACCAACCTGCCCCCGCCACACAGTATTGCTCCCCGATTATCAAGATCCATGACGAGACCTTGGACAATGTGGACCATTTCCCATACCTTCGGAGCCTACTATCAGCAAGTACAGAAATCGATGACGAAGTCCAACACCGCCTTCAGTGTGCCAGTATAGCCTTCGGCTGCCTGAGGAAAAGCGTGTTTGAAGACCAGGCCTCAAACCCGGCATCAAGCTCATGGTCTACAGAGCAGTAGTGATAACCGCCCTCCTATATGCTTCAGAGACATGGACAATGTACAGTAGGCACCTCAAAGCAATGGAGAAGTACCACAAACGCTGACTCCGCAAAATCCTGCAAATTCATTGGCAGGATAGGCGCACTAACGTCAGCATTCTCTCTCAGGCCAATATCCCCAGCATCGAGGTATTGACCACGCTCGATCAGCTTCGATGGGCGGGCTATATTGTCCGCATGCCCGATACTAAACTCCCGAAACAGGCATTCTACTTCAAGCTACGTTACGGCAGGCGAGCCCCAACAGGGCAGAGAAAATGCTTCAAAGATTCCCTCAAAGCCTCCTTGAAAAAATGTAACATCCTCACCGACTCATGGGAATCCCTGGCCCAAGACTGCTCAAAGTGGAGGGGAAGCATCCAAAAAGGCGCCGAACACTTCGAGTCTCTTCGCCGGGAGTATGCGGAAGCCAAGTACAAACATGGAAGGAGCATACGACAAATCAAGCACCCCATCCAACCGTCCCTCCAACCACCACCTGCCCCACCTGTGACAGAGACTGTAGATCCCGCATTGGTCTCCTTAGAACTCATTTTAGTGTGGAAGCAAGTCAACCTCGACTCTGGGGGACTGCCTAAGAAGAAGATTTGTCCATGAAGTTTAAAAAAAACACCTATGTCAAAAGAAAGATTTTGCATTTACATAGTACATTTCACAACATCAGGATGTCCCAAGGAGCTTTACCGCCAAAGAAGTACTGTTGTAATGTAGAAAACGTGGCAGCCAATTTGCGCAAAGTAAGTTCTCATAAACAGCAATGAGATAATGACCAGATCATCCCTTTTAGTGATGTTAGTTGAGGGATAAATATTGGCCAGGAAACTGGGGATAACTCCACTGTTTTCTTCAAACTTGTGCCGTGGGTTCTTTTATGTCCACCTGAGAGGACGGATGGGGATTTGGTTTAACGTCTCATCCAAAAGACAACACCTCTGACAAACCACTCTCAGTATTGCAGTGGAGTGTCAGCCTAGATTTTAGTGCTCAAGTGTGGGACTTAAAGCCACAACCTTCTGATTCAGAGGTGAGAGAGCTACCAATTGAGCCACAACTAACACCACCGTCAGCCTTCTGTTTGTAACTTTGTGGGATTTGGAGCAACTCTGAAATCGACAGGTAATTTCCGGACAGCCGCACAAAAAGAAAGCTGCACCTATTCTGACACTACACTTTGGCGCTTACCAGAGAAACAAAGGATTGGCTCAAGTCCTATGCAAATACGAACAGAAGCTGCAAACTGTTGCAATCAGCATTTAGAATTTAAACAACAAGGGAAAGATTATTCTCTGCTAACTAAAGGCATATTTGATTTGCTCACCTTCACCTGAATTTTGCAGTGTGTACTTGCACCAAACGTGAACATTGGCCTCTCAGTCTTTCTTGTTGCCCATTTGCAAATTGCTTTTGTACAAGACTGTAGTTAATTGCCTCAAGGTTTGCAGTAATAATTGGGTGTGCACAGCTATTTGGCAACCAAACACCTCTATTTACCTTTGAACAAAAGTGAATTGTGTGTGTGTCGGGTGGGCGGGGTGGGGGGGGGGGCTGCGTGGGCAGGGGGGACGGTTAGACCTGCTGAGACTCATTTTGCACCCATGGACAGATGGTGTATGAATTTTGATTGCAGAATGTAACCGTCACTTGCAGAAGATGGCATTCTCTCATAACAGTGTGGAGAGGAAATAGGATACAGCCAGGAATAAAAGAAACAATTCTTTTTTTATACTCTTGGTATGCCTTTTGGCATTGAATCTATCTTAATTCTGTGCCATTTTCCCTCAGGGGATTAAATGCCTTTTTTTCCTTTATGGCTTGATTGGTAGTCCCATTCAACCACGCAGGAGTGCCTTTAAGCTTGGTACTTTTGCGTTGCATGGGTACACATTGATCAATTATATTCAGAATCACCTCCTTGAATGAACTCCATAGTTCCTCAACTCCCTTAGCCATATTCAAATCTGCCAGGTCCACTTTGACAAGACTTCTCAAGCACATAAAATTGGTCCTCTTAAAATTGGGCAGTTCTATTTGGGCTTTATAACCTTTCCAAACTGTGTAATGTCAAGTATGATCACATTAGGATCATTGGTACTTAAGGCCTCACCCAACTTTGCAGTTGAGATTTAAGCATCTCCATTACTAAAGGGCGAAATTGCCCCTTTTTATAGCCCTATTAGCGCCTTCTGGAGCAAGAAAGAAAGACTTGCATTGTATCCGCTTAGGAAGTCCTTCGGAGTCGAGGATTTCTTGCTTCCACACTAATATGAGTTCTCAGGTGAGTGATGAGTCCAATGCAGGACCTATAGTCACTGTTACAGGTGGGGCAGACGTTGGTTGGAGGGACAGATGGGTGGGGTGCTTGGGTTGTCGTGCACTCCTTCCGCTGTTTGCGCTTGACTTCTGTTTGCTCCATGCAAAGAGACTTGAGGTGTTCGGCGCCTTCCCGGACGCTTCTGCTCCACTTTGAGCGGTTTTGGGCCAGGGATTCCCAAGTGTCGGTGGGGATGTTGCACTTTTTCAAGGAGGCTTTGAGGGTGTCCTTGAAGCATTTCCTCTGCTCACCTGGGGCTCGCTTGCCGTGTCAGAGCTCTGAGTAAAGAGTTTGTTTTGGGAGTCTAGTATCGGGCATGCGTACAACGTGGCCCATCCATCGGAGCTGATCGATGGTGGTCAATGCTTCGATGCTGGGGATGTTGGCCTGAGCAAGAACATTGACATTGGTAGGCCTACCCATCCAATGAATTTTCAGGATCATGTGGAAGCAGTGTTGGTGGTACTTCTCCAGTGCTTTGAGGTGTCTGCTTTACATAGTCCATGTCTCTGAAGCATATAGAAGGGCGGGTATCACTACTGCTCTGTAGACCATGAGCTTGTAGCCGGGTTTGAGGTCCTGGTCATCAAACACCCTCCTCCTCAGGCGACCGAAGGCTGCACTGGCACACTGAAGGCGGTGTTAGACTTCATCATCAACATCTGCCCTTGTTGACTGTCGGCTCCAGAGGTATGGAAAATGGTACACGTTGTCCAAGGCCTCATCATGGATCTTGATAATCGGGATGCAGTACTGTGTGGCAGGGGCAGGTTGGTAGAGAACCTTTGTCTTGCGGATGTTTAGTGTAAGATCCATACCCTTGTACGTTTCAGTGAAGGTGTTGACGATGGTTTCGAGTTCGACCTCTGAGTGTGCGCAAACGCAAGTGTCATCTGCATACTGTAATTCAATGATAGAGAATGGGACAACCTTGGATCTAGACTGGAGGCGATGGAGATCGAACAATTTCCCATTTGTTCTGTAGATTAGTGTCAGCTGTGTCTCATTGGGTAGCACTATCGCCTCTGGGTCAGAACGTTGTGGTTTTGAATCCCATTCCAGGGACTTGAGCACAAGAATTTAGGCTGACGCTCCAGTGCAGTGCTGAGGGAGTGCTGCATTGTTGGAAGTGCCGTCTTTTGGATGAGACGTTAAACCGAGGTCCTGTCTGCTCTCTCAAGTGGACGTAAAAGATCCCATTGCACTATTTCGAAGAAGAGCAGGGGAGATGTTCCCGGTGTCCTGGCCAATATTTATCCCTCAATCAACATAACAAAAACAGATTATCTGGTCATTATCAGATTGCTGTTTGTGGGAGCTTGCTTGTGTGCAAATTGGCTGCCATGTTTCACACATTACAACAGTAACTACACTCCAAAAGTACTTCATTGGCTGTAAAGTGCTTTGAGATGTCCGGTGGTCATGAAAGGCGCGATGTAAATCCAAGTGTTTCCTTTCTTTTAGATTAGTTCCACTTCAGTGGGGAGCTTATTTCGGGTGAGATGGAGCATTGCAGCAAGGAAGATCTAGAAGAGCATTAGAAACATAGAAACATAGAAACATAGAAAATAGGTGCAGGAGTAGGCCATTCGGCCCTTCTAGCCTGCACCGCCATTCAATGAGTTCATGGCTGAACATGCAACTTCAGTACCCCATTCCTGCTTTCTCACCATACCCCTTGATTCCCCTAGTAGTAAGGACTTCATCTAACTCCTTTTTGAATATATTTAGTGAATTGGCCTCAACAACTTTCTGTGGTAGAGAATTCCACAGGTTCACCACTCTCTGGGTGAAGAAATTCCTCCTCATCTCGGTCCTAAATGGCTTCCCCCTTATCCTTAGACTGTGTCCCCTGGTTCTGGACTTCCCCAACATTGGGAACATTCTTCCTGCATCTAACCTGTCTAACCCCGTCAGAATTTTAAACGTTTCTATGAGGTCCCCTCTCATTCTTCTGAACTCCAGTGAATACAAGCCCAGTTGATGCAGTCTTTCTTGATAGGTCAGTCCCGCCATCCCGGGAATCAGTCTGGTGAACCTTCGCTGCACTCTCTCAATAGCAAGAATGTCCTTCCTCAGGTTAGGAGACCAAAACTGTACACAATACTCCAGGTGTGGCCTCACCAAGGCCCTGTACAATTGTAGCAACACCTCCCTGCCCTTGTACTCAAATCCCCTCGCTATGAAGGCCAACATGCCATTTGCTTTCTTAACCGCCTGCTGTACCTGCATGCCAACGTTCAATGACTGATGTACCATGACACCCAGGTCTCGTTGCACCTGCCCTTTTCCTAATCTGTCATCATTCAGATAATAGTCTGTCTCTCTGTTTTTACCACCAAAGTGGATAACCTCACATTTATCCACATTATACTTCATCTGCCATGCATTTGCCCACTCACCTAACCTATCCAAGTCGCTCTGCAGCCTCATAGAATCCTCCTTGCAGCTCACACTGCCACCCAACTTAGTGTCATCTGCAAATTTGGAGATACTACATTTAATCCCCTCGTCTAAATCATTAATGTACAGTGTAAACAGCTGGGGCCCCAGCACAGAACCTTGCGGTACCCCACTAGTCACTGCCTGCCATTCTGAAAAGTCCCCATTTACTCCTACTCTTTGCTTCCTGTCTGACAACCAGTTCTCAATCCATGTCAGCACACTACCCCCAATCCCATGTGCTTTAAATTTGCACATTAATCTCCTGTGTGGGACCTTGTCGAAAGCCTTCTGAAAGTCCAAATATACCACATCAACTGGTTCTCCTTTGTCCACTTTATTGGAAACATCCTCAAAAAATTCCAGAAGATTTGTCAAGCATGATCTCCCTTTCACAAATCCATGCTGACTTGGACCTATCATGTCACCATTTTCCAAATGCGCTGCTATGACATCCTTAATAATTGATTCCATCATTTTACCCACTACTGAGGTCTATAATTCCCTGCTTTCTCTCTCCCTCCTTTTTTAAAAAGTGGGGTTACATTGGCTACTCTCCACTCGATAGGAACTGATCCAGAGTCAATGGAATGTTGGAAAATGACTGTCAATGCATCCGCTATTTCCAAGGCCACCTCCTTAAGTACTCTGGGATGCAGTCCATCAGGCCCTGGGGATTTATCGGCCTTCAATCCCATCAATTTCCCCAACACAATTTCCCGACTAATAAGGATTTCCCTCAGTTCCTCCTCCTTATTAGACCCTCCGACCCCTTTTATATCCGGAAGGTTGTTTGTGTCCTCCTCAGTGAATACCGAACCAAAGTACTTGTTCAATTGGTCCGCCATTTCTTTGTTCCCCGTTATGACTTCCCCTGATTCTGACTGCAGGGGACCTACGTTTGTCTTTACTAACCTTTTTCTCGTTACATATCTATAGAAACTTTTGCAATCCGTCTTAATGTTCCCTGCAAGCTTCTTCTCGTACTCCATTTTCCCTGCCCTAATCAAACCCTTTGTCCTCCTCTGCCGAGTTCTAAATTTCTCCCAGTCCCCGGGTTCTCTGCTATTTCTGGCCAATTTGTATGCCACTTCCTTGGCTTTAATGCTATCCCTGATTTCCCTTGATAGCCACGGTTGAGCCACCTTCCCTTTTTTATTTTTACAACAGACAGGAATGTACAATTGTTGTAGTTCATCCATGCGGTCTCTAAATGTCTGCCATTGCCCATCCACAGTCAACCCCTTCAGTATCATTCGCCAATCTATCCTCGCCAATTCACGCCTCATACCTTCAAAGTTACCCTTCTTTAAGTTCTGGACCATGGTCTCTGAATTAACTGTTTCATTCTCCATCCTAATGCAGAATTCCACCATATTATGGTCACTCTTCCCCAAGGGGCCTCGCACAACGAGATTGCTAATTAATCCTCTCTCATTACACAACACCCAGTCTAAGATGGCCTCCCCTCTAGTTGGTTCCTCGACATATTGGTCTAAAAAACCATCCCTTATGCACTCCAGGAAATCCTCCTCTACCGTATTGCTTCCAGTTTGGTTAACCCAATCTATGTGCATATTAAAGTCACCCATTATAACTGCTGCACCTTTATTGCACGCAGTCCGAATTTCATGTTTGATGCCCTCCCCAACATCACTACTACTGTTTGGAGGTCTGTACACAACTCCCACTAACGTTTTTTATCCTTTGGTATTCTGCAGCTCTACCCATATAGATTCCACATCATCCAAGCTAATGTCCTTCCGAACTATTGCCTTAATTTGCTCCTTAACCAGCAATGCTACCCCACCTCCTTTTGCTTTTATTCTATCTTTCCTGAATGTTGAATACCCCTGGATGTTGAGTTCCCAGTACTGATCATCCTGGAGCCACGTCTCCGTAATCCCAATCACATCATATTTGTTAACATCTATTTGCACAGTTAATTCATCCACTTTATTGCGGATACTCCTTGCATTAAGACACAAAGCCTTCAGGCTTGTTCTTTTAACACCCTTTGTCCTTTTAGAATTTTGCTGTACAGTGACCCTTTTTGTTCTTTGCCTTGGGTTTCTCTGCCCTCCACTTTTCCTCATCTCCTTTCTGTCTTTTGCTTTTGCCTCCTTTTTGTTTCCCTCTGTCTCCCTGCATTGGTGCGATGATACCGCCTTGCTTGACCCCGGTCCGACCGTGTATTGGGTCTGTGGTGGATCCTGGCTTGCATGTCATCATGAAGCAGGTGGAGAATGGTGACAAACTTTTGGGGGCAACCGAATTTGAGGAGGACACTCCATAATCCCTCCTGGTTGATAGTGTCGAAGGCCTTTGTGAGGTCAAAGAAAGCCATGTACAGAAGTTGATGCTGCTCTCTGAAAGATAGAAAGACTTGCATTAATATAACATCTTTCACGACCTCAAGATATCCCAAAGTGCTTTACAGCCAATGAAGTACTCCTTTTTTGAAGTGTAGTCACTTTTGAAATGCAGGAAATGCGGCAGTCGATTTGCACACAACAAGATCCCACAGATTGCAATGTGATAATGACCAGGAAATCTGTTTTAGTAATGTTGATTGAGGGATAAATATTGACAAGGACAGCGGGGATAACTCCCTTGCTCTTCTTTGAAAAATATTGCCATGGGATCTTTTACGGTCACCTGAGAGGGCAGACAGGGCCTCGGCTTAACTTCTTACCGGAAAGATGGCATCTCCGGCAGTGCAGCACTCCCTTAGCACCGCACTGGAGTCTCAGCCTAGATTTTTGTGCTCAAGTCTCTGGAGTGCAACTTGAACCCACAACCTTCTCTGAACCACATGGGAAGAGATCATCATCATAGGCAGTCCCTCGGAATTGAGCAAGACTTGCTTCCACTCTTAACATGAGCTCTAAGGGCTGTACAGTCCAATACGAGAAACACAGTGAAGAGAAAGCTGCTGCTGGCTCAATGCAAATCAGTTAGGTTGCATTTCTAACAGCAGCCAATGGTAAGAGAACTGTGTATTTGCTGCTGCTACAGAGCTGGTCTCCAGTCGTCTTGGTTAATCCTTGCCACTGGACCAAGACCCAGCTCTGTGAAGCCCGTGTGGTGGCTGGTGTGCCATTTAAAAAATCCACGCACAGGCATCTTCCACCCTTCAACATGCAGTTTGGGACCTGTAATATCAGGTCGCTCATTGTAACACCTATGAATTCATCCCTTTTTGGTGTGGAAACAAGTCATCCCCGATACGAGTGACCGCCTATGATGATGATGAGTTCTTGGACACAAAAGTACTTTAGGTTTCAGTCCAAGGTCTGAATTGAATCTCAGCCAATTTTAGTGTAAAGGTTGCTTTGCTGAACTTAATAGCCTAAAAGGGCATGACATGCAGTAAAAGTGCTATGTAAATCTGACATCCCCTTGGCATCAAAGAAAATGTTAGATTTCAACCACTAGATGGTCACACCCCCACATTTTCGCAGGCCTACTGAAGTCTAAAGCCTTAAGCCTTAAGTACCATTAGCACATTAATTGTTTGTTGGCTGGAACTCTTGCCTTTGTCTTTAAACAATCAAATAAATGTTATTGAGTACAATGGAAACTCACTGAGACCATCTCAGAGAACGAGTACTGCAATTATCAGTCCATTATCTCAGATTTCCTTCTCAACTCAGCTATAGAATGTCAATGTTTTGGGTGTTACCAAGGTGTCGTTTCATGCTGGGACAGGAAGATCTCATCCCTGTTCGGATGGACAGTGGGGGCTAATTCTGTAGCCTGGGAAAAACTCAACAGGCAAAGGATCTTTCCCACAAAAGCAAACTACTGCGGATGCTGGAAATCTGAACTAAAAATGCTGGAAATACTCAACAGGTCAGGCAGCATCTGTGGAGAGAAAAACAGAGTTAACGTTTCAGGTCGATGACCTTTTCCCACATTACAACAGTGACTACACTCCAAAAGAAGGCATACGGAATACTTGCCTTTATTAGCCGAGGCATAGAATACAAGAGCAGGGACGTTATGCTTGAACTGTATAAAACATTAGCTAGGCCACAGCTGGAATACTGCATGCAGTTCTGGTCACCACATTACAGGAAAGATGTGATTGTACTAGAGAAGGGACAGAGGAGAATTATGAGGATGTTGCCTGGACTGGAGAATTTTAGCTATGAAGAAAGATTGGATAGGCTGGGTTTGTTTTCTTTGGAATGGAGGAGGCTGAGAGGAGTCCTTATTGAGGCGTATAAAATTATGAGGGGTTGAGATAGAGTGGATAGGAAGGACCTATTTCCCTGAGCAGAGGGGTCAACAATCAGGGGGCATAAATTTAAAGTAATTGGTAGGAGGTTTAGAGGGGATTTGGGTGAAATGTTTTCACCCCGAGGGTGGTGAGGGTCTGGAATTCACTGCATGAAAGGGTGGTAGAGGCAGAAACCCTCATCACATTTAAAAAGTACTTGGATGAACACTTAAAGTACCGTAACCTTATGGACCTAGAGCTCTCTCCGGCGGGAACACTATGGACCAAAATGGCCTCCTTCCGTGCTGTAACTTTCTATGATTCTATGGGCTTAATTTTCCCCAGTGATTTGTGCGTTTTTTGGAGCGTGTGCCGCTTATTTTGGCCTAAATTTAAAAATCCAAGTTTCCCCAAAGATTGTGCACCGGTGTAACTCAGTTAGTTACGATTTTTTTAGCGTCACAGGAGGCGTAACCTGATGTCTGCGCCAGTTTTTCAAAATTGTGCAAGTTTGACCAACTTACATTTCTCTAGGGCGGAGTAAGTGACCACTTCCAAAAAACTTTCTGAGCACATTAGAAAAACCAGCGCACATCAAAAAATCGGCACAGAAAAACGCCATTGTTTTTATGCTAAGTTTTGGAGGGAGTCAAAAACACATTAAATATGCATCATCAAGCTTAATTTTTTTCCAAGTGAAAGCACAGAAAATGGAAGTTTCATGCAATTCTTTAATTTTGGATTTTTAAAAAAGTGCCACGCCATCACCGAACGTCGCTAAACCGGACTCGAGGGTCGGAGCGTTGGCCGGCAGAATCGGTCCCTCGCCAGGACACAGGGGCTCAGGGCTCAGCTTCAAAAGAAGCCCGGGGGGTTGGGGGTGTGTGATAGCTGAACTGAAGGGATGAGAATCCTTACACTGTGCAGCAAACAGCTTCAAATGAAGCCTGGGGGGGGGGCGGGGTGGGGGCGGTGTTTCCAGATCTAAGCAAGCCTATTGCGCATGCTCAGACCTGGGTGTGGTCCATACTAGGGCGTCGACCTTGGGGAGCGAGACAACAAAGAAGCTTGTCCTCTCTGCTGTTTTGAACTTCTTGCACAGGTACAATTTAATCATGGGGGCAATACTGACAATGCCATAGCTCACGCAAGCCTTCTGCATGATGGTGCTGCGGCGGAGAGAATTGATTTTTAACATTGGGGGAGGGACGGAGAACAAAAGAGCCCTAATGATAGGGGATTCTATAGTTCTATAGTTAGGGGAACAGACAGGCGTTTCTGTGACTCACGAATGGTTTTGTGCCTCCCTGCTGCCAGGATCAAGGATGTCACAGAGCGGATGCAGGGCATCCTGGCGAGGGCGGGGGGTAGGGTAAACAGCTGGAGGTCGTGGTCCATATCGGGACCAACAACATAGGTAAAATGAGGGATGAGGTCCTACAGGAAGAATTCAGGGAGCTAGGAAGAAAATTAAAGGGTAGGACCTCAAAGGTAGTAATCTCCAGGTTACTACCGGTTCCACGTGCTAATGAGCATAAGAATAGAAGGATAGAGAGGATGAACACATGGCTGGAAAGTTGGTGTAGGAGGGAGGGCTTTAAATTCTTGGGGCACTGGGACCACTTCTGGGGAGATGGGACCTGTACAAACCGGACAGGTTGCACCTCAACAGTGCCGAGACCAATATCCTCGCAGGGAGTTTTGCTCGTGCTGTTGGGGAGAGTTTGAACTAACTTGACAGGGGGATGGGAACCTGAGAACTAATTCAAAAGGGAAGGAAGTAAAGCAGAAATTGGATAGCAAGAATCTAGAAAGCGGATCTGTAAGGCAGAGGAAACAAGGCTTAGTAATTAGTAAGCAAGGAGGTCTTCCTGTGCTGAATGGTATATACTTTAATGCAAGAAGTATAGCGAATAAGGCGGATGAGCTTAGAGCACAAGCAGACAATTGGGAGTATGACATTATAGCCATTACAGAAACATGGCTGAAAGAGGGGTAGGTTTGGCAGATCAATATTCCTGGTTACAGGATTTTTAGACAAGATAGAGAGGGGGGTAAAAAAGGGGGGGGGAGTTGTGGTACTGATTAAAGAAACTATTACAGCGGTGTGGAGGGAAGATATGTTAGAGGGAGCATCAAATGAGGCCATATGGGTCGAATTGAAAAATAAAAAAGGGGCAACCACACTGCTGGGCGTGTATTATAGACCCCCAAACAGTGGGAGGGAGATAGAGGAGTAAATATGTAGGCAAATTGCTGCGAAGTCTAAAAACCATAGGGCAGTAACAGTAGAGGATTTTAACTATCCAAATATTGATTGGGACAAATTTAGTGTGAAGGGTATAGAGCGTGCGGAATTCTTGAAATGCTTTCAAGAGAACTTTTTTAGTCAGTATGTAGCAAGCTCAACACGAGAGGGGCGGTCTTGGATTTAGTTTTGGGGAATGAAGCTGGGCAGGTTGAAGGGGTATTAGTGGGGGAGCACTTAGGTGCCAGTGACCATAATTCAGTCAGATTCAAGTTGGTTATGGATAAGGACAAGAATAGGCCTGGAATAAAAGTTCCGAATTGGGGAAAAGCTAATTTTGCTAAGTTAAGGAGTGATTTGGCCATAGTGGACTGGAAACAGCTACTTGTGGGTGAATCAGTGTCGGAACAGTAGAAGGCATTCAAGGAGGAGATCCGGAAGGCTCAGGCCAAACATGTGCCCTTGAAGAAAAAGGCTGGGAAAAATAATTCTAGAGCCCCCTGGATGTCTAGGGACTTACAGGGGAGGATTAAGAAAAAAAGGAATGCTTATGTCATATACCAACGGCTAAATACTTTAGAATCTTTAGAGGAATATAGAAAGTTAAGATGCAAAATTTAAAAGAATATTAGGAACGCTAAGGGAGAGCACGAGGATTTCTTGGCCAGTAAAATTAAGGAAAACCCTAAGGTGTTCTATAAATATATTAAGAGTAGGAGGGTAACTAAAGAAAGGGTAGGGCCTATTAGAGACCATGACGGTAATCTTTGTGTGGAGGCGGAAGATATTGGTAGGGTTCTTAACGAATACTTTGCATCTGTTTTTACAAAGGAAAGGGGTGATGCAGGTACTGCTGTCGAGGAGGAGTGTGATATTCTGGATGAAATAAATGAGAGAGGAAGTATTAAGGAGTTTAGCAGCTTTGAAAGTAGATAAGTCCCCAGGCCCGGATGAAATGCATCCCAGGCTGTTGAGCGAAGTAAAGGAGGAAATAGCAGAGGCCTTGACCATCATTTTCCAGTCCTCTTTGGATCTGGGCATGGTGCTGGAGGATTGGAGGACTGCTAATGTAGTACCCTTGTCTAAGAAGGGGAAAAGGGATAGGCCGAGTAATTGAAGGCCTGTCAGCCTAACCTCAGTGGTGGGAAAATTATTGGAAAAAATCCTGAAAGACAGGATAAATCTGCATTTGGAAAGGCAAGGATTAATTAAGGACAGTTAACACGGATTTGTTAAGGGAAGATCGTGTTTGACGAACCTGATTGAATTTTTTGAGGAGGTAGCTAAGAGTGTCGTTGAGGGTAGTGCGTATAATTTTGTATATATGGATTTTAGCAAAGCTTTTGATAAGGTCCCACATGGTAGACTGGTCATGAAGGTTAAAGCCCATGATATACAGGGTAAAGTAGCAAGTTGGATCCACAATTGGCTTGGAGGTAGGAAGCAAAGGGTAATGATTAATGGATGTTTTTGTGACTGGAAGGATGTTTCCAATGGGGTTCCGTAGAGCTCAGTACTGGGTCCCTTACTTTTTGTGGTATATATCAATGATTTAGATTTGAATATAGGGAGTATGATTAAGAAGTTTGCAAATGACACTAAAATTGGTTGTGTGGTTGATAATGAAGAGGAAAGTCATGGGCTGCAGAAGGATATCAATCTACTGGTCAGGTGGGCAGAGCAGTGGCAAATGAAATTTAATTCTGAGAAGTGTGAGGTGATGTACGTTGGGAGGGCTAATAAGGAAAGGGTATACGCATTAAGTGGTAGGCCACTTAATAGTGTAGATGAACAAAGGGACCTTGGTGTGCTTGTCTACAGATCCCTGAAAGTAGCAGGCCAGGTGGATAAAGTAGTTAAGAAGGCATATGGAATGCTTGTCTTTATTGGCCGAGGCATAGAATATAAGAGCAGGGAGGTTATGCTTAGGTTGTATAATACTTTGATTAGGCCACAGCTGGAGTACTGCGTGCAGTTCTGGTCGCCGTATTATAGGAAGGATGTGATTGCACTAGAGAGGGTGCAGAGGAGATTTACTAGGATGCTGCCTGGAATGGAGAATCTTAGTTATGAGGACAGATTGGATAGGCTGAGTTTGTTCTCATTGGAACAGAGGAGGTTGACAAGAGACCTCATCAAGGTGTACAAAATATTGAGGGGCCTGGACATAGTGGATAGTAAGGGTCTATTTCCATTGGTGGAGGGGTCTATTATGAGGGGGCATAGTTTTAAAGTGGTTGGTGGAAGGTTTAGAGGGGATATGAGGGGGTGCTTCTTTACACAGAGGGTTGTGAGGATCTGGAACTCGCTGCCTGGAAGATTGGTGGATGCAGAAACCCTCACCACGTTTAAGAGATGGTTGGATTGGCTCTTAAAGTGCAGTAACCTGCAGGGTTATGGACCTAGAGCTGGTAATTGGGATTAGACTGGATGACCTTTTGTTGGACGACGCAGATATGATGGTAAGTACTGCAGGGAATAGAATAAGGCCAGGGTGATTTCGTGGGCTAGTGTTGATCACCTGGATGGGTCGGAGAGGAATTATCCCAGATTTTTTCTCCCTAAATTGGCCTGGGTTCTTATCTGTTTTTTGCCTCTCCCAGGAAATCACATGGCTCCGGTTGGGGTGGAGTATAGAGGTTTTCAGTGTAAGGGGTGTCGCAGTTGTGTGAGGTGGACTATTGGGCTGGGTGCTCTTTGCCTTTCCGTCATTGTTCATAGGTTTATATGTAACCTTTAGGGCTGCTGACCAAGGGCTGTATGGGTCTTTGTCGGCCGGCGCGGACACCATGGGCCGAAATGGCCTCCTTCTGCGCTGTAAATTTCTATGTTTCTATGTTTCTATGTTTCTATGTTTATTGCATTGGGAACCTCAGAACACATAGGATGATGGGCAGGAGGCCTTACCCACGTCGGGTATATCGAGACAGGCACCTCAGTGATGCAGACTGTGAGAGAAGGCTGCGTTTCCGCAAATAAGTTGTAACCGAGATCTGTAAGTTAGTAAAAGCAAACCTGCAACCTAGAAGCATCAGGAGGACTGCTTTGTCAGTTGAAGTGAAGGTTACAGCTGCACTTTCATTCTATGCATCTGGATCATTCCAGGCCACAACTGGGGATGTGTGCGCAAGTTCTCAACATGCAATACATATCTGCATTTGGCAAGTGACTGCTGCACTATATGCCCGGAGCAATGATTACATAAAGTTCCCCATGACCGCTCCGGCAGTGCATGAGAGGTCTATGGGCTTCTCCAGGATTGCTGGCTTCCCAAAGGTACAGGGCTGCATTGATTGGACCCACATTGCTTTGCGAGCACCTTTGGAGGATTCTGAGATGTACTGGAACAGAAAAGGTTTCCACTCCGTTAATGTACAACTCTTGTGTGACGACATGCATCGCATCATGTCGGTTGATGCAAGATACCCCGGGTGCAGCCATGATGCATTCATCCTACACAAGAGCACTATATCTGCCATGTTTCAGCAGCAGCCAGAAGGGTAGAGCTGGCTACTGGGAGACAAATGGTACGGCCTCGCCACCTGGCTCATGACACCCCTACGCGTAACCCGAATGGAAGCTGACCAGGAATACAACATGTCGCAAATTGCAACGCGCAACATAATAGAGAGGACCATTGGCATCTTGAAACAGCATTTTTGATGTCTGGACCATTCCGGAGGCTACTTGCAATACTCCCTTGAGATTGTCGGTCAGTTCACTGTTGTGTGCTGCATGCGGCATAATTTAGCCATCATGAAACATAGAAACATAGAAACATAGAAAATAGGTGCATTCGACCCTTTGAGCCTGCACCACCATTCAATAAGATCATGGCTGATCATTCCATCAGTACCCCTTTCCTGCTTTCTCTCCATATCCCTTGATCCCCTTAGCCATAAGGGCCATATCTTACTCCCTCTTGAATATATCCAATGAACTGGCATCAACAACTCTCTGCAGCAGGGAATTCCACAGGTTAACAATTCTCTGAGTGAAGAAGTTTCTCCTCATCTCAGTCCTAAATGGCCTACCCCTTATCCTCAGACTATATCCCCTGCAGCAACTGGTAGTAGAAGACCCTCCTGATGATGAGGAGGAAGATGCAGATGATGAGGAGGAGGATGAGGACAAGGAAGCCATGCAACTACCTGAACCCGGAGCATGACAGTGGAGAAAGGCGGGCCGTCGGCCCCTTTAACAATTGCTCGAGCCTTACGCCAGCAGCTTATCCGTGAACGCTTTGCTGCAACTATTCCACATGGACCATGTTAACTGTTTGGACCGGTTCCGTAATGTTGTGTTGCGTTAATGGAACAAATAATGGAAATGATTCTTGTTTACTTCAAAAAGTTGTGTTAATAATGGAACAAATAATGGAAATGATTCAGTTATAATTTAAAATATATTTTAGTCAAAAGTTTGTACTTAACTTAACTCTAATAAAAATATTCTTGTGAGAAACTTTAAAGTTTTCAGTTAAGATCACTTATAAAGTTTTAAACTTGTAAATGTACATAACTAACAAAAAATTTTTGTTTTGAGAATAGTTACAACATTAACAACAATAATAATAACAACAACAGCAGCAAAGAAAGGCTGCACCCATCTCTTCTCTACCTTATTCTGAGACCGCCCGCTGCGCTTGGTTTTGTTGACTCCACCCCTGCCCGTAGGCGGTGGCGCAGCGTTTCTCGGGTTGGTACCAAGCTTATTCTTTCTAACATCTCGGGTAATGCGCACTTCTTGATTGGGGAGAGGTCAGGCGATTATGTGAAAGGCCCGGATTGGGCCACTTCAGAGGCTGGTCTGGGGATTGGAGTGGGAGTGGCAGTTGATTCTGTCAATGGGCGTCTGGGTGTGTTCTCTTATTGCAGCAGCTAACTCCGACATTCCCTCCCTCATGTGCTCTGACAGTGTCTCAACTACCTCCAACATTCCCTCCCTCGTGTCCGCCGACAATGTCTCAACTACCTGCAATATTCCCTCCCTCATGTTCACTGAAAATGCATCAGCTACCTGCGACATTCCCTCCCTCATGTTCCCGGACAGTGTTCCCATTTGTCGTGAGAGTGTTGTTACTTCTCCCGACAGTCCCGATACCTCATCACCCACCGCACTGATGGTGTCCAAGAGTGATCTCGTAAGGTCAATGCTCTCCGCACTCATTGCCAGCATCTGAATCACATCTGTTAGATCCTGCACCTCAGGAGAGAGCTCTCCTTCCCCTCCTCACCCAGGGTGTGGCTCACTGCATCGCACTAGGACCCGCAGCCTCGGACACTGGGGCCATGGTGTGGCTTGCTGCATCCCACTGGGACCTGCAGCCTCGGATGGTGGGGCCCTGGGTCTGCCTCGCTGTGCCCCACAGGAACCCGCAGCCTCGGACAGTGGGGCCCTGGGTGTGCCTCACTGTACCCCACTGAGACCCGCAGCCTCAGACTGTAGGAAACCATGGAAAACCAACAACACTCGTACCACTCAGGAAAAGGGTTAGCACCTCAATGGGTGGCACTTGCACTTCCTTCAGAGTGAGTACAATAGTGGGGGCTTCATCCATCACCTACTCCTCCTCTTCACCCCTATGCTCTTGGTCTGGAAGGTGGGAGTGGAAGATGTTCTCCTCTTCAGGCTCGTCCGTGCCTGAATCATCTTCTGCGTCGTCAGGGTTGGCCTCAAGATCTGCAAAATATAACAGAACAGACAAATGGTTAGCAGCAGAGGAGGGGGCAGGGTGGGTGGCATGAGTAGGCTCAGACAGCGCAGGCAGCAGCTGATTTGAGGGACACGATGAATGAAAGCACATTGCATCAACCGAAGCGTAGCTGACGGAGACATCCCCATGAACCAAAGCATGGCTAGCCCACGCAGTACTTAACATTTCGCAAAGCCAGACTGTGGAATTTGCAGGACTTACCCTCTCCCTCGAGTATGGGCCCAGCTTGAGCAGTGGTGGTTGCTTTTCTCCAGCAGGACCCATCAAAGCAGCGACCCTGTCTTTCAAGTGTGTTAGTGGCTGCAGATATGCCGGTCCGCCTCCTGTTTGAGTTCTTTCCATTTTGTTGTGTGGTGCCTTCCTCTTCAAAGGTGAAAATATAACTTTCTAGAGAGGATGTCTTTCTGCTGGGTGGGACATATACAGATAATCACATTTACAATTATAATTCCATTGAATAAATGAAAATATTACTTACACTCACGACTTGACCAAGGTCCTGCCACTTCTTTTTGCACCGGCCTCCAGACCTCAGGGTGGTCACCATTGCACAGTAATCTTGTGCAAGTTGGTTCCAGTGTTTCTTCATTTCTTTTGGTGAAACTTGTATGTAACCTCTGCTGGTGTCCAGCTCATGCCAATTACAGTATCTAGTGCCTTCACTTCATTCTGTAAGAAATTCTTGGTCCTTGAGCCGCGTTGCATCTTGTATCACAGCTCTGATTTTTCCAATGAGAATTAAAGTTCTCACACACAACTGGCTCTTTAAAAATGGCCGAATGCAGACCGGGAGCTGTATTAGGCATGTGCACCCATAGCAATCACGTCAAAAACGTCCATTTTTTTCCTCGCACACGCAGAAGCGGGGGTGGGAGGGGGGCGGGGGGAGGGGGGAGGGGGGGAGGGGCAGCGTTTTTTTGGCGCAGACATTAGGCTCCAACCCCCGAAGCTAAAGGACAGGCTGCGCGGCACCAATTTCAAAAAATAGAACAGGGAAACCTGTTACTTATTTTTTTGGCATAATTGGGGCCAAAAGAAGTGGGCGTAACTCTGGCAATACGCCAAATAACGACATTGGGGAAAATTGAGCCCTATGATTCTACTTCATTGCCTGTGAAGCACTTTGAGACATCTGGTGGTCATGAAAGGCGCTATATAAATGCAAGATTTTTTTTTCATTCTTTTGACAGACCTTAGAGTTCAAAGAGGTACATTATATGGCTTGACATATGGCTGAGAGGCTGTTTCTCCCAGCTGGAGAGTCTAGAACTGAGGGTCATAGGGCTGGAACCTCCACTTTGGTGCTTATTGCCCAAAAATGGGTGATATTTCCGGCGTGGGCAGTAAAAAAGGGTTTTCAGATCGCTGGCTTCTCGCCCATTCTCAAAGCACCTAGTCTCCATTTTTGAAAATGGGAGTTATATGAAATGGGCGTTAGCATAAATTTTTTTTGACCTTCTGCCATAAAGTGTTGCCATCCTTAGCAATGGCATGGCAACGCTCGATTCCCGTGATTCAGGAGGTGAGGTGGACTGTCAGACTCATCATGCAATTCATGTCCCCTCCTGATAGCCAAGTTGTGCAGCATAGAGCACTCTACCACGAATTGAGCTACCTGCTCAGGGTGGTATTGCAACTCGCCTCCTGATGGTCCACGCATCTAAAGCGCTGCTTCAGCACTCCAATGGTTTTCTCCACTATATTGCGAGTTGCTCTGTGGCTCTCGTTGTATCGCCTCTCGGCTTCGGTGTGGGTGTCACTCAGGGGGGGGTCATCAGCCAGGTGGTGAGGCCATATCCTTTGTCACCAAGTATTTAGCATTGACCTTGTGGCTGATTGTTAAACAAATCAGATACTGTGCTCTCATGCAGGATGTGAACATCATAGATAATACCCGGAAATTGACCATTCACTGCCAGTATAATTTGCTGGTGGTCGACAACCAGTTAGACATTCAGGGAGTGGAATCCCTTGCGGTTCCTGAAAACCTCCGCATCCTGAAAAGGTGCCTGCATTGCGATGTGCGTACAGTCTCGTGCTCCCTGCACCTTGGGGAAGTTTGCAATTCTGGAGAATCCTAGAGCCCTCTCACTCTGTGCCTCCGTGATCATAGGGAAGCTGATCAAGTCCCTCCTGCGTGAGTACAGGGCTTCAGTGACCTGTCTAATGCAGCGATGTGTGCCATGCTGAGAAAGTCCACAAAAGTCTCCAGCTGTGGCCTGAAAAGAACATAAGAACATAAGAACATAAGAATTAGGAACAGGAGTAGGCCATCTAGCCCCTCGAGCCTGCTCCGCCATTCAATAAGATCATGGCTGATCTGGTCGTGGACTCAGCTCCACTTACCCGCCCTCTCCCCGTAACCCTTAATTCCCTTATTGCTTAAAAATCTATCTATCTTTGACTTGAATACATTCAATGAGCCAGCCTCAACTGCTTCCTTGGGCAGAGAATTCCACAGATTCACAACCCTCTGGAGAAGAAATTCTTTCTCAACTCGGTTTTAAATTGGCTCCTCCGTATTTTGAGGCTGTGCCCCCTAGTTCTAGTCTCCCCCACCAATGGAAACAACCTCTCTGCCTCTATCTTGTCTATCCCTTTCATGATTTTAAATGTTTCTATAAGATCACCCCTCAACCTTCTGAACTCCAAGGAATAAAGACCCAGTCTACTCAATCTATCATCATAAGGTAACCCCCTCATTCCTCGAATCAGCCTAGTGAATCGTCTCTGTACCCCTTCCAAAGCTAGTATATCCTTCCTTAAGTAAGGTGACCAAAACTGCACGCAGTACTCCAGGTGCGGCCTTACCAATAACTTATACAGTTGCAGCAACACCTCCCTGCTTTTGTACTCCATCCCTTTCGCAATGAAGGCCAACATTCCATTTGCCTTCCTGATTACCTGCTGCACCTGCAAACTAACCTTTTGGGATTCATGCACAAGGACCCCCAGGTCTCTCTGCACCACAGCATGTTGTAATTTCTCCCCATTCAAATAATATTCCCTTTTACTGTTTTTTTTCCCAAGGTGGATGACCTCACACTTTCCGACATTGTATTCCATCTGCCAAACCTTAGCCCATTTGCTTAACCTATCCAAATCTCCTTGTAGCCTCTCTGAGTCCTCTACACAACCCGCTTTCCCACTAATCTAGTGTCATCTGCAAATTTTGTTGCACTACACTCTGTCCCCTCCTCTAGGTCATCTATGTATATTGTAAACAGTTGTGGTCCCAGCACTGATCCCTGTGGCACACCACTAACCACTGATTTCCAACCGGAAAAGAACCCATTTATCCCGACTCTGCTTTCTGTTCGCCAGCCAATTCTCTATCCATGCTAATGCATTTCCTCTGACTCCGCGTACCTTTATCTTCTGCAGTAACCTTTTGTGTGGCACCTTATCGAATGCCTTTTGAAAATCTAAATACACCACATCCATCGGTACACCTCTATCCACCATGCTCGTTATATCCTCAAAGAATTCCAGTAAATTAGTTAAACATGATTTCCCTTTCATGAATCCATGCTGCGTCTGCTTGATTGCACTATTCCTATCCAGATGTCCCGCTATTTCTTCCTTAATGATAGTTTCAAGCATTTTCCCCACTACAGATGTTAAATTAACCGGCCTATAGTTACCTGCCTTTTGCCTGCCCCCCTTTTTAAACAGAGGCATTACATTAGCTGCTCTCCAATCCGCTGGTACCTCCCCAGAGTCCAGAGAATTTTGGTAGATTATAACAAATGCATCTGCTATAACCTCCGCCATCTCTTTTAATACCCTGGGATGCATTTCATCAGGACCAGGGGACTTGTCTACCTTCAATCCCATTAGTCTGTCCAGCACTAGCTCCCTAGTGATAGTGATCATCTCAAGGTCCTCCCTTCCCACATTCCTATGACCAGAAATTTTTGGCATGGTTTTTGTGTCTTCCACTGTGAAGATGGAAGCAAAATAATTGTTTAAGGTCTCAGCCATTTCCACATTTCCCATTATTAAATCCCCCTTTTCATCTTCTAAGGGACCAACATTTAATTTAGTCACTCTTTTCCGTTTTATATATCTGTAAAAGCTTTTACTATCTGTTTTTATGTTTTGCGCAAGTTTACCTTCGTAATCTATCTTCCCTTTCTTTATTGCTTTTTTAGTCATTCTTTGCTGTTGCTTAAAATCTTCCCAATCCTCTAGTTTCCCAGTAACCTTGGCCACCTTATACGCATTGGTCTTTGATTTGATACTTTCCTTTATTTCCCTGGTTATCCACGGCTGGTTATCTCTTCTCTTGCCACCCTTCTTTTTCACTGGAATATATTTTTGTTGCGCATTATGAAAGAGCTCCTTAAAAGTCCTCCACTGTTCCTCAATTGTGCCACCGTTTAGTCCTTGTTTCCAGTCTACTTTAGCCAACTCTGCCCTCATCCCACTGTAGTCCCCTTTGTTTAAGCATAGTATGCTCGTTTCTGACACAACTTCCTCATCCTCAATCTGTATTACAAATTCAACCATATTGTGATCACTCATTCCGACAGGATCTTTTACGAGGAGATCGTTTATTTTTCCTGTCTCGTTACACAGGACCAGATCCAAAATGGCTTGCTCCCTTGTAGGCTCTGTTACATATTGTTCTAAGAAACAATCCCGTATGCATTTTATGAATTCCTCCTCCAGGCTACCCCCTGCGATTTGATTTGACCAATCGATAGGTAGGTTAAAATCCCCCATAACTACTGCCGTTCCTTTTTCACATGCCTCCATTATTCCCTTGATTATTGCCCGCCCCACCATGAAGTTATTATTTGGGGGCCTATAAACTACGCCGACCAGTGACTTTTTCCCCTTACTATCGCTAATCTGCACCCACAATGATTCAACATTTTGTTCATTGGAGCCAATATCATCCCTCACAACTGCCCTGATATCATCCCTTATTAACAGAGCTACCCCACCTCCCTTCCCTTCCTGCCTATCTTTCCGAATCCGAGGCTTAGAACGACAATGCTGTGATGACTTTGACCTTGATGGACAGTGCAGAACTGATTGTGCTGGCAGGCTGCAGATCTGTCCTTATCAGCTGGCATACCTCAGTGATAACCTCTTTGTGGAAGCACAGTTTCCGAAGGCAGGTGGTGTCGGGCAAGTCGAGGTACTACTGCTTCTCCTTATACTTGTGGGGGGTGTAACGTCTGATCCTCCTCATCAGTCTGTCACGTCTTACATTGGGCACATAATGCAGTGGAGTGTACCCTCGGCGATCTCAAGTCTGCTGCATGTAATTGTTCACCCAGAGAGGGTGAGAAAGGACAGGCCCCATTGCAGTAGCTCTCTGTTTTCCACTGATTGGTCACAAACAAGGAATATCCCGACGAAGACACCTATTCAATTCCAATCAGTCACAGTATAGTCAAGATGTTCGTACAGACGTTCACATCAACTCCAATGACCTGCAGAGTGCATCCGAACTCCGCCGAGGTTGAAGCACAGCAGCCTTTTAAAGGCTGCGACATGTGATGTAGAACATGGTGTCCATAACGCTGTGATTAGTTCCGGTTAGTTCCACTTTTTCTGGGTGTTTTTTTGGGCGAGCGATATTGTGAGCGATATGTGTGTGAGGTGGTGAAATTGACGCTGGGCGATCTCATGGCCGTTAGTTTCGGTAAATATGCTCTTTACGACAAAAAAAAGTGGGCGGGAGGTATTATTGAATCTCGGCGCTAAATCCGTGCGGAAATTAACGCTGGGTGATATTATGGCCGTTGATTTAGCCCATTCTGCTGATTCCGCCCCAAAAAAGTGGGCGGGCGGTAATATTTTTTCCTGGCATTAATCACATGGGGAAAGTAATGCTCGACGATAAGTTTCCTAAAAATGACAGTCAGTTTCCATTTTGTGCCAAAATAGGCGATATCTGGGCGTTTTTTGTCATTTCAGTGGTAAAATGGGTGTTAAGTGGGCGTTAAGCTTGCAAAGAAAGTGGAGGTTTTAGCCCATAGTCTCAGGATAAGGGGTTGGCCATTTAAGACTGAGATAAGAAGACATTTCTTCATTCAGAAGGTTGTGAACAATGTTCCCTTTAATTTTTTTGGTGCACGGCCCCTTAAAGGGGCTGTGCGGCCCATTCAAAATACCGTGCACGTGCATTTTTTCCTATTTAAAAGCCGGTGAGCATCTACGTGGGATCTGCAGAGCTCAGTTTAAAGGGAGCATTGATTGTGAATCTTTGGAATTCTCTACCCCAGAGGGCTGTGGCTGTCGATGAGTGTGTGCAAGACTGAAACCAATAGATTTTTGGGCAGTAAAGGAGTCAAGGGATATGGGGATAATGCAGAAAAGTGGAGTTGATGTTGAAGTTCAGCCATGACTTAATTGAATGATGGAACAGGCTCGAGGGGTCGTATGGCCTATTCCTGTTCATATTTTTTTGTTTTAAGAAATGTCTTAAAGGAGGAGAGAGAGGTAGAGATGCGGAGCGGTTTAGGGAGGGAATGATAGAAATTAGATCCTAGGCAGCTGAAGGCACAGCCGCCGATGGTAGAGTGATTAAAATTGGGGATTGGAAGGAGTGCAGAGATCGCGGAGGCTTGTAGGCTGGAGAAGGTTACAGAGATAGTATGGGTGAGGTCATGGATAGATTTGAAAACAAGGATTTTAAAATTGAGGTTTTGCCAGACCCCTAATCCCAAGCCCAATGCAGGTCAGCGAACACAGAGGTAATGGGTGAATGCGACTTGGTGCAAGTTAGGAATCGGACAGCAGAGTTTTGGATGAACTCAAGTTTATGTAGGGTGGGAGATGGAAGGCCAGCTAGGAGAGCATTTGAATAGTCAAGTCTAGAGGTAACAAAGTCATAGGGGAGGGTTTCAGCTGTAGGTAGGGGCAGAGTCAGGCAATGTTATGGAGGTGGAAGTAGGTGTTCTTGATGATGGAATGAATATGTGGTCAGAAGCCCACCTTGGGGTCATATTCCACACTAAGGTTGCAAATGGTCTCGTTCAACCTCAAACAGTTGCCAGGGAGAAGGATAGAGTTGGTGGCTAGGGAACGGATTTCGGGTGGGGACACTGAGCATTTTTGACACATCCATTGCTGTTATCTCTCATATTTTTTCTTGGCATTTCTCAGGCTCTTCTCTCCGATCTCCTCCACTTCCTGTCACCCACTCAAGCCACCTTTCATTTCCCCCCTTTCAGGTAGTTTGCCCCCTAATCCCAAGCCCAATCCATCAATGATCTATTGCCTCCCTAATCTCATCCCGCCGTCCAAAGCTTGAATCCCCATTGAAGTAGCCCACCTCAATCCTTTGAATGTCTCTTAGCATTCTCAATAGGGCTTCTTTGATTCACTCCCTTGCCAAAGAATCAACAGCCGCCACCTCTCCACATTTCCAGAATGTCCATTCACTCGTGAACTCACTTTTTTGTGGATATTATGATCTCCCGCCAGACTTGCCAATTTCATTTACATTCATATGTGCCCTTTACACTGCTCTTTTAATTTGAAGTCTGGGAGCTGTCTCTCCGCATCTAAGGTGTTAAATTTAGTTTTCAGCAAACCTGAAGACCCAGTCAAAGCTATACATTTCCTGAGCCAGCAATCCCAACGTTTGTGGTTTTGGCAGAAAAAAGCTAGACTTTTCACTTCACATCTCTGGCCTAGTGCCCATATATAGCCCAAAACGACCTTTTATCACCCATTTTGACCGAAAAGTGGAAATTCAGGCTGGAACATCACCGGAAAATTATCCCCCCAACTTTCAGCTCACATCGCCGAGCTGATCGCTGAGGTGATTGCCCACATATCGCCCAGTGCAACTTTCGGCACATCGCCGGGCTGATCACTCGCCGAGAACATCACTGGAGAATAGTTGCTTTTCCCGAGCTTTCCTCATATAACTGGGCACTACGGACGCCATTTTGACGCCATTTTGAATATCGGGGAAGGGAGAAGGCTGCTAAAAAAAGAGTGCTTACTAATTTGTGTTATTAAGTGTATTTTACAGATATATCCACTCAAAGTTAAACTTATATTTATTATTATAATTATATTTTCATTTATTTTAGTAGAAAGGACAGTTTTAGTAGTAGAAAGGGCATTTATATCTATAGTGAAAGTAATAGCAATAGTAATGCTTCTCTGCCGTTACTTGTGCGCACAACTGCTGGCATCTGAGCTTGAGTTAAGTGAAGGGTTTAGTGAAGGGGTCAATCGTAGCGGTCGCAGACTAACGCGTGGACATAGGAGGAAACCTTACAGCCAAAGAACTTACAAGGAAAAGCAATCTTACCTCAACTTGTCTGATAATGCATGCCTTCGGAGATTGCGCTTCCGAAAGGAGTTCATCGATGAGATATGTCCGCTCATCAAGGGGGATCTGCAGCCTAACAACACCATCAGGACCGCACTGCCCGTTGAGGTAAACATAGAAACATAGAAAATAGATGCAGGAGCAGGCCATTCGGCCCTTCGAGCCTGCACCACCATTCAATATGATCATGGCTGATCATGCAACTTTAGTAGCCCACTCCTGCCTTCTCTACATACCCCTGATCCCTTTAGTCGTAAGGGCCACATCTAACTCCCTTTTGAATATATCCAACGAACTGGACTCAACAACTTTCTGTGGTAGAGAATTCCACAGGTTCACAATTCTCTGGGTGAAAAAGTTTCTCCTCATCTCGGTCCAATATGGCTTATCCCTTATCCTGAGACTGTGACCCCTGGTTCTGGACTTCCCCAACATCAGGAACATTCTTCCTGCTTCTAACCTGTCCAATCCCGTCAGAATTTTACATGCTTCTATGAGATCCCCTCTCATTCTTCTAAATTCCAGTGAATATAAGCCTAGTCAATCCAGTATTTCTTCATATGTCAGTCCTGCCATCCCTGGAATCAGTCTGGTGAACCTTTGCTGCACTCCCTCAATAGCAAGAATGACCTTCCTCAGATTAGGAGACCAAAACTGCATACAATAAAGGTGTGGTCTCACCAAGGCCCTATACAGCTGCAACAAGACCTCCCTGCTCCTATACTCAAATCCTCTCACTATGAAGGCCAACATGCCATTTGCTTTCTTAACTGCCTACTGTACCTGCATGCCTACTTTCAATGACTGATGTACCATGACACCCAGGTCTCATTGCACCTCCCCTTTTACTAATCTATCACCATTCAGATAATATTCTGCCTTCCTGTTTTTGCCACCAAAGTGGATAACCTCACACTTATTCACATTATATTGCATCTACCATGCATTTGCCCACTCACCTAACCTGTCCAAGTCACCCTGTAGCCTCTTAGCATCCTCCTTATAGCTCACACTGCGACCCAGCGTAGTGTCATCTGCAAACTTGGAGATATTACATTCAATTCCTTCGTCTAAATCATTAATATATATTGTAAATAGCTGGGGTCCCAGCACTGAACTTGCGGTACCCCACTAGTCACTGTCTGCCATTCTGAAAAGGACCCGTTTATTCCCACTCTTTGCTTCCTGTCTGCCAACCAGTTCTCTTTCCACGTCAATACTGCGTGCTTACAATAGGTTACTGCGGCACTATCCTTCTACACATTGGGCTCCTTTCAGGCTTCAGCTGGCGACATTGTGGTATCTCCCAGCACGCCACACACTGCTCCATTCAACAGGTGACAAGCCCTTTATGCTTGCAGGATGGACTTCATATGTTTCCCTATGACCAGGGACGCACAGACCGGGAGGGCTCTGAGTTTCTTGCGAATAGCAAACTTCCCCAAGGTGCAAGGAGCAATAGACTGCATGCATATCACCCTGAAATCACCTTTACAGAATGCGGAGGTGTTTCGTAACTGAAAAGGATTTTACTCACTGAATGTGCAGCTCGTTTTTTTAAATTTCAAAATATACTTTATTCATAAAAAGCCGTTGTCGCCCTCAACCAAATTATCATGGCAGTTTATGCTAATTTTCCAGGCAGCATCCTGTCTCTGACCTGTTTAACAGTCAGCCACAAGGTCATGGTTGGATGCTGGGAGATAAAGGATATGGCCTTGCCAGCTGGCTCATGACCCCCCTGCTTAATCCCATTACTGAAGCCGAGAAGCGTTACAATGAAAGCCCCATAGCTGCACGTAACATCGTCGAAAAGACAATTGGAGTGCTCAAGCAGCACTTCAGATGCCTGGGCCACTCTGGAGGCAGCCTACAGTACCATCCTGACCAGGTCACATGTGTTGCATGTTACATAACCTGGCTATAAGGAGAGGACAACATTTGGCAGATGGGGCTGCCGGTTCACCTCAAGAAGGATTGGAGGCGGAAGAGGTAGACGACGAGGAGCAGCAGGAGGAGGAGGCTGATGAGCACCTCGGGGTGGACAATCAACCTGGCGATGAACCCGTGCCCCCACGCCCACCCGCAAGACTGGGAAAACCCCATGGGAGTTACACGGCTGCAAAACTGTTGCGTGAGCAGCTCATAAATGAACGCTTTGCATGAACTGACATTGTGGACAGTCACAGTCACAGTTACGGTTATCGCAAAACAACAGTTGCGGTTGCGTTTGCGTTGAGTTACGTTACATCCTTGTTCCGGTCTGGTCGGCCATTGTTTACGTTAATATATTATTACATTATTATAAGAAGATGCATAACAATTGTAAATTGTAAAATGTAATAAAAATGTTTTACTCAAACAAAATTTATACTTTAACAACAACAACAACCCAAACAACACAACAACCCAACCACCCACCCACTCACCCTCCCACCCAACCTCCCAAAACCACACCCCAACAGTAAACCAGTAACAGCAACAATACTAAACATTAACAATATCAATAACAATTAACACATCACCTGCGGCCATGTTTCTCTCCAGATCCTCTGCCTCTCCTGTACTTTAACCCCACCCACCCAATTTGGTCCCAAGGTGGCACCGAGACGTCACGGGCATGCAACTGCCAATGGCAATACTTCGTGCCGTGGTGGGGGAACTGCTGGTGCAATCGCCTGTTGGGGGTTTCAGGAGGGGAATGCGAAGCAGGGTGATCGCCTTCCGAGTCACAAGGAATTGCTTCCCCCTGATCCGCTTTGTGCTGGCGTTTGCGGTCTGCGGCATCACGACATGTTCAGGTGCAGCGTCATGTCCCCCCAACAATGTATGCTGCAAGGCATTGGTGGCGGCGGTCTGCTGACGCATCTCCTCGAGCGCCTACTGTGACACCCGGGAGTAGGCCTCCGAGAAGGCCACAAATGCCTGGAGATGGTCGCAACTTATCGCGGCAGTCTCCTTGCATAGTTGAGCCAAACCATCCATGCGATTGGCTAGGGTAGGCGTGTGCTCTACCAGCTGACGCGACCTCCGTGGGGTCTGCGAGAGCACTAATGCTCGCCTTGGCGTCACCAGCTGCCCGGCGCTTGGTCCTGCTGCTTCTTCCATCGAAGATGCCAACGTAATGGCCGCAGGTCGCACAGGTGAATCGAGCAGAGGCAGAGGGATGCTCGGGGCATCCTCCTCCGTTTCCACTTCCTCCTCCTCCTCAGGCTTGGTAGTATCATCTTCCTCCTCCTCATCCATGGTGAGGACCACCTGCAATGGTGCAGGTTCAGGTTCAGGTCTGCGCATTGGTGTTGTGGGACCTGCAAAACACAATTGAGCTTATTGAGCTTATTAGAACAGAAGATTACACATTCTTGCACTGCTCTGGCACACGAAGGAGGAGCATCATTGCTCCAATAAATGAGACCAAGAGACATTACACAACAATGCATCATATGTTAGTACACATGGTAGTACATCTATGTGGAATTGAGTAACACAAAGTGTTGTGGAGACAGGATTAGTCTGAGATCGACAGATTGATAGGAGGAGCGTACATTCGTATATTGTAATGAAATGACGTTACATTACTTTAACTCTGCTTGACACATTACTCACGTGACACATCAGAGGGCTCGACAGCACCACGGGAGGTGGCTGCTCGACTGTGGCTCCCAACCAGAGCAGCAGCACGCTTCTCGATTCCACTTAGCAGCTGTAAGGCAGCAAAGCCCCCTCCCGTGCGCCTCTGCTGTGCCCTGTTGTTCGATATCTTCCTCTGCAAAAGTTGCAAAGTGCACGGCATAAACTCTATGATAGAGGTACTATCATGGAAAGACATTTTCACAGTTATAACAACTATCGGGGATCGGAGCTAATGATTGACACAAACATATCTCTCTCTAATACAATCGCCATTGAGGTACAAAAATGTCCCACTGTGTACAAAATATATTTCAATTCAGGAGATTTAATATTAAAATTATAATTACAATTATAATCACAATGTTCATCAATACAATATAAAATCTGTACTTTTACTGACGCAACCAGGCTGGTCCAACGCTTGCAGCATTGGTCGGACCCCCTCGCCTCATGGGAAGCCGATGAGACAATTCTGAAATCTCCACCCATATTTTTCTGTAGGCCCAGGGTAGAGGCTTCCCACTGTCACCCCAGGTTAACTCGTCCCACCTAGCGTACACCTCCTCAACGAGAGTCTCGTTCACTTCATCCAAGAAAGGCTTTGCCCTTTTGTGACCCCCTTCCGCACTCTCCAACGAGGAGGACATTGTATTTTATTTGCGTTTTGTATGTACCTTTTTTAATTTTCCTTACTTTGGCTTATTACTAATGTAAAGTCCTTACTCTACAGCTTCAAACCATACAAGGCACATTCCAGGGACAAGGCCACTCTGTGATAGGATAGATTGGTGAAAGATACTTAAGGGGTTGACAGTGGATGGGCAATGGCAGACATTTAGAGACCGCATGGATGAACTACAACAATTGTACATCCCTGTCTGGTGTAAAATAAAAAAGGGAAGGTGGCCCAACCGTGGCTATCAAGGGAAATCAGGGATAGTATTAAAGCCAAGGAAGTGGCATACAAATTGGCCAGAAATAGCAGCAAACCCGGGGACTGGGAGAAATGTAGAACTCAGCAGAGGAGGACAAAGGGTTTGATTAAGGCAGGGAAAATAGAGTACGAGAGGAAGCTTGCAGGGAACATTAAAACGGACTGCAAAAGCTTCTATAGATATGTAAAGAGAAAAAGGTTAGTAAAGACAAACATAGGTCCCCTGCAGTCAGAATCAGGGGAAGTCATAACGGGGAACAAAGAAATGGCAGACCAATTGAACAAGTACTTTGGTTTGGTATTCACTAAGGAGGACACAAACAACCTTCCGGATATAAAAGGGGTCAGAGGGTCTAGTAAGAAGGAGGAACTGAGGGAAATCCTTATTAGTCGGGAAATTGTGTTGGGAAATTGATGGGATTGAAGGCCGATAAATCCCCAGGGCCTAAAGGAGGTGGCCTTGGAAATAGCGGATGCATTGACAGTCATTTTCCAACATTCCATAGACTCTGGATCAGTTCCTATGGAGTGGAGGGTAGCCAATGTAATCCCATTTTTTAAAAAAGGAGGGAGAGAGAAAACAGGTAATTATAGACCGGTCAGCCTGACATCGGTAGTGGGTAAAATGATGGAATCAATTATTAAGGACGTCATAGCAGCGCATTTGGAAAGAGGTGACATGATAGGACCAAGTCAGCATGGATTTGTGAAAGGCAAATCATGCTTGACAAATCTTCTAGAATTTTTTGAGGATGTTTCCAGTAGAGTGGACAAGGGAGAACCAGTTGATGTGGTGCATTTGGACTTTCAGAAGGCTTTCGACAAGGTCCCACACCAGAGATTAATGTGCAAAGTTAAAGCACATGGGATTGGGGGATCATGTGCTGACGTGGATTGAGAACTGGTTGGCAGACAGGAGGCAAAGAGTAGGAGTAAATGGGTACTTTTCAGAATGGCAGGCAGTGACTAGTGGGGTACCGCAAGGTTCTGTGCTGGGGCCCCAGCTGTTTACATTGTGCATTAATGATTTAGATGAGAGGATTAAATGTATCTCCAAATTTGCAGATGACACTAAGTTGGGTGGCAGTGTGAGCTGTGAGGAGGATGCTATGAGGCTGCAGAGTGACTTGGATAGGTTAGGTGAGTGGGCAAATGCATGGCAGATGAAGTATAATGTGAATAAATGTGAGGTTATCCACTTTGGTGGTAAAAACAGAGAGACAGACTATTATTTGAATGGTGACAGATTAGGAAAAGGGGAGGTGCAACAAGACCTGTGTGTCATGGTACATCAGTCATTGAAGGTTGGCATGCAGGTACAGCAGGCGGTTAAGAAATCAAATGGCATGTTGGCCTTCATAGCGAGGGGATTTGAGTACAAAGAGGTGTTACTACAGTTGTACAGGGCCGTGGTGAGGCCACACCTGGAGTATTGTGTACAGTTTTGGTCTTCTAACTTGAGGAAGGACATTCTTGCTATTGAGGGAGTGCAGGAAAGGTTCACCAGACTGATTCCCGGGATGGCGGGACTGACATATCAAGAAAGACTGGGTCAACTGGGCTTGTATTCACTGGAGTTCAGAAGAATGAGAGGGGATCTCATAGAAACGTTTAAAATTCTGATGGGTTTAGACAGGTTAGATGCAGGAAGAATGTTCCCAATGTTGGGGAAGTCCAGAACCAGGGGTCACAGTCTAAAGATAAGGGATAAGCCATTTAGGACCGAGATGAGGAGAAACTTCTTCACCCAGAGAGTGGTGAACCTGTGGAATTCTCTACCACAGAAAGTTGTTGAGGCCAATTCACTAAATATATTCCAAAAGGAGTTAGATGTAATCCTTTCTACTGGGGGATCAAGGGGTATGGCGAGAAAGCAGGAATGGGGTAGTGAAGTTACAAATTCAGCCATGAACTCATTGAATGGCAGTGCAGGCTCGAAGGGCCGAATGGCCTACTCCTGCACCTATTTTCTATGTTTCTATGTTTCTATGTGACATTAGCTCTTTATTACAGGACTCCAGAAGAAGTGATGACCCTGCGTGGGACCTCCCTTTATATACTTGTGTGATCAGGTAAGGAGTGTCTCCCACAAGTTCACCCGCTGTGGTCATGGTGTGCATCTAAGTTGAGTGTATACAGTAATACAGTGGTGTTACATTGTAGTTACAAACATGACATCACCTTCCCCCCACCCCGCAAAGTCTTACTGGGATCATAGGTTTAGTCTTTCAGGTGGTCTACGCTCCCTGGTGGAGTGCCGCAGTTGGGGTTCTGGTTGTTGGACACTGACGTGAGTGTCTGTCACCTGTGGTGATTCCGGTCTGTCCGGGCTGACCTCAGGGACTGTGCATTCTTCTGATTGCTCTTGTTGCATGTTCGCTGGCCGTAGTGTGAGCTCCATCTCATGGTCTTCTTCAGGTTCCTCCGTGCCCATGCTGAACTTTTTTTTTACTTGATCCAGATGCTTACGGCATATCTGGCCATTGTTGAGTTTTACCACGATGACCGCATTCCCCTCTTTGCCAATTACAGTACCCTCAAGCCATTTGGGCCCCATGGCGTGATTGAGGTCGAATACAGGATCATTTCTATTCATCTCCCCCTTGAATTACGGTCATGGTACTCGTTTTGTGACTTGCACTTGCCCTCAACTATGTCGGACAGGACTGGGTGGATAGAAACATAGAAACATAGAAAATAGGTGCAGGAGTAGGCCATTCGGCCCTTTGAGCCAGCACCGCCATTCAATAAGATCATGGCTGATCATTCCCTCAGTACCCCTTTCCTGCTTTCTCTCCATACCCCTTGATCCCTTTAGCTGTAAGGGCCATATCTAACTCCCTCTTGAATATATCCAATGAACTGACATCAACAACTCTCTGCGGCAGGGAATTCCACAGGTTAACAACTCTCTGAGTGAAGAAGTTTCTCCACATCTCAGACCTAAATGGCCTACCCCTTATCCTAAGACTATGTCCCCTGGTTCTGGACTTCCCAATGAGGGACAACCAAGTTTTGAGTGTCCGTTTCATGAGTAGTTCTGCGGGCGGGACCCCCGTGAGCAAGTGCGGGCGGGATCTATAGGCCAGCAGGAGGCGTGATAGGCGGCATTGTAGGGAGGGTCCTTGAATCCTGAGCATACCTTGCTTAATGATTTGGACTGCACGTTCCGCCTGGCCATTGGAGGCCGGCTTGAACGGTGCAGTCCTGACGTGGTTGATGCCATTGCCCGACATAAACTCCCGCAATTCATAGCTCGTAAATCAAGGGCCATTATCACTAACCACGATGTCTGGCAAGCCATGGGTTGCAAAGATCGCACATAGGCTTTCCAAGATGGTGGATGACGTGCATGAATTCAGGATGATGCACTCAATCCATTTCGAGTACGCATCTACTACAATGAGGAACATCTTCCCCATGAGCAGGCCCACGTAGTCAACGTGAATGCGTGACCATGGCTTAGTGGGCCAGGGCCACGGGCTGAGCGGGGCCTCCCTGGGGACATTACCCAGCTGGGCACAGGTCGTGCACCTGCGAACACAGTGTTCCATGTCTGAATCAATTCCAGGCCACCAAACGTGTGACCGGGCAATGGCCTTCATCATCACAATGCCTGGGTGCTCGCTGTGGAGTTCCCTGATGAATGCCTCCCTGCCCTTCTGAGGCATGACTACCCGGCTGCCCCATAGTAGGCAGACGGCTTGGATAGAGAGCTCATCCATGCGCCTGTGGAACGGTCTGACCTCCTCAGGGCATGCTCCATGTACGGGCGCCCAATCCCCAGTCAGGACACATTTCTTAATCAAGGATAGGAGGGGATCTCTGTTTGTCCAGATTTTGATCTGGCGGGCTGTGATGGAGGAGCCTGCACTGTCAAAGGCATTGACAGCCATGACCATCTCAGCGCTTTGCTCAGCTGCTCCCTCGGTGGTGGCCAGTGGGAGCCTGCTGAGCACATCAGCGCAGTTTTCAGTGCCGGGCCGGTGCCGGATGGAGTTTCATAAGCAGCCAGCGTGAGGGCCCACGGCTGTATGCGAGCTGATGCGTTGGTATTGACAGCCTTGCTGTCTGACAACAGGGATGTGAGTGGCTTGTGGTCCGTCTCTAATTCAAACTTCCTACCAAATAGTTACTGATGCATTTTTTTTATACCATAGACACATGCAAGCGCTTCCTTCTCGACCATTCCATATCCCCGTTCTGCTTGAGAGAGCGACCTGGAGGCATAAGCCACTGGTTGTAGTTGACCCTCAGCATTACCCTGCTGCAACACGCACCCAACCTCATAGGACGATGCATCACATGTCAGAACTAAACGTTTACAGGGGTCGTACAGGGCCAACAACTTGTTTGAACAAAGTAGGTTTCGCGCCCGATCAAAAGCCTGACAGTCCCCCCAAAACCAATCGCAACCCTTACGCAGGAGCACATGTAGCAGCTCCAACAATGTTCTCAAGTTCGGCAGAAAGTTCCCGAAATAGTTCAAGAGTCCCAGGAATGAACACAGCTCCGATGTGTTGCAGGGCCTGGGTGCTCGTCGAATCGCCTCTGTTTTGGATTCGGTGGGCCGAATCCCATCTGCAGCAACCCTCTTGCCCAGAAACTCAACCTCAGGAGGTAAGAACATGCATTTAGACTTCTTGAGTCACAGGCCTACTCGGTCCAGTTGGTGTAGCATCTCCTCCAGGTTGTGGAGGTGTTCCTCGGTGTCTCGACCCGTGATGAGGATGTAGTCCTGGAATACAATCGTTCCCGGAATGGATTTAAGCAGGCTTTCCATGTTACGTTGAAAAATCGCGGCCGCTGATCGAATGCCAAACTTGCACCTGTTACACGCAGACAGTCCCTTGTACGTGGTGATGGTGGTCAGTAGTTTGGATTCATCGGCCAGTTGCTGGGTCATATAGGCTGAAGTGAGGTCCAACTTGGTGAACAGATTGCCGCCTGCCAGCCTGGTGAAGAGGTCCTCCGCTCTTGGGAGCGGGTATTGGTCTTGTAGGGACACCCGATTGATGGTGGCCTTGTAGTCGCCACAGATACTGACAGAACCATCCGCTTTTAGAACGGGAACGATGGGGCTCGCCCAGTCGCTGAATTCAACAGGCGAGATGATGCCTTCTCGCAACAGCCGTTCCAATTCGCTCTCGATTTTTTTCCCGCATCACATATGGCACTGCCCTGGCTTTGTGGTGCACTGGCCTGGCATCCGGGGTGATGTGTATCACTACTTTAGTGTCTTTGAAAGTCCCGACGCCAGGTTGGAATAGTGACTCGAATTGTTATAGGACTTGTGAGCACAAACTTCGCTCCACCGAAGACACTGCGTGAATATCCCCACATTTCCAGTTCTTCTCGGCTAACCAGCTCCTCCCCAACAGTGCTGGACCATTGCCCGGGACAATCCAGAGTGGCAGCCGGTTCACTAACCTATTGTGTGTGACAGCCATCATTGCACTGCCTAGCACCGGAATGATTTCTTTGGTGTAAGTCCGTAATTGTGTCTCAATACGCTCTAATTTGGGTCTCCTGGCTTTGAATGGCCATAGCTTCTCGAATTGCTGAACGCCCATGAGTGACTGGCTGGCCCCAGTGTCCAGCTCCATGTGTACTGGGATACCGTTCAACAAAACCCTCATCATCATTGGTGGCGTTTTGGTGTATGACCTGTGAATATTCGCCGCATGGACCCGCTGAACCTCGGCGTCCATCGATTTGTCCCAAAAGTCATCCTGCCTCACAGAACCCTCTTCTGGTCCATCTGCCTCATATATTAGTCTGGTTGCAGGTTTTCTGCACATTTGAGCTAAATGGCCACTGAGATTGCAGCTTCTGCAGACAAACTGTTGGAATCTGCAAGATCTGGCTGAGCGTTTTCCCCCACACCTCCAGCATGAGTTAAAGTTTCCATTGTTGGGGACAAAGGGACTATGGCCAGGAATTCCGTGCTGACTGTCCCTTTGACTGCTCTTAAGTACCCTATTAGTGGGTGTCAATGGCCCCATCCCGGGCCGCATTGTCCACTGTGATGGCGTGAACGCCCGTTCAGCCTGCCATTGTCTCTGTTGAGGTCCTGCTCTGGGGTCTATTGCTGCCTGGTAAATGTCGGACTGCCCCTGCCTGCCTGCGGGGCTCTGAGTAGCATTGATGATGTTGACTCCCTGATCCATCGCCGTATTAGAGTCTTTGGTCTCAATTAACTTGCAAAAAATTCCCGCTTGACCAATACCCTCTATAAAGAAGTCCCTTAGCATCTCCCCCCTGCAGGCATCTGTGAACTTACAGAGGCTGGCCAAACGCCGGAGGTCCGCTACAAAGTCCGGTATGCTCTGTCCTTCACGACGTCGGTGGGTGTAGAATCTGTGTCGAGCCATGTCTATGCTGCTCACCGGTTTGAGGTGCTCCCCGATTAATTTGATAAGCTCTTCAAAGGTTTTGTCTGACAGCTTTTCGGATGCCAGTAAGTCCTTCATGAGCGCATAAGTCTTTGGCCCGCAGTCGGTCAGGAGATGAGCCCATCGCTTGTCGGCCACTGCATCCCCCAGCCAGTCTTTAATAATGAAGCTTTGCTGAAGCCTCTCGACAAAATCGTCCCAGTCTTCCCCAACACAGTACCGTTTCTCTGTGCTACCGGTGGCCATTCTCGTGGGTCGTGAATTTCCATTTCTCATCGCCAATGTAAAGTCATTACTCTACAGTATGAAACCACACGAGGCACATTCCAGGGACAAGGCCACTCTGTGACCTTAGGTCTTTATTACAGGACTCCAGAAGAAGTGATGACCCTGCGTGGGATCTCCCTTTATATACCTGTGTGATCAGGTAAGGAGTGTCTCCCACAAGTTCACCACCTGTGGTCAAGGTGTGCATCTAAGTTGAGTGTTTACAGTAATACAGTAGTGTTACATTGTAGTTACAAACATGACAATTAATATTAATATTCTCTTCTATCAATATTATCTTTTTTACAAATTAAGTCTCTTCTTTCTCTCTTTTTCCTTCTTTAATCACTCTCTTTCCTCCACTGTTTTTGCTCTTCTCCTTCTCTCTCTCTCTTTTTCTCTCTCTCCCCCACCCTAAACGGCCTTCTACGCATATGTGGATGACCCCTGACCTCCCAAAACGCGGGAAAGGCTGTCAATCAAAAAAAAAATCGTATGCGCAGAAGGCTGTTGCTAGGGAAGCTTTTGCCTTCCACATCGCTGGCCGTTCGCTGGGCCCATGTAACATCGCTGACCTTTTGCATTGCCCATTTCACATTGCTAGCCTATTGCCAAGTGGAAAATCGCGATCCATAAAATGGCCGATGTTTCAACAATCGGTAAGGCTAAGACATCGACTATCGCTGGAACATCGCCCATTTTTTGGGTGATATACAGCAAAGTGGAAAGTCTAGCCCATAATTTTTTTAAGAAGACCACTCCTGCTCTTCCCAGCTGCACGTTTAGGTAAGTATATTTAAAATAATTACCTTTATGGATGAGTCCCGAATGAGTCCCTTTAAGGACTCCATCATCATCATAGGCAGTCCCTCGAAATCAAGCAAGTGAGTTCTTAGGTGACTGAACAGTCCAACACAGGAATTACAGTCTCTGTCACAGGTGGGACAGACAGTCGTTGAAGGAAAGGGTGGGTGGGGAGTCTGGTTTGCCGCACGCTCCTTCCGCTGCCTGCGCTTGTTTTCTGCATGCTATTGGCGATGAGACTCCCGGATGCTCTTCCTCCACTTAGGGTAGACTTTGGCTAGGGACTCCCAGGTGTACGTGGACCACTTTCCATACCTCGGGAGCCTATTATCAGCAAGGGCTGACATCGACAACGAGGTTCAACACCTCCTTCAGTGCGCCAGTGTAGCCTTCGGCCACCTGAGGAAGAAAGTGTTCAAAGACCAGGACATCAAATCTGGCACCAAGCTTATGGTCTACAGAGCTGTAGTGATACCTGCCCCCCTACATGGCTCAGAGATGTGGGCCATATACAGTAGACACTTCAAATCGCTGGAGAAATACCACCAACGCTATCTCCGCAAGATCCTGCAAATCCTCTGGGAGAACGGACGCACCAACATTAGTGTCTTCGATCAGGCCAACATCCCCAGCATCGAAGCACTGACCACACTCGACCAGCTCCGTTGGGCAGGCCACATTGTTTGCATGCCTGACACAAGACTTTAAGGTCTACCTGTTAGGCCGCATGTAGACCTGCTTTACCTGGCCTCAGGCCAAACCAATCTTGCAGTGGGGGCATTAGCTGCAGGCCCTGGATGGAAATTTTTTGGTCTATACCAACAGGCCTAATCTTTCCTTTTGGGGCTTGGAGGAGTTTTCCTGCTCCTCCTGGCCCCACAAATGAATTAAAAAACTCTTACCTTTTCGGCCTCTTCCGGGGCTGTTCACCTTCTGTCCTGGGTTAGCCTAGCAGGAAATCCTCAATGGCTTCCCTCTCTCAGGCCTGAGTTAAAACTGCAGGCGTGTCACAAAGTCATCAGGACCCGACGTGTACATATAAAGAAAGACCCTGCCGGCTTTGAACGGATGTCCTTGCCGCCTGCTCAGGAGAGCAGGTTAAAATCACAGGCGACAGGAACCTGGCAGCTTCAGGGTGGGTAAGTAACATGGGGCATTTTAGCTGCCCGCCCACTCGAGTTCCCCCAGGCAGGTAGGATGTTAGATCGCAATCACGTTTTCTGCTGATGATGCAAGACCGCCCACATTTACAGTATATTTGTAACAGGACTTGTATAATAATATTTCTTAATTATCTCTTTCAACTTCACAACCCCAAAATGAACTAATATCTAATATTTAATCACTGTGAACATTGTGTTTTGTTGCTATTGGTTGCAGCTATAATTCATTTTAAATGACAGTTATCTTGAAATTGCCATGTTGCTACAGGCACCCTCCTTAAAATCCAACAAAGATTTAGAACATCTCCTTCATATGCAATATAGACGATTAGAGAAAATAAACATTAAACGTGTTGCTGTATTTTCCAGCCTTGAATTGTGTAAATAAACTGGGGATAAAAATTGCTTCTCAAAGGCAGGGAAAAAACAATGTTCTAAAACCTTGAAAGAGCCTCAGTTATTAAAGAGTGCAGTTTTCTTTTTTGCGCAAAGTGTTTTAATAATATGTTCTGAATCTTGAGGTATTAAGGCATTTGTAAACATCTGCAGGGTTCATGAAGAAAATGTAGTTAACATAAATGGTATAGCCTTATGGTTTCCTGCAGTTAAAGAAATAACTCACATTTATATAGCGCCTTTTATGACCTCAGGACATTCTAAAATATTTCACAACTAATTATGTTGTTTTGAAATGTAGTCGCTGTTGTAATTTAGGTAAACAATGGCAGCCAATTTGCACAGATCAAGGTTCCACAAACAGCAATAAGATAAACTACCTAGATTATCTGTTTTCTTTAGAGATTATTGGTTGCGATGGTAAATGTTGGCCAGTAAAACTGGGAAAACCTCCCTGCTTTTCTTCAAATGGGGCCATAGGATTGTCTACATCCATCCAAGAGGACCTCAATTTTAACATCTCATCTGAAAGACAGTACCTCAGACAGTGTAGCACTTCCTCAGTACTGCATTGAAGTGCCAGCCTAGTTTATGTATTCGTCTCTGAAGTGGACCTTGAACCAATAACCTTTTGACTCAGAGGCGGAAGTGTTACCACTGAGACTGAGCCAAGGCTATGTGCTGTGAATTGCTGTGGTTCGAAGGTCTTAAACAGAATGTGACAACTTCTTCTCTCTCCACCTTCTCCTTTCCAAAAGGTGCTAGGATATAGTTCCACGGGAGATAGCAGCTATTTTGCCCAAATGCCTATTTTTCATGTGTGACCTTAGGCAATGAGTGACTCCACCATGGCTGGGCATCATAGCTAAGTCTGATCCTGTACCTGCTTGAAGTTAAAAAAATGCCTTCAGTGCACTATATGTTGTGATGTTGTCCTAGAAATTGGTTGGCACCAACTGGGCACAGGGATTGATCAAAGGTAGGCCCATGACGCACCGATATTGGGTCTCATTTGTATGAGATTGCTGAGCTGCAGATGCCAGCTGGGCTTCCTCAGGCAACTCGCCAGCAAAGAGGATTTCAACTTTGAGCTGCTGCATCACCGGCAGTGGCCCTCAGGTAGATCCTGGGGGCTGGTGGTGGACGGAGACAGAAGAGGCAATAGGGAAGGAACAGGGAAACGATGAGGAGGAAGGAGGCGATGGGCCGGGGGGGAGGACGAGTTCAGGAGAGGGAAGAATTGATCAGAGGGAATGATTGTGAGGGAGGGAGAAGAGATTGGGGTGGCGGGGGGAGGGGGCGGTGATGGGCAATGGGCGGATACGATTGTAAGCGATGGGTGATCAGGAGAGGGGAGAAATGATCAGGAGGAGACCGAGCTGGGAGCGCCAACAGTTTTCAGCACTGCAGTGAACACCAGTGGCAGGCCGGGACCATAAAAGGAGCGGTGAGCAGCCCCTGGACAGCGTGGAGGCCCTGACCTGCGAGAGAACACCAGAGGCAGGTCGGGGCCATAAAAGGAGCGGCGCGCGGCCTCGGGAGCAGCGTGGAGGCATACTACTTCAAGGAGCAGCGCGAGCTGGTGCAGGAGGGCAACGGCAGTGAAGAGGGATGTCATCAAGGTCCCAGGTTGGTGATTGGAGCGTGGGCAGATACAGCAGGAGGGGTGAGGTCGGGGCGAAGGAGCGGCAAGAAACTGTAGAGCGACGTGATCGGGGCCCAGGAGAGGCGAGAGTTTGGGGTCCAGAAGAGGCGAGGGCCCAGGTGCAGCATGGGCCAGCCCACACTGCGATATGTGCGTGAACTAGGTCCGTGCAACAGAGCTGGTCTCCAGTTGTCTTCGTTAATCCTTGCCACTGGACCAAGACCCAGCTCCGTCAAGCCCATGTGGTGGCTGGTGTGCAATGACCACCCCACGTTAAAAAAATCCAAGCACAGGCATCTTCGACCCCTCAGGATGTAGTTCAGGATCTGGAACATTAGATCCTTCATTGAAACACCTGTGAACTCATCCTTTTTTTGGCATGGAAGCAAGGCATCCTCGTTTCGAGGGACTGCCTATGATGATATGATGATGATGGACTCAGGAGGAGTACTCCAGCTCTTCCCGGCTCCACATTCAGGTAAATATTTTAAAACTTACCTTTTTGGTTGCGGCCTCAGGTAGACCACATTTCCAGCATAGTGCTGGCTGCATTTCGGCCAGCCAATTTTGCTACAGGGTTCTCAAACAGGGGTGAGGCCACCCGCCTTATTACATATGCAAAGGACCTAACACCATTTCTAGGGACACTGAATGTGTCTTTTTTTGCCTTTGCCAATATGGCAGATGGCGCACTACCGGTGCACAATGAGACTGTGTCCGGCGCCTGCCATACTGGATGCTGACGTGCCCATGTAGTTCCTGAAAAATGGGCATGGTGCCATCAAATTTCTAGGCCACTCTTTATAAATGTGTTTTTAGTTTCATTACATGTGGCACGCAGAGGGAAAATCTCTCCCCTACCCCATGTCTATAAACATACACTTTCCTGCAGGAGTCACTTGACTATGATCACTTTGATTGTTTGCAAAATTGAGAAAATGCAGTCCCAGACCTTTCAGTCAAAGGAAAATCTACAGAAACATAGAAACATAGAAAATAGGTGCAGGAGTAGGCCATTCGGCCCTTCTAGCCTGCACCGCCATTCAATGAGTTCATGGCTGAACATGCAACTTCAGTACCCCATTCCTGCTTTCTCACCATACCCCTTGATTCCCCCAGTAGTAAGAACTTCATCTAACTCCTTTTTGAATATATTTAATGAATTGGCCTCAACAACTTTCTGTGGTAGAGAATTCCACAGGTTCACCACTCTCTGGGTGAAGAAATTCCTCCTCATCTCAGTCCTAAATGGCTTCCCCCTTATCCTTAGACTGTGTCCCCTGGTTCTGGACTTCCCTAATATTGGGAACATTCTTCCTGCATCTAACCTGTCTAACCCCGTCAGAATTTTAAACGTTTCTATGAGGTCCCCTCTCATTCTTCTGAACTCCAGTGAATACAAGCCCAGTTGATCCAGTCTTTCTTGATAGGTCAGTCCCGCCATCCCGGGAATCAGTCTGGTGAACCTTCGCTGCACTCCCTCAATAGCAAGAATGTCCTTCCTCAGGGTAGGAGACCAAAACTGTACACAATACTCCAGGTGTGGCCTCACCAAGGCCCTGTACAATTGTAGCAACACCTCCCTGCCCTTGTACTCAAATCCCCTCGCTATGAAGGCCAACATGCCATTTGCTTTCTTAACCGCCTGCTGTACCTGCATGCCAACCTTCAATGACTGATGTACCATGACACCCAGGTCTCTATGCACCTGCCCTTTTCCTAATCTGTCACCATTCAGATAATAGTCTGTCTCTCTGTTTTTACCACCAAAGTGGATAACCTCACATTTATCCACATTATACTTCATCTGCCATGCATTTGCCCACTCACCTAACCTATCCAAGTCGCTCTGCAGCCTCATAGAATCCTCCTTGCAGCTCACACTGCCACCCAACTTAGTGTCATCTGCAAATTTGGAGATACTACATTTAATCCCCTCGTCTAAATCATTAATGTACAGTGTAAACAGCTGGGGCCCCAGCACAGAACCTTGCGGTACCCCACTAGTCACTGCCTGCCATTCTGAAAAGTCCCCATTTACTCCTACTCTTTGCTTCCTGTCTGACAACCAGTTCTCAATCCACGTCAGCACACTACCCCCAATCCCATGTGCTTTAACTTTGCACATTAATCTCTTGTGTGGGACCTTGTCGAAAGCCTTCTGAAAGTCCAAATATACCACATCAACTGGTTCTCCCTTGTCCACTCTACTGGAAACATCCTCAAAAAATTCCAGAAGATTTGTCAAGCATGATTTCCCTTTCACAAATCCATGCTGACTTGGACCTATCATATTACCTCTTTCCAAATGCACTGCGATGACATCCTTAATAATTGATTCCATCATTTTACCCACTACCGATGTCAGGCTGACCGGTCTGTAATTCCCTGTTTTCTCTCTCCCTCCTTTTTTAAAAAGTGGGGTTACATTGGCTACCCTCCACTCCATAGGAACTGATCCAGAGTCAATGGAATGTTGGAAAATGACTGTCAATGCATCCACTATTTCCAAGGCCACCTCCTTAAGTACTCTGGGATGCAGTCCATCAGGCCCTGGGGATTTATCGGCCTTCAATCCCATCAATTTCCCCAACACAATTTCCCGACTAATAAGGATTTCCCTCAGTTCCTCCTCCTTACTAGACCCTCCGACCCCTTTTATATCCGGAAGGTTGTTTGTGTCCTCCTCAGTGAATACCGAACCAAAGTACTTGTTCAATTGGTCCGCCATTTCTTTGTTCCCCGTTATGACTTCCCCTGATTCTGACTGCAGGGGACCTACGTTTGTCTTTACTAACCTTTTTCTCGTTACATATCTATAGAAACTTTTGCAATCCGTCTTAATGTTCCCTGCAAGGTTCTTCTCGTACTCCATTTTCCCTGCCCTAATCAAACCCTTTGTCCTCCTCTGCTGAGTTCTAAATTTCTCCCAGTCCCCGGGTTCTCTGCTATTTCTGGCCAATTTGTATGCCACTTCCTTGGCTTTAATGCTATCCCTGATTTCCCTTGATAGCCACGGTTGAGCCACCTTCCCTTTTTTATTTTTACGACAGACAGGAATGTACAATTGTTGTAGTTCATCCATGCGGTCTCTAAATGTCTGCCATTGCCCATCCACAGTCAACCCCTTCAGTATCATTCGCCAATCTATCCTAGCCAATTCACGCCTCATACCTTCAAAGTTACCCTTCTTTAAGTTCTGGACCATGGTCTCTGAATTAACTCTTTCATTCTCCATCCTAATGCAGAATTCCACCATATTATGGTCACTCTTCCCCAAGGGGCCTCGCACAATGAGATTGCTAATTAATCCTCTCTCATTACACAACACCCAGTCTAAGATGGCCTCCCCCCTAGTTGGTTCCTCGACATATTGGTCTAAAAAAACATCCCTTATGCACTCCAGGAAATCCTCCTCTACCGTATTGCTTCCAGTTTGGTTAACCCAATCTATGTGCATATTAAAGTCACCCATTATAACTGCTGCACCTTTATTGCACGCACCCCTAATTTCATGTTTGATGCCCTCCCCAACATCACTACTACTGTTTGGAGGTCTGTACACAACTCCCACTAACGTTTTTTGTCCTTTGGTATTCTGCAGCTCTACCCATATAGATTCCACATCATCCAAGCTAATGTCCTTCCGAACTATTGCCTTAATTTGCTCCTTAACCAGCAATGCTACCCCACCTCCTTTTCCTTTTATTCTATCTTTCCTGAATGTTGAATACCCCTGGATGTTGAGTTCCCAGCCCTGATCATCCTGGAGCCACGACTCCGTAATCCCAATCACATCATATTTGTTAACATCTATTTGCACAGTTAATTCATCCACTTTATTGCGGATACTCCTTGCATTAAGACACAAAGCCTTCAGGCTTGTTCTTTTAACACCCTTTGTCCTTTTAGAATTTTGCTGTACAGTGGCCCTTTTTGTTCTTTGCCTTGGGTTTCTCTGCCCTCCACTTTTCCTCATCTCCTTTCTGTCTTTTGCTTTTGCCTCCTTTTTGTTTCCCTCTGTCTCCCTGCATTGGTTCCCATCCCCCTGCCATATCAGTTTATATCCTCCCCAACAGCACTAGCAAACACTCCCCCTAGGACATTGGTTCCGGTCCTGCCCAGGTGCAGACCGTCCGGTTTGTACTGGTCCCACCTCCCCCAGAACCGGTTCCAATGCCCCATGAATTTGAATCCCTCCCTGCTGTACCACTGCTCAAGCCACGTATTCATCTGAGCTATCCTGCGATTCCTACTCTGACTATCACGTGGCACTGGTAGCAATCCCAAGATTACTACTTTTGAGGTCCTACTTTTTAATTTAGCTCCTAGCTCCTTAAATTTGTTTCGTAGGACCTCATCCCTCTTTTTACCTATGTCGTTGGTACCAATGTGCACCACGACAACTGGCTTTTCTCCCTCCCTTTTTAGAATGTCCTGCACCCGCTCCGAGACATCCTTGACCCTTGCACCAGGGAGGCAACATACCATCCTGGAGTCTCGGTTGCGGCCGCAGAAACGCCTATCTATTCCCCTCACCATTGAATCCCCAATCACTATTGCTCTCCCACTCTTTTTCCTGCCCTCCTGTGCAGCAGAGCCAGCCACGGTGCCATGAACTTGGCTGCTGCTGCCCTCCCCTGATGAGTCATCCCCCTCAACAGTACCCAAAGCGGTGTATCTGTTTTGCAGGGGGATGACCACAGGGGACTCCTGCACTACCTTCCTTGCACTGCTCTTCCTGTTGGTCTTCCATTCCCTATCTGGCTGTGGACCCTTTCCCTGTGGTACGACCAACTCGCTACACGTGATACTCATGTCATTCTCAGCATCGTGGATGCTCCAGAGTGAATCCACCCTCAGCTCCAACTCCGCAACGCGGTCTGTCAGGAGCTGGAGGCGGATACACTTCCCGCACACGTAATCGTCAGGGACACCGGAAGTGTCCCTGAGTTCCCACATGGTACAGGAGGAGCATAACACCCGACCGAGCTCTCCTGCCATGACTTAACCCTTATATACACTTAAATTGGCAACAACAATGTTAAAAGTTACTCACTGATATAGAAGAGAAAAAAGAAAAACTACTCACCAATCACCAACCCTCTTGGCTGTGACGTCACCTTTTGATTTCTTTCTACTTCTTTTTTGCCTTCTCCCTGTAGCTGCACAAGTCACGCCTTTTATAGGCCTCTCCACGCACCTCCTCGACGCTGCTCCCGACTGCCGCCGACTCTGGGCCCCGGACTCCCTGCTGTGCCTTTTATAGGCCGCTCCACGCACCTCCTCGACGCTGCTCCCGACTGCCGCCGACGCTAGCCCCGGACTCCCTGCTGTGCCTTTTATAGGCCGCTCCACGCACCTCCTCGACGCTGCTCCCGACTCCCTGCTGTGCCTTTTATAGGCCGCTCCACGCACCTCCTCGATGCTGCTCCCGACTCCCTGCTGTGCCTTTTATAGGCCTCTCCACGCACCTCCTCGACGCTGCTCCCGACTCCCTGCTGTGCCTTTTATAAGCCGCTCCACGCACCTCCTCGACGCTGCTCCCGACTGCCGCCGACTCTGCTAAATGCTGAAGGCACATGATGCAGCCACGCTTTCTTGGGATTCACAAACTATTTCAGTCCCCTAGAAACTTATGGGGCTAGACTTTCCACTTTGTTCGCTAGGGCCCAAAAAATGGCCGATGTTCCAGCCTTAGCGATATTGCAGTCTTCATGATGCTAGAACATCGCCCACTTTTTGGATCACATTTTTCGGCTCGCGATAGTCCAGCGATGTGAAATGGGCGAAGCGACAGCCCAGCGATGTCACATCACCCAGCGATAGCCCAGCGTAAGCGAAGTGTACGCAATGATTTTTTTTTGGTTGGCCATGTTTTCCCGCGTTTCGGGAGGTCAGGGGTCATCCACACATGCACAGAAGGGGGAGAGTTATCGAGAGAAGAGAGAGAGAGAGAGATGGAGAGAGAGAAGGAAGGCAGAGACAGAGAGGTGAGAGAAAAGAGAGAGCGAGAGAGAAAGAAAGACCGAGAAATATGTCTGACAGCGATGAAAGTGGGAGAGATATGGAGACGGGGAGGAAGAGGGCCAAACCTTCTCCAAGGAGGCCAACGCGGCCCTTGTGGCAGAGGTGCACTCCCGCTGGGCCTAATTGACCGGGGTGGGGAGCATGGTGGGAAACCAGCACCACAGGCGTACCGCAGGTTATAGGGTGAGATAGCCGAGATTGTCTCATCTGCATCCCACGAGCCCAGGGACTCCGACCAGTGCCGTAAACACTGGAACAGCCTCGTTGCTTCAGCAAGAGTAATTTTAATGATCCACATTCGAAGTATAATAATCATTATAATGGTAATTCTCCTGAATTGAATGTAAGCTTGTTATTCTAACTTATATAACATATATCATCCTGCTAAGAACTGGACAGGGCCATGAACCGGTGCCCGTTTTGGCTGCTGTCACTTACACAGGGACCCAGCATGGACTGGGGGAGAGCTGCCTTTGCTCACTGTCTGGCCTGGGACACTTTTGGTCATCAGTTACTGTCATTGAATTGTGGACACAACCCCTATTAGCATATCACGTTTGAAACTGTTATGTATAAATGACATAACCTAGTCAAGTAGCTTTTGCCATGCTCTATTCACGTTCGCAGAAGAAGATATCTCATAATCGGGCTCAGCAGAGGTGCACCAGGGGAGGGCCTGCTGTAATACAGACCCTCACCGACCTGGAGGAACGTGCTGCAGCATTAATGGGGGCCCACAGTCGCTCGGTCACCACCCGTTGTGTTGTCGGACCATCACAAGCACTACATGAGTAATGTGTCAAGCAGTGTAAGAGCTATGTGACAGTATTTCATTCTCATATCATAAACGAATGATGTCATGTTATGCATGCAGCCTCTATGCGACTCTCTGCCATGCTCAGGTCGACAACATAAGAACATAAGAGCAGTCCATCTGGTCATCTGTCCACTTCTCTGTCCGCGTCCCATAAACCCTCACTCCCTTATCATTTGGTCTATCTGTGACTGATCCAGCCTCCACAGCTCTCTGGTGCAGTGATTTCCACATAGAGATACTGCCATAGATACCACCATATAATGCATTAATATGTAATGTTTCTCTGTCACATTTATGGGATTAGTGGTGTTCCTCCTACGTATGCAAGCGTGGCGCAACAATGCTTTCTGCTCTAATAATCTCAATTGTGTCTTGCAGCTTTACCAGCTCCAGAGGCGCAATGGGTGGAAAGACGCTCACATGGACCTGACCCACTGCATGCGTCATTCACCACGGGTGGTGAAGAGAAGGAGACCACCGAGCCCGAGGAGGAGAAGGAGGAATACCTGGAGACAGAGGAGGATGCCCCTTGCATTCCTCTGTCTGGGGAACCTGCGGCCACGATGGGGATCCCAACTGAGGAGGTACCGGAACCGAGCAACAAGCAGATGGCGACGCCAAGGCGCACATTGGTGCTGTCGCAGACCCCACGGAGGCCGGGTCAGCGGCTTGAGCAAAGGCCTACCCTGGACCACCGCGTGGAGCGCCTGGCACGACTGTGCGAGGAGTCTGTCGCGATCCAGCGCGAGCAGCTCCAGGTGCTTGTGGGATTCGCGCAGGAATTCTCCCGGGTGCCTGCTAGCCAAGCGGAGGCAACGCAGCAGATGATCCTAGAGTTGCGTGGAACCTCCGCCTCCAACCTTGCCATGCGGCATGCATTCTTGGCCGTACACGGTGCTACACCCCGAGCTCCCGTGACCACAAGCACCAGCACACAGGCGTGTCAGGAGGATGCACCACCTCCTGACTCGGAAGGCGATCCCCCTGTTTTGTCTTCCTCGCCAATAGCCCGCCCAACAGGCGATCGTCCCAGCATGTCCCCCACCACGGCAGGAAGTCTCGCCATCGCCCACTGCACGCCGCTTCGCAGCAGTATCCGGGGACCAAAATGGGTGGGTGAGACAACGGCATGGGGGGTGGGGAGGGTGCAGGATCTGGAGAGAAACATGGCCGCAGGTAGGGAGGGGGGTGCAATCTTTTTAATATTGTTCCTATTGTTTACATTTATTGTTGATGTTGTCGTTTCACTGTTGGGGTGTGGGTGGGGGCGGGGGGTGGGGGGGTGTTGGTTGGGGCGGGGGGTGGGGAGTGGGATGGTGTTTTGGTGTTTGTAATTGAAAAATTATGTTCAAAAGTTGTAATTTTATTAAAACCATTTTATTTCACTTTACAATTGTTGTGCCTTGTCTTCTAATAATGTAAGTTAAAATAGAACATTGGTGCAACTCTTGTTAAACGATGTCCAGGCCAGACCAAGTAAGTATGAAATGTCACTTATTTATATAAATATAAGCAAACATCTATTTGTGAGTGTATCTACCTTTAAAAGGCTCTTAAGCATCCCTGATTATAATCGCTCAACCATTGATGGCCGTGCCTTCAGCTGCTAGGCTCTAAGCTCTGGAACTCCCTGCCTAAACCTCTCCGCCTCTCTAGCTCTCTTTCCTCCTATAAGACACTCCTTAAAACCTACCTCTTTGACTAAGCTTTTGGTCATCTGCCGTAATTCCTTCTTGTGTGGCTCGGTGTCAAATTTTTGTTTTATAATACTCCTGTGAAGTGCCTTGGGACATTTTGCTATGTTAAAGGCGCTATATAAATACAAATTGTTGTTGTGCCCATTTTCCTCATTTCCCCTTCCACCTGGACATTAGTTGGACAGATCATTACCTGAGGTGAGCACTGCCGGTCATGACCCGAACAGAGCTGTATATCTGGGCTCAAGTTGCTCAATAGGCTAGACATTCCCTCCTTGCACAGACCTGTCTCTCTGGCACGGCTGTAAGTGCCTAGAAGCAGGGGAGGAAGTTCTGCTGCTTACTGCAATCCTGCAGAGCCTACACCAGTGCTAATGGCTGACAGCTACAAGATTTCCTGAGTGCCGTCCAAAAACAGAAGCCTGAAGGCCACCAACACTGAAGCTTCAGGACAGAACCTGAAAACAAAAATTTCTATTTTGAACCCTCCCTGTCCTTGCTACCTGCCTTTTTCAGAAGTTGTGGCTCAGTGGGTAGCACTCTCGCCTCTGAGTCAGAAGGTTGTGGGTTCAAGGTCCACTCCAGAGACTTAAGAACAAAATCTAGGCTGACACTCTAGTGCAGTACCGAGAGACTGCTACACTGTCGGAGGTGCTTGTCTTTCGGATGAGGCGCGAAACAAAGACCCCGACCGCCCTCTCAGGAGGACATAAAAGATCCCACGGCACTATTTTTAAGAAGAACAGGGGAGTTATCCCCGGTGTCCGACCCAAAATTTGTCCCACAGCCAACATTACCAAAACAGATTATCTGGCCATTATCACATTGGAGTTTATGGGACCTTGCTGTGCGCAATTTGGCTGCCACGTTTCCTACATTATAACAGTGACGACACTTCAAATGTACTTAATTGGCGGGAAAGTGCTAAGGGATGTCCTGAGGTCATGACAGGTGCTATATAAATGCAAGACATTCTTTCTTTTCTCAACATGGGCTGGGAGTAAGGCCCAGGACAATTTCTTCTGCGAGTACTTCTTTAGTGGCACCAATATAGTGCTGAGACAGGGAACTGAGGAGGGAGGTGCCGTAACTTTCCTCCCTCCACACTCACATAGCAATTCCGTGCTTGTGCCTGCTGTACTGACAGGCACTTACCCCCTCACCCTGGATCCCCAGGAAATCCTTGGACAATGCAAAGGGGGAGGAGAGTTCACCGGGTTGGGGGTAATATATTAACATGGAAGAGGATTGGCTAACTAACAGAAAACAGAGAGTCGGGATAAATGGTTCATTCTCTCGTTGGCAATCAGTAACCAGTGGGGTGCCGCAGGGTTCAGTGCTGGGACCCCAACAATTTACAATCTATATTAACGACTTGGAAGAAAGGACCTAGTGTAACGTAGTCAAGTTTGCTGACGATACAAAGATGGCAGGAAAAGCAATGTGTGGGGAGGACACAGAAAATCATAGACAGGCTGAGTGGGCAAAAATTTGGCAGATGGAGTATAAGGTTGGAAAGAGTGAGGTCATGCACTTTGGCAGAAAAAAATCAAAGAGCAAGTTATTATTTAAATGGAGAAAGATTGCAAAGTGCTGCAGTACAGCGGGACCTGGGGGGTACTTGTGCATGAAACACAAAATGATAATATGCAGATACAGCAAGTGATCAAAGACTTTTTTGTACTGGGCATTGGCCACGAGACCATCCTACAAAAACCTTTGACTGTAGAGACACCAACCCTCATTAAGGCCATTGCGATAGCACAGGCGTTTATGACCACCAGTGATAACACTAAACGAATCTCTCAGCATACAAGTGCTAGCAATGTTCATAAATTAACTGGAACTGTGTTTGCAAGCAGAAATGTACAGGACAGAAACCACAAGTCTGCACCTGCCAGCAGGCCTCAGGTGACCCAGATGACTCAGAATCCGCAACAAAGGATGAATGCAAGGCAATTCACACCTTGTTGGCGTTGTGGAGGCTTCCGTTCAGCCTATTCATGCCGCTTCAAAGGGTAAGTTTGCAAGAGCTGTGGAACAATGGGGCATCTCCAAAGAGCTTGCAGACGAGCTGCAAGCTCTGCAAAACCTGCTAACCACCACGTGGCAGAGGAAATTCGGTCCATGGTGGATCAAAGCAATTTCGAGCCTCAGAAAGAGGAGGCAGATGCTGAAGTACACGGAATGCACACATTTTCGATGAAATATCCACCTATACTGCTAAACGTAAAATTGAATGGCTTACCCGTAGCCATGGAACTGGACACTGACACTAGCCAATCCATCATGAGTAAAAAGATGTTTGAGAGACTGTTGTGCAATAAAGCATTCAGACCAGCCCTGAGCCCCATCCACACGAAACTAACAACGTACACCAAAGAATGTATCACTGTCCTGGGCAGCGCTATGGTCAAGGTCACCTATGAGGGCACGGTGCATGAACTACCACTCTGGATTGGCCCCACACTGCTTGGAAGGAGCTGGCTGGGCAAAATCCGCTGGAACTGGGATGACATTCGAGCGCTATCACATGTCAATGAGGCCTCTTAACAAATTACCTTCCCTTTTTGAGCCAGGCATTGGAAACTTTTCCGGGGCGAAGGTGTGGATCCACTTGGTCCCAGAGGCACGACCCATTCACCACAAGGCGCGAGCGGTACCTCACATGATGAGGGAGAGAGTGGAAATCGAGCTGGACAGGCTGCAATGTGAGGGCATTATCTCCCCAGTGGAATTCAGCGAGTGGGCCAGCCCGATTGTTCCAGTACTCAAAAGTGATGGCACGGTCAGGATTTGCGGCGATTATAAAGTAACTATTAATCGTTTCTCGCTACAGGACCAATACCCGCTACCTAAGGCAGATGACCTATTTGCGACGCTGGCAGGAGGTAAGACGTTCACCAAGCTCGACCTGACTTCGGCCTACGTGACGCAGGAGCTGGAGGAGTCTTCGAAGGGCCTCACATGCATCAACACGCACAAGGGACTGTTCATCTACAACAGATGCCCGTTTGGAATTCGGTCGGCTGCAGCGATCTTCCAGAGAAACATGGAGAGCCTACTCAAGTCGGTACTACGCACAGTGGTTTTTCAGGACAACATGTTGGTCACGAGACGGGACACTGTTGTGCACCTACAAAATCTGGAGGATGTCCTCCAGCAACTGGATCGTGTTGGGCTGTGGCTGAAGAGGTCGAAATGGGGCCGACGGTATTCAGCCCACAGACGCCAAGACAGAGGCTATCAGGAACGTGCGCAGGCCACAGAAGGTCACGGAGCTGCGGTCGTTCCTGGGACTCCTCAACTATTTTGATAACTTCCTACCAGGGTTAAGCACCCTTTTAGAGCCCCTACATGTGTTATTGCACAAAGATGAGAACTGGGTATGGGGAAAAAACACAAGTAATTGCTTTTGAAAAAGCCAGAAACATTTTATGCTCCAACAAGCTGCTTGTATTGTATAACCCGTGTAAAAGCATGTGACACGTCGTCGTACGGAGTCGAGTGTGTATTACAACAAGCTAACGTTGCGGGGAAGTTGCAACCTGTCGCCTATGCCTCCAGGAGCTTGTCTAAGGCCGAGAGGGCCTACAGCATGATTGAGAAAGAGGCATGAGCGTGTGTGTTCGTGATAAAGAAAATGCATCGGTACCTGTTTGGCCTCAAATTTGAGCTGGAAACTGATCACAAGCTCCTCACATCCCTGTTCGCTGAAAACAAGGGGATAAATACTAATGCCTCAGCCTGCATACAAAGGTGGGCACTCGCGCTATCGGCGTATAACTATACTATCCGCCACAGGCCAGGCACCGAGAACTGTGCGGATACTCTCAGTCAGCCACCATTGCCCACCATGGGGGTGGAAATGGCGCAGCCTGCAAACTTGTTGATGGTGGCGCATCCCGCAGACTTGTTGATGGTCATGGAAGCGTTTGAAAATGATAAATCACCTGTCACGGCCCGCCAGATTAGGACTTGGACCAGCCAAGATCCTCTGCTGTCCCTAGTAAAAAGCTGTGTACTGCATGGGAGCTGGGTCAGCATCCCTGTTGAAATGCAAGAGCTAATCAAGCCGTTCCAGCGGCGAAAAGACGAGCTGTCCATTCAGGCAGACTGCCTGTTGTGGGGTAACCGTGTAGTGCTACCCAAAAAGGGCAGGGAGACGTTCATCTCAGATCTCCACAGCACACACACCCGGGTATAGTAATGATGAAAGTGATAGCCAGATCCCACGTGTGGTGGCCCGGTCTCGACTCTGAATTAGAGTCCTGTGTACGGCAATGCAGCGTGTGTGCTCAGTTGAGCAACGCGCCCAGAGAGTCACCACTGAGTTTGTGGTCCTGGCCATCCAGACCATGGTCAAGGATCCATGTCGACTATGCAGGCCCGTTTCTCGGTAAAATGTTCCTGTGGTGGTAGATGCTTTTTCGAAATGGATTTGTAAAGCCCTTACTCGACAGTATGAAACCACACGAGGCACATTCTGGGGACAAGGTCACTCTGTGACCTTAACTCTTTATTCACAGGACTCCAAAGATGCTGACCCTGCATGGGACCTCCCTTTTTATACCTGTGCAATCAGATAAGGAATGTCTCCCACAAGTTCACCCCCTGTGGTCAAGGTGAACATCTAGATTGAGTATATACAGTAATACAGTGGTGTTACATTGTGGTTACATGCATGACAGGATTGAATGTGAAATAATGTCGGGAAGCATCAGCACTGCCACCATTGAAAGCCTGAGGGCCATGTTTGCCACCCACGGCCTGCCTGACATAACTGGTCAGTGACAACGGTGCCGAATTTAAAGAATTCATGACCCGCAATGGGATCAAACATGTCACCTCGGCCCCGTTTAAACCAGCCTCCAATGGGCAGGCAGAGCGGGCAGCACAAACAATCAAACAGAACCTTAAACGAGTCACAGAAGGCTCACTCTAAATCCGCCTGTCCCGAGTACTACTCAGCTACCGCACGAGACCCTACTCGCTCACATGGGTACCCCCGACTGAGCTACTCATGAAAAGGACACTTAAAACCAGACTCTCGCTGGTTCACCCCAACCTGCATGATCAGGTAGAGAGCAGGCGGCAGCAACAAAATGTAAATGATGGTCGCGCCACTGTGTCACGGGAAATTGATCTGAATGACCCTGTGTATGTGCTAAACTATGGACATGGTCCCAAGTGGATCGTGGGCACGGGTGATAGCTAAAGAAGGGAGTAGGGTGTTTGTAGTCAAACTAAACAATGGACAAATTTGCAGAAAGCACCTGGACCAAACGAGGCTGCGGTTCACAGACTGCCCTGAACAACCCACAGCAGACACCACCTTTTTCGAGCCCACAACACACATCAAAGGGATCAACGACACCACCCCGGGCCAGGAAATTGAACCTATCATGCCCAACAGCCGAGCAAGGCCAGGCTCACCCAGCAGCCCTGCAGGGCCAACAACACGCCAGCCCAGCGAGGGCACAGCCAACACACCAGAACAGACATTTGTACCAAGGCGGTCCACCAGGGAAAGAAAGGCTCCCGACTGCCTCACCTTGTAAATAGTTTTCACTTTGACTTTGGGGGGGAGTGATGGGAGTGTATATCTGTAAAGCATGCACTCCCATGTTCCGCCACCAGGGAGTGCATTGCCTGAAGTTCCAAGGGATCCCAGCATCCCTTGGAAGTACTGTATATAAGCCGGCCCCTAAGGCCTTTTACTCACTCTGGAGTATCTTAATAAAGACTGAGGTCACTGTTACTTTAACCTCCCTGTGTGCAGTCTCATCTGTGTTAGGAACACAATAGAGATGTTATCTTATTGAAACATATAAGATATGAGGGGGTTCGACAAGTTGATGCAGAGAGGATGTTTCCCCTTGTGGGGGAGATCTAGAATTAGGGGGCATAGTTTCAGAATAAGGATACCCCCATTTAGAACTGAGATGAGGAGGAATTTCTTCTCTCAGACGGTGGTAAATCTGTGGAATTCTCTGGCCCAGAGAGCTGTGGAGGCTGGGTCATTGAATATATTTAAGGCGGAGATAGACAGATTTTTGAGCGATAAGGGAGTGAAGGATTATGGAGAGCGGGCAGGGAAGTGGAGCTGAGTCCAAGGTCAGATTAGCCATGATCTTATTAAATGGCGGAGCAGGCTCGAGGGGTCAAATGGCTTACTCCTGCTCCTATTTCCTATGTTCTTATATTTTTATATATATTTATATAATATGTTTGTGTATATCTAAAAATGTTGGCAATCATTCCAAAATGAGTCGTTTTTAAATAAAAGTTTACAGACCATTCAGTCAGCTCAACCATCCATTGCCATCTCAGTCCTCTTCCGCTATTTATTCATCTCCTTATTATGTTTTTTTTCCTCATTCTTCTGCCAATGTTCCCCTTCCCCTCCTGGAAGTATTCATTCCTTTTGGAGTACAAGTCATTGTGAACCAGCTGCCCTCTAATACCTCACCCAAGTCACTATTCTACCTATGATCCCATAGAGTAGCTGTCAGCAAGCTATTTGAATGTGGAAAGGTCCTCCACCAGCCTATCACCGCCACACAGCATTGCCCTCCAATCATCATGATCCACGACGCGGCCCTGGACAACGTGGACCATTTCCCATATTTCGGGAGCCTCTTATCAACAAAGGCAGAAATTGATGCGGAGATTCAGCATCGCTTCCAGTGCACCAGTGCAGCCTTTAGCCGTCTGAGGAAAAGAGTGTTTGAAGACCAGGTCCTCAAATCTACCACCAAACTCATGGTCTACAGGGCTGTAGTAATACCCGCCCTCCTGTATGGATCTAAGGCATAGATGATGTACCGAAGGCACCTCAAGTCGCTGGAGATATATCACCAACGATGTCTCCGCATGATCCTGCAAATCCCTTGGGAGGACAGGCGCACTAACATCAGTGTCCTTGACTAGGCTAACATCTCCAGTATTGAAGCACTGACCACACTCGATCAGCTTCGCTGGGCAGGCCACATAGTATGTATGCCAGATACGAGACTCCCTAAGCAAATGCTTTATGCGGAGCTCCTTCATGGTAAATGAGCCAAAGGAGGACAGCGGAAACGTTATAAGGACACCGTCAAAGCCTCCCTGGTAAAGTGCGACATCACCACTGACACCTGGGAGAACCTGGCCGCAGACCGCCCGAGGTGGAGAAAGTCCATCCGGGAGGGCGTTGAGCTCTTCGAGTCTCAATGCAAAGAGCATGAAGAGGCCAAGCGCAGGCAGTGGAAGGAGCGCTCGGCAAACCAGCCCCACCGACCCCTTCCCTCAACGAATGTCTGTCCCACCTGTAACAGGGTCTGTGGCTCTCGTATCGGACTGTTCAGCCATCAAAGAACTCACTTTAGGACTGGAAGCAAGTCTTCCTCGATTCCGAGGGACTGCCTATGATGATGATGATGATTTGAAGGTGGGGGTATTGCAGCCAACCCTGATCTTGTTCTCATTTGACATCCACACATGCTCATTTTCAGCAACAGTCACTGAATAGAATTTAGGAGTGGGCACCCTGGACAACTGTTCCCTTCCCAAAACCATGGGTACTGCTGTAGAAACATTACCAGCCTGGATAAGATGAGCTAATCCTAATTAATCTCAAGATGGATGTAGGTGTCTACCCTGTGCTAAACTATTTAAAAATTAATGCATGCTTTTAAATACAGAGCGGAGATTGACCTGCAATCTTCTTTATCTAATTGGCTAAGTACTCGCAAACTTAACCAGCTTAGATATCATAAGAACCTATCATCTGCTAACCACTGTTCCTGGAATTCATTAAACAGGCTTACAAATTGTGTGTCCGTATCACTGTAACTTATGTTATCTTCCTTGGTATGACTGTTGTAGTACTTCATGGTAAATCTTTAAAGAGCTTAGGACAACAGAACTTTGGATGTCCACAGTCAATTTTCTGTTGGTACATCCCATATACATGCAAAGGCACTGAAATTTAATAGTCTCAATTTCAATATTATTTACTTTCTAAGCTTCATTGTACTGTGCAGACTTGCAGTCTCCAGGAATGTTTTTACTCTGATCTAATTTTTACGCTAACTTGTCATTGCTTTCTAAGTATCTAATTTGGTGCATAGATTCCAGAGACTCTGTTCTAAAGTTAGCGCTGTTTTGTTTGGAGGAATTGCTAGCTTTGATCTGTTAGGGCGGAGCTCCTAGCAGCTGATTCAGGGTGGTACTAGCAGAGACCTAGGAGCAGGTATCTATTCTGTGCTAATGGTGTGTAGCCTATGCAGATCAGGCAATTAAAAGAAAATAGACAGAGTTACACTCCCAACTTCTACAGCTGCAATTTCCTCCAGCTAAACATTGAGAAAGAAGGAAAGAACTTAGATTTATATCGCAATTTTCCCAATCTCGGGATGTCCCCAAGCGCTTTACAGCCAATCAAGTGCTTTTGAAATAGTCACTGTTGTAACCATCACCATTAGTCCAAAACCGATATCGCACACTCCATCCCCCTCTCCAGCCATTGTCTCAGGTGTCCCAGACTGTTCGTAACCTCAGTGTCCTATTTGATAATGAAACATAGAAACATCGAAACATAGAAAATAGGTGCAGAAGTAGACCATTCGGCCCTTTGAGCCTGCACCACCATTCAATAAGATCATGGCTGATCATTCACCTCAGTACCCCTTTCCTGCTTTCTCTCCATACTCCTTGATCCCTTCAGCCGTAAGGGTCATATCTAACTCCCTCTTGAATATATCCAATGAACTGGCATCAACAACTCTCTGCGGTATCGAATTCCACAGGTTAACAACTCTCTGAGTGAAGAAGTTTCTCCTCATCTCAGTCCTAAATGGCCTACCCCTTATCCTTAGACTGTGTCCCCTGGTTCTGGACTTCCCCAACATCGAGAACATTCTTCCAGCATTGAACCTGTCCAGTCCCGTCAGAATTTTATATGTTTCTATGAGATCCCCTCTCATCCTTCTAAACTTCAGTGAATACAGTCACAGTCGATCCAGTTTCTCCTCATATGTCAGTCCTGCCATCCCAGGAATCAATCTGGTGAACCTTCGCTGCACTCCCTCAATATCAAGAACATCCTTCCTCAGGTTAGGAGACCAAAACTGAACACAATATTCCAGGTGAGGCCTCACCAAGGCCCTGTACAACTTCAATAAGACCTCCTTGCTCCTACACTAAAATCCCCTAGCTATGAAGGCCAACATACCATTTGCCTTCTTCACCGCCTGCTGTACCTGCATGCCAACTTTCCATGACACCCAGGTCTCGTTGCACCTCCCCTTTTCCTAATCTGCCGCCATTCAGATAATATTCTGCCTTCGTGCTTTTGCCACCAAAGTGGATAACCTCACATTTATCCACATTATACTGCATCTGCCATGCTTTTGCCCACTCACCTAACCTGTCCAAATCACCCTGCAGCCTCTTAGCGTCCTCCTCACAGCTCACACCGCCACCCAGTTGAGTGTCATCTGCAAACTTGGAGATGTTACACTCAATTCCTTCACATAAATCATTAATGTATATTGTAAATAGCTGGGGTCCCAGCACTGAGCTCTGCGGCACCCCACTAGTCACTGCCTGCCATTCTGAAAAGGACCCGTTTATCCCGACTCTCTGCTTCCTGTCTGCCAACCAGTTCTCTATCCACATCAGTACATTACCCCCAATACCATGTGCTTTAATTTTGCACACCAATCTCTTGTGTGGGACCTTGTCAAAAGCCTTTTGAAAGTCTAAATACACCACATCCACTGGGTCTCCCTTGTCCACTCTGCTAGTTACATCCTCAAAAAATTCTAGAAGATTTGTCAAGCATGATTTCTCTTTCATAAATCCATGCTGCCTTGAACTGATCCTGTCACTGCTTTCCAAATGCGCTGCTATTTCAACTTTAATGATTGATTCCAACATTTTCCCCACTACTGATGTCAGGCTAACTGGTCTATAATTACCCGTTTTCTCTCTCCCTCTTTTTTAAAAAGTGGTATTACATTAGCTACTGTCCAGCCCATAGGAACTGATCCAGAGTCGATAGACTGTTGGAAAATGATCACTAATGCATCCACTATTTCTAGGGCCACTTCTTTAAGTACTCTGGGATGCAGACTATCAGGCCCCAGGGATTTATCGGCCTTCAATCCCATCAATTTCCCAAACACAATTTCACGGCTATTAAGGATTTCCTTCAGTTCCTCCTTCTCACTAGACCCTCGGTCCCCTAGTATTGAGGACCCCATCATAAAAACTGTTTATTTCCATATATATAGCATTACCCACATCTGCCCCACTCCAGCCCATCTGCTGCTGAGACACTTGTCCATGCGTTTATCGCCTCCATAATCTGCTATTCCAAAGGTCTTCTGGCCAGCCTCCCATCCCTCCATAATATTCAGCTCATTCAAACATCTGCTGCCTCTATCCTATCCTGCACCAAGTCCAGCTCATTCATCACCCCTTTCGTCAGTGACCGGGATGGCTCTGGATTCACCAGCACATCAAATTAAAAACTCTCATCCTCATGGTTAAACCCATTTTTGGCCTCACCCTGCCCTATCTCTGTACCCTCTCCACCTCTACATCCTCTTCCCTAACTCTCCATTCCTCTGACTATGGTCTTTTGTGCACTCCGCTCCATCCTTTCACCCCACCATTGCAAGCCATTCCCTCAGCCAGCTAGGTGTCATGCTCTGGAATTCCTTCCCTAAACACCTCTGCACCTCTCTCTCCTCCTTTAAAGCTTTAAGTTCACGGAAGAAGACACAAAAAACCTCCCAGAAATAATGGAGAACCAAGGGTCTAGCGAGAATGAGGAACTGGAAGAAATTAATATTAGGAAAACAATAGTACTGAAGAAATTAATGGACTGAAAACCGATAAGCTCTCTGAAACTAATGACCTACATCCTAGGGGTTTGAAAGAGGTGGTTATAGAGATAATGGATGCATTGGTTTTCATCTTCCAAAATTCCATAGATTCTAGAACGGTTCCCAAAGATTGAAAGGTAGCTAATATAACCCCGCTTTTTAAGAAAGGAGGGAGAGAGAAAATGGGGGACTACAGACCAGTTAGCCTGACATCAGTCGTAGGGAAAATGCTAAAATCTATTATTAAGTACATGGTAACAGGGCACTTAGGATTGGACAGAGTCAACACGGATTTATAAAGGGACATCATGTTTGACAAATCTGTTAGAGTTTTTTGAGGCTTTAACTAGTAAAATAGATAAGGGGAAACCAGTGGATGTGGTGTATTTGGATTTTTAGAAGGCATTCGATAAGGCGCCACACAAATGGTTATTAAACAAAATTGAGGCTCATGGGATTGGGGGTGATATACTAGCATGGGTTGAGGATTACTTAATGGACAGAAAACAGAAAGTAGGAATAAACAGGTCATTTTCGGGTTGGCAGGCTGCAACTAGGATCGATGCTGCAAGGATCGGTGCTTGGACTCCAGCTATTCACAATCTATATCAATGATTTGGATGAGGGGATCAAATGTAATATATCCAAGTTTGCTAATGATACAAAGCTAGGTGAGAATGTAAGTTATGAGGAGGATGCAAAGAGGCTTCAAGGGGATATAGGCAGACTAAGTGAATGGGCAAGAACATAGTAACTAGAATATAATGTGGAGATATGTGAAGTTATCCACTTTGGTCGGAAAAATAGAAAAGCAGTGTATTTTTTAAACAGTGAGAGATTGGGAAATGTTGGTGTTCAGAGGGACCTGGGTGTCCTTGTACATGAATCACTGAAAGTTAACATGCAGGTACAGCAAGCAATTAAGAAAGCAAATGGTATGTTGGCCTTTATTAAAAGAGGATTTGAGTATAAGAATAAAGAACATAGGAACATAAGAAATAGGAGCAGGAGTAGGCCATATGGCCCCTCGAGCCTGCTCCACCATTTAATATGATCATGGCTGATCCGATCATGGACTCAGGTCCACTTCCCTGCCCGCTTCCCATAACCCCTTATTCCCTTATCGGTTAAGAAACTGTCTATCTCTGTCTTAAATTTATTCAATGACCCAGCTTCCACAGCTCTCTGAGGCAGCGAATTGCAAAGATTTACAACCCTCTGAGAGAAGAAATTCCTCCTCATCACAGTTTTAAATGGACGGCCCTTATACTAAGATTATGCCCCCTAGTTCTAGTCTCCCCTATCAGTGGAAACATCCTCTCTGCATCCACCTTGTCAAGTCCCCTCATAATCTTATACATTTCGATAAGATCACCCCTCATTCTTCTGAATTCCAATGAGTAGAGGCCCAACCGACTCAACCTTTCCTCATAAGTCAACCCTCTCAACTCCGGAATCAACCTGGTGAACCTTCTCTGAACTGCCTCCAAAGCAAGTATATCCTTTCTTAAATATGGAAACCAAAACTGTACACAGTATTCTGGGTGTGGCCTCACTAATACCCTGTATAACTGTAGCAAGTCTTCCCTGTTTTTATACTCTATCCCCTTTGCAATAAAGGCCAAGATTCCATTGTCCTTCCTGATCACTTGCTGTACCTGCACATCTTTTGTGTTTCATGCACTAGGATCCCCAGGTCCCGCTGTACTGCAACACTTTGCAATTTAACTCCATTTAAATAATAATTTATTCTTTGATTTTTTTCTGCCAAAGTGCATGACCTCACACTTTTCAACATCATACACCATCTGCTAAATTTTTGCCCACTCACTTTGCAGGTTTTTTGTGTCCTCCTCACACATTGCTTTTCCTCCCATCTTTGTATCATCAGCAAACTTGGCTACGTTACACTCGGTCCCTTCTTCCAAGTCGTTAATATAAATTGTAAATAGTTGGGCTCCCAGCACTGATCCCTGTGGCATCCCACTAGTTACTGATTGCCAACGAGAGAATGAACCATTTATCCCGACTCTCTGTTTTCTGTTAGTTAGCCAATCATCTATCCATGCTAATATATTAACCTCAACCCCGTGAACTTTTATCTTGTGCAGCAACCTTTTATGTGGCACCTTGTCGAATGCCTTCTGGAAGTCCAATACACCACATCCACTGGTTCCCCTTTGTCCACCCTGTTCGTTAAAGAATTCCAGCAAATTTGTCAAACATGACTTCCCCTTCATAAATCCATGCTGACTCTGCCTGACTGAATTATGTTTTTCCAAATGTCCTGCTACTGCTTCTTTAATAATGGACTCCAACATTTTCCCAACCACAGATGTTAGGCTAACTGGTCTATAGTTTCCTGCTTTTTGTCTGCCTTCCTTTTTAAATAGGGGCATTAAATTTGCAGTTTTCCAATCTGTTGGGGTCTCTCCAGAATCCAGGGAATTTTGGTAAATTACAACCAATGCATCCACTGTCCCTGCCACTACTTCTCTTAAGACCCTAGGATGCAAGCCATCAGGTCCAGGGGATTTATCTGCCTTTAGTCCCATTATCTTACTGACTACCACCTCCTCAGTGATTGTGATTGCAGCGTGGAGGGAGCAGCATGTGGCGACCCGACCCGGAATTCTGCGCGGTCCCGGCCTGCAAGACCATCAGCAGGCCGGGGCCATTGGAGGGAGCAGTGTGCGGCGGCATACCATTGCAGGGAGCAATGCATGCTGCTGCAGGAGGGCGACGGCTATGAAGCCAGGTCGCTGATTGCAGTGTGAGCAGGCACAGCAGGAGGGGCGAAGGAGTGACAAGAGTCCGCAGAGGGAAGTGACCTGGGCCCAGGAAAGGTGTGAATCTGGGGCCCAGAAGAGGCGAGGGCCTAGGGGCAGCACGGGCCAGCCTACACTGCGATATGTGTGTGCGCTCAGTCTGTGCAGCAGAGCTGGTCTCCAGTTAGTTTTGGGTAATCCTTGCCACTGGACCAAGACCTAGCTCTGTCAAGCCCATGTGGTGGCTGGTGTTCAATGGCCACCACACGATAAAAAAATCCAAGCACAGGCATCTTCCACCCTTCACGATGTAGTTCGGGATCTGGAATATTTGGTCCTTCATTGAAACACCTGTGAACTCATCCCTTTTTGGCGTGGAAGCAAGTCATCCTCGCTTCAAGGGATTGCCGATGATGGATGATTGTGTTAAGTTCCTCCCCACCCCCCCCATAGCCCCTTGACTATCCGCTGTTGGGATATTTTTTGTGTCCTCTACCATAAAGACTGATCCAAAATATTTGTTCAGAGTTTCTGCCATCTCCATGTTCCCCATCACTAATTCCCCGGTCTCATCCTCTAAGGGACCAACATTTACTTTAGCCACTCTTTTCCTTTTTATATACCTAAAGAAACTCGTGCTATATGTTTTTATATTTTGTGCTAGTTTACTTGCACAGTCTATGTTCCCTTTCGTAATCAATTTTTAAGTCATTCTTTGCTGGCTTTTAAAAGCTTCCCAATCTTCTGTCCTCCCAGTAGTTTTGGCCACTTTGTATGCCCTTGTTTTTAATTGGATACCGTCCTTTATTTCTTTAGTTAGCCATGGATGGCTATCTTTTCTTTTACACCCTTTCATCCTCACTGGAATATATTTTTCTTGAGTGAAATATCTCCCTAAATGTACACCACTGTTCATCAACCGTCCTACACTTTAATCTATTTCCCCAGTCCACTTTAGTCAACTCTGGCATCATACCTTTATAGTCTCCTTTATTTAAGCTTAGTACGCTAATTTGAGATCCACCTTTCTCACCCTCCATCTGAATTTGAAATTCAACCATGCTATGATCACTCATTCCAAGAGGATCCTTTACAGGATGCGGGGAGGATGTTTCCTCTGGCTGGGGAGTCTACAACCAGGGTTCACAGTCTCAAATAAGGGGTTAGCCATTTAGGACTAAGATGAGGAGAAACTTCTTCGCCTAGAGGATGGAATTCTCTACCCCAAAGGGCTGTGGAGGTTCACTCTTTGACTATATTCAAGACAAACATTGATAAACTTTTGAATTTAAGGAAGTCAATAGTTATGGGGAACAGGCAGGAAAGTGGAGTTGAGGCAGAAGATCAGCCATGATCTTATTGAATGGCTGAGCAGGCTCAAGGGACCAAATGGCCTACTCCTGCTCCTAATTCTTATGTTTTAGACACTCCCTATCTCTTTGACCTAGCTTTTAATCATGCCTCCTTCTTTGTCCAGGTGTCGATTTTTTCTTTACACCTCTGTGATACACTTTGGGACATTTCTCTACATGAAAGGTGCTCTCGGAAAGCGAGCTGTTATTGTTGTCATTATCATTCTTCATCTTCTTCATCTTCTAATACAGATAATAAAAAGTTCAAATGGTGGGGCTCCCTTTTTAAAAAGTGTCACGATGCGTAGAGTTCCTCGTCAAAACCGCCTCTAAGCTCAGGATTTCATTACACAGGATCCTACCATCCAAACAGCAAAAGAGGATATAAAAGTAGTCAGCATGGTGTTAGAAGCAATAGACAATTTCTCACTAGTCTGTTGAAATCATCTTTTCCTTAATTTTCACTGCAGGAAATGCTACCTCATGGAAGGGCACAGTATCACTGGCACGGAAGCTTTCTTTTTACTAAATGGACTGATCTTTTGACATGTGTGAGCCTGGTTTTTGAGTGTCAGGAGGCAATTGGAAAAAAAACGCATTTATATAGTGCTTTTGACATCCTCACTTCACAGTCAATTAATTATTTTTGAAATGTAGTAATTTGGCAAATGCGGCAGCCAATTTCCACACATCAAGGTTACATAAACAGCAATGAAATCACTGACCAGTCAATCTGTTTTTGATACTGTTGGCTCAAGGATAAATGTTGGCCAGGACATCTCTATTTGTTCTTCTTGAAATGGTGTCATGGGACTTTTTACCTCGGTCCAATGACTCATCCAGAAGTTGGCACCACTGACACTGCAGCACTCCCTCAGTCTGCACTGAAGTGTCAGCATAGATTGAGGGGGTGGATTTTCACTCACTTGTCTGCTTTAATTTTGGCAGAAGTGCTGTGGAAACATAATGCAAACCTCTTCCAAAGTTACAGCAGTAAAGCAGGAGATCTCCTAAGGGAATTCCTGGTGTAAATGTTTAAGTCCAGTTGTGTCACTTGAGCCTACAACCTATGAACTCAGGGGGAAGTGTAACACCACTCAGCCAAGAGTGACACCACATGAGACACCATTGCCAAGCCCTGACCTCAACTGACATCCATACAAGTCCTTTCCGGTAAGGGTAACTGGATCAGTGCAGGAAGCCCGACTGAATTTCTCCTCCCGAGCTCAGGGATGTTTTAGCCAATTACAGTGTCCCTATAGGTGCTAAGCCAATTCAACCCAACTCACCAATTAAACTTGAGAAATTCTCTTAAATTAGTGGATATGGACTTTTCAGTTAATGGCCCTGAAATTCCAGCCTCCCCGGGTCCGTACGGAATGTGTGCGGACCCGGGAAGGCATCGCACAAGCCAGTTTTCGGCGCGCAATGCGCATGCGCTGAAAACCGGCTTTTCTGATCTGTCAAGTTTCTGGCTTGACAGATAGTCGCATCTCAGGGAGAAGGGCATTCCCACGGCAGAGCCTGGGCTATTTGCCCATCTCTTGCCCTACGAATGTCCTTAAAACTCTTGCGCATGGTAAAAGGCGCATAACCTACTTTTACCAGCGTAAGAGTTTAAAAACATGCCAAAAACATTATTAAAATAAGATGTAAAAATACATATTTATGTTGAAAACCCTGCCCACTCAGGTAATTTTATTTTAAACTATAATTAAAACTTTTTTTAAAAATCGGCAAATTTTTTTTTTCAAAAACATTTCTATCATCTTTAATTTCTATAATGTATTTATGTGAGGTGTTTTTTAAAAATGTTTTATGTCATGTTTGGGTGTTTGGGGGTGTTTCTCATTCAGAGTAATAAGAGTTTCGGACTTACGAAACTTCTATTACTATGAATGAGAAAATACTTTACCGTGATTGGGTGTCCAGGCCCACGTGATTCCTATGGACGTCCCAATGTGAATGTGCTCCATTGCACAAGAAGAGAAAGCCTCAGGACTGGGACCTCTGGTGAGTGTTCGACCTAAAGGTAAATGCACATCTTTTCTCCTAGTTTTAGTCAAACACCCGCGGGAAGAAGAAACCGGGGTTTCAGGGCCAATGTAATTGTCTTGGATTTTCAGAAGGTTTTCGATAAGGTTCCACATACAAGACTATCCATGACATTTAGGAGGCCAACATTGCCCCTTTCTATAAGCCCTAATAGCGGTGGCCACGGGTCGTTGCGGAATGGCCGACGTTCGCGGCATTGCCTTCATGGGCTTTTGCTGCGGTGTGGATATCCGCCCTGGTCCCCCCACTTCCATCCTGCTCTTGCTGTTAATCATTAATGTCGTCATCAGATGGCACACCGCTGCAGACCCGACCCGGAATGTAAATTCAGCTCAAATAGACTTCCGGCCGCCTGTCGGTGCCAACGACAGGTTTTTGGGTCGATACACAGTGCTAGCTCCACACCGCCGGCGGCCTTTAAAGGCGTGTTGCATCTAGCAGCATTTTGTTGGGGAGATTTTTTCGGACTTTTTCAACTATTGCGAGTTGCCTTGTTGACAGTGGGATTGAGTTATGGAATTGCATCTCCTGCACAGTGTGCGCAGCAGGGAGGCACGCGGGAGAAGTTGGCGCCGGCTCCAACTGTTGGAGATACAGCGGGCAAGGGACGAGGCACACATGGCTGAGGAAGATGCAAAAGGCCATGGAGATGGCGACAGAACTGAACCCAGAGAGGCGCCCCAGGAAGGACCTCAGGAAGGGCCTGATGTCAGGAGTAGAGTCAGATAGGCAGACCTCCCGCACAACATGGTGAGCCAGATGGAGAGGAGGCAGCATGCACAGGAGGCAGATGCTTGCCAGCAGCAGGCTGCAGAGGATGAGGACCAACAAGAGCAGGAAGGAGAGGGCAATGAGGCAGCTGTGAGAGGCAGACGCCCATACTGACGTGGTGGCAGAAGGCCCTATTGACAAAGGGTCTACAGACAGCAGTTCTTATGTCTCCGGAGACTGTGCTTCTGCAAGGACGTCATGACGGAGCTGTGCAACCTCCTGCAACCAGACCTGCAGCCTCAAACAAGGTTGAGGACAGCTCTGACCATCAAAGGTGACCATCGCACTCAATTTCTACGCGACTGGATCGTTTCAAGTTGCAACAACAAACATCTCGAACATCGCCCAATTCGCCGCACATAGCTCCATCTGTCAGGTGACAGATGCTCTGTAAAAGAGGAGGAGGGACTACATATTCTTCCCTATGAGCAGGGAGAAGCAGTTGGAGCGGCAGACCGGATTCATGAGGATTGCGAGATTCCCAGGGTTCAGGGCGCCATACACTGCACCCACGTGGCATTGAGGATGCTGCAGAACAATCCCGAGATCTTCAGAAACAGCAAGGGATTCCACTCCCTCAATATCCAGCTGGTGTGTGACCACAACCGCAAAATTGTGGCAGTTGATGGCCAGTATCCTGGCAGCAGCCACAGTGCTTTCATCCTGCGCCAGGCCAGACTGGTGTGTCAGGCATCTTTGCTGGGCCAAACTAAGATTGCAGCTGGCTCCTTGGAGACAAGGGCTACCCACTCTGCACTTGGCTGCTGACTCTCCTCCACAACCCCAGGACTGCTGCGCAGCAAGCCGACAATGACTCTCATTCTGCCACCAGATGCATCTTTGAGCAGACCATCGGAATCCTTAAACAGAGGTTCCGTTGCCTGGATCGCTCAGGAGGAGTGCTGCAGTACTCGCCTGAGTGGGTCTCCCTATTCGTGGTAATCTGCTGCATGCTTCACAACCTGCCAACCGTTGGAGGAGGAGGCAACGGTACCACCTGAGGAGGAGGACCAGGAGAAGGAGGCGCAGGAGCACGACGCGCAGCAGGAGGAGGAGGGGGTGCAGGAGGAGGACCAGGAGAAGGAGGCGCAGGAGCACGACGCGCAGCAGGAGGAGGAGGGGGTGCAGGAGGAGGACCAGGAGAAGGAGGCGCAGGAGCACGACGTGCAGCAGGAGGAGGAGGGGGTGCAGGAGGAGGACCAGGAGGAGGAGGCGCAGGAGCACGACGCGCAGCAGGAGGAGGAGGGGGTGCAGGAGGAGGACCAGGAGGAGGAGGGGGTGCAGGAGGAGGACCAGGATGTGGGTCGGCGGCCACACAGGAGGCGGCGTCGCCATCCAGACCCTCCGAGGGAAGTCCTAAACCGTCTCATTGCTGCTCATTTCCACTGAGTTCATGCACACTTTACCCTTCATCTTTGCATCTCCATGGGCAAACTAATGAGCCCTTTCACACAGCATTCCCCACAGTGAAATGAGAGACCTGCACAGATATTCAAACCCAAAATAAAGATTTATTAGACCAGAAATAATGGATCCATAAAACATACACATTATCAATTCTCACCCTTGTGCATTTCCTTATAACCCCTCTTACGCATACCTATTCTGGAACTACGCCACAGTGTCTCCCCTGTGGCTGCATCATGGGTCTGGGAAGGCTGCTGTGTTTCAGGTTTAGAAGCTAAAGATGTCCTTCTCCGATGCCCTCGACGAGCTCGACAATGCAGATGAATGCAGTACACGGACCGGATGGGGGTACATTTACATTTCTTTACAAGTTACTAAACAGTGCAGAGACTTTCATTATACATGGCACCACACAGCTGTTTTTCAGTACATGGTGCTCTATGTATACAAACAGATTAACAAGTACAGCCCGAGGGGGGTCTGATTCCATCCCCTGGGTTTACCGTGGCAGAAGGGTCTTAAGTTGTGGCTCTTCCCTGTCGTGCCTTTGCGGCGACTGCATCAATCTTTAGTGCGTCCCTCAGCACGTACTCCTGGACCTTGGATTGTGCCAGTCTGCAACACTCGGCCGTGGACATCTCCTTGCTCTGGAGGACCAGCAAGTTTCGGGAAGACCAAAGTGCGTCTTTCACCGAGTTGATGGCTCTCCAGCAGCCGATGATGTCTGTCTCGGTGTGCGTCCCTGGGAACAGTCCACAGAGCTCAGAGCCCTGTGTTACGGAGCTGCTTGGGATGAACCTCGACAGCAACCACTGCATCTCCTTCCAGACCTGCCTTGCAAAGCGGCAATCCCAAAGGAGGTGGATGACAGTCTCGTCCGCATCACAGCCAACTCGGGGGCAGAGTGCCGTGTCTCTGAAACCCCAGCTGTGCATGAAGGATCTGACAGATAGGGCCCTTCTCACCACCAACTAAGCTACATCTTGGTGCTTGTGTGAAAGCTCTGGCGATGAGTCGTTCTGCCAAACGAGTTTGACAGTCTGCTCAGGGAACCGTCTGACAGGATCCATCATCTCCTTCTTTTGTAGGGCATCCAGGACCTCGCGTGTCAACCACTGCTTTATGGCCTTGTGGTCAAAGGTGTTTTTCTTGAAAAATTTTTCCACGAAGGACAGGTGCTGAGGCATGGTCCAACTGGTTGGAGCGTTCTGTGGCAGCCTGGCCAGACCCATCCTTCGCAACACCGGGGACAGATAGAATCTCAGCACGTACTGACACTTGCTGTTTGCATACGAAGGGTCTATGTACAGTTTGATGCAGCCACACACAAAGGTGGCCATCAGGATGAGGGCCACATTCGGAACGTCCTTTCCCCCCTTGTTCAGAGATTTGCACATCGTGTCTCTGCGGACACGGTCCATTTTCGATCTCCAGACGAAATGGAAGACAGCTCGGGTGACTACCACGGCACAGGAGCAGGGTATGGGCCAGACCTGCGTCACATACAACAACAGCGAGAGCACCTCACTCCTGATAACCAGGTTCTTTCCTGCAATGGAGAGGGAGTGCAGCTTCCACCAAACCATGTTTGGCTTTAGCGATACGCTCCTTCTAGTTTTTGATGCACGCCCCGTCCGCTCCGAACCATAGTCCCAAAACCTTCAGGTAATCTGACTTCACGGTGAAGGGAATAAAGGATCGGTTGGACCAGCTTCCAAAGAACATGGCCTTGCTTTTGCTGCGATGTACCTTCGCTCCCGAGGCCAGTTCAAACTGGTCACAGATTGTGAGCAATCTGTGGACCAACTGCGGCTCCAAGCAAAAGACAGTGACATCGTCCATGTACAGGGAGGTCTTGACCTGAGCGCCTCCGCTGCCTGGGATTGTCACCCCCCTAATGCCCGCATCCTTCCTGATGGACTCGGCAAAGGGCTCGATACAGCACACAAACAAGACAGAAGAGATCGGAAAGCTTTCAGTTTCCCACCCGTTGATTAGAACTGTGCTACTGATGTCTGTGTAGAGCAGTTGGATCCAATTGCAGATACCCTCCCCAAACCCCATCTTGGAGAGCACGACCATCAGGTACATGTGCGATATCCTGTCAAAGGCCTTCTCCTGGTCCAAGCTGATTAAACAGGTGTCCACCCTTCTGTCCCGCACGTAGGCAATCGTATCCCTGAGTAGCGCCAGGCTATCAGAGATCTTCCTGCCAGGGACAGCGCAGATCTGGAAGGCCTTCACTTACCGATGCTGACCCAGCGGGATCCACATGACCGGCGGCCACAGGGAAGACAACATGTGGGCCCACTAGCCTCTGCACCCTCTCTTTTATATCGGCCTCACCCCCATCAGTCCTCTGTTACTCCAAACGGTTGTGGGAGACCTTGGCCTGCAAAGCAAAGAAGGGCTGTTGAGTAGCAGTGCCATGAGGCCTTGGCAATTAGTGCAAGTGTGGGTCCATTACATGCAGGTGTAGCTCTGGCCTGAAAAGGAGCCTCCATTACGAGTATGCACACATATATATACAGGCCTCAGCAAACAAGTGGTGCATCACTGACTATATAGTGAAGTTGGGATATCAGAGAAGGTGAAGGAGAGGCTCGCAGATGGAAGGTGAGGAGTTGGGGGAATATGTATTCACTTTCATCAGTCGAATGATGTCATTCGGCCTTTTGCGGCATTGGGTAGCGTGTGGTCATGAATGGGGTCCCCGACACCTCCACAGCGATCTCTCTCCAGGCATTGACAAAGATGGTGTGAGTCAGTCAGCCTGTGTCCCCATAGAGAACGGGCCTCCTTCCCTCCACAGCTTGGATCAGGGTCTCAAATTCCACATTCGAGAAGTGGCTGGCCCTCCTTAGATCTCTTGCATTAGTCATTCCGTCGCAAGCAACAGACAAACTCAGTACTCAGGGAGTAGCTGCAAAACCTGCCCTTTGAGAAGGCCAGAGAGCAGCTGCCTCATTATCAGCAAATCGGCAACAGCTGAATTTCACGGCTCAATCGGTCACTGTGCCCGCACACCGCTGCAAAGAGCCCATTCCCACCACCAATACCGCTCCGCTCCGTTTTTTCAGCAAAAATACTGAATTGTACTCCAATGGCCACCCCATCCAAAAAGCGGTAGATGCTCGTTTGGGATGGTGGGCAATTTCGGCCCCTTAAGGCTCATAAAATTAACAGCAAATTAGCTAGGTGAATTTAAAAGTAAAACAGCCTGAAATTAAGAAGCATAATGATAAATGGGAAAAGCTGTGCCTGTGGTAACTGTGGGAGCACAAGCCCGCATTTCTGAACGCATTGCTTCAGCGCGGTCTGGTGATCGAAAGGGTTGAAAGTTGGAAGATTGAAGTTTGGATTAAAAAACAGGAAGATTGGATCGAAAGAATCTGCTAGACGTTCGGAGCCACCTAGCCATTCAAATGTGACTTTCTGATCACCTGGATGTTTACAGTATTTCATGGTGGGAGTCGATTTATGGCAGAGACTTGACTTCGGGATAATAAGTAACTGGTCATTGTCTGTATGTCTGTATTTGAGTGTACCTTGTTACTATTTGATGACATCATCTGTATGTTAAATAATCTGGTTTCTGTAAAGTAATTCAGAAAGCAGTTCGTTTCTGATTGTCTAAGTGCAAAGAAGTAAGAGTTCAAAGGCTTTTTAGGTATAAAGAGATGGAACTGGCTTTTGTCACACACACACACGGACACCAGTGACACTGGAATCTCGAAAGGTGTGTCACTTCTTGGAGAGCTTCCTTTGCAAGCAGAGAGTTGGCTTGTGTTTTCTGGTTAATATGACTGTCTGAATAAAAGACCCATTCCTGCCTTTACTACAACTGTGTGTGTGCGCAATGCAATGTTTAAAGCAACGAAGAGAAAAGAGCAAGACAGCCTTACAATATTTTGGTGACCTCGATGTGATTTACAAAAGTTTGTTGGCTTATTCGAAGAGCCCGACGTGAAGCAGAAAGTTGGCTGAGTTGTTCGAAGAACTGTTTCCCACACATCAGTTCGAAGGGTGAGTATTCTCTTAATTGTCGTGACTTAAAGGGATCTCCAGTTAGTAATGGGAAGATTAGGGAATATTCCAGATGATGTCCAGTCATTTCTTAATGAGTGCATTGAGTCGAAAGGGGGACCTTATGGGTTAAGGCAGGAAACAATGACAGGAGGATGGAGAGACACGGCAGTCCTTAGTGGAGAATGTCCAGTTTAAAAACATTAAAGTGTTTGGGTTAAAAAGTGATAAAAAGAGAAAAGCATTAGTGTTGCAGGGTCTAATGCTGGGGATTCAAAAGTTAGGAGAAGAGGCTGTGGTTGATAAAGCTGGGTGGTATTCGAGGATTCCCCAGGTCTGAGAGTAGAAAAGGGGATTAAGGGACAGGGAGAATGCCCACCGCTCCCTTCCGCAGCTCCTTTGCCTTCTCTGACTTCGGAGCCTCGAACCTGTGTGGTTCGCGTGGCAACATTACGTATCGAGGCGGAGCAGTTAGATGCCTCTTCAGTTCCTCAGACACTTCACACTCCACAACATTACACATGACCTTCCGGTAATGCAGAGAGTGGGGGAAGCACATTCGAGCAGACGAGGCGAGAGCAGGATCATGATTCCTCTACTCCCTATGGTGCTCATGAAGGAAACACTACCTTAAGTGTTTTTGGGGTTTCCTGCTATGAGCGAGGAGGGGTAAAGTTATAGGACATGAGAGCTACCTTGGGTGAAATTGGACCTGCATCGCTTCAGGATCTTAATAAGTTTTCCCAGTGGTGGTGTAATATTCTGGGATGGTGGCAGTCGGGCGACATATCGGAAAAACAGGGTTCACACGATTCAGCGAGCATTAGGGAATCACTGGGGAAAGGTAGTAGGTTTAGAAACAGCTTCCAGGGCTCTGCTTGGTCGAATCATAGTTACAATCTTTGGTGTTCACTCAGGACCACAGTTAATAAAGCGGCTTGCATTATTACCAGGGGAAGGACCCAAGGAAGCGGGGGAATGTATATTGCAGTTATGTAAAAGTTTGGGAACTAATTGGATTGCTATCAGTCATTACGGGTGTTGTGTATCTGTAAAGCATGCACTCCCATGCTCCGCCACAAGGGAGGTCATCACCTGAAGTCCCAAGGGATCCCAACATCCCTTGGGAGCACTGTATATAAGCCGGCCCCTAAAGCCTGTTCCTCACTCTGGAGTGTCTTATTAAAGACAGAGGTCACTGTTACTTTAACCTGTGTGCAGCCTCATCTGTGTTAAGAACACAATAACTGGCGACGAGAATATGAATCCAACGCAAAGATGCAGCAAACTGTGGGCATCCTGGAGAAGTTCTCGGAGGGTGAGGACTGGGAAGACTATGTCGAACGGCGAGACCAGTACTTTGTAACCAACAAGCTGGACGGAGAAGGAAGCGCTGCAAAAAGGAGAGTGGTCCTCCTCACAGTCTGCGGGGCACCGACCTACAGCCTCATGAAGAATTTTCTGGCTTCCGGTGAAACCCACAGATAAGTCGTATGAGGAGCTGCGTACACTGGTTCGGGAGCATCTTAACCCGAGGGAGAGCGTGTTGATGGCGAGTTATCGGTTCTACACGTGTCAGCGATCTGAAGGTCAGGAAGTGGCGAGCTACGTCACCGACCTAAGGCGACTTGCAGGACAATGCGAGTTTGATGGCTTCCTGGAGCAAATGCTCAGAGACTTTTTTATACTGGGCATTGGCCACGAGACCATCCTACAAAAACCTTTGACTGTAGAGACACCGACCCTCAGTAAGGCCATTGCGATAGCACAGGCCTTTATGTCCACCAGTGATAACACCAAACAAATCTCTCAACACACAAGTGCTAGCAATGTTCATAAATTAACTGGAACTGTGTTTGTGAGCAGAAATGTACAGGGCAGAACCCACGAGTCTGCAACTGCCAGCAGGCCTCATGTGACCCAGATGACTCAGAGTCCCCAACAAAGGATGAATGCAAGGCAATTCACACCTTGTTGGTGTTGTGGAGGCTTCCATTCAGCCTATTCATGCCGCTTCAAAGGATATGTTTGCAAGAGCTGTGGAACAATGGGGCACCTCCAATAAGCTTGCAGATGTTCTGCAAGCTCTGCAAAACCTGCTAATCACCACGTGGCAGAGGAAGATCGGTCCATGATGGATCAAAGCAATTTTGAGCCTCAGAGAGAGGAGGCAAATGCTGAAGTACATGGGGTGCACACATTTTCGACGAAATGTCCACCTATAATGCTAAACGTAAAATTGAATGGCTTACCTGTAGCCATGGAACTGGACATCGACACTAGTCAATCCATCATGAGTAACAAGATGTTTGAGAGACTGTGGTGCAACAAAGCATTCAGATCAGCCCTGAGCCCCATCCACACGAAACTGACAACGTACACCAAAGAACTTATCACTGTCCTGGGTTGCGCCATGGTCAAGGTCACCTACGAGGGCACGGTGCATTAACTACCACTCTGGATTGTCCCAGACGATGGCCCCACACTGCTTGGAAGGAGCTGGCTGGGCAAAATCCGCTGGAACTGGGATGACATTCGAGCGCTATCACATGTCGATGAGGCCTCATGTACCCAGGTTCTTAACAAATTCCCTTCCCTTTTTGAGCCAGGGATTGGAAACTTTTCTGGGGTGAAGGTGTGGTTCCACTTGGTCCCAGAGGCACGACCCACTCACCACAAGGCGTGAGCGGTACCTCACATGATGAGGGAGAGAGTGGAAATCGAACTGGACAGGCTGCAACACGAGGGCATCATCTCCCCAGTGGAATTCAGCAAGTGGGCCAGCCCGATTGTTCCAGTAATCAAAAGTGATGGCACGGTCAGGATTTGCGGTGATTATAAAGTAACTATTAATTGTTTCTCGCTACAGGACCAATACCCACTACCTAAGGCAGACGACCTATTTGCGACGCTGGCAGGAGACAAGTCGTTCACCAAGCTCGACCTGACTTCGGCCTACGTGACGCAGGAGCTGGAGGAGTCTTCAAAGGGCCTCACCTGCATCAACACGCACAAGGGACTGTTCATCTACAACAGATGCCCGTTTGGAATTCGGTCGGCTGCAGCGATCTTCCAGAGAAACATGGAGAGCCTACTCAAGTCGATACCACACATAGTGGTCTTTCAGGATGACATATTGGTCACGGGTCGGGACACCGCCGAGCACCTACAGGTTATGGAGGAGGTCCTCCAGTGAATCGATCATGTAGGGCTGCGGCTGAAGAGGTCGAAATGCATCTTCATGGCAACAGAAGTGGAGTTTTTCGGGAGAAAGATCGCGGCGGACGGCATTCAGCCCACAGACGCCAAGACAGAGGCTATCAGGAACGCGCCCAGGCCACAGAACGCCACAAGCTGCGGCCGTTCCTGGGACTCCGCAACTATTTTAGTAGCTTTTAGAACCCCTATGTGGGTTATTGCGCTAAGATGAGAACTGGGTATGGGGAAAAAAACAATTAATTGCTTTTGAGAAAGCCAGAAACATTTTATGCTCCAACAAGTTGCTTGTAGTGTATAACCCGTGTAAAAGACTTGTGCTAGCATATGATGCATCGTCGTACGGAGTCGGGTGTGTATTACAACAAGCTAACGTTACGGGGAAGTTGCAACCTGTCGGCTATGCTTCCAGGAGCTTGCCTAAGGCCGAGAGCGCCAACAGCATGATTGAGAAAGAGGCATTAGCATGTGTGTTCGGGGTAAAAAAAAATGCATCAGTACCTGTTTGGCCTCAAATTTGAGCTGGAAACCGATCACCAAGCCCCTCACATCCCTGTTCATTGAAAACAAGGGGTAAATACTAATGCCTCAGCCTGCATACAAAGGTGGGCACTCGCGCTATCAGCGTATAACTATACCATCCGCCATAGGCCAGGCACCGAGAATTGTCCGAATGCTCTCAATCGGCTACCATTGCCCACCACGGGATAGAAACATAGAAACATAGAAACATAGAAAATAGGTGCAGGAGTAGGCCATTCGGCCCTTCGAGCCTGCACCACCATTCAATGAGTTCATGGCTGAACATGCACCTTCAGTACCCCATTCCTGCTTTATCACCATACCTCTTGATCCCTCTAGTAGAAAGGACTTCATCTAACTCCTTTTTGAATATATTTAGTGAATTGGCCTCAACAACTTTCTGTGGTAGAGAATTCCACAGGGTCACCACTCTCTGGGTGAAGAAATTCCTCCTCATCTCGGTCCTAAATGGCTTACCCCTTATCCTTAGACTGTGTCCCCTGGTTCTGGACTTCCCCAACATTGGGAACATTCTTCCTGTATCTAACCTATCTAACCCCGTCAGAATTTTAAACGTTTCTATGAGGTCCCCTCTCATTCTTCTGAACTCCAGTGAATACAAGCCCAGTTGATCCAGTCTTTCTTGATAGGTCAGTCCCGCCATCCCGGGAATCAGTCTGGTGAACCTTCGCTGCACTCCCTCAATAGCAAGAATGTCCTTCCTCAGGTTAGGAGACCAAAACTGTACACAATACTCCAGGTGTGGCCTCACCAAGGCCCTGTACAACTGTAGCAACACCTCCCTGCCCCTGTACTCAAATCCCCTCGCTATGAAGGCCAACATGCCATTTGCTTTCTTAACCGCCTGCTGTACCTGCATGCCAACCTTCAATGACTGATATACTATGACACCCAGGTCTCTTTGCACCTCCCCTTTTCCTAACCTGTCATCATTCAGATAATAGTCTGTCTCTCTGTTTTTACCACCAAAGTGGATAACCTCACATTTATCCACATTATACTTCATCTGCCATGCATTTGCCCACTCACCTAACCTATCCAAGTCGCTCTGCAGCCTCGTAGCATCCTCCTCGCAGCTCACACTGCCACCCAACTTAGTGTCATCCGTAAATTTGGAGATACTACATTTAATCCCCTCGTCTAAATCATTAATGTACAGTGTAAACAGCTGGGCCCCCAGCACAGAACCTTGCGGTACCCCACTAGTCACTGCCTGCCATTCTGAAAAGTCCCCATTTACTCCTACTCTTTGCTTCCTGTCTGACAACCAGTTCTCAATCCATGTCAGCACACTACCCCCAATCCCATGTGCTTTAACTTTGCACATTAATCTCTTGTGTGGGACCTTGTCGAAAGCCTTCTGAAAGTCCAAATATACCACATCAACTGGTTCTCCCTTGTCCACTCTACTGGAAACATCCTCAAAAAATTCCAGAAGATTTGTCAAGCATGATTTCCCTTTCACAAATCCATGCTGACTTGGACCTATCATATCACCTCTTTCCAAATGCACTGCTATGACATCCTTAATAATTGATTCCATCATTTTACCCACTACCGATGACAGGCTGGCCGGTCTATAATTCCCTGTTATCTCTCTCCCTCTTTTTTTAAAAAGTAGTGTTACATTAGCTACCCTCCACTCCATAGGAACTGATCCAGAGTCAATGGAATGTTGGAAAATGACTGTCAATGCATCCACTATTTCCAAGGCCACCTCCTTAAGTACTCTGGGATGCAGTCCATCAGGCCCTGGGGATTTATCGGCCTTCAATCCCATCAATTTCCCCAACACAATTTCCCGACTAATAAGGATTTCCCTCAGTTCCTCCTTCTTACTAGACCCTCCGACCCCTTTTATATCCGGAAGGTTGTTTGTGTCCTCCTCAGTGAATACCGAACCAAAGTACTTGTTCAATTGGTCCGCCATTTCTTTGTTCCCCGTTATGACTTCCCCTGATTCTGACTGCAGGGCACCTACATTTGTCTTTACTAACCTATTTCTCTTTACATATCTATAGAAACTTTTGCAATCCGTCTTAATGTTCCCTGCAAGCTTCTTCTCGTACTCCATTTTCCCTGCCCTAATCAAACCCTTTCTCCTCCTCTGTTGAGTTCTAAATTTCTCCCAGTCCCCGGGTTTGCTGCTATTTCTGGCCAATTTGTATGCCACTTTCTTGGCTTTAATACTATCCCTGATTTCCCTTGATAGCCACGGTTGAGCCACCTTCCCTTTTTTATTTTTACGCCAGACAGGAATGTAGAATTGTTGTAGTTCCTCCATGCGGTCTCTAAATGTCTGCCATTGCCCATCCACAGTCAACCCCTTCAGTATCATTCGCCAATCTATCCTAGCCAATTCACGCCTCATACCTTCAAAGTTACCCTTCTTTAAGTTCTGGCGCAGCCTGCAAACTTGTTGATGGTGGCGCAGCCCGCAGACTTGTTGATGGTCATGAAAGCGTTTGAAAATGATAAATCACCTGTCACGGCCCGCCAGATTAGGACTTGGACCAGCCAAGATCCTCTGCTGTCCCTCGTAAAAAACTGTGTACTGCATGGGAGCTGGGCCAGCATCCCCGTTGAAATGCAAGAGCTAATCAAGCCGATCCAGCGGCGAAAGGACGAACTGTCCATTCAAGCAGACTGCCTGTTGTGGGGTAACCGTGTAGTTCTACCCAAAAAGGGCAGGGAGACGTTCATCTCGGATCTCCACAGCACACACCCGGGTATAGTAATGATGAAAGCGATAGCCAGATCCCACGTGTGATGGTCCGGTATCGACTCTGACTTAGAGTCCTGTGTACGGCAATGCAGCGTGTGTGCTCAGTTGAGCAATGTGCCCAGAGAGGCACCACTAAGTTTGTGGTCCTGGCCCTCCAGACCATGGTCGAGGATCCATGTCAACTATGCGGGCCCCTTTCTCGGTAAAATGTTCCTGGTGGTGGTGGATGCTTTTTCAAAATGGATTGAATGTGAAATAATGTAGGGAAGCACCGCCACCACCACCATTGAAAGCCTGAGGGCCATGTTTGCCACGGCCTGCCTGACATACTGGTCAGTGACAACGGGCCATGTTTCACCAGTGCCGAATTTAAAGAATTCATGACCCACATTGGGATCAAACATGTCCCCTCGGCCCAGGTTTAAACCAGCCTCCAATGGGCAGGCAGAGCGGGCAGTACAAACCATCAAACAGAGCCTTAAATGAGTCACAGAAGCCTCACTCCACACCCGCCTGTCCCGAGTACTGCTCAGCTTTCATGAGACCCCACTCGCTTACAGGGGTGCCCCCGGCTGAGCTACTCATGAAAAGGCCACTTAAAACCAGACTCTTGCTGGTTCACCACAACCTGCATGATCAGGTAGAGAGCAGGCGGTCGCAACAAAATGTAAACGATGGTCGCGCCACTATGTCACGGGAAATTGATCTGAATGACCCTGTGTATGTGCTAAACTATGGACATGGTCCCAGGTGGATTGCGGGCACGGTGATAGCTAAAGAAGGGAGTAGGGTGTTTGTTGTCAAACTAGACAATGGACAAGTTTGCAGAAAGCACCTGGAACAAATGAGGCTGCGGTTCACTGACTGCCTTGAACAACCTACAGCAGACACCACCTTTTTCGAGCCCACAACACACACCCAAAGGATCAATGACACCATGCCGGACCAGGAAATTGAACCCATTCTGCCCAACAGCCCAGCAAGGTCAGGCTCACCCAGCAGCCCTGCAGGGCCAACAACACGCCAGCCCAGCAAGGGCACAACCAACACACCAGAACAGACATTTGTACCGAGGCGGTCCACCAGGGAAAGAAAGGCTCCCGACCGCCTCACCTTGTAAATAGTTTTCACTTTGACTTTGCGGGGGGGAGTGATGTTGTGTATCTGTAAAGCATGGACTCCCATGTTCCGCCACCAAGGAGCTCATCCCCTGAAGTCCCAAGGGACCCCAGCATCCCTTGGGAGCACTGTAAATATGCCAGCCCCTAAGGCCAGTTCCTCACTCTGGAGTGTCTTATTAAAGGCTGAGGTCACTGTTCCTTTAATCTCCCTGTGTGCAGCTTCATCTGTGTTAGGAACACAATAACGGGGATGATACATTTAGAGAGATCATTTTGACTCTCCTGCCCCCTTCAGTAGTTCTGGAAGTAGATACCTGGAGCAGGGACGATAGTTTTGATCAATGGTTGGCAAGGGCAGAAAGCTTGTATCAGAGAGCTTAAGGAATTTCAGTCATGGAAGTGAGAAAGGGGTTACAGCAATGGAAGGCAGAAGGGCCTGCGTGAATGAACCCGCGAGGAGTCGCATAAAAGGAGCAGGACCAGGTGGTGCCTGGATCCCGACCCGTCAGTTGTTAGAGGACAGGGATAGACTGGCTAAAGAATTGGAAAAGTTAAAAGAAAAGCTGAAGGATCAGGAAAGAGAAGCTAGAATCACAGACAGGAAAGATACCTCGGTTCAGTTGCTGAGGTCGGGGGTAGATTCCGCAGGTGAGGGAGGATTGCTATAGGGATGCCGCGCCTCAACCACACACATTGTTTCTTTCGGACCCTTACTTCAGGATAGGGGTGGCCATACCATTATCGAGGCATGTGTGGAAGGGTAGCGGGTAATTGACATAGGATCTGCCAGACAAATGAAGGTTGAGGTGCTCCTGGAGGAAGGGGATTCCCCTCTTCAGAGACAGTTCCCCAACACCCTAGGTGCACGAGGAGCAGTTACTGAGCAGTCAGAGATGAAAGCAGTGGGAGAAGCTTGCTCAGAAGCATTTAAAGTTTCTGCAGGAATGGGCTGTCTCAGAACTGATGAGATGTTCAGTGAAAAGCTCAAATGTGGGAGTTACAAACATGATCTTAAAGGATGTGAAATAGAAGTTGGAGCGTTGCAAATGTCGAGAGAGTAAATGACAGCAGTTCCGAAGGGTGAACTGAGAGAAGGACTGGGTCTCTCGCCTGACTATTCAGCATTCCATCGTCCTTTACGCTATGTTGTTACAATTCTCCCATAAAGCAGAGAAAATATTAAAACCTATGCAGAGGGCAACAGACTTGGTCGAAGATACCGATTGCGAGTTTACATTTCTGAATGTACAAAGCATGGAATTCAGTCGAATACATCAAAAATTGAAAGTTGACTTTTAAGTGAAAATTGATATGGTGATCACAGACCAACGGACTTTAAAATGGCATCCTCAGAATTTGAATCTGCAGCAACCCTACTTTAACCCTAATCGTGCTGGTGTTTGGGAGAAGGAAATGCGGAAATGGAGTACAAAATTTCAACAGCTACAAAGTTTGAATCAAGCAATTGTTGTGGACATTAATCATCACACTGCAGAAATCGAGAATGTTTGCACAACTTTGGACTAGGTTGGACATGTAAGCTGGTGGGAGTCATGGTTCGGATGGAGCCTGATGGCAACTGGTGTGATGAACACAATGATACACCCTGTCCTTATGCTGGTGCTGTATCAGTTGATTGTGCTGGTCATTTTGATGTACTACTGATGTCGTGTTCCAAAACAAGGACTACAACTGGACAATGCTGTCGAACGAGCTCAAATGACGATACAAATGTTACCCGGATGTGACTTGCAGAGAGGCAAGGAGAAGAAGTGGGGGAATGTGGGAGCACAAGCCGGCATTTCTGAACACTTTGCTTCAGCGCAGTCTGGTGATCGAAAGGGTTGAAAGTTGGAAGATTGAAGTTTGGATGAAAAAACAGGAAGGTTGGATCGAAAGAGTCTGCTAGACGTTCGGAACCACCTAGCCATTCAAATGTGACTTTCTGATCACCAGTATTTCATGGTGGGAGTCGATTTATGGCAGTGAGACTTGACTTCGGGATAATAAGTAACTGGTCATTGTCTGTATGTCTGTATTTGAGTGTACCTTGTTACTATTTGATGACATAATCTGTATGTTAAATGATGTTAAGTATTTGAGTGTAACTTGTTACTATGCGAATAATAGTAATTCATGACATTGTCTGTATTTGAGTGTACCTTGTTATTTGATGACATCTGTATGTTAAATAATCTGGTTTCTGTAAAGTAATTCAGAAAGCAGTTAGCTGTGATTGTCTAAATGCAAAGAAATAAGAGTTCAAAGGCTTTTTAGATATAAAAAGATATAACTGGCTTTTGTCACACACACACACGGACACCAGTGACACTGGAATCTCGAAAGGTGTGTCACTTCTTGGAGAGCTGACTTTGCAAGTAGAGAGTTGGCTTGTGTTTGAATGTCTGAATAAAAGACGCGATCCTGTCTTCACTATAACCGAGTGTGTGCGTAATTCGACGTTTAAAGCAACGAAGCGAAAAGAGCAAGACAGCCTTACAACAGTAACTAGCAAGATTCTGCAGGCTTCTATTATGGGTGTTCTGCTGCCTTGTAATGTTATAAAATTTACTGTCAGTACAAAGCGATGTGCCAGGTCACAAATAGAAGCGAGCCAAATACCACCGAAAGCGTTCTGGATCATTTAAACAGATGGATTGAGCCATAGCAGAATAGTTTTAATGTGAGGAAGTGGCATATTGATACATTCCTATTTTGTGGGGAGATGAGATGGGTGGGTGGAAAGTTAAATTCCCTGACTGGGAATCAAACTTAGGTCATGGTAATGTTAGCATTAAAGCTCCTCAACTCAGACAATGATCCTATTAGAAAAGAAGAAGAAAGACTTGGATTTTTAAAGCACCTTCCATGACCCCAGGATGTCCCAAAGTATTTTACAGCCATTGAAGTACTTCTGAAATATACTCATTGTTGTAATGTAGGAACAGCATCAGCCAATTTGCACACAGCAAGCTCCCACAAACAGCAATGTGATAATTAATCTCCTGAGCAAGGGGGCTGACATGCACTAATTAATTTTTTTTTTGATTACTTAAGGATTGGAGCTGCTTGCCTGACCTGGACCGCACATACATCCTTCCATTGAAAAAGAAAAATGTCAGGGTGAATAACGGGCAACCAAACCACCGCCTGTTTTATGCTCATGCCGAAGCTGAAGGTTTTACCCACTGCTGCTTACTTTGGGAAAGAGAAAATTAGAGTGTAAGAAAGTATGGAATGAGAAAAGGACTTTAAGCCCGTCCAGTGTCCTCACTTCTGTTGAAAGCTTTTTGTTTTTTGAAAATCTCTAAAAAAGATCTAATTTGAATAAATGCAGTTACTGACTGATTCATTACCTCACAAGCAGTCTTTCAGGGTGACATTAATTATCCAACTATGAGCCATGTGTACACAGCAAGTAAGATCTTGACTGTTGAAGAGGCTGTTACCAGATATGATCCTGCCAAAATTTCTTAACAAGGTTGCATTCAAAGAACAGAACAGGTGAGCAATTGTTTGATTGTTATTGCTTCATTGAGAGTATGATTTATACTAGGTGCCTGAAGAATAAGCTCCCTTCTTTAAAATCCGCATCCTCGACCGCCCACCCAAGTACCGTGCCAAGTTTCTCACCGAGGTATCGTTACTGCTTTCCTCCCTCAGCACCTGCACCAAGCGACTTCTCGCCTTCGATGATTTTTACCTAAACTCTTCATGCCTCTCTCCTCTGAGTTCACTGCCCTCCTACCCTTCATTAAGGTCCCTTAATTGCGTGAGGATACCAGTTGCAGGTCGGGGCCATAAAAGGTGCGGTGAGTGACCTGGAAGCAGCGTTGCGGCATACCACTGCAAGGTACAGCGCGAGCAAGAGGGCAATGGCAGCGAAGAGTGATGTCATCAAGGTCCAGGTCGGTGATTGGAGCGTGGGCAGCTACAACAGGAGCGGCGAGAGACTGTGGAGGGATCTGATCGGGGCCCAGGAGAGGTGTGAGTTCAGGGCCAGGGGCCCAGGGGCATCACGGGCCAGCCCACACTGCGATTTGTGTACGCACTAGGTCCATGCAGCACAGCAGGTCTCCAGTCATCTTGGATAACCCTTGCCACTGGACCAAGACCTAGCTCTGTCAAGCCCGTGTGGTGGCTGGTGTGCAACGGCCACTACATGTTAAAAAAATCCACGCACAGCATTCTTCCACCCTTCAGGATGTAGTTAAGGATCTGGAATATTAGGTCCTTCATTGAAACATCTGTGAACTCATCCTTTTTTGGCATGGGAGCAAGTCATCCTCGTTTCGAGGGACTGCCTATGATGATGACCCTCCATTAATATACACTTTCATATAAATTACTGTTGTGGAACCAAAATAAAGGCTCAACACAAGTCTGTTAAAGAACAAAATATGTTTTTTTGAGAATAACTTGGCCAAGGGGAGAACAGCAGTTAGGAAAAGCCCAAATACCGTCTCTCCACTTGGCTGCCAGCTTACAATATTTAAAGCCGAAAACCACAATCCGTTATGCGTCATCAGTTCCTCCGTGACATTTCGAAAGCGCATCTAGCTTAACCACACGCATCTATTCTTAATGTCAGCATCCTGTTATTCTCTGCTTCCGTCTACTAAGTCTGGTACCCACATCCTCTTGCAGGTAGGCTGTGATATGATTGGCCTTGCTAGTTGTTGCTAGGCAGAAACAACGTGACATCTCCAAGTTGCACCTGGCGGGCTAGAAGTACTATTTGCTCCGTGGTCTGTATTTCTTGACCACAGTAGACACTCTTATCTATAAAGATGTATGTTCATCTTGACCTGCGTTGCCATCACTGTCTGTTAGTCTAAGAATACTCAGGTAGCCTAGTTTGCAGTTTCTAGCAGCTAGGTTACATCCTGTAATTGTTTTGTTCAGCTCTTGTGCAATGCTTTGCTACCATTTGACTTTCTAAAATATGTCTGTATCTAATAGCGGGCCCAATTCCTAGTTTCCTAAACAATAGTGGGCCTCTAAAGTCCCAGTTCAATGACCCTACCCATATTCACAGCAACCCATTCAATCTTATCATCCCACATGGCCTCTCTACTCACATGGTGGCAATCACAGATAAGACCAGCTCTGACTACTTCCTTGTATCCCTCTTCACTCACATCCCCATCCCCCTCCCTACCCCTCTTCCTTCTGTGTCTGCCCCTGGAAAAAACTCTCCGCCAAGTCACTTACAATGGCTTTTTCAATGACCAGTTGCTTAGCCTTTGGCCTCAATTCACCATTACATTTCTACAGCTACCGATCTGCTCAATCACACCATCAACTTCACATTTAATTCTCTCTCACCCTGGTTGTTACCCTTGTATGACCCTCAACTCCCCTTCCTTAAGTCCAAGGGATGCAGACTTGAACGTTTATGGTAGGCAACTGGTTTAGCTGTTCATTGTCAGAGTTAGCTGGACTACATAAAGCACTATTGGTCCTGCTCTCTGCTGTCCAAACTGCTCACTTTTCCAGGATCATCCATGAATGCAAAGATAAACCCTGGCTTCTTTTCTCTACTACAAACCGTCTTCTTAAACCCTTCTCCCTTACCTCCTCTACCCTCATCTCCAACAACAAGTGTGAGGAGCTCATGGACTTCTTCGTCACTAAGATTGAGACAATCCGTTCAGCTGCCTATACTGCCCTCCTCCCTTCCCCAAGCCCACCAAGTAAAAGCTGCAGATTTCAGAAAGATATCAATGTACTAGTCAGGTGGGCGGAACAGTGGCAAATGGAATTCAATTCGGATGAGTGTGAGATAATGCATTTGGAGAGGTCTAACAAGGCAAGGGAAAACACATTAATGATATGACACCGAAACGAGTAGAGGAACAAAGGGACCCTGGAGTGCAGGTCCACAGATCCTTAAAGGTAGTAGGCCAGGTAGATAAGGTGGTTAAGAAGGCATATGGAATACTTGCCTTTATTAGTCGAGGCATGGAATACAAGAGCTAGGAAGTTATGTTTGAACTGTATAACACACTGGTTAGGCCGCAACTGGAGTACTGTATGTAGTTCTGGTCACCACATTACAGGAAAGATGTGATTGCACTCGAAAGGGTGCAGAGGAGATTTTCAAGAATGTTGCCTGGACTGGAGAATTTTGGCTATGAGGAAAGATTGGAGATGCTGGGTCTGTTTTCTTTGGAACAGAGGAGGCTAAGGGGAGACCTGATTGAGGTGCATAAAATGATGAGGGGTCTGGATAGAGTGGATAGGAAGAACCTGTTTCCCTTGGCAGAGGGGTCAACAACCAAGGGACAGTTTTAAAGTAATTGGAAGGATTTAGAGGAGATATGAGGGGAGATTTCTTCACCCAGAAGGTAGTGAGGGTATGGAACTGACTGCCTGAAAGGGTGGTAGAGGCAGTAACCCTCACCACATTTAAAAGATACTTGGATGTGCACTTAAAGTGTTGGAACCTACAGCGTTTCGGACCAAGAGCTGGAAAATGGGATTAGGCTGGATAGCTCTTGGTCGGTCGGCGGTGACATGATGGGGCAAAATGGCCTCCTTCCGTGCTGTAAATGTCATTGATTCTAATTCCTATGAAGTAAAACTTGCCCTAAGATTTCCCCTCTGCCCTAGCACTGAAGTTGCATCTTTCTCTAGTTTCTATCCTATCTCTCCTCATGCCTTCTCTGAGCTGAACATGTCTATGTGACCCATCTCCTGTTCCCTCAAACCCTATTCCCATTAAACTGCTGACCACCCAACTTCCTTTTATGGTTCCCATGTTAGCGGATATTGTGAACAGTTCCTTCTCCTCAGGTACTGTCCCCCTACACTTCAATTTTTTTAATGTATTTATTCATTCATGGGATGTGGGCATCACTGGCAAAGCCAGCATTTATTGCCAATTGTCCTTGAGAAAGTGGTGGTGAGCTTCCATTTCAGAGGGCAGTTAAGAGTCAACCACATTGCTGTGGGTCTGGAGTCACATATATGACAGATTTCCTTCCCTAAAGGACCTTAGTGAACCAGATGGGTTTTTACATCCATCCGATAGTTTCTGGTCACCATTACTGACAATAGCTTTTTAATATGAAATTCATTTAATTAACTGAATTCAAATTCCCCAACTGTTGTGCTGGGATTTGAACTCCCATCAGAATCTTATATGTTTCTATGAGATCCCCTCTTATCCTTCTAAACTCCAATGTATAAACATAGAAACATAGAAAATAGGTGCAGGAGTAGGCCATTCGGCCCTTCGAGCCTGCACCGCCATTCAATGAGTTCATGGCTGAACATGCAACTTCAGTATCCCATTCCTGCTTTCTCGCCATACCCCTTGATCCCCCTAGTAGTAAGGACTACATCTAACTCCTTTTTGAATATATTTAGTGAATTGGCCTCAACAACTTTCTGTGGTAGAGAATTCCACAGGTTCACCACTCTCTGGGTGAAGAAGTTTCTCCTCATCTCGGTCCTAAATGGCTTACCCCTTATCCTTAGACTGTGACCCCTGGTTCTGGACTTCCCCAACATTGGGAACATTCTTCCTGCATCTAACCTGTCTAAACCCGTCAGAATTTTAAACATTTCTATTAGATCGCCTCTCATTCTTCTGAACTCCAGTGAATGCAAGCCCAGTTGATCCAGTCTTTCTTGATATGTCAGTCCTGTCATCCCGGGAATCACTCTGGTGAACCTTCGTTGCACTCCCTCAATAGCAAGAATGTCCTTCCTCAAGTTAGGAGACCAAAACTGTACTCAATACTCCAGGTGTGGCCTCACCAAGGCCCTATACAACTGTAGTAACACCTCCCTGCGCCGTACTCAAATCCCCTCGCTATAAAGGCCAACATGCCATTTCTTAACCGCCTGCTGTACCTGCATGCCAACCTTCAGTGACTGTGTACCATGACACCCAGGTCTCGTTGCACCTCCCCTTTTCGTAATCTGTCACCATTCAGATAATAGTCTATCTCTCTGTTTTTACAACCAAAGTGGATAACCTCACATTTATCCACATTATACTTCATCTGCCATGCATTTTCCCACTCACCTAACCTGTCCAAGTCACCCTGCAGCCTCTTAGCGTCCTCCTCACAGCTCATACCGCCACCCAGTTTAGTGTTATCTGCAAACTTGGAGATCTTACACTCAATTCCTTCATCCAAATCATTGATGTATATTATAAATAGCTGAGGTCCCAGCACTGAGCCCTGCGGCACCCCACTAGTCACTGCCTGTCATTCTGAAAAGGACCCGTTTATCCCGACTTTCTGCTTCCTGTCTGCCAACAAGTCCTTTATCCACATCAGTATATTACCCCCAATACCATGTGCTTTGATTTTGTACACCAATCTCTTGTGTGGGGCCTCGTCAAAAACCTTTTGAAAGTCTAAATACACCACATCCACTGGTTCTCCCTTGTCCACTCTACTAGTTACATTCTCAAAAAATTCCAGAAGATTTGTCAAGCATAATTTCCCTTTCATAAATCCATGCTGTCCTGTCACTGTTTTCCAAATGCGCTGCTATTTCATCCTTAATAATTGATTCCAACATTTTCCCCACCACTGATGTCAGGCTAACCGGTCTATAATTACCCACTTTCTCTCTCCCTCCATTTTTAAAAAGTGGTGTTACATTAGTTACCCTCCAGTCCATAGGAACTGATCCAGAGTCGATAGACTGTTGGAAAATGATCACCAGTGCATCCACTATTTCTAGGGCCACTTCCGTAAGTACTCTGGGATGCAAACTATCAGGCCCCAGGGATTTATCCTAACACAATTTCCCGCCAATAAGAATATCATTCAGTTCCTCCTTCTCACTAGAGCTTCGGTCCCCTAGTACTTCCAGAAGGTTATTTGTGTCTTCCTTCGTGAAGACAGAACCAAAGTATTTGTTCAATTGGTCTGCCATTTCTTTGTTCCCCATTATAAATTTTCCTGAATCCGACTGCAAGGGACCTACGTTTGTCTTCACTAATCTATTTCTCTTCACCTATCTATAGAAGCTTTTGCAGTCAGTTTTTTGATGTTCCTGGCAAGCTTCTTCTCGTACTCTATTTTCCCCCTCTTAATTAAATCCTTTGTCCTCCTCTGCTGAATTCTAAATTTCTCCTAATCCTCAGGTTTGCTGCTTTTTCTGGCCAATTTATATGCCTCCTCCTTGGATTTAACACTATCCTTAATTTCCCTTGTTAGCCACAGTTGAGCCACCTTCCCCGTTTTATTTTTACTCCAGACAGGGATGTACAATTTCTGAAGTTCATCTATGTGATCTTTAAATGTTTGCCATTGCCTATCCACTGTCAACTCTTTAAGTATCATTTGCCAGTTTATTCTTGCCAATTCACGCCTCAAACCATCGAAGTTACCTTTCCTTAAGTTCAGGACCCTAGTTTCTGAATTAACTGTGTCACTTTCCATCTTAATAAAGAATTCTGCCAAGTTATGGTCACTCTTCCCCAAGGGGCCTCGCACAACAAGATTGCGAATTAGTCCTTTCTCATTACACATCACCCAGTCTAGGATGGCCAGCTCCCAAGTTGGTTCCTCAACATATTGGCCTAGAAAACCATCCCTAATACACTCCAGGAAATCCTCCTCCACCGTATTATGTCCAGTGACATAACTACTATGCTACCGTACCCCCATCATCTGCTATCAACACCATCCTACACAAAAAACCCACCCTTAACCCCTCACTCCTCACAGACTACTGCCCCATCTCCAATCTCCCTTTCCTCTCCAAAATTCTTTAACGTGTTGTTACCTCCAAAATCCATGCCCATCTTTCCGCATGGTCTCGACCTTCTAGCTCTGTAACCTCCTCCAGCCATACAACCCTCCTCCAATTCTGGCCTCTTGCTCAGCCCCAATTTCTACTGCCCCACCATTGACAGCCGATCCTTCAGCTGGCGACTACAAAGTTCTGGAACTCCCTCCCTAAACCTTTCTGCCTCTCCACCTCTCCTCCTTTAAAAGGCTCCTTGAAACTTACTTCTTTGACCAAATTATTAATATCTCTTTATAAGGTTTGTGCCAAATTTTGTTTGCTACAATTCCTATCAAACATCTTTGAATGTTTATTACATTAAACACACTATATAAATGCAAATAGTTGTTGTTGAGTTCAATCACAAAATCTTCCTCTCTAGTAATCCGAGAGAGAAAAAAATGCATCTAAATTTTTTTATTAGTTCCTGGGATGTGGGTGTCACTGGCAAGGTCAGCAATTATTGCCCATCCCTAATTGCCCTTGAGAATGTGGTGGTGAGCCGTCTTCTTGAACCGCTGCAGTCTGTGCGGTGAAGGTACTCCCAGAGTGCTAATACGGAGGGAGTTCCTGGATTTTCACCCAGCGACGATGAAGGAACAGTTTCCTTCCAAGTCAGGATGGTGTGTGACTTGGAGGGGAACTTGGAGGCGGTGGTGTTCCCATGCACCTGCTGCCCTTGCCCTGCCAAGTGGTCGAGTTCGTGGGTTTGGAAAGTTCTGTCGAAGAAGCCTTGGTGAATTTCTGCTGTGCATCTTGTAGATGGTACGCACTGCAGCCACAGAGTTCCCATGGTGGATGAAGTAAATGTTTAAAGTGGTGGATGGGGTGCCAATCAAGTGGGCTTTCAGTGATGATTATGCCATATGTCAAGGGTGGTAGGTAGACTCTTGGTTGTTGGAGATAGTCATTGCTTGGCACTTGTGTGGCGTATATGTTACTTGGCACTTATCAGCCCAAGCCTGAACGTTGTCCGGGTCTTGCTGCATGCAAGCATGGAATGCTTCATTATCTGAGGAGTTGCGAATAGCACTGAACACTGTGCAGTCATCAGTGAACATCCCCACTTCTGATCTTATTGTAACGAGATAATGTATAGTGCCCTCTAGCTAGGAGGTATCGATAGACTTTATAGGGCCCTCTAGCTAGGAACTATAGGGAGCTGTATTGGGAGAGAGGATCTGTGAATGAACGCCATTTTAAAGCTCCACGTGAGTGTCTGAGAGCTCCTAAATAAATAGTGAAGTTGAACTAAGAGTGTTCAAGCAACATTAAAATACATGGTGTCAGAAGTGGGATATGTTATTGTTGAGCTTCGATTGAAAAAGTATTTCTATAATTACATGGCCACGATATTTTGCTATTAGACTTGTTCTAGTCCTCTGGGTATTTGAACTGCGTACATGTATGTGACAAACTCAAAGTCCTAAACTGTAGCAAGCTATCGTGACCACCACGGTGCCAACTCCCACACACATTCCTCTCCCACCTCCATTGCAGGTGTTTGGTGATTTGAAAGCCAACTGGAAAAATTTCAAACAGCTGTGGGACAGCTATGAAATTATCACGAATATTGTGGAAAAAACAGATAGAGTTAGGGTTACAATGTATATCACTATCACTGGCAGCGATGTCCTAGATATCCATAATAATCTTCCCTACAAAGACAAGCAGGAAATTGAGATTATTTTGAAGCTCTGGAATGAGCACTGTAAAGGTAAAACCAACATAATGTATGAACGGTACCAGTTTAACAACTGTGTACAAGCGGTTTCACAGATATCTCATGAAAGTGAGAGAGCTAGCTTCGTCACGTGATTTTGGCAATTTGAGGGGTGATGTCATCAGAGACCGCATCGTCTACAGAATATCTGATAACACTCTGCATAAGAGGCTGTTGCAAGAATCAAAATTAACACTCAATAAATGTGTGATGCTCTGTAAAGCTACATAGGCCACAGTTGCACAAATGAAATCCATGAAGCTCACTAAAACAGACTCTGAAGATGTTAAAGCTGTCAAACAGAAACCGCGACCCACAAAGAAAGCATTCACAGACAAAGAGTTCACAAACAATTGCAGATAGTGTGGCAAAAGACATGAGCTGTCAAAAACTAAATGTCCAGCATATGGGAAGACCTGCACAAGTTGCGGCAACTAAATCATTTTTCTCAAAAGTGTAGGCAGAATGGAACGAGGCAGAAGTCTACACTTAACCCTAAATTTAAGGGCAATCCAAAAGTGCATGCACTATATGAAGAGAGTTATGATTCTGTTTTTGAAGTCATGACTGTAAAGATGTTTGGTAAAGTTGATCACACAATCAAGAACAATGCTGACAGAAAGTATCCAAACAAGATTTTGGCTACATACTCCATTAAAGGTCAAATGGTAAAAATGCAAATAGACTGTGGGGCCACATGCAATGTGCTACCTTAGATACTTACCAAAAGGTTTAAAGATATATGACAACCATGCAACCATTCCAGTGGTAGGGACTTGTAATGTGCCACTGGAAAATACAAAGAACAAGCAAAAGTACATTGTGCCCTTTGTGATCATTGAAGGCAAAAGTGCACTACTGATTGGCTCACGCACTGCTCAACAGCTACAACTGATAAAAGTGCAGCATCAGAATATCACGGTGGTAAATGAACGACGCGAATCGCAAATTAAGAACAAGGCAAACATCTCGCTAGCGTTAAAAACTGATGTCAACAATACTTATCTGGATGTGTCTAAGGGACATGGACACATACCAGGAACAGTTCACCTTGAACTTGATGGCCCAGAAATTGCGGTCGGAGGCTTCCCGCAGGCGGATGCCTCTGACCTGAAACATTTCTACGAATATACTTGGTAGTCCTGGAGGTGTCTTTGATTCAGGTCGGAGACCTTCTTTCCACGCGCTTTGCAGCACGTCCACGTCTTCTAGATACAGGCGGAGAAACATAGAAACATAGAAAATAGGTGCAGGAGTAGGCCATTCGGCCCTTCTAGCCTGCACCGCCATTCAATGAGTTCATGGCTGAACATTCAACTTCAGTACCCCATTCCTGCTTTCTCGCCATACCCCTTGATCCCCCTAGTAGTAAGGACCTCATCTAACTCCTTTTTGAATATATTTAGTGAATTGGCCTCAACAACTTTCTGTGGCAGAGAATTCCACAGGTTCACCACTCTCTGGGTGAAGAAGTTCCTCCGCATCTCGGTCCTAAATGGCTTACCCCTTATCCTTAGACTGTGACCCCTGGTTCTGGACTTCCCCAACATTGGGAACATTCTTCCTGCATCTAACCTGTCTAACCCCGTCAGAATTTTAAATGTTTCTATGAGGTCCCCTCTCATTCTTCTGAACTCCAGTGAATGCAAGCCCAGTTGATCCAGTCTTTCTTGATAGGTCAGTCCCGCCATCCCGGGAATCAGTCTGGTGAACCTTCGCTGCACTCACATGGGCTTGGACCACAAATCACTCTGCAGTATTCTCATTGATAGTAATGGGAACTCGATTTTATGGAACTCAATGAGAATAACCCCCTAAAACACCCAAACACAACATAATAAATAAAAAAAACACCACACATATTTAAAATTAATTGAAATTAAAGTTAATTAAATGTTTTTAGAAAAAATATATATTTGGGGGATTTTTTTTAATGTGTTTTAATAGGATTTAAAATAAACTTACCTTAGTGGACAGGGTTTTGAATACAAAAATGAGTATTAAAATTTTATTTTTATATGTTTTAAAACTCTTACGCTGGTAAAAGTAAGCTATGCACCTGCTTTTACCAGGCATAAATGTTTGAAGGACATCCGCTGGGCAAATAGCACAATCTCACCCGCATGGATATCCTTCTCCCGGGGATGTGGAGGATTTGTCTAGAGATAACTTGACAGATCGGAAAAGCTGGTTTTCGGCACATGCGCACTGCGGGCCAAAAACCGGCTTTTGCGAGGCCTCACCGGGTCCGTAAGTATTCCGTACGGACCCAGTGAGGCTGGGATTTCCAAGCCGATGAATCAGCAACACCAGCTGTAATGCCCCCTAGACGGGTACCAATAGCAATCAAACAAACGCTAAAAGAGAGACGCAGTCGTTTGGAAAATTGACAAATCAGCATGAAGTGGTTGAACCAATGGACTAGGTATCCAGTCTAGTGACTGTACAAAGCCATCTGTGAGAGAACATCAGCGGCAGGTCGGGGCCATAAAAGCGGTGAGCGGCGGCCCCTGGACAGCGTGGAGGCCACTACAAGGTACAGCGCGAGCTGGTGCAGGAGGGCAACGGCAGCGAAGAGTGACGTCAGCAAGGTCCAGGTCGGTGATTGGAACGTGGGCAGATACAGCAGGAGCGGCGAGATCGGGGCGAAGGAGCGGTGAAAGACTGTGGAGGGATGTGATTGAGGCCCAGGGGAGGCATGAATTCGTAGCCAGTGGCCCAGGGGCATCACGGGCCAGCCCACACTGCGATATGTGTGCGCACTAGGTCCGTGCAGCAGAGCAGGTCTCCAGTCGCCTTGGATAACCCTTGCCACTGGACCAAGACCTAGCTCTGTCAAGCCTGTGTGGTGGCTGGTGTGCAACGGCCACCACACGTTAAAAAAATCCATGCACAGGCATCTTCCACCCTTCAGGATGTAGTTCAGGACCTGGAATATTAGATCCTTCATTGAAACACCTGTGAACTCATCCTTTTTTGGCGTGGAAGCAAGTCATCCTCGTTTCGAGGGACTGCTTATGATGATGACCCTCCATTAATATACATTTACTTATAAATTACCCTACCCATACTCACAGCCACCCACTCAATCTTTTCATCCCACATGCCCTCTCTACCTACATTGTGGCAATCACAGATAAGGCCAGCTCTGAGCACTTCCTTGTATCCCTCTCCACTCACATCCCCTTCCCTCTCCCTACCCCTCTTCATTCTGTGTCTGCCCCTGGAAAAAAACTCTCCACCAAGTCACTTACAATGGCTTTTTCAATTATCAGCTGCGTAGCCTTTGGCCCTCAATTCACCATTAAATTTCTGCAGCTACCGATCTGCTCAATCATACCGTTACCTCCACATTTAATGCAACTAAAAGCATGATGCTCTTTCACCCTGGTTGTTACCCTTGTATGACCCTCAACTCCCCTTCCTTAAATCCAAGGGATGCAGACTTGAACGTTTATGGCGGGCAACTGGTTTAGCCATTCATTGTCAGATCTGGCTGGACCACATAAAACACTATTGGGTCCTGCTCTCTGCTGCCCAAACTGCTCATTTTTCCAGGATCATCCAGCAATGCAAAGATAAAACCTGACTTCTTTTCTTTACTACGAACCGTTTTCTTAACCCCTTCTCCATTTCCTCCTCTACCCTCATCTTCAACAACAAGTGTGAGGAGCTCATGGACATCTTTGTCACTAAGATTGAGACAGAGACTGTGGCGGGATCTGATCGGGGCCCAGGAGAGGCGTGAGTTCGGGGCCAGGGGCCCAGGGGCCCAGGGTCAGCACGGGCCATCCCACACTGCGATATGCTTGAGCACTAGGTCCGTGCAGCAGAGCAGGTCTCCAGTCGCCTTGGATAACCCTTGCCACTGGACCAAGACCTATCTCTGTCAAGCCCGTACGCTGACTGGTGTGCAACGGCCACCACACGTTAAAAAAATCCACGCACAGGCATTTTCCACCCTTCAGGATGTAGTTCGGGTTCTTCATTCGAAACACCTGTGAACTCATCCTTTTTTTTCACATGGAAGCAAGTGATGATGATGATGATGATGTACAAAAAACAAATAGAAAGATACGAGTATGTAACGACCCTCAACATCTGAACAATGCCCTGAACCGTGGACAATATCCACTTCCTGTGATCGATGACATCATGCCACAGATGTCAAATATAAAGGTCTTCATGAAAGCAGAATGCAAGGAGGGTTTCTTGCAATGTGAAGTAGACACTGCGTCCTCCTACCTCACGACTTTCCAGATTCCATGGGGACGAAAACAATATAATGGATTGCCATTTGGCATCAGTCCTGCTCCGGAAATCTTCCAACAGGAGCTAGACGAGAACCTCGAGGATCTAGATGGAGTCTACAAGATTGCAGATGATATCTTGATCACTGGATGCGGTGAGACACTTAAAGAGGCCAATTATGATCATGGCGCAAACTTACGCAAATGCATGCAGAGATGCAGAGAGCGAAACATCAAACTTAACTTCGATAGGTTTGAATACAAGAGCTCCCAAGTGAAATACATGGGACACATACTGTCTAGTAATGGACTCAAAGCCGACCCAAGCAAAGTGGTTGCAATCAACGAAATGCAGAAACCGCAGGATGTCGCAGGTGTACAACGATTTGTTGGCATGACAAAGTACCTCGCAAAATTCTTGCCAGATCTTTCAGACTTCAGTGAGCCTCTGCGACGGCTTACTCATAAAGATTTGGAGCTAGAACCTCCACTTTTGTGGCCGATATTTCTTGCGTGGGTGTTAAAAAAGGGTTTTCAGATCGTCGGCTTCTCGCCCATTCTCAAAACACCTAGTCTCCACTTTTGAAAATGGGCGTTACTGCGAGCGATATAAAATGGGCGGCAGCATTACATTTTTTTGACCTTCTGCTGTAAAGTGTGGTCGTCCTTAGAAATGGCATGGCAACGCTCGATTCCCACGATTCAGGAGGTCAAGGGTCATCATGACATGCGCAGAAGAGGAGACAGAGAGAGAAGGAGCTCAGAGGGACTGAAGGCGGGTCCGGGTGTGGTGTGGCTGCTTTGGGAGGAAGGAGGGAGACTTTAGAGCATCACAGCAAGTAGATAAACAAAAATTAGCTGTTACCAGCCACATATTTGACCGAATTTGGCCTATAACGGAGAAAGAGGAGGAGGCATCACAGCACGCTGTGGAGACTGACGCTGGAAAGAGCAGTGAGGTGGGAGAGGAGCACATTGGAGGGTGCAAAAGAGCCAGGAGGTTCTCAGACGAGGCAAATGCCTCCCCCCTGCAGCAGGTCGAGTCACGCTGGGGTGATTTGACACAGGGAGGGCGTGGGAAGGCTACCCCAAAGGCATATCAGAAGATATGGACCGAGATAGCAGAGGTGGTCTTGTCGGCGACGAACGAGGTACATGAGGGCATACAATGCCACAAACGATGGAACGATCTTGTGGGAGCCGCAAGAGTAAGTATTACATTGATTTACATGTACTTATGTATTTATATAATTTGATTTGTAACAGTCATGAGTGACTATCATCAGATGTGAGGTCTTTCACTTTTACTGGGAATGTTTTACTCAAAGCCTGCGGTCACGGTGTACATCTTTAGGTCAAGAATGATAATTTTCATAATAATCATGATTACATCTGTCGGTTATGTGTTGTATCAGTCTCTGTGACAGTACCTAGCAATGATATCACGCAATGATCTCATGCCATGTCGTCCTGTCACCTTTTACAGAAGAAGCTATCGACGATGAGGTCCATGCAGAGGTGAACGGGAGGAGGGCCATCAGTCACCACCGACATCACAGAGATGGAGGAGCAAGTGTTCACACTCATGGGGAAGCACCCCGGACAGCCATGGACGCATCTGCAGACCCTGAAATGATGCCACGTGAGTAAAGCTTACACCATTGCATGATGTAAAGTCAATAAATGCCACACCCACTGTAAGATTTCTGAATCTCTCTGGGCTTACATTTGACAGTGAGACGATTCTTTCAGGACAAATGGCAGTTTATTAAAAACACACACATGCATTTAACAGCAGTCATCAAATATCCTATAGACCTACCTTAGTTACAACAGAGATCCAGTGAGGTTATAATAAAAAGCGATATACGTTACGCCCCTTTTGCTGGCTGGTTTGAACACACAGCATGCTGATTGGGCTGATCTTCAACAGGAGGCCTTTTGCCATGTGTCCAGCAGGGAGAGAAGAGAGAGAAAAGTTCCTGGCTTGCGTTTTTTATATTCCTCAAAGTCATTGTCCGAGCACCATCGGAGCAGGCCGGGGAGTGGAAGGAGCAGCGTGGTGACATACCACTCCAGGGAGCAGCACGTGCTGGAGCAGGAGAACAACGGCAGTGAAAAGGGACGTCATCAAGATCCAGGTCGGTGATTGGAGCGTGGGCAGGTACATCAGGAGCGGCGAGATCGGGGCGAAGGAGCAGTGAGAGATTGTAGAGGGATGTGATTGGGGCTCAGGAGAGGCCCAGGGGCAGCACGGACCAGCCCACACTGTGATATGTGTGCGCACTAGGTCCGTGCAGCAGAGCAGTTCTCCAGTCATCTTGCTTAATCCTTGCTGTGTGGTGGCTGGTGTGCAACAGTCACCACACGTTAAAAAAAAATCCAAGCACAGGCATCTTCCACCCTTCAAGGTTTAGTTCGGACCTGGAATTTTAGGTCCGTGATTGAAACAACTGTGAACCTTTTGACGTGGAAGCAAGTCATCCTCGGTTCGAGGGACTGCCTATGATGATATGATTTCCTCAGAAAAGCCCCACGATTGGACCTTGACTCTAAGGCAGTTCCCCATTGGCTCTCCTCACACATGTGGCTGTCTGGCCTGGTTCAGCCATCTCTTGATTAGATTAAATGCCTTTCCAATACACAAAACCCATGCGGCAACCTGTGGGGCTTTCATTTTGTTTCTTACAAAACCTAGCCCATGCTGGCAATCTGTGGGCTTCCATTTTATCATAACACAAACAGGCCTTTCCATTAATCTACACTTTTAACATTTATACATACACAGAATCAATTAATAAACACTTTTATTCTTACAAACTCCCTTGAGGGGGAAATATCCTTATTGAGAGGGAGAGAAAGAAAAGTGGGGGGCCTGACTTGGTCCCCACCTCGTAAGCTGTAGGCCACGTAGGGGGTTTATTTTAGTCCAATCACATCTCCAGTGGAGACTCTCCCCTTCTCGTATCTTCAGTTCACCGTCGCTTCTCGAAGCACATTGATGATTGATGATGTTCACGAGTCATGCTGCAGCTCCCGTTTCTCCATCTTCCCTCGGCTTCGGTCTTGGCCAGTGTCATCCTGAAAATCGTGAGGATCCGTAACATGGTCTGTGGGAAACAGGATCAGTGCAGTATTTACTCTTTGGCAGTTTTTAACTGATTAATGTGAAACCACTTCTTGTACTTAACACCCTTTTCCCCGATAATTGAATCAAATAAACCGCGGGGTTCAATCGGTCTATAATCTTATGCGGTCCCTAATACCTGGGCTCAAAGGCAGCTTCTTTCTCCCATAATTTGGAATCATTACTGAGTCTCCCACCTCGTATTCAAAGGGACGAACTTTCTTGTCAAAGTACCTTTTAATTTGTCTTTTTGACTTCCCCAATTTGGTGGCCACAAATCGATCGATCTGATCGGTGTGATCTACCACTTGTTCCAGCCACTTGGAACTACATGTTTTCATTGTCAGGGGACTCATCCCAGTTAGTGTTAGCTGGCCTGGTGTTCTCATGTGTCGTCACATCATGGCCTGATATGGGGAGACTCCTGTTGTTCTATGAGCTGTGGACCTCATTGTCATTAAGTACATTGGCAGCATGTTAGCCCATTGAGTGGGGTGGTTCGCACACAATTGTTTTAACATTAACTTGAGGGTCCTGTTCCCCCTTTTGACCCCTCCAGATGACTGGGGGTGGTGAGCAATATGTAATTTGTGTTTTATCCCCAACATTTCCTGCAGGTGAGTAAAAATTATACTGGTAAAGTGTGAACCTTGATCGCTGTCCACTTGTACTGGTACTCCCCACCTACAAAACACATGATTCAATAGTGTTTTGGCTGCTGTGATTGCGGTGTTGGAGCGGCAGAGGAATGCTTTGATCCATTTAGTGAATTGATCCACCACCACTAGGGCATGCTGAAAATTGTCTTGTGCCTGTGGAAGTGGCCCAATGAAGTCTGTCTGGAGGTGAGTCCTTGGCCCTTGAGGTGGGGGTGCGCTTTGAAGCAAGGCTCGGTTAGTGCATGCGGGAGGATTGTGTTGCAGGCACGGTAGGCATCGTACCACATATTGCTTGCTTGATTGTTTCCCTCATGGAAGGCCACCAAGCTGTGGATGCTACCTTGTAGAAGGTTACCAATGCCGAATAGTGTCCTGCTGTGGGGTGGGAATGAAAGAGGGAGAGCAGTTCCTGACCACCTCTGGTGGAACACACACCACCGGGCAGGTGTCTGGCTTTCTTTTGTACATCAGCAGCTGCTCATCTAAGTCAGGGGCAGTAGCTAGTATGGTATTGGGAGACCAGGCTGATGGTTGAGGAAGGGGTCTGCCTTCCTCGTGCCAGGCGCTTACAACAGCATATGACCAGTATTGCTGCTGCAGGGATTTTAAATCTAGGTGATCTGTTGGGGAGGCCTTGCTAACAGCATTGCAGGGCTCAACAACTATATCCTCTATCTCCCCATCAATCGCAGCATCCTTGGCTGCTCTGTCTGCTCTGAAATTTTCCTTGCTATGTGGACCCCCTTTTCTATGGGCTGCTACTTTTCCTATGAAGCAGGGCTGGGATCGCTGTTTAAGGTATGACCAGAGCAGGCGTGACCAGGACCCATGGACCCGGGCCTTACCATCTATCGTACAATAGTCATTTTTGTGGTATAGGGGCAGGGAGAGCCTGGTGTTTATAGCATAGGCACTATCTGACCAAATATTCACGGTCTATCTGAGGTTTCCTTCACAGCAGTTAGAAGTGCGGTGATTTCTGCATATTGTGAAGACTGTCTGTTGCATCTTCGCTGGATGGTTCTTTCTGGCAATACCACAGCATATCCGGTGTGAGGGGATCCCTCAATGTGATATGAGGACCCATCGATATAGACATCTGGGGCACCTTGTATGGGCTCTTTCTGCACAGGGTGAGTCTCAAAGTTAATCGGGGTAACGGACATTCATGCAGGTCACCCTCATAGATCAGAAATTGTGGCAGCAAGGTGGTGGGTTTGGAAATGATATCAATGTCTCTCGCCATAAATTCCAATGTCCATTTGCTGAGGCGCTGCGAGGAAACTAGCGAATCTCCAGGTTTCATCAGTAGTTTCAGAGGTGTGTCTCCGCTGTGCAGGATTGTTGCCTGTAACCCAGTAATAAAGGTAAAGTGATGTATCGACCGGAAGACGGCCAGTAGGTGGCGCTAGCATGTGGTATACGTCTTGTGGGCGATATGTGGGCAAGGTGGTGAAATTGATGTTGGGCAATCTCATGATTGCTAGTTTCGGTAAATATGTTCTTTACGACCAAAAAAAGTGGGTGAGCGGTATTATTGAATCTTGGCATTAAATCAGTGCAGAAAGTAACGCTGGGCGATATTATGGGCATTGATTTTGCCCATTCTGATGATTCCACCCAAAAAAAGTGGGCGAGCAGTAATATTTTTTCCCGGCATTAAGCAATGGGGAAAGTAACTCTCGGCAATACGTTTCCTAAAAATGGGCGTCAGTTTCCATTTTGTGGCTAAATGGACGAAATATGGATGTTATACATCATTTCAGCGGTAAAATGGGCGTTAAGTGGGGGTTAAGCATGCAAAAAATATGGACGTTCTAGCCCTTGGTCTGGAAATGGACTGAAGAACAAGACAAAACGTTTGAAGCTATCAAAAAACGCGTGACAGATTAAAAAGCAGAATCACAAAGGTAATAATCTCTGGATTACTGGCTAAGCCATGAGCAGATTTGCTTAGGGTAAATAAGATCAGAGAGTTAAACATGTGGCTCAAAGACTGGTGTGGGAGAAATGGGTTTTGGTTCGTGGGTCACTGGCACCAGTACTGGGGTAAGAGGGAACAGTTTCATTTGGACGGGCTGCACTTAGACCGTGCTGCGACTTGGGTCCTGGTGAATCAAATAACTAGGGCTATAGAGAGGGCTTTGAACTAATTATTGGGGGGTGGGGGAGGGGGTTAGGGGTATGGAGGATTCAAGTGTGCAAAAATGTAAAAAGTCAAAGAATAAGGAGCAGCCAATCGATCAGGGTAGCACTGGGGGAAATGAAAACTAGAGCGTGACAGGAAGGGACAGAATGTATAAACATAAAGGTGAATAAGAAAGTGGGTTCAAAGCAGGAAAAAATGGTAACAAAACAAATTTAAAAGGTCTTTGTCTGATTGCACGTAGCATTCGAAACAAAATAGATGACTTGACGGCACAAATAGATACAAACGGGTATGATCTGACAGCCATTACAGTGGTTGCAAGGTGACCAGCACTGGGAATTAAATATTCAGGGGTATTTGACAATTCGGAACGACAGATAGAAAGGAAAAAGAGGTGGGGTAGCACTGTTAATAAAGGATGAGATCAGTGCGTTAGTGAGAAATGATATTAGCTCAGAAGCTCAAGATGTTGAATCAGTTTGGGTGGAGATAAGGAATAATAAGGGAATAAGTCACTGGTGGGCGTAGACTATAGACCCCCTAACAATAGCTAGCCTGTTGGACGGAGTATAAATCAAGAAATAATGGAGGCTTGTAATAAAGGAACAGCAAGACTTGTGGGCGATTTTAACTTTCATATTGATTGAACAAAGCAAATTGGCCATGGTAGCCTTGAGGAAGAGTTCATAGAGTGTATCCAGGATAGTTTCCTTGAACAGTATGTTGTGGAAACCAACGAGGGAGCAGGCTATCTTAGATCTGGTACTGTGTAATGAAACAGGATTACGAAATGATCTCCTAGCAAAGGATCGAATAGGGAAGAATGATCATACCATGGTTGAATTTCAAATTCAGTTGGAGGGTGAGAAAGTTGGTTCTCAAACCAGTGTCCGAAGCTTAAATAAAGGAGACTACAAAAGTATGAGGGCAGAATTGGCTAAAATGGTTGGGAAAATAGATTAACGTGTGGGACGGTTGATGAGCAGTGGCAGACATTTAAGGAGATATTTCATAACTCGCAACAAAAATATATTCCAATGAGAAGGAAAGAGAAGGGATAACCATCCGTGGCTAACTAAGGAAATAAGGGATGGTACCAAATTGAAAACAAGGACATACAATGTGGCCAAGACTAGTGGGAGGCCAGAGAATTGGGAAACTTCAAAGGCCAAGAAAGAACGACTAAAAAAATGAGAGGGGAGATGGATTATGAAAGTAAATTAGCACGAAATATAAAAACAGATAGTAAAAGTTTCTACATAAAAAGGAAAAGAGTGGCTAAAGTAAATGTTGGTCCCCTAGAGGATGAGTCTGCGGAATTACTAATAGAGAACAGGGAAATGGCACAGACGTTAAACAAATATTTTGTGTTGGTCTTCACGGTAGAAGGCATTAAAAACATCCCAATCGTGGATAATCAAAGGGCTATAGGGAGGGAGGAACTTAATACAATCACTATCACTAATGAAGTAGTACTCGGTAAAATAATGGGACTAAATGCGGACAAGTCCACTGGACCTGATTGCTTACATTCTAGGGTCTTAAAAGAAGTGGCTGCAGAGATAGTGGATACATTGGTTGTAATCTACCAAAGTTCCCTGGATTCTGGGGCGGTCCCAGCAGATTAGAAAACCGCAAATGTAACACCCCTATTTAAAAAAAGAGGCAGACAAAAAGCAGGGACATAAGAACATAAGAAATAGGAGCAGGAGTAGGCCATTTGGTCCCTCGAGCCTGCTCCACCATTTTAATAAGATCATGGCTGATCTGATTATGGGCTCAGCTTCACTTCCCTGCCCACTCCCCATAACTCTTTACTCCCTTGTCTCTCAAAAATCTGTCTATCTCTGCCTTAAATATATTCAATGACCCAGCCTCCACAGAGAAAGGAAAAATAGAACAGCAAATTATAATTTAAATGGAGAAAAATTGCAAAGTGCTGCAGTACAGAGGGATCTGAGGGTCCTTGTGCATGAAAAACAAAAAGTTAGTATGCAGGTAAAGCAAGTAATCAGGAATGCAAAAGGAATGTTGGCCTTTATTGCAAGGGGGATAGAGTATAAAAGCAGAGAAGTCCTGCTACAACTATACCAGGTATTGGTGAGGCCACACCTAGAATACTGTATGGAATTTTGGTCTCCGTATTTAAAGAAGGATATACTTGCATTAGAGGCTGTCCAGAGAAGGTTCACTGGCTTGATTCCAGAGATGAGGGGGTTGACATGAAGATAGGTTGAGTAGGTTGGGCCTCTACTCATTGGAGTTCAGAAGAATGAGAGGTGATCTTACTGAAACATGGTGGATGCAGAGAGGATATTTCCACTCATAGGGGAAATTAAACTAAGGACATTGTCTCAGAATAAGGGGCCAGCCATTTAAAACTGAGATGAAGAGGAATTTCTTCTCTGAATGGGTTGTAAATCTATGGAATCCTCTGCCCCAGAGAGCTGTGGAGGCTGGGTCAATGAATTTATTTAAGGCGGCGATAGACAAAATTTTGAGTATAAGGGAATAAAGGGTTAAGTTGAACTAAGAGTGCTCAAGAGATTATAGGGAAGGTCATTGATGAAGCAGCTAAAAGCAACCTAGGATACTGGCCTGATGTCTTGGGGCTGAGATGATTGACCTCCAACAACCACAACCATCTTCCTTTGTGTTAGGTATGACTCCAGCCAGTGAAGAGTTCTCTGCCTGATTCCCATAGCCTTCATTTTGACGAGGGCTCCTTGATGCCACACACGGTGAAATGCTGCCTTGATGTCAAGGGCAGTCACTCTCACCTCACCTCTGGATTTCAGCTCTTTTGCCCATGTTTGAAGCAAGCCTGTAATGAGGTCTTGAACTGAGTGGTCGGCAGAACCCAAACTGAGCATTGGTGAACTGGTTAGTGGTGCGTAATTGCCGCTTGATAGCACTGCTGACGATTGAGAGTAGATTGATGGGGCAGTAATTGGCCAAATTGGATTTGTCCTGCTTTTTGTGGAAAGGACATACCTGGGCAGTTTTCCACATTGTCGGGTAGATGCCAGTGTTGTAGCTGTACTGGAATAGCTTGGCTAGAGGCGCGGCTAGTTCTGGAACAGGTCTTCAACACGACAGCTGGGATGTTGTCGGGGCCCATAGCCTTTGCTGTATCCAGTGTGCTCTGCTTTTTCTTAATGTTATGTGGAGTGAATCGAATTGGCTGAAGACTGGCTTCTGTGATGGTGGGGAGCTCAGGAGGAGGCCGAGATGGATCATCCACTCGGCACTTCTGCCTGAAGATGGTTGCAAATGCTTCAGCCTTGTCTTTTGCACTTGCATGCTGGGCCCTGCCATCATTGAGAATGAGAATATTCATGGAGCCTCCTCCCCCTGTTAGTTGTTTGATGGTCCACCACCATTCACGACTGGATGTGGCAGGACTGCAGAGCTTTGATCTGATCCGTTGATTGTGGGATTGCTTAGCCTTGTCTATAGCACGCTGCTTCTGCTTTTTAGCATCCATATAGTCCTGTGTTGCAGCTTCCCCCGGTTGGCACATCATTTTCAGGTATTCCTAGTGCTGTTCCTGGCATGCTCTTCTGGATTCCTCATTGAACCAGGGTTGGTCCCCTGGCTTGATGGTAAATGTAGAATATAAGACCATAAGAACATAAGAAAATAAGAAATAGGAGCAGGAGAAGGCCATACAGCCTCTCGAGCCTGCTCCGCCATTTAATATGATCATGGCTGATCCGATCATGGATTCAGATCCACCCCCCTGCCCGATCTCCTTAACCCCTTATTCCCTTATCGTTTAAGAAACTGTCTATTTCTGTCTTAAATTTATTCAATGTCCCAACTTCCACAGCTCACAGATTTACAACCCTCTGAGAGAAAAAATTCTCCTTATCTCAGTTTTAAATGGGCGGTCCCTTATTCTAAAATTATGCCCTCTGGTTCTAGTCTCCCCTATCAGCGGAAACAGTGAGGGATATGCTGGGCCATGAAGTTACAGATTGTGGTGCAATAAAATTCTGCTGCTGATGGCCCACAGCGCCTCATGGATGCCCAGTTTTGAGCTGCTACATCTGTTCTGAATCTATCCCATTTAACATGGTGGTTGTGCCACACAACACGATGGAGAATGTTCTCAATGTGAATACGGGACATGGACAAATGCATCAGCGACAGATAGATTGGTGAGGATGAGGTCAAGTTGGCTTTTCCCTTGTGTTGGCTCTCTCACCACCGGCCACAGGCCCAGCCTGGCAGCTATGTCCTTTCGGACTCGGCCAGCTCGGTCAGTAGTGGTACTACCGAGCCACTCTTGCTGACGGACTTTGAAGTCCCCCACCCAGAGTACATTGTGTGCCCTTGCTACTCTCAGTGCTTCTTCCAAGTGGTGGACAACATGGAGGAGTACTGATTCATCAGCTGAGGGAGTGCAGTAGGTGGTAATCAGCAGGAGGTTTCCTTTCCCATGCTTGACCTAAATCCATGAGACTTCATGGGGTCAGGAGTCAATGTCGATAACTCCCAGAGACACTCCCTTCTGACTGTATACCACTGTGCCACCACCCCTGGTGGGTCTATCCTGCCGGTGGAACAGGACAGACCCAGGGACGGTGTTGGAGGAGTCTGGGACATTGGCTGAAAGGTATGATTCTGTGAGTATGGCAATGACACGCTGTTGTTTGACTAGTCCATGTGACAGCTCTCCTAATTTTAGTCTCCCAGATGCTAGTGAGGAGGACTTAGCAGGGTTGACTGGACTGGGTGTGCCAGTGTTGTGTCCGAAGCCGGTGCAGAGTGGTCTGTCTTTTTCTTATTCTTCTTATTTTTTTTAGTAGCAGTTTAATATAACTGAGTGGCTTGCTAGGCCATTTCAGAGGGCAGTTAAGAGTCAACCACATTGCTGTGGGTCTGGAGTCACATATAAGCCAGAGCAGGTAAGGATGACAGATTTCCCTCTTGAGTGAACCAAATGGGTTTTTACAACAATCCGATAGTTTCCTTGGCCTTAATTTTGGCCGTTTTTCGGCGCGCTTACCGGAGTTACGCCACTTTTCTCCGTTCCAGGATGCGCCAAAAAATGTCGTTGCCACTTTGGCCGCTGTCCGGCCTCTTCCCTGTAGTCGCACAGCATGGCCAGTCGAGTCGGGGGTGGAGCCAGCGTTCTGCACCGAAAACTGTGCCGGGACGTCTGTAGATGCGCAGTGGAGGCCGCTGGTGATATCCGCGCATGTGCAGTAGCGCTGAAAGTTGCCCTCCCTCCCTCTCTCCTCCCCGGCGCCCACACAGCCTCTCCATTGATTTGCTTGCTGCAGCACCTCTGTGGGACCCGATGCCAGCCAGGTGAATCGCTCCTCACCCCCCAGCCTCTCCGTTTGTTTGCTGCAGCCTCTCCGGTTATTTGCTTGCTGCAGCCGCTTTGTGGGCCCCGATGCCGACTAGATGAATCGCTCCCACCCCTAGCCTAGGCCGAGTGGCCTCCCGCACCGGCCAGCCCGCTACCTTCCCAAGCCGAGTTTGAAGATGAAGGTAGGACTTGCTTCAATTTTTTATTTCTTATTGAATTCTTAGAACATTTTGTTTGCAAGGTTTGGTGGTTTGCAAGGCTTGATGCTTTAGGTGCAGGTTCTCTCCACTTCCCTTCCCGCCCCTATCCCAGGCCGAATGGCCTCCGATGTACCTACCTGTGCCAATTTCCTTACCTGCGCTGATTTTTTAAATTCTCCGCAAGGGTTTTCTGAAGTGGCCACATACGCAGGTCTAAGTATAAATGGAGTAACTATTAGCTGGCCAAAGTTGCCTAAATGGGCAGAACTGGCATAGGTGGCTGGTAACGCCTCCTTTTTGAGAAAAAAAAAACTAACCTAAAAAAATCATAACTAACTCAGTTACGCTGGTGCAAATTGATTGGGGAAAATGGGGATTTTTAAGTTACACCAGAAAAACCAAGTTACTCAAAAAAAAACAGCAATTCCTGGCTAAAATTGAGTCCATAGTCACTATTAATAATACTACTGTTTTATTCCAGATTTATGTAATTAACTGAATTATAAATTTCCCAACTAGCACAGTGGGATTTGAACTCATAACTCAGGATCATTCATCCAGGTCTCTGGATTACACACCAGTAACATAACCACTATGCTACCATTCCCAATTTGAAATGAAGAAGTAGATAATTTTATTTGATTGCTACCGCCTAAACATTATGGAAAGAATTACATTTGCTATTTCTAACAAAATCTAAAAGAATGATTTTTTTAAAAATAGTGACTAGAGTAGAGCTTTTTCCTACTTCTAGGACATCACTAGCATATAGTGACCGGAGGAATTCTAACCCCAAACTGTGAGGTGCTACTTTTTGTAAGAAAGCTTTCGGTTTCCTCCACACATGTGTAATGAAAGTGATATTTCAAGGTTGTTGTCCAACAGAAAATTGCAAGCTGGGAAGCACAGAAGCGGAAAGTCCTGGCCATAGTCTTTTCTGGCCATGAATAAACCTACGTTCCTAAGGACATTCAGGCATAAGACAGGAAAAGGGGCTATGTCTAGTGAGGCATCATGTGTAGCCATGGTCCTGTGGAGCTTGCTTGATTGTCTTAATGAGTTAGGAAGGAATTTTCCAGTGCTTTTCCTGGAAGTGACCACAATTTTTTTCTTCCTTTTTGTTTTGTTACCTATCTTATGAAATTTGCATTACTGGTTATTGAGGGGTATTGTGCACAAGGTTGTGTTGTCTAATGGATAAAGTAAGCACCTTTCCTTGCCTTTTATGTATGTTCATAAGGTTTCAGATGGCAACTTCTGTTTACGGAAAGGTAATTCATTTCTTAATCACACAATAATGGCCGATGTCAGTCATTGGTCTTTGTGAGTTACGGGTCTTTGATGTACTCCTTATCCCAAATGCTCTCAGGTGATTGGTCAACTCAATCCACATTTTTTTCCCTTTCATCTGCTTTACTTCTCAATCATAAAATAATGATTTTTTTTAAACAATTTCCTCAAAAGCCTGTCCAAAATGCAGTGAATTAGCTCCTCAGGCTACTAAGGCATTTGTCTCAAGCTTATGGACAGTATAGTATATCAGAATGAGGATCTCGGCTCCTGCTGAGTGAATCTCAGTACCCTGCAGTCACTGAAGGAAAAGAACTGGCATTGTTCCCAGTGCAGTTGAACATGCTGGTACAGCTCTATTCTTGTGTTTTTTTAAGGTTGCATAAAAAAGGCACTGTAGGTTACTGTCAGGGGAGGTTTAAATGTTTACCCATATGTTTAATTGTCAAATGATCCTTTCATCTGCTAGGGTGTATAGAGAGTTATGCATCGACCAGCTCACATTGCTCAAAGCAAACTCAGCACTCATGCAGGTATGCTGTCTATTGTATATGAACCCTTCTTGTTGATTGGTGTATCTTTTTTCCAAGCAGCATGGCTGTGCCTGCAGTGACATTACCAGATCAAACATGTTCAGCTGGTGCTGACAGAAAGGGCTTCTTTGGACATTTTAATCTCTATATTAATAAAGATAGCAAAGCTCTACTTTCAGATGTCGGACTCTCCAGAAACTTGCTCTGCTAAATACCATATCCACAGCAGGCAGTGGAAATGATTCCCATTTCCACAAAGTATTAGTACTTACAGTGCAGAAACAGGCCATTCGACCCAACATGTCTAGGCCGCTGTTTATGGTCCACCTCCTCTTCCCACCTAACTTCATCTCAGCCTATCAACGTAACCTTCTACTCCTTTCTCCCTCATGTACTTATCTAGCTTCCTTTTGAAGACAACTATGCTATTCACCTCAACTACCCCATGTTGTAGCAAGTTCCACATTCTAACCACTCTCTGAGTAAAAAAATTGCACCTTTTTGGAATGGTTAATTTACAAAATATAGCTTAGAAATGTTTCTCCTTCTGGGGTGGAATTTGTGTGCAGAATTGGTAGAGGGATCAGAATTTGGACAGAATCCAGCTCTGCTAGAATTCTTCCTCGTTGATACACCAGCCACAGATAATTCCAATCAAGTGAGTGTGGGCGTGTCTGCAGACTGCTGCCTCCTTACTCCATATCATGCCAGCAGTTCTGGGGCACGGCTGGGGTATTGTTGGACTACTTGCAGGGCTGCAGAGCCTTGAGCTGATCTGTTGGTTGTGGGATCACATATCTCTGTCTATAGCATACTGCTTTCACTGTGTAATCTGCCTGACTTGAAGTTCATTTAGATTAATGGATGGAAAACCAGGCAGGCTCCACTATGGCATGAGATTCTCCCAGCCCATTTTCCTGTAATTGGCACACCCAGACAATGATTTGTGCCCAAGTTCAAAAGAGGAAAATCTACCCCACCATCATCAAAGGCATCAGCGCCTTCAGGAGAGAGGCGTGCGTGGTGGTGTGGGCAGGGAAACAGGCAAAGAAAATAGAATCGCTCAGGCTATTCTGTATCACACATATAATTGCTCTGGCAAAGATACCTCCAAGATGAGGCCTACTGTCGCCTCCCCTAATTTTTCTCCTATTCCCAGCTGGATGTCCATCTATCTCAATGTAAAGCTCCTGGGACATGAAAAGCTACATATAAACATAGGCCTCTCTAATTTTCGTGGGGTGGGGGCGGGTTCTGCCAGATTTCCTCTGTAATTCCCGCAAGAGTCCAGTGGAACTCATTGGTCCATACTGATTCCAGGATTTTCTTAGTCAGCCTTGTGAGTAGTGGAACCTTCAGCCGTCCCTTGAAAAGCCAAAGATGTCACGGGCTCCAGGTGGCAAGGGAGTCACTGCTAGGGAGTTTCTGCTTCAGCTGTTCAGTAGGGATTTAGCATATGTAGGCTGTTGGGCATTAAGGGTAGCAAGCCCCATAAGAACATGGTTGAGGCGACATGGAAGAAGGTTGCTGAATCATCCAGTGGATGCTTTGGGATGTCCTGAGGTCATGAAAGGTGCTACATAAATGTAAGTCCTTCATTTCTTTCACTCTTTTTTTCTTGCCTTAAGGGCAATTCATTTACAGGAACAACACTCCAATACCTCTCATCATTATGGGACAAATGTACTCATCTGGGACTAAACAAATCTCCATGTCAGTCACATTCTCTTAACATTGGTTTCTCTCCTGACAGAGAACTGCAATTCGTGGACAAACAACAGTTCTGAACAGCCTGAGTCTGCAGGAACAGGAAGTTCTACAGATAATGGGCTCAATTTTCCACATAAGTGATTTTTGGCGCAGTTGAAGAGGTACGTATGATTTTTGAGTGGCCTAAATGCGCCAAAAAAAATCCAAGTTTCGCCGGAATTAACTTTGAATTTAGAGCAACACAGATTGGCCTTAAGCTTTGTGGGTGGAGCTTAAGGTCTGCGCCAAAAACTGATGTTGCTAGGGTAACGAGGGACGCTCAGAAGGGCTGAGGTTAGAAACTGAAAAAGGGCTGAGGTTGGGCTGGACTGGAAACTGAAGCCGCTGCCATCTCAGGCTGCAAGGACCCCGCACCGTTGACGGGTCCTTTGGGCCTGGGACGGCAGCGGGATGACTTGCACCTATCCTGAGCCGAAATGACCCACCTACATGCCCTCTCTTCAGCCTCCCGGTCTGCTCCCCCACTCCTAGCCCTGGCTGAAGGGCTTGCTGGTGCGTTCTCCGGCCTCTAGCCCAGGCCGAATGGTCTCCTCCCTCCCAGTCCTCGCACCTAACTACACCTGAAAGGCTTCCACCCCCTCTACCTCCCCCCACCTCTCTCTTCCTTCTCCACCTCTCCCTCCCCCTCTCTCTTACCTCTCCTGCTGCTGCTGTCCAGGCATCTGCTGCACTTACCTGCGCTGATTTCCTTACCTGCGCCGATTTCTTAAACTCTCCGCAAGGGTTTTCTCGAGGGGCCACATACGCTGGCCTAAGTAGAAATGGAGCAATTATTAGCTGGCCAAAGTGGCCTAAATGGCCAGAATTGGCGAAGGTGGCTGGTAATGCCCTCTTTTGAGCAAAAAAAAACGTACCTAAAAAAAACATAACTAAGTCAGTTACGCTGGTGCAAATTGATTGGGGAAACTGGGGGTTTTTAAGTTAGGCCAGAAAAAGCAGTCTGCTCCCAAAAAAACCCAGCAAATACTGGGTAAAATTGAGCCCAATAAGTGGACAGACAGGAGAGATTGTAGGAGTCAATAATGTTGAGGATGAGTTGACAAGAAAAAGTTGTAAAAGTAGGGCAAGGCTCATTATACACAGAGAGAGCTTAATATGCTTTCTCAATGTGTCGCAATGCCCGCACACTCCAACACTATTTCTTCCAGGGTAAATTTTTTTTTGTTCCAGGATTTGGGTGACGCTGGCAAGGCCAGCATTTATTGTCCATTCCTAATTGCCCTTGAGAATGTGGTGGTGAGCCGCCTTCTTGATCCGTTGCAGTCCTTATGGTGAAGGTACTGCCACAGTGTTGTTAGGGAGGAAGTTCCAGGATTTTGACCCAGCACCGATGAAGGAACAGCAATATCTTCACAAGGTAGGATGGTGTGTAACTTGGAGGGGAATTTTCAGGTGATGGTATTCCCATGCAGCTGCTGCCCTTGTCCTACTAGGTGGTAGAGTTTGCGGGTTTGGGAGTTGCTGCCAAAGAAGCCTTGGTGAGTTGCCGCAATACATCTTATAGATGTTGCACACTGCAGCCACGGTGCGCTGGTGATGGAGGGAGTGAATGCTTAAAGTGGTGGATGGGGTGCCAATCAAGCGGACTGCTTTGTCCTGGAAGGTGTTGAGCTTATTAAGTGTTGTTGGAGCTGCACTCATCTGGACAAGTGGTAAGTATTCCATCACACTCCTGACTTGTGCCTTGTAGATGGTGGAAAGGCTTTGGGGAGTCAGGAGGTGAGACACTCACCACATAATACCCAGCCTCTGACCTGCTCTTGTTGCCACAGTATTTATGTGGCTTGACCAGTTAAATTTCTGGTCAATAGTAACCCCCAGGATGTTGATGGTGTGGGATTCAATGATGGTAATACCATTGAATGTCAAGGTGAGGTGGTTAGCATAGTGTATGTGGAAAAAGTCAGACGGAACACTGTGAGCTCAAAGTAATGTGTGACCTTAGTCCTTTATTGCAGGTCTCCAGAGTGCCTCTCCAACCTGTGAAGCACCTGTGCTCCCAAGGGATTATGAAATCCCTTGGGACTCCGGGGAACGAGCCCTCTGGTGGCTATACAGAGTATATACAAGTCCAGATACATAACAACATTCCCCCCCCAAAGTCAATAGTGTAACTATTTACAATGTGAGTCGATCTGGGGCCCTTCTTGCCCTGGTTGATCGTCTCGGTGTGAAGGCTGGTGTGGCTGAGCCATTTGTTGGACCCTCGCTGGGCTGCTGTGCAGCTGGCTTTACTGGGCTGCCTGGTGTGTTGGGCCCTGCAGGGCTGCTGTGGATGATGGGTTCTGCTTCATGGTCAACCATGGTGTTGGTTGCCACTGGTGTGTGTGTTGGGGGAGCAAAAAAGGTGGGGTCCAAGGTGGGTTGCTCAGGGTAGTCCGTAAACCTGAATTTGATTTGGTCCAAGTGTTTCTGGTGAATGAGTCCATTTGAAAGTTTGACCCGAAACACCCTGCTCCCCTCTTTGGCCATGACAGTGCCGGGAAGCCACTTGGGACCTTGCCCATAAGTTAATACAAATACAGGATCATTGACTTCAATCTCGCCTGCCACATTTGCGCTATCATGGTATGCACTTTGTTGAAGCCGCCTGCTCTCTACCTGTTCATGTAGATCAGGGTGAACTAACGAGAGCCTTGTCTTAAGTGCTCTTTTCATGAGCAGTTCAGCAGGTGGGATCCCAGTGAGTGAGTGTGGTCTCGTGCAGTAGCTAAGCAGGACTCGGGATAGGCGAATCTGCAATGAGCCTTCAGTTACCCTCTTCAAGCCTTGCTTGATGGTTTGCACTGCTCTCTCTGCCTGACCATTGGACACTGGTTTAAATGGGGCAGATGTGACATGTTTGATCCCGTTACGGGTCATAAATTCTTTGAACTCAGCACTGGTAAGACATGGCCCATTGTCGCTCACCAGGACATCGGGTAAGCCATGTGTGGCAAACATGGCCCGCAGGCTTTCAGTGGTGGCAGCGGATGTGCTTGCCAACATTATCTCACATTCAATCCACTTGGAGTATGCGTCTACAACCACAAGGAACATTTTACCCAAGAACGGGCCTGCATAGTCGACGTGTACCCTAGACCACGGTTTGGAGGGCCAAGAGCATAAACTTAGCGGTGCCTCCCTGGGTGCAATGCTTAACTGCGAGCATGTATTAAATCTGTGAACACAGGACTCTAAGTCCACATCGATACCGGGCCACCACACGTGGGATCTGGCTATCGCTTTCATCATTACGATGCCTGGGTGGGTACAGTGGAGGTCATTGACGAAGGTGTCTCTGCCCTTCTTGGGGACCACTACTCGATTGCCCCACAGAAGGCAGTCTGCCTGTAAAGACATTTCATCTTTGCGGCGCTGGAACGCCTTTATCTCTTCCTGCATTTCCACTGGGACACTGGACCAGCTCCCGTGAAACACACAGCTTTTGACGAGAGATAATAAGGGGTCCTGGCTTGTCCAGGTTTTGATCTGCCGGGCAATGACGGGTGATTGCTCACTCTCAAATGCTTCCATAACCATGGCTGGATCTGGGGCTGCGCCATTTCCACCCCCGTTATGGGCAATAGCAGGTTACTGAGAGCATCGTCGCAGTTTTCTGTGCCTGGCCTGTGGCAGATGACGTAGTTTTATGCAGACAATGTGAGCGCCCATCTCTGGATGCGGGCCGATGCTTTGGTATTTATCCCTTTGCTCGTGGAAAATAGGAATATAAGTGGCTAATGGTCAGTTTCCAATTCGAATTTTAGCCCAAACAGGCATTTTCTTTACCCCATAGACACATGCTCACACTTCTTTTTCAATCATGCTGTAGGCTCTCTTGGCCTGATACAGACTCCTGGATGCATAAGCAACCGGTGCAGTTTCCTGAAATCATTAGCTTGTTGCAATACACAACCGACGCCATATAACGACGCATCACATGCTAGTACCAAACGCTTACATGGATCACACAACACAAGCAATTTGTTTGAGCATAACAATTTTCTCGCTTTTACAAAGGCATTTTCTTGGCTTTTGCCCCGAACCCATTCGCCCCCTTTTTGTAGTAAGACATGTAGTGGTTCTAGCAGGGTGCTGAGCCCCGGTAAGAAGTTACCAAAATAATTCAAGAGTCCCAGGAACGACTGCAGCTCCGTCACGTTCTGTGGCCTTGGTGCGTTCTCGATTGCCTCCGTCTTCGTATTGGTGGGCCTGATGCCATCCGCCGCAATCCTCCTTCCCAAGAATTCCACTTCAGGCGCCAGGAAAACACACTTCGAGCATTTTAACCTGAGCCCCACGCAGTTGAGCCGACTAAGAACCTCCTCAAGGTTCTGCAGATGCTCGACTGTGTTCCGACCTGTGACCAAGATGTCATCCTGGAAGATCACGGTGTGCGGGACCGAATTCAATAAACTTTCCATGTTTCTCTGGAATATCGCCGCCGCTGATCGGATTCCAAATGAGCATCTGTTATAAACAAAAAGACCTTTGTGCGTGTTGATGCAGGTGAGGGCCTTCGATGATTCTTCCAGTTCCTGTGTCATGTAGGCTGAGGTCAGATCCAGTTTCGTGAACGTCTTTCCTCCCGCCAGCATTGCAAAGAGGTCGTCGGCTTTTGGAAGTGGGTATTGGTCCTGCGGGGAGAAACAATTGATAGTTACTTTGTAATCGCCACAGATTGTAATCGCCACAGATTGAGGACTGGGACAATAGGACTGATCCACTCGCTGAACTCGATCGGTGAGATGATGCCCTCTCTTTGTAGCCGGTCGAGCTCGATTTCTACCCTTTCTCTCATCATATACGGTACTGCTCTCGCCTTTTGATGGATGGGTCGCGCCCCCGGAATTAGGTGGATCTGCACTTTTGCTTCTTGGAATTTCCCGATGCCTGGTTCAAACAGCGAAGGAAATTTGTTTAAGACCTGTGCACACGAAGTGTCGTCAGCGGGCGATAGCGCTCGATGTCGTCCCAGATCCAGCGTATCTTTCTCAGCCAACTCCTGTCGAGCAGCGTGGGACCATCGCCCGGTACCACCCAGAGTGGTAGCTTGTGCACCGCTCCATTGTAGAAGACCTTTACGGTAGCACTGCCGATTACAGGAATCAGTTCTTTCATGTAAGTTCTTAGTTTCGTGCGAATTGGAGTTAAGACTGGCCTTGAGGCCTTGTTGCACCACAACCTTTCGAAAGTCTTTTTGCCCATGATGGACTGGCTCGCGCCCGTGTCCAACTCCATTGACACCGGGAGTCCATTTCGTTAAACATTCAGCATTATCGGGGGACAATTCATGGTGAATGTGTGCACCCTATATACCTCTGCCTCCTCTATCAGTGGTTCTGTTTCGCCGTGATCCTCCGTGGATCTGTCCTCCTCTGCAACATGGTGGTTTGCAGGTTTAGCAGGCCTAGCAGCTCACTTGCATACTCGTTGGAGATGTCCCATTGTTCCACAACCCTTGCAAATGTATCCTTTGAATCGGCATGAATGGAAACGATGATCACCCCCGCAGCACCAACAAGGTGTTAATGGCCTTGCATTCATCACCCTTGATGGTGGACTCTGAGTCATTGCGGACGTGCAGCTGCCGGTATATGTGACCTGCCCTGTCCGTTACGATTCGAAAACAACATCACTTTGTTCACAGTATTTGTCGCAGCACTCGTGTGCTGAGAGATTTGCTTGGTATTGTCACTGGTGGCAATGAACGCCTGGGTTATCGCTATGGCCTTACTCAAGGTTGGGGTCTCTCTAGTCAAAAGTTTGCGAAGTATGGTTTCGTGGCCAATGTCAAGTACGAAAAAGTCTCTGAGCCTGTGCTCCAAATGTCCTTCAAATTCGCAAAGTCCTTCAAGGGGTCTTAGCTCGGCAACATAACTCGCCACTTCCTGGCCTTCAGATCTTTTGTAGGTGTAGAACCGGAATCTTGCCATCAGAACGCTTTCCTTCGGGTTCAAATGCTCTCGGACCAGTGTGCACAAATCGTTGTACGATTTCTCCGTGAGTTTTGCTGGAGTGAGCAGATTCTTCATGAGGCCATACGTTGGTGGCCCACAGACGGTGAGGAGGATCGCTCTACGTTTGGCAGTGCTCTCTTCCCCATCTAGCTCGTTGGCCACGAAGTATTGGTCGAGTCGCTCCACAATAGTTTCCCAATCATCTCCCTCCGAGAATTTCTCCAGGATGCCCACTGTTCTCTGCATCTTTGGGTTCGCTATCTGTATCTCATCGCCAGTTATAGTGCATGTAGAAAGAGTCAGACTAAACATTGTGAGCTCAAAGTACTTTATTCCAGGTCTCCAGAGTGCCTCCCCAACCTGTGAAGCATTCTGAAATACCTGTGCTCCCAAGGGATTATGAGATCCCTTGGGACTCCAGGAAATGAGCGGTCTGGTGGCTGTACAGAGTATATACAAGTCCAGATACATAACAGTTAGACTCTCACTTGTTGGAGATAGTCATTGCCTGGCACGAATGTTATTTGTCACTTATCAGCCCAAGCTTGAATGTCGTCCAGGTCTTGCTGTCCAATGTCACTGCGTGCAACTAAACACTCTCTTCTCTCTTTAACATCATAGGGGTTGTCTTGGAGGAAGATGTTAGCCACTCCTATCATGCCCTGAGCACTTACAGATCCACAGCCACTGCATTTCCAGATCTACAACTCCTGCCATGTCATTACTAACTCTGTCATCGCACCTTACTTACTCAAACACCAGTGGCACTCCCACACTTCACCCAAATAAGTTTTTTGTTGATGCCCGAGCCTAGACAGTCAGTGCTGGCAGACCATTGCTTAGTGGATGGTATCATAACCAAGCCCAGTGCTGTCCTCACATGATTCAATACAAATTATGAATCGAACTTGGGATCTTCAGGTCAGTATGGCTTAAGAGTATGGCAGAGCGATTTCTTTCATCACTATGCCTAGGAACAAATATCAATCACCTTCATTTAAAATGTCAATTTCATTCATCCGCTAAGTAGCTGTAGGTTTCTTTCATGGTTTCTAGACAGTGGACCCCATAAAACATGGCTATTTAATGATGCCTAGATAAATGGGATAGAACTGTGGTAACTATAAAAGGCTCTAGCAAATAATTTTAATGCAATCTGCGACATTATAAACCAGCAAATCATTTTCCTGGAGCAATTCTCTTTTGTTGCCGGCTCCCAGTCTGGTGATGTAGAAGATGCCCCATTTATTTATATTGAAGGTAGTTTTACAGTGTCCACAATGGGAAAGACTACCACTGGGCACAGGCAATGGCTTAAGAAGATCACACAAATGTCCAGCAGCAAAACTACTTCGCTGCCTGTGTGCAAACAAGTGGCAGAGCCTTCAGTCACAGAGCCCAGTGGTGGAATGTTTTGTGGTTGCTCTTGCCTCAATATGACTTCACTTCAAAAGTACTTCATTGGTTATAAAGAGCTTTGAGACGTCCAGGGGTCATGAAAGGCGCTATATAAATGTTAGTCTTTCTTTCTTTTCAATGCCCAAACTGTTCAATATTTACATCAAAATCACGGAAGATAAACTTTGGTGGCACTTCCAATGGCAAGAGCAACAGTGCAGTTACAGTATGCTGACAGCAACAATGGCTCAGGTAGTTAATTCCTGACGTAAAGGGGGTATTTGTGTGGTATCCATTGAACAGGAGGCCCTATGAATAAAGGAAGAGAAATGTTTAACTGTTAATGACTCCTGCTAATTCAGGAGGGCAAAGGTTATACCTGGAGTAATTGGAATGGGTTTCTGTTTATTCAGTGGAGTTACGATTACTCTACTATGTGGTGCTTGATTATTAAGCGGAATAAAAGTTCAAAGAACCTAGAATGGAGTTCTTTCGTCACCAGATAAGGACAGTCATTAATGATCAGACAATACAATTAATATTACACTACAAATAGGACACAGCAGCAATCCTCCCTCAGGCTTACAAACTGATATGCTATCATGAGTGCTCCTCTGCATGAGAAAAAATAACAAGCAGCTTGAATCCCTGAAAACCTGTAGGAACCATCTGCTTAGAGTCAATTCCATTGGTCAGAATGAAAGCGACACACTGATACTCAGTTAGTGTATCACCTAGGAAAGCAAGAGCCTGTCTCATGTCATTTTGTTAGTTGCCCTTGGAATGTTCAGTGAGCATGTGTGCAATTACACTGCATAACATCAGAATTACAATTTTAAATTACTTCATGGCAGTTACTTAGATTGTGGCATATAACGAAAATAAACCTGCTATCAGTTTACCATATTTATATTTATAACACCCATAGCTCAGGAGCTACTGGGTACCAATTGCAAAGACACTCGTAAGGTGATATTGCGCTGTGTAATATTACTATATGTAATTCATAATTTCAGCCTGTTGAAAGATGCTGAACATATGGTACAATTTTTCTTTTCCAATTTTCTCCCCTCTTTTCCTGAAGGTGATGACTCATGTTGGGGTATAGTTCTATAAGGGCCAGGACATTCGGGCCCAGATTTTAACTCCAGGTGAATTCCCCGCTCAGGCCTGAGTTAAAATTATAGTCGGGTCTCAATGAGGTCACCGGGTTGCAAAATGCAAATATGAAGAAGGACTCTGTTGGCTCCGCATGACTCCTTGCTGCCTGCTAAGGAGAGCAGGTTAAAATTGCAGATGTTGCGATCATGACGGCTTTCAGACAGGTCAGAGCCAGGACGAGTTTAACTGCCCACCCGTCAGGTTTCTGCTAGGCGAGTAGGGTTAAAATCGCCTTCTTTGAGATACCTAAACCAAATCTCCACTCTTCACCCAAATGTCAAGAGATAAGGGTAGATTCTCCTGCACCTGCACCTGGGTTTAAGGGACCACCTGGACGCAGCGAATACAGGAATGCTGGATAGGAAGAAGCGCATAAATATAAGGGAATCAATGACCCGAAAATCAGATAGGCTCTCCCATGTGCGTGTACTGCTCCCTGGCTAATTTTCCTATACTCACTGCACAGGCAATCCAATAGCCTCAGATGCCGAAGCAGGAAATTCTACACTATTGGGCCCAAGTTTGGTCAAACCTAAGTTCCGCCCATGTACTATTGAAAGGACTGTTAAGATCCTGACGGCACTTTGGGCGGAAGTTTGTTGGAAAAATGGGGAAAAAAAAACGCCGGTGGAAAAAATGGGCCTTACACGCCGATTCTGGGCAGCAGCGGACGGCAGGTCAGATTCTGGATGGCAAATGCGATCCTCGGCAAAGTAACACTGAGGATAGAGTCAGGCCCAGGGAGGAGGGAATGGGAAAAAAAATTCAACAAATGAGAAAAAAATTACAAATCCTTCAGAGGATGCTATCCAACAAAATCGCTGCAAAAGAAATGAAGAAAACAAGTGCACTAACCTTTTCTTGCAGGTCTTCATACTTACCGTTCAGGTAAGACCTGCCTCCACGCGGTGGTCTTTTCAGCTGCTGAAGCAGAGGACCGCCCGGACCAATCTTGGGAGGGAGCGGGCGGGAGGACTTTTGTCGGTGTTGCACGCTGGCTCAAGCCAGCGGACGCTCCCCAGCGATCTTCTCTCCCTGTCGGCATGAGGGCCTCACCAAACATGCTCGGGGGGGAGAGTGCCCAAAAAGCAGGGAGACCGCCGAGAAAACTCGGCGGCAGCCAGCAGTAAGACCACCAAATTCGGGCCCTATGGACTTTCTAATAAGAATTACTATTGTGCCCTCCTGATAGCTTAAAGACAAGAGGGTAGACATTTGTCTTGGGCGACACTGCATTGTCTATCCGTATACATCCTGCCCATATCCTGTTCCATTGAAGTTAATTGAACTGAATATTCGGCGAGGCGTATAACGGTCGACTGATGTGACCCCCACCAGATTTGCACGACTACCCGAGACATGTTTCTACCCAAAGATATCCATCTAAGACTGTAAAGCTAATCTCAGCAAAGGTAGCAGTAAGAACATGATGGTAAGGTGCAGCGCCCTTCAGTTAGGGCAGTGAAAGTTGACCAAGGTTCCTGCTCCTAAACATAATACAAGGATTACATAGAATTACTGTATGAAAACAAGCCCTTCGGCCCAACAAGTCTCATCGTAATCATCATAGGCAGTCCCTCGGAATCGAGGAAGACTTGCTTCCACTCCCAAAGTGAGTTTTCTGATGGCTGAACAGTCCAATACAAGAGCCACAGACTCTGTCACAGGTGGGACAGATATTCGTCGAGGGAAGGGGTGGTTGGGGCTGGTTTGCCGTGCGCTCTTTCCGTTGTCTACGCCTGACCTCTTCACGCTCTTTGTGTTGAGACTCGAAGAACAACGCTCGGATGCACTTTCTCCACATCGGGCGGTCTTCGGCCAGGGTCTCCCAGGTGTCAGTGGTGATATCACACTTTACCAGGGAGGCTTTGAGGATGTCCTTGTAATGCTTCCACTGCCCATCTTTGGCTCATTTACCATGAAGGAGCTCCGCATAAAGCATTTGCTTAGGGAGCCTCATATCTGGCATGCGAACTATGTGGCCTGCCCAGCTAAGCTGATCGAGTGTGGTCAGTGCTTCAATACTGGGGATGTTAGCCTGGATGAGGACACTGATGTTGGTGCACCTGTCCTCCTAGAGGATTTGCAGGATCTTGCGGAGACATTGTTGGTGATATATCTCCAGCGACTTGAAGTGCCCTCTATACATCGTCCATGCCTCAGATCCATACAGGAGGGCGGGTATCATTACAGCCCTGTAGACCATGAGCTTGGTGGTAGACTTGTGGGCCAGGTCTTCAAACACTCTTTTCCTCAGACGGCCGAAGGTAGTGTCAGCTCCTGTCATGGCGGGGGTGGTGCGCACATCCTTGCGATCCCTGGCTCAGACGATGACATAGTCTAGCGGATGCCAGTGTTTGGAGTGAGGGCGTTGCCACGATGCCTTGTATTTGTCGCTCTGGCGGAACAGGGTGTTGGTGATGAGGAGTTCATGTTCTAGACATTTTGTCAGGATCAGGGTACCACTGGAGTTGACTTTTCCTACCCCCTCTCTGCCAATCACGTCTCCCCAGCAAGCTGTGTCTTTGCCGACCCTGGCATTAAAGTCACCTCAATCAACAAAACAAAAACAGATGGTCTTGTCATTATCACATTGCTGTTGTGGGAGCTTGCTTGAGCATGAATTAGCTGCCATGTTTCCTACATTATAACAGTAACTACACTCCAAAAGCATTTCATTGGCTGTAAAGCACTTTGAGACATCCGGTGGTCGTGACAGGCCGTATATAAATGCAAGTCTTTCTTTCTTATTTATCTAGCTTCCTCAATAAGAAATCTATGCTATTCAACACAATTACTCTTTCTGGTAGCATGTTCCACTTTCTAACTGTACTTTATAGTCTCTTGAACACTCTTGAACACTCTTAGTTCAACTTAACTCTATTTATTTGGGAGATCTCAGACAGCCATGTGGAGCTTTAAGATGGCGTTCCTTCACAGACCCTCTCTCTCAATACAGCTTCCTATACCTCCTAGCTAGAGGGCGCTATACATTATAGCAATACCTCCTAGCTAGAGGGCGCTATACATTATCTCGTTACACTTTTCCTTTCATGAGAAACAAAAATGAATTAAAGTTAGCTTCAATATAAATGGGTAGTTAACTTCTTATGAATGCATGTGTTAAACAACTGCAAGTTTAACAAACAACAACAAAACTTTGTCTTATTGGTTCTTTCTCCAAGTGTTACATGTTTCACACTTTGAAACATAAGGCTATATTTTCCATTATTTTTGCATGCGTAACGCCCACTTAATGTCTATTTTACCGCTGAAATGACATGTAACGCCCAGTTATCGCCCATTTAGCCACAAAATGGAAACTGACGCCCATTTTTCTTACACTTATCACCGAGCGTTACTTTCACCATGTGCGTAATGCCAGGAAAAAATAATATCGCCCGCCCACTTTTTTTGGGCAGAATAATCAGAATGGGTGAAACCAACGGCCATAATATCGCCCAGGGTTACTTTCAGCATGTAATTAATGCCGAGATTCAATAATAACGCCCACTTTTTTTTGTCGTAAGGAACACATTTGGTGAAACTAACGCCCAGTATATCGCCCAGCGTCACTTTCACCACCTCGCACACATTTCGCCCACAATATCACTCACTCAAAACACTGCTCTGAAAATGTGGAACTGTTCTGAACGAATCACAGCGGTGTGGGCGCCATTTTTCAAATCGCAGGTCGCTTCATTGAAAAGGCTGCTTCAACTTCAGGGGAGTTTGGATTGACTCTGGAGTTCTTCTCAGGTGAAGTGACCATCCCAACAGACATCTTTTCAAATTTTGGATGATTGGGTTTTGCTGCAGGTGTCTTTTAGTCTGGAAATTATTGCTTCTGATCAATCGCTATTATACTTTCATTGCAATGGGGCCAGCCATTTCTCAGCCTGCATCGATTAATATCTAATGTACATCATTATGTGCCCAATGTAAGATGTGCCAGAACGAGGAGGAGGTCCAGACCATACACACCCCGCACTTACAGGGAGAAGAGGTCTTACCTCATCATGTCTGAGCACACCTGCCTTCGGAGACTGCACTTCCACAAGGTGGCGATCACTAAAATATGCGAGGTCATCAGGACATATATGCAGCCTGCCATCAGGACATCACTGTCGGTCGAGGTCAAGGTCACTGCGGCACTGTCATTCTATGTGTCCGGTTCCTTTCGGGCCTCCGCAGTCGAGATTTTCCCTCTGTCTCACCATGCCACACATCGCTGCATTCGACAAGTCACGAAGGCCCTGTACGCATGTAGGATGGACTTTATCAGCTTCCCCATGACCACAGAGGCTCAGACTGACAGGGCTGGAGCATTTTACCGCATTGTTAAGTTCCCCAGGGTGCAGGGAGCAATATAGTGCACTCACATCGCCATGCGGGCACCTTCTCAGGACCCAGAGCTTTTTCGTAACAGAAAACAATTTCACTCCCAGAAGGTCCAACTAGTTGTCGACCACAACCAGATAATAATCGCCATGAATGCCAAATGTCCGGGCAGCTTCGATGAGCCTCACATCCTGTGTGAGAGCGCTGTCTCTGACATGTTTAAGAGTCAGCCACAAGGATAATGCTGGATGCTTGGATGCTAGCCACCTGGCTGATGACCTCACCCTGCGTGACACCCACACCGAGGCTGAGAAGCGATATAACCAGAGCCACAGAGACACATGCAATGTGGTCCAGAAAACAATAACTGTGCTTAAGCAGCGCTTTAGATGCCTAGAGCACTCAGGAGGGGAGCTACAATACAACCCTGAGCAAGTAGCTAAATTCGTGGTCGTGTGCTCCATGGAGAGGAAGAGGAGGATGATGGGCTGGGCGCTGAGCTAGGGCCAGACAATCAGGCTGACTATACAACCATGCTAGTGAGATATTTGCCAAGTTCATAGTTTGCGATTCATGTGGTTCATTTACCCCCGCAATATTCTGATGCTGCACTTTTATCCATTGTAGCTGTTCAGTAGTGCATGAGCCAATCAGTGGTGCACCTTGGCCCTCAATGATCACAAAGGGCACAACCTAATTTTGCTTGTTCTTTGTATTTTCCAATGGCACATTACAAGTCCCTACCACTGGAATGGTTGCATGGTTGTCATATAGTGACAGTATTGTCTTAGATTATTTTATCTTTAAGTCTTTAGGTAAGTATCTCATCATCATAATAGGCAATCCCCCGGAATCGAGGAAGACTAGCTTCCACTCCTAAAGTGAGTTCTTTGGTGGCTGAACAGTTCAACACGAGAGCCACAGACCCTGTCACAGGTGGAACAGATATTCGTCGGGGGAAGGGGGGGCTGGCACTGATTTACCACACTGCCTGCGCCTGACCTCTTCACGCTCGCAGCGTTGAGATTCACCAGGGAGGCTTTGAGGGTGTCCTTGTAACGTTCCCGCTGCCCACATTTGGCTCGTGGAGCTCCGCATAGAGCAATTACTTAGGGAATCTTGTGTCTGGCATGCGAACTAAGTGGCCTGTCCAGCGAAGTTGATTGAGTGTGGTTAGTGCTTCAATGCTGGGGATGTTAGCCTGGGTGAGGACACTGATATTCGTCGGGGGAAGGGGGGCTGTTCTCCCAGGGGATTTGCAGGAACTTGCGGAGACATCATTGGTGATATATCTCCAGCGACTTGATCTTTTGTAAGTCGTCCATGCCTCTGATCCATACAGAGTAGCACATTGCATGTGGCCCCACAATGTATTTGCATTTTTACCATTTGACCTTTAATGGAGAAGGTAGCCATAATCTTGTTAGGATACTTTCTGTTAGCTTTGTCATTGATTGTGTGATCAACTTTACCAAACATCTTTACAGTCATGACTTTAAAATCAGAATCATAACTCTCTTCATATAGAGCATGAACCTTTGGCTTGCCCTTATATTTAGGGCTATGTGTAGACTTCTGCCTCAATCCATTCTGCCTACACTTTTGAGAAAAGTGATTTAGTTTGCCGCAACTTGTGCAGGTCTTCCCATATGCTGGGCATTTAGTTTTTGACAGCTCATGTCTTTTGCCACATTATCTGCAATTGTTTGTGAACTCTTTGTCTGTGAATGCTTTATTTGTGGGTCGAGGTTTCTGTTTGACAGCTTTGACATCTTCAGAGCCTGTTTTAGTGAGCTTCATGGATTTCATTTGTGCAACTGTGGCCTATGTAGCTTTATAGAGCATCATACATTTATCGAGTGTTAGGCTTGATTCTTGCAACAGCCTCTTATGCAGAATGTTATCAGATATTCCGCAGACTATACGGTCTCTGTTGAAATCATCCCTCAAATTGCCAAAATCACTTTTTCAATCGAGGCTCTACAATAACTTATCCCACTTTAAGTTTAAATTACTAATGCTTCTGGATTATTTTACAAGCTTTTGGCTATTTATCGCCCTTCACGGATCCACGCGCAATGTGTAGGAAGCATAGTCGGCACTGCATTGCTTAACATCAATTTCGATTGACTCGGAAAAGTTTTACAGTTCCAATATTTCGGTCGTAGATGCATTCGACGAAAGTCTCTGCTTCTGACACTTTGTATTTTATAGTCTCTTGAACACTCTTGAACACTCTTAGTTCAACTTAACTATTTATTTGGGTGATCTCAGACAGTCATGTGGAGCTTTAAGATGTCGTTCCTTCACAGACCTTCTCTCAATACAGCTCCCTATACAGCCTAGATAGAGGGCGCTATACATTGTATCGTTACCTCCTAGCTATACATTATCTCATTACAGTAACCACACTATTGGACATGCAATGTGTGGACAACAGGTTCGGGCAGGACTGGGCTTGGCTGTAATGTCCTCCCTAGCACTCATTGTTGAGATTCATATATGAAAAATGCCCATTGGGGTGAGCCACTAGAGACAAAGTCTGCCCATGTAGCCTTACTCTAGGGAATGGATCAAAGCCTTCAGGCGATATGGGGAGAGGATTGAAGAGATAATTGTGGAAAAATTAGTGACTATTGTCAATTTAGAGCAAAATTCTTATCTGATCTCTTCATCGGTTACAGCACACTGAACATTATCTAATGGAGATTCGTTAGTTCAGCATAGACCAGGATAGAATATGGACCTTTCTGGTTTGCATGGTGCATCCATAATACAAGGTGCTCTTGGGAATTAAAGACACTTTTATGTTGTACTGGTGCCATTGGGTTCCCCAAGGGCAGTCCCATATAACTTCTGCAAGTCAGATGTGAAACTGCCAGGCCTTACTGAAATGACATCCTGAAAGACCGACTAAAAATGGGTCTTTCTGACAACTGCTCTTTGTGAGTCCACGCGATTTTATATTTGGCTTGCAGCTGTCTGTGGTTGGAAACCCAGCAGCACTACCCCAAGCCTCCATTATATAAAAGTCCCTCAAAAGTGTTAGCTGTGGCTCAGTGTTAGCACTATCATCTCTGAGTCAGAAGGCTGTGGTTCAATACCTACGCCAGACAAGCAGAAAATCTAGGCTAACACTTCAATGTCGTACTTAGGGGGTCCTGCACTCTCGGAGGTGCCGTCTTCAGACGAGATGTTAAACTGAGGCCCCATCTGTCCTCTCAGGTGGAAGTAAAAGTTGCACTATTTCGAAGACGCGTACGGGAGTTCTCCTCTGTGTCCTGGCCAACATTTACCCCTCAACCAACATCTCTAAAGCAGATTATCTGGTCATGATCACATAGTGATGTGAGCTTGAGCTTGCTGTGTGCAAATTGGCTGCCGTGTTTCCAACATAACAAAAATACAATACTTCAAAAGTAATTGGTTGTAAAGTGATTTGGGGCATCCTGAGGTTGTGAATGGCGCGATGTGAATTCAATTTCTTTCTTTCAAAATGCAATTTGATGAAAAATTAATAAACTGGAAATTATGAAAAGCAACATAAACAAAATCCTTCATACCAATGTACAAAGAACCCATTATCAAATTAACAAACTACTCTCAATAAATCAGAAGCTAGTTTGACCAACATTTAACAAATATCAGGCTCGGTGCAATATAACTATTCAAATTAAGACCTAAACATCATACAAAATACACTGAGATTCTAGCTGTAACAGGAATCAAAATGTAGTAAATTGTTAATAAAAAGCGATTCTATAACAACAGACAAGAGCACAACTGAACTAGGACTACAAAGTGAAATATTAATTATAGTAACAGCACAACAAAATAAGTAGCTGCTTTGACATTGAAAAGATCGCAAATAAGCTGTGAGGAGGTGATTCAAAAACCCCGTGACAATAACATGTTGTCAACAGCAGATTAATGCCTTTGCTCGTCAATCAAGACATTATCACATCACACATTGCACTTATAATAAAATGATTCTTCAGTTTGTTCGCAACCTAGTGTCATATTTGATCCTGAAATGAGCTTTCGACCACATATCCACATCTTAACTGCCTATTTCCACCTCCGTAACATTGCCCGTCTCCACCCCTGCCTCAGCTCATCTGCTGCTGAAGCCCTCATCCATGCCTTTGTTACCTCTAGACTTGACTACTTCAACACACTCCTGGCTGGCCTCCCACATTCTACCCTACGTAAACTAGAGGTGATCCAAAACTCGGTTGCCCATGTCCTAACTCACACCAAGTCCCGCTCACCCATCACCCCTGTGCTCGCTGATCTATGTTGACTCCCGCTAAACCAACACTTCAATTTCAAAATTCTCATCCTTGTTTTCAAATCCTTCCATGGCCTCACCCCTCCCTATCTCTCTCATCTCCTTCAGCCCCACAACCCCCCAAGATGTCTGCGCTCCTCTAATTTTTCCCTCTTGAGCATCCCTGATTATAACGCTTAACCATTGGTGGCTGTGCCTTCTACTGTCTAGGCTCCAAGCTCTGAAACTCCGTGCCTAAACCTCTCCATCTCTCTACCTCTCTTTCCTCCTTCAAGATGCTCCTTAAAACCTACCTCTTTGATCAAGTTTTTGGTTATCTGCCCTAATTTCTCCTTATGTGGCTCGGTGTCAAATCTTTTGTCTCATAATACTCCTGTGAAGTACCTTGGGACATTTCACTACGTTAAAGGCACTACCTGTATATAAATACAAGTTGTTGTTGTTGTTGTTTACTTACTTTGCTATAACTGAACAAAATCCTGTTCCTTGTGTCTCAAAATCTCAGTTCTTCTTTGACCTAGATTTTGCCGAGATTGCGCTGCTAATGTAAAATCACATTTGACTTCTCCACATGCACGATGGTAACACCAAGTATCTCATGTGCAATCGATGACATTGCATATTCTATGCTGTATAAGTGTGGCATTGGAGAGGTCCTGTACACTGAAAGTGTGATATGTACTCCACAATCTGTAACAACTTCAAAAGTAGTCAGTATAAGACCACATACCTCACACGCTATCAGTGGGCTGGATTTTGCTGGAGCGAGGAATCCTGTGGTGTGAGGCATTAGTTAGACTTTTTCTTGTACCCATCAGCTCGAGAAAATTTTGCACCATAACTTGCTGGATGTGCGAGGGCAACAGGGGATCTGGGACATCAGTGAACGGCGGGACCAACAGTGTATCTCTTTTACCAATGAGATTTAAGGATTGAGAAAGAAGCAGAGAAACGATGGAGAAAGAAAGTGAATTAGAGCAAATCAGGTACAGAAAGAAAAATAATGAGAGGTATAAAAAGATTGGATTAAGAGAGAGAAAAGAAAGACAGAAAGGAAAAGTAAGAAAAAATCTTCAAATGAAAAATCTGACATTTTACAACTCTCTATCATGCAGGAATGAGATTGAACAGTTTAAATTGTTTCCTTTCTGGGTCAGAGAAGTTGATTGGCAATACATTAACAATTATCTCATTATTATAAAGATACTTACGCTGTTAAGTTCCAGCCCTAACTTTCTGCGGGCAATCAATGTGTAAATCCAGCAAGTTCTTAAAAATAACGGAGAGGCTAAGGGCGAGGTGTCGTTTGTGCAAAGCAAATGGCGTAAATCTGAAGATTCGCAACTGACAGTGTATCCTTGAATTCTCTGAATTTGCTGGCCAATTTGCACATTAATGATACATGCCATTATCTTTCCAGCAAGATCCAACCTGTTGTGAAATCATGGACAGAAAAATAGAAGAATTATTTTTAACATGGGGAGAATTAGCACAATGAATTCATTACCAAAAGTAGCTATTGAAAAGACCATAATTTCATCTCAAAGGGAATTTGATAAAAACATGAAAGGAATACAAGGAAAATTCAAGTAAACAGGATCAGAGTTGTCATGTATCCTACATGGTTACTGTTGGCACTATCACAAGGTGTGCCACCAGAGGACACAGCAGTGCGAGACTTGTAGGTTAGCTGCACAGGTGTGCCTGGCCTAGTATAAAAGGCAGGCCACCAGGTGTGATCCTCAATCTGGAGTTAACTCATAAAGGACTAAGGTCACTACAGTTCAAGTACAACACATTGCCTCATGGAATCATTACTAGAGTATCTAAGGACACAACAATTGGCGACGAGATTACGAACTTTCATGCGGAAATGGCTACCCTTGGTACGTTGCAGCAGTTCGCCGATGGTGATGACTGGGACGCCTTTGTGGAGAGGCTAGAATATTTCTTCACAGCAAATGACCTGGCAGGAGCCGACCCGGCCACACTGGCTGATAAGAGCCAAGCTATCCTGCTAAGCAGTTGTGGGCCCACCATCTATGGCCTCGTCAGGGACTTGCTGGCACAGCGAAGACAACGACCAAGTCGTACAAGGAGCTCGTAACCCTGATCCAGGAGCAACTCAAGCCCAAGGAGAGCATCCTCACAGCCAGACACTGGTTCTACACCCACCGACGGCCCGAAGGCCAGAAAGTTACGAAGTATGCCGCAGACCTCAGAAGGCTGGTGGCACCGTGCGAGTTCGGCACCCACCTCAACGAAGCGATGCGGGACATTTTTGTCATTGGAATTGGCCATGAGGGCCTTCTTCACAAGCTACTGTCGGCGGATACCACAGTCACACTGCAGAAGGCCATCTCTGTGAGTCAGTCATTCATGACCTCGACCTGCGGCTCTAGGCAGATGACTCACCCTCAGGACTCAAACCCGGCAGGTGCTGTGCACAGAGTGGCGCCGTTTAGAGGCTGGAATGTAGAGCGTGAACCCTCTCAGGGAAGAGAGAACAGGCCCATGAGTCCCCTAACTCAGAGTCCGTCGAGGGGGGCTAATCGAGTAGCACCATGCTGGCATTGCGGAGGGAATCACAGGGCTCACCAGTGACGCTTTAAAGACTATGTATGCAAAGGCTGCTGCACAAAGGTTCACCTCCAGCGAATGTGTACGAGAACTATGACTCACGTGTCGATGAAGAGTCTGCAGAGGGCCATGAATCCAGCGTGGATTATGAATCGATAGGCAGAGAGGCAGCCCAGTCCCACGGGCAGGTTCATAGCATGTTAACCTGCACCATCGCGTGTTCCCCATTGAAGATGGAAGTCGAGATAGAGGGTGTTACAGGCTTCATGGAAGTGGACACGGGAGCGAGCCAGTCAATGATGAATCAAGGAGCCTTTGAGAGGCTATGGGATAATCAAGCTGAACGACCCAAGTTGGTCCCGGTTCAGGCAAAGCTGCGCACCTACACCAATGAAATCATCCCAGTCGTTGGTAGTGCGAATGTAAAGGTACTCCATGATGGCGTGGTGCACAAGTTACCTCTGTGGATTGTTGAAGGTGATGGACCAACACTGCTCGGCAGAAGGTGGATGGAGAAGATCCATTGGAAATGGGACGACGTCACCCCTCCAACGATCAAAGCCCTCTGCACTCAGAGGCAAAGCAAGCTCTATCTGAGGATGGACCTGGCACTGGAGGGCAGACCAACACGGCACCCGAGACACAGACCGCTCAGCACGACTGTGTGGAGATGATCCAGCTGAGATGACCCGAACGCACCTTCCAGGCTCCAGTGGCAGGACTCCGGAGGAAGAAAATCGGATCCAAAGGCAACTTCTCAGCTTTGGAGGCAGAACTGGGGAGAAGAGGATCACCGCAGTCGACATTGTGGATGGAGGAAAGATGACGCCCAAACCACGAGGTGAGGCGCTGACGACAAAGATGGCCGCGGCCTGACCACAAGTTGCAGCGCTGATGGAGCCACACATGGCACCAAACAGAAAAAGCAAATCAGGGTCCTAACAACGGCTTTTGGACAGCAAGGCAAAATTGGTCATCACTTGGGTGGAGTCTGCACTGCGCAAAGCTCCGGCCAGTTCTGTTGGGTCTTGAGCGGCATCACCCGCAGTCCTGAACAGAACCGCTGACAAAAAGGTGTAAATTTCTTTTCAGTTTCATTTCTGATCACTGCAGACCAATTGAATCAGGTTCGCGCCCTTCGGTTTGCCTGGCCCCCCACCGCCCCCTCTGTAAAGTCCTTACTCTACAGCATAGAAACATAGAAACATAGAAAATAGGTGCAGGAGTAGGCTATTCAGCCCTTCGAGCCTGCACCGCCATTCAATGAGTTCATGGCTGAACATGAAACTTCAGTACCCCATTCCTGCTTTCTCGCCATACCCCTTGATCCCCCGAGTAGTAAGGATTTCATCTAACTCCCTTTTGAATATATTTAGTGAATTGGCCTCAACTACTTTCTGTGGTAAAGAATTCCACAGGTTCACCACTCTCTGGGTGAAGAAGTTTCTCCTCATCTCAGTCCTAAATGGCTTACCTCTTATCCTTAGACTGTGACCCCTGGCTCTGGACTTCCCCAACATTGGGAACATTCTTCCTGCATCTAACCTGTCTAAACCCGTCAGAATTTTAAACGTTTCTATGAGGTCCCCTCTCATTCTTCTGAACTCCAGTGAATACAAGCCCAGTTGATCCAGTATTTCTTGATAGGTCAGTCCCACCATCCCGGGAATCAGTCTGGTGAATCTTCGCTGCACTTCCTCAATAGCAAGAATGTCCTTCCTCAAGTTAGGAGACCAAAACTGTACACAATACTCCATATATGGCCTCACCAAGGCCCTGTACAACTGTAGCAACACCTTCCTGCCCCTGTACTCAAATCCCCTCGCTATGAAGGCCAACATGCCATTTGCTTTCTTAACCGCCTGCTGTACCTGCATGCCAACCTTCAATGACTGATGTGAAACCACATGAGGCACATTCTAGAGACAAGGCCACTCTGTGACCTTAACTCTTTATTACAGGACTGTAGAAGTGATGACCCTGTGTGGGACCTCCCTTTATATACCTGTGATCGGGTAAGGAGTGTCTCCCACAAGTTCACCCACTGTGGTCAAGGTGTGCATCTAAGTTGAGTGTATACAGTAATACAGTGGTGTTACATTGTAGTTACAAACATGACACCCTCCCCCTCCCTCCATTCATAAGAACATAAGAAATAGGAACAGGAGTAGGCCATACGGCCCCTTGAGCCTGTTCCACTATTCAATAAGATCATGGCTGATCTGATCATGGACTCAGCTCCACTTCCCTGCCCGCTCCCCATAACCTCTTCTCCCCTTATCGTTTAAGAAACTGTCTATTTCTGTCTTAAATTTATTCAATGTCCCAGCTCCCACAGCTCTCTGAGGCAGCGAATTCCGCAGATCCACAACCCTCTGAGAGAAGAAATTTCTCCTTATCTCTGTTTTAAATGGCCGGTCCCTTATTCTAAGACCATGCCCTCTAGTTCTAGTCTCCCCCATCAGTGGAAACATCCTCTCTGCATCCACCTTGTCAAGCTGCCTCATAATCTTATACGTTTCGATAAGATCACCTCTCATTCTTCTGAATTCCAATGAGTAGAGGCCCAACCAATCAACCTTTCCTCATAAGTCAACCCCCTCATCCCCAGAATCAACCTAGTGAACCTTCTCTGTACTGCCTCCAAAGCAAGTATATCCTTTCATAAATATGGAAACCAAAACTGCACGCAGTATTCCAGGTGTGGCCTCACCAATACCTTATATAGCTGTAGCAAGACTTCCCTGCTTTTATACTCCATCCCCTTTGCAATAAAGGCCAAGATACCATTGGCCTTCCTGATCACTTGCTATACCTGCATACTATCCTTTTGCACTTCAAGCACAAATACCCCCAGGTCCCGCTGTACTGCGGCACTTTGCAATCTTTCTCCATTTAAATAATAACTTGCTGTTTGATTTTCTCTGCCAAAGTGCATGACCTCACATTTTCCAACATTATACTCCATCTGCCAAATTTTTGCCCACTCACTTAGCCTATCTATGTCCTTTTGCAGATTTTTTGTGTCCTCCTCACACATTGCTTTTCCTCCCATCTTTGTATCATCAGCAAACTTGGCTACGTTACACTCAGTCTCTTCTTCCAAGTCATTAATTCACCAAGGTCCTACCTCTGACTCAGCATCGGAGCTGGCTGAAATTCCCAAGGCTCCGACTGGCAAGCTGCATCTGGAGACCGGAGATGAGAGTGAAGCCACTGAGCCAAGGCTGCCACCTAGGCAGTGAAAAACACAAATCGACTAGGATTCCCACCCTAAATAAATATCCAATGATCCCCACCACAAAATATACATGAATGGATGTCAGATAGGCACAACATTTGACTTGGGTGTGATGTTCGTCTCCCCTTTCTGTCATGTCAAATAGCCTGCTAACACTCAGACGCAAAAAATAACTATTTGATCATAACCTCTGCCCCCGTTTCTTCAGATAGTAGCTGTTGCTGATGATTCTGCCATTCCCATTTATACCTCCTCTAGACCCATTTTTTGATTCTTTACTTTTCTCTTTACCGTCTCCTTTTGCCTTGCACCATCATCCCTTTTGTCATTTAATCTCCTGCCTTCCACCCTTTTACAGGCCTTCCCTTTTGATATTTCCTCCCCTCCCTTCTTTCTCTGCCTCTGTACTTGCTTAAAACCTGTTACATTTCTAACGTTTGCCAGTGCTGACTATAGGTCATCGACTTGAAACATTGGGGGAGATTTTCGCCTTCATTTTCGTCGGTTTTCTCAGCGGTACGGCTGTTTTTGTGAGAGAAACTGCCCAGCGAAAGTTTCCCCCTTACTTTTTAAGTGGAACCGCCCACATCTTGAAACGCCCGCCGGGAGTATACTGCCGACGTGCACCGCCGAGAGAATCGCCAGGGCGTCAGTTTGGCCTCAACGGAAGCCTGTCCAGATCGCCGAGGGAACTGCCCGGTGAAAGCTGCTTAAACAGGGCGGTAGGTGAGTACTCTGCAAAGAAAGGTAAGTTAAAGGTTCTTTCATTTTTTTAATTGTAAAATGGTAATTAGCTGTTAAATTATCTTGTTTTTTAACTTTTTTTTTGTGAAAATTTTTTAACAAAATCAGAACCGTTCTAACGAAAGGTCACCGACCAGAAACGTTAACTCTGTTTCTCTCTCCACAAATGCTGCCTGATCCGCTGAGTATTTCCAGCATTTTCGTTTTTTAATTCTATACAGTACCTATCTTCTCAGGGATGAACTCAATTTTTATACCCTGAAATGTTTTATTACACCTTTATGTGATACATTTCAACACCAGACAAGAACTACAGGAATTCATTGACAGCAATGATCTTTAGTATAATAATACTTTATATTGTCACCTGTTTTTAATTTTAATTCTTGGGTGATACAAACACTTATTGTGTTTAACTTCAAGAACTGACCTACGACACAAACACACGGCACAATTACATTAGTACTGAGATCCTTGCGTCCCATTTAAAGGCAACTTTAAACCTGTATCAGGTGGGCAAGTTGCAACACACTAGGCTGGGAAAGAAGATTAAACAAAAAGAACAGTTTCCTCACCCTGGTCACACATTAAACCGATTGTTATTACATATTAAAAAAAAATCTCCTCCGCATTCAGTAACGAAACAGGAAATATTCTCACAGACCATAAAATTATTTGTGAAATATTAAGCAATGGCAATAGACACTGGGCCTTCGGGTGAGGCAATGCGAATGGCTAAAATGAGGCAGGCTCACAAACTGAATCAAATTGCAAGTGGTACAGCCCATCACAGTGACAATTCCTGCTGAGAAAGCATTTATTAATATGAGCAATTACTGTAACATCTCACAACTCAGCTTTACAAGTTATAGCTATTCTGGAGCATATCAGTGTGCAATCGCGGTGGAATGAACAAATGCGTAATTTTGTAGCTTGCAGTAAGGGGAGACAGCATCCCAGTCTCGATTGTCATAACTACTCAAAGTGCACCCGTTAAAAATGAATGTCACAGATAGCCAACGTTTAAACCATTTCTACTTTTCTTTAGCTGTTAAAATGGTTATAAGGTGCATGAGATTATTATAGAATTTACAGCACAGTAGACAGCTTTCAAACGATCAAACAATCAGCTTCAACTGGAGCTAACCATGCCAATCTTACTTCTGCTCTTTCCCCATATTCTTTAAGATTGTTCCTTTTCAGTTAACTACTGGGTTTCTTTTAAAATAATTTTGAAAGACTGACCAAATCAGCATTGGGAATGACTTGCTGCCTGGCCAAAGCTAGCCATGTTGCATTGAGGTGACTGCATCCGACTTAGCAGCATTTGCTCATTCGAATAATTAACACAAGCTCGCAGTACAGCTTTGGCCTTACGCAGGCAATTGGCCTACTGGGTGTTAGTAGCTCAAAGTTAAAGAGAGGTGCAAAGTTAAAGGTTATATGGGGGCAAATTTAGTTCCAATTGTTATAAAACAATAATTTTAATCAATTGTCAACCTTTGCCAAACATGGGGAAAGATATTCCAAGTGAAATAAAATAAAAGGAGACCTAATATGAAATTATGAAATGGAATCTCGACAATTAATCAAGCACCCAACTTGCTGTGTCAGGTAGGTTTCCCAGTTTGGTAGCTCAGGGCATCCTTCCCAAAGGACAACAGTGCACTTCACCAAATTCCGTTTTGGGCCACGCAACCCATTTAACGGGCTGCACGGCCCATTCAAAATTCCACGCTTGTTCGGTTTTTCCATTTGTCAGCCGGTGAGCCAGCTGCACGGAACTTCCAGAACATTGCATGGGTACCATTGACTATGCCTTATACTCTTTGTGCCGTGTCATGCCAATGCTATGTTTTCAAAGCAAAAATGATGAATGTGTTGCCCTTTGTGAACAAGGCCTGAGTACATGCTCTCTAGGCGCTAAGCTCTGAAATTCCCTCTCAAAACCTCTGTCTCTTTGCATCTCTCTACTCTTCCTGAGTCAGGAGGTTGTGGGTTGAAGTCCCACTCCAGAGACTTGAGCACATAAATGTAGGCTGAAACTCCAGTGCAGTGCTGAGGGAGTACTGCACTGCCGGAGGTGCCGTCTTTCAGATGAGACGATAATCCGAGGTCCTGTATGCTCTCTCAGGTGGACATAAAAGATCTCATGACACTATTTTGAAGAGCAGGTGAGTTATCCCCAGTGTCCTGGCCAATATTTATCCCTCAGTCAACATAACAAAAAGCAGATTATCTGGTCATTATCACATTGCTGTTTGTGGGAGTATGCTTGTGCACAAATTACAATGGTGACTACACTTCAAAAGTACTTCACTGGCTGTAAAGCACTTTGAGACGTCCGGTGGCCATGAAAGATGCTATATAAATGCAAGTCTTTCTTTCTTTTTCCTATAAGATGCTCCTTCTAAACTATCGCTTTGACCAAGCCTTTCTTTAGTCCACTGTTCTAGTATCTCCTTACGTGGCTCGGTGTCAAATTTAATTTGATAATGCTTATGTAAAGCACCTTGGGATGTTAACGGCACTATGTAAATGAAAGTTGTTGTTGTTGATGCATCTGTTGTCAGCTGACTAACTGATTTCGCATATGTCACTGGTGAAAGTTTGGAAGCATTTGGTTCTGTAAGAGTTTAATACATGGCAGCTCTGTTGTGAAGCAAGGGCTTCCAAGATAGATGTCCTCTGATATGCCCAGGAAGGACAGACTAAGCAAGAATTGTTTTTTAGGGTTGATTTTATGAATTAGAATTTGTTGTGTAGAGCTTTAATGTGGGGCCCTCATCCATGCTTTTGCTACCTCTAGACTTGACTATTCGAATGCACTCCTGGCCAGCCTACCACATTGCACTCTCCGTAAACTTGATGTCATCTAAAACATCTAGATCATCTGCCCATGTCCTAACTCGCACAAAGTCCCGTTCACCCATCACCCCTGCGCTCGTTGGCCTACATTGGCACCCGGGTAAGCAACGCCTCAATTTCAAAATTCTCATCCTTGTTTTCAAATCCCTCCATGGCCTCACCCCTCTTTATCTCTGTGACATCCTCCACATCTGCCCTAATATCTCCTTATGCGGCTTGGTGTCAAGTTTTGTTTTATAATGCTCCTTGGGACGTTTTGCTATGTTAAAGGTGCTATATAAATACAAGTTGTTTTTGTTTTTGTAGAGGTCAGCAAGCCCTGTTGTAATTTCTACTCATTGATTTTATTGGACAGAAAATTCTCCAGCGTCTACTGTGGGAAAAAGTCATTTGTAAAATCTATCATTTTATGTTTCGGGTTAGCGTATTAGTTTTTTTAAAAGTGTTTTGCTTTATCTTCAATTTTATTTCTGCATTAGTTTTTGTTGCTGTTTGGGTTTGATTTTTTGCACTGCATGACTTTTATTTCCAAATCCATTTCCTACAAGTGACTTGCTTGCAGCTGCAATTTCATTTGCAGAAACCAGAACAGCCAAGAATCCCTTTGGCGATTCCAAAGCCACTCCTAGATTTGCAGGAAAAACAAAACAACCTATAAATTACAGTAAGTACAGTGTCCCTTAACAAGTCAATGTTACCTTACGAGTAGGACAGGCTTGGAAAGACTCAATCACAATATTTCATGCAATCATGCAGGGGTTCAGGAATAGAGAGATATGAGATGTATTTACACAAATCTTTGAAGGTGGTGAGACAAGTTGAGGATGCTGTTAAAAAAAAGCATATGGGATCCTGCCTTCTTTAATAGAGGCATAGAGTACAAAAGCAAGGACATTATGCTGAACCTTTATAAAACAATGGTTAGGTCTCAGCTGGAGTATTGTGCAATTCTGGGCACCACACTTTAGGAAGGATGTCAAGGCCTTGGAGAGGGTTCAGAAAAGATTTAGTAGAATGGTACCAGGGATGAGGGACTTCAGTTACATGGAGAAACTGGAGAAGCTGGGGTTGTTCTCCTTAGAGCAGAGAAGGTTAAGATGATTTTGGATAGAGGTGTTCAAAATCATGAACCATTTTAATAGAGTAAATGAGGACAAACTGTTCCCATTGGCAGAAGGGTCAATAACCAGGGGACACAGATTTAAGGTGATTGGCAAAAGAACCAGAGGTGACATGTGGAAACAAATCCTTTTACACAGCGAGTTTTCTATGCAACCTCAACCAAGTGTCCAGTATTTGCGAGTGAATCTTAACAGTGGCTGATTTTCCCCACCCCTCTCATTCCAGGATAGCTATGGCTAACTGCAGCACTTTCACTGTGGCTCTCGACGACCTTGCCTCTCTTCCTCCAGCGGCGACCGGGCCTCTCTTCCTCCAGCGACAACCTGGCCTCTCTTCCTCCAGCACGCAGTGAGCACAATGGGTGTGGTCACTCTGACCTCTCTGACCTTTCCTCCTTCCACTCTGAACACTCTGACCTCTCCTCCATCCACAAAATGGACCTCTGACCTTCCCAATACCTGTCCCCAGCCAGGCCTCGGATCGCTTACCATTTCACCGAAGGGCGCTGCTCAGCGCCGAGCTTACGGCTCGTATCTTGCCGTAGGAAATGAGGCTCATACAGCAGTGCCTGGTCGCCAGTCGTCTTGAACCCCTTGCCACTGGACCAAAACCTTGCTCAACTAAGTCTGTGTGATAGCCGGTGTGCAACGGCCACCCCAAGTTCAAAGAACTCACACACAGGCATCTTCCACCCTTCAATATGAAGTTCGGGACCTGGAACATCAGGACCCTCATAGACAACTCCAACAGCAACAGGCCGGAACGCCACACCGCCATGGTTGCCCGGGAACTTAGATGCTTCGATGTCGACAGAGACTGTAATTCCCGTATTGGACTGTTCAGTCACCTAAGAACTCACTTCTTGAGTGGAAGCAAGTCTTCCTTGATTTCAAGGGACTGCCTATGATGATGATGAGCTGAGAATAGCGAACTCAGCATAGACTGAGAATCAGACTCCGGATATTTGGAATTTGTGTAGCTCAACTACTCATTGAGACTTTGAAGGAGATCAGAAGGAGATTTGAAAGTGACGGACCTGGAAGTTTTATTCTGAATGAATTCTGAGTATAAAATCCTTCAACGGCTGGAATAGCAGGTCTGTGCTGCCCACTTCAGGCTACATATAAGAACAGCAATTTATGGCAAAAGAGCCAGAGGTGACATGTGGAAACAAATCCTTTTATGCAGTGAGTTTTCTATACTACCTCAACCAAGTGTCCATTATTTGCGAGTGAATCTGAACAGTGGCTGATTTTTCCCACCCCTCTCATTCCAGGATAGCTATGGCTAACTGAGGCATGTTCAAAACTGGGAAGATAAGTTTATATCAAGCTGTAAAAAAGCATATGGGATATAAGGATTTATAAATATGGGAATTGGCAGAAAAAGCAAAGAGGAAATTTTAAACCAATACAAATCCTTTGCTAGGCTACAGTTAGAATACTGCGCCTAGTTTTGGATCCCTTAATTTAGGAAGGATGCCAAGGTCATAAAAAGGGTACAGAAGAGATTTACTAAGAGAAATTTCAATTATGAGGGAAAGTTAGAGAAATGTGGTCCTGTTCATTAGAAAGAAGATTAGGAGGAGCTCTCTTAAGAGGTATTCTAAATGATAGATCTTGACCAAGCAAATCAAGAAAAACTACTTTTATGGTTTATGGTGATTCACTAACAAAAAATGTAAAATCATCACCAAAAGACCGAAGGGAGAGATTAGCAGAATTTATTTTTAGCACATGGAATGCCTTACCAGCCCTTTGACAGTTTTGCCAACTTGTCGTGCCAATTTTAAAAATAAGAAAGTGGTGAGGGTGAGAATTCCTTCAGGAGTTCTGATAGCATTGCTTATAAGAGACCAGGTGCAACAGGACCTTGAGGTATTTTCTTTACTGCTGTCACTAGCCTGGGATTCGTGTTTAGAAACCCTTCCACAGATACCTGGACTTCACCTTCCATTTCCCAAGAGTTGCGAAATCTGTTGCACGATGACCCATAGATAACATTCAGAACAGGGATCGCTCTTCCCACAGAAGGGAAGGTTGCCACAGCATTAAGCTTTCTTACTACCTGATCCTTATAAGCCACAGGGAATACTTGCCACATCAGACAGTTTGAAGTGCACACACTCCAAGCAAGTGCTAAACATTCTGACCCTTAAAATCCACAGGGGAAGGGGCACATTCCAGCCTAAGTGTGGTGATACACCTACTCGGGACCTCTGTACTGATCCTGCCAAAGGTCATGGGGTCTGGCACGGCCCACTAATTACCATTACACCACTAAAGGTTTATCTTGGGTGCCAATCCACTGGAAAATTGCAGCCAAAGAGTGCTAGGCTGGGGGGATGTCAGGTTGCTCCCAGAAACAGAAGGTAATGTCCCCAGTGGTCTCCTTCATAAGGTGGCCACATTGAACTCAATTTTCAAAAAAAGCTTACTGTATTTTTCTGGGATCCAAGGCATGATTTCAGTTTGGATCCCTAGGTGGGACCCACTTTCAGTGATCCCCTCACCAGGTCCCTTTGAGGGTCAGGAATGGAGGAAGTCCTGACATCCTCTCTTATGTTGCTGGCCTTGTAACATATATTGGTTGCAGCCTAGATTCCTGCACTTCTGGCAGATTCCCACCAAAATCATGGTGGGTGCGATACGGCTGGAAGGACCATGGGTTATCAAGGCCTATGTTTGTAAGGGGCAACACTTTCTTCACTTAGCCTGTGGAAAAAAGTCAGCAGATGGTCAGAGCACAGACAAGATACCATTGTGGCAAGACACCCTTGATTAGAAGGCATTGTAGATTGCATCCATGTGGAAATTAAGGCTCTTCATAGGGCATTGTATGCCAGCCTGCACCCTCTGTTCCACTGACTGGTTTACTGCTTGTTGCCTGCTCCCGCTGCTCCACCATCAGAGGCCAATCTTCCAGCCAATGTGACCTTGATCTTTGGGACTCTCTTTGAAATCCACTTAATTTTACTACCTCACTCCCTATCTTCTAAAGATTAGAAGTGATCTCCTGGACTAGGTTTAGTGCACGGTTGAGGTGGGGGGTGGCGGGGGGGGGGGAGTCGGAATAGAATTTCGCAGATTTTATCCTCCCAAATTGGCCTGCGATTTAATCTGGTTTTTCGCTTCTCCCAGGAGATCACATGGTTTTGGGAGCGGTGGAGAGTGTATATATTGCATTGGAAAGACTGGATGGAACAGCGGGTCTTTTCCTATTCATCATTGCTCGTATGTTTGTATCCTTTTGACTGTGTTTTTGGTGTTCCCCATAAATTTCTTTACTTCATGCTTAGTATTCATTTCTCAGGCAGGCTAATCGACATTGTGTGTGCATGTGTGGGGCGGGGGGAGGGTGGAGAAGAGAGATAGGCAGCACTCAGCTAGGTCTGATTCTCTCCTCACTTGGCGTCCATACATGCACATTTTCCAGTAGGAATCAATCAGCTGTAAGAAGTTTGGCTAATTTTTGTCACGACTTAAAGCAGAGAGATTGAGACCCTACAGCTGACTTGGCTTAGGTGAACTAATTGAATATAGACCATGGGGCAGACCTGGCTGGGACATCCTTAATCTGCACTATACCAGGCAACACCTATTTATACTGAGCTCTCATAGGAGCGAGTGAGATTCTTTATTTCGATATTCCGATATTAAGATAAAGTGGCATGTTGCAATGGAGTAACATGGTACATGTATGGGGCTGCCACTGCTGTGTCTTCCATGGACTTCAAACCAGAAGGTTCTCAAGACAATTTGCAGGCAATGTAAGTGCGATAGAATTAAAAACCTCCCAATAAAAAACTCTCATAGTCGATTTTCATTAGCCTTCGAGGTGGGATGGGAGCAGACATGTCCAAGTTGCTGTAGCTGGAGGCAGAGCACAGTTCTTGCATTGTTTTTTTTTCACACAGTAAGCATGAGGCTGCCAGAACTGAAACATATTTCATTTTTCTGTCTCCTTTTTTCTTAATTGATCAGTGATAAGAGCTAACCTAAAAGCTGAGCATTTACCATATGGCTAAGCCACATTATTAACCATGTTGGGATGGAATGGAAAATGTTATTAAACTGCACATCACAAGGAGAACCTCTCTGTAAAAGCAGAGGTTCACACCTGTGCACAGTTGTGTAAACTAATGACTGAACATTGTCTGCTGAACATTTGTCTTAACTTGTATATAGTGACGTTTTGACAATTTGTAACAATTATATGGAAAACAAATGAATGCTCAACCCCTAAGCTGAAAAAACCAGTCTGTCAGCATTATTGAAACAGCTGCAAAGAGATTTTATTTCCTGGTCCCCTGATGAATTCCATCACCTTGGTTCATATCGGTATCACTGGTCCATTTGAGACACTCCTGCGCAATTCCATGATCAGCTTACTGTAGGAAAAATAGGACGATAGGAACACGAGTAGGGCATTCAGCCCCTCAAGCCTGTTGTGCCATTCAATTAGATCGTGGCTGATCTATACTTCAAATCCATTTACCGGCTGTCACACTCTCTCTCCTGACACAGCTCACAGATTCATCATACGTAGCTTCTCTCAGATTGGATACCCTACCGAACAAAAATCTATTGAAAATTTCAATTCACCCAATATCCACAGCCTGTTTGGGACAGAATTCTAAATTTCCACGAGTCTTTGTGTGAAAAAGTGCTTCATGTTTCACTCCAAATGGCCTAGCTCTAAATTTAAGGTTGTGCCCCGTGTTCTGGATACTCCACCAGAGGAAAAAGCTTCTTTGCAGCTGCCCTATAGAATTCTGTTTTCATTTAAAGACTTGATTAGATCACCCTCAACCTTCTAAACTTAAGGGAATACAAACCGAGTTTATGCAACCTATCCTCATAACTTAATGCTTCAAGCCGCATTATCATTCTGGTGAATCTGCGCTGTAACCCCTCCAATGCTAATATATCCTTTCTGATTAGAGTGCCCAAAACTGAACACATTACTCAAGACTTGGTACGACTGATGTATCATTTCCTCACTTTTGTATTCAACAACAACAATAACTTGTATTTATATAGTGCCTTTAAAGAAGTGAAATGTCCCAAGGCGCTTCACAGGAGTATTATAAGAAAAAAGATTTGACACCGAGCCACGTAAGGAGAAATTAGGGCAGATGACCAAAAGCTTAGTCAATGAGGTAGGTTTTAAAGAACGTCTTAAAGGAGGAAAGAGAGGTAGACAGGCTGAGAGGTTTAGGCAGGGAATTCCAGAGCTTAGGGCCGAGGCAACAGGAGACACGACCACCAATGGTTGAGCAATTATAATCAGGGATGCACAAGAGGGCAGAATTGGAGGAGCACAAATACCTCGGGGGTTGTGAGGCTGGAGGAGATTACAGAGATAGGGAGGGGCGAGGGCATGGAGGGATTTGTAAACAAGGATGAGAATTTTGAAATCGAGGTGTTGCTTAACCGGGAGCCAATGTAGGTCAGCGAGCACAGGGGTGATGGGTGAGCGGGACTTGGTGCGAGTTAGGACATGGGCTGATGAGTTTTGGGTGACCTCAAGTTTACGTAGAGTAGAATGTGGGAGCCCAGCCAGGTGTGGTGGAGTAGTCAAGTCTAAAGGTAACAAGGGCATAGATGAGGGTTTCAGCAGCGGATGAGCTGAGGCAAGGGAGGAGATGGGCGATGTTATAGAGGTGGAAATAGGCGGTCTTAGTTATGCTGTGGATATGTGGTCGAAAGCTCAGTTCAGGGTCAGATATGACACCAAGGTTAAGAATAGTGTGGTTCAGCCTCAGACAGAAGTTAGGAAGAGGGATGGAGTCTGCTGTGTCCCTGCACCTTACTACAAACTCACACGAGGCATGGATATATCAGACACGGTCACTCTGTGACCTTCACCTTTATTGCCAGGACCAAGGAGTGCTGACCCTGGGTGGGACCTCCCCTTTTATACCTGGACACCCAGGTGAGGAATGTCTCCCGCAGGTTCATGCCCTGTGGTTAGGGTGTGCATTTCTAGGGTACAGGTACAGTGTACATAAGTTACGGTTACATGACTATGTCATTGCAAGATGGTTAAATACATGCCATCACCTCTCCTCTTAAGTCTTTTTGTTTCAGAGGTTAAGTCTGTCAGGTGGTCGACGCTCTCTCGTGGAGCGCCGCAGTTGTGGCTCTGGTGGCTGAGCCTCGGCACGTGTCTGTCACTTGAGGTGATTCCGGACTCTCCGGGCTGGCCGCAGGGACTGTGCATGCTGAGGATTGTCCTTGTTGCTCGTCCGCTGTCAGTGGTGTGGGTGCCATCTCATGCTCTTCTTCAGGTTCCTCCGTGTCTATGCGGAACGTTTTCTTTACTTGGTCCAAGTGTTTGCGGCATATCTGCCCATTGTTTAGTCGGACCACCATTACTCTATTCCCTTCTTTGCCAATTACGGTGCCCTCAAGCCACTTGGGTCCCAAAGCATGGTTAAGAACAAATACCGGGTCATCTATTTCTATACACCTCCCCCTTGAGTTTCGGTCATGGAGCTCGGTTTGGGACTGGCGCTTGCCCTCAACAATGTCTGCCAGGGCTGGGTGAATGAGGGACAGCCGCGTCTTGAGCGTGCATTTCATGAGAAGTTCCGCTGGCGGGACTCCTGTGAGCGTGTGCGGGCGGGACCTGTAGGCCAGCAGGAGGCGCGATAGGCGGTACTGAAGGGAGGGTCCTTGGATGCGAACCGTGCCCTGTTTTATGACTTGGACCGTACGTTCCGCCTGGCCATTGGAAGCCGACTTGAACGGCGCTGTCTGGACATGCTTGATACCATTGCCCGACATAAACTCCTGAAATTCATGGCTGGTGAAACACGGGCTATTGTCGCTGACCAGGATGTCCGGCAATCCATGGGTCGCAAAAACTGTACGCAGACTCTCCACGGTGATGGATGTCGCGCACGAGTTCAATATGATGCACTTGATCCACTTCGAGTATGCATCGACAACGATCAGGAACATTTTCCCCATGAACGAGCCCGCATAGTCCACGTGAATACATGACCATGGTCTGGTGGGCCAGGACCACGGGCTGAGTGGGGACTCCATGGGGGCATTGCCCAGCTGTGCACACATTGTGCACCTGCAAACCCAGTGTTCCAGGTCTGAGACAATCCCCGGCCACCATACATGTGACCGGGCAATGGCCTTCATTAACACGATGCCAGGGTGCTCGCTGTGGAGTTCCCTGATGAATGCTTCCCTTCCTTTCTGGGGCATGACTACCCGGCTGCCCCATAGCAGGCAGTCGGCTTGGATGGAGAGCTCATCCATCCGTCTCTGAAACGGTCTGACTTCCTCGGGGCACGCCCTGTGTGCGGGCGCCCAATCCCCAGTCAGGACACATTTCTTTATCATGGATAGGAGGGGGACCCTGTTGGTCCAGAGTTTGATCTGGTGGGCTGTGATGGGGGAGCCCGCAGTGTCAAAAGCCTCAACGGCCATGACCATCTCGGCGTTCTGCTCCGACGCCCCCTCGGTGATGGCCAGTGGGAGCCTGCTGACTGCATTAGCGCAATTTTTGGTGCGTGGCTGGTGCCGTATGGTGTAGTCATACACAGCCAGCATGAGGGCCCAGCGCTGTATGTGAGCTGACGCATTGGCGTTGACAGCCTTGCTGTCGGACAACAAGGATGTTAATGGCTTGTGGTCCGTTTCTAGCTTGAACTGTCTACCAAAAAGGTACAGGTGCATCTTTTTCACACCGTAAACACAAGCCAGAGCTTCCTTTTTGACCATGGCGTATCCACGCTCTGCCTGGGAGAGCGACCTGGAGGTGTAAGCCACCGGTTGGAGTCGGCTGTCATCGTTACCCTGCTGCAACACTGTTAGATCTCTTAATTTCCAATGAAATACGAACTCCGATTGTAGTTTTAATGTAACTTTATTTCTGGCAGACAGCAACAAGCTTCTGGCTTTAAGTCAGGTCTTTGTCCTTCTGCGACCACATGGTCAAAATGGCTGTACTTATACCTGGATCAATTTACAGAAAAGAACTCGCCTTCTTTGACTTTATTGGCTCAATTAATAGTCTTTTAACCTTTAATTGGCTCGCTCCCCAAAGTCCTGAAATGTCAAGTTGATTGATGACTTAATGCAACATGCTGAACTACATGTAGCAGCCTTGACTTGGGGGTCTGTGAATTTTCACAGTCTGTCTAAATGCAGCCTGTTTGAATTCTCTATCAATCCCCCCTTTGATTCTTTCACAAACTGAATCATAAAACATTAGGTATCACTGGTTAAACATTCTACAAAATAATTTCATACATGATAATAGAGTTTCCTTCTAAAATTTGTTGATGTGTTTCACCACATGTCGGGACTAGTAGCTTCCACACAAATTTACACCAACCCGAATTCCATCGTGGCCACAATGGAAGTCTGATTTTAGTAGGTTAATTAACCTTATTCCAATTTAATCCAAATCAATATCTTAGTTCAACCAGTAAACAACCTTCCCTTAAGCATAACATACCCCTGTGCCATGTACAGACGGTCTGCTGGAACCTGCAAGGTGTCTCACATGCGGGACAGCAGCTACAGCCGCCTGGTCGCAACAACATTTAATCAACATAAACAAACAATATAAAAGTAAAATAATTACAACAAATAGAATTAAACTTTCTACCAATGAAGGTCCTATTGAACCTAGCCATTCAGTGGCTCCGCTCCACAAAGTGAATGATGGGGGTTGCTTAAGTTTTTCTACCTCCTTTTGGATATGCTCCGCTAAGTGGGTAATTTCTTCGGAGCTATCTGGGATATATGTGCAACACTCAGTTCCGAGTAGGGTGCAAGTACCTCCCTTTTCAGCCAGGATGTAATCAAGGGCCAGTCTATTCTGTAGGGCTACTGTGCGGATTGCTACCATTTCTGCATTGATTTTAACTAGGGCCTCTGAGGTATCATTGGCTACCCGTTCCACAACGGATGCCATGTTAATGGATTCCTTTGCCAGTCTGGCGGTCCCATACCTGGGGATCAGAGTGGCAAAGAACCTCTTTGTTTCTGTGATAGCTCTCTTCGGACGGTGTAAATGTTCCGACAGTGACTTTATATGATACATATAAGGCACAATGTAGGCTAAATAGCAGGATCCCGTCCAATTCTGGGGCAGCCAAGGATAGGCCTTGTGGCCACACACCCAATAGGTGCCATTATAGGCAATGAAGGTTAGTTGTTTCTTTGTCAGCAACACTCCGGGGCCTGTCCAGGCTTTTTCATCTGTTTTATTCAGAATCCCCGTTACGTTAAAAATTCCCACATCGGCCCAGTTTGGACGGTTCCGTGGCTTGATTATATTATAATTCCGGGAGCAGTTACTATACCCCATATTTTGGCCTCCTTTGATGTTTCTAATCAGACAGACCGATTCCCCCGGTCTTCCTATTCCCGTTGTATTAGTAATAACAAAAAATGGGGGCCGTTTGGAATTATTGCAGCACGGTTGGTATCCCCCTTCAAAGGTAGTCAGATTGTAACCTGCTGACTTCCATTTACGTGCCCAGTTTTCCGTATCCTGAAACACATTGCCTGTTTTGTTTTGATTAATTATCCACTCAGCCATTTCCGAGATATTCAAGGGAACTGGCCTCAAGGGAATCCCTCTCTTTGGATGAATAGGAATATGCCCAACAACTAGAAATGTTACCTTGTTTGGCATAAATAATGACATATATAAAAAGGTATTTACATGTAATTCCCTTGCTACCCTACTATTTCCCTTTGGTGCAGAGGATCGGCTAGTAAGAAGTAGGCAAATGCCGAGAATACCTACAGTCAATAATACAGTAAATTTATACATTTTCGCAAAAAGTAATTGTCCTTATTAGATTTCAGTTTCCGTTACGGGTGCTCGTTTAACGTGTGAAGCGTGGATCCAGGCTTTCTTTCCTTGGACTTTAACAGCTGCCTGGGTGGTCAATAACACTTGATAAGGCCCCTCCCAATTGGCACCCAAAGGTTCTTTATGCAACTTTTTCACATACACCCAGACTCCCGGGATGATGTCATGTCCTCCTTCGGGTGGATTACCCCAAGCTGCCGATACCTGTCGGAAAACAGAACTAATAGCATTGGTTAAGTTCTGACAGTATGATAACAAAGTGTCACTCATTAAGTGAACATCAGCTTTCCGTAAATCGATAGTTTCTGGCAGCGAAATAGGTCTTCCTGTTATAATTTCGAATGGGCTTAGACCTGCAGTTCTGTTCAGGGTTGCCCTAATGCTACATAGCACTATTGGTAGTGCCTGGGGCCATGATGTTCCTTCTTGGTGATATTTGGCAAGCCGTTGTTTCAGAGTTCGATTCATTCGTTCTACTTGTCCTGATGATTGTGGATGATAAGGACAGTGTAAATCCCACGTAATGTTCAGTAACCTACAGACTTCTTGGCAGACAGCACCTGTGAAGTGTGTTCCCTGATCTGAGTCAATGCTACTCGGGATTCCCCATCGGGGAATGTAATCCTTACAGAAGACCTTTGCAGTCTGATTGGCTGTGGCTCTTTAAGTTGGGACAGCTTCTACCCATCTAGAGAATCTGTCAACCATGACAAGAATGTTAGTGTATCCTTGGCATGAAGGAAGAGATATATCATCAACCTGCAGATGCTGGAATGGTCCGACAGGGGCAGGGGGCCTCAGTTGGGGCATTACCGTGATGGGTCCAGAATTATTTTTCTGGCAGACCACACAGTGCTCTGTTACCAGCTGGGCATGTTTTTTAAATCCCCGACCCCACCAGCTTTTCTGGAACCGTGCCGTCATCTGTTGTGAGGCCAAGTGTCCCCACGAGTGGATCTGTTGAGCTAAAAAAGGCATAAACGCTTGTGGCGCGACTGGCTTGTCGGTAACTCTTTGTCTCCAGACACCATCTTCACATAGCTAAATTCTTGCCTCAATCCATGTCCACTTTTCCTCTCGGGAGCACTCGCCTTGCATTGTTTGAAGGTCTCGTGTCAGAGTCCTGAGTGCTTTCAATCTGCACATCTGTGTTGGTTCTTCTGGGGGAACGCCCTGTGAGGCGGCATCTTTAGCTGCCTGGTCGGCTAGGGCATTTCCCTGAGCTTCTGTGGTATTTTCCTTGGTATGGGCCTTACACTTCAGGATGGACACTTCCTGAGGTAACTGTATGGCTTCTAATAAGTCTCAGATTTCTTTTCCATTTCGGATAGGTGTACCAGCAGCAGTGAGGAATCCTCTTTTCCGCCATAACATACCAAAGTCGTGAGCAACTCCAAAAGCATAACACGAATCTATGTAGACATTAGCTGTCTGTCCTTCTGCTATTCGACATGCTTCTGACAGGGCCCGTAACTCGGCCTGTTGTGCTGACGTTCCTGAGGGTAAACATCCTTTTGCCTCTACCTCATATAAGGTTGTAACTGCCCATCATGCTTTTTTGGTACCATTGTCAACAAAGGAGGAACCATCTGTAAATCCGAAATGGGTTGTGTAAAGGCTCCTCTGCTGCTAAGGCTGCTTCTTCTGTTTCTTTTAAAATATCCACGCAGTCATGCTCTTCACATTCTCCACCCTCTTGCTCCCTCAATTCTGACATCGGGAGCATAGTTGCGGGATTAACCGGGCTGGCCCGGACGATATGGAGATTAGGAGCTTCCAAAACTGCTGTCCTGCGGGTCCATCTAGTCACCTGAGACATTCTAGTCATAGACAGCAAAGCGTGTACGGTGTGGGTACACTTGACAATCAGCTTTTGGTCGAGGACTAGACCCGCAGTGGTCATTACCGCTCGACATGTAGCTTCCATGGCCCTTACCAACTTCCCCATCCGAGGGCTACCGCATCCAGTTTTGCCGAATAATAGCCAATAGGTCTTTGCCGATCCCCATGTTCTTGTGTCAGTATAGCTGTCATATATCCTTCTTTCTCATGGACAAACAGGGTAAATGGCTTACCACTGTCGGGGATTCCCAGAGCCGGTGCCGAACACAAAGCCTTTTTCAAACTCAGGAAGGCCTCTTGCTGTTCCTTAGTGAGGGTGATGGCTTCTTTAGAGGCACGTTTCCCCTTTAAAATATCATTCAATGGCTGAGCAAGCTGTGTGAAGGAGTCAATCCAATTTTTGTTAAAGTTACACAATCCCAAAAAAGACCTTAGTTCCTGAATAGTGGTGGGGTTTTTAGCAGCCCGAATGGCTGCAGTTCTATCCTGGGTAAGTTCTCTCTTTCCTTGTGAAATCTTTTGTCCCAGGTATACAACCTCTTCTTGGGATATTTGTGCTTTGTCGATGCTGGCTTTATGTCCTTTCAGCCGAAGGTGGTCCAGAAAAGCTCGTAGATCTTGTTCATGCTGGTCTTCTGTGTTTGAAGCTAGCAGGATATCGTCTAAATATTGGATGACTGTGGATGACAGGGGAGGTAATTCTCGCAAATGGCTTTGTAAAGCCATGTGGAATACCGTAGGGCTGTTGTGGAAACTGTACGGTAACCGGGTCCAAGTATACTGTTGTCCTTGGACAGTGAAAGCAAACCACTGTCGAACCTCCGGTGCCAGAGGCACCGACCAAAATCCGTTGGCCATATCTATAACTGAGAAATATTTATGTTCCGGTTTGAGGGCATTAAAAATGGTGGAGGGATCTGCGACCAAAGGAGCTTTTTGATCAATACACTGGTTAGCTTTCCTATAATCGACAGTCAAACGCCAAGTCTCATTAGATTTCTGTACCGGCCACATGGGGCTATTGGAGGAGCTATGCATTTTAATAAGCACCCCTTGTTTCTCCAATTGCTGAATAACCGGTAAGATGGCAGTTGGACTGATGGGATACTGTTTAGTGCAAGGAGGCTTGGTCCCACTAAATGATGCAGGCTCCATCTGGAGTAGGTCACAATCGTTCTTATCTTTAGCTCATATCGGGTGTTCCTTCAATTCTTCTTTCTTCAAAGTTCGAATTGACCATGTCACCCGACCATCCTCGAAATGCAACGATGAATCTATTTGGATTAGAACGTCCATTCCCAAAAGGGGTTGATCTACTGGGCCTATCCAGACCGGCATGGTTAGTTCATGTGGACCCAGCCCTATAAGTACCGGTGTTGTCCTTTTAATTTCCATTTTATGGCCCCCAACTCCATAGGCTGTACGTGCCCTACCATCCAACGGCAAAAAGTCTCCATATTGTAGGGGTAAGCATGTTAATTCCGCCCCTGTGTCGAGTCTAAAAGACAGTCCACATCGTTATCGCCCATCCTCACAGTTATATAGCCCATCTCCCCTCTGTTGTATTAGTGCGAGGAGGGGGGCCAGGGTGGGCTCTAATCGTTTTTTGCTATCCCAAGTAACTCCTTCTGTTGTTGTATTGTCAGTCACTTAAATGCTTCTATGAGGTCGTTATCTTGTGACAAGCCTGGTTTGTTGGCTGAATTGTATCCCTGGCTGTGTCCTCTTCCCCAGCCACGACCTTTCTGTTTTGCCCTGCACGTCTTGGTCCAGTGACCTTCTTTCACACAATAATGACATTTTCCGGGTAATTTTCCTAATGACTGTTTATCGGAATCCTGGGATTTCCATCTCACAGCTCAGATTTTAGCTCCCATATCCCGATCTAATTGGTTACATCGATCCACCAACTCTGCAAAGGTAGTCCCTCTACCTTCCCAGTCCGGTAACACTACCTTAAGCATTTTGGACAGTTCTGGCTTTAGACCTGCCACGAAAGCTGCTTTCAGGGGTCCAAACACTTGTTCATCCATTTCCTCATCCGTATTATTCATACCCGAATGTTCTAGCCACGTGCATCTAAACCGCTTGTCATACTCCAGGACCTCCTCTGTTCCTTTCTGTTGGCAGGCTGCAATTTTTCCCCAGTCTGTCTTAGCTGGACTGAAGGCTTGCAGCCAGTGTTTAATTGCCTCCCATCCTGCGTCTAATTCTTGCTCATCCTGCCCCAAAGCTTCTTCTACCTTGTCGTGCAATTTTCTTCCCTGTGTTTTTGGCACCATTATGGTCAAAATTTGCACTCCGTCCCAGGGATGAAGTTGATATATATTTCTTAAGCGGTCCAATTGGTCCCATGTTTTTACTCTCCCTTTCTTTGGATTGGGCAATTCCTTGGACCATTTATCAATTTTCTCTGGGTCTGCCGGATCATGAACTAAGTATTTTTCGTACACCCTTTTCCTTGTTTTTTTGGTTCCGCCCTCATCCGCAGTCTCTTCTGATTTGACTACAACTCGTCTTTTTTTAAACGGGGCAAAGCGCACCCCTAATTCTTCATCCTCCGACCCTGTATCGTCGGAGGATTCAGAATCCGTATCTATTCCTCGGTCGTGTCTTCGGGTTTGCGCTTTTAATTTATCCAAACATGGGTACCCTGGGAATTGACCGATACATTTTCCTTTTCCTATTACTGTCTCTTGACCTAATGATTTTTTCCATTTTTTTATTTCAACTTTAAGATCTTTAACTTCCGCTTCCAGCTTTTCAAGTTCAAGTTTTTTCTGTCGCAGCTGTGCACAAACAGCTTGCAATTGGTCCTTTGTACTGGTCAGTTCTCGATCATGTTGGGAACGCATTATAATTTCATTCCGGTTTCGGATCTTTCCCATAACCGCTAGGGACCATCTAGTTCGTTCTTTATTTTTCATACGGGTCATTTTTCCCCAGACCTTTTTAATCTCGTCCAAGGACCATTGTCCTTTGAAGGTTCCGTACTTTTGTTCGATCTTAATATAGGTTTTAGATAAATTGAATTGTTGATCTATGTATTCTTTCAACTGTTCGAGAATTAAATCTCGCGAAACTTCAGGTGGTGCCTACCCACCTTTAACAGTTGTAGGCAATTCTTTGCTCTTATCTCCTGCTGCCATAATACTGGTTTCTTTACTGGGGTCTCGAGTCGTAGGCTTTCCAGCCGATCAATAGGTCGGTGATTAATTAACTAACACACCGCCGAAGTTTAGACATCTATGGGACCTCGAGCCGACTACCGACCGGAGGGTTCGCAAATCGGAGGCTTTCGGAATCGCGTAGAAGGAGAGGCGAATTTAGACTTTTGACCGAGGACTTTTATAAAGTCCTTACCTCAGTATGTAGGTCCGATGTCCAAAATTCAGTTTCTTTCCTCAGCGATCGTGTTCGTGACGCCAAAATTGTTAGATCTCTTAATTTCCAATGAAATACGAACTCCGATTGTAGTTTTAATGTAACTTTATTTCTGGCAGACAGCAACAAGCTTCTGGCTTTAAGCCAGGTCTTTGTCCTTCTGCGACCATATGGTCAAAACGGCTGTACTTATACCTGGATCAATTTACAGAAAAGAACTCGCCTTCTTTGACCTTATTGGCTCAATTAATAGTCTTTTAACCCTTTAAGTGGCTCGCTACCCAAAGTCCTAAAATGTCAAGTTGATTGATGACTTAATGCAACATGCTGAACTACACGTAGCAGCCTTGACTTGGGGGTCTGTGAATTTTCACAGTCTGTCTAAATGCAGCCTGTTTGAATTCTCTATCAAACACAGACCCAACCCCGTAGGATGACGCATCGCATGTTAAGACCAGTTTTTTACAAGGGTCATACAAAGTCAACAGTTTGTTGGAACACAGCAGATTCCTCGCCTTATTGAAAGCCCGTTCTTGACAGTCCCCCCCAAAATCATTCACAACCTTTACACAGGAGCATGTGTAATGGCTCCAGCAATGTGCTTAAGTTTGGCAGAAAGTTCCTAGAATAGTTCAAAAGTCCCAGGAATGATCGCAACTCCGAAGTGTTGCCGGGCCTGGGCACCCGGCGGATCGCCTCCGTTTTGGATTCAGTGGGCCGGATCCCGTCTGTGGCAACCCTCCTGCCCAAAAACTTGACCTCTGGGGCCAAAAATACACATTTGGCCTTTTTCAGCCACAATCCTACCTGATCCAATCGGCATAGCACCTCCTTCAGGTTGTGGAGGTGTTCTTCGGTGTCTCGACCCGTTATGAGAATGTCGTCTTGGAATACAATCATTCCAGGAATGGATTTGAGCAAGCTTTCCATGTTTCTCTGAAAGATGGCTGCTGCCGAACGATGCCAAACAGACACCTGTTGGAGACAAATAATCCCTTGTGTGTCGTGATGGTGGTCAGAAGCTTGGATTCTTCAGCCAGATCCTGAGTCATGTAGGCCGAAGTGAGGTCCAACTTCGTGAACAGCTTGCCACCTGCCAGTGTGGCAAAAAGGTCCTCCGCTCTCGGAAGCGGGTATTGGTCTTGCAGCGATACTCGGTTGATGGTGGCTTTGTAGTCGCCACAAATACTAACCGAGCCATCTGCTTTGAGGACGGGAACGATGGGACTTGCCCAGTCGCTGAATTCAACGGCCAAAATTATGCCCTCTCTGAGCAGCCTATCCAGTTCACATTCAATTTTTTCGTGCATCACACACGGCACCGCTCTGGCTTTGTGGTGCACTGGTCTGGCATCCGGAGTGATGCGTATCGCTACTTTAGTGCCCTTGAACGTTCCGACACCAGGTTGAAACAGTGACCCGAACTTTTGCAGGACCTGTGAGCATGAACTTCGCTCCACGGATGAAATGGCGTGCACATCCCCCCATTTCCAATTCATCTCAGCTAGCCAACTCCTCCCCAAGAGCGCGGGGTCATTTCCCGGAACGATCCAGAGTGGCAGCCGGTTCTGTAATCCATTATGTGTTACCACCAAGTTTGCACTGCCCAGCACTGGGATGATGGTGTACGTCTGTAGCTGCGTCTCAATGCGTTTCAGTTTGGGCCTGCCAGTTCTGTGTGGCCATAGTCTCTCAAATTGTTGGGCGCTCATGAGTGACTAGCTAGCTTCCGTATCCAGCTCCATGTGCCATTCAGTAAGACTTTCATCATCATAAGTGGCGTTTTAGTGTATGAGCTGTGGACGTCAGCCACATGAACCCGCTGAACTTCAGCTCTATGGCTTTACCCCAGGCCTCATCCTGCATTGTCTAGTTCCTCTGTCTCGCAGATTAGCCTTGCTACTGCCTTTTTGCACATCCTGGCCAAGTGTCCACTGACATTACAAATCCTTCAGGTATATTGCTGGAACCTGCAGCTTCTCGCAGTGTGTCTACCCTCGCACCTCCAGCATGAGCTGAGATTGAGATTGCTGTTAACAAAAGGACTGTTACCAGGCATTCCTCTCTGATTGCCCATTTGGCTGTTTCTAAGTACTCTGATGGTGGGTGTTAATGATCCCATCGCGGGACGCATTGTTCCTCGAGATGGCGTGAATTGTCGATCCCCTTTCTATTGTCCTTGTTGCAGGCCCACCCTAGAGCCTGTTGCTGCCTGGGCGGTTTCGAAATGCCCTTGCCTGCCTGCGGGATCCCGAGCCGCGTTCACCATGTTAACTCCCTGGTCCATCACCACGTTTGGACCAGGGCTGCGCACGTAAATTAGCTTGGTCTCCTCTTCCCCTGCCATAAAGGTCTGAGCTATCAACACCGCCCCTTCTAAAGTCAAGTCCTTAGTCTTTATGAGCTTCCTGAAAATGCCGGCATGATTGATGCCCTCGATGAAAAAGTCCCATAACAACTCCCCCCTGCAGGCATCGAAGAACTTAGAGACTGGCCAAGTGCCGCAGTTCCGTCACGAAGTCCGAGACGTTTTGTCCCTCCCAATGCCGGTGAGAGTAGAACTGGTGCCGGGCCATGTGTATGCTACTCGCTGGCTTGAGATGCTCACTGATCAGCTGGCTGAGCTCTTCAAAGGACTTGTCCACCGGCTTTTGGGGTGCGAGTAGGTCTGTCATCAGCGCATACGTCTGTGGTCCGCAGCTGGTCAGTAGATGCGCTCTCCGCTTGTCTGCCGCTGTCTCTTCCAGCCAGTCCTTTGTGACAAAGCTCTGCTGGAGTCTTTCCACAAAGTCGTCCCAGTCCTCACGCACACAATAACGTTCTTCTGTGCCACCGGTGGCCATCCTCGTGGTTCAGTGATTCCCATTTCTCGTCGCCAAATGTTGTGTCCCTGCACCTTACTACAAACTCACACGAGGCATGGATATATCAGACACGGTCACTCTGTGACCTTCACCTTTATTGCCAGGACCAAGGAGTGATGACCCTGGGTGGGACCTCCCATTTATACCTGAAAACGCAGGTGAGGAGTGTCTCCCGCAGGTTCACCCCCTGTGGTCAGGGTGTGCATTTCCAGGGTACAGGTACAGTGTGCATGAGTTACAGTTACATGACTATGTCATTGCAAGATGGTTAAATACATGACAGAGTCAGTGGCTAGGAATTTGTGGCGGGGACCAAAAACAATTGCTTCAGTTTTTGCAATATTTAATTGGAAAAAATTTCTGCTCATCCAGAACTGAATGTCGGACAAGCAGTCTGACAATTTAGAGACCGCAGAGAAGTGAAAGTGAGGTAGAACCTAGTGTCAACAGCGTACATGTGGAAACTGACGCAGTATTTTCGGATGATGTCGCCAAGGGCAACATATAGATGAGAAATAGGAGGAGGCCAAGGATAGATCCTTGGGGGACACCAGAGGTAACGATGAGGAAGCGGGATGAGAAGCTGTTGCATGTGATTCTCTGGCTACGATTAGATAGGTAAGGATGGAACCAGGCTAGTGCAGTTCTACCCAGCTGGATGACGGTGGAAAGTTGTTGGAGAAGGATAGAGTGGTCAAGCATGTCAAAGGCTGCAGACAAGTCAAGAAAGATGAGGAGGGATAGTTTGCCTTTCAGTCACAAAGGTTGTTATTTGTGACTTTGATGAGAGCTTTTCGGTACTACAGCAGACACATAAACTGGATTGGAGGGATTCAAACATGGAGTTGCGGGAAAGATAGGCACGGATTTTTGAGGTGACAACACGTTCAAGGACTTTGGAGAGGAAAGGGAGGAAAGAGATGGAGCGTTAGTTTTCAAGGCAGGATGAGTCAAAGATGGGTTTTTTGAGCAGAGGGCTGATAACAGCAAATTTGTGGGAGAGGGAGACAGTATCTGAGGAGAGAGAACCGTTAACAATGTCAGCTAACATAGGACTCCGAAAAGAAAGTTGGGTGGTCAGCAGTTTGATGGGAATAGGGACAAGGGAGCAGGAAGTGGGTCTCATGGACAAGATGAGCTCGGAGAGGTCATGAGAGAAGATCGGAGAGAAACTGGAGGGCTAGGAGAAGGAAGGAAAGAGGCAGAGATGGCTGAATGGATGGTCTCAATCTTAGAGACAAAGAAGTCCATGAGCTCCTCACACTTATTGTCAGAAATGAGGGTGGAGACTGGGGAGAGGGGTTTAAGAAGATGGTTAGCGGTGGAGAATAGAAGCTGGGGTTTATCTTTACATTCCAGAATGGTGTCATTGCCCCTCAATCAAGTTTCCATCAGGGCCCTGATGTCGAAGCAAACGTCCATGATAAGCTCATGACTGGCAAGGGCCTTGTTCACAAGCAAGTTGACATTCCGGAGGGAGATTCCAAACCTCCTGAGATAAAGACCAACATTCCATTAGTCTTTCTGATTACTTTTTGTAGTTGTGCACTAGTTATTAGTGTCAGCTGTGACTCAGTGGTAGCACTCTTGCTTGTGGGTTTAAGTCCCACTCCAGAGACTTGAGCACAAAATTACAGGCTGACACTCCAGTGAAAATTCTGCGAACATTCCCTTTACCTCATACTCTGTCTCCCAGCTCCCAAACAATTACCAACACAAGTCACATTGCCTCTGCACGTTCTCATTTTTGCTTCACTGCATCTCCCCTTTCCCACATTTCTTAAATATTCTGGCCCAATTTGCTTTCACAGATGTTGTGTTTTCTTTCAGATAAGTTTATACATTCACTGCCATTTTCCCGCCATAGTATTGAATAGCTACTGTCTCAGCTCAGCGTGAAGAATGGGAGTGGTACTGAGGGGTGACTGACACCCCTGGTAAAGCAACAGCGATATAATTCCAAGTCAGGATGTTGTGTGACTTGGAGGGGATCTTGCAGATGATGGTGTTTCCATGTGCCTGCTGCCCTTGACCTTCTAGGTCGTAGAGGTCATGGGTTTGGGAGATGCTGTCAAAGTTCCACATACTAACCATTCTCTGGGTAAAGAAGTTTCTCTTGAATTCCTTATTGGACTGATCAGTGACTATCTTGTATTTATGTTCCCTAATTTTGGACAAGTGGAAACATCTCTATATCTGCCCTATCAAGCCCCATCATAATTGTAAATACCTCTATTAGGATTATAAATTATTATTAAATAAAATACATCTGCTTGACAGTGTAGAACATAAAGAGCTAAAATCTTAGGGGCCAAAATTGGTGAAGGCCAACGGCAGCCCAAGTGCCGCCCAAAGGATTACCAATGGCCGGCAAGATACTTGACGGTACTTTGGACGGGAGTTTCGGCAAAAAGGTCTGTGAAAAGGTGCCCAGCGGCAAAAGAGGGACTTATACCATCAATCTGGGCGGCAGCGGTGGGAGCTCCCAATCTCTGTGGCAAAGGCTCTTGTCGCCCAAGTGCCGCCGAGGATGGAGTCGGGCCCATGGCGGCACTTGGGCGACAAAAGCCTTTGCCTGAAAAGAAAAATCAATGCAAAAAAAAAGGGAACACCTTCAGGGGACCCCATGCAGGTAAGTCGCTGTAAGAAAATTTAAAAAAAAAATGTTTACTAACCCTTTTTTGCAGGTCCTCATACCTACCGTTGGGGATAAACCAGTCTCCACACAGCGGTCCTTCCCCATTCTGACGCCGACTCCCGCCGACTCCTGCCGACTCCCGCCCACACCAATCTGGCATCGAGGCGGACGGGAGGTCGCTGGTGCCACTTGGCTGTCCGCTGGCAGCAGGCAGTTTCCGGCGGTTCTCCCCTGTCGCACGCTCCAGCCCAAGTGCAACCTGGCACAGGGCTGAACCCGCAGAAGAATCTCGGCGGCAGTCGGCGGTAAGGCCATCAATTTCGGCCCCTTAATGTTTCATGATGTTACTGATCCTCAGACATTTGCTGTGATTTATGACAGACAGGTCTGTCAAAACTCATTCAGTTGAGTACTGCGAATTGAGGCTTTATTAACTTAACCTTTATTTTGGTGTCTCAGACTTAATAACCTTCATAAATCTGAAAAGTTTTTATCACCTCACTCACACCCTGCTCTGATACAAACCTCCGGGAATGAATTGCTAAGGGCATGTCTAATGGAAAAAAAAGGAACAACTTGTGTTTGTACAGCACCTTTCATATCCACAGGTTGTCGCAATGCACTTCCAAAGCAATTAATTCCTAGTTACTGTTGTTACGTAGTCAAACGCAGGAGTCAATTTGTGCATAGCAAGGTCACACGAATAACAGTGAGATAAATGTGCAGTTAATCTGTTTTGGTGGTGTTAGCTAGGGATGCATTTTGGACAGGACACTGGGGGAGCTCCTCTGACTTCTGAAACACATGGAATAGTGTCATGGGATGCTTTACATCTATCAGAACACACAAACAGAGCCTCGGTTTGACATCTTATTCAAAACACAGCACCTCCAACGATGCAGTGCTGCACTGAAGTATTAGCCTGCATTATATACTTAAGCCCATAGCGGAACTTAAACCCAACAATTTCTGACTCAGAAACAAGAGTGCATTCTATCATTGAGCCAAGCAGCACCAGAAACAAGCTCTTTTTGAATACATTCATAAATCATTACATAGAGCAACCAGAGCAATTATTTTCTTCCCAAGGCCGCCCCCCACACACAAACTCTGCCCCTCCCTCCCCGCCCATTCCTGGGTAAGTATTAGTGAGGAAAGGTACACAAATCCAATGGAAGAGATGAAGCAAGGAGAAGTCACTAAATAAAATAAAATAAACAGCAGAAAATGCTTCTGGTTGATTCACTGAAACTCTCACAAGTCTGAGCAGAAATCGATGACAAAATCTGCTTTGTACACTCTAATCAAAACAGTGTGACTCCATTAAAATGGCAGGATGCTCACATTCCTCATGATCATCATCAGACCCTGTCATGTGGAATATGATGTTTTTACTACTGTCCTGAATCGACACAAGTCGGATTATATCAAGCATGGAATAATTAAACTGTGACAATATTTCTGTACAGAATAAGCCATCTTATATGTCTCATCTATCTCTTGTATGTTTTTCTTCTCCTTCTCCTGGGAGATTTGCAAATGTCTGCCCTACCTCTAAGAAAGATGATCCCTTTCACCATTCGAACTACCTCTTGCCCTTATATTTATATTTTTAAAAATTGTGGAAGCTGTTGTTTATTCTGAAATTATCAATCATCTTCAATGTTTCAGCCTAACACATGATGATATGACTTTAGGCATGCAGGGCTTGATTAAGGGTCTGATGGGCCGGGACAAACTCATCCAAATGGGCCTATAGTTATGGTTGTTCATGTTCATTACATTACGTATATGATTCTGATGCTGAGTATAAAAACATAGGTCAGTATATTCAACAATGAAAGCATATATTCTGTATCAAGTTGGTATATATTCTGGTTCTGTAACATTGCAATACTAGATTTCTATATATATATGCAAATTTCTCTCAATAACATGTGAACTAAAACAGGCTAGTAAATATTCTGTTCCGTATATAGGAACATTAGGGTATATAGGTACTCCTGTATATAGGTATAAACAAATTAGTCTATTTTCCTCGGTCTTGTTTTTCCTCTCTTATTGTCTATTCTATTCAGCCTATTTGGGAGGCCTTATATATTTTTTTCTATATTTATTTGGTGGGCCTATGTTCTTTGGTGGGCCAGGAGCTGCAGCTCCATCCGCCCCATGGTTAATCCATCCCTGTTGGCATAGATGTGCTACCAGTGATCATATTTCCAATGTTATGGGATTCACGAACTCTGTTCTGAAATACTTTGGTGAAGCATAGAAATACATAGAAGGTACAACATGGAAATGGGCCATTTGGCTCAATCAGTCCTTGTCCAACACATGGGTTAACTTTTGGAAGGCACATTTCATCTCCAAGATCATTGATAAATAATATCAACTGTGGACCTAAAATCCTTCAGTTAACATTCAATCTTACTAGAAACCAACTGGTCAACACTGGTTAAGTGTTTCAGTGATACATTTCACATTTAAATCTATATAAGTGAAGAGTAAAATACAGCAGTTTATAAAATGTGGTTTCTCGCCAGGTCAGATATTAATCAATCAACTGTATGATTGGCAGTAGCATTAGAAATACTGCAGTGTTTGCTCTTTCTATGCCAATCATCCTGACTCTGAGATTGGGGATGAAGTCAGGGGCCAGGGCAGACTGGCGGGCAAAGGTCTTGCCTTGCTGCACTTCCGACATCATGGGAAGCCTCAAGGTTGCATCAGAAAGTATCCCATCTGATACCAGACAGCTGTCTGCTTGTAGGAATGTAAATAGTTGTAGGAATGTAAGTAGCCATTAATATAAACATCTGTGGCCCTCCCTCCCATTAGATGAATGCGTTTGGTCTGGCTCATGTCCTTTCTTGGTGCTATCAGGGGTCCTGCGGATTTTCTGCACTACTAGTGAGTCCAGTTTTAGCAGATCATGAAGTTGTGCTATGGGCAATATGCAGGTGCTGCTATTTTACACTGGGGGATCACGCTGAAGAGTTGGGGGTGGTCAGCTAATGTCTGAGACTAGTGAAGAACATTTTTTTTTGTAGCTACATGTAAAAAAATACCTATTTGGCAAGCTTTTTTCCTTGTGGTATTTTGGGTTAATGGCAAATTATCAAAACCAGACAGATTCAGGTCCAAAATGTTGATACAAAGCCAGCAGTGCCTGGAAATGAAGTCCAAAGACAACATTTAGGAACGGGCTAACCAATTCTATGAGTTACCAGCGATATATTGGGACCTGTATAGTGAGAGGCTTTAGAGGCAGCACTACTTAGACCGGCTGCAGCAGGATTATCGCAAGGCGCGCGAGCAGCTACATCGCTGTTTGAGGGAAAAAACGCAACACGTCACTGAAGCTAAAGGCAGCCAGGGCTGGAAGCATATTCACTGACACAAGAAGATCCAGAACAAGAACAACAAATTGCATTTATATCGTGCCTTTAATGTAATAAACCATCCCAAGGCATTTCACAGAAGCATAATCAAATAAAATTTGACACCGACTGACTTAAGAAGATATTTGGACAGGTGACCAAAAGCTTGTTCAAAGAGATAGGTTTTAAGGAGCAATTTATAGGAGGAGAGCGAGATAGAGAGGCAGAGAGGAATAGGGTGGGAATTCTGGAGCCTAGGGCCTAAGCAGCTAAAGGCACGGCTGCCAATAGATGATGCTCAAGAGGCCAGAATAGAGGAGTGCACAGATCTTGGAGGGTTGTAAGGCTGGAGGAGGTTACAGAGATAGTGAGGGGGGGGGGGGGGGGCATGGAGGGATTTGAAAACAATTATGAGAATTTTAAATTCGAGGCTTTGCCAGACTGGGAGCTAATATAGGTCAGCGAGCCCAGGGGTGATGGGTGAATGGTACTTGGTACAAGCTGGGTTATGGGCAGCAGAGTTTTGGATGAGCTCAATTTTTCAGAGGGTGGAAGATGGGAGAGCATTGAGATAGTTGAGTCCAGAGGTAACCAAGGCATGGATGAGGGTTTTATCAGCAGATGAGCTGAGGTAGGGGTTAAGTCGGCCGATGTTACAGAGATGGAAGTAGGCGGTCTTGGTGATGCGAGGGATATGGGATCAGAAGTTCAGCTCAGGTTAAAGTAGCATACCAAGGTCCTGGAACGGTCTGGTTCAACACTACACCATCAGTAATGGGGAAAGACAGGTTAACATTTTGGGTGTGGGCTCTTCATTAGATTAGAAAAATGGAATTAAATAGTTTACTTACCTTACAGTTTCCAGTTCAGACAAAGGGTCATGAACCGTTAATAGTTAATTAACCCAACTTATTGATCATTTAGCATCAGATATGATACTTGATGTGGGCAAAACAGACAGCATCAAAATAACTATCTAACATAGTATACAATAAAGAAAGAAAAACTTGGATTTATATAGCGCCTTTCACGACCACCGGTCTTCTCAAAGCGCTTTACAGCCAATGATGTACTTTTTTGGAGTATAGTCACTGTTGCCATGTGGGAAAAATGGCAGCCAACTTGTGCAGAGCAAACTTCCACAAATAGCAGTGTGATAATGATCAGATAATTAGTTTTTGTTATGTTGATTGAGGGATAAATATTGGCCAGGACAACGGAATAACTCCCCTGCTCTTCTTCAAAATAGTGCCATGGGATCTTTTACGTCTGCTTGAGAGGGCAGCACACCTCTGACACTGCAGCACTGCACTGGAATGCCAGCCTAGAGTTATGTGCTTAAGTGAGATTTGAACCCACGCCTTATTTGACTCAGAGACAAGTGTGCTACCTACTGAGCCACAGCTGACATCTACTACCAAAATGTATAAGTACTAGGGTCAAAATGAATGAATAATTCCATAATCTTTCTTGCTGTGCAAATACCCATAGATAACAGTCAGAGATGCTCTGGCAAAAGAAATAATAAAATGTGAACAGAGAGAAGGATTCATTTTCTGAGTCCTTGTCTATGGTGGGGTGCCTCACCTGTGCCGGGGCATCTGACCTGTGAGGGGCAACCTCACTTGTCATGAGTACATGTCGCAGTGCAGACTCATTGAGCACTCTAAAAATCTACCCAAAAAAGGCCAAATAAATCAGAGCAATGCTTTGATATATATATGGATAGGAAAACAGAGTGTAAAACTTCATGGAAAGTGTAACACAAATGCTAAGTAAGGAGTCATAGGTACTGCATCTACATCTGCAGCATCTCAACAAAGAACTGGCAAACATACAGAAATCAGGAAATCCTCTAACAGTGACTGCACTGAAATAAATGTATTTCCTTTCACTGATTGAATGCTGAGGCTACACAATGATTGAAATTATTTTCTATAATTGTTTATATTTCTAATCCACACCCCAGCTCAACCTCTATCCAGTTTTGCATTCGGCAAAAGGTGGTAATGCTACATTTGGTCCATCATCCCCAAAACATGCAGGTATTTTATCATCGACATGCCACCCCATTAGAAGAACATTAGAACATAAGAAATAGGAGCAAGAGCAGGCCATTTGCCTCCTCTAGCCTGCTCCGCCATTCAGTAAGATCATGGCTGATCTGATCTTGGCCTCAGCTCCACTTCCCTGCCCGCTTCCCATAACCCTAGACTTCTTTATCATTCAAAATTCTGTCTATCTGCACCTTAAATATATTCAATGACCCAGCCTCCACAGCTCTCTGGGGTAGAGAATTCCATAGATTCACAACCCTCTAAGAGAAGAAATCACTCCTCATCTCCGCTTTAAATGGGCGACTCATTATTTTGAAATGATGTTCCCTAGTTCTAGATTCCCCCACGAGGGGAAACATCCTCTCTGTATCTACCCTGCCAATAAGATCATCTCTCATTCTTCTAAACGCTAATGAGTATAGGCCCAACCTGCTCAACCTTTCTTCATAAGGCAACCCCTTCATCTCAGGAATCAACCTCATGAACCTTTTCTGAACTGCCTCCAATGCAAATATATCCCTCTTTAAATAAGGAGACTAAAACTTACACAGTACTCTCGGTGTGGTCTCACCAATGTCCTGTACAGTTGTAGCAGGACTTCCCTACTTTTATATTCCATCGCCCTTGCAATAAAGGCCAACATTCCATTTGCCTTCCTAATTACTTGCTGTATCTTCAAGCTAACTATTTGTTTCATGTACAAAGACCCCCAGATCCCACTGTACCTCAGTATTTTGTAATCTCTCCCCATTTAAATAATAATTTGTTTTATATTTTTCCTACCAAAGTGGATAACATCACATTTTCCCACATTATACTCCATCTGCCAAATTATTGCCCAATCACTTAGCCTATCTATATCCCTTTGTAGATTATTTGCATCGTCCTCACAATTTGCTTTCCCACCTTCCTTTGTATCATCAGCAAATTTGGCTACATTACACTCGGTCCCTTCCTCCAAGTCAATAATATAAATTATAAATAGTTGAGGCCCCAGCACTGATCCCTGTGGCACCCCTACTAGTTACAGTTTGCCAAACTGAAAATGACCCATTATCCCGACTCTCTGTTTTCGGTTAATTAGGCAATCCTCTATCCATGCTAATATATTACCACCAAACCCGTGATCTCTTATCTTGTGCAGTAACCTTTTATGTGGCACCTTATCGAATGTCTTCTGGAAACCCAAATACACAACATTTACTGGTTCCCCTTTATCCACCCTGCTCATTACATCCTCAAAAAACTCCAGTCAATTTGTCAAACGTGATTTCCCTTTCATAAAACCATGTTGACTCTGCTTGACTGCATTATGGTTTTCTAAATGTCCTGCTACTAGTTCCTTAATATGGACTCCAGCATTTTCCCAATGACAAATGTTAGACCAACTAGTCTATAGTTTCCTTCTTTCTGTCTGCCTTCTTTCTTAAATACGGGCATTATATTTGCAGTTTTCCAGTCCCCTGGGACCTCTCCAGAATCCAGGGAATTTTGATAGATTACAACCAATGCATCCACTATCTCTGCAGCCACCTATTTTAAGACCCAAGGATGCAGGCCATCGGGTCCAGGGGACTTGTCTTCCTTTATTCCAATTAGTTTGCCGAGTACTTTTGCTCTAGTGAAAGTGATTGTTTTAAGTTTACCCTCCCCCCAATAGCCCCTTGATTATCAATTATTGGGATGCTTTTAGTGTCTTCTCCAAGAAGATCAATACAAAATAATTGTTAAAAATCTCCGCCATTTCTCTTTTCCCATTATTCATTCCCCAGTCTCATCTCCTAAGGGGCCACATTTACTTTATCTACTCTCTTCCTTTTTATATACATGTAGAAGCTCTTACTGTCTGCCTTTATATTTCTTGCTAGTTTAATCTCATAAATTGTCTTCTCTCTCTTTATCATTTTGTTAAGTCATTCTTTGCTGGTTTCCAAAAAAATTCCCAATCCTCTGGCCTTCAACTGTTCTTCGCAACATTGTATGCCTTTGTTATCAATTTGATACCATCTTTAACTTCCTTAGTTAGCCACGGATGGTTTATCCTTCTCTAAGTTCAGTATTAATGTGCAAAGTTAAAGCACATGGGATTGGGGGTAGTGTGCTGACATTGATTTGAGAACTGGTTGTCAGACAGGAAGCAAAGAGTAGGAGTAAATGGGTACTTTTCAGAATGGCAGGCAGTGACTAGTGGGGTACCGCAAGGTTCTGTGCTGGGGCCCCAGCTGTTTACATTGTACATTAATGATTTGGACGAGGGGATTAAATGTAGTATCTCCAAATTTGCGGATGACACTAAGTTGGGGGGCAGTGTGAGCTGCGAGGAGGATGCTATGAGGCTGCAGAGCGACTTGGATAGGTTAGGTGAGTGGGCAAATGCATGGCAGATGAAGTATAATGTGGATAAATGTGAGGTTATCCACTTTGGTGGTAAAAACAGAGAGACAGACTATTATCTGAATGGTGACAGATTAAGAAAAGGGGAGGTGCAACGAGACCTGGGTGTCATGGTACATCAGTCATTGAAGGTTGGCATGCAGGTACAGCAGGTGGTTAAGAAAGCAAATGGCATGTTGGCCTTCATAGTGAGGGGATTTGAGTACAGGGGCAGGGAGGTATTGCTACAGTTGTACAGGGCTTTGGTGAGGCCACACCTGGAGTATTGTGTACAGTTTTGGTCTCCTAACTTGAGGAAGGACATTCTTGCTATTGAGGGAGTACAGCAAAGGTTCACCAGACTGATTCCCAGGATGACGGGACTGACATATCAAGAAAGACTGGATCAACTGGGCTTGTATTCACTGGAGTTCAGAAGAATGAGAGGGGATCTCATAGAAACGTTTAAAATTCTGACGGGTTTGGACAGATTAGATGCAGGAAGAATGTTCCCAATGTTGGGGAAGTCCAGAACCAGGGGTCACAGTCTAAGGATAAGGGGTAAGCAATTTAGGACCGAGATGAGGCGAAACTTCTTCACCCAGAGAGTGGTGAACCTGTGGAATTCTCTACCACAGAAAGTTGTTGAGGCCAATTCACTAAATATATTCAAAAAGGAGTTAGATGTAGTCCTTACTACTAGGGGGATCAAGGGGTATGGCGAGAAAGCAGGAATGGGGTACTGAAGTTGCATGTTCAGCCATGAACTCATTGAATGGCGGTGCAGGCTCGAAGGGCCGAATGGCATACTCCTGCGCCTATTTTCTATGTCTATGTTTCTATGTTTCTAGGACACTAGTTTCATCATAGGTAGTCCCTCGAAATCCAGGAAGACGTGCTTCCACTCTAAAAGTGAGTTCTCAGGTGACTGAACAGTCTAATATAGGAATTACAGTCTCTGTCACAGGTGGGACAGACAGTCGTTGAAGGAAAGGGTGGGTGGGACTGGTTTGCCGCACGCTCCTTCTGCTGCCTGCGCTCGCTTTCTGCATGTTCTCGGTGACGAGACTCGAGGTGCTCAGCATCCTTCCGGATGCACTTCCTCCACTAAGGGGAGTGTTTGGCCAGGGACTCCCAGGTGTCGGTGCGGAGGTTGTACTTTATCAAGGAGGCTTTGAGGGTGTCCTTGAAGCATTTCCTCTGCCCACCTGGGGCTCGCTTGCCGTGTAGGAGTTCCGAGTAGAGCGTTTGCTTTGGGAGTCTTGTGTCCAGCATGTGGACAATGTGGCCCAGCCAACAGAGCTGGTCAAGTGTGGTCAGTGCTTCGAGGCTGGGGATGTTGGTCTGATCGAGAACACTGACGTTGGTGCGTCTACCCTCCCAGGCGATTTGTAGGATCTTGCGGAGACATCATTGGTGGTATTTCTCCAGCAATTTGAGGCGTCTATTGTATATGGTCTACGTCTCTGAGCCATACAGGAGGGTGAGTATTACTACAGCCCTGTAGACCATAAGCTTGGTTCCAGATTTGAGGGCCTGATCTTCGAACACTCATCCTCAGGTGACCAAAGACTGCGCTGGTGCACTGGAGGCGGTGTTGAACCTCGTCGTTAATGTCTGCCCTTGCTGATAATAGACTCCCGAGGTATGGAAAGTGGTCCACGTTGTCCAAGGCTGCACCATGGATCTTGATGATTGGGGGGCATTGTAGTGTGGCGGGGTCAGGTTGGTGGCAGAGCTTTGTCTGACGGATGTTTAGTGTAAGACCCATGCTTTCGTTTGTCTCGGTGAAGATGTTGACAAAGGCTTGGAGTTCAGTCTCTGAATGTGCGCAGACACAAGTGTCGTCCGTGTACTGTAGTTTGACGACAGAGGTTGGGACGGTCTTGGATCTAGCCTGGAGGCGATGAAAGTTGAACAGGTTCCCATTGGTTCTATAGTTTAGTTCTACTCCAACAGGGAGCTTGTTGAGAGTGAGATGGAGCATTGCAGCGAGGAAGATCGAGAAGAGGGTTGGCGTGATGATGCAGCCCTACTTGACCCCAGTCTGGACGTGGAATGCATCAGTGGTGGATCCATTGGTCAGGATCACGGCTTGCATGTCGTCGTGGAGCAGGCGGAGGATGGCGACAAACTTTTGGGAGCAGCCAAAACGGAGGAGGATGCTCCATAGTCCCTCGCGGTTAACAGTGTCAAAAGCCTTTGTAAGGTCGAAGAAAGCCATGCACAAGGGTTGGTGCTGTTCCCTACATTTCTCTTGCAGTTGTCACACTGTAAAGATCAAGGGCTAGAACCTCCACTTTTTTTGCATGTTTAATAGAAACATAGAAAATAGGTGCAGGAGCAGGCCATTCAGCCCTTCTAGCCTGCACCGCCATTCAATGAGTTCATGGCTGAACATGCACTTCAGTACCCCCTTCCTGCTTTCACGCCATACCCCTTGATCCCCCGAGTAGTAAGGACTTCATCTAACTCCTTTTTGAATATATTTAGTGAATTGGCCTCAACTACTTTCTGTGGTAGAGAATTCCACAGGTTCACCACTCTCTGGGTGAAGAAGTTTCTCCTCATCTCGGTCCTAAATGGCTTACCCCTTATCCTTAGACTGTGAGCCCTGGTTCTGGACTTCCCCAACATTGGGAACATTCTTCCTGCATCTAACCTGTCTAAACCTGTCAGAATTTTAAACATTTCTATGAGGTCCCCTCTCATTCTTCTGAACTCCAGTGAATACAAGCACAGTTGATCCCGGCTTTCTTGATAGGTCAGTCCCACCATCCCGGGAATCAGTCTGGTGAATCTTCACTGCACTCCCTCAATAGCAAGAATGTCCTTCCTCAAGTTAGGAGACCAAAACTGTACACAATACTCCAGGTGTGGCCTCACCAAGGCCCTGTACAACTGTAGCAACACCTCCCTGCCCCTGTACTCAAATTCCCTCGCTACGAAGGCCAACATGCCATTTGCTTTCTTAACCGCCTGCTGTACCTGCATGCCAACCTTCAATGACTGATGTACCATGACACCCAGGTCTCGTTGCACCTCCCCTTTTCCTAATCTGTCACCATTCAGATAATAATCTGTCTCTCTGTTTTTACCACCAAAGTGGACAACCTCACATTTATCCACATTATACTTCATCTGCCATGCATTTGCCCACTCACCTAACCTATCCAAGTCACTCTGCAGCCTCATAGCATCCTCCTCGCAGCTCACACTGCCACCCAACTTAGTGTCATCCTCAAATTTGGAGATACTACATTTAATCCCCTCGTCTAAATCATTAATGTACAATGTAAACAGCTGGGGCCCCAGCACAGAACCTTGCGGCACCCCACTAGTCACTGCCTGCCATTCTGAAAAGTACCCATTTACTCCTACTCTTTGCTTCCTGTCTGACAACCAGTTCTCAATCCACGTCAGCACACTACCCCCAATCCCATGTGCTTTAACTTTGCACATTAATCTCTTGTGTGGGACCTTGTCGAAAGCCTTCTGAAAGTCCAAATATACTACATCAACTGGTTCTCCTTTGTCCACTTTACTGGAAACATCCTCAAAAAATTCCAGAAGATTTGTCAAGCATGATTTCCCTTTCACAAATCCATGCTGACTTGGACCTATCATGTCACCATTTTCCAAATGCACTGCTATGACATCCTTAATAATTGATTCCATCATTTTACCCACTACTGAGGTCAGGCTGACCGGTCTATAATTCCCTGTTTTCTCTCTCTCTCTTTTTTTAAAAAGTGGGGTTACATTAGCTACCCTCCACTCCATAGGAACTGATCCAGAGTCAATGGAATGTCGGAAAATGACTGTCAATGCATCCGCTATTTCCAAGGCCACCTCCTTAAGTACTCTGGGATGCAGTCCATCAGGCCCTGGGGATTTATCGGCCTTCAATCCCATCAATTTCCCCAACACAATTTCCCGACTAATAAAGATTTCCCTTAGTTCCTCCTCCTTACTAGACCCTCTGACCCCTTTTATATCCGGAAGGTTATTTGTGTCCTCCTTAGTGAATACCGAACCAAAGTACTTGTTTAATTGGTCTGCCATTTCTTTGTTCCCCGTTATGACTTCCCCTGATTCGGATTGCAGGGGACCTACGTTTGTCTTTACTAACCTTTTTCTCTTTACATACCTATAGAAACTTTTGCAATCCGCCTTAATGTTCCCTGCAAGCTTCTTCTCGTACTCCATTTTCCCTGCCCTAATCAAACCCTTTGTCCTCCTCTGCTGAGTTCTAAATTTCTCCCAGTCCCCGGGTTCGTTGCTATTTTTGGCCAATTTGTATGCCACTTTCTTGGCTTTAATACTATCCCTGATTTCCCTAGATAGCCACGGTTGAGCCACCTTCCTTTTTTTATTTTTACACCAGACAGGAATGTACAATTGTTGTAATTCATCCATGCGGTCTCTAAATGTCTGCCATTGCCCATCCACAGTCAACCCCTTCAGTATCATTCGCCAATCTATCCTAGCCAATTCACGCCTCATACCTTCAAAGTTACCCTTCTTTAAGTTCTGGACCATGGTCTCTGAATTAACTGTTTATTCTCCATCCTAATGCAGAATTCCACCATATTATGGTCACTCTTCCCTAAGGGGCCTCGCACAATGAGATTGCTAATTAATCCTCTCTCATTGCACAACACCCAGTCTAAGATGGCCTCCCCCCTAGTTGGTTCCTCGACATAATGGTCTAGAAAACCATCCCTTATGCACTCCAGGAAATCCTCCTCCACCGTATTGCTTCCAGTTTGGCTAGCCCAATCTATGTGCATATTAAAGTCACCCATTATAACTGCTGCACCTTTATTGCATGCACCCCTAATTTCCTGTTTGATGCCCTCCCCAACATCACTACTACTGTTTGGAGGTCTGTACACAACTCCCACTAACGTTTTTTGCCCTTTGGTGTTCTGCAGCTCTACCCATATAGATTCCACATCATCCAAGCTAATGTCTTTCCTAACTATTGCATTAATCTCCTCTTTAACCAGCAATGCTACCCCACCTCCTTTTCCTTTTATTCTATCCTTCCTGAATGTTGAATACTCCTGGATGTTGAGTTCCCAGCCCTGATCATCCTGGAGCCACGTCTCCGTAATCCCAATCACATCATATTTGTTAATATCTATTTGCACAGTTAATTCATCCACTTTATTGCGGATACTCCTTGCATTAAGACACAAAGCTTTCAGGCTTGTTTTTTTAACACCCTTTGTCCTTTTAGAATTTTGCTGTACAGTGGCCCTTTTTGTTTTTTGCATTGGGTTTCTCTGCCCTCCACTTTTCCTCATCTCCTTTCTGTCTTTTGCTTTTGCCTCCTTTTTGTCTCCCTCTGTCTCCCTGCATTGGTTCCCATCCCCCTGCCATATTAGTTTAAATCCTCCCCAACAGCACTAGCAAACACTCCCCCTAGGACATTGGTTCCGGTCCTGCCCAGGTGCAGACCGTCCGGTTTGTACTGGTCCCACCTCCCCCAGAACCGGTTCCAATGCCCCAGGAATTTGAATCTCTCCCTGCTGCACCACTGCTCAAGCCACGTATTCATCTGCGCTATCCTGCGATTCCTACTCTGACTAGCACGTGGCACTGGTAGTAATTACTACTCCCGAGATTACTACTTTTGAGGTCCTACTTTTTAATTTAGCTCCTAGCTCCTTAAATTCGTTTCGTAGGACCTCATCCCTTTTTTTACCTATGTCGTTGGTACCAATGTGCACCACGACAACTGGCTGTTCTCCCTCCCATTTCAGAATGACCTGCACCCGCTCCGAGACATCCTTGACCCTTGCACCAGGGAGGCAACATACCATCCTGGAGTCTCGGTTGCGGCCGCAGAAACGCCTATCTATTCCCCTCACAATTGAATCCGCTATCACTATCGCGCTCCCACTCTTTTTCCTGCCCTCCTGTGCAGCAGAGCCAGCCACGGTGCCATGAACTTGGCTGCTGCTGCCCACCCCTGATGAGTCATCCCCCCCAACAGTACTCAAAGCGGTGTATCTGTTTTGCAGGGGGATGACCACAGGGGACCCCTGCACTACCTTCCTTGCACTACTCTTCCTGCTGGTCTTCCATTCCCTGTCTGGCTGTGGACCCTTCTCCTGCGGTAAGACCAACTCACTGCACGTGATACTCACGTCATTCTCAGCATCGTGGATGCTCCAGAGTGAATCCACCCTCAGCTCCAATTCCGCAACGCGGACCGTCAGGAGCTCGACGCGGACACACTTCCCGCACACATAGTCGTCAGGGACACCGGAAGTGTCCCTGAGTTCCCACATGGTACAGGAGGAGCATAACACCCGACCGAGCTCTCCTGCCATGACTTAACCCTTAGATACACTTAAATTGGCAACAACAATGTTAAAAGTTACTGACTAATATAAAAAAGAAAAAGAAAAACTACTCACCAATCACCAGCCAATCACTTACCCCCTAGGCTGTGACGTCACCTTTCTGTTTCTTTCTACTTCTTTTTTGCCTTCTCCCTGTAGCTGCACAAGTACGCCTCTCGCCGACCCCGGACTCACGCCTCAGCGACCACGAACTCCCGCTGCCTCTCGCGGCCTTTTGTAGGCCTCTCGCCGACCCCGGAACTCACGCCTCAGCGACCACGAACTCCCGCTGCCTCTCGCGGCCTTTTGTAGGCCTCTCGCCGACTTAATGCCCAATTTACCACTGAAATGACGTATAATGCCCATATATCGCCCATTTTGGCACAAAATGGAAACTGGCGAGCATTCTTCAGAAAATTATTGCCGAGCGTTACTTTCCCCAAGTGCTTAACGCTGAGAAAAAATATTACCGCCTGCCCACTTTTTTTCGGCGAAATCTGTAGAATGGGCGAATTCAACACCCATAATATCGTCCAGTGTTACTTTCCGCATGGAATTAATGCTGAGAGTCAATATTAACGCCCACCACTGTTTTTTGTCATAAAGAGCATATTTACCCAAACTAGCGGCCATGAGATTAACCATCATCAATTTCACCACCTTGCACACATATCGCCCACAATATCGCTCGCTCAAAAAAATCACCCACAACAAGTGGAACGAACCGGGATGAATCACAGCGTTATGGACACCATGTTCTAGATTACATGTCACATCCTTTAAAAGGCTGCTGTGCTTCAACCTTGGCGGAGTTTGGATGTACTCTGCAGGTCGTTAGAGTTGATGTGAACATCTCTAAAACCATCTTGATGACACTGTGACCGATTGGAATTGAAGAGGTGTGTTCGTCGGGACATTGCTTGTTTGTGAGCAATCGGTGGAAAACAGAGATTTGCTGCAATGGGGCCTGTCCTTTTTCACTCTCTCTTGGTGGCCAAATACACGCAGCCGACTCGACATCGCCGAAGGAACGCTCCACTGCATTATGTGCCCAATGTACGAAGTGACAGACAGATGAGGAGGACCAGACGTTACACCCACTGCAAGTACAAGGAGAAGCAGTCTTACCTCGACTTGCCCGACACCACCTGCCTTCGGAGACTGCGCTTCCACAAAGAGATTATCACTGAGGTATGCCAGCTGATAAGTGCAGATCTGCAGCCTGCCAGCACCATCAGTACTGCACTGTCCATCGAGGTCAAAGTCACTGTCGTTCTACAGTTGGGGTTCTTTTCAGGCCACAGCTGGCGACATTTGCGGACTTTCTCAGTATGCCACACATCGCTGCATTAGACAGGTCACTAAGGCCTGTACGCATGCAGGAGGGACTTGATCAGCTTCCCTATGACCAGGGAGGCACAGAGTGAGGGGGCTCTAGGATTCTCCAGCATTGCAAACTTCCCCAAGGTGCAGGGAGCAATAGGCTGTACGCACATCGCGATGCGGGCACCTTTTCAGGATGCTGAGGTTTTCAGGAACCGCAAGGGATTCCACTTCCTGTCTGTCCAACTGGTTGTTGACAACCAGCAAATTATACTGGCAGCAAATGCTCAATTTCCGGGCAGCATCCATGATGCTCACATCCTGCATGAGAGCACTGTATCTGAATTGTTTAACAATGAGCCACAAGGTCAAAGCTGGATGCTTGGGGGCAAAGGATATGGCCTCGCCACCTGGCTGATGACCCCGCTGCGTGACACCCGCTCGGAGGCCGAGAAGCGATAGAACGAGAGCCACAGAGCAACTCGCAATATCGTGGAGAAAACCATTGGAGTGCTGAAGCAGCACTTTAGATGCCTGGACCACTCAGGAGGTTACCTCCAATACCACCCTGAGCATGTAGCTCAATTTGTGGTGGTGTGCTCCATGCTGCACAACTTGGCTATCAGGAGGGGACAAGAATTGCCTAATGAGTCTGACAGTCAACCTCACCAGAGAGAGGAAGAGGAGGACGAGGAGTCGGATGCTGACACCGGCCCAGACAATCAGGCTGATGCTGAAGCCATGCCCTCGTCCCCCTGTAAACCGCATGAAAGGGCCCATGGTGGCATGAAAGCTGCAAGAGCCTTACGTCAGGAGCTCATCAATGATTACTTTGCCTGAAAGAGCATTGGTGTTATTTACAAGGCTGACACACTGCTGGTTGTGCAGGTCATTCATCAATGGTGGGCATCACCTTGGTGACAGTTAAAGTTTAAGTTTATTGAAGTTAAATGTGATTATACCCTTTGATGTTAAGGAATTACCAACGTGTAATGGTGCAGCTATCTGAGCCAATGTGCTACAAGGCTTTGTTAAATAAAAACCATTTAAACCGAACATTATTCTGAAAGCATCAGTATTTCTGTACAAACAACCCTTCCCCCCCGCCACCCCCCGGTCCCGCTTCGCCTCCCCACCTCTACCCTTTCTCCTCCTCCTCCTGACTCCAAGCCTCCTGGCCGAGGAGGTCCTCAGGTGATGCTTCATTGGGGTGGTGGGGGGGGGGTGGATGGCTGAGGCCGAAGCGCTGCTTGGATGGACACGGGAGAGGATGGTCCCAAGGTGGGAACGTGCTACGAGCCATAAGCAAGATGTTGCTGCTGGCTCTCATGTGTGGTTGGCAATGGGGGTGCATCATCTTGGGGTGGAGTGCGGTGCTCCGGGACCACTGGGAGCCCTCTGTCACCAGTGTTCCTGGCTACCAGCTCCAGGGCCTCCTCCATCTCTTCCATGTTATATCTTATTTGTTTGACAAAAACTCGATGCCAACTATGTTCTTGGTGGTTAGTAAGCTTTTTGCTGCTGGTGAATCTCCGCCGTTCCTCGCACAACAACCAAACAAGCACACACCACAGTGACACATGCTTTCAGTCCCTCTCAGCTCCCTCTCTCTCTGTCTCCTCTTGTGTGCATGTCATGATGACCCTTGATCTCCTGAATTGCAGGAATCGAGCATTGCCATGCCATTGCTAAGGACATCCACTTTACGAGAGAAGGTCAAAAAAATTTAACTCTACCGACCATTTGATATTGTTTGCAGAAACGCCCATTTTCAAAAGTGTAAAGAAGGTGATTTGAGATTGGGCCAGAAGCCAGCGATCGGAAAACCCTTTTTTAATGCCCAAGCCGGAAATAACGTCCATTTTTGGGTGATAAGCACAAAAGTGGAGTTTCTAGCCCCAGGTCCGTTGTACCCCGTAGTGGATGGAATCCGCTCTGTGACTCCAGGAGGAGTTCCCCAGCCACAGGGGGAAGGCGGTTGAGGAGGATTCTAGCGATGACTTCCCCAGTGGCCAACAACAGGGAGATTCCTCTGTAGTTGCCGCAGTCGGACTTATCCCCTTTTTTAAAGATGCTCACGATTACTGTGTTAGTGAGATATCCCGGCATGCTCTCCTCTTTCTAGATGACAGAGATGAGGTCATGCATTTGTGCCAATAGTGCCTTTCAGCCATACTTTAGTGCCGATGCTTTGTTGTTCTTGAGCTGATGGATGGCCTTTTCTATCTTGTGCAGGGCTGGGGTTTTGCTGAGATGGTGGTGGGTAACATGCTGCGGGATGGAGTCAAGGAGACTCATGTCAAAGGTAGAGTCTCAATTAAGGAGATCTTCGAAGTGCTCCTTCCAGCGCGTCTTGACTGCCTTGGTGTCCTTGATGAGTGTCTCCCTGTTCTTGGGGTGGGGCCTTGGGTGCTTGGGCCGTAGGTGGACTTACATAGAAACATAGAAAATAGGTGCAGGAGTAGGCCATTCGGCCCTTCGAGTCTGCACCACCATTCAATAAGATCATGGCTGATCATTCACCTCAGTACCCCTTTCCTGCTTTCTCTCCATACCCCTTGATGGCTTTAGCCGTAAGAACCATATCTAACTCCCTCCTGAATATATCCAATGAACTGGCATCAACAACTCTCTGCGGTAGGGAATTCCATAGGTTAACAACTCTCTGAGTGAAGAAGTTTCTCCTCATCTCAGTCCTAAATGGCTCACCCCTTATCCTAAGACTGTGTCCCCCGGTTCTGGACTTCCCAACATCGAGAACATTCTTCCCGCATCTAACCTGTCCAGTCCTGTCAGAATTTTATATGTTTCTATCCTCTCATCCTTCAAAACTCCAGTGAATACAGGTCCAGTCGATCCAGTCTCTCCTCATATGTCAGTCCTGCCATCCCAGGAATCAATCTAGTGAACCTTCGATGCACTCCCTCAATAGCAAGAACATCCTTCCTCAGATTAGGAGACCAAAACTGAACACAATATTCCAGGTGAGGCCTCACCAAAACCCTGTACAACTGCAGTAAGACCTCCCTGCTCTGATGCTCAAATCCCCTAGCTATGACGGCCAACATACCATTTGACTTCTTCACCGCCTGCTGTACCTGCATGCCAACTTTCAATGACTGATGTACCAAGACACCCAGGTCTCGTTGCACCTCCCCTTTTCCTAATCTGCCGCCATTCAGATAATATTCTGACCATGTTTTTGCCCCCAAAATGGATAATCTCACATTTATCCACATTATACTGCATCTGCCATGCATTTGCCCATTCACCTAACCTGTCCAAGTCACCCTGCAGCCTCTTAGCATCCTCCTCACAGCTCACACCACCACCAAGCTTAGTGTCATCTGCAAATTTGGAGATATTACATTCAACTCCTTCATCAAAATCATCAATGTATATTATAAATAACTGGGGTCCCAGCACTGAGCCCTGTGGCACTCCACTAGTCACTGCCTGCCATTCTGAAAAGGACCCATTTATCTGCTTCCTATCTGCCAACCAGTTCTCTATCCATGTCAGTACATTACCCCCAATACCATGTGTTTTAATTTTGCACACCAATCTCTCGTGAGGGACCTTGTCAAAAGCCCTTTGAAAGTCCAAATACACCACATCCACTGGTTCTCCCTTGTCCACTCTACTAATTACATCCTCAAAAAATTCCAGAAGATTTGTCATGCATGATTTCCCTTTCATAAATCCATTCTGACTTGGACCGATCCTGACACTGCTTTCCAAATGCGCTGTTATTTTATCTTTAATAATTGATTCCAACATTTTTCCCATGACTGATGTCAGGCTAACTGATCTATAATTACCCATTTTCTCTCTCCCTCCTTTTTTAAAAAGTGGTGATACATTAGCTACCCTCCAGCCCATAGGAACTGATCCAGAGTCGATAGACTGTTGGAAAATGACCATCAATGCATCCACTATTTCTAGGGCTACATGCTTAAGTACTCTGGGTTACAGACTATCAGGCCCTGGGAATTTATTGGCCTTCAATCCCATCAATTTCCCTAACACAATTTCCCGACTAATAAGGATTTCCTTCAGTTCCTCCTTCTCACTAGATCCTGGTCCCCGAGTATTTCCGGAAGGTTATTTGTGTTTTCCTTCGTGAAGACAAAACCAAGATATTTGTTCAACTGGTCTGCCATTTCTTTGTTCCCCATTATAAATTCACCTGAATCTGACTGCAAGGGACCTACGTTTATCTTCACAAATCTTTTTCTCTTCACTTATCTATAGAAGCTTTTGCAGTCAGTTTTTATGTTCCCGGCAAGCTTCCTCTCATGCTCTATTTCCCCCCTCCTAATTAAACCCTTTGTCCTCCTCTGCTGAATTCTAAATTTCTCCCAGTCCTCAGGTTTGCTGCTTTTTCTGGCCAATTTATATGCCTCTTCCTTGGATTTAACACTATCCTTAATTTCCCTTGTTAGCCACGGTTGAGCCACCTTCCCCGTTTTATTTTTACTCCAGACAGGGATGTACAATTGTTGAAGTTCATCCATGTGATCTTTAAATGTTTGCCATTGTCTATCCACCGTCACCCCTTAAGTATCATTTGCCAGCCTATTCTAACCAATTCACGTCTCATACTATCGCAGTTACCTTTCCTTAAATTCAGGATCGTAGTGTCTAAATTAACTGTGTCACTCTCCATCTTAATAAAGAATTCTACCATATGAAAGGATGCAAAATTCACAAGAACCCCCCTCCCCTCGCAGTGTTTGGGCTCATTGAAAAGGAAATTTAATTTGGGACTATCTACCAGAAGGTTTGGAACCCTAAAGTGCTTATGGAAGAAACTACGAACTTTAATCGAATTTTGAATTTTTACAAGACAAATTCAAGGCTGCGGGCTGGCCTAAAAGGACTAACAGAAGACAACCTGATTAGTGAGACATAGAAACATAGAAACATAGAAAATAGGTGCAGGAGTAGGCCATTCAGCCCTTCTAGCCTGCACCGCCATTCAATGAGTTCATGGCTGAACATGCACTTCAGTACCCCCTTCCTGCTTTCTCGCCATACCCCTTGATCCCCCGAGTAGTAAGGACTTCATCTAACTCCCTTTTGAATATATTTAGTGAATTGGCCTCAACTACTTTCTGTGGTAGAGAATTCCACAGGTTCACCACTCTCTGGGTGAAGAAGTTTCTCCTCATCTCGGTCCTATGGGTTACCCCTTATCCTTAGACTGTGACCCCTGGTTCTGGACTTCCCCAACATTGGGAACATTCTTCCTGCATCTAACCTGTCTAAACCCATCAGAATTTTAAATGTTTCTATGAGGTCCCCTCTCATTCTTCTGAACTCCAGTGAATACAAGCCCAGTTGATCCAGTCTTTCTTGATAGGTCAGTCCCACCATCCCGGGAATCAGTCTGGTGAATCTTCGCTGCACTCCCTCAATAGCAAGAATGTCCTTCCTCAAGTTAGGAGACCAAAACCATACACAATACTCCAGGTGTGGCCTCACCAAGGCCCTGTACAACTGTAGCAACACCTCCCTGCCCCTGTACTCAAATCCCCTTGCTATGAAGGCCAACATGCCATTTGCTTTCTTAACCGCCTGCTGTACCTGCATGCCAACCTTCAATGATTGATGTACCATGACACCCAGGTCTCGTTGCACCTCCCCTTTTCCTAATCTGTCACCATTCAGATAATAGTCTGTGTCTCTGTTTTTACCACCAAAGTGGATAACCTCACATTTATCCACATTATACTTCATCTGCCATGCATTTGCCCACTCACCTAACCTATCCAAGTCACTCTGCAGCCTCATAGCATCCTCGTCGCAGCTCACACTGCCACCCAACTTAGTGTCATCCGCAAATTTGGAGATACTACATTTAATCCCCTCGTCTAAATCATTAATGTACCATGTAAACAGCTGGGGCCCCAGCACAGAACCTTGCGGTACCCCACTAGTCACTGCCTGCCATTCTGAAAAGTACCCATTTACTCCTACTCTTTGCTTCCTGTCTGACAACCAGTTCTCAATCCACGTCAGCACACTACCCCCAATCCCATGTGCTTTAACTTTGCACATTAATCTCTTGTGTGGGACCTTGTCGAAAGCCTTCTGAAAGTCCAAATATACTACATCAACTGGTTCTCCCTTGTCCACTTTACTGGAAACATCCTCAAAAAATTCCAGAAGGTTTGTCAAGCATTATTTCCCTTTCACAAATCCATGCTGACTTGGACCTATCATGTCACCGTTTTCCAAATGCACTGCTATGACATCCTTCATAATTGATTCCATCATTTTACCCACTACTGAGGTCAGGCTGACCGGTCTATAATTCCCTGTTTTCTCTCTCCCTCCTTTTTTAAAAAGTGGGGTTACATTGGCTACCCTCCACTCGATAGGAACTGATCCAGAGTCAATGCAATGAGACTACCTGTGTGTGAGGACTAAAGTAAACTGTCTGGAGAAATGGGTATTCGAGAATGCTTCTCCACAAGAGACATTAACATTACAACAAATAACCTAGAGATAACCAACCATCAACCTGAATCTGGAAAACCATTTCAGCATATACATCACAAAGAGGTCCAATCCAGCCTGTATGCGAAAAACTAAGCACAAAAGAACATTAATATTTCCATCAGGAAACAGTTTACAAACATCAACCCACTCAAACATATTAACTTTTAACGAGCCCGCCAAAATATTACAAAGAAGAGTCAAGCCTGCCAAATTTAAACAAAGAATTCTGAGCTAATTTGGTGCCAAGATTAGAACCACTCAAACCGTATAACTGGCCCCTGTTTTCAACAGAGGTTAGGTTGCTAGGCAGCTACAAAGTTGCTACTACCTCAGATGACACACTTTGCCATACAACCGAGACCAAGCTGATATCATCAAGACAAGGAGAGAAACCGACGTGGCAGTTGTAAACTAACTTCTCCAGCCTCAAAGCCCTGAAGTCCTGAAGGAAGGAAGAACATCGACATCACGGCAGCCACCGATCACAACCAACGTGTTACCAAATGAAAACCACCGCGATCGACCAAACTCGAAACAAAACTCCACAACGGGAAAAAAAATGAAGAATCGAGAAGTTTCCACTCTACAATCTAATCCTGACCTACCAATGGGTAAAACATTACCTAAAAGACTGTAGAAACCTATTTCTAGCCAAAGAAAACGGGTATTTACCCTACAGATCCAAAACGTGCCTTACTGCATCAGCGGACTCAACCCAACTGAAGATTACGCAGCAAAAAATCTTCTCCGATGCTCGGGGTATGGCATGCAGACCCTAATGCATCCAGCGAACCCCGAAACTGTGATCTACCGCTAACTGTCAAAAGGATTGGTAAGCATAGTCCCTGCCTGCCCTGGAGTCCAACCTAGCTAGAATTAGGTATTGGGAGGTGGGAGGTGTAATTCTACTGTAATCCCCTTTGAATGTAATGTGTTGTTCTCGATTAGAGTCATTATAAGCTATTGTAACCCCCTCTGAGTGTGTAAGATATTGTTCTTTAATAAGTTTGAATAAGTTTGACATTGTACTTTCTTATTAGAATAATTATAAGTTTGTAATTTCTTGACTGTAATAAAATCAAAATTCTTTGCATCAAACCAGTGTCCTTTACACTTTGTCATATCCCCCAAATAAATCCAGAGTCTAGAACCCAAGGGAATGGGAGTGATTCGAACCGCTCAAGTTGATCAGAAGTGAACCTGACCACCTCATAGAGACCACTCCCTTACACATATTATGGTCACTCTTCCCCAAGGGGTCTCGCACAACAAGATTGCTAATTAGTCCTTTCTCATTACACATCACCCAGTCTAGGATGGCCAGCTCTCTAGTTGGTTCCTCGACATATTGGTCTAGAAAATCATCCCTAATACACTCCAGGAAATCCTCCTCCAATGTATTGCTACCAGTTTGGTTAGCCCAATCTATATGTAGATTAAAGTCGCCCATGATAACTGCTGTACCTTTATTGCACGCATCCCTAATTTCTTATTTGATGCTGTCCCCAACCTCACTACTACAGTTTGGTGGTCTGTACACAACTCCCACTAGCATTTTCTGCCCTTTGGTATTCTGCAGCTCCAACCATACAAATTCTACATCATCCAAGCTAATATCCTTCCTTACTATCGCTTTAATTTCCTCTTTAACCAGCAATGCTACACCAGCTCCTTTTCCTTTCTGTCTATCCTTCCTGAATGTTGAATACCCCTGGATGTTGAGTTCCCAGCCTTGGTGACCCTGGAGCCAGATCTCTGTGATGCCAATTAGATCATATTCATTAATTGCTGCCTGTGCAGTTAATTTGTCCACCTTATTATGAATACTCCTCGCATAGAGGCACAGAGCCTTGACTTTATTTATGTTCAGGACACGAGTTTGAGACCTAGCTTTCTTACCCTCAAACTGAATTTGAAATTCAACCATGCTATGATCACTCTTTCCAAGAGGATCCTTCACTATGAGATCATTAATTAACCCAGACTCGTTACACATTATCAGATCTAAAATAGTCTGCTCCCTGGTTGGTGCCACAACATATTGTTTCAAGAAACCATCCCGCATACAGTCTATGAACTCTTCCTCAAGGCTACCTTTGCTAATTTGATTTATCCAATCAATATGAAGATTAAAATCACCCATGATTATTGCCATACCTTTCTTACAAGCCTGCATTATTTCTTGATTTATACTCTGTCCTACAGTGTGGCTACTGTTTGGGAGCCTATAGACTACTCCCACCAGTGACTTTTTTCCCTTGTTATTTCTTATCTGCACCCCAAACTAATTCTACATCTTGATCATCTGAGCCAATATCATTTCTCACTACTACACTGATCTCTTCCCTTATTAACAGAGCTACCCCAGCTCCTTTTCCTTACCAAATGGCAAATATCCTTGAATATTCAGATCCCATCCTTGGTCACCTTGCAACCACGTCTCTGTAATGGCAATCAGATCATACCCATTTATTTCTATTTGTGCCGTCAACTCATCTCTATTGTCACAAATGCTGCGTGCGTTCAGATAAAGGCCCAGAAATTCCTCTGGGGGTCTTTCCGCGGGCAATTGCCTCCTCGCTGGATATTTTTTACGCATTTACCTGGTGGTCGAGGAGGTGCCCTGATTTCCGATGGGGAGGCCTTCTCCTCCCGCGCTGCGAAGCGCATTCCCATGCAGAGGGCCCCGACGCAGAAGATGTAGTCATGTGGGACTGCTCAGCCAATCAGGTAAGTATTTCACAGGTTCCCATTAATAGCACTGAGACTCATGTAACTATGAGTTCTCAGTGCTATTAATGGGAACAAAAGCACACAAAATAATAAAAAATAAAAAACAGACCACACATATTTAAAATTAATTGAAATTAAAGTTATCATGTCTTATAAAAATAAAATATTTGCCCGATTTTTAAAAAAGTTGTTTTAATTATGGTTAAAAATAAACTTACCGTAGCGGGGAAGGTTTTTAAACAAAAACTGTGTATTTTAAATTTTATTTTTCAATTCTTTGTGTGTTTTAAAACACTTGCGCCTATAAAAGTAGCCTATGCGTCTGCTTTTTCAGGAGCAAGATTTTTGAGGACATTTGCCGGGCAAGATATGGGTAAATAGCCCAATCTTGCCCGTACAAATGTCCTCGCTCCTGATCTGGCATCCTTGCTCCCGATTTGGCTACGATCTGTCAAGCTCCAGCCTGACAGATCGGAAAAGCCAGTTTTCAGCGCATGCACATTGCGCATTCTGTCCCTTCCTGTCACACTGTGGTTATCCTTACCCCTATCGCTACCATGCACTTTTGCCTTCTCCTTTCTCTTTGACTTTTTTAATTTCCTCGGATCACTCCCCCCCACTATTTAGTTTAAAGCCCTAAATACAGCCCTAGTTATTCGATTCGCCAGGACACTGACCCCAGCCTGGTTCAAGTGAAGCCCTTCCCAATGGAACAGATCCCTCCTATCCCAGTACTGGTGCCAGTGCCCCATGAATTGAAACCCATTTCTCCCACACCAATCTTTGAGCCACACATTTATCTCTCTGATCCTATTTACCCTATGCAAATTTGCTCGTGACTCAGGTAATAATCCAGAGATTTTTACCTTTGTGGTTCTGCTTTTTAATTTAGCCCCAAGCTGCTCATACTCCCTCAGTAGAACCTCTTCTTTGTCCGACCTATGCCGTTCATCCTATTAGTGCTCTAATTTCTTCTTTCTCCTCACAAAATTTTTTACTACCTCCCACAACAGCCAAACAAACGACAAAGAACCAGACAAGAAACCCACACCCGCTTTCTGTTCCTCTCTGCTTTCTCTCTCTCTCCTCTTCTGTGCATGACCCCTGACCTCCTGAAACGCGGGAAAAGACCATTGCTATGGCATTGCTATGGATGCCGACATTTTACGGCAGAAGAAAAAAAAAATTACCACTAACGCCCATTTCACACCGCTCCCGCTAACGCCCATTTTATAAAGTGGAAAATAAAGGTTTCGAAAAAGGCCGATAATCCGGCAATCTCAAAACCCATTATAAATGCCAACGCTGGAAATAATGCTCATTTTTGGGCAATCTGCACAATAATGGAAAGTCTAGCCCATAGTTCGGGACCTCCAAAATTAGGTCCTTCATTGAAACACCCACTCATATCCGAACAATTTATGATAGATGATTGATGAAGGTGTTATCTAATTAATGATGGGCTCATGAAAATCATTGTAATGCAGAATTTGGTTATGTTCATTAAATGTGATGTCTGTAATTATTTTGAAAGCGGTAGTGCTGTTGTCGTGCATATGCTGTGTGTAGCATTTGAATCTCCCTGTGACCCTTGCACCCCCTTCTCCTCTAATAACCTCATTTATGTTTTGTAGCTCAGACAAGAGCGCAGTCACCGGCAACACCACCGAGGCAAGGTGCGGATCCGCGACGTGCTTCTGCTGGTGAGGAGCCCCGAATCTCGCCCGTTGAGCTGCAGGGTGCCCTCTCCACTGATGACAGTGAGGAGTTTGAGGAGCCTGCAGCAACAAGCTCCATAATGTCAACTACACCGATGACATTTAGTGCTCCTGCGGTCATGTCCTCCTCCACCGTGGAGGTAGCGGGCCCAAGCACTTTGCCGCAGGGCACCCCAAGTGTCTCCACGCCGGCGCCAACCCCACGGAGGTTGGTTTGATGCAACAGGACTGCTCCACGAGCGACAGATCTGAGCGGGGATATGGTTCATTTGTCCAGGAGGAGTCTTGACATAGGTCAGCAGATGCTCCAGATAATGGGGGGCATATTCCAACAGCTGGCCACCATATCTGCGACCATGATCGAGTACGTGCCACGGATAGCGATGGCCTTAGAGGTGATAGCCAGGAACACTGGTGCCACAGGGTTACCAGTGTTCCCGGAACGCGGCATTGAACCCCAAGGTGCCGTACCCCCATTCCCAACGACACATGCGAGCCAGGAGGAAGCTCTTGCTTCTGGCTCGGAAGACATTCCCTCCTCGGGACCGTCCTCTCCCGTATCCGGCCAACCAGCGGATCTGCCGTCACCTCCCCCAATGAAGCAGGGCCTGAGGAACAGTGCAGCAAGGCAGCTTGGAGTCAGGAGGGGAAGTGGAAGGGGAGGGGGTAGAGGTGGGGAGAAGCGGAGGCTGGGAGAAAGGAAAGTGAGGTGCATGGCCACAGGAGTTGCAGTTGTGGGAGTATTGATGTTGTTATTGCTTTTGAATAAATGTTGGGAGGTTTGGGGGAAGTGGGGAGGGGAAGGGGGGTACCTTGTTTTTTTGCATTTGTCTTCCCTGTGTTTGAAGTCTTGTTGAAAATGTAATAGATTGTATAAATGTTCTAAATTTGTTGTGGGATGGGGTGGGGTGGAGCGGGGGTGGCGTGGGATGTTTTGTACAGTTATCAGTATGATTTTATACACATATTATCATTACATTTATTTTATTTAACATAACATTGTTGCGAATTTTCTCAGATAAGACCGCTTCTCCCTTTAAGAGTGATGGGTGTAAGTTCTCGTCCTCCTCCTCAGCAGTCTGCCACCTCTTTGACTGGGCACATAACGCTCTTCAATATACCTTCTGCCATCTCTAGTCTGCAGCATGTGCGTAGTCATTAAAACTGAGACAGTACAGGCCCCTTTACAATAACTATCAGTATTATACCTATTGTTCACAAACAATAAATTTATCTTCTAAAACAAATAAAATAAATTCAAATCGTCCACAGTATCAAATCACCTTAAAATAACTCCAGATTACATCAAAACTCCCCAGAAATTGAAGCAGCGTTTTATATGATAAGTCCTCCGATTTACAACTTGGCGTCCATACTGCTGGGTTCGGTTCAGGTGAGAGCAACTTTTTCTCAGCGTTTATTTTGGCGAGCGATATTTTCGGCGATATGTGTGCGAGATGCCGAATGTAACGTTCGGCGATATTCTCGGCGTTAGTTTCCATTTTTCTGACATTTACTAATGCTTATATTATTAATTCTCAGCGTAAACTAAATGCCGAAAGTAATGCTGGGTGATAAGTGAGCGATAAATGGACGTAAGTTTCCATTTTTTTCCTAAATGGGTGATATCTGGGCGTTAAAGCTCAGCTCAGCGCTAAAATAGACGTTAAGTGGGCGGTAGCGATGCAAAGCTTATGGAAAGTCTAGCCTCATATGTTGAAGGGTGGAAGATGCCTGTGCATGGATTTTTTTAACGTGTGGTGCTCGTTGCACACCAGCCACCACACGGGCTTGACAGAGCTAGGTCTTGGTCCAGTGGCAAGGATTAACCAAGACCACTGGAGATCAGCTCTGCTACATGGACCTAATGCGCACACATATTGCAGCAGTGTGGGCTGGCCCGTGCTGCCCCCGGGCCCTCACCTCTTCTGGGCCTCGAACTCACGCCTCTCCTGGGCCCTGATCACGTCGCTCCTGCTGTACCTGCCCACACTCCAATCAGCAACCTGGACCTTGGTGACATCCAATCCAGTCACCCTCTTCCCGGCCAGCACACACTGTACCTTGAAGTGGTATGCTCTTTTGAAGGCCCCGACCTGCTGCTGATCCTTGCAGATCGGGCCGCCACACCGAATGCCGGGTCGGGCCACATGCTGTCCCCTAGCACTACCACATTTCTTTTTACTCCCTCAACTTGAATGGCCCCATGTACCATGGTTCTGTGGTCAGTTTGCTCATCCTTCCTGCAGTCCCTGCCCTCGTCCACACAGGGAGCAAAAACCTCGTACTTGCAAGTGCTGAGGCTCCTCCATCACTCCTACCTAGGTTCCCATACCTGCCTCACTCATAGTCACACCCTCCTGTCTCTGACCACGGACCAAATGTGAATTATTTTTCTTAAGGGGTGTAACTCTCTGCTGGAACACAGTGTCCAGGTAACTCTCCCCCTCCCTGATATGTCGCAGTGTTTGAAGCTCGGACTCCAGATCATCAACACGGAGCCGGAGTTCCTCGAACAGCCAACACTTACTGCCGATGTGGTCTCCATGGACCTCAATGTTGTCCACCAGCTCCCACATGCTGCAGCAGTAACACATCACTTCCACTGCCATCTTTAATCTCTTTATTTAATTAATTAAGTTTTCAAGTTTTGAACTTCTGGTTTTTAATCGTGGCTCTAAAATTAAACCAATGCCCAAGGAAAAGAGAGAAATACTGACCAACAATCACTTCCCTGCTTTCCTGTGATGTCACACTTTGATCTTTTAAAAATGTTTTATCCTCCCAGGTTGGTTGGTGCTGCTTTGGGCTGGCTCCCTTTATCTCCCGCTCCAATCAATAGTTCTCGTGCTGTTTTGGCAGTACAAATATGGATGCGCTTATTTGTACTACCAAAATGGCCACCATGCTCCACCCTTTGTTTACATAGAAACATAGAAACATAGAAACATAGAAAATAGGTGCAGGAGTAGGCCATTCGGCCCTTCTAGCCTGCACCGCCATTCAATGAGTTCATGGCTGAACATGCAACTTCAGTACCCCCTTCCTGCTTTCTCGCCATACCCCTTGATCCCCCGAGTAGTAAGGACTTCATCTAACTCCCTTTTGAATATATTTAGTGAATTGGCCTCAACTACTTTCTGTGGTAGAGAATTCCACAGGTTCACCACTCTCTGGGTGAAGAAGTTTCTCCTCAAGACAGGGCTTGGGCATGAGTGGGCAAAGAGAGTCGGGGACTCAGGTCTTGCTTCTGGGCACCACGTGCATGGAATGATTCGGGCCGGGAGGGGGGGGGCGGAGCTTGACAGGGGTGGGGCTTGTTGAATGTCTGTCAAAAAAAGTGTAGTACGGGCATGAGAGCGCAGGGCTTGACAGACGCCTGTCTGTCAAAAAGAAGTACAGTACGGGCATGGGAGGGCAAGGCTTGACAGTCGCCTGTCTGTCAAAAAAAGTGCAGTACAAATAGTTACATCGTCTCTTTATCTCCCACTCTGATCTCACCTTTAACAAGTGGAGTGGAGTTAACCTACAGGACAAATGGGAAATTGTGTAACCTCCGACGCCTCTAGTCCAGATCCACGGTTGTTCCAACCTCTGTCATTGAATCACAATATGCAGATGATGCTTGCGTTTGTGCACACTCGGAGTCTGACACTTTCACTGAAGCGTACGAGAGTCTGCGCGTTACATTAAACAACAGTAAGACAAAGGATTTCTACCACTTGCCCCCGCCAAACAGTACTGCACCCGATTATCAAGATCCATGATGAGACCATAGACAATGTGGACCACTTCCCATACCTTGGGAGCCTACTATCAGTCCAACACCGTTTTCAGTGTGCCAGTGCAGCCTTCGGTCGCCTGAGAAAAAGAGTGCTCGAAAACCAGGATCTCAAACCAGCACCAAGTCCTTGGTCTACAGAGCAGCAGTGATACCCGCCCCCTTATATGCTTCAGAGACATGGGCTAAATTTTACACTTTTGTGCATATCGCCCAAAAATGGGCGTTATTTCCAGTGTGCGCGGCAAAAATGGATTTTCAGATCGCCGGCTTCTCGCCCATTCTCAAACCACCTAGGGCTGGAGCCCCCATTTTTGAGGTTATCGCCCAAAAATGGACGTTATTTCCGGCGTGGGTGGTAAAAAAGGGTTTTCAGATCGTCGGCTTCTCACCAATTCTCAAAACACCTAGTTTACATTTTTGAAGATGGGCGTTACCGCGAGCAATCTTAAATGGGCGGTAGCGTTAAATTTTTTTGACCTTCTGCCGTAAAATGTGGCTGTCCTTAGCAACAGCATGGCAACGCTTGATTCCCGTGATTCTGGACGTCAAGGGTCACCATGACATGCACAGAAGAGGAGACAGAGAGAGGGGGAGCTCAGAGGGACTGAAGGCGTGGCTGGGTGTGGTGTGGCTCCTTTAGGAGGAAGGAGGGAGACTTTAGAGCTTCACAACAAGTAGGCAAACAAAAAGTAGCTGTTATTAGCCACATATTTAAAAACATAGATAGAAACATAGAAAATAGGTGCAGGAGTAGGCCATTCGGCCCTTCTAGCCTGCACCGCCATTCAATGAGTTCATGGCTGAACGTGCAACTTCAGTACCCCATTCCTGCTTTCTCGCCATACCCCATTTGACCGAATTTGCCCTATAATGGAGGGAGAGGAGGAGGCATCACAGCACGCTGTGGAGACTGACGCTGGAGAGAGCAGTGAGGTGGGGGAGGAGTACATTGGAGGCCGCAAAGGAGCTAAGAGGTTCCCGGGCGGGAATGCCTCCCTCCTGCAGGAGGTCGAGTCACACTGGGGTGATTTGACACAGGGAGGGCGTGAGAATCCCACCCCAAAGGCCTACCAGAGGATATGGACCGAGGTAGCAGAGGTGGTCTCGCCGGCGACCAATAAGGTGCGTGAGGGCAAGCAATGCTGCAACAATGGAACGACCTTGTGGGATCCGCAAGAGTAAGTATTACATTGATTTACATGTACTGAAGTATTTATATAATTTGATTTGTAACAGTCATGAGTGACTATCAGCAGATGTGAGGTCTTGCACTTTTACTGGGAATGTTTTACTCAAAGCCTGCAGTCACGGTGTCGCCTTTAGGTCAATAATGATAGTGATCATAGTAATCATGATTACATCTGTCGGTTATGTGTTGTATCAGTCTCTGTGACAGTACCTAGCAATGATATCATGCAATGATCTCATGCCATGTCATCCTGTCACCTTTTACAGAAGAAGCTATTGACGATGAGGTCCGTGCAGAGGCAATCGGTTGGGGTAACAACCAGTCTCCAGTGACCTCACAGAGATGGAGAAGCGAGTGCTAGCACACTTGGGGAAGCACACCCGGACAGCCACGGATGCATCTGCAGATCCTGAAGTGATGCCACGTGACTAAAGCTTACACCATTGCGTGATGTAAAGTCAATAGATGCCACACCAACTCATATCTAAACAATCATATATGAGATGATTTCTAACAGTGTCATAGAAATAATGCTGGCTTAATAAAAATCATTGCAATGCACAATGTGTTGATGGTGATGAAATGTGATTTGTGTAATGATTTTGAGAGCAGTGGTGCTTTTGTCGTGCATATGCAGTGGGTAGTGCTGGACTCACCTTGTCACCCTAGCGCCCCCTTCTCCTCTAATAACCTCATTTGTGTCTTGCAGCTCAGCCAGCAGCGTGGCCCCAGGCAAGGCCACAGAGGCCAGAAGGTGGGGGCGTGGGGCAGGAGTCGGCGGACGATCCTACTACATCTGGTGCTGAGGAGCTCTGATTGTCGCCCGTCAATCCGCTGGGTCTGTTCTCCACAGATGAGAGCGTGGACTTCGAAGAACGTGCATCGCCACGCTCCAGAACCATATTCCACCCCAAGACCATCTAGTAGTCCTCCTGTCATTCCCACCTCCACTCTGGATGTGCCGGCCCCAAGCACCTCTCCACAGGGCACCCCATTTGTCCCCAGGATGGTGCCGACCCTGCGGAGGTCTCGTGGATGCGGCAGATCTTTTCCACAAGTGCGACATGACAGCGGAGAGATGATACAGTTATCCAGAAGGACTGTAGACATTGGTGACCGGGGGGCATATCCCGACACCTGCTCACCATGACCGAGTACATTCTGCGCATGGCGGAGTCCCTGGATGCGATAGCCAGGAACACTGCTGCCACAGGCCTCCCAGTGGTCCCCGAGCACGGTACTTCACCCTTAGGTCCCGCACCACTACTGCGAATGACAGATGCGAGCAAGGACCAAGATCCTGCTTCTGCATCAGAGAATGTTGCCCCCTCGGCTACCCCCGGCTCCTGTACCCGTCCAACCAACGCATCTGCCTTCATCCCCCTCAATGAGGCACCGCCTGAGGAGCTCTTGGCCAGGCGCTGTAGAACTAGGAGGGAAAGGGGTGGACGTGGGGAGAAGAAGGAGAGGGGGGAAGGAAAGTGAGGTACATGTGCGCAGGTGATGGCTGTGTTATATCTCCATCTGTGTGTATGCAATTTGTTGCAATGTATGAGGGCTGAGGACCATGCTCCTGCTTTGCCTTTGTATTCTGTGTTGCTGGACATGTTGAACATGTGATTGATGTCAATGGTGGAAAAAGTGGGATGTGGGCGGGGGTTGGGTGTTATTGGCTGTGACACTTATGATTTCAGATCAATGTTGGTATTAAACTTTTGTTATTGTTGCGCATTGTCTCACATAGCTGGACTGTTACACACTGGTGATTCCTTACCGTGAAAGGGTTAAATACAACTTAACATCAATCAACGTAAACTTTAACTGGCACCAAGGTGATGGGCACCATTGATGTCTGAACTGCAGACACACAGCAGCGTGTCAGCGTTGTCACTCACATCAGCGCTCTTTCAATCAAATCTTTCTGATATCAGCTCCTCACGTAAGAGTGGGACTTAACAAATGCCAGCCACACCGCTGGTGTACGTTCTGGTTAGATTCACTTTTTGTGGGCAGTTTTTTGAGCGAGCGATATACTGGCCGATATGTGTGCGAGGTGCTGAAATTGAAGATGGGCAATCTCCATGGCCGTTAGTTTGGGTAAATATGCTGTTTACCACAAAAAACAGTCGCTGGGCGTTAATATTGAATCTCGGCGTTAATTCCGTTCGGAAAGTAACGCTGGGCGATATTATGGTGTTGATTTCGTCCATTCTGCTGATTGCGCCCCCAAAAAATGGGCGGGCTGTAATATTTTTTCTCGCTGTTAAGCCCATTGTGAAAATAGCGCTCGACGATAAGTCTCCTAAAAATGCCCGTCAGTTTTCATTTTGTGCCAGAATGGGCGATATATGGGTGTTATATGTAATTTCAGCGGTGAAATGGGCGTTAAGCGGGCGTTAACCATACAAAAAAAGTGGCGGTTCCAGCCCCAAGTCTCCACTTTTGAAAATGGTCATTACCACGAGCGATCTCAAATGGGCGGTAGCATTCTATTTTTTTGACCTTCTGCCGCAAAGTGTGGCCATCGTTAGCAACGCCATGGCAATGCTCAATTCCTTCGATTCTGGTGGTCAAGAGTCACCATGAAATGCGCAGAAGAGGAGACAGAGTGAGGGGGAGCTCAGAGGGACTGAAGGTGTGGCTGGGTGTGGTGTGGCTGCTTTGGGAGGAAGGAGGGAGACTTTAGAGCTTCACAGCAAGTAGGCAAACAAAAAGTAGCTGTTACCAGCCACATATTTGACCGATTTTGGCCTATACTGGAGAGAGAGGAGGAGGCTTCACAGCACGCTGTGGAGACTGACGCTGGAGAGAGCAGTGAGGTGGGAGAGGAGCACAATGGAGGCCACAAAAGAGCCAGGAGTTTGTCGGACGAGGCAAATGCCTCCCTCCTGCAGGAGGTCGCGTTACACTGGAGTGACACAGGGAGGGCGTGAGAATCCCACCCCAAAGGCCTACCAGAGGATATGGACCGAGGTAGCAGAGGTGGTCTCGCCGACGACCAACGAGGTTCATGAGAGCAAGCAATGCCGCAACGATGGAACGACCTTGTGGGATCCGCAAGAGTAAATATTACATTGATTTACATGTACTTATGTATTTATATCATTTGATTTGTAACAGTCATGAGTAACTATCAGCAGATGTGAGGTTTTGCACTTTTACCGGAAATGTTTTACTCAAAGCCTGCAGCCACGGTGTCGCCTTTAGGTCAATAATGATAGTAATCATAATAATCATGGTTACATCTGTTGGTTATGTGTTGTATCAGTCTCTGTGACAGTACCTAGCAATGATATCATGCAATGATCTCATGCCATGTCATCCTGTCACCTTTTACAGAAGAAGCTAGTGACGATGAGGTCCGTACAGAGGCGATCGGTTGGAGGGCCACCAGTCACCACCGACATCACAGAGATGGAGGATCGAGTGCTAGCACTCGTGAGGAAGCACCCATGGACAGTCACGGACGCATCTGCAGATGCTGAAGTGATGTCACGTGAGTAAAGCGTACACCATTGTGTGATGTAAATTCAATAGATGCCACACCAACTCATATCCAAACAATCATATATGATAGATGATTTCTAAAATTGTCATAGAAATAATGCTGGCCTAATGAAAATCATCGCAATGCACAATGTGTTGATGGCCATGAAATGCGATTCTGTGATGATTTTGATAGTGGGGGTGCTTTTGTCGTGCTTATGCTGTGTGTAGCGCTGGACTCACCTTGTCACCCTAGCACCCCCTTCTCCTCTAATAACCTCATTTGTGTTTTGCAGCTCAGCCAGCAGCGCGGCCCCATGCAAGACCCCAGAGGCCAGAACGTGGGGACACGGGGCAGGAATCGGCAGACGATCCTACATCTGGTGCTGAGGAGTTCCGACTGTCGCCAGTCAATCTGCTGGGTCTGTTCTCCACGGATGAGAGCGCGGACTTCAAAGAACCTGCAGCGCCATGCTCCAGAACCTATTCCACCCCAAAGCCATCTAGTGGTCTTCCAGTCATTCCCGCCTCCACTCTGGAGGTATGGCCCCAATCACCTCTCCACAGGCATCCCATTTGTCCCCAGTACAGCACCGATCCCGCAGAGGCCTCGTGGACACGGCAGGTCTGTTCCATGAGTGCGACATGACAGTGGAGAGATAGTACAGTTGTCCAGGAGGACTGTAGACATTGGTGACCAGCTCATTGAAGCATTGGGGGACATATCCCAACAGTTGGCCACCATGACTGAGTACATTTCGTGGATAACCAGGAACACTGCTGCCACAGGCCTCCCAGTAGTCCCTGAGCACGGCACTCCATCACTAGGTTCAGCCCCACCACTGCGAACGGCAGATGAGAGCAAGGACCAATATCCTGCTTCTGCATCAGAGAATGTTGCCCCTTCGGCACCCCTCGATCCCATACCCGTGCAACCACCACATCTGCCTTCAATCCCCCCCAAGGAGGCACCGACTGAGGAGCTCCTCTGCCAGGTGCCGTGGAGCGAGGAGGGGAAGGGGTAGAGGTGCGGAGAAGGAGAGGAGGGAAGGAAAGTGAGGTGCAGGTGATGGCTGTGTTATATCTCCATCTGGGTGTATGCAATTTGTTGCAATGTATGGGGGCTGGGAACCACGCTCCTGCTTTGCCTTTGTATTCTGTGTTGCTGGAAATGTTGAGCATGTGATTCATGTCAATGGTGGAAAAATTGGGGTGTGGGCGGGGGTTGGGTGTTATTGGTTGTGATACTTATGACTTCAGACCAATGTTGGTATTAAATTTTTGTTATTGAACATAACCTTGTCTCAGATAGCTAGGCCATTAGACACTGGTGATTCCTTACCATGAAAGGGTTAAATACAACTTAACATCAATCAACGTAAACTTTAACTGGCCCAAGGTGATGGGCACCATTGATGTCTGAGCTGCACACACACAGCAGTGTAACAGCGTTATCACTCACATCAGTGCTCTTTCAGGCAAATCTTTCACATAAGAGTGAAATTTAACAAATGCCAGCCACGCGTTGGCATTCGTTCCGGTTAGTTCCACTTGTTGTGGGCGTTTTTTTGGGCGAGCGATATTGTGGTTGATATGTGTGCGAGGTGGTGAAATTGATGTTGGGCGATCTCTTGGCCGCTAGTTTCGGTAAATATGCTCTTTACAACAAAAAAAAGTGGGCGGGCGGTATTATTGAATCTCGGCATTAAAACAGTGCGAAAATTAACGCTGGGCGATATTATGTGCGTTAATTTCGCTCATTCTGATGATTCCGCCCCAAAAAAGTGGGCGGGCGGTAGGTAATATTTTTTCTTGGCATTAAGCACATGGGGAAAGTAATGCTTGCCGATAAGTTTCCTAAAAATGCCCGCTAGTTTCCATTTTGTGCCAAAATGGGTGATATATGGGCGTTATACGTCATTTCAGCGGTAAAATGGACAGTAAGTAGGCGATAAGCATGCAAAAATAGTGGAGGTTCTTGTTATGATCAGAATAACTCCACAAGACTGTATACTGTAAGCTCAAACTGTTGTAACCTTGGCCTCTTTAATGTAACTCCAGAGTGAGGAAGCAGCATGGTAGGCTGCCTTTTATACCTGCTTGCCCAGGGTGTGCAGGTGACCCTTGGGTTTCCCACAGGTGTGCCCCCTTTTGGCAAGTCTTAAACACTCGTAAAGTTTACATACATAACATCACGTTCCCGCCAAAGTTTTAGATACAAGTTATTTACAAGTTGAGGTGATCTGGGTCTCTACGTTCCCGGGTTGATCGCCTGAGTTGAAGTTCTGGCTTGGGTGAGTTGGTCGGATCATTGCTGCACGGCTGCACGGCTGGTCTGATCATGGTGGATTCATCCTCGTGGTTGACCGCGAGGTCGATTGCTGGTTGTGTGTGTGTTGGTGGATCAATGATGGTAATGTCCTCTTCAAACAGTTCTTGGTTGTCAATGAATCGCAGTTTGGTCTGATCCAAATGCTTTCTGCACGTTTGTCCATTCAAAAGTTTGACAACAAACACTCTATTCCCCTCCTTGGCTAAAACAGTGCCAGCAACCCATTTGGGAGCATGACCGTAATTAAGGACAAACACAGGATTAACTTCAATGTCGCGTGATACAGCCATGCGATCGTGGTACACGTTATGCTGGTGACGCCGGATTTCTAAATGATCATTGAGATCCGGGTGGACTAAGGAGAGCCTGGTTTTGAGTGCTCTCTTCATTAGCAATTCTGCAGGGGGAACACCAGTAAGCGCGTGGGGTCGCGTCCGGTAGCTGAGCAGAATCTGAGATAACCAGGTCTGCAGGGAACCGTCTGTCACGCGTTTCAAGCTCTGCTTGACACTTTGGACTGCCCGTTCTGCTTGACCATTGGATGAGAGCTTAAACGGGGCAGACCTGACATGCTTGATGCCATTGTGGGTCATGAACTCGTTGAATTACGAGATGGTGAAACATGGTCTATTGTCACTAACAAGGACGTCGGGCAAACTATGGGTGGCGAACATGGCCCGGAGGCTTTCAATGGTGGCAGTGGACGTACATGATGTCATTATTATACATTCAATCCATTTAGAGTAAGCGACCATTGCTACTAGGAATATCTTTCCTAGAAAGGGGCCAGAGAAATCTACGTGGACCCTGGACCATGGTTTGGTGGGCCATGACCACAGGCTCAGTGGGGCGTCCCTTGGTGCATTGCTCAACTGTGAGCAAGTGTTACATCAGTGTATGCATGACTCCAATTCCGAGTCAATGCCGGATCAGCAAGCGTGCGACGTGGCGATAGCCTTCGTCATGAGTATACCTGGGTGGGTACTGTGTAGCTCGCGTATAAACGTTTCCCTGCCTTTTTTTGGGCAAAACTACGCGATTCCTCCATAGGAGACAATCTGAATGGATGGACATTTCATCCATGCTTCGGTAAAACGGCTTAATTTCGTCTTGCATTTCCCTGGGAACAGCCAACCAGCTCCCATGAAGGACGCAGCTTTTTACTAGTGATAGCACAGGGTCCTGGCTCGTCCAGGTCCTGATTTGGCAAGCCGTGATGGGTGACCCCTCGCTCTCAAAAGCATTCATTACAAGAAGCAAGTCTGCGGGTTGTGCCATTTCCACCCCGGTGGTGGGCAATGGTAGCTGACTGAGGGCATCAGCACAGTTCTCAGTGTCTGGTCTGTGGCAGATTACATAGTCAAATGCAGATAATGTTAGTGCCCATCTTTGGATGCGGGAAGTAGCAATGGTGTTGATACCTTTACTTTCTGAGAACAGCGAAATGAGCGGTTTGTGGTCAGTTTCGCGCTCGAACCGGAGACCAAATAGGTATTGGTGCATTTTCTTATCCCCGTATACGCAAACTAATGCTTCTTTCTCAACCATACTGTGGGCTCTTTCAGCCTTAGATAAACTTCTGGATGCATATGTAACCTGCTGCAGTTTGCCTGACACATTGACTTGCTGTAGCACACAACTGACCCCGTACGAAGATGCATCACAAGCTAGTACTAAACATTTACATGGGTCATACAATACAAGTAACTTGTTAGAACATAGCAGATTTATGGCCTTGTTAAAGGCTGTCTCTTGAGATTTACCCCAAACCCAATCGTCACCCTTGCATAGCAATAAATGCAAGGGTTCCAGCAAAGTGCTCAACCCCGGTAGAAAGTTTCCAAAATAGTTGAGGAATCCCAGGAATGAACGCAGCTCCGTCACATTCTGTGGTCTGGGTGCATTCTTGATGGCCTCCATCTTGGAGTCCGTGGGTCTGATGCCGTCCGCCGCAATCTTTCTCCCCAGAAATTCGACCTCTGGCGCCAGGAAAACACACTTGGAGCGTTTCAGCCTGAGTCCCACTCTGTCCAGTCGTTTTAGAATCTCTTCCTGGTTGTACAAGTGTTCGGTGGTGTTGCGACCAGTGATCAAGATATCGTCTTGGAACACCATGGTGCATGGAACCGATTTCAGCAGACTCTCCATGTTCCTCTGGAAGATGGCAGCAGCCGAGCGAATCCCAAAAGGGCATCTGTGGTATATGAACAGTCCTCTGTGCATGTTGATGCACATCAATTTTTTCAACGGTTCAGCCAGCTCCTGTGTCATGTAAGCAGAGGTTAGATCCAGCTTGGTGAACGACTTCCCCCCTGCTAGCGTTGCGTACAGATCATCCGCTTTGGATAGTGGGTACTGGTCCTGTAACGAGACTCGGTTGATCGTTACCTTGTAGTCCCCGCAGATTATGACCGTCCCATCGCTTTTCAACACCGGAACAATTGGACTGACCCACTCGTTGAACTCGACTGGTGATATGATCCCCTCTCGTTGAAGTCTGTCCAGCTCGATCTCGACTTTCTCTCGCATCATATATGGAACCGCTCAGGCCTTGTGATGAACGGGCCATGCATCAGGGACTAGATGGATCTGCATTTTGGCGCCTGTGAAGTTGCCTGGCTCAAATAACGACGGGAATTTGTTTAGCACTTGGGCACGTGAGGCGTCATCCACCAAAGACAGTGCTTTGATGTGGTCCTAGTTCCATTGGATTTTTCCGAGCCAGCTTCTGCCGAACAGCGTTGGGCCATTGCCTGGTACAACTCATAGTGATAAATCATGCACAGTTCCATCGTACGATACCTTCACTGCTGCACTGCCAATGACTGGTATGAGCTCTTTGGTGCAGTGTGGAGCTTGATGTGAATCGGGCTTAGTTTTGGCCTTTGTGCCTTGTTGCCCCACAGTTTCTCAAAAGCCTTCTGACTCATAATTGACTGACTCGCCCCCGTGTCCAATTCCATGGAAACTGGAATGTCGTTTAATTTGACTTTCATCATTATCGGAGGGCTTTTGGTGGTGAAGGTGTATACCCCATACACTTCCTCTTCAGCCTCGGGTTAAGTTGCCTCTCTTACTCATTCAGCGTGATCTGCGCCGGATCGGTCATCTTCTGCCGAATCTGCCATGTCGTGAGTCGCAGCACGTTTGCACATTCACTGGATGTGCCCCATTATTCTACAACCTTAGCACACGTAGTGCTTGAATCGATATTGATGGGCCCGATGATTACCTCCGCAGCGCCAACATGGTGTTAATGGATTCGCATTCACGCCCAACAGCAGAATCTGAGTCATCGTAGGTTTGGCTTCTGCAGGCGTGTAGGCCCTGCCATATACAGTCCTGCCTGCTGAAGGCATTATTTTAGGCACAGTACTTGCCGGTGAGCTTCAATGCTGCAAAGATATCTGTTTAGTGTTATCGTTCGTGGACATGAAAGCCTGGGCTATCGTGATGGCCTTGCTCAGATCTAGGGATTCGACAGACAGCATTTTGCGAAGAATTACCTCGTGGCCGATTCCAAGCACGAAAAAGTCCCGCAACATTACCCCCAAAAATCCAGAAAATACGCACAGTCCCGCAAGGCGTCTTAGATCGGCGATATAGCTCACCACGTTTTGGCCCTCGGCGCAATGGTGCGTGTAAAAGCGTTACCTTCGGCTTGAGGTGTTCCCGAACCAGTGTGCACAACTCTGCATATGTCTTCGCCATTGGTTTCGTTGGTGCTAGCAGATTTTTGATGAGGCCAAATATCGTGGACCACAAACGGTGAGGAGAATCGCCCAGAGCTTAACTGCTGTCTCTTCCGTATCCAGCTCATTGGCCACGAAGTACTGGTCAAGACGCTCAGCGAAGGCTTCCCAATCATCACCCTCAACAAATCTCTCAAGAATACCAACGGCAGCCATGACCGCGTGAAAGTTCATGATCTGTTACTCGTCGCCAATTGTTATGTTCAGAATAACTCCACAAGAATGTATATACTGTAAGCTCAAACTGTTGTGACCTCGGCCTCTTTAATGTAACTCCAGAGTGAGGAAGCAGCATGGTAGACTGCCTTTTATACCTGCTTGCTCAGGGTGTGCAGGTGACTCTTGGGTCTCCCACAGGTGCGCCCCCTGGTGGCAAGTCTTACACACTAGTAAAGTTTACATACATAACGGTTCTATACCTAGTCTCCATTTTGAAATTGGGCGTTACCGCGAGCGATATGAAGTGGGCGGTAGCGTTAAATCTCTCTGATCTTCTGCCGTAAAGTGTCGCTGTCCTTAGCAACAGCATGGCAATGCTCGATTCCCGCAATTTAGGCAGTCAATGGTTATCATGACATGTGCAGAAGAGTAGACAGAGAGAGAGAGCTGAGAGGGACTGAAAGAGTGTGTGGCTGTGGTGTGTGCTTGTTTGGCTGTTGTGGGAGGAACAACGGAGATTCACCAGCAGCAAAAAGCCGACTAAGCATCAAGAACATAGTTGGCACCGAGTTTTTGTCCAACAAATAAGATATAACATGGAAGGGGTGGTGGAGGCCCTGGAGCTGGTAGCCAGGAACACTGGTGGCAGAGGGCTCCCAGTGGTCCCGGAGCACGGCACTGCAACCCAAGGTGGAGCAACCCCATTGCCAACAACACGAGAGCCAGGAGCAACATCTTGCTTCTGGCTCAGAGCACATTCCCACCTCGGGACCGTCCTCTCCCGTATCCGTCCAAGCTGCGGATCAGCCGTCATCACCCTTCCCCCCCCCTCAATGAAGCATCACCTGAGGAGTTCCTCAGCCAGGCGGCTCAAAGTCAGAAGGGGAAGGGGAAGGGGTAGTAGTGAGGAGGAGAAGTGGGCGGGGGGAACGGTTGTTTTTTACAGAAATACTGATGATTTCAGACAAATTTTCGGTTCAAATGTTTTTTATTTAACAAAACCTTATTGCACATTGGCTCAGATAGCTGCACTGTTACACGCTGGTGATTCCTTAACACCAAAGGGTATAATTACACTTAACTTCAATCAACTTAAACTTTAACTGTCACCAAGGTGGTGCCCACCATTGATGTATGACCTGTACACCCAGCAGTGTATCAGCCTTGTAAATATCACCAACTTTCTTTCAGGCAAAGTGCTCATTGATGAGCTCCTGATGTATGGCTCTTGTAGCTATCATGCCACCACAGGCCCTTTCATGCGGTCTACAGGGGGGCGGGAGCATGGCTTCAGCATCAGGCTGATTGTCTGGGCCGATGTCAGCGTCCGCCTCCTTGTCCTCCTTGTCCTCCTCTTCCTTGCTCTGGTGAGGTGGACTGTCAGATTCTTCAGGTAATTCTTGTCCCCTCCTGATAGCCAAGTTGTGCAGCATTAAGCACACCACCACAAATTGAGCTACCTGCTCAGGGTGGTATTGGAGGTCACCTCCTGAGTGGTCCAGGCATCTAAAGCAATGCTTAAGCACTCCAATGGTTTTCTCCACGATATTGCGAGTGGCTCTGTGGCTCTCATTGTATCGCCTCTCGGCTTCGGTGTAGATGTCATGCGGGGGGTCATCAGCCAGGTGGCAAGGCCATATCCTTTGTCACCAAGCATCCAGCATTGACTTTGTGGCTGATTGTTAAACAAATCAGATACAGTGCTCTCATACAGGATGTGAGCATCATGGATGCTGCCCGGGAATTTAGCATTCACTGTCATTATAATTTGCTGGTGGTCGACAACGAGTTGCACATTCAGGGACTGGATGCCCTTGCGGATCCTGAAAACCTCTGCATCCTGAAAAGGTGCCTGCATCGTGATGTGCGTACAGTCTATTGCTCCCTGCACCTTGGGGAAATTTGCAATTCTCGAGAATCCTAGAGCCCTCTCACTCTGTGCCTCCCTGGTCATAGGGAAGTTGATCAGGTCCCTCCTGCATGCATACAGCACTTCAGTGACCTGTCTAATGCAGCAATGTGTGGCATGCTGAGACAGACCGCAAATGTCGCCAGCTGAGGCCTGAAAAGAATCCGACGCATGGAACGACTGTGCCGCGATGACTTTGACCTTGACGGACAGTGCAGTACTGATGGTGCTGGCAGGCTGCAGATCTCTCCTTATGAGCAGGCATACCTCAGTGATAACCTCTTTGTGGAAGCGCAGTCTCCGAAGGCAGGTGGTGTCGGGCAAGTCGAGGTAAGACCGCTTGTCCCTGTACTTGTACTTGCCAGGGGTGTAACGTCTGGTCCTCCTCATCAGTCTGGCATGTGTTACATTGGGCACATAATGCAGTGGAGCATATTTTCGGCCATCTTGAGTCTGCAGCATGTAACTGGTCATTAAGAGAAGGTGAGAAAGGACAGGCCCCATTGCAATAGTTCTGTTTTCCACCGATTGGTCACAAACAATGAATGTCCCAATGAAGACACCTATTCAATTCCAATCGGTCACAGTATGGTCAGTATGTTTGTACAGATGTTCACATCACCTCCAAAGACTTCCAGAGTACATCCGAACTCCCCCGAGCTTGAAGCACAGCAGCCTTTTAAAGGATGCGACATGTGATACAGAACATGGTATCCTTAACGCTGTGATTAGTTCCGGTTAGTTCCACTTTTTCCGGCGATTTTTTGGGCGAGCGATATTGTGGCCGATATGTGTGTGAGGTGATGAAAGTGACACTGGCCGATCTCATGGCCGTTAGTTTCGGCAAATGTGATCTTTACGACAAAACAAAGTGGGCGGGCGGTATTATTTTTGAATCTCGGCGTTAATTCCGTGCAGAAACTAACGCTGGCTGATATTATGGGCGTTGATTTTGCTCATTCTGATGATTCCGCCCTAAATAAGTGGGCGGGCGGTATTATTTTTTCGCGGCATTACACACATGGGGAAAGTAACACTCAGCGATAAGTCTCCAAAAAATGCCCGTCAGTTTCTATTTTGTGGCTAAATGGGCATTATACGTAATTTCAGTGGTAAAATGGACTTTAAGTGGGCGTTAAGCATGCAAAAAAGTGGAAAGTGCATTATGTACAGCAGGCACCTCAAAGCATTGGAGAAGTACCGCCAACGCTGCCTCCACAAAATCCTGCAAATTCATTGGCAGGGTAGGCACACCAACATCAGCAATCAGCTCCGATGGACAGGCCCCATTGGAATGCTAGAATACTGCGTGCAGTTTTGGTTTCCATATTTACGAAAGGATATACTTGCTTTGGAGGCAGTTCAGAGAAGGTTCACTAGGTTGATTCCGGGGATTAGGAGGTTGACTTATAAGGAAAGGTTGAGTAGGTTCGGTCTCTACGCATTGGAATTCAAAAGAATGAGAGGTGATCTTATCGAAACGTATAAGTTTATGAAAGGCCTTGACAAGGTGGATGCAGAGAGGATGTTTCCACTGAAGGGGGAGACGAGAACCAGAGGGCATGATGTTAGAATAAAGGGCCGCCCATTTAAAACAGAGATGAGGAGAAATTTCTTCTCTCAGAGGGTTGTAAATCTGTGGAATTCGCTGCCTCAGGTAGCTGTGGCTGGTACATTGAATACATTTAAGACAGAAATAGACAGTTTATTAAACGATAAGGCGATAAGGGGTTATGGGGAGCGGGCGAGGAAGTGGAGCTGAGTCCATGATCAGATCAGCCATGATCTTATTGAATGGTGGAGTAGGCTCGAGGGGCCGTATGGCCTACTCCTGTTCCTATTTCTTATGTTCTTATATTCTTATGTTCTTATTGTCTGCATGCCTGATACAAGACTCCCGAAACAAGCATTCTACTCCAAGTTACGTCACAGCAAGCGAGCCCCAGGAGAGCAGAGAAAACGCTTCAAGGACATGCTCAAAGCCTCCTTGAAAAAAAATAAGATCCCCACCGACTCTTGGGAATCCCTGGCCCAAGACCGCTCAAAATAGAGGAGACGTTTTCGAGAAGTTGCCGAACACTTTGAGTCTCTTCGCCGGGAGCACATGGAAGCCAAGTACAACAAATCAAGGAGCGTATGACAAATCAAGCACTCCATCCACCCGTCCCTTCAACCACCATCTGCCCCACCTGTGACAGAGACTGTAGATCCTGCAGTGGTCCCATCAGTCACCTTAGAACTCATTTTAGTGTGGAAGCAAGTCATCCTCGATTCCAGGGGACTGCCTAAGAAGAAGAATAAAACAACTCAGGTCCACTCAGGTCAACTCATGATTTCACGAAGGAAGACACAAATAACCTTCCGGAAGTACAAGGTGACCGAGGGTCTAGTGAGAAGGAGGAACTGAAGGATATCCTTATTAGGCGGGAAATTGTGTTAGGGAAATTGATGGGATTGAAGGCCGATAAATCCCCGGGGCTGATAGCCTGCATCCCAGAGTACTAAAGGAAGTGGCCCTAGAAATAGTGGATGCATTAGTGATCATTTTCCAACAGTCTATCGACTCTGGATCAGTTCCAATGGACTGGAGGGTAACTAATGTAACACCACTTTTTAAAAAGGGAGGGAGAGAGAAAGTGCGTAATTATAGACCAGTTAGCCTGACATCAGTAGTGGGGAAAATGTTGAAATCAATTATTAAGGATGAAATTGCAGCGCATTTGGAAAGCAGCGACAGGATCGGTCCAAGTCAGCATGGATTTATGAAGGGGAAATCATGCTTGACAAATCTTCTTGAATTTTTTGAGGATATAACTAGTAGAGTGGACAAGGGAGAACCAGTGGATGTGGTGTATTTGGACTTTCAAAAGGCTTTTGACAAGGTCCCACACAAGAGATTGGTGTGCAAAATCAAAGCACATGGTATTGGGGGTAATATACTGACGTGGATAGAGAACTGGTTGGCAGACAGGAAGCAAAGAGTCGGGATAAACGGGTCCTTTTCAGAATGGCAGGCAGTGACTAGTAGAGTGCCGTAGGGCTCAGTGCTGGGACCCCAGCTCTTTACAATATACATCAATGATTTAGATGAAGGAATTGAGTGTAATATCTCCAAGTTTGCAGATGACATTAAACTGGGTGGCGGTGTGAGCTGTGAGGGGGACGCTAAGAGGCTGCAGGGTGTCTTAGACAGGTTAGGTGAGTGGACAAATGCATGGCAGATGCAGTATAATGTGGATAAATGTGAGGTTATCCACTTTGGGGGCAAAAACACGAAGACAGAATATTATACGAATGGCGGCAGATTAGGAAACGAGGAGGTGCAACGAGACCTGGGTGTCATGGTTCATCAGTCATTGAAAGTTGGCATAGAAGTACAGCAGGTGGTGAAGAAGGCAAATGGTATGTTGGCCTTCATAGCTAGGGGATTTGAGTGTAGGAACAGGGAGGTCTTACTGCAGTTGTACAGGGCCTTGGTGAGGCCTCACGTAGAATATTGTGTTCAGTTTTGGTCTCCTAATCTGAGGAAGGACGTTCTTGCTATTGAGGGAGTGCAGCGAAGGTTCACCAGACTGATTCCCGGGATGGCTGGACTGACATATGAGGAGAGACTGGATCAATTGGGCCTTTATACATTGGAATTTAGAAGGATGAGACGGGATCTCATAGAAACATATTAGATTCTGACGGGACGGGACAGGTTAGATGCGGGTAAATTGTTCCCGATGTAGGGGAAGTCCAGAACCAGGGGACACAGTCTTAGGATAAGGGGTAAGCCATTTAGGACTGAGATGAGGAGAAACTTCTTCTCTCAGAGAGTGGTGAACCTGTGGAATTCCCTGCCGCAGAGAGTTGTTGATGCCAATTCATTGGATATTTTCAAGAGAGAGTTAGATATGGCCCTTACGGCTAAGGGGATCAAGGGGTATGGAGAGAAAGCAGGAAAGGGGTACTGAGGGAATGATCAGCCATGATCTTATAGAATGGTGGTGCAGGCTCAAAGCGTCGAATGGCCTACTACTGCACCTATTTTCTATGTTTCTATGTTTCTATATTCTTGAATGAGTTTTTAACCATTGTCATTCTTGCTGAGCACAAATGTTATTCTCAGCAACTGACCAAGGGTGAAAGCTCTGTAACAGATGTAAGTTGCACCTGCAATTATCGATTTCACAGCCCTGCCCGACGTGAATCGGGCTCTCCCTTAGTGACCGGTCGCTGCATTGCAACCTGCAGACTCCTCCACTGGCCAAACCCGAACTACAGCCCGTTAATCAGATATGAACCGTAGGCTCGCTCCAAACGGCTGCTCGCTGAATTGCAGCAAGGGTAGAACTCACGGGCTCCCCTAGCGGCCAGTCACTGAATTGCAGCAAAGCTAAAAACTCACGGGCTCCCCTAGTGGTCACTCCTTGCATTGCAGCAAGGGTATAACCCGCAAGCTCCCCTAACGGCCACTCACTGAATTCATCATCATAGACTTGCTTCCACTCTAAAAGTAAGTTCTCAGATGACTGTACAGCCCAATACCGGAATTACAGTCTCTGTCACAGGTGCGACAGACAATGGTTGAAGGAAAGGGTGGGCGGGGAGTCTAGTTTGACGCACGTTGTCTGCGCTTGGTTTTCTGCATGCCCTCGGTGATGCGCCTCGAGGTGCTCAGCGCCCTCCCGGGTGCTCTTCCTCCACTTAGATCAATCTTGGGCCAGGGATTCCCAGGTGCCAGTGGGGATGTTGCACTTTATCAAGGAGACTCTGAGGGTGTCTTTGAAACGTTTCCTCTACCCAGCTGGGGCTCTCTTGCAGTGTAGGAGTTCCATGTACAGCGTTTTCTTAGGTATTCTCGTGTCAGGCATGCAGGCATGCGGGCATGCGGCCTTCCCAACAGAGCTGGTCGAGTGTGGGCAATGCTTCGATCCCATTCACTGAATTGCAGCTAGGATGTAACCTGCATGCTCTCCTAGCGGCCTCTCACTGAATTGCATCAACGGTATAAACTGCGGGCTCCCCCTAGCGGCTGCCCACTGAATTGCAGCAATCTTATAACCCGCTAGTCACTGAATTGCAGAAAGAGTGTAACTTGCAAGCTCCCCCTAGTGGCAAGCTACAGAATTGCACAAATGGTACAACCCGTGTCCTCCCCGAGCGGTCGCTCACTGAATTCCAGCAATGTTATAGCCCGCGGGCTCCCCCGAGCGGCCAGGCACTGAATTGCAGTAAGGATGTAACTCGCGAGCTCCCCTGGAGGTCAATCACTGAATTGTCGCAATGGTATAACTCGCGAGCTCCCCTGGCGGTCAGCCACTGAATTGCAGCAACGTTGTAACTCGCGGGCTCCCCTGCGCGGCCAAGCCCCTGAAAGGCATTCCCATTCCACGAGCTGCGCCGAGCGCAGACGCAGGCGCACGGGACCGAAGCAGGCGCATGCGCCGAGGCCAGGCCTTGGAGCCGGTTTGTTGTCGCGAAGCCGAAAACCGGGAAGCAAGGAGCCGCAATGCCGGTGAGGAGCCTCCGCCTGCCGGTGACTCACAGTCGCAGCGGCCTGTTGGCAGGGCAGGGCTCGGCCCAGGAATCTCCCCGCGGAAACGGGCCCCGAGCGAGAGGCGGGAGAGCCGAGCGGTGCTGGCTCGGTGTGGGTGGGTGTGTGAGGAGGAGGGGTGGTGTTGGGGCGGACGGTGTGTGGGCGCGGTGTAGGTGTGGGGTGGGCGGGCGGGGTTTGTGGGAGAGTGGGGACAGCAGTGAGGGGAGCGGGGCTGGCTCCCTGTTCACAGGGCCGGCTTCTGCAGTGTTTCCCGGGGTTTGGATAATTCACCACCACTCGGCCGAGTCCTTGCTGTGTCAGCCTGTGGTTCACAGTCCCACTCCAGGGACTTGAGTACAATATCTAGGCTGACACTCCAGTGCAGTATTGAGGGAGTGCTGCACTGTCGGAGGTGCCGTCTTTCGGTTGAGACATTAAACCAAGGCTCCATTTAAGAACATAAGAATTAGGAACAGGAGTAGGCCATCTAGCCCCTCGAGCCTGCTCCGCCATTCAACAAGATTATGGCTGATCTGGCCGTGGACTCAGCTCCACTTACCCGCCCGCTCCCCGTAACCCTTGATTTCCTTATTGGTTAAAAATCTATCTATCTATCTGTGATTTGAATACATTCAATGAGCTAGCCTCAACTGCTTCCTTGGGCAGAGAATTCCACAGATTCACAACCCTCTGGGAGAAGAAATTCATAGAAACATAGAAAATAGGTGCAGGAGCAGGCCATTCAGCCCTTCTAGCCTGCACCGCCATTCAATGAGTTCATGGCTGAACATGAAACTTCAGTACCCACTTCCTGCTTTCTCGCCATACCCCTTGATCCCCCGAGTAGTAAGGACTTCATCTAACTCCCTTTTGAATATATTTAGTGAATTGGCCTCAACTACTTCCTGTGGTAGAGAATTCCACAGGTTCACCACTCTCTGGGTGAAGAAGTTTCTCCTTATCTCGGTCCTAAATGGCTTACCCCTTATCCTTAGACTGTGACCCCTGGTTCTGGACTTCCCCAACATTGGGAACATTCTTCCTGCATCCAACCTGTCCAAACCCGTCAGAATTTTAAACGTTTCTATGAGGTCCCCTCTCACTCTTCTGAACTCCAGTGAATACAAGCCCAGTTGATCCAGTCTTTCTTGATAGGTCAGTCCCACCATCCCGGGAATCAGTCTGGTGAATCTTCGCTGCACTCCCTCAATAGCAAGTATGTCCTTCCTCAAGTTAGGAGACCAAAACTGTACACAATACTCCAGGTGTGGCCTCACCAAGGCCCTGTACAACTGTAGCAACACCTCCCTGCCCCTGTACTCAAATCCCCTCGCTATGAAGGCCAACATGCCATTTGCATTCTTAACCGCCTGCTGTACCTGCATGCCAACCTTCAATGACTGATGTACCATGACACCCAGGTCTCGTTGCACCTTCCCTTTTCCTAATCTGTCACCATTCAGATAATAGTCTGTCTCTCTGTTTTTACCACCAAAGTGGATAACCTCACATTTATCCACATTATACTTCATCTGCCACGCATTTGCCCACTCACCTAACCTATCCAAGTCACTCTGTAGCCTCATAGCATCCTCCTCGCAGCTCACACTGCCACCCAACTTAGTGTCATCCGCAAATTTGGAGATACTACATTTAATCCCCTCGTCTAAATCATTAATGTACAATGTAAACAGCTGGGGCCCCAGCACAGAACCCTGCGGTACCCCACTAGTCACTGCCTGCCATTCCGAAAAGTACCCATTTACTCCTACTCTTTGCTTCCTGTCTGACAACCAGTTCTCAATCCACGTCAGCACACTACCCCCAATCCCATGTGCTTTAACTTTGCACAATAATCTCCTGTGTGGGACCTTGTCGAAAGCCTTCTGAAAGTCCAAATATACCACATCAACTGGTACTCCTTTGTCCACTTTATTGGAAACATCCTCAAAAAATTCCAGAAGATTTGTCAAGCATGATCTCCCTTTCACAAATCCATGCTGACTTGGACCTATCATGTCACCATTTTCCAAATGCGCTGCTATGACATCCTTAATAATTGATTCCATCATTTTACCCACTACTGAGGTCAGGCTGACCGGTCTATAATTCCCTGCTTTCTCTCTCCCTCCTTTTTTAAAAAGTGGGGTTACATTGGCTACCCTCCACTCGATAGGAACTGATCCAGAGTCAATGGAATGTTGGAAAATGACTGTCAATGCATCCGCTATTTCCAAGGCCACCTCCTTAAGTACTCTGGGATGCAGTACATCAGGCCCTGGGGATTTATCGGCCTTCAATCCCATCAATTTCCCCAACACAATTTCCCGACTAATAAAGATTTCCCTCAGTTCCTCCTCCTTAATAGACCCTCTGACCACTTTTATATCCGGAAGGTTGTTTGTGTCCTCCTTAGTGAATACTGAACCAAAGTACTTGTTCAATTGGTCTGCCATTTCTTTGTTCCCCGTTATGACTTCCCCTGATTCTGATTGCAGGGGACCTACGTTTGTCTTTACTAACCTTTTTCTCTTTACATACCTATAGAAACTTTTGCAATCCGCCTTAATGTTCCCTGCAAGCTACTTCTCGTACTCCATTTTCCCTGCCCTAATCAAACCCTTTGTCCTCCTCTGCTGAGTTCTAAATTTCTCCCAGTCCCCAGGTTCGCTGCTATTTCTGGCCAATTTGTATGCCATTTCCTTGGCTTTAATACTATCCCTGATTTCCCTAGATAGCCACGGTTGAGCCACCTTCCCTTTTTTATTTTTACGCCAGACAGGAATGTACAATTGTTGTAATCCATCCATGCGTTCTCTAAATGTCTGCCATTGCCCATCCACAGTCAACCCCTTAAGTATCATTAGCCAATCTATCTTAGCCAATTCATGCCTCATACCTTCAAAGTTACCCTTCTTTAAGTTCTGGACCATGGTCTCTGAATTAACTCTTTCATTCTCCATCCTAATGCAGAATTCCACCATATTATGGTCACTCTTCCCCAAGGGGCCTCGCACAATGAGATTGCTAATTAATCCTCTCTCATTACACAACACCCAGTCTAAGATGGCCTCCCCTCTAGTTGGTTCCTCGACATATTGGTCTAGAAAACCATCCCTTATGCATTCCAGGAAATCCTCCTCCACCGTATTGCTTCCAGTTTGGCTAGCCCAATCGATGTGCATATTAAAGTCACCCATTATAACTGCTGCACCTTTATTGCATGCACTCCTAATTTCCTGTTTGATGCCCTCCCCAACATCACTACTACTGTTTGGAGGTCTGTACACAACTCCCACTAACGATTTTTGCCCTTTAGTGTTCTGCAGCTCTACCCATATAGATTCCACATCATCCAAGCTAATGTCTTTCCTAACTATTGCATTAATCTCCTCTTTAACCAGCAATGCTACCCCACCTCCTTTTCCTTTTATTCTATCCTTCCTGAATGTTGAATACCCCTGGATGTTGAGTTCCCAGCCCTGATCATCCTGGAGCCACGTCTCCGTAATCCCAATCACATCATATTTGTTAACATCTATTTGCACAGTTAATTCATCCACCTTATTGCGGATACTTCTTGCATTAAGACACAAAGCCTTCAGGCTTGCTTTTTTAACACCCTTTGTCCTTTTCGAATTTTGCTGTACAGTGGCCCTTTTTGTTCTTTGCCTTGGGTTTCTCTGCCCTCCACTTTTCCTCATCTCCTTTCTGTCTTTTGCTTTTGCCTCCTTTTTGTCTCCCTCTGTCTCCCTGTATAGGTTCCCATCCCCCTGCAATATTAGTTTAACTCCTCCCCAACAGCACTAGCAAACACTCCCCCGAGGACATTGGTTCCGGACCTGCCCAGGTGCAGACCGTCCGGTTTGTACTGGTCCCACCTCCCCCAGAACCGGTTCCAATGCCCCAAGAATTTGAATCCCTCCCTGCTGCACCACTGCTCAAGCCATGTATTCATCTGCGCTATCCTGCGATTCCTACTCTGACTAGCACGTGGCACTGGTAGCAATCCCGAGATTACTACTTTTGAGGTCCTACTTTTTAATTTAGCTCCTAGCTCCTTAAATTCTTTTCGTAGGACCTCATCCCTTTTTTTACCTATGTCGTTGGTACCAATGTGCACCACGACAACTGGCTGTTCTCCCTCCCATTTCAGAATGTCCTGCACCCGCTCCGAGACATCCTTGACCCTTGCACCAGGGAGGCAACAAATTCCTTCTCAACTCGGTTTTAAATTGGCTCCCCCGTATTTTGAGGCTGTGCCCCCGAGTTCTAGTCTCCCCGACCAGTGGAAACAACCTCTCTGCCTCTGTCTTGTCTATCCCTTTCATTATTTTAAATGTTTCTGTAAGATCACCCCTCATCCTTCTGAACTCCAACGAGTAAAGACCCAATCTACTCAATCTATCATCATAAGGTAACCCCCTCATCTCCGGAATCAGCCTAGTGAATCGTCTCTGTACCCCCTCCAAATCTAGTATATCTTTCATTAAGTAAGGTGACCAAAACTGCACGCAGTACTCCAGGTGCGGCCTCACCAATACCCTATACAGTTGCAGCAGGACCTCCCTGCTTTTGTATCTGCACTCAGATGGACATAAAAGATCCCATGGCACTTATTCCCGGTGTCCTAGCCCTTAGTCAACATTACTAAATTGATTAACTTGTCATTATCACATTGCTGTTTGTGGGAGCTTGCTGTGTGCAAATTGGCTGCCATATTTGCTACTTCATCATCATCATCATAGGCAGTCCCTCGGAATCGAGGAAGACTTGCTTCCACTCCCAAAGTGAGTTCTTTGGTGGCTGAACAGTCCAATACGAAAGCCACAGATCTTGTTACAGGTGGGACAGACATTCGTCGAGGGAAGGGGTGGGTGGGGTTGGTTTGCCGCGCCTGACCTCTTCACGCTCTTTGCGTTGAGACTCGAAGAGCTCAATGCCCTCCTGGATGCACTTTCTCCACCTCGGGCGGTCTGCGGCCAGGGTCTCCCAGGTGTCGGTGGTGGTGTCGCACTTTACCAGGGAGGCTTTGAGGGTGTCCTTATAACGATTCCGCTGCCCACCTTTGGCTCGTTTACCATGAAGGAGCTCCGCATAAAGCATTTGTTTTGGGAGTCTCGTGTCTGGCATGCGAACTATGTGGCCTGCCCAGCGGAGTTGATAGAGTGTAGTCAGTGCTTCAATGCTGGGGATGTTAGCCTGGTCGAGGACACTGATGTTGATGCTCCTGTCCTCCCAGGGGATTTGCAGGATCTTGCGGAGACATCGTTGGTAATATATCTCCAGCAACTTGAGGTGCCTTCTATACATCGTCCATGCCTCAGATCTATACAGGAGGGCAACATCTGCAGGCAAAATGCAGGGAGCAGCCTTTTTCGATCTTACAAAGGCCTTTTTGACACTGTCAACCGTGAGGGTCTATGGAGTGTCCTCCTCCGTTTCGGATACCCCCAAAAGTTTGTCAACATCCTTCGCTTGCTTCACGACAGGAGGGCGGGTATTACTGCAGCCCTGTAGACCATGAGCTTAGTGGTAGATTTGAGGGCCTGGTCTTCAAACACACTTTTCCTCAGGTGGCCGAAGGCTGCACTGGCGCACTGGAGGCAATGTTGAATCTCCGCATCAAGGTCTGCCTTTGTTGATAAGAGACTTCCGAGATATGGGAAATGGCCCACGTTGTCGAGGGCCGCGCCGTGAATCTTGATGATTGGAGGGCAATGCTGTACATTGGGGACAGGCTGGTGGAGGACCTTTGTCTTACGGATGTTAAGCGTAAGGCCCATGTTTTCATATGCCCCAGTGAATACATTGACTATATCCTGGAGTTCAGCCTCAGAATGTGCACAGACGCAGGCATCGTCTGCGTACTGCAGCTCCACAACAGAGGTTGGGGTGATCTTGGTCCTGGCCTGGAGGCGGTGTAGGTTAAACAGCTTCCCACTGGTTCTGTAGTTTAGTTCCGCGGCAGGGAGCTTGTTGATTGTGAAGTGGAGCATGGTTGCGAGGAAGATTGAGAAGAGGGTTGGAGCGATGACGCAGCCCTGTTTGACCCCGGTCCGGACGTGAATTGGGTCTGTAATGGATCCGTTGGTAAGTATCATGGCCTGCATGTTGTGAAGGAGACAAAGGATGTTGACAAACTTTTGGGGGCATCCGAAATGGAGGAGGACGGTCCATAGACCCTCACGGTTGACCGTGTCAAAGGCCTTTGTAAGATCGAAGAAGGCCATGTATAAGGGCTGGCGGGGCCTAATCTGAGTGCCTGTGCATTGCTGGTTCATTGCTGAATGGAACTTTATCTCTGCATCAATTAGACTTCATGTGACATTGAACAATCTTGTGAGCAACTCGTTTGAGTATATATTGGAACCTTATGTCTAAAATTGTTAGGGTCTTTTTGAAATTGGTTCTGAAATCATCAATTTTTATAAAGTCATCTAGGGTCTACTCTTAATTCTAATTTGCTTAATTTGAATTATCTAATTACATTTTTTGGATTTGATTTACTTGGATAATTTGATATTTGTAGTGTAAAAAAAGAGTTAATAGTAGACTACACTGCATCTGAATAATTTTGGTGTGAAAGAATGTTAGTTCAGAAGAGATGCAGTATTTCAAGTTGGTGACATTTAATTTTAGGCTGGGAGTTTTGACCTGGTGGAAGATGGGGTCTCCTTGGGAGACGGGAAGAAACTCATTTGAGCGGTCGGTAGTGGGGCGTGAAAGTGTATTCCTACCGGGATTGTGTTGGTCCACCTCAGGCTTCTGGGGCTTGTGTGTGGTTTTTGTACATGAAACAGGATATGCAGATGTGCTTTGTTTACTGATCTCATCTCGTGCATGATTTGAGAACGAATTAGTCAATAGGTTTTTCTTTGCAAATATGGGCAATGAATAGTTGAGGATGTCAAATCCTTTAGCCAATTTTAAAATATTTTAATCTTTTGCAGAAACACGAATTCTTCGTCGATATGACATGTGAAGGCTGCTCTAATGCTGTGACTCGAGTGTTGAATAAGCTAAAAGGTGAGCTGAAAGAATTGTGAAAGCTGTCAATTCACAGAAACCTGGTTCTAGTGTAGATGATGATTCTCTGATCATGATCGAATTCACACATTTTACCCAATGTGGATACTAATGGCTGGAGAATTAAACCGATGTTAACATTACTACAAATTCTAACTTGTCTCTAGAGACGATCACAAGATAATTACTGACGAGAAAGGCCATTTGGTCCACTTTGTTCATCCATCCTGTATGACCATAAAGTCCCTCCAATTATAGCAACCATTCGCTCCTTAAATGATTCCAAGGATTTTGCATCTGCCACTCTATCCAAGCGTCTGTTCCACGTGTTGATCACTTTTAATGTGAAGAAGGACTTTTTGATATCGGTCCTAAATGTGTCTTTTACAAGTTTGAGCCTGTGGGCCCGAAGAATTCTATTCTTGCAATTAAATTTAAAATGATTTTCCAGATTTATCTTTTCTGTGCGGTTATGATTTATACATTTATAAGGTCGACTCCCAGATGCCTCCTTTCAAAGCTGAAAAGCCCACATTTCTCCAGTGTTTCCTGTTGACTCCGACCTCTCAACATTCGGTATGAGCTTTGTAGCGAGCCTCTCTGTACAGCCCCCAGCTCATAGATTCCCTCCCTTGTACCTCAATGACCACAAGTGAACACAGCACTCGACGTATGCACTGACCGAGCAGCGTAGTGTCAACAGAATGCTAGCTTCAATGTTACAACAACTACTTGTATTTATATAGCACCTTTTAATATAGTGGAACATCCCAAGGCCCTTCACAGTAGCATTCTGCGATAAAAATTAGTCACCGAGCCGCGTAAGTAGAAATTATCGCAGGTGAACAAAAGCTTGGTCAAAGAGGTATGTTTTAAGGAGCGTCTTGAAAGGTAGAGAGGTTTAGGCAAGGAGTTCGAGAGCTTGGGGCCTAGGAAACAGAAGGCATGGCCACCGTGGTTGAGCGATTACAATCAGGGATGCTCCATAGGGCAGAATGTTAACAGAATGCTAGCTTCAGCCTTCCCATTAAGATGGGGGTGTAATGTATACGTGAAAGTCTTCTGCTACTCTGCCATGTGGCCATTCTTCATGGGTGAACCTGGACAGTGCCCTTCAGCAGGATATTGAACCATGGAGAATGTTGTTGCTGAGCTTGAACCCATCCTTACCTGACATTCACACACACACAAACAAAACACACGCTTTCCATCTGGATAGCAGTCAGGACCAGGAATCAGCACTGGTTTCCTCCTCCCCGTGCCCCCTCCCCCCAATCCAGGAGCACTGAGTCTATGGATCCAAATTTGGCCCTCGAGTTTTTTCGGCGCACTTATGTGAGGTGCGCCGACTTTCTGCTCTCAAAACGATGTTGAAAATGTATCGCCGTATTCTCCCCGCTCTGTGGACCATCCTTGTGCTTGGCATGGCGTGGCAATCACAGTGGGGGCCGGAGCTAGGGCCGTGCGGCTGAGAGAGTGCCGGCAGTGGGGTGGGGCTAGGGCCCAGCGTGTGTAACAGTGTCGGCAGCGTTGCGCATGCGCTTTGGAGCATTCGTGCATGCTCCCGGGCGTCCCACCCACCGCAACTATCCCCGGCATTGCTTTAGCATCAGACTTATTGCCCAGAGAAATAACTGCAATTGTTGAGTATGAGGGTACCTTGAATAGCTGACCACAGAATGGCTGCAGCCCTGAGAAGTATGCAGATAGAAGTAAAGATTCAATCAAGCTCCTTCAATCTTAATCACTGGATTCAATTCAAACAAATCTCATGCAACCTGATTTTAATTCTATGATTTACGACACTCAAATTTATGATCATTTCTGAACTCCATAAAAATGGTACATGCTGTTGGGAGTATATTTAGTTGTCTCAGATGAGCTTTCATTTTTAAAATGTACTTTTTTAGTCTAGCACGGATGTTTTGGATTGTTTCATGGCCTTTTTGTCAGCATTATTTATAATTTATTTTGAGGTTCATGGCAACTATCAAAACTTACAATAAGTACATAAGTGTAAAAGTCTTATTAACACATTAAGGCTCCTGAAGCTTGTGTGTTCCCAGCCCCGCTTTACATAGAAACATAGAAAATAGGTGCAGGAGTAGGCCATTCGGCCCTTCGAGCCTGCACCACAATTCAATATGATCATGGCTGATCATGCAACTTCAGTACCCCATTCCTGCTTTCTCTCCATACCTCTTGATCCCTTTAGCCGTAAGGGCCACAACTAACTCCCTTTTGAATATATCTAACGAACTTTCTGTGGTAGAGAATTCCACATGCTCACAACTCTCTGATTGAAGACGTTTCTCCTCATCTCAGTCCTAAATGGCTTAACCCTTATCCTTAGACTGTGACCCCTGGTTCTGGACTTCCCCAACATCGGGAACATTCTTCCTGCATCAAACCTGTCCAACCCCGTCAGAATTTTATATCTTTCTATGAGATCCCCTCTCATTCTTCTGAACTCCAGTGAATATAAGCCTAGCCGATCCAGTCTTTCTTCATATGTCAATCCGGGCATCAGTCTGGTGAACCTTCGCTGCACTCCCTCAATAGCAACAATGTCCTTTCTCAGATTAGGAGACCAAAACTGTACACACCATTCAAGGTGTGGCCTCACCAAGGCCCTGTACAACTGTAGTAAGAGCTCCCTACTCCTATACTCAAATCCTCTTGCTATGAAGGCCAACATGCCATTTGCCTTCTTCACCGCCTTCAAGTTCCCTCCTGCAGCCTCCTTCTGCGAGCCCAGCCTGCTGCGTCTCCTGTGTGGCCAGTTCACTGCTCTCCCACCCGGGCTTAGAAGCATAGAAAACATAGAAAATAGGAGTAGGAGTAGGCCATTCGGCCCTTCGAGCCTGCACCACCATTCGATAAAATCATGGCTAATCATTCCCTCAGTACCCCTTTCTTGCTTTCTCTCCATACCTCTTGATCCCCTTAGCCGTAAGGGCCATATCTAACTCTCTCTTGTATATATCCAATGAACTGGCATCAACAATTCTCTGCGGCAGGGAATTCCACAGGTTAACAACTCTCTGAGTGAAGAAGTTTCTCCACATCTCAGTCCTAAATGGCCTACCCCTTATCCTAAGACTGTCCCCTGGTTCTGGACTTCCCCCAACATCGGGAACAATCTATCCGCATCTAACCTGTCCTGTCCCGTCAGAATCTTGTATGTTTCTATGAGATCCCCTCTCATCCTTCTAAACTCCAATGTATAAAGGCCCAGTTGATCCAGTCTCTCCTCGTATGTCAGTCCAGCCATCCCGGGAATCAGTCTGGTGAACCTTCGCTGCACTCTCTCAATAGCAAGAATGTCCTTCCTCAGATTAGGAGACCAAAACTGAACACAATATTCCAGATGAGGCCTCATCAAGGCCCTGTACAACTGCAGTAAGACCTCCCTGCTCCTATACTCAAATCCCCTAGCTATGAAGGCCAACATGCCATTTGCCTTCTTCACCGCCTGCTGTACCTGCATGCCAACTTTCAATGACTGATGAACCATGACACCCAGGTCTCGTTGCATCTCCCCTTTTCCTAATCTGGCACCATTCAGATAATATTCTGTCTTTGCGTTTTTGCCCCCAAAGTGGATAACCTCACATTTATCCACATTATACTGCATCTGTCATGCATTTGCCCACTCACCTAACCTGTTCAAGTCACCCTGCAGCCTGTTAGCATCCCCCTCACAACTCTCACCGCTCACCACACCCACCCACCACACCTACCCCGGCCAAATGGCCTTTCACACCGGCAGGCCTGCTGACTTCCCGGGCCAAGTATGAAGGTAGGACTTAATTTTTTATTATTTATTTATTTAGTTTTTATTATTGATGGTTTTTATGCTTCATGAATGTTGTTGAGAAGGTGTTTAGTGCTTTGCAAGGTCCTCTCCGCTCCCCCCCGCCCCAAATCTCTGGCTACCTACGCTGATTTCTTAACTCTCCGCAAGGGTTTTCTGTGCGGCCACAAGTGGCCACATACACTGGCCTAAGTTAGTTTGGGGCAACTATTAGTTGTCCAAACTGGCTTAAATGGCCAAAACAGGCGTAGGTGGCTGGTAACGCCCCTTTTGGAAAATAAAACTAAACTTTAAAAAAAATCCTAACTAACTCACTTACACTGGTGCAAATTAAATGTGCAGAATGGGGATTTTTAAGATACTCCAGAAAAATCAAGTTGCTCCAAAAAAAAACCGGAGCAACTCCTGGGCAAATTTGGGCCCAATTATAGCACCCCAACTGCTGCCCTGGTTAAGATCAGATAAATTATTGAACCTGTAACTTTCTATTTGTGTGTCTTGGTGCCACAGGATATTGGGGATATGAATTTTTAGTTGGTACAGACAGGAGACATCCAAGTGTGGGCTATAATAAGCTGACTACATTCCCCAACTCTTGGTCAATTTAAATGCAGAATTTTATTTCAGTAAAAGGAAGAAAGGTATACGAGAAGTTACTAGGGAATGAAGGTTTACCATGTTTGTGTGTCATTCCTCTCTACAATTTTAATTGGGGTGTCGACCTGTTTATATTAAATCAGTTCGGAGAACATAAGAAATAGGAGTAGGGCAAACGGCCCCTCGAGCCTGCTTCGCCATTCAATACGATCATGGCTGATCTTCTACCACAACTCCACTTTCCCACCCTATACCCATGTCCCTCGAATCCCTCAGTGTCCAAAAATCTATTGATCTCCGTCTTGAATATACTCAACGACTGAGCATCCACAGCCCTCTGAGCTCGAGAGTTCCAAAGATTCACAACCCTCTGAGTGAAGACATTTCTCCTTATCTCAGTCCTATTTGGTCCACTCCTTATCCTGAGCAAATTTGGCCCTCCGTTTTTTTCCGCAGACCTCCGAGCCCCGCCGAAAAAAATTGCTGCGATCATGGCCACTTCTCGGGCCATCTGTGGAGCGGGTGTGGTGTACAATGAAGAGAGGGGGGGCGGAGCTAGGTCCGTGCTGGCTGCGCAGAGCCAGTGGGGGCGGGGGGGGTGCTAATCTGAGTGCCGGCAGAGCACACATGCGCATTGCAGTGTTCGCGCATGCTCGGTGGGGCATTAACATTGGCAATTGGCCATTTTTAAAGGGAGAACCTCACTGAGTTTTGGATGCCTGCTTGATGTTTTGAAAGCTATAGGAGTACTGTTTGGAGTACTCTGCAAGAAATCAGCTGCTAAACCTACACAAGGAGTGCTGCATAGGTGAGAATAATTCATTGCTGCAAGCAAAATAAGGACTTTGTGTTTTTAAAAATCACTGAGTGTCAATTCAATCGAGCAATGCAACACCGTGCCCCAAGAACGAAGAATTTCACGCATCAAGAAGTGGAGGTACTAGTGAATGTAATCGAGGAAAGATGGCAGGGGCTGGATACGAGCAACAGAGGTCACGTAAAAGTACCACCCAAAGAAATTAATAAAAGCTGGAACAAACTTGCAGAAGATTACTGCGCAGTGGTGAATACCACGAGAAGTGGAAGGCAGTGTAAAAAGAAATGGCAGGACCTTGGTCAAGCAGTTAGTGTAAGTAATATTTTCATTTGTCAATGAAATTGCATTTGTAAATGTGACCATCTGTATACGTCCCACCCAGCAGAAGGACACCCTCGCTAACAAGTTATGTTTTAATCTTTGCAGAAGAAATTGGCTCACAACAAAAGGGAAAGAACTCGGAACAGGAGGAGGCCCGCCAAATCTGCACCCATGGCCACCCTTGGAACAGAGGGTCGCTGCTTTGATGGGTCCTAGCTGGAGAAAAGCAATCAGTACTGCCCAAGCTGGGCCCACACGCGAGGGAGAGGATAAGTACTGAAAATTACTCGTGGCCCTTTAAATCAACCTGCTGCCTGACCTGCTACGTGTGAGCCTACTCATGCCACCCATCCTGCTCCCTCCTCTGCCGCTAACCATTTGACTTCTGTTATATTTTGCAGAACCTGATGCCAATCCTGAAGATACAGAAGAAGATTCGGACGCGAGCAAGCCAGACCAACTTTGTAGGGAGGTGGGGGTGGCCATAGATAGGTATGAAGGGGAGAATCTTGTACTTGTGTTGCCAAGCACTTCCATGATTTCTGATTCGTCATTCCGTGGTTTGAGCGTGGCCCTGCATAGTGGTTTAGGGTCTGGTTCGACATTCCGTGGTTTCAGCTCATCCCAGTCCCTGCATAGTGGTTTAAGGTTTGGCCCGACATTGGATGCTTTCGAAAGTCCAGAGGTTGCGGCTTCCAGGCTGCTGGAATGCAGTATGGATCATTCAGTGCCCCAATATCCCATCCTGCACCTCCCACTGTTGCTGGAATGCACTATGGAACACCCAGGGGCCCACTGTTCGAGGTTCTGGGTCCCACTTCTGCTGGAATGCAGCATGGAACACCCAGGGCCCACCGTACAAGATTCTGGGTCCCACTCCTGCTGGAATGCAGCATGGAACACCAGGGGCCCACAGTCCGAGGTTCTGGGTCCCACTCCTGCAGGAGTGCAGCATGGAACACCCAGGGAACCACTGTCCCAGCCTGAGGTTACCAGTGCTGGTGGAATGCAACCTGTAACACCCATGGCCACACCTTCCCAACCTGCGCCTCACACTGGAGGGGTTCTGCTAGACAGACCCAGGGCAAGGCCATGGAGAAATGTACCACGTTGTCCTGAGCTGGAGGGTGCAACAGATGTGGCATTGAGTATGGAGACCAATAAGTTTACCTGATCACTCGTGAACACCGTCAGTGGGGTGGGTGATGAGGGAACGACACTGACGGCAGAAATAGCAATAATGTAAGGGAGGACATTTCAGAGGCAGCGGGAACGACAGCACAGGCCATCAAGGAGGGAATGACACAGGCAGCTGAAACGACGGCACAGATCATCAGGGAGCTAGCTGCTGCAATAAGGGAACACAGCCAGGCCAATCCACTGCCACTCCCACGGCAATCTCCGCACTAGTCTCTGTAGAGACCCGAGCCGTAACCCACCACCCACGAAGCAGTGCACATTCATTGAGATGTGGATCTGAGATGGGTGCAGCCTTTCCTTACTGCTGCTGTTTTTGTAGTTGATTTTACTCTTGTAACTGTTTTCAAATGTAAATTGTTTTGTAAGTGATATAACTTTACAAGACTAAAGTGACCTTAAAGTTTTGAAGTGAACTTACAGTGTAAGTTTTTTCTAATAGAAATTGTTTTGTAAGTTTTGTAACTTTACAACTTAGAAATGATCTTAGGGTTTTTAAGTGATCTTAGAGTGTAAATGTTCTCACATTTTGTAAGTTACTTAATTTTGCACTTAAAAAGTTGTTATGTATGTAACCCTATGTAACCAGCATTTCCACCGCCACCAGAGGGCGCATCTGTTGGAGTCCCAAGGGATCCCAGCATCCCATGAGAGTACTATATATAAGTAGGCCTCCCATGCTGTGCCAGCACTCTGGAGTCAGAATAAAGACCCCAAGTTTCGCCATGATTTGCTCCTGATTTTTAGGAGCAACTGGTGTAGAACGGAATATCTTAGAAATCGGAATTCTCGCCATTTAGTTTGCTCCAGTTCTAGTCAGTTAGAACAGTTTCACTTTGGAACAGAATTTCTTTTTCAAAAGGAGGCGTGTCCGGGCACTTACACCTGTTTTCAAAGTTTCGGCAGTGAAAACTTACTCCAAACGAACTTAGAATGGAGTAAGTGAAGATTTTTGTACGCTCGAAAAAACCTTGTCTACACTTTAGAAAATCAGGCGTAGGTTACAAATCAGACGTAGGGAATGGGTGGGTGGGGTTTAAAGGGAAGTTTACAAACATTAAACACTTCAGTTTTACAAATAAAGAGCCATCATCAATAATAAATGATAAAAACATCAATAAATCAACCAATAAATCAATCAAAAAAAATTAATAAGAAATAATTTTTTTTTTAAATCAATAAATAAAACATTTTCTACTTACCGACTGCAGCACCGGGTGACCTCCAACAGCGTGCTGGGATGCCCCCCCCCCCAGTGTGTCTCTGTCAGTGTCTCTATCTCTCTGTCTGTCTGTGTGTCTCTCATTCTGTCTGTCAGTGTCTGTGTTTCTGACAGCGAGGGGAGGGGGAGGAGGGGGGTAGTGGGAGGGGGGGGAAGGAGATGGGAGGGGGGGAAGGAGAAGGGGGAGGGAGGCTGAACGGTCCAGGCCTGGCCGGGCCCAAGACTTCGGGCAGGGCCCGTTCCCAGCACCAGATTTCCAGGTAGGTGGCGTTGGGTCGGGTCGGGGGGAGCGCGGGTCGGGGAGGTCGGGGGGAGGGAGGTCGGGGGGGAGGGAGGGAGGGAGGGAGGTCATGTCAGGTCCAGTCCGGGGGTGGGGGGGAAAGAGAAGAGCGGGAGTCGAGTCGGTGTCAGGGTCCGGTCCGGAGGAGGGTGGGGGTGGAGTGGGAGTCGTGTCGGGGTCCGGTCCGGGGGCGGTGGGGGGGGGGGGTGAGCGGGAGTCGGGTTGGGTCCAGTCCGGGGGGTTGGGTCCGGTCCAGGGGCGGAAAGCGGGAGTCGAGTCGGGTCGGGAGGAAGCAGGAGCTGGGCATGGGAGGAGCCTTATTCACACAGCCCCAGTGAGGCCATTTGGCCAGAGCTAGGGGCTGCGTGCTTCGGCCCCTCCCACACAGTTTTGGGCGCCTGGAGCGATTGCACATGCGCGCCCACTGTAGTGAGCATGTGCAGAGGTTCCGGCACTGTTTTCAGCGCAGGGACCTGGCTCCGCCCCCTACAGCTCGTGCTGCGCTGCGCCGAGCTGCAAACAACCTGCAGGGAGCTGGAGAATCTGGAAGTTTTTTTTAGGCGCATTTTGTTCTAGGCGCGGCTCGAAACTTGGGCCCAAAGAGACTAAGGTCACACTTACTCAAGTCTGCAGTACTCAGTCACATTGCTTTATTCGAGACATAACAAAAGTGATCTTGAAGTTTGTGATTTTACAGTGTAAGATTTTTCACATTGAAATTGTTTTGAAATTTTACAAGTTTTTAAGTGATCTTGAGTCATATTAAAGTAGTTTGATAAAAAAAATTATTTTATTACACTAAAGTGTACATTCTATAATCAATAAAATATTTTTTACATTGAAACTGAATCATGTTCCATTAACACAACACACAGCCCAGCTCTTCTCACTCCCAAAATAAGGTTAGAAACCTAAAGGTCTTTTGTTCTCGTCCCCTCCCCCTTCAGTCATGTGACTTCTCTATCCCTCCTCGTCAGCGCCCCCCCCCCCCCTCCCCACAGCCTGCAAAATTCTGCCTTCTCCCTCTTCCCCCACCCCCCCAAAGCCTGCATCGAGGTCTATTGTAGTGCCTTTACCATCAGCCTTGTTCAGATTACCTTCCACCCTCCACAAACATGAATTCATCAAAAACTGTGCTGCCAGTATCCTAACTTGCACCAAATCCTGTTCACCTGTCACCCCTGTATGTGCTGATCTGCGTTGGCTCTCGATTTTAAAATCCTTGTTCTCAACTCCCACCATGGCCTCACCCCTCTTTTTTTCTGTAGCCTCCACCAGCCCCACAGCCAATGCTCCCTCGAAGCTGTGGTATGGGTCCCGCGCAGGCCGCTCACCGGCTTCCCCATTGTAAACACCACGCAGGCCGCTCACTGGCTTCCCCATTGTAAACACCACGCAGGCCGCTCACCGGCTTCCCCATTGTAAACACCACGCAGGCCGCTCACCGGCTTCCCCATTGTAAACACCACGCAGGCCGCTCACCGGTGTCCCCATTGTAAACACCACGCAGGCCGCTCACCGGCTTCCCCATTGTAAACACCACGCAGGCCTCTCACCGGCTTCCCCATTGTAAACACCACGCAGGCCGCTCACCGGTGTCCCCATTGTAAACACCACGCAGGCTGCTCACCGGCTTCCCCATTGTAAACACCACGCAGGCCTCTCACCGGCTTCCCCATTGTAAACACCACGCAGGCCGCTCACCGGTGTCCCCATTGTAAACACCACGCAGGCCGCTCACCGGCTTCCCCATTGTAAACACCACACAGGCCGCTCACCGGTGTCCCCATTGTAAACACCACGCAGGCCGCTCACCGGCTTCCCCATTGTAAACACCACGCAGGCCTCTCACCGGCTTCCCCATTGTAAACACCACGCAGGCCGCTCACCGGTGTCCCCATTGTAAACACCACGCAGGCTGCTCACCGGCTTCCCCATTGTAAACACCACGCAGGCCTCTCACCGGCTTCCCCATTGTAAACACCACGCAGGCCGCTCACCGGTGTCCCCATTGTAAACACCACGCAGGCCGCTCACCGGCTTCCCCATTGTAAACACCACACAGGCCGCTCACCGGCTTCCCCATTGTAAACACCACGCAGGCCTCTCACCGGTGTCCCCATTGTAAACACCACGCAGGCCGCTCACCGGCTTCCCCATTGTAAACACCACACAGGCCTCTCACCGGTGTCCCCATTGTAAACACCACGCAGGCCGCTCACCGGCTTCCCCATTGTAAACACCACACAGGCCTCTCACCGGCTTCCCCATTGTAAACACCACACAGGCCGCTCACCGGTGTCCCCATTGTAAACACCACGCAGGTCCGGAAATTTAAAAAGACCGTGCACTAAAAGAAACAGACCGCACAGAACAAAACATTGCCAACAGCCCTCCAAGATCTCTGTGCTCTTCCAATTCTGGCCATTTGCACATCCCCAATTTTCAATGCTTCACCATTGGAGGCTGTGCCTTCAGTTGTCTGGGCCCTTGGCTCTGGAATTCCCTCCCTAAGCCTCTCTGACTCTCCGCCCTCTCTCCTTTAAGACGCTCCTCCCACCTTAAAACCACCCGTTCTAATATCTCCTTATGTGGCTCGGTGTCACACATTGTTTGATAATTACTCCTGTGCGGACCCTTGGGATGTTTTACTAGGTTAAAGGTGCTATATAAATGCAAGTTGTTAACTCAAACCAGGGTAATGTACGTGGGTCTTTTATGGTCTGTGCCACACCAGAAAATGCAATTGCTCAGCGAGCTATTGAGGAAGCCCAAATAAGTAGTTTTCTACTCAATGGCAAATAATTTTATCTTTGCTGTTGTGCCTGTCTTGTGCTTAATTACTTTTAATTTTCTTTGGGACCAGCTTAAGTCCTTCACTGCTATTCTGTGCTGTCTGATATGCTGGAGGCAGTCAGTAGCCTTATGATTTAAGTCTCAGGACTGATTGCCCGAGTCGAGATATCCAGTTCAGTCATGGGATGGAGCCTGTCTATTGTTCTGTCTCATATTGTCAGGGTTAAAAAAAAAAGACAACGGTAGGTGATAGGGTGTGGTGGGGTATCGGTACTTGAGCCTCTGATAGATCCTTCTTCACGTGTGAATCCTACATTGAATACTACAGGGTAGTACATCAAGTGCCAAACTTACCAAACATTTGTGTATACACCGTTTAAAAATATTTTCTATGGATGTGGGCAGCGCTGGTAAGGCTGTATTAGTTGTCCAGAGAAGGTGATGGGCTGCTGTAGTGCTTGGGTTGATGGTGCTCACAGAATGGTGTTTGGGAGGGAATTGCTGGAATTTGACTCGGCAGCATGAAGGGACAGTGGTGTATGTCCAAATCAGGATGGTGTGTGACTTGGAGGGTAAGTGGCAGGTGATGGTGTCCTGATGATTTTGCTGTTCTTGTTCTTCTTAGCAGTAGAGTTTGAAAAGCTGGGAGGTATTGTTGAAATAAGCTCAGTGGACACTGGTTTGGGGACATCTTAGTAAAAGATGAAAGATAAGGAGCAGAATATTCTCCTTCCCCTTCACTCGAGCTCCCACCCCTGCTCCAGAGCAGGTCAACATAGGCCAGCAATTGAAGTTCCCAGTCTATATACCTTCGTACAATACGATATGGTTCACTTAGCCCACTAAGCTGTTAGGATGATAAGCACATACTGATTTTGGAATACTCAATCCTGCTTTTAGAGCTTTTCTATAGCTTTTTAAATAACTAAAATATGATCTGCCCTGATATTTTTTTGTTTTAGATGTGCAGTTTGATATCGATCTTCCCAACAAAAAAGTCTTCATTGATTCTAAGCACAGTGTGGAGCTGCTGACCGAACACCTGAAGAAGACAGGAAAGGATGTACAGTACATCGGCGAAAAGTAGAGCACATGTGGTAGTCAGTGTAATTGAAAAGGTAAACTACTCCAAGTGCACCCCACTGGTCGAATTCTGCAACATACACGAAATCCGCAGCGTTCTCTGTTTCTGCACAAACACTTTGCACGTAGGATTTCTGTCCAGGTGTCATTGGTCGCTCAAGCCTGTATTTTCACATCTTGTGCCTTTAAAAACCACGTTATGAGTCCATGGCAGTGCTTTACTGATGCATTTGAAGTAGTAAAGCAGAATTCGTTTCATAAGCGAATAAAATGAGTACAATGTTTTAGATTGTGTGTAAAATGTAACTACGAGGGTGATGCAGTGCGTATTTTGCTCCAATATGCCATAGAGTGTTCATAGCCACTGTTAACTAACATTGAACATGTCACAGAAATACCAGCTGGAGGTGAGGGACTTCCCACAGTGGGTGGTGGGGGGCAGGAATCAATGGGACAAAAGGAGGCTGGGTTACACTGTGCTGCTCACACACGTGTATCTGTAGAAATATAAACTCCTTTCACGCTAAAAAATATATAAAACTTGTCTGCGTTGAGTTAACTGGGGCAATGGTTGAGGTACAATAAAGTACCTCAGCAACCCCACTGCAGGAGCTGGTATAGGCAGCGACCAATGAATTAGGCCATCTGCCTGGTTGGGGAATAGTGCTGGAAAACTTGGATATGAAGGCGATAAAATGAGTTTTGTAACAATGTGGCTGTAGGGAACTATTTATTTTATAGTGTGTATTTAACTCCAGGGCAGAAATAGAAGTACCACATCAGGTGAAATACTTGATATAATTAGCATCACTATCAAAGGTACACATCCTTTAATCTTTCTAGATAAATTCCACTCACAATAGCCACTATTGCCTCTGCCTGCATGTGTAAACACTAGGTCACATTTTAAATGGTAGTACTGGCATTGACAAGACAAAAGGTCAAATACTTTAGTTAACTATTTTTTTCCTCACAGTATTGTCACATAAAGATTGTGGCACGTGCAAGTAACTACTGTTTAAGTGTGAGCTTCGAGAGTACAGTTTGGAAGGCTATTTAACATTGGGAGACACTGTAGCTAAGGCCTTTCTTGTCTGTGCATGTTGGATGTTTTTCTTTCTCATTCTCATCCTCGCCTTGGGCTGGTGATGATGTTTGTAGTGTCCTGCAACTCAAGCAGACAAGTCATTTGTATTTTTTTAAACATGAAAGGAGTTTAGATTTCTGCTTTTTAATTTCAAACGAATGCATGTGCCCTTGCAAGGCTTGTACAATCTGGGTGTAACTAGATTATTTAATTGGCAGGGACTGGAGGGCGAAGAGCTAATGATGACACGTAATATGTGTCAGCCGTGACTCAGTAGATAGCACTTTTGAGTCAGAAGGCTGTGGGTTCAAGTCCCACTCCAGATCACAAAAATCTAGGCTGACACTCCAGTGCAGTACTGAGAGACTGCTCCACTGTCGGTAGCGTTGTTCAGATAATAAATAATAACTTTTATTTATATAGCGCCTTTAACGTAGTAAAATGTCCCAAGGCGCTTCACAACAGTGTTACAAGACAAAACAGATAAATTTGACACAGAGCCACAAAAGAAGAATTTAAGGCAGATGACCAAAAGCTTGTTTAAAGAGAGAGGTTTTACAGAGCGTCTTAAAGGAGGAAAGAGAGGTAGAACGGCGGAGAGGTTTAGGGAGGGAGTTCCCGAGCTTAAGGCCCAGACAGCTGAAGGCACGGCCACCGATGGTTGAGCAGTTATAATGAGGGATGTTCAAGAGGGCAGAATTTGAGGAGGGCAGACATCTTGTGGGGTTGTGAGGCTAAAAATGATTACAGAGATAGGGAGGGGCAAGTCCATGGAGTAATTTGTAAACAAGGATGAGAATTTTGAAATCGAGGCGTTGTTTAACGGAGAGCCAATGTAAGTCAGAATGCACAGGGGTATTGGGTGATCGTGACTTGGTGCGAGTTAATACACGCGCTGCTGAGATTTGGATGATTTCAAGTTTACATAGAGTAGAATGTGGGAGGCCAGCCAGGAGTGTGTTGGAGTAGTCAAGTCTAGAGGTAACAAAGGCATGAATGAGGGTTTCAGCAGCAGAAGAGCTGAGGCAGGGGTGGAAACGGACAATGTTACGGAGGTGGAAAAAGGCGGTTTGTGGCTGGAAACTCATTTCCAGGTCAAATATGACACACAGGTTGCGAACAGATTTATTCACCCTCAGATTGTTGCTAGGGAGAGGGATGGAGTCAGTGGTTAGGGAACGCAGTTTGTGGCGGGGACCAAAGATAATGGCTTTGGTCTTCCCAATATTTAATTGGAGAAAAATTCTGCTTATCCAGTACTGGATATCTGACAAGCAATCTAACAATTTGGATACTAAGCAGGGGTCGAGAGAAGTAGTGGAGAGGTAGAGCTTGGGTGTCGTCAGTGTCCATGCTCACTGCTGGGTCTCTTGCTTTTTGTGGTATATTCCAATGACTTGGACTTAAATGTTGGGGATATGATTAAGACGTTTGCAGATGACACTAAAATAGGCTGTGTGGTTGATAATGAAGAAGGAAGCTGCAGACTGCAGGAAGATAGCAACGTACTGGTCAGATGGGCAGAACAGATAGAATTCAATCCGGATAACTGTAATGCATTTGGGGAGGTCTAACAAGGCAAGGAAATATACATTAAATGGTACGACATTGAAAAGTGTAGAGGAACAAAGGGACCTTGGAGTGCATGTCCACAGATCCCTGAAGGTAGCAGGCCAGCTACTTAGGGCTCAAATTTGGCCCCTGCCGATTTTTGGCGCACTCACCCGAGGTGTGCCGATTTTCTAGGATAGAAATTACGCCAGAAAGTTGTCCCCGTATTCTGGGCACTCTGTGGCCTCTCCCATTGCTTGGCGCGGCAATTCAATTAGTGGGTGGAGCTAGGGTCCTGCGCTCAAGAGTGCCGACAGTTCAACGCATGCACACTGGAGGTTTTGCGTGTGGGCAGTAGCTCCTTTGCAGCATGGGACCTGATGTCCCACCCCTATAGCAGGCCGAGTGGTGTGACGATGCGCGCCGGCTGCTGCACGCCATAGAGAGAGTCCCGCACCTATCCCCGGCCTAGTGGCCCTCCGGGCCGAAGTAGGACTTGAGTTTTATTTTTTAGTTATTGATGGTTGTGCTTTCTTTAGTGAGGAGACTTTTGATTTGAGGAGGAGGAGGAGGAACAACAACAACAACAACTACTAGGGGGCATAGATGTAAAGCAATCGGGGGGAGGTTTAGAGAAGATCTGAGGGGAATATTCTTCACCCAGAGGGTGGTGGGGGTCTGGAACTCACTGTCTGAAAGTGTGGTAGAGGCAGAAGCCCTCACAATATTTAAAAGATACTTGGATGTGCACTTAAAGTACTGTAGCCTACAGGGCTACGGACCAAGAGCTGGAAAGTGGAATTAGGCTGGGTAGCTCTTGGTCGGCCGGCGCGGACACAATGGGTCGAAATGCCCTCCTTCTGTGCTGTAAATTTGTATTTCTATGATGTGGAAACTGATTCTGTGTTTTTGGATGATATCTCCAAGGGGCAGCATATAGATAAGAGGGAGCCAAGGACAGATCTTTGGGCGACACCAGAGGTAACGATGCGGGAGTGGGAAGAGAAGCCATTGCAGGAGATTTTCTGGCTACGATTAGATAGATAAGAATGGAACCAGGCAAGTGCAGTCCCACCCAGCTGGACGTTGGTGGAGCGGCGTTGGAGGAGAATGGAGTGGTCAACTGTGTCAAAGGCTGAAGACCGGTCCAGAAGGATGAGGAAGGATAGTTTACCTTTGTCGCACTCACAAAGGATGTCATTTGTGACTTTGATGAGAGCCATTTCGGTATTGTGGCAGGGGCGAAAACTAGATTGAAGGGATTCAAACATTGAATTCAGATGCGATGTTAAATCGAAGCCCGGTCTACTCTTTCAAGTGGATGTAAAAGATCCCATGACACTATTTCGAAGAAGAGTAGGGAAGTTATCCCCAGTGTCCTGGCCAATATTTATCCCTCAATCAATATCACAAGAAAGAGATTATCTGCTCATTATCCCATTGCTGCTTGTCGGAGCTTGCTGTGCGCAAATTGGCTGCCACGTCTCCTATACAGGTACAGCGTCGAGGTTCCCAAATCGGGACTCCGGGACGATCTGTGGCGGGGTCGTCTGTAATCCGGAAAATGTTCCGTAATCCTGCCGTTGCCACCCCCCGCTCCGCCGCTGGACTCTCCAGGCCCTGTCGCCCGCCGGACCCCCTGCTCCTTCCCTTGGCCCGCTCCTTCCTTTGCACCCCCCCCCCCCCCCATACGTTTCCGGACTCGGGATGTCATAAAGACGTTCCGAAGTCCGGAAATACACAGAAGCAAGAGCGGCCTCGATCCCGAGGCTTCTGGATTTTAGACGCTGTACCTGTATTGCAACAGTGACTACACTACAAAAGTACTTAATTGGTTCGAAAGCACCTTGGGACATCCTGAGGTAGTGAAAGGTGCTATATAAATCTATAAGTCTTTTCTTTCTAAATTGACCTATCTGAAGTAAGACTCATCATGTTGGCTAATTCTAAGTTTATTAACTCCGAAAGAATATCACATTGGGTTAATATCCTGGAATTCTTGTTTCCTTCCCTTGTTACATATTATATTTGAATATAAGGATGAAGTTGGGGACAGTCTCTGACAGTGCAGTTAGAACATAAGAACATAAGAAATAGGAACAGGAGTACGCCATTTTGCCCCTCAAGCCTGGTCCACCATTCAATAAGATCATGGCTGATCTGATCATGGACTCAGCTCCACTTCCCTGCCCGCTCCCCATAACCGTTTATTCCATTATTGCTCAAAAATCTGTCTTATCTCCGCCTTAAATATCTTCAATGACCCAGCCTCCACAGCTCTCTGGGGCAAAGAATTCCACAGATTTACAACCCTCTGAGAAGGAATTCCTCCTCATCTCAGTTTTAAATGGGTGGCTCCTTATTCTGAGACTGTGCCCCTAGTTTTAGTTTCCCCTATGTGGAAACATCCTCTCTGCATCCACTTTGTCGAGCCCCCTCATTATCTTATGTTTCGATAAGATCATCTCTCATTCTTCTGAATTCCAATGAGTATAGACCCAGCCTACTCAACCTATCTTCATAAGTCAACCCCCTCAATTCTGGAATTAACCTAGTGAACCTTCTCTGAACAGCCTCCAATGCAAGTATATCCTTCCCTAAATACGGAGACCAAAACTGTATGCAGTACTCCAGGTGTGGCCTCACCAATACCATGTGCAGTTGTAGCAGGACTTCTCTGCTTTTATACTCTATTCCCCCTTGCAATAAAGGCCAACATTCCATTTGCCTTCCTGATCACTTGCTGTACCTGCATATTAACTTTTTGTGTTTCATGCACAAGGGCCTCCAGGTCCCTCTGTACTGCAGCACTTTACAATTTATCTCCATTTAAATTATAATTTGCTTTTCTATTTTTTCTGCCAAAGTGGATAATCTCACATTTCCCACATTTTCTGCCAAATTTTTGCCCACTCACTTAGCCTGTCTATAATCCCTTTGCAGATTTCTTGTGTCCTCCTCACAATTTGCTCTCTCACCCATCTTTGTATCATCAGCAAACTTGGCTACATTACATTTGGTCCCTTCATTAATATAGATTGTAAATAGTTGAGGCCCAGCACCGATCCCTGCGGCACCCACTAGTCACTGTTTGCCAACCGGAAAATGGCCCATTTATCCCGACTCTTTGTTTTCTGTTACTTAGCCAATCCTCTATCCATGCTAATATATTACCCCCAACCCCGTGAACCTTTTATGTGTCACCTTATTAAATGCCTTCTGGTAATCCAAATATACCAGATCCACTGGTTCCCTCGGATCCACCCTGCTCATTATATCCTCAAAAAAACCCAACAAATTTGTCAAACCTGATTTCCCTTTCATGCTTGATTGAATCATGTTTTTCCAAAAGTCCTGCTACTGCTACCTTAATAATGGACTCCAGCATGTTCCCAACGGCAGATGTTAGGCTAACTGGTCTATAGTTTCCTGCTTTCTGTCTGCCTCCTTTTTTAAATAGGGCCGTTACTTTTGCGGTTTTCCAATCCGCTGGGACCTCCCCAGAATCCAGGGAATTTTGGTAGATTACAACCAATGCACCCACTATCTCTGCAGCCACTTTTAAGACTCCAGGATCCAAGCCATCAGGTCCAGGGGACTTGTCCACCTTTAATCACATTATTTTACTGAGTACTACTTCTTTAGTGATGGTGATTGTATTCAGTTCCTCCTTTCCTTTAGTCCCTTGATTATCCACTATTGGGATATTTTTAATGTATTCTACCGTGCAGATCGATACAAAATACTTGTTCAAAGTCTCTGCCATTTCCCTGTTCCCCATTATTAATTCCCCAGTCTCATCCTCTAAGGGACCAACATTTATTTTAGCCACTCTTTTCCTTTTTGTGTACCTGTAGAAACTCTTACTATCTGTTTTTATATTTCGTGCTAGTTTGCTTTCATAATCTGTCTTCCCTCTCTTTATTATTTTTTAGTTGTTCTTTGCTGGCTTTTAAAAGTTTCTCAATCCTCTGGCTTCCCCTAATCTTGGCCACTTTGTTTGCCCTTGTTTTCAATTTGATACCATCCCTTATTTCCTTAGTTAGCCACTGATGGTTAGCCCTTCTCTTAGTCTTTCCTTCTCATTGAAATATATTTTTGTTGAGAGTTATGAAATATCTCAAATGTCTGCCACTGCTCATCAACCGTCCCATACTTCAATCTATTTTCCCAGTCCACTTTAGCCAACTCTGCCTTCATACCTTTGTGGTCTCCTTTATTTAAGCTTGGGACACTGGTTTGAGATCCAACTTTTTCACCCTCCAACTGAATATGAAATTCACTCATTCTTAGAGGATCCTTTACTAGGAGATTGTTTATTAATCCTGTCTCATTACACAGTACCAGATCTAAGATAGCCTGCTCCCTGGTTGGTTCTGCAACGTACTCTCTATGAACTCTTCCTCAGGGCTACCCTAGAAATTTGCTTTGTCCAATCAATATCCCCCTTGATTATTGCCGTTCCATTTTTACAAGCCTCCAATATTTCTTGATTTATACTCTGTGCAACAGTGTAGCTATTGTTAGGGGGCCTATAGACTATGCTCACCAGCGACTTTTTCCCCTTATTATTCCTTATCTTGATCCTCTGAGCCAATATCGTTCCTCACCAATGCACTGATCTCACCCTTTATTAACAGAGCTACCCCACCTCCTTTTCCTTTCTGTCTGTCCTGGCAAATTGTCAATTACCCCTGAATATTTAGTTCCCAGCCTTGGCCACCTTGCAACCATGTCTCTGTAATGGCTATCAGATCATACCCATTTGTATCTATTTGTGTGGTGAACTCATCTATTTTGTTACAAATGCTCCGTGCATTCAGATAAAGAGCTTTTAAATTTGGTTTTATTTTACGATTTTTTTCCTGCTTTGACTCCACTTTCTGATACACTTTTATGTTTATACATTCTGTCCCTTCCTGTCATGCTCTGATTTTCATCTCCCCCAGTGCTACCCTGCTTTATTGCCTTTTCCTTACTCTTTGACTTTTTAAATTTCCACTCACCTGAACCCTTAATTCCCTTATCGGTTAAGAAACTGTCCATCTCTGTCTTAAATATATTCAATGTCCCAGCTTCCACAGCGCATTCCACAGATTTACAACCCTCTGAGAGAAGAAATTCCTCCTCATCGCAGTTTTAAATGGGCAGCCCCTTATTCTGAGATTATGCCCCCTAGTTCTTGTCTCCCCTATTAATGGAAACATCCTCTCTATCCACCTTGTCAAGCCTCCTCATAATCTTATACGTTTTGATAAGATCACCTCTCATTCTTCTGAATTCGAATGAGTAGAGGCCCAACCTACTCAACCTTTCCTCATAAGTCAACCCCCTTGAAATCAACCTCCTCATTTTATTTCCTGCCACTTGCACACCTGACCATTTTCCAGCCAAAAGCCCACTCCAGACTTAAGCTGGCTGCCAGGAGGGATAGCAGAATAAAGTGCTGTAACTCCACTTCTGATTTTGATATTCTTTTCTTCTCTTCTCCCTTCATTACCTCATGACTGAGATTGTTAACTGGATATGAACACTATTCTTGTCATTCTGTGCCACGAAATGATTCCCTTCACAGAGAAGTCCTGCAAAAGAATGTTTTTTTGAAAGATAAGAGCAGGACATATTGTATTAAATCATGCCGGTATTATTGATTGATATCTTTAAAGCGTGGTCCTTCCTGCAGAATTATCTATTCTATTTCATAAAAGATAGGGACACGTTGTACTTGTGTATTACATTTTGAATTGTTTGGTAATTTACTTATTTCAGTAGTTCAGTAGGCGTGACACCACAAGGACATCTGACCCTGTAACATCAAACTATGCAACTTCACCAGGGCAGTGGTTGGAAAACATAAATTGTGTTTGTGCTTGAGAATGGTCTTATTGCACGTAGAACTCTGCGCTCAATGTCAGTACCTGTATCATGTGTTCCCAGGTTTCTGCACTGCCTCAACAAAGTACTTGAATTCTAGCCTTAGAAAGATACCCTCTTTCCCCTCCCACCCCCCCCCCCCCCCCCACACTGTGCTACTACATCAGTTCCATTATCCACACCAGCTATTTTTGTGGCTTCCCCAAGTGAGAGTGCCCATTACATCCAGTTTTAATCTGATGCCCACTGCAAACTAGGTGAAGTGTCGCACATTCATTTCTGTTCGGGACTCTTACAACATGATAGAGAATTTCATGCCATAAGTTGAAAGTGTTTGCAAAGGTTAATGGTGAAAGATTATTTTCATTGGTGAATTGTCGAATCAACAACTTGCATTTATATAGTGCCTTTAATGTAGTAATACACCCCAAGGCACGTCACAGAAGCATTACCAAACAAAATTTGATACTGAGCCACAAAAGAAGATATCAGGACGGATTGGTCATAGAAGTAAGTTTTGAGGAGTATCTTAATGGAGAAGAGAGAGAGGTAGAGAGATGGTAGGGAGGGAATTCCAGAGAGTATGGCCATGGCAGCTGAAGGCATGGTTGCCAATGGTGGTATGATTAAAATTGGGGATGTGCGAGAGGCCAGAATTGGAGGAGTGTGGAGATCATGGAGGGCTATAGGGCTGCAGGAGGTTACAGAGATAGGGAGGGGTGAAGCTATGGAGGGATTTGAAAACAAGAATGATAATTTTGAAATCAAGGCGTTACCGGATCAGGAACCAATGTAGATCAGTAAGCACAGGGGTGATGGGTGAATGGGACTTGGAGCGAGTTAGGATATGGGCAGCAGAGCTTTGTTTAAGTAGGGAGGAAGATGGTAGGCCAGTCAGGAGAGCATTGAAATAGTAAAGTCTAGAGATAAGGGTTTCATGAGCTGGAACTTGGGCAATGTTGCGGAAGTGGAAGTAGACAGTCTTAGTGATGGAGTATAGATGTCGTCGGATGCTCATCTGGGGTTAAATACGACACTAAGGATTCAAACTGTCTGTTTCAGCCTCAGATAGCTGCCACGGAGAGGAACAGAGTTTGCGGCGGGATCCAAAGATAATGCTTCGGTCTTCCCAATATTTAGTTTGGAAATGTTAGTGTGGAAATTTCTGCCCATCCAGTAATGGATGTTGGACAAGCAGTGTGACAACCCAGACTGTGGAGTGGTTGAGAGAGCTGGGTGTCATCAGTGCACATGTGGGTATTTCTTTAGCATTAGAATGACATTTTTAATTGCTTGTTCCAAGTTGCCCCGAGAGGTTAGTAGGCCTGTTTCATTACGATTGGTTGTACAACTGAGTGGCTTGCTAGGTCACGTTGTGTGGAAACTGAGATATGTGTAGGCCTAACTGGGCAGGATTGGTTAGGTTTCCTAATTAAGGGTACTAATGAGCCAGTTGGATTTTTAAAGACAATTTGGCAGCTTTAATGGTCACTTTTGGTTCCTGGTGCTAGTCTACGAATGATCAGACTTTTTTGAATTCAGTTTCACAATTTTCCGTGGTGGGTTTGAACTCTCAATCTGAGTTGCTAGCCCAGTATCATAACCACTGCAGTATCACATGTGCTATTGAAACCAAATCAAACACAACATTTAATGGGTGGGTAGATGAGTACTTTAAAGAAAACAAATACTACTTGAGATGGAGAAAGAGCAAAAAATGAGATCAGAATAGGCGGTGCCAGTGCGGTAGACATGATTGGCTGGAACTGCCTCCTGTGCTGTAATTTCTATGATAAATCTCGGCTGAATTCAGCTGCAGCCCCACTTGAAACGACAATAATGCCATCTAGTTCCTTCTTGAAAATACAGCTGTAAGATGCTTCTGCTCATTTGCTACTTTCACAATAGTTTGAAATTGCATCGTTGCGAATGGACTTTGTAATACCTGTTATATTTCCTTTCCTTTCAGAAACACCAAACTAACGGGTGAAATCAAAGCGCTTCTCTAACGGTCGAATCAATGGAACCAAATTACAGGGCAGTGACAGCTGGATTCTTTGTGAACATAATGAAAAGTTTTATCTCTGATAATTATTAGCCTCTTATTGATCGGGAAACAAAGTGCTTTTTATGTAGTTATTTTGACTGTTGCCTCGCTGAAAATGCCTTCATTTTTATAATTTGTTTATAATGCATCTATCATTATTTTCTTTGATGTTCACATACACAATAAATAAATGTCTGCCTTAGTAACTCCAAAAGCAGCTGCTTTCAGCCTTTTCCCTCCTTTCATTCCATATTTAATTACTAAGGTTACCAGAGTTCTGAGTGTGCTGCAACGTGGCAAAATTATGTTTCTGTCTTGCTGACCTGATGACATGATCAGTTTGAAATCAGTTCTGATGAAGCGTTAAACTTTTTACAGTTGCCGACTGTTGTGGAAAGAAACCACACAGTCGCGGGTAGGCATTGATGTGAGAAACATTATTACAAGCATGCAGGGGAGAGAACTTTAGTGAACCAAAGTCTCTGATCGGACAATGACATCAGATTTTATACATGATTGGGCGTAAGCATAAGCTAGAACATTTGCATTTTTAAAAGCATTGAATAGGATAACATGTTAGCTGTAATTTGAAGTGCTGCCTAGTAACTAGGTTGACTAACCGTACTGCTCAGGCATCGGGAAAATGTGTATTCATTCACATGGGGAGTTGGTAATGGCACTGTAATATCTGGGATGGGGTAGGAATCACTAACTGCACTGCTGCAGTATTTGGGACAGGGGCCTGGAGTTTCCTCTGCATCTGCGTCCACATACACACACTCTGGGCGCAAACAAATTCCGTGACTTAAAAGATGGCAGAAATGTTGGCGTGTAACTATAATACGCCCAGGTCTCCTCGATCTTTTATGCCCGCTTTTCAAACCTTCTGTCTAAACCATTTTTCGCCCACAGCTAGCCACTCTCACTTTTGCTGAGCACAAATGTTGTTCCCAGCAACTGCCCAAGGGTGACAGCTCTGCAACAGACGTAAGTTGCACCTGCAGTTACCAATTTCATAGTCCCGCCCGATCTGAATCGGGCTCTCCCCTAGCGGCTGGTCGCTGCATTGCGACAAGGGTATAACCTGTGGGCTCCTCTACTAGCCAAACCCGAACTGCAGCCCGTTAATTGGACGTGAACTGCAGGCTCGCTCCTAGTGGACAGTCACTGAATTGCAGTAAGGGTAGAACCCACGGGCTCCCCTAACGGACAGTCACTGAATTGCAGCAAGGGTATAACCCGTGAGTTCCACTAACAGCTACTCACTGAATTCATCATCATAGGCAGTCCCTTGAAATCGAGGAAGACTTGTTTCCACTCTAAACGTGAGTTCTCAGGTGACTGTACAGTCCAATACAGCAATTACAGTCTCTGTCACAGATGGGGCAGACAGTGGTTGAAGGAAAGAATCTGAAGTTTACAGCACGGAAGGCCCTTTTGGCCCATCGTGTCCGCACTGGCCAACAAGAGGTTATCCAGCCTAATCCCACTTTCCAGCTCGAGGTCCGTAACCCTGCAGGTTATGGCACTTCAGGTGCACATCCAAGTACTTTTTAAAGGTGAGGGTTTCTACCTCTACCGCCCTTTCAGGCAGTGAGTTCCAGACCCCCACAACCCTCTGTGAAGAAATTTCCACTCAAATCCCCTCTAAACCTTCAATCAATTACTTTAAATTTATGCTCCCTGGTTGTTGACCCCGCTGCTAAGGGAAATCGATCCTTTCTATCCTCTATATCTAGGCCCCTCATAATTTTATACACCTCAGTGAGGTCTCCCTTCAGCCTTCTCTGTTCCAAGGAAAACAAACCCAGCCTATCCAATCTGTCCTCATAGCTAAGATTCTCCACTCCCGGCAACATCCTCATAAATCTCCTCTGTACCTTCTCTAGTGCAATCACATCCTTCCTGTAATGCAGTGACCAGAACTGCATGCAGTACTCCAGCTGTGGCCTAACCAGTGTTTTATACATTTCAAGCATAACCACCTGCTCTTATATTCTATGTCTCGGCTAATAAAAGCAAGCATTCCGTATGCCGCCTTAATCACCTTATCCACCAGGCCTGCTACCTTCAGGGATCTGTGGACATGCACTCCCAGGTCCCTTTGTTCCTCTATACTTCTCAATGTCCTACCAATTAATGTGTATTCCCTTTCCTTATTAGCCCTCCCCAAATGCATTACCTCACACTTCTCTGGATTAAATTCCATTTGCCACTGTTCTGCCCACCTCACCAGTTGATTGATATCTTCCTGCAGTCCGCAGCTTGCTTCTTCATTTTGAACCATACAGCCTATTTTTGTATCATCTGCAAACTTCTTAATCACAGGGCTGAAGTGATACCTGCTCTCCTGCATGGCTCAGAGACATAGATCATATACAGAAGACACCTCAAATCGCTGGAGAAATACCACCAAAAATGTCTCTGCAAGATCCTGCAAATCCCCTGGGAGGACAGACGCACCAACGTTTGTGTCCTCGATCAGGTGAACATCCCCAGCATCGAAACACTGACTGCACTCGACCAGCTCCGTTGGGCGGGCCACATTGTTCGCATGCCTGACACAAGACTCTCAAAGCAAGCGCTCTACTCGGAACTCCTACACGGCAAGCAAGCCCCAGGTAGGCAGAGGAAGCGTTTCCAGGACACCCTCAAAGCATCCTTGATAAAATGCAACATCCCCACCGACACCTGGGAGACCCTGGCCAAAGATCGCCCTAAGTGGAGGAAGAGCATGTGGGAGGGCGCTGAGCACCTTGAGTCTTGTCGCTGAGAGCATGCAGAAAGCAAGCGCAGGCAGCGGAAGGAGCGTGTGGCAAACCAGGCTCCCTGCCCACCCTTTCCTTCAATGACTCTCCACCTGTGACAGAGACTGTAATTTCCATATTGGACTGTTCAGTCACCTAAGAACTCACTTTTAGAGTGGAAGCAAGTCTTTCTTGATTTTGTAAGGGCAAGATTGATTATCAAAGATGTTATCTGGCTATTGTGAAGGCATTGAGTTGGCTAAACAAGAGGTATGCTTAAAACCACACGTATGCATAAAATACAATAGAGCCATGAGATGACCACTCGTTGACCTCGGGCTCAAGGGAGCAATAAAGAAAATCTAAAGAGGAACTAACTATACAAGGCAAGTGACGCCTGGAAGAAGTGAACAAATGGATATTCAATCATGCGTTGGTACAACCAATCACGTCACTGTTAAGGTCTGGCCACGAGGACACTCATGCCAAAACCTGTATAATTAAGGTGTAATCTGAACAGCTCGGTGGCGATCTTCTCTCAGGCGACAGACGTGAGATGCTCCCCCTGCAAATGATGGATAAGTGTCAACGATCTTTTATTCCAAGATTTCCGTCTGTTGAATCTGGGCTTGTTAAGAGAAGGGTGATGCTCCCTATCAATTTTGAGGGACTACCTATGATGATGAATCATACCTCCTATATTCAAATCTAGATCATTGATGTATACTACAAAAAGCAAGGGATCTAACACTCAGCCCTGCGGACCCCAATGGAAAGGGTGGGGGAGGAGTCTGTTTTGCCACATTCTCCTTCCGCTGCCTGCGCTTGGTTTCTGCATGCTCTCGGCGATGAGACTCGAGGTACTCGGCGCCCTCCCAGATGCTCTTCCTCCACTTAGAGCGGTCTTGGGCCAGGGACTCCTAGGTACCATTGGGGATGTTGCACTTATTAGGGAGGCTTTGACTGTGTCCTTGAAATGTTTCCTCTGCCCCCCCCCCCCCCGGGGCTCGCTTGCCAAGTAGGAGTTCCGAGTAGAACGCTTGCTTAGGGAGTCTCGTGTTGGGCATGCAGACGATGTGGCCCTCCCAACGGAGCTGGTCGAGTGTGGTCAATGCTTCGATGTCGCTCACTGAATTGCAGCTAGGATGTAAGCCGCGGTCTCACCAAGGTGGCCAGTTACTGAACCACAGCAAGGATATAACCCGAGGGCTCCTCTAGCGCCCAGTC